>NC_135238.1:79767874-84767874 GCF_051348905.1 Ranitomeya variabilis
GTATGATTTCCACACAATGCTGAGGATGCAACAATAACACTTATTTTTTTGTGGAATTTGTTAGAAATTGGAGATTTCTTCAGAGGAGTAAAGCGCTTTATACTAGGACGGTGAGGACCTGCTGTTTATTCAGTACACCCAAGACGCAAGTTGTAACACAACATGGGGTATACTCACAAATGGCATACGAGGGAGGGGTTTTTCTTTTTAACATAGACACCTAAGTATTTGTTGTACTATACTTAACCAGCCAGAAGTCCATGTGACCATTAAAATAATAAAAAATAAACTTACTGACTTACTTGCTTTCCTACTGTGGGTAGAAAAAAAAAAAACCCTACGGTACTAAAAAATATTATAGAGAAGTGTTGTCTACTTTTCTAGCTCAAGTGTGTTAAAGAGATTTTCCAGAATTAAGGCTATGTGCACACGTCAGGATTTTGTCAGGATTTTTCATCAGGTTTTGTAGCCAAAACCAGGAGTGGGTGATAAATGCAGAAGTGGTGCATATGTTTCTATTATACTTTGCCTCTAATTGTTCCACTCCTGGTTTTGGCTACAAATCCTGAGGAAAAATCCTGACGTGTGTGCACTTAGCCTTAGAAAGAAAATGTCACAACTAAAATTCTAAATGCCTTAAATTAGCAGATTACAACTAGTTTTGTCTAAGTAGGTAAGGAAAAAGTAGTCTGGGTTAGGTGACTACACAGCGATTAAAAATATTTGTGCAACTTGCTGTGGCTTGACTATTTTAGAACTCTGCGCTCTAAAGCTTGCATTGCAGTCTGTGACAAGTATGTTAGCGATCAGCGACAGAATACACAAAACCCAAACTGCCCCACCATAGTAAATTATTACATGTAATGAATTTTCAATAGGTCGCTGCTATTTCAATGCTGCATGACACTTGTCGCTGTGTAGCCCTAGCCTTCTACTGAGAAACCTGTCAAAATGTTAAGAGGACAATTGCCTATGTGTATGTGCAGTAAGTAGAAAGCTCTACTGTTGTAACCTGGAGATATGTGAACCACAAACTAAGTTTTTTCCCGATTACAGGAGCTGCTTGGCATTCAGGAACACAGTATGGACAGGAGCAGGTGCAGCCTCGTCTTACCTCCGCACCCCTAGTACCTTCAGTATTAGATCAGATAGGATGGACAGCAGGGTGAGCAGCATCTTCTTACTGCAGCACTCCAGTATTCATTCAGAATGATGGCATGGACAGCTTTGTGAGCAGCCTCTTTTTACCTTAGCACTTCTAGTTTCTCTTGACTGACATAAAGGGGAAGTTGAGCTTCCTATTGTATATATTCTAGGCATGTTTCTTAATAACAGTATAGGATAGGTTTTGGTTGAAATAAAGCTGTGACCTTTTTGATGTACCGCTTTTGTGATTTTTATTTTTTTCTTTTTCCTCTAAGTGGCATTTTTTTACCATCATTCAGACATACAAAATTATCAACATAAAACATGATCCTGCTGTATTTGGTTGGTCAAACACTTAATTTGCCTTTATGGCTTGTTCATGCAACCGTATTTTTGGTTCAAACGCTGTCCGTGGGAGAAAAAGGACGGCAATGTTATTCCAAGGGGCAGTGCAGATTAGGAAATTATTATTTTTTTTTTTCCCCACTTACCAAATCTGCATGTGAAAAAAAAAATCGCACTGTGCACTATTTTCTTTCAGAAACTGGAGGAGACTCACCCATTCAACTCTATTGGTGTGTGAAGTACATCAGGTGCCATATGGAGCCACAGTAAAACTGATTTTAACAGCTATATTGCAATTCTATAACATGGGAAACTAAATAGCTTTATGAATGATTCATTGCTACTGCTTTAAGAAATTGATTGTACACGAATTAAAAGTCAGTTTTCTAATTGAAACTGAACTTTTTTTTATTTATTTATATGCTTGGGTGAACCTACCCTTAGAGGGAATCTGTCACCCCAAAATTCGCCTATAAGCTAAGGCCACGGCTTCAGGGGCTGATCTACAGCATTCTGTAATGCCGGACCCGCACCGCGACGCCCATCTGACTGGACTGCAGCGGGACCGCCCCTGGGTGAGTATAATCTAACTTCTTTTTCTTATCCTTCAGGTTACATCGGGGGCTTATCTACAGCATTACAGAGTGCTGTAGATAAGCCCCTGATGCCGGTGGCCTTAAGGTACCTTCACACGAAGCGACGCTGCAGCGATAGCGACAACGATGCCGATCGCTGCAGCGTCGCTGTTTGATCGCTGGAGAGCTGTCACACAGACCGCTCTCCAGCGACCAACGATGCCGAGGTCCCCGGGTAACCAGGGTAAACATCGGGTTGCTAAGCGCAGGGCCGCGCTTAGTAACCCGATGTTTACCCTGGTTACCAGCGTAAAAGTAAAAAAAACAAACAGTACATACTCACCTGCGCGTTCCCCAGCGTCTGCTTCCTGACACTGACTGAGCTCCGGCCCTAACAGCACAGCGGTGACGTCACCGCTGTGCTTTCACTTTTACTTTAGGGCCGGCGCTCAGTAAGTGTCAGGAAGCAGACGCTGGGGGACGTGCAGGTGAGCATGTGCTGTTTGTTTTTTTTTACTTTTACGCTGGTAACCAGGGTAAACATCGGGTTACTAAGCGCGGCCCTGCGCTTGGTAACCCGATGTTTACCCTGGTTACCAGTGTAAAACATCGCTGGTATCGTTGATTTTGCTTTCAAACACAACGATACACAGCGATCGGACGACCAAATAAAGTTCTGGACTTTATTCAGCGACCAGCGACATCACAGCAGGATCCTGATCGCTGCTGCATGTCAAACGAAACGATACCGCTAGCCAGGACGCTGCAACGTCATGGATCGCTAGCGATGTCGTTTCGTGTGAAGGTACCTTTAGCGTATAGGCGAATTTTAGGGTGACAGATTCCCTTTAATGTGTCTGGAACGGTTTCTGTTCAGTAAGGCATGTGTTATTAGGTCGCATTGATTAATGTTAACTGTAACTACAGTACTTTTCTGCATTTGCGTCAGTCGGTCTGAAGCGCGGTTGACTCTTGTCGATAAATTTTTTTAGAAAGAATGGCTCACATCGGGCGACGTTGCGGTGGCTGTCTGTGCCTCACACACCGGGGGACGCTGCGGCGGCTGTCCGTGTTGTGTGAGGAGCTAGCTATGGACTAAAGACTATTGGACAAATGCACACATAACGGAGTCCATGGCTCTACAGGAGACATACTTTTTCCAGCATGGAGCACTGGTTAAGGGTACCGTCACACAGTACCATTTTAATCGCTACGACGGCACGATCCGTGACGTCGCAGCGATCGTATGAATATCGCTCCAGCGTCGTAGACTGCGGTCACACGTTGCAATCACGGCGCTGGAGCGATGCCGAAGTCCCCGGTAAACATCGGGTAACTAAGCGCAGGGCCGCGCTTAGTAACCCAATGTTTACCCTGGTTACCAGCGTAAACGTAAAAAAAACAAACAGTACATACTCACATTCCGGTGTCTGTCCCCGGCGTTCTGCTTCTCTCCACTGTGTAAGCGCCATAGCCGGAAAGCAGAGCGGTGACGTCAGACGTCACCGCTGTGCTCGCTTTCCGGCCGGCGCTCACACTGCAGAGAAGCTGAGACGCCGGAGGACAGACACCGGAATGTGAGTATGTACTGTTTGTTTTTTTTACGTTTACGCTGGTAACCACGGTAAACATCGAGTTACTAAGCGCGGCCCTGCGCTTAGTTACCCGATGTTTACCCTGGTTACAAGCGAACACATCGCTGGATCGCTGTCACACACAACGATCCAGCGATGTCAGCGGGTGATCAAGCGACGAAAGAAAGTTCCATACGATCTGCTACGACGTACGATTCTCAGCAGGATCCCTGATCGCTGCTGCGTGTCACACTGCGATATCGTAACGATATCGCTAGAACATCACGAATCGTACCGTCGTAGCGATCAAAATGGTACTGTGTGACGGTACCCTATGTCAATACTATTGTTGGTTGTATTAGAGATTTGCTTGCTGTCTTTTATTACAGATTTGCTTGCTCGTTAGTTCAGCCTCAGGAATCAATGTTTTCATTCAGTGACTGCAAGCAGAGAAAGAGCTGCTGGATGGATCTAATGTATACCTAAGGCCAGACAAGAGATTGCTAAAGGTAAATGTAAGCAATCACTCTATTAATCTCATCAGTATCTCAGGGTCTCAAGCCATTGTGCTCCCAGTCAATAGACCCATTGTGTGGATGGGGATAGTAGATGTAGGGAAGCCGTCACCACGGGGTTTCCCATGCAATCTGATGGGGCTCAGCCTGAGTGAGACACCCCCAAAGCTTTGCACAGTTAGCTTTTGGATGGAGTGATTTCTAATGTTCGGGCGGCTTTGTGTATTGAGGAGACTCGCGAGAAGATGTTGGAGTGACGTTGAGGGGAGAGGAACTAGGATGAGGTCATGGATGGATGACCTATGGAGTTTTGGAGGGCTGTTGCTTTACTACGGTTGAGAGATCTGTCTGGATTTCAAGAACAAAGATTGTTGCTGCTGGATAAATGGCTTTCGGTTGTGTTACCTGTAGTCTGGAGGAGCTTAGACAGGGACTACAAACTATACTGTTGGGAGATATGAAATTTGTGGATCAACCAAAAGTTTGTAGACAGTCCCACTGCCCCCAGACCAGGCGATACTAGTGGCCCTGGGGGGTGGGGTCTTGTGGACTGGGGGCAATGTATTTTGACCATCTACCTGGATTTGTTGTAAAACCATGGTGTGGAAACATGGGGGCTAGCGGGTGTTCTGGTCTGCTAGCCCGAAACCGCATGGTTCAGGCATCCCACCAAACTCCCGTTCTCTCTTTACCATGGGTGTAATACTACTCAGAGAACACAGTGAGGGTAAAACAATATGACAATACTTGCCTGTTTTGTGGTTTAATAAAATAACACAGAATAGTCCCAGCAAAATCCCCAAGATGGTGCAAAATTACAGATGCTCACCCTTATGCTGACTCACTGGGATAAGAGCAGCTGTGACTTAAGAGCTTCCAAGGCCGACTACCCCACCAGTGGAACACACAGTGGGGAGGTATGGACATGCAAGAAGATTTGAGGTACCAGGTCAGGTGACCAGAGCATCTACATGGAGCCAGGTGACCGGTGGGTTCCAAAATGTATCCATGGGGCTCAGGTGACCGGTGGGTCCAAATCCTGATTACCCTAATCGTATCCATGGTTCAGTGATGGTCTGTGGAGCAGATCTGCATTCTTTCAGCCGGAACCATGGTCCCCTAAGCTGGCATCCTGTGGAATGTCAAATCCGTGTCCCTTGTGATGGATCGATGATCTGGCAGCTATCCTGTAGAGTGTTCCTGGCTGTGGTTTTATCAAGAGTCTCTGGAGGTCTTGGATTAATTGGAAATTTGAATGTATCTTGTTAGAGGCATGTATCCCCTTTTTATAGTTCACAATTGTCCTTCAAGCCAGCATCCGAGGTCAAGAGGAAGATGTGGTGATATCAACCTGCATTGTTTGACCATCTAATCAATTTGCATAGTCTTTACTCATCTGCTTTGCTAGTCAACAAGCCACAGGACCAATGCAATGATCATTCAACATAGTCTTCAAACATCCATTGCTCAATGACCCTGCATCACTGATTACAAATATCTTTTTCTTTTTATATAGCTTTACAATTTTGCACACATTATCATCACTGTCCCCGATGGGGCTCACAATCTAAATTCCCTATCAGTATGTCTTTTGAATGTGGGAGGAAACCGGAGTACCCGGAGGAAAACCACGCAAACACGGAGAGAACATACAAACTCTTTGCAGATGTTGTCCTGAGTGGGATTAGAACCCAGGACTCCAGCGCTGCAAGGTGCTAACCACTGCGCCACCGTGCTGCCCACAAATATAGCAGTCAATGAGTTGTAGGAGCTGATACAAGAGGCAAACATTTAGCCTTTCAAAATTATCAAAAATAACCATTTAAAGGGAACCTGTCACCCCCAAAATGTCTGGTGAGGTAAGCTCACCGGCATCAGGGGCTTATCTACATGAAGATGGGAGGCGCCGGAGCGGACCGGAGACACCCATCCGACCTGACCGCATCGGGACCGCCCCTGGGTGAGTATAATCTAACGTCTTTTTCTCCTCTTTCAGGTAACATCGGGGGCTTATCTACAGCATTAAAGAATGCTGTAGATAAGCCCCTGATGCCGGTGAGCTTACCTCACCAGCCATTTTGGGGGTGACAGGATCCCTTTAAGACTCGTATGACAAGTGTATGGTTATTGATCAACTGAAAAACAAATGCATAAATTCAAAAGTCAATGTATAGATAACAGTCAGTGACTCCTAGAGTACTGAATATAGAGGTCTGGTTAATTAAGATAAATTGCTGGGTCGTCACATGGATGTAAGGAATAAAAAATACTTGCATCGTTAACTTGCCTAGGTGATTATTGCAACCCACAACTTCAGATCCTCACACGTCACATTGGGGATACGGCGACTGCTATATCTACATATTGGACTCAGTGACTACTGTATATACATCACATGGGGGACATGGCAACTGCTGTATATAGGTCACAAGGGACACTGCAACTGCTGTATATACATCACACAGGATGTCACATAGGGGAAATTCTGACCGCTTTATATACTGCTCAAAAAAATAAAGGAAACACTTAACCCCCTTTACCCCAAGGGTGGTTTGCAAGTTAACCCCTGAACCCCCAAGGGTGGTTTGCATGTTAATGACGGAGAGATCACTTTCCCCATTTAGAGGCACCAACAACACCAGTTGGTGCAACCAGGTTGAACTTGCCACTGCAAGCAACTTTTTTGAGCCGACTTAAATTTCCCCTGATGAATCCCCTGAACAGGGGAGGAAACGTGTTGGGAAGACACACTGTATAGGGAGGCTATACTGTTTATGGGCATTTTTTAAGCAGGATTACACTTGGGTACTGCCCTTGTCAGGGCAGGGGCACGACAAGGAGAAATAGACCCCAAGGTCTCCCTTGCTTTTTTGTCCTGCTAGAGTGGATTAGTTCTAAGGAATAAGCTTTGAAGAACAAGAAAGAGAAACTCATATGGGTGAGATTGAATCAAATCTTTTTACTTGAGCACTGGTGATCATGGGCATTCATGTTGTTTAATATTGATTGTATGTTGGTCTTAGATTTTAATATAACAATACATTTTAAGTTTTAGTATAGTTTAGGTTGGCCATGCTGTAATTTATAGTCCTTTTTGATTGGTCATTAATTTTTGGAACACATCATTCTGGTCCTTTTTGCTAGATTTTTATTTTCATGTTAATGACGGGCCAATTTTTACAATTCTAACCACTGTCCCGTTATGAGGTTATAACTTTGGAATGCTTGCATAGATCCCGGTGATTCTGACATTGTTTTCTCATGACATTTTGTACTTCATGTTAGTGGTAAAATTTCCTCGACATTACTTGCATTTATTTGTGAAAAAAACGGAAGTTTGGAGAAAATTTTGAATATTTTGCAATTTTCCAACTTAATAAGTAACATTTCCCACGTCTACTTTACATCAGCACAATTTTTGAACTAAAACTTTTTTTTGTTAGGGAGTTAAGGGTTAAAAGTTGACCAGCAATTTCTCATTTTTACAACACCATTATTATTTTTTTTTTTTTAGGGACCACATCACATTTGAAGTCACTTTGAGGGGTCTATATGATAGAGAATACCCAAGTGTGACACCATTCTAAAAACTGCACATCTCAAGGTGCTCAAAACCACATTCAAGAAGTTTATTAACCCTTCGGGTGCTTCACAGGAATTTTTGGAATTTGTTTTATTTTCTCAAGGATAACAGGAGAAATTGGACCCCAAAGGTTGTACAATTTGTTCTGGGTACGCTGATGCCCCATATGTGGGGGTAAACCACGGTTTGGGTGCATGGCAGAGCTCGGAAGTGAAGGAGCGCCATTTGACTTTCCAATGCAAAATTAGCTGGAATTGAGAGAGGACGCCATGTCGCGTTTGGAGAGCCCCTAATGTGCCTAAACAGTGGAAACCCCCCACAAGTGACACCATATTGAAAAGTAGACCCCTAAGGAACTTATCTAGATGTGTTGTGAGAACTTTGAACCCGCAAGTGTTAAACTACTTATAACTCAGAGCCGTGAAAATCCTTTTTTTTTTTCCACACATTTTTTAGCCCCAAAATTTTTTTTTTCCCAAGGGTAACAGGACAAATTGTACAACAACCTTTGGGGTCCAATTTCTCCGGAGTACGCTGATGCCCCATATGTGGGTGTGAACCACCATTTGGGCGCATGGCAGAGGTCGGAAGGGAAGGAGCGCCGTTTTGGAATGCAGACTTAGATGGAATGGTCTGCGGGCGTCATATTGCGTTTGCAGAGCTCCTGATATACCTAAACAGTAGAAACCCCCCACAAGTGACCCCATATTGGAAACTAGACCCCCCAAGGAACTTATCTAGATGTGTTATGATAACTTTGAACCCCCTAGTGTATAAAGTTTATAACGCAGAGCTGTGAAAATAAAAAATCAAATTATTTTTTTTAACCCTCAAATTTTTATTTTCCCAAGGGTAACAGGAGAAATTGGACCCCAAAAGTTGTCCAATTTGTCCTGACTACGCTGATACCCCATATGTGGGGTAAACCACTGTTTGGGCTCACGGCAGAGCTCGGAAGGGAAGGAGCACCGTTTTACTTTTTTGATGCAGAATTGGCTGGAATTTAGATCGGACGTCATGTTGGAATCAATGGGGGCGTAGTGTCGTGTTTGGAGACCCCCCCTAATGTACCTAAACAGTGGAAATCCCCCAATTTTAACTCCAACCCTACCCACACCTCTAACCCGACCACACACCTAACCCCAACTCACACCCAACTGTAAACGTAATCCAAATCCTAGCCTCAACCCTAACCCTAGTGGGAAAATGGAAATAAATACATTTTTCTCCCTAAGAGGGTGATAAAGGGGGTTTGATTTACTGTTTATAGCTGGTTTTTATATCGGGTTTTTATGTTTGGCAGCTGTCACACACTAAAAGACGCTTTTTATTGCAAAAAATAGTTTTTGCATCACCACATTTTGAGAGCTATAATTTTTCCATGTTTTGGTCCACAGTCTTGTGAGGTCTTGTTTTTGCGGGACGAGTCAACGTTTTTATTGGTACCATTTTCGGGCACATGACATTTTTTGATCGCTTTTTATTCCGATTTTTGTGAAGCAGAATGAGCAAAAACCAGCAACTCATGAATTTCTTTTTTTTTTTTTGGGGGGGGGGGGGCGTTTATACCGTTCCGCATTTGGTAAAATTGATAAAGTGGTTTTATTCTTCGGGTCAGTACGATTACAGCGATACCTCAATTTTTTTTTTTATATTTTTGTGCTTTTCTACAATAAAAACTATTATATAAAAAATTATTTTTGCATCGCTTTATTCTGAGGGCCATAACTTTTTTTTTTTATATATTTTTGCTGATGACGCTGTATGGTGGCACGTTTTTTGCAGGACAAGATGACGTTTTCAGCGGTGCCATTTTTATTTATATTCGTCTTTTTGATCTCGCGTTATGATGATAAAGCATTGTTTTGGTTTTTTGCCTTTTTTTTTTTACGGTGTTCACTGAAGGGGTTAACTAGTGGGACAGTTTTATAGGTCGGGTCGTTATGGACGTGGCGATACTAAATATGTGTAGTTTTATTTTTAAAGAAATGTATGTATTGGAACAATATTTCTTTCTTTATTTAGGAACTTTAGAAAAAATATTTTTACACTGTGTAATTTTTTTTTTTAACTTTTTTTTTTTTTTCATTGTCCCAGGGTGGGACATCATGCTATAGTGTCAGATAGCTGATCTGACACTTTGCACAGCACTGTGTCAGATCAGCGATCTGACAGGCAGGGCAGGAGGCTTGCCGGCGCCTGCTCAGCAGGCACTGACAAGCCACCTCCCTGCAGGACCTGGAAGGACCTTGGGGCAATCTTGAATCCGGGGACCTGCAGAGAGGAAATCGGAGGAGACCCTCGGAACTACGCAATCACATCATGTTCTGAGTGTCTCAGGGAAGCACGCAGGGAGCCCTCTCCCTATGCAATGCTTCCCTATGCCACCGGAAAGCTGCGGTCTAGTTTGATTGCGGTGTTCTGGGGGCTAAAGTGCCTGGGAGCGCTCTGTGACCGCTCCTGGCACATAGTGCGGGGTGTCAGCTGTGATAATCAGCTAGCTAGATACTCTGCCGCTCTCCCCCGAGAGCTTGGCTGATCGCATGTAACGTACTCTTCCGTCCATGGGAATTAGGGCCTGGGTCACATGGACGGAATAGTACATCCAAAGGTAGAAAGGGGTTAAACAGCAGAATATAACTCCCAAGTAAATCAAACTTCTGTGAAATTAAACTGTCCACTTAGGAAGCAACACTGACAATCAATTTCACATGCTGTTGCGCAAATGGAATATCAAGACACCCTCAATAAAGGAGTGGTTCTGCAGGTGGGGACCACAGATCACATCTCAGTATCAATGTTGTCTGGCTGATGTTTTGGTCACTTTTGAATGTTGGTTGTGCTTTCATACTCGTGGTAGCATGAGACTGACTCTGCAACCCACACAAATGGCTCAGGTAGTGCAGCTCATCCAGGATTGCACATCAATGCAAGCTGTGGCAAGAAGGTTTGTGATGTCTGTCAGCCTATTGTCCAGAGGCTGGAGACACTACCAGGAGACGTAGAGGGGCTGTAGGAGGGCAACAACCCAGCAGCAGGACCGCTACCTCCACCTTTGTGCAAGGAAGAACAGGAGAGCTGCCAGAGCCCTGCAAAATGACCTCCAGAAGGCCACAAATGTGCATGTGTCTGCTCAAAAAGTTAGAAACCGACTCCATGAGGATGGTCTGAGTGCCCGACGTCCACAGATAAGAGTTGTGCTCACAGCCCAACACCGTGCAGGACGCTTGGCATTTGCCACTGCACACCAGGATTGGCAAATTCGCCACTGGTGCCTTGTGCTCTTCATAGATGAAAGCAGGTTCACACTGATCACATGTGACGGACGTGACAGTCTGGAGATGCCGTAGAGAGTGATCTGCCTGCAACATCCTTCAGCATGACCGGTTAGGCAGTGGGTCAGTAATGGTGTGGGGTGGCATTTCTTTGGAGGGCCTCACAACCCTCTATGTGCTCCCCAGAGGTAGCCTGACTGCCATAAGGTACCAAGATGAGATCCTCAAACCCCTTGTGAGACTATATGCTGGTGCGGTTGGCCCTGGGTTCCTCCTAATGCAGGACAATGCCAGACCTCATGTGGCTGGAGTGTGTCAGCAGTACCTGCAAGATGAAGGCATTGAAGCTATGGACTGGCCCGCCCATTCCCCACACCTGAATCCGATTGAACACATCTGGGGCATCATGTCTCGCACCATCCACCGTCACGTTGCACCACAGACTGTCCAGGAGTTGGTGGATGCTTTAGTCCAGGTTTGGGAGGAGATCCCTCAGGAGACCATCCGCCATGTCATCAGGAGCATGCCCAGGCATTGTAGGGAGATCATACAGGTATTTGGTGGCCACACACACTACTGAGCATCATTTCATTTTCTTGAGGCTTTTCCAATGAAGTTCGATCAGCCTGTAATTTGATTTTCCACTTTGATCTTGAGTATCATTCCAAATCCAGATCTCCATTGGATATTAATTTTGATTTACAATGATAATTGTTTTATTGTTCTGAATACATTCCACTATGCAATGAATAAAAATTGGCAACTGGAATATTTCGTTCAGAGATAGCTAGGATGTGGTATTTTAATGTTCCCTTTATTTTTTTGAGCAGTGTATATCACATAGGGGAAACTCTGATCGCTGTATATAAGCCATAGATGAGACAGAGACTTCTATCACAAGGGGAAGCCACGACTGCTGTAAAACGACACATAGGGGGACACTCTGATCTCTGTACATAGGTCACATATGGTACACAGACTGAAGTATATACACTGCTCAAAAAATGCCTCGACTCCTGAACCCCACAAAATGAATGCAATTTTCCTTTAGTACAATCCTAGTCAATTGCTTCTGTTTCCTATACAGACACCCCTTACAGTTTTTCACAATTCAAAAGCGTAACATACAACCATCGCAGCTACTTAAGCTCCTGTACATAGCTTCAAACTGACTACACAAAAACAACGGCTCATCGTGCATAGTTGGCGTGAACTACGTCAGGATTTCTGGAGTAATATCCTAGTGGCCTGTTGTCAGTCTCATTAGTAAGGACAGGCGTTCTTCCTCATCGTGAAACTGCCTATCCCTGGATTCCGTTCTTCCCGTTGCCACAAACCTCTGATTAGGATGTGTAGGCAAATACAACCTGCCTGAACTTCAAGGCCTTGGTGTACAATATATACAGTACATATCCACACCTCTCTACCTATCTTGGTGAATGCAACAATGCCAGCTCATCCATGGATGTGGCTCTATTATCAAAGGAACCAGAAAATCTTTAACACCCTTAGGAAAACTAAATGTCAAACTAAGTTACACTGTTTTTAGTTGCACACTGCATCAAGTTTTAAACAAAACCATGTTATCTGTCCAAACTTCAAGGTCTAAGCACACAGTATAACACAACACGCCATCATGTACGTCCGTTATATGTCCATGCTTCTTTGTCTTAGTTTCCCTTATCCAAAATGCACAGAAAACTAAAAAAACATTTTAAAACAACCGGTGAACTTCAAGGCTTAGGTGAACCCACAACTCTTTACCTATCTTAGTGCATGGTCCAAGCAACAAAACCAGCGCATCTGTGGATGTGGCTCTTACCTTGCGATCTATGTAACTCTTAGGCTATGTGTCCACGTTCAGGATTGTTTGCAGAATTTTCCTGAACAAACCGGACTCCTTTTGCAGGAAATCCACATGCGTTTTTTCTCTGATTTTTCGCATCTTTTATGGAGCTTCCTAGTGCAATAATATAGTGGCAAATCCGCAGATTTTCTGCAAAACTAATGAACATGCTGTGTTTTTTTCCGCGGAAAAAAAACGCAGCATGGGCACAAAAATTGCGGAATGCCTTAAAATGATGGGATGCTTAATGTAAGCGTTTTTTAAAGCGTTTTTGCAGCGGAAAACCGCTAAAAAAACGTGACCAATCCTGAATGTGGGCACATAGCCTTACCATTATGGGTTATATGGAAAACTAGAGCTAGAAATCACAGGGCGTCTGATAGAAAACAGCCAGCATACTAACAAATAGTTAATTGCTTCTATTATAATTCCATTCACATTGAACCTCAGATAAAGCCTTTCTGCCTCCTGTCTGAACCTCACTGGTCTAACAATACATTTAAATTGTAAAAGAGCAAACCTGGTAAATAGAAGAAAAGTAAAAAAAAACCTAAAAATAAAACAACCAATAAAGAAACACTAGAGGCCTGTTAGAAACTCTGATAAACTGAGTTTACATCAAGGCTTCACTAGCCTCCCTGGTTGTAAACCGCCATTTTCAGGTGTCTGCACATAGTGGGGCACATGTCATTATGTCTGTAAATGCTTGCGCGCCATGACGATATTGCTAGGCCGCTCACAATTACTTGTGCAATGACAATTTCTTGCAATATATGCAAAGTGACCGCATTTGAAACATTTAACAGAGTGATATTTCCTCTCTTTGTACCTGACCATTTGTAGTACCTGGCAACATGACTGAAGCCAACACAGGCATAACATCTAACACATGCCATGCCTGATGTAGGGACCCTGACAGAACATACTTCCTTCTGTCTGGATCTTTAAACTCTTCCATTACTAGGAATGCACTGTTAACAATTTTACTTTTGTATTTTCTTAGTAATTTAGATAGCACATACCTGTCGTTACCTTTATTCACTGGATCAAAATTTGAAAAACTATTTGACCAATCCCTTATTTCTTCACTTCCCTCTTTTTGCCCTGCACAGGACACAATTGGTCAAGAATCTGGCCTTGTTTTTAGAGATGAAGATAAGGACGGCACCACATTTGAAAAATCATTGATGATACTTTGCAAACTTATAATCAGTTGGGAACTAGTATGAAGCTCCACACTGAACTGATTAATTATGGCATCACTAGCTGCTGCCTTGTCCTTAAAAGCTTTGATCTCAGCCCCAGTACACTGCAATATTGCCTTGCGCAGGCGTGTACTCCGGAGGACAGAGAATGAACTTCAATCCAATATTGCGGCCAGCATGCAGCCAGCGGGTAAGGAAAGGGTGAATCAAACACCCGAAAACCCCGCCCATATGACCCAAAACTGGTCCCGCCAAATTCAGGTGACAGGTTCCCTTTAAAGACGACATTACAGGTGTCTGAGAGCCAGAAATCTTGCATGTTTTTATGTGACCAAATACTTATTTTCCACCATAATATGCAAAATAAAAATTGCCAAATTAGACAAGGTGATTTTCTGGATTTGTTTCCTGAATTTTGACTCTTAGTTGTGGTCTACCTATGATGTCAATTACAGGCCTCTCATCTTTTTAAGTGGGAGAACTTGCACATTTGGTGGCTAAATACTTTTTCTCCCCACTGTATAATTAAATATATATATAATATATTATAAAATATATTTACACACTGCTCAAAAAATAAAGGGAGCACTTAAACAACAGAATGTATCTCCAAGTAAATCAAACTTCTGTGAAATCAAACTGTCCACTTAGGAGGCAACACTGGTTGACAATCAATTTCACATGCTGTTGTGCAAATGGAATAGACAACAGATGGAAATTATTGGCAATTATCCAGACACACTCAATAAAGGAGTGGTTTTGCAGGTGGGGACCACAGACCACATCTCAGTACCAATGCTTTCTGGCTGATGTTTTGGTCACTTTTGAATGTTGGTTGTGCTTTCACACTCGTGGTAGCATGAGACGGACTCTACAACCCACACAAGTGGCTCAGTTAGTGCAGGTCATCCAGGATGGCACATCAATGCGCGCTGTGGCAAGAAGGTTTGCTGTGTCTGTCAGCATAGTGTCCAGAGACTGGAGGCACTACCAGTAGACGTGGAGGGGGCTGTAGGAGGGCAGCAACCCAGCAGCAGGACTGCTGCCTCAGCCTTTGTTTAAAGAGGAACAGGAAGAGCACTGCCAGAGCCCTGCAAAATGACCTCTAGCAGGCCACAAATGTGCATGAGTCTGCATAAATGGTCAGACTTGGCTGAAGGTTCACCTTCCAACAAGACAATGAGCCTAAGGACACAGCTAAAATAACAAAGCAGTGGCTTCAGAACAACTCTGTGACCATTCTTGTCTGGCCCAGCCAGAGCCCTGACCTAAACCCAATTGAGCATCTCAGGAGAACCCTGAAAATGGCTGTCCACCAACGTTCTCCATCCAACCTGACGGAACTGGAGAGGATCTGCAAGGAAGAATGGCAGAGGATCCCCAAATCCATGTGTGAAAAACTTGTTGCATCATTCTCAAGACGACTCATGGCTGTACTAGCTCAAAATGGTGCTTCTACTCGAAACTGAGCAATGGGTCTAAATACTTATGACCATGTGATATTTTAGTTTTTCTTTTTTAATAAATTTGCAAAAATTTCAACATTTTTTCAGTCAAGATGGGATGCAGAGTGTAGATTAATGAGAAAAAAATGAACCGTTTTGAATTTACCAAATGGTTGCAATGAAACAAAGCGTGAAAAATCTAAAGGGGTCTGAATACTTTCTGTACCCACTGTATATCCCATGTGGGTTTAAAGAACTATAAGATAGTAATATGGTTTTACTATTAGCAAGATACAATTAAGGGTACCGTCACACAGTGCAATTTTGATCGCTACGACGGCACGATTCGTGACGTTCCAGCGATGCATTTACGATATCGCTGTGTCTGACACGCTACTGCGATCCGGATCCCCGCTGAGAATCGTACGTCCTAGCAGATCGTTTGAAACTTTCTTTCGTCGTCTAGTGTCCCGCTGTGGCGGCATGATCGCATTGTGTGACACAGGTTGTATACGATGTGCGCACAGTAACCAACGGCTTCTACATCGCAAATACATCATAAAATTATCGCTCCAGCGCCGTGTATTGCAACGTGTGACCGCAGTATACGACGCTGGAGCGATACTTATACGACGCTGCAACGTCACGAATCGTGCCGTCGTAGCGATGAAAATGGCACTGTGTGACGGTACCCTAACAAAGCAGACTTTATAAAGACTTTCTAAGTACTGGGCTGTTCATGGTGGAAGTAAATAAACACCAGATAAGCATGCTCCAGCACATACAGTGCTGAGAGAGTTATTTGGGCCATTGCATGGCTGGGTTTTACGAGCAGTCATAAGAGATGGGTTAGAATGACTGCTCACATATCCCAACCCCAGGGGCATGGTTTGGCAGATAAAATGGAGGCCGAGTGTCTCATTCAGTGCCTGTGGCTGGAGATGTGGAGAGCTCGAGTGTGTGTTGCTAAAGACACTGGCCTGACCTGAGCGGGCAGACCCGCAGTACTATATGGACTATTTATTTTCAGTTTGTTTTCACTTCCTGCCGGAGAAGGCTATCTTTGTTTGCGTGTGCTTAAACAGGTTTTTGAAGCTAATAAACCACACTGGAAATTTTCTTATGAAACCGCTTCCTGTGCCAACTCAAAACCGCAGCCGAGTACAAACCTCTAGATTTGGTGCTAGAAGCACAGGCACCAATCCCATAGGGCAGTGCGACTGCCGCACAGATATCGCATGTCCTGGGTGAAAGCGGCTGCAGGAGTAAAATCTGATGACATGGAGGAATTGATAAAGCAACTTATGCAGGCTAATCTCCAGCAGCAACAGATATGGCAGCAGCAATATCATCATCATCATCAGCAGTGGAAACAGCAGCAACAGATGCAGCAGCAGCACCGGCAGCAGATGGAACTGGCCGAGGCGATCAGTGGCAGGGCAACTGCCCCAAATCCAGGTGATGAATCTCAAGTGAGGAAGAAGGTAAGAAGAGCATTGCAAAAGATGACCTGGGTGATGACGTTGAGGCGTTCCTGGCAGCGTTTCAAAGGGTGGTGGAGAAATTGCCTCCAGTGCAGTGGGCAGAGGTTCTGGCGCCATATTTAACAGGTGAACCGCAAAAGGCGTATTATGACTTGGCGCTGCAGGACGCAAAAGAATATGCCAAGTTAAAGACTGAGATCTTGGCATGCTTAGGAGTGACTGTCAGGGCTCAACGGGTGCACCAGTGGGCTTATCGCAGTGACAAACTTCCCTGGTCTCAAATGTTTGACCTTCTACACCTGGTCCAAAAATGGTTGCAACCTGAATCCTCCTCCCCAGCACAGGTGGTGGAGAAGGTTGTAATGGACAGGTTAATTCACTGCCTACCAAGGCCGGTGCAATCCTGGGTTGCCCAGGGAGATCCCCATAATGCTGATGACCTAGTGAGCATGGTGGTAAGGTACCAGACAGTCGAGTTCCTTGGGGAAGCAAGGGCTTGGAGCATCCCCATACTGGGGTTCCCAAAGGGGGGCAGACACCAAAAAGGGGGTGGGACATCCAGGACCCCAGGAGTCAAAGGCCCAGTACAAAAGTATAATTTGTTGGAAGAGTCATGCCCCAGATCACATAGCCACCTGTTGTCCCATGACCACCGAGAAAATGGACTGCAGCTTAGGACGGAGTTGCTCATATTTCGCATATCCCGCCTGCATTGCTGTCCCCCAACCAGACGAGGGACCGCAGGCATGCCCCATGACAGTAAACAAAGTGCAAATGACTGGTCTGCTGGACTCGGGGAGTTTGATAACCCTAGTGAGGGACACAATGCTCCATCGGCTGATTCCTGGAAAGAGGGTGGGCATCTGCTGTATCCATGACAATGTTAAGGACTACCCTGTGGCCCAAGTGGTCGTAAACACAAACTGGCACCGAGTCCCATGAGGTCGGCATGGTCAAGGACCTATTGCACCCTATGATAATAGGCTATGACTTTCCATTATTTTGGGACTTGTGGGAGAAAGGGGGAATGTCTGGTAAGCCAGACAACAGCCAGGTTGTTCCCAAAGAAGCCATGTCGTGGGCTGCAGATGACAGGTTTCCGTTTTGTGTGCTGGTTGCCAATGAAGATGAGGTAGCATCAACTGAGGCCAACATCCCTGAGGTAGAGGTGTCCGGAGGAAACTTTGGAACCGCCCAACTGAGGGATTTAACTCTAAAAGGGGCATTTGATAATGTAGCAGTACTTAATGGTGTTGCTCAAGAGCTGGGGGCTGACACCCGATACCCATATTTTGCCATGAATGGGGAGTTGATATATCAATTCGCCAAGCTGAGAGGGGAGGTAATTGATCAGTTACTGGTGCCAGGACCATACAGACGCAGAGTGTTAGACATGGCCCTTGCACATATGTTAGGTGGTCACCTAGGAGTAGAGAAAAACCAGGAACGGATCCTTCAGAAGTTCTACTGGCCCGGTTGTCTCCAGGATATTGTGAATTTCTGTAGGTCCTGCCACACCTGCCAGCTTACCTCCCCAGTGGCCCACTTTCACAGCCCCTTAGTGCCGTTGTCCATTATTGAGATGCCATTTGATCGCATAGCCACTGATCTACTAGGAACCCTGGTCGTCTGCCAGAGGACTTCAGTATATCTTGGTGGTACTGGACTATGAAACGCGATACCCAGAGGCCATTTTACTACGTAACTCCTCCGCCAAGTGTATTGTCCTAGAGTTGGTCCATGTCTTTTTTAGAACTGGGTTGCCTAAAGAGATCCTGACAGACCAAGGGACCCCGTTTGTGTCAAAGGTGATGAAGCAGTTGTGGAAAACCCTGTAAATCACACAACTCAGGACCTTAGTCTACCATCCACAGATCGATGGCTTGGTAGAGGTTCAATAAAATCTGAAAGGCCATGTTGAAGTTCGTAGAGGACTGCTGGGACTGTCTGCTACTGCACCTTCTATTCTCCATCAGAGAAGTCTCACAGGCCTCTACTGGGTTCTCCACTTTTGAACTTTTGTATGGCCGACACCCCCGTGGACTCCTCAACGTAGCTTTAGAGACGTGGGAGGCAGAGTCTACACCCTAATGGAGTGTGATCGAACATGTGGCCCAGATGCAAGAGAGGATTGCCCAGGTGTTGCCCCTTGTGAGAGAATGCCTCCTCAAAGCACAAAGGCGTAGTCTAGGGTGTACAATAGGTCGGTGATGGTGAGACACTTCAACCCTGGGGATCGAGTACTGGTACCTACGGTGGAGAGCAAATTCCTGGCCAAGTGGCAGTGCCCCTACGAAATAGTTGAAAAGGTTGAAGATGTCAACTATAAAGTCTACCAACCAGGGCGAAGGAAGCCCTACCAGGTATACCACGTCAACCTGATTAAGCCATAGCAAGATAGGGAGCTTGTGGAAGATCTGTGTTTGGTGGCCAAACCTGAAGAAGACATGGAGGAAATTAAGGTGGCAGAGACGCTGTCACATGCCCAATAGCAACAGTGCTGGGAGTTGCTACAGCGGGACAGGTACCTTCCACTTCCAGAGGTCTTCCACTTTTTCCTCATTTCGTATTAATTGTTTTCTATCTTCACCACCGTATTCACGGCTACTGTGGCTTTAATGTTTATGTTATCTCATTCCATATTTTTGTATGGATTCCTTTTGATATGTACACACTGATTAAATGGACTGTGTTCATCCCATCACTTTTGTCTTGGTATATTATTATTATCTGCTGCTTGGTGGCACAATTTCTCTGTGTTTATATTGAAAGCTGATCATAATAGTAATTTCACTTACACCTTTTTTCCTATTTCTTTCTGTAGAGTTATCACAATTGACTTGGACTATATGGTCCTCAGTTCTCACTTTTTTTTTTTTACACTCACCTTTATATCACTTCTTTCTACTCTATCTTCCACCTTTGATGGTGCTCCATTCCGACCCATTACCTCCCTGGAGCCTCTTGTTGCTGGTTTACCAGAATGCTTGCATTGGCAAATCACATAATTTTCATCCGATCATGTGGTATGTGTACCACATGACCGGACTCCTTTGAAGCTACGAGACTGGAAGTTCTGCTGTGTTTCCATTGCGGTGTCCTGAGTGTTGTTACCTCGTCTTCTTTAGCCTGGCCCCCTCCATGGTCACTTGACCGCTATTTAGGCAGTGATGTTGCGGATGACACGACCTGTATTGATTACTTCCTGATACTGGACTCCCTCCTCTATGACCACAAGACCATCACCTAGACAATGGCGTCAACACTGACTTGCAGCGAGCGTGTGTGTCCTGGATTATACACCTCTTTTCTATTATTGGCCATTGGCACTATAAAAAGGTACCTTACCAGCATCTAACCACCCCTGGATAAAGCATTTCATTGCGAAACGTCGGTGTGGTGGACGCCTGGACCTCCGCTCACTTTAACGGTAATATGCATGGCTTACCTATTAGCTATGCTTTACTATGAGCACTTTTTAACATTTAATGTGCAATATATGATTAAACTTTTTGTGGCTGTAAGACTTTGACTATATTCAGATGCTCTGAATAATTGCACTTTACCTGGTGTTTATTTACATGCACCATGAACAGCCCCATACTTAGCATGTCTTTATACAGTCTGTTTTGGTAATTGTCTCTTGCTAAGGCCGGCGTCACACTAGCAAGTTTTACGGACGTATGAGCGCAGAAAATACGTCCAGAAAATAAGCATTGCACACGGCCCAATGATTCTCTATGGGGCGCTCCTATCTGCCATATATTACGCATCCGTAATATACGGTATGTTACGGGCGTAGAAAATCGCAGCATGCTGCGTTTGTCAGCGTATTGCGCAAAAAATCCGCCAATGAAAGTCTATGGGGGAGAGAAAATTACAGATTACACACGGACCATGAGTGTGACTTGCGAGAAATACGCACCGGTGTTCTCTAGAAAAGCCGGCAATTCAGTGCAGTGTACAGTAAAATCACACTGACAGAATAGAATAGGTAGAATAAATGTGTACACATAGAATGTATATGTATATATATACAGTTAGGTCCATATATATTTGGACAGAGACAACATTTTTCTAATTTTGGTTATATACATTACCACAATGAATTTTAAGCAAAACAATTCAGATGCATTTGAAGTTCAGGTTTTCAGCTTTCATTTGAGGGTATCCACATTAAAATTGGATGAAGGGTTTAGAAGTTTCAGCTCCTTAACATGTGCCATCCTGTTTTTAAAAGGACCAAAAGTAATTGGACAGATTCAATAATTTTAAATAAAATGTTCATTTTTAGTACTTGGTTGAAAACCCTTTGTTGGCAATGACTGCCTGAAGTCTTGTACTCATGGACATCACCAGACGCTGTGTTTCCTCCTTTTTGATGCTCTGCCAGGCCTTCACTGCGGTGGTTTTCAGTTGCTGTTTGTTTGTGGGCTTTTCTGTCTGAAGTTTAGTCTTTAACAAGTGAAATGCATGCTCAATTTGGTTGAGATCAGGTGACTGACTTGGCCATTCAAGAATATTCCACTTCTTTTCTTTAATAAACCCCTGGGTTGCTTTGGCTTCATATTTTGGGTCATTGTCCATCTGTAGTATGAAACGACGACCAATCAGTTTGGCTGCATTTGGCTGGATCTGAGCACACAGTATGGCTCTGAATACCTCAGAATTCATTCGGCTGCTTCTCTCCTGTGTGACATCATCAATAAACACTAGTGACCCAGTGCCACTGGCAGCCATGCATGCCCAAGTCATCACACTGCCTCCGCTGTGTTTTATAGATGATGTGGTATGCTTTGGGTCATGAGCTGTACCACGCCTTCACCATACTTTTCTCTTTCCATCATTCTGGTAGAGGTTGATCTTGGTTTCATCTGTCCAAAGAATGTTCTTCCAGAACTGTGCTGGCTTTTTTAGATGTTTTTTTAGCCTTTTTCTTCTTGATGCTTATGAGTGGCTTGCACCGTGCAGTGAACCCTCTGTAGTTACTTTCATGCAGTCTTCTCTTTATGGTAGATTTGGATATTGATACGCCGACCTCCTGGAGAGTGTTGTTCACTTGGTTGGCTGTTGTGAAGGGGTTTCTCTTCACCATGGAGATTATTCTGCGATCATCCACTACTGTTGTCTTCCGTGGGCGCTCAGGTCTTTTTGCATTGATGAGTTCACCAGTGCTTTCTTTCTTTCTCAGGATGTACCAAACTGTAGATTTTGCCACTCCTAATATTGTAGCAATTTCTCGGATGGGTTTTTTTCTGTTTTCGCAGCTTAAGGATGGCTTGTTTCACCTGCATGGAGAGCTCCTTTGACCGCATGTTTACTTCACAGCAAAACCTTCCAAATGCAAACACCACACCTCAAATCAACTCCAGGCCTTTTATCTGCTTAATTGAGAATGACATAACGAAGGGATTGCCCACACCTGTCCATGAAATAGCCTTGGAGTCAATTGTCCAATTACTTTTGGTCCCTTTAAAAACAGGGTGGCACATGTTAAGGAGCTGAAATTCCTAAACCCTTCATCCAATTTTAATGTGGATACCCTCAAATGAAAGCTGAAAGTCTGAACTTCAACTGCATCTGAATTGTTTTGTTTAAAATTCATTGTGGTAATGTCTATAACCAAAATTAGAAAAATGTTGTCTCTGTCCAAATATATATGGACCTAACTGTATATACACTATGTTCCAAATTATTATGCAAATTACATTTTTCTCAGATTTTCCTACAAGGTCGGGGCAAATGACAGTCAGTCTAATAAAAGTCGTCACCCGTTAGAATATACATTGAATTGTATTGAGAATCCTCCCAATGATAACAGTATAATATCCAAAATGAATAAAAAAACTCACAATGCACTGTTCCAAATTATTAGGCACAGTAGAATTTCTAAACATTTGATATGTTTTAAAGAACTGAAAATGCTCATTTGTGGAATTTGCAGCATTAGGAGGTCACATTCACTGAACAAAAAAGCTATTTAACTCCAAAACATCGTAACAGGCCAAGTTACATGTTAACATAGGAACCCTTCTTTGATATCACCTTCACAATTTTTGCATCCATTGAACTTGTGAGTTTTTGGAGAGTTTCTGCTTGTATTTCTTTGATTGAAGTCAGAATTGCCTCCCAGAGCTGCTGTTTTGGTGTGAACTGCCTCCCACCCTCATAGATCTTTTGCTTGATGATACTCCAAAGGTTCTCTATAGGGTTGAGGTCAGGGGAAGATGGTGGCCACACCATGAGTTTATCTCCTTTTATGCCCATAGCAGCCAATGACTCAGAGGTATTCTTTGCAGCATCAGATGGTGCGTTGTCATACATGAAGAAGATTTTGCTCCTGAAGGCACGTTTCTCCTGAAAGAGAGTTGTCAGTCAGAAACTTTATGTACTTTGCAGAGGTTATTTTCACACCTTTAGGAACCTTAAAGGGTGCTACCAGCTGTTTCCCCATGATTCCAGCCCAAAACATGACTCCTCCACTCCTTGCTGACGTCACAGCCTTGTTGGGACATGGTGGCCATCCAATACTCCATCCATCTGGACCATCCACAGTTGCTCGACACTCATCAGTAAACAAGACTGTTGGAAAATTAGTCTTCATGTATGTCTGGGCCCACTGCAACTGTTTCTGCTTGTGAACACTGTTTAGGGGTGGCTGAATAGTAGGTTTATGCACCACAGCAAGCCTTTGAAGGATCCTACACCTTAAAGTTCGAGGGACTCCAGAGGCACCAGCAGCTTCAAATATCTGTTTGCTGGTTTGAAATGGCTTTTTAACAGCTGCGCTCTTAATCCAATGAACTTGACTGGCAAAAACCTTCCTCATTCTGCCTTTATCAGCACAAGCACGTCTGTGCTCAGATTCAGCCACAAATCTCTTCACAGTATGATGATCACGCTTAAGTTTTCGGGAAATATCTATTGTTTTCATCCCTTGACCAAGGCATTGCACTATTTGATGCTTTTCAGCAACAGAGAGATCCTTTTTATTTCCCATATTGCTTGAAACCTATGACCTGCTTAATAATGTGGAACATCATTTTTAAGTAGTTTTCCTTTAATTAGAATCACCTGGAAAACTAATTATCACGTGTTTCAGATTGATTTCAGTGATGCATTGAGCCCTGAGACACAATACCATCCATGAGTTTATTTGAAAAACAAAACAATTAAATCTTTACAACACTTAAATCCAATTTGCATAATAATTTGGAACACAGTGTATATCTACTATATAATTGTCTAAGGGTCACTTCCGTCTGTCTGTCTGTCACGGACATTCATTGGTCGCGGCCTCTGTCATGGAATCCAAGTCGCTGGTCTCGCCAGCTGCCTGTCATGGCTGCCGCGACCAATCAGCGACGGCCACAGTCCGATTAGTCCCTCCCTACTCCCCTGCAGTCAGTGCCCGGCGCCCGCTCCATACTCCCCTCCAGTCACCGCTCACACAGGGTTAATGCCGGCGGTAACGGACCGCGTTATGCCGTGGGTAACTCACTCCGTTACCGCCGATATTAACCCTGTGTGACCAAGTTTCTACTATTGACGCTGCCTATGCAGCATCTAATGTTTAAAAAAAAATAATAAAAAATAATTATATTAATCACCTTTCCCGCTCCTCGCGACGCTTCGGTGACCGCTCCATGCAAGCGGCAGGTTCCGGTGCCAAGGATGGTCTGCGAGAAGGACCTTCCATGACGTCACGGTCATGTGACCGCGATGTCATCACAGGTCCTGCGCGCCTGCGCGAGAAGGATCTGCCGTGACGTCACGGTCATGTGACCGCGACACGGTCATGTGACCGCGACACGGTCATGTGACCGCGACGTCATCACAGGTCCTGCGCGCCTGCGTGAGAAGGAGGCGATAGGACTACAAGGGTCCCTGGAAGGTGAGTATATGTTTATATATTTTTTTTTTTAACCTGTGACATACGTGGCTGGGCAATATACTACGTAGCTGGGCAATATACTACGTGACTGGCCAATATACTACGTGGCTGGGCAATATATTACGTGGCTCTGTGCTGTATACTACGTCGCTGTGCAATATACTACGTGGCTCTGTGCTGTATACTACGTCACTGGGCAATATACTATATGAGTGGCCAATATACTACGTGGCTCTGTGCTGTATACTACGTTGCTGTGCAATATACTATGTGGCTCTGTGCTGTATACTACTTAACTGGGCAATATACTACGTGGCTGGGCAATATACTACGTGGCTCTGTGCTGTATACTACGTCGCTGTGCAATATACTACGTGGCTCTGTGCTGTATACTGTCGCTGTGCAATATACTACGTGGTTGGGCAATATACTACGTGGCTGGGCAATATACTACGTGGCTGGCCAATATGCTACGTGGCTGGGCAATATACTATGTGGCTCAGTGATGTATACTACGTCACTGGGCAATATACTACGTGGCTGGGCAATATACTATGTGGGCTGGGCAATATACTACGTGGGCTGTGCAATATACTACGTGGGCTGTGCAATATACTATGTGGACATGTATATTCTAGAATACCCAATACGTTAGAACCGGGCCACCATCTAGTGTGTATATATATATATATGTATATATGTATGTATGTATGTATGTATGTATGTATGTATGTATGTATGTATGTATGTATGTATGTATATATATATATATATATATATATATATATATAATTCAGCGCTAGATAGCAGAAAAGCCTGTAATTCAATTGCCGGCTTTTGCTATCTCCTTCACAAACCTGACAGGATATGAGACATGGTTTACATACAGTAAACCATCTCATATCCCTTCTTTTATTACATATTCCTCTTTACTAATGTAAGAAGTGTCTTTGTGTCAAATTTGGGGTCTCTAGCTATTAAAGGGTTAAATCCCGGAAAAAATTGCCGTGGGCTCCCGCGCATTTTTCTCCGCCAGAGTGGGAAAGCCAGTGACTGAGGGCAGATATTAATAGCCTAGAGAGGGACCATGGTTAATGCCCCCCCCCCCCCCGGCTAAAAAACATCTGCCCCCAGCCACCCCAGAAAAGGCACATCTGTAAGATGCGCCTATTCTGGCACTTAGCCTCTCTCTTCCCACCCCCCTGTAGCGGTGGGATATGGGGTAATAAAGGGTTAATGTCACCTTGCTATTGTAAGGTGATATTAAGCCAGATTAATAATGGAGAGGCGTCAATTATGATATACACTCACTGGCCACTTTATTAGGTACACCTGTCCAACTTCTTGTTAACACTTAATTTCTAATCAGCCAATCACATGGCGGCAACTCAGTGCATTTAGGCATGTAGACATGGTCAAGACAATCTCCTGCAGTTCAAACCGAGCATCAGTATGGGGAAGAAAGGTGATTTGAGTGCCTTTGAACGTGGCATGGTTGTTGGTGCCAGAAGGGCTGGTCTGAGTATTTCAGAAACTGCTGATCTACTGGGATTTTCACGCACAACCATCTCTAGGGTTTACAGAGAATGGTCCGAAAAAGAAAAAAAATCCAGTGAGCGGCAGTTCTGTGGGCGGAAATGCCTTGTTGATGCCAGAGGTCAGAGGAGAATGGGCAGACTGGTTCGAGCTGATAGAAAGGCAACAGTGACTCAAATCGCCACCCGTTACAACCAAGGTAGGCCTAAGAGCATCTCTGAACGCACAGCGCGTCGAACTTTGAGGCAGATGGGCTACAGCAGCAGAAGACCACACCGGGTACCACTCCTTTCAGCTAAGAACAGGAAACTGAGGCTACAATTTGTACAAGCTCATCGAAATTGGACCGTAGAAGATTGGAAAAACGTTGCTTGGTCTGATGAGTCTCGATTTCTGCTGCGACATTCGGATGGTAGGGTCAGAATTTGGCGTAAACAACATGAAAGCATGGATCCATCCTGCCTTGTATGGAGCATCTTTGGGATGTGCAGCCGACAAATCTGCGGCAACTGTGTGATGCCATCATGTCAATATGGACCAAAATCTCTGAGGAATGCTTCCAGCACCTTGTTGAATCTATGCCACGAAGAATTGAGGCAGTTCTGAAGGCAAAAGGGGGTCCAACCCGTTACTAGCATGGTGTACCTAATAAAGTGGCCGGTGAGTGTATGTCCATTTTGCAAGCCTGCGAGAAAAAAAAAAATCGCCATACGGATGACACACGGATAAATTTGTGCGTAAAAATCGCATCCTCGCATTGAATACGGAACAGTGTTTTGGGACAATTACTGCGTATTACGGCCGTAAAAAACGCCTAGTGTGACGCCGGCCTAATAGTAAAAACATATTACTATCTTATAGTTCTTTAAACCCACATGGGATATGTATGTTACTTGGACTATTCTATGTATATGTCAATGTTCATTGCCTGAATACACTGGAAGATCTTGCTTTATTCTGTGAGCTATAACTTTATTTTTCTGCGGATGGAGCTGTATGGCAGCTTGTTTTTTGAAGGACAGGATGATGCTTTCAGTGGTACCATTTTTATCTACATTTGTCTTTTTGATCGCGTTTTATTGCACTTTTTGTTCAGTGATATGATAAAGCATTGTTTTTTCCCATGTTTTTTTATTTTTTTTACTGTGTTCACTGAAGGGGTTAACTAATGGAACAGTTTTATACAGCAGGTCGTTACGGATGCAGCGATACTAAATATGTGTACTTTTATTGCTTATTTTCAGAAATAAATGTATTTATTGGAAACAATATTTGTTTGGTTTATATTTGGGGATTTGTTTAAAAAAATATATCTTTACACTTAATGTAAAATGGTAAAAAAATATTGTCTTATAATGGGAAATCAGTGTATAGAGTAAGATTGCTGATCTGATACTCTGCAATGCTTCTGCACTGCAGAATATCACAACAGCATCTGACAGATGGAGGCTCTCAGCAGGCACTCACAAGCCACCTTCCCTGCGGTACCCTGAAGGACCCAGCGGCCATCTTGCGCCGGGGGTCTCCATAGAGACCATCAGGACAACGTGAGCGCAACGTGATGGAAACGCGCAGGGAATGAGTCTTCTGTCGCTGTCACTACTGACAGCGGCATCACAGGGGTTAAATGCCCACGATTAGTGCCAGCACCAATCCTGGGCATTCTTGTAGGGTGTCAGCTCTCACACAGAGCTGACACCAGCACCCAATCGCCGCGGCGCTCAGCGTGAGGCCTTGCGATTGTGCCGCCGTACATATACTGCTGTTTGTGGGAACACAGCTCCCGCAGAGCAGTATATGCACGGCGCATGTCAGGAAGGGGCCAAAGGGTCGACATTAACTTCTAGGATTGCTACTTCCTATAGG
Organism: Ranitomeya variabilis; assembly: GCF_051348905.1. Taxonomy (NCBI): domain Eukaryota; kingdom Metazoa; phylum Chordata; class Amphibia; order Anura; family Dendrobatidae; genus Ranitomeya; species Ranitomeya variabilis. Next base: position 79,796,164 of record NC_135238.1, read on the forward strand.
TGGCATTAAAGTTATAGTCCTCTTCCTCTCTGTAGAGACATGACATATTTCCCAGAGAAGAATAGTGGCTTACAAATCTCATCTCGGAATGCTTGACATGTCGCTCTCCATAGTGTGAAACGTTACCCCTTGAATCCAGGTTTCAACTGGGAAAACATAACAGATGTGCCGACATCTAAAAGATACCATGTGAACACAGCCTTACACAGCAGTATATCGTAACAATATTCATAAACAGCCACCAGAAATGGGTCCAAGACACAAAGAGGTGCAAGGGTTTCCATTGTAATTTCCTCTGCTTGTTCCACTCCAGGCTATGGAATACAAATACTGATATAAACATTGACCAAGTTACTCACCATGCGACAACTTTATGGAATTCACCAAGGAAGGTGCTTCCAACGGTAATGTAACCTATTTCTTTATTGTGAGCATGAGTGCACACTTACAGTAATGGTGCGCTAATACTTGTCTTCGCTGCTCCTTGCTATTCTCCAACCTCTGGGGCAAAAAATGCCCACACACAGGTGAGGGTCTGTGTTCTACATAGATGTCCAGCCTTAAGACTTTCTGTTAGGTCATCAATATCATATTGATGGGAAGGAGAGACATACATCGCCCCTACAGATCAGGTGTAAGCAGCGGCCGGATATTAAAAAACCCAACCCGCAAAGCAGAACACAACTGCCCCGACTGTTTTGTTGCCCCTGCCAGGCCGGGTACTGCAGACCAGCTCTATGGATCTGAGATGCATTACCTGAAGAGTGTAACAAGCCTGTGAAGTTCCACTTCACCACAATGTTTACATCTGGCCACCACCAGAGATGCTAGTAGCTGATCGATCAGAGTATTGATCGTCTAGTCTAACAATAGGTCATCTATAGCAGTGCAGTGAAAAACCTTTTTAAAGGGAGATAAATATAATGTAAAACAGTGTATTTTTTAAAGAAAAAAAAAATCATAAGTTCCAGTATGTTTCAAATTTTTAAGATAAAGGTTTAGAAATACTTTTTTTTTCCATTTTTGGCAGAAACCCTTTGCAGCAAAAGAAAAAAATGTATATTTATTTTTTTAAGACACAATTAAGTCTCATACACCCTCTTAGACACTGTAGGTTTACTGTAGGGAATTTAATAGTGTGTTCACGAGTTGCTTCTGCAGAACGCTTCAAAAACACTGGGCCTTGAAGACTGATAAGGTGAAAAAAGAAAAAATGTTTCCGGGTGATCAGCTTTATATAATAGTACACTCCTGGGTCAGCTGCCTGGCTCCTCCACTGGAGCCCATACTTTATGCTTTCAATCGGTAGCACCAAACTGCTTCATCCCACTTTTAATCTTTTTTTTTTTTAACCCAAGTCTTTGTAGCTATTCCACTAAGCATCACACAAAATGCAACTTTATTTTGGCCGGGACTGCAGGAAGGCCAGGAACAGATGTCTGACTCAAACAGAAATTGTTTTGGAAAGCTACTGTCGATGTAGAACAACCGGACATCCATCCGCGTCCAGGGTGAGCCGAGAAGAATCCAAGACACTGAAACTACCCCTACCTATTCTCAGGCTATCACTTGGAATCTACAGGTTCTCATCCAAGGACAAAGGAGTTGTCCACTACTAGAACCTTCTTGATCTCGGTCACTGTCCCCACCTTCATACGAACTGAACATGAAGAGGAAGTCAGATCAACTGCAGCCCTGAGTCCTCTTGAAGTTCAATCTGCACGAAGGCGGAGGCAGGGACGCCAGCGCCGATTGTGCGTCGGGCTCACGTGTCATAACCACACGAGAACCCTGGGACCGCGAGTGCAGACACCGTCAGAACTGGAGGGGAGTATAAGCTTTAATATTTATTGGGGCCAAACATTTACATCAAGAAGGGGTTGTTCTAGTAGTGGACAACCCCTATAAAGCCACTGGGAAAAGGTGGGAGGGACGCGGTCTTTTAATTCCTTTAAGTGTGTACTGGTAGGAGAAAGTCCCTGTCTGCTGGTGCCGTCAAAAATAGGCGAAAAAGATACCATGACTGCACGTCTACTACTTGTTTCCAGAGACTCAAGCTAAAATGATGTGATAACTATTTATTAGACCAGATTTAAGATGTTTATTGGATACCTAGAGGCAAATATGTCCAAAGCATGAGGCTCTGTCTGTTTCACCTTGAGCTACGGTACAATGTGGATTGAGAATAGTAAATACTACAGGAGCTACTCTATGGTTATTGTAACAAGTGACATTACTTCAATTCTGAATTCTCATTGCATTAAAAAACGTAGACCTAAAATAACATTTTACTTTAGTGCATAAGAGAACAAGGTATATTCATATAGAAGCAGCCACCATTCTGTAAAGGTAAAAATGTTTATTAAGGCTTCCCTGTATGATCAGGTCTCCGGGGTTCGTTACGGAGCCAGGCTAGATCTATTATGCCTTCTAGCGGAATAGGACATTTGGTCTTGAAAAAGGAATAAGTGTCCATAATTATGCATCCTTAAACTTCCTTTCCTTTTTAGCTCTTGCTGCCATGATAGAAAAAAATATTTTTGGTGCAAGCGCCCTCAGGTATACAGCCAATGTTGGCACCAGACCAGCTACAAGGACATCTTTACTTCTTTCTCCAACAGCTCGAAAAACAATGCGTGCTACCTCTTCTGCTGTTCTTCCTTCAGCTGTATTCTTGTCCATCACTACCGAAAAATAGAAATAATTCAACAAGTAGAAAGAACATACAGGTTTATAATAAAATGAAAGCAGCACTGTGGAAAATTCTCACTGTCGTGTGCCAGTGGCCACAAATGCGCTGACAAAGGAACCACACTAAGTATTCCCAGCAGATGATGGCTGATTTAATCAACCATCATGTGCCTATATCAGGTGAGGATGGTGTGGAGCTCCACCTAAGGTGGTTAACCTGTTAAATCCTGCTATTAATCTCCGACAGCGGCTTTTACCATGTGCCGGAAGGGAGTGCATCATTGTTCACTTCCATCGGCGTACCCGTGATCGCGGGGCACTGATGAGTTGTCATGACAGCTGTGGGTCGATTTCATATTAAGACCCTTTTGTGAAAGCCAGCCCATGGCTGGCGTTCATAGGAGATTGTGATTTTGTTATTTTTAAAAATTAACAAAAAAAAACTCAAACAAAAACATATGTTAAAATCACCCCCCTTTTGAACCATAAAAAGAAAAAAAAAACATGCAAAATATAAAATAAATTAGTCCAATAGGTAAAAGGCATAATGAGAAAAAAAATCAAAATGCCATATTTTTTTGGTCACCACAACATTGCAATAAAATGCAATAACAGGTGATCAAAACATCAAATCTTCCCAAAATGCTATCAATAAAATGTCAGCTCAGGGCACAATAAATAAGCCCTATTACTGCCTCATATCCCGAAAAATTAAAATGTTATGGGTCTTGGAATATGTCGACAAAAGCAAAAAAACACTTTCTCCTTTACAAATTTCTGAATTTTTTTTTTCACCACTTAAATAAAAAACAAACAAAATTAAAAAAAGTTATGGCTCTTGGAAGAAGAGGAAGAAAAAATTAAAAAAGGAAAATGGCCATGTCATGAAGGAGTTTAAGATCCAAATGGGGACCATAAGTAGAGCCGAGAGTAGTCCAGTGCTGCCCTGGCCGGCTTCTCCCGACACAGCTCTAGTTGACTGACAGGTGTCCCCCTGTGTACATGGGGAGAAACCCGTACACCAGAGGTGTCAAACTGCATTCCTCGAGGGCCGCCAACAGGTCATGTTTTCAGGATTTCCTTAGCATTCCACAAGGTGCTGGAATCATTCTGTGCAGGTGATTAAATTATCACCTGTGCAATACAAGGAAATCCTGAAAACATGACCTGTTGGCGAGCCTCGAGGAATGCAGTTTTACACCTCTGCCGTACACCACCTGGCGTAATCCTAAGAGAAGCCGGCAGGGGAACTTTAAACCATGGTGTTTAAGAAACGCTGAGGCAATTCAGAAAAAAAAAAAAAACCATACCTGGCTACTATTGTGCAGCCTGGATCTGACTCATGCCGCTTGTGGTTTGGGCAGCATGAATCTACTGACAGGTTCCCTTTAAAACAGCTTTATTACAAGCCTAATGTAAGGTTCAGCAGTCAAAATGAAAACTGCAAAATGTCAAGATCTTTTTCTTCAATACAGATGCCAATAAAAAAAAATAAAAAAAGGTAATTTGACTGATTGCACATTTCCTTTACAGAGAAACAGATTTTGCTTAAAAATGACCACTTACCTCCATATCTGGACCCATCGTCAGTCACAGCATTAAGCGACAAGTTGGTTTGAATATACCCAGGGCTTACAACAGTGACTGCAATGTCATGTGGCACCATCTCCGCTCTCAGGCAATCACAGAAAGCCTGCATGGCATGTTTCGATGCCGAATCTGCAGAGAAAAAGTGCATTTTACTCAGACATTGGTTGCACCAGCATCAGTGCAGTGGTGTCTAATGGCATACAATGACTCATAGCATATAAAGGTCCCCCTCCCTTGCACAACTGATCTACCATACAGTAGCATGTAAAAGTTTTGGTACCATTTGTCAAAAATTACTGTTATTGTGAACAGTTAAGCAAACTGAAGTTGAAAAAAAATCTCTAAAAGAGCTATAGTTAAAGATGACATATTTCCTTTGTATTTTAAGCAAAAAAATGTAAATAAAAAGGAATATGGTTCAATGCAAAAGTTTGGGTATCCTCCATGGTTAGTACCTGTTAGCAGCCACTGTTGAAAGTATCACAGCTTGTAAACACTTTTTGTAGCCAGCAAAGATTCTTTCAATTCTTATTTGAGGCATTTTCATCCATTCTTCTAGTTCTGTGAGATTCCCAGATCGTCTTGCATGCTAAATATGTCTATTTTGAAGTCTAGCCACAGATTTTCAATGATGTTCAGATCAGGGGACAGTGAGTGCCATTGTTTCTCTGTGACCTTTTTTTCTCCACACATACCTTTGATCATTGTGGCCAAAGAGTTCTATTTTAACCTCATCGGTCCACAGGAATTTGTTTCTAAAATGCATTAGGCTTGTTTAGATGTTATTTTGCGTACTTCTGATGCTGAATTTTATCGTGAGGACGCAAGAGAGGCTTTCTTCTGATGACTCTTCCATGAAGGCCATATTTGTGCATGAGTCTCTGAACAGTAGAACAATGTACCACAACTCCAGAGTCTGATAACAATTTCTAAAGGTCTATTGCAGTCAAGCAGGGATTCTGACTTTCCTCTCTAGCAATATTACAAGCAGCCCTCACTGAAATTTTGCTTGGTCTTCCAGACCTTATCTTGACCTCCACTGTTCCTGTTAAGTGCCATTTCCTAATTACATTTTGAAATGAGGAAAGGACAACTTGAAAAAGCTTTGCCATCTTCTTATAGCCTTCTCCTGCTTTGTGGGCCTCTGCCATGTTCAGAGTGCTAAGCAGCTGCTTAAAAGAACAGCTGCTGGGTTTTTATATAGCTGGGAAATTTACATCACCTGACCTTTCCTAACAATGATAGTGAACAAGCCATAACACTAACAGGATAATTAAGGTCTGAAACCTTGGTCAAAGTTATCTGAGAACACAAATCTCCAAGGGTTCCTAAACATTTGCATTGGCCCATTTTCTTTTCTGTAATTTTTTTAAATATATATTTTATATACACACATACATTTTTTTCCCTAAAATACCAAAGAAATATGTCATCTTTAACTTTAGGCCTTTTAGAGATCATTTCACATCTTCAACTTGCTTAACTGTTCACGATAAGGCTAGGTTCACATTGCTTTAGGGCAATCCGTTTAGCGCTAGCGGATTGCGCTAACGCAATGTTTTTTTTAGGGGCCGCGTTAGGGGTTGCGTTAGGGGTCGCGTTAACATCCCCACTCTCACAGATCCCCGATCTGCGAGAGCGGGGAACGGACCTCGGGCGCGCCGCGGACGCTGCAAGCGGCGTCCGAGGCGCGCCACAGAAGAACGGCACATCGCTAGCGCGAGCCGAAAAAGGCACGCGCTAGCGATGCGCTACAGGGAAACTTCACATTGCTGTCAATGGGTGCGCTAACGGACCCGTTGCACGGCGTTAATTGCGACATTTTCGCCGTGCAACGCTATCCGTTAGCGTGCACACATTAACGCAATGTGAACCTAGCCTAACAGTAATTTTGACCAGGGGTGCCCAAACTTTTACATGCCACTGTAAGTGGGCATAGTAAAGCGATGACAAACTGTTTCTAAAATTGATGGTCACATTAAGATCTTTAGCTTTCCTACTTTCTCATAAAGTAAAATATCCACCTTCTTTACTTCTAGATGCTCAGTATGTAGGTTTTTTTCCTGCGTACTTACATGCCGATCTGAAAGGAATGCTTATTTTCCCCTGAACACTACTGATTGCAACAATATGTCCTCTCTTGTTCTTGATCATTGATGGTAGAAAAGCTTTATGTAAAAATAACAAATTTGTAAAAGAACAAATAAAAGCATAAAAAATTACAGTTACACAAACTGTATATTTCATAACACATTAATGAACCTTAACCCTTTCAGTATGCAGCTATTTTGTGGACACAGGAATACATATAACTTGTTTAAAAAAGTTACACAGTGCAGTATAAGTGACAAGTTACATTTATTCTACAGGTCGGTACAATTATGCGAAAAGCAAATTTTAAATATTTTTTTTTATGTTTTGCTTCTATTATGTAGCCATAATGTCAGAGGTATTTTTATTTTTTCATCAGCCAAGCAGTTTTAGGACTTGTTTTTCGAGGGGAGAAAAATCACAGCATAGAAACTCCATTGTGAGGTGTCATCATGCCTCAATCATGCCTTGATTTATACTAATGAGATGCGGTAAAGTTTCTCCTTTGGAGAGGATCACGTTGTCCTACAGAGACTTATAGGCCATATAATACTCCCCTCAAAACTTAAATATACAAGTAACATCTTCAAAGAGAAAGATGTCAGGGACTCTTGTGTTACCTATTGGATGTAGCAATTCTAAAAGTCAATACTGGCCCTTTAAAAGGGCCTTGCCACGTGACGGAGGAAAAGCCTCGTCAGAAACGCCATTTGCAGACAAGTGTTTCAGGGTGCATGGCCGATAAGTTTCCTTACACCAACTTGACATTCTTCACCAGAAGAAACTTTACCCCATAGACCACGTCAGAGGCCCCTCACCCAGCTATCCGGTTCTGCACTGATGAGGCGCAAACATCCCAAAACACATGTCTGCAAATGGGGTTCGACACCTTGTACTAATTCATGTTGCAAAGTCCAACACCGACTTTTAGGAGTTCGTATTATCTTCCTTTATGAAGATGCTATTTGCATACAAATAAGACACTATTGTGAGCCCCTGCACCCAATTCCTACAGAAAGATACATACACACTAGGGTACTTTTTGGGAAAGAATAACTAGCACAGTCATCAGTTACAGATTTTTTCAGATATTAGTAGACGTTTCCTTTCACCCCAGTATTGGAATTAAACATTATGTTCTATTAGTAACTTTGTACATGTATCTACTGATCTCAGAGTCTCCTTGTTGTGATTTTTTTTATATCTCTTTGTACCTATCTATAATTATTTTTTTCATATAGAGAGAGAACAATGAAATACATATGCATGGATCACATACATATTTGGGTCATCCATGTCCTTTATTATTAATGGAGCTCGCATTTTGGTTGTTTCAAAGTAATGAGCTGACATTTTCATTAGCACATTTTGGGATTACATTGATTTGTTTTTATTCCATTTTTTGGGGAGGTGGATAAACCTAAAACAGCAATTCTGGCATTTTTATGTGCAGGTTAAATACCAGATTATTATTATAAGAGGATCTTTATTGCTCATATAATACATTTCAATACGAAGACAGGCATTTTGTAAACTCCTGCCCTGCCTCCAAGCAGTTAGTATTGGGATCAGTGTTCTTGCCGATTCCAGCAGTTTCTGTGCCATCTGGTCTCCTGCGGGTTGTACTTATGTGATCAGTATGACGTATATATCCATCATGGAGCAATAATGAATCAGGCCCAATGATGCGCATATACTGTACATCATGGAGCACCAACTGGTTGGGAGGCACATACAGGGTTCTATGAATTTTTCAGACTAGGCATGGTTAGTTCTATTATCCGTGGGTGCCAATTTTAAGAAAGTATAAACATCTACTGTAGCAGTCCTTTAAATAGATAAATTTCCTTATGTCTATTAACAAAAAATTACAGCGCTGAAAAAATACAAATATAATACTAATTACAGTGTGTGGGTCAAATCAGCTCACTCACCTTTAGTCAAAGCAACTGGTCCAAAATAGTTTGTGTCCATGATCATTCTGTCCACACTAACCTTGGTGTTCAGAATAGTGCCACGATAACTGATCCCTGCATTGTTAATTAGGATGTCCACCTTCCCCACAAGCTGAAGAATCTCTTTTGCTGCATTTGCAACAGCCTCTACGTCCGAGAGGTCAAATATTACTATATGTGGCTTATGGAACTGTAGTAGAAAGAATAATGATTTACAATTGATAGCTAGGCAGCGGTACAGTATTACTTCCAATATTAACTTGTATGCACATTGTATAATGAGGTTCTACCCGTGGTCGCCTGGCAGCTCTGAATAGGGCTTCAATTGACAGGGTTTGTGCTGGCTACTCCGAATATCAGGTCCCAGGGAAGCCCGAGCCTTCAAACTTTAATCCACTGTAGCAAATCCATATAGGCTAGGGTTAAATTGTATCTCTGCAGGCTTTGATTAGTACACCTGGCTAGCTCTGCATATAAACAGGCTAGGTGTTCACCTAAGTCAGTCTGCTGGGAAAGTTGAGCAGACTGGATGTGTCTAGAAGTTGAAGAGAGAAACAAGTCAGAATCTCTTTGAGAAGAGTCTGCACAGGTCATATCCACAAAACTGTAAGTATCAGTAATTGTTATGGATGCCAGCAGTTTTGTTTGACCGAACTGGGGTAACTTCAATGGTGTCTGAAGTTGTCAGTCTATACTGTTTAGTTAGCACCTGGATAAGACTAGGTATTTATGTTTAGGATTTTGTTGTTTTTGTACTGTGCAAGCTGTGGAAAGCAATAAAAACTGAAAGTTTTTGGACTAAAAGTACATTGACTGTGTGAAGTGAATGCTATCTAAGACCTAATGCATACCAGAGCGAGTGAATCTCTAAGCCCTATACTGGCATGTGGACTTACAGCGGGGAGCTGGGTTAAGTCCTGAAGTAGCTGCTGGCTGGGGGAACAGGTTAGCAGGAATTTTAAAGGTCACCGAGTCAGAATCAAGAGGGAAGACCAGGGTAAAAAAAATCATAAATCAGAAAAATCATCAGTAAACAGGCTCAGTGGGAACAAGACTAAAACAGGCTAAGCAGAAGCTGAACACGGAGGTGAACCAGAGCTAGTTCATTATAACTTGTAGTGGGAGACTGAGACCCAGGAATTTAAATAGAGAGCAGCCCTGCCCAGGGCACAAATCTAAACAAGTCAGAATATAATCCCCAAGTGTCCAGGCTGAGTGATACCACTAGTCAAAGGAGTAAAACAAGGTAACCGTGTAGGTGCCCTTTATCTCCCAGCGACAGATGCAGAAAATGAGCTGAAAGGAATTGGCATGGATGTTGCAAATTGGTTCTTACTGAGATTACCGTATTAGATGTTGCATGACATAAAACAGATTACCTAATAGTTCAGATGTATTAGTATTTAATTACCTTTTTGAGACAAACACTGAGCTAGAGTAAAGAAAAGCTAGGTAAACCTGACCAACTGACAATATAGATTTAATGTGGGGGTATACTGTCCAACTATTTCTCCATAATCTGTGCATATGCAGAAAATGTAAAGAGTCCAGATAAGATAAACCAATCTCACCATGTTCTGGTCTATTTAATCCCCCAAACTGCAGACCCTCATGCAAGCCTTTCTGTGATATGGTAAACATGACTGTGACCCATAAGAGCTAACTACTTTTAAGTACAGATAAAGTACCAGTCAAAAGTTAGCACACATCTATTCATACAAGGATTTTGCGTGTTCTTATTGGAATGTGAATATTGTAGCTTCAGACTGAAGGCAGCAAAACCACAAAGGAACACACAAGAAACAAAGAGTAAAAAAAACAGGCATGAAACAAACCAGAATATATTATGAACCTTAGATTTCTCAAAGTATTCCTTTTGTTCTGATAACAGCTTTACATCTTCGTGGCATTTTCTCAAGTAGACTCATTAGGTAGTCACAAGGAATGGCTTTCCAACAGTTTTGAGGGAGTTCCCAGAGGCGCTGGGCACTTGTTGGCTGCTTTTCCTTCACTGTGTGGTCCAACACATCCCAAATCTTCTCAATGGGTTGAGGTCCAGAGGTGAAGGCCATGTCAAATGATGCAGCACTCCATCCTCCTCCTTCTTGGTCACACAAATCTTACATAACTTAGAGATGTGTTTAGTTCACTGTCCTATTGCAACGCAAGTAATTGTCCCATTAAGTGCAAACCAGATGCACTTGCAGAATGCTATGGTAACCATGACAGGCTAATGTGCCTTTAATTAAGAATAAACCAACCACAATGTCAACAAGCAGAGTATCCCACACACCCTCACCATGCTTCACAGTGGCCACCAAACATGTATAAAACACCATTTTTTCTGTATCCCACAAAGACATGGCAGTTGGCACTAAAAATCTTTTAGTACAGACCACAGTACAGACTTCTACTGATCTAATGTTCAGTCCTTGCTTTGTAACCAAATAATTTTCCATTTTCTTATTTGCAGTCATCAGTAGTGGCTTCTTTGCAGCAATTTGACCACGGGACTATTTCTCACAGTCTCGGAACAGTTAATGTCGATATATGTCTGTTGCTTTAGATCAATGTATCTTTTATGAGGGCTGTTAACTGGGGTGCTGTCAATTTCAGAGGCTGGTAACTCTCATGAACTTATCCTCTGCAGTAGAAGTAATTGTTTGTCTTGCTTTACTGGGCTTTATCACAACAATTGATGGTTTTGATGACTGCACTTGAGGATATATTCAACGTTCTAGCAATTTTCCAGAATGATCAGGTCTTAAAAGTAATAATGGACTGTAATTTCTCTCTACATTGCTGATTTGTTCTTGCTGTATTCTGGCTTCCAGCAGTTGTGGCTTAGGGCTCAGTACTGTATGATACTATGTACCAAGACTGCCTCTATAAAACACACCTGATAGCCGCAAACACTTTCTGAAGGCAGTCGATTCCACAAATGAACTCTTGACAAGCCACATATGTTCGACGGAAGATATTCCAGGTGACCTGATGAAGCTGTTTGAGAGAATGCTGGCATAAAACTATCAGAGTTAAAGAGAAATACATTGAGGAACCCAAGATATAAAATATATTCTGATTTGTTTCACACATTTCTTTATGACTTGTTTCTTTTATCTGTTTTGTCTCGGTTTTGCTGCCTTCATTCTGAATCTACAATGTTCATATTCCAAAAAGTACAAAAGAAAACCACTGTATGAACAGAAGTTCCCACCCTGCTAACCGTCGTTACATTTCTACAGTTTCCGGAATAAAAAGTAAAGCATCATACCTCAGTTACCACCCTAAGACATTTTTTGCCTTAAAAACATCAAGTCATCATTTTTTTTATTATTATATATAACATCTATGACATCACAGCGTTATAAGGCTTTTTTGGTATGACAGGCTTTACTCCTTATATTAGCTTTCTATACATAAACTCTTAAGAAGCGGCTATTTTTTTTTTTTTCACATTTTAGCTGCTAGCCTTTCAAAAGCTACAACTTTTTTATTTTTCTGTCACCATAGCCATACAAGGGCTTCTTTTTTTGCTGGCAAGTTGTATTTCATTACTGAAGGATGAGAAAACGTTTATTGGTGCCATATCAGGATACATAAAATTTTGAATCCCTTTTTATTCTATCTTACTTTTGAAAGCAAAGTAACTCATATGATGAGAGGTTAGAAAAGGTGGGATGGTTTAGCTTAGAAAAAAAGAATTCTCATAGGGGATCTTATTTACAGGTATAAATATCTGTGCGGTCAATACAGAGGTCGGGCACATGACTTATTCCTTCCAAAGACCCGACAAGGGCCAGAGGGTGAAAGAAAGGCGATTACGGCAGCTAAATAGGAAAGGGTTCTTTACATTTAGAGCAGTCACACTGTGAAATGACGACTACAAGAGGTAATAATGGCAGACACTATAGCAGCTGTTAAAAAAGGGCTCAATGATTTCATCAAGACACATAACATTGCGGGTTGTAGTTCATTTAGTGACAAAATGCACCATTGTTGGAGAAAGGTTGATCTTGATGGACCTAGGTCTTTTTTTCTACCTATGAAACTATGACTGAAAAGCGGATTTTCTGTCATTTCCATTTTTAGTTACGGCTTCACTGAATGGGATAAATAATAAGATATTTTCAAAGTTCAGCTCATGCAGATGTAGGGATATTTGATAATTCTTTAAAATGCATTTACATACTGGGAAAAGGGGGGTTAATTTTTATTTTTCAAATAATTTTTTAACCACTTCCAAGATCTCCGTGAACATGGATGTCATGGTGAAGTGATACTTACTGGACCATGGGGCACATGTACAGTCTCGGGATGGAGCAGGAGTAGCACCTATCCTTGTGCCATCCACAACGGGAGTCGGCTGTGATATACAGCCTGGCTCCGACTCCTACTATAAAGATTGCAGCTATATGTGACTGTGGCTGTTCAACTCATAATAAGTAGCCCATGTCACTATTGACAGCACATTATAGACTTTGCCAGAGAGAAAACGCTCCCTCTCTGTGCCATCGGCACCCAAGCAGCATGATCACGGGGCGTCAATGGGCCGTTTGGGCAGTCAGAAGCTTCATAATGGCCTCAATGTCTGCGGTATACAGTGGATTATAAACACCGAGTTTTTCCTGCGGATTTATAGCGGATTTCCCCCTGTTTTTGTGCGGATTCCACTGCGGTTTTACACCTGCGGTTTTCTATTATGGAGCAGGTGTAAAACCGCTGCGGATTCCACACAAACAATTGACATGCTGCGGAATGTAAACTGCTGTTTTTCCGTGCGTTTTTTTCTGCAGCATGGGCACAGCGTTTTCGGTTTCCCATAGGTTTATACTGTACTGTAAACTCATGGGAAACTGATGCGGATCCGCAGCAAAATCCGCATCGTGTGCACAGAGCCTAATAGTGGGGTGTTCAATGTATTATCAATGCGATCAAAAGATCACATGCTCAAGTCCCCTTATTGGGCTAGTAAGTATGGTGAAAAAAGAAAAGAGGGTTTTAAGTTTAAAAATCATTTAATAATAACGAATGGTTTATATGAATACTAAAAAGATATCTAAGCCACCAAAAAAACGAAAAATATTTACGAGTACTAAAAAACTACTAAACACATTTATCTTCTTCACTGAGCACCACAAAAAAATAAAATTTGAAAACAATGCCAGAATTATATCTTTGTTTATCCCACCTTACAAAAAAAAAAAACATTAATAAAAAGTTGCATGCACGCCAAAATGGTACAATATAATTTGTACAGCTCGTTACATAAACAAAAACAAGTTCTTATGCAGGCCCGAGAACATATACCGTATTTTACGCTTTGTAAGACGCACTTTATTTCCCCAAATTTGGGGGGGAAATGTGGGTGCGTCTAACAAAGCGGATATACCGCTTACCATTACAGGCTGGGATGAGGGGGTGTCCGCCGCCGCTACCGCCCGCCGCCACTGTCGCCCGCCGCCGCTGCCGGGGTTGTCCGCTGCTGCCCCGGGCGATGCTGGAGGCTCCGGTGCTGCGGGGGGCTCTGGCGACATTTTGTGAAAGACCAGAGCCCCCCGGCAGTTCGTCCATGCGTTCCAGTATGACTAACTCCGGGAAAATGGCCGCCGGAATCTCGGGAGATGAGATTTCAGCACTGAGATCTCATCTCTCGAGATTCCGGCGGCCATTTTCCCGGAGTTAGTTCCAGTATGACTGACTCCGGGAAAATGGCCGCCGGAATCTCGGGAGATGAGATTTCAGCGCTGAGATCTCATCTCTCGAGATTCCGGCGGCCATTTTCCCGGAGTTAGTCATACAGGAACGTATGTGAAAGTAACCGTAGGCACTACTATACGTTTGTGGTGCTCAAGTAGGTGCCCAAACCGTACAGAGTTATAGATAAACTTGGCACACACGTGGTCAGATGCAAGTGAATTTAATATAAAGAGAGTACATACAGTATGACGTTTCGGTCATAGATTAGACCTTCATCAATGTACCTCTCATAGAGTATTTCATGGTTTAATTGGGTCAACAGGGGAATAATCCCACTATAAGCCAGGGTCAGTTCAAGGGATATATCTTGAGTGCAGCGATTATGGGATGCGGTATCCACCGCTCGTCCTGTGTGCCCTGCAGCACCAGAGCCCCCTGCAGCACCCCTCGTCCCAGCCTGCAGCCCCCATGCAGCACCGAAGCCCCCTGCAGACCCCATCATCCCAGCCTGCAGCAATGCTCCACTCCTGCCTCCAGCAACGACCCTGGGACCCTGATCCACCGCAGCCACAACCCCTGGTAAGCAATAAGACGCATGGATTATAAGAAGCCCCCCCAATTTATTAAAAAAAGTTTTTTCCTATTTTTCTCCTCAAAATTTGGGGTGCGTCTTATAATCCGGAGCGTCTTACAAAGCGAAAAATACGGTAAATAAAAAGTTAGAGCTCTCTGAATATGATAAATCCCCCACTCCTTTAAAAATGAAGAAAACATTGTTGTAAAAACATTTTCTGCTCCAAAATATGAATATATACATTGTGTATCACCGGAATCATATCGAACTGCAGAATAAAGGTGACGTGTTAGTAATGTGTCATTATTCACTGTGGCAGGTGCTTCTTACAAAATTACAATATCATCAGAAAGTTAATTTATTTCAGTTCTTCAATACAAAAAATGAAACTCATTCTATGGAGTCATTACACACAGAGTGATCTATTTCAAGTGTTTATTTCTGTTGATGATTATGGCTTACAGCCACTGAAAACCCAAAAGTCATTATCTCAGTAAATTAGAATACTTTATAACACCAGCTTGAAAAATGATTTTAAAATCCGAAATGTTGGTCTACTGAAATGTATGTTCAGTAAATGCACTCAATACTTGGTCGGGGCTCCTTTTGCATCAATTACTGCATCAATGCGGCATGGGGGCGATCAGCCTGTGGCACTGCTGAGGTGTTATGGAAGCCCAGGTTGCTTTGATAGCAGCCTTCAGCTCGTCTGCATTGTTGGGTCTGGTGTCTCATCTTCCTCTTGACAATACCCCATAGATTCTCTGTTAAGGTCAGGTGAGTTTGCTGGCCAATCAAGCACAGTGATATTGTTGTTTTTAAACCAGGTATTGGTACTTTTGGCAGTGTGGACAGGTGCCAAGTCCTGCTGGAGAACTAAATTTTCATCTCCAAAAAGTTTGTCGACAGAAGGAATCATGAAGTGCTGTAAAATTTCCTGGTAGATGGCTGCACTGACTTTGGTCTTGATAAAACACAGTGAACCTACACCAGCAGATGACATGGCTCTCCAAACCATCACTGATTGTGGATACTTCACAGTTGCCACAAGCAGCTTGGATTGTGGCCTCTCCACTCTTCCTCCAGACGCTGGGACCTTGATTTCCAAATGAAATGCAAAATGTAGTTTCAGCTGAAAACAACACCTTGGACCACTGAGCAACAGTCCAGTTCTTTTTCTCATTGGCCCAGGTGAGACGCTTCTGGTGTTGTCTATTGGTCATGAGTGGCTTGACGCAGGGAATGCGACTCTTGTAGCCCATGTCCTGGATACGTCTGTATGTGATGGCTCTTGAAGCAATGACTCCAGCAGCAGTCCATTCCTTGTGAATCTCCCCCAAATTTTTGAATGGCCGTTTCTTAACAATCCTTTTAAGGCTGCGGTTATCCTGGTTGCTTGTGCCCCTTTTTCTACTACACTTTTTCCTTCCACTCAGCTTTCCATTACTATGCTTGGATACAGCTCTCTGTGAACAGCCAGCTTCTTTAGCAATGACCTTTTGCGGTTTACCCTCCTTGTGGAGTGTGTCAATGACTGCCTTCTGGACATCTGTCAAGTCAGCAGTCTTCCCCATGATTGTGGAGCCTACTAAAACAAGCCCAAACACGTTCGGTCTCGCATGAGGGGTGTTCACACTGGGATGCATTGAGTGTGCTGGCCAGCCCGCCTAATCGAAAAGTAGGGGTGTGACTAATAGGCTGTGAACCAGACACTATGCAGTACCATTGTGTGAACAATGCCCTATGTGGGCCTTTATTGTGCACTTGTATACTGGGCACTCACTCCCTCCAGGAGTGGTATATGGCGAGTGGCTGTTGATCTGGTATCTTGCACCTGTGTTGCTAACATCTTGCTTTATGGGCTGGCTGCACTCTGCAGTGCATTTGTTCCAAGATCTGGGCAGGTAAGTGTGGCTGCCTTTTTTTTCTGCTGTTGAAAATTGAATTTTTGTAGACCTTGAGTCTCTAGTGGCTTTGCTATTTAGTTTAGCCTACTAAAACAAGGGACCTTTTTAAACACTTAGGAAGCCTTTGAGGTGTTTTTTGTTAATTATTCTAATTCACTGAGATAATGACTTTTGGGTTTTCATTCGCTGTAAGCCATAATCATCAACATTAACAGACAAACATTTGAAATAGATCACTCTGTTTGTAATCACGCTATAAAATATATGCGTTTCACTCTTTGTACTGAAGAACTGAAATAAATTAACTTTTTGATGATATTCTAATTTATTAAGAAGAACTTGTATATCCATTTGTTCCTGCCTTCAGAGGTTCTGCCCTAAACGCCCTAAAAATGGTCTTCAAATGAACAGTTGATGGGACCACAGACTGCAATGCTACACGAACAGAATTTATATGAACGCCATTTGTGCTTTTTGTGATGGTGTCCGTTTTCAGACGCGCAAAGAAACGTGGTCTGCTACATTTCTGTGTCCACATGAAAACATGGACATTTTTAAAGGGGAAAAAAAGCACAGACTTGATTTTAACTTGAAATCATTGTAGTCTATGGACAGACTTCATCTGAACTCTGTTTTAAGGGAATATCAGGTGCAATCCCTGAATGCACTGAAGAGGGTCAGTGTGAACAGGGTGTTAAAGAGCACCTACTGGTAATCACTCAATCACTGTCATTGTGCCACAAATTCACATTAATATTTTTAGATGATTTCTAATTAAAACTTTCACTACTTATTTATTTGGCATTATAAATAAGAAAGGATGAAAAAAAAAATCTTTGCTCAGCCACACAAACCTGAATGGATCCTTTGCGTGTCCGACACAGTTCATTGATCAGATCCTTCAGCCCTTCTTCATTGCGGCCACAGAGCACAAGCTGGGCGCCAGCTTTATAAAACACTTTTGCACACTCTGAAAAATGACCAAAAAATAAATCAAACTTGAAAAAAAAAATAGTATGAGATTGAAAATATTTGAATATGATACATGTTCTCCTCCTATGAAATCATGAACTGTGACCATTAACCAGCGAGCATCCTGGTGGAAAGAAATATCGTACAGCTGGCCTTACTGGGGGGCCTCAGTATGAAGTGCAAAGGCAGCACGCAGGACTCAAAAGTTCTATGTATGATACAATGTGACAAGACTAGTGAGTTAGTGAGTGTTCCTGCATCACATTACCTGCTAGAGATTTACATGAACGTCGGTTCTGAGCGCCCTACCTTTGCCCAATCCAGAAGTAGCACCAGTTATGACAACGACAGCATCTTGGATGTAGGCACTACTACGTAGTCTCCGCAAGAGTCTGACCAGACCGTAGATTCCAATACTGCCAAACAGGAAAGGAATGATGACCCATGATGTCAGGTCCATCAGCTTTCGAGGTGGCCCCAAAAAGCCCTTCCTGATAGAAAGAAAAAAAAAAAACGTAATCCGTTCAGTGACGACACAAATTTTGGTTATGTGACTTCAGTGTTTTTTGACCTTTTGGACAGAACTTTTCATGGTTACTGAAATACAATCATCAGCATTTAAGAAGTTTTTATACTTTTATTGACTAATACATCAAGTTTATGCAAAGACATAATATTTACAGTGTTGACCCTTATTTTTCTAGACTTCTGCCCTTCATCCTGGCATTCTGGATATCAGCTTCTAGGCCAGGTCCTGACTGATGACAACCCATGCTTTTCTAAGCAGTGCTAGGAGTTTACCAAAATTATTATGTTTTTCCTTACACTCCCGCTTTTTGAGGATTGACCACATGTTCCCAATGAACTTTAACCTAGGGAGTTTCCTGGCCATGGACCTAAAACTGCTAATGTTTTGTTCACCGAGCCACTTAGTTATCACTGTACAACAATCATGCTTAAAATAAATAAATAATAATTTGGATGAAGGGGACCTCAGAGAATTTAACTTGGCACGAAGTACATGGATTGGACTGCAAAGCCTGGGGTAAAGTTATTTTGCATGATAAAGTCCCCCTTAACCCCCGGAGCTTTTTTCGTTTTTTGCTCCCCTTATTTCCAGAGCCATTACTTTTTTATTTTTCCGTCAATATGGCCATGTGAGGGCTTATTTTTTGCGGGACGAGTTGTACTTTTGAACGATACCATTGGTTTTACCATGTCGTGTAACAGAAAACGGGAAAAAAATTCCAAGTACGATGAAATTGCAAAAAAAGTGCAATCTCACACTTGTTTTTTGTTTGGATTTTTTGCTAGGTTCAATAAATGCTAAAACTGACCTGCCATTATGATTCTCCAAGTCATTACGAGTTCATAGACACCAAACATGTCTAGGTTCTCTTTTACCTAAGTGGTAAAAAAAAATATCCAAAGTTTGCACAAAAAAGAGACTACAGTCAGCTCAATTTTCCGATAACGGTAGCGACTCCAATTTTCATGATCTCACTAAGGTGAGCTGACTGTAGTCTCTTTTTTGTGCACACTTTTGTAATTAGGTTTATTAAACAACACCCTACACTTCTCCCTATTCTCCTAATCCCCAAATGTGTTTTTTTACTTCACTTCCTGTGACGTCTCATTTGAGAGAAGTCTCAAACATGAGGTCACAGGAGTCAGGGGCTGCTCTCACTTCCCGCAGCATCTATCACTCACTTCTGGAACAGGACTTCACCAGGAAGCAGGACCACAGTTTGTAGAACCCTTCTACCACAGGAAAGATCAGCAGAAGACCCCAAATCAAAAAGCCTACAGTGTCTGTAGAAGGTGCAAGGGTAAAGAGTGTTGCAGCCCTACAATTAGTTGTATGATGTAAACATCTGCTTTCTCCGCTCAGGAGATTGAAATAGCGCTAGTAGAATGAGCCGTCAAGTCTCCTGAAACTGCCCTATTTGTGGAGTAAGCTAACCCTTTTTTTTTTTTTTTGGAACCGTGAAAGAAAATAAAAAGGCAGCCAACATCTTTACCTGGTTGTTGCGGCTGAGATATACGCTAAGACGTTTCTTAACAAGTGTGGAATTGTTCTTCCTTTTTTGTTTCGGGATTAGCACAGTGTAAGGATTGTACTCACTGAGATGCGTAGGAGGAAACAGGAGGCACATTCTCTTCAATGTCCATGTGGGTTTATTTGCTCCATAAACCATCAAGACAGCAACAAAAAGGTAAACAGTCCGTACATCAGGCCAACACAGCATTAATGTCCATAGAAGAGCTCTGCTCTCTCAGGCCTGTGGGCACACAGGCTGTGCAATGTCCAGCGCTCAGGCTCTATCTGAAACCACGGACACAGAAAGACTTCTCCTCCCAATACACAGACCACATGGAAATCTGTCCACACTGACAGAATCCCAAACACTCACTACCATGTGCTAAACACACCTCCTTTAGGTAGCCTGTAACCACACCCATTGGTGAGGTAACATCACATGCACTGTCACGTGATCATGACATCATTGCAGGTCCTCAAACTCCTGCAGGGAAAAGGGTACAGTGAGCGCCCCCACTCAGAGGTGAGGTATATAGGTAGCCAGACCCCCCCATCTCTCATAGCTACCCGCAACCCGGACCCAGGTGCACTAAAAGACATCTTTAGTGCTCACGTGCACTAAAGACAAAATACTCCGGGTTGCATCGCAGGGAGCATCCATCCCTGTGACACATACCTCCCATTAACCACGCGACCACCAGTCACACCACAACAGAAAGAAGGGAGAAAAGTCCTTGACTTCTATGGAACTTGTAAGCTACCTTGGGAAGATAGAGTAGTTCTAAAATTGGCCTATATTCTAAGATTTGTGTAAACAGACAATTAACAGACAAAGATTGAATATCACTAATTCTCCATGACAAAGTCAGGGCCACCAGGATAATAGTCTGAGTGCCATCTTTGGATTGGAAATGGGCCTAGAGTCAAAGCTCGCTTTAATGAACCAAGAAATCCACTGGTTGTTGACCAGACCATAGTTGTATAAAACACCGAGAGCCCATACCTGGACATAAGAGTACAAGTCGATATTACTTATTCTAGCTCCTTCTGGAGGACTTCAAAAATGGTTTTAAAGAGATAGAATCACTGTTGAAGAATAAGTTTTCCAACCAACTTCAAAGCAGATTTGTTTGACAGAATCTGCCATTGCAAAATACGGGTGTGTATCTGTGACCAGGCTACTACTGGAATGCCGGAGGTTAGAGTTACTGACAGAGATATTGCCTTCCTTGAAATTGTGGCCAGATTGCATATTCATTTTGACACTTAGCAGGACACCTTCTCTTGCTTCTAGGAGTCTAGGAGAAGACATGCACTTTTTAGGTTCTAATCTTGGTTTGTTTTTTTTTAAAAATTGAGTAGCCAACCTAACCTTGCCAAGGTTGTCCTTAACCCGTCCAACTGCATTCTGCAAAGCTCAAGAGATATGACCACAATCAGGAAATCGTCATGGTAAGGTATCACCAAAGTTTCTTTCTTTCAAAGACGAGTTGTCATATCTGTTATAATCTCCATAAAGCCTCGAGGGCCCAAAGGGAAGGACATAAAAACTGAAAGCCTGATTTCTCCTTTTATGTTGAGAGCTACTCTCAAGAATTTTTGGTGTTTCATGTGAATTAGAAAGGGATAGTACACGTTCTTTAAATCCTAAACCAACATATAGCAATCTGGAATCAGACGTATTATAGTCGATCTTATGGAGTCCTGTGGACTTGTCCATCCTGTTGGCACAAACCACCTTTCCTGGAGCGGATACTGGCTGTTGCTGAGAAAGGTCTTCACAGACTCATCAGTAAACTTTTTAGAACAAGTGGCCCTGTGTGTACACGGGGAATAAAACAATTTCTGGCCATTAAATAACTTATACCCTGCATTTCTATCAGTTTCCCCTTCTGCAGGCTCCATTTCTAAATTTCAGTTCTCTCTGGCCTAGTGGGGGGAGACTAGCCGTTATGATGTCTCTCACACGCAGTACATACAAACATAAGTGATTCCTTCTCTATATCCAGTATAATGGGGGCCATTCATTAAGACTTGTCGTAGAGCACACTAGTCTTAAAGCGCTCGCTGGCGCACACTGACCGGATTCATTGAGCGGTGTGCGCTGCTTAATGAATCAGGTGCGTCTGATATCCAGTGTGCTGTCACCAGAACTAGATATTTCTGGAGTAAGCTATGCCAGTTTAGTGGCGTAACTTATGAATTTGATGAGCAGGGTGACCTCCCGCTGTGTCCCACCCGTACTACGATGATATTGGCATCGCTAGTTGGGACTGGTGAAAAAACAGCAAAAGTTGCAACATTTTTGCTTAGCTGAGTAGGGCAAAGAGATATTGCAACTTATCAAACTCTTTTTATACCAGATTTTGGTGTACACATCCTAATGGATCACCACCAATATGTTCAGAAGCAACAGCAGCCTGTATTTTTGATTAATGCAAACTTCAAAATCTACTTATGTAAAAATAAATAAAAAAAATATTTTCCTACCGCATTTTTTTTTTTTTTTTTTTTTTTTTGCAATAAACAGACATATACTTGCCAGAAGAGAAAGACCAAGAGGTCACCCTATGGACATATTTTCTGATGTACATGTTGAATATAGGGCAAAAATCTGGAGTGAACAGAACCCTAGTCTATTTTTTACTGCAGCACGACTTATACTTAAAAGGATTCTTTCAGTAGGATCACCCTTCCTAAGCCGTCTATATGGGCATGTAGGCCATAGGAGGCTGAATAACATGATACCTTGATATCAGCAATCCGATGTTTTATTCCAGAGAAATCCATTTTTTTCCTCATATGTAAATGAGCTGTTCGGATCTATGGGCCGGACACTGATCTGCATCAGAATCTGCCTCCAGAGATTATTCAAAATAAAAGGGGGCGTTACCTCTCGCATTTACATATAAGAAAAACATGGATTTCTCTGGAATAAGACATCGGATCTCAGATATGAAGTTGTCGTGTAATTCAGCTTCCTGTGACCTACATGCCCATATAGACGGCTTAGGAAGGACAATCCTACTGACAGATTCCCTTTAACAATTCAAACTCTTACAGAAGTTGCTTTTGCCTTTCTCTACTATTTTAAACAGAAAAAAGAAAGAAAATCCCTAAATAAACAAATGACTTGCCTGCTTGCTAGTGATACACAATGTAATAACTGGGCTGGTAAAGTCTATTTTTACTCCTATTCCACTACCTCATCCAGCTTCATTTCTTGTTAATCCAAGCACAGGTCAAAGTCAAGTTTTGGAAACAGAGGAGGACATTTCACATTCACAAGTCAGCTCCGCTCTGACAGTCACATAGCACTGAGCTGCTCTACACACAATTATTTTTAGTTAGGAATAAAAACGATAATACTTCTATAGCGCCAACATATTCTGCAGCTCTTTACAAATCAGAGGAAAAATGTACAATATCTGATATTACCGACTGACACATAACTCAACAATTCAACCAAGAGGAGTGAGGGCCCTGCTGGCAAGAGCTTACAATCTACAGAGAAACAGTGACACGAAAGGTGGACAGCGCTTGTAGTATATGCTCCGGCCATCAGAATAAGAAATAACAGTACTCATTCAATGCTAAGTGAACCCGTCACCAGCCAGGATCTGTAAAGGTCCACATACAAAGTGCCATTGAGCGTATGGAGACAGATGATAGAAAGGACCAGAATCCGAGGGAAATGTAGAAAGGGAAAACGGAGAACAAATTACTAAGGTGATGTGATAGGCCTGTCTAAAAAGATGTATGTTTAAGCCATGCTTAATACAGTAGATGGTGTGAATTAACCAGGTGGCCTGGGGTAGTGCATTCCATAGAACTGGAGCAGCACAAGAAAAGTATTGGAGGCGGAAGTGGGAGGTTCTGATTGAACAACATGTTAGTCTTAGATCATTAGTAGAGCATAGAGCACAGGTAGGACGATGGAGATGAGGGAGGAAATATAAGGCAGGGCAGCACCGTGGGGAGCTTCCTGGTAAGTGTTCTTATATTCTGTAGCAGATGGGCAACCAGTGCAATGACTGACACAGGGTGGAAGCATCGGTGCAGCAGCTTGGGAATTACAGTAGTACCACAGCTGGAAATAGAAGTACCACACATCAATAGGGTGATAAAGTAAGGAACAAAAGAAGTTCAGTTCTGGAAAGACTGACTTGCAAATAGTGGAGGACATGATGTTAGAGATGGCAGACAGACAATCACTGGCATTTTGTAGCAGTGTGGGGGATGATGTTATGATAAAATGTGTGTTATGGGGAGTCACCAACATAAAGATGGCCAAAAGCCAGGTCTGAACTATGAGGAATCCAACAGTAAGGGGACGAGAAATAAAAGTGGGCAAACAATGCCCCGCCAGTCTATGCACTGACAAATCAAACCCGGATATTATATACACTGGCAAACAAACTTATTTTGTCAGTCTGTTGTCAAGCTAAAACCATCTCTGCAACAGACATCAAGACATAACAGGTAGCGGACGCAGGTCTTCATCTTTCTACTCCTGCTCTACAGTCTGTCAAACTGCATGCAAGCATAACAAAAGCGTGCAAAACCATTGGATAATATCAAGAGAAATGTATGCTGGAAAGGGGAAGGTATAGGAAGTTCCAGTACCTATAATGCTAGCAGAATGTAAATGAAGTGGTACAGTTGGGAGTTAGTGGACAGTAGGGACTACATTAGATAGTCCAACGTTTCAACTTGGCATGACAAGGCAACATTTATCTACGAGCACCTATAGGGCTACAAATATCTTAGGCTATATCCAAATTGAAATTTGATTGGGGGGGTATTAGAAAGCCATTACCCACCAGCTGGGTAACAGGTCTCATGCCAAGCACCACAGCTTCCTACATACCGGTACTCTGGTGGTTGCAATAAAAATATATGTCAATCAATGATACAGGCAAGCCACCTACTAAATATGATGTGTCTGGAGACTTTGGAGAGCTTGTGCTCCGACCACAGGCTGTAACTTACAAGTGATTGCATAGCACATACAGGTGCTTCTCACAAAATTACAACAGCATCAAAAAGTTAATTTATTTCAGTTCTTCAATACAAAAAGTGAAACTCATATTATATAGAGTCACTACAAACAGAGTGATCTATTTCAATTGTTTATTTCTGTTAATGTTGATGATTATGGCTTACAGCCAATGAAAACCCAAAAGTCATTATCTCAGTAAGGCTAGGGTCACATTGCGTTATGTGACCGCGTTTAACGGACTACGTTACACCGCGGCATAACGCGGTGTTAACGTAGTCCGTTAACGCCGCCATAGCCTGTAATGGTGAGCGCGTCGCTAGCGCCCGCCCACATTGGGCGGGCGCTAGCGATGTCGCGTCATTTGAGTGACGGACCTCGGACGCTGCTTGCAGCGTCCGCGGCGCGCCCGAGGTCCGTTCCTCGCTAGTGCAGATCGGGGATCTGCGCTAGCGGGGACACCGAACGCGGACCCTAGGGAAGCATTGCGTTAGCGCAACCCGCTAGCGCTATGCGCTTAACGGATTGCCCTAACGCAATGTGACCATAGCCTAAATTAGAATAATTAACAAAAAACACATGCAAAGGCTTCCTAAGCGTCTATAAAGATCCCTTAGCCGATTTCAGTAGGCTCCACAATCATGGGGAAGACTGCTTACCTGACAGATGTCCAGAAGGCAGTCATTGACACACTCCACAAGGAGGGTAAGCCACAAAAGGTCATTGCTAAAGAAGCTGGCTGTTCACAGAGTGCTGTATCAAAGTATATTAACCCCTTCACCCCCAAGGGTGGTTTGCACGTTATGGACCGGGCCAATTTTTACAATTCTGACCACTGTCCCTTTATGAGGTTATAACTCTGGAACGCTTCAACGGATCCCGGTGATTCTGACATTGTTTTCTCGTGACATATTGTACTTCATGATAGTGGTAAAATTTCTTTGATATTACCTGCGTTTATTTGTGAAAAAAATGGAAATTTGGCGAAAATTTTGAAAATTTTGCAATTTTTCAACTTTGAATTTTTATGCAATTAAATCACAGTGATATGTCACACAAAATACTTAATAAGTAACATTTCCCACATGTCTACTTTACATCAGCCCAATTTTGGAACCAAAATTTTTTTTTGTTAGGGAGTTATAAGGGTTAAAATTTGACCAGCAATTTCTCATTTTCACAACACCATTTTTTTTTTAGGGACCACATCTCATTTGAAGTAATTTTGAGGGGTCTATATGATAGAAAATACCCAAGTGTGACACCATTCTAAAAACTGCACCCCTCAAGGTGCTCAAAACCACATTCAAGAAGTTTATTAACCCTTCAGGTGTTTCACAGGTATTTTTGGAATGTTTAAATAAAAATGAGCATTTAACTTTTTTTTCACACAAAATTTACTTCAGCTCCAATTTGTTTTATTTTACCAAGGGTAACAGGAGAAAATGGACGCCAAAAGATGTTGTACAATTTGTCCTGAGTACGCCAATACCCCATATGTGGGGGTAAACCACTGTTTGGGCGCATGACAGAGCTCGGAAGCGAAGGAGCGCAATTTGACTTTTCAATGCAAAATTGACTGGAATTGAGATGGGACACCATGTTGCGTTTGGAGAGCCCCTGATATGCCTAAACATTGAAACCCCCCACAAGTGACACCATTTTGGAAAGTAGACCCCCTAAGGAGCTTATCTAGAGGTGTGGTGAGCACTTTGACTCACCAAGTGCTTCACAGAAGTTTATAATGCAGAACCGTAAAAATAAAAAATCATATTTTTTCTCAAAAATTATCTTTTCACCCCCAATTTTTTATTTTCCCAAGGGTAAGAGAAGAAATTGGACCCCAAAAGTTGTTGTACAATTTGTCCTGAGTACGCTGATACCCCATATGTGGGGGTAAACCACTGTTTGGGCGCATGGGAGAGCTCAGAAGGGAAGGAGCGCCGTTTGACTTTTCAATGCAAAATTGACAGGAATTGAGGTGGGACGCCATGTTGCATTTGGAGAGCCACTAATGTGCCTAAACATTGAAACCCCCACAAGTGACACCATTTTGGAAAGTAGACCCCCTAAGGAACTTATCTAGAGGTGTGGTGAGCACTTTGACCCACCAAGTGCTTCACAGAAGTTTATAATGCAGAACCGTAAAAATAAAAAATCATATTTTTTCACAAAAATTACCTTTTCACCCCCAATTTTTTATTTTCCCAAGAGTAAGAGAAGAAATTGGACCCCAAAAGATGTTTTACAATTTGTCCTGAGTACGCTGATACCCCATATGTGGGGGTAAACCACTGTTTGGGCGCATGGCAGAGCTCGGAAGGGAAGGAGCGCCATTTGACTTTTCACTGCAAAATTGACAGGAATTGAGATGGGACGCCATGTTGCGTTTGGAGAGCCACTGATGTGCCTAAACATTGAAACCCCCCCACAAGTGACACCATTTTGGAAAGTAAACCCCCTAAGGAACTTATCTAGAGGTGTAGGGAGCACTTTGACCCACCAACTGCTTCACAGAAGTTTATAATGCAGAGCCGTAAAAATAAAACAAACATTTTTTTCCCACAAAAATTATTTTTTAGCCCCCAGTTTTGTATTTTCCTGAGGGTAACAGGAGAAATTGGACCCCAAAAGTTGTTGTCCAATTTGTCCTGAGTACGCTGATACCCCATATGTGGGGGGGAACCACTGTTTGGGTGCATGGGAGGGCTCGGAAGGGATGGAGCGCCATTTTGAATGCAGACTTAGATGGAATGGTCTGCAAGCGTCACATTGCGTTTGCAGAACCCTAATGTACCTAAACAGTAAAAAAAAACCACAAGTGACACCATTTTGGAAAGTAGACCCCCTAAGCAACTCATCTAGATGTGTTGTGAGAGTTTTGAACCCTCAAGTGTTTCACTACAGTTTATAACGCATAGCCGTGAAAAAAAAAAAAACATTTTCACCCCAAAATTATTTTTTAGCCCCCAGTTTTGTATTTTCCCAAGGGTAACAGGAGAAATTGGACCCCAAAAGTTGTTGTCCAATTTGTCCTGAGTACGCTGATACCCCATATGTGGGGGGGAACCACTGTTTGGGCGCATGGGAGGGCTCGGAAGGGAAGGAGCGCCATTTGGAATGCAGACTTAGATGGAATGGTTTGCAGGCGTCAGATTGCATTTGCAGAGGCCCTAATGTACCTAAACAGTAGAAACCCACCACAAGTGACACCATTTTGGAAAGTAGACCCCCTAAGGAACTCATCTAGATGTGTTGTGAGAGCTTTGAACCCCCAATTGTTTCACTACAGTTTATAACGCAGAGCCATGCAAATAAAAAATATTTTTTTTCCACAAAAATTATTTTTTAGCCTCCAGTTTTGTATTTTCCCAAGGGTAACAGGAGAAATTGGACCCCAAAATTTGTTCTCCAATGTGTTCCGAGTACGCTGATACCCCATATGTTGGGGTAAACCCCTGTTTGGGCGCACGGGAGAGCTCGGAAGGGAAGGAGCACTGTTTTACTTTTTCAACGCAGAATTGGCTGAAATTGAGATCGGACGCCATGTCGCGTTTGGAGAGCCCCTGATGTGCCTAAACAGTGGAAACCCCCCAATTATAACTGAAACCCTAATCCAAACACACCCCTAACCCTAATTCCAACGGTAACCCTAACCACACCTCTAACCCAGACACACCCCTAACCCTAATCCCAACCCTATTCCCAACCGTAGATATAATCCAAACCCTAACCCTAACTTTAGCCCCAACCCTTAACCCTAACTTTAGCCCCAACCCTAACTGTAGCCTTAACCCTAACCCTAGCCCCAACCCTAACCCTAGCCCCAACCCTAACCCTAGCCCCAACCCTAGCCCCAACCCTAACCCTAGCCCCAACCCTAGTCCCAGCCCTAACCCTAGCCCCAGCCCTAACCCTAGCCCCTGCCCTAACCCTAGCCCCAACCCTAACCCTAGCCCCAACCCTAACCCTAGCCCCAACCCTAACCCTAGCCCCAACCCTAGCCCTAACCCTAACCCTAGCCCCAACCCTAACCCTAACCCTAGCCCTAACCCTAGCCCTAATGGTAAAATGGAAATAAATACATTTTTTTAATTTTTTTTATTTTTCCCTAACTAAGGGGGTGATGAAAGGGGGTTTGATTTACTTTTATAGCGGGTTTTTTAGCGGATTTTTATGATTGGCGGCTGTCACACACTGAAAGAAGCTTTTTATTGCAAAAAATATTTTTTGCGTTACCACATTTTGAGAGCTATAATTTTTCCATATTTGAGTCCACAGAGTCATGTGAGGTCTTGTTTTTTGCGGAACGAGTTGACGTTTTTATTGATAACATGTTCAGGCACGGGAGATTTTTTGATCGCTTTTTATTCCGATTTTTGTGAGGCAGAATGATCAAAAACCAGCTATTCATGAATTTCTTTTGGGGGAGGCGTTTATACCGTTCCGCGTTTGGTAAAATTGATAAAGCAGTTTTATTCTTCGGGTCAGTACGATTACAGCAATACCTCATTTACATCATTTTTTTTATGTTTTGGCGCTTCTATACGATAAAAACTATTTTATAGAAAAAATAATTATTTTGGCATCGCTTTATTCTGAGGACTATAACTTTTTTATTTTTTCGCTGATGATGCTACATGGCGGCTCGTTTTTTGCGGGACAAGATGACGTTTGCAGCGGTACCATGTTTATTTATATCCGTCTTTTTGATCGCGTGTTATTGCACTTTTTGTTTGGCGGTATGAGAATAAAGCGTTGTTTTTTGCCTCGTTTTTTTTTTTTTTTTTTTACGGTGTTCACTGCAGGGGTTAACTAGTGATATAGTTTTATAGGTCGGGTCGTTACGGACGCGGCGATACTAAATATGTGTACTTTTATTGTTTGTTTTTTTTTTATTTAGATAAAGGAATGTATTTATGGGAATAATATTTTTTTTTTTTCCTTATTTAGGAAATTTTTTTTTTTACACATGTGGGAATTTTTTTTACTTTGACCCAGGGGGGGACATTACAGATCGCTGATCTCACAGTGTGCACAGCACTCTGTGAGATCTCCGATCTCACTTACAGCCGTGCAGGCTGCAGCTTTCATCTGCAGCCTGCTCGGCACCCGGAAGTGATCCCTGCAGGACCCGGATGCAGCCCCGCGGCCATTTTGGATCCGGGGCCTGCAGGGATAGGAGGTAGGAGACCCCCGGAGCAACGCGATCACATCGCGTTGCTCCGGGGGTCTCAGGGAAGCACGCAGGGAGACCCCTCCCTGCGCGATGCTTCCCTGTACCGCCGGCACACCGCGATCATGTTTGATCGCGGTGTGCCGGGGGTTAATGTGCCGGGGGCGGTCCGTGACCGCTCCTGGCACATAGTGCCGGATGTCAGCTGCGATAGGCAGCTGACACCCGGCCGCGATCGGCCGCGCTCCCCCCGTGAGCGCGGCCGATCGTGCTGGACGTACTATTCCGTCCTTGGGAATTAGGGCCCACCCCACATGGACGGAATAGTACGTCCGATGACAGAAAGGGGTTAATGGAAAGTTGAGTGAAAAGAAAAAGTGTGGTAGAAAAAGGTGCACAAGCAACCGGGATAACCGCAGCCTTGAAAGGATTGTTAAGAAAAGGTCATTCAAAAATTTGTGGGAGATTCACAAGGAGTGGACTGTGCTGGAGTCATTGCTTCAAGAGCCACCACACACAGACGTATCCAGGACATGGGCTACAAGTGTCCCATTAGGTGTCAAGCCACTCATGACCAAAAGACAACGCCAGAAGCGTCTTACCTGGGCCAAAGAGAAAAAGAACTGGACTGTTGCTAAGTGGTCCAAGGTGTAGATATTCAGATGAAAGTAAATTTTGCATTTCATTTGGAATCAAGGTCCCAGAGTCTGGAGGAAGAGTGGAGAAGCCACAATCCAAGCTGCTTGAGGTCTAGTGTGAAGTTTCCACAATCAGTGATGGTTTGGGGAGCCATGTCAAAGCAACCTGGGCTTCCATAATCGCCTCCATACCACGCCGCATTCATGCAGTAATTGATGCAAAAGGAGCCCCGACCAAGTATCGTGCATTTACTGAACATACATTTCAGTTGGCCAACATTTTGGATTTTAAAACCATTTTTCAACCTGGTGTTATAAAGTATTCCAATTTACAGAGATAATGACTTTTGGGTTTTCATTGGTTGTAAGCCATAATCATCAACATGAACAGACATTAACACTTGAAATAGATCACGCTGTTTGTATAGACTATAGAATATGAGTTTCACTTTTTGTATTGAAGAGCTGAAATAAATTAAGTTTTTGATGATATTCTAATTTTGTAAGAAACACTTGTATGTTCCTGAGAAGTGACCTGAACGCTTGAAGCCCGCAGATCTGCAGATCGCTTATCTAAAAGGTACAGTCAGTGGATAAGAACAAGGGGGTCCACACTACGTCCTACAGCACCAGACATCTACCACAGCTATCCACCAGCGGACATCTACCACAGCTATCCACCAGCGGACATCTACCACAGCTATCCACCAGCGGACATCTACCACAGCTATCCACCAGCGGACATCTACCACAGCTATCCACCAGCGGACATCTACCATAGCTTTCCACCAGCAGCCATCTACCATAGCTATCCACCAGAAGACATCTACCATAGCTTTCCACTATAAATCAACGACACAGCAAAGGGATGACTGGCACTTGTTCTTGAATGTCTTACAAATCGTCAGAGAAGAAGCAAAGTCTACTCCTCACCAGGCAGTTTCCAGACACTTAAACAATGCTGCTAGATGGACTTTCTAGAACAGCTCAGTGTCATAATAAAATGGCTAATTAGAAAATAGTGAAATATCTAGACGTACGGGCTCAGGTCTCAGCTGCTCAGTCCAGCGCTCCCGAAGCTTGTGCTCACATAATGTCACAGACACAGAAGGTTCATGTGACATTACAAGAATAGATGCTGGGGAAGCCAAGTCCTTGAAGTCAGGACACTATGCCGAGCCTCTACTGCTCTGTAACCTCCCAGGTCTAACAGTCACTAACCGCAGCAACACAAGGAAAAATAACGTCTGCCCGCCACCTGCACAAAATGTGATCATGGGCAGAAATGATGGTAAATATAATTTAAGGGAGTCTGTCACCCTAAAAATGCATTTTAAATGGGCAATAGTGTTGTAGGCAACGTACCCTACAGAGAGGTAAGACTCAAATACCCAGCGGGACAAAAGCATATGACTTCATTATCTAATTTAAAGATGTAATAAAGATAAAAACCTTGAATTAATAATATTGATAATAAAAGTATGATGCCAACAAAAGTTCCCCCAAACACAGAACAATACCCTTCACAATGAATTCCTACACAAGCATGGCATGATGACCATACTGTGTCCTCCCTAGCAAAGTATGGTGACCCCAACAAAGAATCATGCCCCAAATGTGATCCCCACCTAGTTCTCCATACAGAATAATGGGTCCCACATTAAAATAAATACTCACCTCTCCTCACCCCCCCCCCCACCGCTCAGCACAGCGAATGCAAAATAGTGACGTCATAGCATTGCTTTGCTTTTTTAAAGGGAGTGAATTACTCCCTTTAATGACAGAGAAACAAAATTGTCAGTCATTTCCCTGCCCAATAAAAAGCTCTCAAAAAGAGGTTTGCACACAAAAAATATTACCAATAAAAGCTACAATTTGCCCTTCAAAAGGTAACCTGTCACTTTAAAGAGGGTATCCTAGACTTTACAAAATATATATATATATATATATATATATATATATATATATATATATATCTCACAGACGCCGGGGATTCAGCTGCCTCTGCTGACACGACAGGGTAGAACTTAGTCATTTTGATTGACAGCTGGATCCCCGGCTGTCAATCAGAATGACCTCAGAAGTCCCGATCCGTCGACAGAGTAGACCAGAAAAAGCACCCTCCGCTCTGCAGACGTGACGTCATCAGAGGCTTCCGAATCCCCGTCAGGAGCGCTGTGTCGGGGAAGAACGGTGTGGGGCATGACAGGCAGGTAAGCTGTGATTGCCCCCCTGGTAGTGCTTACATACATTTTTTGTAAAGTCCCGGATGTCCCCTTTAAGGGATCGTTCACAAGTTGTGTTTATGTCGTGTTTTTGCTGTGAAAAAAAATCCACAGGGTTTTACAGCAGCAGCAAAATGAATGAGATATCTGAAATCTCGTACAAGTGCTGCACATTTTTTCCTTGCAGATTTTAATCAGTCTCAGATCTGCAGAATGGCAATTATTTCAGTGTCTTTGTCATTCATTTGAACACAGGAAAAATGCTGCAAACAAAACAAAACAAAAATACAACTTAAAACATTTTTTCCTGCCCCAAAATATTCCAGTATTAGCAGCAAAGAAATGTGCTGCAAATACTGAATGTGAACATACCCCTAGTTTTTGTGATGCATTTTTCTCCCCATTCATTCAAAAACACCATGTATGATCAAGCCATTAGTGAAAGAAACTGAAGTGGTTTTGTCATTCCACCCCATGAAAATCTTCTTTACCCTTCAGTTTTCAAACCTTTATATGGAAAATTTAAGGGGATGTCCATTAAGTTATATTGATGACCTATTTTTTAGGGGACTGACACCCAGCACCCCCACCGATTAGCTGTTGTCTCTGGTCGGATGTTAGGCTTGGATGGAGCGTACTGCTGCAGCTTTGTACACTGATTAGTGTCTGCTTCTCAGTAATCAAGATCAGCCATTTTCTTCATTAGGAGGTAATCAGCAGTACTTGGCCGCAGCCTTTAAGCCATTTATAGGGCTGTGCTGTTCGACTCTGCATACTTTTACATCTGTCCTCAGAAGGTGATAACAGCAGATTGGTGGGAATCCCATCAATCTTACATTGATGACCCATCCACAACATTGGTCATTAATATAAAAGTATTAGACAACCCCTTTAAATTACATTAAAAAAAAGTCCAAGTCTGGCCATGTTTCGTCAAAACCCACATCAAGTTTGCTAAAAGCACGTTGTATGAAAGTATGTTGAAGTCTCATGAGACCAAGTTTGAACTATTTGACCATAATGCCAAAAAATCTGTTTGGTACAAAGACAACACTGTTTATAACCAAAATACACCAAGGTTACCTACCGGTAGCCGTTTTTTCCGGAACCCATGACAGCACATCTGAGAGAGGGGATCCGCCCAGTCAGGACAGGAACCAAACTGAAAATAATAGGGCGGTGCCTCTCCCTCTCTTCAGTTGGTTTACAGAGCATGAGTTATTACACATGGCAAAACTATCACCACATTTTATCAACTAAAACACCCAAAATATAGTGCACACCAAAGGAGTGATAAGGGGGGGAATATACGGGTGCTGACATGGGTTCCGGAAAAACCGGCTACCGGTAAGTAACCTTGGTGTTTTCCCTTCCCCCATATAAACTAAAGAAGAAAGATGGGCCTTATAAATGGGAGTCACCACTCTATCAATAATGCAGTAAAAAATGTACAGCTTTATTAAACATATATGCAGGAGACAGACAACACTAAAAACATTTAAAACACCAGAGGGATATACAATATCCCCATACTAGCAGAGGGCCCGTAATAGGGCACACAAACCGCACCCCCCTAACAGAGTATAATACACATGCCTACTTGGCTAACAAGAGCCTAAATGATACAAAGTATATATATATATATATATATATATATATATATATACAGTGGGGCAAAAAAGTATTTAGTCACTCAGCAATAGTGCAAGTTCCACCACTTAAAAAGATGAGAGGCGTCTGTAATTTACATCATAGGTAGACCTCAACTATGGGAGACAAACTGAGAAAAAAAAATCCAGAAAATCACATTGTCTGTTTTTTTATCATTTTATTTGCATTTTATGGTGGAAAATAAGTATTTGGTCAGAAACAAAATTTCATCTCAATACTTTGTAATATATCCTTTGTTGGCAATGACAGAGGTCAAACGTTTTCTGTAAGTCTTCACAAGGTTGCCACACACTGTTGTTGGTATGTTGGCCCATTCCTCCATGCAGATCTCCTCTAGAGCAGTGATGTTTTTGGCTTTTCGCTTGGCAACACGGACTTTCAACTCCCTCCAAAGGTTTTCTATAGGGTTAAGATCTGGAGACTGGCTAGGCCACTCCAGGACCTTGAAATGCTTCTTACGAAGCCACTCCTTCGTTGCCCTGGTGGTGTGCTTTGGATCATTGTCATGTTGAAAGACCCAGCCACGTTTCATCTTCAATGCCCTTGCTGATGGAAGGGGGTTTGCACTCAAAATCTCACGATACATGGCCCCATTCATTCTTTCATGTACCCGGATCAGTCGTCCTGGCCCCTATGCAGAGAAACAGCCCCAAAGCATGATGTTTCCACCACCATGCTTTACAGTAGGTATGGTGTTTGATGGATGCAACTCAGTATTCTTTTTCCTCCAAACACGACAAGTTGTGTTTCTACCAAACAGTTCCAGTTTGGTTTCATCAGACCATAGGACATTCTCCCAAAACTCCTCTGGATCATCCAAATGCTCTCTAGCAAACTTCAGACGGGCCCGGACATGTACTGGCTTAAGCAGTGGGACACGTCTGGCACTGCAGGATCTGAGTCCATGGTGGCGTAGTGTGTTACTTATGGTAGGCCTTGTTACATTGGTCCCAGCTCTCTGCAGTTCATTCACTAGGTCCCCCCGCGTGGTTCTGGGATTTTTGCTCACCGTTCTTGTGATCATTCTGACCCCACGGGGTGGGATTTTGCGTGGAGCCCCAGATTGAGGGAGATTATCAGTGGTCTTGAATGTCTTCCATTTTCTAATTATTGCTCCCACTGTTGATTTCTTCACTCCAAGCTGGTTGGCTATTGCAGATTCAGTCTTCCCAGCCTGGTGCAGGGCTACAATTTTGTTTCTGGTGTCCTTTGACAGCTCTTTGGTCTTCACCATAGTGGAGTTTGGAGTCAGACTGTTTGAGGGTGTGCACAGGTGTCTTTTTATACTGATAACAAGTTTAAACAGGTGCCATTACTACAGGTAATGAGTGGAGGAAAGAGGAGACTCTTAAAGAAGAAGTTACAGGTCTGTGAGAGCCAGAAATCTTGATTGTTTGTTTCTGACCAAATACTTATTTTCCACCATAATATGCAAATAAAATGATAAAAAAACAGACAATGTTATTTTTTGGATTTTTTTTTCTCAGTTTGTCTCCCATAGTTGAGGTCTACCTATGATGTAAATTACAGACGCCTCTCATCTTTTTAAGTGGTGGAACTTGCACTATTGCTGACTGACTAAATACTTTTTTGCCCCACTATATATATATATATATATATATATACACAGCCTGGCCAGTCCCATACAGTAATCCTTGCAAGCACCCTATGGAAAAAGTTCCGCAATTAACACAGATGGTATAATACTGTACAGAGCATAATACAACCCATACAGATGGTGAAAAATATAGTAATAATGCAGTGCAAATGAAGAGCAAATAAAGAGATAAGTATACTGACCAAAGTCCACCTAAAATGAGGCCAACCTTCTAAAGTCAGTCAAACACCAATAAGAAGGAATGACTACCATGTCTCATAGGTGCCGATATAAGGCAGGGTCAGGCTGGGTAAACCTAAGTCAAAGAGGCATGTGTACCCTGAAAGGGAAGGAGGTGCGGACAGCAGGCACCCAACGCGTGTCGCCACACAGAGGTGGCTTCATCAGGGGTAGTGCCAGCTTGTCCTGCCTCCTGCTTAAATACCAAATATTAGATACCTTCCCAGCAGCAGCTGTGCAGCTATTGGGAGCGCCGCATGGAGTGTGTGTGATGGCGTCTGCAAAAGCCGGGCCCGGCGTGTAAGCACTGCGCATGCGCCGGCTTCCCGGGGCGGAAGTGTACACTCCGCTCCACGTTGCCAAGGCGACACGCGCACTGCAGAAGGAGCGCTTGTGCAAAGAGTCTTGCTGCTGTAAGGTGAGTGGGGACAGATCGTAGCCATCAATTCCCATAAAAGGCGCAACCCAGGAGCCTACCAATACAGAGTGTTGCTTTCAATCGCTACACAGAGCGTACATATAGATATGAGCAGCGAAGCTACTGGGCTTGAACAAGCAACAGAACACTCAGGGATAAAGAACATACAATATGTACTCATGAGATAGAAAGTACTGTTGTCACAAAAAGTGGTAATAACAAGGACCATAAACAAAAGGAAAAAAAACCAAAAAACAAAAACAAACACACACATACCCATTAGCCAACAAATACATAGCGTACAGAAAGATGCCAGATAATAATGTAGTTCATTGTTTATAAAAACCGGTGAATAATAAATCTTCATTAATGCCCATGGGAATGACACAATTCAGATCAAAAATCCACTTAGATTCTCGCTTTAATAGTTCCAAGGTAATATTTCCTCCCTTAATGTTCATGTGTACTGCTTCAAGTCCAAGCACCTTCGTACCAGCCCATTGCGCATTATGTTCAGCCAGAAAATGCGCAGCCACAGAGGTGAGGGTTTTTCCCTTTGACTTATCCTTTTTTGCCGTGGTAATGGTGGAAAAACGTTGCTGTATACGTCTCCTAAGTTCCTGTGTAGTTTGGCCCACATACACCTTCGGACACGGACACACCAACGCATAGACCAAATTCCGGGACCTGCAATTGAAGTAGGCCTTGATGGGAGTCTGTGGAAACAAAGAGGGCACCGTGATTCTTTCATTGCCACTAGTAAATGGACAAATGCTACAATTTCCACAGGGAAAAGTACCAATCAATCTGCCTCCTCTACAAATTTTTGTAACAGGACGCTGGAAATGGCTATGGCTCAAACAGTCTCTAAAACTTCTAGCCCTTCTGGCTATTAAATTGGGGTGTGGGGCAATGTGGGGAAGCAATTTAGATTCACTTTGTAAAATACCCCAATACTTTGATAAAATACCCCGCAAATCTTGCCACTGGTTATTGAACATTGTGATAATTCCAAGTGGCTTCTCCACAATTTTAGCCTGACTTTGTAAGAGATCCCCCCTATTGCTGTGATTGGCTGCAGAAAATGCATGAGAAATAACCCGTTTGGGGTAGCCTCTTTCTCGAAAGCGTGCCGTGAGATCGCGGGAATGTGTCGTGAAGTCCTGATGGTCACTGCAGTTTCTCCTAATTCTGTAAAATTGGCCCTTTGGAATACCTGTTTTAAGATGCAACGGATGGAAGCTAGCAAAATGTAACAGGCTATTTGTAGCCGTAGGTTTCCGATACAGAGTTGTGGAGACTTTAGGTCCCTTCACTTGCAATCTCAA
This sequence comes from Ranitomeya variabilis, assembly GCF_051348905.1. Taxonomy (NCBI): domain Eukaryota; kingdom Metazoa; phylum Chordata; class Amphibia; order Anura; family Dendrobatidae; genus Ranitomeya; species Ranitomeya variabilis. Next base: position 79,833,977 of record NC_135238.1, read on the forward strand.
GTCCAAAAATTCAATGTCCGTCTGGGAATAATGTGAGGTCAGACGTATGTTCCAGGGATTATCATTCAGTATGCCCACGAATTCTTTACACTGATCAAGGGTGCCTGTCCAGATAAACACAACATCATCAATATGGCGAAACCACTTAATGACATGTTTAGAGAAGTAATCCAGACAAAACACCCGTGACCTCCCACCACCCTAAAAAAAGATTGGCGTACGCGGGGGCACAACGTGCCCCCATAGCGGTGCCCCTTACCTGTCTGTAGTAGACCCGGTCAAAGATGAAATAATTCTGATCCAGAACAAACAGCAGCAGATCAAGAATGAACGAGTCATGTCCTCTGTCCCCAGTGGTGTTAAAATCCAGAAAAAAGGACACAGCACGTATACCCAGTTCGTGCCCAATGCACGTATAAAGAAACTCCACGTCAAGAGTGACAAGCCACGCCCCTGCTGGAATCTCCAAATCCTGGAGTTGTACAATGAGTGATGTGGAGTCCTTGACGTAGGACTGGAGAGACACAACTAAGGGCTGAAGAAAAAAATCAATATAAATACACGGCCGCTCAAGTAACCCGCCAATCCCAGAGACTATCGGCCTCCCCGGAGGGGCCTGTAAAGATTTGTGCACCTTCAGAAGCATGTAGAAGGTGGGAGTCCTGGGATGCTGGTTGGTGAGAAAATCTTGTTCTCGTTTATTGATAATATTCCGTGTGTAAGCAGCCTCCAATAGGCATTTTAGTTTGCCCTGGAAAACACAAGTGGGATCAGAGGGAAGTACTTGATAGCACTCTTTATCCCCCAATTGACGCAAGGCTTCTTGTGTATAGAGGTCAACCGGCCAGATCACCAAGTTGCCCCCCTTATCCGCCTCGCGGATTACAAAGTCCCTATTGGAGCCCAATCTTGCCAAAATGGTCTGGTCTTTTTGACTGATATTTCTCCCTCTAATGGGGTCAAGTTTAAGATCATGTACCTCTCTGCATACCGCATTGAAGAAGCTCTGTACCGCTGGGCTGGCACTCTTCTCCCTCTTCCAGTAGGTCCAAAAGATCTCTCAGAGCCTTTCATTTTGCCCAACCAGTGGGCTTGAAAAGTTTACATTCATTAAAAGATGTCTACCTGTTCTGCAGGCAGTTAACGTTTAAATTGCTTTATCATCGTCCTTCCACCTTAGATGAGCTGCCCTTGGCTGATAGATTGGTTCTGAGAGATCTTTTGGACCTACTGGAAGAGGGAGAAGAGTGCCAGCCCAGAAGAAAATTCACCGGAAGACTTCCCTCGCAAGCCACACCTCCATTTACGTTGTGCCCGGCGGTACAGAGCTTCTTCAATGCGGTATGCAGAGAGGTACATGATCTTAAACTTGACCCCATTAGAGGGAGAAATATCAGTCAAAAAGACCAGACCATTTTGGCAAGATTGGGCTCCAATAGGGACTTTGTAATCCGCGAGGCGGATAAGGGGGGCAACTTGGTGATCTGGCCGGTTGACCTCTATACACAAGAAGCCTTGCGTCAATTGGGGGATAAAGAGTGCTATCAAGTACTTCCCTCTGATCCCACTTGTGTTTTCCAGGGCAAACTAAAACGCCTATTGGAGGCTGCTTACACACGGAATATTATCAATAAACGAGAACAAAATTTTCTCACCAACCAGCATCCCAGGACTCCCACCTTTTACATGCTTCCGAAGGTGCACAAATCTTTACAGGCCCCTCCAGGGAGGCCGATAGTCTCTGGGATTGGCGGGTTACTTGAGCGGCCGTGTATTTATATTGATTTTTTTCTTCAGCCCTTAGTTGTGTCTCTCCAGTCTTACGTCAAGGACTCCACATCACTCATTGTACAACTCCAGGATTTGGAGATTCCAGCAGGGGCGTGGCTTGTCACTCTTGACGTGGAGTCTCTTTATACGTGCATTGGGCACGAACTGGGTATACGTGCTGTGTCCTTTTTTCTGGATTTTAACACCACTGGGGACAGAGGACATGACTCGTTCATTCTTGATCTGCTGCTGTTTGTTCTAGAGCAGAATTATTTCATCTTTGACCGGGTCTACTACAGACAGGAAAGGGGCACCGCTATGGGGGCACATTGTGCCCCCGCGTACGCCAATCTTTTTTTAGGGTGGTGGGAGGTCACAGGGGTGTTTTGTCTGGATTACTTCTCTAAACATGTCATTAAGTGGTTTCGCTATATTGATGATGTTGTGTTTATCTGGACAGGCACCCTTGATCAGTGTAAAGAATTCGTGGGCATACTGAATGATAATCCCTGGAACATACGTCTGACCTCACATTATTCCCAGACGGACATTGAATTTTTGGACTTGAGATTGCAAGTGAAGGGACCTAAAGTCTCCACAACTCTGTATCGGAAACCTACGGCTACAAATAGCCTGTTACATTTTGCTAGCTTCCATCCGTTGCATCTTAAAACAGGTATTCCAAAGGGCCAATTTTACAGAATTAGGAGAAACTGCAGTGACCATCAGGACTTCACGACACATTCCCGCGATCTCACGGCACGCTTTCGAGAAAGAGGCTACCCCAAACGGGTTATTTCTCATGCATTTTCTGCAGCCAATCACAGCAATAGGGGGGATCTCTTACAAAGTCAGGCTAAAATTGTGGAGAAGCCACTTGGAATTATCACAATGTTCAATAACCAGTGGCAAGATTTGCGGGGTATTTTATCAAAGTATTGGGGTATTTTACAAAGTGAATCTAAATTGCTTCCCCACATTGCCCCACACCCCAATTTAATAGCCAGAAGGGCTAGAAGTTTTAGAGACTGTTTGAGCCATAGCCATTTCCAGCGTCCTGTTACAAAAATTTGTAGAGGAGGCAGATTGATTGGTACTTTTCCCTGTGGAAATTGTAGCATTTGTCCATTTACTAGTGGCAATGAAAGAATCACGGTGCCCTCTTTGTTTCCACAGACTCCCATCAAGGCCTACTTCAATTGCAGGTCCCGGAATTTGGTCTATGCGTTGGTGTGTCCGTGTCCGAAGGTGTATGTGGGCCAAACTACACAGGAACTTAGGAGACGTATACAGCAACGTTTTTCCACCATTACCACGGCAAAAAAGGATAAGTCAAAGGGAAAAACCCTCACCTCTGTGGCTGCGCATTTTCTGGCTGAACATAATGCGCAATGGGCTGGTACGAAGGTGCTTGGACTTGAAGCAGTACACATGAACATTAAGGGAGGAAATATTACCTTGGAACTATTAAAGCGAGAATCTAAGTGGATTTTTGATCTGAATTGTGTCATTCCCATGGGCATTAATGAAGATTTATTATTCACCGGTTTTTATAAACAATGAACTACATTATTATCTGGCATCTTTCTGTACTCTATGTATTTGTTGGCTAATGGGTATGTGTGTGTTTTTTGTTTTCCTTTTGTTTATGGTCCTTGTTATTACCACTTTTTGTGACAACAGTACTTTCTATCTCATGAGTACATATTGTATGTTCTTTATCCCTGAGTGTTCTGTTGCTTGTTCAAGCCCAGTAGCTTCGCTGCTCATATCTATATGTACGCTCTGTGTAGCGATTGAAAGCAACACTCTGTATTGGTAGGCTCCTGGGTTGCGCCTTTTATGGGAATTGATGGCTACGATCTGTCCCCACTCACCTCACAGCAGCAAGACTCTTTGCACAAGCGCTCCTTCTGCAGTGCGCGTGTCGCCTTGGCAACGTGGAGCGGAGTGTACACTTCCGCCCCGGGAAGCCGGCGCATGCGCAGTGCTTACACGCCGGGCCCGGCTTTTGCAGACGCCATCACACACACTCCATGCGGCGCTCCCAATAGCTGTACAGCTGCTGCTGGTAAGGTATCTAATATTTGGTATTTAAGCAGGAGGCAGGACGAGCTGGCACTACCCCTGACGAAGCCACCTCTGTGTGGCGACACGCGTTGGGTGCCTGCTGTCCGCACCTCCTTCCCTTTCAGGGTACACATGCCTCTTTGACTTAGGTTTACCCAGCCTGACCCTGCCTTATATCGGCACCTATGAGACATGGTAGTCATTCCTTCTTATTGGTGTTTGACTGACTTTAGAAGGTTGGCCTTATTTTAGGTGGACTTTGGTCAGTATACTTATCTCTTTATTTGCTCTTCATTTGCACTGCATTATTACTATATTTTTCACCATCTGTATGGGTTGTATTATGCTCTGTACAGTATTATACCATCTGTGTTAATTGCGGAACTTTTTCCATAGGGTGCTTGCAAGGATTACTGTATGGGACTGGCCAGGCTGTATATATATATATACTTTGTATCATTTAGGCTCTTGTTAGCCAAGTAGGCGTGTGTATTATACTCTGTTAGGGGGGTGCGGTTTGTGTGCCCTATTACGGGCCCTCTGCTAGTATGGGGATATTGTATATCCCTCTGGTGTTTTAAATGTTTTTAGTGTTGTCTGTCTCCTGCCTATATGTTTAATAAAGCTGTATATTTTTTACTGCATTATTGATAGAGTGGTGACTCCTATTTATAAGGCCCATCTTTCTTCTTTAGTTTATATGTGGCATTTTTTCAGGCCTTGGTTTGAGTCCCATTGACTGTGGTGCCCCCATTTTTCTCAGTTTTCCCTTCCCCCATGACAGCACACCTGAGAGACTTTTGTAGAATGAAACACCTTAGGGTGTGACCACCGCTTGCAGCACCCTTCTACCAAAGGTTAGGTCAGCAGAGGAGGACAGATCTAGCCAGTAGTGTTTGAAAAAGGTCGAAGGCGAGGACCAGGTAGCAGCCTTACAAATCTGATCAATTGATACCTATGCCCAGGAGGTAGCCACGGCTCTGGTGGAGCGAGCCTTGATGCCTTCAGGAACTACTCTGTCTTCAAAAATGTAAGTATAAAGAGAGCATATAGACAGGGCCTGTAAGTCGCCCACCCTACGGGCCGATGTTAAGGCTACCAGCAATACTGTTTTAAGTGTGAGTAACTTTGTGATAACTCCTGCAATGGCTCAAAGGGGTTTTTGGTTAAAGCCTCCAAGACTAGATTCAGGTTCCAGGGAGGGATCTTAGGGATAATCACCGGCCTAGACCTACTACAAGACTTTATGAACCTGGACACACACCTATTAGATGCTAGGTTGCAGTTATATTATAGGGCCCCCAAGGCTGAAACTTGAACCTTGAGGATGTTAGTTGCTAACCCGAGTTGCAAACCCGTCTGTAGAAATTCTAGGATAGGTCCTATTGGAGCTACATCCCCTAAAGGTTCCCCCAGGAAGTCTAGGAACTTTTTCCATGTTCTAACATAAGTAGATTCTGGATGTGATAGATTTTCTACTCTTCAACAGGGTGGAGACTAACCCTGGTGAGAATCCCTGGTGACTCAGTAGTGCCCTCTCAAATTCCAGGCTGCCAGATGGAAGCCCTTCACTTGAGAGTGGCTCACTGATCCCTGGGTAAGCAGGTATGGAACCGCTGGCAAGATCCATGGATCTGTAATTCACATCTGCCTTAGAAGGGAGAACCATGGCCTCATCGGTCAAAACGGAGCTATGAGAATTATTCTCGCTTGATCCTCTCTGATCTTCCGGACTACTGTCGGAATCATTGCCATCGGGGAAAACACGTAGGCCAGGGAGAACTTCCAGGGTATTTGTAGGGCATCTACTGCAAATGGATGATCCCTTGGATTTAGGGAGCAGAACTTCCTGACTTTCCTGTTGTATGAGGTGGCAAACAGGTCTATCTCTGGTTTGCCCCAAGCCTGCACTATTTGTTGGAAAACCTGAGAGTTTAAGGACCATTCCCCCTGTCTCAAGTCTCTGCGACTCAGGAAGTCTGCTTGAATAGTTTCTATGCCCCTTATATGTAGTGCCGCGAGAGATAACAGGTGTTGTTCTGCTAACTGGAATAGTAGATCTGATACTTCCATGAGTCCCCGGGACCTCGTCCCCCTCTGGTGGTTGATATAAGCTACCACTGCTCGATTGTCTATCATTACTCGAGCATGGCGGCCCCAAAGCAAGGGGAGAAAATGTCTTAAGGCCTTTTCCACTGCCCACAGTTCTTTCACATTCGAACTGTGATTACTTTCTAGCGAGGACCAGGTTCCTTGTACCGAGTGTAATCTCACGTGTGCTTCCCAACCTGTACCCCTTGCGTCGGTTGTGATAATGTCCTCGACTGGTTTTTGCCACAGGACCCCCAATGTCGGATGTTCCTTTACAGTCCACCAGATTAGGGATTCTCTTACGGCCAAGGAAAGATATAGTTTTCCTTCTAAATGTACTTTCAATGATTTCTGTGCCGACAGAACTTCCGACTTAGGTGAAACTGTGCCCACCCTACAGCTGGTATACATGATGTTAACGAGCCTAGTAGGGACACTGTGTTCCCTAGTGTCATTGCTGGCTGTTGTATTGCTGTACGAGCCAGGCCCCTTATCTTGCTCTCTGGCAGGAGGCAGAGCTGTCGCTCAGAGTCCAGTATTAACCCTAGGAAGGACTTCACTTTTTCTAGCGCTAATCTTGACTTGGGGGTATTTACTATCCATCCTAACTCTATTAGAGTTGACGTCACTTCTCTTACTTGATGTGTGCAGTGGGCCTCCGACCTCCCTACCACAAGGAAGTCATCCAGGTATGGGACACTCACTATGTCCCGGGATTGAAGGTATGACATTACTTCGGCCATCACTTTGGTGAAGACCCTGGGAGCTATAGACAGGCCAAATGGAAGGGCTGTATACTGATAATGTTTGACCTGACCTTGGAGATAGAGTGGTACCCTCAGGTACTTCCGATACTCTCGATGGATTGGGATATGATAATAGGCATCTTTTAAGTCCCATCACTGCCATGAAGCAGTGCTGGAACAAGAGATTTATAGCCATGTTGATTGACTCCATCTTGAAGGAACAATTCTCTACCCACTGATTGAGCTTTTTCAGGTTGACTATGGTTCTCCAAGAACCATCTGGTTTTTTAATCAAAAGGAGGGGGGAGTAAAATCCCCTTCCTTCCTCCTGAGTCGGGACTTCCTGTAGAACTTGTTTCTGTACTAGTCCCAAGACTTCTGTCTCCAGAGCCAGTTGTTCCTCCTGGGACTTCCTTCGGGGTGTCATTGTAAAATTTTGCCTTGGTGGACGGATGAATTTTATCTTTAAAGGGAACCTGTCACCCCCCCCCCCAGTCGTTTCAAACTAAAAGAGCCACTTTGTGCAGCAGTAATGCTGTATTCTGACAAGGTGGCTCTTTTAGTTCTGGGTGCTGTAACTAGAGAAATAATCAGTTTTATAATTTGTCTGAAATACCTGGTCTTCAGTCAAGGAGGCCGGCGTTTCCCCCCCTGCTTCAGACAGCACACAGTTGTCACTCACATCTTCTTGGCGCCGCCTCCTCCTCACCGCTGTTTTCAAAATAGCCGGCGCCTGCGCTCTTTTCCCCTGCCTGGTGCAGGCGCAGTGAGCGCTGCCCGTCTTTCCTGCCTGTGCGGCCGCCCTGCCTGTGAATCCCAGCCCCGCAATGTGAATAAATCATAAGTCACTGCGGGGCTGGGATTCACAAGCAGGGCGGCCGCGCAGGCGCAGTCAGCTGGGCTGCATATGAGGAGAGACGGGCAGCGCTCACTGCGCCAAGAGCGCAGGCGCTGGCTATTTTGAAAACAGCGGTGAGTAGGAGGTGGCGCCCGGCGCCAAGAAGATGTGAGTGACAGCTGTGTGCTGTCTGAAGCAGGGGGGAAACGCCGGCCTACTTGACTGAAGACCAGGTATTTCAGACAAATTATAAAACTGATTATTTCTCTATTTACAGCACCCAGAACTAAAAGAGCCACCTTGTCAGAATGCAGCATTACTGCTGCACAAGGTGGCTCTTTTAGGCCATGTTCACACAGTGCGTTTTTTACCACGGAACCACAGCGGTTTTGCCGCTGCGGTTCCGCAGCTTTTTTCCATGCAGGGTACAGTACAATGTACCCTATGGAAAACAGGAACCACTGTGCACATGATCCTGAATTTAAAAAAAAAAGCCGCGCTGAATAGCTGCGGGAAAAAAGGAGCATGTCACTTCTTTGTCCGAAACAGCAGCGGTTTTGCACCCATAGACCTCCATTGTGAGGTCAAACCCGCAGTAAAACCCGCAGATCAAAAATATATCTGCGGGTTTTATTGCGGTTTGTGGTGCAGAACCGCTGCAGCAGGAAGTGCGGGGAAGCGTCCGGAAGTGCGTGGGCGGAAGTGCTTGGGCGGAGAGACATGGAGGCATACCGTCGCATGGGGATCGTGTCGGCCGTTTGATTGATTTGGTGTGTGTGTGTGTGTGTGTGTGTGTGTGTGTGTGTGTGTGTGTGTGTGTGTGTGTGTGTGTGTGTGTGTGTGTGTGTGTGTGTCCCCATGCGACGCTAGTGCCACCATTGTGCTAAGTCGCCGTATGGGACTACTACTCCCATCCGGTATTAGGATGGGAGAGTTGTCCCTGTGTCCGGCGACTTAGCACAGTTGTAAAGTTACACAAAACACACACAATACACATACATGACACACAATACAGTACATACAACACATAACATAGAGTATATACTCACCAACAGCACACTTGTAGGCGAAGCCCTCGATCCTCCAGGAAAAAAAAAAATCACAAAATAAAAAATCAAATCCATACTCCCTGTCCGCAGAATCCATAAAACGAGTGTCCCACGCCGATCGGCTGCTCTCCGGCGATACACTGCCAGGAGCGAAGCTCCTAGCAGTGTATCGCGTACTGTTCCGGAGTTCAATGGCTCCGGCGTCTCGGTTAACGGCAGTACAGCTGCGTTGAACTTTCCCACGCAGCACTGCCGTTAAGCGAGAGTGCCGGGGTCAATGACCGCCGGTAAACTCGCTCGCGCATGCGCAGTGACACACCGAGAGGAACTATGGCTCCTGTCAGTGTGTTGCTGCAGCCGTGGAGAGCAGACATATCTCTGGATGTGTCTGTTCTCCATGGAAGATCTTCGTGGGACCCTCGATGGATTTCTGCGGACAGGGCCAGGGAGTATGAATTTGTTTTTTTATTTTGCCTCTTTTTCAGGTCGAGGGTCTTCTTGACGGATTGAGCGTTTAATAAAATTTGGTCAAAAAGTGTGTCTTTATTTCATTAAAATATTTTTTTCTAGTCTTTGTGTTTTTTTTTTTAACCCTTTCATTGGCTTAATAATGGATAGGCGTCTTATTGACGCCTCTCCATTATTGACCGGGATTAATGCCACCTTACAATAGCAAAAATACATGATACGTGGCACTTAAATACGTGGCACTTAAATACGTGATACGTGGCACTTAAATATGTGGCACTTAAATACGTGATACGTGGCACTTAAATATGTGGCACTTAAATACGTGATACGTGGCACTTAAATATGTGGCACTTAAATACGTGATATGTGGCACTGAAATACGTGATACGTGGCACTTAAATACGTGGCACTTAAATACGTGGCACTTAAATACGTGGCACTTAGGCTATGTTCACATTTGCGTTGTGCGCCGCAACACACAACGCAAACAAAAACGCAGCAAAACGCATGCACAACGCTGCGTTTTGCGCCGCATGCGTCCTTTTTTTGATTGATTTTGGACACAGCAAAAATGCAACTTGCTGCGTCCTCTGCGCCCGGATGCGTGCGCTGCAGTGACGCATGCGGTGCATGTCCATGCGCCTCCATGTTAAATATAGGGGCGCATGACGCATGCGGCGACGCTGCGGCGCCCGACGCTGCGGCGCAGACCGCAAATGTGAACGTAGACTTAAATAGCTGGATAGAGCTGGATCCGCGGGCTGTGATCTGGCCTACGCTCAGCACTCTGCGGAGCGCTGTCATTCAAAACACGTCCACTCATTTTGGTGTTTAGTCCCAAAATGGAGGATGGAAGAAGAAAAGGGTTGGACAAGGAAATGACATCATTTCTTTTTTTTTTTTCCCCCACTGCAGTTAAAGCTTTATTTGTGTCAAACACAGACAATCTGCAGAGAAAACTGCATAAAAAAAACGCACTAAAAACCGCATCAAAAAACGCACCAAAAACGCACCAAAAAACGCACCTGCGTTTTCTGCCAAGAGCTGCGGTTTTTAGTCCTGAAAAAAAAGGATTGAAATCAGGAACGTGTGAACATACCCTTAGTTTGAAACGACTGGGGGGGGGGGGGGGGGGGGGGTGACAGGTTCCCTTTAAACCGTCTTTGATTATATTTAATACCCATGTACTTGGGGAGATGTTTACCCAGGCAGAGAGGAAGAGAGAGAGCCTTCCCCCTACCTCTGATCTATGTCATTGAGATTTTTTTTGATGAAGTAGAGGGCCCTTTGAACATGTAGCCAGACCCTCTTTTTTCTTTAAAGTCCCAATTTCTCCTATCTCCTGGGGGACGAACTCTTAAATCTTCTCCGAAAGGAAGGCTTTTAAGACTCTCCAGTAAAATTGGGAAAGCCTTTTTTTTTTTTATCCCCTGCTTGCTCCAAAATTTCTTTCAATTTTTTTTACCAAAAAGGAATTGACCATCACACGGGATGGAACAAAGTCTATGTTTGGATGGTAAATCTCCTGGACACCCTTTAAGCCACAGGGCTCGTCTTGCTGCATTGGACAAGCCCACCGTTCTGGCTGTTAATCTTGTAGAATCCGCTGAGGAATCTGCTATGAAAGCTGCTGCTCCATGCACTAAGGTCATATTTGCTAGGATATCGTTTCTTGGCACTTTATCCTTTAGCTGATCTTCTATCTGCTTTAGCCAGATCACGAGAGCACGAGCAGTACATGTAACAGCTATTGCTGGTTTTAATTCCCCTGCTGTCGCTTCCCAGATGTGTCTTAAAAAACCATCTGCCTCTTTATCAAGCGGGTCCTTAAGGCCGCCGTCACACATGCGAGTTTTACGGACGTATGAGCGCAGAAACTACGTGCGTAAAACTCGCATAACATACGGCACAATGATTCTCAATGGGTCTAGTCCTATCAGCCGTATATTACGGATCCGTAATATACGGCTTTCTACGGCCGTACAAAATCGCAGCATGCTGCGTTTGTCAGCGTATTGCGCAAAAAAAATTGCCAATGAAAGTCTATGGGGGCGAGAAAAATACGGATTCCACACGGACCAGCAGTGTGACTTGCGAGAAATACGCAGCGCTGTTAGTGAAAAGTCGGTAATTCAATTGCCGGCTTTTCATTTCTCCTGCACAAACCCGACAGGATATGAGACATGGTTTACATACAGTAAACCATCTCATATCCCCTTTTTTTTTTGCATATTCCACACTACTAATGTTAGTAGTGTGTATGTGCAAAATTTCAGCGCTGTAGCTGCTAAAATAAAGGGTTAAATGGCAGAAAAAATTGGCATGGGCTCCCGCGCAATTTTCTCCGCCAGAGTGGTAAAGCCAGTGACTGAGGGCAGATATTAATAGCCTAGAGAGGGTCCATGGTTATTGGCCCCCCCTGGCTACAAACATCTGCCCCCAGCCACCCCAGAAAAGGCACATCTGGAAGATGCGCCTATTCTGGCACTTGGCCACTCTCTTCCCATTCCCGTGTAGCGGTGGGATATGGGGTAATGAAGGGTTAATGCCACCTTGCTATTGTAAGGTGACATTAAGCCAGATTAATAATGGAGAGGCGTCAATTATGACACCTATTCATTATTAATCCAATTGTTTGAAAGGGTTAAAAAACACACACACACACACACGATTTAAAAGTATTTTAATGAAATAAACAGCGGTTGTTTTAATATTTTATTGCTCTCTCAATCCATTTGCAGACCCTCGCTTGGCAAAACAATAAACCCACAATATACATACCTTCTGCTGACCCGTCACGTCCCAAGAGGTAATCCATCTGAAGGGGTTAAAATAATTTACAAGCAGGAGCCCTGCAAATGCAGCTGTGCTCGTGCTTGTAATTCCCCGGCGAATGAAGGAAATGTAGGTCATTGACCTACATTTCCTTCAGTCGCGGTGATGCGCCCCTGGCTGGATGTTCTCATGAACTGCAGCCTGGGAACTTTTTCCCACGCTCCAGGTCATATGAGGACATCCACCAGGGGGCGCATCACCGCAACTGAAGGAAATGTAGGTCAATGACCTACATTTCCTTCATTCGCCGGGGAATTACAAGCACGAGCACAGCTGCATTTGCAGGGCTCCTGCTTGTAAATTATTTTAACCCCTTCAGATGGATTACCTCTTGGGACGTGACGGGTCAGCAGAAGGTATGTATATTGTGGGTTTATTGTTTTGCCAAGCGAGGGTCTGCAAATGGATTGAGAGAGCAATAAAATATTAAAACAACCGCTGTTTATTTCATTAAAATACTTTTAAATCATGTGTGTGTTTTTTAACCCTTTCAAACAATTGGATTAATAATGGATAGGTGTCATAATTGACGCCTCTCCATTATTAATCTGGCTTAATGTCACCTTACAATAGCAAGGTGGCATTAACCCATATCCCACCGCTACACGGGAATGGGAAGAGAGTGGCCAAGTGCCAGAATAGGCGCATCTTCCAGATGTGCCTTTTCTGGGGTGGCTGGGGGCAGATGTTTGTAGCCAGGGGGGGCCAATAACCATGGACCCTCTCTAGGCTATTAATATCTGCCGTCAGTCACTGGCTTTACCACTCTGGCCTGACTGCTTTGACCAGTCTCTCTACATCCTCAAGTTGTGAAACATGGTCGGCCCCTTATATCACTGTCCGAGGAGAATTCTGAGGACTGGGGAGAGGAGGTAGAGGGAGATAGAGATCTTTCCCGACCTTCCTGCCCTAGAAAGGCCTCTGAATCAGTAGGCACCTTGCAGCTTCTTTTCCCAGATTTTTTTAAGGGCTGCCTTTAAGGAGCCTTTTACTTCTGCCTGTATTATAGCACTAAGGCTAGTGGCGAAGTCAGGGGTCTCTTCCCGTTTGGTCTTATTGATACAGTCAGCACAGAGGTCTTTCTGCCACTGAACTGCCAGAGGGTTTTTGCACAGGGCAAATTCTTTGTTTTACAGCTAGACTTCCTGGACCCCTAGTGAGCAAGCAAAAAAAAAAAATGGACCCCAGTACCAAAAGGGTGACCTTCACGTAGATCACTCACCACCGCTGTCAGTCAAGGGTACCGGTTTCAGAAGCTGATCAGATGCGTGCACAACGTTCCTTCTGGACGTCGAGGAGTATTGCCTGTCAGGACGACTGTGCCTCTCCTACCACTCGAGGGGCTACTCTTCCTGGTATGCTGGTGGCTCGGCAAGGCATCTGGTGAGAGCTCTTGCTGCTGCTGTAAAGGCTGCTGTTGCAGCTCTTGCTGCCCCACTTCCATGATGAAGCTCTGGGCATGAGTGTGTCTTCTGTGGTCATCTCTCTTTATGAAGACTCCACTGCACTCCCCGCCTCCTCCGGTGTCTATCGATTGTCCCTCCCCTCGCCACACTGCCGGGATAGTTTTAGCTGGCAGTCGTTTTCTCCATGGGCGCCGCCATCTTGGATCCGGTGCCTGCCCCGATGTCACGCCCATTCTCAGCGTGCCTGACGTCACACGCGACACAGAAGTAGCCGCCCCTCCTGGACGCCGGCAGAGGGGGGAGGGCGGTGCGGCAGCCACGGAAGAGCCCTGGACTCCTGACCGTGCTGCACCCACGCCTACTCAGACACTGAGGTCCCCAGGACCTGCGGACAGCGCCTCCATCACCCAAAGACCAGCGCACAGGCCCTGCCTGTTCTTCCACGTCGGGACGGGAGTGGGTAAGTAGACTTGCGACCGCCATCTTTCAGCACGAGGGTCCCTGTCAGGACAGGAAACCCAACTGAAGCGAGGGAGAGGTACCACCCTTTTATTTTCAGTAGGGCTCCTGTCCTGACTGGGCAGATCCCCTCTCTCAGGTGTGCTGTCATGGGGGAAGGGAAAAACACCATACCAACAGTGAAGCATGGTAGAGGCAGTATTATGCTTTGGGGCAGTTTATCAGCAGCTGGGGGAATTGTTCTAAATATGGATGTTTAGACCTATGTGTTCATCTGACTTGTGAGTCGGGAGCTCTCCTGATACACAGGCACAACATGATCACATAAGCACGAGACCATGTGCAGCTGAAATACGCCTGAAAAAGTGATAACATTCGAAAGAATGAATACATGGATTTTTATGTAAAAAGAAGTTGCTGTTTCTTATGTTCGATCTTTTGAGTGTCCTTAACGGCTTCAGGTTTCCAAAGACACCAAGTGGTTAAAAAAGCGATCCAACCATTCTTAAGGCATTTTTTAGCTTAGAACACACTAATTTATTACAATACAAGTTGGTGGGAAGGCTCAAAAACTTTCCTGGAAAATCCCCTGTGATCTTTTTGAACATTTTTGCTTAAAAAAAACCCCAAGCAGTTGATTACTAGAGCTTAGCATACCTCTGCCATGATGGGAAGGCCCCCTACCAGTGATTGATGGGCGGCCATGTATACATGTAGATCCATGGCAGATGTCAGTCCTTATGAGTGGGTGAGATGGGTAGGGGGCGTTCTCCTTATGAATACAAGTTAGGAGTCCAAGGGTATTTCCTGGATTAGTGAAACAGTGCAATCATTTTTTGTGCTAATCACGCAGTGGATCCATCTCATTACCAAGCTGCTGTTAAAGGAACTCTATATGAAGAGTCATCCTATGCTGACAGAGCCTGTCCTGGCATACTGTCCTACCGATCTGAGGCCACGTGTGCTATCAGTATACGAATAGAACACACAGTGGGAGGATGGCGGCCCCTCTAGGCCAGATATCACACTGGATGGAGGAGTTTCAGACAACCCTTTTGTGGGCAGCATATTATTGTGACAGCTCTGCAGAAACTACCGATAAGGCATTGTTCACACTTGCATTTTGACAATCAGTTTGTCTGTTCCATTTCTAGGAAGAAACAAAATGAATGTAATAATGGCCCTAGCAGCAGGAGGGCCTCGCTGAGTGTCCGGGGACGTCTGGGTTATTTATGGGTTTCCAGAACAGAGGCGGCAATACATGCCCCGATTTCCGCCTGCATGTGCTCGTATACGCCTTTACACTGTGTTCCAAATTATTATGCAAATTGAATTTCAGTGTCGTAAAGATTTAATTGTTTTGTTTTTCAAATAAACTCGTGGATGGTATTGTGTCTCAGGGCTCAATGGATCACTGAAATCAATCTTAAACACATGTGATAATTAGTTTTCCAGGTGATTCTAATTAAAGGAAAACTACTTAAAAATGATGTTCCACATTATTAAGCAGGTCACAGGTTTCAAGCAATATCGGAAATAAAAAGGATCTCTCTCTTCCTGAAAAGCATCAAATAGTGCAATGCCTTGGTCAAGGGATGAAAACAATAGATATTTCCCGAAAACTTAAGCGTGATCATCATACTGTGAAGAGATTTGTGGCTGAATCTGAGCACAGACGTGTTCGTGCTGATAAAGGCAGAATGAGGAAGGTTTTTGCCAGTCAAGTTAATCGGATTAAGAGAGCAGCTGTTAAAAAGCCATTACAAAACAGCAAACAGATATTTGAAGCTGCTGGTGCCTCTGGAGTCCCTCGAACTTCAAGGTGTAGGATCCTTCAAAGGCTTGCTGTGGTGCATAAACCTACTATTCGGCCACCGCTAAACAGTTTTCACAAGCAGAAACGGTTGTAGTGGGCCCAGACATACATGAAGACTAATTTTCCAACAGTCTTGTTTACTGATGAGTGTCGAGCAACTGTGGATGGTCCAGATGGATGGAGTAGTGGATGGCCACCATGTCCCAACAAGGCTGCGATGTCAGCAAGGAGTGGAGGAGTCATGTTTTGGGCCGGAATCATGGGGAAACAGCTGGTAGGGCCCTTTAAGGTTCCTAAAGGTGTGAAATTGACCTCTGCAAAGTACATAAAGTTTCTGACTGACAACTTTCTTCCATGGTATAAAAAGGAGAAACGTGCCTTCAGGAGCAAAATCTTCTTCATGCATGACAACGCACCATCTGAAGCTGCAAAGAAAACCTCTGAGTCATTGGCTGCTATGGGCATAAAAGGAGATAAACTCATGGTGTGGCCACCATCTTCCCCTGACCTCAACCCTATAGAGAACCTTTGGAGTATCATCAAGCAAAAGATCTATGAGGGTGGGAGGCAGTTCACACCAAAACAGCAGCTCTGGGAGGCAATTCTGACTTCATGCAAAGAAATACAAGCAGAAACTCTCCAAAAATTCACAAGTTTAATGGATCCAAGAATTGTGAAGGTGATATCAAAGAAGGGTCCTATGTTAACATGTAACTTGGCCTGTTAGGATGTTTTGGAGTTAAATAGCATTTTTGTTCAGTGAATGTGACCTCCTAATGCTGCAAATTCCACAATTGAGCATTTTCAGTTCTTTAAAACATATCAAATGTTTAGAAATTCTACTGTGCCTAATAATTTGGAACAGTGCATTTTGAGTTTTTATTCATTTTGGAGATTATACTGTTATCATTGGGAGGTTTCTCAATAAAATTCAATGTATAATCTAACGGGTGATGACTTATTAGACTGACTGTCATTTGCCCCGACCTTTTAGGAAAATCTGAGAAAAATTTAATTTGCATAATAATTTGGAACATAGTGTATATACTGCTCCATTAGGCTGCAGTCACACATAACGTATAAAAAAAAAAAAAAAAAACGGTCCATTTTTCACGGCCAAGAATCACACAAATGTTCCCTGGACAGTGATCCGTGTGTAATCAGTTTGCAGTGCGAGGATGCGATTTTCTCACATTTAACCCCTTCCCGACCTTTGTTGCATACGCTGCGTCATGAAAGTCTGTGCCAATCCGACCTATGACGCAGCGTATGCGTCATGGAATGATCGCGTCCCTGCAGATCGGGTGAAGGGGTTAACTCCCATTTTACCCGATCTGCAGAGACAGGGGGAGTGGTGCTTCAGCCCAGGGGGGGTGGCTTCACCCCCCCCCCCCGTGGCTACGATCGCTCTGATTGGCTGTTGAAAGTGAAACTGCCAATCAGAGCGATTTGTAATATTTCACCTAAAAAACTGGTGAAATATTACAATCCAGCCATGGCCGATGCTGCAATATCATCGGCCATGGCTGGAAATACTTAAGTGACCCCCCCCACACCCACCGATCGCCCCCCCAGTCCTCCGTTATGGGGTCCGGTCCCCTCCGTCCGCCTGCCGGCTCCCCCGTCCTCCTGTCCGCTCCCTCCTTGTTTGTATTCATGTTTGTATTTGTGCTCCAATCCACCCCCCCACCACCCCTTCATACTTACCGATCCTCCCGGTGTCCGTACGTCTCCTCGCTGGGCGCCGCCATCCTTCAATATGGCGAGCGCATGCTCAGTGCGCCCGCCGAATCTGCCAGCCGGCAGATTCCTTACAAGTACATTTTGATCGCTGTGATAGGTTCTATCACAGCGATCAAAATAAAAAAAATAATAAATAACCCCCCCCCCTTTATCACCCCCATAGGTAGGGACAATAATAAAATAAAGAAAATATATATTTTTTTTTTTTTTCGTTTTCCACTAGGGTTAGGGTTAGAACTAGGGGTAGGGTTAGGGGTAGGGTTAGGGTTACGGGTAGGGTTAGGGGTAGGGTTATGGCATGTGCGGATTTGGCCGCGGATCCGCAGCGGATTTGGCTACGGATCCGCAGCGGATTGGCCGCTGCGAATTCGTTGCAGTTTTCCATCAGGTTTACAGTACCATGTACACCTATGGAAAACCAAATCCGCTGTGCCCATGGTGCGGAAAATTCCGCGCAGAAACGCTGCGTTGTATTTTCCGCAGCATGTCAATTCTTTGTGCGGATTCCGCAGCGTTTTACACCTGTTCCTCAATAGGAATCCGCAGGTGAAATCCGCACAAAAAAACACTGGAAATCTGCAGGTAAAACGCAGTGCCTTTTACCTGCAGATTTTTCAAAAATCGTGCGGAAAAATCTCACACGAATCCGCAACGTGGGCACATAGCCTTAGGGTTAGGGTTGGAATTAGAGTTAGGGTTGGAAATAGGGCTAGGGTTGGAAATAGGGTTAAGATTAGGCTTGTGGTTAGGGTTACGGATAGGGTTAGGGGTGTGTTGGGGTTACAGTTGTGGTTAGGGTTGGGATTAGGGTTAGGGTTGGGATTAGGGTTAGGGTTGGGATTGGGGTTACGGGTGTGTTGCGGTTAGGGTTGTGGTTAGGGGTGTGTTGGGGTTAGGGTTGTGATTAGGGTTATGGCTACGGTTGGAATTAGGATTAGGGGTGTGTTGGGGTTAGTGTTGAAGTTAGAATTGAGGGGTTTCCACTGTTTAGGCACATCAGGGGTCTCCAAACGCAACATGGCGCCACAATTGATTCCAGCCAATCTTGCGTTCAAAAAGTCAAATGGTGCTCCCTCCCTTCCAAGCCCCAACGTGCGCCCAAACAGTGGTTTACCCCCACATTTGGGGTACCAGCGTACTCAGGACAAACTGGGCAACAACTGTTGGGGTCCAATTTCTCCTGCTACCCTTGCAAAAATAAAAAATTACTTGCTAAAACATAATTTTTGAGGAAAGAACAATTATTTTTTATTTTCAGGGCTCTGCGTTATAAACTTCTGTGAAGCACTTGGGGGTTGAAAGTGCTCACCACACATCTAGATAAGTTCCTTCGGGGGTCTAGTTTCCAAAATGGGGTCACTTGTGGGGTGTTTCTACTGTTTAGGCACATCAGGGGCTCTGCAAATGCAACGTGATGCCTGCAGACCATTCCATCAAAGTCTGCATTTCAAATGTCACTACTTCCCTTCGGAGCCCTGACATGCGCCCAAACAGTGGTTTACCCCCACATATGGGGTACCAGCACACTCACAACAAACTGGGCAACAAATATTGGGGTCCAATTTCTCCTGTTACCCTTGTGAAAATAAAAAATTGCTTGCTAAAACATCTTTTTTGAGGAAAGAAAAATGATTTTTTATTTTCACGGCTCTGCGTTGTAAACTTCTGTGAAGCACTTGGGGGTTGAATGTGCTCACCACACATCTAGATAAGTTCCTTGGGGGGTCTAGTTTCCAAAATGGGGTCACTTGTGGGGTGTTTCTACTGTTTAGGCACATCAGGGGCTCTGCAAATGCAACGTGATGCCCGCAGACCATTCCATCAAAGTCTGCATTCCAAAACGTCACTACTTCCCTTCCGAGCCCCGGCATATGCCCAAACAGTGGTTTACCCCCACATATGGGGTATCAGCGTACTCAGGAGAAACTGGACAACAACTTTTGGGGTCCAATTTCTCCTGTTACCCTTAGGAAAATAAAAAATTCTGGGCACTTGGGGGTTCAAAGTGCTCACCACACATCTAGATTAGTTCCTTGGGAGGTCTAGTTTCCAAAATGGGGTCACTTGTGCGGGAGCTCCAATGTTTAGGCACACAGGGGCTCTCCAAACGTGACATGGTGTCCGCTAATGATTGGAGCTAATTTTCCATTCAAAAAGCCAAATGGCGTGCCTTCCCTTCCGAGCCCTGCCGTGCGCCCAAACAGTGGTTTACCCCCACATATGGGGTATCATCGTACTCAGGACAAACTGGACAACACATTTGGGGTCCAATTTCTCCTATTACCCTTGGGAAAATAAAAAATTCTGGGCTAAAAATCATTTTTGAGGAAAGAAAAATTATTTTTTTATTTTCACGGCTCTGCGTTATAAACTTCTGTGAAGCACCTGGGGGTTATAAGTGCTCACTATGCATCTAGATAAGTTCCTTGGGGGGTCTAGTTTCCAAAATGGGGTCACTTGTGCGGGAGCTCCAATGGTTAGGCACACAGGGGCTCTCCAAACGCGACATGGTGTCCGCTAACGATTGGAGCTAATTTTCCATTAAAAAAGTCAAATGGCACGCCTCCCCTTCCGAGCCTTGCCGTGCACCCAAACAGTGGTTTACCCCCACATATGAGGTATCGGCGTACTCAGGAGAAATTGCCCAACAAATTTTAGGATCCATTTTATCCTGTTGCCCATGTGAAAATGAAAGAATTGAGGCTAAAAGAAATTTTGTGTGAAAAAAAAGTACTTTTTCATTTTTACGGATCAATTTGTGAAGCACCTGGGGGTTTAAAGTGCTCACTATGCTTCTAGATAAGTTCCTTTGGGGGTCTAGTTTCCAAAATGGGGTCACTTGTGGGGGAGCTCCAATGTTTAGGCACACGGGGGCTCTCCAAACGCGACATGGTGTCCGCTAAAGATTGGAGCCAATTTTTCATTGAAAAAGTCAAATGGCGCTCCTTCCCTTCCGAGCGCCCAAACAGTGGTTTACCCCCACATATGAGGTATCAGCGTACTCAGGACAAATTGGACAACAACGTCCATGGTCCAGTTTCTCCTTTTACCCTTGGGAAAATAAAAAAATTGTTGCTAAAAGATCATTTTTGTGACTAAAAAGTTAAATGTTCATTTTTTCCTTCCATGTTGCTTCTGCTGCTGTGAAACACCTGAAGGGTTAATAAACTTCTTGAATGTGGTTTTGAGCACCTTGAGGGGTGCAGTTTTTAGAATGGTGTCACTTTTGGGTATTTTCAGCCATATAGAACCCTCAAACTGACTTCAAATGTGAGGTGGTCCCTAAAAAAAATGGTTTTGTAAATTTTGTTGTAAAAATGAGAAATCACTGGTCAAATTTTAACCCTTATAACTTCCTAGCAAAAAAAAAATTTGTTTCCAAAATTGTGCTGATGTAAAGTAGACATGTGGGAAATGTTATTTATTAACTATTTTGTGTCACATAACTCTCTGGTTTAACAGAATAAAAATTCAAAATGTGAAAATTGGGAAATTTTCAAAATTTTCGCCAAATTTCCGTTTTTTTCACAAATAAACTCAGAAATTATCGACCTAAATTTACCACTAACATGAAGCCCAATATGTCACGAAAAAACAATCTCAGAATCGCTAGGATCCGTTGAAGCGTTCCGGAGTTATTACCTCATAAAGGGACACTGGTCAGAATTGCAAAAAACGGCAAGGTCATTAAGGCCAAAATAGGCTGGGTCATGAAGGGGTTAAGCATCCGTGTGACATCCGTATGGAGAGATTTTCTTGCCGGCTTACAAAATGGACATTGTCATGATCTCTGCAGGCAGAGATCATAGCAAGCCTATAGAGGGACAAGCTCTCGGAAGATGGAACTATACTGACCATGAACTAAGCCTGCCGCGCAACTAGAAATAGCCAGGTAGCATTTCCTATTTATAGCTAGATGCCCAGCTCTGGCCTAAGACCTAAATAGCTAGCAGAGGGAAATATAAGACCTGGCTCACCTCTAGAGAAATATTCCAAAGAAGACAGTAGCCCCCCACATATAATGACGGTGAGTTCAGATGAAACAACAAACGCAGCAGGAAAATAGTCTTAGCAAATTTGAGGTCCGCTTACTAGATAGCAGAAGACAGATAGTATACTTTCATGGTCAGCAGAAAAATACTAACAAAACACCATCCAGAGATTACCTTAAACTCTGGCATTAACTCATAACGCCAGAGTAGCAATCCCTGATCGACGAGAGCTTTCCAGACACAGTAACAAAACTTCAGCTGCGAACTGGAACAAATAGGCAAAACAAAACATGGACAAAAGTCCAACTTATCAGTAGTTGTCTAGAAGCAGGAACAAGCACTGAGAGGCATCAGATAACATTGTTGACCGGCAAGAAACCACCAGAGAAATGAGCTTAAATAGCGACACCCACTACTGATGGAATCAGGTGAAACAGGAAAGAGGATGACAAGTCCAATTCCACAAGCGGCCACCGGGGGAGCCCAGAATCCAAATTCACAACAGTACCCCCCCCTCAAGGAGGGGGCACCGAACCCTCACCAGATCCACCAGGGCGACCAGGATGAGCCCTATGGAAGGCACGAACAAGATCAGAAGCATGAACATCAGATGCATTGACCCAAGAATTATCCTCCTGGCCGTAACCCTTCCAGTTGACCAGATACTGGAGTTTCCGTCTGGAAACACGAGAGTCCAAAATTTTCTCCACAACGTACTCCAACTCACCCTCAACCAACACCGGAGCAGGAGGCTCAAGAGAAGGTACAACAGGTACCTCATACCTGCGCAATAACGACCGATGAAAAACGTTATGAATGGAAAAGGACGCAGGGAGGTCCAAACGGAAAGAAACAGGATTAAGAATCTCCAATATTCTATAAGGGCCGATGAACCGAGGTTTAAACTTAGGAGAAGAGACCCTCATAGGGACAAAACGAGAAGACAACCACACTAAATCTCCAACACAAAGCCGAGAACCAACACGACGATGACGGTTGGCAAAACGCTGAGTCTTCTCCTGTGACAACTTCAAATTGTCCATAACCTGCCCCCAGATGTGATGCAATCTCTCCACCACCGCATCCACTCCAGGACAATCCGAGGATTCCACCTGACCGGAGGAAAATCGAGGGTGAAACCCCGAATTACAGAAAAACGGGGACACCAAGGTGGAAGAACTGGCCCGATTATTGAGGGCGAACTCTGCCAATGGCAAAAAAGCAACCCAATCATCCTGGTCAGCAGAGACAAAACACCTCAGATATGTCTCAAGGGTCTGATTAGTCCGCTCGGTCTGGCCATTAGTCTGAGGGTGAAAAGCAGATGAAAAAGACAAATCTATGCCCATCCTAGCACAGAATGCCCGCCAAAATCTAGACACAAATTGGGTACCTCTGTCAGAAACAATATTCTCAGGAATACCGTGCAATCGGACAACATTCTGAAAAAACAGAGGAACCAACTCAGAAGAAGAAGGCAACTTGGGCAGAGGAACCAAATGGACCATTTTAGAGAAACGGTCACAGACCACCCAGATGACAGACATCTTCTGGGAAACAGGCAGATCTGAAATAAAATCCATCGAGATGTGTGTCCAAGGCCTCTTAGGAATAGGCAAGGGCAACAGCAGTCCGCTAGCCCGAGAACTACAAGACTTGGCCCGAGCACAAACGTCACATGACTGCACAAAGACTCGCACATCTCGTGACAGAGAAGGCCACCAGAAGGATCTTGCCACCAAATCCCTGGTACCAAAAATTCCGGGATGACCTGCCAATGCAGAAGAATGTACCTCAGAGATGACTCTGCTGGTCCAATCATCCGGAACAAACAGTCTATCAGGCGGACAACGATCCGGTCTATCCGCCTGAAACTCTTGCAAGGACCGCCGCAGATCAGGAGAAACGGCCGACAAAATTACTCCCTCCCTAAGGATACCTGTGGGTTCAGAATTACCAGGAGAGTCCGGGTCAAAACTCCTAGAAAGGGCATCTGCCTTAACATTCTTAGAACCCGGTAGGTATGACACCACAAAATTAAAGCGAGAAAAAAATAAAGACCAGCGCGCCTGTCTAGGATTCAGGCGTCTGGCAGTCTCAAGATAAATCAAATTTTTGTGGTCAGTCAATACCACCACCTGATGCCTAGCCCCCTCGAGCCAATGGCGCCACTCCTCAAACGCCCACTTCATGGCCAAAAGCTCCCGATTCCCAACATCATAATTCCGCTCTGCGGGCGAAAATTTGCGAGAAAAGAAGGCACAAGGCCTAATGACGGAGCAGTCGGAACCTTTCTGCGACAACACTGCCCCAGCTCCGATCTCCGAAGCGTCAACCTCAACCTGAAAAGGCAGATTCACATCAGGCTGACGCAACACAGGGGCAGAGGCAAAACGGCGCTTAAGCTCCTGAAAGGCCTCTACAGCATGAGGGGACCAATTAGCAACATCAGCGCCTTGTCTGGTCAAATCAGTCAGTGGTTTAACGACATCCGAAAAACCAGCAATAAATCGGCGGTAAAAGTTGGCAAAGCCCAAAAATCTCTGAAGACCCTTAAGAGAGGAGGGCTGAGTCCAGTCACAAATAGCTTGCACCTTGACGGGATCCATCTCAATGGAAGAGGGAGAAAAAATATACCCCAAAAAGGAAATTTTCTGGACCCCAAAAACGCACTTAGACCCCTTCACACATAAAGAATTAGACCGCAGAACCTGAAAAACTCTCCTGACCTGCTGGACATGAGAGTCCCAGTCATCAGAAAAAATCAGAATATCATCCAGATATATTATCATAAATTTATCCAGAAAATCGCGGAAAATATCATGCATAAAAGACTGGAAAACTGAAGGGGCATTAGAAAGACCAAAAGGCATGACCAAATACTCAAAGTGGCCCTCGGGCGTATTAAATGCGGTCTTCCACTCATCCCCCTGCCTGATCCGCACCAAATTATACGCCCCACGAAGATCAATTTTAGAGAACCACTTAGCACCCTCTATACGAGCAAACAAATCAGTAAGCAATGGCAATGGGTATTGATACTTAACAGTGATCTTATTCAGAAGCCGATAATCAATACATGGTCTCAAAGAGCCGTCTTTTTTTGAGACAAAGAAAAACCCAGCTCCCAAGGGAGAAGAAGATGGACGAATATGTCCCTTTTCCAAAGACTCCTTTATATATTCCCGCATAGCAGCATGTTCCGGCACAGACAAATTAAACAAACGACCCTTTGGATATTTACAACCCGGTATCAAATCTATGGCACAATCGCACTCACGGTGCGGAGGTAACGACCCAAGCTTGGGTTCGTCAAAGACGTCTTGATAATCAGAGAGGAACTCAGGGACTTCAGAGGGAATGGACGACGAAATAGAAACCAAAGGTACGTCCCCATGAATACCCTTACATCCCCAGCTCAACACAGACATAGCTCTCCAGTCCAAGACTGGGTTGTGAGACTGCAACCATGGCAATCCCAGTACCAAATCGTCATGTAAATTATACAGCACCAGGAAACGAATAATCTCCTGGTGATCCGGATTGATACGCATGGTTACTTGTGTCCAGTATTGTGGTTTATTATTAGCCAATGGGGTGGAGTCAATCCCCTTCAGAGGAATAAGAGTCTCCAAAGGCTCTAAATCAAAACCACAACGATTGGCAAAGGACCAATCCATAAGACTCAGAGCGGCGCCAGAGTCAATATAGGCGTCCGTGGCAATGGATGACAAAGAGCAAATCAGGGTTACAGACAAAATAAACTTAGACTGAATGGTGCCAATGGAAACAGACTTATCAAGCTTCTTTGTACGCCTAGAGCATGCCGATATAACATGAGTAGAATCCCCACAATAGAAACACAATCCATTCTTCCGTCTAAAATTCTGTCGCTCACTCCTGGACAGAATTCTATCACACTGCATACTTTCTGGCGTCTTTTCCATAGACACCGCCAGATGGTGCATCGGTTTGCGCTCCCGCAGACGCCTATCAATCTGAATAGCCATTGTCATGGACTCATTCAGACCTGCAGGCAAAGGGAACCCCACCATAACATCCTTAACGGCATCAGAGAGACCTTCTCTGAAAGTTGCCGCCAAGGCGCACTCATTCCACTGAGTAAGCACAGACCATTTACGGAATTTTTGGCAGAAAACTTCAGCTTCGTCTTGCCCCTGAGATAGTGCCATCAAAGTTTTTTCTGCCTGAAGTTCCAAATGAGGTTCCTCATAAAGCAAGCCCAAGGCCAGAAAAAACGCATCCACATCGCGTAACGCAGGATCCCCTGCTGGCAATGAGAAGGCCCAATCTTGAGGGTCACCCCTGAGCAAGGAAATCACAATCCTAACCTGCTGAGCAGGGTCTCCAGCTGAACGAGACTTCAGGGACAAATAAAGCTTACAATTATTTCGGAAATTCTGGAAGCTAGCTCTATTCCCTGTGAAGAACTCCGGCAAAGGAATTCTCGGCTCAGATACCGGAGCATGTACTACAAAATCTTGTAAATTTTGTACTTTCGTGATGAGATTATTCAAACCCGCAGTTACACTCTGGAGATCCATTATTGTCAGGTGCACACAGAGCATACAGAGATTAGGAGGAGAGAGAGAAAAAAGACTGCAGCAAGGCAGACTGGAGGGAAAAAAAAAAAAAATTCCAGCAGACTTCTTATAACTCTCCTTTCTCAACCTGGGTCTTTAACACTTTAGTGGCCGGTCAAACTGTCATGATCTCTGCAGGCAGAGATCATAGCAAGCCTATAGAGGGACAAGCTCTCGGAAGATGGAACTATACTGACCATGAACTAAGCCTGCCGCGCAACTAGAAATAGCCAGGTAGCATTTCCTATTTATAGCTAGATGCCCAGCTCTGGCCTAAGACCTAAATAGCTAGCAGAGGGAAATATAAGACCTGGCTCACCTCTAGAGAAATATTCCAAAGAAGACAGTAGCCCCCCACATATAATGACGGTGAGTTCAGATGAAACAACAAACGCAGCAGGAAAATAGTCTTAGCAAATTTGAGGTCCGCTTACTAGATAGCAGAAGACAGATAGTATACTTTCATGGTCAGCAGAAAAATACTAACAAAACACCATCCAGAGATTACCTTAAACTCTGGCATTAACTCATAACGCCAGAGTAGCAATCCCTGATCGACGAGAGCTTTCCAGACACAGTAACAAAACTTCAGCTGCGAACTGGAACAAATAGGCAAAACAAAACATGGACAAAAGTCCAACTTATCAGTAGTTGTCTAGAAGCAGGAACAAGCACTGAGAGGCATCAGATAACATTGTTGACCGGCAAGAAACCACCAGAGAAATGAGCTTAAATAGCGACACCCACTACTGATGGAATCAGGTGAAACAGGAAAGAGGATGACAAGTCCAATTCCACAAGCGGCCACCGGGGGAGCCCAGAATCCAAATTCACAACAGGACATATAATGGACCATAAAATCATGAATAAATAATGTGGAAGCCTATTTATTGGCTCCCCAAGTTTCACCCTATAAGCGAAAAAAATTGCGTGGTCTCCCGTGCAATTTTCTTCGCCAGAGTGGGAAAGCAGACGGCCGGGGCCGATATTTGTAGCCTGGGAAGGGGTTAATACCCATGGATCTTCCCAGGCTATGAATATCAGCCCGCAGCTGTATATTTAGCCTTCACTGGCTATTCTAATAGGAGTACCCCCAAAAAAAATGACGTGGGGTCCCCCTATAATAGCCAGAAAGGCTACGCAGATAGCTGTGGGTTGATATTCATAGCCTAGGAAGGGGCCATTAATATTCAGCCCCCCCCCGGCTAAAAATACCAGCACCCAGCCACCCCTGAAAAGGCGCACCTGTAAGATGCACCAATTCTGGCACTTCGCCTCCCTCTTCCCATTGCCCTGTAGCTGTGGCATATGGGGTACTAAGGGTTTAATGTCACCTTGCTATTGTAAAGTGACATTAAGCCCAGTTAATAATGGAGAGGTGTCAATAAGACACCTATCCATTATTAATCCAATAGTATGAAAGGGTTAAAAAAAAAACACATTCAAAATAAAGATTTTTAATGAAATAATTAAACACAGGTTTTCCATCTTTATTACACTCCCATTCCAAGCGAAGCCATTGTTCTCCTGTAAAAAAATAAAAAAACAACAATATCACATACCTGTCCACTGTACAGTGAAGTCCCACGCTTCAATCCATCTCAAGGGGTTAAATAGTTTACAACCGGGAGTGGTGCTAATGCTAAACCACTGTAAACCACTGTGTAATGAATGAAAAGCTGCCTGCGCAGCCTCCCCGCCTGATCAGACATGAACGCTCTAGCTTGGGAAAGTTTCTGAACTTTTTCCCACGCTGCAGAGTTCACCTCAGGTCAGGCTGTGAATCTGCGCATGTTCAGTGACATCAGCGGTAGTCAGCCCCACCTGACCTGAGGTGAACTTGACAGCGTGGGAAAATGTTCAGAAACTTTCCCACACTAATGAGTTCATGTCTGGTCAGGCGGGGAGGCTGCGCAGGCAGCTTTTCATTAATTTCTACGTGGTTTACAACCCGGCCGGTAGCATTAGCACCCAATTGTAAACTATTTAACCCCTTGAGATGGATTGCAGCGTGGGACTTTACTGAAGTGCGGACAGGTATGGGATATTGTTGCTCTTTGATTTTTTACAGGAGAACGAGGGCTTCGCTTGGAATGGGAGTGTAATAAAGATGGAAAACCTGTGTGTTTAATTATTTCGTTAAAAGATTTTATTGTTAATGTGTGTGTGTGTGTGTGTGTGTGTGTGTGTGTGTGTGTGTATTTTTTTAACCCTTTCATACTATTGGATTACTAATGGCTAGATGTCTTATTGACACCTCTCCATTATTAACCAGGCTTAATGTCACCTTACAATAGCAAGGTGACATTATCCCCTTATTACCCCATATGCCAATGCCACAAGGAAATGGGAAGAGAGAGGCTAAGGCTATGTGCACACGTAGGAAGGGTCTCTGTGGGTTCTCCCGCAGCGGATTTGATAAATCTGCAGGGTAAAACCGCTGTGGTTATCCCTGCAGATTTATCGCGGTTAGTTTTGCGGTTTCTGCTGCGGGTTTACTCCTATACTATTGATGCTGCATATGCAGCAATATGCAGCATCAATAGTAATGTTAAAAATAATAAAAAATGGTTATATACTCACCCTCTGACGTCCCGATCTCCTCGGCGCTGCCGGTCCGGTTCCAAAGATGCTGTGCAAGAAGGACCTTCGTGACGTCACGGTTATGTGACCGCGGCGTCATCACGGTCATGTGACCGCGACGTCACCGCAGGTCCTGCTCGCACAGCAACCCAGCGACCGGACGGCCGCGTGCAGCGCTGAGAGGTGAGTATATCATTATTTTTTATTCTTTATTTTTTACACTAATATGGTTCCCAGGGCCTCGAGGAGAGTCTCCTCTCCTCCACCCCGGGTACCATCTGCACATGATCCGCTTACTTCCCGCATCGTGGGCACAGCCCCATGCGGGAAGTTAGCGGATCAATGCATTCCTATGTGTGCAGAATCGCAGCGATTCTGCACAAAGAAGTGACATGCTGCGGGTTGTAAACCGCTGCGTTTCTGCGCGGTTTCTACCGCAGCATGTGCACTGTGGATTGCAGTTTCCATAGGGTTTACATGTTAATGTAGACGCAATGGAAACTGCTGCGGACCCGCGGTAAAACCCGCAAAGTGTGAACATGGCCTAAGTGCGCCTTTTCTGGGGCAGCTGGTATTTTTAGCCAGGGGGGTCAATATCCATGGCCCCTTCCTAGGCTATGAATATCAGCCAGCAGCTGCCTGCGTAGCCTTTCTGGCTATTAATTATAGGGGGACCCTACGTCATTTTTGGGGGGGTTCCCCTATTAGAACAGCCAGTAAAGGCTAAATATACAGCTGCGGGCTGATATTCATAGCCTGGGAAGATCCATGGATATTAACCCCTTCCCAGGCTACAAATATCAGCCCTGGTCGTAGGCTTTCCCACTCTGGCAAAGAAAATTGCGCGGGAGCTCACGCAATTTTTTTTTGCTTGTAGGATGGAACTTGTGGAGCCAATAAATAGGCTTCCACATTATTTATTACTGATTTTCTGGTCTGGGATCCATTATATGTCCATTTTGCAAGCCGGCAAGAAAATCTCGCCATACGGATGCCACATGTATGCTTAGATGTGAGAAAATCACATCCTCGCACTGCACACGGATTACATACGGATCACTGTTGGGAAACATTTCTGCGATTCTCGCCCGTGTAAAACGGATCGGTTTTTTATACGTTGGGTGTGACGCTGGCCTTACATGCAGAGGGCTCCTTTCCACTTGCGAGAAATACGTCCGTGTCTCGCATGTGAAAACCAAGCTGCGGCGCCGGCACTCCAGAGCGGAGAGTTCGGCTGCATAGCAACACATGGAGCTGCACGCTCCGCTCCCAAGTGCCAGAGCTTGGTTTCCACATGCGAGACACAGAGGTATTTCTCGCAAGTGGAAAGGAGCCCATACTGATATATCC
This sequence comes from Ranitomeya variabilis, assembly GCF_051348905.1. Lineage (NCBI taxonomy): Eukaryota > Metazoa > Chordata > Amphibia > Anura > Dendrobatidae > Ranitomeya > Ranitomeya variabilis. The sequence goes on from NC_135238.1 coordinate 79,863,800, forward strand.
GGACCTGTAAATACGCATACATTCCTATACGCACCCATCCACACCAGTGTGCAGTAACGCACGGCTGTATGATACATGTGCACTGCACTGACTCATACAGGAGCGGACTCTCCTGTGATGCGATCTCCGCGCTCCCGGATCCCTCCGCCCTATAGCGCGGGCAGAACTCACCTGGACACAGAGAGAACCATTCACGCCGGCTCCGGAGCTGCAGGCACGGCCGGTCCAACATCCAGCAGTCAGGAAGGTGACAGCCACCGCGAGATCTGCAACTGCGACCTGCCTGGTGACCTCATCCCGAGTCATGTGACCAGAATGGGCGTGGCAGTTGTAATCACATGATCGTGTCTTGCTGCTGTGCTTCGCGTGCTGTGTGCGGTGGACGGTGATGTGCTGCTTGGGAGCGCGCTGTAGTGGGAGTGGGGCGGCCGCTGCGGTGTCGGAGGCTGTGCTGGTGGAGTGGACGTTGTGGTGCTATAGTGGAGATCCTGCAGTGGTAGAGGATGGTTGCTGTGTGGGTACAGTGGGAGCTGTGGTGGAGAGCACCATGGTGGAGAGGATGCTGTGTGGGTGCTGTGGTGGAGAGGATGCTGTGTGGGTGCTGTGGTGGTGAGCAGCATGGTGGACAGGATGCTGTGTGGGTACAGTGGGCGTTGTGGTGGAGAGCATCATGGTGGAGAGGATGCTGTGTGGGTGCTGTGGTGGTGAGCAGCATGGTGGAGAGGATGCTGTGTGGGTACAGGGGGAGCTGTGGATGAGAGCACCATGTGGAGAGGATGCTGTGTGGGTACAGGGGGAGCTGTGGATGAGAGCACCATGTGGAGAGGATGCTGTGTGGGTACAGTGGGCGTTGTGGTGGAGAGCATCATGGTGGACAGGATGCTGTGTGGGTACAGTGGGCGTTGTGGTGGAGAGCATCATGGTGGACAGGATGCTGTGTGGGTACAGTGGGCGTTGTGGTGGAGAGCATCATGGTGGACAGGATGCTGTGTGGGTACAGTGGGTCCTGTGGTGGAGGAGGTCAATGCTGGTGGAGATTACGCTATAATGATAGAGAGCCCACCCTGTAGTGATGGAGAACCCGCTGTGGGTTTTAGTAAGTGGCAGAGGCTCCCAAGATGCCGGCCAAAGAAGAAAACTGCAGCCCTGAATAAGAAACTGGACCAATAAGGAACCAACTTGAGCTTCATGAAGTGAATACCGGCTGAATTGTGGACTGGACTTGTTGCCGGACCATGGCATTGTGAATCTAATTGCTCATTTCTACTGGCCAGATATCATAAGAAACCACAGAAGAAAACAGTGTACTCGTCCAAAGTAATAAAAGGTATAAACTTTATTAAATAGATATAACCGGTCTCAAACACAACAGTAGAGGCTAAAATTGGCAAACACCTGCAGACTGCATAATAAGGGAGCAGAGCGGCACAATCATAATCCGGCATATCAAAATGCCTAGTCCAGAGCGCCATGTATCAGATGTAAGGAAGTGTTATTACACACATAGGAAACAGTGCACCAGTGTGGACAAATAAAAATCAACAGGGCATTCACATAATGTGTCAGGTAACATACATAGTGGATGATGAGCGACGCCGTCTCCCACCCTCCCCGACGCGCGTTTCGTATAAACCTTCCTCAAGGGGGCGTATAGTTATATCTATATCTATTTAATAAAGTTTACACCTTTTATTACTTTGGACAAGTACACTGTTTTCTTCTGTGGTTTCTTAGTGTAATTAGTGTGTCCCGCACATCCAACAATTTGGGCTTCAACACTTATAGTATTGCTATTATGATGACCCATCTCTTAGAAGCCTTCTATGTTTTGTGTTTTTACTTGGCCAGATATCATGTCTATTAATTAAAAATTAGTTATTTAATCCTTTAACGACTACCGATATACCTTTTCACGGCGGTCATTAAGAAACTGGTAAAAAGCGAAGCTGTGGTGTAGTGACACGGGGATAGTGTCATCGGGGTTTAGGCCAGGGGCGCTAGCCGGGAATGCGATCCGATACATACAGAGCAAGAAGATCGAGGTGGGTAGAGCGCACAGGACCTGAGTGGTCACGTGATTATAAGGGGCAGAGCTAAGCCGGTCATATGACCACCAGGGGGCAGAGCTACCCGGCGAGCAGACGGAGAGCTGACTTTGGTGCGGAGAAAGTTGTGCAAACCCAATAGCGAAGTCAAAGCAAAGCCAAGGGTCAGAAGCCAGGCAAGTACGAGGTAACCAAGGGCAAGATAGGCGAGTAAACAGGGACGAGCCAAGGGGTCAGAATACCAGAAGGGACAAAGCAGTACCGAGCAGGAAGACCGAGATAGTAGTAAAGGGACAAACCGGGTCATACACAGCGAAACTCACACACGCTGAGGAACAGCAATTACAGACGAGTAACCTGGGTCAGTAGTCTCTAGCCGAGTAAACAGAAGTATCACCGACACTGGACCCAGGAACTACCAGCATTAAATAGCCGCCCCAGAACCAAAGAGAGGCAGTCAAACTTGACCCTGACCTGACCAGGACGGAGCAGAACCGCCCCGTTCTGAGTCATGACATGTGGATTAAGTAAATAGCGCTTTCCGGCAGTGAATAATGCAGCAGCTGTTAGCGGTGATTGTGGCCGTTTAACCCCCTATATGGTGCTTTCATTCATGACAACGGAGTCTATGTGTTATGATTCGTTCCAGAGTTTAATCCTGTCTGCCCTTTTTCCGGGCGGATCATGTCAAGGATTAACTTTGCTCTGCCTCGTTCTGAGTTCGGGTTTGCTGTTTGGCTCCTGTGCATCCTGCTGGCGGTGTTGGCTGTAGTTCTGCCTTCGGTATGTGAACCTGACTCTGGTAGCCCTTGATTTGTCCTGCTGTGATCCCTGACTTGCCCCGTGTCTGTTGACTCCGTCTGTCTGCCCTTTTCCCAGCGTTTCCCTGTTTTTCGTTTTGATTCTCTGGTTTCTGATTTGGCTTGTATTCGGACTTGTTTCTGCCTTCTGACTTTGTCTTAACTGCTCCTGACCGTTGCTGAACCTGTTGGCTTGTTCCTGACCACGTTTACTGCTGATCCCTTTAGTACTTCTGCCTCTGTTTTTTGACTCTGCTTGTCTGACCACTCTCTCACCACTTGGTGGCACCCGTGCTGCTGCTCTGTGGTGCTTCTCTGTGTACACAGTCTCACTTCCCTCTCAAGCTCCCTCTGATGGAGGTTGCCCTATACTGCACTGCAGCAGCATGACACTATGTAATTCAATATAGATAAAATCAGTTGCTGAGTTTTGTGCATCCTGCATCTAATAATAACCTGTATCAAAAGTGATTGTAATCATTTTTATTTCTATAGCACCAACATATTCTGCAGCACTTTACAATTCAGAGGGAACTTGTACAGACATCTACTTGTTAGATATAAGTTCTGTCCGTTAACGTTATAGGGCCAGAAACCATCCCCAGTAGCATGGAAAGTTAAGCCAAGATCACAAACGTGCGGATTTGTGGATCGAGATAAAAGAGCAGCTATTCGTATACAATGGTCAGATATGCAAATACAATAGTGGTAGACAAAATTTGCAGAATATGAGTCCGTTACCAATCCAATGAAAGACCTGGCTTACGGGGGAGGGGCAGCCTCATTGGAGGCTGGTGGTCCCCTCTGTTCTCCCCACAGGATGTGTCAGCGTGATCTCCCCAGATAAAAGAGCAATAGGTCATATTTTACTCGAGCATTTAACCTCTATTGGTCACTCCCCTCCTGCCCTCTGGGCTGAACGTAAATCCTCTCCCCTTGCCTCTGACAGCTAAAAACTCCAAAATGTAAGATGTGTCATAACTCCTTAATGGACGGTGCTATAGAGGTGGTTTTGGCACCACTGAATCCGGGCCCCTGCTACGTATTGATACCAAACACAGCTTTGCTACCTGGCTCCTACTAGCCATTCTACATATCTCCCAACCTTGGGGTGTTAGAGAGGATTGAGACCCTGGAAGGCGTTTGGCCCGTTACAGAGATGTCGAAAATGTAACCGGTGTGTGGCTAGGATGCACGATAAGTCCATATTCTTATGAAATCCAAGCTTTCTGAACAAGTAGTTACATGGCATTGATTCCATATTGCAAGCAAGCCTTTTGTCCTGAGCTTAGCCTGCTCAGGGTGTGAGATCTGTCATTCACAGCCTTTTGAGACATTACCACCTGCGAAGCTAGATGTCCTATTAGAGCTGCACAAAGGAAGCGGGTTTTATAATCCCATTCCAAATAGGATACAAAACATAGACGTAAAATTATATCTCCAATATTCTGCACATGGGGATATAGAAAGTGTAAAAAAAAATGTTGTGTAAGGTCAAGTCATCAATATATACAGTCATGACTAAAAGTGTTGGCACCCTCGAAATTGATCCAGAAAATTAAATATTTCTCCCAGAAAATTATTGCAATTACACATGTTTATTTCCTTTTGAGTGTATTGGAACCGAACAAAAAAACTGCTAAAAAAGCCAATGTGGACATCATTTCACACAAAGCCCCCAAAATGGGCCGGACTGAAATGTTGGCACCCTTAAAGGGAACCTGTCACCCCCAAAATCGAAGGTGAGCTAAGCCAACCGGCATCAGGGACTTATCTACAGCATTCTGTAATGCTGTAGATAAGCCCCCGATGTAACCTGAAAGATGAGAAAAAGAGCTTATATTATACTCACCCAGGGGCGGTCCTGCTGCAGTCCGATGGGCATCGCGGTCCGGGGCCTCCCATCTCCTTTCGATCACGTCCTCTTCTTGTCTTCACGCTGCAGCTCCGGTGCAGGCGTACTTTGTCTGCCCTGTTGAGGGCAGAGCAAAGTACTGCAGTGCGCAGGCGCCGGGAAAGGTCAGAGAGGCCCGGCGCCTGCGCACTGCAGTACTTTGCTCTTCCCTCAACAGGGCAGACAAAGTACGCCGGAGCCACAGCGTGAAGACAAGAAGAGGACGTCATCGTAAGAAGATGGGAGGCCCCGGACCGCGATGCCCATCGGACCGGACCGCAGCGGGACCGCCCCTGGGTGAGTATAATATAAGCTCTTTTTCTCATCTTTCAGGATACATCTGGGGCTTATCTACAGCATTACAGAATGCTGTAGATAAGCCCCTGATGCCGGTGGGGTTAGCTCACCTTCAATTTTAGGGGTGACAGGTTCTATTTAACAGAGAATTCACGGACAATGGACCCAGAGTGTAATGAGCATGTGTAGAGTAGAGGTGTGCAACCTTTCTGACCCAAGGGCTACATTGCCTTTTTGAGGACCACAATAGAGGGATTGCCATTTGACATTTCTAGCAGAACATCATTACATTCCACAGAAGCCCAGAAAGTGGGGCAGACAAAGTACGCCGGAGCCGCAGCGTGAAGACAAGAAGAGCACATCATCCTATGAAGATGGGAGGACCCGGACCGCGACGCCCATCGGATCGGACCGCCCGCCCAGGTGAGTATAATCTAACCTCTTTTTCTCATCTTTCAGGATACATCGGCGGCTTATCTACAGCATTACAGAATGCTGTAGATAAGCCCCTGATGCTGGTGGGCTTAGCTCACCTTCGATTTTGGGGGTGACAGGTTCCCTTTAATGTTTGGTTGCACACCCTTTGGAATAAATAACTGCAATCAATCGTTTCCTAAAACCATCAAGAATTTTCTTACACCTCTCAACTTTAATTTTGGACCATTCTTCTTTTGCAAACTGCCCCAGATCTCTCACATTTGAAGTTGTGTTCTCCCAACAACAATCTTAAGATCTCTCCACAGGTATTCAATGAGATTTAGATCCAGACTCATTGCTGGCCACTTCAGAACTCTTCAGCGCTGTTACTATCCATTTCTGGGTGTTTCTTGAAGTATGTTTGGGGTCATTGTTCTGCTGCAAGACCGATAACCTAGAAGGCAAACCCTGCTTTCTGACACTGGTCACTACATTACAACCTAAATTCCTTTGGTGATCTTCATATTTCATGATGCCTTACACACAGGCAAGGCACCCAGTGCCAGAGGCATAAAAAAAACCCAAACATCTTTGATCCTCCACCATATTTAACTGTAGGTACTGTGCTCTTTTTTTTGTAGGCCTTATAATGTTTTTGGTAAACGGTATAATTTTCTGGGAGAAATACTTTTCTGGAACAATTTCAAGGGTGCCAACACATTTCCGGCATGACTATAATAGGGGCATTCAAATTATCGCTGCATGAATCAATCACCAGCCAGTATCTGTACAAGTACAGATACAAAATGCAACTGAGGTTATAGAAGAGAGAACATGGAATAGTTCGATTAGTGAGCTGTAAGGCCAGTCTAAAGATGTGTTTTTAGGTCCATAATAGGTAGGATTTGTAAATTTCCTTGAAAATATGCAAAATTGCTAAATTTTCACCCTTCTAACATCCTAAGTAAATAAGATGTTTGAAAAAATGATGGTGTCATAAAGTAGACATATGGGAAATGTAATTTATTAGTTTGTGTGGTATGACTATTTGGCATAAGGGTGTAAGCTTTCAAAGTTAGAAAATTGCTATTTTTTTCTAAGTTTTTGTCAAATTTTAGATATTTTCATTAAAAAACGAAAAACACTGACAATTTACAAGTAACATAAAGTACAATGTGCCTCTGAAAAACAGTCTCGAAATCATAAAAAAAAGTAACACATCAGATATGAATGATAATGTCACTTTTTGTAGTACCGGTAATTCATCTAGGTCAAAAATGGCTTGGTCACCTAAGAGTTGAACAATTTGCAGCTTAATAAACCGGAACCACATCGTCTGACCCAGACTGAGGTGGGTGTCCCAGTGGTCTCTGGACAGGTAAAATCTTACAAATCGTGTTCACAACAGAATACTAACAGTATGGAGTCAGACGGGACCATTTCTGCAACAACCAATGTATCAGTTGTTTTTCCATACTGATTTTCATGTAAGAAGTAATTACGGTATAGATTTTTAGAATTACAAAATGTACCCAGCCCAATACTTACTTTATAAGGCCAGTTTCACATGGCCGATATCCATAGTCTGAGTATAGACCGCAATGTCCGGACCGGTTATGGGTCTTCTGACAAAAACACAACCTCAAAGACATACGAGTGAAGCTGTTGAGTTTTGGTTAATAGGGTCGGGGCCACTCCAGTCATCGTGGTCCATAGTTGGACTATCAATACGAGACACGTGACACCGGCCTTAGAGAAACATTTACTTCTGCAGCCGTTTTTTTTTTTTTTTGCTACTAGTTCACACTTTACCAATATGATTTTGCATTTTATAAACCAATTTGCTGGGGAAAAGCTAAAGTTTTCAATTCATAGATTTTTCTTATTTCTCAGTTATGTGTATTGCTTTGCATATAGAATCTCTGAGAAAAAATGAGTCTTCCTTTCCAACTGTAAAAGTGTCAGGGTTTGTTGTGATTTGGGAAACCTGTGATCAGGACTTGAAGGAACCTTACAACTGTGGTTGGAATACACCGTCAAAGGATAATTACCTCGGTAAATGAACAGTGTGTCAATGGCAACTATTTATGCATGTATAATTTTTATTCTGTGATGTAAATTTTTCATAAAAGAAATCTACGTGTATAAATTTTGTGTAATAACCAAGAAGGCAAAAATAATAATGTTTAGTAGACATGAGTCCTAGTGTTGGATCGGTCATATACATAGGGTGTATGACATCTCATTACCAGCGCTGATGGAAGAATAATAAGGATAGATTTAAAAATCTGGTCAGCTACAAAAACTCAGCTAAAAGCATGTTAGATATCTCGGGCAGCAATTTTCTTGTTCCCAAGTCTTGCTAACTGGCATATCACTGCCACCTTGTGGTCTGCGTGACATTTGAACGTAGTCATCCTAAGGTTTATGTGCAGCAAAGGACCTTTGTAAATTGATACATCTTAAATCCAAACAGGAAAAAATATATATATTACACTGCCATTTAGAATAAATGCTGTACCCTTGCCTACTATACCATCATCATTGTCAAGAGTTGATTTTATATATATATATATATATATATATATATATATATATATATATATATATATATATATACATACACATACATACAGTGGTTTGCATAAGTATTCACCCCCTTGGCATTTTTCCTGTGTTTTGCTACCTCACAACTTGGCATTTCACTTGTTTTTTTGTTTCAGGGTTTCCATCAGTTCATGTAAAGAACATGCCTCCAACTGTGAACATTTGGTTTTCTTTTTAATTGTGAAGCAAACAGCAAATAGGACAAAATAACTGAAAACCTCAGTGTGCATAACTATTTACCCCCCTAAAGTCAGTACTTTGTAGAGCCTCCTTTTGCAGTGATTACAGCTGCAAGTTGCTTTGGATAAGTCTATGAGCTGTTCACATCTTACCACTCGGATTTTTGCTCATCCCTCAAGGCAAAACTGCTCCAGCTCCTTCAAGGTAAAACTGCTCCAGCTCCTTCAAGTTAGATGGTTTCCTCTGGTGAACAGCAATCTTCAATTCTGACCACAGATTCTCAATTGGATTAAATTCTGGGCTTTGACTAGACCACTCCAGAAAATTTACACTTTTGACCTTAAACCACTAGAGTGTTGCTTTAGCAGTATGCTTTGGGTCATTGTCTTGTTGGAAGTTGAACCTCCATCCCAATCTCAAATCACTGACAGACTGAAACAGGGTTTGCTCAAGAATATCCATGTATTTTGCACCATCCACCTTCCCCTTGACTCGGACTATTTTCCCTATCACTACTGCCAAAAAACATCCCCACAGCATGATGCTGCCACCTCCATTTTTCACTGTGGGGATGGTGTTCTTGGAATGATGAGCCGTGTTAGTTTGGCTCCAGATATAGTGTTTACTCCATACATTTGGGGAGTTTCCCACATGATTTTTGGCAAACTCAAAATGAGCCTTACAATTTTTGTGTGTAAGGCTTTTCTTCTGCCCACCCTTCCATAAAGGCCACTATTGTGGTTATATGGACAGATAACTCCAGTCTCAGCTTGGGAACTCTGCAGCTCCTTCGGGATTAACTTTACTCTCTGTACTGCCTCTCTGATTAACGCCCTCCTTGCCCAGGCCAAGAGTTTTGATGGGCGACCCTCTCTTGCCAGGTTTGTTGTGGTACCATATTCTTTCCATTTAGTGATAATGGATTTGATGGTGCTTCGGGGATCATAAGAGATTAGATTATTGTTTTATAACCCAACCCTGACTTGTACTCAACAACTTAATCCCTGACATTTTGAGGTCTCCTTGGTCTTGATGGTGTTTGTTGTGAATTTGGTTTCTGGGCTCCCCCGGTGGTTTCTGGTGGTACTGCACTTGTGTGCTTCATCTCCTCTGTTTACCTGTTTCCATCAGGATGTGGGAGTTGTCTATTTAGCCTTGCTCCTCAGTCATTTCTATGCCGGCCAACAATGTTACCAGAAGCCTTTCTGTTGCATGTTCCTGCTCCTAGACTACTATCAGCTAAGTTGGACCTTGAGTCCTAAGTTTGTTTTGCATTTTTGTTCCAGTTCTCTGTGTTTGAATTTTTCTGAGGCTGGAAGCTCTTGTGAGCTGAAATTGCCACTCTGGTGTCATGAGTTGATATTAGAGTCTTAACCCCTTCCCGACATGTGACGGGATAGTACGTCACATGTCGGGACCCCCGCTTTGATGTGCGCTCCGGCGGTGAGCGCACATCAAAGTCGCGACATGTCAGCTGTTTTTTACAGCTGACATGTGCGCGCAATAGCGGCGGGTGAAATCGCGATCACCCGCCGCTATTAACTAGTTAAATGCCGCTGTCAAACTCAGACAGCGGCATTTAACTACCGCATCCGGCCGTGCGGCCGGATATGAGCGCATCGCCGACCCCCGTCACATGATCGGGGGTCGGCGATGCGTCAGGAAGGTAACCATAGAGGTCCTGGAGACCTCTATGGTTACTGATCGCCGGTGGCTGTGAGCGCCCCCCTGTGGTCGGCGCTCACAGCACACCTGCATTTTAGCTACATAACAGCGATCTGATGATCGCTGTTATGTAGCAGAGCCGATCGGGCTGTGCCTGCTTCTAGCCTCCCATGGAGGCTATAGAAGCATGGTAAAAGTTAAAAAAAAAAAGTAAAAAAAAATGTGAAAAAAATAAAAAAAATATAAAAGTTTAAATCACCCCCCTTTCGCCCCAATCAAAATAAATCAATAAAAAAAAAAACCAACCTACACATATTTGGTATCGCCGTGTTCAGAATCGCCCGATCTATCAATAAAAAAAAAGCATTAACCTGATCGCTAAACGGCGTAATGAAAAAAAAAATCGAAACGCCAGATTTACGTTTTTTTGGTCGCCACGACATTGCATTAAAATGCAATAACGGGCGATCAAAAGAACGTATCTGCACCAAAATGCTATCATTAAAAATGCCAGCTCGGCACGCAAAAAATAAGCCCTCACCCGACCCCAGATCACGAAAAATGGAGACGCTACGGGTATCGGAAAATGGCGCAATTTTATTTATTTATTTTTTTGCAAAGTTTGGAATTTTTTTTCACCACTTAGGTAAAAAACAACCTAGTCATGTTAGGTGTCTATGAACTCGTAATGACCTGGAGAATCACAATGGCAGGTCAGTTTTAGCATTTAGTGAACCTAGCAAAAAAGCCAAACAAAAAACAAGTGTGGGATTGCACTTTTTTTGCAATTTCACCGCACTTGGAATTTTTTTCCCTTTTTCTAGTACACGACATGGTAAAACCAATGATATCGTTCAAAAGTACAACTCGTCCCGCAAAAAATAAGCCCTCACATGGCCAAATTGACGGAAAAATAAAAAAGTTATGGCTCTGGGAAGGAGGGGAGTGAAAAACGAATACGGAAAAACGGAAAATCCCACGGTCATGAAGGGGTTAAAGTAATTTCAGGATGGTGTTTTGAAAGGGTTTTTCAGCTGACTGTGTAGTTCCCTTTTCTGTCTTCCTACTATCTAGTAAGCGGACCTCAATTTGCTAAACCTATCTTCATACTTCGTATGTCAATTTCCTCTAAAATCACCGACATTATATGTGGGGGCTACTGTCTGCCTTTTGGGGAAAATTTCTCTAGAGGTAAGCCAGGTCTGTATTTTCCTCTGCTAGGGTCAGTCAGTTCTCCGGCTGGCGCTGGGCGTCTAGGGATAAAACGTAGGCACGCTACCCGGCCACTGTTAGTTGTGCGGTAGGTTTAGCTCACAGTCAGCTCGAGTTCCCATCTTCCAAGAGCTAGTCCTTTGTATGCTTTACTACGGTCTCTTGCCATTGAGAACCATGACAGTTTGGCCGGCCAAGGGTTAAAATAATTGGCAGAAGAAAGGAGAGAAAAGAAGTCTGCAGAGAATTTTTTTTTTTTTTTTTTTTTCCTGAGTTTGATCATTAGTTGATTCACTATCATCTCTGCTTACTGCAGCCTTCGTCTCTCTCTCCTTCTAATCCTTGAATGGTTCTGATTTCACCTGATTAATATGGATCTTCAGAGTTTAGCTACAGGTTTAGATAATCTCGCTGGGAAGGTTCAAAGTTTACAGGATTTTGTTATTCATGCTCCTATATCTGAACCTAGAATTCCTTTACCTGAATTTTTCTCCGGGGATAGATCTCGCTTCCAGAATTTCAAACATAATTGTAAATTATTTTTGTCTCTGAGATCTCGCTCCGCTGGAGATCCTGCACAGCAGGTCAGGATTGTAATTTCCTTGCTCCGGGGCGACCCTCAGGACTGGGCATTTGCTTTGACACCAGGGGATCCTGCGTTGCTCAATGTGGATGCGTTTTTCCTGGCTTTGGGGCTGCTTTATGAGGAACCTCATTTAGAGATTCAGGCTGAAAAAGCCTTAATGGCCCTGTCTCAAGGGCAAGATGAGGCTGAAATATACTGCCAAAAATTTCGTAAGTGGTCTGTGCTTACTCAGTGGAATGAGTGCGCCCTGGCGGCGAATTTCAGAGAGGGTCTCTCTGATGCCATTAAGGATGTTATGGTGGGGTTCCCTGTGCCTACAGGTCTGAATGAGTCCATGACAATGGCTATTCAGATTGATCGGCGTTTGCGGGAGCGCAAACCTGTGCACCATTTGGCGGTGTCTACTGAGAAGGCGCCAGAGATTATGCAATGTGATAGAATTCTGTCCAGAAGCGAACGACAGAATTTTAGGCGAAAAAATGGGTTATGCTTCTATTGTGGTGATTCAACTCATGTTATATCAGCATGCTCTAAACGTACTAAGAAGGTTGATAAGTCTGTTTCAATTGGCACTTTACAGTCTAAGTTTATTCTATCTGTGACCCTGATTTGCTCTTTATCGTCTATTACCGCGGACGCCTATGTCGACTCTGGCGCCGCTTTGAGTCTTATGGATTGGTCCTTTGCCAAACGCTATGGGTTTGATTTAGAACCTCTGGAAGTTTCTATACCTCTGAAGGGTATTGACTCCACGCCATTGGCTAGTAATAAACCACAATACTGGACACAAGTAACTATGCGTATTAATCCGGATCACCAGGAGATTATTCGCTTCCTTGTGTTGTATAATCTACATGATGTGTTGGTGCTTGGATTGCCATGGCTGCAATCTCATAACCCAGTCCTCGACTGGAAAGCAATGTCTGTGTTAAGCTGGGGATGTCAGGGGACTCATGGGGACGTACCTTTGGTTTCCATTTCGTCATCTATTCCCTCTGAGATTCCGGAATTTTTATCTGATTATCGTGACGTTTTTGAGGAGCCTAAAATTGGTTCACTACCTCCGCACAGAGAGTGCGATTGTACTATAGATCTGATTCCGGGCAGTAAGTTTCCAAAGGGTCGTTTATTTAATCTATCTGTGCCTGAACATGCTGCTATGCGGGAATATATTAAGGAGTCCTTGGAAAAGGGACATATTCGTCCTTCGTCATCTCCCTTAGGAGCCGGTTTTTTCTTTGTATCTAAAAAAGATGGCTCTTTGAGGCCGTGTATTGATTATCGGCTTTTGAATAAAATCACGGTTAAATATCAGTATCCTTTGCCACTGCTTACTGATTTGTTTGCTCGAATAAAGGGGGCCAAGTGGTTCTCTAAGATTGATCTTCGTGGGGCGTATAATTTAGTGCGAATTAAGCAGGGGGATGTGTGGAAAACCGCATTTAATACGCCTGAGGGCCATTTTGAGTATTTAGTAATGCCTTTTGGTCTTTCAAATGCCCCTTCAGTCTTTCAGTCCTTTATGCATGACATTTTCCGTGAATATTTGGATAAATTTTTGATTGTGTATCTGGATGATATTTTGATTTTTTCGGATGACTGGGACTCTCATGTCCAACAGGTCAGGAGGGTTTTTCAGGTTTTGCGCTCTAATTCCTTGTGTGTAAAGGGTTCTAAGTGCGTTTTTGGGGTTCAAAAGATTTCGTTTTTGGGGTACATTTTTTCCCCCTCTTCCATTGAGATGGACCCTGTCAAGGTTCAGGCTATTTGTGATTGGACGCAACCCTCTTCTCTTAAGAGCCTTCAGAAGTTTTTGGGCTTTGCTAATTTTTATCGTCGATTTATAACTGGTTTTTCTGATGTCGCTAAACCGTTGACTGATTTGACTAAGAAGGGTGCTGATGTTGCTGAATGGTCCCCTGCGGCTGTGGAGGCCTTTCGGGAGCTTAAGCGCCGCTTTTCTTCCGCCCCTGTATTGCGTCAGCCTGATGTTACTCTTCCTTTTCAGGTTGAGGTCGACGCTTCAGAAATCGGAGCTGGGGCGGTTTTGTCGCAGAAAAGTTCCGACTGCTCCGTGATGAGGCCTTGTGCGTTCTTTTCTCGTAAGTTTTCGCCCGCTGAGCGAAATTATGATATTGGTAATCGGGAGCTCTTGGCTATGAAGTGGGCTTTTGAGGAGTGGCGTCATTGGCTTGAGGGGGCTAGACATCAGGTGGTGGTATTGACCGACCACAAGAATTTGATTTATCTTGAGTCCGCCAGGCGCCTGAATCCTAGACAGGCGCGCTGGTCGTTATTTTTCTCTCGGTTTAATTTTGTGGTTTCTTACCTACCGGGTTCTAAAAATGTGAAGGCGGATGCCCTTTCTAGGAGTTTTGAGCCTGATTCCCCTGGTAATTCTGAACCTACAGGTATCCTTAAGGATGGAGTGATATTATCTGCTGTTTCCCCAGATTTGCGACGGGTCTTGCAGGAGTTTCAGGCGGATAGACCTGATCGTTGCCCGCCTGGTAGATTGTTTGTTCCTGATGATTGGACCAGTAGAGTCATCTCGGAGGTCCATTCTTCTGCGTTAGCAGGTCATCCTGGAATCTTTGGTACCAGGGATTTGGTGGCTAGGTCCTTCTGGTGGCCTTCCCTGTCGCGAGATGTGCGAGGTTTTGTGCAGTCTTGTGATGTTTGTGCTCGGGCCAAGCCTTGTTGTTCTCGGGCTAGTGGATTGTTGTTATCCTTGCCTATTCCGAAGAGGCCTTGGACTCACATCTCCATGGATTTTATTTCTGATCTCCCTGTTTCTCAGAAGATGTCTGTCATCTGGGTGGTGTGTGACCGTTTTTCTAAGATGGTCCATTTGGTTCCCTTGCCTAAATTGCCTTCCTCATCCGAGCTGGTTCCTCTGTTTTTTCAAAATGTGGTGCGCTTGCATGGTATTCCGGAGAATATCGTTTCTGACAGGGGAACCCAATTCGTGTCTAGATTTTGGCGAGCGTTCTGTGCTAGGATGGGCATTGATTTGTCTTTTTCATCTGCTTTCCACCCTCAGACTAATGGCCAGACCGAGCGAACTAATCAGACCTTGGAGACTTATTTGAGGTGTTTTGTGTCTGCGGATCAGGATGATTGGGTTGCCTTTTTGCCCTTGGCGGAGTTTGCCCTCAATAATCGGGCTAGTTCTGCCACCTTGGTTTCTCCTTTCTTCTGTAATTCGGGGTTTCATCCTCGTTTCTCTTCCGGTCAGGTGGAGTCTTCGGATTGTCCTGGAGTGGATGCTGTGGTGGAGAGGTTGCATCAGATTTGGGGGCATGTGGTGGACAATTTGAAGTTGTCCCAGGAGAAGACTCAGCATTTTGCCAACCGCCGTCGTCGTGTTGGTCCTCGTCTTTGTGTTGGGGACTTGGTGTGGTTATCTTCTCGTTTTGTCCCTATGAAGGTTTCTTCTCCTAAGTTTAAGCCTCGGTTCATCGGCCCGTACAAGATATTGGAGATTCTTAACCCTGTGTCCTTTCGTTTGGACCTCCCTGCATCTTTTTCTATTCATAATGTCTTCCATCGGTCATTGTTGCGCAGGTATGAGGTACCGGTTGTGCCTTCCGTTGAGCCTCCTGCTCCGGTGTTGGTTGAGGGTGAGTTGGAGTACGTTGTCGAGAAGATCTTGGACTCCCGTGTTTCCAGACGGAGACTTCAGTATCTGGTCAAGTGGAAGGGCTACGGTCAGGAGGATAACTCTTGGGTGACAGCCTCTGATGTTCATGCCTCCGATTTGGTCCGTGCCTTTCATAGGGCTCATCCTGATCGCCCTGGTGGTTCTGGTGAGGGTTCGGTGCCCCCTCCTTGAGGGGGGGGTACTGTTGTGAATTTGGTTTCTGGGCTCCCCCGGTGGTTTCTGGTGGTACTGCACTTTTGTGCTTCATCTCCTCTGTTCACCTGTTTCCATCAGGATGTGGGAGTTGTCTATTTAGCCTTGCTCCTCAGTCATTTCTATGCCGGCCAACAATGTTACCAGAAGCCTTTCTGTTGCATGTTCCTGCTCCTAGACTACTATCAGCTAAGTTGGACCTTGAGTCCTAAGTTTGTTTTGCATTTTTGTTCCAGTTCTCTGTGTTTGAATTTTTCTGAGGCTGGAAGCTCTTGTGAGCTGAAATTGCCACTCTGGTGTCATGAGTTGATATTAGAGTCTTAAAGTAATTTCAGGATGGTGTTTTGAAAGGGTTTTTCAGCTGACTGTGTAGTTCCCTTTTCTGTCTTCCTACTATCTAGTAAGCGGACCTCAATTTGCTAAACCTATCTTCATACTTCGTATGTCAATTTCCTCTAAAATCACCGACATTATATGTGGGGGCTACTGTCTGCCTTTTGGGGAAAATTTCTCTAGAGGTAAGCCAGGTCTGTATTTTCCTCTGCTAGGGTCAGTCAGTTCTCCGGCTGGCGCTGGGCGTCTAGGGATAAAACGTAGGCACGCTACCCGGCCACTGTTAGTTGTGCGGTAGGTTTAGCTCACAGTCAGCTCGAGTTCCCATCTTCCAAGAGCTAGTCCTTTGTATGCTTTACTACGGTCTCTTGCCATTGAGAACCATGACAGGTGTTGTTTGCAGTATAGAAGGAGAGGCGACGTACATAAAATGTTTTCCTCTGTCATGGGGGCTCTGGACATTTTGCCATTAACTGTCCTAATAAAAGGACTAAAGCCTTTAGGCTACGTGCACTCGATGCGGATTTAGTGCGGATCCGCAGTGGATTTTTCCACGCAGAAACGCTGCAGATCCGCACTGTGATTTACAGTACAATGTAAATCAATGTGAAAAAAAAGCTGTACAGATGGTGCGGAAAAATATGCGTGGAAATGCTGCGAATTTAAAAGAAGTGTATGTCAAATCTTTTGTGCGGATCTGCAGCGTTTCTGCATCCTTCCATTATAGAAATCCGCAGTGGTAAAAACCGCAGAAAATCCACACAAAATCCACATCAATTCCGCATAAAAACCGCACAAAATCCGCGGCAAATCTGCACCTGCGGATTCTGCCAGGAGATGCGGTTTTTGTGCAGAAAATTCTGCACCCCATTCCCCAACGTGTGCACATAGCCTTACAAATGCCCAAACTGCACGTTATTTAGACCTTTTTGAATGGTCAGATCCCGTTCTGCAGACCATCTTATCTGTAATGCAGAATAAAGGCAAAAAGCAATCACCATCGTCTCATTTTGCGTTCTCATACAGGTAATAATTGGGAGCCAAAAAATACAATGCTCTGCCATGTTAGATTCTGGAGGAGGAGGAAATTTCATGGACTTATAATTTACACTTGATGAAAACATTGCAAGTAGGACTAAATCCATGACAATATATATGGAAACTGTGGATGCATCACCTTTATCTTCTGTTACTCATGAGACAATTGAACTCAAAATCTGTATTTAACCATATTATCATGAAGCTGTTAGTTTTCATCTTATTTCATCTCCAACATTTCCAGTTATTCTAGGAATTTCTTGGTTTTCAATCCATAACCTGTCAACTGGGCATCAAGTTACATTACCTTTCACTCTGAATACTGAAGAACAATTGCCATGCTAATTTATCTGTTCTCAAAATTAATGCAAGTAGATTTGTCATCAAAATGATGATTAACTACCACCTCAGTACCAGCAGTCCAATGAGGTCTGCAGTAAGAAGAAAACCAATCAACTGCCTCCTCATCATTTTTACACTGTCCCATTTGAATTGCTTCCTGGAGCATCCATTCCGTTTGGGCAAATTTACAATCTTTCTGAACCAGAATTGAAAGTACTAAAGGAATACTTAGATGAAAATTTAGAGGAAGGCTTCATTCAACCTTCTTTTTCGCCAGCTGGAGCACCCTTGTTTTTTTTGTTGAAAAGAAGGACTGAACCTTGAGCCATGTAATGATTACAGGGAAATAAAATTACTATTAAAAAACGCTACCCACTCCCCTTAATTCCTGAGTTGCTGGAGAGACTGCTTTCTACCAAGATTGCTACCAAACTCAATCTAAGAGGAGCTTATAATCTCATACGAATTTGGCCGGGAAATGAATTGAAAACCATTTTTAGAACTAGATATGGACATTTTGAATACCTGGTTATGTCTTTCGGCCTTAGCAGCTACCCTGCCACCTTTCAGCACTTCATCAATGATGTTTTTCGAGATTTCTTGGATCAATTTGTTGTTGTTTATCTCGATGACATATTTTCAGATACGATTGGAGGACCATCACAGGCATGTCCAGTTAGTCCTGATACCGGAGAATTGGCTCGATATCAAACTCAAAAAATGTGAATCTGAACAAACCAAGACTAAATTTCTGGAATATATTATCTCCCCAGAAGGTCTGAGCAAGGATCCTAGTAAAATCAGAGCGGTAGTTGACTGGTCTACCCCAAGAAATCTAAACGACGTCCAGCGCTGGTATGTCACTCTCCATAAGGAGAAATCTTACCCCTTAGACCTCAGTCCAGAGCCTCTCACCTAGCCAAATCGGTTCTCATGCTTCGCACTGACGAGGGCCAACAGCCCGAAACACCGTGTCTGCGAATTGAGATACTGATTTGGCTTTTATCCTAAGTCACATTGCAGGACTCTTTAAAGGGTTGATTGTGACTTGTAGGATCGCTGCTTCCAATAGGTGGCGCTATAGAGTTCAAGTCCTCTTTTTCTCTGAAGAGGCAATTTGTGTACAGCGCTTTATAGGATTTGCACATTTCTACAGAAGATTAATTAAAAAGTTTTCAAAAATCATTTTACCAATTACTTCACTCACAAAGAAAACCAAAGTCTTTTCCTGGTCTCCAGGGGCACAAGTAACTTTCGACAAACTAAAGACACTTTTTACTTTCGCACCATTACTAGTTCATCCAAACCCTATTGTCGCCTCAGACTCTGAGGTAGGAGCCGTTTTATCACAGCGAGCTGGAGATGATATGCAGCTTCATCCATGTGCACTCCTTTGTCATACCATGTCATCTGCAGAAAAGAATTATGACATTAGAAATAAAGAACTTTTAACTATTAAAGTCACCTTTTCTGAGTGGAGACATCTTTTGGAAGGGGCCAATCGTTCATTGACTGTACTTACCACAAAAACGAATTCATCCATACAGCTAAGAAGTTGTCTGCAAGACAAGCACGTTGGGCCTTACTTTTCTCCAGGTTTAATTTTATAATTTCTTATCTGCCTGGTTCAAGAAACGGCAAGGCTGATGCTCTGTCCAGGATATTTACCAGACCTCAGGAGAGATGTAATTCTGACTGTACCAGTCTACTGGACACCAAAATTTTTTTTTACAAATATTAAAGATGGATACCAAACTGAGTTTTTTTCTTAACTATCCTAAAGACATTGATGTTTCTTTTAAGGAGGGTTTTGGATGCAGAACCATGAAATATGTCCACGAAATGGCTCGACTTGATGTCCTCAAACTTTTCCATGATTCTAAATGTATAGGACACCCTGAAGTCATGAAAACACAACTACTCCTTCGTTCTTTTTGTTGGCCTAATTGTAGAAAGGATGTGAGAAAATATGTTTCCTCCTGTTTAACATGTGCATGGATCAAGACGTCACGATCCTCACCTCTAGGACTCCTTCAACCTCCTCCAGTTCCATCCAGGCCTTGGGGATCAATCTCAATGGATTTCATTATGAACCTACCTCCCTCTAAAGAAATTACTGTTATGCAACTAAAAGGATTCCTACCACTGAATAAACCACAGAATTAGGGGTCAAAGAGATATTTAGGCTGCATGGAATTCCTGACATTGTAATTTCTGATAGAGGTGTTCAGTTAACATCAAAATTTTGGAAAAGCTTCTGTACAGCTTTAGGCATTACCGCCAATTTGTCTACTGCCTTCCACCCACAATCCAATGGCCAGACTGAAAGAACTAAACAAACTCTCGAACAATACCTGCGCTGTTTTATTTCTTACCTGCAGGATGACTGGGTGGACTATTTACCAACAGCAGAATTTGCCTATAATAACTCTAAGCACATTTCCACTTCCCAAAGCCCATTTTATGCTAAGCATGGCTTGTATCCGGTATTTCGGTATTTATTTCTAATCTTCCACTGAATATTTTGGTTCCTGCTGTTACTGACAGACTTACAAAGTTGCAGAAAGCTCAGAAAGAACTAATTGAGATGTTACAAAAGACCCAAGAAGATTACAAGGAAACAGCGGATAAACATCTCAAAGCCCCTCCTACTGTTCAGGTTGGTGATGAGGTTTGGATTTCTACAAAAAAAAATTGAAAACGAACAAACTGTCTTCTAAATTGGGTCAATAATTCATAGGACATTTTCAAATTTCTGCACAAATTAACCCAGTTGCTTATTGATTAAAACTTCCTAGCAGCCTGAAAATACATCCTGTATTCATGTATCCTTGCTCAAACCATTTAGTGAGAACCCGTTTCCAGGAAGAACTCAGCCACCAGAAAAAATCCATGGTAAAGAAGAGTATATTGTGGATACAATTCTGGACTCTAGAAGATTTAGAGGAAGATTGCAATATTTGGTGCAATTGAGGGCTTACGGAACAGAACATAATTCCATGCACCCAGGCTTACAAGAGCTTTTCACTAGAGAAGCTAGAGCCTGAGATGTCCAGAGGACATCCTTGAAGGAGGGGAGTACTGTCAGGATTCAAACTCCACATCTCTTGTACACCAAGTGGCAGCTCTACCCTCTGAGCTATTCAGCTCGCTGTCCAGTTCCTTGCTAAATCAGATACTAGAACCTGTGTTGTTCCTGATGATCTCAACCCCAAGTTCCTGATGGGCTCAACCTTGTGATCTCCTGATTGAACACCCTACTTAAACCTCACACTGCACTTCCTCCCTTGTGAGATTGTTGAGCTCCCAGCCTTTTGTCTAGCTTTAACCCAACTGCTGCTCATCCTTAAGGTACCGTCACACTAAGCGACGCTGCAGCGATAGCGACAACGATGCCGATCGCTGCAGCCAGGGCCGGCTCCAGGTTTTCATGGGCCCTTGGGCGACAGAACCTCAGTGGGCCCCCTTGTGGAGCAAATCATGTGGCGACAGTAAAACAGCAGGGACCACAGAGACCCAAATATTTTATTTAGAAAAAAACTATGTAAACTTTATAAAAACACTAGTGCAAAATAGAGAAAGTGCAATATATCAGGGAAACTTTTGATAAATTTGCTTCTCTGTAAGTTGTAAAAGACTTTTTTGACTTTTTTGTAAAAGACATTCAAAGACTGCCGCAAGGAACACGGACATGCTGCGATCTTAAAAGAAGCGCCACATGTCCGGAGTCGCAGGGCCGCCGGGTGCGTGTTACCACGCATAGCGGAGACGGGATTTCATAAAATCCCCTTCACTATGCTGGAACATCTGGACGCTGCGTGTTTGACGCTGTGGCCCCACGCAGCGTCAAACACGCAGCGTTTACTTAACGTGGACACATACCCTAACCGTTCCCATCACCAGATCACACATCTAGCCGGCAGCTTTTGTTTTGGCCAAAAGATTTTGTAAGCCGCCACCATAACACGGTAGACTCTTTTGGTGAGGCCCTACTCTGCTGTAACCTATTAAATATTTGTTAAAATATGCAATACAATTTAGGTATATTTTTATTTATTTTTCAATTTTTAAAATGACCAATAATATCACATAAAAAGAACAAATACCGCTACACCATGACCAGATGACATATTACCACCACAGTGATCGAATAATATCACATACAAAGAACAAATACCGCTACACCATGACCAGATGACATATTACCACCACAGTGATCGAATAATATCACATACAAGGGACAAATACCGCAACACCATGTCCAGACCACATATTACCACCACATAGTGACTGAATACTACAATTCTGATCAGTAATAAAAAAAAAGCACCACACTATCACCATCAGTGCCATTATACACAGGAGATCTGTACTTAGTATGCAGTGTCTGTGTAGAGGTAATACAGTGATCACTAGTGAGATTATACACAGGAGCTCTGTATATAGTATACAGTGTATAGTGTCAGTGTATAGGTAACACTGACTTACCAGTGACGTCTCTAGGTTAAGTCCTTCATCTTTCATCCAGCACAGACCGCCATCATGTCTTCCAGCCAGGACTCGTCTCTGCAGGAAATAACAGAGTTATCTCGCGCTCCGCTTGTAGAACACATTACTTAATTTTTCCGAACTTCTACATTACACCGCATAAAGAAAAAGAGGCGACATAGTGTCACTCTACACAGTAACAGGACCGCCCCCTCATTTAAAACAGTGTCCTCAAAAAATAAATACATCACTGCAGTAATAATATCCCTTAATTAGTCCCTATGGTAATAATATTCCCCATCCTGGCCCCCGTGTGTCTCATTCCTGGCGTCAGCCATATGTTCTCCCATCCTGCCCTCATGAGTATCCTTTCTGCACCATATGATCTCCCCATCCTGCCCCATCTGTCTCCATCGTATCCATCCTGCCCCATGATCCTGCCCCATCTGTCTCCAATCCTGCCTCCAGTGTCTCCAATCATGCCCGTATCACCATTCTGCCCCGTCTCCAATCAGGCCCCCATTTCTGCAATCATGCCCCCTGTGTCTCAATTCTGCCCCATCTGTTTCCATTCCTGCCCCAGTGTCTCCAGTCATGCCCCAGTGTCTCCAGTCATGCCGCCATGTCTGTCATCCTGCCCCTTGTCTCCAATCATGCCGTTTCTCCTTTCTGCCCCCGTGTCCAGCTTTCTGCCCCCGTGTCCAGCGCTCTGCCCCCTCCTGTGTCCAGCGCTCTGCCCCCTCCTGTGTCCAGCGCTCTGCCCCCTCCTGTGTCCAGCGCTCTGCCCCCTCCTGTGTCCAGCGCTCTGCCCCCTCCTGTGTCCAGCGTTCTGCCCCCTCCTGTGTCCAGCGTTCTGCCCCCTCCTGTGTCCAGCGTTCTGCCCCCTCCTGTGTCCAGCGTTCTGCCCCCTCCTGTGTCCAGCGTTCTGCCCCCTCCTGTGTCCAGCGTTCTGCCCCCTCCTGTGTCCAGCGTTCTGCCCCCTCCTGTGTCCAGCGTTCTGCCCCCTCCTGTGTCCAGCGTTCTGCCCCCTCCTGTGTCCAGCGTTCTGCCCCCTCCTGTGTCCAGCGTTCTGCCCCCTCCTGTGTCCAGCGTTCTGCCCCCTCCTGTGTCCAGCGTTCTGCCCCCTCCTGTGTCCAGCGCTCTGCCCCCTCCTGTGTCCAGCGTTCTGCCCCCTCCTGTGTCCAGCGCTCTGCCCCCTCCTGTGTCCAGCGTTCTGCCCCCTCCTGTGTCCAGCGTTCTGCCCCCTCCTGTGTCCAGCGTTCTGCCCCCTCCTGTGTCCAGCGTTCTGCCCCCTCCTGTGTCCAGCGTTCTGCCCCCACCTGTGTCCAGCGTTCTGCCCCCTCCTGTGTCCAGCGTTCTGCCCCCTCCTGTGTCCAGCGCTCTGCCCCCTCCTGTGTCCAGCGCTCTGCCCCCTCCTGTGTCCAGCGCTCTGCCCCCTCCTGTGTCCAGCGTTCTGCCCCCTCCTGTGTCCAGCGTTCTGCCCTCTCCTGTGTCCAGCGTTCTGCCCCCTCCTGTGTCCAGCGTTCTGCCCCCTCCTGTGTCCAGCGTTCTGCCCCCTCCTGTGTCCAGCGTTCTGCCCCCTCCTGTGTCCAGCGTTCTGCCCCCTCCTGTGTCCAGCGTTCTGCCCCCTCCTGTGTCCAGCGTTCTGCCCCCTCCTGTGTCCAGCGTTCTGCCCCCTCCTGTGTCCAGCGTTCTGCCCCCTCCTGTGTCCAGCGTTCTGCCCCCTCCTGTGTCCAGCGTTCTGCCCCCTCCTGTGTCCAGCGTTCTGCCCCCTCCTGTGTCCAGCGCTCTGCCCCCTCCTGTGTCCAGCGTTCTGCCCCCTCCTGTGTCCAGCGTTCTGCCCCCTCCTGTGTCCAGCGTTCTGCCCCCTCCTGTGTCCAGCGTTCTGCCCCCTCCTGTGTCCAGCGCTCTGCCCCCCCCTGTGTCCAGCGTTCTGCCCCCCCTGTGTCCAGCGTTCTGCCCCCTCCTGTGTCCAGCGTTCTGCCCCCTCCTGTGTCCAGCGTTCTGCCCCCTCCTGTGTCCAGCGTTCTGCCCCCTCCTGTGTCCAGCGTTCTGCCCCCTCCTGTGTCCAGCGTTCTGCCCCCTCCTGTGTCCAGCGTTCCGCCCCCTCCTGTGTCCAGCGTTCTGCCCCCTCCTGTGTCCAGCGTTCTGCCCCCTCCTGTGTCCAGCGTTCTGCCCCCTCCTGTGTCCAGCGTTCTGCCCCCTCCTGTGTCCAGCGTTCTGCCCCCTCCTGTGTCCAGCGTTCTGCCCCCTCCTGTGTCCAGCGCTCTGCCCCCTCCTGTGTCCAGCGTTCTGCCCCCTCCTGTGTCCAGCGTTCTGCCCCCTCCTGTGTCCAGCGTTCTGCCCCCTCCTGTGTCCAGCGTTCTGCCCCCTCCTAAAAGTAAAAAAAAAAAAACACTACATACTCACCGTCTGTTGCCCGTCACGTCCCCTGGAGCTTGCCGTACTGACTGTCTCAGCGCCGTCCGGCCGTAAAGCAGAGCCCAGCGGTGAACCTGCAGTAACAGCGGTTCACCGCTGGGCACCGCTGTTACGGCCGGCCGGTGCTGAGACACAGTCAGTGCGGCAAGCGCCGAGGGACATGAAGGACGACAGAAGGTGCGTATGTAGTGTTTTTTTTTTTTTTACATGGGGACTTCGGCATCGCTGAAGACAGTTTCAGCGATGCCGAAGTCGCTTGGTCGCTGGAGAGAGCTGTCTGTGTGACAGCTCCCCAGCGACCACACAGCAACTTAGTAAGATTCAGCCTGAATCCCACCCCTGTGGGCGGGGCTTTCAGCGGGGACTCCGTCTCCTCCGTCCCCTCTGTCTCTGGATCGGCGAGTCGGCGGCCAGTCCCAAGTAAGAAAAAAAAAATAAAAAAAAATTGCCGTCGGATCTTAGGGGGGCCCCCAGAAGTCAGGGGGCCCCGGCATCTGCCCGACCCTGCCGTCCGCTGACGCCGGCCCTGGCTGCAGCGTCGCTGTTTGATCGCTGGAGAGCTGTCACACAGACCGCTCTCCAGCGACCAACGATGCCGAGGTCCCTGGGTAACCAGGGTAAACATCGGGTTGCTAAGCGCAGGGCCGCGATGTTTACCCTGGTTACCAGAGTAAAATGTAAAAAAAACAAACAGTACATACTTACATGCGTCCCCCGGCGTCCGCTTCCTGCAATGACTGAGCGCCGGCAGTAGCAGGGCACAGCGGTGACGTCACCGCTGTGCTGTGGTTTCACTTTCACTTTGCGGCGCTCAGTCAGTGTGGGAAGCGGACGCCGGGGGACGCATGTGAGTATGTACTGTTTGTTTTTTTTACATTTTACGCTGGTAACCAGGGTAAACATCGGGTTACTAAGCGCGGCCCTGCGCTTAGTAACCCGATGTTTACCCTGGTTACCAGTGTAAAATATCGCTGGTATCGTTGCTTTTGCTGTCAAACACAACGATACACGGCGATCTGACGACCAAATAAAGTTCTGAACTTTATTCAGCGACCAGCGACATCACAGCAGGATCCTGATCGCTGCTGCGTGTCAAACTAAACGATATCGCTAGCCAGGACGCTGCAACGTCACGGATCGCTAGCGATATCGTTTAGTGTGACGGTACCTTTAGAGTCTACTCCACTCTGCTCCGTGTACCAACTTCTGGCTATCTCCTGACTACAATTCATGCTTATCCTCCCAACTACACTGCTGTCCATGTTATCGAACTTTGGCTATCTCCTGATTATGCTACCTGCTGGTGCTGACCCTAGTGGTTGCAATATCACTACAACTCAGGTGAGTCCATAACATCGGGAGTTCCTGGAGAGGAATGTTTTACTTCATTGCTCTCTTCTGTATGGGAAGTGGTACAAAACAACTTGAAGATGATGGGAGACAGATATAAATGCGTGGCTGATAAAAAGTGTATGCCAGGTGCGGATCTTTGTGTGAATGACTGTGTGGCTGTCCACCAAAAAACATCAAGTTGAAAGTTTTTTTCCTGGAAATTGGGTCCCATGCTCATTGGCTTTTTGCCTTAAGTTACCATAAGCACTTAAGGAAGTTGTCCACTACTTGGACAACTCTTTGTCATACCCCACGCTTGGCCCCAATAAAATACAAAATTCTGTACTTACTTCTCGTGCTAGCGCCGTTCCCGTGGTGTCAGCACTCACTCTCAAGCTCCTCAAAATCTAAAATCCCCAAATTTTGACACTTTTTAAGTTTCAACATACAAATGAAACACTTTATGGATTTCTACATGTGTACAAGATCAGTACTGTTAGCATGAGTGCAACACCAGAATCACAATCAGTACATGAATGCAGCATCAGAACCACCATCATTACATGAATGTAGCACCAGAATTATCATCAGTACATGAATGCAGCACCAGAACCACCACCAGTGCATGAATGTAGCTTCAGAACCACCATTAGTAGACGAATGCTGCTCCAGAACAACCGTCAATACATGAATGCAGCAAAATAAACACCGTCAGTACATGAATCCAGTGCCAAGCTTAGTACAGTGATAGATTATAATGCCAGGTCAGATCAATATACATTTGTATTGCATGAACCTACAGTTTCCAGTATGTCCTTAGCAATGGTAAGAAGATGCTGGGAGTTGTTGCTACCAACCATCATCAGACTGCGGACTATACAGGAACCATAACACTGATGAGACGCAGTGAAGATCACAAAAATCATTTACATCTAGGTTCCTGATAAGTGAAATCTCTGACTGGACTGGAGCTTTTCCCATCCCTTTTGTATCCATGTAGTACAGACACCATGATGATATTTCATGCCCAGAACTTCTCTCCAGACTTGCTTATTCCTCATCTTCAGCAGCACATTCAGACATTGCAGCCTTAAAATAAAACATTAATATAACTCCATAAATAAAAATGTATCCCATGATCTGCCCCTGAATCAATAATTTCGCCTCACTGTGCTCACCTCACAAAATAGCCCCCCACACACTGCCTTTCTCCAAAATATCTCCCCACACTGACCCTCTATAATAACCCTCACTGCCTATCTACAAAATACCCACCACATAATGCCCCTCTTCAAAATCCTCCACTACACTGCCCCTCTCCAAAATCCTTCCCCTCTATAAATACTCACTACACATACTACCACTACCCACACCTCTCCAAAATATTCCCCCACTGTGCCCATCTGTATATCTCCCCACACTGACCCTCTCCAAAATATCCCCCCACACTGCCCCTCTATGTACAGTAATATCTCCGCCACATATCCTAATATGCCCCACACAATCCCTCTCCATAATGTCTTCCCACATACTGACCCTTTCAATATTTCCCCCAAACTGCCACTTTCCAAGTCCCCCCACACCATTACCCCTCACTATACTATGCCCACTTTCATAATCCCCCTAATTGCATAATAATGCCCCAAATTGCCCTAAAATGTGCCCTCATAGTAACACTACCCCTCCCTCCCAGGCCACTCATCTAAAATAATGACATTTAATTTTCTGCTCTTCCATGGAGCACTTGCCAGTTCCCGATGTCTCCTCTGCCTGTGCAGCCCCGAATCCGGCAGTAGTGTGATGACATCAGCAGCGTGCTGACTTCATCACGCTGCTGCACATTGGGGTGGGGGCCTGACAAGCGCTTTCTCTGCCCCAGTACTAGCGCCACAGTGTTCAAATGTATTTGCGTCTGAAATAACCGTATACATTTGAATATGGGAAGAAGGATCAGCGTCTCCCGAACAGCTCCACGCGTCGCACAGCATTGTTTGGCGGGCCGCACAACATCATTTGGCGGCCTGCAGGTCATATGTTGTGGAGACCTGGTGTAGGGTAACCTGTGCCATATATTGTACGCTCATGCTGTGTATGGTAAATGTTATTTTGTGCTGCTACTTAGCTTCCGCTGCGTTGCTGTACTATATAATGTTTGTGTTTGATGACCAATAATAAAGCTGTTTTCAATCATAAAATGTGTCTGAAAATGGAATTTTTGGTTAGTCTTCCTATCCAAAGTTATGTGGCACTAAAGTGCCTATCTGCTTCCTCTTTGGAGAGACGATTTGCATATTTAAATTCCCAGGGGAACATTGCTTGGCCTATAGACCACCCTTCAAAGGCCTCTCACCCAGCTAAGCAGTTTCTCTATGCACTGGCAAATACCCAAAACACATGTCCGCAAATGGGGAGTTTCTAGCTTGGCTTCCTTTCCCAAGCAGAGATGGGAGAATCGATTTACCAGACTCCAGTTCATCGGCCAGGTGAATACTTTGTGACCGCTGGATGGGTGATCTGAGAATCTACTTTTCTCCTAGCATTTCCAGCTTCTTTTTTGAATACCTAGGCTAGCGCAATGTTTTGTGTGCATCACATTGCACTGCTGATCTTTCAACAACCCTAGCTAATCTAAAGTGGATTCATGAATTACGGGAGGTAAGGAGATTTGCTGGTCTCTTCATCCAGCAGTCCCATCTTGAATAAAGTCATGTGGAAAGGCACTTTAATCAATCGATTTAGATTTTCGGATTGCTGCCTCCAATTCCCAGAGGAACCTTACATGGCCTATAAGTCTCCTTATGCAAACTTGGAGCTCTCCCGAAGTGTGCACATAGGGAGAGTCCTGTCAATCATGGGAAGCAGGGCGTGGAGCATCCGACTGTGAACTGCAGCGGACTAATTAACAAAGACACAAAGCCCCTGATTCATCAAGACCAATGTCTTCACGCCAGTCTTGATGATGGGAAGTGTTGGAGTCAAAGGTGCCTGATTAACCCCTTAGTGACCAAGCCAATTTTTACCTTAATGACAGGGCCACAGTTTTTAGTCTGACACGTGCCACTTTATGTGGTAATAACTTCAGAACACTTCAACGGATCCCACTCATTCTGAGATTTTTGTACTGCAACATATTGTACTTCATAATACTTGTAACATTTGTTCTACATAAACAGAGAAAAAAGTCAGCTTACCGGTATATAATGTTTTCCCCAAGCCGACCTGCATCCAGCAGCAGATCGTGGTGAGCAGCCACAATGAACCACAAGAAAAAAATGATCCAGCTGGAGATGGAGGTGGCTAAAAACATCACATCTTTATTGAACAACCTTCTTATAAATGCAGAAAATATACAGTATATGTCAAGCACCGGGCACACCAGTGAAGGAGATCGACGCTTTTCAGATCATGAGTAAGACTTCAGGTTGAAATGCGTCGATCTCCTTCACTGGTGTGCCCGGTGCTTGACATATATATTTTCTGCATTTTTAAGACGGTTGTTCAATAAAGACTTTTAATTCTAATTCCCTCAATCAGAAAGTTATGTCATATGAAATATTTAATAAATAACATTTACCACATGTCTACTTTACATCTGCATCATTTTTTAAAGATTTTTTTTATTAGGAACTTAGAAAGGTTAAAGATTGATCAGTAATTTCTCATTTTCACAACAACATTTGCAAAACCATTTTATTAGGGACCACCTCACATTTCAAGTGACTTTGGGTGGCCTATATGACAAAAAATACCCAAAAGTGACACCATTCTAAAGACTTCACCCCTAAAAGTCATCAAAACCACATTCAAGAAGTTCATTAACTCTTCAGGTGCTTCACTGGAACTAAAGCAATGGGGAAGGAAAAAATGAACTTTTACCTTTTTTTTCACAAAAATTTTACTTTAGCTCTAAATTTGTTATTTTCACAAGGGTAACAGGAGAAGTTGGACCCTAATTTTTGTTGTAGAATTTCTTTTGAGTATGTGAATACCCCATATGTGGGGGATATCCACTATTTGGGCGCACGGCAGGTCTCAGAAGGGGAGGAGCACTGTTTGACTTTTTGATTACAAAAATGGCTGGAATCAAGACCAGACACCATGTAGTGTTTGGAGAGCCCCTAGTGTGCTTAAACAGCGGAAACCCCCCTGCACAAGTGATGTCATTTTGGAAACTATACCCCTCATGGATTTTATCCAGGGATACAGTGAGCATGTTGAACCCAAAGGTACTACACAGAATATGATAACATTAGGTAGTCATATTGAAAAAGTTCATTTTTTAATGAAAATGTTGTTTTCGCCCCAAATTTGTAATTTTTACAATGGATAATAGGAGAAAACGGACCCCATAATTTGTTTAGAATTTTTTTTTTAATGCGACTATACCCCATATGTGGTCAAAAACTTCTACTTGGGCACATTGCTGGGCTAGGAAACGAAAGAGCGCTATTTGCCTGGGATAGATTGTGAATGCCATTGCGCAAAGATTTTTTTTATTAGGAACTTAGAAAGGTTAAAGATTGATCAGTAATTTCTCATTTTCACAACAACATTTGCAAAACCATTTTATTAGGGACCACCTCACATTTCAAGTGACTTTGGGTGGCCTATATGACAAAAAATACCCAAAAGTGACACCATTCTAAAGACTTCACCCCTAAAAGTCATCAAAACCACATTCAAGAAGTTCATTAACTCTTCAGGTGCTTCACTGGAACTAAAGCAATGGGGAAGGAAAAAATGAACTTTTACCTTTTTTTTCACAAAAATTTTACTTTAGCTCTAAATTTGTTATTTTCACAAGGGTAACAGGAGAAGTTGGACCCTAATTTTTGTTGTAGAATTTCTTTTGAGTATGTGAATACCCCATATGTGGGGGATATCCACTATTTGGGCGCACGGCAGGTCTCAGAAGGGGAGGAGCACTGTTTGACTTTTTGATTACAAAAATGGCTGGAATCAAGACCAGACACCATGTAGTGTTTGGAGAGCCCCTAGTGTGCTTAAACAGCGGAAACCCCCCTGCACAAGTGATGTCATTTTGGAAACTATACCCCTCATGGATTTTATCCAGGGATACAGTGAGCATGTTGAACCCAAAGGTACTACACAGAATATGATAACATTAGGTAGTCATATTGAAAAAGTTCATTTTTTAATGAAAATGTTGTTTTCGCCCCAAATTTGTAATTTTTACAATGGATAATAGGAGAAAACGGACCCCATAATTTGTTTAGAATTTTTTTTTTAATGCGACTATACCCCATATGTGGTCAAAAACTTCTACTTGGGCACATTGCTGGGCTAGGAAACGAAAGAGCGCTATTTGCCTGGGATAGATTGTGAATGCCATTGCGCATTTGAAGAGCCCCTGACGTGAAAACAGCAGAAATCCTTCACAAGTGACCCTATTTTGGAGACTAGACCCCTCAAGGAATTAATCAAGTGGTGTAGTTAATATTTTGAAACCATTGGTACATCACATAATTTTTTAACATTGAGACGTGGAAAAATGACATTTTAGTGGTAAAAATGTAATTTTTGTATTTGCTGAAAATTTGTCAGGTACACAAGGGTTGATAGGTGAAACTGGACCCCACAATTTATTGTGCAATTTCTCCTGGACGTGGTGCTGCCCCATATGTTGTCAGAAATTACTGTTTGGCCAGATGTCATGGCTGAGAAGGAAGGAGCGCTATTTGGCTTTCGGAACACAGATTTTGCTAGAATAGTTTACGGGCGACATTTGCGGAGCTCTGAAGGTGCCGGAACAGCAGAAAAACCCCAAAAGTGACCCCATTGTAGAAACAGCACCTCTCAATGAATTTAGCCTTGGCTGCAGTGACTATTTTGTAACATCCACGCCAGGCTTTTTTTCTGGAGAGTTGCAAATCTGCCAGTGTAGTAGCCATACACTGTGCCCCCATACAGTGTAGAGCCCCTATATATTGTAGTGCCCCCATACACTGTGCCCAGCTGGTGCTTCTGGCGATATGCACCGGTAAATTAAGTGCCTTGTCTCTATTACAATTATGTGAAACATGTGGCAGCTTACTGTGGTTTCAGCCCAGTGGGGCTCAGAAGGAGGGGGTATTTGGATTTGGGAGAGCATAATTCACTGGATTTTATGTGAGGGGGCAGGAGCCATGTCACTTTTCTAGAGTCTTTGTTCTATGTCTTCCAAAAGCCCTAACTTTTTTATTTTTGCACCAACATTGCTTTATGGAGACTTGTTTTCTGAGGGGCGAGCTGTAGTTTTAAATGGCATCATTCTTTTTACAATATTATGTACCGAAAACAATAAAAAAAAACTTCCAAGTGCAGTGAAATTGAGAAAACAAAAAGTTATTTTTTTAGCTGTTGTTTTTATCTCATTCACTGTGTCTTAGAAATTATTTGGAAATATGGTTCTCCAGGGTAGTGTGATTACGGTGACCCCAAACGTACTTGTTTTTTATATTCAATAAAAACTTTTCCGAAATTCATAAAAATAATAATGCTTTTATCTTTTGGTTGATGGAGCTGTGTGAGGTCTTGTCTTTGAGGGTATGTGCACACGTCAGGATTTCTTCAGGAATTTTTGCATTTTTTTTGCGGATTTCCCTGATAAAAACGCTATAATACAGCATAAAAAACACATACATTATGCATCCTATCATTTAGAATGCATTCCGCATTTTTTGTGCAAATGTGTTTTTTTCAGCAAAAAAAACGCATTCCGGAAAAAGAAGCAACATGTTCATTTTTTTGCAGATTTTTTGCGGATTTCCCATTAAATTGGAGTGTCAGGAAAAGAACGCAAAAAATCTGCATAAAATCCGCAAAAAAAAAAAACGCACAAAAAACGCGTAAAAAACGCATGCGGATTTCTGGCAGGAATGTCCGGATTTTGTCAGGAAAATTTCTGCAAGAAATCCTGACGTGTGCACATAACCTTAGCGTTGGGAGCTGACATTTTTATGGTTACTACATTGGGGAAGATATGCTTTGATTATTTCTTATTGTTTATTTTTTTTGCTGAGAGACAGTGGCCTAAAATCTGCAGTTCTGGAGTTTTCAGTTTTTTTCTTTTGGTTAAATAAATTTAGATTTTAACAGATCAGACTTTTATGGACCTGATACCAAATATGTTTAATATTTCTAGGATCTTTATTTTTAGTTGGAAAAAAGGTGGTGGATTCAAAACATGTTATATACACATATACAGGTGCTTCTCACAAAATGTAATAATTATAGGGGATAACTCAGGAGACTCTTTGTGTGGAACAAGACAACTACAGGACACAGTTTTATAAGTGGTAAAGTCTATATTATCACACGGTGATTCAAACAGGTGCAGAGAGAAACTCAAGTCCACAACACTTGGTGCAAATAATAAACGCATTTTAGCAGTCTATAGGAAACTTCAGAGGAAAATGTAATCAAGCAGAAAGTCTATGAAGCACAGTTATTCTTGAGGATACTTGACACGAATAAATCCTTGTCTTAGTCCAGACGCAGATAGATATGCTTATAGGCAGTTCAAATCATATCTTAGCTCAACCAGGGAGGCCTGGTTAATAGTCTCAGGTTAATGCAAAGCAGCAGCAGCTTACATGTTCAGCAAATGCAGATGGAAGTAAACACGAGCAGCAGATGAAGGAGGATTACTGGAAACTTGTGTATGCAGCAGGAACTCAGAGCAGAGTACCAGGATCACCACACAGGTTCACAGGAGCAGGTGTATAGCCAGGGAGTAATCAGAGGTCAGGAGCTGGATGCAAGGCAGAATACTCTAGCAAAGACTGAAGGCTGGGGTGGAGTTTTATAGCAGGAAGACACAGTGCACATGAGACCAAAGACACCATCTTGGAAAAGGGCAGTAATGCACAAAAGATAATAAAAATGTTCAGAGTCCTGACACAAAATTTGAATATCATCAAAAAGTTAATTTATTTCAGTTCTTCTTCAGTTTATTACAAAATGATCTATTTCAAGTGTTTATATCTGTTAATGTTGATGATTATGGCTTAATGAAAAACCCAAAGTCATTATCTCAGTAAATTAGAATACTTTATAACACCAACTTATTATTTAATTATTTTAAAATCCAAAATGTTGGGCTACTGAAATGTTTGTTCAGTAAATGCACTTTAATACTTGGTCGGGGCTCCTTTTGCATCAATTACTGCATCAATGCAGCATGGCATGGAGGCGATCAGCCTGTGGCACTGCTGAGGTGTTATGGAAGCCCAGGTTGCTTTGATAGCAGCCTCCAGATCATCTGCATTGTTGGGTCTGGTGTCGCTCATC
Source organism: Ranitomeya variabilis (assembly GCF_051348905.1). NCBI lineage: Eukaryota > Metazoa > Chordata > Amphibia > Anura > Dendrobatidae > Ranitomeya > Ranitomeya variabilis. The sequence goes on from NC_135238.1 coordinate 79,897,605, forward strand.
TTCCTCTTGACGATACCCTAGATTCTCTGTGGGGTTAAGGTCAGGTGAGTTTGCTGGCCAGTCAAGCACAGTGATGCTGTTGGTTTTTAAACCAGGTATTGGTGCTTTTGGCAGTGTGGACAGGTGTCAAGCCCTGCTGGAGAATGACATTTCCATCTCCAAAAAGCTTGTCAGCAAATTTCCTGGTAGAAGGCTGCACTGACTTTGGTCTTGATAAAACACAGTGGACCTATACCAGCAGATAACATGGCTCCCCAAACCATCACTGATTGTGGAAACTTCACACTAGACCTCAAGCAGCTTGGATTGTGGCCTCTCCACTCTTCCTCCAGACTCTGGGACCTTGATTTCCAAATGAAATGCAAAATTTACTTTCATCTGAAAACACCTTGGACCATTGAGCAACAGTCCAGTTTTTTTTCTCCTTGGCCCAGGTGAGACGCTTCTGGCGTTGTCTATTGGCCATGAGTGGCTTGACACAAGGAATGCGACACTTGTAGCCCATGTCCTGGATACGTCTGTTTGTGGTGACTCTTGACACAATGACTCCAGCAGCAGTCCACTCCTTGTGAATCTCCCCAAAATTTTTGAATGGCCTTTTCTTAACAATCCTTTCAAAGCTGCGGTTACCCCGGTTGCTTGTGCACCTTTTTCTACCACAGTTTTTCTCCCCACTCAACTTTCCATTAATATGCTTGGATACAGCACTCTGTGAACAGCCAGCTTCTTTAGCAATTACCATTTGTGGTTTACCTTCCTTGTAGAGTGTGTCAATGACTGCCTTCTGTACATCTGTCAAGTCAGCAGTCTGCCCCATGATTGTGGAGCTTACTGCAACAGAACATGATTCGGGGGGGGGGGGGTTTACCGTTTACCGGTGACCGCAATAAAAGCGATTTCCCATTTAATTTCTCTGTCCTCCGATGTGATCGCACATCCGAGGACAGAGAAATGGGGTCCCCGGTAGCCCCCGATACTCACCCGTCTCCCCCTGATGCTCATCATGGCTCCCGATGGGTGCCGCCATCTTTTTCTGGGGAAAAAATGGCGGGTGCATGCGCAGTGCGCCCGCCGGCCGGCACCCAGCAGATCTTTGGGGTCTCAGCTTCCGGGGGTAGCCGAGACCCTAAAGAACAAGATCGGGGTCTGCGGCGGGCTGTCGGGGGTCTGTGCTGGGCTGTGGGGGGTGCTTGGGGGTGTGTGCGCGTGCAGGCACCGTCCGATGGGACTACAAGTCCCATCGGGCTATGCCTGCTACAGTGACAGTGATTGACACATTAGCCAATGATGGCACAGTAGTAGTCCCATCATCCGGCTAATGTGTAGAATGTAAAAAAAAAAAAAAAAAAACCCACGAACATACAACAGAACATACAACATACAACAGTACATACAACATATAACATATGACAGAACATACAACATATAACATATGACAGTACAAACAACATATGACAGTACATACAACATACAACATATGACAGTACATACTGCATACAACATGACAGTACATACAACATATGACAGAACATACAACATATGACAGAACATACAACATATGACAGTACATACAACATATGACAGTACATACAACATATGACAGTACATACAACATACAACATATGACAACATGCAACATATAATATACATACAATACATACATACAGTACATTCATGCATTACATACAATACATACATACAGTACATATAACATAGAGTACATACTCAACATCACTTGTCACTTTGTTCCCCGAAGCCAGTGTCACCTGTAAAAAAATATTAAAATAACAAACAATATACTCCCTGATCCGCAGAAATCCACGAGTATCCCACGATGATCTCCCGTGGAGAGCAGCAGCATCAGCTGATGCGACCGCTCTCTGTAAGGGCTCCAGGAATACAATGACGGGAGGGAGGTATCCTTCCGCACTGTATTCCTCTGCCACTGTAAAAAATAGTCCCTAGTCTCACTTTTGGCACTGCTGTGTGAGAAAGTTCCCACGCAGCAATGGCATAAAGTGAGACCAGTTAACTAAGGTAACCTCTTAGTCATGCACTGCAGGAGCCATTGTCTCCTGTCAGTGTGTCACTGGAGGTCCTATAGAGCAGTGACATCACCCGATGTCACTGTTCTATAGGGGAGATCGTCGTGGGATACTTGCTATTAATTGGACTGCGTCGGACAGGGAGTATACGGTTTATTATTTTATGCTTTTTGCATGCGCTCAAGTATGGTAAGTATGGTTAAATTAAGAATAAGAAAATACTTTTTTCTGGCTGTGTCTTTATTTTTTTTTTAACTCTTTCACTACTCTAGGATTAATGATGGATATGCGTCTTATTGACGCCTCTCCATTATTAACCCGGCTTAATGTCACCTTACAGTAGCAAGGTTACATTAACCCCTTATTACCCCATATCCCGCAGCTACTCGGGAGTGGGAAGAGAGGGGCTAAGTGCCGGAATTGGTGCATCTTACAGATACGCCATTTCTGGGGCGGCTGTGGACTGGTATTTGTAGCCGGGGGGGGCCAATATCCATGGCCCCTCTCTAGGCTATGAATATCAGCCCGCAGCTGTCTGCAAAGCCTTTCTGGCTATAAAATATAGGGGGACCCCACGTCATTTTTTGGGGGGGTCCCCTATTTTAATAGCCAGTAAAGGCTACGCAGACAGCTGCGGGCTGATATTCATAGCCTGGAAAGGGGCCATGGGTATTAACCCCTTCCCAGGCTACAAATATTGGCCCCCGGCCGTCGGCTTTCCCCCTCTGGCGCAGAAAATTGCGTGGGAGCCCACGCCGTTTTTTTCCCGTTTTTTCTTTATGTTCATTAATCAAGATCGGCCTGTCTATGGATATATCTAACTATAGATATATCTATAGATACATAGATGTTTCTATCCATATATCTATCTGGCTAATTTCACACATCAGGTTTTTGCTGTCAGGCACAATCCGGCGATTTTTTAAAAAAAAGATCCGTTTTTTTTCCTGCTGGATCCGTTTTTTCTCATAGGGTTGTATTAGCGCCGGATTGCGCTTGATGGCCACATGTTTCATCCATTTTTTGCCGGATCCGTCAAAAAAGCTGTTTCCGCCGGACGGAAAACACATACAGAGGAACGTTTTTTCTGTCCGGCGAAAAAACGCACAGTGACGGATCTGGTGAAAAACGTGTGAAACTGAGATGTTAAATGATGAATCCGGCCTCCAAATCCATTTTTTCATGCATGTTTCCATTCAAATCATGCACATTTTCCATTCGCTTTCTCTTTTAAAAAAAAAAAAAAATGGATCAGTTGCATCATTTTTCCACTATTTGCAACGGATCCGTTTTTTCAAAAATTCGCCGGATCCTGCCTGACGGAAACAAACTGATGTGTGAAAGTAGCCTAACTATCCCATATATCTATCTACATCTATCTATCTCATTCCTTCTATCTATCTATCTATCTATCTATCTATCTATCTATCTATCTATCTATCTATCTCAGGCCGGCGTCACACTTGGCGTAGGAAAATACGGTCCGTTTTTTACGGGCGCAGTACGCAGAAATGTTCCCAAAACAGTGTTCTGTATGTAATCCGTTGGCAAGGTTGGCAAGACTTTCACTGGCGGAATCTTTGCGCAATACGCTGACAAACGCAGCATGCTGCGATTTTCTACGCCCGTAAAATGCGGCTGCGAAATATACGGCAGATAGGAGCTGCCCAATAGAGAATCATTGGTCCATGTGCAATGCGTTGTTTTTGCGCCTCTCATACGTCCGTAAAACTCTCTAGTGTGACGCCGGCCTCATTCCTTCTATCTATCTCATTCCTTCTATCTGTCTGTCTGTCTATCTGTGTGTAATGGAGTGTGGGTTGGACAAATGTAAAAGAGGAGGTTGGACAAGAAATTACATCACAAATCTTTTTTTTGTGTCAATAATAGATCTTTATTTAGCTTTCAAAAACGCATACAAATCCGCATGGAAAAGATGCATCAAAAAACGCAGCAAAAATGCAACAAAACCGCACCTGCGATCTTAAGCAGTCTCTATTAGTGCTGGCTCTCAATATAGAGAAGGCCTTTGACTCAGTCTCCTGGTCTTATCTATTTGAAGTTTTGGCAAAATTCGGCATCCCACTAAATATTATATCAAGCCTTAAGTTACTATATGATAACCCTACGGCCTATCTAAAACTACCCTCTAATCGACCCACCCCTATCAATATACAGCGAGGTACGAGGCAGGGCTGCCCGCTATCTCCCGCTCTGTTTGCTCTGGCCATGGAGCCTCTGGCGGACGCAATCCGAGCCAACTCTAATATCCATGGGCTGCGGGACTTAGGAGAGCAATATAAGACAAGTCTCTTTGCGGATGACCTATTTTTGACACTCACCAACCCAATTGTCACACTCCCGAATCTATTTGCAGTCCTTCGAGATTTCGAGATGATATCAGGCCTTAAAATCAACATAGATAAGTCGGAAGCCCTGTTCGTTAATACTCCAAGAGACGTACAAACTAGCATAGTTTCCCAATTTAAATTTACTAAAAAAGAACACTACTTGACCTACCTGGGGGTAAACTTGACCTCCCATAGGTCGTCCTTATTTAAATGGAACTACCTCCCATTAATAAAAAGCCTCAGGTCGGATCTCACCAGATGGTCCTCCATGACGCTCTCTTGGCTCGGCAGGCTACACGCCATCAAGATGGTCTCCCTCCCAAAATTCCTATATCTCTTCCGGTCTTTACCTATCCCGATACCATCTAAGACACTGCATGAGGTCCATACCATGATTTCAAAATTCCTTTGGCAGGGAAAGAGACCTCGGATCCGACAAAAAACCTTATTCAGGCACAGGAAGTTAGGTGGACTGTCCCTACCCAATTTTATGTTATACTACAAATCAGCTCAACTGGCCCAGTTGGTTTGCTCTTGTACTGATAAAGATAATCAACCTAGGTGGGTCAGTTTAGAATCCTCCTTTTTTACACCTTTTACTCTCTCGGGCCTCCTTTGGACTATGCAGAAGCTCCCAAAAGGTCTTCGCATAACAGCACTATTCACTTTCCATTCCCTAATCATATGGCGAAAGGAAAGGTTCAAACATAACCTTCAATCTAAATCCTCCCTACTGACACATCTCTTCCATAATCCTGATTTTTTACCAGGGCTGGACCCACGTCCTTTCTCATGGTGGATCTCTAACGGCATAACCACCTTAAAACAACTTTGTACCCTTTTCCATACGCTACTTACCCGACAAGAATTTATTCAAAAATTCACCCCACCAGCTGAAGAGGCACTACGCATATGTCAAGTATTCCATTTTGCCAATCAGATCCTTTGGCATAAAGTCCCCCCGCGTCCTACTAATTATGAGCAGAGATGCATGACAGATCCCCTGGGCAGAGGAACCATTTCTCTTATTTACTCATCCTTAAATAACACCCAGGGAGATGAAAAGCTAAAATTCATGGAGCAGTGGGAGACAGACCTAAATGTATCGATGTCTCTGGAGGAGTGGCGTGGAAGTTGCAATACACTCTCCAGGGGCAGCTGTCAGACATCGTTGATTGAGACATCTATTAAACTTCTGCACAGAACTTATCTAGTCCCAAGTAAATTACATGCCATATACCCGAACATATCAGATCGTTGTTTTCGAGGATGTGGGGCGCGGGGATACTTGGGGCATATTTGGTGGAAGTGCCCGGTGGTCTCGGCTTTGTTGCGGGGGGTCCAGTCCACAGTAGAGAAAATGTTCGGCAAAAAGGTTCTATTGAATCCTACAGTGTTTCTCTTGGGGGCCAAGGTGCCGGGCTTCTCTAATAAACTTCACAATTTGGTTGCTCAGCTCTGCATGGCAGCAAAGCTGCACATTGCGTCGAGGTGGAAAACTCCCTCGCTTTCAATGTCATCAGTAATGGACAAGATGAACACCATACTTCTCTATGAGCGAGTACAAGCCACAAGGAATGACACATGGGACATCTTCTATCAGACTTGGCGACCCTGGATGGACTTGGATACTACTAACTTAGAGCAGACCTTAATATTATCTTTGTGATGGTTTTGTATCTGCTTACGCTCATTCCTGTTACATAATATATAAGGGCTATTTAACCCCCCCCCCCCCTATGTGTTTTCCCTCTCTGTCTATGTTTTACTGTTTTAAATGTTTGCTCTGTTTAAGTTTAGTCGTTCCCTTTTTACGGCTCATGTTCTTCTTCTACATGTTTTATAAATGATCAATAATCCCTTGCAAGGGAAACTTACTGTTGAAAATTTATTCAGAAAATAAAATTTATTGAAACTAAAACCGCACCTGCGTTTTCTGGCAAGAGAGGGAAGAATCTGCAGCAGAAATTACTAAGGCTAATCTGCAACGTGTGCACATACCCTTAGGGCTAGGGTTAGGGTTAGGGTTGGGGCTAAAGTTAGGGTTGGGGCTAAAGTTAGGGTTGGGGCTAAATTTAGGGTTAGGGCTAGGGCTGGTGGTAAGGTTAGGGTTGGAGCTTAAGTCAGGGTTAGGGCTAGGGTTGGGGCTAAAGTAAGGTTAGGGTTGGGGCTAAAGTTAGGGTTGGGGCTAAAGTTAGGGTTAGGGTTGGGCCTAAAGTTAGGGTTTAGAGTTGGGGTTAGGGTTTGGATTGGGGTTAGGGTTTTGATTAGGGTTATGGATTGGGATGGGATTAGCATTAGGAGTGTGTTGGGGTTATGGTTGGAGTTAGAATTGGGGGGTTTCCACTGTTTAGGTACATCAGGGGATCTCCAAACGCGACAGCCAATTTTGCGCTCAAAAAGTCAATTGGTGCTCCCTCACTTCTGAGCTCTGCCGTGCACCCAAACAGTGGTTTACCCCCACATATGGAGTATCAGCATACTCATGACTGATTGGACAACAACTTTTGGGGTCCAGTTTCTCATTGTACCCTTGCAAAAATAAAAAAAAATTGGGGGCTAAAAAATCATTTTTGTGGGGAAAAAAAATGATTTTTTATTTTCATGGCTCTGCGTCAAACTTCTGTGAAGCACTTGGGAATTCAAAATGCTCACCACATATCTAGATAAGTTCCTTGGGGGCTCTAGTTTCCAAAATTGGGTCACTTTTGGGGGGTTTCTACTGTTTAGGTACATCAGGGGCTCTGAAAATGCAACATGACACCCGCAGACCATTGCATCAAAGTCTGCATTTTAAAACGTCACTACTTCCCTTCCGAGCCCTGATGTGTGCCCAAACAGTGGTCCCCCCACATATGGGGTATAAGCGTACTCAGAACAAATTGGACAACAAATGTTGGGGTCCAATTTCTCCTGTTACCCTTGGGAAAATAAAAATTTGGGGGATAAAAAAATCATTTTTGTGGAAAAATATATATATATATTTTCATGACTCTGCATTATAGACTTCAATGAAATACTTGGGCATTCAAAGTGCTCACCACACATCTAGATAAGTTATTTGGGGGGTCTAGTTTCCAAAATGGGGTCACTTATGGGGGGTTTCTACTGTTTACATAACGCCCGCAGACCATTCTATCAAAGTCTGCATTCCAAAACGGCACGCCTTCCCTTCCGAGCTCTGCCATGCGCCCAAACAGTCGTCCCCCCCCCACATATGAGGTATCAACGTACTCAGGATAAATTGCACAATAAATTGCGAGCTAAAAAATCATTTTTGAGGAAAAAAAGGATTTTTTATTTTCACGGCTCTACGTTATAAATTTCTGCGGAACTCCTCTTCCAAGCTCTGCCATGCGCCCAACCTGTGGTTTACCCCCACATATGGGGTATTGGCGTGCACAACAACTTTGCAGGCCTAATTTCTCCTGTTACCCTTGTGAAAATAAAGATTTTGGGGCGAAAATATCATTATTGTAGAAAAAATGCGAATTTTTATTTTCACGGCTCTACGTTATAAACTTCTGTGAAGCACATGGGGTTTAAAGTGCTCACCACACATCTAGACAAGTTCCTTAAAGGGTCTAGTTTCCAAAATTGGGTCACTTGTGTGGGGTTTCTACTGTTTAGGCACATCAGGGGCTCTCCAAACGCGACATGGCGTCCGATCTCAATTCCAGCGAATTCTGCATTGAAAAAGTCAAATGGTGCTCCTTCTCTTCCAAGCTCTGCCGTGTACACAAACAGCGGTTTACCCCACATATGGGGTATCGACATACTTAGGAGAAATTGCACAACTTTCATGGTCTAATTTCTCCTGTTACCCTTGTGAAAATAAGAATTTGTGGGCGAAAAAATCATTTTTGTGTAAACAAATGCGATTTTTTTATTTTCACGGCTCTACCTTATAAACTTCTGTGAAGCACTTGGGGGTTCAAAGTGCTCACCACACATCTAGATAAGTTCCTTAGGGGTCTACTTTCCAAAATTGTGTCACTTGTGGGGGGTTTCAATGTTTAGGCACATCAGGGGCTCTCCAAACGCAACATGGCGTCCCATCTCAATTCCAGCCAATTTTGCATTGAAAAGTCAAATGGCGCTCCTTCCCTTCCGAGCTCTGCCATGCGCCCAAACAGTGGTTTACCCCCACATATGGGGTATCGGCGTATTCAGGAGAAATTGCACAACAAATTTTGTGGTTCATTTTCTCTTTTTACCCTTGTGAAAATAAAAAAAATTGGTTCTGAACTAAAATGCTTGCAAAAAAAAGTTAAATGTTCATTTTTTTCTTCCACATTGTTTCAGTTGCTGTGCAGCACGTCAAGGGTTAATAAACTTCTTGAATGTGGTTTTGAGCACCTTGAGGGGTGTAGTTTTTAGAATGGTGTCAAGTTTGGGTATTTTCTGTTATGTACACCCCTGAAAGTGACTTTAAATGTGAGATGTTCCCTAAAAAAATGGTTTTGTAAATTTTGTTGTAAAAATGAGAAATCGCTGGTCAACTTTTAACCCTTATAACTTCCTAACAAAAAAAAAAATTGGTTCCAAAATTGTGCTGATGTAAAGTAGTTATGTGGGAAATGTTATTTATTAACTATTTTGTGTGACATATCTCTCTGATTTAAGGGCATACAAATTCAAAGTTTGAAAATTGCAAAATTTTAAAAATGTTCGCCATATTGCTGTTTTTTTCATAAATAATCGCAAGTAATATCGAAGAAATATTACCACTAACATGAAGTACAATATGTCACGAAAAAAAATTCTCAGAATCAGCGGGATCCGTTAAAGCGTTCCAGAGTTATAACCTCATAAAGTGCCAGTGGTCAGAATTGTAAAAATTGGCTCTGTCACTAAGGGGTTAAACGCTTAGGAAGCCTTTGCAGGTTTTTGTTATTTATTCTAATTTACTGAGATAATGACTTTTATGTTTTCATTGGCTGTAAGCCATAATCATCAACATTAACAGAAATAAACATGTGAAATAGATCACTATGTTTGAAATGACTTTATATAATGAGTTTCACTTTTTGTATTGAAGAACTTAAATAAATTAACTTTTTGATGATATTCTAATTTCCTGTGTGTGTATATATATATATATATATATATATATATATATATATATATATATATATATATATATATATTTAAAACTTTCTTTTTACATTTTGTTGTATGTTGTTGCTCCTAAGATGCTTTTAATATACACAGCAATATCACAGTATTGTTGTATATACTACAAATCACGGTCTCTTATGGACGCCAGCCACATCTTAAAGAAACTTTACATCAAAGAGGGGATGGATATCTTCCCTGGATAGGCCAAAAGTGAGGCTGTATAGACTGCAGGATCTACTGAGTGTGCAGAATTCATAGCCACAAGGTACGTTCCCTCAGTTAATTTTACCTAAATCTTCCAAATATCCTCCTTGTCTCTATGCCCCGCAGTGGAGATTTTTACTAAGTTAGTCATTGAGGACTTTAAGAAAATCCTCACCAGATGGCGATTTAATAATTTGACTGGAATACTTCATAATGCTTTGAAAGAATTACAATCATACAATGATATAATTAAAGCGGCTTATAAAGGGGGGAAATATAGTTACATGGCCAAAAACTATGTCTGAAAAAAAGGCCTTTCGTCAGTAGCGAGACAAAAATACTTATCAGAAAATAAGTTGTACACCATTCTTCATGAAGCTTTTGAACAAAGGATTATTCCCAAACAAATATTTCATAAGCTTATTGTCAAATGTCCTAAAATTGCAAAATTATTCTTAATTGCAAAAATCCATCTGAACCTCCAGGACGTCTGATCGTGTCCGATAATGGAAGACTTTGTGACCCTATACAATGGGGGAAATAATTATTTGATCCCTTGCTGATTTTGTAAGTTTGCCCACTGAAAAGATATGAACAGTCTATAATTTTAAGGGTAGGTTATTTTTAACAGATAGAGATAGTATATAAAAAAAAAATCCAGAAAATCACATTGTATAAATTTATTCGCGTTTTGCAGTGAGAAATAAGTATTTGATCCCTCTGGCAAACAATAGTTAATACTTGGTGGCAAAACCTTTGTTGGCAAGCACAGCAGTCGGATGTTTTTTGTAGTTGATGATGAGGTTTGTTCAATGTTAGGAGGAATTTTGGACACTCCTTTTTGCAGATAATAATTATAATAATAATCTTTATTTATATAGCGCCAACATATTCAGCAGCGCTTTACAGTTTAACAGTTTCAATACACAAGTCATAAGTAACAACGTTAATAATACAATAATTAAAGCAAAATAAGACGACCCCGCTCGTGAGAGCTTACAATCTACAATGAGGTGGGGGATATATAAAGTACAGGTGTGTATTTACAATGATGCATTTACAATGATGGTCCAGCCATCTTTAGGAGGTGGGAGATAGATGGAGATAGTGAACGGGCTATGTTTTGAGGGAGCGCCTAAAACTATGCAAATTGGGGATGGTTCTAGTATCTTGGGTAGAGGATTCCAGAGGATTGGCGCAGCACCGGAGAAGTCTTGGAGTCAGGAATGGGAGGTACGGATTAGTGCAGAGGTTAATCGAAAGTCGTTTGCAGAGCGCAGCGGTCGGTTAGGCCGATAGACAGAAATAAGGGAGATGTAAGAAGGTGCCGCACTGTGGAGAGCTTTGTGGGTGAGAACAAGTACTTTGAATTGGATTCTATAATGAACGGGCAGCCAGTGTAACGACTGGCGAAGAGCGAACGCGTCCGAGTAAAGATTAGATAGATGGACAACACTGGCTGCTGCAGATCATCTCTAAATCATTAAGATTTTGAGGCTGTCGCTTGGCAACTCGGAGCTTCAACTCCCTCCATAAGTTTTCTATAAGATTAAGGTCTGAAGACTTGGTAGGCCACGTGACCTTAATGTGCTTCTTTTTGAGCCACTCCTTTGTTGCCTTGGCTGTATGTTTTGGGTCATTGTCTTGCTGGAAGACCAAGCTACAACCCATTTTTAATGTCCTGGCAGAGGGAAGGAGGTTGTCACTCAGGATTTTACGGTAGATGGCTCCATCCATTCTCGCATTGATGCAGTGAAGTAGTCCTGTGCCCTTATCAGAGAAACACCCCCAAAACATGTTTTCACCTCCGTACTTGACAGTGGGAATAGTGTTCTTTGGGTCATAGGTAGCATTTCTCTTCCTCCAAACATGACGAGTTGAGTTAATGCCAAATACCTCAATTTTTGTTTCATCTGATCACAGCACCTTCTCCCAATCACTCAGAGAATCGTCCAGGTGTTGATTAGAAAACTTCAGACGGGCCTGCACATGTGCCTTCTTGAGCAGGGGGACCTTGCAGGCACTGCAGGATTTTAAACCTTTACGGCGTAATGTGCTACCAATGGTTTTCTTGGTGACTGTGGTCCCAGCTGCCTTGAGATTATTAATAAGTTCCCCCCGTGTAACTTTAGGCTGATCTCTCACCTTCCTCATGATTAAGGATACCCCACGCGGTGAGATTTTGCATGTTGCCCCAGATCGATATCGATTGACAGTCATTTTGTATTTCTTCCATTTTCTTACTATTGCACCAACAGTTGTCTCCTTCTCAGCCAGTATCTTACTTATGGTTTTGTAGCCCATTCCAGCTTTGTGCAGGTCTACGATCTTGTCCCTGACATCCTTATAAAGCTCTTTGGTCTAGCCCATGTTGTAGAGGTTAGAGTCTGATTGATTAATTGAGTCTGTGGACAGCAGTCTTTTATAAAGGTCACTGTAAGACAGCTGTCTTTAATGCAGGTAACAAGTTGATTAGGAGCGCTGGTCTGAAGGAGTCAGAACTCTTAATGGTTGGTAGGGCATCAAATACTTATTTCTCACTGCAAAATGCAAATACATTTATATAATTTACACAATGTGATTTTCTGGATTTTATTTTTTGTCAGTAGGCAAACTTACAAAATCAGCAAGGGATCAAATAATTATTTCCCCCACTGTATGTAAGTTATCTGATTATTATCTTAAACTTTTGATTAAGTCACTACAATCAATGGCTAGAATCAATGGTATTGGCCTTGATGGGGATATGTATTTGGTAAGGGCCAACATGGAGTCACTGTATACTTGTATATGACATTCTGATTGGCTGGGGGCGATTCGCTTCTTCCAGATGACTAGAAACAGGGATGGCCATTCTGCGAGCTGGTCCTTGAGCTGTGAGAAACCATTGTAACCCACAATAATTTTATATTCAAAGATCATTATATTCACAGTGTTGCAGCATTGCCATTGATGTGGCCTGTGCTGTACGCCTTCATATGCCAACCTATTCCTAGTTTCTGGAGAAGGGACATATTTGGCTGTGGACTCACCCATGCCTCTGTAAATATGCAATGTTGGTTACATTACATATATGTTTGCAGATATATTGGAACTTAGATTGTGCTGTATTCTTTTGTTTACAAATTAACAATACTGCATGCAATGTCCCTGGAATGTATGTGTCCGACTTCTGGACACTTTTAAAGTGTAACCATATTGGTACAAAGTGAGTTTAAAATGGGTCTAAGGCTAGGTTCACATTTGCGGTTAAGTCCGCAGCGTCTCATCCGCAAACACATTGCAAAACGCATGCAAACGCATAATAACACTTCGTTTTTTATCCGCATCAACTTATGCATGATGGATAAAAAATGCAACGTTTTCATGCTTTTTTGCATGTGTTCGCGTTTTTTATGAGCATACATTTGATAGGAAAACATTTTTCAAGAAGAATTTCCTCAAAACAAGCCACGCCAAATAGGCGTGGTTCATGGGATTTCTCTATATAAACCCTTGTACAGACGAAATCCTCACATTTTGCTCCTGTATCAAGATGGATCTTCGCATGGAGAGTTTCCATCAGAATCTGGATTTGGATATCAACTTGTTTCTTCCCTTTACATTTGCTTGTGAGCAAGAACGGAAAAGAGAAAAACAGAGAAGACGGCTTCGGCGTTTTTGGCAGGACCCAATTCTTGAACTCCGACAGAGCCGTGGAGCCTACCGCTCCTTATTCATTGAGCTCTGTGAAAACCCAGAGAAATATTTTGAGTACATGAGGATGTGTAAAGACAGCTTTATGGAATTGTTGGACCGTGTACATGGAGCCATCAGCAGGCAGGACACCCAGCTCCGTAGAGTGATTCCTGCTGAGGAAAGTCTGCTGGTGACACTAAGGTACGTAATATTTTAACATTAACTCCTGTCATAATTATTATTGTTCTGCAATGTACTTAATATTTTTCCCTTTTTTTGTTTTGCTTAAATACTGTCCTAAATATTATTGTTATAAAAGCCATGTTCTTTCTCTTTTTTTTTTTCTTTATTTGTTTCTGTTTTGCAAAACCCCAATCATAAAAATGATTGGTCTGATTTATTTTTTTCTTTCTCTTTTCGGCAGATTCTTGGCTACCGGAGAGAGCCTATCATCGCACCATTTCCAGTTCCAGATAGGAATTTCCACACTCTCTGGGATTATCGCAGACACCTGTCGGGCTTTGAGGGATGTGCTCCGTTCGGAATTTACCCCCTACCCACCACGGAAATCTGGCAGCAAACTGCAGACCAATTATTTGAAGTTTGTCATTTCCCCAACTGTTTGGGAGCAGTGGATGGAAAACATATTCGTATTACCAAACTGGCTGAAACTGGATCCGAGTACTTTAATTATAAAAAAAAAAATTTCCATAGTGCTCATGGTGATTGCAGATGCGGACTGTAGGTTTGTCGCCGTGGACATTGGATCTTTTGGCCGTGGTAATGACTCCCATACATTTAAAAACTCGGACATGGGCCAACGGTTGTATGGGAATAATTTTAATTTCCCCCTGCCACAACCTCTTCCCAACACTCAAGGCCCGCCAATGCCATTTGTTGTGGTTGGGGATGAGGCCTTTTAGATGTGTGGAAACCTCCTGAAACCATACTCCAGTCGGGACTTGAACCACACAAAAAGGATTTTTAATTACAGACTGACCAGGGTACGAAGAACTGTTGAGTGTGCCTTTGGTATCCTTGTCTCAAAATGGCGCATTTTAGGGATAGCCATTAATCTGAAAATTGAGACAGTCGGTGAGGTGGTCAAGGCGTGTGTGGATCTGCACAACTATATAATGGCTAAAGAGCGATCCAACATTGAACTTGATGAACCTGTTTGTAACCCATTGCCAGATTGCCATCATAACCCTCTCAGGACAACAGTTGAAGTTGCCCAGATGAGGGATACATTTGCGTTCTACTTTGTTTCTGAGAGTGGACGTCTATCCTGGCAAGATGACATGGTTTAGCGTTCTTGTAATCTTGTGTATTGTTATGTACCTGTAATTATTAAAATGTACTTTAATGTTTCCTGACAATAAAACACCTGTTCCAAGTATTAGAATCATTTTTTTTTTAAGTTTAATAAGGTGATCACCGGTTCACAACAACAGTTTTTATAAAATACACTCGCTGTATCATGCAGATTGCATGAGACAGGGATTGGATTATACCCAACTTGGGTTATGTAACCCATGATCTACACTACACCTCTTCTTTCTGAGGTCAGTGTTATGGTAGGTGACATTGGATTAGTTCCATCGCCTCTTCAGTCTGCATTTCTATATTTATATGTATTAATGCAGACTGAAGAGATGATGAAGCTAAGCCATCTCATATCTCTACTCACCTGCCCGTGTGTCAGAACTAGTGCACTCAGGATGCAGAAAGCACAGCATCCTGAGTGCACAAGTGCGGACACACGGGCAGGTGAGCATTGTTGACCCCTGACCTTTTTTGCTGTATTAATAAATGTTTTTGGAGGATTTTCAGTCCTCTTTGTGTTTTTGCTACCTCATAGCTCCATTACACACACAAGAAGCAAAGCTGCTGTGTAAAGCAAATAAAAAAGAGGAGCAGTAGATTGTGTGTCATGGAGCTCTGAGATGGCAAAATCACAGTGTGTGTACACAGCAACATGTGTGTTGACGGCGCACGGTGTGTGTTGCGGTGCCGAAAGAGACAAAGATCAAGCAGTGATTGGGGGAAAACAACAAAAATTTATTTAAAAAAAAAAATTTATTTTTACGAACCGATAAGGGGGAAATGTTATGGACCTGGAGGGTGTGGAGCTGGGAGGATTGTCTACGGGTGGATGATGAAGGGGTTCCAGGGGAAGGGGTAACTAAACTTGTGGGGTCTGGGAGGTCAACGATGGAAGTAGACACATTAGGAGTGAAAGCATGGGATGGGAGAGACACATTGGAAGGGAGAGAAAAACTGGACAACACAGACATATTGGGAGATGAGGGTGGAGGCAGTACAACACTTCTGCTGCCATTAGTCCTTTTTGCTTTCTGTCCAGTTTTATGCGACATCCTCCTTCTTTTGTGTCTCCTTGGGAGGGTGGGAGTGGTGGGGTCAGCAGGGCGTGTATGAACTGGACCCGGCCTGGTGGTGGACAGCCATGCAGGTTCTTCTGGAGGCCTAGTGGTGGTGGCGGCGGACAGCCGTGCAGGTTCTTCAGGCGGCCTACTGGTGGTGGCGGTGGGCAGCTGTGCAGGATCTTCTGGCGGCATACTGATGGTGGCGATGGTCAGCCGTGCAGGAGCAGGACTTGGCATGGTGGTGGTGGAGTGGATTGCAGCAGCACCCGGCATGGTGGTGGCGGTGTAGTGGTGTGGCAGGACTGGGCATGGTGGTGGCTGTACAGTGGTATGCAGCAGAACTCGGTATTGATGTTAAGTGTGTAATTGGTGGCACAGGTGGAAATACCACCTGTGCCTAGTGATAGTACCGAGTCTGCTGCATAGCCTGAACGTAAGCAGTGTTGCAGGCCTGCATCACGTTGAGCTGGAGTTCAGGCGTAAGGTGTTCCGACATGCCCTGCTCTATCTTGTTAAAAAAATGGTGTGCTGGTCTTTGGAGGTCGGCTTCCAGATGGTTAAGACATTTGTTGACATCCTGGAAAAGTGTGTTAATATGGGTCAGACCAGTTTCCAGTCTACCAGCGCCTTTAAGCCATTCTGGAAGACCGAGCTCAAGTGGAGAAACTCGGGCATGTCCGAGGCCTTCTGCCGCTGGCGGGAAGAGGCCCCCAAAAAAGAGGCAGAGGACTGGGACAGGGGAACACCTGAAGGACCAGCTGCCTGTTCTCTAGCCTGTGACGCTGGCCCACTTGCTGCTTCGCTGGTAGATGGCTGGGACTGGTCCATGGCAGTTCGATGAGGGACCGCTCCAGAGGATGATCCAGGTTCGAGGGTGCTGCTACAGGTTCTGTGAAAAGAAAAGTAAAACATTACTATCAAAAAATAACAATTGTAAAAGTGCCAACTCCTGTGGAATAGAAAAATTCAGATTAGTGAATACAACACAATGGAATACAACACAAAAATACTTACGTTCTCTGAGCAAGGACAGGCCCCAGCAGCCGGTGGTACTCGTATTTCTGCGAACGTGGATCTCCTGTCTCAGGTCCTAGTTGAAGCGATCCTTCATCGAACGCCAATGGGTTTTGACTTTGATCACTATGAATAAGGAAAAAAAAATTGTTAAACAATGCACTTCAGGCCGGGATCACACAACCGTGTGTGATGCGAGAAACTCGCAGGAGTTTACCACATCACTCACGGTTGTGTGATCCCAGCTTTCAGGTTCACTGCCACATCAGACCACACTGCAATACTTACGAAAAGCTTTTCTGACTCGTGACATGGCATTGTCCCAGTCATCCATCAGCGCTTGGGCCACCTCATTTCACAGCCACCGAATCACCACAGCGTCCGAGTGCTGCTGGTCCCGGGTGTCCCACAACGGAACTTGCTCCTGCACCAAGGTGATGAGGTCATTGTCTATAAAGTCCTCCTCCCATTGTGGGACCTAGAAAAGAAAAAAAGACATTAATGTTGGAAAGATAAAACACTCAAAAACAGTCAAAAAGAAAAAAAAAGTCAAGAGTCCCAAAAACAGTCAAGAATAAATAAAATCAGTCAAGAGTACCAACAACAGTCAAGAATAAATAAAAACAGTAAAGAATACTTACACGCCATCTTGCCACTGGAGCTTGGACCTGAGTCTGCTGCTCCTGCTCATCTGCACTGGAAGAAAAAAATATATATTTTGCCACATGTGTAATAGTGACAGTGAATACTTACCAATCAGGAGCAAATGTACTCACTTCAGTCTCCTGTCCACTGTGTGAGCTCTGATCTTCAGTGGAGGACATGATGAAGAATGCTGCAAGAGACAACGAAATGATTACAGACTGCAGGGAGAAAAACAGACAGGCAGACATATAGCTTGTATACTTACATTTTGATAGAGTCTTCCAAACTTGATGCTGCAATGCTTGTATTGCTTCCAGAGTCTTGAGAGTAGTGGACTTCCACTGCCCACATCTTCTTTTATAAGGTTTGTTTGGGGGGTGGCTTAAAACAAGTTCCTAAGCATGTTTACTCATAAGAACGCATGTGTACGCAACCGCAAGCGAACGCATGTCCTTGCACGTTGAGGAATTTTTGCAGAAATTTCCTGAGCAAAGCCGGACATTTTCTGCAAGAAATCCGCATGCGTTTTTTTTGAGTTTTTGATGCTTTTTTTTCCGGAGCTTCCCAATGCATTAAATAGCGGAAAAGCGGGAAAAATCTGCAAAATTAATGAACATGCTGCATTTTTTTCCGCTATGTGTTTTTTTTCGAGGAAAAAACGCATCATGTGCACAAAAATTGCGGATTGCAATCTAAATGATGGGATGCATAATGTATGCGTTTTTTATGTGTTTTTAAAGCCTTTTTATAGCGAAAAAACAGGAAAAAAAAACCCCGAAAAATCCGCAACGTGTGCACACAGCCTAAAGGTTAATTCTGCGCTGCCGGTATGGAAGAAGAGAATGATATCAAGGAATGCAGTTTATTAGTCAATGCATTTCGAAGTTCCTGATGAAGAAGTTTGAAACTTCGAAATGCGTTGACTAATAAACTGCATTCCGGGATATTCTTCTCTTTTCTTCTTCCATACCAGCAGAGCAGAATTAAACCTTATGTTCCAACTACTTGTTTTCCAAGCCGTGGGTCTGCAGCAGCTTTGAGTCTTTTAGTGGTTGTGGATGCACCACGCCGGATGAGTACCATTGCCTTTAGTCTCAACTTTTCTACTCAGCTAAAACTCTATTTGCGCGTTGTTGTTATTCCAGTTTTTCCTATTTATTGAAATAAAAAAAACATATTTGGTAATGCATTGTCTGCAAAAATCCAACCTATTAATTTATAATATTAGAAACACATAAGTCCTGAGTCAAAATGCCCAGGTGAAAAAGAGCCATACAACAATAGTCCACTTACTGGTAAAAGACTAATTTATTGAAATGTTAAAAAGTAGACATAGTACAACAAACAAAAAAGTAACTTAAAGGTGAGGAACATAAAAATGATACAAAATATGTATGACAGCAGCCACTTGTACAAAAGGAATAAATATAAATAATTGTAATAGCAAAGCTTCCAACAGTCATGAAGGAGCCTTCTTTCCAGGTTTCACATCACCGAGGCCAGGCACCCCAGTGATACATACACTCCATGCAGGACTCCTCCAGCTGCAACCTTACAATTGACATAAGCAACATAGAGTGAGATGCAATACAAGCGAGTAATATCATTAATAAATGCTAAGGGTATAAATAGTAATAGCCACAGGATGCATATGCTTGGCTAAGAATAAAAAACAACATCAAAGTAAAAAGTATCAATACATCTACTGTATAGAGAACGCCCCATGCTTAGAAATAGTGACATACTTAGCTGCTGCCTGGATCAAGTGTCCGTACGGCCCAACATGCATTTCACCCTGATTCGTAAGGGGGGCGTTTGGGGAGAAAGGAGGCACTGAAATTTATAGCGAGGACATCTAATAGGCATACAGTAGTGTGAAAAAGTCTGTGCCTCCTTCCTGATTTCCTATTCTTTTGCATGTTTTCACATTTAAATGTTTCAGATCACCAAACAAATTTTAATATTAGACAAAGATAACACAAGTAATCACAAAATGCAGTTTTTAAATGATTAAATTAATTTCTGACATTGGACGTACTATCCCGTTGAGGTGGGGTGGGCCCGTATGACCACCGACGGGATAGTACGTCCAGCGCGATCGGCCGCGCTCACGGTCAGGTGTCAGCTGACTATTGCAGCTGACATCCGGTACTTTGTGCCAGGAGCGGTCACGGACCGCCCCCGGCACTTTAACCCCCGGCACACCGTGATCAAACATGATCGCGGTGTGCCGGCGGTACAGGGAAGCATCGCGCAGGGAGGGGGCTCCCTGCGTGCTTCCCGGAGACCCCCGGAGAAACGCGATGTGATCGCGTTGCTCCGAGGGTCTCTTACCTCCTCTCCCTGCAGTCCCCGGATCCAAAATGGCCGCGGGGCTGCATCCGGGTCCTGCAGGGAGTGGCTTACCAAGTGCCTGCTCAGAGCAGGCGCTTGGTAAGCCTGCAGCACTGTAAGTCAGATCGCCGATCTGACAGAGTGCTGTGCAAACTGTCAGATCAGCGATCTGTGATGTCCCCCCTGGGACAAAGTAAAAATGTAAAAAAAAAAAATTCCACATGTGTAAAAAAAAATAAAAAAAAAATTCCTAAATAAAGAAAAAAAAAAATATATATATTATTCCCATAAATACATTTCTTTATCTAAATAAAAAAACAAACAATAAAAGTACACATATTTAGTATCGCTGCGTCCGTAACGATCCAACCTATAAAACTGTCCCACTAGTTAACCCCTTCAGTGAACACCGTAGGAAAAAAAAACAAAAACGAGGCAAAAAACAACGCTTTATTATCATACCACCGAACCAAAAGTGGAATAACACGCGATCAAAAAGACGGATATAAATAACCATGGTACAGCTGAAAACGTCATCTTGTCCCGCAAAAAACGAGCCGCAATACAGCATCATCAAAGAAAAAATAAAAAAAGTTATAGTCCTCAGAATAAAGCGATGCCAAAATAATTATTTATTCTATAAAATAGTTTTTATCGTATAAAAGAGCCAAAACATAAAAAAATGATATAAATGAGGTATCGCTGTAATCGTACTGACCCGAAGAATAAAAATGCTTTATCAATTTTACCAAACGTGGAACGGTATAAACGCCCCCGCTCAAAAGAAATTCATGAATAGCTGTTTTTTTGTCATTCTGTCTCCCAAAAATAGGAATAAAAAGCGATCAAAAACTGTAACGTGTCCGAAAATGTTACTAATAAAAACGACAACTCGTCCCGCAAAAAACAAGACCTCACATGACTCTGTGGACCAAAATATGGAAAAATTATAGGTCTCAAAATGTGGAGACGCAAAAACTTTTTTGCTATAAAAAGCGTCTTTTAGTGTGTGACAGCTGCCAATCATAAAAATCCGCTATTAAAAAAATGCTATAAAAGTAAATCAAACTCCCCTTCATCACCCCCTTAGTTAGGGAAAAATAATAAAATTAAAAAAATGTATTTATTTCCATTTTCCCATTAGGGTTAGGGCTAGGGTTAGGGTTGGGGCTAGGGTTGGAGCTAAAGTTAGGGTTAGGGTTGGGGCTAAAGTTAGGGTTAGGGTTGGGGCTAAAGTTAGGGTTAGGGTTTGGATTACATTTACGGTTGGGATTAGGGTTGGGATTAGAGTTAGGGGTGTGTCAGGGTTAGGGGTGTGGTTAGGGTTACCGTTGGGATTAGGGTTAGGGGTGTGTTTGGATTAGGGTTTCAGTTATAATTGGGGGGTTTCCACTGTTTAGGCACATCAGGGGCTCTCCAAACGCGACATGGCGTCCGATCTCAATTCCAGCCAATTCTGCATTGAAAAAGTAAAACAGTGCTCCTTACCTTCCGAGCTTTCCCGTGCGCCCAAACAGGGGTTTACCCCACAATATGGGGAATCAGCGTACTCGGGACAAATTGGACAACAACTTTTGGAGTCCAAGTTCTCTTGTTACCCTTGGGAAAATATAAATTTGGGGGGCTAAAAATCATTTTTGTGGGAAAAAAAAGATTTTTTATTTTCATGGCTCTGCGATGTAAACTGTAGTGAAACACTTGGGGGTTCAAAGTTCTCACAACACATCTGGATAAGTTCCTTGGGAGGTCTAGTTTCCAATATGGGGTCACTTTTGGGGGTTTGTACTGTTTGGGTACATCAGGGGCTCTGCAAATGCAACGTGACACCTGCAGACCAGTCCATCTAAGTCTGCATTGCAAATGGCGCTCCTTCCCTTCCGAGCTCTGCCATGCACCCAAACAGTGGTTCCCCCCCACATATGGGGTATCAGCATACTCAGGACAAATTGGACAACTTTTTGGGTCCTATTTCTCCTGTTATCCTTGGGAAAAAACAAAACTGGGGGCTAAAAAATAATTTTTGTGGAAATTTTTTATTTTATTTTCACGGCTCTGTGTTATAAACTGTAGTGAAACACTTGGGGGTTCAAAGTTCTCACAACACATCTAGATGAGTTCCTTGGGAGGTCTAGTTTCCAATATGGTGTCACTTGTGGGGGTTTCTACTGTTTGGGTACATCAGGGGCTCTGCAATTGCAACGTGATGCCTGCAGACCAATCCGACTTACTAACAAAAAAGTTATTAATTGAGGGAAAACCAAAAATAGCTTACAAAGAGAAGAATATCCCCCATAAAATGGAATACTTTATTGAATATTACACTAAAAAATATATACATATAGCCCTTATCTAATAAATCAGTGCAATGGGGCAATAAACCCCAATATATAAACACACGCCCTATACTGAAAATATACCAGAGATAAACATCATAAAAATGTGCTATTCAAGTGATATAACATAGGTGGTACAATATATACCTAAAGGGTGTCAGGATATATGTGCACTACTCCTAACAATAAGGCAATAATTAATATGCAACCCTATGGTATCTCCCTACCTAGGTGCGGGGGTTGGCACCCTAAGAAAATACGAGAATGGCGCCCCCGCTCGTACGGCGGCTATCCCTGGTCTCCTAACAATTCCCTATAAGGGATAGAATGAGAAACAGAAGGCCAGTGGGCTGTATTAACTTGTCAAAATATGTGATACCATTAACACAGTATATTAGGCCCGCATTCTGCAATGTGCTGTAAGATAGGGATAGAGGTAGAAGTTAAATATCACTCATTAACGGAAAAATGATATCTAATAAACAATGAACATATACGATATACTCAGCATTATAAAGGACTAATACCATGAAGTATATTAATGCCATAAAAAGCAATAATCACAACGAGCCCCCACCACAAAAGGCTGGATATGGACAAATTAATGCAATCAGCTCAGTAGAAAACGCAGTAAGTGATGGAAATACATATAAATAAAGATTGTAGTATACTCATCTGCTGCAAAAAACAACCCAGCCGAGCGTCCATCCAGCAATAGTGGCTCATATAGTGAATCAGGGCAAACCAGCTCCGTAAAAAACCTCTC
The DNA here is from genome assembly GCF_051348905.1 of Ranitomeya variabilis. Classification (NCBI taxonomy): domain Eukaryota; kingdom Metazoa; phylum Chordata; class Amphibia; order Anura; family Dendrobatidae; genus Ranitomeya; species Ranitomeya variabilis. The sequence continues at coordinate 79,920,483 of NC_135238.1, forward strand.
GACGCGTTTCCCCCATAACCATGGGTTCATCAGGAGAGTTAGGATATCAACATGGCAATAAACGATATATGTAGATACAAACAAAGATAGGGCAGCCCTATCTTTGTTTGTATCTACATATATCGTTTATTGCCATGTTGATATCCTAACTCTCCTGATGAACCCATGGTTATGGGGGAAACGCGTCGAGAGGTTTTTTACGGAGCTGGTTTGCCCTGATTCACTATATGAGCCACTATTGCTGGATGGACGCTCGGCTGGGTTGTTTTTTGCAGCAGATGAGTATACTACAATCTTTATTTATATGTATTTCCATCACTTACTGCGTTTTCTACTGAGCTGATTGCATTAATTTGTCCATATCCAGCCTTTTGTGGTGGGGGCTCGTTGTGATTATTGCTTTTTATGGCATTAATATACTTCATGGTATTAGTCCTTTATAATGCTGAGTATATCGTATATGTTCATTGTTTATTAGATATCATTTTTCCGTTAATGAGTGATATTTAACTTCTACCTCTATCCCTATCTTACAGCACATTGCAGAATGCGGGCCTAATATACTGTGTTAATGGTATCACATATTTTGACAAGTTAATACAGCCCACTGGCCTTCTGTTTCTCATTCTATCCCTTATAGGGAATTGTTAGGAGACCAGGGATAGCCGCCGTACGAGCGGGGGCGCCATTCTCGTATTTTCTTAGGGTGCCAACCCCCGCACCTAGGTAGGGAGATACCATAGGGTTGCATATTAATTATTGCCTTATTGTTAGGAGTAGTGCACATATATCCTGACACCCTTTAGGTATATATTGTACCACCTATGTTATATCACTTGAATAGGACATTTTTATGATGTTTATCTCTGGTATATTTTCAGTATAGGGCGTGTGTTTATATATTGGGGTTTATTGCCCCATTGCACTGCAGACCAATCCATCTAAGTCTGCATTCCAAATGGCTCTCCTTCCCTCCCGAGCTCTGCCATGCGCCCAAACAGTGGTTCCCCCCCACATATGGGGTATCAGCATACTCAGGACAAATTGGACAACAACTTTTGGGGTCCAATTTAGCCTGTTACCCTTGTGAAAATACAAAACTGGGGGCTAAAAAATCATTTTTGTGAAAAAAAAAAAAGAATTTTTATTTTCACAGCTCTGCGTTATAAACTGTAGTGAAACACTTGGGGGTTCAAAGCTCTCAAAACACATCTAGATAAGTTCCTTAGGGGGTCTACTTTCCAAAATGGTGTCACTTGTGGGGTGTTTAATGTTTAGGCACATCAGGGGCTCTCCAAACGCGACATGGTGTCCCATCTCAATTCCAGTCAATTTTGCATTGAAAAGTCAAACGGCGCTCCTTCCCTTCCGAGCTCTGCCATGTGCCCAAACAGTCGTTTACTCCTACATATCGGGTATCAGCGTACTCAGGACAAATTGCACAACAACTTTTGGGGTCCAATTTCTTCTCTTACCCTTGGGAAAATAAAAAATTGGGGGCGAAAAGATCATTTTTGTGAAAAAATGATTTTTTATTTTTACGGCTCTGCATTATAAACTTCTGTGAAGCACTTGTTGGGTCAAAGTGCTCACCACACATCTAGATAAGTTCCTTAAGGGGTCTACTTTCCAAAATGGTGTCACTTGTGGGGGGTTTCAATGTTTAGGCACATTAGGGGCTCTCCAAACGCAACATGGCGTCCCATCTCAATTCCAGTCAATTTTGCATTGAAAAGTCAAATGGCGCTCCTTCCCTTCCGAGCTCTGCCATGCGCCCAAACAGTGGTTTACTTCCACATATGGGGTATCAGCGTACTCAGTACAAATTGTACAACAACTTTTGGGGTCCATTTTCTCCTGTTACCCTTGGTAAAATAAAACAAATTGGAGCAGAATTAAATTTTGTGTAAAAAAAGTGAAATGTTAATTTTTATTTAAACATTCCAAATATTCCTGTGAAACACCTGAAGGGTTAATAAACTTCTTGAATGTGGTTTTGAGCACATTGAGGGGTGCAGTTTTTAGAATGGTGTCACACTTGAGTATTTTCTATCATATAGACCCCTCAAAATGACTTCAAATGAGATGTGGTCCCTAAAAAAAAATGGTGTTGTAAAAATGAGAAATTGCTGGTCAACTTTTAACCCTTATAACTCCCTAACAAAAAAAATTTTGGTTCCTAAATTGTGCTGATGTAAAGTAGACATGTGGGAAATGTTACCTATTAAGTATTTTGTGCGACATATCTCTGTGATTTAAGGGCATAAAATTTCAAAGTTGGAAAATTGCGAAATTTTCAAAATTTTCACCAAATTTCCGTTTTTTTCACAAATAAACGTAAGTTATATCAAAGAAATTTTACCACTATCTTGAAGTACAATATGTCTCGAGAAAACAGTTTCAGAATCGCCAAGATCCGTTGAAGCGTTCCAGAGTTATAACCTCATAAAGTGACAGTGGTCAGAATTGTAAAAATTGGCCCGGTCATTAACGCGCAAACAACCCATGGGGGTAAAGGGGTTAAAGAAGTTGTCCACTACAATAATTTTTTTTTTTTTAATAAATCTTGCTATTATGTGCCACTGAAAACATCCACTGTGTTTATTTTAGCAATATTACCTTTAATCATGCTGTAGCAGCGCATCTTCAGTGCTGCATCCAGCTCTCATGGGGTTAATTGACAACTTCCTTTCTCCTGAGTTATTGTGCTCTAATACTACAAGTTCCATGATGCATTGCACTGGCCACTAAGCCCGAACCTACCACACCCACTCCAAAATACACCCAAACCCCTCCCTCCTCTGTCTTCAAAAAGATTTGTGATGTCATTTCTGTCCAACCTCCTCTTTTACATTTGTCCAACCCACACTCCATTACACACAGATAGAGGGAAAGACAGACAGACAGACAGATAGATAGATAGATAGATAGATAGATAGATAGATAGATAGATAGATAGATAGATAGATAATAGATATGTATCTATATATCTATGTCTATTTCCATAGATATGTCCACATCCATGTTTCTAAACCCCTTCACCCCTGGAGCTTTTTTCGTTTATCACTCCCCTTCTTTCCAGAGCCATCATTTTTCCATCAATATGGCCATGTGAGGGCTTATCTTTTGCGGGACAAGTTCTACTTTTGAACGACACCATTGGTTTTACCATGTCGTGTAACAGAAAATGTGAAGAAAATTAAAAGTGCGATGAAATTGCAAAAAAATTGCAATCCCACACTTGTTTTTTGCTTGGCTTTTTTGCTAGGAAAACTAAATGCTAAGGCTGTGTGCACACGTTGTGGATTTGATTGCAGATCCGCAGGGTTTTTTGCTGCACAGAATTGCATCAAATCCGCAGTGTAGTGCACAACCAATGTAAGTCTATGGGACTTGTTGTGCACATGCTGCGGAAAAAGCCGCACCGAAACGTAGCTTTTTTTTTTCCGCAGCATGTCACTTCTTTTGGGCCGAACTGCAGCATTTCTGCACCCTTAGGCCATGTTCACACTTTGCGGGTTTTACCGCGGATCCGCGGCGATTTTGATGCTGCGGGTCCGCAGCAGTTTCCATAGCGTTTACATTAACATGTAAACCCTATGGAAACCGCAAACCGCTGTGCACATGCTGCGGGAAAAACCGCGCAGAAACGCAGCGGTTTACAACACGCAGCATGTCACTACTTTGTGCAGAATCGCAGCGATTCTGCACCCATAGAAATGCATTGATCCGCTTACTTCCCGCATGGGGCTGTGCCCACGATGCGGGAAATAAGCGGATAATGTGCGGGTGGTACCCGGGGTGGAGGAGAGGAGACTCTCCTCCAGGCCCTGGGAAGCATAGTGTAAAAAAAAAAAAGAATTATAATAAAAAATGATGCTATACTTACCTCTCAGCGCTGCACGCGGCCGTCCGGTCTCAGTTGCTGTGCGAGCAGGACCTGCGGTGACGTCGCGGTCACATGACCGTGACGTCACGAAGGTCCTTCTCGGCACAGCATCTTTGGAACTGGAGCGCCGCGTGCAGCGCCGAGGAGATCCGGACATCAGAGGGTGAGTATTTAACCAATTTTTATTATTTTTAACATTACTATTGATGCTGCATATTGCTGCATGTGCAGCATCAATAGTATAGGAGTAATCCCGCAGCGGAAATCGCAAAACAAACTGCGATAAATCTGCAGGGATAACCGCAGCGGTTTTGCCCTGCAGATTTATCAATTCCGCTGCGGGAGAACCCGCAGAGCACGCTGCAAAGTGTGAACACAGCCTTAGACTTTCATTGAGTCGGGCACATCAACAGCAAAATTGCAGATGTAAAAAAGATCTGCAGTTTTCCTGCGGATGTGGGTCCGAGAAACGCTGCATTTTGGGAGGAGGGAAGTGTGTGGGCGGTGACTGTGTGCGTGTATGTGTGTGCGGGCGGGGTCTGCGGGCTGTTCGGATGTGTGCAGGACTGTTCGGGTGTGTGGGCGGGGTCTGCGGACTGTTCGGATGTGTGCTGCGCTCTGCGGGACTGTTCAGGTGTGTGCGGAGTCTGGGGTTTGCGGGCTGTTCGGATGTGTGCGCGACTGTTCGGATGTGTGCGGCACTGTGCAGGACTGTTCGGGTGTGTGCGGGACTGTTCGGGGGGGGTGTGGGGCTGTCCGGGTGTGTGCGGGGCTGTCCGGGTGTGTGCGGGACTGTCCGGGTGTGTGCGGGACTGTTTGGGTGTGTGCGGGACTGTTTGGGTGTGTGCGGGGCTGGGCGGGTGTGTGCCTGGCTGTTCGGATGTGTGCGGGTGTGTGCGCGACTGTTCGGATGTGTGCGGCACTGTGCAGGACTGTTCGGGTGTGTGCGGGACTGTTCGGGGGTGTGTGGGGCTGTCCGGGTGTGTGCGGGACTGTCCGGGTGTGTGCGGGGCTCTTCGGGTGTGTGCGGGACTGTTCGGGTGTGTGCGGGGCTGTGTGGAGGGTCTTTTGGGTTGTGTGTGCAGGCATCATCCGATGGGACTACAAGTACGCAGCATCCAATCTGCAGCTAATTCGGATGTAATCCGGACAGTGGACACGCACCCTACACTATCCATACATCTATCAATAGATATATCTATCCAGATATATCTATAGATAGATATATGAATAGATAGATGTATGCATCTATAGATCTATCTATCTATCTATCTATCTATCTATCTATCTATCATCTATATGTCTATCTGTGTGTAATTGAGTGTGGGTTGGACAAATGTAAAAGAGGAGGTTGGACAATAATGACATCACAAATCTTTTTTTTTGTTCAATAATACATCTTTATTTAGCTTTCAAAAATGCAACAAAACCGTGCAAAAACTGCAACAAAAACGCATCAAAACTGCATCAAAAACGCATCAAAACTGCACCAAAAATTGCACCAAAAACTGCATCAAAACCGCACCAAAAACTGCATCAAAACCGCACCAAAAACACATCAAAACTGCACCAAAAACTGCATCAAACTTCACCAAAAACTGCATAAAAAAGCATAAAAAACCTAAATCAAAACCACGCAAAAAAACACATCAAATACTGCAGCAAAAACTGAATCAAAACCACGCAAAAAACGCACCAAGAACTGCATCAAAACCGCACAAAAAACCTGCATCAAAACCGCGAAAAAAACTTGAAAAAAAATGCATCAAAAACGCAGCTGCGTTTTCTGCAAGGAGATGCAGATTTTGTGCAGAAAATTCTGCACCCAAATCTGCAACGTGTGCACACAGCATAAAACTGACCTGCCATTATGATTCTCCAGGTCATTACGAGTTCTTAGACACCAAACACGTCTAGGTTATTTTTTATCTAAGTGGTGAAAAGAAAATTCCAAAGTTTGCTAAAAAGAAATAAAATAATTGCGCCATTTTCCGATACCCGTAGCGTCTATATTTTCTGAGATATCGGGTTGGGTGAGAGCTAATTTTTTGCGTGCCAAGCTGACGTTTTTAATGATACCACTTTTGTGCAGATACGTTCTTTTGATCGACCGTTATTGCATTTTAAAGCAATGTTGTGGCGACCAAAAATACATACTGTAATTTTGGCTTTTGATTTTTTTTTTCTCGCTACGCCGTTTAGTGATCATGTAAATCTTTTTTGTTGTATTGTAAACAGCTGACATGTTGTGGCTTTGAAGTGGGCTCACTGCCGGAGCCCACCTCAAAGCAGGGGATACTGCCAGCTGACGTACTATTCCATCAGCTGGCAGAAAGGGGTTAATGAACAATGTTTCAGTTAAAAAAAAAACAAACAAAAAAAATGGCGTGGGCTCCCGCGCAATTTTCTGCGCCAGAGGGGGAAAGCCGATGGCCGGGGGCCAATATTTGTAGCCTGGGAAGGGGGTAATACTCATGGCCCCTCTCTAGGCTATGAGTATCAGCCCGCAGCTGTCTGCGTAGCCTTTACTGGCTATAAAGATAGAGGGATCCTCACTAAAAAAAAATGACGTGGGGTCCCCCTATATTTTATAGCCAGAAAAGCTACGCAGACAGCTGCGGGCTGATATTCATAGCCTAGAGAAGGGCCATGGATATTGCCCCCCCCCCCCCCGGCTACAAATACCAGTTCGCAGCCGCCCCAGAAATGGCGCATCTGTAAGATGCGCCAATTCCGGCACTTAGCCCCTCTCTTCTCACTCCCGTGTAGCGGTGGGATATGGGGTAATAAGGGGTTAATGTCACCTTGCTATTGTAAGGTGACATTAAGCCGGGTTAATAATGGAGAGACGTGAATAAGACGCCTATCCATTATTAATCCGATAGTAGTGAAAGAGTTAAAAAAAAAAAAAAGACACAGCCAGAAAAAAGTATTTTACTATTCTTCATTTAACCATACTTGCCATACTTCAGCGTCTGCAAAAAAAGTAAAATAATAAACCGTATACTACCTGTCCGCTGTAGTCCAATTAATAACGAGGGTCCCACGACGATCTCACCAATAGAACAGTGACATTGGGTGTTGTCACTGCTCTATAGGACCTTCAGTGACACACTGACAGAAGACAATAGCTCCTGCAGTGCATCACTGAGAGGTTACCTTAGTTCACTGGTCTAACTTTATGGCATTTGCTGCGTGGGAACTTTCTCACACAGCAATGCCAAAAGTGAGACTAGGGACTATTTTCTCACAGGGGCGTAGGAATACATTGTGAGGAAAACATTGTGGAAGGATACCTTCCATCATTGTATTCCTGGAGCCCCTGGAGAGCTGTCGCATCAGCTGATGCTGCTATTCTCCACGGGAGATCGTCGAGGGACACTCGTTTTAATTGGATTTCTGCGGATCAGGGAGTATAGTGTTTGTTTATTATTTTAATATTTTTTACAGGTGACACTGGCTTCGGGGATCAAAGTGACAAGTGATGGTGAGTATGTACTCTATGTTATATGTACTGTATGTCTATATGTATGTTGTATGTATGTACTGTATGTGGCATGTTGCATGTCGCATGTCGTCGCATACTGCATGTCATTGCATATCGTTATGTCGCATGTCGTCGCATGTTGCATGTCATCGCATGTCGCATGGTGCATGTCGTCGCATGTCATGTCGCATGCTGCATGTCGCATGTTGTCGCATGTTGCATGTCATCGCATGTCGCATGGTGCATGTCACATGTTCCATGTCGTCGCATGTTGTCACGTCGCATGTTGCATGTCATCGCATGTCGTCACATGCATGTCATCGCATGTCGCATATCACATGTTGCATATCGTCGCATGTTGACACATGTCGCATGTCACATGTTGTTGCATGTCATCGCATGTTATCACATGTCGTAGCATGTTGCATGTCATCGCATGTTGCATGTCGCATGATGTCACATGTCGCATGGTGTATGTTGTATGTCTGTATATGTATGTGTTTTTTTTTTTTTTTTTAAATTCAACACATTAGCCGGATGATGGGACTACTACTGTCCCATCATTGGCTAATGTGTTACTCACTGTCACTGTAGCAGGCAGAGCCCGATGGGACTTATATTCCTATCGGACGATGCCTGCACACAGAGACACAAACACACACACACACACACCAATGACCTACCGCCCCCCCGCCGCAGCAGACCCCAGCATGGCCAGCAGACCCCAGCACTGCCCGCACATCCCGGCGCCGGCACGCAGACTCCCGGCGCCGGCATCCAGCCCCCCGGCGCCTGCACATCCCGGCGCCGGCACGCAGACCCCCGGCGCCCACACATCCCTGCCTAGCCCCGCCCACCCCCAGCACAGCCCCGCCCACCCCCAGCACAGCCCAGCAGCCCCGCCCACAGCCCAGTCACTCTTGATGAGTGACTGCTGACTGTGAGGCTGGGTCACACCTGCTCATGACGTCACGTTAGCTCATGACGTCACGTCAATTTCCAGAGTCTGGAAATTGACATGACATCGGCGGAAATTAGCGGCGGGTGCAGCCTGGGGGTCACGTGACCTGGACTCAGCCGCCAGCATAGCACCTCTCACAGGCGAAAACGGCAACGGAAGGTATTTACACAATTCATTAGGGGCCCCGGGGGGATACATTGGGAGGTTAATTGAAAGTAGTGGACAACCCCTTTAAGGGAAAAAGAAATCCAAACCTACAGTGCCCTGTGTGAAAAAGTGATTGCCCCACAAACCTAATAACTGTTTTGGCCACCCTTAGCAGAAACAACTGCAATCAAGTGTTTGGGATTACTGGCAATGAGTCTCTTACAACTCTCTGGAGGAATTTTAGCCCACTCAACTTTGCACAATTGTTGTATTTCAGCCACATTGGAGGGTTTCCGAGCATGAACCGTCTTTTTAAGGTCATGCCACAGCATCTCAATCGGATTAAGGGCAGAACTTTGACTAGGCCACTTCTAAGGCCGGGGTCACACATGCGTGTTTTACGTACGTAAGAGCGCAAAAACTATGTCCGTAAAACTCGCATTACATACGGCACAATTATTCTCAATGGGGCTGCTCCTATTAGCCGTATATTACGGTTCAGTATTATACGGCTTTCTACGGCCGTCCAAAATCGCAGCATGCTGCGTTTGTCAGCGTATTGCGCAAATAATACGCCAATGAAAGTCTATGGGGGCGAGAAAAATACGGATTCCACACGGACCTGCAGTGTGACTTGCGAGAAATACGCAGCGGTGTTAGTGAAAAGTCGGTAATTCAATTGCCGGCTTTTTCCTTCTCCTTCACAAACCCGACATGATATGAGACATGGTTTACATACAGTAAACCATCTCATATCCCCATTTTTTTTTGCATATTCCACACTACTAATGTTAGTAGTGTGTATGTGCAAAATTTCAGCGCTGTAGCTGCTGAAATAAAGGGTTAAATGGCGGAAAAAATTGGCGTGGGCTCCCGCGCAATTTTCTCCGCCAGAGTGGTAAAGCCAGTGACTGAGGGCAGATATTAATAGCCAGGAGAGGGTCCATGGTTATTGGCCCCCCCGTGGCTAAAAACATCTGCCCCCAGCCACCCCAGAAAAGGCACATCTGGAAGATGCGCCTATTCTGGCACTTGGCCACTCTCTTCCCACTCCCTGTAGCGGTGGGATATGGGGTAATGAAGGGTTAATGCCACCTTGCTATTGGAAGGTGACATTAAGCCAGATTAATAATGGAGAGGCATCAATTATGACACCTATCCATTATTAATCCAATTGTAGGAAAGGGTTAAAAAACACACACACACGATTAAAAAGGATTTTAATGAAATAAACACAGCGGTTGTTGTAATAATTTATTGTTCTCGCAATCCATTTGCAAACCCTCGCTTGGCAAAATAATAAACGCACAATATACATACCTTCTGATGTCAGATCACGTCCCACGATGTAATCCATCTGAAGGGGTTAACTAATATTACAGGCAGGAGCCCTGCTAATGCAGCGGTGTGCTCGTGTCTGTAATCCCCCGGCGAATGAATGAAATGTAGGTCATTGACCTACATTTCCTTCAGTCGCGGTGATGCGCCCCCTGGTGGATGTCCTCATATGACCTGGAGCGTGGGAAAAAGTTCCCAGGCTGCAGTTCATGAGAACATCCACCAGAGGGCGCCTCACCGCGACTCAATGTAAGTACAGATCCAGCTTTCCTTTCAGCACCCGGGGATTACAGGCACGAGCGAGTGGTTTATCGCAGCTCGTGCCTGTAATATTAGTTAACCCCTTCAGATGGATTACTTCGTGGGACGTGATCTGACATCAGAAGGTATGTATCTTGTGCGTTTATTATTTTGCCAAGCGAGGGCCTGGAAATGGATTGCGAGAACAATAAATTATTACAACAACCGCTGTGTTTATTTCATTAAAATCCTTTTAAATCATGTGTGTGTGTGTTTTTTAACCCTTTCCAACAATTGGATTAATAATGGATAGGTGTCATAATTGAGGCCTCTCCATTATTAATCTGGCTTAATGTCACCTTCCAATAGCAAGGTGGCATTAACCCTTCATTACCCCATATCCCACCGCTACAGGGAGTGGGAAGAGAGTGGCCAAGTGCCAGAATAGGCGCATCTTCCAGATGTGCCTTTTCTGGGGTGGCTGGGGGCAGATGTTTTTAGCCACGGGGGGGCCAATAACCATGGACCCTCTCCTGGCTATTAATATCTGCCCTCAGTCACTGGCTTTACCATTCTGGCGGAGAAAATTGCGCGGGAGCCCACGCCATTTTTTTCCGCCATTTAACCCTTTATTTCAGCAGCTACAGCGCTGAAATTTTGCACATACACACTACTAACATTAGTAGTGTGGAATATGCAAAAAAAAGGGGATATGAGATGGTTTACTGTATGTAAACCATGTCTCATATCCTGTCGGGTTTGTGCAGGAGAAATGAAAAGCCGGCAATTGAATTACCGGCTGTTCACAGATATCGCGCTGAATGAAATCTAAATACAGAATATATATATATGTGTCTCAATGACATATATATATATATATATATATATATATATATATATATATATATACTGTATATATGTTTTCCCTAACATTTGAGCACATAAATCCATTAGATGTCGGTTTTGCAAGCCTGCGCGAAAATCTCGCAGTACGGATGCCATACGGATTACATACGGAGGATGCCATGCGCAAAATACGCTGACACACCCTGCCTACGGATCAATATTTTGGGAACATTTCTCCGTATTACGGCCGTAGTACGGACGTATAATACGTGGCGTATTGTCTTACGCCATGTGTGACTCCAGCCTAAGTCTTAATTTTGTTTTTCTTAAAGCCATTCAGAGGTGGACTTGCTGGTGTGTTTTGGATCATTGTTCTGCTGCATAACCCAAGTGCGCTTCAGCTTGCGGTCACCAACAGATGGTCGGACATTCTCCTTCAGGATTTTTGGCAGACAGCAGAATTCATGGTTTCATTTACCACAGCAAGTCTTCCAGGACCTGAAGCATCAAACTAGCCCCAGACTATCACACTACCACCACCATATTTTACTGTTCTATGATGTTCCTTTTCTGTAATGCTGTGTTACTTCTAGGCCAGATGTAGTGGGACAAACACCTTCTAAAAAGTTCAACTTCTGCCTTGTCAGTCCACAGAGTATTCTTCCAAAAGTCTTGGGGATCATCGAGACGTTTTCTGACAAAACTGAGATGAGTCTTTATGTTCTTATTGCTCAACTCTTGCTTGGAACTCTACTATGCAGGCCATTTTTGCCCAGTCTCTTTCTTATGGTGGAGTCCTGAACTCTGAACTTAACCAAGGAAAGTGAGGCTTGCAGTTCTTTGGATGTTGTGACTTCTTGGATGAGTCGTCGCTGCACTCGTGTGGTAATTTTGTCTGGCCGGCCACTCCTGGGAAGGTTCACCAGTGTTCCATATTTTCACCATATGTGGATAACGGCTCTCAGTGTGGTTTGCTAGAGTCTCCAAGCTTTAGAAATGGCTTTATAACCTTTTCTAGTCTGATAGATCTCAATTACTTAGTTTCTCATTTGGTTTGGGATTCTTTGTCCCTTTATAATAAAGGCCTTCATTTAAAAACTACATTTTGTGATTACTTGGAGAAGTGGTGATTGTGAATGCACACGGTGGTTCAGTGAAGTCAGACATGGGACAACCAATAAATGGACCATAGAATCTACATACATACTGATGTAAAATACTGACCAAATACTGTGAATGTGGACTAAAATGTAACTTTGTTGCTACTTTACTATGATCAGTTTTTGATGAGTTTTTTATGTTTCAGATTTTTTGCCTCACTTCTGCACCCATTAAGTGTATTATTTCGAAAATACACAGAGGTAAAAAAAAATCACCAAAAACTCAATGTGGGAACATAGCATAACAGTGCTGAAATCCTCTTGAGGTAAAACTACAATATCAATGACACAAGGGTTGGGAACATAGAAGAACAACATTTTCACTGTATAACACAATACTGTAGTATTGCAGCACTGAGGACAAGCTATAAAAATGTACTACGGTGATAAGCAAATAAAGAAAATAATACAAATAAAAAGAATAAAAAAAACTTTAAATATATTAAACAACATGTAATAAATGTTTACCGGTAAATCACCACATTTTCACAATTTTTCCTTATACAAAAATAAAAAAAAAATGAAGAAACATATTTTGACATTGCACTGTCCGCAAAAGTACAATCTATCAGAGGTTAAATTCCACAAAGAAAAAAAATCAAAATGCCAGAATTGCCATTTTTCGATCAATGTACAAATTTTGTGTACCCAGAATGGTACCAATAAAAACTACAGCTCCTCACACAAAAAACAGCCCTCACACAGTATAATTGACGAAAAAATGGAAAGGTCTTAGGCTGCCGTCACACTAGCAGTATTTGGTCAGTATTTTACATCAGTATTTGGAAGCCAAAACCAGGAGTGGGTGATAAATGCAGAAGCGGTGCATATGTTTCTGTTATACTTTTCCTCTAATTGTTCCACTCCTGGCATTGGCTTACAAATACTGATGTAAAATACTGACCAAATACTTCTAGTGTGACGGCAGCCTTAGATGGGTCTTAGAAAGTGAAACATAACCCAAATTATTATTTTTTATTAAGTTCTGAAATTGTTTTCACTGCCTAAATAAAAAACACTGTAGAAGTTTGGTATCAATGTAATTGTACCGGTCTGAAGAATCCAACCGCCAGGTCATTTTTACCAAACAATAAATACAATGCCGTCAAAAGAAAAAACATACAATGACGTGATGATGTGTTTTGTGACAATTTTACCCCACTTGGAATTTTCCTCGCTTTTTCAATACATTGTATAGTAATATGAATGGTGTCATTCAAAACTATAACTTGCCCTGCAAAAAGCGAACCCCCATAAGGCTATTTAAACAAAAAATCTGATTCTTGGAAGAACTGGAGTGAAAAACAAAAGTACAAAACTTTGTTGCGGCAGAAAGGGGTTAAAAATCAGTCATGACCGACTATTGGATGCACATTTAAATTAATATAAAAATTGCCTTGATTGGAAAAAAATCTCTCGTCAGATCTCTGTATTTGGTGGCAATGACTCGATGTGAGCGTCCCTTACCGAATAATGACATTTACAGCATCTAAGAAGATCAGATTAAAGAATTTGGTTTATTTTGTGGTGATTGATGGACTTCGGTCTTTATGAATGGGGGGCCTGGAATTCCACTTATATGGATTTTCCAGTAGAACAGTGAACCTCTAATGCTGTCATGTACGATAACTTAAGCAGGTAATACTCACCCTCCCTAGGTCCAGGGCCAGCTTTCTGCCATTGCTCCGGTCTCTCTGGTTTGGTTGCAACAGGGTGAATCAAACCTTTTATGAAAAATATAGTGTTCAAATAGGTCAGTGGTGGCGAACCTATGGCACACGGGAGGGGGCACGCAGAGCCCTCCATGTGGGCACGCGCACCATCGCCATTCAGCATCTGTGAATCGGGGGCCAGCGGGTGAGGAGCCCAGCGAAGTCAGCCTCTACTTCAGCTAGAAGTGCGTCCAAGGACGCACGCACATCCAGCTGAAGTGGATTGCAGAGCACAAATTTGCCAGGTCCATGCGCCACAATACATGCTGCTGGCCAATCAGAGGCAGCAGCTCACGTCTGTGAACACACGCATGGGCGCATGGCAGTAACGTCATTCGCCCCCCTTGCTTGGATGCTGAAGTCAGCTGCCAGCTTAAGACAACGCGGCAGGTGAGAAGAAGGAAGGTGAAAAGCAGCGTTTATTATGTGTTTTTCTATGTTTTGAATAACAGCGGCACCATCGGGATGGGGGACACATACCAGGATGGGGGCATATATACCAGGATGAAGGGCATATAAAAGGATGGGGGCATATATACCAGTATGAAGGGCATATGCAAGGATGGGGGAAGCATATATACCAGGATGGGGAGCACATATACCAGGATGAAGGGCATATACCAGGATGGGGGGCATACACATGGATGGGGGCATATACAAGGATGATGTCAAGCCATGACGGTCTTCAATAAGGGAGGCCACAAACTGTCCCTGGAACTGGGACCCTAATTGTCCCTGTCCCATAGGTACATGGGATGGGGGTATATACATGGAGTGGGGAGCATATACAAGGATGGGGGCATATGGAAGGATGGGGGGCATATACAAGGATGGGGAGCTTATACAAGGATTGGGGCATATACATGGATTGGGTGAATATATGCAAGGATGGAGGAGCATATACATGGATTGAGGAACATATTATTATTATTTATTTATATAGCACCATTGATTCCATACAAGGATGGAGGGGCATATACCAGGATGAAGGGTCATATACATGGATTGGGGGAACATATACAAGGATGGGGAACTTATACAAGGATTGGGGCATATACATGGGATGGGGAGCATATACCAGGATGGAGGGGCATATACATGGATTGGGGGAACATATACAAGGATGGAGGAGCATATACCAGGATGGAGGGGCATATACAAGAATGGGGGCATATATCAAGATGTTATGCCAGGATAAGGAACATATACTAGGATAATGGCATATACATTGAAGAGCAAAGGGTAACAGTGCTTTGACCTTTTGACTTTCAGGCTCCATACCTCATTATCCACTTCTGCTTTGGACTTGAGACTGCCATCATTATATAGACAATCATCTTGGATATCTCATACATAAATTTGACTTGCAGCTATTTAGCATATGATTAGTTATGCAGATTCTTCTCATGTCACTGCATTGTTACTGTTTTGCTCCTAAAGATCTAAATTTTAATTTGTATTATTTTGTTAGTATTTTGTAAATCCATCTTTTGGCTTTCACGTCTGCCTGAATCCTTCTGGGCATGCTCTCGATCAGATTCAAATGTGTCGACCTAAATTTGATCCCTGGTCTCTTCTACACATTCACAAAGTTGGTGCAAAATCGGTCGACTCTCTTGTGTATGTGTACAGTTTTTTCTTCAATTCTACCCACAAGTGTTTGATTGGGTTGAGGTCTGGGGACAGTGGCGGCCATTTCAGCACCTCTACTGACACTATTTGTCTGCGCAGATGTGAAATTTCTCACAGCGAAGAGGATGATGCAGGAGGCGTCATCCACGTTCAGGACGCCGAGCAGCAGCCGGGGGAGGTGAACAGTGGCCCAAAGCCACGCCCATCGGACCGGACGGACCCAATTACAATACAGCAAGGGAGAAATAAAAAAGGTTTCTCAGGTCTATACGGGGTAGTCAGGGGATTGCATAAGTATTTAGGGAATGCATAGCAGACACTGACCAACATTATATTTTTAGCTGGTATGACACAAAAATGGTGACAGGTTCCCTTTAATTGCCTCGAGCCGATCATTCAGTCCATTCATAAATAATAATAAACCTGCAGCTAAAGAGTTGGGTCTTACCTCCCTTCAACAAATACACAAAAATATTTATCCTCTATGTCTGTGGCCATAAAGCAAAGAATCATAGAAACTCCAAAAACAGAACTTTACACAAGGCCAAAGTATACATTAAAAATATATACATTTTATTAAATACATTATAAAATCAAAGGTAAAAAATGAAAACCCCACCGGTACAGACAATAGGTGGGTACACCCGGATATAGCTTAACATTAGTATATGCTCCTCATACCTACATTTTTTTTGTCAGCAATATCAGTATAACGATTACCTCTCACTAAAGTAGTCAGTTAAACAGACAGTACCATCTAATGTCCAATCAAGAAAAAGGCGAGCCCATCACTATTAACAAAAATGCATATATAGGTAGGGGTCACTGGACAAAGCATTTCTGTGCGAAACGGCGAAACGCGCATCGGGTGTGGAGGGTCCCCAGAAACAACTTTTGAGGTAATTGCACATATTTTCTATGGTTATTCTGCTCTCTTTTATCTTAGCTCTTATGGTTTGATATATGATGTTTGGCAGAATCACATTCATAGCACTTGCTTTAGCTCCTGAACCCGCCCTCAGTCTGAACCCATCCCCCACCCAGGGAAGAGGGGAGTAGTAGTGTACCGTAATACACCAACCAGACTAACAAGGTAGTACGAACAGGGGTAACGAAAAATACCAAACATACAAATATATAGACACAAATAGCAGAGGGACGCACGGGGTAGTGGAGGATGGGGTTAAACCAAAGTAGGAGAAGGGAATTATCACACATCCAAAACCTAGCAAAAGTCACAGATAAATCCATCAAATGCCTACTCTAATAACCAACAACAACCTCCAGCCAAGCAGCATAAGCTAACTCTGACAATGAGTGCTAGCCAGGGACCAATGTGTATAGGAGATGGAAGTGGCTAACAGTGCACAGCGCAGAGCCTAAATGCTCCAGGAGCTCTCAACAGAGCAGATTAACCCCTGCACTGCCAAAATAAAGTTACACCGTTTAATATGAAGGTGAAGCGCTTCTAATTAGTGCAGTAGGAGAAATCAGGTACTGCAGTCATCTGGCTCCTCTCTGTCGCGGTAACCCCATGACATATACTTTGGCCTTGCGTAAAGTTCTCCCTTCAATAAAGCTATGCAACGGAATGCAATTTATTAAAGGGAAGGGTGGGAGGGGAAAACCTGAAACTTCTTGTCAGTAATGAGCAGAGGATCATGGGTCCAGGGGATAAAAATGGTCTGGAGAAACCTGATCCTCAAATCATTGGAGCCAGAATTTGCTGGAAAAGCTGGATCCATGCACCACACTTCTGCGCAGGAACCTGGTAAGTCTTCAATGTTCTCATTAACCCTTAGTGGAACTCAGAGAAAAGAACAATTAGACATACACAGTGCCTAATAAATGTTTTCATGACCAAGGCCAATATTCCCGAGCCCCCTTACTCCTATCGATCGGGGGCTTTACATTCTCTTGCTGGCCCACTGCAGATGCTATAAACACAGAGGGGTCTCCGTAGATCTGATCCGACGTAGAAAAATCCACACCCAATCCCGTGGATTACGTGCAGCAATGCTGTGGACTAACAGCAGATTTCACCCCAGGTGCTAATCTGCAGTGGAAAGCCACCGAATAAAAGGACAGATATCAAGGAAATGCTCCATCACAGAAGGGATCATTTCTAAATCAGGTTTTGTCTTACAAAAATGTAACTTTTCTCATATCACAATCTGTATTAAAATTTTTTTTTGCAATTTTCCCATTGGCCCCTGGCTTGTTTTTAGGGCCCCATCCTGTCCCCTTGGGCTGGGATCACACATACGCGAGATACGGCCGAGTCTCGCAGGTGAAAACCCAGCTCTGGCGCCGGCACTCCAGAGCGGAGCGTGCAGCTCCATGTATTGCTCTGCGGCTGCACGCTCCGCTCCGGAGTGCCGGCGCCAGAGCTGGGTTTTCACCTGCGAGACTCGGCCGTATCTCATGTATGTGTGATCCCGGCCTTAGAGTTTTTCTATCACTGAGGATTGCAATGACGGGTTACTCCTCTGTAAGCGGCTGATGACACAGGATCCACCAATCACAATAGATTTGGGAACACACCGAGCCGTTACTACGGGGGCATCCCGGGGCGTCACTGGATGGGGAGCACCGTACATTTATGGTCCGGGCTGGGCTAGAAGTCTGCAGTAGCCGTGTGACTGCGGACTGACGCGAGAGCCGCCCAGGTGTCTGGTGGGCAACTGGCCGCCAGTGTGTAGAGCGCATGCACCAAGGTCACATGACTGCCCATCAGGGAAGCGTGAGGGCACCGCGTGGACAGCACACATTCGTCCCACACATGGACAACCCCTCTAATTTCCACACAGTTGTATTTGTGCCCCAGCTGGCTGTTTCCATACTCCAGTGCTGGCGACCAGTGAGGAGCAATAACGCAGGATGATGCGCTATCTGCACTGATACCAAGGCCAGAAGCCCCCACAGGTCAGCCGCCCCCACAGGTCAGCCAGTAAGGACTGGACGTAGACTAGGGCAGCCCCGGTCCTGCAGAGGTCACTGCTGTGCGTGGGACCAGTGACAAGCTGTACTGGGAGTTCTCCCACCCGCAGCAATCACATCCTTCCACAGACACGACCAATGAGCGCCCGCTCTGCTCACATCCACAACACTTCCTTCCTCCCTGCGGGACACTAGTACGGAGGCGACTACACCGGGAGGAAGTGACCTAGCAGCGCCAGCAGGGGGCGGACCCGGCAGTGAGCCTCGCTAGCGACAGACTACTCCTTCTGCCAATCATTCGTGCACACTAGCGCGGAAAAAACACGCCTCCAAGAGTGACGTCTCCTCCAGCCAATCAACGGCTGAGACAATAACTGAGCCGTCACATGGGGCGGAACCAGCAGTTATGATTGACGGTTAGGCACGCCCCCTGAGTGCGCAAAACGCCATGGTGAGGGACAGAGTGGGCGGGGCTCGGCAGAATGGCAATCTGTGCAGCCAATGACTAGGTGATTTGGCTTGGAAGGCCCCGGGAGGAGGGCGGCCTTTCCTCGTCGTGTGGCGCGGCCGGCGGGAGAGGTGGGATTCCTGGTCTGCTTCGCCTCCGGAGACTGGGGAGACGGGGAAAGCCTCAGTGCTAGCAGGAGGCCGCCGGGAGCGCGCTGAGGAGCGGGTTCCTGTCCGGCGTGGAGCGGCCGGGACCGGAGGCGCCTCTTCCTTGTGCGCAGCGCAGTGGCGTCAGGCGCTTTGTCTGCATCCCAGGCGGGTGAGGCGGAGACACGAGTAGGAGGAGGGAGCGGGGAGCGACCCCCAGGGTGGAGGTACGGGGCACGGAGCAGGTATGGGAGTGTGGGCATGACGCGGAGGGCAGCGCGGTGCCGGGGCTCTGGACCGTCCTGCGGGGGCGGATGTTGGACCAGTAGCATCCCCAGTGTGGACACAATGTGGCGGCGGTGCGGGGCTGCTGGCCACTGAGGTGTCTGCACCTCCGGGCGTGTCTGCTGCACGGCCAGTACAATGGGCACTGCAGCCTGTGTCCTGCCTGCGCCGTGCACTGAGGAGCCATGTGTGGGGACGTGCTCCATGTACGACCGGGGGCACAGGTGCCGTGTATGGAGGCTGCGTCCTCACTGCCGGCAGCGCGGAGCCAGGAGCGCGGAGCCAGGAGCGCGGAGCGTGCGGCGGTGCCAGTGTGCTATGATGCCAGGAGCGCGGGGATGCCAGTGTGCTGTGATGCCAGGAGCGTGCGGCGGTGCCAGTGTGCTATGATGCCAGGAGCGCGGGGGTGCCAGGAGATCTTGCGGTGGTGCCAGCTTACTATGATGCCAAGAGCACAGAGTGTGCGTGGGTGCCAGTGTGCTATGATGCCAGGAGCATGCGGCGGTGCCAGTGTGCTATGATGCCAGGAGCGTGCGGCGGTGCCAGTGTGCTATGATGCCAGGAGCGCGGATTGTGCGCCGGTGCCAGTGTGCTATGATGCCAGGAGCGCGGATTGTGTGGCGGTGCCAGTGTGCTATGATGCCAGGAGCGCGGGGGTGCCAGGAGATCTTGCGGTGGTGCCAGCTTACTATGATGCCAGGAGCGTGCGGCGGTGCCAGTGTGATATGATGCCAGGAGCGCGGAGCGTGTGGCGGTGCCAGTGTGCTATGCCAGGAGCGCGGGGGTGCCAGGAGATCTTGCTGTGGTGCCATCTTACTATGATGCCAGGAGCGCGGGGGTGCCAGGAGATCTTGCCGTGGTGCCATCTTACTATGATGCCAGGAGCGTGCGGTGGTGC
The DNA here is from genome assembly GCF_051348905.1 of Ranitomeya variabilis. NCBI lineage: Eukaryota > Metazoa > Chordata > Amphibia > Anura > Dendrobatidae > Ranitomeya > Ranitomeya variabilis. Next base: position 79,940,612 of record NC_135238.1, read on the forward strand.
CAGTGTGCTACGATGCCAGGAGTGCCAGCGTGCTATGATGCCAGGAACGCGGATAGTGCGACTGTGCTATGATGCCAGGAGCGCGGATTGTGTGGCGGTGCCAGTGTGCTATGATACCAGGAGCGCGGATTGTGTGGCGGTGCCAGTGTGCTATGATGCCAGGAGCGCGGGGGTGCCAGCGTGCTGTGATGCCAGGAGTACGGAGTGTGCGGGGTGCCAGGAGAGCTTGCTATGATGCCGGGGGTGCCAGCGTGCTATGATGCCAGGAGCGCGGAGTGTGCGGGGGTGCCAGCGTGCTATGATGCCAGGAGTGTGCAGGGGTGCCAGCATGCTGTGATGCCAGGAGCATGGCGGTGCCAGGAGCATGGCGGTGCCAGGAGCACTGAGCATGCGGGGGTCGCCAGGAGCGTGCCTGCTGCCATAATGCTAAGAGCACGGAGTGTGCGGTGGTGCCAGGAGCATGCGGCGATCCGGGAGCGCACCTGCTGCCCTAATGCTAAGAGCGGGAGCGGAGTGTGTGGCTATCCAGGAGCGTGCCTGCTGCCATAATGCTAAGAGCACGGAGTGTGCGGTGGTGCCAGGAGCATGCGGCGATCCGGGAGCGCACCTGCTGCCCTAATGCTAAGAGCGGGAGCGGAGTGTGTGGCTATCCAGGAGCACGCCTGCTGCCATAATGCTAAAAGCGCGTTCCGTGCGGCGATCCAGGAGTGCTCTTGCTGCCATAATACTGAGAGCGCGGAGGATGGTGCCAGGAGTGCACCTGCTGCTATAATACTAAGAGCACGGATCGTGCGGTGATCCAGGAGAGCTGCTACTGCCATAACACTAATTGCGGAGCGCACGGCGGTGCCTGCTGCTATAATGCTAAGAACGTGGAGCATGTGGTGATGCCAGGAGCACACCTGCTGCTGTAATGCTAAGAGTGTGGAGCGTGCGGCGATCCAGGAGTGCGCCTGCTGCCACAATGCGAAGAGCGCAGAGTGTGCGGTGGTTCCAGGAGCGCACCTGCTGCTGTAATGCTAAGAGTGCAAAGCTTGTGACTATGCCAGGTGCATGCTGGGAGCTCCGCAGAGGATGCCATGATTCCAGGAGTGCAGAGTATGCCAGGAACATGGGATGGGAGCTCCGCAAAGCGTGCTGTTATGCCAGTGTCGTCGAGCGTGCTGGGAGCGGGGAGGGAACTCCGCAGGGCATGCAGGCTGCTGTATTAGACACCTGTCCTCTGATGCCAGGTAACAAAATGCACCGAGTGCAGATAAGGTGTAAGGTTTTGAGGTGAAGTTGAAAAATGATCAGATAAACACACGGCCATGTCACCGAGGACGATCATTGTCATCCTGATGGTTTCCCAGTTACATACAAGGTCACCATTGCAGATAGTGGGGTGTGGAGGTTGCTAAACACTTCTTTACCTGCACAGTGAATTATCCGCACACTGAAGGCCATCATTTATACAAATGGATCATTTGGTTCGGGCGGTGTGGGCAGTGGGTGGGTGCAATGGGTGGGCACACAGGTCAAATTGATAAATGTTTTGGAGTAAAATCTTCTTCAGAACCCACATTACAGATGTTTTTCTATGGTCCTCCGTAATCTTGGCCACGCACCCTGCTGGCTTGAGATGCTGCAGTACCCCGGTGCCATTGCCATGCTGCTGCCGAGCTGTTTGGGTTTCGCGGTGACCTCACTAATAAGGAACGGCTTCACAAGGAATTATACATGCGGCTCGTAATGACTGAGGTCCTGATGTTTCGGCTCCATGGTACCCTACATTCGACATGTGGCGCCAGTGTCTGATATGTGGGGTCTGTGCAGTAATATCCGGCCATACCTGCAGTGGGTGTGAGGAGTGTTGCGTGGTGTGGTAGAAATCATGGCAGTGATAGGACGAGGACTTGTCTGGCTGCTCGATCCCTTACTCTTATAAATAACCTGTCAGTATGGCGGAAGTTAATGTTTTTGGTGGAGATCGCCATCAGCAGGGTGCTAGTGGCTGGTGCTGTGGACAACACAAAGTACCAAAGTTCCACCTATTTAGTGTATTTTGATACGTGCCCTCTAATTGCTTCTTTTAGCTGGTGTTACAGCTGCCAAACTGCGTTTAGTCGTGTTCAGAAATCGGGGTACACCTGGCGCTTTCCACACTGAAAATCCACTACCACATACATAAATGAAGGGGCTTTTATTACACTCTTAGCACTTTGCGGAATATAAATCGGCTCGGATCTTGCAGTCTGCTGCATTCTCCATATGTGCACCATATTTCTACCCAGTTTTGCTGCAGATGTCTTTCCTGACAGTAGAGGGCAGGATATGCAGGTCACTAAGGCCCTTTAAGTGCTTCCACTCTGATGGCGCAGCGTCCAGCTGGGGACCACATACAGACAATGCCAATAACACCAGTTCTGTGGGTCAGGCGACGCTATTTGTACAATGGCAGCTAAGGAGACTTAGTCCAGTAGCTCCATATTCTGAATACTTTAGGCAGCAATAGATGTTTCTCCAGACAGGATTGTGATGGTATCAATTTAATGTTTTGTAGGTTCGGAGCCCACATGATATCAATACATCAGGCACGCGTCTTGTCTGAAATTTCGTACCTGTCGGCCCACACGAGGGAGCACGATGCTACTCATCAGACATCAAGTTTGAGTTCTCTAAAACTGACCATGCACATTAGAGAAATGCTCTGCTGTCAACTCTCTGGACCCCCACATTAATATCTTGGCTGACTGTTCATTCAGGGGCATAACTGTCGGCCAATACCACTGTCAACGCTTAACTTTGAAGAGAACAAAGAAATACAAGAGGGCTGGCAATTGCTCTGAATACTTTTTTATGATCAGTGCTGTTTGTCACAGTTTTAACCTTTTCTGGAGTCCACATAGTGCCGGATACACTATAGACCTGGCTGAAGTGTCACTTTAATGAATTGCTTGCTGTAAGTGATAGAGAAGAAAATCTCAATTGCTACCTGAAGTCTACATAGGTACTTAAATTTCTTTCTGTTCCGAATATGAATTTCAGATCTGAAATGTGTATCTCATTGACAACCACGTCAGTGCACTTGCCGATGGAGCCCTCCTGCCTGCATCTAGTGCAGTCATGAGTGATTGCCGATGGAGCCCTTCTGCCAGCATCTAGTGCAGTCCTGCGATGGCTGCTCTCCTGTGCATGGTTGGTGAATGGCACTTTGGTGCAGTAGCCAGTCCTATTGATTACCTACCTGGAAGTAGTCACTTGGCTGTAGGGAATGAGTGATTGCCGATGGAGCCCCCCCTGCCAGCATCTAGTTCAGTCCTGGGAGGGCTGCTCTCCTGTGCATGGCTGGTGACTGACACTGTGGTTGGTGCAATAGCCAGTCCTATTGAATACCTACCTGGAAGTAGTCACTTGGCTGTAGGTCGTGATTGCCGATGGAGCCCTTCTGCCAGCATCTAGTGCAGTCCTGGGATGGCTACTCTCCTGTGCATGGCTGGTGACTGGCACTTTGGTGCAATAGCCAGTCCTATTGATTACATACCTGGAAGTAGTCACTTGGCTGTAGGGAATGAGTGATTGCCGATGGAGCCCCCCCTGCCAGCATCTAGTTCAGTCCTGGGAGGGCTGCTCTCCTGTGCATGGTTGGTGAATGGCACTGTGGTTGGGCAATAGCCAGTCCTATTGAATACCTACCTGGAAGTAGTCACTTAGCTGTAGGGGATGAGCGTGGATAGAGCAGAAGGATCTTTTTGGATGTGAGTTTTAGCTTAAAAGAAAATTCACAGAGGACAAACCCAACTTGAAAATATATTAAAATATAACTTTGATTTAGTTGATTAAAAGTGAACTGAACATATACCACCACCAATGTATCATATAGACACTGATATAAAATACCTAGGGAGGTGCCTGTCCCTATGATATACTGAACTTACCCAACCTAACAGCTGAGGTTGGCACCCTGGATCCTGCACACTGGCGCCCCCGCTCATTGTAGACTCACCCTGCTGGCCCTGTCAACCGTATTCGGATCAGTGGAGAGGAGAAAAGACACAAAGATAGATAGAAATGTCAGAATTTGTGGCTCTTGTAGGTTTATAAGAGTCAATTACCACGGAGGGATTCTTCGGTTGGAAGGTATTGTGTCTATTCATCCCTATGATCTTCAAGACTACCTGACAGTGGGGGTTGGCACCCTAAATACAGGGATAATGGTGGCTCCACTCCTCGGTGGCTGTCCTTTCTGTCCCTTATTAAATGTAATTTTGCAGGAAAAAGTTATATCAACTACTATAGTGATGTAGGTTTTGATGTTGTCACTCAAAAAGTAAAATAACGGGAAAGACCATATATGTATAAATTACAATGTGTTGAGTTTGGCAATAGATTTGTCACCCACGTCTTCCGACAAGCCTACAACCTGCAGTAACCACCGATCCACCAAGTCGCTTCACGACCAGCTCTATCCTCACCTACTGTATCCTCACCCATCCCTTGTAGATTGTGAGCCCTCGCGGGCAGGGTCCTCTCTCCTCCTGTACCAGTCGTGACTTGGATTGTTTAAGATTATTGTACTTGTCTTTATTATGAACACCCCTCCTCACATGTAAAGCGCCATGGAATAAATGGTGCTATAATATAATAACAACATAAAGATATTCTAATAAAGTGATTAGTGCCTTGTTAACCTCAGAGGATGTAGCAGATGTGTTTCCAGTCACCTAAAATACACATTGATTAGCTGGTTCTAAAAGACTGTTTATTTTATTTTTTCCTACAAAACTAAATTTAAAGGGAACCTGTCACCCCGTTTTTTCCGTATGAGATAAAAATACTGTTAAATAGGGCCTGAGCTGTGCATTATAATAGTGTATTTTGTGGTCCCCGATTCCCCACCTATGCTGCCGAAATACGTTACCAAAGTAGCCGTTTTCGCCTGTCAATCAGTCTGGTCTGGTCAGATGGGCGTGGTGTCTTCCCCCAGATCTTGCTTAGTTTTCCGTTGGTGGCGTAGTGGTGTGCGCATGCCCAAGTGCAGAATCCACTGCACAGGGGAGGGAAAAGAGCGCGATCTGCGCTATTCCCCTGGTGATCTGTGGGGGCGGCCATCTTCCTGTGGCCGCGCATGCGCAGATCGAGCGCTCTGCTGCCCGGGGCTTCAGGAAAATGGCCGCGGGATGCCGCGCGTGCGCAGATGGAGATCGCGGCGGCCATTTTCTTGAAGCAGAGATGCGAACCCTGCTTCAGGAAAATGGCCGCCGTGATCCCCATCTGCGCACGCGCGGCATCCCGCGGCCATTTTCCTGAAGCCCCGGGCAGCAGAGCGCTCGATCTGCGCATGCGCGGCCACAGGAAGATGGCCGCCCCCACCGATCACCAGGGGAATAGCGCAGACCGCGCTCTTTTCCCTCCCCTGTGCAGTGGATTCTGGACTTGGGCATGCGCACACCACTACGCCACCAACGGAAAACTAAGCAAGATCTGGGAGAAGACACCACACCCATCTGACCAGACCAGCCTGATTGACAGGTGAAAACGGCTACTTTGGTAACGTATTTCGGCAGCATAGGTGGGGAATCGGGGTCCACAAAATACACTGTTGTAATGCACAGCTCAGGCCCTATTTAACAGTATTTTTATCTCATACGGAAAAAACGGGGTGACAGGTTCCCTTTAAGAAGGGACAGAAAGGACAGCCGCCAAGGACTGGGGGCTCCATTCTCCCTATACTTAGGGTGCCAACCCCCGCTGTCAGGTAGTCTTGAAGATCATAGGGATGAATAGACACACAATACCTTCCAACCAAAGATAGACTCCTATAAACCTACAAGTGCCACAAATTCTGACATTTCCATCTATCTTTGTGTCTTTTGTCCTCTCCGCTGATCCGAATAGGGTTGACAGGGCCAGCAGGTGAGTCTACGACGAGCGGGGTGCCAGTGCGCAGGATCCAGGGTGCCAACCTCTGCTGTTAGGGTAAGTTCCGTATATCATAGGGACAGGCACCTCCCTAGGTATTTTCTATCCGTGTCTATATGATACTTTGGTGGTATGTGTTTATTTCACTTTTTATAAACTAAATCAAGTAAAAGTTATATTTTAATATGTTTTCATGTTGGGTTTCTCCTCTGTATTTTCATTTAAATATTTCCCCAAATTTCTATTTTCTGTGTGAGTTTGTTTTGTCCACAAGTAATGAGATTGGCACTTGATGGATTTTTTGCTTTATTAAATTGGATGAGACGTACTGGCGTCATGGCTTCTAACGAGAGTTGTGACAGAGCTGTCCGAATGCTCGGGGATTGAGCCACAGGACTTGGTGGGAATTGTTGGTTTCCAATGTTTGTAAAGGTAAGAATTGCCTAGAATACTCAGCTTTTCTTGCTGTATAAAGTGCTGTAGCCCCTGAGGGAGGCGGTGAGCCGGGGTTATTTATCTGCTGGATTATTGTGGAGCACTGTGAGTAAAATCCTGCAGCAGCAGATGAAAGGGAGCTGTGTACATGCTAAAAATAGTTATTGACTGGTGCGGTGGTTGAGTTGGACGCTCTCTACCTGTGCGCTCACCGGCTGCTCATGGTGATGCTCCAGGTGACATTATATGAGGTGTGTGAGCCTATAATGGGCCTTGTTGCCCGCAGCAACCAGAGTTCATCTTATTTTTTTTCCGGCACAGTTTAGAAATAAATGCTGAACTATGGCTAATAATGCCATAGTAATGGCCGTCGCGGTCTTCTGACAGCTGAAGTCCTAGTTTTATCTACGCCTTGGCTACATTCATTAATGCCGGTTTCCCAATTGCTGACATTTAAACCTAGTAGTCAGCCCCTCGCCTCGGTCAGCTAAGATCAGTACTATGTTCTCAAGAATGTGAATGGCAGGATAATGCTAGAGACAATGACTTATTTCAGCATTTTATTCTCTTTACCCTCCCTATGGCTCCGAGGTTTCCATACACACGGTTGGTTTGGCAGCATTGTCTTTTTAAAAAGGCCCTTTCACAGATTTGTGCTTGTAAAGCTGGCCACATTACAGAAGAGTGGCTGTGGGGTGGAATGAAATCTACTTTTTACTTTCTCCTCTCTGTTGTGGAGACTGGCTTGTAAGGTTTAGGTTATAACTTCTGATGAGTGGGTATTGCCAGAGAAAAGGGCCGTGTGTTCCTTTTCCTGCATGACATTGACCAATCTTAAGTAAAGTGCCCCATGTAGGAGGGTAAAGAAAACACCCCTCTGAATAAGCCGAGAACAGGCTTTCTTCAGGGTGAAACTTGTAATGAGTCCTACTCTCAGCCCTGGTCACTGCTGCTACTGTGTAAAATTACGTAGAGCGGACTGATTACAAACAATTCACATTCATTTCACAGCAGTCAGTGTGGGGGGATGGGAGTTTTGTTTCATTAGACCAGTGGACATTTTTCCCCCATGTGCAGCTGCAAACTGTAACTTGTCTTTTTATGGAGATTTTGGTGTAGTGGCTTCTTTTCTCACAAAGTGGTCTTTTGGGTCCAGTTGATACAAGGTACATTTTACTGTTGATATCGATAGTTTTCTACTTGTTTTCTCCAGCATTTTCACTATATTGTTTGCTTTTGCTCTTGAATGGGTTTTATTTTTCTTATCAAAATGACATTAATCTCTAGGAGACGCATCTTCTTTCTGAACGGTATGATGGCTGTTTTAAGCTTGTGTATTATCATTTGAACAGATGAGCGTGGGACTTCTAAGTCTTTGGCAATTGTTCCTAAAGATGTGCCAGACTTGCGAGTGTCCACAATTCCTTTTCTGATGCCTTAGCTGATTTGTTTTGATTTTTGCCATGATGTTAAAGGGAACCTCTCATCTGATTCATGCAGCTCAAACTGAGGTGGGCATGAATCAGTCTGATTTTAGGCAGGTAAATGTCTCTTTGGAATACTATGATCCACATCCTCCAGTACTGCTACAGGTGAATACTAGGCATCTTGGCTGTGTCCAGCTTAACAGTGGCTCACTGGTTAGCACTGTTGCTTTCCTCTCTTTCCAAAGACATACCGACAGGGAATTTAGATTGTGAGCCCCAATGGGGACAGAGATGATGATGTCGGTAACGCACTGCGGAATATGATGGCGCTGGTTGGCTTGCTTGCACTGCGCTTTCTAGGCTATAATATGAATTCTAGAACTATTAAGAAATCTTGTTGGGTTTAGACATCATGTAATATCATCCCCGTCTCTACTGTCTTGTCAGAAGCAGGGTAGTTTTCTGCCAAGTCTGTGATTACAGTTTGGAGGGAACATTAAAAGAATATTTCAGCCACCTACATTTTTTTTTTTTTTTTTTAAGCGTTCCAAAGTATTTTTAAGATGGTTATTAGTGTTGAGCGATACCGTCCGATACTTGAAAGTATCGGAAAGTATCGGCCGATACCGGCAAAGTATCGGATCCAATCCGATACCGATACCCGATACCAATACAAGTCAATGGGACTCAGGTATCGGACGGTATTCCTGATGGTTCCCAGGGTCTGAAGGAGAGGAAACTCTCCTTCAGGCCCTGGGAACCATATAAATGTGTAAAAGAAAGAATTAAAATAAAAAATATCGCTATACTCACCTGTCCGACGCAGCCGGGACTTCAGCGAGGGAACCGGCAGCGTTGTTTGTTTAAAAATCGCGCTATTACTTGGTTACGTGAATTCCCGGCTTGTGATTGGTCAGGTCGGCCATGTTGCCGGGACGCGGACCAATCACAGCAAGCCGTGACGAAATTACGTCACGGCTTGCTGTGATTGGTCCGCGTCCCGGCAATATGGCCGCCCTGACCAATCACAAGCCGGGACGTCACGGGAGGCTGGACACGCGCTCATTTTAAAATGGGCGCGTGTCCAGCCTCCCGTGACGTCACGGCTTGTGATTGGTTGCGCCGCGATCAACCAATCACAAGCCGGGAGGCTGGACGCGCTCATTTTGAAATGGGCGCGTGTCCAGCCTCCCGGCTTGTGATTGGTTGACCGCGACGCAACCAATCACAAGCCGTGACGTCACGGGAGGCTGGACACGCGCCCTTTTTAAAATGAGCGCGTTTCCAGCCTCCCGTGACGTCACGGCTTGTGATTGGTTAATGGCGGCCATGTTGCCGGGACGCGGACCAATCACAGCAAGCCGTGACGTATTTTCGTCACGGCTTGCTGTGATTGGTCCGCGGCCCGGCAACATGGCCGCCCTGACCAATCACAAGCCGGGACTTCGCGTAACCATGTAAAAGCGGGAATTTTAAACAAACAACGCTGCCGGTTCCTGCGCTGAGGTCCCGGCTGCGTCGGACAGGTGAGTATAGCGATATTTTTTATTTTAATTCTCTATTTTACACATTTTAACATTAATGTTGTTCCGATACCCGATACCCGATACCACAAGAGTATCGGAATCCCGGTATCGGAATTCCGATACAGCAAGTATCGGCCGATACCCGATACTTGCAGCATCGGAATGCTCAACACTAATGGTTATGCATTCTATAGAAAGACAATATGTGGTATACCGTATACCTTGGCAATCCAATGCCAAGGCTTCCCTGGTTCCCCGTCAGTCTCTGCTCTTTCATCATTGTAGCATAGACTTATTTACACCGCTATGGTTACAGTGCCTCCTGTGATTGGCTGCAGCGGTAACATGTCAATACGGCCTAGCAGGACCCGGAAGAACAGGCACTTTTCTAAATGAGTGTTAAGAAGTGCCTTCATGGGGCATCGGGACTTAAAATAACGTGTCAAAAATAAAATTGTAAGGTTGATAAACTCCTTTTAAAACTGAAGATGTGATTGTATTAGTTTTTTGTTTTATTATTTCTTACATGGTTTTCACCGTATTCCATGATTTAGTTCACAAACCACCTCGCTCTGCTTTCATTGGGACATTTGTGTTGCTGTTTTATATATGGAGCTAAAAAGTTTTTTGGGAGGTCACCACACAATATATATGGGGATACACCTGAAGTCCGTACAAACACATGATCAATAATACAAAGAAAAAGCTACAGATCATAAGTGATCACCGCACAATACAAAAGGTTTTTATTGAATACACAACAGACAAATTCCAGTAAAAACATTTAAAAACCCTGGTGGCTTATAATAAAGCCATAGGCAACCCCCCAACAGGCCAAAATACAGATTGGATGCAAATATGTTATAACATATATCAATCTCTATCATACATGTAATCCTATCCCTTGGACAAATTCATTTGTGACACTCAATACCAACTATATACAATGTACATGTGTGGATAAGATACACATATACATTGTATCTTATCCACATGTATCTTATCCACACATGTACATTGTATATAGTTGGTATTGAGTGTCACAAATGAATTTGTCCAAGGGATAGGATTACATGTATGATAGAGATTGATATGTTATAACATATATATCAATCTGTGGCCACTGTAAACTTGTGTATTTTGGCCTGTTGGGGGGTTGCCTATGGCTTTATTATAAGCCACCAGGGTTTTCTATACGTTATTTTTATGACTTTTTAAATGTTTTTACTGGTATTTGTCTGTTGTGTATTCAATAAAAATCTTTTATATTGTGCTGTGATCCCTGTTATGGTCTGTAGCTTTTTCTTTGCATTATTGTTGCTGTTTATACAGCCACGGAATTGTATGCTGCAGATCTGAAAAAGTTTCAAGAAGTGACATGGCGCTGGCAGTCATGCACCGAACCGAATGGGGACAATAAGGCTGTGTGCACACGTTGCAGATTTTTCGCGTTTTTTTTCGCTATAAAAACGCATACATTATGCATCCCATCATTTAGAATGCATTCCGCAATTTTTGTGCACATGATGCGTTTTTTTCTGCGAAAAAAAACGCATCGCAGTAAAAAACGCAGCATGTTCATTAATTTTGCAGATTTCCCACTATTATTGCATTGGGAACCTCCGGAAAAATCCGCAAAAAAAAAGCACCAAAAACGCAGTAAAATCTCGGTAAAAACGCATGCGGATTTCTTGCAGAAAATGTCCGGTTTTGCACAGGAAATTTTTGCAAGAAATCCTGAACGTGTGCAAATAGCCTAAGTATGTGCACCCACTGCAGTGCAAACTGCAAATCCGTGGCAGAAATGGAAGCGTCAGCCACAGATTGCACTGCACAGATGGCCCTGTGAGCATAGCCGTAGTGTGCATGTGGAGGCTGTAGTGATGAATGATATTTGCATGCAGATAATTAATATTTTATAGAAGAGTTCAGCACTGCTGCCTGTTTCTAAGGAGAAACCATGAAATGTTAAAATGGCCAACCAGGCGACAAGCCTAGAATGGCCCTGCAGCCAGTTGTGAGGCTACCTGGACATGATTGGTATGAGGTTTATTTTTCTCCAGCTCTGAATAAATGCTGTTTTGTAGAATGTGGTTGTGCTTAGGTTTTGATGTCAATGATCAAGGCTTTCTGACATGAAACACATTAACAGAATTCACGGACAATGGACCCAGAGTGTAATGAGCCTGTGTAGAGTAGGGGTGTGCAGCCTTTTCTGACCCGAGGGCTACATTGCCTTTTTGAGGGCCACAATAGAGGGATTGCCATTTGACACAGTTCTAGCAGATCATCATCATGCCATAGAAGCCCAGAAAGTGGGACCTGCGCCTATGGGAATAATAGTGCTCGTAGCCAACAGTTGGCTTAGGAATCCAACAACCTGTGTTTCTTTCTGAGAATTATATGCAGTCAGCCACACTCGGGCAGGAGGCATAGCGGGCCACCGTTTGTGCCCCACTGGTCTAGAGGAGGTGACCATGGTGTGTACACGTCTTGCTGTTTGTTACTTGCCCGGTATATATTCTCTGGTGTGTCTGCAGTTTGGATTTGTCACTTATGGATTATTGAGCCACCATTTGTAGTATACCTGAATCTCAGGGCAGCCGGCAGACCGAAGTGCTGTGTTCAGGCACCATGTTGTTTGTTACTAATAAGTAAGGGAAATTCCTGCAGGCTCCGACACCTTCACAGATGTATGATATTCTATATTGGGTTTTATTTAGTTTCTGAAGTTTGATCACTGACTTTTTATGTCGCTTAATATTGTTTTCTTGCTTGTTTGCAGGACACCGCCGTATTGATGTGTCGGCGATAGACTTCTCACCAAAAGTTTGGACAAACTGCTTAAGGAGGAGGGCGGGGCATCTGGCCCTGTCCTCCTCCTCTCCGGAGAGCAAACTTTTGTGTCTTCGGACCCCCACCCCGAGAGAGTGTATGTGGGTTTGTCATGAGTCCGGCCGGCTGCTCCCATGTGAACAGCTTTAAAGTGGATAATTGGAAGCAGAACCTGCGTGCTATTTACCAGTGCTTTGTGTGGAGCGGGACGCCGGAAACCCGGAAGAGGAAGGTAACTTTGTATCCGATATTTATTGGGCTACTCTTGTAGTAAGACGATTGGAGTGTGCTTATATAAAGGCATCCTGTCACCAGGTTTTCCATATATAAACCAAATCCACCAACTTTAGGTTGGCTTGCCACACACATCTAAGAAAATCCCTGTACAATCCTCCTGTGCCGTATGCTGATCGGTCTGGGTGCTACCGGTCTGTGCTCAGCGCCTCGTTCCCCCTCCATTGCCGGCCCTCTTTAATTGATGTGGCTCATGTCTCCTGCATCGTCCATAGTCTGTTGCGCCTGCGCAGCTCCTGCTCTATATTGTGCAGCTGTGAGAGTTGAACAGACTGGCTGATGTAGGAGATGTTAGACATGTCAATCCAGGCAGGAGGAAGACTGAGGAGACGTCAGCACAGACCACACATCGCCCCGGCCACACCGATTAGCATACAGTATAGATTTCCTTAGCAATGTGGGGCAGCTGGGCACTTATAAGCAGGATGTTGGAGTGCTGTTCAGGACAACTTAAAGGGAACCTGTCAGCAGATTTTTCCGCTATAAGATGCGGCCACTGCTTTTCAGGGCGTATCTACAGCATTCTATAATACTGTATATAAGCCCCCAGTCCGACCTGCAAGTGAAGAAAAATAAGTTATATTCTACTCACCCAGGGGGGGGATCCTGTGCGGTCCGATAGGTGTCGCAGGTCTGGCGCCTCTCATCTTCTTGTGACGCTGCCTTCCTGCTTCTTCATGGCCCCCTGGCATTGCGCTTCTGCGCAGGCGTACTCCTCGCCCTGTTAAAGGCCGACCCAAGTACAGCAGTGCACAGGTGCTGGGCCTCTGACCTTTCCCGGCCCCTGCGCACTGCAGTGCTTTGCTCTCAACAGGGCAGAGAAGTGCGCCTGCGCAGGAGCGCCGATTCCGGGGAGCGATGAAGCAGGAGGGCGGCGTCACAAGAAGATGGGGGGCCCTGGACCTGCGACACCCATGGGAGCGGACCGTCCTGCAGGTGAGTAGAATAAAACTTATTTTTCTTCACTTGCAGGTCGGATCGGGGGCTTATATACAGTATTATAGAATGCTGCAGATAAGCCCTGAAAGGCAGTGGACGCATCTGAAAGCGGCAGAATCTGCTGACAGGTTCCCTTTAACGGTAATCTCATACTAGGCATTGTTTTCAGCGTTTTTTTTCCTTTGGTTTTCCTTGCATTTTTTGCTGCCATTTTGCCATGCTCAAATTGTCTCTTGTGCTTGCTGATAAGGTTAATGTTGAAAAAAATCCCTATTCTATAGAATCAGGTTTTGGTACAAAAAATGCAGCAAAACTGATGCCTGAATGTTTTTTTTTTCACCACTCATTCATTTCGACGGGTGACAAAATGCTGAAAGTGACATGCTCCATTGTGCAAAAAAACATGCAAAGCATAAAATCCTGAAGACAAAAAAAAAGCTGTGTGCAAAAGAGTTCTGAAGTCTTAGACTTTGCTGGTACTGTAAACCGCAGCTGAAAATGTGCATTAAAAAAAAGCTGCAAAAACGCTTAGTGTGAATTTAGCCTTAAGACTGACTCCTTATCTTTTTATTTTTTTTGGTCCTTTATAATAAAATAGAAAAAAAACTGGCAGATGGCATAGAATAGTTTAGAGCTGGGCAAAGTACTACAGGCTGTATGCAATTTCTAGTGATCATGGCTATCTTGCCACTACAAATGCTAGACCATTGCAGCGGTGTGTGAACAGGGCCTCATTGGTAACCAGGTTGTGGCCTAGTGCAGTGTTACTGCAGATGGCTTTTTGTTGTACCCGTTTGAGTCTTCATTTGTTCCTTCTTCTAATGTCCTTACCACTGCACTAGTCTAGCCGGCTTCTAACATCTGCGGTTAGGCTAAGTGCTTGTATATGACGGGCATATTCGTTCATGAGGAAGACAATCCGACAAGAGGCTGCAGGTCTGATGGTTGCTGTGTAACATTGTAAAAACAAATAATGGAATCCAAATTTTGGCCTCTGTCTGCTGCCTGACATAATAGACCTTACATCATTGAACTGACACCCTCTCCCACCCCTCATCCCCCTAAAAACATTTTTATATTGCAACTTCTGCATCTTTTCAGATGCAACATTGTGTTACTGTAAAAACTTCCTGCATGTTAACATCTTGATGGGTGCAGGCGCTGTTTTTGAGATCATTGAGGTCTTTGCATGTGAACCCCCCACCATCACCACCAAACAAAATATCTGACACGTCAGGCATTTAGTTATGATACCCCTTAATTGGGTGGTCTCCTTGCAGCCATAGACCACCTCATGACTTTGGCAGTGACACTAGAGCCATCCAGAAAGGTTTATGCACTATTAAATGGTGGTCGTCCATGTAATGCAGTAACTGCTCGAATTTACCAAAAGGAAAGCCTGCTCATACAGACATCTGTCCTAGATCATAGGTGTCCATGATGGGGGTTGTCTCCCTTACCCATTATTTCAACACCACTTCCATAGTTTGTGTCCTGATCAAAAGGGTAATTAATCTTTCTAATGCAGCTGCTTGGATGGATCATCAAAGATCACCCACGTGTTGGATGTTACATGGAATGTTTGTCCACAGCGTGATATTTGCTGTGCTGCGCAGTGTGAGCATCGGTCCACCCAGCGTGGATACAGGGCTTCCACAGTGGGGTTGCCATGGGAATCCCTCCAGTGTGGAGCGGCCATGTTTTATATAGCGCAGAGCAGTATACCTCTGTGCGTGTCCCTGCCATTACCACTGGACTATTAACCCTTTACCGCAGTGATGACTGTCGCCCACGTTACATTTTCAGTGGGGCTTTTCCACTATATCCAGACTCAGCTGAAATAATAAAGGGGGGGTTGGAAGCCAATTCCTCGTTAATGTCAAATGTCTTTCTATATGAGTTCTGTCACTGTATCACATGTATGTTCACGACTGATTGTCATTGCTGCCGGCTTGTCATTGAAAGAACCTCCTATTTTCTATTTTTTTTTGTATAAGATTGCTTTTATGTTTTTGACACTGGAACGTTTCGTTGACAGGCCAAGTCGTGCATTTGTCACATGTGTGGCGCCCACCTGAACAGACTACACTCTTGCCTGTACTGCGTGTTCTTTGGTTGTTTCACGAAGAAACACATTCACGAGCACGCTAAAGTCAAGAGACACAATCTAGGTGAGTGGTGACCGCGGACTGTAAAATGCGTCTGGCCAGTATACCAGTGTGGATTGTTATATTGCTTGTTTGGGGGGGGGGGGGGGTTGTCACAATCTGGGTGTATTAACCCTGCCGATTTCCCTTAGAAAGGACCACCACCCTAGTGTTCTCTCAAATTTTCAGCAAATGCCATTTACCCCAGCTACTTGGGCCTGTAAAATAAAATTGCAGTATTTCCCGGAATTCGACATATTGAAAGTGGGATATGATCAGTGAGCAGCATGTCATAGAGCAGGAGGAGACGATCAGATTGCTGAACAATTTTGTTGGAAAAGTTTGAATAGAGCTTGTATTTTATTAATTGAAATCCCTGGTGTTTGTAGACATGAGTCCAGTGGGTGGTCCCTGTATGACTGCATGCAATGACATGTCAATCACTGAGTAGGACCACCTGCTGGACTCATGTATACAAACTCCAGGGATTTTAAAGGGAACCTGTCACCCCCCTCTGGTGGTTTTAACTAAGAGTAATCTGAGAACTACTAAAAGTCAATGCCAGAAAAATCTTTTATTATTCAATACTATGACCAGTCATACTATACACCAACGTTTCAGCCTATGGGGCCTTTGTCAAGGTGATTTATCTGTATGGCGGTATAGTGATCAAAGCTGAAGATGGGGCCATGTGAGAGTTGGAAAAACGCCGCTGTGGTGATGAGGTGATTTTTCTGGCATTGACTTTTAGTAGTTCTCAGATTACTCTACTATGTGATATTATTTTTTCTGAGGACTCCTTTTGCATTTTGGACTGCGATCCCCTTAATCTATTTTAACTAAAAGAGCCACCTTGTGTACCACTAATGCTGCATTCTGTGAAGGTGGCTCTTTTTTGGGGGGTCCCTTCCAACGCTGCAATATCACATTTTATAATTTGCCCGCCATACCTTTAGTCTGTCCGGGGGGCACGTCTTTTCCCCCCGGACACAAACGCCTCCCAGCCATCACTCAGCCCCTCTGGGCGCCGCCTCTTCTGCCTTCGTTAACACCCCCTGTGCCTGCGCTGTAAGTTCCCATCATGTGATGTGAGGCGAAGGGCAGCGCAAACTGTGCATGCCTGAAAAAGGAACTAATCGTGCAGGCGCCGGGGACGTTAATGTAGGCACAGGAGGCGGCACCCGGAGCACGGAGGGGCCGAGCGATGGCTGGGAGGCGTTTGTGTCCGGGGGAAAAGGCATGCCCCCCCGGACAGACTAGAGGCATGGCTGGCAAATTATAAAAAGTGATATTGCAGCGTTGGAAGGGACCCCCCCCCCAAAAAAAGAGCCACCCTCACAGAATACAGCATTAGTGCTGCACAAGGTGGCTCTTTTAGTTAAAAACGCCGGGGGGGGGGGGGACGGGTTCCCTTTAATGAATTAAATTACTTCTGCTGATTTATTTTTTTTTTCCAGCAAACCCGTGTTCTGCTCAGCTTCACTTTCCCTATACCATACTGTACAATGGTTCCGTCTTAACCCAAATAATGAACCTCTAACGTGGAAAAAAAAAATTCAACACTTCAAAATGTGCTCCTATACCTTTACTGGTGGGAACTGAAGCTTTGTTACATGACGCCTACATCTCACCCAGTAGTAAATTATAATTCAGAATCAAGTTTGGCCACTTTCTCGTGTCAGTGTTTGGTTGAGTTTTTTGCATTCATATTTCTCAGAAGTACCAAATTTCCATGTGGCAATAGCATGGGTGTATGGTCCCTGAGTAGAAGTAAACAAATTGGCTCTCGTCCAGAGGCAAGAAAACTAGTGCCACCTATAGATATCTACACTGCACGTCAACATCCGACCCATAAGTCTTGAAATTTGATTATCTTTAATAGATCGCAAATTAACTTGAGATCAGTAAAGACAAGCCACCAATTGGCGTTCCTGTGCTATGTTCAGTAGCGCATCGTCACTCCGTGTACACAGGCAGGTAAACGACAGCCGATAGTCTTGTATGGAGTTGATCGGTCCTTTAAGGCAGGCCTGGATTATTCTTGGGCTACCTCTAGATGGCAACACTGCCGTTTTTCGGTCTACTGGAGGATTGCCAATTTCCATTAGTGGAGCAAAGACACAATCTTTCCAGATTTTTCCTCTATTTGTCGCATTTCTTGTTTTGGCTTAACATACTGGTAAAATTGATTGTCTGGGAAAAAAAAAAAAAAAAAAAAAAGTCCTCCTTTGAATTTTGGCGCTTGTTACATATGGAGTTTGTCAGGAGCCCTGTAGCTTTCCAGGTGGATACACCAAACGCACAGTGCGAGCACAATGTAAGTGTACTGTTTAAAGGAATGCAAAATACTGGTGTGGCAAACGGTTTGGTCTGAATTCAGTAGTGAGTTTTTGCCAGTTTTTCGAGGTGAAACACATTGAAATGTTGCAAAACTTTTGCACAACTCTATTTTTAAGCCAAAGAGGCTGGAGCTGGACCAGAACAGGATATCAGAGTTAGATTCATCATAATTTGCGCTACTCAAGTGGGAGTGGTGCATGGCAGTGGTTAGAAGAAGCGCCAAATTCATGAGGCACACAACAGTAAATTAACAAAACGCCACCACACTACAGTGATCTGCATTCATGCACAGCTAGGGGCCACTACAAGTGTGGAGCATAAAGTCTATCAATGGAATAATAAGGTAAGGGGCCATGTTGAGCATACATCTTTCTTGCATAGCTACATACACTACCGTTCAAAAGTTTAGTGTCACCCAGACAATTTTGTGTTTTCCATGAAAACTAATACTTTTATTACTCAAATGAGTTGCCAAGTGAATTGAAAATCTAGTCCAGACATTGACAAGGTTCGAAAAAAAGATTTTTTTTTTATTTGAAATAATAATTTTCTCCTTCATACTTTGCTTACGTCAAAGAATGCTCTCTTTGCAGCAATTCCAGCATTGCAGACCTTTGGCCTTCTGGTAGTTAATTTGCTGAGGTAATCTGGAGAAATTTCACCCCATGCTTCCAGAAGCCCCTCTCACAAGTTGGTTTGGCTTGATGGGCACTTTTTGCATACCATACGGTCAAGCTGCTCCCACAATAGCTCAATGGGGTTGAGATCTGGCGACTGCGCTGGCCACTCCATTACAGAGAGAATATCAGCTGCGCCTGCTTTCCTAAATAGTTCTTGCATAATTTGGAGGTGTGCTTTGGGTCATTGTCCTGTTGTAGGATGAAATTGGCTCCAATTAAGCGCTGTCCACAGGGTATGGCATGGCATTGCAAAATTAAGTGATTGCCTTCCTTATTCAAAATCCCTTTTACCTTGTACAAATCTCCCACTTTACCAGCACCAAAGCAACCCCAGACCATCACATTACCTCCACCATGCTTGACAGATGGCGTCATGCACCCTTCCAGCATCTTTTCAGTTGTTCTGCGTCTTACAAATGTTCTTCTGTGTGATCCAAACACTTCAAACTTGGATTCGTCTGTCCATAACACTTTTTTCCAGTCTTCGTCTGTCCAATGTCTGTTCTTTTGCCCATATTAATCTTTTCCTTTTATTAGCCAGTTTCAGATATGGCTTTTCTTTGCCACTCTGCCCTGAAGGCCAGCATCCCAGAGTCGCGTCTTCACTGTAGACTTTGACACTAGCGTTTTGCATGTACTATTTAATGAAGCTGCCAGTTGAGGACCTGTGTGGCATCGATTTCTCAAACTACAGACTCTAATGTGCTTGTCTTGTTGCTCAGTTGTGAAGCGTGGCCTCCCACTTCTCTTTCTACTCCGGTTAGAGCCTGTTTGTGCTCTCCTCTGAAGGAAGCAGTACACACTGTTGTAGGAAATCTTCAGTTTCTTGGCAATTTCTCTCATTGAATAGCCTTCATTTCTAAGAACAAGGATAGACTGTCAAGTTTCAAATGAAAGTTATTTGTTTTCTGGCCATTTTGAGAGTTTAATGGAACCAACAAATGTAATGCTCCAGATTCTCAAATAGCTCAAAGGAAGGTCAGGTTTATAGGTTCTCTAATCCAGTGATTTTCAACCAGTGTTCCGCGGCACACTAGTGTGCCGCGACACATGGTCGGGTGTGCCGCGGGGAAAGTTCCCCAAACTATGGTGCCCCCTCCTTTCTGCCCCGATCTCCTGTCCGCTCCTCCGATCCCCCCCCCCCCCCATACTTACCTAGCTCCGATGTCCCTCCCGGTGTCCGTCCGTCTTCACCATGGGCGCCGCCATCTTGGAAAATGGCGGGCGCATGCGCAGTACGCTGGCCGGCAGATTCGTTCCTATACATTTTGGTCGCTGTGATAAGTTCTATCACAGCGATCAAAATAAAAAAATAGTAAATAAACCCCCCCCTTTATCACCCCCATAGGTAGGGACAATAATAAAATACAGAAAATATAATTATTTTTGTTTTTCCATTAGGGGTAGGGTTAGGGGTAGGGTTAGGGGTAGGGTTAGGGGTAGGGTTAGGGGTAGGGTTAGGGGTAGGGGTAGGATTAGGGGTAGGATTAGGGGTAGGATTAGGGGTAGGGTTAGGGGTAGGGTTAGGGGTAGGGTTAGGGGTAGGGTTAGGGGTAGGGTTAGGGGTAGGGTTAGGGGTAGGGTTAGGGGTAGGGTTGCACTTAGGGTTGCACTTAGGGTTGCACTTAGGGTTGCACTTAGGGTTGCACTTAGGGCTAGGGTTGCACTTAGGGCTAGGGTTGCACTTAGGGCTAGGGTTGCACTTAGGGCTAGGGTTGCACTTAGGGCTAGGGTTGCACTTAGGGCTAGGGTTGGAATTAGGGTTGCACTTAGGGTTAGGGTTGGAATTAGGGTTGCACTTAGGGTTAGGGTTGGAATTAGGGTTGCACTTAGGGTTAGGGTTGGAATTAGGGTTGCACTTAGGGTTAGGGTTGGAATTAGGGTTAGAATTAGGGTTGCAATTAGGGTTAGGGTTGGAATTAGGGTTAGAATTAGGCTATGTGCACACGGTGCGGACTTGGCTGCGGATCCGCAGCGGATTGGTCGCTGCGGATTCGTATCAGTTTTCCATCACGTTTACAGTACCACGTAAATCTATGGAAAACCAAATCCACTGTGAACATGGTGCGGAAAATACAGCGCGGAAACGCTGTATATTCACACTGAGTATAAATACATTTAGAATCTATATTATTAACTATATGTAGAATATGTACTGTTTTAGTGTCATTTTGTGCTATTTTGGTGGTTGGTGTGCCCCGGGATTTTTTAAGTATAAAAAGTGTGCCGCAGCTCAAAAAAGGTTGAAAATCACTGCTCTAATCAGCCAAACTGTTTTCAGCTGTGCTAACATACTTGCACAAGGGTATTCTAACCTTCAATTAGCCTTCTTACACAGTTAGCAAACACAAAGTACCACAAGAACACTGGAGTGATGGTTGTTGGAAATAGGCCTCTATACACCTATGAAGATATTGCGTTACAAATCAGACGTTTGCAGCTAGAATAAATGTACCATGTTAACAATGTATAGAGTGTATTTCTGAATCACTTAATGTTGGCTTCATTGAAAAAACTGTGCTTTTCTTTAAAATAAGGACATTTCTAAGTGACCCTAAACTTTTGAATGGTAGTGTATATAGCTGAAAGAATGTATGGTTGGCCTTCTGCTTAACCCCTTAAGGACCAGGGGTTTTTCCGTTTTTGCATTTCCATTTTTTTTTTTAATCGCGCCATTTAACATGTTAACAGCCTGCGGATGGATCATGACTCCACCCACAGCTGTCAGGGATACATGACAGCTCATCAGATCCGCTGTCATGTGCCGGAAAAGGTACGGGCTCATTGCCGGAGCCCACACAAAGCAGGGGGAGGCGTCCAATGACTGATATATCAGTCATTGGACCTTTAAGGGGTTAAAAAAGTTGTCTATTTGGGAGATGAAGGGATAAGTATACCTGTGATCCGTTTCACTAACGTCATGTTGGCTTTTTCCATCACTTCAGCACATGTTGTGTTGCTAGGCATTAGGGAGAGAGAAGTGTGGCAGAAGTGTGATTTATTTAGAAGGCTGAGTGGCATAGCGAGCAATAGTCACACTACAGATTCTTCATTCACTCCCTTGTTTGCGCTGGTCTCTCCTACCTGGCCGCACAGAAGGATATTCCTGTTCGCCAATCGCTGGCTGCACCAGTGCTCCGCCTTAGTCACTGATTGGTTTAGTGGTGTTTCCTACATGTCAAGCGGGTCCAGGACCAAAAGGAATAAGCGGATCCTCTGTGCTACTGATAAAAATCCAGGAGACTTGCTGTTATGTAGCCATGACTGGTTCTCCTCCTGCTCCGGTCACTGCAGCTTCCCGCACAGACTGCTCAGCTCGCTGGTCCATACAATGGAGCTGGTGGAAGAGCATGTGACCACACATGTCCATCAGTCTTTTCCAATAGAAAAGCAGTTTTCTTGTGGGGTTTTCAGTAACAGGAGCTGGAGAACCGTCATGTCTAGATAACAGTAAGTGCTGCAAAATCATGTTCTCAACAGATCTCCTAAAATTCATAAAATAAAGATAATGTGGCCGACCCGATACTTCGTTCTGCAGCCAGCAATAGACCTTGTAATACAGCAGCTATAGGAGGCAAATGGTGCAACATTTTTAATGAAAGCGAATTGCAAAAGATTCTTTGCCCCAATTGCATACATTTAAATAAAAAGTCAACAAATGTGGATAACCCCTTTAAAAACTCAGTGATTGACCAGCCCCCTATATATTTATATATTATTTGTATATGTAAGCATTCCATGCCCCTCAATTGAACCGTTCTATAATGGGTCACACTTCCCCTGTGTTAATAGTTACATTTTAGCCAATCTTATCTGTCACAAGTATTCAAAAGTATTTTTTTCCTACATTACTTACAACTTCTTGAATTCTTGAATTTTTTCTTCTTCAGCCATAGATTTGTTGTATGGGGGTATATACTGCTTTATGTGTCAAGACTACATATATGATAAAGACATGGAGCAAGTTGCCAAAGAAGAACAAAGAAAAGCTTGGAAGCTACAAGGTATGTCTCTTCACAATATAATATTGTAACGTCATTATGTTCCCCAGTCGAAAACCATAGGGGTAATTCCAGTTGTCGCTGTCAGTGTTATATTTGGGTGTGCTCCAAGGGTGCGAGAGAACTGATTTGTAAAAACAGTGTGGCTATTTTCTCACACCTGTACACCTTCACATTGTGGTGCTGTGATGCTTTGAGGGGCCTTTTTTTTTTTTTTTTTTTTTCCTTTTCTTTTTTTGGACCCTGAGCTGTGGATTTTGGTGCCGATTTTGGGTAAATATGCCATGTTGTTTGCACTTGTGTTTTTTTTTTTTTTTGTTTTTTTTTTTTTTTTTTTTCGTAACTCACAATTCTGGTTTTCCGATTCCCTCTTCCAATGTATATTTTAATTTTATATTTTATCAACTTATTCAGTCACAACGATACTGAATCTTTATTACCGTAATTCAATTTCTTTTGAATATTAAAAAAAACCTCTAAATGTTTTTAGTGTAATATGGTACTTGGACCTCTGTTCGATCACTTATATGATATAATGCAATACCACATTGCAGTATGTAGTGAAATAGCTGTTCTATGGCTGAACTTCAATGGGAGACCAAAATGGCAGTTACGGGTCCTCCTGTGTGAATTGGGTGACGGGTTCCGTTAACTCCTTGAAGACTGCCAACGTACATTTTCATCATCAAAACGCTGTGCAAAGTATGAAGCCCATCCTACAAGTGGCAGAAAGCTATGTGACCGCCATGGTAACCCATTGGTTCCTTGCAGTCACGTTGCGGTGGCAATTGGTAGCCGGTGTCATTTTAAATGATGTAATTTAAGCACACTGTCAGAGCTCCAGTCGCTGCAATTACAGCAAATGGTGGATATGATATGTAGCATAACTGTCTGCCGCCTATGAAGCAGTCTCTGCTCCTGAGCTGGTTTCATTCTTTCCATAGTGTCCTATGATGAAAATGTACGGCAAAGGTCATTAAAGAGTTAGCGGGAACTTGTCACCTCACTCATGCTGCCCAAACCATGGGCAGGAAGAATCAGAGGCTCTAAGAAGCTGACGTGAGTGTAGTGGAAAAGAATGAGACTTTTATTACAGTGCTCCTTAGAGATATTGTGTATCACACGCAACTTTTTATTCAGTAAAGACCTTTATCAAACCTACATTGTAGGGACAACAAAAAATAAGACACAAGATAATATACAATATAACGAGGAGAAAAAAACCATAATGAAGGGTATACAATAATCCGACATAATGCTCCAATAATAGCCACTCATTGCAGAGAATATAATGGTAACAAGGCTTGTCTCGGATGATACAAATAGTACAGTATAGTTTGTCCAAGGTAGAAAGAAGGCAATGCCTCTAACAGGTTAAATTACTAATATAGAGCTGCCAGGTCCACAGGGATCACACCAAAAAAGGGAGGGAAACATAGTTAAATAAAAATAAATAACAGTAGAAAGTAAGATGATTTGGGTGAGGATCCCAGCTAAGACTTGTATGCAGACTCCACTAAGACATCCAGTATATGGCAGAACGGCAAAGGTGAAACGCTGTAATAAAAAATGCATAAAGAGTCTAACCATATGTGTGTCAGGCCACAAAGTGTGGGAGAAGAAAGAACTAGTTCTAGGCCTCATGTGGCTCAAGTGTCAACAGTTTCCGCATGATGACAGCATTGATGCTATGTACTGGCTTTGCCCGTTGAGTCTAATCGAGCACATCTGGGACATCATGTCTGGCTCCATCCACCAATGCCACGTTGCACCACAGACTGTTCAGGAGTTGACTGATCCAGGTCTGGGAGGAGGAGATCCCTCAGGAGCTCATCTACCACCTCCTCAGGAGCATGCCCAGGCGTAGAGAGGTCATACAGACAAGTGGTGGCCACACACACTACTGAGCATCATTTCCTTGTCTTGAGACATTTGCACTGAAGTTGAATTAGCCTGTAATTTGATTTTTCCACTTTGATTTTCAGTATCATTCCTAATTCAGACCTCCATTGGATATTAATTTTACATTGATCATTTTTGTTTTGTTTTTCGCAACACATTCCACTATGTAATGAATAAAGATTTGCAACTGGACTATTTCACTCAGTGATATCTAGGATGTGGGATTTTAGAGTTCCCTTTATTTTTTTGAGCAGTTTATAACAAAAGTCCAATCTCTGTGACTGAGATATCATGTAGTATACTGCACCCCTTGTAATTTAATATGTGCACCGCTGTAGACAATGGCCGCCTGTATTCTGGGAAGCAGGAGGCCCCAGTATATGTCTGCTATACACATCGGATGTGGCTGCAGATCCCCCCCGGGGATTACGGACCACCTGATAACTGCTGCTTTGTACCAGCCCAGTGTTGCCTTGGTCTTGTGCCTCCTGGAAATCTCCCTCATAGATGAAATCCTGGTGTCGTCACTGTGCTGCCATGGCAACCTCCATGCAGGCATTGCATCCTCTGAGCATTGCAGTTGTGACTGAAAGCCAGCATTTGGGCCATAGGAGGCCATTACCTTAACAATTTATCACAATTCCCCTATCAAGCTTATAGCATTACCGATGATCCCTGTCATCTGATCTTAAAATGTGTGAAATTAAAATATTTGATTTCCAAAGCATAACGTAGCTGCTTTGTGATAAAATATTCATTTGCTGTGATGATGGGAAGTCAGCCATAAAATCAGATTTAGAGGCATGCTTTTCCTGCAGTGTTATCCTCTCAGTAAACATGGAGGTGGGTGGGATGAGAACAGCCTTATGTACAGGTCTTCCCCTCAAGAATGATTGCTTAAGCTGCTGATGGCACAACCGGGCCCAATGCCTGCTGCTGATCTGCTCTTGCAGACAGTGACATCCATTTGCCTTTTCCATCGGTTGAGAGAGGCTGGTTGGAGGCACTGAAGCACCCTCCCTATGAGCGGCCATTTTTCCGGCCTGTGCAGATGAAGCCCTGCTCATCTGTATTTTGTGAATTGAGTTGGTGACTGGTAGAGGCCGCACACTGCTCCGTCTGCACAACATGTCTGTCACAGCACTTGTCAGGTTACATTTGGCAGTGTTGGGTCTTTCCCCACAGTTTGAGAACACCTAGGACTGTCTTGTGCGGAATAAAACCGGAATGGGAGATCACTTACTTCATTATCAAAATGTTTGTCACTATTGGTAATTCCAAAGTGAAATCCCCGAGCCTTCAGGGAGCATGGCCGTGTGAGCAGTGCCCCTTAAGTCCTCTATGTACTGAAATCTTGGCTTTGTGGCTTTGAATAAAAAAAATTGTTTGGTCATTTTGTAAAGGAAAATTTGTTTGGAGTTCCCTGAGGTAATTTTACCCCCAACCCAGGTGTGAAGTTGGGAAATGCTGTTTGCCTCACTCAACTGGTTGGTAAGATTGGGGGCAAATCAGAATACAATGTTTAATTTATTCTATGCAACGTCCATGTCCCCTGACAGAATAGATATGTGAGCCCTCCCTAAAGCTGTATCCCTCGTGGCATGTGGGCAAGAGCAGGTCAATAATCGCCATATTGTATTATTAGTCTTGTAAGACCTGACTTCTAGATATAGCGCCACACTTCTCTACAGGTGGTATGCAGTATTGCATCTTTGGTACTTTTACTTAAGTGAATAAAAGTTGCCTTACATATACCAAAGACTTATATGGCGCTGCTCCTGGACAAAAGCGTGTTTCGGCCACCCTTCACAACCCCTTTCATTGAAGTAGTGTTCCTTTTAGAAACATTTCTGATAAGTGACTGCATTGTCTAAAAGCAATATGAGGTAGTTATCTATGTACTGTTCTTGTAGGCGCTGGTACCTATGTCCTTTCCTATACTTCTAAGACCGTATAATGCCTTGTAATGTTAATTATTCACAGCAGTAATACGTAGCTTTGTTTTTCTTGTCTTTAATAAAGCTTTTGCTCCGTCCTTGGTATCTCCTTACCAGTATGCAATGACAGGTAAGATGCTTTATTTATCCTTTTTGTAAAGTTTTCTCCATTTATGGGCACCTTTCATTTGAGTCCTGCTGCCCGGATCACAGCCAGAATGAATCTGTCTGTTTTATTGCAGCCATATTCTACTTCAAAAAGTTGCAACGTTTCAGCCAAAACATCATTTCAAAATTGTCCAGGGCTGAGCCCCGGCATCTTCTCCATGCCCATGGGTCTCGCCATACGTGTGTGCATAGGGAAGCCCTACTAGTCAAATGGCTTGGGGTGGAGGGAAGCCTCCGGGGACTTGCCTCAGACTAGTCATCCAAGACTCGGTCCCCGGCCAGCTTGTCAAGGTATGTTTGCTCTGAAACGCTGCAGCACTTCGGAAGACGATCTGAACGGCTGCAATGACGCAGCCAGACTTGATGTGTGCTGTCCGGGATTCAGGCACCATCAGAAGACAGGTTTCCTGTAAGATTGATCAATAACCGGATTTCACAATACAAGCACTGTGCGTTATTACATGGATATTATGAGGCTGGTGTATTTACTTGGACTATGCATATCAGGGTGACAATGTAATTCTTATATTAAAATGTTCTATTTATGAGTCCTGGAATGGAATGAAATGGCTCATAAGTCAGTGTCTTCCAACCCATCCAGCAGCTAGTACAGAGCAGTAGCAGATGTTCAATCAGGCGAGGTGGGCAGAAAGTTCAACTTTTACATGGGATTATACAGCCATTGTGTCATTTATTTTCAGATTAAATACACCACCCCCATCATGAAGCATCATTATCCTCAGGAGATCCATCAATTCATAGTGTTAAATCTGGTGACTGATCCACTTTGCTACCAACCTTATTGCAAATGATGATGGGACGATGCTTTAGTATATTGCATCGCCTCTTCTAAAAGTACAGAGTAAGAGATCACCCCGCTCATGAGGCATCATCACCAGCGTACTGGCTGCCATGCCTCAAGCCACACTTGGCAGCGTGAAGGGGGAACAGCTCTCCACACTTGGATGAGAAGCCGTTGTAGAAGAGAAATAATTCCTTTTTTTGCATTGCCACCAATGAAACATACAAATAAAAGGAAGCACTTTATGTATAGCTTGGGCAGGTCAGGTCACTGTAGAAGTCAAGGACCATGTTCGCCTGTGGCATGTTCCCAACATGTTGTCTATGCCTCTTTCTTAGGTGGGAAATATCTGTGTGCTGACTCATACAAGCTCATTTTGCTTCAGCAAATCCACAGTCTGACCGAACGGTATGGAGAGAAGTATTGGATTACGCCTCTTATTCATTGAGTTCAGGATTTTCATTCCGGCCCGTTACCAAAGATGTGTAAATGAAGCACCTAGTCTTGGTGTGCCTCTGCAGACCCTAGAGAAAGAATGGCTCGTTCTTAGGAAATCAAGCGCGATCCTGTAATTGAATCCCACTGTTGTAGCAAATCCGTTTATGAAATTTCTTCCCACCTAAATATTCCACTAATTAACTTTGAGTGGTATTATTAAAAAGTGGATTCATTTAGAAACCAGAGAGACTTAGCCATGAGTTGTCGAATCCTATAAAGTTAGAGTGGGGTTGCATAACGTGGCGGAGGGACATGGCACAAAAGTCACCAGCCCTCAATATCTAATTAGAAGGGAGTTGTGTCTGATTGTGGCGCCTCTAAAAAGATATATGAACGTTATCGCGATATTAACCCCATGACTTCCAATGATGGACAGTCTCTCCCCTCCCTCATCGCCGGAGCCCGTACCTTTTTCAGCACGTCAGCTGAGCTGATCAACTGACATGTGCCCAGAACAGCCGCGGGTGGAATTGCGATTCACCCACGGCTGTTAACATGTTAAATGCCGCTGTCAAACGCTGGAAGCGCATCATTACCTTCTATCGGCGCCCGTGTCACTTGACCGTGGGTCGCCGATGGGTTGGCATGACGACGTGAGGTCAGCAGGAGACCTCTGTGGTTGTCATTGCTGGATCGCTATGATAGCTGCCTGGTGGTCGGGCGCTCATAGCAAGTGAGCATATTTGCTACATAGAGTAGGGCTGCAGCCCTGCTCTATGTAGCACAAGCGATCGGACAACTGCAGCTTCTAGTCTCCCATGGAGACTATTGAAGCAAGTAAAAAGTAAAATTAAAGTTTTTAAAAAATAAAAATATATAATTTCAAATCGCCCCATTCAAAATAAAACAGAAAAAAAAATCAAACATACACATACCGTATATACTTGAGTATAAGCCGAGATTTTCAGCCCACTTTTTTGGGACTGAAAGTGACCCTCTCGGCTTATACTCGAGTCATTGTTGGCGGGGGGTCGATGGGGGAGCGGCGCTGTGACATACTCACATGCTCCTGGCGCTTTCCCTGCATGTCCCATGGTCTCCGGGCAGCTCTTCCTCTGTTCAGTGGTCACGTGGTACCACTCATTAAAGTAATGAATATGGACGCATATTCATTACTGTATTGAACGGTACGTGACCGCTGACCACAGGAAGATGCCGCCGGCTCCCGGAGACCATCTGACGGTGAGACGCTGCCAGGGACCGCGCCGAGAGCAGGTGATTTTATCGGGGGAGGTGAGCATTGCGCGATAGTCACCTTCCTCGTTCCACCGCTGCGTGCTGCTCTGTCTTCTATCCTCTGCACTTACTGTTCAGGTCAGAGGGCACAATGACGCGATTAGCGTGGAACGAGGAAGGTGACTATCGCAAGTGCCGGGGGCCTGAGCAAAGAGAGGTGAGTATGTGGCTTATATGGGGCTTATTTTGTATGGAGCATTATATGGGGCTTATTTTGTATGGAGCATTATATGGGGCTTATTTTGTATGGAGCATTATATGGGGCTTATTTTGTATGGAGCATTATATGGGGCTTATTTTGTATGGAGCATCTTATGGGGCCATCATGAACTGTATGGAGCATTATATGGGGCTCCTGATTCAATATGGATATTCAAAAACACTTAAACTACATATGTCTCAATTAATTTTACTTTTAGGCTATGTGCACACGTTCAGGATTTCTTGCAGAAATTTCCTGAGAAAAACCTGAAATTTTCTGCAAGAAAGCAGAAGGAGCAAAAAGTGAAAATGCAAAACTAAAAATACCCCTGGTTGTTAACGGGTTAAAGTGCCAACAAACTACCATGGAGAAGGTGGGGGGGGGTTCAGTTCAATCAAATCATATAGAAAAATGTACCCGCACTATAAAGTAAAAAATGTATACCGTATATACTCGAGTATAAGCCGACCCCCCTAATTTTGCCACAAAAAACTGGGAAAACTTATTGACTCGAGTATAAGCCTAGGGTGGAAAATACAGCAGCTACCGGTGAATTTCAAAAATAAAAATAGATGCTCCATACCGTTCATTATTGCCCCAAAGGAGGTTCCATATAAAGCTGTGCCATATATAATGCTCCATACCGTTGATTATTGCCCCATAGATGCTCCATATATAGCTGTGCCATATAGAATGCTCTGCACCGTTCATTATGGCCCCATAGATGCTCCTTATAAAGCTGTGCCATTGCTCTGCACCATTCATTATGGCCCCATAGATGCCCCATATACAATGCTCTGCACCGTTCATTATGGCCCCATAGATGCTCCATATAAAGCAGTGCCATATATGCTCTGCACCATTCATTATGGCCCCATAGATGCCCCATATACAATGCTCTGCACCGTTCATTATGGCCCCATAGATGCTCCATATAAAGCAGTGCCATATATGCTCTGCATTGTTCATTATGGCCCCATAGATGCTCCTTATAAAGCAGTGCCATATATGCTGTGCACTGTTCATTATGGCCCCATAGATGCTCCTTATAAAGCTGTGCCATATATAGTGCTCTGCACTGTTCATTATTGCCTTGCCCCATAGATGCTCCATATAAAGCAGTGCCATATATGCTCTGCACTGTTCATTATTGCCCCATAGATGCTCCTTATAAAGCTGTGCCATATATAGTGCTCTGCACTGTTCATTATTGCCTTGCCCCATAGATGCTCCTTATTAAGCTGTGCCATATATGCTCTGCACTGTTCATTATTGCCCCATAGATGCTCCTTATTAAGCTGTGCCATATATGCTCTGCACTGTTCATTGTTGCCCCATAGATGTGCCATATAAGTCTGTGCCATATATAATGCTCTGCACCGTTGCCCCATAGATGTGCCATATAAATCTGTGCCATATATAGTGCTCTGCACCTTTGCCCCATAGATGTCCCATATAAATCTGTGCCATATATAGTGCTCTGCACCGTTGCCCCATAGATGTGCCATATATAATGCTCTGCACCGTTGCCCCATAGATGTGCCATATAAATCTGTGCCATATATAATGCTCTGCACCGTTGCCCCATAGATGTGCCATATAAATCTGTGCCATATATAATGCTCTGCACCTTTGCCCCATAGATGTGCCATATAAATCTGTGCCATATATAGTGCTCTGCACCGTTGCCCCATAGATATGCCATATATAATGCTCTGCACCGTTGCCCCATAGATGTGCCATATAAATCTGTGCCATATATAGTGCTCTGCACCGTTGCCCCATAGATATGCCATATATAATGCTCTGCACCGTTGCCCCATAGATGTGCCATATAAATCTGTGCCATATATAGTGCTCTGCACCGTTGCCCCATAGATATGCCATATATAATGCTCTGCACCGTTGCCCCATAGATGTGCCATATAAATCTGTGCCATATATAGTGCTCTGCACCGTTGCCCCATAGATGTGCCATATAAATCTGTGCCATATATAATGCTCTGCACCGTTGCCCCATAGATGTGCCATATAAATCTGTGCCATATAGTGCTCTGCACCGTTGCCCCATAGATACTCCACATAAATCTGTGCCATATATAACGCTGCTGCAATAAAAAAAAAAACACATACTCCCCTTTCTTGTTTGCAGCTCCTCAGCGTCCCGTCTCGGCGTCTCTCCGCACTGACTGATCAGGCAGAGGGCGGCGCGCACACTATATGCGTCATCGCGCCCTCTGACCTGAACAGTCAGCCAGAGGACGGGAAGACTGAGCGGCGCCCGGCGGTTGGAACGTGGACAGGTGAATATAAAATGCTCACCTAGTCCCGGCGCTCCTGGCGCTCCCCCAGCCTGTCACACTGTCTTCGGGTGCCGCAGCTCTTCCTCTATCAGCGGTCACCGGCACCACTGATTAGAGAAATGAATTTGCGGCTCCGCCCCTATGGGAGTGGAGTCCATATTCATTTCTCTAATGAGCGGTCCCACGTGACCGCTGAACAGGGGAAGAGCTGCGGCACCGAAGACCGTGTGACAGGCAGGGGGAGCGCCAGGAGCGCCGGGACTAGGTGAGTATGCCTCAGCGCCCTCTCCCCCGCACCCGCCGACCCCACCGCCGACCGTGACTCGAGTACAAGCCGAGAGGGGCACTTTCAGCCCAAAAATTTGGACTGAAAATCTCGGCTTATACTCGAGTATATACGGTAATCTTTTTTACACATAAAAAATACATAAAAGATTGATGAAAAGTAGGAGACCACAAGGTGGCACCACACACCCACAATTGTAACTAAACCGGAGGCTGTAAGGCTATGTGCTCACGTAGGGAATGGGGTGCAGAATTTTCTGCACAAAATCCGCATCTCCTTGCAGAATCCGCAGCTGCGGATTTGCCGCGGTTTTTGTGTGGATTTGCCGTGGAATTGATGCGGATTTTCTGTGGTTTTTCCCACTGCGGATTTCTATTATGGAAGGGTGCAGAAACGCTGCAGATCCGCGCAAAAGAAGTGACATGCACTTCTTTTAAATCTGCAGCATTTCCGTACTGATTTTTCCGCACCATCTGCACAGCTTTTTTTTTTTTACCCATTGATTTACATTGTACTGTAATTCACAGTGCGGATCTGCAGTGTTTCTGCGCGGAAAAATCCGCTGCGGATCCGCACTAAATCCGCATCGTGTGCACATAGCCTAAGAGTTATGCTTCGTACATAACCATATTTTATTATACCATAAAGACCGTGTCTGGAGACAAAACAAAGAACTCCGGGTAGAGAAAAACACATAAGAATAACAAAGTACTTCAGATACAATGTATTACCTCTTGTGGATGGTGCCTGCCCCAACGCACGTTTCGACGCTCTGCCTTCTTCTGGGGGTGACATCACACCAACCAGAATCCCAAGTAGATTATCAATAATTGGTTACGGAGAATGAATATCTCCTCCATGATGTCATACAAAAACAGAGGCAACACAACTATGCTGAATATGTCTGCAGACATCATGGAGGATAGTAAATAATGCCTCAGTATTCCCCAAATATGTACATAAGTCCTATTACATTTCTCAAATTATTTAGGTCTCTGTCCTATTACATTTCCCAAATTATTTAGGTCTCTAAAAACCACCATCCTTCTTTAGAAAAAAAAATCCACTTAAGTCTAAACCATATCCTGCATAAACACATTATACTGCCCACACTATTAGGGTATATGCACACATTGCGGATTTGCCTGTGGAATTTTCTGCGCAGATTCTTCCCCTATTGGTAGAAAACGCAGTTGAAAATCGGCGTGGATTTGATGCAGATTTTCATGCTTATTTGTATGCGTTTTTGTAAGCTAAATAAAGAAATATTATTTAACAAAAAAAAATTGTGATGTCGTTTCCTTGTCCAACATAATTTTTTACATACTCCATTGAAGAATAAAGTTTACAAACAGATAATACCAAGCCCGATGTTTAGTAATAAACATAATGAAATGGTACATAAAGAGATGAACACACACACACACACACACACACACACACACACACACACACACACACACACACACACACACTGCATTCAGCCGCGGTCACACTTGCGAGAAACTCGCATGAGTCTCGCACCTCAATACCCGGCACTCGGACCGAAGCGTTCAGCTGCATAGAAATACATGCAGCCGCACACTCCGGTCCCAAGTGCCGGTGGAAGTGGGGGGTATTGAGATGCGAGACTCGTGCAAGTTTCTCGCAAGTGTGACCCCGACCTTAAACGCATTATCTGTTTATTTTTTAAAAATGGCTTGGGTTCCCGTGAAATTTTTGAAGCCAGAGAGGGAAAGCCAGCGACTGGGACCTGATGTTTATAGCGTGGGAAGGGGTGAATACCCATGGAGCTTCCTAGGCTATTAATATAAGCTCACAGCTGTATACTTAGCATTTACTGGCTATTGAAATAGGGGAGGACCCCCCCCCAAAAAAAAAACAAACGTGAGGTCCCCCTATAATTAATAACCAGAAAAAGACTATGCAGACAGCTGCAAGCTGATATTAATAGCCTAGGAAGGGGATATTGCCAACCCCCGGCTACAAACACCAGCTCTCAGCCGCCCCAGAAATGGCTCTAAGATGCGCCAATTCCAGCACTTGGCGCCTCTCTCTTCCCACTTGCCCTGTAGCGGTGTAAAGTGTGGTAATAGTTGTGGGGTTGATGTCACCTTTGTACTGTAAGGTGACATCATGCCCACAGCTTAGTAATGGAGAGGTGTCAATAAGACATTGTTCTATGTGACAGCAGACATAGCCGGATGGGACTAAGGCCGGGTTCACACTTTGCGGTGTGCTCTGCGGGTTTATCCCGCAGCGGAATTGATAAATCTGCAGGGCAAAACCGCTGCGGTTATCCCTGCAGATTTATCGCGGTTTGTTCCGCGGTTTCCGCTGCGGGTTTACTCCTGTACTATTGATGCTGCATATGCAGCAATATGCAGCATCAATAGTAATGATAAAAAAAATAAAAATGGTTTATACTCACCCTATGACGTCGCGATCTCCTCGGCGCTGCACTTGGCCGTCCGATTCCAAAGCTGCTGTGCCGAGAAGGACCTTCGTGACGTCACGGTCATGTGACCGCGGCGTCATCACGGTCATGTGACCGCGACGTCACCACAGGTCCTGCTCGCACAGCAACTCTGACCGGACGGCCGCGGGCAGCGCTGAGAGGTGAGTATAGCATCATTTTTTATTTTAATTCTTTTTTTTTTTACACTATTCATGCTTCCCAGGGCCTGGAGGAGAGTCTCCTCTCCTCCACCCCGGGTAGCAACCGTGCATTATCCGCTTACTTCCCGCAACGTGGGCACAGCCCCATGCGGGAAGTAAGCGGTTCAATGCATTTCTATGGGTGCAGAATCGCAGAAAAAAAGTGACATGCTGCGGGTTTTAAACCGCTGCGTTTCTGCGCGGTTTTTCCCGCAGCATGTGCACAGCGGTTTGCAGTTTCCATAGGGTTTACATGTTAATGGAAACGCTATGGAAACTGCTGCGGACCCGCAGCATCAAAATCGCCGCGGATCCGCGGTAAAAACCGCAAAGTGTGAACATGGCCTAATAGTTCCATCGGACGATGCCTGCCTACACACACCCGCGCGCACACCCGCAGACACGCGCAAGCACACACAGCCATGCACACACACACAGACCCGCACATATTCTCCGCCCACACACGCTTCCTCCTGCCTTTCTGCAGCGGTTTTCACACTCAAATCTTTTACACCTGTGGTTTTGCTGCGGATTTGACTGACAGAATGCTGTAGATAAGCCCCTGATGACTGTGAGCTTACCTCACCATCGATTTTGGGGGTGACAGGTTCCCTTTAATCAATGGGAATCCAGAATTGGTGTACAAATGCTGCAGAAAATTCCACACTGATTCGCAGTGTTTTATTTTCATTACAAGGATAAAGGCAGCGATGTGTAACAAACTTTGCAAGATTCCGGCTGCCCAGCTCCCAATTTCTTTGAACCAATTGGCTGGATTGAGAAAGGAGAAGGAGTCTGCCCACAACTGTCCTTATTACGGTCATTGTCTTTATCATATTGATCTGAGTCTTTGAATGTCTTCTAACTTTAACTTCATAGTGCTATTGGGATCTATATAATGACAGCAAGAGGGTCCAATAACCTGACACATACCACCCTGTGCTGCTGTTAAGTACCGTATTTTTTTTGGACTATAAGACGCACCGGACCATAAAACGCACCCACAAATTTGGTGAAGAAAAAGAGAAAAAACATTTTTTTATGTTAAATGGGGGTCTGTCTTATAATACCAGTGTCCGTCTTACAAATCATATGTCCCTCATCCTGGTATCTATATAACCCCCGTCTTTGTGCTGGCACATGCCCCCCTGTGCTGCTGTCAGGCACATGCCCCCCTGTGCTGCTGGCAGATACATGCCCCCCGAGTCACTATATGCCCCCCTGTGCTGCTGGCAGGGACATGCCCCCCCCCTGTGCTGCTGGCAGGGACATGCCCCCCCCCTGTGCTGCTGGCAGGGACATGCCCCCCCCCTGTGCTGCTGGCAGGGACATGCCGCCCCCCCCCCCCCTGTGCTGCTGGCAGGGACATGCCCCCCCCCCTGTGCTGCTGGCAGGGACATGCCCCCCCCCCCCTGTGCTGCTGGCAGGGACATGCCCCCCCCCCCTGTGCTGCTGGCAGGACATGCCCGCCCCCCCCCCTGCCCCCTGTGCTGCTGGCAGACACATGCCCCCCCCCCCCCCCCCCCCCCGTGCTGCTGGCAGACACATGCCCCCCCCCGTGCTGCTGGCAGACACATGCCCCCCCCCCCCTGTGCTGCTGGAAGACGCATGCCCCCCCCCCTGTGCTGCTGGCACAGCTCCTCAGTTGTGCTTCCTGTTTCCCAGGCATCGGATCATGTGACCTGGGCATACAGTGATGTCATCGCTGTGCCGATCACATGATCAGATGTCAGCACAGACACAGGAAGCACAACAAAGGAGCTGTGAGCACGGAGCCATCATCAGAAGGTGAGTTAAGTGTTTGTTATTTTATCATGTCTGCCAGCAGCACAGGGGGGGCATATGTGCCTGCCAGCAACACAGGGGGGGCATATAAAAGTGACCGGGGGGCCATATCCATGATGGGAGGGGGGGGGAGATGCAGGCACATGTAATATTCGCTGCTCCCCTGTGAATCAACTCTGGCAGCTTCAGCACCGAGGTGATAGAGAGCAGGTGCAGTGAATATTACATGAGGCTAATGAGCGGGAGCACAGAACCTCCTGCTGTCTCTGCAGCCTGCAGCCAGCCCACTCCAGCCCCCTGACACCACTCCAGAGCTGCTCCCCCTCCTCTACAGCACAGCACACAGATTCGGATTATAAGACGTACCCCCCAGTTTCCCCCAAAATTGGGGGGAACAAAAATGCGTCTTATAGTCAGAAAAATACGGTAATCCAGTACTACAGTATGTTGATTAGTGACTATGATGAGTTGGTTTTGGACAGCAACAGTAGTATTAAGTATATCCAATATATCCCAAATTTGATCATCTAGATAGTCTGTGGCCCTAACCAATTTATCCCACATTTGTGTAATCATAGGGTAAATGAAAATAGAACTGACAATTTTATTGGCTATACCCATCAGCACTACATGTGGTCTCCCCAAAGAGAAAAAACAAAACATTATGCCCCTTTATCTGCCACTAGTCTTGCAGTGCGATGCGTGGATGCACGTCGGCCTTCCTTCCAGCTTTACTGACGTAGGAGTGATAAGGAGGACCTTATAGGGACTGTCATACAAGGGTTCTAGTCCGTGTTTTCTGACATGCCTTTTCACGACCACAAAATCACCAGGCTTTAAGTTATTACAAATATCGGTTTCTGCTGAATCTGGAAGGGAAGAAGAAACTAGAGCATGGGTGTTAGCAAGATTTTTACTCAGCTGAATAACATATTGAACAGCACGGTCAGTTTCTTCTGATAACTACTGAGGCTGGAAATTAGCAACTGGGGGCCTAGCACCAAACAATATCTCATATGGGGACAAGCCATGTTTTGCAATAGGAGTAGTACGAATGTGGTACAGTACAATGGGTAGGAGCTCTGGCCATGGAGCCGTAGTCTCCTGCATAATTTTGGTCAATTGTCCCTTCAGTGTGCCGTTCAGCCTCTCAACTTTCCCACTGGATAGTGGATGGTACGGAGTATGGAGGGCTACAGTGGATCCAAGCATTGTCAGAACCTCCTGATACACATGAGAAGAAAAGGCCGGGCCTTGGTCACTTTCAACGACTTCTGGAACACCATATCTGCATATGACTTTCCATCAACAGTTTCTTCGCTGTAGTTTTTGCATTCATGTTGGTAACGGGGAATGCTTCCGGCCAACTGGAGAATATGTCGACAACCACCAGACAATATTCATACCTTCCTGACTTAGGCAACGGGATATGGTCCACCTGGAGCCTTTGGAAAGGATAGTCTGGCTTAGCAAGATGCTTCGGGGGTACACGTTGAAGTTGACCGGGATTGCAGGTCTGACAGATATTACATGCACGATTGAGTGCTGTCAGGACTGTAGAAATACCTGGAGCCCAGTAGAAGTTTAGTACCAGGGCTAGGGCCTGTTTTTTTTTTTTTTTTTTTTTTTTTTCTTCTTCGATGTGTGGGCCCATGTGCCCACGTGGCAATACCAGGGTACATCTGCTTAGGGAGACACACAAGTTGGTCCTTTTTCCAGAGACCATTGTACATACGTGCTCCATCAGCCTTCCACTGCTTAACTTCTTCCTTTGGGGACATTCTCTGCATCGTCATGAAGCCTTCTCGCGGGGTCCGGCAGAAAACCTCAGTCTGGCGCAGATCATCAGGTTCCTGTAGAGTCAGTATTTCTTGTAACTGTTTACGCTGAGAGCGTGTGGTCTGCAAAGGTGTTACCAACAGTCTGTGGACTGTTTCTAGGACCGTGCGCCTTAATTTTGATAATGGCTACCTGGGTAGGTAAATTGATTGAGTCCATGAGTGTTTTAACAGCTTCAGCATTCTTCACTGGAGTCCCGGTGGTAGTAATAAACCCTCGATTGGCCCATAGGGCTCCGAAATCATGAGCAATACCAAATGCATACTGTGAGTCCGTGTATATATTAGCCCACCTGTCTTTGGCCAGAACACATGCAGTAGACAGAGCCTGTAGCTCTGCTTCTTGTGCTGACTGTGAGGGAGGGAGTGCAGCTGCGTGCACTACAGTGTCTTCCGTAGTAACAGCGTATCCAGTGTGGAATCTGCCAAAATCATCAGCATATCTTGAACCGTCTTTCAGGGCATTGTAGAGAGGTTGCATTATACGGGATGCGTCCAGTATCCACTGACGACAATAAGTACATACAAGAAAACGCTGGAGTTCAGTCTCATCTTTCGGAAAAGGAAGGGAACTGATGGCAATTTTTCTTTCTTTTGTGAGGTGTCTGACACCCTGAAGGAGACAGTGACCCAAAAATGTCACTTGATCAAGGCAGAACCGAAGTTTCGAGGCCGAAACCCGACAGTCCAGATCTGCCAGATACTTGAGGAGGCTAACAGTGGCAGCAATGGCTTCCTGCTCTGTACGTGCACACCACGAAAGATCATCCACATACTGAAGCAGCGTGACATAGGGGTGATTTAACTGCCAGGGTAAAAGACACTGGCCCGTATTTTTTGCAAACTGATTGGGACTGTTTTGGGCCCCTCGTGGCATAACTGTCCACGTCAATTGTCGACCATGATAAGTGAATGCAAACAGAAACTGGCAATCTGGGTGTAATGGAATGCTGAAGAAGGCATTGGCAAGGTCGATGACTGTGAACCAAGCAGCGTCTTCAGGTATTTGGTACAAAAGAGTATGTGTATTAGGCACCACCGGAGTTTCCAGAACTCAGCATTAACTGCCCTTAGATCTTGTACCAGCCGATACACGGGGTTGGCCGGGTGGGGTCTTTTTCTTAACGGGAAACAAGGGCGTGTTACATCGGGAAACACAGGGTACCAGGGCACCATTATCGAGTAACGTTTGTATTTGCCCCTTGAGGCCCCGCTCCTGATCATGTTTCAAAGGGTATTGATGGACTTTGGGAAAAGGGGCACCAGGTTTGAGAAACACTTTTTTACTGGTTCTACAGGCATTATTGGGGGTGGATCTGGGCCTATCGGGGCCATCATAACCGTGGGAAGGGCATATAGGATACAGATCTCCTCACTGTGTTCATCTGCATAGGGGTTATATAATGTGAGGACCATCTGACCATCATCTTGGAATTGTATTCTGGAGCAGAACTGTGATAATAAATCTGCCCCCAGTAAATTTACCAGACATGTGGGAGAAATTAGGAACTGGGCCGTAACTTCAGGGAAAGGTCTCACAGGGATGGGTTTTGTAAGAGTATGTTTATTGGGTCTGTCATCTACACCGATTAAAACAAGCTCTTGGTCTGAGAATTGACATGGCGGGGCTGGGGAGTGAGATTCCCAGACATAGGGTTAAAAGAGATATTGGAGTATGGGACTGGATTTGTGTATGGGAGGAGGGCTGGAGCT
This sequence comes from Ranitomeya variabilis, assembly GCF_051348905.1. Lineage (NCBI taxonomy): Eukaryota > Metazoa > Chordata > Amphibia > Anura > Dendrobatidae > Ranitomeya > Ranitomeya variabilis. The sequence continues at coordinate 79,980,465 of NC_135238.1, forward strand.
GGAGTCTACTGCTGCCGCTGCCAGGCCACTGATAAGGAACGAGCTGTGTCCTTGTAGCTGGGGTGGGGGCTGAGGTTGGAGCAGGAATCGCTGCGACCATTGGTTTAACCTTTAATTTCCCTGCTGATGCAGAGCGGGCTAAGTTCTTCGGAAAACTTTTTTACTATTTTCAATGCGTCATCTGGAGTGGAAGTCTCGATATCAGGTCTAACTGACATTATTGCCTCTTTCAATTCAGATTTAAGGCCAGACATTAAAGCTGCCACAAAAATGTGTGAATGGGCTTTATTTTACAATGAGAATCCCAGATCTTTACTACCTACTAATACTACCATAAGACGCCCATAAAACTCTCGGCAGTCCAGGATATATTGGTGTCTTGGGGTTAAGGGGCATAGGGCTTACAGTCGGGAGAAGAGGCTTAATTTCCTGGGGAGGGACCATATCCTCTAACAGGGAGCCCCCCTGTCCCAAATGATCATTTTTAACTGTTTGTCTCTCTGGCACATTACCCTCAAGCACTTTCTCAACTTTCCTTTTTCAACGTAACAATAACTGAAACAATCAGAACTCACTTCCTCTGTTGATCCTCAATTTGCTATATATCAATCACTCAACTTGAAGCAGGTGAATCTTTTACCAATCTTTCAATCACACTGATAACCAAACAATCACTTACAAGTTTCCTTCTAAAACTAGGCACCGTATTTCACTTTCAACTTCCAACTTCAGCTTACAATATTTCTTTCTACGTCAATACAGTACTGTTGCTTTAAACAAAACACATCTCCCAGCGCGCGTTACACCAAGGACAGAATATACAGAGCTTTTTTGAGCGCAGCTACGTGCCCCCTCCCATCCAACACTTTAGCGGAGATAAGAATTCATAGCATTCCTCAACACAGAAAGGAGAAAGCAATCGCGCAGCTGTTAAGACTGCCCCTCCCATCAGATTTTTAGAAATTTCACACAAACAGAATACAGCAGTTCTCAGACTTAATTCATTTTTACAAAGCCTTCATCACACAAATTCTTCCTTTTCTTCCACGGAAACTGATTCTCCTTTAGAGCTAAATATCCTTACTTTAGTTGTAGTTGTGCACAGTACTAAAGCGGCCGTGGTCTGTTCCACCGGGTCTACCTGTCCCCGTCCCCCCCCCCACCCCCACTGGGACAACCCAAAAAACGCGGTACTCAGTGAAAGGAGGAGAAAATATAAATATATATATATATATATATATATATATATATATATTCATTCCTGAATTACGCATCCTACCCATCTTCGATCACATCACCACGCCTGATTCTAACTATGATCAGGATTTCAGGATATTTTGACTATAAAGAGAATTACATCACTGGTCAATCCAGGGTGTCCATCCCTTATGAGGTACGGTTCGAGCACAGGACCCCCAACGGACCTGCACCTCTATATGATTCCACCCAAGAATCACCCCACCATCGGGGACAAACCTCAGATCCTCTTTGCAGCAACAAACACTGGAAAACCACACCAAACGGTCAGTCTGAACAGTATAACTGCCAACTTAGGCTAGGTTCACATTGCGTTCTTGGCGTCCGTTAGACGGACTACGTTACACCGCGGCATAACGCGGTGTAACGTAGTCCGTTAACGCCGCCATTGAATGCAATGTCTGACGCATCGCTAGCGCACGCCCACAATGGACGTGCGCTAGCCATGTGCCGTCATTCAGTGACGGACCCTGAGACGCGGGCTGCAGCGTTTACGGGTCCATCACTGCTAGCACAGATAGAGCTAGCAGATGCTCTATCTGCGCTAGCGCGATGTAACGTCGGCACTTGCGTTAACAGCAGCCCGTTAGCGTATGTGCTGAACGGGCTGCTGCTAACGCAGTGTGAACCTAGCCTTACTGTGGTTGTTAATAAATAAATAAATAACAACTTATATGACTAAACACCATGGTAACTCATAATATGACAAAAATCTGTACCATAGGTGAAAAGGACCAACAAGACCTATCATCACGATAAGCACATAACGCGGAAAGAAAAAAGATGACAAATGGTCACACACAATAAATAGAAATACTATAAACTTTATTAATAGCATACCACAATATTAAAACCAGGTGAAAGGAGGGAAGGTAGTAACAGCACAAAAACCTCTGTTATAGAGTTAACAGGAAGGGTGCCACCAGGAATACCAGTCCTACAGGCTTATACATTATCAGAGTAGAAAAAATAAGCAAAAATAGGAAACAAATAGTAAAAAACTAAATAAACAAAAATAATAATTTGATCCTACTGCAGTCAGGAATACCAAGCCAAATAACAACAGTTCACATATAAGATAGGTAAATACAAGAACCGCTATAGTGCTAACCTAATTGAAGTCCCATAGCCTATCAAACAAACATAGTAGATATTATTGGAGCAAGGTACCCACCGCACAGAGGACTGTAGTACTGGAGGCACGCTTCCACCCCAACGCGCGTTTCGGCGATCACACCTTCATCAGGGGGCAAAGACAGTGAGTGCACATGGGTTTAAAAAGCTCCCGGACCGGAAATGAGCGGGTGCAACGACCAAAATAGTCCGTACGGCAACAGGAAAGAAAGAAACAGTGACCGCATATACCGGAAGTATAGGGGCGTGGCTATCAAAGTGATTACGCAGTACCGTGGAAACCATGACGCAGAAGCGTCAAAAAGAAAACGCTGTAACATGGCAAATCAAAACGCAGCAGCGTCAGGAAAAGAACGTAACTCCGTGGAAACCACAACGCTAAATAGTTGCGAAATTTCATGAACACCATAGCGCCGGCGACGTCCAATGGGGGCCAAAGGGAGCTGGAGACCACTGGGGCCCCAAGTGATCCGTAGCATCCAAAGGCCACCACAAGAACGCACCGGCGTATAGGATTCACTAAAGCAGCACCCAAAGATGTAATAATTACTGCTAGATGGAATCACTACAATCACTAAGAATGGCCCCATTCAATTGTATTGCACCTCTATATGATTCCACCCAAGAATCACCCCACCATCGGGGACAAACCTCAGATCCTCTTTGCAGCAACAAACACTGGAAAACCACACCAAACGGTCAGTCTGAACAGTATAACTGCCAACTTAGGCTAGGTTCACATTGCGTTCTTGGCGTCCGTTAGACGGACTACGTTACACCGCGGCATAACGCGGTGTAACGTAGTCCGTTAACGCCGCCATTGAATGCAATGTCTGACGCATCGCTAGCGCACGCCCACAATGGACGTGCGCTAGCCATGTGCCGTCATTCAGTGACGGACCCTGAGACGCGGGCTGCAGCGTTTACGGGTCCATCACTGCTAGCACAGATAGAGCTAGCAGATGCTCTATCTGCGCTAGCGCGATGTAACGTCGGCACTTGCGTTAACAGCAGCCCGTTAGCGTATGTGCTGAACGGGCTGCTGCTAACGCAGTGTGAACCTAGCCTTACTGTGGTTGTTGTGGGGGATGATCAGTCCCCTTTTCCAGTGCCTGTGTCCGGTCCGAGGGTCCTTTGTCTTGTTGTCCTCCGGGGGCAGAAGCGTTCCTGTTTGGGGCCCTACGTTCGGGCGCCAAGCTGTTGAGGGAGTATCTGAAGTGACCCTTCACGGTTAACTCAGTGATTTTCAAATTGATCCTCAGGGCGTTTCCGGCAACTGGAAATGACCAGACGGAGATGTGTGTCTCTGTTTGGGGGGATCGAGCAGATCTCTGGCCCCCGTTTATTGTGTATCACTTTTCATAATCATTGAAGTTATACTTCAAGCAATCAGCATAAGGACACGCTCACAGTTCTTAACCTATAAGAATGCAGGAACAGTCTGTACGTCAAAGTCTCGTAGAACAATACACCCTCAGTCTCATGTCCTGTCCAGGTTGAAACAATCAAGGTCTCATAACAGCTGTGAACTTTACCTAGTAACAAAAATGTATCTCAAAACAGCAAGATAGTCGAAAAGCACAAAATAAAGCCTGCTTTAATTTTGATCTTAGTTTAACCCTTCACAATGTGACCGCTCTACCCGGCCTCTGGCGATACACTACAGGGGGTGATTATCTCCTGTCAGTGTATCACTGCGCCGCCATGAGAGTTCACCGGAGTTCGTCCTGTCACTTGCGGCACCGCTGCATGAGAAAATTCTCTCACAGCGGTAGTGCCGTGAGAGCACGAACTTCGGTGAACTCTGTGATGCACTGCAGGAGCGATAACCTCCTGTCAGTGTATCGCCAGAGGCCGGGTAGAGCGGTCACATCTTCAGATGTGACTGTTCTACACGTGAGATCGTTGTGGGACAATCGGTAAATGGACTATGGCGGACAGGGAGTATTTATGTTGGTTTATTTTATTTTTGTTGCAGGAGATCGAGGGAGTCTGGGATTAGGTGATGCAGTAAGGCTACGTTCACACTAGCGTTGTGCGCCGTTGCGTCGGTGACGCAACGCACAACGCACGCAAAAACGCGTCAAAACGCACGCAAAAACGCTGCGTTTTGCGACGCATGCGTCGGTTTTTGCCGAAAATCGGACGCAAGAAAAATGCAACTTGTTGCGTTTTCTTGGTCCGACGCTTGCGGCAAAAAAGACGCATGTGTTGCACAACGCAACAAAAAAAAACGCATGCGTCCCCCATGTTAAGTATAGGGGCGCATGACGCATGCGTCGCCGCTGCGTCGCCGACGCAAACCCGACGCACATTAGCTTAACGCTAATGTGAACGTAGGCTAACTATGATAAATTAAGATTAATAAAGGAGTCTGTGTGATTATTTCAATTAAAGGATTTTATTCTGGCTGTGTCTTTAGTTACCATATAACTATAGGATTAGTAATGGATAGGTGTCTTATTGACTCTTCTCCATTACTAATCCGTGGGCTTGATGTCACCGGACAATACAAAGGTGACCTCAATCCCACAAATATTACCCCACTTGCCACTGCTACAGGGCAAGTGGGAAGAGCAAAGCTAAGTGCCAGTATTGGCGCATCTATAAGATGCACCATTTCTGGGGCAGCGGAGAGCTGAGAGCCTATGGGGATGCCAATATACATGGCCCCTTCCCAGGCTATTAATATCAGCCCGCAGCAGTCTGCCTAGCCTTTGCTGGTTCAATTTTATAGGGGGAGCCCATGCCAATTTTGTTTCTGGGGTACCCCTGTAAACTAGCCAATAAAGGCTAAGCAAACATCTGTGAGCTGATATTAATAGCCTGGGAACCTTTATGGCCATTGGCTCCTTCCCAGAATATTAACCTCAGCCATCGGCTTTCCCTCTGCTGGTTAAGAAATTTGCGCAGGAGCTCACGCAATTATTATTTTTTTAAATACATTTTTTGAAAATTAAACATATTGCGTTTCATGCAGAATGTGTATGTCTTATTTATCTCCTTGGGTATGTTCCTACGGTCCGTAAACGCTGCTGGTTGGACGCTCCGTACATTCGCAGCGTCCAGATGTTACAGCATAGTGGATGGGATTTCAAGAAATCCCATCTCTATTATGCATGCATCGGCACCCGCGGCTTCCCTGCGGAGACGCACATGCGGCGCATCTTTCCAGACTGCATCATGTCAATTTATCTTGCTGAGACGCTCAGTTTCCGCAAGATAAATGCCCCCGTACAGTATATTGGGTGCAGTGATTCTGCACGGTTCAATGAAAACATGCGGAATCACCTGCGTAAGAACATACTCTTTATGTACCATTTCATTAATGAGGGTATCTGGCTGACACCTGTTAATTACTGAACCTCTGGCTTGAGATATATATATATATTTTTTTTTAAATAAATAGATCTTTATTTAGCTTGCAAATCCACAGAGAAAACCACATGAAAATCCGCATCAAAACTGTGTGGATTTTCAACTGCGTTTTCTGCCAAGAGAGGAAGAATCTGATCAGAAATTTACATCAGCAAATCTGCAACGTGCACACATAGCCAAATACATTTTCTAATACTGGCTAAAATGGACAACAACTGTATACCTAGACATAGATTGGTGACGAGTCATATAAAGTTAGAGCAGTGTTGCATAGTACGGTGGGGGGACATGGCACCAGCCCTCAATATCAGCGGAGCTCCAAACTTCTGTCAGTAACGGCAGCACAAAACTGTCTACTGGGAACGTCGTAGCATGAGTTTCCATGGCCTTATGTCACCAGAATGCCGAGCATTAGATGGAGTGGGGTATAACACTGGAACAGTAGAGATCTGTTTTGTGAGGGGACTAGTCATTCTTCTCTATGTGGTCTCTGATGGACAAGCCTGGGTTTGGCAAATGCCAGGAAAATATTGCCTGTTTGCAGTGTGCCAACTGTAATTTTTGGTGGAGGACAGGTTATGCTGTAGGGTTAGTTTCAGGAGTTTGCTTAGGCCCCTTAGTTCCATTGAAGGGAATTCTTAAAAAAAACTCTGGAAGCACAGAATGACTACTGAAACCAAGTACAGGCGCTTGGTGCTCCATGGCGGGGCCAGTCATTTATATACACCTTCCCACCTGCTTGGGTGAAGATTGAGGGAGAACAAGCAGGTGGGAAGGTGCAGGTAAATATTTGGCCGTGCCATGTAGCACCCAGCGACGATACTTGGTTTGATCATCCTGTGCGGACAGTCTCTTTAATGTGTCAGCCTGCCAAGACATATTGGACAGTGCTAGGTTTTCAGGTTTGTTAGGACAGTTTAGAGAAGTCCCTTTTCTGTCCTGACATCCCTGTGCCCCACTTCACAATGTACACTCCATAAAGGCATGGTTGGGGGAGTTTGAGGAAGAAAATAACCGGCCGCACCTTTGATGAACTCCAACAGAGACTGCAAGCCATGTACTTTCATCCAACACCAGCGTCTCACTTCACAAATGCTGTTCTGGATAAATGGGCAAAAATTCCCCCAGACAAAATCAAGTACAAAGCCTTCCCAGAAGAGTGGCAGCGGTTATGGAGCTGCTTTCCTCTCCGCAGCTATATCTATGCCTGTAGGATCTCGGATGTGTTGTCAATTTCCTTTACTTTTCTAAAACATTGTTGGTTTTCCCTCGGTCCCTACAGGATGTAATCATTCATTGGTCTAGTCGCTGGTGTGATACTCCTGTGAAGCCCAGCCTGGGTGTGGACTTCATAGAAGACCGAGATTTTATTTTTTTATTCCTGTGGCATTCCAGTGCATAGTACAATTGCACAATTTCAGGTTAAGTTCTTTAAGGGGACTAAAAAATATAACCTTATAAAAATTCCAATGATCTCCCTTTTTCCGCTGTTAAATATGAAGGAAAAGCATTATTTGGTATAGTCAGAGCTATTAAAATATAAAAAAAAATGCCAGAATTGAGATTTCTCTGATGGAGTGGTGAGTGAAGCCAGCACTGATTGGCCACAGGGATCACGTGACTTAACAAGTTACCGGATCCCAGGAGAGCCTGTACCAACACCGCTGGAACCGCAGGCGAGTATAGATGTAATTTTACAAAGGGAATCATAGGTTTATCAGAGTAGTCGGCAATCCCTTTGATAGGCTTCTGTAGAAGGGAGACTGAGTGGCCCCCTGCTGCTGTGGCCCCCTGCTGCTCTGGCAACAGTCGTCACTCTATTGTCCTGCAGGAAAAATCTAAGGTGTTAAAGGGACTCTGTCAGTATAGAATGACTGTCCAAACCAAGTCCCACCACTCGGTGCTTCATGGTGGTGCCAGTCGTTTAACTATACCTTCCCGCCTGCTGTTGTGTTTTGTTTTTTTTTTCTTCTTAATTTCCACCACCTTCTTTGACCTCTTTGACTTCATAGGGCCAGAGAAGGCTGGAGGTAGATGGAAACCAAGCAGGTGGGAAGGTGAGTGTATATATGTATGAATATATATATGTATGTGTGTGTGTGTATATATATGTGTGTGTGTGTGTGTATATATATATGTGTGTGTGTGTGTATGTGTATATATATATATATATATATATATATATATATATATATATATACATGCATATATATACATGCCCCGCCATGATGCACCGAGCGTCTGTACTTGGTATGAACAGTTATTCTGTGCTGACAGTCCCTTTAAATTGAATCTGTCACCAGGTTTTTACCTTCCGATCTGAGAGCAGCATGATATAGGGAAAGAGATCCCAATTATTGCAATCCATGACTTATGTAGCTGCTTGTTGTGTTACTTTGTTTTATAAATAAAAAAATAAAAAAATTCTCTTTCCGATCTCTGAATGCTGAGCTCTGTATAATCCCTCCCACATCACTGATTGGCAGCTCTCTGTGTACACTGCATGGGCAGAAAGCTGTCAATCAGTGATGGGAGTGGGGTTATACAGAGATTATGAATATGGAGGACATGACTGCAGGATTACTAGTCCTCTAGTGATAATCTCCTTCTCACTGAAAGTGGTTTTATAAAAAATAAAGCAAGCAGCTCGGTATTGGACACATGGCTGGAATCGAGGGTATCTGCCCCTACATCATTCTGCTCTCAGATTAGGTGGCAAAATCCTGGTGACAGATTGTCTTTAAATGTCTGTAAATGGTGGTAGCTCCGCTCATGGCCATTGCAACAGTCCTTTCTAGTTCTAACACTGGCTGCTGATGGAGGCTCAGCTCCTTATTACACTCCATTGCTGCATTGTACATACAGGTGCTTCTCTCAAAATTAGAATATCAAAAAGTTAATTTATTTCAGTTCTTCAATACAAAAATTGAAACTCCTATATTATATAGTCATTACAAACATAGTGATCTATTTCAAGTGTTTATTTCTGTTAATGTTGATGATTATGGCTTACAGCTAATGAAAACCCAAAAGTCATTATCTCAGTAAATTAGAATACTTTAGAACACCAGCTTGAAAATTGTTTTTAAAATCTGAAATGTTGGCCTGCTGAAATGTATGTTCAGTAAATGCATTCAATACTTGGTCAGGGCTCCTTTTGCATCAAGTACTGCATCAGTGCGGCGTGGCATGGAGGCAATCAGCCTGTGGCACTGCTGAGGTGTTATGGAGGCCCAAGTTCCATTGATAATAGCAGCCTTCAGCTCATCTGCATTGTTGGGTCTGGTGTCTCTTCATCTTCCTCTTGACAATACCCCATAGATTCTCTATGGGGTTAAGGTCAGGTGAGTTTGCTTGCCAATCAAGCACAGTGATACTGTTGTTTTTAAACCAGGTATTGGTACTTTTGGCAGTGTGGACAGGTGCAAAGTTCTGCTGGAGAATGAAATTTCCATCTCCAAAAAGCTTGTCAGCAGAGGGAAGCATGAAGTGCTCTAAAATTTCCTGGTAGACAGCTGCGATGACTTTGGTCTTGATAAAACACAGTGGACCTATACCAGCAGATGACATGGCTCCCCAAACCATCAATGATTGTGGAAACTTCACACTAGACCTCAAGCAGCTTGGATTGTGGCCTCTCCACTCTTCCTCCAGACTCTGGGACCTAGATTTCCAAATGAAATGCAAAATTTACTTTCATCTGAAAACACCTTGGACCATATTTCTCCTTGGCCCCAGGTGAGACGCTTCTGTCGTTGTTTATTGGCCATGAGTGGCTTGACACAAGGAATGCGACACTTGTAGCCCATGTCCTGGATATGTCTGTGTGTGGTGGCTCTTGAAGCAATGACTCCAGCAGCAGTCCACCCCTTGTGAATCTCTCCCAAGTTTTTGAATGGCCTTTTCTTAACAATCCTTTCAAGGCTGCAGTTATTCCAGTTGCTTGTGCACCTTTTTCTACCGCACTTTTTCCTTCCACTCAGCTTTCCATTACTATGCTTGGAGACAGCACTCTGAACAGCCAGCTTCTTTAGCAATGACCTTTTGTGGCTTACCCTCCTTGTGGAGTGTGTCAATGACTGCCTTCTGGACATCTGTCAAGTCAGCAGTCTTCCCCATGATTATGGAGCCTACTGAAACAGACTAAGGGACCTTTTTAAATGCTTAGGAAGCTTTTGCAGGTGTTTTTTTTTTTATTCTAATTTACTGAGATAATGACTTTTGGGTTTTCATTGGTTGTAAGCCATAATCATCAACATTAACAGAAATAAACAATTGAAATAGATCGCTCTAGAACGACTCTATATAATGAGTTTCACTGTATTGAAGAACTGAAATGAACTTTTGATATTCTAATTTTGTGAGAAGCCCTTGTATTTGTGGGAAGGTCCTGTCAACATTTCTAATGTGTATTTGGTGGCTGTAAATAGAGTTGAGCGAATTTGTTCGGAAGCTGTTGCCAAATCTGATTTTACCATATTTGTGCCATATTGGTACCCGATTTGTGCCAAATTTGTGTGTGTTGATCAGTTCCAAACATATTCAGTAATTTCTACTCCCATTCACTCCAATGACATTCGGTGAGTATTGCAAAAACAATATTCGCCGCTGATCGTAATCTGAACCGAATTTTGAAAAATCCGCTCAACTCTAGATGTAAGGCATGTATTGCAGATACTAGCTGATACTATACTGCTAAATATGTTGAAATATACGAACATGCAATCTTTTGTCTGCTTTGTTAGTGCTGTTGTATGTAGTATTTTTGGGGCTTTGTTCACGTCATGCATTATGGGCTTCATTATAAGCGGTAACCACAAAGTGGTGCCAGATCTGTTGCATGAAGAACACTAGTGCCAACTGATGATCCCCCTTGAGTCAATGGATTCTGTCGTCATGCTCATAGTTTTCAGAGGAAAAATAGTCCTGCGTGTTTTCCTTCCTATGAGATGACTGAATCTGCAGTGGGGGCTGCAGACAGAGTTTTGATACAGATGTTAATCTTCGCGATTGTTGCAAAGTTGTAGAACTTGGTGCCAGTGTCTCTTACCTGTAATGTGTGCTTTGTATGTTTTAGGTGTTGGAGAAAAGTATTCAACCTGGGAGCCAACAAAGAGGGAGCTAGAGCTGTTACGACATAACCCTAAGAGAAGGAAAATAACCACAAACTGCACCATCGGTAGGCAGAGGAGTGAAGTTCTAGTACTTGGTTTATTTTTGTTTGTTTTTTTTAAAGGGGGTGGGTGGGTGGATTGTTGCATGGGAACCTTACAGGAAGAAAAATCATCATGCATTTTACTTCACTTTTATGGTGTGTAAAGTCACAATTTTTTGTAACTTGGTGACCTGACACTGGCCTGCGACATTTTTAAGAAGTGATGGAGCTTAGACGGTTCCAGAGAGTGGCAGTATTATATCAGAAATGTTTTCCAGCTCACAGCTAGTGTACATCTCCGATTCTGGTGCACCGACATTTTTAATGAGTTTTGGGCATCTCACCCAGGAGACGTCTTAATGGTGTCAGTCCTGTTGTATCAGCCCCTTCATAACTGGGTATTAAAGTCCAAAGCATGAGATGGATGATCAGGTGGTCATTTTCTCATCTGTAAATTATTTGGAGAGACTACTAATATAAAACTACTCTTCTCAACATTGACATTTCAACACCAGTAAGGAAAAGTCATGGAATTACGGAAATCACAGGATAATCATATGAAAATGATAAAATGGAAGCAACATTTTCAAAACCTCTCTATTCATTATTGCGTATTAACGGCATGTGCAGAAATCCTTGCACCTAGTTGCCTTGGCTGCTAACAATGAGATTATTAATGGTTGTCTTGAGTATTCTGCACACTGAATGCACTTGGGCAGCAAATCATCAAGATCTGCCGGCAGCTCCCTCTGCCATTAGTGGCCACTGACGTCCCAAATGAACCCAATGCGAGACGAGTCTGGAGATCTACTGGCCATGGTATCACATGTAGAACCACAGTACCACAAGCAACATGCGTCCTGCTGTTGTGTTGAAAAAACTCTTCATTGGACACTTTGGAGAAAAGGCCCTACCACCGTTTCCAAAGACCACCAAGCAGTTAGTGTACCTGGCGTGAAGACTAGAGGGGTCTGGCTTCCGAATAGTGTTCCACCCCACGTTATTCCAGCAGCAGGACAGTTGTGACCTTCCCTCATGAAGGTTTCTTCTTTGACCTCACCCAACTGAGCTCAGGCTATCATGGTGCAATGCGAGACTGAAATGGAGGCTAGAATGGATATCTGTCCTCTTCAGCAATGAGTCCTGCTTTTGCCATAAATGCAACAATAGCCGGAGATGGTTTTGGAGACCATGTAGGTAACAACATGTCTATGATAAATGCACTTTATGGGTAGGCACATGTTACCCATGTGGCTTCACTGGTTTTTGACAGTCTACTGTCGTCTAGATATATTTTTGTGTAATTAACCTATTACCTTTCTGACAGATTTTCTCTTAATCTCCATTAGGTTTGCGAGGTTTAATCAATCTTGGGAACACGTGTTTTATGAACTGTATTGTCCAGGCACTCACCCACACTCCTCTGCTGCGAGACTTTTTCCTTTCTGACCGTCACAAATGTGAAATGCAAAGCCCAAACTCTTGCTTGGTTTGTGAAATGTCAACACTCTTTCAGGAGGTAGGTACCTGACAGCTGAATACAGCAGCTTCTTTGTGTCTTATGAGACATCTTGGTTAATAATGACCTGCGCAATGATTATTCCCGGAGATTAGCTGAAACCTAGTACCGAGTCCCTTCTGAACGGCTTGTGTGCTCATCATTTCTGTGCTCTCAATATATCTTTATAGCTGTAGGAGGGGTCTCTGCTCCAGATCACCGGAGTAGGCCATTATACTGTTCCTCCAGTTCTGGACTCCTTCCTAATTCACCGTTGTTTGGGGAGGAACACTAGTGCACGTCTAGACGACAGTAAGACATATTAAACGTACTGTGTTCCACCGAATTTACCACCCAGTGTGCAAGCGCTTTATGCCCCAGGTCAGAGATTGGAATTGGAGAGACACTTAAAGCCAGGGATGCACAACCTGCAGCCCTCCATACCTTTCCATGGTCACAGAGATGCCGGCTGGTGTCTGGGGGCTGCTCATGTGTATTTTCCTTGTTGGGGAGTAGAGCAGTGTCGGGTAGCACTGTAGGGATCAGTAATTTGGCCGTGTGTGTCACCAAGTCATCATCCAGGTAATGAATGAAAGAAGGGGATGCCTAGAGCTAACATAATCATTGCAGTTTATGGGAGAACGGAAACCCTGCACTCTGCTAGCGTCTCGCATTAACTACAATGGAGAAGGCTGAAGCCGTGGTCTTTGGTTTTCTGGGTTGTGAACGGGAGAGAAGAGGACCTCTGTCCTCTTGATAAATGGAAACCCTTAAAATGAAATTGGCACCTATTAGATAATGATGTAGTGAGGTATTATTGCAGCCAAGGTGTTGGCTAGATCTGGCACAGTGCTCCTTGGATCAAAAAATAGACTGTGCTCCCTTGTTGTAAGCGCTCACCTTTTGGCTGCCTGCGGTCTCCATTGGAGTGATTTTCTAGGTACCGCTTTAGAGTACATTCATCGCAATTTTCTGTTTTTGCCAAAAAAAAACCAACACATTTTACTATCCCAGCAAAGTAAAAAAGATTTTTGAGATCAAATGCACACGTTGATTTTTTTTTTCCCAGCAAAGTAAAGGAGATTTTTGAGATCAAATGCACACGTTGCGGTCATAGACCGCTCCTGGCACTTTAAACCCCGAAACACTGCGATCAAACAAGATCACAGCGTTCCAGAGCAGGCAAAGGGGCTGACAGCCCCTCTGCCTTCGGATCGGAGACCCCACGGTCCCGATCGCTGCCATGGAGACCTGATGTCATCATGACGACATCCGAGTCTCCAGAGCTGAGACTTCCTGTCATGCGCAGTGATGATCAGGAAGTCAGTCAAGTCAGTGTGCATGGGTTGCAGCGCTGACCGTTTCTATAGCATGCAGATGTTGCTTCATCTGCATGCTGTAGAAGCGATCAGCGTGCACAAAATGATTGTCTCATAGTGGGGCAAAGTGTAAAACTTAGAATGAAATAATTCTTTTTTTTTAAATAGTTGTAAAAATATAAAAAAAAAATAAAAATCATCATTTATTCTATCAAATAAATATTTGAAAAAATCTAAACCTATAAAAGTAGACACATTTAGTATCGCTACGTCCGTAATGAGTCGACCTATAAAACTGTCCCATTAGTTAACCCCTTTAGTGAACACCATAAAAAAAGGCAAAAACCAATTCTTTATCATACCGCCGAACAAAAAGGGGAATAACACGCGATCAAAAAGACGGATAAAATAAACATGGTACCGCAGAAAATGTCATCTTGTCCCGCAAAAAAACAAGCAGCCATACAGACCATCTGTGGAAAAAGAAGTTATAGCTCTCACAATAAAGCGATGCAAAATTAATTTTTTTATAAAATAGTTTTTATTGTATAAAAGCGCCAAAACATAAAAAATTATATAAAGGAGGTATCGCTGTAATCGTACTAACCCGAAGAATACACGTGGAACCGTATAAACGCCCCCTCCCCCCCAAAAAAATAAATTCATGATTTTCTGGTTTTTGTTCAAACTGCCCCCCCGAAAATTGGAATAAAAAGCGATCAAAAATGTAATGTGCCTGAAAATGGTACCAATAAAGATGTCAACTCGTCTCGCAAAAAACAAGACCTCACATGACTCTGTGGACCAAAATATAGAAAAATTATGGCTCCCAAAATGTGGTGATGCAAAAACGAATTTTTGCAATAAAAAGCGTCTTTTAGGCTAAGTGCGCAGGTTGCAGAATTGGCATGCGTATTCGTGCTAAACACTAGCATCTTGCAAGCGTAATTAGCTGTAGCATCGCTTGGAAAACTGACAGGTTGGTCACACTTGTCAAACATAGTTTTTGACAAGTGTATTGATGCTGCCTATGCATCATCAATAGTAAAAAGATACAATGTTAAAAATAATAATAATAAAAAAAATTGTGATATTCTCACCTTCCTGCGTCCCCCCTGCAGTCTTCCTGCTGCTCGTGATGCTCCCATTCCCAGTAATGCATTGCGAGAATGACCTGTGTGATGTAGCGGTCTCGTGAGACTGCTACGTCATCACAAGTCACTGCCGCAAGGCATTATTGGGAAGGGGAGCATTGCGAGGAGCGGGAAGGCTGCCGGGGCCGCCGGAAGGTGAGAATATCATGATTTTTTTATTTTAATTCTTTAATTTTTTAAAAACAATTATATGGTTCCCAGGGCCTGGAGGAGAGTCTCCTCCCCTCCACCCTGGGTACCAACCGCACATGATCTGCTTACTTCCTGCATGGTGGGCATAGCCCTATGCAGAAAGTAAGCGGATCAATGCATGCCTATGTGTGCGGAATCCCTGAAATTCCGCACAAAAAAAATCAACTTGCTGTGTTTTTTTTCCGGAATGCGATTCCGCCGCGAAAAAAACTCAACCTGTGCACAAAAATTGCGGATTGCATTCTAATAGGATGCTTAATGTATTTTTTTGTGTGTTTTTATCACGTTTTTATAGCAAAAATTTGCACACAGCCTTAGTGTGTGACAGTAGCCAAACATAAAAACCCGCTATAACGCCTCTTTCCTGATTAGTGATGAGCGAGTGTACTCATAGCTTGGGTTTTCCTGAGCACGCTCGGCATGCAGCTGCGTCAACAAAAACTAAAATCTCCGAACAGTCACAAATACTCGGAGACCACCCGAGCGTGCTCGGGAAAATCTGAGCAACGAGTACACTCGCTCATCACTAGTCCTGTTTACTATACTGGAGATGTCAGTGTCCGTGTGTGTAATACTTGCGGCACATGTGTGGCATGCGTCTGCCGCATCAGTACCACAAGGACAGGCGCCAGGGAAGAAGCATTATAAAAATATGCGCTGTTCCCCAGCGCTGGGTGCTGAGCACTGCTCTCATCATTCTCTCCTGCTTGTGCCGATCGCCGACAGACCAGGGGAGAATGATGAGGTCCGTGTTGAGCACCCGGCATCGGGGTACAGCGCTTATTGTAAGGCTTCTTCCCGGGCGCCGATGCACGTCACATGGATGACATCCATGTGTGTTATGCGTGTGTACGTGTGCTGGATGTTTTGTGGCCCGTGCTGACATTAAAAAACGGACATGTCAGCGTGTTTTGCCCACGGATACACGGTCCGTGGAAACACACTGACATATGCACAGACCCATTCACTTGAATAGGTAAATGGCGCTCCATTCCTCCCGAGTCTCTCCGCATTGCTGCCCAATAGTATAAAATTCTGTGACACACCCATGGTGTCAATATGATCACTGCAGCTCTAGATGAATTAATTGAGAGGTGTAATTTGTAAAATGTGGTAACTTATGGGGGGGTTCTGCTGTTTTGGCACCTGATGGGCTCTCCCAGTGGGTCATGGCACCTGCAAACCATGACGGTAAAATCTGGCGCTCCTTCCCTTCTGAGCTGTCTTGTGCCCAAACAGTGGCTTACCCCCCACATATGGGGTATCGGCGTACTCAGGATAAATTGCACAATAACTTTTGAGTGAAAAAAGTTAAATGTTCATATTCATTTTTTTTTTTTTTTTTAACCCCTTAAGCCCCGAGGGTGGTTTGCACGTTAATGACCGGGCCAATTTTTACAATTCTGACCACTTCCCCTTTATGAGGTTATAACTCTGGAACGCTTCAACGGATCCTGGTGATTCTGACATTGTTTTCTCGAGACACATTGTACTTCATGATAGTGGTAAAATTTCTTTGATATTACCTGCGTTTATTTGTGAAAAAAAGAAATTTGGCGAAAATTTTGAAAATTTCGCAATTTTCCAACTTTGAATTTTTATGCCCTTAAATCGCAGAGATATCTCACACAAAATACTTAATAAGTAACATTTTCCACATGTCTACTTTACATCAGCACAATTTTGGAAACAAAATTTGTTTTTTTGTTAGGGAATTATAAGGGTTGAAAGTTGACCAGCAATTTCTCAATTTTACACCATTTTTTTTAAGGGACCACATCACATTTGAAGTCCTTTTGAAGGGTCTTTATGATAGAAAATAACCAAGTGTGACACCACTCTAAAAACTGCATCCCTCAAGGTGCTCAAAACCACACTCAAGAAGTTTATTAACCCTTCAGGTGTTTCACAGGAATTTTATAATGTTATATCATGTTATAAGGTCAGATCGCTGATCTGACACTTTGCAGAGCACTGTATCAGATCAGCGATCTGACATGCAGGGCTGCAGGCTTACCAGTGCTTGCTCTGAGCAGGCGCTTGGTAAGCCACCTCCCTGCAGGACCCGGATGCAGCCCCGCAGCCATTTTGGATCCGGGGCCTGCAGGGAGAAGCTCGGTACAAGGTGAGCACATCGCCTTGTACCGAGGGTCTCAGGGAAGCCCGCAGGGAGCCCCCTCCCTGCTCGATGCTTACCTTTGCCCCCAGAACGCTGCAATCATGTTTGATCGCTCCTGGCACATAGTTCCGGATGTCAGCTGCGATAGTCAGCTGACACCCGGCCGCGCTCCGCCTGTGAGCTCTGCCTATCGCTGTGATGTACTATCCCGTCCCTGGGAATTAAGTCCCAGGTCACCTTGACTGGATAGTACGTCATATGGGATTAAGGGGTTAAACATTCCAAAAATTCCTGTGAAGCACCAGAAGGGTTAATAAACTTCTTGAATGTGCTTTTAAGAACCTTGAGGGGTGCAGTATTTATCTATCATATAGACCCCTCAAATTGACTTAAAATGAGATGTGGTCCTTAAAAAAAAAAAAAAAAAAAGGTGTTGTAAAAATGAGAAATTGCTGTTTAACTTTTAACCCTTATAACTTCCTAACAAAAAAAAAAAATGTTGGTTCCAAAATTGTGCTGATGTAAAGTACACATGTGGGAAATGTTACTTATTAAGTATTTTGTGTGACATATCTCTGTGATTTAAGGGCATGAAAATTCAAAGTTGGAAAATTGCTACATTTTCAAAATTTTCACCAAATATGTGTTTTTCACAAATAAACGCAGGTAATATCAAAGAAATGTTACCACTATCATGAAGTACAATATGTCTCGAGAAAACAATGTCAGAATCACCGGGATCCATAGAAGCGTTTCAGAGTTATTACCTCATAAAGGGACAGTGGTCAGAATTGTAAAAATTGTCCTGGTCATTATGCAAACCACCCTTGGGGGTAAAGGGGTTAAGCAGCGTTTTTCCTGCCATTTGAAGTAGAAATGTCTGCTGTAATTACCCAGTGGGCACATACCTGGGAGCGCTCCCTCTAGAGGTGGCTGCATGCAGCTGCATGTTACCTTTTATCATCTATATACCGGTAGTTATTTTATCAGAATTTAGGAAAGCTAGGCCTCTCCCTTCTACACCTTTCACATGCTCGTGTATGTAGCCTGACCGGTATAGTGGTAGATTCCAAACACATACAAACTGATCAGTTACTTTATCATGGCAGGATTAGAGCAAAAACAAAATACTGGGAAGATTCGGCACATTCTGCATAGTATGTGTTACCATGAATGGAAATGTTACAAGAGGAAATTGAGTGATTGCTTGTATAACTTTCATGCCACCTGTCTAATCCATGTTTTTTTTTCTATACTATGTTGTGCATAAATATGTGATTCTTCAGAATTTGTATTAGTCTATGCCTGATGAAGAGACCTGTGTAGTCTCGAAAGCTTGCAATTTGTTACCATCTTTTCAGTTAGCCATTAAAAGGTATCAACCACTGAGGACTCTCAATTCTAAATATTTTTCTATCTACTGGCTAACACGGTACCAAGATATATATCTTTCCTGTATCAAAATGGAGGATACCAGAATGTACCGCATCTTTATGGAACTGAAACCACTTCTGAAGAAAAATGCACAAATGGACAGCGACATTTTTTTCCTATCTAAATGCAAAAAGGAGAATCTAATTCCCAAAGGACTCTGGATTACAAACCCAATTCTTCATACCTACAATACCCATTATGCACAGAACCTGTGTCACAGGACTTCTGAGAGATTAAGGAATCATCTTTTGCATGTCTGCTACAGCATAAAGAGTAAAGTCCAAGGGCAATTTGAAACTCTGAGGAAAACACATACAGAAGACACAGAGCAAAAATTACAACAATATTCCAACAAACTACGGACCCTTCTGATTCATAACAAGGAAAAGAAACTACACAGATTGCGCCTCAATTCAGGACTCTATGCAAACAGATACAAAACAAAGCCAAAACCTGACAACTTGGACAACCACTCCATTCCAGACACAAAAGCATCTAACTGTGTCATTAATCTCTCAGATTATAAACCCAACAAAGTGGAGCTGGCCGTGCTTTCCAGAGGACTCATTTTGTCCTACTAAGGCCCTGGATAAAACTGAACTCTGCAGTGATATGGAACATTTTTTCAGGAGACTGCGCCTGAGGGAATATTTCAATGATACAGAAGATTCAGAACCCACCTGGACTGAAGGAAAAGGGATCCTAACAACAAAGAAGAGGTCAGACTGGACACCTCCACCTGGACGCAACCATCATTTGGATAAATATATAGACTCCTTCAGACATTTGATAAAATCCACCATCATAGATACTAACAGGACACAAGCATCCAACATCAGTGCCCAGGAGAGAAAGGCCATACAGTCTCTGAAAACCAACAAAGAAATCATCATCAAACCTGCTGACAAGGGAGGTGCAATAGTCATGATGAACACATCAGACTATATAAAAGGAAGCAAACAGACAACTTATGGACACACGCTACTACAAAAAATTGGAGTTGGATCCTACACAGGACTACTACAAGGAACTAAACAAGTTGGTATCTTGTCTGCCCGACGAATCCATAAGAGCCAATGACCTGATACCGGAAAGTCCAAGAACAGGGACATTCTACATGCTTCCCAAAATCCACAAATCTGGAAATCCAGGAAAACCAATTATTTCATGTGTGGGCACCCTTACTGAGCAGGTATCTGGATGGGTAGAGGGTATTCTTAAACCCCTGGTAAAATATACACCCAGCTTCATTCAGGACACAACTGACCTATTGAATAAACTATCAGCAATAGGTCCTCTACCAGAAGGAACCATCCTAGCCACCATGGATGTGGAATCTTTGTACTCAGTATCCCACACCAGGATGGATTAAATGCCTGCAAATTCTTCCTGGAAAACACAGGGACTGATGCAAATTCTGTGGTGAAACTTATAAAATTCATCCTCACCCACAATTACTTTGAATTTGACAAGAAGATCTATCTACAGGAGACTGGCACAGCAATGGGAAGTAAAATGGCCCCACAGTATGCAAATCTTTTCATGGCCATGCTTGAAAGCGACTTTTTGTCCTCATGTCCCATCAGGCCTCTGGCTTACTACTGCTACATTGATGACATTTTAATCATCTGGACGGAGTCTGAACCGCAGCTAAAGACGTTCCATGAACAGTTTAATCAATTTCACCCTACCATCAACTTGACACTGAACTACTCCTGCACTGAAATTAACTTTCTGGACACCATCATTAAGCTGCAGAACAATAAAATAGAGACATCCCTGTATCAGAAGCCAATCGACCGTCCAACATACCTTAAATGGGACAGTTTCCATCCAAAACACATAAAAAGCTCCATTGTCTACAGCCAAGCCATCAGATACAATCGTATATGTTCCAACCCAATGGATAGGGATGAACACCTTGGTCACCTCAGAAAGACCTTTTTGAATCAGGGCTACCATCCAAGAACAATTGAAAACCAGATTACAAGAGCCACCAGAATATCAAGGAATCACCTGCTACATTACAAAGCTAAAGAAGAAAATAACCGGGTGCCTCTAGTAGTTACCTACAATCCAAATCTGGAGGTGCTAAGGGGAGCTGCACGGAAATTACAACCTTTACTACCAAAAGATGCCCGCTTACGATCCATTTTCCCAGACCCCCCACTACTGTGTTTTAGGCAGCCCCCAAATCTAAGAAGCATCATTGTCAGAAGCTCCCTGTCCTCTCCCAACAGCTGCAGGTACCTTTCCCTGCAATCAGAAAAAATGTAAAACCTGTCCATTTATTATGACCACGGACAAGATAAAGATCCCCAATTCACATCAGGACTACAAGATACCAGGTACATTCAGCTGCATCACATCTAATGTGGTGTACCTAATTATTTGTACTAAATGTCCAACTGGGGGTCTGTATGTGGGGGAGACAGGGCAGAAACTGAGAACAAGGATGAACTCTCATTGCCACACAATAAGAGAAAAAAGAATGGATATACCTGTGGCAATACATTTCTGTCTCCCAAATCATAACATTATGGACATGAAATTACTTGTGTTAAAGGGTAACTTCAAATCGCAGAAAGACAGAAGAGTATGGGAATATAAACTGTTGACGATCTTTGACACTCTAAATGCAGGAATGAATGTGTCACACGGATTTATGTATTTTTACATCAACTAAGGAACTTGCCCCTCAGACTATGAGGGGTCATCATCACAACAGAACCCGACCCCAATCAGAGGACAATAAAACAATCCTTATCTAAGAATTGGCCCAACATTTATGGACAGAACTGTTTATCACTCATTGTAATTCTGCTTCATGCCCACCTGTCTTATCCATGTTTTTTTTTTCTTTATTTCTGTGCTATGTTGTGCATAAATATGTGATTCTTCAGAATTTGTATTAGTCTTTGCCTGATGAAGAGACCTGAGTAGTCTCGATAGCTTGCAATTTGTTACCATCTTCTCAGTTAGCCATTAAAAGGTATCAACCACTGAGGACTCTCAATTCTAAACATTTTTCTTGTATAACTTTAGTCATGGTGCAGTCAGCATGCTCCCACCAGTAACAATAGGATACCAAATACAAATGTATCATTACAGGGGTTGTACAACAGTGAGGTTATTTATCATTTTTAACCAATGCATGCCTAAAAAACTCAGAGGCATTTTTTTTTTTTTTTTTTTGGGGGGGGGGGGGGGTTGTTGGGGGTTAGGAGCATATGGACTTCACTGATTTATGTTGCAAACAAACCAGCACCTTGACATGTCTGCAGCACTCGTATAACATAAAATTGTCACGTGAGCGCTTCTTACCCTGCACCAACAATCATTAGAATGGCGCTGGTTACGGGAGGCAGGTATAAGCCTTTCTAACTTTACAGGGAGATCTTGGGCATTTAAGCAGGGGTAGAACGAAGACTCTGGAAAAGCAACATGGCTCCCACCCCACAAAATAAAATCCAGTGAATTCTGCGCCCCCCCCTCCCAATCCAAATACACCCTTCAGAGCCCCACTGTGCCTAAACCACAGTAACCGGCCACATGTTTGGCATTATTGTAGTGGGGACAGAGCACTTAACAATTTACGGGGTGCATATCGCCAGAAGCACAAGATGGGCGCAGTACATGGGGGGCTTTTCACTGTATGGGGGCCAAATGTATGGGCGCTAAACATTGGCATATTTACAATTCTCCAGATATTAAGCCTGGCATGGATGTTACAAAATAGTCACAGCAGCCGTAGATGAGTTCATTGAGAAGTGTCATTTCTACAATAGAATTATTTTGGGGGGCGTTTTCTGCTTTTATGGCCCCTTAGGGGGTCTGTAATCATTGCCCGCAAACTATTCTACGGCTCCAAAAGCCAAATGGCGCTCTTTTCTTCTTAGCCCTGACGGGTGGCCTAACAGTAGTTTCCTATGATATAATAGGTATCACTGCGTTATGGAGAAATTGCACAATTAACTGAAGTGTCTAGGTTCCCCCATTAAGCCTTATGTAACTGACAAATTGGCAGCAAAAAACAAAAATACACTTTTACCACTAAAATGTTGTATTTCCTCATCCCAATGTTATATTCTGGGAGGCACCAGTGTTCAAAATATGGCCCTTACTACACCCCTAGATGAAGTCCTTAAGCAGTGATGTTTCCAATATGTGGTCCCTTGTGGGGGTTTCTGCTGATCTAGCCCACAATCTGTTTAAACGGAATCTGCGCTTTAAAACCCAATTTGAGCAAATGTGTAAATGGACAAAAATCACACACCGATATATAAAGGATTAAATACAAATAATTACGTAATTAAAATTATGGATTCTCTATCTGAATGTGCCTGTTGACCGTAGTGAAAACTGCTTGGATTTGATTAGTTGAACCAAAGATGCCAAGATAAGGTAAAAAAAATTTTTGGGGATACAGTGACTATTGATAAAAATGGGGTCACTTCTGGGGGTTTCTGCTGTTTTGGCCCATCAGGGGCTCTGCAAATGCGACATGGCATTCACATTCTATTCCAGACAAATTTACGCCCCAAAAATCAAATGGTACCTCCTTCCTTTCCGAGCCCTGCCATGTGCACAAACATTCGTTTTTGATCTTGTGTGAGGTCTCTGTTATGCAATTTCCTCATAACGCAAAAACTAGACGTCTTATTCTTTTTTAACCCGTTACTGACATCGGACGTATTAGTACGCCGATGTCAGTATCCCTCCCTTTGATGTGGGCTCCAGCGGCGAGTCCACATCTATCCGGGGACATGTCAGCTGTTTTAAACAGCTGACATGTGCCCGCAATAGCCGCGGGTGGAATCGCGATCCACCTGTGGCTATTAACTAGTTGAATGCCGCTGTCTAACCGAATAGGCAAAGTGCAGCATATATATGTGTGCACATATGGATAATTAGCCCTGGAAAACAATATCAATGCCAATGTTATCAAATTCAAAATAATTGTGGGTGAGGATGAATTTTGTAAGTTTCGCCACAGAATTGGCGTTAATTCCAGAATTTTCCACGAAAACTTTGCAGACATTAAATCCATCCTGGGTGGGATATCCGAGTACAGTTTCCACATCCATGTTGACCAGGATGGCTCCTACTGGTAGAAGACCTATTGCTGCTAGTATATTCAGTAGGTCAGTTGTGTTCTGAATTTAGCTGGGTGTATCCTTTACCAGGGGTTTAAGAATACCCTCCACCCATCCAGAAACTTGCTCAGTAAGGTTTGCTCGGTAACGGTGCCCACACATGAAATAATTGGTCTTTCTGGATTTCCGGATTTGTTGATTTTGGGAAGCATGTAGAATGTCCCTATTCTTGGACTCGGGTCAACTAGTTTAGTTCCAAGATCCCAGGTACTTTCAGTTGCATCACATCTAATGTAGTGTACTTAATCATATGTACCAAATGTCCATATAATTTTAAATCAGGCGCAACAACCCTAATAAACACAATTGAAGGGAGGTGCAAAAAGCTGGTAGTAAATGACAATGTACAAGAAAAAAAAAGCACTACCGTAATGCCTGCACACTACACCACACAAATATAGTATAAGAAAAAAACAAGCTTTATTTGGCACACAATAAAAAAACATAAGTAAAACCATATGGACCCCCCACCATAGAAATATATATATATATATATATATATATATATATATATATATATATATATATATATATATATATATATACATACATGCATGCATGCATGCATGCATGCATGCATGCATACATACATACATACATACATACATACATACATACATACATACACATATACATATATATATATATATATATATATATATATATATATATATATATATATATATATATATATATATATATATACACAGTGGGGCAAAAAAGTATTTAGTCAGTCAGCAATAGTGCCAGTTCCACCACTTAAAAAGATGAGAGGCGTCTGTAATTTACATCATAGGTAGACCTCAACTATGAGAGACAAACTGAGAAAAAAAAATCCAGAAAATCACATTGTCTGTTTTTTTAACATTTTATTTGCATATTATGGTGGAAAATAAGTATTTGGTCAGAAACAAAATTTAATCTCAATACTTTGTAATATATCCTTTGTTGGCAATGACAGAGGTCAAACGTTTTCTGTAAGTCTTCACAAGGTTGCCACACACTGTTGTTGGTATTTTGGCCCATTCCTCCATGCAGATCTCCTCTAGAGCAGTGATGTTTTTGGCTTTTCGCTTGGCAACACGGACTTTTAACTCCCTCCAAAGGTTTTCTATAGGGTTGAGATCTGGAGACTGGCTAGGCCACTCCAGGACCTTGAAATGCTTCTTACGAAGCCACTCCTTCGTTGCCCTGGCGGTGTGCTTTGGATCATTGTCATGTTGAAAGACCCAGCCACGTTTCATCTTCAATGCCCTTGCTGATGGAAGGAGGTTTGCACTCAAAATCTCACGATACATGGCCCCATTCATTCTTTCATGTACCCGGATCAGTCGTCCTGGCCCCTTTGCAGAGAAACAGCCCCAAAGCATGATGTTTCCACCACCATGCTTTACAGTAGGTATGGTGTTTGATGGATGCAACTAAGTATTCTTTTTCCTCCAAACACGACAAGTTGTGTTTCTACCAAACAGTTCCAGTTTGGTTTCATCAGACCATAGGACATTCTCCCAAAACTCCTCTGGATCATCCAAATGCTCTCTAGCAAACTTCAGACGGGCCCGGACATGTACTGGCTTAAGCAGTGGGACACGTCTGGCACTGCAGGATCTGAGTCCATGGTGGCATAGTGTGTTACTTATGGTAGGCCTTGTTACATTGGTCCCAGCTCTCTGCAGTTCATTCACTAGGTCCCCCCGCGTGGTTCTGGGATTTTTGCTCACCGTTCTTGTGATCATTCTGACCCCACGGGGTGGGATTTTGCGTGGAGCCCCAGATCGAGGGAGATTATCAGTGGTCTTGTATGTCTTCCATTTTCTAATTATTGCTCCCACTGTTGATTTCTTCACTCCAAGCTGGTTGGCTATTGCAGATGCAGTCTTCCCAGCCTGGTGCAGGGCTACAATTTTGTTTCTGGTGTCCTTTGACAGCTCTTTGGTCTTCACCATAGTTGAGTTTGGAGTCAGACTGTTTGAGGGTGTGCACAGGTGTCTTTTTATACTGATAACAAGTTTAAACAGGTGCCATTACTACAGGTAATGAGTGGAGGAAAGAGGAGACTCTTAAAGTAGAAGTTACAGGTCTGTGAGAGCCAGAAATCTTGATTGTTCGTTTCTGACCAAATACTTATTTTCCACCATAAAATGCAAATAAAATGTTAAAAAAACAGACAATGTGATTTTCTGGATTTTTTTTTCTCAGTTTGTCTCCCATAGTTGAGGTCTACCTATGATGTAAATTACAGACGCCTCTCATCTTTTTAAGTGGTGGAACTTGCACTATTGCTGACTGACTAAATACTTTTTTGCCCCACTGTATATATATATATATATATATATATATATATATATATATATATATATATATATATAGCCGAGAAATCAATCAAATAAATACACAACAAATAAGTGTATGATAGTACAACACATATAAATATGTATATATATCCAATGCACCCCAGATAATATAAAGATTTGATAATACGGTGGACACCTCAAAATTACCCTGGAAAGATTCAGAGCAGGTTATAACATGCGCCGGTAGGTAATTCCTACATGAGTGTGACCTGATAAACACAGAATATATCCAAACCTGGCCAAAATTGCTGCAAATGCATATGGATGAAAAAAAATAGCTAAAAGGTAATAGCATATATGCTTATAAGGCTATAGAAACCAGCCAGGAATGAATGAGTATAAGCCACAATAATTATGTGGTCAGTAAGTTATAAATGAAGGCAAACACCCACAGTATTGAGAATGAAACTTGCCAGAGACAAGTGGAGCGTCCAACCGAATGGGGGACCAAACAAGATGGAACAAGGAGTAGGGCACCCCTAAAGAGACCCAACGCTTATCGCTGTAACCTGTACGGCTTCGTCAGGGGAAGTGGTTGTTAGAGCCACCAAAGTATCTATAAATACCTTAAAAATAATTAGTATATCACACACTGGTGTGGAACTCTGCATCATGGTGAGGACGGTGCACGGAGGCCGGAAGTGAGCTCACGAACAGAGCGCATAGACCAAGGTAGTAACGGCGCATGCGCGAAGTGAATCGCAGGTGAACCACGCATGCGCGAAGTGCAACGCAAATAGCCCGCCTACCAGACACAGAAAACATGAATGTCGGTATAGATGTAGCGCCTGCGCAGCTCCCGGGAGTCTGGGGAAAGGGATAGCATGCACATTGGGAAGACAAACACAACACAAACCGCACAGGCAACATCCACATGGGCATAACCAGAAGAACAAAGTAGGAGCAGGGCAACACACGCACAGCACATGAATGAAAGAACACGGATGCACACAGAGACAAAAGGGGAAAAATTAGATAATACAAGTATGTTTAAGAAGAAACAGATAAAACCGGACAATCAAAAACTGTCAAACTGTAAACCAAGTCCAAGCATGCATATGGGCCATAATAATCCATTGAATCACTTATATTTCCCCCTCCCTGTATCTCCCTATATACATAACCCGTGGGAGAAAAAGAAGCAATATATATTGCACAATATGTCCAAAAAACAACCCTAATAAGATTGCCGTATAGTCCATCCATTGTCCAGTCCGAAGGTGAAATGTATCTCCAATAGAGAGGCAGTAAATGCAAGTCAACATATGATTAAAGAAAAAAAGCCCTAAAAAGATTGCCATATAGTGCATCCGTTGTCCAGTACCAAGGTGAAATATAACTCCAACAAAGAGGCAGTAAGTGTAGTCCACATATGGTTGAGGTAGAAAATTGCCCAGTTGGGAACCAAAAAGTTCAAGGGGACCTGTGTAGAAAAAGGACATAAAATTAAATCGAGATCAACAAATCACCAAAGACAAGAGAGAATATGAGCAGATAATACTAAACAGGCCCCCTAACTGACAAATCAACAGCATCTACCAGGGTAAAAGGTATGCAGTACACTGCGAAAATAACTATTACCCCAGGAAACCCGTAAACAATAATTCCTCATTTAGACCCATGGGAGTAATGGAGCCCAAACTGAAAATCCAACGGGACTCAGACTGCAAAAGTAGTTTTCTAGGACAACCCCCTCTATTGAACATATGGATTTTCTCTAAACCCACCACCCGTGTGTTATTGATTTTACTAGAGTGGTGGGCGAGATAGTGAGCTGCGACTGAAGTCAAAGGTTTACCCTTCGATTGGTCCGTAGAAGCCAGATTGATGGTTGAAAAATGTTTGAGTCTGCCGTCGACGTTCTTGAGATGTCTGCCCCACATACACTAGTTGCCATGGGCAGATTATAGCATATATGACACAATTAGTTTTGCAATTAATATAAGATTTCAAGGTATGCCTTGCTCCATCCCTAGGGTTAACAAAAAATTCTCTGTGGGTATGCATGTGTGGGCAAATGTTGCAGTTTCCACATGCAAACAAGCCCTTCAAGAATATACCACGATGTAATTTCCTAGTTTGTCTAGTGTAGTGGCTTCTGGTAAGGAGGTCCCTAAAATTAGGAGCCCTCCTGGCCGTAAGCAATAGTTGCTCACTGACAATGTTAGTAGTTTGAAGATCTGTAGTTAGAATACCCCAATGTTTCTGGAGAATGTCTCTCACTTGTGATCAATGTGTGTTAAATGTAGTAATAAACTGAGGTTTGGAGTCAACAGCTCTAGCTTTTGTAGTGAGTAGGGATTCCTGTGTTTGAGACCAAGCCCGTTCATAGGCCGCCGAAATGCATCTCCTTGGATAGTTCCTTCCTTTGAGTCGTGTCGTCAATTCACGTGCCTCCATGCGAAAATAGTCATCATCAGTGCAGTTCCGTCTAACTCTCAGGAACTGTCCAATTGGCACTCCTCTCTTGGTATGTACTGGATGGAAACTATGATATTCCAAGAGAGAGTTTGTAGCCGTTGGCTTACGGTATAAACTCGTAGAGAGTGACCCGTTCTCCACAGTCACTTAAAGATCCAAAAACGTCACCGATGATTGAGACATTGAGTGAGTCAAAATTATATTATGTGAATTGTGATTTAAAGCATCAATAAAGTCCTGGCACTCCCTTGACGTCCCTGTCCAAACAAAAAATAAATCATCAATGTAACGTTGCCAATAGCGTACATAAGTCTTAAAGAGTTCCAGAGGGTAAACCATGGTGGCCTCCCACCATCCCAAAAATAGGTTGGCGAGGTTCAGGGCACAACGTGCCCCCATGGCCACCCCCGAAACTTGTAGAAAAAATGTTCTGTCCAACAAGAAATAATTATGTTTCAAAATGAAATCCAGCAAATCAATTATAAAAGAATCGTGCATTCTATCTGAATCCGAAATCAAATCAAAAAAGTACAGAACTGCCACGATGCCATCCCCATGATCAGTCACCCTATATACTGTATGTATGTGTGTGTATGTATGTATGTATGTGTGTATATATATATATATATATATATATATATATATATATATATATATATATATATATATATATATATATACATATACATATATATATATATATATATATATATATATATATATATATATATATATATATATTTTTTTATTTGTCTAGGGGGAACTTCCGTCTTTGTCGGCGACTTCCGTTACGGAAATCCTGCGTCGCTGATTGGTCTCGCCAGCTGCCTGTCATGGCTGCAGCGACCAATCAGCGACGGGCGGAGTCCGATTAGTCCCTCCCTACTCCCCTGCAGTCAGTGCCCGGCGCCCGCTCCATACTGCCCTCCAGTCAGCACTCACACAGGGTTAATGCCAGCGGTAACGGGCCGAGTTATGCCGCGGTGTAACGCACTCCGTTACCGCTGCTTTTAACCCTGTGTATCCCCAACTTTTTACTATTGATGCCTATGCAGCATCAATAGTAAAAAGATGTAATGTTAAAAATAAAAAACCTGCTATTCTCACCTTCTGTCGTCGCGCGCTGTCCTCGGCAGTGCAAGCGGCAGGTTCCGGTGCCAAGGATGCTATGCGAGAAGGACCTGCCATGACGTCAGTCATGTGACCGCGACATCATCACAGGTCCTGCGCTCATACCAACCCTGGGACCGGAAGCTGCCGCGTGCACCACGCACATGCGCCAGGACTTAAAGGGGCCTTCGGAAGGTGAGTATATGTTTATTTTTTATTTTAAGTGTTTTTTAACCACGCATATAGTGCCCACATTGCTATATACTACGTGGGCTGTTAAATACATACTGCCTGGGCTCTGTTATATACTACATCTCTGTGTTATATACTATGTAGCTGGGCAATATACAATGTGACTGCAATATACAATGTGACTGTCCAATATACTACGTGGCTGTGCAATATACTATGTGCTCTGTTATATACTACGTCGACTGTGCAATATACTACGTGGCTGTGCAATATACTACGTGCCTCTACAATATACTACGTGGCTGTTATATACTACGTGGATATGCTATATACTACGTCGCTGACCAATATACTACACAGCTGTGCAATACACTGTGACTGTTATATACTACGTGGCTGTGCAATATACTACGTGGCTGTGCAATATACTACGTGGCTGTGCAATATACTACGTGGCTGTGCAATATACTACGTGGCTGTGCAATATACTACGTGGCTGTGCAATATACTACGTGGCTGTGCAATATACTACGTGGCTGTGCAATATACTACGTGGCTGTGCAATATACTACGTGGCTGTGCAATATACTACGTGGCTCTACA
This sequence comes from Ranitomeya variabilis, assembly GCF_051348905.1. NCBI lineage: Eukaryota > Metazoa > Chordata > Amphibia > Anura > Dendrobatidae > Ranitomeya > Ranitomeya variabilis. Next base: position 80,010,941 of record NC_135238.1, read on the forward strand.
ATATACTACGTGGCTATGCTATATACGTGGCTGACCAATATACTACGTAGCTGTGCAATACACTACATGACTGTGTTGTATACTACGTGGCAGACCAATATACTACGTGCCTGTGCAATACACTACGTAGCTGTGCAATACACTACGTGACTGTTATATACTACGTGGCTGTGCAATATACTACGTGGCTATGTTATATACTACGTGGCTGTGCAATATACTGCGTGCCTGTGCAATATACTACGTGGCTGTGCTATATACTACGTGGCTGACCAATAAACTACGTTGCTGTGCAATACACTACGTGGCTATGTTATATACTATGTGGCTGTGTTATATACTATGTACTCTCTTACTACGTAGCTCTGTTATATACTACGTAGCTCTGTTATATACTACGTAGCTCTGTTATATACTACGTAGCTGTGTTATATACTACCCCACTGTGCAATATAGTACGTAGCCTGTGCTATATACTACGTACATATTCTAGAATACCCGATACGTTAGAATCGGGCCACCATCTAGTGTGTGTGTGTTAATAAATATATATATATATATTCTATGGTGGGGGTCCATGAGTGGGGTTCCCATATGGTTTTACTCATGTTTTAGGTTTTTTTGTTATTGTGTGCCAAATAAAGCTTATTTTTCTTATACTATAATTGTGTGGTGTAGTGTGCAGGCATTACGGTAGTGCTTTCTTTTTCTTCATGTACCAAATGTCCAACTAGGGGTGTGTATGTAGGGGAGACAGGAAAAAACTTAGAACAAGGATGAATTCTCATCGCCGCACAAAATAGAGAATACTTCGTATCCCTGACCATAGCATCATGAACATTAAATTACTGGTATTAAAAGTTAACTTCAAATCTCAGAAAGATCGAAAAATGTGGGAATACAAACTCATGATGACCTTTTACACACTCAGTGCAGGAATGAATGTGTCACATGGATTTATATCTTTCTACATTAACTAAGGAATGTGCTCCTCATGCCATTTGAGGACATCACAACCATAGACCAGACATCAATCGCAGGACAATAAAACTTTCACACTCTAGCTATGAGAGAACCAATATTTATGGCCACAACGGTTTCTCCCTCTCCCATCCTGATAGTTATTCACGTCATTTGTCTTATCTATTGCATTTATTCCTGTGTCCTGTTGTGTATAAATATTAATTCACATGATCTGGGAGCAGGACTTCCAGGTTTCCAGCCGGCACACGCGTGGAGACACGCCAAAGCGCCCCCTGATGACGCAGCCGGGGAGATCAGTACAGAGGATGTACTCCCAGGGCAGACAGGAAGTAGGGCTGAGGACGCCGGGCTGCAGATTTAAAAAGGGGGAAAGCCTGGAGACGCTCCCTGCTGCAAGTGGTCCCAGGCATGATGGAGGACAGCGAACCACGGCAGCTGCCACCACAATGGCAGCAACCCAAGAGGCATGCTTCTACAGGCAAGTGGAGCAGGCGTTCCAGCAGCCATTCTACGCAGCACAGCAAAAAATCCGTCACGATGGACAAATCTACTGGCTAGCACTGTACAAAGATTTTTTTTTTTCTCTTTCCCTGGATAAAATCATTGAGGGGTGTAGTTTCCAAAATGGGGTCTCTTGTTGGAGTTTTCTGCTTTTTGGGTGCCTTAGCGGCCATACAAATGCGACATAGTGCCTGCAATCTATTTCAGCCAAATTTGTTTCCAAACAGGTTTCTGTGCAGTATCTAAAGAAACTAGGTAACAAATAGTGGCGTCATTTTACTTATGCATTTCCTTGTAAAAGTATTGGGGTAAAGCAACATTTTAGAGTAAAAATTATTTATTTTTTTCATTCGACTTTGTATTCTTGTGTAGCACCTGAAAGGTTAAAAACAAATTTGACAGCAGTTTTGAAGTATTTGAGGGGTATAGTTTTTAAATTGGTATCAGTTTTGGGGAGTTTACAAAATATAGACCCCTCCAAAGTCCGTTTCAATCTGAGTAGGTCCCTAAAGAATCAAGTTCTGTAAATAAATTTTTTGCAACAGTTCTGAACTGTTCTGCATTTATTTGTGAAAATATTACTAATATTACTAATCACTATGATACTTTGAAACATTCCAGAGTTATTAGCGCGTAAAGTGACACTGGTCAGATTTAAAAAAATTTGGCCTGGTCATTAAAGGGTATATCCGGGACTTAACAAAATATGTACCGTACTTAAACACGTAAAGGCAGATGATTGCAACTTATCTGCTTGTTGTGGACGGTGTCCTTCTTCCCCGGCACAGAGCAGTCACAGGTGCTACTGTCATGGATTCAGAAGCCTCTACTGACACCGCGTCCATAGAGCGGAGGATTCTTTTCCTGTACGCTCTGTCGATGGGGCGGGACTTCCGAGGTCGTTCAGATTGACACCTGACTCCCCCCATTAGGCAGCGGGCATCCTGCTGTCAATCAAAATGATTTCGGAAGTCACACCTCATCGTGTCAGCAGAGGGAGCTGAATCCCCGACAGTAGCGGTCTGTGCCGAGGAAAAACTGTGCCGTGCACAACGGGCAGGTAAGTCGCAATTACCTGCCTGTTGGTTGCTTAGGTACATTTTTTTGGACAGTTCTGGATAACCCATTTTAAGGTTCAAATTGGCTTGTTCACTGAGGGGTTAGATAGGCATTTATTATGATAAATTAATTTTATGTTTCAGATCATCCCTTGTACTGTGCAGATTGCTATTTTTTTTGTGAAATCCAATTGCAACATATTTTAGCCTCAAATACAAAAGCAAAAGTCACCAGAGTTGGACATTTTAATATGGGTTCTTTTTAAATATATATATATATATATGTGTGTGTGTATATATATATGTATATATATGTATATGTATGTATGTATATGTATGTATGTGTATGTATGTATGTATGTATGTATGTGTATGTATGTGTATGTATGTATGTGTGTATGTATATGTATGTATATGTATGTATGTATGTATGTATATGTATGTATGTGTATGTATGTATGTGTGTATGTATGTATGTGTATGTATATGTATGTATATGTATGTATGTATATATATGTATGTATATGTCTCACACTGGTAACCCCTACATTAATTTATAATAATCCCTGGAGGCAGGTTCTTGGGAAAATCAGTGTCCGGCCCATAGATCTAAACAGCTTACAAAGAAACACCATGGCTTTCTTTCGTTTGAATTGTATCGTAGATATCAAGATGATAATTTTATTCAATTTTCTATGACCTGCATGCCCATATAGACAACTTAAAGGGATATATCCTACTGACAAGCACTCCCACAAGACTTCGTGTCTACCACACTTCCGTTCGGATAAGTTTAATCACCGATCGCCGTGCCCCACAGTTTCCAGCTCCAGTCCTGTTCTGGGTCACGTAACTTCTATTCTGACTTGTCAGATCACACTGGAGTTTGTGACTTATGGAGCTTTGTTCTGACCCTCCATAGGCTTACATTGTAAAAAACAAATTCTGGCTCTCACATGGACCCCAGTGTAATCCAGCAACTCAGAATAGAAGTCGTGTAACCTAGAAGACGACCGAAGCAGTACTAGAACTTGGGAAGACTGTGATCGGTGAGAATAATACCATACACACACTACATAAACATTTAGACAATAAAAAGTTTCTTCTGAAAGCTTCTTTTCAAGTAGTTTATTGTTCAGCGAATTTTACTTTTTTATAACCTAAAGTGATCTTGCCTGCATCTTTGGTATGTCTAATAAATAGTCACATACCTTCTATAAAATAATGAACCAGCAATATCAAGAAAATATGTATTTGCAAAAAAGAGGCTTATGACTTGTGATTGAACAAGAGAAAAATCTGTCTACATAAGCCATAAATTGTGGGTGTTAAGCAAGCAGTAGGGAGGAATTATTGGAAGAAAAATGGTGGTTCTCAGGAAGCAGTATGTCTGCACGTTACATGGCAGTACTGTAGAATGCTGGCACAGTTTTAAGGCTTGGAAATCTTAATTCTACCCTGAAGAGCAAATGGCTGTAATCACAGCTGGTGAAACTCAATTTAAAGGGGTTGTCCAATACATCTTTGCTATATGTATGAATGAGCCAATGGAGGCATTGGTATATATATGTATATATATATATATATATATATATATATATATATATATATATATATATATATATATTTTATTATCTTATCTTGCTGGACCCCTGCTGCCTGTGTCTGACACCACACATGATATATATATATTTTTTTTATTTTATTATCCCCTGGGCCATTTAATATAAAATATAGTGGACAGCTCCATTATTGGTAGTAAATACAGTGTTACAGGCCATGAAACTTATTTGGTTGTAGGAAGATTGACATTGAAGGTGTTGTCCAGTGATGATTTACTGACCAGTCTTTGTTCCATCTGTGTATACTGTGATAGCAGAACGAGGAGCAATTATCCCCGTTAGAATTTGGCTATAGTGCTCCCTCTTCTCGGCCACTTCATTCTCTATAGGGCTGATGAGTGCTGCTCTCTGCTCTTTCGGCAGCCTTTTAGAATATGAATGATGTGGCATTCGGGCATCGAAGCTGCTACTCTGTTTTACAACGAGGGTAAAAGTCCACCTTTCTGCCTGTTGTAGCTGGTGCTGGAGGTGCAACACTCGGCGATCAGTGAGTTATCGCCAGTACTGTGGATAGGTGATAAGAGGTTTGCCTGGTGAAAACAAGTTGTAATTGAGGCACATAAGTCAAAAGTAGCAAGAAAAGTGCAATTTTCCCCAATGTCAGTAAAAATGTAACTACCTCAGCTATACATTAAGGCTGCTTTCACACTAGCGTTGGTACGGGGCCGTCGCAGTGCGTCGGGCCCACGTACCGACGCATGCTGTGAAATAAATGCCTGACGTGGGCAGCGGAAGCAGTCTTACGACTCTTCAGCTGCCCCATTGCAAGGTCCGGGGAGAAGGGGGCGGAGTTTCGGTCACGCATGCGCGTTCGAAAATGGCGGACTCGAAGCACAAAAAAACCTTACATGTAACTTTTTTTGTGCCGGCGGTCCGCCAAAACACGACGCAACCGTCGCACGACGGTTGGGACGTGTGGCAATGCGTCGGTAATGTAAGTCTATGGGGAAAAAAACGCATCCTGCAGACAACTTTGCAGGATGCGATTTTTCACTTGAACGACGCATTGCAACGTATTGCAAACGACGCTAGTGTGAAAGTAGCCTAAGGTGGCTTGGGTAACTTGAAGTGGTTGTGCGAAGTCGAAGTACATTTTAATCAGTAGATCTTGAAATAAGTTCTACAATTGGTTGTATAAAAAAAAAAAAATGTTCCTGTGCTGAGATAATGTTATAAATGCTATATACCATGTAATGACTGTGTTTGACCATGCAGAGCTGCTGCCGTTCAGTCAACACACACCACAGCTCCTGGCCAGGGGAGGAAGCATAATGAAACAGCAGAGCCTCACAGCTATTTGTATGAGGGAACAAATTTCCTTGCTTGTTTAATCACAGGAGTGAGTTTCTGTTGTCACCAGTAGTGATGAATGAGTGTGCTCGTTACTTGAGTTTTCCGAGCATGCTCTATTCTCAACCAAGTATTGGCGGTGCTCGGATGCGATGCTCGGATGTGATGCTCCGATCCTTGCCCTGCATGTTGCTTGGCTTAAAGAAAGATGCAGGGATTTCCTGCCATACATGGTTAAACTGTAGCCATGTTTATTGTGGCTGTATTACAGCCACGAAACATGCGGTACAGGGATCCTAGCAGCGGCAATACTCGGTTGAGACTTGAGTATGCTCAGAAAACTCAAGTAATGAGCACACTGGCTCATCATTAGTCACCAGCCCTTTGAGTTCATAATAAATGAAGACTGACATACAAGTTCAGTGGCCCCTGAGCTCATGTCATTATCTTGATTTATGATTCTCTCACAGTATAGGTGATGTCAGAGAAATTCCTGTGATAAAACAGACAGGGAGAAATGTGTGTTCTATGTACTCGCTTATCACAAGTGACAAATTCTCACCCAAGAACTATCCATCGTCCATGTGCTGTCCATGAACTGCTTCAGCTATGCATGGTCGCACGCATAAGTTACAGAACAAAGCAAGGGAACATTTGCAACATTTCAGCGCACAAACTTTTTTTTAATACATCCAATTGTGGAACTACCTATTGTTCCAAGATATATGAATTACAATGTATTTTATTATTTGGAAATCTCCTTTTAAATGGTTGTTTCCATCTTAATAAGTGTAAGATATAGCTTTATCAGTTCTGATCTCTGAAAGCCAGCCACCAGAATGAGAACAATCACACTGCTTTAATCTCCTGCTCTGTCCCTGCCCCGTGTTCACCTATACGCTAACTCCACTAGTGTGCTGCTATGTTTTGTCTAAGGCCTCTTTCACACTTCAGTTGTTTGGCGTCAGTCTAAATCCACCATTTTCCTCAAAAAACGGATCCGTTTTTTTTTCGACGGATCCATTTTTTTCCCCCATAGACTTGGATTAGCGACGGATTGTGACTAGTGTTGAGCATTCCGATACCGCAACTATCGGGTATCGGCCGATATTTGCTGTATCGGAATTCCGATACCGAGATCCGATACTTTTGTGGTATCGGTATCGAAACAACATTAATGTAAAAATGTGTAAAAGAGAGAATTAAAATAAAAAATATTGCTATACTCACCTCTCCGACGCAGCCTGCACCTTACCGAGGGAAGCAGCAGCGTTCTTTGTTTAAAATTCGCGCTTTTCTTTCCTTACGTGAAGTCCCGGCTTTGTGATTGGTTGCGTCGCAGTCACATGGGCGACGCAACCAATCACAGCAAGCCGTGACGTAATTTCAGGTCCTTAAGGATTTTAAAATTACGTCCCGGCTTTGTGATTGGTTGCGTCGCAGTCACATGGGCGACGCAACCAATCACAAGCCGTGACGTCACGGGAGGCTGGACACGCGCGCATTTTAAAATGCGCGCTTGTCCAACCTCCCGTGACGTCCCGGCTTGTGATTGGTTGCGTCGCGATCAACCAATCACAAGCCGGGAGGCTGGACACGCGCGCATTTTAAAATGCGCGCTTGTCCAACCTCCCGTGACGTCCCGGCTTGTGATTGGTTGCTTCGCGATCAACCAATCACAAGCCGGGAGGCTGGACACGCGCGCATTTTAAAAAAAAAAAAGTTTGTGCGCTGAAATGTTGCAAATGTTCCCTTGCTTTGTTCTGTAACTTATGCGTGCGACCATGCATAGCTGAAGCAGTTCATGGACAGCACATGGACGATGGATAGTTCTTGGGTGAGAATTTGTCACTTGTGATAAGCGAGTACATAGAACACACATTTCTCCCTGTCTGTTTTATCACAGGAATTTCTCTGACATCACCTATACTGTGAGAGAATCATAAATCAAGATAATGACATGAGCTCAGGGGCCACTGAACTTGTATGTCAGTCTTCATTTATTATGAACTCAAAGGGCTGGTGACTAATGATGAGCCAGTGTGCTCATTACTTGAGTTTTCTGAGCATACTCAAGTCTCAACCGAGTATTGCCGCTGCTAGGATCCCTGTACCGCATGTTTCGTGTCCAGCCTCCCGTGACGTCACGGCTTGTGATTGGTTGCGTCGCCCATGTGACTGCGACGCAACCAATCACAAAGCCGGGACGTAATTTTAAAATCCTTAAGGACCTGAAATTACGTCACGGCTTGCTGTGATTGGTTGCGTCGCCCATGTGACTGCGACGCAACCAATCACAAAGCCGGGACTTCACGTAAGGAAAGAAAAGCGCGAATTTTAAACAAAGAACGCTGCCGCTTCCCTCGGTAAGGTGCAGGCTGCGTCGGAGAGGTGAGTATAGCAATATTTTTTATTTTAATTCTCTCTTTTACACATTAATATGGATCCCAGGGCCTGAAGGAGAGTTTCCTCTCCTTCAGACCCTGAGAACCATCAGGAATACCGTCCGATACTTGAGTCCCATTGACTTGTATTGGTATCGGGTATCGGATTGGATCCGATACTTTGCCGGTATCGGCCGATACTTTCCGATACCGATACTTTCAAGTATCGGACGGTATCGCTCAACACTAATTGTGACGGATGGTCGTCCATTCCATGCGTCATGCGACGGATCCGTCAAAATTTGGCGGACGTCATCTAGACATTGACGGTCATTGCAACGTTTTTTGTCTGCGTTGAAATGGCGGATCGCGACGGATCCGTCGCGTCCGTCATTTCATAGAATGGCCACCTATGGGCGACGGATCCGTCGCGACCGTCATTTCGGCGGATCCGTCGCTCCAATCCGTTTTTTCAAATTTTTTCAATTGCGCATGCTCCAAAAAGTATATACAACCCCCGAGTAACGGATCCGTCAAAAAAACGGATCCGTTACATCCGTTTTTTCAACTATTGTGACGGAACCGTCGATCCATCATTGTCGGAAGTGACTGACGCCAAAAAACTGAAGTGTGAAAGAAGCCTAACAAGATACCAACCATATGATGATATTGACGGACCCTTTATTATAACCTTGTAACCCCTAACAATGTATATAACGTACTTGGGGTCCCACTTCTGCAGCTTTGCAATCCTCATGACTGCTCACATGTGACTTGCACACTTGCAGGGCCATGCCAATTGCTTTCTCTTCGATGCTTCTCGATGCTTCGTTTCTGGGATCTGGTACTTTATATTTTACACACTGGTCCTGTGACTGAGCAGAACAAAGCCTTAGCTTGTTGATCAGTGGTTACATTGTTGAAATATTTTACACATTAGGGCACATTGTGGCTTTTTTGATTCTTGAGAATAAATTGGTTTATTACAATTTGTCCGTTTTACGCTAATTATGCAGGAAACAGAAGCCTGCTTCTCTCGTGTGGTTCGACGGGGAAATGGACTAATGATGTACTTACCCTATACAGGAGATGATGGAAGTCCACATGGCCACCCAACGTCATGTCCAGTAGCAATATGCTGCACCCTTCTGCTTTTCATTGGGATGGGAAGGTCTGAAGACTGACCAGCAAAAAACAGCCCTGTGTTTCTTTGAGCATGTGATCACATAGGCCTCCAGTATCGCAATTTTTTTGTTGGCACTTTTCTGCCCCACACTTGATGGTTAGGAAAGGATACGGTGGGCCGCATTTACTAAACTGCTCTAGTGAAATGAAAGCTGAGCTCTAGTATTGTGGGCCTCAGTTTTACTAGAAGAGCGTTCTAATCAGCATCACACAAGGGGAAACTGGTTTCTGTTTTTCGTGGTCTGCTTTGTATAAAAATGAAAACTTGACACCGTTACACACTTGACACTTCTAATTACATTTCCTCTATCAAATTGTAATTACAGAGGTTGTCTGGGTTTTTATCTAATAAGTCTTAATGTGAGAACATACTGATAGGAAATGCACTAACAATGCTAGATAATCATGAATAGCGTAAAGAACATCCATTTCACAGGCTGCTAGTCACCGGTGAACGAGCACAATGGTTTGTTCATCAGGTGAATTGATCTTTTGTGCAGCATAAAAGATCGTCGTTCTTGGCGATGCATCTTCCGGTGTTAACAGGACTCCCACTGCTGATGGCCATGGCCGACGTTTAGTATAGATTGCTCAATGTGCATCTGCCTGTGTAAACAGGTACTCAAACAACCACCTATTGGCAAAAGTTATTGCTAGTCGTGCCGCCAATCGGTATGTGTAAACAGACCCTGACGCACCTTCTAAATCGCCGTCTTGTTTTGTCATCCGCCGCTGCTTCTGAAGCTGGTCACGTGGTACGTCGTTCATGTGGTACTTCCTAGTGTGGTGCGTCATTTTGTTCTGCTTGTGGGACATTCGGCACATGACCACTGAGGCCGTTGATTGACTGCTTTGGTCACGTAAATGATGTACGGCACATAACTAGGTACCATGACCACTGGAGCCGCCACTTTGCACTAGAGGAGGATTTTTAGGATGCACTGTGATGGTTTTATCACATTTCACCAAATCCTAGCAATCCTTGTAAGTAGCTTTTGAGACTTCGTCTTCCCTTTACTGTAATGATCTAATCATAAGTGGTAGATTTGTTTCAGCAGTTTCTGGGGTTGATCATCCATTAATCTGCTGCAGGCATGTGGATTTCTGCAAACACCATGCAGATAAGTCGTGTCACCGTTCCCTTGCCTTACGCTACCAATGCACACCATATTGGCACCACTGGCTCTGGCAGCAAGTTTTCTTTTTAAATTCTCTTTAATAAATTTTCAGACTATATGACAAGAATCACATTGTTATATTTTGGGAATGACTGAATACAGATAAGTACAATAGAAACACAATTATATGTGCATTAATTCCAGTAGATGATTTCAGTGTGGTAAGGACAGCAGGGGAAGGTAGAAAGTAGGGGTGAGGAGTATAGAAAAGGGGTGGGGGAGGGATTCATACTAAATTCCATAGGAGGGATATTCCTCCAACAATCTCACTATCTGACTGAATAACTGATAAATCATCTCACTAAAATTGGGATAAACTCTTAATATTTAGCAATATGTGGTGGACTATCAGCAATATAATGTCTCTCATGGTTATCTCTCCATTTCTAAGAGTAGCTGTAGTTTTAATTTTTCTTTCATAAATTAGTAGTACACAAGAAAATACCGTAAGTAACTTTGTGATATATCTGATCATAGCTATCTTTTTTTTTTTCACTAGGACTGATGATTCTCAAAATTCTCAATTCAAGGGTAATATCTGTATTCGGTGAAGACAGATTACATTACTGAGAGAGAAGATGGCAGGTGATGATGATACAACTGTAGAGGGGAGAGGAGAGAGTTGGAGGCAGACCTACTCCCTCCTTGTACATAGAATCTTATCACTAGTATCTGCCATCTCTTATCTCAGTAATGTAATAGTCTGTCTTCACTGAATACAGATTTAACCAGGAATTGAGAATTTTGAAAATAAAAGATCTGTCCTGGAGGAGAAAGAAGCAGATTTCTCTGATAAGATACATTATAAAGATGTTTATTTTCATGTGTACGGTACTTTTGTTTTTGTTTTTTTTAAAAATAGAAATTAAAGTGGTGGTTGGTCCTTCGAGAGTTGCCCAGGGGACTAAGTCGTTGAACTGTTCATGTCTCCTGTATTCCCACTACCGGTATCTAGCTTTTCAAGCCCATAGAGTTGTTCTATTTTATATCTCTATTGCATAATGTGATGGAGCCATATCTGATTTCCAAAGTGTCAGGATAAGGATTCTCGCAGACATTAGCAAGTGCTTGGGAATTTTTTTATTCTTGGGAACTCGACTTAAACAAGGAATTTACTTCTTGAGAGATGAATAGATACTTGCCCTTAAACTGACTTCTACATGTAGTTAATAAACAAATATACAGACATGGCTGAAAGTGTTGGCACCCTTGAAATTACCGTGTTCCAGAAAATTAAGTATTTCTCCTTGAAAATGATAGCAATTGCACATGTTTTGTTACACACATTTATTTCCTCTGTGTATACTGGAACACAAAGAGGGGGGAAAAAAGGAAAATTGGACACCAATTCACACACAACCTCAAAAATGGGCTGGTCAATATTGTTGACTAGTGATGCGCGAGTGTACTCGTTGCTCGGGTTTTCCTGAACACTCTCGGGTGATCTCCTAGTATTTGTTAGTGTTCGTAGATTAAGTTTTCATCGCCGCAGCTGAATGATTTACAGCTAAAAGCCAGGCTGAGTACATGTGGGGGTTGCCTGGTTGCTAGGGAATCCCCACAAGTGTTCAAGCTGGCTAATAGCTGTAAATCATCCAGCTGCGGCGAGGAAAACTTATTCTTCGAACATTAACAAATACTCGGAGATCACCCGAGCGTGCTCGGGAAAACTCGAGCAACGAGTACACTCGCTCATCACTATTGTTGACATCTTTCCAGAATTGTGGCTAATTGTTTCATGCATGTGATGCTTGTACAAACTCACTTGTGGCATTTAACAGGTGTGGGCAATTTGAAAATCACACCTAAAACGAGATAAAAAGGAGAGAAGTTGACTCATTGTGTCGGTGTCACTAAGCATGGAGAACAGAAAGCGAAGAGAAGAGAACTGTCTGAGGAATTGAGAACCAAACTTATTGAAAAATACCATCAATTTCCAGGTTACAAGTCCATCTCCAGAGATCATGATGCTCCTTTGTCCACGATGTGCAACGTAATAAAGAAGTTTACAACCCGTAGCACTGTAGGTAATCTCCCTGGGCAGCAGAGAAAAATTGATGAAAGGTTGTAACCCAGGGTAGTCCAGATGGTGGATAAACTGCCCCAATCAAGTTCCAAAGAAATTCAAGCTCTCCTTGGTAAAGCACAGCATTCTACTGTTTACAGAAAACAGAATGAGGCCTACAAAGAAAAGAAAACCATACCTACAGTCAGTCAATTATTGTGGAGGTTCAAAGATGTTTTGGGTTTGCTTTGCTGCCACTGTAGCTGGGTGCCTCGTCTGTGTGCAAGTAATCGTGAAATCTGAAGATTACCAAATGATTGTACATACTCCCGGGCAGGGCCTGTCTAGTGGACGTGACCTCACTCCATACACTTGTATGTAGTGAGGTAGTGCCCACTGGATGGGACTATGTAAAACTTGTATATACTCTCCAGTCATGGCTCCCAAACTGGTGAATCCCCGCAGCGGACCGGACAGCCCCTTTAAGTTGAGGGTGCCAACAATTTTGTCCTGACCATTTTTGGTGTTTTGTGTGAAATGTCCAATTTGCCTTTTTTTTGTTTTTATGTTGTTCCAATACACACAAAGGAAGTAAATGTGCAATTTCAATGCTTTTCTGGGAGAAATACTTCATTTTCTGGAACAATTTCATGGGTGCCAACACATTCGGCCATAACTGTATAACTATGTTTCTATAGGTTTACATGACCTCTAAATGTGTTTGTATGCAAGAAAGCAAAGTTTTAGCTAGACTGCAGTTCACCCCTGAGAAATGGCTCATATGATCTGAAATGCTGGAGATGTCAGTCACAACATGGCACTTATTGCCATATGTGATGGTTATGCGCCAAGATAAAAATACAAGTTTTGTGTTGTCTGAGCTCCATGTAGGTGCAGTGTGTGGATGGCCATCCGAACAGAAGCCATCGTCTTAAAATGCTACCTAGACGTCCTTAACATGGCAGGATACTTCACTGATGACTTGGACTTTTTTCTGGTACTAGGCCTTGGGTCTGCGATGTGGTGGCATACCTCTTTCTGCACCTCTAGATGGCGATAATGTAACTTAGAAGTTTTACTTATTTATGTAGTGTCCATGCCATTAGAATGTTACATGATTTCCAAAGTACTGTATGTATTATGCCATGCTTTTATTGCTGCTTTTGTCACCATGTCATTCTGACATACAGCATCCGATAGTGATTTATTGTCTTATTTTGTCTCCTCTTAGTTCTACTCTGGGCACCGATCTCCACACATTCCGTATAGGCTACTGCACCTTGTATGGACACACGCACGGCATTTAGCAGGGTACGAGCAACAGGATGCACATGAATTTCTAATTGCTGCATTAGATGTACTGCACAGGCACTGCAAAGGTAAGAATCTACAGCCATGCCCCCACCCATTCTCCATTCATGTTACAGCTGCTGCTTGCTTTATTAACCCCTTACACCACTTGACCAACTTCTTTTAGTTTTTCCTACCCTTCTTCAGATATATCCTATATACTCGAGTATAAGCCAACCAGAGTATAAGCCGAGACCCCTAATTTTGCCACAAAAAACTTGGAAAACTTATTGACTCGAGTATAAGCCTAGGATGGGAAATGCAGCAGCTACTGGTACATTTTAAAAATAAAAATAGATACCAATAAAAGTAAAATTGATTGAGACATCAGTAGGATATGGATATTGAATCAGGAGCCCCATACAATGCTCCATACAGTTCATGATGGGCCCCATAAGATGCTCCATATTAAAATATGCCCCATATAATGCTGCATAAAAGGTTAATGATGGCCCCATAAGATGCTCCATAGAATATTATGCCCCATATGCTGCTCCATAAAGGTTGATGGCCCCATAAGATGCTCCATGGAATAATATGCCCCTTATGCTGCTGCGATTTAAAAAAAAAAAATGACATACGCACCTCTCGTCGCTGGGCGCCGAGTGCTAGTATCCTGAGCAGGCGGGGACACCGGCGCGCTATGGGGGCCAGGTGCAGGAGGCGCCGCTGGCTCAGGACACGGCACTTGTGATATTCACCTGTCCCCGTTCCACCGCCGTGCGCCGCTGTCTCTTCCGGGTCTCTGCAGTGACTGTTCAGGCAGAGGGCGCACTAACCACGTCATCGCACCCTCTGACGTGAACGTCACAGCTAGAGGACGCGGAAGGCAGAGCCCGGCGGTAGAACGGGGACAGGTGAATATTGCATGGCTCACCCTCCCCCGTCCTACTCACCCTCCCCCGTCCTACTCACCCCATCTTGGCACTGTCCCTGCTTCTCCGACAGTCTCTGGCGTTGGCAGCTTGTTCCTTTGTTCAGTGGTCACATGGTACTGCTCATTAAAGTAATGAATATGCGCGCCACTCCTATGGGAGTGGAGTCACGTCCATATTCATTACTTTAATGAGTGGTACCACGTGACCGCTGAACACAAAAAGAGCTACGGGCGCCGGAGACCATCGTAGAAGCAGGGAAGTGCAGAGACCGCGGGAGCAGGTGAGTATGATGTGACAGCCGCCGACCCCTGGGATAATGCCTCGAGTATAAGCCGCGAGGGGCACTTTTAGCCTAAAAACAAAGGTCTGAAAATCTCGGCTTATACTCGAGTATATACGGTTTGCGTGTGTGTGTGTATGTATATATATGTGTGTGTGTATATATATATATATATATATATATATATATATATATATATATATATATATATATATATATATATATACATATACACGCGCATGTACACATACACACGCATACGCACACGGTACGGATTGTGTTCAGGCCCCTTAAAATTTTTCTGTTTCTTTGCAGCCATTTGGTAAATTCCAAAAATTTCTCTTTTTCGCATTATTGTACACTCTGCACCCCATCTTGACTGAAAGAAACAGAAATGTAGACATTTTTGCTTACTTCAGTTTTTGTTTTTTAATAAATATCACATGGTCATGAGTATTCAGACCCTTTGCTCAGACACTCATTTGTCACATGCTGTCCATTTCCTTGTGATCCTCCTTGAGATGGTTCTACTCCTTCATTGGAGGCCAGCTGTGGTAAATTAAACTGATAGGACTTGATTTGGAAAGGCACACAGCTGTCTATATAAGACCTCACAGCTCACAGTGCGTGTCAGACCAAATGAGAATCATGAAGTCAAAGGAACTGGCCAAGGAGCTCAGAGACAGAATTGTGGCAATTCACACATCTGGCCAAGGTTACAACAGAATTTCTGCAGTACTTAAGGTTCCTAAGAGCACAGTGGCCTCCATAATCCTTAAATGGAAGAAGTTTGGGTCCACCAGAAGTCTTCCTAGACCTAGCCATCCAGCTAAACTGAGCAATCGTGGGAGAAGAGCCTTGGTGAGAGAGGTAAAGAAGAACCCCAAGATCACTGTGGCTGAGCTCCAGAGATGCAGTAGGGAGATGGGAGAAAGTTCCACAAAGTCAACTATAACTGCAGTCCTCAACCAGTCGGGCCTTTATGGCAGAGTGGCCCGACGGAAGCCTCTCCTCAGTGCAAGTCATATGAAAGCCTGCATAGTTTGCTAAAAAAAAACATGAAGGACTCCCAGACTATGAGAAATAAGATTCTCTTGTCTGATGAGACGAAGATAGACCTTTTTGGTGATAATTCGAAGTGGTATATGTGGAGAAAGTCAGGCACTGCTCATAACCGGCCCAATACAATCCCAGCAGTGAAACATGGTGGTAGCAGCATCATGCTATGGGGGTGTTTTTCAGCTGCAGGGACAAGATGACTGGTTGCCATTGAAGGGAACATGAATGCGGACAAGTACAGAGATATTCTGGATGAAAACCTCTTCCAGAGTGCTCTGGACCTCAGACTTGGCCGAAGGTTCACCTTCCAACAAGACAATGACCCTAAGCACACAGCTAAAAATGGCAAAGGAGTGGCTTCAGAACAACTCGGACCATTCTTGACTGGCCCAGCCAGAGCCCTGACCTAAACCCAATTGAGCATCTCAGGAGAGACCTGAAAATGGCTGTCCACCAACGTTCACCATCCAGCCTGATGGAACTGGAGAGGATCTGTAAGGTAGAATGGCAGAGGATCCCCAAATCCAGGTGTAAAAAACTTGTTGCATCATTCCCAAGAAGACTCATGGCTGTACTAGCTCAAAAGGTTGCTTCTACTCAATACTGAGCAAAGAGTCTGAATACTTATGACCATGTCATATTTCAGTTTTTCTTTTTTAATAAATTTGTAAAAATTTCAGGGGGGGGGGGGGTTCAGTCAAGATGGGGTGCAGAGTGTACATTAATGAGAAAAAAAATGAACTTTTTTGAATTTACCAAATGGCTGCAATGAAACAGTGAAAAATTTAAAGGGGTCTGAATACTTTCTGTACCCACTGTATGTCCACAAGATGTACGAGGTCTTGCTTTTCGCACAACGAATTGTACTTTTAAATTACACCATTTATTTTAACACACCGTATAGAGGGAAAAAAAAATCCAAGTATGGTGAAATTACACAAATAGAAAACCAAAACGTAATTCTGACATTATTTTATGAGATTTGTCTTTACTTGCATACATACTGTAGTAAAAATGACCTGGTAATGGTTCTCATCAGTGCTATTGCTGTGATATCTTGTCCAATTTTTGTTATTTAGTAATGAAAAAACTTTAATTTGTTTAAAGAAAAACAAAAAAACAAAAACCTTTTGATTGTCTGCGTTTTCTGAGACCCATAATGTTTTTACTTTTTCGGTCAATGGAGCTGTGTGATGCTTATTTTTTGCAAGATGATGATTTATTGATAACATTTTAAAATAGAAATTACCTTTTTGTTCTTTCAGCAGTTTTCATGGCATTTGGCGACTAAAAAAATATTATAATTTTAGCAGTCTAACTTTTTTGTGGTTATGGTGTCAACCGATTAGGTTAATTATTTTTATTTTTTAATAGATCTGACTTTTCTGGATGCGGCAATACCACACCTGTGTTTTTTTTGTTTTACTTTGATTTTTAACCCCTTCAGCCTGTTTTCACCTTCATGACTAGAGATGGGCAAGCCCGAACAGTAAAGTTCGGCGTACGTACCGAACTACTGTTCGGGCACGGACACCGAACACGTATTTCAAGTCTTGTAGACGCCTCTCCATTACTAAGCCGTGGGCTTGATGTCACCTGACAATACAAAAGTGACATGAACCCCACAAATATGAACCCCACTTGCCACCGCTGCAGGGCAAGTGGAAAGAGTCGGGGAAAGCAATAGATGTGCCTTTTTGGGGCAGCTGTCAGCTGCTATTTTTAGAGGGGGGGGGGCAATATCCATGGCTCCTTCGCAGCCTGAGAATACTGGTCCCCAGCTGTCTGCTTTAGGCCTTGTTCACACGTTCCTTTTTTTGCTGCGGATTTTTCAGCTGCGGATTTGGAAAAACCGCAGTGCAAAACCGCGGTGGTTTTCACTGCGGTTTTTTGTGCGGTTTCAACTGCGGATTCCACTGTGGGTTTCCAGCTGCACTTTCCTATTAATGCAGGTGGAAAACCGCTGCGGAATCCGCAGAAAGAATTGACATGCTACTTCTTTTTTTCCGCAGAAAATCCGCGCGGATTTTCAAGCGGAAAAATGCAAAGTGGGCACAGCGGTTTTTGTTTTCCATAGGGTAACATTGTACTGTACCCTGCATGGAAAACTGCTGCGGATCCGCAGCTGCAAATCCGCTGCGGATCCGCAGCAAAAACCGCAAAGTGTGAACATAGCCTAAGCATGGCCCCATGACCCCACCCCGTGTTGTGTTTTTTTTTGTTTTATAATTTATTTGAATATTAAAAAAAAAAAAAAAAACAGCTTGGGGCCCCCTCTATTCTTCACAACCAACATTGCTAACGCTGAGGATTGAGGCCCCCAGCTGTCAGTTTTGCCTGGCTGGTTATCAGAAATACAGGGAAACCCACACTGGTTTCGTTTTTTTAATTTATTCATATTGCAGCTGCTGGCTTATAAATACTCCCATCAGCCGCCACCTGCTCTCGCTGTTATTAGCCGCAGCAGGCGTCGGCTGATGGGAATAGTAGTCCCATCAGCTGACGGCAGTGACCGGAAGTAAACCTTTTACCTCTGATTATAGCTGCGGGCTCATACTGTCATTTGACAGCTTGAGAACCGTGGCTGTCTGACCGGTGATAAAGATTTTTACCGCCTATCAGAAGCAGTGTTTGCCACACTGTCATGCACATTACAATGTGGCAAACACGGGGGGGGTGGTTTGCGGGGAACAGGAACAGACGTGTTTTTATGTAGCTCCTAATATTCCCCTATTTCAGCTACCTAAAGCATATTAAATTGTGGAATACCTGGTTATAAAACCTACTAAAACATGCCTGGACTGGGTTATAAGAAGAAAAAAGAACATTCAACCAAGAAAATCCCTTTATTAAAACGGAGGGACACCTGGAGAAGATCTAAGGAAAGCCTGCTCTCATCTGAGGTAAAGGTGACAAAGCCTTTGCCTCACAATATGGATCCCTGCAAAAAACCAGAGTCACAGCTTCACAACAGTCATATGGCCTGTAAGACATCTGTTATAAAACATCCTGCACTCTCCGAGACATCAGCTGATGCTGTCCTGCAAAGGAACCGGAGGAGCGTGGGAGATTCTGAGGCAACGAAGAAGCAGCGGAGAGGAGAAAATGGCGATGCGGCAACAACTCCCGCCCTTTCTGGAGCTCCAGCTGACAGATATCCAAACATGTGCCGAGGGATCGCGATGGCTGCCGGAGCTGTGACACAGCGGAAGGAGGAAGCAGGAGAAGACAGGGAGATGATGGAGATCCTCGCTCCTATCGAGACTCCAATGCAAGCTGCCAGACATAAGAAGAGGAGCGGGGGAGCCGCGGAGTTCTCACAAGGTATGACGCAGCAAACAGAAAAAGATGGTGATTCACCATCTTCAGTGCTGCACAGACACGGAGAGTTCTCCTCAGCACTCCGTGTCCAAAGTAGTGATCACAGACATGATGCTACGACGATGCAGAGGAGAAAGGAAGGAGAATCACCGGCATTATCACCACACGGTGGGGGAGGGATCTCTTCGGCTACCATAGATCAAAGAAGTAATTTGAGACATGATGCGCCGGTTTTTGTGCCAGGGCCGATAAGCGCTGAGGGAGGCAGATCATTTAATGCGACAAAGGAAAAGGAAGGAAGTGTTATACAACTGCGGAGCTTGTCAGAAACACCCCATGTTGGCTGGTCAGAGAAAAACCCTCTGAAAATCACAGTGTACATGGACACAGAGGGAAAACCCTCTTCCATAATTCAGATATAAAAAAAAAAAGAAAAAAATCAGAGGTGACCTTATCAGACATTCAAATGCAGCAGTTGGCAAATTACCGATATTAAAAAATAAAAATCATCAACCATTACTTAATGTAAAGAATGGTGCCACATCTACTTCTTTACTTAAAAGCCATAAAAATAGAGTATTTAAAGGGGAACCCTACACATACAAAACAATTGTATAACCAGGTAATCACAGGAGATGGATCTTTCAAAGAATCATCTAATCTAAAGACAGATGAGGCCAAAATGTTATCTGATGATGGGGGTGTTGATCTGCATCTGATTTCTCTACCTGAAAAAAATTCCCCTTCTAAATCCTCATACAATACTAGAGATTACAATTTAGGGAAATTAAAGGGAAGTTTCCTAATATAGCTCCTTATTCTGCTAAACTGTTAAAGAAACAGCAAATTTCTCTAACACAGACAAATTTTGTTTCCTATCAATCAGATGAATTCAATAACTCATCAGGACAGATGGAAAATGGTCATTTTGGGGAGTTTTATAGCGATACAGATTTATCTGATTATAGAGGTGACTTTTTTCAGATGATATGGCCCTTGATGACATCTCTTCTTCAGAGCCATATTCTTCCTCAGAACACAAATCTAGTAGTGAAAACTCTGAATTTTATGAAAAATGTAAGCAAAAAACTAAACCAAATCAAACCAACTCAGAAAAAATTACGAGGGCACTCTAACAACAACTCATTGATAAACGATATCCAAGCAACAGATAATCCAACAGAAAAATTTATGATTAGCATATGTAAAGCCCTCCTAGTTTCAGTGAAAAATACTACTATTGATGATGACTAAAAAATATCTGAAACAGATTTGGAATCTGATGACTCTATACACTTAAACAATACCAAAGCGTCCGAGAGTTTCATTAAAGAGCCAAAGCGTCCGAGAGTTTCATTAAAGAGCTCTTTAAAGATATGTTATCATACATAGCTGTTAACACACTCAAATTCTTATGGAGTTTCTGATAACTCCTTCTATAACTAAAAAAAAACAAACTATTCAGTCAAAAATCAAAGGTCCTCATATCCTAATGAGGACCAAAATCTTGCTACACTCTCTGATTCATTGAAAAATATCCAAAATGATATCAACTCTTATAGAAAAAATCTAAACAATCTTGAAGACTTTAAAAAGAAAATAATGTAAAAATTAGAGGGATTCCAAAGTCGGTCCAGAACTCCCAACTAAAAGATTACATCTCTTCATTAATTTCTTATCTACTTCCTAACGCCAAAGAGGAAAATTTAATTGAAAAGGCCTTTAGAGCGCGCAGACCATCTGCTCTTCCACCTGATGTCGAAACAGATGTCATTGTCTCCTCCTACCCCAATTGGGTTAGAAATGCTTTACTAAATATACCAAAGGAGCCAAAATTCCTTTCTTCTCCATATAACCACTTGGTCTTTTTCAAAGACCTATCTAAAGAAACATTACAAAAGCGAAAATTATTTCAGTCCACTACCTGTGAACTCCGAAAAGCTGGAATACCTTACAATTGGTCTCGGATCTCAACGCTAAAAATTAAATTTGCATCCAAATTGATCGATATTTCATCTCCGGCGGAGGGAGCTGACTTCCTGATAGGTGCAGGCATAATATCCTCCACGGACTCCTCTCGAAGTCCAAATCTGATCTTTGTCCCAAATGAAGAAGTACTACAAACAACACCTTATTGAACATAATGACTCTTATTTGAACGCTCAGAAAGACTTTTCTTCATTTATTCCTCAAATGTAGCCTGTTTTTGAACCGTACTTTGCCCCCACAAGGTCATCGGAACACCTAAAGGTGATTCCAGACATCCCAGGAAGTATTTATTTTTCCTTTTGAACCATATTTGACTTTTGAGTAAGCGACAGTTGTCCTGGTTCTATTTGAGTAAGCTACAGTATGTTAAAGTATGGAAGTCCTGTTCCCCTTTCTTTCCCTATTATCCCATGTATCCTATTTTTCCTGCACCCTTTACCCTTACCTTTGTTAAATTTGTAAAACCAATAAAAATTTGTTGGAAAAACAATGTGGCAAACACTGGATGTTCGGGTACTGTTCTGGTACCTGAACCCAAACTTTTTTTTTTTTTTAACTGTTCGGCAGGACCTGAATATCCAGCAGTCCGCCAATCTCTGTTCATGACCACGCCAAATTTTACAATTCTGACCAGTGTCACTGATAACTCTGGAACAATTCAGCATGTCACAGTGATGGTAAGATTGATTAATTGTTTTTTTTCTGTGACATATTTTACTTCATGTTGATGGTAAATTTTGGTCAATATGATTTTTATTTATGAAAATATCAAAAAAATGTACACTGACAATTTAGCAATTTTTTTAAACTTTGAATTTATATGTCCTTAAATAAGATATACAACACAAAATAATTAAAAAAGGGAACTTATCACCAGGAATCATGCTGTTAGTCTGCAGGTTAACAGCATTATTATGCTGTCTGGCGTCGGCACGCAGTCAAATGCACTGGGTTTTTTTTGTTTTGTTTTTTCAGTCAAGATGGGGTGCAGAGTGTACATTAATGAGACAAAAATGAACTTTTTTGAATTTACCAAATGGCTGCAATGAAAGAGTGAAACATTTAAAGGGGTCTGAGTACTTTCCGTACCCACTGTATGTGGCTGTAGAATACTGCTTAGCCGTACAGAGAGACTCGGGAGGTAAGGAGCACTATTTTCCTCCTGGAGCCCAGATTTTTGTAGAATAGTTTTGTGAACTCCCTATACAGAGCCCCTAAGTGCTAGAAGAGCAGAATCCTCCTCAAGTGATCCCATTTTGGGTATTTATCTACAGGCGTAGTAATGATTTTAACTCTATTGGTATTTTCCAAAAACAATCCGCAGTGGATGTTTGAGTGAAAATTGTGCTCAGTACATTGTAGCTCTCTGTATATTGTGCCCAGCTCGTTCTGGAGACAAACACCTGTAAATTAGGTGGGCTATGATTTCTACAGTAATTCCACACTGGGGCTCAGGAGGGAGATGGACACCGCCGGATCACAGGGCAGACGGCGTCCACAGTGACTCCATCTGCCTCGTCATAGGGAATCTTCCAATTTTACAGATTTACATGGAAACCACTGTGTAAGCGCCCAGCGTAGGGCACAGGATGATGTGAGCCCTGCCTTTGGGAGATCTTTGGGAGGCAGAATGAAAAAAAATGTGCAGTAGGGGAAGAATTGGTTTTATTTTTTATGCCGTTCCTTTTGTGGTGTAAGTGATTAGACTACTTTATTCTTTGGGTCAGTGCGATTACAGCAATACCAGATGTACTGTATATTGTTTTTGTTTTTAGCTGCTGTCACACTAAAAGACCAATGTGCTTTGTTTTTACAAAACAAAATTTTGGGAGCTATAATTTTTCTATATTTCTTCCAACAGTCATTTGAGGGCTTTTTTGTGGGACCAGTTAACGTCTTTATCTTTATTGGTACAGTTTTCAGTCACACAGTTTTTTTTTTTTTTATCGTTTTCTATTCCAATTTTTAGGGGGCAGAGTGAGCGAAAACCAGCAATTCAGGAATTGTTTTGAGGGCTTTTTTTAACACTGTTCAGTATGGTATAATTGGTAAGGTGGATTTATTATTTGGGTCCGTACAATTACTGCAATACCATATTTACATCATGTGCTTCTGCACAGAAACAAATTTTACAGAAAAATATGTTTTGCATCACTAAATTGAGCTACAGTTTTTTTTTTGTTTTTTTATTCTCCACCAATGGAGCTGTATGGCGGATTGTTTTTTGAGAACAAATGACATTTTCAGGTATACCATTTTTATTTGACTTTTTGATCGCGTTTTATTGCACTTTGTTCTTATTTTTTTGTTGGTATGAATAAAAAGCGGTGCGTGTGCCACATTTTTTATTTAACTTTTTTGCAGTGTTAACTAGTTTAACAGTCTTAGGGATCAGGTTGTTGTGGATGCGGTGACACCAAATGTGTAGTTTTTTTTTATTTTTTACATAGATTCAAATAGGTATACTCGCGGCATTTAGTGGGTTAAACAGCCTCTGACTGTATATGGTATAACTAAAAATCAACTCCTAAAAAGCTAGGGCCCCACTCAGCTCTCAGTGGAAAAATAAGTTATTGCTCTCAGAATTTGGCACTTTTAAACAAAATTATTTTTTGCAAGAATTGTGTAGTGTATAATTGGTAAAGTGTGAAAACCTAAACTTGTAAATCTGGTATAATTGTAATTATACTGACCTGAAGAACTAAGATGTCATCACTTCTGCAATCTTCACATCCTGCAATAAAAAAAGCCCTCCCATTAAATTGTTTGGGTTTTTTTTTTCCACAGCTGGAATATTGCGGTGTTTGGTTAAAATTTTGGGGTCCATTTTCTCCTATCACCCCTTATATAAAAAAGCAATTGAGGCCAAAGCAGCATTTTAGTGTATAAAATGTATTAAATTTTCATTCCATTTTTTATTTCTATGTAGCAGCTTTGAATTTTTTCAGTGGCTTTTTGGGGGGATTTGTAACATGGCTCCCTCAGTCACTTCAAATGTCAAGTGACCCCCAGTAACAAAAAAAAAAAAAAAAAAGTCTTTGTAAAATTGAAACCTGTTTTAAACTTTTTAAGTCTTCTGATACCTAAACAAAATAAGTTTGAAAATTTGATGCAGATGTAAGGTATACATATGGGAAATGTTTTATTATGTTTGGTTAAAGGAGTTGTCTCAAGTTGTTAAATGGATCCAATTGCAGCTACTGTGCTGTCTGAGTGGCCGGTTATTTCCAGCACTTTGAAGCTGGCTGGATTGTTGGATCGTCCAGTCTCCTTGCCCTGCAATTTGAGTGCTCTGTTCCAAGAGCAGCTCATCCATGCCACTGGTCTGAACTGTCAATTTTCAGAAGTGCACAGTCACTGGCAAAAGTTTAGAACAAACCTTTTTAAGGGCATTTAAATGTTTGAAAACAGCAAATTTTTCTAAATTTGTCAAACTTCAGATATTTTAACTTCTTACCGACATATAATATAGCCGTACCGCAGATGATAGCGGTGTTATTTAGCCATCATCTGGCTGTGACAGACGCAGGTAGAAAGACATTCTATGAGCCCATCCGTGACATGATTGCGGTGCAATGATGAGTTGCCGTAACAGCTAGAGGTCTGCTGTAGCTAGTGTTTCTACAACCCCTGGCAAAAATTATGGAATCACCGGCCTTGGAGGTTATTCATTCAGTTGTTTAATTTTGTAGAGAAAAAGCAGATCACAGACGTGGCACAAAACTAAAGTAATTTCAAATGGCAACTTTCTGGCTTTAAGAAACACTAAAAGAAATCAAGAACAAAAAAATGTGGTAGTCAGTAATGGTTACTTTTTTTTAACCAAGCATAGGGGAAAAATTATGGAATCACTCAATTCTGAGGAAATAATTATGAAATCGCCTTGTAAATTTTCATACCCAAAAATAAATAACACCTGCATCAAATTAGATCTGCTCCTTAGTCTGCATCTAAAAAGGAGTGATCACACCTTGGAGAGCTGTTGCACCAAGTGGACTGACATGAATCATGGCTCCAACAGGAGAGATGTCAATTAAAACAAAAAAGAGGATTATCAAACTCTTAAAGGAGGGTAAATCATCACTCAATGTTGCAAAAGATGTTGTTTGTTCACAGTCAGCTGTATCTAAAATCTGGACCAAATACAAACAGCATGGGAAGGTTGTTAAAGGCAAACATACTGGTAGACCAAGGAAGACATCAAAGCGTCAAGACTGGAAACTTCAAGCAATATGTCTTCAAAACAGGAAATGCACAACAAAACAAATGAGGAACGAATGGGTGGAAACTGGAGTCAACGTCTGTGACCGAACTGTAAGAAACCTCCTAAAGGAAATGGGATTTACATACAGAAAAGCTAAATGAAAGCCATCATTAACACCTAAACAGAAAAAAACAAGGTTACAATGGGCTAAGGAAAAGCAATTGTGGACTGTGGATGACTGGATGAAAGTCATAGTGATGAATCGCGAATCTGCTTTGGGCAAGGTGATGATGCTGGAACTTTTGTTTGGTGCCGTTTCAATGAGATTTATAAAGATGACTGCCTGAAGAGAACATGCAAATTTCCACAGTCATTGGTGATATGGAGCTGCATGTCAGGTAATGGCACTGGGGAGATGGCTGTCATTACCTCTTCAATAAATGCACAAGTTTATGTTGATATTTTGAACACTTTTCTTATCCCATGAATTGAAAGGATGTTTGGGGATGATGAAATCATTTTTCAAGATAATGCATCCTGCCATAGAGAAAAAACTGTGAAAACATTCCTTGAAAAAACACATAAGGTCAATGTCATGGCCTGCAAATAGTCCGGATCTCAATCCAATTGAAAATCTTTGGTGGAAGTTGAAGAAAATGGTCCATGACAAGGCTCCAACCTGCAAAGCTGGTCTGGCAACAGCAATCAGAGAAAGTTGGAGCCAGATTGATGAAGAGTACTGTTTGACACTCATTATGTCCATGCCTCAGAGACTGCAAGCTGTTATAAAAGCCAGAGGTGGTGCAACAAAATACTAGTGATGTTTTGGAGTGTTTTTTTGTTTTTCGTGATTCCATAATTTTTCTCCTATGTTTGGTTAAAAAAGTAACCATTACTGACTACCACATTTTTTTGTTCTTGATTTCTTTTAGTGTTTCTTAAAGCCAGAAAGTTGCCATTTGAAATAACTTTAGTTTTGTGCCATGTCTGTGATCTGCTTTTTTTCTACAAAATTAAACAACTGAATGAACATCCTCCAAGGCTGGTGATTACATAATTTTTGTTAGGAGTTGTAGGAGACAATGATTTTTGCTATACATAGCAATACTATAATATAAACTTTCAAATCACACATTAAAATTTTATAAAAATTACTCACCTTTGGTATCGCTGTGTTAGTAAAAGTTTGATCTGTCAATGTATAGTGTTAATTATTTTATCTGTAAAAAGCATAATGAGAAAATTCGAAATGCCTGTATTGTGAGGGGGAAAGGTCCTGCTACAGGAACATTGCAATAAAACGCAATAAGAGGTGATCTACCTCCAAATGTTATCGGTAAAAATGGCAGCTCGGGCGCCAAAAATATGCTCTCACACAGCGCCATCGACCAAAAATTGAAAATGTTTAACCCTTTTCTACCAGCCGACGTCAGTAGTACGTCAGCTGGCAGAACCCCCGCTTTGAGGTGGGCTCCGGTGGTGAGCCCACCTCAAAGTCGCGACATGTCACCTGTTTTGTACAGCTGACATGTGTGCGCAATGAGCGCGAGCGAAAATCGCGATCTGCCCGCGCCCATTAACTAGTTAAATGCAGCTGTCAAACGCTGACAGCGGCATTAAACTAGCGCTCCCGGTCGCGCGGCCAGAGGTGCTCGCACCGCTGACCCCTGTCACATGATCGGGGGTCATCGGTGCATTGCCATAACAACCAGAGGTCTCCTTGAGACCTCTATGGTTGTTGATGGCCGATTGCTTTGAGCGCCACCCTGTGGTCGGCGTTCAAAGCAACCCTGCATTTCTGCTACATAGAGGTGATCTGTGCTTCACCTCTATGTAGCAGAGGCGATCGTGTAGTGCATGGAGGCTATTGAAGCATGCCAAAATAAAAAAAAAACTAGTGTTTAAAAATATAAAAGAAATAAAAAATACACTATGTTCCAAATTATTATGCAAATGACGTTTTTCTCAGATTTTCCTAAATGGTTGGTGCAAATGACAGTCAGTCTGATAAAAGTCATCACCCATTAGAGTATACATCGAATTTTATTGAATAAACCTCCCAATGATAACAGTATAATCTCCAAAATGAATAAAAACTTAAAATGCACTGTTCCAAATTATTAGGCACAGTAGAATTTCTAAACATTTGATATGTTTTAAAGAACTGAAAAGTCTCATTTGTGGAATTTGCAGCATTAGGAGGTCACATTCACTGAACAAAAAAGCTATTTAACGCCTAAACATCCTAACAGGCCAAGTTACATGTTAACATAGGAACCCTTCTTTGATATCACCTTCGCAATTCTTGCATCCATTGATCTTGTGAGTCTTTGGAGAGTTTCTGCTTGTATTTCTTTGCATGAAGTCAGAATAGCCTCCCAGAGCTGCTGTTTTGGTGTGAACTGCCTCCCACACTCATAGATCTTTTGCTTTATGATACTCCAAAGGTTCTCTATAGGGTTGAGGTCAGGGGAAGATGGTGGCCACACCATGAGTTTATCTCCTTTTATGCCCATAGCAGCCAATGACTCAGAGGTTTTCTTTGCAGCATGAGATGGGGCATTGTCAGCATGAAGATGATTTTGCTCCTGAAGGCACATTTCTGCTTTTTATACCATGGAGGAAAGTTGTCAGTCAGAAACTCTATATACTTTGCAGAGGTCATTTTCACACCTTCAGGAACCTTAAAGGGCCCCATCAGCTGTTTCCCCACGATTCCGGCCCAAAACATGACTCCACCTCCTTGCTGACGTCGCAGCCTTGTTGGGACATGGTGGCCATCCACCAACTTTCCACTACTCCATCCATCTGGACCATCCATGGTTGCTCAACACTTATAAGTAAACAAGACTGTTTGGAAATTAGTCTTCATGTATGTGTGGGCCCAATACAACCATTTCTGCTTGTGAACACTGTTTAGGGGTGGCCGAATAGTAGGTTTATGCACCACAGCAAGCCTTTGAAGGAGCCTACACCTTGAGGTTCGAGGGACTCCAGAGGCACCAGCGGCTTCAAATATCTGTTTGCTGCTTTGTAATGGCTTTTTAGCAGCCGCTCTCTTAATCCGATGAACTTGCCTGGCAGAAATCTTCCTCATTATGCCTTTATCAGCACAAACACATTTGTGCTCAGATACAGCCACAAATCTCTTAACAGTACGATGATCACGCTTCAGTTTTCGGGAAATTTCTAATGTTTTCATCCCTTCACCAAGGCATTGCACTATTTGATGCTTTTCAGCAGCAGAGAGATCCTTTTTCTTTCCTATGTTACTTGAAAACTGTGACCTGCTTAATAATGTGGAACATCATTTTTAAGTAGTTTTCCTTTAATTAGAATCACCTGGAAAACCAATTATCACATGTGTTTAAGATTGATTTCAGTGATCCATTGAGCCCTGAGACACAATACCATCCACGAGTTTATTTGAAAAACAAAACAATTAAATCTTTGACACTTAAATCCAATTTGCATAATAATTTGGAACACAGTGTATATAAAAGTTCAAATCACCCCCCTTCGCCCCAATCAAAATAAAACAATTAAAAAAAAATCGAACCTACATATTTGGTGTCGCAGAGTTCAGAATCGCCCGATCTATCAAAAAAGAAAAAGGATTAACGTGATCGCTAAATGGCGTAGCGAGAAAAAAAATCAAAACGCCAAAATTACGTTTTTTTGTCGCCGCAACATTGCATTAAAATGCAATAACGGGCGATCAAAAGATCGTATCTACACCAATATGGTATCATTAAAAATGCCAGCTCGGGACGCAAAAAATAAGCCCTCACCCGACCCCAGATCACGAAAATTGGAGACGCTAAGGGTATTGGAAAATGGCGCAATTTTTTTTTTTTTAGCAAACGTTGGAATTTTTCTTTTACCACTTAGATAAGAGAACCTAGACATGTTTGGTGTCTGTGAACTCATAATGACCTGGAGAATCATAATGGCAGGTTAGTTTTAGCATTTGGTGAACCTAGCAAAAAATGCCAAACAAAAAACAAGTGAGATTGCACTTTTTTTGCAATTTCATCGCACTTGGAATTTTTTTCCCGTTATCTGTTACACGGCATGGTAAAGCCAATGGTATCGTTCAAAAGTACATCTCGTCCCGCAAAAAATAAGCCCTCACATGGCCATATTGACGGAAAAATAATAAAGTTATGGCTCTGGGAAGGAGGGGAGCGAAAAATGAAAAAAGCTCCGGGGGTGAAGGGGTTAAGGTCTTGTAAAACAGCTACCTAAGCTAATTGTTTTTTTTTAACCTACAGATTTCCAATTATTATTTTTTATTTTTTTACCACTTAAGTAAAACTATGCATGTTTGCTGTCTGCTTAATAATATTGACCTGGAGAATTATAATGCAGGTCAGTTTTAGAATATACTGAACATGGTAAAAAACAAACAAAAAAAAAACCTAAAAACTCCACAATTGTTTCCCCCCCCCCCCCCCTATTTCACTATAAACGGATTTATTTACTCACTTTCCAAGACTGCACATGATAAAAATTAATGGGGTCTTTTGAAATGAACAAATCGTCCCTCAAAAAACAAGATCTCATATGTCTATGTGGACGAAAAATAAGTTATATCTCGTGGAAGAAAGAGAGGAAGAACCTAAAGTGCAAAAATGGAAAATCGCCCCATTAGGAAGATATGAATTGCATATATTCACCTCTTCCTAAGTTTATCACTAACTTCTGAGGTACAGTGTCTCATGAAAAAACATCCTTCGTATCACTAGGCTTGGAAGAAAAATACCCAAATTATCATCAAATAGTGACAAAAGTCAGATTTAAAAACTCTCTAGCCTGATCAGGAAGGAGGACACTGGCTCTGTGGGAAAGAGAAAATCAATGGGGTGAATATATGGTTCTCGCAGGGGTTGTCCCGGGTATGTAATAATGGTGAACTATCCATGAAGGCAATAACAGCTAATCCTGAAAACATGTCATCAATGAGATGCATGGAAAACCCGCTTATTCACAAATAAATTTCTGATGGGTGAGGGACCACCAGCCCCTTGTGCAAGCAAAGGTATCTGGATGCAGGACGCCAAATTTAAGGAATAGTTTTGCTGCTGGTTTTGCCATCAAAAACACTGGAACACTGATGGCTAGAAAAATAAGCTATTGTGAGCAAAGTCTAGGAATCTAATCTGAAGACTTAAAGGGAACCTGTCACCCCCAAAATCGATGGTGAGGTAAGGTCACCATCATCAGGGGCTTATCTACAGCATTCTGTAATGCTGTAGATAATCCCCCGATGTTACCTGAAAGAGGAGAAAAAGAGGTTAGATTATACTCACCCAGGGGAGGTGCCGCTGCGGTCCGGTCCGATGGGTGTCTCGGGTCCGCTCCGGTGCCTCCTATCTTCATTCCATGACGTCCTCTTCTGGTCTTCATGCCGCGGCTCCAGGGCAGGTGTACTTTGTCTGCCCTGTTGAGGGCAGAGCAAAGTACTGCAGTGCTCAGGCGCTGGGCCTCTTTGACCTTTCCGGCGCCTGCGCACTGCAGTACTTCGCTCTGTCCTCAACAGGTCAGACAAAGTACGCCTGCGCCGGAGCCGCGGCGTGAAGACCAGAAGAGGACGTCATGGAATGAAGATGGGAGGCCCCGGATCGGACCTGCGACACCCATCGTACCGCGACCGCCCCTGAGTGAGTATAATCTAACGTCTTTTTCTCATCTTTCAGGTAATATCGGGGGCTTATCTACAGCATTACAGAATGCTGTAGATAAGCCCCTGATGCTGGTGAGCTTACCTCACCATCGATTTTGGGGGTGACAGGTTCCCTTTAAAACTTTCCATGTATTTATTCTTCACGTATATTTATAAAATTCACTTCCATATGTCGGGGGGGGGGGGGGAGTTAGATAAAGCTTACTTTTTGTCCATAACACACCTTGTCGTGCTCTTCCATAATCTGCTTTTATTTTGCCAGGTGATGACAATGGGAAAAAGGCCAACAATCCGAACCACTGTAACTGCATTATAGACCAAATTTTCACAGGAGGCCTCCAGTCTGATGTAACCTGTCAAGTGTGCCAGTGAGTCAATTCTCCGTTTATGAATAGGGGCTGGGTGACCCCTTCACTGTTGGTAGGTGGACCTTCAAGGGGTTTTCCATTCCAGGGCAAACTTTCAGCAAGCAGAGAGTGGGATAAGTTATTCAGCACGTACCCGAAAGTATGCAAATTATGTGCTTGTGGTCACATGAGAGGCACTGCTACCGGCTACCTAATTCACAACCCAACACACTTGAGCTTCACTGCTTGTGGAAAGTTTGCTCTTGGGTAGAAAATCACATTAGGCGCTCTGTACTGTACTGGGATCAGTGTACGTTACCTGTCAGATTTGTAGACCTGTCGTCTGTTAGGCTCTTTGTTATGCAGAATTACATTATTATAAATACATTGACGTTAGGGGGCTGTGGAGACAATGTGTGATAACCCTTCTAGAGCTCTTAGAGCTTATACCCATCATTTCATGCTTCTGCTGTAACCTGCGTTAGTAAAGAATTGACTATTTTCTAAAAGGTTTTCACTTCAGATTCAAAGTTTTTAATTATATTTAATGCTTTTTATTTTTACTTGCTATTTTAGCATGTCCTAGAATCTCATTGGCACCAATGTGCCCTTCCTTGTGCACCTTGCCACAAATCTTACTCTAGTCGGGAACTGGAGTAAAATTATGGCGTGAGGACCTCCACCGCTTGTCATGACGTTAATGACCAGGGGTTGCCACGACCCTGCCTAATTTATTGGAGCTGGGCAAAAATGGTGTGAAAACATTTGAAAGTCCCAACATATTAGCACAGCCTTGTGCAAACATTTTGCAAGATTTCAAAGCTTTTTGAATCTGGGCCAATATATTTTTAGAGTTGTTGCTAAGGTAAAAGTTAGTCTCTACTAAAGTATATTTGCACTCTTGGGGCCCAATTCATTAAGACTGGCATTGTGCATGCCAGCCTTAATGAAGGGGCTCGCTGGAGTAGGATGAGCCTAATTCATCAACAGACACATGCCGCTAAATGAATTGGGCTCGTGTGTAACTGGCATGTGCTGTCACCAAAAATGAACTGTAGGCAAGGCCTGGTGTACGCTTCTGGAGTAAGTTACACCTCTAAAGTGGCCTAACTTTTTTTCATTAATTTTATTGGCAGGCATAGCCATGACCTCTCCAGTCTATTAAACGCCCATATTGGCCTAGCTGGCCAGGACTCATGTAAACAGCAAATGTCACTATTTTTTGCGCATCTTCAGAGTTTCACAAATATATCGACTTAATAAAGTATTTTTCACCAGTATTCCAATGTACAAAATGAATCACAGCCTTGGTGCTTAGTACTATAGCTATTGTTGATCGAATATCACACAGCCGTGACACATGCAGCTCCGGTGCCGAACAGCTGACTATCGGGAGCGCTCCAGGTATCTGGGTTCCAAATGTAGCTCTTCGGTAATCGCTATAGCTATTTGGATAAGTGCTTATCCGAAGCTATTCGATCAACACTAACTAAAAAGCCTCAAGATTCCCATTCTGATAAAAAGTGAAATGTAAAACTTAAAATGTACGTAAGCGGACAAAACATCTCAAGTCTAAATAAACTGCACATCTTTTGTATTCTTTCATTGCAGTGGTGTTTCCACAACGATAGATCCGTTTTGGGACATCAGCCTGGATTTACCTGGTTCTTCAAGCCCTTTTTGGCCCCTGAGCCCAGGGGGTGACGGTGGTGTTGTGAACGGGGAAAGTCATGTGTCTGGAACGACAACACTAACAGATTGTCTGAGAAGGTAACCCTGATCACTAATTGTGTGACTGTTAGAGACGTTTCTGTCACATACAGCTGGGCGTCTTTGGAGAGCCTCCACCAATACTGTGGCCAGATTTTGAGCAAAATGGACGTGTTATACAGACTAGTTATTCTGCTGATATGTGCTATTGTAGTTACCAGTTGTGTTTTTGACCACTCCAGCTTTTTTTTTCTTCTCTTGCTTTTTATTGCACGCTCATTTGGTGCCTTAAATGGAAGTCCCCAGTCTGTCTGATACTCTCCTTCCGGCGTTTTCATCTGTTTTTAGTGTTATCTGGCGAAAAGTGGCCTGCCGGCAGCTTCAGTGTTTCTCTATTGTTTCATTGAGGGACACAGGAAACCATGGGTGTATGCTGCTGCCACTAGGAGGCAGACACTATACACACAAAAAATTATCCGCAGTGTACTCCCCACCGACTGGCACTAGGTTAATCTTTTTTTAGCTTAGTGTCTGGAGGAGGTGGAGACCTGTCTTTTACTAGATACATATCTACCTCACTTTTCTGTGTTTTCCTGTAAAATCTCCCCTTTTTTATTTATTAGATGGATCTTCTCCTTTACCTCTGTAGGGATACAGTGTGAACAGTCACACTGTTCTCCCAAGTAGAGACAATGAGTACGGCGTGTACTGCCACCCCATATCCCAATACGTCTATCCGGCAGGACCCCAACCCCTAACACATGAAGAGTGTTTAGGTGATCAGATCACTGGTCCTGGCCCCCGTCTCCTACCCACTAAAGTATGAAGAAAAAAGGAAAGATAGTGGAAGACTAAGGGTATGTGCACACGTTGCGGATTTTGCTGCGGATCCGCAGCGTTTCTGCAGCTGTGGGTCCGCAGCAGTTCCCATGAGTTTACAGTTCAATGTAAACCTATGGGAAACCGAAAACGCTGTGTACATGCTGTGGAAAAAAACGTGCGGGAACAATCCACAGCATGTCACTTCTTTGTGCGGAATCGCGGCGATTCTGCACACATAGTAATGCATTGATCCGCTTACTTCCCGCATGGGGCTATGCCCACCATGCGGGAAGCAAGCGGATCATGTGCGGATGGTACCCGGGGTGGAGGAGAGGAGACTCTCCTCCAGGCCCTGGGAACCATATTTGTGTAAAAAAAAAAAAAAAAAAAAAGAATTAAAATAAAAATAATGATATACTCAGCGCTGCACGCGGCCGTCCGGTCGCAGGGTTGCTATGCGAGCTGGACCTGCGACGACGTCGTGGTCACACGACCGTTACGTCACGAAGGTCCTTCTCGCGTAGCATCTTTGGAACCGGACCGCCGCGTGCAGCGCCGAGGAGATCGGGACGTCGGAGGGTGAGTCTAACCATTTTTTTAATTATTTTTAACATTACTATTGATGCTGCATATGCAGCATCAATAGTAAAACAAGTGCAGGAGGAAACCGCAAGACAAACCGCGATAAATCTGCAGGGATAACCGCAGGGGTTTTGCCCTGCAGATTTATCAAATCCACTGCGGGAGAACCCGCAGAAGACCCTTCCTACGTGTGCACATAGCCTAAGAAGGAAGATATAACTTTCCCTTATTTTATTTAAGGATTTAGGTCATGTATAGACCTTTCTGTCTATAATGGGCTTATCTTCTAGGTTTACTGCTTAGGGTATGTTTACTGGTGCAAGCAAACCCTGGTGCAACTGTCCCCCTGGTTTCCTATGTGGACAGGCACTGGGGACGAGCAACTCAGCAAGGATCAGGGGCACAGGGTTACCATACTATTAACTTTGGGGTCTCCGCGCCGCCCTCCCGTTTCATCAGTTGTTTTCCAATTTAGGCCCCGGCTTCAGTGCAGCCTAGCCTCGGTGGCAACTCTGCCCCTCCTCTTAGCTCCATTGGTTAGCTCTGCCCCTTTTCCTGGCCTCACCGTGCAAGTTCTTTATGCACATTGCCCGCCCCTCTCCAGTGGCGCGGAATCTCCACAGGATTTTCACTCTGCGGGCCCTCGTTTTTCTCCCTGCTGTCGCCATTTGCCGGCATCGGAACCCCGGAGGGTGGCATCTCTCTGCAGGAAGGTCTACATCTCCTCCTGCAGTTGTCCTGGAGCTCCCCTACAACCTGGAACTAGACAGGACCTGCATCTTCCTGTGAGTAGCTCTGCTACGCAGACTGACACTCTCCTCAGCTCATATCTTTTCTGTCCCCTAACCTTCTGGCATTAGTTAGTGGGTCTGCTTCTTATTAAGCCTAATCCTAAAGGAGATCGCTCTCTTCCTCCTGCCTCCTCTTCTTCCTCCGTTCTTGTCTGGCACTTTGTTTGCGCTTCGTGTAAATGTAAACTCCCTTCAGGCCCGCCTTTCCCTTCTGTCAGGATTTCAGCAACCCCATCCCCATTCCCCCTGCGCCTGCTACCTAGGAGTCCCCTACTGCCCTAGGAGAGAGTGGTGTCCCTATTCCAGTGTGGGCTACCTCTCTGCACAATCTGTGGTGGACTTTTACCAAGGTATTGCAGACCCTGGTGTCCGTTCTTGACATATTGCCCCTTCCCCATTCCCCCTGCGCCTGCTACCTAGGAGTCCCCTACTGCCCTAGGAGAGAGTGGTGTCCCTATACCAGTGTGGGCTACCTCTCTGCACAATCTGTGGTGAACTTTTACCAAGGTATTGCAGACCCTGGTGTCCGTTCTTGACATATTGCCCCTTCCTACCTCTGCCATTACTAGCGGATCGCAGGACTCTTTGTCTGTACCTACCAACATGGGCCGTAAGATCTAGGCAGGAGCGTCGTTCTAGGTCTTCCTCCTGCTACCCCCTGGTCTCTCCTGGCAGACAGCTTCTTCCCGGGCCTCCTCCCCTGAGTCAGGCGAGGTGGTTTCAGATGTACTGTCAGAGCATGACTCGGACCTGGATTCTGACCAGGTCTCTAATATGAGAGACATGGACCAGAGCCTCATTGTGGCGGTCAGCCAGACCTTTTACATTAAGGATACCGCTACGGAAACCCGCAAAACATGTGGTTTCCTTTAGACGGTCAAGACCAGCTTCTAAGGTCTTTGCCCCACACAGAGAATTTGAGGAGGTGCTTTCCAGGGAACGGGAAAACCTGATAAGATGCTTCCAAAGAGGGAAGCGCCTCGGCATCCTACATCCTTGAGCTCACTGTGAACTGGACTGCTTCTCCGACCGTGTAGCCTCCAGTTTCCAGACAGAACACCAACACGGTCCCCCCTCTTATAAATAGAGCATCACTCAAGGACTCCAATGACAGGATCAGAAAGTCCTTTGCAAATTGTGCCCTTACTTTGCCACCACCTGGGTGTCAAAGTCCATAGCTGCATGGGCTACACAACTCAGTCATGGCATTCTTTCTGGATCCCAACCGGAGGAATTGACTGACCTCGCGGACGAGATTTCTAATGCAGGGAAGTACATGGTATCGGCTTCTCTGGATGCCGCTTCATGTGCTTCTCAGGCGTCCAGTAATTTAGTGGACATCCGACGGACTATTTGGCTTAAGGTGTGTCCACCTGCCACACCTTATCTTCAAAAAAGTCCTTTACCAATTTGCCTTTCCAGGGTTCTCATCTATTTGGCTCCAAGTTGGACCAAATTATTAAGGAGGCCACCTGAGGGATGAGCTCCCTCCTTCCTCAGTCCAAACCTCGCCAGCCTCTCCGGAAGCATAAGCTTCTGCCCTTTTTCCATTTCTCTTCATTGGATTTCTCATGCCAAGAGAAGTCCACAGGCTCGCCAGGATAGGAAAAGGGCTTCCTTTAAACCCACCCCCTCCTGGCGTCCCCGTAAGCACAGGGTAGATCTACCACGTCTAGACCTGGCAGATCTTTCTTTGCATGACTCCTCTCCAGATTCCAGGGAATCACCCAGGCTGGGTGGCTACCTCCAGTTTTTCAGAGTCGCACGCTTCGGTGGAGGACGCATGGGTCAGGGAGGTTGTATCCTCAGGATGCAAAATAGATTTTTTTTGCGTCCTCGAGATCTATTCTTCAAATCCCTTCCTCCAAGAGATGCTTCTCTGGATCCGGGATTCTTCGCGTCCATTGCCTCCCTTCTCAGTTTGTGTCATTGTTCCCTCCCAGACCAAGATAGTTTCACAGGGTTTTATTCGAACCTATTTGTTTTGCCGAAGGAAGGCTCGGTCCGATCCATCCTGGATCCAGAGTAACTGAACAAAAGGGTCTGTCTGCAACATTTCAGCATGGAGTGCCTTCGTTCTGTAATTTCTTCCAGGAAGCCGCAGGAGTTCCTGTGCTCCATAGACATCCAGGACGCCTATCTCCATGTCCCTATCTTCCCAGGGCATCAGAGATTTCTGCATTTTGCAGTACGGCAGGACCATTTTCAGTTCCTCACCCTGTCGTTCGGGCTTGCAACCGCTACCAGGGTTTTCACAAAAATCATGGCAGCAGTAATGGCCATTCTGCAGATCAGTGGTCTAGTGTTCATCCCGTACCTCAATGACCACCTCGTCAAGGCTCCGTCCTTTTACCAGGCCCAGGAAAGTCTGTCCATTGTTCTCGACACCCTGACCTGATTCGGATGCATAATCAACAGGGCAGTGTCTTGCCTTGTCCCAACTCAGCGCCTCAGTTTTCTAGGCATGCTGTTCAACACTTGTCAGACAAGGGTTTTTCTTCCCAAAGAGAAGAGCAATCCTCCAGTGCAGGTTCGCTCTCTTCTGGGCCCTCGGCCTCCATCTTTCTGCTTGGCCATGGCGGTCCTGGGAAGCATGGTGACAGCGTCTGAAGCGATTCCTTTCACGCAGTTCCATTTAAGACTACTTCAGTAGGCCATCTTATCGCAATGGAACAAGTCTGTTCTCTCTCTCTCTCGATCTCTCTCTCGATCTCTCTCTCGATCTCTCTCTCGATCTCTCTCTCGATCTCTCTCGATCTCTCTCTTGATCTCTCTCGATCTCTCCCTCGATCTCTCCCTCGATCTCTCCCTCGATCTCTCCCTCGATCTCTCTCTCGATCTCTCTCTCGATCTCTCTCTCGATCTCTCTCTCGATCTCTCTCGATCGATCTCTCTCTCTCTCGATCTCTCTCTCTCTCTCTCTCTCTCTCGATTCTGCTCTCCTCCAGAGTCAAGCAATCTCTCAGTTGGAGGCTGTCATCCCCTCTCATCTTCCAGAGTCAGTCCTTCCTTCCAGGTCACTGGCAGGTGGTGACGATGAACACAAGTCTTCTCGGCGGGGGTGTAGCCAAGTCCCTTGGCGATGGCCGAGGTATCCAAGATTCTCCTCTGGGCAGAGGCGACGGTTCTGGTTATATCTTAAGTGAATATCCTTGGCATAGACAATTGGGCCGCTGTCTTTCACAGCCATGAGGGTCTCGTGGTGAAAGAATGGGCTCTACATCAGGAAGTCTTCCATCAAATTTGCCTTTGATGAGGCACTCTGGATGTAGACCTCATGGCATCCTGACTGATCAAGAAGGTTCCACGGTTCGTTTCCAGGTCCCGTGACCCTCTCGCGGTGGGCACAGACGCTCTGGCAGTACCCTGGTTACAGTTTGTTCTTCCCTATCTGTTTCCTCCCCTCCCCCTTATTTCCAGGCTGTTGAAGATCAATGCGGAAGGGTTGCTGGTCGTTCTGATAGCACCGGATTGGCCCAGGAGGTCTTGGTTCGCAGAGATCTTCAATTTTCATCGATGCCCCCTGGAGACTCCCAGACAGACCGGATCTTTTGTCCTAAGGGCCGATCTGCCACCAATATTCTTGGGCGCTCAAGTTAACGGGCTTGGCTGTTGAAACTGTGGTTTTAAGAGCCTCTGGATTTTCAGATCAGGTGATTCAGACCATGATCCGTACTAGGAAGCAGTCGTCGTCCCGTGGATATTATCGGACTTTGAAAACCTATTTCAAAACCTATGTCGTTTGCTCTCCCTTCCATTCTGGCGTTTCTCCAGGCAGGACTTGACGCCATTAGTTGGCTAAAGGGACAGGTTTCAGAGCTTTCTATTCTTTTTCAGAAAAACTTGTCCTTCCGTTCTCAGGTCAGAACTTTTCTCCAAGGGGTAGCGCACGCTGCGCCCCCGTACAGGACACCCGTGGACCCCTGGGACCTCAATCTAGTCCTGGAGGCCCTTAGGAGTTCACCCTTTAAACCACTTCAAGAGGTCTCTCCGTCCTTTGTCTTGGAAGGTGGTGTTTCTTGTGGCCATCACCTCCATTAGGCGCATATCGGAATTGGCGGCTCTTTCCTATCGCCCCCCCTTTCCCGGTTCTCCACCAGGACAAAGTGGTTTTGCGCTTACTTTCTTTCCTTCCCAAGGTGGTGTCCGCCTTTCACCTAAATGAGGATATTGTCCTCCCTTACTTTTGCCCGGTTCCGACTCAGGAACGTTCACTGAACAGGTTAGACCTGGTCAGGGCAGTGCAGGTTTATCTGGCTAGGACCGCCCCCTTCAGTAAGACAGACTTTTTTTTTTTTTTTTTCCATTCCTGAGGGTGCTCATAGAGGCCTTCTGGCTTCAAAGGCTACAAATGCAGGCTGGATCCTGACTGCATTTTTGGAGGCATACCGGGTCAAGATCAGAGTGCCTCCCACTGAGATTAAGGCACACTCTACCCGGGCAGTGGGCACCTCTTGGGTGGTACACCATAGGGCATCCACTCTGCAAAGCGGCAACCTGGTCCTCCATCCACACATTTGCCAAAATTTATAGGGTCCCTAACTACACTTCGGCAGATGCCAGCCTAGGTAGAAGGATCTTGCAGGTGGCAGTGGTGAGTTCTCCGACCTGAACAAAGTTTTCTGCTATTCCTTACCTCCCCCCCTCTTTGGGACATCCCATGGTTTCCTGTGT
The DNA here is from genome assembly GCF_051348905.1 of Ranitomeya variabilis. Lineage (NCBI taxonomy): Eukaryota > Metazoa > Chordata > Amphibia > Anura > Dendrobatidae > Ranitomeya > Ranitomeya variabilis. The sequence goes on from NC_135238.1 coordinate 80,050,841, forward strand.
CCCCCAATGAAGCGATCGAGAAAACAGGATTTTTAATTACCGTTAAAAATCTGTTTCTCTGAGCCTTTTTTGGGGGACACAGCACCCTGACATGTTTAACAGCTCTGACTACTGTGTTATATTGTTAGTCTTGAGTTGTGGTTTTGTTTTTCTTTTACATGTTCCTTCTCCTAATGCCTTCTCACGAACTGATTAACCTAGTGTCAGACGATGGGGTGTACACTGCGGAGGAGGAGCTAATTTTTTGTGCATAGTGTCAGCCTCCTAGTGGCAAACATACACCCATAGTTTCCGGAGTCCCCCAATGAAGGCTCCTAGAAACAGATTTTATGGTGAGTAGCCAAAAATCCTGTTTTCATGAAACTGTGCGGAGGTCGTTTCTCAGTATGTCTATGAGAGCTTCATTCTGACCACATTGTGGTTCTCATAGATTTGTATTGAGAGCTTGTGACATAGCTTCTGACTTGCAGCCAGCTTCTGTCACAAGATGGTGCCGCAGGACTGGAGCAGCCCTGAAAAACGGTGAAGACGCCAGAGGCGAGTGTAGGACAGGCAGGGGGCTTAAAGTGCCACTCCAGCATTGGGAAAAAAAATACTCCACTGGAGTGACTCTTTAAGACAGATACTCGTCTCATTATCATCATTATTATTATTTATTTATAGTGTAATGATTGCAGGTAAAGTACGGGTGCAAGCAAAATAAATGCAAGCTCTCTTTTAGGAAGTGGTCCATAGAAAAGCAGTATGAGACTCCATCCAAACATTGCAACTCATCGCCCAGAATACATGCTGTAAAGCAGTGTTCCCCAAGTCCGGTCCTCAAGAGCCACCAACAAGTCATGTTTTCAGGATTTCCTTAGTATTTCACAGGTGATAATTCCAATACTAAGGAAATCCTGAAAACACTGCTGTAAAGGGTCCCAGTATTACACGGACTGCAGAGAGATGAGCTGCATGTCATGATTTCTAGAGATCTTCTGTCATGTTACTTATTTTTGCCTTGCACCTTAGATATCTTGCTAATGATAGATAAGACAGTAGTGCAGTAAAGCATATTTGTTAATGTGAATTGTTGTTTGTCTATTTTGGATTACTTTTTCCTGAAATATATAAAATGGGATGATTGCATTACTGGGGCTTTTTTCTGTGGGACCAGAGACCAGCGTACAATAGACAGTGTGTGATCTCGCAGTATGTGTGTATAGCTGGATGCACTGATATCATGAAGCCACATTGACTGTTCTTTTCCAGGTTTACGCGGCCAGAGCATCTAGGAAGTAGTGCCAAAATCAAATGCAGTGGTTGCCATAGTTACCAAGAGTCTACGAAGCAGCTCACTATGAAAAAACTGCCTATTGTGGCTTGTTTTCATCTCAAAGTAAGCTTCAGTGCATAATGGCTATGCTGACAAATGTAGTAATCCTGCCATAATGTGAGAGATGCCCACTTTTAGCCATCTTCATTTTTTTTTTTTAAGAGGATAACACTTTAAAGTGGCTTTCAAAATGTTTATTGAAGAAGTATGTAAATAAGGCTACTTTCACACTAGCATTTTTTGCAATACGTCGCAATGTGTCGTTTTGGCGAAAAAACGCATCCTGCAAAAGTGCTTGCAGGATGCGTTTTTTCACCATTGACTAACATTAGCGACGCATTGCCACACGTCGCAACCGTCGTGCGACGGTTGTGGCGGACCGGCGGCTGCAAAAAAACGTTCCATGTAATGTTTTTTGCCGCCGACGGACCGCCATTTCCGACCGCGCATGCGCGGCCGGAACTCCGCCCCCACCTCCCCGCACCTCACAATGGGGCAGCGGATGCGTGGAAAAACAGCATCCGCTGCCCCCATTGTGCGCGCGGCGCATTCACTGCTAGCGTCGGTACGTCGGCCCGACGCTCTGCGACGGGCTGAGTACGACGCTAGTGTGAAAGTAGCCTTAAATGACATTTATTCCTTTCATACATTTCAACAACGTAGCTATCTATGACAAACCACCTACTAATCAGTAGTATCCATATTATCGTCTAAGGACAGTATATTGGTTGATACATCTCCCCTTATCATGAAGAATAATGGTGCAAATATGCACTTTATAGCAAAAAGGCTATGGGAGAGACAGTTCAATACTTATTGGATATAATCAGAACCGAACAGCATCGAGCGGCTTGCAATGTATTGTATTTAGTGATGAGCGAATATACTCGTTACTCGAGATTTCTCGAGCACGCTCGGGGGTCCTCCGAGTATTTTTTAGTGCTCGGAGATTGTTTTTCTTGCCGCAGCTGAATGATTTACATCTGTAAGGCCGGTTTCACATTTGCGGTTGTGTCCGCAGCGTTTCTTCCGCAATTATCCGCATGCGTTGTGTTTTCCTATATTTAACATTAGGAACGCATGAGTCTGCGATCGGTTGCGTTTTGCCGCGTTTGACGACTCCTGCGTAGTTTCGTCGTCTGCGGTTTGCAAACCCATGTAAAAACGCATGCAAACGCTGCATTTTTTTACCATCATGCGTAAGCTGATGCGGATAAAAAACGCGTTATCAGACGTTTGCATGCGTTTTTGCATGCGGTTGCGGATGATACGCTGCGGATTCTAACGCAAATGTGAAAGTAGCCTTAGCCAGCTTGATTACATGTGGGGATTCCCTAGCAGCCAGGCAACCCCCACATGAACTTATGCTGGCTAACAGATGTAAATCATTCAGCTGCGGCAAGAAAAACTAAATCTCCGAGCACTAAAAAATACTCGGAGGACCCCCGAGTGTGCTCGAGAAATCTCGAGTAAAGAGTATATTCGCTCATCACTAATTGTAATACTTGCAAACTGCAGGAGCAAATTAAAAAAAACAATAATTTAAATGAACTTCTAACACACACGAAGTGCAGTTAAAAAAGGGTCTGTGGCCTTTCAGATTTGCTTGAAGTTTTGGTACAGAATATATCGCCCATGAATGTTGCGATTGTGTCAGAAATGATGTCCTTACGACTTCTCGTGTTTTGAGTATGCATCATAGAGAGAGCACACCGTGCTAAACAAGTGCCATCATCACACTGCAGTGACCACTTGTGATCCAGCTTTTGTACCATTTATGACTAAATCCAGGAGCATACACATACCATTATATGTAGTATAATAATGACACCTTTAACTTTTTTTTTTTTTTTTTCTGGCACAGCGGTTTGAACATTCGGCTAAATTAAGGCGGAAGATTACAACATATGTGTCATTCCCCTTGGAGTTAGATATGACACCATTCATGGCCTCCAGGTATGTATTTGTCTTTGGGGAAAAGATATTGATACTTTCCTGTTCAGAAGAAAATCCAATATACTTAACATTTGTTTGGGCTTTTAATACAACTTTTATAGTGAAATATTTAACATATTTTCTGAAGGTTTAACCAAGCTAAGTTTTTGGTAGTTACCAGATATTGGATGTAGACCATTGTGGTTTAAGGGGCGCAAAGAAAATAATTTTCTTAAAAGTACGGTAATTCATGTAAGGACCAAATATCTTTAGGGGGGGATCCTTCCTACATCAGTAATTGTCTCATATGAGGAAAATAGTCTGAATTTCATCAAGGTTTACCAGTTTCATCAGAATGAGCCCTGGATCGTCTAGAAGCATTCAGTGTTCCCCAACTTCTTTTGTCAAGGGCCACCAAAAGATGTTTTCAGGATTTCCTTAGTATCGCCCAGGTGATAGAATTCTTGCCTGTTCAGATGATGCAATTATCACCTGGGCAAAACCAAGGATATCCTGAAAACATGACCTTTTGGTGTCTCTTGAAAACTGAAGTTGAGGAACATTGCATTAGACTATGCCAGTCTGAACCAGGCAAGGAAAAAATGTACCGTATTTTTTGGATTATAAGACGCCCTCCTACCCCCCCCCCCCCCCCAAATTTAAGGGGAAGTGGGGGGGGGGGGTGTCTTAGAGTTCGAATATACCTTATCGGCCACAGTGGTGCTGGATCCCAGGGTCCCTGCTGGAGGAGGCAAGAGTGGTGCGTTGCTGCTGGCTGGGATGAGGGGGTGTTTGGAGGTGCGACACTGCGGGTGTTCGGTGGTGCAGAGACTCCACCGACATTTTGTGAAAGCCCAGGACCCCCGCACTTCCATGATTTACATTGCGGTGGACTCCGGGGAAAATGGCTGCTGGGGGCTTCGCATGAACATATGGAGATCTCTGCACCAAGATCTCGGGAGTTGAGATCTCGGTGTCAAGATCTCCATCTGTGTATGTGCCACCCTTCCAGTGGCCATTTTCCCAGAGCCCACCACAAAGTAAACCATGGAAGTATGGGGGCTCTGGGCTTTCACAAAATGTTGGCGGAGCCCCCGCACCACCTAACTCCCGCAGCGGTTGCACATCCGAACACCCCTTTCTCCCAGACTGGGGTCCGCAGCATCACCCCACTCCTGCTTCCGCCAGCTGTGACACTGGGACCCCGCTTCACCGCAGCCACCATCCCCGGTAAGCAATAAGATGCATGGATTATAAGAAGCACCACCGTTTAATTTAAAAAAAAAAAAAAAAAATGTCCTATTTTTCTCCTCAAAATTTGGGATGCGTCTTATAAACTGCAAAATACGGTACTTGCTGAGAAACGGGTTTATGATCTTACACTCGTTCTTGTAAGCCCAATGTTAAATTCATCTGTTTTTTTGTTTGTTTGTTTTTTTCCCTAAAATGTTTCTTGCTTTTACCATGGACAGTTAGGCCTCTTTCACACTAGCGTCGTACGACGCACGTCGCAATGCGTCGTTTTGGAGAAAAAACGCATCCTGCAAAATTGCTTTTTCTCCATAGACTAACATTAGCAACGCATTGCCACACGTCGCAACCGTCGTGCGACGGTTGCGTCGTGTTGCATCGGACCGTCGGCACAAAAGAACGTTGCATGTAACGTTTTTTGGTGCGTCGTGTCCAGCATTTTCGACCGCGCATGCGCTGCCGGAACTCCGCCCCCTCCTCCCCGGAGCTCACAATGGGGCAGCGGATGCGTTGAAAAACTGCATCTGCTGCCCCCGTTGTGCGGCTCTTTCACAGTATGCGTCGGTACGTCGCCACGTCGCATTGCGACGTGCGTCGTACGACGCTAGTGTGAAAGTAGCCTTAGCACAGAGAGTTGTCAGGGGTTACAAAGCGTATTAAAATGTGTGGGGAGTAAAGAGGAGAGGGACTGACAAAATCTGAGAAACTGTTCCATCCTGAAGCCTCTAGCAAGTAAGTCATGTGACAAGGCTTGTTAAAGGGTCGACATTGGCTGTTAGATTGCTACTTCCAATAGGTGGCACTAGAGTTCTAGTCCTCCTCCTCTCTGAAGAGACAATTAGCATATTTCCCAGAGGAGCATTGCGGCTTTAAGTCTCCTCATCTCGACATGCTTAACATGTCACACTCCGCAAGGAGAAACGATACTTCTTGGATCCCTAGCAAGCATGGTAAATTATTTCACCCTAGAGCGAGATAAGCTACAGCTTTGTCCTTCAGTTTATTGTCCTCCTTGACGCTTCTATTTGTGTGCTACATAAAGTGCATAACTCCCTCTCTGTGTACGAAGTATGGGAGATGACATGGCAGCTAGACTCCACTCACTAGCTCAGTGAGAAGTGAAAATTTGGGAATGACCGTAGAGGGGAACACTGGTGAAAAAATGCAGGATCCAAGTCATATACTGGCCTGAAATGGGATTATTCCTTATGTTTACACAGGGCCATGAATTCTGAAAAATGATTTTTTTTTTTTTTATTTATTGTAATAATGACTTATGGGAAAAATCTAAGAATTCACAAGTTTGAACATAGTTTTGTGGCTTCCAGACTTGAGTTGTAATGGGTACAGATGTAGAAAGTAGATCAGCGCAGAGGCTGTAGGCCAGTTTCACACATTTGTGAAACAGACAGTGTTAAGATTGCAATGCCCCAGCCAGAGCACTGGGTCTGCTGATCTGAACTGACTATCACATAGGCATTAATGAAATATTTAGCTCTGGTCAGTAGACCTTCCTTGCAGAGGATGTTGCATGTGTTCCTGATATATATTATGATATCACATTAGTTTTCGTCTTGCTCACAAGCCCACCTCATTGGAGGGTTGTCTTGTAAAAGAAAATTTGTAATATATTTTTAAAAGTATTTGGATGAAGGATATTGTTCTAGCCACAGTAAGGTATTGATGCAATTGTGTCCTAATTTATGTTTGTAGCAAAGAGAGCAGAATGAATGGTCAGTATCAGCAGCCTCAAGACAGTTTAAACAATGACAATAAGTGAGTATTACTATTTACCAATAGATTCTGATTTACAAGTTTTTCATCTTTTTGGCGTTTTTTTTTTTTGCTTGAATTAAAAGAAATAATTGTGCCATATTTAAGAAAAAAAAAACCTATCGCCAACGCGTGTAACTAAACATCCCATAATTATATCTCCTGCTACTCCGGCAGCAATGGTTTTGTTACCAGCTACCCCAAGGGCTGTTGAGTGGGTAAGCCACTCTTCCGACTCACTCGGACCCCTCAATTTCCCTGACTTCAGACTCTGACCCCTCAATTTTCCTGATTTCAGACTTGGACCCCTTAATTTCCCTGACCTCAGACTCGGACCCCTCAATTTCCCTGACTTCAGACTCGGACCCCTCAATTTCCCTGACTTCAGACTCGGACCCCTCAATTTCCCTGACTTCAGACTCGGACCCCTCAATTTCCCTGATTTCAGACTCGGACTACTCAATTTCACTGACTTCAGACTCGGACCCCTCAATTTCCCTGACTTCCAACTTGGACTCCTCAATTTCCCTGACTTCAGACTCGGACCCCTCAATTTCCCTGACTTCAGACTCTGACCCCTCAATTTTCCTGATTTCAGACTTGGACCCCTTAATTTCCCTGACCTCAGACTCGGACCCCTCAATTTCCCTGACTTCAGACTCGGACCCCTCAATTTCCCTGACTTCAGACTCGGACCCCTCAATTTCCCTGATTTCAGACTCGGACTACTCAATTTCCCTGACTTCAGACTCGGACCCCTCAATTTCCCTGACTTCCAACTTGGGCCCCTCAATTTCCCTGACTTCAGACTCTGACCCCTCAATTTCCCTGATTTCAGACTCGGACTACTCAATTTCCCTGACTTCAGACTCGGACCCCTCAATTTCCCTGACTTCCAACTTGGACTCCTCAATTTCCCTGACTTCAGACTCGGACCCCTCAATTTCCCTGATTTCAGACTCGGACCCCTCAATTTCCCTGATTTCAGACTCGGACCCCTCAATTTCCCTGATTTCAGACTCGGACTCCTCAATTTCCCTGACCTCAGACTCGGACTCCTCAATTTCCCTGACCTCAGACTCTGACCCCTCAATTTCCCTGACTTCAGACTCGGACTCCTCAATTTCCCTGACTTCAGACTCGGACTCCTCAATTTCCCTGACCTCAGACTCGGACCCCTCAGTTTCCCTGACTTCAGACTCGGACTCCTCAATTTCCCTGACCTCAGACTCGGACCCCTCAATTTCCCTGTCTTTAGACTCAGACCCCTCAGCCCTGGTAACTCCTGAGGTTGTACATGAAGTGCAGCACAGATTCATCTCAACTAAAAGCCGAGATACTCAGATCAGGAACAGAACAGACATAGGACAATTCATAACTTTCCCAAATTATTATGAAACATTTACAGCACATCCTGCGCTGAACTACTGATCCCAATTAATTCTATATTTTCAGTCAGTCCATTTTATTCCAACGCCACCAAAATGGACACCGTCTCCACAGCCCTGGTTACCCCTCTGACTGCAGTGTATTTACCGCCATGTAAATAAAGACTGGCAGCCAGTACAGGACCACTGGTGCTGGAGAAGAGGAAGGCTTATTTGCTGTTTTAACACGTGCCGCTATTTTCTGTTTTCTTTCAATGCTGTCATAATAAGAATTTCTAAGTGTGAAAAGGACACAAGCCAATGTATTTCAGCCGGTCGTCCTGCAATGGTCATCCACACGAAGGGTAGAAGCCCCATTAGGCAGAAACCAGTTTTCCTTATCTTGTACAGAAATAATTCCACCTACACGTGGCAGTGTTCTGGCTTTCACTTACCAATAGAAATACACCGTTATGACCCAAGAGTGTAATCAACCCCCAAAAAAGGTATAATGCAAAGATTTAGGCACCTTGTTGAAGGTTAGTCCCGCTCATGAAATACGGACCATCATACTAACATTGGAAAGTGGCCGTAATTCCTGAAATAACACTTAAGAACCACATCATTCCTTAGATCTATCTAGTTTGTTTCTACCAAAGATCATGGATTGATCTTTTTACATGCATACAATTCTTCATAATCTTTCACAAGGTCCTTGTGGTGTTCAGGTTTGGCACAAAAGTCTGCAGTGTCCCTAATGACTAGAGACTTGTGAATCCTCCCAGCGCACATCCCAGCTAGACGTGCTCGACCTCGCTCAGTGCAAGAGAAATGGGTGAGGCTGCGCATGTCTAGTCCGATAGTGGCTGGAAGTAATCATATCCGCATACTTGTGGTCGCATGACCACCAGCACTGCAAAATCCTAACCATGAGCTGTGACGATTCACAGATCTGCCGTCATGTAGAGTGACTTCAGACGTATTGTGCTGAACCTGGGCAATATGAGTAGTGCTGGTGACCCCCAGTTTTTTCGTCTGCATACATTTCACCAATGCAAATCCGAATGTGCATGTTGCTTGTTTGAAAGGGGTCTATAAAAGTTCCCTGCTGGAATGATTTATTCTTGTGTGCTCTTTACAGGTATTCCTTGTTTGCAGTAGTTAACCACCAGGGAACCTTGGAGAGCGGGCATTACACTAGCTTCATCAGGCAACACAAAGACCAGTGGTTTAAGTGTGATGATGCGATTATCACCAAGGCTAGCATTAAAGATGTTCTAGATAGCGAAGGGTGAGTTGGGTTTTGTGTTACTGTGCTCTTATATTTTATGCCATTCACAGGTGATATTCTTTGGTATGCTTCTTGATATTTGTGCTCTGTAAAGTACTTACACTATTGTCAATGATGGCCACATTTTACTTGTTACGTTTAAGTGGTTTTGTCCTGTGATGCATCATTTATTTTATATATTTAGATTTCTTGCTTGAAATTGAGATATACATGTAAGGGCGCAGTCAGATGGACTTATAAATCGCACCGAGATGAGACCGCAATGCTCGGACTAGTTGTGACTCTCTGACCAGAGCGTGACGGCGGCATAGAAATATATGGAGCAGTCACCCCAGAGTTGGGGAGACCTGCCGGCCAGTCCATACATTGTGATTCCATCATGGTCTGATGTATATGACCATCTGACTGCACCCTTAAGGCTCATTTACAGGAGGCCATTTGTGACGTTCTAACCGACCGCCGATCAGCTAGCTTGTTTGTCGCTCCGATGCTGGTGATGCGGACTGGTCGTTCTTCACGCATAGTTCCTGTTTAGCAGGACGATGTGCTGCCAACCACAGCACTATATTATGCCAGCCACAAGAACATTTCATCAGTTGCTTGGCAGCCTGTTTACACTGCACTATTGTTCCTAGGAATGCTCCTTCCCAATAATCGTGCAGTGTCCATGCACTTTATCTGCTGTTATGCATCTATTATGGATATTATGCAATATATTTACATTATTACTATTATTGCAACATCACTGTTTCTCAGTGTTCATTGACGTTCACTTTATATGTGAAGGACATTGATACCTTCTTATCCTTCTTCCTTTTAGGTATTTGCTTTTTTATCACAAGCAGTTTCTGGAGTATGAGTAATTTTATCTGCGTTTGTCTGAAATGTGAATAAAAACAAAATCAAGCAAGACTTATCTGACGACACACAGACCTACCTGAATTTTTCAGACAAAGCCGACATCAGACAGGAGCAATGCCGGTGTCGCATCTGCCCATTGACTCTTGAACGGGAGGAAGAACTAGAGAGTTGCAGCACACACAACGGGAGATCTAACAGGAAAGTCTGGTACTAAACATCTCTCATCGTGCTTCTGGGAATATGTATGGGAAGGCTGGGGCGGGGAGGGGGGAGGAAACATCTCCAGATACCATCACTAAAACATCCTCTCCATTTGGTGCTTGAGATGCATCTGACCAAACATGGCAGTTACGATAAAGGAAAGCCGCGGCCATCTGTTGGTGCACACTGGACTGAAGGCTTACGAAGAGCAACCAGGTCGGTATCTCTGAATCAAGGTGGAAAAGGAATAAGAGTATTTTGCAAGTATCTCTATTTGTGATTTTAGTTATAAAATAAATACAGTATGAAACTACTAAGCTATCTGTCTTTCTCAGCCAGCATTCAGAGATCCTGGATTGTGGACAGATTCAGCTGTTACAGGGGACTTCTTTCCTGTATGTCTTATAATGTGGACTGCTCCTGAAAACTCAGGAATCATAATTATTTTTGTTTTTCCTTTGTTTCCCCATCATGGATGGTTTTTTGTTTTGCATTGAATTGCAATATGTCTTTCATGAAACTTTATTTCATCAATGCAGTCATCAGTAAAAGAAAAGACAGCAAATGCACTGACATGTCTTTAATGTTTATATGGTCTGCATTCGTTCTTGTCAAAAAGTTGGGATCTTTCCTCATCTGGTCGTGGTGTCTAATCCTTATCCGTGTGTGTTATTTATACTGCAGTGTAGAGCAAGACTGAAAATACTGTAAAATTCTGCAGCTTTATGTTGGGTAATATAGGGCAAAACTATGCACTTAATATTGGATATAAGATCAGTATTACACCCTGAGGTATAATCACAAAGGGCAATAGAAATGAGTCTTGCAGAAATCTGTATCCAAGCTATGGAAATGACTGCATTCTGATGAATGGACCTAATTTTCAGTCTCTCAGCCATCTGCAGACAATCTGCCGCTTGTGAATTCACCCTTACATGTCGCTAAAACTTTGTCATTGTGCTAAACTTTGATTTGTCAGCTGTTGTATATTGGTAATTTGCCAATACACATTAGTTCTCCTGGGTCTGATAATGCTATTGACCTGCAGATATAGGGTTAATGTGCAGGTTCATAGCGTGGTGAAGGTGCCTGGCTGCTGTGCTGAAAGTGTGGCTCCCTGCAGAAAATGGACTTTATTCCTCCTGGGAGCAGCCAGCTTTCAGTCAGACGTGGCTAGTGTCACCATTCACTGTACTATGAGCATGCTCCAGCATTGTGACTGACAGCCGGCTCATGAGAGCAGACGTGGCTGTCAGTCAAAGTTAGAGTGTGATTACAGCCCAGTCGGTGCTCTGCTGAGAGCAGTGACTGTGGCAGCACCAGCTGTGCCTCTGTGACTGAAAGCCGCCGGCTCCCACAGAGGAATAAATGTCATTTTTTCCAGTAGCTGGGCTTTCCTTAAGGCAACTGGACTCCTTCCTAATGCTAATTATTAACCTACACATTACCCCTATCTTTTCAGGTGACTAATGGTATTCGGGATGAACGGTTCACTTTAAACCCTCCATCCACATTAACCTAACATCGGCCAATATCAATGGATCCGGCCAACAGTGTAATGTGTATGGGGGCCCTTGACAGATGACTTAGGCTGAGTTCACATTACTTAGTGGCGTCCGTTAGATGGACTACGTTACACCGCGGCATAAACGCGGTGTAACGTAGTCTGTTAGGGCCACCATTAATTCCTATGTCAGATGCGTTGCTAGCGCACGCCCACAATGGGCGTGCGCTAGCGATGTGCCGTCATTGAGTGACGGACCCTGAGACGCGGGCTGCAGCGTTTCCGGGTCCGTCACTGCTAGCGCAGATAGAGCTAGCAGATGCTCTATCAGCGCTAGCGTGCTGCCATACCGGCACTTACGTTTACAGCAGCCCGTTACCGTATGTGTTGAACGGGCTGCTGTAAACGCAATGTGAACCCAGCCTAAAAAGAGACAAGGATCCAGGATGTCTGATTTTTGAACATGCCGATCCTTCCTGTTCTCCATGAGATAAGCTGGTAGCGGCTCACTCATAGAGGACACGGGAGCGCGCGGCAGAGGCGAGTGTGTGGGAGTCGGACGCCTGCCTGCTGAACCAGCGTTCATCTGAAACCTAATTAAGTGTATGGGGTGCTTTATATTAATTTCTGTTTTGACGACGTAAAAGAATAAAATTCTGTCTTTATTGCCCATAGCAGCAACCCCTGCACAGCTTTTATTTTCTTCTCCAGCTCTGAAAAGTGAAAGCTGTGCTTTATTATAACCAGTGACACATGCCGTGCAATTTGTTTAAGAAGTTACATTTTCTTTTGCTTGTACATAGCGAGTCTGATTAATGTATGTTTGCAAAGTTTTAAGTTTCTCAGCAAGTCCCAAGGCAAAACGATGTCTCAGAATACATTTAATCATGTGTCTTCTCACTTCTGTTGTTTTTTATGGCTATGTTCCCAAATAATTATTTGCATGGAAAATGGTGCAATAAGATAGAAATAACTGCAAGTGAATTTGGTTTTAGGCTAGATGTACACAGACGTGAAAATCGGTATTGCATGTAATAATGAACAGGAAAGCATTGTATTCCTGTCATCGGGCCACACTGTCAGGTTGTGCTTTATTATTTGTTTAAACCTACATTAAAGCACCACTCCAGCAGGTGTTTTTATTGCCGCGCTGGAGTGGTGCTACTAATCGAAGTTCCCTGCCCCCGGTCTCATACCAGCCCTGGCTTCATCTGTTACCAGGGCCACTCCAGTCGCCTCCAGCGGTCTGTGTCTCTACCGTGTCTGCTGGACGAGCCGGAAGTCACAACTCGGAGTAAGTCTATGCGAGCCAGAAAGGGGGTCTTGTAGACTAACACTGAGAGATTGTGACCCATTATATCTGACTTCTGCTCAATCAGAAGTTGCAGTCACAATATGGCGTTGCCGGACCACAGCGGATCCAGGAAGAGCTGAAGACGGTGACTGGTAAGTGTAAGACTAGGACACAAGACATGAAGGGATCGCAGATATCTAGGTGTCATGTTGTTCAGCTTCCTGTGACCTGCATGCCCATATAGATGGTTAGGAGGGCTGATACTACTGACTGATTCCCTTTAACAAGTTTTGTACAAGTGCTATCCTACTCATTAGAATGAAAGGCTGAAATCAAACATCTGTGTTTCACAGTCCATGTACAGCTCTCTATGCCCAACAGTCTGCCCACACTTTGTGGACCATGAAACATGGAAGTCTAATTCCATTCATAATCGGCAGAGTGGAACCAGCTACTTTTCATATCATTTTGAAACCACAGCATGGAGTAGAAAAAAACCTACTTTGGGGGAGTTTCTAAAAGAATTGCACACCAATCCATATACTTCTATGGATAATATCAGTGGTTTTTGGGGGAGGGAGATGGGATGTGGTGTACATATATTCCGCACAAGTATTGAGTGTTCACGATAATCTGGCAGTGTAAATGTCTGCTATTTTCTCATAAAACCACTTGTTCACAATAATTGTACAGTCTAAACAAGATCCAATCACCTGACAATTGAAGAAACAGATCGTTCATCTGGTAAAAGCTCTTACACTTTGCCCAAAAGATCATTGCTCTAGGCAGCACATCATTGTATGTACACAGGGTCTGTGCTGCCGAGAGCAATGGCAGCCTACAGATCATCCAGCGCTCATCTGAAATGCTCTCAGCCTGTGTACACCGGCTACTAAATGACTACAGGTCTTTACACAAACAGATGGAAATGGTTACAGCCTTGATGTTTTATTGACAGCTGGAGTTGACTGACCGCATAATCTGATAAAATGCAGGTAGTATAACAACGCCACAGTGCAAAGGTATACAATGCGTACCGATAACACATGATGATATGACTCTTAAAGGTACACACTTAATTCTAATATCCCAGCATTATAGCAGGAGAGTATCTAATCATGTGCGTACTGAACCCTGCACAAGGAGGACCTGCATCTCCAATGTATTACTTATTCTGCGCAGTCAAATCTCCACTCTTTTTTTTTTTTTTAGTTGACGGTTACAAGATTTTTCCATCCTATGGTGCTGATGTGAGGGCTTATGCCATCTTTCTGTTTTAAAAAGCCTTTATTTTTTGCAAAATATTAGCACAACTAGAACCTGAGCAAAAATGTTACATTTAGTGATTTCACAATAATGAGTGAAGCATATGTAGGGCTGTAACTGAGCTGGCCCTGCTGATTCATTAACCCCTTCACGACATGCGCCGCACTAGTACTGCGCATGTCGTGTCTTCCCCTTTGATGTGGGCTCTGGCGCTGAGCCCACATCAGTCACGACATGTCAGCTGTTATGTACAGCTGACATGTGCGCGCAATAGCGGCGGGTGAAATCGCGATTCACCCGCCGCTATTAACCCCTTCATGACCTTGGGATTTTCCGTTTTTCCGTGTTCGTTTTTCGCTCCCCTCCTTCCCAGAGCCATAATTTTTTTATTTTTCTGTCAATATGGCCATGTGAGGGCTTATTTTTTGCGAAACAAGTTGTACTTTTGAACGACATCATTGGTTTTAGCATGTCGTGTACTAGAAAACAGGAAAAAAATTCCAAGTGTGGTGAATTGCAAAAAAAGTGCAATCCCACACTTGTTTTTTGTTTTAGCTTTTTTGCTAGTTTCGCTAAATGCTATAACTGACCTGCCATTATGATTCTCCAGGTCATTACGAGTTCATAGACACCAAACATGTCTAAGTTATTTTTTATCTAAGTGGTGAAAAAAAATTCCAAACTTTGCTAAAAAAAAAAAAATTGCGCCATTTTCCGATACCTGTCGCGTCTCCATTTTTCATGATCTGGGGTCGGGTGAGGGCTTGTTTTTTGTGTGCTGAGCTGGCGTTTTTAATGATACCATTTCGGTGCAGATACGTTCTTTTGATCGCCCGTTATTGCATTTTAATGCAATGTCGTGGCAACCAAAAAAAGTAATTCTGGCGTTTCAGTTTTTGTTCTCGCTACGCTATTTAGCGATCAGGTTAATGCTTTTTTTTATTGATAGATCGGGCGATTCTGAACGCGGCGATACCAAATATGTGTAGGTTTGATTTTTTTTTTTTATTGATTTATTTTGAATGGGGCGAAAGGGGGGTGATATAAACTTTTATATTTTTTTTATTTTTTTCACATTTTGTTAAAGGTCTCAAGGACCTCTATGGTTACTCTGCAGAAGCATCGCTGACCCCTGATCATGTGACAGGGGTCAGCGATGCACTCATTTCTGGCCGGCCGGCAGCGCCGGTTAAATGCCGCTGTCAGCGTTTGACAGCGGCATTTAACTAGTTAATAGCGGCGGGTGAATCGCGATTTCACCCTCCGCTATTGCGCGCACATGTCAGCTGTACAAAACAGCTGACATGTCGCGACTTTGATGTGGGCTCAGCGCCGGAGCCCACATCAAAGCGGGGCTTCTGACCTCGGACGTACTATCCCGTCCGAGGTCAGAAAGGGGTTAACCTGTTAAATGCTGCTGTCAAAACACTGACAGCGGCATTTAACTACCGCTCCGGCCGCGCGGTCGGAAATGAGCGCATCTCCGACCCCGGTCACATGATCGGGGGTCGGCGATGCGTCAGGATGGTAACCATAGAGGTCCTTGAGACCTCTATGGTTACTGATGCCGGCCTGCTGTGAGCGCCACCCTGTGGTCGGCGCTCATAGCAAGCCTGCATTTCAGTTGCATAGCAGCGATCTGATGATCACTGCTATGTAGCTGAGCCGATCGAGTGGTGCCAGCTTCTAGCCTCCCATGGAGGCATGGCAAAAGTTAAAAAAAAGTTTTTAAAAATACGAAAAAAAATATAAAAGTTTAAATCGCCCCCCTTTCGCCTCATCCAACATAAAACAAACAAAACAAAAACAAACCTACACATATTTGGTATCGCCGCGTTCAGAATCGCCCGATCTATCAATAAAAAAAAGCATTAACCTGATCGCTAAACGGCATAGTGAGAAAAAATTTGAAACGTCAGAATTACATTTTTGGTCGCCGCGACATTGCATTAAAATGCAATAACGGGCGATCAAAAGAACGTGTCCGCACAAAAGTGGTATCATTAAAAAAAAAGTCAGCTTGGCACGCAAAAAATAAGCCCTCACCCGAACCAAGATCACGAAAAATGGAGACTATGGGTATCGGAAAATGGCGTTTTGTTTTTTTTTTAGCAAAGTTTTGAAATTTTTTTCACCACTTAGATAAAAAATAAACTACACATGTTTGGAGTCTATGAACTCGTAATGACCTGAAGAATCATAATATCAGGTCAGTTTTAGCATTTAGTAAACCTAGCAAAAAAGCCAAACAAAAAACAAGTGTGGGATTGCACTTTTTTGCAATTTCACCACACTTGGAATTTTTTTCCCGTTTTCTAGTACAAGACATGGTAAAACCAATGGTGTTGTTCAAAAGTACAACTCGCCCTGCAAAAAATAAGCCCTCACATGGCCATATTGACGGAAAAATAAAAAAGTTATGGCTCTGGGAAGGAGGGGAGCAAAAAACGAAAACAAAAAAGGGCCGTGGCGTGAAGGGGTTAAAATTATGCGAATTTGGCGGCGTAAATGTCACCTGTAAAACTGTCCTGGGGACAGTTCTGGCAGAGGCAAATACCAGTGAAAGCACCATTCCAGTAGGTTTTTTTTCTGCGCTGGATTGGTGCCACATGTTAAGTTCCCTGCACTTAGTGTAAGTTACCAGCCGCTGTCTTAAGCTCTTCCTGGCGCCACTCTGGTCCCGCACTGCCATTTTGTGGCCACAACTTCTGACTGTCCGTAAGTCGGAGATAAGTCACAAGCTTTCAATGAAAGTCTGAGCCTCATTCTTGCTCTCCTACATTTGATTACTCGGCAATGCCTGGAGCGATCTGGCAGGTCGCAAACTAGAGTGGTGGTTGGTAAGTATAATACTAAGTGCACGGAACTTAGATTAATGGAACCATTCAAGCCATAAAATAAAAAAGTGCATACTTATCAATACAGTGATTCTTAAGGTAAGTGCACACGGTCAGTATTTGAAAAAATCTGCAAATACTGGTGTTGGCAGGAAAAACTCATACATGGTCACACCTTTGTCAGATAGGGTGCAAAAAGTTTTTTAAAACGTGTAGATTTTCTATATATTATATATAATTTTTTTTGTTCAAATTACTCGAGAATTCTGGCTTGTTTGGCTGGATAAATCTCCCACATTGTGTCCATTTTTAAGGAACATTGCTGTACTAGAGCAGGTGCACAGGAGGGCCACCATCAGGTTGAAGTATCACGTTTGGGGGAAAAAGAAGGCTAAAGTGCAATCGACATGATCTTACTGTACAGAGATCTTTCTAATGAACATTTTAGATCTATAGGAAATAAAAGGTTTCAACATAATCACCGACTGATTCTTTACTGTAAGAGCAGTGGGAGCATGGAACTCTGCCACATGATGTTGTAATGCTCGATTCACTAAACCGTTCAAGAAGGGGCAGAATGCTTTTCTTAAAATGTAATATCTACCCCAAAATATTATCAATGAAAACATTCTTGCCTTGCCCACATTCACAGATTGAAAACATTGTGGGGCGAAATGGCCTCACAATCGCAAAACGTTTTTTTTGTTTTTTTTTCAACACTAAAAGTGATTGTTTTTAAAGTGACAAGTTTATTGTTGCCGTAATTGTACTGATGAGGTGGGTCATGTTGCCAGGTAACTTTTATAACACAAGGATAAACTGTACATAAAAACAATGTCAGAATTCTGGGATGAGGGGGGGGGGGTTCTCAATTTCAC
The DNA here is from genome assembly GCF_051348905.1 of Ranitomeya variabilis. Classification (NCBI taxonomy): domain Eukaryota; kingdom Metazoa; phylum Chordata; class Amphibia; order Anura; family Dendrobatidae; genus Ranitomeya; species Ranitomeya variabilis. Next base: position 80,068,614 of record NC_135238.1, read on the forward strand.
CTCTTTTAATTTTTTTTCCCATTATTCAGTACAAACTATGTAAAATAAACAGTATTATTCATAGTACAACTTATCCCTCAAAAAACAAGCCCTCACACCTTTGTGGACAGAAGAATAAAACAGTTGTTTCTTGGCAGAAGGTAAGGAAAAAAATTGAAATTGGCCATGCTGTGAAGGGGTTAATGTGCAATTAGAATCTGTCTCATGGGGTTATTGCCTATGGATAAGAGTTCACTCACTTCAGCGTATTATAAATCGCTCCAATGTTCATCCTGAAAAGTTGGGAGGAGTGTCATGCATATGGCTTGCACGTGCAATGCAAGTGTGCAAATTTTTTTTTTCTTCCCTCGCCTAGTGTCCATATGCAATCTGTTTTTAACAGTCTTCTACATACTATAATAATCTGTAACAAATCTATTTACAAAAGTAAAGCAATCTTATATAAGGATAAATGATAGAAAGATGTTAGATGGATATCCTGCAGATATATAATTTCACAAGTCCCCCTACATATAATTTGCAGCCTTTAGTGAAGGGATGTCAAACACAGAGGGCCAAATTAAAAGCGTGGACAAAGCTGCGGCGCAACCTTGGTATTTATTTTTAAAAAGTCTACAATTTTTCCTCATCAAATATAACGATTAACTTTTTCATAGGAAAACAAAGGGGTTGTCTCACAAAGTACATTTTAATTAGTAGATCTTACAATAAAATCTAGGAATAATATAATGTTATGTACGAGCAGTAAAAATCATATGGCCTAATTTAAATATGTAATAAGGGATAAAAAAAAACCTTGAATAATATAGATTTAGAAAAAGTATGATCCCAACAAAAGTGCCCCCCAAACACAGTGCCCTCTCTGCATGCACAGTATGATGACCATACTGTACCCCTTCCCAATCCCTCCAGCAAAGTATATTGACCCCTATGACAGTATGATTATCCAACTGTAATCCTCACACAACCCTCCATACAGTATAATGGCCCCATATAGTCCTCCATACAGTAGGACAACAAAAAATGATCTATATAGTATAACAGTCCCACATAGTCCTCCATACTGTGTAATGGCCACAAAGTGCTCCATACAGGATAATGGCCTCACATAGTGCTTCATGTAGTATAATGGGCCCCACATTTAAAAAAAAAAAAAAAAAAATCAATACTCGTCTATCCCAGTTCCCTCATTGCTCTGGTCTCTTCATGGTGTCTTCTGATCTTCTGCACATCTTGGCAAAGCGGGCGCGTTGTAATAACATCATGCCTGCTGCGCTGAACGTCCGATGCAGAGGAGGAATGATAGGAGAGGGAGCATCATGTGATGATCCTTCTTACATCGTTGCTTTCAACTGTCAGTATCCTGGATACCAATACAGTTGAAAGTGTGATGTCAGACCCACCCTGCTTTGCGGGCCAAATATATTCACACTCTGAGCCAGATATGGACCACGGGCCAGAATTTGACATGTGCTTTAGTGCCTTTCATGTGGCAGTAAATGGTGTTTAGCTTTGTTTCACCTAATACATATTTTTTTTTTTTTACTATTTTTGACAACCAGCAAAGGTAAAGCAGACAGCTGATGTCAAGCTGGGAAGGTCCATGGTCATTTGGTCCTATCAGCCTAAAAATACAACCCATAGGCTCCCCAGAAGTGGCGCATCACATGATAGGCGCAAACTCTGGCACTTTGCCTAGCTCTTCCCAACTGCCCTGGCAATCTGGGTAATAGGACTTGTGGTTGATTTCAGTTGTAATTTGTCAGAAATCCCAGCTGACATCCCTGGTGTTTGATAAGACAACTCTCCATTACTGACACCCCATTACTAACCCAGTAATCAAAAATAATAATTTTTGCATGTATTTAAGTTAATGCTAAACACCCTGTGGTGAATAGATACTACGATTAAGGGTGTCTAGTATGCCAGAAATTCACCAGTTTTTAAACCCCCCGACTTTCTTTTTTATGGCTTTAGAATAAAGAAACTTGCTTTTATTCACCACTTGGACCTGCCGGTCTTCATTTCCTCTCTTTCACTCATTGTATTATCCTTGTACCTATACTTATTATTTCCAGGATAACGTGGTGCTTTATGGACCCCGCAGGGTCTATATGTTTACCCACATAAGGTACATGTATGTGGCTTTAAAGAGGACCTGTCAACAGTTCAAAAGGGACCAGTTTTAACTCTTAGGCCGGGGTCACACTAGCATATTGTATCGGATGCGATATGCTAATGACACTTGGCTCCTGCTCTGCTGTCAGCAGGAGCCGAGTGTCATGCTACTGTACTCCGATCCTCTCGCAGAGCAGAGCTGTGGAGGAGGCGGAGAAATTAATTTCTCCATTGCCGGGGTCAGCGTATAACGCACATCACTCGGATGATATCTGAGTGATGTGCGTTGTCTCACTCGCACCCATAGGCTTACTGTATATGAGTGCGAGTGAGCAGAGACTCGGCCGAGTGTCGGTGACAATCGCAGCATGCCATGATTTCATTCGCACACTGAGAATAGAATACTGGTCCGAGTGCTATGCGATTTTTTTATTTTTTTTTTTTTTTTTAATCGCATAGCACTCGTCCGTATTAAGTTCTAGTGTGACTCCGGCCTTACTTTCACTGCTCACCTGATTTGTGGTCTGGTTTTTTTTTTTTTTAAGGTCAGCGCTTATAGCAAGTCAGCATTTCTGCTACATCCAGGCGGTCTGATCATTGCCTGTGTGTAGCAGAGGTGATCTGGTTATCCTAGCTTCTAATTTCCCATCGAGACTATTTAAGCATGCAAAAAGTAAAAAAAAAATATATATTTTACTGCGGATTTCACCTGTGGTTTTACACCTGCGGATTCCTATTGAGGAGCAGGTGTAAAACGATGTGGAATCCGCACAAAGAATTGACATGCTGCGGAAAATAATCTGCAGCATTTCCGCGCTGTATTTTCCGCACCATGGGCACTGCGGATTTGTTTTTCCATAGGTTTACATGGTACTGTAAACTGCATGGAAAACTGTGAATCCGCAGCCAAATCCGCAACGTGTGCACGTAGCCTAATGCAGGGCAATTCTGGAGAAAAACCTGTTGTCTGTACAAGACTTGGGACTGGGCCGTAGGTCCGCCTTCCACCAGGACAATGACCCTAAACATACTGCCAGAGATACAATGGAATGGTTTAGATCAAAGCATATTCATGTGTGTGAATGGGCCGGTCACCGTCCAGACCTAAATCCTATTGAGAATCTGTGGCAAGACTTGAAAATTGCTGTTCACAGACGTCTCCATCCAATCTCACTGAGCTAGAGCGAGTGTGCGAAGAATAGCCAAATATTTCAACCTCTAGTGTGCAAAGCTGGTAGAGACAGACCCCAAAAGACTTACAGCAGTAATTGCAGTGAAAGGTGGTCCTACAAAGAATTGACTCAGGGGGTTCAATACATTTAAATGCATATCACAATTTTCATTTCCTTTACAATTTACAAATACATGCTACTTTGTGTTGGTACATCATGTAAAATTCCAATAAAATATATTCACGTTTGCAAATGTAACATGAAAATAAATGAGCAAAAGTTCACGGGGTATGAATACTTTTTCAAGGCACTGTATAGTCCTAGCAGATTACAGATGAAGAGGAACTGCTCCCTCAACAAGTTTTGAGAATAAGGTCTACAGTAAGAATTTTTCAACTTTAAATAATTTTCTATTGTGGTTTCCAACATCACACCAACACGGAGTACAGTATGGTTGCCCTTTTCTGCAAGTAACTGCTTTGGTAGGGCAAGGTCAGGTTTTTATTCATATATTCTGTTGTTAAAAGATTTAGCTTGTATGCTTAGGATGTGTCCACGGTCAGGAAACGCTGCGTGTTTGACACTGCGTAGAGCCACCGCGTCAAACCCGCAGTGTCCAGATGTTACAGCATAGTGGAGGGGATTGCCTGAAATCCCGTCTCCACTATGCGTTAAAACACGCAGGCGGCAGACCCGTGTAAACGGACATGCGGCGCGTCTTTTTAGAACGCAGTATGTCTGTTTACAATGCGGCGACGCTCCGTCACCGCACCATAAATTACCCATAGATAATCATTAGATGCGGTAAAACCGCATCTAAAGATTAGTCACATGTGTAGTAAGTGCGTAAACGCAGCTTACTACGCATGTCTCCTAATTTACATGCCGGCATACCTGCCCCGCCGCCGGAAGTCCCGCGTCCTCTGCAGATCTCGCGAGAACTTATCGCGAGAACTGCCGTGTACGTGACCGGGGATTATCTCCCGTCACTAGTCTGGTTCTCACAATCAGCTGATTGTCCGAACGCTACAGTGTAGGTGATCGTTGGAGAGTTATCTCTGGCGATCTTCTACAGCAGTGTTTCTCAACTCCAGTCCTCAAGACCCACCAACAGGTCATGTTTTCAAGATTTCCTTAGTATTGCATGGGTGATGGAATTAATGCTTGAGCAGGTGATGAAATTATCACCTGTGCAATACTAAGGATATCTTGAAAACTTGACCTGTTGGTGGGTCTTGAGGTCTGGAGTTGAGAAACACTGATCTACAGGCTCTGCTACATCTGGATGTCAGGCATCCAGATGTAGCAGAGCTGGACTCGTCAAGCCTGTGTGCACATACAACACGCAACATACACCATGCAACGTACACCATACGACATGCTACAGGTGACATACTACATGTGACATGCAATATGCAACATACGACATCGGCATGCAACGTGCAACATACGACATGCTACATACAACGTGACTGCAACATACGACATGCTGCATGCAACATACCACGTGACATGCGACATACAACATGTGACGTGCAACATAAGACATGCAACATGTCACATGCGTCATGCAACATACCACATGCAACATTCATAACATGCATACAGTACATACATATAGACATACAGTACATTAAACAGAATACATACCATCACCTTGATCCCCAAAGCCATTGTCACCTGTAACAAATAAACAAACTATACTCCCTGATCCGCAGATATCCAATTAAAACGAGAGAGAGCTGCTGTTGTGAACGCTCTCCAGGAATACAGTGATGGGAGGTATCCTTCCACAATGTATTCCACACAATGTATTCCTCCGCCCCTGTGAGAAAATAGTCCCTAGTCTCACTTGTGGCACTGCTGTGTGGGAAAATTCCCACACAGCTTTGCCATAAAGTGAGACTCTGAACTAAGGTAACCTCAGTGATACACTGCAGGAGCCATTGTCTCCTGTAAGTGTGTCACTGGAGGTCTATAGAGCGGTGACATCACCTGATGTCACTGTTCTATAGGGGAGATCGTCGTGGGACATTCGTTATTAATTGGACTACGGCAGAAAGTAAGTATACGGTTGGTTTATTTTTCCTTTTTTTTTTGCAGGCGCTCAAGTATGTTAAGTATGGTGAAATTAAGAATAATAAAATACTTTTTTCTGGCTGTGTCTTTATTATTTTTTTTTACACTTTCACTATAATAGGATTAGTAAAGGATAGGCGTCTTATTGACGCCTCTCCATTGTTAACCGGGCTTAATTGTCACCTTATATTAGCAAGGTGACATTAACCCCTTATTACTCCTTATCCCATCGCTACACGGGAGTGGGAAGAGGGGCCAAGTGCCGGAATTGGCACATCTTACAGATGTGCCATTTCTGGGGCGGCTGCGGGCTGGTATTTGTAGCCGGGGTGGCAGTACAATATCCATGGCCCCTCTCTAGGCTATGAATATCAGCCCGCAGCTGTCTGCGAAGCCTTTTTGGCTATAAAATATAGGAGGAGCCAACGTCATTTTTTTGGGGGGTCCCCCTATTTTTATAGCCAGTAAAGGCTACGCAGACAGCTGCGGGCTGATATTCATAGCCTGGGAAGCTCCATGGGTATTAACCCCTTCCCAGGCTACAAACATCAGTCCCCCAGGTGCTGGCTTTTCCTCTCTGGCGCAGAAAATTGCGTGGGAGCCCACGCCATTTTGAAAAAATATATATACATTTTTTTTAAATTAAACATTGCGTTTAAGGCTGGGGTCACTCGGGACCGGAGCGTTCAGCAGCATAGAAATTCATGCAGCCGCACGCTCCACTCCCGAGTGCCGGTGGCAGTGCCAGGTATTGAAGCGAGACTTGTGAGTTTCTCGCGAGTGTGACCCCGGCCTAACGCAGATTTCATGTGTCTTTATTTAAGGCCGGCATCACACATGTAAGAAACTCGGACGAGTCTCGCATCTTAATAACCGACACTTGCGCCGGCACTCGGGAGCGGAGCATGCAGCTGCATAGAAATACATGCAGCTGCACGCTTCGCTTCTCAGTGCTGGCGGCAGTGCCGGGTATTAAGATGCAAGACTCGTCCGAGTTTCTCACTTGTGTGATCCATCTATCGTATCCATCCAGGGCCGGACTGGGACTAAAATTCAGCCCTGGCATTTAAAGTTACACAGGCCCACTTGTCACATGGTGACTATATAATATCTTTGTACACTTGTAGGCAGGGCCGGTTTTAGGCAAAGTGGGGCCCTTGGCAAAGTTTAAAATGGGGCCCCAAATGCTAACATATTGCACATCACACAGAAGCATTTCGGTTGTATTTACATGCTCTGAGTTTAGGCCGCTAAATGAGTTTGATCGACAATACTGAAGTTGCTCAATGCTTGTTTCCCGGCCTCTTTCCACCGTCTCAGGAATAATGATGGGACAGAAGGATCACTAATAGATCACCAACAGATCTCCATACAGTATCATGTTATCAGCAGCACATCTACAGTTTACACCGGCGATGTGCTGAGAACAATGATTTTTGTTCCAGCAAAAACAATCTGAATATGCAGCATTTTACTTGTTGAGTAAAATACACCCCATAGTCCTCCATATATTATATTGTGCACCACAGTCCTCCATATAGTATAATACACTCCCTATAGTTTCATATATTAAAATACACTGCTCAGTGCTCCATATAGCATAATACACTCTTCATAGTGCTCCATATAGTATAATGCCCCGCCATAGTCATCCATGTAGTACAATTCACTTCCCATAGTATAATGCACTCCATAGTTCTTCATATAGTATAATGTATTCCCCATAGTCCTCGATACAGTATAATGCAGCCCACATATAGTATAATGCAGCCACCCCCCCTCATAGTTTAATGCATAGTTTAATGCAGCCCTCTCATAGAGTATGGTGCAATCACCCCTCAAAAAATATAAATATAATACAGCCCCCCATAGAATATAATGTAGCCCCGACCGAATAGAATATAATGCAGCCCCATCAAAGAGTATGATGCAATCATCCCTCATAAAATCTAATACAGCCCCCCATATAATACAGCCCACCTCCCCATAATATATAATGTAGCCCCGATAGAATATAACACAGCCTCCCCCATAGAATATAATATACCCCCATAGTATATAACACAGCCACATAGTATATACCACTGCCTCCCCCATAAAATATATACCCCCCATACTATATAGCAAGGCCCGCATAGTATATAGCACAACCTGCGTAGCAGATAACACAGCCCACACAGTAGTATACAGCACTGCCCACACAGTAGTATACAGCACAGTCCGCATCTCTCCCCCCCGAGAATGGCCCCACAGTCCGGTAAAAAAAAAAAACACTCCTCACCCTTCCTCGGCCCGCGTTGCTCCCTGCTCCTGTGCCAGCAGCTGCCGCGCACACAGTGAGTGCGTGCGTGCCCGCAGTGTCAGAGGCACAGCGGGGAATGATGGGAGAGGGAGCGACAGCGGACACTCTCCTCCATCATTGCATTCAACTGTACCGGCGTCAGACACCGGTATAGTTGAATGCGGGGGTGGGGGGTGAGTCGACGCGCAGCGGCTCACTACTGGCAACAGCCCGATGGCCAGTCCGGCCCTGTATCCATCTATCAATTATCTATTACTAGATGGTGGCCCGATTCTAACAAATCGGGTATTCTAGAATATGTATGTATGTATGTCGCGCTGTGAGTGGGGGTTAAATTCCGCGCCAATATCGCTGATTGGTCACGCCCGGCTGGCCGATCAGCGAAGCATGGTACAAATCTGACGCCAATTCGCGGCTGGACTGCGCCTGTCGCTGATTGGCCGCGGCCGGCCAGGGACGACCAAAGACCGAAGCAGTATTTAAATACCGCGCCAATATCGCTGATCAGCAAAGCGTGGTTTAAATCCCGCGTCAATTCGTAGGATACAGCAGTGTGGGCACCATATCTCTGTTTAAAAAAAAGAATTAAAATAAAAAATAGTTATATACTCACCCTCCTGTGTCCACCGATGCGTGCGAGTGGTGAGGCTGCCACCAGCTTCCGTTCCCAGTGATGCATTGCGAAATTATCCAGATGACTTAGCGGTCTCGCGAGACTGCCAAGTCATCTGGGTAATTTCGCAATGCATCTCTGGGAACGGAAGCTGGCGGCAGCCTCGCCGCTCGCGCGCATCGGTGGACGGCGGAAGGTGAGAATAGCACCATTTTTTAAAAATTTATTTTTAAAATTATATCTTTTTACTATTGATGCTGCATAGGCAGCATCAATAGTAAAAAGTTCATCACACAGTGTTAATAGCAGCGTTAACAGACTGCGTTACACCGCGTTATGCCGCGGTGTAACGCAGTTGGTTTAACAGACTGCTAAAATGCTATGTGGGCGGCGTGCGCTGACTGGGAGAGGGACTATGGAGGGGGCACTGACTGCAGGGGAGTAGGGAGCGGCCATTTCACGGCGTGACTGCCCGTCGCTGATTGGTTGCGGCCGCTGGCCGCCTCTAATCAGCGACTTGGGATTTCCGTGACAGACAGACAGACGATTTATATATATATAGATCTGTCTATCGTATCTATTATCTATCTATCAATATATCTATCGATACACAGTACAGACCAAAAGTTTGGACACACCTTCACATTTAAAGATTTTTCTGTATTTTCATGACTGAAAATTGTAAATTCACACTGAAGGCATCAAAACTATGAATTAACACATGTGGAATTATATACGTAACAAAAAAGTGTGAAACAGCTGAAAATGTCTTATATTCTAGGTTCTTCAAAGTAGCCACCTTTTGCTTTGATGACTGCTTTGCACACTCTTGGCATTCTCTTGATGAGCTTCAAGAGGTAGTCACCGGGAATGGTTTTCACTTTACAGATGTGCCCTGTCAGGTTTAATAAGTGGGATTTCTTGCTTTATAAATGGGATTGGCACCATCAGTTGTGTTGAGCAGAAGTCTGGTGGATACACAGCTGATAGTCCTACTGAATAGACTGTTAGCTGCTTTTTTCTTGCCATAATACAAATTCTAAGTAAAGAAAAACGAGTGGCCATCATTACTTTAAGAAATAAAGGTCAGGCAGTCCAAAAAATTGGGAAAACTTTGAACGTGTCCCCAAGTGCAGTGGCAAAAACCAGCAAGTGCTACAAAGAAACTGGCTCACATGAGGACAGCCCCAAGAAAGGAAGACCAAGAGTCACCTCTGCTTCTGTGCTTCTGAGGATAAGTTTATCCGAGTCACCAGCCTCAGAAATCGCAGGTTAACAGCAGCTCAGATTAGAGACCAGGTCAATGCCACACAGAGTTCTAGCAGCAGACACATCTCTACAACAACTGTTAAGAGGAGACTTTGTGCAGCAGGCCTTCATGGTAAAATAACTGCTAGGAAATCACTGCTAAGGACAGGCAACAAGCAGAAGAGACTTGTTTGAGCTAAAGAACACAAGGAATGGACATTAGACCAGTGGAAATCTGTGCTTTGGTCTGATGAGTCCAAATTTGAGATCTTTGGTTCCAACCACCGTGTCTTTGTGCGACGCAGAAAAGGTGAACGGATGGATTCTAGATTCCTGGCTCCCACCGTGAAGCATGGAGAAGGAGGTGTGATGGTGTGGGGGTGCTTTGCTGGTGACACTGTTGGGGATTTATTCAAAATTGAAGGCATACTGAACCAGCATGGCTGCCACAGCATCTTGCAGCCGCATGCTATTCCATCCGGTTTGCTTTTAGTTGGATCATCATTTATTTTTCAACAGGACAATGACCCCAAACACACCTCCAGGCTGTGTAAGGGCTATTTGACCAAGAAGGAGAGTGATGGGGTGCTACGCCAGATGACCTGGCCTCCACCGTCACCAGACCTGAACCCAATCGAGATGGTTTGGGGTGAGCTGGACCGCAGAGTGAAGGCAAAAGGGCCAACAAGTGCTAAGCATCTCTGGGTACTCCTTCAAGATTGTTGGAAGACCATTTCCGGTAACTACCTCTTGAAGCTTATCAAGAGAATGCCAAAAGTGTGCAAAGCTGTCATCAAAGCAAAAGGTGGGTACTTTGAAGAACTTAGAATATAAGACATATTTTCAGTTGTTTCACACTTTTTTGTTACGTATATTATTCCACATGTGGTAATTCATAGTTCTGATGCCTTCAGTGTCAATGTACAATTTTCATAGTCATGAAGATACAGAAAAATCTTTAAATGAGAACATGTGTCCAAACTTTTGGTCTGTACTGTATCTATCTAGCTATCTATCGATATATCTATTTATAGATAGATATATTTATAGATAGATATATCGATAGATAGATACGATAGATGGATACAATAGATACGATAGATGGATACAATAGATACGATAGATGGATACAATAGATATGATCTATCATATCTATCATATCTATATTGTATCCATCTATCATATCATCTATCGTATCTATCTATCTATCATATCTATTATATATCTATCGATATATCTATATATAGATATATTTATAGATAGCACAATAAGAGATAACAGGGCGGCACTAGAACCATACAAGTTCCCCAGCGTTTGGCTGATAACGAACCTCTGAAACAGCAGGTCTCACAACAGCTATGGGCATTCGGTGCTCAGCATAGGAAAAAACAGCGCTGTAAATCCAAATGCAAGTGGAGAAATAAAAAATGCGTCACTCACCCAATCTTGCTGTGTGACACGTAGTATTTATTACTGACAAGCTTTAAAATCCATCAGGACTGCGGGAACATAGTGAGGGTGCGGTAAATGGAGTACGGACGACGGCCGTTTCGCACTGCAAGTGCAAGACCTGGACCCGTCGAAGCACTTGCAGTGCGAAACGGCCATCGTCCGTACTCCATTTACCGCACCCTCACTATGTTCCCGCAGTCCTGATGGATTTTAAAGCTTGTCAGTAATAAATACTACGTGTCACACAGCAAAATTGGGTGAGTGCCGCATTTTTTATTTCTCCACTTGCATTTGGATATTTATAGATCGATATATCGGTAGATACCATAGATAAATACGATAGATAGATCCATAGATAGATACGGTAGATAGAAAGATACAATAGATATCTATCGTATCTATTGTATCTATCTAGCTGTGTGTGTATATTCTTCAATGGAGTACGTAAATGAAGAGGTTGGACAAGAAATGACATCACAATTCTTTTTTTTTTCTATATCTTTATTTATCTTACAAAAACACACACAAATCCGCATGAAAAACGCAGGTGACCTACCAGTGGCCTCAGGTGCAGATTTGGTGCAGATTTTACCTGTGTCAAATCCTGACCAAATCCTGATGCAATCCTGACCGTGGAAACATACCCTTAGGGTATGTGTCCACGTTCAGGTTTGCTTCAGGCTTTGGTCAGGATCCTGACCAAAAATGCACCTGAGGTCACTGGCAGGTCACCTGCGGTGTTCCTGCGTGTTTTGCTCATTGTAGCAACATGCTGCGTTCTGTAAAAACGCACCGCATGTGCGTTTTCGCAGGAAAAACGCATGCGTTTTTTACTGCACAGTGGAGACGGGATTTCATTAAATCCCCTCCACTATGCTGTAACATCTGGACGCTGCGTTTTTGACGCTGCAGCTCAGCGCTGCGTCAAAAACGCAGCGTTTCCTGAACGTGGACACATACCCTAACTTACCAGATTCTGTCACCAGGTTTCTGCTGACCTATCTGATTGCAGCATAAAGTAGTGACAGAGACCTGATGACTATAGAGGTGTGTCACTTGTCAAGAAGAAAGAGATCAAAAGTTGAGGCTTAGCTTGGAGTCCTCTTACTCCACAGCAGTTTCTCCCCCTGCTCTCCTGCTGTTTGCTGACAGCTTTTTCCCCATCATTGTAAAGGGGGAAAACAAAAAAAATTGTCAATTGTAGATGGCCAAGGGGAGCACACAACTAGGGCATTTTTTAATTCCGTATACACTGTATGACAAGCACTAGAGAATAAGAGGCATGTAATTTTCCACCTTCACAATATATAGTAACTACATGTCCTACACCTACTTTTATCCACACGTGGAGATCAAAAAATCAGAGAGAAAAGCAGAGGTGATTACCTGCTGAAGCCTCCAAAGTAATGCACCAGCAGGGCTCATCGGACCCGATTAATGATGGCCCGGTAGGCCTCTATTCACACAGCATGCATTGTGTAGCACTGGGCAGCCCGCCTGTATGTGCGTTAGTAATAGGCTGTAGACCAGATGCTCTGCATTGCCTGTGTGAACAATGCCACATACAGACTATTATCGCTTATCCTTTTGTGCACTAATGCCAAACAACCAATACTGGATTGAAAGTGGTTGTTTCATCGGTATTTTTTGCACCTGTTTTTTGCCATCATTAATCGGGTCCGATGCGCCCTGCTGGTGCATTTGTTTGGAGGCTTCAGCAGGTAATCACCTCTGCTTTTCTCTGTGTGATTTTTTTGTCAATTTTCTGTAGGATTTTTAGTCCTTTTTGTGCGTCTGTGAATTTTTACACGTGGAGATCCTACACGTGCCCTTAACCACACGTGGAGATCCTACACGTGCCCTTAACCACACGTAGAGATCCTACACTTACTCTTAACCACACGTACAGATCCTACACTTACTCTTAACCACACGTAGAGATCCTACATGTACTCTTACCCACAGGTGGAGATCATACACATACTGTATTAATGACAAGCAATGCAGTTTTAATCACTGAGAATATTGGTGCAGGACTTGTACTATGACCTCACTCAGTCATACACTGGGAGGTGACATATCTCAGCAGTTTACTGTTTGATATCTAGTCCAGAGAGGGAAGCTCAGCTGAGAGCTGCTGTGAAGCCTGCCAGACATTAGTGCTATCACAAGGTATGTGTTTTATCATCCATGTGCTGTAGTTATGGCTCACATGTACAAGGTTTGTTCCCTTTCTGGTTTCATTGAAGATTACACATTCCTGTTTCACTCTTGTCATTAGGGGAAATAGTAGTCTGTACTCCTCAGATTGCCTGGTGTCTGTGCTGTTCTATATGGATTTGTACAAAACAAAAGTCTGAACTTTGTACCTGTGTGCTACAAGTGTTCAGTGCAGAGCTGTGTGTGTAATGTGCAAATCTGTATATAAACATAGAAAATTGGAACAGCACTTTACCAATAGGTGGGTGCACGGCTCCTAGACAAAACATCCAAGACTTGCCTCATTCCAGACATAGGAAAAAAATGCAGGCAGCACTCCATAGTTTAAAGATGAAAAAATGTGGTTTTATTTCAAACCCACATGCTGTGGCAAAGTTTTGACTCAAATGAGCCTTTTTTTTTTAAATAGTGGAACTTTTTGATGACTTCTTGCTAAGGCTGGGTTCATACTGCGTTTTAGACATCCGTTAGACGGACTGCGTTACACCGGGAAATACATAATATAAATAAATAAATACAGCATAAATCCCAAAGTGCAAGTGCTCATAAAAAATAAAAAAAATAACCATCAATCAGATTAAACAGGACACATCAGTAGGTATGAAATAGGACCATCAATAGTAAGACAGTGGCATGCTGTGCAAACTATAAACATAATACAACATAGTAAACCCAGGCATTATGCATCTATATAAATCAAGTAAACCAATGCATATTTACCACACAGTGTGGATATCCAGGTGCCCACCACACAAACATTGACCCCTGGACGAAGCTTTCTGTGCGAAACGCGTGGTGGGCACATATTGTGGGGGTTTGTTTTTTCTTTGGTGTTATAACCACTAAGTTAAACAAGGTCTTTAATAGAGATGAGCCACCTCCCTAGTGTTCAGGTTCGGTTCGGTTCGTCGAACAGGGAGGTGTTCGATGAACTGTTCGTCGAACCCCATTGAAACCAATGGCAGGCAAACACAAACACATACAAACACATGGAAAACACATAGAAAACACCTTAAAAGGTGTCCAAAAGCTGACAAACTGCTCAGAAGACACAACAAACACATGGAAAAGTCACAACTACATATAGTCATGCGAAAAGAAAAGAGGTGGAGGAGTAAAAGGAGGTGGAGACACAGATATAGGCATGTCATGCCCTTCTAAAATCAAGAAAGGCTGGAGTAAAAATCTAAACTCACTCTACCAACACCCAGACGTCTTGACAAAAAAAATAAAAAAATAAATATCTTTAGGTAGAATGGCGGTGGGTCCATTCTGAACACTTTCCTTAGAAGACGTAGTGGTACCCCCGTTGGGAGTTGTGCCAAAAAAGGAACCCAATATATTCAGACTAATTCACCATTTGTCATATCCATGGGGCAGGTCAGTAAACGACAACATCGACGCGGAACCAAGTACAGTACTATGTACTGTACCTCCTTTGATGAGGCAATCAGGCGGGTCAAGAAGTTGGTAATGGGCACCCTAATGGCCAAAACAGACATTGAGGGGGCGTTCTGGTTACTACCTGTGCCTCCGAATAGTGTCCTCCCATTGGGCTGCTTCTGTGAAGGAGCATACTACATAGATCGTTGTTTGCCCATGGGGTGCTCCATATCCTGCTCACTATTTGAGGCGTTTAGTTGCTTCCTCGAATGTGTCGTCATGGATGTTTGTAAGGCGGCACATATCCATTACCTCGATGACTTCTTATGCCTGGGCCCAAAAGATTCGCCACAGTGTGAAAACACGCGGTAGTCCACCTGTGAGAAGGAGAGAGCTGGAGGGAGAGTGGACACCCCAGAGCCGAGGGGTTAGATTGAGAAAGAAAGAAAGCGGTGTAGCTTGCTTCATGGGTGGGGTACTCTGCTGAGTAGCAGAAATTGCTAGTAGGCCCAAAAGGATTTCCTGGGCCAGATGCCGTTACAAAATAGTAGTTAGGTAAACAAGCGGTGTAGCTTGCTTCATGGGTGGGGTACACTGCTGAGTAGCACTAAATTCTACTAGGCCCAAAAGGATTTTCTGGGCTAGATGCCGTTACAAAATAGTAGTTAGGTAAACAGGCGGTGTAGCTTGCTTCATGGGTGGGGTACTCTGCAGAGTAGCACCAAATTCTACTAGGCCCAAAAGGATTTCCCGGGCTAGATGCCGTTACAAAATAGTAGTTAGGTAAACAGGCGGTGTAGTTTGCTTCATGGGTAGGGTACGCTGCTGAGTAGCACGAAATTCTACTAGGCCCAAAAGGATTTCCTGGGCCAGATGCCGTTAAAAATAGTACTTAGGTAAACAGGCGGTGGGTGGCTGGGCTACTCTGCTGACTAGCAGACACTGAAGCTTTGGAGCAGACCTCTAAATCCAAGGCCATAGTATGAGTAAACAACTTTGCAGACGACCCCACCCACCTGGAAATGATGATGGCAACGTCATGTAAACCTCAGCAAGGGGACTAAATAAGAGTTTCCATTTTTTCAAAAAATTCGGCCACAGACACCACTTAAGTGGCATCAATTTCGAGTTTTTTAAAACGGTTGGTGAGGTGATTTTCAAAAATCATCAAGCTTTTAGTCTCCCCAAGATGACACAGGGGTAGAAAAGTCCTTGCGGATCCAGGATTTGTTCATCTTGATGAACGTTAGTCTGTCTACATTGTCACCGGACAGCCGCATGCGCTTATCTGTCAGCACACCACCAGCAGCGCTGAACACACGTTCAGAGAGAACGCTGGCTGCGGGGCACGACAAGATCTCCAAGCCGTTAGTGGCGAGGCCATTTTTCAAGATTGGAAGCCCAAAATGAGCAAGGGTCCAGTTCCACAGTCATGGCATCGATGTTAACTTGGAGATACTCTTGTACCATCCTCTCTAGGCGTTGGCTGTGCGTCAGACTTCTTGTCTCCTGTGGCCTTGCAAAGGATGGTCTAAAAAAATCTTGAAACGATTGGAAAAAAATTACTGTTACCACCAGATACGATGTTACTGTTACGGTTAGAGTGATGACTCCATAGTCCCACTGTTGGCAACTTAGAACTCAGAGATTGACTACGTGCACCACTGGTGTTTTGTGGAAAAGCAGATGTTAGATTCTGTAACAGTCTCTGCTGATACTCCTGCATGCGTGAATCCCTTTCTATGGCAGGAATTATTTCGCCAAATTTGCTTTTGTACCGGGGATCTAAGAGTGTGGCAACCCAGTAGTCGGCATTACTTCGGATTCTGACAATCCGAGGGTCATGTTGCTGGTAGTGCAGCAAGAAGGCACTTCCAGGAGGACCAAGTCCTTGTTGTCTTGGTGGTAGTGAGGTGAGAATCATGCTTCCTTCGTCTGTCCTCTCCCCCCCAACCTCGCACAACAGAAATTTGATCAAGGTCTCCCTCATCTGATGAGTCTTCCATGCCCAGCGCCAGTTCGTCCTCTACTTCTTCCTCGCCTCCTGCACCTTCCTCAACAGTTTGGCTGCTACCATGCGCCCTCGGTAATCCCTCTCCCCCAGCCTCCAATGCCAGCCGCCTTGGTGCTACCAACCTTCTTGACCTTGGAGATATGATCCCTTCCACATACGACTCCTCCTGTTCCTCCTCCTCCTCCTCCTCCTCTTGTTCCACCACCTGACTCTGGACACTGTGTAAGGTGTGCTCCAGCATGTAAATCACCGGAATGGTCATGCTCATAATAGCATCGTCAGCACTAAACATCTTCGTTGCTATTTCAAAACTGTGCAGAATGGTGCATAGGTCCCTGATCTGAGACCACTCCTGCAGCGTGATTTGCCCCACCTCTTGATCTCGTTGGCCCAGGCTATACGTCAACGTATTGCACCAGGGCTCGTCGGTGCTGCCACAGTCGATGCAACATGTGCAGAGTTGAATTCCACCGCGTGGGCACATCGCATTTCAGCCGGTGAACTGGCAGGCCCAACGACTTCTGTAGAAATGCAAGTCATCGAGCTGTGGGATGCGAACGTTGGTAGTGAACACACAGCGACCGTGCCCTCTGCAGAAGCCCATCTAGTCCGGGATAGTGAGATAAAAATTGCTGGACAACCAGGTTCAAAACATGAGCCATACAAGGCACGTGTGTGACATTGCCCCGGCGAAGGGCCGCAACCTGGCTGCAGGTTGAGTGGAGATAACCATTGATGGAACTCTGTCTCCAGAGCTGACCACAAATCCTCAGCTGTGTGACTCACATTTCCCAGACATTTCAATGTAAACACTGCCTGATGCCGTTGAGCCCTGGTGACAGCATAGTGAGGAGGTGTGCAGGATTCCTTCTGCGCAGTTACAATGCAGGTGGCATTACCAGACAGGCTTTGGGTGCAGGTGGAGGACTGAGAGGAGGTTGAGGAGGCAGAAGCAGTGGAGGAACTTCTAGATGCAGAGGATCAACGAGCAACTCGTGGGAACGGCAAGACTTGGACAGCAGCCCCTTCTCCTGATGTCGCCATAGTTACCCAGTGCCCAGTCACCGACATGTAACGCCCCTGTCCATGTCTACTCGTCCAAGTGTCTGTGGTGAAATGCACCCTGTCACACACAGAGTTTCTCAAGGAAGCGGTGATGTTGTGTGCGACATGCTGGTGTAGCGCAGGCACAGCTTTCTTTGAGAAGTAGTGGCGACTGGGCATCTGGTACTGGGGCACTGCGATGGACATAAGGTCTCGAAAATCCTCTGTGTCCACCAGGCGGAAAGGCAGCATTTCTGTAGCCAACAGCTTGCAGATGGAGAAATTCAACCTCTTTGTTTTGTCATGGCTAGGAGGAAAGGTCTTTTACTTGTCCACGACTGAGGGCTGGCTGAAGTGCTTATACGGAGTTGAGTAGGGTGTCCCCGGCAAACTGATGGTCTGTGAGGAAGGTGCAAGCGGAGATGTTATGTTGCCTTGATCAGAATGTGGTGTCGATGTCGGAGAGCGCTCAACACCAGCAGGTGTTTCCACTTGCAAATGTCCTGATGACCTGCCAATCACACTGGCTGTTGCGGGTAAAGAGGTGGAAGGTCTGCATCCAAAACCAAGTGCGACTGCTGTCCCCACAGTCACAGAGGATGAAGAGGACGCGGATGCACTAGATTGGGGAGACGGTGGTTGACCCGGCCCACTAGGCCGCATTGTAGCACAGTGAGCTTCCCACTGCAATTTATGCCTCATATCCATGTGACGGTTCATGCATGAAGTACTCAAGCTAGTGATTTTTTGGCCTCTACTGAGATTTTGTTGACAAATCTTACAGACAACATGAGTTGGGTCATCCTTTGCAAAGTCAAAAAATGCCCAGGCTATGCAAGGCTTAGAGCCCGTGCAACCTGAAGAGCCACCACGACTTCTGGTCTGAGGCACAGTTGGGGTTGAGGATGCAGTTGTTGACATGCTTCCAGTACTCCGTCTCTGTCCAGGAAGGCGCACTGTTACCTCGTCGTCAGACTCGTCTCTAGCATCCTCCTCCACCTCCTCTGCTGACCTCATGGACTGGCGGATTGGGGGTTGACAGTAAGTGGGGTCTACAACCTCGTCATCATCATCATCCTGTGTGTTCTCACACCCGTCGTCTTCAGAGCCAACCTCTTCCTGCCCCGACCGAAAAGTCAAGTTTTCATTCCAATCAGGTATCTCAGTCTCATCATCATCTTCCTCATTGTCTCCACCAGCAGGAGTTACAGTTTGGGAACGAGGGTCTACATTATGCTCAGAACCTTCTTTATCTGGGCCTGGATCCGACTCACAAAGATTCTGGGCATCAGTGTAGATCATTTCCTCGTCTGGAATCACAGAAGCTCTGGAGCAGACCTCTGATTCCCAGGCTATAGTATGCGTAAACAGCTCTACAGACTCAACCATGTGTGTTACCCCATGCTCAGACAGGCAGCTGGAGACTTGGGAGCTGTGAGGAAGCAAGTGCGATTTGGGTGACAACTCTGAGGACTGGAGTAGTTGTTATGTTGAAGTTGACATGGAGGAGAGCCCACTTGAATGAGCACTTGATATCCGTTCAAGCACCTGCTATTTTGTGCCTCATCTGGAATTTTTGGCGATGCTTGTAGCGATGGTCGTAAGAAAGGGATCATATCAGATTGTCCACGAAAAGAAGTAGACATCTTACTTTGGCTGGAAGATGGTCTTTCTTCTGCAGATGTTACTGTTGCTTTACCACCTACCCCACGGACACAACCTTTTTTTCACCTTTCCAACACGCCTATTCCCCATTCCACCAGCAGCAGGCCTTTTGCCACTCATTTTAGTGCTTAACTAATTGGCAACTCTGTATCTGTAGTTGTTGGCACAACAACCGATGGATGAAAACCGAGCAGAACTGAGTGGCCAAACTGTGGTACTAGGCCCAAAACTATTAACTGGATTAGATGCAGTGAAAATTGAGATACACTGGCGGTATAGTTTGTTTTACAGGCGGGCTTCTCTGCTGACGTGCAGACACTGCTCCCAGGCCCAAAACTATTAACTGGATTAGATGCAGTGAAAATAGAGATACACAGACGGTGTAGTTAGTTTCACAGGTGGGCTACTCTGCTGACATGCAGACACTGCTCCTAGGCCCAAAACTATTAACTGGATTAGATGCAGTGAAAATAGAGATACACAGGCAATGTAGTTAGTTTCACAGTCGGGCTACTCTGCTGACGTGCTGACACTGCTCCTAGGCCCAAAACTGTTAACTGGATTAAATGCAGTGAAAATAGAAATACAAAGGCGGTGTAGTTAGTTTCACAGGCGGGCTACTCTGCTGATGTGCAAACACTGCTACTAAGCCCAAAACCCCAAAATTATTTACTGGTTAGATGCAGTAAACATTGAGATACACAGGCGGTGTAGCTAGCTTCACAGGCGGGCTACTCTGCTGACGTGCAGACACTGCTACTAAAGGCCCCGTCACACATAGCGAGATCGCTAGCGAGATCGCTGCTGAGTCACAAGTTTTGTGACGCAACAGCGACCTCAGTAGCGATCTCGCTATGTGTGACACGTACCAGCGACCAGGCCCCTGCTGTGAGATCGCTGGTCGTGTCGGAATGGCCTGGACCTTTTTTTGGTCGTTGAGGTCCCGCTGACATCGCTGAATCGGTGTGTGTGACACCGATCCAGCGATGTCTTCACTGGTAACCAGGGTAAACATCGGGTTACTAAGCGCAGGGCCGCGCTTAGTAACCCTATGTTTACCCTGGTTACCAGCGTAAATGTAAAAAA
The DNA here is from genome assembly GCF_051348905.1 of Ranitomeya variabilis. Taxonomy (NCBI): domain Eukaryota; kingdom Metazoa; phylum Chordata; class Amphibia; order Anura; family Dendrobatidae; genus Ranitomeya; species Ranitomeya variabilis. Next base: position 80,089,010 of record NC_135238.1, read on the forward strand.
AACCAAACACTACATACTCACCATCTGATGTCCGTCAGGTCCCTTGCCGTCTGCTTCCTGCTCTGACTGAGTGCCGCCGTACAGTGAGAGCAGAGCACAGCAGTGACGTCACCGCTGCGCTCTGCTCTCACTGTACGGCGGCAGTCAGTCAGAGCAGGAAGTAGACGGCAAGGGACCTGACGGACATCAGATGGTGAGTATGTACTGTTTGTTTTTTTTGGTAACCAGGGTAAACATCGGGTTACTAAGTGCGGCCCTGCGCTTAGTAACCCGATGTTTACCCTGGTTACCCGGGTGCTGCAGGGGGACTTCGGCATCGTTGAAGACAGTTTCAACGATGCCGAAGTCGTTCCCCTGATCGTTGGTCGCTGGAGAGAGCTGTCTGTGTGACAGCTCCCCAGCGACCACACAACGACTTACCAACGATCACGGCCAGGTCGTATCGCTGGTCGTGATCGTTGGTAAATCGCTATGTGAGACGGGGCCTTTAGCCCAAAACTCCAAAACTATTTACTGGGTTAGATGCAGTAAAAATTGAGATACACAGGCGGTGTAGCTAGCTTCACAGGCGGGCTACTCAGATGACTATCAGACAATGCTACTAGCCCAAAAGGATTGGCTGAGCTAGATTACACCAAATGCTGTGACTAACACTTGCACAGCTCTGGCTCAGACCTGCCTGACAAACAGTGCTATGAACTGCTGTAACCTACCCTGAAAAGGGCTGATATTACAACTAGTCCCGACTCCCTAAACCTATCTCTCTCTATCTAACTGCAAAGTCGCTCACAATTCACACTCTTAGGCTACGTTCACATTTGTGTTGCGTCGGGCGCAGGTTCGGCGACGCATAGCGGCGCATACGTCATGCGCCCCTATATTTAACATGGGGGCGCATGGACATGCGTTGTCTTGCGTTTTGTGACACATGCGTCATTTTTGGCGCAAGCGTCAGGGCGCACAGGATGCTGCATGATGCATTTTTTTGTGCCGAAAATCATGCCAAAATTGGACGCATGCATCACAAAAAGCTGCGTTTTGCATGCGTTTTGCAAGCGTTGTGCGTTGCGTCGTCGACGCTGCGCCGCACAACGCAAATGTGAATGTAGCCTTATACTGTATAGCGCCCACAGCAGCAGTGGTGCCGTCTAACACTAAGCTGCAGCAGTGAGGAAATGGTGGCGACGGGGCAAATGGCTGGTTCTTATAGGGCAAGGACATGTGACATACACAGCCAATGACACATGCCCTTGCTTGTGTGCATCACATGCACATTGCTGTGTGTGTGTGTGCACTGCTGATAGGCTGAGAGACTGCACCGCCCCTCTGTAAATGCGGGAAAGAAAAAAAAAAATGGAGATCGGTGTTATTTCAGCACAGATCTATCCCCCGCCCACTATACACTGAAACAGTCTATTAACAATGATAAACAATTTTAATGTGCAAATCAAGCTAGGCTTTTAGTGAACGAACAGTTATCGAACAGAAACTCGAACAGCCGAATTTTAAGCAAATTGTTCGAGTTCGTCGAACGACTCGAACACCGCCCAAAACAGCTCGAATTTGAGATTGGCGAACAGTTCGACTCGACCACCGCTCATCTCTAGTCTTTAATAAACTATCTGAGAAGCAGGTGTAAATCTGATGAAGAGGTCTTATTGGAGCCTCTGGGATGGCACACTGACTATAAACTTATCAAAAACTGACAATATGAATATATATATATATATATATATATATATATACACACACTATATATACATATATATATATATATATATATATATATATATATAAACAATCGTTCTTATATACTTAATCTATATTAAAGGGAACCTATCACCCCGTTTTTTCCGTATGAGATAAAAATACTGTTAAATAGGGCCTGAGCTGTTCATTACAATAGTGTATTTTGTGGACCCCGATTCCCCACCTATGCTGCCGAAATACGTTACCAAAGTAGCCGTTTTCGCCTGTCAATCAGGCTGGTCTGGTCAGATGGGCGTGGTGTCTTCCCCCAGATCTTGCTTATTTTTCCGTTGGTGGCGTAGTGGTGTGCGCATGCCCAAGTCCAGAATCCACTGCACAGGGGAGGGAAAAGAGCGCGATCTGCACCATTCCCCTGGTGATCGGTGGGGGCGGCCATCTTCCTGTGGCCGCGAGTGCGCAGATGAAGCGCTCTGCTGCCCGGGGCTTCAGGAAAATGGCCGCGGGATGCCGCGCGTGCGCAGATGGAGATCGCGGCGGCCATTTTCCTGAAGCGGAGTTCGTTTTCCAGCTCAGCACAGCAGGGATTCCACTTGTTCCACAGCAGAACCACATGTTCACAAGAGAAAGGGGTTAACATCCTCACTGGCAGCAAACAGTCTTTACAGAGTCCAGACTCCTCACTTCACATCACCTGCCCCATGCTGCTTCTCACACAGCAGTTCCTTTCTCCCCTCCCTTCACCTCTCTGCAACTTCTCCGCCCACAGAATTTCCTGGGCTCCTGCTTCCAGCTCAGACATGCAAAAGCAGCAGGGTCCTAATACCCTTCTGATGTCATTACAGTTCACATTCTTACAGGCTTTTATTTTTGGAGCGATCTACAGGATGGTAGTGGGGCCGGTCGATCCATCCAGGCCGGGTCTTGCAAGTGGCCCATGGTTACAGATTCCACTTTAAAAACCCTGCAGCAGATGGTTAGGTGTGTCAGTCTTGGTTTGAAAACTGCAGAGCAGGTGGCTCTGCAAAGCTTCAACCTGTGTGAAGCAACATGGAGTCAAAAGGCTGGGCAACCCTTCAGTGTATACAGCGATGCAGTCGCCCATGGCAACAGGTCTCGGATACGGACTGCCTTGTTTCTCAGCTGCGATCTGGAGGATACCATTTGTTTTCTGTTTTGTGACTACGCTGAACAATAGAGATTTTGCTTTGAACGTTCCTGTGGTCACTACCTGTCTGTCACACTGCACCAACCCTGCTGCACTACTATATATATATATATATATATATAAAGATAGATAGATAGTTATCTACATACACTGCTCAAAAAAATAAAGGGAACACTTATACAACAGAATATAACTCCAAGTAAATCAAACTTCTGTGAAATCAAACTGTCCACTTAGGAAGCAGCACTGATTGACATTCAATTTCACATGCTGTTGTGTAAATGGAATAGACAAGAAATGGAAATTATTGGCAATTATCAAGACACACTCAATAAAGGAGTGGTTCCGAAGGTGAGGACCACAGACCACATCTCAGTACCCATGCTTTCTGGCTGATGTTTTAGTCACTTTTGAATGTTGGTTGTGCTTTCACACTCGGGGTGGATGAGACAGACTCTACAACCCACACAAGTGGCTCAGGTAGTGCAGCTCATCCAAGATGGCACATCAATGTGAGCTATGGCAAGAAGGTTTGCTGTGTCTGTCAGCGTAGTGTCCAGAGGCTGGAGGCGCTATCAGGAGACAGGCCAATACACCAGGAGATGTGAAGGGGACCGTAGGAGGGCAACAACCCAGCAGAAGGACTGCTACCTTAACCTTTGTGCAAAGAGGAACAGGAGAAGCACTGCCAGAGACCTGCAAAATGACCTCCAGCAGGCCACAAATGTGCATGTATCTGCACAAATAGTTAGAAACCGACTCCATGAGGATGGTCCGAGTGCCCGACGTCCACAGATGGGGGTTGTGCTCACAGCCCAACACCGTGCAGGATGCTTGGCATTTGCCGGATTGGCAAAGTCGCCACTGGTACCCTGTGCTCTTCACAGATGAAAGCAGGTTCACACTGAGCACATGTAACAGACGTGACAGAGTCTGGAGACGCTGTGGAAAGCAATCTGCTGCCTGCAACATCCTTCAGCATGACCGGTTTGGCAGTGGGTCAGGAATGGTGTGGGGTGGCATTTCATTGGAGGGACGCACAGCCCTCCATGTGCTCACCAGAGGTAGCCTGACTGCCATTAGGTACCGAAATGAGATCCTCAGACCCCTTGTGAGACCATAGGCTGGTGCGGTTGGCCCTGGATTCCTCCTAATGCAGGACAATGCCAGACCTCATGTGGCTGGAGTGTGTCAGCAGTTCCTGCAAGATGAAGGCATTGAAGCTATGGACTGGCCCGCCCGTTCTCCAGACCTGAATCCGATTGAACACATCTGGGACATCATGTCTCACACCATCCACCAACGTCACTTTGCTCCACAGACTGTCCAGGAGTTGGCGGATGTTTTAGTCCAGGTCTGGGAGGAGATCGACCAGGAAACCATCCTCCGCCTCATCAGGAGCATGCCTATGCGTGGTAGGGAGATCAAACAGGCACGTGGAGGCCACACACACTACTGAGCATCATTTCCTTGTCTTGAGGCATTTTCACTGAAGTTGGATCAGCCTGTAACTTCATTTTCCACTTTGATTTTGAGCATCATTCCAGCTCCAGACTTCTGTGGGATATTAGTTGTGATTTACGTTGATCATTTTTAGTTTTTATTGTTCTCAACACATTCCACTATGTAATGAATAAAGATTTACAACTGGAAGTGGTCCCTTTATTTTTTTGAGCAGTGTATAATATATACAGGTCCTTCTCAAAAAATTAGCATATAGTGTTAAATTTCATTATTTACCATAATGTAATGATTACAATTAAACTTTCATATATTATAGATTCATTATCCACCAACTGAAATTTGTCAGGTCTTTTATTGTTTTAATACTGATGATTTTGGCATACAACTCCTGAAAACCCCAAAAACCTGTCTCAATAAATTAGCATATTTCACCCGTCTCAATAAATTAGCATATCAAGAAAAGGTTCTCTAAACGACCTATTACCCTAATCTTCTGAATCAACTAATTAACTCTAAACACATGCAAAAGATACCTGAGGCTTTTAAAAACTCCCTGCCTGGTTCATTACTCAAAACCCCCATCATGGATAAGACTAGCGACCTGACAGATGTCAAGAAGGCCATCATTGACACCCTCAAGCAAGAGGGTAAGACCCAGAAAGAAATTTCTCAACAAATAGGCTGTTCCCAGAGTGCTGTATCAAGGCACCTCAATGGTAAGTCTGTTGGAAGGAAACAATGTGGCAGAAAACGCTGTACAACGAGAAGAGGTGACCGGACCCTGAGGAAGATTGTGGAGAAGGACCGATTCCAGACCTTGGGGAACCTGAGGAAGCAGTGGACTGAGTCTGGTGTGGAAACATCCAGAGCCACCGTGCACAGGCGTGTGCAGGAAATGGGCTACAGGTGCCGCATTCCCCAGGTAAAGCCACTTTTGAACCATAAACAGCGGCAGAAGCGCCTGACCTGGGCTACAGAGAAGCAGCACTGGACTGTTGCTAAGTGGTGCCAAGTACTTTTTTCTGATGAAAGCAAATTTTGCATGTCATTCGGAAATCAAGGTGCCAGAGTCTGGAGGAAGACTGGGGAGAAGGAAATGCCAAAATGCCTGAAGTCCAGTGTCAAGTACCCACAGTCAGTGATGGTGTGGGGTGCCATGTCAGCTGCTGGTGTTGGTCCACTGTGTTTCATCAAGGGCAGGGTCAATGCTTTATGGAGATGAAGATTTCATTTTCCAGCACGACCTGGCACCTGCTCACAGTGCCAAAACCACTGGTAAATGGTTTACTGACCATGGTATTACTGTGCTCAATTGGCCTGCCAACTCTCCTGACCTGAACCCCATAGAGAATCTGTGGGATATTGTGAAGAGAAAGTTGAGAGACGCAAGACCCAACACTCTGGATGAGCTTAAGGCCGCTATTGAAGCATCCTGGGCCTCCATAACATCTCAGCAGTGTCACAGGCTGATTGCCTCCATGCCACGCCGCATTGAAGCAGTCATTTCTGCCAAAGGATTCCCGACCAAGTATTGAGTGCATAACTGAACATTATTATTTGATGTTTTTTTTGTTTGTTATTAAAAAACACTTTTATTTGATTGGACGGGTGAAATATGCTAATTTATTGAGACAGGTTTTTTGGGTTTTCAGGAGTTGTATGCCAAAATCATCAGTATTAAAACAATAAAAGACCTGACAAATTTCAGTTGGTGGATAATGAATCTATAATATATGAAAGTTTAATTGTAATCATTACATTATGGTAAATAATGAAATTTAACACTATATGCTAATTTTTTGAGAAGGACCTGTATATATATATATATATATATATATATATATATATATATATATATATACAGTGCCTACAAGTAGTATTCAACCCCCTGCAGATTTAGCAGGTTTACACATTTGGAATTAACTTGGCATTGTGACATTTGGACTGTAGATCAGCCTGGAAGTGTGAAATGCACTGCAGCAAAAAAGAATGTTATTTCTTTGTTTATTTTTTTTTTAAATTGTGAAAAGTCTTTTCAGAGGGTCATTTATTATTCAACCCCTCAACCCACCAGAATTCTGTTTGGTTCCCCTAAAGTATTAAGAAGTAGTTCAGGCACAAAGAACAATGAGCTTCACATGTTTGGATTAATTATCTCTTTTTCCAGCCTTTTCTGACTATTTAAGACCCTCCCCAAACTTGTGAACAGCACTCATACATGGTAAACATGGGAAAGACAAAGGAGCATTCCAAGGCCATCAGAGACAAGATCGTGGAGGGTCACAAGGCTGGCAAGGGGTACAAAACCCTTTCCAAGGAGTTGGGCCTACCTGTCTCCACTGTTGGGAGCATCATCCGGAAGTGGAAGGCTTATGGAACTACTGTTAGCCTTCCACGGCCTGGACAGCCTTTGAAAGTTTCCTCCCGTGCCGAGGCCAGGCTTGTCCAAAGAGTCAAGGCTAACCCAAGGACAACAAGGAAGGAGCTCCGGGAAGATCTGATGGCAGTGGGGACATTGGTTTCAGTCAATACCATAAGTAACGGACTGCACCGCAATGGTCTCCGTTCCAGACGAGCCCGTAAGGTACCTTTACTTTCAAAGCGTCATGTCAAGGCTCGTCTACAGTTTGCTCATGATCACTTGGAGGACTCTGAGACTGACTGGTTCAAGGTTCTCTGGTCTGATGAGACCAAGATTGAGATCTTTGGTGCCAACCACACACGTGACGTTTGGAGACTGGATGGCACTGCATATGACCCCAAGAATACCATCCCTACAGTCAAGCATGGTGGTGGCAGCATCATGCTGTGGGGCTGTTTCTCAGCCAAGGGGCCTGGCCATCTGGTCCGCATCCATGGGAAGATGGATAGCACGGCCTACCTGGAGATTTTGGCCAAGAACCTCCGCTCCTCCATCAAGGATCTTAAGATGGGTCATCATTTCATCTTCCAACAAGACAACGACCCAAAGCACACAGCCAAGAAAACCAAGGCCTGGTTCAAGAGGCAAAAAATCAAGGTGTTGCAGTGGCCTAGTCAGTCTCCTGACCTTAACCCAATTGAAAACTTGTGGAAGGAGCTCAAGATTAAAGTCCACATGAGACACCCAAAGAACCTAGATAACTTGGAGAAGATCTGCATGGAGGAGTGGGGCAAGATAACTCCAGAGACCTGTGCCGGCCTGATCAGGTCTTATAAAAGACTATTATTAGCTGTAATTGCAAACAAAGGTTATTCCACAAAATATTAAACCTAGGGGTTGAATAATAATTAACCCACACTTTTATGTTTAAAATTTATAAAAAATTTACCTGAGCAACAAAACTTTTTGGTTTGTAAGAATTATGCATCTGTTAATAAATCCTGCTCTTGTTTGAAGTTTGAAGGCTCTAACTTATTTGCATCTTATTAAACCTGCTAAATCTGCAGGGGGTTGAATACTACTTGTAGGCATTGTGTGTGTGTGTATATATATATATATATATATATATATATATATATATATATATATATATATATATATATATATATATATATACACTCACCGGCCACTTTATTAGGTACACCTGTCCAACTTCTTGTTAACACTTAATTTCTAATCAGCCAATCACATGGCGGCAACTCAGTGCATTTAGGCATGTAGACATGGTCAAGACAATCTCCTGCAGTTCAAACCGAGCATCAGTATGGGGAAGAAAGGTGATTTGAGTGCCTTTGAACGTGGCATGGTTGTTGGTGCCAGAAGGGCTGGTCTGAGTATTTCAGAAACTGCTGATCTACTGGGATTTTCACGCACAACCATCTCTAGGGTTTACAGAGAATGGTCCGAAAAAGAAAAAAAATCCAGTAAGCGGCAGTTCTGTGGGCGGAAATGCCTTGTTGATGCCAGAGGTCAGAGGAGAATGGGCAGACTGGTTCGAGCTGATAGAAAGGCAACAGTGACTCAAATCGCCACCCGTTACAACCAAGGTAGGCCTAAGAGCATCTCTGAACGCACAGTGCGTCGAACTTTGAGGCAGATGGGCTACAGCAGCAGAAGACCACACCGGGTACCACTCCTTTCAGCTAAGAACAGGAAACTGAGGCTACAATTTGTACAAGCTCATCGAAATTGGACAGTAGAAGATTGGAAAAACGTTGCTTGGTCTGATGAGTCTCGATTTCTGCTGCGACATTCGGATGATAGGGTCAGAATTTGGTGTAAACAACATGAAAGCATGGATCCATCCTGCTATGTATGGAGCATCTTTGGGATGTGCAGCCGACATCTGCGGCAACTGTGTGATGCCATCATGTCAATATGGACCAAAATCTCTGAGGAATGCTTCCAGCACCTTGTTGAATCTATGCCACGAAGAATTGAGGCAGTTCTGAAGGCAAAAGGGGGTCCAACCCGTTACTAGCATGGTGTACCTAATAAAGTGGCCGGTGAGTGTATATATATATGTATATGTATGTGTATATACACTCACCGGCCACTTTATTAGGTACACCATGCTAGTAACGGGTTGGACCCCCTTTTGCCTTCAGAACTGCCTCAATTCTTCGTGGCATAGATTCAACAAGGTGCTGGAAGCATTCCTCAGAGATTTTGGTCCATATTGACATGATGGCATCACACAGTTGCCGCAGATTTGTCGGCTGCACATCCCAAAGATGCTCCATACAAGGCAGGATGGATCCATGCTTTCATGTTGTTTATGCCAAATTCTGACCCTACCATCCGAATGTCGCAGCAGAAATCGAGACTCATCAGACCAAGCAACGTTTTTCCAATCTTCTACTGTCCAATTTCGATGAGCTTGTACAAATTGTAGCCTCAGTTTCCTGTTCTTAGCTGAAAGGAGTGGTACCCGGTGTGGTCTTCTGCTGCTGTAGCCCATCTGCCTCAAAGTTCGACGCACTGTGCGTTCAGAGATGCTCTTAGGCCTACCTTGGTTGTAACGGGTGGCGATTTGAGTCACTGTTGCCTTTCTATCAGCTCGAACCAATCTGCCCATTCTCCTCTGACCTCTGGCATCAACAAGGCATTTCCGCCCACAGAACTGCCGCTCACTGGATTTTTTTTCTTTTTCGGACCATTCTCTGTAAACCCTAGAGATGGTTGTGCGTGAAAATCCCAGTAGATCAGCAGTTTCTGAAATACTCAGACCAGCCCTTCTGGCACCAACAACCATGCCACGTTCAAAGGCACTCAAATCACCTTTTTTCCCCATACTGATGCTCGGTTTGAACTGCAGGAGATTGTCTTGACCATGTCTACATGCCTAAATGCACTGAGTTGCCGCCATGTGATTGGCTGATTAGAAATTAAGTGTTAACAAGAAGTTGGACAGGTGTACCTAATAAAGTGGCCGGTGAGTGTATATATATATATATATATATATATATATATATATATATATAATGTCACACTCGCACCCTGACTGGGTGATGCGAGCGAGGATTGTGCCCCCACTGTGCAATACACCAGACTACCCTGGAGGGACATGACTAAGCAGCTACCTTGGTGTTTACTGGAGCCTCTAGTGAGGTCAGGCTTGTGCGGCAGGTAGCTACCAGGTACCACTCCAGCTGTAGCAGCTGATCCCACTGGGCGACGGAACACCAGGGACAGGTGCGGGCAAGTACCGAAGGGCACGGCTGGCACTCTGGCAGGCAGGTGGACAGGAGCAGAGCAGAGCCACAGGATGTGGGACAGGAGCAGAGCAAAGACGCAGGATGCGGAAAGGGAGCAGACCCGCAGGATGTGGGATGGGAGCAGAGCCGCAGGATGCAGGACGGGAGCAGAGCAGAGCTACAGGCTGCGGGACGGGAGCAGAGCAGAGCCGCAGGATGCGGGACGGGAGCAGAGCAGAGCCGCAGGATGCGAGACGGGAGCAGAGCCGTAGGATGCCGGACGGGAGCAGAGCAGAGCTGCAGGATGTGGGACAGGAGCAATTTACACTCTGCAACATCCACTGCTGCTCATTTCTGGAAACACATATGAAGTCAAAATTGTCACAACACCTGTAGATAAATCTCCAGAGGTGTGTAATTTCCAAAATGGGGTCAGTTGAGGGGGGATTCTGCTCTTCTAGCACTTAGGGGTACTGTATATGTAGTCCCCAAACTATTCTACGATAACTTTTTCTCCAAGACTCAAATAGCACTTCTTCTGTTCCGAGTCTCAACTAGCGGCTAACCAGTACTGTACAGCCACATATAGGCTACTGCCACGTTCAGCAGAAATTGTGTGACAAATTTGGTGTACGTTTTACCCATATTTTTTTCTTCACTGTCTAATGGTGTAACATTCTGTGACAAATTCGTGGTGTGAATATGATCACTGCACCCTTAGACAAATTAAATGCGAGGTGTAGTTTGTAAAATGGGGTCACTTATGGGAGGTTATGCTGTTCTAGCACCTCAGGGGCTCTTTCAGTGGGTTATGGCACCTGCAAACCAGAACAGCAAAAGTTGAATTTTAATATGGTGCTTCTTCCCTTCTGAGCTTTCCACTGTGCATCAAAGTATTCCCGATTACATGAAGGGTATTGGCGCACATAGGAGAAATTGCACAACAAACTGTGGTGTCATTTTTTCTTATAAGCCCTTATGAAAATTAAAAACTTGGGACTGAAACAATATTTTAGTGATAAAAATGTAATTATTCTTTCATCACCATCCAATGGTCTAAAATTCTGTGAGACATGTGGTGTCAACAAGATCACTGCACCACTAGATAAATTCATCGAGAGGTGTAGTTTGTAAAATAGGGTCATTTATTTGTGTTTCTGCTGTTCTGGCAACTCGGGGACTCTGGTCAATGGGACATGGCACCCTCAGTCCATTCCAGCAAACTGACCTTCAATATGGTGCTCCTTCCCTTCTGAGCTTTACACTGTGAGTCAAAAGTAGTTTTTGACCACAGTACGGCATGCAGGGGGAGACATGGGGGGGGCAGGTGGACGAACATAAAACATGAAATGGATGGTGTTAGGGCCGTCGGAACGCACCGAGTTAATTGAGAGATGTCATTTGGTGCGTTCGCAGCCCGGGGTCCACCGTGCAGGAGAGGACCTGCTGCTGGCAAATGGCGGCCCTTTATGGCGGTAGAAGCGAACTCTGTTACTTCACAGAGACGCTGTGCCAGGTCTCACTCTGACCCTCGGTGGCTTTTGAGCCCGCGCCTGAGGACGCCCCGAGTCAGCAGCTGAGATCTTGGCAACTAAGATACGCGGAACCCTGTTGACTTCACAGGAGTATCCAGCAACTGCCGAGCTGATGGCAGTGTGTGGCAACACAAACACACAATCTCCTCACCGGAGGAGCCAGTGTTCTAAGGGCTTATTTCAGCTGGGGCCCTAAATCCATGCACACAATCTCCTCGCCGGAGGTGCTGGCATTCTAGTGGCTTATTTCAGCCGAGTCCCTGAACACACATAAATGTGACCACACTGGCTCATGCACATAACTGATTCAATACTAGCACATGGCCGTGCGGTCATGAGAGCCTTAAATAGCTGCAGCAAGTACCTAGAAGGACCAATGAGAGGCTGCTACAGAGCCTGAGCACCTTCAGGACCTTCCTGGAGGACCAATGGATTTAGCTGCAGTATCTGAACATGTGACCCTCGATCTCCACTGAGAGACCTTACTCTGGGCATGCTCAGAACGAGAAAAGCAGGACTTAGTCCCAGAAGCGTCTGCTCGCCGCTGCCCAGCACTGGCTTCAATGGCAGAAGCTGGAAAAGCAGCAGTAACCCTTTGTACAGAGTCAGACTGAGCGAGACGCAGGGACCGGCGTCTCTGCTGAGCAGGCTCCACTGCGGCAGGAGAAGAATGGGAGACCGCAGCGGAGATGGCCAGAGATTCCCCCTGTGCAGAGGCGGGAACTCGACCCCTAACAGATGGTAAAGAAATCATTAATTTTGTCCAATCACCTTCTTAATCATATCAATGTACTAAAGAAAGGACTCAATTTTTGTATCCTGGAACAATTTGATATGACAGAATTTAAAATTGACTTGTACAAATCAGCTAGAAAAATACATCTTCAAAAGACTTTTAACCCCTTAATCCCATATGACGTACTATCCTGTCAAGGTGACCTGGGACTTAATTCCCAGTGACGGGATAGTACGTCATAGCCGATCGGCCGCGCTCATGGGGGGAGCGCGGCCGATCGCGGCCGGGTGTCAGCTGCCTATCGCAGCTGACATCCGGCACTATGTGCCAGGAGCGGTCACGGACCGCCCCCGGCACACATTAACCCCCGGCACACCGCGATCAAACATGATTGCGGTGTACCGGAGGTACAGGGAAGCATCGCGCAGGGAGGGGGCTCCCTGCGGGCTTCCCTGAGACGATCGGTACAAGGGAATGTACTCACCTTGTACCGAGCATCTCCTCCCTGCAGGCCCCGGATCCAAAATGGCCGCGGGGCTGCATCCGGGTCCTGCAGGGAGTACTTCCGGGTCCGGAGCAGGCAGCAGATGAAAGCTGCAGCCTGCAGCGATGTGAGTGAGAGCGCCGATCTGATAGAGTGCTGTGCACACTATCAGATCGGCGATCTGTGATGTCCCCCCCTTGGGACAAAGTAAAAAAGTGAAAAAAAAAATTTCCACATGTGTAAAAAAAAAAATATATATATATATTATTCCCATAAATACATTTCTTTATCTAAAAAAACCAAAAAAAACAATAAAAGTACACATATTTAGTATCGCCGCGTCCGTAACGACCCAACCTATAAAACTGTCCCACTAGTTAACCCCTTCAGTGAACACCGTAAGAAAAAAAAAAAAAACGAGCCAAAAAACAACGCTTTATTATCATACCGCCGAACAAAAAGCGAAATAACACGCGATCAAAAAGATGGATATAAATATCCATGGTACCGCTAAAAACGTCATCTTGTCCCGCAAAAAACGAGCTGCCATATAGCATCATAACCAAAAAAATAAAAAAGTTATAGTCCTCAGAATAAAGCGATGCCAAAATAATTATTTTTTCTATAAAATAGTTTTTATCGTATAAAAGCGCCAAAACATAAAAAAATTATATAAATGAGATATCGCTGTATTCGTACTGACCCGACGAATAAAACTGCTTTATCAATTTTACCAAACGTGGAACGGTATAAACGCCTCCCCCAAAAGAAATTCATGAATAGCTGGTTTTTGGTCATTTTGCCTCAAAAAAATCGAAATAAAAAAGTGATCAAAAACTGTCACATGTCCGAAAATGTTACCAATAAAAACGTCAACTCGTCCCGCAAAAGACCTCACATGACTCTGTGGACCAAAATACGGAAAAATTATAGGTCTCAAAATATGGAGACGCAAAAACTTTTTTGCTATAAAAAGCGTCTTTTAGTGTGTGACAGCTGCCAATCATAAAAATCCGATATAAAAAACGCTATAAAAGTAAATCAAACCCCCCTTCATCACCCCCTTAGTTAGGGAAAAATAATAAAATTTAAAACATGTATTTATTTCTATTTTCCCATTAGGGCTAGGGTTAGGGCTAGGGTTAGGGTTAGGGCTAGGGTTAGGGCTAGGGTTAGGGCTAGGGCTAGGGTTAGGGCTAGGGTTAGGGCTAGGGTTAGGGCTAGGGTTAGGGCTAGGGTTAGTGCTAGGGCTAGGGTTAGGGCTAGGGTTAGGGCTAGGGTTAGGGTTGGAGCTAAAGTTAGGTTGGGGCTAAAGTTAGGGTTGGGGCTAAAGTTAGGGTTGGGGCTAAAGTTAGGGTTGGGGCTAAAGTTAGGGTTAGGGTTTGGATTACATTTACGGTTGGGATTAGGGTTGAGATTAGAATTAGGGGTGTGTCAGGGTTAGGGGTGTGGTTAGGGTTACAGTTGGGATTAGGGCTAGGGGTGTGTTTGGATTAGGGTCTCAGGTAGAATTGGGGAGTTTCCACTGTTTAGGCACATCAGGGGCTCTCCAAACGCGACATGGCGTCCGATCTCAATTCCAGACAATTCTGCGTTGATAAAGTAAAACAGTGCTCCTTCCCTTCCGAGCTCTCCCGTGTGCCCAAACAGGGGTTTACCCCAACATATGGGGCATCAGCGTACTCGGGACAAATTGGACAACAACTTTTGGGGTCCAAGTTCTCTTGTTATCTCTGGGAAAATAAAAATTTGGGGGGCTAAAAATCATTTTTGTGGGAAAAAAAGGATTTTTTATTTTCACAGCACTGCGTTGTAAACTGTAGTGAAACACTTGGGGGTTCAAAGTTCTCACAACACATCTAGATAAGTTCCTTGGGAGGTCTAGTTTCCAATATGGGGTCACTTATGGGGGGTTTATACTGTTTGGGTACATCAGGGGCTCTGCAAATGCAACATGACACCTGCAGACCAATCCATCTAAGTCTGCATTCCAAATGGCGCTCCTTCCCTTCTGAGCTCTGCCATGCGCCCAAACAGTGGTTCCCCCCCACATATGGGGTATCAGCGTACTCAGGACAAATTGGACAAAAACTTTTGGGGTCCAATTTATCCTGTTACCCTTGTGAAAATACAAAACTGGGGGCTAAAAAATCATTTTTCTGAAAAAAAAAAAGCATTTTTAGTTTCACGGCTCTGCGTTATAAACTGTAGTGAAACACTTGGGGCTTCAAAGCTCTCAAAACACATCTAGATAAGTTCCTCAGGAGGTCTAGTTTCCAATATGGGGTCACTTGTGGGGGGGTTGTACTGTTTTGGTACATCAGGGGCTCTGCAAATGCAACGTGACGCCTGCAGACCAATCCATCTAAGTCTGCATTCCAAATGGCGCTCCTTCCCTTCTGAGCTCTGCCATGCGCCCAAACAGTGGTTCCCCCCCACATATGGGGTATCAGCGTACTCAGGACAAATTGGACAACAACTTTTGGGGTCAAATTTATCCTGTTACCCTTGTGAAAATATAAAACTGGGGGCTAAAAAATCATTTTTCTGAAAAAAAAAAAGAATTTTTATTTTCACAGCTCTGCGTTATAAACTGTAGTGAAACACTTGGGGGTTCAAAGCTCTCAAAACACATCTAGATAAGTTCCTCATGAGGTCTAGTTTCCAATATGGGGTCACTTGTGGGGGGGTTGCACTGTTTGGGTACATCAGGGGCTCTGCAAATGCAACGTGACGCCTGCAGACCAATCCATCTAAGTCTGCATTCCAAATGGCGCTCCTTCCCTTCAGAGCTCTGCCATGCTCCAAAACAGTGGTTCCCCCCCACATATGGGGTATCAGCGTACTCAGGACAAATTGGACAACAACTTTTGGGGTCCAATTTATCCTGTTACCCTTGTGAAAATACAAAACTGGGGGCTAAAAAATCATTTTTCTGAAAAAAAAAAAAAAATTATTTTCACGGCTCTGCGTTATAAACTGTGGTGAAACACTTGGGGGTTCAAAGCTCTCAAAACACATCAAGATAAGTTCCTTAGGGGGTCTACTTTCCAAAATGGTGTCACTTGTGGGGGGTTTTAATGTTTAGGCACATCAGGGGCTCTCCAAACGCGACATGGTGTCCCATCTCAATTCCAGTCAATTTTGCATTAAAAAGTCAAATGGCGCTCCTTCCCTTCCGAGCTCTGCTATGCGCCCAAACAGTGGTTTACCCCCACATATGGGGTATCGTTGTACTCAGGACAAATTGAACAACAACTTTTGTGGTCTAATTTCTTCTCTTACCCTTGGGAAAATACAAAATTGGGTGCGAAAAGATCATTTTTGTGAAAAAATATAATTTTTTATTTTTACGGCTCTGCATTATAAACTTCTGTGAAGCACTTGTTGGGTCAAAGTGCTCACCACACATCTAGATAAGTTCCTTAAGGGGTCTACTTTCCAAAATGGTGTCATTTGTGGGGGGTTTCAATGTTTAGGCACATCAGGGGCTCTCCAAACACAACATGGCGTCCCATCTCAATTCCAGTCAATTTTGCATTGAAAAGTCAAATGGCGCTCCTTCCCTTCCCAGCTCTGCCATGCACCCAAACAATGGTTTACACCCACATATGGGGTATCAGTGTACTCAGGACAAATTGCACAACAATTTTTGGGGTCCAATTTCTTCTCTTAACCTTGGGAAAATAAAAAATTGGGGGCGAAAAGATCATTTTTGTGAAAAAATATGATTTTTTATTTTTACGGCTCTGCATTATAAACTTCTGTGAAGCACTTGGTGGGTCAAAGTGCTCACCACACATCTAGATAAGTTCCTTAAGGGGTCTACTTTCCAAAATGGTGTCACTTGTGGGGGGTTTCAATGTTTAGGCATATCAGGGGCTCTCCAAACGCAACATGGCGTCCCATCTCAATTCCAGTCAATTTTGCATTGAAAAGTCAAATGGCGCTCCTTCGCTTCCGAGCTCTGTCATGTGCCCAAAAAGTGGTTTACCCCCACATATGGGGTATCGGCGTACTCAGGACAAATTGTACAACATCTTTTGGGGTCCATTTTCTCCTGTTACCCTTGGTAAAATAAAACAAATTGGAGCTGAAGTAAATTTTGTGTGAAAAAAAGTTAAATGTTCATTTTTATTTCAACATTCCAAAAATTCCTGTGAAACACCTGAAGGGTTAATAAACTTCTTGAATGTGGTTTTGAGCACCTTGAGGGGTGCAGTTTTTAGAATGGTGTCACACTTGGTTATTTTCTATCATATAGACCCCTCAAAATGACTTCAAATGAGATGTGGTCCCTAAAAAAAAAATGGTGTTGTAAAAATGAGAAATTGCTGGTCAACTTTTAACCCTTATAACTCCCTAACAAAAAAAAATGTTGGTTCCAAAATTGTGCTGATGTAAAGTAGACATGTGGGAAATGTTACTTATTAAGTATTTTGTGTGACATATCTCTGTGATTTAAGGGCATAAAAATTAAAAGTTGAAAAATTGTGAAATTTTCAAAATTTTTGCCAAATTTCCATTTTTTTCACAAATAAACACAAGTTATATCGAATAAATTTTACCACTAACATGAAGTACAATATCTCACGAGAAAACAATGTCAGAATCGCCAAGATCCGTTGAAGCGTTCCAGAGTTATAACCTCATAAAGGGACAGTGGTCAGAATTGTAAAAATTGGCCCGGTCATTAACGTGCAAACCACCCTCGGGGCTTAAGGGGTTAAAAACACCACGACCGGAAAATCTCCGAGTGAGAACAAGAATGTTACCACTTCGGATTTGTTGGGTTTTATGACAATGGTACCAGAAGATAAAACCACAAAAACGAATATTGAACTGTTAAGTCTAAATGATGATGTGTCAAAAGAGAATAACAACTTAGATCCACCTTGTCTCTTTAAAGGCAGTATTAAATCTACTGTACTTACATCTTTCATCTATACATAAACTCCCAGTAATTTTAGTAAAAAAAAGAAACAGAAGATTCACAATTGGCAAGATGAAATAATTCGTAGAGCCGATAAAGGCAATAATATAGACATCTTGACAAAAGAATATCAGCAAAAGGAATCTTTAGGAGATGAAAAAATATATATGAAACTAAATTGTGATCCAACTAATAAATTTAAAGACCGATTGAGGACACTTCTAAGAACACATTTAAATAATGGAGCTATCTTCATAGGAACAGCAGAGAATCTTTCCAATAAAACCACACTGGTACCATATACCTAAAGTCCCCAAACCCGGGAACTCCCCGCGGCCTCCCGATAGTATCGGGACAGGTTCTGTCACAGAGGCACTTTCTAAATACCTTGTTTAGTTGCTAAAAACCTTTGTTACATAGCATTCCAGCTTATATCAAGGACACAGGTGACTTTCTACAAACTCTAAGAAAGATCGATTGGCAGGAGGGTTCACAGCTAGGAGCTAGCATCAATAGATATAGAAAATTTACATACACGTATCCCCCAAACAACAGGTCTGAAAGCTATTAGAAATGTTCTAACAAATTCAGACATATACAAGCACAATATTGATATTATTATTGATTCTTTATAATTTATTCTCGCTCATAATGCTTTCCAGTTTGATAAAGATTGGTTTTTATAAACCACTGGTACAGCGATGGCTACGCCTGTCGCATGTACCTTTGCTAACTTGTTTCTATCTGAATTTGAGAACACATATTTACAGTACTAATAATGAATTCATTAAACACGGTAAAACTTACCATCGCCATGTGGACGATATTTTTATCATTTGGGATGGCACAGAACAGCAATTTCTAGGATTTGTAAAATATTTAAATGAAAATAATAACTTCAATATGAAATTTTCTTCAGTATTTGGAAAAGATTCCTTACAATTTTTGGATATCAAAATTGATATAGTGGAAGGAACTATTAACACAAAAACATTTAGAAAAAAAAAAACACGGCGACCAATAGTGCACATCCGCAACACACTAAAAAAACCATACCATACAGTCAGTATCTCAGGCTCAGGCAAATTAATAATAAAAATTATACTTTCCTAAAACAAGCTGAAGAATTAATTGAGAGATTAATAAAACGCAGATATCCACAATCTCTTTTACAAGAAGCACAAAATAAAACATACAAAAAAACACGAGGAATTGATTAAAAACAAAGATATAAAATTAAGACTAATGATTCCAAACAATCTAAGAAATTAATCTTCAGTTATAAGCATAATTCGAACTCAAATTTAATACAAAACCCTATCAGAAAAAATTGCATTCAATTGAAAGTGATCCCAACTTACAAGATATAGCACTAAAAAAACTATTTTCTTATAGAAGAAGCAAACATTTAGGAGATATTTTAGCCAATAACAGATTCCTATCAGAGAAAAAAAGCACATGCCTTGACAAACACAATTTAGTAGGGAATTTTAAATGCAGAAATTGTTCTTTTTGCAATCTGCATATTACAGGAAAATCCGTAAAAGTCCTATACACCACAATAGGAAAAACTATTCGTCCACTTTTTATTAGGTTCAGAGTGCACTTTAAATCTATTACATCAGGTAAAGGTTCATCTAGATTGACTAGACATATGCAGCAACATCACAACGCCAATCCATACTTTGCATTTTGCAGATCTAGAAAACATTAAATATCCGATACAAGGAGGAGATTATAATCATTTATTACTAATCAGAGAGGGAAAATGGATCTTAAATGCTGGAGCACAGGGCCCATTAGGCTTAAATGAAAAATTAGACATGTTCATTTTCTTATAGCTTTGCATTTGAATTGGTATTATATGTAAATATACAGTATGTTAATATTGGAGTGTGCACTTCCTACAAGAGGAAATGACTCACACCTGTGTATTAGATTGAACCAGTAGAAGCGCTATTCGAGCGCAAAATGGCCATTGTCCACCTGTTCCCTTACATGTCACCCCCTGCATGCTGCACTACCGCCTGATTGTCCAGATTATCTAAATAAAGGACATCATTTTATCACAAAGGAAATTTTAGAAATAAAATAAAATATACACTGCTCCAGGGTCGCCATCAGGACATTACTGCCCTTACTTGAGTTTGGGGCCTGGTGAGCAGAAGCAAGGAGAGAGGAATCAGACCAGGTCTCCCGCTTTTTGCTTCGGCTCACTGGGCCCCAGGGGCAGGATTCGGATGGTTCAGTAGCTGAACGTGTGTCCAAGGAAATATGTTCAGTTGACATCTATTGCCATACAAGAAGCCACCAGCTTCCTGCACGACAATATTTAACAACCGTCAGGCAATCAGAGGCTGGTAGCTGACATCGGGGCACACATTGCTAGCATATGACATCACTGCCATGTGCTGGCGTATCCACACAGCAATTGGAGGAGGAAGAGGGCAGCGCTGGACCGATACCAGGTAAGGAGAAACTTTTTTATTTTTTTTTACTGAAAGCCGCAATATGGAGACTGGATGGGAGAACATATGGGGCAAGGATGGGAGGAAATATGAGGCCAGAATGGGAGAACATATCTGGGCAGTATGGAGACACATGGGGCCAGGATGGGAGGAAATATGGGGTCAGGATGGAGACACATAGGACCTGGATGGGAGGACACATGGGGGCCAGATGGGATAACATATGGGGCAAGTATGGGATGACATATGGAGCCAGAATGGGAGAACATATGGGGGCAGTATGGAGACACATAGGGCCAGGATGAGAGGACATATGGGGCAAGGATCATAGGACATATGGGGCCAAGATGGGAGAACATATGGGGAAGGATGAAGACATATGGGGACTGGATGGGAAAACATATGGGGGCAGGATAGAGACCCATGAGGCCAGGATAAGATCATATGGGGGAGGATGGAAGACACATGTGGCCAGGATGTGAGACCATATGGGGCAGGATGGAGACATGGGGCCAGAATGGGAGAACATATGGGGCCAGGATGGAGATACATGGGCCAAGGATGGGAGATAATATGGGAGCAAGATGGAGACACATGGGGCCAGGATGGGAGAACATATAGGGCCAGAATGGAAGAACACATGGAGCCAGGATGGGAGATCATATGGGGCCGAATGGAGATGCATGGGGCGAAAATGGGAGAACATATGGGACCAGGATGGGAGAACATATGGGGCCAGGATAGAGATACATGGGCCAAGGATGGGAGATGATATGGGAGCAAGATGGAGACACATGGGGCCAGGATGGGAGAACATATAGGGTCAGGATGGGAGAACATATGGGGCCAGGATAAAGACACAGAGCCAGGATGGGAGATCATATGGGGGCAGAAAGGAGATGCATGGGGCCAAAATGGGAGAACATATGGGACCAGGATGGGACAACATATGGAGCCAGGATGGAGATACATGGGGCATGGGATGGGAGATCATATGGGGGCAGAATGGAGATGCATGGGGCCAAAATGGGAGAACATATGGGACCAGGATGGGAGAACATATGGAGCCAGGATGGAGACACAGGGGGCCAGGATAGGAGATCATATGGGGGCCAGATGGGAGAACATATAGGGATAGGATGGGTGAACATATGGGGTAAGATGGAGACTTATTGGGCAGGATGGAGACTTACAGGGCCAGAATGGGAGAGCATATAGGACCAGGATGGAGATACATGGGGCATGGGATGGGAGATGATATGGAGGCAGAATGGAGACACATGGGGCCGAAATGGGAGAATATATGGGGCCAGCATGGGAGAACATATGGGGGACAGAATGGGGACATTATTATTATAGGAAGGCCAGGATGTGGGAAATTATTACTGTAGAAGCTAATTAAGGGATAATATTGCTGTAAAGTATTTTATTTTTGAGGATGCTGTTTTCAGTGTGATTAAGGTCCTGTTACTGCGCAGGGCAACACTATGTTTTTTTTTAATCTGATGTACTGTAGAAGTTGGGGAAATATTCGGGAATTTGATCTGAAAGTGGTGCTCTAGATAACGGTGTGTTATTTTCTATAGAGATGAGTCCTAGCAGGAAGAAGTGATGGAGGTCTGCGCTGGATGAAGAAGAAAAGTGAAGATGAATATCTTCAACTAGAGATGTCACTTGTGAGTCAGCAAGTGCAATGCGAGAATCTCACGTGAGTCTCTCGCATCAATACCCGGCACTCGGGACCGGAGCGTGCGGCTGCATAAAAATACATACAGTGGCATGCTCTGGTCCCGAATGCCGGTGGCCGTGCCAGGTATTCAAGTGAGAGACTTAAACGAGTCTCTCGCATTGCACTCGCAAGTGTGACCCCGGCCTTACTTGTACACTATACACTATACACAGCTCTACTGTGTATAACATCACTGGTGATCCCTGTATTACCTCTACACTATTTACCATAACAAGAGCTCCTGTGTATAATGTCACTGGTGATCGCTGTATTACCTGTACACTGACACTATATACAGAGCTCCTGTGTATAATGTCACTGATCACTGTATTACCTGTACACTGACACTATATACGGAGCTCCTATATATAATGTCACTGGTCATCACTGTATTACCTGTGCACTATACACTATATACAGAGCTCCTGTGAATAATGTCAGTTGTGATTACTGTACACTGACACTATATACAGCGCACCTGTGTATAATGTCAGTGGTGAGTCAGTGTATTACCTGTACATGGACACTGTATACTTTGTACAGAGCTCCTGTGTATAAGGCTAGGGTCACATTGCGTTATGTGACCGCGTTTAACGGACTACGTTACACCGCGGCATAACGCGGTGTTAACGTAGTCCGTTAACGCCGCCATAGCCTGTAATGGTGAGCACGTCGCTAGCGCCCACCCACATTGGGCGTGCGCTAGCGATGTCGTGTCATTTGAGTGACGGACCTCGGACGCTGCTTGCAGCGTTCACGGCGCGCCCGAGGTCCGTTCCTCGCTAGTGCAGATCGGGGATCTGCGCTAGCGGGGACGCCGAACGCGGACCCTAGAGAAGCATTGCGTTAGCGCAATCCGCTAGTGCTATGCGCTTAACGGATTGCCCTAACGCAATGTGACCCTAGCCTAATGGTACTTATGGTAATCTAACTATTTTTTTTATTATTAATGATCAGTATTGTAGTATTCAATTACTGTGTGGTGGTAATATTTGGTCCTGCCATGGTGTGACGGTATTTGTCTCTTGCATGTGGCATTATTGTTAATTGTAAAAAATGTATGTAACACATTTCCTTAAGGAAAAATAAATTAAAAAAAATATACCTAAAAAGAGTATTTGATATTTTAAGAAGTGTTTAATAGGGTTAGAGTAGAGTAGAGAAGGGCCCTACCAAAAGAGTCTACCTTGATGAGGTGGCGACTTTAACCCCTTTACCCCCAAGGGTTGTTTGCACGTTAATGACCAGGCCAATTTTTACAATTCTGACCACTGTCCCTTTATGAGGTTATAACTCTGGAACGCTTCAACGGATCCCGGTGATTCTGAAACTGTTTTCTCGGGACATATTGTACTTCATTATAGTGGTAACATTTCTGTGATATTACCTGCGTTTATTTGTGAAAAAAAAAATGGAAATTTGGCGAAAATTTTGAAAATTTCACAATTTTCCACAGAGATATGTCACACAAAATACTTATTAAGTAACATTTCCCACATATCTACTTTACATCAGCACAATTTTGGAACCAAAAATTTTTTTTGTTAGGGAGTTATAAGGGTTAAAAGTTGACCAGCAATTTCTCATTTTTACAACACCATTTTTTTTTTAGGGGCCACATCTCATTTGAAGTCATTTTGAGGAGTCAATATGATGGAAAATACCCAAGTGTGACACCATTCTAAAGACTGCACCCCTCAATGTGCTCAAAACCACATTCAAGAAGTTTATTAACCCTTCAGGTGTTCCACAGGAATTTTTGGAATGTTTAAATAAAAATGAACATTTAACTTTTTTACACAAAAAATTAACTTCAGCTCCAATTTGTTCTATTTTACAAAGGGTAACAGGAGAAAATGGACCCCAAAAAAGTGGTTGTACAATTTGTCCTGAGTACGCCGATACCCCATATGTGGGGGTAAACCACTGTTTGGGCGCATGGCAGAGCTCAGAAGCGAAGGAGCGCCATTTGACTTTTCAATGCAAAATTGACTGGAATTGAGATGGGACGCCATGTTGTGTTTGGAGAGCCCCTGATGTGCCTAAACATTGAAACCCCCCACAAGTGACACCATTTTGGAAAGTAGACCCCCTAAGGAACTTATCTAGATGTGTGGTGAGCACTTTGACCCACCAAGTGCTTCACAGAAGTTTATAATTCAGAGCCGTAAAAATAAAAATTCTTTTTTTTCCCACAAAAATTATATTTTAGACCACAGTTTTGTATTTTTCCAAGGGAAACAGTGTAAATTGAACCCCAAAAGTTGTTGTCCAATTTGTCCTGAGTACGCTGATACCCAATATGTGGGGGGAACCACCGTTTGGGCGCATGGCAGAGCTCGGAAGGGAAGGAGCATCATTTGGAATGCAGACTTAGATGGAATGGTCTGCAGGCATCACGTTGCATTTGCAGAGCCCCTAATGTACCTAAACCGTAGAAACCCCCCACAAGTGACCCCATATTGGAAACTAGATCCCCCAAGGAACTTTTCTAGATGTGTTGTGAGAACTTTGAACCCCCAAGTGTTTCACTACAGTTTATAACGCAGAGCCGTGAAAATAAAAAATATATATATATTTTTTTTCTTTTTTACACAAAAATTAATTTTAGCCCCCAATTTTTTATGTTCCCAAGAGTAACAGGAGAAATTGGACCCCAAAAGTTGTTGTCCAATGTGTCCTGAGTACGCTGATACCCCATATGTTGGGGTAAACCCCTGTTTGTGCGCACGGGAGAGCTCGGAAAGGAAGGAGCACTGTTTTACTTTTTCAACGCAGAATTGGCTGGAATTGAGATCGGACGCAATGTCGCATTTGGAGAGCCCCTGATGTGCCTAAACAGTGGAAACCCCCCAATTATAACTGAAACCCTAATCCAAACACACCCCTAACCCTAATCTCAACTGTAACCCTAACCGCACCCCTAACCCTAATCCCAACCCTATTCCCAACTGTAAATGTAATCCTAACCCTAACTTTAGCTCCAACCCTAACTTTAGCCCCAACTCTAACTTTAGCCCCAACCCTAACCCTAACTGTATCCCTAACCCTAGCCCCAACCCTAACCCTAACCTTAGCCCTAACTCTAACCCTAGCCCTATCCCTAACCCTAGCACTAACCCTAGCCTTAACCCTAGCCCTAACCCTAACCCTAATGGGAAAATGGAAATAAATACATTTTTTTAATTTTTCGTAACTAAGGGGGTGATGAAGGGGGGGTTTGATTTACTATTTATAGCGGGTTTTCTAGCGGATTTTTATGATTGGCAGCCGTCACACACTCAAAGACGCTTTTTATTGCAAAAAATGTTTTTTGCGTTACCACATTTTGAGTGCTATAATTTTTCCATATTTTGGTCCACAGAGTCATGTGAGGTCTTGTTTTTTGCGGGATGAGTTGACGTTTTTACTGGTAACATTTCGGGCATGTGACATTTTTTGATCACATTTTATTCTGATTTTTGTGAGGCAGAATGACCAAAAACCAGCTATTCATTAATTTCTTTTGGGGGGGCGCTTATACCGTTCCGCATTTGGTAAAATGGATAAAGCAGTTTTATTCTTCGGGTCAGTACGATTACAGTGATACCTCATTTATATCATTTTTTTATGTTTTGCCGCTTTTATACGATAAAAACTATTTTATAGAAAAAATAATTATTTTTGCATCGCTTTATTCTGAGGACTATAACCTTTTTATTTTTTCGCTGATGATGCTGTATGGTGGCTCGCTTTTTGCGGGACAAGATGACGTTTTCAGCGGTACCATGGTTATTTATATCCGTCTTTTTGATCGCATGTTATTCCACTTTTTGTTCGGTGGTAAGATAATAAAGCATTGTTTTTGCCTCGTTGTTTTTTTTTTGTTTTTTTTTTAACGGTGTTCACTGAAGGGGTTAACTAGTGGGACAGTTTTATAGGACGGGTCGTTAAGGACGCAGCGATACTAAATATGTGTACTTTTATTGTTTTTTTATTTTTATTTAGCTGAAGGAATGTATTTATTGGAACAATATTTTTTTATTATTATTATTTATTCAGGATTTTTTTATTTTTTTTTACACATGTAATTTTTATTTTTTTTTTACATTTTTACTTTGCCCCAGGGGGGGACATCACAGTAAAGTGACAGATCGCCGATCTGACACTTTGCTGTGCACTGTGTCAGATCGGCGATCACACAGCACACACAGGGAGGCTTCCCGGCGCCTGCTCTGAGCAGGCGCTGTGAAGCCACCTCCCTGCAGGACCCGGATGCAGCCCCGCGGCCATTTTGGACCCTGGGCTTGCAAGGAGGAGAGGCTCGGTACAAGATGAGCACATCCCCTTGTACCGATCGTCTCAGGGAAGCACGCAGGGAGCCCCCTCCCTGCGCGATACTTCCCTGTACCGCCGGAACACTGCGATCATGTTTGATCGCAGTGTGCCAGGGGTTAATGTGCTGGGGGCGGTCCGTGACAGCTCCTGGCACATAGTGCCGGATGTCAGCTGCAATAGTCAGCTGACACCCGTCCGCGATCGGCCGCGCTCCCCCCATGAGCACGGCCGATCGCGCTGGACGTACTATTCCATCCTTGGGAAGTAGGGCCCACCCCACATGGATGGAATAGTACGTCCAATGACAGAAAGGGGTTAAAAATATTTTGGCCAAAACAAAAGCTGT
Organism: Ranitomeya variabilis; assembly: GCF_051348905.1. NCBI lineage: Eukaryota > Metazoa > Chordata > Amphibia > Anura > Dendrobatidae > Ranitomeya > Ranitomeya variabilis. Next base: position 80,115,516 of record NC_135238.1, read on the forward strand.
TGGCTATGTATGTGATATGGTGTTTGATGGGACCTGTTATTGTGTGATTGGTGAGGACATGGTGCAGAAGTGGAGTTTTTCCAAGAGTGGGTGGTGAGACTGTGGAAGGTTCAAGGGTTTGACATACATGTTAATAATATGCAAATGATGAAAAAATGCAAAGACCCTAATTCATCAAGATGGCAATTTTCACTCCAGTTTTTATTAGAGGTCGGGGTGGAGTGCAAAGTGCCTGATTCATTAAGAGGCGCGCACCTCTTAATGATTTAGGCGAGGCACAAAGTGACATGAACCTCTGTGCCAATGGCCACACATTTTACTCCAGCCCATTACTGGAGCAACAGTTTTAGCCTAAGGTACATGACTGCTCATTGTGAATTTAACAAGTGAAGTCTCCGCACCTTGTCACGCCCCTGCATCTTTCACTTTGTCGGAGCTGTGAGAAAATGGCACAGAAGCTTTAAAAAGTCGCAACATTTTTGCAACTTTTGAATGCTTTGAGAAATTGAGGTCAACGTTTTCAAAACACTTATTTATTCAGTATTAAGTATGAGTGCCACTTGCAGAAATACACACACATACACACCTTGACTATTATTGAGGCTATTAACCCCTTAGTGACCTAGACATGTTTGGTGTCTATGAACTATTGACCTGGAGAATCATAATGGCAGGTCAGTTTAGCATTTGGTGAACATGGTAAAAAATAATCCAAAAAAACTTTGTGGAATTGCACTTTTTTGCAATTTCACCACACTTGGTATTTTTTTCCCCATTTTTGAGTACATGATATGGTAAAACCAATGGTGTTGTTCAAAAGTACAACTAGTCCTGCAAAAAACAAGCTCTCACATGACCATATTGACCAAAAAATAGAAAAGCTATGACTCTGGGAAGAAGGAGAGCAAAAAACAGAAATGCAAAAATTAAAAAGGGCAAGGTCTTGAAGGGGTTGCCTAAAGAATGTCCTGTAGCAATGAATGCACTAGGGCTTCCTTTGCAATTGCCAATCAATCATGTTACAAATGTGCTCAAAGCACATCATAAAAAATCAGACACGGGGAAAACTTTTTTTGGTTGTAAAATTTGAGGCAAATGTAATTAGCCTCAAAAAGAGTCACTCTTCTCCAGGGGTCACTATCAAGATTTAAAGAGGTGAAGCTGAAGTTAAGCTGTTTACTTCAGTTGGCTTCCACTGCAAATAATATGGATACAACTCTTGTATACGCCTGTCTTGTGATGTGCAAGTATATCCATTGCACCAGCACACACTGCAGAGCTGTGGATGTGTAGTTGAAAAGTCTACAGACCCCTATTAAAATGGCAGGTTTTTGTCATGTTAAAAAATCGTACAAAGTAGTATTATTTCAGAAATGTTTCCATCTTTCCATGTCACCCGTATTCTGTACTAATACATTGAGAAATAAACTAAAATAATTTTGAGGGAGGATAAAAACAAAACTAAAATAATGTGGTTGCATAAGTTTGAACTTTGGGATGTATTTTTGTGGCGCACTAGGGTCCTGGTCGTCGCAGTGGTATTGCTTTCCTCTCGGGGAGAGTGATGCTACGTTTGGAGGCAATGAAGGAGAACTCTTTGTCAGGTAACAAAAGCATGCAACATGTTCACACTCCAGACCAGAAGGGGGAGCTCCAAGCCTGTTTAAGGTGAACTCCCCTATAAGAACATCCTGATCTGGAGGGAAAGGGTCAGTTCTTGTCAGAGAGACAAAGGGAAAGGAAGGAGAGGAGCCCTGTGGCCTAAAGTGCTGCAGCTCCTAGGAAACAGATGGATAGAAAGCCGGACATATTGCAGCGAGCGCGCAAGGAAAGAAAAGGAGAGGATACCAGAAGGGGACCAGCCCTGCACAGGCTGCCTCCTTCTGAGGCGCAGAATCCCGGTAGCCGTCACACCGAGGGAGTACGGACCTTTATGCTTTACTTCAGAGACCGGCAGGACAGCTAATTGCAGGTTACCTGTCCGTACCTACACCCAGGAGGCACGGTGGCAACCCTCAGAGGCTGGGGCATACTAGAGTCCCTATAAACAGCCTCAAGCCACCAGTCATACGGGTATTGTCCTATCCTATACGGGGGACAGAGAGAGAATGAAAAACCACATCTGTGAGACCCTTATGTGAAGCCATAGGCAGTAAGGGACTACACCACCGCAGCGCAAGGGAAGGCTACTGATTTCCACATGGACAAGGGAACTCTGGACTTGCCTCCAAACTGGCCAGACTCTGCCTGCCCTGTGATCTGGTACCTTGGACTGTGGATGCTGAAGTCTTCAGTAAAGGTAAAGAGACTGAAACCTTGTGTCCTCGTTCTTCTCTGCGCCTCTCACCACCAACCATCTACACACCGGGAAGCCCTGGGGACATACTTCACCTGTGGGAAGGTATACCATCTAGCTGCCATAACATCACCCCAGTGGACCCCTTAAAGCAGCATCGGTCACCCTGACCGAATACCACAGGTGGCATCACGAACATTCCCCTTAAAGGGACTCTGTCACCTGAATTTGGAGGGAACAGTTTTCAGCCATAGGGGCGGGGTTTTCGGGTGTTTGATTCACCCTTTCCTTACCCGCTGGCTGCATGCTGGCTGCAATATTGGATTGAAGTTCATTCTCTGTCCTCCATAGTACACGCCTGCGTAAAGCAAGATTGCCTTGTGCAGGCATGTACTACGGAGGACAGAGAATGAACTTCAATCCAATATTGCAGCCAGCATGCAGCCAGCGGGTAAGGAAAGGGTGAATCAAACACCCGAAAACCCCGCCCCTATAGCTGAAAATTGTTCCCTCCAAATTCAGGTGACAGAGTCCCTTTAAAGACCTTTCCCTTTAATACGGACGTCCCAGGGCCACGGACCGGGTCAGCCACCGTGACATCCCCCCGAGATGTCCTGAGGACCCGGTACCGAGTACCCCACGGCCCAATGGGGGCGATTCATTTTCTTTTTTCAGAATTAGCCATAACATTAGTCAGTACACGGCTGCCATCATTTACAGTGATTCTGATTAACCCCAAATAAGGTTTAGCTAGCTTTCTAGTGGGAGTTTCCTGACATTTTCCAGTAAAAGTCATAAACAACTTACAACACAGCAAAGGGATCTCATTGTTCTGAGTGAGGAAAAGGGTACAAAAACTTTTCCAAGGCATTAGATAAAACAAGGAACACTGAGGAGATGGACATCAAAAAGTGGTTTACATTTGACACAACAGTGACATTACCTAGAGTTGATCCAGTTACAGTTTCTATAAAAAAAGAAACACAGACAGTACTTGATAGGGTAAAACATCTATTGGTTAATTTATCCTATACAGTATCCTGTGGACCCTCAGGACTGGTCTCACCTGCGATGTCAGCAGAAACAGGAGTGGTCACCGACCACTCTGTGTTGGCAGAGATCGGCGCTTGGCACCACAGGCAGGTAGTTAGAAACTATCTGCAAGTTCTTAGGCCCATAAAAGAAAAAGAAAATAGTCCAAAAGAATCTAACTGCTAGGACCACATGAAGGTAGCTGTAATCTGGGATTAATCCTGGCAAAAAGTGTTCAATTTCCCTTCAATACCACCATAGGAGAAATTCAGCATTATCAAAAGTACATTCAAATTAATGGAAGTCCATCTAATTAAAGACTAGTGTTGAGCATTCCGATACTGCAAATATCGGGTATCGGCCGATATTCACTGTATAGGATTTCCGATACTGAGTTCCGATATATTTAAGATATCGGATACCGGAATCGGAAGTTCCTATAGTGCAATGATGCACTATAATGGAGTGTGGGCGGTGCATGGGTGGAGACTGCGTCTGTGCGTGACCGTGGGGGGGTCTGTGCGGGCCTGCCAGGGGTCTGTACGGGCCTCTCGGGGGTCTGTGTGGCCTGCCAGGGGTCTGTACGAGCCTCTCAAGGGGTCTGCGCGGCCTGCCGGGGGTCTGTGCGGCCTGTTGGGGGTCTGAACGGGCCTCTCTGGGGTCTGTGCGGCCTGTCGGGGGTCTGTGCGGCCTGCCGGGAGTCTGTACGGGCCTCTCGGGGGTCTGTGCGGCCTGCCGGGGGTCTGTGCGGCCTGCCGGGGGTCTGTACGGGCCTCTCTGGGGTCTGTGCGGCCTGCCGGGGGTCTGTGTGGCCTGCCGGGGGTCTGTGCGGGTGTGCAGGCATCATCCGATGGGACTACAAGTCCCATCGGGCTATGCCTGCTACAATGGCAGTGATTGACACATTAGCCAATGATGGGACAGTCGTAGTCCCATCATCCGGCTAATGTGTTGAATGTAAAAAAAAAAAAACACCAAACATACTACATACAACATACATACTACATACATACTATATACATACATACATACTACATACATACTACATACATACATACATACATACTACATACATACAACATACATACAACATACTACATACATCCATACAACACACATACTACATACGTACATACAACATACATACATACTACATACATACATACATACTACATACAATACATTCATACATTACATACAATATAGACATACAGTACATATAACATAGATTACATACTCACCATCACTCCTGTCAGTGTGTCACTGAGGGTCCTATAGAGCAGTGACATCACCCGATGTCACTGTTTTATAGCGGAGATTGTCGTGGGACACTCGTTATTAATTGGACTACGGCGGACAGGTAGTATACGGTTTATTTTACGTTTTTTGCAGGCGCTGAAGTATGGTAAGTATTGTTAAATGAAGAATATTAAAATACTTTTTTCCTAATGTGTGTGTGTTTTATTAACCCTTTACTAGTATTGGATTAATAATGGATAGGCGTCCTATTGACGCCTCTCTGTTTTTAACCCGGCTTAATGTCACCTTACAATAGCAAGGTGACATTTACCCCTTATTACCCCATATCCCACCGCTACACAGGAGTGGGAAGAGAGGGGCTAAGTGCCGGAATTGGCACATCTCACAGATGCGCCATTTCTGGGGCGGCTGCGGACTGGAATTTGTAGCCGGGGGGGGGGGCAATATCCATGGCCCCTCTCTAGGCTATGAATATCAGCCCGTAGCTGTCTGCGTAGCCTTTCTGGCTATAAAATATAGGGGGACCCCACGTCATTTTTTTGGGGTCCCCCTATTTTAATAGCCAGTAAAGGCTACGCAGACAGCTGCGGGCTGATATTCATAGCAGGCTACAAATATTGGCCCCCGGCTGTCGGCTTTCCCCCTCTGACGCAGAAAATTGCGCGGGAGCGCACGCCGTTTTTTTTTAATTAAACGCTCATTAAGGCCTCTTTCATACTTGCGTCGGTACGGGTCCGTCGCTATGCGTCGGGCAGACGTTCGTTGTGAAATTTGTGCACGACGTGGGCAGCGGATGCAGTTTTTCAACGCATCCGCTGCCCATTCTGAAGTCCGGGGAGGAGGGGGCGTAGTTTCGGCCGCGCATGCGCGGTAGAAAATGGCGGACGAGACGGACAAAAAAAATGTTCACTTGAACATTTTTTCGTGACGACGGTCCGCCAAAACACGACGGATCCATTGCACGATGGATGCGAAGTGTGGCAATGTGTCGCACTGCATCGCTAATAAAAGTCTATGGAGAAAAAACGCATCCTGCAAGCACTTTTGCAGGATGCGTTTTTTCTGCAAAACGTCGCATAGCGACGTGCAGTGCACGACGCTAGTGTGAAAGAGGCCTAATACAAGTCTATGGGTAAAAAACGCATCCTGCGAGCACATTTGCAGGATCCGTTTTTTTCTCATAGAGTTGTATTAGCGCCGGAATGCGCCTGATGGCCACAAGTTTCATCCGTTTTTCGCCAGATCCGTCGCTGTGCGTTTTTTTGCCGGACAGAAAAACCGTTCCTCTGTAAGTGTTTTCCATCCAGCGGAAACAGTTTTTTTGACGGATCCGGCAAAAAACGGATGAAATGTGTGGCCATCAGGTGCAATCCGGCGCTAATACAACTCTATGAGAAAAAAACGGATGCGGTGGAAAAAAACGGATCCTGCAAATGTGCTCGCAGGATGCGTTTTTTTCCGCCGGATCCGTTTTTTTCTCATAGAGTTGTATTAGCGCTGGATTGCGCCTGATGGCCACATGTTTCATCCATTTTTTGCCGGATCCATCACTGTGGGCGTTTTCGCCGGACAGAAAAAACGTTCCTCTGTATGCGTTTTCTGTCCGGCGGAAACAGCTTTTTTGACGGATCCGGCAAAAAATGGATGAAACGTGTGACCATCAGGCGCAATCCGGAGCTAATACAACTCTGAGAAAAAAACGGATCCGGCGGAAAAAAAATGGATCCTGCAAATGTGCTCGCAGGATGCGTTTTTTACCCATAGACTTGTATTTTGGCGGACCGTCGTGAATGGTTTTTTTTGTCCGTCGCGTCTGCTATTTTCTACCACGCGTGCGCGGCCGAAACTCCACCCCCTCCTCCCTGGACTTCAGAATGGGCAGCGGATGCGTTGAAAAACTGCATCCGCTGCCCACGTCGTGCACAAATTTCACAACGTGCGTCAGTACGTCGGCCTGACGCATAGCGACGGACCCGTACCGACGCAAGTATGAAAGAGGCCTTAATGAGCGTTTAATTTAAAAAAAACAAACAACAAAATGGAAAAAAACGGCATGGGCTCCTGCGCAATTCTCTGCGCCAGAGGGGGAAAGCCGACGGCCAGGGGCCAATATTTGTAGCCTGTTATGAATATCAGCCCGCAGCTATCTGTGTAGCCTTTACTGGCTATTAAAATAGGGGGACACCAAAAAAATGACGTGGAGTCCCCCTATATTTTATAGCCAGAAAGGCTACGCAGACAGCTACGGGCTGATATTCATAGCCTAGAGAGGGGCCATGGATATTGGCCCCCCCGGCTACAAATACCAGTCCGCAGCCGCCCCAGAAATAGTGCATCTGTAAGATGTGCCAATTCCGGCACTTAGCCCCTCTCTTCCTACTCCCGTGTAGTGGTGGGATATGGGGTAATAAGGGGTTAATGTCACCTTGCTATTGTAAGGTGACATTAAGCCGGGTTAATAACGGAGAGGCGTCAATAAGATGCCTATCCATTATTAATCCAATACTAGTAAAGGGTTAATAAAACACACACACATTAGGAAAAAAGTATTTTAATATTCTTCATTTAACCATACTTACCATACTTCAGTGCCTGCAAAAAACGTAAAATAATAAACCGTATACTACCTGTCCACCGTAGTCCAATTAATAACGAGTGTCCCACGATGATCTCCCCTATGGAACAGTGACATCGGGTGATGTCACTGCTCTATAGGACCCTCAGTGACACACTGACAGGAGACAATGGCTCCCGCAGTGCATCACTGAGAGGTTACTAGAGTTCAAAGTCTCACTTTATGGCAATTGCTACGTGGGAAAATTTCTCACACAGCAATGCCAAAAGTGAGACTAGGGACTATTTTCTTTACAGTGGCGGAGGAATACAGTGCGGAAGGATACCTTCCTCCCGTCATTGTGTTCCTGGAGCCCCTAGAGAGCGGTTGCATCAGCTGATGCTGCCGTTCTCCACGGGAGATCGTCGTGGGACACTCGTGGATGTCTGCGGATCAGGGAGTATGTTGGTTGTTTGTTATTTTAATCTTTTTTACAGATGACACTGGCTTCGGGGATCAAAATGACAAGTGATGGTGAGTATGTAATCTATGTTATATGTACTGTATGTCTATATTGTATGTAATGTATGAATGTATTGTATGTAGTATATATGTAGTATGTTTGTAGTATGTATGTATGTATGTATGTATGTATGTATGTATGTTGTATGTATGTTGTATGTATGTTGTATGTCTGTATGTATATTGTATGTATGTTGTATGGATGTATGTAGTATGTTGTATGTATGTAGTATGTATGTTGTATGTATGTAGCATGTATGTATGTATGTATGTTGTATGTATGTAGTTAGTAGTATGTACACTGTGTTCCAAATTATTATGCAAATAATATTTCCTCATATTTTCTCTAAATAACCTATCTGAATTGCAGTCATTGTTATTTTCCAGTCATCTACTATTCTAATATAATTGCAATGTTTTGGAAAAAACTGCCTATGAAAACAGTATCTTTTTAAAAAAAATAAACACTCAAAATGCATGTTCCAAATTATTATGCACAGCAGAGTTTTCAACCTTTTTTTTTATTTTGAACAAAAAAATGGTTAACTGTGAAGTTATAAGCATTATCAGCTTATTACAAAATTAAATCAAACAGTTTTCAAGTGAAAACTTTATTCTAGGTGATGTTACATTTGCACGTAGGACCCCTTGTTCAAAAGAAGCTTCTGAACTCTCTCGTCCATTGAATTTGTCAGTTTTTGGATGGTTTCTGCTTCAATTGTTTTGCATGTGGACAGACTACCCTCCCAGAGCTGTTGCTTAGATGTGAACTGCCTCCCGCCATCATAGACACTCCTTTTGATGATGCTCCAGAGGTTCTCAATGGGGTTGAGGTCAGGGGAAGATGGTGGCCACACCATAAGTTTGTCCTCTTTTATGCCCATAGCAGCCAGAGATGCAGATGTGTTTTTTGCAGCATGAGATGGTGCATTATCATGCATGAAAATGATCTTGTTGTGGAAAGCACGGTTCTTCCTCTTGAACCATGGCAGGAAGTGTTGTTTTAGAAACTCCACATAGATTATGGAGTTCACCTTTACCCCTTCAGGGATCATAAAGGGGCCGACAATCTCTCTCCCCATGATTCCAGCCCAAAACATTACTCCACCTCCTCCTTGTTGGTGCCTTAGCCGTGTTTTCATGGGGTGTCCATCCTCCACTCCATCCATCTGGACCATCGAGCGTTGCACGGCACTCATCGGTGAACAAAACAGTTTGGAAGTCAGTCTTCATGTATCGTTTGGCCCACTGGAGCCGTTTCTGCTTGTTGCAGTGGATAGAGGTGGTCGACAGGATGGCTTACGCTCAGCTGCAAACCTCTGAAGGACCCTGCATCTTGTTGTTCTGGGGACGTTGGAGGCACCAGCAGCTTCAAAAACTTGTCTGCTGCTATGACAAGGCATTTTTGCAGCTGCTCTTTTAACGTTACGCAATTGCCTGTTGGAAAGAGTCCTCAATTTTTCCTTATCAGCACGCACACGTGTGTGCTGGGAATCAGCTACATACTTCTTGATTGTGCGATGATCACGATGAAGTGTCTTGGCAATGTTGATTGTAGTCATGCCTTGACCTAAATACTCCAGAATTTGTTGCTTCTCAGCAGCCGACACATCCTTTTTCTTTCCCATTTTGGCGAAAAATGTAGGCTGCTTAATAATGTGGAACAGCCTTCTTAAGTAGTCTTGCCTTTATTTGGACACACCTGCCAAACTAATTTGCACAGGTATCTGCAATTGCTTTAAGTGATATAAAGAGCCCTGACACACATCACCATCAATGAGTTTAAATGACAAACAAAAAAATTCTAACCTTATCACTCCTAAACTCTATGTGCATAATAATTTGGAACACAGTGTATATACTATGTATGTACTATGTATGTATGTATGTAGTATGTATGTTGTATGTATGTATGTATGTAGTATGCATGTAGTATGTATGTTGTATGTATGTTGCATGTATGTTGTATGTATGTTGTATTTTTTATTTTTTTTTAACATTCAACACATTAGCCGGATGATGGGACTACTACTGTCCCATCATTGGCTAATGTGTCAATCACTGCCATTGTAGCAGGCATAGCCCGATGGGACTTGTAGTCCCATCGGACGATGCCTGCACACCCGCACAGACCCCCGGCAGGCCTCACAGATCCCAGAGAGGCCCGTACAGACCCCCGGCACGCCGCACAGACCCCCGGCAGGCTGCACAGACCCCTATAGAGGCCCGTACAGACTCCCGGCAGGCCGCACAGACCCCCGGCAGGCCGCACAGACCCCAGAGAGGCCCGCAGAGACCCCCGGCAGGCCGCACAGACCCCCCCGAGAGGCCCTTACAGATCCCCGGCAGGCCGCACAGACCCCCGAGAGACCCGTACAGACCCCGGCAGGCCGCACAGACCCCCGGCAGGCTGCACAGACCCCAAAGAGGCCCGTACAGACCCCAAAGAGGCCCGCACAGACCCCCGGCAGCCCGCCCAGACCCCCGAGAGGCCAGCACAGACCCCTGGCAGGCCCGCACAGACCCCCCACGGTCCCACACAGTCACGCAGTCTCCGCCCACACTCTTCCCCCCTCCGGAACAGGATGTACAAGGACAGAAAGGGCTTATTTTAATTCCGATATTTGTGTCCCATTGACTTGCATTGGTATCGGGTATCGGTATTGGCGATATCCGATATTTTTTGGATATCGGCCGATCCAATCCGATACCGATATTTCCGAATATCGGAAGGTATCGCTCAACACTATTAAAGACAGGTCCTCCAGAATTAGAGATGATCTTTTTTTACCTTTGTGTCCAAGAAATGGTGATCCTCAACCGAAAATCCTTCTTTATTAAATCAGAATTAAGTGTATGATGTTGAGTTTACAATCTCTTTATTTGCTGAAGAATCTGGAAAATACTTTACTTTGTCTTTCTTTTTAAGGTTTTATCTGCAAAAATTTTTATCTTCCAAAAATGGCCAACCTTACTGTTGTCCCTGAGAAAGGTTTGACAGATGAGCCTATGCTTATTAAGGTGACTGGACTCCAACCTTCCCAAAAAGTGACTATTCGATTAACACTCAAGGATGACAAGGGTGAACTCTTCCAGTCACGGGCGTTCTATGAAGCTGACAATCTAGGAGAAGTAAGCTTGGATAAAACGCCTGCAGTTGGAGGAACCTACCAAGGCATACATCCCATGGGTCTAGTGTGGTCCTTAAAACCTTTAAAACCATTTCAAACTCCTATGAAAAAAGATGTTGAAAACTGCCCATTCCAATACACAGTGGATCTGATCGATAATTTGGCATTAGGACTTTCTGCCGATCCACAGCCTATTCTATCCAAGACGTGTACGAGATGGCATATGGCTCCAGGAATACAAAGAACAGTGATCCAAGAAGGGAAGATCAGAGGCGCTTTATTTTGTCCTACAGGTAATAAAATAAAGGCTGTGCTATATTTTTACATATACAGTGATTACAATCCTTTCCTGGTTTCCTCTGACTGCTAATTTCTCATGTTTAATGGCTTCTTATCGTCTATAGTATAATACAGGATAGCAAATAAAATGTCATTGATATTGGTTTGTGTTAAGCTGTAGACTTTACGAGTTGTCCACTTTTGGTGCCAATTTGTTTTTCTTCCTTAAGTGGATATATTTTGGCTAAATCATTTTTGTAATTGGGTTTCATTGACAATATTGCACCCTTTGCCTTCCTTAGCCTGTATGTTGCACTGTGTGTTCTGGTTTTTGAATGGGTTAAATAAGCATCGGTCAGTGAACTCACAGTCCAAGAGGAGAATTTCTAACTCTTATTTGCCTTTGGCTCTTGCACATGACTGTATTTTTGGTCCAAGTTCGATCTGAAAAAACATCATATGGCTGTTGGACCAATGGTATTCTCTGGGGCTGTGCCAATATCGGCTTTTTTCCTTGCATTTCACTCTATTCTTTTTCTGAACTCCTTTCTGCTAATTTATGACCACCGACCATATCAAAAGTTGGGTGCAGAGAAACAAAGATCTTGCAAAAGGCAAAAGGTGCAATATCTTTACGCCTTACCGACCAGAGGTATTTTTGTTTTTGAGTTTTTGTTTTTTGCTCCTCTTCTTCCCAGAGCCATAACTTTTTAATTTTTCCGTCAAAATGGCCATGTGAGGGCTTGTTTTTTGCCGGACAAGTTGTACTTTTGAACAGCACCATTGGTTTTAACATATATTGTACTGGAAAATGGGGAAAAAAATCCAAGTGAGGTGAAATTGCAAAAAAGTGCAATTCCACATTTATTTTTGTTTGTTTGTTTTTACCATGTTCACTAAATGCTAAAACTGACTGCAATTATGATTTTCCAGGTCACTATGAGTTCATAGACACCAAACATGCCTAGGTTCTTTTTTTATATAAGTGGTGAAAAAAAATCCAAACTTTGGTAAAAAAAAAAAAAAAAAAGGCCCCATTTTCCAAGACTCGTAGCGTCTCCATTTTTCGTGATCTGGGGTTGGGTGAGCACTTATTTTTTGCACGCGGAGCTGACGTTTTTATTGATGCCATTTTGGTGCAGATATGTTCTTTTGATTGCCCGTTATTGCATTTTATTGAAATGTAGCGGCAACCAAAAAAACGTAATTCTAGTGTTTTGACTTTTTTTATTGTTACGCCGTTTAGCGATCAGGTTAATCCTTTTTTTATATTGACAGATCGGGTGATTCTGAATGCGGCGATACCAAATATGTGTATGTTTGATTTTTTTATTGTTTTACTTTTAATGGGCCGCATGGGGGGTAATTTTAACTTTTCCTTTTTTTTATTTTAATAACTTTTTTTTTTTTTACTTTTTGCATGCTTCAATAGTTTCCATGGGAGACTAGAAGCTGCAGTTGTCTGATCACCTGTGCTACACACAGGCGATTATCAGATCGCCTGTATGCAGCAGAAATGCTCACTTGCTATGAGCGTCGACCACTGCGAAGTGCTCATAGCAATCTGGCTATGACAACCATAGAGGTCTCCTGGATACCTCTGGTTGTCATGCCAACCCATCGATGACCGGCGATCACGTGAAGAGGTCACCGATGGGTTGGATTTCCGGCGCGCTTCCGGAAAGAGCAAGTTAAATGCCACTGTCAAAGATTGACAGCGGCATTTAACTAGTTAACAGATGTGCGTGGATCGCTGTTAGGCCTGTCCCACACGTCCAGATAATTCCAGTACCGGAAAAATCGGTACCAGAGTTATCCGTGTCCGTGTGTCTGTGTGCTCACGTGGCACATCAGTGTGGCACACGTGCGGCAGCCGTGTGCCGCCCGTGTGCCGACTGGGTACCACACGGACCGTGCACGAGACAGCGCTAGAGATAAGCGCTGTCCCCTGCATCTGGTGCTGAAGCCGGAATTCATTCCTTCCCCCCAGCAGCGTTCGCTGGAGAGAATGAATGAAAAATCATTGTTTTTTTATTTTTTGCGTGTTTAAAATAAAGATCCCAGTCACTGCCCGCCTCCCACCCCCTGTGCGCCCGCCCGCTGGCAATCAAATACTCACCCGGCTCCCTCGATGCTTCCCCTCCACGCCGCAGCTTCTTCCTGTATGAGCGGTCACGTGGTACCGCTCATTACAGTGATGAATATGCGGCTCCACCCCTATGGGAGGTTCATTCATTCCTTCTCTCCAGCAAAAGCTGCTGGGGGAAGGAATGTATTCCGGCTTCAGCACCACACGCTGGGGGGACAGCGCTTACTGTAGCTCTGTCTCCTGCATGGCACACGGACAGCATCCGTGTGCGGTACGTGTTTTACACGGACCCATTGACTTTAATGGGTCCATGTGATCCGTGCGCTCCCACGAACACTGACATATCTCCGTGTTTTTCAAACGGACACACGGTCCGTGAAAACACGCTGACATGTGCAGAGACCCATTGTCTCTGTCTACGTCACATTGTCTACGTGAGTCAGTGTCTCCGGTACATGAGAAAACTGTCACCACACGTACTGGAGCCACTGACGTGTGAAACCGGCCTGAGTCAGTGTCTCCGGTACGTGAGAAAACTGTCACCACACGTACTGGAGCCACTGACGTGTGAAACCGGCCTTAGAGGCACATTTCACCTGTTCAAAACAGCTGATATGTGCCGGGAAAGATGTGGGCTCAGCGCCCGAACCCACGTCAAAGGGAGGGAGTCCGACAAGGGCGTATTATTACTCCCAACATAAGAAAGGGGTTAGTTAAACAAAGTAAAAATAATGATTTTTAACCCAAAATAAGTGAATTGATGTAATCAAGGAAAAAACGTCCCCAGAGATGGACAACCCTTTTAAGTTAGTACATCATAAAGGGTTTTTTTTTAGGATTAACTGGCTGCTTTCTTCCAGAAACAGCATCACTCAGTCCTGTCTATTGGTTGTACCTGATATTGCCGCTTATCTCTTATTAAGTGAATGGGGATGAGCTGTAGGATCACACACAACCTGCACAAAGGTGCCGCACAGTTTGTGGAGGAAAAAAACATGGTTTTCTAATCCTCAACAACACATTTAACCAGTTGCGTAACTAGAATACGATGGGCCCTGATGCAAAATTGGACCTGGGTCCCCTGACATTTTGGTCAGATGTATGGGCCCTTGTGACATTCTAAATCCTTTAAAGAGATACATGTTTGCCCCCCTCCCCCACTTCATTATGTAGGAATGTCCCCCATCACTTCCAGGTATACATGTCAGTCCATCCTGGGCCCCTTTCAGGTATATATGTCCCCCAACCTTGGGCACCTTCCAAGTATATATATCCCCCATCATGGGGCCCTTCCTGGTATACACTCACCGGCCACTTTATTAGGTACACCATGCTAGTAACGGGTTGGACCCCCTTTTGCCTTCAGAACTGCCTCAATTCTTCGTGGCATAGATTCAACAAGGTGCTGGAAGCATTCCTCAGAGATTTTGGTCCATATTGACATGATGGCATCACACAGTTGCCGCAGATTTGTCGGCTGCACATCCCAAAGATGCTCCATACAAGGCAGGATGGATCCATGCTTTCATGTTGTTTACGCCAAATTCTGACCCTACCATCCGAATGTCGCAGCAGAAATCGAGACTCATCAGACCAAGCAACGTTTTTCCAATCTTCTACTGTCCAATTTCGATGAGCTTGTACAAATTGTAGCCTCAGTTTCCTGTTCTTAGCTGAAAGGAGTGGTACCCGGTGTGGTCTTCTGCTGCTGTAGCCCATCTGCCTCAAAGTTCGACGCACTGTGCGTTCAGAGATGCTCTTAGGCCTACCTTGGTTGTAACGGGTGGCGATTTGAGTCACTGTTGCCTTTCTATCAGCTCAAACCAGTCTGCCCATTCTCCTCTGACCTCTGGCATCAACAAGGCATTTCCGCCCACAGAACTGCCGCTCACTGGATTTTTTTTCTTTTTCGGACCATTCTCTGTAAACCCTAGAGATGGTTGTGCATGAAAATCCCAGTAGATCAGCAGTTTCTGAAATACTCAGACCAGCCCTTCTGGCACCAACAACCATGCCACGTTCAAAGGCACTCAAATCACCTTTCTTCCCCATACTGATGCTCGGTTTGAACTGCAGGAGATTGTCTTGACCATGTCTACATGCCTAAATGCACTGAGTTGCCGCCATGTGATTGGCTGATTAGAAATTAAGTGTTAACAAGAAGTTGGACAGGTGTACCTAATAAAGTGGCCAGTGAGTGTATATGTCCCCCATCCTGGTATATATGCTCCCATCCAGGTACATATGTCCCTCATCCTGGGCCCATCCTGGCATATATATGCCCCTATCCTGGTACATATGTCCCCCATTCTGGTTCCCTTTGTGGTATAAATGTCCCCCATCCTGATATATATATATATGTCCTCTCATCCTGGGCTCCTTTCTGGCATGGAATGGTCTACATATAAAAAAAATTCTTCTCACCTTCCTCCGCTCCCTTGACTTGCGGCATCCTCTTCTGACACCGGCGTGCCTGCTATGGCAACATATAATGTCACTGCCATGTGACGCCAATGTCTGGCACACCAATGTCAACTGCTGGCCTGATGCACATCCAGCTGAAGTAGGAGCTGGGGTCGGCGAGCATCCTCCTGCTCGGGCCCAGTCATGGTCGCACCCTGTGCGACCACAATCTTTATGCCCCTGCATTTAACCATTGTGCGATAAAGTATTATGACTATTTCTGATATAATTTATTAATTTTTAAAGTTTCTGGTTCTTGTCAAGGCATTTAATGTCTTATCGAGTCAGAAATGTTTCAGATTTTGCCTGCAGATTTGCAGTTCACAACTGTTTACAGTTCCTACACATGTGGATGAGATTTTACATTTTTTTACCACATGCAGAAAGGGTATGTGCATACTGAGTCTTGTAGCAGAGTTTTTGCAGCGGAAACTGAGCAGAAACTACAAGATAAAAAGGAATTTTCAACAGGATTTGCAGCGTTTCTGCTCTGTTTCTGCTCTAAAACTTCTTAAAAAAATGTGCACGTACCCCAACTGACACACCAAGCGAATCGTGAAATCTGCACCTTGTAAGATTTTAAGTTTAGATTTAACACCTTTCAATCTAGTAGTAGTGAAACCCCAGGTCAGTACAGTTAAATCCACATATTACGCAAGCAACTTTTACTTCTGACTCACTTTGGATTTGTGGGTCAGCGCAGCAGTGGGAAAATTGTGGATGTCAATAACCTCCCACCAGCTACATAGAAGGCAATTTAATAGCTTGTCAGACAGGCACACAGAACGATTTTTAATAGACTGTTCCCTAGACAAAGATTGTAAATGTTCTGGGCAGCACATGATCTGTTTAAACAGGACGATGTGCTCCCGAAAAGAAAGATTTTTTAAAGAAGCTTAAAATTAATTACTCCCAACAAACAAGCCTTTTGCTCATTCGTTAGCATCCTGTTTACACTGCCTGATTTTTGGGTACTAAGTGTTCCTTGAAGGGCTTGTCTCTGATAATCATGTGGTGTAAATGCACCCTTAGGCCACGTTCACACATGCATTATTTGGTGAGGTTTTTTTACCTCAGTATTAAGCCAAAACCAGGAGTGGAACAATCAGAGTATAATAGAAACACGTCACCACTTCTGTATTTATCACCCACTCCTGATTCGGACTTACAAATACTGAGGTTAAAATACCCCCTTCACGACATGCGCCATACTAGTACGGCGCATGTCGTGTCTCCCCCTTTGATGTGGGCTCCGGCGGTGAGCCCACATCAAAGTCACAACATGTCAGCTGTTTTGTACAACTGACATGTGCGCGCAATAGCGGCAGGTGGAATTGCAATCCACCCGCCGCTATTAACTAGTTAAATGCCGCTGTCAAACGCTGACAGCGGCGTTTAACTACCGCTTCCGGCCATCGGGCTGAAAATGCGCGCATCGCCGACCCCCATCATGTGATCGGGGTCAGCGATGCGTCGGCATGACAACCTGAGGTCTCCTTGAGACCTCTATGGTTGTTGATGCCAGCTTGCTGTGAGCGCCACCCTGTGGTTGGCGTTCATAGCAAGCCTGTAATTAAGCTACATTGGAGCGATCCGATGATCGCTGCTATGTAGGAGAGCCAATCAGGCTATGCCAGCTTCTAGCCTCCCATGGAGGCTATTGAAGCATGGCAAAAGTAAAAAAAATGTTTTTAAAAATATGAAAAAAAAAAATATATATAAAAGTTTAAATCACCCCCCTTTCGCCCCATTCAAAATAAAATAATAATAAAAAAAATACACATATTTGGTATCGCCACGTTCATAATCGCCCGATCTATCAATTAAACAAAAGGATTAACCTGATCGGTAAATGGCATAGCAAGAAAAAAAAATTAAAAACACCAGAATTACGTTTTTTTGGTTGCCGCAACATTGCATTAAAATGCAATAACGGGCGATCAAAAGAACGTATTTAAACAAAAGTGGTATTATTAAAAATGTCAGCTCGGCACGCAAAAAATAATCCCTCACTTAACCCAAGATCCCAAAAAATGGAAACGCTACTGGTATCGGAAAATGGCCAATTTTTTTTTTTTTTTTTTAAGCAAAGTTTGGAATTTTTCTTCACCACTTAGATAAAAAATAACCTAGACATGTTTGGTGTCTATTAACTCGTAATGACGTGGAGAATCACAATGGCAGGTCAGTTCTAGCATTTAGTGAACCTAGCAAAAAAGCCAAACAAAAAACAAGTGTGGGATTGCACTTTTTTTGCAATTTCACCACACTTGGAATTTTTTTCCCGTTTTCTAGTACAAGACATGGTAAAATCAATGGTGTCGTTCAAAAGTACAACTCGTCCTGCAAAAAATAAGCCCTCACATGGCCAAATGGCTCTGGGAAGGAGGGGAGTGAAAAACGAAAATGCAAAAACGAAAAAGGGCTGCGTCTTGAAGGGGATACTAAACAAATACTGAATGTGTGAACGTGGCCTTAGACTAGGTTCCCACAATGAGCTTTTGGTGAGTTTCTGATGTTGCAGATTTTCTGCACCATTTCTGCACCCATTAAGTTAAGCAGGATATGTGCATTTCTTCCGAAAATACAGTGTAAAAAACTCACCGAAAACTCATTGTGGGAACCTAGACTAAGGCCGGCGTCACACTGGCATATTGCATCTGATGCGAGATCATCGGATGCGATATGCTAATGACCCTCGGCTCCTGCTCGCAGCAGTGCAGGACCCGAGTGTCATGCGTCTGTGCTCCGATTCTCTCACACAGGGAGGATCGGAGCACAGCTGCGGAGGAGGCGGAGAAATGAATTTCTCCATCTCCTCCATTGCTGGGTTCCGCTTATAACGCACAGCACTCGGATGATGTCCGAGTGGTGTGCGCTGTCTCACTCGCACCCATAGGCTTATATGGGTGCGAGTGAGCCCAGAGTTTTCCTCGGTCCGAGACAATCGCAGCATGCTGCGATTGTCTCAGACCGAAGAAAATGGCAGACAAAAAGTCAGCTGCTGGGAGCTGCCCCATATGTTAACATTGGTCTGAGTGCAATGCGATTATTTATCGCATTGCACTCGGCCGTTTAAAACACCAGTGTGACGCCGGCCTAAGGCCTCATTCAGTTGTCATTTTTTTCACATTAAAAAAAAAAAAACAGACCAAATTTCATTAGTGATCAGATTTTCATCAGTGTTATTTGATCTTTATCAAAGTTTAGTCTAATTTTCGTCAGTTTTTCTGATATACGGGAAAAAAAAAATTATACACCTTCTTTCTAGTAGTCTGTGAAAATCAGGCCACACTTGGATGGCATTTGAGTGCTCTCTGATTTTTTTCATGGACCCATAGAATTGAATTGGCAATTTTGATCTGACACGCTAATCAATATGGGACACTTCAACAGTTTTGCAAGGACTAGTTGGTCTGTGACAAATCACAGACTTGTGAACAGCCCCATTCACTATTAGGCCGGGGTCACACATGCGTGTTTTACGGACGTAAGAGCGCAGAAACTACGTCCGTAAAACTCGCATTACATACGGCACAATTATTCTCAATGGGGCTGCTCCTATCAGCCGTATATTACAGATCCGTAATATACGGCTTTCTACGGCCGTACAAAATCGCAGCATGCTGCGTTTGTCAGCGTATTGCGCAAAAAAATCGCCAATGAAAGTCTATGGGGGCGAGAAAAATACTGATTCCACACTGACCAGCAGTGTGACTTGCGAGAAATACGCAGCGGTGTTAGTGAAAAGTCGGTAATTCAATTGCCGGCTTTTCATTTCTCCTGCACAAACCCGACAGGATATGAGACATGGTTTACATACAGTAAACCATCTCATATCCCCATTTTTTTGCATATTCCACACTACTAATGTTAGTAGTGTGTATGTGCAAAATTTCAGCGCTGTAGCTGCTAAAATAAAGGGTTAAATGGCGGAAAAAATTGGCGTGGGCTCCCGCGCAATTTTCTCCGCCAGAATGGTAAAGCCAGTGACTGAGGGCAGATATTAATAGCCTAGAGAGGGTCCATGGTTATTGCCCCCCCCCCCCCCCCCCCCCCCGGCTACAAACATCTGCCCCCAGCCACCCCAGAAAAGGCACATCTGGAAGATGCGCCTATTCTGGCACTTGGCCACTCTCTTCCCACTCCCGTGTAGCGGTGGGATATGGGGTAATGAAGGGTTAATGCCACCTTGCTATTGTAAGGTGACATTAAGCCAGATTAATAATGGAGAGGCGTCAATTATGACACCTATCCATTATTAATCCAAATGTATGAAAGGGTTAAAAAACACACACACACACACACACATGATTTAAAAGTATTTTAATGAAATAAACACAGCGGTTGCTTTAATAATTTATTGCTCTCTCAATCCATCAGCAACACCCTCGCTTGGCAAAATAATAAACGCACAAGATACATACCCTCAGCTGAACCGTCACGTCCAACGAGGTAATCCATCTGAAGGGGTTAAAAAATTTTACAGGCAGGAGCCCTGCAAATGCAGTTGTGCTCCGTGCCTGTAATCCCCGGCGAATGAATGAAATGTAGGTCATTGACCTACATTTCCTTCAGTCGCGGTGATGCGCCCCCTGGTGGATGTCCTCATATGACCTGGAGCGTGGGAAAAAGTTCCCAGGCTGCAGTTCATGAGAACATCCAGCAGGGGCGCATCACCGCAACTCAATGTAAGTATAGATCACTGCTTTCCTTTCAGCACCCGGGGATTACAGGCACGAGCGAGTGGTTTATCGCAGCTCGTGACTGTAATATTAGTTAACCCCTTCAGATGGATTACCTCGTTGGACGTGATAGGACATCAGAAGGTATGTATCTTGTGCGTTTATTATTTTGCCAAGCGAGGGTGTTGCTGATGGATTGAGAGAGCAATAAATTATTAAAGCAACCGCTGTGTTTATTTCATTAAAATACTTTTAAATCATGTGTGTGTGTGTGTGTGTGTTTTTTAACCCTTTCATACAATTGGATTAATAATGGATAGGTGTCATAATTGACGCCTCTCCATTATTAATCTGGCTTAATGTCACCTTACAATAGCAAGGTGGCATTAACCCTTCATTACCCCATATCCCACCGCTACACGGGAGTGGGAAGAGAGTGGCCAAGTGCCAGAATAGGCGCATCTTCCAGATGTGCCTTTTCTGGGGTGGCTGGGGGCAGATGTTTGTAGCCACGGGGGGGCCAATAACCATGGACCCTCTCCTGGCTATTAATATCTGCCCTCAGTCACTGGCTTTACCACTCTGGCGGAGAAAATTGCGCGGGAGCCCACGCCAATTTTTTCCGCCATTTAACCCTTTATTTTAGCAGCTACAGCGCTGAAATTTTGCACATACACACTACTAACATTAGTAGTGTGGAATATGCAAAAAAAAGGGGGATATTAGATGGTTTACTGTATGTAAACCATGTCTCATATCCTGTCGGGTTTGTGCAGGAGAAATGAAAAGCCGGCAATTGAATTACCGACTTTTCACTCACACCGCTGCGTATTTCTCGCAAGTCACACTGCTGGTCAGTGTGGAATCAGTATTTTTCTCGCCCCCATAGACTTTCATTGGCGATTTTTTTGCGCAATACGCTGACAAACGCAGCATGCTGCGATTTTGTACGGCTGTAGAAAGCCGTATATTACGGATCCGTAATATACGGCTGATAGGAGCAGCCCCATTGAGAATAATTGTGCCGTATGTAATGCGAGTTTTACGGACGTAGTTTCTGCGCTCTTACGTCCGTAAAACACGCATGTGTGACCCCGGCCTTATAGGTATGGACTTTTGACCTCCCTGAAGAGGTGTACGCCTTGCCATGAGTCAGGGGCGTCTGACTTGAACATATTCCCTCATCAAGACCGGCGTGAACAATGCTGGTCTTAATGAATCGTACCAGTGTTTCCATTCTCTACCACAAAATTGTGAGTTATAAAGAAAAAATGTATAACTTGTAAATATGCAATTAATAGACTTTATTTTTATAAAACCAGTTTATCTGCTCAACTTTTTGTAATCAGTGTTAATGTTTTCATCCAATGATCTTATTTTCTTCCATTTCTTTAATAAACATACTTTATTTCTGCTCATGTAAGAATTTCAACTCAGTTGAAAAAAATAAAAACCCCGAAATTATATTCTTGTATTTCATGCTGTAATAGGCAAAGGAACATTCCCTGGCATCATTGACCTGTATGGTGGAGCTGGAGGCCTTGCAGAATATAGAGCTAGTCTCCTCGCCAGCCATGGATTTGTGGTGCTCGCTCTGGCATATTTTGGATATTCTGATTTACCGCGATCATTTGAAAAACTACAGCTGGAATATTTTGAAGAAGCTGCAGATCTGCTTCTGAAACATCCCAAGGTATTAAATGTCACTTTTAGCCAAATATATTTATGAAGGTTCAATTTCATTGGAGGATGAACACAGAAAAACGAGTGTTTTCGGTAACTTGAAATTTGAGACATTACTGAATTGTTTAGGAGTTCTGAAAAGAACCCTTAAGGTACCGTTACACTTAACGATTTACCAACGATCACGACCACACAGACAGCTCTCCAGCGACCAATGATGCCGAAGTCCCCGGGTAACCAGAGTAAACATCAGGTTACTAAGCGCAGGGCCGCGCTTAGTAACCCGATGCTTACCCTGTTTACCATTGTAAATGTAAAAAAAAAAAAACACTACATACTTACATTCCGGTGTCTGTCACGTCCCTCGCCATCAGCTTCCCGCACTGACTGTGTCAGCGCCGGCCGTAAAGCACAGCACAGCGGTGACGTCACCGCTGTGCTTTACGGCCGGCGCTCACAGTCAGTGTGGGAAGCTGACGGCGAGGGACGTGACAGACACCGGAATGTGAGTATGTAGTGTTTTTTTTTTTTACATTTACAATGGTAACCAGGGTAAACATCGGGTTACTAAGCGTGGTCCTGCGCTTAGTAACCCGATATTTACCCTGGTTACCAGTGAAGACATTGCTGGATCGGCGTCACACACACCGATCCAGCGATGACAGCGGGTGATCAGCGACCAAAAAAAGGTCCTGATCATTCGCAGTGACCAACGATCTCCCAGCAGGGGCCTGATCGTTGGTCGCTGTCACGCATAACGATTTTGTTAACGATATCGTTGCTACGTCACAAAAAGCAACAACATCGTTAACGAAATCGTTATGTGTGACGGTACCTTTAGGCTGGAGTCACACACAACGTATATAAAAAAAAATAAAAAATCGGTTTCATGAACAGTGATCCGTGTGCAGTGTGAGGATGCATTTTTTTTCCCAAAAATATCCGTGAGTCATCCGTATGGCGAGATTTTCTCGCCGTCATGCAAAATGGACATATAATACATACATACACACACAGTGCCTTGCGAAAGTATTCGGCTCTCTGGAACTTTTCAACCTTTTCCCACATATCATGCTTCAAAGGCCTGTCCCACACGTCCAGATAATTCCAGTACCGGAAAAAATCGGTACCGGAGTTATCCGTGTCCGTGTGCCCGTGAGCTCACGTAGGCCATACGTGCGGCACACGTGTGCCGCCCGTGTGCCGAGTGGGTACCACACAGAGCGTGCAGGAGACAGCGCTAAAGTTTTGCGCTGTCCCCTGCATCGTGCTGAAGCCGCGATTCATATCTTCTGTGCACCTATGGGAGGTGGAGCCGCATATTCATGACTGTAATCGGCGGCCCCACGTGACCGTATACAGTAGAAGGTGCGGCCAGCACAGGAAGCAGCGACAGCCAACGAGGGAAGCGGGTGAGTATTTTCAGAACAGCGGGGGGTGCACAGGGGGTGGGAGGGCGGCGGACAGATAGATCTTTCTTTTAAACACTATTATTCATATCTTCTATGCAGCAAACGCTGCTGCACAGAAGATATGAATCGCGGCTTCAGCACCATGTGGCGGGGACAGCGCTTACTGTAGCGCTGTCTCCTGCACGCCACATTGAGAACGTCCGTGTGAGGTACATGTTTTACACGGACCCATTGACTTTAATGGGTCCGTATAATACGTGCGCTCCCACGAACACTGACATGTCTCCGTGTTTGGCACACGGAGACACGGTCCGCAAAAAATCAATGACATCTGCACAGATGCATTGATTTTAATGTGTCTACCTGTGTCAGTGGCTCCGGTACGTGAGGAAACTGTCACCTCACGTACCGGAGCCACTGACGTGTGAAACCGGCCAAACATAAAGATACCAAATGTAAATTTTTGGTGAAGAACCAACAACAAGTGGAACGCAATTGTGAAGTTGAACGAAATTTATTGGTTATTTTAAATTTTCGTGGATATTCAAAAACTGAAAAGTGGGGCGTGCAATATTATTCGGCCCCTTTACTTTCAGTGCAGCAAACTCACTCCAGAAGTTCATTGTGGATCTCTGAATGAACCAATGCAAATGCCTAATGATGATAAATATAATCCACCTGTGTGTAATTGTAATCAAGTCTCTGTATAAATGCACCTGCTCTGTGATAGTCTCAGAGTTCTGTTTGAAGCACAGAGAGCATCATGAAGACAAAGGAACACAACAGGCAGCTCCATGATACTGTTGTGGAGAAGTTTAAAGCCGGATTTGGATACAATATGATTTCCAAAACTTTAAACATCTCAAGGAGCACTGTGCAAGCAATCATATTGAAATGGAAGGCGTATCATACGACTGCAAATCTACCAAGACCCGGCCATCCCTCTAAACTTTCATCTCAAACAAGGAGAAGACTGATCAGAGATGCAGCCAAGAGGCCCATGATCACTCTGGATGAACTGCAGAGATCTACAGCTGAGGTGGGACAGTCTGTCCATAGGACAACAATCAGTCGTACACTGCACAAATCTGGCCTTTATGGAAGAGTGGCAAGAAGAAAGCTATTTCTCAAAGATATCCATAAAAAGTTTCATTTAAAGTTTGCAACAAGCCACCTGGGAGACCCACCAAACATGTGGAAGAAGGTGCTCTGGTCAGATGAAACCAAAATCAAACTTTTTGGCCACAATGCCAAACGATATGTTTGGCGTAAAGGCAGCACAGCTCATCACCCTGAACACGCCATCCCCACTGTCAGAAATGGTGGGGGCAGCATTATGGTTTGGGCATGATGCAGGGACAGGGAAGATGGTTAACATTGGTCCAAGTGCTATGAGATTTTTTATTTTTTTTAATCCATATTACGGTCTAGTGTGACTTCGGCCTTACGTCCCTTACAGCAGCAGAACAGATGGGGATATTCTCCACCCTGCGAGCTAATAGGACAGGTGGAAATTTTAATTGACATTTAAACATTATATGAGGGCCCCAGACTCTGTCGCCTTTGGTAATCCATCCAGTACATACTAAATCATCACTTTTCAGTGTCCCCACAGCAGTATGATCACTGCAGATTTTTTGTTTTAACTCACAGGGTTCCACAGACATTTTGGTTCCTAGTAGTGTTGAGCGATACCGTCCGATACTTGAAAGTATCGGTATCGGAAAGTATCGGCCGATACCGGCAAAGTATCGGATCTAATCCGATACCGATACCCGATACCAATACAAGTCAATGGGACTCAAGTATCGGACGGTATTCCTGATGGTTCCCAGGGTCTGAAGGAGAGGAAACTCTCCTTCAGGCCCTGGGATCCATATTAATGTGTAAAATAAAGAATTAAAATAAAAAATATTGCTATACTCACCTCTCCGACGCAGCCTGGACCTTACCGAGGGAACCGGCAGCGTTGTTTGCTTAAAATGCGCGCTTTTACTTCCTTCCGTGACGTCACGGCTTGTGATTGGTCGCGTGCCGCCCATGTGGCCACGACGCGACCAAACACAGCAAGCCGTGACGTAATTTTCAGGTCCTCGATGCCTAATTCTAGGCATTCATGATTTTAAAATTACGTTCCGGCTTGTGATTGGTCGCGTCGCGGTCACATGGGCGGCACGCGACCAATCACAAGCCGTGACGTCACGGGAGGCAGGAGACGCACGCATTTTTAAAATTACGTCACGGCTTGTGATTGGTTGCGTGCCGCCCATGTGACCGCGACGCGACCAATCACAGCAAGCCGTGACGTAATTTCAGGTCCTGAATGCAGAAATAGGCATCAGGACCTGAAATTACGTCACGGCTTGCTGTGATTGGTCGCGTCGCGGTCACATGGGCGGCACGCAACCAATCACAAGCCGTGACGTAATTTTAAAAATTTTGTATTTTCACAAGGGTAACAGGAGAAATTGGACCCCAAAAGTTGTTGTCTGTGACCGGTCCTGGCATATAGTGCTGGATGTCAGCCATGATAATCAGCTGACACCCAGCCGCGATTGGCCGCGCTCACGGTTGGATGATTGGTGATATCGGTGATCACTGGGGGGTGATCGGTGATGACGTACTATCCCATCGGTGGGCATAGGGGCCCAGACCACCTCGACGGGATAGTACGTCTAATGTCAGAAAGGGGTTAAAAACTTCTTTTGAGGTACAGTGCAAAGTTCAGAAGGGAAGAAGCATCATATTGGCGAATTTGCTGGATTGGTTTGAGGGTGCCATGCTTTACTGGCAGAGCCACTGAGGAGCCATAAATAGCAGAAACCATCCTTAAATGACCTCATTTTACAAACTACACCCCCAATTGATTAATCTAGTGGTGCAGTGATCATATTGAAACCACATGTGCCTCACAGAATTTTATATCATTGAGCGGTGAAGAAAGAAAAAATTACATTTAGAGACGCCCCCTCCGTCTGCTAGCCTTGTAAATGCTGCGATCGCTATTGATTGAGGCATTCAGCGGGGTTGGTGCGAGCACCGCCCCTGGCTGTGACAGGCAGGGCTCGGCTATCACTTAAAGTCAAGCTCCCGGCAGCGATCATGCTAGCACAGCTCCTGTGCCTTCACAATCACCAGGACGTACTGGTACAGCTAATGTTGAAAAGGGGTAAAAGGAAAAAAAAAAAAAAAAGATCTTTACATGTGTTTCTATAAAACTATGACATTATCATTATATTTGTATTTACAGGGGTTCTTCCACCTTTAGATGTCAACAGCAGTCTGTTGTTCCGGCAACTCCACTTCTATCTTGTGTTTGACATGGGTTAGCATTACTTATGGGGGCACTTTACTGCTTATTTCAAAAGTCAAGTAAGACCCTTTCTGTATCATGCATAGGAAAAAAGGGAGCTGGCTTAGCTATTAAAATGAGCATTCAACCAGCCCCTTTACATTTTGCACTGATCACATGACCATGCAGAAAAATCTCCACTGTGTTGAACTCAAAGTAGAAGTGGACCTGCCTAAACTTTGGAGTACTTGGAATTAGAAACACAAGTGTATTATTTTACATACCTTATTGACTTTTGCAATAAAGCCATAATGATTGGTATGATCAAAAGAGTTATTCCCATTTTCCGAGACAGTGATCGGAAAATCAAGCACTTTTGCAATTTTACTGATTGTTAAAATTTGCATCTGTTCTCGAGATAGTAACCCTTTTGTTTATAGCTGCTTAGGAGACCAACCAATGTTGCCGTCTAGACTGTAAGCTGTGCACTGAAGCAATGCAGGGTTTAGGTGGTAAGCGAGCGATACAGTGAACTTCTCCAGTTTCAAAACAGTGCTTACAAGCTCAATAGAGAAGAGTTTGTAAGCACTGCACACATTCTACTGTTTAGCAGAAGTGGTCATTCTCCAAAGCAACGGGCTGTAAACAAAAGAAAAATAATATCCCAATAATGGCTGAAAGTGGCAATAAGCAGTACATGGCAAAATTATTTGTATTTATATGAACTATCCAAAAAAAACCATTTATGAGCCTGGGAATAACCCTTTAAGACCAATCTGAAGTACAGTAGTCCAGAGCTACATTCAGAATTCTGAAGATTATTGGAAACCGTCAACATACACATCCCCGACCATATCTTCTTCAACTTAATGGAAGTTTTATTTTGTTGAAGGTGCTGGGAGATTTTAACATGAAAGTTAAATCTTATACTACGGTAACTTTTGGACAAAAACATTAAACTAAATATCTCTGATTTTATTTATTTTAGGTTTCTAAGCCAAATGTTGGAATTTTAAGCGTCTCAAAAGGTGCAGAGATTGCTCTTGTTGTAGCTTCCTATTTACCCCAAGTAGGGGCTACAGTCAGCATTAATGGATCTTGCAACGTATATGGGGGCACAATTTATTACGATGGTAAAGCTCTCATTAAAGGAGCACCGTACGCGCAGGAGAAGATGGTGATCACTCCAGAGGGTTTCCTGAAACTGGCTGGGTTCTATCAGGAGACCCCTACATCATATATTCCGGTAGAGAGAGCTCAAGGGCAAATCCTTTTTATCGCTGGGGAAGCTGATCAGTATTACAGCAGTAAATATTTTGCTGAAGTGGCTCTATCTAGAATGAAGAAACATGGAAGGCAGAATGGAAGAATCATCTCCTACCCCGGGGCTGGTCATCTAATAGAGCCTCCAGGATACCCTTTTTGCTTAGCCTCGCATCTACGTGGTCGTAAGTTACCGATCGTATGGGGTGGAGATGTAATCCCTCATTGTCAAGCTGAGAATGCAATCTGGAAAGAAATTCAGTTGTTTTTTCGGCAGCATCTAACTCTATCTAGCAATCTCTAAAAACTGAATCCAACAAATACCTGATCAAGGCAATTTCCAGTAGATTATGGCCCCTCTAGTGTCTTTATAACTGCAGACAAGCATATTTGTAATTGTCTTATTACATTACATGCCATTCATTTGATTCAATATTTTTCAACACTTTTCCTCTGGTGATTTTCCATCCAATCTGCCTCTCTTCTGCGATCTAGATTCGTTGGATGGTCACCAACCCTTCACACACTCCTCTCCTGAGGGCGTGCGGTGATGATCTGACTCCAGAACCTAGAAGAGCAGCAGAATGGATGGAAAGCCACCAGAAGCAAAGAGTGTAGACACGCTGATTCACATGAACAGCAACCAGATGCCGGCTTAGACATGTGTAGTGAAATATGACAATAACATATGTTTGCAGCTGTTGAGACAGATTGTAAAAATTCATCAATGATTGCCTACTATTCTACAATAGAAAGCATAGACATTTTTTAGCAATCGGTGGGGTCTCAGGACCTGGAGCTCCATTGAACTACTTGCAATTAAGAAGACAAAGAAAATATCTAACAAAATTTTGATCAAAAGGTTTAGCACATTGAAATATTCTTGTCATTTTGTGTGAGTTTTAGTTCATCTACATTGTAAAAGGGTTGTGCGGCCTTATGCTACTAGTCTACAGTTAATCTTTGTTACTGCAGACTTATGAATCCTTATGAATCCTCGCGCGCACTACACACTGTGAGGATTCTCAGTCATGTGACCACAAATGTGCGATTTGCATCTTCCGGCCACATTCCGCCTAGACGTGTCCGGCCTCGTTCAGTACAGTTGCACTGAGTGAGGCCCTGCCCATCTAGTCGGCATGTGACTGCACATATGCAAATTGTATACTTGTGGTCACAAACCTGCTGCTCTAAAGTGACTGCAAACTTGTAGCCTAAAGCTGGACAACCCCTTTAATCATTAATGCTATGTGATGACTTTGTTTGAAACAGTTTTTTCTATACATGGTATTATAGATGAGAAAGGATTTCTGTTTCAGGTTTTTCTCTTCTGTCAAACCATTTTTAATACTCCCTTTCCTCTCTTGTTTCTTGAAAAAAAGCATTTAAAAAGGGAAAAAAAATCTGTCAGTTTAAAGGATCAAAAAAAATTATTAAATGATTTCTTTGATTGAATCTATCAGGCTGTAACGTGCTGTCTACTCAATAATTCAGAGCAAAAACCACAGCGGTGTTAGACCCTTATACTCTCCTAATGCTGCCCTGCCATTATAAGCATGCATCTGTTAGCGGACACGTGGCAGCAGGCGAATGCAAGCTTCTGGTCGTACCATCTCCGCCTGCTGCATTATTACATACTGGTCTTCTGGGTCACATAGTACGACAGTGCCAGAAGATTGTACAATCTCTGCCTGCTGCATTATTACATACTGGTCCACTGGTCACATTCTACAATCTTCTGGCACTGTCGTACTATCTCAGCCTGCTGCATTATTACATACTGGTCCACTGGTCACATTCTACAATCTTCTGGCACTGTCGTACTATCTCAGCCTGCTGCATTATTACATACTGGTCCACTGGGTCACATTCTACAATCTTCTGGCACTGTCGTACTATTACATACTGGTCCGCTGGGTCACATTCTACAATCTTCTGGCACTGTCGTACTATTACATACTGGTCCGCTGGGTCACATTCTACAATCTTCTGGCACTGTCGTACTATCTCAGCCTGCTGCATTATTACATACTGGTCCACTGGGTCACATTCTACAATCTTCTGGCACTGTCGTACTATTACATACTGGTCCGCTGGGTCACATTCTACAATCTTCTGGCACTGTCGTACTATTACATACTGGTCCGCTGGGTCACATTCTACAATCTTCTGGCACTGGCGTACTATCTCAGCCTGCTGCATTATTACATACTGGTCTGCTGGGTCACATTCTACAATCTTCTGGCACTGTCGTACTATTACATACTGGTCCGCTGGGTCACATTCTACAATCTTCTGGCACTGTCGTACTATTACATACTGGTCCGCTGGGTCACATTCTACAATCTTCTGACACTGGCGTACTATTACATACTGGTCCGCTGGATCACATTCTACAATCTTCTGGCACTGGCGTACTATCTCAGCCTGCTGCATTATGACATACTGGTCTGCTGGGTCACATTCTACAATCTTCTGGCACTGTCGTACTATTACATACTGGTCCGCTGGGTCACATTCTACAATCTTCTGGCACTGTCGTACTATCTCAGCCTGCTGCATTATTACATACTGGTCCACTGGGTCACATTCTACAATATTCTGGCACTGTCGTACTATCTCAGCCTGCTGCATTATTACATACTGGTCCACTGGGTCACATTCTACAATCTTCTGGCACTGTCGTACTATTACATACTGGTCCGCTGGGTCACATTCTACAATCTTCTGGCACTGTCGTACTATTACATACTGGTCCGCTGGGTCACATTCTACAATCTTCTGGCACTGGCGTACTATCTCAGCCTGCTGCATTATTACATACTGGTCTGCTGGGTCACATTCTACAATCTTCTGGCACTGTCGTACTATTACATACTGGTCCGCTGGATCACATTCTACAATCTTCTGGCACTGGCGTACTATCTCAGCCTGCTGCATTATTACATACTGGTCTGCTGGGTCACATTCTACAATCTTCTGGCACTGTCGTACTATCTCAGCCTGCTGCATTATTACATACTGGTCTGCTGGGTCACATTCTACAATCTTCTGGCACTGTCGTACCATCTCAGCCTGCTGCATTATTACATACTGGTCTGCTGGGTCACATTCTACAATCTTCTGGCACTGTCATACTATTACATACTGGCCTGCTGGGTCACATTCTACAATCTTCTGGCACTGGCGTACTATCTCAGCCTGCTGCATTATTACATACTGGTCTGCTGGGTCACATTCTACAATCTTCTGGCACTGGCGTACCATCTCAGCCTGCTGCATTATTACATACTGGTCTGCTGGGTCACATTCTACAATCTTCTGGCACTGGCGTACCATCTCAGCCTGCTGCATTATTACATACTGGTCTGCTGGGTCACATTCTACAATCTTCTGGCACTGGCATACTATCTCAGCCTGCTGCATTATTACATACTGGTCTGCTGGGTCACATTCTACAATCTTCTGGCACTGGCATACTATCTCAGCCTGCTGCATTATTACATACTGGTCTGCTGGGTCACATTCTACAATCTTCTGGCACTGGCATACCATCTCAGCCTGCTGCATTATTACATACTGGTCTGCTGGGTCACATTCTACAATCTTCTGGCACTGGCGTACCATCTCAGCCTGCTGCATTATTACATACTGGTCTGCTGGGTCACATTCTACAATCTTCTGGCACTGGCGTACTATCTCAGCCTGCTGCATTATTACATACTGGTCCACTGGGTCACATTCTACAATCTTCTGGCACTGTCGTACTATTACATACTGGTCCGCTGGATCACATTCTACAATCTTCTGGCACTGGCGTACTATCTCAGCCTGCTGCATTATTACATACTGGTCTGCTGGGTCACATTCTACAATCTTCTGGCACTGGCGTACCATCTCAGCCTGCTGCATTATTACATACTGGTCTGCTGGGTCACATTCTACAATCTTCTGGCACTGGCGTACTATCTCAGCCTGCTGCATTATTACATACTGGTCCACTGGGTCACATTCTACAATCTTCTGGCACTGTCGTACTATTACATACTGGTCCGCTGGATCACATTCTACAATCTTCTGGCACTGGCGTACTATCTCAGCCTGCTGCATTATTACATACTGGTCTGCTGGGTCACATTCTACAATCTTCTGGCACTGGCATACCATCTCAGCCTGCTGCATTATTACATACTGGTCTGCTGGGTCACATTCTACAATCTTCTGGCACTGGCGTACCATCTCAGCCTGCTGCATTATTACATACTGGTCTGCTGGGTCACATTCTACAATCTTCTGGCACTGGCGTACTATCTCAGCCTGCTGCATTATTACATACTGGTCCGCTGGATCACATTCTGCAATCTTCTGGCACTGGCGTACCATCTCAGCCTGCTGCATTATTACATACTGGTCTGCTGGGTCACATTCTACAATCTTCTGGCACTGTCGTACTATTACATACTGGCCTGCTGGGTCACATTCTACAATCTTCTGGCACTGGCGTACTATCTCAGCCTGCTGCATTATTACATACTGGTCTGCTGGGTCACATTCTACAATCTTCTGGTACTGGCATACCATCTCAGCCTGCTGCATTATTACATACTGGTCTGCTGGGTCACATTCTACAATCTTCTGGCACTGGCGTACTATCTCAGCCTGCTGCATTATTACATACTGGTCCACTGGGTCACATTCTACAATCTTCTGGCACTGTCGTACTATTACATACTGGTCCGCTGGATCACATTCTACAATCTTCTGGCACTGGCGTACCATCTCAGCCTGCTGCATTATTACATACTGGTCTGCTGGGTCACATTCTACAATCTTCTGGCACTGTCGTACTATTACATACTGGCCTGCTGGGTCACATTCTACAATCTTCTGGCACTGGCGTACTATCTCAGCCTGCTGCATTATTACATACTGGTCTGCTGGGTCACATTCTACAATCTTCTGGCACTGGCATACCATCTCAGCCTGCTGCATTGTTACATACTGGTCTGCTGGGTCACATTCTACAATCTTCTGGCACTGGCGTACCATCTCAGCCTGCTGCATTATTACATACTGGTCTGCTGGGTCACATTCTACATTCTTTTCTTCCAGTGCTGCTGCTTCTTACACTATGTGCTAACTACACAAATGTTAGATACATGCACAGTTCTTTAAAGGGTTTCTTAATTGAAAACAAATTATCACCTTTCCAGAGGGTATAGATTGGTGGGGGTCTGACATGCACCAATCAGCAAAAAAGGGTATTCTCTACTGATGGAGTGGCAGTGCGCATGGCCAATCGCCTTTACATTAATTCTCGATGGGGCTGCCAGGTAAAGTTGAGCACAGCACTCAGCAGGCCCATAGGGAATGAATGGGGCAGCGTTCAAGTATCCGCACTGCATACTCCATCCTAACAGGGATAAAAGTGCCTGTTCTGCCAATGGATGGGGTCCACCGGTCAATAGCTCATCACCTATCTCTAGGTTAGGTGATATCTTGCTTTTACAGGACAACCCCTTTAACAAGTGGTTCTTTCATCAGATTACATGATACAAACTGCATACGCTATTGAATGGATATCTTATACCTGACATGGCAGGTGCACTTACTTTGAATATGAATATCAGAATGGCTGCAAAATCATGAGCATTTTTCCAGTCCAGATAAAGAGGGATAACTTATGGGGCAAACAAACCAGTCTAGGGGCTGGTAGTCTTCACAGATATAGGAATTCACAAGTCTGCAGTCACATTCAGTGAATTCTGATTTGTAACTTAAAGGGATTTTCTCCATTAACAAAGTACACTTTAATCAATAGATCTTATAATAATAATAATAATAATAATAATAATTTCCACAATTGGATGTGTTTAAAAAAATGTTCCCGTGCTGAGATAATCTTATAAATGTGCTCCACTGTGTAATGTCCACAGCCAGTTACTGCAGATTAGCTGCTTATTGATTCAAATAGGAAGCGACTGTACAGTACCCTGGGTGGCCACTATATTGTCCATGGAGCTGTGCAGCTCTACATCTGAGCATATCTGGCCCCCACTGATCAGTGGGAGTACTGGGTGTCACACCCCCAGCAATCAGATATTGACAATCTAACCTAAGGACAGGCGATCAATATAAAAGTCACAGACAACACCTTTAAGACAAAAAACACAGATGGCTAATGGACAATCATGTAGAAGTTTCCCACAGACAGTTTACTGGGAACCAAGTTCAGTAAGACACCAACCTTGAGATTTTAACAACAGCACAGTGAAACTTACTAGAACTACACTACAGTTCCAAAGTTCAGGGTCACCCAGACAATTTTGTGTTTTCCATGAAAACTCATACTTTTATTAATCAAATGAGTTGCCAAATGAATTTAAAATGTAGTCCAGACATTGACAAAAAAAGATTTTTATTTGAAATACCGTAATTGTCTCCTTCAAACTTTGCTTTTGTCAAAGAATGCTCTCTTTGCAGCAATTACAGCATTGCAGTCCTTTGGCATTCTAGTAGTTAATTTGCTGAGGTAATCTGGAGAAATTTCACCCCATGCTTCCAGAAGCCCCTCCCACAAGTTGGTTTGGCTTGATGGGCACTTTTTGCTTACCATACGGTCAAGCTGCTCCCACAATAGCTCAATGGGGTTGAGATCTGGTGACTGCGCTGGCCACTCCATTACAGATAGAATACCAGCGCCTGCTTCTTCCCTAAATAGTTCTTGCATAATTTGGAGGTGTGCTTTGGGTCATTGTCCTGTTGTAGGATGAAATTTGCTTCGATCAAGTACTGTTCACAGGATATGGCATGGCATTGCAAAATGGAGTGATAGCCTTCCTTACTCAAAATCCCTTTTACCTTGTACTAATCTCCCACTTTACCAGCACCAAAGCAACCCCAGACCATCACATTACCTCCACCATGCTTGACATATAGCGTCAGGCACTCTTCCAGCATCTTTTCAGTTGTTCTGCGTCTCACAAATGTTCTTATGTGTGATCCAAATACCTCAAACTTGGATTCGTCTGTCCATAAGACTTTTTGCCAATCTTCCTCTGTCCAATGTATGTGTTCTTTTGCCCATATTAATCTTTTCCTTTTATTAGCTAGTCTCAGATATGGCTTTTTATTTGCCTCTCTGCCCTGAAGGCCAGCATCCCGGAGTCGCCTCTTCACTGTAGACGTTGACACTGGCGTTTTGGGTGTATTATTTAATGAAGCTGCCAGTTGAGGACCTGCGAGGCGTCAATTTCTCAAACTACAGACGCTAATATACTTAGCTTGTTGCTCAGTTCTGCGGTGGGGCCTCCCATTTCTCTTTTTACTCTGGTTAGAGCCTGTTTGTGCTCTCCTCTGAAGAGAGTAGTACACACCGTTGTAGGAAATCTTCAGTTTCTTGGCAATTTCTCGCATGGAATAGCCTTCATTTCTAAGAACAAGAATAGGCTGTCGAGTTTCATATGAAAGTTATTTTTTTCTGGCCAGTTTGAGAGTTTAATGGAACCAACAAATGTAATGCTCCAGATTCTCAACTAGCTCAATGGAAGGTCAGGTTTATAGGTTCTCTAATCAGCCAAACTATTTTCAGCTGTGCTAACATACTTGCACAAGGGTTTTCAAGAGTATTCTAACCATCTATTAGCCTTCTTACACAGTTAGCAAACACAAAATACCATAAGGACACTGGAATGATGGTTGTTGGAAATGGGCCTCTATGCACCTATGAAGATATTGCATTACAAACCATACGTTTGCAGCTAGAATAGTATTTACCACATTAACAATGTATAGAGTGTATTTCTGAATCATTTAATGTTAGCTTCATTGGAAAAATCAGTTTTTCATTCAAAAATAAGGAAATTTCTAAGTGACCCTAAACTTTGGAACTGTAGTGTAGATCATATAATAGACAGATTCAAGGTTAGTAATTTGTGAGACTAGAAAATCAACATGATTTGAGCCGCTACATTCTCCCCACATTCCCTTAAGTCAAAATATTCAAAAACAGTGTGGATATGTATGCATGTGTCAAGATGGAAACTATTACTCTTGCAACACATATCCGTCTAACTGCCAACATTCAGCGGCTTCAGAGCAGAGTGCACTGACAGTGAGCAGCCCAATAGGCCACCGTTTCATGCTGAAGGTATTCCGAAAGGCTTCTGAGCAGAGCGTATTGACAGTGAGCAGCCCAATAGACAACCGCTTCATGCTCAGGGTATTCTAAAATGCTTCAGAGCAGAGCGCACTGACAGTGAGCAGCAGTATAGACAATGCTTTATGCAGAGAGTATTATGAAAGGCTTCAGAGCAGAGTGCACCGACAGTGAGCAGTAGAATAAACAACGCTTTAAGCTGAGGGTACTATGAAAGGCTTCAGAGCGGAGCGCAGTGACAGTGAGCATCAGAATAGCCAACACTTGATGCTGAGGGTATTCCAAAAGTCTTCAGAACAGAGTGCACTAACAGTGAGCAGCAGAATAGACAACGCTTCATGCTGAGGGTATACCGAATGACTTCTGAGCAGAGCTCACTGACAGCGAGAAGCCCAATAGACAACAACTTCATGCTCAGGGTATTCTGAACGGCTTCAGATCAAAGTGCACTGACAGTGAGCAGCCCAGTAGCCAACCACTTCATGCTCAGGGTATTCCAAAAAGTTTCAGAGCAGAGCGCACTGACAGTGAGCAGCAGAATAGATAACCACTTGATGCTGAGGGTTTTCCGAAAGGCTTCAGAGCAGAACGCACTGACAGTGAACAGCAGAATAGACACTGCTTCATGCTGAGGGTATTCCGAAAGGCATAAGAGCCGATCGCACTGACAGTGAACAGCAGAATAGACACTGCTTCATGCTGAGGGTATTCCAAAAGGCTTCAGAGCAGATCGTACTGAGAGTTAGCAGCTGAATAGACACTGTTTTATGCTGAAGGTATTCCAAAAGGCTTCAGAGCAGAAAGCCCTGACAGTGAGCTGCAGAATAGACACTGTTTCATGCTGAGTGTATTCCGAAAGGCTTCAGAGCAAAGTGCACTGACAGTGAGCAGCAGAATACACAACACTTTATGCTGAGAGTATTCCAAAAGGCTTCAAAAGCAGAAAGCACTGACAGTGAGCAGCAGAATAGACACTGCTTCATGCTGAGGGTATTCCAAAAGGCTTCAGAGCAGATCGTACTGAGAGTTAGCAGCTGAATAGACACTGTTTCATGCTGAGGGTATTCCGAAAGGCTTCAGAGCAGAGTGCACTGACAGTAAACAGCAGAATAGACACTGCTTCATGCTGAGGGTATCCCGAAAGGCTTCAGAGCAGAGCGCACTGACAGTGAACAGCAGAATAGACACTGCTTCTGTCAGGACTCTGAACATTTTTTTTACCTTTTTGTGCATTACTGCCCTTTTCCAAGATGGCGTCTTTGGTCTCATGTGCACTGTGTCTTCCTGCTATAAAACTCCACCCCAGCCTTCAGTCTGTGCTAGAGTATTCTGCCTTGCATCCAGCTCCTGACCTCTGGTGACTCCCTGGCTATATACCTGCTTCTGTGAACCTGTGGGGTTATCCTGCTACTCTGCTCTGAGTTCCTGCTGCATACACCAGTTCCAGTAATCCTCCTCCATCTGCTGCTCGTGTTTGCTTCCATCTGCATTTGCTGGACATGTAAGCTGTTTCTGCTCTGCGAGAACCTGAGACTATTACCCAGACCTCCCTGGTTGAGCTAAGATGTTATTTGAACTGCCTTATAAGCATATCTATCTGTGTTTTGGACTAAGCAAAGACTAATTCGTGTCAAGTATCCTCAAGAATAATTGTGTTTCATAGACTTTCTGCGTGATTGCATTTTCCTCTGAAGTTTCCTATAGACGGCTGAGCTGCATTTGATATTTGCACCAAGTGTTGTGGACTTGAGTTTCTCTCTGCACCTGTTTGAATCACCGTGTGAT
The DNA here is from genome assembly GCF_051348905.1 of Ranitomeya variabilis. Lineage (NCBI taxonomy): Eukaryota > Metazoa > Chordata > Amphibia > Anura > Dendrobatidae > Ranitomeya > Ranitomeya variabilis. Next base: position 80,153,420 of record NC_135238.1, read on the forward strand.
AATATAGATTTTACCACTTATAAAACTGTGTCCTGTAGTTGTTTTGTTCCACGCAAAGAGTCTCCTGAGTTATCCCCTATAATTATTACAGCTTCATGCTGAGGGTATTCGAAAGGCTTTAGAGCAAAGTGCACTGACAGTGAGCAGCAGAATAGACAACACTTCATGCTGAGGGTATTCCAAAAGGCTTCAAATCAGTGAGCTGCAGAATAGACACTGTTTCATGCTGAGGGTATTCTGAAAGTCTTCAGAGCAGAGAGCACTGACATTGAGCAGTAGAATAGACAACCGATTCATGCTGAGGGTATTCCAAAAGGCTTCTGAGCAGAGCGCACTGACAGAACACTGGAAAGGACAGAGACACACTAAGCATGAACTGATTGTCCATTCTCATAGATACTCAATGTCTGCTCAGTCCTTGCCAGCGTTCTGTCAGTTTGCTGTGCTGATGCCGCTATTAACACTGGCAAGAAGAGAGAACACTGAGCATTTGTCGTCTTTCTGATGCATACTCAGTGTGTTCAATATCCTTGCTGAGGTTCAGAGAGACTACAGAGCAGAGCGCACTAACAGAACCCTGGCAATGGGAGAGAAGAGACTAGACCGGGCCTATCAGTAATGACATTATTCTTGAAGGAGGAAGTGGCACTGCCAACTCATGTGGTAGAGTAAACTGATAAAAACCCATACCACAGCACATAATTTGTGAGCCATTAGCAATAGAGGCAATAGAACCACCGGTACCAGTATAATTTGAGTCAGTGTTCTTTACAGTCATCTTCCTCCACCAAATCACCTATTATTTACAAAGCAGGCTTTCTATGATGTCAGTGACACCCTCATCTGCTAAAACAACTTTTTTGTGTTGATTTATTGGATGAGATGGAGAAGCAGCCATTGTACTTGGATGGCATGGGGCACAGGTGGAGGACACGATTCAAACGTCTCTCTGTGCTGCTGGCTCTGCCAGTTGTGGTGGTGAGATCACTGGGAGTGCTAGAAGCCCTCTGAGTCAGGGCGAATCTACAGGTGGTAATGAGGTGAGAGGGCAGTGAGCTCAGGACATATATCACACTGTGACAACTGTAATCTGATTCATGAATAATTTGGCTTACGATTGGGAACTAGATTGGGGGCCCAAGGAGGTGATATCAGAGGGGGAGGGTGGTGTATTCATATTAAAGGCAGAGCCTGATTTTGATGCCACAAATGTTGAATTTGTTCACAATTCCCCATGTGGATCCCCCTTCCCATATTTCGAAAGGTGCAATCATTGTTCTGATATGGTGGAAGCAAAATGTAAGGATAAAATGGGCATCACTTCAAAGGGACAAAACTGAGGAAGGCTTGGCGATTCCAGATCCATGGATATATTTTATAGCTTCACAGATGCAATATTTTCATGGGTGGGAAGAAAGTAAAAGTGTGGGCAAGAATGGTAGACTTGTCCTTCAAGACAAAAAATAGGTGTTGCCCATATATGTACTGGAGGTGGGTACTAAGTACACAGATAGAGAGAGACTAACCTCAGCAATGATGAACAAGGTGTGGGACGGGGAAGAGACTGTTGGGGATAAGGGAATACTCTAATTTTACCCCATTATGGCAAAATCAGCGACTGGTGGAGTTTGGCAAATTGACTGCTTTTTGAGGTTGGTAATCAAGGGGAATTCAGGCTTTAGATCAGAAAATAGAAAATGGAACACTTAAAAGCTTTAAAAAACTACAACAAGAGTTTGGATTGCCTCACTGCCTCTTCTTTCAACACCTACAAGGCATGCATAGCCGATGCAGTTTAATGCTGCACGACCAGCTCTATCCTCACCTACTGTATTCTCACCCATCCCTTGTAGATTGTGAGCCCTCGCGGGCAGGGTCCTCTCTCCTCCTGTTCCAGTTGTGACTTGTATTGTTCAAGATTATTGTACTTGTTTTTATTATGTATACCCCTCCTCACATGTAAAGCGCCATGGAATAAATGGCGCTATAATAATAAATAATAATAATAATAATAATAATAATAATAATAATGCTGTGGCATCGTATATACAGAATCATTATTTACTAGACTCAATAGCAGCAGCAAAATAAACAACTGGTTTCATTTAAAAAATCTATCAGCAACTCTTACAGTCTCGCATGAGAGACAATCCCCTGACAGCTAAATTCAATTGGAAAGCAGATATGGGGTCAATTACCGAAGAACAGTGGAAAGAGGTGTTGGAACTCACTCCAAGACTGTCCCCATGTGAATCTCAGAGGCTCTCACAGATATACCTTATTCATAGCGTATATAGAACACTGAGCTGTTGAGATATTTGAGAGAATTGGTCGATTTTTGAATCCCTGATAGCTTTACGTCTTTCACAAACACTGTATCAAGCACGCAATCTTATTTCACAACATTGGCTAGACGCTCAACCACTGACCACCGTTAATGAGTTAATACATAAGCTAAGCAATATTATGTGGTTGGAAAAATGGGTATATAGACAGAGAAAAGCAATCAAATTTGAAAACATTTGGGATCCTGGTTGAATGGTCCAGCCAGCCCTGTGATCTGGAGAACTCCTGAGAGATAAAATATGGCTCTAGCTTCTAGCTTCAGGAACACTTGTGGCATGATCATTCCAAGTTAAATGATATAGGTATGGCCATTACACATACAAGGTAATTATTACAACTGAATGGCAGATATTCTAATGTACACTCACTGGCCACTTTATTAGGTACACCTGTCCAACTTCTTGTTAACACTTAATTTCTAATCAGCCAATCACATGGCGGCAACTCAGTGCATTTAGGCATGTAGACATGGTCAAGACAATCTCCTGCAGTTCAAACCGAGCATCAGTATGGGGAAGAAAGGTGATTTGAGTGCCTTTGAACGTGGCATGGTTGTTGGTGCCAGAAGGGCTGGTCTGAGTATTTCAGAAACTGCTGATCTACTGGGATTTTCACGCACAACCATCTCTAGGGTTTACAGAGAATGGTCCGAAAAAGAAAAAAAATCCAGTGAGCGGCAGTTCTGTGGGCGGAAATGCCTTGTTGATGCCAGAGGTCAGAGGAGAATGGGCAGACTGGTTCGAGCTGATAGAAAGGCAACAGTGACTCAAATCGCCACCCGTTACAACCAAGGTAGGCCTAAGAGCATCTCTGAACGCACAGTGCGTCGAACTTTGAGGCAGATGGGCTACAGCAGCAGAAGACCACACCGGGTACCACTCCTTTCAGCTAAGAACAGGAAACTGAGGCTACAATTTGTACAAGCTCATCGAAATTGGACAGTAGAAGATTGGAAAAACGTTGCTTGGTCTGATGAGTCTCGATTTCTGCTGCGACATTCGGATGGTAGGGTCAGAATTTGGCGTAAACAACATGAAAGCATGGATCCATCCTGCCTTGTATGGAGCATCTTTGGGATGTGCAGCCGACAAATCTGCGGCAACTGTGTGATGCCATCATGTCAATATGGACCAAAATCTCTGAGGAATGCTTCCAGCACCTTGTTGAATCTATGCCACGAAGAATTGAGGCAGTTCTGAAGGCAAAAGGGGGTCCAACCCGTTACTAGCATGGTGTACCTAATAAAGTGGCCGGTGAGTGTATATACATCATAAAAATAGAATGAATATGGATTTCTCTGGAGTGTTATCAGTGGTTGGGGGGTGGAGGGTTACATTAGTTTGTTTTAATGGAAAAAAATCGAATCCTTGGAAGAAGATAACAACTTTATTGTATTTTATGTACTGTATAACAATTATATTGATACCATGTAATACTGAAAATCTCTTCGTTCTACTGACCTCTTTTTGTAAAAATTTTACTGTGTAATTTTCTTAATAAACATGATCCGATTAAAAAAAAATTCAGCCAAAACATATCCAGCCAAAACATCTTATGCTGCAAGATCTGCTTGTTCTACGGTCAGCTCGGGAGCAGGAGATGTGGCAAATCATGTTCATGTAGAAAGCTCAACAGTGCCTAAAAGCTGTGGTGGTGGTCATAGTGGTGCTAGTGGGTCCTATGTCCAAACATTTCAGGTGTGGGAATTTTTTTCCATGTTGCCAGAGGACCAATCTATTGCCATTGCGCAGGTTCTTCCTTTTGGAAAATAAGCCATGCACATCTTTGCACTTACCGACTAGCAACTATGTAGCTCCGTCAGCACTTGGAGAAAGCAAATATGGAGAGAGAAAAGTGACCATCGAAATGAACAAGGCTCAAAAAGTCCTCCTTCTGGTCCTTGTGATACTTTTTCTGTTGGTCAATCTGCATCCCTAATCAGCATCATCCTCATCTACTGTGCACGGATGGGCAGGAAGAGAAAAGATTCTTATTAATTAGCAAAAAAAAATTCTTTATATTTCAATTATGCAATTTTCTTTAACAAATTGATATATTTTTAAATAAATATTATTTAATGATTTTTTGGGGTCAGATTAGGTTCCCTAGTAAAAATCCAGAGCAGGGCAGGGTACATAGCGAAAAATTGATAAAACGTGGTAAAAAAATATGTTATATTCCATTTATGCCATATTCTTTAACCCTTCACCCCCCCTAGCCTGTTTTCACCTTCATGACCAGGCCAAATTTTACGATTATGACCATTGTCACTTTATGTGGTAATGACTATGGAACACTTCAACGGATCCCAGTGATTCTGAGAATGTTTTTTTGCGACATATCATACTTAATGATAGTGCTAACATTTGTTTGATATGACTTGCGTTTATTTGTGAAAATATCAGAAATTTCGCATACATGTTGAAAATTTAGCAATTTTCAAACTTAATTCTAATGCACTTAATCCAAAGAGTTATGTCGCAGAAAATCTATATATATAATTGTCTAAGGGTTTTTCTGTCTGTCTGTCCTGGAAATCCCGCGTCTCTGATTGGTCGAGGCCGCCAGGCCTCGACCAATCAGCGACGGGCACAGTATCGACGTAGATGTCATAATGGTTGCCATGGCGACGATGATGTCATAAAGGTTGCCTCGACCAATCAGCGACGGGCACAGTCTGCCGTGAATTCTGGAATCATCATTGTCCATATACTACGGGGACATGCATATTCTAGAATACCCGATGCATTAGAATCGGGCCACAGTCTAGTAGTTAATAAACACCATTTCCCACATATCTACTTTACACCAGCACCATTTTGTTAATTTATTTTTTTTGTTAAGAAGTTAGAAGGGTTAAAGGTTGATCAACAATTTCTCATTTTTCCAGCAAAATTTACAAAACCATTTTTTAGGAACATCACATTTGACTTTGGGGGGTCTATATGACAGAAAATTACCAAAAATTACACCATTCTAAAGACCTTAAAGTCCCCAAAACCACATTCAAGAAGTTTACTAACCCTTCAGGTGCTTCACAGGAATCAAAGTAATGTGGAAGGAAAGAAAGGGACATTCTAATTTTTTTTTAAAAAAGCGATCAAAAAATGTCACGTGCCCGAAAATGCTACCAATAAAAACGTCAATTCGCCCCACAAAAAACAAAACATCACATGACTCTGTGGACCAAAATATGGAAAAATTATAGCTCTCAAAATGTGGAGACACAAAAACTATTTTTTGCAATAAAAAGCGTCTTTTAGCCTGTGACGGCTGTCAATCATAAAAATCCGCTAAAAAACGCTATAAAAGTAAATCAAACCCCCCTTCATCACCCCCTTAGTTAGGGAAAAATAATAAAATTAAAAAAATGTATTTATTTCCATTTTCCCATTAGGGTTAGGGCTAGGGTTAGGGTTAGGGCTAGGGTAAGGGCTAGGGTTAGGGCTAGGGCTAGGGTTAGGGCTAGGGTTAGGGCTAGGGTTAGGGCTAGGGTAGGGTTAGAGCTAGGGTTAGGGTTAGGTTTACGGTTAGGGCTAGGGTTGGAGCTAGGGTTAGGGTTAGGGTTGGGGCTAGGGTTAGGGTTGGGGCTATGGTTAGGGTTTCAGTTAGAATTGGGGGTTTCCACTGTTTAGGCACATCAGGGGCTCTCCAAACGCGACATGGATCTCAATTTCAGCCAATTCTGTGTTGAAAAAGTAAAACAGTGCTCTTTCCCTTCCGAGCTCTCCCGTGCTCCCAAACAGGGGTTTACCCCAACATTTGGGGTATCAGCGTTCTCAGGACAAATTAAACAACAACTTTTGGGGTCCAATTTCTCTTGTTACCCTGGGGAAAATAAAAATTTGGGGGCTAAGGAACCATTTTTGTGGGGTAAAATGATATTTTATTTTCACGGCTCTGCGTTATAAACTGTAGTGAAACACTTGGGAATTCAAAGTTCTCACAACACATCTAGATAAGTTCCTTGGGTGGTCTAGTTTCTAATATGAGGTCAATTGTGTGAGGTTTCTACTGTTTAAGTACATTAGGGGCTCTGCAAACGTAATGTGACGCCTGCAGACCAATCCATCTAAGTCTGCATTCCAAATGGCGCTCCTTCCCTTCCTAGCTCTGCCATGTGCCCAAAGGGTGGTTTCCCCCCACATATGGGGTATTACCGTACTCAGGACAAATTGGACAACAACTATTGGGGTCCAATTTCTCTTACCCTTGGGAAAATACAAAACTGGGGGCTAAAAAATAATTTTTGTGGAAAAAAATGATTTTTTTATTTTCACGGCTCTGCGTTATAAACTGTATTGAAAGACTTGGGGGTTCAAAGCTCTCACAACACATCTAGATAAGTTCCTTGGGGGGTCTAGTTTCTAATATGGGGTCACTTGTGGGGGGGTATCTACTGTTTAGGTACATTCGGGGCTCTGCAAATGCAATGTGACACCTGCAAACCAATCCATCTAAGTCTGCATTCCAAATGGCGCTCCTTCCCTTCCGAGCCCTGCCATGCGCCCAAACGGTGGTTCCCCCCCACATATGGGGTATCAGCGTACTCAGGACAAATTGGACAACAACTTTTGGGGTCCAATTTCTTCTCTTACCCTTGGGAAAATAAAAAATTGGGGGCGAAAAGATCATTTTTGTGAAAAAATATGATTTTTCTCCTGTTACCCCACATATGGGGTATCAGCGTACTCAGGACAAATTGGACAACAACTTTTGGGGTCCAATTTCTTCTCTTACCCTTGGGAAAATAAAAAATTGGGGGAGAAAAGATCATTTTTGTGAAAAAATATGATTTTTCTCCTGTTACCCTTGGGAAAACACAAAACTGGGGGCTAAAAAATAATTTTTTGGGGAAAAAAATAATTTTTATTTTCACGGCTCTGTGTTATAAACTGTAGTGAAACACATGGGGGTTCAAAGCTCTCACAACACATCTAGATAAGTTCCTTAGGGGGTCTACTTTCCAAAATGGTGTCACTTTTGGAGGTTTCAATGTTTAGGCACATCAGTGGCTCTCTAAACGCAACATGGTGTCCCATCTCAATTCAAGTCAATTTTGCATTGAAACGTCAAATGGCACGCCTTCCCTTCCGAGCTCTGCCATGCGCCCAAACAGTGGTTTACCCCTACATATAGGGTATCAGCATACTCAGGACAAATTGCACAACAACTTTTGGGGTCCAATTTCTTCTCTTACCCTTGGGAAATGAAAAATTGGGGGCGAAAAGATCATTTTTGTAAAAAAATATGATTTTTATTTTTACGGCTCTGTATTATAAACTTCTGTGAACAACTTGGTGGGTTAAAGTGCTCACTACACATCTAGATAAGTTCCTTCGGGGGTCTACTTTCCAAAATGGTGTCATTTGTGGGGGGTTTAAATGTTTACGCACATCAGTGGCTCTCCAAACGCAACATGGCGCCCCATCTCAATTCCTGTCAACTTGCATTGAAAAGTCAAACGGCGCTCCTTCCCTTCCGAGCTCTTCTATGCGCCCAAACAGTGGTTTACCCCCACATATGGGGTATCAGCGTAATCAGGACAAATTGTACAACAAATTTTGGGGTCCATTTTCTCCTGATATCCTTGGTAAAATAAGTCAAATTGGAGCTGAAGTAAAGTTTGTGTGAAAAAAAGTTAAACGTTCATTTTTATTTAAACATTCCAAAAATTCCTGTGAAACACTTGAAGGGTTAATAAACTTCTTGAATGTGGTTTTGAGCACCTTGGTTATTTTCTGTCATATAGACCCCTCAAAATGACTTCAATTGAGATGTGGTCCCTAAATGGTGCTGTAAAAATGAGAAATTGCTGGTCAAATTTTAACCCTTATAACTCCCTAAAAAAAAAAATTGGGGTTCCAAAATTGTGCTGATGTAAAGTAGACATGTGTGAAATGTTACTTATTAAGTATTTTGTGTGACATATTTCTGTGATTTAAAGGCATACAAATTCAAAGTTGGAAAATTGTGAAATTTTCAAAATTTTTGCCAAATTTCCATTTTTTTCACAAATAAACGCAAGTCTTATCGAAGAAAGTTTACCACTATCATGAAGTACAATATGTCATGAGAAAACATTGTCAGAATCATCAGGATCTGTTGAAGCGTTCCAGAGTTATAACCTCATAAAGGGACAGTGGTCAGAATTGTAAAAATTCGCCCGGTCATTAACGTGCAAACCACCCTTGGGGCTTAAGGGATTAATAACCAGCAAAGGCTATGCAGACAACTGTGGGCTGATAGTAATAGCCTAGAAAGGGGCCATGGATATTGCCCCCCCCCCAGCTAAAAACAACAGCACTCAGCCAACCCAGAAAAGGCGCATCGCTAAGATGTGCCAATTCTGGCACTTAGCCTTGCTCTTCCCACTTGCCCTGTAGCAGTGGCAAGTGGGATAATAGTTGTGGGGTTTGATGTCACTGTCAGGTGACATAAAGCCCCGATGTTAGTAACAGAGGTGTCAATAAGACGCCCCCATTACTAACCCCATAGTCAAACTGTTAAGAAAAGACGATCAGTGGAAGCAGCTGCTGACTGCTAAATCCAAGGAGCAGCCGTTCCACTTAAAACCACCGGAGGGAGCCCAAGAGCGGAATTCACAACAGCGCTCCTTCCCTTCTGAGCCCTGCCATGCGCCCAAACAGTGGTTCCCCCCACATATGGGGTATCATTGTACTCAGGACAAATTGGACAACAACAACATAGACACTCAGTTAAAAATCCTTTAATTGAAATAAAGACACAGGTTCCTTTAATGTTCTAAATTACACCATACTTACTGCCACACCTAATTCCCCGATTCCCTTGATCTCCTGTAATAAAAGTTAAATAATAAACCAACAATATACCCATACCTGTCCGTCGTTGTGTCCCACGCAGTAATCTAGATCTGGGGGTATACAGTTTTCAACCTGGACAGTGCCAAGATGCAACGATCCTGGCTGAAAACCATTGGTGAATGAACTACTGAGAGTTGAGCTTCAGTGACTAGCGGTGACGTCACTGAAGCTGCACTTATTCACAGCCTGAGCTGCAATGAACTCTGGACCATGAGAAAATGCACTGTCATTTTCCCACGGTCCGGAGTTCATTGCAGTTCAGGCTGTGAGGGAGCGCAGCTTCAGTGACATCACCGCTAGTCACTGAAGCTCCCCTCTCAGCAGCTCATTCCGCTGTGTCTTTATTTCAATGAAAGGATTTTTTACTGGGTGTCTGTGTTTTCTTAACAATTTGACTATGGGGTTAGTAATGGGGGCATCTTATTGATGCCTCTCTATTACTAACCTTGGGGCTTGATGTCACCTGACAGTGACATCAACACCCACAACTATTACCCCACTTGCCACCGCTACAGGGCAAGTGGGAAGAGCGAGGCTAAGTGCCAGAATTGGCGCATCTTAGAGATGAGCCTTTTCTGGGGCGGCTGATTGCTGATCTTTTTAGCCAGGGGGGCCAATATCCATGGCCCCTTCCTAGGCTATTAATATCAGACCACAGCTGTCTGCATAGCCTTTGCTGGTTATTAATTCTAGGGGGACCCCACATCATTTTTGGGGGGCTCCCCTATTTTATTAGCCAGTAAAGGCTACGTATACAGCTGTGAGCTGATATTAATAGCCTGGGAAGCTCCATGGGTGTTACCCCCTTCCCAGGCTATAAACATCTGCCCTCAGTCGCTGGCTTTCCCCCTGCTGGTTTCCCAAATTGCGCATGAGCCCATGCCATTTTTTTCCCCAAAATAATCTTTTAGTAAATAAATACATGTCCAGTAATTTACACACACACTGTACTAATTGTACTTGTCACTGACAGCTATATATCTATCTATTCTATTTCTATTTACTGTATGTAATCCATCTCTTCTGTCGGCTCCTGCAGTGATTTTATAGAAGCCGGCAGATGAATTACCTGCTTTTCTTCTATCTATCTTTCTGTGCAATATGAATACATATACTGTATATATGTGTGTGTGTGTTACTGACATGTAGTGTATATATATATATATATGTATATATATATATATATATATATATATATATATATATATATATATATTCTATGTGTATATTTCTATTCTATCTATTCTATTCTAACCTGTCAGTCTGTGATTATACAGTACATGGCAGATCATTTGCCACCTTTTAATCTATCTATCCATCTATCTATCTATCTATCTATCTATCTATCTATCTATCTATCTATCTATAAATTCAAAAAAGAAGGCAGCACTCCATTTTTCTTTACAAAATGTGCAGGATTTTAATCAGACCCACATGTCTGTGTGACGTTTCGGCTCTGAATGAGCCTTTGTCAAGCAGTGAGTACAACATTATAGTGCATATATATAGTGTTTTAAGATAATTAACAGTCCTTGATCAAAGCCATTTGTAATTACTTAAGTGCATGTAATACAGTACATTATATAAAGTGCGTATGTGCATAATTCTGCCTCTTATGTATACATAATTCCAAGTTACGCTGTTCTTACCGCCATAGAGACTTGCTAGTAATGGAGGACACCATCTCGTCTATCGGCGTTCACAAGAATCTAGTGCGCAGGTCTGGCACGTCATAATACTATCCTGGACTGCAGGCCAATAGCAGACGTCGGCGCATGTGCAGTAGCGCTAAATTCCGCCATCTTTGTAGTGGACACCAATGACCATCTGGAGGTTACAAAGGAGGCATGAGAGAAGGTCATGTGGTCAGATGAGACCGAAATAGAACTTTTTGGTATCAACTACACTCGCCGTGTTTGGAGGAAATACAGCCCCCAAAACACCATCCCAATTGAAGAGAGCATGGATGGGGTCATGTATTGCTAGGTTTTGGCCAAAAATCTCCTTCTCTCAGTAAAAGCATTGAAAATGAGTCATGTCTGGGTCTTCCAGCATGACAATGACCCGAAAGACACACCCAGGGCAACTAAGGAGTGGCTCCATAGGAAGGATTTCAAGGTCCTGGGGTGGTCTAGCCAGTTTTTGGACATGAACCCAATAGAAAATTTTTGTAGGAAGATTTGGAAGAAGTGGAAACTCAATGTTCCCCAGTGACTAAAATCACTGCTGCAGTGTGCAAACTTTGTCAAAAACTACAGGAAACATCTGACCTCTGTAATTGCAAACAAAGGTTTCTATACCAAATATTAAGTTTTGTTTTTCTATTGTATCAAATACTTATTTCATGCAATAAAATGCAAATTAATTATGTAAAAATCATACAATGTGATTTTATGTTTTTTTTTTGTAGTATTCTGTCTCTCACAGTTGAACTGTGCCTACGATAAAAATAACAGACCTCCCCATTCTTTGTAGGTGGGAAAACTTGCAAAATCGTCAGTATATGAAATATTTTTTTCCCACTGAACCTGCCTGTATAGATTATGTATTTACTATGTATCACTGCTTATTCATACAGTTTGCGGACTCATGTTTCTGTGTGAATGTGCCTTTTATATTACTCCATTTTAGTTTTTTTACACAGAGGCATGTAAAAGTTTGGGCACCCCTGGTCAAAATTACTGATATTGTGAACACTTAAGCAAGTTGAAGATGAAATGATCTCTAGAAGGCATAAAGTTAAAGTCTTTGTGTTTTAGGCAAAAAACATGTCTTTTTTTTTTTCATTTTAAAAATTACAAAAAAAGAAAATGCTAAAGTTTGGGCACCCTTAGAGATTTGTGTGCTCAGATAACTTTGACCTAGGATTCAGACCTTAATTAGCCTGTAAGGGCTTGTGCACACATTGCAGATTTGGTGCATTTTTGCCATGCAGGTTTGTTTGCAAAATCTGAAGCAATCTTGACGCCAGCAAAGTGGATGAGAAACCTGAATTGTTATGCAGAGATTGAGTATTTTTGACTTGCAGATTTGGTGCAGAAAATAATCTGCAGAATGTCAATTCTCTGTGGGTTTTTGCCAGTGTTTTTCACCTCACTCAAAGCAGTCAGAAAAATGGAGGGCAAAAACCCAGGCAAAAATGCTGACAAAAATGCATCAAAAATGCGCTTTTTTGCAACTGCACTTTTTCTGCCAAGAGATGTACAAATGGTGCAGAAATTTCTGCCTTCATTTACTCAGCGTGTGCACATAACCTTAGGGTTATGGCTTGTTCACTATCATCATTAGGAAAGGTCAGGTAATGCAAATTCCCCAAGTTTATAAAAACCCAGCCTCTTCTAAACTTGTGCCAAAACACAGCAGCCATTTTTTCCTCTAACAAGATGCCTAGCTCTCTGAAAATGAAAACGGTAGAGGCCCACAAAGCAGGAGAAGGCTATGAGAAGATAGCAAAGCATTTTCAAGTTGCACTTTGCTCAGTTGGAAATGTAATTAAGAAATGGCAGTTAACGGGAACAGTGAAGGTGAGTTGCCCACCAGGGCCGTAGGGTACCCGGTACCGGGTCCGGTGTTCACAGGGGGATGTCACGGTGACCCAGTCCGTGGCCCTGGGCGCCCATGTAAAAGGGAAATTGAATAAAGTTTATGTTCGTGATGCCACCTGTGGTATTCGGTCAGTGGGGACCGACGCTGCTTTAAGGGGTCCTTTGGGGTGATGTTATGGCAGCTAGATGGTATAACTTCCCACAGGTGAAGTATGTCCCCAGGGCTCCCAGTGTGTAGATGGAGGATGGTGAATGGTGCAGTAAGGAATGAGGACACAGGTTTGCAGTCTCTTGTTTCCTGAAGAATTCAGGCAACCGCAGTCCAGGGCACCAGATCACAGGTACAGGCAGGGTCCGGCTGGCTTGGAGGCAAGTTGGGAGTCCCCTTTTCCAGGTGGAGATGAAAGCCTTCATCTAGCGTGGTGGTGTTGTAGTCCCTTACTGCCTATGGCTTCTGATAAGGTCCTCACAGTTCTTCTCTCTGTCCCCCATATAGTATAGGTCATAAACCCGTATGACAGGTGACTCGAGCCTTTTTACAGGGACTCTATCATGCCCCGGGCTCTATGCGTCACTGTGCCTCCTGGGTATTGAGGCAGACAGGTAACTTGCAGTTCAGCTGCCCTACCGGTCTCTGCTGTAAGTCTTAGAGTCCCTTACAACCTCGGTGTTCCGGCTACCGGTTATCTGCACTTTGCCAGGGAGACAGTCTGTTCGCTGCTGTCCTCCCCCTGGTGTCCTCGCCTGTGCCTCTCTCTCCTACATGCTCACTAAAATCTGGTCTTCTTTTGGTGTTGTCTCTGTCCAGGATCTGCAGCACTTTCTCGTGGCTGCACTGCCCCTCTTTTTCCTTTCCCTCTGTCTCTCTGATAGGAACTGACTCACTTTTTCTCCAAAACCACAATATATATAGGGAAGTCACCTAGGATTAGGATCAAAAGCTCCCCCTTGTGTCCTGGAGTGTGAGCATGTTGCATGTTTGTGTTAACCTGGTGAAAGTTATCCTTCCTTGCCTTCAAGCGTGACATCATTCTCCCCATGAGGAAAGCAATACCATTGTGACGACCAGGACCCTGGGGCGTCACAAAGGTCAAGATAAGGTTTGGAAGACCAAGCAAAATTTCAGTGAGTGCTGCTCTTTGGATTGCTTGAGAGGCAAATCAGAACCTCCACTTGATGACTGCAAAAAAACTTCAGAAAGATTTGAGTTGTGGTACATTGTTCTACTGTAAAGAAAATCTGGTAGAAATTTGCCTTACTTTGCACAATTTATTGTTTACATAGCTTTGCACTTTGCACTTTATGAATTTAGTCAGTGTGTTCCCTTCAGTGTAGCTTGGCAGTCTCTGTACCTTATTAGAAAAAAATAATATTTTATGTGATTAATAAAATTTGATATTTTGGATTATATGCCATGAGCGTTTTAGTTCCGTTTTGTTGAAGTTCTGATTATGAGTTGAGTCCTCTGTCCAACAATTTGATTTTGCTGTGGGTAATTTTGTGCATAATATCATTGAAAATCTGTAGCTAGACCTCAAATTAGAAGTGCATGTAAGACAACCCAGAAATCTCACAGAACTTGAGGAATTTTCCAAAGAAGAATGGACGTAAATCCCTCAAACAAGAATTAAAAGACTCTTGTCTGGCTACAAAAAGTGTTTACAAGCTATGATACTTTCAAAAGAGAGTGCTACTAGGTACTAACCATGCAGGGTGCTCAAACTTTGGCACTGGACCATTTCCGCTTTTGCAATTTTTAAATGTAAAAGATGAAAATGTATATATTTTTTTCCCTAAAATACAAATTAAATGTGTCAGCTTTAACTTTAGGCCTTTTAGAGATCATTTCATCTTCAACTTACTTAATTGTTCATAATAACAGTTAATTACAGTAATTTTGACCAGGGGTGCCCAAACGTTTACATGCCATTGTATGTAATATAATAATAAAGCATTTATTTTACATTTACTACTGTATGATGTTTAATATTTGTAGGAGTTTATTAAAAAGTATGGAATATGTCAATTATATTAATAAACCAGAAGTCCTAGACAAGGACTGTGCAGCATATTATCACTTCTATGAAAGCAGACTCACCAGCTGAGCACATCGCCAACAACTAGGGGGTGCCTCACGGGTGAAGTCAGCCTCACAGTTGGAAAAGCACTGTTTTAAAAGACCAAATCTTCATCAAGAACTTTGTCTGCATGTCTCTCCATTTACAATCTTTGGGGAACATTTTTTTCTCGAAGAGTTGCACTATAATCCAATTATCCATTCCCATTTCAGCTACATGTTTCCCAATCAACCACCCTGCATTCTGGAATAACAGCATCACAGCCAGTCCTGACAGGTTTTAGAATGAATAAGTTTTTGTCCTTACAATTCAATTCAGTGTATATTTAATTGCATTAAGATGTACAGTATGTCTTTATTATATGCATTATAAGTTATTTTAATATTTGAATTATAATATTTGTAAAAAAAAATAATTTCAATCCTATTTAAAGAAATCATAAGAAGTATAAAATATGTAGCAATGTTCTAAAATGCTGGTTTTAAAGGGAACTTGTCATCTCCAGAAACACTATTTACCTGTAGATACAACGATGATCAGCAATTAAAAAATAAAGCAAATGTTACACACCTATCTCTAGTCGGGCCCTGCTCCATCTGCCCAGCTCCATTGAACTTTCTCATGCTCCATATCGGTCTTTGCAGGAGGGCAGGCGTGCTTCTGTGGAGCCCGAGGGTCCAGTCGCCACAGAGGTACTGCAGCTCAGCCAGAAGTGTGGTGTCCCAGTCTCGGTTAAGGAGGGGGCACTACCCGGTACCCACATACTAGCATCCAACAGCACTCCAGGCCAGGGGATCTGGGCGGACCCTATTTAGGAAGGACCCCATCTCAGGCTGGAGGGTGAACTAGGTAGAGGGTGTGGGTGGATGAGGTAGAGTGACAGTTGAAGGTGTGAAGTTTTCCAGGAAGCGGGAGTGAAGCAAAATTAGTGAGGAGTCTGTGAGAGGAGGACGCAGGTGTCTGAGAGGAGCTCCAGAGAGAAGTGCTCCTAAGGACCAGGGAAGTGAGGAATCCACCCATGGGACCCGAATCCATGCTGACCGTAGTCGGGTGGAGGTACCAGGCCACAATGGGGAACGGCCCCAGACTAGTGGAGAGACTGTAGGACTCAGCTAGCAAACTGGAAGCTGTGGTGTCTGTATGTGCCACAGCCAAATCTACACATAATCACTAAAAGCTAGCCACATAGGGTCAAGGGGATCAGGAGGACATCGCCCAACAGGACCTGAGGCTCCCGGCTTGGGACACTGTGTGTATGGCACAGGTCAGGATGGTTTGAGTCAGAGCAGAAAGGGGACCTGGAAAGGTACAGAAGAAGGGGTCCTGGAAAAGTGCACCCCAAACTACCAGAGAGTTGACTGGACCATTGACCTGGAGGACACAGCACCCGGCTGGTGATTGTAACCTGGAGACTGTGAGTAAAGTGTGAAGACTGCACCCTGCTGTGTCCTCAGAATTATTTACTGCGTCACCTGCCTCTACTACAACAGTTCCCATCAGCAAACTAAAGGTACCGTCACACTCAGCAACTTTGCAAAGAGAACGACAACAATCCGTGACGTTGCAGTGTCCTGGATAGCGATCTCATTGCGTTTGACACGCAGCAGCGATCTGGATCCCGCTCTGCCATCACTGGTCGGAGCTAGAAGTCCAGAACTTTTTTTCGGCGCCAGGTCGGCGTGTATCGTCATGTTTGACATCAAAAGCAACGACGATAACAATGGATGTAATGGAGCTAACAACCAGCGAGAACGAGAAGTGAGTCGCCGTTACGTCGCTGGATCGCCCCTGCATCGTTCTGGAGTTGCTATGTTTGATGTCTCTACAGCGACCTAAACAGCGACACTCCAGCGATCTAGTTTAGGTTGGCTCGTTGTCTATATCGCCGCAGCGTCGCTGAGTGTGACGGTACCTTTACCCTATAACTGCCCTGGGGCCTTGCTCTACCCGTGGAGAGCTGTACCATCGATCCAAGTGCCCCACGGCCCTGGGGTGCCCTCACTTCCATGTGATTAATTGTCTGGGCCTATTTCAGGGCTTCGAAGACTCACATCTGGGCTTTGGTAGTTAGACAGAAAGCTGACTGGGTTGGAACCAGGCAATATCCTGTGGCAGAGGGTGTTGCGGGGAAAGATCCAGGGGGGTCCCTGTCAGGGGTGGGATCCTGACAGAGGCCTAGCGAACAGGAAAGAACGTTAAGGAACCGCGCCTGCACTACATCGCGGCGGTATCTCAAGAAAGGACAAGAGGTGAGGTTTATTGTGGAGAGTGAGAAACGAGATCAAAGCAAAAAGGAGATAACACCAGTAGGAGTCGTGCTGTAAGATCGAGGCAACATCCTACTGAGGCGCGTAGCCGGTGGCCGGAACGCCGAGGAAGTATTAGGCTCCAAGCAATACTTCAAACAGTGGCAGGACAGTTAATTATAGGCGGGCTGTCTCACCTAAATCACCTAAGCAGACATAGGGGGCAACTGTGGGAGAGGGGCGTCACTAGGGTCCCGGAAGAACTCCAGGCCTACCCGTCATACAGGTGCGTCCTATCCATATCATCTGGGGGACGGAGAAGAACATCAGAACAGACATAAGTTGTGGGAAAGAACATCAGAAACAGACACAACAGTTGTGAGGACTATCCTGTGGTGCTCAGCAGGGAAGTACTACAACACACAGGCGCTAGAAGGAAGGCACAGATTTCCACCTGCAAAGGGAACTCTGGAGGTGCCATCGGACCGGCCGGTCTCAGATAGCCCTGTTAACCGTACTCTGGATTGAGGATCTTGAAGCCTTCAGTAAAGAGGTAAAGAGACTGCAACCCTGTGTCCTCGTTATTCATCGCGACCTGCACCACGCACCACCACCTACACCTTTCACTGGACGCCCCTTAGCAGGGTCACGGACCGGGTCTAGCCACCGTGACAACCCCAGAACTGAGACAGAGAGGCCCGGTATCGAGTACCCCGCGGCCCTGCGTCTGGGGGCGCTCCATAGCCATATAGTAATGATAAAAATGAGACCCCTCTCTCCAGCTGCCTCACCAGCCTTCCCCTGACTGCACCTAACTGGAGGTCATGCTGCTTCCTCTATTACCCCAGACCCGTGTGCAGCTGCTCAACCAGAACCACCCTAGATTGGGTCCCCTTTCTGAATATAATACTGCCGTAGTGTTCTCACATAATACCGCCATACGGATCACACATAATACTGTCCTATAGTTCTCACATAATACCGTCATACAGATCGCAAATAACGACGCCATATAGATCTCACATAATATCGCCATATTAATCAGACATAATACCGCCATATACTTGACACATAATACCGCCATATACTTGACACATAATACCGCCATATACTTCTCACATAACGACGCCATATAGATCTCACATAATTCCGCCAGTGTTCTCACATAATACCACCATAAAGATCACACATAATACCGCCATATAGATCACACAAAACAGGGGGGAGAGGAGTACATAGGAGAGGATTAGATACATGGCCCAGCAGTCAGTATCACACAGGACAGTATTAGATACACAGCTCAGTCAGTATCACACAGGATAGGATTAGATACATGGCTCAGCAGTCAGTATCACAAAGGATAGCATTAGATACACAGCTCTGCAGTCAGTATCACACAGGATAGGATTAGATACATGGCTCAGCAGACAGTATCACACAGGATAGGATTAGATACACGGCTCAGCACACAGTATCCTACAGGAGAGGATTAGATACACGTCTCATCACAGTATCACACAGGGTATGATTAGATACATGGCTCAGCAGACAGTATCACAAAGGAGAGGATTAGATACACAGCTCAGTCAGTATCACACAGGATAGTATTAGATACAGGGCTCAGCAAACAGCATCACACAGGAGAGGATTAGATATACGTCTCAGCACAGTATCACACAGGGTAGGATTAGATACATGGCTCAGCAGACAGTATCACACAGTAGAGGATTAGATACACAGGTCAGTCAGTATCACACAGGATAAGATTAGATACATGGCTCAGCAGACAGCATGACACAGGAGAGGATTAGATACACATCTCAGCACAGTAACACACATGGGAGGAGATACACTGCTCAGAGTCAGCATCACAAAGGATAGGATTAGATTACCTCTCCCCCTCCCCCTCCCCCACTGATACTTACTTCACTGCTCCACTGCTGAGTCCTTTCTCCCTCCTGTTCCGTCCTTGGTCTCCTCCTCCTATAACCGCACGGCTCCTGCGAATATACTGGGAAACTGGAGCTCACAGACACACTGTGAGCTCCAGAAAGATGGAGCTGATCTCCTCCCTCTGCTGTGATGTGGATGGCTCAGGGGGCATAGCCAGATCACAGCAGGGAGAAGCTCAAAATAAAGTATAGGTTCGGCTTCCGACCGCAGTCTCCTATGCCCAGGGCAGCCATATTTGCAGAGTGTAAGTGTCGTGCAGCTACACTTACACTCCTGCAAAGCAAAAAGCAAAGTGGCTGAAAAAATAATTAATAATAAAAAAATGTTAAAGTTAAAAAATGTAAATTTGTATTAAAAATAATTGTTTATATAAACAACCATTTTTAATACAAAAAAATAAAATGCGGCACCTTCCCTTTAAAAGAGGGTAAATCATTACACAATGTTGCAAAAGCTGTTGGTTGTTCACAGTCAGCTGTGCCTAAAATCTGGACCAAATACAAACAGCATGGGAAGGTTGTTAAAGGCAAACATACTGGTAGACCAAGGAAGACATCAAAGCGTCAAGACCGGAAACTTAAAGCAATATGTCTTCAAAACAGGAAATGCCCAACAAAACAAATGAGGAACGAATGGGTGGAAACTGGAGACGTCTGTGACCGAACTGTAAGAAACCGCCTAAAGGAAATGGGATTTACATACAGAAAAGCTAAATGAAAGCCATCATTAACACCTAAGCAGAAAAAAACAAGGTTACAATGGGCTAATGAAAAGCATTCGTGAACTGTAGATGACTGGACGAAAGTCATATTCAGTGATGAATCACAAATCTGCATTGGGCAAGGTGATGATCCTGGGACTTTTGTTTGGTGCCGTTCCAATGAGATTTATTAAGATGACTGCCTGAAGAGAACATGCAAATTTCCACAGTCATTGGTGATATGGGGCTGCATGTCAGGTAAAGGCACTGGGGAGATGGCTGTCAATACATCTTCAATAAATGCCCAAGTTTATGTTGATATTTTGGACACTTTTTTATCCCATCAATTGAAAGGATGTTTGGGGATGATGAAATCATTTTTCAAGATGATAATGTATCCTGCTATAGAGCAAAAACTGGGCAAACATTTCTTGAAAATAGACACATAAGGTCAATGTCATGGCCTGCAAATAGTCCGGATCTCAATCCAATTGGAAATCTTTGGTGGAAGCTGAAGAAAATGGTCCATGACAAGGCTCCAACCTGCAAAGCTGATCTGGCAACAGCAATCAGAGAAAGTTGGAGCCAGATTGATGAAGAGTACTGTTTCACACTCATTAAGTCCATGCCTCAGAGACTGCAAGCTGTTATAAAAGCCAGAGGTGGTGCAACAAAATACTAGTGATGTTTTGGAGTGTTTTTTGTTTGTTTTTCATGATTCCATAATTTTTTCCTCAGAATTAAGTGATTCCATAATTTTTTCCCTATGCTTGGTTAAAAAAAGTAACCATTACTGACTACCACATTTTTTGTTCTTGATTTCTTTTAGTGTTTCTTAACCCCTTAATCCCATATGACGCACTATCCCGTCAAGGTGACCTGGGACTTAATTCCCAATGACGGGATAGTACGTCATATGCAATCGTCCGCGCTCACGGGGGGAGCGCGGCCGATCACGGCCGGGTATCAGCTGACTATCGCAGCTGACATCCGGCACAATGTGCCAGGAGCAGTCACGGACCGCTCCTGGCACATTAAACCCCTGGACACTGCGATCAAACATGATCGCAGCGTTCCGGGGGCATAGGGAAGCATCGCGTGGGGAGGGGGCCCCCTGCGGGCTTCTCTGAAACCCTCGGTACAAGGCAATGTACTCACCTTGTACCGAGCGTGTCCTCCCTGCAGGCCCCGTACCAAAATGGCCACGGGGCTACTTCCGGGTCCTGCAGGGAGGTGGCTTACAAGTGCCTGCTCAGATCGCTGATCTGACACAGTGCTCTGCAAAGTGCAGCGATCTGTCAATATAGTGTGATGTCCCCCCCTGGGACAATGTCATAATGTAAAAAAAAAAATATTTAGATGTGTAAAAAAAAATAATAAAAAAAAATGTTTCCAAAATAAAGAAAACAAAATATATTGTTCCCATAAATACATGTCTTTATCTAAATAAAAAAAAACAATAAAAGTACACATATTTAGTCTCGCCGCGTCCGTAACGACCCGACCCATAAAACTGTCCCACTAGTTAACCCCTTCAGTGAACACCGTAAACTAAAAATGAGGCAAAAAACAACGCTTTATTATCATACCGCCGAACAAAAAGTGGAATAACAAGCGATCAAAAAAACGGATATACAGTGCCTTCAAGTAGTATTTAACCCCCTGCAGATTTAGCAGGTTTACACATTTGGAATTAACTTGGCATTGTGACATTTGGACTGTAGATCAGCCTGGAAGTGTGAAATGCACTGCAGCAAAAAAGAATGTTATTTCTTTGTTCATATTTTTTTTTTAAATTGTGAAAAGTCTTTTCAGAGGGTTATTTATTATTCAACCCCTCAACCCACCAGAATTCTGTTTGGTTCCCCTAAAGTATTAAGAAGTAGTTCAGGCACAAAGAACAATGAGCTTCACATGTTTGGATTAATTATCTCTTTTTTCAGCCTTTTCTGACTATTTAAGACCCTCCCCAAACTTGTGAACAGCACTCATACATGGTCAACATGGGAAAGACAAGGGAGCATTCCAAGGCCATCAGAGACAAGATGGTGGAGGGTCACAAGGCTGGCAAGGGGTACAAAACCCTTTCCAAGGAGTTGGGCCTGCCTGTCTCCACTGTTGGGAGCATCATCCGGAAGTGGAAGGCTTATGGAACTACTGTTAGCCTTCCACGGCCTGGACAGCCTTTGAAAGTTTCCTCCCGTGCCGAGGCCAGGCTTGTCCGAAGAGTCAAGGCTAACCCAAGGACAACAAGGAAGGAGCTCCGGGAAGATCTCATGGCAGTGGGGACATTGGTTTCAGTCAATACCATAAGTAACGTACTCCACCGCAATGGTCTCCGTTCCAGACGAGCCCGTGAGGTACCTTTACTTTCAAAGCGTCATGTCAAGGCTCGTCTACAGTTTGCTCATGGTCACTTGGAGGACTCTGAGACTGACTGGTTCAAGGTTCCCTGGTCTGATGAGACCAAGATCGAGATCTTTGGTGCCAACCACACACGTGACGTTTGGAGACTGGATGGCACTGCATACGACCCCAAGAATACCATCCCTACAGTCAAGCATGGTGGTGGCAGCATCATGCTGTGGGGCTGTTTCTCAGCCAAGGGGCCTGGCCATCTGGTCCGCATCCATGGGAAGATGGATAGCACGGCCTACCTGGAGATTTTGGCCAAGAACCTCCGCTCCTCCATCAAGGATCTTAAGATGGGTCGTCATTTCATCTTCCAACAAGACAACGACCCAAAGCACACAGCCAAGAAAACCAAGGCCTGGTTCAAGAGGCAAAAAATCAAGGTGTTGCAGTGGCCTAGTCAGTCTCCTGACCTTAACCCAATTGAAAACTTGTGGAAGGAGCTCAAGATTAAAGTCCACATGAGACACCCAAAGAACCTAGATAACTTGGAGAAGATCTGCATGGAGGAGTGGGCCAAGATAACTCCAGAGACCTGTGCCAGCCTGATCAGGTCTTATAAAAGACGATTATTAGCTGTAATTGCAAACAAAGGTTATTCCACAAAATATTAAACCTAGGGGTTGAATAATAATTGACCCACACTTTTATGTTTAAAATTTATAAAAATTTAACTGAGCAACAAAACTTTTTGGTTTGTAAGATTTATGCATCTGTTAATAAATCCTGCTCTTGTTTGAAGTTTGAAGGCTCTAACTTATTTGCATCTTATTAAACCTGCTAAATCTGCAGGGGGTTGAATACTACTTGTAGGCACTGTAAATAACCATGGTACTGCTGAAAACATCATCTTGTCTCATAAAAAAAAGCCGCCAAACAGTGTCATCAGCGAAAAAATAAAAAAGTTATAGTCCTCAGAATAAAGCGATGCAAAAAGAATTATTTTTTCTATAAAATAGTTTTTATCATATAAAAGCGCCAAAACTTAAAAAAATGAGATAAATGAGGTATTGCTGTAATCGTACTGACCCGAAGAATAAAACTGCTCTATCAATTTTACCCAACATGGAACGGTATAAACGCCCCCCCCCCAAAAGAAATTCATGAATAGCAGGTTTTTGGTCATTCTGCCTCACAAAAATCGGAATAAAAAGCGATCAAAAAATGTCACGTGCCCGAAAATGTTACCAATAAAAACGTCAACTCGTCCCGCAAAAAAACAAGACCTGACATGACTCTGTGGACTAAAATATGGAAAAATTATAGCTCTCAAAATGTGGAGACACAAAAACTATTTTTTGCAATAAAAAGCGTCTTTTAGTGTGTGACAGCTGCCAATCACAAAAATCAGCTAAAAAACCCGCTATAAAAGTAAATCAAACCCCCCTTCATCACCCCCTTAGTTATGGAAAAATAATAGTGGAGCGCCCCCAGACACAGGGCCGCGGGGTACTCGGTACCGGGACTCTCTGTCTCAGTTCTGGAATTTTCACGGTGGCTAGCCCGGTCTGTGACACTGCTAAGGGGCATCCAATGAAAGATGTGATGATGGTGCGTGGTGCAGGTCGCGATGAATAACGAGGACACAGGGTTGCAGTCTCTTTACCTCTTTACTGAAGGCTTCAGGATCCTCAATCCAGAGTACTGCTACAGGGCTGGCTGAGACCGGCCGGTCCGAAGGCATATCCAGAGTTTCCTTTGCAGGTGGAAATCAGTGCCTATCTTCTAGCGCCTGTGTGTTGTAGTATCTCCCTGCTGAGCACCACGGGATAGTCCTCACAACTGTTGTGTCTGTTTCTGATGTTCTTCTCTCACAACTCGTATCTGTTCTGATGTTCTTTCTCCGTCCCCCAGATGATATGGATAGGACGCACCCGTATGACGGGTAGGCCTGGAGTTCTTCCGGGACCTTAGCGTCGCCCCTCTCCCACAATTGTCCCCTATGTCTGCTTAGGTGATTTAGGTGAGACAGCCAACCTAAAATTAACTGTCCTGCCGCTGTTTGAAGTATTGCTTGGAGCCTAATACTTCCTCGGCGTTCCGGCCACCGGCTACGCGCCTCAGTAGGATGTTGCCTCGATCTTACGGCACAACTCCTACTGGCTTCTCCACAATAAACCTCGCTTCGTTTCCTTTCTTAGGATGCCGCCACAACGGGTGCAGACGCGGCTCTGTAATGTTCTGTTCTGTTCGCTAGGCCACTGTCAGGATCCCACCCCTGACAGAGACCCCCCTGAATCTTCCCCTACAACACCCTCTGCCACAGGATGTTGCCTGGATCCAACCCAGTCAGCTTCTGACTAACTTCCTATCAAGCCCCCAGTTTTACCAAATTGTGAGGCGTGGCCTAATACATAGAACCCTTTGCTCCCCCTGGTGGCCAGAATGTGAAGTGTAAAGTGTGACTGTGATACCTGGTCAGGTGAACTCCTTAAGTGCCATCAGACGTACCATCACTCCCCTTAGCGGCGGAGCGTCAGTACTGCAACGACCAGGACTCTGGGGCGCTGCAATAGCATTTAAAATATGTGTTTATTTCCATTTTCCCATTAGGGTTAGGGTTAGGGCTAAGGTTAGGGCTACAGTTAGGGTTAGGGTTGGGGCTAAAGTTAGGGTTAGGGTTGGGGCTAACGTTAGGGTTAGGGCTACAGTTAGGGTTGGGGCTACAGTTAGGATTGGGGCTACAGTTAGGGTTAGGGTTGGGGCAATAGTTAGGGTTAGGGCTAAAGTTAAGGAAAGGGTTGGGGCTAAAGTTAGGGTTAGGGCTAGGGTTAGGGCTAGAGCTAGGGTTAGGGCTAGGGCTAGGGTTAGGGTTAGGTCTAGGGTTACGGCTAGGGTTGGGGTTGGGGCTAGGGTTAGGGTTGGGTCTAAGGTTAGGGTTGGGGCTAGGGTTATGGCTACAGTTAGGGTTGGGGCTAAAGTTAGGGTTAGGGCTGGAGCTAAAGTTAGGGTTAGGGTTGGGGCTAAAGTTAGGGTTAGGGTTGGGGCTAAAGTTAGGGTTAGGGCTACAGTTAGGGTTGGGGCTAAAGTTAGGGTTAGGGTTGGGGCTAAATGTAGGGTTAGGGCTAAAGTTATGGTTGGGGCTAAAGTTAGGGTTAGGGCTAAAGTTAGGGTTAGGGTTTGGATTACATTTACGGCTGGGATTAGGGTTAGGGGTGTGTCTGGGTTAAGGGTGTGGTTAGGGTTATGGTTGGGATAAGGGTTAGGGGTGTGTTGGAGTTAGGGGTGTGGTTAGGGTTGGGATTAGGGTTAGGGGTGTGTTGGGGTTAAAGGTGTGGTTGGGGTTAGGGGTGTGGTTGGGATTAGGGTTAGGGCTGTGTTTGGGATAGGGTATCAGTTGCAATTGGGGGTTTCCACTGTGTTCTACTTTCCAAAATGGTGTCAATTGTGGGGGTTTCAATGTTTAGGCACATCAGGGCTCTCCAAACGCGACATGGTGTCCGATCTCAATTCCAGCCAATTCTGCGTTGAAAAAGTAAAACAGTGCTCCTTCCCTTCCAAGCTCTCCCGTGCGCCCAAACAGAGGTTTACCCCAACAAATGGGGTATGAGCATACTCAGGACAACTTGGAGAACAACTTTTGGGGTCCAACTTCTCTTGTTACCCTTGGGAAAATAAAAATTTGGGGGGCTAAAAAAACATTTTTGTGGGAAAAAAATTATTTTTTATTTTCACGGCTCTGCGTTATAAACTGTAGTGAAACACTTGGGGGTTCAAAGTTCTCACAACACATCTAGATAAGTTCCTTGGGGGTCTAGTTTCCAATATGGGGTCACTTGTGGGGGTTGCTACTGTTTAAGACCATCAGGGGCTCTGCAAATGCAACGTGACGTCTGCAGACCAATCCATCTAAGTCTGCATTCCAAATGGCGCTCCTTCCCTTTCGAGCTCTGCCATGCATCCAAACGGTGGTTCCCCCCACATATAAGGTATCAGCGTACTCAGGACAAATTGGACAACAACCTGTTACCCTTGGGAAAATACAAAACTGGGGCTAAAAAATAATTTTTGCAGAAAGAAAAAGGAATTTTTATTTTCACGGCTCTGCGTTATAAACTGTAGTGAAACACTTGGGGGTTCAAAGCTCTCACAACACATCTAGATAAGTTCCTTAGGGGGTCTACTTTCCAAAATGGTGTCACTTGTGGGGGGTTTAAATGTTTAGGCACATCAGTGGCTCTCTAAACGCAACATGGCTTCCCATCTCAATTCCTGTCAATTGTGCATTGAAAAGTCAAGCGGCGCTCCTTCCCTTCCGAGCTCTGCCATGCGCCCAAACAGTGGTTTACCCCCACATATGGGGTATCAGCGTACTCAGGGCAAATTGCACAACAACATTTATGGTCCAATTTCTTTTCTTACCCTTGGGAAAATAAAAATTTGAGGCGAAAATATAATTTTTGTGAAAAAATATGATTTTTTATTTTTACAGCTCTGCATTATAAACTTCTGTGAAGCACTTGGTGGGTCAAAGTGCTCACCACACATCTAGATAAGTTCATTAGGGGGTCTACTTTCCAAAATGGTGTCAATTGTGGGGGTTTCATGTTTAGGCACATCAGGGGCTCTCCTTACGCAACATGGCGTCCCATCTCAATTCCAGTCAATTTTGCATTGAAAAGTCAAATGGCGCTCCTTCCCTTCCGAGCTCTGCCATGCACCTAAACAGTGGTTTACCCCCACATATGGGGTATTGGCGTACTCACGACAAATTTTACAACAACTATTGGGGTCCATTTTCTCCTGTTATCCCTCGTAAAATAAAACAAATTGGAGCTGAAGTAAATTTTTTTTAAATGTTCATTTTTTTTTAAACATTCCAAAAATTCCTGTGAAACACCTGAAGGGTTAATAAACTTCTTGAATGTGTTTTTGAGCACCTTGAGGGGTGCAATTTTTAGAATGGTGTCACACTTGGTTATTTTCTATCATATAGACCCTTCAAAATGACTTCAAATGTAATGTGGTCCCTAAAGAAAATGGTGTTACATAGTTACATAGTTATTAAGGTTGAAAGGGAACCTATCACCCCGTTTTTTTCGGTATGAGATAAAAATACTGTTAAATAGGGCCTGAGCTGTGCATTACAATAGTGTAGTTTGTGGACCCCGATTCCCCACCTATGCTGCCGAAATACGTTACCAAAGTAGTCATTTTCGCCTGTCAATCAGGCTGGTCAGGTCGGATGGGCGTGGCTTCTTCCCCCAGATATTGCGTAGTTTTCCGTTGGTGGCGTAGTGGTGTGCGCATGTCCAACGTCCCCAATCCTGCACGGGGGGGTGAAAATAGCAGCGATGTCCGTTATTCCATTGGTGGTCGGTGGGCGCGGCCATCTTCCTTTGGCCGCGCGTGCGCAGAAGCGGCGCTCTGCTGGCCGCGGCTTCAGGAAAATGGCCGCGGGATGCCGCGCGTGCGCAGATGGAGATCGCGGCGGCCATTTTCCTGAAGCCGCGGCCAGCAGAGCGCCGCTTCTGCGCACGCGCGGCCAAAGGAAGACCGCGCCCACCGACCACCAATGGAATAACGGACATCGCTGCTATTTTCACCCCCCCGTGCAGGATTGGGGACGTTGGACATGCGCACACCACTACGCCACCAACGGAAAACTACGCAATATCTGGGGGAAGAAGCCACGCCCATCCGACCTGACCAGCCTGATTGACAGGCGAAAATGACTACTTTGGTAACGTATTTCGGCAGCATAGGTGGGGAATCGGGGTCCACAAACTACACTATTGTAATGCACAGCTCAGGCCATATTTAACAGTATTTTTATCTCATACCGAAAAAAACGGGGTGATAGGTTCCCTTGAAGGAAGACTGTAAGTCCATCTAGTTCAACCCATAGATTTAGACAAATCCACAGAGCACAATGGTATACATACACATATAAATGTAACAATAGTCTATATTAAAAACCATAAACGTGACCAGTGCGCTGTGGAAGGTTAGTGGAGACCCACTGAACACCAAGTAGTTACAACCATAGCCAGTATATGGATAGAAGCAAGATAAGACACCAGACAGGAGGTGTATATAACAAACGCCTTTATTAGATACAGTTGGCAAACATACGTATATTTAAAATACTCATAAAACAAAAAAGTACACATAAGGACTGAAAATATATATACCAAGATAATGATAAATATTATAAAAGGATATATAGAAAAGATGGCTGACCTCAGCCGTAATAAATATGAGATAGAGGGTGTGACTCCTACCCCATGTATATATCTAAAAACCCATATATATATATATATATATATATATATATATATATATACAGTATATATATAATTAAATACCGAAGCACTAAAAACAAATATATAGACAAAGTGCAGAGAAGAATAAGTATAGACACCACAACCAATCACTGATGTAAATACTAGACCACATGGATCAAAGTATAAAGAGCAAAATATCTAAAAAAAGAAAATTCTTTTTAAAATAGTATATAGTGCAAACACCAATGTGCACATCACATTACAAACCATATGTGAAAAAGAAAACTAAAAATACAATGTGCAAAAAAGGCACAAACAGTAATAAAACTAGCGCAGGAAAAATATCAATCCAATATATCTATATCCTATGGTGTGAATATAGAAAGCAAAAAAGTGCGACAGTGCAGTATTGCCAAATGAGTGGGAGCAGTTGCGCGGTATAATACCAACATACAATATATATGGGAAAATATTGCTAACTCAGTATTTGTAGAGAAAGCAATGTAGAGAGTCACTAAGGATCGCATGTGGCCCTAAGTGCCACAACGGACCAAACAATCACGCTGTGATAGCAATGAGGGAGCACACTGTACCTCAATCAATAGCTCAGATCAGCGAGGTCAGCCCAGTCCTCATGTGAACGCGCCCCGACGCGCGTTTCGGATAGTGATCCTTCGTCAGGGGGACGACGAAGGATCACTATCCGAAACGCGCGTCGGGGCGCGTTCACATGAGGACTGGGCTGACCTCGCTGATCTGAGCTATTGATTGAGGTACAGTGTGCTCCCTCATTGCTATCACAGCGTGATTGTTTGGTCCGTTGTGGCACTTAGGGCCACATGCGATCCTTAGTGACTCTCTACATTGCTTTCTCTACAAATACTGAGTTAGCAATATTTTCCCATATATATTGTATGTTGGTATTATACCGCGCAACTGCTCCCACTCATTTGGCAATACTGCACTGTCGCACTTTTTTGCTTTCTATATTCACACCATAGGATATAGATATATTGGATTGATATTTTTCCTGCGCTAGTTTTATTACTGTTTGTGCCTTTTTTGCACATTGTATTTTTAGTTTTCTTTTTCACATATGGTTTGTAATGTGATGTGCACATTGGTGTTTGCACTATATACTATTTTAAAAAGAATTTTCTTTTTTTAGATATTTTGCTCTTTATACTTTGATCCATGTGGTCTAGTATTTACATCAGTGATTGGTTGTGGTGTCTATACTTATTCTTCTCTGCACTTTGTCTATATATTTGTTTTTAGTGCTTCGGTATTTAATTATATATATATATATATATATATATATATATATATATATGGGTTTTTAGATATATACATGGGGTAGGAGTCACACCCTCTATCTCATATTTATTACGGTTGAGGTCAGCCATCTTTTCTATATATCCTTTTATAATATTTATCATTATCTTGGTATATATATTTTCAGTCCTTATGTGTACTTTTTTGTTTTATGAGTATTTTAAATATACGTATGTTTGCCAACTGTATCTAATAAAGGCGTTTGTTATATACACCTCCTGTCTGGTGTCTTATCTTGCTTCTATCCATATACTGGCTATGGTTGTAACTACCTAGTTCAACCCATAGCCTGTTGTGAAATTGGATTCTGGGCTCCCCCGGTGGCCACTTGTGGAATTGAACTTGTGTGCATCATCCCCTCTGTTCACCTGCTCCTATCAGGATGTGGGAGTCGCTATATAACCTTGCTCCTCTGTCAGTTTCTTGCCGGTCAACAATGTAATCAGAAGCCTTCTGTGCTTGTTCCTGCTACTAGACAACTCCCAGCTAAGTTGGACTTTTGTCCTTGTGTGTTTTTGCATTTTGTTCCTGTTCACAGCTGCTGTTTCGTTACTGTGTCTGGAAAGCTCTAGTGATCGGAAATTGCCACTCTGGTGTTATGAGTTAATGCTAGAGTCTTAAAGGAATTTCTGGATGGTGTTTTGATAGAGTTTTCTGCTGACCATGAAAGTGTCCTTTCTGTCTTCCTGCTATCTAGAAAGCGGACCTCGATTTTGCTAAACCTATTTTCATACTACGTTTGTCATTTCATCTAAAATCACCGCCAATATATGTGGGGGCCTCTGTCTGCCTTTTGGGAAAATTTCTCTAGAGGTGAGCCAGGACTGTCTTTTCCTCTGCTAGGATTAGGTAGTTCTCCGGCTGGCGCTGGGCATCTAGGGTTAAAAAACGTAGGCATGCTACCCGGCTACTTCTAGTTGTGCGGCAGGTTTAGTTCATGGTCAGTATAGTTTCCATCTTCCAAGAGCTAGTTCTCATATATGCTGGGCTATGTTCTCTCGCCATTGAGAATCATGACAGTTTGACCGGCCCAAAAAAGGGTTAAATTACTGGCTGAGAAAGGAGAGAAAAAAGAAGTCTGCTACAATTTTTTTTTTTTTTTCCTCTAGTTCTGAGTGTGCTCTTAATTGAATCACTTGCTAGTCTGCCTATACTGCAGCCTTCCTCTCTTTCTCTCCTTCTAATCCTTGAATGGCTCTGTGTTCACCTGTTTCAAATGGATCTTCAGAGTGTAGCTACAGGTTTGAATAATCTCGCCACAAAGGTACAAAATTTGCAAGATTTTGTTGTTCATGCACCTGTGTCTGAGCCTAGAATTCCTTTGCCTGAATTCTTCTCGGGGAATAGATCTCACTTTCAAAATTTTAAAAATAATTGCAAATTGTTTTTGTCCCTGAAGTCTCGCTCTGCCGGAGACCCTGCACAGCAGGTCAGGATTGTAATTTCCTTGCTCCGGGGCGACCCTCAAGACTGGGCTTTTGCATTGGCACCAGGGGATCCTGCGTTGCTCAATGTGGATGCGTTTTTTCTGGCCTTGGGGTTGCTTTATGAGGAACCTCATTTAGAGCTTCAGGCGGAAAAGGCCTTGATGTCCTTGTCTCAGGGGCAAGATGAAGCTGAAATATACTGCCAAAAATTCCGCAAATGGTCTGTGCTTACTCAGTGGAATGAGTGCGCCCTGGCGGCGATTTTCAGAGAAGGTCTCTCTGATGCCATTAAGGATGTTATGGTGGGGTTCCCTGTGCCTGCGAGTCTGAATGAGTCCATGACGATGGCTATTCAGATCGATAGGCGTCTGCGGGAGCGCAAACCTGTGCACCATTTGGCGGTGTCTACTGAGAAAATGCCAGAAAATATGCAATGTGATAGAATTCTGTCCAGAAGCGAGCGGCAGAATTTTAGACGAAAAAATGGGTTGTGCTTCTATTGTGGTGATTCAACTCATGTTATATCAGCATGCTTTAAGCGTACTAAGAAGCCTGACAAGTCTGTTTCAATTAGCACTTTACAGTCTAAGTTTATTCTATCTGTGACCCTGATTTGTTCTTTGTCATCTATTACCGCGGACGCCTATGTCGACTCTGGCGCTGCTTTGAGTCTTATGGATTGGTCCTTTGCCAAACGCTGTGGGTATGATTTGGAGCCACTGGAGGCTCCGATACCTCTGAAAGGGATTGACTCCACCCCATTGGCTAGTAATAAACCACAATACTGGACACAAGTGACTATGCGTGTTAATCCGGATCACCAGGAGGTTATTCGCTTTCTGGTGCTGTATAATCTACATGATGTTTTGGTGCTGGGATTGCCATGGCTGCAATCTCATAACCCAGTCCTCGACTGGAGAGCTATGTCTGTGTTAAGCTGGGGATGTAAAGGAACTCATGGGGACGTACCTTTGGTTTCCATTTCATCATCTATTCCCTCTGAGATTCCTGAATTCTTGTCTGACTTTCGTGACGTTTTTGAAGAACCCAAGGTTGGTTCACTACCTCCGCACCGGGAGTGCGATTGTGCCATAGACTTGATTCCGGGTAGTAAATACCCTAAGGGTCGTTTATTTAATCTGTCTGTGCCTGAACACGCTGCTATGCGAGAATATATAAAGGAGTCCTTGGAAAAGGGACATATTCGTCCTTCAACATCTCCCTTAGGAGCCGGTTTTTTCTTTGTGTCTAAGAAAGACGGCTCTTTGAGGCCGTGTATTGATTATCGACTTTTGAATAAAATCACGGTTAAATATCAATATCCGTTACCACTGCTTACTGATTTGTTTGCTCGTATAAAGGGGGCCAAGTGGTTCTCTAAGATTGATCTCCGTGGGGCGTATAATTTGGTGCGAATCAAGCAGGGGGATGAGTGGAAAACCGCATTTAATACGCCCGAGGGCCATTTTGAGTATTTGGTGATGCCTTTTGGTCTTTCAAATGCCCCTTCAGTCTTCCAGTCCTTTATGCATGACATTTTCCGCGATTATTTGGATAAATTTATGATTGTGTATCTGGATGATATTCTGATTTTTTCGGATGACTGGGACTCTCATGTCCAGCAGGTCAGGAGGGTTTTTCAGGTTTTGCTGTCTAATTCCTTGTGTGTGAAGGGTTCTAAGTGTGTTTTTGGGGTTCAAAAGATTTCTTTCTTGGGATACATTTTTTCCCCCTCTTCCATCGAGATGGATCCTGTCAAGGTTCAGGCTATTGGTGATTGGACGCAACCCTCTTCTCTTAAGAGTCTTCAGAAATTTTTGGGCTTTGCTAACTTTTATCGTCGATTTATTGCTGGTTTTTCTGATGTTGTAAAACCATTGACTGATTTGACTAAGAAGGGTGCTGATGTTGCTGATTGGTTCCCTGATGCTGTGGAGGCCTTTCGGGAGCTCAAGCGCCGCTTTTCTTCCGCCCCAGTGTTGCGTCAGCCTGATGTTGCTCTTCCTTTTCAGGTTGAGGTCGACGCTTCTGAAATCGGAGCTGGGGCGGTGTTGTCGCAGAGAAGTTCCGACTGCTCCGTGATGAGACCTTGTGCTTTTTTTTCCCGTAAATTTTCGCCCGCCGAGCGGAATTATGATATTGGGAATCGGGAGCTTTTGGCCATGAAGTGGGCTTTTGAGGAGTGGCGTCACTGGCTTGAGGGGGCCAGACATCAGGTGGTGGTATTGACTGACCACAAAAATTTAATTTACCTTGAGTCTGCCAGGCGCCTGAATCCTAGACAGGCGCGCTGGTCGTTGTTTTTCTCTCGGTTTAATTTTGTGGTGTCGTACCTACCGGGTTCTAAGAATGTTAAGGCGGATGCCCTTTCTAGGAGTTTTGAGCCTGACTCCCCTGGTAATTCTGAGCCCACAGGTATCCTTAAAGATGGAGTGATATTGTCTGCCGTTTCTCCAGACCTGCGGCGGGCCTTGCAGGAGTTTCAGGCGGATAGACCTGATCGTTGCCCACCTGGTAGACTGTTTGTTCCTGATGATTGGACCAGTAGAGTCATCTCTGAGGTTCATTCTTCTGCGTTGGCAGGTCATCCTGGAATCTTTGGTACCAGGGATTTGGTGGCAAGGTCCTTCTGGTGGCCTTCCCTGTCACGAGATGTGCGAGGCTTTGTGCAGTCTTGTGATGTTTGTGCTCGGGCCAAGCCTTGTTGTTCTCGGGCTAGTGGATTGTTGTTGCCCTTGCCTATCCCGAAGAGGCCTTGGACGCACATCTCGATGGATTTTATTTCGGATCTGCCTGTTTCTCAGAAGATGTCTGTCATCTGGGTGGTGTGTGACCGTTTCTCTAAGATGGTCCATCTGGTTCCCTTGCCTAAGTTGCCTTCTTCTTCCGAGTTGGTTCCTCTGTTTTTTCAAAATGTTGTTCGTTTGCATGGTATTCCTGAGAATATCGTTTCTGACAGAGGGACCCAATTCGTGTCTAGATTTTGGCGGGCATTCTGTGCTAGGATGGGCATAGATTTGTCTTTTTCGTCTGCTTTCCATCCTCAGACTAATGGCCAGACCGAGCGGACTAATCAGACCTTGGAGACATATTTGAGGTGTTTTGTGTCTGCGGATCAGGATGATTGGGTTGCTTTTTTGCCTTTGGCGGAGTTCGCCCTTAATAATCGGGCCAGCTCTGCCACCTTGGTGTCCCCGTTTTTCTGTAATTTGGGGTTTCATCCTCGATTTTCCTCCGGTCAAGTGGAATCTTCGGATTGTCCTGGAGTGGATGCTGTGGTGGAGAGGTTGCATCAGATTTGGGGGCAGGTGGTGGACAATTTGAAGTTGTCCCAGGAGAAGACTCAGCTTTTTGCCAACCGCCGTCGTCGTGTTGGTCCTCGGCTTTGTGTTGGGGACTTGGTGTGGTTGTCTTCTCGTTTTGTCCCTATGAGGGTTTCTTCTCCTAAGTTTAAGCCTCGGTTCATCGGCCCGTACAAGATATTGGAGATTCTTAACCCTGTGTCCTTCCGTTTGGACCTCCCTGCATCCTTTTCGATTCATAATGTTTTTCATCGGTCATTGTTGCGCAGGTATGAGGTACCGGTTGTGCCTTCCGTTGAGCCTCCTGCTCCGGTGTTGGTTGAGGGTGAGTTGGAGTACGTTGTGGAAAAGATCTTAGACTCTCGTGTTTCCAGACGGAGACTCCAGTATCTGGTCAAATGGAAGGGATACGGTCAGGAGGATAATTCTTGGGTCACTGCCTCTGATGTTCATGCCTCCGATCTTGTCCGTGCCTTTCATAGGGCTCATCCTGATCGCCCTGGTGGTTCTGGTGAGGGTTCGGTGCCCCCTCCTTGAGGGGGGGGTACTGTTGTGAAATTGGATTCTGGGCTCCCCCGGTGGCCACTTGTGGAATTGAACTTGTGTGCATCATCCCCTCTGTTCACCTGCTCCTATCAGGATGTGGGAGTCGCTATATAACCTTGCTCCTCTGTCAGTTTCTTGTCGGTCAACAATGTAATCAGAAGCCTTCTGTGCTTGTTCCTGCTACTAGACAACTCCCAGCTAAGTTGGACTTTTGTCCTTGTGTGTTTTTGCATTTTGTTCCTGTTCACAGCTGCTGTTTCGTTACTGTGTCTGGAAAGCTCTAGTGATCGGAAATTGCCACTCTGGTGTTATGAGTTAATGCTAGAGTCTTAAAGGAATTTCTGGATGGTGTTTTGATAGAGTTTTCTGCTGACCATGAAAGTGTCCTTTCTGTCTTCCTGCTATCTAGAAAGCGGACCTCGATTTTGCTAAACCTATTTTCATACTACGTTTGTCATTTCATCTAAAATCACCGCCAATATATGTGGGGGCCTCTGTCTGCCTTTTGGGAAAATTTCTCTAGAGGTGAGCCAGGACTGTCTTTTCCTCTGCTAGGATTAGGTAGTTCTCCGGCTGGCGCTGGGCATCTAGGGTTAAAAAACGTAGGCATGCTACCCGGCTACTTCTAGTTGTGCGGCAGGTTTAGTTCATGGTCAGTATAGTTTCCATCTTCCAAGAGCTAGTTCTCATATATGCTGGGCTATGTTCTCTCGCCATTGAGAATCATGACAATAGCCTAACCTAACATGCCCTAACATGTTGATCCAGAGAAAGGCAAAAAAAAACCATGTGGCAAAGAGTAACTCCACCATGGGGAAAAAAATTCCTTCCCGACTCCACATACGGCAATCAGACTAGTTCCCTGGATCAACGCCTTATCAAGGAATCTAGTGTATATACCCTGTAACATTATACTTTTCCAGAAAGGTATCCAGTCCCCTCTTAAATTTAATTAATGAATCACTCATTACAACATCATACGGCAGAGAGTTCCATAGTCTCACTGCTCTTACAGTAAAGAATCCGCGTCTGTTATTATGCTTAAACCTTCTTTCCTCCAGACGTAGAGGATGCCCCCTTGTCCCTGTCTCAGGTCTATGATTAAAAAGATCATCAGAAAGGTCTTTGTACTGTCCCCTCATATATTTATACATTAAAATAAAATCACCCCTTAGTCTTCGTTTTTCCAAACTAAATAGCCCCAAGTGTAATAACCTTGGTATTGCAGGCCCCCCAGTCCTCTAATAACCTTGGTCGCTCTTCTCTGCACCCGCTCCAGTTCAGCTATGTCTTTCTTATACACCGGAGACCAGAACTGTGCACAGTATTCTAAGTGTGGTCGAACTAGTGACTTGTATAGAGGTAAAATTATGTTCTCCTCATGAGCATCTATGCCTCTTTTAATACATCCCATTATTTTATTTGCCTTTGTAGCAGCTGCCTGACACTGGCCACTGAATATGAGTTTGTCATCCACCCATATACCCAGGTCTTTTTCATTGACGGTTTTGCCCAGAGTTTTAGAATTAAGCACATAGTTATACATCTTATTACTTCTACCCAAGTGCATGACCTTACATTTATCCCCATTAAAGCTCATTTGCCATTTATCAGCCCAAGCTTCTAGTTTACATAAATCATGCTGTAATATAAAATTGTCCTCCCCTGTATTGATTACCCTGCAGAGTTTAGTGTCATCTGCAAATATTGAAATTCTACTCTGAATGCCCCCTACAAGGTCATTAATAAATATGTTAAAAAGAAGAGGGCCCAATACTGACCCCTGTGGTACCCCACTGCTAACCGCAACCCAGTCCGAGTGTGCTCCATTAATAACCACTCTTTGTTTCCTATCCCTGAGCCAGCTCTCAACCCACTTACACATATTTTCCCCTATCCCCATTACTCTCATTTTATGTAACAACCTTTCGTGTGGCACCGTATCAAAAGCTTTGGAAAAGTCCATATACACTACGTCCACTGGGTTCCCCTGGTCCAGTCCGGAACTTACCTCTTCATAGAAGCTGATCAAATTAGTCTGACATGAACGGTCCCTAGTAAACCCGTGCTGATACTGGGTCATAAGGTTATTCCTCTTCAGATACTCCAGTATAGTATCCCTTAGAATGCCCTCCAGGATTTTACCCACAGTAGAGGTTAAGCTTACTGGCCTATAATTTCCGAGTTCAGTTTTTGCCCCTTTTTTGAATATTGGCACCACATTTGCTATACGCCAGTCCTGTGGTACAGACCCTGTTATTATGGAGTCTTTAAAGATTAAAAATAATGGTCTATCAATGACTGTACTTAGTTCCTGCAGTACTCGGGGGTGTATCCCATCCGGGCCCGGAGATTTGTCAATTTTAGTTATTTTTAGACGCCGCTGTACTTCCTGCTGGGTTAAGCAGGTGACATTTAATGGGGAATTTTTATCACTAGTCATTTTGTCTGCCATGGGATTTTCTTTTGTAAATACTGATGAAAAAAAGTCATTTAGCATATTGGCTTTTTCCTCATCCTCATCCACCATTTCCCCCAGATTATTTTTAAGGGGGCCAACACTGTCATTTTTTAGTTTCTTACTATTTATATAGTTAAAGAATATTTTGGGATTATTTTGACTCTCTCTGGCAATGAGTCTCTCTGTCTCAATCTTTGCTGCCTTGATTTGCTTTTTACAGAATTTATTTAATTTTCTGTATTTATTTAATGCCTCCTCACTACCTACTTCCTTTAATTCTCTAAATGCTTTCTTTTTGTCCCTTATTGCGCCCCTTACAGCTCTATTTAGCCATATTGGTTTCCTCCTATTTCTAGCATGTTTATTCCCATACGGTATATACTGTGCACAGGTCCTATCCAGGATGCTAATAAACGTCTCCCATTTTCTTTGTGTATTTTTGTGTCTCAGGATATTGTCCCAGTTAATTGCACCAAGATCCTCTCTCATCCGTTGGAAATTTGCCCTCCTGAAGTTTAGTGTCCTTGTCACCCCCCTACTACCCATCTTATTAAAGGATACATGAAAACTTATTATTTTGTGATCACTATTCCCCAAGTGACCCCCAAGTGTTGTAAAAATTAGAAATTGCTGGTCAACTTTTAACCCTTATAACTCCATAACAAAACAAAATTTTGGTTCCAAAATTATGCTGATGTAAAGTAGACATGTGGAAAATGTAACTTGTTAAGTATTTTGTGTGAGATATCTCTGTGATTTAAGGGCATAAAAATTCAAAGTTGGAAAATTGTGAAATTTTCAAAAGTTTAGCCAAATTTCTGTTTTTTTCACAAATGAACGCAGGTAATATCAATGAAATTTTACCACTATCATGAAGCCCAATATGTCTCGAGAAAACAGTGTCAGAATCACCGGGATCCGTTGAAGTGTTCCAGAGTTATAACCTCATAAAGGGACAGTGGTCAGAATTGTAAAAATTGGCCCGGTCATTAACGTGCAAACCACCCTTGGGGCTTAAGGGGTTAAAGCCAGAAAGTTGCCATATGAAATAACTTTAGTTTTGTGCCATGTCTGTGATCTGCTTTTTTTCTACAAAATTAAACAACTGAATGAACATCCTCCAAGGCCGGTGATTCCATAATTTTTGCCAGGTGTTGTAACAGTAAACTTGCAGTTTTGAAGCTACAATTTCTTGTAGAAATAAATCTTAAAACATTAAAATAAAATTACAAATTATATTTCTCCATATTTTTACAGCGGTTTCATCTCGGATTGTTCCCTATCAAAAGGTAATGGAGCCCTAATTAGAAAAGGAGGTACAAAAGGTACATTGCATGTTTTGGTAAAGCTATAGGGAGCATTAAAAATTGTGTTCAAAATAGAAAACAACAAGCCATACTGCCTTCTGTGATGAGATATCACACAGTTCTTGCTGGAGCTGCCATGTAGAAAAATAATCTGGATGTATTGATAATGTTTCAAAAAGGGAGGAAATCCACTGTGGTATATATGATCTGTAAGGTGTTCACATAATAGATAACATGAGTAATTGGCAGAAAAATATCAATAATGTTTAGCATTCCTGCATACTGTGAAGATAACTGTAGCAATCATGCTATTGACATGTGTATTCCAAGATAAAGCCTTCTTTATTTTTTAACATAGTGAGAAAATGCACACAGTTTTAACCAACAAATGTTTAGAATAACGATGAAAAAACACTAAAATGCTCGGATGCTCGTTACGCATGCCAAGCAATTCCAAATGCTCGGGTGCTTGCTATGAGTAACAAGTATAATGGAAGTCAATGGGAAATACGAGCATTTCTCTGGCAGACCCTACATTCTTTGCTGCATAATGACTTGTATATAAAGCACATTTTAAAAGGATTAAAAAAAATAATAATTTCAGTAAACAAAAATTGAATTTTGTATTAATTTTTATTAATTTTGTATTTAAAAATTGGAAATGTCAGTGTAATTTATGAAGGAAGCAAGAACTTCCAAAAATTAGAAGAAGGATCAGATACACCCTGTATTAGACATAAAGGAGTGCCTCATACACATTACATCTAAATTGTCATTGAGTGGTGCTCTTAGGCCGGCGTCACACTAGCGTATCATACGGACGAGTGCGTTGCGATAAAACATTGCATAGCACTCGGACCAATGTTAATCTATGGGGAAGCTCACATCACCATTTTTTTTCTCGGGCATATTCTACGTGTGAGTGAAATCGCAGCATGTTGCGATTTTAAATGTATATCGTCCAAGTCTCGCCAATGCAAGTCTATGGGTGCGAGAAAAAAATGCACAGGACTCAGAGCATGCGAGTGCTGTCCGTTTTTTACGCACCGGTGTCCTTTGAAAAGCTGGTAATTCATGTGCGGTGTACTGTAAAATCACACTGACAGGTTAGAATAGAATATGTAGAATAGAAATATACACATAGAATACATATATATATATACAGTACAGACCAAAAGTTTGGACACACCTTCTCATTTAAAGATTTTTCTGTATTTTCATGACTATGAAAATTGTACATTTACATTGAAGGCATCAAAACTATGAATTAACATATGTGGAATTCTATACTTAACAAAAAAGTGTGAAACAACTGAAATTATGTCTTATATTCTAGGTACTTCAAAGTAGCCACCGTTTGCTTTGATGGCTGCTTTGCACACTGTTGGCATTCTCTTGATGAGCTTCAGGAGGTAGCCACTGGGAATGGTTTTCACCTCACAGGTGTGCCCTGTCAGGTTTAATAAGTGGGATTTCTTGCCTTATAAATAGGGTTGGGACCATTGGTTGTGTTGAGCAGAAGTCTGGTGGATACATAGCTGATAGTCCTACTGAATAGACTGTTAGAATTTGTATTATGGCAAGAAAAAAGCAGCTAAGTAAAGAAAAACGAGCGGCCACACTTTCTTCTAATGGGAACAATTTTGTTATGAGGCGGTAAAGTACATCTGCTGAAAGGCTTATTGGGGTGCATGTAACTTTGGGGCAGGGCAGGCCTTGCATTCAATGCATAAGAAAACAGTATGGGAGACACACTTTCTTCTACTGGGAACAATTTTGTCATGAGGCCG
The DNA here is from genome assembly GCF_051348905.1 of Ranitomeya variabilis. Classification (NCBI taxonomy): domain Eukaryota; kingdom Metazoa; phylum Chordata; class Amphibia; order Anura; family Dendrobatidae; genus Ranitomeya; species Ranitomeya variabilis. The sequence continues at coordinate 80,193,940 of NC_135238.1, forward strand.
TAAAGTACGTCTGCTGAAACATTTATCCCATAAACTTTATTCCCCTTTTACTTGGACGCCCAGGGCCAGGGACCGGATCACTGCTGCCGTGACCACATCCCTTTTAAGAACCGGCCCGGTAACGAATATCCCACGGCCCTTGGTGGCGATCCACATTCTTGCACCTGCTTACACTGATTCTGGTGTTCCTTGAGCTTGAAGTTCAACTTTAATCTGTTTAGAAGTTTTGCTGGGCTCTTTTGTTACCATTCTTATTATCTGTCTCTTTGATTAGTCATCAATTTTCCTCCTGTGGCCATGTCTAGGGAGGTTGGCTACAGTCCCATGGATCTTACATTTCTGAATAGTATGTGCAACTGTAGTCAAAGGAACATCAAGCTGCTTGGAAATGGTCTTATACCTTTTACCTTTAACATGTTTGTCTATAATTTTCTTTCTAATCTCCTGAGACAACTCTTTCCTTCGCTTCCTCTGGTCCATGTTGAGTGTGATACACACCATGTCACCAAACAGCACAGTGAGTATCTGTAGCCCTATATACAGGCCCAGTCACTGATTCCAAGATTGTAGGCACCTGTGATGCTAGTTAGTGGACACACCTTGATTTAACATGTCCCTTTCATCATATTATTTTCAGGGGTACCATCATTTCTGTCCAGGCCTATTTCATGAGTTTTATTTTTTTAAATTCTGTGGAAGCGTAGCTGAAAAGTAATGTCTGACTTTCATTTGTTTATCTTCATAGATCTTTTATTTATTATTACTTTTTTCAGATTCAAGTTATTTCTGTGACCATTGTGGGTTTTTCTGAAAAAGCGATAAATAAACTGTGAGTCACAGGATCCTAACTTAATAATCCATGGGATCCGGTGGCATTTATTCGCTTTTTTAGCCTTCATTGGTTTATAGAGTTGTTGTACTGCTGTTTTGTGATGACAACTGTATGGACATGTTTTTTAATTATTTTATTTTTTAAGTTATGCCTTTAAAAGAACTTAAAAAATGTTTGCTTTGTGATGCCATTTACTGGACCTCCTTTTTTCATATATTTCTGCAGATACACCTACAGTTGGGCTCAAAAGTTTAAATACCCCAGTAAAATTTTTGCTTTCTTGGCCTTTTTTTTTTTTTAGAGAGAATATGAACGATAAGCTTCCAGTTCCTGTAAATTCCTAGGCTGTCTAGCATGAACTGCGCACTTGAGATCTCCCCAGAGTGGCTCAATGATAATCAGATCAGGAGACTGAGATGGCCACTCCAAAACCTTCACTGTGTTCTGTTGTAGCCAATGACAGGTTGACTTGGCCTTATGTTTTGGATCGTTGTCATGTTGGAACATCCTAGCACGTCCCATGTGCAGCTTCCAGGCTGATGATTGCAAATTTGCCTCCAGTATTTGATGATAAAATGCTGCATTCATCTTCCCTTCAACTGTGACCAAGGTAATGACTATACAAAGTAGTCAAATGCTATGTATTTTCTGCTGTATTGTAAAGATCCATAAAAAAGCTCAGATACACATGATATACACTGACTTCATTAATATCTTTATTCAAGTTGGATAATGTGGAAGTTTTCATTAAAAGTCAGGACAATAATCTTAAATGTGGCCCTGATGATGATGGGCCCTTGACTCAGAATGAGTTGTCCTTTAACACTCAGGAGAGGAAAAACCCCCAATGGTGGAAACCTCTAGGGAACCATGGTTAAAGGAGTGCCCTTCCCTTGGGCTGCGAATAGGTTAGAGCAGAGACTGAATCTGCCTGGAATCTGCCTCTTCTTACAGCTGGTACCTCACCTGTGTCGTGAGTACACTTGGCTGCTGAAAGTCTAGCAAATGTCATATGAATGGATGAGAGCAGTCCGAGCCCGGAATCTGCCTCTTCTTACAGCCGGGACCTCACCTGTGTTGTGAGTACACTTGGCTGCTGAAAGTCTAGCAAATGCCATATGAATGGATGAGAGCAGTCCGAGTCCGGAATCTGCCTCTTCTTACAGCCGGTACCTCACCTGTGTCGTGAGTACACCTGGCTGCTGAAAGTCTAGCAAATGCCATATGAGTGGATGAGAGCAGTCCGAGTCCGGAATCTGCCTCTTCTTACAGCTGGTACCTCACCTGTGTTGTGAGTACACTTGGCTGCTGAAAGTCTAGCAAATGCCATATTAATGGATGAGAGCAGTCCGAGCCCGGAATCTGCCTCTTCTTACAGCCGGTACCTCACCTGTGTTGTGAGTACACTTGGCTGCTGAAAGTCTAGCAAATGCCATATGAATGGTTGAGAGCAGTCCGAGCCCGGAATCTGCCTCTTAATGCAGCAGGTACGTCACTTTATGTGAACATATCTGACTGCGGAAAGTTCGGTAAGTGTCATATCCATGGATGAGAGCAGTCCAAGCCTGGAATCTGCCTCTTCATGCAGCAGGTAAGTCACTTGTCCGTGAACATGTCTGCATGTGGAAAGTCCGGTAAGTGTCAAGTCTATAGGTGAGAGCAGTCCAAGCCTGGAATCTGCCTCTTCATGCAGCAGGTAAGTCACTTGTCCATGATCACGTCTGCCTGAGGAAAGTCCGGTAAGTGTCAAGTCTATAGGTGAGAGCAGTCCAAGCCTGGAATCTGCCTCTTCATGCAGCAGGTAAGTCACTTGTCCGTGAACACATCTGTGCAATGTCCGGTAAGTGTCATATCCATAGGTGAGAGCAGTCCAAGCCTGGAATCTGCCTCCTTATGCAGCAGATAAGTCACTTTTACGTGAATATATCTGCCTGTGGAAAGTCCGGTAAGTGTCATATCCATAGGTGAGAGCAGAGACCGAGCCCGGAATCTGCCTCTTTTTGCTTAATCACAGGTTGCCTGATCCTCACATGGTAGCCACCATGTAATGGAGTTGTGGCGGAGTCGTCATCTCCTGCTGGATTCCTTGTTCTTTATTGGATCTCACAGCAATTTCTTGATTTTTCTGCAGAAACAATAACAGATTATGACTAAACATGGAGCAACAGAATATTATGTGTAAGAAACATACAATATAGATATTTTTTACATGACATCCCCATAGTAGAATCTAGATAATATTATATCACTAATCTATGGCCTCTTGGAGAATCCAGTGTGATATAAATGACAGTTTGTATCCTATAGATCAGATCTCGAAGTTTCTCCATAGAAAATATAGACTTTTATGCTAAACTAAATCATAGCTTTAAGGGGCTATTCCCATCTCATCCATTTATGGCATATCCACCCAATAGTTTGTAAGGAAAAAAAATCACCATTGAAAAGAATAAAATAGGATGAAGCAGATAAAACACTGAAGAAATTAGGAACTTATTTCTTTACTATATCCACTGTAATCATCTAAATAAAGGGACAGGGCAGCAATAGTTAAACCCTCTGAATACAGCGATGAAACATTGCACGTTAACTACTTAACAGACAGTTTTGCAGAACATGTATACGGCACCATTTCAATACCATGAAATCTCCCCCATTAGTGGCTGTAATAATTTGTCACCCAAGAACCCAGTCTTTTAATCAATGAACCTATTCTGACCACAATGGGACACTTGGGAGGTGGAAAAAAGACTTGTGAATTTTAGGAAGTGAATAAAATATTGGTGTCAGTGGATAATCCATCAATAATTGTTCCATGGTTTTTTTTTTCAGACAATACTCCGAAAACAACTTTTTTCGTGGCTGAACAAACGCGGCCGATTGCCATGAATTTGACGAGAGGTAGTCGTCACTCCAACATCCTCCTCAACCTCCAGCACATTGTCGGAAATGGGCAAAACGGCGTGAGAATGCCAAAAGCCACAATATTTTGGTCCTATTGAAAGAAATGAAAGATGAACTTCTGATAAACTTTGAGCTGAGATATGAAAACACTCACTTTGTTTCTCGTAATATGTAATTTGACGTCCAGGTTCTGAGGACTCAGGATCATATGTATAAGTAAATTGAAAATCAAAATTTTGAAAGGAAACCTTTTTCTTTTTGTTTTTTTTGGTTTTATCTTTCATTTGATTTCTTCCTTTTAGAATAGATGGAGGCATTGTAATGTCTCTAGAAGTACAGACACTGTCAAATTCTCCTGTAACACAAAATATTGAAATTAGATTTATTAAAATGCAAGATTCTATGTGATTAGGAATATCAACATTTACAGGTTATTATAACTTATAAATAGTACATTAGACTGAGAAAAGAGGGACCCAATCTCCAGAGAAATGCTCCAGCATTACAGAGAAAACATAGTTTGAAGTGCCACCCGGGGACTAAAGTGAGACCTGACTGATCTGACGCTGCTGCCAGCCGGCTTCCCCCTGCGCCGCTGCACTTGATTGTCAGGTCTACCCTAAAGATATGGCAGAGACCTGTCAGTCAAGGATATGCCAGCTGGGGCAGCACCAGATTTGTCAAGTCTTCTCCTGTGGTCTCTGGCCTGCTCTGTAAAATATGTTTTCTACAGTCATGCAGACTCTCAGACTCTATATTAGTAGGTTTACTATCTTGGACTGTTATTTTATTTAAAAAATAGTTTTCTTACTCTTTAAATATATTTCATATAATAGTTCTGAAACTTACTGTCAGAGGGGATGACCACACTCCCATCAAGGCTGCTGGTGATATTTCTATCAGTGGGGTGAGCCATGTTGATCTTTGTGTCTCCCTTTTCAGCCTCAGGTCCACGAGGAACATTCTCATTTGTAACAGTTCTTTTGACCAGATAATCTCTTGTAACGGACAAAATTTGATGTAACTTTGAACGTAGGTTTGAACGTAGGTTTGAATGTAGGTTTGAGCGTAGCTTTGAACGTGACTTTGAACGTAGCTCTGAACGTGAATTTGAACGTAGCTTTGAACGTAGAATTGAACGTGACATTGAAAGTAGCTTTGAACGTAACGTTGAAAGTAACACGTCTCTCAGTTCATTCCTGGGTCCACGCGGAGACTCATCAATTATGATGTAGTCCTGATGTTTTCCTGTAACACAAAACATTGAAATCAACATTTCTTAAATAAAAGCTTCCATCATGATTCTGCTGTGTTTAGGAATCTTATTCTAAGTCTTTAAGAGACTTTTTCTTTATTGTTGTTTTTCTATTAAATACATTTTTACATTGAAGACAAATCGGAAAGTCCTCAGTGTCAGTAACGGACTTCATAATGCGGACTTCTTCCATGTGACATAAAAGCCGTCAATAACCGTCTGTATGAAGAGATATCAAAGAAGCGCTCTGAGATAAATTTGCTGATCACTTCTGAACATCTCAGTCGTGTAGTGTATATGGTAAAACACTGATCGCTGTCTTCTCCAGTTTGCAGCACAGCTCCAGTCCTCTGCTGAACCATGTGACTGTATACCAAGATGGCTATCACAGTGTCTTTCTTATGTGTGGACTGGAAGTTGCTTTCTCATTATAAGTATATGGAACCTCGTCCTGAATCTCATAGGCTGACATTGGAGAAACTACTACTGCGCCACACATAAGACATATTAATTTACAGTCCTTGTTGGTGTAACTCTCCTACAATAATAGGTGTACACTCCCAAAAATTCTTGAAGAAATTGATAATAATCTAGGCAAAAATGTAAGCGTAGGAAAAGGCAGTGGATAAATTAGAGTACAGATAAATTTAAAATAAATTTATTTTATTAATGACGTTGTAAAACAAAGTAAAGCTAAAATTAACATACGTGCACCTTTCTTAATTTTCACTTTACTTTGTTTTATCATGTCATTAATACAATAATTTATTTTTAATATCCCTGTACTCTAATTTAGCCTCTGCCTTTTTCTACTGTTAAATTTGCGCCTAGATTATTATCAATTATATCACACATAAGATGTTGTGTGAGCCGACAAAGCTGAATTGTGGTCATATGGTTCAGAAGACGACCAGACTGGCGCTGGAAACCAGAGAAGACGGCAAATGGTAAGTATTTTATCACATGTACACGACACTACTGATATATCTAGAAGGGATTAGACAATACATATGTAAATGGAGTGCTTCTGTAATGTCAGATTTATCAGGCTGTACTTACCATTTAGACTGGTGTTACTCTCTGTAAAGTCTTTGGTCCAATCTTGGCTTTCATCATCTTTCGTTGGCTTTTTCTTTTTCAGACAACTATAAAATTGCAAAAAAAAAGTCACATTGTAAATCATAAAGTAAAACATGTCTATATTCTGAAGAATGTAAGAATAAAACATTTTATCTAGACCTATCTGTAGACAGGCTGCCTATGGGGTGCATTATACTGCAGAGGGTGACTATGGGGATGCTTTACATTATAGAGGATGCCTATGGGGTGCATTACGATATAGAGGCTACCTATGGGGGTGCATTACACTACAGGGGTGCCTATGGGGTGTATTACACTACAGAGGCTGCCTATGGAAGTGCATTACACTACAAAGGATGCCTATGGGGCTGCATTACATTATAGAGGCCGTCTATGGGAGTGCATTAAACTACAGAGGCTGCCTATGGGGTGCATTACATTATAGAGGCCGCCTATAGGGGAACATTAAATTATAGAGGCTGCCTATGGGGGTGCATTACATTATAGAGGCAGCCTATAGGGGAGCATTACATTATACAGGCTGTCTGTGGGAGTGCATTACACAAAAAAGGCTGCCTACAGGGGAGCATTACATTATAGAGGCAGTCTATGGGGATGCATTACACGGCAGAGGCTGCCTATGGGGGTGCATTACATTACAGGGGAGTTCATTATACTATAGACTCTATAGTATAGAGTCTGCCTATTGGGAGTGCATTATACAGTATAGAGCCTGCCTATGTGGAGTGCATTACATTATATGGAGTCATATGGGGAGTGCCTTATACTATATGGAGGCCTATGGGGAGTGCATTATACTATACAGAGTCTGCCTATGGGTAGTGCATTATACTATATGGAGACAGAGGGCCTATGGGGAGTGCATTATACTATATGGAGACCTGTGGGGAGTGCATTATACTATATTGAGGACTATCTGGTGTATTATGCTATATGGAGGCTTTCTAGGGGGCCATCATAAAGTGTGGAGATTACAGTGAGGGGCCATCATACAGTGTTGGAGCCATTAAACAGTTTGGGGCCTACTAAGGGGTCAGTATACTGTGTGGGTGGTACTATAGAGTGAGGTGGCATTGTACTGTGTATAAGACAGCATCATACTGCGTATAGGGGGCTGTACGGAGGGAGACTCGGGAGATTATTAAATGTAAAGTTGGGAGTTATTGCTATAGGGGAACCTTCAGTCTGTCTGTCAAAGGAGCACACACACAGGACAATATTACTTTTTAGGGCACAAAATGTGGGCACTATTTTTTAGGGCACTTGCACCTGGCATTACTATATTCTAGAAGGTTGCTTTAGAATTTAGAGGGTACGGAGAACCACACAGAAGGTGAAGTAATAGGGACACAGAAGCAGCATTGGGGTACCAGAAGGATGAAGAGTTTGTGCAGGTTGGGAATAGATGGTGACATGCTGAAAATGTGAAATGTGTCTTTGTTGTATTCTCTGTAGCCGAGTTCTGGGTGGAGGAGTTGTCATGTCGGTCTGGGCCATATGGAAAAGGTGTGAAAAGAGAACGATTCCATCAGGAAGAACGCCAGCTGTAAGTCACCATCTGTAACTGTGCTGTGATCGCTTATATGTTCTGTAGGACTGGTGTCTACCACTGACCATATGGCGGTAATATCTATATTGGTCTTTATATAGAGATTATTTTTAGTAACAGAGCGGTCATCTGCTGAGGTTCTCCTTCACTGTAAGGGTGCGTCACCCAGTTATAATAAAGGTTACCTGGTTAGGGGACCACTCAGAAGTTTTGCACCCCCTGAACCAAAACCCTAGCTACGCATCTGGTGTGAATCCCTACAAACTCTAATATATACTCATGAGTTACCCGCAGGGCACAACTCCAGGGTGACGTGTGTGTATGAGCCACAAGAGGTCTACACTAAAATATCCCAATTACTGGAGTAACCTGGAGATGTGACATTTCCTCTACAGACTCCTGTGTAGCCCATAAATCATTCCTTACTATACTTACCAATAGATGATAGCAATGGCACCAATGATTACTGCAAGGACGAAGAGAACGGCAACCGGAATAACAATCTTATTGACTGTATCCTCAGATGTTTTTGGAGGCACGGTGGTGATATTCTCTAAAAAGACAAAGAACATAAGTGATCAGGTAAACAGAGCTGGAATGTGCTCAGAAGTGGAAACCAAAATACATGGACTGGGCAGACTGAGGAACCAAGTATGACTATTAAAAGAGGGGGATTTAGTTAGGAAAAATGATGGATTATTTTTGACGTCATATCAATATATAACGGACAATACAGAGATCTGTTCTTTTATATTCCTGGAATAGGGAACAAACACAGGATGGGAGATGACACCTGAAATTACAAGTGACATGAAAATTCCTCCATTCCATGTATTATGTGACGCCATATAAATCTCCAGTCACAGAAGAAAAGTTACAGAAGCCCTAATGACACGGAGCCTGACGCTCATAAACTGGGCCCTAGTAATGGATCCTAGTAGGTTCTGGGGCCGGATGTGAAATGCTACATGTGAAGGACATATCTGATTTCTGAGCTGCTTATCACGTCTCTTGTGGCGCCTTCTGCTACATGTAGTAGTCAGTGTATCCAGCCAGGAGAGAACAGCATTAATGCTCTGTGTCTCATCTAGGTGTTATTAGACTGGACACTGGAACCCAAACTACATTTTTCCCCAATTTCACATTGAATGGTAAAATGAATGGTGTGATTCAAAACTCCAACTCGCCCCCCCAAAAGATACACAAGCCCTCATACTGCCATATGAATGGAAAAAAATGTATGGCTCTTGGAAGAAGTGGAGAAGGAAAAAAATCTGGTAATGCACTTACCTTCTTTAATCGTGACCGGCTCTTGTGATCGAGGGTTGCGGATGAAGATGGGAGCACCTTCCGCGGATGCTAATAGCACGCTGAGAACTAGAAGTACTCTAAACAGCATTGTAGCCTGGAGAAATATCGCTTACTTGTGTACGGCACAATCAGCTTCTCCAGACAGAGGATCTCAGTGCAGAATCGCTGGTTATAGCCAAGAATTCTGTGACATCACAAAATGGAACACAATTGTGACATCATGGTGGGCGGGGCTACGATTGAGTGATGTCACAATTGGGGCTCATCCACTAAACGTTCCCAGTTTCTATCAGACGACCTGTTATTACGGCTAAATGTAGCAAGACTTTACGTGACATGTTGGTACACGGCCTTCATATCTCTCTGACTAAAATATTTTATTTGGCTCAAAAGCCCCCAAGTGGGGCACATGGAACTGTGGAAACTGCCAGGCGAGCAAATCTACTGACAAAACAGATACCTTTTCAGATTCCGCAAACGAGCATGATATCAAGATGTTACATTTTATTCGCTGCAGGACAACATTAGTCATTTATCTTACAACTTGCCTTTGTGGTCTGATTTGTGTTCAAATGAAAATGGGATAACTGAGAATCCGGATCCTAGAACACATGAAAGATATTAAGGCGGCAAAAAAGATCCCACAGGAAGACTTGTGTGCGAATGCAAAATGTCATCCTTTAGCCAGATATTGTTGTGAATCCATCAGTGGCACATACTCCGCTTTTGAGGAATTGATCGTCTTTATCCAGGTAATAGAACAGGTGACATCACCAAGAAATTGGCCCAATTAGAATGCACATGGATGACATTATTAAAATGCATGAAGACAAGGGGTTAAATGAACCATGGGGCTTGGGGAGTTTCCTATAAAATACTGATCTCTTGTCTGTTACTATGTAGATGTCAGACTATGGTCCCTGGCTCTTATGTCTTTTCTTTCCCTATTTTCCATAGAAATACTTTTTCTAGCAGTGAATACTTACCTTTTGCCGTTTTTCAGTTGTCTGGATGGAGTGTTATCCATAAGAATAAAATGATTTTCTTTTTGTATTTTTTCAAGGACATAGAATATAACACACATATGTCATCTTGGGAATAATACTTTATCTCGGTATATTACATTTATGATGGTATATTTTTATATCGATATATGTGTGCATGTATATAATAATTTTACAAAAAAAAAAATGGAAAGGAAAGAAGAAGGAAAAAATTAACAAGGAACATAATTTTTACCCCAAATTCACATTTATTATTATATAGACGGACGTGGCTCAGTGGTTAGCATTGCAGCGCTGGAGTCCTGGGTTCAAATCCCACCCAGGACAACATCTGCAAGGAGTTTGTGTGTTCTCCCCGTGTTTGTGTGGGTTTCCTCCCACATTCCAAAGACATACTGATAAGGAATTTAGATTGTGAGCCCCATTGGGGACAGCGATGATAATGTGTGCAAACTGCAAAGCACTGCGGAATATGTAAGTGCTATATAAAAGATTATTATTATACTTTTGTATACTTTTAAAGAACAAGAAATTGTTCCCTTTTGGGAGAATGATCTTTCTCACATTCAATCATTCATGTTTTCTGTTTTTCCTAATTTATTTCAACATTCTCTCACACATTTTCTCATTTTATTATTTGTTTTTCACTTTATTTGTATTTTTATTCATTTTCACACATACATACACACATACAATTTTTTTTCCTTTATTTCTATTTATTAGGGTTTTTTCACCATTATTATATAACTTAGTCATATTTTTCATTTTTCACATTTCCCCACTAGAACACCAGGGTGAACGTGTTCTATGCTGCTACAGACAGTACATTTTTTTGCAAGGGTGTCTATAATCCCCATTAGATATTTTTAAAAAATGTACCCCCCATGGGGAAATGTTTGTCAGCCCATACACTTAGCATATGGGCATTACCAGTCTAGGAGACCAGCTCCTTTGTAATGGGACAGTTTTTTTATGAGGCCTTCCTCCATGTTTCTTCCAAGGGAAGATTGTAGTGCGTGCAAATTTGGGTCAAGGCGGCCCTTGCATTCAATGCATAAGGAAACAGTGTGGCAGGACCAACTGAAGAATGTGAAGTGGCAGTAGCGTAGCTACTGGGGGGGCAGAGGGGGCCATCGCCCCGGGCCCTGTCACATGAAGGGGCCCACCGGGAGCCGACACTGCCACTTCCGTGATGAGGCACAATACAGCACAGGAGGAGAGCAGTAAAATGCCTGCGCCCCTGCCTGACGGAGCTTCTGCGCGCTGGTCGGACAGTGGCCAGTTGCCAATCTCCCTCCTGCACTGTATTGTGCTGACCGACCTTCTCCCAGGCTGCAGGTTTCTTCCCTCCGTGTGCACGCTGGGACTGGCTTAGGGCAGGCACGCTGGGTCCTAGTGCCCACCTGCATTTCACTCAGATACTTCCTGGTCCTGCTGCAAACGTCATTGGTAAGTGGGGTCCTGGGGATAAAATGCATTAAATTGATAGGCATGTCAGTCACTGGGGGGTAAATGTGAGAGGATGGGGGTGTTGTGGGGGCTTAGGTGGGGGAGGGAGACAGGGCACTGGGGGGGTGAATGTGAGAAGATAAGGGTATTGTGAGGTCTGAGGTGGGTGAGGGGCAGCAACACTGAGGGGCTGATTATTATACGGTTTTGTTAAGAGACTATACGCACTCCATCACATAGTTGTTCTCTGGGAAGGGGAGGTAGGGGGCATATTATACTTATCAGCTGGGTAAGCCATGAGCTGCATCACATTTAAAGCATTACTGCAGCATTTTTTGTTAGTTCACCACTGGAGTGGCGCTTTAAGGCACACGGTGCACATTTTGCTGCGGATCCACAGCAGTTTCCCATGAGTTTACAGTTCAATGTAAACCTATGGGAAACCGAAAACGCTGTGCACATGCTGCGGGAAAAAAACGCACAGGAACGCAGCGGTTTACAATCCGCAGCATGTCACTTCTTTGTGCAGAATCGCAGCGATTCTGCACACATAGGAATGCATTGATCCGTTTACTTCCCACATGGGGCTGTGCCCACGATGCGGGAAGTAAGCGGATCATGTGCAGATGGTACCCGGGGTGGAGGAGAGGAGACTCTCCTCCAGGCCCTGGGAACCATATTTGTGTAAAAAAAAAAAGAATTAAGATAAAAAATCATGATATACTCACCTCTCAGCGCTGCACGCGGCCGTCCGGTCGCAGGGTTGGTGTACGAGCAGGGCCTGAGATGACATCGCGGTCACATGACCGTGACGTCACGAAGGTCCCTCTCACACAGCATCTTTGGAACCGGACCGCCGCGTGCAGCGCCGAGGAGATCGGGACGTCAGAGGGTGAGTATAACCATTTTTTAAATTATTTTTAACATTACTATTGACGCTGCATATGCAGCGTCAATAGTAAAAGTAAACCCGCAGCAGAAACCGCAAGACAAACCGCGATAAATCTGCAGGGATAACCGCAGCGGTTTTGCCCTGCAGATTTATCAAATCCACTGCGGTAGAACCGCAAGGGACCCTTCCTACTTGTGCACATAGCCTAAGGCTATGTGCACATGTTGTGGATCCGCAGCGGATTTCCATCAGGTTTACAGTACCATGTAAACCTATGGAAGACAAAATCCGCAGTGCACATGCTGGGGAAAATACAGCGCGGAAACGCTGCGTTGTATTTTTCGCAGCATATCAATTCTGCAGGTGTAAAAACACAGGCAAAATCTGCACAAAATTCGCTGGGAATCCGCAGGTAAAACGCAGGGTGTTTTTACCTGCGGATTTTGCAGAATCCGAACGGAAAAGTCCGCAATGTTATCCGCAACGTGTGCACATACCCTAAGAGGCGCAGTTACAGCTGCTGTGACTGAAACAGTATCGGAGCCGCTCCCTAGGCTGCAGTGAGGAATGAAGTTAATTTCCTCCTGGCATCATGACTCTCAGTGCAGGCGACGCACGGTGTCAGAACACTATTAACTATTATGCTGTGTTTTGTATAGGGGAGCTGTGGGGGCATTATACTGTGTATAGGGAAGTTGTGGGATCATACTATTGTCTATAGGGCAGCTGTGGGGGCATTATACTGTGTATAGAAAAGCTGTGGGCTCATCATACTGTGTATAGGGGAACAGTGGGGACATCATACTGTGTACAGGGAAGCTGTGGAATCATCATACTGTGTAGAGGGGAGCTGTGTGCTCATTATACTGTGTATAGGGGAGCAGTGGGGACATCATACTGTGCATAGGGAAGCTGTGGAATCATCATATTGTGTATAGGAGAGCTGTAGGGGCATTATACTGTGTATAGGAAAGCTGTGGGCCCACCATACTGTGTATAGGAAAGCTGTACATGGAGGCTACTTAGGGGACATTATTAAATGTTAAGTGGGCACTTAAACATTATTGTTATTGGGGCACTCAGAGCACTGAGACCATCAAAATTTCATATGTGGTATTATTACTTTTTAGGGACAAAATGTGGAGGGCACTAGCACAGGGCATTAGTGTTTTCTAGGGGTGAATTTTATTATCTAGAGAGCACAAAGGAGTCATTATTACTATGTAAGGGGCTCAGTGGTGGCATTATTATGTGGGGCGGCACCACTATTGTACTACACAGCAGGTGCAGTAATAGGGACACATACGGCAGCAGCGGCTCCGTGTATTGCGGTATCAGCAGAATGATTAGCTTGTGCAGGTTGGGAATAGATATGGACGGTGCTGGAAATGTGAGACGTATGATGTGTCTTTGTTGTAATCTCTGCAGACAAGTCCTGGCTGGAGAAGTTCTTACGTTGCTCTGGGCGAGATGGAAAAGATGGGAAAAGTGAACAACTCCATAAGGCTACGTTCACATTAGCGGCGGGCGCCGCAGCGGCGGGCGCCGCAGCGGCGGGCGCCGCAGCGGCGCCACATGCGTCATGCGCCCCTATATTTAACATGGGGGCGCATGGACATGCGTCGCACTTGCGTTTTGCGCCGCATGCGTCGCTGCGGCGCCCGCGTCCGGGCGCAGAGGACGCAGCAAGTTGCATTTTTGCTGCGTCCAAATTCAATTAAAAAAAGGACGCATGCGGCGCAAAACGCAGCGTTGTGCATGCGTTTTGCTGCGTTTTTGTTTGCGTTGTACACTGCGGCGCCAACGCTGCGGCGCACAACGCAAATGTGAACGTAGCCTAAGAAAGACCATCAGCTGTAAGTCACCATCTAAAACTGTCCAGTGATCTTTTATATGGTCTGCAAGACTGGTATCTACCACTATATGGCCTCCATATAGTAATATCAGTGTTCGTATTTGTCTATAGATGTTTTTTCAGTCAGAGTGCGGTCATCTGCTGATGTTCCTCTATGCTCACAATTAGGGTGCACCACATAGCTGTAGTCAGGGGTACCTGGTTAGGGGCCCACTCAGATTTTTCGCCCCCCCTAAGCTAAAACCCTAGCTACGCCTCTGTGAAGTGGGGTTTCCTGTGGCCATCCAGTACCTGGGTTCAAAGGCTTATTATGGCGCATATGACTTGGTAGCAGGGCAGGCCTTGCATTCAATGCAACATTTTATCTGGAAGCCCTCCTGTACCTCTCATGAAAGGGGTATTGGGGTGCGTTGTAATTGTTGGCAGCCCAGCCACTCACTGCATAGGCAATAACAGCATAGGAGACCCACTGTTTAATAATGGCCCTTTAAGAATAATAATGCGGCCTGATGCCCCTCTAAAAATAGGCTTTGTGACTTTAAGAGTCCCGCCTTCATAAATGAAACAAGATGGGTCTCCTTTTGTGATACACACCACATGGCCAGCTAGGGGTGTTAAATGTTAGAGAGAGAGTATAGCTTGGAGGATATCCCAATAATAAAACGTCATTTTTAATATGTTAATTAAAACCTAGACACCCAACAAGAAACATAAACAATTACAAAACAAAAAAGTGCTCAATCCTGAGGGTATTGGAATAGTGTAGATTATCTCACACTATAGCTGGTCACAGCGGTTGTTAAATGTTACAATGACATTTCCCAGTGAATACATTTGTTTTGGTTTGAAAGCAAAATCCATTTTGGTTTAGTTTTTGTATGTTTTTTGGTGCACCTATAAAAATGGCATGAATCTCTGACAGCATTGCTTACAGCTGTGACCTTGGAGTCAGAAATGCTTCCAGGGGTGATTCCCATGATGTTCTCGTGTAATTTGAGCAGTGTTTCCATCATTTTCAGACGTTTTTAGACCTTAAAAGGACTCCCAGGGGGGATCGCGGTAAAAATACTCGGGTTTCCCATAGACTTACATTGGGCTCGTTGCTCTGGTCGACTACCCGAGTATTCGAATTTGCTCGACCCAAGCAACGAGCATCGAGCATTTTAGTGCTCGCTCATCACTAGTGTTAACCTTAAGGGTTAAATAATGTGACAGTTTTTTAAATTTACCGTACATACTCAAGTATAAGCCGACACACCTCATTCTACCACAAAAAACTGAGAAAATTTATTGACTCGAGTATAAGCCTAGTATGCATTGTTCCCTCATCCACATCCTGGTATGCATGGCTCCTCATCCCTATCCTGGTATGCATGGCTCCTCATCCCTATCCTGGTATGCATGTCTCCTCATCCCTATCCTGGTATGCATGGCTCCTTATCCCTATACTGCCATGTATGCAGGGCCGGCTCCAGGTTTTTGAGGGCCCCGGGTGAAAGAGTCTCAGTGGGCCCCCCCTTTAACACATACCACGATTCATGATCGCATATAACACAGCCATGTAGTATATAACACAGCCCATGTAATATATAACACAGCCATGTAGCATATAACACAGCCATGTAGTATATAACACAGCCACGTAGCATATAACACAGCCATGTAGTATATAACAGCCCACATAGCATATAACACAGCCACATAGTATATAACACAGCCACGTATCATATAACACAGCCATGTAGTATATAACAGCCCACATAGCATATAACACAGCCACATAGTATATAGCACAGCCCATGTAGCATGTAACAGCCCATATAGTATATAGCACAGCCACATATTCTATAACACAGCCCACGTAGTATATAGAAAAGCCATGTAGTATATAGCACAGCCCACGCAGCATATAACAGCCCATATAGTATATAGCACAGCCACATAGTATATAAAACGACCCACGTAATATATAGAACAGCCATGTAGTATATAGCACAGCCCACGTAGCATATGATATAACAGCCCACGTAGTATATAACACGGCCCACGTAGTATATAGAACAGCCATGTAGTATATAGCACAGACATGTAGTATATAACATAGCCCACGTAGCATATAACAGCCCACGTAGTATATAATACGGCCCACGTAGTATATAGAACAGCCATGTAGTATATAGCACAGACATGTAGTATACAGCACAGCCCCCCTCCCCCCAAGAATGGCCCCATAGTCAAGTACTCACTGTTATAGTTAAAAAAGAAAAAACACTTCTCACCTCTCAATGTGCCCACGCTGCTCCCTGCTCCGGTCTTGGCGGCTGCCGCTGCACTGCCTGGGACACAGCGAGTGCACGATGACGTCATCGCGCACCCGCAGTGTCAGAGGCAGAGCGGGGAATGATGGGAGAGGGAGGTCAGGACAGGTGACGCTCTCTCATCCATCATTTGCTTTGAACTTTAACGGCAGATGCCGGTATAGTTCAATGCAGCAGGGGAGTCGGCGCTGGCGGCAGGCGGGCCCCCCTGCCTCACAGGGGCCCCATAGCGGCTGCGTGATGTGCCGCTGGCTGAGGCTGAGAGTGGGGGCCCTAGGCACTGGCAGCTGCCTGCCCCTAACGCCGGCCCTGAATGGGCCCCCCTGTCTCGCCAGGGCCCGGACACTTGCGCGGGTATGCCAGGTGCTGACGCCAGCCCTGCATGCATGGCTCCTTATCCCTCTCCTAGTATGCATGGTTCCTTATCCTATCCTGGTATGCATGGCTCCTCATCCCTATCCTGGTATGCATGGCTCCTCATCCCTATCCTGGTATTCATGGCTACTCATCCCTATCCTGGTATGCATGGTTCCTCATCCCTATCCTGGTGTGCATGGCCTCCTCATCCCTATCCTGGTAAGCATGGCTCCTTGTTCCTATCCTGGTATGCATGGCTCCTCATCCCTATCCTGGTATGCATGGCTCCTCATCCCTATCCTGGTATGCATGGCTCCTCATCCCTATCCTGGTATTCATGGCGCTCCTCATCCCTATCCTGGTATGCATGGCTCCTCATCCCTATCCTGGCATGCATGGCTCCTCATCGCTATCCTGGTCTGCATGGTTCCTCATCCCTATCCTGTCATGCATGCCTTCTCATCCCTATCCTTGTATGCATTGCTCCTCATCCCTATCCTGGCATGACTGGCACCTATCCCAATCCTTGCATCCATGGCCCATCCCTATCCTTGTATGCATGGCTCCATCCCTATTCTTATATGCATGGCCTCATCCCTATCTTTTGTATGCATGGCTTCATCCCTATCGTTGTATGCATGGCCCCATTCCTATCCTTGTATGCATGGCTCCATCCCTATCTTTGTATGCATGGCTCCATTCATTACTTTAAGAAATGAAGGTCAGTCAGCCCGAAAAATTAGGAAAACTTTCAAAGTGTCCCCAAGTGCAGTGGCAAAAACCATCAAGCGCTACAAAGAAACTGGCTCACATGAGGACCGCCCCAGGAAAGGAAGACCAAGAGTCACCTCTGCTTCTGAGGATAAGTTTATCCGAGTCACCAGCCTCAGAAATCGCAGGTTAACAGCAACTCAGATTAGAGACAAGGTCAATGCCACACAGAGTTCTAGCAGCAGACACATCTCTACAACAACTGTTAAGAGGAGACTTTGTGCAGCAGGCCTTCATGATAAAATAGCTGCTAGGAAACCACTGCTAAGGACAGGCAACAAGCAGAAGAGACTTGTTTGGGCTAAAGAACACAAGGAATGGACATTAGACCAGTGGAAAGCTGTGCTTTGGTCTGATGAGTCCAAATTTGAGATCTTTGGTTCCAACCATCAAGTCTTTGTGCGATGCAGAAAAGGTGAACGGATGGACTCTACATGCCTGGTTCTCACCGTGAAGCATGGAGGAGGAGTTGTGATGGTGTGGGGGTGCTTTGCTTGTGACACTGTTGGGGATTTATTCAAAATTGAAGGCATACTGAACCAGCATGGCTACCACAGCATCTTGCAGCGGCATGCTATTCCTTCCGGTTTGCGTTTAGTTGGACCATCATTTATTTTTCAACAGGACAATGACCCCAAACACACTTCCAGGCTGTGTAAGGGCTATTTGACCAAGAAGGAGAGTGATGGGGTGCTACGCCAAATGACCTGGTCTCCACAGTCAACAGACCTGAACCCAATCGAGATGGTTTGGGGCGAGCTGGACCGCAGAGTGAAGGCAAAAGGGCCAACAAGTGCTAAGCATCTCTGTGAACTCCTTCAAGATTGTTGGAAGACCATTCCCGGTGACTACCTCTTGAAGCTCATTGATGAATGCCAAGAGTGTGCAAAGCAATCATCAAAGCAAAAGGTGGCTACTTTGAAGAACCTAGAATATAAGACATATTTTCAGTTGTTTCACACTTTTTTGTTAATTATATAATTCCACATGTTTTAATTCATAGCTTCACCTTCACCTTCAGTGTGAATGTACAATTTTCATAGTCATGAAAATACAGGAAAATCTTTAAATGAGAAGATGTGTCACTGCAGGAGACAACAGGATAGAAGAGATGGATTACATACAGTAAATACATATAGATTAGGTAGATATATAGATGTCAGTGACGAATACAATTAGTACAGTACAGTGTGTGTGTGCAAATTACTGGACATGTATTTAATTAATAAAAGATTATTTTATGGAAAAAAGGGCGTGGGCTCCTGCGCATTTTTCGCAACCAGCAGAGGGAAAGCCAGCGACTGGGGGCAGATGTTTATGGCCTGGGAAGGGGGTAATACCTATGAAGCTTCCCAGCTCACAGCTGTATACTTAGCCTTTACTGGCTATCAAAATAGGCTTAGACCCCCAAAAAATGATGTGGGGTCCCTCAAGAATTAACCCCTTAATCCCATATGACGTACTATCCCACCGAGGTGACCTGGGACTTAATTCCCAGTGACGGGATAGTACGTCATATGCGATTGGCCGCGCTCACGGACTATCGCAGCTGACATCCGGCACTATGTGCCAGGAGCGGTCACAGACCGACCCTGGCACATTAACCCCCGGCACACTGCGATCAAACATGATCGCAGTTTTCCCGGCGGCATAGGGAAGCATCGCGCAGGGAGGGGGCTCGCGTTGCTCCGAGGGTCTCCTACCTTCTTCTCCCTGCAGGCCCTGGATCCAAAATGGCCACGGGTCTGCATCCGGGTCCTGCAGGGAGGTGGCTTACCAGTGCCTCCTCAGAGCAAGCGCTGGTAAGTCTGCAGCCCTGCATGTCAGATCGCTGGTCTGACACAGTGCTCTGCAAAGAGTCAGATCAGCGATCTGACTCCATAACAGGATGTCCCCCCTGGGCAATGTTCTAAAATGAAAAAAAATTTTTTTACATGTGTAAAAAAAAATAAAAAATTCCTAAATAAAGAAAAAAAAAATTATTCCCATAAATACATTTCTTTATCTAAATAATAATAAAAAACAATAAAAGTACACATATTTAGTATCGCCGCATCCGTAACGACCCCACCTCTAAAACTATCCTTCTAGTTAACCCCTTCAGTGAACGCGGTAAAAAAAAAAAAACGCGGCAAAAAACAACACTTTATTATCATACCGCCGAACAAAAAGTGGAATAACACGTGATCAAAAAGACGGATATAAATAACCATGATACTGCTGAAAACGTAATCTTGTCCCGCAAAAAACGAACCAACATACAGCATCATCAGCGAAAAAATAAAAAAGTTATAGTCCTCAGGATAAAGCAATGCAAAAATAATTATTTTTTTTATAAAATAGTTTCTATCATATAAAAGCGCCAAAACATAAAAAAATGATATAAATGAGGTATCGCTGTAATCGTATTGACCCGAACAATAAAACTGCTTTATCAATTTTACCAAGCGTGGAATGGTATAAACGCCCCCTCAAAAAGAAATTCATGAAAAGCTGGTTTTTGGTCATTCTCCCTCACAAAAATGAGAATAAAAAGCGATCAAAAAATGTCACGTACCCCGAAAATGCTACCAATAAAAACGTCAATTCGCCCCGCAAAAAACAAAACATCACATGACTCTGTGGACCAAAATATGGAAAATTATAGCTCTCAAAATGTGGAGACACAATAAAAAGCAATAAAAAGCGTCTTTTAGTCTGTGACGGCTGTCAATCATAAAAATCCGCTAAAAAACGCTATAAAAGTAAATCAAACCCCCCTTCATCACCCCCTTAGTTAGGGAAAAATTATAAAATTAAAAAAATGTATTTATTTCCATTTTCCCATTAGGGTTAGGGCTAGGGCTAGGGTTAGTGTTAGGGCTAGGGTTAGGGCTAGGGTTAGGGTTAGGGCTAGGGTTAGGGCTAGGGTTAGGGCTAGGGTTAGGGCTAGGGTAGGGTTAGAGCTAGGGTTAGGGTTAGGTTTACGGTTAGGGTTGGAGCTAGGGTTAGGGTTAGGGTTGGGGCTAGGGTTAGGGTTGGGGCTATGGTTAGGGTTTCAGTTAGAATTGGGGGTTTCCACTGTTTAGGCACATCAGGGGCTCTCCAAACGCGACACGGATCTCAATTTCAGCCAATTCTGTGTTGAAAAAGTAAAACAGTGCTCTTTCCCTTCCGAGCTCTCCCGTGCACCCAAACAGGGGTTTACCCCAACATTTGGGGTATCAGCGTTCTCAGGACAAATTAAACAACAACTTTTGGGGTCCAATTTCTCTTGTTACCCTGGGGAAAATAAAAATTTGGGGGCTAAGGAACCATTTTTGCGGGGAAAAATTATATTTTATTTTCACGGCTCTGCGTTATAAACTGTAGTGAAACACTTGGGAATTCAAAGTTCTCACAACACATCTAGATAAGTTCCTTGGGTGGTCTAGTTTCTAATATGAGGTCAATTGTGTGGGGTTTCTCCTGTTTAAGTACATTAGGGGCTCTGCAAACGTAATGTGACGCCTGCAGACCAATCCATCTAAGTCTGCATTCCAAATGGCGCTCCTTCCCTTCCTAGCTCTGCCATGCGCCCAAAGGGCGGTTTCACCCCACATATGGGGTATTACCGTACTCAGGACAAATTGGACAACAACTATTGGGGTCCAATTTCTCCTCTTACCCTTGGGAAAATACAAAACTGGGGGCTAAAAAATAATTTTTGTGGAAAAATATGATTTTTTATTTTCACGGCTCTGCGTTATAAATTGTATTGAAAGACTTGGGGGTTCAAAGCTCTTACAACACATCTAGATAAGTTCCTTTGGGGTCTAGTTTCTAATATGGGGTCACTTGTGGGGGGGTATCTACTATTTAGGTACATTAGGGGCTCTGCAAATGCAATGTGACACCTGCAGACCAATCCATTTAAGTCTGCATTCCAAATGGCGCTCCTTCCCTTCCGAGCCCTGCCATGCGCCCAAACGGTGGTTCCCCCCCACATATGGGGTATCAGCGTACTCAGGACAAATTGGACAACAACTTTTGGGGTCCAATTTCTTCTCTTACCCTTGGGAAAATAAAAAATTGGGGGCGAAAAAATATGATTTTTCTCCTGTTACCCTTGGGAAAACACAAAACTGGGGGCTAAAAAATAATTTTTTTGGGAAAAAAATAATTTTTGTTTTCACGGCTCTGTGTTATAAACTGTAGTGAAACACTTGGGGGTTCAAAGCTCTCACAACCCATCTAGATAAGTTCCTTAGGGGGTCTACTTTCCAAAATGGTGTCACTTTTGGAGGTTTCAATGTTTAGGCACAAACATCAGTGGCTCTCCAAACGCAACATGGTGTCCCATCTCAATTCCAGTCAATTTTGCATTGAAACCTCAAACGGCACGCCTTCCCTTCCGAGCTCTGCCATGCGCCCAAACAGTGGTTTACCCCTACATATGGGGTATCAGCATACTCAGGACAAATTGCACAACAACCTTTGGGGTCCAATTTCTTCTCTTACCCTTGGTAAAATAAAAAATTGGGGGCGAAAAGATCATTTTTGTGAAAAAATATGATTTTTATTTTTACGGCTCTGCATTATAAACTTCTGTGAAGAACTTGGTGGGTTAAAGTGCTCACTACACATCTAGATAAGTTCCTTCGGGGGTCTACTTTCCAAAATGGTGTCATTTGTGGGGGGTTTCAATGTTTACGCACATCAGTGGCTCTCCAAACGCAACATGGCGCCCCATCTCAATTCCTGTCAATTTTGCATTGAAAAGTCAAACGGCGCTCCTTCCCTTCCGAGCTCTTCTATGCGCCCAAACAGTGGTTTACCCCCACATATGGGGTATCAGCATAATCAGGACAAATTGTACAACAAATTTTGGGGTCCATTTTCTCCTGATATCCTTGGTAAAATGAGTCAAATTGGAGCTGAAGTAAATTTTGTGTGAAAAAAAGTTAAACGTTCATTTTTATTTAAACATTCCAAAAATTCCTGTGAAACACTTGAAGGGTTAATAAACTTCTTGAATGTGGTTTTGAGCACCTTGAGGGGTGCAGTTTTTAGAATGGTGTCACACTTGGTTATTTTCTGTCATATAGACCCCTCAAAATGACTTCAATTGAGATGTGGTCCCTAAAAAAATGGTGCTGTAAAAATGAGAAATTGCTGGTCAAATTTTAACCCTTATAACTCCCTAAAAAAAAAAATTGGGGTTCCAAAATTGTGCTGATGTAAAGTAGACATGTGTGAAATGTTACTTATTAAGTATTTTGTGTGACATATTTCTGTGATTTAAAGGCTGTAGGGATTCACTCGTTCACGTGCGTAGGAGGAAACAGGAGGCACATTCTCTTCAGCATTCATGTAGGTTTATTTACTCCATAAACCATTTAAATCAGCAAAAAAAAGGTAAACAGTCTTACATCAGACGGATAGGTCCTCAGTGTCCATAGTAGAGCTCCGCTCTCTCTCATATCTGTAGGCATACAGGCTGTG
Source organism: Ranitomeya variabilis (assembly GCF_051348905.1). Taxonomy (NCBI): domain Eukaryota; kingdom Metazoa; phylum Chordata; class Amphibia; order Anura; family Dendrobatidae; genus Ranitomeya; species Ranitomeya variabilis. Next base: position 80,217,001 of record NC_135238.1, read on the forward strand.
CCATATCCAGCACGTAGGCTCTCCAGCCTAAATATGGTCTCTGTGTGCTTCCAGGACGTCTGTCCCCACTTGGAACCGTCCAACACACAGGCCACTCTGCAGTGTCCAGCCAAGACACATGGAAGTGTGTCCACTCTGACAGACTTCCAAACACTCACCAACCATGTGCCAAACACACCTCCATTATGAAGCCTGAAACCACACCCAGGTACCTATCACATGGCCAGTCAGGTGAGTGTGACATCACCACAGGTCCTGAAACAAATATAGATATGCATGGTTATGCCCCTAACCCAGGGGTGAGGTATATGGGTAGCCAGACCCTCCCATCTCTCATAGCTACCCGTAACCCGGACCCAAATATACTAAGCAACTCCTTATTGCTTTATGTGCAAAAACACTCCGGGTTACATCGCAGGGAGCATCCATCCCTGTGATACATACCTCCCGTCGACTATCCAACCTTTAGCCATGCTACATACCTCCCCCCTCTGCCTAAAGCCGTGGGGCTTGGCACTTATCCTAAACCGACTAGAGACCCCTCTCAGTCGTCCCTGACAGCCACACCGTCTGTCTAAGTCAGGGCTGTTATTGAACCCTTTCGTCTGCCTTTGTCTGTTGTGAATTGGATTATTTGGCTCCCTCTTGTGGTCACTAGTGATATCACTCTGGGATTGTCTTTCCTCAGCTTGGCACCCACCTGTTCGTTAGTCCAGGGGTGTTGCTATATAAACTTCCTGGATTCTCAGTCTGGTGCCTGGCATCGTTGTAATCAGTTCCTTTCTGTTTGCTCCTGTCTGCTGGTCCTGGTTCTTGCAAAATTAAGCTAAGTCCTGCTTCCTTGTTTTTTTGGTTATTTGCATTGCTCTTATTTTTTGTCCAGCTTGTACTAAATGTGATTCCTGATTTTGCTGGAAGCTCTAGGGGGCTGGTATTCTCCCCCCGGGCCGTTAGACGGTTCGGGGGTTCTTGAATATCCAGCGTGGAAATTTTGAGAGGGTTTTTGCTGACCGTATAAGTCATCTTACTATATTCTGCTATTAGTCAGTGGGCCTCTCTTTGCTAAATACCTAGTTCATTCTTACGTTTGTCTTTTCTTCTTACCTCACCGTCATTATTTGTTGGGGGCTTGTATCCAACTTTTGGGGTCTTTTCTCTGGAGGCAAGAAAGGTCTATCTTTTCCCTTCTAGGGTTAGTTAGTTCTCCGGCTGGCGCGAGACGTCTAGAACCAACGTAGGCACGTTCCCCGGCTGCTGCTATTTGTGGTGCTAGGATTAGATATACGGTTAGCCCAGTTACCACTGCCCTATGAGCTGTTTTTTTGTGTTTGCAGACTTGGTATTTACTTCTGAGACCCTCTGCCATTGGGGTCATAACAGTATGCCAGGCCAAAGTTGAATGTTTAATGCATTGCAGAAGTGGGATAATAAGAAAGGAAATTCTGAGTTTTTTTTTTTTTTTCTTCCTCTCTTTCTTCCTCCCCTTTACCTCTGAGTGGCTTGAGCTTGCTGCAGACATGAATGTCCAGACCTTGATTACAAGTGTGGATCAGCTTGCTGCTCGTGTGCAGGGCAAACAAGATTTTGTTACCAGTAGTCCAATGTCTGAACCTAAAATACCTATTCCTGAACTGTTCTCTGGAGACCGATTTAAGTTTAGGAATTTCAGGAATAATTGTAAATTGTTTCTATCTCTGAGACCCCGTTCATCTGGAGACTCAGCTCAGCAAGTTAAAATTGTTATCTCTTTCTTGCGGGGCGACCCTCAGGATTGGGCCTTCTCGCTAGCGCCAGGAGATCTGTTGTGAATTAGACTTTTTGGCTCCCTCTGGTGGTTACTAGTGATATGACTCTGGGATTTTCTTCCCTCAGTTTGCACCCACCTGGGTCGTTAGTCCAGGGGTGTTGCTATATAAACCTCATGGATCCTTAGTCCAGTGCCTGGCATCGTTGTAATCAGATCCTTTTTGTTTGCTGCTATCTGCTGGTCCTGGTTCGTGCAATATTAAGCTAAGTCTTGCTTCTTTGTTTTTTCAGTTATTTGCTTGCTCTCATTTTTGTCCAGCTTGTACTAAATGTGATTCCTGACCTTGCTGGAAGCTCTAGGGGGCTGGTGTTCTCCCCCCGGGCCGTTAGACGGTTCGGGGGTTCTTGAATTTCCAGCGTGGATATTTTTGATAGGGTTTTTGCTGACCATATAAGTTATCTTACTATATTCTGCTATTAGCTAGTGGGCCTCTCTTTGCTAAATACCTAGCTCATTCTTACGTTTGTCTTTTCCTCTTACCTCACCGTTATTATTTGTTGGGGGCTTGTATCCAACTTTTGGGGTCTTTTTCTCTGGAGGCAAGAAAGGTCTTTCTTTTCCCTTCTAGGGTTAGTTAGTTCTCCGGCTGGCGCGAGACGTCTAGAATCAACGTAGGCACGTTCCCCGGCTGCTGTTATTTGTGGTGCTAGGATTAGATATATGGTCAGCCCAGTTACCACTGCCCTATGAGCTGGTTTTTGTGTTTGCAGACTTGGTTACTATTTCTGAGACCCCCTGCCATTGGGGTCATAACAGTATGCCAGGCCTCTTCGGGACAGGCAAGGGCAAGAGCAACCCGCTGGCACGAGAACAGCAAGGCTTAGCTCGAGCACAAGTCCCACAGGACTGCACAAATGACCGCACATCCCGTGACAAGGAAGGCCACCAAAAGGACCTAGCCACCAAATCTCTGGTGCCAAAAATTCCTGGATGACCTGCCAACACCGAGGAATGAACCTCGGAAATGACTCTGCTGGTCCACTTATCAGGAACAAACAGTCTGTCAGGTGGACAAGAGTCAGGTCTACCAGCCTGAAATCTCTGCAACACGCGTCGCAAATCAGGAGAAATGGCTGACAAGATAACTCCCTCTTTAAGAATACCAACAGGTTCTGCGACTCCAGGAGAGACAGGCACAAAGCTCCTTGAAAGAGCATCAGCCTTCACATTCTTTGAACCTGGTAAATACGAGACCACAAAGTCAAAACGGGAGAAAAATAATGACCAGCGGGCCTGTCCAGGATTCAGGCGTTTAGCAGACTCGAGATACATCAAATTTTTGTGATCAGTCAAGACCACCACACGATGCTTAGCACCTTCGAGCCAATGACGCCACTCCTCAAATGCCCACTTCATGGCCAGCAACTCCCGATTGCCAACATCATAATTCCGCTCAGCAGGCGAAAACTTCCTAGAGAAGAAAGCACATGGTCTCATTACCGAGCAACCAGGGCCTCTCTGAGACAACACGGCCCCTGCCCCAATCTCCGAAGCATCCACTTCGACCTGAAAGGGAAGTGAGACATCAGGCTGGCACAAAACAGGCGCTGAAGTAAACCGGCGCTTCAACTCTTGGAACGCCTCCACGGCTGCAGGAGCCCAGTTAGCAACATCAGAACCTTTCTTGGTCATATCCGTCAAAGGTATAACAACGCTAGAAAAATTAGTGATAAAACGACGGTAGAAGTTAGCAAAACCCAAGAACTTCTGAAGACTCTTAACTGACGTGGGTTGAGTCCAATCATGAATAGCTCGGACCTTGACTGGGTCCATCTCCACAGCAGAAGGGGAAAAAATAAACCCCAAAAAGGGAACCTTCTGTACTCCAAAGAGACACTTTGAGCCCTTAACAAACAACGCGTTCTCACGCAAAACCTGAAACACCATCCTGACCTGCTCCACATGTGAGTCCCAATCTTCAGAGAAAACCAGAATATCATCCAGATAAACAATCATAAATTTATCCAGATACTTCCGGAAAATGTCATGCATAAAGGACTGAAACACTGAGGGAGCATTAGAGAGCCCAAAAGGCATCACAAGTACTCAAAATGACCTTCGGGCGTATTAAATGCAGTCTTCCATTCATCACCTTGCTTAATGCGCACAAGATTGTACGCACCGCGTAGATCTATCTTGGTGAACCACTTGGCACCTTTAATCCGGGCGAACAAGTCCGACAACAGAGGCAAAGGATACTGAAATTTAACAGTGATTTTATTCAGAAGACGATAGTCAATACAAGGTCTCAAAGATCCGTCCTTCTTGGCCACAAAAAAGAATCCCGCACCAAGAGGGGAAGAGGATGGACGGATATGCCCCTTCTCCAGGGACTCCTCTCCTAAATTTAAGCCTCGCTTCATCGGTCCTTACAAGATATTGGAAATCCTTAATCCAGTTTCCTTTCGCTTGGATCTTCCGGTGTCGTTTGCCATTCACAACGTGTTCCATAGGTCCTTGTTGCGGCGCTACGTTGTGCCGGTGGTTCCTTCTGTTGAGCCTCCTGCTCCGGTGTTGGTTGAGGGCGAGTTGGAGTACGTGGTGGAGAAGATCTTGGATTCTCGTCTCTCCAGACGGAGGCTTCAGTATCTGGTCAAGTGGAAGGGCTATGGTCAGGAGGATAATTCCTGGGTGGTTGCCTCTGATGTGCATGCGGCCGATTTAGTTCGTGCCTTTCACGCTGCTCATCCTGATTGCCCTGGTGGTCGTAGTGAGGGTTCGGTGACCCCTCCTTAAGGGGGGGGGGTACTGTTGTGAATTAGACTTTGTGGCTCCCTCTGGTGTTTACTAGTGATATGACTCTGGGATTTTCTTCCCTCAGTTTGCACCCACCTGGGTCGTTAGTCCAGGGGTGTTGCTATATAAACCTCATGGATCCTTAGTCCAGTGCCTGGCATCATTGTAATCAGATCCTTTTTGTTTGCTGCTATCTGCTGGTCCTGGTTCGTGCAATATTAAGCTAAGTCTTGCTTCTTTGTTTTTTCAGTTATTTGCTTGCTCTCATTTTTGTCCAGCTTGTACTAAATGTGATTCCTGACCTTGCTGGAAGCTCTAGGGGGCTGGTGTTCTCCCCCCGGGCCGTTAGACGGTTCGGGGGTTCTTGAATTTCCAGCGTGGATATTTTTGATAGGGTTTTTGCTGACCATATAAGTTATCTTACTATGTTCTGTGTTATGGTTCTCAATGGCAAGAGAACATAGCCCAGCAAACATAAGTACTAGCTCTTGGAAGGATGGAAACTAAACTGACCATGAACTAAACCTGCCGCACAACTAACAGTAGCCGGGTAGCGTTGCCTACGTTTTTTATCCCTAGACGCCCAGCGCCGGCCGGAGGACTAACTAATCCTGGCAGAGGAAAATATAGTCCTGGCTCACCTCTAGAGAAATTTCCCCGATAGGCAGACAGAGGCCCCCACATATATTGGCGGTGATTTTAGATGAAATGACAAACGTAGTATGAAAATAGGTTTAGCAAAATTGAGGTCCGCTTACTAGATAGCAGGAAGACAGAAAGGGCACTTTCATGGTCAGCTGAAAACCCTATCAAAATACCATCCTGAAATTACTTTAAGACTCTAGTATTAACTCATAACATCAGAGTGGCAATTTCAGATCACAAGAGCTTTCCAGACACAGAAACGAAACTACAGCTGTGAACTGGAACAAAATGCAAAAACAAACGAGGACTAAAGTCCAACTTAGCTGGGAGTTGTCTAGCAGCAGGAACATGCACAGAAAGGCTTCTGATTACAATGTTGACCGGCATGGAAGTGACAGAGGAGCAAGGTTAAATAGCGACTCCCACATCCTGATGGAAACAGGTGAACAGAGGGGATGATGCACACCAGTTCAATTCCACCAGTGGCCACCGGGGGAGCCCAAAATCCAATTTCACAACAGTACCCCCCCTCAAGGAGGGGGCACCGAACCCTCACCAGAACCACCAGGGCGATCAGGATGAGCCCTATGAAAGGCACGGACCAGATCGGAGGCATGAACATCAGAGGCAGTCACCCAAGAATTATCCTCCTGACCGTATCCCTTCCATTTGACCAGATACTGGAGTTTCCGTCTGGAAACACGGGAGTCCAAGATTTTTTCCACAACGTACTCCAACTTGCCCTCAACCAACACCGGAGCAGGAGGCTCAACGGAAGGCACAACCGGTACCTCATACCTGCGCAACAATGACCGATGAAAAACATTATGAATAGAAAAAGATGCAGGGAGGTCCAAACGGAAGGACACAGGGTTAAGAATCTCCAATATCTTGTACGGGCCGATGAACCGAGGCTTAAACTTAGGAGAAGAAACCCTCATAGGGACAAAACGAGAAGACAACCACACCAAGTCCCCAACACAAAGCCGAGGACCAACCCGACGCCGGCGGTTGGCAAAAAGCTGAGTCTTCTCCTGGGACAACTTCAAATTGGCCACTACCTGCCCCCAAATCTGATGCAACCTCTCCACCACAGCATCCACTCCAGGACAATCCGAAGATTCCACCTGACCAGAAGAAAATCGAGGATGAAACCCCGAATTACAGAAAAAAGGAGACACCAAGGTGGCAGAGCTGGCCCGATTATTGAGGGCAAACTCCGCTAAAGGCAAAAAAGCAACCCAATCATCCTGATCTGCAGACACAAAACACCTCAAATATGTCTCCAAGGTCTGATTCGTCCGCTCGGTCTGGCCATTAGTCTGAGGATGGAAAGCAGACGAGAAAGACAAATCTATGCCCATCCTAGCACAGAATGCTCGCCAAAATCTAGACACGAATTGGGTTCCTCTGTCAGAAACGATATTCTCCGGAATACCATGCAAACGGACCACATTTTGAAAAAACAGAGGAACCAACTCGGAAGAAGAAGGCAACTTAGGCAGGGGAACCAAATGGACCATCTTAGAGAAACGGTCACACACCACCCAGATGACAGACATCTTCTGAGAAACAGGAAGATCCGAAATAAAATCCATAGAGATGTGCGTCCAGGGCCTCTTCGGGATAGGCAAGGGCAACAACAATCCACTAGCCCGAGAACAACAAGGCTTGGCCCGAGCACAAACGTCACAAGACTGCACAAAGCCTCGCACATCTCGAGACAGGGAAGGCCACCAGAAGGACCTTGCCACCAAATCCCTGGTACCAAAGATTCCAGGATGACCTGTCAACGCAGAAGAATGAACCTCAGAAATGACTTTACTGGTCCAATCATCAGGAACAAACAGTCTACCAGGTGGGCAACGATCAGGTCTATCCGCCTGAAACTCCTGCAAGGCCCGCCGCAGGTCTGGAGAAACGGCAGACAATATCACTCCATCCTTAAGGATACCTGTAGGTTCAGAGTTACCAGGGGAGTCAGGCTCAAAACTCCTAGAAAGGGCATCCGCCTTAACATTCTTAGAACAGGTAGGACACCACAAAATTAAACCGAGAGAAAAACAACGACCAGCGCGCCTGTCTAGGATTCAGGCGTCTGGCGGACTCAAGATAAATTAGATTTTTGTGGTCAGTCAATACCACCACCTGATGTCTAGCCCCCTCAAGCCAATGACGCCACTCCTCAAAAGCCCACTTCATGGCCAAAAGCTCCCGATTCCCAACATCATAATTCCGCTCGGCGGGCGAAAATTTACGCGAGAAAAAGGCACAAGGTCTCATCACGGAACAATCGGAACTTCTCTGCGACAAAACTGCCCCAGCTCCGATTTCAGAAGCGTCGACCTCAACCTGAAAAGGAAGAGCAACATCAGGCTGACGCAACACAGGGGCGGAAGAAAAGCGGCGCTTAAGCTCCAGAAAGGCCTCCACAGCAGCAGGGGACCAATCAGCAACATCAGCACCCTTCTTAGTCAAATCAGTCAATGGTTTAACAACATCAGAAAAACCAGCAATAAATCGACGATAAAAGTTAGCAAAGCCCAAAAATTTCTGAAGACTCTTAAGAGAAGAGGGTTGCGTCCAATCACAAATAGCCTGAACCTTGACAGGATCCATCTCGATGGAAGAGGGGGAAAAAATATATCCCAAAAAGGAAATCTTTTGTACCCCAAAAACGCACTTAGAACCCTTCACACACAAGGAATTAGACCGCAAAACCTGAAAAACCCTCCTGACCTGCTGGACATGAGAGTCCCAGTCATCCGAAAAAATCAAAATATCATCCAGATACACAATCATAAATTTATCCAAATAATCACGGAAAATGTCATGCATAAAGGACTGAAAGACTGAAGGGGCATTTGAAAGACCAAAAGGCATCACCAAATACTCAAAGTGGCCCTCGGGCGTATTAAATGCGGTCTTCCACTCATCCCCCTGCTTAATTCGCACCAAATTATACGCCCCACGGAGATCTATCTTAGAGAACCACTTGGCCCCCTTTATGCGAGCAAACAAATCAGTCAGCAGTGGCAACGGATATTGATATTTAACCGTGATTTTATTCAAAAGCCGATAATCAATACACGGTCTTAAAGAGCCATCTTTCTTAGCCACAAAGAAAAAACCGGCTCCTAAGGGAGATGACGAAGGACGAATATGTCCCTTTTCCAAGGACTCCTTTATATATTCTCGCATAGCAGCATGTTCAGGCACAGACAGATTAAATAAACGACCCTTAGGGTATTTACTACCCGGAATCAAATCTATGGCACAATCGCACTCCCGGTGCGGAGGTAATGAACCAAGCTTAGGTTCTTCAAAAACGTCACGATATTCAGTCAAGAATTCAGGAATCTCAGAGGGAATAGATGATGAAATGGAAACCACAGGTACGTCCCCATGCGTCCCCTTACATCCCCAGCTTAACACAGACATAGCTTTCCAGTCAAGGACTGGGTTATGAGATTGCAGCCATGGCAATCCAAGCACCAACACATCATGTAGGTTATACAGCACAAGAAAGCGAATAATCTCCTGATGATCCGGATTAATCCGCATAGTTACTTGTGTCCAGTATTGTGGTTTATTACTAGCCAATGGGGTGGAGTCAATCCCCTTCAGGGGTATAGGAGTTTCAAGAGGCTCCAAATCATACCCACAGCGTTTGGCAAAGGACCAATCCATAAGACTCAAAGCGGCGCCAGAGTCGACATAGGCATCCGCGGTAATAGATGATAAAGAACAAATCAGGGTCACAGATAGAATAAACTTAGACTGTAAAGTGCCAATTGAAACAGACTTATCAAGCTTCTTAGTACGCTTAGAGCATGCTGATATAACATGAGTTGAATCACCGCAATAGAAGCACAACCCATTTTTTCGTCTTAAATTCTGCCGTTCACTTCTGGACAGAATTCTATCACATTGCATATTCTCTGGCGTCTTCTCAGTAGACACCGCCAAATGGTGCACAGGTTTGCGCTCCCGCAGACGCCTATCGATCTGGATAGCCATTGTCATGGACTCATTCAGACCCGCAGGCACAGGGAACCCCACCATAACATCCTTAATGGCATCAGAGAGACCCTCTCTGAAATTCGCCGCCAGGGCGCACTCATTCCACTGAGTAAGCACAGCCCATTTACGGAATTTCTGGCAGTATATTTCAGCTTCGTCTTGCCCCTGAGATAGGGACATCAAGGCCTTTTCCGCCTGAAGCTCTAACTGAGGTTCCTCATAAAGCAACCCCAAGGCCAGAAAAAACGCATCCACATTGAGCAACGCAGGATCCCCTGGAGCCAATGCAAAAGCCCAATCCTGAGGGTCGCCCCGGAGCAAGGAAATCACAATCCTGACCTGCTGAGCAGGATCTCCAGCAGAGCGAGATTTCAGGGACAAAAACAACTTGCAATTATTTTTGAAATTTTGAAAGCAAGATCTATTCCCCGAGAAAAATTCAGGCAAAGGAATTCTAGGTTCAGATATAGGAACATGAACAACAAAATCTTGTAAATTTTGAACTTTCGTGGTGAGATTATTCAAACCTGCAGCTAAACTCTGAATATCCATTTTAAACAGGTGAACACAGAGCCATTCCAGGATTAGAAGGAGAGAGAGAGAGAGAAAGGCTGCAATATAGGCAGACTTGCAAGAGATTCAATTACAAGCACACTCAGAACTGAAGGGAAGGGAAAAAAAAAAAAATCTTCAGCAGACTTCTCTTTTCTCTCCTTTCTCTGTCAATTAATTTAACCCTTTTTGGCCGGTCAAACTGTTATGGTTCTCAATGGCAAGAGAACATAGCCCAGCAAACATAAGTACTAGCTCTTGGAAGGATGGAAACTAAACTGACCATGAACTAAACCTGCCGCACAACTAACAGTAGCCGGGTAGCGTTGCCTACGTTTTTTATCCCTAGACGCCCAGCGCCGGCCGGAGGACTAACTAATCCTGGCAGAGGAAAATATAGTCCTGGCTCACCTCTAGAGAAATTTCCCCGATAGGCAGACAGAGGCCCCCACATATATTGGCGGTGATTTTAGATGAAATGACAAACGTAGTATGAAAATAGGTTTAGCAAAATTGAGGTCCGCTTACTAGATAGCAGGAAGACAGAAAGGGCACTTTCATGGTCAGCTGAAAACCCTATCAAAATACCATCCTGAAATTACTTTAAGACTCTAGTATTAACTCATAACATCAGAGTGGCAATTTCAGATCACAAGAGCTTTCCAGACACAGAAACGAAACTACAGCTGTGAACTGGAACAAAATGCAAAAACAAACGAGGACTAAAGTCCAACTTAGCTGGGAGTTGTCTAGCAGCAGGAACATGCACAGAAAGGCTTCTGATTACAATGTTGACCGGCATGGAAGTGACAGAGGAGCAAGGTTAAATAGCGACTCCCACATCCTGATGGAAACAGGTGAACAGAGGGGATGATGCACACCAGTTCAATTCCACCAGTGGCCACCGGGGGAGCCCAAAATCCAATTTCACAACAGTTCTGCTATTAGCTAGTGGGCCTCTCTTTGCTAAATACCTAGCTCATTCTTACGTTTGTCTTTTCCTCTTACCTCACCGTTATTATTTGTTGGGGGCTTGTATCCAACTTTTGGGGTCTTTTTCTCTGGAGGCAAGAAAGGTCTTTCTTTTCCCTTCTAGGGTTAGTTAGTTCTCCGGCTGGCGCGAGACGTCTAGAATCAACGTAGGCACGTTCCCCGGCTGCTGTTATTTGTGGTGCTAGGATTAGATATATGGTCAGCCCAGTTACCACTGCCCTATCAGCTGGTTTTTGTGTTTGCAGACTTGGTTACTATTTCTGAGACCCCCTGCCATTGGGGTCATAACAGAGATCCGGCATTGGCAAATATTGATGCGTTTTTTCTGGCGCTCGGATTGCTTTACGAGGAACCCAATCTTGAAATTCAGGCAGAAAAAGCCTTGCTGGCTATTTCTCAGGGCCAGGATGAAGCTGAAGTGTATTGCCAAAAATTTCGGAAATGGTCCGTGCTTACTCAGTGGAATGAGTGTGCTCTGGCCGCAAATTTCAGAAATGGCCTTTCTGAAGCCATTAAGAATGTGGTGGTGGGTTTCTCCATTCCTACAAGTCTGAATGATTCCATGGCGCTGGCTATTCAAATTGACCGGCGTTTGCGGGAGCGCAAAGCCGCTAATCCTCTGGTGGTGTTGTCTGAACAAACACCTGATTTAATGCAATGTGGTAGAATTCAGACTAGAAATGAACGGAAAAATCATAGACGTCAGAATGGGTTGTGTTTTTACTGTGGTGATTCTACACATGTTATATCAGCATGCTCTAAACGCCTAACAAGGGTTGTTAGTCCTGTCGCCATTGGTAATTTGCAACCTAAATTTATTTTGTCTGTGACTTTAATTTGCTCATTGTCTTCCTACCCTGTTATGGCGTTTGTGGATTCAGGTGCTGCCCTGAGTCTTATGGATCTGTCATTTGCCAAGCGTTGTGGTTTTGTTCTTGAGCCGTTGGTAAATCCTATCCCTCTTAGAGGTATTGATGCTACGCCATTGGCGGAAAATAAACCGCAGTTTTGGACACAGGTAACCATGTGCATGACTCCTGAACATCGGGAGGTGATTCGTTTTCTTGTTCTGCATAAAATGCATGATTTGGTCGTTTTGGGTCTGCCATGGTTACAGACCCATAATCCAGTCTTGGATTGGAAGGCAATGTCTGTGTCAAGTTGGGGCTGTCAGGGAATTCATGGTGATTCCCCGCCGGTGTCTATTGCTTCCTCTACTCCTTCGGAAGTTCCTGAGTATTTGTCTGATTATCAGGTTGTATTCAGCGAGTCCAGGTCCAGTGCTCTTCCTCCTCATAGGGACTGTGACTGCGCTATAGATTTGATTCCAGGTAGTAAATTTCCTAAGGGAAGATTATTTAATCTGTCTGTACCTGAGCATACCGCAATGCGTTCGTATATCAAGGAATCTCTGGAGAAGGGGCATATCCGTCCATCCTCTTCCCCTCTTGGTGCGGGATTCTTTTTTGTGACCAAGAAGGATGGATCTTTGAGACCTTGTATTGACTATCGGCTTCTGAATAAAATCACTGTTAAATTTCAGTATCCTTTGCCTCTGTTGTCGGACTTGTTCGCCCGGATTAAAGGTGCCAAGTGGTTCACCAAGATAGATCTACGCTGTGCGTACAATCTTGTGCGCATTAAGCAAGGTGATGAATGGAAGACTGCATTTAATACGCCCGAAGGTCATTTTGAGTACTTGGTGATGCCTTTTGGGCTCTCTAATGCTCCCTCAGTGTTTCAGTCCTTTATGCATGACATTTTCCGGAAGTATCTGGATAAATTTATGATTGTTTATCTGGATGATATTCTGGTTTTCTCTGAAGATTGGGACTCACATGTGGAGCAGGTCAGGATGATGTTTCAGGTTTTGCGTGAGAACGCGTTGTTTGTTAAGGGCTCAAAGTGTCTCTTTGGAGTACAGAAGGTTCCCTTTTTGGGGTTTATTTTTTCCCCTTCTGCTGTGGAGATGGACCCAGTCAAGGTCCGAGCTATTCATGATTGGACTCAACCCACGTCAGTTAAGAGTCTTCAGAAGTTCTTGGGTTTTGCTAACTTCTACCGTCGTTTTATCGCTAATTTTTCTAGCGTTGTTAAACCTTTGACGGATATGACCAAGAAAGGTTCTGATGTTGCTAACTGGGCTCCTGCAGCCGTGGAAGCTTTCCAGGAGTTGAATCGCCGGTTTACTTCGGCGCCTGTTTTGTGCCAGCCTGATGTCTCACTTCCCTTTCAGGTTGAAGTGGATGCTTCGGAGATTGGGGCAGGGGCCGTTTTGTCGCAGAGAGGCCCTGGTTGCTCTGTGATGAGACCATGTGCCTTTTTCTCTAGGAAGTTTTCGCCTGCTGAGCGGAATTATGATGTTGGCAATCGGGAGTTGTTGGCCATGAAGTGGGCATTTGAGGAGTGGCGTCATTGGCTCGAGGGTGCTAAGCATCGTGTGGTGGTCTTGACTGATCACAAAAATCTGATGTATCTCGAGTCTGCTAAACGCCTGAATCCTAGACAGGCCCGTTGGTCATTGTTTTTCTCCCGTTTTGACTTTGTGGTCTCGTATTTACCAGGTTCAAAGAATGTGAAGGCTGATGCTCTTTCAAGGAGCTTTGTGCCTGACTCTTCTGGAGTCGCAGAACCAGTTGGTATTCTTAAAGAGGGAGTAATCTTGTCAGCCATTTCTCCGGATTTGCGACGTGTGTTGCAGAGATTTCAGGCTGGTGGACCTGACTCTTGTCCACCTGACAGACTGTTTGTTCCTGATAAGTGGACCAGCAGAGTCATTTCCGAGGTTCATTCCTCGGTGTTGGCAGGGCATCCGGGAATTTTTGGCACCAGAGATTTGGTGGCTAGGTCCTTTTGGTGGCCTTCCTTGTCACGGGATGTGCGGTCATTTGTGCAGTCCTGTGGGACTTGTGCTCGAGCTAAGCCTTGCTGTTCTCGTGCCAGCGGGTTGCTCTTGCCCTTGCCTGTCCCGAAGAGGCCTTGGACACACATTTCCATGGATTTCATTTCAGATCTTCCGGTGTCTCAGGGCATGTCTGTCATCTGGGTGGTATGTGATCGCTTTTCCAAGATGGTCCATTTGGTATCTTTGCCTAAGCTGCCTTCCTCTTCCGATCTGGTTCCTTTGTTCTTTCAGAATGTGGTTCGTTTACACGGCATTCCTGAGAATATCGTGTCTGACAGAGGATCCCAGTTTGTTTCCAGGTTCTGGCGATCCTTTTGTGCTAAGATGGGCATTGATTTGTCGTTTTCGTCTGCCTTTCATCCTCAGACTAATGGCCAAATGGAGCGAACAAATCAGACTCTGGAGGCTTATTTGAGGTGTTTTGTTTCTGCAGATCAGGATGATTGGGTGACCTTCTTGCCATTGGCTGAGTTTGCCCTTAATAATCGGGCTAGTTCCGCTACTTTGGTTTCGCCATTTTTCTGCAACTCTGGTTTTCATCCTCGTTTTTCCTCGGGACATGTTGAACCCTCTGACTGTCCTGGGGTGGATTCTGTGGTGGATAGGTTGCAGCGGATCTGGAATCATGTGGTGGACAACTTGAAGTTGTCACAGGAGAAGGCTCAGCGTTTTGCCAACCGCCGCCGCGGTGTGGGTCCCCGACTTCGTGTTGGGGATTTGGTATGGCTGTCTTCTCGATTTGTTCCTGTGAAGGTCTCCTCTCCTAAATTTAAGCCTCGCTTCATCGGTCCTTACAAGATATTGGAAATCCTTAATCCTGTGTCCTTTTGCTTGGATCTTCCGGTGTCGTTTGCCATTCACAACGTGTTCCATAGGTCTTTGTTGCGGCGGTACGTTGTACCTGTGGTTCCTTCTGTTGAGCCTCCTGCTCCGGTGTTGGTTGAGGGCGAGTTGGAGTACGTGGTGGAGAAGATCTTGGATTCTCGTCTCTCCAGGCGGAGGCTTCAGTATCTGGTCAAGTGGAAGGGCTATGGTCAGGAGGATAATTCCTGGGTGGTTGCCTCTGATGTGCATGCGGCCGATTTAGTTCGTGCCTTTCACGCTGCTCATCCTGATCGCCCTGGTGGTCTTGGTGAGGGTTCGGTGACCCCTCCTTAAAGGGGGGGTACTGTTGTGAATTAGATTTTTTTTGGCTCCCTCTTGTGGTCACTAGTGATATGACTCTGGGATTGTCTTTCCTCAGTTTGGCACCCACCTGGGTCGTTAGTCCAGGGGTGTTGCTATATAAACTTCCTGGATTCTCAGTCCTGTGCCTTGCATCGTTGTAATCAGTTCCTTTCTGTTTGCTCCTGTCTGCTGGTCCTGGATCTTGCAAAATTAAGCTAAGTCCTGCTCCCTTGTTTTTTGGTTATTTGCATAGCTCTTATTTTTTGTCCAGCTTGTACTAAATGTGATTCCTGATTTTGCTGGAAGCTCTAGGGGGCTGGTGTTCCTTAGGGGGCCGTTAGACGGTTCGGGGGTTCTTGAATATCCAGCGTGGAAATTTTGATAGGGTTTTTGCTGACCGTATAAGTCATCTTACTATATTCTGCTATTAGTCAGTGGGCCTCTCTTTGCTAAATATCTAGTTCATTCTTACGTTTGTCTTTTCTCCTTACCTCACCGTTATTATTTGTTGGGGCTTGTATCCAACTTTTGGGGTCTTTTCTCTGGAGGCAAGAAAGGTCTATCTTTTCCCTTCTAGGGTTAGTTAGTTCTCCGGCTGGCGCGAGACGTCTAGAACCAACGTAGGCACGTTCCCCGGCTGCTGCTATTTGTGGTGCTAGGATTAGATATATGGTCAGCCCAGTTACCACTGCCCTAAGAGCTGGTTTTTTTGTGTTTGCAGACTTGGTATGTACTTTTGAGACCCTCTGCCATTGGGGTCATAACAGGCGCCCCCGCTGTGCAAACACACCGCTGTACTTTGAGGGTCCCTGTGCCAGTGCCAATGCGAACAAGTGTGCCCCCCTGCTTGCTCAGGATCACAGCACTTGCAACGTTGAAATACTTACCTTTCCCTGCTCCACCGCCGTGACGTAGTCCACGATTCCTGGGCCCACTAAAACCTTGAACCAGCCCTACCCCCCACAACTTTTGCCAAATAACCCCCAAGTTCCATTGAACAACTATTATTATAAAGTTAATTAAGATTGACAAGCTTCAGAAACAAGAATGGATGTTTTTGGCATTAAAATGGGCACTGTAGGTGTTTTCCTGGCCTCCACTCACTGCCGACTATGCTTCCCCATTGACTTACATTGGGTTTCGTGTTTCGGTCGATCCCCGACTTTTAGCGATAATCGGCCGACTGCACTCGACTCGACTCTGGACAAAGTCGGGTTTTACAAAACCCGACTCGATCTTTAAAAAATGAAAGTCGCTCAACCCTATATATATATATATATATATATATATATATATATATATATATACTGTATATATATACAGGATATATATATATATATATATATATATATATATATGTGTGTGTGTGTGTGTTTTGAAGAATATTTCATTTTAAAATGATGTGTGAATGACAGAGAACTGCTGTACACTGTGTTCCAAATTATTATGCAAATTTGATTTAAGTGTCATAAAGATTTAATTGTTTTGTTTTTCAAATAAACTCGTGGATGGTATTGTGTCTCAGGGCTCAATGGATCACTGAAATCAATCTTAAACACATGTGATAATTGGTTTTCCAGGTGATTCTAATTAAAGGAAAACTACTTAAAAATGATGTTCCACATTATTAATCAGGTCACAGTTTTCAAGTAACATGGGAAAGAAAAAGGATCTCTCTGCTGCTGAAAAGCATCAAATAGTGCAATGCCTTGGTGAAGGGATGAAAACATTAGAAATTTTCCAAAAACATAAGCGTGATCATCGTACTGTTAAGAGATTTGTGGCTGTATCTGAGCACAAATGTGTTTGTGCTGATAAAGGCATAATGAGGAAGATTTCTGCCAGGCTAGTTCATCGGATTAAGAGAGCAGCTGCTAACAAGCCATTACAAAGCAGCAAACAGATATTTGAAGCTGCTGGTGCCTCTGGAGTCCCTCGAACCTCAAGGTGTAGGCTCCTTCAAAGGCTTGCTGTGGTGCATAAACCTACTATTCCTATTGCCACCCTTAAACAGTGTTCACAAGCAGAAATGGTTGTATTGGGCCCACACATACATGAATACTAATTTCCAAACAGTCTTGTTTACTGATGTGTTGAGCAACCCTGGATTGTCCAGATGGATGGAGTAGTGGATGGTTGGTGGATGGCCACCATGTCCCTACAAGACTGCAACTTCAGCGAGGAGGTGGAGGAGTCATGTTTTGGGCCAGAATCATGGGAAACAGCTGGTAAGGCCCTTTAAGGTTCCTGAAGGTGTGAAAATGACCTCTGCAAAGTATATAGAGTTTCTGACAGACAACTTTCTTCTATGGTCTAAAAAGCAGAAACGTGCCTTCAGGAGCAAAATCATCTTCATGCTGACAATGCCCCATCTCATGCTGCAAAGAAAACCTCTGAGTCATTGGCTGCTATGGGCATAAAAGGAGATAAACTCATGGTGTGGCCACCATCTTCCCCTGACCTCAACCCTATAGAGAACCTTTAGAGGATCATCAAGCAAAAGATCTATGAGGGTGGGAGGCAGTTCACACCCAAACAGCAGCTCTGGGAGGCTATTCTGACTTCATGCAGAGAAATACAAGCAGAAACTCTCCAAAAACTCACAAGTTCAATGGATGCAAGAATTGTGAAGGTGATATCAAAGAAGGGTCCTATGTTAACATGTAACTTGGCCTGTTGGGATGTTTTGGCATTAAATAGCTTTTTTCTTCAGTGAATGTGACCTCCTAATGCTGCAAATTCCACAAATGAGCATTTTCAGTTCTTTAAAACATATAAAATGTATAAAAATTCTACTGTGCATAATAATTTGGAACAGTGCATTTTGAATTTTTATTCATTTTGGAGATTATACTGTTATCATTGGGAGGTTTCTTCAGTAAAATTCGATGTATAATCTAACGTGTGATGACTTTTATTAGAATGACTGTCATTTGCACCGACCATTTAGGAAAATCTGAGAAAAATGTAATTTGCATAATAATTTGGAACATAGTGTATGTAATAGCTCATGTTAAAAATGCATTGCATACGGATTGCATAAGGATGTCATACGGATACATAGATGTGAGGAAATTGCATCATCGCATTGCACACGGATTACACATGGATGACCATATGGAGAACACTCGTGCGACTCTTGGCCGAGAGAATCAGACCGATTTTTAATACATTAAGTGTGACGCTGACTTTATACTCATGAAAGCTCTGTACACAGCTCATAGCCTGCAAAACGTTACACGCAGGGTTATCAATACACCCCTGAAGGCACCAACTGTAGTGCATCATTCAAATATTGTGAACAAAGTGTAGTTGCGGTACTTCTGCATGCAGAAAAGGTTTTGAACATAGTGCAAATCCAGAAAAAAATTATGAAGAGGGTCATCCATACACCCTTGAAGGCACAAAGTGGAGTGTCTCATAAAAAAATTAACAAAGTGTAGCTGATGTACTTCTACACTTATGAAATCCAGGAAAAAATTATGAGGAGGGTCATCCATACATCGTTGAAGGCACCAAGTGGAGTGTCTCATAAAAAAATTAGCAAAGTGTAGTTGATGTACTCTTATGCTCATAAAGGTTTTGCACAACGTGGAAAGCCAAGAAAAAAATTAAATGTATGGTCTTCCATGCAACCTTGAAGGCATCAAATGGAGTGTCTCATTCAAATATTAAAAAAGAAAAAAGACAAGGCGCCCCCAATGTGTCACACTGTTTAAAAAACACACATACAATCCTTTGTAGGGAATGTGCTCACCTATTGAAGTTGTGAACCTGGGTCACAACTCCCAAGAAGGCATAATCGTAGCAGCAGGTCTCCACAAGAATCCAAAAGGATGCTGGAGGTAATAGTCTTAGGCGAACTGAAGAATGCGCACACGAGGTAGATTTAGGGTGGTTTATTGAAGCCTACGCGTTTCAAGAGCTATCTTGCTCTCTTCTTCAGGGCATATAGTACAAAACACAAATATGGGGTATATTTATACAAAAGGGAAGGGGAGGGGCCCCAAGGCCCTTGTATTATGATACATAAACACCTTTAAAACACATATTAATAACATATAAAAACATTACTCTTTATTATTTATAACCTAGGAACATTAATTGATATAAATAGAAAAAATAAATTTAAAATTTAAAAATATAAATAAGCCCTGAAAACACATAAGTAACCTAATGGGTATTCGAACCGGGGAACTTTGTATAATAATTCTATTGTTTAAGCTATTGTAGTCCTTGCACCACAGAATACTGATAAGTTCTTTATTAATTTCTCTTGTGGAGATGAAAAAATCTGAAAATGATCTTATGGGCAAAAGAGCAAAATATTGCAGAAAAAAAAAAAAAACAAAACAATATATGCCGTTATTAATTACTAAAAAATTGCAAGGAGTAATTGTTATTATAAATTATATATAGTTAAAAAATATTAAAATTATTACAACATGAGTAGTACTAGAACCATCCCATGGGACCAAAAGAAAAATTGTTATTTGGAATGAGGCTCAATGATAGGAACCACACTTCAATTAGAGAATTTATTAAGTCACAGGAGGTCTGACATTACATTTAGCCCTTCAGGCTCCAGAGAATTCAAGGTATATATCCAAAAAACCTCTTTCTTATTAAGTGACTGTGTGCGATTAGGGACATGTGCAGGAACGTGATCAATGGGGTGAACATGAAATAGTGAAGGATTACTATTATGTGAGATGCTGAAGTGTTTGGAAAGACCATGTTTGAGATAACCTATTTTAATGTTGTGTCGATGAGAATTCATACGGAGGTGAAGTGGTTGTGTTGTCCTGCCAACATATATCTATATGCCCTGAAGAAGAGAGCAAGATAGCTCTTGAAACGCGTAGGCTTCAATAAACCACCCTAAATCTACCTCGTGTGCGCGTTCTTCAGTTCGCCTAAGACTATTACCTCATTCAAATATTAAACATTAACCCCTTCCCGACATTTGACGTACTATCCCGTCGAGGTGGGGTGGGCCCGTATGACCGCCGACGGGATAGTACGTCATAGCCGATCGGCCGCGCTCACGGGGGGAGCGCGGCCGATCGCGGCCGGGTGTCGGCTGCATATCGCAGCTGACATCCGGCACTATGTGCCAGGAGCGGTCACGGACCGCCCCCGGCACATTAACCCCCGGCACACCGCGATCAAACATGATCGCGATGTGCCGGCGATGCAGGGAAGCATCGCGCAGGCAGAGGGCTCCCTGCGGGCTTCCCTGAGCCCCCCGCAGCAACGCGATGTGATCGCGTTGCTGCGAGGGTCTTACCTCCCTCCCTGCCTGCTCCAGACCCGGATCCAAGATGGCCGCGGATCCGGGTCCTGCAGGGAGGGAGGTGGCTTCACAGACGCCTGCTCAGAGCAGGCACTGTGAAGCAGCCTGCACTTCTCTCAGATCGGTGATCTGTCAGAGTGCTATGCAAACTGGCAGATCACCGATCTGTATTGTCCCCCCCTGGGGCAAAGTAAAAAAGTAAAAAAAAAAATTTCCAAATGTGTAAAAAAAAATAAAAAAAAATATTCCAAAATAATGAAAAAAAAAAAAAAATATTATTCCCATAAATACATTTCTTTATCTAAATTAAAAAAAAAAACAATAAAAGTACACATATTTAGTATCGCCGCGTCCGTAATGACCCAACCTATAAAACTGCCACACTAGTTAACCCCTTCAGTAAACACCGTAAGAAAAAAAAAAAACGAGGCAAAAAACAACGCTTTATTACCATACCGCCGAACAAAAAGTGGAATAACACGCGATCAAAAAGACTGATATAAATATCCATGGTACCGCTGAAAACGTCATCTTGTCCCGCAAAAAACAAGCCGCCATACAGCATCATCAGCAAAAAAATAAAAAAGTTATAGTCCTGAGAATAAAGCGATACCAAAATAATTATTTTTTCTATAAAATAGTTTTTATCGTATAAAAGCGCCAAAACATAAAAAAAATGATATAAATGAGATATCGCTGTAATCATACTGACCCGACGAATAAAACTGCTTTATCAATTTTACCAAACCCGGAACGGTATAAACGCCTCTCCCAAAAGAAATTCATGAATAGCTGGTTTTTGGTCATTCTGCCTCACAAAAATCGGAATAAAAAGCGATCAAAAACGGTCACGTGTCCGAAAATGTTACCAATAAAAACGTCAACTCGTCCCGCAAAAAACAAGACCTCACATGACTCTGTGGAGCAAATGTGGAAAAATTATAGGTCTCAAAATGTGGAGACGCAAAAACTTTTTTGCTATAAAAAGCGTCGCTGGTTTCACACTTGCGTTTTTGTCTGCAGCGTTTTTTCCCTATATTTAACATTGAAAACGCATGCGGTTTTTTTGTACGCGTTTGGTCGCGTTTTCAAACGCATGCGGTTTTTTTCTGCATGCGTTCATTTTCAGAAATACAACCTGCAGTATTTTCTTGCGTTTTTAAGCACATGCGTTTGTTTGCGTTAAAAACGCATGCATTTTTATCGAAAAAAACAGAAAACACACTGAAAAGCCACCCACCACCATCAAGGTGATAAAGGGATCCAAACCCTAACCCTAACTCTACCCCTAACCTCACCCCTAACCGTTTAATGAACATTTTCTGACAGTCATAGTGCCACGTATTTCAGTGCCACGTATTTCAGTGCCACGTATTTCAGTGCCACGTATTTCAGTGCCACGTATTTCAGTGCCATGTATTTCAGTGCCACGTATCACGTATTTCAGTGCCACGTGTTTCAGTGCCACGTATTTCAGTGCCACGTATCACGTATTTCAGTGCCACATATTTTAGTACCACGTATTTCAGTTGCACGTATTTTAGTGCCACGTATTTCAGTGCCACGTATTTCAGTGCCACGTATCACGTATTTCAGTGCCACGTGTTTCAGTGCCACGTATTTAAGTGCCACGTATCACATATTTCAGTGCCACGTATTTCAGTGCCACGTATTTCAGTGCCACGTATTTCAGTGCCACGTATTTCAGTGCCACATATCACATATTTCAGTGCCACTTATTTAAGTGCCACGTATTTCAGTGCCACGTATTTCAGTGCCACGTATTTCAGTGCCACGTATTTCAGTGCCACGTATTTCAGTGCCACGTATTTCAGTGCCACGTGTTTCAGTGCCACGTATTTAAGTGCCACGTATCACGTATTTCAGTGCCACGTATTTCAGTGCCACGTATTTCAGTGCCACGTATTTCAGTGCCACGTATTTCAGTGCCACATATCACATATTTCAGTGCCACTTATTTAAGTGCCACGTATTTCAGTGCCACGTATTTCAGTGCCACGTATTTCAGTGCCACGTATTTCAGTGCCACGTGTTTCAGTGCCACGTATTTAAGTGCCACGTATCACGTATTTCAGTGCCACGTATTTCAGTGCCACGTATTTCAGTGCCACGTATTTCAGTGCCACGTATTTCAGTGCCACGTATTTCAGTCACGTTTAGGGTTAGGGTTAGGGGTAGGGTTAGGGTTAGGGCTAGGGTTGGAGGTAAAGTTAGGGTTGGGGCTAAAGTTAGGGTTGGGGCTAAAGTTAGGGTTAGGGTTTGGATTACATTTACGTTTGGATTAGGGTTGGGATTAGAATTATGGGTGTGTCAGGGCTAGGGGTGTGGTTAGGGTTACCGTTGGGATTAGGGTTAGGGGTGTGTTTGGGTTAGGGTTTCAGGTAGAATTGGGGGGTTTCCACTGTCCAGGCACATCAGGGGCTCTCCAAGCGCGACATGGCGTCCAATCTCAATTCCAGCCAATTCTGCGTTGAAAAAGTAAAACAGTGCTCCTTCCCTTCCGAGCTCTCCCGTGCGCCCAAAAAGGGGTTTACCCCAACATATGTGTTATCAGCGTACTCGGGACAAATTGATCAACAACTTCTGGGGTCCAAGTTCTCTTGTTATCCTTAGGAAAATAAAAATTTGGGGGGCTAAAAATCATTTTTGTGGGAAAAAAAAAGATGTTTTATTTTCACGGCTCTGCATTATAAACTGTAGTGAAACACTTGGGGGTTCAAAGTTCTCACAACACATCTAGATAAGTTCCTTGGGAGGTCTAGTTTCCAATATGGGGTCACTTGTGGGGGGTTTGTACTGTTTGGGTACATCAGGGGCTCTGCAAATGCAACGTGACGGCTGCTGACCAATCCATTTAAGTCTGCATTCCAAATGGTGCTCCTTCCCTTCTGAGCTCTGTCATGCGCCCAAACAGTGGTTCCCCCCCACATATGGGGTATCAGCGTACTCAGGACAAATTGGAAAACAAATTTTGGGGTCCAATTTATTCTGTTACCCTTGTAAAAATACAAAGCTGGGGGCTAAAAAATCATTTTTGAGAAAAAAAAAAATTATTTTCACGGCTCTGCGTTATAATCTGTAGTGAAACACTTGGGGGTTCAAAGCTCTCAAAACACATCTAGATAAGTTCCTTAGGGGGTCTACTTTCCAAAATGGTGTCACTTGTAGGGAGTTTCAATGTTTAGGCACATCAGGGGCTCTCCAAACGCAACATGGCATCCCATCTCAATTCCAGTCAATTTTGCATTGAAAAGTCAAATGGCGCTCCTTCCCTTCCAAGCTCTGCCATGCGCCCAAACAATGGTTTACACCCACATATGGGGTATCAGCGTACTCAGGACAAATTGCACAACATTTTTTGGGGTCCAATTTCTTCTCTTACCCTTGGGAAAATAAAAAATTGGGGGCAAAAAGATCATTTTTGTGAAAAAATATGATTTTTTATTTTTACGGCTCTGCATTATAAACTTCTGTGAAGCACTTGGTGGGTCAAAGTGCTCACCACACATCTAGATAAGTTCCTTAGGGGGTCTACTTTCCAAAATGGTGTCACTTGTAGGGAGTTTCAATGTTTAGGCACATCAGGGGCTCTCCAAACGCAACATGGCGTCCCATCTCAATTCCAGTCAATTTTGCATTGAAAAGTCAAATGGCGCTCCTTCCCTTCCAAGCTCTGCCATGCGCCCAAACAATGGTTTACACCCACATATGGGGTATCAGCGTACTCAGGACAAATTGCACAACATTTTTTGGGGTCCAATTTCTTCTCTTACCCTTGGGAAAATAAAAAATTGGGGGCGAAAAGATCATTTTTGTGAAAAAATATGATTTTTTATTTTTACGGCTCTGCATTATAAACTTCTGTGAAGCACTTGGTGGGTCAAAGTGCTCACCACACATCTAGATAAGTTCCTTAGGGGGTCTACTTTCCAAAATGGTGTCACTTGTAGGGAGTTTCAATGTTTAGGCACATCAGGGGCTCTCCAAACGCAACATGGCGTCCCATCTCAATTCCAGTCAATTTTGCATTGAAAAGTCAAATGGCGCTCCTTCCCTTCCAAGCTCTGCCATGCGCCCAAACAATGGTTTACACCCACATATGGGGTATCAGCGTACTCAGGACAAATTGCACAACATTTTTTGGGGTCCAATTTCTTCTCTTACCCTTGGGAAAATAAAAAATTGGGGGCGAAAAGATCATTTTTGTGAAAAAATATGATTTTTTATTTTTACGGCTCTGCATTATAAACTTCTGTGAAGCACTTGGTGGGTCAAAGTGCTCACCACACATCTAGATAAGTTCCTTAGGGGGTCTACTTTCCAAAATGGTGTCACTTGTAGGGAGTTTCAATGTTTAGGCACATCAGGGGCTCTCCAAACGCAACATGGCGTCCCATCTCAATTCCAGTCAATTTTGCATTGAAAAGTCAAATGGCGCTCCTTCCCTTCCAAGCTCTGCCATGCGCCTAAACAATGGTTTACACCCACATATGGGGTATCATCGTACTCAGGACAAATTGTACAACAACTTTTGGGGTCCATTTTCTCCTGTTACCCTTGGTAAAATAAAACAAATTGGAGCTGAAATAAATTTTGTGTGAAAAAAAGTTAAATGTTCATTTTTATTTAAACATTCCAAAAATTCCTGTGAAACACCTGAAGGGTTAATAAACTTCTTGAATGTGGTTTTGAGCACCTTGAGGGGTGCAGTTTTTAGAATGGTGTCACACTTGAGTATTTTCTATCATATAGACCCCTCAAAATGACTTCAAATGAGATGTGGTCCCTAAAAAAAAATGGTGTTGTAAAAATGAGAAATTGCTGGTCAACTTTTAACCCTTATAACTCCGTCACAAAAAAAAATTTTGGTTCCAAAATTGTACTGATGTAAAGTAGACATGTGGGAAATGTTACTTATTAAGTATTTTGCGTGACATATGTCTGTGATTTAAGGGCACAAAAATTCAAAGTTGGAAAATTGCAAAATTTTCAAAATTTTCGCCAAATTTCCATTTTTTTCACAAATAAACGCAAGTTATATCGAATAAATTTTACCTTTAACATGAAGTACAATATGTCACGAGAAAACAATGTCAGAATCGCCAAGATCCGTCAAAGCGTTCCAGAGTTATAGCCTCATAAAGGGACAGTGGTCAGAATTGTAAAAATTGGCCCGGTCATTAACGTGCAAACCACCCTTGGGGGTGAAGGGGTTAAAAACACTTTATGTACTGCTGTCACCTGGTGGTGTGGAAAAGTGGGGGCTAAACCAGACTTTCTTCATTTTTATCAACGTGAGCCTATCATCATTCTCTGTTGACTTGCGAAAGCGTCTGTCTGTTATTACCCCCCAGCAGCACTAAAAACTCGCTCAGACAAGACGCTAGCGGTATGGCAGCACAACACCTCCAAGGCATACAGGGACAGCTCTTGCCAGGTGTCCAGCTTTGAGATCCAATAGTTGAAGGTCACAGAGGAATTAGGGATTATGCTGGTTTGTTCGGACAGGTATTGCTTGACCATCTTTAACCCCTTCACAACATGCCCCGTACTAGTACGGCGCATGTCATGTCTCCCCCTTTGAAGTGGGCTCCAAAGCTGAGCCCACATCAAAGTCGTGACATGTCAGCTGTTATGTACAGCTGACATGTGCGCGCAATAGAGGCAGGTGGAATCGCGATCCACCTGCCACTACTAACCTGTTAAATACCTCTGTCAAACGCTGACAGCGGCATTTAACTACCGCTTCCGGCCGCGCGGCCGGAAATGAGCACATCACCGACCCCGTCACATGATCGGGGGTCAGCAATGTGTCAGGATGGTAACCATAGAGGTCCTTGAGACCTCTATGGTTACTGATGCCGGCCTGCTGTGAGCACCACCCTGTGGTCGGCGCTCATAGCAAGCCTGCAATTCAACTACATAGCAGCGATCTGATGATCACTGCTATGAAGCTGAGCCGATCGAGTTGTGCCAGCTTCTAGCCTCCCATGGAGGCTATTGAATCATGGCAAAAGTTAAAAATAATGTTTTTAAAAATATGAAAAAAATAAAAAAATGTTCAAGTTTAAATCATCCCCTTTCGCCCCTTCCAAAATAAAACAATTTAAAAAAAAATCAAACCTACACAGGTTTGGTATCACCGCATTCAGAATCGCCCGATCTATCAATAAAAAAAAGTATTAACCTGATCGCTAAACAGCGTAGCGAGAAAAAAATTTGAAACACCAGAATTACTTTTTTTGGTCTCCGCGACATTGCATTAAAATGCAATAACGGGCGATCAAAAGAATGCATCTGCACAAAGGTGGTATCATTAAAAACGTCAGCTTGGCACGCAAAAAATAAGCCCTCACCCGACCCCAGATCACGAAAAATGGAGAATCTATGGGTATCGAAAAATGGCGCTTTTGTGTTTTTTTTAGCAAAGTTTTGAATTTATTTTCACCACTTAGATAAAAAAATAACCTAGACATGTTAGGTGTCTCTGAACTTGTAATGACCTAGAGAATCATAATATCTGGTCAGGTTTAGCATTTAGTTAACCTAGCAAAAAAGCCAAACAAAAAAACTAGTGTGGGATTGCACTTTTTTTGCAATTTCACCACACTTGGAATTTTTTTTCCCATTTTCGAGTACAAGACATGGCAAAACCAATGATGTCGTTCAAAAGTACAACTCTCACACCTCTGTGGTGTGTCATCTTTACCTCTCCTCCTTGTTTGGGCAAGGAAACTTTCCCCCAGCAGCTAGCATTATCTGAAGGGAATGTTTTCAATATGCTTTTCTCAATGACCTTCTGGAATAGTACCATTTTAGAAGACCTTTCCGCCTCAAGAAGGAGCCATGCAAAGTTCTTCTTGTAGTGTGGGTCTATCAGGGTTAACAACAAGTACTCTCTTTTTACCAAGATAAAAATAATGCGAGGGCGAGGATCACAGGAAAGGCAGCGGTACATAGAGTCAGCCATATGTACTAAGGTCCCTACAGCCAACACTTCCCTGCCTCCACCATGACAACTCTCAATGTCCTCCTTCTCCTCCCTCTCTTCCTCCTCCTACTCAGCCCATCCATGTAGGAGAGATGGAACGAATGTTGTGTGGGTACTAGCCTCTGTTGCAGCTATTGTTCTTCCTACTCAGCCTCCACCTCCCCACTGTTAACCAATCTGTGTTGAGCGGATGAGATAAGGCTAGGCTTGGTAGTATCTCTCTGCCTCATGACGTCCTCCATCTCCACCTGGTCCGCATGCATAGCTTCATGTTTAATTGTGAGCCGCGACTGTTTAAGTAGGCATAGAAGCGGGATCGTTACACTGACTATAGTGTCATCACCGCTCATTATCTCTGTGGAGTCCTAAAAGTCTTGGAGAACTGCACAAATGTCAGATATCCATGCCCTCTCTTCAATTTTTTTAAGCGTAAGCTGACAAGAATACAGACTGACATGTTGGAGCTGGTATTCCACAACTGGCTTCTGACCTCTGCTGCTCATAAAGCCTTGCCAGCATGTGCAGTGTGTAGTTCCAGCATGTGGTGACGTCACACACCAGTCGGTGAGCTGGCACTTGCATGAGCTGCTGCAGCACCGCAACAGCGGTGCAGCTGTAGCTCACTTGCGGAAATGGGTGCTTGCGGAAATAGCGTACTTTCACCAAGAAGCTCTGGCAAATCTGGATATGTTTTCAGACACCTCTGAACTACCAAGTTGAGCATGTGTGCCTAGCATGGCATGGCATGTGTGTGAGCTTGCCAAGCTTCACAGCAGCAACCAGGTTCCACCCATTATCCCACTCTATCATGCCTGGTTGGAGGTTAAGTGGCAAAAGCCACATATCTGTCTGGTTTGTTACTCCTTTAAGTAATTAATCTGCAGTGTGCGTTTTTTCTCCTAGACAAATTAACTTCAATAGAGCCTGTTGCTGCTTCCCTGAAGCAGTGCTGCAGAGCTTCCAGCTGATGTGGACAACATACTCTGACATAACACATCAGAGATGGAGTAGGAGGAGGAGCAGGAAGGGATGCAGGAACTGATGTAGGAGGTGGAGGAAACCATTATAGAAGTAGGGCCAGCAATCCTAGGCATCAAGAGTGCAGTGCCAGGGTAGGACAGGTAGCGTTCACAATGTTCACCTATTTTGCCATCAGGGAAATGTATCATCCCTGGCCACAAGCGCGTGTCCACATGTTGGTCTTAAAATGGACAATCCCAGTAAGTGCATTGGTAAGGGCACAGGTGATGTTCCTGGGCACATGCTGGTTCAAGGCAGGGACCCCATTCTGGGAGAAAAAGTGGCGGCTGTGGACCGAGTACTGAAGGATGGCAAACAGCCTGGGAATGTGTCTGTTTAGCGTTTTGGACTGTTGATGAGTGGTTGGAAACTGTCTCTTTCATTCCAAGGACTGGGGTTTGGATAGCTGAATGCTGTGCTGGGACAAGTTTTCAGAAGTGCCTGAAGATGGTGCTCAGAATGTGGAAGGACAGGTATAGAACGGGAGGAATCTGTGATAGTGTCATGGACAGGGGATTGGGTAGTACCTAGCGCATGTGAAGAGGCAGTGGTGACACCCGCCTAGTGGTATTAGCGTTAAAATACTCAAAGATTCCCCACTGGTCAGTGTGTAATGACGAGGGGGGGGGGGTTATGGAGTTGTGACTACGGTTCCCGTCGTCCCCGAGAGAGTGTACGTGACAAGAATACGCAGCTGTCAACTTACCTGTAAGTGCCATGTCACTGCAAAGATGCCGTAATGCCAAGTGCAGAATCTCTTACTTGAAGCGAACACCAGGAGAGTCCAGTGCCACGTGTTTCCAATGTTCAAGCGCTTGTGTAGAGCCAGGGACTCCACCGGGCTGAAGGCGTCCCTGGATACAGCGTGGGACAGGAAAAAATGGCCACTAGGCTCTGCCTGCCTGTGATGTCACACTAAGGAAGGAGCGGTGTGGCGCTCAAAAAGGGATGGGTGGACCAACCAACGTGTTTCAAAGAGCTGCGCTTTTCTTCATCAGGGTTACGCCAATCAAGATATGTTGTTGTAAAGAGCTTAGCCGAATGTCCTAGTGTGGGATCACTAGTCTCCAGGGACTCAACATGGTAGGAGGAAGGAGGATCAGGGCAAGGATTTAGTGATTCAGACTCTTGGTTGGTGAGACTGGACAATGTGAAAGACTGGGTGGTGCTGCCAAGCATGCTGGAAGCATTATCTGCTATCTAACCGACCACTTGTTTGCACAGTTGTGGCTTCAGAAATGGTGTACCGTGACTCTCTGCAAAGTGGGACAAGAACCTACAGGTGCTTCTCACAAAATTAGAATATCATCAAAAAGTTAATTTATTTCAGTTCTTCAATATAAAAAGTGAATCTAATATATTATATTGAGTCATTACAAATAGAATTAACTATTTTGAGTGTTTATTTCTGTTAATGTTGATGATTATGGCTTACAGCCAATGAAAACCCAGAAGTCATTATCTCAGTAAGTTAGAATACTTTATATCACCAGCTGAAATTGATTTTAAAATCTGAAATGTTGGCCTACTGAAATGTATTTTCAGTAAATGCACTCAATGTCCTTTTGCATCAATTACTGCATTAATGCGGCGTGGCATGGAGGCGATCAGCCTGTGGCACCGCTGAGGATTTATGGAAGCCCAGGTTGCTTTGATAGCATCCTTCAGCTCATCTGCATTGTTGGGTCTGGTGTCTCTCATCTTCCTCTTGACAATACCCCATAGATTCTCTATGGGGTTAAGGGCAGGCAAGTTTGCTGGCCAATCAAGCACAGTGATACTGTTGTTTTTAAACCAGGTATTGGTACTTTTGGCAGTATGGACAGGTGCCAAGTCCTACTGGAGGATGAAATTTCCATCTCCAAAAAGCTTGTTGGCAGAGGGAACATGAACTGCTCTACAATTAGCTGGTAGACTGCTGCTCTGACTTTGGCCTTGCTTTAACACAGTGGGCCTACACCAGCAGATAACATGGCTCTCCAAACCATCACTGATTGTGGAAACTTCACACTAGACCTAAAGCAACTTGCATTGTGTGCCTCTCCACTCTTCCTCCAGACTCTGAAACCTTGATTTCCAAATGAAATGCAAAATTTACTTTAATCTGAAAACAACACCTTGGACCATGGAACAACAGTCCAGTTCTTTTTCTCCTTGGCCCAGGTAAGATGCTTATGACATTGTCTTTTGGTCATGAGTGGCTTGACACAATGAATGCATCACTTGTAGCCCATGTCCTGGATGTGTCTGTGTGTGGTGGCTCTTGAAGCAATGATTCCAGCAGTAGTTCACTCCTTGTGAATCTCCCCCAAATGTTTGAATGGCGTTTTCTTAACAATCCTTTCAAGGCTCCAGATATACCGGTTGCTTGTGCACCTTTGTCTGCCACACTTTTTCCTTTCACTCAACTTTCCATTAATATGCTTGGATACTGTAACGAATGGAAATGGAGGCACAGCTGGTAAAGTTCACATTCCCAGCCTAAAAACAGCAGCCGGCAGCTGCCCAGAAAAGGTGGCAAGTGGGGTAAAGAGGGGTAATGTCACCTTCAAATTGTGAGGTGACATTAAGCCAGCTTAATAATGGAGAGGCGTCAATACGACACCTTTCCATTACTAATCCTATAGTTGTTGAAGTGTTAATAATACACCACGCAGTAAGAATAAAGTCTTTTAATGAAATAAAACTATAAACACAGTTTTGCCATCTTCATTAGTCTGCCAATCCAAGCGAAGCCCTTGATCTTCTGTAAAAAAAGAATGTTAAAAATGAAAAACTACAATATACCATACCTGTCCGGCGTACAGTCAGTCCCATGCCGTAATCCATATCTAGGGGAATGTACAGTTTGCAACCGCCCCTGCTGTAAACTATTGGGGAATGAATGAGAAGCAGCGAGCACAGACTCAGTGATGTCACTGCTAGTTACTGAGCCTGTGCCCGCTGTGTATCATTCATTCCCCAGTGGTTTACAGCCAAGGGCGGTTGCATTAGCACCACTCCAGGTTGTAAACTGTACATTCCCCAGATATTGATTTCGGCGTGGGACTGACTGTACGCCGGACAGATATGGGTATATATATATTTTTTTTTCACAGAAGATCAAGGGCTTCGCTTGGATTGGCAGCATGCCAGCATGTAGTGGACAAAGATGGCGGAATTTAGCGCTACTGCGCATGCGCCGACGTCTGCTATTGGCCTGCAGTCCAGGATAGTATTATGACGTGCCAGACCTGCGCACTAGATTCTTTTGAACGCCGATAGACGAGATGGTGTCCTCCATTATTACTAGCAAGTCTCTATGGCGGTAAGAACAGCGTAACTTGGAATTATGTATACATAAGAGGCAGAATTATGCACATATGCACTTTATATAATGTACTGTATTACATGCACTTAAGTAATTACAAATGGCTTTGATCAAGGATTGTTAATTATCTTAAAACACTATATATCTGCACTATAATGTTGTACTCACTGCTTGAGAAAGGCTCATTCAGAGCCGAAACGTCGCACAGACATGTGGGTCTGATTAAAATCCTGCACATTTTGTAAAGAAAAATGGAGTGCTGCCTTCTTTTTTGAATTTATGGACTTTGGATGACCAGTGGACAGGTTGCCTGGAGGCTTTGAACCCAGAGATAAGTAAAAAGTGGTGTGCTGTTCCTTTTTTGTGAATATATCTATCTATCTATCTATCTATCCGTCTAATACAATATATATATATATATATACTGTATATATATACAGGATATATATATATATATATATATATATATATATATATATATATATATGTGTGTGTGTGTGTGTGTTTTGAAGAATATTTCATTTTAAAATGATGTGTGAATGACAGAGAACTGCTGTACACTGTGTTCCAAATTATTATGCAAATTTGATTTAAGTGTCATAAAGATTTAATTGTTTTGTTTTTCAAATAAACTCGTGGATGGTATTGTGTCTCAGGGCTCAATGGATCACTGAAATCAATCTTAAACACATGTGATAATTGGTTTTCCAGGTGATTCTAATTAAAGGAAAACTACTTAAAAATGATGTTCCACATTATTAAGCAGGTCACAGTTTTCAAGTAACATGGGAAAGAAAAAGGATCTCTCTGCTGCTGAAAAGCATCAAATAGTGCAATGCCTTGGTGAAGGGATGAAAACATTAGAAATTTTCCAAAAACATAAGCGTGATCATCGTACTGTTAAGAGATTTGTGGCTGTATCTGAGCACAAATGTGTTTGTGCTGATAAAGGCATAATGAGGAAGATTTCTGCCAGGCTAGTTCATCGGATTAAGAGAGCAGCTGCTAACAAGCCATTACAAAGCAGCAAACAGATATTTGAAGCTGCTGGTGCCTCTGGAGTCCCTCGAACCTCAAGGTGTAGGCTCCTTCAAAGGCTTGCTGTGGTGCATAAACCTACTATTCGGCCACCCTTAAACAGTGTTCACAAGCAGAAATGGTTGTATTGGGCTCACACATACATGAATACTAATTTCCAAACAGTCTTGTTTACTGATAAGTGTTGAGCAACCCTGGATTGTCCAGATGGATGGAGTAGTGGATGGTTGGTGGATGGCCACCATGTCCCAACAAGACTGCAACTTCAGCGAGGAGGTGGAGGAGTCATGTTTTGGGCCAGAATCATGGGAAACAGCTGGTAAGGCCCTTTAAGGTTCCTGAAGGTGTGAAAATGACCTCTGCAAAGTATATAGAGTTTCTGACTGACAACTTTCTTCTATGGTGTAAAAAGCAGAAACGTGCCTTCAGGAGCAAAATCATCTTCATGCTGACAATGCCCCATCTCATGCTGCAAAGAAAACCTCTGAGTCATTGGCTGCTATGGGCATAAAAGGAGATAAACTCATGGTGTGGCCACCATCTTCCCCTGACCTCAACCCTATAGAGAACCTTTAGAGGATCATCAAGCAAAAGATCTATGAGGGTGGGAGGCAGTTCACACCCAAACAGCAGCTCTGGGAGGCTATTCTGACTTCATGCAGAGAAATACAAGCAGAAACTCTCCAAAAACTCACAAGTTCAATGGATGCAAGAATTGTGAAGGTGATATCAAAGAAGGGTCCTATGTTAACATGTAACTTGGCCTGTTGGGATGTTTTGGCATTAAATAGCTTTTTTCTTCAGTGAATGTGACCTCCTAATGCTGCAAATTCCACAAATGAGCATTTTCAGTTCTTCAAAACATATAAAATGTATAAAAATTCTACTGTGCATAATAATTTGGAACAGTGCATTTTGAGTTTTTATTCATTTTGGAGATTATACTGTTATCATTGGGAGGTTTCTTCAATAAAATTCGATGTATAATCTAACGTGTGATGACTTTTATTAGACTGACTGTCATTTGCACCGACCATTTAGGAAAATCTGAGAAAAATGTAATTTGCATAATAATTTGGAACATAGTGTATGTAATAGCTCATGTTAAAAATGCATTGCATACGGATTGCATAAGGATGTCATACGGATACATAGATGTGAGGAAATTGCATCATCGCATTGCACACGGATTACACATGGATGACCATATGGAGAACACTCGTGCGACTCTTGGCTGAGAGAATCAGACCGATTTTTAATACATTAAGTGTGACGCTGACTTTATACTCATGAAAGCTCTGTACACAGCTCATAGCCTGCAAAACGTTACACGCAGGGTTATCAATACACCCCTGAAGGCACCAACTGTAGTGCATCATTCAAATATTGTGAACAAAGTGTAGTTGCGGTACTTCTGCATGCAGAAAAGGTTTTGAACATAGTGCAAATCCAGAAAAAAATTATGAAGAGGGTCATCCATACACCCTTGAAGGCACAAAGTGGAGTGTCTCATAAAAAAATTAACAAAGTGTAGCTGATGTACTTCTACACTTATGAAATCCAGGAAAAAATTATGAGGAGGGTCATCCATACATCGTTGAAGGCACCAAGTGGAGTGTCTCATAAAAAAATTAGCAAAGTGTAGTTGATGTACTCTTATGCTCATAAAGGTTTTGCACAATGTGGAAAGCCAAGAAAAAAATTAAATGTATGGTCTTCCATGCAACCTTGAAGGCATCAAATGGAGTGTCTCATTCAAATATTAAACATTAAAAACACTTTATGTACCACTGTCACCTGGTGGTGTGGAAAAGTGGGGGCTAAACCAGACTTTCTTCATTTTTATCAGCGTGAGCCTATCATCATTCTCTGTTGACTTGCGAAAGCGTCTGTCTGTTATTACCCCCCAGCAGCACTAAAAACTCGCTCAGACAAGACGCTAGCGGTATGGCAGCACAACACCTCCAAGGCATACAGGGACAGCTCTTGCCAGGTGTCCAGCTTTGAGATCCAATAGTTGAAGGTCACAGAGGAATTAGGGATTATGCGGGTTTGTTCGGACAGGTATTGATTGACCATCTTTAACCCCTTCACAACATGCCCCGTACTAGTACGGCGCATGTCATGTCTCCCCCTTTGAAGTGGGCTCCAAAGCTGAGCCCACATCAAAGTCGTGACATGTCAGCTGCTATGTACAGCTGACATGTGCGCGCAATAGAGGCAGGTGGAATCGCGATCCACCTGCCACTACTAACCTGTTAAATACCGCTGTCAAACGCTGACAGCGGCATTTAACTACCGCTTCCGGCCGCGCGGCCGGAAATGAGCACATCGCCGACCCCGTCACATGATCGGGGGTCAGCAATGTGTCAGGATGGTAACCATAGAGGTCCTTGAGACCTCTATGGTTACTGATGCCGGCCTGCTGTGAGCACCACCCTGTGGTCGGCGCTCATAGCAAGCCTGCAATTCAACTACATAGCAGCGATCTGATGATCACTGCTATGAAGCTGAGCCGATCGAGTTGTGCCAGCTTCTAGCCTCCCATGGAGGCTATTGAAGCATGGCAAAAGTTAAAAATAATGTTTTTAAAAATATGAAAAAAATAAAAAAATGTTCAAGTTTAAATCATCCCCTTTCGCCCCTTCCAAAATAAAACAATTAAAAAACAAAATCAAACCTACACAGGTTTGGTATCACCGCATTCAGAATCGCCCGATCTATCAATAAAAAAAAGTATTAACCTGATCGCTAAACAGCGTAGCGAGAAAAAAATTTGAAACACCAGAATTACTTTTTTTGGTCTCCGCAACATTGCATTAAAATGCAATAACGGGCGATCAAAAGAATGCATCTGCACAAAGGTGGTATCATTAAAAACGTCAGCTTGGCACGCAAAAAATAAGCCCTCACCCGACCCCAGATCACGAAAAATGGAGAATCTATGGGTATCGAAAAATGGCGCTTTTGTTTTTTTTTTAGCAAAGTTTTGAATTTATTTTCACCACTTAGATAAAAAATAACCTAGACATGTTAGGTGTCTCTGAACTTGTAATGACCTAGAGAATCATAATATCTGGTTAGGTTTAGCATTTAGTTAACCTAGCAAAAAAGCCAAACAAAAAACTAGTGTGGGATTGCACTTTTTTTGCAATTTCACCACACTTGGAATTTTTTTCCCGTTTTCTAGTACAAGACATGGTAAAACCAATGATGTCGTTCAAAAGTACAACTCGTCCTGCAAAAAATAAGCCCTTACATGACCATATTGACGGAAAAATAAAAAAGTTATGGCTCTGGGAAGAAGGGGAGTGAAAAACGAAAACGCAAAAACGAAAAAGGGCCGCGGCGTGAAGGGGGTAAAACTTTTCCCTCATTATCAAAAATACACATAAAATTGGCCAAGGTCTTTGACAGTGCACCCCTGCCTCTGTGGTGTGTCATCTTTACCTCTCCTCCTTGTTTGGGCAAGGAAACTTTCCCCCAGCAGCTAGCATTATCTGAAGGGAATGTTTTCAATATGCTTTTCTCAATGACCTTCTGGAATAGTACCATTTTAGAAGACCTTTCCGCCTCAAGAAGGAGCGATGCAAAGTTCTTCTTGTAGTGTGGGTCTATCAGGGTTAACAACAAGTACTCTCTTTTTACCAAGATAAAAATAATGCGAGGGCGAGGATCACAGGAAAGGCAGCGGTACATAGAGTCAGCCATATGTACTAAGGTCCCTACAGCCAACACTTCCCTGCCTCCACCATGACAACTCTCAATGTCCTCCTCCTCCCTCTCTTCCTCCTCCTACTCAGCCCATCCATGTAGGAGAGATGGAACGAATGTTGTGTGGGTACTAGCCTCTGTTGCACTATCAACCAGCTATTGTTCTTCCTACTCAGCCTCCACCTCCCCACTGTTAACCAATCTGTGTTGAGCGGATGAGATAAGGCTAGGCTTGGTAGTATCTCTCTGCCTCATGACTTCCTCCATCTCCACCTGGTCCGCATGCATAGCTTCATGTTTAATTGTGAGCCGCGACTGTTTAAGTAGGCATAGAAGCGGGATCGTTACACTGACTATAGTGTCTTCACCGCTCATTATCTCTGTGGAGTCCTAAAAGTCTTGGAGAACTGCACAAATGTCAGATATCCATGCCCTCTCTTCAATTTTTTTAAGCGTAAGCTGACAAGAATACAGACTGACATGTTTTGAGCTGGTATTCCACAACTGGCTTCTGACCTCTGCTGCTCATAAAGCCTTGCCAGCATGTGCAGTGTGTAGTTCCAGCATGTGGTGACGTCACACACCAGTCGGTGAGCTGGCACTTGCATGAGCTGCTGCAGCACCGCAACAGCGGTGCAGCTGTAGCTCACTTGCGGAAATGGGTGCTTGCGGAAATAGCGTACTTTCACCAAGAAGCTCTGGCAAATCTGGATATGTTTTCAGACACCTCTGAACTACCAAGTTGAGCATGTGTGCCTAGCATGGCATGTGTGTGAGCTTGCCAAGCTTCACAGCAGCAACCAGGTTCCACCCATTATCCCAAAGATGCCGTAATGCCAAGTGCAGAATCTCTTACTTGAAGCGAACACCAGGCCACGTGTATCCAATGTTCAAGCGCTTGTGTAGAGCCAGGGACTCCACCGGTCCGAAGGCGTCCCTGGATACAGCGCGGGACAGGAAAAAATGGCCGCTAGGCTCTGCCTGCCTGTGATGTCACACTAAGGAAGGAGAGCTGTGGCGCTCAAAAAGGGATGGGTGGACCAACCAACGTGTTTCAAAGAGCTGCGCTCTTCTTCATCAGGGTTACGCCAATCAAGATATGCTGTTGTAAAGCGCTTAGCCGAATGTCCTAGTGTGGGATCACTAGTCTCCAGGGACTCAACATGGTAGGAGGAAGGAGGATCAGGGTAAGGATTTAGTGATTCAGACTCTTGGTTGGTGAGACTGGACAATGTGAAAGACTGGGTGGTGCTGCCAAGCATGCTGGAAGCATTATCTGCTATCTAACCGACCACTTGTTTGCACAGTTGTGGCTTCAGAAATGGTGTACCGTGACTCTCTGCAAAGTGGGACAAGAACCTACAGGTGCTTCTCACAAAATTAGAATATCATCAAAAAGTTAATTTATTTCAGTTCTTCAATATAAAAAGTGAATCTAATATCTTATATTGAGTCATTACAAATAGAATTAACTATTTTGAGTGTTTATTTCTGTTAATGTTGATGATTATGGCTTACAGCCAATGAAAACCCAGAAGTCATTATCTCAGTAAGTTAGAATACTTAATATCACCAGCTGAAATTGATTTTAAAATCTGAAATGTTGGCCTACTGAAATGTATTTTCAGTAAATGCACTCAATGTCCTTTTGCATCAATTACTGCTAGTGTTGAGCGATACCGTCCGATACTTGAAAGTATCGGTATCGGAAAGTATCGGCCGATACCGGCAAAGTATCGGATCTAATCGGATACCGATACCCGATACCAATACAAGTCAATGGGACTCAAGTATCGGACGGTATCCCTGATGGTTCCCAGGGTCTGAAGGAGAGGAAACTCTCCTTCAGGCCCTGGGATCCATATTAATGTGTAAAATAAAGAATTAAAATAAAAAATATTGTTATACTCACCTCTCCGACGCAGCCTGGACCTTACCGAGGGAACCGGGAGCCTTCTTTGCTTAAAATGCGCGCTTTTACTTCCTTCCGTGACGTCACGGCTTGTGATTGGTTGCGTGCCGCCCATGTGGCCGCGACGCAACCAATCACAGCAAGCCGTGACGTAATTTTCAGGTCCTCAATGCCTAATTCTAGGCATTCAGGATTTTAAAATTACGTTCCGGCTTGTGATTGGTCGCGTCGCGGTCACATGGGCGACGCGACCAATCACAAGCCGTGATGTCACGGGATGCAGGAAACACGCGCATTTTTAAAATTACGTCATGGCTTGTGATTGGTTGCGTGCCGCCCATGTGACCGCGACGCGACCAATCACAGCAAGCCGTGATGTAATTTCAGGTCCTGAATGCAGAAATAGGCATCAGCAGTAGTTCACTCCTTGTGAATCTCCCCCAAATGTTTGAATGGCGTTTTCTTAACAATCCTTTCAAGGCTCCAGATATAACGGTTGCTTGTGCACCTTTGTCTGCCACACTTTTTCCTTTCACTCAACTTTCCATTAATATGCTTGGATACTGTAACGAATGGAAATGGAGGCACAGCTGGTAAAGTTCACATTCCCAGCCTAAAAACAGCAGCCGGCAGCTGCCCAGAAAAGGTGGCAAGTGGGGTAAAGAGGGGTAATGTCACCTTCAAATTGTGAGGTGACATTAAGCCAGCTTAATAATGGGGAGGCGTCAATACGACACCTTTCCATTACTAATCCTATAGTTGTTGAAGTGTTAATAATACACCACGCAGTAAGAATAAAGTCTTTTAATGAAATAAAACGATAAACACAGTTTTGCCATCTTCATTAGTCTGCCAATCCAAGCAAAGCCCTCGATCTTCTGTAAAAAAAAATGTTAAAAATGAAAAACTACAATATACCATACCTGTCCGGCGTACAGTCAGTCCCATGCCGTAATCCATATCTAGGGGAATGTACAGTTTGCAACCGCCCCTGCTGTAAACTATTGGGGAATGAATGAGAAGCAGCGAGCACAGACTCAGTGATGTCACAGGACAGGATTAGATACACGGCTCAGCTGTCGGTATCACACAGGACAGGATTAGATACACGGCTCAGCTGTCGGTATCACACAGGACAGGATTAGATACACGGCTCAGCTGTCGGTATCACACAGGCCAGGATTAGATACACGGCTCAGCAGTCAGTATCTAATCCTCTCCTATGCACTCCTCTCCCCCCTGCGTGTCTTTCCTCAATGTGGTTTATTATTTTTGTTGTGGGAGATGAGGGAGTCGAGGATTATGCGTTCGGTATGGTTTAAAAAAGATTAATAAAGGACTTTATTCTGGCCGAGTCTTTATTTACAATACAACTATAGGATTAGTAATGGATGGGTGCCTTATAGACGCCTCTCCATTACTAAGCCGTGGGCTTGATGTCACCGGACAATATGGAGGTGACATTAACCCCACAAATATGAACCCCACTTGCTACCGCTACAGGGTAAGTGGAAATTGCCAGGCAAAGCGCCAGAAAAGGCGCATGTAAAAGGCGGCTGAGAGCTGATGTTTTTAGCCTTGGGGGGGGACAGTATCCATGGCCCCTTCCTAGGCTATTAATGTCAGCCCGCAGCTGTCTGCATAATATTTGATGGTTATTAATTATAAGGGGGCCCCACGTCTTTTTTTGGGGGGTGTCCCCCATTTTAATAGCCAGTAAAGGCTATAAGTATACAGTTGCGAGCGTGTGAGTGTGAGCACACCCTCCCACCCACAGACCAGTACACTGCTGTCCTGAAATACTGTGCTCCTGTCACCCTGCTCCTTCCACCATACGTCTCTCACCTCCCTAGAGCAGCACAACACCATATGGATCACGTATAATGCCGATATATATATATATATATATATATATATATATATATATATATATATCACATATACTCCCATAAAGACCACACATTATGCCGGGATATTATAATATATATATAATATCACACATTATGCCGCCAAGTATTGTGTGATCTATGTGACGGTATTATATGTGATCTATATGGCAATATTATGTTTGCTCAGTGTTGTGGAATGATGTAAAAACTATATGACGGTGGTATATGAGAACTATATTGTGGGATTATGTGTGATCTATGTGGAAGTACTAGGTGAGAATTATATGGCGGTATTATTTGTGATCTATATGGTGGTATGTGAGAACTGTATGACAGTATTGTGTGATCTATTTGATAGTATTGTGTGTGATCTATATGGCGGTATTATGTGAGAACACTATGGCAGTATTATCTTCAGAAAGCGGACCCATTCTATGGTGGTTCTGGCTGAGCACCTGCACGCGGGTCTGGGGTAATAGAGGGGGCAGCATGACCTTCAGTTAGGTGCAGTCAGGGCTGGTGAGGCAGCTGAAGAGAGGGGTCTCATTTTTATCATTACTCTATGGCTACATTTCCCCCAGCGTCACCCCGTACTTCGCCTGACGTCTCACTTTCACACATCGCCAGGACAGGATGGAGAAGACAGGATCTGAGGAGGGGAATGGGGTCTGCATGCAAAGTCTGGATCAGAACAGGCCATCAATCCACAGAAATGTTTCCTGGATTTCTGTGGAGCAGTCGGTCCATCCATGTGTATAAAAGACAGCGCTCTATGTACAATCCCTGGCTGCTCCGCGCACTGAACAGGGGGCCCCCATAGACCAGCACACTGCTCTCCTGAAATACTCTGTGCTGCTGTCACCCTGCTCCCTCCACCACATATCTCCCAGAATCCTTGCTGCCTGCCATCCTCGGTGACTGTCTACTTGTCAGTACAAGGCTGCCGTCACACATTCAGTATTTGGTCAGTATTTTACCTCAGTATTTGTAAGCAAAAACCAGGAGTGGGTGATAAATGCAGAAGTGGTGCATATGTTTCTATTATACTTTTCCTCTATTTGTTCCACTCCTGGTTTTGGCTTACATATACTGATGTAAAATACTGACCAAATACTGATAGTGTGACGGCATCCTTACTCTGCAGTCACCAACAAAATGGCTGCTCACTGGGTTCCTGAATATCATCCTCTTATCCCTTAGCAAACGCCCAGAAGGGGAGGAGAGGAGACATCACACACGTCAGCAGACTCCACCCATAATGACTGCAGTGCAGTAATGTGAGCTAGTTGTACACTAGGTTTTTCTGAAATTTTAGCAGCTGCTCCCCCTAGTGTTTAAAAGTGGAAATTCCAAAACTTTTCAAATTATTTTTCATATTTTACTAAATTATAAACAAATGAAAATATTTTTTAAGAAAATTTAAACATTAATTCTTTACATTTTTACAATTGCTGTAAAAAATTTTTTTTTTATGGCACCTTCCCTTTAAGGGCTACGGTGCCAAATCAGTATTGCTACCCCTTTATTCTCAAGATCATAAAGTGATGAAATACCCTGTTAAATATGCTTATTTTGCACATTTATTTAATCAGGACTTTACCAGGTGCTTTACTCTTAAAGAAAAATGTCATAATATTCTCATAAAAATGTTGTGGTTTATTGAATTGTCCACAGAAAAACCATATTGCAGCAAAACATAAAAATAGATGAAATAGTTACGAACAGATTGTCCATGTGTAAATATCAGCGATTGTTACTCATCTTTCCCAAAGTTCTGAATGGTAAAAGCCGTCTATATGAAGTCTGAAGTTATCATGGCTACCACTACCAGCTGTTCCTTCCTTGTGTGACTTGTCTGATGTCCATGGAGAATGATGGTGAAGGCAGGA
Organism: Ranitomeya variabilis; assembly: GCF_051348905.1. Lineage (NCBI taxonomy): Eukaryota > Metazoa > Chordata > Amphibia > Anura > Dendrobatidae > Ranitomeya > Ranitomeya variabilis. The sequence continues at coordinate 80,258,909 of NC_135238.1, forward strand.
GGTGACAGCTCCAACGTGACAAAAGCCCCCCACCCTCCTAAGAGACGTTATTTATATGTCCCACAGACCACGTGTTCCCCTTTATATGGTGTTGACTTATACTCTGAGCTACACACACAGAAATAGCTTTGTAATGTCAGCAAGAAGCAATGTGCTCAGTACAGAATTGAGAATAAGAATAATTCAATTAATAATTAATATTTAACATACCCCAGCAACAAGACCAAAATCTGAGATTAAAATACCCCTTTAAGCAAAATTTGGTGCTACTTCTTGAAGGATCTGAACACGTTTAAAGGTTGAGGGATAGTTTAGTTGCCGTTTTCACTTGCCAGTGATGTGACATACTATATTTCTTTTTTAATTTTTTTTAATTTTGTTAGCAATTGAGAGCTCAGTATAAAAGTCATGATATTTAAATGTTAGAAAACTGAGCAAATAGACAAAAAGGGATATTTTTAGCTTTCGCATTAAGCCGGCCATTTACCTGCTGCAAAGGAAAGGTTAACCCCTTTACCCCAAGGGTGGTTTGCACGTTAATGACCGGGCCAATTTTTACAATTCTGAACACTGTCCCTTTATGAGGTTATAACTCTGGAACGCTTCAATGGATCCCAGTGATTTTGACACTGTTTTCTCGTGACATATTGTACTTCATGTTAGTGGTAAAATTTCTTTGATGTTACCTGCGTTTATTTGTGAAAAAAATGGAAATTTGCCAAAAATTTTGAAAATTTTCCAACTTTGAATTTTTATGCCCTTAAATCACAGAGTTATGTCACACAAAATACTTAATAAGTAACATTTCCCACATGTCTACTTTACATCAGCACAATTTTGGAACCAACATTTTTTTCTGTTAGGGAGTTATTAGGGTTAAAAGTTGACCAGTAATTTCTCATTTTTATAACACCATTTTTTTAGTGACCACATCACATTAGAAATCACTTTGGGGGGTCTATATGATAGAAAATACCCACGTGTGACACCATTCTAAAAACTGCACCCCTCATGGTGCTCAAAACCATTTTCAAGAAGTTTATTAACCTTTCAGGTGTTTCACAGGAATTTTTGGAATGTTTAATAAAAAATGAACATTTAACTTTTTTTCACAAAAAATTTATTTTAGCTCCAATTTGTTTTATTTTACCAAGAGTAAAAGGAGAAATTGGATGCCAAAAGTTGTTGTACAATTTGTTCTCAGTATGCTGATACCCCATATGTGGGGGTAAACCACTGTTTGGGCGCATGGCAGAGCTCAAAAGGGAAGGAGCGCCATTTGACTTTTCAATGCAAAATTGACTGGATTTGAGATGGGACGCCATGTCGCGTTTGGAGAGCCCCTGATGTGCCTAAACATTGAAACCCCCCACAAGTGACACCATTTTGGAAAGTAGACCTCCTAAGGAACTTATCTAGATGTGTGGTGAGCACTTTGACCCCCCAAGTGCTTCACAGAAGTTTATAGCGTAGAGCCGTAAAAATAAAAAAATCATATTTTTTCACAAAAATTATCTTTTTGCCCCCAATGTTTTATTTTCCCAAGAGTAACAGAACAAATTGGACCCCAAAAGTTGTTGTGCAATTTTTCCTGAGTACGCTGATACCCCATGTGTGGGGTAAACCACTGTTTGGGCACATGGCAGAGCTCGGAAGAGAAGGAGCGCCGTTTGACTTTCCAATTGAAAATTGACTGGAATTAAGATGGGATGCCATGTCGCATTTGGAGAGCCCCTGATGTGCCTAAACATTGAAACCCCCCACAAATGACACCATTTTGGAAAGTAGACCCCCTAAGGAACTTATCTTGATGTGTGGTGAGCAGTTTGACCCACCAATTGCTTCGCAGAAGTTTATAGCATAGAACTGTAAAAATAAAAAATCATATTTTTTCACAAAAATGATTTTTCGCCCCCAATTTTTTGTTTTCCCAACGGTAACAGGAGAAATTGGACCCCAAAAGTTGTTGTGCAATTTGTCCTAAGTACGCTGATACCCCATTTGTGGGGGTAAACCACTGTTTGGCTCATGGCAGAGCTCGGAAGGGAAGGAGTGCTATTTGACTTTTCAATGCAAAACTGACTGGAATTGAGATGGGATGCCATGTCGCGTTTGGAGAGCCCCTGATGTGCCTAAACATTGAAACCCCTGTTATAGAAGGGTTAATAGTTTGCCTTTAAGTGCCTCTTGCCTTTAAGTGTTAGAATTACTAGAATCTGTTAACGCAGTAGTCTGATGGTCTCCCCTTCAAGGAGACTACACTTCTTATCATGTATGTTCTCAACAGTCAGTCACAACATGTTATTGGTACGTTGTGAGAAATAAAGGTCAGTATGACCCTGGGTGCTGGTGGGGGCTACATGAGTTACATTGAAATACATTTTGTGTAAATGGCATAAAACATTGCTTTGGCTTTTAATATATTAGATAAAAGTGACTTGCTCACAGGATACGTGTGAGGTGTCTTTTGTCTCCAAGCGCTTGTCAATTAAGGGTGTAAATCCACAATTAGGCCTCACTGGTGATCTGTCAGCTGACACTGGGTCAGAACAAAAACAGCTACGACAGTTTGGCGCCCAACGTGGGGCCGTGGTAACCAGCCTTATTCGGAATCCGTATGTGGGAGCTTCCTGAGAGATTGAACATGCAAACAACAGCTGCAGCAAGGTGAGAAATGTTATTCTTACAATCTGTCTTGCACCTGCAATCTCTCTTCCGGATTTCTCCATACCTCTGGGTAAAAGGCTGTAAACACGGTTCAAAGAATCCACATCACCAGTGAGTTTTGTGTTTGTTTTGTCTGTTTATGTCCGTATGAGAGTTATAAGATGATAATTGTGATAATTGTTATCTGTACTATTTGTCAATATCCTAATTGGTTATGTATTTGTTTAGTGTGTAATACAGAGCTGGGATAGGCTCTGTGCAGGGTTGTTATTTTGGTCATTTTGGATTGGCAGTACATTATATGAAGCTGTATTTTGTATAAGGCTGTGGTTTTTGTTGTTTGGCCTTAAAGGGTTTTCAGAGTGTCAGTGGACACTGCTGCAGTTTTATTTATATAGAGTTGTGTTAATTCCAAAGTGCAAAATAGGCAGGCTGTGTGAACCTTGTATGTATGTATGTATGTCTATGAGAAGCTCTGATTGAGATAAGGGATTTTCTTCTTGTAAAATCAACTAAAAAGTGAAAGGAAAAGAAAAAAAAACAATCCCTGCATGAGCACGTATGAATGAATGATCACATAAGTATCATTACTTATCTAACTGTTGTTGAAGGTCCAGGATGAATGAGTTGTGGATATTTTTAATGTACATTTAATTACATCTGAGATTCAGTGAAACCTGTGTTATATATGGTTTGACATTGGATAGGTTTCTATATGTGTTTTGGCCGGACGCGGTCAGAATCAGCTTTTTCAAGTTATGCAGGGATCTGCCTGTATAGAGAAACTGTTTTTAATTCCGAGAGGATGAATGTTTGAATGTTTTGTAGAGATTAAGTCTGAAAACTGCTGCATTCTGTTTCTGTGTGTGAGACACCAAGCTCTTATCTGTGCAAAATACCAGATGGGAGGAGGGAAGCGGACCGCTGCGTGAATTGTTATGATTTCTCCTCTGTCCTTATCAGTCCTTAGTGCCCGAGGAAGGGGGGGCATGGAGCTGCGCTGAAAACTTTCTAAATATTCTATCCTTGGTGTAGTACGTGCTGGGAGATTTGTGTTCAAAGCAATAGTACTGTATGTATTAAAAGTAAAAGAACTGTGCCTAGTTTTAGAAGGAAACTTGTAAGTGATTGTTTGGTTATTTGTGTGATTGAAAGATTGGTAAAAAGATTCTCCTGCTCCAAGTTGAGTGATTGATATAGCAAATTGAGAATCAACAGGGGGGGTAGCCAACTGCACGGCTGATGTAGTAGGTGAGAGGCCTAACACAGCTGGGCCTTCCTTCTACAGTCAACTTACGGGTGAGAGGTGGCATAACTGTCATGGTTCTCAATGGCAAGAGACCGTAGTAAAGCATACAAAAGGACTAGCTCTTGGAAGATGGGAACTCGAGCTGACTGTGAGCTAAACCTACCGCACAACTAACAGTGGCCGGGTAGCGTGCCTACGTTTTATCCCTAGACGCCCAGCGCCAGCCGGAGAACTGACTGACCCTAGCAGAGGAAAATACAGACCTGGCTTACCTCTAGAGAAATTTTCCCCAAAAGGCAGACAGTAGCCCCCACATATAATGTCGGTGATTTTAGAGGAAATTGACATACGAAGTATGAAGATAGGTTTAGCAAATTGAGGTCCGCCTACTAGACAGTAGGAAGACAGAAAAGGGAACTACACAGTCAGCTGAAAACCCTCTCAAAACACCATCCTGAAATTACTTTAAGACTCTAATATCAACTCATGACACCAGAGTGGCAATTTCAGCTCACAAGAGCTTCCAGCCTCAGAAATATTCAAACACAGAGAACTGGAACAAAAATGCAAAACAAACTTAGGACTACAAGTCCAACTTAGCTGATAGTAGTCTAGGAGCAGGAACATGCAACAGAAAGGCTTCTGGTAACATTGTTGGCCGGCATAGAAATGACTGAGGAGCAAGGCTAAATAGACAACTCCCACATCCTGATGGAAACAGGTGAACAGAGGAGATGAAGCACATAAGTGCAGTACCACCAGAAACCACCGGGGGAGCCCAGAAACCAAATTCACAACAGTACCCCCCCCTCAAGGAGGGGGCACCGAACCCTCACCAGAACCACCAGGGCGATCAGGATGAGCCCTATGAAAGGCACGGACCAAATCGGAGGCATGAACATCAGAGGCTGTCACCCAAGAGTTATCCTCCTGACCGTAGCCCTTCCACTTGACCAGATACTGAAGTCTCCGTCTGGAAACACGGGAGTCCAAGATCTTCTCGACAACGTACTCCAACTCACCCTCAACCAACACCGGAGCAGGAGGCTCAACGGAAGGCACAACCGGTACCTCATACCTGCGCAACAATGACCGATGGAAGACATTATGAATAGAAAAAGATGCAGGGAGGTCCAAACGAAAGGACACAGGGTTAAGAATCTCCAATATCTTGTACGGGCCGATGAACCGAGGCTTAAACTTAGGAGAAGAAACCCTCATAGGGACAAAACGAGAAGATAACCACACCAAGTCCCCAACACAAAGACGAGGACCAACACGACGACGGCGGTTGGCAAAATGCTGAGTCTTCTCCTGGGACAACTTCAAATTGTCCACCACATGCCCCCAAATCTGATGCAACCTCTCCACCACAGCATCCACTCCAGGACAATCCGAAGACTCCACCTGACCGGAAGAGAAACGAGGATGAAACCCCGAATTACAGAAGAAAGGAGAAACCAAGGTGGCAGAACTAGCCCGATTATTGAGGGCAAACTCCGCCAAGGGCAAAAAGGCAACCCAATCATCCTGATCCGCAGACACAAAACACCTCAAATAAGTCTCCAAGGTCTGATTAGTTCGCTCGGTCTGGCCATTAGTCTGAGGGTGGAAAGCAGACGAAAAAGACAAATCAATGCCCATCCTAGCACAGAACGCTCGCCAAAATCTAGACACGAATTGGGTTCCCCTGTCAGAAACGATATTCTCCGGAATACCATGCAAGCGCACCACATTTTGAAAAAACAGAGGAACCAGCTTGGATGAGGAAGGCAATTTAGGCAAGGGAACCAAATGGACCATCTTAGAAAAACGGTCACACACCACCCAGATGACAGACATCTTCTGAGAAACAGGGAGATCAGAAATAAAATCCATGGAGATGTGAGTCCAAGGCCTCTTCGGAATAGGCAAGGATAACAACAATCCACTAGCCCGAGAACAACAAGGCTTGGCCCGAGCACAAACATCACAAGACTGCACAAAACCTCGCAGATCTCGCGACAGGGAAGGCCACCAGAAGGACCTAGCCACCAAATCCCTGGTACCAAAGATTCCAGGATGACCTGCTAACGCAGAAGAATGGACCTCCGAGATGACTCTACTGGTCCAATCATCAGGAACAAACAATCTACCAGGCGGGCAACGATCAGGTCTATCCGCCTGAAACTCCTGCAAGACCCGTCGCAAATCTGGGGAAACAGCAGATAATATCACTCCATCCTTAAGGATACCTGTAGGTTCAGAATTACCAGGGGAATCAGGCTCAAAACTCCTAGAAAGGGCATCCGCCTTCACATTTTTAGAACCCGGTAGGTAAGAAACCACAAAATTAAACCGAGAGAAAAATAACGACCAGCGCGCCTGTCTAGGATTCAGGCGCCTGGCGGACTCAAGATAAATCAAATTCTTGTGGTCGGTCAATACCACCACCTGATGTCTAGCCCCCTCAAGCCAATGACGCCACTCCTCAAAAGCCCACTTCATAGCCAAGAGCTCCCGATTACCAATATCATAATTTCGCTCAGCGGGCGAAAACTTACGAGAAAAGAACGCACAAGGCCTCATCACGGAGCAGTCGGAACTTTTCTGCGACAAAACCGCCCCAGCTCCGATTTCTGAAGCGTCGACCTCAACCTGAAAAGGAAGAGTAACATCAGGCTGACGCAATACAGGGGCGGAAGAAAAGCGGCGCTTAAGCTCCCGAAAGGCCTCCACAGCCGCAGGGGACCATTCAGCAACATCAGCACCCTTCTTAGTCAAATCAGTCAACGGTTTAGCGACATCAGAAAAACCAGTTATAAATCGACGATAAAAATTAGCAAAGCCCAAAAACTTCTGAAGGCTCTTAAGAGAAGAGGGTTGCGTCCAATCATTAATAGCCTGAACCTTGACAGGGTCCATCTCAATGGAAGAGGGGGAAAAAATGTACCCCAAAAACGAAATCTTTTGAACCCCAAAAACGCACTTAGAACCCTTTACACACAAGGAATTAGAGCGCAAAACCTGAAAAACCCTCCTGACCTGTTGGACATGAGAGTCCCAGTCATCCGAAAAAATCAAACTATCATCCAGATACACAATCAAAAATTTATCCAAATATTCACGGAAAATGTCATGCATAAAGGACTGAAAGACTGAAGGGGCATTTGAAAGACCAAAAGGCATTACTAAATACTCAAAATGGCCCTCAGGCGTATTAAATGCGGTTTTCCACTCATCCCCCTGCTTAATTCGCACTAAATTATACGCCCCACGAAGATCAATCTTAGAGAACCACTTGGCCCCCTTTATTCGAGCAAACAAATCAGTAAGCAGTGGCAAAGGATACTGATATTTAACCGTGATTTTATTCAAAAGCCGATAATCAATGCACGGCCTCAAAGAGCCATCTTTTTTAGATACAAAGAAAAAACCGGCTCCTAAGGGAGATGACAAAGGACGAATATGTCCCTTTTCCAAGGACTCCTTAATATATTCCTGCATGGCAGCATGTTCAGGCACAGATAGATTAAATAAACGACCCTTTGGAAACTTACTGCCCGGAATCAGATCTATAGTACAATCGCACTCTCTGTGCGGAGGTAGTGAACCAATTTTAGGCTCCTCAAAAACGTCACGATAATCAGATAAAAATTCTGGAATCTCAGAGGGAATAGATGACGAAATGGAAACCAAAGGTACGTCCCCATGAGTCCCCTGACATCCCCAGCTTAACACAGACATTGCTTTCCAGTCGAGGACTGGGTTATGAGATTGCAGCCATGGCAATCCAAGCACCAACACATCATGTAGATTATACAACACAAGGAAGCGAATAATCTCCTGGTGATCCGGATTAATACGCATAGTTACTTGTGTCCAGTATTGTGGTTTATTACTAGCCAATGGCGTGGAGTCAATACCCTTCAGAGGTATAGAAACTTCCAGAGGCTCTAAATCAAACCCACAGCGTTTGGCAAAGGACCAATCCATAAGACTCAAAGCGGCGCCAGAGTCGACATAGGCGTCCGCGGTAATAGACGATAAAGAGCAAATCAGGGTCACAGATAGAATAAACTTAGACTGTAAAGTGCCAATTGAAACAGACTTATCAACCTTCTTAGTACGTTTAGAGCATGCTGATATAACATGAGTTGAATCACCACAATAGAAGCATAACCCATTTTTTCGCCTAAAATTCTGTCGTTCGCTTCTGGACAGAATTCTATCACATTGCATAATCTCTGGCGCCTTCTCAGTAGACACCGCCAAATGGTGCACAGGTTTGCGCTCCCGCAAACGCCGATCAATCTCAATAGCCATTGTCATGGACTCATTCAGACCTGTAGGCACAGGGAACCCCACCATAACATCCTTAATGGCATCAGAGAGACCCTCTCTGAAATTCGCCGCCAGGGCGCACTCATTCCACTGAGTAAGCACAGACCACTTACGAAATTTTTGGCAGTATATTTCAGCCTCATCTTGCCCTTGAGACAGGGCCATTAAGGCTTTTTCAGCCTGAATCTCTAAATGAGGTTCCTCATAAAGCAACCCCAAAGCCAGGAAAAACGCATCCACATTGAGCAACGCAGGATCCCCTGGTGTCAAAGCAAATGCCCAGTCCTGAGGGTCGCCCCGGAGCAAGGAAATTACAATCCTGACCTGCTGTGCAGGATCTCCAGCGGAGCGAGATCTCAGAGACAAAAATAATTTACAATTATGTTTGAAATTCTGGAAGCGAGATCTATCCCCGGAGAAAAATTCAGGTAAAGGAATTCTAGGTTCAGATATAGGAGCATGAATAACAAAATCCTGTAAACTTTGAACCTTCCCAGCGAGATTATCCAAACCTGTAGCTAAACTCTGAGGATCCATATTAATCAGGTGAAATCAGAACCATTCAAGGATTAGAAGGAGAGAGAGACGAAGGCTGCAGTAAGCAGAGATGCTAGTGAATCAACTAATGAGCAAACTCAGGGAAAAAAAAAAAAAAAAAATTCTCTGCAGACTTCTTTTCTCTCCTTTCTTCTGCCAATTATTTTAACCCTTGGCCGGCCAAACTGTCATGGTTCTCAATGGCAAGAGACCGTAGTAAAGCATACAAAAGGACTAGCTCTTGGAAGATGGGAACTCGAGCTGACTGTGAGCTAAACCTACCGCACAACTAACAGTGGCCGGGTAGCGTGCCTACGCCCAGCGCCAGCCGGAGAACTGACTGACCCTAGCAGAGGAAAATACAGACCTGGCTTACCTCTAGAGAAATTTTCCCCAAAAGGCAGACAGTAGCCCCCACATATAATGTCGGTGATTTTAGAGGAAATTGACATACGAAGTATGAAGATAGGTTTAGCAAATTGAGGTCCGCCTACTAGACAGTAGGAAGACAGAAAAGGGAACTACACAGTCAGCTGAAAACCCTCTCAAAACACCATCCTGAAATTACTTTAAGACTCTAATATCAACTCATGACACCAGAGTGGCAATTTCAGCTCACAAGAGCTTCCAGCCTCAGAAATATTCAAACACAGAGAACTGGAACAAAAATGCAAAACAAACTTAGGACTACAAGTCCAACTTAGCTGATAGTAGTCTAGGAGCAGGAACATGCAACAGAAAGGCTTCTGGTAACATTGTTGGCCGGCATAGAAATGACTGAGGAGCAAGGCTAAATAGACAACTCCCACATCCTGATGGAAACAGGTGAACAGAGGAGATGAAGCACATAAGTGCAGTACCACCAGAAACCACCGGGGGAGCCCAGAAACCAAATTCACAACACATAACCTTCCTGTCCATGGAACTGAGCTAGTGGGTCAGAGGCCTAACACAGCTGGGCCTTCCTTTTCTAGCCAGTTGATCTAACGGGTGAGAGGCAGTTTTAGCCTTCCCGTTACATCCTTTAGGTTTACCGGGTGAGAGGTGGCATAACCTTCCCTCTAAATCTTGACACTCACACTGCAGGTGAGTTGTCTGAGCGGATAAGTTGAAGCCATGGGCAACTTATTCTGTGTGCAGTCAGGGCCCCCAATGGGATCCAAAAACCGCTGTATAGATTGGAAAAAGGAAGCAGTGAAAGATGAGAGAACCGAGATTGAAAAAGGCAAAAATGCCAGTGAGTGGATGTTTGGTTGTTCAAAAAGGCACAGACAAAGGCATCAATGTTTTGATGCTTAAAAGTCTGACTATGACTGACACATTACTGCTACGGTCATACCTTTGTATAACCAGAGACCCAGACAAGACAGATGGACTGTGGTCAGACAAACCCAGACTTGAGAAATACTTGTATGATCCGTGCTGCAACCCAACCTAAGAATTGCACTGAATCCTGTCCAGACAAGATCACATGTAGTGACATAAGAAGCTGACACAGGATTGTGGTTCGTGGATAGTGGGGACATCAACTTTTGGGAGTAGGCTGACAGTAATCCTTTTGGGAAGGAGCTGTAGACCAGCATGTCTAGTCACCCCCAACCGGTCATCTAGTCACCCCCACCACCAGAGAACCAACTACAACAGGTAGGGTAAAACAGATACAGGAGTATTATCCCTGGAGGCCCTCTGACTAGCTAGTTATGCTAAAAACAATTGGCTGACCCTAAGAACCAACCTTTCCCATTTTTCAGATAAAGACAATATGATGGACGTATAAGTGCACCTGGGCAGGCCTAGGGAGTTAGTGAGCACAAAAGCAGGTGACGTACTAAGATGCAAATTAAGACTTTTACGGATGTGACAAAAGGAGAGAGTGTAGAGATGTACTTTAGACGGTTACAGCTGAAATGGGAACACATGGGGTACTGTTGTGAAATTGGATTTTGGGCTCCCCCGGTGGCCACTGGTGGAATTGAACTGGTGTGCATCATCCTCTCTGTTCACCTGTTTCCATCAGGATGTGGGAGTCGCTATTTAGCCTTGCTCCTCTGTCACTTCCATGCCGGTCATCATTGTAATCAGAAGCCTTTCTGTGCATGTTCCTGCTGCTAGACAACTCCCAGCTAAGTTGGACTTTTGTCCTTGTTTGTTTTTGCATTTTGTTCCAGTTCACAGCTGTAGTTTCGTTTCTGTGTCTGGAAAGCTCTTGTGATCTGAAATTGCCACTCTGATGTTATGAGTTAATACTAGAGTCTTAAAGTAATTTCAGGATGGAGTTTTGATAGGGTTTTCAGCTGACCATGAAAGTGCCCTTTCTGTCTTTCTGCTATCTAGTAAGCGGACCTCAATTTTGCTAAACCTATTTTCATACTACGTTTGTCATTTCATCTAAAATCACCGCCAATATTTGTGGGGGCCTCTGTCTGCCTTTCGGGGAAATTTCTCTAGAGGTGAGCCAGGACTATATTTTCCTCTGCCAGGATTAGTTAGTCCTCCGGCCGGCGCTGGGCGTCTAGGGATAAAACGCAGGCTACGCTACCCGGCTACTGTTAATTGTGCGGCAAGTTTAGTTCATGGTCAGTTTAGTTTCCATCCTTCCAAGAGCTAGTTCTTATGTTTGCTGGGCTATGTTCTCTTGCCATTGAGAACCATAACAGTTTGACCGGCCCTAAAGGGTTAAATTAATTGACAGAGAAAGGAGAGAAAAGAGAAGTCTGCTGAAGATTTTTTTTTTTTTTTTTTCCTTCAGTTCTGAGTGTGCTAGTAATTGAATCTCTTGCAGGTCTGCCTATATTGCAGCCTTTCTCTCTCTCTCTCCTTCTAATCCTGGAATGGCTCTGTGTTCACCTGTTTAAAATGGATATTCAGAGTTTAGCTGCAGGTTTGAATAATCTCACCACGAAAGTTCAAAATTTACAAGATTTTGTTGTTCATGTTCCTATATCTGAACCTAGAATTCCTTTGCCTGAATTTTTCTCGGGGAATAGATCTTGCTTTCAAAATTTCAAAAATAATTGCAAGTTGTTTTTGTCCCTGAAATCTCGCTCTGCTGGAGATCCTGCTCAGCAGGTCAGGATTGTGATTTCCTTGCTCCGGGGCGACCCTCAGGATTGGGCTTTTGCATTGGCTCCAGGGGATCCTGCGTTGCTCAATGTGGATGCGTTTTTTCTGGCCTTGGGGTTGCTTTATGAGGAACCTCAGTTAGAACTTCAGGCGGAAAAGGCCTTGATGTCCCTATCTCAGGGGCAAGACGAAGCTGAAATATACTGCCAGAAATTCCGTAAATGGGCTGTGCTTACTCAGTGGAATGAGTGCGCCCTGGCGGCGAATTTCAGAGAGGGTCTCTCTGATGCCATTAAGGATGTTATGGTGGGGTTCCCTGTGCCTGCGGGTCTGAATGAGTCCATGACAATGGCTATCCAGATCGATAGGCGTCTGCGGGAGCGCAAACCTGTGCACCATTTGGCGGTGTCTACTGAGAAGACGCCAGAGAATATGCAATGTGATAGAATTCTGTCCAGAAGTGAACGGCAGAATTTTAGACGAAAAAATGGGTTGTGCTTCTATTGTGGTGATTCAACTCATGTTATATCAGCATGCTCTAAGCGTACTAAGAAGCTTGATAAGTCTGTTTCAATTGGCACTTTACAGTCTAAGTTTATTCTATCTGTGACCCTGATTTGTTCTTTATCATCTATTACCGCGGATGCCTATGTCGACTCTGGCGCCGCTTTGAGTCTTATGGATTGGTCCTTTGCCAAACGCTGTGGGTATGATTTGGAGCCTCTTGAAACTCCTATACCCCTGAAGGGGATTGACTCCACCCCATTGGCTAGCAATAAACCACAATACTGGACACAAGTAACTATGCGGATTAATCCGGATCACCAGGAGATTATTCGCTTTCTTGTGCTGTATAACCTACATGATGTGTTGGTGCTTGGATTGCCATGGCTGCAATCTCATAACCCAGTCCTTGACTGGAAAGCTATGTCTGTGTTAAGCTGGGGATGTAAGGGGACGCATGGGGACGTACCTGTGGTTTCCATTTCATCATCTATTCCCTCTGAGATTCCTGAATTCTTGACTGAATATCGTGACGTTTTTGAAGAACCTAAGCTTGGTTCATTACCTCCGCACCGGGAGTGCGATTGTGCCATAGATTTGATTCCGGGTAGTAAATACCCTAAGGGTCGTTTATTTAATCTGTCTGTGCCTGAACATGCTGCTATGCGAGAATATATAAAGGAGTCCTTGGAAAAGGGACATATTCGTCCTTCGTCATCTCCCTTAGGAGCCGGTTTTTTCTTTGTGGCTAAGAAAGATGGCTCTTTGAGGCCGTGCATTGATTATCGGCTTTTGAATAAAATCACGGTTAAATATCAATATCCGTTGCCACTGCTGACTGATTTGTTTGCTCGCATAAAGGGGGCCAAGTGGTTCTCTAAGATAGATCTCCGTGGGGCGTATAATTTGGTGCGAATTAAGCAGGGGGATGAGTGGAAAACCGCATTTAATACGCCCGAGGGCCACTTTGAGTATTTGGTGATGCCTTTTGGTCTTTCAAATGCCCCTTCAGTCTTTCAGTCCTTTATGCATGACATTTTCCGTGATTATTTGGATAAATTTATGATTGTGTATCTGGATGATATTTTGATTTTTTCGGATGACTGGGACTCTCATGTCCAGCAGGTCAGGAGGGTTTTTCAGGTTTTGCGGTCTAATTCCTTGTGTGTGAAGGGTTCTAAGTGCGTTTTTGGGGTTCAAAAGATTTCCTTTTTGGGATATATTTTTTCCCCCTCTTCCATCGAGATGGATCCTGTCAAGGTTCAGGCTATTTGTGATTGGACGCAACCCTCTTCTCTTAAGAGTCTTCAGAAATTTTTGGGCTTTGCTAACTTTTATCGTCGATTTATTGCTGGTTTTTCTGATGTTGTTAAACCATTGACTGATTTGACTAAGAAGGGTGCTGATGTTGCTGATTGGTCCCCTGCTGCTGTGGAGGCCTTTCGGGAGCTTAAGCGCCGCTTTTCTTCCGTCCCTGTGTTGCGTCAGCCTGATGTTGCTCTTCCTTTTCAGGTTGAGGTCGACGCTTCTGAAATCGGAGCTGGGGCGGTTTTGTCGCAGAGAAGTTCCGATTGCTCCGTGATGAGACCTTGTGCTTTTTTCTCGCGTAAATTTTCGCCCGCCGAGCGGAATTATGATGTTGGGAATCGGGAGCTTTTGGCCATGAAGTGGGCTTTTGAGGAGTGGCGTCATTGGCTTGAGGGGGCTAGACATCAGGTGGTGGTATTGACTGACCACAAAAATCTAATTTATCTTGAGTCCGCCAGACGCCTGAATCCTAGACAGGCGCGCTGGTCGTTGTTTTTCTCTCGGTTTAATTTTGTGGTGTCCTACCTGCCGGGTTCTAAGAATGTTAAGGCGGATGCCCTTTCTAGGAGTTTTGAGCCTGACTCCCCTGGTAATTCTGAACCTACAGGTATCCTTAAGGATGGAGTGATATTGTCGGCCGTTTCTCCAGACCTGCGGCGGGCCTTGCAGGAGTTTCAGGCGGATAGACCTGATCGTTGCCCACCTGGTAGACTGTTTGTTCCTGATGATTGGACCAGTAAAGTCATTTCTGAGGTTCATTCTTCTGCGTTGGCAGGTCATCCTGGAATCTTTGGTACCAGGGATTTGGTGGCAAGGTCCTTCTGGTGGCCTTCCCTGTCTCGAGATGTGCGAGGCTTTGTGCAGTCTTGTGACGTTTGTGCTCGGGCCAAGCCTTGTTGTTCTCGGGCTAGTGGATTGTTGTTGCCCTTGCCTATCCCGAAGAGGCCCTGGACGCACATCTCGATGGATTTTATTTCGGATCTTCCTGTTTCTCAGAAGATGTCTGTCATCTGGGTGGTGTGTGATCGTTTCTCTAAGATGGTCCATTTGGTTCCCCTGCCTAAGTTGCCTTCTTCTTCCGAGTTGGTTCCTCTGTTTTTTCAAAATGTGGTCCGTTTGCATGGTATTCCGGAGAATATCGTTTCTGACAGAGGTACCCAATTCGTGTCTAGATTTTGGCGAGCATTCTGTGCTAGGATGGGCATAGATTTGTCTTTCTCGTCTGCTTTCCATCCTCAGACTAATGGCCAGACCGAGCGGACGAATCAGACCTTGGAGACATATTTGAGGTGTTTTGTGTCTGCAGATCATGATGATTGGGTTGCTTTTTTGCCTTTAGCGGAGTTTGCCCTCAATAATCGGGCCAGCTCTGCCACCTTGGTGTCTCCCTTTTTCTGTAATTCGGGGTTTCATCCTCGATTTTCTTCTGGTCAGGTGGAATCTTCGGATTGTCCTGGAGTGGATGCTGTGGTGGAGAGGTTGCATCAGATTTGGGGGCAGGTAGTGGACAATTTGAAGTTGTCCCAGGAGAAGACTCAGCTTTTTGCCAACCGCCGGCGTCGGGTTGGTCCTCGGCTTTGTGTTGGGGACTTGGTGTGGTTGTCTTCTCGTTTTGTCCCTATGAGGGTTTCTTCTCCCAAGTTTAAGCCTCGGTTCATCGGCCCGTACAAGATATTGGAGATTCTTAACCCTGTGTCCTTCCGTTTGGACCTCCCTGCATCTTTTTCTATTCATAATGTTTTTCATCGGTCATTATTGCGCAGGTATGAGGTACCGGTTGTGCCTTCCGTTGAGCCTCCTGCTCCGGTGTTGGTTGAGGGCGAGTTGGAGTACTTTGTGGAAAAAATCTTGGACTCCCGTGTTTCCAGACGGAAACTCCAGTATCTGGTCAAATGGAAGGGATACGGTCAGGAGGATAATTCTTGGGTGACTGCCTCTGATGTTCATGCCTCCGATTTGGTCCGTGCCTTTCATAGGGCTCATCCTGATCGCCCTGGTGGTTCTGGTGAGGGTTCGGTGCCCCCTCCTTGAGGGGGGGGTACTGTTGTGAAATTGGATTTTGGGCTCCCCCGGTGGCCACTGGTGGAATTGAACTGGTGTGCATCATCCTCTCTGTTCACCTGTTTCCATCAGGATGTGGGAGTCGCTATTTAGCCTTGCTCCTCTGTCACTTCCATGCCGGTCATCATTGTAATCAGAAGCCTTTCTGTGCATGTTCCTGCTGCTAGACAACTCCCAGCTAAGTTGGACTTTTGTCCTTGTTTGTTTTTGCATTTTGTTCCAGTTCACAGCTGTAGTTTCGTTTCTGTGTCTGGAAAGCTCTTGTGATCTGAAATTGCCACTCTGATGTTATGAGTTAATACTAGAGTCTTAAAGTAATTTCAGGATGGAGTTTTGATAGGGTTTTCAGCTGACCATGAAAGTGCCCTTTCTGTCTTTCTGCTATCTAGTAAGCGGACCTCAATTTTGCTAAACCTATTTTCATACTACGTTTGTCATTTCATCTAAAATCACCGCCAATATTTGTGGGGGCCTCTGTCTGCCTTTCGGGGAAATTTCTCTAGAGGTGAGCCAGGACTATATTTTCCTCTGCCAGGATTAGTTAGTCCTCCGGCCGGCGCTGGGCGTCTAGGGATAAAACGCAGGCTACGCTACCCGGCTACTGTTAATTGTGCGGCAGGTTTAGTTCATGGTCAGTTTAGTTTCCATCCTTCCAAGAGCTAGTTCTTATGTTTGCTGGGCTATGTTCTCTTGCCATTGAGAACCATAACAGTTTGACCGGCCCTAAAGGGTTAAATTAATTGACAGAGAAAGGAGAGAAAAGAGAAGTCTGCTGAAGATTTTTTTTTTTTTTTTTCCTTCAGTTCTGAGTGTGCTAGTAATTGAATCTCTTGCAGGTCTGCCTATATTGCAGCCTTTCTCTCTCTCTCTCCTTCTAATCCTGGAATGGCTCTGTGTTCACCTGTTTAAAATGGATATTCAGAGTTTAGCTGCAGGTTTGAATAATCTCACCACGAAAGTTCAAAATTTACAAGATTTTGTTGTTCATGTTCCTATATCTGAACCTAGAATTCCTTTGCCTGAATTTTTCTCGGGGAATAGATCTTGCTTTCAAAATTTCAAAAATAATTGCAAGTTGTTTTTGTCCCTGAAATCTCGCTCTGCTGGAGATCCTGCTCAGCAGGTCAGGATTGTGATTTCCTTGCTCCGGGGCGACCCTCAGGATTGGGCTTTTGCATTGGCTCCAGGGGATCCTGCGTTGCTCAATGTGGATGCGTTTTTTCTGGCCTTGGGGTTGCTTTATGAGGAACCTCAGTTAGAACTTCAGGCGGAAAAGGCCTTGATGTCCCTATCTCAGGGGCAAGACGAAGCTGAAATATACTGCCAGAAATTCCGTAAATGGGCTGTGCTTACTCAGTGGAATGAGTGCGCCCTGGCGGCGAATTTCAGAGAGGGTCTCTCTGATGCCATTAAGGATGTTATGGTGGGGTTCCCTGTGCCTGCGGGTCTGAATGAGTCCATGACAATGGCTATCCAGATCGATAGGCGTCTGCGGGAGCGCAAACCTGTGCACCATTTGGCGGTGTCTACTGAGAAGACGCCAGAGAATATGCAATGTGATAGAATTCTGTCCAGAAGTGAACGGCAGAATTTTAGACGAAAAAATGGGTTGTGCTTCTATTGTGGTGATTCAACTCATGTTATATCAGCATGCTCTAAGCGTACTAAGAAGCTTGATAAGTCTGTTTCAATTGGCACTTTACAGTCTAAGTTTATTCTATCTGTGACCCTGATTTGTTCTTTATCATCTATTACCGCGGATGCCTATGTCGACTCTGGCGCCGCTTTGAGTCTTATGGATTGGTCCTTTGCCAAACGCTGTGGGTATGATTTGGAGCCTCTTGAAACTCCTATACCCCTGAAGGGGATTGACTCCACCCCATTGGCTAGCAATAAACCACAATACTGGACACAAGTAACTATGCGGATTAATCCGGATCACCAGGAGATTATTCGCTTTCTTGTGCTGTATAACCTACATGATGTGTTGGTGCTTGGATTGCCATGGCTGCAATCTCATAACCCAGTCCTTGACTGGAAAGCTATGTCTGTGTTAAGCTGGGGATGTAAGGGGACGCATGGGGACGTACCTGTGGTTTCCATTTCATCATCTATTCCCTCTGAGATTCCTGAATTCTTGACTGAATATCGTGACGTTTTTGAAGAACCTAAGCTTGGTTCATTACCTCCGCACCGGGAGTGCGATTGTGCCATAGATTTGATTCCGGGTAGTAAATACCCTAAGGGTCGTTTATTTAATCTGTCTGTGCCTGAACATGCTGCTATGCGAGAATATATAAAGGAGTCCTTGGAAAAGGGACATATTCGTCCTTCGTCATCTCCCTTAGGAGCCGGTTTTTTCTTTGTGGCTAAGAAAGATGGCTCTTTGAGGCCGTGCATTGATTATCGGCTTTTGAATAAAATCACGGTTAAATATCAATATCCGTTGCCACTGCTGACTGATTTGTTTGCTCGCATAAAGGGGGCCAAGTGGTTCTCTAAGATAGATCTCCGTGGGGCGTATAATTTGGTGCGAATTAAGCAGGGGGATGAGTGGAAAACCGCATTTAATACGCCCGAGGGCCACTTTGAGTATTTGGTGATGCCTTTTGGTCTTTCAAATGCCCCTTCAGTCTTTCAGTCCTTTATGCATGACATTTTCCGTGATTATTTGGATAAATTTATGATTGTGTATCTGGATGATATTTTGATTTTTTCGGATGACTGGGACTCTCATGTCCAGCAGGTCAGGAGGGTTTTTCAGGTTTTGCGGTCTAATTCCTTGTGTGTGAAGGGTTCTAAGTGCGTTTTTGGGGTTCAAAAGATTTCCTTTTTGGGATATATTTTTTCCCCCTCTTCCATCGAGATGGATCCTGTCAAGGTTCAGGCTATTTGTGATTGGACGCAACCCTCTTCTCTTAAGAGTCTTCAGAAATTTTTGGGCTTTGCTAACTTTTATCGTCGATTTATTGCTGGTTTTTCTGATGTTGTTAAACCATTGACTGATTTGACTAAGAAGGGTGCTGATGTTGCTGATTGGTCCCCTGCTGCTGTGGAGGCCTTTCGGGAGCTTAAGCGCCGCTTTTCTTCCGCCCCTGTGTTGCGTCAGCCTGATGTTGCTCTTCCTTTTCAGGTTGAGGTCGACGCTTCTGAAATCGGAGCTGGGGCGGTTTTGTCGCAGAGAAGTTCCGATTGCTCCGTGATGAGACCTTGTGCTTTTTTCTCGCGTAAATTTTCGCCCGCCGAGCGGAATTATGATGTTGGGAATCGGGAGCTTTTGGCCATGAAGTGGGCTTTTGAGGAGTGGCGTCATTGGCTTGAGGGGGCTAGACATCAGGTGGTGGTATTGACTGACCACAAAAATCTAATTTATCTTGAGTCCGCCAGACGCCTGAATCCTAGACAGGCGCGCTGGTCGTTGTTTTTCTCTCGGTTTAATTTTGTGGTGTCCTACCTGCCGGGTTCTAAGAATGTTAAGGCGGATGCCCTTTCTAGGAGTTTTGAGCCTGACTCCCCTGGTAATTCTGAACCTACAGGTATCCTTAAGGATGGAGTGATATTGTCGGCCGTTTCTCCAGACCTGCGGCGGGCCTTGCAGGAGTTTCAGGCGGATAGACCTGATCGTTGCCCACCTGGTAGACTGTTTGTTCCTGATGATTGGACCAGTAAAGTCATTTCTGAGGTTCATTCTTCTGCGTTGGCAGGTCATCCTGGAATCTTTGGTACCAGGGATTTGGTGGCAAGGTCCTTCTGGTGGCCTTCCCTGTCTCGAGATGTGCGAGGCTTTGTGCAGTCTTGTGACGTTTGTGCTCGGGCCAAGCCTTGTTGTTCTCGGGCTAGTGGATTGTTGTTGCCCTTGCCTATCCCGAAGAGGCCCTGGACGCACATCTCGATGGATTTTATTTCGGATCTTCCTGTTTCTCAGAAGATGTCTGTCATCTGGGTGGTGTGTGATCGTTTCTCTAAGATGGTCCATTTGGTTCCCCTGCCTAAGTTGCCTTCTTCTTCCGAGTTGGTTCCTCTGTTTTTTCAAAATGTGGTCCGTTTGCATGGTATTCCGGAGAATATCGTTTCTGACAGAGGTACCCAATTCGTGTCTAGATTTTGGCGAGCATTCTGTGCTAGGATGGGCATAGATTTGTCTTTCTCGTCTGCTTTCCATCCTCAGACTAATGGCCAGACCGAGCGGACGAATCAGACCTTGGAGACATATTTGAGGTGTTTTGTGTCTGCAGATCAGGATGATTGGGTTGCTTTTTTGCCTTTAGCGGAGTTTGCCCTCAATAATCGGGCCAGCTCTGCCACCTTGGTGTCTCCCTTTTTCTGTAATTCGGGGTTTCATCCTCGATTTTCTTCTGGTCAGGTGGAATCTTCGGATTGTCCTGGAGTGGATGCTGTGGTGGAGAGGTTGCATCAGATTTGGGGGCAGGTAGTGGACAATTTGAAGTTGTCCCAGGAGAAGACTCAGCTTTTTGCCAACCGCCGGCGTCGGGTTGGTCCTCGGCTTTGTGTTGGGGACTTGGTGTGGTTGTCTTCTCGTTTTGTCCCTATGAGGGTTTCTTCTCCCAAGTTTAAGCCTCGGTTCATCGGCCCGTACAAGATATTGGAGATTCTTAACCCTGTGTCCTTCCGTTTGGACCTCCCTGCATCTTTTTCTATTCATAATGTTTTTCATCGGTCATTATTGCGCAGGTATGAGGTACCGGTTGTGCCTTCCGTTGAGCCTCCTGCTCCGGTGTTGGTTGAGGGCGAGTTGGAGTACGTTGTGGAAAAAATCTTGGACTCCCGTGTTTCCAGACGGAAACTCCAGTATCTGGTCAAATGGAAGGGATACGGTCAGGAGGATAATTCTTGGGTGACTGCCTCTGATGTTCATGCCTCCGATTTGGTCCGTGCCTTTCATAGGGCTCATCCTGATCGCCCTGGTGGTTCTGGTGAGGGTTCGGTGCCCCCTCCTTGAGGGGGGGGTACTGTTGTGAAATTGGATTTTGGGCTCCCCCGGTGGCCACTGGTGGAATTGAACTGGTGTGCATCATCCTCTCTGTTCACCTGTTTCCATCAGGATGTGGGAGTCGCTATTTAGCCTTGCTCCTCTGTCACTTCCATGCCGGTCATCATTGTAATCAGAAGCCTTTCTGTGCATGTTCCTGCTGCTAGACAACTCCCAGCTAAGTTGGACTTTTGTCCTTGTTTGTTTTTGCATTTTGTTCCAGTTCACAGCTGTAGTTTCGTTTCTGTGTCTGGAAAGCTCTTGTGATCTGAAATTGCCACTCTGATGTTATGAGTTAATACTAGAGTCTTAAAGTAATTTCAGGATGGAGTTTTGATAGGGTTTTCAGCTGACCATGAAAGATGAAAGTGCCCTTTCTGTCTTTCTGCTATCTAGTAAGCGGACCTCAATTTTGCTAAACCTATTTTCATACTACGTTTGTCATTTCATCTAAAATCACCGCCAATATTTGTGGGTGCCTCTGTCTGCCTTTCGGGGAAATTTCTCTAGAGGTGAGCCAGGACTATATTTTCCTCTGCCAGGATTAGTTAGTCCTCCGGCCGGCGCTGGGCGTCTAGGGATAAAACGCAGGCTACGCTACCCGGCTACTGTTAATTGTGCGGCAGGTTTAGTTCATGGTCAGTTTAGTTTCCATCCTTCCAAGAGCTAGTTCTTATGTTTGCTGGGCTATGTTCTCTTGCCATTGAGAACCATAACAGGGTACAGTCCAGTAAACCCACTTGATGTTAAAGTATTGGTAAATACATCCATTGACGGTATGACAAAAGACTTACGAGACGCAGTACAGACAGCTAGACCTGAATGGAGGAATGTAGATCCAAAAGATCTCCTGAAAGTTGCTGAAGGAGTTGAACAAACTAGGACAATAAGACGACGTGTCATGTATGCTGGAGTACAAGGAAAACAGTAGAGACGTAGTGAGGGACCTAAGGACTTAGAAACAGTAAAGTGCTGGAATTGTGGAGAAAATGGACACTCAGACCAATCTTCCACCTTCTTCACCTCCAGACTAGGAAACTGACAACCCAGTGACAAATGTGTGCCTTGTTCTTGTTCCCTCCGGACCTGGTTCTGCCTTGATGGCCACCATAACAATGCCGGGAGGGAGGGAGACAGAATTCTTGATTGACACTGGGGCAGCCGGAACTGTGGTACACAAAGACTTGATAAAGCCAGACATGATTACTGACGAGGCTGTGGAATGCGTGAGTGTAGAAGGACAAGCAACTGAAGCCCTATGACTAAACAAATAAGACTAGAATCACGAGACCGCCAAGAGGTGCTTACAAACTTATTGTTAGTGACAATACCCCTATGAATTTGCTGGGAGCAGAGTTGAGTGCTGGCTAGGCCACCATACAGTACTCTCCTGAGGGTATTACAGTCACAAGTCCCCTTTCATATAAACACTTGGTGCAGAGGGACGCCAGGGTCTTCCACATGCACATTATACCACAGGTAAATCATGCGCAATTATAGTTACACTTAATTCCATTCATTTGCCAGTTTAGTAGTTTCCTTACACAAGATGGTATAGTTGCCATGTATTTCTAGGTTGTCTTCATATGATATATAGTTTTTTAGCCATTCATTATATTGGCTCAAACCATAGTCACTGTTTATTTGTCTTTTCCACTTCCTATACCTTATTGCAAGCAACTGGTATTGATATTTGGTATTTTTAAGCTTGTGCTTTGCTGTGGCCTATGGCATTGTGCTCTCCCATTTTATGACTCAGTATCTTTCGTAAATATATATTTTCATATATATAATTTTCTTTTGGTAACATATTCTGTGAATCAAATTTAGTTTTCTTAAGAGGTACTCTACCCAATCAAATACGGGTATAAATAGTATTTGGACATTAGTGTCTGATTTATATAAACACTTGTGTAATATTTCAAAAATGGTGTATATGGCAAGAGTGGTGAAGGTAATGCCTGACACCAGAATGTCTGAGGACAGGAAAAAGAGTCAGGTGCCAGACACCGTTTGGGCAAGGGGAAAATCTGATGTGGGTCGGCTGCCCATTCCCCTTGTTTTGATTAAATTAAAAGAAGGAACCACTCCTCTTTGGTTAAAGCAACACCCCTTTGTATCCCATTAAGAAGAAAAAGGACCCAAGGATTCCCCTGAAACAGAATAGTTCATAACTTACAGGCCATTAATGATGTTGCAGTGAGTGTGATCTCAATTGTCCCTAATACACACACCGTACGGTCACAAAATGTTTTAACAGTCATTAATTTGGCAAATGCATTCTTCTTTAACCCCTGCACTCTGACTGTCAGTGTCTTTTCTCTTTTACTCACGAAGGTAAACAATACTGTTGGACGGTCCTCCCAAAAGGGGGAAAGAACTCCCCAACCATCTATTCAACAGCGATGGCAGGGATTCTTGAGCAGTGGCAACCACGTCATCCACAGACTGTACTATTGCAGTACGTGGATGACCTCTTGCTCTGCTGCCCGGACCAGACGTCCTGCAAGGAAGCTACAGTTTCCTTGCTGTGTTTCTTGGCAGAGAAGGGTTGCAAGGTCTCACGTGACAAATTACAGTATTGCAAACAAAAGGTGACATTTTTAGGACATTGTATTGCTGAAGGTACAAGACACCTGACTAAAGACAGGAAACAGGCAATACAAAATCTCCCTTTACCCAGGTCACACCAGCATTTACGTATTTTCCTAGGTTTGGTGACCTACTGTAGGCCTTGGATAAGGTCTGCTTCACAAATGATGCAACCACTCTATGACAGGTTGTCATCAGACCCCTACAATCTCACTCAAGAAGCAATTGATTCCTTCTATTCTCTGAAGCTGCTCATTGTGCCAGCCCCGGCCTTAGGCATTCCAAACTATGATCAGCCATTTTTCTTATTTTGCACAGAGCAGGGAGGACATGCTACCGTAGTACTGACACAACAACATGGAGAGGGAAACAGAGACCAATAGCTTACTACTGAGCACAATTAGACCCAGTGATTAGAGGGTCTCCTACGTGTGTCCGTGTTGTAAGAGCTGCTGTATAACAGCTAGGCATGTGAGCTCACACTGACTTTTTCTTTTGACAATTTGTTCCCCACATGACATTAATGCCATACTCATACAAGTTCAACCAAAACACCTGTCTATGGATAGACAGATCAGACTCGAATGTGCTCTAATACTAATTTAATGAATACATCACCCTCAAAAGATACAATGTTCTGAATCCAGCCACTCATCTGCCTGTGGATTCAGAAAAGGGGGAATTGGTGACAGCATTGGAAAAAAAAAAAAAAGTTCTCTGGTACGTTGACGCACAAACATGACTGCATAGGAACTGATGAGTCAGGAGACAGTATGTTTTACATATGTTCATAAAAAAACCTGTTCTTAATGCATATTTTGAAGTTTTATTTTTGTAGATGGCTCCAGATACCACCAGGATGGGCGATTCTACACTGGACATGCAGTAGTATCCTCACATGAGGTAATCCGAGTTGAACCACTCCCTCCTCACATGTCGGTGCAGGAGGCAGAGTTGAAGGCACTCACTGAGGCGTGTAGAGCTGCTGCAGGTAAAGTCGCTAATATTTACACAGATTCAAATTATGCATGGGGAATATCCCATGATTATCACCCTATCTGGAGAAGCAGAACGTTTCTTACATCAGCCGGTAAGCCCACTAAAAATGCAGAGCTGGTGAAACAATTAGTGGAGGCATTGACGTTACCAGTCTAGGTTGGCATCGTCAAGGTAACAGCACACACGGACGGTGACTCTGTGGAGGTAGAGGGCAACAGAAGGGCGGACGAGGCTGCTAAAGTAGCAGCAAGGCGGCCTAGGGAGCAGTGGACGGTGGCGGAGAGTCAGCGTATTCCAGCCACACTGAGCCTAGATGCCCTGAAATCCCTCCAGCTGCCCAAACAGAGAAGGAACACGGGGGAGAATGGGAGCTGAGCTGAACTCAGAAAGAGTTTTGGGACAAGTGACACCATTTTGGAAAGTAGACCCCATAAGGAACTTATCTAGATGTTTAGTGAGCACTTTGACCCACCAAGTGCTTCACAGAAGTTTATAACATAGAGCTGTAAAAATAAAAATCATATTTTTTCACAAAAATGATCTTTTCACCCCCAATTTTTTATTTTCCCAAGGGTAAGAGAAGAAATTGGACCCCAAAATTTGTTGTGCAATTTGTCCTGAGTATGCTGATACCCCATATATGGGGGTAAACCACTGTTTGAGCGCATGGCAGAGCTCATTCTCAGGACCTGAGAATTACGTCATGGCTTGTGATTGGTCGCGTGGCGGTCACATGGGCGGCCACGACCAATCAAAAGCCGTGACGTCATCTAAGGCCATTCACGCGCGCATTTTAAGCAAAGAAGGCTGCCGGTTCCCTCGGTAAGGTGCAGGCTGCGTCGGAGAGAGGTGAGTATATCAATATTTTTTATTTTAATTCTTTATTTTACACTTAAATGTGGATTCCGATACCGATTTCCGATATCGCAAACATATCGGAACACGGTATTGGAATTCCGATACCAGATTCAGAAGATCGCCGACCTCATGGCCGACCCCACACAGGGGTCGGGTCGGGTTTCATGAAACCCGACTTTGCCAAAAGTCGGCGAATTCTGAAAATGGCCGACCCGTTTCGCTCAACCCTAGTCAGAAGCCAAGCCAGAAGTCAGTAATCCAGGAAAACGAATAAAGCAGGTGACAGCAAAACACAAAACAAGCCAGCACACACTTCAGAGGTCAAGCATACAGACTGCAGAAAAACCTATAGCTGACAAGGATACCAGGTTAGGGGTGAGTATAAATAGCCCTCCCATCTTGAAAGAGAGGCTAACAACATTAACCGTGAGAGCACAGGACATTAACCTTGTCCTAACCATGACAGAATGGTCTGCAGGCATCACTTTGCGTTTGCAGAGCCCCTGATGTACCTAAACAGCAGAAACCCCCCACAAGTGACCCCATATTGGAAATTAGACCCCCCAAGGAACTTATCCAGATGTGTTGTGAGAACTTTGAACCCCCAAGTGTTTCACTGCAGTTTATAACGCAGAGCCGTGAAAATAAAAAAAATTATTTTTCCAGAAAAAATATTTTTAGCCCCCAGTTTTGTATTTTCCCAAGGGTAACAGGAGAAACTGGACCCAAAAGTTGTTGTCCAAATTGTCCTGAGTATGCAGATACCCCATATGTGGGAGGGAACCACCGTTTGGGCGCATGGCAGAGCTCGGAAGGGAAGGAGCGCTGTTTGGAATGCAGACTTAGATGGAATGGTCTGCAGGCATCACATTGCGTTTGCAGAGCCCCTGATGTACCTAAACAGTAGAAACCCCCCACAAGTGATCCCATATTGGAAACTAGACCCACAAGGAACTTATCTAGATGTGTTGTGAGAACTTTGAACCCCCAAGTGTTTCACTACAGCTTATAATGCAGAGCCGTGAAAATAAAAAATCATTTTTTTCACACAAAAATGATTTTTTAACCCCAGAAATTTTTATTTTCCTAAGAGTAACCAGAGAAATTGGACCCCAAAAGTTGTTGTCCAATTTGTCCTGAGTATGCTGATACACCATATGTTGGGGTAAACCCCTGTTTTGGTGCATGGGAGAGCTCGGAAGGGAAGGAGCACTGTTTAACTTTTTCAGCGCAGAATTGGCTGTAATTTAGAACGGACGCTGTTATGATCCTTAGTGGCTGAGGATCACGAATAGACCAGCAAGTGAATAAACTAAGGACAAGCTCTAGGGAGATGGTAACTGGACTGATCGCAAATCTGAACCTATCCAACACAACTAGAGGTAGCCGGTGAACGTGCCTAAAAAATTCCTGGACGTCTCGAGCCAGCCTGAGGAACTAGCTACCCCTAAAGAGAAAGAAAGACCTCGCTTGCCTCCAGAGAAATAATCCCCAAAGATATAGAAGCCCCCAACAAATATTAACGGTGAAGTAAGAAGAAGGCACATACGTAGGGATGAAATCAGATTCAGCAAAAGAGGCCCACTAGTACTAGAAAGCAGAAAATAGAGCAGAGGTCTATGCGATCAATAAAAAACCCTTACAAAATATCCATCCTGAGATTTCAAGAACCCACGCACCAACTAATGGTGTGTGGGGAGAAACTCAGTCCACTAGAGCATCCAGAAAGCGAGGGAATCACATTTTAGCAAGCTGGACAAGAAAACATGATATACACTGCTGATCAAAAAATGAGCAAACAAAACTTAGCTTGTCCTGGATGGACTGGGAGCAAGGTAGTCAGAAGGAATCTGAGTAGCACTGATTACATCGACAGCCGGCAACAAGTGGAAGTAAAACAGAGCTATATAGGAACCTCCCAGAGGATAACGAACCAGCTGATAGCCAGAGACCAGCAGGATAACAAACAAAGCCACCAGGGGGAGCCCTAAGCAAAAGTCACACCATACCACCAGTGACCACAAGAGGGAGCCCGAAAACAGAGTTCACAACAGTACCCCCCTTAAGGAGGGGTCACCGAACCCTCATGAAAACCCCCAGGGCGATCAGGATGAGCCACATGGAAGGCACGAACCAAATCGGCCGCATGAACATCAGAGGCGACAACCCAAGAATTATCCTCCTGACCATAGCCCTTCCACTTGACCAAATACTGGAGCCTCCGTCTAGAAACACGAGAATCCAAGATCTTCTCCACCACGTATTCCAATTCTCCCTCAACCAGCACCGGGGCAGGAGGCTCAACCGGAGGAACCACAGGTACCACATACCTCCGCAACAACGAGCGATGGAACACATTATGAATAGCAAATGATGCCGGGAGGTCCAGACGGAATGACACAGGGCCAAGGACTTCCAGAATCTTATAAGGAC
Organism: Ranitomeya variabilis; assembly: GCF_051348905.1. Lineage (NCBI taxonomy): Eukaryota > Metazoa > Chordata > Amphibia > Anura > Dendrobatidae > Ranitomeya > Ranitomeya variabilis. The sequence goes on from NC_135238.1 coordinate 80,286,493, forward strand.
CGATAAACCGAGGCTTGAACTTAGGAGAGGAGACCTTCATAGGAACGAAGCAAGAAGACAACCACACCAAGTCCCCAACGCGAAGTCGGGGACCCACACAGCGACGGCGGTTGGCAAAGAGCTGAGCCTTCTCTTGTGACAACTTCAAATTGTCCATGATTCCAAATCTGATGCAACCTAAGTTCATTTTGTCTGTTACCCTGATTTGTTCCCTGTCATCTTACCCGGTTAATGCTTTTGTAGATTCAGGTGCCGCCCTGAGTCTGATGGATTGGTCATTTGCCAGGCGCTGTGGTTTTGATTTGGAGCCTTTAAAATTCCCTATTCCACTAAGGGGAATTGATTCTACACCATTGGCTACGAATAGACCTCAGCACTGGACACAAGTGACCATGTGCATGACTCCTGTTCATCAGGAGGTGATTCGCTTTCTTGTACTGCATAATTTGCATGATGTCGTCGTGTTGGGTCTACCATGGTTGCAGACTCATAATCCAGTCCTGGATTGGAAAGCTATGTCGGTGTCAAGTTGGGGTTGTCAGGGAATTCATGGTGACGCTCCTGTGGTGTCAATTGCTTCGTCCATTCCTTCTGAAGTCCCTACGTTTTTGTCAGACTACCAGGATGTATTTGAGGAGCCCAGACTCAATTCTCTACCTCCTCATAGGGACTGTGATTGTGCTATAAATTTGATTCCTGGTAGTAAGTTTCCTAAGGGACGACTTTTCAATTTATCTGTGCCGGAGCATGCTGCCATGCGGAGTTATATAAAGGAGTCTTTAGAGAAGGGACATATTCGCCCGTCCTCATCCCCTCTTGGTGCAGGATTCTTTTTTGTGGCTAAAAAGGATGGTTCCCTGAGACCCTGTATTGATTATCGCCTTTTGAATAAAATCATGGTCAAATTTCAGTATCCTTTACCATTGTTAACTGATTTGTTTGCTCGCATTAGGGGGTCTAGTTGGTTCACCAAGATAGATCTTCGTGGTGCGTATAACCTTGTGCGTATAAAACAGGGTGATGAATGGAAAACTGCATTTAATACGCCTGATGGCCATTTTGAGTACTTGGTGATGCCTTTTGGACTTTCTAATGCTCCTTCAGTCTTTCAGTCCTTTATGCATGACATCTTCCGTGAATATCTGGATAAGTTTATGATTGTGTATCTGGATGATATTCTGTTTTTTTCGGATGATTGGGAGTCTCATGTTAAGCAGGTCAGGATGGTCTTTCAGGTCCTGCGTGACAATGCTTTATTTGTGAAGGGCTCAAAATGTCTTTTTGGAGTCCAGAACATTTCTTTTTTGGGTTTCATTTTTTCTCCTTCTACTATTGAGATGGACCCAGTCAAGGTTCAGGCTATTCATGACTGGACGCAGCCTACATCTGTTAAGAGTCTTCAGAAGTTCTTGGGTTTTGCTAATTTTTACCGTTGCTTCATAGCTAATTTTTCTGGCGTTGTTAAGCCTTTGACGGATTTGACCAAGAAGGGTTCTGATGTGACTAATTGGTCTTCTGCGGCTGTGGAGGCCTTTCGGGAGCTGAAGCGTCGGTTTTCTTCGGCTCCGGTCTTATGTCAGCCAGATGTCTCACTTCCCTTCCAGGTGGAGGTTGATGCTTCCGAGATTGGAGCGGGGGCTGTTTTGTCGCAGAGAAGCCCCGATGGCTCTGTGATGAAGCCATGTGCTTTCTTTTCAAGAAAGTTTTCGCCTGCCGAGCGGAATTATGATGTCGGTAATCGGGAGCTGTTGGCTATGAAGTGGGCATTTGAGGAGTGGCGACATTGGCTCGAGGGAGCTAAACATCGTGTGGTTGAAATCAGAGCCACACCCAGATTAAGAGGAGGAGAGAAGCTAGCCACAGCAGCTAGACACACGGTAACAAAAAAAAATAAAAATTTCTCAAGGCTTCTTTTCTCCTGCTTCTGCCATGCAATTAACACTTTATGGGCCGGCTGTACTGTTATGATCCTTAGTGGCTGAGGATCACGAATAGACCAGCAAGTGAATAAACTAAGGACAAGCTCTAGGGAGATGGTAACTGGACTGATCGCAAATCTGAACCTATCCAACACAACTAGAGGTAGCCGGTGAACGTGCCTAAAAAATTCCTGGACGTCTCGAGCCAGCATGAGGAACTAGCTACCCCTAAAGAGAAAGAAAGACCTCGCTTGCCTCCAGAGAAATAATCCCCAAAGATATAGAAGCCCCCAACAAATATTAACGGTGAAGTAAGAAGAAGGCACATACGTAGGGATGAAATCAGATTCAGCAAAAGAGGCCCACTAGTACTAGAAAGCAGAAAATAGAGCAGAGGTCTATGCGATCAATAAAAAACCCTTACAAAATATCCATACTGAGATTTCAAGAACCCACGCACCAACTAATGGTGTGTGGGGAGAAACTCAGTCCACTAGAGCATCCAGAAAGCGAGGGAATCACATTTTAGCAAGCTGGACAAGAAAACATGATAAACACTGCTGAATGCTGATCAAAAAATGAGCAAACAAAACTTAGCTTGTCCTGGATGGACTGGGAGCAAGGTAGTCAGAAGGAATCTGAGTAGCACTGATTACATCGACAGCCGGCAACAAGTGGAAGTAAAACAGAGCTATATAGGAACCTCCCAGAGGATAACGAACCAGCTGATAGCCAGAGACCAGCAGGATAACAAACAAAGCCACCAGGGGGAGCCCTAAGCAAAAGTCACACCATACCACCAGTGACCACAAGAGGGAGCCCGAAAACAGAGTTCACAACAGGACGCCATGTCGCGTTTGGAGAGCCCCTGATGTGTCTAAACAGTGGAAACCCCCCAATTATAACTGAAACCCTAACCCCAAAACACCCTTAACCTTAATCCCAACCCTAACCATAACCCTAACCACACCTCTAACCCGAACATGACCCTAATCCTAATCCCATCCACATCCCTAACCCCAACACACCCACTAACCCTAATCCCAACCCTAACCACACTCCTAACGCCAACACACCCCTAACCCTAATCCTAACCATAACCCTAACCACACCCCTAACCCTGACACACCGCTAACCCTAATCCCAACCCTAATCCCAACCGTAAATGTAATCCAAACCCTAACTTTATCCCCAACCCAAACTCTAGCCCCAACCTGTCATGAATCCCAATGGCTAGGGATAGCAAGGGACAAGCAAAGTAATACAAAATATCGGACGAGCTCTAGGGTGATGGAACCTGGGCTGACCGCTGCCCTATGCCTGACAAACGCAACTAGAGATAGCCAGGGAGCGTGCCTACGTTGGTTCTAGACGCCACGCACCAGCCTAAGAGCTAACTAGTACTGCAGAGAAAATAAAGACCTCACTTGCCTCCAGAGGAATGAACCCCAAAAGGTATAGTTGCCCCCCACATGTATTGACGGTGAAATGAGAGGAAGGCACACACATAGAGATGATATATATAGGTTCAGCAAATTGAGGCCCGCTGTAAACTAGAAAGCAGAACGATACAAAAGGGGTCTGAGCGGTCAGCAAAAAACCCTAATCAAAAAACCATCCTGAGATTACAAGAACCCATGTGCCAACTCATGGCACATGGGGAGAACCTCAGTCCACTAGAGCTACCAGCTAGCATAGAGACATAATAAGCAAGCTGGACAAAAAAACCAACAACTGAAAATCAGCACTTAGCTTATCCTGAAAGATCTGGGAGCAGGTAGGCAGGAACCAAACAGAGCACATCTGAATACATTGATAGCCGGCAAGGGAATGACAGAAAGGCCAGGTAAAATAGGAAACACCCAGCCTCTGATGGACAGGTGGAAACCAAAGGCCGCAACCCACCAAAGTCACCCAGTACCAGCAGTAACCACCAGAGGGAGCCCACAAACAGAATCCACAACAGTACCCCCCCCTTGAGGAGGGGTCACCGAACCCTCACGAGAACCCCCAGGGCGATCAGGGTGAGCTCTATGGAAGGCGCGGACCAAATCAGTCGCATGAACATCGGAGGCGACCACCCAGGAATTATCCTCCTGACCATAACCCTTCCACTTAACCAAATACTGGAGTTTGCGTCTGGAAACACGAGAATCCAAGATCTTCTCAACAACATACTCCAATTCTCCCTCCACCAGCACCGGAGCAGGAGGCTCAACCGAAGGAACAACGGGCACCTCATACCTCCGCAACAACGACCGATGGAACACATTATGAATAGCAAACGATGCTGGGAGATCCAAACGAAAAGATACAGGGTTAAGAATCTCCGAGATCCTATAAGGACCGATGAACCGAGGCTTGAACTTAGGAGAAGAGACCTTCATAGGGACAAAACGAGAAGACAACCACACCAAATCCCCAACAAGAAGTCGGGGACCCACGCGGCGACGGCGATTAGCAAACTGCTGAGTCTTCTCCTGAGATAACTTCAAATTGTCCACCACCTGGTTCCAAATCTGATGCAGCCTGTCCACCACCACGTCCACTCCAGGACAATCCGAAGACTCCACCTGACCAGAGGAAAAACGAGGATGAAACCCCGAATTACAAAAAAAAGGAGAGACCAACGTGGCAGAACTAGCCCGATTATTAAGAGCAAATTCGGCCAGTGGCAAAAAAGCAACCCAGTCATCTTGATCAGCAGAAACAAAACACCTCAAATAAGTTTCCAAGGTCTGATTAGTTCGCTCCGTCTGGCCATTCGTCTGAGGATGGAATGCAGACGAGAAAGACAAATCAATGCCCATCTTGGCACAAAACGTCCGCCAAAATCTAGACACAAACTGGGATCCCCTGTCAGAAACGATATTCTCCGGAATCCCATGCAAACGAACCACGTTCTGAAAAAATAAAGGGACCAACTCAGAGGAGGAAGGCAACTTAGGCAAGGGCACCAAATGAACCATCTTAGAAAAGCGGTCACACACAACCCAGATAACGGACATTTTCTGTGAAACCGGGAGATCAGAAATAAAATCCATGGAAATGTGCATCCAAGGCTTCTTCGGGATGGGCAAGGATAACAACAACCCACTGGCCCGAGAACAGCAAGGCTTAGCTCGAGCACACACTTCACAAGACTGCACAAAGGTACGCACATCCCTAGACAAGGAAGGCCACCAAAAAGACCTGGCCACCAAGTCTCTAGTACCAAATATTCCAGGATGACCAGCCAACACAGAAGAATGGACCTCGGAGATGACTCTACTGGTCCAATCATCCGGAACAAACAGTCTTTCTGGTGGACAACGATCCGGTTTATCCACCTGAAACTCCTGCAATGCACGTCGCAAGTCTGGGGATACGGCGGACAATATTACCCCATCCCTAAGGATACCAGTAGGCCCAGAGTCTCCAGGAGAGTCAGGCACAAAACTCCTGGAAAGAGCATCTGCCTTCACATTCTTTGAACCTGGCAGGTATGAAACCACGAAATTGAAACGAGAAAAAAACAACGACCAACGAGCCTGTCTAGGATTCAAACGCCTGGCAGACTCAAGGTAAATGAGATTCTTGTGATCAGTCAAGACCACCACACGATGTTTAGCACCCTCAAGCCAATGACGCCACTCCTCAAATGCCCACTTCATGGCCAAAAGCTCCCGATTACCCACATCATAATTGCGCTCGGCGGGCGAGAATTTTCTAGAGAAGAATGCACATGGCTTCATCACCGAGCCATTAGAACTTCTCTGTGACAAAACCGCCCCCGCTCCAATCTCGGAAGCATCAACCTCAACCTGAAAAGGAAGTGAAACATCTGGTTGACACAACACAGGAGCAGAAGAAAACCGGCGCTTAAGTTCCTGAAAGGCCTCCACGGCCGCAGGAGACCAATCAGCAACATCAGCACCCTTTTTAGTCAAATCAGTCAAAGGTTTAACAATACTGGAAAAATTAGCAATGAACCGACGATAAAAATTAGCAAACCCCAAGAACTTCTGAAGGCTCTTAACAGATGTAGGTTGTGTCCAGTCACAAATCGCCTGAACCTTGACGGGATCCATCTCAATAGTAGAAGGAGAAAAAATGTACCCCAAAAAAGAAATCTTCTGGACTCCGAAGAGACACTTTGAGCCCTTCACAAACAGAGAATTGGCCCGCAGAACCTGAAACACCTTCCTGACCTGTAGAACATGAGACTCCCAGTCATCAGAAAACACCAAAATATCATCCAAATACACAATCATAAACTTATCCAGATATTCACGGAAAATATTGTGCATAAAGGACTGAAAGACTGACGGAGCATTGGAGAGTCCAAAAGGCATTACCAAATACTCAAAATGGCCCTCAGGCGTATTAAATGCGGTTTTCCACTCATCACCCTGTTTTATCCGCACCAGATTATACGCACCGCGAAGATCTATCTTAGTGAACCACCTAGCCCCCTTAATGCGAGCAAACAAATCAGTCAATAATGGCAATGGATACTGATACTTGACTGTAATCTTATTCAGAAGGCGATAATCTATACAAGGCCTCAGGGAACCATCTTTTTTTGCCACGAAAAAAAAACCTGCTCCCAGAGGGGACGAAGATGGACGAATATGTCCCTTTTCCAAGGACTCCTTAATATAATTCCGCATAGCAGTATGCTCTGGCAGTGACAGATTAAATAAACGACCCTTAGGGAACTTACTGCCAGGAATCAATTCTATAGCACAGTCACAATCTCTATGCGGAGGGAGCGAATTGAGCTTAGGCTCCTCAAAAACATCCCTATAGTCAGACAAAAACGCAGGGATCTCAGAAGGAGTAGATGAAGCGATTGAAATCGGAGGTGCATAATCATGAACCCCCTGACATCCCCAGCTTAACACAGACATTGTTTTCCAGTCCAGGACAGGATTATGAGTTTGTAACCATGGCAGACCAAGCACTAGTACATCATGTAAATTATACAGTACAAGGAAGCGAATCACCTCCTGATGAACGGGAGTCATGCGCATGGTCACTTGTGTCCAATACTGCGGTTTATTCATAGCCAATGGTGTAGAGTCAATTCCCTTCAGAGGAATAGGAACTTCCAGAGGTTCCAGACTAAAACCGCAGCGTTTAGCAAATGACCAATCCATAAGACTCAGGGCAGCGCCCGAATCCACATAGGCATCGACGGAAATGGAAGACAGTGAAAAAATCAGAGTCACAGACAAAATGAACTTAGGCTGCAGAGTACCAATGGCAAAAGATTTATCAACCCTTTTTGTGCGTTTAGAGCATGCTGATATAACATGAGCTGAATCACCACAATAAAAACACAATCCATTTTTCCGCCTATAATTTTGCCGTTCACTTCTGGACTGAATTCTATCACATTGCATAGTCTCAGGTGCCTGTTCAAAAGACACCGCCAACTGGTGCACGGGTTTGCGCTCCCGTAAATGCCGATCAATCTGAATGGCCATAGCCATCGACTCATTCAGACCTGTAGGCGTAGGGAACCCCACCATAATATCCTTAATGGCCTCGGAAAGACCATTTCTGAAGTTTGCAGCCAGGGCGCACTCATTCCACTGAGTAAGCACCGACCATTTCCGAAATTTTTGACAATATATTTCCGCTTCATCATACCCCTGAGAGAGGGCTAATAAAGCCTTTTCAGCCTGAATCTCCAGGTTGGGTTCCTCATAGAGCAATCCCAATGCCAGAAAAAACGCATCCACATTGAGCAATGCAGGATCCCCTGGTGCCAATGCAAATGCCCAATTCTGAGGGTCACCTCGCAGGAAAGATATTACAATCTTGACCTGTTGAGCAGGGTCTCCAGAGGAGCGAGATTTTAAAGAAAGAAACAATTTACAATTGTTCCTGAAATTCAGGAAGGTAGATCTATCTCCAGAAAAGAACTCTGGAATAGGAATTCTAGGTTCAGACATGGGAGTGTGAACAACAAAATCCTGTATGTTTTGAACTTTTGCCGCGAGATTACTCAGGCTGGAAGCCAAACTCTGGACATCCATGTTAAACAGCTAATATCAGAGCCATTCAAGGGTTAAGAGGAGGTAAGAAGCAGCTAGACAGCAATTAAGGGCTAGGCAGCAAAACTCTGAAGGAGAAAAAAAAAAAAAAAAATTTCCCTTAAACACTTCTTTTTCTCCTGCTTCAGCCCAAACAATTAACACTTTGTGGGCCGGCTATACTGTCATGAATCCCAATGGCTAGGGATAGCAAGGGACAAGCAAAGTAATACAAAATATCGGACGAGCTCTAGGGTGATGGGACCTGGGCTGACCGCTGCCCTACGCCTGACAAACGCAACTAGAGATAGCCAGGGAGCGTGCCTACGTTGGTTCTAGACGCCACGCACCAGCCTAAGAGCTAACTAGTACTGCAGAGAAAATAAAGACCTCACTTGCCTCCAGAGGAATGAACCCCAAAAGGTATAGTTGCCCCCCCACATGTATTGACGGTGAAATGAGAGGAAGGCACACACATAGAGATGATATATATAGGTTCAGCAAATTGAGGCCCGCTGTAAACTAGAAAGCAGAACGATACAAAAGGGGTCTGAGCGGTCAGCAAAAAACCCTAATCAAAAAACCATCCTGAGATTACAAGAACCCATGTGCCAACTCATGGCACATGGGGAGAACCTCAGTCCACTAGAGCTACCAGCTAGCATAGAGACATAATAAGCAAGCTGGACAAAAAAACCAACAACTGAAAATCAGCACTTAGCTTATCCTGAAAGATCTGGGAGCAGGTAGGCAGGAACCAAACAGAGCACATCTGAATACATTGATAGCCGGCAAGGGAATGACAGAAAGGCCAGGTAAAATAGGAAACACCCAGCCTCTGATGGACAGGTGGAAACCAAAGGCCGCAACCCACCAAAGTCACCCAGTACCAGCAGTAACCACCAGAGGGAGCCCACAAACAGAATCCACAACACCAACCCTAACCTAGCCCCAACCCTAACCCTAACTTTAGCCCCAACCCTAACTGTATCCCCAACCATAACTGTAGCCCTAACCCTAACTTTAGCCCCAACCCTAACTTTAGCCTCAATCCTAATCCTTACTTAAGCTCCAACCCTAACCCTAACTTTAGCCCCAACCCTAACGCTAACTGTAGCCCCAACCCTAACCCCAACTGTAGAACCAACGCTAACCCTAACTTTAGCCCCAACCCTAACCCTAACTTTAGCCCCAACCCTAACTTTAGCTCTAACCCTTACTGTTGCCCCAACCCTAACCCTAACTGTAGCCCCAATCCTAACTGTAGCCCCAACCCTAACTATAGCCCTAACCCTAACTTTAGCCCCAACCCTAACTTTAGCCCCAACCCTAACCCTAACTGTAGCCCTAACCCTAGCCCTAACCCTAGCCCTAACCCTAACCCTTATGGGAAAATGGAAATAAATACATTTTTTAAATTTTATTATTTTTCCCTAACTAAGGGGGTGATGAAGGGGGGGTTGATTTACTTTTATAGCGGGTTTTTTAGCTGATTTTTATGATTGGCAGCTGTCACACACTAAAGGACACTTTTTATTGCAAAAAATAGTTTTTGCGTCTCCACATTTTGAGAGCTATAATTTTTCCATATTTTGGTCCACAGAGTCATGTGAGGTCTTGTTTTCTTGTTTTTTGCGGGACGAGTTGATGTTTTTATTGGTACCATTTTCGGGAACATGACATTTTTTGATCGCTTTTTATTCCGATTTTTGTGAGGCAGAATGAACAAAAACCAGCAATTCGTGAATGTCTTTTGGGAGGGTGTTTATGCCATTCCACGTTTGATAAAATTGATAAAGCAGTTTTAGTCTTCAGGTCAGTACGATTACATTGATACCTTATTTATATCATTTTTTTATGTTTTGGCGCTTTTATACGATAAAATAAAATCTATTTTATATAAAGAATAATTATTTTTGCATCTCTTTATTCTGAGGACTATAACATTTTTATTTTTTCGTTGATGACGCTGTATGGCGGCTCGTTTTTTGGGGGACAAGAAGATGTTTTCAGCGGTACCATTTTTTATATCCCTCTTTTTGATTGCGTGTAATACTCCACTTTTTGTTCGGCGGTATGAAAATAAAGCGTTGTTTTTTGCTTCATTTTTTTACGATGATCACTGAAAGGGTTAACTAGTGGGACAGTTTTATAGGTCGGGTCGTTACGGACGCGGCGATACTAAATATGTGTACTTTTATTGTTTTTTTTTTATTTAGAGAAAGAAATGTATTTATTGGAACAATATATTTTTTTTCTTTATTTAGGATTTTTTTTTTTACACGTGCAAATGTTTTGTTTTTTTTACTTTGCAGTGCACTGTGTCAGATCAGCGATCACACAGGCACTGAAGGAGGCTTGCTGGCGCCTGCTCTGAGCAGGCGCTTGCAAGCCACCTCACTGCAGGACCCGGAAGGCCCCCTGCGGCCATTTTGGATCCGGGGCCTGCAGGGAGAAGGTACGTGACCCTCGGAGCAACGCGATCACATCGCGTTGCTCTGAGGGTCTCAGGGAAGCACGCAGCGAGCCCCCTCCCTGCGTAATGCTTCCCTGTGCCGCCGGAACGCTGCGATCATGTTAGATCGCAGTGTTCCGGGGGTTAATATGCCATAATGTGATGTACTATCCCGTCGGTGGCCATACGGGCCCATATCACCTCGACGGGATAGTACGTCAGATGTCAGAAAGGGGTTAATGTCGTAACATCTTCTACCTGCTGTTTTCTACCTGGCTCAGATCTCAAATAGCAAGTCTGCCATTAACCTACAAAGGTTGCATCATGTTAAAGGGAAATCTGTACTTTGGTGATTGGTAGTCCCACTTTATTTAAGAAAAATTATGTGATCATCGGTGGTCTAATACTTGTTTCTATTTCATCATGAAATACACGTTACAATTAAAGTAATTGCAAGAACCGAGAGTTTCGATTGTCGTCATTGTGGACCGCTGTGAGTCATCACTGATTCGCCTTTACTACAACTTTACATTCTCAGACCTTGATTACAGACACACCCCTCCCCCTCGCTTACTTATACGGTCTATAGACTATAGTTCTGTAGATAATCAGCCCCGTTATAGTTATCCCCACCATATCATAATTTTCTTTCAACAATGTTAATTCTAATTCCTCCATCTTCTTGGTGACACTTCTGTTTAAAAGTGGAAAATATCCTACCACCTTATTTTTCATATTTTATACCATTAAATATATTTTTTTTTTACAAATTAAAATATTCATAGTTTACATTTTATTTAATTGTTAAAAATAATTTTTGCTTATAACAAATACCCTTTAACTCTGGCAGGAGCAGAGAGCAAGAGCATTGGTAATGATTGGATGAGAGCAGCTCACAGGGAAGCAACAATAGAGATTAGCGTCAGTAGGGATCAGCAGGAATATTCATAAATAAGACCTTTGTGGAAATCCACTGTGCTTCTGGTGTATGGGGCCGTGCTTCACAAATCACACAGAGCATGACGTCACTCTACATTACCAGCCTAACACGTCAGCCGTCGTGTTGATAAATGGAACAACTTTTCAGCAGGTAAAGGATCATTATCTCTTAAGTCGATTACATTTTGAAGAAGAATAAAGAACACAATTCACAACCAGGGCTTTGGTATAAAAATATATATCTTTATATTATTATTATTTACAATATATACAAAATACTGTGTTAAAATATATATATCTTATTTACAAGGTTGGCAGATTGATGTTAGGCATAAATGGTACTGGCTGGTTGATGTTAGCCATAGATGGTACTGGCTGGCTGATGATAAGCACAGATGTTATTGGCTGGTTGATTTTAGGCACAGATGGTATTGGCTGGTTGATTTTAGCCATAGATGGTATTGGCTGGTTGATGTTATCCATAGATGGTATTGGCTGGTTGATGTTAGCCATAGATGGTATTGGCAGATTAATGTTAGCCATAGATGGTATTGGCTGGTTGATGTTAGCCATAGATGGTATTGGCTGGTTGATATTAGCCATAGATGGTATTGGCTGGTTGATGTTAGCCATAGATGGTATTGGCTGGTTGATGTTAGCCATAGATGGTACTGGCTGGTTGATGTTAGCCATAGATGGTATTGGCTGGTTGATGTTAGCCATAGATGGTACTGGCTGGTTGAATTTAGCCATAGATGGTATTGGTTGGTTGATGTTAGCCATAGATGGTATTGGCTGGTTGATTTTAGCCATAGATGGTATTGGCTGGTTGATGTTAGCCATAAATGGTATTGGCTGGTTGATGTTAGCCATAGATGGTATTGGCTGGTTGATTTTAGCCATAGATGGTATTGGCTGGTTGATGTTAGCCATTAATGGTATTGGCTGCTTGATTTTAGCCATAGATGGTATTGGCTGGTTGATGTTACCCATAGATGGTATTGGCTGCTTGATGTTAGGCACCGATGGTATTGGCTGGCTGATGTTAGGCACAGATGGTAATGGCAGGTTGATGATAGGCTTAGGTGGTACTGGCTGGTGGATCTTATGCACATATGATGCTGGCAGGTGGATGTTAGGCACTTTGGTATAAAAAATTTATCTCTTATTTAAATTAAATAAAAAACCTACAAAAATATAAATAGATTTAAAAATATAAAAATAATTAGAACTATAAATTGAAATGCTCAAACATTAACCCCTTCCCAACCTGTGACACAGCGTATGCGTCATGAAAGTCGGTGCCTTCCCGACCTGTGACGCATATGCTGTGTCACAGAATGATTGCATCCCTGCAGACCGGGTGAAGGGGTTAACTCCTATTTCACCCGATCTGCAGGGAGAGGGGGAGTTGTACTTCAGCCCAGGGGGGGTGGCTTCACCCCCCCGTGGCTACGATCGCTCTGATTGGCAGTTTCACTTTCAACAGCCAATCAGAGCGATTTGTAATATTTCACCTATGAAAATGGTGAAATATTACAATCCAGCCATGGCCGATGCTGCAATAGCATCTGCCATGGCTGGAGACCCCGATCTGCCCCCACCCCACCCCACCGATCGCCCCCCCAGTCGTCCTTTTTGCCCCGATCTCCGTTCCGCTCCCCTCCTCCCTCCTGTCGGCTCCCCCGGTCCTCCTGTCCGCTCCCCAGGTCCTCCGATCCCCCCCCCCCCGTGTTCCGGTCCCACCCCCCCATACTTACCTAGCTCCGATGTCCCTCCCGGTGTCCGGCCGTCTGCTTCATGGGCGCCGCCATCTTGGAAAATGGCGGGCGCATGCGCAGTGCGCCCGCCGAATCTGCCAGCCGGCAGATTCGTTCCTGCACATTTTGATCACTGTGATAAGTTCTATCACAGCGATCAAAATAAAAAAAATAGTAAATAAATCACCCCCTTTATCACCCCCATAGGTAGGGATAATAATAAAATACAGAAAATATAATTATTTTTGTTTTTCCATTAGGGTTAGGGTTAGGGGTAGGGTTAGGGTTGCACTTAGGGTTGCACTTAGGGTTGCACTTAGGGTTGCACTTAGGGCTAGGGTTGCACTTAGGGTTGCACTTAGGGTTGCACTTAGGGGTGCACTTAGGGGTGCACTTAGGGCTAGGGTTGCACTTAGGGTTGCACTTAGGGTTGCACTTAGGGCTAGGGTTGCACTTAGGGTTGCACTTAGGGTTGCACTTAGGGCTAGGGTTGCACTTAGGGTTGCACTTAGGGTTGCACTTAGGGCTATGGTTGCACTTAGGGTTGTACTTAGGGTTGCACTTAGGGTTGCACTTAGGGCTAGGGTTGCACTTAGGGCTAGGGTTGCACTTAGGGCTAGGGTTAGAATTAGGGTTAGAATTAGGGTTAGAATTAGGGTTAGGGTTGGAATTAGGGTTAGAATTAGGCTATGTGCACACGGTGCGGATTTGGCTGCGGATCCGCAGCGGATTGGTCGCTGCGGATTCGTATCAGTTTTCCATCACGTTTACAGTACCACGTAAACCTATGGAAAACCAAATCCGCTGTGCCCATGGTGCGGAAAATACAGCGCGGAAACGCTGCGTTGTATTTTCCGCAGCATGTCAATTCTTTGTGCAATTCCGCAGCGTTTTACACCTGCTCCATAATAGGAATCCGCAAGTGAAATCCACACAAAAAACACTGGAAATCCGCGGTAAATCCGCAGCTAAAGCGCAGTGCGTTTTACCTGCAGATTTTTCAAAAACTGCGGAAAAATCCACACAAATCCGCAACGTGAGCACATAGCCTTAGGGTTGGAATTAGGGGTAAGACTAGGGTTAGGGGTGTGTTGGGGTTACGGTTGTGGTTAGGGTTGGGATTAGAGTTAGGGGTGTGTTGGGGTTAGTGTTGGAGTTAGAATTGAGGGGGTTTCCACTTTTTAGGCACATCAGGGGGTCTCCAAACGCGACACGGCGCCACCATTGATTCCAGCCAATCTTGCGTTGAAAAAGTAAAATGGTGCTCTCTCCCTTCCGAGCCCCGACGTGTGCCCAAACAGTGCTTTACCCCCACATATGGGGTACCAGCGTACTCAGGAGAAACTGATCAACAACTTTTGGGGTCCAATTTCTCCTGTAACCCTTGGGAAAATAAAAAATTGCGGGCTAAAAAATTATTTTTGAGGAAAGAAAAATGATTTTTTATTTTCACGGCTCTGCGTTATAAACTTCTGTGAAGCACTTGGGGGTTCAAAGTGCTCACCACACATCTAGATAAGTTCCCTTGGGGGTTTAGTTTCCAAAATGGGATCACTTGTGGGGAGTTTCTACTGTTTAGGCACATCAGGGGCTCTGCAAACGCAACGTGATGCCCGCAGAGCATTCCATCAAAGTCTGCATTTCAAAACGTCACTACTTCACTTCCGAGCTCCGGCATGTGCCCAAACAGTGGTTTACCCCCACATATGGGGTATCACCGTACTCAGGAGAAACTGGACAACAACTCTTGGGGTCAAATTTCTCCTGTTACCCTTGGGAAAATAAAAAAATCAGGGCTAAAAAAAATTTTTTGAGGAAAGAAAACGTATTTATTATTTTCACGGCTCTCCGTTATAAACTTCGGTGAAGCACTTAGGGCTTCAAAGTGCTCACCACACATCTAGATAAGTTCATTTGGGGGTCTAGTTTCCAAAATGGGGTCACTTGTGGGGGGTTTCTACTGTTTAGGCACATCAGGGGCTCTGCAAACGCAACGTGACGCCCGCAGAGCATTCCATCAAAGTCTGCATTTCAAAACGTCACTACTTCCCTTCCGAACCCCGACGTGTGCCCAAACAGTGGTTTACCCCCACATATGGGGTATCAGCGTACTCAGGAGAAACTGGACAACAACTATTGGGGTAAAATTTCCCCTGTTACCCTTGGGAAAATAAAAAATTCAGGGCTAAAAAAAATTTTTTGAGAAAAGAAAAATTATTTTTTATTTTCATGGCTCTGCGTTATAAACTTCTGTGAAGCACTTGGGGGTTCAAAGTGCTCACCACATATCTAGATTAGTTCCTTGGGAGGTCTAGTTTCCAAAATGGGGTCACTTATGGGGAAGCTCCAATGTTTAGGCACACAGGGGCTCTCCAAACGCGACATGGTGTCCGCTAATGATTGGAGCTAATTTTCCATTCAAAAAGACAAATGGCGTGCCTTCCCTTCCAAGCCCTGCCGTGCACCCAAACAGTGGTTTACCCCCACATATGGGGTATCATCGTACTCAGGACAAACTGGACAACAACATTTGGGGTCCAATTTCTCCTGTTACCCTTGGGAAAATAAAAAATTCTGGGCTAAAAATAATTTTTGAGGAAAGAAAAATTATTTTTTATTTTCACGGCTCTGCGTTATAAACTTCTGTGAAGCACTTGTTGGTTTAAAGTGCTCACTATGCATCTAGATAAGTTCCTTGGGGGGTCTAGTTTCCAAAATGGGGTCACTTGTGGGGGAGCTCCAATGTTTAGGCACACAGGGGCTCTCCAAACGCGACATGGTGTCCGCTAACGATGGAGATAATTTTTCATTCAAAAAGTCAAATGGCGCTCCTTCCCTTCCGAGACTTACCATGTGCCCAAACAGTGGTTTACCCCCACATGTGAGGTATCAGTGTACTCAGGAGAAATTGCCCAACAAATTTTAGGATCCATTTTATCCTGTTGCCCATGTGAAAATTAAAAAATTGAGGCTAAAATATTTTTTTTGTGAAAAAAAAGTACTTTTTCATTTTTACGGATCAATTTGTGAAGCACCTGGGGGTTTAAAGTGCTCACTATGCATCTAGATAAGTTCCTTGGGGCGTCTAGTTTCCAAAATGGGGTCACTTGTGGGGGAGCTCCAATGTTTAGGCACACGGGGGCTCTCCAAACGCGACATGGTGTCCGCTAAAGATTGGAGCCAATTTTTCATTCAAAAAGTCAAATGGCGCTCCTTCCCTTCTGAGTTCTGCCGTGCGCCCAAACAGTGGTTTACCCCCACATATGAGGTATCAGCGTACTCAGAACAAATTGGACAACAACTTTCGTGGTCCAGTTTCTCCTTTTACCCTTGGGAAAATAAAAAAAATTGTTGCTAAAAGATCATTTTTGTGACTAAAAAGTTAAATGTTCATTTTTTCCTTCCATGTTGCTTCTGCTGCTGTGAAACACCTGAAGGGTTAATAAACTTCTTGAATGTGGTTTTGAGCACCTTGAGGGGTGCAGTTTTTAGAATGGTGTCACTTTTGGGTATTTTCAGCCATATAGAACCCTCAAATTGACTTCAAATGTGAGGTGGTCCCTAAAAAAAATGGTTTTGTAAATTTTGTTGTAAAAATGAGAAATCACTGGTCAAATTTTAACCCTTATAACTTCCTAGCAAAAAAAAATGTTGTTTCCAAAATTGTGCTGAAGTAAAGTAGACATGTGGGAAATGTTATTTATTAACTATTTTGTGTCACATAACTCTCTGGTTTAACAGAATAAAAATTAAAAATGTGAAAATTGCGAAATTTTCAAAATTTTCGCCAAGTTTCCATTTTTTTCACAAATAAACGCAGAAATTATCGACCTAAATTTACCACTATCATGAAGCCCAATATGTCACGAAAAAACAATCTCAGAATCGCTAGGATCCGTTGAAGCGTTCCCGAGTTATTACCTCATAAAGGGACACTGGTCAGAATTGCAAAAAACGGCCAGGTCATTAAGGTCAAAATAGGCTGGGTCATGAAGGGGTTAACTATTTTTAAAAATAATGGATGTTTAAGAATATAAAAAACTATCCCTATAAATGGCTGCTATTCTTCTTTAGTTGGAGTAGATAATGGCAGGTAATCTTGGCTTGTGGTCATAACTGGTGCTGGTAATGTTCTGGGTCAGTCAACGCCTAGAACAAGAAAACATAAAAAGAAAAACAAAGTTTAGTGAAATCTTAATTCACTGCAGACATATATTCATGGTTCTTTGTACCATTCCTGACCACTGTGAAGTGTTGGCCTTTATTAGAATATGTAACATGTCATTTTCGTATGTGTTTCCCAATCACTTGGTCTTCTGTAAAAGGCCCATTCTGTTCATACTATGAATATTTCCATACGGCTACTTTCCAAAATTTTCAGTCTATAAGGGCTGTCATAGAGTTGTTCTTCTCTCCCTTCTCCCACAAGGAAATTAAGGAATTGGCGCTCTGGGTTACCTCATCACTATTAGTTCTTTTTTGCTTTTTTTTTTAAGGGGGTGGCTTGCTGTTCTTATCAGCTCTTTTCCTTGAGTCATTCTTCTTTTTTGGTTTTTCTGCCCTGAAGAATGAATAGATAGACTTTCTACGTGTGTAATGGACAAGAGAAAAAGACCTTGAGATGAGGTTATAGTTATAGTGTGAGGCTGGCGCCATCACTGATTGTAACTCACTGCTCAGTTGTTCTGTACTCCTCGGATTGTCTTGATAGCTCCATAATTGCGAGCGCGGCATCAATCTCATCTTTGTGTAGATTAGACAATGAATACATTAGGGTTAGACGTACATTTGGCTCAGGCGTAGCCAATCGCATTCAGACATGAGTCTGATGTCGACAAATGGTCATGACCTTATCTTTTAATAACCGTCATGTTGGTGCCACTATTCATTATACGGAGTGCATGCATGGGACATCTTCATCGTCCTACACTCTTGAATGTTGTGTGCCAAATTAAAACAACTGGTAGTCAGCAAATGCGTTAATAACAATATGCTTGTTATAGAGAAGACTGATTGCGGTTTAGTGCGATATATGCTGGACTCTGAATGTGAATTATAACAATTTACAGTGAGGGACATCAACAATATAGATGTCAGCTAGACCCTCACTGTGCGCTGTCATTGAGTGATTGGACCGATAAGGCAGATAATACCATATCCTAAATTATATAATAGCTGAGGCATATGCAATGACTCTTATTGTGAGGGATAATTATCGAACGCTCCGACCGATGGGGCAAAGTGGACTTCATCGTAAATGAGATGATGGTCTTAGCATGCATTTGGATGCTCCATGAAAAAAAAGAGACTGATTTACTGTATAATGTGGATAGTTAAACTATCAGTCCAAAGATGTCCGATATACTATGGAGGCAGGATCACAGGGACAGTAAATTGTCAGCATAAGGAGCAATGATTAAATGTGATCTTGACTTTAGCGCTAGTATAAGAAACACTCAAACAACAAAAACACATGGTAGTGATCGTCATATAGATAGATTCATGTCTAAAAGTATATATACCCAAGTGTGTTTGTAATAGACTATACCGGACCTATCATCATGAAGCAGACAGACCAAGGAGAAACGACGATAGACTAGTCCAAAAATAGTGAATCAATTGTACTTTATTACTTTAGCAGTATACAAATGATATATTCTAGTATGCCCGTAACTGCCTTATGGATCTATTTGTGACTCTGGTAGTTATCAGTGGACATCGACATACTGGCCTATAGGACTATTGTACTTTAGGTACCTTAATACTAGATCCTACACAAACATTCGCATTAGGGTTTTTTAGTTTTTTTGTAGTAGTCTCTAATGCTGTAAGAGTTACATGATTGTCTTAAGTTTTCTAATAAGTATTTGTAAATAGATGTCTCCTGATGAGATGTCTAATAGAGGGATGACGAAACGCGTGGAGACTAGGGAACTTTTACAGGAGGAGGGAGGAAGGAATCCAGCACAGCCGTCCAACGTTAAAATTTAGCTTATTTACAAGACATTAAAAAAAAAGATTCAAGAAAACCGTAAAAAACCTGAGCCTTTTCTGGTGCAAAGCAGATGCCCTTAGAGACCTTTTAGAGAGTCTTGTTGCTTTCATGTATGCAACCTATGAGGCTTGAGAGACATCAGATGTTTGTATGTGTGATATTGTGGAATCAGGACTTGTACTTCAGTGCGTTAATTGTATTTAGTAATTGAAGTTATTTAATGTTTTTATGATTACACGTTGTTTTCTGCCTTTGTTAGGTAGTCTATGTAACAGACAAGAAATGAGACGTTAAGATGAAGTTATAGAGTGAGGTCGGTGCCATCACTGAGCGTAACTCACTGGTCAAGTTTTCTTTTTTCCTCAAATTGTTTTGCTAGTTTCATAAGTCCGAGTGATGCGTCAATCTCATCTCTATTCAGAGAAGACAATTAATGCATTAACATTTGTGAGATTTTACACTTAAGATATAAAGAGACAATACCCTTTCTATCCCCTAATACATGGACATAAAAGTATATGAACCCTTTTACAGTACTATACAAATGGTGACTTACATTGTGTACAGCCCGCAGTTTATTTCTGCATCGGGATCTCCAATCTCGGGAAGTACAGCTGCCTGGTCCAAGAAGTATTTTAGTGTTCTTCTTTTTCTTGGATATGTTGTTTCAGTATGACGCACAACTACTATTGGAGGAAATCGGGACTGCTAGGGTGCACTCACATCAGTGTTTAAACTCGGTGGGTGCAATGTGAGATAAGCTTGCATTGCACTCCCTACAATGTTAGTCAAAGAGGCAGTGATCATCGTCGAGTATTTTTCTCACCTGGAATTGGGGTGAGGAAACATGTGCAGCAATCTACATATGGTTGCATAAAACAGACAAGACTCACCAATGAAAGTCAGTGGGTGTAAGAAAAAAATTGCACAGCACGCAGATGATGCGTGTGCCGTTGGATTTTTACACCCCCATCTCATGGGAAACCCGACATTTCATTAGCATGGTACAGTAAATTCACAGTGTGAACCGTCAGAATAGAATAGAATGGATATAGATAGAATTAAAGAAAAAATAGCGTGGGCTTCCCTATATTATTCTTAACCAGCTGAGGGAAAGGCGACTGCTGGGGGGCTGATGTTTATAGTCTTGGAAGGAGGTAATAAACATGGAGCTTCCCAAGCTATTAAAATCAGCTCACAACAGTATACTTAGCCTTTACTAGTTATCAACGAGGGAGAGTCTCCCACAAAAAAATTACGTGGAATCCCCCTAATTTGAATAATCAGTAAAGGCTAGACAGATAGCTGTAAGCTGATATTAATAGCCTAGGAAGGTGCAATGGATATTGGCACCCTACCAGACTAAGAATATCAGCCCTCAGCCGCCCCAGAAATGGCACCTGAGTTACATGCGACAATTCTCAAGGCCTCTTCCTACTTGCCTTGGTGTGGTGACAAGTGGGGTAATAGTATTGGCGTTGATGTCAGCTTTTTAATGTCAGCTGACTTCAAGCCCAGGGGTTAGTAATTGAGAGGCTTCTATAGCCACCTCCATTACTGACCCTTGTCAGTTTAGGTTAAAACACACACACAGAAAATTACTTTAATTGAAAAAAAAAACACTCCCCAACACTCTTTACCCATTTATTATTATCCAAAGAAAAATAAAAAAACAAAGCTATCCTCAACTGTCCGCTGATAATCAATAGCCTAACTCAGCTACATCTGGATGCTTTGCTGACCGGTGACATAAAATACCACCGTTCTGCCCAGCATCCAGGAGACACTGAGCTGAGCATGAGAATGCAGTGTCAATGCTGAGTGCTGATGTCAGGAAGGTGACTGGAGTTCATAGCCAATGAACTCTGTTATGATCCGGTGGCTTTGGAGCTGCATGAAACTTTCTCAGGAGAAGTGGAATCTGTACTGACCGCAAACCCTGAACTAACACCGCAACTAGAAGTAGCCGTGGGGTGTGCCTAACAAAACCCTAGACACCTCGACACAGCCGGAGGACTAAATACCCCTATAGACGGAAATAGGAAAACTCACTTGCCTCAGAGCAGAACCCCAAAGGATAGGCAGCCCCCCACAAATATTGACTGTGAATAGGAGAAGAAAGACACACACAGGCAGGAAAAACAGATTTCAGCAAAAGAGGCCACTCTAGCTAAACAGGGAAAGATAGGACAGAATACTAAGCGGTCAGTATCAAAACTCTAAAAATATCCACAGCAGAAAATACAAAAAGTTCCACAATCTAACTAAAGATATGGAATGTATATCTGCACTCCTGAGAATCCAACAAGACTGAGAAAATACTGAAACAATCTAAGCTGGACAAAAAAACACTGAATAACACTAAATCATAAGCACACAGCATGTGTGCTACAAAAACCAGACACTTATCTTTGCAGATTTGGCAGCAAGGCATAAGGAACCAGGCAAGGAGAAAACCTCCAAAAACAATGGACAACTGGCAAGGACTAATGAATCCTGCTCGCCTAAATACCCCAGTCAGAACTGCAATCATCCGATACACCTGACCAAGGCTGCAACTCAGAGACAACTGCATTACCATCTACAACCACCGGAGGGAGCCCAAAAGCAGAATTCACAACAGAACTCTGGTCATCTCACTGACATTACCGCTCGCTGCGTGAGAAAGCTCTGTCAGATGACATCAACCCTAATATTGTTACCCACCCGTGTACAAGTGTGGTGGCAAGTGGATAATAGTATTCAGCTTGATGTCAGCTTTGTAATGCCATCTGACAGAAATGCTGGTTATTAAACGTAGGGGGACCCCACGTTGTTTTTTAGGTGGTTACCCTGTGTTAATAACCAGTAAAGGCTAATTAAATAGCTGTGAGCGGATATTAAAAGCCTGGAAAGCTCCATGTTTATTACCCCCTTCCGAGAGCATAAACATCAGCCCCTAGCTGTCAGCTTTACCTCAGCTAGTTAAGAAACATGGTGGAGCCCACACCATTTTTTATTTCTTATTCTTTAATTATTACCTAAGTACGTGTACAGTAAACTAAACATGCACTGCACTAAAGATATATCTCACTGACATCTATCAATTTATCTGTCGATCTATCTCTGCATATGTTTGTTTTATTAGTTCAAAAACTAGCTTGAAATGACATAGAAAATTACTGTATGCAAAATCTGATGTTAAATGCACATTGCATACGTATTTCATACACGTCATACGGATGCTAGGTGAGGGAAAAAGCGCACACTTGGATAGCACTCGCTTGGCATACAGATGTTAGGTGAGACTAGGTGAGAAGTAAAACTCAGGACACTCGCATGACACTCTCTAACTTTTCTGGCCGAGTATTTCAGCTACTTTTTATACACCGATATGAGTGTTCCCTTCGGAGAATTATCTGCTTAGGAAACGATAGCAGTCAAATTTGGGTTTGCATTTTACCTTGGACTTTCTTCCAGATTTTCTCCCCTTATCAATAATTTCTATCTATTTTACAAGGAATATTGGTGATAATAAATATTTGCAAATATCTGTTAATCCAGCACTTGTCAGGCTGCTCTTATAAAGGGAAGCCATAACTCAATTCATTCTGCCCAAACCACGTACAGCGTGAATCTGAGCCTGGTTACACGATTGCAGCCAGGTATGTTTTTCTCTATTAATGCTCTGGTGTCTCAGAGATGACATATTCCGTCTCCCTCCCTCTGACCTTTGACATCCCGGCTTCTCCCTGTCCGCTCCAGGTGATTGACAGATCGCTCCCTAAGGTCACATTTGAGAGATCTGTCAATCATCTAGAGTGGTGCGGGGAAAAGCTGCCGGAGCTCGGGTAGCTCTGACTCCTGCTGCCCGTAGTTCAGGAACTATTTATCTAATGGCCGGGTTCCCTTTACAGGAATTTTTTTGTACAACTATTTTATGACTTCATTTTACACTTACATGGTTTTTCCTTTTCCCAGAAAAAGTTGAGCATGCCATCAGATACATACTCCTTGTATCTGGCCCCTTTATTTGCTCTGGTAGATCTTCGTTCAGTCATTATTGCTGATAGCAATCTCGGTTTTTGGTTCTCACTTCACTCAGAAAGTGAATACAAAATGTCGCGTTTTCACTGCGTCAGTAAAACTGTTAGTGGCTGAATGTTCGGTTGCCATAGAGATAGAATGTTTGGCTTATTACATCATGCACAGTTTGTGATGCCATCACTCACTGGTCACAACTACTTACTGCAGGGTCGTACCCACCTCTTATTTAAAGTTCCCCCGTCTTCAAAATACAGTTTTTAGATGCAGTGACATATAATAATGATATATTGTATCATGTGAGGAGGAATATATTAACTTTCACATGTTCCTTCATCAAAATAATACATAATTAAACATCTAGAAGACACTACTCCCCATAAAATATAAATTATGGTATCTTCCTCGATATTCTGGCAGATGATTGGCCGGTGATTTGACTGTCACAGCATAATGAAGCGCAATTATTTAAAGTCTTCCACCCCATAGTTTCATCACAGGGAGACACTTTTATGCTAATTCACTATATTAAAAAAAAAAAAACTAAAAAACCGTGAAACATGACACCAATAAAAAGAGGCTCTTTATAATGTTGGCAGCATAGTGTTCTCGATGTACATGCGGCATAAACCTCGGTGATGTAAAACTAAACATGGCCATTAGGGCAAAACAATAAAACAAAACAATATGGTATATCATAGTCCATACGTCTGCGGGGATCCGCCCATTCAGGAGAAATCAGCATCCAATGGTCCAGCTTTCCTTAACAGGACACATAGCACTCAAGCTCCACTCTCCAGGCCTACTGAAAACTAAATGCCTCTGGAGGCCAACTATTTAAGCCCCAGACTACACCCTGGGGTGGAGATAAGGTGGACATCCTCCCACCTGCTCTATGGTTGTCCACAAAAACCCAGTCCTTAAAATGGCCGATTAACCCCTCTCAACACATAGTGTGCTGGAGCAAACTTCTGGACTTCAATTCACTGAAGCTAATGGCCTCAGTTTCTCCTCTCCAGCACTATGTCAGTGACTTTGTCACACCTGTAATATATTTTGAGTGCATCATAATCTCAGTGCTATTACAGTAAAGAATCGCCATTAGTGTCGAATTGTCATCTATTTTATACTTGGCCAATGCAAAATTCAGTATTTGACATTTAAAGATAGGGAAATTTCAAACAAGGACAAAGCATTATTTATTTTTTTTCATAATAAATTTTATTTCTAAACAGTACAATTTATAGTTTTGTTGAAAAATTCATTTATGGCAATGCTTGTAACCATCTGCCATCAGGACACATGGCAGAAAGTCTGGCTCCAGGACTAAAAGCTAATTTCCAGTTGCTGAGATATTACATTTCCAGATGGGTTTCAGGTTTAAAAAGTCCTAGAAAATACATGAAATTGTATGTTTCACTTACATGGTTGCATTTAAAAGCTGACGTCCCATTGGCCAGCTTACAACCCTTGAGTAAAAAAAAAATGCTGAAAATTTTCATTCTGTAAAAGCTCAAAGCTAAAACTGAAGCGAAGCAGAGAGAAATCCGGGGACAGAAAAGCTGCTGGCTCACGTTCTGCATATAAATCCTTATATGATTTTCAGATCTTTCATTGCCGACTCCAGGCTCTAAAAGAGGAAAGCAGAAAATATATTGTACAACTGTGGTACAGACAACAAGTCTAGGTTTACTGGGGTTCAATTCTTAAAGATCAACATATCATATTAGTGGGGCCACCTGTATATTAATGGAATGCTAACCAAAGTGCGTGCAAGGGCTCATGCAGATGGCGGCAGTTTCGGTCCAAGAGTGATCCTTCAAAATATCGGATTACACAACGCACATGTCCGATTTTGACGCAAAAAAATATTTTTTAGCTTGTATGATTTGCCTCCAATGATGGGATGGCACATGCCCATTCATGTCTATAGATCCGTGGAAAACATCAGACCTGACTCGGATGACATCTGAGTGCGGTCCGATTTTTACAGACAGACTGAATGGAGAAGATAGAGAAGCTTTTTTTTTAATTTAGTTCTCCACTTCTGAGAAAATTGGATCAAATTCTGATCAGGCTGTGATATATATATATAGTATAATTGGACCGATTTTCTCAGATAGAGAACATATGGTCGTCTGCATCTGTCCAATAACAAATGCAATGAAAAAAAGAGGAAAGACATGTACAAAAGATTAGTTGTTCTTCCTAAATTTGAGCAATGTAAATAATTATAGGATAATATGGGAAAGAAGACCCCACGTGTATCATCACAGGAGGTGGCCCCTGAGGAAGCTGCTTCCTGTGGCAATACGTGTGTGTCCTCTTTCCCATCTGATGCTTTTTCTATGCCAGTTTACCTGATGACTATGCACAAGGCTCTTTATTGCACATAGTTATTGCTTTTTTAATTTTATACAGTATATTCTTTTGATACTGTATTATTTATTGTCTGTACATGTGCATTGTACCTTTATTCTTTACTGAATACTACTTGTGAGGCAGTGACGGGTATTACATTTGAGGGACGCCATGTGTCCCCCAGGATGCACATAGAAGTGTATTAATGCCGCTGGAGTGCATTGCAGTCACAGAGCTAGCTACGTTTGCAATGCTGCAATGCAGAATAAAAGAAAGTGTGGTCTTAGACAAGCTACAGTATTTGCCCAATGCAGATTTAAGAAAACCTGTTAAGGGCTTTTATTTTTGGAGCGAACTACAGGATGGTAGTGGAGTGGTTCGCTCTCTCCAGCTGGGTCTTACAAGTGGCCCAGGGCCACTGATTCCATTTAGAAACCCTGCAGTAAAGGGTTTGGGTGTGTCAGTGCTTGTTTTGCAAGCTGAAGACCAGGTGGCTCTGCAACAGCTGGCTTGTGTGAGGCACAAAGCCAAGAGTAGCGAACGCCTGCATCCCGCAGCGTGACACGGTGGAGCATGGCTAACGGTCTTAGATACGGACTGCTTTAATGCCCTGGCTGCAATCTGAAGGAGTGCTTTTCATTTTGTGTGAGTTTTTAGACATTAAAATGTTTGCTTTTGAACTTTTCCTGGGTAACTGCCTCATTACTGCACGTGTGAACACCACTGCACTACATACTTGACAGCACTTTAGGGGTATCACCGATTCATACTTATCTTGGATATCCACCACATATTAGGTGGATACTGGGTTGTATCTCATGGTGCAATACTAACTGTTTTAATTTGTCTTATCTAGCTTTTTTGTGTTTGTTTCTTAATAAATATTAGCATTTTGCAAATTGAGGAAGTCCAACCAATCTTTTGTTCTCTCCTTTGTTTGAAAGGAAAAAAGATGAGTGTTTTAAACATTTATTTTTAATTATTTTTATTCTTACTGTATTTTTTTAGTCTTGAAATCTCTGATTGCTTATATTATATTTTTCATTATCAAAGTGTAAGGAAGTGGAGGTTCTGCCCACAGTCCCCACTTGAAGATCTGCAAAGTGATGTAAAGTATTATGATGTGTTGTATATCTTACAACTTGTTAGCAAGGAAGTTGTGTTCTGCCCAAGCATGAGTAGTTGACAGGCACAGTTAGAGTTAATGGTTGGGACTAGCCCAGAGTGGGATGGGGCTAAAGTGAAGTGACAACAGAGGGCTTCCTGTCAGAAAGTCAGATAGTGATGAGCCTGCAATAGTAGCAGACCTCAGGTCTGGCTGAGTAACAGAACTGCATGGTAGTGGGTACTTCTGTGGCAAGAGGGAGACGACTGAGGCAGGTAGTAAGCTCCTATGAGAGAAGTGACAACGAGAAGGAAGTGAGCAATGTCCAGAGCCAGTCCAGAGCAAAATAGAGAAAAAGTGGAAGAAGTGTTGGGTCCTGGGGCAGAAAACCTAGGGGGACAGTACAGGGTTGTCTGTCAGTCAGGTAACATGATGGAGGAGGAAGGTTAAGCGAGAAGAATAGGAAATGCCTTGTGTGGTGGTCCGGAGGCTTCAATAAAGTGGAAAGCTAAACAGTAGCCATATTAGCATAAAAACTCCCCTAAGGGGTTGGGATGGCAGTTATTGTGGACAAGGAGGCTCCCTGAATAGCTTATGTTGGGCTGTGATGAGGCAGAGGAGCTAAACAAAGTAGAGGGCAAGAATGATTCTTGGAAAGAGAGAAGGAAGGGTGTGATAATGTTCCATGTCATAACAGAAACATCCTTGAAGATAACTACCTACTACCTGCTGTACATAGTTTCTCAAAAGTTATTGGTCAGTAAAAACCATTTATTTATGAACTGTGGTCTTCCTCCCTGAAGTCGATAACATCCGGTCTTGGCCAGCCGAATAGGTCAGCACCATGCGGTCTGCAAGGGCATATCACCATTACAGCTAAAGTCCACGGATCCCCATTTTCATGCAGCATGTTGGGGTGTGAAGCACAAGTACCTCGCCCATGGCTACTGCCTTGTGCCATGTTACAACAGTATTGTAGTTCATTGTGAAATTGCTGTTCTCCTGTGAAGCTCAGCCTGTAGCTGTAAGGACGACTAACATGGCAGATATGGGGGCCTTCAGCAGGCTCCAAGCCACAGTGGTAACCCATTGCTCCCCTTTCTTGAGAAAGGCATCTACACCGAAAAGTTACACATGTGTCTGTATACCATTGGGTCCAACACTTGAGAATCATCTTTTTTTTGCATCAATAAATTTACAACACTTTTTTTGTGTGCCGGAGTTCATCTATTTCACTGTAAGGATGATTAACATGGCAGATATGGGGGCCTTCAGCAGGCTCCAAGCCACAGTGGTAACCCATTGCTCCCCTTGCTGGCCGATGAAAGTTGGTGCACTGGTAATAGCGTATCTTTTAATGCCTCAAAAATATTTTTTGCTAAAGAAAGCATGTACTTTAGTAAAAAAAAAAGCCCCCCAAGCATAAATATGCTTTAAGAGCAACATGCTGTTTATACGCTTTCAGCTAAAGTTTAGGAAACAGGACATGACTATGACGCTGTGTGAATGATGAGTGTCGCTTACCTTGATGTCCCAGATACACATGCCTCCATCCATCCCAGTGGTGCAGAACTTTGTACATTTCACCTTCCCTCCAGTCAGCACAGAGATTTGACTGTAAAGTACATAAGATTTTTAATATTCTGAGTATCTAGTTAAAGGGAATCTGTCACCAACTTTTTTGTATATAAGCTTCGGCCACCGCCATCAGGGGCTTATCTGCAGCATATCGAAGTTCTTGTCTGTAACAGGAACAGCAGTGCACAGCGCTCATTCTACTGTATCTGCTTAATGGGAGATAGGGACAGCTGACAGATAATGGACTATATCCTGTGCTATTCTCTTTTTCAAAAGGCCACCAAGCTTGTGTTCAGTCTCTGAAGGCAATAGGGATAACAACACATAAGGTCCATGTCGTCTGCCGATTTTGGCAGAATTGGCCAGCCATCTAAGATGTGTAAACAAGAACAGTAAATGGGTAGGCGTCATGCCCGCAGGTGGCACATGTGGTTCATGGACCCACTGTGCCACAGGGTCAGGTTTACCTAGGAGGGGCGTAGCTAAGCGGCTACCTGGTGTTCACTGGAGCTCCTGATGGTGGAGTCAGGCTTGAGCTGCAAGTAGCTGCAGGTAACACTCCTGGCAGTCCCCGATACTGCAGCTGCTGACCCCCCAGGGCAGGTACACAGACACGGATAGGACTCGGGCTCCATTCAGACTACTAGGTTTAGGATCCACGGGTTGACTGGTTACTGACACAGAGTCTCAGACAGGGCTGGCTCGGATACTGAGAGGACAGTCCGAATACATGGAATACTCCGATAGGCGTACGTTCAGACACACGGGTCTCGGATACTGATTCAGATACTGGCCGCACATGGACCGGGGGATGAGATTTGGGAGCTGGCTGCACAAGAACCAGGGATTAGGGTTCAGGACCCTGAACTCTATGACTAAGAGCGAAGAAGGCCCAGAAATGCTTCAGAATGGTTCCTGTTACCACACCATTCCCATGTGGATTATAATTCCGAGCATCTTTAATAATACTTGAAGATTTGTTTTCATATTTGGATGTGCCTACCCATTTACTTTTTTTGTTTGGACATTTCTGTTGCTCAGCAGTTTTGGAATGGCTCTCCTGACGATAAAGACAGGTGTCTCTTAATGTGAGCAAGGTGGGAATTTTTTCTCCTTTTTTTATGCATCTGAGATGTATGTATGTGGTCTCCTGACTCTCACATGACATCAGAATGATCAGGAAGATTAATATTCAAACACTCAATATTTGTGTTTTCTTGGGATAACAACTGTCACCGGAGGAGTATAGAACCCGCCTACTCCCCTCTCCCTATGAAAACACATAAAAATACAGAAGAGCTTTCATATATGTGTGGAGGGAGTTATCAGAGATAGCTGTCAGCCAAATGAGCGAACATGAGGACGTATTTGTCAGCCAAAAGCTATCCAAAGTGCATGGTCACTGTGACACGCGAAAAATTGTTACAAATATTGATTACCTGATGCTGTTCTTGTGTAAAGACTCCAGGGAGCTGCTATTTGTATCAGAGCTGGCCTTCTTGTCTAGATTCTGAAATCTTTCTCTTGCAGTCATGCCTCTTTGTGAACCTTGCTTGGGAACATCCAATTTTCCTCCAAAGCTCAGAGTCCCCTGGGCTTCATTATATGTGTACAAGATAGGATAGCAGTCATGACCCTGGGATGGTAAATGAGAGAATTAAAAACTAGTGACAATAGAAATGTTTAAGGGGGTAGTCCAGCACTTAAAATATATATTCTGACCTCTATCCTTACACCCTAACCACTTTTGCATACCTCCCAACCGTCCCGGATCCCGCGGGACTGTCCTGATTTCGACAGTCAGCCCCGGGATCCCGGGAGGGACATTAGTTGTCCCGCACTACGTGCCTGCCTTGGGTGGGGACAATGCAGGGGGCGGCACCTGAGTAATTTAGGTTTGTGGCTGTTTTTTTTTTTTTTTTATAAAAGCTGGGTCACCTCCCCACCGACCCCGCCCCCTGTCCGGCGCTGCACTGCCACGCTGAGGGAGAGAGGCTGAGAGCCAGCAGCAATCAAAATGAAAGGTCAGCGACTCACTACCTCCTGTGTGTGCACGGAGCTCCGGCTTCTCCTGCTCTTAGCTGCTTTCCCGGCAGAGAAGGAGAGACGGGGGAGGTGCCGGGACAGTGCAGAGCTGTCAGCAGCCGGAGAAACTGAAGAGCTGCACATGGACATCAGCCGCCCCTGCACCACAGAGGAGATTGTGTGTGTGTGTGTGTGATGTGTGTGATGCTGCATGTGTGTGTGTGTGATGTGTGTGTGAGATGCTGCATGTGTGTGTGTGTGTGTGAGATGCTGCATGTGTGTGTGTGTGTGTGTGTGTGTGAGATGCTGCATGTGTGTGGTGTGAGATGCTGCGTGTGTGTGTGAGATGCTGCGTGTGTGAGTGTGTGTGTGTGTGTGTGAGATGCTGCGTGTGTGTGTGTGTGAGATGCTGCATGTGTGTGTGTCTGATGCTGCATGTGTGTGTCTGATGCTGCATGTGTGTGTGTGCCGGATGCTGCATGTGTGTGTGTTTGATGCTGCATGTGTGTGTCTGATGCTGTGTGTGTGTGTCTGATGCTGCATGTGTGTGTGTCTGATGCTGCATGTGTGTGTGTGATGCTGCATGTGTGTGTGTGAGATGCTGCATGTGTGTGTGTGTCATGTGTGTATGAGGTATCTGGTGTGTATGTGATGGCTGCGTGTGTGTGATGGGTGTGTGTGATGGCTGCATGTGTGTGTGTGATGGCTGCGTGTGTGTGTGTGATGGCTGCGTGTGTGTGTGTGATGGCTGCGTGTGTGTGTGATGGCTGCGTGTGTGTGTGTGATGGCTGCGTGTGTGTATGATGGCTGCGTGTGTGTGTGATGGCTGCGTGTGTGTGTGATGGCTGCGTGTGTGTGTGTGATGGCTGCGTGTGTGTGTGTGATGGCTGCGTGTGTGATGCATTTGTGTCAAAGCTGCCTGTGTTTGTGAGCTGCATTTGTGATGCTGCGTGTGTATGTGTGATACTGTGTGTGTGTGATACTGCGTGTGTGTGTGATGCTGCGTGTGTGTGAGCTGCGTGCGTGTGTGAGCTGTGTGTGTGCTGCGTGTGTGTGAGCCGTGTGTGAGCTGTGTGCGTGTGCGTGTGTGTGAGCGTGTGTGAGCTGCGTGCCTGTATGTCATTATACAGTATGGAGAACTGTGGCCATTATACAGTATGGAGCATCATGTGCAGTCATTATACAGTATGGAGCATCATGTGCGGTCATTATACAGTATGGAGCACTATGTGTGGCCATTATACAGTATGGAGCATCATGTGCGGTCATTATACAGTATGGAGCATCATGTGCGGTCATTATACAGTATGGAGCATCATGTGCGGTCATTATACAGTATGGAGCATCATGTGCGGTCATTATACAGTATGGAGCATCATGTGCGGTCATTATACAGTATTCAGCATCATGTGCGGTCATTATACAGTATGCAGCATCATGTGCGGTCATTATACAGTATGCAGCATCATGTGCGGTCATTATACAGTATGGAGCATCATGTGCGGTCATTATACAGTATACAGCATCATGTGCGGTCATTATACAGTATAGAGCATCATGTGCGGTCATTATACAGTATGCAGCATCATGTGCGGTCATTATACAGTATGCAGCATCATGTGCGGTCATTATGCAGTATGGAGCATCATGTGCGGTC
Source organism: Ranitomeya variabilis (assembly GCF_051348905.1). Taxonomy (NCBI): domain Eukaryota; kingdom Metazoa; phylum Chordata; class Amphibia; order Anura; family Dendrobatidae; genus Ranitomeya; species Ranitomeya variabilis. The sequence goes on from NC_135238.1 coordinate 80,318,333, forward strand.
ATTATACAGTATGGAGCATCATGTGCGGTCATTATACAGTATGCAGCATCATGTGCGGTCATTATACAGTATGGAGCATCATGTGTGGCCATTATACAGTATGGAGCATCATGTGTGGCCATTAGACAGTATGGAGCATCATGTGTGGTCATTATACAGTATGGAGAATCATGTGGGGCCATTATACAGTATGGAGCATCATGTGCGGTCATTATACAGCATTGAGCATCATGTGCAGTCATTAGACAGTATGGAGCATCATGTGCGGTCATTATACAGTATGGAGCATCATGTGCGGCCATTATACAGTATGCATGCGGTCATTATACAGTATGGAGCGTCATGTGTGTTCATTATACAGTATGGAGCGTCATGTGTGGCCATTATACAGTATGGAGCACTGTGTGGCCATATTTTTTTGTTTATAGTTATTGTATATGAAACAGTGTGATCAGAACTGCTAAATGGGTGTGGTTGGGACGTGGATATGGGTGTGACTAATTATGAATGGGTGTGGTCATAGGCGTGGCCTAAAATTTGCAGCGACGCGCTTCGCGCCGCAAACTTTGTCCCTCTTTCCCGTCTTCAAAAGTTGGGAGGTATGCTTTTGTACTTAGATTTATTACACAATACCCTACATTTTTCCCTATCTTCCTAATCCCTAAATGTTTTTTTACTGCATTCCTGTAATGTTTCATTTGATAGCAAACCAAACTGAATAAACCAGGGTATATTGTTTAGACAACCAAAGAAAAGAAAAAACCCTTAAAAAATACCTTTATTTAACCTTTAATATTTGATAAATTTTAAAAATACAAAACACCAACAAAAGACAGAATGGCTCTAGCAGAATCTAAGTTACGCACTATTTGCCAGGGGGAGCGTGTTGCAGAGGATTACTGTTCTTGTTAGCAGCGGGTTAATCAGCGTGATGTCCACAACGAGCAACAGAGAATGTTCATTTATTAAGAACTAAGAACATTCAGCATACAACATGGGAATAGGATCAATCTGGTTTCTGAGAGAGATATCTGCTGTTACTTTCAGTTTCAATTCCACACACAAGAAATGTGCTCATAGGGAAGAGGAGGGAGGAGCATCCTGTCTGTAAATGAGGACCTTTTTTTTTTTTCTTAACTTTGTTGACATGTGAACAATATGCATGCAGACATAAAAATCACATCATATTAAACAAACAATAGTTGTTGCAATACGTACAGATCAATATGCATTAGGCCAACAGTTCTGAGTTTCGCCGCTGGGCGGTTGACACTCAGTGGAATGAGCCAGCATTGCGGAGTCACTTTATTCATGGAGTTTCTAATAGGGTTAAAAAAGCCCTCCTGATGTACGAGACTCCTGCTTCACTAGATTCTGCTATGAGTCTTGTTGTCCGCATTGATCGCCGTTTGCGTCAGGGGAATCATGAGACGCCGCCTGTGGGTAAAGGTTTAGGTTCACGTGAGGTTGCTGCAGGTGAGTCCACGGAATCTATGCAAATCGCAGGGGTGTCACATGTTAAGAATCGTACCCCTGTACTCAGGAAGCAGGGAGCCTGTTTTTTCTGCGGTAAAATTGGTCATTTTATTAATATCTGTCCTCTGCTGTTAAAGAAAAACGCAACGGCGGAAAACTTCTGAGCTCAGAGGGTGTGGAGGAGTCCAATCTGAGCTTATTTATATCCTCCATGATGATTTCTCAGTGCATGCTTCCTGCCAAAGTTGTTGTCGCTGGCAGAGAGATACCAATCACTATTTTTGTGGATAGCGGTTCCGCCACAAATCTCATTGATGAGGAGTTTGCGCGCACTGCTGGTTTTAAGATTGAAAAACTGCCTCATCCTATCCATGTGGTCACCATCAATTCTGCTCCTCTTCCACAGGGGGAGATTACTGAGTTTGTGGCTGAGGTTAAACTCCACATTGGGGTTCTTCATTTCGAGCAGGTCACATGTAAGGTGCTCAAGAGTCTTCCGGCACAATTGGTTCTGGGTTTTCCATGGTTGTCTACACACAACCCGGTGATTGACTGGAAAACTCAGGACATAATCCAGTGGAGTAATGTCTGTCAGGAGAATTGCCTGGCCACATGTGTGTCCGCTGTGACTTCAAACATTCCTGAGTCACTTCAGGATTATGCGGATGTGTTCTCTGAGAAGGGTTGTTCAGAGTTGCCGCCACACTGCTCCTATGACTGTTCTATCAGGTTTAAACCAGGGGCCAAGTTGCCTAAAGCAAGGATGTTCAACATCTCCGGTCCAGAGAGACAAGCGCTCAAGGATTACATTTCTGAAAGTTTGAGCAAAGGGCACATCAGGCCGTCATCCTCGCCGGTGGCAGCAGGGTTATTCTTCATGAAGAAGAAAGATGGCGGATTACGCCCATGTTTGGATTTCAGGGAGTTGAACCAGATCACGGTTCGTGATCCATACCCTATGCCACTAATACCTGACTTGTTCAACCAGGTGGCAGGTGCTAAGGGGTTTACCAAGCTTGACCTCAGGGGGGCGTACAACCTCATAAGAGTCCGTCAAGGTGATGAGTGGAAGACATCTTTTAATACCCCTGAGGGTCATTTTGAAAATTTGGTGATGCCTTTTGGGTTAACTAACGCACCTGCAGTGTTCCAACATTTCATCAATGATGTGTTCTCGCATGTTTTGGGGAAATTCGTTATCGTGTACCTAGATGACATCCTCATATATTCTTGCGACCGTGGGAGGTGTTACAGCTTCTCAGAGAGAATAAGCTGTATGCTAAACTTGAGAAATGTGTATTTTTTGCTCAAGAGTTGCCGTTCTTGGGTTATATTGTGTCTGCTTCTGGTTTTAAAATGGACGCTGCTAAGGTGCAAGCGGTGCTGCATTGGGAACGTCCTGATAACCTGAAAGCACTTCAGCGGTTCCTTGGGTTTTCTAACTACTATAGGAAATTTATCAAGAATTTTTCTATCATTGCTAAACCGCTAACTGACATGACTAAAAAGGGTACCAATTTCTCCGTTTGGCCTGAGGCTGCTGTTCGCGCATTTGAATTTCTCAAGAACAGTTTTGTTTCAGCCCCCATTCTTGTGCAGCCAGACGTATCTAAACCCTTTGTCGTGGAAGTCGATGCGTCTGAGGTTGGTGTGGGGGCGGTACTATCTCAAGGCTCATCCTTGAGTGGTTTGCGTCCGTGCGCCTATTTCTCCAAAAAACTGTCGTCCGCTGAACGTAACTACGGTATCGGCAACAGGGAGTTGTTGGCTATTAAGTTGGCCTTTGAGGAATGGTGACACTTCTTGGAGGGGTCGGTACATCAGGTCACTGTTATTACCGACCATAAGAATCTGCTGTTTTTGGAGTCTGCCAAGCGTCTGTCTCCCAGGCAGGCCCGCTGGGCATTGTTTTTCACGCGGTTCAACTTTGTTGTCACTTACAGACCAGGGTCTAAAAACACTAAGGCAGATGCTCTGCCCAGGTGTTTTCCGGGGGGAGAACCTTGGGAAGACCCAGTACCCATTCTCCAAAAGGGTGTTGTGGTTTCAGCCCTCACTACCGAGGTTGAGGCTGAGATTGCCGAGGCTCAGGAGGAGGTACCATCGGAGCTTCCCATCAACAAATCTTTTGTACCGCTTCATCTCCGCCTAAAGGTGTTGGCGGAGCATCATGATACTGTCCTGGCTGGCCACCCAGGGGTTAGAGGCACTTTGGAGTTGGTGTCACGTCGGTTTTGGTGGCTGACAGGACGTGGTCTCATATGTGTCAGCTTGCACCACGTGCGCTAGGGCAAAGACGCCCCGCTCCTTTCCTGTTGGCACACTACTTCCTCTGGAGGTACCTAGTAAGCCATGGATGGAAATCTCCATGGATTTCATCACTGATTTGCCTCCCTCAGCTGGGAACACGGTCATTTTGGTGATTGTGGATCGGTTTTCAAAAATGTCGCACTTTGTGTCTTTGCCTTCTTTACCTAACGCTAAGACTCTTGCTCAGGTGTTTGTGCAGGAGGTGGTCAGGCTTCATGGTGTCCCTTCTGACATCATGTCAGATAGGGGTACTCAGTTTGTAGCAAAATTTTGGAAAGCATTTTGCTCACGGCTGGGGATCAAGTTGTCTCATTCGTCTGCGTTTCATCCCCAGTCAAATGGTCAGACCGAGCGTATGAACCAAAATTTGGAGCAGTACTTGCGCTGCTTTGTCTCTGATAACCAGGAGGAGTGGTCTACCTTTCTTCCTTTGGTTGAGTTTGCCATCAATAATCACCGCCAGGAGTCGTCTGGGGAGTCTCCTTTTTTTGTGTTTATGGGCTACATCCTCAGTTTTGTACGTTGAGTCAGAGAGGCTCTTCCGGCGTTCCGGAGGAAGACCAGTTAGGAACACAATTGTCATCAGTCTGGAGGAGAGTGAAACAGCGCCTGTTGAGTGTGGGTGCTAGGTACAAACGTGTGGCTGACAGTAGGCGTGTGCCAGGTCCGGACATGAGTGTGGATGACTGGGTGTGGTTATCCACAAAAAACATAAGACTCAAGATACCATCCCTTAAATTGGGTCCACGGTTTATTGGTCCATTTAGGGTCACCGCAGTCATTAACCCAGTAGCGTACCGACTGGAGCTCCCTACTGATTATAGCTTCTGTCTTATCCTTAGTTATCTCGGTCCGGAGTGGAGAGCTGGTTGTTGGAGAATCGTTGCTGGTGGGGTATTTTCCTTTGTCTTATTTACTCCTTCCTATATTTGTATTTATTTTGCCCTGCACATTTATAGTGTATTCCTGATTGACTGCGGCGTGGTGTATATTTTCCTTTATCCTTGTTTGTTATAACTGTGGGTATTGGTCTATTGCATTCACTGGGTGGTGGGCGGTGGTGTTCAGTCTAAGGCTGAATCAGGAGTCAGGGTGAGGGTGGAGGCCTGGACATGCACACCTTCAGTGTAAACTTCAGGTAGAGGGTCAGACAGGGTTTCCCTAGTCTGAGGGAAATTGCAGGGGCCCGGGTTATTAGCTCTCGCCCTCATTGTCTCCCCGTGACATTATAATCGGCCTAACAAAAAAAAAGAAAAAAAAGTAAAGGGTTCCTTTTTTTTTTCCTCTGTGTTTTGTCATGGATCCCATGACTTCCATAACCCGCCAGTTGGAGGCGCTGTCCCTACAGGTCACTGAGTTGAGGGGAGCAGTGCAGCAACAGGGACTAGCAGTATCTAATATACAAGCTGGAGCGACAGGAGGAGTTAATGAGCCCAAGTTTCCTTTGCCTGAAAAATCTGCTGGGGAACGCAGTAAATTTGTTTCTTTTCGTGAAGCTTGCAAACTGTATTTCCGTATGCGCCCGATCTCCTCTGGTAATGAGGCTCAACATGTGGGTCTGGTGGTGTCATTATTAAGCGGGGATCCCCAAGCATGGGCATTTTCGTTGCCGTCTGATTCCGCTGCATTTAACTCAGTGGAGAGTTTCTTTTCTGCTCTAGGACACATTTACGACGATCCAGACAGAATGGCTCTAGTAGAATCTAAGTTACGCACTATTTGCCAGGGGGAGCGTGTTGCAGAGGATTACTGTTCTGAGTTTCGCTGCTGGGCGGTTGACACTCAGTGGAATGAGCCAGCATTGCGGAGTCACTTTATTCATGGAGTTTCTAATAGGGTTAAAAAAGCCCTCCTGATGTACGAGACTCCTGCTTCACTAGATTCCACTATGAGTCTTGTTGTCCGCATTGATCGCCGTTTGCGTCAGGGGAATCATGAGACGCCGCCTGTGGGTGAAGGTTTAGGTTCACGTGAGGTTGCTGCAGGTGAGCCCACGGAATCTATGCAAATCGCAGGGGTGTCACATGTTAAGAATCGTACCCCTGTACTCAGGAAGCAGGGAGCCTGTTTTTTCTGCGGTAAAACTGGTCATTTTATTAATATCTGTCCTCTGCTGTTAAAGAAAAACGCAACGGTGGAAAACTTCTGAGCTCAGAGGGTGTGGAGGAGTCCAATCTGAGCTTATTTATATCCTCCATGATGATTTCTCAGTGCATGCTCCCTGCCAAAGTTGTTGTCGCTGGCAGAGAGATACCAATCACTATTTTTGTGGATAGTGGTTCCGCCACAAATCTCATTGATGAGGAGTTTGCGCGCACTGCTGGTTTTAAGATTGAAAAACTGCCTCATCCTATCCATGTGGTCACCATCAATTCTGCTCCTCTTCCACAGGGGGAGATTACTGAGTTTGTGGCTGAGGTTAAACTCCACATTGGGGTTCTTCATTTCGAGCAGGTCACATGTAAGGTGCTCAAGAGTCTTCCGGCACAATTGGTTCTGGGTTTTCCATGGTTGTCTACACACAACCCAGTGATTGACTGGAAAACTCAGGACATAATCCAGTGGAGTAATTTCTGTCAGGAGAATTGCCTGGCCACATGTGTGTCCGCTGTGACTTCAAACGTTCCTAAGTCACTTCAGGATTATGCGGATGTGTTCTCTGAGAAGGGTTGTTCAGAGTTGCCGCCACACCGCTCCTATGACTGTTCTATCAGGTTTAAACCAGGGGCCAAGTTGCCTAAAGCAAGGATGTTCAACATCTCCGGTCCGGAGAGACAAGCGCTCAAGCTTGACCTCAGGGGGGCGTACAACCTCATAAGAGTCCGTCAAGGTGATGAGTGGAAGACATCTTTTAATACCCCTGAGGGTCATTTTGAAAATTTGGTGATGCCTTTTGGGTTAACTAATGCACCTGCAGTGTTCCAACATTTCATCAATGATGTGTTCTCGCATGTTTTGGGGAAATTCGTTATCGTGTACCTAGATGAAATCCTCATATATTCTTGCGACCGTGGCAGGTGTTACAGCTTCTCAGAGAGAATAAGCTGTATGCTAAACTTGAGAAATGTGTATTTTTTGCTCAAGAGTTGCCGTTCTTGGGTTATATTGTGTCTGCTTCTGGTTTTAAAATGGACGCCGCTAAGGTGCAAGCGGTGCTGCATTGGGAACGTCCTGATAACCTGAAAGCACTTCAGCGGTTCCTTGGGTTTTCTAACTACTATAGGAAATTTATCAAGAATTTTTCTATCATTGCTAAACCGCTAACTGACATGACTAAAAAGGGTACCAATTTCTCCGTTTGGCCTGAGGCTGCTGTTCGCGCATTTGAATTTCTCAAGAACAGTTTTGTTTCAGCCCCCATTCTTGTGCAGCCAGACGTATCTAAACCCTTTGTCGTGGAAGTCGATGCGTCTGAGTTTGGTGTGGGGGCGGTACTATCTCAAGGCTCATCCTTGAGTGGTTTGCGTCCGTGCGCCTATTTCTCCAAAAAACTGTCGTCCGCTGAACGTAACTACGGTATCGGCAACAGGGAGTTGTTGGCTATTAAGTTGGCCTTTGAGGAATGGTGACACTTCTTGGAGGGGTCGGTACATCAGGTCACTGTTATTACCGACCATAAGAATCTGCTGTATTTGGAGTCTGCCAAGCGTCTGTCTCCCAGGCAGGCCCGCTGGGCATTGTTTTTCACGCGGTTCAACTTTGTTGTCACTTACAGACCAGGGTCTAAAAACACTAAGGCAGATGCTCTGTCCAGGTGTTTTCCGGGGGGAGAACCTCGGGAAGACCCAGTACCCATTCTCCAAAAGGGTGTTGTGGTTTCAGCCCTCACTACCGAGGTTGAGGCTGAGATTGCCGAGGCTCAGGAGGAGGTACCATCGGAGCTTCCCATCAACAAATCTTTTGTACCGCTTCATCTCCGCCTAAAGGTGTTGGCGGAGCATCATGATACTGTCCTGGCTGGCCACCCAGGGGTTAGAGGTACTTTGGAGTTGGTGTCACGTCGGTTTTGGTGGCCAAAAATCCGACAGGACGTGGTCTCATATGTGTCAGCTTGCACCACGTGCGCTAGGGCGAAGACGCCCCGCTCCCGTCCTGTTGGCACACTACTTCCTCTGGAGGTACCTAGTAAGCCATGGACGGAAATCTCCATGGATTTCATCACTGATTTGCCTCCCTCAGCTGGGAACACGATCATTTTGGTGATTGTGGATCGGTTTTCAAAAATGTCGCACTTTGTGCCTTTGCCTTCTTTACCTAACGCTAAGACTCTTGCTCAGGTGTTTGTGCAGGAGGTGGTCAGGCTTCATGGTGTTCCGTCTGACATCGTGTCAGATAGGGGTACTCAGTTTGTAGCAAAATTTTGGAAAGCATTTTGCTCACGGCTGGGGATCAAGTTGTCTCATTCGTCTGCGTTTCATCCCCAGTCAAATGGTCAGACCGAGCGTATGAACCAAAATTTGGAGCAGTACTTGCGCTGCTTTGTCTCTGATAACCAGGAGGAGTGGTCTACCTTTCTTCCTTTGGCTGAGTTTGCCATCAATAATCACCGCCAGGAGTCGTCTGGGGAGTCTCCTTTTTTTGTGTTTACGGGCTACTGTTGTGAATTTCGTTCTCAGGCTCCCTCCTGTGGTCATGAATGGTACTGTGTGAGTTTGTTCTTGGGCTCCCTCTGGTGGCCTTTAGCGATATGGCTGGTCTGTGGCTGGGCTCAGCTGCTTCATTTCCTGCTATGCTGTTCCTATTTAACTCACCTGGACCTTCACTTGTTGCCTGCTGCCGTTGTATTCAGTCCTGATTCTGATCACTCCTGGATCTTCCTTGTGACCTGTCTCCTACTGGAGAAGCTAAGTCTTGCTTGTTCATTTTGCTCATTATTTCCATGAAAACGTTTCTCAGTATATGATGAGTTCAGTCCAGCTTGCTTTAATGTGATTTTTCGCTGCTGGTTAGTTCTGGGGTGCAGAGTGCGCCCCTCACATCGTGAGTCGGTGTGGGGGTTCTTGTATTCTCTGCGTGGTTTGTTTTTGATAGTTTTTGTACTGACCACACAGATTCCTAGCTATCTTCTGTCTGTCTAGTGTTAGCGGGCCTCATTTGCTAAACCTGTTTCATTTCTACGTTTGTATTTTCCCCTTATCTCACCGTTATTATTTGTGGGGGGCTGTCTAAAACTTTGGGGTTATTTCTCTGAGGCAAGTGAGGTCTTTGCTTTCTCTCTAGGGGTAGCCAGTTTCTCAGGCTGTGAAGAGGCGTCTAGGTTTTTAGGTAACGCTCCACGGCTGCCTTTAGTGTGTGTGGATAGGATCAGGATTGCGGTCAGTATAGCTTCCACATCCCCAGAACTTGTCCTAATAGTCTGGTTTACAGCTCAGGTCAGTTTTGTGATCCTACCACCGAATCATAACAGGCTACATCCTCAGTTTTGTACGTTGAGTCAGAGAGGCTCTTCCGGCGTTTCGGAGGAAGACCAGTTAGGAACACAATTGTCATCAGTCTGGAGGAGAGTGAAACAGCGCCTGTTGAGTGTGGGTGCTAGGTACAAACGTGTGGCTGACAGTAGGCGTGTGCCAGGTCCGGACCTGAGTGTGGATGACTGGGTGTGGTTATCCACAAAAAACATAAGACTCAAGATACCATCCCTTAAATTGGGTCCACGGTTTATTGGTCCATTTAGGGTCACCGCCGTCATTAACCCAGTAGCGTACCGACTGGAGCTCCCTACTGTGTATAAAATACACAACGTGTTCCACAGGTCTCTTCTTAAGAAGGTGGTGGGTTCTGTGGATACGGCGCCTATGCCACCTCCAGTCTTGGTGGATGGTAACCTAGAATTTGAAGTCTCCAGGGTGGTTGACTCTTGTGTGGTGCGCCGCACTTTACAATATTTGGTACACTGGCGTGGTTATGGGCCTGAGGAGAGGTCCTGGGTACCAGCCTCGGACATTCATGCGGATCGGCTGGTCAGGTGTTTTCATCGTCGCCATCCGGACAAGCCGGGTTCTATAAGCCATGAGGGCCCTGGGTCCCTCGTAGAAGGCGGGGTACTGTCATGTCGGACACTGTTCAGACCAGGTCGTCTGACAGACAGCGGTAATTCCGCGTTTGACCACTGTTTGCTCATTGGCGTCGGCTAGTTTTCGTCTGGCTGCTCCGGGGTTAATTTATCTGATCCTCGGATTGGAAGCTGGGCCATGCCCATTTCCTTTAAATGGTTCTCCTGATCTTTGGGCGTCGCCGATTATAGCTTCTGTCTTATCCTTAGTTATCTCGGTCCGGAGTGGAGAGCTGGTTGTTGGAGAATCGTTGCTGGTGGTGTATTTTACTTTGTCTTATTTACTCCTTCCTATATTTGTATTTATTTTGCCCTGCACATTTATAGTGTATTCCTGATTGACTGTGGCGTGGTGTATATTTTCCTTTATCCTTGTTTGTTATAACTGTGGGTATTGGTCTATTGCATTCACTGGGTGGTGGGCAGTGGTGTTCAGTATAGGGCTGAATCAGGAGTCAGGGTGAGGGTGGAGGCCTGGACATGCACACCTTCAGTGTAAACTTCAGGTAGAGGGTCAGACAGGGTTTCCCTAGTCTGAGGAAAATTGCAGGGGCCCGGGTTATTAGCTCTCGCCCTCATTGTCTCCCCGTGACAGTAACTCATTACGCCGTAAAGGTTTAAAATCCTGCAGTGCCCGCAAGGTCCCCCTGCTCAAGAAGGCACATCTGCAGGCCCGTCTGAAGTTTGCAAATGAACACCTGGATAATTTTGTGGGTGATTGGGAGAAGTTGCTGTGGTCAGATGAGACAAAAATTGAGGTCTTTGGCATTAACTCAACTCACCATGTTTGGAGGAAGAGAAATGCTGCCTATGACCCAAAGAACACCATCCCCACTGGCATGCATGGAGTTGGAAATATTATGCTTTGGGGGTGTTTCTCTGCTAAGGGCACAGGACTACTTCACTCTTCAGATCAGGGGACTGTTAGGGCCATTGCAAAACCTTCAGCTTTCGTATTTTGAGGTAATCTATTATGAATTTTGATGGCTGTTTAGGATCATTATCCAGGTGTATAAGGCATCTGTCACTGAGTTACCACGACAGAGCAGTACCAGAAGACCACAGCGCCTGATGACTCCTGCTTCGCCGCTGAGAAGAAGTACTTCTCCGGCGTATTAAAGGTGTTTGTTTTCTTTCAGCAGGACAGGGGTTAATAGGCCATGTGGAAATCCCTGCTTTCAGCTGTGCTCAGTTAGCCACTCCTCTCTCCTATAAAAGCTAGGCCTTCTGGCCAGATCCTTGTCTGAGATAGCACTTCCTAGATAGACCTGGAGTAGTGAGGAGCTGGTGTCTGGAGAGCTGGAGGAGTTAATTGTGCAACAGTTGTTTGGTTTGTACCTTGGAAATTCCTCATCCTTACCTGCCTTATTTTCTTCCCCCGTCCTTCACACCCTGGTGAATACCTCTGTTATTTGTGAGAGTATATTTTGTGTGAGTGAAGTTTTCTTTTACCCTTGTCTTGGTTCCCCTGTTTGTCGGGTTTGTGTACTACAGTACACGGTAGCGCCTCTCTTCCCCAGGTGGGGAAGGGGACAGACGCAGGGCTGCAGTTAGGAGACAGGGCAAGGGCGGAGGCCCCAGCATCCTTGCCATCTGAGGTATCCCGGGGAACAGGGCAAATTAGGGCGCCCCCTAGTGCTAGGGCCAGGAAAGGTGCCCCTGGTCCCAGTTTACTCACCAGTCCAATTGTGACACCATCCTCCCAACATAACCCGAAAGCATGATTGATCCACCCTCATGCTCAATTGTTGGCGAAATGTTCTTTTCCTGAAATAATGTGCCCTTTTTTTCTCCACAAATACCTTTGATCGTTGTGGCCAAAGAGTTCTATCTTAACCTCATCGGTCCACAGGACTTGTTTCCAAAATGCATCAGACTTGTTTACATGTTCTTTTGCATACTTTTGATGCTGAATTTTATGGTGAGGACGCAGGAGAGATTTTCTTCTGACAACTCTTCCATGAAGGCCATATTTGTGCAGGTGTTTGTGAACAGTAGAACAATGTACCACAACTTCAGAGTCTGTTAAATCTTTCTGAAGGTCTTTTGCAGTCAAGCTGAGGTTCTGATTTGCCTCTTTAGCAATCCTACGAGCAACTCTCACAAATTTTGCTTTGTCTTTCAAAACTTATCTTGACCTCCACTGTTCCTGTTAACTGACATTTTTAATTATATTTAGAACTGAGGAAAAGGCAACTTGAAAACGTTTTGCCATCTTTTTATAGTCTTCTCCTGCTTTATGGTCCCGACCATTTTCAGAGTGCTAGGCAGCTGCTTAGACGAACCCTTGTCTGCTGTTTTTTGGAACAAGGTTAGAGGAGGCTGAGTTTTTATAAAGCTGGGAAATTTGTATCACCTGGCCTTACCTAACGATGATAGTGAACAAGCCACAACTCTAACAGGCTAAATAAGATCTGAAACCTTAGTCAAAGTTATCTGAGCATACAAATCCCTAAGGGTTCCCAAACTTTTGCATTGGCTCACTTTCCTTTTTGTAATTTTTAAAATGTAAAAGATGAAAATATATACTTTTTTGCCTAAATTACAAAGAAAATGTGTCACTTTAACTTTAGGCCTTTTAGAGATCATTTCATCTTCAACTTGCTTAACTGTTCACAATAACAGTAATTTTCACAAGGGGTGCCCAAACTTTTACATTCCACTGTATATATGTGTAGAGGGATAGAGAGCTAGAAAGATAGATAGATAAAAAAAACACTGTTCTACAGTCAAATTCGTTCAGAGACTAAAACGGTTAACCGTAACTAATTTGTGGTGCTGAAAATTATTATGATTCTTAAATTTGCTGATTTGGTCTAATTTTCAAGATTCAGAGGAGGTTGTAATTTCTTATGACACCTTTCATGCAGATTTATAGAAAAATTGCATCTTTATTATTTCATCATCATTATTGCATTATTATTAGCTGGTCTATTACATTGTCTATTTAGTCTATAGAGCCTTCAGTATTCTATAATCTTAGGGTGACCAAGCAAAAAACGAAAACTCCGCTCTGGTGATGTAATCCTAAATACAGCTGGATCACCTACTTTTATAAATACTCTCTGTGTAAGGTATACAGTTTTAGGATATTTTAGCTTAGTTTCTTAGCATATTAACGTTTCTATGATTTTTTAGATATGCCTCGTTTTTGCATTAGCAAAACGGATAGTTTTTGCTATATATGCGGACAACTCACTTTTGTGTCACAAAGGTAAAACTTGACTACCATTATAAGGAAAGCTTACAACCTGTATTTTGGCTACAGAATAGAAGATCAGGACATGAGTTGGGCTCCACACACATGTGCATCACATCTTACCCAGTGGTTGCATGGGAAGAGGCAATCTGTTCCTTTTGCAGTCCCAATTATCTGGAGAGAGCCAACTGATCACACTACTGATTGCTATTTCTGCATGGTGCCCCTATTTCAAAGAAAAAGAAGTGGACTTTACAGGATCCAAACAGTCCATCTGTAATACGCCCAGTACCACATACAGAAGAACTGCCGGGTCAAAAAGCACCAGAAAAAGTTTCAGTCAAGTCAAGTGAGGAAGAAGAGGGCGCTTGGTGTCATGAAGCATCTTCCTCTCATCACCCAGTGGAGAGTGACATACCATCTCTGGCTTGTCAAGGTAAGGAGGCTTATTCGCCGTGCAATGCTCCTCTGGGAATTTAAATATGCAAATTGCCTCTTCTGAGAAAAAGAGGACTTTACTCTATAGCGCCACCTATTGGAAGTAGCGATCCTACAAGTCACAATCAACCCTTTAACGTTACCCCTTAGACCCCACTCCAGAGCCTCTCACCTAGCCAAATCAGTTCTCATGCTTCGCACTGACGAGGGCCAACAGCCCGAAACACCGTGTCTGCGAATTGAGATACTGATTTGGCTTTTATCCTAAGTCATATTGCACGACTCGTTAAAGGGTTGATTGTGACTTGTAGGATCGCTACTTCCAATAGGTGGCGCTATAGAGTAAAGTCCTCTTTTTCTCAGAAGAGGCAATTTGCATATTTAAATTCCCAGAGGAGCATTGCACGGCGAATAAGCCTCCTTACCTTGACAAGCCAGAGATGGTATGTCACTCTCCATAAGGAGAAACGTTACCCCTTAGACCCCACTCCAGAGCCTCTCACCTAGCCAAATCAGTTCTCATGCTTCGCACTGACGAGGGCCAACAGCCCGAAACACCGTGTCTGCAAATTGAGATACTGATTTGGCTTTTATCCTAAGTCATATTGCACGACTCGTTAAAGGGTTGATTGTGACTTGTAGGATCGCTACTTCCAATAGGTGGCGCTATAGAGTAAAGTCCTCTTTTTCTCAGAAGAGGCAATTTGCATATTTAAATTCCCAGAGGAGCATTGCACGGCGAATAAGCCTCCTTACCTTGACAAGCCAGAGATGGTATGTCACTCTCCATAAGGAGAAACGTTACCCCTTAGACCCCACTCCAGAGCCTCTCACCTAGCCAAATCAGTTCTCATGCTTCGCACTGACGAGGGCCAACAGCCCGAAACACCGTGTCTGCGAATTGAGATACTGATTTGGCTTTTATCCTAAGTCATATTGCACGACTCGTTAAAGGGTTGATTGTGACTTGTAGGATCGCTACTTCCAATAGGTGGCGCTATAGAGTAAAGTCCTCTTTTTCTCAGAAGAGGCAATTTGCATATTTAAATTCCCAGAGGAGCATTGCACGGCGAATAAGCCTCCTTACCTTGACAAGCCAGAGATGGTATGTCACTCTCCATAAGGAGAAACGTTACCCCTTAGACCCCACTCCAGAGCCTCTCACCTAGCCAAATCAGTTCTCATGCTTCGCACTGACGAGGGCCAACAGCCCGAAACACCGTGTCTGCGAATTGAGATACTGATTTGGCTTTTATCCTAAGTCATATTGCACGACTCGTTAAAGGGTTGATTGTGACTTGTAGGATCGCTACTTCCAATAGGTGGCGCTATAGAGTAAAGTCCTCTTTTTCTCAGAAGAGGCAATTTGCATATTTAAATTCCCAGAGGAGCATTGCACGGCGAATAAGCCTCCTTACCTTGACAAGCCAGAGATGGTATGTCACTCTCCATAAGGAGAAACGTTACCCCTTAGACCCCACTCCAGAGCCTCTCACCTAGCCAAATCAGTTCTCATGCTTCGCACTGACGAGGGCCAACAGCCCGAAACACCGTGTCTGCGAATTGAGATACTGATTTGGCTTTTATCCTAAGTCATATTGCACGACTCGTTAAAGGGTTGATTGTGACTTGTAGGATCGCTACTTCCAATAGGTGGCGCTATAGAGTAAAGTCCTCTTTTTCTCAGAAGAGGCAATTTGCATATTTAAATTCCCAGAGGAGCATTGCACGGCGAATAAGCCTCCTTACCTTGACAAGCCAGAGATGGTATGTCACTCTCCATAAGGAGAAACGTTACCCCTTAGACCCCACTCCAGAGCCTCTCACCTAGCCAAATCAGTTCTCATGCTTCGCACTGACGAGGGCCAACAGCCCGAAACACCGTGTCTGCGAATTGAGATACTGATTTGGCTTTTATCCTAAGTCATATTGCACGACTCGTTAAAGGGTTGATTGTGACTTGTAGGATCGCTACTTCCAATAGGTGGCGCTATAGAGTAAAGTCCTCTTTTTCTCAGAAGAGGCAATTTGCATATTTAAATTCCCAGAGGAGCATTGCACGGCGAATAAGCCTCCTTACCTTGACAAGCCAGAGATGGTATGTCACTCTCCATAAGGAGAAACGTTACCCCTTAGACCCCACTCCAGAGCCTCTCACCTAGCCAAATCAGTTCTCATGCTTCGCACTGACGAGGGCCAACAGCCCGAAACACCGTGTCTGCGAATTGAGATACTGATTTGGCTTTTATCCTAAGTCATATTGCACGACTCGTTAAAGGGTTGATTGTGACTTGTAGGATCGCTACTTCCAATAGGTGGCGCTATAGAGTAAAGTCCTCTTTTTCTCAGAAGAGGCAATTTGCATATTTAAATTCCCAGAGGAGCATTGCACGGCGAATAAGCCTCCTTACCTTGACAAGCCAGAGATGGTATGTCACTCTCCATAAGGAGAAACGTTACCCCTTAGACCCCACTCCAGAGCCTCTCACCTAGCCAAATCAGTTCTCATGCTTCGCACTGACGAGGGCCAACAGCCCGAAACACCGTGTCTGCGAATTGAGATACTGATTTGGCTTTTATCCTAAGTCATATTGCACGACTCGTTAAAGGGTTGATTGTGACTTGTAGGATCGCTACTTCCAATAGGTGGCGCTATAGAGTAAAGTCCTCTTTTTCTCAGAAGAGGCAATTTGCATATTTAAATTCCCAGAGGAGCATTGCACGGCGAATAAGCCTCCTTACCTTGACAAGCCAGAGATGGTATGTCACTCTCCATAAGGAGAAACGTTACCCCTTAGACCCCACTCCAGAGCCTCTCACCTAGCCAAATCAGTTCTCATGCTTCGCACTGACGAGGGCCAACAGCCCGAAACACCGTGTCTGCGAATTGAGATACTGATTTGGCTTTTATCCTAAGTCATATTGCACGACTCGTTAAAGGGTTGATTGTGACTTGTAGGATCGCTACTTCCAATAGGTGGCGCTATAGAGTAAAGTCCTCTTTTTCTCAGAAGAGGCAATTTGCATATTTAAATTCCCAGAGGAGCATTGCACGGCGAATAAGCCTCCTTACCTTGACAAGCCAGAGATGGTATGTCACTCTCCATAAGGAGAAACGTTACCCCTTAGACCCCACTCCAGAGCCTCTCACCTAGCCAAATCAGTTCTCATGCTTCGCACTGACGAGGGCCAACAGCCCGAAACACCGTGTCTGCGAATTGAGATACTGATTTGGCTTTTATCCTAAGTCATATTGCACGACTCGTTAAAGGGTTGATTGTGACTTGTAGGATCGCTACTTCCAATAGGTGGCGCTATAGAGTAAAGTCCTCTTTTTCTCAGAAGAGGCAATTTGCATATTCTCATCACCCAGTCTTTCTGTCAGCAACCTCAACTGAACCGCACCTATAACACAAAGTGAACTAAACGCTGTTGCTAGAGATTTGGATCTTCCCCAAAGTAAGGCTGAGCTCCTAGGTTCCTCTCCTAGAGGGCAATGTTCAGATTCCTTTGTTCTTGCAACTTTGATAAAGATTTTGGCCAATACTTCTTCATGGAGGGCGATCTTGTGGCATGCAACAACATCAACAGTTTAAAGGAAGCTCTGAAGATAAGTAAGGCTGCAAGCGCCAACTGCGAGAATACCTCCCTGTGTCTTCTCATAGGCAGCCAGACATTAGGGCTAGGATGCAAGGGGGCATATAGGGGCGGAATTTGTTCTCCTAAATGTTTCCTGTTATGCGGTACATATAAATGGAAAAAGCACCCTCATGCTAAAGAACATTTTATCATACAGTTAAATCTCTCCCTAAGGTCATAATGAAGAGGAACTATCGGATCTTGTGATAAATATAATACCACATATCATATATGACTGAATATGGTTTTCAATGTAGCAAAAATGTACAGAAATGTAAAAGGTAAATGCACTTACAGCAGCTACTAAACTATTTTCAGTGATAAATGTTACGCACAGCAGGGGTAAAGTATCGGTTATTAGAGTTGTTACCCTGGAAAAGATAAAAACAGAAAATAGATTAATAACTGTGAAAAATGAAACAAAAATTGTACATGATTATCATGTCTGCATTTGTTGGACCCCGTTTTAAAGGGAATCTGTCAGTAGGATAAACCCTCCTAAGCCGTCTATATGGGCATCTAAGGTATAGGAAGCTAAATAAAATGATACCTTGATATCTGCGATCCAATGAATTATTCCTGAGAAACCCATATTTTCTTAATATACAAATGAGCTGTTAAGCTCTATAGGCCGGACACTGATCTCTCTGAGAATCTGCCTCCAGAGATTATTATAAATGAAAAGGGACAGTTACCAGTGTGATGTCTAATGGTAATGACCGCTCTCTGCTCGCCTGATCTCACTGCAGAGCTGTGTGTGATTATACCTGACACATCTGCAGGTTCCTCTCACAGGCAGAAAGGGTGGCAAGCACAACTGTGAGAGCTGCAGCAAATGTATTTGTAAGAAGACAAAGTTCAGTTCTACTGTTCTATGATAGTTACACTCACACTGGTAAGGTCACTTTTTATTAAAAACTAGCTGAAGAGCCCGGCGTTGCCTGGGCATAGTAAATATCTGTGGTTAGTTATAGCACCTCACTTCTCTTATTTTCCCATCACGCCTCTCATTTTCCCCATCACATGTTTCATTTTCCCCCTCACATCTCTCATTTTCTCCCTCACACCTCATTTTCCCCCTCACTCCTCTTATTTTCCCCCTCACTCCTCTCATTCCCCCCTAACACTTGTCATTTCGACCTCACATCTGTAATTTTCCGATGACTCCACTATTTTCCCTCACTCCTCTCATTTTGCACTCACACCTTTTTATTTTCACCTCACACCTCTCATTTTCACCTCAGTATATACATGTTTGTCATCTCTCTTATATATAGTATACACCTGTATGTCATCTCCTGTATATAGTATATACCTGTATGTCATCTCCCCTGTATATAGTATATACCTGTATGTCATCTCCTCCTATATATAGTATATACCTGTATGTAATCTCCTCCTGTATATAGTATATACCTGTGTGTCATCTCACCTATATATAGTATATATCTGTGTGTCATCTCCTCCTGTATATAGTATATACATGTATGTCATCTCCTCCTATACATAGCATATACCTGTATGTCATCTCCTCCTGTATATACTATATACCTGTAGGTAATCTGCTCCTGTATATAGTATATACCTGTGTGTCATCTCCTCCTGTATATAGTATATACCTGTATGTCATCTCCTCCTGTATGTAGTATGTACCTGTATGTCATCTCCTCCTCTATATAGTATATACCTGTGTGTCATCTCTCCTGTATATAGTATATATCTGTGTGTCATCTCCTCCTGTATATAGTATATACCTGTGTGTCATCTCCCCTGTAAATAGTATATACCTGTGTGTCATCTCCTCCTGTATATAGTATATATCTGTATGTCATCTCCTCCTGTATTAGACCTCGTTCACACGTTATTTGGTCAGTATTTTTACCTCAGTATTTGTAAGCTAAATTGGCAGCCTGATAAATTCCCAGCCAACAGTAAGCCCACTCCCTGGCAGTATATATTAGCTCACACATACACATAATAGACAGGTCATGTGACTGACAGCTGCCGGATTCCTATATGGTACATTTGTTGCTCTTGTAGTTTGTCTGCTTATTAATCAGATTTTTATTTTTGAAGGATAATACCAGACTTGTGTGTGTTTTAGGGCGAGTTTCGTGTGTCAAGTTGTGTGTGTTGAGTTGCGTGTGGCGACATGCATGTAGCGACTTTTGTGAGATGAGTTTTGTGTGGCGACATGCGTGTAGCAACTTTTTGTGTGTCGAGTTGCATGTGACAGGTTAGTGTAGCAAGTTGTGTGCAGCCAGTTTTGCGCATGGCGAGTTTTGCGCGTGGCGAGATTTATGTGTGGTGCCTTTTGAGTATGTGCAAGTTTTGTGTGAGGCAACTTTTGCATGTGTTGCAACTTTTGTGCATGTGGCAATTTTTCCGCGTGTGCAAGTTTTGCGTGTGGCGAGTTTTCCATGAGGTGAGTTTTGCACGTGTGGCGAGTTTTGCATGTGGAGAGTTTTGCGCGTGACGAGTTTTGAGCGGCGACTTTTGTGTTTCGACTTTTATGTGGCGAGGTTGGTGTATGTGTGGTGAAATGTGCGCTGAGGGTGGTATATGTGTTCGAGCACGTGGTAGTGTGTGGCGCATTTTGTGTGTGTGTTCATATCCCCGTGGTGGTGTGGTGATTATCCCATGTCGGGGCCCCACCTTAGCAACTGTACAGTATATACTCTTTGGCACCATCGCTCTCATTCTTTAAGTCCCCCTTGTTCACATCTGGCAGCTGTTAATTTGCCTCCAACACTTTTCCTTTCATTTTTTCCCCATTATGTAGATAGGGGAAAAATTGTTTGGTGAATTGGAAAGCGCGGGGTTAACATTTCACCTCACAACATAGCCTATGACGCTCTCGGGGTCCAGACGTGTGACTGTGCAAAATTTTGTGGCTGTAGCTGCGACGGTTCAGATGCCAATCCCGGACACACACACATACACACATTCAGCTTTATATATTAGACTAGCTGTACTACCCGGCTTCGCCCGGGTTAATGGCTGCTGTTAGCAAAATAGAATGTGATAACAAAAATTTATTCTGCACACAAAAACCACAAAACAAATAGATAGAAATGTAATTATTAAAAGGCAAAAACTAAGCTAATAGAAGAATTTCACAACATATATTAGCTTTGTTATACTGAGAATGTCTTTGTTGCCTATATTAACCAATCAGAGCTCAGATTAATTAACTGTAGCAAAATAGAAGCTGAGCTGTGATTGGTTGCTATTGGCAGCCTGATAAATCCCCAGCCAACAGTAAGCCCTCCCCCTGGCAGTATATATTAGTTCACACATACACATAATAGACTGGTCATGTGACTGACAGCTGCCGGATTCCTATATGGTACATTTGTTGCTCTTGTAGTTTGTCTGCTTATTAATCAGATTTTTATTTTTGAAGGACAATACCAGTGTTACGATTCCGCCCGCTGCGCCGCATTTATCTCATACTTACCTCGCTGCAGCATCCCGGCGCGTCCCTGCCTCCTTCCGGTCTTCTCTCCATGCGCGCTCTGCTCCCGCTCCTCCTCGGGTGCGCGCGCGCTCCAGAGTCCTCGGCGCAAGCGCATATTGAAACCTGGTCCGTGCCCTCTGCGCCGTCCCTCTGCTCCCTGACCCGGAAGGTATGCCTAGACCTTCCTTATCAGGCCGCCTCTTCCTATCGGCGGTGCCTGATTGTCATTTGTCTTTTCAAGTGCTTCTGGCCCCCCGGTGTATCTCCCTGTCTGGTTGCTCTCCGTTCTCTACCGTGCTTAATCTGGTTTCTCTCCTTATCCTCTTGCAGTGTCCTGTGTTCCTGGGTTTCCTGCCTTCAGTCCTCCTGTGCCTTCCTTCCTGCCTACGTTCCTGTTTTCCCAGCCTGCCAACCAGTTTGTCTTCCTGCTTGTTCCAGTCTCCAGCCTGTCCTCCGTGTTACCTCCTCCGGTCCTTGCCCTCGTGGTTAGTCCTCTTGTTCTCCTCCTCCGTTTACCTACTTCCTCCGGTTTTCCTTCTGCCCGTCCTTTTCCCTTCTACCAGCTTCCGTGGCGATAGTCTCCCTCGGGCCTGCCCCTAACGCTCCCTGTATAGGGGGTGGTATACTTGGTCAGCTCGCCCGTGGGGGGTTCGTCGTCACGGTCCAGTGGGTCCACTCCATAGTCCTCGTCTAGTCCTCACAGTACAATCAGGCCATGGACCCCGCTGGTACTCCTTTTTCCGCGCAGAAAGAACTTGGGGTTCTTCGTGAAAATCAGAATAGGATCATGGCCTTTTTAAAGACCATGGAGTCCCGCTTGTCCGCTTTGCAGCCCTCCGATCCTGGGAGCGCGTCCCAAATGGCGAGTCTCCAGCAGGAACTCGTTCAGCAACGCGACACCCAGGGTCATATTCTCAATTATATTGCTTCACTGGATAATCGACTACTTTCCATGCAGTCGACACCTGCTCCCGTCCCTCATCCACCTCCTCGCCTGGCCAAACCTCCACGTTATAGTGGGGATCCTAAATTGTGCCGGGGTTTTTTAAACCAGTGCCAATTACACTTTGAGCTCTTGCCGCAACTCTACCCCACGGATCGGGCTAAGGTGGCTTTTCTCGTGTCTCACTTGGAGGGAGAGGCTTTGGCCTGGATTAATCCACTTTGGGAGCGGGATGATCCCCTGGTCTCTCATCTCGCTAATTTTTTGGAGACGTTTCGCAAGGTCTCCGATGAACCTGGGCGCCTGGCCTCCACTACCGAGTCCCTCTTTAGTCTCCGCCAAGGTTCTCTTTCTGTCGGCCAGTACGCCATTCAGTTTCGTACTCTGTCATCAGAGTTAGGCTGGAATAATGAGGCCTTGGTGGGAGCTTTTTGGCGAGGTTTGTCGTCTCGAATTAAGGACGAGCTGGCAGGCCGAGATACTCCTACTACCTTGGAGGATCTCATATCCTTGGCTACCCGCATCGACCTTCGTTTCCAGGAACGGCTCCGCGAAACTACTAGAGAAAGAAGGCCTTCTCGTCCATCTTCGATTTCTTTCAGCTCCTCATCTCGTTTGCCTTCCTCTCCTCCGGTGTCGTCTCCCGAACCCATGCAGGTGGACCGTCTTCACCCAGCCGAACTACGCCGCAAGGAGAGAATTGCTCAAGGTCTTTGTTTTTACTGCGGCAGTTCGTCTCACCTTCTGCGTTCCTGTCCTGTGAGACCGGGAAACGCCTCCGCCTAGGCCAGGTAAGAGAGGCCTCCCTAGGTATTTCTGAACCCTCTCTACCTTTAACTCTTTCCGTTTTAGTTTGTCTTGGTTCTACCCGTTCCTCTGAAGTGGCTTATATTGATTCTGGTGCTGCAGGAAACTTTATTCAGTTAGAGGCGGTCAAGAGACTTCTCATTCCTGTCAAATCTTTGGAGACTCCCCGGCACTTAGCTTCGGTCGATGGTAGGCCCTTGCTGGAAACCGTGACCCTCATCACCCATGAAGTGGAGTTACAGATCGGAGCCCTACATCGGGAGAAGATTGCCTTCTACGTGTTGCCCTCACTATCCCATACATTCTTATTGGGGCTTCCTTGGCTTAGGACTCATGAACCAGTCCTGGATTGGCGATCAGGGGACGTTCTTCGCTGGGGTCACGCCTGTCATTCCAGGTGTCTTCTTTCCGTGCAACCTGTTAGGTCTCTTCAGTCTAATCGGGCACCTACTGGTTTACCTTCTGCCTACTGGTCCTTCTCAGATGTCTTCGACAAAAAAGAGGCTGAGGTCTTGCCTCCACATCGTCCGTTTGATTGCCCGATCGACCTGATACCAGGAACAACTCCACCCAGGGGACGAATTTATCCTTTGAATCCTCTAGAGTCTCAAGCTATGACTGAGTATGTCCAGGAAAATCTTGCCAGAGGCTTTATCCGGAAGTCGTCCTCACCCGCAGGCGCGGGTTTCTTTTTCGTCAAGAAGAAGGACGGCTCTCTCTGTCCCTGCATCGATTACCGGGGTCTTAACAATATCACCGTTAAGAACAAATACCCCCTTCCTCTTATTCCGGAACTCTTTGACCGTCTTCGAGGAGCACGCATTTTCACTAAATTAGACCTTCGAGGGGCCTACAATTTGGTCCGTATTCGTTCAGGCGACGAATGGAAGACCGCCTTTAACACCAGAGACGGACACTACGAGTATTTAGTCATGCCCTTTGGTCTGTGCAATGCTCCTGCTGTGTTCCAGGAATTTGTAAACGAGATCTTCCGGGATCTTCTGTACACCTGCGTGGTAATTTACTTGGACGATATTCTGATTTTTTCTTCAGATTTGGTCGCCCACAGAAAGCATGTTCGTCTGGTACTACTACGTTTGAGAGAGAATCACCTTTATGCCAAACTGGAGAAATGCGCCTTTGAACAGCCGTCTCTTCCCTTCTTAGGTTACATTATCTCTGATTCAGGTCTTCGCATGGATCCGGAGAAGGTGTCTGCCGTACTCAATTGGCCACAACCTAATGGTGTCAAGGCCATCCAGCGATTCCTTGGTTTCGCAAATTACTATCGTCAATTCATCCCTCATTTCTCCTCTTTGTCCGGTCCTATCACCGCTCTGATTCGAAAGGGATCCAATCCTCACATCTGGTCGTCTGAAGCCTTAGATGCCTTCTCGTCTCTGAAACAAGCCTTTGCCTCTGCTCCAGTACTACATCGTCCTGAGTTGAACAAACCTTTTGTTCTAGAGGTTGATGCATCTGCAGCTGGAGCCGGAGCCGTACTCTCTCAAAGGTCCTCCTCCGGAAAGCTGGTTCCTTGCGGTTTTTTCTCCAAGACTTTCTCTTCTTCTGAACGAAACTATTCTATTGGCGACAGGGAACTCTTAGCCATCAAGTTGGCTTTTGAGGAGTGGAGGTACCTTTTGGAGGGAGCTGTTCATCCATTTAAAGTCTTCACGGATCACAAGAACCTGGCATACCTTCGCTCTGCTCAGAGACTTAATCCCCGGCAAGCTAGATGGTCTTTGTTTTTTGCCCGCTTTGATTTTGAGTTGCATTTTTGCCCAGGTAACAAGAATTTCAAGGCCGACGCTTTGTCCAGGTCCTTTTTGTCTTCTGATTCCGAGGAGGAGCCCTCCCTTATCTTGGATCCATCTAAGGTCATCATGGTGGCTCCTGTTACCTTTTCTTCTTTACCGCCCGGTAAGACTTTTGTTCCTGTGTGCAACAGAAAACGAGTTCTTCGGTGGGGTCATGCTTCCAAGCTGGCAGGCCATGTCGGCTTCAAGAAGACTCTCTCCCTTGTGTCCCGCTTTTATTGGTGGCCGACACTTCTGCAAGATATCCGAAGCTTCATTGTTTCCTGTCCTTCGTGTGCCAAGAATAAATCTCCAAGGCATTTACCCTCTGGTTTGCTTCATCCGCTTCCTGTTCCTTCCGCTCCTTGGCAACACATTGCAATGGATTTTATCACCGATCTACCTCGATCCTCCGGTTGCACCGTCATCCTCGTCATCGTAGACAGGTTCTCCAAGATGGCTCACTTCATATCTCTCCCTGGATTACCGTCTGCACCTGAATTGGCGAGAGTTTTTATTCGTCATATTTTTCGCATTCACGGCCTTCCCCAGCATATTGTTTCCGACAGAGGGGTACAGTTCACCTCCCGTTTTTGGAGGTCTCTCTGCAAGTCCATGGACATCTCACTTGATTTTTCTTCTGCCTACCATCCACAGACCAATGGACAAGTAGAACGTACCAATCAGACTCTGGTGTCTTATCTTCGTCACTTTTCTAATTCTCATCAGAATGACTGGGTAGATTTGCTTCCTTGGGCAGAATTTACTTACAACAATCATACCAGTGAATCTACTTCCAAGTCTCCTTTTTTCATCGTCTACGGGCAGCATCCTGGTGTTCCACTTCCGGTTCCCCCAGTCTCAGGTGTCCCAGCGGCCGATCTTTTGTCCGGGGAGTTCTCTAGGATTTGGCAGGAGACCAGGACGGCTCTTGAACTGGCCTGCGCCAGTATGAAGAAGCATGCGGACAAAAGACGCTTGGATTCTCCCCTCTTTCAGCCCGGTGATAAAGTGTGGTTATCTTCCAAGTTTGTCCGCTTAAAAATTCCTTCACACAAACTGGGTCCCCGCTATATTGGTCCCTTCGAGGTCTTGTCTCGTATCAATAATGTCTCTTATAAGTTAAAGCTTCCTGCTTCCCTCCGCATCCCCAATTCTTTCCATGTTTCCCTCCTGAAGCCTGTGGTCCTCAATCAGTTCCATTCCACATTCTATCATTCTCCTCAACCGAGTTTTTGTAATGATGTCTTTGAGGTTAAAGATATTCTTGCTATGAAAAGGGTTCGTGGGAGGCCCTTCTTTCTGGTGGATTGGAAGGGTTTTGGGCCCGAGGAGAGATCTTGGGAGCCTCGGGAGAACATTCAGGCTCCTCAAATTTTGGCTAAGTTCCTCTCGACTCTTAGGAGGGAGGGGCTTAAGGGGGGGGTACTGTTACGATTCCGCCCGCTGCGCCGCATTTATCTCATACTTACCTCGCTGCAGCATCCCGGCGCGTCCCTGCCTCCTTCCGGTCTTCTCTCCATGCGCGCTCTGCTCCCGCTCCTCCTCGGGTGCGCGCGCGCTCCAGAGTCCTCGGCGCAAGCGCATATTGAAACCTGGTCTGTGCCCTCTGCGCCGTCCCTCTGCTCCCTGACCCGGAAGGTATGCCTAGACCTTCCTTATCAGGCCGCCTCTTCCTATCGGCGGTGCCTGATTGTCATTTGTCTTTTCAAGTGCTTCTGGCCCCCCGGTGTATCTCCCTGTCTGGTTGCTCTCCGTTCTCTACCGTGCTTAATCTGGTTTCTCTCCTTATCCTCTTGCAGTGTCCTGTGTTCCTGGGTTTCCTGCCTTCAGTCCTCCTGTGCCTTCCTTCCTGCCTACGTTCCTGTTTTCCCAGCCTGCCAACCAGTTTGTCTTCCTGCTTGTTCCAGTCTCCAGCCTGTCCTCCGTGTTACCTCCTCCGGTCCTTGCCCTCGTGGTTAGTCCTCTTGTTCTCCTCCTCCATTTACCTACTTCCTCCGGTTTTCCTTCTGCCCGTCCTTTTCCCTTCTACCAGCTTCCGTGGCGATAGTCTCCCTCGGGCCTGCCCCTAACGCTCCCTGTATAGGGGGTGGTATACTTGGTCAGCTCGCCCGTGGGGGGTTCGTCGTCACGGTCCAGTGGGTCCACTCCATAGTCCTCGTCTAGTCCTCACAACCAGACTTGTGTGTGTTTTAGGGCGAGTTTCATGTGTCAAGTTGTGTGCGTTGAGTTGCGTGTGGCGACATGCATGTAGCAACTTTTGTGAGATGAGTTTTGTGTGGTGACATGCGTGTAGCAACTTTTTGTGTGTCGAGTTGCATGTGACAGGTTAGTGTAGCAAGTTGTGTGCAGCAAGATTTGTGCATGGCGAGTTTTGCACGTGGCGAGTTTTATGTGTGGTGCATTTTGAGTATGTGCCAGTTTTGTGTGAGGCAACTTTTGCATGTGTTGCAACTTTTGTACATGTGGCAATTTTTCTGTGTGTGCAAGTTTTGCATGAGGTGAGTTTTCCATGAGGTGAGTTTTGCACGTGTGGCGAGTTTTGCTTGAGCCTAGTTTTGCATATGGCGAGTTTTGCATGTAGCGAGTTTTGCGCGTGGCGAGTTTTGAGTGGTGACTTTTGTGTTTCAACTTTTATGTGGCGAGGTTGGTGTGTGTGTGGTGAAATGTGTGCTGAGGGTCGTATATGTGTTCAAGCACGTGGTAGTGTGTGGCATATTTTGTGTTTGTGTTCATATCCCCGTGTGTGGTGAGTATCCCATGTCGGGGCCCCACCTTAGCAACTGTACGGTATATACTCTTTGGTGCCATCGCTCTCATTCTTTAAGTCCCCATTGTTCACATCTGGCAGCTGTCAATTTTCCTCCAACACTTTTCCCTTCACTTTTTCCCCATTATGTAGATAGGGGCAAAATTGTTTGGTGAATTGGAACGCGCGGGGTTAAAATTTCACCTCACAACATAGCCTATGACGCTCTCGGGGTCCAGACGTGTGACTGTGCAAAATTTTGTGGCTGTAGCTGCGACGGTGCAGATGCCAATCCCGGACATACACACATACATACACACATACACACATTCAGCTTTATATATTAGATATACCTGTGTGTCATCTCACCTATATATAGTATATATCTGTGTGTCATCTCCTCCTGTATATAGTATATACCTGTATGTCATCTCCTCCTATACATAGCATATACCTGTATGTCATCTCCTCCTGTATATACTATATACCTGTAGGTAATCTGCTCCTGTATATAGTATATACCTGTATGTTATCTCCTGCTGTATGTAGTATGTACCTGTATGTCATCTCCTCCTCTATATAGTATATACCTGTGTGTCATCTCTCCTGTATATAGTATATATCTGTGTCATCTCCTCCTGTATATAGTATATACCTGTGTGTCATCTCCCCTGTAAATAGTATATACCTGTGTGTCATCTCCTCCTGTATATAGTATATATCTGTATGTCATCTCCTCCTGTATTAGACCTCGTTCACACGTTATTTGGTCAGTATTTTTACCTCAGTATTTGTAAGCTAAATTGGCAGCCTGATAAATCCCCAGCCAACAGTAAGCCCACCCCCTGGCAGTATATATTAGCTCACACATACACATAATAGACTGGTCATGTGACTGACAGCTGCCGGATTCCTATATGGTACATTTGTTGCTCTTGTAGTTTGTCTGCTTATTAATCAGATTTTTATTTTTGAAGAATAATACCAGACTTGTGTGTGTTTTAGGGCGAGTTTCGTGTGTCAAGTTGTGTGTGTTGAGTTGCGTGTGGCGACATGCATGTAGCGACTTTTGTGAGATGAGTTTTGTGTGGCGACATGCGTGTAGCAACTTTTTGTGTGTCGAGTTGCATGTGACAGGTTAGTGTAGCAAGTTGTGTGCAGCAAGTTTTGCGCATGGCGAGTTTTGCGCGTGGCGAGTTATATGTGTGGTGCCTTTTGGGTATGTGCAAGTTTTGTGTGAGGCAACTTTAGCATGTGTTGCAACTTTTGTGCATGTGTCAATTTTTCCGCGTATGCAAGTTTTGCGTGTGGCGAGTTTTCCATGAGGTGAGTTTTGCACATGTGGCGAGTTTTGCATGTGGATAGTTTTGTGCGTGGCGAGTTTTGAGCGGCGACTTTTGTATTTCGACTTTTGTGTTTCGACTTTTATGTGGCGAGGTTGGTGTATGTGTGGTGAAATGTGTGCTGAGGGTGGTATATGTGTTCGAGCACGTGGTAGTGTGTGGCGCATTTTGTGTGTGTGTGTTCATATCCCCGTGGTGGTGTGGTGATTATCCCATGTCGGGGCCCCACCTTAGCAACTGTACAGTATATACTCTTTGGCGCCATCGCTCTCACTCTTTAAGTCCCCCTTGTTCATATCTGGCAGCTGTTAATTTGCCTCCAACACTTTTCCTTTCATTTTTTCCCCATTATGTAGATAGGGGCAAAATTGTTTGGTGAATTGGAAAGCGCGGGGTTAAAATTTCACCTCACAACATAGCGTTGACGCTCTCGGGGTCCAGACGTGTGACTGTGCAAAATTTTGTGCCTGTAGCTGCGACGCCTCCAACACTTTTCCTTTCATTTTTTCCCCATTATGTAGATAGGGGCAAAATTGTTTGGTGAATTGGAAAGCGCGGGGTTAAAATTTCACCTCACAACATAGCCTATGACGCTCTCGGGGTCCAGACGTGTGACTGTGCAAAATTTTGTGGCTGTAGCTGCGACGGGTTCAGATGCCAATCCCGGACATACATACATACATACACATATACACACATTCAGCTTTATACACTCACCGGCCACTTTATTAGGTACACCATGCTAGTAACGGGTTGGACCCCCTTTTGCCTTCAGAACTGCCTCAATTCTTCGTGGCATAGATTCAACAAGGTGCTGGAAGCATTCCTCAGAGATTTTGGTCCATATTGACATGATGGCATCACACAGTTGCCGCAGATTTGTCGGCTGCACATCCCAAAGATGCTCCATACAAGGCAGGATGGATCCATGCTTTCATGTTGTTTACGCCAAATTCTGACCCTACCATCCGAATGTCGCAGCAGAAATCGAGACTCATCAGACCAAGCAACGTTTTTCCAATCTTCTACTGTCCAATTTCGATGAGCTTGTACAAATTGTAGCCTCAGTTTCCTGTTCTTAGCTGAAAGGAGTGGTACCCGGTGTGGTCTTCTGCTGCTGTAGCCCATCTGCCTCAAAGTTCGACGCACTGTGCGTTCAGAGATGCTCTTAGGCCTACCTTGGTTGTAACGGGTGGCGATTTGAGTCACTGTTGCCTTTCTATCAGCTCGAACCAGTCTGCCCATTCTCCTCTGACCTCTGGCATCAACAAGGCATTTCCGCCCACAGAACTGCCGCTCACTGGATTTTTTTTCTTTTTCGGACCATTCTCTGTAAACCCTAGAGATGGTTGTGCGTGAAAATCCCAGTAGATCAGCAGTTTCTGAAATACTCAGACCAGCCCTTCTGGCACCAACAACCATGCCACGTTCAAAGGCACTCAAATCACCTTTCTTCCCCATACTGATGCTCGGTTTGAACTGCAGGAGATTGTCTTGACCATGTCTACATGCCTAAATGCACTGAGTTGCCGCCATGTGATTGGCTGATTAGAAATTAAGTGTTAACAAGAAGTTGGACAGGTGTACCTAATAAAGTGGCCGGTGAGTGTATATTAGATAAGCCCTTTAGACAGATTCTCAAGCAGATTAGTGTCTGGCCACCCATAGTACTGAACAGTTCATCTAATATATAATTGCCTAGAATACTACTTCCTGCAATTTGTGCCAACTTCCATGGCTTTGTCCTGAGCTAATGTCCGGAGCTAATGTCCGGAGCTAATGTCCGGAGCTAAGTGACGTCACCAGTGTCCTACACCCAGGCAGAGCACAGGGGCCCCAGGCAGCATATGGGGCCCCAGGCAGAGCACAGTGGCCCCAGGCAGAGCACAGGGGCCCAAGGCAGCATATGGGGCCCCAGGCAGAGCACAGTGGTCCCAGGCAGAGCACAGGGGCCCCAGGCAGCCTATGGGGCCCCAGGCAGAGCACAGTGGCCCCAGGCAGAGCACAGGGGCCCCAGGCAGCATATGGGGCCCCAGGCAGAGCACAGGGGCCCCAGGCAGCATATGGGGCCCCAGGCAGAGCACAGTGGCCCCAGGCAGAGCACAGGGGCCCCAGGCAGAACATGGGGCCCCAGGCAGAGCACAGGGGCCCCAGGCAGAGCACAGGGGCCCCAGGCAGCATATGGGGCCCCAGGCAGAGCACAAGGGCCCCAGGCAGAGCACAGGGGCCCCAGGCAGCATATGGGGCCCCAGGCAGAGCACAGGGGCCCCAGGCAGCATATGGGGCCCCAGGCAGCATATGGGGCCCCAGGCAGAGCACAGTGGCCCCAGGCAGAGCACAGGGGCCCCAGGCAGAACATGGGGCCCCAGGCAGAGCACAGGGGCCCCAGGCAGAGCACAGGGGCCCCAGGCAGCATATGGGGCCCCAGGCAGAGCACAGGGGCCCCAGGCAGCATATGGGGCCCCAGGCAGAGCACAGTGGCCCCAGGCAGCATATGGGGCCCCAGGCAGAGCACAGTGGCCCCAGGCAGAGCACAGGGGCCCCAGGCAGCATATGGGGCCCCAGGCAGAGCACAGTGGTCCCAGGCAGAGCACAGGGGCCCCAGGCAGCTTATGGGGCCCAAGGCAGAGCACAGTGGCCCCAGGCAGAACATGGGGCCCCAGGAAGAGCACAGTGGCCCCAGGCAGAGCACAGGGGCCCCAGGCAGAGCACAGGGGCCCCAGGCAGCATATGGGGCCCCAGGCAGAGCACAGGGGCCCCAGGCAGCATATGGGGCCCCAGGCAGAGCACAGTGGCCCCAGGCAGAGCACAGGGGCCCCAGGCAGAGCACAGGGGCCCCAGGCAGCATATGGGGCCCCAGGCAGAGCACAGTGGTCCCAGGCAGAGCACAGGGGCCCCAGGCAGCCTATGGGTCCCCAGGCAGAGCACAGTGGCCCCAGGCAGAACATGGGGCCCCAGGCAGAGCACAGGGGCCCCAGGCAGAGCACAGGGGCCCCAGGCAGCATATGGGGCCCCAGGCAGAGCACAGTGGTCCCAGGCAGCCTATGGGGCCCCAGGCAGAGCACAGGGGCCCCAGGCAGCATATGGGGCCCCAGGCAGAGCACAGGGGCCCCAGGCAGCATATGGGGCCCCAGGCCTCTAGAGCACAGTGGCCCCAGGCAGAGCACAGGGGCCCCAGGCAGAACATGGGGCCCCAGGCAGAGCACAGGGGCCCCAGGCAGAGCACAGGGGCCCCAGGCAGCATATGGGGCCCCAGGCAGAGCACAGGGGCCCCAGGCAGCATATGGGGCCCCAGGCAGAGCACAGCGATATTTTGGACCACTGTGCGGTGTTTCAGACCCCCTGTGTGATGTCTGGGGCCCTGTTCTTAAGTATATTAAAGATTAAAGTAACGTATATTAAAGTATATTATAGATCAAATTTGACACGTTTATGAGCACCATTGAGTGATATACTCAAGAATGACATAATTTTTCAACATTTTATGGTTTCAAACTGTAAACACTCAGAGTTTTTTTTACTTCAACCAGAAAACCTTAACGGTTCATAAAAAACTTGACTGTTCAGGATATGATAAAAGTCATAGTATTCTGAATCTTTAACTTATAAAGATACCTTTACATGGGGTGATTATTGGTTCCAGAGAGGCTTTCGGCCGATAATCGTACACATGGCTGGTGACAGGACAATACAATATAAACGTTCAAAGGTAAACACTGATAACATTAAAATCTAATATATAATTGCCTAGAATACTACTTCCGGCAATTTGTGCCAACTTCCGTGGCTTTGTCCGGAGATAATGTCCGGAGATAAGTGATGTCACCAGCGTCCTACACCCGCTCAGGGTGGACAAAGATATATGCCTTCGTGGTGCGCGGCACTTTTCTGATTCGTTGCCGCCTGCCGCGAGCGACCAATCAGAAATGTGCCGTACTGTCAAGAATTGTCAAGAGCTGGTGAGTGCAGCCATTTTTTGTTCTTTCTTACTATTATTTATTAATTGTATTATTCTTACATTTGAATAAATAAAGTATATATGGATTCTAGACTCCCGATTCTTTAGAATCGGGCTGCCATCTAGTTTATAAATAAAAATAATGTGGATTTCTCTGGAAGTAAATATCAAATTGCAGATATTATGGTGTCATTTTATTCAGCTTCCTATGACCTACCTGCCCATATAGATGGCTTAGGAGGGGTGATACCTCTGACAGATTCCATTTAATATTTTGCATTTAATGTAATCACCTAATGAATCTCAATTATGGTGCCACAATACTCCTGATAAGAATGGTGGTAGTGCATTTTTTTTTCAAATTCAAGTTTTTTGTTTTTGTATTTAGAAAGTACAAGAAAATACAATACAAGTAGTACAGGGGGTAAAATATAACTATTAGTGATGAGAGAATATACTCGTTACTTGAGATTTCTCGAGCATGCTCGGGTGTCCTCCGAGTATTTTTTAGTGTTCGGAGATTTATTTTTTCTTGCCACAGCTGAATGATTTACATCTGTTAGCCAGCATAAGTACATGTGGGGATTCCCTAGCAACCAAGCAACCCCCACATGTACTTAGTATATTCGCTCATCACTAATAACTATAAATCAATGCATAACTTCAGTACATTGGGGGTTTAGGGAGGATTTTCCATCAATATCCCGATCAAGCATGTATTTTTCCATATGAAAGATAAAGAGAGAGAGGGAGCAGACCACGACAGACCACCAATCAATAGAGTGTGATTATGAACATTGTTATGACGACATCCCGGATAATCTTAGTAGTTGGGGGCTAGATGGTAGGCGTCACAGTTTTGGAAATTATCCAATCCCTCCAAATCACACAATATCTTTCAACATCAGCTGGTGAGAGGGCAATCAGGTACTCCATCCTATTAAGGAGAAAAATCGCCGCAAACCATTTGTTAGGGCTATCAGAATGCACCAAGTAATAGAGAGATAGATACGAGATGCGTTCGCAGCCCGGGGTCCACCGTGCAGAGATACCTGCTGCAAAGTAATGGCGGATGGACAGTGAGCTCACACGTGGGTTAAACTTCACCCCGTGTGAAATGTAAGCGACCTCTGTTGCCTCACAGAGTCGAGCTGTACACAGAAACTAAAACCCTAACTAGGGTTGTGCTTGCTCAGGTACTCTTCTGTGCTAACCGCACACATGACCAGATGCTAAGCCAAGGCTAATTGCCCCCACTGACGCTAGCTGCCTGCCTGAGTGTACAGCCCCAAAGCTAAACAGACTCACACCACATATATACAGAGTGGTAGAGTATCCACTGGCAACAGCCAAACACAAATGATACTAGCGCATGGCCGTGCGGCCATGCAAACCTTTTATAGTTGTAGCTCTTCAGGACCTTCCTAGTGGACTAATAGAAGCTGCTACAGGACCTGAGCATGTGACCCCCAACCTCCAATGAGAGGTCTTCGCTTGGGCATGCTCAGAAGGAGAAAAGCAGGACTTAGTCCCAGGAGCGCTTGCTCACCGCCGAACAGTACTGGTTACAATGGCTGAACCTGGAAGGGCAGCAGTAACCAAACGTGCAGAATCTGTCTGAGCCAGGCACTGGGACCGACATCTCTGCTGAGCAGGCTCCACTGCGGCGAGAAGAATGGGAGAACGCAGCGTACATGGTTCTAAATTCCCCCTGTGCAGCAACAGGAACGACACCTAACACCATTGCTCCACAGTGTGTGGAGTAGTGCTTTTCCAATGACGTGGAATGACATTCTTTGCCGCCTGTATTAGGTAGCCTATTTACGACCTTTTATACATGCGTTTACTTATTGGTGACATTGATAAGGTGAGGGCTTCTGGCATATTGGGATAGTCAGACCAGTTTTTTTCTCAATCAAGGGAACCACCTTTGCCCAAAATGTATTTATTATAGGGCACCCCCCACCATATGTGTGACATTGTCCCCTCCCCACACCTCCAACATCTGTCTGAGACCACTGGGTACCGGTAGTGTATATTTTAATGTTTTGGGGCACTTTTTATTTTTATATTTAAGGGGCAAACTGTTAATTTTCTATAGTAACCCCTTCACAACATTTGACATACCTATATGTAATGGAATGGAAGGAGTTCCCGACCAATGAAGTATAGGTACATCATGATGTTCATGGGAACACAGGAGATATGCCCACGCACTCACCACCGGGAGCTCAGCTTACAAGGCTGCTGAGACCTGACTCTCACAGCCAGGTGTTTAACCCCCTAAATGCTGCAATCGATATAGCAACATTTAGGAGGCTGGGAGAGCACTTTCTCACCTCTGATCGGTGCCCCCGTGACATCATTGCAAGGGCCCAATAGTTGCCATGGTTACCCGAGGTCGTAGTGACGGCATCCAGGTCACCAAGGTCAGAGCATGGTCTAAGAGGCTTCTGTCAGTGTAGCACTGACAGGTCTAATGCATTGCAGTGCATTATACCAGGGATCAGAATTATAAAAGTTAAAGTCCCGTAGAGGGACTAAGTAAAAATGTTTTAAAAAATTGTAAAAATATATATTTTAAAAAAATCACAAAATAATAATAATACAATAATATTATACTCATAAAATGTACTTTTTATGTAAAAACAAAAATGAACAAAAAAAGTACACATTTGATATTGCTGCCTCACCATAAAAAAAAGGCATAAAACAATGCTTTTTCATCATACCGTTGAACAAAAAGTGGAATAAAATGCAATCAAAAAGACAAATGTAAATAAAACTGGTATCTCTCAAAAGGTCATCTTGTCCCACAAAAAAATAAGCACCATACAGCTCCATAAACAGAGATATAAAAAAGTTATAGCTCTCAGAATAAAGTGATGCAAACACAATTCTTTAAATCAAATAGTTTTTATTACGTAAAAGCTGCAAAACATAAAAAAATTATATAAATGAGGTAATCATACTGACCTGAAGAATAAAGCTTCCTTATCACTTTTACCATTTGGTTAACAGCATTAAAAGAAACAATTCCTGAATTGCTGTTTTTTGTTCATTCTACCTCCCAAAGATCGGAATAGAAAGCGATCAAAAATGTAATGTGCCCGAAAATGGTACCAATAAAATGTCAACTCATCCCACAAAAAAACAAGACCTCGCATGACTCTGTTAGCAGGGGTCTCAGGTCCATCATCTGTTAATGGAAATATAGGGGGCTTCCACATTACTAGTAACTAGTATGTTTATACTGGAAAAGCCCTATGGCTCCTTGCCTCTCAAAAGAGATCCAGTGAATTTTGAGCTCCCAAATAAAAATGCCCCCTCCTTCCTGTGCCCAAACTGCAGTTAGCATCCATGTTTGGCATTTCTGTAGTGATAAGAGCCCGCCTAATTTATGGGGTCCATGTCTCCAGAAGCATGAGCTGGTCATAATGTACTGGGCACTACAATGTAAACTGGCAGATTTGCAATTTTCCCTCAGCAACATCCACTGCTGCTTGTTTCTGGAAAACAGCCATGGAGTCAAAATCATCACTACACCTGTAGACAAATTCCCAGAGCGATGCCATTTCCAAACTGGGGTCACTTAACCCCTTTACCCCCAAGGGTGGTTTGCACGTTAATGACCGGGCCAATGTTTACAATTCTGACCACTGTCCCTTTATGAGGTTATAACTCTGGAACGCTTCAACGGATCTTGGCGATTCTGACACTGATTTCTCGTGACATATTGTACTTCATGATAGTGGTAAAATTTCTTCGATATAACTTGCGTTTATTTGTGAAAAAAATGGAAATTTGGCAAAAATTTTGAAAATTTCGCAATTTTCCAAATTTGAATTTTTATGCCCTTAAATCACGGAGATATGTCACACAAAATACTTAATAGGTAACATTTCCCACATGTTTACTTTACATCAGCACAAATTAGGACCCAAAATTTTTTTTTGTTAGAGAGTTATAAGGGTTAAAAGTTGACCAGCAATTTCTCATTTTTACAACACCATTTTTTTTAGGGACCACATCTCATTTGAAGTCATTTTGAGGGGTCTATATGGTAAAAAATACCCAAGTGTGACATCATTCTAAAAACTGCACCCTTCACGGTGCTCAAAACCACATTCAAGAAATTTATTAACCCTTCAGGTGTTTCACAGGAATTTTTGGAATGTTTAAATAAAAATTAACATTTAAATCTTTTATACACAAAATGTATTTCAGTTCCAATTTGTTTTGTTTTACCAAGGGTAACCGGAGAAAATGGACCCCAAATGTACAATTTGTGCTGAGTACGCTGATACCCCATATGTGGGGGTAAACCACTGTTTGGGCGCATGGCAGAGCTCGGAAGGGAAGGAGTGCCATTTGACTTTTCAATGCAAAATCGACTGGAATTGAGATGGAACGCCATGTTGCGTTTGGAGAGCCCCTGATGTGCCTAAACATCGAAACCCCCCACAAGTGACACCATTTTGGAAAGTAGACCCCCTAAGGAACTTATCTAGATGTGTGGTGAGCACTTTGACCCCCAAAGTGCTTCACAGAAGTTTATAATGCAGAGCCATAAAAATAAAAAATCATATTTTTTCACAAAAATTATCTTTTCGTCCCCAACTTTTTATTTTCCCAAGGGTAAGAGAAGAAATTAGACCACAAAAGTTGTTGTGCAATTTGTCCTGAGTACGCCGATACCCCATATGTGGGGGTAAACGACTGTTTGGGCGCATGGCAGAGCTCGGAAGGGAAGGAGCGCCATTTGACTTTTCAATGCAAAATTGACTGGAATTAAGATGGGACGCCATGTCGCGTTTGGAGAGCCCCTGATGTGCCTAAACATTAAACCCCCCCACAAGTGACACCATTTTGGAAAGTAGACCCCCTAAGGAACTTATCTAGATGTGTTTTGAGAGCTTTGATCCCCCAAGTGTTTCACTATGGTTTTTAACGCAGAGCCGTGAAAATAAAAATTCTTTTTTTTTTTTTCACAAAAATGATATTTTAGCCCCCAGTTTTGTATTTTCACAAGGGTAACAGGATAAGTTGGACCCAAAAAGTTGTTGTCCAATTTGTCTTGAGTACGCTGATACCCCATATGTGGGGGGGAACCACTGTTTGGGCGCATGGCAGAGCTCGGGAGGGAAGGTGTTATGACCTGGTGGTTACGGAGCAGCACTGAAATGACCTGGTGGGTAAAATGAATCATGGGACAAGCTCTGAGGAGGTGGTAGCTTTACTGACCGCAGTTCCTACTCCTAACACCAACACTAGAAATAGCCGTGGAGTGTTCCTGTCACTCCCTAGACACCTCGTCACAGCCTAAGAACTAACTACCCCTAAAGATGGAAACAGAAAACTATCTTGCCTCAGAGAAATTCCCAAAAGGAAAGATAGCCCCCCACAAATTTTGACTGAGTGGAGAGGGAAATGACACACACAGAAATGAAAACAGATTTTAGCAAAGGAGGCCAATTCTAATCTAGATAGACAGAAATAGAAAAGGATACTGTGCGGTCAGTATTAAGAACTAAAAATCCACGCAGAGTTTACAAAAATGATCTCCACACCGACTCACGGTGTGGAGGGGCAAATCTGCTTCCCCAGAGCTTCCAGCTAGCCTGAATATTTCATAATGACAAGCTGGACAAAAAGAAACATAACTTAAACTGAGCAGTAAAGTCCAAAGCAAAGGAACAACCAAAGAACTAGCAAGAACTTATCTTATGCTGAAATGGACAGGCCATCAGAGAAATCCAAGGAGAGATCTGAATCCAACCCAGAGATCATTGACAGCTGGCATGAACTACAGACCAGAGCCAAGTTAAATAGCAAGGCCAGGGAAGCCGATTAGTGAGAGCAGCTGCTACGGCTAAACTCAAGGAGCAGCAGTTCCACTTGAAACCACCAGAGGGAGCCCAAGGGCAGAACTCACAAAAGTACCATTCATAATCACAGGAGGGAGCCCAAGAACAGAATTCACAACAGGAAGGAGCGCCATAGACTTAGATGGATTGGTTTGCAGGCGTCACGTTGCATTTGCAGAGCCCCTGATGTACCCAAACAGTAAAAACCACCCACAAGTGACCCCATATTGGAAAATAAACCTCCCAAGGAACTTATCTAGATGTGTTGTGAGAACTTTTAACCCCCAAGTGTTTCACTACAGTTTATAACGCAGAGCAGTGAAAATAAAAAATATTTTTTTCCACAAATATGATTTTTTAGCCCCCAGTTTTGTATTTTCCCAAGGGTAACAGGAGAAATTGGACCCCAAAAGTTGTTGTCCAATTTGTCCTGAGTATGCTGATACCCCATATGTGGGAGGGAACCACTGTTTGGGCGCATGGCAGAGCTCGGAAGGGAAGGACCACCATTTGGAATGCAGACTTAGATGGATTGGTCTGCAGGCGTCACGTTGCATTTGCATAGCCCCTGATGTACCCAAACAGTAGAAACCCCCAAAAGTGACCCCATATTGGAAACTAGACCTCCCAAGGAACTTATCTAGATGTGTTGTGAGAACTTTGAACCCCAAAATGTTTCACTACAGTTTACAACGCAGAGCCGTGAAAATAAAAAATCCTTTTTTTTCCCACAAAAATGATTTTTAGCCCCCCAAATTTATATTTTCCCAAGGGTAACAAGAGAACTTGGACCCCAAAAGTTGTTGTCCAATTTGTCCCGAGTACGCTGATGCCCCATATGTTGGGTTAAATCCCTGTTTGGGTGCACGGGAAAGCTCGGAAGGGAAGGAGCACTGTTTTACTTTTTCAATGCAGAATTGGCTGGAATTCAGATCGGACGCCATGTCACGTTTGGAGAGCCCCTGATGTGCCTAAACAGAGGAAACTCCCCAATTCGAACTGAAACCCTAATCCAAACACACCCCTAACCCTAATCCCAATGGTAACCCTAACCACACCCCTAACCCTGACACACCCCTAACTCTAATCCCAACCCTAATCCCAACCGCAAATGTAATCCAAACCCTAACCCTAACTTTAGCCCCAACCCTAACCCTAACTTTAGCTCCAACCCTAACCCTAGCCCTAGCCCTAACCCTAGCTCTAACCCTAACCCTAGCCCTAACCCTAACCCTAGCCCTAACCCTAACCGGAAAATGGAAATAAATACATTTTTTTTATTTTATTATTTTTCCCTAACTAAGGGGGTGATGAAGGGGGGTTGGATTTACTATCTATAGCGCATTTTTTAGCGGATTTTTGATTGGCAGCCGTCACACACTAAAAGACGCTTTTTATAGCAAAAAAGTTTTTGCGTCTCCACATTTTGAGACCTATAATTTTTCCATATTTTGGTCCACAGAGTCATGTGAGGTCTTTTTATTGCGGGACGAGTTGTTATTGGTAACATTTTAGGA
The DNA here is from genome assembly GCF_051348905.1 of Ranitomeya variabilis. Classification (NCBI taxonomy): domain Eukaryota; kingdom Metazoa; phylum Chordata; class Amphibia; order Anura; family Dendrobatidae; genus Ranitomeya; species Ranitomeya variabilis. The sequence goes on from NC_135238.1 coordinate 80,357,890, forward strand.
CACGTGACAGTTTTTGATCGCTTTTTATTCCGATTTTTGTGAGGCAGAATGACAAAAAAACAGCTATTCATGAATTTCTTTTGGGGGAGGCGTTTATACCGTTCCACGTTTGGTAAAATTGATAAAGCAGTTTTATTCTTCGGGTCAGTACAATTACAGCGATACCTCATTTATATTTTTTTTATGCTTTGGCGCTTTTATACGATGAAAACTTTATAGAATAAATAATTATTTTGGCATCGCTTTATTCTGAGGACTATAACTTTTTTCTTTTTTCTTTGATGACGCTGTATGGTGGCTCGTTTTTTGTGGGACAAGATGACGTTTTCAGCGGTACCATGGTTATTTATATCCATCTTTTTGATCGCGTGTTATTCCACTTTTTGTTTGGCGGTATGATAATAAAGCGTTTTTTTTTTTTTCTTACGGTGTTCACTGAAGGGGTTAACTAGTGATATAGTTTTATAGGTGGGGTGGTTATGGACGCGGCGATACTAAATATGTGTACTTTTATTGTTTGTTTTTTTTATTTAGATAAAGAAATGTATTTATGGGAATAATATTTTTTTTTTCTTTATTTAGGAATTTTTTTTTTTTTTTACACATGTGGAAATTTTTTTTTTTACTTTTTTACTTTGTCCCAGGGGGGACATCACAGATCACCGATCTGACTTACAGCACTGCAGGCTTACCAAGCGCCTGCTCTGAGCAGGCACTTGGTAAGCCACCTCCCTCCCTGCAGGACCCGGATGTCGCGGCCATCTTGGATCCAGGCACCTGCAGCGAGGAGGAGGTAAGAGACCCTCGCAGCAACGCGATCACATCGCGTTGCTCCGGGGGTCTCAGGGAAGCACGCAGGGAGCCCCCTCCCTGCGTGATGCTTCCCTGTACTGCTGGCACACCGCGATCATGTTTGATCGTGGTGTGCCAGGGGTTAATGTGCCGGGGGCCGTCCGTGACCGCTCCTGGCACATAGTGCCGGATGTCAGCTGCGATAGTCAGCTGACACCCGGCCGTGATCGGCCGCGCTCCCCCCGTGAGCGCCGCCGATCGCGCTGGACGTACTATCCCGTCGGTGGTCATATGGGCCCACCCCACCTTGACGGGATAGTACGTCCAATGTCAGAAAGGGGTTAAGGGCTCTGTATTGAGTCTGCAAACTATTGCATGACAATTTGTTCTCCTAGAGTCAAATAGCTCTTCGTCACTCCCAAGTCTCGCCGTGTGGCTAAACAGTACTGTACAGTCACATATGGGGTATTTCCGCATTCAGCAGAAATTGTGTGAGAAATTTTGGTGCCATTTTTACCCATTTCTCCATGTGAAAATGCAAAATCTGGGGTCAAAACAACATTTTTGTAGTAAAAATGTAATTATTTTTTCTTCACCGTCCAATAGTATAAAACTCTGTGACACACCCGTGGTGTCAATATGAACACTGCACTCTTAGATTCGTTGAAAGGTGTAGCTTGTAAAATGACATCACTTTGTGGGGGGTTCTGCTGTTCTGGCACCTGAGGGGCTCTGCCAATGTAACATGGCACCCTCAAACCATTCCAGCAAAATGTGTACTACAATATGGGGCTCCTTTCCTTCTGAGCTTTGCACTGTGCCTCTAAAGTAGTTTTCGACCACATATGAGGTTTTGACGTACTCAGGAGAAATGACATAACATATTCTTTATTTTCTATTTTCACCTGTTTTCCATTTTGACTGAAAACTTGAGGCCATAGTATAATATTTGTGGAAAAAATTTAAATTTTTCATTGACTCAGTCCAATGTTATACAATTCTGTCAATTGCTTGAGGGTTAAAAATACTCACTACACAGCTAGATGAATTCCTCAAAAGGTTTAGTTTCCAAAATGGAGTCACTTGTTTGGGTTTCTGTTGTTTTGGCATGTCAGATGATTTTGCAATCTGTTCCAGCCAAAATCGCGCTCCAAAATTCAATTGGCATTTTTTCTTTCCGAGGCCTGTTGTGCTCCCAAACAGTAGTTTTTCCCAACATATGGAGTATCGGTGTACTCAGGACAAATTTCACAACAAAATGTATGGCCCATTTTCTCCTGCTACCCCTGTGAAAATGCTCCTGCTACCTGTGGGTTTAAGGTGCTCACTATACCTCTAGATAAGTTCCTTGAAGTCTGTAGTTTGCAAAATTGGGTCACTTGTGGGAAGTTTACACTGTTTAGGCACATCAGGGGCTCTGCAAACGCGACATAGTGTCCACTATCTATTCCAGCCAATTTTGAACTCCAAAAGTCAAATGGCGCTACTTCTATTACAAGCCCTGATGTGCTCCCAAACAGTAGTTTTCCACCACATATGGGTTATCAGCATACTCAAGAAAAGTTGCACAACAAATTGTATGGTTCACTTTCTCCTGTAAGCCTTGTGAAAATGAAAAAATTTGGGCAGAAAAACATTTATGAGAAAAATTGAATTTTTAATGTTCATAGCTCAACATTATAACATTCTATGAAGCAACTGTGGGTTCAAGCTGCTCACCACACCTCTAGATAAGTTCATTGAGTCATATAGTTTCCAAAATGGGGTCACTTGTGTGTATGTTAGGGGAGTTCCAGAGTTTAGGCACATCAGGGGCTCTACAAACGCAACATGGTGTCCACTATCTATTCCAGCCAATTTTGCGCTACAAAAGTCAAATGGAACTCCTTCCCTTCCAAGCCCTGCTGTGTGCCCAACCAGTAGTTTTCGGTTTACTAAGGTGAATTTGCAGAACAAATTGTATGGTCTGTTTTATCCTATTACCCTTATGAAAATGCAAAATTTGGGGCTAAATAAAATTAAAATGTTAATTTTTTCCTTCCATATTGCTTCAATTCCTGTGAAGCACCTAACGTGTTAATAAACCTCCTGAATGTTGTTTTGAGCACCTTGAGGAGTGCATTTTTTTAAAAAATGGTGTCACTTTTGGATATTTTCTGTCATATAGATTCCTCAATGTTACTTCAAATGTGATGTTGTCTCTAAAAAAGTTTTTGAAAATGTTGTTGGAAAAATGAGAAATTGCGATTAAACTTTTAACTATTTTCACTTCCTAACAAAAATTATGTTTAAAAAATTATGGTGACGTATAGTATACATATGACGTATATTATATATATATGGGAAATCATATTTATAAATTATTTTGTACAGCATGACTAAGTATTTTTTATTCTGCCTTGCCTTGGGGTGCCCCAAGGCAAAAACGCAAGTAAACACTGTTATACACAGTCAATTAGGTGTGACTTCTATTTGTAAGCACTAAGAACGCACGCCATATTCCTACCTATTCTTCTTAGTAGCGTCGACAAGACAAATGGTGCTGTCATGGCTCACCCAGGCCATACGGTCACCACTGTGAGAGAAGCACACACTGTGCACCCAACCACAGCTGCTACTCGACTCAAACATCAGTTCTCCAAAAGGCATCTTGGAACCCCATGGGGTAGGAGCTGGACGCTCCTCTACCTCTTTAATATATGATGAAAAAATCCTGTGAAGAAAACACAAATATGATATTTTAATAGAAACTCATCTTTTGCTCAAAGATGAAAAATCAATGTTTGTAACTAATTTGAAAGAAATCTGCCAGCAAGGTTTCATCTCCCAAACTATTTATATGTGCAGTAGCTCTTTCAAACACAAGTCCAGAAATACCATTATATAGCCAGTCCGTTCCTCCATTATTGATAAATCAGCCTTTGAATTGATATGCAAATGGGGCTGTAGATCTGAAGCCTCTGTCACTCCAGCTCTATTCCCCATCCAGCGCCAACTCCTCCTGCTTGACTGACAGTTTCTATGACTCAAGCAGGAGGAGGTGGAACTTGGCGGGGAAAAGAGATGAAGTGACAGAGGCTTCAGATCTATAATAGCACTTCAGCCTAATTTGCAAATCAATGTCTATTCAAATGGAAGAACGAAGGAACAATCTGGCCAAGTGTTACCCGACTTGCTTTGAAAGAGCTAAAGGCATTAATAGTTTGGTGTGTGAAATCCTGCTGACAGATTCCATGTAATGCTTTTCCACTACATTTTTCATTATGGAAGTCACTTTTCCCTGACCTAGTCACCTCTGTACTTCACAAGATACTCTTAAAATAACAATAATAATTTTATTTTTTTAGTGCTGACATATTCCACAGCAATTTACATTTTAGAGGGGACTTGCACAGACAATAGACATTATTTGTTCAAATCAATCTTCCGGAGTCCACCACGCCTGAGCTTCCCGATTGCCAGGGGCACTGTACTCCGATGTGCACAATGACAGCGCGCTCTCTTTCCAGCTCAGATCAGCAGTAACCAGCTGGCAGGAGAGTGCACTGATAGTGTGTGCTGTATGACTACCCGGGGTACAGATTAAATATAGTCGAGACTAGAGACAAGGAGAAAGACTTGAATATTCTGGTTCAGCAGTACTTCGCAGTACTCAATGTCAGGAAGCAGCTATAAAAGCAAACAAGATTTTAAGGTGTATAAAAGAAAGATAATAACCTGTGAACCCAATGTATTTATAAATGTATATCTTTATAAATCACTTGTAAGGCCACATCTAGAATATGGGATCCAGTTTTGAGCTCCAAATTTTAAAAAGGATATTCAGAAGGATATTCAGAAGTTCAGTTCAAAGGCGGCAACTAGATTATTAGCAGGGATGAAAGGCCTCTCATATGATGTAAGGTTGAAAAAGTTCAGCTTGTTTAGCTTAAAAAAAAGATATCTGAGAGGAGATCTCATTTACATGTATAAATATATGTGTGGTCAGTACAAAGGGCTGACATAGGACTTATTCCTTCAAAGGACCAGGGTGCTTTCCTTATAGGTCGAAGAAAAGTGATTCCAGCAGCTAAATAGGAAAGGGTTCTTTACAATTAGAGCAGTCAAACTGTAGAAGGCTCTACCAAAAGAGGTAGTAATGTCAGGCCCTATAACAGCTTTTAAGGGAATTTGTCAGTAGAATCAACCTTCCCACGCCGTCTAGATGGTCATGTAGGTCATAGGAAGTGGCATAAAATGACGCCTTGATATCTGCGATCCGATGTCTTATTCTAGAGAAATCCATGTTTTTCTTAATATGTAAATGTACTGTTCAGGACTATGGGTCGAACATTGATCTCCCTGAGAATTTGCATCCAGAGAATATTTTCCATGAGAGGGGGAGTTACCAGTGTGATGGTGCGATGGTAGCATTCACCTAAAGGTGTTGTGGGCAGACCCAAGACCTATAAAAGAGTGAAGAGCTTCTGCTGCTGCCCTGCGGCTGGAGGAAAAAGTTCTTCCAGAGCTATAATGAAAAATGGAAATTGGCATGTTTAGGTGGGCTGCGCTGCAGGAGTGAAGAGCCTTGGCATTACAAAATATTTTCTTATTAATGCCAAAGTGTTTCTGCGCCAGATCGGTGGCTTTTTCAACTTATAAAAACCAAGTGAGCAGGGTACAATAATTGTAGGCACTAAATAAGAGAAAATGGCTCCAAAATGCATAAGAAACACCCCCGTCTTTTCTTCCTTTACTTCCTTCCCCTCCTCTTTAGGGGCGATTCTTATGCTTTATGGAGCGGTTTTCTCCAATTTAAAGCCTCCAACTGTTGTACGTTGCTCATTTGGCTTTTTGTTACCTTGAGAAAAGCACCGATCCGGTGAAAAACCACAATGGTATTAATAAAAAACCGTTTTGGATCCCAAGGCTCTCCATTCCCACAGCACAGCTCGCCTAAACATGCCGGCTTCCATTTTTGCCATTATACTCCTGATCCACATGTCTCACATTGGTAATTCCCCCTTTAATTTAAAATAACCTCTGGAGGCAAATTCTCACGGAGACCAGTGTCCGGCCCATAGATCTTTACAGCTTATTTGAATGTTAAAAAATATGTGAATTTCTCTGGAATAAGACATCAGACGGTATCACATTCAGTTTCCTATGGTCTATGTGCCCATATAAAGCTCGGTCAGTCTTTTTGATCTTTGTAGTACACTTCCTCTGACTGAGCATTCCTCCTATCAGCCTAAGGCGGTTTTAATTAGAGCTGGACCTACGTGCCATTAAAGTTGTAGGCTTTCAGCCCAGGAGAGGCCCGGGAGAGGCATCATGTTAGGTTAAGGTCCCAACAACGGGGTACGCCTTGTTGCTGGCTCTTGGGCTCACATGAGTTGGCCAATTTATGGGCTAAGTAACTTCATTTTTAATATTTTCTAGCAGTAATACAGTTCCAATTTCATATATTAAATGTTTGCATATTATAGCATTTCAGAGTGCCGCTGTTTTTTCTTAGCTTTATTGATTTGGTCGACTCAGCTTGCACCTGTTCACACTTGTCTTGTTCTGCTTGAAGGTGCTGGTCAATCTCATGTGCCCATAAATGACGGCTTAGGAGGGTTGATCCTACTGACAGATTCCCTTTAAAAAAGGCTCAGATTATTTTCTCACTACAAATGGCATTGTGGGTTATTATCAGTCTACTGATAGAGAATGTGGAACTGGTGGAGGAAGACTGAACCTGATCGACCTGTGTTTTTTTTTTCAGTGTATATCACTATGTAAAAACAAAATAAAAAAAAACTTAGAAGAAGGTAGGAAAAAATAAAAGCGGTAAAATGAAAATAGTGCATAGCGAAGGGGTTAATAACAAGGAAATTGCAAAGTTGCTTGATTTTACAAACACTTTGCAATTTTAACCATTTATCATTACAAAGAATAAATGGTAAAGAAACATCAAATGATCACAGGGATGTGGCATGGGCTCAGGAGCTGAGCCTGCTCTATACCAAGCAGATGCTGACTGTTACACAGCCAGGATGTGCCTGTAACAGAAGTGCGCTCTGATCACTGCTGTTAACCACTTATATGCAGCTGTCAATTACTGACAGCAGCAGTTAAATGGATAATTTGTCGGTGCATGATGCAACTGGTGTGTGCTAATGGCAGATGAGAACCTGGTGAAAGCTGCCATGGTGGCCATGTTGGTCCTCTTATAAAGCCTACAGGACAGCTTTATAGGAGAATGGCAAGTATGCATTATGGTAAGATCAGTTTATAATGTAAGCAATCAAATGATCCCAGGTTGAAACCTCTTAGGAACATTAAAAATTAAAGTAAAAATATTTTTAAAAAGCTTTTAAAAAATTAAAATTACAAAAAAGGTTAAACCACTCCCCTTTTCCAATAAAAAAATAAACATATTTGGTATTGCCATAATTTCCAATTTATCAAGAAATAAAATTACTTCAGCCATAGATTAAACACTGAGAACAAAATGTTAAAAAAAAACAAGAATTGTAGCATTTTGCTCACTGCATTCCTCACAAACAATGCAATAAAGAGCGAGTAAAACATCAAATGTGTCACAAAATGGTATCAATAAAACCATCAGCTCGGCACACAAAAAAGACAAAGTACTCACACGGGTCTCAGAAAATGGCGTCACAAACCAATTTTTTCTAAACACGCAAAGTTCTGAATTTTTTAACCACTTTAATATATATTTAACAAAAAACATACAAGTTTGGTATTACTGAGATTGTACAGATCTGGAGAATCAGGTCATTTTGGTCAAGCTGCTTTGATGAATTCTTTTTGGCAGAGGTGTCAAACTGCATTCCTCGAGGGCCGCCAACAGGTCATGTTTTCAGGATTTCCTTAGCATTCCACAAGGTGCTGGAGTCATTCTGTGCAGGTGAATAAATTATCACCTGTGCAATACAAGGAAATCCTGAAAACATGACCTGTTGGCGGCCCTCGAGGAATGCAGTTTGACACCTCTGCTTTTTGGTGTACATTAGCTTCACATGAAAATGGAAATTATAATGATAATTTACAACTACCGCGGCTTCTATCACAGCAAATACAATGCTATTACCTGCTCTTAAAATCACTGGAGCCTGCGGCCAGGAGGACGTTGTTTGGATGCCAGTCCAAGCTCAGGACTGTGGAGCGGATTGGCTTCTTGATATGCTTGCAGACCCACCTATGAAGAAGAGTATGGAACGTTACATGATAAGGGGTTTAACACATGGATGTGACAAAGATTTTTTTTTCCATTTAGTGAAAGCAAGCAGAAAGTGTTTACCAGCCTGAAAGTGGTAAGACATTAAAAAAACAGAGTATATTAGAAAGTTTTATTCAATTACAGTTTACAATATACAATAATTACTTTACAAGCCAATCAACTCAATAAAATTCAAGGAGGGCTAATAATAATTTGATTTTTTTTTTCTTAGTGTCCCGCTATATGTGAATAGTGATATAGAAAGTTTTGGCCCTTATTCATCATTTGGAAATTTTTTAAAGTCACTTTCATTTTTTATTTTGTGGAATTTTGGAGCAAAATTTATGAAAATGGCACTAAGAAAAAAAAATGGCCTTTTCTTACTTTCTTGCAGTGTTTTGGGACTTTTGCTGCCAACAGTCGCACATTGGTGCTAAAAAGTTGCAATAAAATTGTACAAAAATTTTGGAGTATTAAAAAAATTCCAGGGGGAACTGGAGTGAAAATACGTGAAATTTTGAAACTTTTTAAAAAGTTGTAACTGATGAATCAGGTTAAAACGTGGAATTGCTAGACTCCGCTCATATCAAATAGATTTTAAAAGGATGCAAATAGAATGATGAATTGGTTGCAAACCAAATAAAAGGCACAAAACTAGTCAAATAACAGGCGCAAAGGCAACGGACTAAATATATAACAAATAAAGAGTTAAAATATATTCACCAGTCATTTTCTTGCTCAAAATAACAGATTGAGATGAGCCTTGAACCACTGCCCACTGCAAACTTATTTTCTTTTGGGGACCACTTGACGCATCGTGCAGCGCGGTTTATCCTGAGGATGACGAGTGTTGGTTTCCATGTATTGTTTCGCAGAGTCCAGACATAGGCATTTCTATCAGTGCCACACGTCACGATACGATTACTCTCCGGAGCCCAATCTATGCCTAGGGTAAAGTGCAAGTGTGATTTAGTCCTCACTATTACCTAGTTGTCACAGGTGTCATATTATTACTGTAGACCACATAGAGGATATCACACCATCGTTGTAGCCTGATACCAGCCTGATACCATTAGCTCAGATCTGTCATTAAAAAACAACAAAATATAATTAAATGTACAGAAAACACCCGAGCATGCTCAGGAAACTCGAGTAACGAGTACACTCGCTCACCACTAATGATAAGGTGATGCAAAGTGACCAAAAACCATGTGCCCTGTTAAGTTTTGCTTAATCCCTCTTGCTTCCTCAGAGTACTAATCACTATTATTAGTAGTCATTAGTTGCGCCCACTTATTCCCCTTGAGCTATGAGCCTAGGGTGGTCACATCTACTGCCACAATGTAAGTGGGAGCATTTTGCCAAATACAGAAGGGAACACTGTTCACTCACCAAGTACTTATTCCTTTACCTCCTTAATAACTATCTTCTTTTGGTGCGGTTTGTTCATATCATAGAGAATAAATGGAATAATATCTCTCACCTGTTACTTGTCCATTGTGCTCTTTTAGCTCTTGAATTTTGGTCCATTTGTCTCCATCCTTTTTGTAAATATGAACATCATGACTGTTCGGACAAAAGGCAATTTCTGAAAAAAGTAAAGGGCTTCAAATAAAAGTATTGTCTAAGACTCTTAACACTTTCAATGCCATGTCTACCTGTATAGTGCTACATCATAAATATGGCTCAATTATTCTACATGGGCTGAAAGCATTGCATGGAATAACTGGGCTCTCCTCACATCGAAGATGTCTGTTCAGTTTTAGGAACAGACAAACAGAGTTCATGCCCAACATGGATCCATAACTGATGTAGACAGAAGCAGAGAGATCCCATTAACTATTATTACGGTGTCTGTTCCGTTACATGTACATTTTTTGAATGGCAAAAAGGTTATCCATCCTTAACTGAAGAAGCATTTATTATGGAATGTCCTTATTACTGCTGTCCACACATAGATATATTAATGGATATTAGAGATATGAGAGTCTAAGTTATTAATCATGTATCACATGGGGTGGTGAAAATTGCCTGGAAAAACATTTGCCCATCGATAAAGGACCAGTGATCAAACGGGAAAACACTCTTTTTCATTTGATCACATCTTTAACATGGTCTTAAAAATGATCCCTCTTGTGTAATCTGGAATGTGATGCTGACAATGATATAAAGTGTATGACCGGGGGGCAGGGGGTAGCGATAATTCATAAAACCCCCCAGCAGAGTATGGTTACATGTAGCTAAAAATGAATGATGACCAACTCCCTTTACAGTTCACTGGCGCTATTTTATCTGCCCACTTTACTATGCCTTTCTTATACTAAAGATTGACCACATTATCAACTCTGCACAACACTGCACCTTCTAAATGGAAGTCGATGGGTTTTTCACCCTGAAAGTATTGATCCTTTACTGGAATCAGGACAGTAGCACAAGACCACCTTTGGCTTTTTAATTTCTTATCAATTAAAAAATGCAGCAAGGTGTCAAGTTAAAAGTAAAGTTAATAATGAAATTTGGCAGCTTTAAATCAAAAGTATTCCATTTTTGAAGTTTAGCCATTTAGCAAATAAAATATTGAACTTATAGGAATCAGTTGATAAAGTTTCCTACACCGTGATTGAAACATCTGATGGCCAAATCAAGAAATGTAGTGCCCGATTTGGAAAACTCACTTTACTACTTATAGATGGGCCTTATCATATAGCTGATATTTTCCAGTTCTTTGGCCCAGATTTCGTAAATCAAATTCTCTATATGTCTATACTATAGTAATTTCAGAACTTACGAGTTCTATCTTTGTTCCAAGCATGGCAGCTTATGGGTTCCAAGAGGAAGCTGTGAAAAGCCATTCCTATGCAAAGGAAAAATATATATAACACATGAAATAATAAATTGTTACAATTGTTGTCTTAAGTATTAAAAAGGTTGTCTCATTAATAAAAATACATTTTATTCAATAGATGTATATATTACACATAAACAAGAAAGAAAAATATAACGGCACTGCTGTGGGGCCAGACAACCATATGCTGAATGGAGTGCTTTCCGGATGGAGACTGCATCTATGGACTCCGGGTGCTCATGCCAAAACAGGGTATATGCAGCAAAAAAGAAAAATGCAGATAGCACTCAACGGTCCTTAAAACTTCATCCTTTATTCAAATTTTAAAATGTCATGGCCAGAGGAACAGGTTGCTGGGATGTGCGAGCTGGTGTAAGACGACGGCCGTTTCGCGCCACTCAGCGCTTCAACGGGTCTACCCGCAAAACAGCCGTCGTCTTACACCAGCTCGCACATCCCAGCAACCTGTTCCTCTGGCCATGACATCTTAAAGTTTGAATAAAGGATGAAGTTTTAAGGACTGGTGAGTGCTATCTGCATTTTTCTTTTTTGCTGCAGATGTATATATTAATTGGCTGTCTTAAAAAAAAATTATTGTGCCAAGACAATCTTATGAATATGCTGTGTACTGGGTAATGGATGTGTCTGACGGTGCCGAGCTGCTCCAGTTCAGGTTCGGCACATAAGATATTCCCAGCACACGTACATATTTTAACACATCCAATTGTGAAACATTACATTTTAATTAATAGATCTTGATGGTGCTGCATCAACACATTATTTCAATCTCACATACAAATAGAAACCTTTCCAGTGGAGTAGTAAGAATCGTAAGAAAATACAAGTTTATTGGCTCGTCTATAAATTAAGGTAAAATCTATAAAAAGCTTACGCTACTTAAAATAAAAGTAATGTGGGGACCATGTCTTCAACGTATTCTGTGTACAGTTAAGCAGAAGTAGATGACTGTTTATTATCTTTTCAAACAGGAACCAAATTAACCCCTCTGAATTCTCAATTAATGGAAATGACTAAGCCTTATTTCACCTGTAGTGACCATGTTGTATTTTTTTGTCACAGCAGAACCTTAACATTCTTGCTGCGATGTCTGGAAATCATACGACAACGACTGCAGCAAAAAAAACCCTGCAATATGGCTGCAACATGTGAACGCAGTTTAAGGTTGCCTATACAGTTGGGTACGAGTCATCTGATAACAACACTGCAAAATAACCACATCTGGTTCTAAAGGGGTTATCCACTACATTTTTATATTAAAAATGGGCGCACAGGGTTTTGAAAGCAAAAAAAGAACATACAGTATTAGTCACCTACTGGACCCCTCTGTTCCCCAAGCCTACTCTTCCAAATGAGGACATTGCGTGATCTAACAGCCAATTAGTGGCCACTAGAGTTGGTGCCAATCGATTCATAAGACCCAGTTTACAGGCCAGGTGGATGTGAGCCCTAAGAACCGTCTCCTACCCCTCGGTATTCGTGGCTCTTCTTTTGATTAACCGGTTTTGCAACGTCATCATTGTGGCCTCACACACATGGCCAGCTAATCAAATGAAAAGTGCGAAGAAGGCGGCTCTCAGAGTTTCCACCCAATGGCTAGAGATTACTGAACTGGCTGCTAGACTAGGTCCTGCTGAACGATTGGCACCAACACTAGCAGCTATTTATTGGCTGCAGCCTTTTCATACTGTCATAGTAGGAAGAAGTGTGTGGAATTGTGATTGGTTTTGTGCCTTACTACCTCAAGTAAAGCACATAAACACAGACTTGTTTCACAATATTGTGAAACTTCAGTAATGTGTGGCAAACCCAGTATAGATATTTCCAAACAGTACCCAGTCCTGCGACACAAACTGCTATGGGTATAGACACTAAGATTGTATTTACTTGAGTTATTTTGTTATGATTTCTTTCGCATTTAATTTTCTAAATCAGTGCGAAACTGCATCATCCTAATAAAGAACAAGTTTTCTTTGATTCTCAAAGCCACCAGCAAAACTTATGACCAAAAGTAACTACAAAAATAATTCTTCTACACAATAATTCTTCTACACCCTAAGGGCTTATTCTGATGTCCGTAGATCTCGAACTGATCATGGACCGCACAGCGCATGGTCTGGCTTCGGGTCTCTCGGCCAAAGTATGGAAACTTCCTATTTTTCTATAAGGCCGTCATGCTCTGGTTGGGAGACCCGCGGCCAGTCTGTGCAGTGCGATCTGTGATCGGACGTCTGCATGAGCCCTTAATCTATAGTGCAATGGGGTGCATCACTCTATAGAGATGAAATTGATTGATTTACTTGCATTCATTCAATGAATCAGTAGCATTAAGGCTGTTTCACATGGTACGGCCACTTTGCGTGGTTTTGTTATGCAATTGCGATAGACACAGAATGTTTTTGCCTTGATTTTGAAAAATCGAAACAAAGCAATGAGTTTTTGCTGTGATTGAGCTAAAAAAAATGAACGCGGCTGCAACATGTGAACGCAGCGTAAGACTGTATGTTTACTATGCTTGAAGATTACATGAGAAACAAATTTCTCATGAAACAATTAAAATATCACATATATCTATGTATTTTTGTGCAGTATATATAGCTTGAATAAATAAGTACTTTGTAAAGATCCCTTATTCTGTCACTTTGTGCTGCGTAGCTCCATTGCAGAGATATTCTTGTTTGCTGTTAAATCTCTACTTAGCAGTTCAATTGGGCATTTCTTTCTTGTCTACTCTGTGGTTGCCTGCTTTCACCCCTACCTAAAATGCTGCAATCACAGGTCAGCAGCGTCTGAGATAAATAAACTGCCAAATCATAAGAAGAGCTGTGATTGTCAGCTTTTGGGAGGGAAGATGCCATATTCCCAGAGAAGACTCTGAAGAAAGGTCCAGTTGCACAACAAGCAGAGATTTCACATACTGCGCACAATTGTGAATATCTCTGCAATGGAATAACGCAGCACAATTTCAGAAAAGAGCAGCATAATCAAGAGAGCTCAAAGATTTTTACAGGGAATTCAATCCAATATTTTTGAACAAGAGACCTCTTCAAGCAACAATATCAAACATTAAGGAGCGAATAACTTAGCCATGTGACCAAGAAGAATGAAGTCACACATTAAAAAGAAAAGAAAATAACATGCAACATCAATGAAAAAAATATAATGAAACACTCATTCAAGATTGATGACATCTATGGGAAGTTTTATTGTTTTATTCTTGATTTATGAACTTCACAAATGAAGTAAAATAATATCTACACGGTGTTTTCAGACACCAGGTATAAAATTAGAACTGTTAAAATGTAAAATTACAAGTCATAAATTAAACATATATAAACAGCCCAACAACAAAGACCAGAGCATCAGCGGAGAGCAGGAGAGTGACGGCTCCGATTATTATTCTATACTCGTAGAAGCTTTCGGATAGCTAAAAGTTTATTGTGAATAAACCCTTCAAAGCCAAAGAATGACCCTTCACTAATGAGCTCAAAGGGGCCGAGATCGCTCTTAAACTCAATTGTCCAAATATTTACCAAAATATTAATAACGTGGCTCCTGACCGAATCTCCAGATATCATTGCTCATTACTTCACTAACTGGTTTACACTTAATATTAGAACAGAAATTGCAGCCATTGTTCATTCTCCTGGGCTCATATCAATAGGATTCTGAATTCCAGATATTTGAGAAAGCAAATTTATGACGCAATTTAAACAATTGACTTCAATCCAATGTCTACTGGGTAAAAACGACTCTTCCTCTCCCTTTTCTAGTATAAGAGGAGGCCCTCAATTATCCCAGTGGTTCAGCATTGCCCTAGATCCCCAGCTACACAAGCCATTAAAGGCTTGTCACCAGTTTTGTCATATATCAACTAAAACTATCACCTTATTCAGTGCCTGTGCTGTATTCCATAAATGGTTATATACCCCCCAAAAAACCTTTTGAAGTTCTCCCACTCTAAATGGTAACTCTGTTGGTCCGGTTCGATTGGCGTCCATTCTGTGCTCTCTATCCCTCCTCCCGGCCGCTGCTCTACATTCTGTCTTGATTGACGCCTTCTGCATCTTCCACATTACCGGGTGAAATCTTGTACTTGCTCAGATAAACGGCGCCTTGCACCTGCGCACTATGCTTTGCCCTACTACGCGCACACGCCATTATGTTTTCATCTCAAACCATAGTAGTGGGCTCACATCAGTTAAAATGAAATAAAAATAAAAAATGTTGGCATTGCTGAGTTCAGAAATCTCCAATCTATGAAAATGTAAAGTAAATTATTTCGATCGGTAAACAGCATATTGAAAAAAAAATTTAAAAATCACAGAATTATCGCTTTTTTTGGCGGCTGCAACATTGCAATAAGAGGAGATCAAAACATCATATCTACCCCCAATATGGTATCAATAAAAACATCAGCTCAGGGTGCAAAAAATAAACCTTCACACAGCCCCATATACCAACAAATTACAGGTGTTGGAAAATGGCAGCAAACACAAGAATAACATTTCTTACAAATTTTCCAAATTTTTCACCACTGAAATAAAAAAATACTATGCATGTTTGGTATCTGCTTACTCATATTGACATGGAGAATCTTATTGCCGGGTCACTTTTACCATATAGTGAAAATGGTAAATAAAAAACACAATTATGGAATTACACTTTTTTGGATTTTTTCCCCCCGTTTTCCAGTACTCAATGTGGTAAAATGAATGGCCATTCAAAAGTTAAACTCGTCCCGCAGAAAAACAAGCCCTCATATGGCTATATTGATGAAAAATAACAACGTTATGCTCTTGGAAGAAAGGGAGGTAAAAAACAAAATACGGAAAATCGCCTGGGGGTCAAAGGATTAAGTTTGATCCAAAGCAGGAAATCCTGGTATAATGTCTACGATTGTCTTTTAGCAAATTCTTAGGATTTAAGGTGAAGAGTGACAAAGTGGAGACAATTTACTTTATGTTAATCAAACTTTACAATTCTAAAATTTGTCGAAATGTTATATGGAACATAGTTGGATAAGTTTGTCCAAGTTTGTTTAACCCCTTAGTGACTGAGCCAATTTTGACCTTTCTGACCAGGCCAATTTTTACAATTCTGACCACTGTCACTTTATGACGGTATTTCTCTGGAACACTTCAAGCTACCCCACTGATTCTGAAATTGTTTTTTGTTGACATATTGAACTTCATGTTAGTGTTAAAATTTCTTCAATAAGACTTGCATCTATTTATGAAAAGAACTGAACTATGGCAAAAATTTAGAACATTTTGCTATTTTCTAACTTTTAGCTTTTGTGCCCTTAAATAAGAGAGATATGTCACGAAAAATAGTTAATAAATAACATTTCTCACGTATCTACTTTACATCAGCACAATTTTGGAAACATAATGTTTTTTGTTATGAAGTTATAAGGGTTAAAATTTGGCCAGTGATTTGCAAAATTTACAAAATCATTTTTTTCTTTAGGGACTGCAGCATATTTGAAGTTGCTTTGAGAGGTCTATATGATAGAAAATACCCAAAAGTGACACCATTCTAAATACTGCACCCCTTAAGGTGCTCAAAACCACATTCAAGAAGTTTAGTAATCCTTCAGGTGCTTCACGAGAACTAAAGCAATGTGGAAGGAAAAAAAACTAACATTTAACTTTTTTCACAAAAAATTTATTTAAGACCCAAACTTTTTTATTTTCTCAAAGGTATCAGGATAAAATGGATCATAAAATTTGTTGTGCAATTTCTCTTGAGTACACCAATATCCCATATGTGGGGGAAAGCCACTGTTTAGGCACAAGACAGGTCTCAGAAGGGAGGGAGCACTGTTTGACTTTTTGAATGCAAAATTAGCTGGAATCGATGGCGGGCACCATGTCGCGTTTGGAGACCCTCTGATGTGCCTAAACCCAACCCTAACCCCAACACATCCCTAACCCCAATGTGGTATTTAGTTATCAAGATTTTTGATTAAAAAAATCCGAAGCCATCCCACCTCATCAAGGCAACCGTAACTAGGCCAGTCCTAACTCTAATATTAAAAACCTTCCTGTTTGTCAAGTGGTGTGCATGTAGATAAGGGCTGAGGCCTGCCTTTCTTTTTGAGCTGGGTATTATTGATGTGGTCTCTCTCAGCTGTGCGTCCACTAGTTGGGCTCAGTTCCTCTCAGCCCTTATCTACATGCACGTCACTTAACAAATGGTAAGGTTTTTAATATTAGAGTTAGGACTGTCCCAATTACGGTTGCCCTGATGAGGTGGGATGGCTTTTGCATTTTTTTAAATCAAAAAACATGTTAACTAAATACCGTAAATTATTTTCATGCACTATGCTATTTATTTATTTACTGCAGGGTATTTAATCATGATGTTTCTATCTTTGTTTTTTCTGTATGAATATTGTGTGCAGATCTTGCTGAGCAGCAGTTTAAAGGAGCATCTAAAAGGAGCATGAACTAAGTAATTGAAAAAACATTGCAGCACATGTTGTAGGAGAGAAGGAAGCAATATAAGATAATGAAGTACATTACCAAAATGCATAACTTGCAATTCTTGGAGGATAATTAGCCCCTTACCATCTCATGACACACTATTATGATATGGAGTATGTTTTTTAAAAAGTAAAAAATAAAATCTATAAAAGTTAAATCACACCCTTTTTCTCAATTCAAAACAGAAATAAGCAAAATAAAAAAATAAGCAGATTTAGTTTTGAGTCATCAGTAAAATATAAACTTATTTAACTCATGAGGTAAATAATGTAAAGAGAAAGAATGCTACACCCACCGTCCCCCAAAAAATACAATACAAAGTGAACAAAAGTTATATATACACCAAAATATAATAACACAATCACACAAAAAAGAAACTCTCAGATAGCAGTATCGACGGAGAATATAAATGTTTGTTATGTGTCTCGGAAAATGGCATCACAAACCAATTATTGTTTCACAAAGTTCAACTTTTTTTTTTTACACCATTGATATTGTAGAAAAAAACTCTATACATTTGTTTTCTTTTACATAATTTTACTGATCTAAAGAATCAAGTTGTGAAGTCATTTTAAAAGCACAATGAAGGACATAAAAACAAAACCCAAAAATACAAACAAACAAGCCGTCATATGGTATGTCACCGGAAAAAATAAAAAAAAGTTATGGGTCTTGGTAGAAGAAAAGAAAAAATAAAAGAGCAAAAATGAAACTTGTCTGTTTCATTAAGGGTTAAATAAAGTCCTACTCTTTAGTCTTACTTTTAAATAGGTTTGTGAAGCAACATTAGGGTGATTATTTGCCAGGAGAGATCAGAAATGAACAAATGATACCTCAATGGTAAGTAGTTTTGTGTGTATGAATAAGACAGGTTTACTGCACTGAGGTTATGAAAGAAGCCATTTATATAAAAAACTATTTCCTTCCCTTATTCAAACCACAGCGTAATAGTCACGGTCCACGGATGTCATACTATGCTAGACTTGTCTAAAGGCAGAGCTAACATGCATTTTATGCTGTAGGTAAAGAATAAGGTCCCGATTCATAATTACATTTGCACCTTTTTAGTCTTCTTTTCTGTGTTTTTAACCTTTAGCCAATAAATTCCTCTTTTATATTGAGCCTTTTTTCCAAGTCCATTTTTTTATTATTATTAGTGATGAGCGAGTGTTCTCGTTACTCGAGTTTTCCGAACATGCTCGGGTGGTCTTCGAGTATCTGGGGCGCGCTCGTAGATTATGTTTGAGTCTCCGCAGCTGCATGATTTGCGGCTACTAGACAGCCTGAATACATGTGGGGATTCCCTACCAAGCAAGCAATCCCTGCATGTATTTAGGTTGTCTAACAGCCGCAAATCATGCAGCTGCGGAGACAAAAAACATAATCTACGAGCACTAACAAAATACTCTGAGAACACCCAAGCATGCTTGGAAAACCCAAGTATCGAGCACACTCATTCATAACTAATTATTATTTATTATAGGCAATTTATTCAATGATGCTTTACATGTGAAAAAGGTACACATAATAAGAAAAAAGTACAATAATCTTGAACAAAATGAGTCAACGACTGGTAAAAGAAGAGAGAGGGCTTTGCCCGCGACGGCTCACAGTCTACAAGGGATGGGTGAGAGAGGAGTAGGTGAGGGTAGAGCTGGTTGTGCAGCAGTTTGGTGGAACAAGGGTTACTGCAGGTTGTAGGCTTGTCGGAAGGTCTTGAGGTTCCTTTTGAAGGTTTCCACGGTAGGCGAGAGTCTGATATGTTGTGGTACAGAGTTCCAGAGTAGGAGGGATGCGCCGGAGAAGTGTATGCGATTGTGGGAAGAGGATGTAAGAGGGGAGTAGAGAAGGAGTTCTTGTAAGGATCGGAGGTTGCGTGCAGGTAAGTTTCAATTTCGAAGCATATCCAGTATGTTCTCCCTGCTTTCCTTGTTCTTTACCTTTCAGTATGCACCGCCAGTGTACTCCCTCACTACCTGCAAAAAGAAGTCACAAGCCGGAAAGGTGCAGTATTGACAATGAGCTTTTAAAGAGAGTCAACACTGTAAGCAGGAGAGCACACTGTGTCAGAATTGACAAGAGAGAACAGAGACTAACCAGGGCGGTTACTGCAGCTGTAGGGAGCGGCTCACAAGCCAGACCCCTGATTACGTTACATTTGATGGTAAAAGAAGCAGGGATAAGTGAGTGCAGCCCCAGTCCCTGATGATGTTCTGCATGAGAACCCCAAGTGTTTGCTGGGAGACTAAAACGGAAGATCATTGGTAGTGGGGAAAAAACAGACAAAAGTAAATAAAGTACAGATGGTATTGTAGGGAATTTTTAATTGATGTACATTACAAAAGTAGTTATTTTAGTATTAGTAGGGGTGGTTTGACATACAAATTAATTTTCATCCTAAATCCCCATCTATTTAGTGCCGTAATCTACACTATTTTCTAAAATACTTGAATTAAAAAAAAACTATCCTTCGTAAACTGCACTCTCTCATTGCTTTTCTTTTTTTTCCTACTTCCTTTTTTATGACGCTTCGTTTAAGAATCCCAGTGCATCTTGGGATACTCAAATGATCATTGCCACGTTGCCCCCTCCCTAGTCAGTGACCTTCATTTCAGGGACTGGGCTAATGCACTGTTCTGTACACAATGACAGTGTGCTCTCTATCCGGCTCAGATCAGCAGTAACGTGCTGACAACAGAGCGCTCAGGGCGTTATGAGGGGGCAGAGCATGTGGTCTCTACACATCAGTTATTTTGATAATGCACAATTACAGGGCGCTCTGTTGCTGGCTCGCTAATGCTGGTTTGAGCCGGCAAGAGAGAGCGCGCTGTCATTGTGCACACTGCACAGGGACTAGCTCAGCACCTGAAATGAAGGTCACTGATGACTCTTCATTTCAGGTAGGGGGCAAGGGTTGCAGCACTGACTTCAGCCTCTGCCCCTGATGACCCCTCATTTGAGATATCCATAGTCAGAGTCTAAGGGGTCCCTGGTTTTAAAGGGAAGTGGTATTTGCCACATGTTGCATCTCAAACATATCCGCTGAACACTGGCACGAGCTGGGGGATTACCAAACAAGTCCAGGTCAGAGCTAAAGAGCAAGCACAAAGGCAGAATCTGACCTGCAGCCATTGACTATCTTTTTTAACTATCTCCAAGAGGAAAGCCATCTAGGTTAAACAGAGGCGGCATCCAGCAGTTAATCTAGAAGACTGGTCAGGGAAGTAGCCAGATTGTGGTGATTGTGGAGCTGACTGTCAAACAATTCAGCACATTGTCGAGGAATGTCCCCTCTGATCTTATACTGGTGACAAGAATGATTTCTACAATGGAAATGACAATGTTATTGCATACATAGGAAACCTAGATCCGACTCTGATTTCTGTTCCTTTGTTCTTTTCAATCACTGTTTATTGTTTGTTATTTATACTTATATGATGTTAAAATATATGTTCATACAATTAAATAAATAACCGTCTGACACCGATTTGATACAAAAAAAATGTGCTTCTGATTTTGAGTACATTAGAAAAGAACAAATGTGTAATTGTAATTGAAATCCAGCAGGACAGATGCCAGGAACATCGTATCACTGGTCAGTCACAGAGTTTGGCACCGTTGCTGTCAGCTCTCCTATCTCTCCCCATCAATTGAATCTCTGTATTATTTCCAGACTTTTTCTCTTATCGTGTTCAGTGCTGCAATTATACAACATATTACTGTCTGGAGTATTTGTCAAGTGTTTCAGGCCTTTAACTTCCTAGCTCTATTATTGAGCTGTGAGCACTGAATTCTCCCCACTATCTTAAAATCATCCTAAACTGGCTGCTGCATTCTCTGTCTAAACTTTTATACAGACTATGTTAGTTCCTTCTCATTGGCTGTACTATATCATGTGGTGTGATAGCTACAAGTCATTATGGGTAATCCGACTCAATCATACTTCATATCACGTTAACCTTCTGTGTGACTCATCCAATCTTCTGCAATGTTTAAAATGGTAGCAAGCAGTTTTTCTGAGATTCATGTGAATGAAATCACATATTGTTGAATTTTCCAGATCTGTAAATTTCAGAAAGTTTGACGCATCAAATCGATTCAGTTATCTCTACTTAAGATATTTTATTTACTGTTTAGTTTTTATATTTAAGTTGAAAGAGTTAATAATGGATCTTGGTACATACAGTTGGGCACGGAAAGTATTCAGACCACTTTAAATTTTTCACTCTGTTTCATTGCAGCCATTTGGCAAATTCAAAAAAGTTCAATTTTCTCATTAATGTACACTCTGCACCCCATCTTGACTGAAAAAAACAGAAATGTAGAATTTTTTGCAAATTTAATAAAAAAGAAAAACTGAAGTATCATCTGGTCATAAGTATTCAGACCCTTCTCCCAGTGTCAGACGGTATTCTTGCTAGTCACATGCGGCTTTGTTTTTGCATTTCTTGTGCAATTATCTGTGTGGCCGGACAAATAAACGTTTTTCAAAGATACAAAAGGAAATTCCCCAAAATTTCTATATTTAACCTCAACTGGCTTCCTCACAATGTATGCATATCACAATTTTTATTTTTATTTTGCATGTATGTTTTACTAGGCCATTTTTACATCCTTACACGCCATGCTAATACAGCGCCATGTTGCAGATAATGTCGGGATGTGTACCTTCCTATCATTTCTTATCTTGTCATTTTTGGGAAGTGGGATGACATTTTTTTCAAAGAAATAAAAAATAAATGTAGACATTTAACTCTGGCTGACTGTTTTTGCACACCTGTTTTACTAGTTCAATTTGACAACCATGTACACAGGGGCGCCGCTATCATGAGGCAAGTTGAGCCCTTTGCTTTAGGCGGCAGTCCTCACTGAAAGACAGGGGGCGGCAGAACACGTGGTGCCGACTCTTCATAATCCCTGACATTTGCTGAGTGTCACTAGTGCGGTGCGCGCCCTCTCCTCACAACACACAGCCTATTGGCTGATCTGTGCGCACAGGACCTGTGATGAGGTCACATGAGGGGAGGAGTCAGGGGTCACATGATCGGGACCTCCATGGATTGCAGGACTCTGCTGTGCTGGTTGCCATGGTAAGCTACCTTATGTGTGGGGTCAGGAGCCGTGTGTGTACGAGGTGTACGGAGCGGAGCTGAATGTGTACGAGGTGTATGGAGCGAAGCCATGTGTGTATGAGGTGTACGGAGCGGAGCCGTGTGTGTATGAGGTGTACGGAGCAGAGCCGGGTGTGTATGAGGTGTACGGAGCAGAGCCGGGTGTGTATGAGGTGTATGGAGCGGAGCTGCATGTGTATGAGTGTATGGAGTGGAGCCGCGTGTGCACGGAGTGGAGCCATGTGTGCAAGGTGTACGGAGCGTAGCCGCGTGTGTAGGAGTAACTATGTGTGGCCATTATACGTATGGAGCATCATGTATGGCCATTATACAGTATGGAGCATCATGTGTGGCCATTATACAGTATGGAGCATCATGTAAGGGCAATATACAGTATGGAGCACTATGTGTGGCCAATATACAGTATGAAGCATCATGTGTGGCCATTATACAGTATGGTGTATCATGTGTGGCCATTATACAGTATGGAGCATCATGTGTGGCCATTATACAGTATGGAGCATCATGTGGGACCATTATACAGTATGGAGCATCATGTGGGGCCATTATACAGTATGGAGCATCATGTGGGGCCATTATACAGTATGGATGCGGCCATTATACAGTATGGAGCATCATGTGCGGCCATTATACAGTATGTAGCACTGTGTGGCCACTATACAGTATGGAGCATCATGTGCGGCCATTATACAGTATGGAGCATCATGTGTGGCCATTATACAGTATGGAGCATCATGTGTGGCCATTATACAGTATGGAGCATCATGTGCGGCCAATATACAGTATGAAGCATCATGTGTGGCCATTATACAGTATGCATCATTTGTGGCCATTATACTGTATGGAGCAATATATGGGGCTCATTATTCTGTATGGAGCACTGTGGTGCCCAGAATACTGTATAGAGGACTATACTGTCTGATTTATGACCTACTGTAGAATGTACAATAGTTATCACTCATGTAATGTTTGGGGGCACTGTATATGAGATGGGAGCCCTATATGGGGGCTGTGCTGTATATGTGTTTGGGGGGGGGCGCCGTTTTGAAGTTCGCCTCAGGCAGCAGTGTGGCTAGGTTCACCCCTGCATGTACACCACACCAATACTGTGACCTGCTGCCCCTTTACACACATTTGCCTAACTACCTAGAATTTCTTGATATGCACATTTTGGCAAGAGTTGAATAATTAAGTTTGAAAAGATTGTCAAAAGTTTATAATTATTAATAAGCACTAATTACTATTACTACACCTTCTAACATGTTAAAGGGAATACCCCTTCTAACATGTTAAAATAAAAATTATCACCCAAGTACTATGCCAAAAAATACTTTATACATTTGAAATACATTTTAATAAATAAAAAAAAAACCCACATAATATGGGTAGTATGGTAAATAGAAATATGATAGTATGGTAAAAGAAAAAATGGTAATGGCATTGGATATTGAAGAATGAAAGACAAAAAAATCCCAGATAAGAATGTGGGAACCACTTGAAGCAGCAGAAGCTCCACCACTACTGACACCAGCTACCTGGGCAGAAGTAGGGTCTAACACAAGCCACAATTAGCCTCCTTTGCCTATGGCAGGCATAATAGACATCACTCGTCTCAGGTATAGCAGGATGATGTTACCTCTAGCAGTGACACCATCAGTTTGAGGCAGTGTTCTGTTCAGAACAATCTGCCTGATCACAAATACCTAATAACTTTTGGACATTTTTTATCATTTTGAAAAAAGTTTTTCAAAATGTTTTGTTAAATAAGACTGCTGGTTACTATTTATTACCTATTATCTATTACAATTCATTTCTAAGATGATGTCACTTTAACGCTACTGAGGCTGTGTCTGAAAGAGTTTGAAAAGGGTTGGATACAGTCCTGGGAGACCTCAAGCAAATAAAATCCTTGCTATTCACAGCAAATATATCCTCTGCAAATCAAATTTTTGAGATAATTTGCCATATCTCTAAACTTGACTCATCCTCCTCCTTTAAAGAATCTACTAATTTAATCTAGCCATAATTTAGTTATCAATTCTAAATGACAATCATTATAACTACAGTGGGGAAAATAAGTATTTGATACACTGCCAATTTTGCAAGTTTTCCCAACTGCAAAGAATGGAGAGGCTTGTGATTCTATTGTAGGTACACTTCAACTGAGAAAAACAGAATCTAAAAAAACAAACAAAAAAAAACAAAACTGAAATTCACGTTGTATGATTTTTAAATAGTTAAATTGAAATTTTTTTGTATGAAATACGGTAAGTATTTGATCACCCACCAACCAGCAAAAATTCTGGCTCTCACAGACCTGTTAGTTTCTCTTTAAGAAGCCCTCCTACTCTGTGCCCATTACCTGCATTAATTGCACCTGTTGGAACTCATTACAGGTAGTCCTCGACTTACGACGTTGATCCGTTCTTACGCGTCGTCGTAAACCGAATTTCGACGTAAGTCGAACCATACGTTCATACAGTACTGTACCATAATAAAAGTACAGTGCTGCCTATCCAAAACACCTATCCTAACACAGTACCCTATATAATTAGCAATAAAGATAGGTACAGTAAAATATTGTGCAGTACAGTACGTTTAATAATGAAGTACAGTACAGTACTACTGTACTGTACTGTAAGTGCTGTAACAGGTAATAAACAGTGTACTGTACAGTACTGTAATAAACAAAGATAACAATTCCAAAGAGAGAACAGGCTTATTGGGAGGAATCAGCAGAAGGTGTTGGAGATACTGTGGCAGGTGAGTCAAGAGGGGCAGGGGAGTCAAGAGGGGCAGGAGAGGTAGAGGGTACAGGTACAGGATCTGTTGCAGGCCTCTCTGCCTTCTTGAAGTACTGCTGAAGGTTAGTTTGGAAGGAGACCATCTTCTTCTCCTCCAAGATCTCCTTGTAACACCTAAGGGAATCCATGACTCCTCTGGCAACCCTAGTGTACCTTTCCATGTTGGGATCCTCAGCCTCAAACTTTGACAATCCTTCCTGTATCAGGGCAAAACCTCCTGCCAAGCCCTGCCTTGTAAATCTCTTACGTTCTGGGGTTGGTATGTCTTCCTCTTCCTCTATCATCTGCTTCTCCAGTTGCATAAGGTCCTCAGCAGATAACTCCTCTCCATGAGATGCCAGTAGCTCTGTGACATCATCCTCCTCCACCTCCAGATTCATTGTCTTACTCATATCAACAACGTTCTTTATGACACTAGTCACTGACTCTTGGACCTCTGTGACATCTTTCACAAACTGGGGACACAGTTTTTTCCACACACCATTCATACTGGTCTGCTTAACCTCATCCCAGGAATCAGCAATGTTATTCACAGCATCAAGGATGTTGTATGTTTTCCAAAAGGCCTTTAGAGTCAAGTCCTTATTCTTTTCAGTTGCTGCTAAAGCATTACCAATGACCCTTCGGAGGTAGTAGGCCTTGAATGTAGCAATGACTCCTTGGTCCATAGGCTGTATTAGGGCAGTGGTATTAGGTGGAAGGTAAACCACCTTGACATTACGGTTAAAGTCATCCAGACGGGCAGGGTGTCCAGGGGCATTGTCCAGAATTAGCAATACCTTAAAGGGGATATCCTTGGAGGTACAATACCGCTCCACGCCTGGCACAAAATGGTGGGTGAACCAGTCATCAAACACTGCGAGTGTCACCCATGCCTTCCTATTAGACTTCCAGATGACTGGTAGTTGACTCTTTGAAATGCCCTTGAGTGCCCTTGGATTCTCAGCCTGATACACCAGCATGGGCTTCAGTTTGTAGTCGCCAGCAGCATTGCCCCCAAGAAGCAAAGTCAGTCTCTCCTTGCCGACTTTATGACCTGGTGCTGACCTCTCCTCCTTGGCGATGTACGTACGGTTAGGCAAACGTTTCCAAAACAAGCCTGTCTCATCCACGTTGAACACTTGTTGAGCACAGTAACCACCCTCCTCAATTATCTCAGCCAATGCTTTAGGAAACTCAGTTGCTGCTTTCTCATCAGCACTAGCAGCTTCACCTTGCACTTTAATGTTATGGAAATTGGCACGATCCTTAAACCTCATAAACCAACCCCTACTCGCCACAAATTCTTCACTTTCACTTCCTTCCCCCTTATCTGTTTTCAACGCCTCAAACAGTCGCCTAGCCTTCTCCTGAATAACCATAAGGCTCACAGGGATACGGCGTTGATTTTGGTCTTCCAACCAAAGCACCAATAATCTTTCCATCTCAATAATAAGCCCACTCCGCTGCTTTGTTATCACTGTCGCTTTCATAGGAGCAGATCCTTTCACATGTTCAAGGATACGATCTTTATCCTTGATAATTGTAGCAACAGTCGAACGACTAAGTCCTAATGACCTGCCAATTTCTGTTGGTGTTTCCCCCTTATCAGATCGCCTTAGGATATCCACTTTCACCTCCATGGTGATGGCCTTCCTTTTCTTTGATTCACTGCTGGTGTCAGATGAGTCTACCTTGCGTTTGGGAGCCATAATGAAGTGTGTTATGGTGTGCAGGAGGCTCAGTTTCCTCTGTAACCGGGTACAGTGTACAGTAGTTCCGCCCCTGCACGTAGTTCGACTTACGACGCAAAACGTCGTAAGTCGGAATGAGGCGTCGTATAAAGCGTCGTAAACACGAAACGACGTAACCCGAGACCGTCGTAAACCGAGGACTACCTGTACCTGTATAAAAGACACCTGACCACAGACTTAATCAGACTCCATCATCTCCACCATGTCTAAGAACACCAGGGACAAAATTTTAGACCTGCACAAGGCTGGATGGGCTACAGGACAATAGGCCAGCAGCCTGCTGAGAAGGTAACAAATGTTGGCACAATTAGTAGAAAATAGAAGAAACAAGATGACTGTCAATTATCCTCGCTCTGGGGCTCCATGCAAGATCTCGTATCATGGGGTAAGGATGAATCTGAGTTTGTCAAAAATTAGTCCAGAACTACATGGGAGGACCTAGTCAATGATCTGAAGAGAGCTAGGACCACAGTCTCAAACATTACCGTTAGTAATACACTACACAGTCATGGATTAAAATCCTGCATGGCACGCAAGGTCAAGGCAAGTTTGAAGTTTACCAATGACCATCTGGATGACCAAGTGATCCAGAGGAGACATGGGACAAGGTCATGTGGCCAGATGAGACCAAAATAGAACTTTTTGATATCAACTCTACTCGCCGTGTTTGGAGGGAGAAGAAAGATGAGTACAGCCCCAAGAACACCATTTCAACCGTGAAGCATGGTGAGGGAAACATCATACTTTGGGGGTGCTTTTCTGCAAAGGGGATAAGATAATTGCATGGTATTGAAGGGAAAAGCGATGGGGCCATGTATCGCGATATTTTGTCCAACAACCGCCTTCTCTTTGTAAGAATATTGAATATGGGTCATGACTGAGTCTTCCAGTATGAAATGACCTGAGACACACAGCCAGGCCAACTATGGAGTGGCTCTGTTAGGCCGGGGTCACACTAGACCGTAATACGGACGAGTGCTATGCGATAAAAAATCGCATAGCACTCGGCCCAATGTTAATCTATGGTCCAGCTCCCATCATCCGATATTTTCTCCACCGTATTTCGGATCCGAGGGAACTCGCAGCAGGCTGCGATTGTCAGCGTATCTCGGCCGAGACTCGCCAATGCAAGTCTATGGGTGCGAGAAAAAATTGGATTACACACGGACCATGCGTGTGCATTGCGAGAAATACGCAGCGGTGTTCTATAGAAAAGCCGGTAATTCAATTGCCGGCTTTGCATTTCTCCTTCACAAACCCGACAGGATATGAGACATGGTTTACATACAGTAAACCATCTCATATCCCCCTTTTTTTGCATATTCCACACTACTAATGTTAGTAGTGTGTATGTGCAAAATTTCAGCGCTGTAGCTGCTAAAGGGTTAAATGGCGGAAAAAATTGGCGTGGGCTCCCGCGCAATTTTCTCCGCCAGAATGGTAAAGCCAGTGACTGAGGGCAGATATTAATAGCCAGGAGAGGGTCCATGGTTATTGGCCCCTCCGTAGCTAAAAACATCTGCCCCCAGCCACCCCAGAAAAGGCACATCTGGAAGATGCGCCTATTCTGGCACTTGGCCACTCTCTTCCCACTCCCTGTAGCGGTGGGATATGGGGTAATGAAGGGTTAATGTCACCTTGCTATTGTAAGGTGACATTAAGCCAGATTAATAATGGAGAGGCGTCAATTCTGATACCTATCCATTATTAATCCAATTGTCTGAAAGGGTTAAAAAACACAAACACACATTATTAAAAAATTATTTTAATGAAATAAACACACAGGTTGTTTTAATATTTTATTGCTCTCTCAATCCATTTGCAGACCCTCGCTTGGCAAAACAATAAGCACACAATATACATACCTTCTGCTGACCCGTCACGTCCCACGAGGTAATCCATCTGAAGGGGTTAAAATTATTTACAAGCAGGAGCCCTGCAAATGCAGCTGTGCTCGTGCTTGTAATTCCCCGGCGAATGAAGGAAATGTAGGTCATTGACCTACATTTCCTTCAGTCGCGGTGATGCGCCCCTGCTGGATGTTCTCATGAACTGCAGCCTGGGAACTTTTTCCCACGCTCCAGGTCATATGAGGACATCCACCAGGGGGCGCATCACCGCGACTGAAGGAAATGTAGGTCAATGACCTACATTTCCTTCATTCGCCGGGGAATTACAAGCACGAGCACAGCTGCATTTGCAGGGCTCCTGCTTGTAAATAATTTTAACCCCTTCAGATGGATTACCTCGTGGGACGTGACGGGTCAGCAGAAGGTATGTATATTGTGTGCTTATTGTTTTGCCAAGCGAGGGTCTGCAAATGGATTGAGAGAGCAATAAAATATTAAAACAACCGCTGTGTTTATTTCATTAAAATACTTTTAAATCGTGTGTGTGTGTTTTTTAACCCTTTCAAACAATTGGATTAATAATGGATAGGTGTCATCATTGACGCCTCTCCATTATTAATCCGGCTTAATGTCACCTTACAATAGCAAGGTGGCATTAACCCTTCATTACCCCATATCCCACCGCTACACAGGAGTGGGAAGAGAGTGGCCAAGTGCCAGAATAGGCGCATCTTCCAGATGTGCCTTTTCTGGGGTGGCTGGGGGCAGATGTTTTTAGCCACGGGGGGGCCAATAACCATGGACCCTCTCCTGGCTATTAATATCTGCCGTCAGTCACTGGCTTAACCACTCTGGGGGAGAAAATTGCGCGGGAGCCCACGCCAATTTTTTCCGCCATTTAACCCTTTATTTTAGCAGCTACAGCGCTGAAATTTTGCACATACACACTACTAACATTAGTAGTGTGGAATATGCAAAAAAAAGGGGGATATGAGATGGTTTACTGTATGTAAACCATGTCTCATATCCTGTCGGGTTTGTGCAGGAGAAATGAAAAGCCGGCAATTGAATTACCGGCTTTTCACAGATATCGCTGAATGAAATATAAATACAGAATATATATATACAGTTAGGTCCATATATATTTGGACAGAGACAAAATTTTTCTAATTTTGGTTATAGACATTACCACAATAAATTTTATACAAAACAATTCAGATACAGTTGAAGTTCAGACTTTCAGCTTTTATTTGAGGGTATCCACATTAAAATTGGATGAAGGGTTTAGGAGTTTCAGCTCCTTAACATGTGCCACCCTGTTTTTAAAGGGACCAAAAGTAATTGGACAATTGACTCCAAGGCTATTTCATGGACAGGTGTGGGCAATCCCTTCGTTATGTCATTCTCAATTAAGCAGATAAAAGGCCTGGAGTTGATTTGAGGTGCGGTGCTTGCATTTGGTAGGTTTTGCTGTGAAGTAAACATGCAGTCAAAGGAGCTCTCCATGCAGGTGAAACAAGCCATCCTTAAGCTGCGAAAACAGAAAAAACCCATCCGAGAAACTGCTACAATATTAGGAGTGGCAAAATCTATAGTTTGGTACATCCTGAGAAAGAAAGAAATTACTGGTGAACTCATCAATGCAAAAAAACCTGGGCGCCCACGGAAGACAACAGTGGTGGATGATCACAGAATAATCTCAATGGTGAAGAGAAACCCCTTCACAACAGCCAACCAAGTGAACAACACGCTCCAGGAGGTAGGCGTATCAATATCCAAATCTACCATAAAGAGAAGACTGCATGAAAGTAAATACAGAGGGTTCACTGCACGGTGCAAGCCACTCATAAGCATCAAGAATAAAAAGGCTAGACTGGAATTTGCTAAAAAAAAAAATCTAAAAAAGCCAGTACAGTTCTGGAAGAACATTCTTTGGACAGATGAAACCAAGATCAACCTCTACCTGAATGATGGAAAGAGAAAAGTATGGTGAAGGCGTGGTACAGCTCATGATCCAAAGCATACCACATCATCTGTAAAACACGGCGGAGGCAGTGTGATGGCTTGGGCATGCATGGCTGCCAGTGGCACTTGGTCACTAGTGTTTATTGATGATGTGACACAGGACAGAAGCAGCCGAATGAATTCTGAGGTATTCAGAGCCATACTGTGTGCTCAGATCCAGCCAAATGCAGCAAAACTGATTGGTCATCATTTCATACTACAGATAAACAATAACCCAAAACATAAAGCCAAAGCAACCCAGGAGTTTATTAAAGCAAAGAAGTGGAGTATTCTTGAATGGCCAAGTCAGTCATCTGATCTCAACCCAATTGAGCATGCATTTCACTTGTTAAAGACTAAACTTCAGACAGAAAGGCCCACAAACAAACAGCAACTGAAAACCACCGCAGTGAAGGCCTGGCAGAGCATCAAAAAGGAGGAAACACAGCGTCTGGTGATGTCGATGAGTTCAAGACTTCAGGCAGTCATTGCCAACAAAGGGTTTTCAACCAAGTATTTAAAATGAACAGTTTATTTAAAATTATTGAATCTGTCCAATAACTTTTGGTCCCTTTAAAAACAGGGTGGCACATGTTAAGGAGCTGAAACTCCTAAACCCTTCATCCAATTTTAATGTGGATACCCTCAAATGAAAGCTGAAAGTCTGAACTTCAACTGCATCTGAATTGTTTTGTTTAAAATTCATTGCGGTAATGTCTGTAACCAAAATTAGAAAAATGTTGTCTCTGTCCAAATATATATGGACCTAACTGTATGTGTCTCAATGACATATACACTCACCGGCCACTTTATTAGGTACACCATGCTAGTAACGGGTTGGACCCCCTTTTGCCTTCAGAACTGCCTCAATTCTTCATGGCATAGATTCAACAAGGTGCTGGAAGCATTCCTCAGAGATTTTGGTCCATATTGACATGATGGCATCACACAGTTGCCGCAGATTTGTCGGCTGCACATCCCAAAGATGCTCCATACAAGGCAGGATGGATCCATGCTTTCATGTTGTTTACGCCAAATTCTGACCCTACCATCCGAATGTCGCAGCAGAAATCGAGACTCATCAGACCAAGCAACGTTTTTCCAATCTTCTACTGTCCAATTTCGATGAGCTTGTACAAATTGTAGCCTCAGTTTCCTGTTCTTAGCTGAAAGGAGTGGTACCCGGTGTGGTCTTCTGCTGCTGTAGCCCATCTGCCTCAAAGTTCGACGCAATGTGCGTTCAGAGATGCTCTTAGGCCTACCTTGGTTGTAACGGGTGGCGATTTGAGTCACTGTTGCCTTTCTATCAGCTCGAACCAGTCTGCCCATTCTCCTCTGACCTCTGGCATCAACAAGGCATTTCCGCCCACAGAACTGCCGCTCACTGGATTTTTTTTCTTTTTCGGACCATTCTCTGTAAACCCTAGAGATGGTTGTGCGTGAAAATCCCAGTAGATCAGCAGTTTCTGAAATACTCAGACCAGCCCTTCTGGCACCAACAACCATGCCACGTTCAAAGGCACTCAAATCACCTTTCTTCCCATACTGATGCTCGGTTTGAACTGCAGGAGATTGTCTTGACCATGTCTACATGCCTAAATGCACTGAGTTGCCGCCATGTGATTGGCTGATTAGAAATTAAGTGTTAACAAGAAGTTGGACAGGTGTACCTAATAAAGTGGCCGGTGAGTGTATATATATATATATATATATATATATATATATATATATATATATATACTAGCTATTGAACCCGTTCTACGCCCGGGTGGCGAGCATTTATATTGGAATATGGTCTCCATCCTGCTATGTGCTGCTCCTATCCTGTCATATGCTGCTCCATCCTGCGCCCCCATCCTGTCATGTGCTGCTCCACCGTGTCATGTGCTGCTCCATCCTGCGCCCCCATCCTGTCATGTGCTGCTCCACCGTGTCATGTGCTGCTCCATCCTGCATCCCCATCCTGTCATGTGCTGCTCCACCGTGTCATGTGCTGCTCCATCCTGTGCCCCCATCCTGTCATGTGCTGCTCCACCGTGTCATGTGCTGCTCCATCCTCATCCCCATCCTGTCATGTGCTCCCATCCTATCACGTGCTGCTCCATCCTGCGCCCCCATCAGTGCGGGCGGCTGTGCTGAGTGCGGGCGGCTGTGCTGAGTGCGGGCGGCTGTATGTGGCTGTGCTGAGTGCGGGCGGCTGTATGTGACGTGGCTGTGCTGGGTGCGGGCGGCTGTGCTGGGTGCGGCAGCTGTGGACGGCTGTGCTGGGTGCGGTGGCTGTGCTGGGTGCAGCGGCTGTGCTGGGTGCAGCGGCTGTGCGTGGCTGTAGGCGGCTGTGGGAGGCTGTGCTGGGTGCGGCGGCTGTGCGTGGCTGTGGGCGGCTGTGCTGGGTGCGGCGGCTGTGCTGGGTGCGGTGGCTGTGCTGGGTGCGGCGGCTGTCCGTGGCTGTAGGCGGCTGTGCGTGGCTGTGCTGGGTGCGGAGGCTGTGCATGGCTGTGGCGGCTGTGCGTGGCTGTGCTGGGTGCGGCGGCTGTGCTGGGTGCGGCGGATGTGCTGGGTGCGGCGGCTGTGCTGGGTGCGGCGGCTGTGGGTGGCTGTGCTGGGTGCAGCGGTTGTGCGTGGCTGTGGGCGGCTGTGCTGGGTGCGGCGGCTGTGTGTGGCTGTGCTGGGTGCGGCGGCTGTGCGTGGCTGTGGGCGGCTGTGCGTGGCTGTGGGCGGCTGTGCTGGGTGCGGCGGCTGTGCTGGGTGCGGCGGCTGTCCGTGGCTGTGGGCGGCTGTGGGAGGCTGTGCGTGGCTGTAGGCGGCTGTGGCGGCTGTGCATGGCTGTGCTGGGTGCGGCGGATGTGCTGGGTGCGGCGGCTGTGGGTGGCTGTGCTGGGTGCGGCGGCTGTGCGTGGCTGTGGGCTGTGCGTGGCTGTGGGCGGCTGTGCTGGGTGCGGCGGCTGTGGTCGGCTGTGCTGGGTGCGGCGGCTGTGCGTGGCTATGGGTGGCTGTACGTGGCTGTGGGCGGCTGTGCTGGGTGCGGCGGCTGTGCGTGGCTGTGGTCGGCTGTGCTGGGTGCGGCTGTGCGTGGCTGTGGGCGGCTGTGCGTGGCTGTGGGCGGCTGTGCTGGGTGCGGCGGCTGTGGTCGGCTGTGCTGGGTGCGGCGGCTGTGCGTGGCTGTGGGCGGCTGTGCTGGGTGCGGCGGCTGTGGTCGGCTGTGCTGGGTGCGGCGGCTGTGCGTGGCTATGGGTGGCTGTACGTGGCTGTGGGCGGCTGTGCTGGGTGCGGCGGCTGTGCGTGGCTGTGGTCGGCTGTGCTGGGTGCGGCTGTGCGTGGCTGTGGGCGGCTGTGCGTGGCTGTGGGAGGCTGTGCGTGGCTGTGGGCGGCTGTGCTGGGTGCGGCGGCTGTGGTCGGCTGTGCTGGGTGCGGCGGCTGTGCGTGGCTGTGGTCGGCTGTGCTGGGTGCGGCGGCTGTGCGTGGCTATGGGTGGCTGTGCGTGGCTATGGTCGGCTGTGCTGGGTGCGGCGGCTGTGCATTGCTATGGGCGGCTGTGCGTGGCTGTGCTGGGCGCGGCGGCTGTGCTGGGTGCGGCCATTTTCTTGGTCCTGCTCCCGGAGTCGGCGCCTGCGCAGTCCGCGCTTTCCGGCGCCATTTTCTTGAAGACACTGCAATGTGTCTTCAAGAAAATGGCGCCGGAAAGCGCGGACTGCGCAGGCGCCGATTCCGGGAGCAGGGGGACAGTCACGGCCCGGAAGCGCGTCGGTGGAACGGGTCAGGTAAGTATACTCACCCTCCGCCTCCTGGCTCGTCCCTGCTTGTCCGGTGGAGATCGCGGTGTGCGTTCAGCGCTTACGCATACCGCGATCTCCTGGGAGCGTCGCTCTGTGCGGTCCAGACTGCGCCGGCGCTTGCGCTTGCGCAGTCTATAGAGGCTTCGGACAGAGTGACGCTCCCAGCGTTATATTATAGATATATATATATATATAGATATATATATATATATATATATATATATATATATATACTGTATATATGTTTTCCCGAACATTTGAGCACATAAATCCATTAGATGTCGGTTTTGCAAGCTTGCGAGAAAATCTCGGCATACGGATGGCATACGAATGTCACACGGATGTCACACGGATCATTTGATGTGAGGAAATCGCATCCTCGCACTGCACACGGATCACTGTTTTGGAAACATTTGTGCGATTCTCGGCCGTGAAAAATGGACCGTTTTTTTATACGTTGTGTGTGTCCCCGGCCTTAGAAGCATTTCAATGTCCTGGAGTAGTCTACCCATTCTCCAAACCTGAACCCAATAGAAAATCTTTGGACGCATTCGAAACTCAATGTGGCCCAGCGATGGCCCCGAAACCTGAAAGATCTGCAGAAGATCTGTATGTAGGAGTGGGCCAAATTTCCTGCTGCAGTATGCACAAATTTGGTCAAGAACTACAGGAAACGTCTGACCTCTGTAATTGTTAACAAAGGTTTCTGTACCAAATATTAATTCTGTTTTTCTATAGTATCACATACATTTTTGAGGCAATAAAATGCAAATTATATAAAAATCATACAATGTAATTTTATGTTTTCTATTTTTAGTTTCTGTCTCTTACAGATGAAGTGTACCTACGATAAAAATTACAGACCTCTCCATTCTTTGTAGGTAGGAAAACTTGCAAAACCAGCAGTGTATCAAATACTTATTTTCCCCACTGTATCATTACAGCTTCCATAGGCATTTTAACTAAGACTCTCATACTCTTCTATTAAAACTTCTGCAAAAATGTGCAGATTTTACACCAAGTTTATAGTCTATTAATCCTTCAGCAATTTCTTCTTTTTATTTAGTGTAGCTCACAGTTATGACTAAGAATAAAAGTGATGGCATATGATCATCCTTATGTTGCTGCAATGATCAGAGTATCTATCCTTTCCTGCAAATGTATTTTGGCTAATTTCCTCTGTATTCAGTCTAATTTCAGTAGGAATCTGGCAGATGACTGGTTCTCCACATATTATGATTTCAGGATTACACTGTAGCCATTTATAACATTAGTCAACCAGTTGATCCTCAAAAACAATGTTCACCATTTCTCTACAGTATAACCCTTATGAAAACTTAAATGGGATGTACGTTTTGTTCAACAGATCTTAGGATTAAAATATAAAACAATTGGATGAAGTAAAAAAATGTTACTGTGTCTGTATATTCTTTTTCTTCTTCCCCCGCCCAGGAGCTGTGCTACGATCAGACCATGTTCCTGCACAGTCAGACACAGCCATTACACAGTACACAGCAGGGGCACATGTATAAGATTGTCTCAGCACAGGAACATTTTATTTAATTGCGTCCAATTGTGGAACTTATTTGTATTCCAAGATCTATTGATTAAAATATACTTTGTTCGTAGGAAAACCCATTGAAAGGTTTTGGCCTCTATTTGACAAACCTTTCTTAATAGCTCGGCTGCCAGTAGAAAAATCTTAAAGGGAACCTGTCACCATGTTTTTGGAAGATGGGATAAAAATAGCGTTAAATAGGGGCAGAGGTGGGCGTTACATTAGTGTGTTTGTTATGCGTTTATTACCCACCTAAGTTGCCGAAATACCTTTGCAAAGTCTCCGTTTTCGCCTGTCAATCAGGCTGGTCTGGTCAGATGGGCGTTGTCTTCCCCCAGATTTTGCGTAGTTTTCCGTTGGTGGCGTAGTGGTGTGCGCATGCCCAAGGTCCCGAATCCTCTGCCAGGGGATTTCAAAGAGCGCGGTGTCCGTTATTGCATTGGTGATCGGTGGGCGCAGCCATCTTCCTTTGGCCGCGCGTGCGCAGAAGCGGCGCTCTGCTGGCCGCGGCATCAGGAAAATGGCCGCGGGATGCCGCGCGTGCGCAGATGGATATCGCGGCGGCCATTTTCCTGAAGCCGCGGCCAGCAGAGCGCCGCGGCAAGCAGAGCGCCGCTTCTGCGCACGCGCGGCCAAAGGAAGATGGCCGCGCCCACCGATCACCAATGCAATAACGGACACCGCGCTCTTTGAAATCCCCTGGCAGAGGATTCGGGACCTTGGGCATGCGCACACCACTACGCCACCAACGGAAAACTAAACAAGATCTGGGGGAAGACACCACGCCCATCTGACCAGACCAGCCTGATTGACAGGCGAAAACGGAGACTTTGCAAAGGTATTTCGGCAACTTAGGTGGGTAATAAACGCATAACAAACACTCTAATGTAACGCCCACCTCTGCCCCTATTTAACGCTATTTTTATCCCATCTTCCAAAAACGTGGTGACAGGTTCCCTTTAACACTGCATACTTCTCTCCCGATCTCAAAACTGTGTCTCAAGGCAGTCAAGGAATATTGCTATGCTCTGTGACCGCTGCAGCCAACCACTGGCCGCTGATCGGCTGCAGCCTTTACTATTCTGATAGAATGAATTGGCTCTGATCCTAATAGGCTGCAATTTTCATATGACATAACAATATCACTGAACAGCAAGGGCCAGCTGTGATGAAAGGCTAGACGCCATAAGTATGCAGGGGCTATTACGATAGCGTTGTCCAGAAGTAGACATCCCCTATAAGTCTGAAGAGTTGTAGCCAGGCCAAGTATGTTTCATGCTTAGGGTATGTGCACACGCTGCGGATTTTGCTGTGGATCCGCAGCGGATTTGTTGCTGCAGATTCGCAGCAGTTTTCCATGCGTTTAAAGTACAATGTAAACCTATGGAAAACAAAATCCGCAGTGCACATGCTGTGGAAAAAAACATGTGGAAACTCTGTGTTGTTTATTCCGCAGCATGTCAATTCTTTGTGAGGATTCCGCAGCAGTTTACACCTGCTCCATAATAGGAATCCGCAGGTGAAATCCGCACAAAAATCACAAAAAAAGTGGTAAATCCGCGGTAATTCCGCAGGTAATCCGCAGTGCAGATTACCTGCGGATTTACCAAAATCAGTCCGGAAAAATCTGCAGGGTAATCCGCAGCGTGTGCACATACCCTTAAACTTCCAGTTCAAATGCTGAACAAGCAATTTTCACGCCATGTTCCCAAGTGCAAAAATGCTGCATTTATTCTACACCCGTCTACCCCAAAATATACAATAGCATTCTCCTCTGCTTATTGCATTTTTTCTGCTTTCCCCCCTCTTTTTAAAGCATTTTTACACAGATCTGAACCAGCGTTCTTTTTTTATATATTTTTAGCAGAGGAACAGTGTAATTCTGCATTTATAAATTCCTTTTTCAGGCTCCCCATAGAAGCATATAGGGGAAACAAATGCACCAAAAAAATACAGTTCAACAGCATTTTGAATGCACTTCAGGTATGAGAAATTCATAAAATCATTTTGCTTAAACCTTTAAATCAGCAAATTTTCTTGCAGCAGATTGAGCATTAACCATGGAGAAAGTTTATTAAAGTGAATACTTGAATAGTTGAATGTGAAATGTTGAATAGTGTAAAACTTGTTTAGGTTTGGACTTGGCAGACAGCCCCCAAATAATGCACTGGAGACTTCTCACCCCATATAGCTGCACTGCTGGGTGAGATAAAAGTCCATATTTGCATTGACTGAGATTAATCCTATGGGTAGAGACTGAGGGCTGTGAATGCATGGTCTGAATACTGCTCACTGTCAATGTCGGCTTCACCACTACTGGAGCGGAATGTCTAAAATAACAATTTGTGCCCTGATTCGGGAGTTGTGTAGGATGTGAGCAGACAATTCCCCGCTCGGTGATTTGGCAGGCTGCCCACAGGCTCTACAAAACATTGAATTACTAATTTGGTGTGTGTGTCCTTGATAAGGGCAGGCAGGAAGGAACTGGAGAACAGACAGCTGACGCCCCGTTATAACGACCGGTTGCCTTTATGGAAGAATATCACTTATTCCAATGGCCATTCACAAGTGGGCGCCAATAAGCATTTGCATAAAATATTAAGGCACTGGTGACACTCACCGGGTAAGTTTAACAGTCCAAGATGTATTCACATCACTAAAAGGTCTGACAAGGGAGAGAGTGGCACATGTAGCGGGCTAGTCTTGCACCGTGAATGTGTAAGTACGTTGCGGGATGCAGTGACGCAAGGGAGGCAGAGCAGGGGTTAAAAATATAACAATTTAATTGACACAAAAGAGAAACTCCTCGCAGGGAGATAAACAGTTAAATTGGAACGAGATAATGTAAGATAACAGCAGTCCAGTTATCCAACTTATCCTGTCCTTATGTTCCTCCACCGCAGATTTTCCATAGGGGTTGTAGTACCGGCGACGGCTGGGGTAGTATACACAGATGGGGTCCCACAGACAACAGACCAACTTCTGGCGGCAACGGGTGGTCTCTGGTTTTACCCATTGAGCCCCTATTTCATGAGCAGGTGCAGCTAAAGTAACAAGAGCTGCAGCAATCCTGGGGTTAAACGTGGGCTGATGTGCACTGTCCGGCAGAAAGCACCGCAGCCTACTGTCCTGTAACCGACCCTCACTTCTCTGCACATGCGCGGTATTAACTGTCACTGGGTGTGCGGCTCTCTCTACACTCACTGTCCCCCTCGTGGTACTGGGAGATGTCAGCTGCAGTCCATCGCAGCGCCGGCGCTCGGGATGCGGAGCGCGCTGCTCACCCACCTGCACTCTCCCTGATGGCAGGAAACTCTGCCACTTTGCGCACTTTCCCCTTAGCTTTCGGTTCACCTGGGCCCCCTTCTTCTGGGCCAAGGGACCTGTCCAGTCGCCTATTCCTTCCTTTCCCGGGCAACACTGGATGCAGCCTTGACAGTTCCGGACCTGGCTCAATACAGATACCCGCAGTCTGGTCTACCTCCTTACAAATGGCCACAAATGTGTGTTGCCACTGGTTTTAACCTCTTTCTGTCATTGGACGTACTATTCCGTCCATGTGGGGTGGGCCCTACTTCCCAAGGACGGAATAGTATGTCCAGCACAATCGGCCGCGCTCACGGGGGGAGCGCGGCCGAGTGTCAGCTGACTATCGCAGCTGACATCCGGCACTATGTGCCAGGAGCGGTCACGGACCGCCCCCGGCACATTAACCCCCAGCACACCGCGATCAAACATGATCGCGGTGTGCCGGCGGTATAGGGAAGCATCGCGCAGGGAGGGGGCTCCCTGCGTGCTTCCCTGAGACCCCCGGAGCAACGCCTCCTACCTCCTTCCTCGCTGCAGGTCCCGGATCCAAGATGGCCGCGGCATCCGGGTCCTGCAGGGAGGGAGGGGGCTTACTGAGAGCCTGCTCAGAGCAGGCGCTGGTAAGCTTGCTGCACTCTAAGTGAGATCGGTGATCTGACAGAGTGCTGTGCACACTGTCAAATCACCGATCTGTAATGTCCCCCCCTGGGACAAAGTAAAAAAGTTTAAAAAAAATGTCCACATGTGTAAAAAAAAAATAAAAAAAAAATTCCTAAATAAATAAATAAAAAAAAAATTATTCCCATAAATACATTTCTTTATCTAAATAAAAAAAAAATCAAACAATAAAAGTACACATATTTAGTATCACCACGTCCGTAATGACCCCATCTATAAAACTATATCACTAGTTAACCCCTTCAGTGAACACCGTAAAAAAAAAAAACAAAAAGAGGCAAAAAACAACGCTTTATTCTCATACCGCCAAACAAAAAGTGGAATAACACGCGATCAAAAAGACGGATATAAATAAACATGGTACCGCTGAAAACGTCATCTTGTCCCGCAAAAAACAAGCCACCATACACCATCATCAGCAAAAAAATAAAAAAGTTATAGTCCTCAGCATGAAGCGATGCCAAAATAATTATTTTTTCTAT
This sequence comes from Ranitomeya variabilis, assembly GCF_051348905.1. Lineage (NCBI taxonomy): Eukaryota > Metazoa > Chordata > Amphibia > Anura > Dendrobatidae > Ranitomeya > Ranitomeya variabilis. Next base: position 80,398,569 of record NC_135238.1, read on the forward strand.
AAAATAGCTTTTATCGTATAAAAGCGCCAAAACATAAAAAAAGATATAAATGAGATATCGCTGTAATCGTACTGACCCGAAGAATAAAACTGCTTTATCAATTTTACCAAACGCGGAACGGTATAAACGCCTCCCCCAAAAGAAATTAATGAATAGCTGGTTTTTGGTCATTCTGCCTCACAAAAATCGGAATAAAAAGCAATCAAAAAATCTCCTGTGCCCGAACATGTTACCAATACAATCGTCAACTCGTCCCGCAAAAAACAAGACCTCACATGACTCTGTGGACTCAAATATGGAAAAATTATAGCTCTCAAAATGTGGTAACGCAAAAAATATTTTTTGCAATAAAAAGCGTCTTTCAGTGTGTGACGGCTGCCAATCATAAAAATCCGCTAAATAACCCGCTATAAAAGTAAATCAAACCCCCTTCATCACCCGCTTAGTTAGGGAAAAATTAAAAAAATTAAAAAAATGTATTTATTTCCATTTTCCCATTAGGGTTAGGGTTAGGGCTAGGGTTATGGCTAGGGCTAGGGCTATGGTTAGGGTTAGGGTTGGGGCTAGGGTTAAGGCTACATTTAGGGTTGGGGCTAAAGTTAGGGTTAGGGTTGGGGCTAAAGTTAGGGTTTGGATTACATTTACGGTTGGGAATAGGGTTGGGATTAGGGTTAGGGGTGTGTCTGGGTTAGAGGTGTGGTTAGGGTTACCGTTGGGATTAGGGTTAGGGGTGTGTTTGGATTAGGGTTTCAGTTATAATTGGGGGGTTTCCACTGTTTAGGCACATCAGGGGCTCTCCAAACGTGACATGGTGTCCGATTTCAATTCCAGCCAATTCTGCGTTGAAAAAGTAAAACAGTGCTCCTTCCCTTCCAAGCTCTCCCGTGCGCCCAAACAGGGGTTTACCCCAACATATGGGGTATCAGCGTACTCGGAACGCATTGAAGAACAACTTTTGGGGTCCAATTTCTCCTGTTACCCTTGGGAAAATACAAAACTAGGGGCTAAAAAATAATTTTTGTGGAAAAAAAATTTTTTTTTATTTGCATGGCTCTGCGTTATAAACTGTAGTGAAACACTTGGGGGTTCAAAGCTCTCACAACACATCTAGATGAGTTCCTTAGGGGGTCTACTTTCCAAAATGGTGTCACTTGTGGGGGGTTTCTACTGTTTAGGTACATTAGGGGCTCTGCAAACGCAATGTGATGCCTGCAGACCATTCCATCTAAGTCTGCATTCCGAATGGCGCTCCTTCCCTTCCGAGCCCTCCCATGCGCCCAAACGGTGGTTCCCCCCACATATGGGGTATCAGCGTACTCAGTACAAATTGGAAAACAACTTTTGGGGTCCAATTTCTCCTGTTACCATTGGGAAAATACAAAACTGGGGGCTAAAAAATAATTTTTTTGGGAATTTTTTTTTAAATTATTTTCACGGCTCTGCATTATTAACTGTAGTGAAACACTTGGGGGTTCAAAGTTCTCACAACACAACTAGATAAGTTCCTTGGGGGGTCTAGTTTCCAATATTGGGTCACTTGTGGGGGGTTTCTACTGTTTAGGTACATTAGGGGCTCTGCAAACGCAATGTGACGCCTGCAGACCAATCCATCTAAGTCTGCATTCCAAATGGCGCTCCATCCCTTCCGAGCCCTCCCATGCGCCCAAACGGTGGTTTCCCCCCACATATGGGGTATCAGCGTACTCAAGACAAATTGGACAACAGCTTTTGGGGTCCAATTTCTCCTGTTACCCTCGGGAAAATACAAAACTGGGGGCTAAAAAATAATTTTTGTGTGAAAAAAATTTTGTTTTATTTTTACGGCTCTGCATTATAAACTTCTGTGAAGCACTTGGTGGGTCAAAGTGCTCACCACTCCTCTAGATAAGTTCCTTAGGGGGTCTACTTTCCAAAATGGTGTCAATTGTGGGGGGTTTTCAATGTTTAGGCACATCAGTGGCTCTCCAAACGCAACATGGCGTCCCATCTCAATTCCTGTCAATTTTGCAGTGAAAAGTCAAACAGCGCTCCTTCCCTTCCGAGCTCTCCCATGCACCCAAACAGTGGTTTACCCCCACATATGGGGTATCAGCGTACTCAGGACAAATTGTACAACAACTTTTGGCGTCCAATTTCTTCTCTTACCCTTTGGAAAATAAAAAATTGGGGGCGAAAAGATCATTTTTGTGAAAAAATATGATTTGTTATTTTTACGGTTCTGCATTATAAACTTCTGTGAAGCATTTGGTGGGTCAAAGTGCTCACCACACATCTAGATAAGTTCCTTAGTGGGTCTACTTTCCAAAATGGTGTCACTTGTGGGGGGTTTCAATGTTTAGGCACATCAGTGGCTCTCCAAACGCAACATGGCGTCCCATCTCAATTCCAGTCAATTTTGCATTGAAAAGTCAAATGGCGCTCCATCGCTTCCGAGCTCTGTCATGCGCCCAAACAGTGGTTTACCCCCACATATGGGGTATCGGCGTACTCAGGACAAATTGTATAACATCTTTTGGGGTCCATTTTCTCCTGTTACCCTTGGTAAAATAAAACAAATTGGAGCTGAAGTAAATTTTGTGTGAAAAAAAGTTAAATGTTCATTTTTATTTAAACATTCCAAAAATTCCTGTGAAACACCTGAAGGGTTAATAAACTTTTTGAATGTAGTTTTGAGCACCTTGAGGGGTGCAGTTTTTAGAATGGTGTCACACTTGGGTATTTTCTATCATATAGACCCCTCAAAATGACTTCAAATGAGATGTGGTCCCTAAAAAAAAATGGTGTTGTAAAAATGAGAAATTGCTGGTCAACTTTTAACCCTTATAACTCCCTAACAAAAAAAAATTTTGGTTCCAAAATGGTGCTGATGTAAAGTAGACATGTGCGAAATGTTACTTATTAAGTATTTTGTGTGACATATCACTGTGATTTAATTGCATAAAAATTCAAATTTGGAAAATTGCAAAATTTGCCAAATTTCCATTTTTTTCACAAATAAACGCAGGTAATATCAAAGAAATTTTACCACTATCATGAAGTACAATAGGTCACGAGAAAAAAATGTCAGAATCACCAGGATCCGTTGAAGCGTTCCAGAGTTATAACCTCATAAAGGGACAGTGGTCAGAATTGTAAAAATTGGCCCGGTCCATAACGTGCAAACCACCCTTGGGGGTGAAGGGGTTAACCCCTTCCCGACATTTGACGTACTATCCCGTCGAGGTGGGGTGGGCCCCCATGACCGCCGACGGGATAGTACGTCATACGCGATCGGCCGCGCTCACGGGGGGAGCGCGGCCGATCGCGGCCGGGTGTCGGCTGCATATCGCAGCTGACATCCGGCACTATGTGCCAGGAGCAGTCACGGACCGCCCCCGGCACATTAACCCCCGGCACACCGCGATCAAACATGATCGCGGTGTACCGGCGGTACAGGGAAGCATCGCGCAGGGAGGGGGCTCCCTGCGTGCTTCCCTGAGACGATCGGTACAAGGTGATGTACTCACCTCGTACCGAACGTCTTCTCCCTGCAGGCCCCGGATCCAAAATGGCCGAGGGGCTGTATCCGGGTCCTGCAGGGAGCACTTCCGGGTCGGAGCAGGCTGCAGATGAAAGCTGCAGCCTGCTCCGATTAAAGTATGATCGCGGATCTGATAGAGTGCTGTGCACACTATCAGATCTGCGATCTGTGATGTCCCCCCCTGGGACAAAGTAAAAAAGTAAAAAAAAAAATTTCCACATGTGTAAAAAAAAAAAAAAAAAAAAAAAAAAATTCCTAAATAAATAATAATAAAAAAAAATATATTATTCCCATAAATACATTTCTTTATCTAAAAAAAACAAACAAAAACAATAAAAGTACACATATTTAGTATCGCCGCGTCCGTAACGACCCAACCTATAAAACTGGCCCACTAGTTAACCCCTTCAGTAAACACCGTAAGAAAAAAAAAAAAAAAAAACGAGGCAAAAAACAACGCTTTATTACCATACCGCCGAACAAAAAGTGGAATAACACGCGATCAAAAAGACGGATATAAATAACCATGTTACCGCTGAAAACGTCATCTTGTCCCGCAAAAAACGAGCCGCCATACAGCATCATCAGCAAAAAAATAAAAAAGTTATAGTCCTCAGAATAAAGCGATGCCAAAATAATTATTTTTTCTATAAAATAGTTTTTATCGTATAAAAGCGTCAAAACATAAAAAAATGATATAAATGAGGTATCGCTGTAATCGTACTGACCCGACGAATAAAACTGCTTTATCAATTTTACCAAGCGCAGAACGGTATAAACGCCTCTCCCAAAAGAAATTCATGAATAGCTGGTTTTTGGTTATTCTGCCTCACAAAAATCGGAATAAAAAGTGATAAAAAATGGTCACGTGTCCGAAAATGTTACCAATAAAAACGTCAACTCGTCCCGCAAAAAACAAGACCTCACATGACTCTGTGGACCAAAATGTGGAAAAATTATAGGTCTCAAAATGTGGAGACGCAAAAACTTTTTTGCTATAAAAAGCGTCTTTTAGTCTGGTTTCACACTTGCGTTTTTATCTGCATGCGTTTTTTAAAAAAAACACATGTGTGAAAAAATGCATGTAAACGCGGTAAAACGCATGCGTTTTTATAGAAAAACACAAGAAAACAAGAAAAAAACAAAAAACCCTAACCCTACCCCTAACCCTACCCCTAACCTGAAATACGTGGCACTGAAATATACGTTTATATACGTATATACGTATATAAGTGCCACGATATTTCAGTGGCCACGTATTTAAGTGCCACGTATTTCAGTGCCACGTATTTACGTGCCACGTATTTACGTGCCACGTATTTTTCAGTGCCTGAAATACGTGGCACTGAAATATCGTGGCACTGAAATATCGTGGCACTGAAGTATTTACGTGCCACGTATTTTTCAGTGCCTGAAATACGTGGCACTGAAATACGTGGCACTGAAATATCGTGGCACTGAAATATCGTGGCACTGAAATATCGTGGCACTTAAATACGTGGCACTTAAATACGTGGCACTTAAATACGTGGCTCTTAAATACGTGGCACTTATATACGTGGCACTTATATACGTGGCACTTATGACTGTCAGAAAATGTTCAGTAAACGGTTAGGGGTGAGGTTAGGGGTAGGGTTTCAGGTAGAATTGGGGAGATTCCACTGTTCAGGCACATCAGGGGCTCTCCAAACGCGACATGGCGTCCAATCTCAATTCCAGCCAATTCTGCGTTGAAAAAGTAAAACAGTGCTCCTTCCCTTCCGAGCTCTCCCGTGCGTCCAAAAAGGGGTTTACCCCAACATATGGGGTATCAGCGTACTAGGGACAAATTGAACAACAACTTCTGGGGTCCAAGTTCTCTTGTTATCCTTGGGAAAATAAAAATTTGGGGGGCTAAAAATCATTTTTGTGGGAAAAAAAATATGTTTTATTTTCACGGCTCTGCGTTGTAAACTGTAGTGAAACACTTGGGGGTTCAAAGTTCTCACAACACATCTAGATAAGTTCCTTGGGAGGTCTAGTTTCCAATATGGGGTCACTTGTGGGGGGTTTGTACTATTTGGGTACATCAGGGGCTCTGCAAATGCAACGTGACGCCTGCAGACCAATCCATTTAAGTCTGCATTCCAAATGGCGCTCCTTCCCTTCCGAGCTCTGTCATGCGCCCAAACAGTGGTTCCCCCCCACATAGGGGGTATCAGCGTACTCAGGACAAATTGGACAACAACGTTTAGGGTCCAATTTATCCTGATACCCTTGTGAAAATACAAAACTGGGGGCTAAAAAATCATTTTTGTGAAAAAAAAAAAATAATTTTTATTTTCACGGCTCTGCGTTATAAACTGTAGTGAAACACTTGGGGGTTCAAAGCTCTCAAAACACATCTAGATAAGTTCCTTAGGGGGTCTACTTTCCAAAATGGTGTCACTTGTGGGGGGGTTTAATGTTTAGGCACATCAGGGGCTCTCCAAACGCAACATGGCATCCCATCTTAATTCCAGTCAATTTTGCATTGAAAAGTAAAATAGCGCTTCTTCCCTTCTGAGCTCTGCTATGCGCCCAAACAATGGTTTACACCCACATATGGGGTATCGTCGTACTCAGGACAAATTGCACAACAACTTTTGTGGTCTAATTTCTTCTCTTACCCTTGGGGAAATAAAAAAATGGGGGTTAAAAGATCATTTTTGTGAAAAAATATGATTTTTTATTTTTACGGCTCTGCATTATAAACTTCTGTGAAGCACTTGTTGGGTCAAAGTGCTCAACACACATCTAGATAAGTTCCTTAAGGGTCTACTTTCCAAAATGGTGTCACTCGTGGGGGGTTTCAATGTTTAGGCACATTAGGGGCTCTCCAAACGCAACATGGCGTCCCATCTCAATTCCAGTCAATTTTGCATTGAAAAGTCAAATGGCGCTCCTTCCCTTCTGAGCTCTGCCCTGCGCCCAAACAATGGTTTACACCCACATATGGGGTATCAGTGTACTCAGGACAAATTGCACAACAATTTTTGGGGTCCAATTTCTTCTCTTACCCTTGGGAAAATAAAAAATTGGGGGTGAAAAGATCATTTTTGTGAAAAAATATGATTTTTTATTTTTACGGCTCTGCATTATAAACTTCTGTGAAGCACTTGGTGGGTCAAAGTGCTCACCACACATCTAGATAAGTTCCTTAGGGGGTCTACTTTCCAAAATGGTGTCACTTGTTAGGGGTTTCAATGTTTAGGCACATCAAGGGCTCTCTAAATGCAACATGGCGTCCCATCTCAATTCCAGTCAATTTTGCATTGAAAAGTCAAATGGCGCTCCTTCCCTTCCGAGCTCTGCCCTGCGCCCAAACAATGGTTTACACCCACATATGGGGTATCAGCGTACTCAGGACAAATTGCACAACAATTTTTGGGGTCCAATTTCTTCTCTCACCCTTGGGAAAATTAAAAAATTGGGGGTGAAAAGATCATTTTTGTGAAAAAATATGATTTTTTATTTTTACGGCTCTGCATTATAAACTTCTGTAAAGCACTTGTTGGGTCAAAGTGCTCACCACACATCAAGATAAGTTCCTTAGGGGGTCTACTTTCCAAAATGGTGTCACTTGTTAGGGGTTTCAATGTTTAGGCACATCAGGGGCTCTCCAAATGCAACATGGCGTCCCATCTCAATTCCAGTCAATTTTGCATTGAAAAGTCAAATGGCGCTCCTTTGCTTCCAAGCTCTGCCATGCGCCCAAACAGTGGTTTACCCCCACATATGGGGTATCAGCGTACTCAGGACAAATTGTACAACAACTTTTGGGGTCTATTTTCTCCTGTTACCCTTGGTAAAATAAAACAAATTGGAGCTGAAATAAATTTTGTGTGAAAAAAAGTTAAATGTTCATTTTTATTTAAACATTCCAAAAATTCCTGTGAAACACCTGAAGGGTTAATAAACTTCTTGAAAGTGGTTTTGAGTACCTTGAGGGGTGCAGTTTTTAGAATGGTGTCACACTTGGGTATTTTCTATCATATAGACCCGTCAAAATGACTTCAAATGAGATGTGGTCCCTAAAAAAAATGGTGTTGTAAAAATGAGAAATTGCTGGTCAACTTTTAACCCTTATAACTCCGTCACAAAAAAAAATTTTGGTTCAAAAATTGTGCTGATGTAAAGTAGACATGTGGGAAATGTTATTTATTAAGTATTTTGTGTGACATATGTCTGTGATTTAAGGGCATAAAAATTCAAAGTTGGAAAATTGCGAAATTTTCAAAATTTTCGCCAAATATTCATTTTTTTCACAAATAAACGCAAGTTATATCGAAGAAATTTTACCACTAACATGAAGTACAATATGTCACGAGAAAACAATGTCAGAATCGCCAAGATCCGTTGAAGCGTTCCAGAGTTATAACCTCATAAAGGGACAGTGGTCAGAATTGTAAAAATTGGCCCGGTCATTAACGTGCAAACCACCCTTGGGGGTGAAGGGGTTAAATCACAGAGATATGTCACACTAAATACTTAATAAGTAACATTTGCCACATGTCCACTTTACATCAGCACAATTTTTGAACCCAAATTTTTTTTGTTTGGGAGTTATAAGGGTTAAAATTTGACCGGCGATTTCTCATTTTTACAACACCATTTTTTTTAGGGACCACATCACTTTGAAGTCACTTTGAGGGGTCTATATGATAGAAAATACCCAAAAATGACACCATTCTAAAAACTGCACCTCACAAGGTGCTCAAAACCACATTCAAGAAGTTTATTAACCCTTCAGGTGCTTCACAGGAATTTTTGGAATGTATAAAATAAAAATGAACATTTAACTTTTTTTCACAAAAAGTTTACTTCAGATCCAATTCGTTTTATTTTACAAAGGATAACAAGAGAAATTGGACCCCAAAAGTTGTGCAATTTGTCCTGAGTACGCTGATACTCCATATGTGCAGGTAAACCACTGTTTGGGCGCATGGCAGAGCTCGGAAGGGAAGGAGCGACGTTTCGTTTTTCAATGCAAAATTGGCTGGAATTGAGATCAGATGCCATGTCGTCTTTGGAGAGCCCCTGATGTGCCTAAACAGTGGAAATCCCCCAATTCTAACTTCAACCCTAACCCCAAAACATGACTAACCCTAATCTCAACGCTAACCATAACCTTAACCACAAACCTATCCCTAACACACCCCCAACCCTAATCCCAGCCCTAACCCTAATCCAAATCATAACTCTAACCCTAACTTTAGTCCCAACCCTAACCCTAACTTTAGCCCCAACCCTAACCTCAACCCCAATGGGAAAATGGAAATAAATACTTTGTTATTATTTTTCCATAACTAAGAGGGTGATAAAGGGGGGTTTGATTTACTATTTATAGTTGGTTTTTATAGCGGGTTTCTGTTGTGAATTCTGCTCTTGGGTTCCCTCCGGTGGTTGTTGGTGGTAATGCAGTTGTCCCTGGGTTGTAATTCTGCTCAGGTGTCCCTGCTTATTGCCTTCTCACTGGGGATTTAGGTGTGCAGGATCCATTAGTCCTTTCCAGTTGTCCATTGTTCTTGGAGGTTTCACATCTCTGTCTGGTTCCTCCTGCTCTGCTGCCCAAATCAGCAAAGATAAGTTCTGTTTTTTGTTTCTGCAGCCCACATGCTGTGGGCCTTACAGTTCAGTGCTTTTCAATGTTTTTTCTTGTCCAGCTTAGTCTGTGTAAGGGTTTATTCAGTCAAGTTGGATTCTCTGGAGATGCAGATATATTTTCCATATCTTTAGTTAGATGTGGAGTTTTTGTATTTTCTGCCGTGGATATTTTCTAGTGTTTTAATACTGACCGCATAGTATTCTGTCCTATCCTTTTCTATTTAGCTAGAGTGGCCTCCTTTGCTAAATCCTGTTTTCAGTCTGCGTGTGTTTTTCCTCTCCTCTCACAGTCAATATTTGTGGGGGCTGTCTATCCTTTGGGAATTTTCTCTGAGGCAAGATAGTATTCCTATTTCTATCTATAGGGGTATTTAGTCCTCCGGCTGTGTCGAGGTGTCTAGGATTGTTAGGTACATCCCACGGCTACTTCTAGTTGCGGTGTTAAGTTCAGGGTTTGCGGTCAGTACAGGTTCCACCTTCTCCAGAGAAACTCTCAAGCTTCTCCAAGGTCACCGGATCATAACAGTACAACTGGCCAATAATGAGTTAAATGCATCTCAGAAGAAGGGAAGGAAGGTGTTGAGCCATTTTTTTTTCTGTAGTCTGCTGTCTTTCCTTCCTTCTTTACCTCTGCGTGACCGAGGAGTTTTTTGCTGGCATGGATGTTCAGGGATTGGCTTCTCGTGTGGACCAGCTTGCTGCTAGGGTACAGGGTATTTCAGATTATATTGTTCAGACTCCGGTTTTGGAGCCTAAGATTCCTACTCCTGATTTGTTTTTTGGTGACAGGTCCAAATTTTTGAGTTTTAAAAACAACTGTGACCATGCGCATGGCGCCAGCCCATCAGGAAGATTGTCAATTTCTGGTGTTGCATAATGCTATCATGCTGGGTTTTCCGTGGTTGCAGGTACATAATCCTGTGTTGGATTGGAAGTCTATGTCTGTGATTAGTTGGGGTTGTCAGGGGGTTCATAATGACGTCCCTTTGATGTCAATCTCCTCTTCTTCCTCTTCTGAAATTCCAGAGTTTTTGTCTGATTTTCAGGATGTATTCGATGAGCCCAAGTCCAGTGCCCTTCCACCGCATAGGGACTGTGACTGTGCGATTGACTTGATTCCAGGCTGTAAGTTTCCTAAGGGTCGACTTTTCAATCTATCTGTGCCTGAACATGCCGCCATGCGGAGTTATGTTAAGGAGTCTTTGGAGAAAGGGCATATCTTCTTCGCCGTTGGGAGCAGGATTTTTTTTTTGTTGCTAAGAAGGATGGTTCCCTGAGACCCTGTATTGATTATCGCCTCTTGAATAAGATCACGGTCAAGTTTCAATACCCTTTGCCTCTGCTTTCCGATTTGTTTGCTAGGATTAAGGGGGCTAGTTGGTTTACGAAGATTGACCTTCGGGGGGCATATAATCTTGTTCGTATTAAGCTGGGTGATGAATGGAAAACTGCGTTTAATATGCCCGAAGGTCATTTTGAATACCTTGTGATGCCATTCGGGCTCTCTAATGCTCCTTCTGTTTTTCAGTCCTTCATGCACGATATCTTCCGGACTTATCTTGATAAATTCATGATTGTATATTTGGATGACATTTTAATTTTTTCCGATGATTGGGAGTCTCAGGTGAAACAGGTCAGGATGGTATTTCAAATCCTTCGTGATAATGCTTTGTTTGTGAAGGGGTCTAAGTGTCTCTTTGGAGTTCAGAAGGTTTCTTTTTTGGGCTTCATTTTTTCTCCCTCATCTATAGAGATGGATCCGGTTAAGGTTCAGGCCATTCATGATTGGATTCAACCCACATCCGTGAAGAGCCTTCAGAAATTTTTGGGCTTTGCTAATTTTTATCGCCGTTTCATTGCTAACTTCTCCAGTGTTGTTAAACCCTTGACCGATTTGACGAAGAAAGGCGCTGATGTGACGAATTGGTCCTCTGCGGCTGTCTCTGACTTTCAGGAGCTTAAGCGCCGATTTACTTCTGCCCCGGTGTTGCGTCAACCGGATGTTTCTCTTCCGTTTCAGATTGAGGTTGACGCTTCTGAGATTGGAGCAGGGGCCGTTTTGTCTCAGAGGGATTCTGTTGGTTCCTTGTTGAAACCGTGTGCCTACTTTTCCCGTAAGTTTTCGCCTGCTGAATGCAATTATGATGTCGGCAATCGGGAGTTGTTGGCTATGAAGTGGGCGTTTGAGGAGTGGCGACATTGGCTTGAGGGAGCTAAGCACCGTATTGTAGTCTTGACCGATCATAAGAATCTGATTTACCTTGAGTCTGCCAGACGGCTGAATCCTAGGCAGGCTCGATGGTCCTGGTTTTTTTCCCGTTTCGATTTCGTGGTCTCATATCTTCCGGGTTCTAAGAATATTAAGGCTGATGCCCTCTCCAGGAGTTTTTTGCCTGATTCTCCTGACGTCCTTGAACCGGTCGACATTTTAAAAGAAGGGGTGGTCCTTTCTGCTATTTCCCCTGATGGCTGACAAACCTGACCGCTGTCCAGTGGGGAAACTGTTTGTTCCTGATAGATGGACTAGTAGAGTGATTTCTGAGGTTCATTGCTCTGTGTTGGCTGGCCATCCTGGTACTTTTGGTACCAGAGACTTGGTTGGTAGGTCCTTTTGGTGGCCTTCTTTGTCACGTGATGTGCGTTCTTTTGTGCAGTCCTGTGGGACTTGTGCGCGGGCCAAGCCTTGTTGTTCCCGTGCTAGTGGGTTGCTTTTGCCATTGCCGGTCCCTGAGAGGCCCTGGACGCATATTTCTATGGATTTCATTTCTGATCTTCCTGTTTCCCAGAGGATGTCGGTTATCTGGGTTGTTTGTGACCGGTTCTCTAAGATGGTTCATTTGGTGCCTTTGCCTAAATTGCCTTCCTCTTCTGATTTGGTTCCGTTGTTTTTCCAGCATGTGGTTCGTTTGCATGGTATTCCAGAGAATATTGTGTCCGACAGAGGTTCCCAGTTTGTTTCTAGGTTTTGGCGAGCCTTTTGTGCTAGGCTGGGCATTGATTTGTCTTTTTCTTCCGCATTCCATCCTCAGACAAATGGCCAGACCGAGCAAACTAATCAGACTTTGGAAACTTATTTGAGATGCTTTGTGTCTGCTGATCAGGATGATTGGGTGGCTTTCTTGCCATTGGCCGAGTTTGCCCTTAATAATCGGGCTAGTTCGGCTACTTTGGTTTCGCCCTTCTTTTGTAATTTTGTTTTTCATCCTCGTTTTTCTTCAGGGCAGGTTGAGCCTTCTGACTGTCCTGGTGTGGATTTTGTGGTTGACAGGTTGCAGCAGATTTGGGCTCATGTGGTGGACAATTTGGTGTTGTCTCAGGTGTTTTTGGTTCCCGGCTTCGGGTTGGGGATCTGGTCTGGTTGTCTTCCCGTCATGTTCCTATGAAGGTTTCTTCCCCTAAGTTTAAGCCTCGGTTTATTGGTCCTTATAGGATTTCTGAGATTTTTAATCCGGTGTCTTTTCGATTGGCTCTTCCGGCCTCTTTTGCTATCCATAATGTCTTCCATAGATCCTTATTGCGGAAATATGCCCGTTGTTCCTTCTGTTGATCCTCCGGCCCCTGTGTTGGTTGATGGGGAGTTGGAGTATGTGGTTGAGAAGATTTTGGATTCTCGTTTTTCGAGGCGGAAGCTTCAGTACCTTGTCAAATGGAAGGGTTATGGCCAGGAGGATAATTCTTGGGTTTTTGCTTCTGATGTCCATGCCTTTCATCTGGCTCGTCCTGATCGGCCTGGGGGCTCTGGTGAGGGTTCGGTGACCCCTCCTCAAGGCGGGGGTACTGTTGTGAATTCTGCTCTTGGGTTCCCTCCGGTGGTTGTTGGTGGTAATGCAGTTGTCCCTGGGTTGTAATTCTGCTCAGGTGTCCCTGCTTATTGCCTTCTCACTGGGGATTTAGGTGTGCAGGATCCATTAGTCCTTGACAGTTGTCCATTGTTCTTGGAGGTTTCACATCTCTGTCTGGTTCCTCCTGCTCTGCTGCCCAAATCAGCAAAGATAAGTTCTGGTTTTTGTTTCTGCAGCCCACATGCTGTGGTCCTTACAGTTCAGTGCTTTTCAATGTTTTTTCTTGTCCAGCTTAGTCTGTGTAAGGGTTTATTCAGTCAAGTTGGATTCTCTGGAGATGCAGATATACTTTCCATATCTTTAGTTAGATGTGGAGTTTTTGTATTTTCTGCTGTGGATATTTTCTAGTGTTTTAATACTGACCGCATAGTATTCTGTCCTATCCTTTTCTATTTAGCTAGAGTGGCCTCCTTTGCTAAATCCTGTTTTCAGTCTGCGTGTGTTTTTCCTCTCCTCTCACAGTCAATATTTGTGGGGGGCTGTCTATCCTTTGGGGATTTTCTCTGAGGCAAGATAGTATTCCCATTTCTATCTATAGGGGTATTTAGTCCTCCGGCTTTGTCGAGGTGTCTAGGATTGTTAGGTACATCCCACGGCTACTTCTAGTTGCGGTATTAAGTTCAGGGTTTGCAGTCAGTACAGGTTCCACCTTCTCCAGAGAAAGTCTCATGCTTCTCCAAGGTCACCAGATCATAACAGGTTTCTATGTTTGGCAGCTGTCACACACTAAAAACGCTTTTTATTGCAAAAAATAGTTTTTGCATCACCACATTTTGAGAGCTATAATTTTTCCATATTTTGGCCCACAGAGTCATGTGAGGTCTTGTTTTTTGCTGGACGAGTTGATGTTTTTATTGGTACTATTTTCGGGCACATGACATTTTTTGATCGCTTTTTATTCCGATTTTTGGGAGGCAGAATGAAGAAAAAACAGCAATTCATGAATTTCTTTTGGGGGGAGGCGTTTACACCATTCCGCGTGTGGTAAAATTGATAAAGAAGTTTTATTACTCGGGTCAGTACGATTACAGCGATACCTCATTTATATCTTTTTTTATGTTTTGGCGCTTTTATACAATAAAAACTATTAAATATAAATATTTAAATAATTATTTTTGCATCCCGTTATTCTAAGAGCTATAACTTTTTTATTTTTCCGGGAGCTATTTGGCAGCTTGCTTTTTGCGGGACAAGATGACGTTTTCAGTGGTACCACGTTTATTTATACCCGCCTTTTTGATCGTGTGTTATTCCACTTTTTGTTCAGTGGTATGATGATAAAGCTTTTTATTGTGGCTTTTTTTTTAAATGGTGTTCACTAAAGGGGTTAACTAGTGGGATAGTTTTATAGGTTGGGTCATTACGGAGGCGGCAATACCAAATATGTGTACTTTTATTGTTAAGATTTTTTTTATTCAAATATTTATTGATGGAATAAATATTGATTTTTTAATTATTTTTCTTTTTAAATATTTTTACAATTATTTTAGAATTTTTTTTATTTCATTCTTACTTTTTCACTGTGCCCACTATGGGACACTTATTTTCTGCAGGCTGATCACTTCTATAGCATGCAGATCTGCATGCTATCGAAGTTGTCAGCGCTGCAGCTTCTATACACTAACCTGAGAGACTTCCTAGTCATCACTGAGCATAACAGGAAGTCTCTCAGGTCTGCATCGGGTCTCCATGGCAGCGATCGGGACCCTGTGGCGTGCAGCGGGGTCTCTGATCCAAAGGCAGAGAGGCTGTCAGCCCCTCTACAAGCTCTGCAACACTGCGATCATGTTTGATTGCAGCGTTCCAAGGGTTAAAATGGCCGGTAGCGGTCCGTGACCACTCCTGGCACTTAGGCTACTTTCACACTAGCGTTAACTGCAATCCGACACAATGCGTCGTTTTGCAGAAAAAACGCATCCTGCAAAAGTGCTTGCAGGATGCGTTTTTTCACCATTGACTAACATTAAGCGACGCATTGTGACGGATTGCCACACGTCGCACCCGTCGTGCGACGGATGCGTCGTGCAGTGGCGGACCGTCGGGAGCAAAAAACGTTGCTTGCAACGTTTTTTGCTCCATCGTAAACGTCTTTTCCGACCGCGCATGCGCGGCCGGAACTCCGCCCCCACCTCCCCGCACCTCACAATGGGGCAGCGGATGCGCTGGAAAAATGCATCCGCTGCCCCCGTTGTGCGGCGGAGACAACGCTAGCGTCGGGAACGTCGGCCCGACGCTAGTGTGAAAGTAGCCTTAGTGCAGGGTGTCAGCTGTGAGAACCAGCTGACACCCGGCCGCGATCAGCTGCACACCACCCGTGTGTGCAGCCGATCGCTGAGAACTTACTATCCCGTCCATGGTCATACGGGCCCAGGGCACATAGACAGGATAGTACGTCTGATGTCAGAAAGAGGTTAACATTTTTGTGAAAAAATGTAAATGTTAATGTTTTCCTTCCACATTTCTTTAGTTCCTGCGAAGCACTGGAAGGGTTAATAAACTTCTTAAATGTGGTTTTGAGCTCCTTGAGGGGTGCAGTTTTTAGAATGGTGTCACTTTTGGGTATTTTCTGTCATATAGGCCCCCACCCCAAAGTCACTTCAAATGTGATGTGGTCCCTAAACAAGTGGTTTTGTAAATTTTGCTGGAAAAATGAGAAATTGCTGATCAACTTTTAAGCTTTCTAACTTTCTAACAAACAAAATAAATGTTTCAGAAATTATGCAGATGTAAAGTAGACATGTGCGAAATGTAACTTATTAACCATTTTGTGTAATATAACTTTCTGATTTAATGCTATAAGAATAAAAATGTGAAAATTGACAAATTTTAACTAAATTTTTGATATTTTCACAAATAAACGCAATTCAAATATAACAAATCTTACCACATTATGAAGTACATTATGTCACGAAAAAAACAATCACAAAATCAGTGGGATCCATTGAAGCTTTCCAGGGTTATTACCAAACTAATTGACACTGGTCAATTTAAAAAAAATTTGCCTGGTCATTAAGGTCAAAAGTGGGTCAGTCACTAAGAGGTTAAAGTCTGTGGTATTTATTTACATTGAGTTGCTGGCAGGGGAGGAGTTTGTGGGTGAGGTCTTATGAATGTCTTCCTCCCCTTGCTGCTTTCCTCCCTTTTATTTTCACTGCACCCGAACTTTCTAGAGTGTGCGCATACTGCACCTATGCCTGGCGCGTACCCACTGCTATATTGACGTTATAGTACTTTGCTTCAATAAAATGGCACCAGAATCAGCACATGTGCATACCATGATCTCCGTCTCCATTTTATTGAAGTAATGTACTATAACTTCAACATTGCGCATGAGCCAGTCATAGGTATAACGATGATAGCCGCCACATTGCTATTGCTGGTTGTAATAGAATTCTTCAATAAAATGGCACCGAAGTCTGCATGTGTGCATGCGCGTTATCTGGCGCCATTTTTGTGAAGACACTGTGTGAAGAATATAGGGGGATTTAAATAATGTCCATCAACTGTATCATATCATACTACAGTCCTCTGTCGTGTGTAGCTGTAACAGCTCACCTGGCTCAGCAGGTGGCCCAGTCTTCTCAGCTTCAAAGAAGAAATTCACACCCCCACCAGCTAGCAAGTATTAAACTCCTACAGGAAGACCTCCTGTGGAGCCCAAGCCGTGTATAACTGCTTTGTCAAGACAGCTATTATCTCATAAGGAGAATATGGTTTTATCATATGTCCTAGCCACACAGATTACATTTTTTAAGATCTCTGGATTGGGACCAATGCCTTCCAGGATTTTGATCTGCTCTAGCAACCCAGGGTGGGGAGGACGTAGAATGGCTATTAGGAGCTAGGTAAAAAAGCTGTGTATGGTTTCGACGTGTAGCAGGGGCCTGGTCAGATGGCATCAAAACCGCCTCCTTAGGACAGTCCATTAAAGGGAACCTGTCAGCAGGATTGTGCACAGTAACCTATAGTCACTGTAAGGTTGGCGCCATTATACTGATTAAAATGATACCTTGGTTGATTAAATCCGTCTTGTGGTTGTTTAATTTTTATTTTCAGTTTTGAATTAATGATATGCTCGTGCTTTGGGGCGGCCTGTGGTGGGGGTATCCATGTGGTGCTCTGCTTAGGTATTCATCACTATGGCTTCTGACAGGTCACTGATCCCTCACTGACCTGCCCTCTAATTTACATAATGAATATCATATATATTTAAAGAAAAAAATCCCCTGCTGCAGACACTGCTTCTGCACAGGCACCGGCGCCGCCATCTTGCTAGAGAAAAAAAAATTGCCTCTTCCAAGAAGATCGCCGATAGCTACTACTGTCCTGGTGCCACCAGCGCCATCTTAGTGGAGACATTTTTTTTTTTAGCAAGATGGCACTGCCTGCTTGGAGGAGAAATTCTTTTTTTTCTAGCAAGATGGCACCGCCGGCGCCTGTGCAGCAGCAGCTATCAGATCGCTGATAACTGCTACTGCGCAGGCATGGCCGGCGCCATTTTCAAACTGATGTTTTTAGGAATTTATGGATACCATCAAAAAGAATAATTAAATGCATAATATAGATGCAATCATAGTGCAGTGCAGGCACCAGCACCTGCCTGCAGAAGGGGATTATTATCTTTTTTTTTTTTTTTTTAAATACCGTATGTAAAATATTCATTATGTAAACTAGGGACAGGTCACTGAGGAATCAGTGACCTGTCACAAGCCATACTGATGAATACCTAAGCAGAGCACCACATGAAGATCCACCCATACAAGCCGGCCCCGGAGCACGAGCATATCATTAGCTCAAAGCTGAAAATTAAGATTAAACAGCAACCACAAGATGGATTTCATCAACCCAGGTATCATTTCAATCAGTAGAACAGCATCAATCTGACAGTGTCTGTAGGTTACTGTGCACAATCCTGCTGACAGGTTCCATTTAAGGAGTTATGACCCATTTTAGGGATTGGAGTTTTTAGCCGTTAGAGGCAAGGGGAGGGGATATAGGTTCAGCCGAGAGGGCAGTGACACCAAGGGGTTAAATACTCGGGTAAAGCATGGCTTATTGCTTTTCTCTGTGGAGATCGTGACAACATATCGTGTGGGGAGAAGTCAAGGAACAGAGGGGACCACTAGCCTCCCATGAGAGAGCCCCTCCCCCACAAGCCAGACTTTTCATCTAACTGGTATCTGTCTCTTATATTCTGCATAGTTTGTCCTACCACATTTGTTCTTGCATCTCTGACTATATTTATAACCATTGTGTGCATAGTGTTTTGTCTAGTGTGCCCTTAAAGCGATTAAATATATAATTTATCCTTGGGCTGTTCTTTTATCTCGATCCACAAATCCACACGTCTGTGTTCTCGGCTTAACTTTCCACGCTATGGAGGCTGGTATCTGGCCCGATATAATCCCATTAACGGACCGGGCTTACATCTAACTGGTGGCAGTCCTAACAGGCTGGCAGCACTTGGTTTCACTGGTACTATTGAAAGGGGCCTCTCAGCCTTTCAGGGTTGTAAGTGTGGTGCCATGCCAGCGGCTGCATAGGCCAGCCTCCCTCATGCCCCGTGCCTTCCTGGGCTCTTGTGGAGAGTGGGTTTCTGAGTAAAACTGTGCCAAGCTGACCTTACGTGTCCCCAGGAGGTGCAGAACACCACTTTGATGCAAGTGATCAGCCCATACTGTCTGTTCTTTCGGACAGAAAAGTGAGGTCAGGCGGTGTGGCCAGGTGCAGGTTCTTCTTATTTGGTGGCAGTGGTGGGGATTCTGCGTGATCTCTATGGTGCCATTCTTCTCATGTGGCAGCAGCGGTGGGGTGTATTGATTCTTACCATGTTGATCTCAGTAAGGTACCAGGCAGACAAACCCAAGGCGCGTTTCGCTGTCTGTCTGGTGCCTTACTGAGATATGCATGGGT
This sequence comes from Ranitomeya variabilis, assembly GCF_051348905.1. Lineage (NCBI taxonomy): Eukaryota > Metazoa > Chordata > Amphibia > Anura > Dendrobatidae > Ranitomeya > Ranitomeya variabilis. The sequence continues at coordinate 80,417,469 of NC_135238.1, forward strand.
AAGAATCAATCCTTCATGTCTTAAACTATTTAATTGCCATTTTGAGGTTCATCTTAGTCATTCACTACATACTTATAGCTATACTGAGTTTGACACTTGTCCTGGTATAGTGACTCCCTGACCACTTAAAGGCACCTTTATATATTTTCATCTTCCGATAAAAACTTTATGTTTATTGTTCAGGAACACGATTCCCCCATTTATATTTTATAAGGTATTGGCTCCAGACTTCTTCCCTTTATTACTTGTTTCCTCATAATTATAGTTTTATTGACTTTTTGATAATTATTGTTTTATATGATACCATAATAAAAGACTTTTGTATTGTACATAGACAGACTCTTTTGACTCAGTTTTTTCAGTATTCAGTTGTATATTTAGGAGTTGTTCTGTTGGCTGTCTCAGTCCGTGGACCGGACTGGAAAAGCCAAAGGGTCAGATGTGGTCCATCGGTTGCAGTTTGCTCAGGTCTGGTCTAGTCGGATTCTGGCTGGGAACATGCTCCCGGCACTGACACTGACATTCTTACAGCTTGCAGGTTTACAAGTCTGCAGTCACATGTAGTAGACCAAAATTAGCAGGATTCACAAGTCTGCAGTCACATGGCATGGTAGGGAACAATCTTTTGACAGATTCTCTTTAACCCAATAACAACTAGGGGTATTTCAGTTTTTGAGTTTCCATTTTTTGCTCCCTTTCTTTCCATAGCCAATACTTTTTAATTTTTTGGTCAATACGGCCATGTGAGGGCTTGTTTTTTGCGGGACAAGTTGTACCTTGAAACAGCACCATTGGTTTTAATATATCGTGTACTGGAAAATGGGGAAAAAAATTTCAAGTGTGGTGAAATTGCAAAAAAAATGCAATTCCTCAGTTGTTTTTTTTTTTTTTACCATTCTTAAGTTGTTTTTTATTTAAGTGGTGAAAAAAATTCCAAAATTTGTTTAAAAAAAATGGCGCCATTTTCCGAGACCTGTATTGTCTCCATTTGTCATGATCTGGGGCTGGTTGAGGGCTTATTTTTTGCACACCGAGCTGCTGTTTTATTGATACCATGTTGGTGTAGATCGTATGATTGTATGATCTTTTGATTGCCCGTATATTATTGCCATGTAGTGGCGACCAAAAAAATGTAATTCGGGCGTTCTGAAAATTTCTCTCATTACACCGTTTAGTGATCGGGTTAATTCTTTTTTTATATTGATAGATTGGATGATTCTGAATGCGGCAATACCAAATATGTGTATATTTGATTTTTTTATTGCTTTATTTTTTTTATATTTTTTTAAATATTAAACAATAGTAAACAATAGTCTCCATGGGAGACTAGAAACTGCAATACTTCGATCACTTCTGTTACACACAGGCGATGATCAGATCGCCTGTGTGTAGCAGAAATGCTCACTTAGGCCGGTTTCACACGTCAGTGATTCCGGTACGTGAGGTGACAGTTTCCTCACGTACCGGAGACACTGACACACGTAGACCCATAAAAATCAATGCATCTGTGCAGATGTCATTGATTTTTTGCGGACCGTGTCTCCGTGTGCCAAACACGGAGACATGTCAGTGTTCGTGGGAGCGCACGTTTTACACGGACCCAATAGAGTCAATGGGTCCGCGTAAAACACGGACCTCACACGGACATTCTCCGTCTGGGGTCCGTGTGCGTGCAGGAGACAGCGCTACAGTAAGCGCTGTCCCCCCCACATGGTGCTGAAGCCGGTATTCATATCTTCCCTGTAGCAGCGTTTGCTATAGAGAAAATATGAAGAATAGTGTTAAAAATAAAGATCCATGTGTCCGCCGCCCCCCCACCCCCTGTGCGCCCCCCCGCTGGTCAGAAAATACTTACCCGCTCCCTCGCTCCTTCCTGGTCTGGCCGCGCCTCCTACTGTATGCGGTCACGTGGGGCCGATCATTTACAATCATGAATAGTCGGCTCCGCCCCTATGGGAGGTGGAGCCACATATTCATGACTGTAAATGATCGGCCCCACGTGACCGCATGCAGGAGAAGCCGCGGCCGGACCAGGAAGCAGCGAGGGAGCGGGTAAGTATTTTCTGACCAGCGGGGGGGTGCACAGGGGGTGGGGGGGGCGGCGGACACATAGATCTTTATTTTAAACACTATTCTTCATATTTTCTCTACAGCAAACGTTGCTGCAGGGAAGATATGAATCGCAGCTTCAGCACCATGCAGAGTGGGTACCACACGCTCCGTGTGGTACCCACTCGCCATACGGGCGGCACACGTGTGCCGCACGTATGGCCTCCGTGAGTTCCCAGGCACACGGACACGGATAACTCCGGTACCGATTTATTCCGGTACCGGAATTATCTGGACGTGTGGGACAGCCCTTACTATGAGCACTGACCTCAGGGCGGGCGCTCATAGCAATCTGGCAATGAGAACCTTAGAGATCTGGTGCAGACCTCTGGTTGTCATGCCGACCCATCGGTGACTCGCGATCATATGACGGGTTCACCGATGGGCAGGATTAGTGACGCGCTTCGTGTAAAGTGTTTAAGAATATAAAAAAAATAAAAAATATATAAAAGTTCAAATCACCCCCCTTTCGCCCCAATCAAAATAAAGCAATAAAAAAAAAATCAAACCTACACATATTTGGTATCGCCTCGTTCAGAATCGCCCAATCTTTCAAAAAAACCCCAAAGGATTAACCTGATCGCTAAATGGCGTAGCGAGAAAAAAAATAAAAACGCCAAAATTATGTTTTTTTGGTCGCCGCAACATTGCATTAAAATGCAATAACAGGCGATCAAAAGAACGTATCTGCACCAAAATGGTATCATTAAAAATGCCAGCTCGGCACGCAAAAAATAAGCCCTCACCCGACCAAAAGAGAACCTAGACATGTTTGGTGTCTATGAACTCGTAATGACCTGGAGAATCATAATGTTTTAGCTTTTGGTGAACCTAGCAAAAAAGCCAAACAAAAAACAAGTGTGAGATTACACTTTTTTGCAATTTCATCGCACTTGGAATTTTTTTCCCGTTTTCTGGTAAAACCAATGGTATCGTTCAAAAGTACAACTCGTCCCGCAAAAAATAAGCTCTCCCATGGCCATATTGACAGAAAAATAAAAAAAGTTATGGCTCTGGGAAGGAGGGGAGCGAAAAACGAAAACGAAAAAACGAAAAAAGCTCCGGGGGTGAAGGGGTAAGGCTACGTTGACATTTGCGTTGTGCGCCGCAGCGTCGGCGCCGCAGCGCACAACGCAAACAAAAACGCAGCAAAACGCATGCACAACGCTGCGTTTTGCGCCGCATGCGTCCTTTTTTTAATTGATTTTGGACGCAGCAAAAATGCAACTTGCTGCGTCCTCTGCGCCCGGACGCGGGCGCCGCAGCGACGCATGCGGCGCAAAACGCAAGTGCGACGCATGTCCATGCGCCCCCATGTTAAATATAGGGGCGCATGACGCATGCGGCGCCGCTGCGGCGCCCGCCGCTAATGTGAACGTAGCCTTAAACATTAAAGGGAACATGTCACTTAATTCATGCTGTCCAAATCACAGGCAGCATGAATCATATCCTGGCTGCATGATTGCGTTTCAGAGAAAATCTAGTTATAATATCTAGCTGCACTGGGAAAAGTACAGGGCAGGGCAGCACTAGTCTCATCTCCAGCTACAGTCACAGGCCAGATCTTCTAACTATATGTTCTCGGAGGTGCCAGAACGTTTCACTGAATAACATACCTGGTTATAATCCCACAGTCAGGCTCAAGTTTATGCTGCCTGTGGTTTTGGTAGCTTGATTCAAGTGACAGGTTCCCTTTAAGAATTAACCAGCAACTTGATTACCTCATGAGGCTAAAATGCAGATAATCAGAAAAAAATGTTCCCTTCCTTCACAAAGATGTGAGAAGTGAGGCTGGAGAGCTCAAGAAGTCTGTGCATGTGGCCTAAAGTACACTGTATATTGGGAGCTTTCCCCAAATTATACTTTCACGTTCCCGTCAGCCGTCATTGACAAGAAAGTGGCCAAAAGTGTGTTCTGTCTGGCAGGTAAACGTCCACATACAGTCATAGCTTGTTAAACAGTATAGGAAAACGTAGCAGACTGCACATCCATCCTGTCAGTGGCCAGCGCCTGGATCAGGGCCGGCTCCAGGTTTTTGAGGGCCCCGGACGAAAGAGTCTCAGTGGGCCCCCCTATTTAACACATACCACGATTCATGATGCACAGATACAGCAGAGAAATATAGGTATAGTACAATGCCAGATTTCACTTCTTACATTACATGAGTGATATCTATTGTAAATTCTACAATACCATACAGCAGAGGGGCTTAATATAAGTCAACCCCTTATATGCCAATTTTTGTGGCCTACTCCCTCAGTTACCAGTAGGCATTTTATTGTTAGCTAAACTTGCTGCAAAGAAAAAAATGCATACATTGAATATGACAATTTTTTAATGGAAAACTTTTTAAAGTAAACATTAGAAAGTATTAACGTAGAACATTTGTAAAAGTGCAAAATGGTTAGCATATAGCACAGCCACGTAGTATATAGCACAGCCACGTAGTATATAGCACAGCCACATAGTATATAGCACAGCCACGTAGTATATAGCACAGCCACGTAGTATATAGCACAGCCACATAGTATATAGCACAGCCACATAGTATATAGCACAGCCACATAGTATATAGCACAGCCACATAGTATATAGCACAGCCACATAGTATATAGCACAGCCACATAGTATATAGCACAGCCACATAGTATATAGCACAGCCACATAGTATATAGCACAGCCACATAGTATATAGCACAGCCACATAGTATATAGCACAGCCACATAGTATATAGCACAGCCACATAGTATATAGCACAGCCACATAGTATATAGCACAGCCACATAGTATATAGCACAGCCACATAGTATATAGCACAGCCACATAGTATATAGCACAGCCACATAGTATATAGCACAGCCACATAGTATATAGCACAGCCACATAGTATATAGCACAGCCACATAGTATATAGCACAGCCACATAGTATATAGCACAGCCACATAGTATATAGCACAGCCACATAGTATATAGCACAGCCACATAGTATATAGCACAGCCACATAGTATATAGCACAGCCACATAGTATATAGCACAGCCACATAGTATATAGCACAGCCACATAGTATATAGCACAGCCACATAGTATATAGCACAGCCACATAGTATATAGCACAGCCACATAGTATATAGCACAGCCACATAGTATATAGCACAGCCACATAGTATATAGCACAGCCACATAGTATATAGCACAGCCACATAGTATATAGCACAGCCACATAGTATATAGCACAGCCACATAGTATATAGCACAGCCACATAGTATATAGCACAGCCACATAGTATATAGCACAGCCACATAGTATATAGCACAGCCACATAGTATATAGCACAGCCACATAGTATATAGCACAGCCACATAGTATATAGCACAGCCACATAGTATATAGCACAGCCACATAGTATATAGCACAGCCACATAGTATATAGCACAGCCACATAGTATATAGCACAGCCACATAGTATATAGCACAGCCACATAGTATATAGCACAGCCACATAGTATATAGCACAGCCACATAGTATATAGCACAGCCACATAGTATATAGCACAGCCACATAGTATATAGCACAGCCACATAGTATATAGCACAGCCACATAGTATATAGCACAGCCACATAGTATATAGCACAGCCACATAGTATATAGCACAGCCACATAGTATATAGCACAGCCACATAGTATATAGCACAGCCACATAGTATATAGCACAGCCACATAGTATATAGCACAGCCACATAGTATATAGCACAGCCACATAGTATATAGCACAGCCACATAGTATATAGCACAGCCACATAGTATATAGCACAGCCACATAGTATATAGCACAGCCACATAGTATATAGCACAGCCACATAGTATATAGCACAGCCACATAGTATATAGCACAGCCACATAGTATATAGCACAGCCACATAGTATATAGCACAGCCACATAGTATATAGCACAGCCACATAGTATATAGCACAGCCACATAGTATATAGCACAGCCACATAGTATATAGCACAGCCACATAGTATATAGCACAGCCACATAGTATATAGCACAGCCACATAGTATATAGCACAGCCACATAGTATATAGCACAGCCACATAGTATATAGCACAGCCACATAGTATATAGCACAGCCACATAGTATATAGCACAGCCACATAGTATATAGCACAGCCACATAGTATATAGCACAGCCACATAGTATATAGCACAGCCACATAGTATATAGCACAGCCACATAGTATATAGCACAGCCACATAGTATATAGCACAGCCACATAGTATATAGCACAGCCACATAGTATATAGCACAGCCACATAGTATATAGCACAGCCACATAGTATATAGCACAGCCACATAGTATATAGCACAGCCACATAGTATATAGCACAGCCACATAGTATATAGCACAGCCACATAGTATATAGCACAGCCACATAGTATATAGCACAGCCACATAGTATATAGCACAGCCACATAGTATATAGCACAGCCACATAGTATATAGCACAGCCACATAGTATATAGCACAGCCACATAGTATATAGCACAGCCACATAGTATATAGCACAGCCACATAGTATATAGCACAGCCACATAGTATATAGCACAGCCACATAGTATATAGCACAGCCACATAGTATATAGCACAGCCACATAGTATATAGCACAGCCACATAGTATATAGCACAGCCACATAGTATATAGCACAGCCACATAGTATATAGCACAGCCACATAGTATATAGCACAGCCACATAGTATATAGCACAGCCACATAGTATATAGCACAGCCACATAGTATATAGCACAGCCACATAGTATATAGCACAGCCACATAGTATATAGCACAGCCACATAGTATATAGCACAGCCACATAGTATATAGCACAGCCACATAGTATATAGCACAGCCACATAGTATATAGCACAGCCACATAGTATATAGCACAGCCACATAGTATATAGCACAGCCACATAGTATATAGCACAGCCACATAGTATATAGCACAGCCACATAGTATATAGCACAGCCACATAGTATATAGCACAGCCACATAGTATATAGCACAGCCACATAGTATATAGCACAGCCACATAGTATATAGCACAGCCACATAGTATATAGCACAGCCACATAGTATATAGCACAGCCACATAGTATATAGCACAGCCACATAGTATATAGCACAGCCACATAGTATATAGCACAGCCACATAGTATATAGCACAGCCACATAGTATATAGCACAGCCACATAGTATATAGCACAGCCACATAGTATATAGCACAGCCACATAGTATATAGCACAGCCACATAGTATATAGCACAGCCACATAGTATATAGCACAGCCACATAGTATATAGCACAGCCACATAGTATATAGCACAGCCACATAGTATATAGCACAGCCACATAGTATATAGCACAGCCACATAGTATATAGCACAGCCACATAGTATATAGCACAGCCACATAGTATATAGCACAGCCACATAGTATATAGCACAGCCACATAGTATATAGCACAGCCACATAGTATATAGCACAGCCACATAGTATATAGCACAGCCACATAGTATATAGCACAGCCACATAGTATATAGCACAGCCACATAGTATATAGCACAGCCACATAGTATATAGCACAGCCACATAGTATATAGCACAGCCACATAGTATATAGCACAGCCACATAGTATATAGCACAGCCACATAGTATATAGCACAGCCACATAGTATATAGCACAGCCACATAGTATATAGCACAGCCACATAGTATATAGCACAGCCACATAGTATATAGCACAGCCACATAGTATATAGCACAGCCACATAGTATATAGCACAGCCACATAGTATATAGCACAGCCACATAGTATATAGCACAGCCACATAGTATATAGCACAGCCACATAGTATATAGCACAGCCACATAGTATATAGCACAGCCACATAGTATATAGCACAGCCACATAGTATATAGCACAGCCACATAGTATATAGCACAGCCACATAGTATATAGCACAGCCACATAGTATATAGCACAGCCACATAGTATATAGCACAGCCACATAGTATATAGCACAGCCACATAGTATATAGCACAGCCACATAGTATATAGCACAGCCACATAGTATATAGCACAGCCACATAGTATATAGCACAGCCACATAGTATATAGCACAGCCACATAGTATATAGCACAGCCACATAGTATATAGCACAGCCACATAGTATATAGCACAGCCACATAGTATATAGCACAGCCACATAGTATATAGCACAGCCACATAGTATATAGCACAGCCCACCTAGTATATAGCAGTGTGGGCACCAAATCCCTGTTAAAAAAAGAATTAAAATAAAAAATAGTTATATACTCACCTTCTGGTGGCCCCCGGATCCAGCCCGGGCCTTAGCGATGCTCCTGCCAGCTCCTGTTCCCAGTGATGCTTTGCGGCAATGACCTGTGATGACGTAGCGGTCTCGCGTGATCCTACTTCATCTGGGGTTATTTCGCAAGGCATCACAGGGAACGGGAGCTGCCAGTAGCATCGCAAGGATCGGGAAGGCTGCGGAGGCCACAGGAAGATGAGAATAGCATGATTTTTTTTAATTTTTTGTATTATTTTTAACATTATATCCTTTTACTATCCTTTGCCTATGCAGCATCAATAGTAAAACGTTGGTCACATTTGTCAAAATTTAATCCAGTTACAGGTGAAAACTTTTTTCTACTCTATCTGTGTTGATATGTGACCAGTGATGTGTATGTAGAAGGCTGGCTGATTTGTATAGAAAAGTCAGCCTCTTCTATGTTAGCTGATTCAGAGTCACAGAAGGGGGCTGCCTTAGCTATTAAAATGAACTAGTCAGCCATCCCCCTTTATGCACATCAGTACTGGGGCGGATATATCATTAGTGCAACCCCTGCAGCTGCCCATGGGCCCAAGAGATAAGGTAAGAGGGCCCATTTCAACCTCCAAAACATATGGAATTGTGCATGATGATGATCTATTGCGGTGCAGAGGGTCCATATATTGTTCTTGTACAGGGACCATCTTATAACTGTGTCGCCAGTGCATCGATGGTCATGTGTTGACACAAGAAGTGGGTAGAAAGCTCTTTCATATGTTAGAACTTGGGACCAGTAGTATAAATGGGTCAAAAAGGCAGCTTTAATGAATGAATTAATTACATTAGTAAGTTCAATTAATCACACCCAAACCACTTTTTATTTGGGCATATTTTCCTGCCTTTCTGTTATTGATTGCTTATCCATATGTCCATGAGATGGGTTGCTAGTATATAGCATATAATATTTATCTATATGTTTTGTAAGTTATTTATGCTATTGCTGCCTCTATCCACCGATGTATTCCTATCATTGTTGTACAGATACAATTAATGCTGTTTTTATCTTTGATAACCTGTGTTATATGTGATTATATAGGGTGGACTATAGCTCTATTATGGGCCTATGCATGGTCATTTGGGCTTCTTAGTGTTTTTATTTGCTCATATTTTAATAAATAGTAATTTATTAGGTGATCCCTTTGTCCGTCACACTTCTTTTTCTTCGTTGTTTCAATTATTATAATTCAGTAGATTTTTTAAAATATGCAGGGAGTGGAGGGAAGACTTGCACAAGACTCCAAGTTGTGGGCAATCACATGATTTGGACATGTCGGTCAGTGATACCTCCTGCAGACAGCTGAGTATGATCATGATCCTAGCTGGTGGTGTCTAAAGTGCTGATCTGCCCTTCAGGAGACAGCAGAAGTCCTTTCAGTCTTACTACAGAGGCTGCACTTACTGCATATCTGTCATGGCCAGGAAGGCTGATGCCTGCACTACCAATCTATGGGCTTGTAAAAAAAAAAAAAACAGCTTAATATTCTCTATGTCTAAATCACATAGTTACAGAATGTAATCATTTGTCATCTAAGGATAGTTGTAGAATAGCTGCACCTACCTATGACTCTTGTGCTGTCCGGTGACTGTAGATTCAGATGGAGAAGAAAGTATAAAGTCTGTTAAAGTTTCGCAAAACTTCTCTTTTCCTCTCTGAGTAATGCAGCCACTTCCTTGTGTGGGCGGAGGTGCTTAAAGCAAAAAAAAATCCCACAAATAAGCCAAGATTTCCTCCCTCCCCCTTCTCACTAGCGCTCCTTCTAGACTGAACTCAGACGTATTCACATCTGGACATTTAAAATGACCACATTTTCCCAAAAGTACTAGAATAAGAATGGCCTCTGTGTCAGTGTCAGCACATGGGGAGGGGTGGGGGTCTAGCATAACAGGGACATTTCTAAACACTGCACCCTTTGTATTTTAGTCAGCGATTAAATAGATTAGGGAGCCGGAGAAGGTTTCATTTCCAAAGATGCATTAAACAATAATATAAGTTGCTCTATGCAGTGCAGTGAAATCTCCCTCCGTACATTCCTCTGGTTTATTAGTTTATTTATGTATGGCCAGAACTGACGAGAACAAGAGCACAGCATCCCAGAATCTGCTGACCCTACAGTACAAAGCATATCTCCATCCTTGCATCACCACGGGTGTTTAGGGCTTTGCTGATCACCACAAAGATTTACCTTTACCTTTTGTAATGTTGTATTTGTCTGTATATGCCACCGCTTAATTTTAAAGTGCTATGGAATATGTTGGCGCTATATAAATACAATTATTATTAATAAATAATGACATGATATCAGAGTATATGCATAATACAGACCAAGTGAGCATGCCACAAATCCAACATGCGTTTTGCTTCCGTTTCAACAGGAAGTGTGGTGGAGGGGTATTGGCTGGCTAATATAGTGTGAATACAGCTGCTGCAAATAGATAATCAGGGAAAACGTCACCTTACTGGGTGCCGACGCGTGCGCATGGACATGACATCTGCTGCCCGCCGACAGCAAGATGCACATCAATAAAGTGGAACAACATCACACCGTTAATGATGTGGGACCAGCTAGCCAGTCAGGACGGTGTACAACAATCATGGCAGCTGTGGCGCCCCTGGGGCCCAGTCGCCACAAAGGTACTGCATCTTATCCAGAGGTGTGGTATCCCACTCTCAGGTAAGGAGGGGACACCACCCACGACTCTAACACTCACATCCAACACACACCAGTTCAATCGGGGCACCTGAGCGTATCCTTAGGGAGGAAGGCCTCATCCCAAGCTGGATAGGACTGGGTGGTGGGAGTGGGTGGGGTAGGTAGGAAAAGGGGAGGAGCTTAGAAGGCAGGAAGAACAGTGCAGAGGGGAGTCTGTGAGAAGTGGAGCTGAGGAGACTTGAGGGTCTGCAGCTCCTGACAGCCCGAAGAGAGAAGTGTGAGGGAAAGACAGAAAGAAGCTCCCAGGAAGACAGAAGGGGTCCTAGGGGCACGGGAAGTGCAGAAGCCACCCATGGGGCCCGTATCCACGCAGACCATAGTTGGGTGGAGGGACCAGGTCGCAGTCAGGGGGTCAGCCCCAACTTAGTGGAAATCTTCAAGTTCAGCTAAGAAACCGGAGGCTGTGGCTTCTGCAAAAGTAACAGCCACATCCACCCATACTTCGCCAAAAAGGCAGCCATATAGAATCAAGGGGACTGAGAGGACGTTTCCTGACCAGGTTCATGGCGGCTGGCTTGGAACACTGTGGGTAAGGTGCTGGGCAGGAGAAGTGGAAGCAGGCATAGTGAGAGACGGCCAGAGAAAGGCATATGAAATTAGTCCTGGAAAGGTGCACCCCAAGTTACCTGGGAGTTTGCTGGACCACTGACCTGGAAAACACAGCATCCTGCTGGCATTTGTGGACTGGGGAACTGTGAGTAAAAGTGGAAACTGCACCTTACTGTGTTATTCCTACAATACCTGCAAAGCATAACCACCACTGTCATCTTATCATTCAACACTACATCTGCCCTGGGGTTAGCTCTACCGTGGGGAGCTGCACCAACTCTGCTGCATCACTATCTGCCCCAGAGGATCTGAACTGCAGCATTGGCTACCATCTCATTGCCGAATATCACAGGTGGCGTCACAAACAATTTCCCAAACCTCCCCAAAAACTTTATTTCCCATTTTCTACAAAACACCCCTTTAATTGGAGGCCCAGGGCCACGGACCGGGTCACTGCTGCCGTGACCTTCCCCTTTAAGAACTGTGTCGGGCCCAGTACCGAGTACCCCACAGCCCTATGGGGCACTCCACAGCCATCTTTAAACCTGGAAAAAGAGTTGAAGATATTTTGTGATAATATGGCTGTGGATCTAATGGGAAGGGGAATTGGGATAGAGATATTGTGAAGAAAAAGAAAAAAGTGAATGTAAGTGATAATGAAAAAACCTAGTAAAAAGGAAGAAAGGAAAAAGTTTCTATGTGTATATGTATGTGCAAATGAATAAAAATGCAATTAAAGTGGAAAACAAAGTATTGAAATAAAAAAATGTGTAAATGAATGTTGAAAAAAGTGAATGATTGAATGTGAGAATGATTATTCTCCCAAAAGGGAACAATTTTTTGTTGTATAAAAGTATATAAAATATAATAAATGTGAGAAAAAAATGTTCTTTTTCCTCTTTGATTTATTTTTCTTCTTTCCTTTTCTTTCTCTTGTAAAATTATTATATACACTAGATGGTAGCCCGAATCTAACGCATCGGGTATTCTAGAATTCTAGAATATGTATGTAGTTTATTTAAGAAGATTTTAGAATAATACATTGAATACACAGGATTTGGCCGTCCGCGTCCAATTAGCTAAGCGTGGTTCAAATCCCACGACAATTCGCGGCCGGACTGCGCCTGTTGCTGATTGTTCGTGGCCGGCCATGTAGTATATAACAGCCCACGTAGTAAATAGCACAGCCACGTAGTATATTGCACAGCCACGTAGTACAGTATATTGCACAGCCACGTAGTATATAGCACAGCCACTAGTATATAGCACAGCCCACGGAGTATACAGCACAGCCCATGGAGCATATAGCACAGCCACGTAGTATATAACACAGCCCACGGAGTATATAGCACAGCCACGTAGTATATAGCACAGCTCCGGAGTGTATAACAGCCCACATAGCATATAACACAGCCACATAGTTTATAACAGCCCACATAGCATATAACACAGCTCACTTAGTATATAACAGCCCACGCACGCAGTATATAACATAGCCCATGTAGTGTATAACACAGCCCACGTAGTGTATAACACAGGCCACGTAGTGTATAACAGGCCATGTAGTGTATAACACAGGCCACTTAGTGCATATCACAGCCCACGTAGTGTATAACACAGCCCATGTTGTGTATAACACAGCCCACGTAGTATATTGCACAGCCCACGTAGTATATAGCACAGCCCACGGAGTATATAGCACAGCCCACAGAGCATATAGCACAGCCCACGGAGCATATAGCAGAGCCACGTAGTATAGAACACAGCCCACGGAGTATATAGCACAGCCACGTAGTATATAGCACAGCCCACGGAGTGTATAACAGCCCACATAGCATATAACACAGCCACGTACTTTATAACAGCCCATGTAGCATATAACAGCCACGCACGCAGTATATTACACAGCCCACGTAGTGTATAACACAGCCCACATAGTGTATAACACAGCCCACGTAGTGTAAAACACAGGCCACGTAGTGTAAAACACAGGCCACATAGTGTATAACACAGGCCACGTAGTGTATAACAGCCCACGTAGTGTATAACACAGCCCACGCAGTATATTGCACAGCCCACACAGTACATTCCACAACCCACGTAGTACACTGCACAGCCCACGTAGTATATTGCACAGCCCACGTAGTATATTGCACAGCCCACGTAGTATATTTCACAGCCCTCGTAGTATATTGCACAGCCCACTTAGTACATTGCACAGCCCACGTAGTACATTGCACAGCCCGCATAGTATATTGCACAGCCCACGTAGTATATTGCACAGCCTACGCACTATATTGCACAGCCACGTAGTATATTGCACAGCCCACGTAGTATATTGCACAGCCATGTAATATATTGCCCAGCCCACGTAGTATATTGCCCAGCCACGCAGTATATAGCAATGTGGGCATCATATCCCTGTTAAAAAAAAGAATTAAAATAAAAAATAGTTATATACTCACCTTCCGTTGGCCCCCCGGATGCAGGCGAAGCGGTTACCAACACTCCTCGCACACTCCGGGCCCAAGAGTGCATTGCAGTCTCGCGAGATGATGACGTAGCGAGACCGCAATGCATGGAGCGGTCACCGGAGCATCGCGAGGAGCGGGAAAGGCCTGTTCCTGATCGGGGGGCCAATGGACGGTGAGTATATAACGATTTTTTATTTTTTTTATTATTTTTAACATTAGATCTTTTTACTATTGATGCTGCATAGGCAGCATCAATAGTAAAAAGTCGGTCACACAGGGTTAATAGCAGCGGTAACTGAGTGCGTTACACCGCGGCATAGCGCGGTCCATTACCGCTGCCATTAACCCTGTGTGAGCGCTGAGTGGAGGGGAGTATGGAGCGGGCACTGACTGCGGGGAGTAAGGAGCCGCCATTTTGCCACCGGACTGTGCCCGTCGCTGATTGGTCGTGGCTGTTTTGCCGCGACCAATCAGTGACTTGGATTTCCCTGACAGACAGAGGCCGCGACCAATGAATATCCGTGACAGACAGACGGAAGTGACCCTTAGACAATTATATAGTAGATTGGGAATGATTAGTGGCTGAGCCCCTATTGTGACATCACTCATGTGTAGCCCCGCCCCCCTTACACAAGTAAGCGATATTCCTTCAGGCTACAATGCTGTTTAGACTATTTTTAGTTCTCAACGTGCTATTAGCATCTTCGGAAGGTGCTCCCATCTTTATCCGCAAACCTCACAAGAGCAGATCACGATTAAAGAAGGTAAGTGCATTACCAGATACACTCTGACTATGGGGTTAACCCTTCCCTTCTGCAGCCAATTTTTGTTTGTGCACTTTTTTTCCCCTCCACTTCTTCCAAGAGCCATACATTTTTTTCCATTCATATGGCAGTATGAGGGCTTATGTATCTTTTTGGGGGGCGAGTTGGAGTTTTGAATGACACCATTCATTTTACCATTCAATGTGAAATTGGGGAAAAAATGCAGTTTTGGTTCCAGTGTCCAGTCTAATAACACCTAGATGAGACACAGAGCATTAATACTGTTCTCTCCTGGCTGGATACTCTGACTCCTACATGTAGCAGAAGGGGCCACAAGAGACGTGATAAGCAGCTCAGAAATCAGATATGTCCTTCACATGTAGCATTTCACATCCGGCCCCAGAACCTATTAGGATCCATTATTAGGCCCAGTTTATGAGCGTCAGGCTCCGTGTCATTAGGGCTTCTGTAACTTTTCTTCTGTGACTGGAGATTTATATGGCGTCACATAATACATGTGGAGCGCCCCCACACCGCCGCAGGGCCGAGGGGTACCCGGAGCCGGGCCTCTAGGTCTCAGTCCTGGGGTTGTCACGGTAGCTAGACCCGGTCCGTGGCCCTGTCTGTCAGTGGGGGACGTCCGGTGCAATAAGTGATGTTGTAGCGGTGCAGTTGTGGGGTGCAGGTCGCGGTAAATAACGAGGACACCAGGTTGCAGTCTCTTTACCTCTTTACTGAAGCTCTCTGGGTCCTCAGTCCGGAATACGGCTCACCAGGCTGCGCAAGTCCGGCCGGTCCAATGGCACTTCCAGAGCTCTCCTTGCAGGTGGAAATCGGTGCCTTCCTTCTAGCGCTATGTGTTGCAGTCCTTCCCTGCTGTGCTTACGGAAAGTACCCCACAACTGTTGTGTCTGTTTCTCGTGTTCCCTCACAACAACTTAATTCGCAATGATCTTCCTCGTCCCTCCAGATACTATGGTAGGAACGCACCCGTATGACGGGGAGGCTCGGAGATCTTCCGGGACTCTATCTGCGCCCCTCTCCTGTTGGTACCCCCCTTTGCCTTCCTGGGTGATGCGTGAGACAGTCCGCCTCAAGCTAACTGCCCTGCCGTAGGTCTGAGGTATGGCTTGAAACTCTTTACCTCCTCGGCGTTCCGGCCACCGGTAGTGCGCCTCAGTAAGGTGCTGCCTCTTTCAGCACAACCCTCACTGGTATCTCCTTTCGCTTGATTTCGTTTCTCACTCAGCACAATCTATCTCGCTTCTTAGTCCTTCCTTGGGCACCGCCGCTATGCTGAGCAGGCACGGTCCCTTTACGTTCTTTCCATGCCAAGCCTCTGCCAGGATCCCACCCCTGGCAGAGACCCTACAGTCTCTCCCTTCACAACACCCTCTGCCACCAGGTGTTGCTCCGTTCAATCCCGTCAGCGTTCTCTGTCTAACTTCCTGCCTGACCCCCAGTTTACCCACTATGGTGGGGAGTGGCCTAATGAATAGCACCCTTAGCTCCCCCCGGAGGCCCAGCTGTGAAATGTATTGGTGACTGTGATACCTGCTCAGAGAACTCCTTCCGTGCCATCGAACGCAGCATGGCCCCCCTTAGTGGCTGAACCATGCTACTGCAACGACCAGGACTCTGGGGCGCTGCACATGGAATGGAGGAGTTTTCATGTGTTTCTTGCAATTTCAGGTGTCATCTCCCATCCTGTGTTTGTTCCCTATTCCAGGAATATAAAAGAACAAATCTTTGTATTGTCCGTTATGAAAAATAATCCATCATTTTTCCTAACTAAATCCCCCTCTTTTAATAGTCATACTTGGTTCCTCAGTCTGCCCAGTCCATGTATTTGGTTTCCACTTCTGAGCACATTCCAGCTCTGTTTACCTGATCACTTATGTTCTTTGTCTTTTTAGAGAATATCACCACCGTGCCTCCAAAAACATCTGAGGATACAGTCAATAGGATTGTTATACCGGTTGCCGTTCTCTTCGTCCTTGCTGTAATTATTGGTGCCATTGCTGTCATCTATTGGTAAGTATAGTAAGTAATGATTTATGGGCTACACAGGAGTCTGCAGAGGAAATGTCACATCTCCAGGTTACTCCAGTAATTGGGATATTTTAGTGTAGACCTCTTGTGGCTCACACACACGCGTCACCCTGGAGTTGTGCCCTGCGGGTAACTCATGAATATATATTAGAGTTTGTAGGGATTTACGCTCTCAGGTAGACATTCAGTACCTTCACACAGTCAATGCGGTTTGGTTCAAACCTGTGCAGTTTTATTTCCTTCACAAAATTCCAAGGGATTCCAAACCAAAAACCATCCTATTCTAGGCACAAAGGTATCACAGCAAATAAACAGTTCATTTAGCAGGGCCCACATGTCAGTGCGGGCTCACCCGAATAGATTACAGTCCTTTTTCCAGAAGCAAACTTTATACATAGAAGAGACACGATCCCGCCAGTCTTGGTATCACCTTCAGTATGAGCTCCAGCAGCCTCGAGTGCCAAACAGAAGTGTTCAACTCCTGGGCATGGTTCATACTAAACAGGCTGCAGCTGACACACGGTTCCCGGCCGCTCCTGCACACAGACTGTTCAGCTTTCCTAGCTGACCCATGCTGTCTCCATTCATAAAGAGATCCAAGCACATCTCCCTCTCAGATACAGCTCAAATGTTGGCTGAACACTCACTAGCTCCAGTACACTCAAATCTGTTCCATCTAGCCGACTGACACAAATAGTGAACACAGGTCCTGGCTGTAGTAAAAAAAAAAAAAAAAAAAAGCTAGACGGTTGCATCTAATCAAATCCTGCAAAGCTGGTACTTGACCCTGTCCTACCTGGCTCTGCTACAACTTGTATATACTTTATTAAAATAAATTGCTGATTGTCATAAACACCAAAATGACTGACTGGTGATCTCTCCACAGATAGGACTAGATTAAATGTTTCATTCTTACATTCTGCAGAATACAGACATGTTTTACTTTGTTATTTACAATGTGACTTTTATTTTTCCATTTTTACAGTTTTCTGAAAAGGAAGACACCAATGAAAGATGCTGAAAGTCAATATTGTGCCGATGATTTTAGAGAGAACAATGCCAAACTAAATGGTAACTACCGCTTAAGAAATCTGAAAACCTGAATCAGATGGATAGAGGTAAAAAAAAAATGACAACAACTTAAACTAAAAAACACCCTTCTGATATATACAAAATTATCATAAAAAGGGGGGACTTATAGATATAATAGAGTCACAGGGGGGAAGGGGGCCTTGCTGTAAAGCAGCCTCAAAAAATGCCCCTACCTTGCTGCGGAGGTTCACACCCTAATATTGCGATATGGCACCCCTGCTCCTCGTCGGTTCTCCCTCCCAGACCCTATTAAAGTGTGTGGAGGTGACCGTAACAATGAAAACAATAACAATGTATTTTTCACGTTGCTAAAAAAGAGGCCATTAATAAGATGGTTTCTGAGCATCAGCACAAAAAAATGTGTATTTGGTCACGGTTACAAAAGAGGACCAAGTTAGCTCAAATAGATAAAAATCCCAAAAGATGGTATTAGCATACTTGCTGGTATAGCAATTTATAGATCAATACGGTTGATATTACTAGATAGTTAAATGTCAGTGGTAAATCTGGTACAAACGTCATATAGACCACCTCAATCAGGTCAGATGGTGCAGATACATCCTATATATTCAGCCAGCAAAGTACACAGTAACCAAAGGACATTCCTGGACACAAAATAGACAGAAAACAGGATTTAGTATATGTAGTGTGCTCCCACATCCAATCTAAATATTAAGCAGGGAGTCACATGCACCATCATTTAGGATGTAATAGAAGTAAATCCGTTACTCAGATAGCTAAACATTATTTGTAAGTGTCCAGTGTAAAGGCTTGTACTCAGCTGTGGATGAGGGAGCGGTATTGCTGAAATGTCCAGGCAGGTTTATTAAGACTGCATAAACCGCTCCGGATCGCAAAACAAAAGAACAGCCCCTGCCAGCACAAAGCAAAAACATAAAGTAAAAAGTCCATACAATATATAGCGGGTCCGCCCACTCAGATTAGTGTCCGGTTCTTTATGCCTTAGCACAGACCAACACACAGGAGATCCACACATCTCCAGCTCCAGGCACTGAATGAGACACTCGGCCTCCATTTTAGCTGCCAAACCACGCCCCTGGGGTTGGGATATGTGAGCGGTCATTCCCACCCATCTATTATGACTGCTCATAAAACCCGGCCCTAGAATAGCCTAATAACTCTCTCAGCACTATATGTGCTGGAGCATGCTTCCGAGCTCACATCACTGAGTATTCGAACCGCGATGACACCTATCTCCCCTCAAGGACCCATCCGGCCGCCAATTAACACCAGATGCAAACACAAAAAGGGACAAAAGGGATAATATTCCCTAAACATCAGATTAGTGATCACTGGTTTTATGCACAGCATGAGTAATAAAAAACAGTGGTGCATATATAGAATTATACATATCATTTGTCTACATATTATATATATGTGTGTATATATCTATATCTATCTATCTATCTATCTATCTATATATATATATATATATATATATATGCATTATACCTATTGTTTTTTTAAAACATGATAAACCGTAGCTCCCAACGCGTTTCCCCCCTCTATTTCAAGGGTTTTATCAGGGGAAAAGGTTTCATATTAGTTGACCAATACGATCAGAACATAGCTTTGCTTCCACTGGATTATGGATATTTCAGTGTCACTTAGTAGCACCTATAGATATGCCCCATGCTATAAGACACGTTGTTATGATAATTTTGAATAAAAGTTTTGCAAATAGTAGGGGGGCCTTTTTTAGTTTAAGTTGTTGCAGCTTAACTATTCTGATATAATAGAAGCATTCCAGCTACATACTGTAAATTTTTCACTCTTTGTTTCATTGCAGCCATGTGGTAAATTCAAAAATGTTCGTTTTTTCTCATTAATGTACACTCTGCACCCCATCTTGACTGAAAAAAAAACCAAATGTAGTAATTTTTGCAAATTTATTAAAAAAGAAAAACTGAAACATCACATGGTCATAAGTATTCAGACCCTTTGCTCAGTGACTCATATTTAAGTCACATGCTGTCCATTTCCTTGTGATCCTCTTTGAGATGTTCTCCGCCTTCATTAGAGTCCAGCTGTGTTTAATTAAACTGATAGAACTTAATTTGGAAAGGCACACACCTGTCTATATAAGACCTCACAGCTCACAGTGCATTTCAGACTAAATGAGAATCATGAGGTCAAAAGGAACTGGCCAAGGAGCTCAGAGACAGAATTGTGGCAAGGCACAGATCAGGCCAAGGTTCCAACAGAATTTCTGCAGTACTCAAGGTTCCTAAGAGCACAGTGGCCTCCATAATCCTTAAATGGAAGAAGTTTGGGGCCACCAGAAGTCTTCCTAGACATGGCAGTCAAGCCAAACTGAGCAATCGTGGGAGAAGAGCCTTGGTGAGAGAGGTAAAGAAAAGCCCCAAGATCACTGTGGCTGAGCTCCAGAAAAGCAGCAGGGAGATGGAATAAAGTTCCACAAAGTCAACTATCATTGCAGCCCTCCACCAGTCAGGCCTTTAGAGTGGCCAGACGGAAGCCTCTCCTCAGTGCAAGACATATGAAAGGCCGCATAGAGTTTGCTAAAAAACACAGGAAGGACTCCCAGGCTATGAGAAATAAGATTCTGTGGTCTGATGAGACGAAGATAGATCTTTTTGGTGATATTTCTAAGAGTATTGTGTGGAGAAAACCAGGCACTGCTCATCACCTGCCCAATGCAATCCCATCAGTGAAACATGGTGGTGGTGTTTTTCTGCTGCAGGGACAAGACGACTGGTTGTCATTGAAGGAAACATGAATGTGACCAAGTACAGAGATATACTGGATGAAAACCTGTTCCAGAGTGCTCTGGACCCCAGACTTGGCCGAATGTTCACCTTCCAACAAGACAATGGCCCTAAGCACACAGTTAAAATAACTAAGGAGTGACTTCAGAACACCTCTGTGACCATTCTTGACTGACCCAGCCAGAGCCCTGAAATAAACCCAATTGAGCATCTCTGGAAAGACCTGAAAATGGTTGTCCACCAACGTTCACCATCCAACCTGACGGAACTGGAGAGGATCTGCAAGGAAGAATAGCAGAGAATCCCCAAATCCATGTGTGGAAAAACTTGTTGCATCATTCCCAAGAAGACACATGGCTGTACTGGCTCAAAAGGTGCTTCTACTCAATACTGAGCAAAGGGTACTTATGACCATGTGATATTTCAATTTTTCTTTTTTAATAAATTTGCAAGAATTACTACATTTCTGGGTGGGGGGTTAGCCAAGATGGGGTGCAGAGTATACATTAATGAGAAAAAAATATGAACTTTTTTGAATTTACCAAATGGCTGCAATGAAACCAAGAGTGAAAAATTTAAAGGGGTCGGAATACTTTCTGTACCCAATGTATGTATTGTCTAATCCCTTCTAGATATATCAGTAGTGTACATATGATACAATGCTTACTATTTGCCATCTACTCTGTTTTCCAGCACCATTCTGGTCTTCTCCTGAACCATATGACCACGATTCAGCTTTGTCGGCTCAAACAAAGTCTTATGTGTGGCGCGGTAGCGGTTTCCCCAATGTCAGCTAGGAGACTCAGAGCGAAGTTCCATACACTTATAAAAAAGCAACTTCCAGTCCACACATAAGAAAGACATTGTGATAGCCTTAGACATAGAGTAGAAACATGAAGGAAGCTTTTATTTTAGAAATGGTGATTTCTATGTTCTCTATTACAGGAAAACATGAGGACTACATCGCAATTACCATTGATGATTCTCCTCATGGACCCGGGAATGAACGGAGAGATGTCCTCACAGGCAGCAAGATCTCAGTGCCTGGACCCCCTGGTGTAGTAATCAACATCAGCCCTGATGAGGATGAGGTCACCTCCTCTGACAGTAAGTTCTCAGGGTTTTTACGAAATAGATTTAATAGAAAATATATTAAAAAAATAAATATAGAAAAATCAACCTAATATAAAACTGAAAAAAAAAATGGTCTCCTATAAGAACTTGTCAGTGAATGAGCCATTAATTTATTGGTAGCTATAGAGGCTCTGTCCCTCTGTTGTCATAATTCAATGTACCATTCTAGGGGTTATAAAATCAAATATCTGTAGAAAACATATTTTGCAGAGCTGGCCAGCGACCACATGGAGAGAGACTTGATAAATCTGGTGCTGCCCCCAGCTGGCATCTCCCTATATCTATCTAGTTGACTGACAGGTATCTCCCATATCTTTAATTAGGGTAGACCTGTCAATCAAGTGTAGCGGGCAGGGGGAAGCCGGCTGCGAACAACGTCGGACCAGTCAGGTATCTTACTTTAGTCCCTGGGTGGCGCTTCAAACTGTGCTTTCTCTGAAACGCTGGAGCATTTTTCTGAAGATTGGGTCCCTCTTTTCTCAGTCTAATGTACCGTATTTTTCGGACTATAAGACGCACTGGACCATAAGACGCACCCCAAATTTGGGATGAAAATTGCAGAAAAAAAGATTTTTTATAAGATGGGCGTCCGTCTTATTGTCCGAATTTACAGTATCTTACCTGAGGGCTGGCGGTGGCAGCGCAGGGTCACAGGAGGCATGGTGTCAGCAGAACAGGGTCCCTTCCTGCTTAGGAGGGCGACGACATGGCCTGGTGTCCATGGGAGGGTTGCAGCAGTGGTTACCGGCAGAGGTGCAGGGATGCGAGACCGCTAAGTCTTCTGGGTAATTTCGCAATGCATCGCCGGGAACGGAAGATGGCGGCCGGCGCGAGCGGCTCGGCGGACTACCGAGGGTGAGTATAGCAGGTTTTTTTTTTTTTTATTATTTTTAACATTACATTTTTTTACTATTGATGCCACATAGGCAGCATGAATAGTAAAAAATTGGGGACACGCAGGGTTAATAGCAGCGGTTACGGAGTGCGTTACCCGCGGCATAACGTGGTCCGTTACCGCCGGCATTAACCCTGTGTGAGCGGTGACCGGAGGGGAGTATGCGGGCGCCGGGCACTGAGTGCGGGGAGTAAGGAGCAGCCATTTTCTTCCGGACTGTGCGCGTCGCTGATTGGTCGTGGCAGTGGTCGTGGGTGTTTTGCCACAACCAATCAGCGACTTGGATTCCATGACAGACAGAGGCCGCGACCAATGAATATCCGTGACAGACAGACAGAAAGACAGAAGTACCCCTTAGACAATTATATAGTAGATTCTGAGTCCTTACAACCTGGACGTCAAATGAGATATTTCCGAAACAAACAAGGAGGCCGTAAAAAGTAGTAAGTGTTTTAATATCTCATCTTAAAGTTTATCAGATGATAATCTTTCATTCCTTTCAAAAGGACGTAAGGCCCCAATTTATCAACTCTTTTACACCAGTATTCCGACATTAAATAGCTCTGAAATGTTATAACATTTTGGTGAAACTCCAGGCTTCCCTAAAAGATCATCACATTTGGCATTCTCATGCCATTTTCGGCCAGTTCCGATAAAGTGCCAGAGCTTGGGCAGGAAGGGTGGCGTGGCAGCCTCAGCTCGTCAAAATCATGATGATTGGCGGTATTTGTTAAGCCACAAAACATGCTCCTACCCTTGTGGTGGGAATAGATTCATTGATTAAAAGACTGGGTTCTTGGGTGACAAATTATTACAGCCACTAATGTGGGAGATTTCATGGTATTTAAGGTGCAGTATACATGTTCTGCAAATACTGCCTGTTGTTAAATGGTTAACGTGCAATGTTTCATCGCTGTATTCCAACAGGCCACAGGATTTAAACTATTGCTGCCCTGTCCCATTATTTGGATGATTACAGGTGATACAGTAAAGAAATGAGTTTGTAATTTCCTTAGTGCTTTATTTACAGTACTTAATTCTATTTTTTTTTCTTTTGAAAAGGAATCCAGCAGGAGGACACAACGCCGCTACAACTCCTTTACATGGAAGTTACCATGGGAGGATCTGGCAACCTGTGATGAAGCAAAAAAGACACAGATTCCAGGATTGTTCTCTGTTTTCACCTATGGATATGAGACTTACCGGACTTTCTGCAGTCAGACGTGTTCACGGACAGGTGACTTACCTACTGCACAATGAGGCAGATTCCAGGCTTGGACTGCCCTCACCTATGGATATGAGACTTACCGGACTTTCTGCAGTCAAACGTGTTCACGGACAAGTGACTTACCTACTGCACAACGAGGCAGATTCCAGGCTTGGACTGCTCTCATCTATGGATATGAGACTTACCGGACTTTCTGCAGTCAGACGTGTTCACGGACAAGTGATTTACCTACTGTACAACAAGGTAGATTCCGGGCTTGGACTGCTCTCACCTATGGATATGACACTTACCGGACTTTCTGCAGTCAGACATGTTCACAGACAAGTGACTTACCCGCTGCATAACGAGGCAGATTCCAGGCTTGGACTGCTCTCACCTATGGATATGAGACTTACCGAACTTTGCGCAGTCAGACGGGTTAACGGACAAGTGACTTACCTGCTGCATGAAGAGCCAGATTCCAGGCTTGAACTGCTCTCATTCATTCATATAGACTTTCTGCAGCCAAGTGTACTCACGACACAGGTGAGGTACCGGCTGTTAGAAGAGGCAGATTCCAGGCTCGGTTTCTGCTATCACCTATCCACAGCCCAAGGGAAGGGCACTCCTTTAACCATGGTTCTCTAGAGGTTTCCTCCATTTGGGTTTTTTCCTCTTCTGAGTGTTAAAGGACGACTTTCTGAGTCAAGAGCCCATCATCATCAGAGCCACATTTAAGACTATTGTCCTGACTTCTAATGGAAACTTCCACATTATCCAACTTGAATAAAGTTATTAATGAAGTCAGCATATATCATGTGTATCTGAGCTTTTTTTATGGATGCTTCCAATACAGCAGAATGTATATACACTACCGTTCAAAAGTTTAGGGTCACCCAGAAATGGTGTTTTCCATGAAAACTTGAACTTTTATTATTCAAATGAGTTGCCAAATGAATTGAAAATCTAGTCCAGACATTTACTTGATACCGGTTTTTACGTACCGGTAATAGGATTTTACAGAGTCCACGACAGCACCCACAACGAGAGAGGGGATCCGCCCACCTTCCGGACAGGAACCTACAGGTTAAAAAGGGGCAGTCCCCCTCGCCCTCCAGTTTGTGTTCCAGAGTACAAGGGATACCGCCAATGAATCAGTACATGACAATATTATCTTAAACACTACTAAATCCCACCACCTCTATAGAGTGATCTCTAAGGCACACCTTCCAACAGAGTGCAGGAATAAGTAACTAAATATGGGGGGGAATGTATGGGTGCTGTCGTGGACTCTGTAAAATCCTATTACCGGTACGTAAAAACCGGTTTTCCTATCGCCACGACAGCACCCACAACGAGAGACTTTCAAAGACTATTAACTGGGAGGGACCACAGCACTAAGTACTGAGCGGCCAAACTGTAAGCTGGAATTAGCAGATAGATCAAGGCGATAGTGTTTATAAAAGGTGGAAGGTGATGACCAAGTTGCCGCCTTACATATCATTTCAATGGGAACATCTGCCTTCTCCGCCCAGGATGAAGCCATGGCCCGAGTGGAGTGCGCCCTGATGCCTCCTGGTGGTGTTACTCCCCTGGCAGAGTAGGCAAGACATATCGCTTCTCTAATCCATCTGGCGATAGAGTTTTTCGTGACACCAGAACCCTTTTTCCGATTCTGGAAAGAAATAAACAGAGCCCTACTCTGTCTCCAGCTTTGTGTCCTATCCAGGTATTCTAATATTGCCCTCTTAACATCTAGGGTATGATATTTTTTCTCCTCTTCTGAACCTGGATTTTCATAGAAAGATGGTAAATAAATCTCCTGACTTCTATGAAATTTAGTTGCTACTTTTGGCAAGTATGCAGGATCAGGTTTTAAGACAATCTTATCCTGGAGAATTATTAGGTAAGGAGGATCTACTGATAACGCATGTATATCACTGACCCTTCTGGCAGACGTTAATGCTGAGGGTATGTGCACACGTCCGGATTTCTTGCAGAAATTTCCTGAAGAAAACCGGAAATTTTCTGCAAGAAATCCGCATTTTTTTTTTTGCGGTTTTTTTCCGTTTTTTTCGCATTTTTTTTAGCATTCTGCAAGCGTAATTAGCTTGCAGAATGCTAAAGTTTTCCAAGCGATCTGTAGCATCACTTGGAAAACTGACTGACAGGTTGGTCACACTTGTCAAACATACTGTTTGACAAGTGTGACCAACTTTTTACTATAGATGCAGCTTATGCAGCATCTATAGTAAAAGATAGAATGTTTAAAAATAATAAAAAAAAAAAAAAAAATGGTTATACTCACCCAGACATCTCATCAGCGGCGTCCGTTCCTCTTCCTATAGCTGGTGTGTGCGCGCAGGACCTTCCATGACGTCGCGGTCATGTGAGCGGTCACATGACCGCTCACGACCAATCACAAGACAGTGACGTCATCGGCAGGTCCTTCACCGCACAGCAGCTATAGGAACCGAAGCGGCAGCATGCAGCGGTGAGGCGGGAAGACATCGAGGGTGAGTATAGGACTATTTTTTATTTTAATTCTTTTTTTTTTACTAATTATATGGTGCCCAGTGCGTGGAGGAGAGTCTCCTCTCCTCCACCCTGGGTACCAACCGCACATAATCTGCTTACTTCCCGCATGGTGTGCACAGCCCTGTGCGGGAAGTAAGCAGATCAATGGACTCCTAGGTGTGTGGAATCCCCGCAATTCCGCATTTTTAATGAACATGTTGCTTTTTTTTCCGCGATGCGATTTTTTCGCGGAAAAAATCGCAACATTTGCACAAAAAATGCGGAATACCCTGTAAATAATAGGAGGCATATGTTAGCGTTTTTTTTGCGTTTTTATCACGTTTTTATAGCGAAAAAACGCGAAAAAAACGCTAAAAATCCTGAACGTGTGCACATGGCCTAAAAGTAGGGCTGTTTTTAAGGTTAAATTTTTTATCAAAATAGAGTCTAAAGGCTCAAAGGGAGGTTCGGTCAACGCCTCAAGCACCAAATTTAGATCCCAAGGGGGTATTCTTACAATATGGATTGGGTTAGAACGCTGACAAGCCTTAATAAACCTAGCAACCCATCTATTACCAGCTATATCACTATTATATAGAGCTCCCAAGGCTGAAACATGAACTCTTAGAGTGTTGACTGCTAAACCCAATTCCCAGCCTTTTTGAAGAAATTCTAAAATAGCTGAAATTGGAGCATTATCTCCTAATGGTTGCTGATAAAACATAAGGAACTTCTTCCAAATTTTTGTATAGATCTTTGTAGTAACCTCCTTCCTACTTTTCAATAAGGTAGCTATTAAAGCACTAGAGAACCCCCTCTCCTTCAGAAGCTCCCTCTCAAGTTCCAAGCCGTTAAGTGAAGAGTCTGCAAATTTGGATGACGAAATGGACCCTGAGAAAGGAGTTCCGGAACCACTGGCAACACCCAGGGATCGGTCACAGACATTGTCCTGAGGAGAGAAAACCAAGGCCTCCTGGGCCAGAAGGGAGCAATTAAAATCACTCTGGCTCTTTCCTCTCGGATCTTCCTGAGAACTATCGGAATTAGACACATAGGGGGAAAGGCATATGCTAGCTGGAAGTCCCAACGGACGCGAAGGGAATCCACTATGAATGGTTGGTCTGCTATGTGTAAGGATGCGAACCTCCTGACCTTCCTGTTCTCCCTGGTAGCAAATAGATCTATTATCGGCAACCCCCACAGATTGACTATTTGATCGAATATGTGTTGGTTTAGGGACCATTCTCCCTGACGCAGGGTATGGCGACTGAGGTAGTCCGCCTGTATATTGAGCTCCCCTTTTATATGAACCGCCGACTGGGATTGTAAGTGATTCTCGGCCAGAGACAATACCTGTGCTGTAGTGATCATTAGGGATCGTGATCTTGTCCCCCCCTGATGATTGATGTAGGCCACCACAGTCATATTGTCTGTTTGTATTTGTACATGCGAATTCCTCAGGGATGGTAGGAAGCAAAGAAGGGCTTGATTGACTGCAGCAAGCTCTCTTAGATTTGAGGAATTCTGGGACTCTTGAGTCGACCAACGTCCCTGGGTTAGACCGTCTCCCATATGGGCTCTCCAACCGAATGGACTGGCATCTGTTGTAACTATGTTGTCCGGAGTGATGGCCCAGAGAACTCCTCTTGATAAATGTGCCAGATTGAGCCACCATCTCAGATCATGAAGAGTGGCGGTTGATAGACTGAACCTCCTGCTCAGAGCACCGTGAAGATCTCTTTCTGCTTGAAGAACTTCGTATTGAAGCATTCGGGTATGAGCCTGAGCCCATCTCACCTCCGATATACATGCAAGTCAGAGATCCTAGCAGAGACATTGCGTCTCTTAAACTTAAGCTTGGAGCTTCCCTTACGGCCGTGATCCTTTGAATGATCTTCTGCTTCTTTTCTTCTGGTAGGAAGGATAACTGATTTTCCGAGTCTAGAAGAACTCCTAGGAACATTTGACGTCTTGTGGGTTCCAGTTTTGACTTTTCCCAGTTGACTATCCATCCGAGTTCCTGTAGGGATGATATTATGGCATTTACCCTAGACGTACACTGAGCAATTGAATTTCCAACTATTAAAAAATCGTCTAGATAGGGCACTACAAGGGTTTCCTTTTCCCTGATATGGGCCATTACTTCCGAAACAACCTTTGTAAAAACTCTAGGAGCCATGGACAGGCCAAAGGGCATTGCTAAAAATTGGAAATGTTTAATCTGATGGTTTACCCATACTGCCATTCTGAGGAATTGCTGGTGATTTCTGTGAACTGGAAGATGGTAATACGCATCTTTTAGATCCAAAACCGACATGTAGCACCTAGGAAACAAAAGCTTAGTTGTTGATTTAATGGATTCCATCTTAAAAGCATGGTACTGAAGATATTCATTCAATTTATGCAAATTTATGATAGTCCTAAAGGACCCATCAGGTTTAGAGATTAAAAATAGGGGAGAATAAAAACCCGTCTTTTCCTGATGTTTTGGTACTTCTTCAATAACTCGCTTTCTAAGCAATTGTTGAATCTCTAATTCTAAGGCCTGTTGTTGGGCCGGAGTGTCCAGTGATGTTATAACAAAATGATTTGGCAGAGTTCTCAAAAATTCTAATTTTAATCCTGACTCGACTACCCCCATTATCCAGGCACTAAAAGTTATCCTTTTCCATTCTGCTGAGAAGAATCTTAGTCTTCCTCCTACTGGTAGATCTATTCTATCTGTAATTACGTCTACGTCTTGAGAAAGATGAAGGGTTTTTATAGTATCCACCTTTCTTCTTTTGATCCGACGTCTCCCAGTCACGATTATATCCCTGCTGGTCTGACTGGAATTTTCTGAAGGGTATGCGTCTCCGGAAGGCATTCCTAAAAGTGGGATTAAATATTTTAGGAAATCCCTTCTTTCTGTCTTCTGCCTTTGCAAGGATGTCATCCAGCACTGGGCCGAATAGGTACTCACCCCTACACGGAATAGAGCACAATTTGGCTTTTGCCTGAGCATCACCCTTCCAGGTCTTTAGCCAGAGCGCCCGTCGGGCTGCATTCGAGAGACCCGCCGATCTTGCAGCCAATTTCAGGGAATCAATCGAGGCATCCGCTAGATAAGCTGCTCCTTCTCTGACCTGAGACAGGGAGTTTAACAATTTATCCCTGGGTACTTTAGCTTTAAAGGGAACCTGTCACCACGTTTTTGGAAGATGGGATAAAAATAGCGTTAAATAGGGGCAGAGGTGGGCGTTACATTAGTGTGTTTGTTATGCGTTTATTACCCACCTAAGTTGCCGAAATAACTTTGCAAAGTCTCCGTTTTCGCCTGTCAATCAGGCTGGTCAGGTCACATGGGCGTGGTGTCTTCACCCAGATTTGGCGTAGTTTTCCGTTGGTGGCGTAGTGGTGTGCGCATGCCCAAAGTCCGGAATCCTCTTCCAGGGGATTTAAAATAGCGCGGTGTTCGTTATTGCATTGGTGATCGGTGGGCGCGGCCATCTTCCTTTGGCCGCGCGTGCGCAGAAGCGGCGCTCTGCTGGCCGCGGCTTCAGGAAAATGGCCGCGGGATGCCGCGCGTGCGCAGATGGATATCGCGGCGGCCATTTTCCTGAAGCCGCGGCCAGCAGAGCGCCGCTTCTGCGCACGCGCGGCCAAAGGAAGATGGCCGCGCCCACCGATCACCAATGCAATAACGAACACCGCGCTATTTTAAATCCCCTGGAAGAGGATTCCGGACTTTGGGCATGCGCACACCACTACGCCACCAACGGAAAACTACGCCAAATCTGGGGGAAGACAACGCCCATGCGACCTGACCAGCCTGATTGACAGGCGAAAACGGAGACTTTGCAAAGTTATTTCGGCAACTTAGGTGGGTAATAAACGCATAACACACACACTAATGTAACGCCCACCTCTGCCCCTATTTAACGCTATTTTTATCCCATCTTCCAAAAACGTGGTGACAGGTTCCCTTTAAGCTGTTCTTCCAGCTGAGTTACCCAGACCATAACTGATCTCGCCATACAGGTGCCTGCGATTGCCGGCTTAAAGGCTCCAGATGATGCTTCCCACGTTTTCTTAAGAAGCATGTCAGCCTTCCTGTCTGAAGGATCTTTAAGGAGTCCCACATCCTCTAATGGTAGCGAGGCTGTTTTCGAGGTAGAGGCCACTGCCGCATCTACTTTTGGGATCTTCATCCACTGGGATAAGGTGTCATCCTCAAAGGGGTACCTTCTTTTTGCGGCCGAAGGTAAGAACCCTTTATCCAGCTTGTCCCACTCCCGTCTAACCAGATCTTTAACGGTATCAACCACTGGGAAAGCTTTGCGACTTTTCTGGCTCAGCCCTGCGAACATGATCTCTTGGGTTGTTTTCGGCTCTTTACTCTCTGCCATACCCATAGTTGAACGGACAGCCTTAATTAAAGTCTCCATATTTTCGGTGGAAAAGCAAGGCCTTCCCTCCTCATCTGAGGAGGATGGTGATGAGCTCTCCGAGCACTCGCCCTCTTGCAACGAAGGGCTGGAATCGGATACCATCTCCACACTATTCTTCTCATGCCGTCTAGATTTAAGGGACGATTTAATTTCTTCCCTAATTACTTCCCTCAAATCCGATACACGGAGGGGGGCTTCTTCTTCTAACGTACGGCATATACACGACTGACATAACTTCTTTAAGTAGGTGTCAGGTAGTGGCTCTGTGCATAACGCGCACTGCTTATGCTTAGTCTTTGAGACCTTCTTTCCCTATAACAAAGCATAGTATAGAAGACAGATGTATCAGCCAATGGCTCAAATATTAACTCACCATTGCTGATGAACTTAGAGTACCGGTTTCTGAGGGGGTGAGGTGTGACGTGACGTGCCCGGGTCCTGCTGCCCGCGTGCCTCTCCACAACGAGATCTGCTGCTGCTCCTTTCTCCTAACTGTCGGTGTTCGGCGTCTCCTGTGGAAGACATGTTGCCGCACACCACTCACCAAGCGCTGCCTGCCTTTCAAAGGTCCCACGCTCCTCCTCCCGGCCTCCTCCGGAAGTCGTTAGATCACTTCCGGGTCATAAGCGCCGACCTGCTCCTGCAGCGTCGCGCGTGCGTGGACGACCCGGGGCGGCGCGCCTTCCCCTGGGAACGCCACCTCGACCGCTCGGTCATGCCGCCAGACGAGGGGGGAAGCTGGACACAGGACTTCCCCCCGATGCTGCTTCCGGGCCCCCGACTCTGCCATTCTCACCTGGACACCGCACAGAGGCTTGGCGGACCCGGGTAAGCGATCGAAACCTGTAGGCTCCCGCCGTCCGGACAGGAACCCAAACTGGAGGGCGAGGGGGACCGCCCCTTTTTAACCTGTAGGTTCCTGTCCGGAAGGTGGGCGGATCCCCTCTCTCGTTGTGGGTGCTGTCGTGGCAATAGGAAAATAATAATTTTCTCCTTCAAACTTTGCTTTCGTCAAAGAATTCTCCCTTTGCATCAATTCCAGCATTGCAGACCTTTGGCATTCTAGCAGTTAATTTGCTGAGATAATCTGGAGAAATTTCACCCCATGCTTCCAGAAGCCCCTCCCACAAGTTGGTTTGGCTTGATGAGCACTTTTTGAGTGCCATACGGTCAAGCTGCTCCCACAGCAGCTCAATGGGTTTGAGATCTAGTGACTGCGCTGGCCACTCCATTATAGATAGAATACCAGCTGCCTGCTTCTTCCCTAAATAGTTCTTACATAAGTAGGAGGTGTGCTTTGGGTCATTGTCCTGTTGTAGGAGAAAATTGGCTCCAATCAAGCGCTGTCCACAGGATATGGCATAGCATTGCAAAATACGTACGCTACTTACCTGGTAGCAGTGTTTTTTCAGGAGCCCATGACAGCACAACTGGAGAGAGGGGATCCGCCCTTCAGGGACAGGAAACCTACAGACATAAAAGGGCGGTACCTCTCTCCCGCATCAGTTGGTTCCAGAGCATGAGAGGACCACCTTGGTTAGTAACACAGATGCAGCATACGATTATGTACATTTTATTATGTGAGTGAACATGGAAGAGGAAAAACGAAAAAGTGTTGCATCATCCAAGAAAAGAATAGGGTTGGGAATATAAGAGTGCTGTCATTGGCTCCTGAAAAAACACTGCTACCAGGTAAGTAGCGTACGTATTTATTCAGTCGCCATGACAGCACAACGAGAGACTTTCAGAGAAGTAAGGAAGATTAGGGGGGGATAGCAGCCTCCAGTACCCTTCTCCCAAACGTGAGGTCAGAGGAACTACCCAGATCTAATCTGTAGTGTCTAAGAAAGGTAGATGGAGAAGACCATGTGGCCGCCTTACATATGTCTTCGATCGATACTTCTGACCTCTCTGCCCAGGAAGATGCTACGTCCCGCGTGGAGTGTGCCTTTATACCATCTGGAACTTCGTTGCCACCTGCTGTATAAGCGAGAGAGATCGCCTCCCTGATCCATCTGGCTAGAGTGTTTTTAGATACTCTAAGACCCTTCCTCACTCCTTGATAGGCTACAAACAGAGAGTTATCTTTTTTCCAGGCATCTGAAACTGAAATATATCTAAGGAGGCATCTTCTTACATCTAAAGGTACCTTCACACTGAACGATATCGCTAGCGATCCGTGACGTTGCAGCGCCCTGGCTAGCGATATCGTTGAGTTTGACAGGCAGCAGCGATCAGGATCCTGCTGTGCCATCGTTGGTCGGAGCAGAAAGGCCAGAACTTTATTTCGTCGCTGGATCTCCCGTAGACAGGCTCGGACTGGCCCACCGGGGAATCGGTGGATCCCCCGGTGGGCCCAGGCACTGACACCTGCTGGCAGGGCCCCCACTGCTCCAGGGGCCCCCACTGCTCCGGGGGCCCCCCTGGCCGCCCCCCACCCACCCTCCTTGAAGACAATACTCACCCTGCTCCAGCGATGGTCTCGGCGTCTGCTCTGCACTGCATCTTCTTCCTGCTTGTGCGGTCACGTGGTACCGCTTCATTAAGGCCATGAATATGCGCATATTCATGACTTTAATCAGTATCACATGACCGCACAAGCACAAGCAGGAAGAAGATGCAGTGCAGAGCAGACGCCGAGACCATCGCTGGAGCAGGCAGCAGGGTGAGTATCGTCTTCAAGGAGGGTGGGAGGGTGGCGGCCGGGGGGCCCCCAGAGCGGCCCCCGGAGCGGCGGGTGCCCCTGGAGCAGTGGGGGACACTGGAGGGGGGGGGGCAGAATGCTGGACACCCACTGGGGGCAGATTGCTGGAGACACACTGGGACAGAACGCTGGACAGACTGGGGGCAGAACGCTGGACAGACTGGGGGCAGAACGCTGGACAGACTGGGGGCAGAACGCTGGACAGACTGGGGGCAGAACCCTGGACAGACTGGGGGCAGAACGCTGGACAGACTGGGGGCAGAACGCTGGACAGACTGGGGGCAGAACGCTGGACAGACTGGGGGCAGAACGCTGGACAGACTGGGGGCAGATTGTTGGACACACGGGGGTAATATGCTGGACACACTGGGGCAGATTGCCGGACACACTGGGGCAGATTGCCGGACACACTGGGGCAGATTGCCAGACATACTGGGGCAGATTCCTGGACACACTGTCTGGGGGCAATGCTGGACATACTGGGACAGATTGCTGGACACTGGGGCAGATTGCCGGACATACTGGGGCAGATTGCTGGATACACTGTCTGGAGGCAATGCTGGACACACTGGGGCAGATTGCTGGACACTGGGGCAATATGCTGGACATACTGGGGCAGGTTGCTGGACACACTGGGGGTAATATGCTGGACACACTGGGGTAGATTGCTGGACACACTGAGGGCAGGACTGGAGGCATGGGCAGAATGTAGATACAGGGCATGATTGGAGACACGGGGCAGAATGAAAGACATGGGGCAGGATTGGATCATGGGGCAGGATGGATACGATGGAGACAGATGGGGCAGGATGGGGAGATCATATGGGGTAGAATGGATACTCATGAGGGCAGGATGCGAGAACATATGGCTGGAGCCAGGAATGAGATAAACGGGGCCAGGGTGGGGAATATTATTACCATAGGGGCTAATTAAGGGATATTATTACTGCAGTGATGTATTTATTTTATTTTTTGAGTATACTGTTTTAATTGGGGGGGCGGTCCTGTTACTGTGTAGAGTGACACTATGTCGCCTCTTTTTCTTCATGTGGTGTAATGCAGAAGTTGTGAAAAATTAAGTAATGTGTTCTGCAAGTGGAGCTCGAGATAACTGTGTTATTTCCTGCAGAAATGAGTCCTGGCTGGAAGAAATGATGGCGGTCTGTGCTGGATGAAAGATGAAGGACTTCACCTAGAGACGTCACTGGTGAGTCAGTGTTACCTATACACTGACACTATACACTGTATACTATATACAGAGCTCCTGTGTATAATGTCACCAGTGATCACTGTATTACCTATACACTATATACAGAGCTCCTGTGTATAATACCACCAGTGATCTCTGTATTACCTCTACACAGACACTGCATACTAAGTACAGATCTCCTGTGTATAATGTCACTTAGGCTGCCGTCACACATTCAGTATTTGGTCAGTATTTTACATCAGTATTTGTAATCACACGTAATTGCTCTATGTTTTTACAAAGACAAATCCCTTCAAAACGAGGGTATATGTACCACCCAGCAAAACTTCCACATATAGTGGGATCTATGCAATAAAGCGATCTCCACTATGGTACTAATATAAAATAAATTTTATTGAACATAATGTTAAAAACACAAATAGGATAAAATTACTACATGTAAGAAAGGTACACAATCCAATAAAAGGGACTATACTGCCATGGGAGATTGCAAGATGGCTCAGGCTGAATGCAGTATATATACAATGAGAAATACCTATGCTATGATATGAGAGTCCATGGATGGAAAGCTGCCTCTGTCAACGATACCTAGCTTAATAATATGGTGTCCTAAATCAGACCCCTCAAAAATACATGGCATATGCTAGAGGGACGCCGGGGTCATTGCAGCAGGCGAACAGTAAGGTAATATCCTTTTACTACCTCTAGCATATGCCATGTATTTTTGAGGGGTCTGATTTAGGACACCATATTATTAAGCTAGGTATCGTTGATAGAGGCAGCTTTCCATCCATGGACTCTCATATCATAGCATAGGTATTTCTCATTGTATATATACTGCATTCAGCCTGAGCCATCTTGCAATCTCCCATGGCAGTATAGTCCCTTTTATTGGATTGTGTACCTTTCTTACATGTAGTAATTTTATCCTATTTGTGTTTTTAACATTATGTTCAATAAAATTTATTTTATATTAGTACCATAGTGGAGATCGCTTTATTGCATAGATCCCACTATATGTGGAAATCAGTATTTGTAAGCCAAAACCAGGAGTGGGTGATAAATGCAGAAGTGGTGCACATGTTTCTATTATACTTTTCCTCAAATTGTTCCACTCCTGGTTTTGGCTTACAAATACTGATGTAAAATACTGACCAAATACTGCTAGTGTGACAGCAGCCTTATGGTGATAGTATTGTGTTTTTTTTTTTTTTTTTTATTTCTGATCAGTATTGTAGTATTCAGTCACTATGTGGTGGTAATATGTGGTCTGGAAATGGTGTTGTGGTATTTGTCCCTTGTATGTGCTATTTGGTCACCAAGTGGTGGTAATATGTGGTGTTGACATGGTGCGGTGGTATTTGTCCCTTGTATGTAGTATTATTCGGTCACTATGTGGTCTGGTCATGGTGTAATGGTATTTCTTCTTGTATGTGGTATTATTGGTCTTGGTATAGTGGATTGTGTTGTGTATGGTGGTCATTTGTTCTCTCTGATATTAATTAGGAGAAGATTCTTTATTTCCATTAGAGTTTTAATGCTTTGTACACAGCGGCGGAGATGCACTTACAGGGGGTTTCCTGTGGAAAAAAGTAATCACCTCTCCACAGGATAAGTGATAACATATTGATTGGTGGGGGTCTGACTGCTTGGACCCACTCAGCAAAATGTGGAACTTTTTATCCCCATTAGACTGGAGTGGCATGTCCGACTAGATCACTGATCCATTCATTCCCTCAGTGGCTGCACTTGTTTTTTTCTGGAAGCCCCAAAGAGAATGAATGGAGCTGCGGTCAGAAATCCCACCTGCCGCTGCATTTTAAAATAGTGATAAAAGTGTCCTGTCAGGGATAAAACTTCCCCAGTTTCTAATGGTCGGATCTAAGCGATCACCTATCCTGTGGAGCCCATGGATCAGTGATAACTTGTTTTACCTAGAACCACATTAATGTAAACTACCGTAATTATACATCCCAGTTATTGGGGCACACGGTAGATGTGCAGCAGCCGCCGGTGTTTTACAGCCGATGCTCCACTATAATGACAGATATTTGCATATAGCTGTAGGGTGGGCCCCTAGAGTCCATTCCTCTGATGGGCCCCAGACACCCCAGTCCGACGCTGCCCGTAGACATCGCTGAATCGGCGTGTGTGACGCCGATTCAGCGATGTCTTCACTGGTAACCAGGGTACACATCGGGTTACTAAGCGCAGGGCCGCGCTTAGTAACCCGATGTTTACCCTGGTTACCAGTGTAAACGTAAAAAAAAAAAACACTACATACTTATGCAGCGCCCCAGAGTCCTGGTCGTTGCAGTACTGTGGCTCCGCCACTATGGGGAGCCATGGTGCGTCCGATGGCACTGAAGGAGTTCATCTGATCAGGTATCACAGACACCAATACATTTCACAGCTGGGCCTCCGGGGGGAGCTAAGGGTTCTATTTATTAGGCCACTCCCCACCATAGTGGGTAAACTGGGGGTCAGGCAGGAAGTTAGATTAGAAAGCTGACTGGTTTGGACGAAGCAACACCTGGTGGCAGAGGGTGTTGTGGAGGAAGAGACAGTAGGGTCTCTGTCAGGGGTGGGATCCTGACAGAGGCTTGGCAACTTGAAAGAACGTAACGGGTCCGCACCAGCTCCGGGAAGCGGCGGGACCCAAGAAAGGACTAGAAGCGAGATAGATTGTGCTGAGTGAGAAACGAGATCAAGCGATAGGAGAATACCAGTAGGGGTCGTGCTGTAAGACCGGAGCAACACCCTACTGAGGCGCATTACCGGTGGCCGTAACGCCGAGGGAGTATTATAACAATCAGCTTCAAGCAATACTCTAAACAGCGGCAGGACAGTCAGTTTAAGGCGGGCTGTCTAACACATATCACCTATGAAGTCTTGGGGGGCAACCTGTGGAGAGGGGCGACTCTAGGGTCCCGGAAGAGCTCCGAGCCTACTCGTCAAACGGGTGCCGTTCCAACCAGAATATCAGGGAGGGACGGAGGATTAGAAGAACATCATTTAATCGAGTTGTGAGGGAACTTAAGAAACAGACACGACGGTTGTGGGGACTTTCCGTAAGCACAGCAGGGAAGGACCGCAACACATAGCGCTAGAAGGAAGGCACAGATTTCCACCTGTGAAGAGAACTCTGGAGGTGCCATTGGACCGGCCGGACTTGCGCAGCCTGGTGGACCGTATTCTGGACTGAGGACCCAGAGATCTTCAGTAAAGAGGTAAAGAGACTGCAAACTGGTGTCCTCGTTATTTACTGCACCGCACCACTATTACCATCATTCGTCATCCACACCTATCATTCACTGTGCGCCCCACGGCAGGGTCACAGAACCGGGGCCTAGCCGCCGTGACAACCCCAGAGCAGAGACTTGTAGGCCCGGTACCGGGTACCCCTCGGCCCTGCGGCGGTGGGGGCGCTTCACTTACATTCCGGTGTCTGTCCCCCGGTGCTGTGCTTCTCTGCACTGTGTAAGCGCCGGCCGGCCGGAAAGCAGAGCACAACGGTGACATCACCGCTGTGCTTTCCGGCTGGCGCTTACACAGTGCAGAGAAGCACAGCGCCGGGGGACAGACACCGGAATGTAAGTATGTAGTGTTTGTTTTTTTTTACGTTTACGCTGGTAACAAGGGGAAACATCGGGTTACTAAGCGCGGCCCTGCGCTTAGTAACCCAATGTTTACCCTGGTTACCAGGGGACCACACAACGACAAAACAGCGACGCTGCAGCGATCGGCATCGTTGTCTAGATCGCTGCAGCGTCGCTAAATGTGACGGTACCTTAAGGAATGAAATTTATGTTCCTTATCATTAGTAGGATTAGAGCAAAATGAAGGTAGGACTACCTCTTGTACCCTATGGAATTTTTAAGCAACTTTTGGAAGATAAAGGGGATCAGGTTTCATGATTACTCTATCCTCCCTAAACTGCATGTATGGTGGATGTCTGGAAAGTGCCTGCAGATCACTAACCCTTCTTGCAGATGTGAGTGCAACCAAGAGGGCTGTTTTGATTGAAAGGATTTTTACAGGGATAGTATCAATAGGCTCGAATGGGGCTTGCGTTAAGGCTGAGAGTACAAGATTTAGGTCCCATGGAACTAACTTTTGTTTAATGATTGGTCTGGACCTAGTGACTGCCTTGAAAAACCTAGATATCCAGTGATTGCTGGCTAAGTTAAAATTGTATAGCACCCCCAGAGCCGACACTTGAACTCTGAGAGTACTTGTGGCCAAGCCCATCTCTAGACCCTTTTGTAAAAATTCAAGAATCTGGTTTATACATGGTTTCTGGTCAATTTGAGCCCCTGAACTTGATAGAAATTTTCTCCACACCCTAACAGATGTTTGTTGTAGAGGGTTTTCTACTTTTAAGGAGTGTATTTATTAAATCCTGAGACAATCCCTTCCCCCTTAGTAAAGACCTCTCAAATTCCAAGCAGCTAGATGTAAGTTGGCTACTCGTGGATGGAGGATTGGGCCTTGGGAGAGCAGATCTGGCAATTCAGGAAGAATCCATGGTTGGCAGACAGACATCTTCCTCAGCCAAGGGAACTGTAGCGCCCCACTGCCGCAGGGCCAAGGGGGACCCGGTACCGGGCCTCTGAGTCTCTGCTCTAGGGTTGTCACGGTGGCTAGACCCGGCCCGAGACCCTGCTGAGGGGCGTACAGTGATAGATAGATGTGGATGGTGGTGGTGGTGCGGTGCAGTAAATAACGAGGACACCAGGTTGCAGTCTCTTTACCTCTTTACTGAAGATCTCTGGGTCCTCAATCCGGAATACGGTTAACCAGGCTGCGCAAGTCCGGCCGGTCCAATGACACCTCCAGAGTTCTCCTTGCAGGTGGAAATCTGTGCCTTCCTGCTAGCGCTATGTGTTGCGGTCCTTCCCTGCTGTGCTTACAGAAAGTCCCCACAACTGTTGTGTCTGTTTCTTAAGTTCCCTCACAACTCGATTAGATGATGTTCTGCTAATCTTCCGTCCCTCCCTGATGTTACGGTTAGGACGGCACCCGTATGACGGGTAGGCTCGGAGCTCTTCCGGGACCCTAGAGTCGCCCCTCTCCACAGGTTGCCCCCTATGTCTTCGTAGGTGATTTAGTTGAGACAGCCCGCCTATGACTGACTGTCCTGCCGTTGGTTTGAAGTATTGCCTGAAGCTGAATATACTAATACTTCCTCGGCGTTCCGGCCGCCGGTTGTGCGCCTCAGTAGGATGTTGCCTCGGTCTCACAGCACGACTCCTACTGGTATTCTCCTTTTTGCTTTGATCTCGTTTCTCACTCAGCACAATCTATCTCTCTTCCAATCCCTCCTTGGGCACCGCCGCTATGCTGAGCAGGCACGGTCCCGTTACGTTCTCTCAAGTTGACAGGCCTCTGTCAGGATCCCACCCCTGACAGGGACCCTACCGAATCTTCTCCCACAACACCCTCTGCCACAAGGTGTTGCCTGGTTCCAACCCAGTCAGCTTTCTGTTCTAACTTCCTGCCTGACCCCCAGTTTTACCAGTATGTGAGGAGTGGCCTAATGAATAGAACCCTTAGCTCCCCCTGGAGGCCCGGCTGTGAAATGTATTGGTGTCTGTGATACCTGGTCAGATGAACTCCTTCAGTGCCATCAGACGTACCATAGCTCCCCTTAGTGGCCACAGTACTGCAACGACCAGGACTCTGGGGCGCTGCAGAACCATGCATGATCTCTTGGGCCAGAATGGGGCTATCAAGATTACCCGGGCCCTGTCCTCCCGAATCTTCTTCCGAACTATTGGGATTAGGTTTAGGGGGGGAAAGGCATATGCGAGACTGAAGTGCCATGATATCAGAAGAGCGTCCACTGCATATGGGTTGTCTCTTGGATTTAGGGAGCAGAACTGGTGTAATTTTTTGTTCCCACTGCTGGCAAAAAGGTCTATTTCTGGACAACCCCATATTTGTATGATCTGCTTGAAGATGGCTGGATTTAGCGACCACTCTCCCTGTTTGAGCTTGTTGCGGCTTAGAAAGTCGGCTTTGGTATTGAGACTTCCTTTTATATGAAGAGCCTTTAGAGAGAGAAGATGTTCTTCGGCCACCTGAAAAATATGATTTGCGACCTTCATTAATGAACTGGATCGTGTACCTCCTTGACGATTAATGTAGGCCACGGTTACCCGGTTGTCCGATAACAGCCTGACGTGTCGACCCTGTAGGGGTATAAGGAACCTATTCAAGGCGTGTTCTACGGCCAATAGCTCTTTCAGATTGGAGGATGAGTCCTGCTCAGACTGAGACCATCTCTCTTATTGTAGAGGTCAGATCAGGAGCCTCTTCCTCTAGTAATTGTTGTATACATGGTTTGCACAACCTTTTTAAATGCCCATCCGGAAGCGGCTCTGAGCATTCGGCACACTGCCTATGTTTGGCCTTAGTTAAACACTTCCTCCCCTAGTAAGGAGAGAGGGAATATAAGGGGAACAATCAATCAATAAGTGAACTTTCACGAAGATCACTTACCCAGCCAGCAATGAGTGGTACCGTAGATGGGGGGTCCTTCGTAGCCAGCAATTCCTTACGGCTTGAGGACTTTGGTCTTGATATCTGGGCCCCTTTAGCTCCACCAGTGCGGCTACTGCCACTAGACCGACTCTGGGAGCTCCTTCGAGGCTTTTCTGACTGCTGAAGCGGTTGCTGCTGCTGCTGGCTGCTCTGAGTTCCTTCCGGCGACTCCATTATGGAATGAATCAGGAACACTCAGCAGCCCACGTGTGCAGCTTTAAATAAGACCCCCAGGGTACCGCCCCCGGATGGGGGTCAGCAGGGAACTCCAGGTGCCGATTATGGTATGAATACCGATAGGGTCTGCCTCTGCTCCGTGCCGCGCCGCCGCTGCCCACCGTGAGACCGTCGGACCCCCCGAAGCCAGGCCCGCCCCAGATGCTGGGCGCCACCATCGGCCGGAAAAAAGGCGCTACTGCGCATGC
Source organism: Ranitomeya variabilis (assembly GCF_051348905.1). NCBI lineage: Eukaryota > Metazoa > Chordata > Amphibia > Anura > Dendrobatidae > Ranitomeya > Ranitomeya variabilis. The sequence continues at coordinate 80,459,469 of NC_135238.1, forward strand.
CCGGCCGCATCATCAGGCCGCGCCGCTCGCCGCATCATCTGGACATGCCCCTTCCGGATGCAGCAGCGGCCCGCAAGCAGACACACGGACCAGGACGGCAGCAGACCCCCCGGACTGACACGGACCCCCACCGCAAGGCACGGACAGACCCCAGAGGACCCGGCAGATGCAGCACTAAACCACCACAGACCCCTACTCAGCAGGTACGGCTGCGGCCACCATAGAAGCCAGCCTATTCGCCTAAGGCTGCATCCTCCTGCTGCCACCTACACAAGCAGTCCCCCTGCCGTGTGGTGCTTCCGGCCCCCTGATCTGGCCGAGATAGGGGACCCCTGCTACCTGCATCGGCCTGTCAGGAGTGGGATTCCTTCATATCTTCGACCTTCTTCACAAGGCCTGTCTGAAGAGGTTCCGCTGTCAGGGCCAGGAAACCAACTGATGCGGTAGAGAGGTACCGCCCTTTTATGTCTGTAGGTTTCCTGTCCCTGAAGGCCGGATCCCCTCTCTCCCATTGTGCTGTCATGGCGACTGAATAAATGGAGTGATAGCCTTCCTTATTCAAAATCCCTTTTACCATGTACAAATCTCCCACTTTACCAGCACCAAAGCAACCCCAGACCATCACATTACCTCCACCATGCTTAACATATGGCATCAGGCACTCTTCCAGCATCTTTTCAGTTGTTCTGCGTCTCACAAATGTTCTTCTGCGTGATCCAAACACCTCAAACTTGGATTTGTCTGTCCATGACACTTTTTTCCAATCTTCCTCTGTCCAATGTCTGTGTTCTTTTGCCCATATTAATATTTTCCTTTTATTAGCCAGTCTCAGATATGGCTTTTTCTTTGCCACTCTGCCCTGAAGCCTGGCATCCCGGAGCCGCCTCTTCACTGTAGACGTTGACACTGGCGTTTTGTGTGTACTATTTAATGAAGCTGCCAGTTGAGGACCTGTGAGGCGTCGATTTCTCAAACTACAGACTCTAATGTACTTGTCTGTTATGGAACTGGTGGTTAGATGCACCAGGAATGACCTGATAGTTAAACACGGAATCGGGACGAGCTCTGGGGAAATGGGAACTCTGCTGACCGCAAACCCTACTCCTATCAACACAACTAGAAATAGCCGTGGAGCGTGCCTGACTCTGCCTAGACGCCTCTTCACAGCCTAAGAGCTAACTACCCCTAAAGAAAGGAAACAAAGCCTCACTTGCCTCAGAGAAATTTCCCCAAAGGTAAAAGCAGCCCCCCACAAGTATTGACTGTGAGTTAAGAGGAAATCACAAACACAGGATGAAATAAGTTTTAGCAAAGGGAGGCCAGTCTAACTAAACAGATAGAGGATAGAAAAGGGATCTTTGCGGTCAACACAAAACACTACAAAAAACCACGCAGAGTGTGCAAAAAATACCCCCGCACCGACTTACGGTGCGGTGGTGCCACTCTGCACCCCCAGAGCTTCCAGCTAGCCAGGCAATTTCATGATAGCAAGCTGGACTAGAACTTAGCAAGAAAAACCATATATAACAAATGAACAAGCAGGAACTTAGCTTGTGCTGGAGTAGACAGGTCCTCAGAAAGATCCAGGAGAGATCTGAACCAGTACTAGAACATTGACAGCTGGCATGGAGTAACGATCTGAGTGGAGTTAAATAGAGAATCCATCCTAGCCCTAAACGAGGGCAGCTGGAGAAGGAATCTCAGAACCAGCATCTCCACTCACAGCCACCAGAGGGAGTCCACGGACAGAACTCACCGAAGTACCATTCATGACCACAGGAAGGAGTTCGAGAACGGAATTCACAACAGTACCCCCCCCCTTGAGGAGGGGTCACCGAACCCTCACCAGAGCCCCCAGGCCGATCAGGACGAGCCAAATGAAAGGCACGAACCAAATCGGCAGCATGGACATCAGAGGCAACAACCCAGGAATTATCCTCCTGACCATAGCCCTTCCATTTGACCAAGTACTGAAGTTTTCGTCTCGAAATACGAGAATCCAAAATCTTCTCCACCACATGCTCCAACTCCCCCTCGACCAACACCGGGGCAGGAGGATCAACGGAGGGAACCATAGGCGCCACATATCTCTGCAGCAACGACCTATGGAACACATTATGGATGGCAAAAGAATCAGGAAGGGCCAAACGAAATGATACAGGATTAAGAATTTCAAAAATCTTATAAGGACCAATGAAACGAGGCTTAAACTTAGGAGAAGAAACCTTCATAGGAACATAACGAGATGATAACCAAACCAAATCCCCAACACGAAGTCGGGGACCAACACGGCGACGGCAGTTAGCGAAACGTTGAGCCTTCTCTTGGGACAAGGTCAAATTGTCCACCACATGAGTCCAAATTTGTTGCAACCTGTCCACCACAGAATCCACACCAGGACAGTCCGAAGGCTCAACCTGCCCTGAAGAAAAACGAGGATGAAAAACAGAATTACAAAAAAAAGGGGAAACCAACGTAGCTGAACTGGCCCGATTATTAAGGGCGAACTCAGCCAATGGCAAGAAGGTCACCCAATCATCCTGATCCGCAGAAACAAAGCATCTCAGATAAGTTTACAAAGTCTGATTGGTTCGTTCGGTTTGGCCATTTGTCTGAGGATGGAAAGCCGAAGAAAAAGACAAATCAATGCCCATCTTAGCACAAAAGGACCGCCAAAACCTTGAAACAAACTGGGAACCTCTGTCAGACACGATGTTCTCCGGAATGCCATGCAAACGAACCCCATGTTGGAAAAATAATGGCACCAAATCAGAGGAAGAAGGCAATTTAGGCAAGGGTACCAAATGGACCATCTTAGAGAAGCGATCACAAACCACCCAGATGACCGACATCCTTTAAGAAACAGGAAGATCTGAAATAAAATCCATGGAAACATGCGTCCAAGGCCTTTTCAGGACCGGCAAGGGCAAAAGTAACCCACTGGCACGAGAACAGCAGGGCTTAGCCCGAGCACAAGTCCCACAAGACTGCACAAAAGAACGCACATCCCGCGACAAGGAAGGCCACCAAAAGGACCTAGCCACCAAATCTCTGGTACCAAAAATCCCAGGATGACCAGCCAACACCGAACAATGAACCTCAGAGATAACTCTATTAGTCCATCTATCAGGGACAAACAGTTTCTCCGCTGGACAACGGTCAGGTCTATCAGCCTGGAACTCCTGCAGCACCCGCCGCAAATCAGGGGAGATGGCAGACAGAACTACCCCCTCTCTGAGAATACCAGCCGGCTCAGGAACCCCAGGAGAATCAGGCACAAAAACTCCTTGAAAGGGCATCAGCTTTCACATTCTTAGAACCCGGAAGGTACGAAACAACAAAATTGAAACGGGAGAAAAACAGCGACCAATGAGCCTGTCTAGGATTCAACCGCTTGGCAGACTCGAGATAAGTCAGATTCTTGTGATCTGTCAAGACCACCACGCGATGCTTGGCTCCTTCAAGCCAATGTCGCCACTCCTCGAATGCCAAATTCATAGCCAACAACTCCCAATTGCCAACATCATAATTATGCTCAGCAGGCGAAAACTTTCTCGAAAACAAAGCGCATGGCTTCATTACAGAGCAATCAGAACTTCTCTGAGACAAAACAGCCCCTGCTCCAATTTCAGAAGCATCAACCTCGACCTGAAAAGGGAGCAAAACATCTGGCTGACACAACACGGGAGCCGAAGAGAAACGACGTTTCAACTCCTGAAAAGCCTCAACGGCCGCAGAGGACCAATTCACCACATCAGCACCCTTCTTGGTCAAATCAGTCAACGGTTTAACAACACTAGAAAAATTAGCGATGAATCGACGGTAAAAATTGGCAAAGCCCAGAAATTTCTGAAGGCTCTTCACAGATGTAGGCCGAGTCCAATCATAAATAGCTTGGACTTTAACAGGATCCATCTCGATAGTAGAAGGGGAAAAAATGAAGCCCAAAAAGGAAACCTTCTGAACTCCAAAGAGACACTTAGATCCCTTCACAAACAATGAATTAGCACGAAGGACCTGGAACACCATTCTGACCTGCTTCACATGGGACTCCCAATCATCCGAAAAGACCAAAATATCATCCAAATATACGATCATGAATCTATCCAGATACTTTCGGAAGATATCATGCATAAAGGACTGAAACACAGAGGGAGCATTAGAAAGGCCGAATGGCATCACCAGGTACTCAAAATGCCCTCGGGCGTATTAAATGCTGTTTTCCATTCATCGCCCCATTTAATACGCACGAGATTATACGCCCCTCGAAGGTCTATCTTGGTGAACCAACTAGCCCCCTTAATCCGAGCAAATAAATCAGACAGTAGAGGCAAAGGGTACTGAAATTTGACCGTGATTTTATTAAGAAGGTGGTAATCTATACAAGGTCTCAGAGAACCATCCTTCTTGGCCACAAAAAAGAACCCTGCTCCCAATGGTGACGACGACGGGCGAATATGCCCTTTCTCCAAGGACTCCTTTATATAACTCCGCATAGCGGCGTGTTCTGGCACAGACAAATTGAAAAGTCGTCCCTTAGGGAACTTGCTACCAGGAATCAAATTAATAGCACAATCACAATCCCTATGAGGAGGTAGGGTACTAGACTTGGGCTCATCAAATACATCCCGGTAATCTGACAAAAACTCAGGGACTTCAGAAGGAGTGGAGGAAGAAATTGACAACAATGGAACATCCCCATGTACCCCTTGACAACCCCAACTGGACACCGACATTGATTTCTAATCCAATACTGGATTATGGACCTGCAGCCATGGCAAACCCAACACGACCACATCATGCAGATTATGCAACACCAAAAAGCGAATATCCTCCTGATGCGCAGGAGCCATGCACATGGTCAACTGGGTCCAGTACTGAGGCTTATTCTTGGCCAAAGGCGTAGCATCAATTCCCCTCAAAGGAATGGGATGCTGCAAGGGCTCCAAGAAAAAACCACAGCGCCTGGCAAACTCTAAGTCCATCAAATTCAGGGCAGCGCCTGAATCCACAAATGCCATAACAGAATAGGATGACAAAGAGCAAATCAGAGTAACGGACAAAAGAAATTTAGGCTGTACAGTACCAATGGTGACGGACCTAGCGAACCGCTTAGTGCGCTTAGGACAATCAGAGATAGCATGAGTGGAGTCACCACAGTAAAAACACAGCCCATTCTGACGTCTATGTTCTTGCCGTTCAGCTCTGGTCAAGGTCCTATCACATTGCATAGGCTCAGGCCTCTGCTCAGAGGATATCGCCAAATGGTGCAGAGTTTTGCGCTCATGTAAGCGCCGATCGATCTGTATGGCCAAGGACATTGATTCATTCAGACCAGCAGGCGTGGGGAACCCCACCATAACATCCTTAAGGGTTTCAGAAAGACCCTTTCTGAAAATTGCTGCCAGGGCACACTCATTCCACTGAGAAAGCACAGACCACTTTCTGAACTTCTGGCAATATAACTCCGCTTCATCCTGACCCTGACACAAAGCCAGCAAAATTTTCTCTGCCTGATCCACAGAATTCGGTTCATCATAAAGCAATCCCAGCGCCAGAAAAAACGCATCTACATTACGCAATGCAGGATCTCCTGGCGCCAGGGCGAATGCCCAGTCTTGAGGGTCGCCACGCAACAAAGAAATAATGATTCTTACTTGCTGAATAGGGTCACCAGAAGAGCGGGGTTTCAGAGCAAGAAACAGTTTACAAATGTTTTTGAAATTCAGAAATTTAGATCTATCACCAGAAAACAAATCAGGAATTGGAATTCTAGGCTCCAACATAGGATTCTGAACTACATAATCTTGAATGTTTTGTACCCTTGCAGCGAGTTGATCTACACTAGAGGACAGACCTTGAATGTCCATATCCACACCTGAGTTCTGAACCACCCAGAGTTTAAGGGGAAAAGAAAGGCAAAACACACTGCAGAAAAAAAAAAAAAAAAAGGTCTCAGAACTAGTGTTGAGCATTCCGATACCGCAAGTATCGGGTATCGGCCGATATTTGCTGTATCGGAATTCCGATACCGAGATCCGATATTTTTGTGGTATCGGGTATCGGTATCGAAACAACATTAATGTGTAAAATAAAGAATTAAAATAAAAAATATTGCTATACTCACCTCTCCGACGCAGCCTGGACCTCACCGAGGGAACCGGCAGCGTTGTTTGCTTAAAATTCGCGCGTTTCCTTCCTTACGTGAAGTCCCGGCTTGTGATTGGTCGCGTGCCGCCCATGTGGCCGCGACGCGACCAATCACAGCAAGCCGTGACGTAATTTTAGGTCCTTCAGGATTTTAAAATTACGTTCCGGCTTTGTGATTGGTCACGTCGTGGTCACATGGGCGACGCGACCAATCACAAGCCGTGACGTCACGGGAGGCAGGACAAGCGCGCATTTTAAAATGCGGGCGTGTCCAGCCTCCCGTGACGTCACGGCTTGTGATTGGTCGCGTCGCCCATGTGACCGCGACGCGACCAATCACAAAGCCGGAACGTAATTTTAAAATCCGGAAGGACATGAAATTACGTCACGGCTTGCTGTGATTGGTCGCGTCGCGGCCACATGGGCGGCACGCGACCAATCACAAGCCGGGACTTCACGTAAGGAAGGAAACGCGCGAATTTTAAGCAAACAACGCTGCCGGTTCCCTCGGTGAGGTCCAGGCTGCGTCGGAGAGGTGAGTATAGCAATATTTTTTATTTTAATTCTTTCTTTTACACATTAATATGGATCCCAGGGCCTGAAGGAGAGTTTCCTCTCCTTCAGACCCTGGGAACCATCAGGAATACCGTCCGATACTTGAGTCCCATTGACTTGTATTGGTATCGGGTATCGGTATCGGATTGGATCCGATACTTTGCCGGTATCGGCCGATACTTTCCGATACCGATACTTTCAAGTATCGGACGGTATCGCTCAACACTACTCAGAACTTCTCTTTTCCCTCTATTGAGATGCATTAACACTTTGTGGGCCAGCTGTACTGTTAAGGACCTGGTAGTTAGATGCACCAGGAATGACCTGATAGTTAAACACGGAATCGGGACGAGCTCTGGGGAAATGGGAACTCTGCTGACCGCAAACCCTACTCCTATCAACATAACTAGAAATAGCCGTGGAGCGTGCCTGACTCTGCCTAGACGCCTCTTCACAGCCTAAGAGCTAACTACCCCTAAAGAAAGGAAACAAAGCCTCACTTGCCTCAGAGAAATTTCCCCAAAGGTAAAAGCAGCCCCCCACAAGTATTGACTGTGAGTTAAGAGGAAATCACAAACACAGGATGAAATAAGTTTTAGCAAAGGGAGGCCAGTCTAACTAAACAGATAGAGGATAGAAAAGGGATCTTTGCGGTCAACACAAAACACTACAAAAAACCACGCAGAGTGTGCAAAAAATACCCCCACACCAACTCACGGTGCGGTGGTGCCACTCTGCACCCCCAGAGCTTCCAGCTAGCCAGGCAATTTCATGATAGCAAGCTGGACTAGAACTTAGCAAGAAAAAAACATATATAACAAATGAACAAGCAGGAACTTAGCTTGTGCTGGAGTAGACAGGTCCTCAGAAAGATCCAGGAGAGATCTGAACCAGTACTAGAACATTGACAGCTGGCATGGAGTAACGATCTGAGTGGAGTTAAATAGAGAATCCAGCCTAGCCCTAAACGAGGGCAGCTGGAGAAGGAATCTCAGAACCAGCAGCTCCACTCACAGCCACCAGAGGGAGTCCACGGACAGAACTCACCGAAGTACCATTCATAACCACAGTAGGGAGTTCGAGAACGGAATTCACAACACTTGTCTTATTGCTCAGTTATGCAGCGGGGCCTTGCGCTTCTCTTTCTACTCTGGTTAGAGCCTGTTTGTGCTCTCCTCTGAAGGGAGTAGTACACACCGTTGTAGGAAATCCTCAGTTTCTTGGCAATTTCTCTCATGGAATAGCCTTAGGTTCTAAGAACAAGAATAGACTGTCAAGTTTCACATGAAAGTTCTTTTTTTCTGGTCATTTTGAGAGTTTAATGGATCCAACAAATGTAATGCTCCAGATTTTCAACTAGCTCAAAGCAAGGTCAGGTTTATAGGTTCTCTAATCAGCCTAACTGTTTTCAGCTGTGCTAAGATACTTGCAAAAGGGTTTTCAAGAGTATTCTAAACATCTATTAGCCTTCTTACACAGTTTGCAAACACAAAGTACCATAAGAACATTGGAGTGATGGTTGTTGGAAATGGGCCTCTAAACACCTGTGAAGATATTGCATTACAAACCAGACGTTTGCAGCTAGAATGGCCATTTACCACATTAACAATGTATAGAGTGTATTTCTGAATCATTTAATGTTAGCTTCATTGGAAAAAACTGTGGTTTTCTTTCAAAAATAAGGAAATTTCTAAGTGACCCTAAACTTTTGAACTGTAGTGTACGTAGCACTGGACTACTTTGTATAGTTATTACCCTTACAAATGGTTGCCATCATCCCGATTTCTTGCACACATGTAAACTAGGGTACAAGTAATGTTGTGCTTAAAAACAATATATCCACTTCTCAACATGTGATCTACATGTATATCACATGTCTGATGCACTTCTATGGAGAGAGTTCTGGAGCACAGACCAATTCATATACTTTGGTATGTAAAAGTTTGGACACTCCTGGTCAAAATTACTGTTATTGGGAACAGTTAAGCAAGTTGAAGATGAAATGATCTCTAAAAGGCTAAAGTTGTACAGGACACATTTTCTTTGCATGTTAGGTAAAAAAAAAATATTTTCATCATTTACATTTTAAAAATTACAAAATGGAAAATTGGCAAACACAAAAGTTTGGTCATCCTGCATGGTTAGATCCTAGTAGTACCCCCTTTTGAAAGTATCCCAGCTTGTCAACATTTTGTAGCCAAAACAATAGTCTTTCATTTCTTGTTTGGGGGATTTTCATCCATTTTTCCTTGGAAAATTCTTCCAGCTCTGTGAGATTCCTGGGTCATCTTGCATGCACTACTATTTTGAGGTCTAGCAACAGATTTTTAATGATTTTCTGATCAGGGGACTGTGAGGGTCATTATAAAACTTTCAACTTCCGCCTTTTGAGGTAGTCTATTGTGGATTTTGACATGTTTAGGATCATTATCCATTTGTAGAAGCCATCCCTATTTAGCTTCAGCTTTTTTACAGATGTGTTTTTCCATCAAGAATTTGTTGAAATTTCATTGAATACATTCTTCCCTTTACCCGCGAAATCTTCCCCATGCCATTGGCTGCAACGCAACCCCAAAGCTTGGCTGACCAACTTGCATTCTTAATGGTTGGTGAGATGTTCTTTACCTGAATTTCTGTGCCCTTTTTCCTCCACACATACTTTTGATCATTGTGGCAAAAAAGTTCTATTTTAACCTCATCGATCCACAGGACTTGTTTCTGAAATGCATTAGGCTTGTTTAGATGTTCTTTTGCATACTTCTGATGCTTTATTTTATGGTAAGGACACAGGAGAGGTTTTCTTCTGATGACTCTTCCATGAAGGCCATATTTGTGCAGGTGTCTTCAGCAATCCTATGAGCAGCTCTCTCTCTCAAATACTGCTTGGTCTTTCTGACCTTATCTTTACCTCCACTGCTCATATTAACTTACATTTCATAATTACATTTCAAACTGAGGAAAGGGCAACTTGAAAATGCTTTGATATCTTCTTATAGCCTCCTGCTTTGTGAGCCTCTACCATCACTAACAAGCTACCGTATATACTCGAATATAAGCCGACCCGAGTATAAGCAGAGACCCCTAATTTTGCCACAAAAAACTGGGAAATAATGACTCGAGTATAAGCCTAGGGTGGAAAATGCAGCAGCTACCGGTAAATGTGAAAAATAGATACCAATAAAAGTAAAATTGATTGAGACATCAGTAGGTTATGTGTTTTTGAATATCCATATTGAATCAGGAGCCCCATATAACGCTCCATACAGTTCATGATGGGCCTCATAAGATGCTCCATATTAAAATATGCCCCATATAATGCTGCACAAATGTTGATTATGACCCCATAAGATGCTCCATACAGACATTTGCCCTATACAATGCTGCACAAATGCTGATTATGGCCCTATAAGATGCTCCATACAGATATTTGCCCCATATAATGCTGCACAAATGTTGATTATGGCCCCATAAGATGCTCCATACAGACATTTTCCCCATACAATGCTGCACAAATGCTGATTATGGCCCCATAAGATACTCCATACAGATATTTGCCCCATACAATGCTGCACAAATACTGATTATGGCCCCATAAGATGCTCCATAGACAATTTGCCGCATACAATGCTGCACAAATGCTGATTATGGCACCATAAGATGCTCCATACAGACATTTGCCCCATACAATGCTGCACAAATGCTCACTATCTATATATATAATTGTCTAAGGGTTTTTCTGTCTGTCTGTCTGTCTGTCCTGGAAATCCCCCGTCTCTGATTGGTCGAGGCCGCCAGGCCTCGACCAATCAGCGGGCGGCCTCGACCAATCAGCGACGGGCACAGCATGGCAACGATGATGTCATAAAGGTTGCCTCGACCAATCAGCGACGGGCACAGTCTGCCGCGAATTCGCCTCGACCAATAAATGACGGGCACAGTATCGACGTAGATGTCATAATGGTTGCCATGGCGACAATTATGTCATAAAGGTTGCCTCGACCAATCAGCGACGGGCACAGTCTGCCGCAAATTCTGGAATCATCATTGTCCATATACTACGGGGACATGCATATTCTAGAATACCCGATGCGTTAGAATCGGGCCACAATCTAGTGGCCCTATAAGATGCTCCATACAGACATTTGCCCCATACAATGCTGCACAAATGCTGATTATGGCCCCATAAGATGCTCCATAGACACATTTTCCCCATATAATGCTGCACAAATGCGGATTATGGCCCTATAAGATGCTCCATACAGACATTTGCCCCATACAATGCTGCACAAATGCTGATTATGGCCCCATAAGATGCTCCATAGACACATTTACCCTATATGCTATTGCTGCGACTAAAAAAAAAATAAAAATCACATACTCACCTCTCGTCGCTCAGGACCCCGGCACTTGCTATAGTCCACCGCTGGGCGCCGCTCCATCTTCCTCTGCACTGATGTTCAGGCAGAGGGCAGCGTGCACACTAATCGCGTCATCATGCCCTCTGACCTGAGCGTCACTGCAGAGGAAGACGGAGTGGCGCCCAGTGGTGGAACGCGGCCAGGTGAATATCGTGCACTGCCCCCATACTCACCTGCTCCTGGCGCGGTCCCTGCATGTCCCTGGTTCTCCAGGCGCTAACAGCTTCTTCCTGTGTTGAGCGGTCACATGCTACCGCTCATTACAATGATGAATATGCAGCTTCACCCCTATGGGAGTGGAGTCGGGTCCATATTCATTACTGTAATGAGCGGTACTATGTGACCTGCTCAATGCTGGAAGAAGCTGTCGACTGCAGGGACCGCGCCAGGAGCAGGTGAGTATTATTACACAGCTGCCGCTCCCCCTCCCCTACCGAACCCTGGGTATGACTCGAGTATAAGCCGAGAGGGGCAATTTCAGCCTAAAAAAATGGGCTGAAATTCTCGGCTTGTACTCAAGCATATATGGTAATTAATGTCTGAAACCTTGGTCAAAGTTATCTGAGCACACAAATCTCCAAGGGTGCTCAAACGTTTGCATCTGACCATTTTCCTTTTTGTAATTCTTAAATTGTAAAAAAATGACAATTTTTGTTTGCCTAAAATACAAAAGTAATGTTATCTTTAACTTTAGGGCTTTTTAGCGATCATTTAATCTTTAACTTGCTTAACTGTTCACAAGAACAGTATTTTGACCGGGGTGCCCAAATGTTTACATGTATACTGTAGAGTAGGTGCCGACTGCTTTATACAGTTACAGCTTTATGCTAGTTATTTCAGCACATTTTGCATTCAAAAAGTCAAATGATGCTCCTTTCCTTCCAAGCACTGCCGTGTGCCAAAACAGTATTCGACCACATATTGGATATCGGAATATACAGGAGAGATTGCATAACAAATTATATGGTGCAATTTCTCATACTACCCTTGTAAAAATGCAACGTTTGGGGCAAAATATGTTTTGTGTAAAAATGTGATTTATTTATTTTCACGGCTCAACATTTTAAACTTCTGTGGAGCAACTGGGAGCTAAAAATGCTGACAACACATCTAGAGTTTCATGAGGGGTCTAGTTTCCAAAATAGTGTCATTTGTGGGGGGGGTCCACTTTTTAGGCAAATCAGGGGCTCTCCAAATGAGACATCGTGTCCACTAATTATTCCAGCAAATTTTACATTAAAAAGGCGAAAGTAGTTTTCCCCCCATTTTTGGGGTATCAGAGTGCTCAGTAGAGGTGTAACCCCTTTACCCCCAAGGGTGGTTTGCACGTTAATGACCAGGCCAATTTTTACAATTCTGACCACTGTCCCTTTATGAGGTTATAACTCTGGAACGCTTCAACAGACCCTGGTGATTCTGACATTGTTTTCTCGTGACATATTGTACTTCATAATAGTGGTAAAATTTCTTTGATAAGACTTGCGTTTTATTTGTGAAAAAAAAACGGAAATTTGGTTAAAATTTCGCAATTTACCAACTTTGAATTTTTATGCCCTTAAAATCACAGCGATATGTCACACAAAATACTTAATAAGTAACATTTCCCACATGTCTACATTACATCAGCACAATTTTGGAACCCAAATTTTTTTGTTAGGGAGTTATAAGGGTTAAATTTGACCAGCAGTTTCTCATTTTTACAACACCATTTTTTTTTTAGGGACCACATCTCATTTGAAGTCATTTTTGAGGGGTCTATATGATAGAAAATAACCAAGTGTGACACCATTCTAAAAACTGCACCCCTCAAAAGGTGCTCAAAACCACATTCAAGTTTATTAACCCTTCAGGTGTTTCACAGGAATTTTTGGAATGTTTAAACATTAACAATTAATTTTTTTTTCACACAAAATTTATTTCAGCTCCAATTTGTTTGATTTTACCAAGGATATCAGGAGAAAATGGACCCCAAAAGTTGTTGTACAATTTGTCCTGAGTACGCCGATACCCCATATGTGGGGGTAAACCATTGTTTGGGCGCATGGCAGAGCTCGGAAGGGAAGGAGCGCTATTTGACTTCTCAATGCAAAATTGACTGGAATTGAGATGGGACACCATGTTGCGTTTGGAGAGCCCCTGATGTGCCTAAACATTGAAACCCCCCCAACAAGTGACACCATTTTGGAAAGTAGACCCCCTAAGGAACTTATCTAGATGTGCTTCTTAGAAGTTTATAATGCAGAGCCGTAAAAATAAAAAATCATATTTTTTCACAAAAATGATTTTTCGCCCCAAATTTTTTATTTTCCCCAAGGGCAAAAGAAGAAATTGGACACCAAAAGTTGTTGTGCAATTTGTTCTGAGCACACTGATACCCCATATGTGGGGGTTAGCCACTGTTTGGGCGCATGGCAGAACTCGGAAGGGAAGGAGTGCTATTTGACTTTTCAATGCAAAATTGACTGGAATGGAGACGGGACACCATGTTGCATTTGGAGAGCCCCTGATGTGCCTAAACATTGAAACCCCCCACAAGTGACACCATTTTGGTAAGTAGGAACTTATCTAGATGTGTTGTGAGAGCTTTGAACCCCCAAGTGTTTCACTACAGTTTATAACGCAGAGCCTTGAAAATAAAAAAAAATTTCCCACAAAAATGATTTCTTTAGCCCCCAGTTTTGTGTTTTTCCAAGGGTAACAGGAGAAATTGGACCCCAAAAGTTGTTGTCCAATTTGTCCTGAGTACGCTGATACCCCATATGTGGGGGACCACCATTTGGGCACATGGCAGAGCTCGGAAGGAGCACCATTTGAAATGCAGACTTAGATGGAATGGTCTGCAGGCGTCACATTGCGTTTGCAGAGCCCCTAATGTACCTAAACAGTAGAAACCGCCCACAAGTGACCCCATGTTAGAAACTAGGCCCCCCAAGGAACTTATCTAGATGTGTTGTGAGAACTTTGAACCCCCCAGTGTTTCACTACAGTTTATAACGCAGAGCCGTGAAAATAAAAAATCATTTTTTTCCCACAAAAATGTTATTTTTTAGCCCCCCAAATTTTTATTTTTCTATGGGTAACAAGAGAAATTGGACAACAAAAGTTGTTGTCCAATTTGTCCTGAGTACCCTAATACCCCATATGTTGGGGTAAACCGCATGGGAGAGCTCTGAAGGGAAGGAGCACTGTTTCAGTTTTTCAACGCAGAATTGGCTGGAATTGAGATCGGACGCCATGTCGCGTTTGGAGACCCCCTGATTTGCCTAATCAGTGGAAACTCCCCAATTCTAACTGAAACCCTAACCCTAGCTCCAACCCTACCCCTAATGGGAATAAATACATTTTTTTTATATATTATTTTTCCCTAACTAAGGGGGTGATGAAGGGGGGTTTGATTTACTATTTATAGCGTTTTTTAGCGGAATTTTATGATTGACAGCCGTCACACACTAAAAGACACTTTTTATTGCAAAAAATAGTTTTTGCGTCTCCACATCTTGAGAGCTACAATTTATCCATATTTTGGTCCACAGAGTCATGTGAGGTCTTATTTTTTGCGGGACGAGTTGACATTTTAATTGGTAACATTTTCGGGCATGTGACATTTTTTTATCGCTTTTTATTACGATTTTTGTGAGGCAGAATGACCAAAAACCAGCTATTCATGAATTTCTTTTGGGTGGGGGGGCGCTTATACTGTTCCAAATTTGGTAAAATTGATAAAGCGGTTTTATTCTTCGGGTCAGCACGATTACAGTGATACCTCATTTATATCTTTTTCTATGTTTTGGCGCTTTTATACAATAAAAACTATTTTGTAGAAAAAATCATTTTTGCATCGCTTTATTCTGAAGACTATAACTTTTATTTTTTCGCTGATGATTCTGTATGGTGGCTCATTTTTTGCGGGACAAGATGACGTTTTCAGCGGTACCATGGCTATTTATATCCATCTCGACGGGATAGTACGTCTAATGTCAGAAAGGAGTTAAAGTAACATTTTTGTGAAATATTTTAAAAACTTTAATAAAAGAACATTTAACTTAATTAACTGAGCATGCTCAGATCCAATTAGCCAGATCTGCTACTATGATCCATCGCATCAGTTTTTCACAATCTGCGACTGATCCGTTGAGCCAACTGATTGTGACTGACGGCAAAACTGGTGTGAAAGGGGCCTAACACAAAGAAAAAATAAACTGTTTAAAAAAAAAAAAAAATTGTGCTGCTGTAAGGCGGACATATGGAAAATGTTATTTATTAACCATTGTGTAGCAACTGTGATTTAAAGGGCACAGAAATTAAGATTAATCCCTTAGTGATGGAGCCAAATTTGAGATTTGACCAGTGTCACTTTATTGTGGCAATAACTCTGGAATGCTTCAACAAATCCCAGTGATTGAGATTTTTATGTGACACATACTTTATGATAATGGTAAATTTAGGTCAATATGTTGTATTTATTAAAAAGAAAAAAAAAAAAAAACACACAGAAATTTGAGAAAAATGTTAAATTAGCAATTTTCAAACTTTGAATGATTATCACTTTAATCCAGATAGTTATACCACACACAAATAAAATAAATAAAAAATATCGGATATCGCCGATACCAATGCAAGTCAATGGGACACAAGTATCGGAAGCTATCCTGGATTTTTCCCAGGGTCTGAAGGAGAGGAAACTCCTTCAGGCCCTGGGATCCATATTCATGTAAAAAATAAAGAATTAAAATAAAAAATATGGATATACTCACCCCTCCGGCGGCCCCTGGACCTTACCGATGTAACCGGCCGCCTCCGTTCCTAAGAATGAGGAGTTTAGGACCTTCGATGACGTCGCGGCTTGTGATTGGTCGCGTGACCGCTCAGGTTCAGGTTTCTTTTGACGGATCCAAATGTGGTGGATAACCGGACGTGTTGGGGCACAGAATTCAAGAGAATGGGGAATATTCGGGAGAAGTCTTGGAGGCGATTGGGTGAGGAGGTCTTGGGAGGACCGGAGATTACGCGAGGGAAGATAGTGAGATCAGTTTGGAAATATACAGAGGAGAAAAGTTATGGATGGCTTTGTAGGTCAGTGTTAGTAATTTAAACTGGATAGGATGGGAAATTGGGAGCCAGTGAAGGGATTCGCAAAGAAGAGAAGCAGGTGTGTAGCAAGGAGAGATTAGTCAGGCAGCAGAGTTAAGGACGGGGGGGGGGGGGGGGTGAGAGTGTTAGAAGGTATGCCACAGAGGAGGATGTTGCAGTAGTCGAGGCAGGAGATGATTAGGGCATGCATGAGGATTTTGGTAGAGTGAGGGTTAAGGAAAGGACGGATTCTGGAAATATTTTTGAGCTGGAGGCGACAGGAGGTGGCGAGAACTTGGATGTGCGGTTTGAAGGACAGGGCAGAGTCAAGGGTTATTCTGAGGCAGTGGATTATGGGGACAGGGGAAAGTGTGATTTCATTTATTTCTATAGATAGATCAGGTAGGGAAGATATGCAAAATGGAGGAAAGATAATTAGTTCAGATTTGTCCATATTGAGCTTGAGGAAGCGAAGAGGAGAATAAGGAGAATATGGCTGATAGACACACTATGGGATTCTGGAGAGCAGAGAGGTGACATCTGGGCCAGGGAGGTAGATCTGAGTGTCATCAGCATATAGCTGGTACTGGAAGCCATAATACCTTATGAGTTGTCCCAGGCCGAGTGTATAGATTGAGAAGAGTAGGGGCCCTAGGACAGAGCCTTGAGGGACATAAAACGGAGGAGGGGGAGAGATGAAGAGGTAGTATGGGAGTAGAGAACACTAAACGTGCGGTTGGTAAGGTATGAGGAGATCCAAGATATGGCAAGGTCTTTGACACTAAAGGAAGAGAGGATCTGTAGTAGGAGGCAGTGGTCAACTGTCGAAGGCAGAGGACAGGTCTAGAAGGAGGATTATAGAGAATTGTCTGTTAGCAATGGCGGTAAGTAAGTCGTTAGTAATTTTGGTCAGGGCAGTCTCAGTGGAATGGTGGGGACGGAAGCCAGATTGTAGGTTGTCGAATAGAGTTAGATGCAAAGTGAGAGGAAAGTTCAGCATGGACATGCTGCTCAAGGAGTTTGGAAGCAAATGTGAGCAAAGATATGGGGCGATAGCTGAACATATCCCTTGACCCAAGCGCTGGTTATTTGAGGATAGGTGTTGTGAATTCTGCTCTTGGGTTCCCTCCGGTGGTTGTTGGTGGGAATGCAGTTGTCCCTGGGTTGCAATCTTGGTCAGGTGTCTCTGCTGATTGCAGCTCTGACTGGGATATTTAGGTGTGCAGGATCCATTAGTCCTTGCCAGTTGTCCATTGTTCTTGGAGGTTTGGCACCTCTGTCTGGTTCCTCCTGCCCTGCTGCCAAGTCAGCAAAGATAAGTGTCTTGTTTTTGTTTCTGCAGCACACATGCTGTGTGCTTTACTATTCAGTGCTATTCATTATTTTTTCTTGTCCAGCTTAGACTGTTAGGATTTTTTCAGTCAAGTTGGATTCTCAGGAGATGCAGATATACATTCCATGTCTTTAGTTAGATGGTGGAATTTTTGTGTTATCTGCTGTGGATATTTTAAGGGTTTTAATACTGACCGCTTAGTATTCTGTCCTATCCTTTCCTATTTAGCTAGAGTGGCCTCTTTTGCTAAATCCTGTTTTCTGCCTGCGTGTGTCTATCCTCTCCTACTCAATATTTGGGGTTCTGCTCTGAGGCAAGATAGAATTCCCATCTATAGGGGTATTTAGTCCTCCGGCTGTGTCGAGGTGTCTAGGACGTGTTAGGTACACCCCACGGCTACTTCTAGTTGCGGTGTCAGTTTAGGGTTTGCGGTCAGTACAGGTTCCACCTACTCCAGAGAAAGTCTCATGCTGCTCCAAGGTCACCGGATCATAACAGATAGGTGCGATTGTGGCATGTTTGAAACCAGTGGGAAGGTACCAGTAGTTAGTGATAAGTTGAAGAGATGGGTTAGGGATGGTATTAGTGTGGTGGGGTGGGATGGGGTCAAGTGCACAAGTGGTGAGGTGTGATTTGGACAGAAGATGAGCAAGCTCCCCTTCAGTGATTTTGAAGAGGGAAGTTATGGGGTTTGGGCATTGGTCTGGTATACTAAAGGGGTTGTGGTGGTTTGACAACAAAGACTTGCCTTGTTTGGTCTCTTATTTTTGAAGTGCGTGGCCAAGTCCAACGATTAGGGAACTCAGAGGGGCAGTGGTGGGCGGAGGGGGGAGTTAAAAGTGTTGAACAACTGTTTGGGGTTGCTGGATAAAGAAGATACGATGGATGTAAAATAGGCCTGTTTAGGAGAGGTGAGAGCTGATTTGAATGCGAGTGTTGCTTGTTTGAGTGCAATGAAATAATTGTGCAAAGGCATTTTCTTCCAACGCCGTTTGGCTATTCTGGATACTTGCCGAAGCTTTTTAGTGATCTTGTGGGTTGTTTTTTTATTTGTTACACTCAGCTATGCATGACAGCAGTGTGTGTCTAGGTGCGCATGTTGCTGAACAAGGGTGACAGGTGAGAAGGACAGGGACAAGAAAGTGAGTAGATGGTGGTCAGATAGATAGAGAGCAGAGATGGGTGAAGACCAGGTCTAATGGAGGACGGACTGTGGGGGGGAGGAGGAGGACGGACTGTGGGGGGGAGGAGGAGGACGGACTGTGGGGGGGAGGAGGAGGACGGACGAAGGGGGGAGGAGGAGGACGGACGAAGAAGGGAGGAGGAGGACGGACGAAGGGGGGAGGAGGAGGACGGACGAAGAAGGGAGGAGGAGGACGGACGAAGAAGGGAGGAGGAGGACGGACGAAGAAGGGAGGAGGAGGACGGACGAAGAAGGGAGGAGGAGGACGGACGAAGAAGGGAGGAGGAGGACGGACGAAGAAGGGAGGAGGAGGACGGACGAAGAAGGGAGGAGGAGGACGGACGAAGAAGGGAGGAGGAGGACGGACGAAGAAGGGAGGAGGAGGACGGACGAAGAAGGGAGGAGGAGGACGGACGAAGAAGGGAGGAGGAGGACGGACGAAGAAGGGAGGAGGACGGACGAAGAAGGGAGGGGGACGGACGAAGAAGGGAGGAGGGACGGACGAAGAAGGGAGGAGGGACGGACGAAGAAGGGAGGAGGACGGACGAAGAAGGGAGGAGGACGGACGAAGAAGGGAGGAGGACGGACGAAGAAGGGAGGAGGACGGACGAAGAAGGGAGGAGGACGGACGAAGAAGGGAGGAGGACGAGAGGAGAGAGAAGAGCGAGAAGAGAGAAGGCGAAAAAGAGAGAAAGAAAGAAGCCACGACTGAGCTGCAGCTCCAGGACAAAAGAGAACCTGAGGGGTTGACTGTAGTGAATCAGAGGAAAGGAGCACAGGAGAGGAAAAGGGTTTAGAGGGGGACTGGGCACCCTCAGAGCTGAAGCGCAGGAACCAGGCACCTGAGGTTGTGTTGTACTCCAGGACATGGCAGAACCGGAGGGCATAGGACAGTATGTTATTTGCCCACACCACACCTGGAAGTGAAGCAGCACCTGAAGAGCCCAGGTTGTGATAGAGACCCTATAAAACTGCTCAAGCTGCTCACCATACAGGTACCTGTCTCAGGACAGGAGAGAGAGGACTTTGCCAGCAAGCTACAGGCAGCAGGGATCTCACATACTAGCGTGAGCAGGAAGGCTTATGGACCTCACCTGAGAAAGGGATCCACTATTGCCTCCAGGCCGGCCCATACCACCGCCTGTTCCTGGTACCCTGGGCTGCAGACTGCTACTGCCAGTAAACCATGTAAAAGACTCTACAACTCTGTCCTCCACTTATTTGCTGGCATACACCATCCTTGCCACACACCTTGGGAGCCCTGGGGACCCCGCTTCACCATCTTGCTGCAGTAACATCACCCCAGAGGACCCCTTTAAGCAACGTCGGTCCCCTCTGACCGAGAACCACAGGTGGCGTGTCAAACTATTACAAAATCCCTTAAAAGACAATTCATCTTTAATTTGGCGCCCAGGGCCATGGACTGGGTTGCTGCCACCGTGACATCCCCTTTAAGTGCGACCGGACCTGGTACAGAGTATCCCCATTGCCCTGGCGGGCGTTCCAAACACGTTCTAATGTACCTTACAGAGAACACTACAGGCATCTATATCCCAACTTGTCTTCATAGAACATGAAGTTCTGGCCAATGTAAAGATCAGTTGACAGTTTGCCTAGAGGCTTCTTATTGCCAAGTTTGCAGTAGTACCCGAGCAACCTTCTAGGCTTGGATTACAGCCCGTCTACAGAGCAAAGGAGTGGATGTATGAAGGGTGCACCTCACACTCAAGGGTTTACCAGACAGCCGGATGCCAATAAGCCTTCTCTTCAGCCTCAGAAACAAACGAAAAAAAATAGCCAATTGCTAGAATTTTATTTACTTCAGATACAAATAAGCCTTTTTTTATTTTTACAATTTTCTGTACACTTTAATTTAGTCAAGCATCACAAATATTACAAGTTGAAAGCCTGTTTCTGCCCACTCGGGGCTTGGAACGTGTAAGTGTCTGTTGTAGCTTCCGGTTCTAATGCTGTCATGTCATCCTCCTGGATCACAAGAAATTATAGAAGAGAACCAGGTTAAATATATGAGGCGCATTAAAGGACAGTACAGCCACTGTTACTATGATGTAAGAAATCATTTTTTCAAGGCAATAGTTAAAAAAAGTTATCTAAATTGCTGAAAAAAATTGTTTGCACAAATCATGGAACAAGACAAAAAGGAGGCACATGTCCAAGTTAAAACAACTGCAGAATAATCAAATACATTATGTTGTATAAAAAGGAACAAGCTGCTGGCTGTTAGTGACACATAAAATGGCCACTTAAGTATAATGCATGGTCTTCTTGGCTATGCAAGCAGTTTTAAAATGACCTCAATAGTTGTAGGTGCATGGGTTAGACCCAATTCTGCAGGCCATAAACCCCACATGAATGCATTGGTATATCCATGTGCTCGCTCATAAGGTTTCTAACCTTTGACAATCCTATATTAACGCATTCATGTGAGGGTATATCCATGGGGCCAAGATCCTGAACAAAAAAAAAAAAAAAAAAAAAACAAAGAAAAAGAAAAACACGCAGGTTTTGCTTGCAGCAAACACGCAGCATGTACTAGAAATACAAGGCTATGTTCACATGTTGCGTTTTTGCTGCAAGCAAAACCTGTGCTTAAGATCTAAAAGTTCAGCTCTTCCTCCACAACAGAAGCATCAATAGGCTATCACTGCAGAACCATAACTTTTTTGGTTTTTGGGGAGGCAATCTGAATCATTTAGTGGAAAAATATTTTGGGGAGGAAATAAATTACTTACTGGTAACAGGGTTTTCCAGAACCCATGACTGCATCATGTGGTTTGTTGTTTTGGTTTTTTTTTTTTTTTTTTTTGGGGGGGGGGGGGGGACGACGACTCTGCCCACCATAGACAGGAAACTTACAGGCCAAAAAAGGGCAGCTCTTCTCCCCTCACAACAGCTGGATTACAGAGCATGAGCACCTCCAATGGTTATTACAAATTTAAAAAAAAAAACAAAAAAAACAAACAAACACACACACACCTTAAGGTGTGGAATTACCACTAGCGAAAGAAGTGCTCACCCAATCATGACAGGAAGGAATATAAGGGTGCAGTCATTAACAGGATTTTTCAGGACCACTGGTAAGTAACCGAGACTATCAATTACCCATGACGGCACCATGAGAGAATTACAGAGAAAATAAGAATTCAGGGATCAACCAGTCTGGTGCACCCTTCTCCCAGAGGTGAGATCGGAAGATGCACCCATATCCAATTTATAATGCCTATAGAAAGTTTAAGAGGACCAGGCTGTAGCCTTAGGGTATGTGCACACGCTGCGGACCGGTGTGCGTTTTTTTTTCCCGCACTGATTTTGATAAATCAGCAGGGCAAAAACACTGCGTTTTTCCTGCGGATTTACCATGGCTTTTGTGCGGATTCTTCTGCGGTTTTACACCGGGTTTTTTTATAAAAGGAGCAGGTGTAAAACCGCTGCGGACTCCGCACAAAGAATTGACATGCTGCAGAAAATAAACCGCTGTGTTTCCACGCTTTTTTTCTGCAGCATGTGCACAGCGGTTTTATTTTCCATAGGTTAACATGGTACTGTACACTGCATGGAAAACTGCTGCGGATCCGCAGTGTCAAAAACGCTGCGGATCCGCAGTAAAAACTGCAACGTGTGCACATGGCCTTACAAGTCTCTATGGAGAGGTCCGATCTTTTTAGCGAGGAGGTTGCCACTACCCATGTGGAAGGAGCATTTAAACCTTCCATGACTGCCTTGCCACTTGCCGAGTAGGCTAAAGAAATTGCATCCCCAATCCACCTAGCAATTGTAAGTATTGAGGTGCAGCGCCCCAGAGTCCTGGTCGTTGCAGTGATGTCAGGAAAGCTGTATGCCAGGCTGAAATCCCATGGAGCCAGGGAGGCATCTACCACTAGGGGAGGGATTGATCTTCCCTGGGGTCCAGGAAACAATTCCTTCACCTTTCGGTTTAGTCTGCTGGCAAAAAAAAAAAAGTTTATGACTTTGCAGGACAAACTAGGATTCTAAATCAATCCAGATCTAACCAGGCCGAGTATCCAGCTACTGGCCAAAATTCACTCCCAAGCAGGAAGGAGGATGAATGCCTTTTCCCCATACCTGGGTCAGGAGTCATTGACCAGATTCCTGGCCTCTTGGGAAGAGGTTCGACACATTAGGCTTCTACTTTTCCTTCTGTGATCTTCCCATTTATCCTGCTCCCTGGGAGGCTTCTTCAGACAAACTTTTCTGAAGGATAGTCTGTAGGCAGGATTAGATAGGCCATAAAATCCTTTTTGGCATCCCCCGCTTTCAAGTATTTTGCCCAGGGCTGGGCTAAACTGTCTCGATCTGGCCTCAGTATCCCTCAACCAGCATTTCAACCACAATACCCTATGGGCTGCTTTGGGAAGGGCAGCCGACCTTGCTGCCAGCCTTTGAGTCGGCAGAAGTATCTGATCGGAAAGCCTCTGCTGATGTTCCTAGCCACTCAGTCCTTTAACTGGGATTCCAGACCTAGCAGTACACGTTGCCGCTACTGCCGGTTTCAGGACCTCTACTGATGTATCGCACGTACACCTGTAAAAAGGTGTCCACATTCCTGTTGACATCCCTCAATATCCCCATATCAGAGGGCAGAGAAGATTTCCTGGAGGCCATTGTAATTGCCACACCCAGTTTAGGGGCTGTGTCCCATAATGATAAAGGCGGCTCAAAAAGGGATATTAGTCTTATGAAGAATGGGGGGGGGTTTGGGGGATGAGAGGGAACCTCTTAGGCAGGTTTTTCTTCCACCCTGTACTAAAACCTGGATCCTTTCATTTAACAGAAAGGATTGACACCATTACTGATCTAGGTCCCGGAACACGAGATCCTGCACTGATGTTTCTGGCCTAGCATCCACAATGGGCATTGTGGATCTGACTGCATTAACCTGCCTGTCCACTTCAAGCAGAACACTGATGCCCCGAGCAGCTACCTGAAGAGTGGCATCGTTAGTTGTCCTCATAATCTGATTTAGAGGAAGTATCCAACACTTGGGAAACTTTCCTAACCCCCATATCCTTCCTTTTTGGCTTTTCTTTCTGAGAGAGGGATTTAAAGATCAATCAAAAGGGCGGAGGTTAAATCAATGGCAAAGTTAGGGGTCTCCTCCACCACAGTCTGCTCTATACAGGATTGACAAAGCCTCTTCTGATTGGAATTTGGCAAATTAAGGTTTTTGAAAATGCTCATTTCTTGTGTTTACACACTCACACTATTCTCCCACAGAACTGTCTCTCCGTGGTGCGGAGATCCCTACACAGCCAAGATAGAATGGACCTCTGTATGAGCCAGCCGACCAGGCCTGGGGAGGGAAAACTCAGGTCTTCAGTTCTTCTAACCACAGGCATGCCTACATGGAGATTCCCCTTTCAAGGACAGGAAACCAACTGATGCGAGGGAGGTACCAATTTTTTTTTTTTTAGCCTGTAAGTTTGATGTCCTTGGTGGACAGATACCCTCCCTGTGCTGTCATGGGTGATTGAGAAGTAGTGGCCATTCTGAACAAAAAAAAAAAAAAAAAAAAAAAAAAAGAGCATGGCATGAGTTTCCACAGATTCAGAGACATGGGTTTATTTTTGTATGGATTTAGGGATTTGACTATACTATTGCATTCTGGGGGTACTCAAGAGGCATCTCCATCCACTGCATGGTTGGGAAATCTAGGTATGGCTCTCGGGTCTGGTGGGGTAGCACATGATTCAGGAATGGTATTTGTAGGGACATGTTTTTCGGTGTCCAATGCGGCAGGTGAAGGGGGGTGTTGGTATTGGGACAGTCAACTGGGGAGGATAAGGAGAAGACATGAGAGGATTCTGTATGTTAGATGACGCAGCAAAGAGGCAGGTATACGCATGTTTTGAAGGACTGTTAGGGGCTCATTTAAAACATAAGGTGAGGGAAAGAATTTGGAAAGAGAAATGTTAAATTTTTTACCTCTAGAGCAATTTAATCTTCATAAAGCAGGAAAGTAGGACTCGAAGGAGGATGAGGAAAAGACAAGGGATCGCCCAATTCCAAAAACTTTTAACAAATTAATAAATTGCCCTCCCAGTAGTTTCTGGTTTTTTAAGACGTCCCACTGGAGGGGTCTTGTGTGGAGCTGCGCCCACTGAACTGCTGGAAGGCAAGCAGAGAGGGACCCCAGTAGTGACATCGCCTTCCTTAGGGTCATGGTAGGGTTCGCACGTGCTTCTGACACTAAGTGAATTATTTTTTGTTTTTTACCCTTCTTACTGCGCATGCCCACAGCCAGCAACCCGGAAATGGAGTATTCCGGTTCCGGGGCAGTGCCATCTTGGTGCAGTCACTCACAGCGGCACCCCTGAACCAGAAGTTCCATTACTACTTCCGGTGCGGCGCCATCTTGGATTTCGGCATTCACACAGCATGATGAAGCCCCAGGCTCCCATCAGAGCGGCGGCTGCACTTCCCCCCGCACACACTACCGGACCCATCAGTCGGAGCTGTGGCGGCTTCGGATACCGGACCAGCCGTGGCAGGGGCGTCCCCGCCGCTAGAAGTCGGGGGGGGGGGGCTTCCTGAAATACCGGATTACTCACCGGTAATGCTCTTTTATAGAGCCCACGACAGCACCCACTGAGAGAGGGGATCCGCCCCTGGGAACAGGAAACCTACAGAGAGATAAAAGGGGCGGCCCCCCCTCGCTCCTCAGTTGTTTTACAGAGAATAAGGAGGAACCGCCGCCAGGTTTTTTAGTTTAACAGGTTTAGTAATATATACACATATTTACAACTTCATATCATCTTACTCTATTATATACATCTCCCTACAAGACACCACGTGCAACTAAATAAAGAAAAGGGAGGGAATCGAATGGGTGCTGTCGTGGGCTCTATAAAAGAGCATTACCGGTGAGTAATCCGGTATTTTCTATTCGCCACGACAGCACCCACTGAGAGATTTACAGAGATTATAGATTGGGTGGGTTAACTGAGCCGAGAACCGACACCCCAAAGGTTAGATCAGAAGTAGCAGATAGGTCTAGTCTATAGTGCTTATAGAAGGTATTAGGCGAAGACCAAGTTGCAGCCTTACATATAAGGTGTATTGGCACGTTCGCTCTTTCTGCCCAGGAAGTCGATACGGCCCTAGTGGAATGTGCTCCGATATGCAGAGGAGGATCTCTTCCCTTAGATCTGTACGCCAAGATTATAGCATCCCGGATCCAGCGTGACAGTGTGCACTTTGTGACTCTGGATCCCTTGTTTTTCCCCTGGAAAGACAGAGCCCTACTCTCCCTCCAGTCCCTAGTTCTTTCTATATAGGTTAGAATAGCTCTTTTAACGTCTAGGGTATGAAGTCTAGCTTCTTCTGGAGTCAAGTGGTTCTCATAAAAGGTAGGTAACAAGATCTCCTGAGACCTATGAAAACTAGTGGCTACCTTAGGGAGATAACATGGATCTGTTTTTAAAACTATTCTGTCAGAAGTCACTGATAGGAATGGAGGATCTACTGATAAGGCATGGAGATCACTCACCCTTCTGGCAGATACTAATGCCACTAGTAATATCGTTTTTAATGAGACATGCTTCAAAGAGGCTGTCTGAAGAGGCTCAAAAGGGCTTTGTGTCAATGCATCCAGGACTAACGGCAGATCCCACTGAGGAATCTGTGGTATCTTAATAGGTTTTGATCTCTCGCATGCGGAAATAAACCTAGATATCCATCTATTGCCTGCAACATCAGAATTAAACAGAGCTCCTAGAGCCGAAATTTGGACCTTTAACGTGCTAACCGAGAGTCCCAAGTCCAGACCCCTCTGTAGAAATTCTAATATTGAGAATATAGGAACCTCCAAAGAGAGTTGTGCAGTATGGAATTCAAGAAATTTCTTCCAAATCCTAACAAATTCTGGTAGTGGAAGGCTTTCTACTCCTCATGAGGGTATTTATTAACCCTCTAGAAAATCCTCTAAGCTCTAGTAACTGCCTCTCAAATTCCAGACAGTCAAGTTCATTCCTCTTACTTGAGGATGTAGGAACGGCCCCTGAGATAGAAGGTCTTTGGTCTGAGGCAGAATCCAGGGGTCTGAAATTGACATCGCTCTGAGCCACGAAAACCATGGCCTCTTGGGCCAGAATGGGGCCATCAGTAGAACTCTTGCCCCTTCTTCCCTTATCTTTCTTATGACCACAGGCAGTAGATTCCATGGGGGGAATGCATAGGCTAGGTCGAATGCCCATGTTATATGGAGGGCATCGAATATGTCCGGATTGTCCTCTCTGCATAGAGAGGCAAACATCCTCACCTGACGGTTTGCTCGTGTGGAGAACAAGTCTATCTGGGGTAAACCCCATTTGGCTGTTATCAACCTGAACACTTCCCTGTTGAGCATCCATTCCCCCTGATGCAGAGTGTGGCGGCTGAGGAAGTCTGCACGAAGGTTGTCTATGCCTCTGATATGTACTGCCGACAAGGATAGTAGGTGACCTTCGGCTAGCTCCATGATGTCCGAAGCAACTTCCATAAGATTTTCTGACCGAGTACCTCCTTGACGGTTCAGATAGGCCACTGCGGTTGTGTTGTCGGAGAAGACCCTTGTGTGAGAGCCTCTCAGCTGAGGGAGAAAGTGGAGCAGGGAATAAAATATAGCTTTCAACTCTTTTACATTAGAGGAATTCTCAAGCTCTGCATAAGACCAGAGACCCTGGGCTACCTGATCCTGAAAGTGTGCCCCCCAGCCATCGGGACTAGCATCCGTGGTAACATTAGAGGATGAAGTGATAACCCATAAAACTCCCTTAGATAGATTGCCCCAATCTGACCACCATGCAAGGGAGTGTATTACATCTGACGTTAGAACGACTGTCATCCAGCTCTCCTTCCTTCCTAATGTCTTCTTGTAATACAAATATCTGTAGCTGTCTAGTGTGGAATTGTGCCCATTGGACTGCGGGAAGACAAGAAGTCAGGGAACCTAGTAAAGACATGGCATTCCTTAATGACATACTACGCTTACTGATGGCTATACTCACTTTATGTATTATGGTGGTCTTTTTCTCATCAGGAAGCCTACATATCTGGTCAACTGAGTCCAATAGGAGCCCCAGAAATTTCTGACATGTCACTGGCTGGAGCCTGGATTTTTCCCAGTTTATAATCCAGCCCAGTTTTTGCAAAGAAAATACTACTTCCCCCAACCTCTTCTCACACTGTAGGGAATCTTTACCTACAATCAACAGGTCATCTAGATACGGAATTACCAGTGTGTCCCTTACCCGTAGGAAGGACATTACTTCCGATAGTAACTTGGTAAAAACCCTTGGAGCCATGGATAAACCAAATGGCATAGCCCGGTATTGTAGGTGACAGACCTGCCCATCTATAACCACTGCTACCCGGAGAAATTGTTGGTGTAACTGGTGTATGGGGAGATGGTAGTAAGCATCCTTAAGATCCAATACTACCATGTAACAATTTGGAAACAAATTTTTAATAGCTGAACGAATAGATTCCATTTTAAATGTTCTGGGTTTTATAAAGGAATTTAATTTTCTCAAATTGATTATGGTTCTGAACGAGCCGTCGGGCTTAGAAATTAGAAACAGGGGGGAGTAGAAGCCCTTCCCTATCTGGGATGGTGGCACATTTATTAATACATGTTTGGATATGAGGGATTGAATTTCCGTTTCAAGGGCCTCCTGTTAAGGCCTAGATTTTAAGGATGTAAGAAGGAAGGAATCCGGAGGTGTTTGGATGAAGTCTAAAACGAGGCCTGAAGATACTAAATTGATGGCCCATGGATTGACCGTTATTTCCTTCCATTGCTCTGCAAACTCTAGAAGTCTAGCTCCCACTGGCAGAACTGGGTCAACGGAATTTATCCGCTGGCTTAAAGGGACGTTTATTGAACAAATTTCCTTTTTGTTTAAATTCTTTATTATTCCACCGGTCTTTAAAGCCTCCCTTCTTGCCGAATGGTGGCTTCCTGAACGCCCTTCTGTAAGAAGGAATAAAGGGATTAGGGAACCCCTTCTTCCTTTCACCCGCCTTAGTGAGTATTTCATCTAATACTGTTCCGAAGAGGTACTCACCCTGACAGGGTATGGCACACAATTTGGACCTGGACTGGGCATCTCCTTTCCAGTTTTTTAGCCATAAGGCTCTACGAGCCGTATTAGTAAGACTGGCCGTTCTGGCCACTAGACGGAGTGAGTCAATAAAGGCATCAGAAATAAATGCCGCAGCCCCCTTAATTAAAGGAATAGCAGAGCGCAATTTTCCCCTGGATACTCCAGTTTTGAGGTTTTGGTCCAGCTGGTCGAGCCAGACTAGCATAGACCTGCTAGTAGATGTGGCTGCAATTGCAGGTTTAAAGGCAGTTACACAGGCCTCCCATGACTTTTTAAGTATTGTGTCAGATTTCCTGTCCATAGGATCTGATAAGGAACCTGCATCTTCCACTGGTAGGGAGGAACGGCGGGAGGTGGATGCCACAGCCGCATCCACTTTAGGTACTTTGGACCAAGTGGTCAAGTCCTCATCATCAAAGGGGTACCGCCTTTTACACGCGACTGGCACAAACCCCTTTTGTCCTTTACTCCATTCCCGTTTAACCAGGTCCTTGATGGCCTGATTCACCGGAAATACATGGCCTTTCTTCTGTGAAAGACCAGCAAACATAGCGTCCTGAGGTGTCTGAGGTTCTTTAGACTCTGATACCCCCATAGTACCTCTCACTGACTTAATTAGATTATTTACACTGTCTGTAGGGAAACAGACGTAATCCTCGTCATCCGAGGAGCCCGATTTCTGAGAAACGTCTGAGCTGACCTCCCCACTTTCTGCTGACGTGTCTGCTGCAGGAGAAGGTGCCTTCCTGGTTCTTTTCCCAACATTCACCGCCGGACTACCTCCCAAGGACTGAAGTTCTTCCCTTATCATGAGACGAATCTCCTTCATCCTGACCGAACTCTCCTGCTGCAAGGTGTAATCTATGCAACTCTGACATAATCTCTTAATATAGGAGTCCGGCAGGGGCTCATTACACATCGCACACTGCTTGTGCCTAGATTTCTCCGTCCGCTTACCCTATAAGATAGAAGTAGGAGAAACTACCATTAGCCCCCATAAAGCCAGCTACGCATTCACCCAGGAGTAAGGTTAAATACCGTCTGCCGGGTTGTACGATCAGCTTTCGGTGCAGAGCGGCCTGACTTTTTCACCGATTTCTCAGCGGAGTCACTCCTCTTTGAGTGTCCACTGCCTTTTTGGGCATCACCACTAGGCAGGATTAAATCCTCCAGTGGGCGCTCGATATCCTCCTGGGACGACATGTTGCGCAACCAGGAGAGCTCTAAACTGCCTTATATAGCACCGCCTGTGCCTCACAGCTGAGAAAACACTGCCCCCTTTTTTTTTTTTTTTTTTTGTACCTGATCAAGAGAGGAGATTAGCGATTAACCCAGGTGTGTGGCCCGCAGTCTCCTTCTCCAGCCGCAGATGCTTGTAGTAATTACCGGCAACCGCAATGGCGCCTATAGACGAGCCCAGGCCGACCTCGCGACCCCGGAAGTTCAACCAAGCATTTCCGGGACGCCGATGCTACTGCGCATGCGCCGGCGTCTCTGCTACACGCTGGAAGACGCCCTGGTAAGCGCTGCACCTGCAGCCATGTTAGCCTCAATACTTCCACTCCGGAGGGACCAGGAGGGGAACAAACCCCCGGGGAGACGCCAGCACACAGCGGCTCCACCAGGAGTATATCCTCTTACCTGCCCAGGACCCCGGGCTGGACGAGGTAGGTGCCGCTCCGCATCATCGGTGGCCTCATACAACAGTGTCCCAGCAGGGAGACTGTTGATAGCATCAGCAGATGAGGGGTCCACAGGATCATCCCCCCGTCTGTTTACCCGCTCTGGAGCCCCTGCCGCTCAGCAGTCGTACAGGCGGCAGTCCAGGCGGGTTTTCCTCTTGATAGCAACTCCATAGAGTCTTCTCTGTGGGTTCCCGTCTAGGAACAGGAAACCAACTGAGGAGCGAGGGGGGGCCGCCCCTTTTATCTCTCTGTAGGTTTCCTGTTCCCAGGGGCGGATCCCCTCTCTCAGTGGGTGCTGTCGTGGCGAATAGAAAAAGACAGATTTGTTAACAAGCTTCATGACCTCTCCTTCCAGGGCCCTTTACTCTTTGTAAGGAGGACCTCATGAGAGTTACTACATAATTCAAGGGAGGGAAAGAGTCTATCCAAAGGCACGATTTGACCAGGTTCAGTATCTAGGGGCTCATTGATGTTTTCCCAGGTCAAAAGGATATTAAATAATCTTCCCCCCTACCTTTGGGGAACTGTCACTTCGGGAATTCTTCCCGGGATAAAAAGTCCTCAAAGAGGAATCCCCTCTTCATCCCTGCTTTTTGAAGAAGGATATCATTTAGCGACTGCCCAGACAAATTGTCCCTCACATGGGATTGAGCACAGCTTGAGTTTTGTCTGCAAGTCTCCCGGCCAGCACTTATCCTTGGACAAAAAAAAAAAAAAAAGCTCTGTGGCTTGGAGTCTGATACATCTGAACCTATGCCCCCAGAACTAGACGAATCAGACTGGGAGTGTATGATGGTTTCCCTCTTGACCTTGTCCCCCTGCCTTAGGGACCTAAGCGCACTCTCAACC
The DNA here is from genome assembly GCF_051348905.1 of Ranitomeya variabilis. Lineage (NCBI taxonomy): Eukaryota > Metazoa > Chordata > Amphibia > Anura > Dendrobatidae > Ranitomeya > Ranitomeya variabilis. The sequence continues at coordinate 80,490,836 of NC_135238.1, forward strand.
TCCATTTTGATTTGTGGTTCTCAGTTTGGAGGTGAAGTCTGGGGTTTCCTCACAGAGCACTTGTCCTATACAAGAACCACAAAGCTTCTTATCCCAGGATGCAGGTAAGGCTTTGTCGCACATGGGGCAACACCTGTGCTTAGTTTTTCCCAATCTCTTCCTTCCCTAATGAAAAAGGAAGAGAAGGGACCCCAGTTACAATGGTGAACTTTCACAAAGATCACTCACCAATCGGACGGAGAAGCAGGTACTGGTTCTGGAGGAGGGATAGGATCCAGCAAAGGGAATCTGAGATTGTGACTTATTCATTGCGCCAGAATTCCTGCTACGCCAAGTGGAGTGAATGCTGGACGGACCACTGTTAGTCTGCAGAGGAACGCTTCTTCTGTACATCTGGTTGCTACTGCTGGTCGCTGTCCTCCATGATTCCCAGGGGGATGCATGCAACCAAGCAAGCCCACACTCCTCTACATTTGAACCTGCCGCCCGGCAATACGTCACCTGGGGAGCACCTCAGCTGCGCATGTGCCTGCCGGGAACTTGGAAGCCCCACTTCACTTCCAGAGTGGTGGCCATCTTCCTACACCTTCCAGGCACAAGTTGTCTGCCTGCTGGGAACCCCTGCATCCTTTATGACGAGGCGGCCGCACTGGACTGGATCCCAGATGTATTGGCAATTCATTAGGGGAGGGGCAATGATTTATGTAGAAGACTTTTAGTGAATTGATAAGAGGCATCAAGTTTCATTTGATGAAGCCATGTGCAAGGTTCCCAAAGGTTCTCGCAATCTGGTCTGATCATTCCTAGGAAGGTTTGGGGCACTCTGTCAGTTGAAGGTGTTAATAAAGAGACTAGAAGTGAACAGGGCAGCGTCTCATTTTATGGCAAGGAATGGTGCAGTGATGGTTTGTCATGTGGAGATAGAATCGGGTGAAGGACAGTTTTGATGGATAGGATTCTTTTAAGCACCATTAGTATAGACATGGTGTTTGACACAATAAGGCACAAATGTTTGATGGCTGCAAAATATTTATACTTCTGACAAGGGGGAATCTCCTGAGGTTCTAGACCCCTCCCTAGGTGGAATTAAGTGGTGATGGGCGTTTAAATAATCCCAGATAAGGGATTAGAGGGCCCGTGGCCAAGTTCATTGGCCAGGTTAGTTAACAGATTCCTCCAAGCTGGTGCATAATGGCTATGGGCAAGATTAAGACCTTAGCCAAGGTGGGCTCCTCAGACCTGTTTTATAAGTTTTAGGCTTTGAGGACTACCCCTTTAGGAGGTCATTGTTTTTATAATGTTTGTTAATAAAAGGCTGATGTGGCAAATTTGATTAGTTTACGGTGTGATTATTTGATTGGGTTAAAACGGGATTTGGGGGGGGGGGTGTCTTCAGAAGCAGTGTTAAATTAAGCTCACATGACTGCTTTTGTCATGCTCATCTTGCAGTTTGGTATTCTGCAAAATATACAAGAACCATACCTCGCCTGAGAAGTATTTCTCTATAAGTGCTAAAGCAGCATGATAAACCATGTGGTTGTCATGTTTCTGTAGAGCTTCTATCTTCTCCAGTCCTCCCAACTCTTCTACAACTAGGCATAGTTTGTCCAACTCACTCAGTTTCTCAGCAGCCTGCAAAAAAGTATATATGTTTAATCATTCTCAAGGGATCCTGAATGTATGGGACTTTGCAACTTTATAGACATGTCATCTTTATTATGAATTTTAGAGTTACAGTGGTTAGGCCATAGAGAAGTAGAAGGGGGGGGGGGGGGAAGTCCAATAGCATTTACCATGCATTTTGTGCAAAATTTGCAGTTTTGGCACACCATTTACCTATCCAATGTCTTGGTAATGAATCATTGCTTGATTAAAATGTGACAATTAGGAAGCGTGCACCTCTTCAAGAACTCGGCCCAACTTTCATCTGCTATGTGCCAGTCAGTCATGGGCTGCTGTAGTTTATGGCATAAGCAGTGATTTTTCTGCACACATGTTGATAACCCTGGCCTGACACCCATATCAATTCAGATTTTAAAAAAACTTACCAGAAATATGTTGGAGATTGCATCCAAGATTACCAGGATTGTTTTGCTGTCCTTAATGGTTAGTAAGTTGAGAAGTGGTTCCAACACCCCACTATGAACCAGTTGTACTACCTGCTCCACAGTTCCCCCGCTAGTGTAGTTTGTGATTGCCCACACTGCCTCCTTCTGGGCTTTAAAGTCACCCTAGGGGGAAGGAAAAATCGTAGTTACTTACCGATAACGGTATTTCTCTGATCCCATGATGGCACCACGGAGAGAGGGGTCCGCCCCCAGGGACAGGAAACCTACAGGTGAAAAAGGGCGTACCTCTCTCCCACATCAGTTGGTTAACAGAGCCTTATACAGAACTTCAGCTGCAATTTGATATTTACACAAATTAAACTTAACAATTTTTTACTTAACAGAGGCACCGTGACTAAAGGTAACTAACTATACATTATAGTGTGCACACCTGTGTGTGAAAAGGGAGGGAATATACGGGTGCCATCATGGGATCAGAGAAATACCGTTATCGGTAAGTAACTACGATTTTCTCTATCCCCATGATGGCACCACGGAGAGATTTACATAGATTGTAATTTTTTAGGGAGGGACCACTGCCTCTAGAACCCTTCGACCAAAGGTGAGATCAGAGGAGGTCAAGTCTAAGCGGTAGTGTCTGAAAAATGTAGACTGGGAAGACCAAGTGGCCGCTCTACATATCTGTTGTATTGAAGCGCCCGCTCTTTCCGCCCAGGATGATGCCACTGCTCTGGTCGAGTGCGCTTTTATATTCTCCGGGATGGCCGTCCCGCTGGAAGAGTAGGATAGGGCGATGGCATCTCTTATCCACCTCGCTAGCGTAGCTTTTGACGCTTTCTGTCCCTTCCGTGGACCCTGGAAGCAGACAAACAGAGCCCTATCCTTCCTGCACTCTCTAGTGGCTGACAAGTATTGGAGTAGGCACCTCCTAACATCAAGGGTATGTAGTGTTTTTTCTCCCTCATTCTTGGGGTTGGGACAGAATGAGGGCAGGGAGACCTCTTGTGTCCTGTGAAATTGAGACGCGACTTTTGGGAGGTAAGCCGGGTCCATTTTTAGAATGACTCTGTCCTCAAGAATTTGAGTGAAGGGAGGGCCCGCGGACAATGCTTGTATGTCACTAACGCGACGGGCTGAGGTTAGGGCCACTAAGAGTGTTGTTTTTAAAGATAGAATCTTTAGGGGTGCGTCTGCCAAGGGCTCAAAAGGAGATTTGGTTAGTGCATTTAGAACAAGGTTTAGATCCCATGGAGGGGCATTATGCAAAGGAACCGGTTTTAATCTACCCGAGGCTTTGATGAATCTCACGATCCATCGGTTTCTGGCTAGATCATAATTATATAGTGCTCCCAAGGCTGCTACCTGAACTTTTAGAGTACTCGTAGCTAGCCCTTTTTCCAAACCCTTTTGCAGGAATTCGAGAATCTTATCTATTGGGATTTCCCCCCCTGGGTCAACCCCTGATACAGACATGAATTTTTTCCACACTTTGCCGTATATTTTGGTGGTTACGGGTTTCCTACTCTGTAGTAATGTGGACACCAGGTTGGATGAAAACCCTTTGCTGCTTAATAGCTTCCTTTCAAAAGCCAGGCTGTCATATGTAGGCTTTTCACATTGGGGTGACACACTGGGCCCTGGGATAACAGATTTTGCGTGTCTGGTAGAACCCACGGACTGTCTAAGGACATCTTTCTCAGCCAAGAAAACCATATCCTGCGAGGCCAGAATGGAGCTATGATTATCACTGTTGCTCCCTCCTCCCGAATTTTCCTCAAGACTAGGGGAATGAGGGATATTGGAGGGAACGCGTAGGAGAGGCGATAGTTCCAGGGGACTGTGAGAGCGTCCAGAGCTACTGGCCCTCCCCGGGGGTCGATTGAGCAGAACTTCCTCACTTTCCGATTCTGAAAGTCCGCAAATAGGTCTATTTCTGGCTCTCCCCAACGTTTCACTATTTGGTTGAATACCGACTGTTTCAGCTCCCACTCCCCCTGTCTCAAGCGTGTTCTGCTGAGGAAGTCTGCGGTCTGGTTTTCTGAACCCTTTATGTAAAGGGCTGTTAGGGACTTCAGATTGTGTTCTGCAATGTAGAAGATAGACCGGGTTTCTTCCATCAGTGTTTGTGACCTGGTGCCCCCTTGGTGGTTTAGGTATGCTACCACTACCTGATTGTCCGAAAAGACTTTTACGTGGTGGGAGCGGATGATGTTTTGGAAGTGTATTAGGGCGAGTTTTACCGCTAGCAGTTCTTTCATATTTGATGAGGTTAGCTCCTGATTTTTGTTCCAGTTCCCTTGTGTCACCTGACCGTCTATATGAGCACCCCACCCCCAGGGGCTTGCATCGGTCGTTAGGATTTTCTCTGTTGGTAGTGACCAGGGGACCCCCTTGGTAAGATTTATCGGATCTGCCCACCACTGTAGGGAGTGTATCGTAGTTGGTGATATGCTTAACCGCCCGTCTAAATTTCCTCCCAGACACAGGCTTGAACTTAAAGTCTCCCATTGTAAGTCTCGGGAATGGCATTGTGCCCACTGCACTGCCGGGATACAGGATGTCATGGAGCCCAGCAGGGACATGGCTTTCCTGAGTGTGGTGACTGGGGATGATGACAACTGTACCGCTGCCTGTGTCATCTTTTGAATCTTCCCCTGAGGAAGATAACACGTTTGTGTGGTCGAGTCGAGGACTATCCCCAAGTACTCCTGTACCTGTGATGGGACTACTTTGGATTTGGTAAGGTTCAACAGCCAACCTAGGCTTGACAGAGAAGTCATAACCAAATCCAACTGCTGTTTGCAGTGATGGAATGATGTCCCTGCCACAAGGAGGTCGTCCAGGTAGGGGACTATCAGGATATTCTGCTCTCGTATATGAGCCATCACTTCCGACATTAGTTTCGTGAATACCCGGGGTGCGATAGCTAACCCAAAAGGGAGGGCCCGAAACTGATAATGTTTCACCTCCCCCTGGATATTCACTGCCAGCCGGAGGTACTTTTGATGATCCTTGTGGATCGGTACATGATAGTATGCATCTCGTAGGTCTAGAACAGTCATGAAACACCTGGGAAAGAGTATTTTTACGCAAGATTTTATTGTCTCCATTTTGAAGTGTGGGATCTCGAGAAAACTGTTTAACTTTTTGAGATTTATTATTGTCCTGTATGATCCATCTGGCTTCTTTCGGAGGAAGAGGGGAGAGTAGAAGCCCATGCCTCTTTCCTGGTGAGGGACTTCCTGTAGGACTTCCTTCTGGACTAGGCCTAGAATCTCTTCCTGAAGAGCCGACTGTTCTTGAGACTGTCTCTGTGGTGTCACCATGAAGAGGTTGTTGGGGGGAATGCGGAACTTTAGCTTGAGCCCTTCTCGTACTATGCCTAGTATCCAGGGGCTGCTTGAAATTTTTTCCCAGGCTGGGAGGAACTCTGTTAGTCTCCCGCCAACCTGGGGGACACCTTCATTGAGTTTTCTTGTTGTCGGGAGTGGGTTTGTTGAATAGGAACCCTCTGGTTTTATTTCTTTTTTCCTCCCATGTTTCTTTGTTCCCTTTCGGAGGTTTTCTCCACATAAATTTTTTATTCCGAAAGGAACGTCTGTATGATTGGTTGGGGAAACCAGGGAAAGACTTTCTTGTCCTCGGCTTTCTCGAGGATGTCATCTAGCGTTGTGCCGAACAAGAATTCCCCCTCACAGGGTATTGAACATAGTTTTGTCTTTGTCTGAAGGTCCCCTGGCCAACATTTTAGCCACAGGGCACGTCTTGCGGCGTTCGAAAAGGCGGCAGCCCTGGCTGCTAGTCTGGCTGAGTCTACAGATGCATCCGCCAAAAAGGCTGCTGCACCTTTCATTACGGACACTGATTTTTGAATCGTGTCTCTAGAGACTTTTCCTTTTAATTGGGAATCCAAGTGCTCAAGCCACACCATTAGCGCGCGAGCTGTGCAGGTGGCCGCGACCGCTGGTTTAAGTCCGCCTCCTGCCGCTTCCCAAGAGTTTTTTAGAAAAACCTCGGCTTTTTTGTCCATCGGATCTTTTAAGGTACCCATGTCCTCAAAAGGTAGGGCAAACTTTTTTGAGGCCTTTGCTATGGCCACATCTAATTTTGGTGCCTTACTCCAGGATGAGCAGGCTGGGTCATCAAACGGGTATTTTCTTTTGGGGGTGAGGAGAGCTTTTTTGTCTGGTTTTTTCCACTCTCTTTTAATTAGAGAGTGAATTTTCTCATTTACTGGAAATGCTCTTTTTCTTTTTTGTTCCAGACCGCTGAACATTATGTCCTGCGCTGTTTTTTTAGGTCGCTCCTCCACTAGACCCATTGTTGCTCTGACCGCTTTCACTAAAGTGTCTGTTTCCTCGATAGTGAAGCAACTGCGCCCCCCCTCAGAGGATACTGAAGAGGTGTCAGAATCTGACGAATTATTCGAGTCAGATAGTTCACTCTCTGACTCGTCCGCACTGGATACGGGGGACTCAGGTGTTTTCTTATGTTTTTTCTTTGTGGCTTTAATGCCTTTAATGGCACTTTCCACCTGGCTTTTTATTAGTGACTTTAATTCGGATGCAAATGATGGGGTTTCCTCCTGAATCGTCTTTTTTATACAGACGCTGCATAGTCTCTTCTCCCAGGAGGAAGGCAGCTCGTCTGAACATATGGCACATTCTCTGTGCTTAGTTTTGGCTGTACTTTTCCTCCCCTAGAACAGAAAGAGCCCTACATTAAAGTCAGCACTTTCACGTAGATCACTCACCCCCTGTGGATCAGAGATACCGTCTCAGGCCTGGTGACTGTATCCGCTGGAATCGTCGCCGGCCGTGTGGTTTTTGCAGACCCCCGACTGCGTTGAGACTCTGATCGTCCGCTGCTGCTGCGCTGTACAGAGGACGAGTTTCCTTTGCGCTGCTGCTGTGGGTGCAGACGCCGCTGCACTTGTGCCTGCTCAGGAGATCGCTGGACGGCTTCCTGCATAACCTGCTGCTCGCTTTCGCTCATGGTGGCCTCCGCACTGTAAGGTGCACTTGGAGTTTGAATTTGCCACCATTTTCCCTGTGCTGGCGTTGCTTTTATGCATTAGTGCCGGCGAAACCGGAAGTGACTGTTTGCGCATGCGCCCGCCCAACTTCCGGTTCTCTGCCAGCTTCACATGAGGGAATGAATGTACTGGGACGCCGGCGCGCGCGCAGTAGCGCTGCGTTTTCGCGATGATGGCGCCGGTGAGCGCACCAGCGCTCTATTACCGACGCCCACACCGATTTACCGGTAATTACGCCGGTGTCCTCTGGCCCGTCTTACTTGGCCTTTTATGGAAAGATAGCCGCCGCTACCTCCATATTATCATTAAGAGTCCTCCGGTGACCGCCGTCACCTGCTCCTTACCCCCCCTCTCTTTTTTTTTTTTTTTTTTTTCTTCATGGAAGGCAGACTGGATCCTTTCACTGCCTTCCTCCACTCACCCATGAGGCCCGCCGACCCCTGTGGTGGTGCTTCAGGAAAGGGAGAAAAAAGAGAGGAAAAAACCGCTTGATCCAGCCGTAACAGGGCGCCCCCTGTTAGAAAGTCGACTGCATCAGCCCCTGGAACTCCACGAAGAATCCTTCAGGTACGTGCTGTAGGTTCCCCGTCAGGGACAGGAAACCAACTGATGTGGGAGAGAGGTACGCCCTTTTTCACCTGTAGGTTTCCTGTCCCTGGGGGCGGACCCCTCTCTCCGTGGTGCCATCATGGGGATAGAGAAATAAACTTAATAGAATCTGTTAGTAACATTTGCCCCAAGCCATCAGAGGTCGTGCAGGAAGGGTAGTGTAACATTTCTATAGACGCCCATTATGCTGTTTTGTTCCCCTTGGGGCAGAATTTTCTTATTCATATGCAAATTCCAGGTGCATGCATGAGAACCGTCCCCACCACCACAGCCTTCTGCTACTTGAGTGACAGACTCTGCAGCAAGACATCAGCTCCCCACTGTCAAGTAGCAGAGGACCACATTAATGGGGAATAACTCAAGCGCACCCACCAGCCAAATTTGCATACGAGTTTCTGTACAATTGAGCACCACATAGCAGTGAAATAATGCAGCATGATATTTCCATTGATTCCCATCTCTAACAGAGTCCCTATAAAAATAAAAATGCAAGTACCATACTATGATTTCTACCAAGACTAAATACCAGTATGCACCAGTCTAGATTTTCCTAGAGCAAGTGAGGAATTAATGCTTTTCACAAACTAGGATAGCACTTGTGCCAATCTTTACCTTATTAAGAAGCTCCACCAGTGGTGGCAGGAGACCACAAGTAATAAGTTGCTGAATTTGTGGAGCTGGACCTGCTGAAATATTACTAAGCGTCCATGCTGCCTCCCTCTGAACACTTGACTTTTGATGCCGCAGGAGCTGAGGCAAAATAGACAGGACTCCAGCATCTATAGCCACCTGGGTCTGTTTGTCTGTGCCAGTGACTATGTTCCCAACTGTACGTAGTGCTGGTGTCTGAGGAAAATTAAAAAAAAATAATAATAATTAGGACAATGCATCGGCCACTTCAATGTTCCCTTAGTCTATGCAGCAATGACCCTGTTATACTTGGACTTCTCTTGCTATGATAACTTTCTCTTATGATCTAAATATTAATGGATACATGGATTATGGTTAATCAGTTTACTCACTAAGATGCCGAGCTCTTGACTATTCATTAAGTGTATTAGTCTGTCCACAGCCCCAGTCTGGACCACAACATCAATCCGGTCATTGGCACCATCAGTGAGATAGGACATCGCCCAACATGCGTCTGATAAGATGTCCCTGTCTTCATGGTACAAGAGCTGAGTCAGGGTTGGCAGGATTGCAAGAACAGCCTTCATAGGTGGATATGGGTTTTTGTTGCGACATAAGTTAGACAGGGTCCATGTAATGTTACGTAGAAAGCCAACCTAAAGATTTAAGGGCAGTTAGGTTAGTGTTTAGTAGGCAGTTGCCATGATCAAACTAAAATTGAGGTTGTGTACTAGAAATAGAGACATAAAGGCAAAGAATCTCAGAATTATGACCAGCCCTGACAATATTACCATCCTAGGACTTGAACGTCTAACCTATAAATATAGTTAAAGACAAAACCCAGCACACTAACCATGCATTATGTTCTACAGCAGGTGGAGTGGAATATTTAAGGATCCTGTATAAAATGGAGTCTAGAACTCCTGCTCACGATGTTAGGAGCATAGTGGGTGGCCCAAATAATGGGACTTTGTTCTAGTGTGCATAAAAGATAACAGCCAGTCACCAATCAGGACCACCCCGTGGACTCAAGCATTAAACACCCCTCCCCCACAGTTATGGATCAATCCTCAGCTGTTACATCTCCATAGCCTGCATCATTATTGCAACAGGTCCTCCAGTAAAAAAAGGATTAACAGAGGGCAGCATACCGGGGTCTGTGCTGTAACCAATGCCAGAAGTGGTGGAATCACATCACACTTGATCAATGAATCTCTGTACAGTGGGCCATCACCTAGAGATAAGTATACGGTTATGTAAAGCAAGTCTTTGCAGAATAAGAGTCCATTTTAGTCAAAGTGATTTATGGCATAAAGTGATAAATTTCTGGGACCCAGAGGGCTCCACAACTCACATTTAGGCTGCCGTCACACTAGCAGTATTTGGTCAGCATTTTATATCAGTATTTGTAAGCCAAAACCAGGAGTGGAAATATTGACCAAATACTGCTAGTGTGACGGCAGCCTCAGGCTGTGAATATCCAGCAACTCGCACAAAACAAGATTAGGATAGCATATGCACGTTGCAAGTCACAACTAATGCTAGTGACCATAAGTGAAGACCCAACCATGCTAGTTTTTTTATTTTCATTCTTATTGACTGTCATATTTGGCCAGGTATACACATCTGCTGCAGTCAGCATTTTACCATTCAAATAAAATAATTGAAGACCGTGCCTCATGCGTTGGGGGGGGGGGGGGGGGGAAGCAGTTCCTTTATTCTGCCCTCTATGGCAACGTTTCGATCTACATGATCTTTTTCAAGATCGTGTGCTTTCAAGTGCTTGAAAAAGATCATGTGGATCGAAACGTCGCCATAGAGGGTAGAATAAAGGAACTGATTTTTCACCAACGCATGAGGCGTTGTCTTAATTTTTTTTATTTGAATGTTTCCAGGAAGGACTCTGGAATTGACGTGTGCCTCTTGTAGGTAATAGTTAACCCTTTATTTGCAATGAGGTGCTGTGAATTGTTTTATTTCTTAACATTTACCATTGACCTACTGTAGCTACAACATTTTCTTGTCCAGAATTAGTCCATGACAGTTTTCCAGGACTGAAATACCAGCCCAAAGGTTCTAGGTCATGGACACTTATCCCCAGTCACGTCAGTGGAGCTCAGCTGCAATACCAAATACAGACAGACTTGGCAGAATTTTACAAAAAGTTTTCATCCTGAACCACAACTTCTACATATTGCATTGAGAAGCAGAGCCAAATAGACACTTCTATACTAGCAATCAATGATAAGTATCGGTGAGGTGTAAGGTTACCTTCCCAATAGGCAGCGATCTCACTAGTTGTCCTTCATGGCCGAATATAGCAGTTCTCTTTTACAAAAAATACGGCAAGTTAGGCCAGTACATTGTCCAATCACAGAAGTTAGATATTGGTTCTCCACATCTTACCTGCAATGTTTCCTAAAGCCCAGACTGCCTGTTCACTAATTTGCATGTGTGGTGAGGATATCAGAGCTATGAAAGCAGGAACTGCTCCTCCATCGACCACTGCTTTTGTTTGCTCAGAGGTGCCAGAAGCAATATTTGTAAGGGCCCAAGCAGCTTCAAACTGCAACGTGCTGTTGTCATGGTAGCCCAAGAAGTCCACCAGCTTTGGGATTAGCCCAGCTTCAATAATGTCATTTAGTGGAGGATTCCTCTCCCGGGACAGCATTTTCCTGCAACAGCAAGTAAAGAAGTCAAACATTAGGCCATGGCTATACAGCGACTTTGGCTGGGAGAAGTCATGTGCAAGTAAGGTTCGATAGAAGTCCCAGCACAATACAAGCAATTGTGACCCAAGGGTACAGCAACAATCAAATTTAAAAAAATAAAATAAAAATGTGAGTTTGGACTTGTGCCTTGGTTGGTGGACACGGATGCAGTACCCTTAGCGCTCGCTCATATGAGCAAATTAATTGGACTAGTGCAATCTGGGAAAAAAAAAAAAAATTGTATTGCACTCAGACCAGTATACTCTGAGGCAGCTCACATTTGCGATTCCTGCAGACACCAGCAATGGAGAGGGAGAAATTACTCTGTCTCCTCTGCACTTGGGCTCAGATTCTCTCATGCCAAAGGATTGTAAGAGCACCGACACTCAGCTCACGCTCGCAGCAGGGCATCATTAACATATATCGCATGTGAAGCCCTCACATCGGATGCCATGAGCTAGTGGGACTCCGGCCCTAGGGATGAAATGCAACTCTATACATTTGTATTGTGCCATGATGTAGCAGCAGCACATGGTGTACCCAAGTCACACACCAAGTGTCTCCTTACACTGAACTGCCATGTGCAAGGGTTATGGAGTGTCACCCCCTTCCTCTATGCCCAGGCCCTGTTACCTTGCAGACTGGGTGCACTTCAGCTCAAGATCTGGGTTCCCAGAGTGAATTCCTTCAACTATCTCATCCAAGGAAAGGGGTGTCATCTAAGGTGGGGGAAACAACCAAGGCCCATTAGTGTGTGTAAGAACACATGTGAATTACCACATTATCTTGCATTGGTCAGTATGCTGTCAACTTTGCACACTGACCCATCCCATGCTCACAGGAATGAGCCCTATGGCAGCAGAGAAACGTTTTGCCTATACAGTACAACGTATGCGATTATTACAGGTAGTGGAGGATCCTACCACCTGCTGACTTTTCTGTTCAGGAGAGAGGTCCCCATCTTCTGGAAATGAAGTCACATTTCGTCTCTTAAGGATCTGCTCATCTTTCTTCGCCTTCCTGAGTTCCACACTGACTTCAGCTCTTCGGCGTCTTAGCTCCTACAATAAGACGCCGTGTTGTCAAATTACCAGGTTGATGTAGAGTCATTACCAATAAACAGCGGCTAGTTGGAAAATTCCTATGACATCATGGCTTCAGCCAAAAACATATATACACCCTCCCAACCTAATGAGCCATCAGCTAGCTCTGCTGCCACTGTACATTCCCAAGGTGACAAGCCATATGGCAGGACCGGTCATGCTGTCCAATCCTGTACATCCATGAGCATGTAGTCAGTGGGTGATCTGGGGGTGGACTATGACACGCCATGTTTGGCACCCATACATGAAGGCGTATACTCCGAGTATATACAGCATTGTTAAGAGACTGCCACGTCCAATATCACATGGCTGGTGGTCTGTAGGCCAAGCAGTAATGCTATCAATACCCTGATCAATTTAAGGGGGGGGGGGGTAGGTGTCTCAGCCTCTGCTAAAATCAACAGCACTAGCTTGCTCAGGAAATACCCTGTAATAGAGTGCAATCAGTCAGAGCGGGAAGAAGAGGCATGAAAAACCTGTGAGTGTAGGAGAGTGCAGTCACTCAGAGAGGAGGCTTGCAAAACCTGTGGTGGAATGATGCACTGTGGTGCTCCCTAACCCTTAATTAAATGCAATTTTCTGCAGAACATGTGGATTGGAATGAAAAAACCACCAATATTTACAGGGGCTGTGCGCTCAGGTTATCCTCAGTTTGGGATACAGACTCCATTTCAGATATTAGGCATAGGGACTACAGAATGGTGGCATGAGAAGGCCAGTTTCTAGGGTTGGGCATCCATGTTTAAGGTGGTAGCCTGACCATTTTGACAAACCTTAGAGAGCAGACAGATTGTCGCGCGGGTGGTAATGGACACACTGTATAAGACTCTTGTCTGTTCTGGGTTAAGTTCCTAATGCCGCATATTTCCACTGAGCAAAAATAAGAGCATTATAGTTCCTGCGGAGTATGCATCTTTATGGTGTACTCACCAAAGGCTCATGTAACCCATAAATGATCAGTAAAGTGGTCCAAGCCAAATACTAGGAAGTAGGAGAAAAAGCAGCTTTATTTAGCACACGACATACCAAAGAAACCACAGCATCAAAAGCCAGGATGAAAGCACCGCTGAATAATCTGGGACAGGATATTACTGTACCTTAGATCGGGGAGAGGGGAATACAATGATCATCAATAGGGATGTATGCACAGGCAAGAAACAAGGTCAAACCAGTTGATGCCTTTACCAATTTCGTAAGCGTATTACTACATGTCAAGTAGAAGCAGCGGAGGGTTTTCATTTTGGCTTTTAGGGTATGTGCACACGTCAGGATTGTTTGAGGATTTCCCCAATAAAAACGCTATAATACTGCATAAAAAAACTGCATACATTAGGCATCCTATTATTTAGAATGCATTCCGCATTTTTTGTGCAAATGTTGCGGTTTTTTTTCACAAAAAAAACACACTCCGGAAAAAGAAGCAACATGTTCATTATTTTTGCGGATTTCCCATTAAATTGGAGTGTCAGGAAAAAAAAAAAAAAAGGCACAAAAAAAAACCCACGCCTGCGAATTTCTGGCAGAAATATCCGGATTTCGTCAGGAAAATTTATGCAAGAAATCCTGACGTGTGTACATACCCTTACAGGCATTTTTTTTTGACCACTCGGTCAGAGGAGGAAGCAGTTTCAGCTGTAAAGGCTACACAGCCAAAAACCTATAGAAACCCTTCCATGGATAATACTCCAACATAATTGTTCCTCCAGCAGACAGTAACAGGAGGATAGACGCTGTATACATGTAAGAGGGTGGTGCTGTTATGGACAGTAAGGAACCCGCTGTCACTTTAAGAGGCTGCACCCCCTTGTCTGGCGTGATGGAATGTTCTGCTTCTCCCCTGCAATAGTCGGTGTGATGAACTAGTCTGGCAGAGTGCAGGTGTGGAGCTGGAGCAGGGTGTGTGAGCTGAGGCTGCAGCAGAGAGGACTTTTTGTGCTGATAGCTGAAAGAACAACTGTCCTGACATAGCTGCAAGAGAGCCAGGAAGATACAGAGAAAGATTTACAGTTTCCAGGAGCATCCCTAGGTTCCAGAAGCAAGGAGAAGACCATGCTTTACAGAGCTGACAGAAAGCAGTGCGTACCACCATATTAGACTGCTGGGGGCCCCTTGGGACTGGAGCCGATTCTCCAACATCACCGTGAGTTTGTTCCCGTTTGGTGCACCTGTTAAGGCCTAGTGTAGGCTTCAATAGTCAGTACACGGGAGCCGTGTGGCCTATTTAGTAAAGGCCAGGGAGGTTATACGTAGAGTAGCATCATCACTTGGTTATTGTTTACATTTGCTGGTTAGACATATTTTGAGTCTGTAATAGTTGGAGCACCGTGCTGTTTTACGGGAAAATATCGTTTATAACTCTTGTAAATTGTCTTTTGCCATTGTATACCCCTGTTTGCATCCTCCTCATTCACTTCATTCCTTGCCTTCCAATAAATCTACCCTGTTGTTTGCACCTCATCTTGTGTATAGTAGGCTCCCTGCACCATGGTGGTCCCCCGGCCATCGCTTCATACTCACAACTGTGTCTTTACCCTTGTTCTTAAATTTCTTCATACGATCATCAGAGTCATTTGTAGGCGGCATCTTATTAGTCACCTGTACTATAGAAGGAAAAAAAAAAAAAAAAATGTATATTAGACACTATTCTAATGCAGATATCTGCAGCAGTGTAATACAGCAGAGTTCTCATTGGGATTACTCAGTTCTTTATAGAAGAAATACTGGATTGTTAAAGGGAACCTATCCCCCTTTTTTTCAATTTGAGATAAAAATATGGTTCAATTGTGCCTGAGCTCTGCTTCACATCAGCACTTTTCATATCTCCCCCCCCCCCCCCCCCCGATTCCCAATCTTTGTTTATAAAATACCTCTGTATTCTCTCCATTTTTGTATGTAAACTACCCTGGTCCGATGGGCAGGGCCTATTCACCATCTCTCCCCCCACTCCTCGGCGTGCTTCTTGACGTAACGAGATCCGTGTATAACACAGATCCTGTTTATTAGCATCCTGGATAGGACCTGTGCACAGTATATACCGTATGGGAATAAACATACTGGAAATAGGAGGAAACCAATATGGCTAAATAGAGCTGTAAGGGGCGCAATAAGGGACAAAAAGAAAGCATTTAGAGAATTAAAGGAAGTAGGTAGTGATGAGGCATTAAATATAGAAAATTAAATAAATTCTGTAAAAAGCAAATCAAGGCAGCAAAGATTGAGACAGAGACTCATTGCCAGAGAGCAAAAATAATCCCAAAATATTCTTTAACTACATAAATAGTAAGAAACTAAAAAATGATAGTGTTGGCCCCCTTAAAAATAGTCTGGGTGAAATGGTGGATGAGGATGAGGAAAAAGCCAGTATGCTAAATGACTTTTTTTAATCAGTATTTACAAAAGAAAATCCCATGGCAGCCAATATGACTAGTGATAAAAATTCCCCATTAAATGTTACCTGCTTAACCCAGCAGGAAGTACGGCGGCGTCTTAAAAAGAACAAAAATTGAGAAATCTCCGGGCCCGGATGGGATACACCCCCCCGAGTACTGCAGGAATTAAGTACAGTCACTGATAAACCATTATTTTTAATCTTTAAGAGTCCATAATAACAGGGTCTGTACCACAGGACTGGCGCATTGCAAATGTGGTGCCAATATTCATAAAGGGGACAAAAACTGAACTCGGAAATTATAGGCCAGTAAGTTTAACCTCTACTGTGGGTAAAATCCTGGAAGGCATTCTAAGGGATACTATACTGGAGTATCTGAAGAGGAATAACCTCATGACCCAGTATCAGCACGGGTTTACTAGGGACCATTCATGTCAGACTAATTTGATCAGCTTCTATGAAGAGGTAAGTTCCGGACTGGACCAAGGGAACCCAGTGGATGTAGTGTATATGGACTTTTCAAAAGCTTTTGATACGGTGCCACACAAAAGGTTGTTACATAAAATGAGAATAATGGGGATAGGGGAAAATATGTGTAAGTGGATTGAGAGCTGGCTCAGGGATAGGAAACAAAGGGTGGTTATTAATGGAGCACACTTGGACTGGGTCGTGGTTAGCAGTGGGGTACCACAGGGGTCAGTATTGGGCCCTCTTTTTATCATTTATTAATGACCTTGTAGGGGGCATTCAGAGTAGAATTTCAATATTTGCAGATGACACTAAACTCTGCAGGGTAATCAATACAGAGGAGGACAATTTTATATTACAGGATGATTTATGTAAACTAGAAGCTTGGGCTGATAAATGGCAAATGAGCTTTAATAGGGATAAATGTAAGGTCATGCACTTGGGTAGAAGTAATAAGATGTATAACTATGTGCTTAATTCTAAATCTCTGGGCAAAAACAGTCAATGAAAAAGACCTGGGTGTATGGGTGGATGACAAACTCATTCAGTGGCCAGTGTCAGGCAGCTGCTACAAAGGCAAATAAAATAATGGGATGTATTAAAAGAGGCATAGATGCTCATGAGGAGAACATAATTTTACCTCTATACAAGTCACTAGTTCGACCACACTTAGAATACTGTGCACAGTTCTGGTCTCCGGTGTATAAGAAAGACATAGCTGAACTAGAGCGGGTGCAGAGAAGAGCGACCAAGGTTATTAGAGGACTGGGGGGTCTGCAATACCAAGATAGGTTATTACACTTGGGGCTGTTTAGTTTGGAAAAACGAAGA
The DNA here is from genome assembly GCF_051348905.1 of Ranitomeya variabilis. Taxonomy (NCBI): domain Eukaryota; kingdom Metazoa; phylum Chordata; class Amphibia; order Anura; family Dendrobatidae; genus Ranitomeya; species Ranitomeya variabilis. The sequence goes on from NC_135238.1 coordinate 80,507,680, forward strand.
CTAAGGGGTGATCTTATTTTAATGTATAAATATATGAGGGGACAGTACAAAGACCTTTCTAATAATCTGTTTAATCATAGACCTGAGACAGGGACAAGGGGGCATCCTCTACGTCTGGAGGAAAGAAGGTTTAATTATAATAACAGACGCGGATTCTTTACTGTAAGAGCAGTGAGACTATGGAACTCTCTGCTGTATGATGTTGTAATGAGTGATTCATTACTTAAATTTAAGAGGGGACTGGATGCCTTTCTGGAAAAGTATAATGTTACAGGGTATATATATTAGATTCCTTGATAAGGCGTTGATCCAGGGAACTAGTCTGATTGCCGTATGTGGAGTCGGGAAGGAATTTTTTTCCCCATGGTGGAGCTTACTCTTACCACATGGGGGTTTTTTGCCTTCCCCTGGATCAACATGTTAGGGCACGTTAGGCTATGGGTTGAACTAGATGGACTTAAAGTCTTCCATGTTATGTAACTATGTAACTATGTAACTATGTAACTATGTAACTATGTAACTATGTAACTATGTAACTATGTAACTATGTAACTATGTAACTATGTAACTATGTAACTATGTAACTATGTAACTATGTAACTATGTACAGTTTCTGCACGTGCGCATTGAATTGGGCTCTCGCGCCTTCACAGTATGCTTTGCCCAACTGTGGTCAAAGAATAAAATCACTATTGCGCATGCGCCTGCATTTTTCATTACGTTCTATGCCCCCTTGCATGGCAAGACAGGCCAATTCAATGCGCACGTGCAGAAACTGTACGGGATCTGTGCTGTTCACAGATCTCGTTATGTCAAGCACACCGAGGAGCAGGCGGAGAGACGGCGAATAGGCCCTGCCCATCGGACTGGGGTAATTTACATACAAAAACATTACAAAGGTATTTTATAAGCAAAGGTATTTTATAAGCAAAGGTATTTTATAAGCAAAGGTATTTTATAAGCAAAGGTATTTTATAAGCAAAGGTAGGGAATCGGGGGATATGAAAGGTACTGCAGTAAAGCAGAGCTCAGGCATAATTGAACCATATTTTTATCTCAAATTGAAAAAAAAAAAAAAAGGAGCGACAGGTTCCCTTTAAAAGGAAACTGGTCATCTGATTCATGCTGAATAAACCACAGGCAGCCTAACAGAGCCTGGGAGAGACCTGTCAATCACCTGGATCAGAGCTACACAAGGAAAGCAAAAAATAGAAGAAACCCAGTAACCACAAAAAAAAAAAAAAAAAAAGTGTAATTAAAACATGTTTTTCCACTAAGAATAGCCTCAGACTAATCTCATCTCCAGCCATGTTCCTCCCAGACAGATCTAACCATTTACCCAGAAATGGCAGTTTTTCATAGAAAGATACCTGGTCACACTCCTGCAACCCAGCTCATGTTTGATGCCCAGAGTTTGGGCAGAATAGAATGTAAGTCCACAAGGACAGGGTCCTCTCCCCTCTGTACCAGTATGTCATTGTACATTTGTCTATGATACCTATAATCCTGTATGTAACCCCTTCTCACATAATGATAAAACCATACATACTCTCACAAAGTTTATAACTGCAAAAAAAATAAAAATAAATAATTTAAGATCTATAAAGGGTATGTGTCCACGTTCAGGAAACGCTGCGTTTTTGACACAGCGCTGAGCCGCAGCGTCAAAAATGCAGCGTCCAGATGTTACAGCATAGTAGAAGGGATTTAATGAAATCCTGTCTCCACTGTGCATTAAAAAACACATGCGTTACATTTTTTCAGAACGCAGCATGTTGCTACAATGAGCAAAACACGCAGGAACACCGCAGGTGACCTGCCAGTGACCTCAGGTGCATTTTTGGTCAGGATTTTACCTGCATAAAATCCTGACCAAAACCTGGAGCAAACCTGACCGTGGACACATACCCTTAGGGTATGTGTCCACGTTCAGGATTTTATATCAGTATTTGTAAGCTAAAACCAGGAGTGGGTGATAAATGCAGAAGTGGTGCATATGTTTCTGTTATACTTTTCCTCCAATTGTTCCACTCCTGGTTTTGGCTTACAAATACTGATGGAAAATCCTGACCAAATCCTGAACGTGGACACATACCCTTACAGTGACTGTTCATACTGCTTTTTGTGTGGTATATTAGGGTATGTGTCCACGTTCAGGAAACGCTGAATTTTTGACGCAGCCTTGAGCAGCATACATAAAAAACGCAGCGTCCAGATGTTACAGCATAGTGGAGGGGATTTCATGAAATCCTGTCTCCACTATGCAGTAAAAGACGCATGCGGCACACCCAAGAAAACTCACATGCGGCGCGTCTTTTAAGAACGCAGCATGTCCTTACATTGCAGAAAAAACTCAAGGACAACGCAGGTGACCTGCCAGTGACCTCAGGTGCAGATTTGGTCAGGATTTTACCTGCATAAAATCCTGAAGCAATCCTGAACGTGGACACATACCCTTACTAAGCAGGCAGCCAGAGTACAAAATAGCATGGAACATACAGATAGAGAGACCTCATTTATAGACCGAGCTGTTTTACATCATGGTTCAGCCATTGTGTGCAGTCAGAATAGATACAGATATCTCATAGCTATCCAGATATGACAAAGTTTGAGGCATATTTGCCCCTCATCACCCAGGCCTAGCCTGCAGTCCCACCACACACCTTACCTACCCTACACTACACAGCACACCAGCACAAGCCTTCTACACAGGCACCTGGGCCTCCACCTTATAAACCAGCAGGGTGTGGTCATTGCTCCATGAAGCACATCAGCTGCCGAAGGGAAAAGCTGTATTATGTAATGCGGCATCACAGCCTGAAAGGCTACTTTCACACTAGCGTCGTGCACTGCACGTCGCTATGCGTCGTTTTGCAGAAAAAACTCATCCTGCAAAAGTGCTTGCAGGATGCGTATTTTCTCCATTGACTTGCATTAGTAACGCAGTGCGACGCATTGCCACACGTTGCAACCGTCGTGCGACCGTCGCCACCAAAAAACGTTGCTTGTAACGTTTTTTGGTGCGTCGTTCCCGTCTTTGCCGGAACTCCGCCCCCGCCTCCCCGCACCTCACAATGGGGCAGCGGATGCGTTTAAAAACAGCATCCGCTGCCCCCGTTGTGCAGTGCATTCACTGCTAGCGTCGGTACATTGCAACGACGCAATTCGTCGTGCGTCGTCCGACGCTAGTGTGAAAGTAGCCTTAGGCTACTTTCACACTAGCGTCGGGTGACGTCCTTCGCAATGCGTCATTTTGTAGAAAAACCGCATCCTGCAAAGTTGCCCGCAGGATGCGTTTATTCTCCTTAGACGTGCATTAGCGACGCATTGCGACGGATTGCCACACGTCGCATCCATCGTGCGACGGATGCGTCATGTTTTGGCGGACCATCGGCACAGAAAAACGTTCCATGTAACTTTTTTTGTGTCATCCATTTTCGACCTCGCATGTGCGGCCAAAACTCCGCCCCCTGCTCCCCGGAACTCACAATGGGCAGCGGATGCTCTGTAAAACTGCATCTGCTGGCCACGTTGTGCTACATTAACACACTGTCCGTTGGGCCGACGGTTTGCGACGGCCCGTACCGACGGACTAGTGTGAAAGTAGCCTAATACCAGGGCTCCGCCATACCAATACATCCCACAGCATTCTCCCAATGCCTTCATGTGCTTCCTATATACAGTCTTGTATCTTTTCCAATAACTGCAAATCATGTGATTTTTTTCCTTTATGTTTTAAATATAAAAACTTTTAGGAGATGTTTAATTTTTTTACCCTTTCAGACCACGTTCCCACAAATGAGGTTTTGATGAGTGTTTGATGTTGCAGATTTTCTGCACTTATTAAGGAAATTAGGTTACTTGCATTTTTTCGTTACGTTTTTGTGAGCGTTTTTTTTCCGCTGCGTTTTTTTGTCTCTATGTCTCTTGTTTTTCTGGCATTTGGCTTTGACAAAACTTTATTGATAAAGTGAGTCATATGCGGATTACATTTTTAACCTGCGGATTTTCCACATCTAATGCAAGTCTATCTGCACAGAAAGCTCAGCATACCACAGGAGAACTTGGCATATTGCAGATTTGAAATTTGCACAACAGGTCAGTTTATGCTGAGTAAGCTGCTTTCACACATCAGTTTTTTTTACTGTCAGGCTGAATCCAGCGAATTTTGAAAACAACGGATCCGTTGCAAATAGTGAAAAACTGATGTGACGGATCCGTTTTTTCATCGAATCCGGCTAAATGATCCGGATAATTGGATCCTTTGTTTATGGGGAGGAGAGAGAGAGAGAGAGTTACCAGAATGGAAAAAGCGAAAAAATCGGAGCATGCTCGGTTTCAAAAAACAGAATCCGTCGCCATAGGCTTCCATTATAGGAAAAGCCGGATGGCGTTGGATCCGTCGCTGTCCGTTTTTTAGACAGACACAAAAACGTTCCTCTGTGCGTTCTCTCCGGCTGCAGGACCGACAATTTTCCACGAATCCGGCGAAAAAAGGATGAAACGTGAGGAAATCCATCGCTAATACAAGTCTATGAGAGAAACGGATCCGGCGGCAACTTTTGCTGGATCCCTTTTTTTCAAAATTCAACGGATTGTGCCTGACGGCAAAAAACTGATGTGTGAAAGCAGCCTAAGGGTATGTGTCCATGGTCCGGATTGGCAGCGCTTTGGACCCAGCGCTGACAGCTTTTGTACGCGCTGTGATTCCACATGTGTTCATTGAACCGTGCGGAATCACTGCTTCCTATATATTGGACGGTGATATTTATCTTGCGGAGACTGAGCGCCTCCGCAAGATAAATAAACATGCTGCGGTCTAGAAAGAAGTGCCGCATGTCCAGTTACGCAGGGAAGCCGGAGGCGTCCCAGCACACATAGTGGAGATGGCATTTCATAAAATCCCATCCACTATGCTGTAACATCTGGCCACTGCGGCTGTACACAGCGTCCAATCCGCAGCGAATACTGACCGTGTAAGGCTACGTGCACACGCTGCGGATTTTGCTGCGGAATTTTCTGCAGCGGTTTTGCATAATCCGCAGTGCAAAACCACTGCGGTTTTCACTGCGGATTTTTGTGCGGTTTCTTCTGCGGATTCCTCTGCGGGTTTTCAACTGCACTTTCCTATTGGTGCAAGTTGAAATCCGCAGCGGAATCTGCAGAAAGAAGTGACATGCTCCTTCTTTTTTTCTGCAGAGAATCCGCGCGGATTTTTCCGCATCGTGGGCACTGCGGATTTTGTTTTCCATAGGGTTACATTATACTGTACACCGTATGGAAAACTGCTGCGGATCCGCAGCGTCAAATCCGCTGCGGATCCGCAGCAAAATCCGCAGCGTGTGCACGTAGCCTCAGGGTACTCACCCACATTCAGGAATTGCTGAGGGTTTGACGCTGCGTGTTTATGCAGCATCCACCCCGCAGCGGCCAGATGTTACAGCATAGTGGATGGGATTTCTAGAAATCCCATGCCCACTATGTGACTCTGTGCACCTGTGGATCACTCGCAGAAACTGACATGTGGCACGTCTTTCAAGACCGCAGCATGGCAATTTCTCTTGCAGAGATGCTTCTGTCCGCTACAGAAATAACATCAATAGAAATGTATTGAATGCAGTAAATTCACAGTGAACACATGCGGATTTACCTGCAGTCAATAGAAGGCAGCGTTTTGGAAGCTGCAAACATTCGCTGCGTCCAAAGCGCTGTTACATCCGGAACGTGGACACATAGCCTAACTGCTCTTTCACATGTCCTGATATTTCCAGTACTGGAAAAACCAGTCCCAGAGATATTGTGTCAGTGTGTTTACTAAGTGGGGCAACCATGTTCCACCTGTGCGCTACATCAGTATCACACGTACCTGGGAATCAGCAGTTCTGTTTGTGATGTTCCCTGGTGCTGGGTGCTGAACATAACTCACATCACTGCCCCCTGCTCCGGCTGGTAAGGTGCTTTCAATATTGGCCCCCCCAACCAAAAAACAGCAGCCTGCAGCCACCCAGAAAAGGCACATCTATTAGATGCGCCAATCCTGGCACGTAGCTTTGATCTTCCCACTTGCCCTGTCAAGATGGCAAGTGGGGTTCATATTTGTGGGGTGGATGTCACCTTTGTATTGTCCAGTGACATCAAGCCCACGGCTTAGTAATGGAGAGACGTCTATAAGACACCTATCCATTACTAATCCTATAGTTATACTGGAAGAAGAGACACAGCCAGAATAAAGTCTTTTATTAGAAATGGAGATACTGACACACGTAGACCCATTCAAATGAATGGGTCTGTGCACGTCAGTGTGTTTCTATGGACCGTGTGTCCTTGGGCAAAACACGCTGACATGTCGGTTTTTTACCGTCAGCACGGGCCGCAAAACATCCCGCACACGTGCACGTGAATGACACACACATAGATGTCATCTGTGTGACACGCACTGGCGCCTGAGAAGCAGCAGTACAGTAAGCACTGCTCCCCAGCGCCAGGTGCTGAAGACGACTCTCATCATTCTCTCATGCTCTGATGGCGATCAGCACGAGCAGGGGAGAATTATGAGAGTTGTATTCAAGTAATCACAATGACAGCAGGAGGCGGCTGATGGGACTATTACTCCCATCAGCCTATGCCTGCTGCCGCTAATGACAGTGACAGCAGGAGCAGCTGATGGGGGTATTCATCAGCCGCAACTTGCACTATAAATAAATAAATTAAAAACTCTGCATTTAGTATTATTATTATTTATTATTATTATTATTATTATTATTTATTTATATAGCACCATTGATTCCATGGTGCTGTACATGAGAAGGGGTTACATACAAATTACAAATATCACTTACAGTAGACGTACTAACAATGACAGACTGATACAGAGGGGCGAGGACCCTGCCCTTGTGGGCTTAAATTCTACAGGATGGTGGGGATGGAGACAATAGGTTGAGGGTTGTAGGAGCACCGGTGTTGGTGAGGCGGTAGCTTCAGTAGTGGTGAGGAGGCAGCAGGGTCAGTGCAGGCTGTAGGCTTTCCTGAAGAGGTGGGTATTCAGGTTCCATCTGAAGGATCCGAATGTGGTTGATAGTCGGACGTGTTGGGGCAAAGAATTCCAGAGGATGGGGGATATTCTGGAGAAGTCTTGGAGGCGGTTGTGTGAGGAGCGGATAAGTGTGAAGGAGAGGAAATCTTGGGAGGACCGGAGATTACGTGAGGGAAGATATTGGGAGATTAGTTCAGAGATATATGGGAGAGACCGGTTATGGATGGCTTTGTAGGTCAGTATTAGTAATTTGAACTGGATACCCTGAGGGAATGGGAGCCAGTGAAGAGATCTGCAGAGAGGGGAAGCGGAGGAGTAGCAAGGAGAGAGATGAATTAGTCGGGCAGCAGAGTTAAGGAAGGACGGGAGAGGTGCAAGGGCATTAGCAGGGAGGCCACAGAAAAGGATGTTGCAGTAGTCAAGGCGGGAGATGATGAAGACATACACATGCATTTTAGTAGATTGACGGTTGAGGAAAGGATGGATTCTGGAGATATTTTTGAGCTGGAGGCGACAGGAGGTGGAGAGAGCTTGGATGTGCGGTTTGAAGGACAGGGAAGAGTCAAGGGTTACTCCGAGGCAGCGGACGTCCGGTATGGGGGAAAGTGTGATGTCATTAATTCCGATCGATAGGTCAGGTATGGAAGATCTATGAGATGGAGGAAAGATGATGAATTCAGATTTGTCCACAATGAGTTTGAGGAAGCGAGAGGAGAAGAAGGAGGATATGGCTGATAGACACTCTGGGATTCTGGACAGCAGAGAGGTGATGTCTGGTCCAGAAAGGTAGATCTCAGTGTCATCAGCATAAAGGTGGTTCTGGAATCCATGGGACTTTATGAGTTGTCCCAGGCCAAGTGTGTAGATTGAGAAGAGTAGGGGTCCTAGAACAGAGCCTTGTGGGACTCCAAAAGAAAGAGGGTGGGATAAGGAGGTAGTGTGGGAGTGGGAGACGCTGAATGTGCGGTTGGAAAGGTATGAGGAGATCCAGGATAGGGCGAGGTCTTTGATGCCAAAGGAGGAGAGGATCTGTAGTAGGAGGCAGTGGTCAACTGTGTCAAAAGCAGAGGACAGGTCTAGAAGGAGGAGTACAGAGTATTGTCCGTTAGCTTTGGCTGTAAGTAGGTCATTAGTGATTTTGGTCAGGGCTGTCTCAGTTGAGTGATGGGGGTGAAACCAGATTGTAGATTGTCAAAGAGCAAGTTAGATGAGAGGTGGGAGGAAAGTTCAGCGTGGAAGTGCTGCTCCAGGAGTTTGGAAGCGAATGGGAGCAGCGATATTGGGCGATAGCTGGACATAGCAGTTGGATCGAGGGTTGGCTTTTTAAGGATAGGCGTGATTGTGGCATGTTTGAAAGCAGAATGGAAGGTGCCAGAAGTTAGTGATAGGTTGAAGAGGTGGGTTAGGAATGGGATATGTGTGGTGGTGAGGTTGGGGAGGAGGTGGGATGAGATGGGGTTAAGCGCACAGGTGGTGAGGTGCGATTTGGAGAGGAGACAATTAAGCCCCCTTCAGTGATCTTGGAGAGGGAGGTTATGGGGTTTGGGCATTGGTCTGGTATACAAAGGGGTTGTGGTGGTTGAACAATGAAGACTTGCCTTGTTTGGTCGATCTTATTTTTAAAGTGTGTGGCAAAGTCCTCAGCAGAGATGAGGGAGGTTGGAAGGGGCAGTGGGGGGCGGAGGAGGGAGTTAAAGGTTTTGAATAACTGTTTGGGGTTGTAGGATTGGGAGGATACGAGGGTTGTGAAGTAGGCTGTTTAGCAGAGGTGAGAGCAGATTTAAAAGCGAGTGTTGCCTGTTTGAATACAGTGAAGTCGTCTTGCGAATGTGTTTTCTTCCAATGCCGCTCTGCAACCCTGGACAGTTGCCGGAGCTTTTAATTGGTGTTATTGTGCCAGGGTTGTCTATTGATACGTCACACTCTGCCATGAATGAGAGGGGCGACCGTGTCAATAGCTGATGCGAGAGTGGCATTGTAGAAAGCAGTGGCATTGTTTGTGTCGTGGAGTGAGGATATGGATGCCAGTGGTAGGATAGAGTCAGAGAGCATGTGGGAGTCTAGGTGTGCAAGGTTTCTGTGGGCGTGCGCATGTTGCTGGACATGGGTGACAGGTGAGGAGGACAGGGATGAGAAAGTGAGCAGATGGTGGTCGGATAGAGGGAGAGGGGAGGTGGTGAAGTTAGATAGAGAGTAGAGACGTGTGAAGACCAGGTCTAGGGTATGTCCGTCTGTGTGGGTGGCTGCGGAGGACCACTGAGTAAGTCCAAAAGATGAAGTAAGGGACAGAAGTTTGGAGGCTGTTGACTGAGGAGTATCAGTGGGGATGTTGAAGTCAGCCATGATGATGGTGCGAATGTCAGCAGAGAGGAAGTGAAGAAGCCAGGTGGAGAATTGGTCAATAAAGGCAGTGGCTGGGCCTGGAGGTCGGTATATGACGGCCACTTGGAGGTTGGAGGGAGAGTAGATGCGGACAGAGTGGACTTCAAGAGAGGGGAGGATAAGGGAGGGTAGAGGTGGTATTGGGTTAAAGGTGCAGTTAGAAGAAAGAAGACCCACTCCTCCACCATGTCTGTTGCCGGGGCGAGGGGTGTGGGTGAAGTAGAGGCCGCCATAACACAGCGCAGCAGGGGAAGCGGTGTCAGAGGGTGTTAGCCATGTTTCTGTGAGGCCAAGGAAGGCAAGATTGTGAGAGAGAAAAAGGTCATAAATCACATGATGCTTATTGCAGATTGAGCGGGCATTCCAGAGTGCTCAGAGAGAGGGAGCAGGGGGTGGGCATCAGGGGCACGGGTTTTATGTTTGAAAGATTGCGGTAGTTCGTATTAGGGAGCAATAGGAAGGGGTAGTCATGTGAGGTATGAGCTGTGGGGGTCCAGAGATGGGAGATATGTCGCCAGCAGTGAGGAGAAGCAGAGAAAGGGAGAGCAGGTGGGAGAAGGAGAGTGGCCGGCTTGTTTTGTGTTTTATTAGAACAGATTAGAGGTTGAGGAGCAGGTCAGCAGAGGAGGGCAGGTGGGGAGGTAAGAGTGCAGTAGAGATTATTATTTGGTTAGAGGGTGCTGAGGTTTGTGGATAGCGAAGGAGAGAGAGGATTAGTGGAGAAAACACTGTAAGGACATATGTAAGCATGATGAAGGAGTAAGATGTGTTAATAGAAAAGCTAGGTCCAAGTAAAAAGAAGTGCTTATTCAGCAGACATACCCAAAAGAGACAGAAAAATAGAGTGAGGTCCTGACTCCTGCCGTGACTAACTGCCATTGAAATAACTGCGGCGTCTCAATGCTTAGCTGCATGATGCTTTGCTGCAGGGATGCGCGTGCCTGACCCCACAGGCGTGCACCCCTTAAGATGCTACTAAATTTAGAGGACTGAGTAAAGGATTAGGTGAGAGGGATTGTGGGACCTGATTGGGGATAAATTAGCAATTGGCCAACACCCCGGGGGAGGTTACATTATCAAAGTCACTGAGCCTGGCTAGAACCATATGCTCCAACACCTCCTTGTACAAGATAATATCTCCTGTGACCCCAGCATGGATGTGCAGCAGTATTTAATACAATACAATACAACAAATAAATTTAGCAAACATTCAGGAGGCACATTAAAGGAATTGTTGCGGGATGATAGGCAGCAGTTGACAGGAAGCAGAGATTGTACGATTAAAGGGAATGTTGCAGGATGATAGGCAGCAGTTGACAGGAAGCAGAGATTGTACCATTAAAGGGAATGTTGCAGGATGATAGGCAGCAGTTGACAGGAAGCAGAGATTGTACCATTAAAGGGAATGTTGCAGGATGATAGGCAGCAGTTGACAGGAAGCAGATATTGTACCATTAAAGGGAATGTTGCAGGATGATAGGCAACAGTTGACAGGAAGCAGAGATTGTACCATTAAAGGGAATGTTGCAGGATGATAGGCAGCAGTTGACAGGAAGCAGAGATTGTACCATTAAAGGGAATGTTGCAGGATGATAGGCAACAGTTGACAGGAAGCAGAGATTGTACCATTAAAGGGAATGTTGCAGGATGATAGGCAGCAGTTGACAAGAAGCAGAGATTGTACCATTAAAGGGAATGTTGCAGGATGATAGGCAGCAGTTGACAGGAAGCAGAGATTGTACCATTAAAGGGAATGTTTCAGGATGATAGGCAGCAGTTGACAGGAAGCAGAGATTGTACCATTAAAGGAAATGTTGCAGGTTGACAGGAAGCAGAGATTGTCCCTGTGTGAATAGAGGAGATGGAAGTTAATTCCCAGCCGTTGAAATAACTGCGGCATCTGTATGCTTAGCTGCGTGATGCTTTGCTGCAGGGATGCGCATGCCTGACCCCACACATGGGTTCCCCTCTATTTTCTATAACTAGCCAGGCAAAACTCACAACTGGGGGCTGCAACCCTCAGCTGTCAGCTTCAGCAAGGTCAGTTATGAATAGAATGGGCCACACACTGTTTTTTAAATTATTTAAATAAATAATTTTAAAAAACCGCATGGGGGTCCCCCCATTTTTGACAGCCAGCCTTGCTAAAGCTGACAGTTGGGGGCTGGTATTCTCAGGCTGGTAAGGGGCCATTGATATAGGCCTCCCCAGCCTAAAAATAGCAGCCCAAAGCTGCCCAGAAAAGGCACATCTATGAGATGTGCCAATTCTAGTGCTTTCCCCGGCTCTTCCTACTTACCGGTGGCAAGTGGGGTTAATATTTTTGGAGTTGATGTCACCTTTGTATTGTCAGGTGACATCAAGGGCAAGGCTTAGTAATGGAGAAGCGTCTATAAGGCACCTATCCATTACTAATTCTATAGTTATATGGTAAATAAAGACACAGCCAGAATAAAGTACTTTATTAGAAATAAAACAAAACACAGTTTTCCATTTTTATTTAAAAATAGCAAACACAGTTATACTCACCTAACTCCTAATTCCAATGAATCCCTTGTTTCCTTAATAAACCAAAAATAAAAAAAAATACCCTTCACCTATCAGTCGTTCTGTCCAAGATGCAACTGCAGCGCCCCAGAGTCCTGGTCGTTGCAGTAACGTCGCTCTGCCGCTAAGGGGAGCGATGTTACGTCTGATGGCACTAAAGGAGTTCACCTGACCAGGTATCACAGTCACACATTACACTTCACACTCTGGCCACCAGGGGGAGCAAAAGGTTCTATGTATTAGGCCACTCCTCACACTCTGGTAAAACTGGGGGTTGGATAGGAAGTTAGGAAGAAGCTGACTGGGTTTTGCCCAGGTAACATCTAGTGAGAGAAGAGGTTGCTTGGAAAGACACAGGGAGGTCCCTGTCAGGGGTGGGATTCTGACAGTGGCCTAGCACAGGACAGATTGTTACGGAGCCGTGCCTGCACCTCATTGCGGCGGCATCTTAAGAAAGGACACGAAGCGAAGTATATTGTGGAGAAGTGAGAAACGAGATCACAGCACAAAGGTGATAGAATCAGAAGGAGTCGTGCCCCGAGATCGGCAACATCCTTCTGAGGTGCGTAGCCGGTGGCCAGAGCACCGAGGAAGTAATAGGCTCTACGCATTACTTTGAACTACGGCAGGGCAGTTAACTCTAGGTTGGCTGTCTCACCTTTTCACCTAATGAAGACAACGGAGGCAATTGTGGGAGAGGGGCGTCTCTAGGGTCCCTATAAAATAACTCCAGGCCTACCCCGTCATACGGGTGCGCCCTATCCATATCACCTGGGGGACGGAGAGAGAACAGAAACATACACGACAGTTGTGAGGACTATCCCGTGGTGCTCAGCAGGGAGGTACTACAACACCCAGGCGCTAGTAGGAAGGCTACTGATTTCCACCTGCAAAGGGAACTCTGGATGTGCCTTCGGACCGGCCGGTCTCAGCCAGCCCTGTTAGCAGTGCTCTGGATTGCGGATGCCGAAGCCTTCAGTAAAAAGGTAAAGAGACAGCAATCCTGTGTCCTCGTCATTTACTTACTGGCTTTTACGTGATTACTTACTATTTTCCTAAAGATATTGACATTTGAATTATATTGTATTATAATTGGGACAAAGTCTCTTGTCTCCTGTTTCTTTGTCCGGGGTTTTTCTTTCAATAATTCTTGGCGTGATAGATTGGCAACATAGTTTTTTGATGCCTTCAGTGATTTTTCATCATAGCCCTTTTCTTTGCCAAGAATTTGGCAGTTAATAATTTTGCTTCTTTGTCAAATTGTTGGGGATTTGAGCAATTCCGGTGCAATCTCATAAATTGACTTTTTGGTACGTTTATTAGCCAATCTGGTAAATGACAGCTATCCATCTGGATGAAGCTGTTGACATCTGTTGTCTTGTTAAAAGTACAGGTATGTATACGATTGTTTTCAATAAAAATGTTTAGATCTAAAAAATGTATCTTTTTATTACTAGCGTTACTGGTAGAGTTTAAAAAGAACTCATTTTTATTAATGTCAGTTAAAAATTTGTCTAGGGACTTCGGGCTTTCTGACCAGATAAAAATGACATCATCTATAAATCGATGCCAGAGGACCAGGTCCGCGCGTAGGGTGCCCCCAGGGTAGATGTGGTCTTCTTCCCAATGACCCACATAGAGGTTTGCATAGCTTGGCGTGAACCTGGTCCCCATTGCTGTACCCCATTGCTGGGCATAGTAGTGCTCCTCAAATCTAAAAAAGTTGTGCGTTAAAATAAATAACATGCATTCTTTCAAATATTTTATTTCCCACATATCCCAAATAACTTTCCCCACATGTCTACTTTACATTAGCACAATTTTTGAAACAACATTTTTTTAGTTAGGAAGTTATAAGGGTTAAAAGTTTACCAGAAATTTGTCATTTTTACAGCAAAATTTACAAAACCATTTTTTTAGGGACTGCATCACATTTAAAGTTACTTTGGGGGGGCCTTCATGACAGAAAATACTCAAAAGTGACGCCATTCTAAAAACTGCACCCCCCAATGTACTCAAAACCACATTCAAGAAGTTTATTAACCCTTCCGATGGTTCACAGGAGCTAAAGCAATGTGGAAGGAAAAAGTGAACATTTCACAAAAATTTTACTTTAGCTCCAAATTTGTTATTTTCACAAGGGTAACAGGAGAAAATGAAAAAAATTCAGAGTGATATGGTGTGAAAACACTGAACTTGAACTGCAGTGACCTCATCAATGTTTTTTCTGACTATGCTGAGGTCACCGCAGTGCAGCTGTCACGGGGAGACAATGAGGGCGAGAGCTAATAACCCGGGCCCCTGCAATTTCCCTCAGACTAGGGAAACCCTGTCTGACCCTCTACCTGAAGTTTACAATGAAGGTGTGCATGTCCAGGCCTCCACCCTCACCCTGACTCCTGATTCAGCCCTAGACTGAACACCACCGCCCACCACCCAGTGAATGCAATAGACCAATACCCACAGTAATAACAAACAAGGATAAAGGAAAATATACACCACGCCGCAGTCAATCAGGAATCACTATAAATGTGCAGGGCAAAATAAATACAAATATAGGAAGGAGTAAATAAGACAAAGGATAATACACCACCAGCAACGATTCTCCAACAACCAGCTCTCCACTCCGGACCGAGATAACTACGGATAAGACAGAAGCTATAATTGGCGACGCCCAAAGATCAGGAGAACCATTTAAAGGAAATGGGCATGGCCCAGCTTCCAATCCGAGGATCAGATAAATTAACCCCGGAGCAGCCATACGAAAACTAGCCGACGCCAATGAGCAAACAGTGGTCAAACGCGGAATTATCGCTGTCTGTCAGACGACCTGGTCTGAACAGTGTCCGACATGACAGCAGCCCTGCTGGGAACACAGCCTCACTGATCGGCGGTAACCTCGATACTGAGCCTCTGCTGCCGTGTGTGACCCTATTATTACACCTACTCTGTGGTTCTCTGTACCCTCTAAATTCCAAAGCACCCCTCTATAATATAGTAATGCCGGGTGCAAGTGCCCTAGAAAACAGAGCCCACATTTTGCCCCCTAGAAAGTAATAATGCCCTTTGTGTGCCCCTTTGATAGTCACAGTAACCTGAGTTCCCCTATTACAATAAGTGCCCACTTTACATTTAATAATGTCCAGTGTCTCCCCCTGTACAGCTCCCCTATACACAGTATAATGCCCTCTAACTGTATAGTGCCACCCACACTGTATACTGAACCCTTAGTAGCCTTCAAACTGTTTGATGGCTCCAACACTGCAATTCCCACACTGTATGATGGCCCCATAGATAACCTCCATATAGTATAATGTGCCAGATAGTCCTCAATATAGCACAAGGCAGCACCCCTATAGACAGACCCTGTAGTTTAAAGCAGCACCCCCCATAGGCAGACCCTGTAGTATAAGGCAGCACCCCCATAGGCAGATCCTGAAGAATAAGGCAGCACTCCCCCCTATAGGCAGATCCTGTAGAATAAGGCAGCACTCCCACCCATAGGCAGATCCTGTAGAATAAGGCAGCACTCCCTCCCTATAGGCAGATCCTGTATATAAGGCAGCACTCCCCCCCCATAGGCAGATCCTGTAGAACAAGGCAGCACCCCCCCATAGGCAGATCCTGTAGAATAAGGCAGCACTCCCCCCCATTGGCAGATCCTGTAGAGCAAGGCAGCACTCTCCCCTATAGGCAGATCCTGTATATAAGGCAGCACTCCCCCCTATAGGCAGATACTGTAGAATAAGGCAGCACTCCCCCCTATAGGCAGTGTGAGGCAGTGACCCCTGTTACAGCTAGGGGGCGCTGTATGTGCTCTTCAGAATGTGCATGGAAGTGTAGTGAGGCCATGAGAGCGTACTACAGATACAGGTGTGGCTGTAATTAGAATAGTGAAGCAGTGACTGATTAAAAAGCGCTGTAGTAGTGGGGGAGGTGTGTCAGTGTGTTCTTGGAAGCAGACAGGGTAGTTGTCTGCAGAGCTCTCACTGTGTGGAGTAACACAGAGGCTAAAGGAACCAGAGAGACTGACACCGTGCGTCTTGGGCTGTCTTATGTGTACCCGGCTGCACTCCAGAGGATAAAGAGTGCAGTGCGCTGAGTGAGTACAGAGACTTGTTACTGGCGTGCGGTCACCCAGGGAAACTGGACAGAGGGAAGTTCAGCCTGTGTATTGACTGCATGATATAGCCATGCATTATTAATGGACTGTATGAAGAAGCTGTATACTATATTGACTGTGTGAAGTAACACAATAAAAGAACGTTTTGTTTGAACTTGCTTGGGTCACTGCCGTTTCACTGTGTATGGTCCTACCGCTGCAGCACAGCAGATACTGTAGAATAAGGCAGCACTCCCCCCTATAGGCAGATCCTGTAAAATAAGGTAGCACTCTGTTGTGAATTCTGCTCTTGGGTTCCCTCCGGTGCTTGTTGCTGGTAATGCAGTGTCCCTGGGTTGTAATGCTGCTCAGGTGTCCCCGCTTATTGCTTTCTCACTGGGTATTTAGGTGTGCAGGATCCATTAGTCCTTGCCAGTTGTCCATTGTTCTTGGAGGTTTCACATCTCTTTCTGGTTCCTCCTGCCCTGCTGCCCAACTCAGCAAAGATAAGTTCTGGTTTCTTGTTTTTGCAGCCCACATGCTGTGGGCTTTACAGTTTAGTGCTATTCTATGTTTTTTCTTGTCCAGCTTAGACTGTGTAAGGATTTATTCAGTCAAGTTGGATTCTCAGGAGATGCAGATATACATTCCATGTCTTTAGTTAGATGGTGGAATTTTTGTATTTTCTGCTATGGATATTTTTCAGTGTTTTAATACTGACCGCTTAGTATTCTGTCCTATCCTTTTCTATTTAGCTAGAGTGGCCTCCTTTGCTAAATCCTGTCTTCAGTCTGCGTGTGTTTTTTCCTCTCCTCTCACAGTCAATATTTGTGGGGGGCTGCCTATCCTTTGGGGTTTTTCTCTGAGGCAAGATAGGATTCCCATTTCTATCTATTGGGGTATTTTGTCCTCCGGCTGTGTCGAGGTGTCTAGGATTGTTAGGTACATCCCACGGCTAGTTCTAGTTGCGGTGTTAAGTTCAGGGTTTGCGGTCAGTACAGGTTCCACCTTCTCCAGAGATAGTTTCATGCTGCTCCAAGGTCACCGGATCATAACAGTACAACTGGCCAATAATGAGTTAAATGCATCTCAGAAGAAGGGAAGGAAGGTGTTGAGCCATTTTTTTTTCTGTAGTCTGCTTTGTCTTTCCTTCCCTCTTTGCCTCTGGGTGGCTGAGGAGTTTTTTGCTAGCATGGATGTTCAGGGATTAGCTTCTCATGTAGATCAGCTTGCGGCTAGGGTACAGGGTATTTCTGATTATATTGTTCAGACTCCGGTTTTAGAGCCTAAGATTCCTACTCCTGATTTGTTTTTTGGTGACAGGTCCACATTTTTGAGTTTTAAAAACAACTGTAAACTGTTTTTTGCTCTAAAACCTCGATCCGCTGGTGATTCCATTCAGCAGGTTAAAATTGTCATCTCCCTGTTGCGTGGCGATCCTCAGGATTGGGCTTTTTCCCTGGAATCGGGGAATCCGGCCTTGCTTAATATAGACGCCTTTTTCCAGGCTCTAGGATTATTATATGATGAACCAAATTCTGTGGATCAAGCGGAGAAGACCTTGTTGACCCTGTCTCAGGGTCAAGAAGCGGCAGAATTGTACTGTCAGAAATTTAGAAAATGGTCTGTGTTGACTAAATGGAATGATTATGCTTTGGCGGCAATTTTCAGAAAGGGTCTTTCTGAATCCGTTAAAGATGTTATGGTGGGGTTTCCCACGCCTGTCGAACTGAGTGATTCTATGTCTCTGGCCATTCAGATTGATCGGCGCTTGCGGGAGCGCAGATCTGTGCGCGCAGTGGCGTTGTCCTCAGAGCAGATGCCTGAGCCAATGCAGTGTGATAGGATTCTGTCTAGAGCGGAACAGCAAGGATTCAGACGTCAGAACAGGTTGTGTTTTTATTGTGGCGATGCTTCTCATGTCATTTCGGTTTGCCCTAAATGTACAAAGAGGATCGCTAGTTCATTTACCATCAGTACTGTACAACCTAAATTTCTGTTATCTGTGTCCTTGATCTGCTCATTGTCATCAGTTTCTGTCATGGCATTTGTGGATTCAGGCGCCGCCCTGAACTTAATGGACTTTGAGTTTGCCAGGCGTTGTGGTTTTTCCTTGCAGTCTTTGCAGAACCTTATTCCTTTAAGGGGCATTGATGCTACACCCTTGGCTAAAAATAAGCCTCAGTTTTGGACACAGGTGACCATGTGCATGGCGTCAGCCCACCAGGAAGATTGTCAATTTCTTTTGTTGCATAATTTGCATGATGCTATCGTGCTGGGTTTTCCGTGGTTGCAGGTACATAATCCTGTGTTGGATTGGAAGTCTATGTCTGTGATTAGTTGGGGTTGTCAGGGGGTTCATAATGACGTCCCTTTGATGTCAATCTCCTCTTCTTCCTCTTCTGAAATTCCAGAGTTTTTGTCTGATTTTCAGGATGTATTCGATGAGCCCAAGTCCAGTGCCCTTCCACCGCATAGGGACTGTGATTGTGCGATTGACTTGATTCCAGGCTGTAAGTTTCCTAAGGGCCGACTTTTCAACCTATCTGTGCCTGAACATACCGCCATGCGGACTTATGTTAAGGAGTCTTTGGAGAAGGGCATATTCGGCCATCTTCCTCACCGTTGGGAGCGGGATTTTTTTTTGTTGCTAAGAAGGATGGTTCCTTGAGACCCTGTATTGATTATCGCCTCTTGAATAAGATCACGGTCAAGTTTCAATACCCGTTGCCTCTGCTTTCCGATTTGTTTGCTAGGATTAAGGGGGCTAGTTGGTTTACTAAGATTGACCTTCGGGGGGCATATAATCTTGTTCGTATTAAGCAGGGTGATGAATGGAAAACTGCGTTTAATACGCCCGAAGGTCATTTTGAATACCTTGTGATGCCATTCGGGCTCTCTAATGCTGCTTCTGTTTTTCAGTCCTTCATGCACGATATCTTCCGGACTTATCTTGATAAATTCATGATTGTATATTTGGATGACATTTTAATTTTTTCCGATGATTGGGAGTCTCATGTGAAACAGGTCAGGATGGTATTTCAAATCCTTCGTGATAATGCTTTGTTTTTGAAGGGGTCTAAGTGTCTCTTTGGAGTTCAGAAGGTTTCTTTTTTGGGCTTCATTTTTTCTCCCTCATCTATAGAGATGGATCCGGTTAAGGTTCAGGCCATTCATGATTGGATTCAACCCACGTCCGTGAAGAGCCTTCAGAAATTTTTGGGCTTTGCTAATTTGTATCGCCGTTTCATTGCTGGCTTCTCCAGTGTGGTTAAACCCTTGACCGATTTGACGAAGAAAGGCGCTGATGTGTCGAATTGGTCCTCTGTGGCTGTCTCTGCCTTTCAGGAGCTTAAGCGCCGTTTTACTTCTGCCCCGGTGTTGCGTCAACCGGATGTTTCTCTTCCGTTTCAGGTTGAGGTTGACGCTTCTGAGATTGGGGCAGGGGCCGTTTTGTCTCAGAGGGATTCTGTTGATTCCTTGTTGAAACCGTGTGCCTTCTTTTCCCGTAAGTTTTCGCCTGCTGAACGCAATTATGATGTCGGCAATCGGGAGTTGTTGGCTATGAAGTGGGCGTTTGAGGAGTGGCGACATTGGCTTGAGGGAGCTAAGCACCGTATTGTGGTCTTGACCGATCATAAGAATCTGATCTACCTCGAGTCTGCAAGACGGCTGAATCCTAGGCAGGCTTGATGGTCCTTGTTTTTTTCCCGTTTCGATTTCGTGGTCTCGTATCTTCCGGGTTCTAAGAATATTAAGGCTGATGCCCGCTCTAGGAGTTTTTAGCCTGATTCTCCTGAGGTCCTTAAACCGGTTGGCATTTTGAAAGAAGGGGTGGTCCTTTCTGCCATTTCCCCTGATTTACGACGGGTTCTTCAGAAATTTCAGGCTGACAAACCTGACCGCTGTCCAGTGGGGAAATTGTTTGTTCCTGACAGATGGACTAGTAGAGTGATTTCTGAGGTTCATTGTTCGGTGTTGGCTGGTCATCCTGGTATTTTTGGTACCAGAGACTTGGTTGGTAGGTCCTTTTGGTGGCCTTCTTTGTCACGTGATGTGCGTTCTTTTGTGCAGTCCTGTGGGACTTGTGCGTGGGCCAAGCCTTGTTGTTCCGGTGCTAGTGGGTTGCTTTTGCCGTTGCCTGTCCTTTAGAGGCTTTGGAGGCATATTTCTATGGATTTTATTTCTGATGTTCCGGTTTCCCAGAAGATGTCGGTTATCTGGGTTGTTTGTGACCGGTTCTCTAAAATGGTTCATTTGGTGCCTTTGCCTAAATTGCCTTCCTCCTCAGATTTGGTTTCGTTGTTTTTCCAGCACGTGGTTCGTTTGCATGGTATTCCGGAGAATATTGTGTCTGACAGAGGTTCCCAGTTTGTTTCTAGGTTTTGGCGAGCCTTTTGTGCTAGGCTGGGCATTGATTTATCTTTTTCCTCTGCATTTCATCCTCAGACAAATGGCCAAACCGAGCGAACTAATCAGACCTTGGAGACTTATTTGAGATGCTTTGTGTCTGCTAATCAGGATGATTGGGTGGCCTTTTTGCCATTGGCCGAGTTTGCCCTTAATAATCGGGCTAGTTCGGCTACTTTGGTTTCGCATTTTTTTTGTAATTTTGGTTTTCATCCTCGCTTTTCTTCTGGGCAGGTTGAGCCTTCTGACTGTCCTGGTGTGGATTCTGCGGTTGACAGGTTGCAGCAGATTTGGACTCATGTGGTAGACAATTTGGTGTTGTCTCAGGAGAAGCCTCAATGTTTTGCTAACCGTCGTCGGGGTGTTGGTTCCCGGCTTCGTGTTGGGGATCTGGTCTGGTTGTCTTCCCGTCATGTTCCTATGAAGGTTTCTTCCCCTAAGTTTAAGCCTCGGTTTATAGGTCCTTATAGGATTTCTGAGATTATTAATCCGGTGTCTTTTCGATTTGCCCTTCCGGCCTCTTTTGCTATCCATAATGTCTTCCATAGATCCTTATTGCGGAAATATGTGGTGCCCGTTGTTCCTTCTGTTGATCCTCCGGCCCCTGTGTTGGTTGATGGGGAGTTGGAGTATGTGGTTGAGAAGATTTTGGATTCTCGCTTTTCGAGGCGGAAGCTTCAGTACCTTGTCAAATGGAAGGGTTATGGCCAGGAGGATAATTCTTGGGTTTTTGCTTCTGTTTGGTCCGTGCCTTTCATCTGGCTCGTCCTGATCGGCCTGGGGGCTCTGGTGAGGGTTCGGTGACCCCTCCTCAAGAAGGGGGTACTGTTGTGAATTCTGCTCTTGGGTTCCCTCCGGTGGTTGTTGCTGGTAATGCAGTGTCCCTGGGTTGTAATGCTGCTCAGGTGTCCCCGTTTATTGCTTTCTCTGTTATGACCCCAGTGGACAGGGTCTCAGAGGAACGTGTAAGTCTGCGAGATTCAAAAATCCAGCTCATAGGGCTGTGGTAACTGGGTTGACCAAATAGCTACTCCTAACGCCAACACTAGAAGTAGCCGGGGATCATGCCTACGGTGATCGCTAGATGACTCGCGCCAGCCGGAGAATCTAACTACCCCTAGGAGAAGAAAACAAAGACCTCTCTTGCCTCCAGAGAAAGGGACCCCAAAGCAAGATACAAGCCCCCCACAAATAATAACGGTGAGGTAAGAGGAAATGACAAACACAGAAATGAACCAGGTTCAGCAAAGAGAGGCCAGCTTACTAATAGCAGAATATAGCAAGATAACTTATCTGGTCAACAAAAACCCTATAAAAATCCACGCTGGAGATTCAAGAACCCCCGAACCGTCTAACGGTCCGGGGGGAGAACACCAGCCCCCTAGAGCTTCCAGCAAAGGTCAGGATACAGATAGGAACAAGCTGGACAAAAATACCAAACAAAACAAAAGCAAAAAGCAAGGAAGCAGACTTAGCTTGAAATACAGGAACCCGGATCATAGGACAAGAGCACAACAGATTAGCTCTGATTTCAACGATGCCAGGCATTGAACTGAAGGTCCAGGGAGCTTATATAGCAACGCCCCTGAACTAACGGCCCAGGTGAGGATATAGGAAAAGACAGAAGCTCCAGAGTCAAATCACTAATGACCACTAGAGGGAGCAAAAAGCAAAATCACAACAGTACCCCCCCCTTAGTGAGGGGTCACCGAACCCTCACCACGACCACCAGGGCGATCAGGACGAGCGGCGTGAAAGGCACGAACTAAATCGGCCGCATGAACATCAGAGGCGACCACCCAGGAATTATCTTCCTGACCATAGCCCTTCCACTTGACCAGGTACTGAAGCCTCCGCCTGGAGAGACGAGAATCCAAGATCTTCTCCACCACGTACTCCAACTCGCCCTCAACCAACACCGGAGCAGGAGGCTCAGCAGAAGGAACCACAGGCACAACGTACCACCGCAACAAGGACCTATGAAACACGTTGTGGATAGCAAACGACACAGGAAGATCCAGGCGAAAGGATACAGGATTAAGGATTTCCAATATCTTGTAAGGACCAATAAAACGAGGTTTAAATTTGGGAGAGGAAACCTTCATAGGAACAAAGCGGGAAGAAAGCCACACCAAATCCCCAACATGTAGTCGGGGACCCACACCGCGGCGGCGGTTGGCAAAGCGCTGAGCCCTCTCCTGTGACAACTTCAAGTTGTCCACCACAAGATTCCAGATCCGCTGCAACCTATCCACCACAGAATCCACCCCAGGGCAGTCAGAAGGTTCCACATGACCCGAAGAAAAACGAGGGTGGAAACCAGAGTTGCAGAAAAACGGCGAAACCAAGGTGGCGGAACTAGCCCGATTATTAAGGGCAAACTCAGCCAACGGCAAGAAGGTCACCCAATCGTCCTGATCAGCAGAGACAAAACACCTCAAATAAGCCTCCAAAGTCTGATTAGTTCGCTCCGTCTGTCCATTAGTCTGAGGATGGAAAGCAGACGAAAACGACAAGTCAATGCCCATCCTACTACAAAAGGATCGCCAGAATCTGGAAACGAACTGGGATCCTCTGTCTGACACAATATTCTCAGGGATGCCGTGCAAACGAACCACGTTCTGGAAAAACACAGGAACCAGATCGGAAGAGGAAGGCAGCTTAGGCAAAGGAACCAAATGGACCATCTTGGAGAAGCGATCACATATCACCCAGATAACAGACATGCCTTGAGACACCGGAAGATCAGAAATGAAATCCATGGAGATATGTGTCCAAGGTCTCTTAGGGACAGGCAAGGGCAAGAGCAACCCGCTGGCACGAGAACAGCAAGGCTTAGCTCGAGCACAAGTCCCACAGGACTGTACAAATGACCGCACATCCCTAGACAAGGAAGGCCACCAAAAGGATCTGGCCACCAGATCTCTGGTGCCAAAAATTCCTGGGTGACCTGCCAACACCGAGGAATGAACCTCGGAAATGACTCTGCTGGTCCACTTATCAGGCACAAACAGTCTGTCAGGTGGACAAGAATCAGGCCTATCAGCCTGAAATCTCTGCAACACACGTCGCAGATCTGGAGAAATAGCTGACAAGATAATACCATCCTTAAGAATACCAACAGGTTCAGCGACTCCAGGAGCATCAGGCACAAAGCTCCTGGAAAGAGCATCGGCCTTCACATTTTTTGAACCTGGTAAATACGAGACAACAAAGTCAAAACGGGAGAAAAACAATGACCAGCGGGCCTGTCTAGGATTCAGGCGTTTAGCAGACTCGAGATACATCAGATTTTTGTGATCAGTCAAGACCACCACACGATGCTTAGCACCCTCGAGCCAATGACGCCACTCCTCAAATGCCCATTTCATGGCCAACAACTCCCGATTGCCCACATCATAATTTCGCTCCGCAGGCGAAAACTTCCTAGAGAAAAAGGCGCAAGGTCTCATAACAGAGCAACCAGGGCCTCTCTGCGACAAAACGGCCCCTGCTCCAATCTCTGAAGCATCCACCTCAACCTGAAAGGGAAGCGAGACATCAGGCTGGCACAAAACAGGCGCCGAAGTAAACCGACGTTTCAACTCCTGGAAAGCCTCCACGGCAGCAGGAGCCCAATTAACCACATCGGAGCCCTTCTTGGTCATATCCGTCAAAGGTTTCACAATGCTAGAAAAGTTAGCGATAAAACGACGGTAGAAGTTAGCGAAACCCAAGAACTTCTGAAGACTCTTAACTAGTGTTGAGCGATACCGTCCGATACTTGAAAGTATCGGTATCGGAAAGTATCGGCCGATACCGGCAAAATATCGGATCCAATCCGATACCGATACCCGATACCAATACAAGTCAATGGGACTCAAGTATCGGACGGTATTCCTGATGGTTCCCAGGGTCTGAAGGAGAGGAAACTCTCCTTCAGGCCCTGGGAACCATATAAATGTGTAAAAGAAAGAATTAAAATAAAAAATATCGCTATACTCACCTGTCCGACGCAGCCGGGACTTCAGCGAGGGAACCGGCAGCGTTGTTTGTTTAAAAATCGCGCTATTACTTGGTTACGTGAATTCCCGGCTTGTGATTGGTCAGGTCGGCCATGTTGCCGGGACGCGGACCAATCACAGCAAGCCGTGACGAAATTACGTCACGGCTTGCTGTGATTGGTCCGCGTCCCGGCAATATGGCCGCCCTGACCAATCACAAGCCGGGACGTCACGGGAGGCTGGACACGCGCTCATTTTAAAATGGGCGCGTGTCCAGCCTCCCGTGACGTCACGGCTTGTGATTGGTTGCGCCGCGATCAACCAATCACAAGCCGGGAGGCTGGACGCGCTCATTTTGAAATGGGCGCGTGTCCAGCCTCCCGTGACGTCACGGCTTGTGATTGGTTGCGCCGCGATCAACCAATCACAAGCCGGGAGGCTGGACGCGCTCATTTTGAAATGGGCGCGTGTCCAGCCTCCCGGCTTGTGATTGGTTGACCGCGACGCAACCAATCACAAGCCGTGACGTCACGGGAGGCTGGACACGCGCCCTTTTTAAAATGAGCGCGTTTCCAGCCTCCCGTGACGTCACGGCTTGTGATTGGTTAATGGCGGCCATGTTGCCGGGACGCGGACCAATCACAGCAAGCCGTGACGTATTTTCGTCACGGCTTGCTGTGATTGGTCCGCGGCCCGGCAACATGGCCGCCCTGACCAATCACAAGCCGGGACTTCGCGTAACCATGTAAAAGCGGGAATTTTAAACAAACAACGCTGCCGGTTCCTGCGCTGAGGTCCCGGCTGCGTCGGACAGGTGAGTATAGCGATATTTTTTATTTTAATTCTCTATTTTACACATTTTAACATTAATGTTGTTCCGATACCCGATACCCGATACCACAAGAGTATCGGAATCCCGGTATCGGAATTCCGATACAGCAAGTATCGGCCGATACCCGATACTTGCAGCATCGGAATGCTCAACACTACTCTTAACTGACGAGGGCTGAGTCCAATCAAGAATAGCTCGGACCTTGACTGGGTCCATCTCCACAGCAGAAGGGGAAAAAATGAACCCCAAAAAGGGAACCTTCTGTACACCAAAAAGACACTTTGAGCCCTTGACAAACAAAGAATTTTCACGCAAAATTTTAAAGACCATCCTGACCTGCTCCACATGCGAGTCCCAATTATCAGAAAAAACCAGAATATCATCCAGATAAACGATCAAAAATTTATCCAGATAGTTCCGGAAAATGTCATGCATAAAGGACTGAAAAACTGAAGGGGCATTAGAGAGCCCAAAAGGCATCACCAAGTACTCAAAATGACCTTCGGGCGTATTGAATGCGGTTTTCCATTCATCCCCTTGCTTAATGCGCACAAGGTTGTACGCACCACGAAGGTCTATCTTGGTAAACCACTTGGCACCTTTAATCCGGGCAAACAAGTCAGACAACAGCGGCAAAGGATACTGAAATTTGACAGTGATCTTATTTAAAAGCCGATAGTCAATACAAGGCCTCAAAGATCCGTCCTTTTTAGCCACAAAAAAGAATCCCGCACCAAGAGGGGAAGAAGACGGACGGATGTGTCCTTTCTCCAGAGACTCCTTGATATATGAACGCATAGCGGTATGTTCAGGTATCGACAGATTAAACAGTCTTCCCTTAGGAAATTTACTGCCTGGAATCAAATCTATTGCACAGTCACATTCCCTATGAGGAGGCAATGCACTGGATCTGGACTCGCTGAAGACATCCTGATAATCAGACAAATACTCAGGAACTTCCGAAGACGTAGAAGAAGCAATAGACACAGGCAGGGAATCCTCATGAATACCACGACAGCCCCAACTAGACACTGACATAGCCTTCCAGTCAAGGACTGGATTATGGGTCTGTAACCATGGCAGCCCCAAAACAACCAAATCATGCATTTTATGTAGAACGAGAAAACGTATCACCTCGCGGTGTTCAGGAGTCATGCACATGGTAACCTGTGTCCAATACTGCGGTTTATTTTCTGCTAATGGCGTAGCATCAATACCCCTAAGAGGGATAGGATTTTCTAATGGTTCAAGAATAAAACCACAGCGCTTAGCAAATGAGAGATCCATAAGACTCAGGGCAGCACCTGAATCTACAAACGCCATGACAGGATAAGATGACAGTGAGCAAATCAAAGTTACAGACAGAATAAACTTAGGATGCAAATTACCAACGGTGACAGGACTAACAACCTTAGATATACGTTTAGAGCATGCTGAGATAACATGTGTAGAATCACCACAGTAGTAGCACAAGCCATTCCGGCGTCTATGAATTTTCCTCTCATTTCTAGTCAGGATTCTATCACATTGCATCAAATCAGGTGTCCGTTCAGACAACACCATGAGGGAATTTGCGGTTTTGCGCTCCCGCAACCGCCGGTCAATTTGAATAGCCAGGGACATGGTATCATTCAGACCTGTGGGAATGGGAAAACCCACCATAACATTCTTAATGGCCTCAGAAAGGCCATTTCTAAAATTAGCGGCCAGTGCACACTCGTTCCAATGTGTCAGCACGGACCATTTCCGAAATTTTTGGCAATACACCTCAGCCTCGTCCTGGCCCTGAGACATAGCCAGCAAGGCTTTCTCTGCCTGAATCTCAAGATTGGGTTCCTCATAAAGTAAACCGAGCGCCAGAAAAAACGCATCAATATCAGCCAATGCCGGATCTCCTGGCGCCAACGAAAAAGCCCAATCTTGAGGGTCACCCCGTAAGAATGAAATAACAATTTTTACTTGTTGAGCAGAGTCTCCAGACGAACAAGGTTTCAGGGACAAAAACAATTTACAATTATTCCTGAAATTCCTAAACTTAAATCGGTCTCCTGAAAACAGTTCAGGAATCGGAATCTTGGGTTCAGACCTAGGATTTCTGGTAACATAATCTTGTATACCCTGCACACGAGCGGCAAGCTGGTCCACACTTGTAATCAAGGTCTGGACATTCATGTCTGCAGCAAGCTTAAGCCACTCTGAGGTAAAGGGGAAAAGAAAAAAAAAAAAATGAGAGAGGGAAAAAAAAACTCAAAATTTTCTTTCTTATAATCCCACTTCTGCAATGCATTAAACATTTAATACTGGCCTGGCATACTGTTATGACCCCAGTGGACAGGGTCTCAGAGGAACGTGTAAGTCTGCGAGATTCAAAAATCCAGCTCATAGGGCTGTTGTAACTGGGTTGACCAAATAGCTACTCCTAACGCCAACACTAGAAGTAGCCGGGGATCATGCCTACGGTGATCGCTAGATGACTCGCGCCAGCCGGAGAATCTAACTACCCCTAGGAGAAGAAAACAAAGACCTCTCTTGCCTCCAGAGAAAGGGACCCCAAAGCAAGATACAAGCCCCCCACAAATAATAACGGTGAGGTAAGAGGAAATGACAAACACAGAAATGAACCAGGTTCAGCAAAGAGAGGCCAGCTTACTAATAGCAGAATATAGCAAGATAACTTATCTGGTCAACAAAAACCCTATAAAAATCCACGCTGGAGATTCAAGAACCCCCGAACCGTCTAACGGTCCGGGGGGAGAACACCAGCCCCCTAGAGCTTCCAGCAAAGGTCAGGATACAGATAGGAACAAGCTGGACAAAAATACCAAACAAAACAAAAGCAAAAAGCAAGGAAGCAGACTTAGCTTGAAATACAGGAACCCGGATCATAGGACAAGAGCACAACAGATTAGCTCTGATTTCAACGATGCCAGGCATTGAACTGAAGGTCCAGGGAGCTTATATAGCAACGCCCCTGAACTAACGGCCCAGGTGAGGATATAGGAAAAGACAGAAGCTCCAGAGTCAAATCACTAATGACCACTAGAGGGAGCAAAAAGCAAAATCACAACATTTCTCACTGGGTATTTAGGTGTGCAGGATCCATTAGTCCTTGCCAGTTGTCCATTGTTCTTGGAGGTTTCACATCTCTTTCTGGTTCCTCCTGCCCTGCTGCCCAACTCAGCAAAGATAAGTTCTGGTTTCTTGTTTCTGCAGCCCACATGCTGTGGGCTTTACAGTTTAGTGCTATTCTATGTTTTTTCTTGTCCAGCTTAGACTGTGTAAGGATTTATTCAGTCAAGTTGGATTCTCAGGAGATGCAGATATACATTCCATGTCTTTAGTTAGATGGTGGAATTTTTGTATTTTCTGCTATGGATATTTTTCAGTGTTTTAATACTGACCGCTTAGTATTCTGTTCTATCCTTTTCTATTTAGCTAGAGTGGCCTCCTTTGCTAAATCCTGTCTTCAGTCTGCGTGTTTTTTCCTCTCCTCTCACAGTCAATATTTGTGGGGGGCTGCCTATCCTTTGGGGTTTTTCTCTGAGGCAAGATAGGATTCCCATTTCTATCTATAGGGGTATTTAGTCCTCCGGCTGTGTCGAGGTGTCTAGGATTGTTAGGTACATCCCACGGCTACTTCTAGTTGCGGTGTTAAGTTCAGGGTTTGCGGTCAGTACAGGTTCCACCTTCTCCAGAGATAGTTTTATGCTGCTCCAAGGTCACCGGATCATAACAGCACTCCCCCCCATAGGCAGATCCTGTATATAAGGCAGCACTCCACCCCCCCATAGGCAGACACTGTAGAATAAGGCAGCACTCCCCCCCCATAGGCAGATCCTGTAGAATAAGGCAGCACTCCCCCCCTATAGGCAGATACTGTAGAATAAGGCAGCCTTCCCCCCTATGGACAGATCCTGTATATAAGGCAGCACTCCCCCCTACAGGCAGATCCTGTATATAAGGCAGCACTCCCCCCTATAGGCAGATCCTGTATATAAGGCAGCACTCCCCCCTTATAGGCAGATCCTGTATATAAGGCAGCACCCCCCCCTGTAGGCAGATACTGTACAATAAGGCAGCCCCCATAAAAACACAGTAAATACTCACCTCTCTAACTTCTTGTTCCAGGGGTGCTTCCTGTTCCTGCTCCCGCTCATCTGACAGCGGGCGCTGGGCGGTGACGTCATTGTGCCCGCTGTCAGACGTTGTGGGGGATGATGGGAGGAGCGCAGCGCTCCTTCCCTCATCACTGCAGTGAGCTGTATCGGCTAGATGCCGATACAGCTCACCATGCGATGACGGGCGGGGGGCCCACTGCTGGCACCGGGCCCCCCCGCCTGCTTAGGGGCCCCACAGCGGCAGAGCAGGGAGATCGATTCTCCCTGCTCTGCCGCAGAATGTAACTGCATCGGCGCGCCCTCCAAAATTTTACACGCACACTACTAACATTATTAGTGAGGGACATATAAAAATACAGCGGATATGCAATGGTTTACTCTATGTAACCATGTCTCATATCCTGTCGGATTCTGCAATGATTTTGCAGAACCCAACAATTGAATTATCGGCTATTCTGCTATATATATATATATATATATATATATATATATATACTGTATATATATATATACTGTATATATATATATATATATATATATATATATATATATATATATATATATACTGTATATATATATATACTGTATATATATATATATATATATATATATATATATATATATATATATATATATATATATACAGTGGGGCAAAAAAGTATTTAGTCATTCAGCAATAGTGCAAATTCCACCACTTAAAAAGATGAGAGGCGTCTGTAATTTACATCTTAGTTAGACCTCAACTATGGGAGACAAACTGAGAAATAAAAATCCAGAAAATCACATTGTCTGTTTTTTTATCATTTTATTTGCATATTATGGTGGAAAATAAGTATTTGGTCAGAAACAAACAATCAAGATTTCTGGCTCTCACAGACCTGTAACTTCTTCTTTAAGAGTCTCCTCTTTCCTCCACTCATTACCTGTAGTAATGGCACCTGTTTAAACTTGTTATCAGTATAAAAAGACACCTGTGCACACCCTCAAACAGTCTGACTCCAAACTCCACTATGGTGAAGACCAAAGAGCTGTCAAAGGACACCAGAAACAAAATTGTAGCCCTGCACCAGGCTGGGAAGACTGAATCTGCAATAGCCAACCAGCTTGGAGTGAAGAAATCAACAGTGGGAGCAATAATTAGAAAATGGAAGACATTCAAGACCACTGATAATCTTCCTCGATCTGGGGCTCCATGCAAAATCCCACCCCGTGGGGTCAGAATGATCACAAGAACGGTGAGCAAAAATCCCAGAACCACGCGGGGGGACCTAGTGAATGAACTGCAGAGAGCTGGGACCAATGTAACAAGGCCTACCATAAGTAACACACTACGCCACCATGGACTCAGACCCTGCAGTGCCAGACGTGTCCCACTGCTTAAGCCAGTACATGTCCGGGCCCGTCTGAAGTTTGCTAGAGAGCATTTGGATGATCCAAAGGAGTTTTGGGAGAATGTCCTATGGTCTGATGAAACCAAACTGGAACTGTTTGGTAGAAACACAACTTGTCGTGTTTGGAGGAAAAAGAATACTGAGTTGCATCCATCAAACATCATACCTACTGTAAAGCATGGTGGTGGAAACATCATGCTTTGGGGCTGTTTCTCTGCAAAGGGGCCAGGACGACTGATCTGGGTACATGAAAGAATGAATGGGGCCATGTATCGTGAGATTTTGAGTGCAAACCTCCTTCCATCAGCAAGGGCATTAAAGATGAAACGTGGCTGGGTCTTTCAACATGACAATGATCCAAAGCACACCGCCAGGGCAACGAAGGAGTGGCTTCGTAAGAAGCATTTCAAGGTCCTGGAGTGGCCTAGCCAGTCTCCAGATCTCAACCCTATAGAAAACCTTTGGAGGGAGTTGAAAGTCCGTGTTGCCAAGCGAAAAGCCAAAAACATCACTGCTCTAGAGGAGATCTGCATGGAGGAATGGGCCAACATACCAACAACAGTGTGTGGCAACCTTGTGAAGACTTACAGAAAACGTTTGACCTCTGTCATTGCCAACAAAGGATATATTACAAAGTATTGAGATGAAATTTTGTTTCTGACCAAATACTTATTTTCCACCATAATATGCAAATACAATGATAAAAAAACAGACAATGTGATTTTCTGGATTTTTTTTTCTCAGTTTGTCTCCCATAGTTGAGGTCTACCTATGATGTAAATTACAGACGCCTATCATCTTTTTAAGTGGTGGAACTTGCACTATTGCTGAATGACTAAATACTTTTTTGCCCCACTGTATATAGACTGTATATATGTTTTCATGAACATTTGAGCCCATGGATCCATTATATGTCCATTTTGCAAGCCGGCGAGAAAATCTCGCCATATGGATATCATAAGAATGTCACACGGATACTTACATGCGAGAAAATCGCATCCTCACACTGCATACGGATGACATACGGATCACCGTTTAGTGGACATTTTTGTGATTTTCATTCGTGTAAAATGGACCAATTTTTTATACGTTGTGTCTGACTCCAGCCTATATCAGAGACTGTGGGAAACATTAAACTGAGAGCTGTATAGGCCGTGGTTCATAATGGCGGACAGCGTGGTGGTTATAGCTGATAATGGCAGTGTGGCGGGTGTAGCTCATTAAAATGTGGAGATCATTTACTATAGGAGGCTTATTTAAGTCATAATATGGACAGATATTTTTTATGCACACGGCATTTTAATAACACTGTTATTTTTAAAGGGCACTGTGTGGGGATATGCTGCAGAAGTCCGGAGAAGAGGGAGACAAGATGTGGATATGAAAAGTCATGATAGCGTCTGGACAAGATGGAGACGAAAAGAAAGAAAAGACACAATCAGAGAAGATGTCATCTATAAGGTACCTGGATGTAAATGATTACTTGATGATACTGACTATGGCTCATCAGTACTGTGGTTCCTGTATGGGCCACAGTCTGATAAAGACTGATAACTCCCAGCATCTCCTTACCATTGTTAAGGACATACTGGGAGTTGTAGGTTCATCATATACAAATATATATGGGCTGACTAACAAGGATTCAGATAGTTATTAATCACGTGATCGCATAGACCTAATGGAAAAGAATTTAGTAAAAGGGCAAAATTAGTGATTGTAAGTACACAGCACTATGTAATATGATGACTGCAATGTATTAGGCCGGCGTCACACTAGTGAGTTTTACGGACGTAAGAGCGCAGAAACTACGTCCGTAAAACTCGCCAAACAAACGGCACAATTATTCTCAATGGGGCTGCTCCTATCAGCCGTAGATTACGGGTCAGTATTATACGGCTTTCTATGGCCGTACAAAATCGCAGCATGCTGCGTTTGTCAGCGTATTGCGCAAAAAAAGGCCAATGAAAGTCTATGGGGGCGAGAAAAATACAGATTCCACACGGACCAGCAGTGTGACTTGCGAGAAATACGCACCGGTGTTAGTGAAAAGTCGGTAATTCAATTGCCGGCTTTTCATTTCTCCTTCCCAAACCCGACAGGATATGAGACATGGTTTACATACAGTAAACCATCTCATATCCCCTTTTTTTTGCATATTCCACACTACTAATGTTAGTAGTGTGTATGTGCAAAATTTGGGCGCTGTAGCTGCTAAAATAAAGGGTTAAATGGCGGAAAAAATTGGCGTGGGCTCCCGCGCAATTTTCTCCGCCAGAGTGGTAAAGCCAGTGACTGAGGGCAGATATTAATAGCCAGGAGAGGGTCCATGGTTATTGGCCCCCCCTGGCTACAAACATCTGCCCCCAGCCACCCCAGAAAAGGCACATCTGGAAGATGCGCCTATTCTGGCACTTGGCCACTCTCTTCCCACTCCCTGTAGCGGTGGGATATGGGGTAATGAAGGGTTAATGCCACCTTGCTATTGTAAGGTGACATTAAGCCAGATTAATAATGGAGAGGCGTCAATTATGACACCTATCCATTATTAATCCAATTGTCTGAAAGGGTTAAAAAACACACACACACATTATTAAAAATTATTTTAATGAAATAAACACACAGGTTGTTTTAGTATTTTATTGTTCTCTCAATCCATCAGAAGACCTTCGCTTGGCAAAATAATAAACCCACAAGATACATACCTTCCGATGATCTGTCACGTCCAACGAGGTAATCCATCTGAAGGGGTTAATTATTTCACAGCCAGGAGCTGCGCTAATGCACTAGCTCGTGTCTGTAATCCCCCGGGTAATGAAAGGAAATCTGAGTGATCTGTACTTACATTGAGTTGCGGTGAGGCGCCCTCTGGTGGATGTTCTCATGAACTGGAGTCTTGGAAAAGTTCCCACGCTCGAGTTCATATGAGTTCATCCACCAGAGGGCGCCTCACCGCAACTCAATGTAAGTACAGATCACTCAGATTTCCTTTCAGCACCCGGGGATTACAGACATGAGCGAGTGCTTTAGCACTGCTCCTGGCTGTAAAATAATTAACCCCTTCAGATGGATTACCTCGTTGGACGTGACAGATCATCGGAAGGTATGTATATTGTAGGTTTATTATTTTGCCAAGAGAGGGTCTGCAGCTGGATTGAGAGAACAATAAAATACTAAAACAACCTGTGTTTATTTAATTAAAATAATTTTTAATAATGTGTGTGTGTTTTTCACCCTTTCAGACAATTGGATTAATAATGGATAGGTGTCATAATTGACGCCTCTCCATTATTAATCTGGCTTAATGTCACCTTACAATAGCAAGGTGGCATTAACCCTTCATTACCCCATATCCCACCGCTACACGGGAGTGGGAAGAGAGTGGCCAAGTGCCACAATAGGCGCATCTTCCAGATGTGCCTTTTCTGGGGTGGCTGGGGGCAGATGTTTGTAGCCGGGGGGGGGGGGGGCAATAACCACGGACCCTCTCTAGGCTATTAATATCTGCCCTCAGTCACTGGCTTTACCACTCTGGCGGAGAAAATTGCGCGGGAGCCCACGCCAATTTTTTCCGCCATTTAACCCTTTATTTTAGCAGCTACAGCGCCCAAATTTTGCACATACACACTACTAACATTAGTAGTGTGGAATATGCAAAAAAAAGGGGATATGAGATGGTTTACTGTATGAAAACCATGTCTCATATCCTGTCGGGTTTAGGCAGGAGAAATGAAAAGCCGGCAATTGAATTACCGGCTTTTCACATATATCGCGCTGAATGAAATATAAATACAGTATATATATATATATATATATATATATATATATATATATATATATATATATATATATATATATATATATATATATATATATGTGTCTCAATGACATATATATATATATATATATATATATATATATATATATATATATATATATATATATATATAAATATACTGTATATATGTTTTACCGAACATTTGAGCACATAAATCCATTAGATGTCGGTTTTGCAAGCCTGAGAGAAAATCTCGCAGTACGGATGCCATACGGATTACATACGGAGGATGCCGTGCGCAAAATACGCTGACACACCCTGACTACGGATCACTATTTGGCCGGCCTCACACTAGCGAGTTTTACGGACGTATGAGCGCATAAACTACATCCGTAAAATTCGCATAACACACGGCCCAATGATTCCCTATGTCCCAGCTCCTATCTGCCGTATATTACGCATCCGTAATATACGGTCTTGTACGGCCGTAGAAAATCGCAGCATGCTGCGTTTGTCACCGTATTGCGCAAAAAAATCGCCAATGAAAGTCTATGGGGGCGAGAAAAATACGGATTACACACGGACCAGCAGTGTGACCTGCGAGAAATACGCAGGGTGTTAGTGAAAAGCCGGTAATTCAATTGCCGGCTTTTCATTTCTCCTTCACAAACCCGACAGGATATGAGACATGGTTTACATACAGTAAACCATCTCATATCCCCTTTTTTTTTTTTTGCATATTCCACACTACTAATGTTAGTAGTGTGTATGTGCAAAATTTGGGCGCTGTAGCTGCTAAAATAAAGGGTTAAATGGCGGAAAAAATTGGCGTGGGCTCCCGTGCAATTTTCTCCGCCAGAGTGGTAAAGCCAGTGACTGAGGGCAGATATTAATAGCCAGGAGAGGGTCCATGGTTATTGGCCCCCCCGTGGCTAAAAACATCTGCCCCCAGCCACCCCAGAAAAGGCACATCTGGAAGATGCGTCTATTCTGGCACTTGGCCACTCTCTTCCCACTCCCTGTAGCGGTGGGATATGGGGTAATGAAGGGTTAATGCCACCTTCCTATTGTAAGGTGACATTAAGCCAGATTAATAATGGAGAGGCGTCAATTATGACACCTATCCATTATTAATCCAATTGTCTGAAAGGGTTAAAAAACACACACACACACACACATTATTAAAAAGTATTTTAATGAAATAAACACACAGGTTGTTTTATTATTTTATTGTTCTCTCAATCCAGCTGCAGACCCTCGCTTGGCAAAATAATAAACCCACAAGATACATACCTTCAGATGAACTGTCACGTCCCACGAAGTAATCCATCTGAAGGGGTTAATTATTTTACAGCCAGGAGCTGCGCTAAAGCACTCGCTCGTGTCTGTAATCCCCTGGGTAATGAAAGGAAATCTGAGTGATCTGTACTTACATTGAGTTGCGGTGAGGCGCCCTCTGGTGGATGAACTCATATGAACTCGAGCGTGGGAACTTTTCCAAGGCTCCTGTTCATGAGAACATCCCCCAGAGGGCGCCTCACCGCAACTCAATGTAAGTACAGATCACTCAGATTTCCTTTCATTACCCGGGGGATTACAGACACGAGCGAGTGCTTTAGCGCAGCTCCTGGCTGTAAAATAATTAACCCCTTCAGATGGATTACTTCGTGGGACATGACAGTACATCTGAAGGTATGTATCTTGTGGGTTTATTATTTTGCCAAGCGAGGGTCTGCAGCTGGATTGAGAGAACAATAAAATAATAAAACAACCTGTGTGTTTATTTCATTAAAATACTTTTTAATAATGTGTGTGTTTTTTAACCCTTTCATACAATTGGATTAATAATGGATAGGTGTCATAATTGACGCCTCTCCATTATTAATCTGGCTTAATGTCACCTTACAATAGGAAGGTGGCATTAACCCTTCATTACCCCATATCCCACCGCTACAGGGAGTGGGAAGAGAGTGGCCAAGTGCCAGAATAAGCGCATCTTCCAGATGTGCCTTTTCTGGGGTGGCTGGGGGCAGATGTTTTTAGCCACGGGAGGGGCCAATAACCATGGACCCTCTCCTGGCTATTAATATCTGCCCTCAGTCACTGGCTTTACCGCTCTGGTGGAGAAAATTGCGTGGGAGCCCACGCCAATTTTTTCCGCCATTTAACCCTTTATTTTAGCAGCTACAGCGCCCAAATTTTGCACATACACACTACTAACATTAGTAGTGTGGAATATGCAAAAAAAAAGGGGATACGAGATGGTTTACTGTATGTAAACCATGTCTCATATCCTGTTGGGTTTAGGCAGGAGAAATGAAAAGCCGGCAATTGAATTACCGGCTTTTCACGTATATCGCGCTGAATGAAATATAAATACAGAATATATATATATGTGTCTCAATGACATATATATATATATATATATATATATATATATATATATATATATATATACTGTATATATGTTTTACCGAACATTTGAGCACATAAATCCATTAGATGTCGGTTTTGCAAGCCTGCGAGAAAATCTCGCAGTACGGATGCCATACGGATTACATACGGGGGATGCCATGCGCAAAATACGCTGACACACCCTGACTACGGATGACATACGGATCACTATTTTGGGGACATTTCTGCGTATTACGGCCGTAAAAAACGGACCGTATTTTTATACGCTGAGTGTGAGGCCGGCCTTTTGGGAACATTTCTCCATATTACGGCCGTATTACGGCCGTAAAAAACGGACCGTATTGTCTTACGCTGAGTGTGACGCCGGCCTTAAGAGGATAAAAACGTTAGTGGGAGAAGGAGGAGCAGTGCTTGTTTAAAAACAGTCTCACTTATCCGTATCCCTTTATCTCTTTAGTTTCCATTAGGGCATCTGCCAAATGATGGACACTTTAATTGAAACCAAACAGTCCCGCTTGAGCCTCACCCCTAAAGTACATCACTGTTTTCTTTACTTTTGCTGGTATTGTTTTGTGAAAAAGTGGGGGGTACTTTGGGGGTTCTTATACCTTACTCTGACTCATTCCTTTACTTGGGTGCTGAGGGTTCATCAGCATGGGGGGCGCTGTCAGATTCATCTGCCATGGGCACCAGAACACCTTGTCACGGCCACGTGTACAGGATCTTAGCATGTAACCAGAGAATAGGTCCCAGTGCCACTGATTGGGGTGGCATAGTGCCAGTGACTGGGGTGCATAGTGCCAGTGACTAGGGTGGCATAGTGCCAGTGATTGGGGTGGCATAGTGCCAGTGACTGGGGTGGCATATTGCCAGTGACTAGGGTGGCATAGTGCCAGTGATTGGGGTGGCATAGTACCAGTGACTGGGGTGGCATATTGCCAGTGACTAGGGTGGCAGAGTGCCAGTGACTGGGGTGCATAGTGCCAGTGACTGGGGTGCATAGTGCCAGTGACTAGGGTGGCATAGTGCCAGTGACTGGGGTGGCAGAGTGCCAGTGACTGGGGTGGCATAGTGCCAGTGACTGGGGTGGCATATTGCCAGTGACTAGGGTGGCATAGTGCCAGTGACTGGGGTGGCATAGTGCCAGTGACTGGGGTGGCATAGTGCCAGTGACTGGGGTGGCATAGTGCCAGTGACTGGGGTGGCATAGTGCCAGTGACTGGGGTGCATAGTGCCAGTGACTGGGGTGGCATAGCGATTTGCCAGTACCACAACAGAGTAGTAAGTATCCAGATGATCACGTTTCGTTCCTGGCTGTGATCTTTGGCCATGTTTAACCCTCTCGCTGCCAACTTCGCCGTGTAGCTCCAGCCTTATCATATAAAACCTACAGAAATCTCCATAGTTGCCAATAGCGCAGTTGGTATATCACAAACGATTTTACACCAGTGTGACATTGCATTGAATAAGATACTATGGGATAAAAAAATACTACTGTCCTATGGTTTTAATGCACAATCTCTGAAGCTGTGCACCAGTCACTGACTCTGCTGCCTATGTGCCCTACAGGAGCACCGGCACACCCCACTGTACACGCTCCTCACGGTCCGCACTGTGCTCCCCGTCTATTACCACACGGCACATTATAATTATCATTAGTCACTAGTCTAGAACATGACGTCCTTGCTGCTGAGCATGCGCACATGACTGAACTGCACAGTACACGGCCCCGCCCGGTCGCACGCATGCGCAGTGCTGTCCTTCTGATCCCGGCCGTCTCCATTCCATTGCTTGGTTCGCGTTGACTGACCAGAGTCCGCGAATCATTATCTCCAGGGTAAGAGGCACAGTGGGCAGCGTGACACGGGGGGACCGGGCACAGCCGGCTGTGGGGGCGGCCCCGGCCACACTGTGGGGAGCAAAGCCTCTGCTCTTATAAAGAAAACTGCAGAGGAGGAAGAGGAAGGGCCGCGGCGGAGCGCGTTGTTTCCGGGTCCTCTTATACAGCTGTCATGTCATCCATACTGGTGTGATAAGTGACAGGGCAGCCTGTGTGGAGGCACCGTGTGCCCAGGGGTATATAGTGTATATGTGCCCAGGGGTATGCACAGTATATAGTGTGTATGTGCCCAGTATATAGTGTATATGTGCCCAGGGGTATGCACAGTATATAGTGTATATGTGCCCAGGGGTATACACAGTATATAGTGCATATGTGCCCAGGGGTATATAGTGTATATGTGCCCAGGGGTATACACATTATATAGTGTATATGTGCCCAGGGGTATACACAGTATATAGTGCATATGTGCCCAGGGGTATATAGTGTATATGTGCCCAGGGGTATATAGTGTATATGTGCCCAGGGGTATGCACAGTATATAGTGTGTATGTGCCCAGTATATAGTGTATATGTGCCCAGGGGTATGCACAGTATATAGTGTATATGTGCCCAGGGGTATACACAGTATATAGTGCATATGTGCCCAGTATATAGTGTATATGTGCCCAGGGGTATACACAGTATATAGTGCATATGTGCCCAGGGGTATATAGTGTATATGTGCCCAGGGGTATACACAGTATATAGTGTATATGTGCCCAGGGGTATACACATTATATAGTGTATATGTGCCCAGGGGTATACACAGTATATAGTGCATATGTGCCCAGGGGTATATAGTGTATATGTGCCCAGGGGTATATAGTGTATATGTGCCCAGGGGTATGCACAGTATATAGTGTGTATGTGCCCAGTATATAGTGTATATGTGCCCAGGGGTATACACATTATATAGTGTATATGTGCCCAGGGGTATACACAGTATATAGTGCATATGTGCCCAGTATATAGTGTATATGTGCCCAGGGGTATACACAGTATATAGTGCATATGTGCCCAGTATATAGTGTATATGTGCCCAGGGGTATGCACAGTATATAGTGTATATGTGCCCAGGGGTATACACAGTATATAGTGCATATGTGCCCAGTATATAGTGCATATGTGCCCAGGGGTATGCACAGTATATAGTGTATATGTGCCCAGGGGTATACACAGTATATAGTGCATATGTGCCCAGTATATAGTGTATATGTGCCCAGGGGTATGCACAGTATATAGTGTATATGTGCCCAGGGGTATACACAGTATATAGTGCATATGTGCCCAGTATATAGTGTATATGTGCCCAGGGGTATATAGTGTATATGTGCCCAGGGGTATACACATTATATAGTGTATATGTGCCCAGGGGTATACACAGTATATAGTGCATATGTGCCCAGTATATAGTGTATATGTGCCCAGGGGTATATAGTGTATATGTGCCCAGGGGTATGCACAGTATATAGTGTATATGTGCCCAGTATATAGTGTATATGTGCCCAGGGGTATGCACATTATATAGTGTATATGTGCCCAGTATATAGTGTATATGTGCCCAGTATATAGTGTATATGTGCCCAGTATATAGTGTATATGTGACCAGGGGTATGCACAGTATATAGTGTATATGTGCCCAGTATATAGTGTATATGTGCCCAGTATATAGTGTATATGTGCCCAGTATATAGTGTATATGTGCCCAGGGGTATATAGTGTATATGTGCCCAGGGGTATGCACAGTATATAGTGTATATGTGCCCAGTATATAGTGTATATGTGCCCAGGGGTATGCACATTATATAGTGTATATGTGCCCAGTATATAGTGTATATGTGCCCAGTATATAGTGTATATGTGACCAGGGGTATGCACAGTATATAGTGTATATGTGCCCAGGGGTATGCACATTATATAGTGTATATGTGCCCAGGGGTATGCACATTATATAGTGTATATGTGCCCAGGGGTATGCACAGTATATAGTGTATATGTGCCCAGGGGTATGCACAGTATATAGTGTATATGTGCCCAGTATATAGTGTATATGTGCCCAGGGGTATACACAGTATATAGTGTATATGTGCCCAGGGGTATACACCGTATATAGTGTATATGTGCCCAGGGGTATACACAGTATATAGTGTATATGTGCACAGTATATAGTGTATATGTGCCCAGGGGTGTGCACAGTATATAGTGTATATGTGCCCAGGGGTATACACAGTATATAGTGTATATGTGCCCAGGGGTATACACAGTATATAGTGTATATGTGCCCAGGGGTATACACAGTATATAGTGTATATGTGCCCAGGGGTATACACAGTATATAGTGTATATGTGCCCAGGGGTATACACAGTATATAGTGTATATGTACCCAGGGTTATACACAGTATATAGTGTATATGTACCCAGGGTTATACACAGTATATAGTGTATATGTACCCAGGGTTATACACAGTATATAGTGTATATATGCCGAATATATAGTGTATATGTGCCCAGGGGTATACACAGTATATAGTGTATATGTGCCCAGGAGTATTCCCAGTGTATATAGTATATATGTGCCTAGGAGTATACACAGTAGTAGTTTGACAAAAAAATGGCTTCACCCAACCAGTAACCATGAGTGGAGAAAAGTGTTTGGTGTTATCATTCATTTTCCCTGAAAAAAAGCCAAGCAATCCAAAATTCTGTGTATGTGTGCTTATGGTGGCACTGTACAGAGTGTACCCGGTGTGCCCAGTATGTAGTGTATATGTGCTTATGGTGGCACAGTGTACCAAGTACCGTGTGTGGAGGTGGCTGCACAGTGTATAGAGGAGTGCCCAGTAATATGTATGTGGTTGGGGGTGGTGCCCACTATATTGGTGCGCACCCTGTAGACAAGCTGTGCGTCCAGTCTCTAGTCACCATAACGATTGCAGTGTAAGGTGACATTCACATGGAGAGCCTGTCCCTCTGGTTTTTGCTGTGGATTTGCAGTTGTCCCTGCCATCGGTCAGCATCGGGATCACTTAGCAGCGCTGGGGACTCATTGGACTGGCAGCTTCTCGCTGGCTCTGCCATGATTACAGGTCTCTCCCTGCATGCGTGTATATAGTCAGTGGGGAGAAGCCGCTGGGGACCCAATTTCCCGACTAGTCTCCTGTGCAGCTCAGCCCCCGGCACCTTTTAAACTGTTTTTCTCTGTAAGGTTGCAGTGTTTTGTGGTCCCACATACCCGGCTGAGATCATACAGCCAGTGCCTGGTACATACTGCCTGTGGGATCAGATGTTGGGTTCCCTTTAAACAATTGCTAACTGCACCTATGGGATATCACATGAGTACTTCTAGCAGATATGCAAAGTCTAGATGATACATTTACATTTCTCTATCTGTAGTTTTCTAGGTTTCCCCACAAAATAAAGCAGAATGTCTCTTCATCAGTTCTTGCTGGAACCCATCAGCTGCCATGCCTGGAATAAAGACCGTACCCGTAAGCCGATCCCTCCTGTTAATTATATTTCTGTTCACGTTACACGTACAGCACAGTGGAAGACCTGGGTTAAGGTTTGTAGTATTTTGCATGAGAGCGGATTAGAAAACAAGCAGGTAAGTAGCGATCATCTGTGGGGCTAGTCTTGGCCAATGGATTCTCTGGGTCAGTGCCCTATACCTGGATTATGTCTGCTGTCCTGCTGCATTGTAAGGAATAGGAGTATATTGTTCTTTACAATGGAGGGCCTCGGCACACATATAGTCACCGCGGGCTGAGAACGGGCATGTGAGCTTCTTCTCTGATTAGGACTGGTGACACTTCCAGCCTTTTGACTCCATTTATTATACTTTTAAGAAATGTTTAATTGTCCTTTCATGAGGGATATTCTTGGTAAACCTCTTTTTGTGTTCAGTGGAGGTGAAAGGGATGTCTCATCAGAATAACTCCATTTTATATGACCTACTAAGGTACATGGATGTCATGGAGCGAGGGTCTCCAGCCTGCCTATGAGCCCATGTGAAGATCCACTAACAAAGTGTAGCTCATGTGCACTGTCATCTTTATATTACGTGGCCAACATGTCATGTACATTATGGCTAACGACAAGTGTAAAAGCAAAGCTGGTCAGGCATCATTTTTGATAAGATGGCCTACTGTAGTTATGATCATTCTTTATCTTCTTTCATCACTCTCCACAGAAATTGCATTAAGTCCCAATAACCATGAGGTGCATATCTACAAACAAAATGGGAACCAGTGGGTGAAAGTGCATGAATTAAAGGAGCACAATGGACACATTACAGGTAAGGTAGCGAGAGGTTCTCAGCTCTGGATGTAGAGGTAGTCATGTGAACAACTCAAGTTTTATCAACTTTTCTATGTGTGAAGAACGTTTTCATGTTGCTAAAAGCACCTAACTATTCCAAGGCTCACCCCCTAAGTTGTCTAAATATTTGGCCAAAATCTATCTTCACTTCTCATTGTTGCGCACTAATTAATTTAACAACAAGCTTTTTGCTATTAGGACTATGTAGACCTGTAGCCAGTTATATCACATTTTGGCTCATTTTGAAGATTTATTAAAAAGGCTCCATTTATAAATGGGGTTAGTTCAGTGGAGACTTGCAAAGCTGCTGTTTTAGCCATATGTGATCTTGGGACGTAATACAAGCTGCTGACCATGGGCTCCACTTCAGTGCTGCACTTTAGGGGTATGGTCACGCGCAGCTGATTTGTTAAAGACACTTTTGCAATTGATAAGTTCATCAGTTT
Organism: Ranitomeya variabilis; assembly: GCF_051348905.1. Taxonomy (NCBI): domain Eukaryota; kingdom Metazoa; phylum Chordata; class Amphibia; order Anura; family Dendrobatidae; genus Ranitomeya; species Ranitomeya variabilis. Next base: position 80,551,314 of record NC_135238.1, read on the forward strand.
TCTGTAAACCCTGTTCAGAAATTGCTGCATCAAATCTGTCATGTGAATATACCCTGAAGAGTCTGTTCTTTCCCTGCTTCATTTCTTTAGGCATTGATTGGGCTCCTAAAAGTGACCGTATCGTGACGTGCGGAGCTGATCGCAATGCATATGTGTGGAGCCAGAAGGATGGAGTGTGGAAACCTACACTTGTCATCCTGCGTATAAATCGGGCTGCGACTTTTGTGAAATGGTCTCCTTCAGAAAATAAGTTTGCTGTTGGGAGTGGCGCACGACTCATATCTGTGTGTTATTTTGAGTCAGAAAATGACTGGTAAGTATCTTAGTTAGTATTTTCCTATATATGCCTACAGGTGATGGGCCTCACACTACCACATCATTTACCTGAATACCCCTTAAAATGTTACAGTAATGCAACATTACTTTAAGGTGGTCTGTTGGTGGTGTATGCTACTTTAGGTAAAGGAGTTGTCCTGTACTTTTTTGTTTTCTTACATACTTACTAGTATGCAGGTCTGTAATTAAAACACAAAAAACAACTCACCGACCAATCCCCATCTGTAGCGCTCCACAGGTCTCCCTAAGTCTACAATCCATTTTTTCTAGTAGGGCCATAATGGGACCACTACAGCCAATCCACAATCGCCGCGGTGAACAATGCAACTGATGATTGACTGCTGTCATATAAATTGAAACACCTGACAAACCTATTGTTCAAATACAAAAAGTACAGAAATACAGTCAAGGAAGGATATATACAAAAAAAGCCATTCCCTTTTGGTGTATAGATGGACACAACTGTAGATCCACAGGAGAAACTCTTACATGCAGAGACACTGCGAAGAGGAACAGGACGCCCTCACTCATGTGTGACATTTCAGGGGACTCATCTCCTTCCAGCATGGGGGAGGATATCCCCAAAATGTCTCATGGGTGTGCGGGTGTCCTGTTCCTCCTTGCAGTGTCTCAGCATTCAGCAGTTTCTACTGTGGATCTACAGCCGTGTCCGTTTAAGTAGCAGTATGCACCGAGGATGAGCTGCCTTTTTTATGTATATTCTGGCTGGCCTTCTATTTGAAGAATACATTTGTGTTGTCAATGTATGTTGGATTTTTAGAGCGTGAGACCACTATGACACACCTCGAATTGGACTTGCTGTTGTGGTTGGTTATTTTTTTTTAAGTGGATTGGCTGCTGTCGTCGCATGTCCGTGTATCTGTACATCGGCAGGTGAGGATGATGCCTGAACAGAAGATTATTATAAGTCCAGGTCTCAATAAATTATTGTACAGCTAATAACCCATTACAGAGAACCCTCTTCCCAATGCATCTGGCATATTCGGGAGTAAAGTGCGGCCTCTGTACTCCGTGAGGAGACACGGTGGCACTGCTCTTCTGTACGCATGAGGCTGGTATAGTAAGCCATCTCCTACACATGGTAGTCTTTACATCTGTAAATTATTGTAGTAAAGAAGACATTTCCTCATTTGATTTGTTCCTATAGGTGGGTGAGTAAACACATCAAGAAGCCAATCCGTTCCACTGTGCTGAGCCTTGACTGGCACCCCAATAATGTGCTTCTAGCCGCTGGATCCTGTGACTTCAAGACCAGGTACAATGATGAGATTGCAGTCTGCAGATGTGACATAGGCGCGACTCCGTGTACAGGAATTCACAGAATCTGGCAATTATTAATATTTTTCTAGCTGTCAATATCTTCTTTCATTTGCACTGCTTGCATTTCCAGGGTGTTTTCTGCATACATTAAGGAAGTTGATGAGAAGCCCGCCAGTACTCCATGGGGATCGAAAATGCCTTTTGGCCAGCTGATGTCAGAGTTTGGAGGGGCTGCTAGTGGTGGCTGGGTTCACAGCGTCAGCTTTTCTGCTAGTGGAAATCGCCTGGCTTGGGTCAGCCATGACAGCATTGTGTCTGTAGTTGATGCATCGAAAAACATGAGGTAGGTTTCCAAGTGTTGTATGTCTTGTAAAGTCCTAAATAGAGACTGCACATTACTGTGAAACCACTACTCAGCAGTACAAGTGAGGAGAAGAAGCTTTGTAATATCGTATTAGAGAAAAATGCTTCCGTCGTCACTTTTTTGTCGTCTTTTCTTAAAGAATCACTCCTATTTCATTTTCTATTCATTAATTGTGTGTACATGTGCATGTAATGTAGTGTGAGCGTGTTAATATACTCATCTACCGCTGCCTTCTTAGGGATCCAGCACTGTTCTGCTCCTCTTCAGTGACGTCAGTGCTCTGCAGACTCTTCGAGTCGCACTGCATGACCCAGAAGTGACTTTTAGAATGTAAGTCTGTGGAGTGTAAGAATAAGGCTACATAGGCTTACAGTAACAGAGACTCCGGCCCAAGCGTAGAGCATAGTGGGAGCCAGCTAGTCACGATTGCGGTGACATCACTGAGAAGAGGAGCAGAACAGCGCTGGATCCCGGACGCTCTGCGTATATAGCGTATATAGCAGCGGCTATATTAATACGCTCGGGTCATTCCATATCAAGTGATCCAAATATGAATATTTTTTTTACCTTACGTCTTTAGATTTTTTTTATTTTTTGTTTTTATGAAGTACAACTTTAGTTAATTACAAATTAAAAGTTTAGAATTTTTTTCTTCATCAGTTAATTTTTTACAGATTTTTAAAGTTTTGAAAAAGCATGGATTTTGGCCTGGTATGGCTTTACATTTTTTATCATGTCTCGGGCTAGAATTAAGATATAGAGGTGGGAGAGGCATCATTTTTCTCAGAACGGTACCGGCTTTCATTTGATATGTCACAAGACTATGTTTCTTTATATTTTGTTTTGGAGAAATCAAATTATAAATTTTGATGTGCAATTCTGAAAAAAACGTATGTTTTAAAATTGTGAAAACATGCATGTGTGTTACTTGTGTCCTTGTTTATATTTGTACAGGGATTCAACTTGGGATCTATCACATTTGTATTTTTTTTTAAGCCTTGAATCATCTGATTTTATGTCTGTGTGAGCTTCTTCCTTTTTTCTTTTCAAATTACAACTTACTGCATTCAACATTTATATGTAACAATAAAGAAACGCAAAAAAAAAAATACCGAAGTGCCAGAATAAATACATCTTAATCATCATAACACAACTTGCTCAGCATTTTCAACCTGAATTCATTGAACAAGCCAAAAGAAAAAACGTGATCACATCCTCAAGGGTGGTTTTCTAAATACAGTCTGATCCTAATTATATGTTAAAAACAAGATTAAAAGAACCAATATTTCTACCACCTATTTATACATGGAACAATTTTTTTTCTACTATATCACTAAACATGTCACTTCTGAAGTGTTTAAGAAGAATAGTCCAGTAGTTAAATCCTCGTACTATAAAATATGAACTAATCAAACAATTAGTAGTAGGTTTTTACACTGGCCTTCTATCATCAATGTGTCCCTTCTAGTGGGTGAAATGTCATCTTGCCCATAAGCGCTCACTAGCAATGGCGGTTTCCTTCTGTGTCAGAGTATGTGCGACCTGTCATGGTGCTCGGCTCCACCTGAGTTATATCTGATTTTTGTTCACTTTTACAATGTCTGATTTTCTTGGATACACAAAGGACGGCGCTGGACCAGAAGGTGCAGAAAAGTCACTTCTACGTCTTCATTTTCACAATCTTGGAGAGTCCAGTAGCCGTCAGCGCCAATCATATTCACAGGTCACAGCCAGTTGTGTCATCCATTGCTGATCTTGTGCCGCCTTCTAGCACTTCATGGACGTCACTGTCTTTATTTCCACTACATGGAATGACAGTCCGGTATTGCTGAGTCCCTGTGATGGGTTCTGCTTCCTGTAACCAATGTTATAACAAACTCTCCTCCTCTTTGTAGTCCTGGTTCGTACAATACATGAACTGGATGTTAAGAATATTTTTCTCCCTCCATTTGAGGAGTTGCCTGGGTGATAAGATTTGGTGTGAATACGGCCTCTGAAGACCCGAGCTGCTGGCCTGTCATCTGCTCTGCAGTCACCGTCTACCCCTGGTCATCCTCAGCCCTAACAAAGCTTCTCCTCTGTCCTCTCCTGCTTCTAATACTCTGTAACATAATAAATAATACAGGAATATCTAGCAATCATGGATTATTTGGTAAATATGGACCCCACACTGTTAGACCTCAAGCTGAGCAGATCTGAAATCAAGATTTTTGAACTGACACTGTAATAGTTTTATTTTTTAAAATATGATCCCATCAAGATCCCATCAAGATCCCATCTTGTATTTTGGTACAGATGTGAATAGGAGCATAGCAGGCACATGTGCAGTTTTTGAAATTTTTAAATTAAACGTTTTTTTCGGAAATGCGTTTTAAAGTTTTGCACTTGCGTTCGAAATATTATCAAAGATACTCTTGTGACATATCTGGTGAAAGCCTGTACAGTTCTGAGTAGAATGGTGTTTATTTTGTTTCTCTATCTCTTTTCTAGCCTGAGTTATGGGGAGAAATGTAAAGGCAGGCAACACCGAAATTCGCACTTTTTCCGAACTTTGAAAATCAATAAATAAAAAAAAAATCTAGAATTTTTTTTTTCTTCACATTTTGCATTCTCTGACACACTATTACCAAATAACAAAATCTCAAAAGAATTAAAAATATAGACGTAAAAATCATTGGTTCAGTTGACATGGAATGACAGGCTCACACTACATTACATGCACATATCTATTGAATTAAAAACTGAATGGGAGGTGCTTCTTTAAACCTGTAATTTTCCACGACAAATATATCAAGAAGTGGGTTGGGTTGTGTGGAGCGAGGATGCGTAAAATTGAAAAAATTGCCCCATTATTAAGGGGTTAATTACACTTTTTCATGTGTAATATACCCATATTTACTGGACAATGTCTGTTTGCAGTGTTTCCCAGCTGAAGACTGAATTATTGCCTCTGCTGAGTGTCATATTTGTGTCGGAGAACAGTGTGATTGCAGCTGTAAGTACCTTTTTTAGGGGGACTTCATACTGGAAAGCTCTAAACTTTTTCAATTCCAAAACATGCTGTGTCAGGCGGGACTTTGGGCATTACTGGGGTTGCTACTGATGTCTGATCATGGGGTGCTAGGGTAAAGTGACAGCAGCCCTGGGAATACCACTGTGTCGCCTCTCCGATCCTCATGGCTTTTTTTTTCTAGGTAGTGATTAGTCTGCCAGTGACGGGCCCAAATCTTTTTTTGGAAGTCCGATCCCTGCCCATCACAAAGTGATACCACACCACAAGGTTGTTGCATAAGGCTAACTTTATACTGTATTTTATTTTAATCTAATCTTTGGCCAAAGAAATAGTTTAATAATGATAATAATCTTTATTTATATAGCGCTAACATATTCCGCAGCGCTTTACAGTCTAACAGTTTCAAACACAACAGTCATAAGTAACAACGTTAACAATACAATAATTAAAGCAAAATAAGACGACCCTGCTCGTGAGAGCTTACAATCTACAATGAGGTGGGGAGATACAAAGTACAGGTGTGTATTTACAATGATGTATTTACAATGATGGTCCAGCCATCTCCAGGGAGTGTGGGATAGATGGAAGTAGTGAATGGGCTACACACACACACACAAACATAAAATGACTTTGGTTAGGGAACGCTCTGAAAAAATGTGTTTTGAGGCAGCGCCTGAAACTATGCAAATGGTGGTCCTAATATCTTGGGGTCGAGCATTCCAGAGGATTGGCGCAGCACGGGAGAAGTCTTGGAGTAATTGAAAGGGTTAAATACCCACATTTACTGAAGATCTAAAGAAACCATGCTTTACTTTGTAAGTGTTTAATCCAGATTCTTGTCCTTTAGGGGCATGATTGCTGTCCCATGCTGTTCACCTATGATGACCACGGCTCATTGACATTCGTTTCAAAACTGGACATTCCCAAGCAAAGCACGCAGCGCAATATTTCTGCCATGGAGCGCTTTAGAAATATGGATAAGCGAGCAACCACTGAGGACCGCAATACCACCCTGGAGACCCTCCACCAGAACAGCATAACGTAGGTGTAAATGTGCATTGGAGAAAGGCCTGTCCTGGTGACCGTCGCCTCCAACATGCTATTTACCTGGTAATCTGCTTATAAGTGATGTCAGGCAGGATTCCTGAAAGCACAACTACAAGGAGAAAAGTTCTATCCTGCAGCCGCTCACTTTCCATCATCCATGCAGTGCAAAGAGCATTTTTTTCATTCTTCAGTCCTTTGTGAGGGCTTGTTTTTTGCTGAGCAAACTTTTATTGATGCCATTTTGGCACAGATACGTTTTCATCACTTCTTATTTCATTGTTTTGCAGTGACCCCCAAAAAGTTGTAATTTTGTAATTTTAATTTTTTTTCTGTTTATTGATTGGTTGATTTTTATATTTTAATAGATCTGGCTTTTTTTGGACAAAGTGATGTCAATTATGTATTTTCTACATTTTATTAATACTTTTAATTTTAGTAGGGGACAAAGGATTCAGATTTTTCTTTTTTTTTTCTTCTTAATATTCTATTAAAACATTTTGTTTTTACTTTATACTTTATCAGTCCTATTAGGGAATTTGCGCTGACAATCTTCTGATCACGTCTACTATATAAATCATATGTATTGCTGAGTATTATAACATGTTGGAATCACCAGCCAGAGGCTGGGTTTCAGCAGAGCATGGTGATTGCAGAATCAGGGTCTTCAGCAGACTCCTGGCTGCAATAGCAAAGTATTAGCGCCAGTGATCGTGTCGTGGGACGGCTGATGGCCACATGGGTTAGCGCACTGGCGCAGAGTAAACTCTACTGTCAGACAGCGGCATTTAACAGGTTACCAGCCGTGGACGGAGCGCTGCTTACAGAGACTCGTCTTGTTGTTTCCCAACTTGCCCCATATATGTATTGCAGATGTCTGTAAGGGGTTAGTTTGATCTCTTGTCTTCAAAAGTGCAACTATTGCTCATTTTGGAATTATTGATGGAATTTTGTGGATTAAATGATTACTTAATGCAAATTTCATCATTCATTCTGACTTTTTGTCTTACAGCCAGGTGTCCATTTATGATGGGGATAAATCTGACTGCCGTAAGTTTTGTACCACGGGCATTGATGGTGCTATGACTATTTGGGACTTTAAGGTGAGTTTCAGCAGTCGATGCTTCTGTACTGTAGCTACTCCAGATGCTTGGTTATCATTCAGTAAGATGAGGATATGTTTAAAGGATTTGTGAACTTTGCATTATGCTGTTTCTATTTTACATAGGTCTGTTTTCAGCCTATATAACTAAGTCCATCAAGTTCATCCTCTCTCCACCAAAGGTACATTCTGCCGGGAAAGATGTTGCCCTAAATGACAGGTGGAATGGTTTGTCACAGTGTTTAGGGACACAGGAGAGCTGACAGGTCTCGTTTAACCCCTTCCTGACATATGGCGTTCTGGTAGATCATATGCCGGCTCCATGAATTTGATGTGTTCTCACACTCTAAGCCCAAATCTTTCCAGGCATATGATGGCTGTGTTATTTAGCAATCATCTGCTTCTAACAGCTCCGCTCCACTCGTGGCAGTTAAGCTGTTAAATGCCACTATCAATTTGTGACAGGGGCACTTAACATGCATTGTCAAGAGGTCACATCATTCCACGCCCCCACCAGTGATGTGATCGTGGGGCACAGATGGGTTGGTTGCCATGACAGCCAGGGGTGTGCTGACCACCCCTATGCCTGTACTCTTGTGAAAAACAGCCTTTAGCTGCTGTTCATAGGAGACTGTTATTTTCGCTATACATAGCAGTGCTGATGCAATGCACTGCTATGTATTGTAATAGTTATCGGATTATTGCAGGTTTAAGTCCCCTAAGGGGACTACTAAATACAGTACAAAGTGAAAAAACTGTTTTTAAAAAAAAAAAAAAAAACAGACAGCACACATTTGGTATTACTGTGTTCGTAAAAGTCTAATCTATCAAAGTATAAAATTAATTTGGTTGGTAAAACTGCATAATAACAAAAAAGGATCAAAATGCCGAATTTGCCTTTTTTTGGCCTCCCTAACATTGCAATAAAATGTAATAGGTGGTCAAAACATTGTATCCACCCCAGAGTGATATCAATAAAAACATAGACTAGGGGCTCAAGAAAAAAAATTCCTTCGCAACTCCATATCCCGAAAATTGAAAACATTACTGCGCTCAGAAAATGGCAACACATCTAATTTTTTTTTTTTTTAAATAAAACTATACATTTTTGGTATCTGAGTAATCGTAATCACCTGGAGAATCATACTGCCAGGTCAGTTTTACCATGAAATGAACACTGTAAATAAAACCCCCAAAAGACAGTTGTGAAATTGCATTTTTTTTTTCGCCGTTGTTGGAATATTTTTTCCCACTTTCCAGTGCATGTCCTGATTAAAATGTGTGGTGTCATTCAAAAATACATCTTGTCCCGCATAAAACAAATCCTCACATGGCTATAGGTATGGAAAAATAAAACGGGAGGGAAAAACGGAAAAGGCGTAATTATAATGTTTGGACATACGAGTCATTGGAGTGTAGCCTTGTCATGTATTTTCAGATATTTGCCCCTTGTAGATTATTATTAGTAAAATTAATTGTTGTCCTGTTTTCTCAAACTCCTAGACCCTGGAGTCTTACATTCAAGGCCTGAGAATCATGTAATTGAAGAAGAAGCCTTACTGATAAGACTCGATGAAGCATCGGGATCTCCAGTACCGTGCACCATGCAGGAACGTGCGCTGAATCTTCACTGACCACCTAGCAGTGAATAGAAACAAGCTTTCCTATATTCCTATAAAAGTGTAATTCCAATTACTTGTCTTTGAGAGATACAAGCTCATGTCACTGAAAAGAATGATACAATTAAAATAAGAGATCTTCACTTGTTGGTATTCATTCATATATAGAAAGGAACATAACATACATACATGTATTTGTGAAATGCCTCAGTCAGTAATGATCCCACCCAAGACTCCCACAGCAGCAGAGTGAAGCCCTGTCTCTAATTGATATGTACCAATGGTAATTTAACCTAAGAAACCTATTTCTGATCATATAACCTCAGCAGACCAACATCCAGCTGTGCTCACTTCCTGTGCTCGCCCTATGCGGAGGATCTTCTCATATCGGCAGCACAAAAGTTTAACTAGACCTGCCACATTTGTGGTGAATGTGCTCAGCTTCATGGTATTTTCTGTACAACACATGTAGAGCATTTCCAAAACTTCTGTTCACAAGACATAGCTAATCTTTTATCATCTTCAGCAGTGGGTATAACAGATCACTACCCTACATTCTTAACCCCTTCCCGACCTTTGACGCCACGTAGGCGTCATGAAAGTCGGTGCCAATCCGACCCATGACGCCTATGTGGCGTCATGGAATGATCGCGTCCCTGCAGATCGGGTGAAAGGGTTAACTCCTATTTTACCCGATCTGCAGGGAGAGGGGGAGTTGTACTTCAGCCCAGGGGGGGTGGCTTTGCCCCCACGTGGCTACGATCGCTCTGATTGGCTGTTGAAAGTGCAACAGCCAATCAGAGCAATTTGCAATATTTCACCTATGAAAATGGTGAAATATTGCAATCCAGCCATGGCCGATGCTGCAATAGCATCTGCCATGGCTGGAAATCATGTTCTGACCCCCCCACCGCCCCCGATCTCCTCCCCAGTTCTCCGTTCTGTCCGGTACCCCCCTCCGTCCCCCTGTCCGCTCCCCCGTGCTCCTGTCCGCTCCCCCGGTCCTCCGATCCCCCCCCCTGTGCTCCGATCCACCCCCCCACCACCCCCTCTTACTTACCGAGCCTCCCGAAGTCGGTCCGTCTTCTTCCTGGGCGCCGCCATCTTCCAAAATGGCGGGCGCATGCGCAGTGCGCCCGCCGCATCTGCCGGCCGGCAAAGTACATTTTGATCGCTGTGGTAGGTTCTATCACAGCGATCAAAATAAAAAAATAATAAATAAACCCCCCCCCCCTTTATCACCCCCATAGGTAGGGACAATAATAAAATAAAGAAAATATATATATATTTTTTCCACTAGGGTTAGGGTTAGAACTAGGGTTAGAACTAGAACTAGGGGTAGGGTTAGGGGTAGGGTTAGGGTTATGGCATGTGCACACAGTGCGGATTTGGCCGCGGATCCGCAGCGGATCGGCCGCGGATCCGCAGCGGATCGGCCGCGGATCCGCAGCGGATCGGCCGCGGATCCGCAGCGGATCGGCCGCGGATCCGCAGCGGATCTGCAGCGGATTGGCCGCTGCGAATTCGTAGCAGTTTTCCATCAGGTTTACAGTACCATGTACACCTATGAAAAACCAAATCCGCTGTGCCCATGGTGCGGAAAATTCCGTGCAGAAACGCTGCGTTGTATTTTCCGCAGCATGTCAATTCTTTGTGCGGATTCCGCAGCGTTTTACACCTGTTCCTCAATAGGTATCCGCAGGTGAAATCCGCACAAAAAAACACTGGAAATCCGCTGTAAATCCGCAGGTAAAACGCAGTGCCTTTTACCTGCAGATTTTTCAAAAATCGTGCGGAAAAATCTCACACGAATCCGCAACGTGGGCACATAGCCTTAGGGTTAGGGTTGGAATTAGAGTTAGGGTTGGAATTAGGGCTAGGGTTTGAAATAGGGTTAAGATTAGGCTTGTGGTTAGGGTTACGGATAGGGTTAGGGGTGTGTTGGGGTTACGGTTGGGATTAGGGTTAGGAATAGGGTTGGAATTAGGGTTACGGGTGTGTTGCGGTTAGGGGTGTGTTGGGGTTAGGGTTGTGATTAGGGTTATGGCTACAGTTGGGATTAGGATTAGGGGTGTGTTGGGGTTAGTGTTGAAGTTAGAATTGAGGGGTTTCCACTGTTTAGGCACATCAGGGGTCTCCAAACGCAACATGGCGCCACCATTGATTCCAGCCAATCTTGCGTTCAAAAAGTCAAATGGTGCTCCCGCCCTTCCAAGCCCCGACGTGCGCCCAAACAGTGGTTTACCCCCACATTTGGGGTACCAGCGTACTCAGGACAAACTGGGCAACAACTGTTGGGGTCCAATTTCTCCTGTTACCCTTGCAAAAATAAAAAATTACTTGCTAAAACATAATTTTTGAGGAAAGAACAATTATTTTTTATTTTCACGGCTCTGCGTTATAAACTTCTGTGAAGCACTTGGGGGTTGAAAGTGCTCACCACACATCTAGATAAGTTCCTTCGGGGGTCTAGTTTCCAAAATGGGGTCACTTGTGGGGTGTTTCTACTGTTTAGGCACATCAGGGGCTCTGCAAATGCAATGTGACGCCCGCAGACCATTCCATCAAAGTCTGCATTTCAAATGTCACTACTTCCCTTCCGAGTCCTGACGTGTGCCCAAACAGTGGTTTACCCCCACATATGGGGTATCAGCGTACTCACAACAAACTGGGCAACAAATATTGTGGTCCAAATTCTCCTGTTACCCTTGTGAAAATAAAAAATTGCTTGCTAAAACATCTTTTTTGAGGAAAGAAAAATGATTTTTTATTTTCACGGCTCTGCGTTGTAAACTTCTGTGAAGCACTTGGGGGTTGAACGTGCTCACCACACATCTAGATAAGTTCCCTTGGGGGTCTAGTTTCCAAAATGGAGTCACTTGTGGGGAGTTCCTACTGTTTAGGCACATCAGGGGCTCTGCAAACGCAACCTGATGCCCGCAGAGCATTCCATCAAAGTCTGCATTTCAAAACGTCACTACTTCCCTTCCGAACCCCGACGTGTTCCAAAACAGTGGTTTACCCCCACATAGGGGTATCAGCGTACTCAGGAGAAACTGGACAACAACTTTTGGGGTCCAATTTCTCCTGTTACTCTTGCAAAAATAAAAAAATTCTGGGCTAAAAAAATATTTTTGAGGAAAGGAAACACATTTTTTATTTTCACGGCTCTGCGTTATAAACTTCTGTGAAGCACTTGGGGGTTCAAAGTGCTCACTACACATCTAGATAAGTTCCCTTGGGGGTCTAGTTTCCAAAATGGAGTCAATTGTGGGGAGTTCCTACTGTTTAGGCACATCAGGGGCTCTGCAAACGCAACCTGATGCCCGCAGAGCATTCCATCAAAGTCTGCATTTCAAAACGTCACTACTTCCCTTCCGAACCCCGACGTGTGCCAAAACAGTGGTTTACCCCCACATATGGGGTATCAGCGTACTCATGAGAAACTGGACAACAACTTTTGGGGTCCAATTTCTCCTGTTACTCTTGGGAAAATAAAAAATTGTGGGCTAAAAAATCATTTTTGAGAAAAGAAAAATTATTTTTTATTTTCATGGCTCTGCGTTATAAACTTCTGTGAAGCACTTGGGGGTTCAAAGTGCTCACCACACATCTAGATTAGTTCCTTGGGAGGTCTAGTTTCCAAAATGGGGTCACTTGTGCGGGAGCTCCAATGTTTAGGCACACAGGGGCTCTCCAAACGCGACATGGTGTCCGCTAACGATTGGAGCTAATTTTCCATTCAAAAAGTCAAATGGCACGCCTCCCCTTCCGAGCCTTGCCGTGCACCCAAACAGTGGTTTACCCCCACATATGAGGTATCGGCATACTCAGGAGAAATTGCCCAACAAATTTTAGGATCCATTTTATCCTGTTGCCCATGTGAAAATGAAAGAATTAAGGCTAAAAGAAATTTTGTGTGAAAAAAAAGTACTTTTTCATATTTGCGGATCAATTTGTGAAGCACCTGGGGGTTTAAAGTGCTCACTATGCCTCTAGATGAGTTCCTTGGGGGGTCTAGTTTCCAAAATGGGGTCACTTGTGGAGGAGCTCCAATGTTTAGGCACACGGGCTTTCCAAACGCGACATGGTGTCCGCTAACGATGGAGATAATTTTTCATTCAAAAAGTCAAATGGCGCTCCTTCCCTTCCGAGCCTTACCATGTGCCCAAACAGTGGTTTACCCCCACATGTGAGGTATCGGTGTACTCAGGAGAAATTGCCCAACAAATTTTAGGATCCATTTTATCCTGTTGCCCATGTGGAAATGAAAAAATTGAGGCTAAAATAATTTTTTTGTGAACAAAAAGTACTTTTTCATTTTTACGGAACAATTTGTGAAGCACCTGGGGGTTTAAAGTGCTCACTATGCCTCTAGATGAGTTCCTTGGGGGGTCTAGTTTCCAAAATGGGGTCACTTGCGGGGGAGCTCTAATGTTTAGGCACACGGGGGCTCTCCAAACGCGACATGGTGTCCGCTAAAGATTGGAGCCAATTTTTCATTCAAAAAGTCAAATGGCGCTCCTTCCCTTCCGAGCCCTGCCGTGCGCCCAAACAGTGGTTTACCCCCACATATGAGGTATCAGCGTACTCAGGACAAATTGGACAACAACGTCCGTGGTTTCTCCTTTTACCCTTGGGAAAATAAAAAAATTGTTGCTAAAAGATCATTTTTGTGACTAAAAAGTTAAATGTTCATTTTTTACTTCCATGTTGCTTCTGCTGCTGTGAAACACCTGAAGGGTTAATAAACTTCTTGAATGTGGTTTTGAGCACCTTGAGGGGTGCAGTTTTTAGAATGGTGTCACTTTTGGGTATTTTCAGCCATATAGAACCCTCAAACTGACTTCAAATGTGAGGTGGTCCCTAAAAAAAAATGGTTTTGTAAATTTTGTTGTAAAAATGAGAAATCACTGGTCAAATTTTAACCCTTATAACTTCCTAGCAAAAAAAAAATTTGTTTCCAAAATTGTGCTGATGTAAAGTAGACATGTGGGAAACGTTATTTATTAACTATCTTGTGTCACATAACTCTCTGGTTTAACAGAATAAAAATTCAAAATGTGAAAATTGCGAAATTTTCAAAATTTTTGCCAAATTTCCGTTTTTTTCACAAATAAACTCAGAAATTATCGACCTAAATTTACCACTAACATGAAGCCCAATATGTCACGAAAAAACAGTCTGAGAATCGCTAGGATCCGTTGAAGCGTTCCTGAGTTATTACCTCATAAAGAGACACTGGTCAGAATTGCAAAAAACAGCAAGGTCATTAAGGCCAAAATAGGCTGGGTCATGAAGGGGTTAAAAAGAAAGGGCTTGGATGCCTGCCATGGTTTTCCTGTTTTTGGGAGCTAAAAAAAAATATCAGACCTCCATTTTGGTTTCATAGTGGATGGCTAGAGGGTATTCTTCCTTTCCTTATGGTCATCCACTTCACATGAACATTTTATTACCTTTGGTAGTAGTCAAGCTACAAGTTTATTGGGTTGCTATTGAAGGATGCTGGACTTTTTTCTAAATCACTATTGGGGATTTATGATAACCGATGGCACGACCCACCCGAGGTCTGAGTGCAGGGTGCACCAAGCAGAGCAGCGTCCTGCTTCACCTTTCTAGCCATGGTCTTCAGTGCAGTAACAAGCGCAGTGAGATGGTGCGACGCTCACTCCCACTCTGAAGACCACTGCTGAGCAGCAGCAGGACGCTGCTTAGTATAGTGTTGCCCACACCACAGATCGTATTTGCTCTATGCTGCAGATTAACAGCAAAACTGGGTAAGAATCATTTAGAAAAAAACATTATCCTGCAGTCCTCCACTATAATCATTGTTTTAAGCACTTTCAAAAGAACATTCAGCTTTGCAATATGGGAGAACTTACAGGCCCTAATATTTCAACAAGCTGAATGTTGCTGAGGCAGTATACAATGACTGCTAATGATCGAGGCAAATAAAGGTGACAAGGGTTGTTTTGGTGTAAGTGTTCCAAGTAGATTCCGACAATTATAGTGTGAAAGATGTAAACACAAAAACCATCATGCAAGCAGACTGCTGTATAACCGACGTTGCCAAAATGGTGCCCTCTTGCATTACTCAGTGCCAACCAAATCCAGGGCTGAATTTGCTCCACACAAACAATGTGCTCTGCAAAGGCCTTATCTGCAACTAAGTATTTGATCAGTATTTTGAATCCATTTTTAATAGCGAAAACCAAGAGTACATTCTAAACATAGAAAACATATTGTGGAAACATTTATAATTATTTTTTGCATCAAATACTAGTTTTAACTCTGTCTGGCAGCGTTATCCTCTGACTGTGTCTGGGATAACTCAACGTATCCCAACACATCCACCTCCTTCGCGGTCCCTGTGCCCCAATAACAATGTGGAAGTTGCTGTTTTTCCTCCAGCTCTCATTGCATCATTGTGAGTGTTTGTTTCCAATATAAACACGTGGGTGATGATATTGTTGATGCCTTGTTTGTCCCTACTGACAAATTGAGTAACATATTCAGTGGACCTCAGTAGGTGACACACGACTCTCATCAGCTGGCAATGGCAGATCTGAAAGCATCCCAAGCTCCAGCTTACCTCATGCATGATATAATCAGCCACCACTTTCCACTGCTTGTACAGAAGCTCCAACGTATCCAGTGTTGAATACCATCACACTGCAACATCGCAAATCAGGCAGATTATTCTAATTTTTGGAAGAATGGTTGAAATACTCAGACACTCTCCTAGCCATAGGCACCACCTTCAAGTGGCTTTATTTCTTAAAAAAAAATTGAATGATCAATTTTAGGACATGTGCCATGCAAAGAGCATGGGTTACTTACCCCAAATGTAGTGCAACCATAATGTTCCAGGCATTACCAAAGTGCCAAGCAATTTCTGACGAGGTGCTATTCAGCATGAGATTTGCTGCTTAAAGAAATGGAAGGACGTGCACATAATCTGTAAATCAGCTTGGCAGCACTTAAGCTTAGAAGTTGTAAAAATGTGAGGGCAAGCGTGGATGCAACTTTCTGCCGTATTTCTGTTAAGGATGGGGTGATGTACATAGAGTATGTGGAGCAGGTGTAAGAGGGTGATTAGTATCACCCAGCACTGGAACCAGAACTTGCACAGTGGAAACGTCTCCCATGTGTCCCAGTTGCTGCATTTCATTATTACCATTCAAAATATTGCCCCAGTGGGCTGTTAAATATATATTGTCCCTGTCCACAATAATTCCTTCTCGTGATGACCGTGTATTACAATTTCAAGTTTAATGCCAAGTTCAAGGAGTGACCCACCTACTCCTGGACGTGAGGGTGTGAGCAGTTTGCGGGATGCAGTGACAGGCAGGAAACAGAGCAAGGGTTAAGTGTTTTTTGATCAACAGTGGGATACTCCACGCAGGGGGATGAAGGGTTAAACAAGGAATGCAAAAGTACAAGGGTGAAATTGTGGGCAGGGTTAAAGAACAATAACGACAGTAGGGACAGTTTTTGTGAGGTTAACTTATCCTATCCGCTGACCCTCAGGTCATGGGTGTTGTAAAGCGGTGATGCCACCAACAACGGCTGATGCAACGCTTGTCCACGGAGGTCCTGGAAGCAAGGGTGTTCCGTCTTCTGGCGGCAGCGGTTGGTCTCCGATACCTTCCGCTAAGCCCGTAGTCAATGTATCAGTGTGGCTGCAAGGATGGAAGTTACCGCACGGTCTGAGCCCACTTGGTCCGGCAAAAGTATACTCTGAGTAGCAGAGGGCCGCCAGCAGTTCTATTCTCAAGCGGCACCCGCACTGTACTCAAGGGCCTGGAGTGCTCAGCTTCTTGCTTAGTCACGATAAGCGGGTGCACTACCCATCTTTGCTCACAAGTTCTGCTGGAAGCTGCGGTGAAACTCCGGGCCTGCGTCGCATCGGTACTCTGGGGCTGGTGAGCTCACACCTCTCTAATGCGCGATGTCCCTTCCCGCCAAGTCTGCCCCCTGTTGCGCATGCTCTGCTCTTTTTAAGCTAACTACGCCCCCTGCTGCTGTGTGCAAAGGTCTGTCCGGTTGCTTAAACTTTCCCCCGGATAACAGAGGACACAGCCCGGACAGTTCTGGACCCGGCGCAAGAAAGGCACCCCCAGCCCTTTCCCTCTGCTTACACTCACCCTCTCCTTTTGCTTGCCATTCCACAGGCGGGAGTTCTTGTAACAACTGTTGACCTACTTCTATTTACTGGATGAAATGCTAAATAAATTGGTCTTGATTGTATCTGTTGGGTGGTAGAGTCAGGTTGAGGAGTCGAGTCGGGTGAAGAATTTGTCGTCTTCTGGGCTAGCTTGGGGTGAATCGAGGAATTCTTCCCCATCAGAATCAACAACTGCAGGAGGAAGTACTTCGGGTGCACTTTGTGTTCTGTTTGGTTAGGGTCCTTTGAGAGGCAAGGACGTAACATTTCAATGAACCACTTGAGTGGGAGCGTCTCCCTTCACCTTCAAGTTGAACTTCATAGACTGGAACTTTGGAGCTGATCCTTCGCTTTACCCTGTACGAGTTTTTTTCCCACCGATACTCCAATTTGCCTCAAGGACATTTGTCTCGGACTAGCACACGATCTCCGACCTTGAGAGCTGTCCCTCGTAGAGGATCTTCTCTGGGTGTTCGAGTTCCCAAAACTTGGTCTGCACCAGCCGATGGAGCGTTTTCAAATAGTGACGATGTTCTCAGACCCAGGTCACCCCCAACTGTTGGTAATCCTCCTTTGGATCCAACTCCAGCTCGGTGATCTCTCGTCCAAACAGCAAGGTGTAGGGCGTGTATCCAGTGGTGCGATGTACTCGGTTATTGTACACCTAAACTAACTCGGCTACAAATTCAGGCCAGCGCACTTTCCTGTCTTCCTCCAGCATTCTCAGCATTTGAATCAAGGTCCAATAGAACCGTTTGCAGGCCCCATTCCCCTGAGGGTGGGTAAGGCATTGTCTGAGATTTCTCGATCTGATACAGGCAATGCAGATCTTCCATCACTCGTCCATGGAAACAGGCATCTTGGATTGGAGTGAATTCTCTTTGGGCAGCCATAAACCTGGATGAAATCCCTACAGATAGCCTGGGCCGCGGATTCAGCAGCTTGATCCCGGGTCAGAGTCACTACAGCGAACTTAGTGAAGTGGTCTGTCATCACCAGACAATGTTTGTACCCAAGATGAGCTGCGCCTATAGTAAGATAATCTATCATCAACACTTATAAAGGGGGTGGAAGTTATGATGGTCTGCGTAGGAGCTCTGTGATCAGGAGGTTTTGCTAACTCACAGCTTCTACATTGCCAACAGGCTTCCTCTACAGCGGTTTTCAGTCGGGGATGGTAAATTGTCTTTTGTAACCACTGAAATGTCTTTTCTTGGCCAAAGTGGGCCCCTCTTTCGTGGGCTTCTGTGGCCACTTTTTGAAGCAGCGTTTCCGGGAGCACCACCTGCCAAGTGATTGCCAGTTCTCGATTTAGCTGGATCTTCCGATACAGTTGGCCATTCCGCAACTAAAGACTTTCCCACTGTTAAAGGATTTGCAAAGTTCCTGTGGACAGGGCGTCTCTCTCTCCTTGATTGGACAGCTGTTTCAGGGCCACCCACTGCCTTATCTGGGCGAGTTCTCCAACCTCCTGCTGAAGTCGTAACCATTCGTCACGGGGTCGCCCCAAGGTACATTCTTTGAGTGCCATCTGTATCTGTTCCTGCGTAGCCGCCATCGTCCTGGCGGAAGGTTGGAACTCGGGGATTTCTTCAGCCTCCAGTTCTTCATCCCGGTTGGGTCCAGGTCGTTCGTGTGTCACTCTGGACAACGCATCGTCGTGGGTATTCTCAGCTTTTCGGTAAGCGATCTTATACCAGTATTTAGCCATCCAAGCCACCCACCGCTGCTCCATATCAGCTGGTTCTATTTGAACTTTGACCCCTTCCAGGGGAGTACAGGCTCAGATGGGCAGAGTGAGCACCTTTTGACCTGGTTGCAAGAGAAGGTTGGCTGCGGCTGGGACTACCACTTTCCCCAAGGTTTTTCCATCGCTCGAGGTCTCTTGGGCCTGCGCTACTCGGATGATCTGTTGAAATACCCGCCTTTGAGGGATGCGGGATCACTGATTAGAAGATTACCAAGTTCCTTTAACACATTCATCCTTAAAGTCACAGTGGGGCCACCGCCAGGGTCCCCAATAGTTAACATGACTCCTTTTCTACCCATTCTTTTACCACATACGGTGATTTGCATCCAGACCACCCCTGCAATTGGGATGGGCAACTGGTTTGCTGCTGTGAGCTTGATCACTGGACCCCATTCAGGCCGCATTGCCTCGGGGAAGTGTCTTCTAAAATATGACTCCCGACATCGTGGTAACTTGGGAGCCTGTGTCAACTAAGCAGCGAACGGCCTGTCCGTCCATTTCGGCCCATACAAGAGGACACAAGGATACTAAACTTGTGGGACTTTTTGCTCTCCTTCTTGACTGTTCAGGCTCTGGGCGGCATCCCCCAGCCACGGAGCCTTCTAGTTTTAATGGACAACATTGAAGAGGTCGGCCCTGCCGGACACATCCCCGGGCCAGGTGTCCAGGTTCTCCACAGTTGTAGCAAGTGGGTTGAGCTTCTCTGCGAGTAGGCCTCGTTTCCCGCCGCAGCTCTGGCCCAGTTCTTCCTTAAGGGGAGTGTGGAGGTACCGAAGTTTTTCTTCTGGAGTCGGATATTTCTTCCCGGATGATTTGAAGTCCTTTCAGTAGTTCTCTCACCCAACTCGGCTCGGCTGCCTGTGCCAGAGATACCTCCCCGCTCCTGACCTTCTCTGCCGGGAAGGTCACCCGCTGTTCTTGCTCACGTACACGCGCCTCAGCTCCAACTTCTAAAAATGTCATGTGCGGATTTACCTGTAGGCGCTCTCGCAAGCCTGCCACTAACTGGTCTCGCAGTACTATTTCAGAGGGCCCTATGCCGTCACGCTTCACAATTATAGTATGGATCTCTTGCAGCGCGTTCATGTACTGGGTTACGGTCTCCCCCTTCCTTTGTATACGACTAAGTAAGCACATAAGCAGTTCTCCAATGTCTGTAGGGTCTCTGTGCATCTCCTCCAGTATTTGCAGCACCTTATCAAAGGTATCCCGCTCACGGAAGGGCCGGTGCATGACAGAACTCCTCGCCTCCCCGTCTAAAGCCATCACAGCAACCTCTGCCTCTAATGCCGGGGTCATGGGGTGCATTCTCAACATACCACTGACCCGCTCAGTCCAGTCCCACAACAGGGTGTTGTTCCCGTGAATTTCGTGAGATTACTTAGCATTGCTCCCAAGAATATGCTGGTCCTTTTAGCACCCCCCACCGCTTGATTTGCCTCCTGCATGCTGGAAAACTGCATCTTGCCGACTACACCAAGTGTGAGCAGGTTGCGGGATGCAGTGACAGGCAGGAAACAGCAAGGGTTAACTGGGTTTTAATCAACAGTGGGATACTCCACGCAGGGAGATAAAGAGTTAAGCAAGGAATACAACAGTACGAGGATGAAATTGTGGGCAGGGTTAAATAGCAATAACAACAGTAGGGACAGTTCTTGTGGGGTTAACTTATCCTATCTGCTGATCCTCGGGCCGTGGGTGTTGTAAAGTGGTGATGGCGCCAACAACGGCTGATGCGACGCTTGTCCATGGAGGTCCTGGAAGTAAGGGTGTTCCGTATTCTAGCGGCAGCGTTTGGTCTCCGGTACCTTCCGCTGAGCCCCTAGTTCATACATCAGTGTGGCTGCAAGCATGGAAGCCACCGCAGGGTCTGAGCCATCTTGGTCTAGCAAAAGTATACCGGGAGTAGCAGAGCACTGCCAGCAGTTCCACTCTCAGTCGCTCTCAAGCGGCACCCGCACTCACGGGTCTGGAGTAGGGTTGAGCGACCTTTAGTTTTTTAGGGTCGAGTCGGGTTTTGTGAAACCCGACTGTCTTAAGTCGAGTCGAGTGAAATCGGCCGACCACCGTGAAAAGTCGGGTTTCGGCCGAAACACGAAACCCAGTGAAGATATATATATATATATATATATTTTTTTTTTTAATCTCTCTCTCTCTCTCTCTCTCTCTCTCTCTCTCTCTCTCTCTCTCTCTCTCTCTCTCTCTCTCTCTCTCTCTCTTCCTCTCCTCTCCTCTCCCCTCCGTCCCAGAACAGAAAATTTCGATTTGCACATTCCAAATCGCTACTGCGCACAAGCGATAACATGACGATAGGCGTTCACTCCCCTAACTCCTATGTCATCACTCTGCCCACGCTCATTCATTGGCTGAAAAAATGGCGCTAATCGCGTCATACGAAACGCGACTTTGGCGCCAAGATCGCGTACCGCATGGCCGACCCCACACAGGGATCGGGTCGGGTTTCATGAGACGCCGACTTTGCCAAAAGTCGGCGACTTATGAAAATGAACGACCCGTTTCGCTCAACCCTAGTCTGGAGTGCTCAGCTTCTTGCTTAGTCACGATAAGCAGGCACACTGCCCGTCTTTGCTCACACGTTCTGCTGGAAGCCGTGGGAAAACTCCGGCGGGGGCCTGCGTCTCTACGGCTGGAGAGCTCATGCTTCTCCTGCACGCTGTCTCTTCCTGCCAAGTCTGCCCCTTGTTGTGCACGCTCCGCTCTTTGTAAGCTAACTACGCCCCCTGCTGCTGTGTGCAAAGGTCTGTCCGGTTGCTTAAGCTTTCCCCCAGACAACAGAGGAGACAGCCCCGACAGTTCTGGACCCGGCTCATGAAAGACTTCCCCAGCCCGGTCCCTCCGCTTACAAGACCAAAGGGCGTGCACCCCTTTCTGCGAGAAATAATGGTAGCTCGGCATCTTCCAGCAAGGCTGAGCGTATGTCATCATTTCACAACAGGCACTGGAATTCACTAAGTGGTGTGGCAGTGATTGCACACCACCAGCAGCTTCACTATTTGGGAATTAAGATGACACATAAGCGGAAGATTGTATACATTTTTTTTCCTGGCCACACAATCCGGTATGGATAGCTGATCAGAGGAGGGGTATGATGAGCAAAAGATGATGATGACACCAACTACTACATGCACCACAAATTGTTAGTGACTACTTGCCATGCAAAAAAACCAAACTCCCACAGAACTCCATTATCAGGGAAGTAATTACGTCTAAGGGTTCTTTCAGATGTCAGTGTGTCCGGTATGTGTGGTGACAGTTATCACACTTTCCAGAGACACTTACACACGTAGACCCATTCAAGTGAATGGGTCTGTGCACATGTCAGTGTGTTTCCATGTACCGTGTGTTTCCATGTACCGTGTGTTCATGGGCAAAACACGCTGACACGTCCATTTAACAGCAGCACAGGCCGCAAAATGTCCCGCATACGTGCACACGGATGACATCCGTGCATCATCAGTGTAACACGTACCGGTGCCTGAGAAGCAGCGGTACAGTTAGTGCTATTCCCCTGCTCCAGGTGCTGAAGACCGCTCTCATCATTCTCCCCTGATCGCGCTGCCATCAGCACTAGCAGGGGAGACGATTGAGAGTTGAATTCAACTGATAACCGCGAGATTGTACCAAAAAGGGGTAAAAAACCCAGAGAGTATATACGCCTTAAAAGATTAAATTCTATTAGACACTAAAAACATACATAGAATAATTAAAATGCATGTGATGCCAAACATTGCCACAGGGAGGTCCATTACAGTACTGCTTCACATGTAAATTTACTAGAATTTTATGTGCCCTTTATGTGTTCACATTAGGACAGTTTACCTAGGTACTTCCTCATCACTTATAGGTACATCTCTATGCAATCATTTACTACTTCATGTATTTAATTTTATTTAATTGTATGGATCCCTGTGGCAATGTATGGCAGCTTCTGGCATCACATGCATTTTAATTATTCTATGTATATTTTTAGTGTCTAAAAGAATTTAATCTTTTAAGGCATATATACTCTGAGTTTTTTACCCCCTTTTTGGTACAATTTTGATTGAGTTTTGCCCAGTTTATATCTACATTTGGGTGTTTTTGGACATGCTGATAAGAGCGAGAGCAGGTGGCGGCTGATAGGACTACTACTTCTATCAAGCTACACCTACTGCTGCAAATAACATTGAGAGCAGGTGGTGGCTGATCAGACTATTCATCAGCTGCTGCCTGCGCTATAAATTAAAAAACAGCCTGGGTTCCCTTGTATTTTGATAACCAGCCCTGCAAAACTGATATCTGTGGGCTGCAACTCTCCGCTGTCTGCTTCAGCAAGGCTGGTTATCAAGAATAGAGAGGTCCCCAAGCTGATTTTTAAAATTAAATAATAAGACACCTATCCATTACTAATCCTGCAGTTGTATGGTAAATAAACACACAGCAAGATGCGACCGTTCAGGCTGAGGACCACTGGGAGAATGAGCTGCTGCGAGTGCAGCATCAGTGACCAGCGGGGACATCATCAAGGTTACCACAAGTTGCTGAGGCTGCATTCCTAGCCAGGCTGAACTGACCTCAGCACCGTGAGAGAAAGTCATGTAGTTCACTACAGTTCAGCTCCGTGAGTTCACTGCAGATCACCATGAGAAATTTCTAAGGAATTAGATGTTAGGTGAGTATAACTGTGTTTGATATTTTTTAAAAAGAAAAGTGTGTTTTGCTTTTATTTTAAATAAAGGACTTTATACTTGCTGTGTGTTTATTTGCAATACAACTATAGTATTAGTAATGGATGGGTGTCTTATAGACTCCTCTCCATTACTATGGCCTTGATGTCACCAGACAATACAGAGGTGACATCAACTCCACAGATATGAACCCCATTAGCCACCTCCACAGGGCAAGTGTGAAGAGCCGAGCAAAGCCCACAATAGGCGCAGCCACTAGAGTTGCCTTTTCTGTGTGGCTGCGGGAGGCTATTTTTAGGCTGGGAGCTAATATCCATGACCCCTTACCAGCCTGAGAATAGCAGCCCCCAGCTGTCTGCTTTAGCAAGGCTGGTTGTCAAAAATGGGGGGAACCTATGCCGTTTTTTAAATTATTTAAAAAAAGAAAAAATACAGCATGGGACCCCTCTATTCTTGATAAACAGCTTTGCTGAAGCTGACAGCTGAGGGTTTCAGCCCACAGCTGTCAGTTTTGTCTGGCTGGTTATTAAATATAAAAAACAGAGTTCCCCTGTGTTTATCTATAGCGCAGGCGGACGCCGCTTGCTCTCACTGTTATCAGTTGAATACAGCTCTCAACATTGTCCCCTGCTACATCTGATCGCAGAGCGAGCAGGGGAGAATGATGAGTGCTGTCTTCAGGACCCATCACCGAGGAACAGCACGAACAGTACCACTGCTTCCCAGACGTCGGTACGTATGGTTGTTAAATATTAATTATTAATTGAATTATTCATATTCTCAATCCTGTACTGAGCACATTGCTTCTTGCTGACATTACAATAAGCTATTTCTGTGTATAAGTCAACACCATATAAGGGGAACGCGTGGTCTGTAGGACACATATATAAACACAGCTCTTAGGAGGGTGGGGACTCTTGTCACGTGGGGGTTGTCACCTCCTGCCTTCACCATCATTCTCCATGGACATCAGACAAGGAAGGAACAGCTAGTAGCGGTAGCCATGATGACCTTCAGATTTCACACAGACAGCTTTTACCATTCAGAACTTTGGGAAAGATGAGTATCAAGTGCTGATATCTACACATGGACAATCTGTTCGTAACTATTTTATCTATTTTATGTTTTGCTGCAATATGGTTTTTCTGTGGACAATTCAATAAACCACTACACTTTTTATGAGAATATCATGACATTTTTCTTTAAGAGCAATGCACCTGGTTAAGTCCTGATTAAATAAATGTGCAAGATAAGCATATTTAACAGTGGTACTGTTGTGGCACACAGTTGCCACACGTACAGTTGAAACCAGAAGTTTACATACACTTTATAAAAAGACACCTATGCATGTTTTTCTCAATATCTGACATGAAATCAGAATAAACCTTTTCCATTTTATCTCAATTAGGATTACCATAATTATTAATACTTGCCAAATGCCAGAATAACGAGAGGGAGAGAGAATGTTTTAAGGCATTTTTAATACTTACTGCAAAGTCAAAAGTTTATATACAATATAAATTTTCAATAGAATTGAGATCAGGTGTCACGATCCATTTTTGACAGTCTGACATTACTGCAGTGCTGCTGGGTCAGCTGATGCAGGTGGTGACCACTCCCACTATCCTTTAAAAGGTCACGTGGGGCATCAGCTGACTGTTGGTGATACAGTTCTTTTCTGGAGACCAGCCTTACAGGAGCAGTGTTCTGGTGTCAGCCACTTCTGGTGTTTGGAGTCCAGTTGCTGTTGTTTTCTGCGGTGTGGAGCTTAGCAGCGCTGTTCATAAGCTAAGTGTGGTGTTTTTAATACCTTGTCCCTTTGGTGTTTGTCACTTCCCCCTGTGTGCATTATCTGCAGAGGTGAGGCTAGTGCTCATTGCCAGCCAGTGCACTAGCCAGGGCAGTAATAGGTGACTACTAGGGACAAAGTATCCTGACGGCGGAGGGGGGATGGACCCACATAGGGCATTAGGGGAGTGCAGGGACAGGCTCAGGTGGTGACCATTCCCTACAGGTAGGGCCTTCCTCTAACCTATACGATCCCTGTTGTATGAGTATTGTGCCGTTAGCTGACCGACCATCTGTTGGGTCAAGTCACACCATGACATCAGGGCTTTGTGATGACCACTCCAAAACATTGACTTTGTTATCCTTAATCCACTTTGTTACCATTTTGACAGAATGCTTCTGGTCATTGTCCGTTTGGAAGGCTCATTTCTGCCCAAGATTTAACTTGAAGGTCAGGGTCACACTTGAGAGTGTGATGCGAGAAACTCTTGTGAGTCTCTTGCATCAATACCCGGCGCTCCCGCCAGCACTCGGGACCGGAGTGTGCGGCTGCATAGAAATACCTGTGTAAAGTTTTGACTTTGCAATAAGTAATAAAAATGCCTTAAAACATTCTCTTTCTCTCATTATTCTGGCATCTGGCAAATATTAATATTATGGTAATCCTAATTGACCTAAAACGGGAAAGGTTTATTCTGTTTTCATGTCAGATATTGAGAAAACATTCATATGTGTCTTTTTATATAGTGTATGTAAACTTCTAGTTTCGACTGTATGCCACAAGACACACACACACACACACACACACACACACACACACACACACACACACACACACACACACACACACACACACACACACACACACACACACACACACACACACTTATCTCTGGCACTGTTTTTTCCAGTATCGTAAGTATCAGTATGGGTGAAAGAGCCCTAAGAAAATGGAGAAGGAAACTACACTCTTTTTACAGAGCTCTCATTTTTTTACCTCTTAAATAAAAAAAATAAAAAATTTTGGTATCGCCATAATGTACTGAAAAATTATGTGGCCAGATTATTTCTACTGGACCATGAACACAGTAAAAAAAAAAAAAAAAAGCAATGGCGGAATTTTATTTTTTCACTGTACATTATACAGTAAAGTAAACTGCGCCATTCAAAACAATTAGTAAAAAGAACTACATGGGCAAAAAAATAAAACGTGATGGCTCTTGGAAGAAGGGGAGGATAAAACTAAAGTGCAAAAATTGGCCATGAGGCAGGAAGGAGTTGGACATAAAACAATGACATTATTAGTCAGTAACTACTAACACATTGAGAAGTAACTAACCCTTTTAAGAGAAATCATCCAAAAAAAACAAATAAAAGTAAAACAAAAAAGTACAATGTAACAAATACTGATAAAATATACCGAAAATGTGTTATTGTATAAAATTTCAGTGTATGCTATGTGCTGATATTATAAATGGTTTAGGGAGTATCTTGCATTTAGTATTTTGCATGTGTTATTTTTATTACTTTATTAAACAAAGCATGTTTATAACCAGACAGAATAATATTACCCTTTTGGTACAAAAAAAAATGCAAAATTCACATTTAATAACACATATGACAAGCAGAATTTTCGTGACTTTTAGGCCATGTTCACACATTCAGTATTTGGTCAGTATTTTACCTCAGTATTTATAAACCAAAATCAGGAGTGGAACATTCAGAGGAAAAGTATAATAGAAACACGTCACCACTTATGTATTTATCACCCTCTCCTGGTTTTGGCTTACAAATACTGAGGTTAAATACTGACCAAATACTGAGCGTGTGAACATGGCCTTAAACTAAAAAAAAAAAAAAATCTGTCCGTAATTTTTTCATTAGTTTTTTATGATCAGGCATACCACTCTGTCGTTACCTGTAAGTCCACGAGTATTACTGATATTTCCTGCACGGCGGCCAAATCAGAATTCACCAGTCTATGCTTGTGCTTTATGTCAAACAAAATTGACCATGCCTTTTAAAAATGATGCACACAGGGCCCTGGACATTTAATGGGCAACGCTGTGACTGTGTGGTGTCAACTGACCCAAAGAATAAAGTTATTTTATCGCTTATACCACACCAAGAAATGGCGTAACAAATAAATAAAACCAATGCTTCACGTCTGTTGATTTTTGCATTCTGCTTCTCAAAGAATGCAGTAAGGCTCCGCACACGCTGCGCTGAGTGCTTGCACCCATAGGGGTGGAGCTGCATATTCATGTAATGAGCGGCACCACTTGACAGCTCATACAGGACAAGCTGCGGCACTGAGAGGAAGCATCGAGGGAGCTGGGTGAGTATTTTAATGCCAGCGGGCGGGCGCACAGGGGGTGGGAGGCGGCAGGTGACAAGGATCTTTATTTTAAACACAAAAATAATTAAAAAAAATTGATTTTTCATTCCTTCTCTCCAGCAAACACTGCTGGAGAGAAGGGATGAATGGCTGCTTCAGCATCACGCTGGGGACAGCGCTTACTGTAGCGCTGTCTCCTGCACGGTCCGTGTGGTACTCAGTCGGCACATGGGCGGCACACGGCTGCCGCACGTGTGCCACACTGATGTGCCACGTGAGCTCACGGACACACGGACACGGATAACTCGGGTACCGATTTTTCCGGTACCGGATTTATCTGGATGTGTGAGACTGGCCTTACACCAGATCACATACATAGCCAGCAGCATAATACAAAATTTGGGGCTAAAAGAATATTTTTGTGGAAAAAAAATGTGATTATATATATATATATATATATATATATATATATATATACTGTATATATATATATATATATATATATAAAAATGAAAAAAGAGGCAGCACTCCATTGATTCAGTGAAAAGATGTGGAAGGTTTTAATCGACCCACATAGCCGGGCGACGTTTCAGCTCTAACTGAGCCTTTATCAAGCAGTGAGTGGTCATACCCTATTTCCTTTTATATGTGATCCAACCAATTAAATTTTGTTTACAATCATAATTTTCACTTATAAATTACATTTATCTGTTATTTTGTAAAACAAGTGCACTAGTAGTTCCTTCCTTAAAATACATAAATATTACTTAGTGAAAAGTGCTTTTGTGCTCATGTGCATTAAGGTTATAATACAAATCTACCCTCTGATCCTCCCTACTCAACCAGATCTCCATAATATTCCATGTTTCATAATTCATTATGATAAACTCACCCCCCGATGTCATGTGGATCCATGGAGGACGCCATTGCTGCTCGTCGGCGTTCACAACTGCTGAATGCGCATGTCAGCAACGCATCATCCAGCGTCATATCATAAGAGCCAATGGAGTGCGCTGTGTGGCATTTTACATCTTGCGCATGCGCAGTAGCGCCGAAAATCGCCATATTTGAGGTGGCATATTCACTTCACAATTATATTGACAAAAAATACGCTGCAGCGCTGAATAATAGTATTAGAGCGTGATGGCATACTCACTTCACAATTATATTAACAAAAAACTACGCTGCAACGCTGAATGATAATATTAAAACGTAGCAGCATTCTCTAATTTAATATTGGTGCAATTTATTTTGATAGTATATGGTAATATTTTATTTATCCATATATTTCATTTTTGCGCAATAGCGCTAAATATCTTTTGTGTAAGCTCATTTATACTATTCCCTCATATATTAAAGAGGGATGATATGTATATTTATTATTTTATTATTTTATACAGGGACATTTCAGGATGCACCAAGTGTCCAGGCTATACGGATGACAGCATGTCACAGCCCCATCCGCAAGCCAATAGAGTCACACTACCCCACCATTTTCCCTCCGGATCATAATGTTGTAGTCATGGCATCCATATGACACTGACATCCTTGTCCAAATATTTATCTTTTAAAATTAATAAATTACACAAGACTTCATATTCCTTTTGTTTCCTTTATTCATTATCTATAATCCAATGAGAAAAAATGAAGTGAAAGTAATAATGTAAATGATATTTGATACCAAACAATAATTGAAGATGCCACCAAAAATAATTGACTACTATATAATTTTCTTAATTTTCTTTGCTTCCATGGATCCACTTGCACCGGAAAGGTTCTTACATAGTAGGACTTCTGAGGGGGACAGAAAAAAACCCGCAGACAAGGGTGGTGCTGTCGTCGTCATGGACAAGAATATGTATTTGATGGAAGTGCGTAGGCAGTTAGCTGATACAGCTGTATATTGTAAGATGGATGGAGATCCAAAATTTGCTATCAGTAGAGAAATTGAAAGCTGCCTCAAAGAAGCACTGAATATCTATGTAATAGACCAACAACTGTTTGATTTTTTATGGGTAAAAGCACCAAGGACACCAATGCTGTATATAATCCCCAAAATTCATAAAGCATTAGATAACCCACCAGGGCGCCCAATAATTTCTGGGGTGGGCTCTATCTTTAACAAAATGGGTATATTCCTGGATAAATTGTTTAACCCTATAGTGCAAAAAGGGAAGTCATACATAAGGGACACCACAGACTTCCTAAGGAAATTGGAAGAAGTAGAAGTACAGGAGGAGATAATTATGGCGTCATTTGACGTAACCTCTTTATATACTTCTATTGATCATGAAAGAGGCCTGGATGCAGTAAAAAGAAAATTAGAGCAGGCAGGTTATACAGAGGAAGGCAATACTTTTGTATTGAGATTACTGGAAATAATTTTAAAAAGAAATTATTTTCTTTTTGGAGATACGTTCTTCACACAAAAACGAGGGACAGCTATGGGGGCCAATATGGCCCCCTCATATGCTAATCTGGTCATGGAGGTCCTGGAGGAAGACTTCGTCTATGTGTCCCACCACTTCCAATATATCAAGGTGTGGTGGAGATACATAGACGATGTCTTCCTCCTTTGGACGGGGAGTGCAAAAATGTTGGAGGAATTTCATGAATATCTCAATAATGCAGATGAAACTATAAAATTTACGTTAGTTTCCTCAACAACAGAAATACAATTCTTGGATGTATTGGTCCAGCAGAAGGATAAGGAATTAACCACCAAACTTTTTGTCAAAAAGACGGACAAAAATAATTTATTGACATATGATAGCCAACATCCACGCAAAATGATTGAGTCAATACCATTGAGTCAATTGTTGAGGGTGCGACGTATAGTACAGAAAGAGGAAGATGTGGATGAGGCATTGGAGACACTTATCAAAAAATTCACTGCGAGGGGGTACCCTAGCAAACTCTTGAAATCTGTTAAGGATGAGGTGAAACAGATAGATAGAAAATCATTGATGGAGAAAAGGGTAGTTAGAAAACGAATTAATAGGGTCCCTTTCGTCAGCACATACGTAGAGGAAAGTCGTGGAGTAAGAGATATTATATCGAAACATTGGGGAATGCTGGGTAAATGTCTCCCAACGATAAAAGAATTTACAATGCCACCACTATACTCATATAGAAGAAGTAAGAATGTGGGGGATTATTTAATAAAATCGGATATAGGGACACTTATAAGGAATCCCCAACTGACTCTAACGGGTAGGAGGACTAGGGGCTGCTTTCCCTGTTTGTCCTGTGTTAACTGTACCCACATGATTAAAGGTTCGACGTTTGAGCATCCTGAAACAGGTAAAATCTATCAAATCAAACAGTTTTTGACATGTGATACGGAATTTGTGATATATTTATTGACCTGTCCATGTAAACTAATGTATGTTGGGGAGACCATATGTGCTTTTAAGGTTCGGATGAACCAGCACAGATATACAATTAGGAAAAGAAGAATGGATCTTCCAGTACCGAAGCATTTTGTGGAAAGTAACCACCATGAGAAAGATCTGAAATGTAGAATAATTGATGTGGTACCAGTCCAGAGAAAGGGAGGAGATAGGGAACAGATCCTAAAAAAGAAGGAGTTAAGATGGATCTACGAGTTAAATACACTCAAACCTAAAGGTCTTAACGTAGATTTTGGAGTTCACAATGTATTATAGGGAGGTATGTTATGGTTTTCTTGTTTCTCTGATTATAGTTGAAGCCCAGATGTTTTTATTACTATGTTTTTAAATGTACGTATTACATTATTGTAATTCTGTATTTTTTTCTGTCCCCCTCAGAAGTCCTACTATGTAAGAACCTTTCCGGTGCAAGTGGATCCATGGAAGCAAAGAAAATTAAGAAAATTATATAGTAGTCAATTATTTTTGGTGGCATCTTCAATTATTGTTTGGTATCAAATATCATTTACATTATTACTTTCACTTCATTTTTTCTCATTGGATTATAGATAATGAATAAAGGAAACAAAAGGAATATGAAGTCTTGTGTAATTTATTAATTTTAAAAGATAAATATTTGGACAAGGATGTCAGTGTCATATGGATGCCATGACTACAACATTATGATCCGGAGGGAAAATGGTGGGGTAGTGTGACTCTATTGGCTTGCGGATGGGGCTGTGACATGCTGTCATCCGTATAGCCTGGACACTTGGTGCATCCTGAAATGTCCCTGTATAAAATAATAAAATAATAAATATACATATCATCCCTCTTTAATATATGAGGGAATAGTATAAATGAGCTTACACAAAAGATATTTAGCGCTATTGCGCAAAAATGAAATATATGGATAAATAAAATATTACCATATACTATCAAAATAAATTGCACCAATATTAAATTAGAGAATGCTGCTACGTTTTAATATTATCATTCAGCGTTGCAGCGTAGTTTTTTGTTAATATAATTGTGAAGTGAGTATGCCATCACGCTCTAATACTATTATTCAGCGCTGCAGCGTATTTTTTGTCAATATAATTGTGAAGTGAATATGCCACCTCAAATATGGCGATTTTCGGCGCTACTGCGCATGCGCAAGATGTAAAATGCCACACAGCGCACTCCATTGGCTCTTATGATATGACGCTGGATGATGCGTTGCTGACATGCGCATTCAGCAGTTGTGAACGCCGACGAGCAGCAATGGCGTCCTCCATGGATCCACATGACATCGGGGGGTGAGTTTATCATAATGAATTATGAAACATGGAATATTATGGAGATCTGGTTGAGTAGGGAGGATCAGAGGGTAGATTTGTATTATAACCTTAATGCACATGAGCACAAAAGCACTTTTCACTAAGTAATATTTATGTATTTTAAGGAAGGAACTACTAGTGCACTTGTTTTACAAAATAACAGATAAATGTAATTTATAAGTGAAAATTATGATTGTAAACAAAATTTAATTGGTTGGATCACATATAAAAGGAAATAGGGTATGACCACTCACTGCTTGATAAAGGCTCAGTTAGAGCTGAAACGTCGCCCGGCTATGTGGGTCGATTAAAACCTTCCACATCTTTTCACTGAATCAATGGAGTGCTGCCTCTTTTTTCATTTTTATATACCTGGAGTAATCACTGGACTGGTTGCCTGGGGCCTTGCACCCGAAGATAAGTAACTTATACTAAGTGCTGTTCCCTTTTTACTACTATATATATATATATATATATATATATATATATATATATATATATATACTGTATAAATATATATATATATATATATATATATATATATATATATATACACTCACTGGCCACTTTATTAGGTACACCTGTCCAACTTCTTGTTAACACTTAATTTCTAATCAGCCAATCACATGGCGGCAACTCAGTGCATTTAGGCATGTAGACATGGTCAAGACAATCTCCTGCAGTTCAAACCGAGCATCAGTATGGGGAAGAAAGGTGATTTGAGTGCCTTTGAACGTGGCATGGTTGTTGGTGCCAGAAGGGCTGGTCTGAGTATTTCAGAAACTGCTGATCTACTGGGATTTTCACGCACAACCATCTCTAGGGTTTACAGAGAATGGTCCGAAAAAGAAAAAAAATCCAGTGAGCGGCAGTTCTGTGGGCGGAAATGCCTTGTTGATGCCAGAGGTCAGAGGAGAATGGGCAGACTGGTTCGAGCTGATAGAAAGGCAACAGTGACTCAAATCGCCACCCGTTACAACCAAGGTAGGCCTAAGAGCATCTCTGAACTCACAGTGCGTCGAACTTTGAGGCAGATGGGCTACAGCAGCAGAAGACCACACCGGGTACCACTCCTTTCAGCTAAGAACAGGAAACTGAGGCTACAATTTGTACAAGCTCATCGAAATTGGACAGTAGAAGATTAGAAAAACGTTGCTTGGTCTGATGAGTCTCGATTTCTGCTGCAACATTCGGATGGTAGGGTCAGAATTTGGTGTAAACAACATGAAAGCATGGATCCATCCTGCCTTGTATGGGGCATCTTTGGGATGTGCAGCCGACAAATCTGCGGCAACTGTGTGATGCCATCATGTCAATATGGACCAAAATCTCTGAGGAATGCTTCCAGCACCTTGTTGAATCTATGCCACGAAGAATTGAGGCAGTTCTGAAGGCAAAAGGGGGTCCAACCCGTTACTAGCATGGTGTACCTAATAAAGTGGCCGGTGAGTGTATATATTTCACTGTACTGCAATACAAACTTCTGTGGAGCACCTGAGGGTTCAAGGTGCTCACCACACATCTAAATAAATTCCTTGATGGGTCTGGTTTCCAAAATGGTGTTATTTGTGTGGGGTTTCCACTGTTTAGGTACTTCAGGGTCTCTCCAGACGCGATCTGGCGTCCACTCTCAATTCCAGCCATTTTTGGATTTAGAAAGTCAAACGGTGCTCCTTCCCTTCCAAGTCCTACCATGTGCCCAAACAGTAGTTTTCACCCATATATATCGGTGTACTCTGGAGAAATTGCAAAACAAATTTTGTGGTCTATTTTCTACTGTTAGCTTTGAGTAAGTAAAAAACATTGGGGTTAGGCTGGTTTCCCACTTGCGTTTTGATCTGCAGCGTTTAAAAAAAAAAAAACGCAGGTGGTGAAAAAACGCATGCAAACGCTGCGTTTTTTAGACGCATGCGTTTTTGCATGCTGTAAAAAAACATGGCATTTTGCCGCGTTTACATGCGGTTTTTCCTGCGTTTGCGTTTTTGAAACGCATGCTGAGAAGTGTGTGACAGCTGCCAATCATCAAAATCAACAAGAAAACCCACTATAAATAGAAATAGCTAGGGTTAGGGTTAGGATCCCTAGGGTTAGGGGTAGGGTTAGGGTTAGGGCCTAACCCTACCCCTAACCCTAGGGATCCTAACCTTAACCCTACCCCTAACCCTACCCCTAACCCTAGGGATCCTAACCCTACCCCTAACCCTAGGGATCCTAACCCTACCCCTTACCCTAACCCTAGGGATCCTAACCCTAACCCTAGGGATCCTAACCCTACCCCTAACCCTAGCTATTTCTATTTATAGTGGATTAGGGGTAGGGTTAGGGTTAGGATCCCTAGGGGTAGGGTTAGAGGTAGGGTTAGGGTTAGGATCCCTAGGG
Organism: Ranitomeya variabilis; assembly: GCF_051348905.1. Classification (NCBI taxonomy): domain Eukaryota; kingdom Metazoa; phylum Chordata; class Amphibia; order Anura; family Dendrobatidae; genus Ranitomeya; species Ranitomeya variabilis. The sequence continues at coordinate 80,585,897 of NC_135238.1, forward strand.
TTAGGGGTGAGGTTAGGGTTAGGGTTAGGATCCCTAGGGTTAGGGGTGAGGGTAGGGTTAGGGGTAGGGTTAGGGTTTGGATCCCTTTATCACCTTGATAGTGGGGGGTGGCTTTTCAGTGTTTTCTGTTTTTTTTCTATAAAAACGCATGCGTTTTTAACGCAAACGCATGTGCTTAAAAACGCATGCGTTTACATAGACAGCAATACGTTTTTTTGCCACAAAAAAACACCTCTAGAAATTACTGCATGTTGCATTTCTGCAATCAAACGCAAGCAGAGAAAAAACGCATGCACAAAAAAACGCATGCGTTTTTAATGTTAAACATAGGGGAAAAAACGCATGCGTTTTTTTGGGTAAAAACGCTGCAGATCAAAACGCAAGTGTGAAACCAGCCTAAGGAATTTAGTGAAGGATGTCAGGCAAACAAAGGAAATCATACTGCTCAAAACAACAAAGGGCTCATGTGTCAGATCTGGCATTGGATTCAGATCTAGTGATATGAGAGGGCCAGACACTGGCATCAATGCCGCCATCATCCGGGAGCTGGCTACACAATGCTCACCACATGGGCATTATCTTGCACCAGGAGGAACACAGGGCTGAATGCACCATTTAAAGTCTAATTATGGCTCTGATAATTTAATCTTGGTACGCAACACCATTAAGGGCACTGTTGGTATCTTTTGGAGGTTTATTTAACCCTCCTTGGAACTGCTTACCCGGGTCATCACTGAGTCTGATCCACTACACAAGGCACAGGGTGGGTAGTATGATGGGTGATGCCAGGCACAAGGTGGGCAGTATGATGGTTCATGCCAGGCACAGGGTGGGCAGGGTGATTTGTGACGCCAGGCACAGGGTGGGCAGGGTGATTTGTGACGCCAGGCACAGGGTGGGCAGGGTGATTTGTGACGCCAGGCACAGGGTGGGCAGGGTGATTTGTGACGCCAGGCACAGGGTGAGCAGGGTGATTTGTGACGCCAGGCACAGGGTGGGCAGGGTGATTTGTGACGCCAGGCACAGGGTGGGCAGGGTGATTTGTGACGCCAGGCACAGGGTGGGCAGGGTGATTTGTGACACCAGGCACAGGGTGGGCAGAGTGATGAGTGACGGGTGATGCCAGGCAGGCACAGGGTGGGTAGTATGAGGGTAATGCCAGGCACAGGGTGGGCAGGGTGATCAGTGATGCCAGGCACAGGGTAGGCAGGGTGATGGGTGATGCCAGGCACAGGGTGGGTATCCCCATAATGTCCAAACCAGACCAGAGGCAGATATATATTACACCCCCCACCCCACTCTGGGACTGGGTGCAAATAATGCCAGTGCTGCTTCTGCTGTCTGTGCTCCAGCTTCCAGACAGAAACGAGCCTGAGGAGTCTGAGGGAAGTGGTGAGTCACTGACAGAGCCGTGCAGCAAGCAGCGTGGGGGCAGGACGAGGGAGATAATGTTTACTCACTGTGTACTGCTCTGCCGCTGTGAGTCCCAGGCCAGCAATGTGTGTCCAAGCCAGGTCGGGAGACAGGGCGCCGCCAGTCCACCTCAGCCCCACCCCCGGTAAGTGGACTGACTGTGTTAGTGTGTATCAGCAGGAAGTAGGGAGAGTCGGCACCAGCATCACCTGTACTGACTGCCGCTCTGCCACCCCTGTCTTCAGGGATGCACCGACATCCTCTCCTCATTCACGCCTCAGCAGTGACTCGCCGGAGACCCAATCCCCCCAACAGCAGCCGGAAGACTGAGGTGGGTGGGCGGGGCGACCCTGGACTTTTGCAAAATAAAAAATAATTTTTTTTTTTTTTTTAAACTTGCTCAGGTGCCGCCCCCCTCGAATTATCCCGCCCTAGGCACGTGCCCTCAAGTGCCTAGTGGCAAATACGGCCCTGGTGATCAGCTTAACAGCAATTACTGTACTTGCAAAGTCAATATTTGCCCAGAAAATGAACTTTAACCCCCAAAACACATTTCAACATCATTGCAGTCCTGCCTTAAAAGGAGCAGCTAACATCGTTTTAGTGATTGATCCATTAACACAGGTGTGGCTGTTGATGAGGACAGGGCTGGCAATCAATCAGTCATGATTAAGTAAGAATGACATCAGTTGACACTTTAAAAGGAGGCTGGTGCTTGGTATCATTGTTTCTCTTCAGTTAACCATGGTTATCTCTAAAGAAACACGTGTAGCCATCATTGCACTGCACAAAAATGGCCTAACAGGGAAGAGTATCGCAGCTACAAAGATTGCACCTCAGTCAACAATCTATCGCATCATCAAGAACTTCAAGGAGAGAGCTTCCATTGTTGTCAAAAAGGCTCCAGGGCGCCCAAGAAAGACCAGCAAGCGCCAGGACCATATCTTAAAACTGTTTCAGCTGCGGGATCGGACTACCAGCAGTGCCGAGCTTGCTCAGGAATGGCAGCAGGCTGGTGTGAGTGCTTCTGCACGCACTGTGAGGCGGAGACTCTTTGAGCAAGGCCTGGTTTCAAGGAGGGCAGCAAAGAAGCCACTTCTCTCCAGAAAAAAACATCAGGCACCGACTGATATTCTGCAAAAAGTACAGGGAGTGGACTGCTGAGGACTGGGGCAAAGTCATTTTCTCTGATGAATCCCCTTTTCGATTGTTTGGGACATATGGAAAACAGCTTATTCGGAGAAGAAGAGGTGAGCGCTACCACCAGTCTTGTCTCATGCCAACTGTAAAGCATCCTGAAACCATTCATGTGTGGGGTTGCTTCTCAGCCAAGGGAATCGGCTCACTCACAGTCTTGCCTAAAAACACAGCCATGAATAAAGAATGGTACCAGAATGTCCTCCAAGAGCAACTTCTCCCAACCGTCCAAGAGCAGTTTGGCGCCCAACAATGCCTTTTCCAGCATGATGGAGCACCTTGCCATAAAGCAAAGGTGATAACTAAATGGCTCATGGAACAAAACAGAGAGATTTTGGGTCCATGGCCTGGAAACTCCCCAGATCTTAATCCCATTGAGAACTTGTGGTCACTCATCAAGAGACGGGTGGACAAACAAAAACCAACAAATTCTGGCAAAATGCAAGCATTGATTATGCAAGAATGGACTGCTATCAGTCAGGATTTGGTCCAGAAGTTGATTGAGAGCATGCCAGGGAGAATTGCAGAGGTCTTGAAGAAGAAGGGTCAACACTGCAAATATTGACTTGCTGTATTAACTCATTCTAACTGTCAATATAACCTATTGGTACTCATAATATGATTGCAATTATGTTTCTGTATGTGATATAAAGATCAGACAAACACTAATAAAAACCAGAGGGCAGCAGATCATGTGAAAATATAATTTTGGTGTCATTCTCAAAACTTTTGGCCATGACTGTAGTTGGCCTCCAGAGGCATTTAGTTTTCAGTAGGCCTGGAGAGTGGAGCTTGAGTGCTATGTGTCCTGTTAAGGAAAGCTGGACCATTGGATGCTGATTTCTCCTGAATGGGCGGATCCCGCAGATGTATGGACTGTGATATACCATATTGTTTTGTTTTCTTGTTTTGACCTAATGGCCATGTTTAGTTTTACATCACCGAGGTTTATGCCACATGTACATCGAGAACACTATGCTGCCAACATTATAAAGAGCCTCTTTTTATTGGTGTCATGTTTCACTGTTTTTTAGTTTTGTTTTTTTTAATATAGTGAATTAGCATAAAAGTGTCTCCCTGTGATGAAACTATGGGGTGGAAGACTTTAAATAATTGCGCTTCATGTTGCTGTGACAGTCAAATCACCGGCCAATCAGCTGCCAGAATATCGAGGAAGATACCATAATTTATATTTTATGGGGAGTAGTGTCTTCTAGATGTTTAATTATATATTACTAGACTGTGGCCCGATTCTAATGCATCGGGTATTCTAGAATATGTATGTCCCCGTAGCATATGGACAATGATGATTCCATAATTCGCGGCAGACTGTGCCCGTCGCTGATTGGTCGAGGTAACCTTTATGACATCATCGTCGCCATGGCAACCATTATGACATCTACGTCGATACTGTGCCCGTCGCTGATTGGTCGAGGCCTGGAGGCCTCGACCAATCAGACGCGGGATTTCCAGGACAGACAGACAGACGGAAAAACCCTTAGACAATTATATATATAGATTTTGATGAAGGAACATGTGAAAGTTAATATATTCCTCCTCACATGATACAATATATCATTATTATATGTCACTGCATCTAAAAACTGTATTTTGAAGACGGGGGAACTTTAAATAAGAGGTGGGTACGACCCTGCAGTAAGTAGTTGTGACCAGTGAGTGATGGCATCACAAACTGTGCATGATGTAATAAGCCAAACATTCTATCTCTATGGCAACCGAACATTCAGCCACTAACAGTTTTACTGACGCAGTGAAAACGCGACATTTTGTATTCACTTTCTGAGTGAAGTGAGAACCAAAAACCGAGATTGCTATCAGCAATAATGACTGAACGAAGATCTACCAGAGCAAATAAAGGGGCCAGATACAAGGAGTATGTATCTGATGGCATGCTCAACTTTTTCTGGGAAAAGGAAAAAACATGTAAGTGTAAAATGAAGTCATAAAATAGTTGTACAAAAAAATTCCTGTAAAGGGAACCCGGCCATTAGATAAATAGTTCCTGAACTACGGGCAGCAGGAGTCAGAGCTACCCGAGCTCCGGCAGCTTTTCCCCGCACCACTCTAGATGATTGACAGATCTCTCAAATGTGACCTTAGGGAGTGATCTGTCAATCACCTGGAGCGGACAGGGAGAAGCCGGGATGTCAAAGGTCAGAGGGAGGGAGACGGAATATGTCATCTCTGAAACACCAGAGCATTAATAGAGAAAAACATACCTGGCTGCAATCGTGTAACCAGGCTCAGATTCACGCTGTACGTGGTATGGGCAGAATGAATTGAGTTATGGCTTCCCTTTATAAGAGCAGCCTGACAAGTGCTGGATTAACAGATATTTGCAAATATTTATTATCACCAATATTCCTAGTAAAATAGATAGAAATTATTGATAAGGGGAGAAAATCTGGAAGAAAGTCCAAGGTAAAATGCAAACCCAAATTTGACTGCTATCGTTTCCTAAGCAGATAATTCTCCTAAGGGAACACTCATATCGGTGTATAAAAAGTAGCTGAAATACTCGGCCAGAAAAGTTAGAGAGTGTCATGCGAGTGTCCTGAGTTTTACTTCTCAGCTAGTCTCACCTAACATCTGTATGCCAAGCGAGTGCTATCCAAGTGTGCGCTTTTTCCCTCACCTAGCATCCGTATGACGTGTATGAAATATGTATGCAATGTGCATTTAACATCAGATTTTGCATACAGTAATTTTCTATGTCATTTCAAGCTAGTTTTTGAACTAATAAAACAAACATATACAGAGATAGATAGATCGACAGATAAATTGATAGATGTCAGTGAGATATATCTTTAGTGCAGTGCATGTTTAGTTTACTGTACACGTACTTAGGTAATAATTAAAGAATAAGAAATAAAAAATGGTGTGGGGTCCACCATGTTTCTTAACTAGCTGAGGTAAAGCTGACAGCTAGGGGCTGATGTTTATGCTCTCGGAAGGGGGTAATAAACATGGAGCTTTCCAGGCTTTTAATATCAGCTCACAGCTATTTAATTAGCCTTTACTGGTTATTAACACAGGGTAACCACCTAAAAAACAACGTGGGGTCCCCCTACGTTTAATAACCAGCATTTCTGTCAGATGGCATTACAAAGCTGACATCAAGCTGAATACTATTATCCACTTGCCACCACACTTGTACACGGGTGGGTAACAATATTAGGGTTGATGTCATCTGACAGAGCTTTCTCGCGCAGCGAGCGGTAATGTCAGTGAGATTGGCTATGAACTCCAGTCACCTTCCTGACATCAGCACTCAGCATTGACACTGCGTTCTCATGCTCAGCTCAGTGTCTCCTGGATGCTGGGCAGAACGGTGGTATTTTATGTCACCGGTCAGCAAAGCATCCAGATGTAGCCGAGTTAGGCTATTGATTATCAGCGGACAGTTGAGGATAGCTTTGTTTTTTTATTTTGCTTTGGATAATAATAAATGGGTAAAGAGTATTGGGGAGTTTTTTTTTTTTTCAATTAAAGTAATTTTCTGTGTGTGTGTGTTTTAACCTAAACTGACAAGGGTCAGTAATGGAGGTGGCTATAGAAGCCTCTCAATTACTAACCCCTGGGCTTGAAGTCAGCTGACATTAAAAAGCTGACATCAACGCCAATACTATTACCCCACTTGTCACCACACCAAGGCAAGTAGGAAGAGGCCTTGAGAATTGGCGCATGTAACTCAGGTGCCATTTCTGGGGCGGCTGAGGGCTGATATTCTTAGTCTGGTAGGGTGCCAATATCCATTGCACCTTCCTAGGCTATTAATATCAGCTTCTGTCTAGCCTTTACTGACTATTCAAATTAGGGGGATCCCACAGAATTTTTTTGTGGGGGACTCTCCCTCATTGATAACTAGTAAAGGCTAAGTATACTGTTGTAAGCCAATTTTAATAGCTTGGGAAGCTCCATTTTTATTACCCCCTTCCCAGACTATAAACATCAGCCCCCCAGCAGTCGCCTTTTCCTCAGCTGGTTAAGAATAATATAGGGAAGCCCACGCTATTTTTTCTTTTATTCTATCTATATCCATTCTATTCTGTCCTGACGGTTCACACTGTGAATTTACTGTACCATGCTAATGAAATGTCGGGTTTCCCATGAGATGGGGGTGTAAAAATCCAATGGCACACGCATCATCTGCGTGCTGTGCAATTTTTTTCTTACACCCTCTGACTTTCATTGGTGAGTCTTGTCTGTTTTATGCCACCATATGTAGATTGCTGCACATGTTTCCTCACCCCAATTCCAGGTGAGAAAAATACTCGACGATGATCACTGCCTCTTTGACTAACATTGTAGGGAGTGCAATACAAGGTTTTATTCAGTCGTCATGACAGCACTAACGAGAGAGGGGATCCGCCCTTCAGGGACAGGAAACCTACAGAGATAAAAGGGCGGCACCTCTCTCCCGCATCAGTTGGTTTCCTGTCCCTGACAGGGGACCCTGCAGAGGCCTTTTGAAGAAAGGCGAAGAAATTTTAGACCCAGGTCCGACTCACCGATCCTGGAGGCGGGATGGCCCCTTCCCCGGTGTTGATCGCGACGCTGGAAGTGCCGCACCACAGAGGGCTGTGGGGGTAGGCATCAGCACGGCAGGAGCAGCCTTCAGGGGGAGTGCTGTCTCGAGTGGTGTCCCATCGCCAGGTACGGGTGAGTATTGTGTGGGAGGCCCTCCGAAACTAAGAATGTGTCTGGTATTCCGGCTGGTGGCGCACATCACAGCGGCGGCCGGCACTGGGCGCTGGAGCTTCCCCTCTGCACCGGCGTTCTAAGCGGCACGAGCGCATTTTTCCGCTGGAGCGCACATCGCAGCAGCGGTACCCTTACTGCCGGCGCTGGGCGCTGGAGCTTCCCCTCTGCACCGGCGTCCTAAGCAGCACGAGCGCTGCGCTCAGCGTTCCGGAAGCGTCGCACCGGAGGTGACGCGCATAGGGGGGCGGTGCTTAGTTCGGCAGCAGGCAATGACGCCCGGCGCATGCGCAGTGCGTCACATTGAGAGAAAAACATGGCGGCGCCCGTCGGTCTCCCCTGAATAGTCGGCGTGGGGGTAATTTCGGTTGCATCTTGCGGCGGTACTTCCGGACTAATATCGTGAGTACCATTGGCGGGGGCCTCGGGAAAGGGAGGGGCCTCCCACACGCCGGCTTGTACCAGGCAGTTCACCTGGATTGGCCGGCTGTCCCCCATCAGGGGGAGGTACCTTTAGGGGGCCGGCTACTTAAGGATACAATGATGGCTGCTGCCTGCTTCATATCCATTGTTATAATGGAGTCTCAGGAGCAGGAGCAGTTGCCTTCTGAGCAGCAGTGTCAACCCCTGGAGAAGCCCCATGCAGCAAACACCCAGCGACGTTCTAGTGGCAGTAGTCGTCCTGGAGGTCAATCTGCTAAAGCCGGAAAGTCCTCATGCCGGATGGATATTGCTTCGGTGGAGAGGGTCCCCCCGCAATCTTCGGTACCACTTGGACACTGTAGGGGTAAGTGATCATCGTGAAAGTTCACTTAGTGATTGGTGTCCCTCCTTATTCCCTTTTTACATCAGGGAAAAAAGCGGTCCTCTAAATCCAAGCACAAGGAATGTGCAGAATGTGGTATTCCTCTCCCTGACGAGTACGTTAAAAGACTATGTGGTCCATGTATCCAGCGTCTAATAGCGGAAGAGACACCGGACTTCGCTTCTAGTCTAAGACAGATTGTTAGACAAGAGATTAGAAGCTCTACAAGATCTCAATCTCATAATAGGGGGTCTAAAATATTAGACCCTGGATCCCCAAGTTCACATGAGGATAGTGACTTAGGAGATCTGTAGTCGGAAGCCTCTCTCTCATCAGTATCCTCCTCGGGCACGGAGTACGAACATTCTTGTTTTTCTTTTGACCGCATAGACCGCCTCGTTAAAGCGGTAAATAACACAATTGGAATTGAGCAGACACCGCCAGAAAAATCCATGCAGGATGTCATGTTCAGAGGTCTGGACCGTAAATCCCGCCGATGCTTTCCGGTGGTGGAGAAAGTTAGCGCCCTAATTTCCAGAGAATGGAAAAAAACGGAAAGAAAAGGTTCTCTTCCTCCATCCTTTAAACGGAAGTATCCGTTCGAGGAGTCCGCATCGGCCACGTGGGATAAAGCCCCGAAGCTTGATGCTCCTGTAGCCAAGGCTTCTAAAAAATCCTCTCTACCGTTTGAGGATCTGGGGACTTTAAAGGACCCACTGGACAGGAGGGCAGATGTGTTTCTCAAGGGAGCCTGGGAAACTTCAGCAGGGGCTCTCAGACCATCAATTGCTGCCACCTGCACGGCACGCTCTATGATGGTGTGGTTGGATAGCCTGGAGGGTCAGCTGAAGAACAAAACCCCGAGAGAGGAAATGTTATCCTCCCTCTCTATGATTCAAGGGGCTGCAGCTTACCTTGCTGATGCTTCAGCGGACTCAGTTAAATTGGCGGCTAGGTCGGCCGCACTCTCTAATTCAGCCCGTAGAGCAATCTGGCTGAAATGTTGGCAAGGAGACATGCAGGCCAGATCCAAATTATGCAACATTCCGTGTGTAGGGGAGCACTTATTCGGTCCGGTCCTGGACGAATTATTAGAGAAAGCGGGAGACAGCAAGAAACGTTTTCCCTACCTCGGTAGGCCCACTTACAGAAGAGGCACTAATAGGAGGTGGTTTGACCGAACAAGACCAAATAGAGAAAGATCCAGATATGACGCCAATAAAAAGAAAGGTAGAGGCTACATGTTTAATTCCTTTAGAGACAACAGGAAGCCACAATGACTGGCGGACCGGGTAGGGGGCAGGCTTCTAGCCTTCTATCCGGCATGGCGTATTATTTCCAATAGCCCGTGGGTCCTGAACATTGTTGAGTCTGGACTAAAGTTTGACTTTCAAATCACTCCTGGCGACAGGTTTCTAGTAACACCGGTGCGTTCTCCCTCCGCAGAACAGCTGGCATTAGAAACTGAGGTCCAGGAACTCCAACAGAAAGGTGTTTTGGTGGAGGTTCCTGAAGTACAAAGGGGTAAAGGATTCTATTCTCCCCTCTTCTTGATTAAGAAGCCAGATAATACCTTTCGCACAATTATAAACCTTAAAGGCCTAAATAGGTTTTTGTGGATTCCGTCATTTAAAATGGAGTCGGTCAAGTCTGCAATAAAGTTATTGTTTGGCGGGTGTTTTATGGTCGTCTTAGATCTTAAAGACGCATATTATCACGTCCCCATACACGTAGACCACCAGTGTTATTTAAGAGTTGCAGTCCTCTTAGGGGAATCGATAAAACACTTCCAATACAAGGCACTCCCCTTTGGTGTCGCGGTGGCCCCTCGGGTGTTCACGAAGATAATGGTGGAGGTCATGGCACATCTCCATGAGCAGGATATTCTCATAGTTCCATATCTCGATGACCTATTAATAATAGGAAACTCTGAATCACACTGCACGTCCCAACTACACAAAGTAATTGCAGCCTTGCAAAGGTTGGGGTGGATAATTAATTTAAAAAAATCACGGTTACAGCCTCTAGAGGTTCAAGAATTCCTGGGTCTCATATTGGACTCGAGATTACAAGAATGCCGTCTACCTGACGTTAAGTTGGAAAAAATCCAACGACAGATTCTTAGTGATTGATAATCCGGTAATAACATTGAGGGGAGCAATGTCACTGTTAGGCTCACTCACGTCGTGTATCCCGGCAGTACGTTGGGCCCAGTACCACACCAGAGTCCTACAGTGGGAGGTTTTGTACAACACTCGTCTGTTAGAGGGTCACTTGGATAGTTCTCTTTCTTTGTCGGATTCCACTATTCAGTCTTTATGTTGGTGGTTACACGCTCCAAACCTACGTAATGGGGTTCCCTGGATAAACCACATATCGCGGGTGATAACCACAGATGCTAGTCCCACGGGATGGGGGGCGCATATGGGCGAGATGTGGGTCCAGGGGGTTTGGTCACCCTCCGAACAGAATTTGTCATCTAACCTTAAAGAGTTGTTAGCCGTAGAACAAGCTCTGAGACATTTCCTTATATCCTTGCAGGACCATCACGTCAGACTATTCTCAGACAATCAGGTAACGGTAGCTTACATTAACCACCAAGGGGGAACCCGATCCAGGTCCTTAATGGAGGTATCGGGTCGTATCTTACAGATAGCCGAAAGTCATCTACGGTCACTCACATCACTGCACATAAAGGGGAAACACAACGTGGTAGCCGACTTTTTAAGTCGCAGAAAACTCGGGCAAGGAGATTGGGTGCTCAATCAGGTCATCTTCGATCAGATCACCCATCGTTGGGGATACCCACAGATAGACCTCTTCGCCAACAAAGAAAACAAAAAATGTCATCGATTTTGTTCCCTAAACCCCAGAGACAATCCGGTGGCGGTGGATGCTCTCCTGATTCCTTGGCACTTCGACATAGCCTACGCCTTTCCCCCGTTGAACTTGATCCCGATAGTCCTCAGGAAAATTCGGGAGGACAAAGCTCATGTAATTCTGATAGCGCCGTTCTGGCCCAAGAGGCCGTGGTTTCCCTGGCTGAGGAAAATGTCCATTTCTCAACCGTGGATTCTCCCAGAACTCCCAGATCTCCTCTCACAGGGTCCGGTCTTCCATCCACGAGTGGCCAGTTTACATCTGACGGCGTGGGATTTGAAGGGTCATTACTAAGAAAAAAGGGTTTTTCAGAGGGACTTATTAATACCCTATTAAAAAGCAGGAAAAATTCCACAACAAATATTTATTTAAGAATCTGGAAAAAATTCTTTTCGGTCTCAGGATCGATTATGAGTCAGAAAGCTAATATTCCAAAGATCTTGGAGTTCCTGCAAAAAGGCCTCGAGATGGGGCTAGCTACAAGCGCCCTTAGAGTCCAGGTTTCAGCCTTGGGGGCGCTGTATAATTGTGGGTTAGCTAAAAATTATTGGATTGCTCGTTTTATTAAAGCGGCGGCTAGATCAAGACCCATCGTTAAGAAAAGACTAGCCCCGTGGGACTTAAACTTAGTCCTCTCAGCGTTAACGGAACCCCCCTTTGAGCCTTTAGAATCTGCATCTATAAAAATCCTGTCCTTAAAAACAGCTCTTTTGGTTGCTCTTACGTCGGCTAGGAGAGTTAGTGATTTACAGGCCCTCTCTAGACTGACTCCATATATGCAGATTAGAGAAGATAGAGTAGTATTAAGAACTGATCCCCTCTATCTCCCGAAGGTAGCGTCTTAGGGTACCGTCACACATTGAAATTTTCGTCGCTACGACGGCACGATTCGTGACGTCGCAGCGTCGTATAATCATCGCTCCAGCGTCGTAGACTGCGGTCACACGTTGCAATCACGGCGCTGGAGCGATGCCGAAGTCCCCAGGTAACCAGGGTAAACATCGGGTAACTAAGCGCAGGGCCGCGCTTAGTAACCCGATGTTTACCCTGGTTACCAGCGTAAATGTAAAAAAACAAACAGTACATACTCACCCGTCGGTGTCCTTCAGGTCCCTTGCCGTCTGCTTCCTGCTCTGAGTGCAGCCGTACAGTGAGAGCAGATCGCAGCACCGCTGTGATCTGCTCTCACTTTCCGGCCGGCACTCAGAGCAGGAAGCAGACGGCAAGGGACCTGAAGGACACCGACAGGTGAGCATGTACGGTTTGTTTTTTTACGTTTACGCTTGTAACCAGGGTAAACATCGGGTTACTAAGCGCGGCCCTGCGCTTAGTTACCCGATGTTTACCCTGGTTACAAGCGAAGACATCGCTGGATCGCTGTCACACACAACGATCCAGCGATGTCAGCGGGTGATCAAGCGACGAAAGAAAGTTCCATACGATCTGCTACGACGTACGATTCTCAGCAGGATCCCTGATCGCTGCTGCGTGTCAGACACTGCGATATCGTAACGATATCGCTAGAACGTCACGAATCGTAACGTCGTAGCGATGGAAATTTCAATGTGTGACGGTACCCTAAGTTCCACAGACTCCAGGAGATAAATCTCCCCACTTTTTGTCCTAATCCTAAAAACCCAAAGGAACTCAAACTCCATACTTTGGATGTCAAAAGATGCCTTCTTAAATATATTTCTTTAACAGACCCCTGGAAAAAAGACAATTCCTTGTTTATATCCTATCAGGGAGTCAAGAAAGGGTTTAGAGTATCCAAAAACACCTTAGGTAGATGGATTAGGGAGGCAATTTCTCTGGCTTATTCAGCAGGTGGCCTAGAAGTCCCGGAAGGCGTAAAGGCTCATTCCACTCGTGCCATGGCATCTTCCTGGGCAGAGAGATCGGAGGTGTCAATTGAGGACATATGTAAGGCGGCCACATGGTCATCTCCGTCTACTTTCTTGAATCATTATAGATTAGATCTTGGTAGCTCCAACGATCTCACATTTGGTAGAAGGGTGCTGGAAGCAGTAATCCCACCCTAATACTCTTTTCTCTGTAATTCTCTCGTTAGTGCTGTCATGACGACTGAATAAATACTCAAGCTACTTACCAGGTAGCGGTGTTTTTCAGGAGTCCATGACAGCACTCCTATATACCCTCCCTTTCTACTGGTATGGGTTTTCATCACGATAAGTATATTCTCATGTAGGTTATTTTTCTACAAATTTTAGTCACAAGGTGAAATGTGTTAAGATATTTATGTGTTACTAATCAATGGAGGTCCTCTCATGCTCTGTAATCCAACTGATGCGGGAGAGAGGTGCCGCCCTTTTATCTCTGTAGGTTTCCTGTCCCTGAAGGGCGGATCCCCTCTCTCGTTAGTGCTGTCATGGACTCCTGAAAAACACCGCTACCTGGTAAGTAGCTTGAGTATATCTCACATTGCACCCACCGAGTTTAAACACTGATGTGAGCGCACCCTAACAGTCCCCATTTCCTCCAATAGTAGTTGTGCGTCATACTGAAACAACATAGCCAAGAAAAAGAAGAACACTAAAATACTTCTTGGACCAGGCAGCTGTACTTCCCGAAATTGGAGATCCCGATGCAGAAATAAACTGCAGGCTGTACACAACGTAAGTCACCATTTGTATAGTACTGTAAAAGGGTTCATATACTTTTATGTCCATGTATTAGGGGATAGAAAGGGTATTGTCTCTTTATATCTTAAGTGTAAAATCTCACAAATGTTAATGCTTTAATTGTCTTCTCTGAATAGAGATGAGATTGACGCATCACTTTGACTTATGGAACTAGCAAAACAATTTGAGGAAAAAAGAAAACTTGACCAGTGAGTTACGCTCAGTGATGGCACCGACCTCACTCTATAACTTCATCTTAACGTCTCATTTCTTGTCTGTTACATACAGGTCCTTCTCAAAAAATTAGCATATAGTGTTAAATTTCATTATTTACCATAATGTAATGATTACAATTAAACTTTCATATATTATAGATTCATTATCCACCAACTGAAATTTGTCAGGTCTTTTATTGTTTTAATACTGATGATTTTGGCCTACAACTCCTGATAACCCAAAAAACCTGTCTCAATAAATTAGCATATCAAGAAAAGGTTCTCTAAACGACCTATTACCCTAATCTTCTGAATCAACTAATTAACTCTAAACACATGCAAAAGATACCTGAGGCTTTTAAAAACTCCCTGCCTGGTTCATTACTCAAAACCCCCATCATGGGTAAGACTAGCGACCTGACAGATGTCAAGAAGGCCATCATTGACACCCTCAAGCAAGAGGGTAAGACCCAGAAAGAAATTTCTCAACAAATAGGCTGTTCCCAGAGTGCTGTATCAAGGCACCTCAATGGTAAGTCTGTTGGAAGGAAACAATGTGGCAGAAAACGCTGTACAACGAGAAGAGGTGACCGGACCCTGAGGAAGATTGTGGAGAAGGACCGATTCCAGACCTTGGGGAACCTGAGGAAGCAGTGGACTGTCTGGTGTGGAAACATCCAGAGCCACCGTGCACAGGCGTGTGCAGGAAATGGGCTACAGGTGCCGCATTCCCCAGGTAAAGCCACTTTTGAACCATAAACAGCGGCAGAAGCGCCTGACCTGGGCTACAGAGAAGCAGCACTGGACTGTTGCTAAGTGGTCCCAAGTACTTTTTTCTGATGAAAGCAAATTTTGCATGTCATTCGGAAATCAAGGTGCCAGAGTCTGGAGGAAGACTGGGGAGAAGGAAATGCCAAAATGCCTGAAGTCCAGTGTCAAGTACCCACAGTCAGTGGTGTGGGGTGCCATGTCAGCTGCTGGTGTTGGTCCACTGTGTTTCATCAAGGGCAGGGTCAATGCAGCTAGCTATCAGGAGATTTTGGAGCACTTCATGCTTTCTGGCACCTGCTCACAGTGCCAAAACCACTGGTAAATGGTTTACTGACCATGGTATTACTGTGCTCAATTGGCCTGCCAACTCTCCTGACCTGAACCCCATAGAGAATCTGTGGGATATTGTGAAGAGAAAGTTGAGAGACGCAAGACCCAACACTCTGGATGAGCTTAAGGCCGCTATTGAAGCATCCTGGGCCTCCATAACATCTCAGCAGTGTCACAGGCTGATTGCCTCCATGCCACGCCGCATTGAAGCAGTCATTTCTGCCAAAGGATTCCCGACCAAGTATTGAGTGCATAACTGAACATTATTATTTGATGGTTTTTTTGTTTGTTATTAAAAAACACTTTTATTTGATTGGACGGGTGAAATATGCTAATTTATTGAGACAGGTTTTTTGGGTTATCAGGAGTTGTATGCCAAAATCATCAGTATTAAAACAATAAAAGACCTGACAAATTTCAGTTGGTGGATAATGAATCTATAATATATGAAAGTTTAATTGTAATCATTACATTATGGTAAATAATGAAATTTAACACTATATGCTAATTTTTTGAGAAGGACCTGTAGACTACCTAACAAAGGCAGAAAACAACGTTTAATCATAAAAACATTAAATAGCTTCAGTTACTAACTACATTTAACGCACTGAAGTACAAGTCCTGATTCCACAATATCACACATACAAACATCTGATGTCTCTCAAGCCTCATAGGTTGCATACATGAAAGCAACAACACTCTCTAAAAGGTCTCTAAGGGCATCTGCTTTGCACCAGAAAAGGCTCAGGTTTTTTACGTTTTTCTTGAATCTTTTTTTTTTTATGTCTTGTAAATCAGCTAAATTTTAACGTTGGACGGCTGTGCTGGATTCCTTCCTCCCTCCTCCTGTAAAAGTTCCCTAGTTTCCACGCGTTTCGTCATCCCTCTATTAGACATCTCATCAGGAGACATCTATTTACAAATACTTATTAGAAAACTTAAGACAATCATGTAACTCTTACAGCATTAGAGACTACTACAAAAAAAACTAAAAAACCCTAATGCGAATGTTTGTGTAGGATCTAGTATTAAGGCACCTAAAGTACAATAATCCTATAGGCGAGTATGTCGATGTCCACTGATAACTACCAGAGTCACAAATAGATCCATAAGGCAGTTACGGGCATACTAGAATATATCATTTGTATACTGCTAAAGTAATAAAGTACAATTGATTCACTATTTTTGGACTAGTCTATCGTCGTTTCTCCCTTGTCTGTCTGTTTCATGATGATAGGTCCGGTATAGTCTATTACAAACACACTTGGGTATATATACTTTTAGACATGAATCTATCTATATGACGATCACTACCATGTGTTTTTGTTGTTTGAGTGTTTCTTATACTAGCGCTAAAGTCAAGATCACATTTAATCATTGCTCCTTATGCTGACAATTTACTGTCCCTGTGATCCTACCTCCATAATATATCGGACATCTTTGGATTGATAGTTTAACTATCCACATTATACACATTATACAGTAAATCAGTCTCTCTTTTTTCATGGAGCATCCAAATGCATGCTAAGACCATCATCTCATTTACGATGAAGTCCACTTTGCCCCATCGGTCGGAGCGTTCGATAATTATCCCTCACAATAAGAGTCATTGCATATGCCTCAGCTATTATATAATTTAGGATATGGTATTATCTGCCTTATCGGTCCAATCACTCAATGACAGCGCACAGTGAGGGTCTAGCTGTCATCTATATTGTTGATGTCCCTCACTGTAAATTGTTATAATTCACATTCAGAGTCCAGCATATATCGCACTAAACCGCAATCAGTCTTCTCTATAACAAGCATATTGTTATTAACGCATTTGCTGACTACCAGTTGTTTTAAATTGGCACACAACATTCAAGAGTGTAGGACGCTGAAGATGTTCCATGCATGCACTCCGTATAATGAATAGTGCCACCAACATGACGGTTATTAAAAGATAAGGTCATGACCATTTGTCGACATCAGACTCATGTCTGAATGCGATTGGCTACGCCTGAGCCAAATGTACGTCTAACCCTAATGTATTCATTGTCTAATCTACATAGAGATTAGATTGATGCCGCGCTCGCAATCATGGAGCTATCAAGACAATCCGAGGAGTACAGAACAACTGAGCAGTGAGTTACAATCAGTGATGGCGCCAGCCTCACACTATAACTATAACCTCATCTCAAGGTCTTTTTCTCTTGTCCATTACACACGTAGAAAGTCTATCTATTCATTCTTCAGGGCAGAAAAACCAAAAATGAAGAATGACTCAAGGAAAAGAGCTGATAAGAACAGCAAGCCACCCCCTCAAAAAAAGCAAAAAAGAACTAATAGTGATGAGGTAACCCAGAGCGCCAATTCCTTAATTTCCTTGTGGGAGAAGGGAGAGAACAACTCTATAACAGCCCTTATAGACTGAAAATTTGGGAAAGTAGCCGTATGGAAATATTCATAGTATGAACAGAATGGACCTGTTACAGAAGATTGGGAAACACATACGAAAATGACATGTTACATATTCTTACAAAGGCCAACACTTCACAGTGGTCAGGAATGGTACAAAGAACCATGAATATACACTCACCGGCCACTTTATTAGGTACACCATGCTAGTAACGGGTTGGACCCCCTTTTGCCTTCAGAACTGCCTCAATTCTTCGTGGCATAGATTCAACAAGGTGCTGGAAGCATTCCTCAGAGATTTTGGTCCATATTGACATGATGGCATCACACAGTTGCCGCAGATTTGTCGGCTGCACATCCCAAAGATGCTCCATACAAGGCAGGATGGATCCATGCTTTCATGTTGTTTACGCCAAATTCTGACCCTACCATCCGAATGTCGCAGCAGAAATCGAGACTCATCAGACCAAGCAACGTTTTTCCAATCTTCTACTGTCCAATTTCGATGAGCTTGTACAAATTGTAGCCTCAGTTTCCTGTTCTTAGCTGAAAGGAGTAGTACCCGGTGTGGTCTTCTGCTGCTGTAGCCCATCTGCCTCAAAGTTCGACGCACTGTGCGTTCAGAGATGCTCTTAGGCCTACCTTGGTTGTAACGGGTGGCGATTTGAGTCACTGTTGCTTTTCTATCAGCTCGAACCAGTCTGCCCATTCTCCTCTGACCTCTGGCATCAACAAGGCATTTCCGCCCACAGAACTGCCGCTCACTGAATTTTTTTTCTTTTTCGGACCATTCTCTGTAAACCCTAGAGATGGTTGTGCGTGAAAATCCCAGTAGATCAGCAGTTTCTGAAATACTCAGACCAGCCCTTCTGGCACCAACAACCATGCCACGTTCAAAGGCACTCAAATCACCTTTCTTCCCCATACTGATGCTCGGTTTGAACTGCAGGAGATTGTCTTGACCATGTCTACATGCCTAAATGCACTGAGTTGCCGCCATGTGATTGGCTGATTAGAAATTAAGTGTTAACAAGAAGTTGGACAGGTGTACCTAATAAAGTGGCCAGTGAGTGTATGTCTGCAGTGAATTAAGATTTCACTAAACTTTGTTTTTCTTTTTATGTTTTCTTGTTCTAGGCGTTGACTGACCCAGAACATTACCAGCACCAGTTATGACCACAAGCCAAGATTACCTGCCATTATCTACTCCAACTAAAGAAGAATAGCAGCCATTTATAGGGATAGTTTTTATTATTCCTATACATCCATTATTTTTAGAAATAGTTAATGTTTGACCATTTCATTTTATAGTTCTAATTATTTTTATATTTTTAAATCTATTTATATTTTTGTAGGTTTTTTATTTAATTTAAATAAGAGATAAATATTTTATACCAAAGTGCCTAACATCCACCTGCCAGCATCATATGTGCATAAGATCCACCAGCCAGTACCACCTAAGCCTAACATCAACCTGCCATTACCATCTGTGCCTAACATCAGCCAGCCAATACCATCGGTGCCTAACATCAACCAGCCAATACCATCTATGGCTAAAATCAACCAGCTAATACCATCTATGGCTAAAATCAACCAGCCAATACCATCTATGGCTAACATCAACCAGCCAATACCATCTATGGCTAAAATCAACCAGCCAATACCATCTATGGCTAACATCAACCAGCTAATACCATCTATGGCTAAAATCAACCAGCCAATACTATCTATGGCTAACATCAACCAGCTAATACCATCTATGGCTAACATCAAGCAGCCAATACCATCTATGGCTAACATCAACCAGCCAATACCATCTATGGCTAACATCAACCAGCCAATACCATCTATGGCTAAAATCAACCAGCCAATACCATCTATGGCTAACATCAACCAGCCAATACCATCTATGGCTAAAATCAACCAGCCAATATCATCTATGGCTAACATCAACCAGTCAATACCATCTATGGCTAACATCAACCAGCTAATACCATCTATGGCTAACATCAACCAGCCAATACCATCTATGGCTAACATCAACTAGCCAATACCATCTATGGCTAACATCAACCAGCCAATACCATCTATGGCTAAAATCAACCTGCCAATACCATCTGTGCCTAAAATCAACCAGCCAATAACATCTGTGCTTATCATCAGCCAGCCAGTACCATCTATGGCTAACATCAACCAGCCAGTACCATTTATGCCTAACATCAATCTGCCAACCTTGTGAATAAGATATATATATATTTTAACACAGTATTTTGTATATATTGTAAATAATAATAATATGAAGATATATATTTTTATACCAAAGCCCTGGTTGTGAATTGTGTTCTTTATTCTTCTTCAAAATTTAATCGACTTAAGAGATAATGATCCTTTACCTGCTTAAAAGTTGTTCCATTTATCAACACGACGGCTGACGTGTTAGGCTGGTAATGTAGAGTGACGTCATGCTCTGTGTGATTTGTGAAGCACGGCCCCATACACCAGAAGCACAGTGGATTTCCACAAAGGTCTTATTTATGAATATTCCTGCTGATCCCTACTGACGCTAATCTCTATTGTTGCTTCCCTGTGAGCTGCTCTCATCCCATCATTACCAATGCTCTTGCTCTCTGCTCCTGCCAGAGTTAAAGGGTATTTGTTATAAGCAAAAATTATTTTTAACAATTAAATAAAATGTAAACGATGAATATTTTTGTAAAAAATATATATTTAATGGTATAAAATATGAAAAATAATCTAAGGTGGTAGGATATTTTCCACTTTTAAACAGAAGTGTCACCAAGAAGATGGAGGAATTAGAATTAACATTGTTGAAAGAAAATTATGATATGGTGGGGATAACTATAACGGGGCTGATTATCTACAGAACTATAGTCTATAGACCGTATAAGTAAGCGAGGGGGAGGGGTGTGTCTGTAATCAAGGTCTGAGAATGTAAAGTTGTAGTAAAGGCGAATCAGTGATGACTCACAGCGGTCCACAATGACGACAATCGAAACTCTCGGTTCTTGCAATTACTTTAATTGTAAAGTGTATTTCATGATGAAATAGAAACAAGTATTAGACCACAGATGATCACAGGCGTCATTTTTCTTAAATAAAGTGGGACTACCAATCACCAAAGTACAGATTTCCCTTTAACATGATGCAACCTTTGTAGGTTAATGGCAGACTTGCTATTTGAGATCTGAGCCAGGTAAAAAACAGCAGGTAGAAGAAGTTACGACATTAACCCCTTTCTGACATCTGGCGTACTATCCCGTCGAGGTGATATGGGCCCGTATGACCACCGACGGGATAGTACGTCACATTATGGCACATTAACCCCCGGAACACTGCGATCCAACATGATCGCAGCGTTCCGGCGGCACAGGGAAGCATTACGCAGGGAGGGGGCTCGCTGCGTGCTTCCCTAAGACCCTCAGAGCAACGCGATGTGATCGCGTTGCTCCAAGGGTCACGTACCTTCTCCTCCCTGCAGGCCCCGGATCCAAAATGGCGGCGGGGGGGCCTTCCGGGTCCTGCAGTGAGGTGGCTTGCAAGCGCCTGCTCAGAGCAGGCGCTATCAAGCCTCCTTCAGTGCCTGTGTGATCGCTGATCTGACACAGTGCACTGCAAAGTAAAAAAAAAAAAACATTTCCACGTGTAAAAAAAAAAAAAATCCTAAATAAAGAAAAAAAATATATTGTTCCAATAAATACATTTCTTTTTCTAAATAAAAAAAAAAACAACAAAACAATAAAAGTACACATATTTAGTATCGCCGCGTCTGTAACGACCCGACCTATAAAACTGTCCCACTAGTTAACCCCTTCAGTGATCACCGTAAAAAAAAACCAAAGCAAAAAACAACGCTTTATTTTCATACCGCCGAACAAAAAGTGGAATATTACACGCGATCAAAAAGGATATAAAAAAAATGGTACCGCTGAAAACATCTTTTTGTCCCGCAAAAAACGAGCCGCCATACAGCGTCATCTACGAAAAAATTAAAAAGTTATAGTCCTCAGAATAAAGAGATGCAAAAATAATTATTTTTTATATAAAATAGATTTTATTTTATCGTATAAAAGCGCCAAAACATAAAAAAATTATATAAATAAGGTATTGCTGTAATCGTACTGACCTGAAGACTAAAACTGCTTTATCAATTTTATCAAACGTGGAATGGTATAAACACCCTCCCAAAAGACATTCACGAATTGCTGGTTTTTGTTCATTCTGCCTCACAAAAATCGGAATAAAAAGCGATCAAAAAATGTCATGTTCTCGAAAATGGTACCAATAAAAACATCAACTCGTCCCGCAAAAAACAAGAAAACAAGAAAACATGACCTCACATGACTCTGTGGACCAAAATATGGAAAAATTATAGCTCTCAAAATGTGGAGACGCAAAAACTATTTTTTGCAATAAAAAGTGTCCTTTAGTGTGTGACAGCTGCCAATCATAAAAATCATCTACAAAACCCGCTATAAAAGTAAAACAACCCCCCCCTTCATCATCACCTTAGTTAGGGAAAAATAATAAAATTTAAAAAATGTATTTATTTCCATTTTCCCATAAGGGTAAGAGTTAGGGCTAGGGTTAGGGTTGGGGCTAAAGTTAGGGTTGGGGCTAAAGTTAGGGTTACGGCTACAGTTAGGGTTGGGGCTACAGTTAGGATTGGGGCTACAGTTAGGGTTAGGGTTGGGGCAATAGTAAGGGTTGGGGCTAAAGTTAGGGTTAGGGTTGGGTCTACAGTTGGGGTTAGGGTTGGGGCTACAGTTAGCGCTAGGATTGAGGCTAAAGTTAGGGTTGGGGCTGTTATGAGCTGGTAGTTTGGAGCAACATGGAACGTGCTCTGGAGGAGGTGGTACCTGTACTGACCGCAGTTCCTGAGCTTAACACAACACTAGAAGTAGCCGTGGGATGTTCCTGTCACTCCCTAGACACCTCGTCACAGCCGGAGGACTAAATACCCCTAAAAATAGAAACAGGAAAGCTATCTTGCCTCAGAGAAAATCCCCAAAGGATAGGACAGCCCCCACAAATATTGACTGTGAGTGGAGAGGGAAATGACATATGCAGAATGAAACCAGGATGTAGCAAAGGAGACCAGTCTAACTAGATAAATAGAACAGGAAAGAATACTGTGCGGTCAGTATTAAAAACTAGAAAAATCCACCACAGAGTTTACAAAAATCTCCACACCTGACTAAAGGTGTGGAGGGTAAATCTGCTTCCCAGAGCTTCCAGCTTAACTGAATAAATCCATACTGACAAGCTGGACTAGAAAAAACATAGAAAGTGCAGAAAGAATAAGTCCACAACAAGTGGACTGCAAAAGAACAAAGCAAGGACTTATCTTTGCTGAACTGGTAAGAATATCAGGGAAATCCAAGCAGAGATGTGAATCCAACCAGGAACCATTGACAACTGGCACAGGCTGAAGGATAGAACCAATAACAAAGCAAGGCATAATCAAAAAATGGGGCAATCAAGACACTCAATCGTGCTCAAAAGACCCACTGCCAAGAAAACAAGCCAGCTCCATATAGATCATATAAGAAAAAAAGGAGTACCAACGGAGCAGAGAAATGGTGCAAAAGTTCAAATGTTTATTAATTAACCAGCATAAAGTGCATAAGTACATGACATATAATTAGAATTAGAAAAGGGATAGTTAAAACCGTGAATCTCTGCCAGTCCCCCCACCGTAATCTCCCACATCTAAAGTACTAATAGGGAAGCAGCCAGATGTATTAACTGAATAGGAGCTGTGGGAGACAATGCAAACACCACAGTACAAAATAAGGATAATTAGACAATACTTACCACTGGAGAGGCGGAGGGTGGGGTATGCTGGGCAGGGACCGACCCGTACGAGACCCCAACTTCTCTTCTTTACAGAAGAATGTAGCAGAACCAGCGAACATATGCAGCCACCTGGAATGATCTCTGGGCCATGAATGGAAATAGAAGCAGGTGATGCATTCTGGCCAATCATGAACAATTCAAACTTCCAGCAGAATTAGATGTACACACTTGGGAATCAGGGCCACAGCTAATATAACAGCTCAGAGAGTGGGCCAAAGGCAGATTGGCAGGACAAGCCAAAACCAAGAGCCAAGATAAGACAGAGTATGTAAAGAAGTTTCATGGCAGAGTAATGCAAGTATTCCAAGACTTGGGCTTCACCATTCATGACCAGATACACAGGCAAATGTTGGCACAGGCCTTTGTGCATGGACTGAGACAGCCAATTAGGAAACCACTGATAGTGGCTAGGCCTGAGAACAGGTCAATGCCAATGGATTGACCCAGCAAAATGTTTTATGTGCGCCTAGGAGACTGTTTATTGCCGATTGTCACCAAAACTGCCGCCATTATAGCACCACAAAGAGCGCAAAGAAGGAAACGGGTGCCGTGCTGCTGAGAACGCCAGAAGGGGAGCCAGAGGTGAAGACGCTACAAAGTGCCGAGCGACATACCGGAAGAACCGCTGTAGACTCCAGAGAGGAGACACCGACCTCAGTAAGGTTAGCAAAGGGGAGAAGCTATGTCAGACCAGGGGAAAGAAGTGATGGCAGATGCAGCTGTATCGCCCCCACTGTCGCAGGGCTGAGGGGTACCCGGTACCGGGCCTCTGAGTCTCTGCTCTGGGGTTGTCACGGTGGCTAGACCCGGTCCGTGACCCTGCTGAGGGGCGTCCAATGAAAAGTGGTGGTAAATGGTGGTGATGTTGCGGTGCAGTGTAGGTCGTAGTAAATAACGAGGACACCAGGTTGCAGTCTCTTTACCTCTTTACTGAAGGTTTTAGAGTCCTCAGTCCAGAGCGCTGTCAACAGGGCTGTCAGAGACCGGCCGGTCGAAAGGCACATCAGGAGTTCCCTTTACAGGTGGGAATCAGTGTCTACCTTCTAGCTCTGGGTGTTGTAGTTCTTCCCTGCTGAGCACCCCCGGATAGTCCTCACAACTGCTGTGTCTGTCTCTGATGTTCGTTCTCTCCGTCCCCCAGGTGATATGGTAGGACGCACCCGTATGACGGGGTAGGCCTGGAGTTCTTCCGGGACCCTAGAGTCGCCCCTCTCCCACAGCTGCCTCCGTTGTCTGCTTAGGTGATTTGTGTGAGACAGCCAACCTATAATTGGCTGTCCGGCCGTGGTTTGCAGTAGTACTTAGAGTCTCTTACTTGCTCGGCGTTCCGGCCACCGACTGTTTGCGCCTCAGAAGGATGTTGCCTCGGTCTAACAGCACGACTCCTTCTGGTCCTAATTCCTCTTTACTGTATTCCCGTTGTTCACTGGTTAGTTCTGCTCTTAGGAGTCTGCCAGGATCCCATCCCTGACAGGTCCTCTCACTAGCTCTTCCCAGTTACTTCTCTCTCTGTCTTCCTGTCCAACCCCCAGTTTTACCAGAGTGTGAGGAGTGGCCTACTAGATAGAACCCCCCCCCCTGGTGGCCGGAGTCTGAAGTGTAGTGTGAGTGTTACCTGGTTAGAGAAACTCCTTTAGTGCAATCAGACGTAACATCACTCCCCTTAGTGGCAGAGCGACATTACTGCAACGACCAGGACTCTGGGGCGCTGCACTCCCCCCTGGTTAAATCCAGTACTCCCGGACTGGGAAAACAAGAACAACATTACATGTTAACAGAAAAAACACAAAATTTTGAAATATCATAAACAATTAAACATAGCAGTGCTTCCCTTTATGGGAGGTGAGGACTCTTGAACGTTGCGAAAGTTAGGTCATGCACAGTTTATGACTCTCAGTTCAGTGGTTGAAACAGCGGGGACCCCGGGTAAACAAAGGGGTCCCCTTTTAGAAGTTTTTGGAGCAATTCACCGTCCATTACTCTATTGTCCATTTTAAAACCTGTAACAAAAGATATATACACAAACATTTTCAACTAAATAACAACCCTTATTAGTATCTCTAAGTTTTGTAGCGGAGGGGAATTTGATTCTGAGTGCTGCGTGTGGACCTTCGCAGCACAGGGGTTGCTACTGGCCTAACAGGGCCCACTATACTTGCTACCCCTGGTATAGTGTACTGCCTTCTAGCTACACTTTCAGTGAGTCTGGGTAGCACTGGCAGGCTGAAGCTCTCAGGGCTGCTGCTGCTGGCAACAGTAGGTATGGCAGGCTCACCGATAGCAGAGGGAGGATTTGCCGGTTCAACGGTGGGCATGGCATCTTCAGGTAGGGCTTGTTGAGGTTGCGGGGCCGGATGATCTGGTACCACCATTGTTTCTGGTGGGTCCGGCTGTTGAAACGTTAGAACAGGTACCACGATGGCCTGATTTATCTGAGTCCAGGACTGGGGAAAGTCACCAAGGACGGTATGGATCATCTTCTCCTTTTCCACCGGCGGGGAGATTCCTGGGGCCGTGTCCCTCTCTCTCAACTTATCGGGGCAGACCTTAAGGTGATCCCTGGATATCGCTGTTGAGGTCTCCCCTCTGTCCTTGCTGATGAGACAGACCTTCGTGTTGTCGAAATCGGATGGCAGGATGGTATACGGTTCTGCTTCCCATTGGTCATCGAGCTTGTGTAGTCTCCTCTTTCGTTTAAGTACTTGCTCACCAGGTGACAGGGGAATCGCAGGAGCGTGCTGGTTGTAGTCCCTTTCTTGTTTTTGCCTAGCCTGGGCGAGACTTCTTTCCACGCACTCCTGTACTTTGCGGTACCTTCGCTGCCTTTCTGCATCCCAATCTGCATCCGGCGAGGTATCTTCGGGGACTAGGACCCCCATGTCCAGATCAACGGGTAACTGGCTAGGCCTTCCCCTCATTAGGTACGCTGGAGTACAGTTGGTGGAATTTACTGGGATGTGATTGTAGATATCCACCAAGTCAGGCAACTTTGTCGGCCACAGGTTCCGTTCCTCTACGGGCAAGGTCTTCAATAAGTCGATCACCACCTGGTTCATCTTTTCGCACATCCCATTGGTTTGAGGATGGTACGGCGTGGTTCTGATCTTCTTACACCCGTACAGTTGGCAGAACACTTGGAACACTTCTGCTTCGAATGCTGGTCCCTGATCAGTCAGTACCTTCTCCGGGTAGCCATGGGGCCTACAAAAGTACTGCTGGAAGGCCTTGGCGGCAGTCCTGGCCGTTAGATCCTTGACAGGTACAACCACCAGAAATCTGGAGTAGTGATCTACGATGGTAAGAGCGTAGATATAGCCGGACCGGCTAGGTGTCAACTTCACATGATCCAGCGCGACCAGTTCGAGCGGCCGTTTGGTGATGATAGGCTGCAGGGGAGCCCGTTGGCTGCCACGGTCCTTCCTGCACAGGCTACATGGACCGCACTCCCGACATCACTTCTCAATGGCTCTCTTCATGCCAATCCAATAGAACCTCCCTCGGAGTAGCCTCTCTAGCTTCCTCCATCTGAAGTGTCCGGCTCCATCGTGGTAGGCTCCCAGAACCATGGGAGCATCTCGCCTTGGCACCACTATCTGCCACACCAATTCATGAGTACGTGGGTCGATGCTCCTCCTGCACAGCTTGCCATCATGGATAAACAGTTTGCTTCTCCCCTTCCACAGCTGTTGGGTTTCCTGTGGATCATCTGGGCCGGGATGCAACCCTGCCTGCGTCAAGAGCTCTTCCACCCGACGGACCGCGGGGTCACCATCCTGAGTTTCCGCCCATCCGTGATGGGGCAGGGGATTCAGCGTGGCATCCGGTTGGTTCCTGTGCCTGTTCTTCACATGATGAGAGTTCTGAGTGGCTTTGGGGCGATGGAATGCAGGCAGCTCCACCTCTTCAAGTGCCTCCGGGTCTTCTCCCGTTTCTGGCAAATTGGGCATTCGGGACAAGGCATCGGCATTGGCATTCTTGTGTCCTGCCCGGTACTTGATGGTGAAATCGTAGTTGGACAGCCGGGCCATCCACCGCTGTTCCAAGGCCCCGAGTTTGGCAGTATCCAGATGCGTTAGCGGATTGTTATCCGTGAAGACGGTGAATTTCGCGGAGGCCAGGTAGTGTTTGAACCTCTCTGTCACTGCCCAGACGATGGCAAGGAATTCCAGCTTAAAGGAACTGTAGTTATCAGGGTTTCTTTCCGTGGGACGGAGTTTCCTGCTGGCGTAAGCGATCACCCTTTCTTTGCCTTTCTGGACCTGGGACAGCACGGCTCCTAATCCCACATTGCTGGCATCTGTGTACAGCACAAACGGTTGGTCGTATTCGGGGTAGGCCAGTACCTCTTCTCCCGTCAGTGCCGACTTCAAACAAGTGAAGGATCCCTCCAGCTCCTCGTTCCAATCAAAGGGGGTGCTCCTCCCCTTGGTCCTTTTTGGTTGGCCCACCAACAGGTTTTGCAAGGGTGCGGCCTTCTTGGTAAAGTCCTTAATGAACCTCCGGTAATAGCCTACCAGCCCGAGGAACTGCCGGACTTCATGAAGGTCACTGGGCTTTGGCCAGTCCTTGATCACCGTGACCTTGTCGGGGTCTGGGGCCACTCCTTCAGCGCTCACCACATGGCCCAGGTACTGCACTTTAGGTTTCAGCAGATGACACTTGGACGGTTTCACCTTTAAGCCAAAGTTGGACAGGGCTTCAAACACCTCAGCCAGGTGCTTCAGATGGTCTTCGTAGGTCTTAGAGAAGACAATGACATCATCCAAATACAGCAGCACGGTTTCGAAGTTCATGTGTCCCAGGCAGCACTCCATCATCCTCTGGAACGTCCCGGGAGCATTGCACAATCCGAAGGGCATGTAATTGAATTCGCAGAGACCCATTGGTGTCGTGAAGGCTGTCTTCTCTTTGTCCGCCTCCGCTACAGGAACCTGCCAGTACCCACTGGTGAGATCTAAGGTAGAGAAGTAGTTAGCAGATTTTAAGGCAGCCAGAGACTCCTCTATCCTGGGCAGTGGGTATGCGTCCTTATGTGTAATGCGATTCAACTGCCTGTAATCAACACACATTCTCATTGTACCATCTTTCTTTTTAACAAGGACTAACGGAGCTGCCCAGGGGCTACAGCTGTCTCTCACCACCCCAGCCTCCTTCATTTCCCGCAACATGTCCTTGGCACACTGGTAATGAGCTGGGGGTACAGGGAGATATCTCTCTTTTATGGGTCAGTGATCTCCCGTGGGGATATGGTGTTGGATCCCTTTCACCTGCCCAAAATCTAAGGGGTGTTTGCTGAATACCTGCTCGTACTCGTGTACCACCCTGTAGGCCCCCTGCTTTTGATGGGATGGGGTAGAGTCAGTGCCCACATGCAATTCCCGACACCAGTCTTTCGAGTGCTCTGCAGAACCGTTGTCCTCCGCCACGTTTGACGGGACCAACGGTTCAGGTGTCTGTATCACACTATTATTAACAGTGAACAATTTGGCAAGCGTGGCATACTTGGTGAGGTGAACCTCTTCCTCCCCACAATTGAGGACACGTACGGGCACTCTCCCCTGGCGAACGTCGACTACCCCCCGGGCTGTCAGAATAGTAGGCCTATTGTCTGAATATACGGGTTCTACCAAGGCCTGGTAGTCCTTTCCCCTGAGGCCTATGGCTGCCCGACACCATATTAACATTTCGCTCCTGGGGGGTATCGCGATGGGGTTTGAATCACTCACAGTGACAAGACCAATCTCACCACCAGTCAGCTCTACCTGCTGTCTTTGCATCAGAGCTCTGATTTCCTTCTGCAGGGCACGTTGCTCACTGTGGCCAGCGGTTTCTGCCACCTGTTGCAATAAAACAATAACTTCTGCAAGACAATTTTCTATAACATTAGTACCAAGAGTCATCATGGGATTACATTCTCGACGGTCAATATCAACAATCACAATCCCTTGGGCTTTCAATTCCACCCGCCCCACCTTGATGGTGACCTCCTTATACCCCACTTGTGGCAACGGCTGACCATTACTGGCTATTATGGTGAAATCATCGTCAGGGCCACGAGTAATATCGGTGTCCTTCCAATACCGTCTATAAAGCACGTAAGGTATAGTCGTCACCTGAGAACCGGTGTCCAGCAAAGCGTTCAAGGGGATTCCATCAACCACTACAGGGAGAACTGGCCGTCCTCCAATGTACTTGGTTCTCCAATGCTGCGGGCCTGACCGTCCTACTCCTGGGGGTTGGCCCTTTGCCCCAGGGGTTGCTCGTTTAAAGGACAGTACCTTGCAAGGTGGCCCACCTGATGACAGCGGCGGCAGATGGGTCGTCCGTCCTGGTGGAAGCGATCGTCGTTCCGGCCTCTGGTCGGCGGAGTCCTCCTCTGTCGCATCCAAGGGACATCCTCTGGTCTGGAGGCCAACTGGATCTTCTCCTTGGGGGCCTCCTGTAGGGACTGCACCGTCCGGGCCAGGGCAGCAACGCTCTTGGTTAGCTCCTGCATCTGGAGGCGAAGTCCTGCAGGGGAGTCGTCCTCTAGGCTCTGGGCATCGGTCTCAGCGGCGACTGGGGCATCCGACGCCACCTCCTGGTGGTACAGTTAGGTCCATATATATTTGGACAGAGACAACATTTTTCTAGTTTTGGTTATAGACATTACCACAATGAATTTTAAACAAAACAATTCAGATGCAGTTGAAGTTCAGACTTTCAGCTTTCATTTGAGGGTATCCACATTAAAATCGGATGAAGGGTTTAAGAGTTTCAGCTCCTTAACATGTGCCACCCTGTTTTTAAAAGGACCAAAAGTAATTGGACAGATTCAATAATTTTAAATAAAATGTTCATTTTTAGTACTTGGTTGAAAACCCTTGGCTGGCAATGACTGCCTGAAGTCTTGAACTCATGGACATCACCAGACGCTATGTTTCCTCCTTTTTGATGCTCTGTCAGGCCTTCACTGCGGTGGTTTTCAGTTGCTGTTTGTTTGTGGGCCTTTCTGTCTGAAGTTTAGTCTTTAACAAGTGAAATGCATGCTCAATTTGGTTGAGATCAGGTGACTGACTTGGCCATTCAAGAATATTCCACTTCTTTGATTTAATTAACTCCTGGGTTGCTTTGGCTTCATGTTTTGGGTCATTGTCTATCTGTAGGATGAAACGACGACCAATCAGTTTGGCTGCATTTGGCTGGATCTGAGCACACAGTGTGGGTCTGAATACCTCAGAATTCATTCGGCTGCTTCTGTCCTGTGTCACATCATCAATAAACACTAGTGACCCAGTGCCACTGGCAGCCATGCATGCCCAAGCCATCACACTGCCTCCGCCGTGTTTTACAGATTTTGTGGTATGCTTTGGATCATGAGCTGTACCACGCCTTCGCCATACATTTCTCTTTCCATCATTCTGGTAGAGGATGATCATGGTTTCATCTGTCCAAAGAATGTTCTTCCAGAACTGTGCTGGCTTTTTTAGATGTTTTATAGCAAAGTCCAGTCTAGCCTTTTTATTCTTGATTCTTATGAGTGGCTTGCACCGTGCAGTGAACCCTCTGTATTTACTTTCATGCAGTCTTCTCTTTATGGTAGATTTGGATATTGATACGCCGACCTCCTGGAGAGTGTTGGTCACTTGGTTAGCTGTTGTGAAGGGGTTTCTCTTCACCATGGAGATTATTCTTCTATCCTCCACCACTGTTGTCTTCCGTGGACGCCCAGGTCTTTTTGCAATGATGAGTTCACCAGTGCTTTCTTTCTTTCTCAGGATGTACCAAACTGTAGCTTTTGCCACTCCTAATATTGTAGCAATTTCTCGGCTTGTTTTTTTCTGTTTTCGCAGCTTAAGGATGGCTTGTTTCACTTGCATGGAGAGCTCCTTTGACCGCATGTTTCACTTCACAGCAAAACCTTCCAAATGCAAGCACCACATCTCAAATCAACTCCAGGCCTTTTATCTGCTTAATTGAGAATGACATAACGAAGGGATTGCCCACACCTGTCCATGAAATAGCCTTGGAGTCAATTGTCCAATTACTTTTGGTCCCTTTAAAAACAGGGTCGCACATGTTAAGGAGCTGAAACTCTTAAACCCTTCATCCGATTTTAATGTGGATACCCTCAAATGAAAGCTGAAAGTCTGAACTTCAACTGCATCTGAATTGTTTTGTTTAAAATTCATTGTGGTAATGTCTGTAACCAAAATTAGAAAAATGTTGTCTCTGTCCAAATATATATGGACCTAACTGTATGTGAGAGCGGGGCGCCGGGGAGGTGCTGCACGGCTGGGTTGTCGCTCCTGCAATGCCTGGATAGCTTTATCTTTCAATTGCGCAAAAGTCAAGTCTGGATTTTGCATGGCCAGGAAGTGCAATTGGCCTCGCTGGTGACTGCACAGGAGCCCCTCAATGAACCGCACCTTCAGGAGTTTATCCTCATCCTGCATGCTGCCGGGGTCACTCTGCTTAATGGCCCGCATCGCCTCCTGGAGATTAAGGGCATAGTCCCGTAAGCTATCCTGCGGTCTCTGTTTGCATCCATAGAAAGTCAGTTTAATTTCTGTAGCAGTGCGAGTATCGAAGGTGGCTTTAAGCTTTGCAAAAATCTGCTGTGCAGTTCCCTTATCCTCGGCGGGCCAGGACTTCAAATCTCTCAGAGCCGCCCCAAAGAGTTGGCTGGTTATCATATGAACCTTCTGAGGCTCTGTCAGGGGATAGAACTCGAGCAGGCTGCAGAGCCCTTCCTTAAAGTCAGTGAATGTATGCGACTCCCCGCAGTATCGCGGGAGACAGGCCGCTCCGGGCAGGTACGGCATAGAGAAGGGCATTATGGCTTTTGTGGTAGCGGCAGTATCCGACTGACTGCTGGGGGCAGCGGGTTCTGCGGCAAGCGGTGGTGGTATTAGGGCCGCGGCTTCGCCCGCTGCGGGGCCCGGAGGTGCCCCTGCGTCCCCGGTTGCGGCCTCCTCCTCCGCTCCTCCCGACTCGGACATGGCTGGCCCTTCCTTCACTAACCTGCTGGAGATCGGGGTTCCTCTTCCGGGATCGGCACGTTACCGCGCTTTCTCGTTCCGCGCTTCTTTTGGCTGGTTCCGCCCACGAAGCTGTGGCTCCTCCCTCCGCACACTGCGATGGCGAATCGTGGCGGGAACTCTTGGCGGCAATTGTCGACGCACAGTCTTTGCAATAAGTTACAGTCCAAGCACAATAAATCACAGTTCCAAGGCACACATGACCTGATTCTTCAGGCTTAAGTAGATCCTGTTCGTGACGCCAAGTTGTATCGCCCTCACTGTCGCAGGGCCGAGGGGTACCCGGTACCGGGCCTCTGAGTCTCTGCTCTGGGGTTGTCACGGTGGCTAGACCCGGTCCGTGACCCTGCTGAGGGGCGTCCAATGAAAAGTGGTGGTAAATGGTGGTGATGTTGCGGTGCAGTGTAGGTCGTAGTAAATAACGAGGACACCAGGTTGCAGTCTCTTTACCTCTTTACTGAAGGTTTTAGAGTCCTCAGTCCAGAGCGCTGTCAACAGGGCTGTCAGAGACCGGCCGGTCGAAAGGCACATCAGGAGTTCCCTTTACAGGTGGGAATCAGTGTCTACCTTCTAGCTCTGGGTGTTGTAGTTCTTCCCTGCTGAGCACCCCGGGATAGTCCTCACAACTGCTGTGTCTGTCTCTGATGTTCGTTCTCTCCGTCCCCCAGGTGATATGGTAGGACGCACCCGTATGACGGGGTAGGCCTGGAGTTCTTCTGGGACCCTAGAGTCGCCCCTCTCCCACAGCTGCCTCCGTTGTCTGCTTAGGTGATTTGTGTGAGACAGCCAACCTATAATTGGCTGTCCGGCCGTGGTTTGCAGTAGTACTTAGAGTCTCTTACTTGCTTGGCGTTCCGGCCACCGACTGTTTGCGCCTCAGAAGGATGTTGCCTCGGTCTAACAGCACGACTCCTTCTGGTCCTAATTCCTCTTTACTGTATTCCCGTTGTTCACTGGTTAGTTCTGCTCTTAGGAGTCTGCCAGGATCCCATCCCTGACAGGTCCTCTCACTAGCTCTTCCCAGTTACTTCTCTCTCTGTCTTCCTGTCCAACCCCCAGTTTTACCAGAGTGTGAGGAGTGGCCTACTAGATAGAACCACCCCCCCTGGTGGCCGGAGTGTGAAGTGTAGTGTGAGTGTTACCTGGTTAGAGAAACTCCTTTAGTGCAATCAGACGTAACATCACTCCCCTTAGTGGCAGAGCGACATTACTGCAACGACCAGGACTCTGGGGCGCTGCACAGCCACAGCCCCTGTAATGCCCCAAGACCTTGGGTTGGATGCAGCCGCCGGTCTCATGGCACCCCCGGGCCTCGCCACGAATGCACCTGCAGGCCCCATCTTACCACCGCAGCTTCAATCAGCAGGCCGGACCCTGCTGCCGCTACAGTACCCATCATACTGTTGTCCACAGTAGCCAAAGGGATTGAGTCCCAACCAGGGGTGCAGAAGACAGCCCCTCTCATGATGAGCACTGACCTGGAAGCGCAACCACCCTACAAAGACAGAAGAAGTGTCAAATGTTACATCTGTGGCAAGTTTGGCCATTACCAGAACCAGTGCAAAGCACCCACGCCCCCGAAGAGACTGGAGCCATGCAATCCAAGAGTTGGTCCAGAGAAACAGGTCAAGGAAGAAGTGCAGAAAGCAGTGAAGTACCCCGTCCATAGGACAGAGGCAAGCAAGCCAGGTCCGCAAGACACTACGCTCCTGACACGTAAAACTTCATCTGCAAGACCAATACCTCAAATTACCCTTAAAGTGGATGGTGTTGTCAGATCCAACGTGATGCAGCCAGAAGTGTGATGACACCTGTGGAACTCGCTGATCCCACCTGCCTATCAGAATCCTCTGTGTCTCGCATGGGCATTGATGGTCAAGTCAGACATTCTCAGCTTACAAAGTCACTGAGCATGTGCACTCAGCCAGGACACTCTATCCTGCCCCAGTTTGTGGTGTCAAAGACCTTCCACTCAACCTGCTGGGAGCGAACCTACTGCAGAAGCTGAAGGCAACCACAGTGTTCCACGAAGATGGGACAGTGACACTTTCTTCATCCCTGACCCAAGAAGAGTCATGCTGGCGGCCCTACAAGAACATTAAGCAACCGATGAGGCCTACTCAAGGAGGTACTGGACGTAGAACCAGAAAGTCTATGGTCTAAGGGACCCCAGGACGTGAGAAAACCTCAAGTTGCCCCAGTACGGGTGTCACTCAAGACAGATACCCCGTACCCTCGTAAGGCCCAGGCCAGGCCTAGAGTCAAGCTGCCTCTTACCAACTGAAGGTCTACCTGGAAATAGGAATCATTGTTCCTTGCACATCGCCTTGCAATACCCCGCTTTTCCCGGTCAAGAAAAAGACTGTAAAAGGAGAGCCAGCAAAGTTCAGAATATTACATGACCTGAGAGCTGTGAATGATATCACGGTGTTTGAAACTCCAATTGTGCCGGATCCGCACACATGCTGCTCGCGAATGTGCCTGCCACAGCAAAAGTGTTCACAGTGACCGACCTGGCTAATGCTTTCTCCAGTGTTCCCCTTCATCTGGAAGACCAGTTCCAGTTTGCCTTAATGCACCAGGGGGGACACCACACATGGACAGTGATGCTACAGTGGGCCCAGAACAGCCCTTCACAGTTCACCAAAGCAATGTCCACAGTTCTCACCAACTGGGTCACAGAACATGCAGAAGTAACCCTGCTACAATACGTGGAAAATCTACTCCTTCGTGCAATTGACTTTGACACGTGTAAAGCCCATTCCTTGTATCTCCTACTCTACCTGGCGGAGCAGCACTGCAAGATCTAAAAGAACAAAGTCCAGTGGTGTCTGAAGCAAGTTACGTTCCAGAGGCACTGTATTGCTCACCAGGCGAAACACCTGACAGATGACCGGAAGACCACAGTGGAGAAGATGGTTCCTCCAACAACTCCGAAGGTGCTACAGGCCTTCCTTGGTCTAGTTTCGTATTGCAGAGCCTGGATCCCTGATGCCTCAGTCCTAATGCAGCCTCTGTGTGAATACGTCAGCGTGACCCCATTCCTCCTGACAAGATGCAGCCTTCAGCTCATTCAAGAAGTTAAAAGGCTCTGTAGTCTCAGCGCCAGCACTAGGCCTATCTGACTACGAGAAGCCATTCCGTCTCTACTTGATGAGAAAAGAAGGCCTTGCTACTGGAGTCCTGACGCAGCTTCAGGGGGGAAAGCAGAGACTTTTGGACTACTTTTCAGCTCGCCTGGATCCAGTTGCAAGGGGAGCCTCTTCCTCCCAGGACAGGACTACTGACATCAGTGGAAAAACCATTGGAAATCCTGGCTCTGCATGACATCTCAGCAATCCTCAACCAAACCCAGCTCTCTTCACCGCCAGGCATCTTCGCCTCCAGTGCTCTCTACTCCTGCCCGACAATGTCACCATCTCCAGATGCACAGTCCTCAACCCATCCACTCTACTGCCACTCCCAAGGGGGGATACAGATATGGACCCTCAGATAAAAAGTCTGATCAAAATCTGCATAATATCTTCTGCAGGGATTTGAATTTGCTCCGGACGGGTGACCATGATTGCTTCAGCATCATGCAACAGGAAACAGAAGGACTACCCAAGGTGGCAGAAGAGCCACCGACCAACCCAGAGTTGATCCTCTATGTGGATGGTTCCAGATTTGCAGATGATGAAGGAAGATTCCACACGGGATGTGCAGCAACCAGCAATCAAGAGATCATGTGGTCCAGAAGTCTGCCGCCCAGTCTGTCAGCCCAGGAAGCAGAACTGATAGCGCTGATGAAGGCCTACCAGATGGCAGAAGACAAGACTGAGGAAATGTATACCGATTCAAGGTACTCGCATGGCATAGCACATGACTTCGGACCCATCTGGGCTGCAAGGGACTTCATCACAGCAAGCGGAACAACCGTGAAGCATCATGGAGCCATTAAGGACCTGCTGAACGCACTTCAACTTCCAAAAGTGGTGGCAGTACTAAAAGTCAAAGCGCATGGAAAACTAAACACAGTAGAGGCACGAGGCAACAACATGGTGGATATGGCAGCCAAAGAAGCAGTCAAGGGAAGACAATATGGAAAAGTGGAAGAGGTCGTAGAGCCGGACGACTACTGCAGGACGGCTGAAAGACAGGAAACCTGACAAGATGACATCCCGGGATCTGCTCAAAAAGCTGCAAGAGCAAGCCCCAAAGGACAAGAAGAAATGCTGGATGCGGAAGGGAGCAACACATGAAGAAGGAAGGGTATACTCAATGGACTACAAACCCTGTTTACCCCAAAGCATGTACCCTATGGTGGTCCAGTGGGCACATGGGCCCACACACAGATTAAAGACACAGATGAATGATGCGATTGGTGCTTACTGGCTCGCTCCAGGGATCCCCACCCTAACAGCCAAGTTCACTAGCAGCTGCCTGACCTGCGGCAAATGCAAACCTGAAAGAATGGAGAGAGTTCCCACACATCGTCTTGCCAGACCACTGTACCCATTCCAGAGGATCCAGATAGACCACATCCAAATCCCGCCAAGTGGAGGATTCGAATATGCCCTTGTGGTCGTGGACGTGTTCTCAGGATGGCCAGAAGCTTTCCCAGTGAGGAACCAGTCAGCAAAGACTACTGCAAAGAAGCTACTCTCAGAGACGAGATATGCAGCTATGGGGTCCCAGAAGTGATAGAGAGTGACCAGGGGACCCGCATTCACAGCAAACCTCACATGAGAGATCTGGTCAGCAGTAGGGTCAGACTTAGGCCTACACAGTCCCAATCACACTACTCAGTGTTAGGCACACTCCCAGAGGCCCAGAAAAGCTGTTACCATATGAAATTTTGTTTGGGTCTAGTCCCAGGATAGGGGTATCCTTTCCCTCAGCAGCTGATTATGCAATATGATACTTTGCCTGCTTATGTAAATTGAACTCACCAAGAAACTTGCTAACATCCATTCTCGAGTTTTTTTCTTCATTGCCAGATCCAGATTCAGTGTCCGGTACGCACTCCTAGAAGCCAGGAGACTGGGAGTTGGTGAAAAAAGTTTGTAAGGAGAACACCACTCGATCCCAGATTTGATGGTCCTTCTCAAGTGCCGCTGATGACACCAAACTCTGTGAAACTGGAGGGAAGACCCACTTGGATCCACTCATCGCATTGCAAGAAAGCTCCCCTACCAGAAGATGACACCCAAGCCAGAATGATGTTGTGGATGCCCTGCCTGACCGAATAGATGACCTACCTGATAAAGACTACACATCGCTCACTACACATGCTATTGACTAAGAGACTGATTGCAACGAACCCCCATTAGGGACAGATCTCCTGACCGCCCATTTGCGAAAAGTCTGTACGGAGTGGGGCACAGGCGTTAGGCTTGTGTCAGTTCACCGACAGCACAAAAGAGTTGCAGCGCTTTGGGACAAGAGGCTAGGATTAGGGCAAGTGATATCTAAGGGGGGCTTGTGATAGAAATATATATATCATGTAGATCTCACTTGCATGTATACTCCTCTATAATCATATATACTCATATGCTCACCGCTAATATATACATTATAATCAATGGTTTAAAATGGCTGACATGAACTGATATAGGCCAGACAGATTGTATGGGGTTTTCCATCTCAAAAGCGGAACTTGGGGCCAGATGTCCTGAAATAATGCCTAGAATATAGCTGAATCTTGCTGAAACGGCAGACCAACAGTGTCAGATGTATTAAGTGCTGATCAGATGTCTCAACTCTGTCCTACATGCAGAGAGCTCAATTCTAGTTGCTTGGTCAGCAGTCATATGAGCATTAATCACAATATTCCATATATGTTTAGATAACCAATGACAGAGGAGCTAGACAATATGGTAATTAACTCACCACCCCTAACAACCCCTAACCACTCCTTTCTATATGCTATCATAAAAACTATGTATGTACAATAAAGTATCAGTATTGATGGAATGTTATTGACACAACAATGGTGTGCAGTCTCATTCCTTGAGCGCTCAAAATACTCAGTCTTATTGGGAGCGGCCGCAGCACACACATAGGGATAAATTTATCCAACCCAAAATTTCCATATCAAGGGGACCCAATCTAGGGTGGTTCTGGTTGAGCAGCTGCACACGGGTCTGGGATAATAGAGGAAGCAGCATGACCTCCAGTTAGGTGCAGTCAGGGGAAGGCTGGTGAGGCAGCTGAAGAGAGGGGTCTCATTTTTATCATTACTATATGGCTACATTTCCCCCCAGCGTCACCCCGGACTGCGCCTGTCTCCTCGCTTTCACACATCGCTAGGACAGGAGCTGAGGACGGGAATGGGGTCTGTATGCAATGTCTGGATCAGAATAGGCCATCAATCCACAGAAATGTTTCCTGGATTTCTGTGGAGCAGACAAGCAGACGGTCCATCCATGTGTATAAAAGACAGCGCTCTGTGTACTATCCCTGGCTGCTGCGCGCACCGAACATGCTGCCCCCCCATAGACCAGCACATTGTTCTCCTGAAATACTCTGTGCTGCTGTCACCCTGCTCCCTCCACCATATATCTCCCAGAATCCTTGCTGCCTGCCATCCTCGGTGACTGTCTACTTGTCAGTATAACTTTGCAGTCACCAACAAAATGGCTGCTCACTGTGTTCCTGAATATCATCCTCTCTTATCCCTTAGCAAACACCCAGGGGGGGAGGAGAGGATTGACATCACACATGTCAGCAGACTCCGCCCATAATTACTGCAGTGCTGTAATGTGAGCTAGTTGTACACTAGGTTTTTGTCAAATTTCATTAGCTGCTCCCCCTAGTGTTTAAAAGTGGAAATACGAAACCTTTTAAAATTATTTTTGATATTTTAGTAAATTATAAACAAATTATAATATTTTTTAAGAAAATTTAAACATTAATTCTTTACATTTGTTTCAATCGCTGGAAAAAAAATGTTTTGATGGCACCTTCCCTTTAAGAGTTTGATAATTCTCTCCTTTGTTTCAATTGACATCTCTGGTGTTGGAGCCAGGATTCATGTCAGTCCAATTGGTGCAACAGCTCTCCAAAGTGTGATCACTCATTTTTAGATACAGACTAACGAGCAGATCAAATTTGATGCAATTGTTAATTTTGGGTATAAAAATTTACAGGGTGATTCCAGAATTTTTCCTCAGAATTGAGTGATTCCATAATTTTTTCCCTATGCTTGGTTAAAAAAAAGTAACCATTACTGACTACCACATTTTTTGTTCTTGATTTCTTTTAGTGTTTCTTAAAGCCAGAAAGTTGCCATTTGAAATGACTTTAGTTTTGTGCCATATCTGTGATCTGCTTTTATCTACAAAATTAAACAACTGAATGAACATCCTCCAAGGCCAGTGATTCCATAGTTTTTGCCTGGGGTTGTAGATAAAGGAGGATTATC
The DNA here is from genome assembly GCF_051348905.1 of Ranitomeya variabilis. Taxonomy (NCBI): domain Eukaryota; kingdom Metazoa; phylum Chordata; class Amphibia; order Anura; family Dendrobatidae; genus Ranitomeya; species Ranitomeya variabilis. The sequence goes on from NC_135238.1 coordinate 80,625,574, forward strand.
TAATCTCAAGGTCCACATGATTTGGCACAGTGGGTTGGTGAGTAGAGGGACTGGAAGCTGTAGGTAGACATGTGAAAAGCTGGAAACGGCAAGCAGGCGGAGGACGTCAGGAAATCGCAGGCAAGCTGATGGTGTGCAAGAAACTGCAGGCAGACGAAGTTAGGAAACCACAGACAAGCAAATGACGTCTGGAAACAGCATGCAAGTAGGTGGAATGCAGGAAATCGTAGGCAGGTGGAGGGCATCAGGAAACCGCAGGCAAGCAGGTGATGTGCAGAAAACTGCAGTAAATTAGCAGAAACCACTCTGGAGTAAAGGGAAAGCCAACAACCAAGGAAACAGTACATGGCCAGGAAGACGTCCTGAAAATCACAGGGGGAAACAGAAGAGGTCCAAGAAACCCGGGGACAGGTAGTCGACAGAACTTCAGAGTCACTAGAAGCCGCAGACAACTGGAAAGTAGCACTAGAAGCTGCTGTTCCACAGTGGAAGTCCTGCTGTCCGCCACCAGGTTGCTATGTACATGCAAACTGCAAGTCTAGTCTCAGATTCATTACCAAAGCCCAGATGTGAGTCTTAGAAGCCCTGAAATAGGCCCAGACAATTAATCACATGAAAGTGAGGGCACCCCAGGGCCGTGGGGCACTTGGATCGATGGTACAGCTCTCCACGGGTAGAGCGGGGCCCCAGGGCAGTTATAGGGTAAAGGTACCGTCACACTCAGCGACACTGCGGCGATATAGACAACGAGCCGACCTAAACTAGATCGCTGGAGCGTCGCTGTTTAGGTCGCTGTAGAGACGTCAAACACAGCAACTCCAGAACGATGCAGGAGCGATCCAGTGATGTAACGGCGACTCACTTCTCGTTCTCGCTGGTTGTTAGCTCCATTACATCTATTGTTATCGTCGTTGCTTTTGATGTCAAACATGACGATACACGCCGACCTGGCGACGAAGTTCTGGACTTCTAGCTCCGACCAGCGATGGCACAGCGGGATCCAGATCGCTGCTGCGTGTCAAACACAACGAGATCGCTATCCAGGACGCTGCAACGTCACAGATTGTTGTCGTTCTTCTTGCAAAGTTGCTGAGTGTGACGGTACCTTTAGTTTGTTGATGGGAACTGTTGTAGTAGAGGCAGGTGACGCAGTAAATAATTCTGAGGACACAGCAGGGTGCAGTCTTCACACTTTACTCACAGTCTCCAGTTTACAATCACCAGCCGGGTGCTGTGTCCTCCAGGTCAATGGTCCAGTCAACTCTCGGGTAGTTTGGGGTGCACTTTTCCAGGACCCCTTCTTCTGTACCTTTCCAGGTCCCCTTTCTGCTCTGACTTAAACCATCCTGACCAGTGCCATACACACAGTGTCCCAAGCCGGGAGCCTCAGGTCCTGTTGGGCGACGTCCTCCTGGTCCCCTTGACCCTATGTGGCTAGCTTTTTAGCGATTATGTGTAGATTTGGCTGTGGCACATACAGACACCACAGCTTCCAGTTTGCTAGCTGAGTTCTACAGTCTCTCCACTAGTCTGGGGCCGTTCCTCACTGTGGCCTGGTACCTCCACCCGACTATGGTCGGCATGGATTCAGGTGCCATGGGTGGATTCCTCACTTCCCTGGTCCCTAGGAGCCCTTCTCTCTGGAGCTCCTCTCAGACACCTGCGTCCTCCTCTCACAGACTCCTCACTAATTTTGCTTCACTCCCGTGTCCTGGAAAACTTCACACCTTCAACTGTCACTCTACCTGGAGTGCTGTTGGATGCTAGTATGTGGGTACCGGGTAGTGTCCCCTCCTTACCCGAGAGTGGGATACCACACCTCTGGCTGAGCTGCAGTACCTCTGTGGTGACTGGACCCTCGGGCTCCACAGAAGCACGCCTGCCCTCCTGCAAAGACCGATATGGAGCATGAGAAAGTTCAATGGAGCTGGGCAGATGGAGCAGGGCCCGACTAGAGACAGGTGTGTAACATTTGCTTTATTTTTTACTTGCTGATCATCATTGTATCCACAGGTAAATAGTGTTTCTGGAGATGACAAGTTCCCTTTAAAACCAGAATTTTAGAACATTGCTACATATTTTATACTTCTTATGATTTCTTTAACCCCTTCCCGACCCATGACGCCACGTAGGCGTCATGAAAACCCGTGCCAATCCGACCCATGACGCCTATGTGGCGTCATGGAATGATCGCGTCCCTGCAGATCGGGTGAAGGGGTTAACTCCTATTTTACCCGATCTGCAGGGAGAGGGGGAGTGGTACTTCAGCCCAGGGGGGGTGGCTTCACCCCCCCGTGGCTACGATCGCTCTGATTGGCTGTTGAAAGTGAAACTGCCAATCAGAGCGATTTGTAATATTTCACCTAAAAAACTGGGGAAATATTACAATCCAGCCATGGCCGATGCTGCAATATCATCGGCCATGGCTGGAAATACTGAAGTGCCCCCCCCCACGCCCACCGATCGCCCCCCCCGTCCTCCGTTATGGGGTCCGGTCCCCTCCGTCCGCCTGCCGGCTCCCCCGTCCTCCTGTCCGCTCCCTCCTTGCTCAGACCCACCCCCCCTGTGCTCCGTTCCCCCCCCCCCATGCTCCGATCCACCCCCCCACCACCCCTTCATACTTACCGATCCTCCCGGTGTCCGGCCGTCTCCTCGCTGGGCGCCGCCATCTTGGAAAATGGCGGGCGCATGCTCAGTGCGCCCGCCGAATCTGCCAGTCGGCAGATTCCTTACAGGTACATTTTGATCGCTGTGGTAGGTTCTATCACAGCGATCAAAATTAAAAAAAATAATAAATAACCCCCCCCCTTTATCACCCCCATAGGGACAATAATAAAATAAAGAATTTTTTTTTTTTTTTTTTCCACTAGGGTTAGGGTTAGAACTAGGGTTAGAACTAGGGGTAGGGTTAGGGGTAGGGTTAGGGTTACGGGTAGGGTTAGGGGTAGGGTTATGGCATGTGCACACAGAGCGGATCGGCCGCGGATCCGCAGCGGATCGGCAGCGGATCGGCCGCGGATCCGCAGCGGATCGGCCGCGGATCCGCAGCGGATCGGCCGCGGATCCGCAGCGGATTGGCAGCGGATCCGCAGCGGATCGGCCGCGGATCCGCAGCGGATCGGCCGCGGATCCGCAGCGGATCGGCCGCGGATACGCAGCGGATCCGCAGCGGATTGGCCGCGGATCCGCAGCGGATTGACAGCGGATCCGCAGCGGATTGGCCGCGGATCCGCAGCGGATTGGCAGCGGATTGGCCGCGGATCCGCAGCGGATTGGCCGCGGATCCGCAGCGGATTGGCCGCTGCGAATTCGAAGCAGTTTTCCATCAGGTTTACAGTACCATGTACACCTAAGGAAAACCAAATCCGCTGTGCCCATGGTGCGGAAAATTCCGTGCAGAAACGCTGCGTTGTATTTTCCGCAGCATGTCAATTCTTTGTGCGGATTCCGCAGCGTTTTACACCTGTTCCTCAATAGGAATCCGCAGGTGAAATCCGCACAAAAAAACACTGGAAATCTGCTGTAAATCCGCAGGTAAAACGCAGTGCCTTTTACCTGCAGATTTTTCAAAAATCGTGCGGAAAAATCTCACACGAATCCGCAACGTGGGCACATAGCCTTAGGGTTAGGGTTGGAATTAGAGTTAGGGTTGGAATTAGGGCTAGGGTTTGAAATAGGGTTAAGATTAGGCTTGTGGTTAGGGTTACGGATAGGGTTAGGGGTGTGTTGGGGTTACAGTTGTGGTTAGGGTTGGGATTAGGGCTACGGTTGGGATTAGGGTTAGGATTAGGGTTGGAATTAGGGTTACGGGTGTGTTGCGGTTAGGGTTGTGGTTAGGGGTGTGTTGGGGTTAGGGTTGTGATTAGGGTTATGGCTACAGTTGGGATTAGGATTAGGGGTGTGTTGGGGTTAGTGTTGAAGTTAGAATTGAGGGGTTTCCACTGTTTAGGCACATCAGGGGTCTCCAAACGCAACATGGCGCCACCATTGATTCCAGTCAATCTTGCATTCAAAAAGTCAAATGGTGCTCCCTCCCTTCCAAGCCCCGACGTGCGCCCAAACAGTGGTTTACCCCCACATTTGGGGTACCAGCGTACTCAGGACAAACTGGGCAACAACTGTTGGGGTCCAATTTCTCCTGTTACCCTTGCAAAAATAAAAAATTACTTGCTAAAACATAATTTTTGAGGAAAGAACAATTATTTTTTATTTTCACGGCTCTGCGTTATAAACTTCTGTGAAGCACTTGGGGGTTTAAAGTGCTCACCACACATCTAGATAAGTTCCTTCGGGGGTCTAGTTTCCAAAATGGGGTCACTTGTGGGGTGTTTCTACTGTTTAGGCACATCAGGGGCTCTGCAAATGCAATATGACGCCCGCAGACCATTCCATCAAAGTCTGCATTTCAAATGTCACTACTTCCCTTCCGAGCCCTGACGTGCGCCCAAACAGTGGTTTACCCCCACATATGGGGTATCAGCATACTCACAACAAACTGGGCAACAAATATTGGGGTCCAAATTCTCCTGTTACCCTTGTGAAAATAAAAAATTGCTTGCTAAAACATCTTTTTTGAGGAAAGAAAAATGATTTTTTATTTTCACGGCTCTGCGTTGTAAACTTCTGTGAAGCACTTGGGGGTTGAACGTGCTCACCACACATCTAGATAAGTTCCTTGGGGGGTCTAGTTTCCAAAATGGGGTCACTTGTGGGGGGTTTCTACTGTTTAGGCATATCAGGGGCTCTGCAAACGTAACATGATGCCCGCAGACCATTCCATCAAAGTCTGCATTCTAAAACGTCACTACTTCCCTTCCGAGCCCCGGCATGTGCCCAAACAGTGGTTTACCCCCACATATGGGGTATCAGCGTACTCAGGAGAAACTGGACAACAACTTTTGGGGTCCAATTTCTCCTGTTACTCTTGCAAAAATAAAAAATTCTGGGCTAAAAAAATATTTTTGAGGAAAGGAAACACATTTATTATTTTCACGGCTCTGCGTTATAAACTTCTGTGAAGCATTTGGGGGTTCAAAGTGCTCACCACACATCTAGATAAGTTCCCTTGGGGGTCTAGTTTCCAAAATGGAGTCACTTGTGGGGAGTTCCTACTGTTTAGGCACATCAGGGGCTCTGCAAACGCAACCTGATGCCCGCAGAGCATTCCATCAAAGTCTGCATTTCAAAACGTCACTACTTCCCTTCCGAACCCCGACGTGTGCCAAAACAGTGGTTTACCCCCACATATGGGGTATCAGCGTACTCAGGAGAAACTGGACAACAACTTTTGGGGTCCAATTTCTCCTGTTACTCTTGCAAAAATAAAAAAATTCTGGGCTAAAAAATATTTTTGAGGAAAGGAAACACATTTTTTATTTTCACGGCTCTGCGTTATAAACTTCTGTGAAGCACTTGGGGGTTCAAAGTGCTCACCACACATCTAGATTAGTTCCTTTGGAGGTCTAGTTTCCAAAATGGGGTCACTTGTGCGGGAGCTCCAATGTTTAGGCACACAGGGGCTCTCCAAACGCGACATGGTGTCCGCTAATGATTGGAGCTAATTTTCCATTCAAAAAGCCAAATGGCGTGCCTTCCCTTCCGAGCCCTGCCGTGCGCCCAAACAGTGGTTTATCCCCACATATGGGGTATCACCGTACTCAGGACAAACTGGACAACAAAATTTGGGGTCCAATTTCTCCTATTACCCTTGGGAAAATAAAAAATTCTGGGCTAAAAATCATTTTTGAGGAAAGAAAAATTATTTTTTTTATTTTCACGGCTCTGCGTTATAAACTTCTGTGAAGCACCTGGGGGTTATAAGTGCTCACTATGCATCTAGATAAGTTCCTTGGGGGGTCTAGTTTCCAAAATGGGGTCACTTGTAGGGGAGCTCCAATGTTTAGGCACACAGGGGATCTCCAAACGCGACATGGTGTCCGCTAACGATTGGAGCTAATTTTCCATTCAAAAAGTCAAATGGCACGCCTCCCCTTCCGAGCCTTGCCGTGCACCCAAACAGTGGTTTACCCCCACATATGAGGTATCGGCATACTCAGGAGAAATTGCCCAACAAATTTTAGGATCCATTTTATCCTGTTGCCCATGTGAAAATGAAAGAATTGAGGCTAAAAGAAATTTTGTGTGAAAAAAAAGTACTTTTTCATTTTTGCGGATCAATTTGTGAAGCACCTGGGGGTTTAAAGTGCTCACTATGCCTCTAGATGAGTTCCTTGGGGGGTCTAGTTTCCAAAATTGGGTCACTTGTGGAGGAGCTCCAATGTTTAGGCACACAGGGGCTTTCCAAACGCGACATGGTGTCCGCTAACGATGGAGATAATTTTTCATTCAAAAAGTCAAATGGCGCTCCTTCCCTTCCGAGCCTTACCATGTGCCCAAACAGTGGTTTACCCCCACATGTGAGGTATTGGTGTACTCAGGAGAAATTGCCCAACAAAATTTAGGATCCATTTTATCCTGTTGCCCATGTGAAAATGAAAAAATTGAGGCTAAAATAATTTTTTTGTGAAAAAAAAGTACTTTTTCATTTTTACGGATCAATTTGTGAAGCACCTGGGGGTTTAAAGTGCTCACTATGCTTCTAGATAAGTTCCTTGGGGAGTCTAGTTTCCAAAATGGGGTCACTTGTGGGGGAGCTCCAATGTTTAGGCACACGGGGGCTCTCCAAACGTGACATGGTGTCCGCTAAAGATTGGAGCCAATTTTTCATTCAAAAAGTCAAATGGCGCTCCTTCCCTTCCGAGCCCTGCCGTGCGCCCAAACAGTGGTTTACCCCCACATATGAGGTATCAGCGTACTCAGGACAAATTGGACAACAACGTCCGTGGTCCAGTTTCTCCTTTTACCACTGGGAAAATAAAAAAATTGTTGCTAAAAGATCATTTTTGTGACTAAAAAGTTAAATGTTCATTTTTTACTTCCATGTTGCTTCTGCTGCTGTGAAACACCTGAAGGGTTAATAAACTTCTTGAATGTGGTTTTGAGCACCTTGAGGGGTGCAGTTTTTAGAATGGTGTCACTTTTGGGTATTTTCAGCCATATAGAACCCTCAAAATGACTTCAAATGTGAGGTGGTCCCTAAAAAAAATGGTTTTGTAAATTTTGTTGTAAAAATGAGAAATCACTGGTCAAATTTTAACCCTTATAACTTCCTAGCAAAAAAAAAAATTGTTTCCAAAATTGTGCTGATGTAAAGTAGACATGTGGGAAACGTTATTTATTAACTATTTTGTGTCACATAACTCTCTGGTTTAACAGAATAAAAATTCAAAATGTGAAAATTGCGAAATTTTCAAATTTTTTGCCAAATTTCCGTTTTTTTCACAAATAAACTCAGAAATTATCGACCTAAATTTACCACTAACATGAAGCCCAATATGTCACGAAAAAACAATCTCAGAATCGCTAGGATCCGTTGAAGCGTTCCTGAGTTATTACCTCATAAAGGGACACTGGTCAGAATTTCAAAAAACGGCAAGGTCATTAAGGCCAAAATAGGCTGGGTCATGAAGGGGTTAAATAGAATTGAAATTTATTTTTTTTACAAATATTATAATTCAAATATTAAAATAACTTATAATGCATATAATAAAGACATACTGTACATCTTAATGCAATTAAATATACACTGAATTGAATTGTAAGGACAAAAACTTATTCATTCTAAAACCTGTCAGGACTGGCTGTGATGCTGTTATTCCAGAATGCAGGGTGGTTGATTGGGAAACATGTAGCTGAAATGGGAATGGATAATTGGATTATAGTGCAACTCTTCGAGAAAAAAATGTTCCCCAAAGATTGTAAATGGAGAGACAGGCAGTCAAAGTTCTTGATGAAGATTTGGTCTTTTAAAACAGTGCTTTTCCAACTTTGAGGCTGACAACCCATGAGGCACCCCCTAGTTGTTGGCGACGTGCTCAGCTGGTGAGTCTGCTTTCATAGAAGTGATAATATGCTGCACAGTCCTTGTCTAGGACTTCTGGTTTATTAATATAATTGACATATTCCATACTTTTTAATAAACTCCTACAAATATTGAACATCATACAGTAGTAAATGTAAAATAAATTCTTTATTATTATATTACATACAATGGCATGTAAAAGTTTGGGCACCCCTGGTCAAAATTACCGTATTTTCCGGCGTATAAGACGACTGTGCGTATAAGACGACCCCCCAACTTTTCTAGTTAAAATATAAAATCTTCTTAAAAGGCGGGGGTCTTCTTATACGCCGTATGTCGTCTTATAGGGCCGGTGACTAATGTGCCTTTTGGGTGGGAGTGGTCCCGATGACGACGAGGGGGCGTCTCACAGGAAAGTGTGAGTGGACTATCCCCCATTACCTCATCGTAGCGCTGAAGCGTGGGGTCTCTGCTGGGAGCGGCGGCTCCTCTTTGTGTCGCGTGGGTGCTGTGGGGCGGCGGCTCCTCTTCTGCAGTGTGGGGCCTCTGTGCTGTGGGGCGGCGGCGGCGTATTTTCATGCGGTCAGTCGGGGCTCCTCCGGCATCTTCTTAAAGCCCAGAGGCCCTGCCGGCAGCTCCATTGCTACGATGTGGTGGCCTCCGGGAAAATGGCCGCTAGGGGCGGCGCATGCTCAGATTCAGATCTCGTCCGAAGATCTCGGGAGACGAGATCTGAATCTGAGCAGCGGCCATTTTCCCGGAGGCCACCGCATCATAGCAATGCAGCTGCCAGCGGGGCCTCCGGGCTTTAAGGAGATGCCGGAGGAGCTCCGACTGACTGCATGAAAATACGCCCCCGCCGCCCCACAGCACAGAGGCCCCACACTGCAGAAGAGGAGCTGCCGCCCCACATCACAGCACCCACGTGGCACAAAGAGGAGCAGCCGCCGCCGCTCCCAGCACAGAGACCCCACGCTGCAGCGCTACGATGAGGTAATGGGGGATACTCCACGCACTTTCCTGTGAGACGCCCCCTCGTCGTCATCAGGACCACTCCCCCCCACCCACCATATACACCCGGCGTACAAGACGATACCCGGCGTATAAGACGACCCCCGACTTTTAAGAAGATTTTCAGGGGTTAAAAAGTCGTCTTATACGCCGGAAAATACGGTACTGTAATTAACTGTTATTATGAACAATTAAGTAAGTTGAAGATGAAATGATCTCTAAAAGGCCTAAAGTTAAAGCTGACACATTTAATTTGTATTTTAGGGAAAAAAATATATACATTTTCATCTTTTACATTTAAAAATTGCAAAAGCGGAAATGGTCCAGTGCCAAAGTTTGAGCACCCTGCATGGTTAGTACCTAGAAGCACTTTCTTTTGAAAGTATCATAACTTGTAAACACTTTTTGTAGCCAGACAAGAGTCTTTTAATTCTTGTTTGAGGGATTTACGTCCATTCTTCTTTGGAAAATTCCTCAAGTTCTGTGAGATTTCTGGGTTGTCTTGCATGCGCTTCTAATTTGAGGTCTAGCTACAGATTTTCAATGATATTATGCACAAAATTACCCACAGCAAAATCAAATTGTTGGACAGAGGACTCAACTCATAATCAGAACTTCAACAAAAAGGAACTAAAACGCTCATGGCATATAATCCAAAAATATCAAATTTTATTAATCACATAAAATATTATTTTTTTCTAATAAGGTACAGAGACTGCCAAGCTACACTGAAGGGAACACACTGACTAAATTCATAAAGTGCAAAGTGCAAAGCTATGTAAACAATAAATTGTGCAAAGTAACGCAAATTTCTACCAGATTTTCTTTACAGCAGAACAGTGTACCACAACTCAAATCTTTCTGAAGTTTTTTTGCAGTCATCAAGTGGAGGTTCTGATTTGCCTCTCAAGCAATCCAAAGAGCAGCACTCACTGAAATTTTGCTTGGTCTTCCAAACCTTATCTTGACCTTTGTGATGCCCCAGGGTCCTGGTCGTCACAGTGACATTGATTTCCTCATGGGGAGAATGATGTCACGCTTGAAGGCAAGGAAGGATAACTTTCACCAGGTTAACACAAACATGCAACATGCTCACACTCCAGGACACAAGGGGGAACTTTTGATCCTATTCCTACGTGACTGCCCTATATATATTGTGGTTTTGGAGAAAAAGTGAGTCAGTTACTATCAGATAGACAGAGGGAAAGGAAGCAGAGGGGCAGTGCAGCCACAAGAAAGTGCTGCAGATCCTGGACAGAGACAACACCAAAAGAAGACCAGATTGTAGTGAGCATGTAGGAGAGAGAGGCACAGGCGAGGACACCAGGGGGAGGACAGCAGCGAACAGACTGTCTCCCTGGCAAAGTGCAGATAACCGGTAGCCGGAACACCGAGGTTGTAAGGGACTCTAAGACTTACAGCAGAGACCGGTAGGGCAGCTGAACTGTAAGTTACCTGTCTGCCTCAATACCCAGGAGGCACAGTGACGCATAGAGCCCGGGGCATGATAGAGTCCCTGTAAAAAGGCTCGAGTCACCTGTCATACGGGTCTATGACCTATCCTATATGGGGGAAAGAGAGAAGAACTGTGAGGACCTTATCAGAAGCCATAGGCAGTAAGGGACTACAACACCACCACGTAGATGAAGGCTTTCATCTCCACCTGGAAAAGGGGACTCCCAACTTGCCTCCAAGCCGGCTGGACCCTGCCTGTACCTGTGATCTGGTGCCCTGGACTGCGGTTGCCTGAAGTCTTCAGTAAACAAGGTAAAGAGACTGCAAACCTGTGTCCTCGTTCCTTACTGCACCACTCACCATCCTCCATCTACACACCGGGAGACCTGGGGACATACTTCACCTGTGGGAAGTTATACCATCTAGCTGCCATAACATCACCCCAAAGGACCCCTTAAAGCAGCGTCGGTCCCCACTGACCGAATACCACAGGTGGCGTCATGAACATAAACTTTATTCAATTTCCCTTTTACATGGGCGCCCAGGGCCACGGAGTGGGTCACCGTGACATCCCCCTGTGAACACCGGACCCGGTACCGGGTACCCCACGGCCCTGGTGGGCAACTCACTTTCACTGTTCCAGTTAACTGCCATTTCTTAATTACATTTCCAACTGAGCAAAGTGCAACTTGAAAATGCTTTGCTATCTTCTCATAGCCTTCTCCTGCTTTGTGGGCCTCTACCGTTTTCATTTTCAGAGTGCTAGGCATCTTGTTAGAGGAAACAATGGCTGCTGTGTTTTGGCACAAGTTTAGAAGAGGCTGGGTTTTTATAAACTTGGGGAATTTGCATTACCTGACCTTTCCTAATGATGATAGTGAACAAGCCATAACCCTAAGGTTATGTGCACACGCTGAGTAAATGAATGCAGAAATTTCTGCACCATTTGTACATCTCTTGGCAGAAAAAGTGCAGTTGCAAAAAAGCGCATTTTTGATGCATTTTTGTCAGCATTTTTGCCTGGGTTTTTGCCCTCCATTTTTCTGACTGCTTTGAGTGAGGTGAAAAACACTGGCAAAAACCCACAGAGAATTGACATTCTGCAGATTATTTTCTGCACCAAATCTGCAAGTCAAAAATACTCAATCTCTGCATAACAATTCAGGTTTCTCATCCACTTTGCTGGCGTCAAGATTGCTTCAGATTTTGCAAACAAATCTGCATGGCAAAAATGCACCAAATCTGCAATGTGTGCACAAGCCCTTACAGGCTAATTAAGGTCTGAATCCTAGGTCAAAGTTATCTGAGCACACAAATCTCTAAGGGTACCGTTTCACAAAACGATTTACCAACGATCACGACCAGCGATACGACCTGGCCGTGATCGTTGGTAAGCCGTTGTGTGGTCGCTGGAGAGCTGTCACACAGACAGCTCTCCAGCGACCAACGATGCCGAAGTCCCCGGGTAACCAGGGTAAACATCGGGTTACTAAGCGCAGGGCCGCGCTTAGTAACCCGACGTTTACCCTGGTTACCATCGTAAATGTAAAAAAAACAAACAGTACATACTCACATTCCGGTGTCCGTCAGGTCCCTCGCCATCTGCTTCCCGCACTGACTGAGTGCCGGCCGTAAAGTAAAAGCAGAGCACAGCGGTGACGTCACCGCTATGCTCTGCTTTCACTTTATGGCCGGCACTGCGGGAAGCAGACGGCAAGGGACCTGATGGACACCGGAATGTGAGTATGTACTGTTTTTTTTTTTTTACATTTACGATGGTAACCAGGGTAAACATCGGGTTACTAAGCGCGGCCCTGCGCTTAGTAACCCGATGTTTACCCTGGTTACAAGCGAACGCATCGCTGGATCGGTGTCACACACACCGATCCAGCGATGACAGCGGGAGATCCAGCGACGAAATAAAGTTCCAAACGATCTGCTACGACGTACGATTCTCAGCGGGGTCCCTGATCGCTGCAGCGTGTCAGACACAGCGATATCATATGGATATCGCTGGAACGTCACGGATCGTACCGTTATATCGACCAAAGTGCCACTGTGAGACGGTACCCTAAGGGTGCCCAAACTTTAGCATTTTCTTTTTTTGTAATTTAAAAAAAAAAAAAAAAAAAAGACATGTTTTTTGCCTAAAACACAAAGACTCAAAGACTTTAACTTTATGCCTTCTAGAGATCATTTTGTCTTCAACTTGCTTAAGTGTTCACAATATCAGTAATTTTGACCAGGGGTGCCCAAACTTTTACATGCCTCTGTGTAAAAAAACTAAAATGGAGTAATATACAAGGCACATTCACACAGAAACATGAGTCCGCAAACTGTATGAATAAGCAGTGATACATAGTAAATACATAATCTATACAGGCAGGTTCAGTGGGAAAAAAAAATATTTGATATACTGGCGATTTTGCAAGTTTTCCCACCTACAAAGAATGGGGAGGTCTGTTATTTTTATCGTAGGTACAGTTCAACTGTGAGAGACAGAATACTACAAAAAAAACACAAAATCACATTGCATGATTTTTACATAATTAATTTGCATTTTATTGCATGAAATAAGTATTTGATACAATAGAAAAACAAAACTTAATATTTGGTATAGAAACCTTTGTTTGCAATTACAGAGGTCAGATGTTTCCTGTAGTTTTTTACAAAGTTTGCACACTGCAGCAGTGATTTTAGTCACTGGGGAACATTGAGTTTCCACTTCTTCCAAATCTTCCTACAAAAATTTTCTATTGGGTTCATGTCCAAAGACTGGCTAGACCACCCCAGGACCTTGAAATCCGTCTTATGGAGCCACTCCTTAGTTGCCCTGGGTGTGTGTTTCGGGTCATTGTCATGCTGGAAGACCCAGACACGACTCATTTTCAATGCTTTTACTGAGAGAAGGAGATTTTTGGCCAAAACCTAGCAATACATGACCCCATCCTTGCTCTCTTCAATACGGTGCAGTCATCCTGCCCCCATTGCAGAAAAGCACCCCCAAAGTATGATGTTTCTCCCATCGTGCTTCATGGTTGGGATGGTGTTTTTGGGGCTGTATTTCCTCCAAAAACAGCGAGTGTAGTTGATACCAAAAAGTTCTATTTCGGTCTCATCTGACCACATGACCTTCTCTCATGCCTCCTTTGTAACCTCCAGATGGTCATTGGTGAATTTCAAATGGTCCTGGACATGTGCTGGCTTAAGCAGGGGGTTATTGCGTGCCCTGCAGGATTTTCATCCATGACGGCTTAGTGTGTTACTATCGGTATTGTTTGAGACTGTGGTCCCAGCTCTCTTCAGTTCTCTCGTGTAGTTTTGGGCTGATTTGTAACCTTTCTCCATATAATCCTTACCCCAAGAGGTGAGATCTTGCATGGTTCCCCAGACTGAGGCTGCCATCACACTAGCAGTATTTGGTCAGTATTTTACATCAGTATTTGTAAGCCAAAACCAGGAGTGGGTGATAAATGCAGAAGTGGTGCATATGTTTCTATTATACTTTTCCTCTATTTGTTCCACTCCTGGTTTTGGCTTACAAATACTGATGTAAAATACTGACCAAATACTGCTAGTGTGACGGCAGCCTGAGGAAGATTGACAGTCAACTTGTGTTTCTCCCATTTTCTAATAATTGTGTCAACAGTTATTGATTTCTCACCAACTGCTTGTCTATTGTCCTGTAGCCCATCCCAGCCTTATACAAATAGTTCTAAATCTGTCAACTCTTGGCAAACGTGGCTAAATTGCAGAGGTTTCTATAAAGGTGGATTAAATGGTTGTAGAATGTGCCGTTATGCCATGAACACTAAACAGTACCACAATAGTGATAAGAGCCACGCCATCAAGCATTATATCACCTGCAATAGTGACAATGTTGTATATATTATTAATTGCACAGGATGCGATAAAATGTATGTAGGTTGTACCTCCAGAAATCTCAAAAAGCTCATTTCCGAACATCTCATGGATATTTATGGTACCTCTGATACCAATCGTTCTATGTCTCATGCTTCTAGGCACTTCATCCACATCCATCATCGTGAAACATCTTTTTGTTTTGTTTTATTCATATTCTTGCCATAATGGTGTCACGTATCTGTGCTTGTGGTTTCACCCAATGAATTGTTATTTCTGTATTTTATCCACACCTAATGATTATATTGTTTTTAATCGATCATGTGATTTTCTATGTGCCTATTGATGGATGACTAGTTAAATGTCTTTGTGATCAGTTAGATTGCGGCTCTGACAACGCCATATGTGTTTGAAACACATTAGGCCGCCGTCACACATGCGAGTTTTACGGACGTAAGAGCGCAGAAACTACGTGCGTAAAACTCGCATAACATACGGCACAATGCTTCTCAATGGGTCTCGTCCTATCAGCCTTATATTACGGTTCAGTATTATACGGCTTTCTACGGCCGTACAAAATCGCAGCATGCTGCGTTTGTCAGCGTATTGCGCAAAAAAATCGCCAATGAAAGTCTATGGGGCGAGAAAAATACGGATTCCACACGGACCAGCAGTGTGACTTGCGAGAAATACGCAGCGGTGTTAGTGAAAAGTCGGTAATTCAATTGCCGGCTTTTCATTTCTCCTGCCTAAACCCAACATGATATGAGACATGGTTTACATACAGTAAACCATCTCATATCCCCTTTTTTTTTGCATATTCCACACTACTAATGTTAGTAGTGTGTATGTGCAAAATTTCAGCGCTGTAGCTGCTAAAATAAAGGGTTAAATGGCGGAAAAAATTGGCGTGGGCTCCCGCGCAATTTTCTCCGCCAGAGTGGTAAAGCCAGTGACTGAGGGCAGATATTAATAGCCAGGAGAGGGTCCATGGTTATTGGCCCCCCCGTGGCTAAAAACATCTGCCCCCAGCCACCCCAGAAAAGGCACATCTGGAAGATGCGCCTATTCTGGCACTTGGCCACTCTATTCCCACTCCCGTGTAGCGATGGGATATGGGGTAATGAAGGGTTAATGCCACCTTGCTATTGTAAGGTGACATTAAGCCAGATTAATAATGGAGAGGCGTCAATTATGACACCTATCCATTATTAATCCAATAGTACGAAATGGTTAATAAAACACACACACACATGATTAAAAAGTATTTTAATGAAATAAACACACAGGTTGTTTTAGTATTTTATTGCTCTCTCAATCCATTTGCAAACCCTCGCTTGGCAAAATAATAAACGCACAAGATACATACCCTCAGATGAACCGTCACGTCCCACGAGGTAATCCATCTGAAAGGGTTAATTAGTTTACAGCCATGAGCTGTGCTAATGCACTCGCTCGTGGTTGTAATCCCCGGGGAATGAAGGAAATCTGAGTGATCTGTACTTACATTGAGTCGCGGTGATGCGCCCTCTGGTGGATGAACTCATGAACTGCAGCCTTGGAAAAGTTCCCACGCTCGAGTTCATTTGAGTTCATCCACCAGAGGGTGCATCACCGCAACTCAATGTAAGTACAGATCACTCAGATTTCCTTCATTCCCCGGGGATTACAACCACGAGCGAGTGCATTAGCACAGCTCATGGCTGTAAACTAATTAACCCCTTCAGATGGATTACCTCGTGGGACGTGACGGTTCATCTGAGGGTATGTATCTTGTGCGTTTATTATTTTGCCAAGCGAGGGTTTGCAAATGGATTGAGAGAGCAATAAAATATTAAAACAACCTGTGTGTTTATTTCATTAAAATACTTTTTAATCGTGTGTGTTTTATTAACCATTTCGTACTATTGGATTAATAATGGATAGGTGTCATAACTGACGCCTCTCCATTATTAATCTGGCTTAATGTCACCTTACAATAGCAAGGTGGCATTAACCCTTCATTACCCCATATCCCACCGCTACACGGGAGTGGGAAGAGAGTGGCCAAGTGCCAGAATAGGCGCATCTTCCAGATGTGCCTTTTCTGGGGTGGCTGGGGGCAGATGTTTTTAGCCACGGGGGGGCCAATAACCACGGACCCTCTCCTGGCTATTAATATCTGCCCTCAGTCACTGGCTTTACCATTCTGGCGGAGAAAATTGCGCGGGAGCCCACGCCAATTTTTTCCGCCATTTAACCCTTTATTTTCGCAGCTACAGCGCCCACATTTTGCACATACACACTACTAACATTAGTAGTGTGGAATATGCAAAAAAAAATGGGATATGAGATGGTTTACTGTATGTAAACCATGTCTCATATCCTGTCGGGTTTAGGCAGGAGAAATGAAAAGCCGGCAATTGAATTACCGGCTTTTCACAGATATTGCGCAGAATTAAATATAAATACAGAATATATATATATGTGTCTCAATGACATATATATATATATATATATATATATATATATATATATATATATATATACTGTATATATGTTTTCCCGAACATTTGAGCCCATAAATCCATTAGATGTCGGTTTTGCAAGCCTGCGAGGAAATCTCGCAGTACGGATGCCATACGGATTACATACGGGGGATGCCATGCGCAAAATACGCTGACACACCCTGCCTACGGATCACTATTTTGGGAACATTTCTCCGTATTACGGCCGTAAAATACGGACCGTATTGTCTTACGCCGAGTGTGACGCCGGCCTTACTGCTATGCTGTCCTTTTATTAACTTTTGTATATATTTTTTGCACATTCTCCATTAAAATTTTGCAAATTTTATGAAAGCCGGATCAACCCTTTTTTTCATCCACGTATGATTCTAATCACTGTCTCACAGCATTTAAAAATGAAGTATATAAAATTTTATTTGCATTACTGCTCTGTATAAGTTTCCACGGTCAGGAATGGCTCAGCATTTGCCCAGGATTTGACCCAGGTAAAATCTGCACCAAATCTGCATCTGAGGTCACTGGCAGGTCACCTGTATTTTTTACATGCATTTTTGATGCGTTTTTTCATTGCATGCGTTTTTTTCGTCACTTGAAATAAAGCGAAGTAAAAGTTGCGTAAATGGACATGCGGTGCGTCTTTCCAGACCGCAGCATGTCTATTTACGATGCGGAGACGTTCAGTCCCTGCAGCGTAAATTTCTCATAGACTATCATTAGATGTGGTAAAACTGCATCTAATTATTTGTCACATGCGTATTAACTGTGGAAGCACAGCTTACTACTCATGTGTACTAATTTACATATGCTGAATCTTGTGTCACATCTGGAAGTACGTGACACAGGAAGTTCCTGAAAGCGGAGAGAGGTCAGTAATATGTAATGTCCTATCCTTTTTTTTTTACTAAAAATTTTTTTTCTTTTTTAAATGGCGTGGGGACCCCCTTAATTTGTTAACCAGCCAGAGTGAAGCAGACTACTGGGACTGGTGTTTCAGGCTGGTAAGGATCCAATATCCATGAATCTTACCAGCCTGATAATACCAGGCTGCAGCATTCTGCTTCCCTTCGATGGTTAGCAAAAATAGTGGGATCCCCTCAAAAAAAATAGCATGGGGTCCCAAAGATGAGCCAATTGTGGCACTTTATCTGGGTCTTCCCATTTGCCCTGTAGCGGTCGCAAGTGGGGTAATAGTCCTGGGGTTGATATCACCTTTGTATTGTTCAGTGACATCAAGCCAATGGATTAGTAATGGAGAGGTGTCAATAAGACACCTATCCATTGCTAATCCTATAATTGTTACATGATAAATAAAGACACAGCCAGAATAAAGTATTTTATTGAAATAAAACACACAGTTTTCCTTTTTATTATACACCTAATCCATGCGACGCCCTCGATCTCCTGAAAAAAATAAACTAACACAAATACTTCCTGTCCGACATAGTCCTTTATAACAAGTGCAGCGCCCCAGAGTCCTGGTCGTTGCAGTACTGTGGCTCCGCCACTATGGGGAGCTATGGTGCGTCCGATGGCACCGAAGGAGTTCATCTGATCAGGTATCACAGACACCAATACATTTCACAGCCGGGCCTCCGGGGGGAGCTAAGGGTTCTATTCATTAGGCCACTCCCCACCATAGTGGGTAAACTGGGGGTCAGGCAGGAAGTTAGATCAGAAAGCTGACTGGGTTGGAACCAGGCAACACCTTGTGGCAGAGGGTGTTGTAGGGGAAGATACAGTAGGGTCTCTGTCAGGGGTGGGATCCTGACAGAGGCTTGGCAACGAGAACGAACGTAACGGGACCGTGCCTGCTCCGGGTAGCGGCGGTGCCCAAGAAAGGATTAGAAGAGAGATAGATTGTGCTGAGTGAGAAACGGGATCACGCAAAGGAGAAATACCAGTAGGAGTCGTGCTGTAAGACCGAAGCAACATCCTACTGAGGCGCACTACCGGTGGCCGGAACGCCGAGGGAGTAGAATAACATTCAGCTTCAAGCAATACTCCAAACAGCGGCAGGGCAGTCAGTCTCAGGCGGGCTGTCTAACTCAAATCACCTATGAAGTCTTGGGAGGCAATTGTGGGAGAGGGGCGTCTCTAGGGTCCCGGAAGAACTCCAGGCCTACCTGTCAAACGGGTGCCTTTCCTACCCGAACCTCAGGGAGGGACGGAGGATTAGCAGAACATCATCTAGTCGAGTTGTGAGGGAACATCAGAAACAGACACAACAGTTGTGGGGTACTTTCCGTAAGCACAGCAGGGAAGGACTACAACACATAGCGCTAGGGGGAAGGCACAGATTTCCTCCTGTGAAGAGAACTCTGGAAGTGTCATTGGACCGGCCGGACTTGCGCAGCCTGGTGAGCCGTATTCTGGATTGAGGACCCAGAGATCTTCAGTAAAGAGGTAAAGAGACTGCAACCTGGTGTCCTCATTATTTACCGCGACCTGCACCCTACAACTGCACCGTTACAACACCCCTTATTGCACCGGACGTCCCCCACTGACAGACAGGGCCACGGACCGGGTCTAGCCACCGTGACAACCCCAGAACTGAGACTCAGAGGCCCGGCTCCGGGTACCCCTCGGCCCTGCGGCGGTGTGGGGGCGCTCCACAAGTGTCCCACAACGAGTCCAGCTCTGCTACATCTGGATGCTTGGCTCAGCCTGACATCCAGACACAGCAGAGCTTGTAAATGACCCCTGGAGATAACTCAGTCTCCAGCGGTCACCTGCACTGCAGTCCTCACGATCAGCTGACCGTGAGAACTTGCCTAGTGACCGGATATAACCCCAGTGGTCACGTGCATGGCAGTTCTCGCGGTCAGCTCAGTCATTGCGAGAACTGCAGTGGACGCAAACTTACGGCAGTGTCACAAGGTAAGATATTATTTAAATTAGTACACATGCATAGTAAGCTGCGTTTCCACAGTTATTATGCATGTGACTAATAATTACATGTGGTTTTACTGTATCTATGGAAAATTTACGCTGAGGGGACTGAGCGTCTCTGCATCGTGAATAGACATGCCGCAGTCTATAAAGACGCTCCGCATGACCGGTTACACAGGTCTGCCACCTGCATCTCTGAACGCATAGTGGAGATGGGATTTCATGAAATCCCATCCACTATGCTGTAACATATGGACGCTGCGGGTTTGACGCTACGCATGAACGCAGTGTCAAACCCGCAGCATTTACTGACCATGGAATCATACCCTAATAAGGAAAAATGGAGATTCTTAGCACATGATTTGGCCAATTCATGCATTGAATGACTGAGCACTCCACCCTGTTTTAATTGCAGCAGGATCCTATCTACCCACATAAATGCAGTCTTCAGCCTAAGAGAACACTCACAATAGGATAGGTTCCTGTCATGAATCCCAATGGCTAGGGATAGCAAGGGACAAGCAAAGTAATACAAAATATCGGACGAGCTCTAGGGTGATGGAACCTGGGCTGACCGCTGCCCTACGCCTGACAAATGCAACTAGAGATAGCCAGGGAGCGTGCCTACGTTGGTTCTAGACGCCACGCACCAGCCTAAGAGCTAACTAGTACTGCAGAGAAAATAAAGACCTCACTTGCCTCCAGAGGAATGAACCCCAAAAGGTATAGTTGCCCCCCACATGTATTGACGGTGAAATGAGAGGAAGGCACACACATAGAGATGATATATATAGGTTCAGCAAATTGAGGCCCGCTGTAAACTAGAAAGCAGAACGATACAAAAGGGGTCTGAGCGGTCAGCAAAAAACCCTAATCAAAAAAACCATCCTGAGATTACAAGAACCCATGTGCCAACTCATGGCACATGGGGAGAACCTCAGTCCACTAGAGCTACCAGCTAGCATAGAGACATAATAAGCAAGCTGGACAAAAAAAACAACAACTGAAAATCAGCACTTAGCTTATCCTGAAAGATCTGGGAGCAGGTAGGCAGGAACCAAACAGAGCACATCTGAATACATTGATAGCCGGCAAGGGAGTGACAGAAAGGCCAGGTAAAATAGGAACCACCCAGCCTCTGATGGACAGGTGGAAACCAAAGGCCGCAACCCACCAAAGTCACCCAGTACCAGCAGTAACCACCAGAGGGAGCCCACAAACAGAATCCACAACAGTACCCCCCCCTTGAGGAGGGGTCACCGAACCCTCACGAGAACCCCCAGGGCGATCAGGGTGAGCTCTATGGAAGGCGCGGACCAAATCAGTCGCATGAACATCGGAGGCGACCACCCGGGAATTATCCTCCTGACCATAACCCTTCCACTTAACCAAATACTGGAGTTTGCGTCTGGAAACACGAGAATCCAAGATCTTCTCAACAACATACTCCAATTCTCCCTCCACCAGCACCGGAGCAGGAGGCTCAACCGAAGGAACAACGGGCACCTCATACCTCCGCAACAACGACCGATGGAACACATTATGAATAGCAAACGATGCTGGGAGATCCAAACGAAAAGATACAGGGTTAAGAATCTCCGAGATCCTATAAGGACCGATGAACCGAGGCTTGAACTTAGGAGAAGAGACCTTCATAGGGACAAAACGAGAAGACAACCACACCAAATCCCCAACAAGAAGTCGGGGACCCACGCGGCGACGGCGATTAGCAAACTGCTGAGTCTTCTCCTGAGATAACTTCAAATTGTCCACCACCTGATTCCAAATCTGATGTAGCCTGTCCACCACCACGTCCACTCCAGGACAATCCGAAGACTCCACCTGACCAGAGGAAAAACGAGGATGAAACCCCGAATTACAAAAAAAAGGAGAGACCAACGTGGCAGAACTAGCCCGATTATTAAGAGCAAATTCGGCCAGTGGCAAAAAAGCAACCCAGTCATCTTGATCAGCAGAAACAAAACACCTCAAATAAGTTTCCAAGGTCTGATTAGTTCGCTCCGTCTGGCCATTCGTCTGAGGATGGAATGCAGACGAGAAAGACAAATCAATGCCCATCTTGGCACAAAACGTCCGCCAAAATCTAGACACAAACTGGGATCCCCTGTCAGAAACGATATTCTCCGGAATCCCATGCAACCGAACCACGTTCTGAAAAAATAAAGGGACCAACTCAGAGGAGGAAGGCAACTTAGGCAAGGGCACCAAATGAACCATCTTAGAAAAGCGGTCACACACAACCCAGATAACGGACATTTTCTGTGAAACCGGGAGATCAGAAATAAAATCCATGGAAATGTGCGTCCAAGGCCTCTTCGGGATGGGCAAGGATAACAACAACCCACTGGCCCGAGAACAGCAAGGCTTAGCTCGAGCACACACTTCACAAGACTGCACAAAGGTACGCACATCCCTAGACAAGGAAGGCCACCAAAAAGACCTGGCCACCAAGTCTCTAGTACCAAATATTCCAGGATGACCAGCCAACACAGAAGAATGGACCTCGGAGATGACTCTGCTGGTCCAATCATCCGGAACAAACAGTCTTTCTGGCGGACAACGATCCGGTTTATCCACCTGAAACTCCTGCAATGCACGTCGCAAGTCTGGGGATACGGCGGACAATATTGGAGCGCCCCCCCACACCGCCGCAGGGCCGAGGGGTACCCGGAGCCGGGCCTCTAGGTCTCAGTCCTGGGGTTGTCACGGTGGCTAGACCTGGTCCGTGGCCCTGTCCGTCAGTGGGGGGACGTCCGGTGAAGTAGGTGCTGTTAACGGTGGTGTAGCGGTGCAGTTGTGGGGTGCAGGTCGCGGTAAATAACGAGGACACCAGGTTGCAGTCTCTTTACCTCTTTACTGGAGATCTCTTGGTCCTCAGTCCGGAATCTGGCCCACCAGGCTGCACAAGTCCGGCCGGTCCAATGGCACCTCCAGAGTTCTCCTCACAGGTGGAAATCAGTGCCTTCCTTCTTAGCGCTGTGTGTTGTAGTCCTTCCCTGCTGTGCTCACGGAAAGTACCCCACAACTGTTGTGTCTGTTTCTTAAGTTCCCTCACAACTCGATTAGATGTTCCTCTCTTATTCCGTCCCTCCCTGGTATTCAGGTTGGAACGGCACCCGTTTGTCAGGTAGGCCTGGAGTTCTTCCGGGACCCTAGAGACGCCCCTCTCCCGCAATTGCCCCCCAAGACTTCATAGGTGATATGTGGTAGACAGCCCGCCTGAGACTGACTGTCCTGCCGCTGTTTGGAGTATGGCTTAAAGCTGTATATTATTCCACTCCCTCGGCGTTCCGGCCACCGGTAATGCGCCTCAGCAAGGTGCTGCCTCTTTCAACAAAACCCCTGCTGGTATTCTCCGTCTGCTTGATCTCGTTTCTCACTCAGCACAATCTATCTCGCTTCTAGTCCTTTCTTGGGCACCGCCGCTATGCTGAGCAGGCACGGTCCCGTTACGTTCTTTCCAATGCCAAGCCTCTGCCAGGGTCCCACCCCTGGCAGAGACCCTACTGTCTCTTCCTCCACAA
The DNA here is from genome assembly GCF_051348905.1 of Ranitomeya variabilis. NCBI lineage: Eukaryota > Metazoa > Chordata > Amphibia > Anura > Dendrobatidae > Ranitomeya > Ranitomeya variabilis. The sequence continues at coordinate 80,648,763 of NC_135238.1, forward strand.
CACCCTCTCTCACTAGGTGTTGCTTCGTTCAATCCAGTCAGCGTTCTCCCTAACTTCCTGCCTGACCCCCAGTTTACCCACTATGGTGGGGAGTGGCCTAATGAATAGCACCCTTAGCTCCCCCCGGAGGCCCAGCTGTGAAACATATTGGTGTCTGTGATACCTGATTGGAGGAACTCCTTCAGTGCCATCGAACGCACCATGGCTCCCCTTAGTGGCGGAGCCACAGTACTGCAACGACCAGGACTCTGGGGCGCTGCACTCCCCCCTGGTTAAACACAGTACTCCGGGACTGGGAAGAAAACAACAATACAGGTTAGCAAAAAGACATACAAATTTGTTGAGTGCAAAACAATAAGCATACTTGAACAGGCTTCCCTTTATGGGAGGTGAGGACACTTTAACGTTACAAAACATAATCAAATATCATAGCAACAGGCTACAATTTACTCTCATTACCCAACCGGGTATTCTACTAAGTGCAAATGCTGGAACAATAAATTAACATTGCCTTTAAGAAACATACACTCTTAGTTTATCAAAGGCCTTCCTATAATCACATTACAGGGCAAGGTAACTCTTCATTCTCCTACTTTTGAACCTGCAGGACCGCCTGTCCCTATGGCACCAGACCTACTGCCTCTCCTTTCTTTTACAGGACCGCCCCGTTCAGCCAGGGCCTACTGCCTTTCTCTACTATACATAGTATAGACATAACATTCCTTTCAGTTTGAGAACATGGAGCCCACTCTGCCTGGCTCCTATAAGGACTCACTCACTAACCCCTACGGGTCTACTTTCTGTCCTTAGTAACGAACTAACTTTCTATGGGGACGCAGGGTTTACCTTCTATCCTCACCTTCATTATTACTTTCTTACGTTTCTATCCATGCAGAACTCTAGTCCACCTCAACAGGCTTTCTGCATCTTTCCTTTTGAAGAACATTATTCAAACTTCACATTTCAAACATATTAAACACATATAACTTTTCATGTAAAACGGTTACATTTCTTGCAAAGCATCATCATGACATTACTGTTCGGAAACAGTATCACTTTCCAAGTTCAATTCTAACCTCCCCTTTAAGAGGAGATCAAGTCTCTCTGAGGTAGCTCTTCTTCTCAGCCTACCAGTCCATACCAGAGCTCCGGAATGGAATCTTCGCAAAGTGTCTTTAACTAAAACCAGTAGGAAGCACCTTTAAGAAGGTGCAAACTATTTACAGGAAAGTTTGAATCATGCACAGTCCATGATTACTGCAGTTTGTGTAACTTTGTGCAAAACTTCTGGAAAACAACAATAGTGACCCCGGGTCAACAAAGGGGTCACCTTTTAAAGTTTACCCTGGACGGGTTTAGCAGCAACAGGAACAAAAGAACAAACAGTAACTGTAGAGATTAGACTGAAAGAATCCATTGTGTCTTTGTCCTGAAACATCTGACTTCTTATCAGAAGAAACTAGAGCAAAGTTGACATTTCTTTTTTATGGACGCATTCCTTCTCGACTGATGTAACTTTTTACCTACATACTAGAGGTCGTAAATTTCACAGTATAGATAAGCTTTGTAAGAGAATATGAGCGCTTGTGCGCATGTCTTAAAATGTATAACTCTTCTCTGTATAAAGGAGGGGTGAGCACCCGGTGAGTCAGACAGGCTCCTGAGCTTTCCCTGTTATGATCACACAATCTTTTGTGTTGCGTGTCATTCACTCGGATGCCTACTTCTAGTAAGCCAGGGACTGAAAAGGACTTAACATTTCTTGGCGCCTGAACAGGGACCTGAGGAGAGAGTGTTTGCTCGAGATTTACCTGCGGATACGGACAACGGAGATCTGGGATAATGGACGGCAAATGAACTGAAATACCTGGCCAGGTAAGAGACATTATTAGTTCTCTTTTATCTGCCCTGTATTATCCGAAAGATCTCTATGAGCCGTGTCACGCTGGGTTAGTCTAGTAGTGAGTAGATACCTATAAAACTCGGGTTACCATATTGTATAGATTTATGAGTCTAGTCCCTGGCAGTGTGTGAGCAGTGTGTGAACAGTGTGTGAACAGTGTGAAGGTTGTGACATGTTGTGAAAGAAGAATAGAAGTACGTAGAACAATAAGCCACGATTGTTAGAACAAGGTTATTGGTGAAGTCAGCCTAACTGGGTTATGAGGTAGCGTCCTTCTGGGAGACCTCCGCCCATGCTTGACTCTCCTATAGAACTTGTTTCTACATTCCCTGGATAAGGTGTGATAGAATGAGCCCAGGACGCGGTTTTCATGAGCTTGGGACAAGTATGCTAACTGACACAGAAAGTTTTGTGATCTGTATGGTGTTGCTGGGTCTGTGTGCATAATAGCACTTAAGTACGTCCTGCATATTAGAAGAAACGGAGCAGACAAGCCCTTCAATATTTTAGCTCCCTAGGAGAGAAGGCAACGAGACGCCACCAACAGAGGAAGTGGTTGTCCAAACGTCACCTGGGGTAGAAATAGCAAATATTGAAAGGATATTTTAGCTCCCTAGGAGAGAAGGCAACGAGACATCACCACAGTGATTGTCCAAACGTCACCTGGGGTAGAAATAGCTAAAATGAGAAATAAACAGACCAAAACTGTCTTAGGACAAGTGGAAGCAGCAGATATCATACAGGAAAGATGTGGAAAGATAGTCAGAAGTCAGATTAGAAGAGTGAGAGAAAAATTGGGAATTTCAGAAGCACTTATGTTCAGTACAGAATGGGAAAGACTGAGTAAAGAAAGAGGAGGAATTATCAAAGACAATGGGTGGGAAGAAATCATACACTGTATGATAGAGGTCTCAAAAACAGCTAAAGAGGAGAATTGGAAGTATGATCCAGACACTTCCAAATGGATCATGGGAAAGGGAAAAAGTTGTGATATAATCCCACCACCTTACCTAGATCCAAAAGCCCAATCATTTGTACCATCTGGAAGAACAGAAGGAGGAAAACAGAGGGAAAGGGGGTCAACAGGTGTGATTATGCAGAAATTTGGGCAAAGTATTGAAGAATATAGTCAAGAACTAGAAAATAGCTTTAGGGATGAAGGATTGGATATGACTGATGCTTCAGTAAGGAGACTTTTTACAAAACAATTAATAGAGGGGCTAGATCCAAAAATCAGAGAAAAATTTAAATCCTCTACTCCAGATTGGAGAACAATTGAACAACCAAATATTGTGAAACAGCGATGTTTAGGAATAGCCATGGATATGAGAGAGAATCGTAAGCCTGTTAGAATAGCACAAGCTAATACAGGAGGAAGAGTGAGACACAATTTTCCTTGCCACTACTGTAAAAAGCCAGGTCATTTCCAAAGAGAGTGCAGGAAGAAGTTGGCAGATATAAAGTCAGGCAAATTTGTTCCCAGAAATAACCCTCCCCAAACGGACAACCAGCAGAAATCTACCATCATAGATGGTCCCATACCAGATTCAGATTGACTCAATGTGTTACAAACTTCCCTACCAGCTAGGAGACCTATGATACAGGTGAATGTGGGGGGGAGAGAGATTCCATTTTTGATAGATACAGGTGCAACTTCCTCAATTTTGAATCAAGATTTTCTTCCGAATCCGGAAGATATTTCAGAACAAACAACTTTTGCTGAGGGTTATGATGGGGTAATTCGAACACTGCCATATACTGTGCCCCTAGAGGTCTCATTAGGACCTAAATGTTTTGCATCCAGATTTTTGTATGCCAGAGGTGCCCCAACATGTCTGTTAGGAACTGATGTACTAAAGAAATTAGAAGCTAACATCAATTTTAGGGAAGATGGCACAGTTATGTTGACTATCCCTGATGATGCAGAATCATTAGAACAATATGTCAGAATTCAGGCTTTTGAGGATTATACTGAAGAAAAAGAGTACACCACAGATCTAGATCTCTCAATGGTCCCAGAAACACTGTGGGCACAGGGTGACACTGATGTGGGATTATTGCATATTTCTCCTGTAAAATTATCTGTGCAACCAGGAGCTGTTCTCCCACAGCTCAGACAATACCCTGTGAGTGCCCAGCAGGAATTAGCAATTACAAAACAGATAGAGGGATATAGAGAGAAAGGAGTTTTGGTAGAGATACAATCACCTGCTAACACTCCTCTGTATCCAGTCAAGAAGAGAACTCTTGATAAGAGTTCTATGCCCAAATATCGTATGGTACATGATCTAAGAGAAATAAACAAAGTTCTAGATCCAATCACCCCAGTTGTACCCAATCCTCATACGTTACTATCACAGATACCAGCCAGTTCTCAAGTGTTTACTGTAATAGATCTTTCAAATGCATTTTTCTCGGTTCCTTTACACCAAGACAGTTGGCATTTGTTTGCATTTACATTTAAGGGCAAACAGTTGGCGTGGACACGCCTTCCACAGGGAATGATACACTCCCCTACTCTTTATTCAAATGCCCTACAAACAGTCCTTCAGAGGTTTGAACCTGAAACACAGGTAGTAATTTTGCAGTATGTGGATGACATACTATTTTGCTGCCCAGATCTAAAAACCGCAGAAAGGTCTACTGTGAGTTTACTATGTTTTCTAGAAAAAGAAGGGTGTAAAGTGAATAGACAAAAGCTACAAGTTTGTCAGACCAAAGTGGTCTTTCTAGGTCATTGCATTTCTCAAGGTAAAAAGCATCTTACACCTCAAAGAACTGAAGCAATAAGACAGATGAATGAGCCTAGAAATCATAAACAGCTACGAGCATTTTTAGGAATAGTGTCTCATTGTAGACAATGGATTATACATGCCAGTCAACTAATGCAACCACTGTATGACTGTGTGAAAAGTGAACCTTATTTGTTGACAAAAGAAGGTCAGATTTCGTTCCAACAATTAAAAGATGCCCTTGTTTCAGCTCCAGCGTTAGGGCTACCAGACTATCACATTTGCTAGGCTTCAGACTCTTAATTTAGCAACACTGCTACCTCTCGAGTCTGAAGGGGGGAATAAGGACACTGATCCACACGCAAATTTTTTCCCTACAGACACACATGATTGTACAGAGCTCATTTTACAAGAAACGGTAGGCTTACCCAATGTATCCGAAACACCACTTCAAAACCCAGATTTAGAGCTGTTTATAGACGGTAGTAGGTTTGCAGATGACACAGGTAACTTTCATACAGGGTATGCAGTTGTGTCAGAATCTGAAACTCTCAAAGCACAACCTCTTCCACCGAAACAGTCTGCACAAGAAGCAGAACTAACAGCATTGATTGAAGCGCTAAAAATAGCTGAGAATCAGACAGCTAATATATACACTGATTCTAGGTATGCACATGGTATTGTGTTTGACTTTGGAGTAATCTGGAGAGCTAGAGGTTACATGACAGCGTCAGGCCAACCTGTAAAACATGCTTCTCTGATCAAACAGATCTTAGAGGCTGCACAAGAAACAAAAGAAGTAGCAGTAATTAAGGTAGCTGCACATGTGAGACTCGACACTAGGGAATCTAGGGGAAATGATAGGGCTGATAAAGCAGCCAAAGCAGCAGCAGTTAAACCCTTACAGCAGGTTCATACTGTAAACCCCACAGAAAATACTGAAGATAGACTGAGACAAGCACAGGAAGATGCAGGAGAAGAGGAGAGGGACAGGTGGAAAAAGGAAGGGGCAGAAGAACAAGCAGGAATTTGGAAGAAAGATGGACTAATATGTCTACCTAGAGCCTGGTACCCGATTGTAGTTGGTGGACTGCACCACCCTACTCATGTGTCTGCAAATGCAATGACACTACTGGCAAAGCAAGTCTGGTTGGCTCCAGGTTTTGGCAACTACGCAAGAGACTATTGTGCTGCATGTGCTATATGCCTGGCACATAATCCCGGACAGACAACAAAGACCCCTATGAAGCATCACGTCCGACCTCTCTATCCGTTTCAGCGATTACAAATAGACTTTATCCAGCTGCCAAAAAGTAATGGGTATGAGTATGTGTTGGTGTGTGTGGACATGTTCTCAGGGTGGCCAGAGGCCTATCCAGTTCGGAAGGCTTCAGCTAAAAACACTGCTGTAAAGCTAGTTGCCGAACTGATACCCCGTTACGGTCTCCCTGAAGTGATCGAGTCAGATAGGGGTACTCATTTCACTGGAGAAATATTTCAAAATGTACTGAAAATGTTGGGTGTTGAAAGTCAGTTACACACTCCGTACCATCCTCAAAGTTCTGGTAAGGTGGAACGCATGAATGGAACTTTAAAATTAAAAATACAGAAAGCCATGGCTGAAACAGGAAAGCCTTGGACAGAATGCCTTCCACTGGCCCTTTACTCAATACGCAATACCCCAAGGGGTAAGACTAAACTGTCTCCATATGAAATTTTGTTTGGCAGGACTGCCAATTTAGGATGTTATTTTCCACAACAACTTGTGTTAAATATTGAGTCATTGACTTCTTATGTGCAAAATCTTCAGAAACAATTAACTAAGGTGCATGCACAAGTTTTTGCTTCCCTTCCAGATCCTGACAACATTGAAGGAAGTCACAAGTTGGAACCAGGTGATCAAGTCTATGTAAAAAGACACACCAGAAAGGCTCTTGAACCAAGATTTGACGGACCCACCTGATGTCATTATATAGACCCGAATAGTACTATGAGTATGACATTTAAATTAAAGGACGTACAACGACTCAGAGATCAGTATGACAAAGATAATGACCAGAATAAGGATAACTGGTGGTCTGATACTTTTTCTTTTCTTAACCCAGCCAACTGGTTCAGAGGAATCGGCGGGTGGGTTGCTGGGATAATGCAGAGCATAATACATATAGTTATGATTATTGTAGTCATATACGTACTATTCCAGATTGTGCTCAAGAGTATCTCAGTATGCACAGATAAATTTTGTGTAATAGATGCAAGAGTATAAATTTTCTTCTTTATTCTTATGTTATCCTCTAGTGATTCTAATTAATATTACTGTACTAATCTTTGTTTTTTTATATTTTAGTATACTTATTGCAAAACAAAGAAAAGGTTGTGAGAGTTAAACGGAAGAATTGATACTAGATTTGATTCTCTTATTAATGATATAAGCGTGTACATGTGTAATACCAAAAATAAAGGCTTTGTCTTTGGCCCTTTGGTAATTAATAAAAAAAGAATATGTCAAAGGGGGGAATTGTAGAGATTAGACTGAAAGAATCCATTGTGTCTTTGTCCTGAAACATCTGACTTCTTATCAGAAGAAACTAGAGCAAAGTTGACATTTCTTTTTTATGGACGCATTCCTTCTCGACTGATGTAACTTTTTACCTACATACTAGAGGTCGTAAATTTCACAGTATAGATAAGCTTTGTAAGAGAATATGAGCGCTTGTGCGCATGTCTTAAAATGTATAACTCTTCTCTGTATAAAGGAGGGGTGAGCACCCGGTGAGTCAGACAGGCTCCTGAGCTTTCCCTGTTATGATCACACAATCTTTTGTGTTGCGTGTCATTCACTCGGATGCCTACTTCTAGTAAGCCAGGGACTGAAAAGGACTTAACAGTAACTATTTACATTTTCAGGTTTCCGAGGTTTACTCTTTTTCAGGCGGCTCGGGCTCCTGCCCCCCAACCACCGTGGTGCCAGCGTCCGCGGTTCGAACGTGAAGATGAACTCGACTGGCCAACTCGGTGGCCGCAACCAGGCGCACCGTTGCGATGGTGACAAGATCGGGTGCTCCTGGGATCAGGTCCGAGGCGGTAAGGGTCGCGGCTCCAGACATACACCGCCGAACATTCCGTGCATACCACCCGAGCGGGTTCTGGTGGCGGCTGTAGGTCACCGAATCCCCCTTTTGCAATGGTTCTCCACTTCGGCCACAGCAGGGAGCCCTCACGTTACAGTGCGCAACAAAAACGTCAGTATCCAATCCTGGCTCGTGTATGAGGCCCCACCCTCTTCTTGCATGGTAGGCCAACACAGTGCCCCGCCTTGTCACGTCTCTGTCATCCCATGCCGGAGGGGATTGTTGTATTCTCGATGGACCCATCGGCTCGGCCTCTTTCCGGCCTTTCCACTGTAGAATCAAACACTGTCTATATTGTTCCCACGTAAGCACCGCAAGAGTGGACCCGTTCTCCTGGGATCCATCTGTCCCAACCCAGGGGCTGTCCCACCGAAGAACTACTCCATCTAGACTCACATCCACGGGCTCTCCCACTCTAGTCGACAGCGGTGGCACCATCCTCCCCAGGTCACCAGGGGATAACACCATTAACCCTGCCGAGAAGGGTCGCCCTTTACTGAGATGGAGGTGGGTCGTGGAAGCGGACTCGTGAGGGGGAGCAGGGGCGTCTTCCGTACCTACGCCTGATGTGGTTCCACCGATGTCGATCCGGTCCGCTGACAAGAACGCTGGAGTCGGCTGCTGCTCGGACCGCGGCTCTTCCGATGAGGCCCCCGAACGCTGCTCCGCTCGCTGTGGTTCCTCCTCCTCTAACTCCGAGGTCGGGATTGGTGGACGTAGCTCCGCTGTCAGGTCCGCAGGCTCCTGGTCCGTCTCTGGTGAAGGAGGGCAGGCCGGGATCGCTCCTTCCTTGCTCAGGCACTCGCTGCTCATCATCGCTGCCTGATAGTCGGTGGCAGTGCATGCACCTGACTCCGCCATTTCTCCGAGGTCGGGCTTCTCCATCTCCTGCTTCCCGCTGTTGCAAATCAGGAGGTTGTCTTCTGCTTTTGGGCAGGTCATCCCCTTGCAGCCCGAAGCGCAGAGGGCGGTATCCATTTCTCGCGCCATTCTGGTAGTCTCCTCCCATAGCACGCCCTCCTTCTTCTCCAAAGTAGCAATGGCGGCGGCTTTTGGCGGGAACTTCTATTGGTCAATGGTAGCACACAGTCTCTCGATAAAGCTACAGTTCATGCACAACAAATCACAGTCTCTAGGCACACATGACCTGATTCTTCAGGCTTAAGTAGATCCTGTTCGTGACGCCAAGTTGGAGCGCCCCCCCACACCGCCGCAGGGCCGAGGGGTACCCGGAGCCGGGCCTCTAGGTCTCAGTCCTGGGGTTGTCACGGTGGCTAGACCTGGTCCGTGGCCCTGTCCGTCAGTGGGGGGACGTCCGGTGAAGTAGGTGCTGTTAACGGTGGTGTAGCGGTGCAGTTGTGGGGTGCAGGTCGCGGTAAATAACGAGGACACCAGGTTGCAGTCTCTTTACCTCTTTACTGGAGATCTCTTGGTCCTCAGTCCGGAATCTGGCCCACCAGGCTGCGCAAGTCCGGCCGGTCCAATGGCACCTCCAGAGTTCTCCTCACAGGTGGAAATCAGTGCCTTCCTTCTTAGCGCTGTGTGTTGTAGTCCTTCCCTGCTGTGCTCACGGAAAGTACCCCACAACTGTTGTGTCTGTTTCTTAAGTTCCCTCACAACTCGATTAGATGTTCCTCTCTTATTCCGTCCCTCCCTGGTATTCAGGTTGGAACGGCACCCGTTTGTCAGGTAGGCCTGGAGTTCTTCCGGGACCCTAGAGACGCCCCTCTCCCGCAATTGCCCCCCAAGACTTCATAGGTGATATGTGGTAGACAGCCCGCCTGAGACTGACTGTCCTGCCGCTGTTTGGAGTATGGCTTAAAGCTGTATATTATTCCACTCCCTCGGCGTTCCGGCCACCGGTAATGCGCCTCAGCAAGGTGCTGCCTCTTTCAACAAAACCCCTGCTGGTATTCTCCGTCTGCTTGATCTCGTTTCTCACTCAGCACAATCTATCTCGCTTCTAGTCCTTTCTTGGGCACCGCCGCTATGCTGAGCAGGCACGGTCCCGTTACGTTCTTTCCAATGCCAAGCCTCTGCCAGGGTCCCACCCCTGGCAGAGACCCTACTGTCTCTTCCTCCACAACACCCTCTCTCACTAGGTGTTGCTTCGTTCAATCCAGTCAGCGTTCTCCCTAACTTCCTGCCTGACCCCCAGTTTACCCACTATGGTGGGGAGTGGCCTAATGAATAGCACCCTTAGCTCCCCCCGGAGGCCCAGCTGTGAAACATATTGGTGTCTGTGATACCTGATTGGAGGAACTCCTTCAGTGCCATCGAACGCACCATGGCTCCCCTTAGTGGCGGAGCCACAGTACTGCAACGACCAGGACTCTGGGGCGCTGCAATATTACCCCATCCCTAAGGATACCAGTAGGCCCAGAGTCTCCAGGAGAGTCAGGCACAAAACTCCTGGAAAGAGCATCTGCCTTCACATTCTTTGAACCTGGCAGGTATGAAACCACGAAATTGAAACGAGAAAAAAACAACGACCAACGAGCCTGTCTAGGATTCAAACGCCTGGCAGACTCAAGGTAAATGAGATTCTTGTGATCAGTCAAGACCACCACACGATGTTTAGCACCCTCAAGCCAATGACGCCACTCCTCAAATGCCCACTTCATGGCCAAAAGCTCCCGATTACCCACATCATAATTGCGCTCGGCGGGCGAGAATTTTCTAGAGAAGAATGCACATGGCTTCATCACCGAGCCATTAGAACTTCTCTGTGACAAAACCGCCCCCGCTCCAATCTCGGAAGCATCAACCTCAACCTGAAAAGGAAGTGAAACATCTGGTTGACACAACACAGGAGCAGAAGAAAACCGGCGCTTAAGTTCCCGAAAGGCCTCCACGGCCGCAGGAGACCAATCAGCAACATCAGCACCCTTTTTAGTCAAATCAGTCAAAGGTTTAACAATACTGGAAAAATTAGCAATGAACCGACGATAAAAATTAGCAAACCCCAAGAACTTCTGAAGGCTCTTAACAGATGTAGGTTGTGTCCAGTCACAAATCGCCTGAACCTTGACGGGATCCATCTCAATAGTAGAAGGAGAAAAAATGTACCCCAAAAAAGAAATCTTCTGGACTCCGAAGAGACACTTTGAGCCCTTCACAAACAGAGAATTGGCCCGCAGAACCTGAAACACCTTCCTGACCTGTAAAACATGAGACTCCCAGTCATCAGAAAACACCAAAATATCATCCAAATACACAATCATAAACTTATCCAGATATTCACGGAAAATATTGTGCATAAAGGACTGAAAGACTGACGGAGCATTGGAGAGTCCAAAAGGCATTATCAAATACTCAAAATGGCCCTCAGGCGTATTAAATGCGGTTTTCCACTCGTCACCCTGTTTTATCCGCACCAGATTATACGCACCGCGAAGATCTATCTTAGTGAACCACCTAGCCCCCTTAATGCGAGCAAACAAATCAGTCAATAATGGCAGTGGATACTGATATTTGACTGTAATCTTATTCAGAAGGCGATAATCTATACAAGGCCTCAGGGAACCATCTTTTTTTGCCACGAAAAAAAAACCTGCTCCCAGAGGGGACAAAGATGGACGAATATGTCCCTTTTCCAATGACTCCTTAATATAATTCCGCATAGCAGTATGCTCTGGCAGTGACAGATTAAATAAACGACCCTTAGGGAACTTACTGCCAGGAATCAATTCTATAGCACAGTCACAATCTCTATGAGGAGGGAGCGAATTGAGCTTAGGCTCCTCAAAAACATCCCTATAGTCAGACAAAAACGCAGGGATCTCAGAAGGAGTAGATGAAGCGATTGAAATCGGAGGTGCATCATCATGAACCCCCCGACATCCCCAGCTTAACACAGACATTGTTTTCCAGTCCAGGACAGGATTATGAGTTTGTAACCATGGCAGACCAAGCACTAATACATCATGTAAATTATACAGTACAAGGAAGCGAATCACCTCCTGATGAACGGGAGTCATGCGCATGGTCACTTGTGTCCAATACTGCGGCTTATTCATAGCCAATGGTGTAGAGTCAATTCCCTTCAGAGGGATAGGAACTTCCAGAGGCTCCAGACTAAAACCGCAGCGTTTAGCAAATGACCAATCCATAAGACTCAGGGCAGCGCCTGAATCCACATAGGCATCGACGGAAATGGAAGACAGTGAAAAAATCAGAGTCACAGACAAAATGAACTTAGGCTGCAGAGTACCAATGGCAAAAGATTTATCAACCCTTTTTGTGCGTTTAGAGCATGCTGATATAACATGAGCTGAATCACCACAATAAAAACACAATCCATTTTTCCGCCTATAATTTTGCCGTTCACTTCTGGACTGAATTCTATCACATTGCATAGTCTCAGGTGCCTGTTCAGAAGACACCGCCAAGTGGTGCACGGGTTTGCGCTCCCGTAAACGCCGATCAATCTGAATGGCCATAGCCATCGACTTATTCAGACCTGTAGGCGTAGGGAACCCCACCATAATATCCTTAATGGCCTCGGAAAGACCATTTCTGAAGTTTGCAGCCAGGGCGCACTCATTCCACTGAGTAAGCACCGACCATTTCCGAAATTTTTGACAATATATTTCCGCTTCATCATGCCCCTGAGAGAGGGCTAATAAAGCCTTTTCAGCCTGAATCTCCAGGTTGGGTTCCTCATAGAGCAATCCCAATGCCAGAAAAAACGCATCCACATTGAGCAATGCAGGATCCCCTGGTGCCAATGCAAATGCCCAATTCTGAGGGTCGCCCCGCAGGAAAGATATTACAATCTTGACCTGTTGAGCAGGGTCTCCAGAGGAGCGAGATTTTAAAGAAAGAAACAATTTACAATTGTTCCTGAAATTCAGGAAGGTAGATCTATCTCCAGAAAAGAACTCTGGAATAGGAATTCTAGGTTCAGACATGGGAGTGTGAACAACAAAATCCTGTATGTTTTGAACTTTTGCCGCGAGATTACTCAGGCTGGAAGCCAAACTCTGGACATCCATGTTAAACAGCTAATATCAGAGCCATTCAAGGGTTAAGAGGAGGTAAGAAGCAGCTAGACAGCAATTAAGGGCTAGGCAGCAAAACTCTGAAGGAAAAAAAAAAAAAAATTTCCCTTAAACACTTCTTTTTCTCCTGCTTCAGCCCAAACAATTAACACTTTGTGGGCCGGCTATACTGTCATGAATCCCAATGGCTAGGGATAGCAAGGGACAAGCAAAGTAATACAAAATATCGGACGAGCTCTAGGGTGATGGAACCTGGGCTGACCGCTGCCCTACGCCTGACAAACGCAACTAGAGATAGCCAGGGAGCGTGCCTACGTTGGTTCTAGACGCCACGCACCAGCCTAAGAGCTAACTAGTACTGCAGAGAAAATAAAGACCTCACTTGCCTCCAGAGGAATGAACCCCAAAAGGTATAGTTGCCCCCCACATGTATTGACGGTGAAATGAGAGGAAGGCACACACATAGAGATGATATATATAGGTTCAGCAAATTGAGGCCCGCTGTAAACTAGAAAGCAGAACGATACAAAAGGGGTCTGAGCGGTCAGCAAAAAACCCTAATCAAAAAAACCATCCTGAGATTACAAGAACCCATGTGCCAACTCATGGCACATGGGGAGAACCTCAGTCCACTAGAGCTACCAGCTAGCATAGAGACATAATAAGCAAGCTGGACAAAAAAACCAACAACTGAAAATCAGCACTTAGCTTATCCTGAAAGATCTGGGAGCAGGTAGGCAGGAACCAAACAGAGCACATCTGAATACATTGATAGCCGGCAAGGGAGTGACAGAAAGGCCAGGTAAAATAGGAACCACCCAGCCTCTGATGGACAGGTGGAAACCAAAGGCCGCAACCCACCAAAGTCACCCAGTACCAGCAGTAACCACCAGAGGGAGCCCACAAACAGAATCCACAACAGGTTCCCAGCAACAGGAGATCGCCATATCGAGGCTGCTGGGCACGGAGAAATTGGCCAAATTATGTGCTAAGAATAATCTTTTTTCTTATTATCTAGAGCAGTAATGCAAATCAAATTTCATATATTTCATGTTTACATGCTATAGGACTACAGAGTCCAGCTTTATTTGTTACTTATGTATAGAGACGGCTTCTCTTAATTTGCACCTGTACACAACAGTTTTCTGTTTGGAAGTGGTAATCAGTTTTTTTGTTATTTGCAATATGACATACAGTATGCCTACTACAACATAGCACTGATCAATCACATTGAGTCTAACACTGTAAAGGTACCTTCACACTCAGCAACTTTACAAGGAGAACGACAACAATCCGTGACGTTGCAGCGTCCTGGTTAGCGATCTCATTGTGTTTGACACGCAGCAGCGATCTGGATCCCGCTGTGATATCGCTGGTCGGAGCTAGAAGTCCAGAACTTTATTTGGTCATCAGGTCGGCGTGTATCGTCGTGTTTGACAGCAAAAGCAACGATGCCAGCAATGTTTTACATGGAGCTAACGACCTGTGAGAATGATAAGTGAGTCGCCGTTACGTCACTGGATCGCTCCTGCATCGTTCTGGAGCTGCTGTGTTTGACGTCTCTACAGCGACCTAAACAGCGAGGATGCAGCTATCGTCTCGTTGTCTATATCGCTGCAGCGTCGCTGAGTGTGATGGTACCTTTACTAACAATTCCTCTATCACTCTCCAACCCTAACAATTGAATCTCTTTATTGTTTCCAGACTACTAATCTCATCATCGTCTTCACTGCTGTAATTATTCAATATATTATTGTCTCGATTGTTTGTTCAATGTTTTAGGGGTTTCTCTTCCTATATTTATTGCTAAACGTTGAGCTCTATCATCAACAGATTGTCATTAATCACCCTAAAATGGTTTCTGTACTCCCTGCTTAGATTTCTATACAGACTATAATAGCTTCTCCTGATTGGCTGCACTTTACCATGTGATGTGATAGCTGCAATGGGGAAGTATGTGAGTTTGTTTTTGAGGTCATGTCAGCATTTTTTGCCTATTCACGCAAATTCGATGGCAAACTGTTGGAATTTGGAATCAGTGAATTCCATAAAATTTTACTCAAATTCGATTTGCAATCAAAGGGATTCGATCAGCTCTAAACACAGCCCAAAGTGAGCCAAAAACAATGTGGACAATTAGTAGTGCACAGCAGTGAGTATAAGATTAATATACACTGGCATAATGAAGGATATATATAGACTATACATTTTTTCACTTACAGCTTACTCATGAGGAATACAAACGTGTTTAAAGTAACCTTTCATAGTAACCTTTCATTTGTTTTCTGCCCAACCAGATTGTATTTGTTTACCTGGCGTAGATTGGAGAATTTCACGGTGATCTGCCATGAACTCACTAAGCTGAACTGCAGTGAACTCAGTGAATTTTTCTCCCAATGCTGAGGTCACTGCAGTTCAGTCCAGCTGGGAACGTGGCCTCAGTGACCTGCAACAACTTTGATGGTGTCACCGCTGCTCACTGATGCTGCGCTCACAGCAGCTCATTCATCAGTGATTCTCAGCCTGGACGGTCACATCTTGGCACTGTCCAGGCTGAAAACGATTTATCCCTAGACATGGTTATGGCATGGGACAGAACAACGGACAGGTGAGGGATATGGTTGTTTTTTTATTTTTGTCTCTTGCCCTGTACATATCCTTGCCCATTCTGACTTACCATTATCAGGAACTTTCAAATCCTTGTCCCAGCCCAGCCTTCAACTGTTCCTACCTCAGGCCTTGGAACAAAAAAGTAAATTCCCAGCCACTGACCCACAGACACAAAGGCTAAATGGGCACATTTCCAGGCTGCTTGCTATTGAAATGTTGCCATTTAGGCTGGCAGACACAGAGGATTTCCCCCAACTAATGGCGGAAGCCATCCCTCAGTACTCAGTCCACAGCCCACACTTTTTCTCCTGATGTGGTGGCCCCGCCTTGTACCAGCACGTGTCCAGAAACATCACTGTGCCCTTACCAAACCACTTACTGGCATTGTTCACTTAATGACCAACACGTGGACAAGCGCTTGTGGCCAGGAATGCTACATTACCCTGATGGCACACTGGATAAACATTGTGGAGGCTGGGGCTGAGTCGTACCCTTGCACGGTGCTGGCCCTAATTCTAGCAAGGTTTCCTCCACCTCCTATAGCAGTTCCTCCACCACCTCCGGCTCCTCCTCATCCTCCATCCCGATGTGGTATCTTAGAACATGTCATCCACATCAGCCGGAAGCTGGAAGCTTTGCAGCACTGCATCAGCAAAAGCGGCAACAGGCCCTGCCAAAGCTATTGTGTCTAGGAGACAAACTGCACACCTTGGCTGAGTTACTTAAAGGATGCAAATTGCCTCTTCTGAGAAAAAGAGGACTTAACTCTATAGCGCCACCTGTTGGAAGTAGCGATCCTACAAGTCACAATCAACCCTCTAACGAGTCGTGCAATATGACTTAGGATAAAAGCCAAATCAGTATCTCAATTCGCAGACACGGTGTTTCGGGCTGTTGGCCCTCGTCAGTGCAAAGCATGAGAACTGATTTGGCTAGGTGAGAGGCTCTGGACTGGGGTCTAAGGGGTATCGTTTCTCCTTATGGAGAGTGACATACCATCTCTGGCTTGTCAAGGTAAGGAGGCTTATTTGCCGTACAATGCTCCTCTGGGAAATTAAATATGCAAATTGCCTCTTCTGAAAGGAATAACAGAACAGACAGATCTGTGTTTTTTCCCACTGAACCTCCAACCAGGCATGGTAGTGTGTGATAATAGGTGTAACCTGTTGGCTGTATGAAGCTTGGCAAGTTCACACACGTACCATGATTGGCTCATGTGCTCACATTGGTAGTTCAGCAGTTTCTGAAAACATGCCCAGATTTGCCAGAGCTTGTTAAAAGTATGCCACAACAGTGCCCATTTCTGGAAGTCAGCTACAGCTGCCTCCTCTCTGGCAATGTTGCAGCAGCGCATGCAAGTGCCAGCTCAACGACTGGTGTGCAACATCACCACACACTTGAACTCCACAGTGAACAAACTGGCAAGGCTTTATGAGCAGAAGAGGCCAGTGGTTGAGTATCAGCTGCAGCACGCCTGTCGATATTCTGATCAGCATCCGCACATAATAACTGAAGAGTGGGCATGGATGTCTGACATTTGTGCAGTTCTCCAAAACCTTGAATATTCCACAAAGATGGTGAACAGCAATGACGCCGTAGTGAGTGCAACTATCCTGCTTCTGTGCCTCCTTAAACAGTCACTGCTGACAATTAAACATTATGGACAAAATATGGAAGCTCGCAACCCACATCAAGGGTCCTCACACTTGTGAGTCCTATCACTAAACAGCAAAACCACAAAACAAGGACTTAGAAATCCTCCAAAAATTATTCAAGAAACACCAGAAAAAAGGCAGAGATGCTTACCTGCTGAGGCCTCCAAACAAATGCACGATCAGGATGCAGTGAACCCAATTAAAGATGGCGGCAACACATGTGCAACAATACCGATGAAGCAACCACTCTCAGTCTACCAATCCATGGAGGGGGTGGTTGTCTGGTATATTAGTGCACAAAAATAATCTGTATGCGGCGCTGTTCACATACAGGTAATGCAGAGCATCTGGCTCACAACCTATTAGTGACGCCTGTTGTGAGTCCGCTTTTTGGGATCCCTTGGTGGTTGCTGGTGGTACTGGTGACTTGTGTGTGCTTTGCTGTCTCAGGTCACCTGTTCCCATCAGTGTTTGGGAGTTTCCTATTTAGCCTTGCTCTCCAGTCATTTCCTTGCCGGTCATCATTGTAACCAGAGCCTTCGGTTGCATGTTCCTGCTACTAGTCTGCTGATCAGCTAAGTGGACTTTGTCCTTTTGTTTTGTATCTTTTGTCCAGTTTGCAGTTTTGTTATTCTCTGTAGCTGGAAGCTCTTGCGGGCTGAAATTGCCACTCCTGTGCCATGAGTTGACACAGGAGTCTTAAAGTAATTTCAGGATGGTTTTTTGAAAGGGTTTTCAGTTGACCGTGAAGTCCTCTTTTGTATCCTTCTGCTATCTAGTAAGTGGACCTCACTTTGCTAAATCTACTTTCATACTGTGTATGTCTTTTCCTCTTACCTCACCGTCATTACATGTGGGGGGCTGCTATCATCTTTTGGGGTATTTCCCTAGAGGTAAGCCAGGTCTGTTCCTTCCTCTACCAGGCGTAGTTAGTCCTCCGGCTGGCGCGTGGCATCTAGGAAGTCGTAGGTATGCTCCCTGGCCACTATTAGTTGTGTGGTAGATTTAGCTCACGGTCAGCTCGAGATTCCATCACCCAGAGCTCGTCCGTTATTTTTGTGTTTTGATGTTTCCTTGCCATTGGGAATCATGACAGTATGACCGGCCAATGTTAAAGTTATTGGCAGAAGAAAGGAGAGATAAAAGAAGTCTGTAGATTTTTTTATTTTTTTTTCCCCCTATGCTTGCTCCATAGTTGGATCAGTTGTATTTCAGCTCTAATTACAGCCTTTGCCTTTCTCTCCTTCTAATCCTTGAATGGCTCTGATCTCACCTGTTTAAAGATGGACCCTCAGAGTTTGGCTGTAGGTTTAAATAATCTTGCTACCAAGGTTCAAAATTTGCAAGATTTTGTTATACATACTCCGATGTCTGAACCTAAAATTCCTACACCAGAGGTGTTTTCCGGAGATAGATCTCGGTTCCTGAATTTCAAATATAATTGTAAATTGTTCCTTTCTCTCAGACCTCACTCCTCTGGAGATCCTGTCCAGCAGGTTAAGATTGTAATTTCTTTGCTGCGAGGTGACCCTCAAAATTGGGCATTTTCATTGACACCAGGGGATCCTGCGTTGCTCAATGTGGATGCGTTTTTTCTGGCTTTAGGGTTGCTTTATGAGGAACCTAATTTGGAGATTCAAGCTGAAAAAGCTTTGATAGCCCTATCTCAAGGGCAAGATGAAGCTGAGATATACTGCCAAAAATTTCGTAGATGGTCTGTGCTTACTCAGTGGAATGAGTGCGCCCTAGCGGCAAATTTCAGAGAGGGCCTTTCTGATGCCGTTAAAGATGTTATGGTCGGGTTCCCTGCGCCCACAGGTCTGAATGAGTCCATGACAATGGCTATTCAGATTGATCGGCGTTTGCGGGAGCGCAAACCCGTGCACCATTTGGCGGTATCTTCTGAAGAGACGCCAGAGAAAATGCAATGTGACAGAATTCTGTCCAGAAGCGAGCGGCAGAATTATAGGCGTAAAAATGGGTTATGCTTCTATTGTGGTGATTCTGCTCATGTTATATCAACATGCTCTAAACGTACAAGGAAGGCTGACAAGTCTATTTCAATTGGCACTTTACAGTCTAAATCTATTCTGTCTGTAACCTTGATTTGTTCATTATCAGTTATTACCGTGGATGCCTATGTGGACTCTGGCGCCGCTCTGAGTCTTATGGATTGGTCCTTTGCCAGGCGCTGTGGGTTTGATTTGGAGCCTCTGGAAGTCCCTATACCTCTGAAGGGTATTGATTCTACGCCTTTGGCTTGTAATAAACCACAATTCTGGACGCAAGTGACTATGCGTATGACTCCAGACCATCAGGAGGTGATTCGCTTCCTTGTGTTGTACAATTTGCATGATGTTTTGGTGCTTGGATTACCATGGTTACAATCTCATAACCCAGTCCTTGACTGGAAAACAATGTCTGTGTTAAGCTGGGGTTGTCGGGGGGTTCATGGGGACATACCTTTGGTTTCCATTTCGTCATCTATTCCCTCTGAGATTCCGGCATTTTTGTCTGATTATCGTGATATTTTTGAGGAGCCAAAAATTGGTTCACTCCCTCCCCACAGAGATTGTGATTGCGCCATAGATCTGATTCCTGGCAGTAAATTTCCAAAGGGTCGTTTGTTTAACTTATCTGTACCTGAACATGCTGCTATGCGAGAGTATATTAAGGAGTCCCTGGAAAAGGGACATATTCGTCCTTCTTCATCTCCTTTAGGAGCTGGTTTTTTCTTTGTATCTAAAAAGGATGGCTCTCTGAGGCCTTGTATTGATTATCGACTCCTGAATAAAATTACAGTCAAATATCAGTATCCGTTGCCTTTGCTGACTGATTTGTTTGCTCGCATAAGGGGGGCTAAGTGGTTCTCTAAGATTGATCTTCGTGGGGCGTATAATTTGGTGCGAATTAAGCAGGGGGATGAGTGGAAAACCGCATTTAATACGCCTGAGGGCCATTTTGAGTATTTAGTAATGCCTTTCGGCCTTTCTAATGCACCTTCAGTCTTTCAGTCCTTAATGCATGATATTTTCCGTGAATATTTGGATAAATTTATGATTGTGTATTTGGATGATATTTTGATTTTTTCTGATGACTGGGAGTCTCATGTTCAACAGGTCAGGAGGGTTTTTCAGGTTTTGCGGGAGAATTCTTTGTGTGTAAAGGGTTCAAAGTGTGTTTTTGGGGTTCAAAAGATTTCCTTTTTGGGGTACATTTTTTCCCCTTCTTCTATTGAGATGGACCCTGTCAAGGTTCGGGCTATTTGTGACTGGACGCAGCCTACTTCTCTTAAGAGTCTTCAGAAATTCTTGGGCTTTGCTAATTTTTATCGTCGATTTATAACTGGTTTTTCTGGCGTTGCTAAACCTCTGACGGATTTGACCAAGAGGGGTGCTGATGTTGCCAATTGGTCCCCTGCTGCTGTGGAGGCCTTTCGGGAGCTTAAGCGCCGCTTTTTGTCTGCCCCTGTGTTGCGCCAGCCTGATGTTTCTCTTTCCCTTTCAGGTTGAGGTCGATGCTTCCGAGATCGGAGCGGGGGCGGTTTTGTCGCAGAGAAGTTCCGACTGCTCAGTGATGAGACCTTGTGCGTACTTTTCTCGAAAATTTTCGGCCGCCGAGCGAAACTATGATGTTGGTAATCGGGAGCTTTTGGCCATGAAGTGGGCATTTGAGGAGTGGCGTCATTGGCTTGAGGGTGCCAGACATCAGGTGGTAGTTTTGACTGATCACAAGAATCTGATTTATTTAGAGTCTGCCAGGCGCCTGAATCCTAGACAGGCACGATGGTCGTTGTTTTTTTCTCGGTTTAATTTTGTGGTTTCATACTTACCGGGTTCTAAGAATGTTAAGGCAGATGCTCTTTCTAGGAGTTTTGAGCCTGACTCCCCTGGGGATTCTGAACCTGCTGGTGTCCTTAAGGATGGAGTGGTTTTGTCTGCTGTCTCCCCAGATCTGCGACGTGCTTTGCAAAAATTTCAGGCGGATAGACCTGATCGTTGTCCGCCTGGTAGACTGTTTGTTCCTGATGATTGGACCAGTAGAGTCATCTCGGAAGTTCATTCTTCTTCGCTGGCAGGTCATCCTGGAATCTTTGGTACCAGAGATTTGGTGGCTAGATCCTTTTGGTGGCCTTCCCTGTCTCGAGATGTGCGTGTTTTTGTGCAGTCTTGTGATGTGTGTGCTCGGGCCAAGCCTTGTTGTTCTAGGGCTAGTGGGTTATTGTTGCCCTTGCCTGTTCCGAAGAGGCCTTGGACGCACATCTCTATGGACTTTATTTCTGATCTCCCTGTTTCTCAGAAGATGTCTGTCATCTGGGTGGTGTGTGACCGTTTTTCTAAAATGGTTCATTTGGTACCATTGCCTAAGTTGCCTTCCTCATCTGAGTTGGTCCCTCTATTTTTTCAAAATGTGGTTCGCTTGCATGGTATTCCGGAAAACATCGTTTCTGACAGGGGAACCCAGTTCGTGTCTAGATTTTGGGGGGCATTCTGTGCCAGGTTGGGCATTGATTTGTCTTTTTCGTCTGCATTCCATCCTCAGACTAATGGCCAGACGGAGCGAACTAATCAAACTTTGGAGACTTATTTGAGGTGTTTTGTGTCTGCGGATCAGGATGACTGGGTTGCCTTTTTGCCGTTGGCAGAATTTGCTCTTAATAATCGGGCTAGTTCCGCCACTTTGGTTTCTCCTTTCTTTTGCAATTCGGGGTTTCATCCTCGTTTTTCATCTGGTCAGGTGGAATCTTCGGATTGTCCTGGAGTGGATGCGGTGGTGGATCGGTTGCATCGGATTTGGGGACAAGTGGTGGACAATTTGAAGTTGTCCCAGGAGAGGACTCAGCAGTTTGCTAACCGCCGTCGTCGTGTTGGTCCTCGCCTTCGTGTTGGGGACTTGGTGTGGTTGTCTTCCCGTTTTGTCCCTGAGGGTTTCTTCTCCTAAGTTTAAGCCTCGGTTCATCGGTCCTTATAGGATTTTGGAGATACTTAACCCTGTGTCCTTTCGTTTGGACCTCCCGGCATCTTTCGCTATCCATAATGTATTCCATCGGTCGTTGTTGCGGAGATATGAGGTACCGGTGGTTCCTTCTACTGAACCTCCTGCTCCTGTGCTGGTGGAGGGTGAATTGGAGTACGTTGTAGAGAAGATCTTGGATTCCCGTGTTTCCAGACGGAGACTTCAATATCTGGTTAAATGGAAGGGCTATGGTCAGGAAGATAATTCTTGGGTAACTGCCTCTGATGTTCATGCCTCGGATTTGGTTCGTGCCTTTCATAGGGCTCATCCAGATCGCCCTGGCGGTTCTCGTGAGGGTTCGGTGCCCCCTCCTTAAGGGGGGGGTACTGTTGTGAGTCCGCTTTTTGGGATCCCCTGGTGGTTGCTGGTGGTACTGGTGACTTGTGTGTGCTTTGCTGTCTCAGGTCACCTGTTCCCATCAGTGTTTGGGAGTTTCCTATTTAGCCTTGCTCTCCAGTCATTTCCTTGCCGGTCATCATTGTAACCAGAGCCTTCGGTTGCATGTTCCTGCTACTAGTCTGCTGATCAGCTAAGTGGAGTTTGTCCTTTTGTTTTGTATCTTTTGTCCAGTTTGCAGTTTTGTTATTCTCTGTAGCTGGAAGCTCTTGCGGGCTGAAATTTCCACTCCTGTGCCATGAGTTGACACAGGAGTCTTAAAGTAATTTCAGGATGGTTTTTTGAAAGGGTTTTCAGTTGACCGTGAAGTCCTCTTTTGTATCCTTCTGCTATCTAGTAAGTGGACCTCACTTTGCTAAATCTACTTTCATACTGTGTATGTCTTTTCCTCTTACCTCACCGTCATTACATGTGGGGGGCTGCTATCATCTTTTGGGGTATTTCCCTAGAGGTAAGCCAGGTCTGTTCCTTCCTCTACCAGGCGTAGTTAGTCCTCCGGCTGGCGCGTGGCATCTAGGAAGTCGTAGGTATGCTCCCTGGCCACTATTAGTTGTGTGGTAGATTTAGCTCACGGTCAGCTCAAGATTCCATCACCCAGAGCTCGTCCGTTATTTTTGTGTTTTGATGTTTCCTTGCCATTGGGAATCATGACAGACGCCCATACTTTTAGATCAGGCGGACTGCGCAGTGCTAGCTAAAATGCATCCCATGTGAAGATATGCCACAGTTTACAGGGCCATCTCAGCCCAACTGCACCCTGAAAGATAAATAAAGTGCAAAAAACACATATACTGTAAATATATGTGAGGTATTAGTTGAGATTATGGCCAAAATATGGAAGCTCGCAACCCACGTCAAGGGTCCTCACACTTGCGAGTCATATCACTGAACAGAAAAACCACAAAAAGAGGACTTAGAAATCCTCAAAAAATTATTCAAAAAACACCAGAAAAAAGGAAGAGATGCTTACCTGCTGAGGCCTCCAAACAAATGCACTATCAAGATGCAGTGGACCCAATTAAAGATTGTAGCAACACAGGTGCAACAAAACATATGAAACAACCACTCTAAGCCTACCAATCCATGGAGGGGGTGGTTGTCTGGTATATTAGTGCACAAAAATAATCTGGTGTTTTTTGAATAATTTTTGGAGGATTTGGAGGCTCTGCATGGGGACCAGGTGGGGATGGAGGAAGATATAACACAGAGAGATTGTAGCCAGCCGAGGCTCAACTCATTTGCTTGGCGCGGACTGTATAACAAATAGGAGGTGGACGCTGAGGAGGGACAGGAGATGATGAGTAGCGCAACAGAGGCTACACAACCTTTGTCCTGTTTTCCCTACGTGGATGGGCTGATGATGGGAATGAGAAGGAAGAGAAAGAGGAGGAGATGGAGAGGTGTCATTTTTTTGAATATAGGAAAGTGTTTGCCGTATGGAACTTGGCGCAAATGGAAGACTTTATTTACCGCTGCCTTTCCCTTGACCCTCCCATTATATTCATCTAGGCAAAAAAGAGCACTGGTTGTTCACCCTGCTAGACCCAAGCTATGAGGAGAGCTTTGCATTTCTTCTTTTTGAGGTAGAGAAATCTTCTAAAAAGGTGCTATATCAGAAGGCTATTGTGGAAAATATGTTGAAAAAAATCTTATCAGACAACACTAGCTGCAGGGGGTAAGCTTTCTTGCCTAACCAAGGAGGAGAGGCCAGGGAGATATACAGCAGAGGCAGGAGTACACTGTCGAAGGCGTGGAACAATTTCATGACACTATCACTGCGCCCAGGGCCTTGATGACTGGGTGTTGTTGACCAGGAGGGCAAAAGTTTTTAAAGATTGTCAAGCAATAGCTGGCCGACTAAACCAGCATACTCACTAATTCCACTGTGTCTTTCAACTATTGGGCCTCAAAGCATGAGATGTTCCTCTGTGCTGCCCTGCTGCTAGCGTCTTGTCTGAGCAATTATAAGTACACAGTGCCATATAATATTAAAACACTGCCATATATTAGGAGGGTAAAAACTTTGATGGGAGTGCTTCTTTAAAGAAACTAAAGTGGAACGTGAGTGGTATAGGGACCAAAAAGATTATGCTAATGGAAAAATCTACAATTGGGAAATGGTCTAATCTAGACTAGTGGGACAATATATAGTGAGAAATCTCTCCAGGAGACACAGAGAACTCTATTTTAGGGGCAAAAACAATTGTTTCTATCAATGTAACAAACAAATAAGGCAAAGAGGATGCAGGCACAGAAAGTAAAAGAATGTTGAAATTCACCCAAAATTCAGACCATGTCACATAGGGTGCCACCAGTGAGCAACAACGAGATGGACAATGTTTTCATCACTAGTGGTAAATATATTGTATAAGTTGCTTACTTCATCTCAATGATCTGTTTTGAGTAAGGGACTATCTGTTTTCCCACACTCTAATAAAATTTGATTTTAATTAAAGGTGAATTTACATTGTTTTTGCAGAACTATAAAATTAACGGTATGGTTCTCTGGGCATACATTAAGGGACACATCTATTAAATCTGAGGACTTTGAACTCTCATTTAAATGATTGTCCTTTTCGAATAGAAGCAATTAGGTGCCTAATGTTAATATTCCAGTAATTGATGCTTTTATTAATGTTTCAGAGATATATTGACTGTCTAAAAGAAAGTGTTTCTGTTGATAAATTATCTTTCTCTAATTTGACTAGCAGGGAGAGGAGGTATGGGCCTTCAAGGATCTTGTCCATCATAATAGTTGACCTGCAAAACCAGCTGTTTAAGGTGGAGCAGACTTTATATTAAATCCATGTACAAGTATATCAAGGAGATTGAGAAACAGCTTTGTGATGAGTTGGAATATAAACAACTTATCTGTGACGCTAAATTTGATATAGACAGACACATTAAGAAATCTGTTGATGAAGCTTGACTTGATTTACTCTTTTATTAGGATTTGCAACAATTTCTCAAGGTGGATCACTTTACTCCAGTGTTTTATACACTTCCTAAAGTATATACATCGTCAGAGAAGCCCCGGGCATTCAGGGTTGGCTCCATTTTGAGTTATATAGCCATATTTTTAGACAAAACCCTGCTTGAAATAATTCCTCTTCTGATTTTGTTTTGAAACTTGAAAATATTAGGCTACCTGTTTATTGTGATATTTTATTGGTGTCTTTGGGCATAGTCTCTACTTCCATTAATCATCTCAGGGGATGAACAACAGTAAATAGGGCACTTCTATTTTCCAGTAGGTTCTGTATGCATGCATATGATTTTACCATGCCACTTCTTGGGATTCTTTTGACCTGTAATCACTTTGTATTCCATTTAAGTGCACAATGAGGCTATGCGCTACAACATCTGTGATAACTATATATGGGCGATCTCATCGATTGAGAAAGTCAAGATAAATATTGCTGTACAGTAATGACAAAAGTTTTGAGGCTAAAACAAATTTTTTTTTTTCACAAAGTTTTCTTTCAAATGTGCAAAACAGTCAGAAGGGGGCTTTTACCATAGATGACGACTATATCACAGTCCTCTGCAGTCCAAACCCTGTAATTCCTTCAAAGTTATTTTTTATGTTTGGGACATTTGGAAAAATGATTGTCCAGAGAAGAAAAGTGATCATGAATAAAGAATCATATCTAAACATCCTACAAGAGCAACTTCTCCCAATGATGCAGGAGCAATTTGGTGAAGAACACTGCTTGATGGAGCACCATCAAAGCAAATAATCACACAATCATTGCCACAATCATCAAGGCAAAAGTAATAATGAAGAGTCTCTTTGAACAAAACATTGAGATTTTGGGTCTATATCCAGGAAACTCTCTAGATCTAAATTCCATGGAGAGCTTGTGGTCAATTCCTTAAAAAGGTTGTCCACTACTTTAATATTGATGACCTATCTTTGGGATAGGATATCAATGTCTGATTGGCCAGGGGTCCGACACCCAGCTCCCTCATTGATCAGCTGCTATCGGTGACAGAGGCGGCGGCCGCCGGATGGAAGTGCTCACTTGCCAAACTACTCCGTCTACTTGTAGCAGCCGGAGCTTGGTACTGCACATCCTCCTCGAATTCAAATCAATATGAGGCGGCTGCAAATACAAGTAGACTCAGCAAGTGAATACTTTCGGCTGGCGGCTCCAGTAAATAACATCACACAGCCTGGTATGTGATGCATGGCTAGATTCTGTATTTTAACCCCTACACAGCAGGGCCAATTTCCATTTTTGAGTTTCCATTTTTTCCTCCTCTCCTTCCCAGAGCCATAACTTTTATTTTTCTGTCCACATAGGCATATGAGGGCTTGTTTTTTACTCGACAAGTTGTACTTTTGAATGACACCATTCATTTTACCACATAGTGTACTGGAAAAATAGGAAAACAAAATATATAGGAAAATATATATAGTGTCAAAGTGACTGGTCCCAAGTGAAAGTGAACTGAAAATTAAATCAGCAAACAAGCAATTTAACAAAACCCATGGCAAAATATTTATAAACATGATACACAGAACATAATTATCGAAATACAAATGTATAAATATTTTCTCAATTACATTACATACATGGAAATAATGCATCAGAATTTGTAAGTAAGAGAAGATATAAGTAGAAAGTGAACACATTGTTAAAACATAGATATAGATAAGTGAGAAATGAAATATGTGTAAATCATCTGGCTCCATATCAAATAAGTGGTATTAAGTCCCATATCAGATAGGTGGTGCCTAAACTACATGGGCTTCACATCATCTCTCTAGACCTGGGTATGCTGTTGCTTTGGTTTCTTCTTTATATTCAAGACTCAGTTTGGTAATTATATGTATGCAGGAAGGAAAGTTTTGTAGGAACTGGGTGTGATGGCAGACATTTTCATAAAAGCCGTGGAGAAAGGGGGCAACATTTTCATCTGGAGCACCAAAATGATAGAATGTGAACCTCTTAGAGCATTGAGAGAGCAAACCTGGTACAACAAGGCAGAGCCGTAACCCATTGTCTCAATTTCAGGCACAAATCTAAGGGGTAAAGTTTCTCCTTGTGGAGAGTGACATACCATCTCAGGCTTGTCAAGGTAAGGAGGCTTATTCGCCGTGCAATGCTCCTCTGGCAAATTTAATATGCAAATTGCCTGTTCAGCTCTCGGTCCTACAGTTGTGGTCACGTAAATTAATGTTTCCTCCTACACATGCCAAAGCTAAGAGCTTGAACTCCACCATCTCCAATCTGTTGGCCACGGAAATTATGCCTTTCAGCCTGGTGGATATAGTTTCTGAAAGTTGATGGCCGTCACAGTCTCCTAATACCAGATGCCCAGCCACCATTACTTCTTTAAGAAAGCTGTCTGTTTTACATCAGCATGTCGCAGACAACATCACCCATTCCCTGAAAAAATCTATGCCTGCCAGGGTGCATTTCACCACTGACACCTGGAATAGCAAACATGGGAAGGGGCATCACATCTCTCTGACTGGGCACTGGGTGACTCTGGTGGCTGTGGGGGCAGGCAGTCAAGGGACTGATTTGCAAGTCTTTGAATCCCCAAGGCTAGCGGGACAAACCTCTGTATCTAATACTTTGTTCACTGCTTCTGGCTCCTCCACCTTCTCTAGTGCCTCCACCTCTGCCCTCAACCTCTCCCTTAATCAGACTCGCATTCCAACAGTGCAGAGAGAATCTCCACCACTGTGCAGCCACAACTCTCCGCAATCAGACAGTGTTAAAATAATATGCCTTGGAGACACACAGCTCAAGAGTTGTGGACAGCTATCCAGGCCGAGTTAGAGCAATGGCTGTCTCCACTGTACCTGAAGTTAGGGAAGTCCGTATGTGATAACTGTGCAAATCTGGTGGCAGCCCTACACTGGGGCAACTTCATATACATGCTTTACATGGCTCATGTCCTTGACCTGGTGGTACAGAAATGTCTCCCCCACTAACCTGGCCTGCATGCCCTGCTGCAGAAAGCACAGTCACTTTTTGCTCACTTCCAACGATTGCAGCGCAATCGGCTTGCATTGCTACAGAGGCCTTTCAGCCTACTGGTTAACCATTTGATTTTCAATGTTCCGACAGTGGAATTCCACTCTGCACATGTAGCAGCTACTGAGACAGCAGCGATGAGCCCTGTTGCAGTATGTCCCTTTGCCAACGCAGTACGGACTTGGTGCAAATCACGCTTGAGGAGTGGGCACAGATGAAGGACCTCAGCACCCTTCACAGTTTTGAAATGGCTATTAAGATGGTTAGCGCTGACAATGCCATCAGCATCACTATTCCAGTCATCTACATGCTGGAGCACACTTTGAATAGTCTGCGTGAGGAGGTGTTGGGCCAAGGGAAATGTTGTATATTGCGCAGCCCACGTAGTACATTGCGCAGCCCACGTTGTACATTGCACAGCCAACGTAGTATATTGCGCAGCCCACATTGTATATTGCACAGTCCATGTAGTATATTGCGCAGCCCACGTTGTATATTGCACAGTCCATGTAGTATATTGCGCAGGCCACGTTGTATATTGCGCAGCCCACGTTGTATATTGCGCAGCCCACGTAGTATATTGCGCAGCCCACGTATATAGCAATGTGGGCATGATATCCCTCTTAAAAAAAAAATTTAAATAAAAAAGTTATATACTCACCTTCTGTTGGCGTCTGGATCCAGGAAGCGGTTACCGACGCTTGTGATCCACCGAAGCTCCGCTGAGCCGCTCGCGCCGGCCGCCATCTTCCGTTCCCAGGATGCATTGCGAAATTACCCAGAAGACTTAGAGGTCTCGCGAGACCGCTAAGTCTTCTGGGTAATTTCACAATGCATCGCCGGGAACGGAAGATGGCGGCCGGCGCGAGCGGCTTGGCGGACTACGGAGTGTGAGTATAGCAGGTTTTTTTATTTTTATCATCACATTTTTTTACTATTGATGCCGCATAGGCAGCCTCAATAGTAAAAAATTGGGGACACACAGGGTTAATAGCAGCGGTTACGGAGTGCGTTACCCGCTTCATAACGCGGTCCGTTACCACCGGCATTAACCCTGTGTGAGAGGTAACCGGAGGGGAGTATGCGGGCGCTGGGCAGTACGTGCGGGGAGTAAGGAGCGGCCATTTTCTTCCGGACTGTGCACGTTGCTGATTGGTCGTGGCAATGGTCGTGGGCGTTTTGCCACGACCAATCAGCGACTTGGATTCCATGACAGACAGAGGCCGCGACCAATGAATATCTGTGACAGACAGAAAGACGGAAGTGACCCTTAGACAGTTATATAGTAGATTCTAGGTTCTTCAACGTAGCCACCTTTTGCTTTGATGACTGCTTTGCACACTCTTGGCATTCTCTTGATGAGGTTCAAGAGGTAGTCACCAGGAAAGGTTTTCATTTCACAGGTTTAATAAGTGGGATTTCTTGCCTTATAAATGGGGTTGGGACCATCAGTTGTGTTGTGCAGAAGTCTGGTGGATACACAGCTGATAGTCCTACTGAATAGACTGTTAGCTGCTTTTTTCTTGCCATAATACAAATTCTAAGTAAAGAAAAACAAGTGGCCATCATTACTTCAAGAAATGAAGGTCAGTCAGTCCGAAAAATTGGGAAAACTTTGAAAGTGTCCCCAAGTGCAGTGGTAAAAACCATCAAGCGCTACAAAGAAACTGACTCACATGAGGACCGCCCCAAGAAAGAAAGACCAAGAGTCACCTCTGCTTCTGGGGATAAGTTTATCCGAGTCACCAGCCTCAGAAATCGCAGGTTAACAGCAGCTCAGATTAGAGACCAGGTCAATGACACACAGAGTTCTAGCAGCAGACACATCTCTACAACAACTGTTAAGAGGAGACTTTGTGCAGCAGGCCTTCATGGTAAAATAGCTGCTAGGAAACCACTGCTAAGGACAGGCAACAAGCAGAAGAGACTTGTTTGGGCTAAAGAACACAAGGAATGGACATTAGACCAGTGGAAATCTGTGCTTTGGTCTGAGAAGTCCAAATTTGAGATCTTTGGTTCCAACCACCGTGTCTTTGTGTGATGCAGAAAAGGTGAACGGATGGACTCTACATGCCTGGTTCCCTCCGTGAAGCATGGAGGAGGAGGTGTGATGGTGCTTTGCTGGTGACACTGTTGGGGATTTATTCAAAATTGAAGGCATACTGAACCAGCATGGCTACCACAGCATCTTGCAGCGGCATGCTATTTCATCCGGTTTGCGTTTAGTTGGACCATCATTTATTTTTCAACAGGACAATGACCCCAAACACACCTCCAGGCTGTGTAAGGGCTATTTGACCAAGAAGGAGAGTGATGGGGTGCTACGCCAGATGACCTGGCCTCCACAGTCACCAGACCTAAAGCCAATCGAGATGGTTTGGGGTGAGCTGGACTGCAGAGTGAAGGCAAAAGGGCCAACAAGTGCTAAGCATCTCTGGGAACTCCTTCAAGATTGTTGGAAGACCATTCCCGGTGACTACCTTTTAAAGCTCATCAAGAGTATTCCAAGAGTGTGCAAAGCAGGCATCAAAGCAAAAGGTGGCTACTTTGAAGAACCTAGAATACCGGTTTTTACGTACCGGTAACAGGATTTTACGGAGCCACGACAGCACCCCTACGGGAGAGAGGGGATCCGCCCACCTTCCGGACAGGAACCTACAGGATTTAAAGGGGCGGTCCCCCTCACCACTCCAGTTTGTGTTTCAGAGTATAAGGGACACCGCCCATTGAGTTAGTACATAAACATATATACTTAAACATTACTAAATACCATCACCTCTAAAAGAGTGATAACTAACAGCACACCTTTCAATAGAGTGCAGGAAACCAGTGATTAACTACGGGGGGGAATGTGCGGGTGCTGTCGTGGCTCCGTAAAATCCTATTACCGGTACGTAAAAACCGGTTTTCCTATCGCCACGACAGCACCCCTACGAGAGATTTTCAAAGATCAATCACCTGGGAGGGACTACAGTACTAAGTACTGAACGGCCAAAAGTTAAATTGGCCTCTGATGACAGGTCAAGACGGTAATGTCTATAAAAGGTGGAAGGAGATGACCACGTTGCCGCCTTACATATTACGTCTATGGAGACGTCTGCTCTTTCCGCCCAGGATGAGGCCATGGCTCGAGTAGAGTGGGCTCTGATGCCATCTGGTGGTGTTTGGCCTTTGGCAATATAAGCAAGATATATGGCATCTCTTATCCATCTGGCGATAGACGCTTTCGTTACACTCGCCCTTTTTCTTGGATTCTGAAAGGAAACAAACAGAGCCCTACTCTGCCTCCCTGGCTCTGTTTTGTGGAGGTATTCTAACAGCGTTCTTCTAACGTCTAGCATATGGCATTTCTGCTCTTCAGCTGAAACTGGATTGTCATAAAATGATGGTAAAACTATCTCTTGGCTTCTATGAAACCTGGAAGCTACTTTTGGTAGATATGCTGGATCTGGTTTTAACACGATCCTATCCTGAAAGACCATTAAATAAGGGGGATCTACCGATAAAGCCTGCAAATCACTCACTCTCCTAGCAGAAGTTAGGGCAACTAGGAGGGCGGTCTTTAAAGTTAAATATTTAATGGAGACTGAATCAATAGGCTCAAAGGGGGGTTCAGTTAAGGCATCCAAAACTAAACTTAAATCCCATGGTGGCAGACTGGGCACATACACTGGATTAGAACGTTCAGTGGCCTTAATAAATCTGGATACCCATCTGTTCCCTGCCACATCACTGCTATATAATGCCCCCAGAGCTGAAATTTGGACTCTAAGGGTATTTACTGCCAAGCCCAATTCTCGGCCTTTCTGTAAGAATTCCAGAATAACCAGAATTGGAACCTTGCCTGAAAAGGGATGTTGGTAGAAGGCAAGGAACTTTTTCCAAGTCTTAGCATAGATCTTGGTAGTAACTTCTTTCCGGCTGTTTAACAGAGTAGAAATGAGAGCCTCTGAAAACCCTCTTCTCCTTAATAACTCCCTCTCAAATTCCACGCCGTCAGATGTAGGAATTCCACATTGGGGTAATGGAATGGACCCTGAGAAAGAAGTTCCGGAGTGACTGGCAATACCCAGGGATCGGTCACAGACATTGTTCTGAGTAACGAGAACCATGCCCTCCTGGGCCAAAAGGGGGCAATCAAGATCACTCTCGCCCTCTCCTCCCTGATCTTTCTGAGGACTATAGGGATCAGACACATTGGGGTAAATGCATACCCTAGAGGGAAATCCCAGTGCATCTGAAGGGAGTCTATCACACAGGGTTTGTCTGCCAGCTGAAGCGAAGCAAATTTCCTGGTCTGTCTGTTCTCTCTCGTTGCAAATAGGTCTATGACGGGCAACCCCCAAAGATCTACTATTTGTTTGAACACCTGCCGATCTAGAACCCATTCTCCTTGACTTAGAGAATGACGGCTGAGGTAATCTGCTTCTGTGTTGAGCTCTCCCCGAATGTGAACAGCCGATAGAGAGCGAAAATGAGCTTCGGCTATGTTGAGAATGTCTGAGGCGGTGTTCATTAGGGATTTTGATCTTGTACCCCCTTGACGGTTGAGATACGCCACTACTGTTGTGTTGTCTGACTGGACTCTTACATGTGAATCCAGCAGAGATGGTAGCAACCTGAGTAGGGCCTTTTTGACTGCCGTAAGCTCTTTCCAATTCGAGGATTCTTGAACCTCTAAGAGAGACCATTGCCCCTGAGCCCAAATATCTCCTATGTGAGCTCCCCATCCTATCGGGCTGGCATCGGTTGTGACCGTGTTGTCTGGTATTATATTCCAGCTTACTCCTTTCCCTAAATGTTCCATGTCTAGCCACCATCTCAGACTGTCTAGAGTGGCAGTGGATAGCCTGAGTCTTTTGCCTTGAAGATTTTTCTCTGCCACCAAGACCTGGGCCTGCAACACTCGAGTGTGGAACTGAGCCCACTGGACGGCCGGTATGCACGATGTCAAGGATCCCAGAAGGGACATAGCGTCTCTCAAAGTCAGATCTGGCCTTTTTGTTACAGTACTGACTTTGTGCACTATCTTCTGCTTTTTCTCTTCCGGAAGGAAACATAGTTGCTCTTCCGAATTTAGCAGAATACCTAGGAAAGTCTGAGTCGATGATGGAACCAACTTTGATTTTTCCAAGTTGACTAGCCAACCTAAGTCCTGTAAGGAAGATATTACATGATTTAGGCGATTTTTACACTGAGAAAACGAATTCTCCACTACTAGGAAGTCATCCAAGTAGGGTACAACTAACGTATCGTGTTCTCTGACATAGGCCATTACTTCCGAAATGACCTTAGTGAACACTCTCGGTGCCATAGATAGACCAAATGGCATTGCAGTAAACTGAAAATGTCTGACCTGGTCGTTTAAACGCACCGCCATTCTGAGGAATTGTTGATGCTCCTGATGAATGGGCAGATGATAATACGCATCCTTTAAATCCAGGACTGTCATATAACATCTGGGAAAGAGAAGTTTAGTCGCTGTTTTAATAGATTCCATTTTAAAAGCATGATATTGTAGATGCTTGTTCAATTTCCGTAAATTTATGATGGTTCGAAAGGAACCATCCGGTTTGGGAATTAAAAATAAAGGGGAATAGAACCCCTTCCCCTGTTGTTGTTTTGGAACCTCTAGTATAACTTTCTTCTGTCTTAACATCTGGACTTCCTTTTCAAGGGCCTTTTGTTGGTCTAAGGAATCAGGGGTAGTTAAGATATAAAAATTTGAAGGCTTTTCCCGAAACTCTAATTTTAACCCCGATTTAATTATGCCCAAAACCCAGTTACTCGATGATATCTTGGCCCACTGAGCATAGTAGTGTTTTAACCTGCCTCCTACAGGGAGGTCACTATTAACGGTAATTTCTTCTTCTTCTTGATGAAGATGATGGGGCATTAGAGTCCGAACCTTTTTTCTTCGGGTCTGTTGATTCCCAGTCTCGGTTCTGATAAGGTCTTCGGTATTGGAAGCGCCTCCTGAAGGTATTCCTAAAGGTAGGATTAAACACTTTAGGAAAGCCCTTTTTCCTATCTTCAGCCTTAGCTAGAATGTCATCCAATACCGGGCCAAACAGGTACTCACCCCTACATGGAATCGTACACAGTTTTGCTCTCACCTGGGCATCTCCCTTCCAGGTCTTAAGCCATAGGGCTCGTCGAGCAGCGTTTGAAAGACCTGCTGATCTGGCTGCTAACTTCAGCGAATCCACAGATGCGTCCGCTAAATACGCCACTCCTTCCCGTATTTGCGATAGGGAGTTTAGTATTTTGTCTCTGGGCACTTTGGATTTCAGCTGTTCCTCCAGCTGGGTTATCCAAACCATGACAGATCTAGCCGTACAAGTACTGGAGATTGCCGGTTTGAAAGCACCAGCAGACGACTCCCACACCTTCTTCAAAAACATGTCCGCTTTCCTATCTGACGGATCTTTCAGAAGGCCGACATCCTCAAGAGGTAAGGCTCCGGCTTTAGATGAAGAGGCCACCGCTGCATCCACTTTTGGGACCTTCATCCATACCGACAGATCATCATCATCAAAGGGATACCTTCTTTTTGCTGACGACGGAAGGAAACCTTTATCTTGTTTATCCCATTCCCGTTTTATAAGGGTCTTCACTGTATCCACAACCGGGAATGACTTACGACTCCTCTGGCACAAGCCCGCAAACATTAAGTCTTGTGCAGATTTCGGTTCCCTGTTTTCAGTAACCCCCATGGTTGCTCGGACTCCTTTAACTAATATATCCATGTTATCAACCGAAAAACATGGCCTTCCTTCTTCCTCTGAGGAGGATGGTGACAAGAAGCGGGAACATTCACCTTCTTGCAGGGACGGACTAGATCCTGGAGATACGTCCCTGCTTAACCTCCCATGGCGGCTGGTTCTAAGGGAATAGTTTATTTCTTCCCTGATGACCTCTCTAAGGTCTGACGAACGAAGGGGAGCCTCCTCTTCTAAGGTCTGACAGATGCACACCTGACAAAGCCTTTTAGTATAATTGTCAGGCATTGGGGTCATGCATAACGCACATTGCTTGTGCTTAGATTTAGATGATTTTTTCCCCTAAAACAAAGCACAAAATAACAGACCATATCAGCACCAGGAGCTTTGATAACACTCACCATGAGGCTGAATCTGTGAATACCGGTTTTGGAGGAGAACGATCCACTTGTGACGCTGGGGCGCTCACACGCTGCTGCCCCCGTACCACGCTGCTGCTGCTTCTAGAACGGCTACCTTGCTGCGCTGCTCCGGTCCCTCTCCTTGAGGGTGCTCGGTGTCTCCTACTGAAGACATTGCTGCACGCTTCCCTGTACAGCCGCCGCTCTTTTGAAACGCTGCAGCGCTCCTCCTCCAGCTTACCCCGGAAGTGTGAGAACTACTTCCGGGTTCACCTGCGCCGGTGTGAGCGCTGAACACCGCGCCTGCACTCTGGACCAAGACGGCACTGCCCGACCCCTGGAACGTGCTCCGTGTGGTCAGACGAGGGGGGGGTCTGCAAGCAGGACACCCCCGACGCTGCTTCCGGGCCCCCGATTCTGTCGTTCACTACGGACACCGCACAGAGGCATGGCGGACCCGGGTAGGATTAATTTCTGCAGGCTCCCGCCGTCCGGACAGGAACCCAAACTGGAGTGGTGAGGGGGACCGCCCCTTTAAATCCTGTAGGTTCCTGTCCGGAAGGTGGGCGGATCCCCTCTCTCCCGTAGGGGTGCTGTCGTGGCGATAGGAAAATAAGACATATTTTCAGTTGTTTCACACTTTTTTGTTAAGTATATAATTCCACATGTGTTAATTCATAGTTTTGATGCCTTCAGTGTGAATGTACAATTTTCATAGTCATGAAAATACAGAAAAATCTTTAAATGAGAAGGTGTGTCCAAACTTTTGGTCTGCAAGCTGGGAGCCAATGAGGAGCTAGCTCCCACTTGTGGAATAACGTTGCAGCCCCTTCATCCTTTATGATGAATAAATATAAATAGTGCCCATGGACGAGCGAGGAGGACAAGCAGTCTACATAGCAGCGTGGACAAGGAGCAGTCTACATAAGAGAGGAAGTGGAAGAGCAGTCTACGTTAGCCCAGTTTCACACATCCTGATATTTCCGGTACCGGAGATATCAGTGTCCGTGTGTATACTACGTGCGGCACACGTGTGGCAACCGTGTGCCGCCTCAGTACCACACGGACAGCCGCTGACGAAGCAGTGCTACAGTAAGCGCTGTTCCCCTGCGTGTGGTGCTGAAGCCGGCTGTTATCCCTTGCTCGGTCGGCAAGCAGGGGAGAATGAATGAAAGAAAAACCTGACGTGGGGTCCCCCTATGTTTGTAAACCATCCCGGCAAAACTCACAGGTGCAGGCTGCTATTCTCAGGCTGGTAAGGGGCCATGGATTTGTCCCCCCAGCCTAAAAACAGCAGCCCACAGCTGCCCAGAAAAGGCGCATCTATTAGATGTGCCAATTCTGGAACGTTGCATGGTTCTACCCACTTGTCGTGTAGCGGTGGCAAGTGGGATAAATGAGGGGTTAATGTCACCTTCCTATTGCAATGTGACATTAAGCCAGAAGTCTTCTAATGAAATAAAATAAATAACAGTTTTGCCATCTTTATTAGTCTGCCAGTCCAAGCAAAGCCCTCGATCTCCTGTAAAAAAAAAATAAAAATTAATAAACCAACAATATACCCATACCTGTCCGGTCCGGCGTACAGTCAGTCCCATGCCGTAATATATATCTGGGGAATGTACAGTTTACAATCGGGAGCAGTGCTAATGCGACCGCCCCTGTTGTTAACCACTGGGTAATGAATGATACGCAGCGAGCACAGACTCAGTGATGTCACCGCTAGTTACTGAGCCTGCACCCGCTGCGTATCATTCATTCCCCAGTGGTTTACAGCAGGGGGTGGTCGCATTAGCACCGCTCCCGATTGTAAACTGTACATTCCCCTAGATATGGATTATGGCGTGGGACTGACTGTACGACGGACAGATATATTGTTGTTCTTTTATTTTAAATTTTTTTTTTGCAGATCGAGGGCTTCGCTTAGATTGGCAGACTAATAAAGATGGCAAAACTGTTTATTGTTTTATTTCATTAAAAGACTTTATTCTTACTGTGTGGTGTATTATTAACCCTTTAACAACTATAGGATTAGTAACGGAAAGGTGTCTTATTTACATTGTTCTCCGTGTGCACTTGTGTGGCAGGTTTTGCGGCCCATGTGTCCGGATAAAAACAGACATGTCTTCGTGTTTTGCACACGGTCCGTGAAAACACGCTGACATGTGCATAGACCCATTCATTTGAATGGGTCTACGTGTGTCCGTGTCTCTGGTACATGAGAAAACGGTCACCACATGTACTGGAGACACTGAGGTGTGAAACAGGCCTAACAGAGAGGAAGAGGATGGGTAGTATACGTAACAGCGAGGAGGTAGACAAGCAGTCTACAGAACAGAAAGGAGGACGGGCAGTCTACATAAGGGAGGAGGAGCAGTCTATATAACAGAAAGGAGGACGACGAGCAGTTTACATAACAGAAAGGAGGAGGATGAGCAGTCTACATAACAGAAAGGAGGACGAGCAGTCTACATAACAGAAAGGAAGAGGATGAGTAGTTTACATAACAGCGAGGAGGAGGAACAGTCTACATAACAGCGAGGAGGAGCAGTCTAGATAACAGAAAGGAGGACGGGCAGTCTACACAAAAGCGAGGAAGAGGACGGGCAGTCTATATAACAGAAAGGAGGAAGACGAGCAGTCTACAAAGCAGCGGGGAGGACGACGGGCAGTCTATATAACAGAAAGGAGGACGACGGGCAGGCTACATAAGAGAGGATGGAGATCAGTGCAGATTTACTGTACTACATCCATTACCACATTTTACCTTAGGTTTTTATTAAATCAAGACAAATGCAACATAATACACAAAGCATTAAATAAAACAGATCATGTGCCACTACATCCAAATAAGACCTTTATTATTTTTCATTCCTATAGAGTCTGACCAATTTACAGTTGTCAAAATTACGACACGAGAAATGGTTTCTTTAATCGTTTGTGATGTGCTCTGTAGAAGCGAGAAGGGACAGTCATTTTTCCCTATTAAAAAATCAAGTTGTAACGGCATGGCAGTCTGAATATCCTACTAATGATGTGAGGGCCGGCAGCAATGTTCATTCATCCAGTGTATTCAGCTGTTCCTCAAGTTCATCTAGATCTTCTCCAGTAAAAAGATTTTCATCAACAGGCACTGCATCCTCTAGATTTTCTTCGTCGTCTTCTTCACTTTCTTCGGCATAATCATGGTGTTCTCCATTTCTCATGTCACCGCCTGATGCTTCATTTAGCTTTGCATCTGTAGAAAAGACAGGGATAGGCGAGAAGCAATCACAACCCAATACTTCGAGGCCAACGGACATACATCCAAGTACAGCATGATATCTGCACTTTATTCCTGCCGGCTTTACATGTCTTAGGGTATGTTTCCACGGTCAGAAACTGGCAGCACTTTTGACGCAGCACATGTCCGATCCGTCCAAAGCGATGCCGGCTTTTGAATGCAGGTGATTCCGCATGTGTTCATTGAACTGTGCAGAATCACCGCGTCCAATACATTGTACGGTGACATTTATCTTGAGGAGACTAAGCGTCTCTGCAAGATAAACTGACATGCTGCGGTCTCGAAAGACGCACCACATGTCCATCTCCGCAGAGACGCCGGAGGCGTCCTTGCACGCATAGTGGAGACAGGATTTCTTCAAATCACATCCACTATGCTGTAACATCTGGACACTTAGGGTTTGACGCAGCAGATGAATGCAGCATCAAACCCGAAGCCTTTACGGACCGTGGAAACATACCCTTACTGTCTGAACTGTGACTGCAGTCTCGAAATATCAACTACTGTGTCAGTGTCCAGTGCTCAGGAGGAGCGTTTAACAGATGGGTTAAATAAAAGAATATATTTTGTAGGTAATGGATGTGACAATGAATACTAATTTTGCTTTTTTTAAAATTTACATTTTTTTTTTTATTGTAACAGAAATTGGTAAGGACAGAGGTGGGCAAACAATTTTCTCCAGGGGCCAGAGGAGAGACTGTTATGGAGGTCCAGACTAATAGGCTGACATTAATTTTGCTCAATATTAATTATTTTATAGTAATATTCATTGTATAACCTAATACTGAGCAGAATTAATGTAGGAGCCCACACACAGCCCCTATATACAGCATGAGCCCTCACATAGCGGCACTTGTCCCTTGCACACGTTTATAAAAAAAAAAAATTAAAAAAAAAACAACACAAACCTGCCCCATGGCTCTGCTCCAGTGCACTGACTATGCATAGCAGACGTGAAGTAGTGATGCCATTGGCTTTGAAGTCTCAGCTGCACACACAGACTGGTGGAAGAAGTCGGTGGCGCCGTCTTCCACCATTGTATTGACCACTATATGCATCCTCAGTATGCCGACAGCCGTGATATTTGGAAGCTGGTGGGGGAGGACATGGTGCGGCCCGTGGCCCACCGTTTTCAGCCCTTCAGCTGTATCAGCTCATGGGCCAGACTGGAACAGCCAGAGGGCTGGATGTGGGCCGCACTTTGCCCAGGTCCAAGTAAGGAGAAAGCGGCTTTTTTTTTTTTTTTCTTCTATTTTGTTTTTACTTTTACAATTTTTCAATACTTGACACAAAGATGCAATAGTATATAATGATTGGATCTAACTACACAATTATTTTTTCCACTACGATGAACAGATTTATCAAGTTTTTATTGAAAATGATGAGTTTACAAATTTTGCCCATTAACACTTCATTGCATTGAGAAAAAAAAAAAAAAAGGCAAAAAAAAATAAAAACATCCATGTGTGTCTGGTGGAATGTTAGGCTATGAAGCATTACCATAAGGCGAGCTGCTCACTTACCGTCTCTGTCTGCCGGTGTGACGTATGTGCTGAAACGCTCGTGGCTGGCGACGGTGATGCCCGTTTCATCAACATCTTTCAGGACAAAGCGACTCAGGTCAATGTCTTGAACATCGGAAGTGTCCAACTGTTGGAATGAAAATCCATTTTATGAGAAACAAAACTAACATTAGGTCACACCCTGTGGTGGGAACAGTAGGAGGAATAGACAAAATCAGCATAAAATCAGCAGTTCTACCAGATCCCCCCCCAATTATCCTGAAGCCTCTTGTATTATGAGTGGGCTTTACTCCGCAAACATAGAAAAGGTCCAAAGTATTCACAGGGGAAAATCCACCTTCCAATGGATGTGAGAGGTGGTGTTTTACATGAGATCCCAAGTTTTCCCCCCCCCCCCCCCCCCAATTTAGAAAAAGAGACATTGATGGTAGGGAAGGATGAAGACAGATTCACTTCTTTCCTTAAAATCAGACTAATTACACACCACAAATCCTACAGGATTTTTACTTAAGTGATGGGAAAAAATTCAAAAGTTTGTAAAAAATAAAAAATAAAATGGCGCCATCTTCCGAGACCTGCAGAATCTCCATTTTTTGTGATCTCGGGTTGGGCGAGGGTTTATTTTTTGCACGCTGAGCTGACGATTTTATTGATACTATTTTGGAGCAGATACGTTCTTTTGATCTCCTGTTTTTTTTTTTTGCATTTTCTTGCAATGTTGCGGCGACCAAAAAAAACAACAAAAAACAAAACATAATTCTGGAGTTTTGCTTTTGCTTCTCGTTATGTCGTTTACTGATTGGGTTCATTATTTTTATATTTTGATAGATATTGCTGCGTTCAGAAACGCCCTACCAAATATGTGTATTTTTATTTTTTGTGGTTTTATTTTGAATGAATGGGGCAAAAGAGGGGGTGATTTGAACTTTTATATTTTTTAAAACTTTTTTTTTTTTTTAATACTTTTTACTGGCTTCAATAGTCTCCTTATGAGACTTGAAGCTGCGATACTCCAATTGCCTGTGCTATACATAGCAGGGCTTCAGTCCTGGCAAGGACAACCACATGGGTCTCCTGCAGACCCCCCCCGGCTTGTCATGCCGACTCATCAGCACCCCGTGATCATGTGAAAGGGGTGCCGATGGGCAGGATTTGTAATGCACTTCCGGTGCGGCCATGTTAAATGCGGCTATTGGAGATTAACAGCGGCATTTAACATGTTAACAGCCACACGTTTTATGGCGATTCCACCTGATGAAATCTGCGGACGTGCCGGAAAACACACGGGCTCAGCGGCAGAGCCCACGTGGAGTGCAGGGACACAACCTATGTAGGAGTTGTCATAGCAAATTATCTTATGGTTAAATCAAGTTTCTATTGTAAGAGTAATTGTTTAAACAAAATGTTGAACTTTTTTTTTTTTTAAATTTTCCATATCACCATGTTTAAAAGAAACAAAAAGGAGAAAGCTTGCAATTTCACTTTGGCAACTATGCCTATCACTAGCCTGATCCGTCCAGTTCTGCGCAGTAGTCTCATTATCAGCACAGGCAGGATTTACTATGACTGGTAACAATAACTGATGTCTGAGCTCATCTCTTCCCCACCTTGCACTATGACCTTTGTGCCCACATGTCAATGAGTCAGTGCCAGCCTATTGCTGCCTATGTCAATGTAGCTGCTGAAAATAGCAAAAAATAAAAGTTTAGTATTAGGTCAAGGTAAGACAGCAAGAGAAATGTTTCAGGCAGGTAAGATTCGCCAGGCAAATGGCTGTGGGTCCTTGGTGCATTTTGGATAGGGGCAAGAGTTACCTGCTTCTCATCTGTAAAATGAACCATACTAATGCATGTGCTGTCACTTTTCCCACACAGACCATGTGGATAGCGCTATAGAAATTTCAAAATTTGCAAAAAAAAAACACACCCAAAAACAACAAAAAATGTAGCAATTTCCTGATTTAAACAGGTGGTCTTTTTTTCTGATGACCCATTCCAGTTGCACTCTACATGAACACAGGTACAGCAGTCACAATCCGCAGATTATAGAGGCATAGGCAATCACAGGACAAAGCTTACATCATCTTCATCTGTCTCAGCAATGTATTGGGTGTCATCCGCCTCCTCATCGTCGTCATCCACAAGCTCAGGTCTGAATTCAAACACTTCACGACCACTGATCTATGAAGGCGAAATACAGGATCACGAATACAGAGGCTTTGGAGCAATGCAGAAGCTACCACTGTAAGGACACCTGGTAATACGTACCCCCAAGGACTTCCCTGCTTTAAAGTCGGCCTTTCTCCTTTCCATTTCCTCTTCAGCTTTTACTATTCGATCTTGCCGTTTTCTTTTTTTCCAAGCGAGAAATGATTCTAAGGTGATCCTGGTGACATTTGGTCCGAGGGCAGCACGCTATAGAGCAGAAAAGGACAAATCACAAAACACGCACTCACGTTTACAAGGTAGACAACTTTACGGCTAAAAGACTAGATATGGCAGACATGACAACCCAGTAAGATAGCAGGGGACAACCAGCAGTCCTGGGGTCTCATGTGGACTGTGATAGTAATCTGTCGTATTGTTGGGACCGGTGACCACAATGGTGGGATTCTCTGGCAGGCACTGTTATGGGGCGCTATGGAGCTACAGGAATCCATACTGTAGGGAGTAGTCATGTCTTAAATCATTGTCCATAGTAGAAGCTCTGAAGAAGGTGACTGTCGCCCCTTGTGAAAGTAATTCGGCATACCTCCTTTTCTATCAAATCTTCTAACGAAATTTCATCTTCCTTTTCTTCTTTCTTTTTGTCCTTCTTTAATACGAAGCCGGGAGGCAGCGCGTGGCGATACATGCAGGTGTCGCCTCCACCAGGGCAGACCCAAAACCAGCCATATTTGTTGCTTTCTATTGCGTCTAGGAAGAATTTACAAACCTGTGACAATAAATGTGTAAAGATCAGCTCCCGGATCCAGACCCAGTCACAGAACAGAAAAGTAGTTCAGTGGCCCCTCCATATTCACCCACACACCATGCCCGGACTGGAGCATGCTGCAATAAGTATTGCCCACAAGTGGTTACCAGGAGGGGAGCATGCATCACTCCAGGGAAACGACTGGTGTGCACAAGTCCTTACCCCATATCAGTTCATCATGTATTTATTCCCTCTCTTACAACTTCCCCTTTAAGAAACAGGAAGGGGAAGCAGTCTTGCGCTCGGCAGGATTTACATGGACAGCCGCTCATCTGAGCGGCCTCCATGTCCCACCACACCTCCCTGCAGTGTGCAGCCTCACCATTCATTAATGGTCAGAAAGTCCCCACATAGTACACACTGACGGAGATAACTACGGGGGGCTTCCCACCAATGCAAAAAAAAAAAAAACACCAAAAATATAACTTACTATCTGGGTTTTAGGTTTCTTCTTTTCTGCTTCTCCGTGCTTCTGGTTCACCACTTCTTCCAGTTTTTTCTCATCCCAATTCTCCATTGTATCTACAAATAAGAATATGGATATAGTCAAGCAGCTCTCGAGTCTGAACATAGGGGTAAGCCATGATGAATTAGTGAGACCACCTATTTTATTCACATCTATAGCAAAAGATACAATACACAGTCTATTCCTAGGTGCCATGCTTCAGACAAGTCCACTCATAGGGTTCTGCTCGATAGATGCAAGTGGCCCCATAACCAGCAGCTCCCCCATTA
Source organism: Ranitomeya variabilis (assembly GCF_051348905.1). Taxonomy (NCBI): domain Eukaryota; kingdom Metazoa; phylum Chordata; class Amphibia; order Anura; family Dendrobatidae; genus Ranitomeya; species Ranitomeya variabilis. Next base: position 80,692,839 of record NC_135238.1, read on the forward strand.
CATATGGATGGGCAGAACACTCCATCTACAGACGTCATGTCTAATAATTACCCTGGGGGTCATATGAATGGCACTTCACCTTAGGGGTTGGGCAACAATGGAGTGCACAGACAGTTGTACCTTTTTCAAGCTCATCATCTCTTCCATCAACGTAAACACTCCTCTTCTCACATTTCCTTTCTAAGGACAAGTCATGGGAGAATTTGCACTTGTCGCCCTTTGTGCACTGGCCTTGCTTGTAGAAAGCACATACTACAGACTTTGGATCAGCGCCTATGTAAGACCAAAAAAAAATAATCAAGTCATCCAGTTTTGTGAGTTATAGCCCTCAGATTGGCCCGCCATCACACACACAGAGGACTCAGAAGCATTTTACAGATCGGAAATGAGAAGACAGAAACTTAGGGAGCGGCTCACCCTACAACTGGGTTTGAGAAGTGAGGGACAGGAGATTGGTTTTTATCCCTTGCAGTGAGAGGCACAGCTTTCATAGATTACACTGAGGGACTGAAGTGGTGAGGAGCCCACAATGGGGGCTGAAGAAGGCGGCCGGATCATACACCCATGACCTGGGTCCTCCACAGCAGCTCTATGCTCTGGCTCATACACAGGGGTCCCGAAACCTACATTAATCAGCACAATGAAGGGTCCTCATCATTATTTATACAGAACCCATAGCTAGTAATGAGCGAGTGTGCTCTAATGCCAATAGTGTCTTCAGCGCGCTCTAATGCCATATTTGAGTCCCCGTGGCTGTTAGGAAATCCCCGCATGTGTTGTGGCTGTCTAACAGCTAAGAGACTTGCAGCCAAGGAGACTCAAATACTGTATTAGAACACGCCATTAGCAGGCGAGCACCCTGGATAACACCTTATCCGACCATGCTCACTCATCACTAACCATAGCGCATCCATAAGAGCAGCTGTGAACAGTGAAGGGGACATGTCACTCCGAGGAACACAAGGACACTTCATCATTGTGCTGGATGGATCCCACGGTATAAAAAAAAAACAAAAAAAACCAAAAACAAACATACAAGATGGATAACCCCTTGAATATCTTATTCTAAGGCTATATACACACTAATGAAAAATATAAAGGGAGATTGTTAAATACATAGTCATGCAGAGGTACCCATGAACAAGAGTGCAAATAGAAAAATATATCACAAAGGTACCTCAATGCATGTATATCCAGACTGTAGTCAGGAAACAACTGCCAACCATATGGTACAAAACTAAACACACTCGCAGTCAGAACTTCCCATAAAAATATATAACTTTATTAGTACATAAATACACATATAAAAAGCTGTAGAGCAGGTTAATGAACAACAGGGAAAACCAGGACATGCACTATATAACGGTCCATATGCCCACAGGCTCAAGGCAGACTAACTGCAACGACATCAGTTTAATAGAGTCGATCCAATGCATTAAGTATGGGGCCCATGCTGAATAATATGAAAAATCAATACCCCAGAGAACACACATAGTAGTATAGCATTAAGGAACTAGTATATAACATATGTAACTACCTGATGCCGTTCACAGCAAGACGCCGAGAGTGCACCCGACGTACGTTTCGGAGCTCACCGCACCTGAGGAAGGAGCGGTGACCTCCGAAACGTACGTCGGGTGCACTCTCGGCGTCTTGCTGTGAACGGCATCAGGTAGTTACATATGTTATATACTAGTTCCTTAATGCTATACTACTATGTGTGTTCTCTGGGGTATTGATTTTTCATATTATTCAGCATGGGCCCCATACTTAATGCATTGGATCGACTCTATTAAACTGATGTCGTTGCAGTTAGTCTGCCTTGAGCCTGTGGGCATATGGACCGTTATATAGTGCATGTCCTGGTTTTCCCTGTTGTTCATTAACCTGCTCTACAGCTTTTTATATGTGTATTTATGTACTAATAAAGTTATATATTTTTATGGGAAGTTCTGACTGTGAGTGTGTTTAGTTTTGTACTAATGAAAAATAGCACATGAATGACAGTGTGCAGTAAGTTTTTTGCTCACTAGTATTAACTTAAATGGCTACAAAAATGGACCATCATAGGGTATGCAAACAAGTCATGTGCTGGTATACACGTGGTGTAGTAACATGCCCCTTAGATTATACTGACCCGATACACAAGCAGTCAGTGTCTCAAACCAAGACCAAATCCTGGCCACTGAATGCATCTTACAGTACTCACAGAATAGGAGTCTGTTCACATTGGCTTCATGCCTTATGGGCCATTATGATGGTTTCCCTCCGATCGTGACTTACAGCTGCTATTGTGAATGGTAAAGAACAAAGCGTTGCAGATTTTTTAAGCAGTTTGTGAGCGTAGCCTAATGGTGGACACCATATTAAGATGATGCCATACTAAAGATTTAACAAATATATGTATATTTTAAAAAAGAAACCCCAGTAATACAGACTGTGCCCAGGAACGCTCCCATTCCCACACATGCACTGAGTTTTCATGCAGTTAATCTACCTTTGCTGACCTTTTGCGCAGCTACTACCGGTTTAAAGAGGTCATTAAGCTCTTGAAGATCTTTCTTTTTGTCATCCTTTTTAGTTTTCTTATCAGCGTCAGTCTGCGTCACCTAAAGAACAGAAAAAGCTGAAAATGTTCTGACATCTGACACTACAATCTTCAATATGTCTTGTAAGAGGCCCATCCCCACCAAGCCAGTCTGTATCAGGCCACACAGGGGTTGCTGGTTGCTAGGGAACCCCCACATGTACTCAGCCTGGCTAGTAGCTGTAAATCAGTCAGCTGCCACGATGAAAACTATATCTCCGAGCAGTCATAAATACTCGGAGACCACCCGAGCAACAAGTATACTCGCTCATCACTAGTTATCACCCAAATCTATCCCATGGGTAGGCGACAACGTATCCTCCCTGGACATCCCACTTCATGGCTTAGCTTTCTAGAGAAAAAAAAGCTGGGACCCCACTAAGGGAAGTCTTCATTCATGGGGTTGTTGGTCCCTGGCTGCTGATGATGAAGAAACACTATGCTCTCCTCCTCTTCCTTGGGTCCGCCGGCAAGTCTCTACACTGCTCCAGTGTTTGGCATTTGGTGCGGCGGTGGCATCACGTCACCAGCCAATCAGTGAGCTCAGCGGCTCTGAGCGGGAAGTTTCCATGTAGTCAGAACGTCCCGTGCTCAGAGCGGCTGGGCTCACCGATTGGCTGCGGCACTGCTGACGTGTCTATGCGGCACTTTATCGAGCCCACAAACCTCTACAATACCTCTTCATCTCATTTTGAGGTCCCTTCGGCCTCTGGTTTCTTTGGTCGGGTGCTGCCTTTACTTACATCCAGGACTCACCCCCCCCACCCAATGACGTCTGCATGACTGCAGACTACAATTCCCATGATTCAGTCATACGACCTGCATCCACCCCCTCTGCCGTGTCACTGTTCTAGCCATCAGCCAGAGCCTAGTGATTTACATAGGCCCCCGCCTTCTGTGACAGGCTATAATGAACACTGTACCCAGAACAATCATTGTAGCCCCATTCCTGACGTATGGCGTACATGTAGGGCACACACTGGGTTCAGGTGCATGATCTGAGCCCGCACTATACAGGGAAGGTATCGGCTGTGTCACACTGCTGGCATCTGCCACAGCTCTAATTACTGCTGTTTAACCACTTAATTTCTAACATGATGTCACACAGGTGGCTATGGATAGCCATGGCAGCCTGCTGAAGACCCAAGTCACGACCATCTTGGTACTCGTGTGAAGCCTAGCCGTAGCCTGGGTTTCATATGGGACCGTCATTTTCACTATATATCGCAATACTGTAGTATTACACTATATAGATAAAGCGATCCAACGACTGCAAAATCACTTAAAAAAGGTAAAAAAAAAAAAAAGGTATATGTTTTTGAAAATATAAAGTAATTACCGTATATACGCGAGTATAAGCCGACCCAAGTATAAGCAGAGACCCCTAATTTTGCCACAAAATTCTGGGAAAACTTAATGACTCAAGTATAAGCCTAGGGTGGGAAATGCAGCAGCTACTGGTAAATTTAAAAAAAAAAATAGATACCAATAAAAGTAAAATTAATTGAGACATCAGTAGGTTAAATGTTTTTGAATATCCATATAGAATCAGGAGTCTCATATAATGCTCCATACAGTTCATGATGGGCCCCATAAGATGCTCCATACAAAATACGCCCCATATAATGCTGCACAAAGGTTAATAATGGTCCCATTAGATGCTCCATATTAAAATATGCCCCATATAATGCTGCACAAAGGTTAATGATGGCCCCATAAGATGCTCCATAGAATAATATGCCCCATATAATGCTCCGTAAAGGTTGATGGCCCCATAAGATGCTACACAGCATAATATGCCCCATATGCTGCTGCGATAAAAAAAAAACAAAAAAAAAACAGTCACCTCTCATCGCTGGGCGCAGAGTGTCCTGAGCAGGCAGGAACACCGGCGCTCTATAGGGGCCAGGTGCGGGAGTTGCCACTGGCTCAGGCCCCCGACACTTGCAATATTCACATGTCCCCGTTCCACTGCTGCGTGCCGCTGTGTCTTCCGGCTCTCTGCAGTGACTATTCAGGCAGAGGGCACGCACTAAACACATCATCGCGCCCTCTGACCTGAACGTCACAGCCAGAGGATGTGGAAGACAGAGCCCAGCTGGTGGAACGGGGACAGGTGAATATAGCATGGCTCACCCTCCCCCGTCATACTCACCCTCCTGGCACGGTCCCTGCTTCTCTGATGGTCTCGGGCGTGCCGGCAGCTTGTTCCTGTGTTCAGCGGTCACATGGTACTGCTCATTAAAGTAATGAATATGCACTCGACACCTATGGGAGTGGAGATGCGTCCATATTCATTACTTTAATGAGTGGTATCACGTGACCGCTGAACACAGGAAGAGCTGCAGGCACTAGAGACCATCGGAGAAGCAGAGACGTGCAGAGAACGCACCGGGAGGGGGTTAGTATGATGTGACAGCCGCCGGTTCCTGCCGCTCCCCCTCACCTGCCGACCCCCTGGGACAATGACTCGAGTATAAGCCGAGAGGGGCACTTTCGGCCTAAAAAAAATGGGCTGAAAATCTAGGCTTATACTAGAGTATATAGGGTAACCAGTATGGCGGGCACCATAACGGAATAAAAATAAAAAAAAATTGTAATACCAGTATTGCCACTTTTTCCAGTGCCTACACCTGCCCCAGATAATACTGACCTGAAGTATTGATTTGTATGGTCAATTTTACCACATCATGAATGCCGGAAAAATTAAACTCCCATCCCAATGTCAGAACATTATAAGGTAAACTAAACCATCACTGAACACTATAACATACTGTAAAAAAAAAATAAAAACCACAAGTTATAGCTAATGGTAAAAGAAAAAAACAAAAACAAAAAGTCCTGGGGTCAGCCAGGGGATAATGCACCATGTCTGATTTTTTTCAAGCCGCTAAAGTGCTTTTACATGATCGGATAAGCTGCCAAAATAGTGCTGATCGATGATACAGAAAAAAGGTGATTAGCCTTGGTCTTCCATGTGGCAATCCAAGTGAGCATGCAGGGGGATGGACACAGCTGCTACTTCCATAGTAACCCCCCATACAGGCTGCGCTATTGCCGGCAGGGTATTCTCTCTTCACACAGGGGATGTACTGATAATGATCTGAATGTTGGCACACAGGCTCCTAAGAACGTTAGCTCTGCTGATTAGCGGCCCGAGGAATAATTACAGGGACAATAAACAGAGTAAAGGCCCCGTCTCACATAGCGAGATCGCTAGCGAGATCGCTGCTGAGTCACAAGTTTTGTGACGCAACAGCGACCTCCATAGCGATCTCGCTATGTGTGACACGTACCAGCGATCAGGCCCCTGCTGCGAGATCGCTGGTCGTGTCAGAATGGCCTGGACCTTTTTTTGGTCGTTGAGGCCCCGCTGACATCGCTGAATCGGTGTGTGTGACACCGATCCAGCGATGTCTTCACTGGTAACCAGGGTAAACATCGGGTTACTAAGCGCAGGGCCGCGCTTAGTAACCCGATGTTTACCCTGGTTACCAAAAAAAACAAACAGTACATACTCGCCTTTCGGTGTCCCTTGCCGTCTGCTTCCTGCTCTCACTGAGTGCCGCCGTACAGTGAGAAGTGAGAGCACAGCAGTGACGTCACCGCTGCACTCTGCTCTCGCTGTACGGCGGCTCAGTCAGAGCAGGAAGCAGACGGCAAGGGACCTGGACACCGAAAGGCGAGTATGTACTGTTTGTTTTTTTTGGTAACCAGGGTAAACATCGGGTTACTAAGCGCGGCCCTGCGCTTAGTAACCCGATGTTTACCCTGGTTACCCGGGTGCTGCAGGGGGACTTCGGCATCGTTGAAGACAGTTTCAACGATGCCGAAGTCGTTCCCCTGATCGTTGGTCGCTGGAGAGAGCTGTCTGTGTGACAGCTCCCCAGCGACCACACAGCGACTTACCAACGATCACGGCCAGGTCATATCGCTGGTCGTGATCGTTGGTAAATCGCTTAGTGAGACGGGGCCTTTAGTGCAGGAAAAGCCTCGGCATCTAGAGGTGGATCTGGACTGGCTGCGCATTACCAGGGGTGGCTCTTAGGACAGGAGGGCTCTAGACCACCCTGCCAGTAATGCCATAAGGCGCAATGACTGTACCACTCACACTGTCAGTATGACAGCTACAAAGCACCGGACACAACGCTTACTTACCACTCGAGGGTTCTGCTGCCCGTATTTCACCTGATGTGTGACATTTTTTATGAATTTCTGCTGCTTGGCACCCTTTTTGTTCTTAAGGCCGAATGTCTTGTCCTGCAATCAAAGATAAAATGTATTTTAGGACAAATCCACCATTTGATTGTACAATGTGGCATCGTATAAGGTACCGCGTTTGTAGATCATTAATAAATCACTGTAATGTAGCATAACATGCTGCTATAACCAAGTTTTAAATGCATGTGAAACAGATTTCGTGTGTTATATGTGTTTAAAAAAGGAACTGGGGGCTGACATCTTGGTTTTGCAGCAGTAGCAGGGCACTAACAGTGTCATTTTACAGCACCCCATGGACATAGGAGATAATAGACCGGCGCTGACCCTATCTATAACATTGGAGAGGCGTTAGCAGTGAGCTGGGCACGCCTCTGTGGGCTGCACAACTCACTGCTGTAGGTGTGACTAGCTGCCATTTTATTATAGCCCAGTGCTCTCTGCCCAGCTCCACTTACTCTCTATCACAGGAGCTCCATTCAGCTGCATTCCCAGCCTGCAGAGAGAGGTGACACCTGACACCTCTGTCAGCCATACAATGTATCTCTCCCCTCCCTCCACAATGCCTGGCCATTCACTGCAGACCTGGATCTCCTTCTTATCTTACTGAGGGATGAGTCACAGACAGCTCTGCACAGACAATGCTGCTCCATACACACCACATAAACTGTGCTTCTGATGCAGTAACTGCTGGTGATAGCAGATCACAGGGCAGTCACACACAAAATGGCTCTGCCCTGTGATGCTGCTCTTCATTCTGCCCCAGGGATATTAGACCACCCAAAAGGGGAGGGAAATGCTGATGTCAGCAGTTACTGCCCAGATTTTCCAGCTAACAGTAAAGCTGGTAAGTCTTACTATAGCTGCTTGAGGTCTAGAACGGAAAATGCTCCCCCTAGTGGTCAATATATATATATTTGTAAGAAAATATATAATATTTTTCATATAGAAATGTTTGCAAACAGTGCAAACATTGCATTAATACATTTTATTTACTATTTTAAGCTTAATTTCACAAAAAAACAAACTACAAGAAAACTGGTGGCACCTTCCCTTTAAGGGCAAGTTCCCACATGGCACGTCTGCTGCCAACTTCCCACTGCAGGAAATACCTGTGCGGATAGTCGGGAATAAGCTCAATATGTCATTCTTTGCATGTAAATCTGCCCTATGCATATTCTCCGCAGCACGTGCACGAGATTTCTAAGTGTCAGAACGGAGCTACTGGAAAACGCAGAGGATTTTCAGCCAGGACAATCAGCAAGAGATTGTGGTCACCTTAGATATGTGGCCCTGGGATGCCACTTATCCACGGTGACCACAACAGACAGAAGAAGGTCAGAGGCCCAGTTACTAGCAGCGCCTATGGGTAAGTTACACAGTGGTCCTCCATCCTACTATTCCCTCAAAGGATCATATGTACAGTTTACATGGCACCGGTACTGGTGTAGTGTAGACAGCCATCTTGGCCTTTTCCGCAAGCTACTCATGTAGTGACAGCCAATAGCAAGTGCTTCCCATGCCATATCTTGTTATACCTTTAAGGGCAAGGTGCATATTGTGGCATAAGGTTTTCTTCGCCATGTGTTGGTTATCATTCTTAAAGTGTTTTCCCCAAATTATAAGTTATACCAATAGGATAGGAGATAACTTGACTGCTGGGTCAGTGCTCCAGATATCCCGAGAATGGGGATCCTATGTCCCTGGAACTGGGTTCTCAAGAGCCCCATGATTAATACAACGGAAGTGCACATGCTAAATTTCTCAATGGGACTGCTGAAAATAGTCCAGCACTGTAGTCTGCTTTCTCCAAAATGTCCAGAAGGAATATACGGCACTCCTGGTGAGTAGACCAGGCGCCCAAGTAGGGTTCCAACCCGTAATCCAGTAGCAGCTATAAACTTGGCACTCAGAAATGTATAAACGTGCAGCAGATCTATTAGCAATCCACAATATAACGTTTCGGTCTGTTTAGACCTTCATCAGAACTGATTGCGGTCTGGGAAAGACTTGAGGTGATTGGAAGCAGCGACTTGGATCGTGCTGGGACATTGCGCTGCTACCACTGCTTTCTCCAAAAGTCCCATAGACAATGAATGAAGTGGAGGTCGAGCATGTGCACTTCTACTTCATACAAGACGGGGCTGTGCAGAGCCTAATTCCTGGGATCGCTGGAGGTTCCAGAGGACAAAATAACCTTTGAATCTATTTATATAATAGCTGTCATGCTCACGCCCTGACTGGTGGGCAAGAGCTCGGGGGGTTTGTGGCCCCACTGTGCCACAAACCAGACTACCCTGGAAGGGGCGTGACTATGACAGCTGCCTGGGTTTTTGCTGGAGCCTCTGTTGGTGAAGGCAGGCTCGTGTGGCAGGCAGTTGCCAGGTGCTACTCCAGGGTGGTGTCTGGCTGTGGCTGCTGATCCCACTTGGAGAACAGGGACACTAGGACAGGTGCGGGCGACTGGCAGATGAGCACTGCTGAAACTTGGACGAGTAGGCAAGCAGGCACGGCAGAGAACACAGGGCTGGCAGGCACGGCAGAGAACACAGGGCTGGCAGGCACGGCAGAGAACACAGGGCTGGCAGGCACGGCAGAGAACACAGGGCTGGCAGGCACGGCAGAGAACACAGGGCTGGCAGGCACGGCAGAGAACACAGGGCTGGCAGGCATGGCAGAGAACACAGGGCTGGCAGGCACGGCAGAGAACACAGGGCTGGCAGGAACCGCAGGAGTGCAGAGCAGAGGCAAAGCAGCAAGAGAGCGGAGCCCAGGCAAGGTCACAAGGGTTCAGAGCAGGCAGAGCTGCAAGAGTGCGGAGCATAAGCAGACTGAACACAAGGAAAGACACAGCAGGGAAGGAAGCCACAGACAAGGAGACTGAGATAAGACTAAGTTCAGACAAGGTAATGGAACAAGACAAGGAACAAGAACAAAGACACAGGGACCAGGATATTCTACCTCCTGGAGGGCAGACAACAAGATCAAGGCAAGAACACTGAGAAAAGCCTCTAGAGAGGGAGTAACACAGAGCAAGGCCTGTCAAACTCAGAAGTTAAGGTACCTTCACACTAAACGACTTTGCAACGATAACAATAGCGATCCGTGACGTTGCAGCGTCCTGGATAGCGATATCGTTGTGTTTGACACGCAGCAGCGATCTGGATCCTGCTGTGATATCGCTGGTCGTTGCTGAAAGTCCAGAACTTTATTTGGTCGTCAGATCGGCGTGTATCGTTGTGTTTGACAGCAAAAGCAACGATGCCAGCGATGTTTTACAATGGTAACCAGGGTAAATATCGGGTTACTAAGCGCAGGGCCGCGCTTAGTAACCCGATATTTACCCTGGTTACCATTGTAAATGTAAAAAAAAAAACGGAACATACTCACCTTCTGATGTCCGTCAGGTCCCTGGCCGTCTGCTTCCCGCACGGACTGTGAGCGCCGGCCGGCCGTAAAGCACAGCGGTGACGTCACCGCTGTGCTCTGCTTTTACTTTACGGCCGGCGCTCACAGTCAGTGCGGGAAGCAGACGGCCAGGGACATGATGGACACCAGAAGGTGAGTATGTAGTGTTTTTTTTTTACATTTACAATGGTAACCAGGGTAAACATCGGGTTACTAAGCGCGTCCCTGCGCTTAGTAACCCGATGTTTACCCTGGTTACCCGGGGACTTCGGCATCGTTGGTCGCTGGAGAGCTGTCTGTGTGACAGCTCTCCAGCGACCACACAGCGACGCTGCAGCGATCGACATCGTTGTCGATATCGCTGCAGCGTCGCTTAATGTGACGGTACCTTAAAACACAAACTGAGCTATCACATTGCACAGGCCCAGTCCACTGGGTGGAGCTGCACTAAATACTGGAGGCCTCTTGGTAATTGGTCAGGAACAGATTAGACAGGTGCACTAGATTCCTATAAGAACCAGAGAGTTCAGGCGCCGCCCCCCTATGCACACAGCCAGGAAGCATGCAGAGAGCAGAGACACAGAATATGGAGCCGGCAAGAAACAGAAACCACAACATGACCTGGAGCAGTGGGTAAGATAGTGTGAGAGATGAGAGGCCATGCCGTGATGCCAGCAGAGTTGTTACAATTGCCTTGTAATGTTTACATTTCCTGTTCTGTCCAGATGTCACCGTATCCCAGGATTCCAAGCAGAAGACGTTCACCGCCATATTGGGAAACCCAAGTGATGGTTGCTGGTACCAACCTATTGCACGGTACCACCGTCACACCACACACACACTCTATATGCCGTACGCACCACTCACACATCCTCTTGTGCGGTACCACCAGTGGAACACCGTCGCGAACATGTCACCTCCGGGATCAGCCAAATGATTCACTGATCGCCACCATCTTTGTACAGAAGGAGCACATGCACAGTTTTAATGTGACAGCCGCTATCTGTCTGTACAAAGAAGACGGCGGTCTGATTTACTGCGCCTGCACGAATTCTGCGCAGGCACAGTGAATCATTCAGCTGATCCCGGCAGCAGATGCGTTATGTATCTACAGGCAGAGGAAGCCGGTCACATTAAAGGGGTTATATCAATGCCAACATGGCTCCTCCTAAAAAGTACGCCAATGACAATGAAAGGAAAGTAGCAAAGGCACAACGTCGAAGACAACAAAGGGCAAAAGGGACTCTTGAAGAGCGACAGCATCTCTGGGACAAAAAAACTGCATATAAGCGTAGGCGTCAAGCACATGAGTCCCCTGATGCAAAAGTCATTAGATTATCACAGGATGCCATTAGGCAACAACAGCGCCGCATGTCTGCCCCCATAGTGACATTACCGCCCTCCCGATGAGATAGCATCGGGATTCCATCTAGGTTGGGAATAACCATAAAAGTAGCAACCATGCTGCCACCACAGACAAGTACATACAACCCGCAGGCTTCTGTACTGCACTAGAATAATGGCTGCTCCAGTCCCACAATGCTCATCATGGCACCAGAATGCAAGAAGAATCCAAGTACATGCTACCCCTCATCTGTAAGATCGATTGTCAGACTTATATGGGACGTGAGATGCCAGAAGAAAAGAAATATACTCAGAATAGGACAAGAGAAAGCTACGGTGTAGAAACAAGACTATACTGACACAGACTAAGGGTGTATTCACAGCAAACCTTCATTACTGATAAATGATGAGGAAATAAAAAAACTAGAGGGACTTTAAAGGAGAACCTAAGGGACATATGCCACCATGGTCCTAAATACTAGCATATGTCTGTGGAAATCCATCAGGAAGCCCTCCAATCATATACGAACCCGGGAGGGGGAAGCAGTGTCCGGGTGTGAGCATCAGTGTAAGGGCTTGTTTCCACTTGCGAGAAATATGTCTGTGTCTCGCATGTGGAAACCAAGCTCTGGCGCCGGCACTCCAGAGCGGAGCGTGCGGCTGCATAGGAGCACATGGAGCTGCACGCTCCGCTCCCAAGTGCCGGCGCCAGAGCTTGGTTTCCACATGCGAGACACGGACGTGTTTCTCGCAAGTGGAAACAAGCCCTAAGGGGGCAGCTAGGACTGCAAGATGGGGTCTGCATTCAGGATGCCAGAGCACATTTTATACATAAAGCAGATTAGCTCATTCTATTTTCAATACATCTAAAGCATTTTGATGTTTCCAGACAAGATGGAGCTTCTCCATACAGAGATCACTGGCAAACTGCTCCATATCATTTCACTCATTACAGTCTAGGCGCGGGGCATACACCCGGCGGGACAAGGCGAGGGGCAGACACCCGGCGGGACAAGGCATGTGGCATGGATCTGGCGAGAGACAGACACCCGGCGGAAAACGGGAATGAACCGGACAAGAGGCAGACACCCGGCAGGACCTGGCAATGGGCAGACACCCGGCGGGACCAGACATTGGGCAGACACCCGGCGGGACCAGAAATTGGGCAGACACCCGGCGGGACCAGAAATTGGGCAGACACCCGGCGGGACCAGACATTGGGCAGACACCCGGCGGGACCAGACATTGGGCAGACACCCGGCGGGACCAGACATTGGGCAGACACCCGGCGGGACCAGACATTGGGCAGACACCCGGCGGGACCAGACATTGGGCAGACACCCGGCGGGACCAGACATTGGGCAGACACCCGGCGGGACCAGACATTGGGCATGGATCGGGCAAGAGACAGACACCCGGCGGAAAAGGTGAAGGGGCATGAACCGGACGAGAGGCAGACACCTGGCGGGACCTGGCAAGGAGCAGACACCCGGCGGGACCGGGCATGGGGCATGAACCGGACGAGAGGCAGACACCCGGCGGGACCTGGCAATGGGCAGACACCCGGCGGGACCGGGCATGGGGCATGAACCGGACGAGAGGCAGACACCCGGCGGGACCTGGCAAGGAGCAGACACCCGGCGGGACCGGGCATGGGGCATGGATCTGGCGAGAGACAGACACCCGGCGGAAAAGGGGAATGAACCGGACAAGAGGCAGACACCCGGCAGGACCTGGCAATGGGCAGACACCTGGCGGGACTGGGCAAGGGGCAGACACCCGGCGGGACCAGACATTGGGCAGACACCCGGCGGGACCAGACATTGGGCATGGATCGGGCAAGAGACAGACACCCGGCGAAAAAGGTGAAGGGGCATGAACCGGACGAGAGGCAGACACCAGGCGGGAGCGGGCAGGGACCGGGCGAGGGGCAGACACCCGGCGGGCATCTAGGGGGGAGTTAATTATTTCAGCATTTTGTCCAACCTTTGCTGCCCCTGGAGCCCCCCCTTTATGTCTTGGCATTATAGAAGAGGGGAACATAATAGGGGGCTCGGAGGATCAGCTCTGAGACGTCGGGTAATCAGCCCCAATCACAGCACCGGAGAGGTAAGGCCCAGTACCAGGGCTCCAAACTGGGGAGGATGACAGCCGGCAGGCCGGGGCCGCCCGCACACATGAGTCGCTGCGCTCAGCACACGGGCTGCAGTATGGCGTCACCTCTATGATCTTCTCCTTCTTCTTCTGGTCGGTCTTCTTCGTTGGCGGAGGAGCTGGCACTTTCTTTGGTGGCATTGCGGTGCACGCAGTCCTGACTGCACTCCCTGCCTCACATAAGAGCTCGCTTTACGGCTGGAAGTTCAGCAGTGACGTCATCACTCCTAGACCAGCCGGAGAAACTGGACCTGCGTGACGCACAGTGCCGCCGCCGCCGGAGTGGCTGGACGGGATCTCCCATGGTGCTGTTCGCTGGTCAGGCATGATGGGATGTGTAGTGCGGACGTGTTCCTGAATCCCTCCTCTGTAGTCTGCAGTTACAGGACTGTGAGGGTCGGTGTGGGGGCTCATTACTGAGTGTGGACTGGACATTCCCTCTCACACAGACCATTGAGCCTGTACATAGCACCGCCCGTGCAGGAGCGCCGGACCTCAGAGTGCAGCTGTGCCTGACTGTTGGGGTCTCCGGACCACCCTCACCGATCAGAAGCACTATGCAATGAGAATTTAAACCTGCGGCCATGACCGGACACAGCGGATACAGCTAAGGTCCCTAGTGCAAACCCAGCTTCCCCTCCTCAGGCTGCAGCAGACAGGCCCGTGTTTTACCTTGAGTGTACAGTGACAGAGCAGCGGTATATCAGCAGTGTACAGTGACAGAGCAGCGGTATATCAGCAGTGTACAGTGACAGAGCAGCGGTATATCAGCAGTGTACAGTGACAGAGCAGCGGTATATCAGCAGCGTACAGTGACAGAGCAGCGGTATATCAGCAGTGTACAGTGACAGCAGCGGTATATCTGCAGTGTACAGTGACAGCAGCGGTATATCAGCAGTGTACAGTGACAGAGCAGCGGTATATCAGCAGCGTACAGTGACAGAGCAGCGGTATATCAGCAGTGTACAGTGACAGAGAAGCGGTATATCTGCAGTGTACAGTGACAGAGCAGCGGTATATCAGCAGTGTACAGTGACAGCAGCGGTATATCTGCAGTGTACAGTGACAGCAGCGGTATATCAGCAGTGTACAGTGACAGAGCAGCGGTATATCAGCAGCGTACAGTGACAGAGCAGCGGTATATCAGCAGTGTACAGTGACAGAGCAGCGGTATATCTGCAGTGTACAGTGACAGCAGCGGTATATCAGCAGTGTACAGTGACAGAGCAGCGGTATATCAGCAGTGTACAGTGACAGCAGCGGTATATCTGCAGTGTACAGTGACAGCAGCGGTATATCAGCAGTGTACAGTGACAGAGCAGCGGTATATCAGCAGCGTACAGTGACAGCAGCGGTATATCAGCAGTGTACAGTGACAGCAGCGGTATATCAGCAGTGTACAGTGACAGAGCAGCGGTATATCAGCAGTGTACAGTGACAGAGCAGCGGTATATCAGCAGTGTACAGTGACAGAGCAGCGGTATATCAGCAGTGTACAGTGACAGCAGCGGTATATCAGCAGTGTACAGTGACAGAGCAGCGGTATATCAGCAGTGTACAGTGACAGCAGCGGTATATCTGCAGTGTACAGTGACAGCAGCGGTATATCAGCAGTGTACAGTGACAGAGCAGCGGTATATCTGCAGTGTACAGTGACAGAGCAGCGGTATATCAGCAGTGTACAGTTACAGCAGCGGTATATCTGCAGTGTACAGTGACAGCAGCGGTATATCAGCAGCGTACAGTGACAGCAGCGGTATATCTGCAGTGTACAGTGACAGAGCAGCGGTATATCTGCAGTGTAAAGTGACAGAGCAGCAGTATATCTGCAGTGTACAGTGACAGAGCAGCGGTATATCAGCAGTGTACAGTGACAGCAGCGGTATATCAGCAGTGTACAGTGACAGAGCAGCGGTATATCAGCAGTGTACAGTGACAGAGCAGCGGTATATCAGCAGTGTACAGTGACAGCAGCGGTATATCTGCAGCGTACAGTGACAGACCAGCGGTATATCAGCAGCGTACAGTGACAGAGCAGCGATATATCAGCAGCGTACAGTGACAGAGCAGCGGTATATCAGCAGTGTACAGTGACAGCAGCGGTATATCTGCAGTGTACAGTGACAGAGCAGCGGTATATCAGCAGTGTACAGTGACAGCAGCGGTATATCTGCAGTGTACAGTGACAGAGCAGCGGTATATCAGCAGTGTACAGTGACAGAGCAGCGGTATATCAGCAGCGTACAGTGACAAAGCATCGGTATATCAGCAGCATACAGTGACAGAGCAGCGGTATATCAGCAGTGTACAGTGACAGAGCAGCGGTATATCAGCAGTGTACAGTGATAGAGCAGCGGTATATGTGCAGTGTACAGTGACAGAGCAGCGGTATATCAGCAGCGTACAGTGACAGAGCAGCGGTATATCAGCAGTGTACAGTGACAGAGCAGCGGTATATCAGCAGCGTACAGTGACAGCAGCGGTATATCAGCAGTGTACAGTGACAGCAGCGGTATATCAGCAGCGGTATATCAGCAGCGTACAGTGACAGCAGCGGTATATCTGCAGTGTACAGTGACAGCAGCGGTATATCTGCAGTGTACAGTGACAGAGCAGCGGTATATCTGCAGTGTACAGTGACAGCAGCGGTATATCAGCAGTGTACAATGACAGAGCAGCGGTATATCTGCAGTGTACAGTGACAGCAGCGGTATATCAGCAGTGTACAGTGACAGCGGCGGTATATCAGCAGTGTACAGTGACAGAGCAGCGGTATATCAGCAGCGTACAGTGACAGAGCAGCGGTATATCAGCAGTGTACAATGACAGAGCAGCGGTATATCAGCAGCGTACAGTGACAGAGCAGCGGTATATCAGCAGTGTACAGTGACAGAGCAGCGGTATATCTGAAGTGTACAGTGACAGCAGCGGTATATCAGCAGTGTACAGTGACAGCAGCGGTATATCAGCAGTGTACAGTGACAGAGCAGCGGTATATCAGCAGCGTACAGTGACAGAGCAGCGGTATATCAGCAGCGTACAGTGACAGAGCAGCGGTATATCAGCAGCGTACAGTGACAGAGCAGCGGTATATCTGCAGTGTACAGTGACAGCGGTATATCAGCAGTGTACAGTGACAGAGCAGTGGTATATCTGCAGTGTACAGTGACAGAGCAGCGGTATATCTGCAGTGTACAGTGACAGCAGCGGTATATCAGCAGTGTACAATGACAGAGCAGCAGTATATCTGCAGTGTACAGTGACAGCAGCGGTACATCTGCAGTGTACAGTGACAGCAGCGGTATATCAGCATTGTACAGTGACAGCAGCGGTATATCAGCAGCGTACAGTGACAGAGCAGCGGTACATCTGCAGTGTACAGTGACAGCAGCGGTATATCAGCAGTATACAGTGACAGCAGCGGTATATCTGCAGTGTACAGTGACAGAGCAGCGGTATATCTGCAGTGTACAGTGACAGCTGCAGTATATCAGCAGTGTACAATGACAGAGCAGCGGTATATCTGCAGTGTACAGTGACAGCAGCGGTATATCAGCAGCGTACAGTGACAGAGCAGCGGTACATCTGCAGTGTACAGTGACAGCAGCGGTATATCAGCAGTGTACAGTGACAGCAGCGGTATATCTGCAGTGTACAGTGACAGAGCAGCGGTATATCTGCAGTGTACAGTGACAGCTGCGGTATATCAGCAGTGTACAATGACAGAGCAGCGGTATATCTGCAGTGTACAGTGACAGCTGCGGTATATCAGCAGTGTACAATGACAGAGCAGCGGTATATCTGCAGTGTACAGTGACAGCAGCGGTATATCAGCAGTGTACAGTGACAGCAGCGGTATATCAGCAGTGTACAGTGACAGCAGCGGTATATCTGCAGTGTACAGTGACAGAGCAGCGGTATATCTGCAGTGTACAGTGACAGAGCAGCGGTATATCAGCAGTGTACAGTGACAGAGCAGCGGTATATCAGCAGCGTACAGTGACAGAGCAGCGGTATATCAGCAGCGTACAGTGACAGAGCAGCGGTATATCAGCAGCGTACAGTGACAGAGCAGCGGTATATCTGCAGTGTACAGTGACAGCAGCGGTATATCTGCAGTGTACAGTGACAGAGCAGCGGTATATCAGCAGCGTACAGTGACAGCAGCGGTATATCAGCAGTGTACAGTGACAGCAGCGGTATATCAGCAGTGTACAGTGACAGAGCAGCGGTATATCAGCAGTGTACAGTGACAGAGCAGCGGTATATCAGCAGTGTACAGTGACAGAGCAGCGGTATATCAGCAGTGTACAGTGACAGCAGAGGTATATCAGCAGTGTACAGTGACAGAGCAGCGGTATATCAGCAGTGTACAGTGACAGCAGCGGTATATCTGCAGTGTACAGTGACAGCAGCGGTATATCAGCAGTGTACAGTGACAGAGCAGCGGTATATCTGCAGTGTACAGTGACAGCAGCGGTATATCAGCAGTGTACAGTGACAGAGCAGCGGTATATCTGCAGTGTACAGTGACAGAGCAGCGGTATATCAGCAGTGTACAGTGACAGCAGCGGTATATCTGCAGTGTACAGTGACAGCAGCGGTATATCTGCAGTGTACAGTGACAGCAGCGGTATATCAGCAGCGTACAGTGACAGAGCAGCGGTATATCTGCAGTGTACAGTGACAGAGCAGCGGTATATCTGCAGTGTACAGTGACAGAGCAGCGGTATATCAGCAGTGTACAGTGACAGCAGCGGTATATCAGCAGTGTACAGTGACAGAGCAGCGGTATATCAGCAGTGTACAGTGACAGAGCAGCGGTATATCAGCAGTGTACAGTGACAGCAGCGGTATATCTGCAGTGTACAGTGACAGAGCAGCGGTATATCAGCAGCGTACAGTGACAGAGCAGCGATATATCAGCAGCGTACAGTGACAGAGCAGCGGTATATCAGCAGTGTACAGTGACAGCAGCGGTATATCTGCAGTGTACAGTGACAGAGCAGCGGTATATCAGCAGTGTACAGTGACAGCAGCGGTATATCTGCAGTGTACAGTGACAGAGCAGCGGTATATCAGCAGTGTACAGTGACAGAGCAGCGGTATATCAGCAGCGTACAGTGACAAAGCAGCGGTATATCAGCAGCATACAGTGACAGAGCAGCGGTATATCAGCAGTGTACAGTGACAGAGCAGCGGTATATCAGCAGTGTACAGTGACAGAGCAGCGGTATATGTGCAGTGTACAGTGACAGAGCAGCGGTATATCAGCAGCGTACAGTGACAGAGCAGCGGTATATCAGCAGTGTACAGTGACAGAGCAGCGGTATATCAGCAGCGTACAGTGACAGCAGCGGTATATCAGCAGTGTACAGTGACAGCAGCGGTATATCAGCAGCGGTATATCAGCAGCGTACAGTGACAGCAGCGGTATATCTGCAGTGTACAGTGACAGCAGCGGTATATCTGCAGTGTACAGTGACAGCAGCGGTATATCAGCAGTGTACAGTGACAGCGGCGGTATATCAGCAGTGTACAGTGACAGAGCAGCGGTATATCAGCAGCGTACAGTGACAGAGCAGCGGTATATCAGCAGTGTACAGTGACAGAGCAGCGGTATATCAGCAGCGTACAGTGACAGAGCAGCGGTATATCTGAAGTGTACAGTGACAGCAGCGGTATATCAGCAGTGTACAGTGACAGCAGCGGTATATCAGCAGTGTACAGTGACAGAGCAGCGGTATATCAGCAGCGTACAGTGACAGAGCAGCGGTATATCAGCAGCGTACAGTGACAGAGCAGCGGTATATCAGCAGCGTACAGTGACAGAGCAGCGGTATATCTGCAGTGTACAGTGACAGCGGTATATCAGCAGGGTACAGTGACAGAGCAGTGGTATATCTGCAGTGTACAGTGACAGAGCAGCGGTATATCTGCAGTGTACAGTGACAGCAGCGGTATATCAGCAGTGTACAATGACAGAGCAGCAGTATATCTGCAGTGTACAGTGACAGCAGCGGTACATCTGCAGTGTACAGTGACAGCAGCGGTATATCAGCATTGTACAGTGACAGCAGCGGTATATCAGCAGCGTACAGTGACAGAGCAGCGGTACATCTGCAGTGTACAGTGACAGCAGCGGTATATCAGCAGTATACAGTGACAGCAGCGGTATATCTGCAGTGTACAGTGACAGAGCAGCGGTATATCTGCAGTGTAGTGACAGAGCAGTGGTATATCAGCAGCGTACAGTGACAGAGCAGCGGTATATCAGCAGCGTACAGTGACAGAGCAGCGGTATATCTGCAGTGTACAGTGACAGCGGTATATCAGCAGTGTACAGTGACAGAGCAGTGGTGTATCTGCAGTGTACAGTCACAGAGCAGCGGTATATCTGCAGTGTACAGTGACAGCAGCGGTATATCAGCAGTGTACAATGACAGAGCAGCGGTATATCTGCAGTGTACAGTGACAGCAGCGGTACATCTGCAGTGTACAGTGACAGCAGCGGTATATCAGCAGTGTACAGTGACAGCAGCGGTATATCAGCAGCGTACAGTGACAGAGCAGCGGTACATCTGCAGTGTACAGTGACAGCAGCGGTATATCAGCAGTGTACAGTGACAGCAGCGGTATATCTGCAGTGTACAGTGACAGAGCAGCGGGATATATGCAGTGTACAGTGACAGCTGCGGTATATCAGCAGTGTACAATGATAGAGCAGCGGTATATCTGCAGTGTACAATGACAGCAGCGGTATATCTGCAGTGTACAGTGACAGCAGCGGTATATCAGCAGTGTACAGTGACAGCAGCGGTATATCAGCAGCGTACAGTGACAGCAGCGGTACATCTGCAGTGTACAGTGACAGCAGCGGTATATCAGCAGTGTACAGTGACAGCAGCGGTATATCTGCAGTGTACAGTGACAGAGCAGCGGTATATCTGCAGTGTACAGTGACAGCTGCGGTATATCAGCAGTGTACAATGACAGAGCAGTGGTATATCTGCAGTGTACAGTGACAGCTGCGGTATATCAGCAGTGTACAATGACAGAGCAGCGGTATATCTGCAGTGTACAGTGACAGCAGCGGTATATCTGTAGTGTACAGTGACAGCAGCGGTATATCTGCAGTGTACAGTGACAGAGCAGCGGTATATCTGCAGTGTACAGTGACAGAGCAGCGGTATATCAGCAGCGTACAGTGACAGCAGCGGTATATCAGCAGTGTACAGTGACAGCAGCGGTATATCAGCAGCGTACAGTGACAGCAGTGGTATATCAGCAGTGTACAGTGACAGCAGCGGTATATCAGCAGTGTACAGTGACAGAGCAGCGGTATATCAGCAGCGTACAGTGACAGCAGTGGTATATCAGCAGCGTACAGTGACAGCAGCGATATATCAGCAGTGTACAGTGACAGAGCAGCGGTATATCAGCAGCGTACAGTGACAGAGCAGCGGTATATCAGCAGTGTACAGTGACAGCAGCGGTATATCAGCAGTGTACAGTGACAGAGCAGCGGTATATCAGCAGTGTACAGTGACAGCAGCGGTATATCAGCAGCGTACAGTGACAGAGCAGCGGTATATCAGCAGTGTACAGTGACAGAGCAGCGGTATATCTGCAGCATACAGTGACAGAGCAGCGGTATATCAGCAATGTACAGTGACAGCAGCGGTATATCAGCAGCGTACAGTGACAGAGTAACGGTATATCAGCAGTGTACAGTGACAGAGCAGCGGTATATCAGCAGTGTACAGTGACAGCAGCAGTATATCTGCAGCATACAGTGACAGCAGCGGTTTATCAGCAGTGTACAGTGACAGCAGTGGTATATCAGCAGTGTACAGTGACAGAGCAGCGGTATATCTGCAGCATACAGTGACAGAGCAGCGGTATATCAGCAGTGTACAGTGGCAGCAGCGGTATATCTGCAGTGTACAGTGACAGAGCAGCGGTATATCAGCAGCGTACAGTGACAGAGCAGCGGTATATCAGCAGCGTACAGTGACAGTAGCGGTATATCTGCAGTGTACAGTGACAGCAGCGGTATATCAGCAGCGTACAGTGACAGAGCAGCGGTATATCAGCAGTGTACAGTGACAGCAGCGGTATATCAGCAGTGTACAGTGACAGAGCAGCGGTATATCAGCAGCGTACAGTGACAGCAGCGGTATATCTGCAGTGTACAGTGACAGCAGCGGTATATCAGCAGTGTACAGTGACAGAGCAGCGGTATATCTGCAGCATACAGTGACAGAGCAGCGGTATATCAGCAGTGTACAGTGGCAGCAGCGGTATATCTGCAGTGTACAGTGACAGAGCAGCGGTATATCAGCAGCGTACAGTGACAGCATTGGTATATCAGCAGCGTACAGTGACAGTAGCGGTATATCTGCAGCGTACAGTGATAGCAGCGGTATATCTGCAGTGTACAGTGACAGCAGCGGTATATCAGCAGTGTACAGTAACAGAGCAGCGGTATATCAGCAGTGTACAGTGACAGAGCAGCGGTATATCTGCAGTGTACAGTGACAGAGCAGCGGTATATCAGCAGTGTACAGTGACAGAGCAGCCGTATATCAGCAGCGTACAGTGACAGCAGCGGTATATCAGCAGTGTACAGTGACAGAGCAGCGGTATATCTGCAGCGTACATGACAGAGCAGCTGTATATCAGCAGTGTACAGTGACAGCAGCGGTATATCAGCAGCGTACAGTGGCAGAGCAGTGGTATATCAGCAGTGTACAGTGACAGCAGCGGTATATCAGCAGTGTACAGTGACAGCAGCGGTATATCAGCAGCGTACAGTGACAGCAGCGGTATATCTGCAGTGTACAGTGACAGCAGCGGTATATCAGCAGTGTACAGTGACAGCAGCGGTATATCTGCAGCATACAGTGACAGAGCAGCGGTATATCAGCAGTGTACAGTGGCAGCAGCGGTATATCTGCAGTGTACAGTGACAGAGCAGCGGTATATCAGCAGCGTACAGTGACAGCAGTGGTATATCAGCAGCGTACAGTGACAGTAGCGGTATATCTGCAGCGTACAGTGATAGCAGCGGTATATCTGCAGTGTACAGTGACAGCAGCGGTATATCAGCAGTGTACAGTAACAGAGCAGCGGTATATCAGCAGTGTACAGTGACAGAGCAGCGGTATATCTTCAGTGTACAGTGACAGAGCAGCGGTATATCAGCAGTGTACAGTGACAGAGCAGCCGTATATCAGCAGCGTACAGTGACAGCAGCGGTATATCAGCAGTGTACAGTGACAGAGCAGCGGTATATCTGCAGCGTACATGACAGAGCAGCTGTATATCAGCAGTGTACAGTGACAGCAGCGGTATATCAGCAGCGTACAGTGACAGAGCAGCGGTATATCAGCAGCGTACAGTGACAGAGCAGCGGTATATCAGCAGTGTACAGTGACAGCAGCGGTATATCAGCAGCGTACAGTGACAGTAGCGGTATATCTGCAGCGTACAGTGATAGCAGCGGTATATCTGCAGTGTACAGTGACAGCAGCGGTATATCAGCAGTGTACAGTAACAGCAGCGGTATATCAGCAGTGTACAGTGACAGAGCAGCGGTATATCTGCAGTGTACAGTGACAGAGCAGCGGTATATCAGCAGTGTACAGTGACAGAGCAGCCGTATATCAGCAGCGTACAGTGACAGCAGCGGTATATCAGCAGTGTACAGTGATAGAGCAGCGGTATATCTGCAGCGTACATGACAGAGCAGCTGTATATCAGCAGTGTACAGTGACAGCAGCGGTATATCAGCAGCGTACAGTGACAGAGCAGCGGTATATCAGCAGCGTACAGTGACAGCAGCGGTATATCAGCAGCGTACAGTGACAGCAGCGGTATATCAGCAGCGTACAGTGACAGAGCAGCGGTATATCAGCAGTGTACAGTGACAGAGCAGCGGTATATCTGCAGCATACAGTGACAGCAGCGGTGGTATATCTGCAGTGTACAGTGAGAGAGCAGTGGTATATCTACAGCGTACTGTGACAGAGCAGCGGGTGATGCCCACAAGTCACTCTAAAGGTACCTTCACACTAAGCGACTTTGCAGCGAGAACGATGACGATCCGTGACGTTGCAGCGTCCTGGATAGCGATCTCGTTGTGTTTGACACGCAGCAGCGATCTGGATCCCGCTGTGATAACGTTGGTCGGAGCTAGAAGTCCATTACTTTATTTCGTCGCTGATCACCCGCTGTCATCGCTGGATCGGTGTGTGTGACACCGATCCAGCGATGTGTTCACTTGTAACCAGGGTAAACATCGGGTTACTAAGCGCAGGGCCACGCTTAGTAACCCAATATTTACCCTGGTTACCATTGTAAAAGTTAAAAAATAAACAGTACATACTCACATTCTGATGTCTGTCACGTCCCCCGGCGTCCACAGGGTTACGTGCTGCTGCTCAGAGCTTCCTGCACTGACTGTGTCAGTGCCGGCCATAAAGCAGAGCACAGCGGTGACGTCACCGCTGTGCTCTGCTTTACTGCCGGCGCTGACACAGTCAGTGCAGGAAGCTCTGAGCAGCAGCGCGTAACCCTGTGGACGCCGGCGGACGTGACAGACATCAGAATGTGAGTATGTACTGGTTTTTTTTTTACTTTTACAATGGTAACCAGGGTAAATATCAGGTTACTAAGCGCGGCCCTGCACTTAGTAACCCGATGTTTACCCTGGTTACCCGGGTGCTGCAGGGGGACTTCGGCATCGTTGAAGACAGTTTCAACGATGCCGAAGTCGTTCCCCTGATCGTTGGTCGCTGGAGAGATCAGGTCGTATCGCTGGTCGTGATCGTTGGTAAGTTGTTTAGTGTAACGGTACCTTTACGGTACCTTTAGGGTATGTGTCCACCTTCAGGATGGCCGGCGGTATGGATGGAGCGGCAAACCCGCTCCGTCCTAAGCCCCGCCCCCTTCTGTGACGCGATGATGCCGGATGTGTTCATTGCACACATCCGACATCATCGCACCCCACACATATGGCCCTGTGATATACCTTGCGGCAGCGCAGCGTCGCCGCAAGGTACACAGACATGCTGCGATCTTAAAAGATGCGCAGCATGTCCAGAATCGCAGGGCCGCCGGGTTCGTGTTACCACGCATAGTGGAGACGGGATTTTATAAAATCCCCTGCACTATGCTGTAACATCTGGACGCTGCGTGTTTGACGCTGCGTCTCTGCGCAGCGTCAAACACGCAGCGTTTCCTGCACGTGGACACATACCCTAATGCTGTGGATGTAGGATTTACATGGGTTACCTCATTCATTAAAGGGAACCTGTCACCCCCAAAATGGAAGGTGAGCTAAGCCCACCGGCATCAGGGGCTTATCTACAGCACTCTGTAATGCTGTAGATAAGCCCCCAATGTAACCTGAAAGGTGAGAAAAAGAGGTTAGATTATACTCACCCAGGGGCGGTCCCGCTGCTGGTCCGGTCTGATGGGAGTCGCGGTCCGGTCCCTCCCATCTTGTTACGATGACGTCCTATTCTTGTCTTCACGCTGCAGCTCCGATGCAGGCGTACTTTGTCTAACCTGTTGAGGGCAGAGCAAAGTACTGCAGTGCGCAGGTGTCGGGAAAGGTCCGAGAGGCCCAGCGCCTGCGCACTGCAGTACTTTGCTCTGCCCTCAACAGGGTAGACAAAGTACGCCTGCATCGGAGCTGCAGTGTGAAGACAAGAAGAGGACGTCATCGTAAGAAGATGGGAGGCCCCGGACCGCGACGCCCACCGCCCTGGGACCGCCCCTGGGTGAGTATAATCTAAACTCTTTTTCTCATCTTTCAGGATACATCAGGGGCTTATCTACAGCATACAGCCTCTGATGCTGGTGGGCTTAGCTCACCCTCGATTTTGGGGGTGACAGGTTCCCTTTAAGAACAGATTTACTTTCCAATGATCGGTTCCTTTTCCCCATCATTATTAGTATCTCTGCCTTGTGTACCTGAGGGGATGTGCTGCCGACCAATATCCATGCTTAGGCCTGCCTTTCGGATGGGATCAGGACCATAGTTGCTTGTTTTTTAGCTCATCAATGATCGTTTATACAGGAAAATTATTTGTAACAAGCTTTCTTATAAGGCTATGTGCACACGTTGCCGATTTGCCTCTGGAATTTTTTGTGTGGATTCTGCATCTCTTGGCAGAAAACGCAGGTGCGGATTTGATGCGTTTTTTATGCGGATTTACTGTGGACTTTGTGTGGATTTCATGCGTTTTTACCCCTGCGGATTTCTATAATGGAAAGGGTACAAAAACGCTGCAGATCCGCACAAATAAATTACATGCTCCTTCTTTTAATCCGCAGCGTTTTTCGTGCTGAATTTTCCGCACCATTATCACAGTTTTTTTTTTCCATTGATTTCCATTACCTGGCCCCTTTGCAGAGAAACAGCCCCAAAGCATGATGTTTCCACCACCATGCTTTACAGTAGGTATGGTGTTTGATGGATGCAACTCAGTATTCTTTTTCCTCCAAACACGACAAGTTGTGTTTCTACCAAACAGTTCCAGTTTGGTTTCATCAGACCATAGGACATTCTCCCAAAACTCCTCTGGATCATCCAAATGCTCTCTAGCAAACTTCAGACGGGCCCGGACATGTACTGGCTTAAGCAGTGGGACACGTCTGGCACTGCAGGATCTGAGTCCATGGTGGCGTAGTGTGTTACTTATGGTAGGCCTTGTTACATTGGTCCCAGCTCTCTGCAGTTCATTCACTAGGTCCCCCCGCGTGGTTCTGGGATTTTTGCTCACTGTTCTTGGGGTCATTCTGACCCCACGGGGTGGGATTTTGCGTGGAGCCCCAGATCGAGGGAGATTATCAGTGGTCTTGAATGTCTTCCATTTTCTAATTATTGCTCCCACTGTTGATTTCTTCACTCCAAGCTGGTTGGCTATTGCAGATTCAGTCTTCCCAGCCTGGTGCAGGGCTACAATTTTGTTTCTGGTGTCCTTTGACAGCTCTTTGGTCTTCACCATAGTGGAGTTTGGAGTCAGACTGTTTGAGGGTGTGCACAGGTGTCTTTTTATACTGATAACAAGTTTAAACAGGTGCCATTACTACAGGTAATGAGTGGAGGAAAGAGGAGACTCTTAAAGAAGAAGTTACAGGTCTGTGAGAGCCAGAAATCTTGATTGTTTGTTTCTGACCAAATACTTATTTTCCACCATAATATGCAAATAAAATGATAAAAAAAACAGACAATGTGATTTTCTGGATTTTTTTTTTCTCAGTTTGTCTCCCATAGTTGAGGTCTACCTATGATGTAAATTACAGACGCCTCTCATCTTTTTAAGTGGTGGAACTTGCACTATTGCTGAATGACTAAATACTTTTTTGCCCCACTGTGTATATATATATATATATATATATATATATATATATATATATATATATATATATATTGTGTGTGTGTGTGTGTTAGTATATATATATATGTATGTGTGTATAAACCCTCAAAAACCTGGAGCCACCTGGTGGCTTCACTGATTGGTCACACCCAGCCACGAACAATCAGCGACAGTCGCAGTCCGCCCGCGAATTGGCACGGAATTTGAACCACGCTTCGCTAATTGGTCGTGCCCGGACGGCCGAATCCTGTGTATAAATTGCATTATTCTGAAAACTTCATAAATAAACTACATACATGTTCTAGAATACCTGATGCATTAGAATCGGGCCACCATCTAGTTAAGAATAAGTCAGTAGGCAGGGGATGGAAATTCCAGCAAGACAATGATACTAAGCACACATCCAATTTAGTAAAAAATTGGTTAGCAAAGAAAAATGTTCTTCTGTTGCAACGGCCAAGCCAATCACCTGATTTAAACCCTATAGCGCACGTTTGGGATGAGTTAGGGTGAAGAGTTGGGTCCTGTACCCATTACGATAAAGACGAATTGCTTGCAGATTTGCAAATGGAACGGAGCAAGATCCCTCAGGATGGCTTGAAAACCCCAACAAGAGGTAATGCTACACAATGGTAAGTTATGGCATTGTACACAATGAATTATTCTCAATGTTGTTATCAGTAAATAAACTGTTGGTCGTCAGCTTACTTTCATTAAAGGGAACCTGTCACCCCCAAAATAGTATATGAGCTAAGCCCACCAGCATCAGGGGCTTATCTACAGCATTCTGTAATGCTGTAGATAAGCCCCCGATGTATCCTGAGAGATGAGAAAAAGAGGTTAGATTATACTCACCCAGGGGCGGTCCCGATGCGGTCCGGTCCAATGGGTGTCGCGGTCCGGTCCGGGGCCTCCCATCTTCATAGGATGACGTCCTCTTCTTGTATTCACGCTGCAGCTCCGGCGCAGGCATACTGATTTGCCCTGTTGAGGGCAGAGCAAAGTTCTGCAGTGCGCAGGCGCCGGGAAAGGTCAGAGAGGCCCGGTACCTGCACACTGCAGTACTTTGCTCTGCCCTCAACAGGGCAAATCAGTACGCCTGCGCCGGAGCCACAGTGTGAAGACAAGAAGAGGACGTCATCGTAAGAAGGTAGGAGGCCCCGGACCGGACCGCGACACCCATCGGACCAGAACTGGACCAGAACCGCCCCTGGGTGAGTATAATAAAACCTGTTTTTCTCATCTTTCAGGATACATCGGGGGCTGATCCACAGCATTACAGAATGCTGTAGATAAGCCCCTGATGCTGGTGGGCTTAGCTCATCTTCCATTTTGGAGGTGACAGGTTCCCTTTAAATACCCCAAACTATATTCTGAAGCATTTTGGTTAAAATGAAGGTGTACGATGACAACGTCATGCACTTTTAATTCTTCACCAGGAAAATGGCCTCAGACAGAAGTAATCACACTCTATTAAAAAATGAAAAACTTTTGGTTGCTATTGTATGTGCAAGTATGTGCGTATATATGATACATACATGTGTGTTAGGCTGTGTGCACATGCTGAAGACAATCTCTGCATCTACTGGCAGGAAAAATGCAGTTGCAAAACCATGTGTGAACTTTCTGGTGCGTTTTTAATAATTTGAATGAAGTGAATGGTAAAAAATGCACAGAGCATTGACATGCAGCAGATTATTTTCCAAATGTGCAAGTTAGAAATAAACGTGTGCAATTGTGCATGACTCTTTTCTATAAAATCAGAATGGAAAAACGCACAAAATCTGCAACGTGCTAGTATGTGTGTGTGTATATATATCTGTGCTAGTATGTGTGTATGTTAGATATATATGTGTGCACATCAGGGCCGGACTGGCCATCTGGCCGGTGCCAGTAGTGGGCCGCTGCACTAACCCCCCCCTCCCCCCGCCAGTGCCGCCGCCACCGCCACATTCAACTATGCCAGTTCAATGCAATGATGGAGGAGAGAGCGTCTGCTGATGCTCCCTCTCCTGTTGTGAATTCCGCTCTTTGGCTCCCTCCGGTGGTTGTAAGTGGCACTTTTGTGAGATCTGCTCTTGGGCTCCCTCCGGTGGGTTTAAGTGGAACTGCTGCTTCTTGGATTTAGCATTCAGCAGCTGCTTCCACTGATCATCTATTCTGGCTCGGCTATTTATCCTGGCTCTGTCCTTCAGCCTGTGCCAGTTGTCAATGGTTCCTGGTTGGATTTACATCTCTCTTGGATTTCCCTGATATTCTGTCCAGTTCACCAAAGATAAGTCCTTGCTTTGTTCTTTTGCAGTTCACTTGTTGTGGACTTAATCGTTCAGCACATTCTATGTTTTTTCTAGTCCAGCTTGTCAGTATGTTTTGTTCAGTTAAGCTGGAAGCTCTGGAAAGCAGATTTACCCTCCGCACCTTTAGTCAGGTGTGGAGATTTTTATAAACTCTGTGGTGGATTTTTCTAGTTTTTAATACTGACCGCACAGTATTCTGTCCTGTACTATCTGTCTAGCTAGATTGGCCTCCTTTGCTACATCCTGGTTTCATTCTGTGTATGTCATTTCCCTCTCCACTCACAGTCAATATTTGTGGGGGGCTGTCTGTCCTTTGGGAATTTTCTCTGAGGCAAGATAGCTTTCCTGTTTCTATCTTTAGGGGTAGTTAGTCCTCCGGCTGTGACGAGGTGTCTAGGGAGTGACAGGAACATCCCACGGCTACTTCTAGTGTTGTGTTAAGCTCAGGAACTGCGGTCAGTACAGGTACCACATCCTCCAGAGCACGTCCCATGTTGCTCCTAAACCACCAGTTCATAACAGTACAACTGGCCACAAATGAATTAAATGCATCTCAAAAGAAGGAAAAAAAAGTTCTGAACCATTTTTTTTTTTTTTTCAGTCTGTTTTGTCTTTTTTTTTCCTCTTAATCTCTGGGTGGTTCAGGATTTTGGTGCTGGCATGGATGTTCAGGGTTTGTTTTCTCATGTGGATCAACTTGCTGCAAGAGTACAGAGTATCCAAGATTATGTTGTCCAGACTCCGGCTTTAGAGCCTAAAATTCCTACTCCTGATTTGTTTTTTGGGGATAGATCCAAGTTTTTGAACTTCAAAAATAACTGCAAATTGTTTTTTGCTTTGAAACCCCGTTCCTCTGGTGATCCCATTCAGCAGGTTAAGATTGTCATCTCTCTGCTGCGTGGTGACCCTCAGGACTGGGCATTCTCCCTTGAATCAGGGGATCCGGCATTGCTTAATGTAGACGCATTTTTTCAAGCACTCGGATTATTGTATGACGAACCTAATTCTGTGGATCATGCAGAAAAAACCTTGTTGGCCCTGTGACAGGGTCAGGAAGCGGCAGAAGTATACTGCCAGAAATTTAGAAAATGGTCTGTGCTCACTAAATGGAATGAGGATGCTCTGGCAGCAATTTTCAGAAAGGGTCTTTCTGAAGCCCTTAACCCCTTCACCCCCAAGGGTGGTTTGCATGTTAATGACCGGGCCAATTTTTACAATTCTGACCACTGTCCCTTTATGAGGTTATAACTCTGGAACACTTCAACGGATCTTGGCGATTCTGACATTATTTTCTCGTGACATATTGTACTTCATGATAGTGGTAAAATTTCTTTGATATAACTTGCGTTTATTTGTAAAAAAAACGAATATTTGGCGAAAATTTTGAAAATTTTGCAATTTTCCAACTTTGAATATTTATGCCCTTAAATCACAGACATATGTTGTCACGATTCACACCGTGACTGTCACCAATTGTCAAGGTCCCTTAGCCGCTGCCCACAATATGTCACGGATTGGGGTGACTTTAGACCAGCAGACGGCTATCACATGTGCAGGGGCTTATCCTAGTTATCCCTCCACTGCCACAATGTGATGAAAAAACACCCACGAGGCTATTGACCTCTTAGTTTACAGCAGGGGCTTATTTTAGGTATCCCACTGCTCTTCAATATACCATGAACTGCAGGGATTTGTGTCTATCCCGCTTACAGTTCCACTTAACACTTGCAGCTCTCTGGCGCCCCCCTTTCTCTCAGGTCAGATTAGGTACTGCACCTGGGGTAATTAGTTGCCAGAAAGGCTGCCTGCTATGTACTGGCTATTGGGCGCACTGCAGCAACGCGATAACTACTCACACTCAGGCAGGAACAATAATTATCAAGCCGCAGTCGCTACAGTGACCCCCCCAAAAAGCCGGCACACGGTAAGCTGCCACCAGCGCCGATTAAACGGGTTCGGCTGCTAACCCCCAAAATAGTAGCGTAATTCCCTTCAGAGACAGGGTACGGTTTAGGGCAGGAAGAACGAACTAGTATTCAAGAGTATACCCCATAAATGATTTTTAGGCAGTGTTTATAAAATATTTTACAAAGATGTTACAAATGAGACAATTGCAAATATGTACAAGGTAATTATGAAAATAAAAGGATTAAAGGAAGAAACGGTAACACTCACATATTCTCAGATCATTGCATTGCAGGCTAGGCTAGGAGAGCTTTCCATCTATCCCAGTGCATTGGCACTCGCAGTCTGGTCGCTTCAGGTAAAAACTCCCAACTCTCCTACCTCTTTGGTTTCACTAACTGGGCATTAAATATATCTGATGCCCGTAACTTCGCTACAGAACATAAAATAATCGCACCATACCCATCGTTCATCTCATAGTATCGTGGGCATTCCGATGAGATCAAATATGTCCTATTTGTCACGCACACTGACAGAGAAATCCCTACCTCTGTACCAGATGGAGCTACAAGCCTGTGATTAGAGTGATGCGTAGATCCTCCGAGTGTGATTATGACGATATATTTTGGTGTTCGTAACTTAAACGGTTTGCATAATATCTTCCAAAAACAGAACAAAGACCTTCCATGCGTTCTAGAAGTTTCTCTAACAGTTCCTGCTAACACAAATTTCTCTTGCAGCTATGCTAGTCGTAAATACCTTTCGTCAATAAAACTCCCCCACAAGGCAAGCTCTTCTACACAGACAGATAGAAACACAGGGAAGGAAAGAGAACCAGAGAGAGGGGGGGGGTTTTAGCCCCCGCATGCTAGCAAGAAAACTAACTTATGATATTTCATACCATATCGTGACACCTCCCCCTTTTGGCGTGCGCTACGGCGGCAGGACCTCTCGGTATGCCTCCATGCGCACCTCCGTGGGTTCACCCTGGCGGGAGAGTCCATCTGCATTACCATGCTCTTTGCCCGCTTTGTGTTTAACGGTGAAGTCAAATTGCTGAAGGGCAAGGCTCCAGCGTAGCAACCTGCCATTGGTTCCACACATGGTGCTTAGCCAGCGCAGAGGGTTGTGGTCGGTCACCACCGTGAAGGTGCGACCGTACAAGTAGGGCTGCAAGCGCTGCAGGGCCCAGACTATGGCCAGGCACTCCTTCTCAATGGTGGAGTAGGCCACTTCCCTCGGCAAAAGTTTCCGGCTCAGGTACAACACGGGGTGCTCTTGGTCCTCCGAGTCAACCTGGCTGAGCACAGCACCAAGGCCAAACTCACTGGCGTCAGTCTGTACCAAGAACGGTCGACTGCTGTCGACGGCTTTCAACACAGGGGCGTTGCACAGTGCTGTTTTCAACGCCTGGAAGGCCCCCTCACAGCCATCTGTCCAGTTGACGATGTGGGGTAGCTTCTTCCTGGTGAGGTCCGGCAAAGGTTTTGCCAGGCTACTATAGTGCTGCACGAAGCGCCTATAGTACCCTGCAGTGCCCAGGAAGGACATCACCTGTTTCTTGTTCCTGGGAGTGGGCCAGTTCACGATCACGCCCACTTTGTCAGGCTCTGGCTTTAGGGTGTTTCCACCTACCCGGTGCCCCAGGTAGTGAACCTCCCTCATGCCCATCTGGCACTTTCCCGGCTTGATAGTCAGTCCTGCTCGGTGAATTCGCCCGAGCACCTCTTCGAGATGCTGCAGGTGTTCATCCCAGGAGGGACTGAAGATGGCAATGTCATCTAAGTACGCCACAGCGTACTTCTCCAGTCCCTGAAGCAGGAGATTGACCATCCGCTGGAAAGTGGCAGGGGCATTCTTCATGCCGAAGGGCATGACCGTGGACTCGTACAGTCCAAAGGGTGTGATAAAGGCGGACTTCTCCTGCGCCTCGGGGCTCAGGGGAATCTGCCAGTATCCGCGACTCAGATCCATTATTGTCAGGTATTCTGCGCCAGCTAACTTCTCAAGCAGTTCCTCGATGCGCGGCATTGGGTGCGCGTCAGAGGCTGTAATGGCGTTGAGCCCCCTGTAGTCCACGCAGAACCGGGTGGTCCGGTCCTTCTTTGGCACGAGAACTACAGGTGAGGCCCACGCGCTCTTTGACCGTCGAATCACCCCCAGCTGTAACATCTCATCGATCTCCTGGCGCATAATCTGCTGCACCTGGTCAGAGATTCGATAGGGTGTTGTTCGCCGTAGTGGGGCGTGATTCCCGGTGTCCATCTCGTGGACGGCTAACTCAGTCCGTCCAGGCCGGTTGGAGAACACGACCCGGAAGGGTTCCAGCATGGTTTGCAACTGCAACCGCTGTGGTTCATCTAGCGAGGCGCTTACCTCCACGTCCTCAATGGACCCACGGGCCTTGGCTTGGGCCAGCATGTCCAGGAGGGTGTCTTCCTCCCCGTCCTCGGGTGCGCTGCAGACCGGTAGGATGAAAGGTTCACGTTCGTGATGAGCCTTCATCATGTTGACGTGAAAGGCCTTTCGCCTACCCCGAGTGTGGTCAAGGGTGACCACGTAGGTGACCGGGTTGAGCTGTTGGTGGACAACGTACGGGCCGTCCCAGGCTGCCTGAAGCTTATCCGTTGGTACCGGAACCAGCACCCACACCTTTTGACCCACGTGGTAGGTCCGCTCCCGGGCGTTCTGGTCGTACCAGTGCTTCTGATCAGCCTGAGCCTGCGTCATGTTGTCATGCACCAACTGCGTCAAGGTCTGCATCTTGTCACGGAAGCGCATGACATACTCCACTATGGACACTTCGGAAGGGTTCGGCTCCTCTTCCCAGGATTCTCTTACCAACCCAAGGGGTCCCCGGACTCGCCTGCCGTACAGGAGCTCGAAGGGTGAGAACCCCGTCGAGGCCTGCGGAACCTCTCTGTAAGCGAATAGCAGGTGTGGGAGGTACCGCTCCCAGTCGCGCCCTTGTGTCTCAACCAGCATGCGTAGCATCTGTTTGAGGGTACCATTGAAGCGTTCACACAAGCCATTGGTCTGTGGGTGATACGCACTCGATACCAGGTGCTTCACCTGCATTTTCTTACAGAGAGCCTCCATTAGGTGAGACATAAATTGGGTCCCTCGATCAGTAAGCATTTCCCTGGGAAATCCTACACGTGAAAAGATGGCCAACAGGGCATCCGCCACCTTATCTGCCCTAATTGACGACAGAGCTACTGCCTCTGGGTACCGGGTAGCGTAGTCTACCACAGTAAGAATATATTGCTTTCCAGAGCTGCTGGTGACGGCCAGCGGGCCCACAATGTCCACCGCAATCCTCTGGAAAGGCTCCTCTATCACTGGCAAAGGGATCAGGGGAGCCTTAAGAGCAGGCCCCGCCTTCCCCACTCTTTGGCAGGTGACACAAGAGCGGCAGTAGTTTGACACATCTGTCCCCATCTTAGGCCAATAGAAGTGTTGAGACAGCCGGGCCTTAGTTTTGCTGATCCCCAAGTGTCCAGCTAGCGGGATCTCATGGGCAATCCGCAACAACTCACCCCGGAATTGCTGCGGGACGACCAGCTGTCTTTCCCTCAACCACTCCTTTTGTGATTCTCCGGGTACTGTCTCCCGGTACAACCTTCCTCCTTCCCAGAACACCTTCTCCTTATCAGTCTCGGAGAAGCGCGTCTCGGCGAGTTGTCTCAAACTCTCTAGGCTCGCATCTGTGTGCAGAGCGGCCTGAAACTCCTGGCTAGGGGAAGCCAGAAGCGACGTCAGGGTCCCTTCCCCACGGGAGCCCTCTGGGACCTGCACTGGGTCCACCTCTGGTTCAGTCATACTGATGACTGAGGAGGGTCCGGAAGGCAGACAGGTATCTGTGTTCCGGGCACTCTGACTGCGGGTGACAGCAGCTACGTAGGCTGTCTCCCCGGGGATTTCTACAGACCCAACAGCCGACGCTGCTATGGGCTCTACCTCCCCATCCACCCCCGTTACCTCAGGAGCATTGCTACTTATGGGCCAGTTACCTTCCTCGGTGGCACTGGTCAATTTCATGGCGTCACCTGTCTCACGGTTCCCATGTATCTCCCCATTTCTTGTAGCACCGACACTTGCCCCTGCTAGGGGTTCCTCAGCCGTCTCACTCCGCAGAGCAACGTGGCTGAGCACTCCTGTACCTATGGACACATCAACTTTTACAGAAACATCATTATCAGATACAGTTGGCAGAGGTACAACATTTTCACCATCAATCCTAGGGAAAAAATGGTTAGCAGATGCATCACTACAAGATAAAGCATGGTCAGGTAACACATGCGATTTCCCATCATCATCATCATCATCATCCCCAGGGTTAACTTTACCCTCATTAGTAGATTGGGGAGGAGGGTCATCCACGAAGTATGCAACCAATCTCCCCAAATCAGTCCCCAACAAAACATCAGTGGGCAAATTATCAGACAGCCCCACTTCCTTCACCCCGCTCCCAGCACCCCAATCAATAAAAACCCGGGCCATCGGTAAGGGACAGCTGATGCCCCCAATCCCAGTGACAGTTAGGGTTTTCCCCAGAATGATTTCTTAAGGGGCCGCCAGTTCGGGTCGGATGAGGGTTCGTTCAGCCCCGGTGTCCTTGAGGCCTGTAGCAACACGACCTCCCACAGTGACATGCTGTACGTTATCACACCCCCTCCCAACCACACCACCCACCAAAAGAACGGCTGCATTAGGCCCTGGGGCCTGGGATGAGGGGTTCTTCTGCTTGGCTGGACATTGGTGACTGAGGTGTCCAGTCTGCCTGCAGTGGTAACACTGGCGAAGTTCGGTGGTAGGTCTGGTGCTGTTGGCCACGGGGACAGGACCTCTGGTGTGTTGGCTGGCAGGGGTACTGGCGTTGGATGCAGGCTTACCCCCTCTCCAGCTGGAGGTGACTGGCTTCCGCACTTCCGATCTACGGTTGGCCTCATAGGCATCGGCAATCTGCGCTGCTTTCGTCACGTCTTTGGGTTCTCTGTCCATCACAAACTGTCGCACCTCAGTTGGGCAAAGACGGAAGAACTGGTCTTTGATCATCAGGTCTCGCAGCTGTACAAAGGTGGTCACTGACAGTCCTTGGGTCCACTGGTCAAAGTGGGTCCCCAGTCCATGCACCACATCACTGTAACTGTCGTGTGGGCCACGTAGGAGGGTCCGAAACTTTTTACGGTACACCTCGGGTGTAAGCTGGTACTTAGCTATGAGAGCCTGCTTGATGGCCTCATAGTCACCATCTTGTTCTTGAGGGAGAACAGCAAACGCCTCCAGAGCTTTTCCTCTCAGCCCTGGTGTCAGGTACCGTGCCCATTCTTGTGTAGGCAGCTGGTACTGTCTGCAGGCCTTCTCAAAGGCCCGCAGAAAAGTGTCCAAGTCCCCATCCTTTTCCATAACAGGAAAGTGGTCGGGCCGGGGCTTTGGCGTCTGAGCGCTGCTGGGCTCACGGCTGGACTGGGACGACCCCTGCATTTGCAGTTGGGCCATCTGCAGCTGGTACTCCCGCTCCGCTTGGGCCTCTCGCTCGGCTCGCTGGGCCTCTCTCTCAGCTCTCTCGGCCTCTCGCTGGGCCTCTCGCTCGGCTCGGGCCTCAGCCTCCTGCCGGTATTGCTGAATCAGCTGCCGACGTCCCTCATGGTCGTCAGTGGGGAATTCTTTCAAGGCTGCCTGCAGGTGGGGGTCCAATTCGCCCGGATTGCTAACGGGGCGAGCATTCAGTGGTTGGACCTCTGCTGCAGCACCATGTTCGCTGGTGCTGGCATCTGCGGCTTCTGGGCTCTGTGAGTGGTCTAGCGCGGCTTCCCATTGCATCAGGACTGCGACCAGTTGGCTTTTGTTTTTGTTTGCATAGTCAATGTGCTGTGACTTGCACAAGGCCACAAGGGTGTCTTTGGTCTGCTGCTCATAAAAGGTTTCTCCCAGCACAACCATGGTTGCCAAATAAAAGATAGGATAGAAAAACGAAGAAAAAGGGAAGGGATAATTACCAGTACACAATTGTCTCACAACTAATAAACACTGAGTTCGTTCTCCAAACTTATTTGCGCAGAGTTCTCGCAAGAACTTTCTGCAAGTTTTTAGTGAAAGGAATGATTGCTCAAACCAAATCACTAATGCTCTAATATCCCACCGCCTTGCCACCAATATGTCACGATTCACACCGTGACTGTCACCAATTGTCAAGGTCCCTTAGCCGCTGCCCACAATATGTCACGGATTGGGGTGACTTTAGACCAGCAGACGGCTATCACATGTGCAGGGGCTTATCCTAGTTATCCCTCCACTGCCACAATGTGATGAAAAAACACCCACGAGGCTATTGACCTCTTAGTTTACAGCAGGGGCTTATTTTAGGTATCCCACTGCTCTTCAATATACCATGAACTGCAGGGATTTGTGTCTATC
The DNA here is from genome assembly GCF_051348905.1 of Ranitomeya variabilis. NCBI lineage: Eukaryota > Metazoa > Chordata > Amphibia > Anura > Dendrobatidae > Ranitomeya > Ranitomeya variabilis. Next base: position 80,730,563 of record NC_135238.1, read on the forward strand.
CCGCTTACAGTTCCACTTAACACTTGCAGCTCTCTGGCGCCCCCCTTTCTCTCAGGTCAGATTATGTACTGCACCTGGGGTAATTAGTCGCCAGAAAGGCTGCCTGCTATGTACTGGCTATTGGGCGCACTGCAGCAACGCGATAACTACTCCCACTCAGGCAGGAACAATAATTATCAAGCCGCAGTCGCTACAGTGACCCCCCCAAAAAGCCGGCACACGGTAAGCTGCCACCAGCGCCGATTAAACGGGTTCGGCTGCTAACCCCCAAAATAGTAGCGTAATTCCCTTCAGAGACAGGGTACGGTTTAGGGCAGGAAGAACGAACTAGTATTCAAGAGTATACCCCATAAATGATTTTTAGGCAGTGTTTATAAAATATTTTACAAAGATGTTACAAATGAGACAATTGCAAATATGTACAAGGTAATTATGAAAATAAAAGGATTAAAGGAAGAAACGGTAACACTCACATATTCTCAGATCATTGCATTGCAGGCTAGGCTAGGAGAGCTTTCCATCTATCCCAGTGCATTGGCACTCGCAGTCTGGTCGCTTCAGGTAAAAACTCCCAACTCTCCTACCTCTTTGGTTTCACTAACTGGGCATTAAATATATCTGATGCCCGTAACTTCGCTACAGAACATAAAATAATCGCACCATACCCATCGTTCATCTCATAGTATCGTGGGCATTCCGATGAGATCAAATATGTCCTATTTGTCACGCACACTGACAGAGAAATCCCTACCTCTGTACCAGATGGAGCTACAAGCCTGTGATTAGAGTGATGCGTAGATCCTCCGAGTGTGATTATGACGATATATTTTGGTGTTCGTAACTTAAACGGTTTGCATAATATCTTCCAAAAACAGAACAAAGACCTTCCATGCGTTCTAGAAGTTTCTCTAACAGTTCCTGCTAACACAAATTTCTCTTGCAGCTATGCTAGTCGTAAATACCTTTCGTCAATAAAACTCCCCCACAAGGCAAGCTCTTCTACACAGACAGATAGAAACACAGGGAAGGAAAGAGAACCAGAGAGAGGGGGGGGGTTTTAGCCCCCGCATGCTAGCAAGAAAACTAACTTATGATATTTCATACCATATCGTGACATATGTCATGCAAAATACTTAATAAGTAACATTTCCCACATGTCTACTTTACATCAGCACAATTTTGGAACCAAAATTTTTTTTGTGACGGAGTTATAAGGGTTAAAAGTTGACCAGCAATTTCTCATTTTTACAACACCATTTTTTTTTAGGGACCACATCTCATTTGAAGTCATTTTGAGGGGTCTAAATGATAGAAAATACCCAAGTGTGACACCATTCTAAAAACTGCACCCCTCAAGGTACTCAAAACCACTTTCAAAAAGTTTATTAACCCTTCAGGTGTTTCACAGGAATTTTTGGAATGTTTAAATAAAAATAAACATTTAACTTTTTTTCACACAAAATTTATTTCAGCTCCAATTTGTTTTATTTTACCAAGGGTAACAGGAGAAAATAGACCCCAAAATTTGTTGTACAATTTGTCCTGAGTACGCTGATACCCCATATGTGGGGGTAAACCACTGTTTGGGCGCATGGCAGAGCTCGGAAGGAAAGGAGCGCCATTTGACTTTTCAATGCAAAATTGACTGGAATTGAGATGGGACGCCATGTTGCATTTGGAGAGCCCCTGATGTGCCTAAACATTGAAACCCCCCACAAGTGACACCATTTTGGAAAGTAGACCCCCTAAGGATCTTATCTAGATGTGTGGTGAGCACTTTGACCCAACAAGTGCTTCACAGAAGTTTATAATGCAGAGCCGTAAAAATAAAAAATCATATTTTTTCACAAAAATGATCTTTTCGCCCCCAATTTTTTATTTTCCCAAGGGTAAGAGAAGAAATTGGACCCCAAAAATTGTTGTGCAATTTGTCCTGAGTACGCTGATACCCCATATGTGGGTGTAAACCATTGTTTGGGCGCAGGGCAGAGCTCGGAAGGGAAGGAGCGCCATTTGACTTTTCAATGCAAAATTGACTGGAATTGAGATGGGACGCCATGTTGCGTTTGGAGAGCCCCTGATGTGCCTAAACATTGAAACCCCCCACAAGTGACACCATTTTGGAAAGTAGACCCCTTAAGGAACTTATCTAGATGTGTGTTGAGCACTTTGACCCAACAAGTGCTTCACAGAAGTTTATAATGCAGAGCCGTAAAAATACAAAATCATATTTTTTCACAAAAATGATCTTTTCGCCCCCATTTTTTTATTTCCCCAAGGGTAAGAGAAGAAATTAGACCACAAAAGTTGTTGTGCAATTTGTCCTGAGTACGACGATACCCCATATGTGGGGGTAAAGCACTGTTTGGGCGCATAGCAGAGCTCGGAAGGGAAGGAGCGCTATTTTACTTTTCAATGCAAAATTGACTGGAATTAAGATGGGATGCCATGTTGCGTTTGGAGAGCCCCTGATGTGCCTAAACATTAAAAACCCCCACAAGTGACACCATTTTGGAAAGTAGACCCCCTAAGGAACTTATCTAGATGTGTTTTGAGAGCTTTGAACCCCCAAGTGTTTCACTACAGTTTATAACGCAGAGCCGTGAAAATAAAAATTCTTTTTTTTTTTCACAAAAATGATTTTTAGCCCCCAGTTTTGTATTTTCACAAGGGTATCAGGATAAATTGGACCCCAAAAGTTGTTGTCCAATTTGTCCTGAGTACACTGATACCCCATATGTGGGGGGGAACCACTGTTTGGGCGCATGACAGAGCTTGGAATGGAAGGAGCGCCATTTGGAATGCAGACTTAAATGGATTGGTCTGCAGGCGTCACGTTGCATTTGCAGAGCCCCTGATGTACCCAAACAGTACAAACCCCCCACAAATGACCCCATATCGGAAACTAGACCCAGCAAGGAACTTATCTAGATGTGTTGTGAGAACTTTGAACCCCCAAGTGTTTCACTACAGTTTACAACGCAGAGCCGTGAAAATAAAAAATCCTTTTTTTCCCACAAAACTTATTTTTTGGCCCCCAGTTTTGTATTTTCCCAAGGGTAGCAGGAGAAATTGGACCCCAAAAGATGATGTCCAATTTGTCCTGAGTACGCTGATACCCCATATGTTGGGGTAAACCCCTGTTTGGGCACACGGGAGAGCTCTGAAGGGAAGGAGCACTGTTTTCCTTTTTCAACGCAGAATTGGCTGGAATTCAGATCGGATGCCATGTCCCGTTTGGAGAGCCCCTGATGTGCCTAAACAGTGGAAACCCCCCAATTATAACTGAAACCCTAATCCAAACACACCCCTTACCCTAATCCCAACAGTAAACCTAACCACTCCTCTAACCCAGACACACCCAACCCTATTCCCAACCGTAAATGTAATCCAAACCCTAACCCTATCTTTAGCCCCAACCCTAACTGTAGCCCCAACCCTAGCCCCAACCCTAGCCCTAACCCTAGCAATAACCCTAGCCCTATCACTAGCCCTAACACTAGCCGTAACACTAGCCCTAACCCTAGCCCTAGCCCCAACCCTAGCCCTAACCCTAGCAATAACACTAGCCCTATCACTAGCCCTAACACTAGCCCTAACACTAGCCCTAACCCTAGCCCTAACCCTAGCCCCAACCCTAGCCCTAACCCTAGCCCTAACCCTTGCCCTAACCCTAACCCTAGCCCTAACTCTAGTCCTAACTCTAGCCCTAACCCTAATGGGAAAATGGAAATAAATACATTTTTTAATTTTTTTATTTTTCCCTAACTAAGGGGGTGATGAAGGGGGGTTTGATTTACTTTTATAGCGGGTTTTTTAGCGGGTTTTTATGATTGGCAGCCGTCACACACTGAAAGACGCTTTTCATTGCAAAAAATATTTTTTGCGTTACCACATTTTGAGAGCTGTAATTTTTCCATTTTTGAGTCCACAGAGTCATGTGAGATCTTGTTTTTTGCGGGACGAGTTGACGTTTTTATTGGTAACATTTTCGGACACATGACATTTTTTGGTCGCTTTTTATTCCGATTTTTGTGAGGCAGAGTGATCAAAAACCAGCTATTCATGAATTTCTTTTGGGGGAGGCGTTTATACCGTTCCGCGTTTGGTAAAATTGATAAAGCAGTTTTATTCATCGGGTCAGTACGATTACAGCGATATCTCATTTATATCTTTTTTTTATGTTTTGGCGCTTTTATACGATAAAAAGTATTTTATAGAAAAAATAATTATTTTGGTATCGCTTTATTCTCAGGACTATAACTTTTTTATTTTTTTGCTGATGATGCTGTGTGGCAGCTCGTTTTTTGCGGGACAAGATGACGTTTTCAGCGGTACCATGGTTATTTATATCAGTCTTTTTGATCGCGTGTTATTCCACTTTTTGTTCGGCGGTATGGTAATAAAGCGTTGTTTTTTGCCTCGTTTTTTTTTTTTTTTTTTCTTACGGTGTTTACTGAAGGGGTTAACTAGTGGGGCAGTTTTATAGGTTGGGTCGTTACGGACGCGGCGATACTAAATATGTGTACTTTTATTGTTTTTTTTATCTTATTTAGCTAAAGAAATGTATTTATGGGAATAATATATTTTTTTTTCTTTATTTAGGATATTTTTTTTATTTTTTTTTTACACACATGTGGGGATTTTTTTTTTTACTTTTTTACTTTGTCCCAGGGGGGAACATTACAGATCATTGATCTGACAGTGTGCACAGCACTCTGTCAGATCGACGATCTGCTGTGCAGGGCTGCAGGCTTACCAAGTATCTGCTCTGAGCAGGCACTCGGTAAGCCACCTCCCTCCCTGCAGGACCCGGATGCTGCGGCCATCTTGGATCCGGGACCTGCGGCGAGGAGGGAGGTAGGAGACCCTCGGAGCAACGCGATCACATCGCGTTGCTCCGGGGGTCTCAGGGAAGCCCGCAGGGAGCCCCCTCCCTGCGCGATGCTTCCCTATACCGCCGGTACACCGCGATCATGTTTGATCGCGGTGTTCCAGGGGTTAATGTGCCGGGGGCGGTCCGTGACCGCTCCTGGCACATAGTGCCGGATGTCAGCTGCGATATGCAGCTGACACCCGGCCGCGATCGGCCGCGCTCCCCCCGTGAGCGCGGCCGATCGGCTATGACGTACTATCCCGTCGAGGGTCAGATAGGCTCAGGTCACCTCGACGGGATAGTACGTCTAAGGTCCCAGAGGGGTTAAAGATGTTATGGTGGGGTTCCCCACGCCTGCTGGTTTGAGCGAATCTATGTCTCTAGCCATTCAGATTGATTGGCGCCTGCGCGAGCGCAAAGTTGTGCACCATATGGCAGTGTCCTCTGAGCAGAGTCCTGAGCCTATGCAATGTGATAGGATTTTGACTAGAGCAGAACGGCAGGGATTCAGACATCAGAATAGGCTGTGTTTTTACTGTGGTGATTCTGCTCATGTTATTTCTGATTGCCCTAAGCGTACTAAGAGGGTCGCTAGGTCTGTTACCTTCAGTACTGTACAGCCTAAATTTCTCTTATCGGTGACCCTGATTTGCTCATTATCGTCCTTTTCTGTCATGGCATTTGTGGATTCAGGCGCTGCCCTGAACTTAATGGACTTGGAATTCGCCAGTCGCTGCGGTTTTTCCTTGCAGCCTTTGCAGAGCCCTATTCCTTTGAGGGGCTTTGATGCTACACCGTTGGCCAAGAATAAACCTCAGTATTGGACTCAGCTGACCATGTGCATGGCTCCAGCACATCAGGAAGATTGCCGTTTTCTGGTGTTGCATAACTTGCATGATGTTGTTGTACTGGGTTTTCCATGGTTACAGGAATATAATCCGGTGCTGGATTGGAAATCTATGTCTGTGACTAGTTGGGGTTGTCAAGGGGTACATTGTGACGTTCCTTTGATGTCAATTTCCTCTTTCCCCTCTTCTGAAGTCCCTGAGTTTTTGTCGGATTTCCAGGATGTATTTGATGAGCCCAAGTACAGTTCCCTTCCTCCACATAGGGACTGTGATTGTGCTATTAACTTGATTCCTGGCTGTAAGTTCCCTAAGGGCCGACTTTTCAATCTGTCTGTGCCAGAGCATGCCGCCATGCGGAGTTATGTCAAGGAGTCTTTGGAGAAGGGGCATATTCGGCCGTCTTCGTCACCATTGGGAGCGGGATTCCTTTTTGTTGCCAAGAAGGATGGCTCCTTGAGACCCTGAATTGATTATCGCCTTCTTAATAAGATCACGGTCAAATTCCAATACCCTTTACCTTTGCTCTCTGATTTGTTTGCTCGGATTAAGGGGGCTAGTTGGTTTACTAAGATTGACCTTCGAGGGGCATATAATCTTGTTCGTATTAAACAGGGTGACGAATGAAAAACTGCATTTAATACGCCCGAAGGCCATTTTGAATACCTTGAGATGCCTTTCGGGCTTTCTAATGCTCCTTCTGTATTTCAGTCCTTCATGCATGATATTTTCCGGAATTATCTTGATAAATTCATGATTGTGTATTTGGATGATATTTTGATTTTTTCCGATGAGTGGGAGTCTCATGTGAAGCAGGTCAGGATGGTATTCCAGATCCTTCGTGATAATGCTTTATTTGTGAAGGGGTCTAAGTGCTTATTTGGAGTTCAGAAGGTCTCTTTTTTGGGTTTTATTTTTTCTCCCTCGTCTATAGAAATGGATCCTGTTAAGGTCCAAGCCATTAATGACTGGATTCAACCCACATCGGTGAAGAGCCTTCAGAAATTTTTGGGCTTTGCTAATTTTTATCGCCGTTTCATTGCCAACTTTTCCAGTGTGGTTAAGCCCCTGACCGATTTGACGAAGAAAGGCGCTGATGTGACGAATTGGTCCTCTGCGGCTGTTGAGGCCTTTCAGGAGCTTAAACGCCGATTTACTTCTGCCCCTGTGTTGCGTCAGCCGGATGTTTCTCTTTCTTTTCAGGTTGAGGTTGACGCTTCTGAGATTGGGGCAGGGGCCGTTTTGTCTCAGAGGAATTCTGATGGTTCTTTGATGAAACCGTGTGCTTTTTTTTCCAGAAAGTTTTCGCCTGCGGAGCGCAATTATGACGTTGGCAATCGGGAGTTGTTGGCTATGAAGTGGGCATTTGAGGAGTGGCGACATTGGCTTGAGGGAGCCAAGCACCGCGTTGTGGTCTTGACCAATCATAAGAATCTGATTTACCTCGAGTCGGCCAAGCGGCTGAACCCTAGACAGGCTCGATGGTCCCTGTTTTTCTCCCGTTTTGATTTTGTGGTCTCGTATCTTCCGGGATCTAAGAATGTTAAGGCTGATGCCCTCTCTAGGAGTTTTTTGCCTGATTCTCCTGGAGTCCTTGAGCCGGTTGGCATTCTTAAAGAAGGGGTGATTCTTTCTGCCATCTCCCCTGATTTGCGGCGGGTGCTTCAGGAATTTCAGGCTGATAAACCTGACCTCTCTCCTGTGGGGAAGCTGTTTGTTCCTGATAGATGGACTAGTAAGGTAATTTCTGAGGTTCATTGTTCAGTGTTGGCTGGTCATCCTGGGATTTTTGGTACCAGAGATTTGGTTGCTAGGTCCTTTTGGTGGCCTTCCTTTTCGCGGGATGTGCGTTCTTTTGTGCAGTCCTGTGGGACTTGTGCCCAGGCCAAGCCTTGCTGTTCCCGCGCTAGTGGGTTGCTTTTGCCTTTGCCGGTCCCTGAGAGGCCCTGGACGCATATTTCCATGGATTTTATTTCAGATCTTCCTGTTTCCCAGAAGATGTCTGTTATCTGAGTGGTTTGTGACCGGTTCTCTAAAATGGTCCATTTGATACCTTTGCCTAAATTGCCTTCCTCCTCTGATTTGGTTCCATTGTTTTTTCAGCATGTGGTTTGTTTGCATGGCATTCTGGAGAATATTGTGTCTGACAGAGGTTCCCAGTTTGTTTCTAGGTTTTGGCGGGCCTTTTGTGCTAGGATGGGCATTGATTTGTCTTTTTCTTCGGCGTTCCATCCTCAGACTAATGGCGAAACTGAGCGAACTAATCAGACCTTGGAAACCTATTTGAGATGCTTTGTGTCTGCTGATCAGGATGATTGGGTGGCTTTCTTGCCGTTGGCCGAGTTTGCCCTTAATAATCGGGCTAGTTCGGCTACTTTGGTATCGCCTTTCTTTTGTAATTTTGGTTTTCATCCTCGTTTTTCTTCGGGGCAGGTTGAGCCTTCTGATTGTCCTGGTGTGGATTCTGTGGTGGACAGGTTACAGCAGATTTGGACTCATGTGGTAGACAATTTGACGTTGTCTCAGGAAAAGTCTCAACGTTTTGCTAACCGCCGTCGGTGTGTTGGTCCCTGGCTTCGGGTGGGGGATTTAGTCTGGTTATCTTCTCGTCATGTTCCTATGAAGGTTTCTTCCCCTAAGTTCAAGCCTCGGTTTATTGGTCCTTATAAGATTTCTGAAATTATCAATCCGGTGTCTTTTCGTTTGGCCCTTCCAGCCTCTTTTGCCATCCATAATGTTTTCCATAGATCCTTGTTGCGGAGATATGTGGTGCCCGTTGTTCCCTCGGTTGATCCTCCTGCCCCGGTGTTGGTTGAGGGGGAGTTGGAATATGTGGTGGAGAAAATTTTGGATTCTCGTTTTTCGAGGCGGAGGCTTCAGTATCTTGTCAAGTGGAAGGGTTATGGCCAGGAGGATAATTCTTGGGTTGTTGCCTCCGATGTCCATGCCGCCGATTTGGTTCGTGCCTTTCACTTGGCTCGTCCTGATCGGCCTGGAGGCTCTGGTGAGGGTTCGGTGACCCCTCCTCAAGGGGGGGGGGGTATTGTTGTGAATTCCGTTCTGAAGCTCCCTCCTGTGGTTGCTAATGGTATTTTTGTGAGTTCTGCCCTTGGGCTCCCTCCGGTGGATTTAAGTGGAACTGCTGCTTCTTGGATTTAGCATTCAGCAGCTGCTTCCACTGATCGTCTATTCTGGCTCGGCTATTTATCCTGGCTCTGTCCTTCAGCCTGTGCCAGTTGTCAATGGTTCCTGGTTGGATTTACATCTCTCTTGGATTTCCCTGATATTCTGTCCAGTTCACCAAAGATAAGTCCTTGCTTTGTTCTTTTGCAGTTCACTTGTTGTGGACTTAATCGTTCAGCACATTCTATGTTTTTTCTAGTCCAGCTTGTCAGTATGTTTTATTCAGTTAAGCTGGAAGCTCTGGAAAGCAGATTTACCCTCCGCACCTTTAGTCAGGTGTGGAGATTTTTGTAAACTCTGTGGTGGATTTTTCTAGTTTTTAATACTGCTAATTAAACAAGAAAAGTAGCCACCCATAGAAACTGCACACCACCACTGAATGGTGAAAAAAGGAACAGCTTTACTGATAAACAATGATTAAAACCAGAATAAAAACATGAAAAATACCCATATCCACCCATATGTCCGCTCATAATACATACTAAGAGTATAAATATGCATGTAGATATCTGTCATAACAAACAGCCACCTGGCATGAGCAAATACTGCAGTACTAGCAAAGAGATATATATATATATATTACAGTACAGTGCTAAGTATAATAAACAAACAATTGCTAAATATTGCTAGAGAAGATAACGCAGTAGTCCCTAAACCCCTGTGGGTAATGATCTCGGTCCAATCAAGCAGGGCCCCAAACACAATAAACGGTGGCCCACAATGTGAATCAATACTCACAGCAAGTGACAATACCTCAGAACCTAGGCAAGTCAAAGACCAAAACACGGGTAACCTACAGGTAAATAGGGAAGCCTAGGTAGCCGGTGGAAAGAGCCAGACAACAGGGTGGAAGGACCCAACGCGTGTCGCGGTATCAAAAGACCGCTTCGTCAGGAAGTCCCCTGACGAAGCGGTCTTTTGATACCGCGACACGCGTTGGGTCCTTCCATCTGTTATCTGGCTCTTTCCACCGGCTACCTAGGCTTCCCTATTTACCTGTAGGTTACCCGTGTTTTGGTCTTTGACTTGCCTAGGTTCTGAGGTATTGTCACTTGCTGTGAGTATTGATTCACATTGTGGGCCACCGTTTATTGTGTTTGGGGCCCTGCTTGATTGGACCGAGATCATTACCCACAGGGGTTTAGGGACTACTGCGTTATCTTCTCTAGCAATATTTAGCAATTGTTTGTTTATTATACTTAGCACTGTACTGTAATATATATATATATATCTCTTTGCTAGTACTGCAGTATTTGCTCATGCCAGGTGGCTGTTTGTTATGACAGATATCTACATGCATATTTATACTCTTAGTATGTATTATGAGCGGACATATGGGTGGATATGGGTATTTTTCATGTTTTTATTCTGTTTTTAATCATTGTTTATCAATAAAGCTGTTCCTTTTTTCACCATTCATTGGTGGTGTGCAGTTTCTATGGGTGACTACTTTTCTTGTTTAATTAGCTGTCATATTTTAGCCACTCTGCTGCACCCCCGCTCTTTGTGTATTACGCATAATTGTAGTGCGCCAGCTATATTGGTTGTTTATTAGTTTTTAATACTGACCGCACAGTATTCTGTCCTGTACTATCTGTCTAGCTAGATTGGCCTCCTTTGCTACATCCTGGTTTCATTCTGCGTATGTCATTTCCCTCTCCACTCACAGTCAATATTTGTGGGGGGCTGTCTGTCCTTTGGGAATTTTCTCTGAGGCAAGATAGCTTTCCTGTTTCTATCTTTAGGGGTAGTTAGTCCTCCGGCTGTGACGAGGTGTCTAGGGAGTGACAGGAACATCCCACGGCTACTTCTAGTGTTGTGTTAAGCTCAGGAACTGCGGTCAGTACAGGTACCACCTCCTCCAGAGCACGTCCCATGTTGCTCCTAAACCACCAGTTCATAACACTCTCCCATCATTCCCCGCCCTGCCTCTGACACTGCGGGTGCGCAATGACCTCATATCATCGCGCACCTGCTGTGTCCCGGGCAGACTGTAGCCGCCGAGACAGGAGCAGGGAGCAGCGCGGGGCGTGAGGAGAGTGTTTTTTTTTTTTTTTACTGGACTGTGGGGCCATTATCAGGGGGGGGGGAGATGAGATGTGGGCTGTGCTAGTCTGTCATTGCCTCAGTTACAGTTGTGTGGGCTGTGCTGTATATACCACTGTGTGGGCTGTGCTGTATATACTACTGTGTGGGCTGTGCTGTATAGACTACTGTGTGGGCTGTGCTGTATAGACTACTGTGTGGGCTGTGCTGTATAGACTACTGTGTGGGCTGTGCTGTATATACTACTGTGTGGGCTATGCTGTGTATACTACTGTGTGGGCTGTGCTGTATATACTACTGTGTGGGCTGTGCTGTATATACTACTGTGTGGGCTGTGCTGTATATACTTCTGTGTGGGCTGTGCTGTATATACTACTGTGTGGGCTGTGCTGTATATACTACTGTGTGGGCTGTGCTGTATAGACTACTGTGTGGGCTGTGCTGTATAGACTACTGTGTGGGCTGTGCTGTATAGACTACTGTGTGGGCTGTGCTGTATAGACTACTGTGTGGGCTGTGCTGTATAGACTACTGTGTGGTCTGTGCTGTATAGACTACTGTGTGGGCTGTGCTGTATATACTTCTGTGTGGGCTGTGCTGTATATACTATGGGGGGCTGTATTAGATTTTATGAGGGATGATTGCATCATACTCTTTGATGGGGCTGCATTATATTCTGTGGGGAGGTGGGCTGTATTCTATTCGGGGCTACATTATATTCTATGGGGGGCTGTATTATATTTATATTCTATGAGGGGTGATTGCATCATACTCTATGAAGGAGCTGCATTATATTTTATGGGGGTTACATTATATACTGGGGTGGCTGCATTATATAATGTAGGGTGGTGGCTGCATTATATTGTATCGAGGACTATGGGGAATACATTATACTATATGAAGAACTATGGGGTGCACTATACTATGGGAAGTGAATTGTATTACATGGATGACTATGGCGGTGTATTATGCTATATGGAGCACTATGAGGAGTGTATTATACTATGTGGAGCACTGAGCAGTGTATTTTAATATATGGAGGACTATAGGGAGTGTATTATACTATATGGAGGACTGAGGTGCACATTATAATATATGGAGGACTGAGGAGTGTATTTTAATATATGGGACTATAGGGAGTGTATTATACTATATGGAGGACTGAGGTGCACATTATAATATATGGAGGACTGAGGAGTGTATTTTAATATATGGGACTATAGGGAGTGTATTATACTATATGGAGGACTGAGGTGCACATTATAATATATGGAGGACTATGGGGTATATTTTACTAAACAAGTAAAATGCTGCATATTCAGATTGTTTTTGCCGGAACAAAAATCATTGTTCTCAGCAGCACATAGCCAGCAGAAACTGTAGATGTGCTGCTGATAACATGATACTGTATGGGGATCTGTTGGTGATCTATTAGTGATCCTTCTGTCCCATCATTCTTTCTCAGACGGTGGAAAGAGGCCGGGAAACAAACGTTGAGCAACTTCAGTATTGTCGATCAAACTCATTTAGCGGCCTGAGATCAGCGCATGTAAATACAACCGAAATGCTTCTGTATGATGTGCAATATGTTAGCATTTGGGGCCCCATTATAAACTTTGCCTAGGGCCCCACTTTGCCTAAAACCGGCCCTGGCTACAAGTGTACAAAGATATTATACAGTCACCATGTGACAAGTGGGCCTGTGTAACTTCAAATGCCAGGGCTGAATTGTAGTCCCAGTCCGGCCCTGGTGCACATGATGGACGGGTGTGTGTACCTATGATAAATGTGTAGTTCAGTTGCCACCTGCAATATGGCTGCTTCCATTCTATCAGGGGAGTGACGTCACGGCGAGCTTCCGGTCCCGCCCCTCTCCGGCAGTCATTGAGCGGTGGAGTTCTCTTTTCACTCCTGAGCGTCAGTGTCATTCCGGAGGACAAAATGGCGGACAAGCTGGGTAAGTGAGCGCGGCGTGTGTGTCCCTGCACCCTCCATGGACGCGGGGGCTGCACTGCCCGGCGGTATAATCATGGTGGAGTCCGGCGGCTGCAGGCTCACAGTAACGGAGGGTCAGCGCTCTCCTACCCCGCATACAGTAATGCCGCAGCCCCCGGTGCCCGCTCCTGCGCTGGGTAACGTGGTGGTGACGGCATTCTGGGACTCAGGGTTATGCTGCACCAGGCAGGAGCGGCCATAGCGCGGGGTCACCTTGTCCTCCACTGCAGGGGCAGCACGGGCCCATCTCCTGTGTGGGAGATTCTCATTACAGCAGAGGCCTCTCCTTATTATCACCCCTGTATGGCTGTACAGGAGCTGTATGTGGGGGGCTGCCCAGTGGGGTCACCCCTGTATGGCTGTACAGGAGCTGTATGTGGGGGGCTGCCCAGTGGGGTCAGCCCTGTATGGATGTACAGGAGCTGTATGTGGGGGGCTGCCCAGTGGGGTCAGCCCTGTATGGATGTACAGGAGCTGTATGTGGGGGGCTGCCCAGTGGGGTCAGCCCTGTATGGATGTACAGGAGCTGTATGTGGGGGGCTGCCCAGTGGGGTCACCCCTGTATGGATGTACAGGAGCTGTATGAGGGGGGCTGCCCAGTGGGGTCACCCCTGTATGGCTGTACAGGAGCTGTATGTGGGGGGCTGCCCAGTGGGGTCACCCCTGTATGGCTGTACAGGAGCTGTATGTGGGGGGCTGCCCAGTGGGGTCACCCCTGTATGGCTGTACAGGAGCTGTATGTGGGGGGCTGCCCAGTGGGGTCACCCCTGTATGGCTGTACAGGAGCTGTATGTGGGGGGCTGCCCAGTGGGGTCACCCCTGTATGGCTGTACAGGAGCTGTATGTGGGGGGCTGCCCAGTGGGGTCACCCCTGTATGGCTGTACAGGAGCTGTATGTGGGGGGCTGCCCAGTGGGGTCACCCCTGTATGGCTGTACAGCAGCTGTATGTGGGGGGCTGCCCAGTGGGGTCACCCATGTATGGATGTACAGGAGCTGTATGTGGGGGGCTGCCCAGTGGGGTCACCCCTGTATGGATGTACAGGAGCTGTATGTGGGGGGCTGCCCAGTGGGGTCACCCATGTATGGATGTACAGGAGCTGTATGTGGGGGGCTGCCCAGTGGGGTCACCCATGTATGGATGTACAGGAGCTGTATGTGGGGGGCTGCCCAGTGGGGTCACCCATGTATGGATGTACAGGAGCTGTATGTGGGGGGCTGCCCAGTGGGGTCACCCATGTATGTACAGGAGCTGTATGTGGGGGGCTGCCCAGTGGGGTCACCCCTGTATGGCTGTACAGGAGCTGTATGTGGGGGGCTGCCCAGTGGGGTCACCCCTGTATGGATGCACAGGAGCTGTATGTGGGGGGCTGCCCAGTGGGGTCACCCATGTATGTACAGGAGCTGTATGTGGGGGGCTGCCCAGTGGGGTCACCCCTGTATGGCTGTACAGGAGCTGTATGTGGGGGGCTGCCCAGTGGGGTCACCCATGTATGTACAGGAGCTGTATGTGGGGGGCTGCCCAGTGTGGTCACCCCTGTATGGATGTACAGGAGCTGTATGTGGGGGGCTGCCTGTCGCGGGTCACCCCTGTATGGCTGTACAGGATCTGTATGTGGGGGGCTGCCTGTCGGGGGTCACCCCTGTATGGATGTACAGGAGCTGTATGTGGGGGGCTGCCTGTCGGGGGTCACCCCTGTATGTACAGGAGCTGTATGTGGGGGGCTGCCCAGTGGGGTCACCCCTGTATGGATGTACAGGAGCTGTATGTGGGGGCTGCACAGTGGGGTCACCCCTGTATGGATGCACAGGAGCTGTATGTGGGGGGCTGCCTGTCGGGGGTCACCCCTGTATGTACAGGAGTTGTATGTGGGGGGCTGCCCAGTGGAGTCACCCCTGTATGGATGTACAGGAGCTGTATGTGGGGGCTGCACAGTGAGGTCACCCCTGTATGGATGCACAGGAGCTGTATGTGGGGGCTGCCTGTCGGGGGTCACCCCTGTATGTACAGGAGCTGTATGTGGGGGGCTGCCCAGTGGGGTCACCCCTGTATGGATGCACAGGAGCTGTATGTGGGGGGCTGCCTGTCGGGGGTCACCCCTGTATGTACAAGAGCTGTATGTGGGGGGCTGCCCAGTGGGGTCACCCCTGTATGGATGCACAGGAGCTGTATGTGGGGGCTGCACAGTAGGGTCACCCCTGTATGGATGTACAGGAGCTGTATGTGGAGGGCTGCCTGTCTGGGGTCACCCCTGTATGGATGCACAGGAGCTGTATGTGGGGGGCTGCCCAGTGGGGTCACCCCTGTATGGATGCACAGGAGCTGTATGTGGGGGGCTGCCCAGTGGGGTCACCCCTGTATGGATGCACAGGAGCTGTATGTGGGGGGCTGCCCAGTGGGGTCACCCCTGTATGGATGCACAGGAGCTGTATGTGGGGGGCTGCCTGTCGGGGGTCACCCCTGTATGTACAAGAGCTGTATGTGGGGGGCTGCCCAGTGGGGTCACCCCTGTATGGATGCACAGGAGCTGTATGTGGGGGCTGCACAGTAGGGTCACCCCTGTATGGATGTACAGGAGCTGTATGTGGAGGGCTGCCTGTCTCGGGTCACCCCTGTATGGATGCACAGGAGCTGTATGTGGGGGGCTGCCCAGTGGGGTCACCCCTGTATGGATGCACAGGAGCTGTATGTGGGGGGCTGCCCAGTGGGGTCACCCCTGTATGGATGCACAGGAGCTGTATGTGGGGGGCTGCCCAGTGGGATCACCCCTGTATGGATGCACAGGAGCTGTATGTGGGGGGCTGCCCAGTGGGGTCACCCCTGTATGGATGCACAGGAGCTGTATGTGGGGGGCTGCCCAGTGGGGTCACCCCTGTATGTACAGGAGCTGTATGTGGGGGGCTGCCCAGTGGGGTCACCCCTGTATGGATGCACAGGAGCTGTATGTGGGGGGCTGCCTGTCGGGGGTCACCCCTGTATGTACAGGAGCTGTATGTGGGGGGCTGCCCAGTGGGGTCACCCATGTATGTACAGGAGCTGTATGTGGGGGGCTGCCCAGTGGGGTCACCCCTGTATGGATGCACAGGAGCTGTATGTGGGGGGCTGCCTGTCGGGGGTCACCCCTGTATGTACAGGAGCTGTATGTGGGGGGCTGCCCAGTGGGGTCACCCCTGTATGGATGCACAGGAGCTGTATGTGGGGGGCTGCCTGTCCGGGGTCACCCCTGTATGTACAGGAGCTGTATGTGGGGGGCTGCCCAGTGGGGTCACCCCTGTATGGATGCACAGGAGCTGTATGTGGGGGGCTGCCTGTCGGGGGTCACCCCTGTATGTACAGGAGCTGTATGTGGGGGGCTGCCCAGTGGGGTCACCCATGTATGTACAGGAGCTGTATGTGGGGGGCTGCCCAGTGGGGTCACCCCTGTATGGATGCACAGGAGCTGTATGTGGGGGGCTGCCTGTCGGGGGTCACCCCTGTATGTACAGGAGCTATATGTGAGGGGCTGCCCAGTGGGGTCACCCCTGTATGGATGCACAGGAGCTGTATGGGGGGGGGCTGCCTGTCTGGGGTCACCCCTGTATGGATGCACAGGAGCTGTATGTGGGGGGCTGCCCGTCGGGGTTGACCCCTGTATGGATGTACAGGAGCTGTATGTGGGGGGCTGCCCGTCGTGGGTCACCCCTGTATGGATGTACAGGAGCTGTATGTGGGGGGCTGCCTGTCGGGGTTCACCCCTGTATGGATGTACAGGAGCTGTATGTGGGGGGCTGCCTGTCGGGGGTCACCCCTGTATAGATATACAGGAGCTGTGCAGGGCACGGGCTTGCGTATGTGATGGGGTGTGGGGGCTGCATATTGGGGGTCACCTGTGCGTCACGTGACCTTTAAGAGGTCCTGGGCTGAGGTATTAAACCAATACCTCATATAGTGTATGTGTTTATCATATGCATACATTTTTTGCACTATATCATATCCTTTTTTGCAGGATGTGGCCAGGCCTCTTTATGTTGGTTAGGTTTTTCTGGGGCGTCTGTCACTGTGTGCTGCATATTATAGTGCTGGGCAGCCCGCCTGTTAATACAAGGGGCGTCATTAATAGGTTGCATACCAGACAATGTGCACCACACTTATCAGTGTGACTGGCGTCCTATGTGAGTTATATCAATGTGCATTTTTTCTACTAGGCAGCCAACCCCTGCAATGTTTGGAGGATGGGGGTGGTTGTTTGTATCAAGTAGTGTGCACATGTGCCGCTCCTAGCCTTTATCAGTGGAGGCCTGCTGCATCCTGCTAAGTGTGCATTTGTCATCAGACAGGGTTTTGGGAAGGCCGTATCTCATTGTATGTATTTTGTCCTGGGCTGTGACCATTCACTTTTGGCTGGGGGGGGGGGGTCTCCATTATATTTCTCTGGCCTGTGTATATCCTTGCTATGATGTCACTAAACACTTTTAACCCATTGTGTTGCAGTTCCCCTGGCAGAGAAGCGCCTCCTGGATGTGAAGCTCGGCCAGCTGCCCACCTGGCTCTCCACCTGTAACTTCACTCCCAATGGGATTTTTGCTTCCCTTCGCAGAGGTGAGTCGGGGCTGCAGAGACCTCCGCCTCCCATTTGTCTCCTTGGAGAGTAACCGTGAATGTGCAGCTGCCGTTTTGCTCCTTGGTCTCATGATCCCTGGGGGACCAACCAATCTGTGGGGTATTTCCAAAGACCAGAGCATAAATGTGTGCTAGCTGGAAGTTGCACTCTGGGGCCGGCATATCTGTGGAGCCCCCTACCAGCCTGGATGGGAAGGTGTCTGCCTCATACAAGCGGAGGAGGGATGCAGAGTGGGGCTTCGGGAAGCTGAGAAGGCCACCTCTAGGACACACACACCCATGGCAGATTAACCGGAGATGTTAGAAAGTGAGAAGAAAGCTTCTTGGCTGATGGCGGCAGCCGTAAGGCCCCTTTCACACATCAGTTTTTTGCCGTCAGTCATAATCCGTTGGCTCAGCGGATCCGTCGCAGATTGTGAAAAACTGATGCGATGGATCAGACTAGCGGATTTGGCTAAGTGGATCGGAGCATGCTCAGTTAAAAAAAAAAACAAAAACGGAATCCGTCGCCGGATTCTGTCATTTGACGGATCCGGCACCATAGGCTTCCATTCTAGCAAACGACAGATGGCAACAGATCCGTCGCTGTCCGTTTTTTTGACGTACACAAAAAACTTTACTTTGTCCATTGTCTCCGGCTGCCGGACAAACCATTTTCGACGGATCCGGCGAACGACGGATGAAACGTGAGGCCATCCGTCGTAATCCGCCACTAATACAAGTCTATGAGAAAAAACCGGATCCGGCAGCAGCAGACGCTGGATCCGTTTTTTTTTTTCAAAATTCAACGGATTGTGACTGATGGCAAAAAACTGACGTGTGAAAGGGGCCTTAGGCTACGTTCACACGATCAGGATTTCCATCCTTTTTTTTTCCTGCCCGTTTTTGGAAAACGGCAGCTAAATTCCGCAGTGAATTTGAGCTGCGTTTTCTGATCCTTTTTCTTCAGCGTTTTCCACTGCGGGTTTCCAATAGCAGTTTCCTATTGGAGCTGCTGGAAAACCGGTGCGGAATCCGCTGAAAGAATTGACATGCTACTTCTTTTTTCCGCTGGAAAATCCGCGCGGATTTTCCAGCGGAAAAACGGATCGTTAGCACAGCGGTTTTGGTTTTCCATTGGGTTACATTGTACTGTAACCAACATGGAAAACTGATCCGGATCCGCAGCTGAAAATCCGCTACGGATCCGGATCAAAATCCGGATCGTGTGAACGTAGCCTAAAAGGGTTTTTCAGGATGATTTGCAGTTGGCCCTAAAGCAGAAAAAGTTCTAGTAAAGAAACACCGGTCGCCTATACCAAGAATTTGCTGCCGTCTGTTATTCCACCACTGACATAAGTGATGACATCTTGTCCATCAGGCGCCTGACTGCTGCAATCTATCACCCAATCTGGCAATGTTGTAGGGTCCTGAATCCCCCTTTCTTGATATTATAAATAGAGGGAAGCCGCCTGATTCCTGCTGCCCACACCACAAGCATTGTGCATCAGATTGGCAGCCACAGATTTTTTAATTCTCCAAAACACTTCTACATTCCAGAGGCAACATAGTGTGACTAGCTGATCTGCAGTACCTGGCAGCAGCCACTCAAGTGTGCGGCGCTGCTGCACTCCAGTCTGTACCGTGTCTGCATCCATCTGCAGCTGATCAGTGGGCAACAGGCTTCAGACTTGTCAATCTTATAATGAAGACTGAGGATGGGTCATCTGTGTAAAGAGTGTAGAAGTTACCAGGACCGCTGCAGCCTGTGACTGGGCTCAGTGGTCAGCTGATTAGAACAGCACATTATCAGGGATCATCTGATGACGCGCTCTTAGGGCCCAGTCAGACAGCCACATAAATGGGCTCTCCTGAGCGTGATGGCTTCATGTATTTCTGTGCAGCTATCGCGCTCTGGTTGGGAGATCGGCCGGCCGGCCTATGCGCTGTGTTCCGATCTCGGTCCCATTTATACGGCTGTCTGACTGCGCCTTATAGTCACATGGACACTGCAGTGGTCCTCTGACTTCAGCCAATCATTGCTCCCGGGGCTGGTGCACGCCGCATCCATGCTTATAATAAACTACCTATCCCTATAAAATGAAGCTAAGTAACAAATGTCATGTTTGATGAATACCAGAGACTGGAAAGAAAAGCTCTTACAAACGAGTACAAGTGTCACTAAACCGTTTTGTATTCCGCAGGTCACGACCGATATTATAACAAGTACATCAATGTGAAGAAGGGAGGAATCGGGGGAATAGCCATGGTGCTGGCTGCGTATGTAGTGCTGAGCTACACCTGGGAATACGATCACATTAGTAAGTGGTTATAGAGCAGGACGTATACATTACTGTGCAAGCGTAGACCGTCCCAAAAGGCGCCACATTTACTTGGGTGGTTCAAAATCTATATGCACGATGTTGCATGGTAGGCCACACTGCATTATGCCTGGCCTTGATTCTTCACACAAAGCCATACCCCTTTGTTGGACAAGGCGTAGAACTGTTGGAAACACATCATACATATGGTAAAAGTTCTGGCAGACAGCTTTATTTAATACATAGCTCTATAAAACGCCAATAATTACTACCCATTATGCCTCCCCTTACTAAGGCTGCCTTGAACTCATAAGGACAAAGCCAACTTTAGTTTTTGAAAAGATTCATAACTTATTTATTGTCGTGGCTATATAGTCTTTTTTTTTTGTGTGTGTGTGATGAGTTGTTGTTTTGAAAAACAGCATTCATTTTACTGTACAGGAAAATAAGGGAAAAAATCCAATTGAAGTGATACAGTATACAATTCTGCCATAGTTTCCTGGGTCTCAGTTTTCAGGGTTAAATTAATTGTGCAGTAACAATGACCTGGCAGTATGATTCTCCAGGGCAGTACAATTACTGCGATTCCAAACTTTAGATGTGTCGCCATTTTCCGAGACCCATAACTTAATTTTTTAATGCAGCCGGGTGATGGCTTATTTTTTGGGTTGGAAGCTGTCAATACCATTTTGTATGAAATACAATGGCTCCACTTCATTGTGTTTTGTACTCCAGTATTATTGAGGGGCACACAGGAATAAGATGCCCCAAATTCACTAACAGGCACACACCTGTCATAGCGCTGTCAGCTCAGCTGAACTCCGCAGTGTGATCAGGAGAGCGGCCATCGCACAACACACTGGTAATGCCTCCTTGTGAAATAATCTCTGGAGGCAGAGTCTCATGCAGATTAAGGTTCCTCCCATAATCCTGAACTGCTCATTTACATATAAGAAATACAGGGATTTCTCTGGAATTAGACATCCGATGGCAGCTATTAAGGTGTCATTTTATTCAGCTTCCTTTGACCTGATTGTTTCCCTTTAAATTCGTTTGTACTACTATTAGATTACCCAAATTTCTATTTGTTATTGGCGCCCCCTAGTGTTCTTTTGATTTCCTTCCAGAAAGTCCATCTCATGCAATGTTGGTAAAAAGAAGTGTTATTGTTTTGTCTGCACAATATCCTTCAGTTTGCTTTTGTAGATGGGTGGCATCTAGTTGATGAGACTGGGCATTTTTGACCACCGGAACTGGCTATGAGGTGGAAGTTCTAAAAAGGAGTGAAAAAAAAAAACCAAAACAAAAACCAGAGGATTCCATAACAAGCACGTAACAGTAATATACAGGCACAAGTGTTAGTTTAAATGATTCCTTATCTTGTTCTGTTTTCTGATTTAACCCTTTACGGCCATATGATGTATTGGGCATGTCATATGCTAGCCCTGTGACTGATGTGGGTTCACAAGCCGCATCTTTGCCAGCAGATGACCACTGTTACAATCAGCCATCATCTGCTAACAGCCTCGGGTGGAGCAGAGCTCCACCTGCAATGATCCTGTGACCTGAATAAAAATAATAAAAAATCGTCATTCTTACCTTCCGGCGGCCCCCACAGCCTTCCCGATGCTCGCGAGACCGCTATGTCATTGTCTCGCAAGGCACTACTGGGAATGAGAGCTGCCGGCATCGGGAAGGCTGCGGGGGGGGGGGGACACCGGAAGGTAAGAATATCACGATTTTTAACCTGGGTTGTGTATGCGTTTTCGCAGCGGAAAAACGCGGCGAAGACGCATATACAACGTGTGCACATATCCTCGACGGATCCGTCACAAAAACGGGACCCAGTGCATCAGTTTTTTACAATCTGCACAGGTTCCGTCTTTTCAACATTTTGACGGATTGTGACTGATTGTAAGAAAAACGGAAGTGTGAAAGAGGCCTTAGTGAGCGGGGCCATGTGATCACTCGGCTGGAAATGCTGTTGGCTCCGGAACCAATGAGATGCATCGAGGGCACGCTGGAGATGAGTAGGATGTCTTCTGGAAGCCGGTGGCTGCGGGTGTCACTGTGCGCGCTATAAGAGAAATGAATATTCATTTCTCTTTAGCAGCGGGCACCGTTCCAGCCACCGGCTCCTGCCTCCTGTGACCCGCTGCTCTGCCGTTCCTCGTCCCCTGCTGGCCCCCTGGGACAATTGACTCGTGTATAAGCCGAGGAGGGTGATTTCAGCACAAAAAAGTGCTGAAAAACTCGGCTTAACGCGAGTATGTACGGTATTTTCAGTATAGTTTTTACATGTAAGTTAGTAAGGCCACGTTCACATGTTCAGTATTTGGTCAGTATTTTACCTCAGTATGTGTAAGCCAAAACCAGGAGTGGAACAATCAGAGAAAAAGAATATAAGAATCACATCAACACTTCTGTATTTATCACCCACTCCTGGTTTTGGCTTACACATACTTAGGTAAACTACTGAATGTGTGCACATGGCCTTATTTTGCTTATGTTGCCACAACATATTCTAGAGAGAGCCATGGCTGCATGCTGCGATTGGCAGGGAGACTCTACGCACTCGCACCCATACAAGTTTATGAGGAGTGCATGTGGAACATTGGACTGCAGTTGGATGTCGTCCGAGTGCAGTCCGATATACGTCAAGACAGGCAATGGAGAAATTACTTTGTCTCATCCGCACTTGTGCTCTGATTCTCACATGCAAGAGGATTGGAGCACTGACACTGGGATCACACTCGACACTGGGATCACACTCGCAGCAGAGTGTCATTAGCATATCTGATCTCATACTAGTGATTCCAGCCATTTCAGTGATTATCTTTCACGATCAGTGTGGTGTCTTGGCTCCTTGCTCCTCTACTGGTCAGCCGACTGTAGCCCCGGTGGACTGAGCTAGAATACAACAAAGGGTCACTATGGTTCTGTGCTTGGAAAAAGTGATGGGAAGTTCCTGATTGAGTCCCTGAGTCTTCTAATTAGTGGTGCTCTGACTGCAGGCTTCCCCAGCGATCTGTTTTTTTTATGGTGCACCCAAAATTCTAGCAAGTCCTCTTTAATTGTAATACTTTAAAACACCTTGCTAATATTTTTCTTGTTTTCTATAGAGCACGACCGCTGGAGAAAGTACCACTGATCACAGGAGTCCTCGCACACTACACAAGACGCTTCTGTATCTGTTCTGTATTAAAGTTATTAAAACCGTCCTGGATGTGTGGTCCTTCTGTACATAAGGCCTGATCTTGGGTATTCTGGAGCGTAACAGACATTTCATATTGCATTCAGTATGTAATCTCGATAGTACTGAAACGCACACCTCCACTTTGAAGAGAACAGCTGTTATAGTGCAGGATTTTGCACTATAATCATTTTTCTAAATCATTTGATTTAAAGGTTTTATTGTTAATCTGCTGCAGGGGCCACCCGGGGTCTGGGCTGCTGACTGTCCTGATCCTCCTGCTAGGCTGTAGTCCTCAGTGCGGGTGTGCTAGTCATAGGCTCTTCCAGAGCTCACTCCGGCACCAGAAATCACAGACAATAGCTAGCAGCATCTGCTTTTTCATTTTTTAATCGGATGTTTTTGATTGAGAATTTTTTTTCCCATATAAAAATAAAAAGCAATGTACCCTCACATATCCCCAATCCCTCGGAACCCTGAGAAAGTATACAGAGACATACCAAAGTGCAAAATCAGCAGTAAAATAAAATCATGGTTTAGTCAAGGAAGAAATGAATTATTTGGTTAATAATATTCAATTTGTCAGAGTACATAGTAGAGACAAAATAGTGTGTCTATAAACATCCCTGCTAGTAGCCTTAACATCAGCTGCAGAGTAAGTGACATCCAAGCTTTATCAGCAGATGCTCCATTCACTCAGGTTCTGGATGATAGGTTCTGAAATTAGACCTGGGTAATCTACCTAAGGTAGTTTCAATATTCCATAGGTCACAGAAGATTGTTTTGCCATTTCTCTGCTCTAATCCTAGGAATCCTAAGTAAGAAACTACATACCTTAGATGTTAGAAGAGGTTTACTGCGGAATTTAACACAAAGAACCTTGGAGGAAAGATAGAGGCCCTTTTTGCATCATTTCAGGGGTCTAGAAATGGCCTTAAAGAGAACCTGTCGCCCCCCCCCCCCCCCTAGGTGTTGGTAACTAAAAGAGCCACCTTATGCAGCACTAATGCTGCATTCTGACAATGTGGCTCTTTTACTTATTGTTGGTTGCACTGCAGAAATAATCGCTTTTTAAATTTGTCCCTCATACATTCAAATTGTCTGGGGGGCAGGTCTTTCCCCTCTAATTCAGACGCACCACATCCATCACTCTGCGAGCCGGGCACCGCCTCCTCAGCGTTATTCAATTCTCCAGGCGCCTGCGCTGTCATATTCTGCCTTGGGCATGCGCAGTTCGTTCTGCCCAACCACTGACATCACTTAATGTCTTGCTTACTGCGCCTGCACGCACGTGAGGCCCGAGATCCCGCCCCGCAGTCTCTTATGATTTATTCACCCTGCGTGGCTGGCTGGGATTCTTGGGCCACATGTGCACAGTAAGCAAGACATCAAGTGATATATTTTAATTGACAGAAAAGTGACCTGAGTGAGGACTTGCTTTTTTGTGGATTGATTTGAAGCTTTAGTTGGGAACATTTACATATCGTTTCGGATCACATTTATCTGACGCTCTACATTGACCACTTACATCGGGGTTTCCATCTAAACCTCTGAGTGATGTGATTCAGTTGAAATCGCCGAGGGATCCATTCACTATGGTGAGGCAGCAGAGTTACACTGAATTGATCTCTGTTCAGAGTTGTCCTTTTTAGAGGTGCACAAAACTGTGGAGGACCGCACATTTATACAATCTTAAAGACAGACACCACCGGATCTCAGGTCAGACTGCGTCCACAGTGCATCAATCTGCCTCATTATATGGAATCTTCGGCTAGTGGTTCCGTCTGCATCACATATTTCAGATTTACACAGAAACCTCGTTTTAAGCTCTCAGCGCTGACTGCGGGTTAAATGCAAACTGACACAGTCTTGGAAGAAAAAAGTGTAGCAGCACTGCCTCATATGTGAGATAAATCGTGGAATTCAGAATTCACATGAGAAGCCCAATATATCCAGGAGGTGCTCGCATCCAGAAAGAAGACAATGGTATACAATGAAAAAATAGAAAAGAATGCGGCAACACTCACCGGACCTGTGATACAAACTTGTCCTTTTTATTGACGCAATGTGAACATATCTTCACGGCACAGGGGAGACAACGACAAGTGAGGTGAGCGGGGAGAGGACGACGGCCGTTTCACGCCAACACCGGCGCTTCCACGGGTCCATTGCTTCAATAAAAAGGACAAGTTTGTATCACAGGTCCGGTGAGTGTTGCCGCATTCTTTTCTATTTTTTCATTGTAAATGCAAACTGAGCCTTACTGCGTGTGGCAACCATGTGCCACACTGGAACCATATGTACTGGCGCCTGGGAAGCAGCGCTACGGTTTGTGCTGTTTTCCAGCACCGGGAGCTGAAGACAGCTATATCATCATTCCCTGCTCGTACTGTGATCAGCACTAGCAGTGGAGAATGTTGAGAGTTTTATTCAACTGATACCAGTGAGAGCAAGCGGTGGCTGATGGGAGTATTCATCAGTTGCTGCCTGCGTTATAAATAAATTAAAAAACCGGTGTGGGTTCCCTTGTATCTTTGATAACAAGCTAGGCAAACCTGACTCCTGCAGGCTGCAACCCTCAGCTGTCAGCATTAGCAAGGGTGGTTATGAAGAATAGAGGGGTCCAACGCTGTGTTTTTTTTTTTTTTTTAACTATTTACATTGTCAAAAATGGGGGAGATTCCACGTTTTTTATAACCAGCCTCGCAAAATCAAGACAGCTAGGGGCTGGTATTCTCTGGATATTGGTCTCCCCCAGCCTAAAAATAGCAGCCCGCATCCACCCAGAAGAGGCACTTTGCTTGGCTCTCCCCACTTGCCCTGTGGCAGTGGCAAGTTGGATTCATATTTGTGGAGTTGATGTCACCTTCGTATTGTCAGGTGACATCAAGCCCACGGCTTATTAATGGAGAGGAGTCTATAAGACACCTATCCATTACTGATCCTATAGTTATATGGTAAATAAAGACACAGCCAGAATAAAGTCTTTAATTTGAAATAAAAACAAGTTACTTTTTTATTTAAAAACAAGTTATACTCACCTAACTTCTAAGTCCATTGAAGCCCTCGTCTCCTGTAATAAAGCAAAAATTAAAAAAACAACAATATCCCTCACCTCTCCGTTGTCCTGTTACATGTCGCAATCCATTTCTGTGGATAAATAGTTTTCAACCTGGACAGTGCCAAAATGTGACCGTCCAGGCTGACAACCACTGATGAATGAGCTGCTGCGAGCTCAGCCTGAGTGACCAGCGGTGACCTCATCAAGGTTACCGCAGGTCACTGAGGCTGCGTTCCCAGCTGGGCACCTAAACTGCGGTGGACTCACTGACTTTTTCCTCAGGGCTGAGGTCACCGCAGTTCAGCCCGGCTGGGAACGTAGTCCCATCAGCCGCCGTCTGCTCTCGCTATTATCAGTTGAATACAACGCTCAACATTCTCCCCTGCTAGCACCGATTGCAGGGGAGAATAATGAGCTGTCTTCAGCACTGCAGAACAGCATGAAAAGTACCGCTGCTTCCCAGGCGCTGGCATGTGTCACACGGATGTCATCTGTGTGTCATCAGTGTGTGTTTTGCAACCTGTGCTGCTGTTAAAAAACGGACATGTCAGCATATTTTGCCCACAGACACGCGGTATGTGGAAACACTGACGGGCACAGACTTGTTCACTTGAATGGGCCTATGTGTGTAAATGTTTCCGGTATGTGTGAAAACCGTCACCAAACGTACCGGAGACACTTGTAGTATCTCAGTACCCATTCTACTGCTGCTGAGTAAGGCAGTTGTCGTGTGGCAGTAGATTTGTTCCAGTGTGTCAGAATTAGTTTGGGCACTGAGTTAGGAGATGTAATACATTGCATTGTATAGGGACGACTCAAATGTTCTTTGCTGCCATCTACTGGCCAAAGTGTATATGAAAGTTAATGTTTCTCCTTATGGACATACCAGCTCTGGCTTGTCAAGGTAAGGAGGCTTATTCGCCTTGCAATGCTCCTCTGGGAAATATTTGCATATGAAAGTTAAGTCATTATTCTCCTCACAACAAGCTGTTATAGAAACGGTTGGGAGGAGCCTCCCAGCTCAGGGCTCACAGACTTCCTGAGGTAATTCCCAGCTCAGGACTTAGGCTATGTGCATATGTTGCAGATTCGTGTGCAGATTCTGAAAAATCCGCAGTTTTTGTGCAGTTTTCACATGCAGTTTTACACCTGTGGATTCCAATTATGGAGTAGGTGTAAAACGCTGCAGAATCCGCACAAAGAATTGAGATGCTGCGGAAAATAAACCGCAGCGTTTCCGAGCGGTATTTTCCGCAGTATGTGCACTGCGGATTTGGTTTTCCATAGGTTTACATGGTACAGTACAACGCATGGAAAACTGCTGCGAATCAGCAGCGTCAAACCCGCTACGTGTGCACATAGCCTCACAGTTCCTGAGGTAACTTCCAGTTCTCGACAGATCAACCACTACTGCTCCCATCATAGTTTTCCATGCGAGTCCACATTGAGGGGACATCTTTCTCCACAAAGGAATGACGTCATCCTGTCAGGAGAGATAATGCTGCACATGTGCTCTCTTGCATGCTGGTTATCCTGTTTGCTTCTAGCCAGGACCAGATCCACATGGCTGCCACATCACTGACTTTGCTTAACCTACCCCCTGCGATAGGGAACGGTAGGCTCGAAACCATGAGTACTTCCACACCTTAGTGTGTTTCCACAGAACCAATCTGTGAAGATCCCTCCATCAGTGTAATATTTCTTGGACTGAGCATAACACTTCCTCTAATAGCAAGTGAAGAGAACTCTGCTCCAGCCGCTCTGAGAGGCCATAACCTCGCTTGTCTCATGAGGAGAGAATCATTACCTTCATATGAATCTGATCAGTTATTCAATACTAGATGGTGGCCCGATTCTAACGCATTGGGTATTCTAGAATATGTATGTAGTTAATTTATGAAGTTTTCAGAATAATGCAATTTATACACAGTATTCGGCCGTCCGGGCACGACCAATTAACGAAGCGTGGTTCAAATTCTGCGCCAAGTCGCGGCCGGACTGCGCCTGTTGCTGATCGTTCGCGGCCGGGCGTGACCAATCAGTGAAGCCCGGGCCGGCTCAAGGTTTTTGAGGGCCCCCCTCTTTAACACATACCACGATTCATGATGCACAGATACAGCAGAGAAATATACCACACAGGGTTAATAGCAGCGTTAACGGACTGCGTTACACCGCGGCATAACGCGGCCATTAACCCTGTGTGAGCGCTGACAGGAGGAGAGTATGGAGGGGGCACTGACAGAGTAGGAAGGGGCGAATTCGCGGCCGGACTGTGCCCGTCGCTGACTGGTTGCGGCCTGCCGGCCGCGACCAATCAGCGACGCGGAATTTCCGTGACAGACAAACAGAAAGACAGACAGACAAACAGATGGAAGTGCCCCTAAGACGATTATATATATAGATTGAGCCATTAATTTCCTAGCTATATACAACATTTGAGACACAGCAGTTTTACCATATTCATCAATAGCCAAAGCTTCAGTGTACCCTGATATGGAAACCAAAGGGTGGTATCCGTACTAAATAGGTTCTCTATGTAATGTCTAGTACGCCCTTCCAAAAATATTCTAGGTTAGGGCAGACCAAAGCATATGTAGTAAGTCTGCTGAGTGTATAACACATAGTGAATGTAGTCTAAGCCCAATATCAAATAGGAATGTAGGTGTTCTATAGACTTCATGTATCACATATAGGTGGGAGAGTCTGTAATAATTGGGTTATCCTATCTAAAAGTATTTATAAAATTGGGAATGAAGTAGCCCAAACTCCGTTTGTAATTTGGGAGAATTGCTTGATTAGATTGTCTATATGAGGTAGTCTAAGGGTACCGTCACACAGTGCCATTTTCATCGCTACGACGGCACGATTCGTGACGTTGCAGCGTCGTATGATTATCGCTCCAGCGTCGTAGACTGCGGTCACACGTTGCAATACACGGCGCTGGAGCGATAATTTCATGACGTATTTGCGATGTAGAAGCCGTTGGTTACTGTGCGCACATCGTATACAACCTGTGTCACACGATGCAATCATGCCGCCACAGCGGGACACTAGACGACGAAAGAAAGTTTCAAACGATCTGCTACGACGTACGATTCTCAGCGGGGATCCGGATCGCAGTAGTGTGTCAGACACTACGATATCGTAACGATATCGCTAGAACGTCACGAATCGTGCCGTCGTAGCGATGAAAATAGCACTGTGTGACGGTACCCTAAGTATCCCTCTGGATTTCCAGTTCCCAAATCCTTGTAATCTGCAAAGATTGGGTAACCATTGTGTTTCCTAAAAAGGGTAAACTGAGTTATTCCTTGTACGTTCTGCAACTTTCTCACTTTCCACCAAAGCCAGTGGATTAGCAATATTGTAGGGATTATACCCGTGAGGGCTTTCAATCTGTGTGCTTCTAGAGCTTCATAGAACCTAGGGGAGTTAAAATGGTATGTAGTATGCGGCGTGAAGCCCCCAGGATCATCCCAGCCTTGTACGTGCTGTAGCTGAGCTGCTATGAAGTAAGCCCAAGGGTTAGGAAAGACCCTATTACATTTCTCTCTTTGGAGTGTTTTCAATGTAATTCTTGGAGTGCCAACCCCAAATTAATTCCCTGTACAAACCGTAAGTTTGAAAAATATATCTTAGGGGAATCCAAATAGGAGAGTTATGAAGTGTGTATAATAGCTGAGGCATCAAGATCATTTTAATTACGGTAGGTTTCCTTTTTTTGCTTAACCCCTTCGCCCCAAAGCCTGTTTTCACCTTCCTCACCAGGCCAATTTTTACAATTCTGACCACTGTCCCTTTATGAGGTAATAACTCTGGAACGCGTCAATGGACCAAACTGATTCTGAGATTGTTTCTCGTGACATATTGCACGGTACTTCATGATAGTGTTAACGTTTCTTTGATACGACTTATGTTTATTTGTGAAAAAAGACGGAGATTTCACAAAAATTTTTAACGTTTCACAATTTTCAAACTTTTCATTTTTATGCCCTTAAATCAGTCATATGGCACAAAATAGATAATAAAAAAACCATTTCCCACATATCTACTTTACATCAGCAAAATTTTTTAAACATTTTTTTTTTGTTAGAAAGTTATAATGGTAGAAATTTGACCAGCAATTTCTCATTTTTACATTAAAATTTGCAAAACCATTGTTTTTCTTTCACAAAAAATTTCCTTTAGAGCAAATTTTTTTTATTTTTTTTTTATTTACTTTTGCAAGGATAATAGTTGAAAATTCTCCTGAGCCGGACGATACCCCTTATGTGGGGGAAATCTACTGTTTGGGAGCACAGCAGGGCTTGGAAGGGAAGGAGTGCCATTTGATTTTGTGAATGTAAAATATGCTGGAATAATTAGCAGACACCATGTTGCATTTGGAGAGCCCCTGATGTGGCTAAACAGTGGAAATCCCCCCACAAGTGACCCCATTTTGGAAACTAGACCCCTTAGGGAACTTATCTAGATGTGTATTGAGCACCTTGAACCCACAAGTGCTTCACAGTTTATAACGTAGAACCATGGAAACAAAAAAAAAAATCACGTTTTTCCCAAATAAATCTGTTTCAGCTCCAAATTTTGCATTTTTATAAGGGTAAAAGGAAAAATGTGAATGATTCAGAATAAATTCCAGAACAGCTAATCTCTTGGCAGTATCACTCAAACCTGACATTCCATGAGAAAAAAAAATAACAGTCAGCCATAGTTCTTGTCTATGCATGGATTAAAGGGAACCTGTCACCCCCCCCCCCCAGTCGTTTCAAACTAAAAGAGCCACCTTGTACAGCAGTAATGCTGCATTCTGACAAGGTGGCTCTTTTAGTCCTGGGTGCTGTAACTAGAGAAATAATCAGTTTTATAATTTGTCCGAAATACCTGCTCCTCAGTCAAGGAGGCCGGCGTTTCCCCCCTGCTTCAGACAGCACACAGCTGTCACTCACATCTTCTTGGCGCCATCTCCTCCTCACCGCTGTTTTCAAAAGTAGCCGGCGCCTGTTCTCTTTTTTCCTGCCTGGTGCAGGCGCAGTGAGCCATCTTTCCTCATATGCAGCCCAGCTGACTGCGCCTGCGCGGCCGCCCTGCCTGTGAATCCCAGCCCCGCAATGTGAATAAATCATAAGTCACTGCGGGGCTGGGAATCACAGGCAGGGCGGCCGCGCAGGCGCAGTCAGCTGGGCTGCATATGAGGAAAGATGGCCAGCGCTCACTGCGCCTGCACCAGGCAGGGGATAAGAGCGCAGGCGCCGGCTACTTTCAAAAACAGCGGTGAGGAGGCGGCGCCCGGCACCAAGAAGAAGTGAGTGACAGCTGTCCTTATGTTTATAGCCTTTTCACTAGGCACTGCTCCCAATAGCCAGTTTCCTACTCCACACTGATGAGGGGCAAATACCCCGAAACAGCTGTCTGTGGATGGATACCATGGTTTGGCATAGGTGGTTTTCCTTTATTGGATGCTGCTCTTCCCGTGGTTGTTCCTTCCCGGTGAAAGGCCTGGCTATTCATTGCTTGCGCTGAGAAACACGTGATGGTGTCTTCGCGGCTTTTCTACATGCATAAGGGGAAATTATAGTACCTGTGTGAATATATAATAGAGATAGCTAAAGTTTCCTTGAGCAGTGCCGTGGCACTAGTAGCTCAGATCAGGGCATGTCAAACTTGATATTGTCTAAAATGTTCCTAACTTCTTACAGGCTGAGCACAAAAAAAAAGGCTAAAACGCATAGAGTATGGTTGAGGTTCACTATTCCAGGGCCATATTTGGATACGGTCCTTGTTAGGGCTGAAGTTCTGCATTTGGGACATGACAGAGCACATTAGGGATTAAACTATATCACTGATCCCTGTTCTCCTGTGCTGTCTTCTGAGGGTGATCTCTAGTGAAATGGGTGAGAAACCCTCCCCCCCCCAATCTTAATTACTGCACTGTTTTCGTCATGAGCACTTTTTTAAAATGTTTAGGTCATATACTGTATTTTTCAAACTATAAGATGCAACTAGATTTTAGAAGAGGAAATTAGAAAAAAAACTGAAGCAAAAAAACAGGATTTTTGGTTGCTTACCGTAAAATCTGTTTCTCGGAGCCTCCATTGGGGGACACAGGAACCATGGTGTATGCTGCTGCCACTAGGAGGCTGACATTATGCACAAAAAAAGTTAGCTCCTCCTCTGCAGTGTACACCCCACCGACTGGCATTATGCACTTCAGTAGGAGAAAAGCAACAAGGTTGAAACATAACCACAAACATGAAAACTGTAAACGTGAGAACAGTCATAGAACAACAGAAACTGAGAAACGTTGGGAGGGTGCTGTGTCCCCCAATGGAGGCTCTGAGAAACAGATTTTACGGTAAGCAACCAAAAATCCTGTTTTCTCTATCGCCTCTCATTGGAGGACACAGGAACCATGGGACGTCCCAAAGCAGTCCCCCTGGGGTGGGAAAAACAGACTTCCATCAGGTCAGAGGACTCACCACTGCCGCCTGCAAGATCCTTCTGCCTAGGCTGGCGTCCGCCGAAGCGTAGGTATGGACCTTGTAAAATTTGGCGAATGTGTGGATGGAAGACCAGGTTGCCGCTTTGCAAAGGTGTAGGGTGGACGCCCTGTGGTGCACCGCCCAGGAGGCGTCGACTGCCTGGGTAGAGTGAGCCTTTATCCCAGGAGGGGGTACTCTGTTCTTGACCCGGTAAGCCTCCAGAATTGCCGTTCTGATCCAGCGAGCAGTAGTCACCTTAAAAGCCAGTAGGCCTCTACGTGTGCCCTCAGGAATGACGAAAAGAGAATCCGTCTTCCGGAAAGCGGACCTTCAATCCAGGTAGATCCTCACTGCCCTGACGAGGTCCAGCTTGTTCAACGATCGCTCCAGAGGAGGAGTCGGAGCTGGACAAAAGGAAGGTAGAACGATGTCCTCGTTGAGGTGGAAGGAGGAAACCACCTTAGGAAGGAAGGAAGGAAGGCGGAGGCCTGAGGACCGCCTTGTCCTGGTGAATGACCAAGAACGGAGGTCGGCAAGAGAGGGCCACCAACTCGGAAGCGTGGCGGATAGAAGTGATGGCCACAAGAAAGGCCACCTTCCACGATAGAATTGACAGGGGAATCTCCCTGAGAGGCTCAAAGGGGGAAACCCTCAGAACGTCCAGGACCAGATTTAAATCCCATGAATCCACCAGGGCACTATACGGAGGGACAGCATGGGCTGCTCCTTGAAGGAAGGTCTTAACCTGTGGCCGAGAAGATAGAGTCTTCTGAAAAAGGATGGAGAGCGCAGAAACCTGGCCCTTTAGGGAACTAAGAGCAAGGCCCGAATCCAGTCCTGCCTGAAGGAAGGCCAAGATGGAAGGCAGGGAAAAGGACATAGATGGAACGCGGTTGAACTCGCACCAACGGAAGTAAGCCTTCCAGGTACGATAGTAGATCCTGGAAGACGAAGGCTTCCGAGCCTGGATCATGGTGTGAATCACCCGGTCCGAAAGGCCGGATGCTCTTAGAACTGCGGTCTCAACAGCCACGCCGTTAAACTGAGCGACCGAGAATTCGGGTGGCAGACTGGACCCTGAGACAGCAGATGGGGCCTCTGTTGATCCTTGCCTGCCAAATCGCTATGCACTGTATATTGTGTTATAGGCTGTGGGTGGTTTGTTGCCATGGAAATGGCTGGGTCCGCGTCTTCTCCTTGTGAGCGCGTGTCCGGGGTGTCACGTGGGCTATCCGGGTCGGGGGCGTTCATTCGCCCTCTGGTGGCTCCCGTGTCTACCCGGCCTGACGCTTGCGGTGATGCCGCTTGGTGGGGACGATCGGCGCGTGCGCTCTACGCATCTCTGTGGTGGTCATGTGATCATCTGCGGTATATGTGTGTGCGCAGGCGCCGGCGTTCGCTGCCTTATGGACACCACCTCATAGGTATGTGTGGATTGGCTGACGATAGTTTAAGCACTTCTTTTTAAGCAGCATGCAATTGGATAGCGGGTTTGTTTATAATATCAACGACCGGGGATTGGTGGCAACAGTACTATGACAACGGAATAGCAATGCTATGATTGGGGCAATGATGTGGTTATGCTGTTGATATGTTCCTTTTTTGCATTTTAAACATACTATTTATATGATGTATATGTGATTGAGTGTCACGTTTGATTTGGTATGAGCACATATTGTGTTGTTTTTAACATGTTTAATAAAGGCCGCCCCTTAGTGGTGATTGGTGCCCGTATAGGCTCCACACTATTTAAGGTGGCCATATGTGGTATATTGTATACTTGACAAAGGCCATTTTGGCCGAAACGTTGTATCTTTGTGATGGCAGAATAAAGATTTTTGTGAATACCTTTCACCTGGAATGGATGCTGCTCCTTTTTCTTTTGTGAGTATTGGTCCTATTGGATCCTTGGACTTTGGAGCGTGCAGCCTACATCTGTGTGCTGTTGGTTACCTTTTTTCTATACAAGCAGATGGGGCCTGTCTGGAAGGCGCCAGGCGGTGTCCGCGAGAAGGTTGACGATCTCCGCGAACCAAGCTCTCCTGGGCCAATCCGGGGCGATCAGAATGACCGGCACCCCTTCCACTTTGATCTTTTTCAACAGTTTGGGAAGCAAGGGAAGGGGTGGGAACAGGTAGGGCAGCGCGAACTGTGACTAAGGAATGGCCAGAGCGTCGACACCCACTGCAAGAGGATCGCGAGACCTGGAAACGAACTGAGGAACTTCCTGTTCGTTCGAGACGCCGTGAGGTCCACGTCCGGAGTCCCCCATCGAAGACAAATTTGATGGAAGACTTCCTGGTGCAAGAACCATTCTCCTGCCGCGAGACCCTCGCGGCTGAGGAAGTCGGCGGCCCAATTGTCCACGCCGGGGATATGCACCGCGGATATCACCGGGACCGTTGCCTCTGCCCAGAGGAGGATCTTGGATACCTCGGCAAGGGCCAAGGAGCTCCGAGTCCCCCCCGATGGTTGGCATAAGCCACAGCTGTGGCGTTGCCGTCTGGATTCGGATTGGTAGATCCCTGAGAATCCTTTCCCAGTGGCGGAGGGACAGAAAGATGGCCCAAATCTCGAGGACATTGATCGGCAGAGTTGACTCCTGCGCCAAGCAACGGCCCTGAACCGTCAGGTGGCGAAACACCGCACCCCAGCCGAGCAGACTAGCGTCCGTCGTCACCACTTGCCAGTGAACTTGAAGGAAGGACCTGCCCTGGGAGATGAGAGGTGACATCAGACACCAGTTGAGAGACCGTTTGACCCGGGGAGAGAGTCGGATCGGACGATCCAGGGAGAAGACAGACCTGTCCCACTGAGACAGAATGGCTTGCTGAAGGGGCCGCGAATGAAATTGGGTGAAGGGAAATCGCTTCTAATGTTGCTACCATCCTCCCAAGAACCTTCATGGCCGATCGGAGGGAGGGAGGCCGAGGACCCTTGGAGCAAGCGTATGTCTCGACGAAGGATGGATCTCTTGTCTTCGGGAAGGAAGACTTTGGTCTGACGAGTGTTGAAGAGCATGCCCAGAAAGAGGATGTGCCGAGAAGGATTAAGGCAGGATTTCTTCCGGTTGACCAGCCACCCGAAACGGGCTAGGGTGTCGAGAACGATGGACAGACTTTCGTGAGCCTGAGAAAAGGACGGAGCCTTGATGAGGATGTCGTCGAGGTATGGAAACAGAACCAGGCCTCTGACCCTCAAGATGGCCATCAGCGCCGCCATGATCTTCGTGAAAACTCTTGGGGCGGTTGCAAGACCGAACGGCAGGGCGACGAACTGAAAATGTTCCTGGAGCACCGCAAAGCGCAGGAATTGGTGATGTCTGGGGAATATCGGGACATGGAGATAGGCGTCCTGAATATCTATGGAACACAGAAATTCCTGAGCCTCCATGGAAGCAATTACTGAACGAAGGGATTCCATCCTGAAGTGCTTCAGACGAACTCTCTTGTTCAGTAATTTGAGGTCCAGAATGGGACGAACCTTGCTGTCTTTTTTCGGTACCACAAAAAGGTTTGAATAGAAACCTGTTAACCGTTCTCTCTCTGGGATGGGAACGATTACCCCGGCTTTGAGGAGAGAAGCGATGGCTGCGAAGAAACCCGGAACTAGAGCGGGGTCTCTTGGAGGTCGGGATTCGAAGAAACGATCCCGGGGTCGTGAAACGAACTCTATTTTGTATCCCGACGATACAACTTCCCTGACCCATGCGTCCTCTACTGAGGAGATCCAGACATCCCTGAAGAAGAGGAGACGGCTGCCCAGCCTGGGAGGTGGGCTGGGGTCTTGCCGAGAGTCATGCTGAGGTGGATCTTCCAGTCCTGGACCTGGAGGATCTACCCTGGGAGTAGCGAGGACGCCAGGAAGGAGTGGGCCTAAAGGATACTGTCTTCTTCTCTTGACGTGCCTGTGGCCTCTGTTGCTGCTGGGAAAAGGAGTTTGACGCCGCAAAGCTACGAAAAGGCCGAAAGGACCGAAATTTCCATCTAGGAGGAGGGCGACGAGGTTTAGCCTGGGGAAGAAGAGAACTTGTACCCCCGATGGCGTCCTTAATTTGGTCCAGCTTGGAACCAAAGAGACGTGAGCCTTGAAAGGGCAGGCAGGTAAGGGACTTTTTGGAAGATATGTCCGCCTGCCAGGCCTTGAGCCAAACGGTCCTGCGGATGGCAACAGCATTGCTGGACGCCTGAGCCGCACAAGACGCGGCATCCAGAGAAGCGGAGACCAGGTATTCACCTGCGTGAGAAATCTGGTTGGCAATCTCCGCCAGCTGTCCGGGTGGCGCCCCGTCCAGGATATCTCGACGGAGTTCTTTGGCCAATTTGGATATGGATTTCAAAACCCAAGTGGAAGCAAAGGCTGGGCATAGAGCAGCTGCAGCCGCTTCAAAGGCTGACTTCGCAAAGGATTCTATAACTCTATCCTTAGAATCCTTCAGAGATGCTTCGCCGGACAGTGGAAGCACCGTGTTGGTAGACAGCTTGGAAACGGGGATCCACCGAGGGAGAGACCGTCCCATTGGCAGTAAGTTCTGGAGAAAAAGGATATAAAACACCAAGGCGTTTTCCCCTCTGAAAACGTCTGGTCGGGTTCTCTTTCTCTGTTCATGATCTCCTCAAATTCAGGGTGAGGGGCGAAAAACTTGGAAGGTGGTTTAGCCCGTCTAAACGAAACCGCCTGATCTGCGGGTTCCGTAGAGGAATCCTTGATGCCACAGGTTTGGTTTATCACTCCAATGAGATTCTGAACCATATCCCTCATGGTAGCGATTTGGTTAGAATCCAGCTCCGAAATATCCTCCGAGAGCGCATCAGAGAACGCCTTGCCTGACTCAGGGGATGAGGATCGGGGGGAAGCAGACTGTAGAGGAGGCCCGTGTGGCGAGATGGAGCGAGAAGAGGACTCAGACCGTCATTCCTGTCTGGACCTTTTGCGGCTTATCATGGAGGGCTCGGATGGAGGCTCCTGCGACCCGCTAGCTACTGCGGGGGTCTGAAGAGGTAATCGATCCAGCACGGACACCAGAGTTTGAGACACCCGTGTTAGATCGGCCACCGATTGTGACAAAGAGGAAGGTCAGCCTGGGGTGGGGGTATCACTCTCGGGCGGATCTGCCGGGGGATCCTGGGCGGTGGAAACAATAGAGTTGCTGCAGGCCTGACAGAGTGGAGAGGACTGACCTGAGGGAAGTTTGCAGTTACAAGACGAACATGCTAAGTACTTGACTAAGGCAGAAGAGGAAGAAGTAGGAGGACGAGAGCGGCCCCCTTTAGAGGTAGACATTTTGAAGAGGTCCCTGAAGAAAATGCCAGAGGGTTAGGGGACAGGAGAGCAGAGGGGGGGTGTCAGTCTGCAGTGCAGAGCTACTCACGGCCGACGAAATACCAGACGGAAGACGCAGCCCAGGTTGTAGTCCCTCAGGGAAGATAGCCTTTCGTGGAAGGGATGTGAATCTGCAGCAGTCCAGCCAGGGGAATCTGAAACCCTAGTCATCCCCTGCAGCGCACAGATATAAGGGATGTGCATGGCTCAGGAGTACTAAGATGGCGACGGTGGGTGGAGCAACACCTCATGCCGAGGTGGGGATGGTCGTGCGGGAAAAAAGCCCGCCCAAGTAAAGGGGGAAGTGGGCGGAGCGGCGTCGCCAGCAGTAGGCCCCGGGAAAACCGGGGCCTAAATTAGGAGCCAGCGACCGCCGGAGAAAGCTGCGGTGCCGGCGCTGCCCGGCTGGAATGTGAGTGGCGCGGCAGCCTGCAAGGTTGCCGCATAGAAGAGGGGAGCGCTGCCGCAGGCTAGCGTGTCGCCGGAAGTAGGCCCCGGGGGAAGCCGGGGCCTAAATTAGGAAAGCGGCGACTGCCAGAGAGGGCCGCGGCGGTGCACAGTGCGGTCGCAGGAAAGGTAGCGCGGTTGCCTGTAAGACCGCCGCGCCAGACAGGACCACCGCGCACTGAGCAGAGAAAGTGCTGCAAATGCAGCGATGACCCCTGCAGATTCCTGGGACCCCTTTAGGAACGCCGACCAGGCCAAAAGGTGGCCTGGAACACTGTGCCGAGCAAGAAAAGGGAACCCAAGGGATCCCCGGGACTAGAGGAATACTCACCTAAAAACATCCCACGTCGTCCGTTACTAACCTCAAACCTTGGGAAAGGTATCAGATGTCCATGGAAGCTGGTGATGGACATCCTCGTCTCCTCCAACCGACTCTGGTGGGCGAGTGGGTGAGGGACGGAGCCAGGACCGGACTTCTGAGCACGCTTGTGTGCTAGGCTCTTGGTCCTGGAGAGGGATCTATGAGGATACAGGGTGGCAGTACACGCCGTACTCATAGTCCGCCTTGTGGGAATACAGGTGTGACTGTTCACCCTGTATCCCTTCCGGGAAAAACCTGAAAAGAAACAACGCACATTGAGGTAGATAAGGGTCTAATCAAAGACCTGTGTCCACCTCCTACTGACACTAAGCTAAACTGAAGTGCATAATGCCAGTCGGTGGGGTGTACACTGCAGAGGAGGAGCTAACTTTTTTTGTGCATAGTGTCAGCCTCCTAGTGGCAGCAGCATACACCATGGTTCCTGTTTCCCCCAATGAGAGGCGATAGAGAAATGTGGCCAATTCTGTACCAATATCCCCTAACCTGGTATATATAGCTCCCCAATACAAGTATATATGGCCCCCTCATTCCTAGCCTGTAGGCATGGTCCCCCTCATCCCTAGCCCGGTAGGCATGGTCCCCCTCATCCCTAGCCCGGTGGGCATGGTCCCCCTCATCCCTAGCCCGGTAGGCATGGTCCCCCTCATCCCTAGCCCGGTAGGCATGTTCCCCCTCATCCCTAGCCCGTTAGACATGGTCCCCCTCATCCCTAGCCCGTTAGACATGGTCCCCCTCATCCCTAGCCCGTTAGACATGGTCCCCCTCATCCCTAGCCCGGTAAGCATGGTCCCCCTCATCCCTAGCCTGGTATGCAGGACCCTCCCCCACATCAGGAAAAACAAAAACATAAACCATTGCATTTACCTTCCAGCGCTCCCTCGCAAATTTCCTGTTCCGGCTTCAGCAGCTGATTTATGCTTGTAAGCAGCACATTGCAGTGACATCATGCACTGCCTACATGCAGAGGACAGCTGCCGGAATACTTACTGCTCCCCACGCCGGGACTATTGGCATGTGGTGCAGTGAATATTCACTGAAATAGTGGGCAGAGTGTTTGCCACAGCCACTGGCTTCCTGCAGCTGCCGGACGTTCACCTGTGCCAGCTAATAAAGGGAATGAATATTCACTAAGAGCAGTGAATATTCATTTTCTTAAGTAGTGGGCCCACATGATCATCTGGCAGCTGCAGGAGTAGTCGGTGGTGGCTGCTCCTGTGCCCACTATGAAAGATCAAGAAAGATCAATGAATATTCACTCCTCTCCATGCCTGTGGGCATGGAGGGCAGTGAATATTCATTCCCTTAAGTAGCGGGCACACGTGAAAGCCCGGCAGCTGCAGGAAGTCGGCGGCTAACAGCGTGTACGCTAATAAAGAGAAATTAATATTCACTGCTCTACACTCTCATGGGTGTCGAGAGCAGTGAATATTCATTTCTCTTTAGCAGCGGGCACAGAAGTTAGCTGTAGCAACCGGCCCCTGCCTCCTGTAACTCGCTACTGCTCCCCCACCTCCCCACCACAGCCAGAGCAGGTACATCTGGACTATAAGACCCCCCCCCCCTCCCATTTTCCAAAGATAAAAAGTGTGCCTTATAGTCCAAAAAATATGGTATTTGGATTATTGCTGCTTGAAGTTTTAGTCCTTATATATTAAAAGTTAAGTTTTATGGGATCCTATATTATACCCCTTCAAAAAGACAGCCACATATTATAGAGCTGTAATTCCAGAATTCCAATTAGGATGTGAATATTCTCAAGGTAAAGCTGGGAGTCTGTACTTAAAGCCCGTATTGATTATTTAACTGTATCTTGAATATGTTTTGTACACAGCTAAAATACCAAAACTTATGTCACTGTCCAAATATTTGTCCCAACTGCATATATTACAGCTGGTATGTGCTCTGTGTGGTGTGGACTCTGCTTCTGAGCCTGACCCAAAGTCCCAGACACGCTCCGTGATGGATATATCCATTAGGGGATGTCAAAGGATAATCTGACTCTGCTTCATGAACTCGTTTATACCCATCAGCTCCCTCTATGTAAAATTGACATTAGTGTTACTTAGCCTTTGCTCAGTTTTTGTTGAATGGTTGAATTACAGAGCACATAACCACTGCGGTCAATCTATGAATGCCATAGATGCGGATGGAGAAAAACCCTTTAAAGGCCAAGACCCAAACAGGCCTGGTCGCTGAAAGGTTATTAAAGCAATTATTTCACAGTGATTACTTGTGACATGAATATTGGTGCAATCAAATACAGACATATATTGTGCTCTGCTTATCTCCTTATACATTAAAAAAAAGTAAAAGTAAAGCAATCATCCATAGCAACCAATCAGATTCCAGCTTTTATTTTTCCGAGGACCTTATTTATGGTAAATGAAAGCGGTTTCTTGATTGGCCGCTATATTGCTCTGCTACTTTTGCTAAATCTTCCCCATGTATATGTTTTTGCTTCTCGATCTTTGAAGGAAATAGAGAATTTGTTCATCATGATTAGAAACAGGTGACTGTGGTGATGGGACGCACTCATAGAAATATAAAATAAACGCAGTAGATCAGTACAAAAAAAATGTACATTTTATTTAAAAAAAAAAAAAAAAATATATAGAAAAAAATTAAATCGTCAAAATATAATTTTGGAAAGTGACTGGACAAGGGAAAATGTTCTTAGAAATTGCAAACTAATTGAGGTTTGGCCCGCTATTTACAGGAGAGAGAAAAACCCTGACGTTTGAAAAGTTAAAATTATATTTATATATATATAAAAAAAAAAAGCCAATGGTCCTTTGCCTTTTCCACCGAGCAAAATGCCTTCACTACTTATACGAGCAGATCCTCCACTTCTGGTCTTCAGTCACTGACCGCTCAGGAACGCCAAGTGACCCTTTGTACATCTGTTGGCGTAATGTCCCTTCTCACCGCACTGCAAAGGCAAAATGTTGTACTTTAGTGGAGTTCTTATAGCTGAGAAAAGAGCACAGTGTCCCTTACAGAGAAGCGAGCCAGAAGACTGCCCCACGTGGCCATATTAATCGGATACGTGCTCCATTTTCCACTTAGTTTTTTTTCTCCTTGCTTTATACAGATACTGTGAGCACAATTTTGCAATGTAAAGTGAAGACCTGGCTGTAATACATATTACATTGATACTTAAGGTGAAGAAATCCACTTTGTTCTTCTTCGGAGCACAGGGGGCCGGACTGTACACTGGGTCTTCTCGGCGATCAGTCACTAGATTTACACACTTACACTATATACACAAGTAGGACCAAGAAAACTTTAAACAGGAGTGTTTCTATGGGTCCGCACATTTCATGCGTGCAGGAACTAAGCACCTCAATGCCGCCTATTGAGCCATCTACAGGGGTCTCAGGGCCCTGGCACCAGTGATCTGCAGCACCAATAAGGCTATGTGCACACGTCCGGAATTGCCGTGGAAATAATTCCGGAACTCCCTGCTTCCTGTTTCCCACTAAACACTAGTGTTTTCCAAGCGTAATTAGCTTGCAGAATGCTAGCGTTTTCCAAGCGATCTGTAGTATCAATTGGAAAACTGATTGACAGGTTGGTCACAGTTGTCAGAGTGTTTGACAAGTGTGACCAACTTTTTACTATTGATGCTGCCTATGCAGCATCAACAATAAAAAGATCTAACGCACTGCGGTATCGCGAGACCCACGTCATCACAGGTCATTGCCGCAAAGCAACCTTGGGAAAGGAAGCATCGCGAGGAGCGGGAAGACTGCCGGGGACGCCGGAAGGTGAGAATATCATGATTTTTTGTTTTAATTCTTTTTTTTTTTTTTTTTTTTTTTACAATTATATGGTTCCCAGGGCCTGCAGGAGAGTCTCCTCTCCTCCACCCTGGGTACCAACTGCATATGATCTGCTTACTTCCCGCATGGTGGGCATAGCCCTATGCAGAAAGTAAGCGGATCAATGCATTTCTATGTGTGCGGAATCCCCGCGATTCCGCACAAAGAATGAACATGCTCCGTTTTTCCGGAATGCGATTCTGCTGCGGAAAAAAACACAACATGTGCACAAAAAATGCAGAATGCATTCTAATAGGATGCTTAATGTATGCATTTTTTTTTCGTGGTTTTATCGCGTTTTTATAGCGAAAAACAACGCAAAAATTCCTGAAAGAGTGCACATAGCCTTACAGAAAAAATGGAAACAATAGCTACCCTTTAGCCCCCTAGTGATCAAGCCAATTTGAACCTTCCTGATTGGGCCAATTTTTTTTAAAATCTGACCAGTGTCACTTCATGTAATAACTCTGAAACGCTTCAGTGTATCCCAGTGATTCGGAGATTGTTTTTTGTGGCATATTGTACTTTATGTTAGTGTTAAATTTAGGTTGATATGTTTTGCATCTATCTGTGAAAATATCAGAATGTTGGCAAAAGTTCAGAAAAACTTGTAATTTTCAAACTTTCAATCTTTAACCCCTTTATGACCTTGGTCGTCTCCGGCGCTGAGCCCACATCTTTCCCGGCACATGTCAGCTGGTTTGATCAGCCGTCATGTACCTCTATCAGCTGCAGGTGGAATCGCAATCCACCCACGGTTGTTAACATGTTAAATGCCAATGTCAATCTTTGACATAGGTATTTAAGTCACGCAAACCGCATGCGCATCATAAGGCACACCCATGGGTCACATGATCTCAGGGTACTGATGGTCATGACAGCCGAAGGTCTGCAGATGAACCCAGTGCCTATCATTATGAATCTCCTGTGAACGCCGACCAGAGGCCAGTGTTCAGAGGAAATCCACATTTATGCTACGCATAGTATGACTGAAGCCCTGCTATGTATAGCACAGGCGATCGGATGATCACTGCTGCAAGTCTCCTAAGGCAACTATGGAAGCAAGTAAAAAAAAAAAAAAAGTTTTTTTTAAAAAAAATAATATAAAACTTCTTTCTTTAGGGACCTAAGATTAAATGGACTTTGGGGCCCTATATATTGGAAACTCCCCAAAATTGATACTATTTTAAAAACCGCACCCCTCAAAACTGCTGTCAGAAAATGTTTTAACCCTTCAGGTGCTACACAGGAATTAACCCCTTCACCACCTTACGAATTTCCATTTTTGCGCCCCATTTTCCCAGATCCATAACTTTTTTTTATTCTTCCGTCAATATGGCCGTGTATGGGCTTGTTATTTTGCGAGACGAGTTGCTCTTTTGAACACCACCATTGGTTTTAACACATCGGGTACTGAAAAATGGGGGGTATTCCAAAAAAAAAGTGCAATTCAACAATTTTTTTATTTTTTATTTTATCTACCATGTTTACTAAATGCTATAAAACTGACCTGCCATTATGATTCTCCGGGTCATTTTTTCTTTTTTATTTAAGCGGTGGAAAAAAGATCCAAAGTGATTGTCTCTAGTGATCCCATTTTGGGGTATATATGATGTTTTGATCACCTGTTATTGCATTTTATTGCAATGTTGCAACAAAAACAAACCATAATTCTGGCAGTTTGATTTGTTTTCTTATTACACTGTTTACAGATTGGATTAATTTATTTTATATGTTGAT
Organism: Ranitomeya variabilis; assembly: GCF_051348905.1. Taxonomy (NCBI): domain Eukaryota; kingdom Metazoa; phylum Chordata; class Amphibia; order Anura; family Dendrobatidae; genus Ranitomeya; species Ranitomeya variabilis. The sequence goes on from NC_135238.1 coordinate 80,774,851, forward strand.
AGATTTTATGTCTTTTAAATTTTTTTTTTTTTTTTTTTTTTACTTTTTACTGTCTTCAATAGTCACCTTAGGACTTAGTCCCCGATCGCCTGTGCTACACATGGCAGGGCTTCAGCACTGCTATATGTAACATAAATTATAATCTCCTATGAAAGCCGGCGGCACCGATAGGCGTGTCTTATAACGTGCTTCCAGCTTGAGCTAATTAAATGCCACTGTCAGAGATTGACACTGGCATTTAAACTTGTTAACAGCAGAGGGTGGATCGCATATCCATTCGCGGCTGTTAGGGGCCCAAGACAGCTGATCAAATCATGTGCCGAGACAGACGCAGGCGCAGCGCCCGAGCCCGCATCGAATACTGGGATTAGTAAATGAGCTACTGCAAATTTGAATGTAAAAAAAAGTTGTAATTTTTACTCTAAAATGTTGTTTTAGCTCCAATTTTTTCACTTTGACAAAGAATAGCAGAAGAAAAATGGACCCTACAATTTATTACACAGTTTCTTCTGAGCATGCTGATACCACACATGTGGTCATAAACCTTTGTTTGGCAAACCGCAGTACTCAGAAGGGAATTAGTCTGAAAGAGATTGCACGCGCCGTGTCGCATTTGAAGTGCCCCTAAGGCACTAGATTACATTTGAGGGGGCAGAAGCCATGTCATTTTTCTAGTCTTCATTCTACCAGTAAAATGGGAACCCCCTATAGATCCAGTGACATATCGGACCTGAGTGGGGGCTGGCTTTGTGGTAACATTTTGGGGTACGTAATATTTTTCAATCGTTTCTAGAATAAGGCTGGGATCACATTCTTGTATTCTACACTGAGCACTTACGTCTGCGTTTCCATGTAAATCCAACAAAAATGTTATTCTGACAAAACCCCCAACGGAACCACCCACCACAATGAGGCACATAGAGACACTTTCGACTCCGTTTGGCATCTGCTCTAGTGATTGCCATATTTTTAGGAGTTCACAGAATGGTGGTTGTCCACACTTGTGCTCTAAAAAGACGTCTAAAATGATGGGAAACCGCCAAAACAGAGACCAGTCCAAAGTGACTCCATCTGCCTCATAAGTGAGTGGTTCCTTTGAGGTTTTGTCTGAATCGCATGTTTTGGGATTTACAAGGAAAACCCAATCAATGTAAGCGCTCAGTGGAGAGCGCAGGATAAATGTGAGCAGAGCCTTGTTCTAATTTTTTGGGAGGCAAAATGAGTAAATAGACAAGAGTACAAGAATAGTTCTTATTTTTATTTTTGCACGTTTCTCTGTGCGGTATAAGTCATAAGACGACTATTCTTCAGGTCTATACGACTACAGCGATAGCAGATTTATAGTTTTTTTTTTCCAAAATGTTTTTTTCTAATATCACAGTAAAAATACTTTTCTTTATTAAAAAATAGTTTGTATGTTTCTTGCCGTTCTGAGAGCTGTAACTTATTTGGCAGAAAGCTTATTTTTTTCCGCTGGGCAATTTTTTGGGTCCCATTTTGGGACAACGTTTTTGATCACTTATTCAGTTGTGGTTTTTTATTTTTTATTTGTTTTACACAGAATGAACAAAATCTAGCAATGCAGATATAGTTTTTAATTTTAGCGTGGTTCACTGTGCGGTAAAAGTGATAAGGCAGTTTTATTTTCTCCTTCGCCTCATTGGGGGACACAGACCATGGGTGTATGCTGCTGCCACTAGGAGGCTGACACTAAGTGATACAAAGAAAGTGATCTCCTCCCCTGCAGTATACACCCTCTGCTGGCTCTCCGCTAACCAGTTCTTGCTTAGTGTCCGTAGGAGGCACACGGACTGGTCTGCTATTCAGACCCAAAGAACTCTTTTTACTTTTACCTTTTTACCTTTACAAGGGACGAAGGGGGCGACGGATTCTTTCATGTTCTGATCTCCACCGAACCAACAACAGGCGAGCACGGGAGTTTTACCTCTCCGTATCCTCTCCTGCGACGTGGGAAGCCACTGCCTGAGCTGATTCTAGGGGCGACGGGCCCCTTCAAGGGCACCGATCTCCCCCTCCCTTATCAGACGAGCACCGGAGTGTCACCTCCAGTATCCTCTTCTGCAGCCAGGCCCATTGCTGGACATCAGCCCTGACCACCAGGTTATACCCTCAGCTGTTCAGAGGCACTCTACAGCGTGGCGTCCGAGCAGCCCCCACTGCACCACCACTATTAAGAGCGGATGGTACAAGGAGGCGGACGGTTCCTCTCCACCTCCCTGCTAAAGGGACGATGGATTGAGGACTTTTCTTATCCCTGCACCGTCCAAACAGCAGCGACAGCAGAGGATCTTTTTCTACCTTCTGACCTGCTGAACAAAGCTGCATACTGGGGTAAGTGCCGGGACTCGAGCGGTTGGAGGGCTCTGCGCATTTTTCCTCGTTCGGCGCCGGCTGGCTTCAAAATTTAGCCTCTGGCTTCGGGTTTGTGTAGGCCTCAACCTGGAACTCCTGCTAGGCCGCACTTCAGGCTCCGCCCCCCCATTCAGGCGCCTCTCATTCAGGACGAGAGCTCTATTCTCGGCGGCCATCTTCTTCCTCCTGCCATTTCCAGACACGAGCTCATCCGGAAGTGGCTGCTGCATCGCACCGGTGGTACTCAGCGCTGAAGACAGCGCTATTCCAGACGGGGGACTCAGAATCTCGGTAAGGAGAATCCTCCCTCCGCACCCCTCCCCCGCACGCACCCCGGCAGCATAAAGGGACTAGCGTTCACTATTTTTTAATACTTAAGACCTGCAATCTCTGGTTGTCCAGCAAGCTCCGGTCTTAAAGGCACGGGTCTTAAGGGTACATGACTGCATTCCCTGGTCTTAAAGATGTATGCCCAGTAATCGCTGGGCTTATAGGTACATGTCCAGCTTTCCCTGGCTTTGTTAAAACACATGACCAGCCTAGTTTAAAAGGGGCACTTTACCAGCATTCTCTGCTCTTTAAGTAATGACTCACCAGAAGCCGTTCACCTTTCCCAGAGTACTTAGTTCAACTGAGCTCAGGAGCCCTCTGCCGCCGCCGATCCCGGCTCTTCCCAGAGTACCTAATTCCCCTCAAGGGGCTTCACCTCTGGCGTAATCCTTGAAAAATGCCCCAGTCTTAAAGGCACATGACCAGTATGCCCTGGTCTTAAAGGCACATGACCAGTATGCCCTGGTCTTAAAGGCACATGACCAGTATGCCCTGGTCTTAGAGGCACATGACCAGTATGCCCTGGTCTTAGAGGCACATGACCAGTATGCCCTGGTTCTTAAAGGCACATGACCATTTAAAGGCACATAAACAGTATGCCCCCCTAAAGGCACAAGACCAGTATTCCCTGGTCTTAAAGGCGCACGACCAGTATTCCCTAGTCTTAAAGGCGCATGACCAGTATTCACTGGTCTTAAGGGCACATGTTCAATCCGAAGCTGGTCACCCTAACTGAGCTCTGGAGCCCTCCGCCGCTGATCCCAGTTTATCTCAGAGTACCTAGTCCCCCTCAGTGGACTTTGTCACTAACCGCAACCCATGGCTTCTCTGACCAAGAGATTGGATCCCTCTGTGAACCCTCTGTGGCTCGGAGTGCTCGTAGGACCGATATACATATACATATATATACATATATATATATATATATATATATATATATATATATATATATATATATATATATATATATATATATATATATATATATATATATATATATATATATATATATATATATATATATATATATATATATATATATATATATATATATATATATATATACACACAGTCATATGAAAAAGTTTGGGCACCCCTATTAATCTTAAGCTTAATGTTTTATAAAAATAGTTTTTTTTGCGACAGCTATTTCAGTTTCATATATCTAATAACTGTTGGACACAGTAATGTTTCTGCCTTGAAATGAGGTTTATTGTACTAACAGAAAATGTGCAATCTGCATTCAAACAAAATTTGACAGGTGCATAAGTATGGGCACCCTTATCATTTTCTTGTTTTAAATACTCCTACCTACTTTTTGCTGACTTACTAAAGCACTTTTTTTGGTTTTGTAACCTCATTGAGCTTTGAACTTCATAGCTAGGTGTATGCAATCACGAGAAAAGCTACTTAAAGTGGCCACTTGCAAGTTGTTCTCCTGTTTGAATCTCCTCTGAAGAGTGGCATCATGGGCTCCTCAAAACAACTGTCAAATGATCTGAAAACAAAGATTATTCAACATAGTTGTTCAGGGGAAGGATACAAAAAGCTGTCTCAGAGGTTTAACCTGTCAATTTCTACTGTGAGGAACATAGTAAGGAAATGGAAGAACACAGGTACAGTTCTTGTTAAGGCCAGAAGTGGCAGGCCAAGAAAAACATCAGAAAGGCAGAGAAGAAGAATGGTGAGATCAGTCAAGGACAATCCTCAGACCATCTCCAGAGAGCTGCAGCATCAACTTGCTGCAGATGGTGTCACTGTGCATCGGTCAACTATACAACGCACTGTTTTTTGCCGCCATGCATAACGCCTTTTTGTATTACCAAACAACTCAATCTTGGTTTCATGAGTCCACAGGACCTTCTTCCAAAAAGAAATTGGCTTCTCCAAATGTGCTTTTGCATACCTCAGCCGACTCTGTTTGTGGCGTGCTTGCAGAAACGGCTTCTTTCGCATCAATCTCCCGTACAGCTTCTCCTTGTACAAAGTGCGTTGTATAGTTGACCGATGCACAATTACACCATCTGCAGCAAGTTGATGCTGCAGCTCTCTGGAGGTGGTCTGAGGATTGTCCTTGACTGATCTCACCATTCTTCTTCTCTGCCTTTCTGATGTTTTTCTTGGCCTGCCATTTCTGGCCTTAACAAGAACTGTACCTGTGTTCTTCCATTTCCTTACTATGTTCCTCACAGTGGAAATTGACAGGTTAAACCTCTGAGACAGCTTTTTGTATCTTTCCCCTGAACAACTATGTTGAATAATCTTTGTTTTCAGATCATTTGACAGTTGTTTTGAGGAGCCAATGATGCCGCTCTTCAGAGGAGATTCAAACAGGAGAACAACTTGCAAGTGGCCACTTTAAGTAGCTTTTCTCATGATTGCATACACCTGGCTATGAAGTTGAAAGCTCAATGAGGTTATAAAACAAAAAAAAAGTGCTTTAGTAAGTCAGTAAAAAGTAGGTAGGAGTATTTAAAACAAGAAAATGATAAGGGTGCCCATACTTATGCACCTGTCAACTTTTGTTTGAATGCAGATTGCACATTTTCTGTTAGTACAATAAACCTCATTTCAAGGCAGAAACATTACTGTGTCCAACAGTTATTAGATATATGAAACTGAAATAGCTGTTGCAAAAAAACCAATTTTTATAAAACATTAAGCTTAAGATTAATAGGGGTGCCCAAACTTTTTCATATGACTGTATATATATATATATATATATATATATATATATATATATATATATATATATATATATATATATATATATATATATATAGGGACTCTCCTACAATGGGAGCCGTCGGCTAGCAGGGGCCGCAAGTATTCTAAAATGTACAGGCGTCTAGAAAACGGAAGGTTTCATTTCCTGATCTCTCCCCTATGATTTGTTGAGAACACCGCTCTGAATATGGATCAGATATTGCCCTGGATTGCCAGAGCTTCAGAAAAAGAGGAACTCGCCTATTTATATCATCAACAAATTGACGAGCGGTTCCCTGGACAGAAGCCTCTACGTCGGATGCCATACCTGGTCTGATTTTTAAGGGCGACGGGTCCTTTAACCCCTTCCCGACATGTGACGGAACAGTACGTCACATGTCGGGACCCCCGCTTTGATGTGCGCTCCGGCGGTGAGCGCACATCAAAGTCGCGACATGTCAGCTGTTTTTTACAGCTGACATGTGCGCGCAATAGCGGCGGGTGAAATCGCGATCACCCGCCGCTATTAACTAGTTAAATGCCGCTGTCAAGCGCAGACAGCGGCATTTAACTACCGCATCCGGCCGTGCGGCCGGATATGAGCGCATCGCCGACCCCCGTCACATGATCGGGGGTCGGCGATGCTCCTCCATTGTAACCATAGAGGTCCTGGAGACCTCTATGGTTACTGATCGCCGGTGGCTGTGAGCGCCACCCTGTGGTCGGCGCTCACAGCACACCTGCATTTCTGCTGTGTAGCAGCGATCTTATGATCGGTGCTGCATAGCAGAGCCGATCGCGTTGTGCCTGCTTCTAGCCTCCCATGGAGGCTATAGAAGCATGGCAAAAGTAAAAAAAAAAAGTTTTTAAAAATGTGAAAAAAATTAAAAAAATATAAAAGTTTAAATCACCCCCCTTTCGCCCCAATCAAAATAAATCAATAAAAAAAAAACCCAACCTACACATATTTGGTATCGCCGCATTCAGAATCGCCCGATCTATCAATAAAAAAAAAGCATAAACCTGATCGCTAAATGGCGTAATGAGAAAAAAATTCGAAACGCCAGATTTACGTTTTTTTGGTCGCTACGACATTGCATTAAAATGCAATAACGGGCGATCAAAAGAACGTATCTACACCAAAATGCTATCATTAAAAACGCCAGCTCGGCACGCAAAAAATAAGCCCTCACCTGACCCCAGATCACGAAAAATGGAGACGCTACGAGTATCGGAAAATGGCGCAATTTTGTTTTGTTTTTTGCAAAGTTTGGAATTTTTTTTCACCACTTAGGTGAAAAATAACCTAGTCATGTTAGGTGTCTATGAACTCGTAGTGACCTGGAGAATCATAATGGCAGGTCAGTTTTAGCATTTAGTGAACCTAGCAAAATAGGCAAGCAAAAAACTAGTGTGGGATTGCACTTTTTTTGCAATTTCACTGCACTTGGAATTTTTTTCCCGTTTTCTAGTACACGACATGCTAAAACCAATGATGTCGTTCAAAAGTACAACTCGTCCCGCAAAAAATAAGCCCTCACATGGCCAAATTGACGGAAAAATAAAAAAGTTATGGCTCTGGGAAGGAGGGGAGCGAAAAACGAAAACGGAAAAAGCTCCGGGGGTGAAGGGGTTAAACGGCACCGATTCCCCCCCACACCATCAACAGATGAGCACATGCAGTGTCGCCTCCATGTATCCTCTTCTGCATCCAGGCCTATCGCCAGACAACCAGCCCTGGCGTCCGAGCACCCCCCTTTGTATCACCACTATTTAGCGGCTGATGCAAGAAAGTGGACGATTCCTCCCTGTTAAGAGGATGGTGGATTGAGGGTTCCTAATTTTCTACTCTGTACGACGATGGCAAGTGACTGTATTTTCCTGACCTGCTGGATGCAGCCCCGCATTCTGCCACTTGGCAGACTAACCGGGTAGAATTTCTTGTGGTATACCTACCAGTGTCCCTGCCCGATGTATCATCAATTAAAATACCACAGACGGTCGGATAGCAAATCTGGTTCGTTCCGTCTTGTGGCTTCGGGTTCAGCGCTCTACCCTTCCTTAGCCGCCACATGGGTTGCTGGACCAATAGGCTCCTGGTCAGGGACCTTAACTACTTCGATTCACACAAGTAACCTTTCCCCGAAGACAGTACAGCTGGCCAATCTAATCTTCTGAGCGGGAGACTAACAAGGGATCGTATCTTTTCTACAGACCCAACCAGCAGTGGAAGCGTTGTCCAGGACAGTCTAGATCTAAGGGATCTCGGTTCCAAAAAAGGGAATGAAAAGACCGATCCTGGACTTTAAACTTCTAACAACCTTTGACAAGGTCCTCCTTTTTCAAATGGAGTTCCTCCGCTCAGCCATTACTTCAACAGAAACATGTGCAGTTTCTGGCATCCATCGACATTCGGGATTTTTACCCTCACATTCCTGGTTTTCCCCCTCTACAATAATCCCTTCGCCTTCCATTCGCGAACAGCACTTTCAAATCACGACCTTACCCTTCAGCCTGGCTACTGCACCAGAGTGGTCGCAAGGGTCATGGCGGTTGTCATGTGCCTCTTGGCACCCCAGAAGCATGGTTGTCCTGCCCTATTTGGTCGACTTTCTAGCCGCTCTTCCAGGACTACGCTGAGTCGTCTATATCACTTGCAATACCCTCTCACTTGGGCTAGCAACTAAACTTAGACAAGTTTTTTCCTCATTCCCAGCCCACCAGATAATTTTTGAGGATGATCCTGCACAAGAAGGATGGTAATCCTCTCTCGAGTCAAGGTCGTGGCCCTTCAACAGGGAGCTCGTGCACTTGGTCACTCATTCCCTCGGTTCATTCAATTCGCTAGGAGGGTTCTGGGGAAAAAGACGACAATGGAAGCAGTTTCTTTCGCTCCGGTCGTTTTCAGCAAGTCAATCAGGCTTTCAAAGGGAAGTCTCTGAGCTCCTTCCTCATCCAGAGCCTTCGCCTCGTCCAATGGTTATTAGTGAATTCCAATGCCAGTCTTCTTCTCCTGATCATTGCTCTGGGGATTCGAACGGTACGGCTAATCCTACAGCAGGTCCACTGCCTTCAGGCAGGTCAACCATACGTCTTCAATTGGATAATGCCACGACTGCGCTATACGTCAACCATCTAGCAGGTACGCACAGTCAAGCGCCATGGCCGAGGTACCTCGCACTCTCTCATGGGCCGAGATCTATCACTCGGTGATCTCAGCAGTACATATCCCTGGAGTAGAACACTGGGCGGCAGACATATTCAGCCGTCAGGGTTTCTCCTCAAGTGAGTGGGAACTTCACTCGAAGTCTTCCATCAGATCTGCCTTCCCTGGAGTACTCCAGATATAGGTCGGATGGTGTCCAAATTGAACACCAATGTACTCCAGTTCATGGTTTGACCTCGAGATCCAAGACCATCGCAGTGCATGCTCTGTTCTTCCATGGTACCAATCTCCATAACCCCTCTTCCACTACTTCTGAGATCTTTTTGGAAGCAGGAAGGGCCCCAGTGATCCCGGGAGACTCGCACTGACAATGTCAGGTTCTCTCGCTTGCCATACTAGTTTTTTTTTCCGTCCTATTGCGACAAAACTGCGAATATGGAATTTCTAGCAGGGAGTCTTCACCTGTAGTTCTTCCCTACCGCGTACCGTTAGATCTGTGGGACAATGGTCCTGGGGATCTTACAGTAGACTCCTTTTTTGACCCGGATAGACTTTACTATCAGGGAAGGTTGCTCCCCTTTTTTCTCTGCGTTCCTGTCATCCTGATGAGTCTTCAGAGCTCGCCGCTCTGTTCTTTCAGACTTTTTTCCTTATTACCATCAAGGCAAGGTCGCCCTCAGGCCATTTCCTTCCCTCGTTACCAAGGTGGTATTGTATTCCCTCTGTCGCAGGGGCATCATCCTTCTCTCATCTCTTTCGGCTCCAGTCCACAAAACGGAATGGGTTCTCCATAATCTGGAAGAAGTGAGTGCTCCGAGTGGGTACGTATCGAGGACGGCGTCCTTCCGAAGGTTGGACACTTTACTTGGGCTTCTCGATGGTAAGACGGCTTACTGACGGTCACAGGAAGGGTTTAGCCATTTCATCAGCCATGTTAGTCTGGTGGATTCTTTTCACCATCCAGGAGTCCTTCCGTGCTAGATGTCAGCCTATCTCCCTGTTTGAGGGCTCTACACACCAGACGTCGGCAAGCACAGCCGCAAGCTTGCGAATTCCTCCAGTCCGCATGCATTCTTGAAGCACTATAATTCCCACACTTCCACAGATGTGAGTCTGGGCAGGCAGACTCTGCAGACCGCGGTGACGCACTTGTAAGTAGTGGTTACACCGGCTTGATCTGATGTTGGCCCCACCCAGGGACTGCTTTGGGACGTCCCACGGTCTGTGTCCCCCAATGAGGCGAAGGAGAAATAGGGATTTTTGTGTACTCACCGTAAAATCCTTTTCTCCGAGCCATTCATTGGGGGACACAGCTCCCTCCCTATTATTAGTTTGTGCTTGTTTCTATAATTTGACATGCTATACTCTCATATGTAATGTGACATGCTATACGCTCATATGTTGTTCTTGATCTCCTACTGCTTTTGTACCGAATTGGTTAGCTGAGAGCCAGCAGGAGGGTGTATACTGCAGGGGAGGAGCTAACTTTCTTTGTATCACTTAGTGTCAGCCTCCTAGTGGCAGCAGCATACACCCACGGTCTGTGTCCCCCAATGAATGGCTCGGAGAAAAGGATTTTACGGTGAGTACACAAAAATCCCTATTTTCAGGACAGTACGATCACAGCGATACCAAATGTATAGTTTTTTTAATGCTTTGCTACCTTTACAGACCAAAAATAATATTTTACAAAAATTTATTTGTTTTGGCATCATTATATTCTTAGAGCTGTAACTTTTTTTTTTTTTTTTTTTGCCGAATGAGCCATATCAGGGTTTGTCTTTTGCAGGACAGTTTGGAGCTGTCATTTATACAATTTTTTTTTTTTACATAGGTCTCTTTGATTGCTTTCTATTCATTTTTTTGTGTGTCAGTATGATAAAAAAAAGTTTCATTTTTGGAATGTTTTTACTATTTTTTTTAATTTTTTTATTTTTTAAGGTGCTCAGTGTACAGAATAAATAATGTGCCAGCTTTATAGATCAGGTTATTCTGCATGCAGAGATATCAATTGTGTACTTTTTTATTTTTGTTTTAATGTAAACGCTATGTTTTTAGTGGCGAAACAGCTTTTCGTGATTTGTGTGTGCTTTTTTTTGTACTTTTTACACATGAAGTCATTTTTTTATTTTACTTTTCACTTAGTTCTACTATGGGACATGTGAGTCAGTGAGCCGCCTGTTAGATGCCGAGTCGTCAGTGAGATCCAACAGACCACCGTACCCTGGGGTCATCAGATGACCTTAGGGTACCATGGCAATGATCGACGACATCGGCTATTATGATCGCGAGGGGGTCAATCCTGTCAAAGGAGGTCTTTTAACCCCTTATATAGGTATTTAAGGGGTTAATTGGCCCTGATTGGTTCCAAAACTGGCTGGGGCAAATACCGTAGGGTGTCCGTTGTCATCCGCAGGAATTGCGCCAGTGGCAGGGCGCTATTCCTATTCTCTTATTCCAAATCGCTATTTTACAATGGCAATCAGAAATAAGGCACCTTAACGGCCACCGTTTTAGGGTATGTGCACACGCTGCGGACTGGTCTACGGATTTTTCCGCACTGATTTTGATAAATCCGCAGGGCAAAAACACTGCGTTTTTCCTGCGGATTTATCGCGGTTTTACCGTGGTTTTTGTGCGGATTTTATCGCGGTTTTACACCTGCGTTTTTTTAATATGGAGCAGGTGTCAAACCGCTGCGGATTCCGCACAAAGAATTGACATGCTGCGGAAAAAAAACCTGCAGCGTTTCCGCGCGTTTTTTTCCACAGCATGTGCACAGCTGTTTTTGTTTTCCATAGGTTAACATTGTACTGTACACCGCATGGAAACTGCTGCGGATGCGCAGCAAAACCCGCAACGTGTGCACATGGCCTTAATGTGTATTGGCAGTTAAGGGGTAAAAAATAGTAGGCGACTGTGCAAAAAAATAAGTACAAGTATAAGTTACAAGCAAGGAACAAACTAAAGTAAAACACGTGGCCTAAACGTAACAATGTACATAGAGCCACAAAGTCTGGAGCAAAGTGGCCCATTAGTAGTGATGGAAACACGCAGCCAGCATCTTACCTTATAACAGGTGACCTGATCCAGTGGTCTGGGCCCCCGATTTCCTATATTATTGTTCTGTGATTGCATGACCCCAATAGTCTGTGGAGACCGCTGCTGGCCGATGGGCGAACTCTGGCTGGTTAGCTGGATGAGGGAGGACGATCGCTGTAAAGGCTGGTTGTTATTCTGCTGCAGGCGAGAATGGAAGATTAATATGTATTAATATTATAATTAAGTGCACATATTTATACATAAAGGAGGCAGCACGCCGACAAGCTGGCCATCAGAGGACCTTTGTAGCTCGCGGTGAGGACTTTTTGCTGGAGTGCTGCCTCCTTATCTTTTTTAGCATATTTGGAAGATTGGGGCTTATGTCGGAGAGGTCATGCACCCACAATACACAGATTTTGGTGGCGATTTTCATATTCTATACATGCACCCACATTTTACCCAGGACAGTGAATGAGGTCACCTTCTGCTGGTTCAGGCCCTGCTGAGGTAGAGGAGGTTGTTCTGTGGCTCCCATAGGCAATTCAAAGCGGGGGCTGAAAAATAACAGAGTTTACTGTAAACGGCATTGCTCCAAAAACAGAACGGTGACCTGTGCCTGCACCAGAAGGAAAACATGGCAGACTTGCATATCATTCCAAATACCATATTATCTTACTAAGACTAGGGTCAGATGGCCGCAGGGTCTCATCCAGGAGAATGGGGTCCATTATGCTAAGGACACTGATCAGAGTTTATTCCAATGTCGGCAAAGTGACCCATTATCTTGGATCGAGAATCTGAGCACACTGGGAGGAGAAAATGGAGAACGTTTCTCAATCTTCTCTTTCCTGTGAGTCCACGGTAATCGGACTGCACTTTAATTTACACGCACCCATTGACATGAATGGGCGAGTCTCGTCCGCCTTATGAGACAAATCGCCGCGTGCTGTGATATTTTTTATCATGCCGAATCAGTATGAGAAATAAACGTTTCTAAGCACTGCCCCATTACATATCATTGGTCTGAGTCCTATCTGATAAAAACGAGCGAGCCCAGGAACAATTTCCCTGAAGGAGAAGAAATACACAGGCATTGTCCAGTGCGGATTCATGGGGAAGTGCAGAAAATGTGAGAACCAGTGGCACAGAAAGCTCCGGGAATGATCCCGGCGGAATCCGACAGTCTCAGTCCACAGCAGAAAGTATTATGTCAGCATTCGACATGAGCAATCCGTCCGCTGCCTTTTTCTGTCCACTGCGGCTACCATAGCATTTTACTTCTCTACTTTCCAAAAGAAATACTTAGTAGCCAAAGTAGATGCCTAATTTTAAGAATTTTTTATTTTTATTTTTTTAAAGGGAATCATTCACCATGAAACTGCAGACCCCTTCTCTTAAGAGCTTACAATCTACAGTGAGGTGGGGGTGACAAAGTACAGGTGCTTATTTACAATGATGGTCCAGCCATTTTGAGGGAATGGGGATAAAGGCTACATGAGGTAGTTACCAGCCACTATTTGTAGTGCTGTTGGGTGCGCTGGAGTATGATGGAGGGTTATCCTCAGATAGATAGTGAATGGGCCACACACTCACACGAAAGGGCTTTGATTAGGGAACTCGATAGCACTCTAAACAGATGTGTTTTTAGGGAGCCCCTAAAAATGTGTAAGTTGTGGTTAGTTCTGAATTCTTGGGGTAGAGCATTCCAGAAGATTGGTGCAACTCGTGAGAAGTCTTGGAGCCGGGAGTGGGAGGTATGGAGTAGTGCAGATGTTAGTTGAAAGTCGCTTGCAGAGGGTAAAGAACGAGTAGGCTGATAAACAAAAATGAGGCAGGAGATGTAGGGGGGTGCCGCACTGTGCAGAGCTTTGTGGGTGAGAACAAGTTTAAATTGGATCCTATAATGTATGGGCAGCCAGTGTAATGACTGGCACAGATCAGAAGCGTCCGAGTAAGGATTAGCTAGATGGACGACCCTGGCTGCTGCATTAAGGATGGACTGGCGAGTGGAAAGTCGAGTGAGGGGCAGGACAATTACTAGAGCGCTGCAGTAGTCCAGGCGGGAGTGGATCAGGGCAACAGTGAGGGGTTTTGTTGTTTCCATGGTGAGGAAGGGGCGAATTCTAGAGATGTTCTTTAGGTGTAAGTGACAACAGAGGGCAAGAGATTGGATACAGAAGGCGAAGGAAAGATTGGGGTCAAACATAACACCCAGACAGCACGCCTGCTGCCGGGGTGTTATTATGGTGCCACCCACGGAGAGGGAGATGTCAGATTTAGGGAGGTCAGTATAAGGTGGAAACAGACGAAGTTCAGTTTTGGAAAGGTTGAGTTTCAGATAGAGAGCAGACATGATGTTGGAGACTGCAGACAGACAGTTAGTCGCGTTCTGTAGTACAGAGGGGGTAAGGTCAGGGGATGACGTGTATAGTTGTGCAACATCGGCATAAAGATGGCACTGAAAGCCAAGTCTGCTGATGGTCTGTCCAATTGGGGCCGTGTAGAAACATACCTTATAGACATAGATATAACAGGTTTAGATACAGTAAAACTGAATCTGTGCTTTAGGGGAATTGCACCTTCCACGCCGGCCTCGGGCGGGGGGGGGGTCACCTTCCACGCTGGCCTCGGGCGGGGGGGGGGGCACAGCAGGTAACTTAAGCCTATTAATGAATTTGGCACATCCTATTCCAGCATGGAATTTGTCAGTCCTGAAGAATCGGGCCTAAATGTTCTTCAGCCAAATTACTATCAAACTGCATTACTGAGAATTAAATATTTCTTCTTTACTAAAATATTTTTTAGAAATGCTAAGGGAAGTATTTCTACTTTGTTCTGAATATAATATTTTGTGTGAAGCGTGATCCCAGCAGGGACTCTGCTTTGTGCATACAGTAGGTATCACTGCATAGATACTAGCAGTATACACCCCGATCACACACACTCCCGCTGTACCGGCGGCTGAGCTACCTGTGGCCTCCTGACTGCAGTAACCAGCCTTTCCAATGTATCCATATACTTACCGAGCACTAAATACTGAGATATTATATACTCACTGCATGAATTTACAGCTCGGACCGTCCAGACAAAATCCTACTAGATAGTTGACACAAATGACTCTCCGTGTATGCCGATGTCTGCACAGGGGGCCTATGAGACAAGCAAAGCTGTTAGACACGGACATCTCCATCTGCAGCAGACAGTAAGGGTAATGTGGGGTTAGCAGAATTCGCATACGTCCCCCTTACCGTGTTTACAGAAGCCTCGATCATACCAAGGACAGTCTTTTATCTTTGATTCTGGGTCAATATGTAAAAACGGGCACTCCTTGTTACTGCACTCACCTGCAACAGAAACAGAGTTCAAGCAAAGCGGATCTACTTCATGTGGCAGTACCAATACGCATAGTGCTGCATGTCTCCTGAGCCCGTGAGAGGCGTCTTCCCTGGCAGCACACAGACGTACTGCTTGTAGTGCCTGTAACCAAGGGAGAGGGGCTGCCCTGACATCTGTTAGCCCATGTACTGCAATTCACCATGATTTAGCCAAAACTACAGAGAAAGAACATACGGTGTTCACTTGTAAATGGAAACGATAACAAGTGAGAGTCCTCAGTAATTAATAGTTTTGTAATGGGAGCTGAGCTTGCCCTGTAGAAGGCTAGTAGGACCCCATGCCTGTCATTACAGTCCTCCTGTGAAAGCTAGCCCGTGATCTTCTCTACACATTGCATTGTTGAAGGTTTTCCAGAATTAAAAAGAACCTGTCAGCAGGATTGTGCTGACTAAACTACAGACACTGTCAGGTTGCTGCTCCTGTACGGATTCAAATGATACCTGGATGAAGAAATCTGTCTTGTGGTTCTTGTGCAATCAGTTGTGTGCCAGAGAAACCAAGGAAAGACCAAGGAGATATCTGTTCACAGGCCGCCACGAAGCACAAACATTTTCCTCATCATAGAGACAGAGAGAGACAGACTTTGTGTTTTGGTGCGGCCTGTGGGCAGGTCTTTCCTTGGTTTCTCCAGCTCAGAGCAGGAAGATAAGACCCTGCCTACAGTCCCGCTCCGGAGCATGGGCATATCATTAACTGAAAACTTCTAACACTGATTACACAACAACCACAAATCAAATTTTCTTCACCCCAGATATCATATTAATCAGTATAACAGTGCCAACATGACACTGTCTGTAGTTTACTTAGCAAAATCCTGCTGACAGTTTCACATTAACTTATTATGTTCACAGGCTTGTCCAGTGTTAAAATACAGACAGTTTCCTTCATCCAATGCTGCTCCAGTGGTGACTTCACAGGTATAGTACATGACCGCTGCAGCCAATTGCCTGGCTCAATTGTCTGTTCCCAACTACAAAAACATCACAGCTGAGCCCAGTGATTGGCTGCAGCGCTCACATACTCTAGCTGTGACGCCACCACTGCAGCCTATCAACACAGATTAAGGGTAAGTGTATGCACACAAGGCTGGTCCTATGAAGCCCTGTAACTGAAGGAGTGCTTCATACTACATAGGTGCAGGCTCACACACAGGGATAACGTAACTTACCAAACTTGGAGTAGAAGTAACACTCAGGCATCTTGGTCATATCGTACTCATGGAGGAACTCACACTGGTCTCCTTTCTTACATAGTCCTCGTAACCAGTGCTTACAGACCACGGTCTTCTCCCCACTAATATGCCGAAATGGGCACATACCCCCTAAAGTCAAACAAACCGGATTTTACATCCACAGAGTAGAATGAGTATGAAATAACCTTACATTAGTGCTGTTCTTCTAATGTCTATAGAAACTAGAATTGTGCCTAGAAACTCCAGCGTACAATAGCAATCTGGGTACAAAGTGTATTGTATGTATTGTTGTACTGCAGTAATGTCCAGAAGACATGCCCATGGGTCCTCAGTCACTTACTCACCTTTGCTGCAGGCCGTCCTCAGGTAGAATTCACAAACAGCTGCCCCGGACTCTGGAAAAGAGAGAAGCAGCAAATATCATCATCTGCACAACATGAAGAAAATAATGTCATCCATTTGTTCAATCACACACAGGTTACAGGATAGGGGAGCAGAGCCACACCACTGAGGGATAGTGTCAGAAATCCCCATGTGCTTAATGTCACAGTGCATCAGGTATACAGAGAAACGTGCGTCGGGTCCCTGGTGGGCGAGTTCCCCTATCTATACCTATACTATATCACTGTTTACCTGATGCACTGTGACATTAAGCACATGGGGATTTCTATACCCGTTCAATAGTGATTTGGATACTTTCATGGGGCATTCAGCTATCTGCTATATTATACTATATGATCTATTCTGTGGGTTATATACCGTATTCCTCTCTCTTTGATGCAATTCTTTTTAGATGACCAGTGTATAATCTTAAATGTGAATATTATTATATTTCTGGTGAACTGCTGCATCTATGTACTCCCAGGGTACCCACAATTAGCAGGGCTTTCTCACCCACCGGGCTGTTCTATGTGTCTGTATGTTTTGGAATTTTTTTACCTATGTATTTTTGTATTCAGTAAAATAAAATGTTATATGTATTATTTTGGATATATATTCTTTCTTTCTAGCACAATCTTTTTGTCGGCATTGCTTTGGTATTAGTGCATTATGGGACACACTACCAGTATTGGGATTTATAAGCTTTTGATTTATATTTTACTACAAGTGATCGGCAGCTGACAAGTCAGCAGATCCATCTATCATGTGTTGTGCCCTCCTGGTGCCAGGCTGCTCATGTGCTCATGCCCCTGGGTAACACCGTGTGCCCTGCTGGTGCCAGGCTGTTCATGCCCCTGGGTAACACCGTGTGCCCCTGGGTAACACCGTGTGCCCTGCTGGTGCCAGGCTGCTCATGCCCCTGGGTAACACCGTGTGCCCTGCTGATGTCAGGCTGCTCATGCCCCCGGGTAACACCGTGTACCCTGCTGGTGTCAGGCTGTTCATGCCCCTGGGTAACACCGTGTGCCCTGCTGGTGCCAGGCTGTTCATGCCCCTGGGTAACACCGTGTGCCCTGCTGATGTCAGGCTGCTCATGCCCCAGGGTAACACCGTGTGCCCTGCTGATGTCAGGCTGCTCATGCCCCCGGGTAACACCGTGTACCCTGCTGGTGTCAGGCTGTTCATGCCCCTGGGTAACACCGTGTGCCCTGCTGGTGCCAGGCTGTTCATGCCCCTGGGTAACACCGTGTGCCCTGCTGATGTCAGGCTGCTCATGCCCCAGGGTAACACCATGTGCCCTGCTGATGTCAGGCTGCTCATGCCCCTGGGTAACACCATGTGCCCTGCTGATGCTAGGCTGCTCATGCCCCTGGGTAACACCGTGTGTGCTGCTGGTGTCAGGCTGCTCATGCCCCTGGGTAACACCGTGTGCCCTGCTGATGCTAGGCTGCTCATGCCCCTGGGTAACACCGTGTGTGCTGCTGGTGTCAGGCTGCTCATGCCCCTGGGTAACACCGTGTGCCCTGCTGATGTCAGGCTGCTCATGCCCCTGGGTAACACCGTGTGCCCTGCTGATGTCAGGCTGCTCATGCCCCTGGCTAACACCATGTGCCCTGCTGATGCTAGGCTGCTCATGCCCCTGGGTAACACTGTGTGCCCTGCTGATGTCAGGCTGCTCATGCCCCTGGGTAACACCGTGTGCCCTGCTGATGCTAGGCTGCTCATGCCCCTGGGTAACACCGTGTGCCCTGCTGATGCTAGGCTGCTCATGCCCCCGGGTAACACCGTGTGCCCTGCTGATGTCAGGCTGCTCATGCCCCTGGGTAACACCGTGTGCCCTACTGATGCTAGGCTGCTCATGCCCCTGGGTAACACCGTGTGCCCTACTGATGCTAGGCTGCTCATGCCCCCGGGTAACACCGTGTGCCCTGCTGATGCTAGGCTGCTCATGCCCCTGGGTAACACCGTGTGCCCTGCTGATGTCAGGCTGCTCATGCCCCTGGGTAACACCGTGTGCCCTGCTGATGCTAGGCTGCTCATGCCCCTGGGTAACACCGTGTGCCCTGCTGATGTCAGGCTGCTCATGCCCCTGGGTAACACCGTGTGCCCTGCTGATGCTAGGCTGCTCATGCCCCTGGGTAACACCGTGTGCCCTGCTGATGCTAGGCTGCTCATGCCCCTGGGTAACACCGTGTGCCCTGCTGATGCTAGGCTGCTCATGCCCCTGGGTAACACCGTGTGCCCTGCTGATGCTAGGCTGCTCATGCCCCTGGGTAACACTGCTCTGCAGTCACTGCCAGTAGGGCGGCCTCCGCTGTACGTTTGCTTCTTTATAGTTACTGATCTGTTCACCAAGGTTACCGTTATAAGCCCCATACACACTAGAATTATTTGGCTGCACCTTCCGACCATCTATCGTATGGGGGTCCGACTCTCACTGACAGATGATGTTGGGGGAGACGAATCAGACACATTCAGTTACAACGCCTGATACTCTGCTTCCCCAGAGAGCGGCTGCCACCAGCACACTTTGGCCTCTTTATTGGAGAAACGATGAGAGACAGATGTGACTGGTGGTCAGATGCCACAATGTATCAGAAAAACAGTCAGCATGGCTGACACAATCTGAGAGCTGGAAACGCAGATGTGAACGCAGCCCAAGAACCCACCCAGCTCCTAAACCAGTGGCCCCCACGCCAGTAGCCACGTCTGTAGCCCCCACACCAGTAGCCACGTCTGTAGCCCCCACACCAGTAGCCACGTCGGTAGCCCCCACACCAGTAGCCACGTCGGTAGCCCCCACACCAGTAGCCACGTCGGTAGCCCCCACACCAGTAGCCACGTCGGTAGCCCCCACACCAGCAGCCCCCACACATCGGTAGCCGCACGCCTTTCCAGGCACAAATCGCACAGTAGAGGCACCAGACGGATCTATTTGGGGGGGGTTTAAGCCGGTCTCATAAAGTTTGGAGCCAGGATTATTCCGGTTTGCTGCCCGCAGGGAGGGATGAGTGCTCCCGGCCACCATCACTTACTGTCCATGCCCGGGAAGGGCAGAGGTTGCGCCCCCAGCTGCTGCTCCACAGCCAGCTCCAGGTCGAAGCGGATATGATCCACACACGCGATTAGCTCCTGCATGGTGACCGGAGCGCAGGGCCGCACACACACCGGGAACCAGCATCAGCCCCGGCCGGGACCGCGCAGATAATTGCCGTGCAGCGGCTGAACGAGCTGACGCAAGGCACTGTGGGAAAAGGGAAGCGTGAGGCCGCGGCAGTGCATGCTGGGTAACGTGACCTGTGACAGAGGACGGCATGGCGGCACGCAGGGGCTGCCGGTACGTGGCGGTGTGTGCCGGGGGGCACGGCTGGGACTAGTGGCCGCAGGTACGTGCCAACGGTTCTCTTATCTCACACTATTGCTCGCTGTTATCAGCCTCAGGGTGACTACTGGGGTTTGTATTGGCATTAGCAATAGGAACTGCAAAAATCCCAGTGTCTGACATAATATTTAGGATTGAGAGTCCTCAGTGGTGAGACCTTGTAATGGCTAAGTGAGAAGATGGTAACAAATTGCAGCTTTCCAGACTACTCAGGTCTCTTCATCAGGCAAAGCAGGGGCGTAGCTAGAGCTTTTGCCGCCCGGGGCTGTTCCCGAGTTTGGCGCCCCCCCCCCCATGTGATTTTCACACTCAGTCATGTACCGACGAGCTCCTCTCCCTTAAGCTCCCAATGTTCAGTGAAAAACTGAGAGAAGCAGAAGAGAAGCTCGTTGTCACAGGACCATGAGTATGAAAATCGCATATGAGTGACGTGTCCATGTGTCGACGACTGGAACCTGCGGAGCTGAATCCTGACATCGCAGCTTCTGAATTCTCACAACTAATGCATTGCACACTTTTAGGATTCTCCCTTGCCGGTGGACGGTCATGTCAGCACAAGTATGCGATTTGTATACTTCTGACCACATTCCGACTAGACGTGCCCGGCCTCGCTCAGTTCATTTTCATTGAGTGAGGCCACACATGTCTAGTCAGCACATGACCGCATGTATGTAAATCGCCAGCACCAGAGAATCCTGACAGCGTGCAGTGCGCACTGTGAGAACTCAGAAGTCTGCAGTCACAAAGAATGACTGCAGACTCATCACAAACCAGGACATCCCCTTTAATGCTCCTAACATAAATAAAAACATGAGTTAGTCAGTATCACAAATAACATTTACATCCCGGTACCTTAGAGATGACGTCGCCTCTGGAGTTGTTCTCCTTCATTTCTTCATCTTGTCCAGACCCCATGATGCGTTTTCTCACCCACAGCCGTCTCTGCAGACCTCCATCTTCTCCGCTCTTTTGCAGAAAATCTCCACATGACGCCCTTAAAGATACAAGTGTCATTATAATGCTCCTGAATAAAAAATGTCCCCTCACTATATTGTCTGCACAAAATATGACCCCCACACTGTCCCTCTTATGGTACACGCTCTTTACACGGACCTCCCCTTTCCATACCGGCCCCCATTTTCACACTGTCCTCTCACACTGTGTCCCCCCTATAGGGCCCAGTATTTATACTGAACTCTCTCATCACACTCCCCATCCTTGGTATACTGTCCCCTCCTGGCTGTGCCCTTACACTGTCCCCCATGCTACGCATGCACACATCCCAACACCCTCACTCCCCGTACTCTGTCCACATACGTTTTTCACATCGCTACTCATACTGTGTCCGCATACAATCCCCCGTTTGACCCCAAACTGTCTGCACCCATCCCCCATACTGTTTCCTCATATATGCCCCCCATCTCCCCCTTTGCTCTTCATTTTGTGTCCTTAGATCTCCCCCACACATTAAATCCCCCCATCCCCATGACAAATCTCCCCCCACACACATTAAATCCCCCATCTCCACTCCAATTCTCCCCACACACAATAAATACCCCCATCTCCACTCACATTAAATCTCCCCCCACAATAAATCCCCCTTCCCTACTCACATTAAATCTCCCCCCCACAATAAATCCACCCATCTCCACTCATATCCAATATATCCATATCTCCATCCAATAATATATCCCCCACCCCCACTCACATTAAATCCCCCCACAATATACCCCCCATCCCCACTCACAGTAATCCCCCCCACAATGTATGCCCCCCATCCCCACTCACAGTAAATCCCCCCCACAATGTATGCCCCCCCATCCCCACTCACAGTAAATCCCCCCCACAATGTATGCCCCCCATCCCCACTCACAGTAAATCCCCCCCACAATGTATGCCCCCCATCCCCACTCACAGTAAATCCCCCCCACAATGTATGCCCCCCATCCCCACTCACAGTAAATCCCCCCCACAATGTATGCCCCCCCCCCCCCCATCCCCACTACAAATGTATGCTTCGGTGTCTTCAGCTCCACTGGAGCACTTACCACCGCTCTCTGTCTCCTGCTCTGCCGCGCAGGTGAGTGACATCAGCAGCGTGATCACATGACCTGATCACGCTGCTGCCGTCGCTCTGACCCGGCAGTCAGAGCTTCAATTGTACTCGCATCACAGATACGAGTACAATTGAACACTGGGAGCCGGCGCGCCGCAGCTTCTGTGTGCCGGCTGTCAGCTTGACAGTCGGCACAGAGAACAGCCGACTCCCAGTGTGGGGGGTGACATAATGCAGCCGCTGGGGGAGACACTGCGGACCGCCGCTTTAGGCGGCCAACTGCGCCCCCCTGCCGGCTGCAGCCGCGCACTGACTCACCCCCGCATTGTGCCGCCCCCCGCATTGTGCCGCCCGGGGCGGACCGCCCCCCCCGCCCCCACCTTCCTACGCCACTGAGGCAAAGACTAATAGAAATTCTAAAGAATCACATATTATACACAACACAGCACAGAACTGTCATTATGGGGGACTGATAATCAGCCGTGTCCATAAATATTGGGGCACTTCGTACCAGAGGTGTAGCTAGGGTTTTGGTTCAGGGGGGCGAAGCTTCTGAGTGGGCCCCTAACCAGGTAACCTTTATTATAACTGGGTGACGCGTCCTAATAGTGGAGGAGAACCTCAGCAGATGACCGCTCTGTTACTGAAGATAATCTCTATATAAAGACCAATATAGATATTACCGCCATATGGTCAGTGGTAGATACCAGTCCTACAGAGCATATAAGAGATCACAGCACAGTTATAGATAATGTCTTAGGCTACGTTCACATTTGCGGTCAGCGCCGCAGCGTCGGGCGCCGCAGCGTCGCCGCATGCGTCATGCGCCCCTATATTTAACATGGGGGCGCATGGACATGCGTTGTGCTGCATTTTGCGCCGCATGGCCGCAAGCGTTGGACGCAAGAAACGCATCAAGTTGCATTTTTTTTGCGTCCAACTTTCGGCCAAAAAGGACGCATGCGGCGCAAAACGCAGCGTTTTAGCGTGCGTTTTGCCGCGTTTTTGTTTGCGTTGTGCGCTGCGGCGCCGACGCTGCGGCGCACAACGCAAATGTGAACGTAGCCTTACTGCTGACGTCCTTTCTGATGGAATCGTTTATTTTTCCGATCTTTTCCATCTGGCCCAGACCGACATGACAACTTCTTCCAGCTACAACTCGTCTGCAGAGAAAACAACAAAGACAGGTTTCACTTCTCACATTCCAGGCATCACCATCTATTTCCAACCTATACAAACCCCTCATCCTGCTGATACCCCAATACTGAGCCGCTGCTGCCGTATGTGTCCCTATTACTGCCCCTGATACCCCAATACTGAACCGCTACTGCCGTATGTGTCCCTATTACTGCCCCTGATACCCCGATACTGAGCCTCTGCCGTATGTGTCCCTATTACTGCCCCTGATACCCCAATACTAAGCCGCTGCTGCCGTATGTGTTCCTATTACTGCCCCTGATACCCCAATACTGAGCCGCTACTGCCGTATGTGTCCCTATTACTGCCCCTAATACCCCAATACTGAACCGCTACTGCCGTATGTGTCCCTATTACTGCCCCTGATACCCCGATACTGAGCCCCTGCTGCCTTATGTGTCCCTATTACTACACCCAATACCCCAATACTGAGCAGCTGCTGCCGTATGTGTCCTTATTACTGCACCTGTACCCCAATACTGAGCCACTGCTGCCGTATGTGACCCTATTACTGCACCTGATACCCCAATACTGAGCGGCTTCTGCCGTATGTGACCCTATTACTGCACCTGATACCCCAATACTGAGCCGCTGCTGTCGTATGTGACCCTATTACTGCACCTGATACCCCAATACTGAGCCGCTGCTGCCGTATGTGTCCCTATTACTGCCCCTGATACCCCAATACTGAGCCTCTGCTGCCGTATGTGTTCCTATTACTGCCCCTGATACCCCAATACTAAGCCTCTGCCGTATGTGTCCCTATTACTGCCCCTGATACCCCAATACTAAGCCGCTGCTGCCGTATGTGTTCCTATTACTGCCCCTGATACCCCAATACTGAGCCTCTGCCGTATGTGTCCCTATTACTGCCCCTGATACCCCAATACTGAACCGCTACTGCCGTATGTGTCCCTATTACTGCCCCTGATACCCCGATACTGAGCCCCTGCTGCCTTATGTGCCCCTATTACTACACCCAATACCCCAATACTGAGCAGCTGCTGCCGTATGTGTCCCTATTACTGCACCTGATACCCCAATACTGAGCGGCTTCTGCCGTATGTGTCCCTATTACTGCACCTGATACCCCAATACTGAGCGGCTTCTGCCGTATGTGACCCTATTACTGCACCTGATACCCCAATACTGAGCCTCTGCCGTATGTGTCCCTATTACTGCCCCTGATACCCCGATACTGAGCCCCTGCTGCCTTATGTGTCCCTATTACTACACCCGATACCCCAATACTGAGCAGCTGCTGCCGTATGTGTCCCTATTACTGCACCTGATACCCCAATACTGAGCCTCTGCCGTATGTGTCCCTATTACTGCCCCTGATACCCCGATACTGAGCCGCTGCTGCCTTATGTGTCCCTATTACTACACCCGATACCCCAATACTGAGCAGCTGCTGCCGTATGTGTCCCTATTACTGCACCTGATACCCCAATACTGAGCGGCTTCTGCCGTATGTGACCCTATTACTGCACCTGATACCCCAATACTGAGCCGCTGCTGTCGTATGTGACCCTATTACTGCACCTGATACCCCAATACTGAGCCGCTGCTGCCGTATGTGTCCCTATTACTGCCCCTGATACCCCAATACTGAGCCTCTGCTGCCGTATGTGTTCCTATTACTGCCCCTGATACCCCAATACTAAGCCTCTGCCGTATGTGTCCCTATTACTGCCCCTGATACCCCAATACTAAGCCGCTGCTGCCGTATGTGTTCCTATTACTGCCCCTGATACCCCAATACTGAGCCTCTGCCGTATGTGTCCCTATTACTGCCCCTGATACCCCAATACTAAACCGCTACTGCCGTATGTGTCCCTATTACTGCACCTGATACCCCAATACTGAGCCTCTGCCGTATGTGTCCCTATTACTGCCCCTGATACCCCGATACTGAGCCCCTGCTGCCTTATGTGTCCCTATTACTACACCCAATACCCCAATACTGAGCAGCTGCTGCCGTATGTGTCCCTATTACTGCACCTGATACCCCAATACTGAGCGGCTTCTGCCGTATGTGACCCTATTACTGCACCTGATACCCCAATACTGAGCCTCTGCCGTATGTGTCCCTATTACTGCCCCTGATACCCCGATACTGAGCCCCTGCTGCCTTATGTGTCCCTATTACTACACCCGATACCCCAATACTGAGCGGCTTCTGCCGTATGTGACCCTATTACTGCACCTGATACCCCAATACTGAGCCGCTGCTGGTGCCGTATGTGTCCCTATTACTGCACCTGATACCCCAATACTGAGCCGCTGCTGCCGTATTTGTCCCTATTACTGCACCTGATACCCCAATACTGAGCCGCTGCTGCCGTATGTGACCCTATTACTGCACCTGCTGTGTGGTTCTCTGTGCCCTCTAAATTCTAAAGCAACCCTCTATAATATAGTAATGCCGGGTGCAAGTGCCCTAGAAAATAATGCCCATATTTTGCCCCCTAGAAAGTAATAATGCCCTGTGTGCCCCTTTGATAGCCACAATAACATTAGTTCCCCTATAACAATAAGTGCCCACTTTACATTTAATAATGTCCTGAGTCTCCCCCCGTACAGCTCCCCTATACACAACATGGTGCTCTCTTATACACAGTATAATGCCCCCTCACTGTATAGTACCACCCACACGGTATACTAACTCCTTAGTAGCCCCCAAACTGTTTGATGGCTCCAACAATGTATAATGACCCCCACAATGTAATCTCCATACTGTATGATGGCCCCCTAGATAGCCCCATATACAGTAGCATAATGCACCAAATAGTCCAGAATATAGTATAATGCACTCCCCATAGGCAGACTCTAGAGCATAAGGCAGCCCCCATAGGCAGACACTATAATAAGGCAGCACCCCCATATAGGCAGAACCTGTAATAAGGCAGTGCCCCATAGGCAGACTCTGTAGTATAAGGCAGCACCCCCATAGAGAGACCCTGTAATAAGGCGGCACCCCCATAGGCAGACCCTATAATAAGGCAGTGCCCCATAGGCAGACCCTGTAATAAGGCAGCCCCCATAGTCAGACCCTGTAATAAGGCAGCCCCCATAGTCAGACCCTGTAATAAGGCAGCCCCCATAGTCAGACCCTGTAATGAGGCAGCCCCCATAGCCAGACCCTGTAATGAGGCAGCCCCCATAGCCAGACCCGGTAATGAGGCAGCCCCCATAGTCAGACCCTGTAATGAGGCAGCCCCCATAGTAACCCAGTAATGAGGCAGCCCCTATAGTCAGACCCTGTAAGAAGGCAGCCCCCATAGTCACACCCTGTAATAAGGCAGCCCCCATAGTCACACCCTGTAATAAGTCAGACCCTGTAATAAGGCGGCAGACCCTGTAATAAGGCAGCCCCCATAGTCAGACCCTGTAATAAGGCAGCCCCCATAATCAGACCCTGTAATAAGGTGGCAGACGCTGTAATAAGGCAGCAGCACCCATAAAAATATAAATAAATATTCACCTCTCATCTTCCTGGTTCCTGCGCTGCTCCCACTGATCTCTGGACCGCGGGCGCTGGGCAGTGACGTCATCGCGCCCGCTGTCAGTGTCGGCGACGTCATATGCCGACACTGACAGGGGGATGATGGGAGAAGGAGCACAGCGCTTCTTCTCCCATCAATGCGATCACCTGTATCGGCTAAATGCCTGTACAGCTGATCTTCCAATGATGGCGGGGGGCCCACTGCTGGCACCGGGCCCCCCCGCCTGCTCAGGGGCTCCATAGCGGCAGAGCAGGGAGATTGATTCTCCCTGCTCTGCTGCAGAATGTCACTGTATCGGCACGCGCAGTAGTGTAGCTCTGGGTGAGCCCCCTCAGAGCACCGGGCCCGGGGCGCCCGCACCCTCTGCCCCCCCCGGTAGCTACACTACTGGTTTGTACATAAGGAGTGACATGTCAGACATAGAAGCCCCACACATCGGCAGATAGAGGTGTAAGATGGAGCTGCAGGACAACACTGCAAAGTAACCGGCAGCCGGGTCTGGGCCCCTACAGCTCACCCAGGAGGGGCCACATGATGGATGTGTCACTGTGCATGGGAACATGACTGGCGAAGCCTGCATACGTGTACATCATCATCATCATCTCTCTATATATCTGTACATCATCATCACCCCTATATATCTGTACATCAGTAACATCACCCCTATATATGTGTTCATCATCATCACCCCTATATAAAGTACATACCAAAAGTTTGGACACACCTTCTCATTTAAAGATTTTTCTGTATTTTCATGACTATGAAAATTGTACATTCACACTGAAGGCATCAAAGCTATGAATTAACACATGTGGAATTATATACTTAACAAAAAAGTGTGAAACAACTGAAAATATGTCTTATATTCTAGGTTCCTCAAAGTAGCCACCTTTTGCTTTGATGACTGCTTTGCACACTCTTGGCATTCTCTTTATGAGCTTCAAGAGGTAGTCACCGGGAATGGTTTTCACTTCACAGGTGTGCCCTGTCAGGTTTAATAAGTGGGATTTCTTGCCTTATAAATGGGGTTGGGACCATCAGTTGTGTTGTGCAGAAGTCTGGTCTTTAAATGAGAAGGTGTGTCCAAACTTTTTGGTTTGTACTATATGTGGACATTATCATCACCCCTATATATGTGTACATCATCATCACCCCTATATATGTGTACATCATCATCACCCCTATATATGTGTACATCATCATCACCCCTATATATTTGTTCATCATCATCACCCCTTTATATCTGTACATCAGCATCACCCATAGATACAGTTGGGGAAATAAGTATTTGATCCCTTGCTGATTTTGTAAGTTTGCCCACTGACAAAGACATGAACAGTCTATAATTTTAAGGGTAGGTTAATTGTAATATTGAGAAATAGAATATAAAAAATAAAATCCAGGAAATTACATTGTATAAATTATATAAATTTGCATTTTGCAGTGAGAAATAAGTATTTGCTCCCCTACCAACCATTCCGAGTTCTGTCTCCTACAGAGCAGTCACCGGGTACCTGCACACTGGCACGCGCAGCTCCAGAGCAGTGAGGCGACATTGCTGACCATGGAGCCACCGCGCTGTTTAGAGCTGATGTTTTCTTGTTTTTGTGAATTGTTTCAGTTGCATGAAGACCATTGCTCGTGAGGTACCATGGGCATGCTGACGATCCTCGCTAAGTTGCCATCTTGCTCCCTGGCATCAGGCTGGTTAATAACTTTGCAACCCTTGTGCAGACAGATTTGTCTGACTCCTTACCGGACTCCATCCCAACAGAGAGTCCCGCGATTCAGGACTATCTCTGACTATGCTGGTGCTGGTCAGAACTCACCAGTCCCAGAGGAGGACAACTTTGGGACATTGTCCAAAACATACTCCTCAAAAACTGTGTTTAGGAAATCATCTCCAGATCTCCAGGACTTGAGATATGAGGAGGATGAGGAAATTACTGAGGGCACGCAACCCGCTCATAATAAGTACAGGGGAAGACGAAACACTCCGTACTGGTACTTCCTCCAGTGTAAGGCCAAAATTAAGGAGGGCAAGGTAAGAATGTCTGTAATGTCATTGTACTGGGGATCCGCAGGGGAGGGATCTTACATCACAATGCTGGTTTATAATGAGGCAATGTCTGATTATGGCAAACATTGTCCGAAATGATGGCGGATAGTAACCTAAGAAAGGGCGGTAGAGTCACCACTAACACCTAAGAAACACAGCGAAGCCTGGCAAGTGCCCGGATGGAGCGGATAGCCGCCATTATTGTTTAGGACCGTAGCCATGACTAAAAGGGCATTTACAGAAGTCGCTCTTGTGCCGTGTTTTTTTTTTTCAAGTGCTGTTTGTAATCACAGTAAAACTATTGCAGTTGTCACTACACGGCCCAGCGATCCTGCGATTAGGAAAATCACATCCAAGACCAATAAAGTAGTTACAAGTGTTTTTAAGAAATAGCTGTTGTCTTTGCTTAGTCTTTTCCTTGTGTTTTTATTGCATTCTCCGTCTTTTTGCTTCTTTTGTTGCATCTGTGCGTTTTTTACAGTTTTTCCTTTGTTACTAGTCGCAAAATGTTCTAAGTTATGTGATTTATTAGATTTTTTTTTCCTCCTTTCCTTTTCTGGATTCCTTGTGTAAGCCCTCCATTGCTGTTCTCTGATGATGTGCCCCTCTTGTGTGCAGCTGGCCCAGGCCCTGGAGCTCTTCGAGGTACAGATGCTGAAAGCCGAGCGGCTGCCGCCTGAAGAACGCAACTACACTGTTCTCATCGGAGGCTGCGGAAGAGCGGGATATGTGAAGAAGGCCTTCACGCTCTATTCAGATGTATGGACCGGGGGTCAAGTCTGTGGGTCCATCATTGTGCCGTCCATGGTTAAAGGGGTTGTCCGGGCCAAATGAATAAGTCTGCAGTCACTATGTGTGACTGTATAAAAATAAGACTTGGCACTCAAGAGGAATCTGTGAAGAAAATTTTTAATGCAGTCCGTATAACATACATAAACGTTTCGGTCTTACACAGACCTTCATCAGGCAGACTGATGTATTAATGAGCTCTGTATATCCCCGCCCACACCAATGATTGGCATCTTAGTGTACACTGTGCATAGGCAGAAAACTGCCAACTAGTTGTGTGGGCGGGGTTACACAGAGCTCAGCATTCAGAGAACCTTTAGATCTGCAGCAGAGAAAACAGGGATTTTTATCAAAATAATAAGCAGCAAAAAGAGTGACGCATCGCTGGGATCGGGGTCTCACCCCTTCTATCCTGGCGCTCTCAGATGGGGTATCTAAAACCGTGTGAGGATTCCCTTTATGAGTTACCTGCACTTTCAGATGGCTTCTTAGAATAAGGAATACCACATGAGAATAATTGCCCCTGATTATACACTCATGGGGGTAGATTATATGATTCTGTGTATCCTGCACTTTTAGCAGTCTTTTGTGCTCTGCTTTTTCTCCTTCCATCTCCCTCTTCCATAGGCTTATAGGGGCATTGCAGACAGTTTTGTTAAAGGCAACCTGTCGCGTTCCTCCCGGTAGCGTTCGAGTTACAGTCATGGGAGGTGGCACCTCTCTGTGTATAGAGAGCGATGGCTGTAACTGCACCTGCTGCCGTGACTGACAGCAGCTCAGCATTAGGGCCGGCTGTCAGTCAGGGCCAGCGTGTGGTTACAGCCGCCTCTATCTATTCACAGAGTAGTGACTGAGCCTGTGCCGGCACCACCCCCATGACTGTGACCTCCTGGCAGCGGGAGTCTAAATGCCGCCACTGGGCAGGTTCAGAACACTAGTAACCTGCAGGTCAACCCCATATATGTAGGTTAATCACATTTTTTCTGGTGACAGGTTCCCTTCTCCCATAGATTTAGCAGTTATGGGAAGTGAATGATTAGTGCAAGAGACCAGAAATTATTATTACCGTATTATTTATTTATATAGCACCATTAATTCCATGGTGCTGTACATGAGAAGGGGTTACATACAGGGTTATAGATATCGTTCACAGTAAACAAATTTACAATGACAGACTGGTACAGAGGGGAGTGACAAATTGATTAATGAAACAAAGTGGAGATACTATTTATCTGGTAACTGTCATTTCAAAAAACTTAGCATAAATCAATAATATTACCAAGTCTGTCTAATCAGAGAGATACGCTTCTTTCTCTACTCAAGAGCCACTTCTCCTTCTTCCTGAAGTCATTATTTAGTCAGACATACAGCTATAATCCATCTATATAAAAATTAGATGGACTTCCAAGTCACTGAGGGATCAGATTAGAATGGAGCAGGAGCACAGTGATAGAACAAGAGGGAGAGACGGGCAGAACGTGCTGCAGCTTCTAGTCAGGGGGTTATCTCCCCTCAGTGCTCAGCTCCTACACAACCATTCTCTACCCACTAGCTGGAAGGTAACTGAAGCTTAGCGCTGGTGACAATTGCAGGACACGAAGGGGCCCGAGTAGTGTTATTCCTCTTACATACACCTAGCAGCAGCCACCTGATAGGACTGTTGTGCCTTAGGAGAGTGTTCCTCAGTGTAACATTCATTGTCCATCAGTGTAGAAGCTGTGGGGATCTGACCGAGGCAGCGCACACTTGTATGTTTCTTGCTGTGAAGGCATCAGCGCCCCAGTGAGCACCACGGACCATTTGTTCTGTTAGTTGGGGGGACCAATGACGTAATGCCGTTATCTGATCATGCCCTGGGTCTCATGTTCCTCAATCAGTACATACAGTTATTATAATACAGACTCATTTCTTGTTACAAAATTTAGATGAAAAAGAGAGGTCTGATTCCCACAGATGCCACGTACACTGCCCTGTTCAATGCCTGCGCGGAGTCCCCATGGAAAGACTCGGGTCTACAGCACGCACTGAAACTCCGGGAAGAATTGATGGACAAGAACGTTCCGCTTAATCCCATCACTTACCGGAGTTTGCTGAAGGTCTCCACGCTGAGCTCAGGGCTACAAAGCGGTGGTGAGGTATTCAAGGTAAGTCACAGTCCTGGTCACCCACAATGGAGTCCTTATAACTAACCCTAAGTAGGTTAACTGGGAGCGAATCATTCCATAGGGAATCCTTCAGCCTTCTCCTGAATCACCTGTGCACTGTGTCTGGGCAGTGACGTGGCAGCCATAAGAAGACCCCACCAGATTCAGTGCTTCTGTGGGGACCAGTGGGGTCACTGACTAATTCTGAGACATGTGGGCGGCGTTGTACTATCTGCTACCAATACATCCACAATACATGGGAAGATGGTGCTGTGGTGTCAACGTCAGCTAGTTACTATGTCTCGTATTATGGTGGCACACGGACCCCCACAGATCCTTGCCACCGGTGTAGCTCTGCGTCCCCCTCACTGTTTTTCTGCAGGGCTCTGGCCACTCAGCTGTGCTGGGAACTGCCGCGCTGTCCCACTGAAAAGACCATATTGCCTGACTCCTAGCAGCGCTGGTTATATTTCTCATAAGCTGGAGAATAACAAGCTAATATTGTCTTCTTGGATTTTAGGAAATTGCTCAAAAATTTCGTGTCATCGGCCCTGAAACATACAACATTCTGTTTATGGGATGCATAAAGGATGAAGAGCTGGGCTTTCTACAAGCTCTGCAGGTATGGATTGGTGCGTACACCCTCACACCCTACATCTGCCGGGCTTTACCCTAACACCGCACACTTACCTGGGAATTTTCTGCAGGTATGGATTGTGCATACACCCTCACACCCTACATCTGCCGGGCTTTACCCTAACACCATACACTTTCCTGGGAATTCTCTGCAGGTATGGATTGGTGCGTACACCCTCACACCCTACATCTGCCGCCCTATACCCTTACACCGCACACTTACCTGGGAATTTTCTGCAGGTATGGATTGTGCACACACCCTACATCTGCCGCCCTATACCTTACACCACACACTTACCTGGGAATTCTCTGCAGGTATGGATTGGTGCACACACCCTCACATCCTACATCTGCCGCCCTATACCCTTACACCGCATGCTTACCTGGGGATTCTCTGCAGCTATGGATTCTGTATAGCGAGAATGGGGAAACCTGTGGGCAAGTGTGGCGACACGGGGTAGGGTCAGCGGGTGCTGTAGTCCACTGCCTTGAGACCGCATGGACCAGGGATCATCCCACTTAACGCCCACTCACCTTTTATTGTGAGCATAATACTACTCAGACAACACAGGGTAAGGGTAAAACAGCATTGCAATACTGTATTTATCCACAAACAGACAAAAACCCATAGAACAGTCCCAGGAAATTACCCAAGATGGTGCAAAATTACAGTCTCACCTTTCCACTGACTTGCCCGGTTTAAAGCAGCTGCAGCTTCCAAGGCCAACTTCCCCCACCTGTGGCACACACAGAAAGGAGATAACGACAAGCTTAGGAATCTGACAGTCCATTGAGGTACCAGGCCAGGTGACGGGAGGGTCACAACCAGGCTTTTACAAACATCTCCATGAGCGAGGTGACTGGTGGGGCCCAATCCTGGCTTTCCCAAACATATCCATGGGACTCAGGTGACTGGCGGGTCCAAATCCAGGCCTCCCCAAACTTATCCATGGGTTCAGTGATGGTCAATGGAGCAGATCTGTATAATTTCAGCCAGGGCCGTGGTCCCCTAAGCTGGTATCCTGTAGAATATGTTAAATATGTGTCCCTCATAATGGAGCCATGTTGTCCTGGCTCTTTTCCTGGCTGCTGTCCTGCAAAGTGCTCCTGGCTGTGGTTTTGTAAAGAGTCTCTTGTTACAGAGGCATATCCCCTTTATATAGTTCATAACTGTTGATCTTCAAGCCATCATCTAGAGGTCAAGAGGAAGGAGTGATCAGATTAACTTGCATTGTTTGAGTAATTAATCAATTTGCATAGTTTTTACTCCCCTGTTTTGCAAGTCAACAAGTCACAGGGTACCACAGAATGGTCATTCAACATATTAAGCAAACATCCATTGTTCAATTACCCCATATCTTTATCCCTCAAAGATAGCAGACAATAAGCTTGCAGCAATCAGCAACTCCAGAGTCGGGGTATGTGCACACGTCAGGATTTCTTGCAGAAATTTCCTGAAGAAAACCGGAAATTTTCTGCAAGAAATCCGCAATTTTTTTTTTTGCGTTTTTTTCGCCTTTTTTTTTAGCATTTTGCAAGCTAAATTGGCTTGCAGAATGCTAAAGTTTTCCAAGCGATCTGTAGCATTGCTTGGAAAACTGACTGACAGGTTGGTCACACTTGTCAAACATAGTGTTTGACGAGTGTGACCAACTTTTTACTATAGATGCTGCCTATGCAGCATCAATAGTAAAAGATAGAATGTTTAAAAATAATAAAAAAAAATAAAAAAAATGGTTATACTCACCTGCAGACAGCCGATCTCCTCAGCGGCGTCCGTTCCTATAGATGGTGTGTGTGCGCAGGACCTTCGATGACGTCGCGGTCACGCGACCAATCACAAGACCGCGACGTCATCGCAGGTCCTTCACAGAAACCAGCTATAGGAACGGAAGCGGCGGCATGCACCGGAGAGGCGGGAAGACTGCAGGGGCCATCGAAGGTGAGTATATGACTATTTTTTTTAACTTAAATTCTTTTTTTTTTTTTTACCAATTATATGGTGCCCAGTCCGTGGAGGAGAGTCTCCTCTCCTCCACCCTGGGTACCAACCGCACATAATCTGCTTACTTCCCGCATGGTGTGCACAGCCCCGTGCGGGAAGTAAGCAGATCAATGCACTCCTAGGTGTGCGGAATCCCCGCAATTCCGCAAATTTAATGAACATGTTGCTTTTTGTCCACGATGCGATTTTTTTCGCGGAAAAAAATGCAACATTTGCACAAAAAATGCGGAATACCCTGAAAATAATGGGAGGCTTATGTTAGCGTTTTTTTTCGTGGTTTTTTTTTTGCGTTTTTATCACGTTTTTATAGTGAAAAAACGCAAAAAATACATGGCCTCACAGTCAGGCTAGTACGAACAATAGTCTGTGTTTCTTGACCAACTAAAGAAAGACACACAAATTCAAAAGTCATCATAAAGATAATAACGTATGTCTCCTGGCCTACTGAATTTACATCTGGATATTTATTATTATCTGATGTGTCGTCATAGCAAGGCTTTACAGATACTGAAAATAGCTCAGAACGTGTAAGAATGTACTACTAGAAGTTGCCTAGTATGTGAACATGAATTTGGAAATGGTATAAGTCGATGGGCCAAGCCCTCTACAAAGCTTTTTATCCTGGAAATCACAGGCTTTGCCAATGTGATCCTCTCTGACCTATCGGAACATATTTATACTTAGATACTGCCGTTACATGTCAACTAGTCAGTGTCCAGTTAATCACTGCTTTCTTTGTGACGGGATGTACATACTTTTGCAGCTTACCACACTTGCATGTATTATGCTTCTCTGGTCCTGGGATAATGAATGTATATGCCCTCTTGTGCTTCAGGTCTGGAGGCAGATGCTCCTCATGGGGGTAAAGCCGGATGTAAACACCTATAACTTGCTTATTCGTGCCACCCGAGATTGTGGAATTGGAGATGCAGCTGAAGCCCTACATTTACTCACGCAGCCTATGGATCTGGCAACCCGGACTTTAAGTGCAGGCAAAGAGGAGCAGGACAAGAAAAGCCGTCAAGACAAGAAAAGCCATCAAGACAAGAAAAGTAAGGATAGCCCTAAAGAGATGGGGCAGCAGGTGCTCCTGGACGATTCTTCAATTACCAGTGCCACCTATAACACAGCTGTGGGCTTGGCAGGCTCACAGACCCTGGCCGTGGTAAGGAAGGCTGACCATTTTCCCAGCGGGCCCTCTTTTGATGCCAGTAGTGGGCCAAACCTCTTGGACCTGTCTATAAATACAGAAAAAATTGTTTCACTTGCAAATGTCAATACCCCGTCTGACAGATTGGCACTGATTGGCGACTTAGGGGGCATTCTTCAGAAGATGAAAGAAGACAACGTCTGTCCTACAATAAAAACGTTCACGCTGCTAGCAGAAGTGGTGAGACCAGAAGTGGGGTCAGAATCGGCCATACTGGCCATCATGGATGCCTATGGAGTGCAGCCCGATCTCACCTTTTTTAACACATTGGTGTTGAAGAGGAGTAAAACTCTGAATCTGCAGTCAGCTTTGGTAAGGGAATGTTTTAAGTCATTTTAAGTGATAAAACTGCATCATAAAATTGTTACCACCGCTTGTGAGAAAATCCACGATATCTGACAGCACAGAGGCTGCAGTAGGTGCCCGGTGTTACAGCATTGTGGGATTATATTTGTAGTGTGAAATCATTTGTAAAGTTGGTGACAGATCTGCCTGACTTTATATATTTTTGTTTTCTTAAAAGAAAAAGTGAATAATGTTTTTTATTATTGCTTAATAAGACCCCAAAAAATTGTTGCAACCAATTGATGTAGAAATGACTCTTAGATATGTCTATCATTACAAAGTAATGGGGCAGATTTACCATTGTGAGGTGACCTTCACATTGTCAGGAATTGTCACATCTAGATTTAGATCTATACATTACGGCCCTTGGCTCATTAATCTCTTTTGGAATAAAAGTTTGGATTTTTAGGATTTTTTTGCACGTTTTAGGCATTTCAAATTTTTTATAAAAATGCCACTGATGAATTGGGGCATACAGTGATAGAAACATTTTTTGGCCCATGCAGACAGGAGGTATGGGTTAACATGAAAAGGGGCATGGCTTTGAAGCAGGGGCATGGCTTTGAAGACAGGGCATGGCTTTAAAGAAGGGACATGGTTTTTTGAAGCAAGGGCATGGCTTTGATGCAAGGGCATGGCTTTGAAGCAGGGGCATGGCTTTGAAGCAGGGGCATGGCTTTGAAGCAGGGGCATGGCTTTGAAGCAGGGGCATGGCTTTGAAGCAGGGGCATGGCTTTGAAGCAGGGGCATGGCTTTGAAGCAGGGGCATGGCTTTGAAGCAGGGGCATGGCTTTGAAGAAAGGGCATGGCTTTAAAGAAGGGACATGGTTTTTTGAAGCCAGGGCATGGCTTTGAAGCAAGGGCATGGCTTTGAAGCAAGGGCATGGCTTTGAAGCAGGGGCATGGCTTTGAAGCAGGGGCATGGCTTTGAAGCAAGGGCATGGCTTTGAAGCAAGGGCATGGCTTTGAAGCAAGGGCATGGCTTTGAAGCAAGGGCATGGCTTTGAAGCAGGGGCATGGCTTTGAAGCAAGGGCATGGCTTTGAAGCAGGGGCATGGCTTTGAAGCAAGGGCGTGGCTTTGAAGCAAGAGCGTGGCTTTGAAGCAAGGGCATGGCTTTAAAGGGAACCTGTCACCCCCAAAATCAAAGATGAGCTAAGCCCACCGGCATCAGGGGCTTATCTACAGCATTCTGTAATGCTGTAGATAAGCCCCCGATGTATCCTGAAAGATGAGAAAAAGAGGTTAGATTATACTCACCCAGGGGCGGTCTCGATCCGATGGGCGTCGCGGTCCTGTCCCGGGCCTCCTATCTTCTTACGATAACGTCCTCTTCTTGTAGTCACGCTGCGGCTCTGGCGCAGGCGTACTTTGTCTGCCCTCAACAGACAAAGGTCAGAGAGGCTCGGCGCCTGTGCACTGCAGTACATTGCTCTGCCCTCAACAGGGCAGACAAAGTACGCCGGAGCCGCAGCGTGGCTACAAGAAGAGGACGTCATCCTATGAAGATGGGAGGCCCCGGACTGAGACACCAATCGGACCAGACCGCAGTGGGACCGCTGGTGAGTATAATATAACCTCTTTTTCTCATCTTTCAGGATACATCGGGGGCTTATCTACAGCATTATAGAATGCTTAGCTCACCTTCGATTTTGGGGGTGACAGGTTCCCTTTAAAGAAGGGGCATGGTTTTTGAAGCAAGGGCATGGCTTTGAAGTAAGGGCATAGCTTTGAAGCAGGGGCATGGTTTTGAAGGAGGTACAGCAAAAGAGCCTAAAATGTGACAAATTTTCTGACCATCTAGTCTAATTCAGCAAAATCTAAATATGGTCTTTTAGGTCTCATTCACATGTCCTTATTTAACCATGTATGTGGAAAAATGGCACTGGTGTCATCAGTTTTACACCAGTGTGTCCATTTTTACCATCAGTGTGCCATCAGTGTTTTTTATGGATGGATGAATAAATACATAAATTACTGAGCTTCTCCTATTCTTTGCCATCCGTGTGCTGAACGTGTTATTCATGGACCCATAGACTTGTATGGTTTGGACCTTTTTGTCTGTGATTTCAGAAAATAACGAACACATGGACATGTGAATAGCACCATAGATTATAATAGGTACGTGTTGTATGCATAAAAAAAAACGGATACAACATCCACGTGCAGCACAGACATGTGAATGAGGCCTTCTGCTTCTTCTGGCAGCACCACCAAGAATGATTGATTAAGATCCTACATTTGAATTTTTGGCCTGTGTGATGTCCATGTTGCCCAATAATAGTCCACATGAATGTAATGACCACCAGACTGTGGGGAAAAATGGCAGCAGCACTTCTCATCATCCATTTTATAAATGAGATTCAACCATAGATTTCGATGGGTGCACAAGAATCAGCCGCCATCCGTGGGGCACAGTCCGTGGGGCTTTTAATGGATGCGTTGTATAGATTACATAGAAAAGTGTACTTGGCCATTTTTATTACTTTTTACTCTGTCGCCTCATTGGGGGACACAGGACCATGGGTGTTATGCTGCTGTCCACTAGGAGGCGACACTATGCATAATCTGAAAAAGATTAACCGTGGCTCCTCCTCTGCAGTATACACCCCTGGATGGCGTCAGCCTTCTCCAGTTTTTGCTTAGTGTCGCATAGGAGGCACACCAAAAATTTTTTTTACTCCGTTTTTTTCCGATGGGATTACAGATGAAGAAAAGTGGGTCTCCTGTGAGACTCCCGGCATGGCTCCTTCCTCGGCCCCCTATTACGGGGTGCCCAGTTGAAGTTGAGATGGCTATTCCCTATGTTGCTCCTTCCCCAGTCCCTCGGGTGCTGGTTCGAAGTCGAGACCCCCCCTCCTTCCCCAATTCCTTTTGGTTTCTGGGTTGAGGTCAAGGCGAGGATAAAGCCCCCTGATGGTCACACAGCACCCTCCCTAATCCCCCTCTGGGGGCATTAGGTTGAGACGCCTCAGGTAGGGCCTGAACAGGCAGCACTCTGCAGCTCCCAGCAATGGGCCAGCACACTGCGCCTGCATCCAGGGACCCCAGCCCAGCTGCGGGCTCCTGTCTGGGCCAGGGGGGAGTGCAGGCAGGCATGGCACAATAGAGACACAGGGCTCCCTGTGCCCCTGTCTCTGCGGCAGCACCAGCTCTATACTGCCTCAGGGGGACCCCGGTGTCACCGGGCTCCCCCTTCCGCTTAAAGCCCCACCGCTATCCTGCCCTTAAATCCGGGGGGGTCCGGTTCAGATCCGACCCCCTCACGGACTTTCACGCCGGCCTGGAGCCCTTCTGGGCATCAGGCATCTAATTTAGGCCCTGGCTTTGGCCTAGCTGAAGCCGCCGCCACCTCTCTGCCCCCCTGGCCCGCCCCCCCCGGATGACAAATATGACACCCTACAGTGTCATAGAGGGGGCAGATCGAGACAGAAAGGGCGCATTTTTACACAGTTCTGCTGCCTTTTTCCAGCTCTCCGCCCCCTTCTCCCCCTTCCTCTTCTCAGCGGCCATTTTTGCTGCACAGGGATTAACCCTGCACCTCCCGGTCAGCGGGACCAGGCCAGCCAGTCTCCGGGGGGCACAGGACTGTGGATCTTCGGCGCTGGACCTAGGGGCACACTGGTGGGGTAAGATCACAGCTGTTTTTTTTTTACTCAGCTGGGAATCCATATTCCCTATAAGGCTCCCCTATAGGCTTCTCTGCATAACTATAGGGTCCCCTGCATAGCCAGCCCTTCTGCACTCTGTGCACTATGCCGGGCTCAAGGTCCAAGAGAACCAGGCAGAACTGCTATTATGCATTCTGCACAGCCTGCGGGACCGCTCTCCCCAGTGGCAGCACGTACCCGCACTGCCAGGACTGTATACAGACTAATGTGTCAGAGTCCCAAGAAGCCCCTGCCACTACTTCGGTGTCTAATGCCACGCCGGAATGGGCTACTCAGATGTCGCAATCTATGACACAGTCTATAGATAACCTAACCTCCACATTGCTTCAGGCTCTGCAGGGTCATGCCTCGGCTATGTCCATTACCCAGCAAAGGGAGCTTGACTCAGGAACAAGACGACCCTGGCACATCCACGTCTAGGTCAGGACGCAAGCGGACCCATAGATCAAGTCCATCTGTGTCATCCCATAGCACACGGTCATCCCCCTCTAGGGAGAGACATCGTAGCTCCAGGTCATCTACACCGTCCCCTTCCAGGGACAGACAATGCAGATCTCCGCAATCCCCGACCAGAGAGGGCCTCCTCCCCAGCTCACCCAGCAGGGGATGCCTCAGTGATGAACAGGATTCGGAAGGTATCTGCGACTCTGACTCAGACAGGGAAATGGAGGGATCCCTGATCCCAATCCCCCCTAGCAATACAGCGCTAGTTGAGGACATAATCTCTTCCATCGGGTGTTGGACATTTCTGATCTGCCACCAGAGGCCCCAGAACACAAGATTTCCTTTGAAGGACCTCTGAAGCCGCCTAAGGTTTTCTCTAACCACCCAGAGTTTAAGGTGATCCTTAAAAGCAGCTCTCACAGCCTGAGAAAAAATTTGCTAATCGCAAATATCTGGAGGTGAGGTACCCCTTCCCGCAGAAGGACACCAAGGAATGGACCCCCCAGTCTCTAGGCTAGCAGCACAGACCCTCCTTTCGCTACCAGA
Source organism: Ranitomeya variabilis (assembly GCF_051348905.1). Taxonomy (NCBI): domain Eukaryota; kingdom Metazoa; phylum Chordata; class Amphibia; order Anura; family Dendrobatidae; genus Ranitomeya; species Ranitomeya variabilis. Next base: position 80,815,429 of record NC_135238.1, read on the forward strand.
TAGCTTAACCCTCAGGGACGCAGCAGACCGGCAGGTAGAACGCATGGCTCGTTCAATTTTCGAGGCAGCAGGGGCATCCCTGGCTCCCGCGTTCGCCTCAGTTTGGGCTGTCAAGGCCTTTCTGGCCTGGGCAAAAAATTTACAAGCTCTCCAAGCATCCGCTCCTGAGCTGTCGGACCAGGCGGTTCAAATAGCAGTTGTAGCAATTACATGCTTCATGCAGTTCTGGATTCAGCAAGGGGAGTAGCGGGGATAGCATCAAACGCCATCACAATTCGGCGTATCCTCTGGCTGCGGGAATGGAAAGCGGACGCAGCCTCAAAGAAGTCTCTCACGCACCTCCCCTACCTCAGTGGGCGACTTTTCGGTGAACAGTTGGACACGATGATATCCAACGCTACTGGGGGTAAGAGTACTTCTCTTCCCCTACTAAGACCTAAACGCACTTACAAGAAGCGTAACCAAACTCGATTCCGATCCTTTCGGAACTCCTCGGGCTGGTCCGTCTCGCGTCCAGCACAAAATGTAACCGTTCCCCACGCAGGGACAACTCACCATCGACGCAAAGGTCGGACAAGACCTGGCAGTCAAAAGCAGGCCAGCCTAAGCCCAGAGGAGAAAAATCTCAGACTTTCTCCTCGTCATGACTCACGGACTCCGGAAGACACCACACCAGTAGGCGGCCGACTTTTGCTCTTTCATCAAGTCTGGCTGCCTATTACAGAAGATAGGTGGGTCAGGGAACTAGTGTCTTCCGGATACAAAATAGGCTTCACCTCCAACCCACCGGACCGATTCTTCCTCTCTGTCCCCCCAAAACCACCAGCCAAGGCTCATGCCTACCACCAAGCGGTCTCCTCGCTTTTTCAAGCAGGAGTCATAGTACCGGTCCCCACGACCGACCGCTTACGAGGGTTCTACTCCAATCTGTTTGTAGTTCCCAAGAAAGGAGGCAGCGTACGGCCCAAACTAGACCTAAAACAGCTCAACAAATATGTACGGGTTCGTCACTTCCGCATGGAGTCCCTTCGGTCCATCATTGCGTCCATGGAGAAGGGAGAATATCTCGCCTCCATAGACATACAAGACGCATACCTGCATATACCTATTGCACCTGCCCATCAGATGTTTCTCAGGTTCGCAATAGGCCAGGACCACTACCAATTTGTGGCTTTCCCATTCAGACTCGCCACGGCTCCCAGAGTGTTCACCAAAGTCATGGCAGCCACCATGGACGTCCTGCACTGCAGAGGCATAGTAGTCGTTCCATACCTGGACGATCTACTCATCAAGGCTCCCACCTTCAAGGATTGGGAGCTCAGCGTCTCAATCACAACCGATACTCTGTCGCAAGGGCTGGTTAATCAACCTACAAAAGTCATCCAACCCAGAGTCAGTCCCTGACCTTCCTGGGAATGCTATTCAACACCTCCAGGGGTCTAGTGCTCCTTCCCAAGGACAAGGCACTGGCTCTCCACCTAGGAGTTCGCACCCTCCTCCGCAAACCCCCTCGATCTCTCCAGTTTGCCGTGAGTCCTCGGCAAGATGGGGGCAGCAATAGAAGCGGTCCCATTTGCCCAGTTTAACCTCAGGCCTCTCCAACTAGCCATTCTCAAGTCCTGGGACAGGAATCCCTTTTCTCTCGACAGGGAGTTCCAGCTAACGTCGTCAACCAGGAGGTCCCTGCACTGGTGGCTCAAGCCAACCTCGCTAGCAAAGGGGAAATCCTTTCTCACAGGTCAGTGGAAGGTTCTGACCACCAACGCGAGCCTGACGGGTTGGGGTGCGGTGCACCTACACCACAGGGAACAGGGCAAGTGGTCCCCAGTGGTAGTGACCATGCCCATCAACATCCTGGAAATTCGTGCCATCCTCCTGGCATTGAGGGCCTTCCATCACTTACTGGCAGCCTCTCACATCAGAATCCACGGCCGTGGCATATGTGAATCACCAAGGGGGGACCTGCAGTACACAGGCGATGCGAGAAGTGTCACACATCCTCCACTGGGCGGAGGACACAGGGTCGGTTCTCTCGGCGGTCCACATTCCGGGTGTGGACAACTGGGAAGCAGACTTCCTCAGCCGACAAGGAATAGACTCGGGAGAGTGGTCTCTCCATCCCGAACTTTTTCGCCAGATCTGCCACCACTGGGGGACCCCGGATGTGGACCTAATGGCATCCCACTTCAATGCCAAGGTCTCCAACTTCATGGCCAGAACACACGATCCGCCGTCGCTCGGAGCAGACGCTCTGGTTCAGGACTGGACCCAGTTCCAGCTTCTGTACATTTTTCCACCTCTCCCCCTGATACCCAGGGTGGTGAGGAAGATCAAGCAAGAGGGAGTTCCAACCATCCTAATCGCACCGGACTGGCCCAGACGTACATGGTACGCCGACATCGTACAACTTACAGCAGCGTCTCCCCGACCGCCCTGATCTTCTATCACAAGGCCCGTTCTACCACCAGAAACCAGGGGCTCTCAATTTGACGGCGTGGCCCTTGAGACCTGGGTTCTAACCCAGGCAGGGCTCTCGCCGGACGTCATTGGAACCATGATCAGGGCACGGAAGCCAGCCTCTGCTAAGATTTATTACCGTACCTGGAAAGCTTTCTTTACTTGGTGCGAATCTCGTGGCCAGACCCCATTCCCTCCCCAAACTACTTGGTTTTCTTCAATCGGGTCTGGAGGCCAGGCTGTCCCTGGGCTCGCTTAAGAGCCAGGTGTCAGCCCTCTCAGTGCTTTTTCAAATGCACATTGCTACCAAGCCGCAAGTAAGGACATTCCTTCAGGGGGTTTCCTGATTGGTTCCCCCCCCCTACAGACGACCACTAGAAACGTGGAACCTCAACCTGGTCCTGACAGCATTGCAGGGACCACCCTTCGAACCCCTTAAGGAGGTCCTGCTCCGCCTTCTATCCCAGAAGGTGGTTTTTCCTGGTGGCAATCACCTCGCTACACAGGATGTCTGAACTGACAGCACTCTCCTGCAGACGGCCCTTTCTGGCCTTTCACCAGGACAAGGTAGTCCTCTGTAAGGTCCCATCCTTCCTTCCGAAGGTTGTGTCCACATTCCACCTCAATGAGGAAATTTCTCTGCCTTCCCTTTGTCCGATCCCGGTTCATAGAGTGGAGAAGGCTCTGCATACGCTTGAACTTGTCAGTGCATTGCGTATATGTGTGTCTAGGACTGCGTCCTTCCGGAAATCTGATTCTCTTTTCCTTCTTCCGGAAGGTGGCCGCAAGGGTCTGCCGGCTTCCAAAGCTACCCTTACCAGGTGGATCAAATCCACCATACAAGAGGCCTACCGCCTTAAGAATTCTCCTATTCCAGCCGGTATTACTGCTCACTCTACACGGGCGCTGGGGGCCTCCTGGGCCATTCGGCACCAGGCTTCGGCACAACAAGTGTGTAAGGCGGCCACTTGGACTAGCCTACACACTTTTACGAAACACTACAGAGTTCATACCCAGTCCTCAGCAGACGCGATCCTAGGTAGACGGGTTCTGCAGGCGGCGGTGCCCCAAGTTTAGGGGCCTGTTTGCACAATATTCGTCCATTGCTTCCCACCCAGGGACTGCTTTGGGACGTCCCATGGTCCTGTGTCCCCCAATGAGGTGACAGACAAAAACGAAGAAAAGCGCGACAAAAAACTCCAAGAAATAGGATATATAAATATGAGGTAACTTTATTAGATAAGACCAAGTACACATAATACACGGAAGAGGGGGGGACAAAGAACACCCACTCGCACATGTCCAGAACAAACCGCCCACAGAAAAAACTATAATGGATAAAAGTGCCAGTAATCATGATATAAATCTATTGCACATAATCCCAATAAATCCGTAGCATAGTACTCCCTCTAGGGAGATTAATGCAATGTTAGGAAGATATATATATAAGATAGCCTCAAAGAGTCATATATATTACCTATGTCCCGCAGAACGCCCGCAGGATTCTTTTCACCGGCATAGGTAATATATATGACTCTTTGAGGCTATCTTATATATATATCTTCCTAACATTGCATTAATCTCCATTATAGTTTTTTCTGTGGGCGGTTTGTTCTGGACATGTGCGAGTGGGTGTTCTTTGTCCTCCCCCTCTTCCGTGTATTATGTGTACTTGGTCTTATCTAATAAAGTTACCTCATATTTATATATCCTATTTCTTGGAGTTTTTTGTCGCGCTTTTCTTCGTTTTTGCCAGTAGTTTTGCGACTTTTCAATGTTATGTCCTCAGACATCACAGCCCTTTATATACTAATTTTATGTGAATACTGCTGTGATGTGCTCTTTCAATAGGTGTTCTAAATAAATGAGGTGACAGAGTAAAGGAGATTTTTGTGTACTCACCGTAAAATCTCTTTCTCTTAGCCTCTAATTGGGGGACACAGCTCCCACCCTGTTGCCCTTTACGGGCCGTTGTTACTGTTGAGTTCTCATATTGTTCCTTGAGCCCGTGCTTAGTGGCCTTCTTATAGGCATGCCTATGTTATTCATGTTACGTTCCTCCTAATGCTTTTGCACAAAACTGGAGAAGGTTGACGCCGTCCAGGGATGTATACTGCAGAGGAGCCACGGTTAATCTTTTTCAGATTATGCATAGTGTCGCCTCCTAGTGGACAGCAGCATAACACCCATGGTCCTGTGTCCCCCAATTAGAGGCTAAGAGAAAGAGATTTTACGGTGAGTACACAAAATTCTCCTTTTTGCTTATGGATGACAAATGAACCACTGTACGGATCAAAGCTGTCCCTTTGTTTCCTGAGCGGTAAGCAGCCAATTATTCATGCATTGTGCTTGTGTGAATTTGCGCTTAGACAGGGAACTGTGCTCTGAGCCTCTATGTAGGCGTTTTGTGTGCTGCCGCCAAAATACAACATTCAGTTGCCCGCAGCAATATTTTGTGTGATTACTATTTAATACAGATTTTAGCATTTCCCTTTTTTGAGAATATGTTGGGCCTCATGCATAAGCTGACTTTATGAAAAAATGGACAGAGATACCCAGAATAACCAATCAGAGCTCTTCTTTTATTGCCCTGGAAGGATGAAATCTGGCATCTGGTTGGCTGCCGTGGAGAACACTGATACATTCGGAAACCTCGTGCCGATTGTTTCACACTTGATGTCACACGTACAGTCTAAAATCTGATCATCTGAATGGTTTCTTTACAGGAGCTGTTGCCTATGATGGCACAGAGAGGAATTGCGCCTAACGTCCATACCTTCTGCAATCTCGCTAGGGCATGCCTTAAAGAAAAAGATGGTTTACAGCTCCTGGAAGACATGGTGGTAATAACATATTGCTAATTTACATTGTTTATTTAGTGTATTGGCTTTTTTTACTCTTACTTGATAAAGTCTAGAAAGCAATAAAATGTTTTCACTGATTTGCCTTTTTATATAAACCAAGTCACAAGGATCTTCTTGCATATCTGATCGGTAACTTACTTTACAGATTTGTGGATTCCATCCAAATGTCAATGTATATAGCACATTGATTAATGCGGCCATAAAGAGGTTGGATTACGTCTACTTAACCAATATTCTGCGGGATATGAGGAACAGAAATGTGGCTCCTAATGAAGTGGTGATCCGTCAGCTGGAGTTTGCAGCACAGTACCCACCAAACTTTGATAAAGTGAGTATACAAGCTGATAAAACCAATAATATTCGAGGCTGGTGAAGAGGAGTGAATCGGCCTCCATTTATGTAAAATGGATTGTTTTTTTATCAACATGGAAACTTGTGTTTGGTAAAAAAAATAATCCACAGCGCACTCAGTCAACCAAGAAGGCCAGTAAAACTAGTAATCCAATAGAAACAAGCATTTGCAGAAGTTTTCTGTTGTGAACATGATCCTTGAAGTTAAAAAGGAACCTGTCAAATAACGCTATTAATCTGCAGATATGGGGTTAATCTGCAGGGCAATACTGTCAGGAAGGTGCCCGTCCGCTATATTGAATGTGCAGCATCTTAGAGAAAATTAACATTAGTCCTCCCGTGAGCCTCCAGCTTTCAGTCATGCAGACGTGCCTTCAGTCACCACTCCATGCACAATGAGCAGTGGCAATAAGCACGCTCCAGAACTTTGACTGACAGGTTGCTCTGCACTGATGCCCTGTTAAGCTGGCTGTCAGTCAAAGTGCCGGGGTGTGCTTACCGCCACTGCTCGCTGTGTACAGATTGGTGACTAAAGGCACACCTGCATGACTGAAAGCCAGCGGCTCAAGGGAGGACTAAAGTTAATTTTCTCTTGGGTGCTGACTCCCAGTAAGTCAGCCAGTCACCTTCCTAATGCTATTAACCAGGTGATTAACCCTATGTCTGCAGATTGATAGCGTTATCCGAGTGGAAAGGTTCCCCTTTAAAGTTACTAGGAATTTGTATATAACAAAAAATATATAACCGGGTGGAGGAATAAAGCGGCTGTCCGAAACTAATGCTTGTATTTAGACAACTGCAGACTCTCACTGATTGGATCAGGTATGTGTCATATACAGTTAAAACTAGAAGTTTACATGCACTATATAAAAGACCCATCTGCATGTTTTTCTCAATATCGGACATGAAATCAGAATAAACCTTTCCCGTTTTAGGTCAATTAGGATTACCATAATTATTCATATTTGCCAAATGCCAGAATAATGAGAGAGAGAATGTTTTAAGACATTTTTATCACTTACTGCAAAGTCAAAAGTTTACATACACTAAGATTACTATGCCTTTAAACAATTCTGGACTGTCCATATGATGATGTCATGTGTTTGGAAACTTCTGATTTTTGGCAACATCTGAGTTAGAGACACAACTGTGGATGTATTTTAATGCACTCCTGAAACACACTGCTTCTTTGTGTAGCATCATGAGAAAGTCAATAAATCAGCCAGGATATCAGGAAGAGAATTGTGGACTTGCACAAGTCTGGCTCATCCTTGGGTACAGTTTCAAGATACCTGAAGGTGTCTCATTGGTCTGTACAAACAATTCTACGCAAGTACAAACAAGATGGCAATGTCCAGCCATCATACTGCTCAGGAAGGAGATGGATTCTGTGTCCCAGAGATGAACGTGCTTTTGTCCGACATGTGCATATTAACCCGAGGCCAAAAAGCAAAAGACCTTGTGAAGATGATGGCGGCAGCTGGTAAGATTGTGTCAATATTCACAGTGAAACGAGTACTGTATCAGCATGGGCTGAAAGGCCACTCTGCCAGGAAGAAGCCATTACTCCAAAATGAACATAAAGAAGCCAGATTAACCCCTTCATGACCCAGCCTATTTTGACCTTAATGACCTGGCCGTTTTTTGCAATTCTGACCAGTGTCCCTTTATGAGGTAATAACTCCGGAACGCTTCAACGGATCCTAGCGGTTCTGAGATTGTTTTTTCGTGACATATTGGGCTTCATGTTAGTGGTAAATTTAGGTCGATAATTTCTGCGTTTATTTGTGAAAAAAACGGAGATTTGGCGAAAATTTTGAAAATTTTGCAATTTTCACATTTTTAATTTTTATTCTGTTAAACCAGAGAGTTATGTAACACAAAATAGTTAATAAATAACATTTTCCACATGTCTACTTTACATCAGCACAATTTTGGAAACAAAATTTTTTTTTGCTAGGAAGTTATAAGGGTTAAAATTTGACAAGTGATTTCTCATTTTTACAACAAAATTTACAAAACCATTTTTTTTAGGGACCACCTCACATTTGAAGTCAGTTTGAGGGTTCTATATGGCTGAAAATACCCAAAAGTGACACCATTCTAAAAACTGCACCCCTCAAGGTGCTCAAAACCACATTCAAGAAGTTTATTAACCCTTCAGGTGTTTCACAGCAGCAGAAGCAACATGGAAGGAAAAAGTGAACATTTAACTTTTTAGTCACAAAAATGATCTTTTAGCAACAATTTTTTTATTTTCCCAGGGGTAAAAGGGGAAACTGGACCACAAAAGTTGTTGTCCAATTTGTCCTGAGTACGCTGATACCTCATATGTGGGGGTAAACCACTGTTTGGGGGCTCGGAAGCGAAGGAGCGCCATTTGACTTTTTGAATGAAAAATTGGCTCCAATCTTTAGCGGACACCATGTCGCGTTTGGAGAGACCCTGTGTGCCTAAACATTGGAGCTCCCCCACATGTGACCCCATTTTGGAAAGTAGACCCCCCCAAGGAACTTATCTAGATGCATAGTGAGCACTTTAAACTCTCAGGTGCTTCACAAATTGATCCGGAAAAATGAAAAAGTACTTTTTTTTTCACTAAAAAATTCTTTTAGCCTCAATTTTTTCATTTTCACATGGGCAACAGGCTAAAATGGATCCTAAAATTTGTTGGGCAATTTCTCCTGAGTACACCGATACCTCATATGTGGGGGTAAACCACTTTTTGGGTGCACGGCAAGGCTCGGAAGGGAAGGCGCGCAATTTGACTTTTTGAATGGAAAATTAGCTCCAATCGTTAGCGGACACCATGTCGCCCTTGGAGAGCCCCTGTGTGCCTAAACATTGGAGCTCTCCCACAAGTGACCCCATTTTGGAAACTAGACCCCCCAAGCAACTTATCTAGATGCATAGTGAGCACTTTAAACCCCCAGCTGCTTCACAGAAGTTCATAACGCAGAGCCGTGAAAATAAAAAATAATTTTTCTTTCCTCAAAAATGATTTTTTAGCCCGGAATTTTTTATTTTCCCAAGGGTAACAGGAGAAATTGGAACCCAAATGTTATTGTCCAGTTTCTCCTGAGTATGCTGATACCCCATATGTGGGGGTAAACCACTGTTTGGGCGCACGTCAGGGCTCGGAAGGGAAGGAGCGCCATTTGGCTTTTTGAATGGAAAATTAGCTCCAATCATTAGCGGACACCATGTCGCGTTTGGAGAGCACCTGTGTGCCTAAACATTGGAGCTCCCCTACAAGTGACCCCATTTTGGAAACTAGACCTCCCAAGGAACTAATCTAGATGTGTGGTGAGCACTTTGAACCCCAAAGTGCTTCATAGAAGTTTATAACGCAGAGCCATGAAAATAAAAAATAATTTTTCTTTTCTCATAAAAATGATTTTTAGCCCGCAATTTTTTATTTTCCCAAGGGTAACAGGAGACATTTGACCCCAAAAGTTGTTGTCCAGTTTCTCCTGAGTACGCTGGTACCCCATATGTGGGGGTAAACCACTGTTTGGGCACACGTCGGGGCTCGGAAGGGAGAGAGCACCATTTGACTTTTTCAACGCAAGATTGGCTGGAATCAATGGTGGCGCCATGTCGCGTTTGGAGACCCCCTGATGTGCCTAAACAGTGGAAACCCCTCAATTCTAACTCCAACACTAACCCCAACACACCCCTAACCCTAATCCCAACACACCCCTAACCCTAGTCTTGACCCTAATTCCAACCCTAACTCTAATTCCAACCGTAACCCTAAGGCTATGTGCCCACGTTGCGGATTTGTGTGCGGATTTTTCCGCACTGTTTTTGAAAAATCTGCAGGTAAAACGCACTGCGCTTTACCTGCGGATTTCCAGTGTTTTTTGTGTGGATTTCACCTGCGGATTCCTATTATGGAGCAGGTGTAAAACGCTGCTGAATCCGCACAAAGAATTGACATGCTGCGGAAAATACAATGCAGCGTTTCCGCGCTGTATTTTCCGCACCATGGGCACAGCGGATTTGGTTTTCCATAGGTTTACGTGGTACTGTAAATGTGATGGAAAACTGCTACGAATCCGTAGCGACCAATCCGCTGCGGATCCGCAGCCAAATCTGCACCATGTGCACATAGCCTAATTCTAACCCTAATTCCAACCCTAGCCCTAACTCTAACCCTAATTGTAACCCTAATTCTAACCCTAATTCTAACCCTATCCCTAAGTGCAACCCTATCCCTAAGTGCAACCCTATCCCTAAGTGCAACCCTGTCCCTAAGTGCAACCCTGTCCCTAAGTGCAACCCTGTCCCTAAGTGCAACCCTGTCCCTAAGTGCAACCCTGTCCCTAAGTGCAACCCTGTCCCTAAGTGCAACCCTGTCCCTAAGTGCAACCCTGTCCCTAAGTGCAACCCTGTCCCTAAGTGCAACCCTGTCCCTAAGTGCAACCCTGTCCCTAAGTGCAACCCTGTCCCTAAGTGCAACCCTGTCCCTAAGTGCAACCCTGTCCCTAAGTGCAACCCTGTCCCTAAGTGCAACCCTGTCCCTAAGTGCAACCCTGTCCCTAAGTGCAACCCTGTCCCTAAGTGCAACCCTGTCCCTAAGTGCAACCCTGTCCCTAAGTGCAACCCTGTCCCTAAGTGCAACCCTGTCCCTAAGTGCAACCCTGTCCCTAAGTGCAACCCTGTCCCTAAGTGCAACCCTGTCCCTAAGTGCAACCCTGTCCCTAAGTGCAACCCTGTCCCTAAGTGCAACCCTGTCCCTAAGTGCAACCCTGTCCCTAAGTGCAACCCTGTCCCTAAGTGCAACCCTATCCCTAAGTGCAACCCTAAGTGCAACCCTATCCCTAAGTGCAACCCTAGGTGCAACCCTATCCCTAAGTGCAACCCTAGGTGCAACCCTATCCCTAAGTGCAACCCTATCCCTAAGTGCAACCCTATCCCTAAGTGCAACCCTATCCCTAAGTGCAACCCTAGGTGCAACCCTAACCCTAAGTGCAACCCTAACCCTACCCGTAGCCCTACCCGTAACCCTAACCCTACCCCTAATTCTAACAGAAAAACAAAAATAAATATATTTTCAGTATTTTATTATTGTTTCTACCTATGGGGGTGATAAAGGGGGGGGGGTTTATTTACTATTTTTCTATTTTGATCGCTGTGATAGAACCTATCGCAGCGATCAAAATGTGTAAGGAACGAATCTGCCGGCCAGCAGATTCGGCCGGCGCACTGCGCATGCGCCCGCCATTTTCCAAGATGGCGGCGCCCATGCGAGAAGACCGAGGACACCGGGACTGACACCGGGACTAGGTGAGTATGGGGGGGTGCGATCGGACAGCGGGGGGGGGCAGAGGGGAGGACAGGGGAGGGTCGGATGGCAGAAAAAGGCACTTAGGACAGGACAGAGGGGTACGGAACACTGACGGCAGCTGCAGATCGCCGCCGTCAGTCGGTGGGGGGGGCCAGATCGGGGTCTCCAGCCATGGCAGGGGCTATTGCAGCATCGGCCATGGCTGGATTGTAATATTTCACCAATTTTCATAGGTGAAATATTACAGATTGCTCTGATTGGCTGTTTCACTTTCAACAGCCAATCAGAGCGATCGTAGCCACGAGGGGGTGAAGCCACCCCCCCATGGCTGAAGTACCACTCCCCCTGTCCCTGCATGTCGGGTGAAATTGGAGTTAACCCTTTCACCCGGCCTGCAGGGACGCGATCATTCTGTGACACAGCATATGCATCACAGGTCGGATTGGCACCGACTTTCATGACGCATACGCTGTGTCACAGGTCGGGAAGGGGTTAATGTTTGCAAATACACACAGGAACAAACACCTTAATTTTTGGAGATGTCCTGTGGTCTGATGAAACTAAAATTGAGCTTTTTGGGCATAATGACGATCGTTGCATTTGGAGGAAAAAGGGAGAAGCTTGGAAGCCTAAGAACACCATCACAACTGTGAAACACGGAGGTGGCAGCATCATGTGGTGGGGTTGTTTTTCTGCATGAGGAACTGGTGCACTTCACAAAATAGATGGCATCATGAGAAAAGAAGATTATGTGGCAATACTGAAGCAACATCTCAACATCAGCCAGGAAGTTAAATCTTGGGCGGAAATGGGTCTTCCAAATGGACAGTGACCTGAAGCATACTGCTAAAATGGCAACAAAGTGGCTTAAGGATAACAAAGTAAATGTTTTGGAGTGGCCATCACAAAGCCCTGATCTCAATCCTATTGAAAATGTATGGGCAAAGCTGAAAAGGTAGTAGGTGCGAGCAATGTGACCTACAAACCTGGATCAGTTACACCAGTTTTGTCAGGAGGAACGGGCCCAAATCCCGACCGACTATTGTGAAAAGCTTGTGAAAGGAGATCCCAAACGCTTGACCCAAGTCATTCTGTTTAAGGGTAATGGTACCAAATACTAATGAAATGTATATAAACTTTTGACTTTGCAGCAAGTAATAAAAATGCCTCAATACATTTTCTCTCTCTCTCCTCTCCTCTCCTCTCCTCTCTCTTCTCTCTCCACACAGTTTTTGGGTTTATTTTTCTTCAGGTGTTTTTTTTTAGCAGGTCTACATTGCAAACCTCAAAAAACTGTCTGGAAGACACTTCCTGTTTTTTTTCTATTGTAAAACCACTTTTCAGTTCATATACTCAGGCTTAACAGAGTTGGAAAAAAAAAATTTTTGAGCAAGTAATTACATTGTATATGATTACATATCATTACAGTCTTCTTAAAAAGGTCTTTATTCTTATTTAATATGATTGTGAGGTCTAATCGAAGGTTGCGGAACCCTCAAGAGAGCATGATGGTCTGACGAACCTTCCCACCTCTTCCCCGCATTCCTGTGTTAATGCGTCTCCATCTTATCATCTTATATTATTTGTTCTAGTGTTAGTTGCTGTATGTAGACCAGGGGTGTCAAACTGCATTCCTCAAGGGCTGCAAACAGGTCATGTTTTCAGGATTTCCTTGTATTGCACAGGTGATCATTTAATCACCTGCACAGAATGATTCCAGCACCTTGTGCAATGAGAAGGAAATCTTGAAAACACGCATGGTTTGAGGCCCTCGAGGAATGCAGTTTGACACCCCTGATGTAGACTGCTAGGATTCATAATGAAAGCCATGATGCCTCCCTCCCACTGACACACCAATCCAACATTCAATGATGACTGTTAGTTCTCTTTTGGTTATTTCCATTGTAGTACCTTAAGAAGAATGTGTTCTTGGAGAAGATAGACGGCTTCCGTGGCTACTACAACCGCTGGCTGGGATGGATGAATGCTGAAGAAACCGAACATCCATGGCAGAAATTCCGCACTAAACCTCACAGTGATTCCAGTTAATGATTTTTACATGTGTGACTGTGTATATACTGTAATGTAGATCAACGATAATGTACATTCTTCATGAATAAACGCTTTCACAAAAATATTTTTCACCCTTTTTGTTTTTACCTACCCACCTACAAGGGGTCTTTCAGCGGCTTACTCCCTTCTCCCAACTGGTAACCAATATACACTTTTCTGCACATGTGTGGGGGAATAGCAGGTGTATGACCAACTTAACAAAGCACTCCAACAATATTGTTTTGCACTTATAGTCCCAATTATTCAAACTGTTCTCTCCAGGATTCTGACAAAAACTGTTTGAAATGTTACATCATTGTGTCCAACTTGTAGAGATGAAAATATTTTGCAACCTTTTTTAGTTTTCACCACCTAGCTAGCTTAGAAAACTTTGTGGACAGAGCTTAGTGTGAAAAGGGTATGAAATAGCGTGGCTGGCAAACTAATCATAATTTATGGCTTCCCTCCACCCTCGCAGTTCCTCTGTATGTCCTCCCATGTTCAGGATATTAAATACTCTGTTGTATGCATCGCATAGGATACACTGAGACTGCTGTATATAAATCACGTAGGGTACACTGAGTCTATGATCTATGATTCCTAAAGAGATGTAAGGACAGCTCCAAGTGGCAACTTTATAGATTGTGTATAATATTGCTGAAACATTATTTTATCCCATGGTGACAGTAAGCACAATGGCTCCAGTTTCTTCATTCATTGGCCCCCTGATTTGCAGTTGAGATCTTGATCTAAGTTTAAGATGTTTCTCTTGTGGGAGTGTTTCTATCAGTTATTTAGGCTGGATGTGAAGTATGCGAGTCCCTTTTGGTAATATAGCTGAATGTGAAGTCTGTGAGTCTCTCACAGTTGGATAGCCTAGATGCGAGGTCTGTGTCTCTCTCTCACTTCCAGTATTATAGTCTGGAAGTGTGCTGCTACCATTAATATAGGCTGGATGTGAGGCCCTCCCAGTAATACAATCTGGACGTGAGGCCCTCCCAATAATATAGGTTGGATGTGAGACCCTCCCAGTAATACAAGCTGGACGTGAGGCCCTCCCAGTAATATAGGCTAGATGCGAGACCCTCCCAGTAATATAGGCTGAATGTGGGGACCTCCCAGTAATATAGGCTAGATGCGAGACCCTCCCAGTAATATAGGCTGAATGTGGGGACCTCCCAGTAATATAGGCTAGATGTGAGACCCTCCCAGTAATATAGGCTGAATGTGGGGACCTCCCAGTAATATAGGCTAAACGTGGGGCCCTCCCAGTAGTATAGGTTTCATATGAAGTCTGTGTATCCAGTGTGTTCCTTCCTGTTTTCACTTGATTTCATATATCAGCACAAGTTGTGAGCCGTACTTATATCCTTGTCTATAGTCTACTTTCTGTGCACTCTGATATACTCTCCACTGCAGATTTGTGCACAGAGCCTCCCAACTCCTGCTATCTTTAACCCCTTCAGAATCTTGGGATTTTGCATTTTCTTTTTTTTTTTGCTCCCCCTCTTTCCAGAGCCATAACTTTTTTATTTGTTCGTGAATATGGCTGTGAGAGGGCTTTTTGTGCCTGCTGAGTTGCACTTTTCAACAACACTATTGTTTTTACCATGTATTGTACTGGAAAGCGGGAAAAAAATTCCTAGCGTTGTGAAATTGCAAAAAAAAGTGCAAATCCACAATTGTTTTTGGGGATCTTTTTTTTTTTTAATTACCTTTTTCACTAAATGCTAAAACTGACCTACCATTAAGATTTTCCAGGTCATTATGAGTTTGCAGACACCAAACATGTCTAGGTTCTTTTTACTTTCAGTGGAGAATAAAAAATCCAAATTTTTTTTTTTTTTTTTTTTTTTTTTTTTTATAAAAGCGCCATTTTCCAAGATCCATAGCGTCTCCATTTTTCGTGCTCTGGGGCTGAGTGAGGGCTTATTTTTTGCATGCTGAGCTGGCACTTTTATTGATACCATTTTGAGATAGATACAATGTTTTGATCACCTGTTATTGCATTTTATATGATAACTCTGGAACGCTTCAGCTTACCCAGGAGATTCTGAGATTGTTTTTATGTGACACATTGTACTTAACCCCTTCACGACATGCATCGTACATATGCTGCTCTGCGGGAGCTGTGTTCCCGAAAAGAGAAGTTTATGTATGGTGCATTGATCATGTGGCCTCACTCTGTGCGCCACTGCAATCTCTATATGAGAGCTGACACCCTGCAGCAACCCCCATAATCAGTGCAAGCACCGATCGCAGGCGATTAACCCCTTTGATGTCTCTGTCAATAGTGACAGCGACGTTGAGGGGATCGCACACAAGGAGGAGGCTCCCTGTGTGCTCCCATCAGAACTACGCAATGCGATTGCATTGTTCTAATGGTCTCCATGGAGATCCCCAGCCGCAAGATGGCCCCGAGGTCCTTCAGGGAAGGTGGCTTCTCAGTGCCTGCTAAGAGCAGAAGCCTTGCAGAGTATCAAATCAGCGATCTGATACTACAGTGATGTACCATCCTGGCACAATGTAAAAAAGTAAAAAAAAAAAAAAAAAAGTTACTAAAGTGTAAAAATATTTTTTTAAAAATCCCAAATAAAAAATATTATTCCAATAAATGCATTTATTTATGTAAAAAAAATAAACAAAAAAATACACATATTTGGTATCGCCACGTCCGTAACGACCCGCTCTATAAAACTATCTCACTACTTAACACCTTCAGTGAACACCTTAAAAAATAAAAAACAATGATTTATCATCTTACTGCTGAACACAGTGCAATAAAACGTGATTAAAAAGACGAATGTAAATTCAAATGGTACCACTTAAAACGTCAAAAAAACAAAGCACCATACAGCTCCATCTGCAGAAAAATAAGTTATAGCTCTCAGAACAAAGCAATGCAAAAATAATTTTTCTATAAAATAGTTTTTATTGTGTAAAAGCTCCAAAACCTAAAAAAAAATATACCGTAAATGTGATATCACTGTTATCATACGGACACAAAGAATAAAGCTACCTTATCAATTTTACCGCACACGGAACGGTATAAAAAATAAAACAATTCCTAAATTGTTGGTTTTTGTTCATTCATCTCCCAAAAATCGGAATAGAAAGCGATCAAAAAATATCATGTGCCCGAAAATGGTACCAATAAAACGTCAATTTGTCCTTCCAAAAACAAGACCTCACATGAAAAATTATAGCTTTCAAAATATGGGGATGCGCAATAAAAAAGCGTACTTTAGTGCGTGACAGCAGCTAAACATAAATCCCCGATATAAATCTGGTATCCCTGTAATCGCACCAACCCAAAGAATAAAGTTGTCTAATCACTTATACTGCACGAGAAACGGCATAAAAATAAAAAAACAATTCTTCACCTGCTATTGATTTGTTCATTCTACCTCCCAAAGATCGCAGTAAGGCTCGACGCATATTTATCCTGCGCTGTCTACCGAGCACTTACACCCGGGTTTCCGTGTAAATCTCTGAAATACATGATTCAGATGGAACCCTCCACAGAAGATTTCCTATAATGAGGCAGATGGAAACACTGTGGATGCCATCTGACCTGTAATCTGGCAGTGTCCGTCTTTTTAGGATTGCATAAAAGCGCGATCGACTAGTTTTGTGCACTTCTGAAAAGAAGAACAACTCTGAACAGAGGCCAGATGGAGTCTAGAGTAACTCTTCAGCCTCATTAGTCAATGGATCCCTCAGGGGTTTTCATCTGAATCCAGTCACTCGTAGATTTAGATGGAAACCCCAAAGTAAGTGCTCAGTGTTCCCAAATGTTTTGTAAAATATTCCTAACAAAAGCTTCAACTTAATCCACAAAAAAAGCAAGTCCCTACTCAGGTCCGTCATCTGTTAACAGAAATATAGGGGCTTCAATGTTCCTGGTAGCACAAAGGCTCTAGAAAAGCAAAATGGCTTTCGCCCCTCAAAAGAAATTAGGCAAATTCTGCGCTCCCAAATCCAAATACCCCGGGGGAGCACGGGTCACTTCCAGTCCTGTGCGTTCCACGGTGGAGCACGCGCCGGCCGGCGCTTTCCTCCCCGGTTTGGCGGCAACATCTGGGGGCGTTCCAAGGTGGTTTATCCCCCCATTGGGCCAAGAAAGGGGGAGGAGGAGCACAGATGTTGCTGGACCCTCGATCCTATAAAAGATCCTGGTGGGGAGTCACCAGGTAAGACACCTTATCTGGCACTGACTATAGACAGATAGACGGTGACAAGCCCCCTTCCTCTGCGGAGCCCAGCGTACCCCCTCCTACTGTAAGTAGCAGGTGTCGGCCCCGGCTATCCAGTGTTTATTCCTTCAAGTGGCTTAGCAAACCTCTCTCTCTCTGAAAAGGTCTCTGACCCTAAGAGGACCAGCCGCTAGTGTAAAATATGTAGTGCCAGGCTCCCCTCTACATATGGTAAAAAGGTCTGCCAGTCCTGTACAGATGAGGTCTTACACTCCGAGCAGCCCTCTCTCCTGGATAGCATCAGATCCCTCAATAAAAAGAGGTCCAGACCTCCATGGCTACCTTCTCCCAGGTCCCGTTGCCTCAACCACCTCTTCCTAAAAAGAGGAAGAAGGCCCCGGTAGAATCGGACTCGGGCGAGATTCAGTCCTCGGGTTAGAGGACGTTTGAGAGAATGAGGGTTCCACTTCTACCCCTAAATCAGAGAACAAAAAATACTGCTTTAGTTCTGAAGATATGGGTGAGCTGATCAGTATGGTGAGATGCACCATGGGGGTGGAGGAGGAAGAAGTTAAATTCACTGTACAGGACAAAATGTTTGGGGGTCTGAAGCCCAAAGATCAAAAGGGGTTTCCTGTGCACAAAAATATACAGGATCTGATCCTCTATGATTGGGGCCTCCCTGAAAAAGACCTTAGTGTGCCCTCAGAGCTAAAAAAACCTTTTCCCCCTGGACGGGGATAGCTCCTTATGGGAAACCCCAAATGTAGATGTACAAGTGTCCAGGGTAACTAAAAAAAACAGCCCTTCCCTTTGAGGACTCTTCCCTGCTCAAAGATCCAATGGATCGAAAAATAGCTGGTTAAGGAAGTCCTGGGACACCTCTACAAATTTACTGAAAACTAACATAGTCTCTAAATGCGTGGCCAGATCCCTGTTTCTCTGGTTACGCACACATGAGGATCATCTGACACGGCACCTCAAGAGAGGAGATACTAGACTCCCTACCACTACTACAGAAGGTAGCGGGGTTTCTAGCCGACGCCTCCGTTGAATCTGTCCGAGTAGCTGCAAAAGCCACCGTCCTCTCCAACTTATCCAGGAGACCACTCTGGTTAAAATCTTGAACTTTTTATTTCAAAATTCAAATTATGCCGCATCCCCCTCCAGGGCCACTATGTATTCAGGCCCGTCCTGGATAATGTCCTGGACAAGGCTTTGGACAAGAAAAAATCTCTTTCCAAACACAAAAATCCTAAAAAGCGTGTTTTTCACCCCCCCATGACCAATCCTCACAGAGAGACTATAGGGGAAAAGGCAAAACTGGGAGATGGAGTTATCCCAAAGGAGGCAAGGGCAGGAACATCCTTGTCCCTCAACCACAACAGACCCCAGACAAGCAATGATGGTGCCCCGGTCAGGGGTCAGCTCTCGCTCTTCCTTACCCAGTGGCAGTCCATCTCCATGAATCAGTGGGTCCTCCGTACCATACGAGATGGACTAAAGATAGAGTTCGAGAGGCCTCCCCCGCAGTGCTTAAGGGTGACCTCCCTGCAAACCCCACATCTCCAAGACTCCTTATTAAAGGACCTACAAAATCTGCTTCAGTCAAAAGTGATCTCACAGTTGCCAAGACAGGAGTAATGACGTGGCCATTACTTGCATCTCTTCCTGGTAACAAAATCGTCGGGGAAAAACAGGATCATCATAAATCTGAAGCCATTAAATGAATCAGTCTGGTACAGGCAATTCAAAATGGGAAACAATCAGAATGGCAATCCCGCTCATCGGGCAGAATTGGATAATGGAAACAGTGGATCTGAGGGATGCATACTATCATGTGCTGATTCACCCAGAACACAGGAAATTCCTCAGATTTGCAGTGTCCCAGGGGCAGCAGGTCAAGCATTTCCAATTCAATGTCCTACCCTTCGGCATCTCATCGGTACCGCGGGTCTTTACCAAAATTATGGCGGAAGCTGTAATTTTCATCTGTCGCCAGGGGATATGCATTATCCCTTATCTGGACGATTTTCTCATCACTGCACCATCTATTCCCTGTCTGAAGATGGACGTAGCAAAGACCCTGGAGATATTAAGATCCTTGGGCTGGATCCCAAACCTAAAGAAGTCAGAGATCCATCCTTCCACAAGGAGGAAGTTTCTGGGGATTCTTCTAGACTCAAAGGAAAGGACATCCTTTCTACCCAAGGATCGTCAGACCGACCTTGTCCGCAGAATAACCAGGTTCAGGGACCAGTGGGCACTAACTCTCAGAGAATCAATGTCTGTTCTAGGATTTCTGACCGCATGCATCCAAGCGGTTTCCTGGGCTCAGGCTCATACAAGAATCTTACAGACCCATGTGGTTCTACATTCCAGAAGACAACAGATTCCATTGACTCAAAGGATTTCCCTCTCGGCCACATAAAATCGGCCCTGAGGTGGTGGTTAAACTACCAAAACCTTTAAAAGGGGGTCAGCTGGGATCAGCTTCCCCTGAAAACACTCCGCTCAGATGCCAGCCAACGAGGTTAGGGTGCAGTGGTGGAGGGATCCTACTTCCAGGGACGATGGTCATCAAGCATCAGCACCAGTTCCTCAAACTTAAGGGAACTAAATGCTGTAGAAGAGGCCCTAAAAGCATCTTCATCGCTGATTCAAAATCACCATGTCCACTCGGACTACATGACCACTGTGGCCTACCTCCGGGACCAGGGAGGCACGAAGTAAAAAGGTAATAGCAGCCAGGATTTTTTCCTGGGCAAAGAAAAACCTACTATCAGTCACAGCGGTACATCTGAGTGGGTCATACAATACCCAGGCAGACTTCCTCAGCCGGAAAGACATCCATCCAGGGGAGTGGTGTCTGGACCAAGCAGTTTTCTTGTCCTCCTAACCTCAAGATGGGGGCTCCAACAGGCAAAATGCGAAAGCGGAAACTTTCTTCTCTCTCTACTACACGGACGGGGCGCAGGAAACAGATGCGTTCACGCAACTGTGGAATTTCAACCTCGCATATGCCTTTCCACCCATACCCATGCTGGCAAAGACGTTACAAAAACTCCGGAAAGACCAAGTCCCCACAATCCTAATCGCCCCTCTGTGGCCCTGGAGGAGCTAGTACAGTGCCATACTGGACATGGCTCAGGAAGGCCCCTTGCTTCTACCTCAAAAAGTCGACCTCCTTCACCAAGGTCCTCTACTATACCCGGACCTACACAAACTGAACCTGGCAGCATGGTTACTGAGGCCGAAATTCTGAGAGCCAAAGGTCTCTCGGATAAGGTAATCCAGACCCTCCAGAAAAGCAGAAAGCCAATAACCAACGCCATTTATGCCAAGGTGTGGAATAGGTTTTCGTCCTGGTGCTCCCCAAAACCCCCTGATCCCTTCCATCCCAATATAGCACAGGTCTTAGACGGTTTACAGAAAGGTTTAGAAATGGGCCTTACTCCTAGCACATTAAAAGTGCAAGTATCATCTTGACTTGGCCAGCCACCGCTGGATCAAACGCTTTATGGTGTCGGCAGCCATGATTCGTCTTAAACTCCGTAGTCATGTGCCTCCTTGGGATCTCAATATCGGGCTTAACCAGAGGCGTAGCTAGAGCTTTGGCCGCCCGGGGGTGTTCCCAAGTTTGGCGCCCCCCCCCCCCCTCTATAATACTATCTACAAGGCACAAATACCGCCACACCATGACCAGATGACATATTACCACCACAGTGATCGAATAATATCAAATACAAGGAACAAATACCAAAACATCATGACCAGACCACATATTACCACCACATAGTGACTGAATACTATAGTACTGATGAATAATAAAAAAAAACCCCACAATACTATCACCATAAGTGCCATTATACACAGGAGATCTGTACTTAGTATGCAGTGTCTGTGTGCAGGTAATCCAGTGATCACCAGTGACATTATACACAGGAGCTCTGTATATAGTGTATAGGTAATCCAGTGATCACCAGTGACATTATACACAGGACCTCTGTATATAGTATACAGTGTATAGTGTCAGTGTATAGGTAACACACTGACTCACCAGTGACGTCTCTAGGTGAAGTCCTTCATCTTTCATCCAGCACAGACCGCCATCACTTCATCCAGCCAGGACTCGTCTCTGCAGGAAATAACACAGTTATCTCGAGTTCCACTTGCAGAACACATTACTTAATTTTCCCAACTTTTACATTACACCACACGAAGAAGGCGACATAGTGTCACTGTACACAGTAATAGGACCGCCCCTCCATTTAAAACAGTATACTCAAAAAATAAAATAAATACATCACTGCAGTATTAATATCCCTTAATTAGCCCCTATGGTAATAATATTCGCCATCCTAGCCCCTGTGTGTCTCATTCCTGGCGTCAGCCATATGTTCTCCCATCCTGCCCTAATGAGTATCCATCCTGCCCCATATGATCTTCCCATCCTGCCCCATCTGTCTCCATCGTATCCATCCTGCCCCATGATCCTGCCCCATCTGTCTCCAATCCTGCCTCCAGTGTCTCCAGTCATGCCGCCATGTCTGTCATCCTGCCCCCTGTGTCTCCAATCATGCCCCGTTTCTCCATTCTGCCCCTGTGTCCAGCAATCTGCCCCTGTGTCCAGCTTTCTGCCCCCGTGTCCAGCTTTCTGCCCCCGTGTCCAGCTTTCTGCCCCCCTGTGTCCAGCTTTCTGCCCCCCTGTGTCCAGCTTTCTGCCCCCCTGTGTCCAGCTTTCTGCCCCCCTGTGTCCAGCTTTCTGCCCCCCTGTGTCCAGCTTTCTGCCCCCCTGTGTCCAGCTTTCTGCCCCCCTGTGTCCAGCTTTCTGCCCCCCTGTGTCCAGCTTTCTGCCCCCCTGTGTCCAGCTTTCTGCCCCCCTGTGTCCAGCTTTCTGCCCCCCTGTGTCCAGCTTTCTGCCCCCCTGTGTCCAGCTTTCTGCCCCCCTGTGTCCAGCTTTCTGCCCCCCTGTGTCCAGCTTTCTGCCCCCCTGTGTCCAGCTTTCTGCCCCCCTGTGTCCAGCTTTCTGCCCCCCTGTGTCCAGCTTTCTGCCCCCCTGTGTCCAGCTTTCTGCCCCCCTGTGTCCAGCTTTCTGCCCCCCTGTGTCCAGCTTTCTGCCCCCGTGTCCAGCTTTCTGCCCCAGTGTCCAGCTTTCTGCCCCAGGGTCCAGCTTTCTACCCCAGCGTCCAGCTTTCTGCCCGTGTCCAGCTTTCTGCCCCCCTGTGTCCAGCTTTCTGCCCCAGTGTCCAGCTTTCTGCCCCAGTGTCCAGCTTTCTGCCCCAGTGTCCAGCTTTCTGCCCCAGCGTCCAGCTTTCTGCCCGTGTCCAGCTTTCTGCCCCCCTGTGTCCAGCTTTCTGCCCCCCTGTGTCCAGCGTTCTGCCCCCGTGTCCAGCTTTGTGCCCCCCTGTGTCCAGCGTTCTGCCCCCTGTGTCCAGCGTTCTGCCCCAGCGTCCAGCTTTCTGCCCCAGCGTCCAGCTTTCTGCCCCAGCGTCCAGCTTTCTGCCCCAGCGTCCAGCGTTCTGCCCCAGCGTCCAGCTTTCTGCCCCAGCGTCCAGCTTTCTGCCCCAGCGTCCAGCTTTCTGCCCCAGCGTCCAGCTTTCTGCCCCAGCGTCCAGCTTTCTGCCCCAGCGTCCAGCTTTCTGCCCCAGCGTCCAGCGTTCTGCCCCCCTGTGTCCAGCGTTCTGCCCCCGTGTCCAGCGTTCTGCTCCCGTGTCCAGCTTTGTGCCCCCCTGTGTCCAGCGTTCTGCCCCCGTGTCCAGCGTTCTGCCCCCGTGTCCAGCGTTCTGCCCCCGTGTCCAGCTTTGTGCCCCCCTGTGTCCAGCTTTCTGCCCCAGCGTTCTGCCCCAGCGTCCAGCGTTCTGCCCCAGCGTCCAGCGTTCTGCCCCAGCGTCCAGCGTTCTGCCCCAGCGTCCAGCTTTCTGCCCCCCTGTGTCCAGCGTTCTGCTCCCGTGTCCAGCTTTGTGCCCCCCTGTGTCCAGCTTTCTGCCCCAGTGTCCAGCTTTCTGCCCCAGGATCCAGCTTTCTGCCCCAGGGTCCAGCTTTCTGCCCCAGCGTCCAGCTTTCTGCCCCCGTGTCCAGGTTTCTGCCCCCGTGTCCAGCTTTCTGCCCCAGTGTCCAGCTTTCTGCCCCAGTGTCCAGCTTTCTGCCCCAGCGTCCAGCTTTCTGCCCCAGCGTCCAGCTTTCTGACCCCCTGTGTCCAGCTTTCTGACCCCCTGTGTCCAGCTTTCTGACCCCCTGTGTCCAGCTTTCTGACCCCCTGTGTCCAGCTTTCTGACCCCCTGTGTCCAGCTTTCTGACCCCCTGTGTCCAGCTTTCTGCCCTGGGCCCCCCCCCCCCCCCCCCGATCGCCGCTCTCAATAAAAAAAATAAAAAAAAGTTCTGCTTACCTGACCGCGATCCTGCTCTCTCTGGTTATCGGTGGGGGCGGCCATCTTCCTGAGGCCGCGCGTGCGCAGGTGGAGTGCTCTGCTGCCCGGGGCTTCAGGAAAATGGCCGCGGGATGCCGCGCATGCGCAGATGGAGATCGCGGCGGCCATTTTTCTGAAGCCGAGATGCGAACAGGTAAATTCTGCGCCGCCGGCGACCCACCCCCCGTATTGTGCCGCCCGGGGCGGCCCGCCCCCCCCGCCCCCCTCTTCCTACGCCACTGGGCTTAACAGTCCTACCAAGGATCCATTTGAGCTTTTAGAATCTATGACCATAAAGAACTTGACCGTTAAAACTGGGAGAATTACAGGCCCTATCAATACAGGAACCTTATCTGACGCTCACTGCAGATAGTATTATCCTGAGACTAATTCACTCTTTCCTACCTAAAGTGGTTTCAAACTTCCATAGGGGTCAGATTATTGTGCTGCCCTCATTCTGCCCAAACCCCTCCAACCCTAAGGAAGAGACCTTTCACACCCTCGACGTTCGCAGAGTGGTCCTTTTTACCTACAACAGACTGAAGCCTGGCGAATTGATCAGAATCTATTTATCCAGTTCTCAGGACGGAATAAAGGCAAGAAGGCGGCAAAGAACACAATCGTTAATTGGATCAGTCTATTTGCCTGGCCTTCTCATCACAGAAGCTGGATCCGCCTGCTTCACTGAAAGCACATTCTATCCGTGCGATGGCAACATCAAGGGCAGAGAGGGGGAATGCTTCGTCAGAGCAGATATGCAGAGCCGCCACCTGGTCGTCTATCCACACGTTCACCAAACAGGAACCTTCCTCGACAGCACTAATTTCCCTCCCTATCTGATGTTCGTATTGAATGATTCCTGCACTTTTTGTGGTAACTATACATGCAAGTGTGTCCAGGAAAACACTGGTGGTTGCTGGAAGGGGAGGGGTATTTAACATCTTTGTTTTCTTGTCCCCTATTAGGGCGAGGAAGACAACCTCCAAAGTGGCTGTTGTGGAAGGTTCCTAGAAACCGAATTACCGGTAAGACTAATTCTATTTTTGTGTGACATGACTCTCTCTGATTTTAAGGGCATAAAAATTAAAAGATTGAAAATTGCTAAATTTTTGCCAAACATCCAATTTTTTTCGCAGATAAACGTAAGTCATATCAAAGAAATGTTACCACTATCATCAAGTACAATATGTCACAAAAAATTCTCAGAATCAGTGGCATCCATTAAACATCTGCAAGGAGTTTGTATGTTCTTCCCGCGTTTCCGTGCGTTTCCTCTGAGTTCTCCGGTTTCCTCTCACGCTCCAAAGACATACTCATGGGGAATTTAGATTGTGAGCCCCATCAGGGACAGCGATGATAATGTATGTAAAGGGCTGCGGAACAGTCTTCGGGGTGAAGGGGCTAATGTTTGTCACACTGGAGCAGGGAAATGCCTAGCATGCGGTAACAAAAGAGGGGGGACAACCCCGGTAAAAAGGTAAAGGGGCCTTGACGATAGGGAGAGGGGAGGAGGGAGACCCCTAAATACTCACCTGAGACTGAACCCTGCGCTCCCTATCCTCCCTAGATGGGTCCCCCTGAACCCCACCTCCTCAGCTCACTTATCAGAGCTCGTGCCTGCTGTTTTACACTTTTCTTTTCACAGACATTTTTTTCTCCCTGGTTCTTTTTTCCTTTTAGCTTTTTTGCACCAAGCACTATTATCCTCCCTCCCCCCCCCCCCCACACACACACACGCACACACATACACAGTTAAAAATAAAGTACTTGACACAAGCACCATATTTCATTAAATAAATGTCCTGACCATCACGTTTGTCCCAACAGCGCTATTCAATGGAGGAGGCATATGCTATCCTTGCCTCCAACACTGATAACGAGAGAGAGGATCCCACATTTCTTTAATTTTCAGATTCTTAATCCTCATCTTCCTCCTCCTCATTTTTCTCCTTAGGTATTGCGGAACCGCCACGCAGACATCCTAGGACAGAAGATGAGGCAGCGCCCACCATTCCAGACATGTAGATGAACCAGCGCACCCCATTGCGGACCCCGTATGGACCTCGCCCCCTGAAAAATACCAGCCACTGATTCCTGATTTTGTGGCAGAATCAGGAATCAAGTTTGACACCACCGGCCTCACAGAAATAGACTTTTTCAAAGTCTTTTTCTCTGAGGATTTTGTTAACCTCATCGTGTCCCAAACTAATTCATATGCTCGTCAATTTTTGAAACAAAACCCCAGTTCATCATTTTCTAACTGGCCTCCTGTAGACACAGTTGAAATGATGCAGTTTTGGGGCCTGGTCCTTCACATGGGGATCCTGAAGAAGCCAGAAATTCAGCAATATTGAAGTTTTGATATTTTATACAACACTCCAGTGTTCCAAATGGTCATGGCCCGGACGCGTTTTGAGGCCATCCACAAATTCCTTCATTACCGATAATGCACAGTGTCCCCCACGAGATAACCCCAACTTTGACCATCTGTTCAAAGTTCGGTCGGTCATGGACATTTCAACAAAAAGTTTGCTGAAGTATACGTGCCCCAAAGGGACAGCTGTGTGGATGAGTCCTTAGTTCATTTTAAGGGAAGGCTCCGATTCCGTCAGTACCTACCCACCAAGAGAACCAGGTACAGAATTAAACTCTACAAACTGTGTTAGAGTACCTCAGGGTAAACCCACAGGTTTAGAGTTTATGAAGGAAAGAACACCAGGATTGAACCCCCTGAATGTCCTCCTGTCCTGGGAGTGTGGGAATATTGTGTGGGATTTGGTGCAACCACTGCTGGATAAAGGTTATCACCTCTACACCGATAACTTTTATTCCAGCATTCCACTCTTAAAAACCCTCTGCACGAGGTACCACAGCCAGCGGTACTGTCCACAAAAATCAGAGAGGCCTCCCGAAATCGCTACTTGGGCAAATGCTCAGAAGGAGTGACAGCAGAGCCCAATGTAGCGACCACCTGCTGGTGGTCAAATACAAGGACAAGAGGGATGTCCTTCTCTTGACCACCATACACTGTGATGGCAGCGCCCTCCACACTGTATGAGGTACCTCTACACAGGTCTGCAAACTGGACTGTGTACTGGGGTACAACAAAAACATGGGGGTGTTGAACTCCCTGATCAACTCCTCCAACTGTACAGTGCTTTGAGAAAGGCCAAGGTGTGGTACAAAAATCTGGCCGTGCACATTGTACAAATGGCAATGTTCAACGCTTTCTTGCTGTCACAATATGCACGCCTCACCGATACGTCATACCTTCAGTTCCAGGAGGTAGTGGTTAAGGCCAAGATATTTGGCACTCAGGAAGGAGCGGGCCCAAGTACTTCTCGTATCGTACCAGGTCAGCATTTCCCGGGGGTGGTCCTGCAAACTGGAAAAAAGGTAAGACGCAAAAAAGGTGCCAAGTGTGTTACAAAAGGGGAATACGCAAGGACACCAATTATCAATGCAACACCTGTCCTGTGTATGAAAGATTGCTTCAAACTACCACATCTCCATGGACTACTAATTTACTTAAATTTACGTAAAAGTAAACAGGTTAGTTTAAAAAAGGAGGCACATTTAGATAAGTTCATTGGGGGTCTAGTTTACAAAAAGGGAGCCCTTGTTGGGCATTGCCAGTGTTTAGGCACATCTAGATAAGTTCCTTGGGGGTCTAGTTTCCAAAATGATGTCACTTGCTCTGCAAATGGAATATGACGCCCGCAGACCATTCCATCAGTCTGCATTCCAAAATGTCACTACTTCCCTTCCGAGCCCCGACGTGTGCCCAAACAGTTTTTCCCACATATGGGGTATCAGCGTGCTCAGGACAAATTGGACAACAACTTTTGGGGTCCATTTTCTCCTGTTCCCCTTGGGAAAATTAAAAATTGGGGACTAAAAGATGATTTTTCGTGGGAAAAAATAGGATTTATTATTTTCACGGCTGGGCGTTATAAACTTTAGTGAAACACTTGGGGGTTCAAAGTTCTCACCACACACCTAGTTCCTTAGGGGGTCTAGTTTCCAAAATGGGATCACTTATGTTTTTTTTTTTTACTGTTTAGGCACATCAGGGGCTCTCCAAATGCGACATGGCGTCCGATCTCAGTTCCATCCAATTTTGGTTTCAAAAAGTCAAACGGCGCTCCTTCATTTCCGAGCCCTGCCGTGCACCCAAACAGTGGTTTTCCCCCACATATTGGGTATCAGCGCACGAAGAACAAATTGGACAACACCTTTTGGGGTCCAGTTTCTCCTGTTACCTTTGGAAAAATAAAAAATTGGGGACTAAAAGATAATGTTTGTGAAAAAAATATGATTTTTAATTTTCACGCCCGAGCGTTGTAAACTTCTGTGAAGCACTTGGGGTTCAAAATACTCACCACTAGTGATGAGCGAATATACTCGTTACTCGAGATTTCCCGAGCATGTATTTTTTAGTGCTCAGAAATTTAGTTTTTATTGCCGCAGCTGAATGATTTACATCTGTTAGCCAGCATAAGTACATGTGGGGGTTGCCTGATTGCTAGTAAGTTGCGAGTAACGAGTATATTCGCTCATCACTACTCCCCACACATCTAGATAAATTCCTTGGGGGTATAGTTTCCAAAATGGAGTCACTTGTGGGGGGATTCCACTGTTTAGGCACATCAGGGGCTCTCCTAACAAGACATGGCGTCCGATCTCAATTCCAGCCAATTTTGGCGCTCCTTCCCTTCCGAGCCGTGCCGTGTGCCCAAACAGTGGTTTTCCCCCCACATATTGGGTATCGGCATACTCAGGAGAAATTGCACAACAACTTTATCTATCTATTTTCTCCACTTACCCTTGTGAAAATAAAAAAATGTTGCTAAAAGATCATTTTGACTAAAAAGTTAAATGTTCATTTTTTCCTTCCACGTTGCTTCTGCTCTGATGAAACGCCTGAAAGGTGAAATCTTCTTGAATGTGGTTTTGAGCACCTTGAGGGGTGCAGTTTTTAGAATGTTATCACTTTTGGGTATTTTCTGCCATATAGACCCCTCAAAGTGACTTCAAATGTGAGGTGGTCCCTAAAAAATGGCTTTGTAAATTTTGTTGTAAAAATGAGAAATCGCTGGTCAAGTATTAACCCTTATAAATTCCTAACAAAAAAAAATTGTTTCCAAATTTGTGCTGATGTAAAGTGGGCGTGTGGGAAATGTTATTTATTAACTATTTCTCTGTTTTAAGGGCATACAAATTCAAAGTTTGAAAATTGCAAAATTTTTGCCATATTTCCGTTTTTTTGTAAATAAACGGAAGTCATATCGAAGAAATTTTATCACTATCATGAAGTACAATATGTCACGAAAAAAACAATCTCAGAATTGCCAAGATCCGTTGAAGAGTTCCAGAGTTATTACCTCATAAAGGGACAGTGGTCAGAATTGTAAAAATTGGCCCGCTTATTAACGTACAAGCCACCCTTATTATTATTTTTGCAAATATGCGTAATGATGCAGAATATTTTGTTATGCCAATTTTCTGATATTTATTTAGAGGAAATTGAGCAACAATTCAAATAACTAAAACATATCTAAACACCAATGCGAATTATAAACCATTACAGAAATTGCACTACAGAACTTGGTTTCAATTCAGTGACGACGCTTTTTGCCTGTCTCTTAAACTCCTGTATTGGATTATCTTTTTGAATTGTCCAACAGTAATCGGCTTTTAGGTTTGTTTTGGACAAATCGATGAAGAGCCTCCATTCCTCTGGATTATGTCTTATCTTCAGAGCTTCCATTAAACTGTTTATATTGTTGAATGCCACAAGATCACCATGAAGTATTGGCCAAGATCTTTATCACGCTTGCGGAACAAAGATATCCGAACATCGCTTCTACTAGATTCCATGCTGTTGCCTGGGACCTAAGAGCTCAGCCTTAGGCTATGTGCACACGTTCAGGATTTCTTGCAGAAATTTCCTGAGCAAAACTAGACATTTTCTGCAAGAAATCTGAATTCTGCGATTTTACCGCATTTTTGGTGCGGTTTTTTTTTGCGGATTTTTCTGGAGGTTCCCAATGCAATAATATAGTGGGAAATCCGCAAAATTAATGAACATGCTGCGTTTTTTACCCCGATGCATTTTTTTCGCATTTTTATAGCGAAAAAACGCTAAAAATCTGCAACGTGTGCACACAGCCTGACTCTTGAGCAAATCCGAATCTCTACCAAGATCGTTCAGTTCACTTTGTGGTACAGGTGTGGTTCAGTTGAGGTTCCTGACAGAATGTCTGGATCCTGAGAGGAAGATGCATCATGGCACCAAGTGCCCTCTTCTTCCTCACTTGACTCAACAGAATTTTTTTCTGGTGCAGCAGTTCTTCTGTATGTGGTACTGGGCGTATTGCAGATGGAATGTTTGGATACTGTAAAGTCCACTTCTTCCTTGAAACTCCTTTCCTTATGGGGGACACCATGCAGAAATAGCAATTGGTTGTGAGATTGGTTAGCACTCTCCAGATCATTGGGACTGCAAAGGCATAGATTGCCTCTGTGGAAAAAAAGGGAATCCAGCTCCAAGAGATAAAATCACTTAACTTTAATAGTATTCATTTAAAATAGAAATAGGCTATAAGACATACAAGAACCAGATATACCGGAAGGAGAGTGCCTGTATAAACTGTATGCGTTTCGAACACACAAGTGCTCTTAGTCCTGTGCTGTGTTCTCCCCTTATGTGCTGTCCTATTTGAGCTGTCTCCCCCTGCCCTCTGTCTCTCTCACCCCGTGTGCTTTCTGTCTCCCCTTCTGCTGTTTTCTCTTCTCATGTCCTCTCTTCTTTGACCTGTGTACCCCATGTGCTCTCCCCCTTGTGTGCTTTCTTTTTCTCCACCACTGTGCTGTCTTCTTTCCTCATGTGTTCTCTCGTTTGAGCTATCTCCCCCGTGTGTCCTCTTTCCTATGTGCACTCACCCCTCCCCTGTGTTAAAATGAAAGCTAAGTAGGCAAAGGTAACATTTCATTAACATGGAAAAATTTATGACAAAGGTGCTTTAATTTACATTGTATCCACACAAGGACAAAAAAAACTTATTTTATTGTATAATCTATGTCTATCTTTGCTTTTTAAAGGGGTTTTCCCACAAACGAAAGTTCATTTTAAAAATTGTCTGCGTCTGTCCGTATACAGAACATACCACATTTTCTGGGCAGGGGAGGAAGCAAAAGACAATACTGACATTACAGCAGGAGATCGCAGAGGATACATTTTGTCAGGTAAAATATTTCACAGACTGTTTTTAGTCTGTGAAATATTTTACCTGACAAAATAAATCCTCTGTGATCCCCTACTGTAATGTCAGTATTGTCTTTTGCTTCCTCCCCTGCCAAGGAGATGTGGTATGCTCCGTACACTTTTTAAAATGAACTTTCATTTGTGGGAAAACCCCTTTAACGTGACCGGCTTTCTCTGCCTGTAGACATGTCGCGCATCTGCCGCCGGGATCAGCCAAATGATTCACTGCGCCTGCGAGAAATTCGCTCGTGTACAAAGATGGCGGCGGTCAGTGAATCATTCAGCTGATTCCGGCGGCGGCGTGTTTGCGACGGTGTTCCATTCGTGGTACCATGCAAGAGGCTGCGTACGGCATATACAGTGTGTGTATCTGTGTGGTGCGTACGGCGTATACAGTGTGTGTATGTGTGTGGTGCGTACTGCATATACAGTTGTGTGTGTGTGGTGCGACAGTGTTCTGCTGGTGGTACTGCGCAAGAGGCTGGTACCACCAGCAGTTTCCATATTGAGACACCCATCACTTGGGTGTCCCAATATGGCGGTCAGTGAACTTCTGCTGCTTGGAATTCTGGGATCTGGGCACATCTGGACAGAACAGGATGTGAAGACATTTCAAGGTAAGTATATATTAAGATTACTTTCTCTATTCACCTTCCACGACAGCATAGGAGGTTGTCTCCACGTCCTAATGGGGGACAGGAAGCACAAAGAGATTAAAAGCCCCTCTCACCTCCTATTCACCAGTGTCTTTCCTGTACTCCATGGGGCTTGAGGTTTTTGCTTTTTTCTGTATGCTGGAGAGGAAGAAGCTGTATTTTAATTTTGAAGCTCAACTTTGGTTAAAATAGACTAATCGTGACATGGCATCCACAAAGAGCCCCTGACATGTCAAACAGCAGAAACCCCTCACAAGTGACCCCATTTTCCAAACTACACCCTTCAAGGAATTCATCTAGGGATGTGGAGAGCATATTGAACCCACAAGTATTTTATAGAATTTTAAACCATTAAAACATGAAAATGAAAAATTACATTTTTTTCTGCAAAAATGTTACTTTAGCCCACCATTTTTTATTTTCACAAGGGTAACAGGAGAAAATAGACCAAACAATTTGTTATGCAATTTCTCCTGAGTAAGCACATACCGCATATGTGGTGGAAAACTACTATTTGGGGCGCACAGCAGAGCTTGGAAGGGAAGAAGCACCATTTGAATTTTGGAGCTCAAAATTAGCTGGAATAGGTAGCGGACACCATGTTGCATTTGCAGAGCCCCATATGTGCCTAAACAGTGGCATCCCCCCACAAGTGACCCCATTTTGGAAATTACACCCCTCAAGGAAGTTATCTACAGGTGTGGTGAGCAACTTGAACCTGCGGACGTGCACAAAACTGTTGACGACTGCACTGTTATGCACACCTAAAAGAACGGACACCGCTGGATCATAGGCTCAGAGGCGTATCTACGGTAGCGCAGTCGGGCTGCCTAATGCAGTGGTCAGAAGTGTCTTCCTCTGTTTCTGCATTTTGCTGCCCCCTGCACTGGGATTCGGCCATTCTCTGAGCCGTCTTGCAGTGAACAATTATATTTGAATCTTACAGACAATTGAAGTTCTGACCGCCAGGTCAGAGCGACGTCAGCAGAGAAGATTCAGCATAAAGATTTATTCTGTATGGATGGGGGAGATTTATTCTGTGTATGTGTGGGGTGGGATTTATTCTGCGTGTGAAGGGGAGATTTATTTTGTGTTGGGGAGATTTAGTGTGGGGGGCTGTTGTGGATTCTGTTTGCGGGCTCCCTCTGGTGGTTACTGCTGGTACTGGGTGACTTTGGTGGGTTGCGGCCTTTGGTTTCCATCTGTCCATCAGAGGCTGGGTGTTTCCTATTTTACCTGGCCTCTCTGTCATTTCCCTTGCCGGCTATCAATGTGTTCAGATGTGCTCTGTTTGGTTCCTGCCTACCTGCTCCCAGATCTTTCAGGATAAGCTAAGTGCTGATTTTCAGTTGTTTGGTTTTTTGTCCAGCTTGCTTAGAATGTCTCTTTGTTAGCTGGTTGCTCTAGTGGACTGAGGTTCTCCCCATGTGCCATGAGTTGGCACATGGGTTCTTGTAATCTCAGGATGGTTTTTTTGATTAGGGTTTTTTTGCTGACCGCTCAGTCCCCTTTTGTGTCATTCTGCTTTCTAGTTTTCAGCGGGCCTCTATTTGCTAAAGCTATATACATCATCTCTATGTATGTGCCTTCCTCTCATTTCACCGTCAATACATGTGGGGGGCAACTATATCTTTGGGGTTAATTCCTCTGGAGGCAAGTGAGGTCTTTGTTTTCTCTGCAGTACTAGTTAGCTCTTAGGCTGGTGCGTGGCGTCTAGAACCAACGTAGGCACGCTCCCTGGCTATCTCTAGTTGCGTTTGTCAGGTGTAGGGCAGCGGTCAGCCCAGGTTCCATCACCCTAGAGCTCGTCCGATATTTATTATACTTTGCTTATCCTGTGCTATCCCTAGCCATTGGGGATTCATGACAGGGGGCATGGATGGTGGCGATTTAGAATGTGTGCACACGTTGTGGATTATGATGCGTTTCTGCAGCGTTTTTGCGGAATTGCATCAAAACAGCAGGCAAATCCGCACATCAAAAAACGCATGACATCCGCAACAAGTAATCCGCATCAATTCCGCATTAAAATCGCAAGCATTTTGGCCTGCGTTTTCTGCCAAGAGATGCAGATTCTGTGCGGAAAATTCCGCAGACCAATCTGCAACATGTGCATATACCCTTAGTGTAACGGGGTGGGGAAGATTTAGTCTTAATTGGGAAGATTTGAGGACTCAAGTTTGGGGAGCAAGGAAGAGACAGATGTAGACACAGTATGGTGAGTGTGGGTGGATACGGACACAGTATGGTGAGTGGAGGGGGCTGTATGAGATGGGGATGGGTGTAGACATGGTATGATGAGTGGGGGGATTGCTGCAGACAAAGAATTGGTAGGATGGGTGCGAACACAGTATGGGGAGCGAAGGGGGAATGTATGTGGACACAGTATGGGGAGTGAGTGGGGGATGGGTACAGACACAGTATGAGTAGTGAAGGGAAAAATGTATGCGGACACCGTATTGGGAGCGAGGGTGATGGGATGAGTGCAGACAAAGTATGGGAAGTCAGAGGGATGTGTGAGGTGGAGGAAGCATGGAGAGCGATGGGGTAAATATGTGAGGAGACAGTATTGTTAGCAGGGGGACTTGAGAGGAGACAGTATGAGGATGTGGAAATGTGTGAGGAGACTATTGAGGGGAATAGTCGGGGGGAGAAAAGTGTGAGTGGGCACAGAATAAAGACTAGTATGGGCAGGGGTAGCGTGGGGGAACAGTGTAAGGGCACAGCCAGGAGGGGACAGTATGCTAAAGAGTACGAGTGTGATGAGGGAGCATAGTATAGAGACTGGGCTCTATGGGGAAACCCAGTGTGAGAGGACAGTAGGAAGAAGGGGCCCAATATGGAAAGGAGAGGGCAGAGTGGAGGGCATGTACCATAAGCGGGTAGTGTGTGGGTCATATTTTATGCAACGAATATAGTGAGGGGCAACTATTTATTCAGGGGCTCGGCATAGGGCAGATATTTTTATTCAGGAGCATTATAATGACACTGCATCATGTGGGGACATGCTGCAGAAGACCGGAGAAGATGGAAGTTTGCAGACTGCTGTAGTTGTCAAAAGTCATTATGGCAAATGGAAAAAGATAAAGAAAAGAAAGAGAAAGACTCCAGAGACAATGTCAATATAAGTGTTATGGTCCGGTGGTAGGACCTCAAAACTGACCTGACACATATGACCAGAATATAGGACAAGTTCTGGGGATGTGGCAGCTATACTGACCGCAATCCTGATCCTATCCACACACACTAAAGGCAGCCATGGAGCGTTCCTAAAATCCTAGACGCCACGTTCACAGCCTGAGAAACTGACTACCCCTAGAGAGAAAGCAAAGACCTCACTTGCCTCAGAGAAATAACCCCAAAGTTATAGATAGCCCCCACAAATAATAACGGTGAGTTAAGGGGAAAAGACAAACGTAGAAATGAAACAGGTTAAGCAAATGAGGCCCGCTAATACTAGATAGACAGAAAATAGATAGGAGTCTGTGCGGTCAGTACAAAAACTATCAAAAAATAAACCACGCAGAGAATGCAAGAACCCCCACACCGATTCACGATGTGAGGGGCGCACTGTGCACCCCAGAACTAACCAGCCAGCAAAAAAATCACATAAAAGCAAGCTGGACAGAACTCATTATATACTGAGAAACGTTTTCAAGGAAATAATGAGCAAACAAACTTAGCTTCTCCAGCAGGAGACTGGTCACAAGGAATATTCAGTAGAACACAGAAACAGGACTGAATACACCGACAGCAGGCAACAAATGAAGGGCCAGGTGAATTAAATAGGCCCAGCATAGCAGGAAATGAAGAAGCTGAGCCCAGCCAAGACCAGCCATATCGCTAAAGGCCACCAGAGGGAGCCCTAGAACAAACTCACACAGTACCGCTCATGACCACAGGAGGGAGCCCGAGAACGGAATTCACAACATATAAGGTACCTTGATGTAAATGTTATTTGTGATACTGACTAATGCTCATGTTTTTATTTGTTAGGAGCATTAAAGGATTGTCCAAGTTTGTGATGATTCTGTAGTAATTCTATGTGACTGCAGACTTTTGAATTCACACAGTGCATGCTGTCAGGATTCTCTCGTGTCAGCAATTTATATACATGCTTTCCACTGAACATTGAGAGAGTTAGGGAGAGCAGCTTGTCAACATGTGATTAAGTGTGTAAATTACATATGTGTTTATGGAAAGGAGGGGGCGCAATACTGAATTCTTGGCTCGGGTACCAGAAAACCTAGATACACCTCTGCATAGACCAGACGACATCAGGAGTGTCTCCATCGCTAAATGTGAGTCAAGCCTTACTGTGATCTTTGGGAGGCAGAATGATCAAATCAAAAGCAGGACAAGAATTGGTTTTATTTATTTTTTACGCCATTCCTCATGCTGTATAAGTGATTACTCTAATGTACTCTGTGGGTTGGTGTGGTTGCAGCCACACCAGATTTACATAGTTTTTTTATGTTTGGCTGTTGTCACGCACTAAAACATAAAATTTAAAACATATTTCTGCCAACAGAGTCATGTGAGGGCTTGTTTTTGTGGCATGAGTTGACATTTTTACTGGTAAAATTTTCAAGCACATAACATTTTTTAAATGCTTTCTATTCAGAGGCAGAATGAACAATATCCATCAATTCAGGATTTTTTTTTGCCATTCACCGTATGGCAAAAGTGATAAGGCCACTTTATATTGCAGGAAAGTATGATTACAGCGACACCACATTTATATAGTTTTTTAATGTTTTGGCGCTTTTACACAGCAAAAAGCTGGGCCTCGATGGCTTTCCTCCTTCCAACCGAGTGGCTGCCTGGTCAGACAGTGTCCAGGAGATAGGTCCCGGGAAACTGACAGAAGACATGGCAGTCTCGTCTATTCCGGTCATGTTCAGGCAGCGTTGGAAACTGACAAAAGCCTGAAAGCCCTCAAGGAGCAGGTGGCACAGCCTTCTCGGACTCAGACCTCAAGTGGGTGGTCTGGGACCAAGGACGGCTGTATTGGGTAGTGGTCCAGCATGGTTTACTGAAGGCATGGCCTAGGAACTGGCAGTTAGTGGAACCTTATCCATTCAGGGCTTTGTTGTTGTGGATTGCGCATGAGATTCCGATGGACAGACATCTAGGGATCACGAAGACAAAGTCCAGGCTAGCCCAGCATTTTTACTGGCCAAGGATGGGGGCCGATGTGGCTGCCTACTGCTGTTTGTGCGACACCTGTCAGAGGGTGGGGAAAACGGGGCGGCACCCCAAAGCCCCACTGGTAACTTTGCCCACTATTCAAGAGCCTTTCAAGAGGCTGTGGATCTGGTTTACCAATGTACCAATGGTCATTCCCAGCAGCTCCAGAAAATGCTTCATACTGATGGTAGTACACTATGCCATCCCGTACCCCAAAGTGGTAGCCTTGCCCTCCATTCGGGCTGACAAGGTGGCCACCGCCTTACTGGATATTTTCTCCCTAGTCGGCTTTTCCTAGGAAATGGAAATGCTCAACGACAGAGGGACCTGTTATGATCTGGTGACCTTGGAGCCGCATGAGACTTTCTCTGGAGTAGGTGGTACCTGTACTGACCGCAAACCCTAAACTGACACCGCAACTAGAAGTAGCCGTGGGGTGTACCTAACACATCCTAGACACCTCGACACAGCCGGAGGACTAAATACCCCTATTGATGGAAATGGGAATTCTATCTTGCCTCAGAGCAGAACCCCAAAGGATAGGCAGCCCCCCACAAATATTGACTGTGAATATAAGAGTAAAGACACACACAGGTAGAAAACAGGATTTAGCAAAAGAGGCACCTCTAGCTAAATAGAAAAGGATAGGACAGAGTACTAAGCGGTCAGTATTAAAATCCTAAAAATATCCACAGCAGATAATACAAAAATACCACATCTAACTAAAGACATGGGATGTATATCTGCATCTCCTGAGAATCCAACATGACTGAAAAATCCAAATGCAGTCTAAGCTGGACAAATAAACACAATGAATTGCACTCAATTGTAAAGCACACAGCATGTGTGCTGCAGAGAAAAAAACAGGAACTTATCTTAGCTGAATTGGCAGCAGAGCAGGAGGAACCAGACAGAGATGTAACACCTCCAAGAACAATTGACAACTGGCAAGGGCTAATGGATCCTGCACACCTAAATAGCCCAATCAGAGCTGCAATCAGCAGAAACACCTGCCCAGGATTGCAACCCAGAGGCAACTGCACTACCACCAACAACCACGGGAGGGAACCCAAGAGCAGAATTCACAACAGGGACCCAGTTCACATCGCAACTGATGGAGTCCCTCTGTAAGCAGATACAGGTGCAACATCTGGTGACCAGCCCTTACCACCCACAGACTAATGGCCTGTATGATTGGTTCTATGGCTCCCTGAAGCAGATGCTTAAGATGTTGTTCAACTCCCACGGGCACGACTGGGAATGGCACCTCCCACACCTGCTATTTGCCTACCGTGAGGTTCCACAGACCTCAACGCGGTTCTCCGCCTTTGAGATCCTGTACGGGCGACGTTTGTGGGAGACCATGGCTCTGGTGAAAGAGGCCTGGGAAGGAGACTTAGCCACCCCTGGAGTGCTGGTCATCAAGTATGTCTTGCGCTTCCAGGACAAGATGCAGGCATTGGCACAGCTGGTGAACAATAAAATGACACAAGCCCAGGCCCACAAGAAGCGATGGTATGAACAGAATGCTTGTGAGAGGACCTGCCAGGTGGATCAAAAGGTGGTTGGTCCCCGTCTCCGTACCCCAGGACAAGCTTCAGGTGGCCTGGGAAGGCACATATCTCGTGTATCAATGGCCCAACGCTGGAACGTACTTGGTCACCCTTGACCACTCCCGGGGAAGGTGGAAGGCCTTCCATGTGATCATGATGATGGCACATCATGAGCGGGAGGCCTGCAACCTGCCAGAATTTGGAGAGGCGGAGACCCTCCCAGATATGCTTGCCCAGGCTAGGGCAGGTGGGACCATCGAGGATGTGGAGGTTTGCCACCAGCTCTTATCGGATCAACGGTCCCAGCTGTGAGCAACACTACCCTTCTTCCGGGATTTGTTCAAAAACAAGCCCAGATGGACATAGTCAGCCGTCCATCATGTGGACACGGGGATCAACCCCTATTCCAGCATTCAGCATATCAGTTCTGCCTGGAGTCGTGGCAGCCCATGCGCCAGGAGATAGACGAGATGCTGAAGCTCGGGGTTATCCTAATATCCAGCAGCGCTTGGGCCTTGCCCATAGCCCTCGTCCCAATGCTGTCACAGTCTCTGATGCGTACCCCAAGCCACGCATCGATGACTTGATCGATCAGCTGGTCGGGGCCAAGTATATGACCATCATGGCTCTGAGCCGGGGATATTGGCAGATTCCCCTGACCCACGAGGCACGGGAAAGCTCTGCCTTTATCACCCCATTCAGACTGTACAAGCACATAGTGATGCCATTCGGCATGAAGAATGCCCTTGCCACTTTTCAGTGGATGGTCAACATGCTGCCCAAGGGACATGAACGGTACAACATTGCCATTTTTAGTCCCACCTGGAAGGATCAGCTAGAGCAGTAATGGCAAACCTTTTAAATACCAAGTGTCCAAACTGCAACCAAAAACCCGCTTATTTATTGCAAAGTGCCAAGATGGCAATTTAACTTAAATACTGAGGCTTTAGTTTAGAAAAAAACAACTCATACAGAGAGCAGACATGGGCAACAGAGCAGGCAGAGGCAACAGAAAGCAGCCACAGAGCAGACTGCAGATATAAAGAAATATGCTTCCTATCCTGGTATATGCTCCCACCATCCTGGATATGCTCTCACCATCCTGGTGTATGCCCCTCATCCTGGTATGTGCACCCACACCCTGGTATATGCCCTTCATCCTGGTATATACCCCTCATCCTGGTATATGATCTTCATCCTTATATATGTACCCCATGTGGGTATACATTCACCCATCCTAGCATATGCACTCCATCCTGGTATATGCTCCCCCAATCCATGTATATGCCCTTCATTCATGTATAGGACCTCCAATCCATGTATATGCCCCCATCATAGTATATGCTTCCCCAATTCATGTATATGACCCCATCCATGTATATGTTCCCCATCTTATTATATGACCCCCTTCCTTGTATATGCCCCCATATCCTTGTATATGCTCCCCCATTCCATGTATATGCCCCATCCTTGTATATGCTCCCACAATCCATGTAAATGCCCCCATCATAGTATATGCTCCTCAACCTTGTATGATTGCCCAATCACGTATATTCTCTCTATCCATATATATATATACTCCCCATCCATGAATATGCCCCCATATATTTGTATATTCTCCCCCCATCCTTGCATATGCCTCCCATCCTTATATATGCCCCCATCCTAGTATATGTTCCCCCATCTTTGTATATGCTCCCCCAATCCATGTGTATGTCCCCATCCTAGTTTCGGCTTTCTATTCTGGTATATGCTCCCTCATCCTTGAATATACCCCCATCCTAGTATATGCTCCCCTTCCTGGTATATGTGCCCCCATCGTTTTATATGTTCCCTCATCCTTGAATATGCTCCCCCTGTACTGGTATTTCCCTCATTATTGTTTTTGTTCCCCCATCCTTTGAATATGCTCCCCTCAACCCATTTATATACCCCCATCCTAATATATGCTTCCCATCCTGGTTTATGCTCCCCTATCTTTGTGTCTGCCCTTCATCTTTGTATATATACTCCCCCATCCTTGTATATCCTGCTGTTGCTGCTGTTGAACGCATAGCCAGAAAAATAAACAACACAATAAATACTGCTACTCAACTTCCTTCCTCTCCCCCGCCGCATAGTTTTCTGAAGCTGACAGCTGATTTCAGCGTCCAAGCAACGGTGGTGCATGACGTCACTGCCATGCGCGAGTAGCATGTACACCAATGTCAGCTGCTGGCCTCTGATTGGCCAGCATCGTGTATTGTGGCACACGGACCTGGCAAGCTTGTGCGTTGCAATTCACTTCAGCTGGATGTGCGTGCATCCTCGGGTGCACATTTACCTGAAGTAGAGTCTGGTGTCGCCGGGCTTCCTCACCTGCCGGCCCGGGTTCACTGATGTGCAATGGCGAAGGCATGCATGAACACAGGGGGGGCTCTGTGTGTCATAGGTTCGCCACCACTGACCAAGGGCATCTGGTGCAGGTGCTCAGGTTGATCAACTCGGCAGGCTTCACCATTAAGCCAGAACACTACCTCGGAAAGTGGGGGCTCTGAAGCCGGAGCCCGGGAATGTGGAAGCCATCGCATCCTGGCCCACCCCCAGGACCAAGAAACAGGTGATTTCCTTCCTGGGCCGAGAACTATAGGATATTCGTACCATTATAGTAGCCTGGCGAAAGCCCCTGATGGACCTCACCAAGAAGAAGCTGCCCTCTGTAGTCGATTACACAAACGACTGTCAGACGGCCTTCCGGGCACTGAAAACCGCCCTTTCCAGCTTCTCGGTACTACAAACTGCCGACTTCACATGGCCGTTTGTAGTGCAGACTGACGCCAGTGACTTTGGCCTTGGTGCTGTGCTCAGCCAGGTGGACTCTACAGCCCAAGAACACCTCTTTTGTACCTGAGCCGGAAGCTCCTGCTGAGGGAGGTGGCCTACTCCACGATGGAACAGGGATGCCTGGCAATTGTGTGGGCCCTGCAGAATCTGCAGCCCTACTTCTACAGACACCATTTCACAGTGAAAACGAACCACAACCCCTCAGCTGGTTACACACCGTATCTTGAGGGACGTTGCTACACTGGAGACTTGCGCTCCAGCCGCTCCAGCAGTACTACTTCGCCATTCGCCACAAGAAAGGCTGTGACCACGGTAACGCTGACGGGGTTATCCCTATGAGGGGAGGTTGCGGACGGGCGTGGGAGAAACACCAGAATTGCTGCTCCTAGTGCCCTTTAAAAGGGAGGTGTGAAGAATATGGGGGCTATAATTTTTTGCCAAT
The DNA here is from genome assembly GCF_051348905.1 of Ranitomeya variabilis. Taxonomy (NCBI): domain Eukaryota; kingdom Metazoa; phylum Chordata; class Amphibia; order Anura; family Dendrobatidae; genus Ranitomeya; species Ranitomeya variabilis. The sequence continues at coordinate 80,856,983 of NC_135238.1, forward strand.
CAACTGTCATATCCAGTTAAAGATTATAGTCCTCTTATAAAGTGTGAAGCTATGACAGGAAATCATTCTCATCTTTGACATCCCATGTAACGTTTAAATGTACCGCCAATTTCTGTCTAAAAGCTCAGTCGTAACTGAGCCAGGCCATGACTCCAAAAATTACGATAAGCTTCAAGAATTATGTCGATATACTGAAAAAGCCCGCTGCACAAATTAGGAAATTTCTCACCGAGGACAGCAGAGTAAATAGAAAAGGCCTGGAGCCAGTTATTAAAAGATTTAAGAGCTCCATGCTTTCTGTCGTCTGTATCAGACTTGTCATCCTTCTTTTCAAATTTACTATGCTGCTCCCTCTGGGTTAGTAATAATGAAAACAGATCAACATAATTCCTACTCCAGATAAGATCCTTGATGGAGGCGCTCAGATGGAAACCCAATGGGGATAGCTCGCAAGTCACAGCCTCCTTCAAGAGTCTGTGGTACAAGATTGCTGGCATTTGTAGTGCAATTCGCCTAAAGCCTCAGCTAACAGCTTTTTAACTAAAGATCTGAGCTCAGATCTGAGGTTGCTTTAGCATGGTTGGTTATCAAGAATAGAGGGGTCCCCAGGTCCCCACACTGTGTGTTATTTTTAAATAAAAAAGTGTGTTGGTTTTTTTTTAATTTCAAATAAAATATTTTATTCTTGCTGGGTGTTTATTTACAATATAACTATAGGATTAGTAATCTACAGGTGCTTCTCACAAAATTGGAATATCACCAAAAAGTTAATTTATTTCAGTTCTTCAATACAAAAAATGAAACTCATATATAGAATCATTACAGAGTGATCGATTTCAAGTGATCATTTCTGCTATTGTTGATGATTATGGCTTACAGCCAATGAAAACCCCAAAGTCATTATCTCAGTAAATTAGAATACTTTAACACACCAGCTTGAAAAAAATGATTTTAAAATGCGAAATGTTGGCGTACTGAAATGTACAGCCAACTGAGGTGTTATGGAAGCCCAGGTTGCTTTGATAGCAGCCTTCAGCTCGTCTGCATTGTTGGGTCTGGTGTCTCATCTTCCTCTTGACAATACCCTATAGATTCTCTATGGAGTTAAGGTCAGGTGAGTTTGCTGCCAATCAAGCACAGTGATACTGTTGTTTTTAAACCAGGTATTGGTACTTTTGGCAGTGTGGACAGGTGCCAAGTCCTGCTGGAGAATGAAATTTTCATCTCCAAGAAGCTTGTCGGCAGAGGGAAGCATGAAGTGCTCTAAAATTTCCTGGTAGACAGCTGAGCTGAATTTGGTATTGATAAAACACAGTGGACCTACACCAGCAGATGACATGGCTCCAAAAACCATCACTGATTGTGGAAACTTCACACTAGCCCTCAAGCAGCTTGGATTGTGGCCTCTCCACTCTTCCTCCAGATGCTGGGACCTTGATTTCCAAATGAAATTTAAAATTTACTTTCATCTGAAAACAACACCTTGGATCACTGAGCAACAGTCCAGTTCTTTTTCTCCTTGTCCCAGGTAAGACGCTTCTGGCGTTGTCTATTGGTCATGAGTGGCTTGATACAAGGAATGCGACACTTGTAGCCTATGTCCTGGATACATCTGTGTGTGATGGCTCTTGAAGCAATGACTCCAGCAGCAGTCCACTCCTTGTGAATCTCCCCCAAATTTTTGAATAGCCTTTTATTAACAATCCTTTCAAGTTTGTGGTTATCCCGGTTGCTTGTGCACCTTTTTCTACCGCACTTTTTCCTTCCACTCAACTTTCCATTAATATGCTTGGATACAGCACTCTGTGAACAGCCAGCTTCTTTACCAATGACCTTTTGTGGCTTACCCTCCTTGTGGAGTGTGTCAATGACTGCCTTCTGGACATCTGTCAAGTCAGCAGTCTTCCCCATGATTGTAGAGCCTACGGAAACAGACTAAGGGACCTTTTTAAATGCTTAAGAATCCTTTGCAGGTTTTGTTATTCTAATTTACTGAGATAATGACTTTTGGGTTTTCATTGGCTGTAAGCCATAATCATCATTAACAGACATAAACACTGGAAATAGATCACACTGTTTGTAATCTATATAATATATGAGGTTCACATTTTGTACTGAAGAACTGAAACAACTTTTTGATGATATTCTAATTTTGTGTGAAGCATCTGTATAAGATGCCTTTCCATTACTAAGCCGTGGGCTTGATGTCAGCGGACAATACAAAGGTAACACCAACCCCACAAATATAAACCCTACTTGCCACCGCCACAGGTCAAGTGGGAAGAGCTAGGCAAGACCCAGTGTCTTTTCTGGGTGGCTGAGGGATGCTATGTGCAGGCTGGGGGGCAATATCCATGGCCCCATACCAACCCGAGAATACCAGCCCGCAGCTGTCTGCTTTAGCTTGGCTAGTTGTAAAAAATGGGGGACTTAACGCAGTTTTTTTAAATTATTTAATTTTAAAAAACAGCGTGGGGACGACTCTATTCTTAATAACCAACCTTTCTGAAGCTGACAGCTGAGGATTGCAGCCAGCAACTGTCAATTTTGCCTGGCTGGTTATCAAAAATACAAAGGAACCCATGCCAATTTTTTTAAATTTTTTTAGATCGCATGCTGATGAATACTCTCATCAGCCACACCTGCTCTCGGTTATTAGAGGCAGCAGGCATAGGCTGATGGGAGTAGTAGTAGTAGTCCTATCAGCTGACACCAGTGCCCGGAGGTAAACTTTTTACCTACTATCACAGCTGCGGGCTCACACTGTCATTTGACAGCGTGGGAACTGCAGCTGTCTGACCAGCAGTAATGATTTTACCACCGATCAGAGGCAGTGCTTGCCGCGCTGCCATGCACTTGACAGCACGAGAAACACCGGGTGTTTTAGGTAATAATATTAATTTTTATTTATATAGCACCAACATATTCCGCAGCACTTTACAATTAAGTGGGGACATGTACAGACAATAAATTCAATACAAGTTAAGACAAATTAAACAGTGACATTAGGGGTGAGGTCCCTGCTCGCAAGCTTACAATCTACAAGGAAATGGGGGGACACAATAGGTGAAAAGTGCTTGTTATTTCAGGTCTGGCAATTACAGTAAATAGGGATTTTCATATAAAGCTGCATGATCCGGTCATCAACCCGTGTGTTTAAGTGCAATAGTCAAGTATCAAGTGCAGTTATCGCGTGCATGGAGGGTGTGGAGACAGATGAATAGTAGGGTGCAGATTCAGAGTAATGTTTGGAAGGAGGGAACAGGGCAAAGTTAGGTTACTGAGTAGTTGATGTGGTAGGCTTGTTTGAAGAGATGAGTTTTTAAAGCGCGCTTGAATAGGTCTGGGCTAGGTGCCGAACTCGAATAGTAACATGGACTTCCTGGTGAAGTCTGTGTTCGAAGGTCCGTGCCCAAACAGTAGGTGTTCGGTTCGGACCCCGAACTTTACTATTCGGGTTCGCCCATCTCTACTTGTTAGATATCATGTTCTATTGGTGGACAGTTGTTTTTCTCACTTAACCAGACCTTTTTCATTGAACTGATGTTATATGCTTACCACCTTAGAGGTATCCAAATCTTGTAACATCAATATGTTAGTACATTTTGAAGAGATATTTATACCGTATCAGTTCTTACTTGGACATGTCATTTATATGTTTAGATCTGTTGGTGTTCAACATTATTACTTCTATTGTACATGAGTTCTATGTGTTTGATATTATCCTGTTAAAAGTATACATTTGTTTTGAGTAGGCTTGTATATTTACTTGCTTGTACAGTATGTCATGTGCATAGAGATGCGCCTTTTGCATATTAATACCATACTTCAATTATTAGGTGCCTGTCGCGCAGGCGCAATGTTTCTATGGGAAAATACCATTGCCATTACTGTCTTTATTTGTTTCTACTCATGCGTGCACTCTCTTTTGGGAGCACTTCCTATGCATGCGCAGTATTATTGCCATTGACACGTGCTGATTCATTTCTGTGCCTGCGAGTGCACCCATATGTCGTTTAATCTTCTGGGAATGACCTCATTATGTTTCAGTGACACTTGTAGTATGATGTGCCTCTGATGCATGCACACCAATTGGTAATCAGTTTTACCACTATCCTACAAGATGTATTTATGCGCAATACTACACATATTGGTGTTCTACTTGTTGATGGACTTCTCATGATGCTAATCGTATCTTACAGGTAAACAATGATTTCAAATTATATATATATATATATATATATATATATATATATATATATATATATATACACACAGTCATGGCCAAAAGTATTCACACCCCTGCAATTCTGTCAGATAATACTCAGTTTCTTCCTGAAAATGATTGCTAACACAAATTCTTTGGTATTATTATCTTTATTTAATTTGTCTTAAATGAAAAAACACAAAAAGAATTGTCCTAAAGCCAAATTGGATATAATTCCACACCAAACATAAAAAAGGGGGTGGACAAAAGTATTGGCACTGTTCGAAAAATCATGTGATGCTTCTCTAATTAGTGTAATTAACAGCACCTGTAACTTACCTGTGGCACCTGACAGGTGTTGGCAATAACTAAATCACACTTGCAGCCAGTTGACATGGATTAAAGTTGACTCAACCTCTGTCCTGTGTCCTTGTGTGTACCACATTGAGCATGGAGAAAAGAAAGACCAAAGAACTGTCTGAGGACTTGAGAAACCAAATTGTGAGGAAGCATGAGCAATCTCAAGGCTACAAGTCCATCTCCAAAGACCTGAATGTTCCTGTGTATACCGTGCGCAGTGTCATCAAGAAGTTTAAAGCCCATGGCACTGTGGCTAACCTCCCTAGATGTGGACGGAAAGAAAAATTGACAAGAGATTTCAACGCAAGATTGTGCGGATGTTGGATAAAGAACCTCGACTAACATCTAAACAAGTTCAAGCTGCCCTGCAGTCCGAGGGTCCAACAGTGTCAACCCATACTATCCGTCGGCGTCTGAATGAAAAGGGACTGTATGGTAGGAGACCCAGGAAGACCCCACTTCTTACCCCGAGACATTAAAAAGCCAGGCTGGAGTTTGCCAAAACTTACCTGAAAAGGCCTAAAATGTTTTGGAAGAATGTTCTCTGAAATTAAATTAAATAGTAATATGTTGGTATAGTGTTCAAACACTTTATTTAACAGACAACTAATACCTAAAAATACTTTATTAGAAAAATAGTTAAAATTGTAGTAGACAAAAAACCCGCAAACCTACACTCAATGTGAACAAAAGGGCTACTGGTTATCCCTGTAATTCCCTATTGAACCCTTCCTAGCAGCGGAGGTTGGCACCCTAGCTTGTTCGCAAATTGGCGCCCCCACTCAACTCATTCTCTTTTGTGTTTTTTCATTTAAGACAAATTAAATGAAGATAATAATACCAAAGAATTTGTGTTTGCAATCATTTTCAGGAAGAAACTGAGTATTATCTGACAGAATTTCAGGGGTGTGAATACTTTTGGCCATGACTGTATATATACACACAGACATTTCTTGCGCTTGTACTCCCCCATGAAGAAGCTGCTCTATAGCCGTGATACATGTGGGGTCTGCCTTTTCTGACATCCTCATGGTACACCTCTGGTTTTGGTTTCCATATTGTGGACTGGATTTGTTCTACAATAGTATGGTGTATTGCTTAGTCACCTATAGGTGTTTATGTAATGCCCTTTTCTTTCTTTGCATTTGAAGACAAAACAGCAGAAACCCCCACAATTGGCCCCATTTTGGAAACTACACCCCTCAAGGAATTTATCAATGAGTGTGGGGAGCATCTTGAACACACTGTTGCTTCACAGAATTTTATAATATTGGGCCATAAATAAATAAAAAAACCTTTTCAATAAATTTGCCGTTTTAGCCCCAAATTTGTCATTTTCACAAAGTTAACAGGAGAAACTGGACCCCCACAATTTATTGTGCTATTATTCTTGAGTACGCCGATACTACACCTCTCGAGGAATTCATTGAGGGCTGTAATGAGCATTTTAAACCCTAAAATGTTTTAGCCCCAAGTTTTTAATTTTCAAAAGTGCAAATTGGAGAGAAAAATGTTGTCACAAAATTTCTCTTGAGTACAATGATACCTCATATGCCACTAGAAACTATTTTTCAGGCACAGTGCAATGTTCAGAAGGGATGAAGCGCCATATTGGAGTTCAGATTTTGCTGGAATAAGTTGCTGTTCCCATATCACATTGCCAGAGCGCCTGTGGTGCCAGAGCAGCAGAAACCCCCCATAAGTGACCCCCTTTTGCAAACTAGACCCTTCAATTAATTCATCTAGGGGTGCAATGATTATATTGACACCACAGGTGTGTCACAGAATTTTATACCTTTTGGCGGTAAAGAAAAACAATTATCTTTTGCCACTAAAATGTTGTTTTATCCCCAGATTTTACATTTTCACAAGGTCATATTGGTAAAAAAATAAATAAATAAAGTCCCCATAATGTGTCACACAATTGCTCCTGAATGTGGCAATACCCACACGTAGCTGTACAGTACTGTTTCACCACACGGGCGGGCTCCAGAGGGAAGGAGCACGGTTTCCCTTTAATAGTTTACGGACTCCATTTGCAGAGCCCCAAAGTGCCACAACAGCAGAAAAGCCCCTCATTTGACCTCATTTTGGGAAACTACACCCCTCAGGGGTTTCATCTCAATCATGCATTTCAGAGATGTAGATGAAAACCCCGATGTAAGCACTCAGTGCGCAGGATAAATGCAAGCAGAGCCTTAAAAATGATCCAAAATGCCACCAATAAAAACTTAAAAGCAGTCAATAAAAAACAAGTCTTCACTCAGTTCCATCATCTGCTAACAGAAATAGAGGGGGGTGTCCACATTACTGGTAGCACAAAGGCTCTGGAAGAGCGCTATGGCTCCTCTCGAAAGAAATCTAGGAAAATCTGTGCTCTCAAACGCCCCCTCCCTTGTCAGCCCCACAATGTGCCTAAACCACATGTAGCGCCCAAATAATCTGGCATTACTGTAGCAAAGTGACTCACTTAATTTATGTGAAGCATGTCTCCAGAAGCACGAGCTGGGTATAATGTAGGTGAACTACAATGGCAGATTTTGAATTTTCACTTTGCAACATCCATTGCGGCTTGTTTTTTAGAAATCACCCACGGAATGAAGATCATCACTACACCTGTAATTGAATTCCCAGAGGGATCCGGTCACTATAATGAGGCAGCAGGGTTAGGCCTCTCTGACATGTCGATATTATCGGAAAACCCAGTACCGATGATATCCATGATCATGTGCACCATCAGTGTGACACGTCCCTGCGTCTGGGACATAGCAGTACAGTTACCGTAGTTCTGTTCTCAGGAGTCGGTGCTGAATCAAACTCTCTTCATTGTCGCCTTGTGATCAGTGAGACCAGGCGACACGGATGGCACTTGTAGTCAGCACACGCCGCCCGGGAATAGCACGAACTGAAAGTCTTATCATTGCCTCGTCTCCCTTCAGGCGACGCTGATGAGACTTGTAGTCAGCACCCGCCATCTGTGTGTCGGGTGAATTAAATACAAAAAACGGCGTGGGGTCCCCCTTAATTTTTCTAACCAGCTGAGATAAAGACGACGGCTGGGGGCTGTTATTATTCTGGAAAGGGGACAATAGCAATAAAGGCTCCCAGCCTATTAATAACAGCCCACAGCTCTCTGCTTTGGTTAATAAGAAGAGGGGACCAAAAAAAATGCTGTGGGGTCCCCCTAATTCTAATAACAAGCAAAGGCTAAACAGACAGCTGCACACTGATATGAATACGCTGGGAAGGGGCCATGGATATTGACCCCCTCCCAGACTCAGAACATCAGCCCTCAGCTGCCACATGTTATCCATTAGATGCTCCAAATCTGACACTTAGCCTCGGTTCTTCTTATTTTCCCTGGTGCGTTAGCAAGTCAAAATTAATAAAGATGTACACAGATAAAAGTCCTTTAATTAAAAACAAAAAAAAAAAACACTCCCTGACAACTGCACTCTTTTACCCATTTATTAAACCTAAAAATAAAAAAAAAGCAAAGTAATCCTCACCTGTTCGCCGTTAATCCATAATGATGAGGTCTCATGATGATCCCCAACTCTGCTATGGATGGTTTGGTGAGCAGTGACATCACAGAGCTTAGCGTGAGAACGCGGCGGCAGTGACGAGCGGTAACGTCATTAAGGTTACCGCAGGTCACAGGCAGCAGTTCCCACAGTAAGCTCTGTGTGAGCCAGCCTATGAACTGCTGTAACCTTTGGTGTAGCATTTTAGAAGTGTCCTAACAATTACAGGCCTAATCATCTATACCGTAACACATCAGACTTCTCTGGAATAGAGCTCAGAAATTAACAATAATAAATAATAATAAAAACCACATTTAACAGTATCTTTATTAAGCGCTTACAAAAATGAAACAACTGGTCACAAGACAGCCACAAATAAGAGAAATCATTCTTCATCTTACAAGAATCTGGAAGCAAGGTATGGAATAATAAAGTTCTTAAAAAGTCATTTTCTTTTATCCGGAGCACCCTCTACATCCACAGTGTGTGCATTCAATAATACGTCCCTGCAACAAAGAAACGAGAGTTATTCCACACGGCACATCCCATCTAGGAGGAGAGCCCAGCTAACCATCTTTCCAGTATTATGCTTAAACACGTAATGACATCCACTGTAAGACCCCACTGCCATAATTACCCACAACACAGTCCCAATACAGTCAATGAGGGCAAATAGGAGGAACAGGAAAAACAGTATTTTCTGTTGTGCGCATAGAAAACGGTCAGACACCATGGCCCCTACTAAACAACAATGTCTCCGCCATAGTCCTGCACCCCCTCAGTAATAGCACCCTATATAAGATGTACTAATGTACGTACTGTCTGGATTTAGGAAGAATATTATGCAAACACCATTTAGGCCTGAATTAGGTGGAAAGTCTGTAGTTAGAGCTAGCTATAAACTCAATGTCACACACAGACGATACAGCCATGGGGTCTGGTCCCCCCTAACAAACTGCACCATGAAAGCCGGGATGCTGTTAGCTTGGTGACTGAACCTGAGTTGTCCATATTACTCTTGCGGAAAATTGGCGCTTATTACATTTATTAAAAAATAAAAATTCCATTAATAGCTTAAAGGGAACCTATCACCCCGTTTTTTTCGGTATGAGATAAAAATACTGTTAAATAGGGCCTGAGCTGTGCATTACAATAGTGTAGTTTGTGGACCCCGATTCCCCACCTATGCTGCCGAAATACGTTACCAAAGTAGTCATTTTCGCCTGTCAATCAGGCTGGTCAGGTCGGATGGGCGTGGCTTCTTCCCCCAGATATTGCGTAGTTTTCCGTTGGTGGCGTAGTGGTGTGCGCATGTCCAAGGTCCCCAATCCTGCACGGGGGGGGGGGTGAAAATAGCAGCGATGTCCGTTATTCCATTGGTGGTCGGTGGGCGCGGCCATCTTCCTTTGGCCGCGCGTGCGCAGAAGCGGCGCTCTGCTGGCCGCGGCTTCAGGAAAATGGCCGCGGGATGCCGCGCGTGCGCAGATGGAGATCGCGGCGGCCATTTTCCTGAAGCCGCGGCCAGCAGAGCGCCGCTTCTGCGCACGCGCGGCCAAAGGAAGATGGCCGCGCCCACCGACCACCAATGGAATAACGGACATCGCTGCTATTTTCACCCCCCCGTGCAGGATTGGGGACGTTGGACATGCGCACACCACTACGCCACCAACGGAAAACTACGCAATATCTGGGGGAAGAAGCCACGCCCATCCGACCTGACCAGCCTGATTGACAGGCGAAAATGACTACTTTGGTAACGTATTTCGGCAGCATAGGTGGGGAATCGGGGTCCACAAACTACACTATTGTAATGCACAGCTCAGGCCATATTTAACAGTATTTTTATCTCATACCGAAAAAAACGGGGTGACAGGTTCCCTTTAATCTCAGCCAAGAATTTTAGATTGGTGGAGACCTGGCGTCCAAGACTCCTGAATGTAGGGGCTGCGGCTCCTTCACAACGACGTCCACCAGCATGTGGCTGTGTGCAATACTACAAATTAGCCTTTTTAAGTGAAAGTTCTGCTTCGTTGTTTCACTGATCAAGGGAATCCTATCTGGAATGAATGATAAATTGGTGTCCTCTGCCTGCAGACACTGCAGTCTGCACCTTGTGTCCAGTATTGCTGGCCAGTTCCATTCATGTGATTGAGGCTGGGCAGCGATACCAAACACGGCCCGTGGAGAGGATCAATAAGGAAAAGGGATGGAGGCTCTCCGGCCACATGTACCAGAAGATCATTCAGCCAAGGCCCTGATATACTCATGTAATATGCTGGAGCTCTTACCACTTCAAGTTTGCCTTTGGGGACACGACAAATACAATTGGTTCCAAAGTTTGTGTCCCTGGTCTGTATACAGCGCAGGCAGCACAGGTTCTCATAGCCTTGTTTTTTCCACTTAGCAATAAGGTTCTTGTCAGCGTAGCCTTCCCTAATGCAATAATCGTAAAGTTCTAGAAAAACACAGAAAGCAAGCACACTCAGATTAGTCAGACAGGACTCGAGACCATTTTTTTTATATTAAAATGTATGTAAATTATTTCTATGAAATATTTTGTATAAAGACTTCATATTACCATCTTGGTATTGTGAACAATATTAGGTCAGTACATCAGACTGTGTGCCCGGAGGTCAGAGCAGCTTTTCTCCATCTTCCCAGATAAATTAAATCAATGTAAGCACAGGTTGTGATCACTATCGGTGTGGCCTATCAAATGCACATCAACAGCACAGTGCAAATACCCCTGATATGGTACGCACTGCCCCCCAACCTTGGTGTTAGTGGGACGAGGAGTCTGACACTAATCTACAGCTTACATGTAAAGCCTACCCCTCCCATACATATCAGACTAATGTCCGCCAAACATGCAGATATCGGACGGTTCTTCGACAGTCTAATGTGTATGGGAGCCCTAGTAAATTAATTGTTGGGGAAAATATCGATCTGGCATGCCTAATCTCAAGACTGCAGATGATATTGTCTCAAAGCCATCGGCAAACATGTCAGCTGCTCTCCCATGCACAGGAGTGCATGGCCGAAATAGAGCTCCTGTGTATGAGAGAGAGGGCCGAGATTGCTGTCTGCAGAACACCATCTAATGTGTATTACCGGCTTGAGTATTTGCTCAGCAAACGTTTGATCTATCAATGCACAATCACAGCCTCCTAAAGCATAATGCAAGTAAAGGACACCTGTACTCACCTGACTTCTGTTTGGAAGTGACGGTCAGTCTTTTGTTATTTGTATACATAGTCTCTCTGACTGAGCTCTCTGCCCCTCAGCCATAGGCATTTTTAGTAACTACAGGATCCTACCTTCCCATATAAATGTAGGCTTCAGCCTACGAGAAGATTCACATTAGGCAGGTTCCCAGCAACGAGAATCGCCTTATCGTGGCTGCCGGGTACACATGAATTGGCCAATTTATGCACTAAGCATTCTCAATTTTTCCAATTTTCTAGAGCAGTAGTGCAATTGAAATGTCATATTTCATGCTTGCTTGCTATAGCGCTACAGAATGCTACTTTATTTGTTGCTTTGCAAATACAGGACATTGCAGTCTAGGTCTTCTCTTGCTCATACTCCTATTATGTGACAGTGGCACATGCCATAACCTGCACTTTCGGTGCTATTTGTACCCATTTTATTTAGTGTATTTTCCCAAAATTGTGTTGCAGGACAGTGGAAACATACAAGTTGCCTATACTTACAATTTACATGGTAAGTTTAAAAACGAATGTTATGTCCAGAAACAATACCAGCGCATACAGTGCAAATCTGCAGATTAAAGTCATGCTAACCTGCCTTATTGTAATAGCGGATACAGAGCGAAAATTACCTTATGTCCTCCCTGCAGACGCTTGCTTCCAGTCATTGTGGCAGTGCAGGGAGCAGTTACAGTCACTGCTGACAATACAAGCTGTAATTATTCCCTGGCACATTGACTGACAGCCTGATCTGCAGCATGCGTATGCAGCGCTGTCAGTCATTGTGCCAGGAAGTGATTACAGCTGCACTCACTGTTGTGAGGAGCGATGGCCGTAAAAGTCCCAAGCAACGCATCAATGAGTGGAAGCAAATGGCTACAGTGAGGATGTAAGTTCATGCAGCCTAACGTAATTTTAATGCGATTTACCTGAAAGTTGACAAACTATCTGCAGCTACGGCCTTATTCAGAAGTCCGTGATTTTCCTCATACATAAAAACAGACTGGTAATCAGTGTTTTGGATCTGATTTTCATCAGCGTTTTATCAGTGATTCTTCACTATCAAACACAAACTCCTATCCATCACAATGTTAACCATGGATGTTAACCGTGTGTTGTCAGTGATTTTCACGGACACATATTTCTATGAGAAATTTTGACCTGTGACTCAGATCAAAAGCAAACAATTCTCTGTGATTTTTGTTTTGCAGAAACATGGTCCACAAAAAAACATGCACATCTGAATAGCACCCTAGACTTTAATTGGGTACATGCTCGGTTTGTGAAAAACACAGATAAAACACGTGGTGACTCAAGGACGTCTGACTTGAGGCCTAAATAGCGTCTTAACAAATGACTTAAAGAATCCATATTCAGTGGCGACATATTTTCTAAGCAGATATTACAAACAAAAAAAGAAAACGTTACCTCTGCTTATCGCTTTCCTCTTATAGAACAGGTCAAATATATAGCGGGTTTTCTGATGATGGATGCGGAAGATTGGCCACAGAGATTCCACCTTCCTCTTTCCTTCATGAGGGTCAGTTTCAGCTGGTGATAATCAGGAATATGAGGATTATACACATTTCAGCATGCAGTCAGGCATCTGTGATGCAAAATCAATTTCTCATTTCTTATTCTATGTATTTTGCTCGGAGTTCCACTTTTTCTAGCTCTAGTAAAGGCGCTTATAACATTCTCATCCCATTGAAATCACCAGAAAATGGCAACTTATTTAGATTATATGAGTAACATTATGGCACAACGTTACGAAACAGGGTATATCCTAGTCCTGAATCTACATATTTTCAAAAAACCCTCTCACCTTCTCTCATTTTCTGATCCAGTTCATCCAACGTTGGTTCTATGAGCTCCCAACCATCTGGAGGAGGCTTCCTGCTTCGCTTGACTTTAGGCATTGTAATGACAACCTAGATGATAGATCATTTAGATTTAGATTTTGGACAGAATGTATCTGGAAAAGATGGTCTGGTTTAAAGTAAACACAACCTGATTTTTGGGCAATGTTCAGCAGCTTTCTAATATAATGTGTCTGGCAATTTCTCACCATTTTCAAAATCTGACTTGTTGTCAGTGAATAGACAATCATTGCTAACATTCAGAGGCTGAAAACAGATCTACAACCTGAAAGCCACCCACAAGTTGTGTAAAATGTAAAGAAAACAAGAAAGCAAAGATATGGAAATCACCGATAGCCATTTTTATTCACAACACAACATAGATCAGAAGGTGGAAGTTAGATATTTTTTCATTTCAACCGAACAAAATTACCTCATTTAGAAATTAATGGCAGCATCAAATCTCAAAAAAGTTGGGACCAAGTTAACAAAAGGCTATATGATAAAAAAGAGAAGAAAAGTATGCCCATAAAGTGGGAACACCCAGACTGAATAAAAAGTGTTTTACAATTTTTATTATTATCAATAGCAATGTCAAACAGTGATTGCACACAAGACACAACAAGGATTAAAAACATTTAAAAACATAGTGTTGACCGCTCTATAGTCATGCTGTATAATATAGGCAATGACTAACCACAACAGTTTCCTGAATGTTATATACTCCGGCTAAAGGCGCACATATTTAAGCAAGTAAAGAGTCATAGCATATGTGTGTATATATATATATATATATATATATATATATATATATATATATATATATACAGTGGGGCAAAAAAGTATTTAGTCAGTCAGCAATAGTGCAAGTTCCACCACTTAAAAAGATGAGAGGCGTCTGTAATTTACATCATAGGTAGACCTCAACTATGGGAGACAAACTGAGAAAAAAAATCCAGAAAATCACATTGTCTTTTTTTTAATCATTTTATTTGCATATTATGGTGGAAAATAAGTATTTGGTCAGAAACAAAATTTAATCTCAATACTTTGTAATATATCCTTTGTTGGCAATGACAGAGGGCAAACGTTTTCTGTAAGTCTTCACAAGGTTGCCACACACTGTTGTTGGTATGTTGGCCCATTCCTCCATGCAGATCTCCTCTAGAGCAGTGATGTTTTTGGCTTTTCGCTTGGCAACACGGACTTTCAACTCCCTCCAAAGGTTTTCTATAGGGTTGAGATCTGGAGACTGGCTAGGCCACTCCAGGACCTTGAAATGCTTCTTACGAAGCCACTCCTTCGTTGCCCTGGCGGTGTGCTTTGGATCATTGTCATGTTGAAAGACCCAGCCACGTTTCAACTTCAATGCCCTTGCTGATGGAAGGAGGTTTGCACTCAAAATCTCACGATACATGGCCCCATTCATTCTTTCATGTACCCGGATCAGTCGTCCTGCCCCTTTGCAGAGAAACAGCCCCAAAGCATGATGTTTCCACCACCATGCTTTACAGTAGGTATGGTGTTTGATGGATGCAACTCAGTATTCTTTTTCCTCCAAACAGGACAAGTTGTGTTTCTACCAAATAGTTACAGTTTGGTTTCATCAGACCATAGGACATTCTCCCAAAACTCCTCTGGATCATCCAAATGCTCTCTAGCAAACTTCAGACGGGCCTGCACATGTACTGGCTTAAGCAGTGGGACACGTCTGGCACTGCAGGATCTGAGTCCATGGTGGCGTAGTGTGTTACTTATGGTAGGCCTTGTTACATTGGTCCCAGCTCTCTGCAGTTCATTCACTAGGTCCCCCGCGTGGTTCTGGGATTTTTGCTCACCGTTCTTGTGATCATTCTGACCCCACGGGGTGGGATTTTGCGTGGAGCCCCAGATCGAGGGAGATTATCAGTGGTCTTGTATGTCTTCCATTTTCTAATTATTGCTCCCACTGTTGATTTCTTCACTCCAAGCTGGTTGGCTATTGCAGATTCAGTCTTCCCAGCCTGGTGCAGGGCTACAATTTTGTTTCTGGTGTCCTTTGACAGCTCTTTGGTCTTCACCATAGTGTAGTTTGGAGTCAGACTGTTTGAGGGTGTGCACAGGTGTCTTTTTATACTGATAACAAGTTTAAACAGGTGCCATTGCTACAGGTAATGAGTGGAGGAAAGAGGAGACTCTTAAAGAAAAAGTTACAGGTCTGTGAGAGCCAGAAATCTTGATTGTTTGTTTCTGACCAAATACTTATTTTCCACAATAATATGCAAATAAAATGATAAAAAAACAGACAATGTGATTTTCTGGATTTTTTTGTCTCAGTTTGTCTCCCATAGTTGAGGTCTACCTATGATGTAAATTACAGACGCCTCTCATCTTTTTAAGTGGTGGAACTTGCACTATTGCTGACTGACTAAATACTTTTTTGCCCCACTGTGTGTGTGTGTATATATATGTATATACAGGTCCTTCTCAAAAAATTAGCATATAGTGTTAAATTTCATTATTTACCATAATGTAATGATTACAATTAAACTTTCATATATTATAGATTCATTATCCACCAACTGAAATTTGTCAGGTCTTTTATTGTTTTAATACTGATGATTTTGGCCTACAACTCCTGATAACCCAAAAAACCTGTCTCAATAAATTAGCATATCAAGAAAAGGTTCTCTAAATGACCTATTACCCTAATCTTCTGAATCAACTAATTAACTCTAAACACATGCAAAAGATACCTGAGGCTTTTAAAAACTCCCTGCCTGGTTCATTACTCAAAACCCCCATCATGGGTAAGACTAGCGACCTGACAGATGTCAAGAAGGCCATCATTGACACCCTCAAGCAAGAGGGTAAGACCCAGAAAGAAATTTCTCAACAAATAGGCTGTTCCCAGAGTGCTGTATCAAGGCACCTCAATGGTAAGTCTGTTGGAAGGAAACAATGTGGCAGAAAACGCTGTACAACGAGAAGAGGTGACCGGAACCTGAGGAAGCAGTGGACTGAGTCTGGTGTGGAAACATCCAGAGCCACCGTGCACAGGCGTGTGCAGGAAATGGGCTACAGGTGCCGCATTCCCCAGGTAAAGCCACTTTTGAACCATAAACAGCGGCAGAAGCGCCTGACCTGGGCTACAGAGAAGCAGCACTGGACTGTTGCTAAGTGGTCCCAAGTACTTTTTTCTGATGAAAGCAAATTTTGCATGTCATTCGGAAATCAAGGTGCCAGAGTCTGGAGGAAGACTGGGGAGAAGGAAATGCCAAAATGCCTGAAGTCCAGTGTCAAGTACCCACAGTCAGTGATGGTGTGGGGTGCCATGTCAGCTGCTGGTGTTGGTCCACTGTGTTTCATCAAGGGCAGGGTCAATGCAGCTAGCTATCAGGAGATTTTGGAGCACTTCATGCTTCCATCGGCTGAAATGCTTTATGGAGATGAAGATTTCATTTTTCAGCACGACCTGGCACCTGCTCACAGTGCCAAAACCACTGGTAAATGGTTTACTGTCCATGGTATTACTGTGCTCAATTGGCCTGCCAACTCTCCTGACCTGAACCCCATAGAGAATCTGTGGGATATTGTGAAGAGAAAGTTGAGAGACGCAAGACCCAACACTCTGGATGAGCTTAAGGCCGCTATTGAAGCATCCTGGGCCTCCATAACATCTCAGCAGTGTCACAGGCTGATTGCCTCCATGCCACGCCGCATTGAAGCAGTCATTTCTGCCAAAGGATTCCCGACCAAGTATTGAGTGCATAACTGAACATTATTATTTGATGGTTTTTTTGTTTGTTATTAAAAAACACTTTTATTTGATTGGACGGGTGAAATATGCTAATTTATTGAGACAGGTTTTTTGGGTTATCAGGAGTTGTATGCCAAAGTCATCAGTATTAAAACAATAAAAGACCTGACAAATTTCAGTTGGTGGATAATGAATCTATAGTATATGAAAGTTTAATTGTAATCATTACATTATGGTAAATAATGAAATTTAACACTATATGCTAATTTTTTGAGAAGGACCTGTATATATATATATATATATATATATATATATATATATATATATATATATATATATATATATATAAACACTGCATATGTGCACATTTAAACTAGTCGACCAATTCACAGTATCATATTTGCCATTGGTTGGGACAAAAAACAAAACTAATGGGCCATCAAAGATGGATCAAAAAGTAATATCAATAAACGCCTGAATCCAGTGGCATGGGAGAAACTTCGCCACTAATAGATGGCATATATAGGATCATAGATCAAGTTTGTTTAAGAGTCCCTGCATTTCTAGGACCCTAAAAATGCAAGTACCCATGTAGGGAACAATATGAACAAAAATATAAAACCATACAGAGCCCATATCCACCGAATAGCAAGGAGAGGAAGACCAGAACTCAGACCCAGCAATAAGGAGCCATGTGAGCTGAGAAAAACAGGAGTGGGTGAGCACCCCACACGTATCGCCACAACTATATGAGAGGACCTGTGTGGTAATCATCAGTATCTGATAGGATATAACTGTACCACCTCCAAGATACTGATAATTACCGCACAGCTCATCTCATATAGTTA
The DNA here is from genome assembly GCF_051348905.1 of Ranitomeya variabilis. Lineage (NCBI taxonomy): Eukaryota > Metazoa > Chordata > Amphibia > Anura > Dendrobatidae > Ranitomeya > Ranitomeya variabilis. The sequence goes on from NC_135238.1 coordinate 80,874,729, forward strand.
TGATATCTATATATATATATATATATATATATATATATATATATATATATATATATATATATATAATTGTCTAAGGGGTACTTCCGTCTTTCTGTCGGCACTTCCGTCACGGATATTCATTCGCTGATTGGTCTCGCCAGCTGCCTGTCATGGCTGCCGCGACCAATCAGCGACGGGCACAGTCCAATTAGTCCCTCCCTACTCCCCTACAGTCAGTGCCCGGCGCCCGCTCCATACTCTCCGCAGTCATGGCTCACACAGCGTTAATGCCAGCGGTAACGGACCACATTATGCAGCGGGTAACTCACTCCGTTACCGCCGCTATTAACCCTGTGTGACCAAGTTTTTACTATTGAAGCTGCCTATGCAGCCTCAATAGTAAAAACATCTAATGTCAAAAATAATTAAAAAAAACAAACAAATCATTATATACTCACCTTCCTCCGCCATTCCGACGCTCCGGTCACAGGTCCATGCAAGCGGTAGGTTCTGGTGCTAAGGTTGGTGTGCGACAAGGACCTGCCATGATGTCACGGTCATGTGACCGCGACCTCATCGCAGGCCCTGCGCGAGAAGGACCTACCGCGACGTCATCACACCCACGGACCGGAAGCTGCCGCCTGAACCGAACACAGGCGACAGAACTACAAGGGGCCCCTTTGGAAGGTGAGTATATGTTTATTTTTTAACCTGTGACATACGTGGCTGGGCAATATACTACGTGGCTCTGTGCTGTATACTACGTCGCTGTGCAATATACTACGTGACTGGGCAATATACTACGTGACTGGGCAATATACTACGTGACTGGGCAATATACTACGTGACTGGGCAATATACTACGTGACTGGGCAATATACTACATGGGCTGTGCTATATACTACGTGACTGGGCAATATACTACATGGGCTGTGCTATATACTACATGACTGGGCAATATACTACATGGCTGGGCAATATACTACATCACTGGGCAATATACTATCTGGCTGGGCAATATACTACGTCACTGGGCAATATACTACGTGGCTGTGCAATATACTACGTCACTGGGCAATATACTACGTCACTGGGCAATATACTACGTCACTGGGCAATATACTACGTGGACATACATATTCTAGAATACCTGATGCGTTAGAATCGGGCCACCATCTAGTAGGAGATAACCGTCCCGCCTATATCATAACTATATGAGAGGAGCTGTGTAGTAATTATCAGTAACTGGGAGGCGGGATGGATATCTCTTATATCAATATGAGAGGAGCTGTGCGGTAATTATCATCTGGTAGGTGGATGGTTATCCTTATATCGATATGAGAGGAGCTGTGTGATAATCATCAGTATCTGGGAGGTGGACAGTTATCTCCTATATTATATCTACACGAGAGGAGCTGTGCAGTAATTATCAGTATCTGGGAGGCAGGAGCTGTGTGATCATCCTTGTATCCTTAATACATGACGATCACATTAGTAATTTCAGATTCCATCATGTTCATTTACACTTTAAAGGGAACCTGTCACCCCCAAAATCGTATATGAGCTGCGGTCACCGGCATCAAGGGCTTATCTAAAGCATTCTGTAATGCTGTAGATAAGCCCCCGATGTAACCTGAAAGATGAGAAAAAGAGGTTATATTATACTCACCCAGGGGCGGTCCTGCTGCGGTCCGATGGGCGTCGTGGTCCGGTGCCTCCTATCTTCTTACGATGACATCCTCTTCTTTGCTTCCTGTTACGGCTCTGGCTCTGGTGTACTTTGTCTGCCCTGTTGAGGGCCTCTCTGACCTTTCCGGCGTCTGCGCACTGCAGTACTTTGCTCTTCCCTCAACAGGACAGACAAAGTACGCCGGAGCCGCGGCAAGAAGACAAGAAGAGGACGTCATCGTAAGAAGATGGGAGGCCCCGGACCGTGACGCCCATCGGACCCAGACCGCAGCGGGACCGCCGCTGGATAAGTATAATCTAACCTCTTTTTCTCATCTTTCAGGATACATCAGGGGCTGATCTACAGCATTACAGAATGCATTACAGAATGCTGTAGATAAGCCCCTGATGCCAGTGGTCTTAGCTCACCTTCGATTTTGGGGGTGACAGGTTCCCTTTAAACACCAGACCGGACCCGCCATTACTTTGCCGCAGAATACAATTGAATCCCCCTGTATAAAACGGTACAGAAAAGCAGCCAACCTACCCGCTCCACCAGGTAAACAATCCTCCTCAGTCACTACACGGTACTACACTCGCCTCCTTCCCGATCACAGTACTGCACCGGAAGTAATCCCCGCTCCACTTCCGGGTCAGCGCGCACTTTGTCCGTCACTTCCTGCCGGGGTCTTCCTGGCTGCCCGGTCTCTACCTGTTACGTTACAATTGCCCGCGGTCACATTTTCCGCCCTGTGCCTTATTCCGGGCGCCTGACGGGTCTTTGCCGGCCACATTCTAGACAGAACACGGGCGCGCTCTGCCCAAGGCCGGAGGAAGGAGCGCATTACGTCAGAAGAGCTGTCCTGGGCAGTGCCTGTCTGCAAATGTCACATATATGGTTCCTACGAATTGCTGTGTGTAAAATAATGGTGCTGTTATTTTAGTTTCCTTATTAAATATATGCAGTGATGTAGGAGTGCCATCATTGGGGGAATATGCGGCTGTCTCGGTAATACGGCGCGGCAGGCAGCGCTAGGACAGGCTTCCGGCTCAGGGCCCTTAGGCGCGTGCCCATCAAGTTGTGGGAAAGGAAGAGGTAACGAGAAGAAGGGAGATAAGATGCCGAAAGGAGGTGAGGACGAGGCGGCGGCGGGCATCCGTGTGTCTGCGGGGATGAGCGTGTGGCGGAGAGCAAAGATGGGGACGAGCACACTGCTGACAGCAGGACAACGGGGGAAGGCGCCACAGTCACAGCTACAGGGGGGACAGTCAGCATGGAGGAGAGGGCCCTCAGTGATGGATGGGAACAGTCAGCATGGAGGAGAGGGCCCTCAGTGATAGGTGGGAACAGTGAGCATGGAGGAGAGAGCCCTCAGTGATGGATGGGAACAGTCAGCATGGAGGAGAGGGCCCTCAGTGATAGGTGGGAACAGTCAGCATGGAGGAGAGGGCCCTCAGTGATAGGTGGGAACAGTCAGCATGGAGGAGAGAGCCCTCAGTGATGGATGGGAACAGTCAGCATGGAGGAGAGGGCCCTCAGTGATAGGTGGGAACAGTCAGCATGGAGGAGAGGGCCCTCAGTGATGGATGGGAACAGTCAGCATGGAGGAGAGGGCCCTCAGTGATAGGTGGGAACAGTCAGCATGGAGGAGAGGGCCCTCAGTGATAGGTGGGAACAGTCAGCATGGAGGAGAGAGCCCTCAGTGATAGATGGGAACAGTCAGCATGGAGGAGAGGGCCCTCAATGATGGATGGGAACAGTCCGCATGGAGGAGAGGGCCCTCAGTGATAGATGGGAACAGTCAGCATGGAGGAGAGAGCCCTCAGTGATAGATGGGAACAGTCAGCGTGGAGGAGAGAGCCCTCAGTGATAGGTGGGAACAGTCAGTGTGTGGGAGAGAGCCCTCAGTGATAGATGGGAACAGTCAGCGTGGAGGAGAGAGCCCTCAGTGATAGATGGGAACAGTCAGCGTGGAGGAGAGAGCCCTCAGTGATGGATGGGAACAGTCAGCATGGAGGAGAGAGCCCTCAGTGATAGGTGGGAACAGTCAGTGTGTAGGAGAGAGCCCTCAGTGATAGGTGGGAACAGTCAGCATGGAGGAGAGAGCCCTCAGTGATAGATGGGGACAGTCAGTGTGTAGGAGAGAGCCCTCAGTGATAGATGGGGACAGTCAGCGTGTAGGAGAGAGCCCTCAGTGATAGATGGGGACAGTCAGTGTGTAGGAGAGAGCCCTCAGTGATAGATGGGGACAGTCAGTGTGTAGGAGAGAGCCCTCAGTGATAGATGGGGACAGTCAGCGTGTAGGAGAGAGCCCTCAGTGATAGATGGGGACAGTCAGTGTGCAGGAGAGAGCCCTCAGTGATAGATGGGGACAGTCAGTGTGTAGGAGAGAGCCCTCAGTGATAGGTGGGAACAGTCAGTGTGTAGGAGAGAGCCCTCAGTGATAGGTGGGAATAGTCAGTGTGTAGGAGAGACCCTCAGTGATAGGTGGGAATAGTCAGTGTGTAGGAGAGAGCCCTCAGTGATAGGTGGGAACAGTCAGCATGTAGGAGAGACCCTCAGTGATAGGTGGGAATAGTCAGTGTGTAGGAGAGAGCCCTCAGTGATAGGTGGGAACAGTCAGTGTGTAGGAGAGAGCCCTCAGTGATAGGTGGGAACAGTCAGCATGGAGGATTGAGCCCTCAGTGATGGATGGGAACAGTCAGCGTGGAGGAGAGGGCCCTCAGTGATGGATGGGAACAGTCAGCATGGAGGAGAGAGCCCTCAGTGATAGGTGGGAACAGTCAGCATGGAGGATTGAGCCCTCAGTGATAGATGGGAACAGTCAGCATGGAGGAGAGAGCCCTCAGTGATGGATGGGAACAGTCAGCATGGAGGAGAGAGCCCTCAGTGATGGATGGGAACAGTCAGCGTGGAGGAGAGGGCCCTCAGTGATAGATGGGAACAGTCAGCATGGAGGAGAGAGCCCTCAGTGATGGATGGGAACAGTCAGCATGGAGGAGAGAGCCCTCAGTGATGGATGGGAACAGTCAGCGTGGAGGAGAGGGCCCTCAGTGATAGATGGGAACAGTCAGCATGGAGGAGAGAGCCCTCAGTGATAGATGGGAACAGTCAGCGTGTAGGAGAGATCAGGTATATGTCGCCCATTACATTCTGATTGCACACTGGTGACCGTACCTCCGCTGCCAGTGACTGAGCAGTGATGGCTCCTCCCCCGTGATTGGTGCAGCAGATTGGTGCTGACGGTCGTCTGTGTGTCCAGTAATCGGGGTTGGCCCCCAGGGTGCTGAGCGCTATGTGACCTGTAGAGTGTGCTGTGTGGTCACACGTCTGTCTCCGCTCAGGGTCTGATGGGAGGACGGGACCACCAGCGCTCGGCTCTTAGGCTTTCCTCAATGTCCAGTGTTGGAGGAGAGGGGAACACAGTGTGTGGATGGAGCCGAGCCTCTGGGCTCCTGTTCCTTCTGTTTTGAGCAGGTTCCTTTAGTCTGTGAATCCCATTTGTTCTGTACAGTGCTGAGATCCAATGACTGTCTGATATGAGCGATTATGGAAGTGTCCTGTAACTGAACGTGTTATTTCCCCTAAACCAGCGGTGTGAACAGTGACATATCTCTGGACTTATCACTAGTACTGTCCTGAGGTCCTGTAACTATTAGAGATGATTATTGCCCCCACACGGACACTATAGTGCTGGGGGATCTGCTCGGCTGCTGATGCGTCTTTACTTGGGTCCATAACTGTATTATCAAATCTGAAATGGGAAATGAAAGCGGGAATTTGTGAGGGGGATGCATTTGGCACATGATGGACCCCGCTGACAATGGCCGCCTGTGCTGTTCTGTTTGGGGTATTTCATACACTTCTGGTGTCCATCATTTATAATGGAATAGAACAGCTGGAATTCCTAACACACCTGAGAGCCTAGTGTTCCAAAATGCCATAAATTGTACTCAATTGTCTGAAGACCTTAGATAGGGTTGTCCGACCCCGCCGATCGGGCATAAGGTGTGTGGAGCCTCCTGACTCCCGTGAGATGACGTCTGGGGACAGAAGAAACAGAAGATCAGAATGTAATCTCCCTTTAATCCTTTTGTTCGGTGAGGGGGTGGGTGGACGATGCTGGCAGTGGTGCTCTCAGAGAGCAGGAGCGCAGCATGATTGACAGCTGCACCAACCCATAGAGACTAATGATATGGCTGCACCTGTCTTCTGCATGCCGGCAGCCCCAACGTGTGGGAAAGCTCACAGTATATAGTGACACTCGCCTATCACATATATCACATCTTTCACTGCATATCCAAAGTCTTTCACCGGTCAAATAGGTGTTCACTACGGCCGGGCCAGTCCTGCCCCATCTGCCAGTAGCATGCCCACTGAGGAGTGGCAGTGATCTCTGATCCGGTCTCACTCTCTCCTCCCAGATCATTGCACCCCGCGGCTGCTTGTGAACACTGTAACTTTGGGCCTGTGCAGTGTGACCTCAGGTCTCTGGCATGTAGCTAGAGGTCTATGTACGAGCGTGCCTGAGGACACTACTTTCCCAAGTAGCCGCAGGATAGAAGGCAAGCATGGGGCTGGATCAGTGGCCACAGGGACGCCTCAGTGGGCATGCTGTTGACAGACGGGGCAGGACAGGTCTGGCCGCAGTGAACGCCTTTTTGACTAGTCAAAGTCCTTTGGATATGTGGTAAGAGAAGTTTGATTAGATGGATATCACTATATACTGTGAGCTTTCCCCAAACAGTGGGGTTTCCAGACCTTAGACCTCACTCAGACATCCGTGTGTATTAATTCTTCACAGATACAGCGCGGACCCATTATAATCTACGGTGCTATTCACATGTCCATGTTTTTTTCTCAGACCATGTGACCTAACAAAACTCATGCAATCGTTATTTTTTTTCTTCTGGTGTACTGATGAAAAGCAACAATAAGTCTATGGGTCCATGAAAAACACGTGCATCCCACACATGGCATTAGTGTATACTCTGTGCTGATCGTAGCAATGCTGTGTCGTTATCTGTCCATGATAGACACTGATGACACACCGATGGTGAACGGACTACACACTGATGGTAAAAACAGACACACGGACCACATACTGACAAACTGATAGTAAAAACGGACACATGAACCACACACAGGTGAAAATGGAAACACAGACCAAACACTGATGACACACTGATGTTGAAAACGGACACACGAGCCACACAATGATGACGAAAGCAGAAACACGGACTACACACTTATGGTAAAAGCAGACACTGATGACACATTTAGGCCGGTGTCACATTGGCGAGTTTTACGGACGTAAGAGCGCAGAAATTACGTCCGTAAAACTCGCAAAATAAACGGCACAATTCTCAATGGGGCTGCTCCTACCGGTATCAGCCGTATATTACGGTTCAGTATTATACGGCTTTCTACGGCTGTACAAAATCGCAGCATGCTGCGTTTGTCAGCGTATTGCGCAAAAAAAATTGCCAATGAAAGTCTATGGGGGCGAGAAAAATACGGATTCCACACGGACCAGCAGTGTGACTTGCGAGAAATACACAGCGGTGTTAGTGAAAAGTCGGTAATTCAATTGCCGGCTTTTCATTTCTCCTGCACAAACCCGACAGGATATGAGACATGGTTTACATACAGTAAACCATCTCATATCCCCATTTTTTTTGCATATTCCACACTACTAATGTTAGTAGTGTGTATGTGCAAAATTTCAGCGCTGTAGCTGCTAAAATAAAGGGTTAAATGGCGGAAAAAATTGGCGTGGGCTCCCGCGCAATTTTCTCCGCCAGAATGGTAAAGCCAGTGACTGAGGGCAGATATTAATAGCCAGGAGAGGGTCCATGGTTATTGCCCCCCCCCCGTGGCTAAAAACATCTGCCCCCAGCCACCCCAGAAAAGGCACATCTGGAAGATGCGCCTATTCTGGCACTTGGCCACTCTCTTCCCACTCCCTGTAGCGGTGGGATATGGGGTAATGAAGGGTTAATGCCACCTTGCTATTGTAAGGTGACATTAAGCCAGATTAATAATGGAGAGGCGTCAATTATGACACCTATCCATTATTAATCCAATTGTTTGAAAGGGTTAAAAAACACACACACACACACACACACACACACACACACGATTTAAAAGTATTTTAATGAAATAAACACACAGGTTGTTTTAATATTTTATTGCTCTCTCAATCCATTTGCAGGCCCTCGCTTGGCAAAATAATGAACGCACAAGATACATACCCTCAGCTGAACCGTCACGTCCCACGATGTAATCCATCTGAAGGGGTTAAAATAATTTACAAGCAGGAGCCCTGCTAATGCAGCTGTGTGCTCCGTGCCTGTAATCCCCGGCGAATGAATGAAATGTAGGTCATTGACCTACATTTCCTTCAGTCGCGGTGATGCGCCCCCTGGTGGATGTCCTCATATGACCTGGAGTGTGGGAAAAAGTTCCCAGGCTGCAGTTCATGAGAACATCCAGCAGGGGGCGCATCACCGCGACTGAATGTAAGTACAGATCCAGCTTTCCTTTCAGCACCCGGGGATTACAGGCACGAGCGAGTGGTTTATCGCAGCTCGTGCCTGTAATATTAGTTAACCCCTTCAGATGGATTACCTCGTGGGACGTGATCGGACATCAGAAGGTATGTATCTTGTGCGTTTATTATTTTGCCAAGCGAGGGCCTGCAAATGGATTGAGAGAGCAATAAAATATTAAAACAACCGCTGTGTTTATTTCATTAAAATACTTTTAAATCGTGTGTGTGTGTTTTTTAACCCTTTCAAACAATTGGATTAATAATGGATAGGTGTCATCATTGACGCCTCTCCATTATTAATCTGGCTTAATGTCACCTTACAATAGCAAGGTGGCATTAATGCTTCATTACCCCATATCCCACCGCTACACGGGAGTGGGAAGAGAGTGGCCAAGTGCCAGAACAGGCGCATCTTCCAGATGTGCCTCTTCTGGGGTGGCTGGGGGCAGATGTTTGTAGCCAGGGGGGGCCAATAACCATGGACCCTCTCCTGGCTATTAATATCTGCCCTCAGTCACTGGCTTTACCATTCTGGCGGAGAAAATTGCGCGGGAGCCCACGCCAATTTTTTCCGCCATTTAACCCTTTATTTTAGCAGCTACAGCGCTGAAATTTTGCACATACACACTACTAACATTAGTAGTGTGGAATATGCAAAAAAAAGGGGGATATGACATGGTTTACTGTATGTAAACCATGTCTCATATCCTGTCGGGTTTGTGCAGGAGAAATGAAAAGCCGGCAATTGAATTACCGGCTGTTCACAGATATCGCGCTGAATGAAATCTAAATACAGAATATTTATATATGTGTCTCAATGACATATATATATATATACTGTATATATGTTTTCCCCAGGGTGGATTGATTTAAATCACGCCGATTTAAATCATGATTTAAATCACGATTTAAATCAAAAGATTTTTTTCTATTTAAATCGGATCGATTTAAATCATGATTTTAATCATGATTTAAATCACTGATTTAAATCAAAAGGTTTTTTTTTAATATAAATCACGATTAAAATGAGAAGTGAGAGCAGTGCGCATGTGCGCCCATAGTTACACGGACGAAACTAGGGGCAACGATCTAACGCCAGGGTGAGGGGGGACCCCAAAGTAAGTAAAAATCTTTTTTGTTTTACTATATGGCAATAGGTAGGTGTTTAAAAGCAGCATGTCTTAATTGTATAAACTATTAATAGCCTCCACATTTTGTTCATACTGCCCCTTTAATTCCACACTTCTAGCTTGGTTTCACTTTTGGTTTAGTTTCTTTTTCCATTCAGTTGACATGCCCAAACTTGTTGGATAGTCAGCATCCTACAGAAACCTCTGGAAGAGCATGGCATTGTGAATGTTACACATATACAGCCTTTATTCTACTGAGTTAAACAACTCAGCTTTATCTCATGATGGAAGAACCTTTGGATGGTAAAATATTTTCCTCAAAAAGAAGTTTATTGAAAAAAATCCGATTTAAATAAAAAAAAATCCGATTTTTTTGATTTTTTTAAAAAAACATTGATTTTTATCCACCCTGGTTTTCCCGAACATTTGAGCACATAAATCCATTAGATGTCGGTTTTCCAAGCCTGCGCGAAAATCTCGCAGTACGGATGCCATACGGATTACATACGGAGGATGCCATGCGCAAAATACGCTGACACACCCTGACTACGGATCAATATTTTGGGAACATTTCTCCGTATTACGGCCGTAGTACGGACGTATAATACGTGGCGTATTGTCTTATGCCAAGTGTGACGCCGGCCTTATGGTAATAAAAAACACATTAGCCACACACTGATGGTGAACGGACTAAACACTGATGGTAAAAACAGACACACGGACCACACACTGACAAACTGATAGTAAAAATGGACACATGAACCACACACAGGTGAAAACGGAAACACAGACCACACACTGATGTTGAAAACGGACACACGAGCCACACAATGATGACGAAAATGGAAACACGGACCACTCTGATGGTGAAAATGGAAACACGGACCACACACTGGTGAAAATGCAAACACAGACAACACACTGATGGTAAAAACAGACACATGAACCACACATTGATGACACATAGATGGTGAAAACGGACACACGACACACGAACCACACACTGACGACACACTGACAGTGAAAACTGACACACTAACCACACACTGGTGAAAACGGACACACAAACCAAACTGCTGGTAAAAAGGTACACACGACCACACACTGATGGTAAAAACGGACACATGAACCACACATTGATGACACACTGATGGTGAACTGACTACACACTTATGGTAAAAACAGGCACATGAACCACACATTGATGACACATAGATGGTGAAAACAGACACACGAACCACAGACTGATGACACACTGATGGTGAAAACGGACACACTAACCAAACACTGGTGAAAACAGACACACGGACCACACACTGGTAACAACGGACACACGGACCACACTCTGATGGTAAAAATGCACACACGGACCACACACTGATGGTGAAAATGTACACATGGACCACACACTGCAGGTAAAAATGTACACACTGACTACACACTGACACACTAATGGTAAAAACGGACCACACACTGACACACTGATGGTAAAATCAGACACAAGGACTACACACTGACAAACTTATGGTAAAAATGGACACATGAACCACAGACGGGTAAAAAACGGAAACACAGACCACACACTGATGACACACTAATCGTGAAAACGGCCACACGAGCCACACACTGATGACACCCTGATGGTAAAAACATGCACACAGACCACACACTGATGTCATCAATACAATTTTTTTAATGTACATGTGTAAACGTTGACGTGTAAATGAGACCTAAAAAGCCAGCTGCAGCCTTATCATTAGTTTCTAGTTGTTGATTCAGCTGTCAAGTTCTCATAAAGCCGGTTTCACATGTCCTGATATTTCTGGTACCGGTAAAACTAGTACCGGAGATATCGGTGTCTGTGTGTGTAATACTTGTAGCACATGTGTAGTAACTGTGCTACACTTGTGGCGCATCAGTACCATACATGCCTGGGATGCAGCGGTACAGTTAGCACTGTTCCCCAGCGCCGGGTGCTGAAGACGGCTCTCATCATTCTCCCCCGCTCTGCCGGTGATCAGTGCTAACAGTGGAGGCTGTTGAGAGTTATATTCAACTGATTACAGCAAGACCAGGCCCCAGCTGATGGGAATACTACTCATGGCTGTGGAGTCGGTAAGCCAAACTTCCAACTCCTCAATTTCCATGACTCTGACTCCACCAAACTGGGCTCCGACTCCACAGCCCTGCTACTACTCCCATCAGCCTAACCTGCTGCTGCTAATAGCAATGAGAGCAGGCGGATGGTGGGAGTATTCATCAGCCATGACCTGCACTATTAAGAAATTTAAAAAAAAAAGGGTGTGGCTTCTCCTGTATTTTTGAAAACCAGCCAGGCAAAACTGACAGCTGCAAACCTCAGTGTTAGCAAGGCTGGTAATCAAGAATAGAGGGGGCACCACGCTGTTTTTTTAAAATTATTATTTACATTTTAAAAACCAGTGTGGGGTCCCCCCCATTTCGACAACCAGCCTTGCTAAAGCAGGCAGCTGGGGACTGGTATTCTCAGGCTGGTAAGGGGCCATGGATATCGCCAGAAACGACTTTTTGAACGGATCCGGCAAAAAACGGATGAAACGTTTGGCCGTCAGGCACAATCCGGCGCTAATACAACTCTATGGGAAAAAACGGATCCGGCGTAAAAAAAAACGGATCCGTTTTTTAAAAATAGTGCCGGATTGTGCCTGAAACAAAAAGCCTGATGTGTGAAAGTAGCCTAGAGTAAGTTCACACTGGGCGTTTTGCTGTGTTTTTTTATGCTAATTTCCAGCTGCTTTTTACAATTCCAGCAAAGCCTATGAGATTTCAGAAATCTCATGCACACACATTAGTTTTTTTGTGTGGTCAGTATTTTGTGCTTTGCTGCGTTTTTTGGACATAGAGCATGTCACTTCTTTCAGTCTTTTTGCTGTGTTTTTTCAGCGTTTTTCACCCATTGACTTGAATGGATGGTGAAAAGACGCTGCAAAAACGCGGGTATCATTATTTGCTGCTGAAAATTCAAGGACATTAGCATGGACAAAGAGAAAAAAAAAAAGCAACAAAAACACACCTAACCTGTGTTTTTGACACAGCTTCCTTCCTGCCAAGAATACCAGGTTTTGCTGCAGAAAAAAAAGCAGCAAAAATGCCCTGTGTGAACGTACCCTACAGTGGGCATGGAAAGTATTCAGACCCCTTTAAATTTTTCACTCTTTGTTTTATTGCAGCCATTTGGTAAATTCAAAAAAGTTCATTTTTTTTCCTCAGTGTACACTCTGCACCCCATCTTGGCTGAAACAAAAACAGAAATGTAGAAATTTTTGCAAATTTATTAAAAAAAGAAAAACTGGAATATCACATGGTCATAAGTATTCAGACCCTTTGCTCAGTATTGAGTAGAAGCACCTTTTGAGCTAGTACAGCCATGAGTCTTCTTGGGAATGATGCAACAAGTTTTTCACACCTGGATTTGGGGATTCTCTGCCATTCTTCTTTGCAGATCCTCTCCAGTTCCATCAGGTTGGATGGTGAACGTTGGTGGACAGCCATTTTCAGGTCTCTCCAGAGATGCTCAATTGGGTTTAGGTCAGGGCTCTGCCTGGGCCAGTCAAGAATGGTCAGAGTTGTTCTGAAGCCACTCCTTTGTTATTTTAGCTGTGTGCTTAGGGTCGTTGTCTTATTGGAAGGTGAACCTTCGGCCAAGCCTGAGGTCCAGAGGTTTTCATCCAGGATATCTCTGTACTTGGCCACATTCATGTTTCCTTCAATGTCAACCAGTTGTCCTGTCCCAGCAGCTGAAAAAGACCCCCATAGCATGATGCTACCACCACCATGTTTCACTGTTGGGATTGTATTGAGCAGGTGATGAGCAGTCCCTGGTTTTCTCCACACATACCGCCTAGAATTATCACCAAAAAGGTCTGTCTTCTTCTCATCAAACAAGAGAATCTTATTTCTCATAGTCTGGGAGTCCTTCATGTGTTTTATAGCAAACTCTTTCATATGTCTTGCACTGAGGAGAGGCTTCCGTCGGGCCACTCTGCCATAAAGGCCCAACTGGTGGAGGGCTGCAGTTATAGTTGACTTTGTGGAACTTTCTCCCATCTTCCTACTTCATCTCTGGAGCTCAGCCACAGTGATCTTGGGGTTCTTCTTTACCTCTCTCACCAAGGCTCTTCTCCCATGATTGCTCAGCTTGGCTGGATGGCCAGATCTAGGAAGACTTCTGGTGGTTCCAAACTTCTTCCATTTAAGGATTATGGAGGCCACTGTGCTCGTAAGGAACCTAGAGTACTGCAGAAATTCTGTTGTAACCTTGGCCTGATCTGTGCCTTGCCACAATTCTGTCTCTGAGCTCCTTGCCCAGTTCCTTTGACCTCATGATTCTCATTTGGTCTGACATTCACTATGAGCTGTGAGATCTTATATAGACAGCCTTTCCAAATCAATGCCTATCAGTTTAATTTACCACAGTTGGACTCCAATGAAGGAGTAGAACCATCTCAAGGAGGATCACAAGGAAATAGACAGCGTGTGACTTAAATATGAGTGTCTGATCAAAGGGTCTGAATACTTATGACCATGTGATATTTCAGTTTTTCTTTTTTAATAAATTTGCAAAAATTTCTACATTTGTTTTTTTTTTTCAGTCAAGATGGGGTGCAGAGTGTACATTATTGTGAAAAAATGAACTTTTTTGAATTTTACCAAATGGCTGCAATGGAGCAAAGTGAAAAATTTAAAGGGGTCTGAATACTTTCTGTACCCACTGTACATTAGTGATTATTTAGTATGGTACAAAAGTTTTAGGCAGGTGTGGAATGAATGTTGGAAAGTGAGAAAGTTTTCAGAAACAGAAGTTTTAACAGTTTATTTTTTATCAATTAATAAAATCCAAAGTGAATGGATAAAAGAGAAATCTAACTCTTATCACTATTTTGCTGTGGCCAACCAGTGCTTTCAAAACTGCATCACTTCTAGGTATACAGCAGGACCTCACTAGGGAGGCTGTTCCAAACATCTTTGGGAACTAACCTCAGATCTCCTGTGCATGTGGCTTGGGCAAATCCTTCTGTCTCTTTTTGTAATGCTGCACACACTCAATGATGTTGAGATCAGGGTTCTTTGGGGCCATATCATCACTTCCTGAAGATGGGTCCTAATCCCTTTACACCCCAAGGGTGGTTTGCACGTTAATGACCAGGCCAATTTTTCCAATTCAGACCACTGTCCCTTTATGAGGTTATAACTCTGGAACGCTTCAACGGATCCCACTGATTCTGAGACTGATTTCTTGTGACATATTGTACTTCATGATAGTGGTAAAATTTCTTTGTTATGATTTGTTTATTTGTGAAAAAAATGAAAATTTGGTGAAAATTTAGCAGTTTTCAAACTTTTATTTTTATGCCTGTAAATCAGAGATTTATATCCCACAAAATGGAAAATAAATAATGTTTCCCACATGTCTACTTTACATCAGCACAATTTTTGAAACATAATTTTTGTTTGGTAGGATGTTAGAAGGGTTTAAAGTTGACCAGCGATTTCTCATTTTTCCAACATAATTTACAAAACCTTTTTTTGTTTCGGGACCCCCTCATATTTGAAGTGACTTCAAAGGGGCCTATATGACAGAAAATACCCAAAAGTGACACCATTTTAAAAACTGTACCCCTCAAGGTGCTCAAAACCACATTCAAGAACATTATTAACCCTTCAGTTGCTTCACAGGAATTTTTGGAATGTGGAAGGAAAAAATAATATGCAAATTGCCTCTTCAGAGAGAAAGAGGACTTAAAACTCTATAGCGCCACCTGTTGGAAGTAAAATATAAACATTTAACTTTGTGTCACACAAATTTTACTTTAGACCCCCAATATTTTTATTTTTGCAAGGGTTACAGAAAAAAAGGACACCAAAATTTGTTGTGTCATTTCTCCTGAGCCGGAAGATACCCAACATGTGGGGGCAAACTACTGTTTGGGCACACAGCAGGGCTGGAAGGGAAGGAGCACCATTTGACTTTTTGAATGTAAAATTTGCTGGAATAATTAGCGGATGCCATGTTGCATTTGGAGAGCCCCTGATGCGACTAAACAGTGCAAACCCCCCCACAGGTAGCATCATTTTGGAAACTAGTCTCCTGAGGAAACATATCTAGATGTGTGGTGAGCACCTTGAACCTCCAGGTTCTTCACAAAAGTTTATAATGTTGAGCCATGAATAAAAAAAAAAATCACATTTTCCCCACAAAAAATGTTTTTAGCCCGAAAGTTAGCATTTTCGCAAGGGTTACAGGAGAAATTTCACAATAGAATTTGTTGTGCAGTTTCTCCTGAGTATGCCAATATCCCATATGTAAACTATTGTTTCAGCTCACGGTGGAGCTCAGAAATGGAATGATGTTTTGGAACGCAGACTTTGATGGAATGGTCTGCCGGTGTCGTATGTGAAACGTATGCCACGTGCTAAGGCTCTGTCCACACTACATATGTGAGTACTGTCTGCTCCACACGCTCAGGAGGTATCCGCACAATAGTGTGCAGAGTCAGGATGTCAGTCCACCATACGGACCCACTCTAATGAAACATATGCCACATGCCAAGGCTCTGTCCACACTACATATGTGCGTAATGTCTGCTCCACACGCTCAGGAGGTATCCGCACAATAGTGTGCAGAGTCAGGATGTCAGTCCACCATACGGACCCACTCTAATGAAACATATGCCACATGCCAAGGCTCTGTCCACACTACATATGTGCGTAATGTCTGCTCCACACGCTCAGGAGGTATCCGCACAATAGTGTGCAGAGTCAGGATGTCAATCCACCATACGGACCCACTATAATGAAATGTATGCCACATGCTGTAGGTTACTTTACGGTGTCCCTCGGAATAGAAAGCGCAGTCAGTTATACATCAGACATAGTGGTCTGATGGAGGCCAAAAGAACACAATTGTCATGGTTGTGGTCTCGGTTCTCTCCCGGTCCTTACGGGGTTAATGGTCTTTGGCCTCCTTTTGGATCTGGGAGGGACATACAGTTAGGTCCATATATATTTGGACAGAGACAACATTTTTCTAATTTTGGTTATAGACATTACCACAATGAATTTTAAACAAAACAATTCAGATGCAGTTGAAGTTCAGACTTTCAGCTTTCATTTGAGGGTATCCACATTAAAATTGGATGAAGGCTTTAGGAGTTTCAGCTCTTTAACATGTGCCACCCTGTTTTTAAAGGGACCAAAAGTAATTGGACAATTGACTCCAAGGCTATTTCATGGACAGGTGTGGGCAATCCCTTCGTTATGTCATTCTCAATTAAGCAGATAAAAGGCCTAGAGTTGATTTGACGTGTGGTGCTTGCATTTGGAAGGTTTTGCTGTGAAGTAAACATGTGGTCAAAGGAGCTCTCCATGCAGGTGAAACACGCCATCCTTAAGCTGCGAAAACAGGAAAAAACCATCCGAGAAATTGCTACAATATTAGGAGTGGCAAAATCTACAGTTTGGTACATCCTGATAAAGAAAGAAAGCACTGGTGAACTCATCAATGCAAAAAGACCTGGGCGCCCACGGAAGACAACAGTGGTGGATGATCGCAGAATAATCTCCATGGTGAAGAGAAACCCCTTCACAACAGCCAACCAAGTGACCAACACTCTCCAGGAGGTCGGCGTATCAATATCCAAATCTACCATAAAGAGAAGACTGCATGAAAGTAAGTACAGAGGGTTCACTGCACGGTGCAAGCCACTCATAAGTGTCAAGAATAAAAAGGCTAGACTGGACTTTGCTAAAAAAACATCTAAAAAAGCCAGCACAGTTCTGGAAGAACATTCTTTGGACAGATGAAACCAAGATCAACCTCTACCAGAATGATGGAAAGAGAAAAGTATGGTGAAGGCGTGGTACAGCTCATGATGCAAAGCATACCACATCATCTATAAAACACAGCGGAGGCAGTGTGATGGCTTGGGCATGCATGGCTGCCAGTGGCAATGGGTCACTAGTGTTTATTGATGATGTGACACAGGACAGAAGCAGCCGAATGAATTCTGAGGTATTCAGAACCATACTGTGTGCTCAGATCCAGCCAAATGCAGCCAAACTGATTGGTCGTCGTTTCATACTACAGATGGGCAATGATCCAAAACCTAAGGCCAAAGCAACCCAGGAGTTTATTAAAGCAAAGAAGTGGAATATTCTTGAATGGCCAAGTCAGTCACCTGATCTCAACCCAATTGAGCATGCATTTCACTTGTTAAAGACGAAACTTCAGACAGAAAGGCCCACAAACAAACAGCAACTGAAAACCACCGCAGTGAAGGCCTGACAGAGCATCAAAAAGGAGGAAACACAGCGTCTGGTGATGTCCATGAGTTCAAGACTTCAGGCAGTCATTGCCAACAAAGTGTTTTCAGCCAAGTACTGAAAATGAACATTTTATTTAAAATTATTGAATCTGTCCAATTACTTTTGATCCCTTTAAAAACAGGGTCGCACATGTTAAGGAGCTGAAACTCCTAAACCCTTCATCCAATTTTAATGTGGATACCCTTAAATGAAAGCTGAAAGTCTGAACTTCAACTGCATCTGAATTGTTTTGTTTAAAATTCATTGTGGTAATGTCTATAACCAAAATTAGAAAAATGTTGTCTCTGTCCAAATATATATGGACCTAACTGTATATACCCACCCCAGGCTTAGGTTCCCTGTCAGTTATACTTACGCCCTCGGCTGAGTGTGTTGACCCTCGTGTGCCTGTGCTTTGTGCCTGCTCTTGTGCTTGATCTTTTGGCTCTGACCCGGTTTGTCCCTTTGATTATGATTCAGTATTCTGTCTCGGTACTGTTTGTTCTCCCGTTTTGTATATTGACTCTTGCCTGGCTTTTTGACTGTCTTTCCCCTCTGGTACCGCTACGTTATCTCTGGTTCTGACCCTTGCCTGACCCTGATTATGTCCTTAGCTGTCCCCCTTGGTAACGGTGTCGACCTCTGGTTGTGACCCTCGCCTGTTCGACAGCTCTCCTTTTTTCCCCATCGGAGCTTAGCTCTCTGGAGCTCTGGCAGTGGTCTCCGCCCCCGGCCACTCCCCCGGCGGTCACATGCTTCAGGTCCTGTCTGCCTTAAGCACATCTCTTTGCCACCGCCGCTCCACATCTCTGGGATCCTAAACTGACCCCGGAATGTGTCATGTCTGTAAGTACCGAGCGGAGTGCATGACAACAATCCCATCTTCTGTCTGGTGTATGATTGCCTTCTATTTTTGTTTTCCAGCGGTTTTTCCACACCTGCCTGAATATTTTGCACAGTGCATAGAGGCACTGGATAATGAGCAGCCTCCTGTCCTCAGTCCCGATTCCCCATTTATAGGTCTGGTATATAAGGAAAGGCAGCGTCTTGTAGACCCCACCGGTCGCCCTTGTTTGGGGACACAAAAAATGCAAACCGTGAAGATTCATCTTGTTAGATTGTTTTTTTTCCTTAGCAAAAGCCAGAATCCTCCAATATAATGTACATTTTGCAGCTACTATCTGTCTGTGGCCTCCATTAGTTATGGGAAAGGCCTCCATCAATAAGTATAATAGCATCTGATATTTAGAACCTATTTTTCCAGTGCTCACCATTGTTTCATCACTGTGCTCCCCCGGGTCGGCAGCCGTGTGGTCCCCCGTGCCGTGTACTGTAGTCACTGATGAGCCCCCAGTGTATAGCCCTATCAGGCTGCCTGCGAGAAGGAAACAGAAACACAAATTCCCGGCAGAGTCTTGCCTGGCAGGTGATGCCATTATAAGGATGACACATATGCAATGTCTGGATGAGGGTTTCTAAACTTTCTGTGGAAATGTCTGTGTAACGGGTAAGTGTACCCACAGCACCACCAGCCGCTAATATTCTGTATCCCAGCCGTGTCAGAATATACTCTGACTGGTGGAGCAATGGCTACCCAATGTGAACACTGCAGTATCTGGCGTTGTGACCCTGACATTTACAGTACTGCTTCACCCTGGTGGCCATCTGGGGCAGGCAGTAGCCATAGCATCCACACTTAGTCATCCTGACACAGTGTACATGACTTCACATGATGGGTACTACTGACCATCGTCTGCCTGCCCTCTCCATTCTGCAGGCTGGCCCAGAAGAGCACACAGCGGGGATTACCTGCCCACCAATGTTCCGGCTGCAGGATCACTATTGTCTATGAGCGGACTGATGTTGCAGCTCGGCCAGGGGACTGACACAGCAGTAATACCAGACGCAGCCTGGGTCACAAGGAAAGCAATGCTATGGTGGCCCACACTTTACCAGAGCCATTAATCACAAGCGACCATAATACCTGATACCAATGAAACGTATGCCCATTACCTGAGCTCCGATGCCAATGTAAGCAGAGCTGCTGATAGACCCAAAACACTCTGAGTCCACTGTCCACACTGGACATCAGTAGCCTAAGGAGGAGCCACCTCCAGGCCTAAAGAGGAGCCGCCTCCAGGCCTAAAAGGGGAGCCGCCTCCAGGCCTAAAAGGGGAGCCGCCTCCAGGCCTAAAAGGGGAGCCGTCACCAGGCCTAAAAGAGGAGCCGTCACCAGGCCTAAAAGAGGAGCCGTCTCCAGGCTTAAAAGGGTAGCCGCCTCCAGGCCTAAAAGGGTAGCCGCCTCCAGGCCTAAAAGGGTAGCCGCCTCCAGGCCTAAAAGGGTAGCCGCCTCCAGGCCTAAAAGGGTAGCCGCCTCCAGGCCTAAAAGGGTAGCCGCCTCCAGGCCTAAAAGGGTAGCCGCCTCCAGGCCTAAAAGGGTAGCCGCCTCCAGGCCTAAAAGGGTAGCCGCCTCCAGGCCTAAAAGGGTAGCCGCCTCCAGGCCTAAAAGGGTAGCCGCCTCCAGGCCTAAAAGGGGAGCCGCCTCCAGGCCTAAAAGGGTAGCCGCCTCCAGGCCTAAAAGGGTAGCCGCCTCCAGGCCTAAAAGGGTAGCCGCCTCCAGGCCTAAAAGGGGAGCCGCCTCCAGGCCTAAAAGGGTCCAGGTTTTAGTCTTATTTTGTTCCTGCTTCTTTTACATCCGCCGTACTTTACCAGTTACATGAGCCTTGTTTTTAAGTGCCAATTCTTATAGTGTCTAAAAACTGGCTACTTGTGACCTGCTGACAAGTCCCCGCCTTCTATAATGCCTCTGTCACTAAATGTTGAAGTTTGTTTTTATTCTTCATCAATCTTAATGGATTGCACTTAGGTACAGCAGGAAAGCTTCTGCCGCACCAGGGGTAGGAATACAGTCTAACACGCCAGAAGGAGGCCATTTTGGCTTGTATCTGGCTAGTCTGCTACTAACAAAATGTTTGGAAAAATAAAGTAAATGACAGTGTTTTATACAGCAGTATGCGGGGAAAGAAAAAATACAGGTGAAATATGTATGGCCAGGCGGAGTCCATAAGTAAAATGTGAGCAGGGCGTGCTGTGTGTGAGCGATGTATGGGATGATAATCTCAGCATACCCACCTACACCGCAGCTTTTTTGCCGTAGTGCAGCTATGACGTCTTGTGCTTTTAACCTTGTCTTATGCAGGAAGAAAAGGAGGTCACAAAGGTCGGGTGAGGCAGTACACAAGTCCGGAGGAGATCGACGCCCAGATAAAGGCTGAGCATGAGAAGGCGTTGGTACGTGTGCACTGTGGGATGTGTAGGCTCCCTCACGTTCAATAAGAGTCATGGTTTTCATTATTACTTTCCTCCTTACTACCACCAATGTGGAGAAATTGGTTTCATCACTACTTGTCTTCTGTCCTTTTTTTTTTTTTAAATTTGAATTTTTGCACACAATAGAAAAATGTTTTTACTTTATATGCAAATGAGGGGATCTCTGTGCCCCGATACTACTCCTTAGTAAACGTGCCGCACACCTTCCCTTAGATTAATTATCTGTGGTTAATTCATGTCAGGCTTCCTTACTGAAGCAGCGGCTACAGGGAGAAACTGAAGCTCTTTTCTCCCTGCAGCTGCTCCAGTCATTCTGCGGGGGCTGGAATACTCACGGCTCACTGAAAAGGGAGTGCTCTGTAATCCTGACCCTTTACTTTGACTGACAGCCTGCTCTGCACAGAAAGCTGTCAGTCAGTCTGCTGGAGAGTGATCACAGCCTCACTCCCTGTATAATGAGAGGCGACTATAACATCCACAGCACTGTTCCAGTGACTGGTAGCAAGCGACTACAGGGAGAATAAAACTTAATTTTCTCCCTGTAGCCACTGCTCCAATAAGGTAGTCAGACAGTCTTTGAAGGGAACCTGTCATCACCAAAAAAGTGATTTACCAGCAGATATAGTGGTAATATGCAGATTAATAGCTTACATATAGTTGGGTCACGCCAGGTGCCCAGGATTTTTGGTAAGGGCGCCGGTCCCAGCAGCTGCACTTCTGGTTTGTGTGTTAGTCAGCAGAGCGTTCCTGTGTTGGCAGGTCATCGGTGCAGGCTCATTATAATGGCTATACCAGCACTCTTCTCCATCACAGTCCATCTATAGACATTGACCTGTTCATATTCTTTCTGTAGGAAGCAGAACTCGAGGAAGGAGGTGTGGGAGGCACTGAAGACCCCACAAAGGCAAAGAAAGATCAGAGCTCAGATGAGAGTGAAGATGACGACGACTATCAGGTATTTTGTTTGAAGGAACATGGCATACTCCTAAGTAAACCTGTGCCATTACTTAAAAAACATGGCAGCCTTTTCTATGTTCTGTCCTCATCTGTTCTGCAGCATTAAGTGACTTTAAAGTATAAGACAAATGACTTCATTTATTGGATTTATCATATTTTCGAGCTATAACGGGGTATTCTGGTCTGAGTAATTGATGACATTGCTTGGATATGCCTTGGAGGTTCGTAATGTTGCACCTCCATAAATCTTGCACGGCTGCCTTCCTGGCCACTTGGCTGTGCAGGTGAACAACCCTACAGCCCCTTCATTCTTTGGTTCAGTGGTGGTCCTCGAGGTCAGGCCCAGCTAACCTGAGATGGCTGCCAGCCAAACCATCAATGGAAGCATCGTTTGTCCGACTAATGTGTATGGCCGGCCTTGGTCTTCTTTGCTCTCATGTATTTGTCTGATATCTACCTCCTGATATCTTACTTTACCCACGCTGGATCATCGGCTACATAGCTTGGCCCTGGTGGTCTGAAGTGTTACGTGACGAGCTCTGCACTAATTCCAGTGGCCGTCTGCAGCGCTGTAAAGGCGGCTGTGGATTATCATTCACCTCTGTACCATTTTTAGTGTCACAGCTTCACCCCACCTTTCTTTTTTACTCTTAAGATAACCATGATGCCAACTTTTTAGTACTATTGCAATTTGAAAGTGTTAATTTTATTGTAGACATATAATTAAGATGTAAATGTTTTTATCCTTCAGCAAAAGCGTAAAGGAGTAGAAGGCTTAATTGATATAGAGAATCCTAATCGTGCAGCACAGGCGTCTAAAAAGGTCACTCAAGTTGATGTTGAAGGACCGAGGGAACTGTCCCGAAGAGAAAAGTAAGTTCTGATTGCCAGAACACGGCTCATCCATCCTCCATCACTTTGGTCAATCAGTCTCACTGTTAGTGTTTCAGACTTATTAGTAACCTGTCAAATTAGTTAGTTAATTAAAACTGACGATTTACTATATATTCAGTGTTCTGTACCTGTGTATATGACTTGTTAGGGCATAAAACTAATGGGGATAATGTAGAAACCATTAGATGGTCACCACACTTACAGAGCTTAGGGGTTTAGGCCTTAATTTACATTATCCCCAGTGGGTTTGCACTATACATATAGTTTTGTGTTTGTTTGTCAGGTTTTTTAATATTCATATAATAAAAGCTGTTTTAGAAGAATTCATGGAATTAGTTTTTGATTGTTTTTTCTCCATTTATATTGCAATTGTAAAACATTTGTTAGGGCATCTACACGTCTTGGAGGGCATCCCATCCCCTCTGAGCCAGGGCGGAGAGAGACACTTAGAAAAAGTAGAAAAAGCGTTTCATTCTCAGGCGGACTTGGCTGGCCGTACGTTTCAGACCTAAATATTCCCGCAGTGGCCTCTCCCCTGCAATCCCTGCTGTGCCCAGTACAGCCTGCATCGCATACAGACAACTCTCAGGGACGTCATGTATAAGCAGCAGTAATGCAGTATTCTTCCTTATCATTTCATCATCAAGACAAATGGTAACAGTCGTCCTATAATAATCTGCAGTCTGAATGATATTCGCCTAGAAAATAGTTCTGCTTGTTCTAGTCCAAGAATCCTCACCGTCGCCTGCTCCACTGGATGTCAGTTATTCTGCTTCGTGGCCTTTACCGCAGTCCAGCATGACCTCAGTCCTTACAGACAGCTGAAAGTAAACTGTTTTCTGGACAACAGCCCAATTATGTGGAAAGCTACGGTATATATGTGCAAATCTGAGTCTGTATAAAATGGACTGACTTCTAAAATATATAATACATTGGGTTCAGTTGTACAAAGCAGCATCTGCTGTTAATGTTTTCCTAAGAATTTGGGAAAGTTATGAAATGTCTTATAAATATTTGTTCTGTTCCTGATCTAAGGATCTCAGCTGTTAGTTGAGATGAATCTGTGCTGCACTTTATGTACATGCTCAGTAGTGACCAGGGCTGTGGAGTCGGAGTGGAGATGAATCTGTGCTGCATTTTATGTACATGATCAGTAGTGAGGCAGGGCTGTGGGGTCGGAGTGGAGATGAATCTGTGCTGCACTTTATGCACATGCTCAGTAGTGACCAGGGCTGTGGGGTCGGGGGAAATGAATCTGTGCTGCACTTTATGCACATGCTCAGTAGTGACCAGGGCTGTGGGGTTGGAGTGGAGATGAATCTGTGCTGCACCGTATGCACATGCTCAGTAGTGACCAGGGCTGTGGGGTCGGGGGGAAATGAATCTGTGCTGCACTTTATGCACATGCTCAGTAGTGACCAGGGCTGTGGGGTCGGAGTGGAGATGAATCTGTGCTTCACTTTATGTACATGCTCAGTAGTGACCAGGGCTGTGGAGTCGGAGTGGAGATGAATCTGTGCTGCATTTTATGTACATGCTCATGTCATGTCGGACGCTGTTCAGACCAGGTTGTTCGACAGACAGCGGTAATTCCGCTTTTGACCACTATGCGCTCGGCTAGATTTTATCTAGGTGGTCCGGGGTTAATTTACCTGATGCTCGGATTGGAAGCTGGGCCATGCCCATTGCCTTTAAATAGTTCTCCTGAACATTGGGTGTCGCCGATTATAGCTTCTGTCTTGTGCGTTGTTATCTCGGTCTGGAGTGGTGAGCTAGTAGTTGGAGTATCGTTGCTGGTGGTGTATTTCCCTTTGTCTTATTTACTCCTTCCTATATTTGTATTTATTTTGCCCTGCACATTTATAGTGTATTCCTGAGTGACTGCGGCGTGGTGTATATTTTCCGTTATCCCTGTCTGTGCTAACTGTGGGTATTGGTGTATTATCTTTTCACTGGGTGGTGGGCGGTGGTTTCAGCCTAGGGTTGAAACAGGAGAAAGGGCGAGGGTCGAGGCCTAGACATGCACACCATCAGTGTAAACTCTAGGTAGAGGGTCAGTCAGGATTTCCCTAGTCTGAGGGAAATTGCAGGGGCCCGGGTTATTAGCTCTTGCCCGCCTAGTCTCCCCGTGACAGCTCAGTAGTGACCAGGGCTGTGGGGTCGGAGTGGAGATGAATCTGTGCTGCACTTTATGCACATGCTCAGTAGTGACCAGGGCTGTGGGGTCGAAGTGGAGATGAATCTGTGCTGCACTTTATGCACATGCTCAGTAGTGACCAGAACTGTGGAGTCGGAGTGGAGACAAATCTGTGCTGCATTTTATGTACATGCTCAGTTGTGACCGTTGCTGTGGGGTCGGGAGTCAGGGAAACTGAGGAGTCAGAGTCGGGTTTGGCTTACCGACTCCACAGCTCTGGTTATTACACATTTTTATTTTATAACTGTGAAGTGAAACACAGTAGCTAAAAAATCCTGCAGAGAACATACAAGTGCTGTCTCTTTGGTCTGATTCTAGCTTAGGACGCCGCTGCTGCAAGGCACTGTGCTACATAGTGAGCTCCCCAGCCGGCTGTGGTGGAGGGTAGTTATCATAGGGTCAGTAAAACTAGTGTCTAGGGAACAATTGTCAGCTCTTGATAACACCTAAGGCCACGTTTAGTATGTGGTCAGTACGTTACATCAGTATTTGTAAGCCAAAACCAAGGGTGGAACAAATAGATGAAAAGTAAAATAGAAACACGTCACCACTTCTGCATTTATCACCCACTCCTGGTTATAGCTTACAAATACTGATGTAAAATACTGACCAAATACTAAACGTGTGACCATAACCTTAGAGACATTTTTTTACTGCATAATTCAGAGAGGACAGTATAATAAGCGTGGAGCAGTAAGGGTATGTTCAGACCACCAATGCCATGGGCTTGCTGGTCTTTCACTGCCCTGCAATGATGATTTGCCAACTATGTGCTTGTGTCTCAGCAGTTACATACAGGCATTTCCCTTGTGGCCAGTGATTGGCTGTGGTGGTCACATGCTGCTCATGTGGGCATTACCCCTGAGGCCAGTGATTGGCTGTGGCGGTCACATGCTGCTCATGTGGGCATTACCCCTGAGGCCAGTGATTGGCTGTGGCGGTCACATGCTGCTCATGTGGGCATTACCCCTGAGGCCAGTGATTGGCTGTGGTGGTCACATGCTGCTCATGTGGGCATTACCCCTGAGGCCAGTGATTGGCTGTGGCGGTCAGGTGCACATGGTTGACTTGTCCTCTATGCAATTAACCATTTTCTCTGCTGCATTTTTTTTTTAAATTCAGCACCATCCTTATTTCTCCTCTGCTGTATACCATCATTCACTTGTTGGAAAGGCTTATGTTCCTCAGCTCACTCGAATCCTGTGGAATTGCTTGTGCCCATAGTTCTCCAGTGAATATATCTTGATCCTGTGACCAGCTGGGACATGTAGTTCTTCTGCCACTACTAACTATACTAGTCCTATTTATCACAGCAGAAGATATAATGGCGTACTTGGGGGTCCTTGACATAGTAACATTGATAAATGCTGCTCTAGAATGACCTTTGTACTTTCTGATGTCCAGGACATATGTATATATATATATATATTTCTCAATAAGTGCTTATTCATACAGACCTGCCGTCCTGCGTCCACCATTACAATATTACCGCTATCTAATGTCGTGCCTCTAATAATGAAGCTTCTGTTTTTCATTTGCAACAGAGAGGAAATAGAAAAGCAAAAGGCAAAAGAACGCTACATGAAGTTGCATTTAGCAGGGAAAACAGACCAAGCGAAGGCTGACCTGGCCCGTCTGGCAATCATCCGAAAACAGAGGGAAGAGGCAGCAAAGAAGAAGGAGGAAGAAAAAAAAGGTAAGTGTGCAATAGGCCACTTCCGCTGCCTTAGGATCATCTTGCAGAGCTTACATTATCATCCTTACAACTACCATATCTGTTGGGGAATAGCCGAGACTGTATGGGGTACAGGCCGGTACCATTGGCAGTGGTGCTGCCCCACTGACCACAGCAAGATGCCGGGACTAGAAGGCTGACGCTGAGTCTGACAGGACCCCGCTCAGGCCTAACCGTGATAATACAGAACTGCTGTATAAGAAAAAGTAGCAATGGAGTCCTCTCCAAATTTCCATTCTAACCCGTTATAAAACATACCATAAAAGTGAAAATAAATCCAAATGAACACATCCCCATCACTAACTGTTACTACGGTAGGCCCAGCAAACTAACTCTAATTTAAAGAGTGGTCCTAAAATGTCCTTTCTAAATAAATATCTTTACAGCCAAACCAGTTGTATAAGTACCTTTATTACACTTCTCCCTATCCTGCTAATCCCTAAATGTGTTTTTTTACTGCACTTCCTGTGACATTTCATGTGAGAGGAGTCTCACACGGGACCTCAAAGGAGGCTGGGACTGCATACACTTCCTCGCAGCATCCAGCACCCCTCCTGACACAGTACGTTAACAGTGGGCAGCACTGAAGATATTTACTACAGTATCTTGCATCGCCGCCCTCTGAAGATGGATGGATCCATGGTGATAGAAGTGATAAGAGAGGTGAGTGCAGCACCGGCACTCTGCTTCTATCTCTGCTGCCTCATCTTCTAACTGCGAAACCAGTCGTCTTCGGGGAGCGGTGATAGAAGCACTGAGTCACAACAGCACCACTCCCTGATGATGATCCAGGACATCTTCAGAGGGCGGTGGTGATGCAAGAAACTGTGGTAAATAACTGGAGTGCTGCCCCATGATCAAGGCCTATTCCGGGAAAGGTGATAGATGCTGCAGAGAAGTGTGCAGCCTCAGAGTCCGGTGAGAGACTCTTCCCAAGCAATACGTCACAGGAAGTGCAGGAAAAGCAAGCACATTGAGGGATTGGATAGCTAGGGAGAAGTTTAGGCTGTTGTATAATAAAGCTAAATACAAAAGTGGTTAGGATGTAAGGATACATATCTCGGAAGGACATTTTAATTACAGGACAACCCCTTTAACGCACCTTTCAAAAGCACAGAAAATGATGCAGAATTTCCAATTAGAGTTGCCCGCAAAAATTCGACAGAGCAATACAGAAGTCATGTTGAGATTTGACCTAAATCTCATCCACATCTAGCAGAGAATTTCCATGTGGAGTTTACAGTATAATTATGTTGTGCACTTGGTGGGGTTGAAAAGCGCAGGCTCTAGAGCTGAGCCTGCTCCATACATGGCAGGTCCCGGCTGTGTGACCAGAGCTATAGATATAATAGTTTAAATCGCTACACTTTTTTTCTGTCCCTTTTTTCAAGAGCCATAACTTTTTTCTATTGTTATGTCTACAGGACAAGTAATTTTGAATGACACCAACCATTTTACCGTATAATGTATTGAAAATGGTAAAAAAAACAAAAACAATTCCACATGGGATGAAATGGTTAAAAAACACTATTCCACTATCGTGTTCATCGTAACTGGCAATATGATTCTCCAGGTCAGCACGAATACAGCAATACCAAACTTTTAGTTTACATTTTAAGAGGTGAAAAAAAGTTTTGGACTTTAAAAAAAAATAAATAAATAAATTTCAGCCTTTGAAGCGTTTGTCCCATACAAGATACGGCCACCACCTTTCAGCCCATCATTCTGATATGCTGTATATCTGCCCCCAACCAAACCTGCAAAACAAGAAAAAGACCTTTTATTATACTCCCCTGCGGGGCGGTCCGGTCCAGTGGACGTCGCTGTCTTCGTCTGGCACGTGCCGTCTTCTTGTGATGCTGTCCTCCTTGGTTCATATGGATGACACATCCTACTTCATCCACACAGTCTCCCCGGCATTGCGCTCCTGTGCAGGCGTATTTCTTAGCCCCCGACCAGGGCAGAGCAAAGTACTGCAGTCACATGCGCCGGGAAAGGTCAGAAAGCCCCTGTGCATGCGCACTGCAGTACTTCACACTGGTCAGGGCAGATAAGTACGCCTGCGCAGGAGTGCGATACCGGGGAGTCTGTGTGGATGCAGTAGGACGCGTCAGCAATACGAATCAAGGAGGACAGCATCACAAGACCTAGACCAGCGACACCCTTCGGACCGGACCGCCCCTCCGGTGAGTATAATAAAAGGTGTTTTTCTTTTGTTGTAGCCCGGATTGGGGGCAGATATACTGTTGTATATCAGGGCTGAAAGGTGGTGATGGCCGTACATCATATGGGACAAACCTGGTGACTAGGGTTGAGCGACCTTGACCTTTTTAGGGTAGAGTCATGTTTTGCGAAACCCGACTTTTTGAAAAGTCGAGTCGGGCGAAATCGGCCGATTACTGCGAAAAGTCGAGGATCGGCCGGAACACGAAACCCTATGCACGTCAATGGGTTTTTTGTTTTGTTTTTTTTTTTTTTGTTTTTTTTTTTCTCTCTCTCTCCCTCTCTCCCTCTCTCCCTCCGTCCCAGCCCCGCAAATTTCGTTTGACACATTGCAAATCCCTGCTGCGCACAAGCGCTAAAATGATCATAGGCGTGCACGCCCCTAACCCCTATGTCATCACTCTGCCCACACTCCTTCATTGGCTGAAAAAATGGCGCTAAATGCATCATACGAAACGCGACTTTGGCGCCAAGATCGCGTACCGCATGGCCGACCCCACACAGGGATCGGGTCGGGTTTCATGAGACGCCGACTTTGCCAAAAGTCGGCGACTTATGAAAATGAACGATCCGTTTCGCTCAACCCTACTGGTGACAGGTTCCCTTTAATAAAACTTTTAATTTTTGAATGGGGAAAAGATGGGTATTTTAAACTTTTATATAGGTTTCTCTCTTTATATTTTTAAAACATTTTTTTCCATTCCTTTTCCCCTTTATGGGAGTTGAACCTATATAGTATACTTATATACTGCAATACTACAGCCCGTGTCAGTAGCTGAGCATCGCAGGAGGACTAGGATGGCAGTTATGGGGCTGTCAGTGGGCCCTTCACAACTATGGTAATTTAAGAGCACCCCACAATTGTATCGCTTGGGGCCGCTAAGAGTCGGTGCTTGCACGCTGTCGAGCAGGCCATTTAAATGGAGCAGTCAGTGATGGACAATAGCATCTAAATGGTTAATGGCAACGATCGGCGCTGGCTCCGGAGGCTGCTGTTATTTTGGCTATGTAATATTTGTTGTGTACGGTGCGGGCTCCGCTCCTGAGCGTGCTCCATACAGCCCTCAGCAACCGGTGACAAATCTACATGACTGGGGAGGAGTATAAACGCTGTAGTGAATATAGAGTAGGACCACACATGGGTCTCGCCCACAGCATGTTATTTCTTGGCTTATATACCGACCTCACCCCGAATTTATTGAAGCAGCATTTCTGCAGCGCTCAACTATTTATGGCAGACCCATTGACATTGAAAGGATCTACTGCCGACCATGTTCTCCTCCATTCCTTACAAGATGGGGCTCCAAAGTCTCGTCAGGATCGCAGCGGGGGTTCCACTGGTCAGACCCTTGAAATCAGCAAGTATAACTTGTCATTTTTGGAAACCCCTTTAATAACTTGTATCAGGGTTTCATCACTATGACCTCTTGTAATTGATATATCACCAAACCACTTAGTGTTATAGCAATAAGCTGCATAAATAGCACTGGTGGTAACACTTGTTTCATTCTTCCAATAATACTCTACCAATATGGCTGGCTGCTTTCTGTCTTTATTTATTTTTCTGTGACTATCTGCATTAAAAGATAACTTGGAATGACCAGAGCAGTCACACTACACTGATGCTTCCTGCTGTCCATAGATCACTTGTCAGCTTTGCTGTATAGTTGGGGGAGATGAACAGAGTCCTCTCATTATCATATCATTGGATTTTACTGTGCTCCTGATGGCCGAGATAAGGCAAAATATTAGATGTCTACACCGACAAGGCTCAGGTTCCAGCGTCTCTCTCTCTTACCGGTTTCTAGCAGAATTGCAGTACTCTAATATTTTGTGGTGACTGTAGCTATAATATTCTATGACTTATGTAAAAGACAATTATTGTCGTGGCCAAGTGCACACACCCACAAGAGCAATATGGCCGCCCCCATGAAAAAAATGTAAAATAAAAGAAACTAGAAAATTATATATTTAAAAAATCTAAAAAATACTTTTATGATAAAGTGGAGGAGTTGCCAATATCAAGTGATCAGATTATAACTTTAATATTTGAAAGGTTCTTCAAATATGGAATAAATCCCATGGGCAATTAATTATAGCTTTGATACAGCTCCTCCTTAGTAAAATGCATGCCTTGAAGCGTGGTGCTGGACTGTGCGGAGCACCAGCTCAGACCTTCACGCTGGGCCCTCCGGATGGCTTCTGGGGCAGTGCAGGCGATGCTGGGGCAGTGCAGGCGATGCTGGGGCGGTGCAGGCGATGCTGGGGCGGTGCAGGCGATGCTGGGGCGGTGCAGGCGATGCTGGGGCGGTGCAGGCGATGCTGGGACAGTGGGGGCGGTGCAGGCGATGCTGGGGCGGTGCAGGCGATGCTGGGGCGGTGCAGGCGATGCTGGGGCGGTGCAGGCGATGCTGGGGCGGTGCAGGCGATGCTGGGACAGTGGGGGCGGTGCAGGCGATGCTGGGGCGGTGCAGGCGATGCTGGGGCGGTGCAGGCGATGCTGGGACGGTGCAGGCGATGCTGGGACGGTGCAGGCGATGCTGGGACGGTGCAGGCGATGCTGGGACGGTGCAGGCGATGCTGGGACGGTGCAGGCGATGCTGGGGCGGTGCAGGCGATGCTGGGGCGGTGCAGGCGATGCTGGGGCGGTGCAGGCGATGCTGGGGCGGTGCAGGCATTGTGGGGGCAGTACAAGCAATGCTGGGGCGGTGCAGGCCATGCTGGGGCGGTGCAGGCCATGCTGGGGCGGTGCAGGCCATGCTGGGGCAGTGCAGGCCATGCTGGGGCAGTGCAGGCCATGCTGGGGCAAGCGCTTAATCACCTTTTACCTTCCTTTACTATGGAAGGAGCAATTTGTGTACCGGTTATAGAGTTACATAGAGTTTTTGATATTGTCTCTGCTGTTGAGTTTTTGATATGATTATTTCTCTTTTTTTAATATCTATTTTATTTTCCAGTAAAAGATGGAGTGGGAGCGGCGGGCAGAGGAATGCAATCAATGTCTCTTAATAAATAACGACTAGCGCACAGAGACCACATCAGCGGACCCTAGGGCCAGTGCGGCCAGGTCTGTAGACTCCGTGACTAGCCAGTACTCTGGCCCTTTGTGTGTCCACCATATGCTACTCCTGATCAAGTCGTCGCAGCGTTTACATGCTGAGGATATGAAAAGAAAGACTGGACACTCACTGAGCACATATTTATTACATGCTGAGTGTTTGTGGAGCTGGGGTTCCGGGACAGGGGAATAAAGTTTGGAATTCAAACTAAATGTTCTGGATTTTACTATTTCTTTTTCATCTAAAAGTAATGACTTCTACCTGCTTGAGTCCACTGTCTGTATAATAAACCCTGAGTTACCAGTTCTTACAGGGGGCGACTAGTAACATTTACTCACCGAATCAACATCTCTGTCAATAAATAGAAGCTTTCATATCTTCAGAGCCCTAAAATCGGCCTCGTCCGGCTGGCGCAGAGTATGGTAAAAACCAGAATAAAATGTGTAGATACTAAAGCAAGAGAAACATGCCTGAAATTACTGCAGAAAACATGGCCATGAGAACGGCATGCTAGGACACAGGGCTTTTTCCGTGCGGTTTACAAATCATTCAGTAGTTTTCCGTTTTGTGATGGTCTAATGTGTGTGTGGGGGGCTTCAACAAACATCAGCTCAACCCACTGATATCAAGAGGCTCGGCCGACGTTCTTGTGTGGCTGGAGGCCTCCTGACTCCCCTAAAACATAGAAGGACCCGACGTGTCATATGTAGGACCACCGATCTGTCACCAGAGGAATCTGACAGCCTGCTGTGTATGAAGAAGTTGGGAAAGGTAGGGCCGAACGGTGGCCGGCTATCAGCTTTCTACAGTGTATGAGAGTCTTAAGACATTGTTCAGATAGGTTTGTATTCTTATCAAACAGTGGTCTAAAAGACATTCATGGCAAGAAGAGCCTGGCCTGCAGCAAGCCGATTGTAGAACTGACCATTTGGTATCATCAGTTCCACTTACAAGGGTCCGCTCACTCCATGGAGGTTTCTTAGGGCATAAAAAGTTGATTATAGTACACCTTACACAGAAACTCATCTGACCCATACTGCCCAAACCCCGGGCAGCGTAGATCAGAGCCTGGCTGCACAATTGCAGACAGGTATATCTTCTCTTAAAAGGAACCTGTCGCCCCCAAAATCGATGATGAGGTAAGCCCACCGGCATCAGGGTCTTATCTACAGCATTCTGGAATGCTGATGCCGATGTTACCTAAAAGAGGTTATATTATACTCACCCAGGGGCTGTCCCCGGGGCCGGCGTCAGCACCCGGCGCACCCGGGAAAGTGCCGGGGCCCTGACAAGACAGGGGGGCCCACTCACGCAGTCATACATCCATCTGGCCGCTTTAACCCTTTCTACCCTTTCAATTTGCCCTGCCTGGCACAAGCATCTTCTCAGTCAGTGCAGGGCCAGGCACATAGGGGTTAAGGACACAGCCAGCGTGACATTGTGGGCTGAGAGTTCTCCTGCTCTGCTCTCCTGGCTGTGTGCACTGTGCAGTGCTGAACTAATCAGGCACAGGCAGATTCCGGACTGGAGGAGCTGCTACCGGCACCTGAGTGAGTGCCATGCTATATCGCTGTATATTCTGACAGTCTGGGTGACCTGGGGCGGCCATGGGCTGGGCGGCTGCAGCTGACATATATATATATATATATATATATATATATATATATATATATATATATATATATATATATATATATATATATATATATATATATATATATATATATACTACAGCAGCCGCCCAGCACAGCCTGTATAGATACACCGCACAGTACCTCTCCCCTGTATATATACACCGCACAGTGCTTCTCCCCTGTATATATACACTGCACAGTACCTCTCCCCTGTATATATACACCGCAC
The DNA here is from genome assembly GCF_051348905.1 of Ranitomeya variabilis. NCBI lineage: Eukaryota > Metazoa > Chordata > Amphibia > Anura > Dendrobatidae > Ranitomeya > Ranitomeya variabilis. The sequence continues at coordinate 80,908,661 of NC_135238.1, forward strand.
AGTACCTCTCCCCTGTATACATACACTGCACAGTACCTCTCCCCTGTATATATACACTGCACAGTACCTCTCCCCTGTATATATACACCGCACAGTACCTCTCCCCTGTATATATACACTGCACAGTACCTCTCCCCTGTATATATACACTGCACAGTACCACTCCCCTCTATATATACTCCGCACAGTACCTCTCCCCTGTATATATACACCGCACAGTACCACTCTTCCTGTCCTGTATATATACACTGCAGAATTTACAATAGCTATCACTCATGTAAGAAGTGAAATCTGGCATTGTACTCTACCTATATTTCTCTGCTGTATCTGGGCATCATGAATCGTGGTATGTGTTAAAGGGGGGGGCCCACTGAGACTCTTTCGCCCGGGGCCCTCAAAAACCTGGAGCCAGCCCTGGCTGTCCCGCTGCGGTCCGGTCAAATGGGTGTCTCAGGTCTGCTCCGGCGCCTCCTATCTTCATTCCATGACGTCCTCTTCTGGTCTTCATGCCGCGGCTACGGCGCAGGCGTACTTTGTCTGCCCTGTTGAGGGCAGAGCAAAGTACTGCAGTGCGCAGGTGCTGGGTCTCTCTGACCTTTCCAGCGCCTGCGCAGACAAAGTACGCCTGCGCCGGAGCCGCGGCGTGAAGACCAGAAGAGGACGTCATGGAATGGAGATGGGAAGGCGCCGGAGCGGACCTGAGACACCCATCGGAGCAGGACCGCCCCTGGGTGAGTATGATCTAACCTCTTTTTCTCCTCTTTCAGGTAACATCGGCGGCTTATCTACAGCATTACAGAATGCTGTAGATAAACCCCTGATGCCGGTGAGCTTACCTCACCATCGATTTTGGGGGTGACAGGTTCCCTTTAAACGCTCCGGCTCAGAGAAGATATACTTTAAGGGCAAACGGCCATATTTCTCGTGTGAGGATCGCACTGCAATTCTCGGACTGACCATCTGCTCTCCTGACCTGAAAGTGAGAGCTGTATAGAAATATGTCACGCTCCAGTCAGGAGAGGGGCGGGCCAGTCCATGCACTGTGATACGATCCTTGCATGAGAAATACGGCCGTCTGTCTGCACCTGGTCGTCTAATGGTTAAATGGAGACCTGGAGAGGCGTACAAGCCACAGTACCTTGCACCCACTGTGAAATTTGGTGGAGGATCGGTGATGATCTAGGGATGCTTCAGCAAGGCTGGAATTGGGCAGGTTGTTCTTTGTGAAGGATGTATGAATCAAGCTGCATACAAGGTTATCCTGGAACAAACTGTTGATTCTTTCTGCTCAGGCAATGTTCCCCAACTCTGAGGACTGGTTTTTCCAGCAGGAAAATGTGCCGTGCCACACAGCTAGGTCAATCAATGTGTGGATGAAGGACCACATCAAATCCTGTCATGGGCAGCCCAATCTCCAGACCTGAACCCCATTGAAAACCTCTGGAATGTAATCAAGAGAATTATGGATAGTCACAAGCCATCAAAGAAAGAAGAACTGCTTACATTTTTGCACCAGGAGTGGCATAAGGTCACCCAAAAGCAGTGTGAAAGACTGGTGGAAAGCATGCCAAGACGCATGAAAGCTGAGATTAAAGATCATGGTTATTCCATAAAATATTGATTTCTGAACTCTTCCTGAGTTCATTACATTAGTACATCAATACATTAGTATTGTTGTTTCTATATTATTATGAACTTGTTATTTTTTCATTATTTTAGGTCTGCAAGCAATGCATTTTTTTGTTATTTTGACCATTTCTCCTTTTCAAGAAAAAAATACAAAATTATTGCTTGGAAATTCGAAGACATGTTCTCAGTAGTTTATAGAATAAAAGAACAATTTACATTTTACTCAAAAATTTATCTATAAAGAGAAAAATCAGACAAACTGAACATTTTGCAGTGGTCTCTTAATTTGTGCCAGAGCTGTATACTAAGTTAGAGTATTGATACTGGCAGTGAAAGGGTCAGCTCAGCACATGTCTCCTGGTAAGGCTACTTTCACATTTACGTCTTTTGCTGACCATCACAATGTGTCGTTCTGTGGAAAAAACGTATCCTGCAAAGTTGCCCACAGGATGCGTTTTTTTCACATTGACTTGTGTTACCGACGCATCGCGACATATGGACACACGTTCCGTACGTCGTGCACTGGATGCGTCGGTATTTGGCAGACCGTTGTAGTGAAAAAACGTTCAAGGGAACGTTTTTTCATACGTTGTGTCCTGCATTTTCAACTGCGCATGCGCGGCCGGAACTCCACCCCCTCTACCCTGGGACTTCACAATGGGCAGCGGACGCGATGAAACACTGCGTCCGCTGCCCATGTTGTGCACAAATTCGGCAACGTCTGTCGGTACGTCGCGCCGACGCTTTGCGACGGGCGACTACCGACGGAGGTCAGAAAGAAGCCTAAGGGAAGCAGGGCTGTGGAGTCGGTAAGCCAAACCTCAATTTCCATGACTCCGACTCCACCAAAATGGCCTCTGACTCCGACTCCACAGCCCTGAAGGCAAGAGTCAGACATCTGCATTACTCGGAAGAGAATCACAATGCAATGTTCGGACTGGCTGTCGGCTCTCCCGACCCGAGGGTGATGGCTGCATAGCTCATATATGATGTGAGACACTAATGGCCCTCGGCTCCTGCTCTTCTGCCAGCGTGATCCGAGTGTCATGCTACTGTGCTTTGATCATCTTGAATCAGAAAATCACAGCACAGAGGCTGAGGAGACGGGGAAGTCATTTCTTGCCGACATCTTCGGGAATCACACTGCACTCGGGTGACATCCAAGTGCAGTGCGATGTTTCACGCTCACTCATAGACTTGTATGGATGAGTGTGTTTTGATTCTGAATCTGCATGAGAAAATAATCTCAGATGTGATCTGCCCCATAGAATAACACTGGGCTGAGTGCTTTGCTATGTCATTAATAATTATGGTAATGCTAAGTTGACCTAAAACGGAAAGGTTTTTTCTGATTTCACGTCAGATATTGAGAAAAACATGCAGATGTGTCTTTTTATATAGTGGATGGAAACGTCAGGTTTCAACTGTAGATGCCATTTTTTCCAGTCACTCGAGGGTTGTTGACCAGTAGCCTGCACAGGAATTGGTTCCCAGCCGGTAACGCAGCTTCTTCTATCTGCCACATTCGGGTAGTGTAGCCCATGGTTTTTTAACTTTGAACCTGTGAACTCTGGTTCCAGCTGTATCGCTAGGAACACTGAATGCACTTTCTAATTTTTTGTATCCTTTTCTTTGTATGCACAAGGCACCGATCTGTTCTCTTAACTTTTTCGTACCACTTTTTGACAACCAAAGAATATTGGTGAACTGGAGCCCATTTTCATGAGGGACTGGCTAGGATTCCTGAGGAGCTCTGCCAGAAACTGCTGTCAGATTATGCTTCATGTCTGGAACAGGTCATAACAGCCAACATTGCTCTACTAAGTACCAAAATACACTTGTTTTTCCAATAATCTTTATCGGTTTTATAAATTTTATAACGGGGAAGGGTAAAGAATAAGGGAAAGCAAGGTAGAGGGGAAAAAGGAAAAACCCCATATAATATGGGGAAAAAGGAAAAAAAGACAGGTATACATACAGACATTCCCGTAGGTTTACACAACACAACTGTCGCTTAATGTCAGCACCTGAAATAAAAACTCTAACAGTACACGTATACAATTGCATATGACCTCAAATTAAATGTTGCTCAATATCAGCGTCTGAAAATAAAAGTCAGTATATATTATGTAAAGTATGAAAACCTGTCAAGTCTGGGAACACCTTAAGGTGACCCTAAGACTGGCTGGAGGGCAATGTTCGGTTCTTTTAAGTAAAATAACAAGTGGAATAAAGGTCTTTTCAAGTAGGATGTATATTTGATGTACACAGAGAGGAGGTATCGGAAGAAACAGCAGAAATGTCAATCCTGTTCTTTTCAGACAGTTAATTCCTTCCAACAGAGATGAGTGTGAACAATTTTGAAGCAAATTTCACTTGTAGATTGAAAGTCTTTGTCCATTGGTATGTTATTCCGGCGTGTAGAAGTTCCCGAGTGGTTTGAAAGAATGATTTTCGTTTTTGCAGGGTATCTTTAGACAAGTCCTTGAAAAAAGATAAGTTGCTGTACGGAGATGGAAGGTGTTTTGAGTCTCTTGTCAGCATAAGGAGATCATTCTTTACCCCTGTAGGATCGAGAGATACGATGACATCTCGAGCAATGTTTGTAGGGAGAGAGAGTGGCCTTTGGATTCTGAAAACCTTGATCAGATTTTTTCCTTTGTTTTTGGGTAATAAGTGAGAGATCATTGACGAAATATAATTTTTTAACTGTGAGGGCTGGGCCGACGCCGGTATTCCTCTGATTTTTATGTTATTTTTCCTTTTGAAGTCTTCATAATTAGCCAAGTAGTCTCTAAAATAGTTGATGTCTTTTTGGATCCTCTCCAGAGAGTCTGAGAGTATGTGTGGACTATGAGCATGGATAGAGGGCGAGATCCGGGAGTTTTTGTCTGTAGAGTCTGTTATTTTTGAGTCTTGAAGAGGGGCATCAGGGGCCTTGGTAGAATTTAAGTTAGAGTCTTTGACTATAAAATGTAGTGTATCTTTAAAAAGCTTCTTGATAAAAGATTCAGAGGCTTTTACTGTATTTGATTGTTGAAGGTCAGATATCTTAGATTCGTATCCACGTGTATTAGTACCCAAGATGTTTGCCGATGTTAAAAAGGCTCTGTAGATATTGATCATAAAGCTCTCAGATGGGTAGTCATCAGAAGCTGGTATGTTATCTATTAAAGAAACATTAGAGATATGGTCCTCAGGCCCTGCATCCGATTTCTCTTGACCCAAGTTAATTTTATTTGGCTGGAATAGGAATTTTCCTATGGGCTCATAAGTCTCGTATTCAGTAGAACTCTCTGAGGAGGAATGTTGGGATGAATTTTTGTCAGAATCTGTAAAATTAGTAAAGTCGCTGTCCCCATAGTCAAAGGTATCCATCATTTTGGTAAATTCTTCTGAGTAGACACTTTCTAGCCCCTCTGATGAATTAGAAGAATTATCTGTATCATGGTTTACATCCAGCTATTCCTTTTGATCTACTGTGTCGCTATTGTTTTTGTCGGCTGGTTCCATAGTAGAGGTCAAATTAGGAAGTATTTTTTGGATTGGATTATTTCTTCAAAGCTTTTAATAGAAAGAAGCCTGGTTTCTTCTAGTATAGATTTTTGTTGTGACCGTATTTGTTTAAAGGGGTCACTTTCTGATGTGTCAGATGACTGGTCACAGCCATTCCAATTTGTTGATAAAACCCCTTTAACAGATGGGCTTATACATAGTTGCCCTTTATTGTCAGGGTTTTCATGAGTTTCCCCTATGATTTTATTTTTGGGGTATCAAAAGAAGGTTTAAGGGTGGCACCTCTCCTCAATATAGGAAGAGGTTGTGAGGCATTATATAACTGTACCGGTGTTCCAATCGCTATTCCACCACTTTGTAGTGGCAAGACTCCCTCCTCCCTAACTGTCACCACATCAGCCTCTTCACCTAGTGTAGCTTCTGCATGATTGCCCCTTATTGTTTGGGTAATTATCAATTTCCTCTGTGATTTTTGGGCAATTATATGAAGGATTAGAGGTAGCACACCTCTCTGAAGCATTAAGAGGCTGAGCGGCGCTATATAGTAGTGGCGGTGTACCATTCGCTGCTTCACAGTATAGCTGAACACCTCGCAGCGGCGGGACTCCCTCTTCCCTCACTGCTGCTGCATCAGCCGTTCTGCATGCGGTGACATCGCAAGCGGCCGGCGGAGGAATCACCGGACCGAGTCGGTCCTGAAGGACTTGCCTGGTGTTACGGTAAGGGACAAGTCCTGGAGTCCTTCCGCAGCATCGCGGCTCCCGATCTCACTGCAAACTCCCGGCTCTTCTTCCCCTCCTTTTCAGCGAATAACGGTGCCACAGAGAATGCAAGGTTCTTCGCTGGTGGCATTTTACACCCAGGAGCTCTGCTAATGCAGCTGTGCTCCTGTCTGTAAAACTTGGTGAATGAATGGAATGCAGGGGAATGTGCTGTAGTTACCTCGAGTCGCGGTGATGCGCCCTCTGCTGGATGAACTCATATGAACTCGAGCCTGGGAACTTTTCAGAATATTTTCTCATGCATAGCTGCATTAGCAGAGCTCCTGGGTGTAAAATGATTTAACCCCTTCAGATGGATTTACAGCGTGGGACAAGACTGAACGACGGAAGGTATGGAATATTGTTTGATTTTTTTTAACTTTGTTTCAGGTGACAAGGGTCTTCAGGTGGATTAAGAGTATAATAAAATATTAAAACACCATGTGTCTTTATTTCATTAAAATACTTTTTAATAATGTGTGTGTGTTTTATTAACCATTTCGTACTATTGGATTAATAATGGATAGGTGTCATAATTGACACCTCTCCATTATTAACCTGGCTTAATGTCACCTTACAATAGCAAGGTGACATTAACCCTTCATTACCCCATATCCCACCTCTACATGGGAGTGGGAAGAGAGAGGCTAAGTGCCAGAATAGGCGCATCTTACAGATGTGCCTTTTCTGGGGTGGCTGGGGGCAGTTGTTTTTAGCCGGGGGGGGGGGGTCCTATAACCATGGTCCCTCTCTAGGCTATTAATATCTGCCCTCAGTCACTGGCTTTCCCATTCTGGCGGAGAAAATTGCGCGGGAGCCCACACCAATTTTTTCCGGGATTTAACCCTTTAATTTAATAGCTAGAGACCCCAAATTTTACACAGAGACACTTGTTACATTAGTAAAGAGGAATATGTAATAAAAGAAGGGATATGAGATGGTTTACTGTATGTAAACCATGTCTCATATCCTGTCGGGTTTGTGAAGGAGATAGGAAAAGCCGGCAATTGAATTACCGGCTTTTCGGCTACCTAGCGCTGAATTATATATATATATATATATATGTGTGTCTCACTGACATATATATATATATATATATTCCATATATAAGAAAAAATGAGGGCACTCACCAATCTTCACGACTTTAATCCTTTATTGCAAAAACATCCAGATAAAATTCATGGCTGGGGGGAGAAGGAGCCGAAGCTCGTGTGAGCAGGGGAAGATGAGGACGACGGCCGTTTCGCGCTGTGCTTGTGCTTCTACGGGTCAGTTTGTGCACAGGTGAGACGGCGGAAATATAGTGCCGGCCATGACACCATCCACCGTCAAATCCCTCCCACAAACAATAAAATACACACATTAAAATAGCACACGTTAAAAACAATGCTATATACGCATTAACAAATATAAACACTTTAAACAAGGCTGAACAAATAAAACATATACTATTATTTCAGGATCAATACTCGAATTCAAATGGATAACCATTAACTATTAATAACAGCAGATATTATCCACGCCCCGTGCCGCTACGGAAACCAACCACTACCGCAACACTTCTATTAAAGAAAATTACAGAACAATCAAAGAAAAATCGACATATCTATTCTATCGTTAAAGCCTAGAGGCCCCATGGCATTACTGCGCATGATCCATCTAGCCTCGGATCTCAGAAGCAAGTTGTCTAAATCACCCCCTCGGGCCGGCAAACTGACCCTCTCGATTCCAGCAAAAGTAAGAACCCCCGAGTCACCGCTATGTTTCTCCCTCATATGCGCAATTAACCGCGGTACACCTTTCCCTGATGCCACTGACCTGCAATGCTCACGAAAGCGGACATATACCTACCTAGAGCAAATTTTGGGCACCACTAATAAAAGTCGGGAATTCATCGATTTCATTTGTGAGGGTTTAGATTTCATCCTTACACATAATGCCTTCATGTTTTTGGATGAATGGTATGTACAGGAAGTGGGGACTGCGATGGGGACTCCGGCAGCTTGCACTTTCGCCAATTTATTCTTGGGACTTTTTGAGGAGAGGTATGTGTACGCGGACAGTAATAATTTTTTGAAGCACATTAAGTTTTACCGTAGGTTTATCGACGACATAGTGATAATATGGGACGGTGCGGAGGATGTTTTCAACAATTTTGTACTGTACTTGAACCAGATTAATAACATGAATATGGTTTTCACATCAGTGTTTGTCGGACAGCAGTTGGAATTCTTGGGGTCTTGGTAGAAATCAAAGAGGATAGAGTTTGTACATCGCTTTACCGCAAACCGGTGACAGGTAATACTATGATGCACTTCAATAGTTTCCATCCTATGCACACCAAGTGTGCTCTCCCCCGGAGTCCGTTTTTGAGAGTGAGTAGAATTAACAATACTGATGAAGGTTTTGACCGACAGATGGATGAGATGGAAGTCAGATTTAAGCAAAGGGGTTACCTGGCAGACTTATTGAGGGCAGCAAAGGAGGAAGTGGTGAATGGTAGGAAGGTGGCTAGCAGGGATAAGCTACCTGTCCGAAGGGCCAATTCAGAGAAAAGATTCACCTTCTGTTTTAAATATAGTAATATGGATCAGCAAATACGGCTGGCCATTAGGAGGAATTGGCACATCTTAGGGCGGGATAAAGAGCTAGCTGAGGTGGTAGCTAGAGGCCCCCTTATAGCTAACAAACGGAGTGTCAGGTTGAGGGACAAATTAGTGAAAAATCGGGTTAGCAGATCGAATCAGAATTGGTTGAGCACTGCGGTCCCCAAAGGTAACTTTAAGTGTGGGCATTGTCCGTGTTGCAGGCAGCATGTAACAGATCGAACCCTGCGTATAGGTGCTTTAGAACATACGGTTGGGGATTTTATAACATGTAGAACTGACCACGTAGTATACGTGGTGTTCTGTCCCTGTAGGTATTACTACATAGGGAAGACAATCCGGCAGTTATATGTCCGCTTTCGTGAGCATTGCAGGTCAGTGGCATCAGGGAAAGGTGTACCGCGGTTAATTGCGCATATGAGGGAGAAACAAAGCGGTGACTCGGGGGTTCTTACTTTTGCTGGAATCGAGAGGGTCAGTTTGCCGGCCCGAGGGGGTGATTTAGACAACTTGCTCCTGAGATCCGAGGCTAGATGGATCATGCGCAGTAATGCCATAGGGCCTCTAGGCTTTAACGATAGAGTAGATATGTCGATTTTTCTTTGATTGTTCTGTAATTTTCTTTAATAGAAGTGTTGCAGTAGTGTGTTGTGAATTCTGCTCTTGGGCTCCCTCCGGTGGTTGTTGGTGGTAGTGCAGTTGTCTTGGGGTTGTAATCCGGGCAGGTGTTTCTGCTGATTGCAGCTCTATTAGGTATTTAGGTGTGCAGGATCCATGAGTCCATGCCAGTTGTCCATTGTACTTGGAGGGATTGCATCTCTCTCTGGCTCCTCATGCCCTGCTGCCAATTCAGCTAAGATAAGTGTCTGTTTTTTGTCTCTGTGCACACATGCAGTGTGCTTTGCAATTCAGTGCAATTCATTGTGTTTTTGTCCAGCTTAGACTTTGTTTGGATTTTTCAGTCATGCTGGATTCTCAGGAGATGCTGATATACTTTCTATGTCTTTAGTTAGATGTAGAATATTTGTATTATCTGCTGTGGATATTTTTAGGATTTTAATACTGACCGCTTAGAATTCTGTCCTATCCTTTTCTATTTAGCTAGAAGTGCCTCTTTTGCTAAATCCTGTTTTTCTGCCTGCGTGTGTTTTTCCTCTTATACTCACAGTCAATATTTGTGGGGGGCTGCCTATCCTTTGGGGTTCTGCTCTGAGGCAAGATAGAATTCCCATTTCCATCTATAGGGGTATTTAGTCCTCCGGCTGTGTCGAGGTGTCTAGGACGTGTTAGGTACATCCCACGGCTACTTCTAGTTGCGGTGTTAGTTTAGGGTTTGCGGTCAGTACAGGTACCACCTACTCCTGAGAAAGTCTCTCATGCGGCTCCAAGGTCACCGGATCATAACAGTAGTGGTTGGTTTCCGTAGCGGCACGGGGCGTGGATAATATCTGCTGTTATTAATAGTTAATGGTTATCCATTTGAATTCGAGTATTGTTCCTGAAATAATAGTATATGTTTTATTTGTTCAGCCTTGTTTAAAGTGTTTATATTTGTTAATGCGTATATAGCATTGTTTTTAACGTGTGCTATTTTAATGTGTGTATTTTATTGTTTGTGGGAGGGATTTGACGGGGGATGGTGTCATGGCCGGCACTATATTTCCGCCGTCTCACCTGTGCACAAACTGACCCGTAGAAGCGCAAGCACAGCGCGAAACGGCCGTCGTCCTCATCTTCCCCTGCTTACACGAGCTTCGGCTCCTTCTCCCCCCGGCCATTAATTTTATCTGGATGTTTTTGCAATAAAGGATTAAAGTCGTGAAGATTGGTGAGTGCCCTCATTTTTTCTTATATATGGAAAGTGTTGCTTGACGCCTTTTTTCGGAGGTGCACCCCAAGTCTCGACGTATTGGCTATGCAGTCCGCAAGTTTGCGTTATACACCTTGATCAAAGTCTGGGAAGAACCTCAAAAGTTTAATAGGACTGTGCCGCTCTATCTTTTTTTGTCTGCTTTTCCAATGGGGAGATATATATATATATATATATATATATATATATATATATATATATATATATATATATAATATACCTATTCTATGTGTACACATTTATTCTACCTATTCTGTCAGTGTGATTTTACTGTATACCGCACTGAATTGCCGGCTTTTCTATAGAACACCGGTGCGTATTTCTCGCAAGTCACATGCATGGTTCGTGTGTAATCCATAATTTTCTCGCCCCCATAGACTTTCATTGGCGGATTTTTTGCGCAATACTCTGACAAACGCAGCATGCTGCGATTTTCTACGGCCGATGGCAGATAGGGGCTGCCCCATAGAGAATCATTAGGCCGTGTGCAATGCGTATTTTCTGGATGTATTTTCTGCGCTCATGCATCAGTAAACCTCGCTAGTGTGACGCCGGCCTTACTGTGCAGAATTATTAGGCAACTTAATAAAAACAAAATATATTCCCATCTCACTTGTTTATTTTCACCAGGTAAACCAATATAACTGCACAAAATTTAGAAATAAACATTTCTGACATGCAAAAACAAAACCCAAAAAAATTAGTGACCAATGTAGCCACCTTTCTTTATGATGACACTCAACAGCTTTACATCCATAGATTCTGTCAGTTGCTTGATGTTTACGATCAACATTGCATGCAGCGGCCACCACAGCCTCCCAGACACTGTTCCGAGAGGTGTACTGTTTTCCCTCCCTGTAGATCTCACATTTTATGAGGGACCACAGGTTCTCTATGGGGTTCAGATCAGATGAACCAGGGGGCCATGTCATTATTTTCTATTCTTTGAGATCTTCACTGGCCAGCCATGCTGTGGAGTAGTTGGAGGCATGTGATGGAGCAATGTCCTGCATGAAAATCATGTTTTTCTTGAACGATACCAACTTCTTCCTGTACCACTGCTTAAAGAAGTTGTCTTCCAGAAACTGGCAGTAGGTCTAGGAGTTGAGCTTCACTCCATCCTCAACCCGAAAAGGTCCCACAAGTTCATATTTGATGATACCAGCCCATACCAGTACCCCACCTCCACCTTGCTGGCGTCTGAGTCGGAGTGGAGCTCTCTGCCTGTCAGGACTCTGAACATTTTTTACCTTTTGTGCATTACTGCCCTTTTCCAAGATGGCGTCTTTGGTCTCATGTGCACTGTGTCTTCCTGCTGTAAAACTCCACCCCAGCCTTCAGTCTGTGCTAGAGAATTCTGCCTTGCATCCAGCTCCTGACCTCTGATTACTCCCTGGCTATACACCTGCTCCTGTGAACCTGTGTGGTGATCCTGCTACTCTGCTCTGAGTTCCTGCTGCATACACAACTTTCCAGTAATCCTCCTTCATCTGCTGTTTGTGTTTACTTCCATCTGCATTTGCTGGACATGTAAGCTGTTTCTGCTTTGCAATAACCTGAGACTATTAACCAGGCCTCCCTGGTTGAGCTAAGATATGATTTGAACTGCCTAATAAGCATATCTATCTGTGCCTGGACTAAGACAAGAATTTATTTGTGTCAAGTGTCCTCAAGAATAATTGTGCTTCATAGACTTTCTGCTTGATTGCATTTTCCTCTGAAGTCTCCTATAGACTGCTAAGCTGCGTTTATTATTTGCACCAAGTGTTGTGGACTTGAGTTTCTCTCTGCACCTGTTTGAATCACCTTGTGATAATATAGACTTTACCACTTATAAAACTGTGTCCTGTAGTTGTCTTGTTCCATGCAAAGAGTCTCCTGAGTTATCCCCTATAATTATTACACTGCCCTTTACTGATCCTGCCTCTGGCCAATCCATCTGGCCCATCAAGAGTCACTCTCATTTCATCAGTCCATAAAACATTTGAAAAGTCAGCCTTAAGATATGTCTTGGCCCAGTCTTGACTTTTTATCTTATGTTATCTTGTTCAAAGGTGGTCGTTTTTCAGCCTTCCTTACCTTGGCCATGTCTCTGAGTATCGCACACCTTGTGCTTTTTGTTACTCCAGTAATGCTGCAGCTCTGAAATATGGCAAAACTGGTGGCAAATGGCATCTTGGCAGCTTCACACTTGATTTTCCTCAATTCATGGGCAGTTATTTTGTGCCTTTTTTGCCCAACACGCTTCTTGCGACCTTGTTGGCTATTTGCCATGAAACGCTTGATGGTTCGGTGATCACGCTTCAAAAGTTTGGCAATTTCAAGACTGCTGCATCCCTCTGCAAGACATCTCACAATTTTGGACTTTTCAAAGCCCGTCAAATCTCTCTTCTGACCCATTTTGCCAAAGGAAAGGAAGTTGCCTAATAATTAAGCACACCTTATATAGGGTTTTGATGTCATTAGACAACACCCGTCCTCATTACAGAGATGCACATCACCTGATTTACTTAATTGGTAGTTGGCTCTCAAGCCTGAACAGCTTGGAGTAGGACAACATGTATAAAAAGTATCATGTGATCAAAATACAACTTGCCTAATAATTCTACACACAGTGTAGTTATGTTAGTTGCATTGAGCTATTTACGCTGTTCATGCCCCGCTTTGGTATTTTTCGTGTTTTGCCACCTCACAACCTGGAATTTCACTGATTTTTTTAAAGGTTTGCATCAGTTCATGTAAAGAACATGCCTATAACTGTGAACATTTGGTTTTCTTTTTATTGTGAAGCAAACAACAAATAGGACAAAATAAGTCAAAACTTCAATGTGCATAACTATTCACCCCCCTAAAGTCAGTACTATGTAGAGCCTCCTTTTGTGTCAATTACAGCTGCACGATACTTTGGATAAGTCTCTGTGAGCTTTCCACATCTTACCACTGGGATTTTTGCACATTCCTGAAGGCAAAACTGCTTCAGCTCCTTCAAGTCAGATGGTTTCCTCTGATGAACAGCAATCTTCAATTCTGACCACTGGTTCTCAATTGGATTAAGGTCTGGGCTGTGACTAGGCCACTCAAAAACATTTACACGTTTGTCCTTAAACCACTCGAGTGTTGCTTTAGCAGCTTGCTTTGGGTCATTGTCTTATTAGAAGGTGGAACTCTGTCCCAGTCACAAATCACTGACAGACTGAAACAGGTTTTGCTCAAAAATATCCCTGTATTTCGCACCATCTTCCCCCTTGACTTGGACCATTTGACCTGTCCCTGATGCCAAAAAACATCCATACAGAATGATGCTGTCACCACTGTGTTTCATTGTGGGCTTGTTGTTCTTGGGATGCGCTGTGTTAGATTGGTGCCAGATATAGCATTTGCATTGGTGGCCAAAATATTCAATTTTGGTCTCATCTGACCACAGAAATTTACTCCATACATTTGATGATGTACAATAACAAATTGTATTGTGGTATCGTGTTAGCCAGAAAAATCGATGTGAATATTTTTCTGCCCAATGATGACAGAAGTATTCTAGGAGTGATACCCTTATTGGCTAACCAGAAAATAATATGTTTGCAAGCTTGCGCCACTGTGCTCTGAAAGCTTGCAAACATATTATTTTCTGGTTACCCAATAAAGGTATCACTCCTAGAATACTTCTGTCATCATTGGGCAGAAAAATATTCACCTCCATACATTTGGGGATTCTCCCACGTCTTTTGGCAAACTCATAATGAGCCTTACAATTTCTGTGTGTAAGTAAAGGCTTTTTTTCTGCCTACTCTTTCATAAAGGCCACCTCTATGGAGTTTACGACTTATTGAGGTTATATGGACAGATGCTCCAGTCTCTGCATGAGGAACTCTACATCTCCTTCAGGGTTACCTTTGGTCTGCGTCTCTGATTAATGCCCTCCTTATCTGGGCTGGGAGTGTTGGTGGGCGGCCTTATCTTGGCAGGTTTGTTGTGGTACCATGTTAGGGTACTGTCACACAGTGGCACTTTGATCACTACGATGGTACGATCCGTGACTTTCCAGCGATATCCATACGATATCGCAGTGTCTGACACGCTACTGCGATCATGGACCCCGCTGAGAATCGTACGTCGTAGCAGATCGTTTGAAACTTTATTTCGTCGCTGGATCTCCCGCTGTCATCGCTGGATCGTTGTGTGTGACACCGATCCAACGATGCGTTCTCTTGTAACCAGGGTAAACATCGGGTTACTAAGCGCAGGGCCGCGCTTAGTAACCCGATGTTTACCGTGGTTACCAGCGTAAAAGTAAAAAAAAAAAAACAGTACATACTCACATTCCGGTGTCCTTCAGGTCCCTTGCAGTCTGCTTCCCGCTCTGACTGACTCCCGGCCGGAAAGTAAGAGCAGATCACAGCGGTGACGTCACCGTTGTGATCTGCTTTCACTTTACGGCGGCACTCAGTCAGAGCGGGAAGCAGACGGCAAGGGACCTGAAGGACACCGGAATGTGACTATGTACGGTTTTTTTTTTTTTACTTTTACGCTGGTAACCACGGTAAACATCAGGTTACTAAGCGCGGCCCTGCGCTTAGTAACCCGATGTTTACCCTGGTTACCCGGGGACTTCGGCATCGTTGGTCGCTGGAGAGCGGTCTGTGTGACAGCTCTCCAGCGACCACACAACGACTTTCCAACGATCACGGCCAGGTCGTATTGCTGGTCGTGATCGTTGGAAAGTTGCAGAGTGTGGCAGTACCCTTATTTCTATTTGATGATAATAGATTTGATGGTGCTCTTGGGGCTCATCGCCAGAAATATTTAGGGACTTCATAGCAAAAATGGGGAGCACATATGCACATGCCAATTTTTAGTTATTTGATACCATAATTTTAATTTATGCCTATATTTTTCTGACTTCATCAACTTAGACTATTTAGTGCTGATTCATCACACACAAATCTAATTACAAAAACATTTAAACACAGGTTGTAATGTTACAAAGTAGGTAAAAAGGCAATGGGGTGAATACTTTTGCAAGCCTCTGTAGCTAATGATGAGTAAGGGGACTGAGTAAAGCCAAGTAAGGGCTCTTGCACATGACTGTATTTTTGGTCCAAGTGCGATCTGGCAAAACATTGGAGCACATTCAGACCAATGTTAATCTGTGGGGCTGTGTACATGTCCAATTTGTTTTTCCGACTGAGTATGTCTGAGGAAAAAAATCGCAACATGCACGATTTGCATCCAGTATTCAGATTGCACTCAGCCATGGAAGTCGGTGGAAAAAAATTGGACCACACTCGAATGTCCAATTTACACAAACTGACAAAGTAGAGGAGATGGAGAAAAAATGTTTTTCCATCTTCTCGTCCAGGAAAATCAGATGAAACTATGATCACACTCTGATCACATTCTCAGATGAGATAAAATACAGTCGTTAACCTGTCCTTATTTAATATATATTATTATATATTATATAACTGACCTCATTTTAAGAAGTGTTGGCAAAATTTAAGTTTTCTAAAAGCATCTTCTTGAGCCTAACCTGTCATTAAGCTGCTTTTACTTACAGAAGGTGTTTATTTCAGGCTCAAGGATAGATTGTTGTCTCAACCCAAATATAGATGTGGTTTTATGGGCACCTTAGGACATTGCAGACATTGTAAACAATCAGAAAAAGGAAAATACTCATTACACAATAGGACCTGTCCAGTAAGTAAATCCACCTAACCTGTGGCCTTGATAAGGTGGAGATTCTATAGAAGAATGTTTTAATTGAAAAAAAAGCTTAAAAAAAAATCGGAATCGTTGCTATATTGTGAATGAAAGTTGTTAAGAAAGCTCGTTTCACAGTCATCTTCCATATAATCAGGCTGCTGATCACTCGGTGACCGAGCAAAACGCTCTTTGATTGGGTGAGATGAGGTTTTATGCAGCATAAAAGATCATTCTAACGGTGCATCGTATGGTGTAACCAGAACTCATGCAGCTCAGAACAATGGCGCACATCGGTTACTTTGGCCGGTCTATGTAAACAGGCATTCAAGCTACTGCCGATTGGTAAACGTTTACAGATTGGTGGTGGTATCATGCTACCGGGTTGGTCTGTGTAAATGGACCCTTACTGGAAAAGCAGTCAGAACTTTGGTCATTGCTCTTTATCCTAGATTAACAATTGTGACCCCAATTTGTTGCAGATTATGGACTGCCCATATATTCTGTACTGTTCTATATTTCTGAAAAAAAATAGTAGAAAGACTGATCAGATGTATACTCATAGCTCCCAACTGTCCCGGATTCAACGGGACTGTCCTAATTTTGCCTGTCTGGCAGAGCAGAGCTGCTGTGTCCTAGCTGCACTCCTAATTCAGCTCTGTTAGTAACTTCTTGTAACTGCAGCTCCATGAGAGACTCAGGTACAGATGCAGTGGAAAATGTGTGAAAACAACCAAAGAACTTTTTTATGAGCTTTCTAGACAACAAGTGTCTTATGTGCCCAGAAGCAAGATTTGGACCGGGCCCCCCATCCGGATTATATATAGATAGATAGACAGTGGGGAAAATAGGTATTTGACACAGCGACTAATAGAATGGTATCTAACAGGAAGAAATGCAAGATTCTACATCTGGGCAAGAAAAACGAAAATTACATCTACAGAATGGGAAGAATACAGTAGAACTAAGCAACAGTATGTGTGAAAAAGACTTGGGTATACTAATAGATCACAGAGTGCACGAGTCAACAGTGTGATGCAGCAGCAAAAATGTCAAACAGTTTAAGGATGTATTAAGAGAAGCATAGAGTCCAGATCACATGAAGTAATTATCTCCCTCTACACCTCCTTTGTCAGGTCTCATCTGGAATATCGTGTCCAGTTCTGGGCACCACATTTTTAAAAAAGACATTGAAACGCTGGAACAAGTTCAGAAAAGAGCTACAAGGATGGTGACCGGACTGCAAAGTATGTCTTACGAGGAATGGTTAAAGGATCTAGGAATGTTTAGCTTGCAAAAAAGAAGGCTAAGTACAAACTTAAAGGGAACCTGTCACCCCCAAAATCGAAGGTGAGCTAAGCCCACCGGCATCAGGGGCTTATCTACAGCATTCTGTAATGCTGTAGATAAGCCCCCGATGTATCCTGAAAGATGAGAAAAAGAGGTTAGATTATACTCACCCAGGGGCGGTCCCGCTGCGGTGGGCGTCGCGGTCCAGTCTGGGGCCTCCCATCTTCATAGGATGACGTCCTCTTCTTGTCTTCATGCTGCGGCTCCGGCGTACTTTGCCCTTTTGAGGGCAGAGCAAAGTACTGCAGTGCGCAGGCACCGGGCCTCTCTGACCTTTCCTGGCGCCTGCGCACTGCAGTACTTTGCTCTGCCCTCAACAGGGCAGACAAAGTACGCCTGCGCCACAGCGTGAAGACAAGAAGAGGACATCATTGTAAGAAGATGGGAGGCCCTGGACCGGACCGCGACGCCCATCGGACCGGATCGCCCCCAGGGTGAGTATAATCTAACCTCTTTTTCTCATCTTTCAGGATACATCGAGGGCTTATCTACCGCATTACAGAATGCTGTAGATAAGCCCCTGATGCCGGTGGGCTTAGCTCACCTTCGATTTTGGGGGTGACAGGTTCCCTTTAATAGCTGTCTACAAATATCTGAAGGCATGTCACAGTGTAGAGGAATCATCCTTATTCTCATTTGTACATGTAAACACGAGAAGCAATGGAATGAAATTGAAAGGAGAATATACAGATTAGATATTAAAAAAAAAACTTTTTTGAGAGTGATTGATGAGTGGATTAGGCTGCCACGAGAGGCAGTGAGTTCTCCTTCAATGAAAGTCTTCAAACAGAGGCTGGACAGACATCTGTCTGAGATGGTTTAGTGAATCCTGCATTGAGCAGGGGGTTGGACACGATGACCCTTGAGGTCCCTTCCAACTCTAATATTCTATGATTCTACGTAGTATAATGCTCAGCCCATAGTCCTCCCCATATTGTAATGCACCCCCATAGTCCTTTGTATAGTATAATGCACTACTCATAGTCCTCCACAAAGTATAATGTGCCCCTCATAGTCCATCATATATTATAATGCACAGCCCATAATCATTCATGTAGTATAATACACCCCAGAAACTCATCCATGTAGTATAATGCCCAGCCCATAGTCATCCATGTTATTATTATTATTATTATTATACATTTTTATAGCGCCATTTATTCCATGGTGCTTTACATGTGAAATACGGGGCAAATATAGACAAATACATTAAGCATGAGCAAAAAACAAGGCACCCGGGTACATAAGGAGGGAGGACCCTGCCCACGAGGGCTCACAGTCTGCAGGGGATGGGTGATGATACACTAGGAGAGGGTAGAGCTGGTTGTGCGGCGGTTCAGTAGGTTCAGGATCACTGCAGGCTGTAGGCTTGTTGGAAGAGGTGAGTCTTCAGGGTTTTTTTGAAGGTTTCTATGGTAGGCGAGAGTCTGATGTGTTGGGGTAGAGAGTTCCAGAGTATGGGGGAAGCACGGGAGAAGTCTTGGATGCGGTTGTGGGAAGAAGAGATGAGAGGGGAGTAGAGAAGGAGGTCTTGAGAGGATCGGAGGTTGCGTATTGGTAGGTACCGGGAGATCATGTCACAGATGTATGGAGGAGATAGGTTGTGGATGGCTTTGTAGGTCATTGTGAGGGTTTTGAACTGGAGTCTCTGGGCGATAGGAAGCCAGTGAAGGGCTTGGCATAGGGGAGAGGCTGGAGAATAGCGGGGAGACAGGTAGATTAGTCGGGCAGCAGAGTGTAGGATGGATTGGAGTGGTGCCAGAGTGCTAGAGGGGAGTCCAGAGAGTAGGAGGTTGCAGTAGTCGAGGCGGGAGATAAGGGCATGCACAAGTGTTTTTGCGGTGTCGCGGTCAAGGAATGCGCGGATCCGGGAAATGTTTTCGAGTTTGAGGCGGCAGGAGGAGGCAAGGGCTTGGATATGTGGCTTGAAAGAGAGGGCAGAGTCGAGGATCACCCCGAGGCACCGGGCGTGTGGGACTGGGGAAAGTGAGCAGTCATTGACATTGATGGATAGGTCTGGTGGAGGGGTAGAGTGAGATGGGGGAAAGATGATGAATTCTGTTTTGTCCATGTTCAGTTGTAGAAAGCGAGCAGAAAAGAAGGCTGAAATAGCAGACAGACCGTGCGGGATTTTGGTAAGTAAGGAGGTGAGGTCAGGTCCGGATAGGTAGATCTGCGTGTCGTCGGCATAGAGATGGTACTGCATACCGTGGGATTCTATGAGCTGTCCCAGACCGAAGGTGTAAATGGAGAAGAGTAGGGGTCCTAGAACAGAGCCTTGAGGAACACCGACTGACAAGGGGCGAGGTGAGGAGGTGGTGTGGGGGAGGGAGACACTGAATGTCCAGTCTGTCAGATATGACGAGATCCAGGAAAGGGCCAAGTCTGTGATGTCAAGAGATGAGAGGATTTGTAGCAGAAGGGAGTGGTCCACAGTGTCAAAGGCAGAAGACAGGTCCAGGAGAAGGAGGACAGAGTAGTGTCGCTTGCTTCTGGCAGTTAGTAGGTCATTGGTGACTTTAGTTAGGGCAGTTTCAGTTGAGTGATGGGAACAGAAGCCAGATTGTAACCGATCAAAGAGGGAGCAGGAGGAGAGGTGGGAGGACAGTTCAAGATGGACGTGTTGCTCCAGCAATTTGGAGGCATAAGGGAGAAGAGATATCGGGCGATAGCTAGACGCAGAGGATGGGTCGAGGGAGGGCTTTTTGAGGATGGGTGTGATCTTGGCATGCTTGAAGAATGAGGGAAAGACACCTGTTGTGAGTGAGAGGTTGAAGAGGTGCACTAGTGTTGGGATGAAGACCGTGGAAAGGTTAGGGATGAGGTGGGACGGGAGCGGGTCGAGCGTGCAGGTGGTGAGGTGTGATCTTGACAGGAGGGTGGAGAGCTGATCTTCTGTCATGGTGGAGAAGCTGGTTTTGGAGGAGCAGGAGCAGGGGTGAGCAGCTAAGAGGGGCAGTGGGCGCTGTGGGCCAAAGCTTTCTCTTATCGTATCGATCTTCTGTTTAAAGAAAGAGGCGAAGTCTTCAGCAGAAATGAGAGGGGAGGGAGGGGGTGCAGGGGGACGGAGTAGAGAATTGAAAGTGTTGAAAAGCTGTTTAGGGTTGTGAGACAGGGAGGATATGAGAGATGAGAAGTAAGTTTGTTTTGCGGCAGTGAGCGTGGACTTGAAGCTGGCAAGGGACTGCTTGTATGCGTGAGACCGCTACGTCATCATCTCGCGAGACCGCAATGCATGGACCAGACCGTCGCGAGGAGCGGGAAAGGCCTGGGCTGAATCCGGGGACCGACAGAAGGTGAGTATATAATGATTTTTTATTATTTTTAACATTAGATCTTTTTACTATTGATGCTGCATAGGCAGCATTAATAGTAAAAAGTTGGTCACACAGGCTTAATAGCAGCGTTAACGGAGTGCGTTAAACTGCGGCATAACACGGTCCGTTAACACTGCCATTAACCCTGTGTGAGTGCTGACTGGAGGGGAGTATGGAGCGGGTACTGACGGCAGGGGAGTAGGGAGCGGCCATTTCGCGGCCGCACTGTGCCCGTCGCTGATTGGTCGTGGCCGTTTGACCGCGACCAATCAGCGAGTTGGGATTTTCGTGACAGACAGACAGAAGTGACCCTTAGACAATTATATAGTAGATTAATATTAAAGGGGTTGTCCACTACCTGGACAACCCCTTTTATTATAAAGTAGACCACTCTGTTAAATAAAAATACCCTATACTCGCCTCTTACTGACGCAGTTCCAGAGATGTCTGCGCCGGGTCTCCTGAGGCTCATGTGACGTTATGCCACGTGAGCCCTGCAGCCAATCAGCGGCTTCTAATACACTGCTGCACTCTTATTACATTGTTTGTCCAAGGTTTGGAGAAAGGAAGTGAGAGTGCAGCAGTCTAATAGCAGCTGCTGATTGGCTGCAGGGCTCACATGGCATAACGTCACATGAGACCTGGCACCAACAATGCTGGAACAATGCCAGCACCGGAGGTGAATGCTGACAGTTTTTATTTTACAAGGTGGAATACAGTAATTGAGAAGGGGATGCCCGAGTAGTGGACAATGTAACGCTACTGCCCAGTATTCAGTTGTGTCTCTCCACACCCAGTGTCATATCAGATGGTAGCGTGCACCTCAACATTATAATTATGAAAAGACTTGTGTGTTTTTGTGTACTTAGACACTTTGTGCTGTCTGGCCGAAGCTTCGGGAGTGTCCACTTATTTGAAGGGGGCATAAAAGTGCAATCGGACATGCGTGCCTCAGAAAAATGGACACTGATTCAGTGAGGTCAGACAGAGCACAAAGTGACTCCATCTGCCTCATTAAGGTCAACAGCCCCATCACAGGTTGTGCTCCTTTTCCTATTTTTCAGGTTTTTAGACAGAAGACCTGATGGAGCAACTGACATGTGAACATCTTTCATATACAAAATAAATCTGCAGTCTGAGGTTTTTGTATATGAAGGATGTTCATTCTTTTTGAAGAGAACACCTTCCTCTCTTTACCCGGGACTTTCCCTCCCCTGATGATTTGACAAAATGAAGCGCGTTGGGAGGCATTAGGGATACGGTCTAATACCCGAATCCAGGGAAGAGGGTTTATGATGTGTATGAGAACTCTGGCGTACCCCCCTTTTCTTCATATCCGGATTATCGGGACTACATTGGGAGTCATCTCTAAGGGTACCGTCACACAGTACCATTTACATCGCTACGACGGCACGATTCGTGACGTCGTAGCATCGTATGATTATCGCTCCAGCGTCGTAGACTGCGGTCACACGTTGCAATCACGGCGCTGGAGCGATGCCGAAGTCCCCGGGTAACCAGGGTAAACATCGGGTTACTAAGCGCAGGGCCGCGCTTAGTAACCCGATGTTTACCGTGGTTACCAGCGTAAAAGTAAAAAAAAAAAAAACCGTACATGCTCACCATCTGATGTCCGTCAGGTCCCTTGCCGTCCGCTTCCTGCTCTGACAGATCCGGCCGTACAGTGAGAGCAGAGTGCAGCAGTGACGTCACCGCTGTGATCTGCTCTCACTTTCCGGCCGGCAGACAGTCAGAGCGGGAAGCAGACGGCAAGGGACCTGACGGACATCAGATGGTGAGTATGTACGGTTTTTTTTTTTTTTTACTTTTACGCTGGTAACCACGGTAAACATCGGGTTACTAAGCGCGGCCCTGCGCTTAGTTACACAATGTTTACCCTGGTTACAAGCGAACACATCGCTGGATCGCTGTCACACACAACGATCCAGCGATGTCAGCGGGTGATCAAGCGACGAAAGAAAGTTCCATACGATCTGCTACGACGTACGATTCTCAGCAGGGTCCCTGATCGCTGCTGGGTGTCAGACACTGCGATATCGTATGGATATCGCTAGAATGTCACGAATCGTACCGTCGTAGCGATCAAAATGGCACTGTGTGACGGTACCCTAAGACTGGGACTGTACATGTGATGAAGGAATGAACATGAACCCGGGTGAGATTGTTCCAATTTTCTTACAGGCTCATTTTATAGAAGAAAGGTATATGTATAAGAATTGTGCAGCAGCAAAGGATGCAATTATTGGCACTACCTAGCGTGCACACATGTTGATAAATAATGGAATAAGGAGATACTGTGTGGCATTTGGGGTTTTGACACCTATAGATTCCTATGAGCCTGAAGTGTTTGTTTCATGTGTGTGTTGGTATGTTGTCCTTTGTCTGTTATTTGTTTTTTTAAAGGATTTATTAATAAAGGTATATTTTAATATTTTCACCACTACCTTGCTGTACATTAAATCAATTGGGTTGGTAGATTTTCTATATTTATATATCCTGTCAGGGGAGAAAGAAATGTAAATGGGCGTGGATTGGGGTGTGGCCAGGGGCATGGCAAAAATTTGGCACTCTACGCGTAACGCATGGTTTGTCCCTCTCTGTGTTCTTCAAAATTTGGGAGTTAAGGTATAATTATTATGTTTAGCATGTGTATTTGGATGGCCCCCAGGCGCAGGGCAGTGGGGTACTCGGTACCGGGTCCCTTCTGTCTCGGTTTTGGGGATGTCATGGTGGCCCGACCCGGTCCGTGGCCCTGCTAAGGGGCGCTCAATTAAAGGTGTAGTTAGTTGTTTGTACGGTGTTCGTGACGCCACCTGTGGTATTCGGTCAGGATGACCGACGCTGCTAGGGGTCCACTGGGGTGATATTATGGCAGCTAGATGGTATACCTTCCCACAGGTGAAGTATGTCCCCAGGGCTTCCCAGTAGGTAGATGATGATGGTGTAGGTCGCAGTAAATAATGAGGACACAGGGTTGCAGTCTCTTTACCTTTTACTGTAGACTTCAGCATCCACAATCCAGAGCACTGCTAACAGGGCTAGTTGAATCCGGCCGGTCCGAAGGCACATCCAGAGTTCCCTTTGCAGGTGGAAATCAGTAGCCTGTTATGATCTGGTGGCCTAAGAGCAGCATGAGACGTACTCTGGAGAAGGTGGTACCTGTACTGACCGCAGACCCTGAACCTAACACCGCAACTAGAAGTAGCCATGGAATGTACCTAGCGCTCCCTAGACATCTCGACACAGCCGGAGGACTAATTACCACTAGAGATAGAAAAGGGAAAACTATCTTGCCTCAGAGAAAATTCCCAAAGGATAGGCAGCCCCCCACAAATATTGACTGTGAGAGGAGAGGGAAAAAACACACACAGACTGAAATGAGAATTTAGCAAAGGAGGCCACTTCTAGCTAAATAGAAAGGATAGGACAGAGTACTATGCGGTCAGTATTAAAACACTAGAAAATATCCACCACAGAAAATACAGAATCTCCACAGCTAACTAAAGATATGGAGGGTATATCTGCATCTCCAGAGATACCAGCTTGGCTAAAAAAATCCTTATACAGACCAAGCTGGACAAGACAAAACATAGAAAAGAACTGAACAATAAGACCACAGCATGTGGACAGCAAAATCAAGGCCAGAACTTATCTTTGTTGAAAAGAACTGCAAAGCAGAAGAGACCAGGCAGGGATGTGAATCCTCCAGGAACAATGGACAACTGGCACTGACTAAAGGGTGAAGCAAGACTAAATAGCCCAGTCCAAATTGCAAAAAGTGAACACACCTGATAAATGCTGTGATTCAGAGACAGCAGCGCTACCACTTACAACCACCGGAGGGAGCCCAATAGCAGAACTCACAACAGTACCCCCCCCTTGAGAAGGGGTCACCGAACCCTCACCAGAGCCCCCAGGCCGATCCGGACGAGCCAAATGAAAGGCACGAACAAAATCATCAGCATGAACATCGGAGGCAACAACCCAACAATTATCCTCCTGGCCATAACCCTTCCATTTGACAAGATACTGAAGCCTCCGCCTCGAAAAACGAGAATCCAAAATCTTCTCAACCACATACTCCAACTCCCCATCAATCAACACCGGGGCAGGAGGATCAACAGAGGGAACAACGGGCACCACATATTTCCGCAACAAAGATCTATGAAAAACATTATGGATGGAAAAAGAGGCTGGAAGGGCCAAACGAAAAGACACTGGATTGATAATCTCAGAAATCCTATAAGGGCCAATAAACCGAGGCTTAAACTTAGGGGAAGAAACCTTCATAGGGACATGACGGGAAGACAACCAGACCAAATCCCCAACCAGAAGCCGGGAACCAACACAGCGACGACGGTTAGCAAAACGCTGAGCCCCCTCCTGAGACAACACCAAATTGTCAACAACATGAGCCCAAATTTGCTGCAACCTGTCAACCACAGAGTCCACCCGAGGACAATCAGAAGGCTCAACCTGCCCTGAAGAAAAACGAGGATGAAAACCAGAGTTACAAAAGAAGGGTGAAACCAAGGTAGCAGAACTAGCCCGATTATTAAGGGCAAACTTGGCCAATGGCAAGAAAGCCACCCAATCATCCTGATCAGCAGACACAAAGCATCTCAAATAAGTTTCCAAAGTCTGATTAGTTCGCTCGGTTTGGCAATTTGTCTGAGGATGAAATGCGGAAGAAAAAGACAAATCAATGCCCAGCCTAGCACAAAAGGCCCGCCAAAACCTAGAAACAAACTGGGAACCTCTATCGGACACAATGTTCTCCGGAATGCCATGCAAACGAACCACATGCTGAAAAAACAACGGAACCAAATCAGAAGAGGAAGGCAACTTAGGCAATGGTACCAAATGAACCATCTTAGAAAACCGGTCACAAACCACCCAGATAACTGACATCCTCTGGGAAACCGGAAGATCCGAAATAAAATCCATAGAAATATGCGTCCAAGGCCTCTCAGGGACCGGCAAAGGCAAAAGCAACCCACTAGCGCGGGAACAGCAAGGCTTGGCCCGCGCACAAGTCCCACAGGACTGCACAAAAGAACGCACATCCCGTGACAAAGAAGGCCACCAAAAGGACCTACCAACCAAATCTCTGGTACCAAAAATCCCAGGATGACTGGCCAACACAGAACAATGAACCTCCGAAATCACTTTACTAGTCCATCTGTCAGAACAAACAATTTCCCCACTGGACAGCGGTCAGGTTAATCAGCCTGAAATTTCTGAAGAACCCGTCGTAAATCAGGGGAGATGGCAGAAAGAATCACCCCTTCCTTCAGAATACCGACCGGCTCAAGGACCCCAGGAGAATCAGGCAAAAAGCTCCTAGAGAGGGCATCAGCCTTAACATTCTTAGAACCCGGAAGATACGAGACCACAAAATCAAAACGGGAGAAAAACAGGGACCATCGGGCCTGTCTAGGATTCAGCCGTTTGGCAGACTCGAGATAAATCAGATTCTTATGATCGGTCAAGACCACAATACGGTGCTTGGCCCCCTCAAGCCAATGTCACCACTCCTCAAATGCCCACTTCATAGCCAACAACTCACGATTGCCGAAATCATAATTGCGTTCCGCAGGCGAAAACTTTCGGGAAAAGAAGGCACACGGTTTCATCAAGGAACCATCAGAATTCCTCTGAGACAAAACGGCCCCTGCCCCAATCTCAGAAGCGTCAACCTCAACCTGAAAAGGAAGAGAAACTGTTGTGAATTCTGTTGTGGGTTCTGCTCTTAGGCTCCCTCCGGTGGTTATAAGTGGTAGTGCTGCTGTTTGTCCTTCACAACAGTAATCAGCTGCTTCCACTTTGGATGGGGCTATTTAGTCTGGCTCCTTCCTTTATTGAGTGCCAGTTGTCCATTGTTTTCTAGGGATCCACATCTCTGCTTGGTTTCTCCTTCTGGATTGTCCAAATCATCAAAGATAAGTCCTGGCTCTGTTTTTGCAGTCCACATGCGGTGGACTTAATAGTTCTGTGAATTGCTATGTTTTTTCTTGTCCAGCTTTGTCTGTGTTAAGATTTACTCAGCCAAGTTGGAAGCTCTGGAGTCACAGAGTTACCCTCCATGCCTTTAGTTAGGTGTGGAGATTTTTGTATTCTCTGTGGTGGATTTTGTAGTATTTTTTATACTGACCACACAGTACTCTTTCCTGTCTTTTCTTTCTAGGTAGCATGGCCTCCTTTGCTAAATTCTGTTTTCAGTCTGCGTTTGTAATTTCCCTCTCCTCTCACAGTCAATATTTGTGGGGGGCTGCCTTTCCTTTGGGAATTTTCTCTGAGGCAAGATAGTATTCCTGTTTCTTCCTTTAGGTGTAATTAGTCCTCCGGCCGTAACGAGGTGTCTAGGGAGTGACAGGAACATCCCACGGCTACTTCTAGTTGATGTGTTAAGTTCAGGGTCTGCGGTCAGTATAGAGGCCACCTACTCCAGAGCTCGTCCATGCTGCTCCTAGGCCACCAGTTCATAACAAGAAACATCCGGCTGACGCAACACAGGGGCAGAAGTAAATCGGCGTTTAAGCTCCTGAAAGGCAGAAACAGCCGCAGAGGACCAATTCGTAACATCAGCGCCTTTCTTCGTTAAATCGGTCAGGGGTTTAACCACACTGGAGAAGTTGGCAATGAAACGGCGATAAAAATTAGCAAAGCCCAAAAATTTCTGAAGGCTCTTCACGGATGTGGGCTGGATCCAATCATGAATGGCCTGAACCTTAACCGGATCCATTTCTATAGATGAGGGAGAAAAAATGAAACCCAAAAAAGAAATCTTCTGTACTCCAAAGAGGCACTTAGACCCCTTCACAAACAAGGCATTATCACAAAGGATCTGAAATACCATCCTAACTTGTTTCACATGAGACTCCCAATCATCTGAAAAAATCAAAATATCATCCAAATATACAATCATGAATTTATCAAGATAATTCCGAAATATATCATGCATGAAGGACTGAAACACAGATGGAGCATTAGAGAGTCCGAATGGCATCACAAGGTATTCAAAATGGCCTTCGGGGGTATTAAACGCAGTTTTCCATTCGTCACCCTGCTTAATACGAACCAGATTATATGCCCCTCGAAGGTCAATCTTAGTAAACCAACTAGCCCCCTTAATCCTAGCAAACAGATCAGAAAGCAAAGGCAAAGGGTATTGGAATTTGACCGTGATCTTATTCAAGAGGCGATAATCAATACAGGGTCTCAAGGAGCCATCTTTTTTGGCAACAAAAAAAAAAACTGCTCCCAATGGTGAAGAAGATGGCCGAATATGCCCCTTCTCCAAGGACTCCTTAACATAGCTCCGCATGGCGGTATGTTCTGGCACAGACAGGTTGAAAAGTCAGCCCTTAGGGAACTTACAGCCTGGAATCAAGTCAATAGCACAATCACAGTCCCTATGCGGTGGAAGGGAACTGGACTTGGGCTCATTGAATACATCCTGGAAATCTGACAAAAACTCAGGAATTTCAGAAGAGGGGGAGGAGGCAATTGACATCACAGGAACGTCACCATAAACCCCCTGGCAACCCCAACTAGTCACAGACATAGATTTCCAATCTAATACCGGATTATGCACCTGTAACCATGGGAAACCCAGCACAATAGCATCATGCAAATTATGCAACACCAGAAAACGACAATCTTCCTGATGGGCTGGCACCATGCACATGGTCAGCTGTGTCCAAAACTGAGGTTTATTTTTAGCCAACGGTGTAGCATCAATGCCCCTCAAAGGAATAGGACTCTGCAAAGGCTGCAAGGGGAACCCACAACGTATGGCAAATTCTAAGTCCATTAAATTTAGAGCGGCGCCTGAATCCACAAATGCCATGACAGAAAATGACGATAATGAGCAGATCAGGGTCACAGATAACAGAAATTTAGGTTGTACAGTACTGATGGTAACAGAACTAGCGATTATCTTGGTACGCTTAGGGCAATCAGAAATAACATGAGCAGAATCGCTGCAGTAAAAACACAACCTATTCTGACGTCTGAATCCTTGTCGTTCAGCTCTAGACACAATCCTATCACACTGCATAGGCTCAGGACTCCGCTCGGAAGACAATGCCATAGTGTGCACAACTCTGCGCTCGCGCAAGCGCCGATCAATCTGAATGGCCAGAGACATAGAATCACTCAGACCAGCAGGCGTGGGGAACCCCACCATAACATCTTTAATGGATTCAGAAAGACCCTTTCTGAAGATTTCCGCCAAGGCATC
The DNA here is from genome assembly GCF_051348905.1 of Ranitomeya variabilis. Classification (NCBI taxonomy): domain Eukaryota; kingdom Metazoa; phylum Chordata; class Amphibia; order Anura; family Dendrobatidae; genus Ranitomeya; species Ranitomeya variabilis. The sequence continues at coordinate 80,937,673 of NC_135238.1, forward strand.
CTCATTCCATTTAGTCAGTACAGACCATTTTCTAAACTTCTGGCAATATGATTCTGCCGCTTCTTGACCCTGAGACAGGGCCAACAAGGTCTTCTCAGCATGATCCACTGAATTAGGTTCGTCATACAATAACCCAAGCGCCTGAAAAAAGGTGTCTACATTAAGCAACGCCGGATTCCCAGGTTCCAGGGCAAATGCCCAATCCTGGGGGTCACCACGCAGCAGAGATATAATAATTTTAACCTGCTGGATGGGATCACCAGAGGAACGGGGTTTCAGAGCAAAAAAACAGTTTACAGTTATTTTTAAAGCTCAGAAATTTGGACCTATCCCCAAAAAACAAATCAGTAGTTGGAATTCTAGGCTCTAAAACTGGAGTCTGAACGATATAATTGGAAATACCCTGTACCCTAGCAGCAAGTTGATCCACACGAGAAGCCAATCCCTGAACATCCATACCAGCGCCGAACTCCTGAGCCACCCAGAGGCAAAGAGGGAAGAGAAAAAAAAACACAACAGACTACAGAAAAAAAAATGGCTCAGCACTTTCCTTCCCTTCTTCTGAGATGCGGTTAACTCATTGTTGGCCAGTTGTACTGTTATGATCTGGTGGCCTAAGAGCAGCATGAGACGTACTCTGGAGAAGGTGGTACCTGTACTGACCGCAGACCCTGAAGCTAACACTGCAACTAGAAGTAGCCGTGGAATGTACCTAGCGCTCCCTAGACATCTCGACACAGCCGGAGGACTAATTACCACTAGAGATAGAAAAGGGAAAACTATCTTGCCTCAGAGAAAATTCCCAAAGGATAGGCAGCCCCCCACAAATATTGACTGTGAGAGGAGAGGGAAAAAACATACACAGACTGAAATGAGAATTTAGCAAAGGAGGCCACTTCTAGCTAAATAGAAAGGATAGGACAGAGTACTATGCGGTCAGTATTAAAACACTAGAAAATATCCACCACAGAAAATACAGAATCTCCACAGCTAACTAAAGATATGGAGGGTATATCTGCATCTCCAGAGATACCAGCTTGGCTAAAAAAATCCTTATACAGACCAAGCTGGACAAGACAAAACATAGAAAAGAACTGAACAATAAGACCACAGCATGTGGACAGCAAAATCAAGGCCAGAACTTATCTTTGTTGAAAAGAACTGCAAAGCAGAAGAGACCAGGCAGGGATGTGAATCCTCCAGGAACAATGGACAACTGGCACTGACTAAAGGGTGAAGCAAGACTAAATAGCCCAGTCCAAATTGCAAAAAGTGAACACACCTGATAAATGCTGTGATTCAGAGACAGCAGCGCTACCACTTACAACCACCGGAGGGAGCCCAAGAGCAGAATTCACAACAGTAGCCTTCCTACTAGCGCCTGTGTGTTGTAGTACCTCCCTGCTGAGCACCACGGGAAAGTCCTCACAACTGTCGTGTATGTTTCTGATATTCTCTCTCTCCGTCCCCCAGATGGTTTGGATAGGATGACCCGTATAACGGGGTAGGCCTGGAGCTATTTTATAGGGACCCTAGAGACGCCCCTCTCCCACAATTTGCCTCTGTTGTCTTCATTAGGTTAAAGGTTGGGCAGCCAACTTGGAATTAACTGTCCTGTCGTAGTTTGAAGTAATGCGTAGAGCCTATTACTCCCTCGGTGTTCCGGCCACCGGCTACGCGCCTCAGAAGGATGTTGCCGATCTTAAGGCAGAACTCCTCCCGGTATTATCTCCTTGTGCAGTGATCTCGTTTTCACTTCTTCACAATGTACCCCGCTTCTTGTCCTTTCTTAGGATGCTGCCGCAATGGGGTGCAGGCACAGCTCCGTAACGTTCTATCTCTTGCTAAGTCTCTGCCAGAATCCCACCCCTGACAGGGACCTCTGTCTGCAGCTCCGATGTTCCTCCTTCTCCCCCTGTCTGCCTGACAGGTCTTTCCTGGGTCTCACCCAGTAGCGTTCTTCAACTAACTTCCTATCCAGCCCCCAGTTTTACCCGAGTGTGAGGAGTGGCCTAATAGATAGAACCTTTTGCTCCCCCTGGTGGCCAGAGTGTGAAGTGTAGTGTGTGACTGTGATACCTGGTCAGGTGAACTCCTTTAGTGCCATCAGACGTACCATCACTCCCCCTGGTGGAAAAGCGACAATACTGCAACGACCAGGACTCTGGGGCGCTGCACTTTCATGTATATAGTCCACATTCTGTAGTACCGCGCATGTTTTGTCATGCAGGAAGACAAGCTGAGAGCCCTGAAGGGCCTTCGCCTATATGATGCTATGACTGAAGAGAAGAGGAGAACCAAAGTTGGGGCATGGAGGGCTGTCTGGTGGGGCAGAAAGTAGGGAGAGGTGAAATACTGTCAGAACAAGTGTGTGGAGAGGATCTATGATGAGATTGTCTACTGGGCAGAACTGGGGAAAACCTAGGGAGTTACAGAGCCAATTCAGATCCAAAATCAAAGCAACAGTTCACAAAGAGACAGTGTCCTGTGTAGAAGACAGAACCACAAAGCGAGATCTTTGTGAGAGACCGACGTCTGACACATGGCCGGAGCGGAGCGTGTTGTCTAAGACTCAACTAAAAGTGACAGTATTTTGAAGTGTCTGCTAAATCAACTGGGAGCCGGAGCAAGAGGATTGCCTAAATTATTCTGTGTCCTGTGAAAAACTAAACTGATGAATTTATTTGGTCTTCTTTTCCTTAAGGGGAAGCACTGGAATATCCACGTTACACATACAGTTGTATGAAAAAGTTTGGGCACCCCTATTAATCTTAAGTAGTGTTGAGCATTCCGATACCGCAAGTATCGGGTATCGGCCGATATTTGCTGTATCGGAATTCCGATACCGAGTTCCGATATTTTTGTGATATCGGAAATCGGAATCGGAAGTTCCCAGTGTATGGTTCCCAGGGTCTGGAGGAGAGGAGACTCTCCTTCAGGCCCTGGGATCCATATTCATGTAAAAAATAAAGAATAAAAATAAAAAATATGGATATTCTCACCTCTCCGACGGAGCCTGGACCTCAGACGTGCAACCGGCAGCCTCCGTTCCTAAGAATGAGCGAGTGAAGGACCTGCGATGACGTCGCGGCTTGTGATTGGTCGCGTGAGCGGTCACATGAGCGGTCACGCGACCAATCACAAGCCGCGACGTCATCGCAGGTCTTTCACTCGCTCATTCTTAGGAACAGAGGCTGCTGGTTACAGCGGTTACTACCAGGGCACGTCAGAGGGTGAGTATATCCCTATTTTTTATTTTTATTCTTTATTTTACACATGAATATGGATCCCAGGGCCTGAAGGAGTGTTTCCTCTCCTTCAGACCCTGGGAACCATCCAGGATACCTTCCGATACTTGTGTCCCATTGACTTGTATTGGTATCGGGTATCGGTATTGGCGGCCGATACCATCCGATACCGATACTTTCAAATATCGGAAGGTATCGCTCAACACTAATCTTAAGCTTAATGTTTTATAAAAATTGTTTTTTTTGCAACAGCTATTTCAGTTTCATATATCTAATAACTGTTGGACACAGTAATGTTTCTGCCTTGAAATGAGGTTTATTGTACTAACAGAAAATGTGCAATCTGCATTCAAACTAAATTTGACAGGTGCATAAGTATGGGCACCCTTATCATTTTCTTGTTTTAAATACTCCTACCTACTTTTTACTGACTTACTAAAGCACTTACTAAAGCACTTTTTTTGGTTTTCTAACCTCATTGAGCTTTGAACTTCATAGCCAGGTGTATGCAATCATGAGAAAAGCTACTTAAAGTGGCCACTTGCAAGTTGTCCTCCTATTTGAATCTCCTCTGAAGAGTGGCATCATGGGCTCCTCAAAACAACTGTCAAATGATCTGAAAAAAAAGATTATTCAACATAGTTGTTCAGGGGAAGGATACAAAAGCTGTCTAAGAGATTTAACCTGTCAATTTCCACTGTGAGGAACATAGTAAGGAAATGGAAGAACACAGGTACAGTTCTTGTTAAGGCCAGAAGTGGCAGGCCAAGGAAAACATCAGAAAGGCAGAGAAGAAGAATGGTGAGATCAGTCAAGGACAATCCTCAGACCACCTCCAGAGAGCTGCAGCGTCAACTTGCTGCAGATGGTGTCACTGTGCATCGGTCAACTATACAACGCACTTTGCACAAGGAGAAGCTGTATGGGAGAGTGATGCGAAAGAAGCCGTTTCTGCAAGCACGCCACAAACAGAGTCGGCTGAGGTATGCAAAAGCACATTTGGAGAAGCCAATTTCTTTTTGGAAAAAGGTCCTGGGGACTTATGAAACCAAGATTGAGTTGTTTGGTCATACAAAAAGGCATTATGCATGTCGGCAAAAAAACACAGCATTCCAAGAAAAACACTTGCTACCCACAGTAAAATTTGGTGGAGGTTCCATCATGCTTTGGGGCTGTGTGGCCAATGCCGGCACCAGGAATCTTGTTAAAGTTCAGGGACGCATGGATTCCTCTCAGTATCAGCAGATTCTTGACAATAATGTTCATGAATCAGTGACAAAGTTGAAGTTACGCAGGGGATGGATCTTTCAGCAAGACAATGATCCAAAACACCGCTCCAAATCTACTCAGGCATTCATGCAGAGGAACAATTACACTGTTCTGGAATGGCCATCCCAGTCCCCTGACCTGAATATCATTGAACATCTGTGGGATCATTTGAAGAGGGCTGTCCATGCTCGGCGACCATCAAACTTAACTGAATTGGAATTGTTTTGTAAAGAGGAATGGTCAAAAATACCTTCATCCAGGATCCAGGAACTCATTAAAAGCTACAGGAAGCGACTAGAGGCTGTTATTTTTGCAAAAGGAGGATCTACTAAATATTAATGTCACTTTTCTGGTGAGGTGCCCATACTTATGCACCTGTCAAATTTTGTTTGAATGCAGATTGCACATTTTCTGTTAGTACAATAAACCTCATTTCAAGGCAGAAACATTACTGTGTCCAACAGTTATTAGATATATGAAACTGAAATAGCTGTTGCAAAAAAAACAATTTTTATAAAACATTAAGCTTAAGATTAATAGGGGTGCCCAAACTTTTTCATATAACTGTATGTCTTGTGTTTCCTGCTGTCAACTAGTCCTCTTGTCACCCCTGGTTTGTGTTTTAACTCCTCGGTAGCTCCCAATATCTTTGCTCCATAAGGTGATCTATATGGCCTCCTGTGGTCCCTTACATTTTGGGAAGCGGGGAAATATGAGGTTATTCATTTTAGGTATATGACAGCTCCATCCAAAGTGTTCAACACAACTATTTTTTTTTCCTTTTTCATCGTAAATTTGTTTTTTGTTTATTTTATTTTCTCTTTTTCATCACTATTATCTGTTCTTACAGCTTCTGGCACCAGATATATTTATCTTTGCAATTTGATTGCTTTAAGGGCACGCTGCTATATGAAAATAGTAGGACGTGCACAATGAAGTCACTAACTAATAAATCTGCTCATGTGTCATGTTCAAACAATAAAACAATGATTCACTTCTGCCAGGTGATTCTTGTATCCTATCTGCCTTCTTAGTAAATTATCATATGAAACAGTAGCCTCAGATTAATTTAGCAAAACCTTTAGGCTGTGTGCACACGTAGCAGATTTTTTGCATTTTTTTCGCGTTTTTTCGCTATAAAAACGCTATAAAACCGCGAAAAAACCGCTAACATTAAGCATCCTATGTAACAGAATGCAATCCGCATTTTTTGTGCACATGCTGCATTTTTTTCCTGAGCGGAATCGCAATCCAGAAAAAAACGCAGCATGTTCATTAAAATTGCGGAATCGCGGCGATTCTGCACACATAGGAGTGCATTGATCTGCTTACTTCCCGCACGGGGCTGTGCACACCATGCGGGAAGTAAGCAGATCAAGTGCGGTTGGTACCCAGGGTGGAGGAGAGGAGACTCTCCTCCACGGACTGGGCACCATATAAGTGGTAAAAAAAAAAAGAATTAAAATAAAAAATAGCGATATACTCACCCTCTGGCGGCCCGACCTTCTCAACGGCTTCTGTGGTGTGTGTGAAGGACCTGCGATGACGTCACGGTCACATGACCGCGGGTCACGTGACCGCTACGTCAATGGAAGGTCCTGAACACACAGCATTAGGAACGGACGCCGCTGAGGTGAGTATAACCTTTTTTTTAATTTTTTTAATTATTTTTAACATTCTACCTTTTACTATAGATGCTGCATAGGCTGCATCTATAGTAAAAAGTTGGTCACACTTGTCAAACACTATGTTTGACAAGTGTGACCAACCTGTCAGTCAGTTTTCCAAGCGATGCTACAGATCGCTTGGGAAACGCTAGCATTCTGCAAGCTAATTATGCTTGTAAAACGCTAGTTTTCTGCGGGTATATGGATGCAAATTCTGCATGCGATATACCCGCGGCAGGAGGCGCAGAATTGCCGCGGAAATTTCCGTGGCAATTCTACGTGTGCACATAGCCTTATAGTACTTTTTCACATTTATTTCAAGAAAGTGGAAAAGATCAATGATAAAAATAATTTTCACTGATTGTATTGATGTCAAGTCACTTGCGGTCCCATTTACACAAGCTGTTTCTGCCTAATCCACAAAACTCACGATGGCGCTGAGGAACAATGTCATTCCTTGCCCAGCAGCAGATCAGTCAATCATTGTTATGGGCCGCCATAACATACACTAATGGTTTTTTCCTGTACTGGCGCCTGGTAGCAGTGTTGGAATGGGGTGGGTAGGGTCCACCAGTGGAATTGATTTTGAGGCCCACCCAATGGCTTAGGCTACTTTCACACTAGCGTCGGGAACAACCCGTCGCTGCGCGTCGGGCCGACGTTCCCGACGCTAGTGTGGTCTCCGCCGCACAACGGGGGCAGCGGATGCATATTTCCCACGCATCCGCTGCCCCATTGTGATGTGCGGGGAAGTGCGGGGAGGTGGGGGCGGAGTTCCGACTGCGCATGCGCGGTCGGAAAAAGCGGACCGTCGGGAGCAAAAAACGTTACATGTAACGTTTTTTTCTCCCGACGGACCGCTACCATACGCCCAAACGCCGCCAAACGCATTCACCGTTTGGAAATGCGTCGCAAATGCGTCGCAAATGCGTCGCTAATGTTACTCTATGACGAAACAACGTATCCAGCAAAAACTTTTGCTGGATGCGGCGTTTCGCAAAAACGACGCATTTGCGACGTATTGCAGTTAACGCTAGTGTGAAACTAGCCTTAGTGCCATGCATTTATTTCTTCAGTTCATCTACATGTCAGCCATTGCTAAAAGAAAATATTTGTAATGCAGAATTAAAACACAAATTAGGTAGATGGCAGCAAGAAACAACAATCTAGGGAAAGACAAGACAAACATAGATAAGTCAGGTAGGCAGCACTGGCAACAACAGAAAAAAGGAACAGGATGTCAGAAAAAGATGCAGAACCTCGGTAATAAGAACAGAACCAACACCCAGCTGCTATTGGCTCCTAAGCTGAGATGAGCGAACCCCAACTGTAAAGTGCAGGGTCCGTACTGGGTGCTCAGTGCTGGACTGGGTTGAAAAGGACCCACCTGTGACCAACTCCAGGGGCTCCCTTTTCAGCCAATTGCAAAGATGACATTATCCTCAATCACAAATGTATCTAACAATGAGATGGGTAGATTGATAAATGAATAAGATGCTGCCATTGTCTGCAGATAGTGATTCCAGTATATTGCGCCAAGCGCTGCTCATATAAGAGGGTGGTGGCTCACTAATGCACAGGGGCCCACCAGAAGATTCTCCTGTACTCCTGTGGGCCAGTCCAAGCCCGGTGCTGAACTCCGAACACAGACTTCTCCTGGAAGCCGGTTTACAGTTTGGGAGTTCAGGGAGGATCGAGAGAGATTTTCTAGCTCCAAAGTTCAGGTCCTTATTGATCCTTCAGTTCTCAGCAGCGTCCGCTAAACATTAAATGGAGCCACCAGAGTTAATAACAGCTCCTAACCATTGCCGTGAGCTGCAGATTAGCTCCCTTTAATGACTCCATTTGTTACTGTTATTGTGAGGACTAAAATATTATATGTAAAAAAGTATAATTGTTAAATGTCTACAACTAACATAAAATTGTTATAGCAGTCAAATCATCTTCCATAAAAGTGACTACAGCACATGGCCCATTGCATTGTCATTGTCATCCGCAATGACTCATCCTGCACTATGAGCTCAGTAATTATATGTAGGGGTAGCCTGACCATTAGGATATGAGGGCAATATACAAATACAGATGACCAGAAGGGGTCCACAGACAGATGTAACCGGCTGGGTCTGACAAACAGCGTAAACGGGGATTCTCATCTTAAAGGTTTATGATGAATACTAACAAAAGGTGCAGGTCCAACCCTTGGGGTTCTCACCTGTTGGAAGGATGGGAATTTGTACTTGCTCGGATCTTTTATAGACCTTAATTGGGAGAGGAACACACAAACAGTGGCAAATATAATGATGAATTGTACAAAAAGAAGTAGGTATGAGTGTCCAACTTCATTCAAACATGCCAATTTTAACACACTGGGTCTGATACTGTAATACATTTGGAGAATCTTGTAACTGCTAGGTCCAAGTTTATGTTGTCTTCATATTAGACAGCATTGGCAAATGTGGACCATTCTGTAGGGAAAGGGTAATAACTATAATGTGTTTGTTTAAAAACGTGTGTTCAGGTCAATAGAACAATCCAACTCTGAATAATTGATATAAAAATTCATTTTCCAGAGTTATTTTGTGGCCACATCATTTTTTTCTTCTTCTAAGTTTCACTGTATTTGTGGTCTCTATGACACTAAAACCTGCAAAGAAAGGAAAGTCAACAGGAAACAAGAAGGAATGATCTATTTCAAGCTGAACCAAAGGAAGGATATAAATGAGACGGGATATGCTTTCAACTGGAGCCATGAATGAAATATGTTTCTTGATGAAACCAGCTCTTTACATGGACTGAGAGTGTGCCACTCCACACTTCATAATGACCCATGTGTTCACTTTTGCATTGTGAAATTAAAGTGTAAGAAGTTTTAGAAAAGGCTCCCCTCTACCCCCGTAATAGCAGAACAAAACACCATTACTAAGTATCTGAAAAAACAACATACTTAAGATGGATCACATCTTAATTATATTCTGAATAATAAAAACAAGAATTAAAGCCTAGCTTTATTCATAGGCTTTACCCATAGAAAAAAAAAAGCAAGATAATTTATTTTAAAAAGTCCAAAATACATTTTAATTACTATGGTAAATCACACTTGTTTGTCCAGGGAGGTCAACTCTAAAATATATTAAAATGATCTCCATCTGGTTACACTGACAGGACCTTGTCCTAGAATGTTAATAGGACATGTGGCTGTGAACCTGCGGTAAGAAGCTCCACTGCTGGGACCTAGAAATAACCTGTATTATGTATGTACTGTCTTGTCTATAGTTCGCAGCATCCACTCAGTACTCAGGAAGACCACATGGACAGCAGTGTGAGCAGCCTCATCTTACCTCAGCACTCCTGTTATAACTTAAAACGGAATGAGGCCTACAAAGAAAAGAACACAGTACCGACAGTCAAATATGGTGGAGGTTCAAATATGTTTTTGGGGTAGTTTTGCTGCCTCTGGCACTGGGTTCCTTGACTGTGTACAAGGCATAATGAAATCTGTGAAATCTGAAGATTACCAAAGGATTTTGGGTCACAATGTTGTGCCCAATGTCAGAAAGCTGGGTTTGTTAGGTCATGGGTCTTCCAGCAGGACAATGATCCCAAACATACTTCAAGAAGCACCCAGAAATGAGTGGAAACAAAGCACTGGAGAGTTCCAAAGTGACAGCAATGAGTCCGGATCTAAATCCCATTGAACACCTGTGGAGAGATCTTAAAATTACTGTTGGGAGAACGCGACTTCAGATGTGAAAGACCTTGAGCAGTTTGCAAAAGAAGAGTGGTCCAAAATTCCAATGGAGAAGTGTAAGAAGTTTCTTTGGTGTGCAACCAAATATTCAGTTGAGGGTGAAAACAATTTTGTCCAGTGTATTTTGGGGGTTTAGTGCGAAATTATGTCCAATTTGCCTTTTTTTCTCAGTTTTTTTTATTGTTCCAATACACACAAAGGAAATAAATGTGTATAACAAAACATATGTAATTGCAATCAGGGCTGGACTGGCCATCTGGCAATTTTGGCAAATGCCAGAAGGGCCTGTCTGGTTGTGGGCTGCCTTGTCTGCTACATTGTTAGCAGAATCAGTGTTCTCAAGACACCCATACTGTTAAGCGTTGTGATGGAGCACAAAGTTGCTGACTCCGTCACTTATCCCAGCAGGCCACAGGTATCATTAGAAATATTGGTCTTGCAGTGAATCTTGCTTTCTTCCATCCAGGGTAATAGTAGTAATATATCCCCATCTGGTGCTTGGGGACAGAGACAACATGGGCCCGTGTGATTTTAAATGCCAGGGCTGAATTTCAGTCCCAGTCTGTACCTGATTGCAATAATTTTCTGGACGAAATACTTCATTTTCTGGAACAATTTCAATGGTGCTAATACTTTTGGCCACGACTGTATGTTTTCATCTTCTCTGGACATAAACACTTTATCGCTCAGATATGTATGTGATAACAACGGTAATTGATTATTATGGTGTGGAGCAGACAACTTATGACTTGTGACAGGCTTTAGTAAAGTGGCTTAGAACTAAACGAATAACACTTCTGAAGATTTCCAATGTCTAACTGGATCAATAATAGTGTCTATGGAATGAAACAGTCATTGTAAAAAGGTTTCTGCCGCGTCATACTAGAACAATGCACAGATTGACAGAAACAGTACCGTCTGACCTAAATGTCTGTCTACCAGGCCACCTCTTGGTACTTCCAAGCCTCTCAGCAGCCACTCCACTGTCCAGTCTGGTTTTTGATGTTAACACTTTTTGAACTAGACTCTCAGACATCATTACGGGATTCTAACCTCGCAGCGTATGTTGTAATGAATCCCCTCTGGAAATAGCTATTGGCCAAAACCTAAGCCAAGTAGGATGTATTGTGTGGTTTTCCATTTGCTTTCCACTTCACTGATCCATGTATATCACACAGCATGTTATAACGTACATTTTTATTATCATTATCCTTATTATTATTATTATAGGGGCTGGTCTGAAAGTGCTGTTGATTAACTTTCTATATTATTAAAGGGTAGGCAGACCATAGCAATTTTTACATTACTGCTGGGGGCCTTGCCGCTATAGTGATGGGGCACATATGCACCAATCCATGTGTTGCTTATGGGATTTACAGGGATAGCCAGATACAATGCTCTGCTTTCTGCATCAGTTCAACAGACAAAGGAGTTGTGGTGAGCATACATCAATTCAAATGGGGGGCTCCAGAGCCCCGTGTTCAGGATCGGTAATGATCTGAGTGGTCTGACCTTCAGTGATCAGCAACTTTTCATCTATACTGTGAACAGAAAAAATATGTTGTTATGGTGGGTCAAACCCTTTAAACAATTTTTTAAAGATGCGGACTCCTCAAAACAGCCCATTTAATAGGCCCTGTCACGTTGGTTTTATGATCCAGACCTCTTGCTATTAGTCAGAATGGAGAGCCACGGCCACTAAAGGAAGCATGAGTACCGCATGCACCAAATCTATCACATGTAGCTGAACTTTCTTCCACAAATTTGGTCACATATTTAGTTCATTTTCCATCTGAGTGTAAAGTAATGTGTACCACGGATTACTGCCATCTATTACTTTCTACTAAAGGAATTATTGTGCCCTGACCTGATGTTATGCACAAAACCAAAAACAGAACCTTTCTTCACCAGATGTGGCGATAAAATATTTTACATACATTTTAGATGACGCTGTGTTACTATTAGACTCATACAAGTAAAATAATATGGGGCTTACAACATCCCAGATGTTCAGCACATGCCCTAATGTAATTTTCTCATAACCATTCATTGCTCTCCTCTACCACTGTGCCCTCGGGCAATGGATTTATACTGTTCTACAGGAAGAAAAAATGGTCAGACTGTAGATTTCATGTATATCACGTAAGATGGGAAAGATTACCAATATGGCACCACTCTTATAATTCATATTTACACAATTATGCATGCCAATTTTCCACTATTTAGTTTGATTCTATAAGACCCAACTTGTGTTCTGTTCACAGTGCGCTTTGCTATATTTAAGGAGTTTCTCATTATGGCATAAGCACAGGATGTGTGATAATTGTTCAATAGGAGGGGTCCCACCTCTGTGATTCGCATGTACCTTAAAGGGAACCTGTCAGCAGGATTGTGCACAGTAACCTACAGACAGTGTCAGGTCGGCGCCGTTGTACTGATTACAATGATACCTGGTGATGAAATCCGTCTTGTGATTGTTGTTTAATCTTTATTTTTGGTTTTCAGCTAATGATATGCTCCTGCTTCAGGGCGTCATGTGGGGGGTCTTCATGTGGTGCTCTGCTTAGGTATTCATACTGATGGCTTACGGTCACTGATCTCTCACTGACTTGCCCCATAGTTTACATAATGAATATTATACATATTTAAAAAAAATAAAGAAATCCCCTTCTGCAGGCAGGCACTGGTGCCGCACTATGATTGCATCTATAATGTGCAGTTAATTATTCTTTTTGATGATATCCATAAATTCCTAAAAAAAAAAAACAGTTTGAAAATGGCGCCGGCATTCCAATAGCTCCTACTGCACAGGCGTCAGAGGCGCCAATAGAGAACTACTCAGAGAAAAGGGACAAAGCTGAGGGCTTCATTGAGGCCCTTGGCTGACACAGTATCTAAAGTGGTGATCCATCTGGTTTCTTTTTGTGCCAAGCACTTTTTCCAGTTGCCCCCACATATGTCTATGTTGATTCTGTCAATGGAGCACCCGCTAGGACAGTGGGGTACTCGGAACCAGGCCGGTTCTTAAAGGGATGTGTCATGACGGCAGTGACCCGGTCCGTGGCCCTTGGCGTCCAATAAAAGGGGGATGAATGTAAGTGGAAATAAAGTCTAATATAGTAGTGTTCGTGACGCTACCTGTGGTACTCGGCCAGGGAAGGCCGACGCTGCTTAAAGGGATCCACTGGGGCTGATGGTACTGCAGCTAAGTTGGTTTGGCTCCCCACAGGTGGAGTGGACGCCCCAGGGCTACCAGGAAAGTCTAACAGGGGTTGTAGTGTCATGATTCTCAATGGCGAGAGAACATAGCCCAGCATATATGAGAACTAGCTCTTGGAAGATGGAAACTATACTGACCATGAACTAAACCTGCCGCACAACTAGAAGTGGCCGGGTAGCATGCCTACGTTTTTTTATCCCTAGATGCCCAGCGCCAGCCGGAGAAGTACCTAATCCTAGCAGAGGAAAAGACAGTCCTGGCTCACCTCTAGAGAAATTTTCCCAAAAGGCAGACAGAGGCCCCCACATATATTGGCGGTGATTTTAGATGAAATGACAAACGTAGTATGAAAATAGGTTTAGCAAAAATCGAGGTCCGCTTACTAGATAGCAAGAAGACAGAAAGGGCACTTTCATGGTCAGCAGAAAACCCTATCAAAACACCATCCAGAAATTACTTTAAGACTCTAGCATTAACTCATAACACCAGAGTGGCAATTTCCGCTCACAAGAGCTTTCCAGACACAGTAACGAAACAGCAGCTGTGAACAGGAACAAAATGCAAAAACACAAGGACAAAAGTCCAACTTAGCTGGGAGTTGTCTAGTAGCAGGAACATGCACAGAAAGGCTTCTGATTACATTGTTGACCGGCATGAAACTGACAGAGGAGCAAGGTTATATAGCGACTCCCACATCCTGATAGGAGCAGGTGAACAGAGGGGATGATGCACACAAGTACAATTCCACAAGTGGCCACCGGGGGAGCCCAGAATCCAATTTCACAACAGTACCCCCCCCTCAAGGAGGGGGCACCGAACCCTCACCAGAACCACCAGGGCGATCAGGATGAGCCCTATGAAAGGCACGGACAAGATCGGAGGCATGAACATCAGAGGCAGTGACCCAAGAATTATCCTCCTGACCGTATCCCTTCCATTTGACCAGATACTGGAGTTTCCGTCTGGAAACACGAGAGTCCAAGATCTTTTCCACAACGTACTCCAACTCACCCTCAACCAACACCGGAGCAGGAGGCTCAACGGAAGGCACAGCCGGTACCTCATACCTGCGCAACAATGACCGATGAAAAACATTATGAATCGAAAAGGATGCAGGGAGGTCCAAACGGAAGGACACAGGGTTAAGAATCTCCAATATCTTGTACGGGCCGATGAACCGAGGCTTAAACTTAGGAGAAGAAACCCTCATAGGGACAAAACGAGAAGACAACCACACCAAGTCCCCAACACAAAGCCGAGGACCAACACGACGACGGCGGTTGGCAAAAAGCTGAGTCTTCTCCTGGGACAACTTCAAATTGTCCACCACCTGCCCCCAAATCTGATGCAACCTCTCCACCACAGCATCCACTCCAGGACAATCCGAAGATTCCACTTGACCGGAGGAAAATCGAGGATGAAACCCCGAATTACAGAAAAACGGGGACACCAAGGTGGCAGAGCTGGCCCGATTATTGAGGGCGAACTCCGCCAAAGGCAAAAAAGCAACCCAATCATCCTGATCCGCAGACACAAAACACCTCAAATATGTCTCCAAGGTCTGATTAGTCCGCTCGGTCTGGCCATTAGTCTGAGGATGGAAAGCAGACGAAAAAGACAAATCTATGCCCATCCTAGCACAGAATGCCCGCCAAAATCTAGACACGAATTGGGTCCCTCTGTCAGAAACGATATTCTCCGGAATACCATGCAAACGAACAACATTTTGAAAAAACAGAGGAACCAACTCGGAAGAAGAAGGCAACTTAGGCAAGGGAACCAGATGGACCATCTTAGAGAAACGGTCACACACCACCCAGATGACAAACATCTTATGAGAAACAGGCAGATCCGAAATAAAATCCATCGAGATGTGCGTCCAAGGCCTCTTCGGGATAGGCAAGGGTAACAACAATCCACTAGCCCGAGAACAACAAGGCTTGGCCCGAGCACAAACGTCACAAGACTGCACAAAGCCTCGCACATCTCGTGACAGGGAAGGCCACCAGAAGGACCTTGCCACCAAATCCCTGGTACCAAAGATTCCAGGATGACCTGCCAACGCAGAAGAATGAACCTCAGAGATGACTCTACTGGTCCAATCATCAGGAACAAACAGTCTACCAGGTGGGCAACGATCAGGTCTATCCGCCTGAAACTCCTGCAAGGCCCGCCGCAGGTCTGGAGAAACGGCAGACAATATCACTCCATCTTTAAGGATACCTGTGGGCTCAGAATTACCAGGGGAGTCAGGCTCAAAACTCCTAGAAAGGGCATCCGCCTTAACATTCTTAGAACCCGGTAGGTAAGACACCACAAAATTAAACCGAGAGAAAAACAACGACCAGCGCGCCTGTCTAGGATTCAGGCGCCTGGCAGACTCAAGGTAAATTAAATTTTTGTGGTCAGTCAATACCACCACCTGATGTCTGGCCCCCTCAAGCCAGTGACGCCACTCCTCAAAAGCCCACTTCATGGCCAAAAGCTCCCGATTCCCAATATCATAATTCCGCTCGGCGGGCGAAAATTTACGGGAAAAAAAAGCACAAGGTCTCATCACGGAGCAGTCGGAACTTCTCTGCGACAACACCGCCCCAGCTCCGATTTCAGAAGCGTCGACCTCAACCTGAAAAGGAAGAGCAACATCAGGCTGACGCAACACTGGGGCGGAAGAAAAGCGGCGCTTGAGCTCCCGAAAGGCCTCCACAGCATCAGGGGACCAATCAGCAACATCAGCACCCTTCTTAGTCAAATCAGTCAATGGTTTTACAACATCAGAAAAACCAGCAATAAATCGACGATAAAAGTTAGCAAAGCCCAAAAATTTCTGAAGACTCTTAAGAGAAGAGGGTTGCGTCCAATCACCAATAGCCTGAACCTTGACAGGATCCATCTCGATGGAAGAGGGGGAAAAAATGTATCCCAAGAAGGAAATCTTTTGAACCCCAAAAACACACTTAGAACCCTTCACACACAAGGAATTAGACCGCAAAACCTGAAAAACCCTCCTGACCTGCTGGACATGAGAGTCCCAGTCATCCGAAAAAATCAGAATATCATCCAGATACACAATCATAAATTTGTCCAAATAATCGCGGAAAATGTCATGCATAAAGGACTGGAAGACTGAAGGGGCATTTGAAAGACCAAAAGGCATCACCAAATACTCAAAATGGCCCTCGGGCGTATTAAATGCGGTTTTCCACTCATCCCCCTGCTTGATTCGCACCAAATTATACGCCCCACGGAGATCAATCTTAGAGAACCACTTGGCCCCCTTTATACGAGCAAACAAATCAGTAAGCAGTGGTAACGGATATTGATATTTAACCGTGATTTTATTCATAAGTCGATAATCAATACACGGCCTCAAAGAGCCGTCTTTCTTAGACACAAAAAAAAAACCGGCTCCTAAGGGAGATGACGAAGGACGAATATGTCCCTTTTCCAAGGACTCCTTTATATATTCTCGCATAGCCGCGTGTTCAGGCACAGACAGATTAAATAAACGACCCTTAGGGTATTTACTACCCGGGATCAAGTCTATGGCACAATCGCACTCCCGGTGCGGAGGTAGTGAACCAACCTTGGGTTCTTCAAAAACGTCACGAAAGTCAGACAAGAATTCAGGAATCTCAGAGGGAATAGATGATGAAATGGAAACCAAAGGTACGTCCCCATGAGTTCCTTTACATCCCCAGCTTAACACAGACATAGCTCTCCAGTCGAGGACTGGGTTATGAGATTGCAGCCATGGCAATCCCAGCACCAAAACATCATGTAGATTATACAGCACCAGAAAGCGAATAACCTCCTGGTGATCCGGATTAACACGCATAGTCACTTGTGTCCAGTATTGTGGTTTATTACTAGCCAATGGGGTGGAGTCAATCCCTTTCAGAGGTATCGGAGCCTCCAATGGCTCCAAATCATACCCACAGCGTTTGGCAAAGGACCAATCCATAAGACTCAAAGCAGCGCCAGAGTCGACATAGGCGTCCGTGGTAATAGATGACAAAGAACAAATCAGGGTCACAGATAGAATAAACTTAGACTGTAAAGTGCTAATTGAAACAGACTTGTCAGGCTTCTTAGTACGCTTAAAGCATGCTGATATAACATGAGTTGAATCACCACAATAGAAGCACAACCCATTTTTTCGTCTAAAATTCTGCCGCTCGCTTCTGGACAGAATTCTATCACATTGCATATTTTCTGGCGTTTTCTCAGTAGACACCGCCAAATGGTGCACAGGTTTGCGCTCCCGCAGACGCCTATCGATCTGAATAGCCATCGTCATGGACTCATTCAGACTCGCAGGCACAGGGAACCCCACCATAACATCCTTAATGGCATCAGAGAGACCTTCTCTGAAAATCGCCGCCAGGGCGCACTCATTCCACTGAGTAAGCACAGACCATTTGCGGAATTTTTGGCAGTATATTTCAGCTTCATCTTGCCCCTGAGACAAGGACAACAAGGCCTTTTCCGCCTGAAGCTCTAAATGAGGTTCCTCATAAAGCAACCCCAAGGCCAGAAAAAACGCATCCACATTGAGCAACGCAGGATCCCCTGGTGCCAATGCAAAAGCCCAGTCTTGAGGGTCGCCCCGGAGCAAGGAAATTACAATCCTGACCTGCTGTGCAGGGTCTCCGGCAGAGCGAGACTTCAGGGACAAAAACAATTTGCAATTATTTTTAAAATTTTGAAAGTGAGATCTATTCCCCGAGAAGAATTCAGGCAAAGGAATTCTAGGCTCAGACATAGGTGCATGAACAACAAAATCTTGCAAATTTTGTACCTTTGTGGCGAGATTATTCAAACCTGTAGCTACACTCTGAAGATCCATTTGAAACAGGTGAACACAGAGCCATTCAAGGATAAGAAGGAGAGAAAGAGAGGAAGGCTGCAGTATAGGCAGACTAGCAAGTGATTCAATTAAGAGCACACTCAGAACTAGAGGAAAAAAAAAAAAAAAAAAAATTGTAGCAGACTTCTTTTTTCTCTCCTTTCTCAGCCAGTAATTTAACCCTTTTTTTCTGGCCGGTCAAACTGTCATGATTCTCAATGGCGAGAGAACATAGCCCAGCATATATGAGAACTAGCTCTTGGAAGATGGAAACTATACTGACCATGAACTAAACCTGCCGCACAACTAGAAGTGGCCGGGTAGCATGCCTACGTTTTTTTATCCCTAGATGCCCAGCGCCAGCCGGAGAAGTACCTAATCCTAGCAGAGGAAAAGACAGTCCTGGCTCACCTCTAGAGAAATTTTCCCAAAAGGCAGACAGAGGCCCCCACATATATTGGCGGTGATTTTAGATGAAATGACAAACGTAGTATGAAAATAGGTTTAGCAAAAATCGAGGTCCGCTTACTAGATAGCAAGAAGACAGAAAGGGCACTTTCATGGTCAGCAGAAAACCCTATCAAAACACCATCCAGAAATTACTTTAAGACTCTAGCATTAACTCATAACACCAGAGTGGCAATTTCCGCTCACAAGAGCTTTCCAGACACAGTAACGAAACAGCAGCTGTGAACAGGAACAAAATGCAAAAACACAAGGACAAAAGTCCAACTTAGCTGGGAGTTGTCTAGTAGCAGGAACATGCACAGAAAGGCTTCTGATTACATTGTTGACCGGCATGAAACTGACAGAGGAGCAAGGTTATATAGCGACTCCCACATCCTGATAGGAGCAGGTGAACAGAGGGGATGATGCACACAAGTACAATTCCACAAGTGGCCACCGGGGGAGCCCAGAATCCAATTTCACAACATTGTAGATGTTGAGGTGCAGGAAAGAATTGGAAGACACAGAGTAGCATTCTCTTTACCTTTTACTGGTAGAATTGCAGTCCAGGGCACAGTTTACAGGTGATCTTGAAATCCGGGCAGCCTGGAAGTGGTTCGGAATCCTCCTAGCCAGGTGGGGTTGGAAGCCTTCCTTTCTGCGCTGAATTCTCTGTCCCTTGCTGCCTGAGGCTTCACACAAGGTCCTCTCTCAATCTGTTATTTTAGGTGGACACTACCCACATGGCACGCAGCTCGAGCCTTTTTACAGCTGTCCCTTTTCTCATGGTGACTTCGGGCTCTAATCTGCTGCTGTGCAATCTCCTGCCCTCCGGTTTCTGCCCTGGGGCATACAGTTCCCACACAACCTCAGACATCGGTGTCCGGTTTCTTGCGCTCAATCCTGGGAGGGAGCTCAATCGCAGCTCCACTCCCAGTTCTCCTCTCCTCACATGCATCCTCTTCCTCAGACTAACTCTGACTCCCTAACTCCTCCAGACCAGAACTTATAGGGAAGCTACCCTGAAACTGGGTCTAGAGCTCTCCCTTCTGGCCTGGAGTCAGGAAAGTGTTGTATGCTAGTGTCACCTAGTAAGGGAACTCCTTCTCGCTTCCAGGCATGGCATCACCCTCCCCGGGAGGCAGGAAATACCACTGTGACAACCGGATTCCTGGGGTGTCACATCAATGCCACTAATCTTGAGTAGAGAAGGATCACAGTCAAGATGAAGTGACAAGGTATGGTCTTCAATTCTGTAATATTAGTTGTTTCTGCTGCTTTAATGTCTAGAACATGTTCTCTTGTTCTCCTGCGCAGTTCACGTGTGGTAAGTCCTACATATACTGTAACTTGTTACACCGGCGATTAGCACTATAAATAACTCCAATCTTTTACATGTAATATTGTGAGTAATTTTATAAGTTTAGGAATTTAATGAGTTTGTAAAGAATTTTTTTGTCTTGATATTTGGGCATGCAACACATGACCCACAGGGTTTGCATCCCCAGGTTTATCAAAATTGCTTTTGATTAATATATCTTTCAAATTTTGTGACCTCCGGAATGTGATTGCAGGATGTTTGGTGATGTACATTGCAAAAGTACTGTCCGGTTCTAAGATATTCCAATATTTTTTAAGGACATCCCACATCTCACCATTCCTAACATTGTAGGTAGAGCTAAATCTGACCACATCATTGTCCTTGGGTTTTTTCCGTTGATAAAAGAGGTTTGACGTTTTAGAGAATTTGACCCTGCGGTAGCCTTTCTGGATAATATTTTCAGAGTAGCCTCTGTTTAGAAGTCTGTCTTTGAGATTGTTGGCCTGAGTTCAAAGTTGGTATCATTAGAACATATCCTGCGCATCCTACGGAATTGACCTGTTGGGATGCTTCGGATGAGATTTTTAGGATGAGATGAGTCAGTATGAAGCAAGGTGTTAACAGCAGTGGGTTTCTGATGTACATCAGTCTGAATCAAACCGGAATCTTCAATGTCAAAAAGGACATCCAGGATCTTGATCTTATGTCTCCCAGACTTACATGTAAGTATACTATTTAGATCGTTGTTGTTTAGTGTTTGAATAAATCTTGAGAGGTCCTCACTCGTGCCCTGCCATAAAAAGAAGATGTAATCAATAAAAGGACTCCAGTACAGAACTTTGTTGGTTTGGGGTATATAGTCAGGTAAAAATATCTCCTTCTCTCACGGCCCCAGGAACAGGCTAGCATATGATGGTGCACAAGACGCCTCCATAGCTGTTCCCTGGAGCTATATAAATAGAAAAAAACTATGGGTAAGTGCAAACCGGAGAAGTCCAAGGATAAATTTGGTCATTTCCTCCCCCATATTGGACATTTCCAAAAAGAACCTCACTAATCTAATGCCGCTATGTTTGATTGAGGCATATAGTGATTCAACCTCACAGATTGCCATTATAGTATCAGCACTAACTTACATACCATTAGTGATGAGCGAGTATACTCGTTGCTCAGGTTTTCCCGAGCACGCTCGGGTGGTCTCCGGGTATTTGTCAGTGCTCGGAAATTTAGTTTTCGTGGCCTCAGTTGCATGATTTACGGCTGCTGGACAGCATGAATACATGTGGGAATTCCCTAACAAACAGGCATTCCTCACATGTATTCAGCCTGTCTAGCAGCAGTAAATCCTGCAGCTGCGGCAACGAAAACTAAATCTCCGAGCACTAACAAATACTTGGAGACCACCCGAGCATGCTTGGGAAAATCCGAGCAACGAGTATTCTCGCTCATCACTACATACCATCCATCTTTCGGAGTAAATCAGAGGTGTCTTTCAGATATGAAGGTACGGCTTCAAATACTGGTCTCAAAATGTGATCTATGAATCTGCAAATGGACTCACACATATTATCAATACCTGAGATGATAGGTCTACCGGGTGGATTCTCCAAGTTCTTATGAATTTTGGGTAGTAGGTTGAATGTTGCGATTCTTGGGTTTTTCTTGAATAAACACTCCATGTCATGTTTATTGATAATTCCTATTGATTCAGCACTGAACAAAATTGTTTGAAGTTGAGCCTGATAAATAAATGGTTGAATGTTAGTTTCTTATATGTAACAGAATCACATAGATGACGCTTTGCCGCATCATCCGTTTTACTGTGAGTCACACTGTCACTTATAGCTATTCACCTTACATGATCACTATATTCATTATATATGCGTTATACAGGCACACTCCATTCCAATCTGGAACACTCATCACTTCGGACGTAGCTTGCGTTATATAACCTGGAATGCATGTCGCTGTCAGTTCTGTCCATGTGATGTGCTCCATTGAGACGCGTCCTGTGGGCAGGAAGTGACGTCGGTAACACCATGCATGGAATACTGAACAACCAGAGTCAGCTGTTTATAATGGGTAGCTCACACACTACAAATGATTGGCTCCTCATGACTTAAATATGCCTCAGCACACTTCTTTCTCATCACCTCGTCATAGCTCAGGCAAAACGCGTGTCATTTAGGTGCAGGCTGTGGCAGGGCTCATCTTGCACCTTAACATGTTGTACACTCCCTTCATATTGGCTGGCCTTTGTCTAGCCATGACCCATACCTCCCAGCTTTCGAGGAAGGGAAAGAGGGACAAAGTCAGCGGCGCACATAGCGCGCCGCGGCAAATTTTGGGCCACGCCTCTGGCCACACCCATTTCACAACTAGTCACGCCCCAACCACACCCATTTAGCACTTCTGATCACAATGTTTCGTAAACAATAATTATAAACAAAAAAAATATGGCCACACATGACGCTCCATACTGTATAATGGCCCCCAAATGATGCTGCGTACAGTGTACTGGCCCCACGTGATGCTCCATACAGTATAATGGGCCAACATGATGCTGCACACTGTATAATGGCCACACATGATGCTCCATACTGTTTAATGGCTCCACATGATGCTCCATACTGTATATTGGCCACACGGTGCTCCATACTGTATAATGGCCACACAGTGCTCCATACTGTATAATGGCCACACATGATGCTCCTTACTGTATAATGGCCACATGATGCTCCATACTGTATAATGGCTACACATGATGCTCCATACTGTATAATGGCCACATTATGCTCCATACTGTATAATGGCCACACATGATGCTCCATACTGTATAATGGCCACACATGATGCTCCATACTGTATAATGGCTCCACATGATGCTCCATACTGTATATTGGCCACACAATGCTCCATACTGTATAATGGCCACACAGTGCTCCATACTGTATAAGGCCACACATGATGCTCCATACTGTATAATGGCCACATGATGCTCCATACTGTATAACGGCCACACATGACGCTCCATACTGTATAATGGCCATTGGCCACATTATGCTCCATACTGTATAATAGCCCCACATGACGCTTTGTACTGTATAATGGCCACACATGATACTGCGTACTGTATAATGGCCACACATGATGCTCCATACTGTATAATGGCCACACATAATGCTCCATACTGTATAATGGCTACATTATGCTTCATACTGTATAATGGCCACACATGATGCTCCATACTGTATAATGGCCCCAAATGATGCTGCGTACAGTGTACTGGCCCCACGTGATGCTCCATACAGTATAATGGGCTCACATGATGCTGCATACTGTATAATGGCCACACATGATGCTCAATACTGTATAATGGCTCCACATGATGCTCCATACTGTATATTGGCCACACAGTGTTCCATACTGTATAATGACCACACAGTGCTCCATACTGTATAATGGCCACACATGATGCTCCATACTGTATAATGGCCACATGATGCTCCATACTGTATAATGGCCACATTATGCTCCATACTGTATAATGGCCACACATGATGCTCCATACTGTATATTGGCCACACAGTGCCCCATACTGTATAATAGCCACACATGATGCTCCATACTGTATAATGGCTCCACATGATGCTCCATACTGTATATTGGCCACACAGTGTTCCATACTGTATAATGGCCACACATGATGCTCCATACTGTATAATGGTCACACATGATGCTCCATACTGTATAATGGCCACACATGATGCCCCATACTGTATAATGGCCACATGATGCTCCATACTGTATAATGGCCACACATGATACTCAATACTGTATAGTGGCTACACAGTGCTCCATACTGTATAATGGCCACAAAGTACTTCATACTGTATAATCACCCCACATGATGCACAATACTGTATAATGGCCACATAGTGCTCCATACTGTATAATGGCCACACAGTGATTCATACTGTATAATGGCCACACATGATGCTCAATACTGTATCATGGCCACACATGATGCTCAATACTGTATAATGGCCAGACATTATGCTCAATACTTTGTAATCGCCACACATGATACAGTATAATGGTCACACATGATGCTGCCTACAGTATAATGGCCACACAGTGCTCCATACTGTATAATGGCCACACAGTGCTCCATACTGTATAATGACCACACATGATTCTGCGTACAGTATAGTGGCCACACATGATGCTCCATACTGTATAAGCGACCTGCTGCAGCTTGCAGTGTGCACATAGATGGACCTGCTGCAGCTTGCAGTGTGTATATAGATGGACCTGCTGCAGCTTGCAGTGTGTATATAGACGGACCTGCTACAGGTTTTTGGAGATGTGTCCCTGTTCTGGGGGTCTGTGATGCTCTGGGGGGGTCTGTGATGCTCTGGGGGTCTGTGATGCTCTTGGGGGGTCTGTGATGCTCTGGGGGTCTGTGAGGCTCTGGGTGGTCTGTGATGCTCTGGGGGTCTGTGATGCTTTGGGGGTCTGTGATGCTCTGGGGGGTCTGTGATGCTCTGGGAGGCTCTGGGGGGTCTGTGATGCTCTGGGGGTCTGTGATGCTCTGAGGGTCTGTGATGCTCTGAGGGTCTGTGATGCCCTGGGGGGGTCTGTGATGCTCTGGGGGGTATGTGGTTCTCTGGGGGTCTGTGATGCTCTGGGGGTCTGTGATGCCCAGGTTGTAGCCCCAGGCTGCTGGCTGATGTCGATGAGCATGGCAGATAAGAAGTGCCGCTTATTGCTAGATATATTGGTAATTGGAGACAGTAGGTCTGCTGCAGCACCAGGGTAATTACGGTAATGCAGGAGCAGAGGCAGCAGAGTGTGTGAGCCCAGGCACACGGACACTGCCATCTGAGCAGTAAAGTTCCTGGTGTGCTCTCGGCCAGGGAGTGGTGAGCTGTCAGGTGTGATGGAGCGCAGACAGTGCACTTAATTTTCCAGCAGCAGCAGCGTGTGCTGAGTGCAGGAACTTCCCCTCTCGCCTCCCTTGTAACTTACCCTCCTCATCCTCCCTCCGTTCTCTACCATCGAGGAAATAAATCAGGGAGGAAGCGGAGAGAGGGAGACTGGAGTGGAGATCTCTTCCCAAAGTGTCTCTGATGGCGGCTGATCAGACCTGGCTGCGAGAGTAGCTGTGCTCAGCCTCTGCACGGTCACTGGAGTTTATTCTTCGCTGCTTCCATCCCATCCCTGCCTAATACAAGGGGGCGTGTCGGCTGCTTCTGCTGTGTGCGGGAGAAGCAGAGTCCCGTGCGGGACTGCAGGGCACAGCCTCAGAATCGGGACAGTCCCGTAGTATGAGGGACGGTTGGGAGCTATGCATGACCACATAGTAATACTTTTCCCTGTGTAAGCTGTCTTCTGCAGGGACTTGATTATAATTCATATCTGATTATTTTTATACACATGTGGCAACACTGCTTACTGGACTAATCAACTATTATCTTGTGGTCATACCACATTAATAGGTACACATTCCCAGCAGCTGACCACACTCCTTTGCACACTTGATACTATACATATCTCTATACCGATCCATTTACACCATGCACTTTAGTTGTATTACTTTCTAACCATATTTATTATTACTGCCTGCGCAGAAGATCCCTGAATGCAGTGCCTACAGAAGGGAGGATGAGGTACAGTGGGGCAAAAAAGTATTTAGTCAGTCAGCAATAGTGCAAGTTCCACCAAAAAAGATGAGAGGCGTCTGTAATTTACATCATAGGTAGATCTCAACTATGGGAGACAAACTGAGAAAAAAAAATCCAGAAAATCACATTGTCTGTTTTTTTAACATTTTATTTGCATATTATGGTGGAAAATAAGTATTTGGTCAGAAACAAAATTTCATCTCAATACTTTGTAATATATCCTTTGTTGGCAATGACAGAGGTCAAACGTTTTCTGTAAGTCTTCACAAGGTTGCCACACACTGTTGTTGGTATGTTGGCCCATTCCTCCATGCAGATCTCCTCTAGAGCAGTGATGTTTTTGGCTTTTCGCTTGGCAACACGGACTTTCAACTCCCTCCAAAGGTTTTCTATAGGGTTGAGATCTGGAGACTGGCTAGGCCACTCCAGGACCTTGAAATGCTTCTTACGAAGCCACTCCTTCGTTGCCCTGGCGGTGTGCTTTGGATCATTGTCATGTTGAAAGACCCAGCCACGTTTCATCTTCAATGCCCTTGCTGATGGAAGGAGGTTTGCACTCAAAATCTCACGATACATGGCCCCATTCATTCTTTCATGTACCCGGATCAGTCGTCCTGGCCCCTTTGCAGAGAAACAGCCCCAAAGCATGATGTTTCCACCACCATGCTTTACAGTAGGTATGGTGTTTGATGGATGCAACTCAGTATTCTTTTTCCTCCAAACACGACAAGTTGTGTTTCTACCAAACAGTTCCAGTTTGGTTTCATCAGACCATAGGACATTCTCCCAAAACTCCTCTGGATCATCCAAATGCTCTCTAGCAAACTTCAGACGGGCCCGGACATGTACTGGCTTAAGCAGTGGGACACGTCTGGCACTGCAGGATCTGAGTCCATTGTGGCATAGTGTGTTACTTATGGTAGGCCTTGTTACATTGGTCCCAGCTCTCTGCAGTTCATTCACTAGGTCCCCCGCGTGGTTCTGGGATTTTTGCTCACCGTTCTTGTGATCATTCTGACCCCACGGGGTGGGATTTTGCGTGGAGCCCCAGATCGAGGGAGATTATCAGTGGTCTTGAATGTCTTCCATTTTCTAATTATTGCTCCCACTGTTGATTTCTTCACTCCAAGCTGGTTGGCTATTGCAGATTCAGTCTTCCCAGCCTGGTGCAGGGCTACAATTTTGTTTCTGGTGTCCTTTGACAGCTCTTTGGTCTTCACCATAGTGGAGTTTGGAGTCAGACTGTTTGAGGGTGTGCACAGGTGTCTTTTTATACTGATAACAAGTTTAAACAGGTGCCATTACTACAGGTAATGAGTGGAGGAAAGAGGAGACTCTTAAAGAAGAAGTTACAGGTCTGTGAGAGCCAGAAATCTTGATTGTTTGTTTCTGACCAAATACTTATTTTCCACCATAATATGCAAATAAAATGTTAAAAAAAACAGACAATGTGATTTTCTGGATTTTTTTTTCTCAGTTTGTCTCCCATAGTTGAGGTCTACCTATGATGTAAATTACAGACGCCTCTCATCTTTTTAAGTGGTGGAACTTGCACTATTGCTGACTGACTAAATACTTTTTTGCCCCACTGTATGTATTTCTGAGGGAGTGCAGGGCGCAGGCGCGGGATTCCGGAGCTGTAACTGACGGTGATGGAAGGGAGTAAGTATTACAATGAAGACATTATGCAGGGATTTCTTCCAGGCACTGCACACCCCCGGAGCCTGGAAGAAATCATTAACATAAAGAAAAAATATAAGATTTCTCAGCAACAAGACCAATAATATGAGGCATACAGGTAAGACTAGTTTAACATTTCTATTACCTGTATGCCCATATTAAGAGGTCATATACGTCTAGGGGGTGACAGATTTCCTTTAACAGGGAGAGATGCAAGATTTTACATCTGGGCAAGAAAAATGAAAATTACATGTATAGAATGGGAAGAATAGAACTTAGCAACATCAAGTGTGAAAAAGACTTGGGTATACTAATAGATAACAGACTGCACATGAGTCAACAATGTGATACAGCAGCAAAAAAGCAAACACAGTTTTAGGATGTATTTTGAGAGAAGTATAGAGTCTAGATCATGTCAAGTAATTATCCCCCTCTACTCCTCCTTGGTCAGGACTCATCTGCAAAATTCATCTGCACCAGAATTGAAATACTGGAGCAAGTACAGAGAAGAGCTGCCAGGATGGTAAGTGGACTGCAAAGTATGTCCTACAAGGAACAGTTAAAGGAACTGAGAATGTTTAGCTTTCAAAAAAGGAGGTTAAGAGGAGACTTAATAACTGTCTACAAATATCTGAAGGGATGTCACAGTGTAGAGAGATAATCAGTATTCTCATTTGCACATGGAAACATGAAAAGCAATGGAATTAAACTTAAAGGGAGAAGATACAGATTAGATATTAGAAAAAAAGTTTTTGACAGTGAGGGTGATCAATGAGTGGAATAGGCTGCCACAAGAGGTGGTGAGTTCTCCTTCAAATGAAGTCTTCAAACAGAGGCTGGACAGATGTCTGTCAGAGATGGTTTAGTGAATACTACAATGAGCAGGGGGTTGACACGATGACACTTGAGGTTCATTCCAATACTAACATTCTATGATTCTATGACAATTCCCCTAAAGGGGAAAGTTTTACAGGTGGTGGTCACTAACAGATACTCTTTCCTTATCCGTCCTGCATGATTCTTCTCTAGTTTAGTATTTTATGTCCATATCACTACTGGCAGCACGTGGTAGTTCCTGCAGCCCATTTAAGGTGCAAAGGTTGTCCAGCTCCTCCAGTATCGCACATCCATAGGTGCTGTCACAAGAAGGTTGTGGTGTCTCCCAACACAGTCTAAAGTGCATGGATGTCAGGACACAAGAACCAGACAAGACCTTAAAAGGTCATTCTTCTAACAGCAGGACCAGCATCTGCTCCTTTCTGCAAGGAAGAAGAGGAAGAGCACTGTAAGAGCCCCAAAGAATGACCTCCAGAGGCTACTGGTGGTCACTGCTGATGCAGGCTGTAAAATACAGTGAAACTCCAGCTGCAACTGCTGGGGCCAAAACACGACTGTACAAGGGGCAAAAAGAGTATCACTCCCAATACACCTTGTTACAAATAAAACTATAACAAAGGTTCACCCAGAGGGTCTCATTTATAAAATAAAATTAGCAAAAAGTGCCCTAATGTATTGTGAAGAATATTGGAGATACAATTTCATGTCAGTCATTTGTATCCTATTTGGAATGGGATTATAAAACCCCCTTCCTTTGTGCAGCTGTTAAAGGACACCTAGCTCAGCAGGTGGTCAAGCCTCAAAAAGTGAATAAGAGAGCTCACACCATGAGCTAGGTAAGCTCAGGACAAAATGTTTCTTTGCAATATGGAGTCCATGCAGTGTAACTGCTTTGTTCAGACAGCTAGGATTTCATAAGGAGAATATGGACTTATCGTACATCCTAGTCACACATCGGTTACTTTTTCGAGATCTCTGGAAGAGGCTGAATGCCTTCCAGTGTCTCGATCTGTTCTAGCACTTCAGTGTTGGGAGATACATGCAATGATTAGTAGGTGCCAGGTAGCAAAGCAGTGTTTTTTCTCAATGTGTAGCAGGGGCCAGGCCAGATCTGATGGCGCCAAAATTGCCTCCCTAGTACAGTCCATTAAGGAGTTATGATTATGACTAGTGTTGAGCGATACCGTCCGATACTTGAAAGTATCGGTATCGGAAAGTATCGGCCGATACCGGCAAAGTATCGGATCCAATCCGATACCGATACCCGATACCAATACAAGTCAATGGGACTCATGTATCGGACGGTATCCCTGATGGTTCCCAGGGTCTGAAGGAGAGGAAACTCTCCTTCAGGCCCTGGGAACCATATTAATGTGTAAAAGAAAGAATTAAAATAAAAAATATTGCTATACTCACCTCTCCGACGCAGCCTGCACCTTACCGAGGGAAGCGGCAGCGTTCTTTGTTTAAAATTTGCGCTTTTCTTTCCTTTACGTGAAGTCCCGGCTTGTGATTGGTCGCGTGCCGCCCATGTGGCCAGGACGCAACCAATCACAGCAAGCCGTGACGTAATTTCAGGTCCTTCAGGATTTTAAAATTACGTTCCGGCGTTGTGATTGGTTGCGTCGCAGTCACATGGGCGACGCAACCAATCACAGCAAGCCGTGACGTAATTTCAGGTCCTTCAGGATTTTAAAATTACGTCCCGGCTTTGTGATTGGTTGCGTCGCGGTCAACCAATCACAAGCCGGGAGGCTGGACACGCGCGCATTTTAAAATGCGCGCTTGTCCAACCTCCCGTGACGTCCCGGCTTGTGATTGGTTGCTTCGCGGTCAACCAATCACAAGCCGGGAGGCTGGACACGCGCGCATTTTAAAATGCGTGCTTGTCCAGCCTCCCGGCTTGTGATTGGTTGATCGCGACGCAACCAATCACAAGCCGGGACGTCACGGGAGGCTGGACAAGCGCGCATTTTAAAATGCGCGCGTGTCCAGCCTCCCGGCTTGTGATTGGTTGATCGCGACGCAACCAATCACAAGCCGGGACGTCACGGGAGGCTGGACAAGCGCGCATTTTAAAATGCGCGCGTGTCCAGCCTCCCGTGACGTCACGGCTTGTGATTGGTTGCGTCGCCCATGTGACTGCGACGCAACCAATCACAAAGCCGGGACGTAATTTTAAAATCCTTAAGGACCTGAAATTACGTCACGGCTTGCTGTGATTGGTTGCGTCGCTCATGTGACTGCGACGCAACCAATCACAAAGCCGGGACTTCACGTAAGGAAAGAAAAGCGCGAATTTTAAACAAAGAACGCTGCCGCTTCCCTCGGTAAGGTGCAGGCTGCGTCGGAGAGGTGAGTATAGCAATATTTTTTATTTTAATTCTCTCTTTTACACATTTTTACATTAATGTTGTTTCGATACCGATACCCGATACCACAAAAGTATCGGATCTCGGTATCGGAATTCCGATACAGCAAATATCGGCCGATACCCGATACTTGCGGTATCGGAATGCTCAACACTAATTATGACCCATCTTAGGTTTTGGAGTTTGTAGCTGCTAAATGCAAAGGGAGGGGATTTAGGTCCAGCCCAGGGGGCATGAGGGGAGTGGGTTTAATGCTTGTGTAAAGCATAGCCTATTGCTTTTTCTCTGCGGAGGTTGCAATGACACATCACGTGGGGAGAAGTCAAGGAACAGAGGAAACCACCAGCCTTCCATGTGGCAGCCTCTTCCCCCAAGTCATTCCTTTCATTTGACTGGTAGCTGACTCTTATACAGTTAGGTCCATATATATTTGGACAGAGACAACATTTTTCTAATTTTGGTTATAGACATTACCACAATGAATGTTAAACAAAACAATTCAGATGCAGTTGAAGTTCAGACTTTCAGCTTTCATTTGAGGGTATCCACATTAAAATTGGATGAAGGGTTTAGGAGTTTCAGCTCCTTAACATGTGCCACCCTGTTTTTAAAGGGACCAAAAGTAATTGGACAATTGACTCCAAGGCTATTTCATGGACAGGTGTGGGCAATCCCTTCATTATGTCATTCTCAATTAAGCAGATAAAAGGCCTGGAGTTGATTTGAGGTGTGGTGCTTGCATTTGGAAGGTTTTGCTGTGAAGTAAGTGCAGCGCCCCAGAGTCCTGGTCGTTGCAGTACTGTGGCTCCGCCACTATGGGGAGCTACGGTGCGTCCGATGGCACTGAAGGAGTTCATCTGATCAGGTATCACAGACACCAATACATTTCACAGCAGGGCCTCCGGGGGGAGCTAAGGGTGCTATTCATTAGGCCACTCCCCACCATAGTGGGTAAACCGGGGGTCAGGCAGGAAGTTAGATCAGAAAGCTGACTGGATTGGACGAAGCAACACCTAGTGGCAGAGGGTGTTGTGGAGGAAGAGACAGTAGGGTCTCTGTCAGGGGTGGGATCCTGACAGAGGCTTGGCATTGGAAAGAACGTAACGGGTCCGCGCCAGCTCCGGGAAGCGGCGGGACCCAAGAAAGGACTAGAAGCGAGATAGATTGTGCTGAGTGAGAAACGAGATCAAGCAATAGGAGAATTCCAGTAGGGGTCGTGCTGTAAGACCGGAGCAACACCCTACTGAGGCGCATTACCGGTGGCCGGAACGCCGAGGGAGTATTATAACATTCAGCTTCAAGCAATACTCTAAACAGCGGCAGGACAGTCAGTTTAAGGCGGGCTGTCTAACACATATCACCTATGAAGTCTTGGGAGGCAATTGCGGGAGAGGGGCGTCTCTAGGGTCCCGGAAGAACTCCAGGCCTATCCGACAAACGGGTGCCGTTCCAACTGTAACATCAGGAAGGGACGGAAGATTAGAAGAACATCATTTAATCGAGTTGTGAGGGAACTTAAGAAACAGACACAACGGTTGTGGGGTACTTTCCGTAAGCACAGCAGGGAAGGACTACAACACATAGCGCTAAGAAGGAAGGCACCGATTTCCACCTGTGAAGTGAACTCTGGAGGTGCCATTGGACCGGCCGGACTTGCGCAGCCTGGTGAACCGTATTCTGGACTGAGGACTCAGAGATCTCCAGTAAAGAGGTAAAGAGACTGCAACCTGGTGTCCTCGTTATTTACCGCGACCTGCACCCCACAACTGCACCGTTACAACACGACTTATTGCACCGGACGTCCCCCACTGACAGACAGGGCCACGGACCGGGTCTAGCCACCGTGACAACCCCAGGACTGAGACCTAGAGGCCCGGCTCCGGGTACCCCTCGGCCCTGCGGCGGTGTGGGGGCGCTCCAAAACTTGGCGTCACGAACAGGATCTACTTAAGCCTGAAGAATCGGGTCATGTGTGCCTTGGAACTGTGATTTATTGTGCTTGGATTGTACTTTATTGCAAAGACTGTGCTGCGCCATTTACCGCCAAAAGTTCCCGCCAAAAACCGCCGCCATTGCTACGCCAGAGAAGCAGGAGGGCGTGCCATGGGAGGAGACTACCAAAGTGGCGCCAGAAACGGTGATCGCCCCCTGCGCCTCTTGTTGCAAAGCGATGACCTGCCTCAAAGCAGAGAACCGCCCCCTGACTTGCGATGGCGGGAACGAGGTGAAGGAGGAGCTCGACCTTGGAGAAATGGCAGAGTCAGATGCATGCATTGCCGCCGAATGCCGGACAGCGACGATGAACAGCAGGTGCCCGAACAACGGCGAGGTGATCCCGGTTTGTCCTCATCCATCAGAAGGGGACTCGCGTCCACCGCCGCTGAGGGACCTGGACTCCTTGGAGACACCAGTGGAGGAGCCGAGCCTGCCTATCCTAGTCACGGAATCATGGAGGGCGGAGTTACGTCAAGAGATGACTCCGGAGGAGCCGTGGTCCGGGCCGCAGCCGATTCCAGTGTCCTTGTTAACGGACCGGAGCGACATCGGTGGAATCACATCAGGTGCAGGTATGGACGACATCCCTACTCCCCTGGCCGATTCTGCTCTCCCGACCGATCCGGCTCCCCTGATCGATCCCACTCCCGTGACCGCTCCCCACCCCAGCAATGATCGTTCCTTCTTGGTGGAGCGGGTTATCCTCACCTCCCACGCGATGGGGAAGCTAGTGCCTCCGCTACCAACCAAGATGGGAGAACCCATAGGTGTGGGCCTAGACGGGGTGATCCTTCGGTGGGACACCCCCTGGACAGGGCCGGATGGGACCCGGGAGGATGGCCTCACCCTTGCGGTACTTACCTGGGAGCAGTATAAGCCATGTCTGATCCAACACTGGAAAGATCGGGACGAGACCGAACCACCTGACACGCCACGTAAGAAGTCTGCTCCCAGCAGGAAAGACGTGGTAAAGCGGGGAACTGTACTGGCCTACCACCCGAAGAGGGGATGGGGCTCCATACAGGAACCGGGGCTACCAACTGATGTCTTTGTCACTAGCTATAATGTGAAGACCCCTTGCTGCAGTCGAAATGGTGACCCGTTACAAAGAGGGGATCAGGTGACTTACACCCGCCATCGGAGTGCACAAGGATGGTGTGCCCGGAACGTTCGACGGTGTGAGCCTGAGAGAGCGCCCCCTGGTGTCCCGATCATGACTGATCCCGATTTGCCGGACCTCGTTCCCATCACCACGGTACGTCTTGTAGCAGCTACCGAACTCGCAAGCAGGATTAGCCTTCAAATCCAGGCACCGGCTGATCTGATGGCATCTGAGAGACCAACTACCAGTACGGGTGCCACGTTGGCTGGGGGACAGGGATCGCCTCCAGACTTAGAAGAATAAACCTCGATGCCATGAATCTGTAAATAGTTACTGTTTTCCGTTGGGCTGCTAAACCCGTTCAGGGTAAACTCTTAAAGGGATCCCTTTGTTGACCCGGGATCCCTATTGTTTTGTTTGTTTTGTTTTTGTTACCAAAAGTTTTGCACAAGTTTTAAAAACTGAGAAATCATGAACAGTGCATGATCAAAACTTCTTTGTATATAGTTTGCACCTTATTAAAGGTGCTCCCTACTGGTTTTACTTAAACAAGGACTCTTTGCGAAGATACCGTACTGGAACCTTTGATAAGTATGGACTGGTAGCTTGAGAAGATGTGCTACCTCACAGAGACTTGGTCTTCTCTTAAAGGGGATGTTCATTTGTTATGCTTCGATAGTAATATTGCTTAAGATGAGTAGCAATAATGTCTTGACCGAAGGAAATAATGATAATGTTTATACGAGAAAAGTTATATGTGTTTAACTGGTTAAATGTGAAGAAATATTGATAATGTTCTCTGAAAGAAAAAGTAGAAGGAAGAAATGAGAAAGTTTAATGTTGTGAAAAGAAGATAGTTGATAATGTTGATAAGAAAAGGGGGGGGGGGTAGAAGGTAAACCCTGCGTTCCCCATCGAAAGTTAGTAATGTGTTACTAAGGACAGAAAGTGAACCTGTAAGGGTTAGTGGGTGAGTCCTTATAGGAGCCAAGTAGAGCCGGCTCGGTGTTCTCAAACTGAAAGAAAAGTTATGTTCTATACTGTGTATAGTAGTTGAAAAGGCAGTAGGCCCTGGCTGAACGGGGCGGTCCTGTAACAGAAAGGAGAGGCAGTAGGTCTGGTGCCGATAGGACAGGCGGTCCTGCAGATTCAAAGTAGGAGAATGTAAAAGTTAAATTGCCTTATAATGTGATTATAGGAAGGTCTTTGGTGGATACAGAGTGTATGTCCTTAAAGGCAAAGTTAAATTATTGTTCAACAATTTTTGTACTTAGTAGAATACCCGGTTGGGTAACAGAAGTTAATTATAGCATGTTGCTATGATATTTTTGCCATGTTTGTAACGTTCAAGTGTCCTTACCTCCCATAAAGGGAAGCCTGTTCAAGTATACTTATTGTTATTGCACTCAACAAAATTGTATGTCTTTTTGCTAACTTGTATTGTTGTTTTCTTCCCAGTCCCGGAGTACTGTGTTTAACCAGGGGGGAGTGCAGCGCCCCAGAGTCCTGGTCGTTGCAGTACTGTGGCTCCGCCACTATGGGGAGCTACGGTGCGTCCGATGGCACTGAAGGAGTTCATCTGATCAGGTATCACAGACACCAATACATTTCACAGCAGGGCCTCCGGGGGGAGCTAAGGGTGCTATTCATTAGGCCACTCCCCACCATAGTGGGTAAACCGGGGGTCAGGCAGGAAGTTAGATCAGAAAGCTGACTGGATTGGACGAAGCAACACCTAGTGGCAGAGGGTGTTGTGGAGGAAGAGACAGTAGGGTCTCTGTCAGGGGTGGGATCCTGACAGAGGCTTGGCATTGGAAAGAACGTAACGGGTCCGCGCCAGCTCCGGGAAGCGGCGGGACCCAAGAAAGGACTAGAAGCGAGATAGATTGTGCTGAGTGAGAAACGAGATCAAGCAATAGGAGAATTCCAGTAGGGGTCGTGCTGTAAGACCGGAGCAACACCCTACTGAGGCGCATTACCGGTGGCCGGAACGCCGAGGGAGTATTATAACATTCAGCTTCAAGCAATACTCTAAACAGCGGCAGGACAGTCAGTTTAAGGCGGGCTGTCTAACACATATCACCTATGAAGTCTTGGGAGGCAATTGCGGGAGAGGGGCGTCTCTAGGGTCCCGGAAGAACTCCAGGCCTATCCGACAAACGGGTGCCGTTCCAACTGTAACATCAGGAAGGGACGGAAGATTAGAAGAACATCATTTAATCAAGTTGTGAGGGAACTTAAGAAACAGACACAACGGTTGTGGGGTACTTTCCGTAAGCACAGCAGGGAAGGACTACAACACATAGCGCTAAGAAGGAAGGCACCGATTTCCACCTGTGAAGTGAACTCTGGAGGTGCCATTGGACCGGCCGGACTTGCGCAGCCTGGTGAACCGTATTCTGGACTGAGGACTCAGAGATCTCCAGTAAAGAGGTAAAGAGACTGCAACCTGGTGTCCTCGTTATTTACCGCGACCTGCACCCCACAACACGACTTATTGCACCGGACGTCCCCCACTGACAGACAGGGCCACGGACCGGGTCTAGCCACCGTGACAACCCCAGGACTGAGACCTAGAGGCCCGGCTCCGGGTACCCCTCGGCCCTGCGGAGGTGTGGGGGCGCTCCATAAACATGCGGTCAAAGGAGCTCTCCATGCAGATGAAACAAGCCATCCTTTAGCTGCAAAAACAGAAAAAACCATCCGAGAAATTGCTACAATATTAGGAGTGGCAACATCTACAGCTTGGTACATCCTGAGAAAGAAAGAAAGCACTGGTGAACTCATCAATGCAAAAAGACCTGGGCGTCCACAGAAGACAACAGTGGTGGATGATCGCAGAATAATCTTCATGGTGAAGAGAAACCCCTTCACAACAGCCAACCAAGTGAACAACACGCTCCAGGAGGTAGGCATACCAATATCCAAATCTACCATAAAGAGAAGACTGCATGAAAGTAAATACAGAGGGTTCTCTGCACGGTGCAAGCCACTCATAAGTGTCAAGAATAAAAAGGCTAGACTGGACTTTGCTAAAAAACATCTAAAAAAGCCAGCACAGTTCTGGAAGAACATTCTTTGGACAGATGAAACCAAGATCAACCTCTACCAGAATGATGGAAAGAGAAAAGTATGGTGAAGGCGTGGTACAGCTCATGATCCAAAGCATACCACATCATCTGTAAAACACGGCGGAGGCAGTGTGATGGCTTGGGCATGCATGGCTGCCAGTGGTACTGGGTCACTAGTGATTATTGATGATGTGACACAGGACAGAAGCAGCCGAATGAATTCTGAGGTATTCAGAGCCATACTGTGTGCTCAGATCCAGCCAAATGCAGCAAAACTGGTCGTCGTTTCATACTACAGATGGACAGTGACCCAAAACATAAAGCCAAAGCAACCCAGGAGTTTATTAAATCAAAGAAGTGGAATATTCTTGAATGGCCAAGTGAGTCACCTGATCTCAACCCAATTCAGCATGTATTTTACTTGTTAAAGACTAAACTTCAGATAGAAAAGCCCACAAACAAACAGCAACTGAAAACCACTGAAGTGAAGGCCTGGCAGAGCATCAAAAAGGAGGAAACACAGCGTCTGGTGATGTCCATGAGTTCAAGACTTCAGGCAGTCATTGCCAACAAAGGGTTTTCAACCAAGTACTAAAAATGAACATTTTATTTAAAATTATTGAACTGTCCAATTACTTTTGGTCCCTTTAAAAACAGGGTGGCACATGTTAAGGAGCTGAAACTCCTAAACCTTTCATCCAATTTTGATGTGGATACCCTCAAATGAAAGCTGAAAGTCTGATCTTCAACTGCATCTGAAATGTTTTGTTTAAAATTCATTGTGGTAATGTCTATAACCAAAATTAAAAAAATATTGTCTCTGTCCAAATATATATGGACCTAACTGTATTCTGCATACTTTGTCCTACCATTACTATATTTGTGAGTCGTCCTACGGGCTAGGGGGTTACTTGGTACCGGGTCCTGCTGTTCACAGGGGGATGCCACGGTGGCTGTGACCCGGTCCGTGGCCCAGGGCGCCCATGTAAAAGGGAAAGGTCTTTAAAGGGATAGAGTTTGTTCGTGATGCCACCTGTGGTATTCAGTCAGGATGACCGATGCTGCTTTAGGGGATCCGCTGGGGGATGTTAGGGCAGCTAGATGGTATATCTTCCCACAGGTGAAGTATATCCTCAGGGCTCCCAGTGTGTGGATGGTGATATAGTGAGAGGTGCAGAGAAGAACGAGGACACAAGGTTGCAGTCTCTTTACCTTTACTGAAGACCTCAGCATCCACAGTCCAGGGCACCAGACCACAGGGCAGGCAGAGAAGTCCGGGCAGTCCAGAGACAAGCAAGTTCCCCTGGGTAAGTCAGGTAGGAGCCTACCACGCTGCACTTTCTGTCTCTAAGTCCCTGCTGTCACTAAGTGTCTCAACAAGGTCTTTAATTGTTCTGCTGTCCTAGGACAGGTACCAGTATGGCAGGCAGCTCGGGTCATGTGAACTGGGGTCTGTTCTTGGTAACTTCAGGCTCTTAGGTGCTGCTGTGCCACAGGTAATTATGGGCAGAGTCCTTGTAGAACAATACCCTCCAGTTCTGCTCCTTGTTTTATAATCCACAAAAGCCTCGGGCTCCCGATACCCTGATTCTTGCGCTGATACTCTTCAGAGGCCTGCTCATGGCCTCCTGGAGCTCTCTCTTTCCTCTGTGCTCCACTCCTGTCTGTCCTCGCACACAGACTCCTGCTACAAACTGAGCTCTCTCCGCCTCCAAACCAGGATCTTTATTGAGGGAAGCTGCCCTAAAACAGGGCTTGGAGCTCCCCCTCCTGGCCTGGAAGTGGAAGGTGTTGTGTGTGTGTGTAAACCTACCAAAGGAAACCTCACTTGTCTCCAGACATAGCACTATCCTCCCCGTGAGGAAGACAGCACTACTGTGGTACCCGAACTCCTGGGGTACCACATTTGCATATCTGACCATTGTATATGTATAACAATTGTGTATATAGTGTTTTGTCTAGTGTGCCCTTAAGGCGAGCACATATATATTTTAACCTTGGGCTGCTCTTTTATCTCAATCCACAAATCCACAATCAGCTTAATTTTCCATGGCACCCCAGAGCTGGTTTCTGACCCGATAAAATCCCATTAACGGACAGGGTTTATATCTAACGAGGAACTGGTGGCAATCCTATCGGGCAGCCCAGGCGCTGTTTCATTGGTGCTAGTGAAAGGGGCCTTTCAGCATGTCAGGGTTGTGAGCGAGGGTGGCGCCACATCAGTGACTGCGTGAGCCACATCCTCTCACTCTCCTTGCCTCCCTGGGCCTGTGTGGACAGGGGGCAGGGGCGTAACTACCGCGGTCGCAGCGGTCGCCATTGCGACCGGGCCCTGCAGGTCAGGGGCCCCGGGCCGGCAGGTCTGAGCAGGGCCAGGCTGGCCATCGGGCACTTCTGGCAAATGCCAGAAGAGCCGATGCCAGTAGTGGGCCGCTGCACTGTTCCTCCCCCGGAACCCCCCCCAGTGCCGCCGCCGCCGCATTTAACTATACCGGCGTCTATGACACCGGTATAGTTCAATGCAATGATGGGAGGAGAGAGCGTCACCTGACGCTTCCTCTCCCATCATTCCCCGCTCTGCCTCTGACAGTACACTGCGGGTGCGCGATGACGTCATATCATCGCGCACCTGCAGTGTCCTGGGCAGACTGCAGCCGCCAGGAGCAGCGCGGGCAAAAGGAAAGGTGAGGAGAGTTTTTTTTTTTTTTTCTTTTTAACCGGACTGTGGGGCCATTATCGGGGGGGGGGATGAGATGTGGGCTGTGCTCTATATATCCCTGTGCGGGCTCTGCTGTATATATCCCTGTGCGGGCTCTGCT
Source organism: Ranitomeya variabilis (assembly GCF_051348905.1). Taxonomy (NCBI): domain Eukaryota; kingdom Metazoa; phylum Chordata; class Amphibia; order Anura; family Dendrobatidae; genus Ranitomeya; species Ranitomeya variabilis. Next base: position 80,977,005 of record NC_135238.1, read on the forward strand.
GTATATACCACTGTGCGGGCTCTGCTGTATATAACACTGTGCGGGCTGTGCTGGATATACCACTGTGCGGGCTCTGCTGTATATAACACTGTGCGGGCTGTGCTGTATATACCACTGTGCGGGCTGTGCTCTATATACCCCTGTGCGGGCTCTGCTGTATATAACACTGTGCGGGCTGTGCTCTATATACCACTGTGCGGGCTCTGCTGTATATAACACTGTGCGGGCTGTGCTGTATATACCACTGTGCGGGCTGTGCTCTATATACCACTGTGCGGGCTCTGCTGTATATAACACTGTGCGGGCTGTGCTCTATATACCACTGTGCGGGCTGTGCTCTATATACCACTGTGCGGGCTGTGCTGTATATACCACTGTGCGGGCTGTGCTGTATATACCACTGTGCGGGCTCTGCTGTATATACCACTGTGCGGGCTGTGCTGTATATACCACTGTGCGGGCTGTGCTCTATATACCCCTGTGCGGGCTCTGCTGTATATAACACTGTGCGGGCTGTGCTCTATATACCACTGTGCGGGCTCTGCTGTATATAACACTGTGCGGGCTGTGCTGTATATACCACTGTGCGGGCTGTGCTCTATATACCACTGTGCGGGCTCTGCTGTATATAACACTGTGCGGGCTGTGCTCTATATACCACTGCGGGCTGTGCTGTATATACCACTGTGCGGGCTGTGCTGTATATACCACTGTGCGGGCTGTGCTGTATATACCACTGTGCGGGCTCTGCTGTATATACCACTGTGCGGGCTGTGCTGTATATACCACTGTGCGGGCTGTGCTGTATATACCACTGTGCGGGCTCTGCTGGATATACCACTGTGCGGGCTGTGTTCTATATATCCCTGTGCGGGCTCTGCTGTATATACCACTGTGCGGGCTGTGCTGGATATACCACTGTGCGGGCTGTGCTGTATATACCACTGTGCGGGCTGTGCTGTATATACCACTTTGCGGGCTCTGCTGTATATACCACTGTGCGGGCTCTGCTGTATATACCACTGTGCGGGCTGTGCTGGATATACCACTGTGAGGGCTGTGCTGTATATACCCCCTGTGCTGGCTGTGCTGTATATACCCCTGTGCGGGCTGTGCTGTATATACCCCTGTGCGGGCTGTGCTGTATATACCACTGTGCGGGCTGTGCTGGATATACCACTGTGCGGTCTGTGCTGGATATACCACTGTGCGGTCTGTGCTGGATATACCACTGTGCGGTCTGTGCTGGATATACCACTGTGCGGTCTGTGCTGGATATACCACTGTGAGGGCTGTGCTGGATATACCACTGTGCGGTCTGTGCTGGATATACCACTGTGCGGTCTGTGCTGGATATACCACTGTGCGGTCTGTGCTGGATATACCACTGTGAGGGCTGTGCTCTATATACCCCCTGTGCTGGCTGTGCTGTATATACCCCTGTGCGGGCTGTGCTGTATATACCCCTGTGCGGGCTGTGCTGTATATACCCCTGTGCGGGCTGTGCTGTATATACCCCTGTGCGGGCTGTGCTGTATATACCCCTGTGCGGGCTGTGCTGTATATACCCCTGTGCGGGCTGTGCTGGATATACCACTGTGCGGTCTGTGCTGGATATACCACTGTGCGGTCTGTGCTGGATATACCACTGTGAGGGCTGTGCTGGATATACCACTGTGCGGGCTGTGCTGGATATACCACTGTGCGGGCTGTGCTGGATATACCACTGTGCGGGCTGTGCTGGATATACCACTGTGCGGTCTGTGCTGGATATACCACTGTGCGGGCTGTGCTGGATATACCACTGTGCGGGCTGTGCTGGCACCCAACACCATGTTGCAGTGCAGGAGATTCCTGCAACAGTCCGAGGCGTATCTAGGGGAAGCGGGGCAGGGGAAGGTGGGGGGGTTGTGGGGGCGGGGGAAGGTGGGGGGGGGGGGTAGGGGGGGGGCCCCATTTGGAAGTTCGCACCGGGGCCCATAACTTTGTAGTTACGCCACTGACAGGGGGTGTCTGTAAAACTGTGCCAAGCTGACATTACGTGTTCCCAGGGGATGCGGAACATCATGTTGGTGCAATGAGAGCGCACCACGTGATCCCTTGGACATAATAGTGACATCAGGCGGGGTGGCGAGGTGCGGATTCTTCACGTGGTGGCACTGGTGGGATTCTGTGTGATCTCTCCAGTGTCATCTTTCAAATGTGTATTTATGAAAAACATGCTGTTATATTGCTTTACAAATAAAGTTGCAGCGGTGACATCACATCCACATCACATGACACATATACTCGTTACTCGGGTTTTCCCAAGCACGCTCGGGTGGTCTCCGAGTATTTGTTAATACTCGGATATTTCGTTTTCCTTGCAGCAGCTGAATAATTTACATCTGTAAGCCAGCAATAAGTGCATGTGGGGATTCCCTAGCAACCAGGCAACCCCCACATGTACTTTTGCTGGCTAATAGCTGTAAATCATTCAGCTGCCGCAATGAAAACTAAATCTCCAAGCACTAAAAAATACTCGGAGGACACCCGAGCGTGCGCTGGAAAACCCGAGCAACGAGTACATTCGCTCATCACTAGTAGCTACAGCTGACTTAGTTATTTTTTACATTAAGGAAGTTTATAACATTTACAAAATGTAAGTCGGACAATCCCTTTAACTCTTTTTGCTCCAACCTTTTTATGCTTAACTATTTATGCTCTGGGATGTTTCTCCCACAAAATGGATTGACTGAAGCATCACTAAACCCACTTTACTGGATCTTTTACAGAGTTGTAGCTGTATGCAAATCCAACATGATCCCAGCATATCTAGGCATCCAGAGGTCCTGAGATGCAAATCTGCCTACGTTATTAGGGATGAGCGAGCACTAAAATGCTCAGGTGCTCGTTGCTCGATCCGAGCAATTCCTAATACTCGCATGCTCGTTTTGAGTAACGAGTATAATGGGAGTCAATGGGAAAGCTGAGCTTTTTTCTGGCAGACCCTACAAAGAGGTCTTGAGGCAGTCAAAATGTTCAGACCCATGGGAAAAGTATTGAATGGAAGGAGAACAGCATGAGTAAGACTGCTGGAAGCATCTTTGACTCCCAGATCGCTGCTGAGAACAATGGTAACATAGTAACAGTAACATAGTTATTAAGGTTGAAGGAAGACTTTAAGTCCATCTAGTTCAACCCATAGCCTAACCTAACATGCCCTAACATGTTGATCCAGAGGAAGGCAAAAAAAAACCATGTGGCAAAGAGTAAGCTCCACATTGGGGAAAAAAATTCCTTCCCAACTCCACATACGGCAATCAGACTAGTTCCCAGATCAACGCCCTATCAAGGAATCTAGTATATATACCCTGTAACATTATACTTTTCAAGAAAGGCATCCAGTCCCCTCTTAAATGTAAGTAATGAATCACTCATTACAACATCATACTGAGGAGAGTTCCATAGTCTCACTGCTCTTACAGTAAAGAATCCGCGTCTGTTATTATGCTTAAACCTTCTTTCCTCCAGACGTAGAGGATGCCCCCTTGTCCCTGTCTCAGGTCTATGATTAAAAAGATCATCAGAAAGGTCTTTGTACTGTCCCCTCATATATTTATACATTAACATAAGATCACCCCTTAGCCTTCGTTTTTCCAAACTAAATAGCCCCAAGTGTAATAACCTATCTTGGTATTGCAGACCCCCCAGTCCTCTAATAACCTTGGTCGCTCTTCTCTGCACCTGCTCTAGTTCAGCTATGTCTTCCTTATACACCGGAGACCAGAACTGTGCACAGTATTCTAAGTGTGGTCGAACTAGTGACTTGTATAGAGGTAAAATTATGTTCTCCTCATGAGCATCTATGCCTCTTTTAATTCATCCCATTATTTTATTTGCCTTTGTAGCAGCTGCCTGACACTGGCCACTAAATGTGAGTTTGTCATCCACCCATACACCCAGGTCTTTTTCATTGACGGTTTTGCCCAGAGTTTTAGAATTAAGCACATAATTATACATCTTATTACTTCTACCCAAGTGCATGACCTTACATTTATCCCCATTAAAGCTCATTTGCCATTTATCAGCCCAAGCTTCTAGTTTACATAAATCATCCTGTAATATAAAATGGTCCTCCCCTGTATTGATTACCCTGCAGAGTTTAGTGTCATCTGCAAATATTGAAATTCTGCTCTGTATGCCACCTACAAGGTCATTAATAAATATGTTAAAAAGAAGAGGGCCCAATACTGACCCTTGTGGTACCCCACTGCTAACCGCGACCCAGTCCGAGTGTGCTCCATTAATAACCTCCCTTTGTTTCCTATCCCTGAGCCAGCTCTCAACCCACTTACACATATTTTCCCCTAAACCCATTATTCTCATTTTATGTATCAACCATTGGTGTGGCACCGTATCAAAAGCTTTTAAACAGTCCATATACACTACGTCCACTGCGTTCCCTTGGTCCAGTCCGGAACTTCCCTCTTCATAGAAATTGATCAGATTAGTGTGACAGGAACGGTCCCTGGTAAACCCATGCTGATATTGGGTCATGAGGTTATTCCACTTCAGATAACTCCAAGGGGTGTATCCCATCCGGGCCCGGAGATTTGTCAATTTAAGTGATTTTTAGACACCGCCGTACTTCTTGCTGGGTTAAGCAGGTGACATTTAATGGGGAATTTTTGTTATCACTGATCATTTTGTCTGCCATGGGATTTTCTTTTGTAAATACTGATGAAAAAAAGTCATTTAGCATATTGGCATTTTCCTCATCCTCATCCACCATTTCCCCCAGACTATTTTTAAGGGGGCCAACACTATCAATTTTTAGTTTCTTACTATTTACATAGTTAAAGAATATTTTGGGATTATTTTAACTCTCTCTGGCAATGAGTCTCTCTGTCTGAATCTTTGCTGCCTTGATTTGCTTTTTACAGAATTTATTAAATTTTCTGTATTTATTTAATGCCTCATCACTACCTACTTGCTTTAATTTTCTAAATGCTTTCTTTTTGTCACTTATTGCGCCCCTTACAGCTCTATTTAGCCATATTGGTTTCCTCCTATTTCTAGTATGTTTATTCCCATAAGATTAACCAAAAAAGCTTCATGGAATACATACCAGTCACCAATATAATAATGTTCCCAAATTGGGTTTAAAGGGCCACTGTCACCCCCTCCAGCCGTTATAAACTAAAAGAGCCACCTTGTGCAGCAGTAATGTGTTATGACCCCAGTGGACAGGATCTCAGAGGAACGTGTAAGTCTGCAAGATACAAAAATCCAGCTCATAGGGCTGTGGTAACTGGGTTGACCAAATAGCTACTCCTAACGCCAACACTAGAAGTAGCCGGGGATCATGCCTACGGTGATCGCTAGATGACTCGCGCCAGCCGGAGAATCTAACTACCCCTAGGAGAAGAAAACAAAGACCTCTCTTGCCTCCAGAGAAAGGGACCCCAAAGCAAGATACAAGCCCCCCACAAATAATAACGGTGAGGTAAGAGGAAATGACAAACACAGAAATGAACCAGGTTCAGCAAAGAGAGGCCAGCTTACTAATAGCAGAATATAGCAAGATAACTTATCTGGTCAACAAAAACCCTATAAAAATCCACGCTGGAGATTCAAGAACCCCCGAACCGTCTAACGGTCCGGGGGGAGAACACCAGCCCCCTAGAGCTTCCAGCAAAGGTCAGGATACAGATAGGAACAAGCTGGACAAAAATACCAAACAAAACAAAAGCAAAAAGCAAAGAAGCAGACTTAGCTTAAACACGCAGGAACCAGGATCAGAGGACAAGAGCACAACAGATTAGCTCTGATTTCAACGATGCCAGGCATTGAACTGAAGGTCCAGGGAGCTTATATAGCAACGCCCCTGAACTAACGGCCCAGGTGAGGATATAGGAAAAGACAGACGCTCCAGAGTCAAATCACTAATGACCACTAGAGGGAGCAAAAAGCAAAATCACAACAGTACCCCCCCCTTAGTGAGGGGTCACCGAACCCTCACCACGACCACCAGGGCGATCAGGATGAGCGGCGTGAAAGGCACGAACTAAATCGGCCGCATGAACATCAGAGGCGACCACCCAGGAATTATCTTCCTGACCATAGCCCTTCCACTTGACCAGGTACTGAAGCCTCCGCCTGGAGAGACGAGAATCCAAGATCTTCTCCACCACGTACTCCAACTCGCCCTCAACCAACACCGGAGCAGGAGGCTCAGCAGAAGGAACCACAGGCACAACGTACCGCCGCAACAAGGACCTATGAAACACGTTGTGGATAGCAAACGACACAGGTAGATCCAGGCGAAAGGATACAGGATTAAGAATTTCCAATATCTTGTAAGGACCAATAAAACGAGGTTTAAATTTGGGAGAGGAAACCTTCATAGGAACAAAGCGGGAAGAAAGCCATACCAAATCCCCAACACGTAGTCGGGGACCCACACCGCGGCGGCGGTTGGCAAAGCGCTGAGCCCTCTCCTGTGACAACTTCAAGTTGTCCACCACAAGATTCCAGATCCGCTGCAACCTATCCACCACAGAATCCACCCCAGGGCAGTCAGAAGGTTCCACATGACCCGAAGAAAAACGAGGGTGGAAACCAGAGTTGCAGAAAAACGGCGAAACCAAGGTGGCGGAACTAGCCCGATTATTAAGGGCAAACTCAGCTAACGGCAAGAAGGTCACCCAATCGTCCTGATCAGCAGAGATAAAACACCTCAAATAAGCCTCCAAAGTCTGATTAGTTCGCTCCGTCTGTCCATTAGTCTGAGGATGGAAAGCAGACGAAAACGACAAGTCAATGCCCATCCTACTACAAAAGGATCGCCAGAATCTGGAAACGAACTGGGATCCTCTGTCTGACACAATATTCTCAGGGATGCCGTGCAAACGAACCACGTTCTGGAAAAACACAGGAACCAGATCGGAAGAGGAAGGCAGTTTAGGCAAAGGAACCAAATGGACCATCTTGGAGAAGCGATCACATATCACCCAGATAACAGACATGCCCTGAGACACCAGAAGATCAGAAATGAAATCCATGGAGATATGTGTCCAAGGTCTCTTAGGGACAGGCAAGGGCAAGAGCAACCCGCTGGCACGAGAACAGCAAGGCTTAGCTCGAGCACAAGTCCCACAGGACTGTACAAATGACCGCACATCCCTAGACAAGGAAGGCCACCAAAAGGATCTGGCCACCAGATCTCTGGTGCCAAAAATTCCTGGGTGACCTGCCAACACCGAGGAATGAACCTCGGAAATGACTCTGCTGGTCCACTTATCAGGCACAAACAGTCTGTCAGGTGGACAAGAATCAGGCCTATCAGCCTAAAATCTCTGCAACACACGTCGCAGATCAGGAGAAATAGCTGACAAGATAATACCATCCTTAAGAATACCAACAGGTTCAGCGACTCCAGGAGCATCAGGCACAAAGCTCCTGGAAAGAGCATCGGCCTTCACATTCTTTGAACCTGGTAAATACGAGACAACAAAGTCAAATCGGGAGAAAAACAATGACCAGCGGGCCTGTCTAGGATTCAGGCGTTTAGCAGACTCGAGATACATCAGATTTTTGTGATCAGTCAAGACCACCACACGATGCTTAGCACCCTCGAGCCAATGACGCCACTCCTCAAATGCCCATTTCATGGCCAAAAACTCCCGATTGCCCACATCATAATTTCGCTCCGCAGGCGAAAACTTCCTAGAGAAAAAGGCGCAAGGTCTCATAACAGAGCAACCAGGGCCTCTCTGCGACAAAACGGCCCCTGCTCCAATCTCTGAAGCATCCACCTCAACTTGAAAGGGAAGCGAGACATCAGGCTGGCACAAAACAGGCGCCGAAGTAAACCGACGTTTCAACTCCTGGAAAGCCTCCACGGCAGCAGGAGCCCAATTAACCACATCGGAGCCCTTCTTGGTCATATCCGTCAAAGGTTTCACAATGCTAGAAAAGTTAGCGATAAAACGACGGTAGAAGTTAGCGAAACCCAAGAACTTCTGAAGACTCTTAACTGACGAGGGCTGAGTCCAATCAAGAATAGCTCGGACCTTGACTGGGTCCATCTCCACAGCAGAAGGGGAAAAAATGAACCCCAAAAAGGGAACCTTCTGTACACCAAAAAGACACTTTGAGCCCTTGACAAACAAAGAATTTTCGCGCAAAATTTTAAAGACCATCCTGACCTGCTCCACATGCGAGTCCCAATTATCAGAAAAAAACAGAATATCATCCAGATAAACGATCAGAAATTTATCCAGATAGTTCCGGAAAATGTCATGCATAAAGGACTGAAAAACTGAAGGGGCATTAGAGAGCCCAAAAGGCATCACCAAGTACTCAAAATGACCTTCGGGCGTATTGAATGCGGTTTTCCATTCATCCCCTTGCTTAATGCGCACAAGGTTGTACGCACCACGAAGGTCTATCTTGGTAAACCACTTGGCACCTTTAATCCGGGCAAACAAGTCAGACAACAGCGGCAAAGGATACTGAAATTTGACAGTGATCTTATTTAAAAGCCAATAGTCAATACAAGGCCTCAAAGATCCGTCCTTTTTAGCCACAAAAAAGAATCCCGCACCAAGAGGGGAAGAAGACGGACGGATGTGTCCTTTCTCCAGAGACTCCTTGATATATGAACGCATAGCGGTATGTTCAGGTATCGACAGATTAAACAGTCTTCCCTTAGGAAATTTACTGCCTGGAATCAAATCTATTGCACAGTCACATTCCCTATGAGGAGGCAATGCACTGGACCTGGACTCGCTAAAGACATCCTGATAATCAGACAAGTACTCCGGAACTTCCGAAGGCGTAGAAGAAGCAATAGACACAGGCAGGGAATCCTCATGAATACCACGACAGCCCCAACTAGACACTGACATAGCCTTCCAGTCAAGGACTGGATTATGGGTCTGTAACCATGGCAGCCCCAAAACAACCAAATCATGCATTTTATGTAGAACGAGAAAACGTATCACCTCGCGGTGTTCAGGAGTCATGCACATGGTAACCTGTGTCCAATACTGCGGCTTATTTTCTGCCAATGGCGTAGCATCAATACCCCTAAGAGGGATAGGATTTTCTAATGGTTCAAGAATAAAACCACAGCGCTTAGCAAATGAGAGATCCATAAGACTCAGGGCAGCACCTGAATCTACAAACGCCATGACAGGATAAGATGACAGTGAGCAAATCAAAGTTACAGACAGAATAAACTTAGGATGCAAATTACCAACGGTGACAGGACTAACAACCTTAGATATACGTTTAGAGCATGCTGAGATAACATGTGTAGAATCACCACAGTAGTAGCACAAGCCATTCCGGCGTCTATGAATTTTCCTCTCATTTCTAGTCAGGATTCTATCACATTGCATCAAATCAGGTGTCCGTTCAGACAACACCATGAGGGAATTTGCGGTTTTTCTATCACATTGCATCACATCAGGTGTCTGTTCAGACAACAACATGAGGGAATTTGCGGTTTTGCGCTCCCGCAACCGCCGGTCAATTTGAATAGCCAGGGACATGGTATCATTCAGACCTGTGGGAATGGGAAAACCCACCATAACATTCTTAATGGCCTCAGAAAGGCCATTTCTAAAATTAGCGGCCAGTGCACACTCGTTCCAATGTGTCAGCACGGACCATTTCCGAAATTTTTGGCAATACACCTCAGCCTCGTCCTGGCCCTGAGACATAGCCAGCAAGGCTTTCTCTGCCTGAATCTCAAGATTGGGTTCCTCATAAAGTAAACCGAGCGCCAGAAAAAACGCATCAATATCAGCCAATGCCGGATCTCCTGGCGCCAACGAAAAAGCCCAATCCTGAGGGTCACCCCGTAAGAATGAAATAACAATTTTTACTTGTTGAGCAGAGTCTCCAGACGAACAAGGTTTCAGGGACAAAAATAATTTACAATTATTCCTGAAATTCCTAAACTTAAATCGGTCTCCTGAAAACAGTTCAGGAATCGGAATCTTGGGTTCAGACCTAGGATTTCTGGTAACATAATCTTGTATACCCTGCACACGAGCGGCAAGCTGGTCCACACTTGTAATCAAGGTCTGGACATTCATGTCTGCAGCAAGCTTAAGCCACTCTGAGGTAAAGGGGAAAAGAAAAAAAAAAAATGAGAGAGGGAAAAAAAAACTCAAAATTTTCTTTCTTATAATCCCACTTCTGCAATGCATTAAACATTTAATACTGGCCTGGCATACTGTTATGACCCCAGTGGACAGGGTCTCAGAGGAACGTGTAAGTCTGCAAGATACAAAAATCCAGCTCATAGGGCTGTGGTAACTGGGTTGACCAAATAGCTACTCCTAACGCCAACACTAGAAGTAGCCGGGGATCATGCCTACGGTGATCGCTAGATGACTCGCGCCAGCCGGAGAATCTAACTACCCCTAGGAGAAGAAAACAAAGACCTCTCTTGCCTCCAGAGAAAGGGACCCCAAAGCAAGATACAAGCCCCCCACAAATAATAACGGTGAGGTAAGAGGAAATGACAAACACAGAAATGAACCAGGTTCAGCAAAGAGAGGCCAGCTTACTAATAGCAGAATATAGCAAGATAACTTATCTGGTCAACAAAAACCCTATAAAAATCCACGCTGGAGATTCAAGAACCCCCGAACCGTCTAACGGTCCGGGGGGAGAACACCAGCCCCCTAGAGCTTCCAGCAAAGGTCAGGATACAGATAGGAACAAGCTGGACAAAAATACCAAACAAAACAAAAGCAAAAAGCAAAGAAGCAGACTTAGCTTAAACACGCAGGAACCAGGATCAGAGGACAAGAGCACAACAGATTAGCTCTGATTTCAACGATGCCAGGCATTGAACTGAAGGTCCAGGGAGCTTATATAGCAACGCCCCTGAACTAACGGCCCAGGTGAGGATATAGGAAAAGACAGACGCTCCAGAGTCAAATCACTAATGACCACTAGAGGGAGCAAAAAGCAAAATCACAACATAATGCTGCATTCTAACATTTTCTTTGTGTATTTTTATGTCTCAGGATATCGTCCCAGTTAATTTCACCAAGATCATCTCCCATCCGTTGGAAATTTGCCCTCCTGAAGTTTAGTGTCCTTGTCACCCCTCTACTACACATCTTATTGAAGCATACATGAAAACTTATTATTTTGTGATCACTATTCCCCAAGTGACCCCCAACCCTTATATTTGGTATGCGGTCTGGCCTGTTGGTTAATATTAGGTCTAGCAGTGCCCCCCTTCTTGTTGGGTCCTGAACCAGTTGTGAAAGGTAATTGTCTCTCATAGTTGTCAAAAACCGATTACCTTTTCTGGAACTGCAGGTTTCTGTTCCCCAATCTATTTCAGGGTAGTTGAAGTCCCCCATAATAATGACTTCTCCTTGAGTCGCAGCTATCTATTTGCTTTATGAGGATATTCTCCGTTGCTTCCATTATTTTTGGAGACTTATAACAAACCCCTATCAGTAATTTATTATTTTTCCCCCTCCGCTTATCTCCACCCACAGGGACTCTACATTTTCATTAGATTCACCTATATTATCACACAGGATGGGTTTTAAGGACGATTTTACATATAGACACACACCTCCCCCTCGCTTATCCGTCATTTCTGAACAGACTGTAGCCCTGCAAGTTAACAGCCCAGTCATGGCTCTCATCCAGCCACGTTTCAGATATCCCCACCACGTCATAATTATGCTCCAACATTAATTCTAGTTCGACCATTTTGTTGGCGAGGCTTCTGGCATTAGTATACATGCACTTTATGTATCTCTCTGTGCCTCTATTCTTTTTTAAATTATTAATTGATCTAACCCCACCCCCCATGCCACCGCCACCCCCAACTTCCTTATTTGTGCCCAGGTCACTATCTGCACTATCTTCCCCTCCAATAAAATGAATACCCTCCCCCCAATCCCTAGTTTAAATACTCCTCCAACCTTCTAGCCATTTTCTCCCCCAGCACAGCTGCACCTTCCCCATTGAGGTGCAGCCCGTCCCTAGCGTAGAGCCTGTAGCCAACTGAGAAGTCGGCCCAGTTCTGCAGGAACCCAAACCCCTCCTTCCTACACCAATTCTTGAGCCACTTATTAACCTCCCTAATCTCGCGTTGCCTCTCTGGCGTGGCACGTGGTACAGGCAGTATTTCGGAAAATACCACGTTGGAGGTCCTTGCTTTCAGCTTGCAGCCTAATTCCCTGAAATCGTTTTTAAGGACCTTCCACCTACCTCTAACTTTGTCATTTGTGCCAATGTGCACCATGACCGCTGGGTCCTCACCAGCCCCTCCCAGTAATCTGTCCACCCGATCAGCGATGTGTCGGACTCGAGCGCCAGGTAGGCAGCACACCGTTCAACGGTCCCTGTCTTTGTGACAGATTGCCCTATCTATTCCTTTAATAATTGAGTCCCCCACTACCAGCACCTGTCTGGCCTGCCCTGCTCTCCTATTTCCCTCCTTACTGTAGCAGTCACTCCTCCGGCTTTCAGAGGACATGCCTTGCTGCAGCAGTGCTACCCCTGTACTGGCACCCCCTCATCTGCCAACTTAGCAAACTTATTGGGGTGTGCCAGATCAAGACTAGCCTCCCTGGCACTCTTCCCTCTACCTGGCCTTCTGTCACCCAGCTTGCTGCTTCACTGTCCTGCAGCTCCATCCTACCATCCCCCACTCATCTATAACATTGAGCATCTGCTCAGTGAGCAGAAGACTCCTCTCCATATTGTCTATGGATCTCAGTGTTGCCAGCTGCACATTTAGATTCAGAATCTGGGCTTTCAAATGCTCAACGTGCTCACATCTCGCACAGCAGTATGCACCCTCGACCGGCTGATCAAGGACTGCATACATGTGGCAAGATGTGCACTGGACGGCATTAACAACTTTGGAGCACATTTCCTAATGGGGATTGCACCAGACAGAAACGTTAAATAAAAAATAAATACAAAGTATTAATAAAAAAGAGACAGCAATTCCTCCCTTGGAAACTCCCTGAATCCAAAGTCACTGAACCACAAGTCACACACTTACCTCCATTCACACTTACGCTCAGGTCGCACTCAGATCGTTCACACTCGCTAAGCTGAAGATTTAAAGAGATTTTTTTTTCTTTTTCCCCTCAGCAGCAATCCACCTTACTGTTCAATGCACACTTTTACTCCAATTTAAGGACTGACAATAAAACTTTCCAAACTGTCAACAAATTGCATTTTACAGGAAAAATAAAAATGTTAAGAAACATTTTTTCTGTATAATGACTTGTATATAAGGACATTTTTTAAAAGGATTTCAAATATATATAATTTAAGTAAACCACATTTGATTTTTTTATTGAAAAAATAGGAAATTTCAGTTGAATTTATGAAAGAATCAAGAACTGGCAAAAATTAGGGACTCAGATACACCCTGTATTAGACATAAAGGAGGCCTCATACACATTCTGTTAAAATTGTCATGTATAGGTATTCCTAGACTCATAAAGCCTATGCACTTTTGAGGGCTATATACCAAGGATATGTGCTTCAGACCATGGAAAAGTCTATGGGTGAGCAATATAATACCGATAGGGGGATGTGCACATTTTGAGTAAAATTTCTGCACCATTATTGCATCTCTTGGCAGGAAAAATGCAGCTACAAAACGCACGTTTTTGCTGCATTTTTGATAGATTGGAATGAAGTGAGTGGTGAAAAATGCAGGGCAAAAACACACAGAAAATTGACATGCTGCAGATTATTTTCTGCACCAAATCTGCAAGTCAAAAATACTCAACGTGTGCCTGACATGTCAGGTTTCTCGTTTACTTTACTTGCTTCAGGTTTTGTCACATATCTGCACAGAAAATAACGTGCCAAAAACGCACAAAATCTGCAACGTGTGCACACCACCTAAATTTTTTAGACTTTTTGGAGGGTTATATATCAACGAAATGTACTCCAGACCACGGAATAGTCTCTGGATGAGCAATATAATACCAATACATTTTGAACAATTTTTTGAGGCTTTTATATCAATGAAATGTGCCCAAGGAGATGTAATACCCTATGGGTGAACATAATAATACCAATACATTTTTGACCAAGTTTTTTGAGCTTTTTATATGAACGAAATGTACTTCATACCACGGAATAGTCTATAGGTGAGCATTATAATACGATACTTTTTTTACCAAGTTTTTGGAGGCTTTTATAGCAACACAATGTATCAAACAAGATGTAATACCTTATGGGTGCGCAATATAATAGTGATAAATATTTTGGAGACTTATGTAGCAACGAAATTTACCCGAAAGGATGTAATACCCTATGGTTGAGCAATATGATACTGATGAATTTGGAACAAGTTTTGGGAGGCTATATAGGAATTAAATGTACCCAAGAAGATATAATACCCTATATGAGAGCAATATAATGCCGATTTTGAGCAAGTTGTTTTTAGGGTTATATACCACAAAAATGTAATACAGACCATGGAATAGCATATGGGTGAACAATATAATGATAAAATTCTGAACAATTTTCTGGAGGCTTACAAAGCAACTAAATGTACTCCAGACTACGGAATAGTCTATGGGTGATCAATATAATAATGATAAAATTTTGAAAAAGTTTTTGGAGGGTTATATACCAACGAAATGTACCCAAGAACACATAATACTTTAATGAAAAACAACTAGCAACCAATAATACTGTCTGGCTGAGAAATGAAACCTAGCAAAATTTGTAAATTTTTTTTTGAGTGTTAGAAATCACAAAAATGTACCCCATAACACGGAATAGTATATGCGCAAGCAATGTGAAAAAAAAGCAAAATTTTCAAACGATTTTTTCTACTGTTATATACCACAAAAATGTGGCAGAAAGCACGTAATATGGATGAGTATTCTAATCTTTAACTATGTTTCTACTCATTTTGTAATGAGTCATTGAATCCATAACAACATTTTGAACGAAAATATTTGAAAGTGTAGATGATGTACTTATACAGTCACAAAGGCTTTGCAAAAAGTGCAAAGCCAGACAGAAAATATGATTAGGGTCATCCATAGACCCCTGAAAAGCAACAACTGGCGGACCTCAATAAAATATTGAATATTACAAACACTTGCATGAGCTAATCCAGGCTTTGTACATTTTTACGAGAGTGAGCCTGTCTGCATTCTCTGTTGACAGGCAAAAGTGCCTGTCTGTTATGACCCCCCAGCGGCACTAAAAAGATGCTAGCGGCAGTGCAACATAACATCTCCAAGGTATAGAGGGACAGCTTATGGCAGGTCTCCAGCTTTGAGAAAAAGAGGTTTAGAAACCAGCTCATCTCCTTGGTCCTAGGAGTACAGGAGCAGGGAAACCGTGTGACCACTCGTGTGTAAACAGGTAAAAATGAGGAAAATTCCAGGTCCTAAAATTCTAATATTTATTAAAAAAAAATGTAAAAACATGAATCCACAGTGCAAAGCAACACATTTTGAAGGCACGCAGGCAATCTTTATCAGTCGCTCTGACAAAGAAGCCTGTGTAAGTTCGAAACACGTTGCTTTGCACTGTGGATTCATGTTTTTACATTTTTCAAAATAAATACAAGAATTTTAGGAGCTGGAAATTTCCTAAGTTTTTACTGTCCAGCTTTGAGACCCAATAGTTGAAAGTTGCAGCGGAATTAGGGAGTACGCTGGTTTGGTTGGTGTATTGCTTGACCATCTTTAAAAACTTTTCCCTCCTTGCCAAAAATATCATGATCATGCGCTGGGCTGGTGTCATGAAGTTGGTCCACATCTTCAACAGTGTACCCCTGGCTCTGCTGTGTGTTTTCCTGGCCTCTCCTCTGTGGTTGGGCAAGGAAGCTTGCCCCCTGCCGCTAGCGTTGAATTTTAAACAAAACCATTCAGATGCAGTTGAAGTTCAGACTTTCAGCTTTCATTTGAGGGTATCCACATTAAAATTGGATGAAGAGTTTAGGAGTTTCAGCTCCTTAACATGTGCCACCCTGTTTTTAAAAGGGACCAAAAGTAATTGGACAGATTCAATAATTTTAAATAAAATGTTCATTTCTAGTACTTGGTTGAAAACCCTTTGTTGGCAATGACTGCCTGAAGTCTTGAACTCAAGGACATCACCAGACGCTGTGTTTCCTCCTTTTTGATGCTCGGCCAGGCCTTCACTGCGGTGGTTTTCAGTTGCTGTTTGTTTGTGGCCTTTCTGTCTGAAGTTTAGTCTTTAACAAGTGAAATGCTGCTCAATTGGGTTGAGATCAGGTGACTGACTTGGCCATTCTAGAATATTCCACTTCTTTGCTTTAATAAACTCCTGGATTGCTTTGGCTTCATGTTTTGGGTCATTGTCCATCTGTAGCATGAAACGACGACCAATCAGTTTGGCTGCATTTGGCTGGATCTGAGCACACAGTATGGCTCTGAATACCTCAGAATTCATTCGGCTGCTTCTGTCCTGTGTCACATCATCAATAAACACTAGTGACCCAGTGCCACTGGCAGCCATGCATGCCCAAGCCATCACACTGCCTCCGCCGTGTTTTACAGATGATGTGGTATGCTTTGGATCATGAGCTGTACCACGCCTTCGCCATACTTTTCTCTTTCCATCATTCTGGTAGAGGTTGATCTTGGGTTCATCTGTCCAAAGAATGTTCTTCCAGAACTGTGCTGGCTTTTTTAGTTGTTTTTTTTAGCAAAGTCCAGTCTAGCCTTTTTATTCTTGATGCTTATGAGTGGCTTGCACCGTGCAGTGAACCCTCTGTAGTTACTTTCATGCAGTCTTCTCTTTATGGTAGATTTGGATATTGATACGCCGACCTCCTGGAGAGTGTTGGTCACTTGGTTGGCTGTTGTGAAGGGGTTTCTCCTCACCATGGAGATTATTCTGCGATCATCCACCACTGTTGTCTTCCGTGCATTGATGAGTTCACCATTGCTTTCTTTCTTTCTCAGGATGCACCAAACTGTAGATTTTGCCACTCCTAATATTGTAGCAATTTCTCGGATGGGTTTTTTCTGTTTTCGCAGCTTAAGGATGGCTTGTTTCACCTTCATGGAGAGCTCCTTTACCGCATGTTTACTTCACAGCAAAACCTTCCAAATGCAAGCACCACATCTCAAATCAACTCAAGGCCTTTTATCTGCTTTATTGAGAATGACATAACGAAGGGATTGCCCACACCTGTCCATGAAATAGCCTTGGAGTCAATTGTCCAATTACTTTTGGTCCCTTTAAAAACAGGGTGGCACATGTTAAGGAGCTGAAACTCCTAAACCCTTCATCAAATTTTAATGTGGATACAATCAAATGAAAGCTAAAAGTCTGAACTTCAACTGCATCTGAATGGTTTTGTTTAAAATTCATTGTGGTAATGTCTGTAACCAAAATTAGAAAAATTTTGTCTCTGTCCAAATATATATGGACCTAACTGTATTTTCCACAATGACCTACTGGTATAGCACAATTTTAGAAGACCTCTCCACCTCAGGAAAAAAGAGATGCAAAGTTCTCCTTATAGCGTGGTCTAACAGGGTGAACAACCAGTACTCCTTTTTTTCCCAAGATGAAGGTAACGCGAGGGTCACAGGAATGGCAGCGGTACATAAAGTCCGCCATATGTGACACACTCCATACAGCCAACACTTCCCTGTCTCCACCATGATGCTGACTCTCCATCTCCTTCTCTTCCTCCTCATTCTAATCCTCAGCCCATCCATGTAGGAGAGACGGGATGAAGGTTGTACGGCTACTAGCCTCTGTTGCGCTGGCTATCAGCTCCTGTTTCTCTTCTTCCTCAGCGTCCACCTCCTCATTGTTACCCAATCCGCGCTGAGCAGATGAGATGAGGCTGGGCTGGCTATAATCTCTTTTGAATCCAATAACCCTGAGGATAGGGGAAAAAAAGGGAACAATGCCGCGCACGATCTCACGTTTTATTATTATTATTTTTTTTTTAATGACCTGAAGAAGACTCCAGGGTGTAGGAGTCGAAAGGCGTTGTCCTGTAATTTTTTATTACCTCAATAAAGGAGATATTTATATATAACATCTATGAGAATCTCTATACGGGAGCGCTGGCAACATACTGGGATTTTCCTTGCTATCTACAATCTCTGTGTTATATCTTCCTCTATCACCACCTGGTCCGCATGCAAAGTTTCATGTTTAATTGTGAGCAGCGATTGTTTAAGTAGACACAGAAGAGAAATAGTTGTGCTGACTATGGCATCATTGCTGCTCACCATCTTAGCGGTGTCCTCAAAGACTTGGAGAATCAAGCAAATATCAGACCTCTATGCTCACTCTTCAGCTGTTATGTGCAGATGCTGACCAAAATACCAACTGGCCTGTTGGAGCTGGTATTCAACCACTGGCCTCTTCTGCTCACAAACCCATGTATCCTGAGACCAGGGGCTCCTTCCCTGTCCTTAATGGTAGGGGTGCCCTAGCTTGCCCTGTAACGTGGATTACTTCTGATAGTGAAGACGCCGGGGCCTTGTACCTTGCCTTGGCTCCTGAATCTGACCTCAGTCTGTACCCCTCCCCCACCCACTCAGGAAAGAGGGGAGTAATACTTGGCTGTAATACACCACCAGACTAATAAGGTAATATAAACAGGGATAAAAGAAAATATTAATCATACAAATATACTCACATAAACAACAGAGGTAAACACCTGGGAGTGGAGGATGGGGTAAATCCAAAGTAGGAGAAGAAGAGGATTAGCACACACCCAAAACCTCATAACAGTCTCAGATAATTCCACCAAACGCATTCTCCAGCCAAAAAAATCACCAACTCCTCCAGTCATGCAGCATAAGCTTGCTCTGACAATGAGTGCTTGCCAGGGTCCAGATTATATAGGAGATGGGAGTGGCAAACAGTGAACACCTGAGAGCCTTAATGCAGCAAAGCTTCCAAGAACTCTCAGCTGAGCATATTAACCCCTGCACTGCTAAAAGAAACCTGCACCATTTAATATGAAGGTGAACTGCTTCTAATCAGTGCAGGAGTAGGAGAAATCAGACCCTGCAATCTTCTGGCTCCTCTGTATTGTGGTAAACCCTTCTATGAGGAACTTAAGAACCAGGTTTATCAGGGTGTGAAAAGACCGCATGGATGTCAGATGCTGGTACCCACATCCTCTTTTCAGGACCATAACCCTTCCAGTGTACCAGATACTGAAGCGACCGATGAAGTAAGCAAGAATCAACAATCGTAGCTATTTGAAATTCCACAATGAACGGAGATGGTGGTAGCAGTGATGGTACAGAGGCTGCAACGGCAAGGTAAGGCGGAATACTACGGGAATGACAACGGTCACGATCTTATAAGGACCGATGAACCTGGGACCCAGTTTCCAAGAGAGAACCTTCAACTTAATGTTCCTTGAGGACAACCACACCAAGTCACCAAGACCCACTAAAGGTCTCATATCAGCCACATTCTTATATTTGGACCCTATCTTTCTCAAATTGTCAAGAACCCCTTGCCATACAGATGTAATTGATTATGAAAACCGTTAGACTTATGACAGTGATTATTTACAGCAAATTCAGCTAGAGGTAAGTAGGTAAGCAATCCTCCTGATTCTCAGACACAAAACACCTAGGATCAGTCTAAAGATTTTGGTTAACCCGTTCAGTTTGCCCATTAAACTGTGGGTGAAATGCTGAAGAG
This sequence comes from Ranitomeya variabilis, assembly GCF_051348905.1. NCBI lineage: Eukaryota > Metazoa > Chordata > Amphibia > Anura > Dendrobatidae > Ranitomeya > Ranitomeya variabilis. The sequence continues at coordinate 80,996,691 of NC_135238.1, forward strand.
AACGACAGATGGATCCCCAAACAAGTATAAAACACCCTCCAAAATATAGAAATAAACTGCACCCCCCAATGATAAAATATATCGGTAGAGATCCCATGTAATTTTAAGACCTCTCTGATGAAAATTTGCGCCAAGGTCTTGGCATTATGTAAATCAGGTAGATCATTGACATTGAAATGTGACATTTTATTGAATCTGTCCACCACCAAAATTACAGTATTACTTACCGACACTGGTAAATCAGTGATAAAATTCACCTATAAATGAATCCAAAGTCTACTGGGAATCGAATATGGTTGGATAGACCTAGACGGGTGAGTATGTGAGCTCTTAGAAAGTGCACATACAAAAAAGTTAAACCTGGTGAAGAACACTGCCCATCTTGCCTGTCGAGGCGTTAAACGTTTCGCAAACTCTAGATATACAAGAGTCTTGATCCATGATTACAATAACCGGAGGAACTCCCCCTGCTGAAAGTGCCCACTTGATTGCCAAGAGTTCCTGTTACCAATGTCATAATTTTTCTCTGTGGATGACAGTTTGTTAGAAAAAATTGCACATGGAGGCCATTTACCAGTAGATGCACCCTGTGACAATACAGCCTCCAACCCCACTTGAGACGCTTCAACCTCTACAATAAAGGGCTGAGTGAAGTCAGGCTGTATGAGAATCGGCGCAGATGCAAAACACTCCTTCAGAGTATCAAATACCTCCTTGGCCAAACTGGACAATTTAGAAAAGTCTGTCCCTTTCCTGGTCATATCAATCAGAGGATTGGCCACTACCGAAAAGTTTTTGATGAACTTATGGTAGTGGTTGGCAAAACGTAAAAACCTTTGTAACGCCATCAAATCATCAGGGCAATACCAATCTAGTACCGCTCAGACTTTCGCCGGATCCATGCGAAAACCGGTTGATGATAAAATATAGCCTAGAAAAGGGATCTCCTCAACCGAGGACATACATTTCTCTGGTTTGACAAATAATTTATTGTCTCTGAGTATATGTAAGACCTGTCACCGTACATAGGATAATAAGGTACCATCAAAATTAGCAATTTACCGAAATACACAAGTGGTCAAAATTGTTGGTAGGTACCAGTCGTTTAATGACAGAAAAACCCACAATGGTCACAGAAATAACTTGAATCTGATAAAAGAAATAATAAATAAAAATCTATGAAAATGAACAAATGAAAGTCAGACATTGATTTTCAACCATGCTTCCACAGACTTTAAAAAAAAAATAAAACGAATGAAATAGGCCTGGACAGTAATGATGGTACCCTTAACTCAATATTTTGTTGCACAACCTTTTGAGGCAATCACTGCAATTAAATGATTCCTGTAACTGTCAATGAGACTTCTGCACCTCTAGACAGATATTTTGTCCCACTCCTCAAGAGCAAACTGCTCCAGTTGTCTCGTGTTTGAAGGTTGCCTTTTGCAGGTGGCATGTTTCAGCTCTTTCCAAAGATACTCAATAGGATTTAGGTCAGGGCTCAAAGAAGGCCACTTCAGAATAGTCCAATGTTTTCCTCTTAGCCATTCTTGTGTGTTGTTAGTGCAGCACCCCAGAGTCCTGGTCGTTGCAGTACTGTGGCTCCGCCGCTAAGGGGGGCTATGGTACGTCTGATGGCACTGAAGGAGTTCATCTGACCAGGTATCACAGACACCAATACATTTCACAGTCTGGCCTCCAGGGGGAGCTAAGGGTACTATTCATTAGGCCACTCCTCACAGTCTGGTAAAACTGGGGGTTAGGCAGGAAGTTAGAGAGAACGCTGACTGGGTTGGAACCAGGCAACACCTTGTGGCAGAGGGTGTTGTAGGGGAAGATTCGGTAGGGTCCCTGTCAGGGGTGGGATCCTGACAGAGGCCTGGCAAACAGAGAGAAAGCTACGGGACTGCACTTCATAGCGGCGGTGCCCTAAGAAAGGACAAGAAGCGAGATTTATTGTGCTGAGTGAGAAACGAGATCAACGCAACAGGGAGAATACCAGTAGGAGTCGAGCTGTTAGACCGAGGCAACATCCTACTGAGGCGTAAATAACCGGTGGCCGGAACGCCGAGGAAGTACAGGGCTCTAAGCATTACTTCAAACCAACGGCAGGGCAGAGAGCTATAGGCTGGCTGTCTCACCTACATCACCTACGCAGACATAGGGGGAAACTTGTGGAGAGGGGCGACTCTAGGGTCCCGGAAGAGCTCCGAGCCTTCCCGTCATACGGGTGCGTCCTACCATAAGATCTGGGGGATGAGAAGAAGAAGAAGAACATCAGAATCGAGTTGTGAGGGAACACGAGAAACAGACACAACAGTTGTGGGGACTATCCCGTAAGCACAGCAGGGGAGGACCACAACACATAAGCGCTAGAAGGAAGGCACAGATTTCCACCTGCGAAGGGAACTCTGGAGGTGCCATCGGACCGGCAGGACTTGCGCAGCCCGGCTAACTGTATTCCGGACTGAGGACCCAGAAGCCTTCAGTAAAGAGGTAAAGAGACTGCAACCTGGTGTCCTCGTTATTTACTGCACCGCACCACCACCACCATCCACATCTATCATTGTGCGCCCCTCAGCAGGGTCACGGACCGGGTCTAGCCACCGTGACAACCCCAGAGCAGAGACTCAGAGGCCCAGTACCGGGTACCCCACGGCCCTGCGGCAGTGGGGGCGCTACATTAGCTGTGTCTTTTGGATCATTATCCTGTTGCAAGACCCATGACCTGCGACAGACCAAGCTGTCGGACACTGGGCAGCACATTTCTCTCTAGAATCCCTTGATAGTCCTGAGATTTCATTGTACCCTGCACAGATTCCAGACACCCTGTGTCAGATGCAGCAAAGCAGCCCCAGAACATAACAGAATTTCCCCCATGTTTCACAGTAGGGACAGTGTTCTTTTCTTGTTATGCATAATTTTTCCGTCTGTGAACATAGAGCTGATGTGCCTTGCCAAAAAGTTCCATTTTTATATCATCTGTCCATAGGACATTCTCCCGAAAACTTTGTGGCTTGTCAACATGTAGACATGTAGTTTGGCAAATTCCAGTCTGTCTTTTTTATGATTTTTTTTTCGACAATGGTGTCTTCCTTGGTCGTCTCACATGAAGTCCACTTTGGCTCATAAAACGACAGATGGTGCAATCTGACACTGATGTTCCTTGAGCTTGAAGTTTACGTTTAATCTGTTTAGAAGTTTTTCTGGGCTCTTTTGTTACCATTCGTATTATCCCCTCTTTGATTTGTCATCAATTTTCCTCTTGCAGCCACGTCCACTGAGGTTGGCTACAGTCCCATGGATCTTAAATTTCTGAATAACATGTGCAACTGTAGTCTCAAGAACATAAAGCTGCTTGGAGATGGTCTTATACCTTTTACCTTTAACATGTTTGTCTATAATTTTCTTTCTAATCTCCTGAGACAACTCTTTCCTTTGCTTCTTTTGGTCCATGTTGAGTGTGATACACACCATGTCACCAAACAGAACAGTGAGTATCTGTAGCCCTATATACAGGCCCACTCACTGATTCCAAAATTGTAGACACCTATGATGCTAGTTAGTGGACACACCTTGATTTAACATGTCCCTTTTGTCATATTATTTTCAGGGATACCATGATTTCTGTCCAGGCCTATTTCATGAGTTTTATTTTATTTTTTTAATTCTGTGGAAGCACCGTTGAAAAGCAATGTCTGACTTTCATTTGCTCATTTTCATAGATCTTTTATTATTACTTTTTTCATATTCAAGTTATTTCTGTGACCATTGTGGATTTGTCTGTCGTTAAATGAGGGGTACCAACAATTTTGACCACGTGTGCATGTACAAGAACTTATTTATCTTATCAGCCAGTGTCCGCCCTGCTCAAACCTTTTTGTGAGTCACTAATGGTTAATGTTTTTATGAAAAGATTGGTTTTCTTTTTAGTACAATACCATTAAAGATTATGTTTGATTAATTTGTATGAATTGGGTACATATTTCGGTAAATTGATATATGTAAGACCTGCCTCACATGAACCTGATGTGACTCAAGGTCAGGTGAATAAATTAATATGTCATCAAGATATGTTACCACAAATCTACCTACCAGACTAAAAATATAATTTACAAAGTGCTGAAACAAGGGGGGTGGGGCATTAGTCAACCAAAACAGCATCACAAGGTTCTCATAGTGTGCCTCAGGTGTTGTGAATTTTGTTTCTGGGCTCCCCCGGTGGTTACTGGTGGTACTGAACTTGTGTGCTTCATCTCCTCTGTTCACCTGTTTTCATCAGGATGTGGGAGTTTCTATTTAGCCTTGCTCCTCAGACATTTCTATGCCGGCCAACAATGTTACCAGAAGCCTTTCTGTTGCATGTTCCTGCTCCTAGACTACTATCAGCTAAGTTGGACTTGTAGTCCTAAGATTGTTTTTGCATTTTTGTTCCAGTTCTCTGTGTTTGAATATTTCTGAGGCTGGAAGCTCTTGTGAGCTGAAATTGCCACTCTGGTGTCATGAGTTGATATTAGAGTCTTAAAGTAATTTCAGGATGGTGTTTTGAAAGGGTTTTCAGCTGACTGTGAAGTTCCCTTTTCTGTCTTCCTACTATCTAGTAAGCGGACCTCAATTTGCTAAACCTATCTTCATACTTCGTATGTCAATTTCCTCTAAAATCACCGACAATATATGTGGGGGCTACTGTCTGCCTTTTGGGGAAAATTTCTCTAGAGGTAAGCCAGGTCTGTATTTTCCTCTGCTAGGGTCAGTCAGTCCTCCGGCTGGCGCTGGGCGTCTAGGGATAAAACGTAGGCACGCTACCCGGCCACTGTTAGTTGTGCGGTAGGTTTAGCTCACAGTCAGCTCGAGTTCCCATCTTCCAAGAGCTAGTCCTTTTGTATGCTTTACTACGGTCTCTTACCATTGAGAACCATGACAGTTTGGCCGGACCAAGGGTTAAAATAATTGGAAGAAGAAAGGAGAGAAAAGAAGTCTGCAGAGAATTTTTTTTTTTTTCTGAGTTTGCTCATTAGTTGAATCACTTGCATCTCTGCTTACTGCAGCCTTCGTCTCTCTCTCCTTCTAATCCTTGAATGGTTCTGATTTCACCTGATTAAAATGGATTCTCAGAGTTTAGCTACAGGTTTGAATAATCTCGCTATGAAGGTTCAAAGTTTACAGGATTTTGTAATTCATGCTCCTATATCTGAACCTAGAATTCCTTTACCTGAATTTTTCTCCGGGGATAGATCTCGCTTCCAGAATTTCAAACATAATTGTAAATTATTTTTGTCTCTGAGATCTCGCTCCGCTGGAGATCCTGCACAGCAGGTCAGGATTGTAATTTCCTTGCTCCGGGGCGACCCTCAGGATTGGGCATTTGCTTTGGCACCAGGGGATCCTGCGTTGCTCAATGTGGATGCGTTTTTCCTGGCTTTGGGGTTGCTTTATGAGGAACCTCATTTAGAGATTCAGGCTGAAAAAGCCTTGATGGCCCTGTCTCAAGGGCAAGATGAGGCTGAAATATACTGCCAAAAATTTCGTAAGTGGTCTGTGCTTACTCAGTGGAATGAGTGCGCCCTGGTGGCGAATTTCAGAGAGGGTCTCTCTGATGCCATTAAAGATGTTATGGTGGGGTTCCCTGTGCCTACAGGTCTGAATGAGTCCATGACAATGGCTATTCAGATTGATCGGCGTTTGCGGGAGCGCAAACCTGTGCACCATTTGGCGGTGTCTACTGAGAAGGCGCCAGAGATTATGCAATGTGATGGAATTCTGTCCAGAAGCGAACGACAGAATTTTAGGCGAAAAAATGGGTTATGCTTCTATTGTGGTGATTCAACTCATGTTATATCAGCATGCTCTAAACGTACTAAGAAAATTGATAAGTCTGTTTCAATTGGCACTTTACAGTCTAAGTTTATTCTATCTGTGACCCTGATTTGCTCTTTATCGTCTATTACCGCGGACGCCTATGTCGACTCTGGCGCCGCTTTGAGTCTTATGGATTGGTCCTTTGCCAAACGCTGTGGGTTTAATTTAGAGCCTCTGGAAGTTCCTATACCTCTGAAGGGTATTGACTCCACGCCATTGGCTAGTAATAAACCACAATACTGGACACAAGTAACTATGCGTATTAATCCGGATCACCAGGAGATTATTCGCTTCCTTGTGTTGTATAATCTACATGATGTGTTGGTGCTTGGATTGCCATGGCTGCAATCTCATAACCCAGTCCTCGACTGGAAAGCAATGTCTGTGTTAAGCTGGGGATGTCAGGGGACTCATGGGGACGTACCTTTGGTTTCCATTTCGTCATCTATTCCCTCTGAGATTCCGGAATTTTTATCTGATTATCGTGATGTTTTTGAGGAGCCTAAACTTGGTTCACTACCTCCGCACAGAGATTGCGATTGTACTATAGATCTGATTCCGGGCAGTAAGTTTCCAAAGGGTCGTTTATTTAATCTATCTGTGCCTGAACATGCTGCTATGCGGGAATATATTAAGGAGTCCTTGGAAAAGGGACATATTCGTCCTTCGTCATCTCCCTTAGGAGCTGGTTTTTTCTTTGTATCTAAAAAAGATGGCTCTTTGAGGCCGTGTATTGATTATCGGCTTTTGAATAAAATCACGGTTAAATATCAGTATCCTTTGCCACTGCTTACTGATTTGTTTGCTCGAATAAAGGGGGCCAAGTGGTTCTCTAAGATTGATCTTCGTGGGGCGTATAATTTAGTGCGAATTAAGCAGGGGGATGAGTGGAAAACCGCATTTAATACGCCTGAGGGCCATTTTGAGTATTTAGTAATGCCTTTTGGTCTTTCAAATGCCCCTTCAGTCTTTCAGTCTTTTATGCATGACATTTTCCGTGAATATTTGGATAAATTTATGATTGTGTATCTGGATGATATTTTGATTTTTTTCGGATGACTGGGACTCTCATGTCCAACAGGTCAGGAGGGTTTTTCAGGTTTTGCGCTCTAATTCCTTGTGTGTAAAGGGTTCTAAGTGTGTTTTTGGGGTTCAAAAGATTTCGTTTTTGGGGTACATTTTTTCCCCCTCTTCCATTGAGATGGACCCTGTCAAGGTTCAGGCTATTTGTGATTGGACGCAACCCTCTTCTCTTAAGAGCCTTCAGAAGTTTTTGGGCTTTGCTAATTTTTATCGTCGATTTATAACTGGTTTTTCTGATGTTGCTAAGCCGTTGACTGATTTGACTAAGAAGGGTGCTGATGTTGCTGATTGGTCCCCTGCTGCTGTGGAGGCCTTTCGGGAGCTTAAGCGCCACTTTTCTTCCGCCCCTGTATTGCGTCAGCCTGATGTTACTCTTCCTTTTCAGGTTGAGGTCGACGCTTCAGAAATCGGAGCTGGGGCGGTTTTGTCGCAGAAAAGTTCCGACTGCTCCGTGATGAGACCTTGCGCGTTCTTTTCTCGTAAATTTTCGCCCGCTGAGCGAAATTATGATATTGGTAATCGGGAGCTCTTGGCTATGAAGTGGGCTTTTGAGGAGTGGCGTCATTGGCTTGAGGGGGCTAGACATCAGGTGGTGGTATTGACCGACCACAAGAATTTGATTTATCTTGAGTCTGCCAGGCGCCTGAATCCTAGACAGGCGCGCTGGTCGTTATTTTTCTCTCGGTTTAATTTTGTGGTTTCTTACCTACCGGGTTCTAAAAATGTGAAGGCGGATGCCCTTTCTAGGAGTTTTGAGCCTGATTCCCCTGGTAATTCTGAACCTACAGGTATCCTTAAGGATGGAGTGATATTATCTGCTGTTTCCCCAGACTTGCGACGGGTCTTGCAGGAGTTTCAGGCGGATAGACCTGATCGTTGCCCGCCTGGTAGACTGTTTGTTCTGGATGATTGGACCAGTAGAGTCATCTCGGAGGTCCATTCTTCTGCGTTAGCTGGTCATCCTGGAATCTTTGGTACCAGGGATTTGGTGGCTAGGTCCTTCTGGTGGCCTTCCCTGTCGCGAGATGTGCGAGGTTTTGTGCAGTCTTGTGATGTTTGTGCTCGGGCCAAGCCTTGTTGTTCTCGGGCTAGTGGATTGTTGTTATCTTTGCCTATTCCGAAGAGGCCTTGGACTCACATCTCCATGGATTTTATTTCTGATCTCCCTGTTTCTCAGAAGATGTCTGTCATCTGGGTGGTGTGTGACCGTTTCTCTAAGATGGTCCATTTGGTCCCCTTGCCTAAATTGCCTTCCTCATCCGAGCTGGTTCCTCTGTTTTTTCAAAATGTGGTTCGCTTGCATGGTATTCCGGAGAATATCGTTTCTGACAGGGGAACCCAATTCGTGTCTAGATTTTGGCGAGCGTTCTGTGCTAGGATGGGCATTGATTTGTCTTTTTCGTCTGCTTTCCATCCTCAGACTAATGGCCAGACCGAGCGAACTAATCAGACCTTGGAGACTTATTTGAGGTGTTTTGTGTCTGCGGATCAGGATGATTGGGTTGCCTTTTTGCCCTTGGCGGAGTTTGCCCTCAATAACCGGGCTAGTTCTGCCACCTTGGTTTCTCCTTTCTTCTGTAATTCGGGGTTTCATCCTCGTTTCTCTTCCGGTCAGGTGGAGTCTTCGGATTGTCCTGGAGTGGATGCTGTGGTGGAGAGGTTGCATCAGATTTGGGGGCATGTGGTGGACAATTTGAAGTTGTCCCAGGAGAAGACTCAGCAGTTTGCCAACCGCCGTCGTCGTGCTGGTCCTCGTCTTTGTGTTGGGGACTTGGTGTGGTTGTCTTCTCGTTTTGTCCCTATGAAGGTTTCTTCTCCTAAGTTTAAGCCTCGGTTCATCGGCCCGTACAAGATATTGGAGATTCTTAACCCTGTGTCCTTTCGTTTGGACCTCCCTGCATCTTTTTCTATTCATAATGTCTTCCATCGGTCATTGTTGCGCAGGTATGAGGTACGGTTGTGCCTTCCGTTGAGCCTCCTGCTCCGGTGTTGGTTGAGGGTGAGTTGGAGTAGGTTGTCGAGAAGATCTTGGACTCCCGTGTTTCCAGACGGAGACTTCAGTATTTGGTCAAGTGGAAGGGCTACGGTCAGGAGGATAATTCTTGGGTGACAGCCTCTGATGTTCATGCCTCCGATTTGGTCCGTGCCTTTCATAGGGCTCATCCTGATCGCCCTGGTGGTTCTGGTGAGGGTTCGGTGCCCCCTCCTTGAGGGGGGGGTACTGTTGTGAATTTTGTTTCTGGGCTCCCCCGGTGGTTACTGGTGGTACTGAACTTGTGTGCTTCATCTCCTCTGTTCACCTGTTTTCATCAGGATGTGGGAGTTTCTATTTAGCCTTGCTCCTCAGTCATTTCTATGCCGGCCAACAATGTAACAGAAGCCTTTCTGTTGCATGTTCCTGCTCCTAGACTACTATCAGCTAAGTTGGACTTGTAGTCCTAAGATTGTTTTTGCATTTTTGTTCCAGTTCTCTGTGTTTGAATATTTCTGAGGCTGGAAGCTCTTGTGAGCTGAAATTGCCACTCTGGTGTCATGAGTTGATATTAGAGTCTTAAAGTAATTTCAGGATGGTGTTTTGAAAGGGTTTTCAGCTGACTGTGAAGTTCCCTTTTCTGTCTTCCTACTATCTAGTAAGCGGACCTCAATTTGCTAAACCTATCTTCATACTTCGTATGTCAATTTCCTCTAAAATCACCGACAATATATGTGGGGGCTACTGTCTGCCTTTTGGGGAAAATTTCTCTAGAGGTAAGCCAGGTCTGTATTTTCCTCTGCTAGGGTCAGTCAGTCCTCCGGCTGGCGCTGGGCGTCTAGGGATAAAACGTAGGCACGCTACCCGGCCACTGTTAGTTGTGCGGTAGGTTTAGCTCACAGTCAGCTCGAGTTCCCATCTTCCAAGAGCTAGTCCTTTTGTATGCTTTACTACGGTCTCTTACCATTGAGAACCATGACACTCAGGTATATTGAAGGCTATTTTTCACTCTTCCCCCCACTTTAATATGAATGAGATTATACGCCCCCTGAGATCCAGTTTAGAAAACCATTTTGCTTCTACGATCTGATTAAAGGGGTCCGGGATAAGAAGGAGCAGATATGGATCCCGGACAGTGATCTGATTGAGTTTGTGGAAATCTATGCAGGGGCGTAAACCGTTTTTCTTTTTTTACAAAGAAAAACCCTGCAGCAATGAGGGATGAGGTTGGTCTGATATAGCCCTTTGCCAAACTTTCCGCTTTATAATAAATCATGGCCTGCCGCTCTGGACCAGATATATAATATAGTCTACTCTTAGGCAGCTTGGCTCCAGGAACAAGATTAATGGAGCAGTCATGAGGACATTGTGAAGGAAGTTCTTGGTACCCCTGCTCTGAAAACACATCCCCAAAGTCAGACAGGTATTTAGGCACAGACTGGGTTTCCACCCAAGCTAACCTGCCCCACGTCCTCGGCATCTGCGTGTGAAACGCCCGCCAGTGTTATGATCCGGTGACTTTGGAGCCGCATGAACTTTCTCTGGAGTAGGTGGAAACTGTACTGACCGCAAAACCTGAACTAACACCGCAACTAGAAGTAGCCGTGGGGTGTGCCTAACAAACCCTAGACACCTCGACACAGCCGGAGGACTAAATACCCCTATAGATGGAAATAGGAATACTACCTTGCCTCAGAGCAGAACCCAAAAGGATAGGCAGCCCCCCACGAATATTGACTGTGAGTAGGAGAGGAAAGACACATACAGGCAGAAAACAGGATTCAGCAAAAGAGGCCACTCTAGCTAAATAGGGAAAGATAGGACAGAATACTAAGCGGTCAGTATTAAAACCCTTCCAAAAATATCCACAGCAGATAATACAAAAAGTTCCACAATCTAACTAAAGACATGGAATGTATATCTGCCACTCCAGAGAATCCAACAAGACTGAGAAAATACTGACACAATCTAAGCTGGACAAAAAAAAACACTGAATAGCACAGAATTATTAAGCACACAGCATGTGTGCCACAGAAACAAAATCAGACACTTATCTTTGCTGATTAGGCAGAGGGAACCAAACCAGGACCAAAACCTCCCAACAACCATGGACAACTGGCAAGGACTAATGAATCCTGCACGCCTAAATACCCCAGTCAGAACTGCAATCAGCAGATACACCTGACCAGGACTGCAACTCAGGGACAACTGCATTACCACCTACAACCACCGGAGGGAGCCCAAAAGCAGAATTCACAACACGCCAGGGCCTTGGGGTACTCGGTACCGGGTCCAGTCATTGTTAAAGGGGAGGTCACGATGGCGGCGACCCGGTCCGTGGCCCTGGGCGCCCAAGTAAAATGGATGGTCTTTAAAGGGGATGTGAAAATAATAAACGTTTGTGACGCCACCTGTGGTACTCGGTCAGTGGTGACTGATGCTGCTTAAAGGGGTCCTCTGGGGGCGACGGTGCTGCAGCAAAGATGGTATCGCTTCCCACAGATGAAGCGGGGTCCCCAGGGCTCCTGGTGTGTTTGGCCAGAGTGGTGTGGTGCCAAAATAAACAGAGGACACAGGATTACAGTCTCTTTTCCTGGTTTACAGGTCGTATTAAGCCACAGTCCAGGGCACCAGCAACATGAGGTGATGTGGTCCGGCCGGCCTGGAGGCCCATGGTGGATCCTTCTCCAGAGCTTGCGCTCTTATTCGAGGTCTTTGCTGCCTGCGGCTCCCTTACAAAGTCCTCTCTTTCCTGTCCTGGGACAGTACCTGTATGGAGGGCAATGCGAGCCTTTTTACAGGGTCTCTATCACGACCCGGACTCTCTGTATACTGCTGCACCTTCAGGTGTGGGTGTGGACAGATGACTTGCAATCCTCTGTCCTTCCGGTTCTGCTGTGAGACTTGAAGTATGACACAGCCTCGGGCTCTCGCTGCCCGGTTTCTGCGCTCTGGCTTAGAGGGTGCTTGGTCACAGTTCCCGTCCAAGTTCCTTTCTTCTCCTTTGCCTCTCCCCTCAAGTGCTCACTATCACTACAACCCTTCACGTTCTCTTCCGTCCTGGAGCTGCAGCACACACGTGGCTGCACGGCCCCACTCTCTTCACACTCCTCTCTCCTCCACAGTTTCTCTTCAACTCCCTCCAACAACTGTCTAACTCCTCCTCCAGACCAGAATATATATATCTGGGAATGCTCCCCTGAATCCGAGTTCAGAGCTCTCCTTCTGGCCTGGATTCAGAATGTGTTGCATGTAGGTGCTTTACCTGGTAAAGGGAATCCTCCTTGGCTCCAGGCATGACATCACCCTCCCCGAAAGGAAGGCAACATCACTGTAACAACCCGTTACCTGGGGTGTTACACGTTCACCATCATCAACACTTCCCTGTCCTTTAATGTACGCCTTATGCACTTTGTAATTGCTAGGTCTCTTGAAACCAAGTTTATTTTTAATAAAAGAAAAATAAATATTCTGCAGCAGTCAATGCGTTTACTCCAGTGTAATGTAAGAGAAAGAATGCAAAAGTGTATGGATGACAATCAAATTCAATCTAAAAAAATGTTTCTATGCTTTTTCTCAGTTTCAGAGATCTCAGAAAAGTTCATAGACCACGTAAGGCCAGTTTCACACGTCCAGATTTTTCCAGTACATGAAGAAACGGTCCCGAAGTTATCCGTGTCCGTGTGTGAACGTAGGCCATCCGTGTGTCATCCGTGTGCTATCCGTGAGTCTGTGTTTCTCATCCGTGTGCATGTATTGAAGCAAATTGTTTCAATTTTAAACCTATGACTTTAAAAAAGCACACGGACAGCACATGAACGGCATCCGTGTGCGGTATGTGTTTACACGCACCCATTGACTTTAATGGGTCCGTGTGATCCGTGCGCTCCCACGAACACTGACATGTCTCCGTGTTTTGCACACGGACACACGGTCCGTGAAAACGTGCTGACTTGTGCAGAGACACATTCATTTTAATGTGTCTACGTGTGTCAGTGTCTCCGGTATGTGAGGAAACTGTCACCTCACGTACCGGAGCCACTGATGTGTGAAACCGGCCTAACACTGTTTGCCTGAGAAGTAAAAGCCTACAACATTTTTAAAAGCTTTTTAGCAGTTTTACAGATCACAGAAATATTCACAGAGTTTCACTGTATGTCTGGGAAATGGTGGTCTACAACATTTTTAAATGCTTTTCTGCAGTTTTACAGATCACAGAAATGTTCACAAACCACGTAAAAATCTTTTGTTCACTGAGATCATAGAAATGTACTCCACAATACGGAATTGTTTAGAGATCACAAAAACTTACTCCACAATACGGAATAGTGTATGGCTGAGAAATGAAGTCCAGGAAAATGTTTCAATGTTTTTTGAGTGTGTTATATAACCTCAAAGAACGTAAGACTTAATGGATCAAAGTATATTAAATTCTTCCGGCACCCACACAAAAAAAATCACAAAAAAATGCAGCTATATATTTGCCAACAGCAGGGGCGGACACACACAGCTTGGGGCCCCTGTGCAGGAAATGTGCCTGGGCCCCCATCCTTTTAAGGCGACAAAGCTATATATACGTGTATATATATATATATATATATATATATATATATATATATATATATATATATATATATATATACACAGTGCCTACAAGTAGTATTCAACCCCCTGCAGATTTAGCAGGTTTACATATTTGGAATTAACTTGGCATTGTGACATTTGGACTGTAGATCAGCCTGGAAGTGTGAAATGCACTGCAGCAAAAAATAATGTTATTTCTTTGTTTATTTTTTTTTTAAATTGGGAAAAGTTTTTTCAGAGGGTCATTTATTATTCAACCCCTCAACCCACCAGAATTCTGTTTGGTTCCCCTAAAGTATTAAGAAGTAGTTCAGGCACAAAGAACAATGAGCTTCACATGTTTGGATTAATTATCTCTTTTTCCAACCTTTTCTGACTATTTAAGACCCTCCCCAAACTTGTGAACAGCACTCAAACATGGTCAACATGGGAAAGACAAAGGAGCATTCCAAGGCCATCAGAGACAAGATCGTGGAGGGTCACAAGGCTGGCAAGGGGTACAAAACCCTTTCCAAGGAGTTGGGCCTACCTGTCTCCACTGTTGGGAGCATCATCCGGAAGTGGAAGGCTTATGGAACTACTGTTAGCCTTCCACGGCCTGGACAGCCTTTGAAAGTTTCCTCCCGTGCCGAGGCCAGGCTTGTCCAAAGAGTCAAGGCTAACCCAAGGACAACAAGGAAGGAGCTCCGGGAAGATCTCATGGCAGTGGGGACATTGGTTTCAGTCAATACCATAAGTAACGTACTCCACCGCAATGGTCTCCGTTCCAGACGAGCCCGTAAGGTACCTTTACTTTCAAAGCATCATGTCAAGGCTCGTCTACAGTTTGCTCATGATCACTTGGAGGACTCTGAGACTGACTGGTTCAAGGTTCTCTGGTCTGATGAGACCAAGATCGAGATCTTTGGTGCCAACCACACACGTGACGTTTGGAGACTGGATGGCACTGCATACGACCCCAAGAATACCATCCCTACAGTCAAGCATGGTGGTGGCAGCATCATGCTGTGGGGCTGTTTCTCAGCCAAGGGGCCTGGCCATCTGGTCCGCATCCATGGGAAGATGGATAGCACGGCCTACCTGGAGATTTTGGCCAAGAACCTCCGCTCCTCCATCAAGGATCTTAAGATGGGTCGTCATTTCATCTTCCAACAAGACAACGACCCAAAGCACACAGCCAAGAAAACAAAGGCCTGGTTCAAGAGGCAAAAAATCAAGGTGTTGCAGTGGCCTAGTCAGTCTCCTGACCTTAACACAATTGAAAACTTGTGGAAGGAGCTCAAGATTAAAGTCCACATGAGACACCCAAAGAACCTAGATAACTTGGAGAAGATCTGCATGGAGGAGTGGGCCAAGACAACTCCAGAGACCTGTGCCGGCCCGATCAGGTCTTATAAAAGACGATTATTAGCTGTAATTGCAAACAAAGGTTATTCCACAAAATATTAAACCTAGGGGTTGAATAATAATTGACCCACACTTTTATGTTTAAAATTTATAAAAATTTAACTGAGCAACAAAACTTTTTGGTTTGTAAGATTTATGCATCTGTTAATAAATCCTGCTCTTGTTTGAAGGCTCTAACTTATTTGCATCTTATTAAACCTGCCAAATCTGCAGGGGGTTGAATACTACTTGTAGGCACTGTGTATATATATATATATATATATATATATATATATATATATATATATATATATATATATATATATATATATATTATATGCACTGCTCAAAAAAATAAAGGGAACACCTAAGCAACAAGTAAATCAAACTTCTGTGCCATCAAACTGTCCACTTAGGAAGCAACACTGTTTGACAATCAATTTCCCATGCTGTTATGCAAATGGAATAGACAGCAGATGGAAATTATTGGCAATTATCAAGACACACTCAATAAAGGAGTGGTTCTGCAGGTGGGGACCACAGACCACATCTCAGTACCAATGCTTTCTGGCTGATGTTTTGGTCACTTTTGAATGTTGGTTGTGCTTTCACACTTGTGGTAGCATGAGACGGACTCTACAACCCACACAAGTGGTTCAGGTAGTGCAGCTCATCCAGGATGGAACATGAATGCGAGCTGTGGCAAGAAGGTTTGCTGTGTCTGTCAGCGTAGTGTCCAGAGGCTGGAGGCGCTACCAGGAGACAGGCCAGTACACCAGGAGATGTGGAGGGGGCCGTAGGAGGGCAACAACCCAGCAGCAGACCGCTACCTCAGCCTTTGTGCAAGGAGGAACATGAGGAGCACTGCCAGAGCCCTGCAAAATGACCTCCAGCAGGCCACAAATGTGCATGTGTCTACACAAACGGTTTGAAACCGACTCCATGAGGATGGTCTGAGTGCCTGATGTCCACAGATGGGGGTTGTGCTCACAGCCCAACACCGTGCAGGATGCTTGGCATTTGCCACAGAACACCAGGATTGGCAAATTCGCCACTGGCGCCCTGTACTCTTCACAGATGAAAGCAGGTTTACACTGAGCTCATGGGACAGACGTGACAGAGTCTGGAGACGCCATGGAGAGCGATCTGCTGCCTGCAACATCCTTCAGCATGACCGGTTTGGCAGTGGGTCAGTAATGGTGTGGGGTGGCATTTCTTTGGAGGTCTGCACAGTCCTCCATGTGCTCGCCAGAGGTAACCTGACTGCCATTAGGTACCGAGATGAGATCCTCAGACCCCTTGTGAGACCATATGCTGGTGCGGTTGGACTTGGGTTCCTCCTAATTCAGGACAATGCCAGACCTCATGTGGCTGGAGTGTGTCAGCAGTTCCTGCAAGATGAAGGCATTGAAGCTATGGATTGGCTTGCCTGTTTCCCAGACCTGAATCCGATTGAACACATCTGGGACATCATGTCTCGCACCATCCACCAATGTCATGTTGCACCACAGACTATCCAGGAGTTGGCGGATGCTTTAGTCCAGGTCTGGGAGGAGATCCCTCAGGAGACCATCCGCCGCCTCATCAGGAGCATGCCCAGGCGTAGAGAGCTCATACAAACACGTGGAGGCTGAACACACTACTGAGCATCATTTCCTTGCTTTAAGGCATTTCCACTGAAGTTGGATCAGCCTGTAACTTAATTTTCCACTTTGATTTTGAGCATCATTCCAACTCCAGACCTCCGTGGGATATTAGTTGTGATTTACGTTGATAATTTTTAGGTTTTATTGTTTTCAACACATTTCACTATGTAATGAATAAAGATTTACAACTGGAATATTACATTCAGTGATATCTAGGATGTGGGATTTTAGTGTTCCCTTTATTTTTTTGAGCAGTGTATAAATACACACTAAGGGACTGTGTGTAATAGAGTGCAGGGTTGCATATGTCACCACGGAACAGACAGACCAACTGTTGAAGGGGATTTATTAACAGGGGTAGATTCTCCTCGCAGGGAGTAAACAGGGGGTTAATAGAGGTAAATCAATAGTAAACAGTTAAACGGAAACGAAAGGGTTAACGAGTGTTCTTGTAACTTATCAGTCCAGGGAGGTCCTGACTGAAGGGTCCTTATTCCAATGTGGGTACAGTCACCAGCAGCACTTGAAGAGTCTGAATTCTTTCCTGTCTTCTGGGAACTGGAGACTCCTGGAGACTCCGGGGTTAAACTTTTGCAGCCTGTTCTTCTCAAAGAGAAACTGGAACCAGGAAATAGCACAGTCTCCGTCGCTGCTGCAAGAGCCTCTGTGCACCAGGCTGACAGTCTCTCTGTAGTTACGATGTCACACACACACACTGGGTAGTTACTTATCACACTCAGGGATTCTTTGCTTGTCACTGCGGTCACCAGGGCTGCACAGTCACTGTCTCTGATTCAGGAGGCTTCCAAATCTACACCCCCACATCCAGCCTTCACTCTGGTGGGTATCTGAGCCTCAGTGCCCTCACGGGGAGCACTACTTTTAGGGGAGCACGGCGCTGCAGCCTGCCCTCTCTTCGACGCGCTGCCTTCTCTCTGCTCTCCCTCTCTTTTTTGACCACACCTCTCTCTTCCCAGCAGTCACCACCTCCCCCCTGTCCAGGGCAGAAAGTCTTCCCCCCAACAACCCAGCTGTCTGACTATGTGGTTCCAGGCAAGAAGCAGGGAAAGCAACCTCCTTACATTCCCCCTCTCTTAAAGCTCGCCATTCCACGGGCGAGGTCTCTTCGTGCTTCTCTTTGTTCTTCTGAGGGGAGTCAGATACTGGCAATCCTTGCATCTCCTTCTGCCTTTCTTCTTGCACATACTCCCAAACTAAATGGTTTAGGAGCTGTTCATCAGTCAGGTTGAGATATGCTTTCTCTGCTTCATCGACAACTGCTGTCCTCTTCTTCTTTTTCTTCTTAGCCTTGCCGGTAGCAGGTGTTTGCGTAGGGGCTTCTTGCTCGGGTTCCTCAGTCTGGGGGCTTAGTACAAGCAATTCTTCTCCATAGCTCCCCCTCTCTTTGACAGGAGCATTCTCGTCGAAGCTGGAGTCAGATGAATTAAGACCATGCAGGCCGGACTCTTTGTCATCTGCGCCGGGCTCTGCGGACATCACTTCCCAGGGCTTCTCAACCACACGCCCTGTCTCGCACAGCTGTTCCATTTCCCCTGTCCGATCAGGAACTGGTGAGCTGACAGCCAGCACATTCTTCACCTCAGGGGATGACATCAGTGGTTTCTCCTTCTCATTGGCTCGGACCTTGAAAACGAGTGTCGCAGGGACACTTGGCACTTTCTCTCCTTCTTCGGGAACTCGTGCTGGGCAAGGTAGTAAAGCACTTCGGTGGTCTTCTTGAGTGAACGTCACTTTCTTTCCTCCGGACTGAGTCTCACCAACAAAACCTTCAGACCCAGGCTGCAGATCCACCAGGTTCGCCTTCATTTCACTTCATTTCACCAGAGATGCTTGACACCTTCTCCACCTCTCCTTGGCGTCCGACATTGTGGTACTGTCTTGTCCTAGGAGGAACTCTTCTCCTCCTGCCGTACCATTCCCTCCAGGGGCGACGTTCCCTCCAGTTAGCAGGACCCTCAGAGGGGTGAGCGGATCTCTGCCACCGCTCTTCTCGGGTAGGGCAATTTCTGGACATGTGTCCCACCTTTCTGCACGACCAGCACTCACGTCTGCGACGGTCTGGAGGGCGCTTCAGTCTGGATCGTCGACCTCGGCGGGGGACATCTCTCATCTGCGGTTGCTCTTCACCCCAGGATATGGAGTTACACTCTGGGGCCACCACCGAAGCCTTCTTCATGCTGCGCACCTCTCCTCTATCTCTTTCTGGCGGCTTCCGCACGTTACCTCGGGGTATGCCGCTGGTCCCCAAAACGGCAGTAAGGGCTTTCCCCAGACTCTCAATCTCCTCCCAGATTCTTCTTATCTTCAGCTGGGAATCTCGGGTCCACATCGCCTCCTCTTCATTGTGACTGGGTGCTCCGCAGTTGTAGCATCTAGGCAGTCGTCTTCGCCGAGCGGCACTAGTCTCACTTTGGGGGGCGGTCTCTCTCGCACCGGAGGGCTGTACTCTGCAGCAGGGATCTTCTTATATTCAGCCACCTCCTCACGGACTCGCTTAACCTCCTTCTTCAAGTCTTCTACCCATTGAGGGGCTGTTACCTCCCTGCTCCATACCTTTCCCACTGGCCCTACCACCCCTTGCTCTTGCTCGCGCGTGCGTGCCTCACTCCCGACCTCAGAGAAAGTCATATCTAGCTTTACGCGCATGCGCTCTCGCAGGGCCTGTTTCATCAACACATCTCGCAAGCCTGCCACCAGTTGGTCTCGCAGCACAACGTCAACTGACCCCACACCTACGCCGTCCTTCCGTATAATGGCAGTATGAAGCTCCTGCAGTGCGTTCATATATTGCGTCACGGACTCCCCCTCTCTTTGTACCCGGCGGAACAGTCGCATGCGCAGCTCCCCTACGTCAGTGGGGTCCCCATGCGTCTCCTCAAGTATACGTAATACTTTGTCCAGGGTATCTCTCGCCTGAGGGGGTCTGAGCATAACAGAGTCCCGTGCATCCCCCTCTAGGGCCATCACAGCTATTTCCGCCTGCAGAGCCGGTGTCATAGGATGCATCCGCATCATCCCTCGGATGCGCTCCGTCCAACCCCACAACATGACATTACTCCCTGAAGCTCTTGGCAGGTTAGCTAACATGGCTCCCAGGGAGATGCTAGACCTGGGACCTCCATCAACTGCTTGGTCTGCCCCTTCCGCGCTACCGTGTGACATCCTGCCGACTACGCCAAGTGTAATAGAGTGCAGGGTTGCATATGTCACCACGGAACAGACAGACCAACTGTTGAAGGGGATTTATTAACAGGGGTAGATTCTCCTCGCAGGGAGTAAACAGGGGGTTAATAGAGGTAAATCAATAGTAAACAGTTAAACGGAAACGAAAGGGTTAACGAGTGTTCTTGTAACTTATTAGTCCAGGGAGGTCCTGACTGAAGGGTCCTTATTCCAATGTGGGTACAGTCACCAGCAGCACTTGAAGAGTCTGAATGAATTCTTTCCTGTCTTCTGAGAACTGGAGACTCCTGGAGACTCCGGGGTTAAACTTTTGCAGCCTGTTCTTCTCAAAGTGAAACTGGAACCAGGAAATAGCACAGTCTCCGTCACTGCTGTAAGAGCCTCTGTGCACCAGGCTGACAGTCTCTCTGTAGTTACGATGTCACACACACACTGAGCAGTTACTTATCACACTCAGGGATCTTTGCTTGTCACTGCGGTCACCAGGGCTGCACAGTCACTGTCTCGGATTCAGGAGGCTTCCAAATCTACACCCCCACATCCAGCCTTCACTCTGGTGGGTATCTCAGCCTCAGTGCTCTCACGGGGAGCACTACTTTTAGGGGAGCACGGCGCTGCAGCCTGCCCTCTCTTCGGCGCGCTGCCTTCTCTCTGCTCTCCCGCTCTTTTTTGACCACACCTCTCTCTTCCCAGCAGTCACCACCTCCCCCCTGTCCAGGGCAGAAAGTCTTCCCCCCAAAAACCCAGCTGTCTGACTATGTGGTTCCGGGCAAGAAGCAGGGAAAGCAAGGGACTGTGCTATACATAAGTGAGTACACTTTATACTAAGGAACTGTGTTAGACATAATAGTTGATAATAACGTCTTCCTCCACCTCCCCCTGTTCTTAAATCCATTATAAACCCCCCTTCCTTCCATCCCAATCTCCCACACCCCTCATTATCCTCATCCCCCACATCCCATTATTGCCCTCTCCCCATCCCCATTATTGCCCATTCCACCACCTCCATCATTGCCTGCTCCCCACCACCAAATCATTACCTATTCCACCACATCCATCATTTCCTCCTCCCCCACCACCCCATCTTTGTCCTTTCCACCGCCATCATCATTGTCTTCTCCTCCACCACCCCCATCATTACCCATTCCATGACCTCCATAATTTCCTCCTCCCCACCACCCCCATCATTACCCATTCCATGACCTCCGTCATTGCCTTCTCCCCCACCATCCCCATCATTGCCCTTTCCACCACCATCATTGTCTTTTCCCCACCACCCCCATCATTGCCCATTTCACCACCTCCATCATTTCCTCCTTCCCCACCACCCCTATCATTGCCCTCTCCATCAACCCAATCATTGCCTTCCACCCCATCACCCCAACAATGCCCTCTCTGTCAACCCAATCATTGCCTTCTGCACCCATCACCCCGATCATTGCCCTCTCTGTCAACCCAATCATTGCCTTCTTCCCCATCACCCCCATCATTACCCTCTCCTCCACCTACACACACAGCACCATTCACCTCTCTACACACACACACACACACACACACAGCACCATTCACCTCTCTACACACACACACAGCACCATTCAGCTCTCGGCATACACATACACACACACAGCACCATTCACCCGTCTGCATACACACACACACCCCTCACCTCTGCGCACAGTGTCCTGAAGCCGCACCATCGCCGGCAGCTTCCGGTCTCACACAGCCGCGGCGCTGAATGATGATGTCATTCAGCCGATGCTGTGTGAGACAGGAAGCGCGGGCAGGAAGCAGGATGGATTCATTCCCTGCAGCTCCGCTCCGCTGCCATTTTCTCTTACAGGCAGCGGAGCTGCAGGCATTGCTCCCTGCCCGTCGCACATGAGGGCAATCTGGCCAGCGGCCCCCCGGAGCCTTGGGGCCAGATAAACTGGCCAGATTGCCCTCATTATTAGCCTCCCTGCAGGAGCCCCCTGGAGCCTCCAGACCCCGGTGCAACTGCACCGGTTGAACCGGCTGTATGTCCGCCCATGGCCAACAGACTGCACAGACCTAATCCCTGTCTACAGACTGGATTCTGTCATTCTCCCTGCTCCTGTGACTCTCTCTCCCTCCCTAGGCTAAATGCAGGACTGTATGTGATACAAACGATTAGCCTTTAGAAGGGCTGTTAGTATGATGGCTTAGCTTCAGCACCAGTATCAACACTACAGGCCTCTGATTTGCTTTATGGTGGGCTCAGGCCTAGACAAGCACTCACTCCCTCCAATACAAAGTGTTAAAGAGCTGGGCAATGGCATCAGTGTGCCAAGTCGGGTGGCACCTGTCCTTTTCTAACCTTTGATGATGTCACACTGCCAGCCAATCACATTGTTACATTAGATAGAATCTTATCAGTACCAACTGCCATCTCCTATGGAGAGAAAAGGAGGTGATGAGAGACAGGCCAGAGGAGAGCTGAATACAGCTTTTACCCAGGAATTGATTTGCACTGACGAGGGGCAGTACCCCGAAACACAGTGTCTGCAAATTGAGATTCTGGTTTGGCTATTATCCCAAGTCATGTGACAAGGCTTGTTAACCCCTTCACCCCCAAGGGTGGTTTGCACGTTAATGACCGGGCCAATTTTTACAATTCTGACCACTGTCCCTTTAGGAGGTTATAACTCTGGAACGCTTCAACGGATCTTGGCGATTCTGACATTGTTTTCTTGTGACATATTGTACTTCATGATAGTGGTAAAATTTCTTCGATATAACTTGCGTTTATTTGTGAAAAAAACGGAAATTTGGCGAAAATTTTGAAAATTTTGCAATTTTCCAACTTTGAATTTTTATGCCCTTAAATCACAGACATATGTCACACAAAATACTTAATAAGTAACATTTCCCACATGTCTACTTTACATCAGCACAATTTTGGAACCAAAATTTTTTTTTGTTAGGGAGTTATAAGGGTTAAAAGTTGACCAGAAATTTCTCATTTTTACAACACCATTTTTTTTTAGGGACCACATCTCATTTGAAGTCATTTTGAGGGGTCTGTATGATAGAAAATACCCAAGTGTGACACCATTCTAAAAACTGCACCCCTCAAGGTGCTCAAAACCACACTCAAGAAGTTTATTAACCCTTCAGGTGTTTCACAGGAATTTTTGGAATGTTTAAATAAAAATGAACATTTAATTTTTTTTCACACAAAATTTATTTCAGCTCCAATTTGTTTTATTTTACCAAGGGTAACAGGAGAAAATAGACTGCAAAAGTTGTTGTACAATTTGTCCTGAGTACGCTGATACCCCATATGTGGGTGTAAACCATTGTTTGGGCGCATGGCAGAGCTTGGAAGGGAAGGAGCGCCATTTGACTTTTCAATGCAAAATTTACTGGAATTGAGATGGGACGCCATGTTGCGTTTGGAAAGCCCCTGATGTGCCTAAACATTGAAACCCCCTACAAGTGACACCATTTTGGAAAGTAGACCCCCTAAGGAACTTATCTAGATGTGTGGTGAGCACTTTGACCCACCAAGTGCTTCACAGAAGTTTATAATGCAGAGCCGTAAAAATAAAAAATCATATTTTTTCACAAAAATGATCTTTTCGCCCCCAATTTTTTATTTTCCCAATGGTAAGAGAAGAAATTGGTCCCCAAAAAATGTTGTGCAATTTGTCCTGAGTACGCAGATACCCCATATGTTGGGGTAAACCACTGTTTGGGCGCATGGCAGAGCTTGGAAGGGAAGGAGCGCCATTTGACTTTTCAATGCAAAATTGACTGGAATTGAGATGGGACGCCATGTTGCGTTTGGAGAGCCCCTGATGTGCCTAAACATTGAAACCCCCTACAAGTGACACCATTTTGGAAAGTAGACCCCCTAAGGAACTTATCTAGATGTGTGGTGAGCACTTTGACCCACCAAGTGCTTCACAGAAGTTTATAATGCAGAGCCGTAAAAATAAAAAATCATATTTTTTCACAAAAATGATCTTTTCGCCCCCAATTTTTTATTTTCCCAAGGGTAAGAGAAGAAATTGGTCCCCAAAAAACGTTGTGCAATTTGTCCTGAGTACGCAGATACCCCATATGTTGGGGTAAACCACTGTTTGGGCGCATGGCAGAGCTTGGAAGGGAAGGAGCGCCATTTGACTTTTCAATGCAAAATTGACTGGAATTGAGATGGGACGCCATGTTGCGTTTGGAGAGCCCCTGATGTGCCTAAACATTGAAACCCCCCACAAATGACACCATTTTGGAAATTAGACCCCCTAAGGAACTTATCTAGATGTGTTGTGAGAACTTTGAACCCCCAAGTGTTTCACTACAGTTTGTAACGCAAAGCCGTGAAAATAAAAATTCTTTTTTTTTTTCACAAAAATGATTTTTTAGCCCCCAGCTTTGTATTTTTACAAGGGTAACAGAATAAATTGGACCCTACAAGTTGTTGTCCAATTTGTCCTGAGTACGCTGATACCCCCTATGTGGGGGGTAACCACTGTTTGGGCACATGACAGAGCTCGGAAGGGAAGGAGCGCCATTTGGAATGCAGACTTAAATGGATTGGTCTGCAGGCGTCACGTTGCATTTGCAGAGCCCCTGATGTACCCAAACAGTACAAACCCCCCACAAGTGACCCCATATTGGAAACTAGACCTCCCAAGGAACTTATCTAGATGTGTTGTGAGAACTTTGAACCCCCAAGTGTTTCACTACAGTTTGTAACGCAAAGCCGTGAAAATAAAAATTCTTTTTTTTTTCACAAAAATGATTTTTTAGCCCCCAGCTTTGTATTTTTACAAGGGTAACAGAATAAATTGGACCCTACAAGTTGTTGTCCAATTTGTCCTGAGTACGCTGATACCCCATATGTGGGGGGTAACCACTGTTTGGGCACATGACAGAGCTCGGAAGGGAAGGAGCGCCATTTGGAATGCAGACTTAAATGGATTGGTCTGCAGGCGTCACGTTGCATTTGCAGAGCCCCTGATGTACCCAAACAGTACAAACCCCCCACAAGTGACCCCATATTGGAAACTAGACCTCCCAAGGAACTTATCTAGATGTGTTGTGAGAACTTTGAACCCCCAAGTGTTTCACTACAGTTTGTAACGCAAAGCCGTGAAAATAAAAATTCTTTTTTTTTTCACAAAAATGATTTTTTAGCCCCCAGCTTTGTATTTTTACAAGGGTAACAGAATAAATTGGACCCTACAAGTTGTTGTCCAATTTGTCCTGAGTACGCTGATACCCCATATGTGGGGGGTAACCACTGTTTGGGCACATGACAGAGCTCGGAAGGGAAGGAGCGCCATTTGGAATGCAGACTTAAATGGATTGGTCTGCAGGCGTCACGTTGCATTTGCAGAGCCCCTGATGTACCCAAACAGTACAAACCCCCCACAAGTGACCCCATATTGGAAACTAGACCTCCCAAGGAACTTATCTAGATGTGTTGTGAGAACTTTGAACCCCCAAGTGTTTCACTACAGTTTGTAACGCAAAGCCGTGAAAATAAAAATTATTTTTTTTTTCACAAAAATGATTTTTTAGCCCCCAGCTTTGTATTTTTACAAGGGTAACAGAATAAATTGGACCCTACAAGTTGTTGTCCAATTTGTCCTGAGTACGCTGATACCCCCTATGTGGGGGGTAACCACTGTTTGGGCACATGACAGAGCTCGGAAGGGAAGGAGCGCCATTTGGAATGCAGACTTAAATGGATTGGTCTGCAGGCGTCACGTTGCATTTGCAGAGCCCCTGATGTACCCAAACAGTACAAACCCCCCACAAGTGACCCCATATTGGAAACTAGACCTCCCAAGGAACTTATCTAGATGTGTTGTGAGAACTTTGAACCCCCAAGTGTTTCACTACAGTTTACAACGCAGAGCCGTGAAAATAAAACATATTTTTTTCCCACAAAAATGATTTTTAGCCCCCCAAATTTTTATTTTCCCAAGGATAACAAGAGAACTTGGACCCCAGAAGTTGTTGTTCAATTTGTCCCGAGTACGCTGATAACCCATATGTTGGGGTAAACCCCTTTTTGGACGCACGGGAGAGCTCGGAAGGGAAGGAGCACTGTTTTACTTTTTCAACGCAGAATTGGCTGGAATTGAGATCGGACGCCATGTCGCGTTTGGAGAGCCCCTGATGTGCCTGAACAGTGGAAACTCCCCAATTCTACCTGAAACCCTAACCCAAACACACCCCTAACCCTAATCCCAACGGTAACCCTAACCCTACCCCTAACCTCACCTCTAACCGTTTAATGAACATTTTCTGACAGTCATAAGTGCCACGTATTTAAGTGCCACGTATTTAAGTGCCACATATTTAAGTGCCACGTATTTAAGTGCCACGTGTTTCAGTGCCACGTATTTAAGTGCCACGTATTTAAGTGCCACGTGTTTCAGTGCCACGTGTTTCAGTGCCACGTATTTAAGTGCCACGTGTTTCAGTGCCACGTGTTTCAGTGCCACGATATTTCAGTGCCACGTATTTCAGTGCCACGTACTATAAATACTATAACTATGTGGTTATACGTGGCACTGAAATATCGTGGCACGTAAATACGTGGCACTTAAGTACGTGGCACTTAAGTACGTGGCACGTAAATACGTGGCACGTAAATACGTGGCACGTAAATACGTGGCACGTAAGTACGTGGCACGTAAGTACGTGGCACTTAAGTACGTGGCACTTAAGTACGTGGCACTTAAGTACGTGGCACTTAAGTACGTGGCACTTATATACGTGGCACTTATATACGTGGCACTTATATACGTGGCACTTATATACGTGGCCACTGAAATATCGTGGCACTTATATACGTATATAAACGTATATTTTAGTGCCACGTATTTCAGGTTAGGGGTAGGGTTAGGGGTAGGGTTTTTTTTTTTTTGTTTGTTTTCTTGTGTTTTTCTATAAAAACGCATGCGTCTAAAAACGCATGCGTTTTACCACGTTTACATGCGTTTTTTCACACATGCGTTTTTTTTAAAAACGCATGCAGATAAAAACGCAAGTGTGAAACCAGCCTAAAAGACGCTTTTTATAGCAAAAAAGTTTTTGCGTCTCCACATTTTGAGACCTATAATTTTTCCACATTTTGGTCCACAGAGTCATGTGAGGTCTTGTTTTTTGTGGGACGAGTTGACGTTTTTATTGGTAACATTTTCGGACACGTGACCATTTTTGATCACTTTTTATTCCGATTTTTGTGAGGCAGAATGACCAAAAACCAGCTATTCATGAATTTCTTTTGGGAGAGGCGTTTATACCGTTCCGCGTTTGGTAAAATTGATAAAGCAGTTTTATTCGTCGGGTCAGTACGATTACAGCGATATCTCATTTATATAATTTTTTTATGTTTTGGCGCTTTTATACGATAAAAACTATTTTATAGAAAAAATAATTATTTTGGTATCGCTTTATTCTCAGGACTATAACTTTTTTATTTTTTTGCTGATGATGCTGTATGGCGGCTCGTTTTTTGCGGGACAAGATGACGTTTTCAGCGGTACCATGGTTATTTATATCCGTCTTTTTGATCGCGTGTTATTCCACTTTTTGTTCGGCGGTATGGTAATAAAGCGTTGTTTTTTGCCTCGTTTTTTTTTTTTTTTTCTTACGGTGTTTACTGAAGGGGTTAACTAGTGGGGCAGTTTTATAGGTTGGGTCGTTACGGACGCGGCGATACTAAATATGTGTACTTTTATTGTTTTTTTTATTTTATTTAGATAAAGAAATGTATTTATGGGAATAATATTTTATTTTTTTTTTCATTATTTTGGAATATTTTTTTTTTTTTTTTTTTACACATTTGGAAAAATTTTTTTTTAACTTTTTTACTTTGCCCCAGGGGGGGACAATACAGATCGGTGATCTGCCAGTTTGCATAGCACTCTGACAGATCACCGATCTGAGGAAAGTGCAGGCTGCTTCACAGTGCCTGCTCTGAGCAGGCGTCTGTGAAGCCACCTCCCTCCCTGCAGGACCCGGATCCGCGGCCATCTTGGATCCGGGTCTGGGAGCTGCAGGGAGGGAGGTAAGACCCTCGCAGCAACGCGATCACATCGCGTTGCTGCGGGGGGCTCAGGGAAGCCCGCAGGGAGCCCCCTCCCTGCGCGATGCTTCCCTGCACCGCCGGCACATCGCGATCATGTTTGATCGCGGTGTGCCGGGGGTTAATGTGCCGGGGGCGGTCCGTGACCGCTCCTGGCACATAGTGCCGGATGTCAGCTGTGATAATCAGCTGACACCCGGCCGCGATCGGCGGCGCTCCCCCCGTGAGCGCCGCTGATCGCGTATGACGTACTATCCCGTCGGCGGTCATACGGGCCCACCCCACCTCGACGGGATAGTACGTCAGATGTCAGGAAGGGGTTAAAGGGTCGACATTGACTATTAGGATTGCTACGTCCAATAGGTGGCACTAGAGTTCTAGTCCTCTTCCTTTCTGAAGAGACAATTTGCATATTTCCCAGAGGAGCATTGCGGTTTTAAGTTTCCTCACCGCGACATGCTTAGCATGTCACTCTCCGGCAAGGAGAAACGATACTTCTTGGACCCAGGAATTGAGAATTTTGAAAATGACTGTTCTATCCTGGAGTAGAAAGAAGCAGATTGCTCTGATAAGATACATTATAAAGTTGCTTATTTTCAAATGTACTATTGATTTATGACATAAAAAATTAACACTACAGTTGTGGTTTTGGGGATGTAGCCCTGGGTTTAATTGCTTAATTAAGGAGAATCCTAAGGGTATGTGCACACGTATCTGTGAGGGCTGCGGATTTAATAAATCCGCAGGGCAAAAGCACTGCTTTTTACCTGCGGATTTATTGCAGATTTACCATGGATTTACCGCGGTTTTTGTGTGGATTCCACTGCGGTTTTACACCTGCAGTTTTCTATAATGGAGCAGGCGTAAAACCGCTGCGGAATCCGCACAAAGAATTGACATGCTGCGGAATGTAAACCGCTGCATTTCTGCGTGTTTTTTTCTGCAGCGTGTGCACTGCGGATTGCGTTTCCCATAGGTTTACATTGTACTGTAAACGCATGGGAAACTGCTGCGGATCCGCAGCTGCGGAAACACTGTGGATCTGCAGCAAAATCCGCAGCGTGTGCACATAGCCTAAAAGTGTGCAGTGCATGCTCTGTGAGAATTCAGAAGCTTGTAGTCACTTAAAGTAACTCCAGATTTTAATCTCAAACCTGGAGGCGCCCTTTAATTATAAAATAAAGCCCTGTAGCCAATCCTAGCAGTGTGTAATATCCTCACAGTCAGGATTCTGCTCTGCTTTCTGTT
The DNA here is from genome assembly GCF_051348905.1 of Ranitomeya variabilis. Classification (NCBI taxonomy): domain Eukaryota; kingdom Metazoa; phylum Chordata; class Amphibia; order Anura; family Dendrobatidae; genus Ranitomeya; species Ranitomeya variabilis. The sequence continues at coordinate 81,025,741 of NC_135238.1, forward strand.
TCCAGCAGTCCTCACATGGCCACTTCACTCATATGCGATTTTCATACTGACAGTCACGTGACAACGAGCTTCTCTTCCTGCTTCTCTCAGTTTATCACCAAACATTGAGAGCGGTAGGGAGAGGATCTCGTGGGCATGTGACTAAGGGTACCTTCACACTAAACGACTTTGCAACGAGAACGACAGCGATCCGTGACGTTGCAGCGTCCTGGATAGCGATCTCGTTGTGTTTGACACGCAGCAGCGATCTGGATCCTGCTGTGATATCGCTGGTCGTTGCTGAAAGTCCAGAACTTTATTTGGTCGTCAGATCGGCGTGTATCGTCGTGTTTGACAGCAAAAGCAACGATGTCAGCAATGTTTTACAATGGTAACCAGGGTAAATATCGGGTTACTAAGCGCAGGGCTCCGCTTAGTAACCTGATATTTACCCTGGTTACCATTGTAAAAGTAAAAAAAAAAACACTACATACTCACCCTCTGATGTCTGTTACGTCCCCTGGCGTCCGCGCTGCTGCTCAGAGCTTCCTGCACTGAATGTGTCAGTGCCGGCCGGAAAGCAAAGCACAGCGGTGACGTCACCGCTCTGCTTTAGGGCCGGCGCTTACACAGTGCAGGGAAGCGGACGCCGGAGGACGCGAATGTAAGTATGTAGTGTTTGGTTTTTTTTACATTTACACTGGTAACCAGGGTAAACATCGGGTTACTAAGCGCGGCCCTGCGCTTAGTAACCCGATGTTTACCCTGGTTACCCGGGGACTTCGGCATAGTTGGTCGCTGGAGAGCTGTCTGTGTGACAGCTCTCCAGCAACCACACAGTGACGCTGCAGCGATCGGCATCGTTGTCGATATCGCTGCAGCGTCGCTAAGGCTACGTTCACATTTGCGTTGTGCGCCGCAGCGTCGGCGCCGCAGCGCACAACGCAAACAAAAACGCGGTAAAACGCACGCTAGAACGCTGCGTTTTGCGCCGCATGCGTCCTTTTTGGCCGAAAGTTGGACGCAAAAAAAATGCAACTTGAAGCGTTTCTTGCGTCCAACGCTTGCGGCCATGCGGCGCAAAACGCAGCACAACGCATGTCCATGCGCCCCCATGTTAAATATAGGGGCGCATGACGCATGCGGCGACGCTGCGGCGCCCGACGCTGCGGCGCTGACCGCAAATGTGAACGTAGCCTTAGTGTGACGGTACCTTAGGTGTGGAGGGGCAAACTGAATTCTTGCCCTGGGTGCCAGAAAACCTAGATACACCTCTGCATTTACAGATAAGGAAAACATGGATTTCTCTGGAATAAGACATCGGATCTCAGATATGAAGGTGTCATGTTATTCAGCTTCCTATGACCTACATGCCCATACAGACGGCTTAAGAGGGCTGATCCTACTGACAAATGCATTTTAAAACTGATGTGTGTATGGATCAATGAAACTCTATGAGTCAATGTGTTGTCTGAAAACCAACAGACAGTGCTGTGACATGTCACACAGAAGTGTGAATGGAGCCTGAGACCTCATGAAGACCTCAATGAATTACGTACGTAGTCAATAATGCTAATCACGTCTGAGTCAGAATCATACATGCAATTGTATGGGAATGTGAGAAATCATTGACAGCGCACATAGCTACCTGTGCGCCCCGTATCTAACATTACAATGGGAGGAGAAGCTTTGCAATTTTTTTTTTTCAAAGGCTAAAAATCACTCATAAAACCCTGATGATAATAACACCAATGAATATCAGATGTAAAACACTGGTGAAAATCCGAGCTTTTCTATGGGAGCAGTGACCGGACAGGTGTAGGTGTGTGACCTCTAGGCTGCAGCTGTGGGGCATTTGTGGTGTGTATGGAGCACCTGGCATCAGGGCAGCATGGTCTGCACGCACTCAGCTTTCCCACCCCCCGAACAGTATGCCGATTTTGCTGTAGCATGGGATTTCTCAGTAAGTTTCCATTTCTGGAAAAGCTGGGTAATATATAATAATGCCGCCAGACTGTGTACATGCTAATTACATACATATAACACCAGTGCAGCAGTGAATATGCCTTAGGGTATGTGTCCACGTTCAGGATTGCATCAGGATTTGGTCAGGATTTTCCATCAGTATTTGTAAGCCATAACCAGGAGTGGAACAATTAGACGTAAAGTATAACAGAAACATATGCACCACTTCTGCATTTATCACCCACTCCTGGTTTTGGCTTACAAATACTGATGGAAAATCCTGAACGTGGACACATACCCTTCCTCTGTATGCCCCAGCTTTCCAAAGCTCCTGAATGGCACTGTGCCTAATCACCACTACAGACGTAGCTAGATTTGCCGCTCAGGAGCTGTACTTTCCCGTAAGGGTATAAGGCTATGTTCACACTGCAGCTTTATCTACACACTCAAAAAGAAAATGATGTCAGCAAAAGTGCTAGTAAACTATGACAATAAAGCGGGGCCTAGATGGCTGCAGCCCCACTGTGGAGATTACTACTGGATGAGAAATACTCCCCGGGTTTACACTTACAAACACTGATGAAAAGCGCTGCATGTGAATGAGGCCTTACACGGCAGTATACAGGGCCACGTTTACTGCAGCATTTTGCATCCACATTGGGCCAGAACAGGTTCGTGTCTTTACACTTTTCTCTGTGCAGGTTCCGCTCCTGGATTTGGCTTATAACCACTGACAGCACTCACCGGTGTGAACGGTACCCGAAGCGCGGGCTTACAGGCTACACGGCGATCCCTGCGGTGTCCACGTGGTGGCAGTGTGCACACAGCGGCTGCCGGGCCAGGGGAGGTAACGTTGTAGGTGGCTATAGAGGCAGGGATGCGCGGCACCTCTCCCAATACTGGCCTCTCTCCCAGCCAGGCAGCAGCAGCACGGTGAGAGGAAGTCTGGCTGCTCCCATTCATTCACACGCTCCCTGGGCAGAGGAGCTGCGGGATACTAGTGCCTCCTAGCCCGTCGGGATTGGCTGGACCCGATTTCTGCTTTATTCTTGTGGAGTAAAGTCGCAGGGAGTCGGAGTGATTGGTCAGACTAGAAGACCCGGGACATCACTATAAAGGTATCACACATGATGGATGGGCGCTGGGGTCTGCTGTTGATGACTTGTATAACTTTGGATGGCTTTGCATGCAGCTGCCTGACACTATTGTGCTGTCCACGTGCCGCAATGGGCATTTAAACCATCTGCCGGGCATGGACTGAACAATGGGAGTCCCAGAGCAGCTGGACATTAACCCTCTGTCTCCCAGGGCGGTCACTTTCTTCTGTATGTCATAAGTAAGCGGTGTTCTTGTCCTTTCCTATCCTGAGCCTTTGTTTCCAGCGCAGACTTGAATCCATACAGGGATGGAGAGCGAGATCCAGAACAAATGACCGACACCCCCATGACCGCCCTACACTGTCCCGCTCACTTTAATACTAATTTTATTTATATAGCGCCAACATATTCCGCCGCACTGTACACTTTGGATGACTCCAGTACTGAACATTGGGGTGGCTTACTCCACCTAATTTTAGCGTCCATTGTTTCCCTGAGTAACATCCAAAATGATCTGACCTGCCCAATCCCACTTCTTTTTTTTTTTTTTTTGTGGATCTTCTAACAGCCGTCATGGTGTGAGTGATCTGGGATCTCCTCCGCGCATCACTGACGCCTTGTCAGACATGAGCACAATGGCTTGTGGACTAACATGGCTTGTGGGAAGTGTCTGCACACAATGGTGTGGTGAACCCCAGCCAGTTTCTGAGACTTCTAACCAGGAACATCACAGATTTGGGGAGTGCCACAAGAATTCCCAGGGCGCAGTGAATGGTTTGTATTGGGACATTTAGAAATCTAAGGTTAGGGCAGGCGAGAAGGATGTACATGTGGTCTCATAACTTGGACTGCAGAGAACATGATCATAGCTGGGACCAGTCCTGGTTTGGGACTCTTGGCCTCCTGCCTAAAGTCAATGTCTGTGTCCACACTGTGAAATGATGGCTAAATATTGAGCACCGTCCAGAAGTATTCCGCCGAGCTGCTGCAGGATACCTTATACCTTCACACCTCCAAGGGGCGATTTCCTCTGTGTAGTTTCAGGAACGCCAAGTTTTAAAGGATTTTCTGGCCAAAAAAATGTCAGTTTTGTGCACACTGCCCCATATGGCAAACTGAGTCCTTTACAAAAATCATAATTCGCAATTTCAAGGAATGTCTGGAAAAGCCACGGAGCTAAGCTGAAAATTGTAGCCTGTGAATCACCAGTAACTTCCAGCGAGAGACTTCGTGTCTTAATTAATATCAGACATGTTCCTAATTAGCCAGGCCTCCTTCAGGACTGTGGGGGCATGGTTCCTTTGGGGAAGATGTATCTATTGAATGCTTTTTTTTTTTTTTTTTCTCTTTAACCCCTCCTGCCCAAACAAACTGAAGCTTTGACAGGAACCGTGTAGACAGCCTCTGATATCCATTTATTAGTATAGAAGCCGTAAAAGAATAGCTACCCATTAGTGTTCCTTTCTCCAAAATATTTCCACATGTACTGTTTTATGCCACGTTCAGCATTTGGTCAGTATTTTACCTCAGTATTTGTAAGCCAAAACCAGGAGAGGAACAATCAGAGGAAAAGTATATTAGAAACACGTCACCACTTCTGGATTTATCACCAACTTCTGGTTTTAGCTTGGACATACTGAGGTAAAAAACTGACCAAATACTGAACGTATGAACGTGGTCTAAGGGCTTCTTTTGAGATATTCTAGAAAAAGAATTGAGCACACTGCGTTATTGTTACAGCAAGCAAGGGTATGCTCCCACGGTCAGTAACTGGCAGCGCTTTGGGCGCAGCACATGTCCGCTCCATCCAAAGCGCTGCCGGCTTCTGAACGCAGGTGATTCCGCATGTGTTTATTGAACTGTGCAGAATCACCGCTCCCAATACATTGTACAGGGACATTTATCTTGCGGAGACTGAGTGTCTCCGCAAGATAAGTAGGCATGCTGCGGTCTAGAAAGACGCGCCGCATGTTTGTCTCCGCAGGGAAGCCAGAGGCGTCCCAGCACACATAGTGGAGATGGGACTTCTTGAAATCCCATCCCCTATGCTGTAACATCTGGACGCTGTGGATGTACGCGTCCAACCCATAGCGTTTACTGACTGTGGGAACATACCCTAAAGGACTATGTAAAAATGTCACTTCAAAAAATTTTTTTGTCTTTTTTTAGTACAAGGAACACTTTAAAACAAACAAACAATAAAACCCCTGATACATGCAGTGTAAATATAATGGGTATTGTTAATACCACTTATCTATCTTGTATTCCCACCTGAGGGGCAGGTATCGGCCTTCGGTTACGTATTGTCTGGATGCTTTTGTGCATTGTCTCCTTACTGGACATTTGTGTGTGTCTGACACAAGCACAGATTATGTGGTTGTGACTAAACAAAGCAGAATGTGACTTTCATTTTCCAGAGCCGTGTACAGTTGGATGAGGGGAGGACTCTGCCAGAAGGGCTCGGCAGTCATTGTGTCAGTTACCTCAGGCAGAGGACGCCACACAGCAGTTTGCTGGAGGGGAATGTTTTTGGAAACCTGACATTGCTCTTTGCCCACCCCAGTCTTTTCACCTCACACATGGTTACAAATGTGAGCTAGTTGCTGTCTTCATGGTTCTTTCAGATGTTCTTTTATGAGAATATTGCATTTCCATAGGTTTGGCACATCCCTAGCACTCTGATAGGACATAGACAGGAGATGTGCTGCTGGAACAGATGTGTAAAAATGGTTTGTTTGCACTGTTTCTGCCACTTAAAATGTGGATGGGCTTAACAAAAGGGAATGGGTCAACTACCACACAAACTATTTCCTGGCACATGAACAGCCCAAAGTTGTGCCAAATTTATTAAGAGATGTGCGTCTCTTATGTAATTTAGAGGTTTTTCTCCAATACCAAATTGGTGGAAGCCTGGTGCATGCTGTTTGATACCTTTTTGGTTTAGATTGTCTAGTCGTGGCTTATTCCACCTATGAGTTGGCTTTGTTTCAGAAATGTACTAATTTTGGATCATTTATTTGGAGTGTTACTCCTCCCGGCAGCGTTTGGCGTTCAGACATAGGGTGGTGCTGATGCGTCTTCAGTCACTGCTCTGTGTATAGTGACCTTTGGTTGAAACCCCCCCACCCCTGACTGACAGCAGCTCAGCATTGGGGATCGCTGTCAGTCAGTGTCAGAGGTGCGGTTATAGGCGCCACGCTCTATATACAGAGCAGTGACTGAACCTATATTGGGGCCAACTCTGTGACTGAACACAGGAGGAGTAAAGTTAACTTCCTCCTGACAGTGGGGCTCTCGGTGCGGGCGCCAGGCAGGTTTTGAACACTATAAACCTGCAGATTAACTCAATAGCTGCAGGTTAATAGCATTTTTTTCACTTGACAGGTTCCCTTTAAAGAATAATGAGGCAGGTGTACAGAGGAATGTGGGAACACAGACGGACGACGGCCGTATCGCATGCTTGACGCTTCAATGGGTCCAGGACTTGCATATTAAAACTGCGCATGCGCTCCTCCTGTACAAAGATGGCGGCGGTCAGTGATCGCGGCAGTGTGTTCGCGACGGTGTTCCGCTGTTGGTAGCGCACAAGAGGCTGGTACTGCTAGCAGTTTCCATATTGAGACACCCATCACTTGGATGTCCAATATGGAGGTCAGTGAACTTCCACCGCTTGGAATATTGGGATCCGGACACATCTGGACGGAACAGGATGTGAAGACATTACAAGGTAAGTATATATTAAGATATGGTCATTGTATGGTCTAATACAGAGGTTTTGGTTAATGATCAGTATGGCGGTATTATCAACACTGTATATCTGGTGATATTTATCTGTCATATTGCAATGTTATTAAATCTTCCATAAAGTTATTGTTGGAAATATATATAGTAGTTTTGATTTCCTGTAGGCAGGGTGCTAAAAGTAATAGACCTTAATCTGGGGAAGGAGGCAGGTATGGCATGGGCCTGTGTGCTTGCAGATGCCAGGGCGGAATTTTGGTCCCAGTCCGTCCCTGTCTGTAACATCATTGGTCAGAAACTGCAAATAAGCAGCAGGCAGTGGTTCTGGATGACTTCTCATAGTGCATTCAGCACGGCAGAACATTACTCAGACAACCATTAATGCCCTCACTGATGGCAGCCAAGGTGTGCAAGTGCAGGGATTTCTGCATATGGCTCTCATATTCAACACTGAAGAAAATGAGATGTTTTGAAAATTTTAATTCCGTTTTTTTTATTTCCATCATTTGCATATTAGTAACATGTCTGTGCATCCTGGGAATTCCATAATTTCACAACTTTTCCTTCTTGGTGTTGCAATTTCAGTGTTGAGAAGCGGAAGTATTTAAATCCATAAATCCATCCCCCCCACGTTTTTTTTTTTTTTTTTTTCTTCTCTTCAACACCAGGACTGCAAAAGATATGTATGCCAACACACTGACCTATGTGACATGCCGAGACACTGTGACACTAGGAAGCACACTGTGCCTCCTAGCCTGTCAGTGTAAGGCCTCATTCACCGTATAAGAACTGAGTCTTTTCTTCTTTCACGTGTGAAAATGGGAAAAAAAATATTCTCTATTTTCATATGAGTATCCGATTTTTGTCTGGTGTGTCTTGTCTTTTTTCATGGACCCATATACTTGCATTGCAGATTTTGATCTGACACTTTGATAAAATCGGACATTTCTCCACGATTTTGCACGGACCACTCTGTCTGCAGAAAATCAGGGACATGTGAATGACCCCTTTCACTATTGTAGGTACAAATGTGCAAAAAATCAGACATCTGAATGAAGCCTGAAGAAGATTCCGATCTGCCCACAGCAAGCACTGATCAATGATATAGTTAGATGTTAGGTTCTAAACATTTTGCATTCTGCAATTGTCAGGAGGGCTATTGAATGAAATGAATAATTTCCATTAATATCGGCAGCACATTCCTCAGTTCGCCCCGGGGCGCATATAAAATGGGATCGTGTACAAACAGCTGCTGGTCCTGTTTACACTGGGATTAAGATCGGGAACGGACATCACTTCTGCCTATCTGCCCTGTGACTTGTGTTCAGTCCGTGTGATTTATTTATTTTTTTACTTTTTAAATGTAGATGTTGTACAAATGTATACATGTATTAAAAGGGATGACTTTACTAAACAGGAAACCATAAAGTGTAAATTCATCATAAGAACTGACTGTGTTTCACACCCAAGTGTGATACAGGCTGAACTCACCTGATGTCACTTAATGATCACTTAATTGCTGGAAAGTAATTATGGGTTTTGTCAGTATTGATGGATATGACTGTATGCTCCACTATTGGGATTTACTTTTTGATCTTTGACATTCGCTGTATAGTCAGACCCGTTCTAGGTGGGATGCAGACAACTCACTGACAATGCACATGATGGCTGCGATTCTATATCTCTGGCCCTGATCCTCATGGCAGCGTCTGACAGCCCAGCACTGGCTACAGACGTGATGTCACTATGGATGACATGTCACATCATCATGAAAAGCATTTTAACCCCTTTCTGACATTAGACGTAATAATTCGTCCATCTGCCCTGGGCCTATTTGACCAGGGACGGATTGTTACGTCTGAGCGATCACCCGTGCACATGGGTGGTGTGTGGGCGATCGCCACCGGGTGTCAGCTGATTCTGACACCCGGCGCTAAGTGCCAGGAGTGGACACGCGAAATTGCTCTTCACCCTCCAAGGAAATTTGGCAAATTCCTCGCTCTCAAATCCAAATGCCCCCCTCCCTTCTGAGCCCCACAGTGTACCTAAACCGCATATTGCGTCCATGTTTGACATTTCTGAAGCAATGAGAGCCTGCCTAACTTACAGGTGCATGTCTCCAGAAGCACGGGCTGGTCACTACAGCATACTGGTCAGTACAACGGCAGTTTGCAATTTTCAATCGGCAACATTCATTGCTTCTTGTTTCAGGAATATACCCATGGTCACTTCATCTGTAGATAAATTCCCCAAGGGGTATAGTTTCCAAAATGTGGTCACTTGAGGGAGGATTCTGCTCTTCTAGCAATTAGGGGCTGTGTATATGGAGTTCGCAAACTGTTTTAGGAAAATCTGCGCTCCAGGAGGCAAATAGCGCTCCATTCCTCCCGAGTCTCTCCGCACGGCTAAGTAGCACTGTACAGCCACATATGGGGCATTGACACGTTCAGTAGAAATTGTGGGACACATTTTGGTGCAAGTTTTACCCACTTCTTTTGTGAAAATGTGAAAATCTTGGACTAAAACAAAATTTTGGAGGTAAAAATGTAGTAATTTTTTCCTTCACTGCCCAATGGTATAGAAATCTGTGACACACCCATGGTGTCAATATGATCACTGCACCCCTAGATGAATTAATGGAGAGGTGTAGCTTGTAAAATGGAGTCACTTATGGGGGGGTTCTGCTGTTCTGGCACCTCATGGTCTCCCCCAGTGGGTCATGGCACCTGCAAACCAGAACAGTAAAATCTGGCGCTCCTTGCCTTCTGTGCTTTGCACTGTGCCTGAAAAATATTTCCCGATTACATGTAGGGTATTGGTGCACGCAGGATTTTTTTTTTTTTTTTTTTTCAATAAACTGATGTCCACTTTTTCCTTTTGGCCCTTAGAATAATTAAAAACTTGGGGCTAAAACAACATTTTAGTGGTAAAAATGTAATTTATTCCTTCTTCACTGCTCAGTGGAATAAATTCTGTTAGGCACATGTGGTGTTAATATAATCACTGCACCACTAGATGAATTCATTGGGAAATGTAGTTTGTAAAAATGAGTTCACATATAGGGGGTTTCTGTTGTTAGCTCACAGAAATCCCTTCAGTTTTTTATGATTAAAACAATAAATCTTTATTAATAATATATTAAACATCTAGTAACATAACTCATAAGCATCACACCAACACCCAAGCAGAAAATAACCAGGAGGGGTGCCTACCCCTAAACTGGCCTATCTCAACCTACCTACCAGCGGAGGTTGGCACCCTATACCTGCGCACTGGCGCCCCCACTCGTCGGCGGTTTTCCCTGCTCACCCTGTCAGACCCTATGGTGGCAGGGAGTGAGATAGATGATGAATCAGTAGGTGAGAAAGAGAAGTATGTGTGCAATATTTTGGATCCTCCCTTTTATAGGGTTGTCGTACATTAGCAAAAATCTGATAGCAATAACAACAAGTGTTATATTAGGCCACTATCCTAGATTGAGTTGTTAATGGCTATGAAAAATGTTCTATCTGAAGTTTTTTAGCCATTACACAATGTATATAACCTGATAGACAACTAGCTAGAAGGAAATTCTATCCATAACACAGAATACACATAGTCAGATGGATAATAACCTAAAAACCTATATGTAGTGAGGGCATAGATAGCTAGATGATGTGTACAGACAGGTATCCTACATACTCCCCTATTATCTCTGTGTAGCGATTCTGATGTGTGACCTCTATCAGTCGGACCGCAGAATAGTGATACATATACATATTAGTGATATAGTGCCACGTTACTGATATCTCCACATACGGCACCAATCTAATTTAATTTAAACCTCCCTCCGTACAGAGGTCTCTACACATATGACGGCCAGCTAGAAAAACAAATTCAAACATAACCAAAGCAATAAACCATCACCCTCAAAACAAATATCATAAACCAAATAGTGATTCACAATAAAAACAGCCCATCAGGCTCTCTACCATATTCAGATTTGGTTACTTGAGTCCGGTAACGACTCCCAGATCATAGAAACCTTTTGATAAATGTACCAGGTTCAATTGTTTTTTGGGTGTTGGTGTGATGCTTATGAGTTATGTTACTAGATTTTTAATATATTATTAATAAAGATTTATTGTTTTAATCATAAAAAACTGAAGGGATTTCTGAGCTAATTAATGATTTATTCCTCTGGTATACTCATTTCAAGTTGTTAGAAAAGGGTTTCTGTTGTTCTAGCATCTCAGACCCTCAAACCATTCCAGCAAAATCTGAACTCCAATATGGCGCCTCTTCCCTTCTGAGCTTTGCACTGTGCCTCAGATCTAGCATTCCCCAACATATGGGGTATCGGTGTACTCAGGAGAAGTTTCACAACAAACTGTATCGTTCAGTCTCTCCTGTTACACTTATGAAAAGGCAAAATTCAGGGCCCCAATTTTTTTTATTTTTTATTTTTTTGTGGGAATTTTTTTTTCTCCAAATGGCTCAACATTATAAACATCTGTGAAGCACCTGAGGGTTCAATATGCTCACCACACATCTAGATCAGTTACCTGAGGGGTCTAGTTTCCAAAATGGGGTCACTTGTGGAGGATTTTCATTGATAAGGCACATCGGGAGCTCTCCAAACGCGACATGGCATCCGCCAATTGTTCCAGCAAATTTTGCATTCAAGAAGTCAAATGGCGCTCCTACCCTTCTGAGCTCTGCCGTGCGCCCAAACAGTGGTTTTCTCCTTCATATGGCGTATCTGCATGCTCAGGAGAAATTGCACAACAAATTGTGGGGTCCTTTTTTTAAAATTTAAGTTGTTTTCTTCTATAACTGTTTGGGATGGATTTAGGGCTCGCTGACACCACCGCATAAATTGGACGAGTGCTATCAGGTTTGGGGCAATGTCATTCACTGGGGCAGTGTTCATGACGGTGGAAAAAAACAATCTGTGAAAACATCACAGCATGTTGCGACTTTCACGACGAAATTTAATAAGCGTGAGGAAAAAAAATCGGATACCATGTAGACACAGTAAAGCATCCTTATTTTTTTTATGGATACGTTCCAATTCTGTAGCATAGAAAACTGTACTGCTGAGTAAAATAACGGATTGTATATAGACAGCACACAGATGACAAGTGAGAAAATTACCGTACCACTTTTCTGGATGAAAATGTCATTATTTTTTTTTTTTTAATACATTTGTATGACCCTGGCTTTTAAACAAGGGTGCTGCATGTTTTGGTATCTAATACATGGATTTGTAGCATATATTATTGGCAATTAGTGTAATGAAAAAGACCAAATAGCTTTTTTTTTCTCTTATGTTTATGTACCGTAAATTTCCTAAATTGTGCTGTGATTATTTACATGAGCAATCAAGTACCCTCTCAGGTAAAAGTTGTGCAAAAATTGTCATATTTCAATTTTGTGACAGAATTACTGGAGAAAACTGGTTAATGAATCCAGAACTTTGGATACATTTGGGACAGAATTCTGGTGCATTCTCCATAGTAATGCTGCACTTTACAGTGACAGATTATCATGAACAAGCAGTCCTAAGGATGCTTATATCACAAGAATCTTGCAGTGTAAACAGGTTGCTGATCTTCTGATGAATGAGCAAAACACTCGATGGTCGGGTAAAGATCTTATGGGCTGCACAAAAGATCATTATTGTCAGCAGCTCATCAGCCAGTGTAAATAGGTCCTGCGCTGCCGAGAACGGTAGTCGCCTATGCGCTCTAAATGATCTATTACCGATCATTCAGTGCACACTGAGTGTGCGGGCTGCCTGTGTTAACCATTATTAAACAACTGCCCAGAGCAAACAAGTTGTTGACTGGGGGTTGGAGCGCCCCCAGACGCAGGGCCGCGGGGTACTCGGTACCGGGCCTCTCTGTCTCGGTCTTGGGGTTGTCACGGTGGCTAGACCCGGTCCGTGACCCTGCTAAGGGGCGTCCAATGAAAGGTGTGATGGTGGTGCAGGTCGCGATGAATAACGAGGACACAGGGTTGCAGTCTCTTTACCTCTTTACTGAAGGCTTCAGGATCCTCAATCCAGAGTACTGCTAACAGGGGCTGCAAGAGACCGGCCGGTCCGATGGCACCTCCAGAGTTCCCTTTGCAGGTGGAAATCAGTGCCTACCTTCTAGCGCCTGTGTGTTGTAGTACTTCCCTGCTGAGCACCACGGGATAGTCCTCACAACTGTTGTGTCTGTTTCTGATGTTCTTTCTCACAACTCATATCTGTTCTGATGTTCTTCTCCGTCCCCCAGATGATATGGCTAAGACGCACCCGTATGACGGGTAGGCCTGGAGTTCTTCCGGGACCCTACTGACGCCCCTCTCCCACAGTTGCCCCTTATGTCTGCTTAGGTGATTTAGATGAGAGAGCCAACCTATAATTAATTGTCCTGCCATTGGTTTGAAGTAATGCTTGGAGCCCAATACTTCCTCAGCGTTCCGGCTACGCGCCTCAGTAGGATGTTGCCTTACAGCACGACTCCTACTGGTATTATCTCCTTTTTGCTGTGATCTCGTTTCTCACTCTTCACAATAAACCTCGCTTCTTGTCCTTTCTTGAGATACCGCCGCAAGGTAGTGCAGGCGCGGTTCCTTAACGCTCTGTCTTGTTCGCTAGGCCTCTGTCAGGATCCCACCCCTGACAGGGACCCCCCTGAATCTTCCCCTGCAACACCCTCTGCCACAGGATGTTGCCTGGTTCCAACCCAGTCAGCTTCTCTCTAACTTCCTATCCAACCCCCAGTTTTACCAGATTGTGAGGAGTGGCCTAATACATAGCACCCTTTGCTCCCCCTGGAGGCCAGACTGTGAAGTGTATTGGTGTCTGTGATACCTGGTCAGGTGAACTCCTTAGGTGCCATCGGACATACCATCACTCCCCTTAGTGGTGGAGCAACAGTACTGCAATGACCAGGACTCTGGGGCGCTGCAGGGTCATTTAAAGCCGCTGGTTCTAAGGTGTAAATGCACATTAAATGTGCTCTACATGTTTGTTTCCTTGCTGTGGTCTCCACTATGAAAATTCTTGTGACTTCTAGTACTTAAAGCGAACCTGTTGGCATGATTGTGCTGAGTAACGTACAGACACTGTCATGTTGGCACTATTATACTGATTAAAATGATGCCTGAGGTGAAGAAATCTGTCTTGTGGTTCTTGTGTAATCAGTGTTAGAAGTTTTCAGTTAGAGATTCCCGTGCTCCAGGGCAGACTGTAGGCAGAGTCTAATCTTCCTGTTCTACATCAGAGAAATCAAGGAAAGAACTTCCCACAGGCCACCCCGAAGCACAAACATGTTCCTCATCATAGAGACAGACTGTTTGTGCTTCAGGGCAGCCTGTGGGCAGGTCTCTCCTTTCTTTGGCACAGAGCAGAAAGATAAGACTCTACCTACAATCCCGCCCCAAAGCACGGGCATCTCATTAACTGAGACGTTCTAACACTGATTGCACAAGAACTACAAGACAGATTTCTTCACCCCAAGTATCATTTTAATCAGTATAACAGCGGCAACCTGACAATGCCTGTAGTTTACTTAGCAAAATCCTGCTGACAGGTTTACTTTAAATTGAAATTCTGCGAAAATATGGATCGGATTCTACTCGTATGCTGTGATTTCCTATATCTGCTAAAAATGTAAATGGACCATACTCATTACATTATTACTGTGGATTGCAGGATTAGTGGCCTACTTTTCTGTGTATCTGCGAAACCTCATTCCTATATTTAAAAAAATTATATATATTTTGTTATAAAAAATATATACCGGTGTGTGTGTATATATATTTTTATATGTGCAAAAGCACTGTCTTAATGAAGCCTAAGGCAGTTTTCAGAGTTTGTTAGTGCAGAGTGGAATATTACTCTGCAAGCCGTTAACTTCTCTATATTTGAGGCTGCTGGATTTTGCTATAGTCCTCTAGCGGTTATACACAACATGGTCTTGGTTGGCTGTGATAATAGATTTATTGCACAATTATTGTTAGAGGTTAGGGGGGCTCATGTAAAAACATCAAATACAGTTGCAGAAGAAACGTTTTCTTCCCACAGTCAGGGGAACTCGCTCCAGATATGTCGCTTCTGGATGATGAATGGATGTATGGCTGATGTAGTGAAATGTTTGCATTCTGACAAAATGGACCATAGTGGAATACCTCCTGCACGTACAGCCATTGGGGTGCACGGTGGAGTAAAGTACTGCTGATTGCTTAATAGCTTTTGCCATAGAGCACCCGTGTTACCATCATTGTCTAGATGTATTCCATGGTGAAGTGTAGATAACAGCTGGATTACATCATTATATCCTACGGTCGGGGTTGTACGCACTCAGCGCGCCGGCTGCAGTAACTCATACACCTCACCATTCACTAATGTTATAGAAGTACAAACATTCCCCAAAGGACCACAATCTACAATCTGGCCAATCCGGTCCTACATCCGGCAGATACCACGAGGCAGGACTGAGATATGATTCTCTCGCATGAGGGTCGTATCACAGGTACGGAAAACTTCATTTCTCCATTGTCTCTATGCACGTAAATCAAACTGCAGTGGGATGACATCCGAGAGTGGTCCGTCATTTCACAGGCACCCAGAGACTTATATGGGTGCGTGCGGTCCGATCACTGAATGAACCCGCATCATGCTGAGATTGTTTTCTCATACTGGATCTTCATTACCGATAAATCACAGATCTGCATTGCCCCATATTATAACATTGGGCCATGTGCTATCCAATAGATTGTCAGATAGCACTTGGCAGAGGCATTGCTAGGGTTTTGGTTTGGGGGCGAACCTTCTCAGTGGGCCCCTAACCAGGTAACCTTGATTACAACTGGGTGGTGCACCCTAATAGTGGAGGAGACCCTCAGCAGATGACCGTGCTGCTGCTGAAAATAATCACTATATAAAGACCAATACTGATATTACCGCCATATGGTCAGTGGTAGATATCAGCCCTACAGAACATATAACACATCAAAGTACAGTTGCAGATGATGACTTACCGCTGACGTTCTTTCTGATGGAATTGTTCATTTTTCCCGTCTTTTCCATCTAGCCCAGACCAACATGACAACTTCTTCCAGCCAGGACTCCGCTACAGAGAATACAACAAAGACACATTTCATGTCTCATAGTTTCTGCACGTCACCATCTATTCCCAACCTGCACAAACTCCTCATCCTGTCGATACCCCAATGCTGAGCTGCTGCTGCCGTATGTGTCCCTATTACTGCACCTGCTGTGTGGTTCTCTGTGCTCTCTAAATTCTAAAGCAACTCTCTATAATATAGTAATACTGGGTGCAAGTGCCCTAGAAAACAGTGATCATATTTTGTCCCCTAAAAAGTAATATTGCCCTGTGTGCCTCTTTGATAGTCACAGTAACCTGAGTTCCGCTATAACAATAAGTGCCCACTTTTCATTTAATAATGTCCAAAGTCTCCCCCATGTAAAGCTCCCCTCTACACAATATGATGCTCTCTTATAGTCTAATGCCCCCTTGCTACATATATATACTGACCCCTTAGTATCTCCCAAACAGTTTGATAGCTTTAACACTAATCTCCACACTGTATTACGGCCCCCTAGACAGTCCTTATATAGTATAACGCACCAGACAATCCTCTATAGTATAATGCACTCCCCATAGGGAGACTCTATAGTGTAATGCAGCCCCTAATACAATGCACCCTCATAGGCAGCCTCTATAGTAAAATATAGTCCCTAATTTAATGGACCCCCATAGGCAGCCTCTATAGTATAATGCACCCCCCCATAGGCAGCCTGTATAGTGTATTGCACCCCTATAGGCAGCCTGTATAGTGTAATGCACCCCCATAGGCAGCCTGTATAGTATATTGCACCCCCATAGGCAGCTTGTATAGTGTAATGCACCCCCATAGGCAGCCTGTATAGTATATTGCACTCCCATAGGCAGCCTGTATAGTGTAATGCACCCCCATAGGCAGCCTGTATAGTGTAATGCACCCCCATTGGCAGCCTGTATAGTATATTGCACCCCCATAGGCAGCATGTATAGTATATTGCACCGCCATAGGCAGCCTGTATAGTATAATGCACCCCCATTGGCAGCCTGTATAGTATATTGCACCCCCATAGGCAGCCTGTATAGTATATTGCACCCCCATATGCAGCCTGTATAGTATAATGCATCCCCATAGGCAGCCTGTATAGTATAATACACCCCCCATAGGCAGACTCTATGACATGATGCACCCCCCAAAAATAAATCCAATACTCGCCTCTCTTCCTCCTGCTTTCTCCGCTTCTCCGAGCTCCCGCTCATCTCCTGACTGTGGGCGCCGGGTAGTGACTTCATCGCGCCCGCTGTCAGTGTGAGTCGGTGACATCAAACGCTGGCGGGGAGGTGATGGGAGAAGGAGCGTAACACTCCCTCTCATCAATGCGGTCAGCTGTATTGGCTAGATGCCGGTACAGTTGAATCTGCGATAACAGGCCCCCTGCCTGCTCAGGGGCCCCATAGTGGCTGGGCGGCAGAGCATGGGTATTGATTCTCCCTGCTCTGCTGGAGAATGTAACTGTATCGGCGTGCCTTACGTGCTGATGCAGTTACAGTAGCGTAGCTCCGGATGGGCCCCCTCTGAGCATCAGGCCCGGGGCCACCGCACTCTCTGCCCCCCTGGGTCTTTTTTTTCTGCCCTTACATTGATTTAAAATGCTTTTTTTTTTTTCTTTTTTAAATTCACAACATATTTCCAATCTTGCTCCTTTCACTGTTGAGTGGTAAATTCTACCACATATCCGCAGCAAACTCTGCATGTTACGGAAAGACCTAATGTGAGGCTGTTGGGTTAATTAGGCGACTCATGGCCAGTCCATAAATCAATGTCCGTTCACAGAACCAGTGTGTGAATACTGCCTTACTCTGAAGTTATTCATAGCTTTTGACATAAAATGTCACAGTATTGTGGTACCAGGAGAATGCAGAACTTGCTGGGCCACTAATCTCTTTTAACTGCTTTCTGAAAGTTTTCCTGGATGTGCCTACATGGGTGCAATAATTTCAGGGCTTTATAACTAGAGCAATAAAACATAACGGCTTATTAATAACTCAGCAGATGGTGAATGCAGTCAACATTTCAGTAGTCTCGTTATGGGCAAAGTTCACGTAATGCAGCCTGTCTGCAATTTTACTTTAGTTTCACGTCTGGGACAAATGTAACTTAATGGATTACATCATGTCAAAAGCCATGTAGAATGTAAGTGGTGCAAATGGATACACCGAACAAAGAATTAAAGTCTTTCAACTTTACTAGACTTTCCAAACCTTATAGAAAAAGTTCACTTTTCCAGAGGTTAACGCCTGGCTGGTCGGCCAATACTCTCTAGACTTGAGAAATTAACATCTCGGAGTCGGGGTATTAGTGAACTATACAAAAGCTTTGTACTAAATGGTGGGATCCTTTTTAGTCTGGTGTACATCTTTCGGCAAGACTATTAGGATCCAGACAAGTTAACGTAGGAGTTGTCTCTACTTTGCAAAACAATTAATCCTGAATTGTAGCAAATGGTATTTGTCTAGGCCATCCTGAGATGTGCCAAATTTATCACAGGGGCACAAGCTATGTGATAGATTTGGCTCAGCCATTTTCCCACCCACATTTCAAAAGCTGTGAGGGGGAAACAAAAAATCTAAGTGTTTTTGTGGAAAAAAAAAAATGTGTAGCAAAATTTCCAATTTATTAATCCCAGAAAGCTGTCGGAAAATTTAGAAGAGAATTTTATCTATTACTTATGCTGAATTTTTGGTTCAGTTACTTTAACTTTTGCCTAAAAACTGGTGAAATGGTAACTAAATCTATTCAGTTTTTACTCTCCAAGTTAATACCATATTTAATTACACAATTCTGAAAATGGTATAATTTGGTGTTAATACCTGTTTTGTTTGGTGTAAATCAAAAATAATAATTTAGTTTTAAATTTATTGGAACCAGCAAAGATACAGCTTGTGCTAATTTCTGGCACAGTATCAGTAAGTTTAACCAAAACACAGATTTCTGCATAAAGTTGACCTAACATATGTACACATTGCTAAAAGAAACAAATCTGCACATCCACATTATGAATCCTTATAAATTGAGTCCCTTCTCATGGACAAGCTGTGAGTCGTTGAAATCAAGGAGTCCAAGCCCGGAGGGTACATAATAGAGGGGTGAGACAAAGGCATACTTGGGAGAAGATAAGGCAATCCAGGAAACATGGGACGCAAGCTCTAACCCTTAAGGGTACCGTCACACAGTGCCATCTTCATCGCTACAACGGCACGATTCGTGACGTTGCAGCGTCGTATAAGTATCGCTCCAGCGTCGTATACTGCGGTCACACGTTGCAATACACAGCGCTGGAGCGATAATTTCATGACGTATTTGCGATGTAGAAGCCGTTGGTTACTGTGCGCACATCGTATACAACCTGTGTCACACAATGCAATCATGCCGCCACAGCGGGACACTAGACGACGAAAGAAAGTTTCAAACGATCTGCTACGACGTACGATTCTCAGCGGGGATCCGGATCGCAGTAGAGTGTCAGACACAGCGATATCGTAAATGCATCGCTGGAACGTCACGAATCGTGCCGTTGTAGCGATCAAAATTGCACTGTGTGACGGTACCCTAAATGGGGCATCCAATAAAGGATTGACGTGCCCCTCATAAAATCTGTGATGTACATGTATTAGATTCTGTTATAAGACCCCCATGTATTCTGTAAGGTTTCATTGTTGCTTCTGCCTGTATAGTGAGGAGTACAGGTCCTTCTCAAAAAATTAGCATATAGTGTTAAATTTCATTATTTACCATAATGTAATGATTACAATTAAACTTTCATATATTATAGATTCATTATCCACCAACTGAAATTTGTCAGGTCTTTTATTGTTTTAATACTGATGATTTTGGCATACAACTCCTGATAACCCAAAAAAACTGTCTCAATAAATTAGCATATTTCACCCGTCCAATCAAATAAAAGTGTTTTTTAATAACAAACAAAAAAACCATCAAATAATAATGTTCAGTTATGCACTCAATACTTGGTCGGGAATCCTTTGGCAGAAATGACTGCTTCAATGCGGCGTGGCATGGAGGCAATCAGCCTGTGACACTGCTGAGATGTTATGGAGGCCCAGGATGCTTCAATAGCGGCCTTAAGCTCATCCAGAGTGTTGGGTCTTGCGTCTCTCAACTTTCTCTTCACAATATCCCACAGATTCTCTATGGGGTTCAGGTCAGGAGAGTTGGCAGGCCAATTGAGCACAGTAATACCATGGTCAGTAAACCATTTACCAGTGGTTTTGGCACTGTGAGCAGGTGCCAGGTCGTGCTGAAAAATGAAATCTTCATCTCCATAAAGCATTTCAGCCGATGGAAGCATGAAGTGCTCCAAAATCTCCTGATAGCTAGCTGCATTGACCCTGCCCTTGATGAAACACAGTGGACCAACACCAGCAGCTGACATGGCACCCCACACCATCACTGACTGTGGGTACTTGACACTGGACTTCAGGCATTTTGGCATTTCCTTCTCCCCAGTCTTCCTCCAGACTCTGGCACCTTGATTTCCGAATGACATGCAAAATTTGCTTTCATCAGAAAAAAGTACTTGGGACCACTTAGCAACAGTCCAGTGCTGCTTCTCTGTAGCCCAGGTCAGGTGCTTCTGCCGCTGTTTATGGTTCAAAAGTGGCTTTACCTGGGGAATGCGGCACCTGTAGCCCATTTCCTGCACACGCCTGTGCACGGTGGCTCTGGATGTTTCCACACCAGACTCAGTCCACTGCTTCCTCAGGTTCCCCAAGGTCTGGAATCGGTCCTTCTCCACAATCTCCTCAGGGTCCGGTCACCTCTTCTCGTTGTACAGCGTTTTCTGCCACATTGTTTCCTTCCAACAGACTTACCATTGAGGTGCCTTGATACAGCACTCTGGGAACAGCCTATTTGTTGAGAAATTTCTTTCTGGGTCTTACCCTCTTGCTTGAGGGTGTCAATGATGGCCTTCTTGACATCTGTCAGGTCGCTAGTCTTACCCATGATGGGGGTTTTGAGTAATGAACCAGGCAGGGAGTTTTTAAAAGCCTCAGGTATCTTTTGCATGTGTTTAGAGTTAATTAGTTGATTCAGAAGATTAGGGTAATAGGTCATTTAGAGAACCTTTTCTTGATATGCTAATTTATTGAGACAGGTTTTTTGGGTTATCAGGAGTTGTATGCCAAAATCATCAGTATTAAAACAATAAAAGACCTGACAAATTTCAGTTGGTGGATAATGAATCTATTATATATGAAAGTTTAATTGTAATCATTACATTATGGTAAATAATGAAATTTAACACTATATGCTAATTTTTTGAGAAGGACCTGTATAGTTTGGTTCTGAGGGATGCCCCAAAATGGACTTCATAAGGGCTAAGGCTTGTCTTTGTTTTGGGTGGTTCTATCCACCATGATCATGAATTCACTTTATAATGTTTATTATATAATGTTCCTCATACTGGCTGTATGTGTATGTATGTACTAGTTTGGCTACTGATTTAAAAGAAGAAAAAAAAAATGATGGTATGTGTATATGTACCCGCCTTCCCTTCAGTCCTCAGCCGTGCATCGTCCTCTTGTCAGTTGTGAAGCTGGCTTTGGCGTGCGACAGGAAGGCATGACGTCACTGCCAATGTCACACACCTGATGGGACACTGTGATGCAATACATTTCAACTGGCGTCTGTGGGCCCCGGATCCGCTGGGCCCAGTCGTAGTGGCGGTCGTTACACCCTGCCTCTATCCCTTTATCTTGGGTACCCTATACCTACAGACTATATCATGTTTTCATGGTTGTAATCTTGGCAGCAGCTGAGGATACGGGTCAGGCTTCTTGCTATCCTAAAAGAGGATCAGTACAGACCAGGACATGCTCATTTCTACCCTTACTTTGGTTGCTAGATGTAGTAGATCTGCCGTCTTCTGAACGGTAATCTGGCCAGGGTTTACACCAAGGAGGTACCTTTACAGTGTTACATAGGTTATGGCAGGTACAGATCATGCAACCTTGTGCAATCCTTGATGTGACATTGCTGAATCCAAGGGCATCCCAACTAGAAGACCCTGTACAACACATTATTTTCTTACACCTGTGGGTACTTCCATGCTTTCAATGCATCACCATTAGATAAAAGGCTCTTGGCAAACTGGTTCTCTTACCAATCCTCCATATGCCATCATCATCTTGTTTGGTTCTCTTCTCCCTGCTTTCGGAGCTCGTTCATTCACACTAAGGACTTCCTTTATAATCCAGTAGAACTCCAGACCGAAGGAATATAAAAATACAGATTTTAAAACTAAAGAGTGTAAAAATATTAGTTGTAGTCTGAATAATCAGCACTATAATCGTTACTCTCTAAACCAGTTAACTGTACTATTATGGACATTATTAATAGGTTTCCACTTTATACATTTCATCCATAAACCTTAATGAAATTCTTGTAAACTGTAATAATTTATGGAAGGTATGCGAACACGTGTATTAACCAGATGACCAGACTCCATAAACGTGTGATGCTCTTCAACCCTGCCTCATTGTAAATGTGTGGTGCAAGGTGAAAGCTCCTGTAATCTAGCAGGATAGGGTTGGGTGCCTGGCCGTCAGATACAGCCAAGAAGCTTTGGGGAAGATGGAAGTGGTTTATTACTGCTTCTGTCTTCTCTTCTGGCAACAAAGCTCTTGGTTTACACTATGCAGCAAGCAGGAGAATCGGTAGCGCCAATACTTCTGTAGGATGTATTGATCACTTGATGGCTGGGTCTCCGTCAGTGTAGCTGAGTTCCTAATGGACCCAAATAATATCTGCCAGTAATGCCTGGGATGCCCCAGTTACAGGGGGGAAAATTAACAATAAAAGAAAAAAATGTTCCCCCATAGATCTTTTTATGATCTGGGACAAATTATGTTAAAAAAAAATGTATGACATTTGCAAAAAGTGATAAATATAAAGTCTCCACTCCAGGAAAAAATAAATAAATAAATATATACACTGTGTTCCAAATTATTAGGCTATGTGCACACGTTGCAGATTATTTGCGTTTTTCTAGCATTTTTGCGCTATAAAAACGCTATAAAACTGCAAATAATCTGCATACATTAAGCATCCTATCATTTTTAATGAAATCCGCAATTTCTGTGCACATGATGTGCGTTTTTCCGCATGAAAAACGCATTGTGGCAAAATAATGAACATGCTCATTAATTTTGCGTTTTTTTTCGCGGCTTTCCCACTGTCTAATGCATTGGGAAATGTCCGGAAAAAAACGCGTCAAAACCGCGCAAAAAACGCGCTAAAAAACGCATGCAGTTTTCATGCGGAAATCCGGCAGAAATGTCCGGATTTTCACAGGATTTTTCTGCATCAATTCCTGAACGTGTGTAGGGGGCCTTATGCACAAAGAGTTTAGGAGTGATAAGGTTAGAATTTTTTTGTTTGTCATTTAAACTCATTGATGGTGATGTGTGTCAGGGCTCTTTATATCACTGAAAGCAACTGCAGATACCTGTGCAAATTAGTTTGGCAGGTGTGTCCAAATAAAGGCAAGACTACTTAACAAGGCTGTTCCACATTATTAAGCAGCCTACATTTTTTGCCAAAATGGGAAAGAAGAAGGATGTGTCGGCTGCTGAGAAGCAACAAATTGTGGAGTATTTAGGTCAAGGCATGACTACAATCAACATTGCCAAGACACTTCATCGTGATCATCGCACAATCAAGAAGTATGTAGCTGATTCCCAGCACACACGTGTGCGTGCTGATAAGGAAAAATTGAGGACTCTTTCCAACAGGCAATTGCGTAAGGTTAAAAGAGCAGCTGCAAAAATGCCTTGTCATAGCAGCAGACAAGTTTTTGAAGCTGCTGGTGCCTCCAACGTCCCCAGAACAACAAGATGCAGGGTCCTTCAGAGGTTTGCAGCTGTGCGTAAGCCATCCTGTCGACCACCTCTATCCACTGCACACAAGCAGAAACGGCTCCAGTGGGCCAAACGATACATGAAGACTGACTTCCAAACTGTTTTGTTCACCGATGAGTGCCGTGCAACACTCGATGGTCCAGATGGATGGAGTGGAGGATGGCTGGTTGATGGACACCCCATGAAAACACGGCTAAGGCTACGTTCACATTCGCGGCTAGCGCCGCAGCGTCGGGCACCGCAGCGGCGCCGCATGCATCATGCGCCCCTATATTTAACATGGGGGCGCATGGACATGCGGTGCACTTGCTTTTTGCGCCGCATGCGTCCCTGCGGCGCCCGCGTCGGGGCGCAGAGGACGCAGCAAGTTGCATTTTTGCTGCGTCCAAAATCAATGGAAAAAAGGATGCATGCGGCGCAAAAAGCAGCGTTGTGCATGTGTTCACATTTGCGCTGTGCGTTGCGGCGGCGACGCTGCGGCGCACACCGCAAATGTGAACGTAGCCTAAGGCGTCAATAAGGAGGAGGTGGAGTAATGTTTTGGGCTGGAATCATGGGGAGAGAGATTGTCGGCCCCTTTATGATCCCTGAAGGGGTAAAGATGAACTCCATAATCTATGTGGAGTTTCTAAAACAACACTTCCTGCCATGGTTCCAGAGAAAGAACCGTGCTTTCCACAGCAAGATCATTTTCATGCATGATAATGCACCATCTCATGCTGCAAAAAACACATCTGCATCTCTGGCTGCTATGGGCATAAAAGAGGACAAACTTATGGTGTGGCCACCATCTCCCCCTGACCTCAACCCCATTGTGAACCTCTGGAGCATCATCAAAAGGAGTGGCTATGATGGCGGGAGGCAGTTCACATCTAAGCAACAGCTCTGGGAGGGTAGTCTGTCCACATGCAAAACAAGTGAAGCAGAAACCATCCAAAAACTGACAAATTCAATGGACGAAAGAGTTCAGAAGCTTCTATCGAACAAGGGGTCCTATGTGCAAATGTAACATCACCTAGAATAAAGTTTTCACTTGAAAACTGTTTTGATTTCATTTTGTAATAAGCTGATAATGCTTATAACTTCACAATTGACCCTTTTTTTTTGTTCAAATTATAAAAAAAAGGTTGAAAACTCTGCTGTGCATAATAATTTGGAACATGCATTTTGAGTGTTTATTTATTTATTTTTTTTTAAAGATACTGTTTTCATAGGCAGTTTGTTCCGAAACATTGCAATTATACTAGAATAGTAGATGACTGGAAAATAACAGACTGCAATTCAGATAGGTAATTTAGAGGAAATATTATTTGCATAATAATTTGGAACACAGTGTGTGTATGTATGTGTATGTATATATATATAAAAAAAAAAAAACTACACGTACTGGGCATACAACCAACCATATTGAAGGTTATTTGGTGTGAGGCATGAACAGTAAAAAAATAAATAAATAAACGAAAGGCAAATTAAAATAAAAATACGATTTGTCCACGAAAAACCTTGTACCGCCACATTACTTAAGAAACTTAAAGCAAAAATTATGGCTGATGCAAACAGGAGACGCAAAAAATGGGGGGGAGGAGTCCCTCAACAGCCCAATCCCCTTTTTATTCTCTCAAAATATCTGTAGCGCTAACTCCCTGTGGGTCTACCAAAATGAGTACTATGCGGAGTTCAGGGAATTGTCATTTGTGGTTTATCCATTATTCTAAGTTGTCATTCAGATGTCCTTGAAATGCTAACACAAAAAGACTAGCACACCCGAACTAGTGTGTACAGGTATCAGCTAAGACAATATTTCTTAGAAAATAAAAATATAGCTGCACTTTGAAATGCTAAGAATATTATATCTAGAAAATTGGAACTGCATCACTGCCATAGAAAATAGGTAAACGCTATATTATGTACATGTAGAATACTGGAAAAATGGAACTGCAATATTACTATAGAAACAATGCAGTAAAAATAAGGTTCTTAGCACATTGGCCAATATACAGTATGTGAGCCCAAGAGCCATCATTCCTAATTGTGGGGTTCCTAACCTGATAAGCCACCTCTCCTGGGCTGAAAAGCCTACAATTTATATTGAGTGAAGCTGCTAATTAAAATCACCTTAGGGTAATGAGAGGAGGAGTTTGGTACAAATAAAAAAACTGACCAGCACATCTCTCTTCAGGCCAGGGAAGGTGACTTATCAGGTTAGGGACCCAATAATTACGCACGCCTTGACCATGGCTGCTGGGCTCACATATATTAGCCAATCTCTGCACAAAGTACCTTCTTTTTATTGTAATCTATAGCAATCTTGCCGTTCCATTTTTCAAATAATCTACCTGGACATACTGTAGCATATGCCAGTTTTCTAAATCTGTACAAGGCATTTCAGAATGCAGCTATATATTTTTTTATTTTCTTGGTCCTTGAAGTATGGCCAGAGTATGGACTACAATGCGTAAGTTGGCTGTGCCTCTGAACCAAACTTACCATCCTTTTATAGGCCCAGGGGAAACACGACCAGTCTATACATCAGTCTGTACTCTGACCATCTATATTCAGCCTCAGGCACCTATAGAACAGTGTCACTGCTGTCAGCACCGTGCCCAATATTGGTCCCAAGGCTTCTTTGGGACACAATCGAGTCCTCTATTGATGAGGGTTATTACTCATTGTAGGCTGTCTTCATATTGTCTGGTTGATCAGATGTTCCTGCTCTTCCTTTTGTATTTTCTGCTTTACCAATTTAGATGGAAGATCCAAGTAAAAGTAAGCCTTCAAGATATTGCCAGGTATTGTGGTGCCGCACAATTGTAATTTCTGTCAAGACACACCGACACATTTGGTTACCCATCAATTTTACGTAGCGCGTCTAATGATCCGATATCTATGGACCCAGAGCTTAAGCGCTGGAGGGAACCCTTCAGGAAAGACGTACCGTGCTATCTTGGTCTTTATTCTAGTGTTCCAAAGATTAGGATAGTCCTTATAGTGCCTTTCAGTCATACATCATACACATGCCTAGCCTGTATTGTCATGAGTGTAAGCATACAGACAGATGAAGGACCTTTTTAAGTCACTTTGGGGATTCCCGTGGTCCCAAAAAAGGATCTACCGGTGTGAGGGGAGTATAATTTAAGTAAAACACAAGCTTACTTACCACGTGGTTTTCCTTCTTATCAAAAGGCTCCCTTTGGCTTCAATGTGAATAGAGTAGTAGTTGGGATCCCTTCTTTCCTCACCAGGTGCTGATGGAGTAAAACAATCAGTTAGAAGGTTCTTGCAAAGTATCGGCCAGGGAAATCGTACCCACGAAGTACGCATATAGTGGCTGTATTATGTAGTTCTGTAAACTACAGACGTCCAATAGGCAAAGGATAATGGGTAACTGGGTATATCCAGTTATATTCTTGTATCTATTCTATACTTGTATCTTACTCCATGGGTGAGGGTCAGAATTATTCCTAGCCCCTCTGGGCATACTGCCAGTGAACTTGTTCATTTTTCTTGTTTATCTGATAAACCTACTGGTGACCTGGTACACTCGCAGGTAGGCAATATTTCTACACTCAGTATTTGGTCAGTATTTTACCTCCGTATTTGTAAGCCAAAACCAGGAGTGGTGATAAATGCAGAAGTGGTGACTTGTTTCTATTACTCTTTTCCATGACTGATTTTGGCTTACAAATACTGATGTGAAATACTGAACGTGTGAACATGGCCGTACAATGAGACTCTATATGGATTAGCCATTGAGTAATGATTGCTTCAGAAGCAAGTCCATCTTGGCACTTTAGCCAGGGGCATTAAAGAGATTGTCTGGTCCAAATCGATAAGTCTACAGACTTAGAAATTGCCTCTGTGCACGCACTGTGCGCTGCGATTTCTGAGCCAGGATCGGAAGGTATGTAGGAATTGTATATACTCCTGGCCAGAGCCCGTCTTGTATGGAGAGAGGCAGCACCCTTTAGTTGGACATACCCACTGGATGTCACTTGACGGGACGCAGCCTCGCTCCATACGAGTGCCACTAGATGGGCTCTGGCCAGGATTATATACAAATGCTTCTCAATATATTAGAATATCATCAAAAAGTTAATTTATTTCAGTTCTTCAATGCAAAAAGTGAATCTCGTATATAGAGTCATTACAAATAGAGTGATCTATTTCAAGTGTTTATTACTCTTAATGTTGATGATTATGGCTTAAAGCCATTGAAAACCCAAGTCATTATCTCAGTAAATTAGAATAATTAACATAAAACACCTGCAAGGCTTCCAAAGCTTTTGAAAAGGCCCCTTAGTCTGTTTCCGTAGGCTCCACAATCGTGGGGAAGTCTGCTGACTTGACAGACCACCAGAAGGCAGTCATTGACACACTCCACAAGGAGGGTAAGCCACAAAAGGTCATTGCTAAAGAAGCTGGCTGTTCAAAGTGCTGTCTCCAAGCATAGTAATGGAAAGCTGAGTGGAAGGAAGAAATGTTTTAGAAAAACGTGCACAAGCAACCAGGATAACCGCAGCCTTGAAAGGATTAAGAAAAGGTTATTCAAAAATGTGGGGGAGATTCACAAGGAGTGGACTGCTGCTGGAGTCATTGCTTCAAGAGCTACCACATACAGATGTATCCAGGACATGGGCTACAGGTGTCGCATTCCTTGTGTCAAGCCACTCACGACCAAGAGACAACGCCAGAAGCATCTTACCTGGGTCAAGGAGAAAAAGAACTGGACTGTTTGGAGCTCAGTGGTCCAAGGTGTTGTTTTCAGATTAAAGTAAATTTTGCATTTCATTTGGAAATCAAGGTCCCTGAGTCTGGAGGAAGAGTGGAGAGGCCACAATCCAAACTGCTTGAGGTCTAGTGTGAAGTTTCCACAATCAGTGATGGTTTGGGGAGCCATGTCATCTGCTGGTGTAGGTCCACTGTGTTTTTTCAAGACCAGAGTCAGCGCAGCTGTTCACCAGAAAATTTTAGAGCACTTCATGCTTCCCTCTGACGACCAGCTTTTTGGAGATGGAAATGTCATTCTCCAGCAGGACTTGGCACCTGTCCCCACTGCCAAAAGTACCAATACCTGGTTTAAAAACAACTCACTGTGCTTGATTGGCCAGCAAACTCGCCTGACCTTAATCTATGGGGTATTGTGCAAAGGAAGATGAGACACCAGACCCAACAATGCAGATGAGCTGAAGTCTGCTATCAAAGCAACTTGGGCTTCCATAACACCTCAGCAGTGCCACAGGCTGATCGCCTCCATGCCACGCCACATTGATGCAGTAATTGATGCAAAAGTAGCCCCAACCAAGTATTGAGTGCATTTACTGAACATACATTTCTGTAGGCCAACGGATTTCGGATTTTAAAATAATTTTTTAAGCTGGTGTTATAAAGTATTCTAATTTACTGAGATAATGACTTTGGGGTTTTCATTGGCTGTAAGCCATAATCGTCATATATATATTCTCTAGCTCTAATTTCACAAGTGCCGGGGCCCTGAGCAGGCAGGGGGACCACTCGCCGTCGGGGACACTGGCGCGCTATAGTGTGGACCCTCCCGTCTGCTGCGGGCCACGGCACTTGCGATACTTACCTCTCCCGGTTCCAAAGCTGCAGCGTCTTCCATCCTCTGACTGTGATGTTCAGGTCAGAGGGCACGATGATGTCACCAGTGCACGCCCTCTGCCTGAGCAGTCGCAGCACAGAGAGCAGGAAGACGCCGACGGTGAGGAGTCCAGAGCAGAGCAGCGTCAAGCAACGAGAGGTGAGTATTTCATTTTTTTTTTTGCAATATTTGGAGCAATATATGGGGACCATCAGAAGGGGCCCATATATGGAGCATTATATGGGGATAATTCTATATGGAGTATTTTATGGGGCCAATAATATAGGGAGCATCTTATGGGGCCAATTTAATATGGAGCAGTATATGGGGCCAATAATATATGAAGCATCTTATGGACTAATTATATATGGAGCATTTTATATGGCCAATTATATGTGGAGCATTATATGGGGCCCATTATACATGGAGCATCTTATGGGGCCAATTATTTTTGGAGCATTATATGGGACCCACTCTGTAAGGAGTATTATTTGGGGCCCATTCTGTATGGAGCATCATATGGGGCCCATTCTGTATGGAGCATCATATGGGGACCATTCTGTATGGTGCAATATATGGGACTCATGGGGCCGATCATATACTGTATGGAGCATTATATGAGGCCCATTATATATGGAGCAATATATGCGGCTCATTCTGTATGGAACACTCTGTGGTGCACATTATACTGTATGGAGCATTATATGAGGCTCATTATTCTGTATGGAGCATAATATTGGGCTCATTCTGTTTGGAGCAATATATGGGGCTCATTCTGTATAGAGGACTATGTGGTGCCAATTATACTGTATGGAGCACTATATGGGGCCATTATACTGTATGGGGCAATATATGGGGCTCATTATTCTGTTTGGAGCAATATATGGGGCTCATTATTCTGTATAGAGGACTATACTGTCCGGTTTCTGAGCTAATGTAGAATGCACAATAGATATCACTCATGTAATGTAAGAAGTAAGTGAAATCTTTGGCATTGTACTATACCTATATTTCTCTGCCGTATCCGTGAATTATGGTATGTGTTAAAGGGGCCCACCGGGACTCTTTCGCCCAGGGCCCATGAAAACCTGGAGCCGGCCCTGCCGCCGATCCTGGGTCAGAAACTGGCATATTCCTGCAGCAACAGTGTGTGCGCTGGGGTGATTCATACGTCCGCAGTATCTGTGTATTGGTTTGGACCGGAAAACCCCTTATAAGTTGCCCGGTTACAAGAGGCACGATTTAACCCTCACTTCCTGGCATATTTTCGTATACACATGCATGTCTGGTATGTCTTCCCAGCAATTTCCCATGTCCTTTCTCACAATCTTCAGCCGCATCTTGCACTGCAATGTAAGGCATTTTAAGCATCCGTATTTGCTTTATTTTAGCATTCTCCGAATATTTTTTTTGTTGTTGTCAGTAATATCTGGGATACTTGTGAGCAGGAGATAAGAGTGAAAAATGTCCTTTACCAGTTATACCCGGGAACAGATCGTTCCTGGTCATTGCTAATAACCTCTGTCCTAGAGCTTATTATTGTATGAGGAGATACATGTGCAATAGCCGCTAATGCTGCGTCACATTGTGGCTCATATCAAGTTCCAATAAGTATCAATGGATATTTATTATCTTGCACTGAGTTCATATTTCTTATATGAATATCTGGTCCAAGGTGAGTAACATGTAGCAATAAGCATGTGTTGGGCCGTGTTCACATGTACAGTCCAGTTCATGCACCACCTTTGGAAGAACAGTGGTCCTATGATCCCTGTTTTTTGATGCAAGGCTTTTCTCTGCTTAGTATTTAGTGGAGAGGGGCAGGGTTGTATGCTCCTTGCCTAAAGTTGTAGAGAACGAGGGGAATATGGTTGACTGACTCAAATAGTACTACACCCGTTCACATGATTTGCTTAATAAAGCGGAGCCGCCATAATGGACACATTGGTAGGTGTTTACGTTTTAGCAGCTTAAAGATTTTAAAAGGCATGGCCGCTTTTTTCCTTAACAAACTATTTATTAGCTTTATGGGGTAAGCAGCCATTAAGGATCTGTAACCGGAGTCTTGGGGCTACTCTTTTCCCATTAGATGTGCGTGCTTCCGGTATTTACAGCATATTATGTGGCTATGCCAAAAAGGTTTTAATTATTAGAAGGGTTTTTCTTTTGATATGTCAATGGTAGCTTGCTGTGATCATTTTATTTCTTGTCAATGCAAAGTAACTATCCGACATTTTGCATATGAACGGTTTTCCATTGGGAAAATTTATATTATGGTAAAATCTATACATGTATGATCTTTTTGGATGATCATTCCTATTAAAAACCAGAACACTTGTATTGGGGACAGGGCTGTGGAGTCGGTAAGCCACAGTTGCGACTCCGACTCCTGGATTTTATCAGGTTCCGACTCCGACTCCTTCATAAATGGCCAATTCGTAACAATAAATTTACTGTTGTAAAATATTAACATCGTGCTTATTCAGTTTCTCACCATCATATAAGTAATCAGACCACTTAGAGCAAAAACTATATTTATTAGAATACAATTAGAATATAGCAAATAACTTTTATAAACTTTTCTAAACTCTTGTAAGTAAATATGCAATAAACACTGTTATGCAGTTAATAAGAAGAAATCTATAAATTTGTCCTCAGAAAAAGTATTGCCTCTGTCAGATCCTCCTTCATGGATGCCCTCAAATCTGATCTAATTATTTTGAGAGCAGAGAACAATCTCTCTACACTAACTTGGGTTGGTGGCAAAGCAGTAACCACTCGGGCAACATCTCTGACAATGTCAGGATACAGAGGAATCGCTTGTTGCACTGTTATTTTTGATGAACGGTCAAATTTCTCAATTTCTTTTAGTGCACATGAAAAATTCTGCTGAAATGTACTGGCTGTGTTCTTTGATGGGGATGACTCTTTTTCTATGCGGGAACGCTTTGCACGGTCCTTGTGATCCAAATATTTTTCGAAATTAAATTCTTCATCAGTTGATGAGGGTGAAGATGTGGCAGGACGACCAAATTCTTCTTGTTCCTCCTGACTGTTCTGCAACCCTTTCATCCTTACTGCTATTTCAAACAGAGCTTCTTTTCCTTTAGTTAGCTGTTGATCATCTAGAAGAATCCGATGTATTGGGTCTACATAAACCGCTGCCAAAAGAATGTTATTTTGTAATAGTAGCTCCTCTCTCCGTTTCATTGATGTAGCAATGCCACTTGCAATTAACCCTCCTCTTTGGGACAGGCGAAGCATCAGGTTCTTCCACTCCTTTAAGAAAATACCTGGAGTTAAGTCCTCTGCTTGTAATTTTTTAGTCACTGTAAATGGGTGCTCTAGCAAGTTTTCCAGCTCTGTCACCTGATTCCACTGACTTTCATTTAGCGTCAGTTGAGGGTTAGCCATGTCTACAAGAAAGGTTTTCAGTTCAACCAAGCGCTGAATCATTAAGTAAGC
This sequence comes from Ranitomeya variabilis, assembly GCF_051348905.1. Classification (NCBI taxonomy): domain Eukaryota; kingdom Metazoa; phylum Chordata; class Amphibia; order Anura; family Dendrobatidae; genus Ranitomeya; species Ranitomeya variabilis. The sequence goes on from NC_135238.1 coordinate 81,058,587, forward strand.
ACTGCCCCATCGTGTGGCTTGATCATCCAGCACATCTCTTCAAAACTGAGTCAACTTTAGGGGTTCTGGCAACAGTAGCCAATTTTCTCACCTTGCCAATCAGTGCAGCAGCATGTCCTTCTTGCAGACTGTCTCTTATAGCCAGCTGTAGTGTATGCACAACACCGCGCATGTGATGAATGAAAGAACATATTGACACCGTTTCAACAAGATCATCTAAACTATCATGTTGCTGTTCATCTGAAGCAACTTCAGTTTGCTCCTCAGTTACAATACTGTGTTCCTCTATTTCAAACATTTCTGTGTCTGTGGACCCAGAATGTTCTTCTAGCTGCTGGTCACCATCATTACTCTCATTCATTAGCTTAATGGTACTTATCATATTTGAAGCATTGTCAGTTACGACAGAAAGAACTTGCTCTTTTTTTAAGTTCATAGTCTTGCAGAACCTTTTCCACCAAGACCTGGAGAAACTCACTGGTGTGATTAGCTTTGGTGTCTTTTACTGCCAATGTCTTGGTAACTATTTCATTTTTGTCACAAACAAATCGGACATTGATGGCAAAATAGTTCACTCTGTGACGTGTGCAGGCATCCATTTTAAGAAACAGAAAGCGTCCCTTGAGAGTTTTTTTAAGTTCTTCCTTTTGTTTAAAAGCTTCTTCGATTACTAATTTTCTAATACTCTCTCTCTCCAGAGAAGCACCAAGCTTGCGGGCCATTTCCCCATTCAGACACATAACAGCTGGTCGTGAAAATAATGAAATAGGCACACTATCCTTTACAACAAGCTCTATGATCTGTTTTTTAAATGTATCTACTGTCATTGTCACAGTAACTTTGTCACTGACAAAATATCTTGCAACTGATGGCTGCAAAGTTCTCTGCTCCTTTGTTTGGCTGGAAGAGCTGGGCACTGGTTCATTGGTTTGGATGCAGTCTTTCTCATCCACTGCTTTCAGTACTTCTGGATGAAAGCGCTGTAAATGTCTCTTTTAGATTAGAAGCTCTGGTAGGAGCATTTTTATCTTTGCCTGAATATGCACTGATCTTGGCTTCACAGCATTTGTTTTCGTCTGGATCATTTGTCATACACTGACAGACATAATGTTTTCTATCTTGAGTGATGGTGAAATGTTCAAATACAGCTGATTTAATGTGACGCTTCTTTGACATTCTCAGGTTTTTAATTCTGCTTTCACAATCCAAATGACAATTGTTTTTCCTAAAAACAATTGTACAAAATTATTGCCAGGTCGTACAACTGATATAGTGGTCAGTAATACTGTTATTCCTCATGTACTCATAGTTAACTGATGCAAAGTTTCTTGAAAGGATAATACTTCTTACAGTCTTCCTCTTCTGAGTAGCAGCTGTGAGATGCTTGGAAGACGCACACCTAGTAAACATCTAGTCTAGAGGAGGAGCTTTACTACTAAGGCTAGTTTCACACTAGCGTTTACCTGATCTGCGGCGTGCTGCGGACTTCCTCTGTGAAGCCCCGCCGCTAGCTCCGCCTACTTCTGCATGCGGCAGTGTACTTATATTTAACATTAGGTACGCAGGTCGTGCCGCAGTATGCGGATGGTGCCACATGCGTCGTTTTGACGATGCGGCGACCATCGTAGACGCAGCCATGTAGCATTTTTTTTTTTTCCGCATCGTCAAAACGACGCAGGTGGCACCATTTGCATACTGCGGCACGACCTGCGTACCTAATGTTAAATATAGGTACACAGGCCGCATGCAGAAGTAGGCGGAGCTAGCGGCGCAGGTGCGGCGGGGCTTCACGGAGGAAGTCCGCAGCCCGCCGCAGATCAGGTAAACGCTAGTGTGAAACTAGCCTAAAGGTGCCGTTACACTAAGCAACTTACCAGCGATCGCGACCAGCGACGTGATCGCTGGTAAGTTGCTGTGTGGTCGCTGGGGAGCTGTCACACAGACAGCTCTCTCCAGCGACCAAGCGACTTCGGCATCGCTGAAACTGTCTTCAGCGATGCCGAAGTCCCCATGTAAAAAAAAAAAAAAACACTACATACGCACCTTCTGTCGTCCTTCATGTCCCTCGGTGCTTGCCGCACTGACTGTGTCTCAGCGCCGGCCGGCCGTAACAGCGGTGCCCAGCGGTGAACCGCTGTTACTGCAGGTTCACCGCTGGGCTTTGCTTTACGGCCGGCCGGCGCTGAGACAGTCAGTACGGCAAGCTCCAGGGGACGTGACGGACAACAGACGGTGAGTATGTAGTGTTTTTTTTTTTTTACTTTTACCATGGTATCCATGGTAAATATCGGGTTACTAAGCGCGGCCCTGCGCTTAGTAACCCGATGTTTACCATGGATACCAGTGAAGACATCGCTGGATCGGCGTCACACACAGCGATCCAGCGGTGTCAGCGGGAGAGTTGCGACGAAAGAAAGTTCGTCCACTCTCCCTGCAACCAGCGATATCCCAGCAGGATCCAGATCGCTGCTGCGTGCCAAACATAGCGATATCGCTATGCAGGACGCTGCAACGTCACGGATCGCTGGCGATATCGCCTAGTGTGACGGTACCTTAAGAATTTGCAACACATTTTCACTTTCAGTTTCATACATTGTAAGTAGGGGGGTTGGGGCAGCATGAGGTTAACCAAGTATAAGATTAGATAAGGGCAGTGGAGAACAGTGACACACAAGAAGTAAGGGTACTGTCACACAGTCACATTTTGATCGCTACGACGGTACGATTCGTGACGTTCTAGCGATATCGTTACGATATCGCAGTGTCTGACACGCAGCAGCGATCAGGGATCCTGCTGAGAATCGTACGTCGTAGCAGATCGTGTGGAACTTTCTTTCGTCGCTTGATCACCCGCTGACATCGCTGGATCGTTGTGTGTGACAGCGATCCAGCGATGTGTTCGCTTGTAACCAGGGTAAACATCGGGTAACTAAGCGCAGGGCCGCGCTTAGTAACCCGATGTTTACCGTGGTTACCAGCGTAAAAGTAAAAAAACAAACAGTACATACTTACATTCCGGTGTCTGTCCTCCAGCGTCTCAGCTTCTCTCCACTGTGTGAGCGTCTGCCAGCCGGAAAGCGAGCACAGCGGTGACGTCTGACGTCACCGCTGTGCTTGCCGGCTATGGCGCTTACACAGTGGAGAGAAGCAGAACGCCGGGGACAGACACCGGAATGTAAGTATGTACTGTTTGTTTTTTTATTACTTTTACGCTGGTAACCACGGTAAACATCGGGTTACTAAGCGCGGCCCTGCGCTTAGTTACCCGATGTTTACCCTGGTTACCGGGGACTTCGGCATTGCTCCAGCGCCGTGATTGCAACGTGTGACCGCAGTCTACGACGCTGGAGCGATATTCATACGATCGCTGCGACGTCACGGATCGTGCCGTCGTAGCGATCAAAATGGTACTGTGTGACAGTACCCTAAGAAATGTCTCTATCTCCAGCAGAACTGCTTATCACTGTTGTTCATAGTTTGATAGAACATATATATTTTAGTAACATTTATAAAATTCATATGAAAGTTCAATTATGAAATATTAATACATTTTTTTACAGCTGGAGCCGGTACATTTCTACCAACTCCGACTCCAACCAAAACTAACTCCGACTCCACAGCCCTGATTGGGGACAGTCTTTTAATTTGCTGAGAATTGTATTTGAAATGTTTTCATTTTCCACATTAGTAAAGTGCACTTTGTATAGGCCACTCTTATCCATATAAAATATTTTATAGGTAAAAATAGAACTTTTATGAACCATCATTTAGTGCTCCGATAATATCAGGGCTGTAGAGTCAGTTAGTCGGTATAAAATGGACCGACTCCGGCGCCTAAAATATATAATACATTGGGTCCAGTAGTTCAGTGCAGGATGTGCTGTAAATGTTTCCAGAATTTGGGAAAGTTCTGAAATGTCTTATAAATGTCTGTTCTGTTCCTGATCTAAGGATCTTGGCTGTTAGAGGAAATGAATCTGTGCTGCACTTTATGTACAGGATCAGTAGTGACCAGTGCTGTGGGGTCGGGGAAATGTCGGAGTCGGTTTGGCTTACCGACCTCACAGCCCTGGATAATATATTCGTGTACCTGCAGCTGCATGTTTTGCGGCGATAGACAGCTACATGACATGTGGGGATTTCCAAACAAATGGGCAATCCCTGCCTGTGTTGGAGCTGTCTACCGCCATAAAACATGCAGCCACAGAGACTCTAATATATTATACAAGCACGCCCAAGATACTCGGATAACACCCGAACATGCTTTGATAACACGTCATTCGAGCATGTTCACTCATCACTACTGAATATCCTTCTTAAAATGTGGAGCTCTAAACTGGATCCCATATTCTAGATGTGGCCTCACAAGTGATTTTATAGAGGGGTGACAATACATTAGAATTGCAGGATTTTCTCTTTATATACATGATGCAATCTTGTTTGCTTTTGCGGCTTGACATATTGAGTACTGCTGCTCAGCTTACTTGTAATCACAATTCCCTAGTCCTTCTGTTCTGTAGTCCCAAGTACACTCCCATTTATTGCATATGCAGCAATAGGATTACGCCATCCTAGGTCCATTACTCTACATTTATCTACATTAAATCTAATTTGCCAGGTGTTTGCCCATTCAGTCATCTTATTCAGATGGTTTGCAATATTGTAATGTCATGGTCAGACTTTAATATCCTACATAGAATCAAAGAATGGTAGTTGGATGGGACCTCTTGGGTTATCTGGTCCAACCCCCTGCTCAGAGCAGGATTCACTAAATCATCCCAGACAGATGTCTGTCCAGCCTCTGTTTGAAAACTTCCATTGAAGGAGAACTCACCACCTCTCGTGGCAGCCTGTTACCACTCATTGATCACCCTAACTGTCAAAAAGTATTTTCTAATATCTAATCTGTGTCTCCTCCCATTCAGTTTCATCCCATTGCTTCTAGTCTTTCCTTGTGCAAATGACAATACTCTAGGATTAATAATGGATAGGCATCTTATTGACGCCTCTCCATTATTAACCGGGCTTAATGTCACCTTACAAGGCAACATTAACCCCTTATTACCCCATATCCCACCACTTCAGGGGAGTGGGAAGAGAGAGGCTAAGTGCCGGAATTGGCGCATCTTACACAGATGTTCCTTTTCTGGGGTGGCCGGTTGCAGATGTTTTTAGTCGGGGGGGGGGGGGCGCAATAACCATGGTCCCTCTCTAGGCTATTAATATCTGCCCTCAGTTACTGGCTTTCCCACTCTGGCGGAGAAAATTGCGCGGGAGCCCACGCCAATTTTTTGGGCCAGCTGGTGGCTGGTATTTGTATCGGGGGGGCAAATATCCATGGCCCCTCTGTAGGCTATGAATATCGGCCCCCAGCTGTCTGCGTAGCCTTTCTGGCTATAATATGGGGGGACCCCACACCATTTTTCATCCGTTTTTTTTTTTTTTTTTTTTGTAATTAAACATGTTCATTAATAAACATTGGCCTTGCTATTATATCTATCCATATTTCTAACTATCCATATATCTATCTACATCTATCCATAGATATATCTATAGATAGAAATATGAATAGATAGATCTATGTATCTATAGAGCTATCTATCCATCTCATTCCTTCTATCGATGGATATGGGATAGATAGAAGGAATGAGATAGATGATTTATATAATAGATAGAAGGAATGAGAGATAGATGATAGATAGATCTGCAGCGCTCCAGATTCCTGGTCGTTGCAGTAATGTCATTCTTCCACCAGGGGGAGTGATATTACGTCTGAAGGTAATAAAGGAGTCCATCCTTCCTGGTATCACCAAACATACACCACACTTCACACTCCAATCCACCAGGGGGAGCCATGCTCCTATCTAGTAGGGCACTCCTCACAGAAGGGTAAAACTGGCGGTTTGGATTGGAAGTTAGTCAGATGCTACCTGGCTTTGCCCAGGCAACACTTGTCAGGCTGACAGGGGGAGAAGGAGGAAAATCTGAGCTGCAGACAGAGGGTCCCTGTCAGGGGTGGGATCTTGACAGAGGTCTAGCACGAGACAGAGAGTCACGGAGCTGCGCCTGCCCCACGTGCGGCAGCATCCTAAGAAAGGACACGAAGAGAAGTGTATTGTAGAGAGTGAGAAACGAAGTCACAGCACTAGGAGAAAACACCTGGAGGAGTTCTGCCCTGAGATAGGCAGCCTCCTTCTGAGGCGCGTAGCCGGTGGCCGGAACACCGAGGGAGTAATTGACTCTACGTATTACTTCAGAGACCGGCAGGACAGTCAATTCCAAGTTGGCTGCCCGACCTTAATACCTAAGAAGACACGGTGGCAAATTGTGGGGGTCGGGGCGTCTCTAGGGTCCCTATAAACAAGCTTCAGGCCATCCCAGTCATACGGGTTTGTCCTATCCATACCATCTGGGGAACAGAGAGAAGATATCAGAAACATCCACAAAAGTTGTGAGGACCTTACCGAGTTGCTCAGCAGGGAGGGACTACAACACACAGGCGCTAGTAGGAAGGCTACTGATTTCCACCTGGATAAGGGGACTCTGGATTTGCCTTCGGACCAGCCGGACTCTGCCTGCCCTGTGGTCTGTACCATGGACTGTGAATGCTGAAGCTTCCAGTAAAAGGTAAAGAGACTGCAACCTTGTGTCCTCGTTATTCACTGCTCTTTACATCATCCACCATCACTATCTACACTTCTGGGAAGCCCTGGGGATACACTTCACCTGTGGGAAGGTATACCATCTAGCTGCCATAACATCACTCCAGTGGACCCCTCACCGCAGCGTCGGTCACCCTGACCCAATACCACAGGTGGCGTCACGAACACCGTACGAACTTTCCCCTTTTATTTGGGCGCCTCTCAAAGGGCCACGGACCGGGTTGGGCCACCGTGACATCCCCCGAACCGAAGGACCTGGTACCGGGTACCCCATTGCCCTGACGTGGGGGCGCTCCAGATCTATAGATAGATATATACATAGATCGATAGATATTATATATTTATATCTATATTTATGTCTGTCTGTATCTGTGTGTATAATGGAGTGTGGGTTGGACAAATGTAAAAGAGGAGGTTGGACATTAAATGACATCACAAATCTTTTTTTGTTGTGCAATAATACATCTTTATTTAGCTTGCTAAAACGTATAAAAAAATATCCAAAAAACGCATAAAAAGCCGCATCAAAAAACGCATCAAAAACACAGCTGCGTTTTCTGCCAGGAGATGAAGATTTTGTGCAGAAAATTCTGCACCCAAATCTGCAACGTGTACACATACCCTTAATGTCAATAAAAATGGCATAAGGACCTGATTTTCTACGTTTAACCCATTCTAAAAGATTATAATCAATGTAAATCCTTACTTATTTGTATGGCACTACAAAAACTTCTCCAGCCTGACTTGCAAAAAAATATATCACCACGCTAAGTTGAAGCCGTTTAAAACCGTTTTCGTCTGTGCCCTCCCACATTCATAGTTATTTGTTACGCCGATCTTCTACCCATCAGAATAGGTACTGCACACATTTTTCAGGAATAACAGGTTAAATTAAAAACTTTGAAATATACAGTTTTTTTTCTCTTGTATGCTCACCAGTTTTTGTTTTGGGTTTTTTTTTCTTTTTTTTTAGGGGGTGGGTAGTCATTTTGGTTTAAATTTATTTTTCGTCATTTTTAAAAATAGAGTACACACCAAATTATGGAACAAAAATGTCACTGGCACCATTACTGGCGAGTCTGGTCCTGGCGCCACCCATTCCCACCATGCTCTGCTCGTACCTATACTGTGTGTATTTATACGGTATCGCTGTGTGAGCTGTTCCGACCTCCCAGGCTAAAAGATGACTCTGAAATGTTTCATCAGATCCATGTAGTGAGAATAATTGTGTATATGTGAAAGCAGTGCTGAAGGCATTTCAGGAGGCAATAAACATGGCCGTGTTCGGAATGGCTGCCAGATGTGGGCCATGAAGGAAATGGCAAACTCTCATTGTGTTTACTGTATGGTTTAGCCGAATGTAACTATTGGATTTAATGACGCATTTCTGAACTCGCTGATTGAGGAAGTCGTACATGACGGTAGGAGTCGGTATTTACTCCAGTCATTGTTCATGAATGATTGCCAGCCAATGTAATGACGGAGACTTGGAAGACCTAATAATTGCTGTGAACTTCGCGTTTCTCCCACACCTCCAATCACTATGCGTGTCACCTTCTAATTAGCCGCCTTACACTAAACTCGGCTTCGTCCCTCCTTTTTTGTTTTAGCAACGCATAACAGGGGCTCTTTGAGGATTAGACCATATGCCCTATGATATGGCTCCACATGATAGATGACAAGTGCTCTTTGTGGGAGAACCCGCATACAGATTTTCTGTGGTAGTGTATAATTTATTGTAAATGCTAAAGCATATTTGTCGTAGAGATCGTCCTATGCAATGGGTTAAGTCCACACTCAAGTACATCCTTGAGACCACTGCAGCCAATCACTGCTGCCAATAGTTTGGAGCGGCACAATGAAGCAACACCAAGTTCGGCTCTGGTGGTCATACACGTGCATGTATCTGTTTATATAATTGCCTTGTAATCTTTTCATTTCCTGTTATGTCCAGATGTCACAGTATCCCAGAATTCCAAGCAGAGGAAGTTCGCTGACCACCATATTGGGACACCCAAGTGATGGGTGTCTCAATATGCAAACTGCTGCTGGCACCAACCCATTGCGTGGTACCACCAGCGGAACACCGTCGCAACACACGCACGTGCAGCCTCTTGCGCAGTACCACCAGCGGAACACCGTTGCGAACACGCCACCTCCGGGATCAGCCGAATGATTCACTGACTGCCACCATCTTTGTACAGGAGGAGCGCATGCGCAGTTTTAATGTGACTGCCGCTATCTGTCTGCACAAAGATGGCGGCGGTCTGATTTACCGCACCTGTGCGAATTATGCACAGGTGCAGTAAATTATTCGGCTGATCCCAGTGGCAGATGCGTGATGTGTCTACAAGCAGAGGAAGCCGGTCACATTAAAAGGGGTTTTCCCATAAACAAAAGTTCATTTTAAAAATTGACTGTGTCTGACCATGTACGAAGCATACAACATCTGGGCAGGGAAGGAAGAAAAAGATAATACTGACATTACAGCAGGGGATCACAGTGGATTCATTTTGTGAGGGAAAATATTTCACTGTCTGTTTTTAAAAAATATTTTACCTCACAAAATGTATCCTCTGCGATCTCCTGCTGTAATGTCAGTAATGTCTTTTGCTTCCTTCCCGCCCAGGAGTTGTGGTATGTTCTGTACACAGTCAGACGCAGGCCATTTTCATGGGAAAACCCCTTTAAAAAGCAAATATCAATGCCAACTTGGCTCCTCATAAAAAGTACGCCAATGACAATGAAAGGAAAGCAGAAAAGGCACAACGTCGAAGACAACAAAGGGCAAATGAGACTCTTGAAGAGCAACAGCATCACTGGGACAAAAACAATGCATATAAGCGCAGGCGTCAAGCACATGAGTCCCCTGATGCAAAAGTCATTAGATTATCACAGGATGCCATTAGGCAACAACAGCGCCGCATGTCTGCCCCCATAGTGACATTACCGCCCTCCCGATGCGATAGCACCGGGCCTCCATCTAGTGTGTATATATTTCATATTTTAACACACACACACACACACACACACACACACACACACACACACACACACACACTGAATTGAGTATTGAACACGAAATAACACAGGGAAAAAGTATTGAACATGCCTACTGAAATGTATTTAATACTTTGTACAAAAGCCTTTGTGGGTGATGACCGCTTCAAAATGCCTCCTGTATGGAGAAGCTAGTCACATGCATTGCTCAGATGTGATTTTGACCCATTCTTCCACTCAAACACTGTTCAAATCCTGACAATCCTGTGGGCACCTTCTTTGAACTTAGCTTTAGTTCTTTCCATAAATTTTCTATTGACTTAAGGTCAGATGATTCAGGCCAGGTGATTGGCTGGGCCGTTCTAGCAGCTTTATTTATTTTACTCTGAAACTAATTGAATGTTTCCTTGGCTGTGTGTTTGGATCATTGTTTTGCTGAATTGTCCACCCTCGTTTCATCTTCGTCATCCTAGTAATAACAGCAGATTTTTTTTCAAGAATGTCATGGTACATATGTCCATTCATCCTTCCTTCAATTATATGAAGTTTGCCAGTGCTGTATGCTGAAAAACAGCCCCCACTGTGACGTGCCCACCTCCAAACTTTACTGTTGGTCATATGCAGTGCCTTTTTGGCCTCCAAACATGGTGTGTATTATGGCATCCAAAGGGTTAAATTTTGGCATCATCTGATCAGATTTTAATCTCTCAGTGTTTCATGCCTGTCTAAATGTTGAGCAAACTTTAAACGTGCTTGACCATGCTGTTTGTTCAGCAATGGTATCTTACATTGTGAGTATGCAACCAGGCCATGGAGGATGAGTGCATTAATTGTTTTCTTTGAAACAATTGTACTGCCTGATTCCAGGTCTTTCTGTAGCTCTCCACAGGTGATCCTTGTACAACTCTTCTGATTGTATAACTCCTCTGTCTGAAATCTTGCGGGAGCACCTGGCCGTGGCCGGTTTATGGTGACATTAGGTTCTTTCCACTTCTGGATTATGACCTCAACAGTGCTCACTGGAGCCTTCAGTAGTTTACAAATTCTTCTGTAACTAATGCCATCTGTATATTTTGCAACCATAAGGTTGTGAAGGTCTTGAGACAGCTCATTGGTTTTACACATCAGAAGATGGTTCTTGTGAGTCACCTTGGTAATGAGACACATTTTTTATAGGCCATCCGTTGAACCAGCTGATATGCTGATATTATTTTTTCACTAAGTGGCAGGATTGCTTTCTAATTATTGATGGATTTCGGCTAGTGTCATGACTTTCCATGGCTTGTTGCACCTTTTTTCTTCATGTGTTCAATACTTTTTCCCTGTGTCATTTCTCATTATTGCATATAACTTAATTTATGGACATCTGTGGTTTGATTTCTTTGCTTGTGTGGATTAGATGGGTTGTTACCTACATTTAGTGATAATGTCATGTCAATAGCACCTTTTTAGAAATATATTTGCTCAGAAAATTCATGACTTGTTCAATATTTATTTCACCCTCTGTGTATAACTGCAGTTTTCTTTAATAATTTCTGGACAACAAAGATCCTAGTCTTTATTTACTATCAAGTTTCTATCAATTTAATGTAATAAATCCAATAAGGATCTAGTACATTTAAGTTGCATGATTAAAACTAGTGCATGACGCCCAAAAATTAGAACTCTAACTTTGGTCAGTGATTGGTTAAGTGCCTTTTCCTCTCACTGGCTGAGGAGGGTCTCTGCTGTGACCAGTGATTGGGTGAGCAGTGGTTCAATGGTGGACAAATATACAGAAGAGTTGAGAAATTCTGCAAAAATGTTTCAGAACTAACCTCTGAGCTCTCCTGAATTCAAAGCTTTCTGGTAGCTGGAGCCCAGCAGAATACTTGTCATCATGAACGGTGAGAAAAACGTTGTGATTAGGCATAGCTCATTGATGGGTTAAGCAAAGTACATACTTTAAGTTATTCCATGTTTTATGTAGTTTTTAACTGTGGAAATTAATAAAAGGAGTTTCCCTTTTAAACTTTACTACTAGGTTATGTGTCATCTTTGGCGTGTTCTCACCACCATGTCTTTCGGTTTAAACCTTTTATGAAGTCATGGCATGACTTCGGGGTAATTATATCATGTAAAGCCGTTTTAAACTTGTTAATAAGAATAATTAGTGTATTGTATAAAATGTAATATTGTGTCCTGTCCTAACGAATTGTATGAAATACCGTACATTTAAGATGACAGGGCACTTAATTAATTTTAACATGCTAGCAGTGCATTTATTGATCTTTGAAATGCAAACCGTTTTACCCATTAGCATGAGGGTCATCAGTTTAGTGTTTTTGCTCATGATTATTGTAGGTGAGTGACCTAAAGGGCAGGTTAGTTGCACAACACTCCAAAGACCTACTGATAGGGAATCTAGATTGTGAGCCTCAGTGGGGACAGCGATGATAATGTGTGTAAGGCGAGGTTCACATTGCGTTTGGGCGATCCGTTTAACGGATCCATTACTTAGCGGCATTAACGCTATGCAACGGATCCGTTAACGCGCCCATAGACTTCCATTATCATAACGCATGTCAAAATCAGCATGCGTTAGCGATGATGCGTTACTTTGTGACGCGCCCTCAAACACGGTCTACCGTGTTTTCGGGGACATTAGGTCTAACGCACAGCGAACGGACGCTAACGCATGTCGACGCAATGGTACCATGCATTAGCGTGACTGTAGAAAAAAAGAGATTTTGTGCATCAGCGTTAGCACTAACGCAATGTGAACCTAGCCTAAAGCGCTGTGAAATCTATTAAATAGGTCATCGCCTAAGGGCACGACTTAACTTTTGAATTTAATTTGTTTAAGGCTATGTGCACACTTGCGTATTTTGCTGCGGATCCGCAGCTGCTGGTCCGCAGCAGCTTTCCATGCGTTTACAGTACAATGTAAACCTATGGATAACGCAATCCGCAGTGCTCATTCTGCGGAAAAAAATGCATGGAAACGCTGCGGGTAATGTCCGCAGCATGCCAATTTTGTGCAGATTCCGCAGCGGTTTACACCTGCTCCATAATAGGAATTCGCAGGTGGATTCCTCACAAAATCCGCAGAAAATCCGCGGTATATCCGCAGGTAAAACGCAGTGCCTTTTACCTGTGGATTTCTCAAATCCGCAGAGCTCAAAATTACGTGTGCACATACCCTAAAGGTCTATAAATGCCATGTTGTTGTTGTGTATTGACTATGGCATTAAAGTCTAAAGTACAGAATAAGTATTATCTCTGATCCACACATCAAGCCAGCCATACACATTAGATATGTCAGCCTAGCTGCCGACCATCCACTAATTGTGAGGGGGGGTCTCCTTACTCTTCCCCCAATAGTAGATGCCATAGCAGGTGAGTTTCAGGCAGTTTGATTTAACGTTCTCAGTCCTTTTGATTTTGGGGTGATAAGTCACTATTGGTGAATCTGACAGTGACTTATTCCCTATGTCCACTCAGCAGAACAGAACATGCATATGTCTGGGGGGATTTGCGTTGGAAGATGGCAGTTGGCAGATGGTTATGTTATGTGTGGCCGGCCTTACTATTGCAAGGTAGCTGTTAATTACAACGGTAAGGTTCATGTGCCCATCCATGCTTCCATTCTGCTATAAATTTTGGTCACTTTCACACTTGTATTTAGGTTAATATTTTGCATTACTGCTTTATGTTCAATTTCCTGTTTTCATTTAAAGAGTAATACGTAAGCGTATGTTCCCATGGAGGCTTTTGACTGCCTTACTATGACTTATGGGTTGTCACCTTCCTAGCCCTTGTTTATTTGTTGGACCAACTATCAGAATCAATTAATTATTTTCTAAATATTTTAATTATTTTATGTGTAGTTTGGCCACTTGTGAGTCCTTCTTGGTGATTAATAGAGTTGAGCGAATTTGTTCGGAATCGGTCGCTGAATCTGAATTTGCCATATTCATTTCATATTGGTACCCTATTCGTGCCAAATGTATGTTAGTTGATTGGTTCCAAACATATTTGGTAGTTTCTACTCCTATTGACTCTAATGACGTTCAGCTGTCTTCGATTAATATTGCAAAAACAATATTTGCTGCCAACCGAATTCGAACAAATTCACTCAACTCTAATGACTAATAATACCATGAAGTCAAATGGTTTAGTTTGTAATTGTGACTTTTTATTTATTCATTCATTTCTTCTAGGGCACCATGGCCAAAATGGAGGGTAAGACCTCACTCCTGGACAACATGATAGGTGTAGGGGATATGGTGCTGTTGGAACCACTTGATGAAGAATCCTTCATCAATAACCTCAAAAAACGTTTTGATCACAGTGAGATTTACGTAAGTATATATTCATGTTTTTGTATATACATTGAGCTCCGGTTCACTACAAACCCAGACCAGTATTACAATTGTGTATGCAGACTCCTCCCTGGTTGGAATTTAACCTAAACCTCCAGGGCACATTTGCAGAAAACGCAACCATGAGTAATTGTTTGAATACTGCTTTCATTCCGCCTCTCAAAGATCGCAGTAAGGCTCGGCGCTCATTTATCCTGCGCTCTGCACTGAGCGCTTACAAGAGGGATTTCTGTAGGTGGCACTAGAGTCCTCGTCCTCTTCCTCTCTCAAGAGACAATTTGCATATTTCCCAGAGGAGCATTGTAGCTTTAAGTCTCCTCACCTCGACATGCTTATTATGTCACTCTCCGCAAGGAGAAACGATACTTCTTGGATCCCGGTCAGACGCCTCTCAATCAGCCAAACCAGATCTCCACTTTGCACTGACGAGGGGCAGTACCCCGAAACAGTGTCTGCAAACTGAGATTCTGGTTTGGCTGTTATCCGAAGTCATGTGACAAGGCTCGTTAAAGGGTCGACATTGATAGGATTGCTACTTCCAATTGGTGGCACTAGAGTTCTAGTCCTCTTCCTCTCTGAAGAGACAATTTGTATAATTACTGTTATAACCACTATTCTGGTGTCAGGGAGGAGCGATTTATTTTACCCTGGTGCTGAAATTGCCTCTTATTTTCTTTCTCAAGAAAATAAACTCAACTTGCACATGTCTTTGTTCATAATTTATAAGAAATTATGTAATAAGTTTAGTTTACTTGCATTTTGTGCAACCGTATAAGCATTTCTATTATGCAGATTCCTCCTATTTACCCAATTTCCATCTTTATCACCTGTGTTTTAACAATAATTTTTTATTGAAGATTTATGTCTACAAACAAGGTACATACTGAGAACCTTTTTAAAGCCATATGTTTTAAAAGAATACATATAGAGGGAGGAACAAACGATTAGCAGACAAGAGGGTATAAGGGTAAGGGAGGGGAAAAAAGCTTGAGGAGGAGGAGGGTTTATTATATCCAGTTCCAATTAAATGACTCCCTAAGAGTCAGGGGAGTCGGGAGCGTTTAGACGAGATACAGGTGTAGCAAAGGGGGTATGATTGGCATATTCTGCCCAGGGGAGCCATACTTTCTCAAATTTGTGAATTGTGGCTGTAAGTATGGCTGATAGTTTTTCATTAATCATATACCAGGAAAGACGTCTTTTAACTTCAGATAGATCTAGGCCTGTTTTTTCCTACGCCAATGCTATGGTTTGTTTGGCTGGTAAAAATATGAATGCAATGAGGGCTTGGGTGTGTTTAGGGGCATTGAGGATACATTTAAGTAAAGCTTCCCAAGGGTTTTTTTTAGGTTAATATTTGTGATTGAGGGAATAAGGTGGTATACTCTAATCCAAAGTCTACGTACTATCGGACATAACCACCGTATGTGGAACATATCACCGGAGGAATTATAATCCCTAAAACAGTTGGGGGAGTAGTTAGTAACAGCCATGGCCACTCTAGAGGGGGTCAGGTACCACCTGGTCAGCACCTTATAATTCATTTCCAACATTAAGGTGTTTAGTAATCCTCCAGTAGGGGAGGACTGTTGTGAATCTGCTTTTGGGCTCCTTCTGGTGGTGGCTAGTGGTACTGGTGACTCGGGTGTGTTTTCTTTCTCAGTTCACCTGTTTTCATCAGTAGTGGGGAGTTCCTATTTATTCCTGCTCTTCAGTCATTGCCTTGCCGGCCATCAATGTAACCAGAGCCTTTCTGTTGCATGTTCCTGCTCCTAGACTACTGTTCAGCTAAGTTGGACTCTTAGTCCTAAGTTTGTTTGCATTTTTTGTTCCAGTTTGCAGTTATATCATTCTCTGTAGCTGGAAGCTCTTGTGGGCTGAAATTACCACTCCGGTGTCATGAGTTGACACATGAGTCTTAAAGTAATTTCAGGATGGTATTTTAAAAGGGTTTTCAGCTGACCGTGCAGTTCCCTTTTGTATCTTTCTACTATCTAGTAAGCGGACCTCGCTTTGCTGAACCTACCTTCATACTACGTATGTCTTTTCCTCTGAACTCACCGTCAATATATGTGGGGGGCTTCTGTCTCCTTTTCGGGGGAATTTCCCTAGAGGTAAGCCAGGTCTGTTTTTTTCCTCTACTAGGGTTAGTTAGTCCTCCGGCTGGCGAGAGACGTCTAGGGATAAAACTTAGGCACGCCCCCCGGCCACTATTAGTTGTGTGGTAGGTTTAGCTCACGGTCAGCTCGAGATTCCATCACCCAAGAGCTCGTCCGTTATTTATGTGTCCTGACGTTCCCCTGCCATTGGGAACCATGACAGTATGGCCGGCCTAGTGTTAAAACTGTTGGCAGAAGAAAGGAGAGAAAAAGAAGTCTGCAAATTTTTTATTTTTTTTTTCCTTGGTGCTTGCTCTATAGTTGAATCAGTTGCATTTCAGCTCTAATTGCAGTCTTTGTCTCCCTCTCCTTCTAACCCTTGAATGGCTCTGATCTCACCTGCTTAAAATGGATCCTCAGAGCTTGGCTACAGGTTTGAATAATCTTGCCACAAAAGTTCAAGATTTACAGGATTTTGTTATACATGCTCCTATATCTGAACCTAGAATTCCTATACCAGAATTTTTCTCCGGAGATAGATCTCGTTTTTTGAATTTCAAATATAATTGTAAATTATTTCTTTCTCTGAGACCTCGCTCCGCTGGAGATCCCGCACAGCAGGTTAAGATTGTAATTTCCTTGCTGCGAGGTGACCCTCAAGATTGGGCATTTGCATTGGCACCAGGGGATCCTGCGTTGCTCAATGTGGATGCGTTTTTTCTGGCTTTGGGGTTGCTTTATGAGGAACCTAATTTAGAGATTCAGGCTGAAAAAGCCTTGATGGCCCTGTCTCAAGGGCAAGATGAAGCTGAAATATACTGCCAAAAATTTCGTAAATGGTCTGTGCTTACTCAGTGGAATGAGTGCGCTTTGGCGGCGAATTTCAGAGAGGGTCTCTCTGATGCCATTAAGGATGTTATGGTGGGGTTCCCTGCGCCTACTGGTCTGAATGAGTCCATGACAATGGCTATTCAGATTGATCGGTGTTTGCGGGAGCGTAAACCTGTGCACCATTTGGCGGTGTCTTCTGAGAAGGCGCCAGAGAATATGCAATGTGATAGAATTCTGTCCAGAAGCGAACGGCAGAATTTTAGGCGAAAAAATGGGTTGTGCTTCTATTGTGGGGATTCAACTCATGTTATATCAGCATGCTCTAGACGCACAAAGAAGCTTGATAAGTCTGTTTCAATTGGCACTTTACAGTCTAAGTTTATTCTGTCTGTGACCTTGATTTGTTCATTATCGTCAATTACCGCGGACGCCTATGTCGACTCTGGCACCGCTTTGAGTCTTATGGATTGGTCCTTTGCCAGGCGCTGTGGGTTTAATCTAGAGCCTCTGGAAGTCCCTATACCTCTGAAGGGTATTGATTCTACGCCATTGGCTAGTAATAAACCACAATACTGGACACAAGTGACTATGCGTATGACTCCAGACCATCAGGAGGTGATTCGCTTCCTTGTGTTGTACAATCTACATGATGTTTTGGTGCTCGGATTGCCATGGTTACAATCTCATAATCCAGTCCTTGACTGGAAAGCAATGTCTGTGTTAAGCTGGGGATGTCAGGGGGCTCATGGGGACGTACCTTTGGTTTCCATTTCATCATCTATTCCCTCTGAGATTCCGGCATTTTTGTCTGATTATCGTGATGTTTTTGAGGAGCCTAAGCTTGGTTCACTCCCTCCTCACAGAGATTGCGATTGTACCATAGATCTGATTCCAGGCAGTAAATTTCCAAAGGGTCGTTTGTTTAATTTATCCGTACCTGAACATGTTGCTATGCGAGAGTATATTAAGGAGTCCCTGGAAAAGGGACATATTCGTCCTTCTTCATCTCCCTTAGGAGCCGGTTTTTTCTTTGTGTCTAAAAAAGATGGCTCTTTGAGGCCGTGTATTGATTATCGACTCTTGAATAAAATTACAGTCAAATATCAGTATCCTTTGCCACTGCTGACTGATTTGTTTGCTCGAATAAAGGGGGCTAAGTGGTTCTCTAAGATTGATCTCCGTGGGGCGTATAATTTGGTGCGAATTAAGCAGGGGGATGAGTGGAAAACCGCATTTAATACGCCCGAGGGCCATTTTGAGTATTTAGTAATGCCTTTTGGTCTTTCAAATGCCCCTTCAGTCTTTCAGTCCTTTATGCATAACATTTTCCGTGAATATTTGGATAAATTTATGATTGTGTATCTGGATGATATTTTGATTTTTTCGGATGACTGGGACTCTCATGTCCAACAAGTCAGGAGGGTTTTTCAGGTTTTGCGGGCTAATTCCTTGTGTGTGAAGGGTTCTAAGTGTATTTTTGGGGTTCAAAAGATTTCTTTTTTGGGGTACATTTTTTCCCCTTCTTCCATTGAGATGGATCCTGTCAAGGTTTGGGCTATTTGTGATTGGACGCAACCTACTTCTCTTAAGACCCTTCAGAAATTCTTGGGCTTTGCTAATTTTTATCGTCGATTTATAACTGGTTTTTCGGATGTTGCTAAACCTTTGACTGATTTGACTAAAAAGGGTGCTGATGTTGCTGATTGGTCCCCTGCTGCTGTGGAGGCCTTTCGGGAGCTTAAGCGCCGCTTTTCTTCTGCCCCTGTGTTGCGTCAGCCTGATGTTGCTCTTCCTTTTCAGGTTGAGGTCGACGCTTCCGAGATCGGAGCTGGGGCGGTTTTGTCGCAGAAAAGTTCCGACTGCTCCGTGATGAGACCTTGTGCGTTCTTTTCTCGAAAATTTTCGCCCGCCGAGCGAAACTATGATATTGGTAATCGGGAGCTTTTGGCTATGAAGTGGGCTTTTGAGGAGTGGCGTCATTGGCTTGAGGGGGCTAGACATCAGGTGGTGGTATTGACCGATCACAAGAATCTGATTTATCTTGAGTCTGCCAAGCGCCTGAATCCTAGACAGGCGCGCTGGTCGTTGTTTTTCTCTCGGTTTAATTTTGTGGTCTCATACCTACCAGGTTCTAAAAATGTGAAGGCAGATGCCCTTTCTAGGAGTTTTGAGCCTGATTCCCCTGGTGATTCTGAACCTACAGGTATCCTTAAGGATGGGGTGATATTATCTGCTGTTTCCCCAGACCTGCGACGGGCTTTGCAGGAGTTTCAGGCGGATAGACCTGATCGTTGCCCGCCTGGTAGACTGTTTGTTCCTGATGATTGGACCAGTAGAGTCATCTCGGAGGTTCATTCTTCTGCGTTGGCAGGTCATCCTGGAATCTTTGGTACTCGGGATTTGGTGGCTAGGTCCTTCTGGTGGCCTTCCCTGTCTCGAGACGTACGAGTTTTTGTGCAGTCTTGTGATGTTTGTGCTCGGGCCAAGCCTTGTTGTTCTCGGGCTAGCGGATTGTTGTTATCTTTGCCTATTCCGAAGAGGCCTTGGACTCACATCTCTATGGATTTTATTTCTGATCTCCCTGCTTCTCAGAAAATGTCTGTCATCTGGGTAGTGTGTGACCGTTTTTCAAAGATGGTTCATTTGGTACCTTTGCCTAAGTTGCCTTCCTCATCCGAATTGGTTCCTCTGTTTTTTCAAAATGTGGTTCGCTTGCATGGTATTCCGGAAAATATCGTTTCTGACAGGGGGACCCAGTTCGTGTCTAGATTTTGGCGGGCATTCTGTGCTAGGATGGGCATTGATTTGTCTTTTTCGTCTGCGTTCCATCCTCAGACTAATGGCCAGACGGAGCGAATTAATCAGACCTTGGAGACTTATTTGAGGTGTTTTGTGTCTGCGGATCAGGATGACTGGGTTGCCTTTTTGCCGTTGGCAGAGTTTGCCCTCAATAATCGGGCTAGTTCTGCCACTTTGGTTTCTCCTTTCTTTTGCAATTCGGGGTTTCACCCTCGTTTTTCTTCTGGTCAGGTGGAGTCTTCGGATTGTCCTGGAGTGGATACTATGGTGGATAGGTTGCATCGGATTTGGGGACAGGTGGTGGACAATTTGAAGTTGTCCCAGGAGAAGACTCAGCATTTTTCCAACCGCCGTCGTCGTGTTGGTCCTCGTCTTCGTGTTGGGGACTTGGTGTGGTTGTCTTCCCGTTTTGTCCCTATGAGGGTTTCTTCTCCTAAGTTTAAGCCTCGGTTCATCGGTCCTTATAGGATTTTGGAGATTCTTAACCCTGTATCCTTTCGTTTAGACCTTCCGGCATCTTTCGCTATCCATAATGTCTTCCATCGGTCGTTGTTGCGGAGGTATGAGGTGCCGGTTGTTCCTTCTACCGAGCCTCCTGCTCCTGTGCTGGTTGAGGGTGAATTGGAGTATGTTGTGGAGAAAATCTTGGACTCCCGTATTTCCAGACGGAGACTACAATATCTGGTTAAGTGGAAAGGTTATGGTCAAGAAGATAATTCTTGGGTAACTGCTTCTGATGTTCACGCCTCTGATTTGGTTCGTGCCTTTCATAGGGCTCATCCGGATCGCCCTGGTGGTTCTTGTGAGGGTTCGGTGCCCCCTCCTTGAGGGGGGGGTACCGTTGTGAATCTGCTTTTGGGCTCCTTCTGGTGGTGGCTAGTGGTACTGGTGACTCGGGTGTGTTTTCTTTCTCAGTTCACCTGTTTTCATCAGTAGTGGGGAGTTCCTATTTATTCCTGCTCTTCAGTCATTGCCTTGTCGGCCATCAATGTAACCAGAGCCTTTCTGTTGCATGTTCCTGCTCCTAGACTACTGTTCAGCTAAGTTGGACTCTTAGTCCTAAGTTTGTTTGCATTTTTTGTTCCAGTTTGCAGTTATATCATTCTCTGTAGCTGGAAGCTCTTGTGGGCTGAAATTACCACTCCGGTGTCATGAGTTGACACATGAGTCTTAAAGTAATTTCAGGATGGTATTTTAAAAGGGTTTTCAGCTGACTGTGCAGTTCCCTTTTGTATCTTTCTACTATCTAGTAAGCGGACCTCGCTTTGCTGAACCTACCTTCATACTACGTATGTCTTTTCCTCTGAACTCACCGTCAATATATGTGGGGGGCTTCTGTCTCCTTTTCGGGGGAATTTCCCTAGAGGTAAGCCAGGTCTGTTTTTTCCTCTACTAGGGTTAGTTAGTCCTCCGGCTGGCGAGAGACGTCTAGGGATAAAACTTAGGCACGCCCCCCGGCCACTATTAGTTGTGTGGTAGGTTTAGCTCACGGTCAGCTCGAGATTCCATCACCCAAGAGCTCGTCCATTATTTATGTGTCCTGACGTTCCCCTGCCATTGGGAACCATGACAGAGGACGAAATTTGAGACCTTTCAGAGTCCGAGTGGAACCAATGTCGGACTCCCAGCGAGAAGTGTAGGTTAAGTTGCGCCTATGTGAGGGGGAGTTAATGTGGGAATAAAGAGGTGATATAGCATCTGGGGCATGTGGGTTTTGGTGGCATCTTTGCGCAAAAGGGGTAAACATATAAGGTGGGGTAGAATTTCTTAGCAATGAGGTGACAGTGTTTGAGTTGCAGATATCGAAATATTTCTCTGGGAGGGAAATTATATTTTTCTTGCAGAGCGGGAAATGGAATAATGCCATCAACGTTAAAAAGATGATGGACTCTTGTGATCCCTGCTGTGACCCATAAACGAATGTTCCAAAGGGACTCATTACCTGGGGGAAATTGTGGATAGCCCCAGAGGGGGGCAAGAGGCAAAAAGGAAGAGATTAATTTCAAAGAATATTTCAAAGCGTCCCAAATTTTGAGGGAATGTGCTATGATAGGATTCGTAATTTGTCTACGTTGGGCTGGGAGGATCCATAGCAAGGCATCGAGGGTCCCTGGGTGGCACTTGGGAGCTTCCAGTGAAGGCCACAGAGGTGGTTCCGAATAGGCGTGATATAAGGTTAATTGGACTAGTTGGGTTGCCTTGTAGTATTTAGAAAGGTTTGGAAGGTCTCACTTTAAGCGATGTCGATAAAGAGTAGCTCTGTTAACCCTCGGGAGGCCACTCCCCCAGACAAGTGTTAACTAATCGCTGGGCTGTTTTGAGGTAGTGCAATGGGACAGGGATTGGCAAAACTTGAAATAATTTGGGAGTAAAGTCATCTTAAGTGCTTGTACGTGGCCTAGCCAGGACAGGTGTAGCTTCTCCCATGTCTGAAGTAGCAAGCAAATTTTACGAAGAATTTGAGGGTAATTGGCTGAGAAGAGGGAGTCTAGACTGGCTGTTGACTTCACTTCCAGGTATTCTAGGTGGATAATGGCCCATTGAAAAGGGAAAATTATAACCTGTATTTTAGACTAGTGAACCTAGCAGCCGCCAGAGCATCTGGTAGTAGCCACTCGGTGCATGTGATTTATACATTTTTTTTCTTCTCAATGTATGAAAAAAAACCGACCCTCTGACTGATTATTCTGATCATACTTTGATCACATTGTGGTCCATCTTTCTCGGAAATGGAAAATCAGATGTGTGAAAGAGCCCTAAGGCTGTGTGCCCACGCTCTGTAATGATAACGTTCTGGTCGCAGCATATTTTTGCTGCTTCCAAAATGCTGCGTTGTATAGTACAAGCACAGTGGATGGGATTAATAGAAATCCTACGCCCATTGTGTTTTTTTTGCGCTGAGTAAAATCACCTGCCTTGCGGGTTTCTGAGCCACAGCATGTCACTCTCTCTTGCGGGAACGCTCATTCTTCTGTGCAAAATTGCCTCATAGAATTGCATTGTCAGTTTTAAAAACAAACAAACAAAAAAAAAACCACGTGCGTTTACGCCGTTGTGTTTAGCCTTCTTTAACCTAATAAATAATTTAAAAACAAACAAACAAAACTTTGGGTCCCCCCTTTTTTTTGATAACCAGCCAAGGTAAAGCCGATAGCTGTGGGCTTCTATTATACGGCTGGGAAGGTCCCTGGATTTTGGTGCCTTCCCAGCCTTAAATACAAGCCCATAGCCACCCCGGAATAGGTGTGTCACATTAGATGCTCCAACTCTGGCACTTTTCCCGGATCTTCCCAATTGCCCCAGTGCAGTGGCAATCAGGGCAAAGATGGTTGGGGTTTGACACCTGTGATTTTTGACAAATCACAGCTGCCATCAACCCCTGGTATTAGTAATGGGGGAACACAGCTACCGTAAGCAACGAATCCAAAGTAGTCCAGTAAAGTATACATGAAAAACATATATAAAAAGACATAAAAGCAAGAGACACGCCCTCATTCACCAATTTATTACTCAAAATGTCCCCACGAAGCTCCACCTTAGTCCACGTTCCTCGATGTCTCCAGCGATTTTGTGACGATTAGTAAAGTGACGGGTATTCACAGGTGCTGGGTAGTGACGACACTCATCTCGCCGGCTCCCGCTGCGCTCAGTCAGACCTGGCCACCTTCTCAGGCTGATAATACAAGCCCACAGCGGTCTGCTTTACCTTGGCTGGTTTTCAAAAATAGGAGGGACTCTACTTTTTTGTTTTGTTTTTTAATTGAATTAGGTTATACATGTACTGTAAACTACACACGGCACTAATTGTATATCTGACAGATATCTATGTACTGTATCTATCTGCAGAAATTCATCATCTTGAAAGTCTGAGCAAACAGTGCCCGTGGTAACGTATCCTAAGGCTATGTGCACACGTCAGGATTTCTGGCAGAAATTTTCCTGACAAAAACCGGACATTTCTGCCAGAAATCCGCATGCGTTTTTCCCGCTGTTTTGACGTGTTTTTTGTGTTTTTTTTTTCAAAACCCCTTTCTCATGTACAGCACCATGGAATTAATGGTGCTATATAAATAAATAAATAAATAAATAATAATAATAATAATAATAATAAAATAGCCTAAAGCATCTGTAGATCAGTTACTTTGTTTGAAAAGGAGCTGATGTGCAGTACTCAGCAGCAGCAGGTACACATTGACCAGAGCTGGGCGCTGCAACTCTGTTCATTTAATACATCCGCTGATTGGTCAGGGAGTCAAGTATTAAATCACTGATCTGATAGTGATGACTTGTGTGTAAAGGAAACCTCTCGCCAAGTTTTTTTTTTTTCGAATCATTCTGAGAGCAACATGATGTAGGGGCACTGACTCTAGTTACAGTGATGTATCACTTACTGGGCTGCTTACTGCAGTTTTTATAAAATCAGTTCTCTGAATGCTGAGCTCTGCATAACCCCACCCACACCACTGATTGGCAGCTTTCTGCCTATCCACAGTGCACACAGAAAGCTGCCAATTGGTGGTGGAGGTGGGGTTATACTGAGCTCATGAATATGGAGGACAAGACGGCACCAGGTTTACTAGTCCTATAGTGATAATGCCCCCTCGGCCTCTGTGCTTTATAATAATGCCCTTCGATGCCTCCTCAATAATAATAATAATGACCTTCCATTGTGTCTCCTTATAACAATGACCCCTCCACTGTGTAATAATAATAAGTTAGGCATTGTTTATATAGCGCTATCATATTCCACAGCGCTTTACGTACATTATCATACCTGTCCCCAATGGGGCTTACAATCTAAATGTCCTGTCAGTATGTCTTTGGAGTGTGGGAGGAAACCCAGGACCACAGTGCTGCGGTGCTAACCTTGTGCCTCGTGCTGCCCACTGCCTTATACATCACCCTCAACTCTGCCTCTTTTTAAGTTTCCCTCCATTGTGCATCCGCTTTGCTTGCAAAAGGATAAAAACCCCTGATGCCTCAACCTAGCTCCTTGAGAAGTGGTGATGTGCTCTTCCACTCATGCCCTGCGTGGCACCAGCCTGTGTAGGCTTGAAGTGTCCTGCGGCCTGTCTAAGTGGCTGAGCAGAGAGACTGTGTCTGTTAAGTTTCTGCAGTTTTGCCTCAGGATGTTGACGCTATGAAGTGTTGTGCGTTGATACGGCCCAATGCCAGAGCGGCACATCTGTCATTTGCCAGATGGACAATCCGGCTCCATTTGTGAACATGCTGTAACCTGTGCAGACGTCACTGTACATAGAGGGGGGGAATAGCGGAGTTGTGATCTTATGTGATCTATTGCCTTTATTGTAATTATAATTTATTGCGATATGGAAATTAACAAAAGGCACACAGAAAATGTTTTTGACCTTTTTAAAGCAATTTGTCTGAAGGTCAAGTTTGCAATTTGTGCTTTTATTAAAAATCCTCCCAGTTGTCAAGCGGGAATTTTTAATGTTGTAGCATACAGCTCATTGCCTAGATTACCGGCCCCTATGCTGTCCCAGCGTGGCTATTAGCTGGTCAAGGAGCTCAGCACGAGCAAACTCTCTGCTCTCCAGCCTGCTGGTGCCGCTCCGGTGCTGGCAGAATCGTTGGGTCAGACCAGCTTCAGTTACCCACCCTGCTCCCGTGCTGCAGAGGCGCAGCTACATGCAGGTGGACGGTGTGGATCCGTGTGGGTGGTGCTGGCAGGATCGCTGGGTCAGACGGGCTTCAGTCACCCACTCTGCTTCCGTGCTGCAGAGGCGCAGCTGCATGCAGGTGGACGGTGTGTGGATCCGTATAGGTGGTGCTGGCAGGATCGCTGGGTCAGACGGGCTTCAGTCACCCACTCTGCTTCCGTGCTGCAGAGGCGCAGCTGCATGCAGGTGGACGGTGTGTGGATCCGTGTGGGTGGTGCTGGCAGGATCGATGGGTCAGACCAGCTTCCGTCACCCACCCTGCTCCTGTGCTGCAGAGGCGCAGCTACATGCAGGTGGACGGTGTGTGGATCCGTGTGGGTGGTGCTGGCAGGATTGCTGGGTCAGACCAGCTTCAGTTACCCACCCTGCTCCCGTGCTGCAGAGGCGCAGCTACATGCAGGTGGACGGTGTGGATCCGTGTGGGTGGTGCTGGCAGGATCGCTGGGTCAGAAGGGCTTCAGTCACCCACCTCTGCTTCCGTGCTGCAGAGGCGCAGCTGCATGCAGGTGGACGGTGTGTGGATCCGTGTGGGTGGTGCTGGCAGGATCGCTGGGTCAGACGGTCTTCAGTCACCCACTCTGCTTCCGTGCTGCAGAGGCACAGCTGCATGCAGGTGGACGGTGTGTGGATCCGTGTGGGTGGTGCTGGCAGGATCGATGGGTCAGACCAGCTTCCGTCACCCACCCTGCTCCTGTGCTGCAGAGGCGCAGCTACATGCAGGTGGACGGTGTGTGGATCCGTGTGGGTGGTGCTGGCAGGATTGCTGGGTCAGACCAGCTTCAGTTACCCACCCTGCTCCCGTGCTGCAGAGGCGCAGCTACATGCAGGTGGACGGTGTGGATCCGTGTGGATGGTGCTGGCAGGATCGCTGGGTCAGACGGGTTTCAGTTACCCACCCTGCTCCCGTGCTGCAGAGGCACAGCTACATGCAGGTGGATTGTGTGGATCCGTGTGGGTGGTGCTGGCAGGATCGCTGGGTCAGACGGGCTTCAGTCACCCACCTCTGCTTCTGTGCTGCAGAGGCGCAGCTGCATGCAGGTGGACGGTGTGTGGATCCGTGTGGGTGGTGCTGGCAGGATCGCTGGGTCAGACGGGCTTCAGTCACCCACTCTGCTTCCGTGCTGCAGAGGCGCAGCTGCATGCAGGTGGACGGTGTGTGGATCCGTGTGGGTGGTGCTGGCAGGATCGATGGGTCAGACCAGCTTCCGTCACCCACCCTGCTCCTGTGCTGCAGAGGCGCAGCTACATGCAGGTGGACGGTGTGTGGATCCGTGTGGGTGGTGCTGGCAGGATTGCTGGGTCAGACCAGCTTCAGTTACCCACCCTGCTCCCGTGCTGCAGAGGCGCAGCTACATGCAGGTGGACGGTGTGGATCCGTGTGGATGGTGCTGGCAGGATCGCTGGGTCAGACGGGTTTCAGTTACCCACCCTGCTCCCGTGCTGCAGAGGCACAGCTACATGCAGGTGGATTGTGTGGATCCGTGTGGGTGGTGCTGGCAGGATCGCTGGGTCAGACGGGCTTCAGTCACCCACCTCTGCTTCTGTGCTGCAGAGGCGCAGCTGCATGCAGGTGGACGGTGTGTGGATCCGTGTGGGTGGTGCTGGCAGGATCGCTGGGTCAGACGGGCTTCAGTCACCCACTCTGCTTCCGTGCTGCAGAGGCGCAGCTGCATGCAGGTGGACGGTGTGTGGATCCGTGTGGGTGGTGCTGGCAGGATCGATGGGTCAGACCAGCTTCCGTCACCCACCCTGCTCCTGTGCTGCAGAGGCGCAGCTACATGCAGGTGGACGGTGTGTGGATCCGTGTGGGTGGTGCTGGCAGGATTGCTGGGTCAGACCAGCTTCAGTTACCCACCCTGCTCCCGTGCTGCAGAGGCGCAGCTACATGCAGGTGGACGGTGTGGATCCGTGTGGATGGTGCTGGCAGGATCGCTGGGTCAGACGGGTTTCAGTTACCCACCCTGCTCCCGTGCTGCAGAGGCACAGCTACATGCAGGTGGATTGTGTGGATCCGTGTGGGTGGTGCTGGCAGGATCGCTGGGTCAGACGGGCTTCAGTCACCCACCTCTGCTTCTGTGCTGCAGAGGCGCAGCTGCATGCAGGTGGACGGTGTGTGGATCCGTGTGGGTGGTGCTGGCAGGATCGCTGGGTCAGACGGGCTTCAGTCACCCACTCTGCTTCCGTGCTGCAGAGGCGCAGCTGCATGCAGGTGGACGGTGTGTGGATCCGTGTGGGTGGTGCTGGCAGGATCGATGGGTCAGACCAGCTTCCGTCACCCACCCTGCTCCTGTGCTGCAGAGGCGCAGCTACATGCAGGTGGACGGTGTGTGGATCCGTGTGGGTGGTGCTGGCAGGATTGCTGGGTCAGACCAGCTTCAGTTACCCACCCTGCTCCCGTGCTGCAGAGGCGCAGCTACATGCAGGTGGACGGTGTGGATCCGTGTGGATGGTGCTGGCAGGATCGCTGGGTCAGACGGGTTTCAGTTACCCACCCTGCTCCCGTGCTGCAGAGGCACAGCTACATGCAGGTGGATTGTGTGGATCCGTGTGGGTGGTGCTGGCAGGATCGCTGGGTCAGACGGGCTTCAGTCACCCACCTCTGCTTCTGTGCTGCAGAGGCGCAGCTGCATGCAGGTGGACGGTGTGTGGATCCGTGTGGGTGGTGCTGGCAGGATCGATGGGTCAGACCAGCTTCCGTCACCCACCCTGCTCCTGTGCTGCAGAGGCGCAGCTACATGCAGGTGGACGGTGTGGATCCGTGTGGGTGGAACGCTGACTTGCTTGTTCTAGTAATGGCGCAAGAGGGGGTGGAGGGTTTATTTAGTAGTTACTCTTCACTTTATAGCTCTAGAAGGCTGCAGGAATGTTCTGTATTGCACTTTAGTGACAGTCTCCAATGTGTAAACTTGTAAATAGGTGTAATGAGCTTGGGAATAATGCCAAGTGCTATATTAACTTGTGGGAGTGCGCATGCCAAAACGTAATAAAGCCCAGGAATGTAACTTATTGGCTCTACTTTATTAAAGAACAGAACAGCACATGTACAGCTGTTGTTAATGTGCCCACGTACAAATGTCAGCCATACCCTTAATTCTCCGCACATGAAGGTAACGGTACTGTGCAGCAGTGCTGGACCTCCCCTTATTGTCACTCTTACAAAACACGCAGAACTTGTTGTTTGAGTCGCACCATAATCCTCTCATGAAGATGTCACACTGTGTCGAATATCATTCCCCAATGCTGAGTTTTTATACACGGAATGTTAAGAACTCACTATAAATAAACTAACTCTACAAATACATCTAGGTTAAAGGGAATGTGTCAGCAGAGTTTTGATGCCTCATCTGAGAGCAGCGTGATGTAGGGACAGAGACCCTGAATCCAATGATGTATCACTTAGGTTACTGGGTATAACATTTCTGACACAATCAGTTTTTTTAGATTTGGCAATGCAGCAGAGCGGAGAAAGCTAGCCCCGCCCACACCACAGATAACCCCGCCCACACCAGGCTCTCTGTAGACAGATGCTTATCACAGAAGGGGGTGGAGTCAGACCAGGGCTCACTGCAGTGTTAACGACAAGGTGATTAAACCTATGGTATAAGTAAACCGCACACAGCAGGATAAGTTCAGGATACTAAGGGTATGTGTCCACGTTCAGGATTGCTTCAGGATTTGGTCAGGATTTTTCATCAGTATCTGTAAGCCAAAACCAGGAGTGGGTGATAAATGCAGAAGTGGTGCATATGTTTCTGTTATACCTTTCATCTGATTGCTTCTCTCCTGGTTTTGGCTTATAAATACTGATATAAAATCATGACCAAATCCTGATGCAATCCTGAACGTGGACACATACCCTAACCCTACCTCATTCTGTCCTCAGATTACATAGCAATACCTGCTGACAGATTGTCTTAACCCATTATCTACCAATGTCCTTTTTTTGGGACGCCTAATCTTTAGCTTCTAGCAACTAAGATTTTATAATTTTTATAATTCGGTCCAATTTTTTGTGTTGTGTTTGTAAAATGAATGTTTTCAAAATAGAAAATCATGTCATTGTCATTTTTAATTAAATATCGGGACGCCTTTTTCTGAAAAATCCGTACTTGTAAACATTTTAATTTGGCAAGTAATGGGTTAATATAAGCATTTGCAGAATGGGCTAGTTAAAAACTAACAAACTTATCAGTTACTCGCCCTCTGTGCTCCGGCAATGTCACTGCACTGACTGTCCTCTTTGGGACCGCTGCAGCCAGTCACTAAGCTCAGCTTCTTGTGACCTCACTCTGCGATGCGTGCAGTGCCCGGTACCATCATTGTACTCTCTGCATTGCCTTCATCGCGCCCTCTAGTCGTGGATGGCGGTCACCAGAAGAGTGTGTGGGGAACTATTGATGACATTATCGTATGCTCCATTGTATAATACACACAGAGAATTGAGCTTTAGCTTTCTGTCTAAACTAATGGCATTTATTGTCTTTCTTTCCAGACCTACATAGGTAGCGTGGTGATATCTCTAAACCCCTACAGATCGCTGCCCATTTACACACCAGACAAAGTGGAAGAATACAGAAATCGCAACTTCTATGAACTGAGTCCACACATGTGAGTGTTGTGTGTCGTCAGTAATCCTATAGAATTAATTGTAGCAAATGTGTCATCTGATAAAGGTTTACCGTTATCTCCACGATCCCATCCCAACATGTACTAGGTGTAATCTAATATATAAAGCTGAATGTGTGTGTGTATGTATGTATGTATGTATGTATGTCCGGGATTGGCATCTGAACCGTAGCAGCTACAGCCACAAAATTTTGCACAGTCACACGTCTGGACCCCGAGAGCGTCATAGGCTATGTTGTGAGGTGAAATTTTAACCCCGCGCTTTCCAATTCACCAAACAATTTTGCCCCTATCTACATAATGGGGAAAAAGTGAAAGGAAAAGTGTTGGAGGCGTCGCAGCTACAGGCACAAAATTTTGCACAGTCACACGTCTGGACCCTGAGAGCGTCAAAGCTATATTGTGAGGTGAAATTTTAACCCCGCGCTTTCCAAGTCACCAAACAATTTTGCCCCTATCTACATAATGGGGAAAAAATGAAAGGAAAAGTGTTGGAGGCAAATTAACAGCTGCCAGATGTGAACAAGGGGGACTTAAAGAATGACAGCGATGGCACCAAAGAGTATATACTGTACAGTTGCTAAGGTGGGGCCCCAACATGGGATAATCACACCACCACGGGGATATGAACACACACACAAAATGCGCCACACACTACCACGTGCTCGAACACATATACCACCCTCAGTGCACATTTCACCACACATACACCAACCTCGCCACATAAAAGTAGAAACACAAAAGTCGCCGCTCAAAACTCGCCACGCGCAAAACTCTCCACATGCAAAACTCGCCACACGTGCAAAACTCGCCACACGCAAAACTTGCACACGCAGAAAAATTGCCACACGCAGAAAAATTGCCACATGCACAAAAGTTGCAACACATGCAAAAGTTGCCTCACACAAAACTTGCACATACTCAAAAGGCACCACACATAAAACTCGCCACGCGCAAAACTCGCCATGCGCAAAACTTGCTGCACACAACTTGCTACACTAACCTGTCACATGCAACTCGACACACAAAAAGTTGCTACACGCATGTCGCCACACAAAACTCATCTCACAAAAGTCCCTACATGCATGTCGCCACACGCAACTCAACACACACAACTTGACACACGAAACTCGCCCTAAAACACACACAAGTCTGGTATCCTTCAAAAATAAAAATCTGATTAATAAGCAGACAAACTACAAGAGCAACAAATGTACCATATAGGAATCCGGCAGCTGTCAGTCACATGACCAGTCTATTATGTGTATGTGTGAGCTAATATATACTGCCAGGGGGTGGGCTTACTGTTGGCTGGGGATTTATCAGGCTGCCATTTTAGCTTACAAATACTGAGGTAAAAATACTGACCAAATAACGTGTGAACGAGGGCTAATACAGGAGGAGATGGCATACAGCTATATACTATATACAGGAGATGACACACAGGTATATACTATTTACAGGGGAGATGACACACAGGTATATACTATATACAGGAGGAGATGACACACAGATATATACTATATACAGGAGAGATGACACACAGGTATATACTATATAGAGGAGGAGATGACATACAGGTACATACTACATACAGGAGGAGATGACATACAGGTATATACTATATACAGGAGGAGATGACACACAGGTATATACTATATACAGGAGCAGATTACCTACAGGTATATAGTATATACAGGAGGAGATGACACAGGTATATGCTATGTATAGGAGGAGATGACATACAGGTATATACTATATACAGGAGATGACACACAGATATATACTATATATAGGTGAGATGACACACAGGTATATACTATATACAGGAGATTACATACAGGTATATCTAATATATAAAGCTGAATGTGTGTATGTATGTATGTGTGTATGTCCGGGATTGGCATCTGTACCGTCGCAGCTACAGCCACAAAATTTTGCACAGTCACACGTCTGGACCCCGAGAGCGTCATAGGCTATGTTGTGAGGTGAAATTTTAACCCCGCGCGTTCCAATTCACCAAACAATTTTGCTCCTATCTACATAATGGGGAAAAAGTGAAGGGAAAAGTGTTGGAGGAAAATTGACAGCTGCCAGATGTGAACAATGAGGACTTAAAGAATGAGAGCGATGGCGACAAAGAGTATATACCGTACAGTTGCTAAGGTGGGGCCCCGACATGGGATACTCACCACACACGGGGATATGAACACAAACACAAAATGCGCCACACACTACCACGTGCTTGAACACATATACCACCCTCAGCACACATTTCACCACACACACACACCAACCTCGCCACATAAAAGTCGAAACACAAAAGTCACCACTCAAAACTCGCTACATGCAAAACTCGCCATATGCAAAACTAGGCTCACGCAAAACTCGCCACACGTGCAAAACTCACCTCATGGAAAACTCACCTCATGCAAAACTTGCACACACAGAAAAATTGCCACATGTACAAAAGTTGCACCACATGCAAAAGTTGCCTCACACAAAACTTGCACATACTCAAAATGCACCACACATAAAACTCGCCACGCGCAAAACTCGCCATGCACAAATCTTGCTGCACACAACTTGCTACACTAACCTGTCACATGCAACTCAACACACAAAATGTTGCTACACGCATGTCGCCACACAAAACTCATCTCACAAAAGTCGCTACATGCATGTCGCCACACGCAACTCAACACACACAACTTGACACATAAAACTCGCCCTAAAACACACACAAGTCTGGTATTGTCCTTCAAAAATAAAAATCTGATTAATAAGCAAACTACAAGAGCAACAAATGTACCATATAGGAAATACGGCAGCTGTCAGTCACATGACCTGTCTATTATGTGTATGTGTGAGCTAATATATACTGCCAGGGGGGAGGGCTTCCTGTTGGCTGGGGATTTATCAGGCTGCCAATAGCAACCAATCACAGCTCAGCTTCTATTTTGCTACAGTTAATTAACCTGAGCTCTGATTGGTTAATATAGGCAACAAAGACATTCTCAGTATAACAAAGCTAATATATGTTGTGAAATGCTTCTATTTGCTTAGTTTTTGCCTTTTAATAATTACATTTCTATCTATTTGTTTTGTGGTTTTTGTGTGCAGAATAAATTTTTGTTAACACATTCTATTTTGCTAACAGCAGTCATTAACCCGGGCGAAGCCGGGTAGTACAGCTAGTAATATTAGTAAATGCCTCCAATTAGAAGTGTAGTATAGTTATTATTGATTCACTAAGGTCTTTCCCCATGTGCAGGCATTGCAGGACCTTGGGTATTCATGGTTATGACCACTGATGAAGTGAAGTGACAGCTAGTTACTAGTGGTCGTAACCATGGATAACTAAGGTCCTGTAATGCCTTTCTAATTGGAGGTATTTGCTAATAATAGTTGTTGTTGTTGTTATTCTTATATTACACCTACTATATATTGGGATATGATCTTGGAGATGGGAATACCCCTTTAAGTGTTTGATTTAAAGCATCTTTTTTTTTCTTAAATGCATGCAACTGGAGCTAAAAAATTTGTAATTGGATTTAATTAAAAAAGTTGCACCGTTGCCCTCCTATAACCTCTGTATTACACTGGATTGCTGGCTGCAGAATGAGGTATCGGGGTTGGTCACATTATCTTTCTTTATTTTATCAAATGTCACTGCAGCTTCCCGCACAGACTGCACAGCTCTCTGGTCCATACAATGGAGCTGGTGGAAGAGTTTGTGACCACACATGTCCATCAATCTTGTCCAACTGAAAACCTCATGAGAAAACTGCTTTTCTGTTGGAGGTGATGATGGACTGGAGTGTAGTGCATAGTGCAGTCCTATTCTCTCGGATGAGAAGATGGAGACTAAAATGTCTCAATGTTCTTCATTCTGTCAGTACGCAGCAATCTGGCTGCACTCTGATGTCATCCGAGTGCAGTCTGAGGTTTCCCTCGCACTCATTGATTTGCATGACTGAGTGTGATCTGAATATCTGCTCCAACTCTGGCATGCAGTAATTTTATTTACTTTCCCGGACAATGTGTCCTAGGGGAAAATAATGGATGTCTGCATGGCCCCATAGACTAACATGGGTCTAAGTGCGATCCAATGTTTTGTCGGATCGCACTCTGACAGCAAATTTTTGTTTTGTGTGCACCTAGCCTAATAAGCAAAAATGAAGTGATCACCGCAGGACTTAATTTCCACCTCTCTTGTGCTGACTAATATTGATATAAATCCGTGTAGGAAGCGATCTCTCTTGCTGTGGTCCCGTCTCTTCTGGAATGTAAGGCTTGACATTCAGTTATTGCAGAGTCTGAGGAGAGCATTGGCCTTTTGGACAGTGGCCCCGAGCCACACGCACTGGATCGTGTACCCGCTGACACAATGTGACACGCTGCCCCTACTTTATACCAAGTCAGCAGATTCACTTTCTTTTTTTGTCGTTCATTACAATGCTCCATGCACCAAAACCTAGAATCTGAGATGAGGGACACAAGGAGGCTTTGTGCTGTGGCCTACAAGCCTTGGTCTGCACCCAAGCTACAGCACAGCGTGTAATGGAAGAAATGTGTTACACTCAGCGTTCAGAACAAGAAATGCTCCTATTACTTTTATATGAATCAATACAAAACTAATGGTTTATACCCAAATGGTCTATATCAATAATATTGTTGTTATATATGATATATTTATTTATTTTATCTTCATCTACACATCTGCTTCATTTTAGGGCATGCATGTTTGCAGTAGATCCACAGCCAGCAGATATCCGAGGCAGCGCTTACATTTCTGCCATAGATTTAGTTTGTGACATCTTGTGGGTGTTTTGCGTATGGATTTTAGTAAATATATTTATTGTAAAGCAAATGAAGACTAATACAACTTGTGATGCCCATATGAAAAAAAAATGTACGAATTAAAAAAAATAAATAAATAAAATAGCAAAGAAAATGTGGAAAATTTAGCCACAGGATTAGTCCAGCTTCAAAAGTTGTAAGAATGCATAAAATGATACTGTAAATTGTATATGAATCCTGCCCAAAATTGGGTGTTCCTGAATAGGAGGAAGCAATCTCTGGAGGGTGGGGGGATGTTCCTGGTAAGGACAGTTGGTGTAAGAATTAACACCCTCAGAAATGTTGGCAAATCTGCAAATATATGTAATGGGAGTGGAAGGAGAGAAAGCTGGCTGTGTGTATGACGTCACTAGACAATGCATGCTCTGATGTGCGTAAATGCTGTGCAGTGACAACATTGGTGTCATTTCTTCTACAGACTTCATTAGCGCAGAGTAATCCTTTTTGTCTTGGGTAGACATTGGTTAGTGACTTGCTCATTTGCTTTAAAGCCACCAGCTGCAATCAAGTTGATATCAGGAAATTTGAGATAAATGGTTCTCTAGTTTACAATTCCTGATGATTTAAAAATAAATAAATAATAATCTTGCAATTTTCCCCGTGGCCACTAGGCTTATCCGCAGAGTTGCAGTGATGGGTAACTTCTCTATACACAGCTGATCCCACAGGATTCACCTGTCAGTTCCCATCCATTTACAGTGATCTTTGCACTCGTTCATTAGATGCTTTGATACAAAAGATGGGGCTGGAATCTGTTCATTGTGGCTAATGTACACGCGTAGCGTCCTGTTTATTTAGGAAATTAGAATATTAAGTCCCATACTATTTCTGCTACAGATTGTGACTGGGAAAAGATTGCAAAAAAAGCATAATTTTCTGATGATTAATTCCATGTAACAAATAACCTGCAGGCAGGAGCTACAGGAAGTTGCGGTACTCTGTCCCCTAAATTATACAGCGTTCCTATACTTCAGGTGTACGAGGTTCTCTGGAGATGAATGGTGTGAGCCGTGTATGTTGTGGAGGAGCGGTGATTGCGCTGCTCACATCTCGCTCCGGTTGTGAGGCATCATCACCTGGAATATCCTCCAGGCAGGGTTTGGTCTGACAAGACGCTGAGGTCATAGAACATATGTTGTGAAAACTGACAGCTATTTTCCAGGCTGTGTGACAGGGATTGTCTGTGCTTCATAATTCATCAGTTATT
Organism: Ranitomeya variabilis; assembly: GCF_051348905.1. Taxonomy (NCBI): domain Eukaryota; kingdom Metazoa; phylum Chordata; class Amphibia; order Anura; family Dendrobatidae; genus Ranitomeya; species Ranitomeya variabilis. The sequence continues at coordinate 81,094,722 of NC_135238.1, forward strand.
TAGTGTGGTTTTTTTTGCACATGACAGGAGGTACTGTCATGACTGATTGTATTGTACCTACGCCAAGGCTTTTATTGCTGGCAGGTGGTCCAAAGGAAGCCGCGAAACAGCCAAGCTCTCCTGCGCAGCTTCTGTGTGGAAAGCAAACGGATAACTGATCAGTAACCGGCGCGCAGAGAGGAAAGCACACAAACGTTAGTCGATTTCTGACTGAAAATAAGTCCCCGCACATATCGGCCATACTTTCCAAGACACCGGCCGCCTAGTGATCCTGTAACTGTCCACTCCATCACTAGTTGTTAGCCATACGCACGTACATCCCAGTGATGGAGGCCGCGGGTACAGCCACTGCTACAATCTGCATTCTTATGTCCTGTCATTAAAAGGATCAGCTTTTCCCACCGATAACGCACTGATCGGATTACTAACATAGATCATTTTTTAATTTTTCTTTTCAGTAGCAGCTATTGTCTAGGAAATCGAAGTGTTACAGGTAAAGGGAGAGCCCTCAAAACTCTAAAATGATTAGGAAACGTTCCCACAATCTGGAAGTGGCAGGGCTTTGGGTGCAGCGCATGTTCGCTGCCGTCTACTGAATGCAGGTAAAGCCTGATTGATGGGTGCCTGATTGATGGGTGCCTGATTGATGGGTGCCTGATTGATGGGTGCCTGATTGATGGGTGCCTGATTGATGGGTGCCTGATGGGTGTCTTCAGCAGCATGTATCGGACATCAGGTTATGTTTAAGGCTATGTGCACACGTAGAATGGTCCTCTGCAGATTTTTCCCCAGCGGATTTGATAAATCCGCAGTGCAAAAATGCTGCAGATTTATCGTGGATTTACCGCGGTTTTTAGTGTTCTACTGTGGTTTTACGCCTGCGGTTTTTTATCATGGAGCAGGTGTAAAACCGCTGTGGATTCCACACAAAGAATTGACATGCTGCGGAATGTAAACCGCTGCGTTTCCGCGCAGTTTTTTCCGCAGCATGTGCACTGCGGATTACGTTTCCCATAGGTTTACATTGTACTGTAAACTCATGGGAACCTGCTGCAGACCCGCAGCAAAATCCGCTGCGTGTGCACATAGCCTTACAATTCGTTGACTCATGGACCACTGCTCCAGGGCTGCCTCTCCTCGGCACGTGAACCCTGCAGTCAATCACTAGGCTCAGCAGTGCTACCAAGGTGCACAAGTTGTTGACTTCAGTTGTGATGTCTACAGCAAAGACCGGAGAGGCAGCAAAGGTGGCAGTGCTAACTTTATTATTTTTAGGCAGGCTTAGCCTCTGCAGTGTAAAAAAAACTAAAATTGGACATCCCCTCTAAGGCTTTTTTCATATCTATGTTGAATGTGACAGGTCTATCCTTCGTATCAATGAATTTTCCTATTCCTATAATGAAACGGATAGATGTGAACATGGCCTAAGCAATGATTTTTTTAATGTATTTATTTAATTTATTTTTTTAAAACCTCCTATATGTAAAATAATAGTTTAAGGTGAACACACTCTGTAAGGACTACAAGTCTCCAAGTGGCCATGACTTCATTGAAGGATTTGTGTGCCTTTTTCTTCCCCTCTTCCCTTCTATTACCAGATCCTGTTTCATGGACTTCATGTTTTATTTTCCCTTGGAGTTTGAACATCTGGCTTTAGTCTTTATAAAGCCCTTGAGAATCTGAAACTGAAATAGACCCTTGCTCTCGTTCCCACAAACTTAAAAGCATGGAAGAATGTAGTAATGCTGGTTTTATGGTATGTGACTTACATTGTGCATGCAGTGGATTCCAGCGCAGGAAGGGGTTAATGACCTTCCTCATGTATTCTCAGTGATACAGAACCAAGAGGGACGTCTACCCTTAGATGATTGTCCGGATGGTAACAGATAATCCGCTACACGAGTGCACGCTCTGAGTCCGACTGCGCGTTATGTCCGTTTTATCTGCTTCGTTTAACAAAATCTTGCCGATGCAAAAAATGACTTGTCGTTTGCCATGTTCATTGATGGACATCGACAACAATAATATTGTACTTTTTTTTTTTTTTTTTAAATAATCCCTTAATCGCATTAATTTACAGATTTCTGCTTGGTCATTAAAACATTAACAAAGTTCTCTCAACCTTCTTCCTAAATCTTCAATTATCCCTTAACCCAGAGGGTGGGCAATTAATTTCCCCGAGGGGCCACATGAGACCGTGACTGTTGTGGAGGGTTGAACTAATAGGCTGAAATGATTTCTGCTCTTTATTAATATGAACATATTAATTGTATCACTTATTATTGTGCAGTATTAGGTGTGCTAACAGCCCCTATATACAGGAGGAGCCCCCATACAGCCCCTATGTACCGCATAGCCCACACACAGCCTCAATCATACAGTCTGATCCCCTATATACAGTATGAACCCCCCATAGTCCCCTATATACAGTATGAGCCCCTACATAGCCTCGTGTATATACGCAAACATCCCAAACACATATGAAAAAAAAAACGCCAGATACTCAGCTGGCTCCCGTTCCCCAGCGTTCTGCTCCGGTCTCCTGTACACTGACTCTCCAAGGAGCAGGCAGCCGCTCCTCCACCAATGTATTCACCGCAGTCTGCATTATGAGGGTGCGGACAGCGGAGATGACAGCAGACGGGCGGTGGGTGATGGCATCCTATGGCCTATGGGCCACTTTTCAGTCCTTTGGCTGTCTCTGCTCACAGGCCGGACTGGTACAGCCAGAGGGCAAGAGGGCCGGACTGGTACAGCCAGAGGGCAAGAAGAGGGCCCAGTTCTGCCTGAACCCCTTCTGCGTCCAATATTTGATTTTGTACTCTTGTTTTTTTTTTTTTTTTTTTTTGCCTCACCTTCTTCTGAGAGTCATAATTTATTATTTTCTGCTGAAAAATAGGTAGAAAACAACCTGCAACTCTGGTTTTGTTTGTTGTTTTAAAGCTTTTTTTTGTTGTTGTTGTTTGAACTACCCCCCTTTTTTTTTTTTTTTTTTTTTAAAGAGGCATTGAGCCAGAAATCATCTGATTGCTTGTCCTACATACTGCAATACAGAGGTATTGCAGTATATGTATGTAGTACATGGAGATATATATACAATATACACATACATGCTGTATATAAATACACAAACTCCTATAAGCTTCACCGGAGTACCAACATGACAGCCACCAGGGTCTTTCGCTGGCCATGGCATACCATCGGCTCCACTTTATTTTTCCTAAAGCTCACATTATGGTGTGTTTTGTTCTCTAATTTAATACATGTTAATTTGCATCATTCAGTATAGTTCTGATGTTACGCTTTTTCTGTAGGTCATTATTGCAATTAAGCAATAAAAGTTTGTGGGACCCTGATCCAGCAGCCACATTAGTGGTCCGTGGGTTATGGACCATGCAAACCTCCTCCTACATGCTGGTATTCTGCCTTTCCTGATTAACAAGCAAAGCACAAAAACAAGCTGAAAGAGCATTACAAAAGTGATCAGCACCCCAATCCATATTAATAATATATATATATATATATTTTTTTTTTTATTGAAACATATATGTGCACTTAAAACCAATTTGGCACAAAATGACCCATTACACTGCTACAATATCCAAATAATTAAATAAATACTGTAATCAAATGTCTGCAAACAATAAAAATGGTATGTAGGAATATAAAACTAACCCACTAATCAAAAAAATATGTGCACAAAATGTGTCACTAAAATTAAAGCGACCAGAGCAAATGTAAGAATGCTACAAAGTAAAGTGCAATAAGTATAGCACCCATATAATAAATATCCTATGTAAATATATGTGATTCCTAGTGATTATGCCAAATACCTATTAGGGGGAGAATTATCCCTAAATATCTGACAAATATATCCTACCAATCATTTAAGGATTCAGCAGTATGGGATGCAGAGTACACGCACGTCTGGAGGGTAGCAACCCCTACAGGATTGGGATCCCCCTGGGATTGACTGGTGCTGGAGATTAAGCCAATGCATTTGTTGTACGCGTTGCTGGGATACAGGCCTCTAATAGATGTGCTGTTGGTATTGCCTGCGCTGGTTATCAAAAATATTGGGGACGTAAAGTTTTTTTACATTTTTTTTTTATTTTTTTTATTTGGTGCACAGGTGCTGGCTGGTGAATCCTCATCATCGTATGCCTGTTCTCGCTGCTGTCATCAAGAGCAGATGTACAATGATGAGAGTAGTACTCTCATCAGCCGACACCTGTGACCGGCGGTAACCTTTTTACTGCCAGTCAGAACTTCTGGCTCACATGTTGTATGACAGCATAGGAGCTGTAGCGCTCTGACCAGTGGTATCGAACTTACCGCCGATCAGTGCCGGGGTTTGTCGCGCCATCACACAGACGACAGAGTGGGAAACGCCTGATGTTTGGGTTGCCGAACAGCAACACTGACTTCCTGGAGAAGTCAGAGTTCGGGATCCATGTGAGGACAATAGGTTTCGCTACGGGCACCAAACTTTACTGGTCGGATTCGCCCATCACTAATCCCTACCTCTTTAAATTGATGACTCTGAGCTGACTGAGTAAAATAGCAGAGGCTTTAAACAGAGCTCTGCAATACAATGCTCAGCTTCTTTCACTGCAGACATTTGACACGTCTCCTCTTCATGCTAACCTACCTGTAGAATATACACTAATTCTCCTGTGCAGTATATGATCCTGTACACTACTATGCCTCACTGACTTAATCCTTTTCAAATGAACATATCTGCATCAGCAGAGATCAACAGTCTTGCACCTCATCCGTCTCTGCCTCCATTCTAGAGCTTGCAATAACTAGGTACATCAGAGCTGTCGCAAGCAGGGCTGAGCTGTGTGTGATGGCTCTTGCTGACAGATCAATGATGCCAAACTAGACATGCCACTCTGATGCCAATGGCAAAAGCATATCTTCTGCCATATGCATCAACAAAGCGGCATTTGCAGTTTCACATCACGGATCTGTAGTAGCAGGCATCCAATACAACTCACCCCTCCGTGTGTCCTCTGTAGTTAGCCATCGTCTGTAACAATGTAGTGCAGGGCTATTGATCTCTGCTCAAAATCCGCTAACAAATAAATTATGGAAAAACAAATAAGCAGCTCTGTTTATGTAGACGGCAGAATATAAAATCACGCTGACAGACAGATATGTAGTCTGCAGTGCCTGAAATGCCCTGAATTTGACAGCAGCAGAAAAGTCCTAGCTAAATCCAGACAGAAATTCTTCTCCATGTGCCCAGTGGGGAATGTACCCTAAATGTAAAATTCCCTTTATGTGGCAGTCATTAGCCCAGAAAACTGGATATATTGAAGTTCTATACAAATGTCAGGCTATGTATTTACACACAAAAAGGAGACTGGCTAAACCCATTTCTAAGCTTGCTGCTCCAAACACACCATCTGCAGGGTGAGCATGCCCGTAATTATGTGCTGCACCACTCCCAATAATGACACCTATGGCTCCAGGCCGGTCTGTCAGGCCGGCTGCCTTTTGTATTGTGCATAGATTATCACAATACAATTACGGGAAGGTGAGATGTGACGATGACTCCAGGTAATGTGTTACATAATTAGATTGTATATCCCTGGTTTAGGAACACAGCCCTGCAACTCACCTCTTTATATACATATTGTTGGTTACATGAAACAAGAAGGAGAGAAAAACAGGTGAGCACTGAGCCTAAACCATTCATAAAAGCCGCTGTCTCCTCTCATGGCTTCTTTTATAAACTAAAACCGTAAAATGTCAGAATTAGCCTGAAGCAGATGTGAACAGAGCCTGATGCTTCAGTGACTAATAAAAACTTATTGTGGGACCTTTAAAGCGGTGGTCCAACGGCAAAGCCTTTTTCTCCTAACTCCCTATCTATTTAGTCCCATAATCTAAGCCATTATCTAATATACATGCTTTAACCCCTTCCCGACCTGTGCCGCCACGTAGGCGTCATGAAAGTCTGTGCCAATCCAACCTGTGATGCCTATGTGGCATCATGGCAGGATCGTGTTCCTACAGGTGAAAGGGTTAACTCAAATGTCACCCGACCTGCAGGTACAGGGGGACTGGTACTTGAGCCCAGGAGAAGTGACTTTGCCACTCCCGTGGCTACGATTGCTCTGATTGGCTGTTTAACTTTCAACAGCCAATCCGAGCAATTGTAATATTTCACCAATGAAACTTGGTGAAATATTACAATCCAGCCATGGCCGATGCTTCAATATCATCGGCCACAGCTGGAGACCCCGATCTTCCACCGACTGACGGCGGCGATCTGCCACCGCTGTCGGTCTTTCCTCCCCTCCATCCTGTCCTCCGCTGCCCTTCTGTCCCCTCCGTCCTGTCCTCCGCTGCCCTTCTCTCCCCTCCGTCCTGTCCTCCGCTCCCACCCCCCTATACCTCCCAAGTCCCGGTGTCCCTCCCGATGTCCATCCGTCTTCCCTCATGGGTGCAGCCATCTTCCAAAATGGCAGGCGCATGCGTAGTGCGCCCGCCGAATCTGCCGGCCGGCAGATTCATTCCAGGTACATTTTTATCACTGTGATAGACCTTATCACAGTGATTCAAAAAAAAAAAAAAAAAAAAGGAAATAACCCCCCCCTCCCCCGTTATCATCCCCATAGGTAGGGAAAATAATGAAATAAAGAAAATATTTTTTTTTCCACTAGGGTTAGGGTTGGAATTAGGGTTAGGGTTAAGATTAGGGTTAGGGGTGTGTTTGGGTTAGGGTTGGGCTTGTGGTTAGGGTTATGGTTAGGGTTAAGATTAGGGTTAGGGGTGTGTTGGGGTTAGGGTTGTGTTTAGGGGTGTGTTGGTGTTAGGGTTGGGATTAGGGTAAGGGGTGTGTTGGGATTAGTGTTGGAGTTAGAAATGAGGGATTTCCACTGTTTAGGCACATCAGGGGCTCTCCAAACGCGACATGGCGCCACCATTGATTCCAGCCAATCTTGCATTCAAAAAGTCAAATGGTGCTCCCTGCCTTCCGAGCCCCGACGTGCGCCCAAACAGTGGTTTACCCAGACATATGGGGCATCAGCGTACTCAGGAAAAATTGCACAACAACTTTGGGGGTCTAATTTCTCCTGTTACTCTTGGGAAAATAAAAAATTGGGGGCTAAAAATTATTTTTGGAAAAAAAAAGATTTTTTACTTTCACGTCTTTTGCGTTATAAACTTCTGTGAAGTACTTGGGGTTCAAAGTGCTCACTATACACCTAGATAAGTTCCTTGGGGGGTATAGTTTCCAAAATGGGGTCACTTGTGGGGGAGCTCTAATGTTTAGGCACACAGGGGCTCTCCAAACGCGACATGGTGTCCGCTATCGATTGGAGCTAATTTTCCATTCAAAAAGTCAAATGGGGCTCCTTCCCTTCCGAGCCTTACCATGTGCCCAAACAGTGGTTTACCCCCACATATGGGGTTTCAGCGTGCTCAGGACAAATTGGACAACAACTTTTGGGGTCCACTTACTCCTTTTACCCTTGGGAAAATAAAAAATATTGTTGCTAAAAGATCATTTTTGTGACTAAAAAGTTAAATGTTCATTTTTTCCTTCCATGTTGCTTCTGCTGCTGTGGAACACCTGAAGGATTAATAAACTTCTTGAATGTGGTTTTGATCAGCTTGAGGGGTGCAGTTTTTAGAATGGTGTCACTTTTGGGTATTTTCTGTCATGTTGACCCCCCAAAGTCACTTAAAATATGATTTGGGCCCTAAAAAATGGTTTTGTAAATTTTGTTGTAATTTGCTGTTTCCAAATTTGTGCTGATGTAAAGTAGATATGTGGGAAATGTTATTTATTACCGTAACTATTTTGTGTCACATAACTCTCTGGTTTAACAGAATAAAAATTCAAAATTTGAAAATTGTGAAATTTTCAAAATATTTCCCAAATTTCCAATTTTTTCACAAATAAACGCAAAAATTATCGATCTAAATTTACCACTAACATGAAGCCCAATATGTCCCGAAAAAACAATCTCAGAATCGCTAAGATCCATTGAAGCGTTCCTGAGTTATTACCTCATAAAGGGACACTGGTCAGAATTGCAAAAAATGGCCAGGTCATGAAGGTTAAAAATTCCCTACTGTTCCCAAACTACATTGTCTGACTGCTTGTTATATTTTTCTTCCTATATCCAATCTGATGACAATTTGTTTCACTATCCCCAGTGCATGCTGGGACACTCAAACGAAGCATTGGGGGAGAGGCTGGGGTCACTGTCACAACCTCTGCCCCTTCCCTGAAACAAAGTGCCATCAGTGATGCTCGGTTCAGGGGCTGTCCCTGAGTGTCTCTCCTGTGCGATCAGTTCGACGTCCGGCCTGTTGTCTGTATAGATGAATAGTCATAAGTCGGCAGCAGTGCCGTGGCAATATACCCCGCAGAGACCAATGACACTTGTGGGGGCAGTACTGATTTCCTTCACACCGTGTGTTGCAACACCACTCTGTTGCCGGCTTATTACTAGTCATGTAAGCAGACCAGACGCTGCACTCATTGCTCAGGGGGAAAGACTCTGAAAAAGATGGAATACAACACTGACACAGAAACGAGCATCACTGATGCTTCGTTTCAGGGAGGGGGCAGGGGCTGTGACAGTGACCGCAGCCTATGTCCCCTGATGACGCTTCGTTTCAGGGAGGGGGCAGGGGCTGTGACAGTGACCGCAGCCTATGTCCCCTGATGATGCTTTGTTTCAGGGAGGGGGCAGGGGCTGTGACAGTGACCGCAGCCTATGTCCCCTGATGACGCTTCGTTTCAGGGAGGGGGCAGGGGCTGTGACAGTGACCGCAGCCTATGTCCCCTGATGATGCTTTGTTTCAGGGAGGGGGCAGGGGCTGTGACAGTGACCGCAGCCTATGTCCCCTGATGATGCTTCGTTTCAGGGAGGGGGCAGGGGCTGTGACAGTGACCGCAGCCTATGTCCCCTGATGATGCTTTGTTTCAGGGAGTGGGCAGGGGCTGTGACAGTGACCGCAGCCTATGCCCCCTGATGATGCTTTGTTTCAGGGAGGGGGCAGGGACAGTGACAGTGACCACAGCCTATGTCCCCTGATGACGCTTCGTTTCAGGGAGGGGGCAGGGGCTGTGACAGTGACCGCAGCCTATGTCCCCTGATGATGCTTTGTTTCAGGGAGGGGGCAGGGGCTGTGACAGTGACCGCAGCCTATGTCCCCTGATGATGCTTTGTTTCAGGGAGTGGGCAGGGGCTGTGACAGTGACCGCAGCCTATGCCCCCTGATGATGCTTTGTTTCAGGGAGGGGGCAGGGGCTGTGACAGTGACCGCAGCCTATGTCCCCTGATGATGCTTTGTTTCAGGGAGGGGGCAGGGGCTGTGACAGTGACCGCAGCCTATGTCCCCTGATGATGCTTTGTTTCAGGGAGGGGGCAGGGGCTGTGACAGTGACCGCAGCCTATGTCCCCTGATGATGCTTCGTTTCAGGGAGGGGGCAGGGGCTGTGACAGTGACCGCAGCCTATGCCCCCTGATGATGCTTTGTTTCAGGGAGGGGGCAGGGGCTGTGACAGTGACCGCAGCCTAAGCCCCCTGATGATGCTTTGTTTCAGGGAGGGGGCAGGGGCTGTGACAGTGACTGCAGCCTATGTCCCCTGATGATGCTTTGTTTCAGGGAGTGGGCAGGGGCTGTGACAGTGACCGCAGCCTATGCCCCCTGATGATGCTTTGTTTCAGGGAGGGGGCAGGGGCTGTGACAGTGACCACAGCCTATGTCCCCTGATGATGCTTTGTTTCAGGGAGTGGGCAGGGGCTGTGACAGTGACCGCAGCCTATGTCCCCTGATGATGCTTTGTTTCAGGGAGGGGGCAGGGGCTGTGACAGTGACCGCAGCCTATGTCCCCTGATGATGCTTTGTTTCAGGGAGGGGGCAGGGGCTGTGACAGTGACCGCAGCCTATGCCCCCTGATGATGCTTCGTTTCAGGGAGGGGGCAGGGACAGTGACAGTGACTGCAGCCTATGTCCCCTGATGATGCTTTGTTTCAGGGAGGGGGCAGCGGCGGTGACAATGACCGCAGCCTATGTCCCCTGATGACTCTAAGTTTGAGTATCCCAGCATGCACTGCGGATACTCAAATCGTTATCCGGCCGTAAATGGAAAAAAAACAACAGCAGTTAGATGGTGTCGTTGGTGAACGGTAGGGAATTTTGAAAGCAAGTATATTAAAAATGGCTTAGAATTATGGGACTAAATAGATGGGGTGTTAGGAGAAAACTGCGCTGCTTTCGGACCACCCCATTTCCATTGCTAGATAATTGTGATCGCACCTTGTTAAATTGCTCGTTTAACGATTATCTTGCTATGTAAACAGGCTGCTGTTAACACAATTAACGAGCAATACCCTCGGTCATCTGGTGACATTATCTTCTATGCAGCATGAAAGATCATCGTTCTCAGCCGCGAATTGTCCGGTGTAAACAGGACTCGCACTGCCGAGCACAGTGGCAGCCTGGCCACGCTGATCCATCTAGTTTAGATCACTCGGTGCACGTTGTTTTGCCGGTAACTGATCCTCAGTCGTAACATGCTGCCCATCAGACAATAGTTTGTGTGGCCCTTCATTGATTGGCGGTCATTTAATAACCTGTTTATTACACGGAGAGAAAAAAGCAAATGATGTACACAGTGATATGTAAATGCTCAGTGCACATTGGCTGCCATGGTTCACGGCAGTGTGAATCCTGTTTACACAGGACGATGGACTGCTGGGACGATTATCTTCTACGCCTCACAAATGAAAACTTTGCCTGATAAACGTGTTGCACGGAAAGAGAATCATTGAGATTTTTTTTCACGATTTCTAGGGTAAATGAAGATTAAGGGAAAAGGTTAAAAAAAAAAATAGCGATAATTCTATGGTATTTTCTAGTAGATTGGTAAAGTGCAAGTGCGGTTACAGGAGACTGTTCATCATAGAGAAATAACTACTACTTATATTTATAAAGAAATCTCCTCCTCTAGCAGCCAGTCACATATATTCAGCATGAAGTCTCCATGTGCTGTGCGCTGACGAGATTTTGCATTTCAATGGTTTATTATGCTGCACAGCATGAGTTCATTTTGTCTTGCTTTATCAAAAAAATGTATAAAAGAAATAAAATTGCTGCCCTCTCCTCTCACTGAATTCTGACATTGTGCTTAGAGAGGTCTGCTGTGCGAAGCACGTGTTTTGTGATGTACATACGGTACCTGTGTATATACAGTATAATTTTTATTTTCCCTTTAATTTGAGTTGCATACTTTTAGAACACGTGTAATAGCTTACATTATGCCATGATGGGGTCTATGGTATCTTGTACCTGAGCTACCACTCTGGCTCTGTTACCCACCATTCTTGGTGTGTTTCATAACTTTATTCGCTCTGTATTATCAGATTTACATAAACAGTACTGGGCTTATGGAAACTAATAAGCTGATCTGATTTTATTCAGAGTACGGTTTGCATACAGAGGGCTTTTATTGTCTTTAATCATTTTACTAGTTTCACATTAAAAGCAGTTCTTCACATACAGTACAAATATTTTTCTGTAACTATGAGGCTATGTGCACACGTCAGGATTTTGTCAGGATTTTTCCTCAGGATTTGTAGCCAAAACCAGGAGTGGAACAATTAGAGGAAAAGTATAATAGAAACATATGCTCCACTTCTGCATTTATCACCCACTCCTGGTTTTGGCTACAAAACCTGATGAAAAGTCCTGACAAAATCCTGACAAAATCCTGACAAAATCCTGACGTGTGCACATAGCCTGAATGTATCCCTTCCTTTTCCTCTCCTTTTTTCCTCTCCCTCTTCCCTTTTTTCCTCTCCCTCTTCCCTTTTTTCCTCTCCCTCTTCCCTTTTTTCCTCTCCCTCTTCCCTTTTTTCCTCTCCCTCTTCCCTTTTTTCCTCTCCCTCTTCCCTTTTTTCCTCTCCCTCTTCCCTTTTTTCCTCTCCCTCTTCCCTTTTTTCCTCTCCCTCTTCCCTTTTTTCCTCTCCCTCTTCCCTTTTTTCCTCTCCCTCTTCCCTTTTTTCCTCTCCCTCTTCCCTTTTTTCCTCTCCCTCTTCCCTTTTTTCCTCTCCCTCTTCCCTTTTTTCCTCTCCCTCTTCCCTTTTTTCCTCTCCCTCTTCCCTTTTTTCCTCTCCCTCTTCCCTTTTTTCCTCTCCCTCTTCCCTTTTTTCCTCTCCCTCTTCCCTTTTTTCCTCTCCCTCTTCCCTTTTTTCCTCTCCCTCTTCCCTTTTTTCCTCTCCCTCTTCCCTTTTTTCCTCTCCCTCTTCCCTTTTTTCCTCTCCCTCTTCCCTTTTTTCCTCTCCCTCTTCCCTTTTTTCCTCTCCCTCTTCCCTTTTTTCCTCTCCCTCTTCCCTTTTTTCCTCTCCCTCTTCCCTTTTTTCCTCTCCCTCTTCCCTTTTTTCCTCTCCCTCTTCCCTTTTTTCCTCTCCCTCTTCCCTTTTTTCCTCTCCCTCTTCCCTTTTTTCCTCTCCCTCTTCCCTTTTTTCCTCTCCCTCTTCCCTTTTTTCCCCTCCCTCTTCCTTTTTTTTCCCTCTCCCCCTTTTTTTTCCCCCTCCCTCTTCCCTTTTCCTCTCCCTTACCCCTCAGTTTAGTTCCAGGTTGTCCATGTGGTAACATCCTGAGTAATTAATGAATTACTGAACTATGCATACAACACTATTTAAAAGTGTCACTGACTCACAGGGACAGTTCTGTTGCTCTATTAGCCAAACTTGCAGAAAAGACAGCATGCCTTTGGCTAATGAGATTGCTCAGACGATCAGCTTTATTAATTACAGTGAGGAAAGGTAGGGGGAACTCTCACCTCATTAATACAAAATGCTTTGATCTTCCCTGTTTGCCAGAACACTATATTTATTTTGGTGCCATTTCGACGAATAGGTGAAATGAGGTCCTTTCAATATTCTGCATCCTGTATCATCAAACGAAGGACAAGGTAGTGTAGCTAACAAGTCATGTCATACCCCCTGTCTCTGTATGCCAATATTCTTTTCTATTTTTTTTACAGTATATTTTTAATGCATTCAAATTGTAAATTTGGTAAGTTCTAGCAGAAATGTAGGTTTTTGTTTTTTTTTTTTTACAAAATATTAAACTTTAACTAGCCATGGAAGCGGTGCTAGAATGGTGAGGAGTTGGTGCCCTGGCTGTTGGCTCATTTCGCCTTTATTGAAATCCATCAAGAAGAATGGATGTGTTAACAGCTACGACATGGTGACTCTTCACCACTGCGGCACCGCTTCCATGACTCTGGTTATTGCTTTTAGATCTAATGTGATATTAAACTTCTTTATCTGCCAGAATATGAGGACAATTTTAGCACTGTATTAACTGTGTATTGTCCACATGACTGGATGTATTTGGAATTCTTTGTTCCTGCTTTTTTTTTTTTTTTTTTTTACATTTTGCTTTTTCCTAATGGCTTTTTTAGAGATTTCTCATGTAATCCATGGGTGGAGTGACCTAATTTATACATAGCTATCACTCTACAATTTTACTGATTATGCCCGTGCACTGGAATAAAGCTGATCCGCCTTGGTGGCTGATTTGATGTTATTTTAAGACGGCACATGGCAATAATTCATAGATCTAAAATAGTTTCTTTTTTTATTTTCCTTTTTATGGCTTCCAGCTCAGATCGCTAACTTTGTGGCACGACTCCTGGTTAAGACAGATACTCTCTTCTTTAATGTAGGAACTGGCCATGTGGCATTCATAGCAGAACCGTGCCACGTGCAGAACATAACTAGTACTTAAAGTAACACTCTTGTTTCCAGAAATGTTCACTACTTGGGCATTATAGGCAATTCATGTGGGCTATGTGCAGAACACCTGCCGGTCCTCCCATAAGATATGTAAGGGCACAAATGGCCATTGCTGGCACATACTGTAATACTATTTCTAAGTGGCTCATGTATATAGAATTGTGCCGTGATGGCGCGGACTTCCCACACGAGAGGACAATCACTCTACTATGGCAATTAATCTGGCTTGTAGACGTTTAGGCTAGCTTCACACAATTTTGGGTAGAATTTTCCAATAGTTCAGCTCCAAACTCTTCCTCAAAAACGGCTTCAGTTATGATTGGAATACTTTTTCTATTTCATTTAATGGAATATCTACCGATAGTTTGCTATTGGTAAAATGGTTTCTTAAGCATTTTTCTAAATTAAAAATGTAATCTTACTTGGCTGCGGAAAAGCACCTTCACTTCTTTAAGGTGGACCCCTCCTGGAATGTACCGCTAACTAAAGGAATACTTAAACTGCTTCAAAACTACCGGTATGTAAAAAAAAATTTCTTAAAAATCTTCTTCTGCTTTTAAAAAATAAAATGCAATAAAAAAGTAACCTAATTTACATAATAGGTGCAGAAAATATCTACTATCAAAAACTCTCCAAATACTCAGTGTGCGAGCGCAGCCTCAGAGTACGAATCCATGTGTGCTTCCAATGACTATTACGCTAAGGCACTTGCCAGCACTAGTAAATAACTTCTTTATTATATCCGCTTTATAAGAACATGCTTGCCATTGAAACCAGGTTTTAGAGACCATGGACACCTTTTGGTGGCTTTTTTTTTATGCAAATGATTTTTGCAATAGGTTTTTATTAAAGGGCCTGACAGCACAAAATGACCATTGAAACCAAGTACGCCAAGCTCGGTGCTTCATGGCGGGGCCAGACATTTATGTGCACTTCCCCCTGCTTGGTTTCTGTCTATACCTCCACCCATCTCTGGCTTTATGAAGCCAAGCCAGTCATTCAAAGAAGGAGGAGTGGGGGGAGAGAAAGAAATCAAGCAGGTTGGAAGGTGTATATGAATGTTTGGCCCCGCCGTGATGCACCGAGCGGTGGGACTTGTTTTGAACAGTCATTCAGTATGCACAGAGGCCCTTTTAAATATTTTGTAGAGTTCGGGATCTACAGCCACTAGGTATCACCGTACATAGTCTGTTACTGACTGTAAAGTGTCTATAGAGTGTCTGTCTCTACTGATCTGAGTTATGACCAAACTGAAATTTAAAGTTCTGACTTCTTTATAAATCAGCTTAAAATGTTTTGCTGTGGCCAAATTCACAACAGAATCCCCCTTTCCACATTGAAAGGCAGTAGTGTAGCTACCGGTGGGGCAGATGGTACGGTAGCCCAGCGCTCAGAGGGACACACCTGGAGCTATGCTACCCTTTACTGTGTCGGCATGATCTCCCTGCACTATCACTCTGTTCTGTAGACTGCAGGTTGCTTTAAGCCTGTGGTCTACAGAATGGCCGAGGCACCAACGCATGTACGGGAGGTCAAAGTCCCGGAGTGGTGACGTCATCGCGCTGTGTGACGACTCTGATGTCCTGTGCGTGTGGCGCGATGACATCATGTCAGTCTGCCCGAACCTCGCCAGCAGAACTTTCAGGATCCTGGATTAGGCGAGTACGGTATGTATGTGTGTGTGTGTGTGTGTATAATATGTGTATACTGTGTGTGTGTGTGTGTGTGTGTGTGTGTTATATATATATATATATATATATATATATATATATATATATATATATATATATATATATATATATAATATAAAAACAATGGGGTCCCTCATACAGTGGGGGGGGGCCTCCTAAATTATATACACGTGGTCAAAATTGTTGGTACCCCTCGTTTAAAGACAGGAAAATACACAAAAGTCGATGAAAATGAACAAATAAAAGTCAGACATTGCTTTTCAAACATGCTTCCACAGAATTAAAAAAATAAAAATAAAACTCATGAAATAGGCCTGGACAGAAATCATGGTATCCCTGAAAATAATGTGACAAAAGGGACACTATATAGGGCTACAGATACTCACTGTGCTGTTTGGTGACACTGGGCCCACCATACGTTGCATAGAAGAGCTGTGGGGGTATCATACTGCCTATAGTGGAGCTGTGCACCCACCATACTGTGTATAGAGGAGCTGTACATTGGGGGGACTCGGTAGATATTCTTAAATGTTGGCATTACGGTAGGAAGCATTATTGTTATAGGGGAACGCGGAGTATTGTGGCTATCAAACGGGCAAAATGTGGGCACTGTTTATTTCTAGGGCATTTGCACAGGGCATTAATGATTTCTAAGAGGCAATTTTACCATCTAGAGGGCAGACAAGGCATTATGTAAGGGGCACAGAGGTGGGCAGTAAGGGGAGCGCTGTTGTGCTGAACAGTAGGTGCAGTAATGGGGACACATATGTCAGTAGTGGGGTATCAGTAGGGTGAGGAGTTTGTGCAGGTTGGGAACAGATGGGGACGGTGCTGGAAATGTGAGAAGTTAAATGTCTTTATTGTAATCTCTACAGACAAGACCTGGCTGGAAGAAGTTGTCCTGTCGGGCTGGGACAAATGGAAAATATGGGAAAACCCCACCAGAAATCACTATATATAACGGTACAGTGTTCACTTGTATGTTCTGCAGCACTGGTGTCTACCGATGACCCCATACGGCGGTAATGTCCATGAGCCACCATAGTTGTAATCAGGGTTACTGGTTAGGAGCTCACTCAGATGTTTTGTTGCCCCCCCCCCCACCTTAGCTGAACCCCTAGCAACTCTGTAAAGGAGTGAAATCTTGTATAGAAATTGCAATTCTGCTTCTTTTAAAATCTGCAATGCAAGTTAAGTTCTTTGTAGGAAAACTCGTGTGTGAATGAAGTTTTCTTGGCCTCTGTGGACTTATGACCAGGAGCTGTTTTGCTTACTCAGCTGAAAACTTATTTTTTACCCATTATTGTTACAAATTGTCTTTGTTACTTTTTAGATTGCACATTTCAGGAAAAGCTGATGGTTATCTTATCACTCATATTGTCACCCAGTTGTCAGTCTTCTCTGATCAGGAAAAAGCTAGAGGGTGGGTGGGACAGGAACCCTATGAGAAGGGTGAATGGGCCTGAACCAGGACCCTATGAGAAGGGTGGATGGGACCAGAACCCTATGAGGTGGGTGGGACCGGACCAGGACCCTATGAGAAGGGTGGGTGGGACTGGACCAGGACCCTAGGAGAAGGGTGCGTGGGATCGGACCAGGACCCTGTGAGAAGGGTGGGAGGGACCGGACCAGGTGAGACCGGACCAGGTGAGACCGGACCAGGTGAGACCGGACCAGGTGAGACCGGACCAGGTGAGACCGGACCAGGTCCTTATGAGAAGGGTGGGTGGGACCGGAACCCTATGAGAAGGGTGGGTGGGACCGGGACCCTATGAGAAGGGTGGGAGGGAGCGGACCAGGTGAGACCGGACCAGGTGAGACCGGACCAGGTGAGACCGGACCAGGTGAGACCGGACCAGGTGAGACCGGACCAGGTGAGACCGGACCAGGTGAGACCGGACCAGGTGAGACCGGACCAGGTGAGACCGGACCAGGTGAGACCGGACCAGGTGAGACCGGACCAGGTGAGACCGGACCAGGTGAGACCGGACCAGGACCTTATGAGAAGGGTGGGTGGGACCGGAACCCTATGAGAAGGGTGGGTGGGACCAGACCCAGACCCTATGAGAAGGGTGAGACCGGACCAGGTGAGACCGGACCAGGTGAGACCGGACCAGGTGAGACCGGACCAGGTGAGACCGGACCAGGTGAGACCGGACCAGGTGAGACCGGACCAGGTGAGACCGGACCAGGTGAGACCGGACCAGGTGAGACCGGACCAGGACCCTAGGAGAAGGGTGGGTAGGACCGGACCAGGACCCTAGGAGAAGGGTGGGTAGGACCGGACCAGGACCCTAGGAGAAGGGTGAGTGGGAGCCGACCAGGACCTTAGGAGTGGTAGCAGACTAGGACCCTAGGAGAAGGGTGAGTGGGAGCAGACCAGGACCTTAGGAGTGGTAGCAGACTAGGACCCTAGGAGAAGGGTGGGTAGGACCAGGACCCTAGGAGAAGGGTGGGTAGGACCGGACCAGGACCCTAGGAGAAGGGTGGGTAGGACCGGACCAGGACCCTAGGAGAAGGGTGGGTAGGACCGGACCAGGACCCTAGGAGAAGGGTGGGTAGGACCGGACCAGGACCCTAGGAGAAGGGTGAGTGGGAGCAGACTAGGACCCTAGGAGAAGGGTGGGTGGGACCAGACCAGGACCCTATAGGAACTGAAACTGCAAATATATGGTTTCCACTCTGCCTCCCAGATACTCTTTGTAATCACTCTGCTACTGTATATGCTGTTGCTACATTACAACGCTCACGCTAAACATATGACTCTATGGGGATTTCCTGGACACCTGCCGCCCAAACACTTCGAATACACCATAGAAACATGTTACCTGCAATTACTCCGAGGACATTTAGGTTTTCGTGGTGGTTTGTGGTGTATTCTTCTGTGTTACGCCTCATTCAGATGTCACTCATTTTTCACATTGGCAAAACCCAGTTTTTGATCTGCTTTTCATCAGTGGATAGTGGTTCATTCATGATTTTCATGTGTGAAGAAAATAAGTGCCAAATCTTCTACTATCCAACACAGTGTTAATCCTGACAGCTCGCTGATGGCGCACTGTTATCGGTGTGCGGTCTACAACTTTCACAAACCTATAGATGCCGCTAACATATGGGCCTGTCTCAGTGATTTATTTTTTGCAGACGCACTGTGAACAGCTCCATAGATTGTATATGTTCTATCCATGAAAACCACAGATCACGTATGTGATAAGCAGATGTCTGAGGCCTTATTACACTATAGCAAAGTATACCGAGGCAAGAAACATTGATTTGCTATCCGTTCAGACGTAGCTTATATTTTGTGACTGTGGGGTAAAATCCCTCTGAGGAATAAATTCCTGGGATTATATTTTCTGTGCATTTTATAGACCGATTCATCTTTACTTTTTTTTTTTTTTTTAATTTTGTTTTCAATTTTTGTCTTTTGCTGACTTTTATTATGCCAAAGTGATAAAAATGGTGCTTGTGGTTCATGAATTTTGCATGTGTTCAAAATTGGTAATATTATTTTCTGTCTTGAACCATTTTTGTGACTTTTAGGCCGGGGTCACACGAGCTTTGATTCCGTCATGTGAGATTATCGGCTGGATAATGCTAATGACACTTCTATCATTCACTGATCCGAGTTTGATCAGTGTCGGCTTACTGTGATCAGATACTCTGGGGTGAGAATGGTAGCATAGGTGACGAGAAGATGGAAAACGTTATTTCTCCATTGTCTGAGTCCGCAGATGTCGGACTGCACATGGGTGACATCTGAGTGCAGCCCGATGTTTTACGTCTACCCATGGACTTGAATGGGTGCGTGTCAACCAATTAGCAGAGCGCTACATTTCTTCCCACAGACCTATTTGGTCTGTGAAAAAACCTCAGATCTGCACTGCCCCATTATAGAACGTTGGTCTGAGTGCTGTCTGATAAATCATTGGACAGCTCTCGTCTGCGTTGGGCGCTCGTGTGCGAGCCCTCAGAGAAAAGTCACTTTTTTTTTCTACTTTTTAAACTGTAATAAAAGTTTCTTGTGCGCATAGAATCACTCCAGGGGGATACCGGAATACACCTGTGACAGTCTGAAAAGTCACAAACTATGAATCGGGTGAAAACCTCTGGGAATCAGAAACCTCGCCCACAGTACTGAACAAAAAAGAGCAAGCACAAAAAAAAAGTTGCCAAACCCCAAATATTTTACATCCTAGTGGCAAATATATGCAATAATGAATCGGGCCCTATTTGAGTGTTCTGTAAATGCTTTTTACATCTGAATGTTTGCTTCGCTGTATCAGTTCTAGCCAATCTTTCATGAGATAAATGGTGGTTCTGAGGCCTCATGTCCAGCAGCTACAGATTACTGATGTGGCCAATTGACCTGGAACTGTGAATTATTAGTGGTCTGACTACGTGGCAATAGCGGTGGACCACATGGCCACTACAGGGCCTGGTGTCATCACTGGCATAACAGGGGAAAGCATTGATGGAACAAGGAGCAGTAAGCTCCCTCGTCCATCATTCTCCTTATGCATCTGAGCTCTGACATCTTGGCGTAGCGGGCATGATGATGTAGTGATGTAGTGACATGGCGCCCGCTGTGCAGAGCTGCAGAAGGCAGTCTACAGAGACCTGAGCAGCGGGCCAATGAGGAAAGGTGAGTATTAAATTCTTTATTTTTTTTAATTAATGTTACATTGTGGGGGTCATTATATATATTATTTGGAGGGCTATGTGGGGGCTGTTATACTGTATGTGAGCAATTATACAGCGTGGATGTTCGTGTGGGGTCCTTCATACTGTGTGGAGGGATGTATAGAGGCCATTATGCTGCTTTAGATGGCTAGTGAGGCCATTATATAGTGTGGATGATTGTTTGGGCCATCATACTGTGCGGAGGGATGTGTTGGCATCACAGATGGGGCATCATACCTTGTTGGCGTCACCATACTTGGCTTGGGAGGGTAGGTAGGTATGGTAGGATCACCATATTGTGCTTGTTGAGGGATTCACGGTGTTTGAGTGGCCGAAAGAAAAAAAAAATGTGTGTATAGAGGGGGGGAGGGGGAATTACGATACGGTGCAATACGATACACTTTATTGATCCCGGGGGAAATTACGGTGTTACAGCAGCAATACAAACAGCAGTACATAAAATATTAGGACACAACTCTTGCCCAGGTATACCAACATTACATAACAATAAATGTGGGTGGTTCAGGTATATAAATCACTGTTAATTCACATTAGTACACCTGCAGTCAGACATTGTCTACCACCCTTAGGAAATTATTATACATCCCCATAGCAGTAGGTACAAACGATTTCCTGAATTTCTCCTTCTTGCACCTAAGTAGGATTAGACGGCTGCTGAATGTGCTCTTCTGCTTCCAGAACAGCCCGTATAGTGGGTGTGTATTATTGTTCATTATAGCCCTACACTTCTTCTGAATTCTATCCTCCAATACTTCCAAAAGAGTCCAGGTGGACGCCAACAGCCGCGCTTGCCGCCTTGATAAGTTTGTTGAGCTTATTACTCGCGCACTACTGCCCCAGCATATGATAGCAAAAAAGATGGCGCTTGCCACAATTGACTGGTAGAACATTTCCAGCATTTTACTGCACACATTGAAGGACCTGAGCTTCCGAAGAAAGTAGTCTGCTCATTCCCTTCTTGTAAACCTTTTCTGTATGACACCTCCAGTCGATTCGGACTTCTTATAGAGCCCCATGATTTCTATGTCCTCTGCTAGATTTACACCAACTCTAATAACTACCCCTGGAATACTAATAATCAGTTATTCTTTTATTTACAGTGGGGCAAAAAAGTATTTAGTCATTCAGCAATAGTGCAAGTTCCACCACTTAAAAAGATGAGAGGCGTCTGTAATTTACATCATAGGTAGACCTCAACTATGGGAGACAAACTGAGAAAAAAAATCCAGAAAATCACATTGTCTGTTTTTTTATCATTTTATTTGCATATTATGGTGGAAAATAAGTATTTGGTCAGAAACAAACAATCAAGATTTCTGGCTCTCACAGACCTGTAACTTCTTCTTTAAGAGTCTCCTCTTTCCTCCACTCATTACCTGTAGTAATGGCACCTGTTTAAACTTGTTATCAGTATAAAAAGACACCTGTGCACACCCTCAAACCGTCTGACTCCAAACTCCACTATGGTGAAGACCAAAGAGCTGTCAAAGGACACCAGAAACAAAATTGTAGCCCTGCACCAGGCTGGGAAGACTGAATCTGCAATAGCCAACCAGCTTGGAGTGAAGAAATCAACAGTGGGAGCAATAATTAGAAAATGGAAGACATTCAAGACCACTGATAATCTCCCTCGATCTGGGGCTCCACGCAAAATCCCACCCCGTGGGGTCAGAATGATCACAAAACGGTGAGCAAAAATCCCAGAACCACACGGGGGGGACCTAGTGAATGAACTGCAGAGAGCTGGGACCAATGTAACAAGGCCTACCATAAGTAACACACTACGCCACCATGGACTCAGATCCTGCAGTGCCAGACGTGTCCCACTGCTTAAGCCAGTACATGTCCGGGCCCGTCTGAAGTTTGCTAGAGAGCATTTGGATGATCCAGAGGAGTTTTGGGAGAATGTCCTATGGTCTGATGAAACCAAACTGGAACTGTTTGGTAGAAACACAACTTGTCGTGTTTGGAGGAAAAAGAATACTGAGTTGCATCCATCAAACACCATACCTACTGTAAAGCATGGTGGTGGAAACATCATGCTTTGGGGCTGTTTCTCTGCAAAGGGGCCAGGACGACTGATCCGGGTACATGAAAGAATGAATGGGGCCATGTATCGTGAGATTTTGAGTGCAAACCTCCTTCCATCAGCAAGGGCATTGAAGATGAAACGTGGCTGGGTCTTTCAACATGACAATGATCCAAAGCACACCGCCAGGGCAACGAAGGAGTGGCTTCGTAAGAAGCATTTCAAGGTCCTGGAGTGGCCTAGCCAGTCTCCAGATCTCAACCCTATAGAAAACCTTTGGAGGGAGTTGAAAGTCCGTGTTGCCAAGTGAAAAGCCAAAAACGTCACTGCTCTAGAGGAGATCTGCATGGAGGAATGGGCCAACATACCAACAACAGTGTGTGGCAACCTTGTGAAGACTTACAGAAAACGTTTGACCTCTGTCATTGCCAACAAAGGATATATTACAAAGTATTGAGATGAAATTTTGTTTCTGACCAAATACTTATTTTCCACCATAATATGCAAATAAAATGATAAAAAAAACAGACAATGTAATTTTCTGGATTTTTTTTCTCAGTTTGTCTCCCATAGTTGAGGTCTACCTATGATGTAAATTACAGACGCCTCTCATCTTTTTAAGTGGTGGAACTTGCACTATTGCTGACTGACTAAATACTTTTTTGCCCCACTGTATATAGCACTAGCAATGCTAGCAACACTCAGCTGTAAATTGCATTAGGGGTCTATAGGTTTTTACGTGTGTATGTATGTACATGTAATACATTTCTCATGTATTTACAGCAAAATCTAGTAAATGACTAGGAATCAAAATAAGCAGCATAAGGGTGCAGTTTGACTGCTGTATTACTCGCGCCTCGCTTCCCCCGGACTGGCCGGCTGCTCTCCTGCCCGGAGCATGATGGCTGCCTACATGCCACGCTAAGTCAGCAGAGCTGACGGCCAGGATTGCCATGCCATCCTCACGCGAGTACGGACTCTACCCTAAGAGCCAAAATGTCTTTAAGCTCTGTTTACATACTGATGGGCAGCCAGACCTTGGCAACATTTAAGTAGGAGCCACAAGATAGATGTAGTGTGCCTATTTATTCTATTTTATTTTTCACATCATTATATTTAATTTAGATCTTAAAATATTAGACCTGAGCAGCCACATTAACAAATTCAGTAATATCTCCATAAAGTTAAATTAATTTGCACTAAAACTGATGCCATTTTCTGTTGTAAATTAATCATTTGCTGTGCTGTAGAAAGCAAATCTCACTTGGAAAAAAAACCAAAACAACAAATGTTGAAATTTGCAGATTTTTTAAAACTTGCTCATTGCCATTAATACTTACGGTATCTTGTTATGCTTTTTATCATTTAATTCCGTGTTCCTTTGTGGAATGATGGTGGTGCAGGCGAACCACATGTACTACAACCACTTGCAGACTCTTGTGCACTCTAATTTTCTTTAAATAGGTGTCCCCCTCCTCACTCCTTCAATCACTACTTTTCATATAATCATTCATGAGGCTTTAGCACAAACCTAGAACGAGCAGCTTACATTTAAATTTGCACATTTTTCTGGCAGACCCTAAATAGAGCTCTGGGAGGCAGTGAAACTGTTGCAATAGATGGCAAAAGTGCTGAATGAAAGGAGAATAGCATGGGGAAGACCCCTGTAAGCATCTCGGACTCCCAAATCGCTGCGCTGAGAACAATGGTCCTACACTTTTACTCCGCTTCATGGACTGACAATAAAATATTCAAAAGCAACAAGAAATTGGAGTTTACAGGGGAAAAAAAGTAAAAATCAAAACAAAAAAAACCCTGAAAAATTACTTGTATATAAGGCAACGTTTTAAAAATGATCTAAAAAAAAATAAATTTAAACCAAAATTGAATTTTTTTTTAAACTTTGAAAGTTCAGTGTAATATATGAAGGAAACAATAAGTGCCCAAAAATTAGGGACTCTCGAGGAACTCTTATGCCCTGTATTAGACATAAATGAGGGCCTCATACACATTCTGTTCAAATTGTCATGTAGTGGTACTCCTGTACTCTTAAAGGCTATGCTCAAAGTGCAAATCTGTACAATAATTTCAAACGAGGTCATCCATACACCCTTGAAGGCACCAACTGGAGTGCCTCACAAAATAAAATAAAAGCCAGGAAAAAAATGTATAAGGAGGGTAATACAGTAATCCTCTTCGGGTGTCCACTTCTTATTCTCCTTCCTTGGGAGGTTGGGGAGACTGCTTCCATCTGCTTACTGGAGCCTGATTCCCAGGCGCCTCCAGCTTTTGGTAGTGTGGTGCCGGAGCCCCAGATATAGAGAAATGGGCGAGAGCCCTCTGTGTCACCTGCACTATCGTCTGCTCTCACATAGGAGGTGGGGAACGTCAATGACAGTACGATCACTCGGGGGTGGTGGTAGCCCTGTCTTGTGCCATCTCGAGGAGCTTCTCCCGGGCCCATTCATTTCTCAAGATAGGTTCATCCTGCTCTCTTCCTTCTCGGATCACACCCACTGCATGCCAGCTATGTTGCACCACCATTTTGATGATTGTGACCCTTGTTCCAGCTGTCGGCTCTTGCAGCCTTCGAGGCAAATGTTGTGTCTCTACTGCCCGCTGGTTGAACGAGATGTGATTATGGGTCCCAAACTTTTCTATGGACCCCCCATCTCTGCTGCTGGTTTTACATAGTGACCTCCCTCCTGGCTGCCAACTGTCAGTACCTTACAGTTAGCGGGCCTGACAGCGTTTCTATAGCCCTGGTCCGGACTCGCCTTTTTCTCTCTTCTGACTAACTTAGGTTCCACCGTCCTTTCACCAGTTTCTGGATCCTGGCTCATCGAGTCTGCAGTCTGCAAGAACCCCTGCGATAAAGGTTGCAGCTGGAGTTTGGGCCTTAGTGGCTCCAGGAAACAGCCGGTTCTGGACCACAGGCTACTGCCACCTCCGCTGTCGCACTAGCTACGACATTCCTCTGGTCACTCCCTTGTGAGCCTCGCTTGATTTTGTCATCTTTGTCGACCACTAAGTATGTTACACTGTACGGATAACTAATTGAACGCAGAAAAATCTTTCAACTTCTTTTTGGAGCTTCATATGCTTCAGAAATGTACCCCAAAACATGGACTACTCAATGGGTGAGTAAGTGAATCCAGAAAAATGTTTCAACGCTGTTTTGCACTGTTGTGTAACACCGAAATGTGCCACAGACCACGTAATGGTTGGATGAGTAATTGAATACAATGAAAATGGAACGCTTTTTTGGAGTGTTATATAACTCAGAATTGTTCCACAAAGCACCTAATACTCTATGGAAAAGAATATGGTCAGTTTTGTCACCTGAAAAAAAAAATGTGGTCAACTGCCACAGCTACATATTTAGCAACGGACTGCAAAGCCCTAATCCCTGCCTAGAGACTGAATTCAGCTGCTCTTTCTGCTGCAAGTCTCTCCCTCCCTGTGCAAAATACAGATCTGATACTAACAGTAAAGCACCAGATTAGCCCTTAGAAAGGCTGGTAGTATGATGGCTCAGCTTCAGCACCAGTATCAACACTACAGGACTCTGATTCGTTGTCCAGGCTTGTTTGCACAGTATAAGTACTTTCTCCCTCCAATAACAACGGTCACAGAGCTGTGCTATGGGATCAGTGTGCCAAGTGTGGCAGCGCCTGTTCTTTTTATAACCCCTGATGATGTTACACTGCCAGCCAATCCTACTAATGCCATTGGCAACATGGCTATGGCATTACAGAGTTGCACACTCAATCCCTGCATGCTTATTGGCTGTGTAACAGGTGCCAAAGATGTGTGGCGGGAATTTGAGTTTTACATTGAGCACTGGCTAATGCTCGTTGATTAACAAGTATATCTGATCACAGGGATAGTCGAGTGATAAGAGTATCGCCGAGCACATTCGCTCATCCCTAATTATCACTCATTCGTAAGTGTATTGTGAGGCAGTGACGGGTATTGTATGCAAGGGACGCTTTGTAACCCCCAAGATGCGCATAGAAGCATATTAAGGTCGCTGGAGTGCATTGCAGTCACAGATTTAGCTGTGGTTGCAATGCAGAATAAAAGTGTGGTCTTGGACAATCTATTTGCCAAAGCAGATTTAAGAAAACCCGGCATGGGCTTTTATTTTTGGAGCGAAATACAGGATGGTAGTGGGGTGGTTCGCTCCCTCCAGCCGGGTCTTACAAGTGGCCCAGGGCCTCAGATTTCCATTTAAAAACCCTACAGTAAAGGCTTTGGGTGTGTCAGTGTTTGTTTGCAAGCAGTAGAGCAGGTGGCTCTGCAACAGCCGGCTTGTGTGAGGTAACACAGAGCCAAGAGCAGCGAACGCCTGGCACCGCTCAGAGTGACAGTGATGCAGTCGCACTCGGCAACCGGTCTCTGATATGGACTGTTGTGACGCCCCCACTGCGATTCGGAGGATATCATGTGCTGTTCATTTTGTAAGGTCTGGACATTAAATGTGTTTGCTTTGAACTTTCGTGGGTCAGCGCCTCATTACTGCACGGTGTGAACACTGCGGCACAACAGTACATATACAGTAACATAGAAATTGAACAATTCTAAAAAAAACGATGCTCCGGCATTATTTTATCAGTAACTGCACGTCTTTGCGTGTGGTGAAACATACTTGGGAATGATTTGATGTATAATGGTGTGGGGGAAGGGTTTCTTAACAGTGCTCCACTTATTTGTAGCCGGGCTGCGCACATTGATTCAGCTCCTTGGGGAAAGTGGCCGGATGTGGATAGTTTGCAGTCTGGTACCTCTGCATGGGGCCAAACTGATAACGCTCAGATTGATCTTTGGCCAAGTTACCTAGTGTTTGCTTTCAGTTTTCAAGTAACCACTGAGTCGTTTTCTGTCTTTGATGTGCTGAATGCCTATTCACTTTATAAATGGAAAGTTTTACAAGTTTCCAAATATATTGTGTATAATCTTCCCCAGCAGTTTGTAGAGGTTCGTGTGCCGAGTGAGAGAACTCTCCTCTTTGTACTCTGACGCTGCAGACGGTACTTACCCAGTCCTGCTCTCAGCCCAGATACGTTGCATCCATAGTTTGTCCTGTGCCGAACACATTGTATTGTAGCAAGGTTTAGAGATTTGTGCAGCTGCTGCTGGTGGATCAGCCTGGAGTCTTTATCAAAACGTGTATGCCAAAATACTGGCGTAAAAAGCTTTAAAAAGTCACGTAATTTTGGTGCAGCTCAGTGCTGCACAAAACGTTGTGACTTTTGGCGTTATCTGACCTTTAAGTCCAGGTCAAAGTGGGTGGGGCTGGGATGGGACGCGGTGTGGCGACCGCTGCTCATCAAATTCATGACCAGTGTTAATCATGGACAGTACACAGACACTACCCTGATGCCATTCGTGTACAGTTAGTGAATTTCATGGACACATAGACTTGTATGGGTGATTTTGATCCATGACTCAGATCGAAAACATACATGTCTTGATTTATTTTTGTTTGTGAAAACTGGTTCGGGCGTATGTGCTGATGGGGCCATTGACTATTTTCGTCCACCTCCAATAAACGTAGACGGCCAAAAATGAAGCATGACGGAGCACATAGTGGCTGTCTGCATCATTCTAATCAATAGCACCAGTTTGTGTGGCTTCGGACGTCATCCCCGATGGTCACTGAATGCAGGGGAAATAACATTGCTTTAGGCAGACTAGCCTGAAAAACCGTGTCTCCAGCAGAGGCGGGTGCGGACAGAAGCGTGCCCTCAGCAAGGTCACTACATGGGCCCTTTACGCCCAATTATATTACACCCGTTTGTGTCTGTAATAGAAACTGCTCCCCCATTTCCTCTTGGATTGTAAGCTTGTGAACAGGGCCTCAGGGTGTCCACTGTGAACTGAATTGCAGAATATTGAGATATATAGAGATTTTGTCCACTGTGAACTGAATTGCAGAATATTGAGATATATAGAGATTTATATAAATAAAGTAATTATTTATAATTTATGATTATTGTTGCTGCTGTTGCTTTGGAGGTAGAAGTGGCCCCCTTTCCTTTTGGACCCCTGTGCGGCTGCACAGTTTGCACCAATCGTATGTCCTCCACTGGTGTCCATATACATTCAGGGTGATAGTACTCATTTTGTGCATTTTACAGCTCTTTTTGAAGCCGAAACCAGGTGTTGATCACAAAGTAGAAACTTTTTTTTTGTTCAAATCCAGTCCTGGAATTGTCCTCAAAAACTTCATAAAAAGGAACCCTGTGCTTAACCAGAAACTCCAACAAGCACCATAAGCTTAGAAATCATTACATGGTTCATGGCTAATGATGACCCATGAAAATAATGACCACTAGCGTAAGTGAAATGGTAAATGTTCCACGTCTGACAAATCGAACAGCTAATATGAGGCGCTCTGAGATCATGTAACGTAAGTGAATGGTGGAAACGTCGGAACATAATGCATTACTCACCCAAGTGTGCCGCCACGTTATCGTTTGATTATTTAAACCAGGGGTGAGGAATCTTGTTTTCTGCCAAGGGCCATTTGGATATTTAAACCATCCTTCGGGGGCCGTACAATCTCTGCCCACAAAAGATATCCTGACTCTGGCACTGGTATCAGGATGTAATCTTTCATTGCATGCCCTTCAGGGTTCAGTAGTGAACACCGCATGTGTGTGCTAACAGAGCAAGAAGAAATTAATGAGCTTGTGGCAATCAAAATACAGCTCCCTGCCCAAGAATGCGGTCCCTGAGAATCTGCTTGGGGGCCTGATAAAAGGCCATTGAGGGCCATAAATGGCCCTGGGGCCTGAGGTTCCCCACCCCTGATTTAACTCTTGAAATGACCCCTGTGAGCTTTGTCCTGACAGTGGGGAGTGTGTTCAGCTGGTTCCAGGTCCTGTTTTAGCTTCTAAGTGACAGCTGGCTGTCCGTCCCCCGAGAGCTGCAGATCACGGACCAGAGACAGTTGGGAAAGTGACTCTGCCTTCTGTCTGCTGATAACCGGATTCCCACAAGTTACACATTCTTTCCCACATCTTATTGTATGATTTCATATGGGCCCTGACCTATTCTACAGAAAACTGATCCATTCACACTGGTCTTGGCCTACACGGACCATCAGCCACAAATTGAGCACTTCTTTTAGGATTATAATTGACCTGCCATTAGGTTTTTGGATTGTTTTAGTATGCAAATAGCCTCTTCAGAGAGGAAGAGGACTTGAACTCTATAGCGCCACCTGTTGGAAGCAGCGATCCTACAAGTCATTGCTAACCCTTTAACGAGTCTTGTAATGTGACTTAGGATAAGCGCCAAATCGGCATGTCAATTTGCAGACATTAGCAATTAACTGTCACTATATCAGTGGTTGTAACCATGAATGCCTAAGGTCCCGCAATGCCTGCACATGAGGAAAGACATGGTGAATCAGAAGAACTATACTACATTTCTAACTGGAGGGATTTGCTAATATTATTACTCCGAGTACATATTGGGGTAGGATCTTGGCGATGGGAATAGCCCTTTAAGCTAGTGCTTTAGTTCCAGCACCCCTCTTCATATTGTGGGTGTTCGCAGTAACATATGTTTTAGGCCCCGCTTCATCATTTGGACCCTTTAGTTTTAATCTTTGTGAGATTTGGCAGTCCTTTAATATGTAGAAGGTATAATTACAGGAAAGCCCATGGAGCTTGTTATTTGCGGTCCCGGGGATTATGTTACTTAGAGGTAAAGTATTTTACATGCCAAATCCTCGGCCTATGTATACTGACAATTATTTTTGCATGGTACTAGAGACAGTAGGCAAATGGCAATTACAGCTCTAGAGCTAATTGGCAGAGTAGATCTGTGTGGTCGGCATGTCTGGAGCAACGCTCGCATTGCCTGGTCATTGTGCAGTATTTTGGGAATAGGAATGAAAGGCTTCCCGGTGTTATCGCTATTGTGCAGGGTATATGCATGGTGCAATCCCATTCACACACTACAGTAAGGCACGTGACTACAGTCTTGGGCTCTGTTCACATGTCCAGTAATCATCCGTTAGAGCGGATCCAGCAGTAATGCGCTGACGAGAGTTGTGCAGGGACTTTTTTTTTTTTTCCAACTAAAAAAAAAAACTGATTTCAACTGGACCCGGTTTTTATTAACATTGAAATCTATGGAAAACAATACATGAAGTGGCCATTGTTTGTTTTTTCTTTCATTTGAAAAGGATCGGTTTATGCTTCCTGGGTCAGTGATAAATGGAGGAAAACAGATCCAGTTGAAATCCAGTTTTCCTTGTCTGGCTTTAAAAAAAAAAAAAAAAAAATTGTCTGCATAACTTTTTTTTTTTAAATGTATTCTGCTGCATCCGTTCTGATTACTGGACATGTGAGCAGAGCCTCCGAATGTAAACTGAGTGCACTAGAAGTGACATGCTGCCTCTTTGTTGCTGATTTCCCCGTGGAATCCATAACAAAACTGCCGGATGTGTAAGGAGGTCTTTAGCTCCTCTGCAACCCAAATTTTAATTTGACTAAAATCTGCATCAAAATAATTCCTCAGAAGTGACCAGATGATGAGGCTGCATATGGGACACCAGAGTTTGGCAAGTAAGACTCCAGTGGGAATTGGAACTTTTGTTCTTTTCTAATTTGCGATTTCTTCCTTGGTGACATGTGTTCTAAAATGGTGGGTGTTTGTTTGGCAAGGAAAATGTTAAACCACTGCAGAAAGGATGTATGGCCGCTCAGTAGTGAGCCACATGGCCTCCATGTGCTGCTGCTCTGGCTTAGTTGGGTGTGGCGGATACAGCGAGATTTCCCCATAAAACCAATGCATCCAGATGGGGGGAACTTCCACAGTCGGAGTATGTCACCAAGGTTTTACTGACTTGCAACAATTCTGATTGGTGAAAAAGTAAAAAGTGCGTCTCATGTAACCACAATGTGTCATGTAACCACAAAGGTCTGCAGATATACTGTGTGTGTGTATGTATGTATGTATGTATGTATATGTATATATATATATATATATATATATATATATATATATATATATATATATATATATATATATATATATATATGTTTTTTTTTAAATTATACCATATCTCTGTCCAACCTGGAGGTGGTGCAGAGCCATAAGGCTACGTTCACACGATCCGTTTTTCACTGCGGATTTTTCCGGTCCTTTTTCGGGGAAATCCGCAGTGGAAAACGGCGGTGCTTCTCTCGGCGGATTTGTGTCCTTTTTCTTCTGCGGATTCCACTGCGGGTTTCCAACTGCAGTTTCCTATTGGTGCTGTTGGAAACCCGCAGCGGAATCCGCTGAAAGAATTGACATGGTACTTCTTTTTTCCGTTGGCAAATCCGCGCGGATTTTCCAGCGAAAAAAAGGATCGTCGGCACAGCGGGTTTTGTTTTCCATAGGGTAACATTGTACTGTACCCTGCATGGAAAACGGCTGCGGATCCGTAGCTGCAATTCCGCTACGGATCCGCAGCAAAAAACGGATCGTGTGAACGTAGCCTTAGAGTATGTGCACACGCTGCGGATCCGCAGCAGTTTCCCATGAGTTTACAGTTCAATGTAAACCTATGGGAAACAAAAACCGCTGTGCACATGATGCGGTAGAAACCGCGCGGAAACGCAGCGGTTTACATTCTGCAGCAAGTCACTTCTTCCTGCGGATTCCGCAGCAGTTTTACTGCTGCTCCAATAGAAAACCGCAGGTGTAAAACCGCCGTGAAATCCGCACAAAAACCGCGATAAATCCGCAGCAGTTTTGCACTGCGGATTTATCAAATCCGCTGCGGAAAAATCCGCAGAGGACCAGAATATGTGTGCACATAGCCTTAAGTGGCCGGGTGCATTAGCTCTTAAGCAGATTGCTCCTGGAAAATCTTTTACGCTTGATTTTTAGTATATAAATGTTTTGTTGAAACACTTGTGTGCATCAAATAAGGTTAGGTTCATCTTTGCTTGGAAGCTCCATTCGTAACCTTTTTTTCAGAATCCATGGGAAAAAATTCCATAAAACGTCTGACACCATGAATGACACCTGACAATCCCCTTTCTAGTAAATAGAGGCTGCTCGGACCATTGCAAAATGCATGAAATCATAACGACAACCTACGTAGGGTATTTATCAAGCCAGTCTCCACAGAGCGGGTTAGGACTTGGGGATCAGTGGCTGCCAATGCTGGGAAGTAAATGTTTTATAATGGTCTATAGGGCATGCAAGTGATCCGCTAGAACAGTCACACGAGCAGAATCTGTAAGGCCTCATGCAGACCTCCGTGTTATCCCCACAGATATAAAATCACCCATTATAATCTGTGGTGCTATTCGTATGTCTGATTTCTGTTTTTTCATGGGCCGTGTGTCTATGCAAAACTCACGGAGACTTGTCCATTTTTCCTCCGGTATCATGGATGGAAAGGGCCAATAAATGTATGTAATATGGGTCCATGGGAAATCACCCGTGCAGCACAGCCATGTGCCCTTCATATTTAACATCGCAAAGTATAGAAGCTTTGTCATTTATTCATCCATCCATGAAAAACACTGATGGTAGAAATGGCAACACAGATCTCACTGACACCGGTACCGTTTTGTTCTCGTACCTTGGCCTTGTGATTGTGGCTTTGGGGTATTTGCACACGTTGAGTATTTGAAGCAGCTTTTTCTGCAGCAAAAACCAGTGTGTTGGTAGGAAAAATATTGTGTTAAATCTAAACACTTTTTTTACGCATTTTTGATGCATTTTTATTGCGTTTTTCCCATTCATTTGAAAAACTTAAGAATTGACATACTGCAGACTTAAGGAAAATGCTTTGATGGTTCAAATCCTGGAAAAAAATACGCTGTGTGTTCATGTGGTTCTGGAAATTTAATTCACTTTGTTAGTACTGTAAAACGCACAGGAAAAACGAGTGGCATTAATGCAGTGTCTGAACAAGCCCCAAATGCTACCAGGAATCGGAGAGAATGCATGGGAGTCCCTGTCCGCCGCATATGGTGAGAGCGAGTCGCTGTTAGGAGCAGGTCTTGCATCCTTTAAGTCCTCTATTATATTGTGTCCTATGATAATGTGACATGAGACCTGTTCAGAGGTGAAGGGAATAATAGTTAGGACATACATCCCAGTTTTTGCATTCCCTCTAAAGAAATTTGTGAAAAAAAAATGGAAAATGGATCAACTTCTCTAAATAACATTAGAATATTGCAGATATTCTGATAACTGATAACGAGTAACTTTTTTTTTAATTGCGTTCCCAAATTGGGATCCGTATATCCTGACGCCCTGTAATGTAAATGTTCTGTGCTTCTATATTTCAGTTATGCTCTCTCTGATGAAGCCTATCGTTCTCTGAGGGACCAAGATAAAGATCAGTGCATTCTCATCACTGGTGAAAGCGGGGCCGGAAAAACAGGTAATCGCCTTCTCCCTGTCACCTTTAAGGGAATGACCAACCAGAAAATATTGGTGGGGACTCTGAGCTAGACCCGGCTGCCTAAACCTGATCACTAGTGGAAAATAGTGAGGGCAAAGATAAGCTTTTAGGAATCTGTCAGAGGGATCAAGGATCAGGTGAGCATGGAGGCCATAGGAAGCTGAATAAAATGATACCTTGGTATCTGCGATCCGATGTCTTATTCCAGAGTGTTTTTTTTTTTAAAATAGCTAAATGAGCTGTTCAGATCTATGGGCCAGGCACTGATCTGCATGAGAACCTTCCTCCAGAGATTATTATAAGAGAGTGTTACCAGTGTGAGACGGGTAGTGACTGACAGTCTGCTCTCCGGACATACACGTCTCACACTGGTAACTCCCCTTTCATTTATAGTGATCTCTGGAGGCAGATTATCGTGCGGATCAGTGTCCGGCCCATAGATCTGAACAGCTCTTTTACATATAAAAACGTGTATTTCTCTGGCATAAGACACCAGATTGCCGATATCAAGGTATCATTTTATTAAACTTTCTATGACCTACATGCCTATACTGAGGAGGGACAATCCTATGGACAGATTCCCTTTACATCACATAGACTACCTTGTAGCACTCGAAGATTTAACCATTTATGGTTAACAAGTTTACTGGTCTTTCCACACACAGCCTGTAGGAACACATGCTCTTACTTTTCTATGTATCTAAAACTAATAGAGGATGGTCCCTCCCGGCTAGAATGGAGAAGAATGAGCAATATGGCTGTTGGCTTAAATCTGCAGCATGTAATGCTTTCCTTTTTCTTGCAGAAATGAGCGTTTAGATCTTGATTGTGGCTGCGAGACCAAGCGGTTATGTGACCACAAGTGTATGAAATGCTCGCTCCCGGCTGCATTCTGACTAGACGTGCGCACATCTAGTTGGAATGTGTCGCTCTGTCTCAGCACCGGCACTTGAGAATCGTTGCAATGTGCGCTGCGCTTAATGTGAGGATTCACAAGTCCGCTGTCTTGTGATAAGACTGGACGAACCCTTTATAACCAATTCTCAGATTTTTTAGAGCAGGTTTTCTTTGCTTGTGTTTATCCCCTTTCTAGTTGCCATTTAATACCTGCTATAGAAACATTAGACAGGTAAGCAAACTTCACTGTTACCTGAGTCGAGTTGAATATAACGAAGATTTCAATAGAACTTTGTTAAACCAGAGACTGATGAATATCTGTTATAAGCCAAAAAGTTTAGTAGCAAATAAAAAGTTGCTAATTAATTCTATTAGAATGGATGTGCAGGAAGGGAGTGTTAATTGGGCATGGGTGAATAATCTGCCTTTGCCTTCTAAGGAAGAAAGCCCCGCAGCTTTATTAGTGGCATCTTTATTTCATTAGCATAATTGAAGCCATGCTGTAAATGGGAGACAGTCATTTCCTGTGGCTGTGGAAAAACGAGGCTTTCAAAGTTCTATTAAGTTATTACAAATGCAAATGGTTGTGGAATCATTTAGTGAGTAAGGTGGGTTTCCAGATTGGATTTAACATGAAAACAAGAAGTATCAAACGTTATACATCTTATATGTCCGTCATTGGGAAACACTGGATTTAATTGTTGTGGTACTTGTTGTTATATGTTACATTTTTCCTTATACCTCGTCCGTTAAGGTTCTGTAATCTATATTATTGGTTTTAAATATTCTTGTCAGTCTGCCAGATTAAGTAAAATGTCACCATAGCTGTAGAAAAAGACATCTAAAATACTTCATTGATCTATTGCAGCTAAGCAAAAATGTACAAGATGGATCCTCAGGTTCTTGGTTTAACATTCTGATTGGACTGTATGAAGCCCACTGCCACATCACTGCAAACCTCTGAGGGTGCCCAACCTTACCCCTTCCCAACTTTGGCACTCTGATCGGCAACCCTGCAACTGCATCGTGGGGGCCCAATCCTTGCCATGGCAACCCAATGTCGTCATGGCGACCCGATGTCCTCATTGCAACATTCGGGTCACCCGTCACTAGCAAGATAGTTAGATCATGAGCAGTGCGCGGTCTAACTAACTTGTGTCTGCAGCACTGACAGGTTATCAGGTGTGGCAATGCTCCTGCACTGCTATGCCTTATGACTGCGATCAGACTGCAAAAAGTGGAAGTCCTATAGAAGGAACAAAGTAAAAAAGTTGTACAAACATTTTTTTCAAAAAAAAATCACAAAATGATAATGGAAAATGTTTTTATGAAAAAAAAGAAAAACCATAAAAGTACAAGTTTGATATCGCTGCGTCCAGAACAATCCAAAATGTAAAACTGTCTCACTAGTTAACCCTTTCAGTGAACACCGTAAAAAAGACAAAAAGTGGAATAAAACGCAATAAAAAAAAGTAAATAAAAAATGGTATTGATGAAAACTCCATCTTGTTCCGCAAAAAAAACAAGCTGCCATAAAGCTCGGAGCCAAAAATAAAGCAATTCAAAAATGTATTTTTTTTCCTACAAAAATAGTTTTTGTGTAAAAGCACCAAAACACAAAAATGATATAGATGTGATATCACTGTAATCGTACTGACCTGAAGAATAAAGCTGCCTTATCAATTTTACCAAACATGGAACAGCATTAAAAAAAACAAAAAAAACGTAAAAATAATTCCTAAATTGCTGGGTTTTGTTTAAGCCTCCCCAAAAAGCAGAATAAAAAGTGATCAAAAACGTAATGTGGTGTCAATGGTACCAATAAAAACGTCGACTCGTTCCTCAAAAAAGCAAGCCCCCACATGACTGTCAGCAGAAATATGGAAAAATTATAGCTATCAAAATATGGTGATGCAAAAACTTATTTTTATAATAAAAATATTTTTTTTTTAGTGACAGCAGCCAAACTTAAAGATATAAATCTAATATCGCTGTTATCACTCCAACCAGAAAAATAGAGTCGTCTAATCCCTTATACCGCACGAGAAATGGCATAAAAAATAAGTAAAACCAAATTTTCACCTATTGATTTGTTCGCTCTGCCTCCCAAAGATCGCAGTAAGGCTCGGCTCACATTTATCCTGTGGTCTGCGCTGAGCACTTATTTTGGGGTTTCCATGTAAATCTGTGAAATACGTTATTCAGATGCAACCCCCGGCAGAAGATTCCCTACAATTTTTATTCAGCAACATCCACTGCTTCTTGTTTCTGAAAAACACCCATGGAGTCAAAATAGTCAATACACCTGTAGATAAATTCCCAAAGGGGAATAATTTCCAAAATGGGGTCACTTAGGACTCTATATATGGAGTACGCAAACTATTCTAGGGGAATCTGCACTCCAGGTGGCAAATGGCGCTCTGTTGCTTCCGAACCTTGCTATATGACTAAGCAACACTGTACAGCCACATATGGGGTATTTCTACATTCAGCAGAAATTGTGTGACAAAATTTGGTGCCATTTTTGCCCATTTACCCTTGTGAAAATGTTAAATCTGGGGCTAAAACTAAATTTTGATAGTAAAAATCTACCGTAATTAATTTTTCTTCAATGGTATAACAGTCTGTGACACGCCTATGGTGTCAGTATGATCACTGCACCCCTAGATGAATGAATTGAGAAGTGTAGTTTGTAACTTATGGGGAGTTCTGCTGTTGTGGCTCAGCAATTGTGACATTGCACCCGCAAAGAAGTCCAGGAAAATCTGAACTCCAGTATGGTTTCTTCCCTTTGCACTGTATCTCAAAAGTAGATTTCGACCACATACTGGGTATCCATGTACTCAAAAGAAATTGCACACCAATTTTTGGGTTCCATTTTGTACTGTTACCCTTGTGAAATTAAAAGATTTGGGGCTAAAATAACATTTTTCTGCAACATTTCTTTATTTTTTTTTATTTTCATGGCTCTACGTTATAAACTTCTGGGAAGCACCTAGATAAATTCCTTGAGAGGTCTAGTTTCCAAAATGGGGTCACTTTTGGGTGTTTTCCACCGTTAAGGCACATCAGGGGGTCTTCAAACGGGACATGGCGTCATCTAATGTTAGCCCCCCCGCGTAAACCTGAAAGAAATATAGCGGGGGTCTCATGGCCTCATGGACCCTGTCATTTAATATGGCTTTCTGTCAGAAGAAAGGTCAAATAAAGGTCAGGTCAGTCATCTCTGAAAGTGTGACACTGGTTTTATCCAGTTTTTTCTGGTATGTTTGGTGCCTATTGTAACGGTTTTCTATTGGCTGTAAGCAGCTTTGCCGCTCTTTTTTTGAATATATAAACACCTGTTTTGTGGTATCTGGTCATTCTGTCAGCGGAAGAAGATAAAGAAGACACATACCCCAGGATGGAGAATCTCCTGCAACAGCTCCTGACTAGAGCCGACGGCGAGGATGGAGCGGACTGGCTGAGGCAGTGCCTGGCTATGAAACCTATCTTAGCGCCTGCCGATGCTGTCCCTCATCATCCAGAAGATACCCTTCGGTCGCCGTGTCAAGCCTCTCCGGTCCTGCCAACACCCACCGCTTCAGGGAGGCGCAGGAGGCAAAGGACCCCATACTCTCCGAAGTCGCTGTCTGCTTCCAGCCGCAGTGTCCAAGAAGGAAAAAGAAAGTCACGGCGCCGCCCTCCTCATAAGTCTCGCAGCCCAGCGCGAGACTTCCACCGCCAGCGTCATGACAGAGCGCCGACCGCCTCATCTGAAGTGGCCGGGATGTCTTCAACACACCGCAGCCGTAAAAGCGCTGCGGTGTCATTGGATTATACAACAGCGGTGGCTTCTGCAGCTGCAGTCCAGACCACCGGGAGGACCCCCTGTCGTCACACTCAGAAGAGGATGAAGAAACGCCGCTTACAGCAGCTTCCCATATGAGCTTGCCCAACATGGAGGGCTTGAGCTCCAGCTGCTGTATGGAGCAGAGAAACGACCAGCATTCATCGAGGGGTGAGACTTTCAATGTTCCTTTGTCTGTCCAACACTCACATTTAAAAGACATCATAAAGAAAGTGTTAGCTGAAACTTTAAGAGAAGCTATTCCCCCCCCCCCTTGCTGTCACATCAGCTGTACACATCAGCTGTACACAGTGCTGCAATTTCTGACAATTCATCAGCTAGCACTGCCCCTGTTAACCCTTTTAAAGAAGCTCTGACATGCGAGCTGTCTCCCTTAGCATTCCATTTAAGCCCTTCTGTTAAAGAGCTTATTTGGAATAATCATTATGTTGATATTTTTTCTTTACTGCCTAGAAAGGACCAGCTTTTCAAAATTCGAAAAGAAGGATGAGAAAGCTGATTCAGATGAATTTAAATGCACCAACTTTAAATCTTTCAACAACTGGGTGCAAGCTTTTTCTATTTTTGCTGCAGTTTTGGGTGAAAAATCTCCCCATCTCTGCAACAAGTTATTTCAGCCCCCTTCTAGTTCAAGTAAATGCGGTGTTTGTTTCGCTTTCAACGATTCCTTTTGTAAGTGGAACAACAACTGTAGATTCCGCCATGAATGCTCGTTCTGTGGTAACTCACACCCTATGTCTAAATGTTTTAAGTAACAAGCAGGTCAACAGTCCTCAGGTAAGGAGCCTAATTCAAAAAGCACAGACGCCAGTGATTCTGGCAAACATGTCAGTACGGCTAAGCAAATATCCCGACCAGGGGACCAGTGAGCTGCTTTTTAATGGTTTTTCTGAATGATTTTTTATCCCACAATTTAAAGGGGCGGGTTGTTCTGTTGTTCCTAATTTACCCTCTTTAAAGGCTCACCCTGAGGCAGCTAGGGATAAAATTATTAATGAAATTCAATTAGGCAGAGTTTCAGGCCCTTTTTTAACCCCGCCGTTTGTTAATTTCCGTGTATCACCATTGGGTATTGTGCCAAAAAAAAAAAAAAAAAAAAAAAAGATGAGGGCTCTTTCCGGCTAATTCACCACTTATCATATCCTCTGGGTTCATCCATGAACGATGAAGTGGACAAGGCTTTATGCTCCGTGTCCTATTCATCTTTTGATTCTGCATTAGAAATCCTCAAGAAATTTGGTTTTAATGCTTTATTGTCCAAGTCAGATATTAAGTCTGCTTTTAGACTCCTTCCTGTTCACCCGTGCGGTTTTAATTCTTTAGGTTTTTATTTTGATGACTGCTTCTTTTTTTTTTTTTTTTTTTTTTTTTTTTGATAAGTGCCTGCCAATGGGCTTTTCTTTGTCATGTTCGTATTTTGAAAGTTTTTCTTCCTTTCTTCATTGGGTTTTATAAACTTATTGTAAGGATGCAGGTATCCTCCATTACTTAGATGATTTTTTGTTTATCGGTCCTTATGGTTCCTCAATATGCGAAGATCCCCTCAATAAATTTATCCAAATGTGTGAGCACTTCGGTGTTCCTATTGCTCATAGAAAAACAGTTGGTCCGTCTAGATCCCTCGAGTTTCTGGGAATCACTCTTGATTATCAAAAAATGGAATCTGACTTCCTGATGAGGAACTTTTTAAACTGCGCATTGCGTTATCAAATTTTTTAGCCAAGAACAAGGTCACTCTTAAGGAAATTCAATCATTGTTAGGTCTATTGAATTTTGCGGTTTGTGTCATTCCTATAGGTCGGGCTTTTTGCACAAGTTTATAGGATGCCACTTAAGGTGTATCTTCACCTCATTCGCATGATAGTATCCGTTCTGATCTAAAGGAAGACGCTAGAATTTGGCTCTCCTTTTTGTCAGAGCATAACGGCAGATCTTTGTGGCAGTCATTCTTTGTCTCTGGCGATTCTTTTCCCTTTCTTTTCGCAGCGGATACCCAGTGTGGCTAAAGTATTTTATTTGACTCCCATTGGATGTCCATCCTGTGGCCAAAAAGTTGGGTGTCTAAGAAAGTAACTTCAAACGTAATGATGTTGGAACTTTTTTTCTATTTTTGCAGGAATATTAATTTGGGGATCACTAATGCAGAATTCCAGGATTTTACTCCTTTCCACTAACCAGGCAGTAGTTGTTTTTTTTTTTTTTTTTTTTTTCTATCAACACGTTATCTTCTAAAAATACTTTTGCTGACAGAATTTTGAGACAATTGGTCTTACAATGCCTGAAAGCAAAGTTGGGAAAGAGCAAATTTTTTTTCCATAACTGACTCTTTACAAAATCGTCAGTGGTCGAATTTTTTCCTGCAGGTTCCCAACGTGGGTTCGGAAGGACCCTCTTTCAATTTGGGACATGATTGCACTCTGATACAGTATTTTATAAAAAAAATGGTTATCTAATAGATCATGGGCTGACTATTCCGCTGCATTGCTGAATTGGAACAATTTTTGCAACCTACATTATTTTGACCCAACAGTTTCTAATCCGGTAGCAGCACTAAAGTTTGCTGAATCTATAGTACAAAACGGTTTGTCTTACTATGCAATAGCGAAATGCCAAGCAGGAGTTTAATTTTTCCTTAAACTTTCTGGCAGTATTGCTTTAACTAATCTTTTTCCAGTAAAGCAGTTTTTAAAAAGCTTTAGGAAAACCAATTTTATACCTGACTCGAGACGACCTATTTCCCTGTCTTTATTGAAAGAATTGTGCTCCTGTCTCATCCACGTTTGTGTAAATTTTAAGGAAGCTTTATTATTTAGCTCTATTTTTTCCCTGTCCTTTTTTGGAGCACTTCGCGTTGGTGAGGTGGTTTCTGTTAAGAAATCGGAGCCTTCGGGACTCATGATTTCGGATGTCCAGATTCATGAGTAGTTTTTTTTTTAATTTTATTTATAAGAAAATGAAAGACAGATTAATTAGGCAGGGGATCTAGGTTGAAAATTAACGCGATCCATGTCTCTATCATTTGCCCTGTTGATAACATGGCAAATTGGATTAAGGTCAGACCTATGGGACAGGGCTCATTATTCATTCATAGGGATTTTTCTCCGGTTACTGTCTTCCAATTTAATTTTGTCCTAAAGAAATGTTTAAGCTTTTTGGGTAAAAAACACCTTAAAATCACATCTCATTCGTTTAGAATCGGAGCAGCTACGGAGGCCTCTAGGGCCGGG
This sequence comes from Ranitomeya variabilis, assembly GCF_051348905.1. Classification (NCBI taxonomy): domain Eukaryota; kingdom Metazoa; phylum Chordata; class Amphibia; order Anura; family Dendrobatidae; genus Ranitomeya; species Ranitomeya variabilis. Next base: position 81,136,335 of record NC_135238.1, read on the forward strand.
CTTTACAATTCAGGGATAAAGGACATGATCTGTATGACTATTAATTATTGGTTTTCTTTCAGGTCCGCTAGTCATTTGGATAGTCGGACATTCTTTTATCTTCTGGGCCAGGAAGAGGGCCAGCCAACGATCTTATACTGAAAATTTATCCTTTAATCCTTCTGATATTCAGGTCTGGTGGCATGGAGTTCGCGGCTTGAAATGGCATTGCCTGGTTGCTGAAGTGAAGAAATGGCTAATTAAATTTCCTTCCCCTGATTTAATTATATTTCATGTAGCTGGGAATGATCTGGGAATGATCTCGGGAAAATCAGGACTCTTGACTTATTATCGGCCATTCGATCCGATATTATTTATCTTAAGCAAATTCTGCCTGATTCAAACTTCGTTTTTTCAAGATTATTCCCAGACTTTTGTGGCACGACAATCAATTTTCTTTTTTAGATAATATCCGGAGAAGGGTCAATAAATCCATGGAAAAAAATTTTTTTCTTTTAATTTCAGGGTTTTCATTCCGGCATTTGGATTTGGAGGGTTTTTCACTGGGCCTTTATAGGCTTGATTTGGATCATTTATCTGATATTGGCCTTGATATTTTTAATTTGGACTTACAAACTATCATTAAAAAAATGGCTGTGTGGTTTGGGGGGGGCCATGTCTCGCTGAGTCATGGCCTTGTGGGAAAATCACCCATGTCTGGGTGGATTGGTTTATTGGAAAAGTTTGGTACTTTGGTTTTATAATTTATGGAGTTTATTTATTGGTGATTAATTAATTTATGTAACCCTAAATAAACTACACGGCCATTTTTATCCACAATTAAAGCGTTTTGTGTTTTTATTGTATGAATGGGTTCTATGAGGCCATGTTAGCCCCCCCGCGTAAACCTGAAAGAAATATAGCGGGGGTCTCATGGCCTCATGGACCCTGTCATTTAATATGGCTTTCTGTCAGAAGAAAGGTCAAATAAAGGTCAGGTCAGTCATCTCTGAAAGTGTGACACTGGTTTTATCCAGTTTTTTCTGGTATGTTTGGTGCCTATTGTAACGGTTTTCTATTGGCTGTAAGCAGCTTTGCCGCTCTTTTTTTGAATATATAAACACCTGTTTTGTGGTATCTGGTCATTCTGTCAGCGGAAGAAGATAAAGAAGACCCCACCCTCCCTCCCCTGAATTCTTGTAATTTTACTGTCGTGTAGTTTACTTGTGGGAAAATCACCCATGTCTGGGTGGATTGGTTTATTGGAAAAGTTTGGTACTTTGGTTTTATAATTTATGGAGTTTATTTATTGGTGATTAATTAATTTATGTAACCCTAAATAAACTACACGGCCATTTTTATCCACAATTAAAGCGTTTTGTGTTTTTATTGTATGAATGGGTTCTATGAGGCCATGATTCCAGCAAATTTTGCACTCAAAAGGTCAAATGGCGCTCCTTCCCTTTTAAGCCCTGCCATGCGCCCAAATAGTAGTTTTCCCCCCACATGAGGTATCTGCGTGCTCTGGCGAAATCGCACAACAAATTTTGGGGTCCATTGTCTTCTGTTACCCTTTGTGAAAAAAAAAAGTGGGATCCAAAGTAAAAAAAAATTTGTGAAAGAAAAGTGAAATGTCTTTTTTTTTGTTTCCTCCTTCCATGTTTCAGTGAAGCACCTAAAGGGTTAATAAACCTCTTGAATGTGGTTTTAAGTAGAGATGAGCAAATATCTTCCGGTCCCTCCTTATTAGGCAAGCTATAGCGCTTATCAAATAAGCTGCATCGGGAATTCGGCTAACTGGAGTGCTGCAGATGATCAGCTGTTCCGAGCCGCAGCTGCATGTGTTGCGGCTGTGTCACAGTCACAACACATGCATGGAGAGCTTTTTATTGGGCTCTCCATGCATCTGTTGTGCCGGTCACACTGCCGCGACACATGCAGCTGCAGCTCGGTTGCCGATGCAGCTTATTCGGTAAGCGCTATAGCTTGCCGGATAAGGAGGGAGCCAAAGGTATTAGCTCATCTCAAGATTTGAGCACCTTGAGGGGTGCAGTTTTTAGAATGGTCTCACTTCTGGGTATTCTGGGTCATATAGACCCCTTTAAAGTCCCTTAAAATGTGATGTGTGTCCCCCCCCCCAAAAAAAGTCTTTGTAAATTTTGTTGTAAAAATGAGAAATTGCTAGTCAAGCTTTAACCCTTTTATAACTTCCTAACAAAAAATACCTTTTAAAAATTTGTGCTGATGTAAAGTAGACATGTGGGAAATGTTGTTTATTAATTACTTTGTGTGATATGGCTCTCTGATTTAGGAGCATAAAAATTAAAAGTTTGAAAATTGCTACATTTTCCAAATTTTCACCAAATTTCATTTTTTTTCCCCCACAAATAATCATGAGTCCTATCGAAGATATTTTACCTCTATCGTGAAGTACAACATGTCACGAAAAAAACAATCTCCGAATCACTGGGATCCGTTAAAGTGTTGCAGATAGTGACAGTCAGAATTGTAAAATTTGTCCTGGTCATGAAGGTGCAAACAGCCTTAGGAGCTAAAGGGGTTAAAGGTGCACGGCATGCACTGACCACTACAAGAGCCGTAGCGCACCAGCGGCACGAGTGACCTGACGTCCCACAGCACCCATGGTGCAAAGCTGAGCCCCCATGACTGCAGGCCACACCACCCCATGCACACCACCACAGCAGCAATGGCCACCACACAGCACCAACACCAAGTGAAAGGAGCTGAAAAACCCTCGCCTTTCACACGTTCTCAAAGTGAGCTGAGCGCAATACCCTGCAGTACTCCTCGTGCAGTGTCCTGCTAATTATAAACGCCTGGGCCAAGTAACACAGAAAGAGGGGACGGCCACGTAATACACCATAGCTGGAGACAATGACATGGACCCCACATCCAAACCTTAAACATTGATCTATAGTGGCTCAGCAAAAAATTACAAAACTGAACATGTTTCTTAGTTGTTTAAGGTTCTGATCAGACTGCATGAAGCCCACTGCCACATTATGGCGTACATCTTAGTGGGTCACTTATGGTACTGTAAAGGAACAGCGCCATGAGGTCACCGGTGCTGAAGTGATTGTCAGCAGGGGTAGAAACAGACATCCCAGCACTCATGCTGCAAGTCAAAGATCCCGTGACCCCAGGCAAACCCATCAGTGGGTGCCTTGTCCTTAAGGTTTGGCACCATGCCAGGAATCCATTGAGGTCATCAGTCAACCGGCGCCCACATATACATTAGTGTCGGCCTTGCCCATCAACATTGTTGGGTGTGGCTGCCATCAGTCTGTATATGGGCGACTTCAGCCGCTGCAGTAGAGGCCAAAATAATCTCAAACATTTTTCTAAACTTACTCTGGTTATGATAGCATGGGACCCTACATTTTTCTTAGTGCCCCATTGTAACCGGTTACGTCCCTGGTATATTCAGTATGTGATATTGTACTTTATCACATTTTTTTCTGATATAATTTCAGTGGACCCTATTTGTCACAACTGGTAAATCTCAGTCACTCTCTATGATCTTTTACGTTTTTAAAAATAAAATTACATTGGTTTGATCTAACTGCTAACAATTCCTCAAGTACCTCTATGTATGTTATGTACATTTCATGCTCGTATGTTACAATTTCCCATTTGTGCACATATTAATAGAGTACCAGAGGGGTCCTGGCACATCAGAGAGTAGCTGGAACCACTTCTGTTTAGCAGAATGGTGAGGGTCGTGAAAGGGACTCCTCAAGATATCTTAATTAAAAAGTGAGGGGAATTAAGATAAATTACCATCTAAAAAGCTCTTTAACTAGAAGTCTGCTGTATTCTTTGTTCAGCCTTCCGCAACTAGCCGCTATGGTCTCCATACTTTGCTGCAGCCAAATGTGGTGACACATCTGTTTTAGATTCTGGCAGCTGTAATAGAGATAGTGTATGTGATGTGAAGAACGGCACCGGAACTTTTTTGAACTGATCCCTTTTAACTTTTACTACTCTGCATATAATTGCGATTAAAAATATCCTACCATGTAATGTCTCCATCGCCTATGCAGTCCTATGTATCTCCAAGGTTACAGACTACAAAAGAACCCTGTGTACTCTGATCCTGCTATCATGTGTTACTCTTCCGTCTGCCCCTTCATTTGTCACAGACTGACAGAATGGAGAAGATGATGAAGTTTCTTTTCTCCTCAGCCGAGAAACTCTGTCTCTGCTCTGTCTCTGCTCTGTCTCTGCTCTGACTCTGCTCTGACTCTGCTCTGACTCTGCTCTGACTCTGCTCTGACTCTGCTCTGACTCTGCTCTGACTCTGCTCTGACTCTGCTCTGACTCTGCTCTGACTCTGCTCTCTCAAATCGTCACGATTCTCTCAGCTTCGAGAAAATATAGTGGTGAGACCTTAGCCTTAAAATGCTTGACCGCTGCAGTAGCTGTGGATCATGGATCTTTTTAGTTGTTGTTGGGCAGCTAGATAGAAAAAAAAAAAAGCCTTGGAGGTAGCTGCTCTACACAGGCTGCCTAAATTCAATTGCTGTGTAACAATGTAGGCAATAGTTGGCACCTAGCCCTCGCTATAAACTAGGACTATTCTGCTGTATGAAAAATCAGATATTGCTATAGAATATTGTAACAGATGGAATGTAATACTTTTTTTTTCTTTTTTAGAGATTAGATATTGCTCTTCCACATTTACAGAGCATGCACACAAGATATGCTATCTGACTTAACTGCTAAATTTTTCTGATCACAAAATATTTTGACATAGAAATTAAATTTAGGAATTTTATTTCAAAAGGAATCAGAAATGTTTTAATGGGAATACCAACTTGCTTAGAAGTCAAATGCCACAAATTCTTCACTTAATCTAGGTAGACTGCAGACTAGCCATACCTAGCCGTGGAAGTGAGTAACTGCCTAGTTATCTGGCAGATCATTATTTGCTTTATCTGCTTTGGATTGGTCTAGTGCAGCAACATGTCAAAGCTACACTATATCACGGTTATTTGTAAATTCCCTTTTCTTATCTGTAATTTTATTTTAGCTTGGTCGGAGTTAGGCTGTGTGCACACGTTCCGAATTTGTTTGCGTTTTTTGCTCGTTTTTCGCAACCAAAACGCTTAAACACATACATATGCATCCCATCATTTATAATGGTTTCCGCAATTTTTGTGCATATGTTGCGTATTTTTCTGCGAAAAAAACGCATGCGGAGAAATACACAGCATGTTCATTTATTTTGTGGATTTTAAGCGGATTTCCCAATATATTATTGCATTGGGTACCCCCGGAAAAAAAACGTGAAAATCCGCACAAAAAACGCGCAACATGCGCTATAAAAACGCAGGCAGAATTTCTGCGGAAAACCTCAGGATTTTATCAGGAAATTTCTGCATACTTTCCGGACGTGTGCACATACCCTGACTTGTAGAGGAACATCTGTAAGCACTTTCAGAATATCCAAAGCCTCTTAATGCAGCAGTAGGACACCTCTGATTAGGGCTCTGTTCACATATCGTTTTCAGCATCGTCACGGTTTATGTGTGAAGCCCTGCAAAATGTGGTATGGACGTCGCATCCAAGACAGCGACACCGACTCTAATGATGTAAACAGCATTCGGGCTTATTCACACATCAGTGCTTGGTCAGTATGTTGCATCAGTGTTTCTAAGCCGAAATCGGGAGTTGAGTTTAGAGATAAAATATAATTCAAAGATTGACACTTATTCTGTGCTTCGGAGACACTACGGTTTTGACATACAAATGCTGATGTGTGAATAAAGCCTAAGTGTGCTCTGCGGTACATAATTTTGTGACCTATACGCCTAATGATGCTGGCGCCAGATGTAGTTGGCTATTATGTACAGTAGATTTTTTTATTTGTGGATTAAATTGGAGAAAAACTCCTTCATAGACTTTATAGTTTTACTTTTGTCTGTCCTAATATGTCATTTAGCGGTGGCTGACCCCTATGGATACTCTTGCTGGAGGTAATGGCAGTGGCTGGCCCCTGTGGATACACTTGCTGGAGGTAGTTGCGGTGGTTGACTCCTATGCATACTCTTGCTGGAGGTAGTGGCGGTGGCTGACTCCTATTGATACTTTTGCTGGATGTAGTGGCAGTGGCTGACCCCTGTGGATACTCTTGCTGGAGGAAGTGGCGGTGGCTGACCCCTGTGGATACTCTTGCTGGAGGTAGTGGCGGTGGCTTGCCCATATGGATACTCTTGATGGAGGTAGTGGCGGTGGCTTGCCCCTATGGATACTCTTGCTGGAGGTAGTGGCGTTGGCTGACCCCTGTGGATACTCTTGCTGGAGGTAGTGGCGGTGGCTGGCCCCTGTGGATACGCTTGTTGGAGGTAGTGGTGGTGGCTGACCCCTGTGAATACTCTTGCTGGAGGTAGTGGCGGTGGCTGACCCCTGTGAATACTCTTGCTTGGAGTAGTGGCAGTGGCTGACCCCTGTGGATAGTCTTGCTGCAGGTAGTAACGTTGGCTGACCCCTGTGGATACTCTTGCTGGAGGTAGTGGTGGTGGCTGACCCCTGTGGATACGCTTGTTGGAGGTATTGGCGGTGGCAGACCCCTGTGAATACTCTTGCTGGAGGTAGTGGCGGTGGCTGACCCCTGTGAATACACTTACTGGAGCTAGTGGTGGTGGCTGACCCCTGTGGATACATTTACTGGAGGTAGTGGCGGTGACTGACCCCTGTGAATACACTTGCTGGAGGTAGTGGTGGTGGCTGACCCCTGTGGATACGCTTGCTGGAGGTAGTGGCGGTGGCTGACCCCTGTGGATACGCTTGCTGGAAGTAGTGGTGGTGGCAGACCCCTGTGAATACTCTTGGTGGAGGTAGTGGCAGTGGCTGACCCCTGTGGATACTCTTGCTGGAGGTAGTGGCGGTGGCTGACCCCTGTGAATACTCTTGCTTCGAGTAGTGGCAGTGGCTGACCCCTGTGGATACTCTTGCTGGAGGTAGTGGCGGTGGCTGACCCCTGTGGATACTCTTGCTGGAGGTAGTGGCGGTGGCTGACCCCTGTGAATACTCTTGCTTGGAGGTAGTGGCGGTGGCTGACCCCTGTGGATAGTCTTGCTGGAGGTAGTAGCGTTGGCTGACCCCTGTGGATACTCTTGCTGGAGGTAGTGGCTGACCCCTGTGGATACGCTTGCTGGAGGTAGTGGCGGTGGCCTACCCCTGTGGATACTCTTGCTGGGGGTAGTAGCGGTGGCTGACCCCTGTGAATACACTTGCTGGAGGTAGTGGTGGTGGCTGACCCCTGTGGATACACTTGATGGAGGTAGTGGCGGTGGCTAACCCCTGTGGATACACTTGCTGGAGGTAGTGGTGGTGGCTGACCCCTGTGAATACACTTGCTGGAGGTAGTGGCGGTGGCCTACCCCTGTGGATACTCTTGCTGGAGGTAGTGGCGGTGGCTGAATCAAAGCCCAAGCTCAGCAACCCTTACATGTGTGTCATATAAGCACCCACCCTGTCTCTGAATTCAGTAGTCAAAGTATTCTAAGTTAGTAAATTCTTGTGTAGTTTAATATGTGAATGTGTTAGAGACATTATAGTAGAAAAATGGTAGGACATGTTTAATGAACATGATTAATTCTTATTATTTAAATATATTGAACTTGGGAAGTAAATGAGCCTTTTTTATTCCAAGTGCAGTGGTGTCCCTTTCCCTTACCCGTACATTTATTTTTCAACCCACTGGCAGAACTCCCTGTTGTCTGTGATGTCTTTGTTGCAGTATTGGGGCAGCACAGAGGACTTCAGCATTGTGTACATATTCTTCTATCATGTGCAGCATGGTTTACATCTTGATTTCCGGGAGTGTTGGTGAATTGGGCGAATCATGGATAAAACCGCTCCGTGTGGAGGCGCCCAGCAGCCAATTATATTCAAGCTTTCACTTTCTCTGAAACAGGTTGAAAAATATGTGATTTGATTGGTTGCTCTGGACAACACTGACACTGTTTCATAGGTAAGAACCAATCTTTCCTGTCAGCTTTACCACTGGGGTCTGGCAGCCATCTTTCTCCTACATGGAGCAGAAGTCCATGATGATTTGTGAGCAGAGAGTGTAGCAGGCAAAATGGTCACCTATAGGCTGTCTCTGGGGAGCTACGAAGACTGACTTATTTATACAGGGATAGCTTCCGAAAACGTGCCCCTCGCTTACCTCACAAATAACTTCACAAGCATAAGGCACTTATATTTACCCAGACTGGAGTGGGCACCACAAGCCTGGCGGCACCTGCCCCGGCTGGTCTAGTGAGACGTTGGCCCTGCTAGCCAGCTGTGTACACTGGGAGACGGGGGCTGACATATCATTGGTGCAGCCACAGAGGGGCCCAAGAGGTAAGGGGGCCCACTATCCCCTCCATAGCAGACGTATTGTGCATTATGAGCTCTTGGGCTGTAAAGGGCCCATATACTGTTCTTGCACAGGGGCCACTTCTGTCTGTTATCCGCTAGTGCTTATTCCTAAACCTGTGGTCCAGGGGGCACATACCCATGATACAACCTGTGCACAAGGGCCCCTGAGGTAAGGGGGCCACCTTCCATCTCCAAAAAAGCAAGCAGCGTCTGTGAGACATGGAAAGGGAGCGCTGTAATGATCTATCTAATATATGTATCTCGTTATCGTGGTCGCGGTGTTTTAATGCTTACATTTGCTTTATCTGCAGCCTTCTTTGCATCCAGGTTGGTGTGTTTTCCTCCTGGCGGAACAGATAACAGCGGCTCTCTATCTTTGTGTAAAGCGCCTTGTTTTGTTGTGCTGGTAACCATTATCGTGGCTTCCTGGTGTGAGCAGGGCTCTATGATGGCTTCTCCAGACAATGCTTCATGCTGCAACAATGTTATCTCTTACAATATTTCATGTTTGTCCTCTTTGTCTGCTCTTCTTGTTTGGAAATATTGATACTTTTTTTTTCTTTTATGATCAACCCTCTAACATATAATATTGATTTGCTTAAAATGAAGATTGCATGCATGAAACTACGTTAGTCTACTTACAAAATCTATATTTATATATTCATATTTTTTTTTATTACTTTTGCTATGTAATCTTAACATTTTGTTTTGAGTTGCATTTATTTTGAATCAAACCGTATACTGAGAGCCTCCTGCCATTGCTGCTGCCTGTTAACAGGGAGACGGGCGCATTTTACGGTTTATTCACTCTGCGCAATGTGCATCATTAAATGAGCGCCAACTGGACACGTGTGCTGGTCAGCGGTCATTTAGCAGCCGGTTTACACAGGTTGACCTCACTTCAGGTGTGAGCTGAACTATCTGTCACACATGTGTAGTACGCATGAGCTGTCATTGTTCTCGGCAGCACAGGTCCTGTTTACACAGGACAAACTGCTGTCAACATTTTTGTGCAAATGAAAAAACCTTTCTCCCGATGAATGAACATTTTACTCGTTCATCGGGTGATCATCAGCCAATTAACACTATTCGTAGGTTTGCTCATGTACGATAATCGCGCTGTGTAATGCACCTCCACACAGTTTGTAGTGAACATTGTATATAAAAAAAATTTATGTATATTCTCCAATTTACAGGGAAAGATAGGACTGCACGTACAACAACACATGTTCTCTTTAAAGCTGTCATAGTCCTAACATGTCACCCATCTTTTCCTTCTACATGGCTGGCCAGGGATCGCTACGTGTACCTCTTTTCAAATTGTAGTTCACAATATTCCGCAACATCTTGGCGAGAAGTTAGATATTGGATCATATACGAAGGGCGTTCAGTAATTTATCTACCTGATTATGAAAACAACATTTTCAGACAAAACTCAACTTACAACTTTTCAAAGTAATCCCCCTTAACTTCAACACCCATATTCCACTTTGCCTTCAGTGATCGGATGCCCTCAGAACAGAAGGAGACTTCTAGCTGCTGCAAGAGCCCTGTTACTACCTCTTCAACTGCGTTACCAGGAAATCTTTGCTCATTCAGGAATGTCTTCACATTGTGAATCTGCCAGGTCTGGACTGTAGGGTGTATGGTTAAGCTCCGTGAAGCCACATTCCCTGATAGGCCTTTGCAGCAGCACACCGGATTCTTTTCTTCCATTGTAAGGAATGGAAATGCTGAACAAAGTTTCCAATCCCTCACTTTCTCTGTAGAGCTGCAGAGTACTGCACTTGCCATCCTTTCATCAGATTGAATTACTACTGTGTCTGTTGCATTTCCAGCCATGTCAAAATCTAAAAATAGAAACCAGAAAATCACATTGTGTGATTCTTAAATAATTAAATTGCATTTTCTTGCATGAAATAAGTATTTGATCACAGACCAACCAGCAAGAAATCTGTCTCTCACAGATCTGTTATTTTCCCCACTGTATGTGGCAAGAAAATGGAAAACTGCACAAAATGAATTAAATCTGTACTAAATCCATAAAGCCAAGAATTTACAAAGAGACTTAGCTGGTATTAACTTGCGGTTAAATTAGGATTTGTCTCGCTATCATCGCTGGTCTGTGTTTGTAACTACTTGTTGAGCCTCATACGAGCACATGTTGTAGCATTTCTGTGGCTGCCATTCACATATAATATATGGATTCTCCTGCTGATGTAGTGCGACTCTTCATTCTGGGCAGCGGGAGTTGGGTAATCTCCGGCATTTGTACCCTCACAAGGGCACATAGACAGTGGGGTGTCATTACAAGACAACCCAGGGGGGTCTGACTTTAGGTGCAGGATTTAGGATCTCATTGAATGCATGTCTGTGGGACCATGTTTGTTCCTGTTGACTTCACACCACTGATCTTCTGTTCACACAGGCGTTTTTGCTGTAACGCACATGTCCGTTTTACTGGCAGCTTATAATTGCATATATACAGTATAAATATGTGTAACCTAGGCCTCCGCATGTTGTCTTTCAGAGGCCAGCAAGTTGGTTATGTCTTATGTAGCTGCCGTCTGTGGGAAAGGGGCTGAAGTTAATCAAGTGAAGGAACAGCTCTTGCAGTCGAATCCAGTTTTGGAAGGTAAAGACCCCAATCTCGTTTACATTTTGCTCCTAAGCTTTAGTCCTGATTATGTGAAGCCTAGATGCACTCAGATTTTGTATGACACTAATATAAACGCAGTTAAGGCTACTTTTACACTTGCCGTGTTTTTTGCGGCCCGTTATTGCGGGCCTTTTTTGCGGGCTGTATCGCTGCAATTTTCATGGTCTGCCGCAATAATGGACCCCAAAAAACTTGCAGATCACCGTTTTGGGGTTTCCAATACTATGGAAATAGTATTGGGGAAAGAAAGGCGTTCCGCTAAACCGGAAGTCACGGTGCACCGCAAAAACAAACTTCCATTGTTTTTGCGTCCCCATTGGTTTTCAATGAGGGCCATGTCCGTAAGCCGTGTAAAAGATTGAGCAGGTTCGATCTTTTTTCACAGCCGTAAATACGGCCCTCACGTCCATATGGCGCACTGTGAAATTATTGCATCCTGTTTTTGCGGCCACATAGAAATCTTTTGGGGCCACAAACACGGGCCGCAAAACAATGGTATGTGTAAAAGAAGCCTAAGATTTGGTAAAGATCACAATAGGTTAAACCCATATATATGTAACATACATAGGGTTAATAAACTGCTTATATCACCAATTAGACTGTTATGTACGTATATTTGCTGAAAATTACCAGTGCGTTTTTCTACCCTTGTGGTCTTGTAGACTGGTTTATGGTTGTCCATAGTTGCAGATTGCAAACATATGTTACTAAGCAATTGTAAAATGTTGTATAACACTTAATTTGCTTTTTATTAACAGCATTTGGAAATGCAAAAACTGTGCGGAATGACAACTCTTCCAGATTTGTAAGTATCTGTTCCTTTCTCGCGCATTCTTGTTCTTAGCCTTGTTTGCCCTATTCTAGATGTCTCCTGCTACAGAGTAGCCGACTTGTATCAGATCACATTCTTGGTGACGGTGACCTTGTGTAACACTGTTCACTCCCTAAACAACATTGAGCAATAATTCAACATTGTCTGATGCTATATTACGGTGAAACATGAATGCTCCCAAATCACTGTTGTTGGTAACGTTTCTGTATTTCCATATAAACCTTCCAATGAAAACTATTAATTATAGAAAGTGTTTATTGCTGCAGAATGTGGCCTTTTCTTTTTCACATAGGCATTATCCTCTCCCATATTACCAATTTCGTACCTGGCCAGGGAACCCTCCACATTCCCAGAAGAATTCGGTCTTATCCCAGCAAGTAAATGGCTGGCAGCGCCATAGGGCGGGCGGGATAGGGGAACGCCACTGCTCTCGGAGCAAGCCCAGCTCTAGGGTTACTGCCTATATTAGGAGGAATGCACATACTCGATTATTGCAAATCATTAACAGAAAAAATATGTAACGGGACCTGTTCTGTGTACGATTTTAAAGATCGTTATAATTGATTGAAATTCTTTGCCATTGTGCCTCAGTATCTGTGTGTAATATGTCAACACCATGCGGTGATATATTTCTCATTATATGGAAATCACTCCTTACAATGCTCCGAAGGATAATTGTTCTTGAACCACAATCCTTCTTGAAGTGGTCATCTTCGAATCCTAGATGATCTTTTTTTAAAACCAATGTCACAGGCTGAGATCTATATACTTCCTCCCATATTCAGCTTCAGGAAATGTTGCATTCTTACCTTTAAGGAATATAACACATATTTTGGAGATTATTCATTGGTTGAAAAACCCTTTAGTTTTCCACCCCCAGAAAAGTGTTCATGCTGGTTATTTAACATCCCTTCCTGCTGAAGGGAGTTGGTCTGATCTCTGTATATAAGCGGGCAGTCTCGCCAGCCATGTATGACACTTGGTGTGGCATCTGTCCTGGTTCAGTTCTGCTTACTGTTACCAAACGGGGACCTGACAAATGCTACTCTTTTTATACATCCTCAAAAATGGGTAACGTTTGGTATGGAGGGATTAGTAAGATGATACGAGGTGGTAGATTAATTATATATGAGCTAAAATTATATTACAGTGAAACACACTTTTTATATCAAGGGTCCACTCTCCGTGCCATGCAACCATCAATGCCAGTGCTTGCTTGCTTCTGGTCAGTGTTGCTTTGGTACAGAAGAAAGTGGTTGTTCTCTGCATTATCCACGTTGTTCTGGTGCAGAGATTGGAGTGCCATCATTTGAAGACAACTGTTATGTTCTGTTCTTTACAGGACCTGGAAGACGCATAGGAGGGACATATTGGCTGATCGCTCTTAGTACCACCAGTCACAGTACACTCATTGTTTAAAAAGGGACACTGGGTGTCCTGCCACTGGAGAGCACTTGCTGGCTCAAATAGAAGACCATCGGGTGATACCCTTTTGGGTGCTAAAGAAAGTAATAGGAAGGTGCTGACCTGAGCACAAACACAGCTCCTATGAACGCTGCCCCTTACATGGGGGATGATCTCCTCCAGGATAGTTGACCAATTTAGAAGATAGCACAATATTGGGCCGCACTGGTGTAATGAAGAATCCTTAGGACCAAGATGAGCTGAATGGTTCAACTGATCTTAGTCCTAAGGATTCTTCATTACACCAGCGCAGCCCAATATTGGGTTATCGTCTAAATTGGTCATTTAGTCAGGCTTGTCAGCATGCAGTTGTTTTGCATCTGATTTTCACGCAAAGTCCATGTGAACTTGTGAAACACAAATGCTTTTTACTTTGAAAATGCTTTATATGTTTTTGTGTATAACTTTTTTAGGGCAAATACATGGATATTGAATTTGATTTCAAGGGAGACCCACTTGGTGGAGTGATAAGTAACTGTAAGTACAGCTATTAATAAATAAGGGTCACCTAAATATGTGTGTGTTTGTATGTATGTGTGTGTGGCAGGAGTAGGATTTGATTTGGGAAATTCAGGTTGTGGAATTTACAGTACTTGAAAATGGCCTGTCAGCATATGCTAATTATGCATTAAGGGTTAACTTTGAACTTTGCAACTGTGTTGGGTATTCTAATACTATATTCCTTATTATGTGTGTATATGTATAATATAATATATTATAATTTTGTCCAGTGAATGATCATATGGAGTGGCATGTATCCCAAATCGGTTTTGTTGCTAAAAGCAGATGGATCCTGTCACGACTCTGTTTTCGGGTGTCCCAGGACCATGGCCTCCTTTCCTGTCCGTACAGCTAGGGGTGCCCTAGCTCGCTTGTTCCCCGAAATACTTCTGATGGTGAAGACGCCAGGGCCACGTACCTGGTCTTAGCTCTTGAATCCGCCCTCAGCCTGTACCGTTCCCCCACCAAGGGAAGAAAGAAATTATCACACACTCAAAACCTAGCAACAGTCACCGATAAATCCACCAAACGTCTTCTCCTATAATAATCACTAGTGATGAGCGAATATACTCGTTACTCGAGATTTCTCGAGCATGCTCGGGTGTCCTCCAAGTATTTTTTAGTGCTCGGAAATTTAGTTTTTATTGCCGCAGCTGAATGATTTACATCTGTTAGGGTATGTGTCCACGGTCAGGTTTGCTTCAGGCTTTGGTCAGGATTTTATGCAGGTAAAATCCTGACCAAAAATGCACCTGAGGTCACTGGCAGGTCACCTGCGGTGTTCCTGCGTGTTTTGCTCATTGTAGCAACATGCTGCATTCTGAAAAAACGCACCGCATGTGCGTTTTTGCGGGAAAAACGCATGCGTTTTTTAATGCACAGTGGAGACGGGATTTCATTAAATCCCCTCCACTATGCTGTAACATCTGGATGCTGCGTTTTTGACGTTGCGGCTCAGCGCTGCGTCAAAAACGCAGCGTTTCCTGAACGTGGACACATACCCTTAGCCAGCATAAGTACATGTGGGGATTTCCTAGCAACCAGGCAACCCCACATGAACTTATGCTGGCTAACAGATGTAAATCATTCAGCTGCGGCAATAAAAACTAAATTTCCTAGCACTAAAAAATACTTGGAGGACACCCGAGCGTGCTCGGGAAATCTCGAGTAACGAGTATATTCACTCATCACTAATAACCACCAACAAACTCCAACCCTCCAGCCATGCAGCAAAAGCTATTCTCTGACAATTAGTGCTAGCCAGAGCCCAGATTATATAGGATATGGGAGTGGTTCACAGTGAACAGCTGAGCCTTAATGCAGGAAAACTGCGGTCTTCTGCCTCCTCTCTGTCGCGGTCAACCTGTGACAGATCCATCTTGGTTTTGTAGAAGACCACGCTTATATGAAAGAAGAAATTGACATTTAGTAGTTTTTTTTTATTATTATTATTATTTTGAAGTCTGTTTTTCTAAATGGAAAATGTCTTTTCATTACTTATTTTAATGTGCATTGAAGGAATTTGTCTGATCTCCATCTTATAGGAAATTTCCTGTTTAAGGATTTTGATTAATTTGCTGTTGTATTTCCAGCTCCATGAATAAAATCGAAAATTCTAATTTCACATGGATTTTTCCCAAGGTGGTAACTCATCCACTATCCGTAGAATAGGGAATGCTTGGGGTCTGACCCCTGGGACCCTATTTGATCCCAGAAATTAGGCTCTGCAGCACCCATCAAAATGGAATGGTGTATAAATCTGTGCACCTCCGCTCCACTCATTCTCGATGGGGTTGCTGAAAACAGGCGAGTGCTGTACTTGGATTTTCCATAGTATAGGAGATAACTTGCTATCTTGGGAATCCTCCCTTGAAGCTTTCTCCACTCTTAGCTATTGTTGAATTTCATATAGTGTAGTGAACTATAAAAAGTGGGTAAATGACCGTTTCTCTAAATTGTCAGTTTTGAGGGCACAAAACACACCATGTTCCTCCAGTTGAAAAGCAGATGGGCGCGATCTGTACACTCCCTTCCATTTCTGAAATGTCAGAGATTTAGGGTGGGGGCAGCACTTGTACATCTCACACCGATCAACAATCCTCCTCCCAAGTGTAATCTTAAAATGAAATACCAGCTATTACCCCTGCGTCTCTTCAGCTCTAAACTGATTTTTCTATTATTTAATGTGAATGGTGGAAATTTTATTTTCATCCTGTTTTAGAACCATGTAGGGTCTAATTTTCCAATATTTTAGTTCCCAGTAAACTTATTACCGTATATCCCAGCCTCCTCGGTGTCTTTGCGTTACTGGATTTCAGAAATTCTTGCCTATCCTTTTCTATTGATTAATGAATCTGCACTGGACTGGACTGATGTGGTATACAATAAGCCCATTATCTGTGTACCCCTCATGGTGGGGCTTGCTAAACTATGATCTATGCGGTAGGCAGTGTCGTATATCTACCCGTGACCATATATGAGTTTTTGTATGATATGTTTGGTACCATAAAGGGTTACACGTATTTATGACCTGTCTGCGTATAGCATATGCTTAGATAATTGATGTAGGTTTAGGCTATGTTCACACTGGGCATTTTTTAATTTTTTTTTTTTTTATGCTAACTTTCAGCTGCTTTTTACAGTACCAGCAAAACTTGAGGTTTCAGAAGTTTCATGAACACTTTTTTTTTTTTTTTGTCATTAGGATTTTGTGCTTTGCTTGTTTTTTTGGACATAGAGCAAGCATGTCACTTCTTTCAGCGTTATTCACCCATTGAGTTGCATGAAAGACCGCACCAAAAATGCCACCAGAAACGTGACAAACCCTACATTTTTGCTACAGCTTCTTTCCTGCCAAGCACTCGGGTTTTGCTGCAGATAAAAAAACCGCAGCAAAAACACCCAGTGTGAACTTATCCTTAATATATGGATTCAGGGTGAATTAAGGTTGCAGGAAGTGTATTCAGCTCAGTCCACAATGCAGAAATCCTAGATTTGTCAGTCTTTATACTTCTAAAGTGTGTGAATTGTTCAGATGTAATATCTTTATTGCACATTCCGCACAGCTCTGCTTCTTTTGATCTGCAATGCGAATGATCTTATTAAATACATCTAGATACCTCTCCAGACAGCTTGCCCTTTATCTAGCCAGACGATTTATACTTAGTCAGCTGAATTCTCCTGTTTACCACTCACATGACTGACTGCGTTGGCTTCACGGTCAGATCCAGGCACCCGTCAGCACAGCTATCTACAGTTTACTGATGGAACAAGGTCAAAGCCAGAAGCACACAATTCCCCTTCCCTCAAATTTGAGCGAGCAGAGTAAATCAAACAATAGCTGTTTCTTCTCACTACATCCTGATTCCAGGCTGTATGATATAATGTTGTACATTAAATTACGCACCACTTGGTGCCCCTATACAAAACTATGCTTTGATGGAATAAAGTACATTGGAAAACTTTGAAGCCCTTTATGCTTAAGGTTAAAGGAGGTTAATAGGCAAAAAAAACAACAAAAAAACCAACCTATTTTAAAGGGAATCTGTCACCCCGTCTTTCACCTATAAGCTAAGGCAACCGCCATCAGGGGCTTATCTACAGCATTCTATAACGCTGTAGATAAGCCCCCGATGTATCCTGAAAGATAAGAAAAACAAGTTAGATTATACTCACCCAGGGGCGGTCCCGCCCCGGTCCGGTCCGATGGGCGTCACGGGCCGGGGCCTCCCATCTTTATACGATGTTATCCTCTTCTTTGCTTCCTGTCGCAGCTCCTGCGCAGGCGTACTTTATCTGCCGTGTTGATAGCAATGCAAAGTACTGCATTGCGCAGGTGCCGGGAAAGGTCAGAGAGACAAAGTACACCTGCGCAGGATCTGCGACAGGAAGCAAGTAAGAGGACATCATCGCATGAAGATGGGAGGCGCCGGACCCGGACCGCGATGCCCATCGGACTGGATCACATTGGGACTGCCTCTGGGTGAGTATAATGTAACTTGTTTTTCTTATCTTTCAGGTTACATCGGAGGCTTATCTACAGCATTATAGATAAGCCCCTAATGGCGGTGGCTGCAGCTTATAGGCGAAAAATGGGGTGACAGATTCCCTTTAATATTTATTGTTGTGCTTCATACAGCACCCATGTCTCATCTCAAATAGGTTGCCCAGATTTAGGCTACAATTCTATCGTCGCACTATGTGACTGCAGACTTGTGAATCCTCACAGCGTGTGCACTGCTCACTGTGAGGATTCTCCGGTAACGGGCATGTGACAATAAGTACGTGGTTTGTGTAACTTCGATCACTAGATCTGTGCAGCCTTGCTCAGTGCAAGAGTATTAAGCGAAGCTGGACACGTCTAGTCAGAATATGACTGTAGTATGCAAATCACATACTTGTGGTCACATGACAGAATGCTTAGCTTTAGAACAGGATAGATAATGTATCATCTAAAAATGTTCAGTAACCTTAAACTGCCTTTCAAATCATTATGATTAAAGGGAATCTGTGATGTGAAAAAAAGCAATTAACTGGCAGATTTGAGTTGCACTGCAGGTTAATAAATGTCTGAAACAGTGCAGCCGCTGCACTGAAAGCCCAGCTGCTGGGAGGAAATTAACTTTATTCCTACAGGCAGAATTGCGCTTTGTCTTTTGAGATGTAGCGGTCATGGCTTCAGTCGCCGCACAGTGCATGCATAGTGAGAGGCAGCTGAAGGCGAGCCTCCGCACCGACTGACAGTCAAGCTCTACAGTACATACATAGTGAGAGACAGCTGAAGCCGAGCCTCAGCACTGACTGACAGCTAAGCTCTACAGTACATACATAGTGAGAGACAGCTGGAGCCGAGCCTCAGCACTGACTGACAGCTAAGCTCTACAGTACATACATAGTGAGAGACAGATGGAGCCGAGCCTTAGCACTGACTGACAGTCAGCTGTACAGTGCATACATAGTGAGAGGCAGATTAAGCTGAGCCTCCGCACCAACTGACTGACTGCCAGCACTACAGTGCATACATGGTGAGAAGCAGCTGAAGCCGAGCCTCAGCACTGATTGACAACCAGCGCTACAGTGCATACATAGTGAGTGGCAGCTGAAGCCGAGCCTCAGCACCGACTGACAGCCAGCTCTACAGTGCATACATAGTGAGAGGCAACTGAAGCGGAGTCTTAGCACTGACTGACAGCCAGCTCTAGAGTGCATGCATAGAGTGCTATCAGTCAGAGCCGGAGTGTGGTTACAGCTACCACTCACTATGTATGCACTGTGCGGTGACTGAAGTAGATTAATCCTATATCTACAGCTTAATAGCGTTTTTTTCCACATGACAGGTTCCCTTTAATTAAAACCCTTTTGAAAAGCAGTTTGTAGGTTGCTGACCATTTTTTAGTTGCATAGAATCTTAGAATGTTAGTGTCCCAGCCCCTTGCTCAGTGCAGCATATCCTTTGAGTGCTAAATCTGTGACTAGGTTGACCTACATCCTATGCTGTTGCATAATATATTCCCTGTCCACAGCCGTTTTTTGTCGTGTGAAAGTTTTCTCATTGTTTTGGAACAAGCTGGAACATTTCTGCTCTAAATGTCAGGAGAAGTGTTTGCTAATCTTATAATTTATTAGTTTCACATGCCCTCTATTCCTTTGTGATCTGCTCCTTTGAAAATGTAACTCTTGTGGAAGTGTATGTACCTTATCAGGGCTCCGGACTTTAGTGATCACTCATTGTTACTTGAGTATAAAGTATAGCATAGGGAAACTCATTGACTGGAAACATTAACCAAAAATGAAGTTTAGTCATTTTTGTGTTTTTAGTATAGTGTCTTTAATAAAAACAAATTAAGTGTTGTGAAAGTGAACTATTAAAGGGAACCTGTCACCCCCAAAATCGAGGGAGAGCCAAGCCCACCGGCATCAGGGGCTTATCTACAGCATTGTGAAATGCTGTAGATAAGCCCCTGATGTATCCTAAAAGATGAGAAAAAGAGGTTATTTTATACTCACCTGGGCGGGCGGTCCGATCCGGTGGGCGTCGCGGTCCGGTCCGGGGCCTCCCATCTTCATAGGATGACGTCCTCTTCTGGTCTTCACGCTGCGGCTCCGGCACAGGCGTACTTTGTCTGCCCTGTTGAGGGCACAGCAAAGTACTGCAGTGTGCAGGCGCCGGGAAAGGTCAGAGAGCGGGCCTCTCTGACCTGTCCCGGCGCCTGCGCACTGCAGTACTTTGCTGTGCCCTCAACAGGGCAGACAAAGTACACCTGCGCCGGAGCTGCAGCGTGAAGACTAGAAGGGGACATCATCTGATGAAGATGGGAGGCACCGGACCGTGACACCCATCGGACCGGGCCGGGACCGCCCCTGGGTGAGTATAATCTAACCTCTTTTTCTCATCGTTTAGGGTACATCAGGGGCTTATCTACAGCATTACAGAATGCTGTAGATAAGCCCCTGATGTCGGTGGGCTTAGCTTAACCTCGATTTTGGGGGTGACCGGTTCCTTTTAAGTATATCTTCGTTGCTGGCCTATTGCAAATTCCTTCTATATGGTATGCCTTGATAATTTATATGATGTTGGGGAAAATTTCACATATGGCACTGTTTGTCTAGGTTTCCATTTATATAATGCTATCCAATCTAGGTTTCTGTACAAGGTCAACCAGTGTTCAGTGACTCCCAATTCATTGGTTCCTGTAAGAATACAGGTTTTCGGCTATTGTGACTGAAACCCCAAAGTAGCGCACAATGGAGAGCACAATATAAAGGTGAACCTAGCCATATTGAATACAAGGCCATGCTCAGACGGGCGTATTTCCCAGGCCATATATAGACTATAAAGCCCAGAGTGACTGTCGATCTCCCAACCTGAACTGGCAAATATGAGGCTGTAAGTTCAGAAGATCTGTAGGCAGTCCGGGCATTGCAGTCCATATATGATCTGTAAAATATGTCCGTCTGAACCCGGCCTAAGAAGTAAATACACTGTAAGTATAATACCTAAATTAGTTTGCTTATCTATTTTTTTTTTTATGATCCTTCTTCTCTTGTTATCTGACTTCTTTAGATCTCTTAGAAAAGTCAAGGGTTGTCAGACAGCCAAGGGGTGAACGAAATTTCCATATCTTCTATCAGTTGTTGTCTGGTGCCTCCGAGGATCTCCTTAGTAAGTATAAATATGACAATGAAGAATGTGCCTTGGAGCAAGTCTTTAGCACCCGGCTCCTTTTTGATGTACGTTCTCTATGCATTTCATGTGTCAACAGTGGTGTTCAAGCCATCCCAAGATATTACGTTTATTCTGTACTTTGTGTTTTGTAAACTGCTGAGAATGTGTGTTTCTGTAATGTGATCGTGTCATTGTTCTAGGTAAGCTAAAACTGGATCGGGATTTCAGCAAATACAACTATCTCAGCTTGGATTCTGCAAAAGTGAATGGTGTGGATGATGCATCAAACTTCAGAACAGTCAGGGTAAGATACAACAAGAATTGTGTGGATCTTTAAAGGCTGTGCGAGAAATACACACATTATACTATATGCAACATGAGTAACAATTTTTTTTTTAGTTATTTAGAAAATTTTCTATGCAATTGGACCTATACGAAATATAAAAGTCCGGATTTCTCAAACCGTTGAGTCACAACACGTTTTTAATTTTGTACACGACCTCTGCCACCTTTTAAGAAAAGCTTAGTCCTAGCTTGGCCCAACAAACGAATTTCTTAGAGTAACCGGTGTTTTAAGTTATATTTTGATTGCCCTGTACATGTGCAAATGACTGATCTTTTATTCTCACAACTCTCTATTCAAAAGTAAAATCTGTCTCCGTGAATATAGACTTTTACATTAGTAAGAGATGGCCGTTAGTTACACATAGAACTTTGAGAACCGTCATTTCCGGAGAACTTGCAGAGTAATGTCCATGTCTGATTCTAGATCCTTCCTCGTCTTCATATAATTTTAACCCCTTAGTGACGGAGCCAAATTTTTGAAATCTGACCAGTGTCACTTTATGTGGTAATAACTCTGCTACGCTTCAACAAATCCCAGTGATTTTGAGACTGTTTTTTCGTGACACATTATACTTTATGATAATGGAAAATTTAGGTCAATATGTTTTGTGTTTATTTATAAAAAATATCAAAAATGTTAAAAAAATTAGCAATTTTCAAAATTTGAATGATTATCCCTTTAATCCAGATGGTCATACCACAGCAAACCATTAATAAATAACATTTCCCACATGTTGGCTTTACATCAGCATCATTTGTAAAATTTTATTTTATTTTGATAGCATTTTAGGAGGTTTAAAAATGTAGCAGCAATTTTTCATTTTTTCAAGGAAATTTGCTAAATTTATTTTTTTTAGGGACTTATCCATGTTTGAAGTGACTTTAGGGGTCTCGTATATTGGGAAACCCCCAAACGTGATACAATTTTAAAAACAGCACCCCCTGACATATCGAAAACTGCTGTCAGGTAGTTTATTAACCCTTCAGGTGTTTTACAGGAATTAATGCAAAGTGGCATGACAGAAATGAAAAAGTGTATTTTTACCACCTAAATGCCGCTATCTTCTGAACAGATTACTACAGCTGTCAGACTCTAAGGCCACTATTTGGTCGTGAATTGCCACGGCAAACATCAGGACCACAAAATCATGATCTGAGGGCACCAATTGGGATAAAGAGGAAGCCCCCACACTCTGTTAACCATTTATAATGATGTAGTCACTATTGACAGCAGCATCTAAGGGGTTAAACAGATTTGTATGGTGCCAACACTGATCGTGGCAGATACAGCAAGTTGTCAGCTATAGTGTACAGCTGACAGCTGCTGGATTGTCACCTGTATGGGGAGGCTATTCTCTTATATGTAAGGTCAGTTAAAAGACGTATTGGCTGTCATTAAGGGGTTAAAAGCACCAACCACCTTCTTCTATCTCCGTAATAGGAAAGTCTGTCTTCAGTGTATACAGATATTACCTGCGAATTGAAAGTGAGAGCTCAATCTACAAGGAGAAAGAAGCTGATTTCTCTAAGATATTAGTTGCTCATTTTCATGTCTACTATTGGTCTATGAAATAAAAATTAAAGTGTTTGTTACACCTTACATTATACCAGTCCATTGCTACGTTTTTGCCTCTAGCGCGCAACAACTGAAGGATGTGAAAGTTTACTAAGAGGTGCCGCTTTGTGAATTTGGCGCACCTTACGCCAGCGGACTCTGTATCAATATCAGCGTATTAGAACTACAGTGTCAATCAGATCCTATGTGTTACCACACAGACAGATAACGCCATTTAAAAAGTGCTTTTGTGCAAAACCTATTTGAGTGGACACCAGTAATGAAGCCATAAGTAGAACAGTCGACATGATTGCACTTTTGCTCTCCTCCTTTCTAGTGATTAAATGTGATTTGCATTGGGTTTTCTTACAAGTCCTTTTTGGGTAAAAAGAAGCAAACCGAGCAATACTCCCTTCCTTGACTCCCCTCTTGGTCCCGTGCCAATGCTGCCTGATTCCGGTCTCTACTTCCTGCTCCACCAATTGGGTGTGGACACTGGGATTTGTGAACCACCTGCAGCGGTCACATGTCTGTGTCAAAATGGTCACTAGTTACTGTAAAGGATAACGATTAGTGATGAGCGAGTATGCTAATTGCTCGATTTTTCCCGAGCACGCTCAGGTGATCTCCGAGTATTTGTTAGTGTTCGGAGATTTTGTTTTCCTTGCCGCAGCTGGATGATTTGCGACTACTAGACAGCTTGATTACAGGTGTGGATTCCCTAGCAACCAGGCAACCCCCACATGTACTTAGGCTAGCTAATAGCTGTAAATCAAGCAGCTGAAACAACAAAAACTAAATCTCCGAACACTAACAAATACTCGAAGATCACCCGAGCGTGCTCGGGAAAACTCGAGTAACGAGTACACTCGCTCATCACTAATAACGATAGGTTATGTTTTCATATTGTCATTTCTTTAAAAGGCTTCTGAATCTCTGTTTTTTACAGAATGCGATGCAGATCGTTGGCTTTATGGAACATGAAACACAGTCTGTTTTAGAAGCTATAGCTGCAGTGCTAAAGTTGGGAAACATTGAGTTCAAGCCAGAATCTCGTGTTAATGGCCTGGATGAAAGCAAAATTAAAGATAAAAATGGTAAGAGCGCTGTCTGAGCCACCCAACAATTAGACCACTTAATGACTTAAACCAAAAAAATGTGATCTGTAAACAAGAGAGGACTTTGTTGCTATTAAGTGATCCAGTAAATGCAAATGATAGCTGGGAGGCTATGCTTTCTGGAAAGCAAATTATATCCTAAAAGGAGACTCTTCGAATTACCCCAACACAAGACCTTTGTGTTTCCAGGACTCGGATGCCTTTCTGTCTGATATTCCTAGATATCCAGGCAATTGAATTGCATCGATGTGGCCTTTTCCAAATTACTGACCACATCATGGTCACAAAAAAGGGACTAGCCACAGAAAAAAATACTTTGTAAAGCCTTGATATGCCACATTTTTCAATTAAAAATGACTGTCATATTAGAAGACTAATGCTTCTGTAGTGAAGGAAAGGGTTATTCACTATATAGGTAATACTTTGCATATCACTAGGAGGGCCAATTGATGGGACTCCAACTGATCCCAACAATGGGGCTCTGAAATGCTTCATTAAGATGTAGAGGTTTTTACACATGTGAAGCATCGCTTCATTCATTATGGGACTAGCCAGGATGGCTAAGCGCTGTGCTCTAACCATGGCCTTGCCATAGGTAATGATTGGAGTGGTGGTACACACATGGTCACTGCCCTATTCTAACATGGCATTCAATCTGATAGTCATTCTGACAGATCCCTGTACTTGGGATTGGTGGCCTCAGGGATGGTTGATGACCTACCAAGGTGATGACCTGTACATGGTTGATGACCTGCTAAGATGGATATAACGCTTTAAATGCTCCATCACACTGAGAACTGCTCCGTAGGTTATTGCCCAACTTTTGCATTGCCAATAGCGTTACACTACATGTCTTTGGCTGCCTCTTTTTCACATGTAGAACATCTTCATTATGACCACAAAGTTATATGTTGTGAAGAGGCATGAGGAAAACGCAAGGGGCATCTGCTTCTAGGTTGTTTTACATGCTAACATTTTCTCAAATTGAAAGACCATTAAACTTAAGGTACCGTCACATTTAGAGACGCTGCAGCGATCTAGACAACGATCCCGATCGCTGCAGCGTCGCTGGAGAGCTGTCACACAGACAGCTCTCCAGCGACCAACGATGCCGAGGTCCCCGGATAACCAGGGTTAACATCGGGTTACTAAGCGCAGGGCCGCGCTTAGTAACCCGATGTTTACCCTGGTTACCAGCGTAAACGTAAAAAAAAACCAAACACTACATACTTACATTCCGGTGTCTGTCCCCCGGCGCTGTGCTTCTCTGCACTGTGTAAGCTCCAGCCGGAAAGCACAGCGGTGACGTCACCGCTGTGCTCTGCTTTCCGGCCGGCTGGCGCTGACAGTGCAGGAAAGCACAGCGCCGGGGGACAGACACCGGAATGTAAGTATGTAGTGTTTGTTTTTTTTACGTTTACGCTGGTAACCAGGGTAAACATCGGGTTACTAAGCGCGGCCCTGCGCTTAGTAACCCGATGTTTACCCTGGTTACCAGTGAAGACATCGCTGAATCAGCGTCACACACACCGATTCAGCGATGTCAGCGGGTGAGCCAGCGACGAAATAAGGTGCTGGCCTCCTAGCTCCGACCAACGATGGCACAGCAGGATCCTGATTGCTGCTGCCTGTCAAACTCAACGATATCGCTATCCAGGATGCTGCAACGTCACGGATCGCTAGCGATATCGTTCAGTGTGAAGGTACCTTTAAACTACAGGGTGATTTGCTGATCTTACAAATCCCATTTTTAGCACCCCCGAAGAAATGCAATATCCATTTAGTGTGACCTAAAGTCATTGTCTGTGAGTCATTGTATGCAAACTTGATTAGTAGGATCAAAATGTATCCAACTGTACGCAGTCTAGATGTCGTTAAGCCACCGTTAGTGCTAATTCATGTTTAAATGTTGGAAGATTTGTATATATTGCATTTTTATGTTGTATTTACATACATCATTACAGTAAACGGCTGCCCACTCTCCCCAGTCCCACAAGCTCGCTGCCTCGGGGTAATCCTTGACACTGATCTCTCCTTCAAACCGCCTATCCAAGCCCTTTCCATTTCCTGCCACCTTCAACTCAAAAATATTTCACGGATCCGTACATTCCTAAACCAAGAATCTGCAAAAACCCTAGTCCATGTCCTCATCATCTCCCGCCTCGACTACTGTAACCTCCTGCTCTGTGGCCTCCCCTCTAACACTCTCGCACCCCTCCAATCTATTCTAAACTCCGCTGCCCGACTAATCCACCTGTCCCCCCGCTATTCCCCGGCCTCTCCCCTCTGTCAATCCCTTCACTGGCTCCCCATTACCCAGAGACTCCAGTACAAAAGCCTAACCATGACATACAAAGCCATCCACAACCTGTCTCCTCCATACATCTGTGACCTTGTCTCCTGGTACTTTCCTGCACGCAACCTCCGATCCTCACAAGATCTCCTTCTCTACTCCCCTCTTATCTCCTCTTCACACAATCGCATAAAAGATTTCTCTCGCGTATCACCCCTACTCTGGAACCCTCTACCACAACATATCAGACTTTCACCTACCATCGAAACCTTCAAAAAGAACCTGAAGACCTACCTCTTCCGACAAGCCTACAACCTGCAGTAACCACCGATCGACCAAACCGCTGCACGACCAGCTCTGCCCTCACCTACTGTATTCTCACCCATCCCTTGTAGATTGTGAGCCCTCGCGGGCAGGGTCCTCTCTCCTCCTGTACCAGTTATGACTTGTATTGTTCAAGATTATTGTACTTGTTTTTATTATGTATACCCCTCCTCACATGTAAAGCGCCATGGAATAAATGGCGCTATAATAATAAAAATATTTAATAGATGATTAAGTGGTGTCTGAGCAGTGTCTTTCACACATCAGTTGTTTTTTTTTTTTAAAGTTTGCTCCTTTTAGATCAAACGTGCCCATAGCATCATTAAAAAAAAAATCAAATGTATGACTTGCTGTCCTTAATTTTATTTTTTAATGGGTAAGAGAAACGAAAACATTAATACAACAAGGATTGTACAAAATTTAACACATGGACCAAGAATGCTTCTAGCACACTAAACAAATTCACACCATTTTTCACGTGAGAAAAAGAAATGACTTGTGATAATAAGTGGATCAATTAAAGTAGGAAACGCTCACATATTGGTCAATTCGTAAAGGGTTATTCCCATCTTCGCAAATGGTTGAATTGTACTTGTGAATAAAAGCAATTTTGAAATTTACTGCTAATGAAAACTTCCATCTGTTCTTGAGATATTAACCCTTTTTTTTTGTTTACATCTTGTTGCCTTGGAAACTGACCACCACTGTTAGATAGCAGAACACACGCTGTACTTACAAGTTCTACGTTTCTATTGAGCTTGTATGGCATGTTTGAAGCTGTGCAAGATTGCTGGAGTGCACTATTAGTTCCTTATTCTGGCTAGCTTTAGCGGTGCTTACAAGCTAGAGAGCAGTGGGGGTCGGTCTCCTAGGCAACAAGCTGTGAAGGAAAGAAAAGTGTTAATATCTTAAGAATGGCTACAAATTTTAATAAGCAGAAAATCTTGAGTGCTTGCTTTTTGCTTTGCTTTAAAGACCAGTACAGATTTATGATGTTAGGTCAGGTATCCTTTCAAAATCACAAGTTAATTTGGGAAGACTCCTCTTCCTGCCACAAGTCTCCTCCTCAATGCACACTACTTATAAATGTCTGACAAATAATCATTCTACTTCAAGGACGAGAACATTAATCTAACATAACCACACTGCCAGCATGTGGAATATTTCATACCTCTTGAAATCTGCAAAATACTCATCCATAACTTTGGATCATAGCTTCCTAGATGGAGTTATTAGAGTTTTGTGCCACGCTGACACTCTTTTCTCTTGAATGTGGGTTTGGTAAAGCTCACACAGTATGCACTACTGATGAATTAGAAGCATCTTCAGACTGCTTAGATGAAGGCATCTCATACACTTTAGATGGCTGTTGGTTGAAGGATGGTTCGTCTGAGTGTTTGGCAGGCAGCTATCTTGACCGACTCTCCCATACACAGAAGCACTAGCTATGCCATGCGCTCTTGTGTCCTCTTTCGGACATCTTTGGCAAAGACATCTCCTGGAGAACATAAGGTCTGGCTATCTGAAATCCGACATGTTGGGTCCATCACTCCCATTATCTACATTATAGGTGGACATACCCTTTGTTTAGGTTTCAGTTAGGTACTTTACATGTGAAACTATAGGAATCCTTTTTCTTCTGTAACTGTTACTCCATAAATAATATATTGATAAATTGATATATAACTGTCTATAAATTTTCTTATTAATGCGTAGAATTGAAAGAAATCTGTGAACTGACGGGCATTGACCAGAGTGTGCTAGAACGAGCTTTCAGCTTCCGAACAGTGGAAGCCAAACAAGAAAAAGTCTCCACAACACTTAATGTTGCCCAGGTTAGTTATTAATTAACGTTTTGCATTAGTTTAAAAAGCAACACTGATAATTTGACTACCTGCTTTTATTCTTTTTTTGTTTTGTTTTGTAGCATTCTGCTTTAATCGCAAGGACATGGCAATTCATTTAGATTACTTCCCCATTGTAGATGACTGTCTTTTACAGTAAAATTGCTGTATCAGTAAATGAACAGTGCAGTTTCCAACTCAGAAATGTGTAATAATATCCAAGAACCGAATAAAAAGATGAATATGAAATCTAAACATAATTAGAGATGAATGACTTTCTTCTTATTTTGGCTCCGAATCTGATTTTGACATATTTGGGCCATATTCGAACACTATTTGTGCCGAATGTCTTCTGAGTGGTTCCGAACATCTTTGGTAATTTCTACTCCAATTACTCTAATGACGTTCGGCTGTGTTCGACAAATATTGCAAAAACAATATTCGAATCCGATTGTATTCAGAATGGAATCTTAACAAATTCGCTCATCTCTAATTATAGTGTGTGTAATTATATAGTGTGGGTGACCCAGTGATCAGAAGGTTATTGCACTAATCATGGGATAGCGGATAACTTATAAGCTTGAATGCATCTCTAAGGGTAAGTTCACATTGGGCGTTTTTTCAGCGTTTTGTTTCTGCAGCAAAACCCGATCTCTTGGCAGGAAAGAGGCTGCAGAAAAAAAGCATGTTTTTCTTGTTTTTTTCGTGTGGCGGTTTTGGTATGCTAGATTTGTTCCTCGTGCATGCTGATAAAGTTTAGTGTTGGGGGGGGGGGGGGGAGAGAAAGTCCTATTCCATAGAATCAGGTTTTGGCACAAAAAAAACGAAGCAAAACCTCATACCTGCGTTTTTGGTGCGTGTTTGTTTTCAGCGTTTTTTCACCACCCATTCAAGTCAATGGGTGAAAAAAACGCTGAAAGTGATGTGCTCCATTGTGCAAAAAAACATTTAAAGCATAAAATACCGATGACAAAAAAAACTGTGTGCATGAGATTTCTGAAATCTCAATAGGCTTTGCTGGTACTGTAAAAAGCTGTAGAAAATTAGCATAAAAAAGCAGCAAAAATGCCCAGTGTGAACTTAGCCTATCAAAATGCAAGGTGAGGGGGGGGGGCGTGGCTATGTAGCCGAAGAAGGACGCACCTAACAAGAGCTCCGCATATCCTGAGCCTATCCTGCTGTGTGTACCTCGTATTAACGAGCGGTACCGACCGGGGCTGGAACCCCATATCCTTGGGAGCCTTGTGAGCCCTCCGGGCGGCTGCTGCGAAGATCTGAGACGCCGGGAGCTGCGGAGGCTGGGGCAGTCAGGAGACTCAACGTGCAGTGGCGGCCATTTTCGGTGTGCGCGCTCCAGGATACAGGATGCGGCGCCTTTTTCTGTTGCAGCCGGGCTTCCTCCTCCTTGGAAGTGGTGGTGGCTGGACCATAACGGTGAGAGCCGGGGAGCGCTTGTGCACAGGAGCCAGGGAACCTGAGGTTGACGGCGGTGCCAGCGGGGAGCAGCGGCCATTAACACAGCGCGCGCCCTAACAGCAAGGGAAGTGGCGCTTCTTATCACATCTGCGGTGCTGGGAAGGTGAGCGCATGAGGAAACAAAGGGGTGGTGCGGTGTGTGCCCTGAGAAATTGGGACCTGTGCCCCCCTATCAGATAGACACTTCGTTTACCAGCGCCATAACAGAGGGATTAACCCCCCTCCCTGCTGCTCCCCTCCTGTGGAAACTGAGAGCCCGCTCAGTTATATAGAGCCCAGGTGAACATTAAAGCGACTATTTCTATAAATCTTACTATCTCAGCCACCTGTCCAGTGGCCTCTTTGGTGTACAGTCCAGTACTTAACTATACGGGACCTGACATTGGGGCTCGGCTTATTCATAATTACAATTGTGATTACTTTGTGGAGTCCTTTTATCTGCCTACCATGCAACACTCTAAAGGAGCAGGGGCTGCTTATAAACTAAAGAAATACGCCAGGGATGATCCTTCTGATAACGTGCGCACTCTCAGAAACAATTCTGCACCGTCCTTCCGATAGTAACGAGGAGGGAGAACAAGACGAACTGACTCTTAAACAGGCATCCGAGCAGTTAATGCAGGCTATCTCCCTCACTAGATCATCTCTCACGGAAAAAATAGAGGATGTGCATACTGAAGTGGGCCGTCTGCGACATGACATGCAAGCTATGAGAGGGCGTATTTCGGAGGTTGAAACAAGAGTGTCTCATATAGAAGATACTATCACTCCTATGGAGGCTAAACTGACAAAAGCTGCTGGCTCCTTAAACGCTTGGAAACAAAAGGCAGGTGATTTGTAAAACAGACTACGTCGTAACAATATTCGAATTATCGGCCTCCCGGAGCATTCGGAGGGTCAGCAACCCGAACAATTTCTGGAAGATTGGCTTAAGACCTCCCTGGGGGACGGATTCTCCTCAACATTTTCGGTGGAGAGGGCCCATAGGGTCCCAACGAGACCTCTCCCCCCTGGAACTCCACCTGGACCTCTTCTGGCACATCTCCTCAATTGTAGGGACAGAGATGCTGTTCTTCGTCTGGCGCGGCAGAAGGGCCTCATTTAAATTCAACAATGCTACCATATCAATTTTTCCTGGCTTCTCCATGGAACTCCAAAAGCAGCGGGCACGATTTATGGATATCAAGAAACAACTCAGAGATAAGAATATCATCTACTCCATGCTTTATCCAGCCCGGCTCCGTATTGTCCATGAGGGCTCCTCTTTATTCTTTACAGACCCAGCGGAAGTGGCTGAATGGTTGCGGTCTCACAAGAGGTTTAATGTGAAAAACTCCTAATCTGGGTTCTTTGTCTAACCGCAATATAAATGGAGCTCTTCGTCTGGGTGCGAAAGATGTCAACCATACCAGACACTGAATTCAGTGAGGGTATCCAATTTTATATCTGACTGTAGGAGTATGGAAACATGCTCCTCCATTGTTCAAGTTTTGCTTGGTTTGGTTTTATGTACCAGTTCTGATTGTTTGATGTGTACGGTTGCCGCCAATACTAATTTTTTGCTCTGTGGGATGTCTCTGAACCACGCCCGAATAACAATGATATGTATTAATTTTCCTTTTAAATATAAATATGGGATCTGAAATTATATGTATGACCTGGAACATACGGGGTATTAAAACTCCTCGGAAGAAAATCAAGGTATTTTCGCAGATCAAAAGATATCACCCTCATGTGGCACTAGTGGAGACACACCTGACTAGAGATACGGTTCGATGTATGCAAAAGCCGTGGGTACAATGGTCTCTCCATGCATTTCATACTAGCTACTCAAGAGGGGTCTCTCTGTTGATACACAAGGAGGTTAGATGGGAGGCCAGAGAGGCACGGCAAGATCCTGAGGGCCGTTTTGTCTTTGTGCATGCATTCATTAATTCGCGTGAATATGTAATATTGTGTATTTATAACCCTCCCCCCGCTAACATGTCGGTTCTCCGTATGGCACTGGGCTTCTCCTTAAAATATCCGGATGCTAATGTTATTTGTATGGGTGACTTTAATCTAGTCATGAATCATTCCATGGACAGATTGAGATTGGATGACGCAGTATCCGTTGAATCTTTACCTCAGCCCCCCTCTCAATTGGCACTGTTTATGGATGGCAGCGGTTGGCTGGACTTGTGGAGAATGGGTCACCCAGAGGTTAGGGGGTATACTTGCCACTCATCTACTAAGCAATCTTTATCTCGTATAGACTATATATTTGGGTCTAGTGGTTTGGCATTATGGGTGGATAGTATTGAACATGGCAATAGGGTGATATCGGACCACAGTCCGGTTACTCTTAAACTTAAATATGGGCAGTCCAATAATAATAGATCCTGGAAATTTAACCCCTTCTGGTTGAAATTAATAGATTCTAATGATAGGACGATCGACCAGTTAAATTGTTTAACTTTAACACATCCGGAACCCCAGAATCTTGGTTTACTTTGGGATACCCTTAAGGCATACTTGAGGGGTTGCTTGTCCTCGACAATCTCCTACATCAAAAGGGTAACGGCGAGGGAGGATGATGAGATGGAGCAACGATTAAAGGACTTGGAGGCCACATATATAGCTAATCAGACTAGCAGTAACAGGGTTGAGTGGCTTACTTCCCAGAGATTGTATACCCAACATGCAGACGTTAAGTCGAAACGCAAATTATTTTTCACCCGTCAGTCCTACTTTGAGCTGGGGAATCAGGCCAGTAACACCTCCAACACAGTATTGCAGATTCGTACACTTGATGGCTCATTAGTATCCTCTACTGATGAAATACTTCAAGGTTTTCATGACTATTATAAATCATTATATAACTCTAGCAGCAGTTTTGATATATATGAATGTTTGGATTACTTATCAGACATAACGTTCCCCTCGCTGAGCCCATCCCAACGAGCCTTTATGGATGCTGAGTTTACTTTGGAGGAGGTGGAACATTCTATAGCGGATATGGCTACGGGGAAGGCCCCGGGACCTGATGGTTTTCCCATTGAACTATATAGAAAATACCGAGATAAGTTAGCACCGCTTCTATTAAAGGTACTCAGAGGAATATGGGGGGGAGAGTCAGTGCCTGAAACGTTTTATGATGCCAACATTATTGTGCTCAGGAAGGAGGGGAGGGATCCTCTGGATTGTGGATTTTATCGACCAATATCTTTAGTGAACGTAGATTATAAAATCTTTACTAAAATTCTGGCTACCAGGCTGAATACGATCATATTAGATCTTAAACACCCGGACCAAACTGGTTTTATGCCTGGGAAAAGTACTTCCATCAATATTAGGCGGGTTCAGTCGGTCATCCAATATAGCTCTCTAGAACCAGATAATAAATGGGCATTGGCATCGCTGGACGCAGCTAAGGCTTTTGATTCCCTTGAGTGGTCCTTCCTCTCTGCATGTTTGCGGAAGTACGGTTTTGGGGACAAATTTCTGAGAGGGATAGGTACATTATATGCGAAACCTAGGGCGCATATGGTTGTGAATGGCTCTATATCTGAGCCTTTTTCTCTACATAGGGGAACTCGCCAAGGATGCCCTCTTTCCCCGGCTCTATTTGCCCTGGCGATAGAGGCTTTGGCAATACGGATGAGGTCCTCCATTGACATCAAGGGGATACACATTGCGGATCGAGTGGATATTATTGGTCTTCATGCTGATGATATGGTGGTGTTTATGGATCAAACAGAGGATACGTTACCAAAAGTAATAACGATTATAGATAAATTTAGCAAATTATCCAGTCTCTATATAAATTGGGATAAGTCTGCCCTGATGCCTCTCTCTCATACCCCAATGTCACGCCTCAAAACTCTCTCGTCGTTGCCCATCGTCTCCAATTTCAAATATATGGGAATTCATATGTCTCAACGTAGTCAACTCGATTTACAACTTAATATCTACCCATTATTGGATTTGGTTAAATCCAAATTTGCTACCTGGGATAAGCTCCCACTCTGTAGCTGGCTGTATCAATCTGATCAAAATGATACTGCTCCCCAAATTAAGTTACTGCTTTCAACACAGTGCTGTTCCAATACCTAAATCTCTTTGTGACTCTAAACTCCCTAATTACGTCTTTCATATGGGGGAAGGCTAGGCCTAAACTTAAGCTATCTACTCTGCAGAGACCAAAACAGGGGGGCGGGGCGGCCTTGCCGGACTTCTACTTATATTATCTTGCCGGGCAGGCTAAAATGAT
The DNA here is from genome assembly GCF_051348905.1 of Ranitomeya variabilis. Lineage (NCBI taxonomy): Eukaryota > Metazoa > Chordata > Amphibia > Anura > Dendrobatidae > Ranitomeya > Ranitomeya variabilis. Next base: position 81,170,536 of record NC_135238.1, read on the forward strand.
AAATAAATGGATGCCCAATAACTCTCTTCCTAACTCTGAGAGCCATTTGCTTTATTCTGCCCGGATCGATTGTTCACTGGGATTTTTGGAGCTGGAGAAGGTTGGTGTTCCTCGTCTGCTGCCTTTGCTCCGGTTGGCACGATCAATATGGAGGCAAATTAAAAAAAAAAACTAAATTTGTTGATATAGCAGCGGAAATGCCACTGTGGAATAACAGTTATTTCCCAGGATTATTGGGCCACCCGTCCACGGAATTTTGGATATCGCATGGTGTTCTCTCAGTAGGTAATATACATAACCAGGGGATTTTCACCTCCTTTGAACAATTACAAAATACTTATAATATCCCGAGGTCTCAATTTTTCTGCTATCTACAATTAAGATCAGCATTTCAATCGCACATGCGGAATATGGGTACAGGTCGAGCTATTTCATCTTTACCTTTAATAGGAATTCTCAATTCGCAAGGTCCTCAAGGACTTATTTCCTCTTTATACACCTATCTGTTATCCACAGGAGGGGGTCTATTGTAGATTCTATTAAGGGGAAATGGGAGGGACTTCTTCCAGATACACTGGGGGAAGAATGGGACGATATTTTGGAATCTCCAACTAAAGTTTCCCCATCAATCAATAATAGGATGACCCAATTGTACATCATATACCAATCCTATTTGACCCCGACTCGTCTTTTTAAAATGGGTCGTCTCCATTCGTCAGATTGTCTGAGGTGTCATTCCAGTAATGCGGATTTCATTCATATGATTTGGAGATGTCCTGTTATTTCTCATTATTGGAAAGAGGTGATGACATTGACATCCTTGTTGTTGATTCCTGTCCCACTCGAGCCATTGATTTGTTTATTTGGGGTGTGGGATGCGGAGACCTGGGATCACTACACTGGGATTTTTCTGCGAGAGACACTGTTTATGGCGCGGAAGGTATTGGCGCTGCGGTGGATAGGTGGTTCTTGCCCATCTCTTAGAGTTTGGGTTGATTTAGTGAACTCAATTATCCCGTATGAACGGACATTGTATCAGAATAGAGGATGTCCAGATAAATTTGAGAAAATATGGGGTAGATGGAACTCCTCCTGCCATACTCTATAATTTATAACAATTTAATATACATGTAAGAAGTAGGGCTCGTGACTTTGGAGGCATTACTTACAGGGTGGAATTTATACGGAATTTTCTTTTTGGCGGCGTTCTATTAGTAGTTAATGTAGTTAAGGTTACATAATAGGATACTAGTGATCGACATGCACCATTTATTACTCTTGTAATATTCCAGATGTAACTATGCATAATGATTATTTGTATTTTATGTTATAATGGATAATAATGGATACAAATGCAAATGTGTGTATGATTTATTTTGCAATTAATAAACGAATTTTTAAAAAAATGCAAGGTGAGTAATCTAAATCAAATCAAAGGGTTGTCACAATCCTTTGCTTTCAAAACATCATTGGTGTTGAGATGAGGGCTCTGTGGTTGCCATATCATCACTTCCAGGACTACTTGTTCTTATTTGCACTGGTTCTTAATGACTTTGGCTGTATATTTGGGGTTGTTTTCCTACTGCAGAATAAATTAGGAATCTGACACCTCTCTGATGGTATTGCATGAGCAGCATGGAGAACCGTAGACTCATTGGTCGGCCAGGGTAAATTACTGCAGCAGATGAAGCACACATCATGCTTACTTCCTTTTCAAATCAAAGTTGGTCCAAAATACCATAATGACTAACTACAGGGAAGCATAGGGAGTTTCCTTGCAGGCTTCAGGCTATATTTCAGCAAATGGAGTTGGGGTTTTGGTCAGGATTAATGGTGTCCTGAATGCTGAGAAGTACAGACAGATGCTTATCCATCATGTAATACTATCATGGAGACATCTGATTGTCTCCAAATTTATTCTGCAGCAGAACAACATCCCCAACAACAGCCAATGTCATTGAGAACTATCTTCAGCATAAAGAAGAAGGAGTCGTCCTATAATCAATTATATGGCCCCCCAGAGCAGTGACCTCAACATCGAGTCTGTCTGGGATTACAAGAAGAGAAATAAGTATTTGTGCAAGTCTACACACACACACACACACACACACACACACACACACACACACACACACACACACACACACACACACACACACACAAAGATTTGTGGTTAATTCTCAAAGGTGTTAGGAACAAACTCCCTGCCGAGTTCCTTCAAAAACTGTGCAAGTCTACCAAAAAGAATTGTTGCTGGTTTGAAGGAAAGGGCGGATGCACCAAATATTGATTTTTAGATTTATTTTTTGTTTATTTAGTTTGCATTTTGTTCAGAGGCATAGCTAGGAGGGAAGCAAAACTTCTGAGTAGGCCCCTAGCTAGGTAACCCTGATTACAAATATGGTGGCGTACCCTAATATTGGATGTAGGAGAACCTCAGCAGATGACTGTGGTGTTACTAAAGTAAATCTCTATACAAAGACCAACACTGATCTTGCCACCATATTGGGCCATATAGCGGTAGATAACAGTCCTGCAGAACATGTAAGTGAGGGAAAGAAGTATTTGATCCGCTGCTGATTTTATAAGTTTGCCCTCTGACAAAGACATATAATTTTAAGAGTAGGTTAATTTTAACATTGAGAGATAGAATATCAAAAATTAAATCCAGAAAATGACATTGTATAAATTATATAAATTTATTTGCATTTTGCACTGAGAAATAAGTATTTGATCCCCTACCAACCATTAAGAGTTCTGGCTCCTATAAACCAGTTAGACGCTCCTAATCAACTCGTTACCTCCTTGTCCTGTTGATACCCCAATGCTGAGCCACTGCTGCCGTGCCCCTATTACTGCGCCTACTGTGTGCCCTCTAATTTTCCTCCTATTGGCTCCCTAGATCCTGCTTTCATTGCACTCATACAGTATGATGTAAACAAAAATGCACACAAACTCTATAACATACCCTCACAGTGAATTCCTCCACACGCACAGTATGATGAACCTATTGTACTCCACCCCTCACCTCCCCCCAGAAAAGTATGGTGACAGTGTGATCCCAAAACTGTGACACCCCCCCCCCCCCCCACACACACACACACACACACACACAGCCCTCCCTTCAGTATAATGGAATGGGCCTACATAGAGGCCTCCATATAGTATAATACACCCCATAGTCCTCTGTATAGTATAATGCACCCCATAGTCCTCTGTAAAGTATAATGCACCTCATAGTCCTCTGTATAGTATAATGCACACCCCATAGTCCTCCATATAGTATAATGCACTCACCATAGTCCTCCGTATAGGATAAGGCACCTCATAGTCCTCTGGATAGTGTAATGCACCCCATAGTCCTCTGTATAGTAATGCACTCACCATAGTCCTCCATATATTATAATGCACCCCATAGTCCTCCGTATAGTTTAATGCACCCCATAGTCCTGTGTATAGTATAATGCACTCACCATAGTCCTCCATATAGTATAATGCACTCACCATAGTCCTCTGTATAGTGTAATGCATCCCATAGTTCCCCATATGGTATTCTAGGCACCACAATGTTCTAAAAACAAAAAAAAAATCGCTTCTCCTTCTCATTCCCCTGATTTTCCCATCTCTGCAGCATATTGGGTGCCATGTAATGACATCATTGCTCTTGCTTCACTGAGACCTCATAGGCTGAGGAAGAATGATGGAGAGGAAGCATCAGCTGACACTCCCTCTTTCATCATTGCTTTCAACTGTAGCGACACAGTTGGAGTTGCGATGGCTAGCTGGGGGCTCGGTACTGGCGCTGGCACGGGCCCCAGAGCAGCAGTGCAAGGAAGATTGTGTCTCCTACTCTGCCGGAGAGTTTAACTGTATCTGCACGCTGCACACGCCAATGCAGTTTAATAGTAGCATAGCTCCAGGGGGGCCCCTCGGCGGTCGCAACCTTTGCCTCCCAGCTAGCTAAGCTATTGATTTTGTTAATTGATCACAATAAACTATTATCACTTCTATTTTTAAAGACATTCTTACTTCTTTACATTGGAAAAGTCTTGCAGTATGTATACCAAACCCAGAGCCCCTGTATGTATACTGTATGTATGCCATACAGCTACATTTAATTTTGAGTGACCAGTGACCACCAGTATAAAAAATGATTGGCTATTCTTTACTGAATAGCGAAAACATTTTTATACATAAAAAATGCCTTTTTTTGATTTTTGCACAAAAGGGTGTTTTTTCACATGGAGCCTATTGGCATGTTTGGGTTATGTGATGGGAAAATTTATTTGCATTCGCCGCACACAATGCAAACATAGTCTTGCACTTTGTACCTTGATTTACAGTATGTCTTTACCTAGAACAGCATATTCTACTGACAGATCTTAACCTGACAGAAACAGGGTTAGTCAAGGTGTTACATATGTATTTGTGACTTGTAGTGAAAGATTCTCCAGTGTTAACATATTTTTTAATGACATTTTTTCTAACCATAAAATTCAAATACAATTTTTGTCTTTAATTTTTTTCTTCTGCCCATCCTCCTCTTCTATTGTATTAATGCTATTCTATCTGTCTTTATCCAGGCCTACTACGCACGTGATGCACTGGCTAAAAACATGTACAGCAGGTTGTTCTCTTGGCTTGTCAACCGAATAAATGAGAGCATCAAGGTACATAATGTCGTCAGGCTTCAATTTCTTTGCAGTAACAGAAGATGTACAGTAAGATCTAGAAGTATTGGGACAGTCCCTATATCCGTACAATAGATTTGAAACAAGCCATGAAATTGTGATTTGCTGAGTATACTTTCAGCTTTTATGGTTTTATGAAAATATTACAGTAGCAGTTTAACAGACCATTTCTACATGGTTCCTCCATTCCCATCGACTGATGAGCAGTTTCATAGCTTTAGTGGCCTGTTGGGGGTCTGCAGTTGATTCCATGTTTCCGATTGGTATTTGGTAGCTGTTTAGAGGAACGCTCAATATATGTGGGTCCACTGAGGTGTCAAAGTAAAGGACCTCAAGCTGAACAAAAAAAAGATGGAATAAACTTTAGTTGAGGCCAGAACATCTTGGTACATCTTGGTACATCCTTAAAGAGAAGTAACGCCCGGGTGAACTCTGCAACATCCGATGTCTTCAGTTCTCTTCCAGGCTTTTTGAAGTGACATCACAAAAATTGGTAAAATGTAGTGGATATCTTTGTTCGTCTGCCTTCATTAGTGAAAAGCCACCTATACACATTGGCTCCTGGCTGAACAATTGACTATCACGGCCGTCTCTACCGAGTGCTCCTGTATTATCTTTGAAAGAGCTGCGTACTTACAGCACCACTCCAGTGTTATTTTTATTATTTCAGCACTGGAGTGGTGCCACTAATGTAAGTACCCTGACCATACTAATATACTTTCCAGCCACCGTCTTCAGCTGTTCTCAGCATCACTCCCATTCCGATCCACCATCTTGTGACTGCAACTTCTGACTGACCAGAAGTCAGAGGTAATGATCATACGCTCCCAATGTGAGTCTGAAAGCCTCATTCTTTGAGTAATGATTTTGGGCTTGCCCAGCAATCACTGGAGTGGTGTCGATAACAGACGAAGATGATGGCTGGTATGTATGACACTTAGGAGAATGTATAACATAGCACAACCTAAGCTACTGATGTTCCAGTAGGCTCCCAGACCTTGATACTTAGCTGAATGAAAACTTGGCACACAAATGGATGAAATTAGAAAGACTTTAATATGGTCCAAATAGTGGTACAACTCCACTCAATTCAGTACAAGTGATGTAGACGTTTTGGTCGTACTATTGCGACCTTCATCAGTGTACCGACTAATGATCATGTGCGTCTGGTATGAAAATAGAGGGCCCGTGGCGTCCTGGGGCTAGTGAATCTAGAAGTTAGTGTTAATCTTACACTATGGTAAGCAGATATGCTTGGTCGGTGCGTTGTGACGATACTCTTATGGGACGTGGTATCCACCACTGGTGGTCAGTTGCACATGATCATTAAAGCAGTCGGTACACTGATGAAGGTCGCAGTAGTACGACCAAAACGTCTAAATCACTTGTACTGAATTGAGTGGAGTTGTACCACTATTTGGACCATATTAAAGCCTTTCTAACTTCATCCGTTGCGTATGATACTAAGGGCAGGGAACTTACATTAGTGACACCACTCCAGCAATACAATAAGAAAAAAACATTAGAGTGGTGCTTTAAGATTGGTCTCGTCAAGAGTTAGTCTCATGCACTTTGCTCAGGATCGGGAATAACCTTTTAAAACCTGTTCTAATTCGTGAGACTCTGTGAATATTCTAAAATTCTACACTAATTCCATTACCATTGAATCAATTCGCTCATCTGTTGTGACCATGTGTCACCGTGGGACGACCCCTTCTGAAGAATTCTCTAGTTACAGATGGCAGTTGCAGAGAGTGGAACCTCCAGCAATTAATGGCGATGGCTTAGAAAATCAGTACAAACCGAATTTCTTTTTTTTCAGCCTCTGCAGTCAGTGAATGAAAACAACCATATTTACATTCAAACGTGAATTCTGCAAATGGTGAAGAATAAAGCACAACGTACTGTAAATCAGAAATTCATTACAGCTACAACATATTCATAGATTTCTAGGTTGACTGGTAGGATGATGTAAATAGTAGTGCATGCCCATTGGTGCCAATATGGTACTCATTATGTCAGATAAACAGGCAGTCAGGTCATCTGACAAACCAGCAAAATTGTTCGTAGGGTGAAATGCTCTTTTCATGAGAAAAAGTCCTTATTCTCGGCTGCACAAGACCTGTTTACAAAGGACCAAGTGATGTTGAGAAATATTTATTACGGAAAATGTGTGCATAGGAGATGCAATCTGTGTAAACAGACTATTGAAAGACCGCTAATTTTGCAGTCATTTAATGCCGCTTATTGTTCGGTGTAAACCCACCATAAGGGAGCAGACTGTTCTCATGCGAAGATCGCATTGCTCTGCAAGGACTGGCCCAACACCTCTCCTGACCGGTGCGTGATGTATTTCTAAGCAGGCCTCACGCTCAGGTCAGGAGAGCCGACTCTCAGTCCGAGGATTACCGTGCGACCCTTGCACGAGAATTACAGCCATCTGTCTGCCCCCTAAGATCGGGATCTATATGCACAGAAGAGTAAAATCATTGAGTGCGTTATTTAGCTCAGATTCGTTACATGACAAATTGAGCTTTATTTTTCTATACTAGAATAGAGACTGCGCTAATATACATGTAAATTCTTCAGTACATGAATTTGTTTTATAACATTTATATTTTATATTTCCTAAGGCACAAAGTAAAGTGCGAAAGAAGGTAATGGGAGTCCTGGACATCTACGGCTTTGAGATTTTTGAGGTAAGCCATTTTTTAGCTTGGCTAGGGTAATCTGCTACAAGTGGTATTGATGATTCATAAAGTCGTATGGCAACATACATATTTTCCACAGAAATATAAAATTTCTGCAAAAATTTCTTGTAACCTTTTCCTTGTGTTTAATGAAGGCAAGGTTTCAGTAACCCTGTGTCTGTACTAAAGGTTTGTTTAAGGACAAAGTATGTGCTGATGGTGTTATTTTTTTTTTTCCTTGAGTGCATGGTGGTGGTTTAGACACACAGATTGACCATGGGGGCAGCAGATTGATCGGGAGGTGTTTATAAAGAGTTGTCTTCCTTTCTTTAAAATCAGAGGGATAGCTAGGGGTTCACCTCAGGGGAAGGGCGCGAAACATCAGTGGGCTCCTAACCAGTACTCCTAATTACAACTATGGTGGTGCACTGATACTACCCTCATATGATGACATATAGTGGTAGATACCAGTCCTGAAGAACAAACAAGTGATAACCGTACTGTTATAGTGACTAAGGCTACTTTCACACTAGCGTTAACTGCAATCCGTCACAATGCGTCGTTTTGCAGAAAAAACGCATCCTGCAAAAGTGCTTGCAGGATGCGTTTTTTCTCCATTGGCTAACATTACGCGACGCATTGCGACGGATTGCCACACGTCGCAACCGTCGTGCGACGGTTGCGCCGTGTTGTGGCGGACCGTCGGCACAAAAAAACGCTACATGTAACGTTTTTTGCCGCCGACGGTCCGCTTTTTCCGACCGCGCATGCGCGGCCGGAACTCCGCCCCCACCTCCCCGCACCTCACAATGGGGCGGCGGATGCGCTGGAAAAATGCATCCGCTGCCCCCGTTGTGCGGCGCAGAGAATGCTAGCGTCGGTAACCCCACATAATAATACCCACCACTGTGCCCCCACATAATAATGCCCACCACTGTGCCCCCACATAATAATGCCCACCACTGTGCCCCCACATAATAATGCCCACCACTGTGCCCCCACATAATAATGCCCACCACTGTGCCCCCACATAATAATGCCCACCACTGTGCCCCCACATAATAATGCCCACCACTCTGCCCCTTACATTAATATTTATGCCTTGTGTGCCCTCTAGATGGTGAAATTTCTCCCTAGAAAATATTAATGCCCCGTGCAAATGGTTTTGAAAAGTGTCCTCATTTTGCGACAATATGAAGAGCCCCTATAACAACAATGCTTCTTAAGCGCCAACTTAACATTTTATAATGTCCACTGAGTCCTGCAATCTACAGCTCCACTACACACAGTATGGTGGGCCCACAGCCCCTTTCTACAGAATGTGATGTCCTCACAGCTCTCCTATACACAAACTATATAATGGGCCCCACAGTAAGCTTCAAACTGTATAATGAACCCTGCATTAGCTATCACACTGTATAATGGGCCCCACATTAGGGCATCTGTACTGTATAATGGGTCCTACATTAGATCCTATACAGTGTGATGTGCCCCACATTAGTTCCCACACTGTATAATGGGCCCCACACTTTATACATTGTATAAGGGTCCTCTACAGTAGTCCCTATAATTTGAGGCCTCCCACACTGAGGGTCCCCATGACGTTGACGTCTTGTGCGTGCTTTGGTGCCTTGGCCGTTCTATAGACTGCAGGCTTAAAGCGACCTGTGGTCTACAGAACAGAGTGGAAGTGCATGGAGATCATGTCTCAAGCTCCGCACATCGATAGTTAAGAGTAGCAGAGCTCCGCACCCTCTGACCCCCCCCTACTGTTTAAGATGTATTGATTTACAGTCCACAATTGAAAGGTTTGCAAGAATATAGAGCAGGGGTGGGGAACCTTTTTTTTTTTTCCTGCGACCGGCTATTTGGATATTTATGCCATCCTTCGGGGGCCGTAAAAACTCCGCCCACAAAAGACATCCTGACTCTGGCACTGGTTAATCATGATTAAGGGAGCTTAGTCTCCAGAAACGTGTTGAGATTCTTACCCATATGGTTGTGCTGAAGTCTGTATCCTCCATATTTAAAGTTTGTGAATAAAGAAAACTCTTTTTTACGGACTCGGTGAAGCTGGACATTCCTTTCTTTTTTGGACATTAAATACCGCAGTGCTAAGGTGGAGGATGATGCTACAGTACAATGATAATCTCACCGGCCCCCTCAGACATTGAGGTGTGCCTGCAGCATCTGCACCACCTCTAGGTATCGGATCTTTGCTGCAGATTCTCATGGAAGTACATGTGCAGCGTTGGCATTCACATTTCCAACTCTTGGAACATGAGGGATTCGGCCAACCACCGTCTGAGCCCCAGCGGTCTGTCCATTATCACTCTGCGGCACAATCGCCCATGAATGCTTTCCATTTCTTCCAGTGGTTTCACCACCATTGTGATCTGAAAGCACATGCGTAAAAGCCGTGGCAGCAAGCGTACTCCTGGCACTTTTACACACCATCACTGCCTCTTTTAATGCCTTACAGCTAGGATGGAACGTTGTTAAGTGTTGCAATTGCTAATGTTGCATTCAACACTTTTTTTTTTTTTTTTTAAACACCCTACCGAATAATTGAAGCAGTATGGTATCGGGAAATGGCCCTGTAGCTTAAGGTCTTCTTCACACCACCGTACAGCTGACCTATATTTTTATCTGTATTGTATCTGCAAGTCCCGGCATATGCTGCTAGCTCCGGTTACAAGACCCGCCGTAAGGCCAGGACCTATGACTGAGGGAATAAGGCCCATAAACATCTATGTGAATATCCCTTAAGGTGCCCATACTCCTTGGATGACTGTGACAGCTATCTCCTCTCTTCTCTCCCTATGCCTGGGAGAACAAAAGGATCAGGAGATACAATTCATCACCTTTTCATATGTTTGTCTGTGTTTGACCCCTTTCATTCTGCATCTGGATATATTGCGGCCACTCATAAAATAATTTTATTTTTCTGTCCGTTATGATTGATGAGTGAATGTACTCGAATCATTTATCCAGCGTGCTCTTGTGATAACCGAGTATCTATTGGTGCTCAAAACATATGTCCAAGTACCTGTGGCTGCATGTCTTACGGTTGTTCAACAGCCGCAACACATGCAGGGACTGTCCAACAGCCGCGAGACACGCGGGTACGGGGACTCGGGACATATTATTCGAGCACGCCGAAGTCAGACGGTTAGCACCCGAGCATGCTTGGATAACCTCTTTTCCCAGAATGTTCTCTCATCACTATTATAACTATACATTCTCAATACAACGCGATGAGATATTAGTCCCCTTTATTTTGTTATATCCATTGCTTTCTCTGGCAAAGGAGACTCCATAAAAGTTGAAATGACTTTCCGCACTTAATGTAATCTGCCATCATTTGTAATTCTCAATGTCTTCTAGCAGCCATCTCCCTTCACTAGGGCAATGTGCCTGCGTTCTGGCCGGAGTCCTGCGTGAGCTAGTGTATGAGCATACAGTTCTCAATGAAATGAATGTGTGTGGGGTGACGGGGAGGCTGCGGCTTATGTCAGCAGAACACATTCTTTAGCTGTGCTGAGTAAGGGAGATGACAGACTGATGAAATCAAATGGTCCCATGTTCAAAATACAAGTACAGTTATTTACCCTTTTATTTGATTTGTTAGATTTTATTAATTTCATAGAACAATATGATGCAGGGTAGAAGTGGCCCCATGAGAACCAGAGGTGTTCTACTCATAGGCAAACATTCTGATAACAATTTTGAACCCCTACAATAACAGGGCACCAAATGTCGAGCAGAAGGCAACCCCAATTTGCAATTGCATTTCCACTTTCTCATAAAGCAACTCTTGGAACTTTTGAGGGATACAGGCAACCACTTTAGACACAGCAGTTTTTGGAAAATTACTCAATTATTATTCCACATCAATAATTGATTTATTTTATAACACTGGAAAAAAATTTAAAATAGTGATTAGTTGGATTTATTAATTTTATTATTATAGCGCCATTTATTCCATGGCGCTTTACATGTGAGGGGTATACATAATAAAAACGAGTATAATAATCTTAAACAATAGACTGGTAAAGGAGGAGAGAGGACCCTGCCCGCGAGGGCTAAGTCTACAAGGGATGGGTGAGGATACAGTGTCATGCAGCGGTTTGGTGGAACGAGGGTTACTGCAAGTTGTAGGCTTGTCTGAAGAGGTGGGTCTTCGGGTGGGTCTTTTTGAAGGTTTCAACGAGAGTCTGATATGTTGTTGTAGAGAGATCCAGAGCAGGGAGAAATCTTGTATGCGATTGTGGGAAGAGGAGTTAAGAAGGGAGTAGAGAAGGAGATCTTGTGAGGATCAGAGGTTGCGTGCAGGAAAGTACCGGGAGACGAGGTCACAGATGTATGGAGGAGACGGGTTGTGGATGGCTGTGTATGTCATGGTTAGGGTTTTAATCTGGAGTCTCTGGGTAATGGGGAGCCAGTGAAGGGATTGACAGAGGGGAGAGGCCGGGGAATAGCGGGGGGACAGGTGGATTAGTCGGGCAGCTGAGTTTAGGATTTATTGAAGAGGTGCAAGAGTGTTAGGCCGGAATCACACTACCATACAATACGGCCGAGTGCTATGCGATAAAACATTGCGAAGCACTCGGCCCAGTGTTATTCAATGGGGCAGCTCACGTCTGCGATTATTTTCTCATGCTGAATCAGCATACGAGAACAATCGTAGCATGCTGCAATTGGTAACAAGACTTGGCCGAGTCTTGGCTCACTTGCACAAGTGACACAATGCACAGCACTCTGATATCATCAGAGTTCGGTAGCGAAGGAGATGGAGACATTACTTTTTCCACCTCCTCCGCAGCTGTGCTCTGATCCCCTCTGTGCGAGAGGAACGGAGCACAGTAGCATGACACTCGGCTCCCACTCGCAGCAGAGTAGGATCCGAGGGTCATCAGCAAATCGCATCCGATGTTCTCGCATTGGATACCATACGCTAGTGTGACTCCAGCCTTAGAAGGGAGGACACAAAACAGGAGGTTACAGTAGTATAAGCAGGAGATGAGTACATGGACTAGGGGTTTTGCAGGTTCTTGGTTGAGGAATGTACGAATCTGGGATATATTTTTGAGTTTGAGTCGGCAGGGAGTGGAAAGGGCTTGGATATGTGGCTTAAAAGAGAGATTAGAGTCAAGGGTTATCACGAGGCAGTGAACTTGTGGGACTGGGGAGAGTGAGCAGCCATTTACTTTATTGGATAGGTCTGTTCGGGGGGTTGAGTGAGATGGGGGGAAAGATGATGAATTCTGTTTTGTCCATATTAAGTTTTAAAAATCTAGCAGCGAAGAAGGATGAAATAGCGGACAGACATTGTGGGATTCTGGTTAGTAGGGAGGTGATATCAGGTCAAAAGAGGTAGATCTACGTGTCATCAGCATAGCAGTGATACTGAAAGCCGCGAGATTCTATGAGCTGTCCCAGGCCGAAGGTGTAAGTGGAGAAGAGTGGGGGCCCTATGACTGAACCTTGCGGGACACCAACAGATCGGGTGCGAGGTGGGGAGATGGTGTGTGCAGGAAATGCTGAATGTCTACTCTGTTTGTTATCCAAGATAGGGCCAAATCTGTGATGCCAAGAGATGAGAAGGTCTGTAGTAATAGGGAATGGTCCACTGTGTTAAAAGCAGAGGACAGGTTCAGGTGGAGGACAAAGTAGTGTGGCTTGGCTTCGGAGGCTAGTAGGTCATTGGTAACTTTAGTCAGCACAGTTTCAATGGAGTGATGTGGTTGTGATTGTAAGCGGTCGAAGAGGGAGCAGACGGAAAGGTGGGAGGACAGTTCAAGATGGACGTGTTGTTACTGTAGTTTTGTAGCATAGGGGAGAAGTGATATGGGGTGATAGCTAGATGCGGAGGATGGGTCAAGAGGACTTTTTGAGGTTGGGTTTGATTGAGGCATGTTTGATGCATGAGGTGAAAACACCAGTTGTTAGTGACAGGCAGAAGAGATGGCTTAGGGTTAGAATGAAGACTGTGGTGGAGGTTTGGGATGAAGTTGGACAGAATCAGGTCAAGTGCACAGGTGGTGAGATGTGATTTTGAGAGTAGAGCGGAAAGTTGATTTTCTGTTATGCTGCAGAACTTAGTTTTGGGGGAGGAGGGTTGAGTAGTCATGAAGAGGGGCTGTGGGGGGTTGTAGGCCAAAGCTTTCTCTGATATCAATCTTCTGCTTGAAGAATTAGGTAAACTCTTCAACTGAGATGAGTGGAGAGGAAGGAGGTGCTGGGGGACAGAGGAGAGAATTGAAAGTGTTGAGTAGCTGTTTAGGGTTTTGAGGCAGGGAGGATATGAGATGGAGTAGATTTGGTTCGCTGCAGTGAATGTGGCCTTGAAAGTAGTGTGCGACGGTTTGAATGGTGACGTGCTCTTTGGAATGGGATCTTTTCCATTTCCTCTTGGCAACCCTGGAAACCTGCGTCAGTTCTTTGGTCATGGTGGTGTGCCAGGGTTGCCTGTTGATTTTGCAAGCTTTGGTATGTGTGAGAGGGGCAACCGATTCGGGAGCTACAGCTATTGTGGTGTTCTGTAAAGCGGCAGCAGCGTCCGCATTGTGTAAGGAACTTATATCTGTAAGACATGTACTACTAATGATATGTTCGCCCATGGCGGACACTTAAAATAATGAATCTATCAGCCCAAGGTGCCTTAAATTTGACACTAATATTTTGGAAACCTGTTAACATTCTTATGATTATAAAGACCTCTCAATACAGGATATCTCTTCTTATAGGCGAGCGACTTGTAGATCAATATTAGATTACATGTTTAAAGTGTAAGAGATATCGTATACTAGGGTTACATAATATAGACCTCTCTGGGAACAAGCTTTTTTTTTTTTTTTTTTTTTTTAAAAAAAGCATTTATTTGGACTAAAAACTACAAATATTTTTTGCAATTAAGTTTATTAAAAGAATTGCAGAATCCGTTACCGTAACTTAGAATCTGTGAGTCAACTGACAGGTAGTTTGCAATTCCCTTTGTCTTTTTCTGAGCTGCTCTGTCCTCATGTCACATCAAAATTTTTCTAAACTTTTGTCATAAAGCGGCTGAGAGAAACTCTGAAAAAGACAAAAGGAGCTGACAGATGGATTCTCGGGTAACTCATTCTGCAGCCAGCAATGTACAGGGAAGTGCCTGTAAAAGCCAAAATGTTTCAAGAAACCGGTCACAGAAAATATTAAACATCCTTGTGGTCCCTCATTTCCCCCTCTGTTTTTTTTTCTTTTCTCTATCATTTATCATAAGGAAACGGGAGCTAGCACTCAAACCTGCCTTTATGTAAAATGCAGTGTAGAAAGAGATGTGAAGCAGCCTAATTAACATGCAAGGAGCCCTCGTTATGCCCAGGTGACTGAAGGGGATGTGTATTGTCCACAGAGACAAATAGGAAAGGTCTTATTAGGATTTGAGTGGATCAAAGGGAGATCTCACACCCTTTACAAATAGCCATGTTCACTGCAGTTACAATAAATCAGTGCACAGTATGTCTCCTGGAGAAAATATAGAATATTGGAATTTCTATACAACTGATATTAATGAGTCGTACGTTGTTGGCACCGGGATAATTAGGCAAAAATACACATTTTCACTTAATTATAACCCCCACTAAAAGGCCCTAAAGCCATAGGGGCCATATAACCGCCAGCAGCTGGGCCATATTTGGTTTCTAAGGCTAGTTTCACACTAGCGTTTACCTGATCTGCGGCAGGCTGCGGACTTTCTCCGTGAAGCCCCGTCCTCGGCCGCACCTCCGCCGCTAGCTCCGCCTTCTTCTGCATGCGGCCCGCATGCGACCTCCGTACCTATCTTTAACATTAGGTACGCAGGTCGTGCGGCTGTATGCGGATGCTGCCGCATGCGTCGTTTTGACGATGCGGAAAAAAAAAATGCTACAGGCTGCGTCCTACGCTGGTCGCCGCATCGTCAAAACGACGCATGCGGCAGCATCCGCATACAGCGGCACGACCTGCGTACCTAATGTTAAAGATAGGTACGGAGGTCGCATGCAGAAGAAGGCGGAGCTAGCGGCGGAGGTGCGGCCGAGGACGGGGCTTCACGGAGAAAGTCCGCAGCCTGCCGCAGATCAGGTAAACGCTAGTGTGAAACTAGCCTAAGCGTAGATAAAATCTCGATACAAAAGATGACATCCGTCTCAAACTTCTGTGATTGCACTATGAGGAGTTGGTGCACAAGTTGGGTTTTGCTAAAATCATGAAGGCCTGAGACCATCCCACAAGCGGGCCCTTGTGAGGTCATCACAGGGGTGTGTGGGTGGGACTCTGGGTCTGATAAAAGATCAAGCCGTATTATCATCTGGGTTCATGCAGAGGGTTACATATTGTATATGCAGGGACCCCGTTTATTGACTTCCTCAAGCGAAGCGCTCTCCTTTGGCTAAACTGAATTGTGTTTGTGATCGATGTAGTAAGTTCTCCTGTTAATCCCGTCTATTTTCTGTTACTGTTTATGCTGCATTGTTTTATCCCCCTTGTAAAATCTTTTGTATATTTTTCATAAACACTGCCACCCTTTTGGATTAAATATAAAATTTAATAGGTCTATTCCTTCTGTTCTGTAAACTACGCCTCGAAGTGATAAGCTACCATCCGAGACGGATTGGTGGTGGCGGTGAGTAGTCTGGGGTATCAGGGAGTTAGTGTTGACCGTAACGGGGTGTATAAGCATATTCCATGTGTTGTAATCCGTAGGTGTATAGACCATAATATCACCGTTAGTTTCCCGATAACCGGCCTAGTAGTGCGGACAGGCTGCGGCCGTCTCCGTTAATCGTAGGCCAATCGTGTAATTGTCCAGACGATAGGGGGCAACAGAGAGCTGTTCAAGGTCAAAGATCATGGCTGGTGGTACTCGTGACCTTCCCGGCCTGTAATATTAGGGATTTATGGGATTAAGAAAGTCCTCTCAAATTAAATCTGACACAACCCAAATGAAAAAAAATATTTTTAGCACGAAATACATTCAGTTGATTTAAAAAAAAAAATTGCAGAGATTTGAATTAATGAAGTGCTAATTCTCCTGGATTTGTTTCTACAAAGCCTAGAGCAGAACAGACTGACATGACATTCTGCCCATTGGTTGCGCAGCATTTCCAAACTGACAGGTTACCTTTAAGATGTTTGAACAGATAGAGGCTGAACATACTAATAACATGGAAAGGTCCAAAGTCTTCTCTTCTATCATATCCTGTATAGAGCAAAAAAATTGATCTATACAGTGGGGCAAAAAAGTATTTAGTCAGTCAGCAATAGTGCAAGTTCCACCACTTAAAAAGATGAGAGGAGTCTGTAATTTACATCATAGGTAGACCTCAACTATGGGAGACAAACTGAGAAAAAAAAATCCAGAAAATCACATTGTCTGTTTTTTTATCATTTTATTTGCATATTATGGTGGCAAATAAGTATTTGATCAGAAACAAACAATCAAGATTTCTGGCTCTCACAGACCTGTAACTTCTTCTTTAAGAGTCTCCTCTTTCCTCCACTCATTACCTGTAGTAATGGCACCTGTTTAAACTTGTTATCAGTATAAAAAGACACCTGTGCACACCCTCAAACAGTCTGACTCCAAACTCCACTATGGTGAAGACCAAAGAGCTGTCAAAGGACACCAGAAACAAAATTGTAGCCCTGCACCAGGCTGGGAAGACTGAATCTGCAATAGCCAACCAGCTTGGAGTGAAGAAATCAACAGTGGGAGCAATAATTAGAAAATGGAAGACATTCAAGACCACTGATAATCTCCCTCGATCTGGGGCTCCACGCAAAATCCCACCCCGTGGGGTCAGAATGATCACAAGAACGGTGAGCAAAAATCCCAGAACCACGCGGGGGGACCTAGTGAATGAACTGCTGAGAGCTGGGACCAATGTAACAAGGCCTACCATAAGTAACACACTACGCCACCATGGACTCAGATCCTGCAGTGCCAGACGTGTCCCACTGCTTAAGCCAGTACATGTCCGGGCCCGTCTGAAGTTTGCTAGAGAGCATTTGGATGATCCAGAGGAGTTTTGGGAGAATGTCCTATGGTCTGATGAAACCAAACTGGAACTGTTTGGTAGAAACACAACTTGTTGTGTTTGGAGGAAAAAGAATACTGAGTTGCATCCATCCAACACCATACCTACTGTAAAGCATGGTGGTGGAAACATCATGCTTTGGGGCTGTTTCTCTGCAAAGGGGCCAGGACGACTGATCCGGGTACATGAAATAATGAATGGGGCCATGTATCGTGAGATTTTGAGTGCAAACCTCCTTCCATCAGCAAGGGCATTGAAGATGAAACGTGGCTGGGTCTTTCAACATGACAATGATCCAAAGCACACCGCCAGGGCAACGAAGGAGTGGCTTCGTAAGAAGCATTTCAAGGTCCTGGAGTGGCCTAGCCAGTCTCCAGATCTTAACCCTATAGAAAACCTTTGGAGGGAGTTGAAAGTCCGTGTTGCCAAGCGAAAAGCCAAAAACATCACTGCTCTAGAGGAGATCTGCATGGAGGAATGGGCCAACATACCAACAACAGTGTGTGGCAACCTTGTGAAGACTTACAGAAAACGTTTGACCTCTGTCATTGTCAACAAAGGATATATTACAAAGTATTGAGATGAAATTTTGTTTCTGACCAAATACTTATTTTCCACCATAATATGCAAATAAAATGATAAAAAAACAGACAATGTGATTTTCTGGATTTTTTTTTCTCAGTTTATCTCCCATAGTTGAGGTCTACCTATGATGAAAATTACAGACGCCTCTCATCTTTTTAAGTGGTGGAACTTGCACTATTGCTGACTGACTAAATACTTTTTTGCCCCACTGTATATTTTCAGAGATTTGAATTGTTTATAGCGTGTCTTTAAGCCTAGAAGTGGCTTCATTCAGAGAGACTGTCCCTAATTATATTGCTAAAACTGATGGTGGCTAATGGTTACATGTAAAACACATGCTTGTCCCGTCCCCATACTCGTCTCTTGCTTCTCTCACCCCCATACTTGTCCCGTTGCGATGCTTATCCTGTCCCCATACTCGTCCCATCCCAATGTTTATCCCGTCCCCATACTCGTACTGTCCCAATGCTTATCCCGTCCCCCATACTCGTCCCGTCCCGTCCCAATGCTTATCCCGTCCCCATACTTGTCCCATCCCTGTACTTATCCTGTCCCCATACTCATACCGTCCCAATGCTTATCCCATCCCCATACTCGTCCCGTCCCAATGCTTATCCCGTCCCCATACTCGTCCCGTCCCCATACTCATCCCGTCCCAATGCTTGTCCCGTCCCCGTGCTTATCCTGTCCCCATACTCATACCATCCCAATGCTTATCCCGTCCCCATACTCGTCCTGTCCCAATGCTTATCCCGTCCCTATACTTGTCCCGTCCCTTGCTTATCCTGTCCCCCATACTCATATCGTCCCAATGCTTGTCCCGTCCCCATACTTGTCCCGTCCCCGTGCTTATCCCGTCCCCATACTCATCCCGTCCCAATGCTTATCCCGTCCCCATACTCGTCCCGTCCCAATGCTTATCCCGTCCCCATACTTGTCCCGTCCCCATACTCATCCCGTCCCAATGCTTGTCCCGTCCCCGTGCTTATCCTGTCCCCATACTCATACCATCCCAATGCTTATTCCGTCCCCATACTCGTCCTGTCCCAATGCTTATCCCGTCCCCATACTTGTCCCGTCCCTTGCTTATCCTGTCCCCATACTCATACCGTCCCAATGCTTATCCTGTGCCCATACTCGTCCCGTCCTAATGCTTATCCCGTGCCCATACTCGTCCCGTCCTAATGCTTATCCTGTCCCCAGGCTTGCATCCCCTCTGTGCTCTGTAAACAAATGTTTCTAACATTAGAACCAGCAACAAATCATGGAAAGAAGCTGTGCAGGATCGGGCAGGGCAGGGCCTTGGATATTTCACATATCTTTCTAATTTTCCCACAATTGCTTTGGTTAGGAAGTAGAGCTTCGAGGATTATTTCTGAACATCAACATTTTTCTTTTACTGCCAACTTCCTTTCTGGCTTGTCTTTTAATTAAAGAATTTAGATGATATTTACTAATCCGGAGATTTATTGAGATATACTCTATTTTCAAGCACCAAACCTAATGATATGGACACCCTCTTCATATTGTCTTCTATAAAGCTCCCAACAGGTGTTGTCGCTCGGCCGAGAACTTGTGTCTTCTCTGAGAGAGATGCCGCATTGACGCTTATCTGTAGAGAACAAAACAATCGGCAGTCCGAAATCAGACATGTTGGATTCAAATGCCTCAACAGTCATCTGTCTGGGCCCCCAAAAGCATTAGACTGTCGGCCGAATCTCTCAATATTGGTTTATATGATGAACACTTGTCTAACGCGTATGGGGGTCTTTACAGACCGTTGTATAGATAGATGTGGATTGTTCTTTGGTACTAACCGTGCCACTGCCATAATTTAGAATTCTATTCTGTGTATTATAGAAAAAAAAATATCGCTTGCATGTGAACAGTGGAGGCGTACTACATACAGGATGTCGCTCTCCAGGCAGGTTAGCTCCGTTAATTTTTCCATCATTCACATCTGAGGTGATGGCCTACAATGTGTCTTTGTGTTTTATGGTGGTTTAAGTCCATCTTGTAACATACAATTACACTTACAGTATGTACCTCAATCTGTAAAATGGTTTATGGTCCTCATAGTCTAGCTCAACTATAAAATGCTCATTTTCATACATTTTGGAGGGGGGGGGGGGGAAGGACTTAAAACTGTATAGCCACTGTGAATCACATGTTTAAGCAAGTTCACTAGCCCAATCAGGTCAAAGAGATCCATTTATGAAAGGAGTTATCACGAACGAACATACTGATGAACTGTTGTTTGGATAGGTTATCATTATTGGTGATGAGCGAATGTGTGCTAAGTGTCTTCGGCATGGTCGAAAAATATGTGTGAGTCCCCACAGCTGCATGTCTCGCCACTGTTCAACAGCCACAATACACGCAGGGATTGCCTAGCAGGGATTAATAGGCAATCCCTGCATGTGTCGTGGCTGTCTAATACCCACGAGACATGCAGCCACAGGGACTCAAACATATATTTTTTGAGCAATCCGAAGACACAGCACCCGAGCATGCTCAGATGACACCTTATCCGAACACGTTCGCTCATCACTAGTTGTCTTTAACAGATCGATGGTGATCTGACACCCAGTACCCCACTATGAGCAGTTACCTACTCGGGTGGTTGCCAGATGTAAAAAATGAAGCGCGTCGTAACAGTGTGGCTCCGTACATTGTGTAGTGTCTGCTCCTGAGTGCTGCATATTATCTCCTGGTTACTTGAATAGGAGATGAGGTGCAGTACCCAGGAGCGATCACTAAACCATGTACTGAGCTGTGCTGTTCCAGCACTGTACACTGTTTACATCTAGCTGCCATCAGAGTAGATAACAGTTGATTGTGGTGGTGCTGAGTGTTGGACCCCATACTCCTGATCTATCCCTATCATATGGATTGGTTATTTGTGTTCCCTCCGGACAACCCGATTAACCCCTTCCCGACCTGTGACACAGCGTATGCGTCATGAAAGTCGGTGCCAATCCGACCTGTGACGCATATGCTGTGTCACAGAATGATCGCGTCCCTGCAGATCGGGTGAAAGGGTTAACTCCTATTTCACCCGATCTGCAGGGAGAGGGGGAGGTGTACTTCAGCCCAGGGGGGGTGGCTTTGCCCCCATGTGGCTACGATCGCTCTGATTGGCTGTTGCAATCAGAGCAATTTGCAATATTTCACCTATGAAAATGGTGAAATATTGCAATCCAGCCATGGCCGATGCTGCAATAGCATCTGCCATGGCTGGAAATCATGTTCTGCCCCCTCCACCGCCCCCGATCTCCTCCCCAGTCCTCCGTTCTGTCCGGTACCCCCCTCCGTCCCCCTGTCCGCTCCCCCGTGCTCCTGTCCGCTCCCCCCGTCCTCCGATCCCCCCCCCTGTGCTCCGATCCCCCCCCCCCCACCACCCCCTCATACTTACCGAGCCTCCCGAAGTTGGTCCGTCTTCTCCCTGGGCGCCGCCATCTTCCAAAATGGCGGGCGCATGCTCAGTGCGCCCGCCGAATCGGCCGGCCGGCAGATGCGTTCCATGTACATTTTGATCACTGTGGTAAATTTATCACAGTGATCAAAATAAAAAAATAGCAAATGACCCCCCCCCCCTTTATCACCCCCATAGGTAGGGACAATAATAAAATAAAGAAAATATTTTTTTTTTTCCACTAGGGTTAGAACTAGGGTTAGAGTTAGAACTAGGGGTAGGGGTAGGGTTAGGGTTAGAACTAGGGTTAGCGTTAGAATTAGGCTATGTGCACACTGTGCGGATTTGGCTGCGGATCTGCAGCGGATTGGCCGCTGCGGATTCATAGCAGTGTTCCATCAGGTTTACAGTACCATGTAAACCTATGGAAAACCAAATCCGCTGTGCCCATGGTGCGGAAAATACCGCACGGAAATGCTGCGCTGTATTTTCCGCAGTATATCAATTCTTTGTGCGGATTTCGCAGCGTTTTACAGCTGTTCCTCAATAGGAATCCGCAGGTGAAATCCGCATAAAAAAATACTGGAAATCTGAGGTAAATCCGCAGGTAAAACGCAGTGCCTTTTACCTGCGGATTTTTCAAAAATGGTGCGGAAAAATCTCACACGAATCCGCAACGTGGGCACATAGCCTTAGGGTTAGGGTTGGAATTAGAGTTAGGGTTGGAATTAGGGCTAGGGTTGGAAATAGGATTAAGAATAGGCTTGTGGTTAGGGTTAGGGGTGTGTTGGGGTTAAAGTTGTGGTTGGGGTTGGGATTAGGTTTAGGGTTGGGATTAGGGTTAGGGTTGTGGTTAGGGGTGTGTTGGGGTTGGGTTGTGATTAGGGTTATGGCTAGAGTTGGGATTAGGGTTAGTGGTGTGTTGGGGTTAGGGTTGGGATTAGGGTTAGGGGTGTGTTGGGGTTAGTGTTGGAGTTAGAATTGAGGGGTTTCCACTGTTTAGGCACATCAGGGGGTCTCCAAACGCAACGTGGCGCCACCATTGATTCCAGCCAATCTTGCGTTCAAAAAGTCAAATGGTGCTCCCTCCCTTCCGAGCCCCGACGTGTGCCCAAACGGTGGTTTACCCCCACATATGGGGTACCAGCATACTCAGGACAAACTGGGCAACAATTATCGGGGTCCAATTTCTCCTGTTACCCTTGCGAAAATAAAACATTGCTTGCTAAAACATAATTTTAGAGGAATGAAAATTATTTTTTATTTTCACGGCTCTGCGTCATAAACTTCTGTGAAGCACTTGGGGGTTCAAAGTGCTCACCACATATCTAGATAAGTTTCTTGGGGGGTCTAGTTTCCAAAATGGGGTCATTTGTGGGGGGTTTCTACTGTTTAGGCACATCAGGGGCTCTGCAAATGGAATGTGACGCACGCAGACCACTCCATCAAAGCCTGCATTTCAAAACGTCACTACCTCCCTTCCGAGCCCCGACTTGTGCCCAAACAGTGGTTTACCCCCACATATGGGATATCAGCGTACTCAGGAGAAACTGGACAACAACTTTTGGGGTCCAATTTCTCCTGCTACCCTTGGGAAAATAAAAAATTGTGGGCTAAAAATCATTTTTGAGAAAAGAAAAATTATTTTTTATTTTCATGGCTCTGCGTTATAAACTTCTGTGAAGCACTTGGGGGTTCAAAGTGCTCACCACACATCTAGATTAGTTCCTTGGGAGGTCTAGTTTTCAAAATGGGGTCATTTGTGGGGGAGCTCCAATGTTTAGGCACACAGGGGCTCTCCAAACGCGACATGGTGTCCGCTAACGATTGGAGCTAATTTTCCATTCAAAAAGTCAAATGGCGCTCCTTCCCTTCCGAGCCTTGCCGTGCACCCAAACAGTGGTTTACCCCCACATATGAGGTATCGGCGTACTCAGGAGAAATTGCCCAACAAATTTTAGGATCCATTTTATCCTATTGCCCATGTGAAAATGAAAAAATTGAGGCTAAAATAATTTTTTTGTGAAAAAAAAGTACTTTTTCATTTTTACGGATCAATTTGTGAAGCACCTGAGGGTTTAAAGTGCTCACTATGCCTCTAGATAAGTTCCTTGGGGGGTCTAGTTTCCAAAATGGGGTCACTTGTGGAGGAGCTCCAATGTTTAGGCACACAGGGGCTTTCCAAACGCGACATGGTGTCCGCTAACGATGGAGATAATTTTTCATTCAAAAAGTCAAATGGCGCTCCTTCCCTTCCGAGCCCTGCCGTGCGCCCAAACAGTGGTTTACCCCCACATATGAGGTATCAGCGTACTCAGGACAAATTGGACAACAACGTCCGTGGTCCAGTTTCTCCTTTTACCCTTGGGAAAATAAAAAAATTGTTGCTAAAAGATTATTTTTGTGACTAAAAAGTTAAATGTTCATTTTTTACTTCCATGTTGCTTCTGCTGCTGTGAAACACCTGAAGGGTTAATAAACTTCTTGAATGTGGTTTGGAGCACCTTGAGGGGTGCAGTTTTTAGAATGGTGTCACTTTTGGGTATTTTCAGCCATATAGAACCCTCAAAATGAATTCAAATGTGAGGTGGTCCCTAAAAAAAATGGTTTTGTAAATTTTATTGTAAAAATGAGAAATCACTGGTCAAATTTTAACCCTTATAACTTCCTAGCAAAAAAAAAAATTTGTTTCCAAAATTGTGCTGATGTAAAGTAGACATGTGGGAAACGTTATTTATTAACTATTTTGTGTCCCATAACTCTCTGGTTTAACAGAATAAAAATTCAAAATGTGAAAATTGCGAAATTTTCAAAATTTTCGCCAAATTTCCATTTTTTTCACAAATAAACTCAGAAGTTATTGACCTAAATTTACCACTAACATGAAGCCCAATATGTCACGAAAAAACAATCTCAGAATCGCTAGGATCCGTTGAAGCGTTCCTGAGTTATTACCTCATAAAGGGACACTGGTCAGAATTGCAAAAAACGGCAAGGTCATTAAGGCCAAAATAGGCTGGGTCATGAAGGGGTTAATATGTACTGTATTTCTCAGTGTAAAATGTCCACTAATCATGCTTTTGTGTCGGTACAGCTCAGCATTGTAATATACTGAGTTTTTATCAACAAGACAAAAACAACTTCCCCTTTAAACAAAGTGTGTTTTGTGAAGTTACATGAATTCTTGCTTTTAATCTCAGGACCACAATAAGAGAAACATTGATCCTCATATTCATAGTGCATGTATTACAGATATAATCAGATCATGGGTTATTATAATGAGTTTTATCGATTTGGAAAAGACAACTCCAGTAGGTTACGTCTGTATCAATATAACGCATTCGTCTTGCTGTTTTTTTTGGTGCGATCGTGGTAGAACTTTGTAATTTTGCAATGATCTTGGAAAATCACAGCACAACGTTGCAGCAAATAAAGCAATACTATCGCAATGTGTGAGGGCAGCCCTAGACCAGCCACTTTCCATACTTTGTGATCCACCATTACTCGCTGACAACATTGTGTTTTTGCTAAATCGCTGCTACTCGTTCACACCAAACTTTAGACAAGTAAAGAGAATGTGTGACCAGAAAATGTATTTTAAAAAATGCATTTAATATCTTTTTCCAATTTTTTTCATATCTTCATTGATTCTAAAGATGACATTTTTCATTTTTGATTAGAAGCATCCTACATGTTTTTTTTCAGCAGCCATATGTGCACCTCGGTGACTAATGTGGACCACCACCATTAGGTCAGTGCATATACAATAGCTCGCTATCAGCCATTATTACAATAACACAGAATGTGAGCTGCTCGAGTTACTATATTGTCTGGCTGTGAGCTTTTAATTATAAGCCGTGTCCGCTGTCTTGGGAGTAACTTAGTTTTGTGAGTATTTTCTATATATAGTAAGGTTTATGTTGAGCCTACTGGTAATTGGCATTGTGGTGAGGATGAGTAGAGCCTCTACTGTTTCCCTTCTATTCTGGGAAAATCTCCGCTTTTAAATAGCACAGATGTAGAAGGGTGATGTCATGTAATGCACAGCTTTGCATTGAAATCTGAGATTCTCAGGAACCTCTAAACAAAGGCACGATCTCCAGTTACTAGGACCACTTTGACCTTTAGTGGTAAGGCCAGATGCAGCAACCCCTGATCATAATGGATGAGCTAGTGTATGATAGAAATATGACCCTGCACACATTTTATGCACTTGCCAATAAGCGTTCTAGTAGGTTTTATTGTTGGGATGATGGAAATACTTATGGTACATACTTACAAAATAATAAAGAATTCTAGAAGGCATGAAACCTACAAATGTAGATCAAAAGTTGAATTTGTCATTTGTTGCAGTGTAAATACACAAAAAATTCTAGTTATTTCATGTAACTTTCTATAATGTCACTGCTGTTTACTGAAAACTTTGGCAAAGATTGCTGGGTTGAGCCCCATATCTTGTATTGTGGTCTCCCCGAACAATCAGGCCTATATTAACCCAAGGCTGAGCACCTAGGCTTTTATGTATTTGGGCCCCCCTACAGCATTACCCCACTATCACTCAAGGTTGGCAACTTGACTTTTTCATTTTTCCTGGATCGAAAAATTCACAGACAATATTTTTTACGGACACATTGGAAAACCATAAATTATGCTCAACAGTGAGATATGCCTACAATCCATAATTCTGTTATGAAGAAATCAGCTGCATTCACTGTACACTGAAAAAATAATGCGTACAAGTTTCTTCAGCTCAATAAAAAAAAATCATGGACGCCTAAACTTTTTTTTTTTACGGACAAGGCAAGATATTCTCTATTTTTACGGACCATCTTGAAAGTTCTGGATGGTTGGCAACCCAGCTACTGCAGACAGCCTAAGCCTGGTACTGTAGGTCCCAGACTACAGTACGTAGCCCTATATCTATTTTGAGTCCCCTGAAGAATATTGTTCTTGTACATTTAATTAATTCAACACATTACATTATTTAATAAAAAATGTCATAATATGAAATTAAGGGAAATATACTAATTATGCAATGATAAAATGTAAACAATTAAATAACAATTCTCGGCCTCATTTACAAACTTTCCTAATTTAGTGAAGAACCTGAAAAAAAGAATGCTTGGTAACTATAAGTATGATGGTTATACCCAATATATTAGTCCATTCCATGATCGCACACCTCGGAGACTGTGGGACTACACACACATGCAGGAGCTTCATGAGTAAGCGACGACACGCACAGCGGATAGATCAAATTGTCACCTTTTGCCTTTCGACACTGAAATGCCTCATGTGACCACGTCCTCCAAGCAAACATAGAAATGGAAAATGCCCGAGTGTCTCTACCAGTAATAAGTCCAAGCTCCAAGAGGAGGTGGTCCTCACCTAGTCATGCCCTCTGCCCCCCGATGCGATCGCTAGCCTAGTCCTACAACCCTAGCACCACATAGAGATTTAGAATACAGTCCCTGTCCGGAGTCCCCAACATGTCCTACTTCCCAGGAGTCAAGTAGCTGCCACGCTTAGTCCCTGTGTTACGATCGATCACCAATGGAAGTAATGCATTTAAAAACAAAAAAAAACAAATTGTCTTGGTATCTGTCTCAGACGCCCCCTTTTGCAATGTTTGTGTGAAATAAATAATGAGCAAATCTTAGTTATGGTAAAATATTGCACAACCCCACTGAGAATTCCCCTTGCTTTCAGTGTGGCACATTCTCCGCATCCTTTTCCAATAACTCCGACCTTAGCAATCTGCCCATGTAAAAAAAAAGT
The DNA here is from genome assembly GCF_051348905.1 of Ranitomeya variabilis. Taxonomy (NCBI): domain Eukaryota; kingdom Metazoa; phylum Chordata; class Amphibia; order Anura; family Dendrobatidae; genus Ranitomeya; species Ranitomeya variabilis. The sequence goes on from NC_135238.1 coordinate 81,197,756, forward strand.
TTTAGATCGTGTTCACACGAGCGTATAAAAAATTAGACAACAAATCCCACATTAAAGAATGTATGGGACAAAGAAGAGATCCCAATCAATATAATACAATCAATATTTATTAATCAAATCATAAAGACAATAAACAACATTAGTAAAAAAGCAAAATGCTGTCTAGGGGACGCCAGAGTACATATTGGAAAAATTCCCCACACCAAACGGGGTCAATAATACATGTAAAAGATTCTTTACATCAACCAATTTGATGGTAAATAATATTATTAAAATTTAGCACATAATAATGCATGTAAAGACCCTTATGGAAATTGCAGCCCTTCAAAAAAACAGAACCTATTTTACATACGGTACTCATAAGATATGACCAGGCTCAATGTATCGAAAAGGGGTTATATTAACAATCCTGTGTTTAACTAACAACCAGGAAAACATGAGACATGTCTCTATAGATAATTACATAGTCTCCATTCAAAGTACACGTCAATAACAGTACAAGTTAGTGGTATAGGATGGTATGGTATAATGAAGATTAATAGTTACCTAATGTGTGGATAGTCCTGGCGTCCCCTCACCCCGACGCGCGTTTCGCCGCCAGCTTCTTCTGGGGGGGCGTCGTTTTTTTAATTATATTGATTGGGATCTCTTCTTTGTCCCATACATTCTTTAATGTGGGATTTGTTGTCTCATTTTGATGAAGTGCCCTAGGTACAATTGGACACACGTTGATCCGTATACAAAATTGTGGGTTTTTTTTGTCGAGAAAAAAGCTGACGATTTGTCATCCATATGCCATCAGTGTGTCGGTTTTATAAGTCCATATTTCTCTTGTACATCCGTGTAGCATCTGTTTTTTACATGAACAATTTCATAAATAATAAAGGTCAAATCCAGTTTTATATCTCTATAATTGTACTGTATTGGTGAAAAACGCATGACCCAGGCATGGAGCCCGTATGACCCGTTTCTTTACGCACTTATTAACTTCTGATGGGAGAGTCTGATCCCGAAGACGGATGAATGTAGTGGATGCGGTGACTGTTCTACATGCAGACCATTGGTCCTGATGTGACCACCACATTATTTTGCATTAGTCGGGGTGCTGTCCGCGTTCAGTTACGGACCGCACACAGACGTTTAATACTGAACGAGCTTTTACATAGTGTATCTTCTCCTAGTTATGGCACTGCCTGGCTTCAGGGTCACGTTTTCCCGGAGTACTTACTTATTACATATATTTTATTGGGTTGCACAAGTGCCATTTCCCAGTTTCTTTGATCTGACGGTACTTTCTGTGGTTTCTCACTTTACTAACAGAATTCAGTAAGTATTCTCCATATTGCGGTGGGCTTTTCTTTGCATGCTTCATGTCGGCTAAACGGCTTTGTGTGATAAAATCCCAAATGTAACTTCCGTGGCTGATCTTTGAGGCATTTGTACTAGATGGTTTCCAGCCTTGTGCGTGTTGTGTTTTCTTACATTGTTCTGGTTTGCTGTGTTATTAATCATTAATTATAGCTTACAGATTGTTAAATATTAGATTGCTTATTGGCATCGGCACAGATGCATCCATGGCTATGGCCGGATTTGCGAAAATGTAAGATCTGCCCTTACTTCTAGGTTGAGTGCACTCATGCTTTGATGGCTGCGGTGAGATTAATATGGTATAATCTGGATTAACCTGTAAAAATCCACAATTTATGATGTATAATAGAGACTGTAATGAGGTATTCTCACCATGAAATTATTAGGGCCTTCTGATATTACAACCATTCATATCAATAAAAGGGATAGGGATAAGACATCTGCCCCAAATCCGGGGTGATATTCCGGATCCGCTGATTTTGATGTGGATGCCATCCAGTAACTCCTGGTTCTGTATAACAAGCTTTCTTTGTGTGTTTGCAGGAAAACAGTTTTGAGCAGTTTATTATCAACTACTGCAACGAGAAACTGCAACAGATCTTCATTGAACTGACCCTAAAAGAGGAACAGGAGGAATATATACGTGAGGTATTGTGACAGAAGATATGCTAAATAATAATAACAACAACGTTTATTTTATGTATGTAACACTATGTCGCTTCATAAGACTAGATGGCCCCCGTAGCTGCAGCCAATGTTGCCACCCATAGAAATGCGCAGAATTGCCACAATGTGCAGCTACATGTGGCGTCACCACTGGTACCCTCCAGTCCGCTGCTGGGACGCCCTGCCCACAGTAACTGTAGCCACAACAGAAGCCATCTGTGGCCTTCACACATTATTTATGAATTTATTTTTTATTTTTTTTTAATACCCAAAATTTTAATATGGGCTTTTATTATTTTTCCCAAAAATGCGATGGGCTTTATTCAGATACAGCTGTAGACCACTGTGTGCCCATGTGCTGACAGTGTACGGGTCCTTGCCATCCAGCATCTCATTAGATAGCGCCTCACTTGAATTGGTCTTGGAAGGGACAATGAGAAAAGATTTTTAGCCATAAAACGTTTTAGGTCAAGCGTTTACCTAGAGTCTAAGCAATGGTAGAAAGCGGCTTGTACGGTGAGAGGACTCCATTCTTATTGAGCCCCTGTTATAAACAAAAAAGTGGAGTATACACAACGTCCACCAATCATAATAAAAAGTATATTTTATTGAAACAAATCATATGTTTAATCAAATCATAAATTTAATCAACACAATATAATGAAAATCTAAGAAACAGGATCCTGTTTCTTGGATATTCATTATATTGTGTTGATTAAATTTATTTGTACATATGTTTTGTATCAATAAAATATCCTTTTTATTATGATTGGTGGGACGTTGTGTATACTCCACTCTTTTGTTAATATCATATCTGGGAGTATTCCTTTTTATTCACCGTTTTCTGGTGTTTACTTCGGGAGAGTGACATTTATCCCCTCTTGGCCACAGTGTCATATTGTGCTTAATGACTTCCATATTGATTATTGAGCCCCTGTGTAGCTAAACAGGTCGCAACAATACTATGTCCATCCACCTCTGGCCAGATGTACTGTTGTATTTTAGCCAGAGCTCTGTCTTTTGGGTGCCCTGTAATTTCGTAATGAATCATTTAAAAAAAAAAAAGTATTTCTTTTTATATCCACCGGGTGCTTACCTTTTAGGCACAAAATTCTGGTGTAAAGTAGGCAACTCAAGAGCTAGTTGAGAAAGGGAAAACAGGTTAGATGAATAAGTGCACTGTGCCTCGCCCTTGTCGGTTATCTCTGTTCTTTGCATACAAGAATGATCAGCAATTATCCATTGTTTCTATTAGGAGAGAGCGTCTTTTGTATAACTTTGCTTAAGCAAATGACATTTGCCCTGTTGTCAGCCTGCGGCGTACACCAAGGGGCACAGAGTCTATCCTGATGTACAGCTGTCCTTTCTGCCACCACTACATTTATACAGCTTGTTCTTTTTCTATCAGTTCTTACCGGGCTGATATGAAAATTCATATTTTCTGGGGTTCATGCAAAGCAAATGAGGTGGCTCTATCAACTCCACCTCTGGTGACTTTAGCTCCATACTAAACAATAGAGCAGCTTTACCTCAAGTGTGAATTTGCGCTCATTAGTGTCACTATCGGGAGTCACCTGCTGGGTTTGATTTTCGTTTGATTTTGACTTGCACTTTTATTTTATTTTTTCTTGGACCCTTAATGGAAATATTAGTGTAAAGAGCTAGCGTCAGCAGGGAATGATTGTATGCTTTTTACTTGTAAGCCTATTATTATTCTAAGAAATTAGATGAATTATGGGAAGGTGGCATATTGGTCTAGGGTTTATTTGGGGGGCGTTTAAATGGGAAAAACAAAACTCAAATACCCACCTGTGTGCTTAGTTGTAAAGAAAAATTGTAATGAAATCTCGTCAACCATTTCTGCCAATTATTATATTTAATTCCACTATAATAATTATAATTAGTGGGACTATAGCAACTTTATCTTCACTCTAAAGAGAATGTGTCACTAGATTTTGGCAACCTAATCTGAGAGCATCATAATGTGGAGGCAGAGCTGGCTGTCAGTCAGTGCCGGAGGCGGGATTACAGGCGCCAGTCTATACATGGAGCAGTGGCGCCACCCAGTGACTGAAAGCTGGAGGGAGTAAAGTCCATTTCCTCCTGGCAGCGGGGCTCTCAGTGCGGGCATTGGGCAGGTTCAGAATACTATGAGCCGATTGACCACATATCTGCAGGTTGATGGAATTTGTTACATGACGGCACATTTCAAATGTACGTTTTCGGTTAATTAGAATATAAGCACCAAATACATGAGATAAGTGTTTACACATATAGTTTATTGGAAACTAGATGTGGCTTTTTGCTGTCACCATATAATTTAGATGACATCCATAACTGGAGGGAAGTATTTGGGCACTGCTGTATCTGCTGAAGAATTGACAATATCTCAAGGGGCTCACAGGGTGAACCTGGCCAACTTGTTATAGTGCCAAGATGCAGAAATAACTCTCCTAAATGTTTTAACATTATTAATACTTTGCTGAAACAATTCGGTGTCATTACGTCAGTTAACTTCTGTTATTATATCTTAGAAAAGTTTAGGGGTTTTATGAGAGTGACAATTTGGCTGCTTTCTTAGTAGAGGTGGTGCCGCTCTGGTCCCACCACAATCCAGGATGGAGTAGCCACTTGGTACCATTCACTTGGCTAGGAATTGGCTAATACTTTACAGGGTGGACAAGAGCCTGCCGTTCCTGCAATAAAGCAACCATGTATCTTTACAACCTCTTTAAAGCAAGCGCACCTATTGTTATTAGCACTCGCGAATTGCAGAGGCATATCCCAGTCCAGCAGGCCATCTACTAAAGACGTGTGTCATAAAATGGCACTTTACAAGCAACAAGAGCAGTGATTCTTCTCAGCACTTAGTTGGGTGCAAAGCCTGGAATAGGGTGAGGTTTTTGTGGGTGTTAGAGAACTTTACGTTTCCACTCCGTCTACACAGTCCATGTCTGTTGTCTAATTAGGCTTGCCAGGGATTATGCTCCTAGTCTGAGGAACACTGGCGTCACCAGTTGTTGGGAGTCTCCATCATGAAAACTGCTATGGATTAGCTGCTTTTCTGTTCTGGGGTGCTGGCAGTAGCACAAGACTTTTTTTCATTTTTTAAAGGGGCATCAAACTATGGCAAATGCTGTTGTGGAAAGTTGGCTTGGGTGTCTCGGTGATGTATTATTAAGTTTTGGCCCATGCAGTTTTATGTTGTGTTTTATCTGCCTATATTTCTGCCCACACTGCCACATCCCTTCAGACTTCAGCTTTTCCCTACTATTCATTTATCAGTAATATAGAACATGCTTTTCTGTTCTGTATCTTGTATATTTCTTTAATTTCTAAAGGATTAGATTTCGATCTATGTCCAGAGGAGGGACTGTAAGAAAACGACAAAAAGTATACACATGGCATCATTGGCCTGCATGCGTACTGCCTTCTCTCTTGGCTCTGTGCCACATAAGTGCATGGGAATGTGACACCGATCAGGAATGGAATGGAGACCACGTCTGGAAGTAGTTCCAGGGCACCCGATTTGGCCAAGCAGTTGATAAAAGGAAACAGCTTTTCTGGGTCCATTAGACATTAACTAATTCAGTGTAAAGGGGTGTGCAGAACATTGCTGGACAGTGTTAGAGGACCACCGCAACAGCAAAGTGGTGAGAAAGTTGGTGACTGAACATTAATCTGGCAGCTTAGTGAATGGGAATGCATCAGATATGCCCCTAGAGAGCTGAAATCAGATATTCATTTCCTGCCTGACGTCTTCTAGCATATAACTGATCTTGTTCTATATATATTTTTTTTAAAGGGAATTGAGTGGACGCACATTGAATACTTCAACAATGCCATTATATGTGATCTGATTGAGAATGTAAGTACACATTATTATGTAAGATTGCTTACATTGTTCCTTTCATAAAACTTTCTATAGGGTTCTATTCACATAGCTCTTAGACTCTCTGAGAGTCTTTTCACAAGAACAAAACCGTAAAATTAACCAATAAAAAGGTTAAAAATATAAAGTCTTATTAATAAGAAGTTCAGGCTTCTGCATTTCAGAATAGATGCTAAAGCCATGTTTTCTTGATCAAAGGCGCTACAATGCCTTTCTGTGTGCCCCCAACTGTAGGGACTCGAGATAAAAAGTTGCAAGCAATTGCTGGCCCCCACTGGGAAGCATTTTAAACTTTTTTTTTTTTTTTAATAGCATAATATCTTTATCCTTATTCTTGCTTTCTGTTTTACTGCTTTTGTAAAAAAAAAAAAAAGGATAAATAGATAAATACACTAAAACTTAAAGTCCATATCACATGGGCTTCTGTCACTTGGCAGTCCTCACAGCAACTATTATGCAACCCATGTCCAACAGCTTCAGGTACAACTTGTGTTGAAGAGTTTTTCCTACAAAAAAAGTACTTTTTATTAGATCTTGAAATAAGTTCTATAATTGAATGTGTAAAAATGTTCCCTTGCCCCTGCTAGATACTGTGTAATGGCCGTATGTTCTCTAGTGCATGTTTGACACATACTTCCTCTTCTGGCTAGGGGCTGTGGTATAAGTCACTTGTGATAAGTGAGTATACAGACGAAACAGAAGGGGCTCACTGCTACTGCTTTCTGAAGTAACACATTTCCCTGCCTGGTTTATCACAGGAGTGAGTGTTTCTGCCACATCACCAGTTCTGTGAGTGCAACATAAACCAAGTCGGTGACATATAAGCTGAACAGCTACTAGAGCTCCTACCTCACTGACTTTGATTTATGATGTGCTCAGGGAGCTGGAGACACAGCAGGAACTCTCACTCCTGTGTTACCCCTGGCAGGGAAATTTGTTCTCTTCAAAAGCAGCAGCTGTTAACGCTTACTGTTTTTTTTTTCTCTATTCTCACTCATTGACCTATGCCCTCCCTGGCCAGGAGCTGTTATGTGCCAACCATGGATTTGAGCAGTTTTGCATGGTCAGACACTGCACATTGCATAGCAGGAGCACATTTTTAAGATTATGTCAACACAGGGACAACTGTTTTTTAAGAGCTGTTTTCAGTCCTATGAACGTGGAAGACACTACAAGTGTCACACTATAAATGGCCATCAAACAAAATCCTCTTCTCCCTCCAGTGGATATAAAGTGTTGAATTTTATGTTTTGAAATCTAATGCTGAATCTGTTATTTGCTCATTGTAATCACTCATAAAACTTTAGAACCAGAATGGGATCCTGGCCATGTTGGATGAAGAGTGCTTACGACCAGGCACAGTTACTGACGAGACATTCTTGGAGAAGCTGAATCAGATTTGTGCCACTCATCAGCATTTTGAGAGTCGAATGAGCAAGTCATCTCGTTTTCTGAATGACACTTCTCTGCCGCACAGCTGCTTCAGGATTCAGCATTATGCTGGCAAGGTACCGCGGAGAACAATTACCTATGCTCTTATAAAATATTTAGACGACTAGATCACATAGGGCAGCTGATGGATGACTTAAGATGTCACTACTAATCAAGAATGAAATAAACTGTAAACTTTCCTGCTTACCTCAGTGCAGGTGTATTCTGCACAAGAGAAAAGTTAATTGAAAAGTTCTCAATTATTTAAAAAAGGCCTTCAAAATAATAAAAATTGATTTTACTTGCAGGTGGAGTTTTAATGTTGCTTCGCTGGTTTAGTAGGAGAGCAGCTACAGGGAGAAAATGAAGCTTTATTCTCCCTGTAGGCTCTCGCTTCCACTCATTGAGGCACGGAGCAGTGACGGTGACTGCTCACTATACTATCAGTGCGCTGCTCCCCGACTCATTCATTGACGGTCTCCTCTGCAAACACGCTACAGAGAGGGAAAAAGGGTCCAGTCTGTAGAAGGAGGCCTAAACACACATTATCCAGTTTGTTTGTTTTTTTATTGAGAAAAATTGGACATGTATATTTATTTTCCAGGTCATGTACCAAGTGGAAGGGTTTGTTGATAAGAACAATGACTTGCTCTATCGAGACCTTTCTCAAGCAATGTGGAAGGCAAACCATGCACTTATCAAAGATATGTTCCCAGAGGGCAACCCAGCCAAGATAAATCTCAAGAGGCCACCAACTGCTGGCTCCCAATTTAAGGCTTCAGTGTCCACTCTGATGAAGAACTTGCTTACAAAGAACCCCAATTATATCAGGTAAAGACTGCAGTTCAGTCTCAATTTTATGAAACATTTTATGGATTAAATGCAGACATGTTCCCTACTTTTAAGTCTATGTGCAAACAGCATCTTTTTTTCTCAGGCAGGTTTTGTCTGTAGCCTGTAAAAAAAAAAAAAAAGCATAAAAATGAATGCATATATGCCCAGCAATGTCACAATGGCTTGCAGTGCATATGTCTGTTCATGTGTCAGGCTTCCAAAGATGTGAAGTGGCGAAAAGGAAAGACCTGACCATTCTCCTGGTGGATTCTGCTTGAAAGCCATCGCTGTGTGTGTATGTGCACACACACACACACACACACACACACACACACACACACACACACACACACACACACACACACACACACACACACACACACACACATATATACATACATACATACATACATACATACATACATACATACATACATACATACATACATACACACATACACACATACACACATACATACATATATATATATATATATATATATATATATACGCACACACATCTGCCACAAAAGATGTCAGAAAAGACATTATTGGTAAAACACAGCTGGCGTTTTCTGCTTTAAAAACTATGCTGGTACCCCAGCGTCTAAAATACAAAAATACATTGTGTGCACATACCAGGGCCGGCTACAGGTTTTCATGGGCCCCCTTACCACATACCACGATTCATGCTGCACAGATGCGGAAGAGAAATATAGGTATAGTATAAAAGATTTCACTTACATTACATGAGTGATATGTATTGTAAATTCTACAATAGCTCAGAAACCGGACAGTATAGTGCTCCATACAGTATTATGGGCACCACATAATGCTCCATACAGAATGAGCCCCATATATATCTCCATACAGTATACTGATCCCCATATAATGCTCCATACAGTATAATGAGCTCCATATATTGCTCCATGCAGTATATAATGGGCCCCATATAGTCCTCAATACAGTAGGAGCCCCATATAATGTTCCATACAGTATGAGGCTCATATAATGCTCCATATAGTATGATCCCCATATAATGCTCCATACAGTATGAGCCCCATATAATCCTCCACATAGTATGAGCCCTATGTAATGCTGCATACAGTGTGAGCCCCATATATTGTTCCATACAGTATGAGGCTCATATAATGCTCCATATAGTATGATCCTCATATAATGCTCCATACAGTATGAGCCCCATATAATGCTCCACATAGTATGAGCCCTATGTAATGCTGCATACAGTGTGAGCCCCATATATTGTTCCATACATTATAATGATCCCCATATAATGATCCATACAGTATCATGACCCCATAGGCTATGTGCACACGTTGCAGATTTTGCTGCGGATCTGCAGCAGTTTTCAATGCATTTACAGTACAATGTAAACCTATGGAAAACGCAATCCGCAGTGCCCAAGCATATCAATTCTTTGTGCGGATTCCGCAGCGGTTTACACCTGCTTTACAATAGGAATCCGCAGGTGTGAAACCGCATGGGAATCCACACAAAATCCGCTGTAAATCCGCAGATAAAACGCAGTGCCTTTTAACTGCGAATTTCTAAAATCCGCTGTGGAAAAATCCGCAGAGGTCCATTCTACGTGTGCACATACCCATATAATGCTCCATACAGTATAATGACCCCATATAATGCACAATACAGTATGAGCCCCATATAATGCACAATACAGTATGAGCCCCATATATTGCTCCATACTGAATGAGCCACATATAATGCTCCATACAGTATAATGAGCCCCATATATTGCTCATACAAAATGAGCCCCATATAATGCTTCATACAGTGTGAGCCCCATATATTGCTCCATACAGTATATCATGGGCCCATATAGTCCTCCATACAGTATAATGAGCCCCATATCATGCTCCACACAGTATGATCCCCATATATTGCTCCATACAGTAGATCATGGGCCCCATATAATCCTCCATACAGTATAATGAGCCCGATATATTGCTCCATACAGAATGAGCCCCATATCATGCTCCATACAGTATGAGCCCCATATAATGCTCCACACAGTATGAGCCCCATATCATGCTCCATACAGTATGAACCCCATATAATGCTCCACACAGTATGAGCCCCATATAATGCTTCATACAGTGTGAGCCCCATGTATTGTTCCATACAGTATGAGCCATATATAATGTTCCATACAATATCATGACCCCATATAATGCTTCATACAGTATCATGACCCGATATAATGCTCCATACAGTATCATGACCCCATATAATGCTCCATACAGTATCATGACCCCATATAATGCTCCATACAGTGTAATGACCCCATATAATGCTCCATACAGTATGAGCCCCATATATTGCACCATACTGTATGAGCCCCATATATTGCTCCATACAGAATGAGCCACATATATTGCTCAATACAGAATGAGCCCCATATAATGCTCCATACAGTATGAGCCCCATATAATGCTCCATACAGTATAATGACCCCATATAATGCTCCATACAGTATGAGCCTCATATTGCTCCATACAGTATAACATGGGCCCCATATAGTCCTCCATACAGTATAATGAGTCCCATATCATGCTCCATACAGTATGAGTCCCATACAGTATGAGCCCCATATAAAGCTTCACATAGTATGAGCCCCATATATTGCTCGATACAGTATAATGACCCCATATCATTCTCCATACAGTATGAGCCCCATATATTGCTCCATACAGTATAATGACCTAATATAATGCTCCATACAGTATTATGAGCCCTATATATTGCTTCATACAATATGTGCCCCATATATTGCTCCATATAGTTTAATGAGCCCCATATAATGTTCCATACAGTATATGGTTGGCCCCATATAATGCTCCATACAGAATGGGCTATATATAATGTTCCAGTATATGATGGGCCCCATATAATGCTCTATACAGAACAGGCCCCTTATAATGCCCCATACAGTATATGATGGGCCCCATAGAATGTTCCAGTGTATGATGGGCCCCATATATTGCACCAAACAGAATGGACTAAATATATAATGGAGATGCTCCAGTGTATGATGGGCCCATATAAAGCTCCATATATACGTAATGGACCCCACATATGATTCCAGTATAGGATGGGCTCCATATAATGCTCCATATAAAATTACATTTTTTTACCAGGAGTGGCATAAGGTCACCCAGAAGCAGTGTGAAAGACTGGTGGAAAGCATGCCAGGACGCTTGAAAGCCGTGATTAAAAATCATGGTTATTCCACAAAATATTGATTTCTGAACTCTTCCTGAGTTAAAACATTAGTATTGTTGTTTCTAAATGATTATGAACTTGTTTGTTTTTTTTGCATTATTTGAGGTCTGCAAGCAATGCATTTTTTTGTTATTTTGACCATTTCTCATTTTCAGAAAATAAATACAAACTTTAGTGTTTGGAACTTCGGAGACATGTTGTCAGTAATTTATAGAATAAAAGAACAATTTACATTTTACTCAAAAATATACCTATAAAGAGAAAAATCAGACACACTGAACATTTTGCAGTGATCTCTTAATTTTTGGCAGAGCTGTATAATGGACCCTATAGATGATGCTCCAGTGTATGATGGGCACCTTATGATGGTCCTACCTCTCCTCGCTGGCCACTGCTCTTCTCCGGACTCATCAGTGTCGCTGTCTTCCGGCTTTCTGCACTGACTATTTAGGCAGAGGGTGCAAACTAGTCACGTCTTTGCACCCTCTGAGCTGTCAGTCAGAAGACACTGAAGACGCCCCAGCGGAGGAATGTGAAGAGGTAAGTATCGCAACTGTTAGGTCCCTAAGAAACTGGCGGGGGCCCACAAGTGGACACTGGCACAGGGCCCCCATATGCGCCCGTGTCCCCAAGGGCGAGTGGGTCCCCCTGCCTGCTCAGGGCCCTGGCACTTGCCCAGGTGCGCCGGTTGCTGAGTCTGGCCTTGGCACATAACCATAATATGGTCATTTCTTCTTTATTGGACTTCTTCTCTTAATTGTTTTTTTGGATACTTTTAGGTGCATCAAGCCAAATGACAAGAAAGCTGCCCATATATTCAATGATGCCCTGGTGCGCCACCAAGTGAGTTACCTTGGCCTGCTGGAAAACGTCAGGGTGAGACGGGCTGGCTATGCCTTCAGGCAGCCGTACGAACCTTGTTTGGAAAGATACAAGATGTTGTGTAAACAGACGTGGCCCCACTGGAGAGGGCCGGCGAGGTGAGCGTGTCCCACAGTCCATATTCGCTGTACGTTGTGGAGTGTCGAAGATCCTGCAATGCCCATAATGTCACATAGTGCCTTATATATGGTACAGCCGTGGTTATCAGCGACTCACTGTACATTGTGGAGCGTCGTGGATCCTGTAATGCCCATAATGTCACACAGTGCCTTATATATTGTACAGCCGTGGTTATCGGCGACTCACTGTACATTGTGGAGTGTCGTGGATCCTCTAATGCCCATAATGTCACATAGTGCCTTATATATGGTACAGCTGCGGTTATCAGCGACTCACTGTACATTGTGGAGGGTCGTGGATCCTGTAATGCCCATAATGTCACATAATGCCTTATATATGGTACAGCCATGGTTATCAGCGACTCACTGTACACTGTGGAGTGTCGTGGATCCTGTAATGCCCATAATGTCACATAATGCCTTATATATGGTACAGCCGCGGTTATCAGCGACTCACTGTACATTGTGCAGTGTCGAGGATCCTGTAATGCCCATAATGTCACATAGTGCCTTATATATGGTACAGCCGCGGTTATCAGCGACTCACTGTACATTGTGGAGTGTCATGGTTCCTGTAATGCCCATAATGTCACATAGTGCCTTATATATGGTACAGCCGCGGTTACCAGCGACTCACTGTACATTGTGGAGTGTCGTGGATCCTGTAATGCCCATAATGTCACATAGTGCCTTATATATGGTACAGCCGCGGTTACCAGCGACTCACTGTACATTGTGGAGTGTCGTGGTTCCTGTAATGCCCATAATGTCACATAGTGCCTTATATATGGTACAGCTGCGGTTACCAGCGACTCACTGTACATTGTGCAGTGTCGAGGATCCTGTAATGCCCATAATGTCACATAGTGCCTTATATATGGTACAGCCGCGGTTACCAGCGACTCACTGTACATTGTGGAGTGTCGTGGTTCCTGTAATGCCCATAATGTCACATAGTGCCTTATATATGGTACAGCCGCGGTTATCAGCGACTCACTGTACATTGTGGAGTGTCGTGGATCCTGTAATGCCCATAATGTCACATAATGCCTTATATATGGTACAGCCGTGGTTATCAGCGACTCACTGTACATTGTGGAGTGTCGTGGTTCCTGTAATGCCCATAATGTCACATAGTGCCTTATATATGGTACAGCCATGGTTATCAGCGACTCACTGTACATTGTGGAGTGTCGTGGTTCCTGTAATGCCCATAATGTCACATATTGCCTTATATATGGTACAGCCGCGGTTATCAGCGACTCACTGTACATTGTGGAGTGTCGTGGATCCTGTAATGCCCATAATGTCACATAATGCCTTATATATGGTACAGCCGTGGTTATCAGCGACTCACTGTACATTGTGGAGTGTCGTGGTTCCTGTAATGCCCATAATGTCACATAGTGCCTTATATATGGTACAGCCGCGGTTATCAGCGACTCAGTGTACATTGTGGAGTGTCGTGGTTCCTGTAATGCCCATAATGTCACATAGTGCCTTATATATGGTACAGCCGCGGTTATCAGCGACTCAGTGTACATTGTGGAGTGTCGTGGTTCCTGTAATGCCCATAATGTCACATAGTGCCTTATATATGGTACAGCCGCGGTTATCAGCGACTCACTGTACATTGCACATTTAACTGATGAAAAAGGAACAATAATTTGAGAATTGTTGTTCTGGATGTTTTCCCATTTTCCCTGTGAACACTGCTCTACTAACACAACGTCCTTCACCATGTGTTTCTTTTATGTAGTTCACCTTTTAATTTTTTTCTAAGTTTTTTATCCCATGTTACATGTAAAAGTATATTCACACAGGGCAAATGCACAATGGTTTATAACAGCAGAAAGTGGTTTGTATGGCTGAAAATGTAATACAAATCTTATATACCAGATGATACCTGTAGTTTTCCACGTTTTGATCCTCCCGTTTGTGCTCCTCCCCCCCCTCAGTTTAAGAGCATGCGGTTCGTAATGTTCTGGCTGAGCTGCCACAAGTATCCAGGTCTTATTTCCTTTCCTTTACTTCTACATTAAAAGGAATCTTTTGTGTGGTTTCTGTTACCGCATCGAAGATCAGCATGATATAGGGGCTGTGACCCTGATTCCAGGAGTGTCGCTTACTAGGCTACTTGCTGCAGTTTTGATAAAAAATGGTTTTATCTGCTGCAGATCTAATGTTCTCTGAGTGATGAGCTCTGTATAGCCCCGCCAACACCACTGATTGCTTTCTGTGTACACTCTGCATAGGCAGAAAGCTGCCAGTTGGTGTGTACATGGTTTGTACTACATGGCAGCAGGCCAAATAGAGCTTCCTGCACTGCGAATAAGCCTCCGTACATTGGCATGCCAGGGCCGGTATGTGACTCTCCACAAGGAGAAACATTACCCCTTAGACCACTAAACAGACTAGTAAGTAATACATTGCTGGAGTCAGGGTCTGTACAGGAGACTTAAAGGGCACCTGTCAGCAGGTTTGGCCGATTAGGTGATACAGCCATCACCTTTCAGGGCTGATATATAGCATTCTTTATTATACTCACCTGCGGTCCGGTCTGATGGGCGTCACTGGTCTTGGTCAGGCGCCTCCCATCTTCTTACGATCCCCCGATGTCCTGCTTGCTTTGTGTGGCTGACGCGTCCCTTCGTCATCCACACAGGCTCCCCAGCATCGCTCTCCTGCGCAGGCCTACTTACAGTGCCTTGCGAAAATATTCTGCTCCTTGGAACTTTTCAACCTTTCCCCACATATCATGCTGCAAACATAAAGATACCGAATGTAAATTTTTGGTGAAGAATCAACAACAAGTGGAACACAATTGTGAAGTTGAACGAAATTTATTGCTTATTTTAAATTTTTGTGGAAATTCAAAAACTGAAAAGTGGGGCATGCAATATTATTCGGCCCCTTTAACTTAATACTTTGTTGCCCCACCTTTTGCTGTGATTACAGCTGCAAGTCGCTTGGGGTATGTCTCTATCAGTTTTGTACATCGAGAGACTGAAATTCTTGCCCATTCTTCCTTGGCAAACAGCTCGAGCTCAGTGAGGATTGATGGAGATCGTTTGTGAACAGCAGTTCTCAGCTCTTTCCACAGATTCTCAATTGGATTGAGGTCTTGACTATGACTTGGCCATTTTAATACCTGGATACGTTTATTTGTGAACCATTCCATTGTAGATTTTGCTTTGTTTGGGTTCATTGTCTTGTTGGAAGAGAAATCTCTGTCCCAGTCTCAGATCTTTTGCAGACTCCAACAGGTTTTCTTCAAGAATGGTACTGTATTTGGCTCCATCCATCTTCCCATGAAATTTAACCATCTTGTCTGTCCCCGCTGAAGAAAATCAGGCCCAAACCATGATGCTGCCACCACCATGTTTGACAGTGGGGATGGTGTGCTCTGGGTGATGAGCTGTGTTGCCTTTACACCAAACAGATCGTTTGGCATTGTGGCCAAAAAGTTTGATTTTGCTTTCATCTGACCAGAGCACCTTCTTCCATATGTTTGGTGGGTCTCCCAGGTGGCTTGTTGCAAACTTTAAACAACACTTTTTATGGATTTCTTTGAGAAATGTCTTTCTTCTTGCCACTCTTCCACAAAGGTCAGATTTGTGCATTGTACGACTGATTGTTGTCCTATGGACAGACTGTCCCACCTCCACTGTAGATCTCTGCAGTTCATCCAGAGTGATCTTGGGCCTCTTGCCTGTATCTCTGATCAGTCTTCTTGTTTGAGATGAAAGTTTAGAGTGATGGTTGGGTCTTGGTAGATTTGCAGTGGTATGATACTCCTTCCATTTCAATATGATTGCTTGCACAGTGCTCCTTGGGATGTTTAAAGTTTTGGAAATCATTTTGTATCCAAATCCGTCTTTAAACTTCTCCACAACAGTATCACGGAGCTGCCTGTTGTGTTCCTTGGTCTTCATGATGCTCTCTGTGCTTCAAACAGAACCCTGAGACTATCACAGAGCAGGTGCATTTATACGGAGACTTGATTACACACAGGTGGATTATATTTATCATCATTAGGCATTTAGGACAACATTGGATCATTCAGAAATCCACAATGAACTTTTGGAGTGGGTTTGTTGCACTGAAAGTAAAGGGGCCAAATAATATTGCTCGCCCCACTTTTCAGTTTTCGAATTTCCAAAAAAATGTAAAATAACCAATAAATTTCGTTGAACTTCACAATTGTGCTCCACTTGTTGTTGTTTTTTAACCAAAACTGTGCATTTGGTATCTTTGTTTTGAAGCATGATATGTGGGAAAAGGTAGAAAATTTCCAGGGAGCCGAATACTTCCGCAAGGCACTGTATCTGCCCTGTCGAGGGAAGAGTAAAGTACTGCAGTGCGCAGGCGCTGGGGCTCTCTGACCTTTCTCGGCACCTGTGCACTGCAGTACTTTGCTCTGCCCTCAGCAGGGCTGATAAGTACGCCTGCGCAAGAGAGCGATGCTGATGAAACGCGTCATCCACACAAAGCAAGCAGAAGGGGGTGGCATCGCAAGAAGGGAGGTGCTGGACCAAGAAGAGCGACACACCTCGGACTGGACCACCCCGCAGGGGAGTATAATAAAAGCTATATTTCTTCTTTTACAGGTCGGGTGTGGGGCAGATATACATCATTATAGAATACTGTATATGAGCCGTAAAAGGTGATGGCTGTATCTCAGATCAGCCAAAACTGGCGACAGGTTCCCTTTAAAACATTTATTTTTATAAAATGAGATCCAATCCTAATTTTGCCTTGAGTATTTTTCCTTATGAGTCTGATCCATTTTTTCTGATTTGCTCCATATTTGTGCTTCTTGCAGACCTAAGGGAAAACGCCTGATACATTGCGGTGGGAGTAATGACATCAGTTTATTTCCTTGACATAATGTCGAGTTTCACATTCCTGTGTAATGTCTTCTACCAGTTGACGTGTTTTTGCTTGTTCCAAGGTGCAGAATGTCAGATGTGAGCAATTTGTTCTGTCTGGCTGAGGCGTTTAACACTGTCAGTCCTTGTAATCCCCGCTGTCATTTGTCAGTGACTTGTGTCTCCTGTACTCTGTGAATTAGGTGCATTGATTGAGGCCTTATTGGCATTATTCCCAATGGCAGAAACTAGTGCGGCTGACTGAAGGCTTTAGACTCGCTGTATGGGAACATAATAAGGAATTGTGTCATTGGAAGCAGCAGTCACAGGACTATGTGATCCGCAGATATTCTTCAGCAAAGTGTAAGCTGCTGCCTGTGATTGGTGTTGGCCTATCGGAAGGCTTCCGGAACCCATTATTCACCTGGGAATGGTCTGGTTTGCTCTTTAGTTTTTCCTCCCCTTGTTCTAAGACCCAGAACCTTTTTTATTTTCTCTCTTACACAAACATAGGGCTTGTTTTGTGTGTGCTGAATTGTAGTGTTTTCACTTATTGGGTGGTAAAAAATACCTGATTCTCCAGGTCAGTACGATCACAATAATACCATATTCTATTGTCCAATTTTTACTATACATTTAGTAGTGAAAAAAAATTCAGATCTTTCTAAGAAGAGAAAAAAAAAGGTTGCCATCCATTTTTGAGGAGGCTGGAGGGATTTACAGCGGCATTTTTAAATAGTTAAACTGTGGTGATCAGAGAAAGTTCTGTTCTTCTGTTACAGCCTGGTTACCTGCCTGGTGTGAGCGGAGCGCTCCTGAACCGGCTTCATACATTCCTTATTGACCGATGACGAAAATGTACGTCATAAGTAGTTTAAGTAGTTAATGGGTTTAGCCCCTTCATGACCTTTGACATACCCATACGTCCTAGTTGGAAAGGAGTTCCCAACCTTTGATAAAAGGGTACATCATGACCATCGTGCACCACCCCTGGGCATTTTAACCCCCAAATGCCACAATCAATATTGATTGCAGCATTTAGAAGGCTGGGAGACAGAAGGGGCTCACTCTCCCGTCCGACCAGCTCCCCCCACAACGTCATCGTGAGGGCATGATCATTGCCATGGCAACTCGAGATCATCAGGAGCATGGTCTAAGGCCTCTTTCACATTTCCGTTGGTACGGGCCTGTCGCAATGCGTCAGGCTGATGTACCGACGGACGTTGTGAATTCTCTGCACGACGTGGGCAGCGGATGGACGCGGATGGCCCATTCTGCAGTCCGGGGAGGAGGGGGCGGAGTTTCGGGCGCGCATGCGCGGTCGAAAATGGCGGACCCGTCTCTCAAAAAAACATTACATTGAACGTTTTTTTGCGACGACGGTCCGTCAATTACCGACGCATCCATTGCACGACTTATGGAACGTGTGTCTATACGTTGCGATGCGTCAGTAATACAAGTCTATGTGCAAAAAACGCATCCTGCGGGCAACTTTGCAGGATGCGTTTTTTGCACAGAACAACGCATTGCAACGTCTTCAAAAAGACGGAAGTGTGAAAGAGGCCTAAGAGGCTTCTGTCAGTGAAACACTGACCGGTATAATGGATTGCAGTACTGCTGCATTGTTATACATTATACCAGTGATCAGAGTATGAAAAGATAGTCCCTCTATGGGACTATGTAAAAAAGAAAAAAAAAATACAAATATTATTTTAAAAAATCAATAAAGAAAAAGAGTACACATACGGTATGTGGTATTGCGGCGTCCAGAAATAAGTTCTAGCTCTCACCACTCCGATGAGTCCTGCGGTGGTGACTTCTTCTAGTGGTGAGAACAGCCCATAGCCTGACAGTAGTACAATGTTAGGTTGCCGACCTGCCCACCACTCTGCACATCCCAGATGCCACCTGTCACCACTCGGGCTGTTCACTGGGGTAGTTTGTAACTCGGAGCTCTGGACTACATCAAAATGGTGCCTGGCGCTCCCCACAGCTGAGAACTGGACAGCTCCGAGGACTTGCCCAGTTCACAGCTGGAGGTAGCCACAGCTGCCGTGTATAAATGTTGTGCTCGGATAAGACACAATAAAAATGGCAGCCCACAGTGGCTGCAGAAAAATCTAATAAATAATACAAATGTTCAAACAGTGCAATCATTCTTAATGCATAACTAAAAATCAGGACACGATCCCTTTTAAACCAGCCCACCTACGCCATAGTGTTTGCACATGAGCAGTTTCCCTAGCTGAGTAACATGATCAGGTCCTTCAGCCTGTGTACAAGCTAAGCAGTGGAGCAGGGATCTGATGGCTCTCTGCTCCGGGACTCCCTGTGGTGTCCACTGTAGCCTGACAACTGGTGCCCTGTGCGACTGCACCGATCACACATAGCTAAGGCCAGCCATGCAAGGGGCACACTGCTCAGCGGGGCTCTTCTGAACTATTGAGAAAGGATGGACCGAGGTCTTTTGTAAATCCATGTAACTATGAGAAGGCTCTAATCACATGGACCCCTTCCCAGGTCAAAACATGTGGTTTTACCTGAAGAAGACGTTACATACTTCGAAACACATTGAAATAAACCACCGCCTTACTCACTATACTGGGATATACGTCTCCATTCTGTCAGATTATTGTCCACTAACTCTCTTCAAAGTCTGAGATCCAAATTTTTGGCATGCTACTGTGTCACGTTAAAGATTTCTAATGTAATAGTTACACTTTAAGTCATTTTTTTTATAAGTATATGGTAATTTTGTATACTGACCTGAGTTATAATCATACATTCTGTAGGGTTAAAGCTTATTACTGTACAGTACACGGTGTACAACATGTCCCAGGAAGGAATGCTAAGAGATTAAGGCCTTATTCCTATATCCGTTTCTCACGAACATGTCCTATCCATGTTTTTCCCTGATAGAAAACGTACCCATTTTATCCTATGGAACTGCTGATGACCGTATTGGGAAATGTAGAACATGTGCACACGGTGTGTTTTAGATGCTGGCGTACTTGCTGAGCCTTTCATAGAGGAGTTGCTTCAGGAAAATGCTGGTTGTGTTTTGCATGAAGCATCTTTTTAGGTTTTTTTCTCCCGGTCTTTTTTTTACAACTGTGTATATAAACTGAAGCTGCCTGAAGGATGGCCCGGCTACTTTTTTGCCTCTTCACAGCTTTCAAAATCTGAAGCGATTTTTAAGAGAAATAAAAAAAAAAAATCTCAAGACTGAATTTGTTACATCAGGTGGTTTCCAACATTGCAGTTTATATGATAGCTCTGGGGAACGCCGCTTTTGTTGAGTTAGATCTGACACTTGTTTTTGACTTTTGGCTTCTGAAAAGTGACCCTCATTTTTCTCTTAACAACTTTTTCTATAATTTTTCAGAACTTTTTAGGCTACAGCATATCTATGTCTCCAAAACCATGCTAAATGTACATGCAATGAAAAATGCAAAAAATAACCTGAATGTAATGTCTGAATCCAAAAATGCAATTTTTCAGAAGGAATCTGGCTGAAAAAGAGAATGTGAACACACAGCTTTAGGTTATAAAATGGAGTATAGCTGAAGATCAGATAGATAAGGCTCTGTTCACACATCGTTTTATCATTTTGTCTGGTATCTGCTTTTTTGGCACATACGACCGATGTGTCAATGGTACCCAGTGCACCTAGTATCCGCCCAAAGATTGCTTTACGCTGACTCTTTACAGATGAATGTAGTCTATTGTGCTATATAGAGGCGTACTGTCCAGTAAAACTGTATACCACTTGGTATCTAGTTTGTTCTTACAACGTGAACCTATTGGTGACTTGTGACTGTCCAGTGCCATGACGCTGCCTTCTGGAGCAGATGTACAGGAGTCACTGAGGGACGCGTGAGCAGAGATAAGACCCGGCTCACATGTGGCTGCCGTCTTAGAACTAATGCGGAGCAGGCATTCCAGTGCTGTTCCATTGCTGACCTTTCATTTGCAGTACATGTGGCAAAACAATTATATTTTTAGCAAATTCTCTTTCAAAGTTCTCTATCCCACATGAAAGAGATGTGCGCTCGTCCTGAACTCCATAGCATCATTTTTTTCTTTATTTATTTTCACTGGTCTTTTTGCTGTCTCAAGATTTCCTCCAGCTTTTTGCCATATGTCTCTTCCTTTTTTTCTGCTTATTGTAAAGATTTCCTAGAGTCTGATATTGTGCCAAATTGTTGGTTTTGTTCAGTGCTGTAAAGACTTTTAACATATCTAATATGTAAGTTTGAAAGTAGGGGCTTTGGATTTTACACGTTTTATACACCTCCTATGGTATACATGAGTATTCTGACAATATTATGCTATGCTTTCTTTGTTTTTCTTAAGCATCAAGGTGTATTTTTTAAGCAGTGACTGTGCTACGTTTCACACTCTTTACTTAATAAATCGACATGTTCCGTTATACTATGGAGTCATGGTCATGTTATCCAACCACGTAAAATTAATTATTTTACATTTTTTTTTGTTTCTAAACGGAATCTGTCAGTAGGATCAGCCCTCCTAAGCCGTCTATATGGGCATTTAGGTCATAAGAAGCTGAATAAAGTGATTCCTTGATATCTGCAATCCGATGTCTTATTACAGGAAAACTGTCAACAGATACACCTAATTCATTATGCGGCATGTGCCTCTTGTACTCCAGCGAGCCCTTATATTAATTCAGTGTGCAATGCCGGTCATAATGGATTGGGCCTATAGCAATTCTTGACAAAACCATCCATCATTGGATTTGTGCCTGTTTTTGAGAGTTATTTGGTGCAAAAAAAAATAAAAAATGGGAGCAAAACACCAGATTCATGTTACTATTTGTGCCTTTAAGTCTATTTATTTAGACTGATTTAAGGTTTCCAAATGTTTTCACCTGATTCATAATCTTCAACTTTTTCAAAATATTGCAAAATGTGTTGCAAATAATCTCCAATCTGTCCCTAGAGTGATTATATATACACAAGCAAATTTTGTGACATTTTAAAAAAATCTGACATTTTGCTCTAAATAGTCACAAATACGGGCAGTTAAACGGGCAGCTTTTGACTGCAGAAAATTTGTGACCTCCCAATAGATCAGGTTTTCAGGATCTATTTAGTATTACCCAAGTGATATTTCAATCCACCCCTTGAAGCCAGGTTAGTACGGTAGTATGTGCAGTCCCCGTCTGTGGAGTAACACTCCTAGCGTAAGAAACGTTGGCACTTGTGATGAGTTTGTCAGGAGGACATAACCATGCCCTGTCCCGCTTCATCTTCAGCTCAGTCCATTTTCGCTGGTGTGAAATTGGCAAAAGTTGTAAAATTTTTGTATGTGAAGTTACGACTTTTCAGTGTTTCTTAACCAAGATTTTGTGGCGTGAACAATTTGATGATTAAGGCCCCTGAATTCTTATTCTGTTAGCACAGTCAGATATATGTTGTGTATATATCGCTGCTAGAATGTTTGTTTTACATGGTTCACTATAAAATAAAATTTACATATGTAATTTAGTGGATTTGTACATCTAGCATAGGCACAGGGGAAATGATACATTATATAATACATGCATGTCCTAACCATTCATTGTTCATATTACAGCTGGTCATATGAAATAAGGTTTTGCATTACAGACTACTTTCCTTTTTTATAGTGAATAAAAAGGGCAATAGGGAGGGAATGTGGTGGAGTGCCCAAAGAACCATTTGTTAGAGTTGTACATTTGTGGACTTGGGTCTCAGCGGGATTATTGGAAGATGGCACGTCACTGGTGCAGGGAAATCCCCAGTCAGTAACCTCAGCAGTATATTGTGCCGTACACATGAACCGCTGAGGCCGATCATTGTTCACGTGGTTGGAATGAAAGACTCCACTGCAGGAAAATCAGTAAAGAATGGTGGAGACCAACCGACCAGTGGTGCTTATCTGATGAGCAATAAGTCTTTTATTGCTATTTGGTTGGGGTTTTTTTTTCTTCACTTCCTCATTATCACATTTTTCTGATTTTTGAAAAGGTTCTAGGCAAGAGGATTGGCTGCCATGTATCCAATGTATGGTCTGCTGACTACATCTTCAAAAATATCTTAAGAAATGAATGAGGATCTTGAATTATTTTTCATTAAGTTTATTTTGTAGAACAATCAAGGTATACTGTGTCTAGTATTCCCCCATAATGAACATAAAAGGCCGTGTTTGGCGCTTATATTATGTATGCTGTATGTATTCAGCTTGCTACTTTTATTGACTTCTACTGCAAATTCTGTATGTAAAGGTCTTCTCTGTCATGCGCCAACCATTAACGGGAAACGTGTCTGTTTTTTTTCTTAGAGCGGGTGTAGAAGTATTGCTCAATGACTTACAAATACCTAAAGAAGAATTTTCTTTTGGGAGATCAAAAATCTTTATCCGAAATCCAAGAACGGTATGTAGGCTTATTTCCAAGCTTTGTGCTATAAACGTCTTAGGCTACTTTCACACTAGCGTTAACTGCAATACGTCGCAAATGCGTCGTTTTGCCGAAAATACGCATCCAGCAAAAGTTCTTGCTGGATACGTTTTTTCGTCATAGACTAACATTAGCGACGCATTTGCGACGCATTGCCAAACGTCGCGTCCGTTTTGCGACGCTTGGGCGTGTGGTAGCGGACCGTCGGGAGAAAAAAACGCTACATGTAACGTTTTTTGCTCCGGACGGTCCGCTTTTTCCGACCGCGCATGCGCGGCCGGAACTACGCCCCCACCTCCCTGCACTTCCCCGCACCTCACAATGGGGCAGCGGATGCGTGGGAAAAATGCATCCGCTGCCCCCGTTGTGCGGCGGAGACCACGCTAGCGTCGGGAACCTCGGCCCGACGCACAGCGACGGGTTGTTCCCGACGCTAGTGTGAAAGTAGCCTTATAGGGAACGTATCTGAAACCTTCCACATGCGCACCCCTCCCTCCCCCCAAATAATTTATGTAACCCTTTAAAAGATCAGCCAATCTTTCTTTTTGACCACAAGGCACTGCTCGTACCGCCCCCAGCCCTGACTGACAGCCAGCCCCAGTGCAGGGCGAGTGTCCGTCATGGCCGAGGGTGCAGTTACAGCCGTCGTTCTGGTGTGTATATTCAGGGCGGTGACAAAACCAGCTCCACCCCCGTGGCTGAAACCAGAACACTACCGAACGGAATAAAGTTCATTTTTGGCTAAGCGCCGAGCAGATTAGTAACGCTATTAACTTGCAGATTAACCCCATATCTGCAGATAATAGCATTTTTTCTGGTGACAGGTTTTCTTTAAGGGAATGGTTCCATACTGTATTCTGTTGTGCGTCCTAATCATCGCACACATGCAGGAAATGTTACAAAGAAGCACAAATTTGAGAAAACAAATTTCAGAATGTCTCAGTAAGCGTCTAAACTGTACTTGGGGAAGTGTATAACTCAAGGTCTGCTGTTATCTCTAGTTGTTTAAACTTGAAGAATTGAGAAAGGAGCGACTGGAAGACCTTGCCACTCTGATT
Organism: Ranitomeya variabilis; assembly: GCF_051348905.1. NCBI lineage: Eukaryota > Metazoa > Chordata > Amphibia > Anura > Dendrobatidae > Ranitomeya > Ranitomeya variabilis. The sequence goes on from NC_135238.1 coordinate 81,222,580, forward strand.
CAGAAAATCTACAGGGGATGGAAGTGCCGCACTCATTTCTTACTGATGAAGCGGAGTCAGATTGTTGTGGCTGCCTGGGTCCGGCGCTATCTGGTAAGTTACAAATAATAATATTTTTTAATCGGCTACCCAGCACTTTTCTATCTGTGTCAGAAAAGGACGGTCAATCTGGATTAACGGCTAAGCGGCAATTGGTGGATAACTAGTAATGCACTGGGCCTTAATCATGTCATATCTAGTACAGGTAAAATCCGGAATTGGCTGTCACTATTACTAATCATGGTCTTGTTACTTTAAATGACAAAATCTTTGCAGTTCTGCTTCTGACCCCAGTGATTCTGAATCTTGTTTTCATAGCCTCTCCTTTCTTAGGGTACTGTCACACTCTGCAACTTTCCAACGATCACGACCAGCGATACGACCTGGCCGTGATCGTTGGAAAGTCGTTGTGTGGTCGCTGGAGAGCTGTCACACAGACAGCTCTCCAGCGACCAACGATGCCGAAGGCCCCGGGTAACCAGGGTAAACATCGGGTTACTAAGCGCAGGGCCGCGCTTAGTAACCCGATGTTTACCCTGGTTACCAGCGTAAAAGTAAAAAAAAAAAAAAAACCGTACATACTCACATTCCGGTGTCCGTCAGGGCCCTCGCAGTCTGCTTCCCGCTCTGACTGAGTGCCGCCGTAAAGTGAAAGCAGATCACAGCGGTGACGTCACCGCTGTGATCTGCTCTCACTTTCCGGCCGGGAGTCAGTCAGAGCGGGAAGCAGACGGCAAGGGACCTGAAGGACACCGGAATGTGAGTATGTACGTTTTTTTTTTTTTTTTTACTTTTACGCTGGTAACCAGGGTAAACATCGGGTTACTAAGCGCGGCCCTGCGCTTAGTAACCCGATGTTTACCCTGGTTACAAGCGAATGCATCGCTGGATCGGTGTCACACACAACGATCCAGCGATGACAGCGGGAGATCCAGCGACGAAAGAAAGTTCCAAACGATCTGCTACGACGTACGATTCTCAGCAGGGTCCCTGATCGCTGCTGCGTGTCAGACACAGTGATATCGTATGGATATCGCTGGAACGTCACAGATCGTACCGTCGTAGCGATCAAAGTGCCACTGTGTGACAGTACCCTTAGTGGTAAATTTAGGCCGATATGATTTGTTTATCTATGAAAATTAGAAATTTGCTGAAAATTTTGAGACTTGAAATTTTTATGCCTTGAAAACTGTCATAGAATGCAAAATAGTTACTAAACTACATTTACCATATGTTTACTTTACGATGGCATCACAAGTTCAAACCTCCTTTCATTTTGTATGGATGTTAGAAAGTTTAGAAGTATAGCAGCAAATTCTTTTTTTTTTTTTTTGTTTTGTTCATCGAAATTCATTAATTTATTTTTGGAATCTTTTGAGAGTATTATAGGTCAGAAAACCTCCGAACAAAACCAGATTCTAAATATTGAACCCCTCAAAGTATCCAAAACTATATTCAGGTGCTTTAATAAAATAAAATGGAAGAAATTAAAAAGTTAGTGACTAAACATTTTTCCGTTATTTTTTTTTTGTACTTTATTATTTTGCGATTACTTTTTACAAACTGGACTGTTTTTTGTTTTTTTTTGTTTTTTTTTGTTTGTTTTTATACATGGTCTCACTATGGGATTTGAAATTTCACTAACATGATCGCTGGTCTAATATGCTGAATTACTGATGTAGTGCAATGTATTAGACCTGTCATGTTCACACTGTGAGCCTGTTAGGCCCTGCTTATGGAACCGTGGCTGTCAGAACTGGAGGCCATCGCAACCATTGGTACCCTCCGAATGGATCAAGGGACGGCTGGTAGAGTGGAAAAGCCCACTCCCGCACACAACTAAATGCTGCAGACACTATTGACTTCAGCATTAATGGGGTAAATCATCAGGGTTAAATGCCACAATCGGTGCTATAACCCATCAGAACTGTTGTAGCAAGCTGTCCGCTATAATATACCGCTGACACCTGCTGTTTTTTTTTTAAAGCAAATAATTTTTATTAAAATTTTAAAGTTAATAACCGCATTTACAACTGCAATTGGAACATGGTACATACAAAGGTGTTCCACAAGAAGGGGGTTACAGTTACCCACATCCAAGTAATCCAATTCTCTAAGGTTAAGAAAAACAAACCGTATAAACAGTATACGGATACCTCTATAAATTTGAATTAAACTATATTAACAGTATACATTCCAGTCCGAGATTAAAAACAGTAAGTCATAACTTTTGATACTCATTATAGGTCATACAATGATTGAAATGGCAAATTAACGTTAGGGATTTCAAATGTTCTCTCTGACCATACTCTTGAGGGCATACCTGGAGAGTCCAACCTTGGACACCAAAACCTTTAAAATGTATTCATTGCATTACGTTTTTATATCCATTCCAATGATCTCCTGTAACCTATTCTTAAATTCACGAATTACAGGGGGAGAGGAGTCAATCCATTTACGGTATGTTTCCTAGCCAGGTATAAAGTACATGAGATTCCTCTCTGAGCAGGACCACATTCCAGGCCATCCTCTGAGTCCTAATATACATGTTTTGGGGTCTGCTTTATATTACATACTCTTTTAATAGTAGATAATATCCCTTTCCAGTAGTTTCCCAACTTAGGTTGACACGTGCTGCTTCTAGCACTGGCTCTGCCCCGGAGCTGGCTTCATCACGGTACATGAACGGTGCTTTGTGGGAACTCCTTGTCCTCTTCACCATACGTTGGAGGTCAGGAAGGGGTTTAGCCCAAAATGTAAATGTTTGAGATAATGAGCATAATTGAGCATTTTTGACCTGATACCTCTTGCGTGAATCACCTTTAACTGAGACATTTTCATATTGACAATGAGGTAAAGGTCAAAAGTTTGTAGTCTCACATCGATCATCGACCATGTGCTCTGTCACCATAAAGAAACTGTGAGGTTTGTGTTTTTGTGTTTTTTTCATATGCCAAAGTTCATAATGGCCAAAGGAGAACTAGAAGGTAAAGCGTAATCCATAATAATCACATGGTTTTACATCAATTGGTAAGTGCTTACTGTATTTATGCATCAAAGAGTCATCTAGTTCATTGTGCCTCCAGGAGATCCAGGAGATCTATCCAGGAAAAATTAGCCTTTCCATCTGTTCTTTTCGCATCGACAAAAACGTCAGCTTTCCGATCAATTCCCACCTAGTTGCTTTTTTTTCTCCTGCTTTTTCTAGTTTTAGGCTCCAGTCCCACATCTGTGTGAAATTTACATCCATGGGAAAAGTAGCATTTTTCATCCATGTGGCATCCATTTTGCATTTGTTTTTTACAACTGAAATAAGTAAATTGTCTAGACCTTTCTATCGCTTTAACTCTACAGTGCTCCATCCATGTCTTATTAGTTTTTAACTGATCCACTGAAGTGCAAAGTACATCAGCAATTGCAAAAAAGTTGGGACGTTGTGTAAAATGTAAAGAAAATAAGAATGCAATGGTTTGAAAATCTCCTCTAGACATATTATATACACAGCAGAGTGTAGGACACAGACCTGAAGGCGGAAGACCTTTTTATTTCACTTGAAAAAATTAACTCGTTTAGAAGTTGATGGCATTTTACGCAGGGTCCATTTTTTTGGAATTGGGGTGATGTCGTTTGTGTTTCATCTATTTTATTACAATCCCCATAGACTTTAATGTTCGTCTGAGCCACAAACCAGTTGAATAGGACATGCTCGGAGTCTCACGGACCCGACACACAGATCAGTTTTTACGTCGTATGTGTGTACGGCTCAGTCAAACTCTATGGATCCAGACAACGCACGGATGAAATGGCACATCCAACAAAAACTGTTGCCAAAAGGTAAATTGTTTACTAAAAAGTGGGTTCCCAGTAGGGTGAGGACTTATCCTTATATCAATATAAGATCAGTGTTAGTCTGACACCCAGCACCCCCACCGATCCGCTGTTATCACCTAGACTAGCTTTCTGATTTACACATTGTTTGGTGCAGGTCACTGGCGCTCTGAATGCTGTTAGCGGCAGCTCCGATAGGAAAGAATAGGAGGTGATCTGCAGCACACAGCGTCAGCAGCCAAAAAACCATGTGTGGAAGTATGGTGTTCTACCCTGTATGCTGCTAACCTCTGGGCTCTGCCCCTGCAGATATGCTGGGGATGGCGCAGACCCCACCAATCTTATATTGTTGATTCAATGTAGGGATAGTGTTGTGAATTCTGTTCTCGAACTCCCTCTGGTGGTTATGAATGGTACTTCGGCGAGTTCTGTCCATGAACTCCCTCTGGTGGCTGTGAGTGGAGCTGCTGGTTCTGAGGCCCTTTCCTCAGCTGACCTCGTTTAGTCCTAGGCTGGCTGCTCTATTTAACTCCACTTAGATCGTTACTTTGTGCCAGCTGTCAATGTCCTAGTACTAGTTCAGTTCTCTCTTGGATCTTTCAGATGACCTGTCTACTCCAGCAAAAGCTAAGTCCCTGCTAGCTTATTTGTTTACCACTGTTTTCTTGTCCAGCTTGCTATCATGATTCTGCCTTGCTAGCTGGAAGCTCTGGGATGCAGAGTGGCACCTCCACGCCGTGAGTCGGTGCGGGGTCTCTTTTGCACACTCTGCGTGGTTTTTGGTAGTTTTTTATGCTGACCGCAAATATACCTTTTCTATCCTCAAGTCTGTTTAGTTAAGTCTAGCCTCCTTTGCTGAAACCTATTTCATTCCTGTGTTTGTGACTTCCATCTTAACTCACAGTCAATATATGTGGGGGGCTGCCTATTTCTTTGGGAAATTTCTCTGAGGCAAGTTAGGCCTTATTTTCTATCTTTAGGGGTAGTTAGCTCTTAGGCTGTGAAGAGGCGTCTAGGCAGAGTCAGGTACGCTCCACGGCTATTTCTAGTTGTTTTGATAGGATTAGGGGTTGCGGTCAGCAGAGCTCCCACTTCCCAGAGCTTGTCCTGTATTACTAGTTTGCTCATCAGGTCATTCCTAGTGCTCCTAAACCAGGTCTTCATAACAGTACAGCTGGCCCGCAAAGTGTTAATGCATCTCAATAGAGGGATAAAGGAAGTTCTGAGACCATTTTTTTTTTTTTCCTCTGCAGCGTGTTTTGTTTTTCTTTTCCCCTAAATCTCTGGGTGGTTCAGGACACAGGTGTAGATATGGACATTCAAGGTCTGTCCTCTTGTGTGGATCAACTCACTGCAAGGGTACAAGGTAGTGTTGAGCGATACCGTCCGATACTTGAAAGTATCGGTATCGGAAAGTATCGGCCGATACCGGCCAAGTATCGGATCCAATCCGATACCGATACCCGATACCAATACAAGTCAATGGGACTCAAGTATCGGACGGTATTCCTGATGGTTCTCAGGGTCTGAAGGAGAGGAAACTCTCCTTCAGGCCCTGGGATCCATATTAATGTGTAAAAGAAAGAATTAAAATAAAAAATATTGCTATACTCACCTCTCCGACGCAGCCTGCACCTTACCGAGGGAAGCGGCAGCGTTCTTTGTTTAAAATTTGCGCTTTTCTTTCCTTACGTGAAGTCCCGGCTTGTGATTGGTCGCATGCCGCCCATGTGGCGGCGACGCAACCAATCACAGCAAGCCATGACGTAATTTCAGGTCATTCAGTATTTTAAAATTACGCTCCGGCTTTGTGATTGGTTGCGTCGCAGTCACATGGGCGACGCAACCAATCACAGCAAGCCGTGACGTAATTTCAGGTCCTTAAGGATTTTAAAATTACGTCCCGGCTTTGTGATTGGTTGCGTCGCAGTCACATGGGCGACGCAACCAATCACAAGCCGTGACGTCACGGGAGGCTGGACACGCGCGCATTTTAAAATGGGCGCGTGTCCAGCCTCCCGTGACGTCCCGGCTTGTGATTGGTTGCGGCGCGGTCAACCAATCACAAGCCGGGAGGCTGGACACGCGCGCATTTTAAAATGGCTTCCCGGCTTGTGATTGGTTGACCGCGCCGCAACCAATCACAAGCCGGGACGTCACGGGAGGCTGGACACGCGCCCATTTTAAAATGCGCGCGTGTCCAGCCTCCCGGCTTGTGATTGGTTGACCGCGCCGCAACCAATCACAAGCCGGGACGTCACGGGAGGCTGGACACGCGCCCATTTTAAAATGCGCGCGTGTCCAGCCTCCCGGCTTGTGATTGGTTGACCGCGCCGCAACCAATCACAAGCCGGGACGTCACGGGAGGCTGGACACGCGCCCATTTTAAAATGCGCGCGTGTCCAGCCTCCCGGCTTGTGATTGGTTGACCGCGCCGCAACCAATCACAAGCCGGGACGTCACGGGAGGCTGGACACGCGCCCATTTTAAAATGCGTGCGTGTCCAGCCTCCCGTGACGTCACGGCTTGTGATTGGTTGCGTCGCCCATGTGACTGCGACGCAACCAATCACAAAGCCGGGACGTAATTTTAAAATCCTTAAGGACCTGAAATTACGTCACGGCTTGCTGTGATTGGTTGCGTCGCCCATGTGACTGCGACGCAACCAATCACAAAGCCGGAGCGTAATTTTAAAATACTGAATGACCTGAAATTACGTCACGGCTTGCTGTGATTGGTTGCGTCGCCGCCACATGGGCGGCATGCGACCAATCACAAGCCGGGACTTCACGTAAGGAAAGAAAAGCGCAAATTTTAAACAAAGAACGCTGCCGCTTCCCTCGGTAAGGTGCAGGCTGCGTCGGAGAGGTGAGTATAGCAATATTTTTTATTTTAATTCTCTCTTTTACACATTTTTACATTAATGTTGTTTCGATACCGATACCCGATACCACAAAAGTATCGGATCTCGGTATCGGAGTTCCGATACCCGCAAGTATCGGCCGATACCCGATACTTGCGGTATCGGAATGCTCAACACTAGTACAAGGCATTCAGGATTATGTAGTTCAGAACCCAATGTTAGAACCCAGAATTCCAATTCCTGATTTGTTTTCTGGGGATAGATCTAAGTTCCTGAATTTCAAAAATAATTGTAGACTGTTTTTTGCTTTGAAACCCCGCTCCTCTGGTGACCCCATTCAGCAAGTAAAAATCATTATTTCTTTGCTGCGTGGCGACCCTCAAGACTGGGCATTTTCCCTTGCGCCAGGAGATCCTGCATTGCATAATGTAGATGCGTTTTTTCTGGCGCTTGGATTGCTTTATGATGAACCAGATTCAGTGGATCAGGCAGAGAAAATCTTGCTGGCTTTGTGTCAGGGTCAGGATGAAGCGGAGGTATATTGTCAGAAGTTTAGAAAGTGGTCTGTGCTTACTCAGTGGAATGAGTGTGCCCTGGCGGCAATTTTCAGAAAGGGTCTTTCTGAAGCCCTTAAGGATGTTATGGTGGGATTTCCCACGCCTGCTGGTCTGAATGAGTCTATGTCCTTGGCCATTTAGATCGATCGACGCTTACGTGAGCGCAAAACTGTGCACCATTTGGCGGTATCTTCTGAACAGAGGCCTGAGCCTATGCAATGTGATAGGACCTTGACCAGAGCTGAACGGCAAGAATACAGACGTCAGAATGGGCTGTGTTTTTACTGTGGTGACTCCACTCATGCTATCTCTGATTGTCCTAAACGCACTAAGCGGTTCGCTAGGTCTGCCACCATTGGTACGGTACAGCCAAAATTTATTTTGTCCGTTACTCTGATTTGCTCTTTGTCGTCCTATTCTGTTATGGCATTTGTGGATTCAGGCGCTGCCCTGAATTTGATGGACTTGGAGTTTGCCAGGCGCTGTGGTTTTTTCTTGGAGCCCTTACAGTATCCTATTCCATTGAGAGGAATTGATGCTACGCCTTTGGCCAAGAATAAGCCTCAGTACTGGACTCAATTGACCATGTGCATGGCTCCTGCACATCAGGAGGATATTCGCTTTTTGGTGTTGCATAATCTGCATGATGTAGTCGTTTTGGGTTTGCCATGGCTACAGGTCCATAATCCAGTATTGGATTGGAAATCAATGTCTGTATCTAGTTGGGGTTGTCAAGGGGTACATGGGGATGTCCCATTGTTGTCAATTTCGTCTTCCCATCCTTCTGAAGTCCCTGAGTTCTTGTCAGATTACCGGGATGTATTTGATGAGCCCAAATCCAGTGCCCTACCTCCTCATAGGGATTGTGATTGTGCTATTAATTTGATTCCTGGTAGTAAGTTTCCGAAGGGCCGACTGTTCAATTTATCTGTGCCAGAACACGCCGCTATGCGGAGTTATGTAAAGGAGTCCTTGGAGAAAGGGCATATTCGCCCGTCGTCGTCACCGTTGGGAGCAGGGTTCTTTTCTCTGTCGCCCATGACGGCACCACGGAGAGAGGGGATCCGCCCACCAAGGACAGGAAACCTACAGATAAAAAGGCGGTACCTCTCTCCTGCATCAGTTGGTTTCCTGTCCTTGATGGGAGACCTACAGACTTACCAGAAGGAAGATCGTCGTGGGATTCCGGGGCCAATCAGTCCGACTCAGGCAGCTGGGGTCCCTCTGCCTCGGCTGGTGTGGTCACCCGAAGCGCCACCGCTGGGGCTAGTGAGCCTTTAGGGTGTGCGGGGGAGGTGACATGGAGTTCGCGGTCACCTCCCTAGGTAAGATGCAGCAGCGGCAACATCCAGGGGGGTCCCTCTGTGGTTGCGGGAGGAGCGGCGCGGCTCTCCCTTTGGAAGCGTCAGCCTGCACACTGCATAGCCGACCGGCGTGCAGGGACCGCGCGTTAGGGCAGGCTGCAGGCTGCAAAGAGACCGGGAGCTCCGGTAGGCAGCGGGTCATGTGCGGCACCATCTTGAAGCAGGCCGCACCGCAAACCGCAGCACTAGCCACAAAAAAAAAAAAAAGATGCCGCAGCAGCGATAAACATACAGGGGGGTCCCTCTGTGGTTACGGGGAGAGTGGCGCTCTCCCCCCTGAAGCGTAAGCCTGCAATCTGCAAAAGCCGGGGCCCCAGTGTGCAGGGGAGAAAAAAAAAAAAAAAAAGCTGCATGCTGCCTCTTCCAGAATCTTCTCCAGGGAAACACCGGAGCTGAGCCTACTTCAGTTGCCAGGCCTGGACCTCGTGGGAGAGAGAATCATTGCAGCACTCCTGATGGGACGCCGCTTCCCCTCATTTTGGGCTCTTGGCGTCACCAGCTCCCCCTGTTTTTTAGCAGGTATTGAGCCAGCACAGGTAAGTGCATGGTGGAATGTTCTGTTGATAGCTCATGCCTTTGTACAAAGCTGTGCTAGAGCTTCATACGTGAGGTATGTTTTCACATATACACAGCCAGACCTTGGACCTCTAGGCTATAATAAGGCCATATGTCCAGGCTACATCTCATGATTTGGCTTAAGTTAGTTGCATGTCTTGTCTGCGCAGAGCCTTATGATTAGACTTCAAAGTGACCTTTGGATGCATGGATTTCACTTTTTTTGGATCTGATAAACAGGTGTCTCACTTTTCTTTGCAACTTAACTACTCTATGCCTTGGGAGGACATATAGTGTTAATGGAGCACTTTGCCTCCATGAAGACTGCCCTTCAGCTGCGACTCATTAGTTAGCTCCTTCGGGTGGGGTCAGTCTGACAAATGAGATATACTATTCAAAGTGGAGGCTTATCCGTATCTCTGAGAGATTGCTCTTTTGCTTGTAACTATGGGCCGGTTTTCAAGCATGACTGTAGCTCTATGCTTTATTATTGTGTGTGGCTGAACATCATATGGCACTTTTATGCATTATATTGAGTGCAACACGTTGCATCATGGTTCCTCTATGCATCGTATTGAGTGCCTCTGTGTGTCATATTGCATCTTAGAGCTTCTATGCATCTTACCGAGTGCCCCTGTGTGTCATGGTACCTCTTTGCATTATATTGCGTGTCTGTGTATCATATTGCTTCTATGCATTATGTCACATGTCTCTGTATCATGTCGCATCATAGTGCTTCTATGCATTATATTACATGCCTCTACGTATCATATTACATCATGGTGCCTCTATGCCTTATGTTGCGTGCCTCTGTGCATCATGTTGCGGCATGGTGCCTCTATGCATTATGTGGCATGTCTCTGTGTATCATATTGCATCATAGTGCTTTATGCATTATATTGCATGCCTCTATGTATCATGTTGCATCATAGTACCTCTAGGCATCGTATTGAGTGCCTCTGCGCATTGTATTGCATCATGGTGCCTCTATGCATCATACTGAGTGCCTCTGGGTGTCATATTGAATCATAGTGCATCTATGCATCATACTGAGTGCCTCTGTGCTTCATATTGCATTATTGTGCCTCTACGTATCATATTGAGAACCTCTGCATCATGTTGCATCATAGTGCCTTTATGCATCATATTGAGTGCATCTGTGCTTCATGTTGCATCAGTGCCTCCATGCATCATATTGAGTGCCGCTGTGCAGCATGTTGCATTATAGTGCCTTTATGCATCATATTGAGTACCTCTGCTTCATATTGCATCATTGTGCTTTTATGCATCATATTGAGTGCCTCTGTGCATCATGTTGCATCTTAGTGCCTCTATGCATCATATTGAGTGCCTCTGTGTATCATATTGCATCATAGTGCCTCCGTGCTTCATGTTGTATTATAGTGTTTCATATTGCCTCTGTGCATCATAATAGATAATAATAATGATGCTCTTTGTTTTTGTATGGCACTGGCATGTTCCGCAGCGCCTTGCAGTTTGCGGACATTGTTGGCGCTGTCCCCGGTGGGGCTCACGATCTGGATTCCCTGTCGGTGTGTCTTTGGAATGTGGGAGGAGGCCGGAGGGCCCGGAGGCCCACGCAGACACGGGGAGAGCATGCAGGCTCTTTGCGGATGTTGTCCTTGGTGGGGTTTGAGCCCGGGACTCGGGCGCTGTAGGGCTGCTGTGCTGACCACTGCGCTACCGTGCTGCCCAGTATAGTTCACAGTGCCTCGGTGCATCATGTTGCATCGTATTGCATCATGTCGCATCTTAGTGCTTCATATTGCCTTTATGCATTGTATTGCATCATATTGCATCGTGGTGCTTCATTGTGCTTTTTTGCTTCACATTGCATCAATAGCCCCTCCATGCATCAAAATGTGTGCTTACGGGCATCTTTTTGCTTCAGTGCCCCTGTGCCTCAGGAGGTAACATTAGTATCATAGTACCTCTGGGCTTCCTAGTTCTTCGGGCTTTTTGTTTTCTTTTTTGGCTCTGGGTTAGACCTTCTGATTTAGGTTATGCAGCCACGCACAAGGTATATCGTGGGTCTACCATTTCACATTTTTGTCTTGGGCCCCAATTCTGACTTATAGAGTCCTAGTGGTTTTGTACTCCGTTCCAACTTCTGTTGATTCATTCTTTACAACAGGGCTTAGCTGAGCAAGCAGCTTTGCTTGAATTGGCTGAGTAAATTAGCAGTTCTTCCGTATGGAACAGTTTTTCTCAACCTATAAAGGGATATACTACTGTCCTGGGAGCAGAAAATACCAAGAGGTGGAAGGAAAAAATCCTTACCAATTCCACATGTGACAATCAGGCTGGTTTCCTTGATTAACATCCAGTAGACAGATTCTCGTCTATTGTACTATGGTTACCAGGGACGGCATGTCTGCCTTTGGCACCTTGTGGCGAATCAGCACCTCTCTGGTGGGAAGAATCCTGTTTTTCTCTAGCCATAGAGTATGGCTACTCCCTCCATGGCTGATAACACTGACAAGCTTGCCTTTTAGGATATGTATATGTGTGTAATGTCAGTAAAATAGGAGTGATGATCCACGTTTCCCTTTCAGCGTTTCTAATGAGAGAGGCCAACTCTGGTAATGTTAGGAAATATTACCTGCCGGATTGTGTATTCCTTGGTTGCAATAATATCCAACCCTTGTTTGGGGTTTAGACACCTAAGGATTCGGAATAGACGTGATCTCCTGGATGAGTAATGTGTGTACATCCTAATGCTCTGCCATTATCCATGTACTAACTGTTATTGGTTTGATCTTCCCGCAGTCCAAACCGGAGGCTAGTGGCACGCGCGGGGTGAGAGCCCTTATGACGCAAGCAGACGCCGCGGTGCATGACTGGGTAATCCAGTCTGAACAGGCACATGTTGCTTCTCCAAGTCCCCTCCTCGTAGAAATATAGAGCAGGTGGTCGGGGGCCGGTACTCTGAGCCCTAATATGTGTCAATGGTCAAGAGGCTGGTCACCCAGACTTCTCTGGTGCATCTCCTCAGTATATTAGCCATAATATTGATTGTGAATGTTTCCAGGAGTGGAGAAGACCATATAGGAACCACCAAACTGCTGGGGGGGGGGGGGGAAACCTGGAGGAACTTCCTTTCAGGTTCCAAGTTAGAAGAGGGAGTTTCCAATAACAGCTGTCTTAGAGTTTCTGCAAGGAATTGGAACAGGGGCTAGCCACAAATCCTTTAAAAGTTCAAATCTTGGCTTTAAGGGCCCTGTAAAATTACGACCCGGCTGGGTATCGGGGATATCCATGTTCATCAAAGCATTGGCCAGGTCTAGACCCATCCCCTCTCGGTTTACTCCTCCTGGGAATTTAAACTTGGATCTTATATCCCTATCCAAACCTCCTTTTGAACCCCGGTCAGAGGCTTCTCTGGGAATCTGTCCCTTAAAACATCACTTTATGATTCGGTGGGTTCCCAGGTTCATCAGGGCAGCAGGTAGTTCGAGGCCACTTCCAGTAAAAGTTCCCTTCAATGGGATTTATTTTTGGTCCTTAAAACCCTGTCTAAACCGCCCTTCAAACCCTTAGAGGATATCCCATTAAAACTCCTATCCCTCAAAACATCCCTGCTCATCGCCCTCTCATCTGGTCGTAGAATAAGCGACATACAGGCACTATCTGCTAACCCTCCTCATACACGGTTTTTAGGGGATAGTGTTACTCTCAAAATAGATCCAGCATACCTCCCGAAGGTGGCATCCCGGTTCCACAGAACTCAAGAGATATCTCTCCCCTCCTTTTGTCTTAACCCTAAAAATAGGGAGGAGGAATCATTGCATACACTAGATGTCAGGAGATGCTTCATGTAGTACTTAGAAGCCACCAGAGAGAGTAGGGAGGATGCCTCTCTTTTTGTGTGCTTTCAGGATCCCTGGAAGGGGAAAAAAGCCTCCAAAGCTACTCTGGCGAGATGGATCACAGATACTATCAGCCTATCATACTCATCAAGTGGAATGTCTATTTCCGGGGAGGTCAAGGCTCACTCAACGAGAGCAGTGGCAGCTTCTTGGGCGGAGAAGGCCGGAGCTTCTATTGACCAGATATGTAGAGCTGCTACTTGGTCATCACCTTCCACATTCTATAGGCACTATAGATTGGACCTTATCTCCTCTTCGGACCTTACTTTCGGTAAAGGGCTCTGGAAGCGGTGGTCCCTCCCTGAATGTACAAATCTCTGCAATTCTCTCCGTGGTGCTGTCATGGGCGACAGAGAAAAATATAGTTCTTACCGATAACTGTATTTCTCTGAGCCCATGACGGCACCCGTACATTCCCTCCCTTCACTCATGGGTGTGCACGTTAATATAGTGCCATAGTTTATTTTATGATAGGTCACGCGGTATCTCAATTAAGTTAAGTAATATTGAAACTAATAAGCTGTTCCATAGTCTCCCATCGTTCTCTAGTAAACAACTGATGCAGGAGAGAGGTACCGCCTTTTTATCTGTAGGTTTCCTGTACTTGGTGGGCGGATCCCCTCTCTCCGTGGTGCCGTCATGGGCTCAGAGAAATACCGTTATCGGTAAGAACTATATTTTTTGTGGCCAAGAAGGATGGTTCTCTGAGACCTTGTATAGAGTACCGCCTTCTCAATAAAATCACCGTCAAATTTCAGTACCCTTTGCCGCTACTGTCTGATTTGTTTTCTCGGATTAAGGGGGCTAGCTGGTTCACCAAGATAGATCTTCGAGGGGCGTATAATCTTGTGCGTATTAAACAGGGCGACAAATGGAAACAGCATTTAATACGCCCGAAGGCCATTTTGAGTACCTGGTGATGCCATTCGGGCTTTCTAATGCTCCATCTGTGTTTCAGTACTTTATGCATGACATCTTCTGAAAGTACCTGGATAGATTCATGATTGTATTTTTGGATGATATTTTGGTCTTTTCGGACGATTGGGAGTCTCATGTGAAGCAGGTCAGAATGGTGTTCCAGGTCCTTCGTGCTAATTCCTTGTTTGTGAAGGGGTCTAAATGTCTCTTTGGAGTTCAGAAGGTTTCATTTTTGGGCTTCATTTTTTCCCCTTCTACTATCGAGATGGACCCTGTTAAAGTTCAGGCCATTTATGATTGGACTCAGCCTACTTCTGTGAAGAGCCTTCAGAAATTCCTGGGCTTTGCTAATTTTTACCGTCGCTTCATCGCTAATTTTTCTAGTGTTGTTAAACCATTGACTGATTTAACCAAGAAAGGTGCGGATGTGGCCAATTGGTCCTCTGCGGCCGTTGAGGCTTTTCAGGAGTTGAAGCGTCGTTTTTCTTCTGCCCCTGTGTTGTGTCAGCCAGATGTTTCGCTCCCGTTTCAGGTCGAGGTGGATGCTTCTGAGATTGGAGCAGGGGCTGTTCTATCTCAAAGAAGTTCTGATGGCTCGGTGATGAAACCATGTGCTTTCTTTTCTAGAAAGTTTTCGCCTGCTGAGCGCAATTATGATGTGGGAAATCGAGAGTTGTTGGCTATGAAGTGGGCGTTCGAGGAGTGGCGACATTGGCTTGAAGGAGCCAAGCATCGCGTGGTGGTCTTGACGGATCACAAGAATCTGACTGATCTCGAGTCTGCCAAGCGGTTGAATCCTAGACAGGCTCGATGGTCGCTGTTTTTCTCCCGCTTCGATTTTGTGGTTTCGTACCTTCCGGGTTCTAAGAATGTGAAGGCTGATGCCCTTTCAAGGAGTTTTGTGCCTGATTCTCCGGGAGTTCCTGAGACGGCTGGTATTCTCAAAGAGGGGGTAATTTTGTCTGCCATCTCCCCTGATTTGCGGCGGGTGCTGCAGGAGTTTCAGGCTGATAGACCTAACCGTTGTCCAGCGGAGAAACTGTTTGTCCCTGATAGATGGACTAGTAGAGTTATCTCTGAGGTTCATTGTTCGGTGTTGGCTGGTCATCCTGGAATCTTTGGTACCAGGGATTTGGTGGCTAGATCCTTTTGGTGGCCTTCCTTGTCACGGGATGTGCGTTCTTTTGTGCAGTCCTGTGGGACTTGTGCTCGGGCTAAGCCCTGCTGTTCTCGTGCCAGTGGGTTGCTTTTGCCCTTGCCGGTCCCGAAAAGGCCCTGGACGCATATTTCCATGGATTTTATTTCAGATCTCCCTGTCTCTCAAAGGATGTCGGTTATCTGGGTGGTTTGTGATCGCTTCTCTAAGATGGTCCATTTGGTACCTTTGCCTAAATTGCCTTCCTCCTCTGATTTGGTTCCATTGTTTTTCCAGCACGTGGTTCGTTTACATGGCATTCCGGAGAACATCGTGTCGGACAGAGGTTCCCAGTTTGTTTCGAGGTTTTGGCGGTCCTTTTGTGCTAAGATGGGCATTGATTTGTCTTTTTCTTCGGCTTTCCATCCTCAGACAAATGGCCAAACCGAACGAACCAATCAGACTTTGGAGACATATCTGAGATGCTTTGTTTCTGCTGATCAGGATGATTGGGTGTCCTTCTTGCCTTTGGCTGAGTTCGCCCTTAATAATCGGGCCAGCTCGGCCACTTTGGTTTCGCCTTTTTTCTGTAATTCTGGTTTCCACCCTCGTTTTTCTTCAGGACAGGTTGAGCCTTCGGACTGTCCTGGTGTGGATTCTGTGGTGGACAGGTTGCAGCAGATTTGGACTCACGTGGTGGACAATTTGACATTGTCCCAGGAGAAGGCTCAACGTTTCGCTAACCGCCGTCGCTGTGTTGGTCCCCGACTTCGTGTTGGGGATTTGGTTTGGTTGTCGTCTCGTTATGTTCCTATGAAGGTTTCGTCTCCTAAGTTTAAGCCTCGTTTCATTGGTCCTTATAAGATTTCTGAAATTCTTAATCCTGTGTCATTTCGTTTGGACCTTCCAGCTTCTTTCGCCATCCATAATGTGTTCCATAGGTCGTTATTGCGGAGATATGTGGCTCCTATGGTTCCCTCCGTCGATCCTCCTGCCCCGGTGTTGGTTGAGGGGGAGTTGGAGTATGTGGTGGAGAAGATTTTAGATTCTCGTATTTCGAGATGGAAACTTCAGTACCTAGTCAAGTGGAAAGGTTATGGTCGGGAGGATAATTCCTGGGTGGTTGCCTCTGATGTTCATGCTGCCGATCTTGTTCGTGCCTTTCATTTGGCTCGTCCTGATCGGCCTGGGGGCTCTGGTGAGTGTTCGGTGACCCCTCCTCAAGGGGGGGGGTACTGTTGCGAATTCTGTTCTCGAACTCCCTCCGGTGGTTATGAATGGTACTTCGGCGAGTTCTGTCCATGAACTCCCTCTGGTGGCTGTGAGTGGAGCTGCTGGTTCTGAGGCTCTTTCCTCAGCTGACCTCGTTTAGTCCTAGGCTGGCTGCTCTATTTAACTCCACTTAGATCGATACTTGATGCCAGCTGTCAATGTCCTAGTACTGGTTCAGTTCTCTCTTGGATCTTTCAGATGACCTGTCTACTCCAGCAAAAGCTAAGTCCCTGCTAGCTTATTTATTTACCACTGTTTTCTTGTCCAGCTTGCTATCATGATTCTGCCTTGCTAGCTGGAAGCTCTGGGATGCAGAGTGGCACCTCCACGCCGTGAGTCGGTGCGGGGTCTCTTTTGCACACTCTGCGTGGTTTTTGGTAGTTTTTTATGCTGACCGCAAATATACCTTTTCTATCCTCAAGTCTGTTTAGTTAAGTCTGGCCTCCTTTGCTGAAACCTATTTCATTCCTGTGTTTGTGACTTCCATCTTAACTCACAGTCAATATATGTGGGGGGCTGCCTATTTCTTTGGGGAATTTCTCTGAGGCAAGTTAGGCCTTATTTTCTATCTTTAGGGGTAGTCAGCTCTTAGGATGTGAAGAGGCGTCTAGGCAGAGTCAGGTACGCTCCACGGCTATTTCTAGTTGTTGTGATAGGATTAGGGGTTGCGGTTAGCAGAGCTCCCACTTCCCAGAGCTTGTCCTGTATTACTAGTTTGCTCATCAGGTCATTCCTAGTGCTCCTAACCACCAGGTCATCATAACAGGATAGGTCATCAATGTAGAAATGCACAAAAACTCCTTTTTAGATCATGATTGTGTGGTTCTGATGTTTGCCATTGTAGATCATGGCCAAATAGTGGCCTTAGTCTGCTGGCTATAGTAACCTCTTCAGAAGTTAGCAACATTTAGGTGGTAAAAATACACCTTTTCATTCCTGTCATGCCACTTTGCATTAATTCCTAAAAATCACCTGAAGGGTTAATAAACTACCTTACAGCAGTTTTCAATTTGTCGGGGGTGCTGTTTTTAAAATGTTATCACTTTGGGGAGTTTTCCAATACATAGGACCTCCAAAGTCGTTTCAAAACTGAAAAGATCCATAAAAAAAAAAAAAGAAAAGTGTTTTGTAAATTTCCTAAAAAAAAAAAAATTGCTGCTACGTTTTTAAACCTCCTAAAATACTAACAAAATAAAATAACATTTTAAAAATGGTTCTGATTTAAAGCAGAGATGAGGGAAAGGTTTGTCATACCACAGAAAAACAACAATAAATATCAGGATTATAAAGGGATAATCATTCAAAGTTTGAAAATTGCAAACATTTTTACATTTCTGTAAAATTTTTTACATTTTTTTTTTTATATACATGAACAGAACATATCAACCTAACTTTACTATTATCATAGATTATAACGTGCCACAAAAAAACAACCTCAGAATCACTGGGCTCTGTTGAAGCGTTCTAGAGTTGTTACTACATAAAGTGACACTGGTCAGATTTTTAAAATGACCGGGTCACTAAGGGGTTAAAAAAAAAACCTTGGTAAGAAGGATGACCATGTTGACATTCTTTGATATCCCACACATTTACTCATTAAGACTTTAGGAGTGTTGGAAATCAACAAGGTCACCCTATTAGACACATGTTTTGTCATTTAAGGTATGCTTTTTGTTACATGTGATTTTTTATTTTCAGCCAATATAGGACCAGTATATTAATCCTCTGTGTGCTCCATCTCTAGTCTTCAGGTAGCTCTGAGCTAGTGTCTTTGCCTTCCTGTTACACTTTGCATTAATACACTACTTTGTATTTCCTCCTCCTCTCGTCATTGATTTCAATAGACATGTAATCTGATCTCTCAGTGAGTTGGTAGTTTTGAGTAAGCTAGATTTCAGTGTATGTAATGAGTTCAGGAGACAGGGCAGGAGGAGAAGTGGCTCATTGAAAAAGAAAAATATTTTTTCAATAACACAATGCAAAGTTTCTTATATTTCTTGTACTACTGATTAGCGGAAGGTTTATAAAACGATAGGTACCATTTTAGTCAAAAATGGGATATAGAATGATGTGTTCAACTCTTCTGGAGCCTGACCTACAGCAATGGCTCATCAGCTACCCTAAGTCATGGGCCTCAATTAATCAAAGCTTTTTACCGAAAACTGCTATACAAAGCTTTGGAAAGTCAAAGTTTTTTTGCAGTGTGAGCCAATGAGTTTTCACACCATTTTTTGAACAATTCTGAAATAGTAGTTGGGGCTTAGGTAGGACAAGGTAGTTATGGGGCATTGCGACCACCCCCGCCCCACTTGTCAAATTCATGACAACCAGTAGCTTATCGTACACCACAAATCTCCACTTCCCGACTGAAGCGAGGTGTGTGACACAGTGCGCCTAGTAATGGTTCTCGCACCTCTTCTTCTACCCCAAGTCCTTTTAAGACTGAGATGACAAACGTTGGTCTCGATGAATTGAGGCCATAATATTTGCATCGGTGCCCAGGAACTTCAGATTGCGCCTTTTAAACGTTGTGTCTCAAATATGTATTCAGTGATTGAGTGAATGTAGTAATGTGGATTCCAGCTCACCATTGATGTTCACCCTATCCACTCGGAGCTCAGAGCCAAATAAGAGATAAGCAAATAAATAGGCCATCTTCACGAATAGACTCTTCTTTATTTAAATGGAATCCATGCACAGGACATGAAAAGTCATAACGGTGAATTTGCGTTAGAACAACGCTCGCATCCATGCGTTTCAGGTGAACACTCACCCATAATGAAGATTCATGTTTATCTGAATCAAGTTGATACGATCGTTGTTCTAACGCAAATTCACCTGTTATGATTTTTCATGTTCTATGTATGGATCTCGTTTAAATAAAGAAGAATCTATTCATTAAATAAATGTACAGAATATTCGTATATAAGCCATGGTAACTGCTGCGTCCTGTAACCTAGACCTATTGTGCTGTACTGTGGAGTAGACTGTAACTATTATGTGTAGTTACTGAATGTCTACAACCTTTTTTTCCATATTCTAATATTTGTTTTGCACACACATTTTTTGGCACATATTATTATATTATTTTCCGCATCCACATTATCCTGTATTGTTTGAGCACAATAAAAGGATATTTATATTGTATTATGTATCATTGTCCTTAAAACCACAAATGGCTCTGCAAGCAAAAATAGAATTCCTGTGTCAGTCAAGCTTCTGATTAATTTCTGATGTGCTTTCTCCAACAGCAACGAAATAAGTACAAGAGGATTAAAAGTTCCACCATTGTGGTGCAATCCTATACCAGGGGGTGGAAGGTGAGACTTCCTGAGCTAATATTTCTTAATCCGCTGAAAAACCCGTTTATTCTTGATAGTTTTGGAGGGGACTCTCCAGTTTAAAGTTTGTCATCCTTCATACAAGTCATAACTCTTCAAACTAATGTTCTTGCTAGAAGTTATGGCACTGTTATAGTTAGTCATATCATACTTGTGCTTCTTCTGTGTACTCTTTAAGATTGGCTATGGTATAATCTTTGTGTTGTGTATGGCAGTGGCACTGCCAAAACTTGGGTATGGAAGTCTGGCACACGTGCTGTGGAGAGCCTGCCTCATGCACCACATGGTACTAAAATAGTGGCCGATTTGTCCTTTTGGTTCTGTCATGTAAAAAAAGGGATCCTGCATTAGATACACATTACAGGGTCTACATGACAGAGATATAGCAGCGGTGACAGCCTTTTGGGTGACAGCCTGCGACAGCAGGAGGAAGCCTTCAGGGGAGCAGAGTAGAGATTTACATTAAATAACTGTCAGTCGACATCAGTCACTCCTAACTGCCCCACAGATACACAGGAATGCTCGGAACAGTCCAGCGCTCTTATGTGATGACAGGCTCTTCTTGTAGTTACTTATCTCCTGGGAGAACTAGAGGTATGACCATTGAAATTCCATCTCAAGACAACTAGCACCAGTGACCATCAATTGAAGCATACACCAAGGTGATGCCCCCATTGTCCCCATTGCTGTTCTGCATAGGCTTGAAGCCCCTCAGTCAGATAATTAGTCGGGCTATGGTTACAAGTTCAAGAGTGGAAGCACCATCAGACACCTCCTGTCAGGGCCGGACTGGGACTAAAATTCAGCCCTGGCATTTGAAGTTACACAGGCCCACTTGTCACATGGTGACTGTATAATATCTTTGTACACTTGTAGGCAGGGCCGGTTTTAGGCAAAGTGGGGCCCTAGGCAAAGTTTAAAATGGGTCCCCAAATGCTAACATATTGCACATCACACAGAAGCCTTTCTGTTGTATTTACGTGCGCTGAGTTCAGGCCGCTAAACGAGTTTGATCGACAATACTGAAGTTGTTCAACGCTTGTTTCCCGGCCTCTTTCCACCAGCTGAGGAATAATGATGAGACAGAACGATCACTAATAGATCACCATACAGTATCATGTTTTCAGCAGCACATCTACAGTTTACACTGGCAATGTGCTGCTGACAACAAGGCTTTTTGTTCCAGCAAAAACAATCCGAATATGCAGCATTTTACTTGTTTAGTAAAATACACCCCATAGTCCTCCATATATTATAATGTGCTCCATAGTCCTCCATATAGTATAATACACTCCCTATAGTCCTCCATATATTAAAATACACTGCTCAGTCCTCCACATAGTATAATACACTCCTCATAGTCCTCCATATAGCATAATACAATCCTCATAGTCCTCCATATAGCATAATACAATCCTCATAGTGCTCCATATAGTATAATGCACCGCCACAGTCATCCATGTAGTACAATTCACTTCCCATAGTATAATGCACCCCATAGTTCTTCATATAGTATAACGTATTCCCCATAGTCCTCGATACAGTATAATGCAGCCCACATATAGTATAATGCAGCCACCCCAGAGCATAATGCAGCCACCCCAGAGTATAATGCAGCCACCCCACAGAGTATAATGCAGCCACCCCAGAGTATGTAACCCCCATAGAATATAATACAGCCCACCTCCCCATAATATATAATGTAGCCCCCCATAGAATATAATGCAGCCCCCCATAGTATATAACGCAGCCTCCCCCATAGAATATAATATACCCCCACAATAGTATATAACACAGCCACATAGTACATAACATGGCCTCCCCCATAGCATATAATATACTCCCCATAGTATATAGCAAAGCCCGCATATTATATAGCACAAACCGCATAGTATACAGCACAGCCTGCATACTATAGCACAGCTCGCGTAGTAGATAACACAGCCCACACAGCAGTATTCAGCACAGACCACACAGTAGTATACAGCACAGACCACGCAGTAGTATACAGCACAGCCCACGTAGAAGTATACAGCACAGTCCACACAGTAGTATACAGCACAGCCCACAGAGTAATATATACAGCACAGCCCACAAAGTAATATATACAGCACAGCCCACAGAGAACTATATACAGCACAGCCCACAGAGAACTATATACAGCACAGCCCACAGAGTACTATATACAGCACAGCCCACAGAGTACTATATACAGCACAGCCCACAGAGTACTATATACAGCACAGCCCACAGAGTACTATACACAGCACAGCCCAGAGTACTATATACAGCACAGCCCACAGAGTACTATATACAGCACAGCCCACAGAGTACTATATACAGCACAGCCCACAGAGAACTATATACAGCACACAGTAGTATACAGCACAGAGCACAGCCCACAGAGAACTATATACAGCCCACAGTAGTATACAGCACAGAGCACAGCCCACAGAGAACTATATACAGCACAGAGCACAGCCCACAGAGAACTATATACAGCCCACAGTAGTATACAGCACAGAGCACAGCCCACAGAGAACTATATACAGCACAGAGCACAGCCCACAGAGAACTATATACAGCCCACAGTAGTATACAGCACAGAGCACAGCCCACAGAGAACTATATACAGCCCACAGCAGTATACAGCACAGAGCACAGCCCACAGAGAACTATATACAGCCCACAGCAGTATACAGCACAGAGCACAGCCCACAGAGAACTATATATAGCACAGAGCACACAGTAGTATACAGCACAGAGCACAGCCCACAGAGAGCTATATACAGCCCACAGCAGTATACAGCACAGAGCACAGCCCACAGAGAACTATATACAGCCCACAGTAGTATACAGCACAGAGCACAGAGAACTATATACAGCCCACAGCAGTATACAGCACAGAGCACAGCCCAGAGAACTATATACAGCCCACAGCAGTATACAGCACAGAGCACAGCCCACAGAGAACTATATACAGCCCACAGTAGTATACAGCACAGAGCACAGCCCACAGAGAACTATATACAGCCCACAGTAGTATACAGCACAGAGCACAGCCCACAGAGAACTATATACAGCCCACAGCAGTATACAGCACAGAGCACAGCCCACAGAGAACTATATATAGCACAGAGCACACAGTAGTATACAGCACAGAGCACAGCCCACAGAGAGCTATATACAGCCCACAGCAGTATACAGCACAGAGCACAGCCCACAGAGAACTATATACAGCCCACAGTAGTATACAGCACAGAGCACAGAGAACTATATACAGCCCACAGCAGTATACAGCACAGAGCACAGCCCAGAGAACTATATACAGCCCACAGCAGTATACAGCACAGAGCACAGCCCACAGAGAACTATATACAGCCCACAGCAGTATACAGCACAGAGCACAGCCCACAGAGAACTATATACAGCCCACAGTAGTATACAGCACAGCCCACAGAGAACTATATACAGCCCACAGCAGTATACAGCACAGAGCACAGCCCACAGAGAACTATATATAGCACAGAGCACACAGTAGTATACAGCACAGAGCACAGCCCACAGAGAACTATATACAGCCCACAGCAGTATACAGCACAGAGCACAGCCCACAGAGAACTATATACAGCCCACAGCAGTATACAGCACAGAGCACAGCCCACAGAGAACTATATACAGCCCACAGTAGTATACAGCACAGAGAACTA
Source organism: Ranitomeya variabilis (assembly GCF_051348905.1). Classification (NCBI taxonomy): domain Eukaryota; kingdom Metazoa; phylum Chordata; class Amphibia; order Anura; family Dendrobatidae; genus Ranitomeya; species Ranitomeya variabilis. The sequence goes on from NC_135238.1 coordinate 81,246,052, forward strand.
TATACAGCCCACAGCAGTATACAGCACAGAGCACAGCCCAGAGAACTATATACAGCCCACAGCAGTATACAGCACAGAGCACAGCCCACAGAGAACTATATACAGCCCACAGTAGTATACAGCACAGAGCACAGCCCACAGAGAACTATATACAGCCCACAGTAGTATACAGCACAGAGCACAGCCCACAGAGAACTATATACAGCCCACAGCAGTATACAGCACAGAGCACAGCCCACAGAGAACTATATATAGCACAGAGCACACAGTAGTATACAGCACAGAGCACAGCCCACAGAGAGCTATATACAGCCAACAGCAGTATACAGCACAGAGCACAGCCCACAGAGAACTATATACAGCCCACAGTAGTATACAGCACAGAGCACAGAGAACTATATACAGCCCACAGCAGTATACAGCACAGAGCACAGCCCAGAGAACTATATACAGCCCACAGCAGTATACAGCACAGAGCACAGCCCACAGAGAACTATATACAGCCCACAGCAGTATACAGCACAGAGCACAGCCCACAGAGAACTATATACAGCCCACAGTAGTATACAGCACAGAGCACAGCCCACAGAGAACTATATACAGCCCACAGCAGTATACAGCACAGAGCACAGCCCACAGAGAACTATATATAGCACAGAGCACACAGTAGTATACAGCACAGAGCACAGCCCACAGAGAGCTATATACAGCCCACAGCAGTATACAGCACAGAGCACAGCCCACAGAGAACTATATACAGCCCACAGTAGTATACAGCACAGAGCACAGAGAACTATATACAGCCCACAGCAGTATACAGCACAGAGCACAGCCCAGAGAACTATATACAGCCCACAGCAGTATACAGCACAGAGCACAGCCCACAGAGAACTATATACAGCCCACAGCAGTATACAGCACAGAGCACAGCCCACAGAGAACTATATACAGCCCACAGTAGTATACAGCACAGAGCACAGCCCACAGAGAACTATATACAGCCCACAGCAGTATACAGCACAGAGCACAGCCCACAGAGAACTATATACAGCCCACAGCAGTATACAGCACAGAGCACAGCCCACAGAGAACTATATACAGCACAGAGCACAGCCCACAGAGAACTATATACAGCCCACAGTAGTATACAGCACAGAGCACAGCCCACAGAGAACTATATACAGCACAGAGCACAGCCCACAGAGAACTATATACAGCCCACAGTAGTATACAGCACAGAGCACAGAGAACTATATACAGCCCACAGCAGTATACAGCACAGAGCACAGCCCAGAGAACTATATACAGCCCACAGCAGTATACAGCACAGAGCACAGCCCACAGAGAACTATATACAGCCCACAGCAGTATACAGCACAGAGCACAGCCCACAGAGAACTATATACAGCCCACAGTAGTATACAGCACAGAGCACAGCCCACAGAGAACTATATACAGCCCACAGCAGTATACAGCACAGAGCACAGCCCACAGAGAACTATATACAGCCCACAGCAGTATACAGCACAGAGCACAGCCCACAGAGAACTATATACAGCACAGAGCACAGCCCACAGAGAACTATATACAGCCCACAGTAGTATACAGCACAGAGCACAGCCCACAGAGAACTATATACAGCACAGAGCACAGCCCACAGAGAACTATATACAGCCCACAGTAGTATACAGCACAGAGCACAGCCCACAGAGAACTATATACAGCCCACAGCAGTATACAGCACAGAGCACAGCCCACAGAGAACTATATACAGCCCACAGCAGTATACAGCACAGAGCACAGCCCACAGAGAACTATATATAGCACAGAGCACACAGTAGTATACAGCACAGAGCACAGCCCACAGAGAGCTATATACAGCCCACAGCAGTATACAGCACAGAGCACAGCCCACAGAGAACTATATACAGCCCACAGTAGTATACAGCACAGAGCACAGAGAACTATATACAGCCCACAGCAGTATACAGCACAGAGCACAGCCCAGAGAACTATATACAGCCCACAGCAGTATACAGCACAGAGCACAGCCCACAGAGAACTATATACAGCCCACAGTAGTATACAGCACAGAGCACAGCCCACAGAGAACTATATACAGCCCACAGTAGTATACAGCACAGAGCACAGCCCACAGAGAACTATATACAGCCCACAGCAGTATACAGCACAGAGCACAGCCCACAGAGAACTATATATAGCACAGAGCACACAGTAGTATACAGCACAGAGCACAGCCCACAGAGAGCTATATACAGCCCACAGCAGTATACAGCACAGAGCACAGCCCACAGAGAACTATATACAGCCCACAGTAGTATACAGCACAGAGAACTATATACAGCCCACAGCAGTATACAGCACAGAGCACAGCCCAGAGAACTATATACAGCCCACAGCAGTATACAGCAGAGAGCACAGCCCACAGAGAACTATATACAGCCCACAGCAGTATACAGCACAGAGCACAGCCCACAGAGAACTATATACAGCCCACAGTAGTATACAGCACAGCCCACAGAGAACTATATACAGCCCACAGCAGTATACAGCACAGAGCACAGCCCACAGAGAACTATATATAGCACAGAGCACACAGTAGTATACAGCACAGAGCACAGCCCACAGAGAACTATATACAGCCCACAGCAGTATACAGCACAGAGCACAGCCCACAGAGAACTATATACAGCCCACAGCAGTATACAGCACAGAGCACAGCCCACAGAGAACTATATACAGCCCACAGTAGTATACAGCACAGAGCACAGAGAACTATATACAGCCCACAGCAGTATACAGCACAGAGCACAGCCCAGAGAACTATATACAGCCCACAGCAGTATACAGCACAGAGCACAGCCCACAGAGAACTATATACAGCCCACAGTAGTATACAGCACAGAGCACAGCCCACAGAGAACTATATACAGCCCACAGTAGTATACAGCACAGAGCACAGCCCACAGAGAACTATATACAGCCCACAGCAGTATACAGCACAGAGCACAGCCCACAGAGAACTATATATAGCACAGAGCACACAGTAGTATACAGCACAGAGCACAGCCCACAGAGAGCTATATACAGCCCACAGCAGTATACAGCACAGAGCACAGCCCACAGAGAACTATATACAGCCCACAGTAGTATACAGCACAGAGCACAGAGAACTATATACAGCCCACAGCAGTATACAGCACAGAGCACAGCCCAGAGAACTATATACAGCCCACAGCAGTATACAGCACAGAGCACAGCCCACAGAGAACTATATACAGCCCACAGCAGTATACAGCACAGAGCACAGCCCACAGAGAACTATATACAGCCCACAGTAGTATACAGCACAGAGCACAGCCCACAGAGAACTATATACAGCCCACAGCAGTATACAGCACAGAGCACAGCCCACAGAGAACTATATATAGCACAGAGCACACAGTAGTATACAGCACAGAGCACAGCCCACAGAGAGCTATATACAGCCCACAGCAGTATACAGCACAGAGCACAGCCCACAGAGAACTATATACAGCCCACAGTAGTATACAGCACAGAGCACAGAGAACTATATACAGCCCACAGCAGTATACAGCACAGAGCACAGCCCAGAGAACTATATACAGCCCACAGCAGTATACAGCACAGAGCACAGCCCACAGAGAACTATATACAGCCCACAGCAGTATACAGCACAGAGCACAGCCCACAGAGAACTATATACAGCCCACAGTAGTATACAGCACAGAGCACAGAGAACTATATACAGCCCACAGCAGTATACAGCACAGAGCACAGCCCAGAGAACTATATACAGCCCACAGCAGTATACAGCACAGAGCACAGCCCACAGAGAACTATATACAGCCCACAGCAGTATACAGCACAGAGCACAGCCCACAGAGAACTATATACAGCCCACAGTAGTATACAGCACAGAGCACAGCCCACAGAGAACTATATACAGCCCACAGCAGTATACAGCACAGAGCACAGCCCAGAGAACTATATACAGCCCACAGTAGTATACAGCACAGAGCACAGCCCACAGAGAACTATATACAGCCCACAGCAGTATACAGCACAGAGCACAGCCCACAGAGAACTATATACAGCCCACAGCAGTATACAGCACAGAGCACAGCCCACAGAGAACTATATATAGCACAGAGCACACAGTAGTATACAGCACAGAGCACAGCCCACAGAGAACTATATACAGCCCACAGCAGTATACAGCACAGAGCACAGCCCAGAGAACTATATACAGCCCACAGTAGTATACAGCACAGAGCACAGCCCACAGAGAACTATATACAGCCCACAGCAGTATACAGCACAGAGCACAGCCCACAGAGAACTATATATAGCCCACATCTCTTCTCTTCCTCCCCTCACCTCCTCCGAGAATGGCCCCACAGTCCAGAAAAAAAAAAAACTCTCCTCACCTCTCCTCGTGCCCAGCGTTGCTTCCTGGTTCCTGCTCCTGTTTCAGCAGCTGCAGTCTGCCCGGGACACAGCAGGTGCGCGATGATATGACATCATCGCGCACCCGCAGTGTCAGAGGCAGAGCGGGGAATGATGGGAGAGGAGCGTCTGTAGACGCTCTCTCCTCCATCATTGCATTCAACTGTACCGGCGTCTATACGCCGGTATAGTTGAATGCGACGGCGGGGGCGGCGGATTGAGCGGCCCACCACTGGCACCGGCCCTTCTGGCATTTGCCAGAAGTGCCCTATGGCCAGTCCGGCCCTGCCTCCTGTACATGGGTGACATCAAGCTGTAAGCGAAAAACGAACGAGACATCAATTCACTGCCACCTGACGAGGATCTACAGCAAAGACATCGGATGTCCGATGGACCGGAGAAGTGTGGCTGTTTGGTAATAAAGATAGGCAAGGTAGTAAAGACTGATGGAGTAGAATTACCAGCAGGGCACATAGATGTAGAGACATGCTACAAGTACTTCAGCATCCCACAGTGATATGGTAACCATGATGAAGAGGCAAGGAAAGCAGCAACATCCAAATACCATCAAAGGGTAAGACAGGTCCTGAAGAGCCAGCTCAATGGAAACAATAAGATCCATGCCATCAATACATATGCCCTGCCATTTATCATATATCCTGCTGGCATAGTGTGCTGGCCAAAAGAAAAGATGGAAGCTGCAGATGTGAAGACCAGGAAGCTCCTTACAATATGTGGAGGTTTCCACCCCAAGTCCAACACACAAAGATTGTATACCAACAGAAAGGAGGGTGGTCAAGGAGTGATAAGTGTCCAAGCCACCATCAAGGATGAAGCAAAGAGTATCCAGCAATACATCAGAAAAATGGCAGCAAAGGATGAGATGCTGAGAGAGAGACTAAGGCAGCAACAACTACAGATCTGGAAGGAAGAACAGGAACATGAAATGCCATGGCAAGATAAGCCTCTGCACTGGATGTACCATCGACAGATAATGGAGGGGACTGAAATGGGAAAATCCTACAAATGGCTGCAGGAAGCTGGACTTCAAGACAGCACAGAGGCACTAATCATAGCAGCACAAGAACAGTTGTGAAGTACCAGATCCATAGGAGCCGGGATCTACCGTACAACACGAGACTCAAGGTGCAGACTATGCAAAGAGGCCCTGGAAACAGTCCAACACATAGTGGCAGGATGCAAAATGTAAGCAAGAACAGCATATACCGAACGCCAAAACCAAGTGGTGGGAATTGTATACAGGAACCTTTGCACAGCATATGGGCCAAGTCCCCCTAAGCCCAAGTGGGAGACCCCAGAAAAAGTGGTGGAGAATGAAAGGGCTAAAATCCTGTGGGATTTCAAGATCCAGATGGATAAGCAGGTGTTGGCTAACCAACCAGACATTGTGATAGTAGACAAGGATCAGAAGACAGCAATGATAGTAGATGTAGCAGTGCCAAGTGACAGCAACATCAGAAAGAAGGAATATGAGAAGCTGGATAAATACCAGGGCCTCAAAGGAGAACTGGAGAAGATGTGGAAGGTGAAGGCAACAGGGATTCCAGTGGTGATTGGAGCAGTGTCCTCCAAGTTGGAAGAATGGTTACATCAGACCCAAGGAGCAACATCTGAGCGATCTGTCCAGAAAAGCGGAGTACTAGGGAGAAATAAATATGTATGTTTGCAGTCTGGTGGGCAGTACTGCTCAGTGATTGAAAAGCCATCTCTGCTTTAATTGAATATTGTCTTTAACTCCCTGGACACCTACATACTCCAGGGATTTCAATGATTAAAATGCAAGGTTTGAGGAAGGTTTTCTGTCTGGGTGAGAGAGGGGGCTAATAGTACCTAAACATTTTTATTTCATGCACATAGTAGATCATGTAATACTGCTTGTACCAATCCATCCCATGCTGCCCTCAGATTTCTGGCATAAGATACTTGCCAAATCCACTCTAATGCATTAACACTGCTGCAATAAATCCAAGCACATTTGATTGTGTATTATTCTTATCTAGGCCCGGAAGATCCTGCGGGAGCTGAAATATCAGAAACTCTGCAATGAAGCTGCTACGACAATCGCGGCTTATTGGCATGGAACCCAGGTAATGCACAACATATGCTGCTGATGACCATTTTATTCCCAAACACATATACAGTAGGGGTCCTTGTGGTCTATGAAGAGAGCTACTTATCCATTAACCTGTCACTTACTGTTACGGTAGCCGCACCAGTTGTTCTTCACACCCCTGGTATCTTCACCCCCTGATCACCTGGCTCCTGGACTCCTACCACAACCTTTTTCCACTTTCTAAGCTGCTCTTTAACCTCATTTTCAAATGCACTACAGGCGCGAAGGGAACTGCGGCGACTGAAGGAAGAGGCTAGGAATAAACATGCTATTGCTGTAATATGGGCTTACTGGCTTGGACTTAAGGTATTTCATGCATACATCCAAACCACCATCACCCATCAGCTCTATGATCTGAATATTCACTAACCAAACCAATAACTCACTAGTGCATGCCGGCTCCACAAGCAATTACATACAAAATGCCCCTCATTTGTGTTCAGGTTCGTGAATGCATGCTTGCTTGCTCAATTCTGTGACTGATGAAAGCATTAATTAACCGTAGTGATCAATTTTAGTCTTACATTTCAGTGCATGGATGATGAAGACCTTAGAAGCATGTGCTCGTAAACTTTAACATAGAACTATTTCAAATTGCTAAAAAAGAACTTCAAGAATTAATGTGTTTTTGTGAATTTGCTTAATGTAAAGAATTTTCAACTGATTTCGAATTGATTTAATTACCTAATTTAAAATGTATCTCTTAGTATAAATCATTTATTTATCTGACGCATATATTATCTCTGGATACAAGTTAGTCCACTTAGGAATGTCCCACGATGGGTTATCCCAACTAGACTTTTGTGTATATTACATGCTGTTTGTTGCTTTTACTGCTCCATTGGTGGCAAAGCGGGACAGCATAAAACATGGGAGTACAGAATAATCAATATATATCAACACAGGCCATATATATCTTCAATACATCTGTGCATAGTTAGTATATTGGTATAGTGTGTAGTAGTATCTACATTGTATCAACAAGGGATAAATGGGAGTATGACTGCAGAATCTGATCATGCAGTCAGTCTGCAACCAAGGAGACACATAGGTCAACATAAAAGCTGCAAACAATGAGCAATATCCCATGTGATGGTTTTAGTTTAGTCAATATGCAAAGTTGTTTCATATTTTATTTCTAGTTTAATTTGAAGAACGCTTTTATACTGCGATTTGCATCATATACAGAGGCACACGTGCTCTAAAACACCCCACTACCAGCACATGTCCCCCACGCTATATGCTGAGTTTCATATTGGAATAATAGTCACTTAGAAGTGATCAATTCTCTCTGCCGACATGGTACTCTGTAGATTTTCTTTCAGTTTTTAATATAATGAACCAAGAAATTCCCATTGTCATTCAGCACTGCACATTTTTGGGGTTTTAAAGCTAACCTCAACTCCACCATGTATTATTGGAAAGGGAGACCGCACAAACCTTTGTAACCATTTTTAGTCACTTACAAAGGCAGACCTGAAGGTTAAGGGTACGTCCACACGGGATGTATTTGAAGCAGATTTGCATCTGGATTATCTGGGCGGAAAATGCCGGCACTGTGAATGATCATTGATGGAATCTCATCCACACGCTGTGGAGAAATCTGCAAATTTGGACGCACCCTAAAGCTGACAAGTCTCCGTAATTCCACTCTTAGATGACTGCCATGCGATACATTTTGACATTATGACTGTGATACTAGAACTTTCAGTGGTGGTACTGATCTACACCTGCAGAATCATTAGATCCTTGGTGATGGAGCGTAGTTCAGCACACCAGTAGTATAGATACGCTTGCCATTATCACCCATCCATTTCTGGTGCTTATATGTCTGATTATTCAGGGCCCCAACCTTAGGACACATGGTAATCACTAGAAAGATGATCTCAATGCCCAATTCTTCCCCCAGTACAAGACTGCAATGAAGTGGCGCTTAGATAAAGTGGAGGAGATCCATGCACCCAGATTCTCTGTTTAATTTATATGTGACTGACCTAAAACCACCAAGTACTCTGTTCAGACATGTCGGTGAACCCGATGGAAATAAATGGAGCAGCATAGCACGTTACCATCTCTTTGGTCATCTCAATAGTGGGGCCCCAGTAATCACACAGTAACCACCTATAGTATCCAGATAAGTGATATAAATGTCTTTAGTGAGATAGCACCTTTTATTTCCTTCCAGATAAAGGGGTTGTTCAGTAATTTTATATTGATGATCCATTGTTGTGCCCCTCCAGCGATGAGCTGTTATTGGTGCCGCTAACTGTGCCCAGTTGTGGAGTAAAACTACACAGCACCATCAGTAGTATAGTGGTCGCGGCTGGGTACTACACATCCACATCTCACCGCTTCAGTAGGGGTGGATCTGCAGATCCATGCTGTGGTCACTGTACAGTTGATGGGGCTTTGTAGCTCTGCTCCATCATTGATCACTTCTGGCTGCTGGCACCGATAACAGCTAATCGGCAGGTTCGCACCCCCATTGATCTGATAGAATAGGCCATCATTGTAGTAAAGTACCGAACAACTCCTTTAAAGTATAATCTTTGATTTGTGCATCAGGTCCCCAACCTCACATCCGTTAAGGGATTTTATTTCTTTCATTACATACTTCCAGACCTTTCCTTATGTCTGAAATACTTTCTCGTTTGGGAAGTTCTCTTCTGGTGAATTTTCTTTCTGCCTCCAGCTATGTTTCCACTCAATATCTAAACATTTTAGGCTCGAAGGGAATTGAAACGCTTGAAGGAGGAGGCTAGGCGTAAGCATGCAGTGGCAGTCATTTGGGCTTACTGGCTTGGACTGAAGGTACTCCCTCTACCGATGTAAAATCCATTTATTACTAACACCGCTCTCTGATTGTTTCCTGTCCATGTCTAGCTGTTGGCTGTGGTTCTCGCACACTTCTAAGCATGGTACAAAAGCTGATGGCGGCTGTCTAGGGCTAGGTCTTATGCACACTTGTTTCATTTTTTATACAGAAAATGTTGACAATTTTCCATTGTGTTAAATGTTATTGAGACACAATAATAACCATATAAATGACTGTTTTACTAGTTTAATGATAAATGTAAAGAACGATATGAGTATTTGGTGGTATATCATTTTACTTCTATAGCTGTATATAGTGCCAGCATGTATATACCGTAACTTATAGACACTGTTGTCACTCATTGTCATTGGGAGTCACAATCTAATTTTCCTTCTTTGAAATGTGAAAGGAAACCCACGCAAACACGGGGAGAACATACAAACCCCTCCTGATGTTGTCCTTGGTGGGATTTCAACCTAAAACCCCAACGCTGCAAAGCAAAAGTGCAAACTACTGAGCCAGGGTGCTACGAAAAATGTGCAAATTACTGAGCCAGCGTGCTACCCATAATGTCATTGTATTGCTCACTATATACTCGTTTTATTTCCATGCCTGTCAATCCTATTTATATGGCTGTGTATATTCACAGTATACCCAAAATTCATGTGTAGCGTCACTTACTGTAGTTAACTCCGGCTCAACTGGGCCCTGCACACATTGGATTATCATAGAACATAACCATCTAAATAAAAATCGCACAATTTGTAGCAAGGTGGGACATCCAATGAATGCAGTGGTGTAGTATTTTTTGTGTAACTCAGGTTTATGTAGATTTTTATTTGCAGTCTTTGGTTTCCTAATCCCGGCTCTGGAATTCCATTAATTTGGATTTGCATTTTGCTTTTACTGTGTGGTTATACTATGAAAGGAGGGGGAGAACGTCTCTTATTTCTAGATTGCTTCTAGTCTTCACTTTCCATAACAGTTCAGTATATTTCTCAAACCTTATTTCTGCTTTTCCCGCAATGTTCTCTCATTGAATACCCCCCCTCCCCCGACATCATAGACCACAATTGGTACAAACAATAGGGTTACATCTACAGTCATTTCAATGTTTTAATTCTCTGTAAATGCTTAATTGCAGTTATATATTCACATTCACGTATTTTTATCTGTTCACATTCAGTAAACTCCATCTTCCAAAGTCCATTGTTTTGTGTACGTGTTTTGTATAACAAATGTAGTCTTGACGGCGTAAATGGCAACTAACCAATTTGTGCTCTCTAATCTATTTCCCAGAAAAACCTATGTGGTCAGAGGTGCTTCTGATTTGTCATGGGACCCTCTCATTGAGATAAAGATTCCTTTAACGTTGATTATTTTTCTTATATTTAGGTACGTAGGGAATACCGGAAATTTTTCCGTGCCAATGCTGGAAAGAAGATTTATGCGTTCACAATCCAGAGAATAGTAAGTATTCTATGCCACGGATACTCACTATAATGGGAGAAGCTTAACCTACAGTAGATTTTTATTTACCTCCGTGGTCTCAGCAATTTATCATGTTATATATGTACTTTACTTATAGAAGTCCGACTACTAGAGTTGAGCAGATTGATTCACTGTAAATGAAGTTTGAAACAAATTTTCTGAAATTCGCAGATTCCGATGAAGTAAAATATTTTGACGTTTGATTGGATAGTATCAGCCAGTGGTCGCGCTAATAATGTCAGACGTAGCCACTCGGGTTTTACCTTGTCACATAGTGTAGTTCAGCCATTCGGGTGGGGAAGACCATCTCTCAAGGACCATAAACAATAGGGGCATGGAAAGCTGCAGACGTTTTATGATTTCACTGCCTATTGGTAGGAGGTGAGAACACGGAGCTCAGCATTACATATAAAGGACAAAATCAGAGTGTGGTGTACTACTGCCATGCTTAAAACATTGAAAATGGAAGTGGTCGTCTCAATCTGTGTATAAAAATTAGAAAGATTCAAGTGATGGGGAGGTGCAGGACCTGCAAAGTCTGTGAGACTGAATTGCTTGCGCTGTGATATACTGCAGTCCAGCACTTTAATAACTTATTTCAAATTCTTGACGCACTGCAATCAACGTGGGTAATTTAATACCTCTTTGTCTTAAAGGGGTTGTACACTACTAGAATAACCCTTTCTTGATCCAAATGTTTCCCTGTGAAAATAAAAAGGCTTATTCTCCTCACCCATGCCGCCATTGCTCCAGCGGTTTTGGCACGTGTGTTACTGGAGCTCGCATGCGATTGTTCTGACAAGTGAGCCCTACGCCCAATCAGTGCTGGCATCACTGTCCACAAATCCGGACGTATTCGTAATCAAGAGGAAGTGAGTGGCCAGACACAGCGTATACCCCTTTAAAGGGAATCTTGTCAGTTGAATGAACCCTCCCAAGCTGTCCATATGGGCATGGAGGTCATAGGAAGCGGAATAAAATGACACTGGTATCTGTGATCCAATTTCTTATTCCAGAGAAATCCATATTTTTCTTAATATGTAAATGAGTTGATAAGATCTAGGACAGGACTCAGATGTGCATGAGAATCTGCCTCCAGAGCTTAGTGCAAACAAAAACCTCAGTTACATGCTATATGCTGGGTAATGCCACACAATGGTGGTCTCACCGCAATAAAGATATACACCAACTCCAAGAAAGTGGAGAAACAGGAGAATAAGGAGTACACCGGTGAATTAAATAGAATTTTTTTTAAAATATTTATTAAAGTAATTCATAACAACTAAAATATAAAATGACCCCTTTCAGGAAACAACAAGAGCCATGGAGAAACTACTCATAAATACATCAATATTGCACAAATCTCATGCATCCTGTGATTCTAAAAAAAAAAGTGCAAGTGTCCTAATGGATGAGTCAAGGTAAAAAACCACTTAGTAATATTTCTCAGTAGAAAGGTAAATTAAAAGCCCAAATTGGGCAGGTTCTTACCCAGACAAGATGAGTAGAGCCCCAGGCTAGGTGATAGGCGCCACCCACCCCAAAATTGTTCCAATACAGCAGAGCTGTGAGAGGTGCAGCTGCTAACTTGTTTATTAGAAGACCAAGTTCAGTTCTATTGTACAGTGTTAGGTCTCACGCTGGTAATGTCACCTTTCATTTATAATAGTCTCTGGAGGCAGAGTCTCATGCAGATCAGTGTCCGGACCATAGATCCGAACACCTCATTTACATATAATAAAAACATGGATTTTCTCTAGAATTAGACATCGGATTGCAGATATCATGGTATCGTTTTATGCCGCTTCCTATGACCTACATGCCCATATAGACGGCTTAGGAGGGTTAATCCCAGTGGCAGATTCGCTTTACTGCCATACTATGCTTTGGACCCGCTGTCTCTGGTGGAAACATTAGGGATTGTCAGGCGACAATTTAATCTTTATTTCCCTACTAGGGAAATCTGTCAGCCATAAAATACATTTGATGGACAGAAAGTTAACGTTTATAGACTTTTAAGAAGTTTCTAGAAATGTAAGTTTGAGTTTCTGCTCAGTTTATTTTCTGTTGGAAATTATGTGAGGAGAGCGATTTTACAGTTAAAATTACTTTTTTAGATAATCTTTGTTGTAGCAGATTGTCCAGTATCTTCAAATTCTTAATACTTAGTATTTTATTTATCGTCATCACAGATGCAAAAGTACTTCTTGGAAATGAAGAACAAGGTTCCCTCAGCATCTCCTATCGACAACAATTGGCCAACAAGACCTTACCTCTTCTTGGATGCAGCACACAAGGAAATGAAGAGGATTTTCCATCTGTGGAGGGTATGCATTTGATTTAGCCGGAAATCTGTAATCATCTGGTTTTAACGTTTCCAGAATGTTCATGTTTAGGAGATCTTAGGAAAATATTTCTTTGCAGCTTTGGATCTCAAAAGAGGTGTACAAGCCATCGAGGGATTTCCAAAGGTTTTAGGCTGACTGGTTGAGCCAGTAATGGTGCACGAGGGAGAAATGCTGCTGCTGACAAATCCAGTTCTTATACTGCCAATACAGGAGGAGTGTGTGCTGTTCCTTTTTTTTTTAACTATGGAGTTTAGAAAGCAAATACTCAGTGATATGTCTATATAGAAGATACTCTGATAAGGGTCTACCACTTTTTTTTATTACATTGTGTCTTGATTCAACTGCACTTCCCAGTGACTATTTAAGAAGGACAGAGAAGTCCTGACCAAAGTTGTATCCTCAATTTTGTAAGCAGAATGCACGCAGCTGAAGAAAATGGGGAGTACCACAAAACTTTATAACAGAAGTAACATGTTCATGTTCCTTAACGTTGCCCCTTTTTCTCACCCAAACGATTTCCTCATTTATACTTTACTAACAGTTGGTGTCCTGTCATGTTGAAAATGATGTCTGATCACTGTACCTGCAGGGTATTGTAGAGCAGGATGAGCTGATCAGATTGATAAATATTTTGTTGGAAAATTTTCAGTAACCCTGACATTTTATTCATTGATATCCCTGGTGTTTGAATGCATAGGAGTCTAGTGGGTGGTTATCTGTGCATAATGCTGTCAGTCACTAAATAGGACCACCCACTGGACTCATTCAGACACTAAAAGTTTCAATGAATAAAATCTTTTCCAGCAAATCTATAGATCATCCTGCTCAGCTTCTCCTTCTCCATTACATGTTGGTCACAGATCGGACTGCATGTATAACGTGACAGTTCCCCTTTAACACACAACCTGTAGAAAAGCATGGTCTTGCTGTTCTCTTCAGTTTAACTTCTTCACGACATGCGCTGATGTACGGCATTCCCGCAAACTGCCGTATGGTGCAATGATTATCACCGGGTGTCAGCTATGCATCGAAGCGGACACCCTGCAGTAACTCTCACGATCGGTTCTTTTTAACCCCTGTCAATAGTGATAGCGACAGCAATTGGCCTAGCAGAGGGAGCTCCCTCCCTGCTCTGATCGGCACAACACGAATTCGATCACTTTGAGCCAATAGTGTCCATGGTGACCCCGGGGTCGTAAGAGCAGGAGCTGACATGCCTATTCCCCGTGTACGAGACACTGATCTATTGCCCTGCAAAGCAAAAGCATTGTAGAATATTAGATCAGCGATTGACAATGGAAAGTGATGTCGTCACTGGGACAAGGTAAAAAAAAGTTTTTAAAAAATTATAAGATATAAAAGAAGAAAAAGCAAACAAAAAAAACTCAAAATGAAGAATGAAACAATATTATACCAATTCATACATAAATTTATGTAAAAACAAAAATAAACAAAGTACACATATTTGGTATCTCCGTGTCTGGAACGACCCAACTTTATAAAACTGTCATACTAGTTAGCCCTTCAGTGAACACCCTAAGAAAATAGTGGCAAAAAACTATGCTTTTTACATCGAACAAAAAGTGGAATAAAATGCAATCAAAAGCGCGCTGTAAATATAAATGGCATAGCTGAAAACATCTTGTCCCGCAAAAAATAATCCACCAAAAGCTTCGTCAGCAGAAAAATTCAAAACCTGAGTCGCCCGCTAGGGCCGTGGGGTACTGGGTCCGGTGTTCACAGGGGTATGTCATGGTGGCGGCCCCGTCCGTGGCCCTGGGCGCCCATGTAAAAGGGGTATTGATTAAAGTTTATGTTCGTGACGCCACCTGTGGTATTCGGTCAGTGGGGACCGACGCTGCTTTAAGGGGTCCTCTGGGGTGATTTTATGGCCGCTAGATGTATAACTTCCCACAGGTGAAGTATATCCCCAGGGCTTCCCGGTGTGTAGATGGAAGATGGTGAATGGCGCAGTAAAGAATGAGGACATTTGAGGACATTTGAGGACATGAGGACATTGCTTTTTTTTGGAAGTGCATCTGAACAGCAAGGTGGATTGCTGTTGAGGGGAGATAGAGAGAAAAAAAAAAAAAATCTATAAATCTTCAGCACAGCGAGTGTGAGCGAGCTGAGTGTGACCTGAGCGTAAGTGTGAACGGTGGTAAGTGTGTGACTTGTGATTCAGTGAGGAGGTATTTGGAAGGCCTTTAACAAATACCTGTGTGAATTGGAGTGAGTTGCTGAATTGGGAGTAGCTGTATTCATAAGGAGTTAACTTAGGGTGGGGGCTCATAATTAAGGGGATATAAGGGGCAGCTGTTTGGGGCTCAAGTCCTTTTTGGAAGTGCATCTGAACAGCAAGGTGGATTGCTGTTGAGGGGAGATAGAGAGAAAAAAAAAAAAAAAATCTATAAATCTTCAGCACAGCGAGTGTGAGCGAGCTGAGTGTGACCTGAGCGTAAGTGTGAACGGCGGTAAGTGTGTGACTTGTGATTCAGTGACTTTGGAATCAGGGAGTTTCCAAGGGAGGAATTGCTTCTGGTTTTTTTTTTTTGTTTTTGTTTTTTTTGGTTTAATTAATACTTTGTATTTATTTTTAATTAACGTTTCTGTGTGGTGCAATCCCCATTAGGAAATGTGCTCCACAATTGTTAATGCCATCCAGTGTACATCTTGCCACATGTATGCAGTCCTTGACCAGCCGGTCGAGGGTGCATACTGCTGTGCGAGATGTGAGCACATTGTGCATTTGGAAACCCAGATACTGGATCTAAATGTGCAGCTGGCAACACTGAGATCCATAGACAATATGGAGAGGAGTCTTCTGCTCACTGAGCAGACGCTCAATGGGATAGATGAGGAGGGGGATGGTAGGATGGAGCTGCAGGACAGTGTGGCAGTTAGCTGGGTGACAGATAGAAGGCGGGGTAGAGGGAAGAGTGCCAGGGAGGCTAGTCCTGATCTGGCACACCCCAATAAGTTTGCTAAGTTGGCAGATGAGGGGGGTGCCAGTGCAGGGGTAGCACTGCTGCAGCCAGGCATGTCCTCTGAAAGCCGGAGGAGTGACTGCTCCAGTAAGGAGGGAAAAAGGAGAGCAGGGCAGGCCAGACAGGTGCTGGTAGTGGGGGACTCAATTATTAGGGGAACAGATAGGGCAATCTGTCACAAAGACAGGGATCGTCGGACGGTGTGCTGCCTACCTGGCGCTCGAGTCCGACACATCGCTGATCGGGTGGACAGATTACTGGGAGGGGCTGGTGAGGACCCAGCGGTCATGGTGCACATTGGCACAAATGACAAAGTTAGAGGTAGGTGGAAGGTCCTTAAAGATGATTTCAGGGAATTAGGCTGCAAGCTGAAAGCAAGGACCTCCAACGTGGTATTTTCCGAAATACTGCCTGTACCACGTGCCACGCCAGAGAGGCAACGGGAGATTAGGGAGGTTAATAAGTGGCTCAAGAATTGGTGTAGGAAGGAGGGGTTTGGGTTCCTGCAGAACTGGGCCGACTTCTCAGTTGGCTACAGGTTCTACGCTAGGGACGGGCTGCACCTCAATGGGGAAGGGGCAGCTGTGCTGGGGGAGAAAATGGTTAGAAGGTTGGAGGAGTGTTTAAACTAGGGATTGGGGGGGAGGGTATTCATTTTATAGGAGGGGAAGATAGTGCAGATAGAGACCTGGGCACAAATAAGGAAGTTGGGGGTGGCGGTGGCATGGGGGGTGGGGTTAGAACAGTTAGTAATTTAAGAAAGAATAGAGGTACAGAGAGTAACATCAAGTGCATGTATACTAATGCCAGAAGCCTCGCCAACAAAATGGATGAATTAGAACTAATGTTGTTGGAGCATAATTATGACATGGTGGGGATATCTGAGACGTGGCTGGATGAGAGCCATGACTGGGCTGTTAACTTGCAGGGCTATAGCCTTTTCAGAAATGACCGTACAGATAAGCGAGGGGGTGGGGTGTGTCTGTATGTAAAATCGACCTTAAAACCCATCCTGCGTGATAATATAGGTGAATCTAATGAAAATGTAGAGTCTCTGTGGGTGGAGATAAGGGGAGGGGGAAAAAATAATAAATTACTGATAGGGGTTTGTTATAAATCTCCAAAACTAATGGAAGCAATGGAGAATATCCTCGTAAAGCAAATAGATGAAGCTGCGACTCAAGGAGAAGTCATTATTATGGGGGACTTCAACTATCCTGAAATAGATTGGGGAACAGAAACCTGCAGTTCCAGCAAAGGTAATCGGTTTTTGACAACTATGAGAGACAATTACCTTTCACAACTGGTTCAGGACCCAACAAGGAGGGGGGCACTGCTAGACCTAATATTAACCAACAGGCCAGACCGCATATCAAATATAAGGGTTGGGGGTCACTTGGGGAATAGTGATCACAAAATAATAAGTTTTCATGTAACCTTTAATAAGATGGGTAGAAGGGGGGTGACAAGGACACTAAACTTCAGGAGGGCAAATTTCCAACGGATGAGAGAGGATCTTGGTGCAATTAACTGGGACGATATCCTGAGACACAAAAATACACAAAGAAAATGGGAGACGTTTATTGGCATCCTGGATAGGACCTGTGCACAGTATATACCGTATGGGAATAAACATACTAGAAATAGGAGGAAACCAATATGGCTAAATAGAGCTGTAAGGGGCGCAATAAGGGACAAAAAGAAAGCATTTAGATCATTAAAGGAAGTAGGTAGTGAGGAGGCATTAAATAAATACAGAAAATTAAATACATTCTGTAAAAAGCAAATCAAGACAGCAAAGATTGAGACCGAGAGACTCATTGCCAGAGAGAGTAAAAATAATCCCAAAATATTCTTTAACTATATAAATAGTAAGAAACTAAAAAATGACAGTGTTGGCCCCCTTAAAAATAGTCTGGGTGAAATGGTGGATGAGGATGAGGAAAAAGCCAATATGCTAAATGACTTTTTTTCATCAGTATTTACAAAAGAAAATCCCATGGCAGCCAATATGACTAGTGATAATAATTCCCCATTAAATGTCACCTGCTTAACCCAGCAGGAAGTACAGCGGCGTCTAAAAATAACTAAAATTGACAAATCTCCGGGCCCGGATGGGATACACCCCCGAGTACTGCAGGAACTAAGTACAGTCATTGATAGACCATTATTTTTAATCTTTAAAGACTCCATAATAACAGGGTCTGTACCACAGGACTGGCGTATAGCAAATGTGGTGCCAATATTCAAAAAAGGGGCAAAAACTGAACTCGGTAATTATAGGCCAGTAAGTTTAACCTCTACTGTGGGTAAAATCCTGGAGGGCATTCTAAGGGATGCTATGCTGGAGTATCTGAAGAGGAATAACCTCATGACCCAGTATCAGCACGGGTTTACTAGGGACCGTTCATGTCAGACTAATTTGATCAGCTTCTATGAAGAGGTAAGTTCCGGACTGGACCAAGGGAACCCAGTGGACGTAGTATATATGGACTTTTCCAAAGCTTTTGATACGGTGCCACACAAAAGGTTGTTACATAAAATGAGAGTAATGGGGATAGGGGAAAATATGTGTAAGTGGGTTGAGAGCTGGCTCAGGGATAGGAAACAAAGGGTGGTTATTAATGGAGCACACTCGGACTGGGTCACGGTTAGCAGTGGGGTACCACAGGGGTCAGTATTGGGCCCTCTTCTTTTTAACATATTTATTAATGACCTTGTAGGGGGCATTCAGAGTAGAATTTAAATATTTGCAGATGACACTAAACTCTGCAGGGTAATCAATACAGGGGAGGACAATTTTAAATTACAGGATGATTTATGTAAACTAGAAGCTTGGGCTGATAAATGGCAAATGAGCTTTAATGGGGATAAATGTAAGGTCATGCACTTGGGTAGAAGTAATAAGATGTATAACTATGTGCTTAATTCTAAAACTCTGGGCAAAACCGTCAATGAAAAAGACCTGGGTGTATGGGTGGATGACAAACTCATATTCAGTGGCCAGTGTCAGGCAGCTGCTACAAAGGCAAATAAAATAATGGGATGTATTAAAAGAGGCATAGATGCTCATGAGGAGAACATAATTTTACCTCTATACAAGTCACTAGTTCGACCACACTTAGAATACTGTGCACAGTTCTGGTCTCCGGTGTATAAGAAAGACATAGCTGAACTGGAGCGGGTGCAGAGAAGAGCGACCAAGGTTATTAGAGGACTGAGGGGTCTGCAATACCAAGATAGGTTATTACACTTGGGGCTATTTAGTTTGGAAAAACGAAGACTAAGGGGTGATCTTATTTTAATGTATAAATATATGAGGGGACAGTACAAAGACCTATCTGATGATCTTTTTAATCATAGACCTGAGACAGGGACAAGGGGGCATCCTCTACGGCTGGAGGAAAGAAGGTTTAAGCATAATAACAGACGCGGATTCTTTACTGTAAGAGCAGTGAGACTATGGAACTCTCTGCCGTATGATGTTGTAATGAGTGATTCATTAATTAAATTTAAGAGGGGACTGGATGCCTTTCTGGAAAAGTATAATGTTACAGGGTATATACACTAGATTCCTTGATAAGGCGTTGATCCAGGGAACTAGTCTGATTGCCGTATGTGGAGTCGGGAAGGAATTTTTTTCCCCATGGTGGAGTTACTCTTTGCCACATGGGGTTTTTTTGCCTTCCCCTGGATCAACATGTTAGGGCATGTTAGGTTAGGCTATGGGTTGAACTAGATGGACTTACAGTCTTCCTTCAACCTTAATAACTATGTAACTATGTAACTATGACACAGGTTTGCAGTCTGTTTACCTGGTTTACTGAAGACTTCAAGCAGCCACAGTCCAGGGTTCCAGATCACAGGATAGGCAGAGTCTGATAAGGTCCTCACTAGTGATGAGCGAATATACTCGTTACTCGAGATTTCCCGAGCACGCTCGGGTGTCTGAGTATTTTTTAGTGCTCGGAGATTTAGTTTTCATTGCCGCAGCTGAATGATTTACATCTGTTAGCCAGCATAAGTACATGTGGGGGTTGCTAGGGAATCCCCACATGTAATCAAGCTGGCTAAGAGATGTAAATCATTCACCTGCGGTGATGAAAAGTAAATCTCCAAGCACTAAAAAAATTCTCGGAGGACCCCCGAGCGTGCTCGGGAAATCTCAAGTAACGAGTATATTCGCTCATCACTAGTCCTCACGGTTCTTCTCTCTGTCCCCCATATAGGATAGGACACAAACCCGTATGACAGGTGACTCGAGCCCTTTTCTAAACAATAAATTTTTATTGAAGTTTGCAAAAATAAATGGTACAGGAAGGGAAGGTACTTTAACATTATCCAATAGTACATTGCATCATAAAAAGTATAACAGTCCTTCGTTTATGTTCTAGTACCAGCAATAAACATAACACAAGTCATAACAAAAGACGAGTGTAACAACAAAGACAAACATAGAATGTGGGACAAGGGATCTGGGGGGGGGGGGGAAGGAGAAGGGGACCCGAGAAGGGATTATAGTAAATCTGTATCTGTTTGGGTAGTTTAGTCAGGCGCCTGAGGACTAGGGTTAGACAATCGGGATACCGGTTCCGCAAAAGGGGTGTGGCTTGCATATTCTGCCCAGGGGTGCCAAATAAGTTCAAATCTGTCGACTCTGTCAGTTAGTATAGCAGTTAATTTTTCATTTACCATATACCAGGATAGGCGAGATATAACTCCCGATAAGTCCAATCCTGTTTTTTTCCATGCCGAAGCTATAGTTTGTTTAGCTGCTAAAAATATAAATGTGATAAGGGCCCGGGAATATCTAGGAATATTAGAAATACGCTTATTTAATAGAGCTTCCCAGGGGGTTTTCTTAAGGTTAATATTCGTAACTGAAAGAATCAAGAAATAAACTCTGGTCCAGAACCTTCGAACTATTGGGCATAGCCACCAGATATGGAGCATATCTCCTATGGAGTTACATTTCCGAAAGCAGTTTGGGGAATAGTTAGCCACAGCCTTTGCTACTCTGGCAGGGGTCAGGTACCATCTGGTTAATACTTTGTAGTTAGTCTCCAACATGAGGGTATTGAGCAAACCCCCGGTAGAGGAAGACCAAATTTGGGTCCACTCCGAGTCTGTCAGCATTGAACCTATGTCAGACTCCCAGCGAACGGTATAACCCAGGGACCTCCTCTGAGTTGGGGAATTGATATGTGAATAAAGAAGGGATATGATACCTGGGGCATATGGGTTTTGGTGGCATCTCTGTTCAAAGGGCGTGAAAGAATAAGGGGGGCTGAGTTTCTTAGTAAGGATTGGACAAAATTTGTAAGTTGCAGGTATCGAAATATTTCTCCCGATGGGACATGGTATTTCTCACTCAATACAGAAAATGGGATGATACCATCTACGTTAAAGAGGTGATGAACTCTCGTTATTCCCACAGCTACCCATAATCGGAAGTCCCTAAGGGAATCCATTCCCGGAGGGAACTGGGCATTACCCCACAGGGGGGCCAAGGGCAAAAATGGTGAAATTAAGTGTGAGGAGTATTTTATGGAATCCCAGATTCTGAGAGAATGAACCATGATGGGATTAGTAATTTCTCTCCGGTTTACTGGGAGAGTCCAGAGTATCGTATCAAGGGTACTTGAGTGAAGTTCCGAGGCCTCTAGAGCTAGCCACGGGGGGTTCGGAGTAGGCGTGGTACAACGTCAATTGGCCTAGTTGAGCTGCTTGATAGTATTTTGAAAGGTTTGGAACCCCCAATCCCCCTTTTAGACGATGGCGGTAAAGGGTGGCTCTATTAACCCTAGGGAGACCCCCCTTCCAAACAAAAGAATTAATTGCTCGTTGGGCAATTTTAAGATATTGTGTGGGGACCGAGACCGCGAGGACCCGGAATAGATAAAGTAGTTTAGGGAGAATAGTCATCTTTAGTGCGCGTATTCTGTCGAGCCAAGAAAGATGAAGTTTACCCCATGACTGGAGTATTAGGCGGATTTTACGGAGCATGTGAGGGTAGTTAGCCGCGTATAGCGAACCGTATTCCGATGTAAGTTTCACTCCTAAGTAGTCCAAATGGTTAGAGGTCCACTGAAACGGGAATTCTTGTTTTAACAATGTGGTGACAGAGGAGGGGAGATTGATATTCATAGCATAGGACTTAGAGGGATTAATTTGTAAACCCGAAATGCGCTCAAAGTTATTAAGAGTTTGCAGTAAAGCTGGGAGGGATGAACGAGGTGATGTTAAGAGGAGCAGCATGTCGTCAGCAAAAAGGAAGAGTTTATGGGGAACTGATGCTATAGTGGCACCCTGGATGGATGAATTGAGCCGAATGTGTATCGCCAAGGATTCAAAGGCTAAAAGAAATAAAATGGGTGATAAGGGACAGCCTTGGCGAGTGCCTCTTTGAATAGGGAAGCGTGGGGAGGAGAAGCCGTTGTATCTAACATATGCTGAAGGGGAGCTATAAAGGGCCTGAAACATTGTAAGAAAGCAAGGAGGGAAACCCCACTTCCGCAAGACCGCAAACAGATAAGGCCAAGAAACGGAGTCAAAGGCTTTTTTAATATCAAGCGATAATAACATGCTTGGTAAATAGCGCTGTCTGCAATGATGCAGCAGGTGAGAGACTCGTCTTATGTTATCTGATGCTTGTCTATTGGGAACAAAACCCACCTGATCTCTATGTATTATGGTCCCCAGCCCTGAGTTTAACCGTTGAGATAAAATTTTAGCTAATATTTTAAGGTCTATGTTAATTAGAGATATTGGTCTGTAGTTGGACCATGCTAACTGATCAGAATTAGGCTTAGGTATCATAGACACAGCTGCTATCAACGATGCTTCTCCAGGTTTATTTCCGTCTCTCAAGGAATTAAAATAATTAGTAAGGTGGGGTATTAAGAGTGGGGCATATGGCGAAGTTTTCAATTGAGTCTCAAGCACTGATACCCTATCCTCCAATTCAGCCTCTCTCGCGAGTCTCTCTTTCCTCCTACGGGAGGCTACTTGAATACACAGGCCTCTCAATACTGCCTTGTGCGCTTCCCACAAAGAAATCGGAGAAGAGGCTGACTGAAGATTGAGAGAAAAATATTCTTCTAGGTGGCCTTTTAATTTTAAAGCGATCTCAGGGTAGGAGAGCAGAGAATCATTCAGGGTCCAATTAAATGAATATGGTTTAGGGTGCAGCGCGGAACATATAAGCAAGATTGGGGAGTGGTCAGACCATGGGGTGGAAAGGATGGAAATGTTAGAGATGTTGGGAATGAAGGATGGATGGGCAAATATGTGATCTATTCTAGTGTGGACTAGGTGTCGCGGGGAAAAATACGTATAATTTCTTTGAGAGGGGTGCAAGTCCCTCCACAGGTCTACCCATTGGTATTGGGAAAGGAGTTTATTAAGAGAGGGCGAGTCCGTCGACGGGAGTGGTGATGGGATAATAAGGGATTGTGCAGTAGTTGACCTATCCAAATGGGGTTTGAGCATACAGTTAGTCACCGCAAAGTATCGTGGCTCCCTGGGCATGTTCGGTGATTAGTTCACATAATGTAGAGAAGAAGGCGGTTTGATGGGTGTTAGGGGCATAATATGAGACGATGGTGACCAGTTCGTCTGAAATAGTGCCTGTAACTATCAAATAACGCCCTTCCTTATCAGCTACTAAGGATTTAAAGACGAAGGGAACGGACTTCTTAAAACAAATGGCTACACCTTTAGTTTTATTAGGGACGGTGGCTAAATAATATAATGGGTAGGAAGCGGACAAGAACTTTGGATAAGAACTGGCAGAGAAGTGCGTCTCTTGGAGACAGACCACGTCGGCCCTTTGAGACCTATAATAGCGAAAGGCCTTGGTACGTTTGTGTGGAGAGTTCAAACCTCGTACGTTATGTGAAATGATCGTTAACGGCATGGTAAAGAGATATGGGGATCGCCTATGTTAGCTATCACTCGTGTTTTCGGGTTGGAAGTGAGGAGGTCCTCCTAACTTAAGCGAGGTAGGTTGCCTTTACTCGGGTGGAAGATGGGGGGGAGGGGGAGGATTGAGTAGTCGGAACAGCACAAGTAAGGAGAGTTGGGTACAACAGGGATATAAGGGTAACAAGGGAAACCATAACATTGGCTAAGCACAACGTGCTGAGCGGCAGTGTATAAGGACACTGTAGGGGCATAAGGACAGTTCAGGGACAACGCAATTTAGAGTAAACCTAATAATTAGATGTATAGGAGGGGGGGGGGGGGTAGGTGTGGGAAAGCTGGGTATGTGAAACACCAATAAGGCCTAGCTGTATATCAGGACTACATGTGTGTTGTCAACTATGCCAGACCTATAGGGGTGGCTATGAAGGGAGACCCTACAGCCACAATAACTCACCAAAACAATACATGGTGTGAAGTCCGTATCGATAACCTGAAAATACAAATATAATACAAATAATATAACGGAGCATAGCAAGAAAAAGAGACCCTCTCAGGCATTCATAGCTGGTGAAATAACATTTCGGAACCGAATTCCAAATAGGCGGCCAGTAAGGGCCTAGCACCGAAGAGTCCTAGAAGGAAACTATAAAACAATCTTAAACTGTAAAATGAAGAGACACTAAGATGCATCAATATTATTAACACCAACTTTCTGTCTGCTATAAAACAGCCAAGAAAATAAAAGGGAAAAAAGGTAATATTGATACTAGAGAGTTCCAAGGCTGTAAACGTGAATTGTCTAGGTATATATCCAAGCTCCATGTAGAGCTATGGTAATCGCTGGATCTCAAGGGGGGTCCGATGAGACCTGCGGTTCAGGTCGTCTGTCCCCCGACCGTGGCATTGACGATGATGGCAGTGAGGCATGTGAGGGGGGATTCATAAGCTGCAACTTGGTGAGGCAACGGCTTGCTCCTTCTGGGGAAAGGACCGTATGGACCATCTCTCCGTGGGTGAAAATCAGCTTAAAGGGGAATCCCCAGCGATACTTAATGTTTTTGGAACGTAAAACTTCCAAATATGGTCTCATTGCCCGTCTTTTCGCGATAGTAGTGGGGGCCAGGTCCGGGAACAGTTCGTAGGAGTGTCCCTGGAAAACCAAAGAAGTAGAATTTCTAGCGGCTTGGAGAAGTTGATCTTTAGTTTTATAATAATGTAGCTTTAAGATTATGTCCCTCGGGGGGCCCTTGGGGTTTTTCCTGGTTATGGCTCTGTGAATACGGTCCATCTCAAGGCGTTCGATGGAAATGCCTGTTAGGAGTTCCTGGAACAGGGCTGTAGTTGTAGATTGAAGGTCTGTGATGGTTTCTGGCAGGCCTCTAATTCTAATATTGCCCCTACGAGCACGATTCTCAAAGTCCTCGAGCTTATTATTGAGGGTATAAATCTCCTTGTGATGCGCCTCTATGTCTTTTTCATGGGTAGCAATGGTGGTGAGAGACGAATCCATTTTGTCCTCCAAGTCTGAGGTACGAGATCCCAGCTCCCTAATTTCCTTCGTTAAGTCTTTAGTCAGTTTGTCAGACATTTTGGATAGTTCCGTATGTAAAATAGACTGAAATTGAGAGAGTAGAGCATTATGATCCGGAGCAGGGGTACTCGGAGTCCTGGTGGTAGAGGCTGGGATTGTTTCGGACTCTGCTCCGTCTATTATGGAGGAGTTGGAGGATTCGGACTGGGAAAGAGGTCCAGAAGGCATATTATCCTCTAGATCGGTCAGCGCCTGGAATCTATTGCTAGCATACCTAGGATTATTTTTGCGCTGCTTAGTCATGGGAGCGGTTGGAGTAGATGGAGAACCACGGTTTTATATGACCAGCTTGAAGAAGTAGAGTCAAGGATGATGCATACTGTGCGTTGTCCCTTACTGGGATTGGGGGGGAGCTGAGTTCAGGCCATTAGAGTGGCCTCAGAGGCCTAAAATTAGAGCACCACAGTCCATGCCACCTGATAATGAAGTGTCGATAATGTCTGGAGAGCTGCCAGGGCTAGGATTGTTGGGCCCGTGGAAGTGTTGTATGGGCAGAGGTTCACTACTGTTCTGGCCAGGGACCGCCGCACAGAACACTATGGCAGGACAATCTAATGATCAACTCTTGAGATCTTTGTTGCACTTAAATAAACCCAGTGGGATGAGAGAGAGAAGCGCAGTTAATGTTATAATGTATGGCAGTCACACTGGATAAATCCCCCTTATTACAGCGCAGAAGAGAGGTGGAAAAGCTAATCCTAGCATGTGCTTTTCTCTAAACTGTTCCAGGGGTTAATATGTAGGAGACCGAGACTGAGGGGGCGGAGCTTGCAGCGCCGGCCGTGAGCTGTTGTCCCCACTTGTTCGGGGTTATCAGCCACAACCACGCCGCTGCAGCCGCACCACAGGAGAGAGCCCTCCGAGTGCTGGTCCCGGGACTCCTTACCTCCGTGCCTGAAGTCCCTGGGGACGATGCTTCCGGTCCACCGCCGATCGGTGCCTTGCTCCCAGGAGTTGCTTCAGCTGCGTCTGATTCAGGCGTCTCTTCTGCGACGCCCACTCTCCTCCCGACTTGCCGCTCTGCAGGTGTCTTCGCGGGAAAGTTCCTCCGCTCCGAGGCTACGGCGTCTCTTGAAGTCTAGCCGGCTGCCGGGGATTTCTTTCTCCTCGGACGTCGCTGCTGCAGACTTCCTCTGCCCCTCTCCCCCTCAGGGGATTCGCTCCAGAAGGGGCGTTTTACAGTCAATTAACTGCCCGGAGAGGTGGTGAGCGGTGTCCTGGTCTCAGTAGGAGAGTCGCAGTGGTCCCTTTGCTCTCTGCTGCAGACAGGCAGTGCCCGGAGAGCACAGCCCGCTTTGCTTGTGTCTCACCCTCCCTTGTATGGGGGAGACCCGGTGATTTCTTCACAGGCGCTGAGAGCTGTGGACAGGTCAGGGAAAGGGAAAGATCCCGGGATCTAATTCAGCCCTCCAATACCTTGAAGCCTTGGTAGTAGTCCAGGTGAGAGGTTACAGTTCTTGGGTCCTGGTAGTGATCCACAACCCTGGCTTTCTTTGCCCAGTAATATAAGGGCCTAGGTGGATGATTTGCAGCAGGCCGGATGCAAGGCCTCAGCCATGCGGTGCGGTCCCAAAAAAGTCCAAATTTCGTCCAAAGGCCACAATACTGGTCTCAAAATGATGCTTATGATCTGTACAGACCGTGTCCAGTATTAAAAGTTAGAAAAATACGCTTTATAGGGTAGATGGGTGCCGATTTAAGAGGATGCCTCCACAGAGCTCACTGGCAGCACACCCTACTCCATTGCTGCCTAGGCCACGCCCCCGACTCGAGCCCTTTTTACAGGGTCTCTATCACGACCCGGGCTCTATGTGTCACTGTGCCTCCTGGGTATTGTGGCGGACAGGTAACTTGCAGTTCAGCTGTCCTGCCAGTTTCTGCTGTAAGCCTTAGAGTCCCTTACAACCTCGGTGTTCCGGCTAACGGTTATCTGCGCTTTAGAGGGGGATCGCTCATTCGCAGCTGTCTTCCTCTGATGTCACTCTCCTGTGCTACGCTCTCCTATACGCTCGCTGCAATTTGTTCTGCTTCCTTCCCCTCTGTCTCTCTGACAGGAACTAACTCACTTTCCCTCCAAACCACAATATATATAGGGGAGTCACCTAGGAATAGGATCAAAAGCTCCCCCTTGTGGCCTGGAGTGTGAACATGTTGCATGTTTGTGTTTACCTGGTGAAAGTTATCCTTCCTTGCCTCCAAGCGTAACATCACCCTCCCCGTGAGGAAAGCAATGTCACTGTGACGACCAGGATCCTGGGGCGTCACATATATCTCTCAGAATACATTGATGTAAAAATATATATATATTTTTAAATTGCTTGTGTCAAAGAGCAAAAAAGGAAAAATGATAGAAATCTGGTATCTCTGTAATCCTCAACTCTATGTTCCAAAAAAACAAGCTTTCACATGACTCTCTAGGCAGAAATATAGAAAAATTATAGCTCTGAAGATATGGCAATGCAAACACTTTTTTTGTGTAAAAAAAAAAACAAAAAAAAACCAAACAAACATTTTTTAGTGTGATGGCAGCCAAACATAAAAGACCCAACTATATAAATCTAGTATCTCTGTAATCGCACTGACCTGAAGAAAAAAGTAGTGAAGGCTCTGGAGAAGTGAAATGGCTCCTGTCCTCCCAAAAGAAATCCAGCGAATTTTGCGCTCCCAAATCCAAATGCTCCTCTCCCTTCTGAGCCGCAGTGTGCCTAAACCACTTTTAGCGTCCACTTGTTTTGCTTTTCTGTAGTGAGGAGTGCCTGCTTAATTTACGGGTGTGTGTTTCCAGAAGCCTGAGCTGGTCACTACAACGTACTGGACACTACAATGGCAGATTTGCAATTTTCAATTGTTTAGGCACATCAGGGGCTCTACAAATGTGCAATTTTGCGCTCCAAAAGTCAAATGGTGCTCCTTCCCTTCCGAGCTGTACCGTGTGCCCAAACAGTAATTTTCCACCAAATATGGGGTATCTGCGTACTCAGGAGAAATTGCACAACAAATTATGTGGTCCATTTTCTCCAGTTACCCTTGTGAAAATGAAAAAATTTGTGGCTAAATCAACATTTTTGTGATAAAAATGTAAAATATTATTTTTTTTCTTCCACATTGCCTTAATTCCTGTGAAGAACCAAAGGGTTAATAAATTTCAAATTGGCTTTGAGAACTTTGAGGGGAACAGTTTTTACAATTCTCACTATTGGCAATTTACTGTCACATAGGCCATTCAAAGCCACTTCAAAAGGAATGTGGTCCCTAAAAAAAAAAAATAAATTTGTAAACTTTGTTGAAAAAATGAAGAAATGCTGACAAACTTTTAATCCTTCTAGCAAAAGAAAATTGTTAAATTGTGCTGATGTAGATGGATGTGGTAAATGTTGACAAGTCTGCAGTGTCACTCTAACTACAGATTTGTAAATCCTGAAAAAATACATCTATTTCTGTGCTGAGGAATAAATTAACACTCGCACATTTACTTAAAGGGGTTGTTCGGTCTAAAACTGTAAGTCTGCAGTCACTATGTGATGGTGTGCTGTGAGGAGTGGAGTCTCCTGTGTTGGCACCGGGAACGACGGTCACGTGATGGCAAGTATGCGCTATGTATGCTCCTGGCCAGAATCCAATGAAATTATTTCCAGCCTCACGCACTACACTTACATTGAGCGAGCTGGAAACACTCTACAGCAGAGGTGGGCAATTTATTTTCCAGAGGTGTCATATGAGGGACTGTGACTGTTGTGGAGGGCCAAACCAGAAGGCTGAAAATAATTCTGCTCAATATTAATATTAACATATTAATTACAATTATTTTTTTATATTAATATTGAGCAGAGTGAAGTATGCCGACATCTCCCTATATACTGTTTGAGCCCACACACAGCCCCTTCTATAGAACGTATAAGCCCCACATAGTCTCTATATATACAGCATGAGCCCTCACATAGCCTCCCCATGTTTGGCATGAGCCCTCACATAGCCTCTATATATACAGCATGAGCCCTCACATAGCCTCCCCATGTTTGGCATGAGCCCTCACATAGCCTCTATATATACAGCATGAGCCCTCACATAGCCTCCCCATGTTTGGCATGAGTCCGCACATAGCCTCCCCATGTCCGGCATGAGCCTCCCCATGTCCGGCGTGAGCCCCCCCCATCAGCCTCCCCATGTCCAGCTTGAAACCCGCCATTAGCCTCCGCATGTCCGTCATGAGACCCCCATGTCCAGCATGATACCCTCCATTAGCCTCCCCATGTCCAGCCAAACATCCCATACACATGGGAAAAAAAACCTTACTCCGATTCATCCCGAGGATGCAGACAGCACTGCGCCACTGTTTTCAGCTTCTCGGCTGTCTCTGTAAGTGGGCTAGACTGGAACAGCCAGGGGGCCAGATAAAACCCACGGGCTTCATTTTGCCCAGGTCTGGTGTAGATGGATTGTGGCCAGGAGTATGTCGCGCATACATGCAATCACATGTGTTCTGTCTCCATGTAAGGCGATTGGAGGTGTAGCTGAATAATAAGGTGGTGTCAGATTAGTCCTACATGTGACCGCTGTTCCTGGCACTGACACCGCATAGTCCTTACAGTGCGCAGACTTGTCGTTTTAGACCAAACAACCCCTTTAATGAAATGTGAGAATAGAAATTTATTCCTCAGCCGAGAAATACATGTAATTTCATGTGACTACATTGCCTTGCATGTAAAATATGCTGCAGAATAATGGCACTTGCATAATCTGTGTAAACCTAGCATAATAAATAACCATTGGTGATGTTTGTCTTTACCCCTTTTACTTAAGATTATGTAATTTAAAGAATAACACTAGTACAAAGAGTCATGCCATGTACGGTACATACGGTAGTTTTCCGAGCATGGCTTTATATCTGACTGAGAAAGTCTGGGTCTATAATATAGCAGCTCACATGGAAAAAAAACAGAAAAATTAGTATAAAAGTAAAGTAGAACTTTTAATAAGTATGGTTAAAAATAAGACTAACAACAATAAAGACACACCGCACACACGAGTGCGCCCTCGATAAACCCTACATGTATAATGCCTAGCCTGTATTCCTGCCTAGCAGCGGAGGTTGGCACCCTATAAATATATACACGAAAATGGCACTCCCGCTCCTCGGCAGCTGTCCCTTCTTGTCCTGATGCGACCTGTAAAGTGATATCAAACCACTACAGTGTCACGGGTGTGCCAGATGCGACAGACAGTCATTTTGGATCTGGCTGTAGAAGGTCATTGTGCTTGGCTTTGCAAGCACCTTCTTGATT
This sequence comes from Ranitomeya variabilis, assembly GCF_051348905.1. NCBI lineage: Eukaryota > Metazoa > Chordata > Amphibia > Anura > Dendrobatidae > Ranitomeya > Ranitomeya variabilis. The sequence goes on from NC_135238.1 coordinate 81,277,117, forward strand.
TTCATCTCTGTATAGAGTGATATTCTTCTCCCTTTAAGACCTAGCAGCAACCTCCACCTTCTGCTGCTTCTGCACACCCTTGCTGCATATTTAAATACAGAGTCCCTTCAGCAAGGTGCTGGTGTTGGCTCTATTTACCTCTGTCTGTTGGAAGTGCTAGAAGTCAATTAGTTTCTTCTTGGAGGATTGCTGGCATGTGCTCTCTTTTGTCGTCTAGCACTCACCCCTTCCCCTCCCTATCCAGGGTCTATCGTTAGGGGCAGTCAGAAATTAGGCTCCTGCTTGGCGATAGGTGCAGATCCTATTTAGGGACGTTTAGGGCAGGCAGGGTGTTATCAGATCTGCCTAGGGTTCTCCACTCCTCCCTTTCCTAGTGTTTGGACTCCCCCTCCCTCTTCCCATTATGCACCTAGCTTCTCCCTCACCCAGCGTGACACACACAGACGTTCCACAATAGATACGTTCCAGCCTAAACACCATAATATATTGTTCAAGGCTGTAAACGGGGCTATTGCAGGTAGAGATCAGAAATGGTAAACCTCGAAGCAGAGCCTACCCATATGTATATAGTAGGAATTGTAGATGCTTCCCAATGATAAAGAGATGAAAACAGATATTTAAATAAATAATCATACCCCTAGGTTTAACCTGAACTGTATCCTAAAATCTGGACACCTGCTTAACCAGCGGAGGTTGGCACCCTATGTTACAATGGATATGCTCCACGGCAGCTGTCTGTAATATACCCTATTAAGTCTCTGTTCTAACAGGGAGTAGTAGATTGTAATCTTAACCCTGGTGAAATCAAGGAACAACACAGTGGAATTGATCAGTATACACCATCAGTATTAGATATGGAAAGATGCCAAAGTATAAAAACAGGCTCAGGAAACACAAGAGGGAACTTAACAAATGGATCAAGCTTCAACTTCAATGCGTTTCACCCATGAGGATCATCAGGAGGTAAGATGAATTTTATCACTTTACAAGGTGCATCAGGGCAAAAAGGGACAGCCACCGAGGAGTGGGGGCGCCATTTTCATGTATATGTTTATAGGGTGCCAACCTCCGCTGCTAGGCAGGAATACAGGCTAGGTATTATATTTGTAGGGTTTTTCTAGGGTGCACCCTTATGTTTGTGCTGTGTGTCTTTATTGTTAGTCCTATTTTTCACCATACATATTAAATGTTATATTTTACTGTTATACCCATTTTTCTTGGGTTTTTCCATGTGAGCCGCATGGAATTTATTTTTTTTTTTTACATTTCTTATGGTAGTTTTGTTCATGGTTTGTTTTTTTTTTTTAAAGCTGAAAAATACTGTGGCAAGATGTTACTTTCAAATATATATCAAAATACGTTCACATGCTGCATTTTTGCCACATTTTTCTGCTAGTTTTTTTCCATGCTGTTTTTTTCTTATAGATTTGAACCATCAAAGCATTTCTTGAAATCTGCAGCATGTCAAATCTTTCAGTATTTTTGCAGTATTTTTCACCCTTTCAAATGAATGCGGACAAAAAATGTATCAAAAACGCACATAAAAATGCATGTATTTTATGCAGTATTTCTACTTCAAACACTTGAATATTTGCAGCAGAATTTTCTGTACCAAAAACAGACTAGTTCAGAAAAAAATGACATATGCATGTTTTCCTTTTTTGGGGTGTTGGGAGGAGAGTCAATAATAAATAGCGTATATATTTTGTATACGACGTCCATGCATTTTGTTTCCAGAGTAATTTAGGCAAGCTTATGGGGAAAAATTTATACAGGTGCTTCTCACAAAATTAAAATATCATCAAAAAGTTATTTTATTTCAGTTCTTCAATACAAAAAGTGAAACTCGTATATTATATAGAGTCATTACATTTGGTCTATTTCAAGTATTTATTTCTGTTAATGTTGATGATTATGGCTTACAGCCAATGAAAGCCCAAAACTCATTATCTCAGAAAATTAGAATACTTTATAACACCAGCTTGAAAAAGGATTTTAAAATCTGAAATGCTGGCCTACTGAAATGTATGTTCAGTAAATACAAATGCGGTAAATGCACCCGGGGCTCCTTTTGCATCGATTACTGCATCAATATGGCGTGGCATGGAGGTGATCAGCCTGTGGCACTGCTGAGGTGTTATGGAAGCCCAGGTTGCTTTGATAGCAGCCTTCAGCTCGACTGCATTGTTGGGTCTGGTGTCTCATCTTCCTCTTGACAATACCCCTAAATTCTCTATGGGGTTAAGGTCAGGTGAGTTTGCTGGCCAATCGAGCACAGTGATACTGTTGTTTTTAAACCAGGTATTGGTACTTTTGGCAGTATGGACAGGTGCCAAGTCCTGCTGGAGAATGAAATTTCCATCTCCAAAAAGGTTGTCAGCAGAGGGAAGCATGAAGTGCTCTAAAATTTTCTGGTAAACAGCTGCGCTGACTCTGGTCTTGATAAAACACAGTGGACCTACACCAGAAGATGACATGGCTCCCCAAACCATCAATGATTGTGGAAACTTCACACTAGACCTCAAGCAGCTTGGATTGTGGCCTCTCCACTCTTCCTCCAGACTCTGGGACCTTGATTTCCAAATGAAATGCAAAATTTACTTTCATCTGAAAACACCTTGGACCACTGAGCAACAGTCCAGTTCTTTTTCTCATTGGCCCCAGGTAAGATGCTTCTGGCGTTGTCTATTGGTCATGAGTGGCTTCACACAAGGAATGTGACACTTGTAGCCCATGTCCTGGATACGTCTGTGTGTGGTGGCTCTTGAAGCAATGACTCCAGCAGCAGTCCGCTCCTTGTAAATCTCCCCCAAATTTTTGAATGGCCTTTTCTTAACAATCCTTTCAAGGCTGCAGTTATCCCGGTTGCTTGTGCACCTTCTTCTGCCACCCTTCTTCCTTCCACTCAACTTTTCATTAATATGCTTGGATACAGCACTCTGAACAGCCAGCTTCTTTACCAATGACCTTTTGTGGCTTACCCTCCTTGTGGAGTGTGTCAATGACTGCCTTCTGGACTTCTGTCAAGTCAGCAGTCTTTCCCATGATTGTGGAGCCTACTGAAACAGACTAAGGGACCTTTTTAAATGCTTAGGAAGCTTTTGCAGGTGTTTTTTTGTTAATTATTCTAATTTACTGAGATAATGACTTTTGGGTTTTCATTAGCTGTAAGCCAAAATCATCAACATTAACAGAAATAAACATTTGAAATAGATCACTCTGTAATGACTCTATATAATGAGTTTAACTTTTTGTATTGAAGAACTGACATTAACGTTTTGATGATATTCTAATTTTGTGAGACGCACTGCAAAATGTTCAGTTTGTCTGATTTTTCTCTTTATAGGTATATTTTTGAGTAAAATGTAAATTGTTCTTTTATTCTATAAACTTCTGACATGTCTCCGAATTTCATAAAAAAAAAAGGAAACTGGAGTACATATCCGAAATGGTATAAAAGAGTATACGTTTATTATATACTATATCAAAGGCAAAAAATGCATTTTAAATACAACATCAAAAAATTGTTACATGTTCAGCAAGGAATACAAGATAGAACTAAAGAACGGTGTGACCTCCTAAGACTGCTACAAATATAATCCATAGTAAAGTGCTTAGTGCTTTAGAGATAGATGGGGAAAGTAAACGGGACAGGGTGCTACGTACATCGGGTATAATAGTGTGTGGACGTTAGACTGCCACATGGGTAAAGAACTCGGGGTTGGGGAAGCATTTACAGTGATGAGTTTTTTGTGATCTTGGACTCCTGCACTTACCTGCGCCAGAAGTGCTACTCTAGTCAGGGACTGGAGCAGCATTTCTGGTGTAGAAAACTCTGGAGAATTGATATTCGACAGGAGGCGTAGCCACACCCCAACTCCTCCCAAACTCCGCCAATTTCTGTGGATCGGTCCAAAGTGGCATGAAAATGCCAAAAGTTACAAAACTTTGTGACTCTTCAAAGCTTTTACACCAGTCTTGTGGCGAGAAAGCTTTGATAAATCGGCCCCATGGTGCTTTTTTACAATCATTTTAAAATACAAGAAGAAAGTGTGTGCAGGAACCCTTAGATATTAGCCTGGGATCCCGATATTGTTCTGCTTCAGTTCTCAATAATTGCTGCTCCGTTTAAATGGGGGATGGCTATAAATTTGTTTATGGAGGAAATGGTGACATTCCATTCCTGCAGCGATTATAAGCTGGCTTTCTCTTACAGCTCACGTGAACTTATATAATGAATGCAGCTTTTTGTAATATGCCAGCAGATTCCTCGCAAATGGTGCTTTTCATGAATCTATCATTGTCCATGTGCAATCACAGAACGTGTTGGGATGTGTTCACATGTTGCGTCTACATTGGATTGTAGTCTATCTGTGGTACTGAAAGTAATGGCTTTCAGATCTGCTCCACAATTTTTTCGTAATGCTGTAATAGGGGTACTAAAGCACTAACCTTGTTATCTGGGACTAATTCACCATGTTCTGTCTAAAGCTTTCAGTTTTCATCCTTCCATGAATTCTTGGGGTCTCGTGAGCATAGTATGGATGGTGCCCAACATAAACCACACTGAACACAAGCACACCTGCGTCATTTTTGTTACAGACATACAGCCACTCTGTGACAGAATGGTTCTGTTGCCGTATGCTTAGTCATTCCTCAGCTATGGATGCCAGAGCCTGGTGCTAGGCTTTTTATGGTACTCCTATAGAAGTGAATGGAAGTTACAAAACTGCGTATATCGCCCTGCTGGTCTGTCTAATCCTATCCACTTCTACCCGCTGCGTACAGACCTCAATCTCCGCTATCAATGTCTGAGCTGAGAATACCCTTTTAATAATGAGAACATTATTACAGTGGAGTAAACCTCTGAAGTATGGTTTGCACTGATAAGACTGCCTTGTGCTACTGTATCAAAATGGAGGAACAGTACGATCCCATACGTTTCTATGGGCGTCTTCTTATGGATCCATGAGACGTAGGTCCAGAATACAGACCCGAGTCTGGGACTTGGTGACCTGCTCCTTTTGTCACCAAATAGTGCTAGCTCCGTTTTATTTTTTTTTTTGTAAAAACACAGGAATTTACTCTCTCTGATTTTTATCTGTAAGGAATTGCTTTATCTATTATTATTATTATTATTATTATTATTATTATTATACATTTTTATAGCGTCATTTATTCCATGGCGCTTTACATGTGAAAAAGGGGCAAATATAGACAAATACAATAAATATGAGCAAAAAACAAGGCACTAACAGGTACAGAAGGAAGAAAGGACCCTGCACGCGAGGGCTCACAGTCTGCAGGGGATGGGTGAGGATACACTAGGAGAGCTGGTTGTGCGGCGGTTCAGTAGGTTGAGGATCACTGCAGGCTGTAGGCTTGTCAGAAGAGGTGGGTCTTCAGGTTCTTTTTGAAGGTTTTTATTGTAGGCGAGAGTCTGATGTGTTGGGGTAGAGAGTCCCAGAGTATGGGGGAAGTATGGGAGAGAAGTCGGTTCTGGGAAGAATAGATAAGAGGGGAGTAGAGAAGGAGATCTTGAGAGGATCGAAGGTTGCTTTTAGATAAGTACCGGGAGACCATGTCACAGATGTAAGGAGGAGACAGGTTGTGTATGGCTGTGTATGTCATAGTTAGAGTTTTGAACTGGAGTCTCTTGACGATAGGAAGCCAGTGAAGGTCTTGGCATAGGGGAGAGGCTATTCAAATTGACTGCCTTATTTTAATTTTTGGCTCAACATTTTGGTTTTTTTTGGAGCCAATTGAAAGATTTCTATAACTTTTATGATCTTGAGTTACAAAGTTCCAGGTCTTTTTGTTCCAGATCCACATTGAGGAGACGGGTGGGTTTTATGCCGATTATAAGATGTTCTAATTGATGTTAATGATTTATTAGTGGAGAGGTCTGTGTCATAACTCCCAGATCAGACCAAGTGCCCGCTTATGATCCACCCATTATACATGTATTTGCAAACATTTTAATGGAGATACTCCATTGGTCTTGCAACTGAATATTCTTTTCCACAGATTTCTAGGGGGGGTTGATGAATCTGTATAAAATGCCGGCTATAACTGCTATGGCTTAGTGCTGCGGTTTCATAAGAACTTACAGCATTTATTACAATGTGATTTTGCGAGAGGTCACATATTGTAGTCAAAATGCATTAATGTACACTTTATAAAGTCTGCATTGTAGGAGATCAAACATTATACAAGGCCTATGATTTGGGGATGGCCCTTTTAAAAGTAAAAACATTATTAATCCATAGGCATTTACATGGAGTTTGTTACCCCCTTTGCAGCTTTAACAGCTTCCAGTCTTCTGGCCACATTTTTTACAAGGTTTTCATTTGTGTCTGTGGGAACAATTACCAATTCATACAGAGGAGCATTTATGACATGAGACACTGATGATGGATGAGAAGGCCTGGTTCACAATCTCCTTTCTAGTTTATCCCAAAGGTTCTGGATGGAGTTGGGGTCAGGACTCTATTCGGCCACTGATGATCTTCCACACAAAATGTGCCCTACGGAGCCCTTGAGGACCTTGCTTTGCGCCCTGGGGCAAAGTCATGCCAGAACACAAAATGTCCTTCCCAAAAAGCTGGAAGCTACAATTGACCAAAATGTCTTATGCTAAAGCATTAATATTGAATTACCTGGAACTAAGGGGCCTAGGCCAGCCCCTTAAAATGAACCCCATAGCGTTGGCGCCACCAAATTAAACATCTGACGCAATAGGACGGGTAACGTTCTCCTGGTATATGCCAAACTCTGATTCATCCATCAGACAGTCAGATAAACAAGTGTGATTCACCATGCCACAAAACATGTTTCCACTGCTTCAAAGTACAAATGTGGCGTATTTTACACTGCTCCTTCTGACAGGTGGCATTGTGCTTGGTAGCATAAGGCTTGCATGCATCGGCTCCGCTATGGAAATCCGTGCATTGAAGCTCTCCATGCACAAGGTTTGTGCTGATATTGATACTGAACACTATTTGTAACTCTGCCATTATTGAGTCAGCAGAGTATTGTCGACATGTAGGCACTTGGCCGCCCTGCTCTGGACCTTTTATCATTGTGCGCCTCTGTAAAAGAACCCAGAGAAGGAAAAAATGTCATGGAAAATGTGTTCATCGCAAAACAAGCAGCCACGAAGGAGTGGTACCATACTGCAATCTGCACTGCTTTAGTATAATGATCACTGCTATTTCATCAGTTTGTAGCTGTAATGATTTTATTAGATTTTTGGTTACTTTGTAATAAAAAAAAGTACTTATAAGACTAATTTTTTTAAGAGAATAATATAGTAGAAACTGGAAGCAACAAAGGCATGGAATTATGGGGAATTGGGAGATATTTGTCAGAATGTTTTACAATATCTTTTTTTTTTTTTTATAGTGCAAAAAGTACAGGGATCAATTTACAGAACAGAAAAAGTTTATTTACGATGAAAAACTGGAAGCAAGTGAACTCTTCAAGGAGAAGAAGTCTTTGTACCCTGCCAGGTAATTTGTCTTTTTAAGTATCTTTATAAGAGAGTTCTCAATGCTCATCTAAAACCTTTTTACATCTGTATAGAACTTGTGTTCTACATGATCTAGGCTTAGATTGTGGTGCTGAGTTCCAACATCTTGCCTACTCTAAAGCTTTATTTTCATGATCCAATGACCCATACTGTAGTAGCTAAGCAGCCATTGCTAATGGATCAGACAGCCCAACCAAATTCAAAGAATGGTAATGAAAGTTGTTTGTGAAACCAGTGGCGTAACTAAAGCCTGATGGTCCCCGGTGCAAGATTTGAACCGGGGCCCCTTCCCATCCTGAATAAATTATACATATAAATGTGTCCTCCATCCTGGTACATATGTCTTTCATCCTTGTACATATGACCCAAATCCTGCTATGTATATCGCCCATTCTGCTATGTGTCCCTTATCCTGGACCTCATCCTGGTATATAGATCACCCATCCTGGTAAATGTCCCCCATTCTGCAATGTACATAAAAAAAATAAACCATTATACTCACCAGTGGTGAACATAGAAGTCATGGGGCTCCAAAGAAGATGTCTCATGAACTCCCCATACTCCTCCATACAGTATAATGCATCCTTCCTATGGTATAATGCACAGCCCATAGTCATTCATAAAGTATAATGCACCCCATGGTCATACATAAAGTATAATGAAAGTATGACATCACTGCTATGCTCTGTCACATGCATGCCAACGTCTGCTGCTGGCCGCTGATTGTCCGACAACGTCTATTGTGGCAAGCAGACTCGACGTCTGTGCGTCACAATACGCTTCAACTGGATGTGCATCTGAGGATGCACATCCAGTTGAACTTCCTGCTGGTGGGCTCTCCTTCTTAAGTGACAGTTCTGGTGAGTAGCAGAACTATAGTAGTAGAACAATAAATGTCTGCAAACTTTCTGCTATAAAACATTCAGCTATCAGTAGTAAACATTTACAGTTGTGGCCAAAAGTATTGACACCCCTGCAATTCTGTCAGATAATACTCAGTTTCTTCCTGAAAATGATTGCAAACACAAATTCTTTGTTATTATTATCTTCATTTAATTTGTCTTAAATGAAAAAACACATAAAGAATTGTCCTAAAGCCAAATTGAATATAATTCCACACCAAACATGAAAAAGGGGGTGGACAAAAGTATTGGCACTGTTCGAAAAATCATGTGATGCTTCTCTAATTAGTGTAATTAACAGCACCTGTAACTTACCTGTGGCACCTAACAGGTGTTGGCAATAACTAAATCACACTTGCAGCCAGTTAACATGGATTAAAGTTGACTCAACCTCTGTCCTGTGTCCTTGTGTGCACCACATTGATCATGGAGAAAAGAAAGACCAAAGAACTGTCTGAGGACTTGAGAAAGCAAATTGTGAGGAAGCATGAGCAATCTCAAGGCTACAAGTCCATCTCCAAAGACCTGAATGTTCCTGTGTCTACCGTGCCCAGTGTCATCAAGAAGTTTAAAGCCCATGGCACTGTGGCTAACCTCCCTAGATGTGGACGGAAAAGAAAAATTGACAAGAGATTTCAACGCAAGATTGTGCGGATGTTAGATAAAGAACCTCGACTAACATCCAAACAAGTTCAAGCTGCCCTGCAGTCCGAGGGTACAACACGGTCCCTACAGTCAAACATGGCGGAGGTTCCCTGATGTTTTGGGGTTGCTTTGCTGCCTCTGGCACTGGACTGCTTGACCGTGTGCATGGCATTATGAAGTCTGAACACTACCAACAAATTTTGCAGCATAATGTAGGGCCCAGTGTGAGAAAGCTGGGTCTCCCTCAGAGGTCATGGGTCTTCCAGCAGGACAATGACCCAAAACACACTTCAAAAAGCACTAGAAAATGGTTTGAGAGAAAGCGCTGGAGACTTCTAAGGTGGCCAGCAATGAATCCAGACCTGAATCCCATAGAACACCTGTGGAGAGATCTAAAAATGGCAGTTTGGAGAAGGCACCCTTCAAATATCAGGGACCTGGAGCAGTTTGCCCAAGAAGAATGGTCTAAAATTCCAGCAGAGCATTGTAAGAAACTCATTGATGGTTACCGGAAGCAGTTGGTCGCAGTTATTTTGGCTAAAGGTTGTGCAACCAAGTATTAGGCTGAGGGTGCCAATACTTTTGTCTGGCCCATTTTTGGAGTTTTGTGTGAAATGATCAATGTTTTGCTTTTTGCTTCATTCTCTTTTGTGTTTTTTCATTTAAGACAAATTAAATGAAGATAATAGCAAAGAATTTGTGTTTGCAATCATTTTCAGGAAGAAACTGAATATTATCTGACAGAATTGCAGGGATGTCAATACTTTTGGCCACAACTGTACAGAGAACCTGTAGGTGATAACTATAAGCTGCTGGAAAGTAATGAAGATGCCACATTACCCCAATAAAGATATTTAAAAATTTCATGGGTTCACATGTACTACTGATTTATGAAAATAACAAAATTTGGGAATTACCTGAACAATTTTACTCTAATGCTGGTCTATGGTACCAAAAATAGACATTGCCTATCATGACAACACTTTTCTGCTCCCATGACTGTTTAACTGATAGTGATGACGTGGTGCGTCAACTGCATCCAAACTCATGGGCATGGGATTGATGGCATGTTCTCAGATGACTGGCTGAATAAGTCAAAGCACTAAAATGTTCGTGATTGGGTACAGATCTCCCTGTACCTTCTACAAGTCATAGTAAATCGGACCCAGTATGTGATTTAATTATCACTGACCTCTGTTTAAACCATTTTTACAGCAGGACCAGTGGGCATTGTCCCCTGTAGGCCTCTGTTGTCCATCTTGCTTCACAGTACCAAACCTTTTCTAATATATTGACTGGCACTGCTTGATATCCCCAGAATCATGGAGATCTTGCTGTCTAATGCAATCAACTGCAAACGAACCCCGGCAGTGGCATATGCTGACAGCAAATGACTGTACTTATAAAAGGTTTACCTACCAGTGACTCAAGATGGACTGCAAAATATGTTATTTTTAAAGTTTTTAGTTATAATACCAGACACAACCTAATGTCGAGCTTGGGGTTGTTTTGGAAGGAAAGCCATCGAGGTTTTTGTAATTCTGGACATCCTCTTTAAAAGGTAAAATCCCATGGATTTACTAATGACTCTGTGCACTTCAGAGCTCTGTTTTGATTAATTGGTGGGAGTCTTGGGACCTGGACCTTCACCCATCAGCACCATATAGCTGCCATTGCATTAAGCAATCAGCACCCTTTTAAGCTGATTTGGTAGCAGTAGTTCTATGGAAAGTGGATAACCCTTACAATAACACCACGAGTCAGTAAACTCCTGCTTTACCTTCTGTATGTTAGTTAGTAAATGATCAATTAATCTGTATGATCTTATTTCAGTGTTGGGCAGCAATTCCAAGGGGATTATTTAGAAATCAGCAAAAGTCCTAAATATAAGAAATTATGTGATGCCATTGAAGATAAAATAATAATAGCTGACTGTGTGAGTAAAATCAACCGAGCCAATGGAAAGGTAAGATATTTGAGATTAGTCTGTGTAAATAACATTTCCACCTGAGATTGCTTCTGTAAATGTTTCATGATAATAATAAAAAAAAGTTTACAATAAATGCCAATATATTTGCGGGCGCACATCTATCGCTCTTCCATTTTTGGAGCAAGGAAGCTGTCATTTTTCATCACCCAAATTTCCATTTGCTTTGTTATTACCATGAACCTAAACTGCCTGGCTTCCACTTGTGATTCATATAGTATAACCATGAATCGTGGCTATTTTCTAGAGGACGATTTCCGCTAAACCGGGGTCACACTTTGCGAGTGCAATGCGAGAAACTCCCGCGAGTCTTTAGCATCAATACCCGGCGCTGCCGCCTGGAGCGTTCAGCTGCATAGAAGTACATGCAGCCACACAGTCCGGCCCCGAGTGCCGGCGGCAGTTTCTCACATTGCACACACAAGTATGACACCGGCCAAACTCTCATACTAACACTTTGATAGCCTTCAAGTTGTTGATAACCATTAGAGGCAAATTGTTTTAGCCTGTTTATTTTGTTGCTATCGACAGACTATCGAACATGTATTGTGGTGGTCCAAGTCTTCCCTGCCTTCAGTTCTCTGAGGAGAACTCTTGGATAGGTTGAATTTTACACGCCAGGTCCTTTGTTCTCACAGAGGATAAACTGCTGAAATCAGAGTTTTTCTTTTTTTCTGCTGTATGACACAAATACAATAGTTTTGGTGAAGAATACTCCATGTTAGGCCGGGTTCACGCTTGTGTGGAGGGCTGCATACTTCCTCCGCTAAGCCCCGCCTACTTCTGCATGCGTCCCGCGTACCTATCTTTCATATTGGGTATGCAGGACATGTGGATGTATGCGGATGTATGCCGTCCGCACAAAGTGCAACTTGTTGCGTTCCCATGCGGTCAGCGGGCGCATCAATACAATTCATCCGCATGTCCCGCATACCCAATGTTAAAGATAGGTATGCAGGACGCATGCTGAATAATGCGGAAGTAGGCAGGGCTTTGCGGAGAACGGACGCAGCCCTCTTCAAAGCCCCCGAACGCTAATGTGAACTTAGCCTTATAGTATGTTTTTCAGTTGTTTTTTTTTTTTCTCAATTCATATTGATGGAATGGAAAAAGACAGTTGTGTTCCCATAGAAAATCCAAAACATACAGTTGTACATTACGAGTCCAAATTTGTCTACATCTATAACACAGCTTTACATAAACGATTAAAATTTCTGGTTTCCAGTCAGAAGATCTCCAAGTGTCATGAATATACAACTCCTAGCATGACAGTGTTTAAGGCTATGTAAAGAAAAGGGAATACACTGGCGCTCGGAGAGTGGAGGATAAGAAAAATGAGAAAAAGGAGCGGGGAATAAGGAATAGCTGCTGGTGATAAAACAGGGTCTGTGCGTACCCTGTAAGCTTGAGACAAAAGAAAAACGATAGTGTATCACCTGCGCTTGTATATGAAAGCTAAATAATCCCCCAAGAATAGTAATAGGCAAATAAAAGCTTTCAATGGTTGTACATAAGTACTTACTAGATCCCAATACAGTGTCGTGGCTGCAAATCTTTCATGTGCTTGGAATCCGGTTTACTGCTGCGGGGTAATGAGATCGCTGAGAGTCCGGTTCACCGCTGCACGATGGTAAGATCAATCCAACGCGTTTCGAAGGATACGATCCTTCTTCGTCGCTGACGAAGAAGGATCGTATCCTTCGAAACGCGTTGGATTGGATAATCCACATACGCGCCCGCCCACTAGCTGTGACGTCACACTGTTGCTACGCCCCTTCTCAACGCCGCCACCGCTTCAGCGTTGCTTTCGGCCGGGGCACGCTAGAGGCTGGCAGCTTCCACCTGATTCCCGCGTCCTTTTACCGGACTCGACTCACGTGGAGTGAGTCTAGCTCCCCTGATCTTACCATCGTGCAGCGGTGAACCGGACTCTCAGCGATCTCATTACCCCGCAGCAGTAAACCGGATTCCAAGCACATGAAAGATTTGCAGCCACGACACTGTATTGGGATCTAGTAAGTACTTATGTACAACCATTGAAAGCTTTTATTTGCCTATTACTATTCTTGGGGGATTATTTAGCTTTCATATACAAGCGCAGGTGATACACTAGTGTTTAAGGCTATGTGCGCATGCTGAGTATTGGCTTGCAGAAATTTCTGCAAGGTTTTTGCATCTCTTGGCAGGAAAAATGCTGCAGCAAACACATGCATTTTTGGTGTGCGTTTTTTGTTTTTTTGTACAGCAATGAAGGCTTTTTTGAGCTAAATAAAGATATTTAAAAAAAAAAAAAAAAAAAGGTTTTGTGATGTAATTTCTTGGTACAACACCACCTTTTTTCATGCTGATGCAGTGGCATCAGGGTAATGGGATTAGGGCTTGGTGTTAGCAGCTGTAACTGACACCTAGCCCTAGGCGACAGCAACTGTTAATTTTAAAGAGAAAAGAAAAATTAAAAAAAAATTGCGTGGGCTCCTGCGTAATTTTAATAACCAGCAGAAGGAAAGCTGACTACTGAGGGCTGATGTTAATATTCTGGGAAGGAGCCAATAGCCATAAAGGTTCCCGGCTATTAATATCAGCTCATGGCTGTTTGCTTAGCCTTTACTGGCTAGTTGACAGGGGGACCCCAGAAAAAAATTGACGTAGGGTCCCCCTATAAAATCTTAACCAGCAAACGCTGGGCAGACAGCTGCGGGCTGATATTAATAGCCTAGGAAGGGGGCCATGTATATTGGCCCCTCCCATACTAAAAACATCAGCTCTCAGCCGCCCCAGAAAAGCGCATCTATAAGATGCTCCAAATCTGGCGCTTAGCCTCGCTCTTCCTACTTGCCCTGTAGCGGTGGAAAGTGGGGTTCATATTTGTGGGATTAATGTCCCCTTTGTATTGTCAGGTGACAACAAGCCCACAGGTTAGTAATGGAGAGGCATCTATAAGACACCCCCATGACTAACCCCATAGTGATATTGTATAAAAATACAGACACCCAGAATAAAGTCCTTTATTTGAAATAATGACACACACATCTTTAATGAATCTTAATTAAACCATACTCACTGAATGCCTAATCCACAGACGCCAACGTCTCCTGCAACAAAAATATAATAAACCACAATATTCCTCATCTCTCCACAGAGAAGATAATCCATAATGTCCCACGACGATCCTGATCACTTTGAGAGCAGTCACTGCTCTCAGAGACAGCCGGTGATACACTGACAGTAGGTAATCACTCACGCATTGTATCACTGAGCTGCCATGAGAGCGTTCACTGGCGTTCTTCAGCTGATCAGCTCCGGTGATATCCCTTACGGCACCACTGCTGCGTGGCATGAGAAAGTTCTCACGCAGCGGTGCCATAAGTGAGAGCACTGAAGCCGATCAGCTGATAAACTCTTTCACGGCAGCTCAGTGATACACTGCGGGAGTGATTACCGTCTGTCAGTGTATCGCCGGCAGCTGGGTAGAGCGGTCACATCTCCAGATGTGACTGTTTTACATGTGAGATCACCGTGGGACACTCGGGATTATGTGGACTACGGCAGTCAGGTGAGTATATGGTCGTTTATTATTTTACATTTTTTCTATGAGTCGAGGGCATCGGGGATTTGGTGTTGGGTGACTAAAATGGGTTTTTATTTTTATTTGAATGTGTATGTAATTATTTTACTTTTTTATTTTTTAGCTGTGGGCACAGGCGCCAGCTGATGATACTACGTCTCCCATCAGCGGCAGCTACTGTCACTGTTAAGTGACAGCAGACATAGCCCGATGGGAGCAGTAGTCTCATCAACCCACACCTGCTGTCCTGCGGTAAGCTTTTTACCGCAGGTCACTGCTGCAGGTCACAGGAGTTCTGCGGGGTCATGCTAACATCTGACAGCATGGCCTCACAGAGCTCTGATTTACAGTTTTACCGGCGGGGTCATGCTGACATCTGACAGCATGACCCCTGCAGCACTCTGACCAACGGTCTTACCGGCGGTAGCGTTACCGCCGATAATAAGAACCACTGCACGGTGTTTTCCACGCTGTGTGACAGCATGGGAAACCCCAAAGGAAGCCGGTAAAACACAGATGAAAACTCAGCAAATCCACAGCAATTCCGCAAACATTTTTACACCTGCGTTTTTGCTTCGGATTTGAATGACTCAAATGAAGTCAATGGGTGAGAGACGCTGCAGAAATGCAGAAAGAATTGACATGCTGCAGAAAAAAATGCACGGCAAATACTCAAGGAAAATTACTGATCAAGTACACAACACTTCAGGATTATCGTTGAATTAGCTTGCATAATTATTCCATAGCATTTTTGGCCCATTTCGGTGCGGAAATAGTGCATTTTTGCAGCATATGTGCACACAGCCCAAGTCTCTTCATACTTGGGTGCCAGACCTGCCATGTCATTCTTCCCATGGAGAATTCTTACCCCTTAGATCCGTTTGGCCAGGGTCACACTTTCGACTGCAATGCGAGAAACTGGTGCTAGTGTCTCTCCTCAATACCCGGCACTGCCGCCGGCTCTCGGGACCGGAGCATTCAGCTGCATAGAAATACATGCAGCAGCACACTCTGGTCCCGAGTGCTGGCGGCAGTGCCAGGTATTGAGGTGAGAGACTCGCGCCAGTTTCTCGCATTGCACTCGAAATTGTGACCACGGCCTTTCTGAGCATTCAGAGTTGTAATTTTGCAACAGCTTATGAGCCACTGGTTGGCTTCTGCTGCCTTAGCTGAAGCGATCAATAACCATTTGTATCACAAACATGTCCCCTCTAGACCTCCACAATTTTGAACATGAGGTTTTTAATATAACCTTTATGAAAAATTTTGCAGTACATCAAAATGTCCAATTATTTCATAAAACAAGTTTGACCCTTCTTTAATATGAGAAGAGCTGAAGATGTTGTTGCTTGCTATAAAAAAAATGTAATCTATTACTTCTCAGTGTCTTGCACGTAGTCTTGGTAAAGATGCATTTTAGTGGGATAGTAGATTTGCCTCAAGTCAACTAAGCATTCCTTCAATTCCTCAGGGAGCAACCAGAATTTTCTTGTTGACAAAGAGTAATGCCATTATTGCTGACCACAAGTCCGGCCAGATTAAGCTGGAAGTTCCTCTGGGAGATGTCACCAAAGTGAGCATGAGTTCTCAAAATGACGGCTTCTTTGCACTCCATCTCAAAGAGGTATGTCTGTTCTGCATTACGCTGTCATTTTGTTTCAACTTGGAGATAAATTCTCTTAAAACAATATATATGTGTATTCCTAAATTATTAACTGTGTTGAATAATAACGGGGCATCATATGTTAAAACATATATTTTATAAAACAGTTTTGTAAATCCATTAATTTGCAATGTATTTATGGAAATGTGCATCTAAACAATGACATTTCAATGAACCCATTTGTTGGAAATCTCTACTATCTGAATACTCTGTGCAGTGACCTGATGATTGATGTGGTTACATGGAACCTGTTGGGTTTGTTATGCTGATTTCGGTCGTCTTCCATTAATGTGTGTGCGCAGCAGAATGTAGGATTGGTATGAGAAGCATATTACATTGAAAAGTAGGTTTCTGGCTTCTTCAAAAGTTTATTGAATTAAACTGGTGATGATATTGCAGCAGAGATGGAATGGCTTCCCACAGGTGAAGCTTAATCCCCAGGGCTCCCGGTTTAGTAGGTAAAGATTGTAGATGATGAAGTGCAGGAAAGCATGAGAGGATACAATGTTGCAGTCTCTTTACCTTTTACTGGTGTAATGCAGCCACAGTCCAGGCCAGGGTATAGATCACAGGTGCTGGTGAGGTCCGGACAGCTTGGAAGTGATACAGAATCCCTCTAGCCAGGTGGGGTTGGAAGCCTTCCTTACTGCGCTGTGTCATAGTCCCTTGCTGCCTAAGGCTTCTTACAAGGTGCTCTGTAGCAGGACAATAATCCGTATGGCAGGCAACTCGAGCCTTTTCATAGGTGTCTGTATTTGCGGCAACTCCAGGCTCTTTATGCTGCTGTGCCTTCGGATGTAAAGGTGGACAGGTGACTTGAAATTTCCTGCCCAGCGGTTTCTGCTGTGGGGCATACAGTTACCCCCACAACCTCGGAATTCCGGCCTCCGGCATTCTGCGCTTCAGCGTGGAGGGAGCTCAGTCGCAGCTCCCCTCCAGCTCTTCACTTCTCCTTTGCTCCTTTTCCCCTCAGTCTTCTACAGACTGCTCTGTCTCTCTCTTCTCTTTCCAGGAGCTGCAGAACCTCGTCTCTGCACGGCCCCAGCTTTCCACTCCTCACTCCTCTCTGACAGACTACTTAACTCATCCTCCAGCCAGAATATATGTAGGGAAGTTCCCCTGAATCTGGGTCTTGAGCTCCCCTTCTAGCCTGGAGTCAGAACAGTGTTGTATGTACTTGTTACCTGTTAAAGGGATCCTCGTTGCTTCCAAGCATGACATCACCCTCCCTGTGAGGAAGGCAATACAACTGTGACAACCGAACTCCCGGGGTGTCACAACCATGCTTGCTTTCTGTAAAAATGTGCCGTGCTGACACAGTGAATTGTCAATGATTGATGTTGTCTTCTTTTTTTTTTTTTTTTTAAGTTACCAGGATGTACTCTAAATCTTATACTGCCTGGAATATGTCTTTAATAATTGAATGTACATCACCCAAATGTGTAAAGAGTTGAGATTGTTACCCATCTTCTAGTATGAGCTGGGTTACTGGGTCATTATGCAATATGAAACGTGGCTTTTATAACGTTACACGCAGATGGGGATTTCTGAGATTGTTAAAGTGCTGGCGCAGCAAAAGCTCGGCTCAGTGTTGGCTCATCAGACTTCCAACATTTATAATCTTATGTAATATTGCAAATTGCCATTAAAAACAATTTCTGAATTGACTGTTTTCCATCTTTCTACACCAAGGGTTCTGCTGCGGCTTCCAAGGGTGATTTCCTCTTCAGCAATGATCATCTCATAGAGATGGCTACCAAGCTTTACCGAACTACCCTGATGCAGACAAAGCAAAAGATTATCATAGAGATTGCAGATGAGTATGTGTCCATGGTATATTAAAATTGTGATATGGAACATGTTGAGGAGACTAAATTCAGTCAAGGTTGACTACAAAGAATGATCATATTCAAAGGGTGGGTTATCAAAGCTTTATTTTCCCATCTGATCTTGATTGAAATCTTGGCATTATTTATGCAGTCATACAGCATATGGGCGCCTGAAAGTCTGATTGAGCAATCCCTAGAAAATAATAATAAAAAAAAAAACTTATTAAAAACAAACTGAGGTCGCTCTGTCCCAGCAGAATGTCTCAGGAGCACATATCTAATTGTAGATCCTATTGCATGCATTTTGTGTAGTAGTTGGTCTGTGCAGTTGGTCCCTAGTAGTCGAGGTTATAGGGCCGCAGAAAGAGAAGCATCACGCCTGTCCATACATGAGGGATACAACCATGGACACTGATGTTTCCTGGAAGCATGGTATGTTTGCAACCCCATCACTACTTCTACCCCTTCTTACATCTGAATGATCAAAATAACTGCCCTTAATCTGAAGTTTTAAGACTAAAACATTTTGATGGCCAAGACTGCTTTCTTCCTAAAAGTGATATTACTGCCACTGTTTTAGTATTTTATACATTGAGCACCTATTGGCATCGGAAAGTGAAGCAGTACCCATCTAAAATGTATGGCTTGTTTTTATGATGGTGCAAAATATTTGTCAGTAGTATACCAGTAGAATTATGTTTGTTCACTCTTACACAGTTGCTGCATGCAATTGATCTGCATAAGAAGGTAAGGAATGGTTTGCATCAGAGGCGTGCATAGAAATCATGGGGCCCCAAAGCGGAAGTCCTAGTTAGGTCCTCCCCCAACTAATAATTATAATCGACAAGGTCACAGAAGAGCAGATCTCATAACTTTGCAACCCTTACAAAGTAATTTTCCTCCTCATGTCTTGAAGCCCTGGATTCCCCTTTCAGTGCACCCGTAAAGTGTGATGCAAAAAAAGTGACCCACAAACACTATATGATACCCCCACAGTGAATTCTTCCACAGTATCCTCCACATGCATAGTTTGATGACCCTTCTGTACAGTGGCGTAACTACAAAGTTATGGGCCCCGGTGCGAACTTCCAAATGGGGCCCCCCCCCTACCCCCCCCTACCCCCCCACCTTCCCCCGCCCCGCTTCCCCTAGATACGCCTCGGACTGTTGCAGGAATCTCCTGCACTGCAACATGGTGTTGGGTGCCAGCACAGCCCGCACAGTGGTATATCCAGCACAGCCCGCACAGTGGTATATCCAGCACAGACCGCACAGTGGTATATCCAGCACAGACCGCACAGTGGTATATCCAGCACAGCCCTCACAGTGGTATATCCAGCACAGACCGCACAGTGGTATATACAGCACAGCCCGCACAGGGGTATATACAGCACAGCCCGCACAGTGGTATATCCAGCACAGACCGCACAGTGGTATATCCAGCACAGACCGCACAGTGGTATATCCAGCACAGACCGCACAGTGGTATATCCAGCACAGACCGCACAGTGGTATATCCAGCACAGACCGCACAGTGGTATATCCAGCACAGACCGCACAGTGGTATATCCAGCACAGCCCTCACAGTGGTATATCCAGCACAGACAGCACAGTGGTATATCCAGCACAGACCGCACAGTGGTATATCCAGCAGAGCCCGCACAGTGGTATATACAGCACAGCCCGCACAGTGTTATATACAGCAGAGCCCGCACAGTGGTATATACAGCAGAGCCCGCACAGTGGTATATACAGCAGAGCCCGCACAGTGGTATATACAGCAGAGCCCGCACAGTGGTATATACAGCAGAGCCCGCACAGTGGTATATACAGCACAGCCCGCACAGTGTTATATACAGCAGAGCCCGCACAGTGGTATATACAGCAGAGCCCGCACAGTGGTATATACAGCAGAGCCCGCACAGTGGTATATACAGCAGAGCCCGCACAGTGGTATATACAGCAGAGCCCGCACAGGGATATATACAGCAGAGCCCGCACAGGGATATATACAGCACAGCCCCCACAGGGGTATATACAGCAGAGCCCGCACAGGGATATATACAGCACAGCCCCACAGGGGTATATACAGCACAGCCCGCACAGGGGTATATAGAGCACAGCCCACATCTCATCTCATCCCCCCCGATAATGGCCCCACAGTCCGGTTAAAAAGAAAAAAAAAAAAAAACTCTCCTCACCCTTCCTTTTGCCCGCGCTGCTCCTGGCGGCTGCAGTCTGCCCAGGACACTGCAGGTGCGCGATGATATGACGTCATCGCGCACCCGCAGTGTACTGTCAGAGGCAGAGCGGGGAATGATGGGAGAGGAAGCGTCAGGTGACGCTCTCTCCTCCCATCATTGCATTGAACTATACCGGTGTCATAGACGCCGGTATAGTTAAATGCGGCGGCACTGGGGGGGTTCCGGGGGAGGAACAGTGCAGCGGCCCACTACTGGCATCGGCTCTTCTGGCATTTGCCAGAAGTGCCCGATGGCCAGCCTGGCCCTGCTCAGACCTGCCGGCCCGGGGCCCCTGACCTGCGGGGCCCGGTCGCAATGGCGACCGCTGCGACCGCGGTAGTTACGCCCCTGCTTCTGTACCCTACTTTAACTCCCCCAGAAAAGAATGATTACCCTAACACGGTATAATCCCCCGACTGTGACCCCACACAGCCCTCCATGCAGTATAATGGGCCTACATACAGTATAAAGGCCCCTCGCCTCTCCACACTGTCTAATGGCCCACACTATCCCTCCAAACATTGTAATCATCCCCACATATAATAATAATAATAATTTTTATTTATATAGCGCCAACATATTCCGCAGCGCTTTACAACTTATAGAGGGGACTTGTACAGACAATAGACATTACAGCATAACAGAAATCACAGTTCAAAATAGATACCAGGAGGAATGAGGGCCCTGCTGCTCGCAAGCTTACAAACTATGAGGAAAAGGGGAGACACGAGAGGTGAATGGTAACAATTGCTTTAGTTATTTGGACCAGCCATAGTGTAAGGCTCGGGTGTTCATGTAAAGCTGCATGAACCAGTTAACAGCCTAAGTATGTAGCAGTACAGACACAGAGTGCTATTAACTGCATAAAGTGTATGAGAACACGATGCAAGGAAACTGATTGTGTTTTTTGTTTTTTTGTTTTTCTATTTTTAATAGGCCACACAGGGATAGTTAGGTTAATGCGTTGAGGCGGTAGGCCAGTCTGAACAAATGCGTTTTTAGGGTACGCTTAAAACTGTGGGGATTGGGGATTAATCGTATTAACCTAGGTAGTGCATTCAGCATAGCCTTTGACACAATATGATGGACCCCACACAAACCTTTACACTGTAACTGCTTGCATACAGTATTATAGCCACACATAGACCCCTCTATAAAGTATAAGGACTTCCACATAGCCCTCCAAATAGTATAATGGGCCTCACATATGCTTCCATGTAGTATGATGCATCCCATAGCCCTCCATATAGTATAATGCACCCCATAGTCTTCCATATAGTATGATACACACGCAAAAGTCCTCCATATAGTATACTGCACTCTGCATAGTCCTCCATACACTATACTGCACTCCCCTTAGTCTTCCATATAGTATGATGGTCACCAAGATTTAAAAAAAAAAAAAAAAAATACAATACTTTCCTCTTCTCCTCAATCCCCCACTGCTTCGGTCGCTGCAGTGAGCATTCTGAAGACCCGCAAACCTCAGCACAGCGGACGCCATGTAGTGACGCCATTGCGTTCCCTGCACGGAGACTTCAGACGCCGAGGAAGAATAATGAAGGAGGGAGCATTAGCTGATGGTCCCCCCATCATTGGTTTAAACTGTATCGGCATACAGGATGCCGATACATTTGATCGTGTGATGCTAAGGGTGGGGGCCCAGTGGCCTGCTGCTATTGGCAGTACACCACTGGTTTGCATTACTTACCATATGCTGATCTTCAGTTACAACCCATGTTATAAGAATTTAAGATTAAGCCGGCATTGAAATTCCCTTTTAAGTATTTGTACAGTACTGTAATGTACAGAAAACATTATCCTCCAAAAAGTAAAGAAAGTGACATAAATGATGTTGATCACAACGCATTCAAGAAATCCACTCTCTCATATAACTGACTTTTGAAAAATGAATGTTACCTCTCTGCTTTGTATTATGATCATTTTTTTGTATATACGATACATCCATATATTGGGGGATTCCTCCTTAGCCCTCATTGATATCAGAGTACAGGAACCATGCACCCATGCATTAAAGGGATTCCTCATATACAGGAGCTTCTCACACAATTAGAATATTATCAAAAAGTTAATTTATTTCAGTTCTTCAATACAATAAGTGAAGCTCGTATATTATATAGAGTTGTTACAGAGTGATCTATTTCAAGTGTTTATTTCTGTTAATGTTGATGATTATGGCTTACAGCCAATGAAAACCCCAAAGTCATTATCCGTAAATTAGAATAATTAACAAAAACACCTGCAAAGGCTTCATGAGCTTTTAAAAAGGTCCCTTAGTCTGTTTCAGTAGGCTCCACAATCATGGGGAAGACTGCTGACTTGACAGATGTCCAGAATGTAGTCATTGACACACTCCACAAGGAGGGTAAGCCACAAAAGGTCATTGGTAAAGAAGCTGGCTGTTCACAGAGTGCTGTATCCAAGCATATTAATGGAAAGTTGAGTGGAAGGAAAGTGTAGTAGAAAAAGGTGCACAAGCAATCAGGATAACCATATCCTTGAAAGGATTGTTAAGAAAAGGCCATTCAAAAATTTTGGGGAGATTCATAAGGAGTGGACTGCTGCTAGAGTCATTGCTTCAAGAGCCACCACGCACCAACGTATCCAAGACATGGGCTACAAGTGTTGCATTCCTTGTGTCAAGCCACTCATGATCAGTAGACAACGCCAGAAGCGTCTCACCTGAGCCAAGGAGAAAAAGAACTGGACCTGTTGCTCAGTGGTCCAAGGTGTTGTTTTCAGATTAAAGTAAATTTTGCATTTCATTTTGAAATCAAGGTTCTAGAGTCTGGAGGAAGAGTGGAGAGGCACAATCTAAGCTGCTTGGGGTCTAGTGTAAAGTTTCCACAATCCGTGATGGTTTGGGGAGCCATGTCATCTGCTGATGTAGGTCCACTGTGTTTTATCAAGACCAAAGTCTGCGCAGCTATCTACCAGGAAATTTTAGAGCACTTCATGCTTCCCTCTGCTGACCAGCTTTTTTTGAGATGGAAATTTCATTCTCCAGCAGAACTTGGCATCTGTCCACACTGCCAAAAGTATCATCACCTGGTTTAAAAACAACAGTATCACTGTGCTTGATTGGCCAGCAAACTCACCTGACCCTAACCTCATAGAAAATCTATGGGTTATTGTCAAGAGGAAGATGAGACACCAGACCCAACAATGCAGACGAGCTGAAGGCTGCTATCAAAGCAACCTGGGCTTCCATAACCCCTCAGCAGTGCCACAGGCTGATCACCTCCATGCCATGCAGAATTGATTCAGTAATTGATGCAAAAGGAGCCCAGACCAAGTATTGAGTGCATTTACTGAACATACATTTCAGTACGCCAACATTTCGGATTTTAAAATAATTTTCAAGCTGGTGTTATAAACCATTATAATTTACTGAGATAATGACTTTTGGGTTTTCATTGGCTGTAAGCCATAATCATCAACATTAACAGAAATAAACACTAGAAATAGATCACTCTGTTAGTAATGACTCTATATAATGAGTTTCACTTTTTGTATTGAAGAACTGAAATTAACTTTTTGATGATATTCTAATTTTGTGAGAAGCACCTGTAGTTTAGTGAGCACTGTGTAATCACCATTGAACATTTTAAGAAATTCACTATTGTTTAAAACAGATTTTATGTTAAAGGATTAAATTTATTTTTTTTAGCGAATTTTTATTTATTTTTTTTATTTTTTTTATCATAGCACACAATGTGAATTAAAAAAAATAAATAAATACTCTTGCAATTTTCACATTGGCCACTGGCTTTTTATAGACTCTCTAATTTTATTTTTGTTTTAGGAAATAACACGTACATTAGCCACAATGGTCAGATTCCGATCCCATCTTTTGTATTGAAGCATCTGATGAGTGTGTGCAAAAGTCAGGGGGGAGCAGGGGCAGCTGTGACATCACAAATGTGATTTGTGTATCTTATCAGCTGCCTTATCTGACTCTGAAGATAGTATTGTTGAAAACTTCCTGAAAGGATATTAAGTATGAGCTTAAAAAAGCCCCATTGTGAAACGATAATGATTTTTTTTTTTTTTATAGATAAACATGTTATGAAAAAAAACCCTTTGCCTTTTTTTTTTTTTAATACATGCATCACAAAAAAAGAGATTTAAACATAAGGTCATTTTCTGATGATCGCTTCCGTTAAACATAAACTGATGCTCCTCCTGTGCCCAAAGTCCCATTGATTATCCCAAGTTGGTAACAACTTGTATTGGTAAACTGCCCATAGACCTGCTCACACATTGGCACATGGGTGACAAGTTTCTTCAACTTTGTAGGAGTGTGGTCACTTACAGAGATCTTTCATTGTTTTTATAGGTTCTTAGTGCAGTTCAAGCAAGACAAAGTATGTGTGAAGTTTATCCAGGGGACCCAGAAGAATGGTAACATTCCCACATGCAAGCGGAAAAACAATCGCCTTCTGGAAGTGGCTGTGCCCTAATGGCGCCGTCATTACTCTATGGACATTTCCAGTTGTAACAGTGCAATCATTAGAGAGGGGGGTTCAGCTTTTTTTTTTTTTATATTATGGATTGTGCCAAGTGAGGTTGAAAATGTGCCTTCAGTTTGAACTTAATAATCTTAGGAGTATTTTAAATTTTCAGCTTTGACATAATTCATCTTCTTAAGCCGTTGTTTTATCTCCTCCATTTACTCAAACCAGAGCATTTTTTGCCAGATACAAGGTTATCTGCGGTCTATCAAACTGAGCCTGTAATTTGTTATTTCTAAAAGGACCAGTCTAGTCATTGTGCCATAGAAAAAAAAAAACTATTTTGGAATCTGCTGGTTCTGCTCCAGGTCTTGGCAGAGTCCAAAGGTTGCTGAAAATGTAGCACTAGCCATTAAAGGGACTTGCCACTGTATTCTACGAGATGTGCTCCTAACAGCACATACCACCAGTAATATAATGTGCCCCCATTTTATAGCACACTGACTGTACAGCTTCCTCTCCCGACATGGCCACCGATGGAGGGACATGTGTCCAGCCCCGTCGGTCAGTGGGCTCCATTGGAACCAGTGCCATGGCATTGCTGGGTGGGCTGATGAACTGGTCTGGCCAATGGCCCCTACAGCCGTACCCATATTGGGACTGGAGCGCAGTGCAGTCAGTGATGAGGATTGGACTGTAATAAGGGACACCACTGCAAATCCAAACTTTCGCAGATCTAGTAGGAGACGAGTGCGCAGCTGAGCACCTTTGTGGAAATACAGCGGCCACCTCCTCTAAGTGCAATAAATGAGTACAAGAGTTTTAATGAAGCAGTAATTCTAATGTTGTATATTTTAGGCAACGTTTAACTAATTTCTAGACCTTTTGGGATCAAACAAAATGGGAGACATTGTATATAGTTCAGATATTAGACAGATTTTCTTTTTTTTTGTTTGCAGCAAACCAAAATGGCTTGTTAATTACTTATTGTACCCGAATTGCCAACCGTCCCACATTAGCATTGACTGTCCTGAATTGTCATGAAATGGGTTGTTCCCTACTGGACCATCCCTGCTTAAGTGCCCCAGGTAAGATAATCAAATGCGTACTCATCTGCCGGCCCGGAGTCCTTCCAGAAATGGCATGGGAATGTTTCATCTGAATAAACTGTGAAGGCTGCAGCCCATCGGTGGCCGCTGATAGACTGCAGCGGTCATATGACTGTTGGCAGGCACAGCTCCCACATTGCTGGAAAGGTGCAGGTCTGGGAGATATTTTTTTATTTTACCTGGGGCATTGAAGAAAGGGATGTCCACTGTGTATCAACCTTAAAAAAAAATAAAAAAAATTAAAAAAAGCAATTATTGGCATGTCTGTGTTAAGAAAGGGGCAAGGTTTACATAAATCACTTCTAAGATGGGTGCTTGCTTCCAGTTTGGGTGTTTTTCTGTTTCGTCCTGAGGCAGAATTATGCCCCCCAATGTAGCCAACCGAGGCGTTAATGACGTTGTACACATTATTTGTAAAGGACATGGTAAGTATGAAGGAAAAGGGGAACATGGAGGTGTCCAAAGCCGTGTTTTGTAATATAATATAGGACATTCTAGTATCATGATTTGTTGATATAAGAACTTTATGGGATCAACAAAAAGCATTACGTCAAGTCATAATGGGTTATATCGTCTATTTCGGGGGCTTATAGAGCCGCCAATCCTACTCCGCCACAGCTAACCATACCGGTGACACAGTATCTCCATGGAGTTCTTACAAACATGACGATTAATGATGGGCATCACTATATCGTTTGAGGTTACTAATCAGAAATTAAATAATTTCATAATATTTTCGGATAGATACTAGTCACAAACTGATGTAAGGGACACACCCTTTACGTAGCCTCGCAAAAGGTGGTCTGAGGTCCAGGTGACACACTTAGGGGCCCCTGGTCCTCTATTAACAACATGTAGGCATTTAATTACCACATTAATTGGATATGAAGTCATAAGGATTCTGTGTATTGTGATGAATCCTATTCAATGTGCAATAATCATTCACTCTGGTATTTATATTTCACAATTGCAATGGCGACAGACTCCTAATTGGTGTTGATTGTGTCATATCTGTTTCTGTAAATGGCAGCCAGTTTCCTATGGGAGACTAAATGGTACAGAGGAGAAATTCTGGCAGCCATTTTTTTATGATGTTGTATTTTCTCATTATTATGCTGCTCTTTCTGTTTTTAAGCCCTTTTTTTATTTTTTTTTAATTAGTCATGAACCTTTAGAAGCTGCACACAAAACGCCCTCTCCTCTAGATCTGCATTATAACGCAATTTACTCTGTAATTTACTGCAATTTAATCTTTTATAAACTGAAGATATGACATGAAATTCCTGGCTGTGTGCTGCTTTATTTTCTTTGTATTATCCCGACTAGTCTCTAGTCTAACTAAAAAGAAGCTGTCATCATGATGTAGTACCCAGAAATATTGGTATGTACGAGAGGGCGCTGAATTCATCCGCACCTTGCTTGGTTTAGAGAAATGAATTGTTGAAATCTTATGCAGATAAGTCACAGTTGCAGCGTGGTGCAACAGTGCACTTGTCTCTCTCCCTGTTACATTACTGTTAGATCTGCTCGCGGCCTGCCTCCTGTCTCTGATTCTTCTTTTCCAGCAAGATCTCTCGCCAGCGCAATCATTGCTTGAGACGGAGCATGTGCAGATTGATGGTCCGGCACCCATATCGTAACCATGACCTTACTGGGCCGGCGCCGTTCCACACAATAACTGCGCTTGTAGAAGATCTCATTAGAGGAAGCAGGTCACTGAAACAAGAGTAACCTGTTAGGGTACTGTCACACAGTACCATTTTGATCGCTACGACGGTACGATTCGTGACGTTCTAGCGATATCGTTACGATATCGCACTGTCTGACACGCAGCAGCGATCAGGGATCCTGCTGAGAATCGTACGTCGTAGCAGATCGTGTGGAACTTTCTTTCGTCGCTTGATCACCCGCTGACATCGCTGGATCGTTGTGTGTGACAGCGATCCAGCGATGTCTTCGCTTGTAACCAGGGTAAACATCGGGTAACTAAGCGCAGGGCCGCGCTTAGTAACCCGATGTTTACCGTGGTTACCAGCGTAAACGTAAAAAAACAAACAGTACATACTTACATTCCGGTGTCTGTCCTCCGGCGTCTCAGCTTCTCTGCACTGTGAGCGCCTGCCGGCCGGAAAGCTAGCACAGCGGTGACGTCTGACGTCACCGCTGTGCTTGCCGGCTATGGTGCTTACACAGTGGAGACTAGAGAAGCAGAACGCCGGGGACAGACACCGGAATGTAAGTATGTACTGTTTGTTTTTTTTACGTTTACGCTGGTAACCAGGGTAAACATCGGGTTACTAAGCGCGGCCCTGCGCTTAGTTACCCGATGTTTACCCTGGTTACCGGGGACTTCGGCATCGCTCCAGCGCCGTGATTGCAACGTGTGACCGCAGTCTACGACGCTGGAGCGATAATCATACGATCGCTGCGACGTCACGGATCGTGCCGTCGTAGCGATCAAAATGGTACTGTGTGACAGTACCCTTAGTCAGAGACAGAAGGTAAACAGTGGGTGGGAAAGAGAGCGGCAAGTGCATTGTCCCACCCCGCTGCACTTGCAACTCATTTGCATAACTAGCAAAATGGACTTCTGCAAGTAAAACTTATTCAACATTACAGTGCCTTCAGACATGCCATTAGATTTGGGTATGAATCCGTATGACAGGTTCCCATTAAGTTGTTTTGGATATTCTGCAAATTTTTCATCCAGATTTTCTGATGGAAAATCCACAGCAAATAAGGTTATGTTCACACAATCCGTTTTGCTGCATTTTTTAATGCACATTAAAAGCTGCTTTTTACAGTGCCAGTAAAATCTGCACAATTTTGTACGGATCTGCCACTGCATACCTCCCTGTGGTACCTGCAGATTGCTGCCGCAAATCCAGCATGTGTGAACATGCACTTTTACAAAGAAATGGCATAGATTGGGTTGTGTCCTGACAAAGTACATTTTAATCAATTGATCTTTGAATAATAATAATTTCCACAATTGGATGTGTTTAAAGGTACCGTCACACATTGAAATTTCCATCGCTACGACGTTACGATTCGTGACGTTCTAGCGATATCGTTACGATATCGCTGTGTCTGACACGCTACTGCGATCAGACACCCTGCTGAGAATCGTACGTCGTAGCAGATCGTATGGAACTTTCTTTCGTCGCTTGATCACCCGCTGACATCGCTGGATCGTTGTGTGTGACAGCGATCCAGCGATGTCTTCGCTTGTAACCAGGGTAAACATCGGGTAACTAAGCGCAGGGCCGCGCTTAGTAACCCGATGTTTACCCTGGTTACAAGCGTAAACGTAAAAAAACAAACAGTACATACTCACCCGTCGGTGTCCTTCAGGTCCCTTGCCGTCTGCTTCCTGCTCTGAGTGCCGGCCGGAAAGTGAGAGCAGAGCGCAGCGGTGCTGCGATCTGCTCTCATTGTACGGCTGCACTCAGAGCAGGAAGCAGACGGCAAGGGACCTGAAGGACACCGACGGGTGAGTATGTACGGTTTGTTTTTTTACGTTTATGCTGGTAACCAGGGTAAACATCGGGTTACTAAGCGCGGCCCTGCGCTTAGTTACCCGATGTTTACCCTGGTTACCCGGGGACTTCGGCATCGCTCCAGCGCCGTGATTGCACCGTGTGACCGCAGTCTACGACGCTGGAGCGATAATCATACGATCGCTGCGACGTCACGAATCGTGCCGTCGCAGCGATGAAAATTTCAATGTGTGACGGTACCCTAAATAAAATGTTCCTGTGCTGAGATAATCTTATAAATGTGCCCCTGCTGTGTTCTGTGTAATGGCTGTGTCTGACCATGCAGGGACAGGGTCTGATCATACCACAGCTCCTAGGTGGGGGAGGAAGCAAAAGAATATACAGACATTACAGCTCGGGATCACAGCTCCTGGGCAGGGGAGAAAGCAAAAGAGTATACAGGCATTACAGCTCGGGATCACAGCTGATTAGTTCTGTGAGGTAAAACATTTCGCTGCCTGTTTTACCTCACAGAAATTAGCATGTGTGACGCCAAGCTGTAATAGTGTATACTCTTTTGCTTCCTCCCCTGCCCAGGAGCTGTGACCCCATGCTGTAATGGCTGCATACTCTTTTTGTTTCCTCCCCTGCCCAGGAGCTGTAGTATGATCAGACCATGTTCCTGCATGGTCACACACAGCCATTACACAGTACACAGCAGGGAATAAATTGTTGGCCTGTGTGGATCCGCACCGATCAGCAGAATGGTTGATTTTTCCTTTTTAAAACATGGTGTTTTATCAATATAACCAAATGTAAAATTGAATATTAAACTTTAGCACTTTGTACAGAGCATGTTACAGAAAATTATAAAAGAGCAACAGCATAGAATATCAGAACTGTAGCATAAAAACTGGTACGCCAGGACAAGTGGCACACAAAAAGGGAAATAAATGTGGAGGGGGCATGGAGGAAGAAAAGGGCGCACAGAAAATGAGGAGGGACAGACCACGAATGGATATGTTACTTGTGCTATAAGATGTACTTAGCCAAAGGACAGACCGGTGGCATTTGACAAATGTGAATGTGCAGATGTGAAACACAAGTCCCAGATCTTTAAAAATGTAGCCTCGTTGTCATTCAAGACACATAAAAGTTGTTCATTGGACATAAAGTTCTCTACCCAGCATACAAATTGGATAGTACAGGTCCTTCTCAAAAAATTAGCATATAGTGTTAAATTTCATTATTTACCATAATGTAATGATTACAATTAAACTTTCATATATTATAGATTCATTATCCACCAACTGAAATTTGTCAGGTCTTTTATTGTTTTAATACTGATGATTTTGGCCTACAACTCCTGATAACCCAAAAAACCTGTCTCAATAAATTAGCATATTTCACCCGTACAATCAAATAAAAGTGTTTTTTAATAACAAACAAAAAAACCATCAAATAATAATGTTCAGTTATGCACTCAATACTTGGTCGGGAATCCTTTGGCAGAAATGACTGCTTCAATGCGGCGTGGCATGGAGGCAATCAGCCTGTGACACTGCTGAGATGTTATGGAGGCCCAGGATGCTTCAATAGTGGCCTTAAGCTCATCCAGAGTGTTGGGTCTTGCGTCTCTCAACTTTCTCTTCACAATATCCCACAGATTCTCTATGGGGTTCAGGTCAGGAGAGTTGGCTGGCCAATTGAGCACAGTAATACCATGGTCAGTAAACCATTTACCAGTGGTTTTGGCACTGTGAGCAGGTGCCAGGTCGTGCTGAAAAATGAAATCTTCATGCTTCCATCGGCTGAAATGCTTTATGGAGATGAAGTGCTCCAAAATCTCCTGATAGCTAGCTGCATTGACCCTGCCCTTGATGAAACACAGTGGACCAACACCAGCAGCTGACATGGCACCCCACACCATCACTGACTGTGGGTACTTGACACTGGACTTCAGGCATTTTGGCATTTCCTTCTCCCCAGTCTTCCTCCAGACTCTGGCACCTTGATTTCCGAATGACATGCAAAATTTGCTTTCATCAGAAAAAAGTACTTGGGACCACTTAGCAACAGTCCAGTGCTGCTTCTCTGTAGCCCAGGTCAGGCGCTTCTGCCGCTGTTTATGGTTCAAAAGTGGCTTTACCTGGGGAATGCGGCACCTGTAGCCCATTTCCTGCACACGCCTTTCCACACCAGACTCAGTCCACTGCTTCCTCAGGTTCCCCAAGGTCTGGAATCGGTCCTTCTCCACAATCTTCCTCAGGGTCCGGTCACCTCTTCTCGTTGTACAGCGTTTTCTGCCACATTGTTTCCTTCCAACAGACTTACCATTGAGGTGCCTTGATACAGCACTCTGGGAACAGCCTATTTGTTGAGAAATTTCTTTCTGGGTCTTACCCTCTTGCTTGAGGGTGTCAATGATGGCCTTCTTGACATCTGTCAGGTCGCTAGTCTTACCCATGATGGGGGTTTTGAGTAATGAACCAGGCAGGGAGTTTTTAAAAGCCTCAGGTATCTTTTGCATGTGTTTAGAGTTAATTAGTTGATTCAGACGATTAGGGTAATAGGTCATTTAGAGAACCTTTTCTTGATATGCTAATTTATTGAGACAGATTTTTTGGGTTATCAGGAGTTGTAGGCCAAAATCATCAGTATTAAAACAATAAAAGACCTGACAAATTTCAGTTGGTGGATAATGAATCTATAATATATGAAAGTTTAATTGTAATCATTACATTATGGTAAATAATGAAATTTAACACTATATGCTAATTTTTTGAGAAGGACCTGTATGTGTGTTTGTTTTCCAAGCAGGAGCTATCATTTGCCATGCCACTTAAGATAAAAAAGTTGCATCCCTGAACTCCATTGGCAATATAACCAGGGACAATGTGCTATCCACTTGGGAACAATGTACCAGTGCAAGAGCACTTTGTATGCGGACTCCATCACATTAGGTTTCATTGAGAATGAAGAAACAATGGCCCGTGAAGTATTCCAGGAAGCTTTATCCTACATACAGCCTCCCATCTACATACAGTGCATGGCTGAGCAAGGTGTGGTGGGAAACTCCTTTCATTTCCATTGTCTGTTGACTGTTGAACAATCTGGCGTTTGGCGATGATTGGCAAGTGTCAGACGATGTAAAAGTATATAGACGATAAAAGCCAAACAAGTAACACAACTATCAATGTTTTATTTGCAAATATATCTGAAATGTTCTGAAAAAAAGGTGAGCGGGAAATTTTTATCACGGTTACAAAATCAAGTGGCAGGTCCGAAGCCCGACTATCCTTCATTCATTATCTTGGGGGCTGAACAGAAAGTTGAGCCTGATGCTTGACAGCCCTATCTAGAATGAATGGAGCAGTGGTCGAGTATATGCTCACCTTTTAACAAGTATAAAAGTACTCCGTTCTGTTGATGGTTGTGGGTCCCACCACAACTTGTTTTCACTGGACAGTCCCGTTCAGAACATGCTTCCTGACCAGATTAAATCACATGATGAACGGTCTATCATTGTAAGTGCTTTCCTGTCTTGGGAACTTGTCTGTATAGTCTGGGCCTGTGTGGTTGGGGTACATTTCCTTTCAGATGGCCACAACCATTGATTATTATACACAGTCCTTGGGATCAGCTAACCATCTCCAATGAATGGGGTCGTACAGACTGTCCCCAACTGTATAAGCATGGAAAGAGAAGGATTGGGCATGTTAGTCTATTAACTTTCTTTCCATTGAAACAAACATAAATGTACAGCTTGCATACTGTATCTACAGTGGCATGTAAAAGCTTGCGCACCCCTGGTCGAAATTACTGTTATTGTGAGCAGTCAAGCGAGTTGAAGATGAAATGATCTCTAAAAGGGCTAAAGGTAAAGATGACACACTTCCTTTCTTTTTTGGGTGTGTGTGTGTGTGTGTGTGTGTGTGTGTGTGTGTGTGTGTGTGTGTGTGTGTGTGTGTGTGTATGTATATATATATATATATGTATATATATATATATATATATATATATATATGTATGTATATATGTATATATATATATATATATATATATATATATATATATATATATATATATATATATATATATATATATATATATATATATATATATATAGTCATTTTTTACATTTTAGAAATTAGAAAAAGGAAAGGGGGCTAATGCAAAAGTTTGGGGACCCTCAGAGATTTGTGTGCTCAGATAACGGACATATGTTTCAGACCATATTTAGCCTGTTAGAGGTATGACTTGTACATCATCATCATCGTTAGGAAAGGGCAGGTGATGCAAATTTCCCAGCTTTATAAAAACCCAGCTTCCTCTAGCTTTGTGCCAAAAAACAGCAGGCATGGGTTCTTTTAAGCAGCTGCCTAGCACTCTGAAAATGGTGGAGGCCCACAAAGCAGGAGAAGGTTATAAGAAGATAACAACAAAGAGTTTTTAAGTTGCCCTTTCCTCAGTTCGAAATATAACCAAGAAATGGCAGTTACCAGGAACAGTAGCGGTCAATATAAGGTCTGGAAGAACAAGCAAAATTTCAGTGAGAGCTGCTCGTTGGATTACTAGAGAGCTAAATCCCAACCCTCAGCCAAACTTTTGCATTTTCCTTTTTGCAATTTTTATGATTTAAAAGATGAAAATGCTAGAGAAGCAAATTGGAACCCGCACTTGACTGCAAAGACCTTCAGAAACATTTAGCAGACTCTGGAATTGTGGTACGTTGTTCTACTGTTCAGAGACACCTTCACAAATATGGCCTTCATGGAAGAGTCGTCCGAAGAAAACCTCTCCTGCATCCTCATCATAAAATTCCATTTCAGAAGTATGCAAAAAAAATCTAAACAATCCTGATGCCTTTTGGAAACAAGTACTGTGGACCGATGAGGTTAAAATAGAACTCTTTGTACACAATGATCAGCGGTATGTGGGTATGTGTGTAGAAAGAAGGGCACAGAATTTCAGGAAAAGAACATCTCGCCAACCATTAAGCATGGTGGTGGATCAATCGTGATTTGGGGTTGTGTTACAGCCAATGGCACGGGAAGCATTTCACGGGTAGAGGGGAAAGAATTGATTCAAAGAAATTTAAATAAATTCTTGATACAAACATAACACCATCTGTAAAAAAAGCTGAAGTTGAAAAGAGGATGGCTTCTACAAATGGACAATGATCCTAAACATACTGTATGTCAAAATCCACAATAGACTACCTCAAAAGGCACAAACTGAAGGTCTTACAGTGGCCCTCAGTCTCCTGATCTGAACAGCATTGAAAATCTGTGACTGGACCTCAAAATAGCAGTGCATTCAAGACGACCCAGGAATCTCACAGAACTGGAAGAATTTTCCATGAGAAGAATAGATGAAAATCCCTCAAACAAGAATTGAAAGACTACAAAAAGCTGTCTGGCTACAAAAAGCTTTAACAAGCTGTGATTTTCAAAAGGGGGTGCTACTAGGTACTAACGATGCGGGTTGCCCAGTAATTTTGTCCAGGGGTGTCCAAACTTGAACATGTCATTGTATGGTGGAGTCTGTAGAAATAGTCATCAACCGCACCTTAAAGGGGGTTTCCTATAAGCCACATTTATCTCCTATGCAGAGAAAAGGTGATAAATCTATAGTTGCTGGAGATCCACCAAAAGTCACCTTTGTAATTGAAGCAATGCCCCAGTGGTCAGAGGTTCTACTGCAGCTTCTCTCCTACACTGGCAGGTCTCTCCCTATGTGTGTCTCAGGCAGGCTTATCAAGTATGTTTTCTGTGAAATGCTGCAATGTTTCAGGGTAAAGTATATACATCTGCAATAATACAACTACTGCCTGATTCATAATGCCCATAGTTCAGGCAGTATGGATGTCCTTTTAGGTTTCCACTAAGCTGGCAATACACATGAGATGGCTGTCTGCCAAATGAACATTCAGCCAACCGCTATCTTGCCTGACTCCCATACACATGATGTATGCTTGGCATTGGCTTATCTCACCTGAAAGCAAAAGGATTGCGTGTTGAAATTCCCAGTGCCTGCTCCTTCTCCACACCCACCCCATGATATCATCAGATTGTTGGTCGAAATCAGTAGGTTTGATCTGCTGTGTATGGGAAACAATCACTTGTCAAGAAATACAAATGGCTGCTACAACGTCAAGTGAGGGAAATCTACAGATGCTCACACACATTCTGAAAAACAGCTTGGCTTCTGCTCCACAAAATCCCATTGCTTTTCTGAAGGTTATCGCAGTTGTAGATTAGATTATAACTTTTCCATGTAAATAAACAGCTGAACGAGAGTCATTTATCAAGAAGACTTCCTGCTTTGGTGACCGCTGAACGCAACCAGCCAAATCCTTATCGCTGGATCACTCTTGTTACCTAGCTATTATTGTCCCCTGCAACACAAATCCAAAAATGTGGTTCAATGTGAAATATTGGCACGTTAGTTTGGCTTATTCTATAGGCTTGGAATGTGCAGTCTTGGCTTTAAAATCGAAGGCAAAATATTGCAAAACTTTGTCATTTTTTTTCTCCAAATTGCAGCATTGTATAGAGTAGATATGGTGTTTACCGGAATTTTCTCTATAACATTGTGTGTAGTACTTTAAAAGTGCCAGACAAATACAACTGCTTCACTTCACAGCATTTTTTTATTCAACGTACATTTAAGGCCACAGAGAAGGACATGTAGAGGAAGACACACATTTATTCTCGCACGCAACACATTTGCAACCATCTCATTTATCTGAATGGGGCTTGCAGGCTTCATACAGGAGAAACCGCCCCATTCAGATGTGTGAAACCAGTGATCAGTCTCCAATCTGACGTGTGAATATACCCCTATTGTGACATTGCTGGACGACATAGGACTCTATCCTATTTGATTGGCATGAAGACAATAGGGAAGGGGGAGAATTACACAGATCACCGGAAGAATTGCTGGTCTGTACAGAAACTCCTATTATTTTATAGAACCAAAGATTTCCTCTACAGGAAATGAAACGTGAGAGGGGTATTTTACATATTGTTTATCAGAATGGGAGAATACAAAGAGGGCTCATGGTCTTTTATCTGTTGTAAATGGGGAATCTTACACTCTGTAGAGGGTGAGAATAGAAAGGCGGGTAGAAAATAGAAATATTTTAGTTGAATCGTCTAAAATGACTCATTCACTTAGTAATTGGTGTATATGTTTTTCCACGAACGCTTTGTAATCCTCTGCATCTATGCTAATATAAGTTGATGTGCATATTTATTACTTTTATTATCTGTAATGATGAGATAACAGGACACCTACAAAGATACTTACAACTTTTTACGCAGATATACAGGTGCTTCCCACAAAATTAGAATATCATAAAGTAAATTTATTTCAGTTCTTCAATACAAAAAGTGAAACTCGTATATTACATAGTCATTACAGAGTGATCTATTTCACGTGTTTGTCTGTTAATGTTGATGACTATGGCTTACAGCCAATGAAAACCAAGAAGTCATTATCTCAGTAAATTAGAATACTTTCTAACACCAGCTTGAAAAATGATTTTAAAATCCGAAATGTTGGCCTTCTGGAATGTATGTTCAGTAAATGCACTCAATACTTGGTGGGGGCTTCTTTTGCATCAATTACTGCATCAATTCGGAGTGGCATGGAGGCGATCAGCCTGTAGCACTGCTGAGTAGAGTTAAGCAAAATTGTTAGGGTTCCCCCTTATTTGGCAAGCTATAGTTCTTACCGAATAAGCTGCAGAGGGAACCCGGCTTCCTGGATCACTCTGCCTGATTGGTGCCGCAGCTGCATGTGTCACGGCTGTGTGACAGTCACAAGCACATGCATGGAGAACCCAACAAACAGGCTCTCCATGCATGTGCTGTGACAGTGACACAGCTGCGGCGCCGATCAACTGATCAGCTGGCGTGATCCAGGAAGCCGGGTTCCTTCCAAAGCTTATTTGGTAAGCGCTATAGCTTGCCGAATAAGAGGGAACCCTAACAAATTTGCTCAACTCTACTGCTGAGGTGTTATGGAAGTCCAGGTGCTTGAAAGCAGCCTTCAGCTCGTCTGCCTTGTTGGGTCTGGTGTCTTTCATCCTCTTGACAATACCCCATAGATTCTCTATGGAGTTAAGGTCAGGCGAGTTTGCTGGCCAATCAAGCACAGTGATACTGTTGTTTTTAAACCAGGTATTGGTACTTTTGGCAGTGTGGACAGGTGCCAAGTCCTGCTGGAGAATGACATTTCCATCTCCAAAAAGCTGGTCAGCCGAGGGAAGCATGAAGTGCTCTAAAATTTCCTGGTAGACGGCTGCGCTGACTTTGGTCTTGATAATACACAGTGGACCTACACCAGCAGATGACATGGCTCCCCAAACCATCACTGATTGTGGAAACTTCACACTAGACCTCAAGCAGCTTGGATTGTGTGCCTCTCCACTCTTCCTCCAGACTCTGGGACCCTGATTTCCAAATGAAATGCAAAATTTACTTTCATCTGAAAACACCTTGGATCACTGAGCAACAATCCAATTCTTTTTCTACTTGGCCAGGTAAGACATTGTCTATTGGTCATGAATGACTTGACACAAGGAATGTGACACTTGTAGC
The DNA here is from genome assembly GCF_051348905.1 of Ranitomeya variabilis. Lineage (NCBI taxonomy): Eukaryota > Metazoa > Chordata > Amphibia > Anura > Dendrobatidae > Ranitomeya > Ranitomeya variabilis. The sequence continues at coordinate 81,315,154 of NC_135238.1, forward strand.
CCATGTCCTGGATACGTCTGAATGTGGTAGCTCTTGAAGCAATGACTCCAGCAGCAGTCCACTCATTGTGAATCTCCCCCAAATTTTTGAATGGCCTTTTCTTCACAATCCTTTCAAGGCTGCTGTTATCCCGGTTGCCTGTGCACCTTTTTCTTCCACACTTTTTCCTTCCACTCAACTCTCCATTAATATGCTTGGATACAGCACTCTGTGAACAGCCTGCTTCTTTAGCAATGACCTTTTGCGGCTTACCCTCCTTGTGGAGTGTGTCAATCACTGCCTTCTGGACATCTGTCATGTCAGCAGTCTTCCCCATGTTTCTGGAGCTTACTGAAATAGAATCAGGGACCTTTAACTTCTTTCTGACCTCGGACGGAATAGTATGTCCGATGGCAGAACCCCCGCTTTGATGCGGGCTCTGGCGGTGAGCCCGCATCAAAGCTGGGACATGTCAGCTGTTTTGAACAGCTGACATGTGCCTGCAATAGGCATGGGTTTCCACTGACCCCCGTCACGTGATTAGGGGTCAGCAGTGCATCGGCATAACAACCAGCGATCTCCTGCAGACTTCTATGGTTGTTGATGCTGGATTGCTATGAGCAGCACCCTGTGGTCAGCGCTCATAGCAATGCTGCAATTCTACTACATAGAGGCAATGCTCAGATCGCCCCTATGTAGCAGAGGTGATCGAGATGTGCCAGCTTCTAGCCTCCCATGGAGGCTATTGAAGCATGCCAAAATTAAAAAAAAAAAAAAAGTTTAAATCACCCCCCTTTTGCCCAATTCAAAATAAAACAATAATCAAAAAAATCAAACCTACACATATTTGGTATCGCCGAGTTCAGAATCAACCGTTCTATCAATAATAATAATAATAATAATAATAAAAAAAAGGATTAACCTGATCGGTAAATGGCTTAGCGAGAAAAAAGTTATAACGTCAGAATTACGTTTTTTTGGTCGCTGCGTCATTGCATTAAAATGCAATAACGGGCGATCAAAAGAACGTATCTGCACCAATATAGTATCATTAAAAACGTCAGCTCGGCACGCAAAAAATAAGTCCTCACCCAACCTGAGATCACAAAAAATGGAGACGCTACAGATATCGGAAAATTGCGCATTTTTTTTTTTTTTTTTTTTTTTTTTTTTAAGCGAAGTTTGAAATTTGTTTTCATTACTTAGATAAAAAAAAAATAACCTAGACATGTTTGGTGTGTATGAACTCGTAATGACATGGAGAATCATAATGGCAGGTCAGTTTTAGTATTTAGTGAACCCAGCAAAAAGCCAAACAAAAAACAAGTGTGGGATTGCACTTTTTGCAATTTCACCGCACTTTGAATTTTTTTTCGCGTTTTCTAGTACACAACATGGTAAAACCAATGATGTCGTTAAAAAGTACGACTCGTCCCACAAAAAATAAGCCCTCACATGGCCATATTGACGGAAAAGTAAAAAAGTCATGGCTCTGGGACGGAGGGGAGCGAAAAAAGAAAACTCAAAACCGAAAAAAGCTCCGGTCATTAAGGGGTTAAACACTTAGGAAGCCTTTGCAGGTGTGAGATAATGACTTTTGGGTTTTCATTGGCTGCCTGTAAGCCATAGACATCAACATTAACAGAAATAAACACTTGAAATAGATCGCTCTGTTTGTAATGACTGTATATAGTATGAGGTTCACTTTTTCTATTGAAGAACTGAAATAAAATAACTTTTTGATCTAATTTAGTGAGAAGCATTTGTATTTATTTACAGGTGTGGAAATTTCAATCCTATTCATACCTATGGATATAGACTCAAATTCTGTCTGCTACTCCCCCTACTGGGAGTTTAGGGCCTTACTGTGTACAGTTTATACGTTTAACGCACTGATGAAACATTTTGCTGTAATCTTCTAAGCTCCATAAAGTGGTGACTGCAGAAAACCAGATATTTTTCCATTTATAAATGAAGTAGATGCAGGCTGACATCCACCTATCTCCATCCATCCATAATTATGAGCATTTGGGCCCAAATAAAGGTGATTGGTGAGTATTCCATCAGACAAATGCATAATAGTACAAATATCGAACCCCCACAACGTTACAAAGAGAAACCTCTCAAACAAGTAGATGAACAGTTTTTGAAACATCAGGTTGTTTTTATTGCGAGTACTTCCTTGGCTTTTTCTTTGTTGCTCAATGTAAGGGCACCATAATATCAGAACAGGTCAGCTCTGCTATAGAGCTCATGTGGCAAACCCCCAAAATAGGGCTTTTTTCCTAAAAGCAGAGAGCAGGAATCCAGCCATGATTAATGGGGGGCTTTTATACATGCAGATATATACAAGCCCACCATACGTCAGTGTTGGAGGTGGAGGAGGCTTCCTCCATGGATACATATGCATTCACTGTGATCTTTAGCTGTTATTAGCTACTTGGCAATGGGCAATATTGGAGCAGACCTGTCTGGCCTTACATGGGGCAGAATTGTGCAAGGATAGGTTTACCGTACTTTAATATAATTCATAAACCCCAATTAAAGTGAAAAGGGGAATGAGGAGATCCATTAGACTAAAATTAACTTTTATTAATAAAAACAAAATACATTAACAATATAAAAAAGCAGTGTGCCTCACCTAGGAGATGACCCAGACTATCAATAGATATATCATCTGTTATTATGAAGGTATATAGAACAGTGATAGGAACCATACTGTTCAGACAAATGAGGAGAACCCTTAGAAAGAATGCCTGGATAAAAAATGTAACCAGAGGCAGGGAATAGCTGAAAGTGTAAATTATGGTAAGACCGTGATTGTCAACATATTAGTACAAGACAATAAAGTGCGTAATGCTCGACAGATTTCAATGCCCTGAATCAATGTATTCCTGTCATGTTCTAAGGTATCTCCTTGAAAGGGAGGATAAAAGCACCTAGTGAATCCAAAACATTACAATGCCTATCAGTGGATAATAATGGCACATCCGGGTTTGTGACCCAACAGCGTGTAAAATAATAACCATAGACCGTGATAAATACAATGCCTGCAAAGTAAAGGAGACTGATTCACCTTGGAGTATGGAGTAGCGTTTCCTAGCCCCAACGTGCGTTTCGCCACTGGCTTTTTCCGGGGGTGTACTTTAATGTCGTCTGTGGCCATAAAAATGCTGAGAGGAGCTCAGAAACCAGATAAAAGAGCAACTCATCTGTTACACTGTCAGAACGAGCCCACTGACAGATTCTCATGTAGAGAGGTCGGCCATTTTCTCTTGTTAGTTCAGCTTTCCTCACACACTGACCAAGCACGTCTGTCCTCCATACAATGACTGCTGGTGAAGGATCATGGGACCACACCTGTCCATTAGCCTTGTCAAATAGAAAAGAAGCTTTCCCATGTGTGGTGTCTTGGTATTGGATGAAGGGGATGGAAAGGTCTGGTGATGGTTTGATCACGTGCTCCTCCACCAGCAGCCATTGTTTGGAGGACAGAAGTGCTGGGCAATGTGAGGAAAGGTGCACTAAGGAGGAAAAATGGCTGACCTCTACATGAGAATTCTTCAGTGAGCTTATTCTGACAGTCTACAGGGAGAGTTTCTCACTCTTTTATCTTTTTGTGAGATCCTTTCCATCTGACTTATGGCCATAGATGACATTAAGGTTCAGTGTGCAGGGAAAGTAATATCCTGTGAAAGCAAAATGTGTAATGGGACCCAATTACATTAAAACAAAGTTTTCACCCCATTAATACCCGAATTCAAGTAAAAGCTTCTCCGGAACTCACACACTGGTCCTTAGTTGCACTTATTCCAATGGCCACCCAGTGCACCATTCTGTCACTTCAGACTCAGAGTGATTTGCTTCAACCCTACTATTAATTATCACTGTAAAATGACCTATTGTTTAAGTCTGGTTTTGCAAGTCATCAGGATGTAATCGCAGTCTAGGGTGCAATCACCACCTCAGTAGATATATGAACGTGGAGCAAGAACAATGACGGTGAAGAAAATTCGCATGGATCAGGCATACAGCACCGACATACGAAGTATTCTGAAGTGAAATAAATGGTGGTCTTACAAGTGAAGCATTGGTGATCTTGCATCACTAACACTCGCCTTACGGGCCCCTCCCAATAGGCTGTTGAGGCTTCTTTCACACCGCATTTTCGCACCCATTCGGTGGCTCTTTTGGGGCTTACGTCTGAACCCTCTGCAAAATGGGATTCAGGCGTATGCGCCAACGAGGCCATAGACTATAATGGTGCCGAGACAGCAAACGTGCGCTCCGTTGTGCATCATTTTTGGGTGTGTACGCCTACTGGAAGAGGACACCTAGATGCAGTCTACTACGTCTGAGTTCTCAACCTCCAGTAGATGTACACGTCCGAAAATGATGCTCATTAGAGCACATTGACTGTTGGTGCGTACACTCAAATCCTGTTTTGCAAGGGGGGGTTTGGACGTAAGACTCGACCGGGACCAACGAGAGGGAGCCAAAACCCAATATGAAAGGATCTGAACTTTAAACATTTCAGTCCATCATTAGTGAAATAAAAATATCCAAAATTGTGAAGCAATACTGAGTATTCACCCTGAGGGGGTCCATATTATTATCAAAGTGGAACGGTCTTCTGTTCTTGCATATATAAATATCTAATAATCTGCACTATAGTGCGCCAGTCGGCTATATCCAGACCTTTAGTATTTTATGTTTTTGGTCTCATGTTTAGTAGTTTGTTCTGGTTTAGTAAAAACCTTCTTAATCTAGTTTGTCAAACTGGTGGTTAGATGGACTTTACAGTAGCTACAAATTGCTTTTCCCTACCCCCCTCTCCTTTTCCTGATCAAATTACATGCCTCTCAGAAGACAAAGACCGTGAGCACAGAAGGAGGCATTTCCCAGAGGCAAAGTTATCGTCTGTTCCTGCACATAATGGCAGCCAGGAACGCCCTCTCCCCCTATAAATAATTAGAATTAGATTGTCACCATTTCTGATTGGGTTTTATATCACACTAATATTATTTATCACATTCCTTAGAAGAGTGCTGATCCCTCTGTAAAGAGTCCATCTTCTGGTCTCTTGTAGGCCAGATGTTCTAGATCACATGTGGAGAAGTGTTTGTGGTTGGAATTTGTTTGAAATTGCTTGTTGATAGTCTCCTGAGACAGCACTGTGACAAATTGTATAATAAAATGTTAAAAATAGCTGTTATTCCCAGGAAAACCAAAGTTCCCACAAGCCAGGAAGCTGGGAAAATTGCTTACATTTCTCTGATTACTCTGGGCTAGTTTTCCTCTGCAAAACCTTCATGTTGAGACACTGAATCTAGCAAGACCCATTGCATTGGGGAAGTAAATGTCGATTTAGTATTAGATGAGGGTGTAGCAAAGGAGAGAAACCTTTCCAGACTCCACGTTTAACTAGATGGGGCCATATACTGACTGATAATGATCTGGTAATAATGATGCACTAACATCTCACAGGTTGCAGCTCCTGGCATTTCCTTATAACAGTGGGGTTCAACTACGTTAGGAGCATAAGCGGTTTTATTTTTGCGGGACCAAACATTCACAGTGAGAATGGGTTTTCCTAGTAGTGGTCAACCTGTTTTAAGCATAAATCACTTGGAGTTTCCTATTATAAAGGGGTCATTCCACATCAAGTGGACCAGTTTTAAAAATCGTCCCCACTTGATCTCCGATTTTTGCTGAAAATTTATAAGGATGTACATGTATGTTTGAAAAGAGGTTCTGTAAATTTTTAGGGCCAGATCTCAAATACATTGGGCACTGTTGACCTTTCACTGGAGGTTCCACCAAGCCTGTGGCTTCAGCTAAGAGGATTTTGCAAACTTTGGCACATAGCCATTAGAGTTCTATACTGGCTATGATGCTGAAATTTGGCATACTAGCTCAACTTTTGCTGATAAACACGATAAAATTATTACCGGCTATGACAAAACAATATTTTGGCCGCAATTTTGTGTCAAAGTAGCTTGAAAAACGCGTCGCATAAAATTTATGCCAAACTTTGCCCATATATAACTCAAGACCAAAAACCAATAGTAACTGGTGCTTTGCCCTGTACACCAAACATCTACATGACTTTGCATTGCTGCAATATCACGGTCAAAGCATATGTATTTGTGGAAATATTCACACCCACATATGATGAAAAACTTAAAAAAAACGAATTTTACCTATTTTTAGGTCAAATTTCTCAAAAAGGGTACCCCTAAAATATATTAATTCTGATATCATTAGAAAGAGCACATTTTTCTCTACAAGGATCATTGGGGTTTTTTTTGGAGTCTCTCAGTTTAAGAAATGAAAAATGCCACTGAACATGGTGTTATTCATTAATACGCAATGAATGATAACTGCACTATTCAAACCTTTGCGTTGGTCCATGGTGGTTATACCACAACCAATTCCCTAAGAATTGGTATTATAATCTTATTAAGAGTTGTAATAATGCTGTCTTTCGAGAATTGGCAGCCCCATCACCTAGGAGCCATGGCCGATAGCCGTGCAAGGCGAGCCTCGGGCGGTCTCTTTATCGCAGGTTCCGAAGCCTGAGGGTGGGTGTCTTTGCCTAGGATCCCAAGCCTAATATTGGGTATCTTTTGTTGGTTCCCAAGCCATAATGTTCAGTCTAAGTGGTCTGGAATTGTTGCTGAATTTGCAACATAATCGGTTCAGAGAAGCTGTATTGTCGGCCCATTGCTGTCCAAAAAGGTCCAAATCTTGACATTGGCACCTAAAAGTTGGTCCATTAAGGCTATATCAGACGAATTCGGTGTCTCTGAACGAATGGTCAAACAAGCTCGAAAGCTTAAATGTGAACATGGGATCTTAGCCTTACCTAGAATCAAGTGTGGCAAGAAAGTTTCCGAGGAAGTGAAGAAAAAGGTGCAGGCATTTTTTGAGGATGATGAATTCAGTCGAATGTGCCCTGGTAAAAAAGACTATGTATCAGTGCGAATAGCAGGAGAAAAAAAGCAGATGCAAAAGCGACTATTACTGAGCAATATGAGGGAAATGTTTGTTGCCTATCGGGATCGGAATGGCCCTGAAATTGGATTTTCCAAGTTGTGTGAGCTTCGGCCAAAGTGGTGCGTAACCGTTGGATCTGCTGGAACACATTCCGTTTGTGTGTACCATTCACCAAAATGTCAAACTAATGCTTGCAGCATGCCCAATCAATGATGACTACAAAGAGCTCATATGCAAAATAGTCTGTGGAATTGAATCCAAGGACTGTATGGTTGGCCATTGTGATAAATGCCCGGGTCCTGAAGTTTTAAAAGAATTTCTAGTCAATGTGTTTGTCAACAGTGAAGATATTACCGTGTTTCCCCGATAGTAAGACACCCCCGATAGTAAGACGTAGTGGGGGTTTTAGCGGGGTTGGCTAATGTAAGACGCACCCCCGAAAGTAAGACATAGTACTGTACGTTGTAAAAATATAAGCCGTACCGGTACCTTTTGCTGCATTAACTGCGGGATGCGGACGATTCAGCCACTGGTAACCAGGGTAAACATCGGGTTACTAAGCGCAGGGCCGCGCTTAGTAACCCGATGTTTACCCTGGTTACCAGTGTAAATGTTAAAAAAAAAAAAAAAAAAGTGAGGTGTCATATCTTGTTTTTTCCAGAGGTGATTTTGGAGTTTTTGGGCTGTCGGGACAGAATACAGTGGCTCTTCCTTTGCCTTTTGGTGTTTTTAATCCTTCCATCTCCAAGTTCTAATCGTCGCTTCGCCGGAGGGCGCCCCAGTGCAGGCTGCAGTAGGCCGGCTCTGGCGGCGGGTCCATGCCGGGTGGAGTAGATGAAGCTGGCCGCTGCTTGCTGCTCCGGAGCGCACAGTCCGTGCGGGGGATGGTGCACCGGGCCGGGGGAGGACAGGACGTGCAGGTATCCGCCGCCTCCTGCGCCAACCACAGCGCCGCCCCCGGCCACGAACCCCCCGGAGAAGCTGGAGCATTTGTCGGGGAGCAGCAGCTGGTCGTGCCCGAGGTGGCTTCCCTTTCCCATGGTACGGAGCCGCCGCCTTCTCCGCTCTCCTCCTTGTGACCCCAGTAATCCGCACTGCCCGGCCTGCACCCTACAAATAGCCGGGGCTGCAGTTAGAGCAGGTGCTGAGGTGAGCTCGTCGGAGGGCTATCGAGCACCGGGGGAGGCAGATGGAGGCGGATTGTACGGCTGTGTGTGCTCGGGCCCCAGCTCCGACCTCCCTGCCACCGCCGCGGCTGACAAAATGGCTCCAGGTCAGCTGACAATGAATGAAGGGATGCGGTTTACGCGCGAAGGTCGGAGCTGGGGCCCGAGCGCACACAGCCGTACAATCCGCCTCACAAGGAGAGCGGAGAAGGCGGCGGCTCCGTACCATGAGAAAGGGAAGCCACCTCAGGCACGACCAGCTGCTGCTCCCCGACAAATGCTCCAGCTTCTCCGGGGGGTTCGTGGCCGGGGGCGGCTCTGTGGTTGGCGCAGGAGGCGGCGGATACCTGCACGTCCTGTCCTCCCCCGGCCCGGTGCACCATCCCCCGCACGGACTGTGCGCTCCGGAACAGCAAGCAGCGGCCAGCTTCATCTACTCCACCCGGCATGGACCCGCCACCAGAGCCGGCCTACTGCAGCCTGCACTGGGGCGCCCTCCGGCAAAGCGACGATTAGAACTTGGAGATGGAAGGATTAAAAACACCAAAAGGTAAAAGAAGAGCCACTGTATTCTGTCCCGACAGCCCAAAAACTCCAAAATCACCTCTGGAAAAAACAAGATATGACACCTCACTTTTTTTTCTTTTTTTTTTTAAATTTACACTGGTAACCAGGGTAAACATCGGGTTACTAAGCGCGGCCCTGCGCTTAGTAACCCGATGTTTACCCTGGTTACCAGGGGACTTCGCATAGTTGGTCGCTGGAGAGCTGTCTGTGTGACCGCTCTCCAGCGACCACACAGGTTTTTTTCCCAATGTAAGACACCCCCCCCGAAAGTAAGACATAGTGGGACTTTTGAGTGGTAAAAGAAAGTAAGACGCTGTCTTACTATCGGGGAAACACGGTATTGAGTTCAAACAATGGATTCACACTGATCGAGACACGCTTGGTACGAAAAAACTGACTATAGAAGATTTCATTGAAGAATTGGTTTTGAAAATTTCTAAACTTTGTAGCCATCACTACATCGCCAAGCATCAAAGTTGATATCTGAAATTGTTGAAGGAAAATCTGAGACCTGGAGAGCTTGTGATCCTTATGGACTTTGCTGAAAATTACTCATTTATTGTTCAAGATGCCATTCAAGGTTTCCACTGGGAAAATAGTCAATCTACAGTACACCCATTTGTAATTTACTTCAAGGAGTTAAATGGTGAAGCTGCGCATCAGCTTGTGCATAATCAGTGATTGCTCACGACATGACACAGTTGCAGTCCACACTTTCTTAACAGTAATTGTGGAGTATCTCAAGACTCATCTATGGGATTCGTCATATCCACTACTTCAGCGATGGATCTGCAGCCCAGTACAAAAATTTCAAAAATTTTCTCTACTTGTGCCACCACAATGCTGATTTCAATATCAGCGCTGAATGGAATTTTTTTGGTACCAGTCATGGAAAGTCGCCCTGTGATGGGATTAGAGGGACAGCAAAGAGGTTGGCAGCTCATGCCAGTCTTCAACGCCCAACTGAAAACCAAATACTGACCCCGGTGGATTTATTCAACTTTTGCAACGAGCAACTGCATGGAATCAAGTTTTTTTTTTTGTTCCAAAAGAAAAAATTGACGAAATACAGGTAGTTCAAGAGGAAAGGTTCAAAGATTGACATACGATTGCTGGAACAAGAGAAAATCACCAGTTTGTGCCAATTGATGACAAAAAGATTTGCATTTCAAGGGTGTCAAATGACCCATCATCTTTCATTGCCCATGTAGATAGATCTGTCAGATCAGAAATGCCTTTTGTGCCAATTGCTAACCTCCAGCCAGGGCAATACATTGCCTGCATTTACGATAGGAACTGGTGGATTGGAAATATTTCTGAAATTTCAGTCGACAAGCATGATGCATTAATAAATTTTATGCATCCTCATGGTCCAGCTAGCTTCTTTCACTGGCCTGTGAGAAATGATACATGCTGGATTCCCGAGCAGTCAATCATTGCAATAATTTCAGCACAGCTGCAACAGCAATGGGCCAACAATGCAGCTTCTCTGAACCGATTATGTTGCAAATTCAGCAACAATTCCAGACCACTTAGACTGAACATTATGGCTTGGGGAACCAACAAAAGATACCCAATATTAAGCTTGGGATCCTAGGCAAAGACACCCACCCTCAGGCTTCGGAACCTGCGATAAAGAGACCGCCTGAGGCTCGCCTTGCATGGCTATCGGCCATGGCTCCTAGGCGATGGGGCTGCCAATTCTCGATAGACAGCATTATTACAACTCTTAATAGGATTATAATACCAATTCTTAGGGAATTGGTTGTGGTATAACCACCATGGACCAACGCAAGGGTTTGAATAGTGCAGTTACCATTCATTGCGTATTAGTAAATAACACCATGTTCAGTGGCATTTTTCATGTCTTAAACTGAGAGACTCCAAAAAAAAAAACCAATGATCCTTGTAGAGAAAAATGTGCTCTTTCTAATGATATCAGAATTAATATATTTTAGGGTACCCTTTTTGAGAAATTTGACCTAAAAATAGGTAAAATTCGTTTTTTTTACGTTTTTCATCATATGTGGGTGTGAATATTTCCACAAATACATATGCTTTGACCGTGATATTGCAGCAATGCAAAGTCATGTAGATGTTTGGTGTACAGGGCAAAGCACCAGTTACTATTGGTTTTTGGTCTTGAGTTATATATGGGCAAAGTTTGGCATAAATTTTATGTGACGCGTTTTTCAAGCTACTTTGACACAAAATTGCGGCCGAAATATTGTTTTGTCATAGCCGGTAATAATTTTATCGTGTTTACCAGCAAAAGTTGAGCTAGTATGCCAAATTTCAGCATCATAGCCAGTATAGAACTCTAATGGCTATGTGCCAAAGTTTGCAAAATCCTCTTAGCTGAAGCCGCAGGCTTGGTGGAACCTCCAGTGAAAGGTCAACAGTGCCCAATGTATTTGAGATCTGGCCCTAAAAATTTACAGAACCTCTTTTCAAACATACATGTACATCCTTATAAATTTTCAGCAAAATCGGAGAAGGTCGAGTGGGGACCACTGGTCCACTTGACATGGAATGACCCAAAGGTAACATGTTTTGTTGTTGTGTGTTGGGGAACCCCTGAACATGGCTAAAGAACACCAGGCTTCCTAGGAACCATGGATTGGACACAATATTCTAGAGCAGGGGTCTTAAAGATGGGTATATGGGCTGAATTTAGAAAGACATTTTGAATTTGAAGGTTAGAATTCTTTGTAGGACGAGATGAAATTTTCAGTTTTTTTATAGAGGACTTTTTGATTACTTTTAATTCCATTTCTTTGTGTCATTATAAAGAATAAGCTTAATGTTTGTACTGTTTTTAATTGTTTTTTTTGTGGTGCTTATTGTATGGGTTATCGTACAGTTCTATAGCTTGGGTCGCTCTGAATGCGGTGATAGTAAATGTGTCCTCTTTTTTTTTTTTTTCTTTTGGTTATTATATAAAACAGCATGTTATTTATCAGTGATTTTTTTTATACTTTCATTTGACACTTTTCTCAATTTATTTTCTCCCTCAATTGTTCCCATATAGTTATCATGTCCTCCAATCGGCACCTACAGTAATTATGGCCCCCAGAAACTAATACATGCGCCTCATTTTTGTTCCCATCCTGTAATAATGTCCTGTAATAATGTTCCTTGTCCTGGCCCTCATCCTATAATGTCTCCTGCACTGTAATAATGTCCCTGTCCTCCATCCTGTAATAATATCCTCCTTTGTGTAATAATGTCTTTCATCCAGTAATGTCTATCCTGATCCACTTCCTGTAATAGTGTACCCCATTCTGTAATAATGACCACAGTCCTGTAATGTCCCTCTTCCTAGCCCTCATCCTATAATGTTTCCTGTACTGTAATAATGTCCCTGTCCTCCATCCTGTAATAATGTTCCCTTTCCTGGTCCTCATCCTGTGATAATGTCCCCCATTCTAACCCCCTACCTGTGATATCTCCTATACTGTATTAATGTCCTCAATTGTGTAGTAATTTCCCCTTCCTGTAATAATATCCTCCATCCTGTAATAATATTCCTGTCCTGTAATATTGACCACAGTCCTGTAATGTCCCCCATCCTGGGCCCCATCCTCTAATGTTTTTCATCCCGTAATAATGTCTGTTATCCTGACCCCCTTCCTGTAATAATGTCCCCATTCTGTAATAATATTCAAGGGGTCCCAGTTGGATAACCTAAGGGACTCGTCAGGATGGTCTTTGTAAGGGTGGACTTGCACCACCTGATTTTGCAGCATTAATCACTGCCGATTGGTGAATATTGGCTGATCGGTGATTAGTTTGCACAGACTGCTCTTCAGATGCGCATAGTTCATTGTACATAGGCAGCTCTAGAAACGGTGAGCCCTGTTTACAAAGGTCAATGTGCTGCCGAGAGCGATTATTTTTTTCATACAGCACAAAATATCATTTCACCACACAAACACGCGTTTGCTTGGTCGTCGGATGATCGCCAGCCTGTTTGGACTGAAAGATTATCATTAAAATAGCAGTTCTCGAAATACTCTAGCACAATGTACTTTCACCATAGGCAGACCTTAAGAAAAAGGTCTTGTAAAAAGCAGACAACCCCTTTAACTCATCATGGGTTTAATTGAAGTTGCCTTAATAAACGTGAAATGAAGTACCAGGGAGATGTCGCGGTGACCTCTGCTCAGATCCCAGTCCTCTGGGCCTCCATAGTAATTCCTTTAGGTTGTTCCGTGAGTAACACATGGTGTCGGACAGCTGGAGTCGTCCTTAGCAATGTCAGCAGATATTTCCTTATTTATAACTTTTTTAGACAAGAATTTCAAGTGGTTTCCAGACTTATGTAAATAAGGTTTCCAGCATCTATAATATAACGCTGGGAGCGTCACTCTGTCCGAAGCCTTTATAGACTGCGCAAGCGCCGGCGCAGTCTGGACCCCACAGAGCGACGCTCCCAGGAGATCGCGGTATGCGTAAGCGCTGAACGCACACCGCGATCTCCAACGGAGAAACAAGGACGAGCCAGGAGGCGGAGGGTGAGTATACTTACCTGTCCCGTTCCACCGACGCGATTCCGGGCCATGAATGTCCCCCTGCTCCCACATTGCAGTGTGTCTTCAAGAAAATGGCGCCGGAAAGCGCGGACTGCGCAGGCGCCGATTCCGGGAGCAGGACCAAGAAAATGGCGGCGGAAATGAATCAGGTGGCGACAGCCGCCGCACCCAGCACAGCCGACGCACCCAGCACAGCCACCGCACCCAGCACAGCAGCCCACAGCCACGCACAGCCGCCCACAGCCACGCACAGCCACCGCACCCAGCACAGCCACGCACAGCCGCCTACAGCCACGCACAGCCGCCGCACCCAGCACAGCTGCCGCACCCAGCACAGCCACCTACAGCCACGCACAGCCGCCGCACCCAGCACAGCCGCCGCACCCAGCACAGCCACCGCACCCAGCACAGCCGCCCACACCCAGCACAGCCGCCGCACCCAGCACAGCCGCCCACAGCCACGCACAGCCGCCGCACCCAGCACAGCCGCCGCACCCAGCACAGCCACGCACAGCTACCCACAGCCACGCACAGCCGCTGCACCCAGCACAGCCACCGCACCCAGCACAGCCGCCTACAGCCACGCACAGCCGCCGCACCCAGCACAGCCACCGCACCCAGCACAGCCGCCGCACCCAGCACAGCCGCCACACCCAGCACAGCCGCCGTACCCAGCACAGCCGCCCACAGCCACGCACAGCCGCCCACAGCCGCTGCACCCAGCGCAGCCACCGCACCCAGCACAGCCGTCCACAGCCGCCGCACCCAGCACAGCCACCCACAGCCGCCACACCCACCACAGCCACCGCACCCAGCACAGCCACGCACAGCCGCCGCACCCAGCACAGCCGCCGCACCCAGCACAGCCGCCGCACCCAGCACAGCCGCCGCACCCAGCACAGCCGCCCACAGCCACGCACAGCCGCCTACAGCCACTCACAGCCGCTGCACCCAGCACAGCCACCGCACCCAGCACAGCCACGCCACATACAGCCGCCCGCACTCAGCACAGCCACATACAGCCGCCCGCACTCAGCACAGCCACATGCAGCCGCCCGCACTCAGCACAGCCACATGCAGCCGCCCGCACTCAGCACAGCCGCCCGCACTGATGGGGGCACAGGATGGAGCAGCACGTGATAGGATGGGAGCACATGACAGGATGGGGATGCAGGATGGAGCAGCACATGACACGGTGGAGCAGCACATGACAGGATGGGGATGCAGGATGGAGCAGCACATGACAGGATGGGAGAGCAAGATGGGAGCAGCACATACCAGGATGGAGACCATATACCAATTTAAATGCTCGCCACCCGAGCGTAGAACGGGTTCAATAGCTAGTTTATAATAAAAGAATATGCGACTTTCTGACGTCCCTTGTGTGCACAATCCCTCACCATTTATAAATATCCCTTTAGTGCACAATACAAAGAGAAAAAATGTGGCACTCACCCGGTTTCTTCAGCTAGGAACGTGTCTTTATTCAACACTTAAGTGTAACAAAACATTCTTCGGCTTAAGCAGTATTGAGTGAGGGAGCGGGAAGTGAAGGAACTGGACGACGGCCGTTTTGCGCACTAGCGCTTCCACGGGTCCATGTGAACAATTACCGTGATGTCATTTCCTTATAAAAGGATAGGATCACCACAGCAAAGTGAAAAAATTACCGTGATGTCATTTCCTTAAAAAAGGATAGGATCACAACAGCAAAAAACAGTTAATTATACAAATTATTTAAAAACATTCAATATCAACACAATAGACTGCAAAAATACAAGCGAACTATATGAAAACTGCCAGCCGTCCATGTAGCTGCAGTACCTTACACAGCGCATGGATAAGAGTCATGCAGATTCTAAAAGAAAGCGGCAGAGTTTTTCCAACCTCCTACGTCGTTGCTCAGACAACCCCTTCTCAATTAATATATTTCCTCACTTATAATAATAAGCCTGTTCTCACCCCTATTGCCGAAGTCGTTCTGGCGATTTCCAGAGAAAATGAGCGCAGCATCAGTTCTCACTTCCTTCGCAGGTCAGTTTTGTCTGGAGGAAGAGCGAGCGAAGCAGCCGCAGATTGGCTGCAGGCCTCATGTGACATAACATACTGCGAGCCCCAGTGCCGACATCGCTGGAACGGCATCGGAGGTGAGAATGGTATTATTTCATTTTACATGGCAGAATATAGTAATTGCGAAGGTGTTGTCCAAGTAGTTGACACCCCCTTTAATTACAGTATGGACCTTTACTTGTACAAGGACCAGATTTTGGTCATTCACTCTCACAGATATCAATGTCCGACCTTTCCTGTTCCTTTACCTTCTTCTCCTTTTTACCCCTCATAATTGTTTTCATTTTTCCACTATAAGATATCTGACTGACTAAGGAACATTTAGGGCTTGTTCACGTTGTTTATTTTGCTCCTTTTTTTGCAGCATTTTCCATTACATGCAAAGTGGAAGAGATTTCTAACATTTTCTTCTTGCAGATTTGAACCCGTAAAGTGTTTTTTCAAATCTGCAGCATGTCAATTCTTTCAGCCTTTTTCATCCATTAGAATGAGGCCAGGGTCACACTAGAGAGGAATATGGACGAGGGAGAGGCACAAAAACAACACATTGCACACGGACCAATGTTTCTCTATGGGGCAGCTCCTATCTGCTGTATATTTCTCGGCCGTATTTTACGGGGCTGAGAAAATCGCGGCATGCTGCGTTTGTCAGCGTACTGCGCAAAAAATCGCCAATGAAAGTCTGTGGGGGCGAGAAATATACGGATTACACATGGACCAACAGTGTGACTTGCGAGAGTTAGACAGATTTAAAGATTTTTCTGTATTTTCATGACTATGAAAATTGTAAATTCACACTGAAGGCATTGAAACTATGAATTAACACATGTGGAATTGTATACTTAACAAAAAAGTGTGAAACAACTGAAAATATGTCTTATATTCTAGGTTCTTCAAAGTAGCCACCTTTTGCTTTGATGACTGCTTTGCACACTGTTGGCATTCTCTTGATGAGCTTCAAGAGGTAGTCACCGGAAATGGTTTTCACTTCACAGGTGTGCCCTGTCAGGTTTAATTGTTGGAAGACCATTCCTGGTGACTACCTCTTGAAGCTCATCAAGAGAATGCCAAGAGTGTGCAAAGCAGTCATCAAAGCAAAATGTGGCTACTTTGAAGAGCCTACAATTCTCATAGTCATGAAAATACAGAAAAATCTTTAAATGAGAATGTTTGTCCAAACTTTTGGTTTGTACTATAATATATATATATATATATATATATATATATATATATATATATATATATATATATATATATATATATATATATATATACACTAGATGGTGGCCCGATTCTAACGCATCGGGTATTCTAGAATATGTATGCGTAGTGTATAGCGCAGCCCACGCAGTACATTGCGCAGCCCATGCAGTACATTGCGCAGCCCACGCAGTACATTGCGCAGCCCACGTAGTACATTGCGCAGCCCACGTTGTATATTGCGCAGCCCACGTAGTATATTGCACAGCCCACGTTGTATATTGCGCAGCCCACGTAGTATATATTTAGCAGCCCATGTAGTATATCGCGCAGCCCACGTATATTGCGCAGCCCACGTTGTATATTGCGCAGCCCACGTATATAGCAATGTGGGCATGATATCCCTGTTAAAAAAAAAAAAAAAGAATTAAAATAAAAAATAGTTATATACTCACTAGTGTTGAGCGATACCGTCCGATACTTGAAAGTATCGGTATCGGAAAGTATCGGCCGATACCGGCAAAGTATCGGATCTAATCCGATACCGATACCCGATACCAATACAAGTCAATGGGACTCATGTATCGGACGGTATTCCTGATGGTTCCCAGGGTCTGAAGGAGAGGAAACTCTCCTTCAGGCCCTGGGAACCATATTAATGTGTAAAATAAAGAATTAAAATAAAAAATATTGCTATACTCACCTCTCCGACGCAGCCTGGACCTCACCGAGGGAACCGGCAGCGTTGTTTGCTTAAAATTCGCGCTTTTCCTTCCTTACGTGAAGTCCCGGCTTGTGATTGGTCGCGTGCCGCCCATGTGGCCGCGACACGACCAATCACAGCAAGCCGTGACGTAATTTTAGGTCCTTCAGGATTTTAAAATTACGTTCCGGCTTTGTGATTGGTCGCGTCGCGGTCACATGGGCGACGCGACCAATCACAAGCCGTGACGTCATGGGAGGCTGGACACGCGTGCATTTTAAAATGCGCGTGTCCAGCCTCCCGTGACGTCACGGCTTGTGATTGGTCGCGTCGCCCATGTGACCGCGACGCGACCAATCACAAAGCCGGAACGTAATTTTAAACTACTGAATGCCTAGAAGGACCTGAAAATTACGTCACGGCTTGCTGTGATTGGTCGCGTCGCGGCCACATGGGCGGCACGCGACCAATCAGAAGCCGTGACGTCACGGAAGGAAGGAAAAGCGCGCATTTTAAGTAAAGAACGCTGCCGGTTCCCTCGGTGAGGTCCAGGCTGCGTCGGACAGGTGAGTATAGCAATATTTTTTATTTTAATTCTTTATTTTACACATTAATGTTGTTTCGATACCGATACCCGATACCACAAAAGTATCGGATCTCGGTATCGGAATTCCGATACAGCAAATATCGGCCGATACCCGATACTTGCGGTATCGGAATGCTCAACACTAATACTCACCTTCCGTTGGCGCCTGGATCCAGGAAGCAGTTACCGACGGTTGGGATCCACCGAAGCTCCGCCGAGCCGCTGGCGCTGGCTGTCATCTTCCTTTCCCAGGATGCATTGCGAAATTACCCAGATGACTTAGTGGTCTTGTGAGACCGCTAAGTCTTCTGGGTAATTTCTCAATACATCGCCAGGAACGGAAGATGGCGGGCGGCGTGGCGAACTACGGAGGGTGAGTATAGCAGGTTTTTTTTTTTTTTTATTATTTTTAACATTACATTTTTTTACTATTGATGCCACATAGGCTGCATCAATAGTAAAAAAATTGGGGACACACAGGGTTAATAGCAGCGGTTACGGAGTGCGTTACCCGCGGCAAAACGCGGTCCGTTACCGCCGGCATTAACCCTGTGTGACCGGACAGCGTATGCGTGCGCCGGGCAGTGAGTGCGGGGAGTAAGGAGCGGCCATTTTCTTCCGGACTGTGCACGTCGCTGATTGGTCGTGGCAATGGTCGTGGGCGTTTTGCCACGACCAATCAGCGACTTGGATTCCATGACAGACAGAGGCCACGACCAATGAATATCCATGACAGAAAGAAAGACAGACAGGACAGACAGACGGAAGTGACCCTTAGACAATTATGTAGTGTGTGTGTATGTGTATATGTATATATACTGTATGTATATATATATGTATGCGTATATATGTGTATATATGTGTATATATGTGTATATATGTGTATATATGTATGTATATATATATATATATATATATATATATATATATATATATATAGTCATTGACACATATATGCATATATTTATATTTAATACAGAGCTAGATAGCAGAAATGCCGGTAATTCAATTGTCGGCTTTTGCGATCTCCTTATCAAACCTGACAGGATATGAGACATGCTTTACATAGAGTAAACTACTTCATATCCTTTATTTTTTTTACATATTCCTCACTAATAATGTTAGAAGTGTCTGTGTGTACAATTTGGGAGCTCTAGGTGTTAAAATAAAGGGTTAAATCACAGAAAAAACTGGCGTGGGCTCTCGCACAATTTTCTCCTCCAGAGTGGGAGAGCCAGTGACTGAGGGCAGATATTAATAGCCTAGAGAGGGACCATGGTTATGGGACCCCCCTGGCTACAAACATCTGCCCCCAGCCACCCCAGAAAAGGCACACCTGGAAGATGCGCCTATTCTAGCACTTGGCCTCTCTCTTCCCACTCCCGTGTAGCGGTGGGATATGGGGTAATAAAGGGTTAATGTCACTTTGCTAATGTAAGCTGACATTAAACCAGGTTAATAATGGAGAGATGTCAATAAGACATCTATGCATTATTAATCCAATAGTAATAAAGGGTTAAATAAACACACACACACATACACATTATGAATAAAGTATTTTAATGAAATAAATACAAATGAGGTTTTAACCCCTTCCCGACATGTGACGGTATAGTACGTCACATGTCGGGACCCCCGCTTTGATGTGCGCTCCGGCGGTGAGCGCACATCAAAGTCGCGACATGTCAGCTGTTTTTTACAGCTGACATGTGCGCGCAATAGCGGCGGGTGAAATCGCGATCACCCGCCGCTATTAACTAGTTAAATGCCGCTGTCAAGCGCAGACAGCGGCATTTAACTACCGCATCCGGCCGTGCGGCCGGATATGAGCGCATCGCCGACCCCCGTCACATGATCGGAGGTCGGCGATGCTTGTATATTGTAACCATAGAGGTCCTGGAGACCTCTATGGTTACTGATCGCCGGTGGCTGTGAGCGCCCCCCTGTGGTCGGCGCTCACAGCACACCCGCAATTCTCCTACATAACAGCGATCTGATGATCGCTGTTATGTAGCAGAGCCGATCGGGCTGTGCCTGCTTCTAGCCTCCCATGGAGGCTATAGAAGCATGGCAAAAGTAAAAAAAAAAAGTTTTTAAAAATGTGAAAAAAATAAAAAAAATATAAAAGTTTAAATCACCCCCCTTTCGCCCCAATCAAAATAAATCAATAAAAAAAAAACCCAACCTACACATATTTGGTATCGCCGCGTTCAGAATCGCCCGATCTATCAATAAAAAAAAAGCATTAACCTGATCGCTAAATGGCGTAATGAGAAAAAAATTCGAAACGCCAGATTTACGTTTTTTTGGTCGCCACGACATTGCATTAAAATGCAATAACGGGCGATCAAAAGAACGTATCTACACCAAAATGCTATCATTAAAAACGCCAGCTCGGCACGCAAAAAATAAGCCCTCACCTGACCCCAGATCACGAAAAATGGAGACGCTACGAGTATCGGAAAATGGCGCAATTTTGTTTTGTTTTGTTTTTTGCAAAGTTTGGAATTTTTTTTCACCACTTAGGTGAAAAATAACCTAGTCATGTTAGGTGTCTATAAACTCGTAGTGACCTGGAGAATCATAATGGCAGGTCAGTTTTAGCATTTAGTGAACCTAGCAAAATAGGCAAGCAAAAAACAAGTGTGGGATTGCACTTTTTTTGCAATTTCACTGCACTTGGAATTTTTTTCCCGTTTTCTAGTACACGACATGCTAAAACCAATGATGTCGTTCAAAAGTACAACTCGTCCCGCAAAAAATAAGCCCTCACATGGCCAAATTGACGGAAAAATAAAAAAGTTATGGCTCTGGGAAGGAGGGTAGCGAAAAACGAAAATGGAAAAACGGAAAAAGCTCCGGGGGTGAAGGGGTTAATATCTTTATTGTACTCTCAATCCAACTGACGACCCTCGTTCTTCTGAAAAAAATGGAAAAATAATAAACACCAATATCCCCTACCTGTCCGCCATACAGTCATGTCCCATGATGTAAATCCATCTGAAGGGGTTAAATAAATTTACATCCAGGAGCCTGCTAATGCAGCAGCCCCTGGCTGAAAAAACTGGGGAATGAATGGAATGCAGCTTCGTTGACTTGCGGTGCTGCGCCCCCTGGTGGCATAAACTCATATGAACTCTAGCGTGGGAATTTTTCTGAATATTTTGTCACGCTGTACGGATGCCATACAGAGGTTTACATGCGCAAAATACGCAGCCACACCTTGCCAACAGATGACATACGGATCATTGTTCAGGGAACATTTCTGCGTATTTGGTCCGTAAAAAACGGACCGTATATTTATACATTGTGTGTGACTCCAGCCTGAGTGGGAAAAAATAAATGCAAAAAAATGTGTATTTTACACAGCTGGTTTCCTGCCCACACACAGTAGAAAAATTTGCTGCAGATGCTGAATTTGTGCACATACACTTACTAAGTAAACTGGAACCTGAATTCTGGCTCAATTTGTGTCAAAAACTGGTCTTTGTATGTGCGCCATATTTATTATGCATCAAAATCCACATGAAAGGATATTTGAACTGATGTAGTTTTGAATCAGGCACTTTATAATCCATGTCAAAAAGCTCAGTGTGAACATACACCAAGATAGGCCAGGTTCATAAATGATGAGCACTAATATTTTTGTACAAAATATTGCTATAAATAAATCAAGCTAAGCAACAACCAAAAGATGGCAGAAGGAAGGTTGTATAATGTTTTACAAATCTATCATACAGCTCTCACCACCCCAATAAATTTGGAGCAGTTTCCGAATGCCTAAGTGTCTACATTTAGGTTTAGATTCAACAGTGAAAAGAACTGGAGAAAATCTGACTTTCCATAGCAGTTTCTTTCTACATTTTCCAACTCTGAGGCATCCTTCCTATGAAGTAACTACTATACTGACCTACTGAACATGTGAATGTGGCTTTAGAGGAAAAGATGTAGCATAGCAACAACCCTTAGGGTGTGTGCACACGTAGATGGAACCTCTGCGGATTTTTCCGCACCTGTTTTGAGAAATCCGCAGGTAAAAAGCACTGCGGATTTAGCCCGGATTTAATGCGGTTTTTGTGTGGATTCCTCCTGCGATTTTACACCTTCGGATTCCTATTATGGAGCCGGTGTAAACCACTGCGGAATCCGCACAAAGAATGAACATGCTGCGGAATAAACAACACAGCGTTTCCGCGCGTTTTTTAGACAGCATGTGCACTGCAGATTTTGTTTTCTATAGGTTTACATGGTACTGTAAACTCATGGAAAACAGCTGCGAATCCGCAGTGTCAAAACGGCTGTGAATCCGCAGCAAAATCCGCAACGTGTGCACATACCCTGACAGTATGTGTGCTAAAACCTGTTTGGAAGGAAACCAGATAAGTGTATCATGGATATTGTAGCTGTGCCAGTGTCGAGCAGGTGACTTCTGCCTGTTTGTATAAGGCTACGTTCACATTAGCGTTCGGCGCCGCAGCGTCGGCGCATGCGTTATGCGCCCCTATATTTAACATGGGGGCGCATGGACATGCGTTGCACTTGCGTTTTGTGACGCATGCGTCGCTGTGGTGCATGCGTCGGCGCAGAGGACGCAGCAAGTTGCAGTTTTTCTGCGTCCAAAAACCATGCAAAAGTGGACGCATGCGTCACAAAACGCTGCGTTGTGCATGCGTTCACATTTGCGTTGTGCGTTGCGTCGCCGACGCTGCAGCGCACAACGCAAATGTGAACGTAGCCTTACCCGGTTTACACAATGAGAACATGAAGAAAGGGAGACTACTGCTGGTGAGGAACACTTCACACAAGGCGATAATCACCTTTACTTCCTCTCAGCAGAGAGCAGCCGATCTCAGACTTTGTTCAATTAATTGCTTTGATTGTATGGACACTGAGACCGTTTGCACATTTTGGTTGAATTCTGTATTTCTCCATATACACCTTGTACTTGCTAACTGCTTTATAGCCTTGAGGCTACAGCTATCTGGGTGGCCTGTAGTTCTCATCAGTATTCGGTAAAACATGGCAAGCTTTTAAGAAGGCCTCTCTACAGCCGGACCTTTTAATTGGTAAGTGTAAAAAGGTCATAATGCAGCTGGTACAAGGGTAACCTCATGCAATAACATGTAAAGTGCAACTGGCAGCTAGGAAGCATTAATAATGGTGACTGAAGATGACACGCTGATGACACTCTGATCTACCTCTCTGGCCCAGATTTCTCCTCTCTGCTGGCCAGAGTCCAAGTGTCTATCATCCATATCCTCCTTCTCGTCACAGTTCTTAAAGCTCAAAGTGGACAAAAACTGAACTCCTCATCTTTCCTGTATCTCACCTGACTCTACTACCTCACCTGTACTGGAAATTCTATACTCTGCCCTGTCCTTCAAACAGGACACCCAAGCTCACTCCATCTCCTGCCTGTAAAGTGTCCGAGAGCAGTAGATGTGACCGGGCTGCTGTCTGGTTGCACTCTGGCACTTTACAGATGAAGGGTGTTCCAGTCCCGGTATTCTGTAGGGTGTGGAGTGCATCACACTAACTTGTAGGCTTCTGTCCTCATGAGCCGCCACACAAGATGCATGGGACGCCAGGTTGTTGGCAACAGTCAAACTTTTACTAAACAGTCCAAGTTCATCAGGTGGGTACAAGTGGGATATGGCACAGCAATTCGCACTTCCCTGCTCCTCTTCTGTCTTGCTACCCGTTCCTTCTGGACTACCCCCAAGCCCACTGACTCCACCAGCCTCATGGTCCACTCTGGCAGTGCACCCAGGACCGACCACTTGCCACCCACATAATTCCGTGTCCACCGACCTCATGATATCAGAAGACCAGGCCCCCTCCGTAGCACCTGGCCCGAGGCTTTTGACACTGTTGGAATATCTGTCAGGAATCTCCATTTGGCCTCCCACTGCCTCAAACGTTTGGTTCATGCAGCCCCTAGCAACCCAACTCACCTGAACCTAACCAAGAAGTGCCCCTCATTTTATCAGCACTAGTGCCCACCCACTGGGCTAATCCTATTCTTAACAATTTCCTATATTTCATGCTAAACCTACATATTCCAATGCATTAGCACCACCTTATACACTGTACATCACCATAATACATTACATTAGACACACGTTACTTCTACATATAAAAGCACACTACAGACATGGCGCATCTGTTTTCAGGGGCAGGAAGAGGGTAAGGCTGGTT
This sequence comes from Ranitomeya variabilis, assembly GCF_051348905.1. Classification (NCBI taxonomy): domain Eukaryota; kingdom Metazoa; phylum Chordata; class Amphibia; order Anura; family Dendrobatidae; genus Ranitomeya; species Ranitomeya variabilis. Next base: position 81,339,157 of record NC_135238.1, read on the forward strand.
TCACATTTGTGTCTGTGCGAGCATACATCCGCATGCGTCATGCGTGCCCATCTGTAACATGGCGTACGCAGAGACATGCGTTTGCCTGTTTTTGCGTACATATGCGTCGTGTTGCGGTGTGCAGCTGGGCGCGACGAACGCAGCATGCGCTCGATGCGCTTGCGTATTAGGAACCGATTGAGACACGTCCTCCTGGAAATATCGAACGCATGCGCATAAAAACAAACGCAGGCAAAAAACGCATTAAAACGCATGCACACACAGCGTTTCTCTGCATCATGCGTAAGCTGATGCGGATAAACGCTGCGTAAAAATGCGTTTTGGCATGCATTGGAGTATGCAGATGATAGGCTAAGTTCACATTTGCGTATATGGGCACAGCATAAGACAGTCCACATCCCTAAACGCCTCCAACTCAGATACTTCCAGAATCTGTTTGTTACAGACGCCGCTCTCCTGCGGCGCCGCTCTCACTGCTCTGTCTCCAGCGCTGCCCTCCTGCGTCCTCGCTCCTCCGCTGTACTGCCCGGGTCCCACCGCCCTCACCGCTCAGCTCCGGCGCCTGCGTCCTCTCGTCCCCAGCAAGCCATTTCCGGGTTTGATCGCTCCTCTGTTTCCCCAGCACTTCCGGTGGCCAGGTCCTCTGCAGGTATTCCTTCTTCGCGCAGGCGCTCTAGCTTCCCTCAGGGTCGCAGGCTCAGCGTCTCCATTACTCCTCCCTGAGCTCGTCCTTTCTCATCCAATCCCGTTCCTGCCCCTACTTTAAAAGGAAGTCTCTCCTGCTTCCCGGTGCCTGATTGTTTTAGCACCTCTGCTATTGCGTCTGGCCCTCTGTAGTTTCCCTGCCCAGTGTTCGCACTCCGTTCTTGTCCGTGCTACGTTCCCTTCAGTTCCCCTACCTCCTTGGTTGTTACTTACCTGTTCCTGTTGTTTATCTATGGTTTTTGTTCTGTTTTCTCCCTCAGTGCTTGCTCCGTTTCCGGCCTCCCTGTTATCCAGGTTTTGCCTCTGCTTCCCGTGTTCCTCTCCAGTATCCAGTCTTCTTTAGTCTCTCTTCCTGGAGCCGTCCCTCTTGGTATCTCACCGTGGGTAAGTGACCTCTGGGCTTGCTCCTTGCGGTCCCTGTATAGGGGTCGTTCTCACCTAGGCCGCTCACTCAGGGGTAGGTCCCCCACGGTCCAGAGGGTCCACTCTTGTTTCCTTTAGTCCGCTATACTGTTCTTTATTCAACCATGAATCTTTGAAAATGTTAGTGCATTCCCTTATCATCGAGCCCTGCAACTTCCTCCGCTGTGGCCTCCCTGCTACCACTGTGGCACCTCTCCAGTCTGTTATTAACTGCTTCACGACTAATACACCTCTTCTCCTCTGCTTCTCCCCTCCCCACCCTTCATTGGCTCCCAATTCCCCAACAAATCCAGTTCAAACTAAAATTGATTTCCAAGGCCGTCCATAATCTGTCTCCTCTATATATCTCTGAACTAATCTCCCAATGTCTTCCCACACTTAATCTCCAGTCCTCTCAAAACCTCCTCCTCATTCATACGTTTCTCACCCAATTGCCTCCAGGACTTCTCCTGAGTATCCCACACATACCTCCCAACTATTGAAGAAGGCAAAGAGGGACAAAGTTTGCGGCGTGCTCAGCGGCAAATTTTAGGCCACACCTTGACCACACCCATTTCACAACTAGTCACGCCCATATCCACACCCCAACCACACCCATTTAGCCCTGCTTATCACACCATTTCATAAACAATAATTATAAACAGGAAAAAATATGGCCACATGATGCTGCGTGCAGTATAATGGCCCCACAAGATGCTGCGTACAGTATAATGGCCCCACGTGATGCTGCGTACATCATAATGGCCCCACATGATGCTGCATACAGTATAATGACCCACGTGTGTTATGAACTGGTGGCCTAGGAGCGGCATGAGACGTACTCTGGAGAATGTGGTAACTGTACTGACTGCAGACCCTGGACTTAACACCGCAACTAGAAGTAGCCGTGGGATGTACCTACCAATCTTAGACACCTCGACACAGCCAGAAGACTAATTAACCCTATAGATAGAAAAGGGAAAACTATCTTGGTATGGTTCCGAAATACTGCCTGTACCACGTGCCACGCCAGAGAGGCAACGGGAGATTAGGGAGGTTAATAAGTGGCTCAAGAATTGGTGTAGGAAGGAGGGGTTTGGGTTCCTGCAGAACTGGGCCGACTTCTCAGTTGGCTACAGGCTCTATGCTAGGGACGGGCTGCACCTCAATGGGGAAGGGGCAGCTGTGCTGGGGGAGAAAATGGTTAGAAGGTTGGAGGAGTGTTTAAACTAGGGATTGGGGGGGAGGGTATTCATTTTATAGGAGGGGAAGATAGTGCAGATAGAGACCTGGGCACAAATAAGGAAGTTGGGGGTGGCGGTGGCATGGGGGGTGGGGTTAGAACACTTAGTAATTTAAGAAAGAATAGAGGTACAGAGAGTAACATCAAGTGCATGTATACTAATGCCAGAAGCCTCGCCAACAAAATGGATGAATTAGAACTAATGTAGTTGGAGCATAATTATGACATGGTGGGGATATCTGAAACATGGCTGGATGAGAGCCATGACTGGGCTGTTAACTTGCAGGGCTATAGCCTGTCACGAAATGACCGTACAGATAAGCGAGGGGGAGGGGTGTGTCTATATGTAAAATCTTCCTTAAAACCCATCCTGCGTGATAATATAGGTGAATTTAATGAAAATGTAGAGTCCCTGTGGGTGGAGATAAGGGGAGGGGGAAAAAATAATAAATTACTGATAGGGATTTGTTATAAATCTCCAAAAATAATGGAAGCAATGGAGAATATCCTCGTAAAGCAAATAGATGAAGCTGCGACTCAAGGAGAAGTCATTATTATGGGGGACTTCAACTACCCTGAAATAGATTGGGGAACAGAAACCTGCAGTTCCAGCAAAGGTAATCGTTTTTGACAACTATGAGAGACAATTACCTTTCACAACTGGTTCAGGACCCAACAAGGAGGGGGGCACTGCTAGACCTAATATTAACCAACAGGCCAGACCGCATATCAAATATAAGGGTTGGGGGTCACTTGGGGAATAGTGATCACAAAATAATAAGTTTTCATGTAACCTTTAATAAGATGGGTAGTAGGGGGGTGACAAGGACACTAAATTTCAGGAGGGCAAATTTCCAACGGATGAGAGAGGATCTTGGTGCAATTAACTGGGATGATATCCTGAGACACAAAAATACACAAAGAAAATGGGAGACGTTTATTAGTATCCTGGATAGGACCTGTGCACAGTATATACCGTATGGGAATAAACATACTAGAAATAGGAGGAAACCAACAAGGCTAAATAGAGCTGTAAGGGGCGCAATAAGGGACAAAAAGAAAGCATTTAGAGAATTAAAGGAAGTAGGTAGTGAGGAGGCATTAAATAAATACAGAAAATTAAATAAATTCTGTAAAAAGCAAATCAAGGTAGCAAAGATTGAGACAGAGAGACTCATTGCCAGAGAGAGTAAAAATAATCCCAAAATATTCTTTAACTATATAAATAGTAAGAAACTAAAAAATGACAGTGTTGGCCCCCTTAAAAATAATCTGGGGGAAATGGTGGATGAGGATGAGGAAAAAGCCAATATGCTAAATGACTTTTTTTCATCAGTATTTACAAAAGAAAATCCCATGGCAGACAAAATGACTAGTGATAAAAATTCCCCATTAAATGTCACCTGCTTAACCCAGCAGGAAGTACAGCGGCGTCTAAAAATAACTAAAATTGACAAATCTCCGGGCCCGGATGGGATACACCCCCGAGTACTGCAGGAACTAAGTACAGTCATTGATAGACCATTATTTTTAATCTTTAAAGACTCCATAATAACAGGGTCTGTACCACAGGACTGGCGTATAGCAAATGTGGTGCCAATATTCAAAAAAGGGGCAAAAACTGAACTCTGTAATTATAGGCCAGTAAGCTTAACCTCTACTGTGGGTAAAATCCTGGAGGGCATTCTAAGGGATACTATACTGGAGTATCTGAAGAGGAATAACCTTATGACCCAGTATCAGCACGGGTTTACTAGGGACCGTTCATGTCAGACTAATTTGATCAGCTTCTATGAAGAGGTAAGTTCCGGACTGGACCAAGGGAACCCAGTGGACGTAGTGTATATGGACTTTTCCAAAGCTTTTGATACGGTGCCACACAAAAGGTTGTTACATAAATTGAGAGTAATGGGGATAGGGGAAAATATGTGTAAGTGGGTTGAGAGCTGGCTCAGGGATAGGAAACAAAGGGTGGTTATTAATGGAGCACACTCGGACTGGGTTGCGGTTAGCAGTGGGGTACCACAGGGGTCAGTATTGGGCCCTCTTCTTTTTAACATATTTATTAATGACCTTGTAGGGGGCATTCAGAGTAGAATTTCAATATTTGCAGATGACACTAAACTCTGCAGGGTAATCAATACAGGGGAGGACAATTTTATATTACAGGATGATTTATGTAAACTAGAAGCTTGGGCTGATAAATGGCAAATGAGCTTTAATGGGGATAAACGTAAGGTCATGCACTTGGGTAGAAGTAATAAGATGTATAACTATGTGCTTAATTCTAAAACTCTGGGCAAAACCGTCAATGAAAAAGACCTGGGTATATGGGTGGATGACAAACTCATATTCAGTGGCCAGTGTCAGGCAGCTGCTACAAAGGCAAATAAAATAATGGGATGTATTAACCCCTTCATGACCCAGCCTATTTTGGCCTTAATGACCTTGCCGTTTTTTGCAATTCTGACCAGTGTCCCTTTATGAGGTAATAACTCAGGAACGCTTCAACGGATCCTAGCGATTCTGAGATTGTTTTTTTGTGACATATTGGGCTTCATGTTAGTGGTAAATTTAGGTCGATAATTTCTGAGTTTATTTGTGAAAAAAACGGAAATTTGGCAAAAATTTTGAAAATTTCGCAATTTTCACATTTTGAATTTTTATTCTGTTAAACCAGAGAGTTATGTGACACAAAATAGTTAATAAATAACATTTCCCACATGTCTACTTTACATCAGCACAATTTTGGAAACAAATTTTTTTTTTGCTAGGAAGTTATAAGGGTTAAAATTTGACCAGTGATTTCTCATTTTTACAACAAAATTTACAAAACCATTTTTTTTAGGGACCACCTCACATTTGAAGTCAGTTTGAGGGTTCTATATGGCTGAAAATACCCAAAAGTGACACCATTCTAAAAACTTCACCCCTCAAGGTGCTCAAAACCACATTCAAGAAGTTTATTAACCCTTCAGGTGTTTCACAGCAGCAGAAGCAACATGGAAGTAAAAAATGAACATTTAACTTTTTAGTCACAAAAATGATCTTTTAGCAACAATTTTTTTATTTTCCCAAGGGTAAAAGGAGAAACTGGACCACGGACGTTGTTGTCCAATTTGTCCTGAGTACGCTGATACCTCATATGTGGGGGTAAACCACTGTTTGGGCACACGGCAGGGCTCGGAAGGGAAGGAGCGCCATTTGACTTTTTGAATGAAAAATTATCTCCATCGTTAGCGGACACCATGTCGCGTTTGGAAAGCCTCTGTGTGCCTAAACATTGGAGTGCCTCCACAAGTGACCCCATTTTGGAAACTAGACCCCCCAATGAACTTATCTAGAGGCATAGTGAGCACTTTAAACCCTCAGGTGCTTCACAAATTGATCCGCAAAAATGAAAAAGTACTTTTTTTTCACACAAAATTTCTTTTAGCCTCAATTCTTTCATTTTCACATGGGCAACAGGATAAAATGGATCCTAAAATTTGTTGGGCAATTTCTCCTGAGTACGCCGATACCTCATATGTGGGGGTAAACCACTGTTTGGGTGCACGGCAAGGCTCGGAAGGGGAGGCGTGCCATTTGACTTTTTGAATGGAAAATTAGCTCCAATCGTTAGCGGACACCATGTCGCGTTTGGAGAGCTCCTGTGTGCCTAAACATTGGAGCTCCCCTACAAGTGACCCCATTTTGGAAACTAGACCCCCCAAGGAACTTATCTAGATGCATAGTGAGCACTTATAACCCCCAGGTGCTTCACAGAAGTTTATAACGCAGAGCCGTCAAAATAAAAAATAATTTTTCTTTCCTCAAAAATGATTTTTAGCCCGGAATTTTTTATTTTCCCAAGGGTAATAGGAGAAATTGGACCCCAAATGTTGTTGTCCAGTTTGTCCTGAGTACGATGATACCCCATATGTGGGGGTAAACCACTGTTTGGGCGCACCGCAGGGCTCGGAAGGGAAGGCACGCCATTTGGCTTTTTGAATGGAAAATTAGCTCCAATCATTAGCGGACACCATGTCGCGTTTGGAGAGCCCCTGTGTGCCTAAACATTGGAGCTCCCGCACAAGTGACCCCATTTTGGAATCTAGACCTCCCAAGGAACTAATCTAGATGTGTGGTGAGCACTTTGAACCCCCAAGTGCTTCACAGAAGTTTATAACGCAGAGCCATGAAAATAAAAAATAATTTTTCTTTTCTCAAAAATGATTTTTTAGCCCACAATTTTTTATTTTCCCAAGGGTAACAGGAGAAATTGGACCCCAAAGTTGTTGTCCAGTTTCTCCTGAGTACGCTGATACCCCAAAAGTGGGGGTAAACCACTGTTTTGGCACACGTCGGGGTTTGGAAGGGAAGTAGTGACGTTTTGAAATGCAGACTTTGATGGAATGCTCTGCGGGCGTCAGGTTGCATTTGCAGAGCCCCTGATGTGCCTAAACAGTAGAAACCCCCCAAAAGTGACCCCATTTTGGAAACTAGACCCCCCAAGGAACTTATCTAGATGTGTGGTGAGCACGTTCAACCCCCAAGAGCTTCACAGAAGTTTACAACGCAGAGCCGTGAAAATAAAAAATCATTTTTCTTTCCTCAAAAAAGATGTTTTAGCAAGCAATTTTTTATTTTCACAAGGGTAACAGGAGAAATTGGACCACAATATTTGTTGCCCAGTTTGTTGTGAGTACGCTGATACCCCATATGTGGGGGTAAACCACTGTTTGGGCGCACGTCAGGGCTCGGAAGGGAAGTAGTGACATTTGAAATGCAGACTTTGATGGAATGATCTGCGGGCATCACGTTGCATTTGCAGAGCCCCTGATGTGCCTAAATAGTAGAAACACCCCACAAGTGACCCCATTTTGGAAACTAGACCCCCGAAGGAACTTATCTAGATGTGTGGTGAGCACTTTCAACCCCCAAGTGCTTCACAGAAGTTAATAACGCAGAGCCGTGAAAATAAAAAATAATTGTTCTTTCCTCAAAAATTATGTTTTAGCAAGTAATTTTTTATTTTTGCAAGGGTAACAGGAGAAATTGGACCCCAACAGTTGTTGCCCAGTTTGTCCTGAGTACGCTGGTACCTCAAATGTGGGGGTACACCACTTTTTGGGCGCACGTCGGGGCTTAGAAGGGAGGGAGCACCATTTGACTTTTTGAACGCAAGATTGGCTGGAATCAATGGTGGCGCCATGTTGCGTTTGGAGACCCCTGATGTGCCTAAACAGTGGAAACCCCTCAATTCTAACTTCAACACTAACCTTAACACACCCCTAATCCTAATCCCAACTGCAGCCATAACCCTAATCACAACCCTAACCCCAACACACCCCTAACCACAACCCTAACCCCAACACACCCGTAACCCTAATTCCAACCCTAACCCTAACCCTAATCCCAACCCTAACCACAACTGTAACCCCAACACACCCCTAACCCTATCCGTAACCCTAACCACAAGCCTAATCTTAACCCTATTTCCAACCCTAGCCCTAATTCCAACCCTAACTCTAATTCCAACCCTAACCCTAAGGCTATGTGCCCACGTTGTGGATTCGTGTGAGATTTTTCCGCACGATTTTTGAAAAATCTGCAGGTAAAAGGCACTGCGTTTTACCTGCGGATTTACAGCGGATTTCCAGTGTTTTTTTGTGCGGATTTCACCTGCGGATACCTATTGAGGAACAGGTGTAAAACGCTGCGGAATCCGCACAAAGAATTGACATGCTGCGGAAAATACAACGCAGCGTTTCTGCACGGAATTTTCCGCACCATGGGCACAGCGGATTTGGTTTTCCATAGGTGTACATGGTACTGTAAACCTGATGGAAAACTGCTACGAATTCGCAGCGGCCGATCCGCTGCAGATCCGCGGCCGATCCGCTGCGGATCCGCGGCCGATCCGCTGCGGATCCGCGGCCGATCCGCTGCGGATCCATGGCCAAATCCGCACTGTGTGCACATGCCATAACCCTAACCCTACCCCTAACCCTAACCCTACCCCTAGTTCTAGTTCTAACCCTAGTTCTAACCCTAACCCTAGTGGAAAAAAAATATATATATATTTTCTTTATTTTATTATTGTCCCTACCTATGGGGGTGATAAAGGGGGGGGTTTATTTATTATTTTTTTATTTTGATCGCTGTGATAGAACCTACCACAGCGATCAAAATGTACTTTGCCGGCCCGCAGATGCGGCGGGCGCACTGCGCATGCGCCCGCCATTTTGGAAGATGGCGGCGCCCAGGGAGAAGACGGACCGACTTCGGGAGGCTCGGTAAGTATGAGGGGGTGGTGGGGGGGTGGATCGGAGCACAGGGGGGGGATCGGAGGACCGGGGGAGCGGACAGGAGCACGGGGGAGCGGACAGGGGGATGGAGGGGGGTACCGGAGAGAACGGAGGACTGGGGAGGAGATCGGGGGCGGTGGGGGGGGGGGGCAGAACATGATTTCCAGCCATGGCAGATGCTATTGCAGCATCGGCCATGGCTGGATTGCAATATTTCACCATTTTCATAGGTGAAATATTGCAAATTGCTCTGATTGGCTGTTGCACTTTCAACAGCCAATCAGAGCGATCGTAGCCACGTGGGGGCAAAGCCACCCCCCCTGGGCTGAAGTACAACTCCCCCTCTCCCTGCAGATCGGGTAAAATAGGAGTTAACCCTTTCACCCGATCTGCAGGGATGCGATCATTCCATGACGCCACATAGGCGTCATGGGTCGGATTGGCACCGACTTTCATGACGCCTACGTGGCGTCAAAGGTCGGGAAGGGGTTAAAAGAGGCATAGATGCTCATGAGGAGAACATAATTTTACCTCTATACAAGTCACTAGTGCGACCACACTTAGAATACTGTGCACAGTTCTGGTCTCCGGTGTATAAGAAAGACATAGCTGAACTGGAGCGGGTGCAGAGAAGAGCGACCAAGGTTATTAGAGGACTGGGGGGTCTGCAATACCAAGATAGGTTATTACACTTGGGGCTATTTAGTTTGGAAAAACGAAGACTAAGGGGTGATCTTATTTTAATGTATAAATATATGAGGGGACAGTACAAAGACCTTTCTGATGATCTTTTTAATCATAGACATGAGACAGGGACAAGGGGGCATCCTCTACGTCTGGAGGAAAGAAGGTTTAAGCATAATAACAGACGCGGATTCTTTACTGTAAGAGCAGTGAGACTATGGAACTCTCTGCCGTATGATGTTGTAATGAGTGATTCATTAATTAAATTTAAGAGGGGACTGGATACCTTTCTGGAAAAGTATAATGTTACAGGGTATATACACTAGATTCCTTGATAAGGCGTTGATCCAGGGAACTAGTCTGATTGCCGTATGTGGAGTCGGGAAGGAATTTTTTTCCCCATGGTGGAGTTACTCTTTGCCACATGGTTTTTTTTTGCCTTCCTCTGGATCAACATGTTAGGGCATGTTAGGTTAGGCTATGGGTTGAACTAGATGGACTTACAGTCTTCCTTCAACCTTAATAACTATGTAACTATGTATCTTGCCTCAGAGAAAATTCTCAAAGGATAGGCAGCCCCCCACAAATATTGACTGTGAGAGGAGAGGAAAAAACATACACAGGCTGAAAACAGAATTTAGCAAAGGAGGCCAATCTAGCTAGATAGAAAAGATAGGACAGAGAACTATGTGGTCAGTATTAAAATACTAAGAAATGTCCACCACAGATAATACAAAAAACTCCACATCTAACTAAAGACATAGAGGGTAAATCTGCCTCTCCAGAGATTCCAGCTTGGCTGCATAAATCCTTACACAGATTAAGCTGGACAAGAAAAAACATGCAATGCACTGAACAATGAGGCCCTCAACATGTGGGCAGAAAAACAAACAGAACTTATCTTGAAGAAATGAACTGCAAGCAGGAGCGACCAGGAAGGGATGTGAATCCTCCAGAACAATGAACAACTGGCACTCACTAAAGGGTGAGGCCAGACTAAATAGCCCCGTCCGAAGTGGACGCACCTGATGACTGCTGTGAAGGACAAACAGCAGCACTACCACTTATAACCACCGGAGGGAGCCCAAGAGCAGAACCCACAACAGAATTCACAACACACGTGATGGTGCGTACAGTATAATTGCCACACGTGATACAGCATAATGGCCCCACATGATGCTGCGTACAGTATAATGGCCCCACATGATGCTGCCTACAGTATAATGGCCCCACATAGTTGCCCCACCCCCATCATTGCCTTGTCCATCACCACAAACACACAGTACCTCAGTCCAGGAGACCTACATACAGAATGTCCTCTCTCCCTCTCTGAACCACAGCAGCGGCAGAAGATGCTGAAGGGGTGTGGCCTAATACACAGGGGCGTGTCAGCTGTTTCTCCTGCTGTGTGGGAGAAGTAGAGTTTTGTGCGGGGCACAGACTCAAAATCGGAACAGTCCTGCAGTATGAGGGATGGTTGGGAGCTATGATCCCTCATCCTCTGGAATTCTGTGCCCCAACACATCCGATTATCCATCACATTCAGAAGGAATGTGAAAACCATTATGTTCAAGAAAATGTACTGCCTGCAAAGACACCTCTGCAACCTCTCCACCACTGGAGCTGCTGCAACCCCCCACCCTAGTCTCTCCTTTCTCATCATGCAGACTGTAGGCCCACAAGGGCAGGGTCCTCTCCCCTCTGTACCAGTCTCATTGTTAGTGTGTTCCTTGTAATTTATATTGGTATCCTGCGTATAACCCCTTCTCTTGTACAGCAGCATGGAAACAATGGTGCTCTAAAATAAAATATAATAATATTGAGCCCTTTTGTAGATTTCGGCTTTGATAATTGCCCTCTCCTTTAATCTTTCCTGACCTATGGTCTCCTCAGTACACCTGTACAGTATCAGTTATATGGATGTCCATTAGAAGTTGTCCATAACCATGTACACTAGTGGTGATCTGAAGATGGACTCAGGAGATACAGACAGACTGAAGAGATTACAGGCAAATTGGGTGGCTAATGTGACACAGCCAAAGAATGGTTTTATACTGACATCTAGTGTTCATCTATGTGAATAACACCTACTGAGATTTAACGCATTGGCCACCAAAAGAAATGTAATAATTTACTTACATTCGCACAACTACCCGCTTTGCCCACTTCTTTACCGGGGCCATGTGACACACCCCTCTCTATTATGTTAGTGCTTTTACTGGTCATGCAATGTATAGGCACATTAGATCAGTCCTGCAGACACGGTCATCAATGATGTCCCATTTTGGGATGTGTCACTGCACCTGTGGATCAGGTGCTTGATTATTCCACGCATGCACATTGAAGATGGGACGTCATAGATGGTATTCCTATTACAGGGCTGTCAATGTGTGTATACAGTGTGATCAGTATACTGATGTGGCAGATTCCTTCCAGCGGGCGCAGGTTACTGATGTGGCCGATTCCTTCCAGTGGGCACAGGTTACTGATGTGGCCGATTCCTTCCAATGGGCGCAGGTTACTGATGTGGCAGATTCCTTTCAGTGGATGCAGGTTACTGATGTGGCCGATTCCTTCCAATGGGCGCAGGTTACTGATGTGGCAGATTCCTTTCAGTGGATGCAGGTTACTGATGTGGCCGATTCCTTCCAGTGGGCGCAGGTTACCGATGTGGCCGATTCCTTCCAATGGGCGCAGGTTACTGATGTGGCCGATTCCGATCAGTGGACGCAGGTTACTGATGTGGCCGATTCCGATCAGTGGACGCAGGTTACTGATGTGGCCGATTCCGATCAGTGGACGCAGGCTACTGATGTGGCCAATTCCTGTCAGTGGACGCAGGTTACTGATGTGTCCGATTCCGGTCAGTGGATGCAGGTTACTGATGTGGCCGATTCCTTCCAATGGGCGCAGGTTACCGATGTGGCCGATTCCTGTCAGTGGACGCAGGTTACTGATGTGGCCGATTCCTTCCAGTGGGCGCAGGTTACTGATGTGGTTGATAGATCAAGTCCTGTGAATGGATTTGCACCCACTCTTCCGCTTACTAAAGATAAAGTTCCTACTCATTATTTCTGTGTTTTGTTTTTCTTTAAAAGCAGATGTCCAAGTTTTGGATGAAAGTCTGCAGTCCATCTGTGACTGCAGACTTTTGATTACTCACCACGTGCACACCACACACTGTTAGGATTCTCCAGTGAGGGCGGCGAGAGTGGGATGTCATGTGAGTGCAAATATCCAATTACATGTGAGCAGTCCTGCTCTATACAAGTGAATTGAGCAAGGCCAAGCACGCCTAGTTGGCACATGACTGCATGTACAATATGCAAAGCACACACTTGTGGTCACGTGACCGCTCAGTCTCACCACTGGCACCGGAGAAGCCTGAGAGGCGCAGTGCGCATGACAAAGAGCAGTGTTTGCTCCAAACAATAAAGAAAACCAACATGGATTTGTGTACTATGTTTTAATTGATTTCAATAAAGATGGAATATTATATTGGGGTGCTTAAGGAGCTTATTTTTACAGTACTACATCCTGCAGACTTTCATCCCAATCCTGGACAGCCCCTAAATTCACCTTTCTTTTTCAGCTTGTGGTATTTGTTTTGCCAAGCTCTTCAAAATGATGCACGCGGTTCATGAATTTTGTTTAAAGTAAAAAATAGTCTTTATTTTTGTCTTGAACCTTTTTTTTTTTGCACCTTTTTAGAGCAAGAAGTCCCCTGTTCAGCAAAAAGTCACACCATGTGCACAAAAGCTTTCACTATACTAAAACAAAAATCACTTTAGTGGGGGAGGGGTGTAGGGGCTACTGGAGTTCATTGGCCCCAAAAATGATGCACGTTTTCAAAAATTTGCATTTGATAAATCAGTCTAAAACATCTGCAAAAGCGACATTGCCATAAAATCTGAAAATTAGCTAAACGGCAATAGAAAATATTTAAAAAAAAACCCCGCAAATCATTTGATGAATTTCTCGCAAATCAGAAAGTTGCCAATTGAGAGGATTTCATGTCCAAAAATATATAATGACTCTGTATAATAAATAATATAGAATATACGGTATATATATAATAGATAATATAATATACAGGGTGGTCCAAAAGTAGATGGACAGTATGTGTAATAGGGTTATGAAGGGGAGATTTATCAAACATGGTGTAATGTGAAACTGACTCAGTTGCCCTTAGCAACCAATCAGATTCCACTTTTCATTCTTCACAGACTCTTTGGAAAATGAAAGGTGGAATCTGATTGGTTTGGCTCAGCAGTCAGCATCACATAGGATAGGATTAGATACACAGCTCAGCAGACAATAACACACAGGATAGGATTAGATATGCAGTTCCGTAGACAGTATCACGCAAGATAGGATTAGATGCACAGCTCAGCAACAGGATGTACCTTTTCATTCCAAGAATTCCACTCATTCCATCTGATTTGCCTTTTGATTTTAAACGCCTCCAGTTTCCACTTCGACTGGCATTTTCAATGTCCATTAACAAGGCTAAGGGACAGTCCTTAAAAGTAGTAGGGATCGATTTGTGATCTCCATGCTGTTCTCATGGTCAACTTTACATGGCCTGTTCAGGAGTTGGAACTGCCAAAAATCTGTTCATCTTTGCACCGGAAGGAAAAACCAAAAATGTTGTTTATCCAAAAGGCTCTTGAATGAGTTGAAAATAAAATACTATCAATACTTAGTCAGTCTTTTAGTTAATTTGTGTTGCTAATCTGTAGTGTTAAGTATATGATGTGAAATGTTTTTATGTGCAATATAATCATTGTATTTGTTATAACTAACCACAGTTAGTTACTATGCCCAGGCAACGCCGGGCTCTTGAGCTAGTAATAAATAAAATAAATAAAGAATAAAAACTTCATTCTTGGAAATCTTTTCTCTTCTAAACTAACTTGGCTTTAACCTTTTTAATATTAAGTGATTTGGATACTTTTTTCAATTCCAGAGCCAATGTTTCGGTAGGAGTTAATGTAACACATGTGATCACAGGAACATTGGCCGAAGCATCATTATCATATAGTACATCCTGGTGCGTTTCCTCCCCAGATATGTGATGCACAAGCAGCCTACATGTAAAAGTAAGGGGAACATGATGCCTCAGAGCAATCCATTTTCTTCTGTCTATTCCTTGGTCTAATTCTAATGGTCATGTTTCCATTTTAGGAGCTTACTATGTTCACTCTGACTGCTCTTCAATGCTCCATATTATAATAGCCAGCAATAACTTTTACAAACATTTCTGCTATTGTAGTTCTTCAGTGGCATCAGACTAGATGGCTAGCCTTTGATCCTGACGCACATCAGTCCACGACCATGTCTCTCTTTCACCAGTTGTCCTTTCTTGGAACCCTTTTGGTAGGTAATAACTGGTGATGAGCGAATATACTGGTTACTCGAGATTTCCCGAGCACGCTCGGGAGACCTCCGAGTATTTTTTAGTGCTCTGAGATTTAATTTTCATCGCCGCAGCTGAATGATTTACATCTGTTAGCCAGCTTGATTACATGTGGGGATTCCCTAGCAACCAGGCAACCCCCACATGTACTTATGCTGGCTAACAGATGTAAATCATTCAGCTGCGGTGATGAAAACTAAATTTCCGAGCACTAAAAAAATACTCGGAGGTCACCTGAGCGTGCTCGGGAAATCTCGAGTAACCAGTATATTCGCTCATCCCTAGTAATAACCCCTGTATGCTGGAATTATCTGAACATCACTATTTGTTCCTTGTCAAAGTTGGGTTGCACCTGACCCTGGAGTCTAGGGAAGGGGTGGCAAAAGATCACTTTGGCCCATATCAGAAGACCGTGACTATGAAACCTATGATAGCCAAATGCACTGTTGGAGACTTTGCATCGGCGCCCACAAGTTACACCACTACACTCAGATCATTACATTCAAATCCATTTCTTCTGCTTCCAAAAGATCATCTTCAAGAATTGACTGTTCACTTGCTGTCTAATAGTTCCCACCTCTTCACAACTACTCTTGTGATGAGATAATTGGTGTTATTTTCTACACTTGTTGCACCAAACAGCCACAACAATCAAACATATCTTTCCTCCTGTAATGATATTACGAATATGTTCATATCCAACGTACCCTTCTAGAATTTTCCATTGCTTTACCAGCATATACATGCTTCCCTTCCCCTATTAGGTCTGTGTAAAGAGCACAAAGTAGCTTTTCTTTTCACTGCCAGCTCCTCCCTCCCCCATGCATACAGCTGTTACGTGAAACCAGTGTGCTGTGAGGCAGGCCTACTCAGCCTTGTGCAAAAAGCATGGTCGGGGGGGGGGGGGGGGGGCAATACCTTTATTCTCTTAAACTGGTATATAATCGAGCAGATTAGGTCTGGAAGCAGGATAAATACATTTTTGGCCTCTGCATCGGCTGGGCCATCACACAGTGCTTTTTCTAAGCTCAGTGCCTGGCAGAATCTGAGAAACGCATAACTGCTTACCAAGCCATGTACAGACTTATATGTAAGCTAATTTTGTGAGAAGTCATATAATACATTTGTTGTTCTTCCACGAGCTACTCCCCAAGAGATATGAGTAATAAAAGATTTGACCACTCAGTGAGGTAATCAAGCAGAGCATATACATTTAGGAGCCGAGTTAGGAGTAGTCTTTGCCCAGGAAGTCATCTAGCAGAAACTCTGCAATCTGCTCTGATGCATTGGGATGATATGAGAGAACTGCAAGTGTTTTTCTTTAAGTTTAATCCCTTTTATTTTGTAATCGTTCTGTACATGCTATAATTGTCTCATCTTGTAATATCGTTTTTTATACCTTTTGTAAACACTGCCTATTTAAATAAAATAATGGGACGTATTAAAGAGGCATAGATGCTCATGAGGAGAACATAATTTTGCCTCTATACAAGTCACTAGTTCGACCACACTTAGAATACTGTGCACAGTTCTGGTCTCCGGTGTATAAGGAAGACATAGCTGAACTGGAGCGGGTGCAGAGAAGAACGACCAAGGTTATTAGAGGACTGGGGGGTCTGCAATACCAAGATAGGTTATTACACTTGGGGCTGTTTAGTTTGGAAAAACGAAGACTAAGGGGTGATCTTATTTTAATGTATAAATATATGAGGGGACAGTACAAAGACCTATCTGATGATCTTTTTAATCATAGACCTGAGACAGGAACAAGGAGGCATCCTCTATGACTGGAGGAAAGAAGGTTTAATTATAATAACAGACGCGGATTCTTTACTGTAAGAGCAGTGAGACTATTGAACTCTCTGCCGTATGATGTTGTAATGAGTGATTCATTACTTAAATTTAAGAGGGGACTGGATGCCTTTCTTGAAAAGTATAATGTTACAGGGTATATACACTAGATTCCTTGATAGCGTGTTGATCCAGGGAACTACTCTGATTCCCGTATGTGGAGTCGGGAAGGAATTTTTTTCCCCAATGTGGAGCTTACTCTTTGCCACATGGTTTTTTTTTTGCCTTCCTCTGGATCAACATGATAGGGCATGTTAGGTTAGGCTATGGGTTGAACGGACTTAAAGTCTTCCTTCAACCTTAATAACTATGTTACTATTTCTTTTTGGAGTAAAAGTTTTAATATTTACTAGCTTCGTTTTCCTTGCTCTAAACGTACCTCCAATGTCCTCTGAAGTAAATTACGCTACTGATTGGGTTGGCTCTTGACCCGTTATTAATCATAGGAATAGGAGCTGGTGGCAGCAGAGCATACTGAGCTTGTTGGGTTGGCAGTGACGGAAAGGGGTTTATAAGAGTATTGCCCGGCTGCGGCGGGGAATAGGTATATCACCCTCACTGCAGCATGCCCAATAGCAAGTACATGACCGGGCAGCCTTTCTGGCGACTAATTATCCTAGGTGCATTTCTGTGACTGATCTGAGGGTAAGGGGAGCGCCAGAGACCTGCAAGTTCCAAAGCGGAACTGGGATATAAATAAATCCCTGAAGAAAGAACTGGGGCAACTGTTATGAACTGGTGGTTTAGGAGCAACATGGGACGAGCTCTGGAGGAGGTGGTACCTGTACTAACCGCAGTTCCTGAGCTTAGCACAACACTAGAAGTAGCCGTGGGATGTTCCTGTCACTCCCTAGACACCTCGTCACAGCCGGAGGACTAACTACCCCTAAAAATGGAAACAGGAAAGCTATCTTGCCTCAGAGAAAATTCCCAAAGGATAGGCAGCCCCCCACAAATATTGACTGTGAGTGGAGAGGGAAATGACATACGCAGAATGAAACCAGGATGTAGCAAAGGAGGCAAATCTAGCTAGATAGATAGAACAGGACAGAATACTGTGTGGTCAGTATTAAAAACTAGAAAAATCCACCACAGAGTTTACAAAAATCTCCACACCTGACTAAAGGTGTGGAGGGTAAATCTGCAACCCAGAGCTTCCAGCTTAACTGAATAAATCCATAGTGACAAGCTGGACAAGAAAAAACATAGAATGTGCAGAACGATTAAGTCCACAATATGTGGACAGCAAAAGAACAAGCAAGGACTTATCTTTGCTGAACTGGTCAGAATATCAGGGAAATCCAAGCAGAGATGTGAATCCAAGCAAGAACCATTGATAACTGGCACTGGCTGAAGGATAGAGCCAGGCTATATAGCCGAGCCAGAATAGACGATCAGTGGAAGCAGCTGCTGACTGCTAAATCCAAGGAGCAGCCGTACCACTTAAAACCACCGGAGGGAGCCCAAGAGCAGAACTCACAAAAGTGCCACTTACAACCACCGGAGGGAGCCCAAGAGCGGAATTCACAACAGGCAACACCCCCAGTTCATGACACCTCCTTTGCATCTTATGTTACCTATAGGCAAGCTATCTATCACTGTATATGACACACGATATCTTGGTATCAGGCCTCCTGATGAGCCCATACAGGCGAAACGCGTTGAGGCGCTAATTAGCAATGGCGAATGGTGCAGTACCGCTGATGCATCGAGAGATGAGTATTGATATATACCACACATTGTGATTTTTGTTATGTAGGGTATCTGTGATATCAGGATCGGATTCACCCACTGGGGATTTGTATCAGGAATGTAAGTACCAAGTTGAAAGAAAGAGTAATCCCCTATGGCATATATACATGTGGTTTGCATAGGTGGTTTGGGTATGGCTGCCTTATTGTAGTCAGGTACTAACCATCACATCGAAGTAGCCATCTCGAAGTAGCCATGTCTAATGACAGAGCGTCATCCAGGGGTGGATTAAGGGTATCCAGGGCCCCGGGCTGTTCAGACACTGTGGGCCCCCCCGGTCATGTGACGGGGGTCATGTGACGGGGAGTCATGTGACGGGGGGTCATGTGACAAAGATTTTGTAAGCTGCCACCATAAGGGTATGTGTCCACGTTCAGGATTGCATCAGGATTTGGTCAGGATTTTTCATCAGTATTTGTAAGCCAAAACCAGGAGTGGAACAATTAGAGGAAGAGTATAATAGAAACATATGCTCCACTTTTGAATTTATCACCCACTCCTGGTTTTGGCTTACAAATACTGATGAAAAATCCTGACCAAATCCTGATGCAATCCTGAACGTGGACACATACCCTAACACGGTAGACACTTTTGGCCGGGCCCTACTCTACTGTAACCTATTAAATATTTGTTAAAATACGCAATACAATTTAATTATATTTTGATTTATTTTTCAATTTTTAAAATGACCAATAATATCACATACAAGGAACAAATACCACCGCACCATGACCAGACCACATATTACAACTACAGTGATCGAATAATATCACATGCAAGGAACAAATACCGCTACATCATGTCAAGACCACATATTACCACCACATGGTGACCAAATAGCACATACAAGGGACAAATACCGCAACACCATTTCCAGACCACATGTTACCACCACATAGTGACTGAATACTACAATACTGATCAGTGATAAAAAAACAAAAAAAAAACAATACTATCACCATAAGTGCCAGTATTCACAGGAGATCTATACTTAGTATGCAGTGTCTGTGTAGAGGTTATACAGTGATCACCGGTGACATTATACACAGGACCTCTGTATATAGTATATAGTGTATAGTGTCAGTGTATAGGTAACACTGACTCACCAGTGATGACTCTAGGTGAATTCCCTCATCTTTCATCCAGCACAGACCGCCATCATTTCTTCCAGCCAGGGCTCGTCTCTGCAGGAAATAACACAGTTATCTAGAGCTCCGCTTGCAGAACACGTTACTTAATTTTTCCCAACTTCTACATTACACCACATGAAGAAAAAAAGGCGACATAGTGTCACTCTGCAAAGTAACAGGACCGCCCCCATTTAAAACAATATACTCAAAATAAAATAAATACATCACTGCAGTAATAATATCCCTTAATTAGCCCCTATGATAATAATATTTCCCATCCTGGCCCCGTGTGTCTCATTCCTGGCTCCAGCCATATGTTCTCGCATCCTGCCCTCATGAATATCCATTCTACCCCATATGATCTCCCCATCCTGCCCCATCTGTCTCCATCATATCCATCCTGACCCATGATCCTATCCTGCCCCATGTCTTTCATTCTGCCCCGTGTCTCCAATCATGCCCCATATCTACATTCTGCCCATGCCTCCAGTCCTGCCCCCAGTGTGTCCAGCAATCTGCCCCAGTGTGTCCAGCATATTACCCCCAGTGTGCCCAGCAATCTGCCCCAGTATGTCCAGCATACTGCCCCCAGTGTGTCCAGCAATCTGCCCCCAGTGTGTCCAATATTGCCCCCAATCTGTCCAGCATTCTGCCCCAGTGTCTCCAGCATATTGCCCCCAGTGTGTCCAGCAATCTGCCCCCAGTGTGTCCAGCATTCTGCCCCCAGTGTATCCAGCATTCTGCCCCAGTGTGTCCAGCAATCTGCCCCAGTGTGTCCAGCATTCTGCCCCAGTGTCTCCAGCATATTGCCCCCAGTGTGTCCAGCAATCTGCCCCAGTGTGTCCAGCAATCTGTCCCAGTGTGTCCAGCAATCTGCCCCCAGTGTGTCAAGCATTCTGCCCCCAGTGTATCCAGCATTCTGCCCCAGTGTGTCCAGCAATCTGCCCCAGTGTGTCCAGCAATCTGCCCCAGTGTGTCCAGCATTCTGCCCCAGTGTCTCCAGCATATTGCCCCCAGTGTGTCCAGCATATTGCCCCCAGTGTGTCCAGCAATCTGCCCCAGTGTGTCCAGCAATCTGCCCCCAGTGTGTCCAGCAATCTGCCCCAGTGTGTCCAGCAATCTGCCCCAGTGTCTCCAGCATATTGCCCCCAGTGTCTCCAGCATATTGCCCCCAGTGTCTCCAGCATATTGCCCCCAGTGTCTCCAGCATATTGCCCCCAGTGTCTCCAGCATATTGCCCCCAGTGTGTCCAGCATATTGCCCCCAGTGTGTCCAGCATATTGCCCCCAGTGTGTCCAGCATATTGCCCCCACTGTCATATCCATCCTGACCCATGATCCTATCCTGCCCCATGTCTTTCATTCTGCCCCGTGTCTCCAATCATGCCCCATATCTACATTCTGCCCATGCCTCCAGTCCTGCCCCCAGTGTGTCCAGCAATCTGCCCCCAGTGTGTCCAGCAATCTGCCCCCAGTGTGTCCAGCAATCTGCCCCAGTGTGTCCAGCATTCTGCCCCAGTGTGTCAAATATTGCCCCCAATCTGTCCAGCAATATGCCCCAGTGTGTCCAGCATTCTGTCCCAGTGTCTCCAGCATATTGCCCCCAGTGTGTCCAGCAATCTGCCCCAGTGTGTCCAGCATTCTGCCCCAGTGTGTCAAATATTGCCCCCAATCTGTCCAGCAATATGCCCCAGTGTGTCCAGCATTCTGCCCCAGTGTCTCCAGCATATTGCCCCCAGTGTGTCCAGCATATTGCCCCCAGTGTGTCCAGCAATCTGCCCCAGTGTGTCCAGCAATCTGCCCCCAGTGTGTCCAGCAATCTGCCCCAGTGTGTCCAGCAATCTGCCCCAGTGTCTCCAGCATATTGCCCCCAGTGTCTCCAGCATATTGCCCCCAGTGTCTCCAGCATATTGCCCCCAGTGTGTCCAGCATATTGCCCCCAGTGTCTCCAGCATATTGCCCCCAGTGTCTCCAGCATATTGCCCCCAGTGTCTCCAGCATATTGCCCCCAGTGTCTCCAGCATATTGCCCCCAGTGTCTCCAGCATATTGCCCCCAGTGTGTCCAGCATATTGCCCCCAGTGTGTCCAGCATATTGCCCCCACTGTGTCTAGCATATTGCCCCCAGTGTGTCCAGCATATTGCCCCCAGTCTGTCCAGCATTCTGCCCCAGTCTGTCCAGCATTCTGCCCCAGCGTCTTCTCTCCAGCATTCCCCCCAGTGTCTCCAGCATTACCGTTCGCAAAGAAAAAAAAACAAAAAAAAACGAGATCTCCTCACCTGTCCTGTGCGCTCCAGCGGCGAGCTCCCTCCTGCAGCTCGCACTCGCCGGCGACTGACAATGACGTCAGACGCCGGCGACGTGTGTGCTGCGCCTGCGGCAGACTTCAGCTGCCAGCCTCCAATTGGCTGGCGGCTGTTGTTAACTATTGACGCACGTCAATAGGAAACCGCCGCAGCGCCGGTATGGGCCCGGTGAGCAGATGAGACGGGGCCCGATGCGGACTCCCTCTCTGCCCACCGGGCCTTTACGCCAGTCAGGGCAGTAATGCCCTGACTGGTGGTGGGCAATCTGAGCGGTAGCCGAGGGCCCCCCCACACCACTGGGCTACCCCCCAGATTGACCCTATTATAATCCGCCCCTGGCGTCATCATCCAACTTGTTGTCACCAGTTTTCGCCATGTGTTCATACAATGTTTTTAGATGTAGTGGGGATCTAGCTTTTCCCTAGCACAGCCGGCTCCCTGTATAGTGATAGAGGATCCTCAGGTCTGTGGGTAGAGGCTCTCACTAGCAGCTGTAGGGTGTATTAGGGCCTCTAGGGTCAGCCATCGTTGAGCGGGGGCGCCACAGCGTTCCCCCTAGGGTGTCAACCTCCGCAGCCAGGAAGGGGTAATTATAGGTAGTGGAGCTAGGGTCGCCTAAAAAAAAAAAAAGAAAAAAGCTATCTATCACTGTATATGACACATGATATCTTGCTATAGGCAAGAAAAGTATGAAGGGAGTATGTTGTCAGCTGCCACAGGGGAAAGGAGATTGATTCTGCTTACATGAAAGTGAGAAAATAAATCCAAATGGGCCTTAGGACCAAAGGGCATATAGATACGCAATACCCCATATAACTTACTTATGTATGTATGTTTCAATGATGCTCTATATGTACCGATAAGTGCAGTAAAAAAGGTGGTCTGTCTTGAGACATGGTGCCAGATAGAATGAAAGAATCGGTTCCAATGCCATCCCTAAATACAGACAACTAGAAATGATATACAGGGGTATTACCGATTTCTGCTGCTGGTCACAATTGCTGTTATTGGGAACAGTTATGCAAATTGAAGATTAAATTACCTCTAAAAAGCCTAAAGTTAAAGATGACACTTATCCTTTTGTATTTTGGGTAAAAAAAGTCATCTTTTACATTTTAAAATTGCAAAAAGGAAAATGGGCTGATGCAAAATTTTGGGCACCCTTAGAGATTTGTGTGCTCAGATAACTGTCCAAGGTTTCAGACTTTAATTACTCTGTTAGGGGTATGGCTTGTTCACTATCATCATTAGGTAAGGCCAAGTGATGCAAATTTCCCAGCTTTATAAAAACCCAGCCTCCTCTAACGTTGTGCCAAAAAATAGCAGCTATGGGTTCTTCTAAGCAGCTCCCTAGCACTCTGAAAATGGTGGAGGCTCACAAAGCAGGAGAAGGCTATAAGAAGATAGCAAAGCATATTCAAGTTGCCCTTTCCTCAGTTCTAAATGTAATTAAGAAATGTCAGTTAACAGGAACAGTGGAGGTCAAGATAAGGTCTGGAAGACAAAGCAAAATTTCAGTGACAGTTGCTAATAGGATTGTTAGAGAACCAAATCAGAACCCTGGCTTAACTGCAAAAGACCTTTAGAAAGATTTAGCAGACTGGAGTTGTGATATATTCTTCTATGGTTCAGAGTCACCTGCCCAAGGATCTTATCAAGATGTGTTGTGAGAGCTTTGAACCCCCAAATGTGTTTCACTACAGTTTATAATGCAGAGCCGTGAAAATAAAAATTATTTTTTTTTTCAGAAAAATAATTTTGTAGCCCCCAGTTTTGTATTTTCCCAAGGGTAACAGGAGGAGTGGGACCCCAAAAGTTGTTGTGCAATTTGTCCTGAGTACGCTGATACCCCATATGTGGGGGTTAACCACCGTTTGGGCGCATGGCAGAGCTCAAAAGGGAAGGAGCCCCGTTTGGAATGCAGACTTAGATGGATTGGTCTGCAGACGTCATGTTTAGTGTTGACTGTTGAGCGATACCGTCCGATACTTGAAAGTATCGGTATCGGAAAGTATCGTCCGATACCGGCAAAGTATCGGATCTAATCCGATACCGATACCCGATACCAATACAAGTCAATGGGACTCATGTATCGGACGGTATTCCTGATGGTTCCCAGGGTCTGAAGGAGAGGAAGCTCCCCTTCAGGCCCTGGGAACCATATTAATGTGTAAAATAAAGAATTAAAATAAAAAATATTGCTATACTCACCTCTCCGACGCAGCCTGCACCTTACCGAGGGAACCGGCAGCGTTGTTTGCTTAAAATTCGCGCTTTAACTTCCTTACGCGAAGTCCCGGCTTGTGATTGGTCGCGCGCCGCCCATGTGGCCGGGACGCAACCAATCACAGCAAGCCGTGACGTAATTTCAGGTCCTTCAGGATTTTAAAATTACGTTCCGGCGTTGTGATTGGTTGCGTCGCGGTCACATGGGCGACGCGACCAAACATAAGCCGTGACGTCACGGGAGGCTGGACACGCGCGCATTTTAAAATGCACGCGTCTCCTGCCTCCCGTGACGTCACGGCTTGTGATTGGTCGCGTCGCCCATGTGACCGCGACGCAACCAATCACAACGCCGGAACGTAATTTTAAAATCCTGCAGGACCTGAAATTACGTCACGGCTTGCTGTGATTGGTTGCGTCCCGGCCACATGGGCGGCGCGCGACCAATCACAAGCCGGTACTTCGCGTAAGGAAGTTAAAGCGCGAATTTTAAGCAAACAACGCTGCCGGTTCCCTCGGTAAGGTGCAGGCTGCGTCGGAGAGGTGAGTATAGCAATATTTTTTATTTTAATTCTTTATTTTACACATTAATGTTGTTTCGATACCGATACCCGATACCACAAAAGTATCGGATCTCGGTATCGGAATTCCGATACAGCAAATATCGGCCGATACCCGATACTTGCGGTATCGGAATGCTCAACACTAGTCATGTTGCATTTGCAGAGCCCCTGATGTACCTAAACAGTATAAAAACCCACAAGTGACCCCATATTGGAAACTAGACCCGCCAAGGAACTTATCTAGATGTGTTGTGAGAACTTTGAATCCCCAAGTGTTTCACTACAGTTAAAAACGCAGAGCCGAGAAAATAAAAAATCATTTTTTCCACAAAAATGTTTTTTTTAGCCTCCCTAATTTTCTTTTCCCAAGGGTAACCAGAGAAATTGGACCCCAGAAGTTGTTGTCCAATTTGTCCTGAGCACGCTGATACCCCATATGTTGGGGTAAACCCCTGTTTGGGCACACGGGAGAGCTTGAAAGGGAAGGAGCACTGTTTTACTTTTTTAACGCAGAATTGGCTGGAATTGAGATCAGACGCCATGTCGCGTTTGGAGAGCCCTGATGTGCCTAAACAGTGGAAACCCCCAATTCTAACTGAAACCCTAACCCAAACACACCCCGAAACCCAACCACACCCCTAACCCCAACCCTAACCAAACTCCTAACTCCAACACACCCCTATCCCTAATCCCAACCATAACCTTAACCACACCCCTACCCCTGACACACCCCTAACCCTAATCCCAACCGTAAATGTAATCCAAACCCTAACCCTAGCCCCAACCCTAACCCTGGCCCCTAACCCTAGCCTGTTATGGACCTGGTGGTTAGGAGCACCCGGAATGACCTGATGGTTAAACTTGAAATCGGGACAATCTCTGGGGAAGTGGGAACTCTGCTGACCGCAAACCCTAATCCTATCACACACACTAGAAATAGCCGTGGAGCGTACCTAACTCTCCCTAGACGCCTCTTCACAGCCTAAGAGCTAACTACCCGTAAAGAGAAAATTAAGCCTTACCTTGCCTCAGAGAAATTCCCCAAAGGAAAAGGCAGCTTCCCACATATATTGACTGTGAGTTAAGAGGAAAGTCACAAACACAGGAATGAAATAGGTTTTAGCAAAGGAGGCCAGTCTTCACTAAATAGTCAGAGGATAGAAAAGGGAACTATGCGGTCAGCACAAAAAAACTACAAAAACCATGCAGAGTATGCAAAAAGACCTCCACACCGACTCACGGTGTGGAGGTGCAACTCTGCACCCCCAGAGCTTCCAGCTAGCAAGGAAATATCATGTAGCAAGCTGGATTAGAACTTAGCATGTACTAAGAAATATATTCAGAAAGCAATGAACAACAAATGAACTAGCAGGGACTTAGCTTCTGCTGGAGTAGACAGGTCATCAGAGAAGTCCAAGAGAGATCTGAACCAATACTGAGACATTGACAGCTGGCAAGAAGTAACGATCTGAGTGGAGTTAAATAGGGAAGCCAGCATAGAAATAAACGAGGGCAGCTGAGCAAGCCAACCTCAAGGACCAGCAGTTCCACTCAAAGCCACCAGAGGGAGTCCAAGAACAGAACTCACCAAAGTACCATTCATGACCACAGGAGGGAGTCCGAGAACGGAATTCACAACACTAGCCCCAACCCTAGCCCTAACCCTTGCCCCAACCCTAGCCCCAACCCTAACCATAACTCTAGCCCTAACCCTAGCCCTAACTCTAGCCCTAACCCTAGCCCCAACCCTAACCATAACCCTAGACCCACCCTAATCCTAGCTCTAGACCCAACCCTAGCCCTAACCCTAACCCTAGCCCTAGCCCTAACCGTAATGGGAAAATGGAAATAAATACATTTTTTTAATTTTTTTAATTTTCCCCAACTAAGAGGGTGATGAAGGGGGTCTTGATTTACTTTTATAGCGGGTTTTCTAGTGGATTTTTATGATTGGCAACCGTCACACACAAAAAGACGCTTTTTATTGCAAATAAAAAATTTTTGTGTTACCACAGTTTGAGAGCTATCATTTTTCCATATTTTGGTCCACAGAGTCATGTGAGTTCTTGTTTTTTGCGGGATGAGTAGACGTTTTTATTGGTAACATTTTCAGGCACGTGACTTTTTTTGATCGCTTTTTATTCCATTTTTTGTGAGGCAGTATAACCAAAAACCAGCTATTCATGAATTTCTTTTGGTGGGGGGGGCGTTTATACCGTTCCGCGTTTGGTAAAATTGATAAAGCAGTTGTATTCTTCGGGTAAGTACGATTACAGCGATACCTCATTTATATCATATTTTTTTATGATTTGGCGCTTTTATACGATAAAAACTATTTTATAGAATAAATAATTATTTTTGCATCGCTTTATTCTGAGGACTAACTTTTTTATTTTTTCGCTGATGATGCTGTATGGCAGCTCATTTTTTGCGGGACAAGATGATGTTTTCAGCGGTACCATGGTTATTTATATCTGTTTTTGATCGCGTGCTATTCCACTTTTTGTTCGGTATATATATATATATATATATATATATATATATATATATATATACACTCACTGGCCACTTTATTAGGTACACCTGTCCAACTTCTTGTTAACACTTAATTTCTAATCAGCCAATCACATGGCGGCAACTCAGTGCATTTAGGCATGTAGACATGGTCAAGACAATCTCCTGCAGTTCAAACCGAGCATCAGTATGGGGAAGAAAGGTGATTTGAGTGCCTTTGAACGTGGCATGGTTGTTGGTGCCAGAAGGGCTGGTCTGAGTATTTCAGAAACTGCTGATCTACTGGGATTTTCACGCACAACCATCTCTAGGGTTTACAGAGAATGGTCCGAAAAAGAAAAAAAATCCAGTGAGCGGCAGTTCTGTGGGCGGAAATGCCTTGTTGATGCCAGAGGTCAGAGGAGAATGGGCAGACTGGTTCGAGCTGATAGAAAGGCAACAGTGACTCAAATCGCCACCCGTTACAACCAAGGTAGGCCTAAGAGCATCTCTGAACGCACAGTGCGTCGAACTTTGAGGCAGATGGGCTACAGCAGCAGAAGACCACACCGGGTACCACTCCTTTCAGCTAAGAACAGGAAACTGAGGCTACAATTTGTACAAGCTCATCGAAATTGGACAGTAGAAGATTGGAAAAACGTTGCTTGGTCTGATGAGTCTCGATTTCTGCTGCGACATTCGGATGGTAGGGTCAGAATTTGGCGTAAACAACATGAAAGCATGGATCCATCCTGCCTTGTATGGAGCATCTTTGGGATGTGCAGCCGACAAATCTGCGGCAACTGTGTGATGCCATCATGTCAATATGGACCAAAATCTCTGAGGAATGCTTCCAGCACCTTGTTGAATCTATGCCACGAAGAATTGAGGCAGTTCTGAAGGCAAAAGGGGGTCCAACCCGTTACTAGCATGGTGTACCTAATAAAGTGGCCGGTGAGTGTATATATATATATATATATATATATATATATATATATATATATATATATATATATATACGAAAAAAGTACACACATTAGGTATTGTTGCATCCGGAACAACACAACCTATAAAATTGTTACACTAGTTAATCCCTTCAGAGAGCACTGTAAAAAAATATATAAATAAAAACATGGCAAATAACTATGCTCATCATCATATCGCCATACAAAAAGTAGAATAAAACGCGATCAAAAAGTCAAATGGAAATAATAATGATATAGCTGAAAATGGCATCTTATCCCGCAAAAAAAAAATGCCTTACAGCTCCGACATTGGAGAAATAAAAAAGTTATAGCCCTCAGAACAGAGATATGTAAAAACAATTTGTTTCTCTAAAGTAGTTTTTATTGCGCAAGAGCAGCAAAACATAAAAAAACTGTGTAATTGTGGTATCGCTGTAATCATACTGACCCGAAGAATAAAGCTGCCTTATCAATTTTAGCACATGCGGATCTGCATAAAAAAATTACTGAATCACTGCATTTTGTCCATTCTGCCTCCCAAAAATCTGAATAAAAAGCAATGAAAAAATGCTATGTGACCAAAAATGGTACCAATGAAAACATCAACTCATCTTGCAAAAAGCAAGCCTTAACATAACTGTCGTCAGATATATAGGAAAATTATAGTTATAAAAATATAGCCATATGTAACTAAAAACATTTTTAGTGTGTGACAGCAGCCAAACATAAAAAAAATATATTAACTGTTATCACTGTAATCGCATTGACCCCAAGACTGAAAGTGTCTTATCACTTATAAACGCACGATGAATGTCGTAAAAAAATAAATTAAACCAATTCTTGACCTGCTGTTGATTTGTTCATTCTGTCTCAAAGATTGCAATAAAGCTCAGCGCACATTTATCCTGCGCTTTACGCTGAGCACTTACACCAGGGTTTCTGTGTAAATCTCTGAAATACGTGATTCAGACAGATCCCCCTCACAGAAGTTTCCATATAATGAGGCAGATGGGGGCACTGTAGATGCCATCTGTCCTATGATCTGGCGGTGTCTGTCTTTTTAAGCGTGCATATGAGCGTGGTCGGCCACAGTTTTGTGCACTTCTGAAAAGGACACCGCTGAAAAGATGCCAGACAGAGGGCAAAGTAGCTCTGCTGCCGTCATCATAGTGATTGGATCAGTCAGGTCTTTCATCTGAATTACATCATTCAGAAATTTAGAAGGAAACATAGATGTAAGTGCTCAATGTAGAGCGCAGGATAAATGTGATCCCAAATGTTATGTACAATGCTCTCAATAAAAGCTTCAACTCAATCTACAAAAAATGCAAGTCCCCACTCGGCTTCGCCATCTTGTCCATAGAAATATAGGGGGCTTCCACATTACTAGTGGCACAAAGGCTCTAAAAAAGCGCTATGACACCTTTACCCAAAAGAAATCCAGAGAATTCTGTGTTTCCAAATCCAGATGCCCCCCTCCATTCTGAGCCTAAACCACATTTAGCACCCACATGCTTGGCATTTCTGTAGAGATGAGAGCCAGGTTAATTTACAGTGTCCATGTCTCCAGAAGCTCGAGATGGACACAATGTAGGGACACTACAACATACTGGGCACTACAATTGCAGATTTGTAGTTTTCACTAAGCATCATTCACTACTGCTTGCTTCTCAAAAATACACATGGAGTCATAATCATCACTACCACTGTAGAAAAATTCCCAGAGAGGTATAATTTCCAAAATGGGGTCACTTGGGGGGGGGGGGGGGGGGATTCTGCTCTTCTGGCACTTAGGTGCTCTTTAATATGGAGTCCGCAAACTATTCTACGATAATTTGTTCTCCAAGAATCAAATGGCGATGTGTCCCTCCCGAGTCTCGCTGTGTGGCTAAGGAGTACTGCACAGCCACATATGAAGTATTTCCAAGTTCAGCAGAAAGTGTGTGACACATTTTGTTGCCAGTTTTACTCATTTTCCCATGTGAAAATGTAAAATTTGAGGCTAAAACTGTGTATTAATGTAATTATTTTCTATGAAAGATAAGTATAGAAAACTTTTTTTAATAGAAATAATAAACTGGTCTTGGGGGACAGCAAGTGATGAATTGGGAGTGGGGGGTGGGGACAGCAAATGATGGATTGGGGTGGAGAGAGCAAATGATGAAGTGGGGGTGGGGAGAGTAAATGATGAATTGGGAGTCAGTTTGGGGAGACCAAATTAATTGGGAGTGGGATTTGGGGATAGCAAATGAATTGGGAGTGGGAGTGAGTACAGCAAATGATGAATTGGGAGTGGGAGGAGAGCAAATAATGAATTGGAAGTGGGGGAGAGCAAATGATGAATTGAGAGTGTGGCAAAAAGCAAATAATGAATTAGGTGGGGGGAGAGCAAATGATGAATTGGGAATGGGGGTAGAGAGCGCAAATGATGAAGTGGGGGTGGGGAGAGCAAATGAAGAATTGGGAGTAGGGTTTGCAGAGAGCAAATTGAATTGGGAATGGGGGTGGAGAGAGCAAATGAAGAATTGGGAGTGGGGTTTGCAGAGAGCAAATTAATTGGGAGTGGGGGGAGCAAATGATGAATTGAGGGTGGGGACAGCAAATGATGAAATGGGGGTGGGGAAAACAAATTATGAATTTGGAATGGGTAAAGCAAATGATTGAACTCAAAGTGGGGGTGGGGAGAGCAAATGATGACTTGAGGGTGGAGGGGAAGAGCAAATGATAATGAATTGGTGTGGAGTAGACATGTATTTATTAGTAATCGAGAAAGTGGGCGGTACAGAGTAGGGGTATTGAGGATGACTAGTAATGAATTGGGGGAAAGAGTACAGGTGATTAATATATTGATTGGGGAAAGTGGTTATGTATAGTTAGTGGGGTCACAATAGTGGATTACAATTTATCTTTGGAATGGTGGGTTGCATAAGTACTAATTATATATTAATGATGGGCGCACGTCTGTATTCAGCTGCGAAGTGTAGAAGTTGGGGAATATGCTCTGGAAGCGGGCTCTAGATAATAGTGTTAATTTATGTAGAGAAGAGTCCTGGCTGGAAGAAGTGATGGTGGTCTGCGCTGCATGAAAAAGAAAAGCAAAGGTAAAGCACTTTAAATAGAGACATCACCGGTTAGTCAGTGTGTTACCTGTACACTGAAACTATACACTATATACAGTGCTCCTGTGTATAATGTAACCGTTGATCACTATATTACCTGTACACTAAACACTATAAACAAAGCTCCTGTATATAATGTCACAGGTGATCACTGTATTACCTATACACTGACACTATGCACTGTATACTAAGTGCAGCACTACTATGTATAATGGCACTTATAGTATTGTGGGTTTTTTAATTAATGATCAGTACTGTAGTATTCGGTCTCTGTGGTAATATGTGGTCTGGTCACAGTGTGGGGGTATTTGTTCCTTGTATGTGATATTATTCGGTAACTACGTGATGGAAATATGTGGTCTGGGCAAGGTGTGGTATTTCTCTCTTGTATGTGGTATTAATCAGTCACTATGTGGGGGTAATATGTGGTTTGGTCATGGTGTGGTGGCATTTGCCCCTTGTATGTGATTTTATTCAGTCACAATGTGGTGGTAATATGTGGTCTGGCAATGGTGTGACTGTATTTGTTCCTTGTACGTGATATTAATCGTTCACTATGTGGTGGTAATATGTGGTCTAGTCATGTTGTGGTGGTATTTGTTCTTTGTATGTGGTATTATTCAGTCACTATGTGGTGGTAATGTCATGGTTCCCAATGGCAAGGGAACGTCAGAGAACTTAAACAACAGACTAGCTCTTGGATGATGGAATCTCGAGCTGACCGTGAGCTAAACCTACCACACAACTAGCAGTGGCCGGGTGGCGTACCTACGTTTTATCCCTAGACGCCTAGCGCCAGCCGGAGGACTAACTAACCCTAATAAAGGAAAAGACAGACCTGGCTTACCTCTAGGGAAATTCCCCCAAAAAGGAGACAGAAGCCCCCCACATATATTGACGGTGAGTTCAGAGGAAAAGACATACGCAGTATGAAGGTAGGTTCAGCAAAGCGAGGTCCGCTTACTAGATAGCAAGAAGATACAATAGGGAACTTCACGGTCAGCTGAAAACCCTATTAAAATACCATCCCGAAATTACTTTAAGACTCATGTGTCAACTCATGACACCGGAGTGGCAATTTCGGCCCACAAGAGCTTCCAGCTACAGAAAAATAACATAACTGTGAACTGGAACAAAAATGCAAAACAAACTTAGGACTAAGAGTCCAACTTAGCTGATTGTAGTCTAGGAGCAGGAACATGCAACAGAAAGGCTCTGGTTACATTGATGGCCGGCACTAGAATAACTGAGCAGCAAGGCTAAATAGGATACACCCATATCCTGATGGAAACAGGTGAACAGAGAAAGTGAAGCACACAAGTCCAGTACCACCAGTGACCACCGGGGGAGCCCAAAAACCAAATTCACAACAGTACCCCCCCCTCAAGGAGGGGGCACCGAACCCTCACAAGAACCACCAGGGCGATCAGGATGAGCCCTATGAAAGGCACGGACCAAATCAGAGGCATGAACATCAGAGGCTGTCACCCAAGAATTATCCTCTTGACCGTAGCCCTTCCACTTGACCAGATACTGAAGTTTCCGTCTGGAAACACGGGAGTCCAAGATCTTCTCCACAACGTACTCCAATTCACCCTCAACCAACACCGGAGCGGGAGGCTCAACGGAAGGCACAACCGGTACCTCATACCTGCGCAATAATGACCGATGGAAGACATTATGGATAGAAAAAGATGCTGGGAGGTCCAATCGAAAGGACACGGGGTTAAGAATCTCCAAAATCTTATACGGGCCGATGAACCGAGGCTTAAACTTAGGAGAAGAAACCCTCATAGGGACAAAACGAGAAGACAACCACACCAAGTCCCCAACACGAAGACGAGGACCAACACGACGACGGCGGTTAGCAAAATGCCGAGTCTTCTCCTGGGACAACTCCAAATTGTCCACCACCTGTCCCCAAATCCGATGCAACCTATCCACCACAGTATCCACTCCAGGACAATCCGAAGACTCCACCTGACCGGAAGAAAAACGAGGATGAAACCCCGAATTGCAAAAGAAAGGAGAAACCAAAGTGGCAGAACTAGCCCGATTATTGAGGGCAAACTCCGCCAATGGCAAAAAGGCAACCCAGTCATCCTGATCCGCAGACACAAAACACCTCAAATAAGTCTCCAAGGTCTGATTAGCTCGCTCAGTCTGGCCATTAGTCTGAGGATGGAACGCAGACGAAAAAGACAAATCAATGCCCATCCTAGCACAGAACGCCCGCCAAAATCTAGACACGAACTGGGTCCCCCTGTCAGAAACGATATTCTCCGGAATACCATGCAAGCGAACCACATTTTGAAAAAACAGAGGAACCAACTCGGATGAGGAAGGCAACTTAGGCAAGGGCACCAAATGGACCATCTTTGAAAAACGGTCACACACCACCCAGATGACAGACATTTTCTGAGAAACAGGGAGATCAGAAATAAAATCCATAGAGATGTGAGTCCAAGGCCTCTTCGGAATAGGCAAAGATAACAACAATCCGCTGGCCCGAGAACAACAAGGTTTGGCCCGAGCACAAACATCACAAGACTGCACAAAAACTCGTACATCTCGAGACAGGGAAGGCCACCAGAAGGACCTAGCCACCAAATCCCTGGTACCAAAGATCCCGGGATGACCTGCCAACACAGAAGAATGAACCTCCGAGATGACTCTACTGGTCCAATCATCAGGAACAAACAGTCTACCAGGCGGGCAACGATCAGGTCTATCCGCCTGAAACTCCTGCAAAGCCCGTCGCAGGTCTGGGGAAACAGCAGATAATATCACCCCATCCTTAAGGATACCTGTAGGTTCAGAATCACCAGGGGAATCAGGCTCAAAACTCCTAGAAAGGGCATCCGCCTTCACATTTTTAGAACCTGGTAAGTATGAGACCACAAAATTAAACCGAGAGAAAAACAACGACCAGCGCGCCTGTCTAGGATTCAGGCGCCTGGCAGACTCAAGATAAATCAAATTCTTGTGATCGGTCAATACCACCACCTGATGTCTAGCCCCCTCAAGCCAATGACGCCACTCCTCAAAAGCCCACTTCATAGCCAAAAGCTCCCGATTACCAATATCATAATTTCGCTCGGCGGGCGAAAATTTTCGTGAAAAGAACGCACAAGGTCTCATCACGGAGCAGTCGGAACTTTTCTGCGACAAGACCGCCCCAGCTCCGATCTCGGAAGCATCGACCTCAAGCTGAAAAGGAAGAGTAACATCAGGCTGACGCAACACAGGGGCGGAAGAAAAGCGGCGCTTAAGCTCCCGAAAGGCCTCCACAGCAGCAGGGGACCAATCAGCAACATCAGCACCCTTTTTGGTCAAATCAGTCAAAGGTTTAGCAACATCAGAAAAACTAGTTATAAATCGACGATAAAAATTAGCAAAGCCCAAAAATTTCTGAAGGCTCTTAAGAGAAGAAGGCTGCGTCC
Organism: Ranitomeya variabilis; assembly: GCF_051348905.1. Classification (NCBI taxonomy): domain Eukaryota; kingdom Metazoa; phylum Chordata; class Amphibia; order Anura; family Dendrobatidae; genus Ranitomeya; species Ranitomeya variabilis. The sequence continues at coordinate 81,373,747 of NC_135238.1, forward strand.
AATCACAAATAGCCCGAACCTTGACAGGATCCATCTCAATGGAAGAGGGGGAAAAAATGTACCCCAAAAAAGAAATCTTTTGAACCCCAAAAATACACTTAGAACCCTTCACACACAAGGAATTAGCCCGCAAAACCTGAAAAACCCTCCTGACCTGTTGGACATGAGAATCCCAGTCATCCGAAAAAATCAAAATATCATCCAGATACACGATCATAAATTTATCCAAATATTCACGGAAAATGTCATGCATAAAGGACTGAAAGACTGAAGGGGCATTTGAAAGACCAAAAGGCATTACTAAATACTCAAAATGGCCCTCGGGCGTATTAAATGCGGTTTTCCACTCATCCCCCTGCTTAATTCGCACCAAATTATACGCCCCACGGAGATCAATCTTAGAGAACCACTTAGCCCCCTTTATTCGAGCAAACAAATCAGTCAGCAGTGGCAGAGGATACTGATATTTGACTGTAATTTTATTCAAGAGTCGATAATCAATACACGGCCTCAAAGAGCCATCTTTTTTAGATACAAAGAAAAAACCGGCTCCTAAGGGAGATGAAGAAGGACGAATATGTCCCTTTTCCAGGGACTCCTTAATATATTCTCGCATAGCAGCATGTTCAGGTACAGACAGATTAAATAAACGACCCTTTGGAAATTTACTGCCCGGAATCAGATCTATGGTACAATCGCAATCTCTGTGAGGAGGTAGTGAACCAAGCTTAGGCTCCTCAAAAACATCACGATAATCAGACAAAAATTCCGGAATCTCAGAGGGAATAGATGACGAAATGGAAACCAAAGGTACGTCCCCATGAGCCCCCTGACATCCCCAGCTTAACACAGACATAGCTTTCCAGTCAAGGACTGGGTTATGAGATTGTAACCATGGTAATCCGAGCACCAAAACGTCATGTAGATTGTACAACACAAGGAAGCGAATCATCTCCTGATGGTCTGGATTCATACGCATAGTCACTTGTGTCCAGTATTGTGGTTTATTACTAGCCAATGGTGTAGAGTCAATACCCTTCAGAGGTATAGGAACTTCCAGAGGCTCTAGATCAAACCCACAGCGCCTGGCAAAGGACCAATCCATTAGACTCAAAGCGGCGCCAGAGTCGACATAGGCATCCGCGGTAATTGACGATAATGAACAAATCAAGGTCACAGACAGAATAAACTTAGACTGTAAAGTGCCAATTGAAATAGACTTATCAACCTTTTTTGTACGTTTAGAGCATGCTGATATAACATGAGTTGAATCACCACAATAGAAGCACAACCCATTTTTTCGCCTAAAATTCTGCCGTTCGCTTCTGGACAGAATTCTATCACATTGCATATTTTCTGGAGCCTTCTCAGAAGACACCGCCAAATGGTGCACAGGTTTGCGCTCCCGCAAACGCCGATCAATCTGAATAGCCATTGTCATGGACTCATTCAGACCTGTAGGTGCAGGGAACCCCACCATAACATCTTTAATGGCATCAGAGAGACCCTCTCTGAAATTCGCCGCCAGGGCGCACTCATTCCACTGAGTAAGCACAGACCATTTACGAAATTTTTGGCAGTATATTTCAGCTTCATCTTGCCCTTGAGATAGGGCCATCAAGGCTTTTTCAGCCTGAATCTCTAAATTAGGTTCCTCATAAAGCAACCCCAAAGCCAGAAAAAACGCATCCACATTGAGCAACGCAGGATCCCCGGGTGCCAATGCAAATGCCCAGTTTTGAGGGTCACCCCGCAGCAAGGAAATTACTATCTTAACCTGCTGTGTGGGATCTCCAGCGGAGCGAGATCTCAGGGAAAGAAATAATTTACAATTATTTTTGAAATTCAGGAAACGAGATCTATCCCCGGAGAAAAATTCTGGTATAGGAATTCTAGGTTCAGATATAGGAGCATGAATAACAAAATCCTGTAAATTTTGAACCTTCATAGCAAGATTATTCAAACCTGTAACCAAACTCTGAGGATCCATTTTAATCAGGTGAGATCAGAGCCATTCAAGGATTAGAAGGAGAGAGAGAGACAAAGGCTGCAATTAGAGCAAAAATGCAACTGAGTCAACTAAAAAGCAAACTCAGAAGGAAAAAAAAAAAAAATCTGCAGACTTCTTTTTCTCTCCTTTCTTCTGCCAACGGTTTTAACCCTTGGCCGGCCATACTGTCATGGTTCCCAATGGCAAGGGAACATCAGAGAACTTAAACAACAGACTAGCTCTTGGGTGATGGAATCTCGAGCTGACCGTGAGCTAAACCTACCACACAACTAGCAGTGGCCGGGTGGCGTACCTACGTTTTATCCCTAGACGCCTAGCGCCAGCCGGAGGACTAACTAACCCTAATAAAGGAAAAGACAGACCTGGCTTACCTCTAGGGAAATTCCCCCAAAAAGGAGACAGAAGCCCCCCACATATATTGACGGTGAGTTCAGAGGAAAAGACATACGCAGTATGAAGGTAGGTTCAGCAAAGCGAGGTCCGCTTACTAGATAGCAAGAAGATACAATAGGGAACTTCACGGTCAGCTGAAAACCCTATTAAAATACCATCCCGAAATTACTTTAAGACTCATGTGTCAACTCATGACACCGGAGTGGCAATTTCGGCCCACAAGAGCTTCCAGCTACAGAAAAATAACATAACTGTGAACTGGAACAAAAATGCAAAACAAACTTAGGACTAAGAGTCCAACTTAGCTGATTGTAGTCTAGGAGCAGGAACATGCAACAGAAAGGCTCTGGTTACATTGATGGCCGGCACTAGAATAACTGAGCAGCAAGGCTAAATAGGATACACCCATATCCTGATGGAAACAGGTGAACAGAGAAAGTGAAGCACACAAGTCCAGTACCACCAGTGACCACCGGGGGAGCCCAAAAACCAAATTCACAACATGGTAATATGTGGTCCGGCCATGGTGTGGCGGTATTTGTCCCTTGTATGTGGTAATATTGGCTATTTTAAAAAATGTATGTGACACATTCTCTTAAAGAAACAGAAAAATATACTGTGATGACACCGCATTTTATTTTAATTAATCAGAAGTCTATTTTCAGCAAGGCTGGAGTAATAGACTGTTATCTGTATGTTGACTTTTGAATTTGTGTGTTTCTTTCTGGTTGGTCAAGAAAACACAGATTTTTGTTTGTATAAACCTGTAAGGCCGGCGTCACATTAGAGAGTTTTACGGACGTATGAGAGGCGCAAAAACTACACATTGCACACGGACCAATGATTCTCTATGGGGCAGCTCCTATCTGCTGTATATTTCTCAGCCGTATTTTATGGGCTGAGAAAATCTCAGCATGCTGCGTTTGTCAGCGTATTGCGCAAAAAAACCGCCAATGAAAGTCTATGGGGGCGAGAAAAATACGGACTACACACAGGCCATCAGTGTGACTTGCGAGAAATACGCCCTGGTGTCCTAGAGAAAAGCCGGTAATCCAGTGCGGTGTACAGTAAAATCACACTGACAGGATAGAATTAGGGTTGATCGATCACCCTAAAAATCGGATCGGAAAGGATCAGTCCGATCACACTTGAAAATTGGCGATCGGGAATACCGATTTCCGATCCTCATTGAAGTCAATGGGGATAAAAAATCGGAGACTATGCATGTCTGTGTGTGCGGGCAGGTCTGTGCGGGCCTCTCGGGGGTCTGTGCGGGCCTGTCGGGGGTCTGTGCGGGCCTGTCGGGGGTCTGTGCGGACCTGCCGGGGGTCTGTGTGGGCCTGTCGGGGGTCTGTGCGGGCCTGTCGGGGGTCTGTGCGGGCCAGTCGGGGGTCTGTGCAGGCCAGTCGGGGGTCTGTGCCGGCCAGTCGGGGGTCTGTGCAGGACAGTCGGGGATCTGTGCGGGACCGTCGGGGGTCTGCGAGGGCCTGCCTGGGGGTCTTTGTGTATGTGTGCAGGCATCGTTCGATGGGACTACAAGTCCCATTGGGCTATGCCTGCTACAATGACAGTGATTGACACATTAGCCAATGATGGGACAGTAGTAGTCCCATCATCCGGCTAATTGTTGAATGTTAAAAAAACACAAACATACATACTGCATGCATACTACATACATACATACATACAACATACTACATACATACAACATACATACATACTACATACACATACATACTACATACATACTGCATATATACAACATACTACATACATACATACATACTACATACACACAACATACACACAACATACATACTACATACAAACAACATACTACATACATACTACATACATACAACATGCATACTACATGCATACAACATACTACATATATACATGCTACATACATACTACATACATACAACATACATACTACATACATACAGCATACTACAAACACACTACATGCATACAACATACATATTACATACAACATACTAAATACATACATACAACATACTACATACATACAACATACATACATACATACAACATGCTACATACATACTACATACATACAACATACAGTACAGACCAAAAGTTTGGACACACCTTCTCATTTAAAGATTTTTCTGTATTTTCATGACTGAAAATTGTACATTCACACTGAAGGCATCAAAACTATGAATTAACACATGTGGAATTATATACTTAACAAAAAAGTGTGAAACAACTGAAATTATGTCATATTCTAGGTTCTTCAAAGTAGCCACCTTTTGCTTTGATGATTGCTTTGCACACTCTTGGCATTCTCTTGATGAGCTTCATGAGGTAGTCACCCGGAATGGTCTTCCAACAATCTTGAAGGAGTTCCCAGAGATGCTTAGCACTTGTTGGCCCTTTTGCCTTCACTCTGCGATCCAGTTCACCCCAAACCATCTCGATTGGGTTCAGGTCTGTTGACTGTGGACGACAGGTCATCTGGTGTAGCACCCCATCACTCTCCTTCTTGGTCAAATATCCCTTACACAGCCTGGAGATGTGTTTGGGGTCATTGTCCTGTTGAAAAATAAATGATGGTCCAAACTAAACGCAAACCGGATGGAATAGCATGCTGCTGCAAGATGCTGTGGTAGCCATGATGGTTCAGTATGCCTTCAATTTTGAATAAATTCCCAACAGTGTCACCAGCAAAGCACCCCCACACCATCTCACCTCCACCTCCATGCTTCACGGTGGGAACCAGGCATGTAGAGTCCATCCGTTCACCTTTTCTGCGTCGCACAAAGACACGGTGGTTGGAACCAAAGATCTCAAATTTGGATTCATCAGACAGTATGTATGTTTGTTGTATGTATGTAGTATGTATTTAGTATGTATGTTGTATGTAGTATGTTGTATGTATGTATGTTGTATGTAAGTAGTATGTATGTAGTATGTTGTATGTATGTATGTAGTATGTATGTAGTATATATGTAGTATGCATGTAGTATGTATGTAGTATGTATGTATGTAGTATGTATGTTGTATGTATGTAGTATGTATGTTTGTGTGTTTTTTTTTACATTCAACACATTAGCCGGATGACGGGACTACTACTGTCCCATCATTGGCTAATGTGTCAATCACTGTCATTGTAGCAGGCATACACACACACAAAGACCCCCGAGAGGCCCGCACAGACCCCCCGGCAGGCCCACACAGACCCCCGGCAGCCCGCACAGACCCCCGGCAGCCCCGCACAGACCCCCGGCAGACCCGCACAGACCCCCGGCAGCCCCGCACAGACCCCTGGCAGCCACCCACAGACCCCCAGCAGGCCCGCACAGACCCCCGACAGGCCCGCACAGCCCCCCGGCAGTCCACACAGACCTACACTTCACAGGCTCTTCATTGGGTGGTTCATGTGTCAATCATGCAAAAAAAACACACTTCCGATTTCCAATCACATTCAAAGATCGGAATCGGGATTCGGAATTCCGATCATAGTGAAAACACATTAGCCGGATGACGGGACTACTACTGTCCCATCATTGGCTAATGTGTCAATCACTGTCATTGTAGCAGGCATAGCCCGATGGGACTTATAGTCCCATCAGACGATGCCTACACACACACAAAGACCCCCGAGAGGCCCGCACAGACCCCCGAGTGGCCCGCACAGACCCCTGGTAACCCGCACAGACCCCCCGGCAGCCCACACAGACCCCCCGGCAGGCCCGCACAGACCCCTGGCAGCCCACACAGACCTACACTTCACAGGCTCTTCATTGGGTGGTTCATGTGTCAATCATGCAAAAAAAACACACTTCCGATTTCCAATCACATTCAAAGATCGGAATCGGGATTCGGAATTCCGATCATAGTGAAAATCGGTATAATTCTGATTTTACATGATCGGATCGAGCAACCCTAGTTAGAATAGAATATATCAAATAAATGTCTACACATAGTATAGGTATATGTTTATATATATACTAGATTGTGGCCCGATTCTAACGCATCGGGTATTCTAGAATATGCATGTCCCCGTAGTATATGGACAATGATGATTCCAGAATTCGCGGCAGACTGTGCCCGTCGCTGATTGGTCGAGGCAACCTTTATGACATCATCGTCGCCATGGCAACCATTATGACATCTACGTCGATACTGTGCCCATCGCTGATTGGTCGAGGCGAATTCGCGGCAGACTGTGCCCGTTGCTGATTGGTCGAGGCAACCTTTATGACTAGTGTTGAGCATTCCGATACTGCAAGTATCGGGTATCGGCCGATACTTGCTGTATCGGAATTCCGATACCGAGATCCGATACTTTTGTGGTATCGGGTATCGGGTATCGAAACAACATTAATGTAATAATGTGTAAAAGAGAGAATTAAAATAAAAAATATTGCTATACTCACCTCTCCGACGCAGCCCGGACCTCAGCGAGGGAACCGGCAGCGTTGTTTGTTTAAAATTCGCGCGTTTACTTGGTTACGTGAAGTCCCGGCTTGTGATTGGTCACGGCGGCCATGTTGCCGGGACGCGGACCAATCACAGCAAGCCGTGACGTAATTTCAGGTCCTTGCAGGATTTTAAAATTACGTTCCGGCGTTGTGATTGGGCGCGTCGTGGTCACATGGGCGATGTAACCAATCACAAGCCGGGACGTCACGGGAGGCTGGACACGCGCACATTTTAAAATGCGCGCGTGTCCAGCCTCCCGTGACGTCCCGGCTTGTGATTGGTCGCGGCGGCCATGTTGCCGGGACGCGGACCAATCACAACGCCGGAACGTAATTTTAAAATCCTGCAGGACCTGAAATTACGTCACGGCTTGCTGTGATTGGTCCGCGTCCCGGCAACATGGCCGCCGCGACCAATCACAAGCCGTGACGTCACGGGAGGCTGGACACGCGCACATTTTAAAATGCGCGCGTCCAGCCTCCCGGCTTGTGATTGGTTGACCGCGATGCAACCAATCACAAGCCGGGACGTCACGGGAGGCTGGACAAGCGCGCATTTTAAAATGCGCGCGTCCAGCCTCCCGGCTTGTGATTGGTTGACCGCGATGCAACCAATCACAAGCCGGGACGTCACGGGAGGCTGGACAAGCGCGCATTTTAAAATGCGCGCGTCCAGCCTCCCGGCTTGTGATTGGTTGACCGCGATGCAACCAATCACAAGCCGGGACGTCACGGGAGGCTGGACAAGCGCGCATTTTAAAATGCGCGCGTCCAGCCTCCCGGCTTGTGATTGGTTGACCGCGATGCAACCAATCACAAGCCGGGACGTCACGGGAGGCTGGACAAGCGCGCATTTTAAAATACGCGCGTGTCCAGCCTCCCGTGACGTCACGGCTTGTGATTGGTTGCGTCGCCCATGTGACTGCAGCGCAACCAATCACAACGCCGGGACGTAATTTTAAAATCCTGCAGGACCTGAAATTACGTCACGGCTTGCTGTGATTGGTCCGCGTCCCGGCAACATGGCCGCCGCGACCAATCACAAGCCGGGACTTCACGTAACCAAGTAAACGCGCGAATTTTAAACAAAGAACGCTGCCGCTTCCCTCGGTAAGGTGCAGGCTGCGTCGGAGAGGTGAGTATAGCAATATTTTTTATTTTAATTCTTTCTTTTACACATTAATATGGTTCCCAGGGCCTGAAGGAGAGTTTCCTCTCCTTCAGACCCTGGGAACCATCAGGAATACCGTCCGATACTTGAGTCCCATTGACTTGTATTGGTATCGGGTATCGGTATCGGATTGGATCCGATACTTTGCCGGTATCGGCCGATACTTTCCGATACCGATACTTTCAAGTATCGGACGGTATCGCTCAACACTATTTATGACATGTGTTATCCACCGTTGATTTAACCTTTATGACATCATCGTCGCCTTGCTGTGCCCGTCGCTGATTGGTCGAGGCGGGATTTCCAGGACAGACAGACAGACAGACAGACGGAAAAACCCTTAGACAATTATATATATAGATATGTCAGTGAGACACACACATATATATATTTATATTTAATACAGAGCTAGATAGTATAAAAGCTGGTAATTCAATTACCGGCTTTTGCTATCTCCTTATCAAACCCAACAGGATGTGAGACATGGATTACATACAGTGTGTGCAAAATTTGGGGGCTCTAGCTGTTAAAATAAAGGGTTAAATCACGAAAAAAATGGCGTGGGCTCCCGTGATATTTTCTCCGCCAGAGTGGGAAAGCCAGTGACTGAGGGCAGATATGAATAGCCTCGAAGGACCATGGTTACTGCCCCCCCAGCTAAAAACATCTGCCCCCAGCCACCCCAGAAACGGCGCATCTGTAAGTGGGAAAGCCAGTGAGTGAGGGCAGATATTAATAGCCTCGAAGGACCATGGTTATTGCCCCCCCAGCTAAAAACATCTGCCCCAAGCCACCCCAGAAACGGCGCATCTGTAAGATGCGCCTATTCTGGCACTTAGCCTCTCTCATCCCACTCCCCTGTAGTGGTGGGATATGGGGTAATAAAGGGTTAATGCCACCTTGCTATTGTAAGGTGACATTAAGCCTGGTTAATAATGGAGAGGCATCAATAAGACACCTATCCATTATTAATCCAATAGTAGTAAATGGTTAATAAAACACACACACATTAGGAAAAATGTATTTTATTGAAATAAAGACACCGGGTGTTGTAATAGTTTATTATACTCTCAATCCAAATGATGACCCTCGTTCTGTAAAAGAAAAAAAAGAAAAAAGCAACAATATCCCATACCTTTCCGGCGCTCAGTCACGTCCCACGCTGTAATTCCATCTGAAGGGGTTAAAAAAATTTACAGCCAGGAGCCTGCTAATGCAGCTGTGCTCCTGACTGTAAAATCTGGGGAATGAAAGGAAAGCAGGGGAACGTAGTGCAGCGCCCCAGAGTCCTGGTCGTTGCAGTAATGTCGCTCTTCCACCTGGGGGCGTGATATTACATCTGATGGTACTAAAGGAGTTCACCTTACCAGGTATCACAAGTCACACACTGCACTTCACACTCCAGTCCACCAGGGGGAGTGTTGTGAATTCCGTTCTCGGGCTCCCTCCTGTGGTCATGAATGGTACTTTCGTGGGTTCTGTCCTTGGACACCCTCTGGTGGCTTTGAGTGGAACTGCTGATCTTTGAGGTTGGCTTTCTCAGCTGCCCTCGCTTATTGCCTCTGCTGGCTTCCCTATTTAACTCTGCTCAGGTCGTTAGTTCATGCAAGCTGTCAATGTCTCAGTACTGGTTCAGATCTCTCTTGGATTTCTCAGATGACCTGTCTACTTCAGCAGAAGCTAAGTCCCTGCTAGTTCATTTGTTGTCCATTTGTTTTTGAGTATATTTCTCAGTACCTGCTTGTTTCTAGTCCAGCTTGCTATTATGATATTTCCTTGCTAGCTGGAAGCTCTGGGGGTGCAGAGTTGCACCTCCACACCGTGAGTCGGTGTGGAGGTCTTTTTGCACACTCTGCGTGGTTTTTGTAGTTTTTAATACTGACCGCACAGTTCCCTTTCCTATCTTCTGTCTATCTAGAGAAGATTCGGCCTCCTTTGCTAAAATCTGTTTTCATTCCTGTGTGTGTCACTTCCCTCTTAACTCACAGTCAATATTTGTGGGGGCTACCTTTCCTTTGGGGAATTTCTCTGAGGCAAGGTAGGCTTCTATTTCTCTCTTTAGGGGTAGTTAGCTCTTAGGCTGTGAAGAGGCATCTAGGGAGAGTTAGGCACGCTCCACGGCTATTTCTAGTGTGTGTGATAGGATTAGGGATTGCGGTCAGTAGAGTTACCACCTCCTCAGAGCTTGTCTCAGGTTTTCTGTTTTAACCATCAGGTCATTCCGGGTGCTCCTAACCACCAGGTCCATAACAGTACAGCTGGCCAACAAAGTGTTAATGCATCTCAAAAGAGGGATAAGAGAAGTTCTGAGTCAATTTTTTTTTCTTTGCAGCTTGTTTTGTCTTTCTTTTCCCCTTAACCTCTGGGTGGTTCAGGACTCAGGGATAGATATGGATATTCAAGGTTTGTCCTCTTGTGTGGATCAACTCACTACAAAGGTACAATGTATTCAAGATTATGTAGTTCAGAATCTGATTTTAGAGCCTAGAATTCCAATTCCTGATTTATTTTCTGGGGATAGATCTAAATTTTTGAATTTCAAAAATAATTGCAAACTGTTTTTTGCTCTGAAACCCCGCTCCTCTGGTAATCCCATTCAGCAAGTAAAGATTATTATTTCTTTGTTGCGTGGCGACCCGCAAGACTGGGCATTTTCCCTTGAGCCAGGAAATCCTGCATTGCTTAATGTAGATGCATTTTTTCTAGCGCTCGGATTGCTTTATGACGAACCAAATTCTGTGGATCAGGCAGAAAAGATCTTGCTGGCTCTATGTCAGGGTCAGGATGAAGCAGAAGTATATTGCCAGAAGTTTAGAAAGTGGTCTGTGCTTACACAATGGAATGAGTATGCCCTGGCAGCAATTTTTAGAAAGGGTCTTTCTGAAGCCCTTAAAGATGTTATGGTGGGGTTCCCCAGTCCCCACGCCTGCTGGTCTGAATGAATCAATGTCTTTGGCCATTCAGATTGATCGGCGTTTGCGCGAGCGCAAAGTTGTGCACCATTTGGCGGTGTCCTCTGAGCAGAGGCCTGAGCCTATGCAATGTGATAGGACTTTGACCAGAGCTGAACGGAAAGAACACAGACGTCAGAATGGGCTGTGTTTTTACTGTGGTGACTCCACTCATGCTATTTCTGATTGTCCTAAGCACACTAAGAGGTTCGCTAGGTCTGTCACCATTAGTACTTTACAGCCTAAATTTCTCTTGTCTATTACTCTGATTTGCTCATTGTCGTCATATTCTGTTATGGCATTTGTGGATTCTGGCGCTGCCCTGAACTTAATGGACTTGGAGTTTGCCAGGTGCTGTGGTTTTTCCTTGGAGCCTTTGCAGAATCCTATTCCCTTAAGGGGGATTGATGCTACGCCATTGGCCAAGAATAAGCCTCAGTACTGGACTCAGCTGACCATGTACATGGCTCCCGCACATCAGGAAAATATTCGCTTTTTGGTGTTGCACAATTTGCATGATGTTGTCGTGTTGGGTTTTCCATGGTTACAGGTTCATAATCCAGTACTGGATTGGAAATCAATGTCTGTGTTTAGTTGGGGTTGTCAAGGGATACATAGTGATGTTCCTTTGATGTCAATTTCTTCTTCCACTCCTTCTGAAGTCCCTGAGTTTTTGTCGGATTACCAGGATGTATTTGATGAGCCCAAGTCCAGTGCCCTACCTCCTCATAGGGACTGTGATTGCGCTATTAATTTGATTCCTGGTAGTAAGTTCCCTAAGGGCCGACTTTTCAATTTATCTGTGCCAGAACATGCCGCTATGCGGAGTTATGTAAAGGAGTCCTTGGAGAAAGGACATATTCGCCCGTCTTCATCACCATTGGGAGCAGGGTTCTTTTTTGTGGCCAAGAAGGATGGCTCTCTGAGACCCTGTATAGATTACCGCCTTCTCAATAAGATCACGGTCAAATTTCAGTACCCTTTGCCTCTGCTGTCTGATTTGTTTGCTCGGATTAAGGGGGCTAGTTGGTTTACCAAGATTGACCTTCGAGGGGCGTATAATCTTGTGCGTATTAAACAGGGCGATGAGTGGAAAACAGCATTTAATACGCCCGAGGGCCATTTTGAGTACCTGGTAATGTCATTCGGGCTTTCTAATGCTCCATCTGTGGTTCAGTCCTTTATGCACGACATCTTCCGGAAGTATCTGGATAGGTTCATGATTGTATATTTGGATGATATTTTGGTCTTTTCGGATGATTGGGAGTCTCATGTGAAGCAGGTCAGGATGGTATTCCAGGTCCTTCGTGCTAATGCGTTGTTTGTGAAGGGGTCTAAATGCCTCTTTGGAGTTCAGAAGGTTTCCTTTTTGGGCTTCATTTTTCCCCTTCTACTATCGAGATGGACCCTGTTAAAGTTCAGGCCATTTATGATTGGACTCAACCTACATCTGTGAAGAGTCTTCAGAAGTTTCTGGGCTTTGCTAATTTTTACCGTCGCTTCATCGCTAATTTTTCCAGTGTGGTTAAGCCTTTGACTGATTTGACGAAGAAAGGCGCTGATGTGGTGAATTGGTCCCCTGCGGCCGTTGAGGCTTTTCAGGAGCTTAAACGTCGTTTTACTTCGGCCCCTGTGTTGCGTCAGCCAGGTGTTTCGCTCCCTTTTCAGGTCGAGGTTGATGCTTCTGAGATTGGGGCAGTGGCTGTTTTGTCTCAGAGAAGTTCTGATGGCTCGGTGATGAAGCCATGTGCTTTCTTTTCTAGAAAGTTTTCGCCTGCTGAGCGTAATTATGATGTCGGCAATCGGGAGTTGTTGGCTATGAAGTGGGCATTCGAGGAGTGGCGACATTGGCTTGAGGGAGCCAAACATCGCGTGGTGGTCTTGACTGATCACAAGAATCTGACTTACCTCAAGTCTGCCAAGCGGTTGAATCCTAGACAGGCTCGATGGTCGCTGTTTTTCTCCCATTTCGATTTTGTGGTCTCGTACCTTCTGGGATCTAAGAATGTGAAGGCTGATGCCCTTTCTAGGAGTTTTTTGCCTGATTCTCCGGGAGTCCCTGAGCCGGCTGGTATTCTCAAAGAGGGGGTGATTCTGTCTGCCATCTCCCCTGATTTGCGGCGGGTGCTGCAGGAGTTTCAGGCTGATAGACCTGACCGCTGTCCAGTGGAGAAATTGTTTGTCCCTGATAGATGGACTAGTAAAGTTATTTCTGAGGTTCATTGTTCAGTATTGGCTGGTCATCCTGGGATTTTTGGTACCAGAGATTTGGTTGCTAGGTCCTTTTGGTGGCCTTCCTTGTCACGGGATGTGCGTTCTTTTGTGCAGTCCTGTGGGACTTGTGCTCGGGCCAAGTCTTCCTGTTCTCGTGCCAGTGGGTTGCTTTTGCCTTTGCCTGTCCCGAAGAGGCCCTGGACGCATATTTCCATGGATTTTATTTCTGATCTCCCTGTCTCTCAGAGGATGTCTGTCATCTGGGTGGTTTGTGATCGGTTTTCTAAGATGGTCCATTTGGTACCCTTGCCTAAATTGCCTCCCTCCTCTGATTTGGTTCCATTATTTTTTCAGCATGTGGTTCGTTTGCATGGCATTCCGGAGAACATTGTGTCGGACAGAGGTTCCCAGTTTGTTTCTAGGTTTTGGCGGTCCTTTTGTGCTAAGATGGGCATTGATTTGTCTTTCTTCAGCGTTCCATCCTCAGACAAATGGCCAAACCGAACGAACCAATCAGACCTTGGAAACCTATCTGAGATGCTTTGTTTCTGCTGATCAGGATGATTGGGTGACCTTCTTGCCATTGGCCGAGTTCGCCCTTGATAATCGGGCTAGTTCGGCTACTTTGGTTTAGCCTTTTTTTTGTAATTCTGGTTTTCATCCTCGTTTTTCTTCGGGGCAGGTTGAGCCTTCTGACTGTCCTGGTGTGGATTCTGTGGTGGACAGGTTGCAGCAAATTTGGACTCACGTGGTGGACAATTTGACGTTGTCTCAGGAGAAGGCGCAACGTTTTGCTAACCGCCGTCGCTGTGTTGGTCCCCGACTTCGGGTTGGGGATTTGGTTTGGTTATCTTCTCGTTATGTTCCTATGAAGGTTTCCTCTCCTAAGTTCAAGCCTCGTTTTATTGGTCCTTATAAGATTTCTGAAATTATCAATCCGGTGTCGTTTCGTTTGGCCCTTCCAGCTTCTTTTGCCATCCATAATGTGTTCCATAGGTCTTTGTTGCGGAGATATGTGGCGCCTATGGTTCCTTCCGTTGATCCTCCTGCTCCGGTGTTGGTTGAGGGGGAGTTGGAGTATGTGGTGGAGAAGATTTTGGATTCTCATATTTCGAGACGGAAGCTTCAGTACCTGGTTAAATGGAAGGGTTATGGTCAGGAGGATAATTCCTGGGTTGTTGCCTCCGATGTCCATGCTGCCGATTTGGTTCGTGCCTTTCATTTGGCGCGTCCTGATCGGCCTGGGGGCTCTGGTGAGGGTTCGGTGACCCCTCCTCAAGGGGGGGTACTGTTGTGAATTCCGTTCTCGGGCTCCCTCCTGTGGTCATGAATGGTACTTTGGTGAGTTCTGTCCTTGGACACCCTCTGGTGGCTTTGAGTGGAACTGCTGATCTTTGAGGTTGGCTTTCTCAGCTGCCCTCGCTTATTGCCTCTGCTGGCTTCCCTATTTAACTCTGCTCAGGTCGTTAGTTCATGCCAGCTGTCAATGTCTCAGTACTGGTTCAGATCTCTCTTGGATTTCTCAGATGACCTGTCTACTTCAGCAGAAGCTAAGTCCCTGCTAGTTCATTTGTTGTCCATTTGTTTTTGAGTATATTTCTCAGTACCTGCTTGTTTCTAGTCCAGCTTGCTATTATGATATTTCCTTGCTAGCTGGAAGCTCTGGGGGTGCAGAGTTGCACCTCCACACCGTGAGTCAGTGTGGAGGTCTTTTTGCACACTCTGCGTGGTTTTTGTAGTTTTTAATACTGACCGCACAGTTCCCTTTCCTATCTTCTGTCTATCTAGAGAAGATTCGGCCTCCTTTGCTAAAATCTGTTTTCATTCCTGTGTGTGTCACTTCCCTCTTAACTCACAGTCAATATTTGTGGGGGCTACCTTTCCTTTGGGGAATTTCTCTGAGGCAAGGTAGGCTTCTATTTCTCTCTTTAGGGGTAGTTAGCTCTTAGGCTGTGAAGAGGTGTCTAGGGAGAGTTAGGCACGCTCCACGGCTATTTCTAGTGTGTGTGATAGGATTAGGGATTGCGGTCAGTAGAGTTACCACCTCCTCAGAGCTTGTCTCAGGTTTTCCATTTTAACCATCAGGTCATTCCTGTTGTGAATTTACCTTTTAGCTCCCTGGACCTTCAGTTCAATGCCTGGCAACGTTGATATCAGAGCTAATCTGTAGTGCTCTTGTCTACTGATCCTGGTTCCTGCTTGATTAAGCTAAGTCTGCTTTCTTGCTTTTTGCTATTGTTTTGGTTTTGCATTTTTGTCCAGCTTGTACATAATCTGTATCCTATCCTTGCTGGAAGCTCTAGGGAGGCTGGAGTTCTCCCCCCGGGCCGTTAGACGGTTCGGGGGTTCTTGAATCTCCAGTGTGGATTTTTGTTAGGGTTTTTGTTGACCATATAAGTTATCTTACTACATTCTGCTATTAGTGAGTGGGCCTCTCTTTGCTAATCCTAGTTCATCTCTGTGTTTGTCATTTCCTCTTACCTCACCGTTATTATTTGTGGGGGGCTTGTATCCAACTTTTGGGGTCTATTCTCTGGAGGCAAGAGAGGTCTTTGTTTTCCTCTTCTAGGGGTAGTTAGTCCTCCGGCTGGCGCGAGACATCTAGCGACCAACGTAGGCATGTTCCCCGGCTACTTCTAGTGTTGGCGTTAGGAGTAGATATATGGTCAACCCAGTTACCACTGCCCTATGAGCTGGATTTTTGTACTTCCCAGACTTGCTGATATCTCTGAGACCCTCGCCATTGGGGTCATAACAATTCCGGGTGCTCCTAACCACCAGGTCCATAACAGGGGAGCCTTGCTCCTATCTATTAGGGCACTCCTCACATTAGGGTAAAACTGATGGGTTAGTGTTATGATCCTTAGTGGTTGAGGATCACAAATTACTCCAGCTAAGTAACAAACATAGGACAAGCTCTAGGGAGGTGGCAAACTGGACTGACCGCAAATCTGAACCTATCCAAACACACTAGAAGTAGCCGGTGAACGTGCCTAAAAATCCTAGACGTCTCGAGCCACCCTGAGGAACTAACTACCCCTAGAGAGAAAGAAAAGACCTCTCTTGCCTCCAGAGAAATAATCCCCAAAGATATAGAAGCCCCCAACAGATAATAACGGTGAGGTAAGAGGAAGGCACATACACAGGGGTGAAAGCAGATTCAGCAAATGAGGCCCACTAATACTAGATAGCAGAAAATAGAAAATCTATGCGGTCAGTAAAAAACCCTTACAAAATATCCACTCTGAGATTTCAAGAACCCCCACACCAACTAACGGTGTGGGGGGAGAAACTCAGTCCCCTAGAGCAACCAGCAAGCGAGGAAATAACATTTTAGCGAGCTGGACTAAAAACATAATGAACACTGATAATCAAAAAATGATCATACAAAAACTTAGCTTGTCTTGGAGAGACTGGGAGCAAGGTAGACACAAGGAATCTGAAGAGCACTGAATACATTGATAGCAGGCAAGGAACTGAGTCTCCAGGTGAGCTAAATAGGAAACCAACCAAGGATAACGAACCAGCTGATGCAGCCAACCTGCAGAAAGACAACACTACACAGTACCGCTTGTGACCACTAGAGGGAGCCCAAAAATAGAATTCACAACAGTACCCCCCCCTTGAGGAGGGGTCACCGAACCCTCATCAAGACCCCCAGGGCGATCAGGATGAGCCGCGTGGAAGGCACGAACCAAATCGGCCGCATGAACATCAGAGGCGACAACCCAGGAATTATCCTCCTGACCATAGCCCTTCCACTTAACCAAATACTGAAGCCTCCGTCTAGAGATACGAGAATCCAAAATCTTCTCCACCACGTACTCCAATTCGCCCTCGACCAGCACCGGAGCAGGAGGCTCAACAGAAGGAACCACAGGTACCACATACCTCCGCAACAAAGACCTATGGAACACATTATGAATGGCAAACGATGCTGGGAGATCCAAACGAAAAGACACCGGGTTAAGGATTTTCAAGATCTTATAAGGACCGATGAAGCGAGGCTTGAATTTAGGAGAGGAAACCTTCATAGGAACATACCGAGAAGACAGCCACACCAAATCCCCAACACGAAGTCGGGGACCCACACCGCGGCGGCGGTTGGCAAAGCACTGAGCCTTCTCCTGTGACAACCTCAAATTGTCCACCACATGGTTCCAAATCTGCTGCAACCTATCCACCACAGAATCCACCCCAGGACAGTCAGAAGGCTCAAACTGACCCGAGGAAAAACGAGGATGGAAACCAGAATTGCAGAAAAAAGGCGAAACCAAAGTAGCAGAACTAGCCCGATTATTAAGGGCAAACTCGGCCAATGGCAAAAAAGTCACCCAATCATCCTGATCAGCAGAAACAAAACATCTCAAATAAGTTTCCAACGTCTGATTAGTTAGCTCGGTTTGGCCATTAGTCTGAGGATGGAAGGCCGACGAAAAAGACAAATCAATGCCCATCTTAGCACAAAAGGTCCGCCAAAACCTGGACACAAACTGGGATCCTCTATCAGACACAATATTCTCAGGAATGCCGTGCAAGCGAACCACATTCTGAAAAAATAGAGGAACCAAATCGGAGGAAGAAGGCAACTTAGGCAAGGGCACCAAATGGACCATCTTGGAAAAACGATCACACACCACCCAGATGACAGACATTCTCTGAGAGACTGGAAGATCCGAAATAAAATCCATGGAAATGTGCGTCCAAGGCCTTTTCGGAACAGGCAAAGGCAAAAGCAAACCGCTGGCACGAGAACAGCAAGGCTTAGCCCGAGCACAAATCCCACAAGACTGCACAAAGGAACGCACATCCCGCGACAAGGAAGGCCACCAGAAGGACCTAGCCACCAAATCTCTGGTACCAAAAATCCCAGGATGACCCGCCAACACCGAAGAATGAACTTCGGAAATAACTCTGCTGGTCCATCTATCTGGGACAAACAGTCTCTCTGGTGGACAACGGTCAGGTCTATCCACCTGAAATTTCTGCAGCACTCGTCGCAAATCTGGGGAAATGGCAGACAAAATCACTCCCTCTCTGAGAATACCAGCCGGCTCAGAAACTCCCGGAGAGTCAGGCACAAAACTCCTAGAAAGTGCATCAGCTTTCACATTCTTCGAACCAGGCAGGTATGAGACCACGAAGTTGAAACGGGAGAAAAACAACGACCAACGAGCCTGTCTAGGATTCAGGCGCTTGGCAGATTCAAGGTAAATCAGATTTTTGTGATCAGTCAAGACCACCACACGATGTTTAGCTCCTTCGAGCCAATGTCGCCACTCCTCAAATGCCCACTTCATAGCCAACAACTCCCGATTACCAACATCATAATTCCGCTCGGCAGGCGAAAACTTTCTTGAAAAGAAAGCACATGGCTTCATCACAGAGCCATCAGAGCTTCTCTGCGACAAAACAGCCCCTGCTCCAATCTCAGAAGCATCAACCTCGACCTGGAAGGGGAGAGAGACATCTGGCTGACATAAGACTGGAGCTGAAGAAAACCGGTGCTTCAGCTCCCGAAAGGCCTCCACGGCCGCAGGAGACCAATTAGTCACATCAGAACCCTTCTTGGTCAAATCCGTCAAAGGTTTAACCACGCTAGAAAAATTAGCGATGAAACGACGGTAAAAATTAGCAAAACCCAAGAACTTCTGAAGACTCTTAACAGACGTGGGCTGAGTCCAGTCATGAATAGCCTGGACCTTGACTGGGTCCATCTCCACAGTAGAAGGAGAAAAAATAAAACCCAAAAAGGAGACCTTCTGTACTCCGAAGAGGCATTTTGAGCCCTTCACAAATAAAGCATTAGCACGCAGGACCTGAAACAGCATCCTGACCTGCTTCACATGGGACTCCCAATCATCAGAAAAGACCAAAATGTCATCCAGATAAACAATCATAAATTTATCCAGATATTCTCGGAAGATGTCATGCATGAAGGACTGAAACACAGAAGGAGCATTAGAGAGTCCAAAAGGCATCACTAAGTACTCAAAATGGCCTTCGGGCGTATTAAATGCTGTTTTCCATTCATCTCCCTGCTTAATGCGCACAAGGTTATACGCACCACGGAGATCTATCTTGGTGAACCAACTGGCACCCTTAATCCGAGCAAACAAATCAGACAATAGTGGCAAAGGATACTGAAATTTGACTGTGATTTTATTCAGAAGACGATAATCTATACAAGGTCTCAAAGAACCGTCCTTCTTGGCCACAAAAAAAAACCTGCACCAAGAGGGGAAGAGGATGGGCGAATATGTCCCTTCTCCAGAGACTCCTTTATATAACTCCGCATCGTGGCATGCTCTGGTATAGACAAATCAAAAAGTCGTCCCTTAGGGAATTTACTACCAGGAATTAAATTTATAGCACAGTCACAATCCCTATGAGGAGGCAGGGCACAGGGCCTGGGCTCATCAAATACATCCTGGTAGTCAGACAAAAACTCAGGGACCTCAGAAGGAGTGGAAGAAGCAATAGACACCAACGGAGTATCGCCATGAATTCCCTGACAACCCCAACTTGACACAGACATAGCTTTCCAATCTAAAACTGGATTATGAGCTTGCAGCCATGGCAGACCCAAAACGACAACATCATGCAAATTATGCAGAACAAGAAAGCGAATCACCTCCTGATGTACGGGAGTCATGCACATGGTCATTTGCATCCAATACTGAGGCTTATTCTCAGCCAATGGCGTAGCATCAATTCCCCTCAGAGGAATAGGAAATTCCAAAGGCTCCAGGACAAAACCACAGCGCCTGGCAAACGACAAATCCATCAGATTCAGGGCAGCACCCGAATCCACAAAAGCCATAACCGGGTAGGACGACAAAGAACAAATCAAAGTAACAGACAAAATAATTTTAGGCTGTATAGTACCAATGGTGACAGGTTTAGATTTCTTTTTTAAGCGTTTAGAGCATGCTGAGATAACATGAGTAGAATCACCACAGTAAAAGCACAACCCATTTTGACGTCTATGACTTTGTCGCTCAATTCTGGTCAGAGTTCGGTCACATTGCATAGACTCAGGTCTCTGTTCGGAAAATACCGCCAAAGGATGAGCAGATTTGCGCTCCCGCAAACGCCGATCAACCTGAATGGCTAAAGCCATAGAATCACTCAGACTTGCAGGGGTGGAAAACCCCACCATAACATTCTTAACGGCCTCAGAAAGACCTTCTCTGAAATTTGCAGCCAGGGCACACTCATTCCATTGAGTAAGCACCGACCATTTCCGAAATTTTTGACAATACACCTCTGCTTCATCCTGACCCTGAGAGATAGCCAGCAACGCTTTTTCTGCCTGATTCTCAAGATTAGGCTTCTCATAAAGCAGTCCAAGAGCCAGAAAAAATGCATCCACATTAAGCAATGCAGGATCTCCTGGCGCCAGAGAGAAAGCCCAATCTTGAGGGTCGCCGCGCAACAAGGATATAACAATTTTAACTTGCTGAGCGGAATCACCAGAGGAACGAGGTCTCAGAGATAGAAATAACTTACAATTATTCTTAAAATTTAGAAACCTAGATCTATCTCCAGAAAACAACTCAGGAATGGGTATCTTTGGTTCTGACATATGGCTATGAATAACAAAATCCTGAATACTTTGCACCCGTGCAGTAAGATGATCCACACTAGAAGTCAGAGTCTGAACATTCATGTCTGCAGCTGAGCTCAAAACCACCCAGAGTTCAAGGGGATGAAAGAAGCTAAACAGACTGCAGCAAAGGAAAAGCGGGAGGAAAAAAAAATAAATGTACTCAGGTCTTCTTTTTATCCCACTTCTGCGATGCATTAAACACTTTTTGGCCTGCTATACTGTTATGATCCTTAGTGGTTGAGGATCACAAATTACTCCAGCTAAGTAACAAACATAGGACAAGCTCTAGGGAGGTGGCAAACTGGACTGACCGCAAATCTGAACCTATCCATACACACTAGAAGTAGCCGGTGAACGTGCCTAAAAATCCTAGACGTCTCGAGCCAGCCTGAGGAACTAACTACCCCTAGAGAGAAAGAAATGACCTCTCTTGCCTCCAGAGAAATAATCCCCAAAGATATAGAAGCCCCCAACAGATAATAACGGTGAGGTAAGAGGAAGGCACATACACAGGGGTGAAAGCAGATTCAGCAAATGAGGCCCACTAATACTAGATAGCAGAAAATAGAAAAGGGAATCTATGCGGTCAGTAAAACACCCTTACAAAATATCCACTCTGAGATTTCAAGAACCCCCACACCAACTAACGGTGTGGGGGGAGAAACTCAGTCCCCTAGAGCAACCAGCAAGCGAGGAAATCACATTTTAGCGAGATGGACTAAAAACATAATGAACACTGATAATCAAAAAATGATCAAACAAAAACTTAGCTTGTCTTTGAGAGACTGGCAGCAAGGTAGACACAAGGAATCTGAAGAGCACTGAACACATTGATAGCAGGCAAGGAACTGAGTCTCCAGGTGAGCTAAATAGGAAACCAACCAAGGATAACGAACCAGCTGATGCAGCCAACCTGCAGAAAGACAACACTACACAGTACCGCTTGTGACCACTAGAGGGAGCCCAAAAATAGAATTGACAACAGGTTAGATAGAAAGTTAGTCAGGCGCTGCCTGGGTCTCGACCCAGAGAGTTCCTGTCAGGCAGACAGGGAGGGAAAAGGAGGAACATCTGAGCTGCAGACAGAGGGTCCCTGTCAGGGGTTGGATCCTGACAGAGGTCTAGCACAAGACAGAAAGACATGGAGCTGCGCCTGCCCCACGTGCGGCAGCATCCTAAGAAAGGACAAGAAAGGAATTGTATTGTGGAGAGTGAGAAACGAAGTCACAGCACAAGGAGATAATACCGGGAGGAGTTCTGCCCCAAGATCGGCAGCCTCCTTCTGAGGCGCGTAGCCGGTGGCCGGAACACCTAGGGAGTAATAGACTCTACGCTTTACTTCAGAGAATGGCAGGACAGTCAATTCCAAGTTGGCTGCCCGACCTTAATACCTAAGAAGACACGGTGGCAAATTGTGGGGCCGGGGCGTTTCTAGGGTCCCTACAAACAAGCCCCAGGCTATCCCAGTCATACGGGTTGTCCTATCCATACCATCTGGAGGACAGAGAGGAAGAAATTACATCAAGGACAGATACAAGAGTTGTGAGGACTATCCCGTGGTGCTCAGCAGGGAGGTACTACAACACACAGGCACTAGTAGGAAGGCTACTGATTTTCACCTGGATAAGGGAACTCCGGATGTGCTTTCGGACCGGCCGGATTCTGCCTGCCCTGTGATCAGTGCTCGGGACTGTGGATGCTGAAGCCTTCAGTAAAAGGTAAAGAGACTGCAACCTTGTGTCCTCGTTATTCACCGCATCTTACACCATTACTATCTACTAGTGTTGAGCGATACCGTCCGATACTTGAAAGTATCGGTATCGGAAAGTATCGGCCGATACCGGCAAAGTATCGGATCCAATCCGATACCGATACCCGATACCAATACAAGTCAATGGGACTCAAGTATCGGACGGTATTCCTGATGGTTCCCAGGGTCTGAAGGAGAGGAAACTCTCCTTCAGGCCCTGGGAACCATATTAATGTGTAAAAGAAAGAATTAAAATAAAAAATATTGCTATACTCACCTCTCCGAGGGAACCGGCAGCGTTGTTTGCTTAAAATTCGCGCTTTTCTTTCCTTACGTGAAGTCCCGGCTTTGTGATTGGTTGCGTCGCAGTCACATGGGCGACGCAACCAATCACAGCAAGCCGTGACGTAATTTCAGGTCCTTAAGGATTTTAAAATTACGTCCCGGCTTTGTGATTGGTTGCGTCGCAGTCACATGGGCGACGCAACCAATCACAGCAAGCCGTGACGTAATTTCAGGCCCTTAAGGATTTTAAAATTACGTCCCGGCTTTGTGATTGGTTGCGTCGCAGTCACATGGTTGACGCAACCAATCACAAGCCGTGACGTCACGGGAGGCTGGACACGCGTGCATTTTAAAATGAGCGCTTGTCCAGCCTCCCGTGACGTCCCGGCTTGTGATTGGTTGCATCGCGGTCAACCAATCACAAGCCGGGAGGCTGGACACGCGCACATTTTAAAATGAGCGCTTGTCCAGCCTCCCATGACGTCCCGGCTTGTGATTGGTTGCATCGCGGTCAACCAATCACAAGCCGGGAGGCTGGACACGCGCGCATTTTAAAATGAGCGTGTGTCCAGCCTCCCGGCTTGTGATTGGTTGACCGCGATGCAACCAATCACAAGCCGGGACGTCACGGGAGGCTGGACAAGCGCTCATTTTAAAATGCGCGCGTGTCCAGCCTCCCGGCTTGTGATTGGTTGACCGCGATGCAACCAATCACAAGCCGGGACGTCACGGGAGGCTGGACAAGCGCTCATTTTAAAATGCGCGCGTGTCCAGCCTCCCGTGACGTCACGGCTTGTGATTGGTTGCGTTGCCCATGTGACTGCGACGCAACCAATCACAAGCCGGGACTTCACGTAAAGGAAAGAAAAGCGCGAATTTTAAACAAAGAACGCTGCCGCTTCCCTCGGTAAGGTGCAGGCTGCGTCGGAGAGGTGAGTATAGCAATATTTTTTATTTTAATTCTCTCTTTTACACATTTTTACATTAATGTTGTTTCGATACCGATACCCGATACCACAAAAGTATCGGATCTCGGTATCGGAATTCCGATACCCGCAAGTATCGGCCGATACCCGATACTTGCGGTATCGGAATGCTCAACACTACTATCTACACTTCTGGGAAGCCCTGGGGATTCACTTCACCTGTGGGAAGGTATACCATCTTGCTGCCATAACATCACCCCAGTGGACCCCTAAGCAGCGTTGGTCACCCTGACCAAATACCATAGGTGGCGTCACGAACATTATACAAACTACACCTTTAACTGGACACCCCTCAAAGGGCCAAGGACCAGGTCAGGCCACCGTGACATCCCCCGAACCGAAGGACCCGGTGCCGAGTACCCATTGCCCTGACCTGGGGGCGGGCGTAGCACCGTAGACTTGCATCTCTGGGAACTCCTTCAAGATTGTTGGAAGACCATTCCCGGTGACTACCTCTTGAAGCTCATCAAGAGAATGCCAAGAGTGTGCAAAGCTGTCATCAAAAGCAAAAGGTGGGACTTTGAAGAACCTAGAATATGACATATTTTCAGTTGTTTCACACTTTTTTGTTAAGTATATAATTCCACATGTGTTAATTCATAGTTTTGATGCCTTCAGTGTAAATGTACAATTTTCATAGTTATGAAAATACAGAAAAATCTTTAAATGAGAAGGTGTGTCCAAACTTTTGCTCTGTACTGTACGTGAAAAATGTAATTATACCTAAAATATATTTATTAAAATTGCATCTATAAAGTGAATATAATAAATGGCAAATTCACCCAAAGTGATAGAACACAAAAGGCATAGCCATATATCAATAGATCATGAAGATCCACCACCCAAACACAATATTAATGTGCACCACTTAATATTTTTATTATTGCAAGTACCTCTATAAAATGTTGTAATCTATCATCAGATCACCCCCCATATCAAAGAAAAATCGCTTGCACTAAAAAATATATTCCCGAACAGGTTAATTAAGATATGACATGTGAAAAAGGGGGATATACTGTATATTTAAATATTGAGCATTAATTGTTAAAATAACTCATGCCCCATATGCTATGGCTAGATTCACACTAGAGTTTTGAGGAGCTGCGGAGGGCTGCGGACTTCCGCCGTGAAGCTCCGCCCTCGGCCGCACTTCCACCGCTAGCTCCGCCTACTTCTGCATGCGGCCTGCATGCAGCCTGCGTACCTATCTTTAACATTAGGTACGCAGGTTGTGCTGCTGTATGCAGATGCTTCCGCATGCCTCGTTTTGACGATGCGGAAAAAAAAAGAAATTGCTACAAGCTGCGTTCTATGCTGGTCGCCGCATCGTCAAAATGACGCATGCGGAAGCATCCGCATACAGCGGCATGACCTGCATACCTAATGTTAAAGATAGGTACGCAAGCCGCATGCAGGCCGCATGCAGAAGTAGGCGGAGCTAGAGGCGGAGGTGCGGCCGAGGGCGGGGCTTCACGGAGGAAGTCCGCAGCCTTCCGCAGCTCCTCCAAACGCTAATGTGAAACCGGCCTAACAAACCCCATCCCCCTACATAGGTCCACATAGCAGTGTGTGATCCTATATAATCTATAAGGCCGCTAGTCAGCCTATACAGTTATAGTTCAAAAACGCATTAAAGGGACACTGTCACCCCCTCCAGCCGTTATAAACTAAAAGAGCCACCTTGTGCAGCAGTAATGCTGCAGTCTAACAAGGTGACTCTTTTATTTTTTGTTGCTGATATTCCCACAATAAAGGTATTTATAATGTTGCTCAAATACCTATCTTTGTACCTGGAGGCAGGTCTGAAGCCTCCTCTTTGAAGCGCCCAACTGCCGTCAGTCATCTCTTCTGAGGCGATTGTCACCGCCCCCTCAGCGCTGTTGTCATCCGAAATCCGGCGCCTGCGCTCTGCTGTTCTGCCTGGAGCAGGCGCATAGAGCATTGGCCGTCCTAGCGCTGATGCCGGGTTCCGGTCTGCGCCTGTGCGGGCAGTGCGGCCACCCTGTTACTGAATCCCCACCCCGCACTGTTATGCATTATGCACAGTGCGGGGCTGGGATTCCTGGGCATGCGCACTGCGCTTGTCAGATGCTCCCCCAGGTCCCCCGCCTTCCAGCGTTGTTCTGTGCAGCTGTTCCAAATGCCGGCAAGAATACCTGAATATTCCGGCAAGCTGGTGTGTGGTTTGTTGTTTTAATACAAAATGTTATCAGCAGGAGATAATCACTGCCTGGAGTGGTGCCTATGTGAGCTCTGGTCCAACTAAGGATGGTTTCACACTTGCGTTTTGATCCGCAGCGTTTGTAAAAAAAACGCAGGTGGTGAAAAAACGCATGTAAACGCATGCAAACGCTGCGTTTTTTAGACGAATGCGTTAACACATGCGTTTTAAAAAACGCAGCGTTTGACCGCGTTTACATGCGTTTTTTCATGCGTTTGCGGTTTTTTTTGCGCAAGAAGAGAAATTTCACAATAGCAAAAACAAGATAACCAGACACCACCAATGGGACTACAGAGGGCGTATATGATGGGTTCTCTATATTTAGACCCTACGGCTACTTAAATTTTAACAGCTTGCTACTGTATCCTGTGTCATGATGGATCTTCGCATGGAGAGCTTTTATTTCAACCTGGATTTCAGCTTCAAGATGTTTCTGGCCTGTGCTTTTGCTTGGGAGCAAGACCGAAAGCGCAAAAGATGGAGAAGGAGACAACGTAGGCGTTTTTGGAGGCACCCCATTATTGAAGTGCGTGAGAGCCGTGGAGCCTATCACACGCTCTATGCCGAGCTGAATGGCAACCCGGAGAAATTCCAGGAGTACACGAGAATGTCGCAAGAATCGTTCCGGGATTTGCTGTATCGTGTCCAGGGAGCCATACGGCGTCAGGACACCCAGCTCCGTAGAGCGATTCCACCCGAGGAACGTCTGCTGGTGACATTAAGGTACGTTCAAAATCTAAACCAATGACAGTCCAAATTTTGGTTATTCTGCCTTTTTTTTTTTTTTCAATTTTTAACCACACCATAAAAAGAGTAGATTGTAATGATGTTTTTTGTTTGTGTTTCTCTTCTAGATTTCTTGCCACAGGGGAGAGTTTATCTTCCCTCCACTTCCAATACCGGCTTGGAATATCCACCCTGTCCGTAATAGTTGTGGACACCTGTCGGGCATTATGGAATGCACTCCGTGAGGAGTTTATACCACTACCCACCACGGACATGTGGCGTGAAATTGCTGACAAATTCTGGAATGTGTGTGATTTCCCCAACTGTTTAGGAGCGGTGGATGGAAAGCACATTCGCATTATCAAACCTGCCAGAACCGGATCGGAGTTTTTCAACTACAAAAAATATTCAGCCATAAATCTAAAAGTGGAAACAGTTGACGAGGTGGTCAAAGCCTGTGTGGTTCTCCACAATTACATAATTACTAAGGAACGACCCCACATTGAACTGGATAAACCAGTTGCACACTCTCTGCCTGATTTCCAGCATCACCCGCTGCGGTCAACTGCAGCCGTTGGTCTCATGCGGGACCAATTTGCTGCTTATTTTGATTCAGATATTGGATGGGTGTCATGGCAGGACAATGTTGTGTAAATGTCCTGTTGTATCTTTATCTGTACCAGTAATTTCCTCAATGAAAATAATGTTTCACATTAATAAACTTTAGTGTTGGTTGTGTTGACCGTGTCTCCTATGTTTTTCCTCTCCAAACCAAGGTTACCCAAAAACGGTCAGTAAACCATGTCATATCCCCCTTTTTTTGCATATTCCACACTACAAATGTTAGTGTGTATGTGCAAAATTTTGGCGCTGTAGCTTTTAAAATAAAGGGTTAAATCGCAGAAAAAATTGGCGTGGGCTCCCGCGCAATTTTCTCCGCCAGAGTGGTAAAGCCAGTGACTGAGGGCAGATATTAATAGCCTAGAGAGGGTCCATGGTTATTGGCCCCCCCTGGCTACAAACATCTGCCCCCAGCCACCCCAGAAAAGGCACATCTGGAAGATGCGCCAATTCTGGCACATGGCCACTCTCTTCCCACTCCCGTGTAGCGGTGGGATATGGGGTAATGAAGGGTTAATGTCACCTTGCTATTGTAAGGTGACATTAAGCCAGATTAATAATGGAGAGGCGTCAGTTCTGACACCTATCCATTATTAATCCAATAGTAAGAAATCGTTAATAAAACACACACACATTATTACAAAGTATGTTAATGAAATGAACACACCGGTTGTTTTAATATTTTATTGCTCTCTCAATCCACCTGAAGACCCTCGCTCTGAAAAATAATAAACCAACAATATACATACCTTCCAAGGATCTGTCACGTCCCACGAGGTAAATCCATCTGAAGGGGTTCAAATATTTTACAGGCAGGAGCTCTGCTAATGCAGCTGTGCTCGTGCCTGTAAACCCTGGGGAATGAAGGATTCATCCCTGCTGGATGTTCCTAGAATGTGGGAAAATATCCAGAAAAGTTCCCAGGCTGCAGTTCATGAGGACATCCAGCAGGGGGCGCATCGCTGCGAATGAAGGTAACTACAGGTCATTGACCTACATTTCCTTCTGTCGCGGTGATGCGCCCCCTGCTGGATGTCCTCATATGACCTCGAGCGTGGGAAAAAGTTCCCAGACTGCAGTTCATGAGGACATCCAGCAGGGGGCGCATCACCGCGAATGAAGGTAACTACAGGTCATTGACCTACATTTCCTTCATTCCCCTGGGTTTACAGGCACTAGCACAGCTGCATTAGTAGAGCTCCTGCCTGTAAAATATTTTAACCCCTTCAGATGGATTTACCTCGTGGGACGTGACAGATCCTCGGAAGGTATGTATATTGTTGGTTTATTATTTTTCAGAGCGAGGGTCTTCAGGTGGATTGAGAGAGCAATAAAATATTAAAACAACCGATGTGTTCATTTCATTAAAATACTTTGTAATAATGTGTGTGTTTTTTTAACCCTTTCATACAATTGGATTAATAATGGATAGGTGTCATAATTGACACCTTTCCATTATTAATCTGGCTTAATGTCACCTAACAATAGCAAGGTGACATTAACCCCTCATTACCCCATATCCCACCGCTACACGGGAGTGGGAAGAGAGAGGCCAAGTGCCAGAATTGGCGCATCTTCCAAATGTGCCTTTTCTGGGGTGACTGGGGGCAGATGTTTGTAGCCAGGGGGGACCAATAACCATGGACCCTCTCCTGGCTATTAATATCTGCCGTCAGTCACTGGCTTTACCACTCTGGCGGAGAAAATTGCACGGGAGCCCACGCCAATTTTTTCCGCGATTTAACCCTTTATTTTAAAAGCTAAAGCGCCAAAATTTTGCACATACACACTACTAATATTTGTAGTGTGGAATATGCAAAAAAAGGGGGATATGACATGGTTTACTGTATGTAAACCATGTCTCATATGTTCGGTTTGTTAAGCCAGCAATTGAATTTCCAGCTTTTAACATACTGTATATCGCACTGAAGTAAATATAAATGTATATATATATATATATATATATATATATATGTGTCTCAATGACACAATATGTATATATATATATATATATTTATATAAAACAAGAAACCCGACTTTGGAGCGAAGATTGCCGTCAGCCGACCCAATCCCACAGTGAGATCGGGTGGGGTTTCACCAAACCCGACTTTGCCAAAAGTCAGCGACTTTTGAAATTGGCAGATCTGTTTCGCTCAACCCTAGTGGTTATACAAGGCAGTTATCTACTCAACAGGTCAGGTGTCATAACTTTTGAGTTTATGGACACCTGACCTGTTCAGTAGAGGACTGCACTGTATTTCCACCATTTTCTCTTAATACTGCCACACTAGGCATATACAAAAAGAGATTAGGGATATAGATGTTATATTTTTGGGGCCACCTCATATCTGTATACTAAAGACACACATATAGCTGCAGTCTTGTATGTTTAACTACTGGAGATATGTTGTGGCCCAAAAAATAAGTGTGTGGCGAAGTTTCCTGGCGCACGGTGTGTGTTGCCGGCGGCGATAGACACAATAAACCAAACAAGATTGTGGCAAATCAAACTTTTTTTATTTTGTTAACAATGTAAAAACTTTATTTTTTGGAACCACGCCGGCTTGGGGTTGAGTGATGTAAACGGGGGGTGTGAAGAACGGAGGCCTGGCTAACCGTGGACGACGCAGAGGAGGCAGGAGAAGGGGCAATAAAACTAGAAGGGTCTGGAAGTTCGGGGATGGGGCTTGAAACATGAGAGGCTTGAGACACACTGGAAGGGTGAGACAAAACTGACAATATAGACACATCGGTAGGTGAAGGGGGAGGAATACTAAGAGTTTTTTGTTTTTTTGTTTTCTGAGTTTTTTTGGTAGGGGGACGTCTTGGTGGGCTCATATGCTGTAGCGTGGTGGCGGGAGACCCGACAGGGTCCGGCTGCACTGTCTCACAGTCCATTGCGCTTGTCGAGCGCTCACCCATGCCAGAGTCCTGCTGCGTCGTGGTGGGGGGAAACATAAAGCCACGCCAGGGTCCTGCTGCATCGTGGTGGGTCCGGTCCTGTAAGCCACGCCAGGGTCCTGCTGCATCGTGGTGGGTCCGGTCCTGTAAGCCACGCCAGGGTCCTGCTGCATCGTGGTGGGTCCGGTCCTGTAAGCCACGCCAGGGTCCTGCTGCATCGTGGTGGGTCCGGTCCTGTAAGCCATGCCAGGGTCCTGCTGCATCGTCTTGGGTCCGGTCCTGTAAGCCATGCCAGGGTCCTGCTGCATCGTGGTGGGTCCGGTCCTGTAAGCCACGCCAGGGTCCTGCTGCATCGTGGTGGGTCCAGTCCTGAAAGCCACACCAGGGTCCTGCTGCATCGTGGTGTCAGTGGAGGAGGTCCAAGCCGGAGCAGCGGTGGTCACGGTGGTGGCGGTGGGATGTCCAACTCCACTCGTCATGGTGTTGGCGCTGTAGTGGAGTCCACCTGTGGAAGGAATTGAGATGGCCGTGCAGTGGTATGCAGCAGAGGTCGGCATGGAGGTTAATCTTGACAGTGACGGCACAGTTGGATATGCCACCACTGTCTGCTGTAAATAACGACTCTGCTGCATAGCCTGCACAAAAGCAGCATTGCAGGCCTGCATCACAGTGAGCTGGAGATCAGGGCTAAGGTGTTCCGACATGCCCTGCTCAAATTGGTTGAAAAAATGATGAGCTGGCCTCTGGAGGTCGGCTTTAACTTGATCAAGGCTTTTGGTGACCTCCTGGATACGGGCATTCAAGAGGTTATGAGAAACATCCATTCGGTCACCTAAAGCCTTGATTGCTTCGTGTAAAACCGAGTTCAAGTGCAAGAACTCTGGCATGATTGACCTGTCCGAAGCCCTCTGTCGCTGCCGGGATGAGCCCAAAAATAGGGGGCAATGGAAGAGGACTGCGAAAGGGGAAGACCTGACGGGCCAGCTCCCTGGTCTCCAGTTAAGGTACCGTCACACTAAACGATATCGCTAGCGATCCGTGACGTTGCAGCGTCCTCGCTAGCGATATCGTTTAGTTTGACACGCAGCAGCGATCAGGATCCTGCTGTGATGTCGCTGGTCGCTGAATAAAGTCCAGAACTTTATTTGGTTGTCCGATCGCCGTGTATCGTTGTGTTTGACACCAAAAGCAACGATACCAGCGATGTTTTACACTGGTAACCAGGGTAAACATCGGGTTACTAAGCGCAGGGCCGCGCTTAGTAACCCGATGTTTACCCTGGTTACCAGCGTAAAAGTAAAAAAAACAAACAGTACATGCTCACCTGCGCGTCTCCCAGCGTCTGCTTCCTGCTCTGACTGAGATCCGGCCCTAAAGTGAAAGTGAAAGCACAGCGGTGACGTCACCGCTGTGCTGTTAGGGCCGGAGCTCAGTCAGTGTCAGGAAGCAGACGCTGGGGAGCGCGCAGGTGAGCATGTACTGTTTGTTTTTTTTACTTTTAAGCTGGTAACCAGGGTAAACATCGGGTTACTAAGCGCGGCCCTGCGCTTAGCAACCCGATGTTTACCCTGGTTACCCGGGGACCTCGGCATCGTTGGTCGCTGGAGAGCGGTCTGTGTGACAGCTCTCCAGCGATCAAACAGCGACGCTGCAGCGATCGGCATCGTTGTCGCTATCGCTGCAGCGTCGCTTAATGTGACGGTACCTTTAGTGTGGAAGGCCCACCTGCTGCTGCGCTGCTGGATGGCTGGGTCGGGTCCGTGGCTGCCGGCTGAAGGACCGCTCCAGAACCTGGCTTGACAGTCGTGCTGTGTGTGCTGTGAAAAAATGAAACGGAAAATTAGTACCAAAAAATAACCAGACGCTAAATCCTGTGGAATTTTAAAATACAGATTATGTCAATACAATACAACCAAAAGCATGTGAGAAAAACTTACATTCTCTGTGCAAGGACCGGTCTTAAAAATGACAGCACGCGATGATACTTGTACAGTCTGATCTTTGCTCCTGAACCACTGGCAGCACGACTCTCTTGGCGCAGGTCCTTGTTGAAGCGGTCCTTCATGGAACGCCAACGTGTTTTGACTTTGTCCACTGTTAAAAAAAAAGAAAAATTATGGTCAGGACATTGAATTTTTGCCGTTCAAATAAAACTGTGTGTGATGAGAGAAACTCCGGAGAGTTTCTTTCATCACACACAGTCAAGAGAGCACGGCAAAGGTCTCTGCTGCTTCACACTGCAGTGCAACACTTACCAAATGCACTACGGACCCGTGGCGGGGCATTGTCCCATCCATCCCACAATGCTTGGGCCACCTCATTCCATAGACGTCGGAGAGTGGTGTTGATCGAATGCAGTGGATCCCGGCTGTCCCACAACGGAACTCGCTCCTGGACCAGGCTTATTAGGAGGTCGTTGTCAATAAGGTCATCGTCCCGTCGTGAAACCTAAAAATTAAAGACAATCATTACAGTTTGCTCAATCACATAAGGAAAAGAAAGAGAACAGATGATGAGAAATGGCATGAATATGAAAGTAAACATACAAAAGGATTCCATAAGAAAAATGTAAAGATATACGAGTGTAAAGAATGGAAGATTCAAGAATTTTACAATGAGGACAGTCAGCCTTGTATACATACCCGCTGCCGTCTTCCCACCGGACCTTGACTCCGCTGCTCCTGCCCGGTCTGTGCCTCAGTAGAAGTGCTCTAAAAAAAGGAAAAATCAAATTGTCACATGTGTCGATGTGACAGTGAATACTTACCAATCTGACGAGGCAAACACTCACCTCACTGACATGCTCCACTTCCGACTGACGTGGCTCAAACTCCTCACCAGATGAAGACTCCGAAGAAGACATTCTGAGGCATGTAGAAAGAAAGAAATGGAAGAAATTAGGACATGTAGAGCCAAAAATTAGAAAATAAAGGCATTGGTAGGATATACTCACATTGATCTGGGTCTTGTCCTCCAAAATGCGTCCTGCCAGTGTCTTGTCTTCTTGAGACTCTGATGAGAAGTGTCCTGAAACTTTCTCCAACCTCATTTTTATCACCTTGTTGGTAGGGGGTGTCTTATCAGTATCTAGACATGGTTATCTTAATGGAAACGCATGCGTTCAAAAACGCATGCAAACGCATGTACGCAAAAACGCATGCGTTTCCATAGACATCAATGTATTTTTTGACGCAAATCAAACACAAACAAACGCATGCGTTTTTTTGCGGCAAAAAAACGCCCCTGAAAATTACTACATGTTGCATTTCTGCAACATGACGCATGCAGCCAAAAAACGCATGCGTCATTAAACGCGGCCAAACGCGTACAAAAAAAAGCATGCGTTTTTAATGTTAAACATAGGGGAAAAAAACGCATGCGTTTTTTTTTCCAAAAACGCTGCAGATCAAAACGCAAGTGTGAAACCAGCCTAAGGCTGGTTTCACACTTGCGTTTTTGTAAGCTGCGTTTTAGCGCTAAAAAACGCAAAAAAAGCATGCGTTTTTTTTCCTATACTTAACATTAAAAATGCATGCGTTTTTTCGCATGCGTTTTGACGCGTTTTTGGCAACGCATGCATTTTTTGATGCGTGCGTTCATTTGCAGAAATGCAACCTGTAGTAATTTCTAGCGGCGTTTTTTTGCCGCAAAAACGCATGCGTCTAAAAAATGCGGCGTTTTGCTAAAACATGCGTTTTTTCACCAGATGCGTTTTTTAAAAAAACGCTGCAGATCAAAACGCAAGTGTGAAACCAGCCTAAGCTCCCTCCTCTGATAAGCAGCTCACTGCCAATACTGGGGCAGCACGGTGGCTCAGTGGTTAGCACTGCAGCCTTGCAGCGCTGGAGTCTTGGGTTAAAATTCCATCAAGGGCAACATCTGCAAGGAGTTTGTACGTTCTCTCCGTGTTTTCGTGAGTTTCCTCCCACATTCCAAAGACATACTGACAGGGAATTTAGACTGTGAGCCCCATCGGGGACAGTAATGATAATGGGTGTAACTAGCTGTGGAACATGATGATGCTACGTAAGTGAGTAAAATAAATAAAGAGACTATGTAGACAGAAAGCTATTATTCTTTCTGATAAGAACTCTGATTGGATCACAACTGCTGCACCCAGTAATCTAAGTGATACATCGCTGGAATCAGGTTCTCTTTCCCTACATCATGCTTCTCTCAGATGAGGAAGCAAAAACCTGCTGACAGATTGCCTTTATGTTGCGCAGATCTGATTTTCTGTAACACAAATATGTATGTCGTCCTCAGAATTTCTCTCTAGTGATTTAATTCAAAATGTAGAAAGTATGAATTGGTTGCTATGACACCAATATAAGAAGCTCCAAGGAATAGGGCGTATTAAGCTATAATTATCTGAAAGGTGGCATTGTTATATTGTTATTAAGCCTCGCTGTATTGTATGTCTCCTGGGTCACTACCCCAGTGTCTTTCCTCTTCAGGCCGAACAAAGCCGTAAACGGATTGAAAAGTAATTGAGAAATACTATACGTGATTTTTTCATTATAAACTGGCTTTTGACAATTATTTTATAATTTCCTCAGTCCCCAGTTCTGTGATTCGAACTATTGTGGGCCTATCATAAATGTCCCTCTGTATGATTTCTCTTCCAAAACGTATGATCCTACCAGACGTCAACAGGTTGTGACAGAGTGTATGAAGGGAGATACGTGTCACTGCGTATACTACAGTCAGTGATGTAGAACCAGATTACGGTATGTTTGCCTCCAGCATGCTAAGTGCTGAGAGGGATAATCTTAAAGTTACAATGGGCTTTTTTTATGTGTGCCTGTGAAGTTCAAAATGAGCAGGGATTTCAAAGAATAAAAAAGTTTAACTAATTTTCCCCCTTTACACTCAGCTTCTCCTGCTCAGCATCATGCAGCCTGATGAATGTGAACAATTGCCTTTAAAATACTGTGACAGAGCGCCACCTGTTTACACACATGTTTACACACACCGTACTTTGCCTTCAGTATACCACATGGCTGAAAACAAGTGATGTGTCCAGGGGTGTAATGAACGCGGTTGCAGAGGTCGCGACTGCAACCAGAGGGTGAGGGACACGCCGAAGCTTGCACAAACTTCAACTGGATGTGCATTCTTGAACTCACATTCATCTGGAGTGTATCGTGGCGCAGAGACCTGTTGGTTCTGTGGGTGGTAATATTAGAGGCCAGCAGACCAGAGGCCAATCAGAGGCCAGCAGCTGATGTCATTGTGCATGTGACTGGGCGCATGGCAGTGACGTCATGTGCTGGGCCGGTTTTAGACAAAGTGGGGCCCTGGGCAAAAGTTTAAAGTGGGGCCCCAAATACTAATGTAAGGAAAAAGACCAGGTTGTGGGCGCGTCTCTTGTTGCAAGGGGAAAGGAAATTGAGGACGGACAGGACCCATAACCTAGAGAGAGGGGGCATGTTAAGCGAGAGGCAGACAGGAGTTTTTGTGCAGGAAGATGGAGCGAGTTCCCCTGTAGAAGAGAGAGGGCAGGGACCTGCAGTGCGCCGTGGGGAGAGTTAGTCCACGTGCTGGTGAGAGAGAACGGTTGCAGAGCAAGCCATGCGGGAGAGTGTTGTGCGGAACTCCCGGTTTCAGAGCAAGCCGAGCGGGAGAGTGTTGCGCAGAACTCCCAGTTGCAGAGCACGCCAGACGGGAGATTGTGATGAACTGGGAGCGGCACCACCATCAAGAGATAAAAGCAAATCAGAATCCCGCCTGTTCGTCGAGCCTCGTCAGGGAATGAGACAGCCCCATGCAGAATGGGATCCGACTTGTTTCAAGTGTGGGAACACTGGACACTACGCCCAAGGTTGTGCGAGACGGGGACGGTCCCTACTACGGCAGCCATTAAACTAGTGGGCTCCGTGGCTGGGGGACGCAGCCTGGAGCCTGAAAGACCAAGGATGAAAGACGGAAGTCCCGGAGGTTTAATCTCTATGAGCCATACCGAATGGGCTGAAGTGAATGGGAGAGCAGTTAATTGCTTAATTGATACCGGGTCGCAAGTGACCACTATGCCAGAAGCTTACTTTAGGCGTCATTTTCCAGAAGTGTGTAATAATTATAGGGGATAACTCAGGAGACTCTTTGCGTGGAACAAGACAACTACAGGACACAGTTTTATAAGTGGTAAAATCTATATTATCACACGGTGGTTCAAACAGGTGCAGAGAGAAACTCAAGTCCACAACACTTGGTGTAAATATTAAACGCAGCTTAGCAGTCTATAGGAAACTTCAGAGGAAAATGCAATCACGCAGAAAGTCTATGAAGCACAATTATTCTTGATGATAGTTGACACGAATAAGTCCTTGTTTTAGTCCAAACATAGATATGCTTATAAGGCAGTTCAAATAATATCTTAGCTCAACCAGGGAGGCCTGGGTAATAGTCTCAGGTTTTTGCAGAGCAGCAACAGCTTACATGTCCAGCAAATGCAGATGGAAGTAAACATGAGCAGCAGATGAAGGAGGATTACTGGAAACTGGTGTATGCAGCAGGAACTCAGAGCAGAGAAGCAGGATCACCACACAGGTTCACAGGAGCAGGTGTATAGCCAGGGAGACACCAGAGTCAGGAGCTGGATGCAAGGCAGAATACTCTAGCACAGACTGAAGGCTGGGGTGGAGTTTTATAGCAGGAAGACACAGTGCACATGAGACCAAAGACGTCATCTTGGAAAAGGGCAGTAATGCACAAAAGGTAATAAAAAATGTTCAGAGTCCTGACAAAGTGTCACGGTGCAAGTGGGGCCCAGTGATCAGACTGACGGCAGCCAACCAGTTACTCATCCCGGTCGCAAGGGAGGTCTGGATGGAGATTAGAGTGTGTGAAAAGGATGTAGGCCGAAAAGGGGTCGTGCTGGTCGCTTGGGATGTCGACAGCAGGCCTGTGGTGATTCTCTCGGGATGAATGTACTGAAAGAGATCGGATCTCTCCTGATCACTGAGCCGCAGGAGGCCTTTTTGGACCAATGGACCCGCATACTCTCCAAAGAAGGGTATTTCAGCAACTGATTCTAACTGCCCAGGCTCAGGAAACATCAAGTGAAGGGAAAGTTCTAGGAATGCTGATGGTACCCGCAGCTGCTAAACTTACTTTACCACCTGGTCAGACGGTGCTCACATTGCCAGTGCGAGCCTGTACACCCCTTGAGTGGGTGGAGGTGCAAATAGAGCTGACATTGGTGCATCAGGTACCCCCTGGACTCCTAATAGCTCAGACATTAGCCTCAGTCCATGATGGTAAAGTTGTAGTGTGGTGCGTTATCCTGGGAGAAGACAGCCTCACTCTCTCGCCTAAGGGTATGTGCACACGCTGCGGATTTTGCTGCGGATCCACAGCGTTTCCGCAGCTGCAGATCCGCAGCAGTTTCCCATGGGTTTACAGTACAATGTAAACCTATGGGAAATGAAATCCACAGTGCACATGCTGCGGAAAAAAACGCACGGAAACACAGCTGTTTATATTCCGCAGCATGTCAATTCTTTGTGCGGATTCCGCTGCGGGTTTACACCTGCTCCAATAGAAAACTGCAGGTGTAAACCCGCAGCGGAATCCGCAATAGAAACCGCGATAAATCCGCAGGAAAAACCGCAGTGGAATCCGCAGCGTGGGCACATGGCCTAAGAGTAAAGTGGCTCAGGTCCTGGGAATGCAGGAAGAGCTGGTGCAACTGAAGGCTGTGTAGTTGGCAGTAATGCAATGAGATCCCTGGACCCTAGCTGTTACAATGACACCGACTGGATAGTGTTGAGCATTCCGATACCGCAAGTATCGGGTATCGGCCGATACTTGCGATATCGGAATTCCGATACTGAGATCCGATACTTTTGTGGTATCGGGAATCGGAATCGGAAGTTCCCAGTGTATGGTTCCCAGGGTCTGAAGGAGAGGAAACTCTCCTTCAGGCCCTGGGATCCATATTACTGTGTAAAATAAAGAATTAAAATAAAAAATATTGATATACTCACCTCTCCGGAGGCCCCTGCACCTCACCGCTGGTAACTGGCAGCCTGCTTTGCTTAAAATGAGCGCGTTCAGCACCTTCCATAACGTCACGGCTTCTGATTGGTCGCGTGCCGCTCATGTGACCGCCACGCGACCAATCACAAGCCGTGATGTCATTCTCAGGTCCTAAATTCCTAAGGAATTTAGGACCTGAGAATGACGTCACGGCTTGTGATTGGTCGCGTGGCGGTCACATGAGCGGCACGCGACCAATCAGAAGCCGTGACGTCATGGAAGGTGCTGAACGCGCTCATTTTAAGCAAAGAAGGCTGCCGGTTACCAGCAGTGATGTCCAGGGGCCTCCGGAGAGGTGAGTATATCAATATTTTTTATTTTAATTCTTTATTTTACACATTAATATGGATCCCAGGGCCTGAAGGAGAGTTTCCTCTCCTTCAGACCCTGGGAACCATCAGGATACCTTCCGATACTTGGTGTCCCATTGACTTGTATTGGTATCGGGTATCGGTATCGGCGATATCCGATACTTTTCGGGTATCGGCCGATACTATCCGATACCGATACTTTCAAGTATCGGACGGTATCGCTCAACACTACGACTGGAGCACCCGTCTGAAAGCACAAAGGAGGGTCATCGGATCTTGGAGCAGATGGGGACTGAATTGATGGGGCTCTCGCCTCAAAAGGTACAACAGGTGAAAGCTGTGTTAGAGCAATACCAAAAGGTCTGCCCGCCGTTAAGATGACTTCGGGTACACTTACGCTATCACCCATGAAATTCCCACGGGATGTGCTGCACCAGTTCAGGAAAGATATTGACAGATACCTCCTCAGATGTATAAAGAAGTGAAGGAGATATTAGTTCACATACTGCAGAGCGGGGTCATACGGGAAAGTCAGAGTCCATGGGCGGCTCCCATCATTTTAGTCCGGAAGAAGGACGGAACCCTACACTTCTGTGTCGATTACAGACAACTGAATGTTTGCACTGTCCAGACACCTATCCATTGCCTAGAATTGAGGAATCCCTTTCTGCCTTGGGAAAGGTGAAGTACTTTTCGTCTCTGGATATGGCCAGCGGGTGCTGGCAGATGCCAATGGCCGAACATGACCGGCCAAAGACGGCGTTCATATTGCCTATGGGACTGTTTGAGTTTAATAGGATGCCCTTTGACCTGACCAATGCTCCCGGGATGTTCCAGCGGTTGATGGAGAGATGCCAGGGGGACATGAATTTTGAAGCATCACTCATTTATCTCAATTACATCATCATTTACGCGGCCACCTTTGAGGAATATCTTCAGCGACTGGAGCAAGTGTTAAGTCGGCTGCAGAGTCACGGCCTGAAGGTAAAGCTCCAAAAAGGCCCCCTTTACGCAAACAAATTGAGTATCTGGGGCACGTCGTGTCTGGTGAAGGTCTGCGCGTGAGAAGATAATGGCCATGCAAGAGTGGCCTACCCCGACAACGGTGAAAGACGTTTAGGCATTCTTGGGGCTTACTGGGTATTACCGAAGATTAGTGAAGAATTTCACTAACCTTGCTAATCCGCTGTTGGAACTGCTAAAAGGAGTACTTTCTGGTTCAAAGAATCGAGCTATTCAATGGGGAAGCAGCCAAGAAGAAGCCTTCAGAGCCTTGAAAATGGCCTTGACAGAAGCTCCAATACTCGCCTATGTGGATTTCTCGCAGCTAGGGTTGAGCGAAACGGGTCGGCAATTTTCAGAAGTCGCCGACTTTTGGCAAAGTCGGGTTTCATGAAACCCGACCCGACCCCTGTGTGGGGTCGGCCATGAAGTCGGCGATCTTCTGAATCTGGAATCGGAATTCCGATACCGATTCCCGATATGTTTAAGATATCGGGAATTGGTATCGGAATTCAGATTTAAGTGTAAAATAAAGAATTAAAATAAAAAATATCGCTATACTTACCCTCTGACGGGCCCTGGTACTAACCGGGAACCTTCCTTCCTTAGAATCAGCCTTCCAGGACCTTGCGGTGACGTCGCGGTGACGTCGCGGCTTGTGATTGGTCGCGCGGCCGCCCATGTGACCGCTCGCGCGACCAATCACAAGCCGCGACGTCACCGTGACGTCACCGAAGGTCCTGGAAGGGCTGATTCTTAGGAAGGAAGGCTGCCGGAACGAAGCCGAGGGTGAGTATATTCCTATTAGGTATATACTCACCCTCGGACACGCCCTGCTTCTTTCCGGCAGCCTTCCTTCATAAGAATCAGCCCTTCCAGGACCTTCGGTGACGTCACAGTGACGTCGCGGCTTGTGATTGGTCGCGCGAGCGGTCACATGGGCAGCCGCGCGACCAATCACAAGCCGCGACGTCACCGCGACGTCACCGCAAGGTCCTGGAAGGCTGATTCTAAGGAAGGAAGGTTCCCGGTTAGTACCAGGGCCTGTCAGAGGGTAAGTATAGCGATATTTTTTATTTTAATTCTTTATTTTACACTTAAATATGGATCCCAGGGCCTGAAGGAGAGTTTCCGCTCCTTCAGACCCTGGGAACCATTGGAAACCCAATGCACTGCATTGGGTTTCGAGTTTCGGCCGACCCCGACCCCGACTTTTTTATAGGATCGGCCGATTTCACTCGACCCGACTTTTGAAAAAGTCGGGTTTCGTGAAAACCGACCCGATCCTATAAAAGTAAAGGTCGCTCAACCCTACTCGCAGCCCTTCATCCTTCACACGGATGGAAGTCTACATGGACTGGGGGCATTCCTATCACAAATGCAGGGAGGAAAGGAATGAGTGATAGCCTATGTGAGCTGGTCTCTTCATGACTCAGAATGGATCCTGAACAATTACAGCTCTTTCAAGTTGTAACTGCTAGCCTTGGTGTGAGCAATGACCAAAAAGTTCACAGAGTATTTGTCGGGGTCAGAAGTCCTGGTGCACACAGATAATAATCGCCTAGCCCACCTGGAAAATGCGAAATTGGGGCCCTTTCAACAATGATGGGTGGCCCGCATGGCTAAAAATCGGTACAAGATTGCTTCCCGGGCCAGGGCCGAGAACACGCACGCTGATGCCCTCTCAAGAGTGACTTATGAATGGACTGAACGCGACCGAGGTGAAGAATTGGAGGGGGAAGAGATCCCTGGGTTTCGGGATCTTGCTAGGTCATTGGTGGTGATGCAGGGACAGATCGGAGAGGCGTCTGGAGAACGGGTGCTGGGACTACCCCGGGATGACTGGGTGCAATTTCAACAGGTAGATAAAGAACTTGCCGAACTGAGACAATGGGTGGCCCTGAAGAAACTTCCCAGCCAGCAAGAGAGAGACGTTTGTCCCCAGGGACTCTGCAGATTCTGAGACAGTGGGAGAGGCTTCAGTTGGAAGATGGGTTGCTATACAGAAGAGTACAGCTACCACGAGAATTGGGGTCACTTGGCAAGTAGTGCTCCCAGAAAAG
Organism: Ranitomeya variabilis; assembly: GCF_051348905.1. Lineage (NCBI taxonomy): Eukaryota > Metazoa > Chordata > Amphibia > Anura > Dendrobatidae > Ranitomeya > Ranitomeya variabilis. The sequence continues at coordinate 81,415,459 of NC_135238.1, forward strand.
TTGATCCATGTTGTGGAGATCAGACTGAACCAAAGAATCCATCTTGTCTTCCTCCTGAGAAATCTTGTTTACAACAGGAAAATTTGAGCAACCTTGACATTTCCTTTTATGAAAACAATCACGCGCGCATTTCTCCTTGATATTGTAGCCTTTCATCCACATACCAGATAATGTAACTTTTCACTAGAATAGATTTGCTTTGTAAGTGATTATGAAATATGAGCGCTTGTGCGCATGTCTGTAAATACCTAATTTTTTACTATAAAAAGAAGGGGGAGCGCCCAGTGAGGCAGGCGCGCTCCTGGGGCTACCCCTGTTTGTGAACACACAACCTTTGTGCTGCGTGTCATTTACTTGGATCCCTACATCCAGGAAGCCAGGGACGGAGAAGGACTCAACATTTCTTGGCCGCCCGAACAGGGACCCGAGGCGAGAGTATCTGCTCGAGATTCACCTGTGGATACGGACAACGGAGATCTGGGATAATGGACGGCAAATGAACTGAAAAACCTGGCCAGGTAAGAGACACTATTAGTTCTCTTTTATCTGCCCTGTATTATCCGAAAGATCTCTACGAGCCGTGTCACGCTGGGTTAGTCTAGTAGTGAGTAGATACCTATAAAACTCGGGTTACCATATTATATAGATTTATGAGTCTTGTCCCTGGCAGTGTGTGAACAGTGTGAAGGTTGTGGCATGTTATGAAAGAAGGATAAAAGTACGTAGAACAATAAGCCAGAATTGACAGAACAAGTCTTATTGGTGAAATCAGCCTAACTGGGTCATGTGGTTGCGTCCTTTCGGGGAGACCTCCGCCCATGCTTGATTCTCCTTAGGAAACTTGTTTCTTCGTTTTGGATAAGGTGTGATAGAATGAGCCCAGGACACGGTCCATGAGCCTGGGACAAGTATGATATCAGAAACTGAGAGTTTTGTGATCTGTATGGTGTTGTTGAGTCTGTTCGCAGTCCTAATAGCAATTAGGTACGTTTTACATGTTAGAAAAAAACGGAGCAGACAAGCCCTTCAATATTTTAGCTCCTTAGGAGAGAAGGCAACGAGACGCCACCAACAGAGGAAGTGGTTGTCCAAACGTCACCTAGGGTAGTCATAGCTAGTATTGAGACAAAATGGGAAATAATCAGACCAAGACAGTCTTAGGACAAGTAGAAGCCAAAGATGTCATACAAGAAAGGTGTGGGAATTCAGTTAGGAAACAGATCAGAAGGGTAAGGAAGAAGTTGGGAATCTCAGAAGCACTTGTGTTCAGCACAGAATGGGAAAGAATGAGCAAGGAACGAGGTGGAATTATTAAAGATAATGGATGGGAGGATATCGTGCACTGCATGATTAAGGTTTCAAAAACAGCCATAGAGGAAAATTGGAAGTATGATCCAGATACTTGCAAATGGAGTCTAGGTTCAGGAAAAAACTGGATCCCAACTCATTCAGTTCCTCCTCCTTACCTAAATCCAAATGTCCAACCATTTGTACCCTCTGAAAATATAGAAAGAGGGAAACCAACCTTGTACCCAAATCTAAGTGGAGTAGAAGGATGGGTATGTCAAAATTGTGGTCAGCAGAATCCTGATTGGAGAACCAATTGTTTAGCGTGTGGTGCTCCTAGGGATCATCAACTCCTAGCGCCTGTAAGAGTAATAACAAAAGGGGTTAGGGAACAGGATCCGGCAAACCCAGCTGGGCCGAGAATTACTCGACAGGTTGAGACACAACAATATTATCCATGGACACCCGCAGAAGGGATGTCTTTATTAATGAACGCTCCAGATCCGTCCCAATTTCCTGTTAGGTTCGCAGCGTATGTCACGCAGATAATACAGATGCATAGCGGTTCATGGGCAGATGGGGTAGAGCTATGTAGATTAAAAATGCCACCTGGTTTATTCCAGGAGTTAATGGTCGCAATACACGACAATAGACCACAAGGGGATAACATTCGTGCACCCTATACAATACCTTCAGGAACAACCTTCACAGACGCTTTGACTCTATTCATGCAAAGAAAACAGAGGGAAAGAGGGTCTACCGGTATTATAATGCAGAAACCCGGACAATCAGTGGACGAATATGCTCGAGATTTAGAAAATAATTTTAGGGATGAAGGATTAGATCTAACTGATGCAGGTGTCCTACGTCTCTACACCAAGCAACTGATAGAAGGGTTAGAACCAATACTGAAGGGAAAATTCAAAGCAGCCACTCCAGATTGGAGAACATTAGAACAACCAAATGTTGTGAAACAGCGATGTTTAGGAATAGCAATGGACATGAGAGAAAGTCGCAAACCTGTCAGAATAGCGCAAGCAAACACAACAGGAGGGAGGGCAAGACATAATTTTCCCTGTCATTACTGTAAGAAACCAGGACATTTCCAGAGAGAATGTAGAAAGAAGCAGGCAGACATAAAATCAGGAAAATTTGTACCAAAGAATAAGCCCTCAGATACCCAACAGACATCCATAGTGGATGGTCCCATACCAGACTCAGATTGACTCAATGTGTTACAAACTTCCCTACCAGCTAGAAGACCTATAATACAGGTGAATGTGGGAGGGAGAGAGATTCCATTTTTGATAGATACAGGTGCAACTTCCTCAATTTTGAATCAAGATTTTCTTCCAAATCCGGAAGATATTTCACAAAAAACAACTTTTGCTGAGGGTTATGATGGGGTAATTCGAACACTGCCATATACTGTGCCCCTAGAGGTCTCATTAGGACCTAAATGTTTTGCATCCAGATTTTTGTATGCCAGAGGTGCCCCAACATGTTTGTTAGGAACTGATGTCCTAAAGAAATTAGAAGCTAACATCAATTTTAGGGAAGATGGCACAGTTATGCTGACTATCCCTGATGATGCAGAAACATTAGAACAATATGTCAGAATTCAGGCTTTTGAGGATTATACTGAAGAAAAAGAGTACACCACAGATCTAGACCTCTCAACGGTCCCAGAAACACTGTGGGCACAGGGTGACACTGATGTGGGATTATTACATATCTCTCCTGTAAAATTATCTGTGCAACCAGGAACTGTTCTCCCACAGCTCAGACAATACCCTGTGAGTGCCCAGCAGGAACTAGCGATTACAAAACAGATAGAGGGATATAGAGAGAAAGGAGTTTTGGTAGAGATACAATCACCTGCTAACACTCCTCTGTATCCAGTCAAGAAGAGAACTCTTGATAAGGGTTCTATGCCCAAATATCGTATTGTACATGATCTAAGAGAAATAAACAAAGTTCTAGATCCAATCACCCCAGTTGTACCCAATCCTCATACGTTACTATCACAGATACCAGCCAGTTCTCAAGTGTTTACTGTAATAGATCTTTCAAATGCATTTTTCTCGGTTCCTTTACACCAAGATAGTTGGCATTTGTTTGCATTTACATTTAAGGGCAAACAGTTGGCGTGGACACGCCTTCCACAGGGAATGATACACTCCCCTACTCTTTATTCAAATGCCCTACAAACAGTCCTTCAGAGGTTTGAACCCGAACCACAGGTAGTAATTTTGCAGTATGTGGATGACATACTACTTTGCTGCCCAGATCTAGAAACTGCAGAAAGGTCCACTGTGAGTTTACTATGTTTTCTAGAAAAAGAAGGGTGTAAAGTGAATAGACAAAAACTACAAGCTTGTCAGACCAAAGTGGTCTTTCTAGGTCATTGCATTTCTCAAGGTAAAAAGCATCTTACACCTCAAAGAACTGAAGCAATAAGACAGATGAATGAGCCTAGAAATCATAAACAGCTACGAGCATTTTTAGGAATAGTGTCTCATTGTAGACAATGGATTATACATGCCAGTCAACTAATGCAACCACTGTATGACTGTGTAAAAAGTGAACCTTACTTGTTGACAAAAGAAGGTCAGATTTCGTTTCAACAATTAAAAGATGCCCTTGTTTCAGCTCCAGCGTTAGGGCTACCAGACTACACTAAACCATTTCAGCTTATGGCTGCAGAAGTCGATTCCCATGCTACAGGAGTTCTTACCCAGAAGCATGCAGGGAAACAAAGACCAATTGCATATCTTTCAGCAAGGTTAGATCCCGTAGCTAGAGCAGCGCCAACCTGTGTACGTGTAGTTGTTGCTGTCTCACTATTGTTGGACAAAGCATCAGAAATTGTCCTAGAGCATCCACTCACAGTTCAAACTACACATGATGTTTATGGGATATTAAACCAGGTCCAACCAAAACACATTTCCATGGCCAGACATTTGCGGCTGCAGTGTTCTTTGCTGCTCCCCTCTACTATCACATTTGCAAGGCTTCAGACTCTCAATTTAGCTACACTGCTACCTCTCGAGTCTGAAGGGGGGAATAAGGACACTGATCCACACGCAACTTTTTTCCCCACAGACACACATGATTGTACAGAGCTCATTTTACAAGAAACGGTAGGCTTACCCAATGTATCCGAAACACCACTTCAAAATCCAGATTTAGAGCTGTTTATAGATGGTAGTAGGTTTGCAGATGACACAGGTAACTTTCATACAGGGTATGCAGTTGTGTCAGAATCTGAAACTCTCAAAGCAGAACCACTTCCACCGAAACAGTCTGCACAAGAAGCAGAACTAACAGCATTGATTGAAGCGCTAAAAATAGCTGAGAATCAGACAGCTAATATATACACTGATTCTAGGTATGCACATGGTATTGTGTTTGATTTTGGAGTAATCTGGAGAGCTAGAGGTTACATGACAGCGTCAGGACAACCTGTAAAACATGCTTCTCTGATCAAACAGATCTTAGAGGCTGCACAAGAAACAAAAGAAGTAGCAGTAATTAAGGTAGCTGCACATGTGAGACTCGACACTAGGGAATCTAGGGGAAATGATAGGGCTGATAAAGCAGCTAAAGCAGCAGCAGTCAAACCCTTACAACAGGTCCATACTGTAAACCCCACGGAAAATACTGAAGATAGACTGAGACAAGCACAGGAAGATGCAGGAGAAGAGGAGAGGGATAGGTGGAAAAAGGAAGGGGCAGAAGAACAAGCAGGAATTTGGAAGAAAGATGGACTAATATGTCTACCTAGAGCCTGGTACCCGATTGTAGTTGGTGGATTGCACCACCCTACGCATGTGTCTGCAAATGCAATGACACTACTGGCAAAGCAAGTCTGGTTGGCTCCAGGTTTTGGCAACTACGCAAGAGACTATTGTGCTACATGCGCTATATGCCTGGCACATAATCCCGGACAGACAACAAAGACCCCTATGAAGCACCACGTCTGACCTCTCTACCCGTTCCAACGGTTACAGATAGACTTTATCCAGCTGCCAAAAAGTAATGGGTATGAGTATGTGTTGGTGTGTGTGGACATGTTCTCAGGGTGGCCAGAGGCCTATCCAGTTCGGAAGGCTTCAGCTAAAAACACTGCTGTAAAGCTAGTTGCCGAACTGGTGCCCCGTTACGGTCTCCCTGAAGTGATCGAGTCAGATAGGGGTACTCATTTCACTGGAGAAGTATTTCAAAATGTACTAAAAATGTTGGGTGTTGAAAGTCAGTTACACACTCCGTATCATCCTCAAAGTTCTGGTAAGGTGGAACGCATGAATGGAACTTTAAAATTAAAAATACAGAAAGCCATGGCTGAAACAGGAAAGCCTTGGACAGAATGCCTTCCACTGGCCCTTTACTCAATACCCCAAGGGGTAACACTAAACTGTCTCCATATGAAATTTTGTTTGGCAGGACTGCCAATTTAGGATGTTATTTTCCACAGCAACTTGTGTTAAATATTGAGTCATTGACTTCTTATGTGCAAAATCTTCAGAAACAATTAACTAAGGTGCATGCACAAGTTTTTGCTTCCCTTCCAGATCCTGATAATACTGAAGGAAGCCACAAGTTGGAACCAGGTGATCAAGTCTATGTAAAAAGACACACCAGAAAGGCTCTTGAACCAAGATTTGACGGACCCTTCCAAGTCCTGTTGACAACACCTACATCAGTCAAGCTTGAAGGAAAGGCATCATGGATACATGCAAGCCATTGCAAAAAAGCAGTACAAAACTCATGATATTGATGTTAATAATGTTAACCTCAACGGAGGCATGGGATAGACTAAATTCTCTAGCCCCTTTGAACAATAAGATTCGTACAACATCATAGAAAATTAGTACATGACTTGTTAAATAATACGCAACCCCTGGCAGATTGTTGGATCTGTACCCATTCACCAGTATCAGCCACAAGTATACCTTTTCTAGCAGTTCCCGTGTCAGTTGAAGAAATATTCGCTTGGCCTAATTGTTCAGACAACCTGGCCAACAACCAAACTGGTAATACTAGGCTGTGGAATACTACAATCGCCATACCAATTGTGGGATGGGTAGAATTTCCTTGGTGGCAGGGTAATCTCTCAGGGACTAGTACACATCTACAATATTTGGCCTATAAGGGTGGGGCCTGGGTACCTAGGAATAAGACTGGATTAACTAATTTAGGACAGGTCCCCACAGAAAATCTACAGCTCAGTTTCAGTACAACCGCCCCTCCCTCCGATGCTTTCAAACCTGTAGTATTGGAAAGATACATACATAATAGAAATTGGGAACATTCTGAGTTGTTCCCCCAAGGTAATGCAAGCGATTGTACAAGCAAACCGGGGAACCTGGTTTGTAATGAATCTGATGAGTATGTCAACGGAATGCATGTGTGTGGGAATCCCGCAGCCGGGTACTGTAGCCCTTTGGGACAAAAACCCTCTTGGTGTATGCTTCAGAATGTATCTAGTTTTGTGGATTTGGCCCACAGATTGGTATTGCAGCACTCAGCTCTATGGGATCTACCTGAGGGTACATTTTGGATATGCGGAGAAGGAGCATATAAATGGCTTCCCGTAGGTATAAAGGGTACTTGTACATTAGGACGCCTAACCCCGGCTACTTTCATAATTTCAAATAAACAAGTGAATATGCAAGCCGTGCCCAAGCACACACTGTATAAAAGAGCTGCAGATAACTCACCACGCCCCTCGGGGAGGCCACATATAGTACAAATGGGAATTCCCAACAAAATTGTTAGCACCATTTTTATTTATCCTATGTTAACACAAATGTGGGATAAATTAGTTAGAGCCACAGATTATCTAGATGATCAGATCTGGGATATATTGGATATACTAAACACTAGTATAGCTGTACAGAATCAGCTTATAATAGTCGTCAACCAACATACCCTGGTATTGGATTACCTAACTGCCTCACAAGGAGGTATGTGTCAAATCATTGGACCCACCTGCTGTCATTATATAGACCCGAATAGTACTATGAGTATGACATTTAAATTAAAGGACGTACAACGACTCAGAGATCAGTATGACAAAGACAATGACCAGAATAAGGATAGCTGGTGGTCAGATACCTTTTCTTTTCTTAATCCAGCCAACTGGTTCAGAGGGATCGGTGGGTGGATTGCCGGAATTATGCAGAGCATAATACATATAGTTATGATTATTGTAATTGTATATGTATTATTCAAGATTGTGCTCAAGGGTATCTCAGTATGCACAGATAAATTTTGTGTAATAGATGCAAGAGTATAAAGTTTTCATGTTATCCTTTAATGATTTTAATTATTATTGCCGTACTAATTCTTTTTTTTATATATTTTAGTATACTGTCGTATAAAGAAGAGAATGCACAGACTTTATGCAAGAATTTGTGATAGATTATAAAAGAATATGTCAAAGGGGGGAATTGTGGAGATCAGACTGAACCAAAGAATCCATCTTGTCTTCCTCCTGAGAAATCTTGTTTACAACAGGAAAATTTGAGCAACCTTGACATTTCCTTTTATGAAAACAATCACGCGCGCATTTCTCCTTGATATTGTAGCCTTTCATCCACATACCAGATAATGTAACTTTTCACTAGAATAGATTTGCTTTGTAAGTGATTATGAAATATGAGCGCTTGTGCGCATGTCTGTAAATACCTAATTTTTTACTATAAAAAGAAGGGGGAGCGCCCAGTGAGGCAGGCGCGCTCCTGGGGCTACCCCTGTTTGTGAACACACAACCTTTGTGCTGCGTGTCATTTACTTGGATCCCTACATCCAGGAAGCCAGGGACGGAGAAGGACTCAACATTTCGGTAGCTATGGAAGCTCATGAGGGGGGCTCACTTTGGTCCAGAGAAGACGTTCTAGTGGTTACAGAAGCTGGTGTATCACCCACGATTGAGGGCTGCAGTAGAGGAGGCCTGTTGGAGCTGTGAGCTAGCCAAACCTCTGGAACAGAGGGCCCCGACACAGACCATCGTGACTTCTGCCCCCTTGGAGATATTGATGATTGAGTACTTTAACTGTAGGCCCGGCACATCTCGGGTATGAACACGGGTGATGACTGACCATTTCACCAAGTTCGCTGTAGTGACCCCGACCTGTGACCAGACTGCTGAATCAGCTGCACAGACCATTTGCCGAGACTTCATACAGGTGTACAGTTGCCGAAGAGGATCCACTCTGACCAGGGCATCTGCTTTCAAGGTCGAGTGATGGAGGAGTTGCATCGTTTGTACAGGATTGAGAAGTCAAGAACTACTGCTTATCATCTTCAGGGGAATGAAGCTTGTGAACGCTTTAATCCGACGTTGATCCAGATACTCCGAACATTGGAGGAAGACTGGAAGATATGGTGGCATGAGTTCGTAGCTGAATTAGTGTGGGTGTACAACAATCGAGTACACAGTATGATGGGAATACACTCCATATACCTTGCTGTTAGGGTGAAAGGCACGATCACCAAGCTGGAGCTAGACCCAGAAGAGGACTACCCGTGGACGAGGGTGTCTTCCTGGGTTTGGGAACACCGACACAGACTACAGACTCTTCACCCACTGGTGCCCATGAAGTTTTGAGAACTTACAAAAACTTTGCCAGTTAGAGGGGGCCTATAAAAATAATAGCATCCCATAGAATGTAGTAAAGCACCCACTGTGCTACCGGGCAAGTACCAATGCTAGATATGCTCTTTTGAAAGTTATAATATCCAAAGTGTCCCCTCCAAGCAACAAATACCCTTCAGTATCCCCTTAAAGTAACAATGCCAAACCAAAAGTAATAATACCCCTTAAAGCCACAGTCAAAACCAATAATGCACCCATTTAAATGAAATAATGCCCAAACAGGCCCCCTATATACTGTATGATAGTCTCACAGATCCCTACACACTGTATGATGGTCCCCACAGCTCCCTATGCACTGTATGATGGTCCCCACAGCTCCCTGCATACTGTATGGTGGTCCCCACAGCTCCCTACATATTGTATGATGGTCCCCACAGCTTCCTATACACTAAAATGATGGTCCCCACAGCTTTCTACGCACTATATAATTGCCCCCACAGCGCCGTACGCTCTGTATGCTCGTTCCCACAGCTCCCTACACACTGAATGATAGTCTCCACCCTGTATGATGGTCCCCAAAGCTTCCTATAACAGGTATGATGCCTCCCACAGCTCCCTATACCCAGTATGATGGCCCGTACAACTCCCTATATCCTGTATAATGGCCCCCACAACCCCATATATACTGTATGATGGCGACCGCACCTTAACCCCTTAATCCCATTTGACGTACTATCCCGTCAAGGTGACCTGGGACTTAATTCCCAAGGACGGGATAGTACGTCATAGCAATCGGCCGCGCTCACGGGGACAGTGCGGCCGGGTATCAGCTTTCTATTGCAGCTGACATCCGGCACTATGTGCCAGGAGCAGTCACGTACCGCCCCCGGCACACTGCGATTAAACATGATTGCAGTATTCCGGCGGTATAGGGAAGCATCGCGCAGGGAGGGGGCTCCCTGCGTGCTTCCCTGAGACCCTCGGAGCAACGCGATGTGATCGCGTTGCTCTGAGGGTCTCCTAACTTTTTCTACCTGCAGGCACCGGATCCAAAATGGCCACGGGGCTGCATCCGGATCCTGCAGGGAGGTGGCTTCCAAGCGCCTGCTCAGAGCAGGTACCGGGAAGCCTCCCTGCTGTGCACATCAGATCGCTGATCTGACACAGTGCACAGCAAAGTGTCAGATCAGCGATCTGTCGCTTTACTGTGATGTCCCCCCTGGGGCAAAGTAAAAAAGAAAAAAAAAATATTCAGATGTTGAAAAAAACAACAAAATTCCTAAATCAATAAAAAAATATATATATATATTGTTCCAATAAATACATTCCTTTATCTAATAAAACAAAACTATTAAAGTACACATATTTAGAATCGCCGCGTCCGTAACGACCAGACCTATAAAACTGTCCCACTAGTTAACCCCTTCAGTGAACACCGTAAAAAAAAATTAAAAAAATGAGGCAAAAAAACAACCCTTTATTATCATACCGCAAAGCAAAAAGTAGAATAGCACGCGATCAAAAAGACAGATACAAATAACCATGGTACCGCTGAAAATGTCATCTTATCCTGCAAAAAAAGAGCCGCCATACAGCGTCATCAGTGAAAAAATAAAAAAGTTATAGTCCTCAGAATAAAACGATGCTAAAATAATTATTTTTTCTATAAAATAGTTTTTATCGTATAAAAGCGCCAAAACATAAAAAAATCTAAATGAGGAATCGCTGTTATCGTACTGACCCGAAGAATAAAACTGCTTTATCCATTTTACCAAACGCGGAACGGTATAAACGCCCCCCCAAAAGTAATTCATGAATAGCTGGTTTTTGGTAATTTTGCCTCACAAAAATCGGAATAAAAAGCGATCAAAAAATGTCACATGCCCGAAAATGTTACCAATAAAAACGTCAACTCGTCCCGCAAAAAACAAGACCTCACATGACACATGACTCTGTGGATCAAAATATGGAAAAATTATAGCTCTCAAAATGTGGTAATGCAAAAAAATATTTTTGCAATAAAAAGCGTCTTATAGTGTGTGACAGCTGACAATCATAAAAATCCCCTACAAAACCCGCTATAAAAGTAAATCAAACCCCCCTTCATCACCCCCTTAGTTAGGGAAAAATAAAAAAATTAAAAAAATGTATTTATTTCCATTTTCCCATTAGGGTTAGGGTAAGGGTTAGGGCTAGGGATAGGGTTGGGGCTAGGGTTGGGGCTAGGGTTAGGGTTGGGGCTAGGGTTAGGATTACATTTACGGTTGGGATTAGGGTTAGGGGTGTGTCAGAGTTAGGGGTGTGGTTAGGGTTATGGTTGGGATTAGGGTTAGGGGTGTGTTGGATTTAGGGGTGTGGTTAGGGTTGGGGTTAGGGGTGTGGTTGGGATTAGGGGTGCGTTTGGGTTAGGGTTTCAGTTAGAATTGGGGGTTTACATTGTTTAGGCACATTAGAGGTCTCCAAACGCGACATGGCATCCGACCTGCAGGCACGGAGCACGAGAGTTCGTCCTGACCCGGACCTTCCAGCAGCAGCAAATCCAATAGAAAATAGGTACTCCAACTCCGATAAAATTGAAGTCTTTATTAATCCAAAATGGTTAAAACATAATCCTTACATTTGGTGGACCAGACAGGTGAATGTAATAGTTATGGCAACTCGTTTCGACCTATATCGGTCTTACTCATTCCTCTTGAGTAAGACCGATATAGGTCGAAACGCGTTGCCATAACTATTACATACACCTGTCTGGTCCACCAAATGTAAGGATTATGTTTTAACCATTTTGGATTAATAAAGACTTCAATTTTATCGGAGCTGGAGTACCTATTTTCTATTGGATTCGCATTTACCCCAACATATGGGGTATCAGCGTACTCAGGACAAATTGGACAACAACTTCTGGGGTCCAATTTCTCTTTTTACCCTTGGGAAAATAAAAATTTGTGGGGCTAAAAAAACATTTTTGTGGGACAAATTTTTTTTTATTTTCACGGCTCTGCGTTATAAACTGTAGTGAAATACTTGGGGGTTCAAAGATCTCACTACACATCTAGATAAGTTCCTTGGGGGGTGTAGTTTCCAATATGGGGTCACTTGTGGGGGGTTTCTACTGTTTAGGTACATCAGGGGCTCTGCAAATGCAACGTGACGCCTGCAGACCAATCAATCTAAGTCTGCATTCCAAATGGCGCTCCTTCCCTTTCGAGCTCTGCCATGCGCCCAAACGGTGGTTTCCCCCACATGTGGGGTATCAGCGTACTCAGGATAAATTGGACAACAACGTTTGGGAACCAATTTCTCCTGTTACCCTTGGGAAAATACAAAACTGGGTGTTAATGATAATTTTTGTGGAAAAAAATGATTTTTTATTTTCACGGCTCTGCGTTATTAACTGTAGTGAAACACTTGGGGGTTCAAAGTTCTCACAACACATCTAGATACGTTCCTTGGGGGGTGTAGTTTCCAATATGGGGTCACTTGTGGGGGGTTTCTACTCTTTAGGTACATCAGGGGCTCTGCAAATGCAACGTGACACCTGCAGACCAATCCATCTAAGTCTGCATTCCAAATGGCGCTCCTTCCCTTCCGAGCTCTGCCATGCGCCCAAACGGTGGTCCCCACCACATATGGGGTATCAGTGTACTCAGGACAAAGTGCACAACAACTTTTGTGGTCCAATTTCTCCTGTTACCCTTGGGAAAATACAAAACTGGGGGCTAAAAAATAATTTTTGTGGAAAAAAAAAAGAATTTTTATTTTCATGGCTCTGCGTTATAAACTGTAGTGAAACACTTGGGAGTTCAAAGCTCTCACATCACATCTAGATAAGATCCTTAGGGAGTCTACTTTCCAAAATGGTGTCACTTGTGGGGGGTTTCAATGTTTAGGCACATCAGGGGCTCCTCAACGCAACATGGCATCCCATCTCAATTCCAGCCAATTTTGCATTGAAAAGTCAAATGGCGCTCCTTCCCTTCCGAGCTCTGTCATGCACCCAAACAGTGGTTTACCCCCACATATGGGGTATCAGCGTACTCAGGACAACTTGCACAACCAAGTTTGGGGTACAATTTCTTCTGGTAGCCTTGGGAAAATAAAAAATTGGGGCGAAAAATTCATTTTTGTGAAAAAATATTATTTTTTATTTTTACAGCTCTGCATTATAAACTTCTATAAAGCACTTGGTGGGTCAAAGTGATCACCACACATCTGGATAAGTTCCTTAGGGGGTCTACTTTCCAAAATGGTGTCACTTGTGGGGGGTTTCAATGTTTAGGCACATTAGTGGCTCTTCAAACGCAACATGGCGTCCCATCTCAATTCCAGCCAATTTTGCATTGAAAAGTCTAATGGCGCTCCTTCCCATCCGAGCTCTGCCATGCACCCAAACAGTGGTTTCCCCCACATATGGGGTATCCGGGTACTCAGGACAAATTTTACAATAAATTTTGGGGTCCATTTTCTCCTGTTACCCTTGGGAAAATAAAACAAATTGGAGCTGAAGTAAATTTTTTGTGAAAAAAAATTAAATGTTCATTTTTTTTTAAACATTCCAAAAATTCCTGTGAAACACCTGAAGGGTTAATAAACTTCTTGAGTGTGGTTTTGACCCTTGAGGGGTGCAGTTTTTAGAGTGTTGTCACACTTGGGTATTTTCTATCATATAGACCCATCAAAATGACTTCAAATGTGATGTGGTCCCTAAAAAAAAAATGGTGTTGTAAAAATGAGAAATTGCTGCTCAACTTTTACCCATTATAACTCCCTAACCAAAAAAATAATTTGTTTCCAAAATTGTGCTGATGTAAAGTAGACATGCGGGAAATGTTACTTATTAAGTATTTTGTGTGACATATCTCTGTGATTTAAGGGCATAAAAATTCACAGTTGGAAAATTCCGAAATTGTCGCCAAATTTCCGTTTTTTTTCACAAATAAACGCAGGTAATATCAAAGAAATTTTACCACTATCATGAATTACAATATGTCTCGAGAAAACAGTGTCAGAATCACCGGGATCCGTTGAAGCGTTCCAGAGTTATAATTTCATAAAGGGACAGTGGTCAGAATTGTAAAAATTGGCCCGATCATTAACGTGCAAACCACCCTCGGGATTAAGGGGTTAATATGTATTGTAGGATAGCCCCACACCCCCTTGTATAATACACTCAGGGCCGTATTTAGAGTTTCTGCTGCCCTAGGCACTTTTAGTGCTGCCTCCCCCTTTGGTGAGTATGACACTATCGGCAGTGACTTTGGCAAGAATCGCTGATGTGAAAGTAGCCTTTTGCAGCAGATCCGGCAGTTTTTCTGCATGTGCCGCGTAACGGATCACTTACGGCAACACTGCGTTCGGCCTCATTCATTTCCTATGGGATTTGCGGCACTTGCCATGATCTGGCAAATGCGGTACCATACCTCCCAACTTTTGAAGAAGGGAAGGAGGTATAAAGTTTGCGGCGCGCGTAGTGCGCCGTGGTAAATTTTAGGCCACGCCTCTGACCACACCCATTTCACAACTAGTCACACCCATAGCCACTTCCCAACGGCAGCCATTTAGCACTGCTGATCACACTGATTTATATACAATAATTATAAACAAAAAAAAATATGGTCACAGTGCTCCATACTGTATAATGGCCACACATGATGCTCAATACTGTATAACGGCCACTGCACATAATGCTCCATACTGTATAATGGCCACACACAGTTCTCCATACTGTATAATGGCCACACATGATGCTCAATACTGTATAATGGCCACAAATGATGCTCAATACTGTATAATGGCCACACATGATGTTGCATACTGTATAATGGCCACACGTGATGCTCCATAATGTATAATGGCCACACAGTGCTCCATACTGTATAATGGCCACACATAGTGCTCCATACTGTATAATGGCCACACATAGTGCTCCATACTGTATAACGGCCACACAGTTCTCCATACTGTATAATGATCCCACATGATGCTCAATACTGTATAATGGCCACACATGATTCTCCATACTGTATTATGGACACACATAATGCTCCATACTGTATAATGGCCATTGACCACACATGATGCTGCATACTGTATAACGGCCACACATGATGCTCCATACTGTATAATGGCCATTGGCCACACATGATGCTCCATACTGTATAATGGCCACACATGATGCTCAATACTGTATAATGGCCACACAGTTCTCCATACTGTATAATGATCCCAGATGATGATCAATACTGTATAATGACCCCCCTCCTGTATGCATGGCTCATATTCCCCCCTCCTGTATGCATGGCTCACATTCCCCCCCTGTATGCTTGGCTCATATTCACCCCCTCCTGTATGCATGGCTCAAATCCCCCCCATATGCATGGCTCATATTCCCCCCTATATGCATGGCTCATATTTCCCCCTCCTGTGTGCATGGCTCATATTCCCCCCCTCCTGTTTGCATGGCTCATAGTTCCCCCTCCTGTGTGCATGGCTCATATTCACCCCCCTTCTGTATGCATGGCTCATATTCTCCCCCTGTATGCATGGGTCATATTCCCCCTGTATGCATGGCCCATGTTTCCCCCTCCTGTGTGCATGGCTCATATTCCCCCCTGCATGCATGGCTCATATTCCTCCCCCCTCCGTATGCATGGCCCATATTTCCCCCTCCTGTGTGCATGGCTCATATTCCCCCCTCCTGTATGCATGGCCCATATTCCCCCCCTGTATGCATGGCCCATGTTTTCCCCCCCCCCATATGCATGGCTCATATTCCCCCCCTGTATGCATGGCTCATATTCCCCCTCCTGTATGCATGGCTCATATTTCCCCCCCCTGTATGCATGGCTCATATTCCCCCCCGTATGCATGGCTCATTTTCCCCCCCTGTATGCTTGGCTCATATTCACCCCCTCCTGTATGCATGGCTCATATTCCCCCCCCTGTATGCATGGCTCATATTCCCCTCCTATATGCATGGCTCATATTTCCCCCTCCTGTGTGCATGGCTCATATTCCCCCCCCTCCTGAATGCATGGCTCATATTTCCCCTCCTATATGCATGGCTCATATTTCCCCCTCCTGTGTGCATGGCTCATATTCACCCCCCTCCTGTATGCATGGCTCATATTCCCCCCCCCCTGTATGCATGGGTCATATTCCCCCCTGTATGCATGGCCCATGTTTCCCCCTCCTGTGTGCATGGCTCATATTCTCCCCCCTGTATGAATGGCTCATATTCCCCCCCCCTGTATGCATGGCCCATATTTCCCCCTCCTGTGTGCATGGCTCATATCCCCCCGTATACATGGCTCATATCCCCCCGTATGCATGGCCCATATTTCCCCCTCCTGTGTGCATGGCTCGTATTCCCCCCTCCTGTATGCATGGCTCATATTCCCCCCCTGTATGCATGGCCCATATTTCCCCCCTCCTGTGTGCATGGCTCATATTCCCCTCCCCGTATGCATGGCTCATATTCCCCCCCTGTATGCATGGCTCATATTCCCCTTGTATGCATGGCTCATAGTCCCCCTCCTGTATGCATGGCCCATATTCCCCCTCCTATATGCATGGCCCATATTTCCCCCCGTATGCATGGCCCATATTTCCCCCTCCTGTGTGCATGGCTCATATTTCCCCCTCCTGTATGCATGGCTCATATTTATCCCCTGTATGCATGGCCCATATTTCCCCCTCCTGTGTGCATGGCTCATATTCACCCCCCTCCTGTATGCATGGCTCATATTCACCCCCTCCTGTATGCATGGCTCATATTCCCCCCCCCCCGTATGCATGGCTCACCTCTCCACCCCACCCCCCGCTCTCATCTTGAATGGCGCGGCTTACCGTCCTCCTTCATCCACCCTCCCCTGTCCCCCGTCCCTCATACTCACCTGACCCTCACCGCGCGATCGCGCCGACGTCCCTCTGGCTCTGTCCCGACTCCCGGCGCAGCCCCTTCTTCCTGCGTGAGCGGTCATGTGATACCGCTCATTAAGGTCATGAATATGCACATATTCATGACCTTAATGAGCGGTACCACGCGACCGCTCATTCAGGAGCGCTGCAGAAGCCGAGACCAGGCATCACTGGAGCAGGGTGAGTATTGTCTTCAAGGAGGGTGGGTGGGAGGCGGGCGGGCGGCCGGGGGGGGGGGGGGGTTTGGGGTCGGTCAGGAGGTGACCCAGTTTTTATTAAAAAAAAAAAACAACAACAAACCTTGCTCAGGTGCCGCCCCCTGTATTGTCCCCGCCCTATGCACGTGCCCTCACGTGCCTAGTGACAAATATGGCCCTGAATACACTGCTCAAAAAATAAAGGGAACACTTAAACAACAGAATATAACTCCAAGTAAATCAATCTTTGTGAAATCAAAATGTCCACTTAGGAAGCAACACTGTATGACCATCAATTTCACATGCTGTTGTGCAAATGGAATAGACAACAGATGGAAATTATTGGCAATTATCAAGACACACTCAATAAAGGAGTGGTTCTGCAGGTGGAGACTGTTGTGAACTATACTTTTTGGCTCCCTCTTGTGGTCACTAGTGATTTGGCACTTGGATTGTCTTTTACCAGGTTGGTGCTCACCTGCTTCGTTAGGCCTGGGGTGTTGCTATTTAAACTTCCTGGATTCTCAGTCCAGTGCCTGGCATCGTTGTAATCAGTTCACTTCTGTTTGCTCCTGTCTTCAGGTCCTGGTTCTTTGCAAGATAAGCTAAGTCCTGCTTTCGTACTCTTGATCATTTGCATTGTTCATATTTTTTGTCCAGCTTGTACAATATGTGATTCCTGTTATTGCTGGAAGCTCTAGGGGGGCTGATATTCTCCCCCCACACCGTCAGTCGGTTTGGGGGTTCTTGGATATTCAGCGTGGATATTTTGCAGGGTTTTTTGCTGACCATATAAGTCTTCTTACTATATTCTGCTATTAGTCAGTGGGCCTCTCTTTGCTAAATCTAGTTCATTCTTACGTTTGTCTTTTCTTCTTACCTCACCGTTATTATTTGTTGGGGGCTTGTATTACTTTGGGGTCTTTTCTCTGGAGGCAAGAGAGGTCTTATTTTCCCTGATAGGGGTAGTTAGTAGGGTTGAGCGACTTTCATTTTTTTAAGATCGAGTAGGGTTTTGGGAAACCCGATTTTGTCCAGAGTCGAGTCGAGTGCATTCGGCCGATTATCGCTAAAAGTCGGGGATCGACCGAAACACGAAACCCAATGCAAGTCAATGGGGAAGCATAGTCGGCAGTGAGTGGAGGCCAGGAAAACACCTACAGTGCCCATTTTAATGCCAAAAACATCCATTCTTGTTTCTGAAGCTTGCCAATCGTAATTAACTTTATAATAATAGTTGGGCATAGGGAATTGGGGGTCATTTGGCAAAAGTTGTGGGGGGAGTAGGGCTGGCTCAAGTTTTTCGTGGGCCCAGGAAATGCGGACTACGTCACGGCGGTGTTGCAGGGAAAGGTAAGTATTTAAACGTTGCAAGTGCTGTGATCCTGAGCAAGCAGGGGGGGGCCCACTCGTTCGCATTGGCACTGGCACAGGGCCCCTCAAAGTACGGCGGTGTGTTTGCATGGCGGGGGCGCCTCCCACCAGCAGCGACACTTTTGCGTACTCTGAGGGGCCCTGTGCCAGTGACGTCGCCAACGAGTATGCCCCCCCACCTGATGAAGGAACCTGCACTTTCATCTGCACCTTCCTCTTTGTCCCTGTGTAAGGTGGTATAACATGCGGGAAGGGGAACCTTACTTTCAGCAGGGTCAGATTCTGGCTGTGTAGAGTACAAGGGGAATGTAGTGGTCTAGGTCAATGTACCAGCAGACTCATTTAGCAGTGGCTGGGCAATGGGCAGGATGAGGAGGAAACAGATATAGGGCCAAAGAATAAAGTAGGCTAAATGCAGTTCAAAATTGGTAACAGGACTAAACAGGCGGCATTGCTTTGTTCAGTGGAGTAGCAAACCCAAGAGCAGCAGACACTGTTTCAAGGGCCTAACCACACTAGTAGGCCAAATGCAGTTTAATATCTGATAGTATAGGGCGAAAGGCAGAATGTGGAAGCTCAGCTTTGTTCAGTTGAGGACAACACCAGGGAGGGGCAGAAGCCGTTAGTAGGCCCTAACCACCATTTTGTTTTTTCAAAACCACTTAATGAGAGCCGGAAGGTTGAAGCTCAGCTTTATTTAGTTGAGGACAACACCAGGCAGGGGCACACAGACAGACACCTTTAGTAGGCCGGAAAAGCCTATTGCATTTTTTAAAATGGTAATTTGGAGCAGAAGGTTGAAGCTCAGCTTTATTTAGTTGTGGGCAACACCAGGGAGGGGCAGAAGCCGTTAGTAGGCCCTATCCACCATTTTGTTTTTTCAAAACCACTTAATGAGAGCCGGAAGGTTGAAGCTCAGCTTTATTTAGTTGAGGGCAACACCAGGGAGGGGCAGAAGCCGTTAGTAGGCCCTAACCACCATTTTGTTTAAAAACAGCAGTTAATCAGAGCCGGAAGGTAGAAGCTCAGCTTTATTCAGTTGAGGGCAACACCAGGGAGGGGCAGAAGCCGTTAGTAGGCCCTAACCACCATTTTGTTTTTTAAAAAACACTTAATGAGAGCCAGAAGGTTGAAGCTCAGCTTTATTCAGTTGAGGGCAACACCAGGGAGGGGCAGAAGCCGTTAGTAGGCCCTAACCACCATTTTGTTTTTTAAAAAACACTTAATGAGAGCCGGAAGGTTGAAGCTCAGCTTTATTTAGTTGAGGGCAACACCAGGGAGGGGCAGAAGCCGTTAGTAGGCCCTAACCACCATTTTGTTTTTTAAAAAACACTTAATGAGAGCCGGAAGGTTGAAGCTCAGCTTTATTTAGTTGAGGGCAACACCAGGGAGGGGCAGAAGCCGTTAGTAGGCCCTATCCACCATTTTGTTTTTTCAAAACCACTTAATGAGAGCCGGAAGGTTGAAGCTCAGCTTTATTTAGTTGAGGGCAACACCAGGGAGGGGCAGAAGCCGTTAGTAGGCCCTATCCACCATTTTGTTTTTTCAAAACCACTTAATGAGAGCCGGAAGGTTGAAGCTCAGCTTTATTTAGTTGAGGACAACACCAGGCGGGGGCACACAGACAGACACCTTTAGTAGGCCGGAAAAGCCTATTGCATTTTTTAAAATGGTAATTTGGAACAGAAGGTTGAAGCTCAGCTTTATTTAGTTGAGGGCAACACCAGGGAGGGGCAGAAGCCGTTAGTAGGCCCTAACCACCATTTTGTTTAAAAACAGCAGTTAATCAGAGCCGGAAGGTAGAAGCTCAGCTTTATTCAGTTGAGGGCAACACCAGGGAGGGGCAGAAGCCGTTAGTAGGCCCTAACCACCATTTTGTTTTTTAAAAAACACTTAATGAGAGCCAGAAGGTTGAAGCTCAGCTTTATTCAGTTGAGGGCAACACCAGGGAGGGGCAGAAGCCGTTAGTAGGCCCTAACCACCATTTTGTTTTTTAAAAAACACTTAATGAGAGCCGGAAGGTTGAAGCTCAGCTTTATTTAGTTGAGGGCAACACCAGGGAGGGGCAGAAGCCGTTAGTAGGCCCTATCCACCATTTTGTTTTTTAAAAACAACTTAATGAGAGCCGGAAGGTTGAAGCTCAGCTTTATTTAGTTGAGGGCAACACCAGGGAGGGGCAGAAGCCGTTAGTAGGCCCTATCCACCATTTTGTTTTTTAAAAACCACTTAATGAGAGCCGGAAGGTTGAAGCTCAGCTTTATTTAGTTGAGGGCAACACCAGGGAGGGGCAGAAGCCGTTAGTAGGCCCTATCCACCATTTTGTTTTTTAAAAACCACTTAATGAGAGCCGGAAGGTTGAAGCTCAGCTTTATTTAGTTGAGGGCAACACCAGGGAGGGGCAGAAGCCGTTATTAGGCCCTATCCACCATTTTGTTTTTTAAAAACCACTTAATGAGAGCCGGAAGGTTGAAGCTCAGCTTTATTTAGTTGAGGGCAACACCAGGGAGGGGCAGAAGCCGTTAGTAGGCCCTAACCACCATTTTGTTTAAAAACAGCAGTTAATCAGAGCCGGAAGGTAGAAGCTCAGCTTTATTCAGTTGAGGGCAACACCAGGGAGGGGCAGAAGCCGTTAGTAGGCCCTAACCACCATTTTGTTTTTTAAAAAACACTTAATGAGAGCCAGAAGGTTGAAGCTCAGCTTTATTCAGTTGAGGGCAACACCAGGGAGGGGCAGAAGCCGTTAGTAGGCCCTAACCACCATTTTGTTTTTTAAAAAACACTTAATGAGAGCCGGAAGGTTGAAGCTCAGCTTTATTTAGTTGAGGGCAACACCAGGGAGGGGCAGAAGCCGTTAGTAGGCCCTAACCACCATTTTGTTTTTTAAAAAACACTTAATGAGAGCCGGAAGGTTGAAGCTCAGCTTTATTTAGTTGAGGGCAACACCAGGGAGGGGCAGAAGCCGTTAGTAGGCCCTATCCACCATTTTGTTTTTTCAAAACCACTTAATGAGAGCCGGAAGGTTGAAGCTCAGCTTTATTTAGTTGAGGGCAACACCAGGGAGGGGCAGAAGCCGTTAGTAGGCCCTATCCACCATTTTGTTTTTTCAAAACCACTTAATGAGAGCCGGAAGGTTGAAGCTCAGCTTTATTTAGTTGAGGACAACACCAGGCAGGGGCACACAGACAGACACCTTTAGTAGGCCGGAAAAGCCTATTGCATTTTTTAAAATGGTAATTTGGAACAGAAGGTTGAAGCTCAGCTTTATTTAGTTGAGGGCAACACCAGGGAGGGGCAGAAGCCGTTAGTAGGCCGTAACCAAAGTTGAAGGCCAAATGCAGTTTAATTTCTGATACTATAGGCCGAAAGCCAGAAGGTGGAAGCTCCGATTTAGACAGTGGAGGACAATTTGAATTATGGACTGCAGACATACTTAGTAGGCTGTCCCCTGTGGACCATGCATCCAACACATTAACCCATTGCGCCGTAATGGACACGTAATCTTCCATGGCCATGCCTACAGGTCCATGCGTCTGTTGTCAGGTGCACCTTTGTACTCACAGATTGCCAGAGTGCATGGACAATGCGGTCTTCTACAAGCTGGTGGAGGGTTGGGATGGCTTTTCTCGCAAAAGAAGTGTCGACTGGTTAGCTTGTAGCGTGGTACAGCGTAGTCCATCATGGCCTTATTAATAGTAAATAAAATATATAACTAGGCTCTATGAACTTTTAAATAGGTTCCAGGGGTACACGGGCAGCATTGGTGGTGAGTGGAGGAGTATTTAAAGTAGGGACCGCAGACAGGCTATCAAAGGCCTAAAATAACAAACAATAGGCTCAGGGCAGTTTTACAGCGGTTACATGGATACACGGGCAGGCAGCTTGGTGGTCAGTGGAGGAGTAGGGACCGCAGACAGGCTATCAAAGGCCTAAAATAACAAACAATAGGCTCATGGCAGTTTTACAGCGGTTACATGGATACACAGGCAGCTTGGTGGTGAGTGGAGGAGTAGTGCAAGGAGTGTCTGTCCCAGTACTCCCAAAATATAAATAGATGTTAATGTCTCGCAAAACAACCAAAACAAAAAAAAAGGTGGCATACTTAGGTACAGGGGTGGGCTCATCTGCTGAGTTTCTGACATAGTAATTTGGCAGTAACTATTTAATGGTGCCAATATAGGACACAGACACAGACTACTTTAAGTTGCATCATAGATGTCTACAAATTTGTATTGTCAGTGCCAGACATTGAATGATGTCAGCGAATAGACTAAAGATTGGTGGAGCTGTGCGACATAATTTTGCACGTGGTAGAGCCCAGTTTGAGCTGGGGTAGGGGGGAACTCTCTTGAGGCCGGCGGGACCGCCCCAGGGCCACTCATGTTACAACGGTGTGTCTGACGTTGGGTGCGCACCACCACCGCCAGAGACACTACATTGTACTATGAGGGACCCAGTAGCAATGCCGTCAACCAAAAGCGAGCACACCCACCTCTTCAGACAAACAGCAGTCTCACGGGTGCTTGCGCCAAGTCGCGATACCACGGCCCCGTGTGGGGAGTTTGGCCATTTAGGGAGGTGTAAACATGTCGTATGCTGTACAATCTGCTGCAGCAAATTAGACATTAGAAAAGTAATTCACAGGCAAGAGCTTTTCATAGGAAAGCTAGGTGTCGGCCGGGCAAGGTGGGGCAAAAGATTTTGAAATCCAGTTGTGGTTCATTTTAATGAATGTTAGATCGTCAACATTTTGGGTAGCCAGACGAGTCCTTTTTTCGGTTAATATTGACCCTGCAGCACTGAATACTCTTTCTGATAGGACACTTGCTGCCGGGCAAGCAAGCTCCTGCAATGCATATTCTGCCAATTCTGGCCAGGTGTCTAATTTGGAGGCCCAGTAATCAAATGGGAATGACGGTTGAGGGAGAACATCGATAAGGGATGAAAAATAGTTAGTAACCATACTGGACAAATGTTGTCTCCTGTCACTTTCAATTGATGCAGCAGTACCTGTCCTGTCTGCGGTCATAGCAAAATCACTCCACAACCTGGTCAGAAAACCCCTCTGTCCAACGCCACTTCTGATGTGTGCACCCCTAACACTCCTAGTCTGCTGCCCCCTGGAGCTCGTGTGAGAACGATCACGTGCGCTGTGTGCTGGGAATGCCTGAAGCAAACGGTCAACAAGAGTTGATTGTTTGGTTGCTAATATTAGTTCCAAGTTCTCATGTGGCATAATATTTTGCAATTTGCCTTTATAGCGTGGATCAAGGAGGCAGGCCAACCAGTAATCGTCATCGTTCATCATTTTCGTAATGCGTGTGTCCCTTTGTAGGATACGTAAGGCATAATCCGCCATGTGGGCCAAAGTTCCACTTGTCAAATCTCCGGTTGTGATTGGTTGAGGGGCAGTTGCAGGCAAATCTACGTCACTTGTGTCCCTCAGAAAACCAGAACCCGGCCGTGACACGCAACCAATTTCCTGTGCCCCCGTGAAAGTTTCCGCATTAAAAATATACTCATCCCCATCATCCTCCTCGTCCTCCACCTCCTCTTCGCCCGCTACCTCGTCCTGTACACTGCCCTGACCAGACAATGGCTGACTGTCATCAAGGCTTCCCTCTTCCTCTGGTGCAGACGCCTGCTCCTTTATGTGCGTCAAACTTTGCATCAGCAGACGCATTAGGGGGATGCTCATGCTTATTACGGCGTTGTCTGCACTAACCAGCCGTGTGCATTCCTCAAAACACTGAAGGACTTGACACATGTCTTGTATCTTCGACCACTGCACACCTGACAACTCCATGTCTGCCATCCTACTGCCTGCCCGTGTATCCTCCCACAAATAAATAACAGCACGCCTCTGTTCGCACAGTCTCTGAAGCATGTGCAGTGTTGAGTTCCACCTTGTTGCAACGTCTATGATTAGGCGATGCTGGGGAAGGTTCAAAGACCGCTGATAGGTCTGCATACGGCTGGCGTGTACAGGCGAACGTCGGATATGTGAGCAAAGTGCACGCACTTTGAGGAGCAGGTCGGAGAACCCAGGATAAGTTTTCAATAAGCACTGCACCACCAGGTTTAAGGTGTGAGCCAGGCAAGGAATGTGTTTCAGTTGGGAAAGGGAGATGGCAGCCATGAAATTCCTTCCGTTATCACTCACTACCTTGCCTGCCTCAAGATCTACTGTGCCCAGCCACGACTGCGTTTCTTGTTGCAAGAACTCGGACAGAACTTCCGCGGTGTGTCTGTTGTCGCCCAAACACTTCATAGCCAATACAGCCTGCTGACGCTTGGCAGTAGCTGGCCCATAATGGGACAACTGGTGTGCAACAGTGTCATCTGCCGATGGAGTGGTTGGCCGACTGCGTTCTGTGGAAGAGCTGTAGCTTCTGCAGGAGGACGAGGAGGAGGAGGAGGGGGTGCGAACGCCTACAGCCAACTGTTTCCTAGACCGTGGGCTAGGCACAACTGTCCCTAAATTGATGTCGCCTGTGGACCCTGCATCCACCACATTCACCCAGTGTGCCGTGATGGACACATAACGTCCCTGGCCATGCCTACTGGTCCATGCATCTGTAGTCAGGTGCACCTTTGTACTCACAGATTGCCTAAGTGCATGGACGATGCGCTGTTTAACATGCTGGTGCAGGGCTGGGATGGCTTTTCTGGAAAAAAAGTGTCGACTAGGTAGCTCGTATCGTGGTTCAGCGTACTCCATCAGGGCTTTAAAAGCTTCGCTTTCAACTAAACGGTAGGGCATCATCTCTAACGAGATTAGTCTAGCTATGTGGGCGTTAAAACCCTGTGTACGCGGATGCGAGGATAAGTACTTCCTTTTTCTAACCAGAGTCTCATGTAGGGTGAGCTGGACTGGAGAGCAGGAGATCGTGGAACTTTCGGGTGTGCCGGTGTACATGGCAGACTGAGAGACGGTTGGAGACGGTATTGTTTCCGCCGGTGCCCTAGATGCAATATTTCCTCCTACTAAACTGGTGATTCCCTGACCCTGACTGCTTTTGGCTGGCAAAGAAACCTGCACAGATACTGCCGGTGGTGCGGAAAATGGTGGCCTTACAGTGACGGAAGGGATGTTGCGTTGCTGATTAGCTTCATTTGCCGAGGGTGCTACAACCTTAAGGGACGTTTGGTAGTTAGTCCAGGCTTGAAAATGCATGGTGGTTAAGTGTCTATGCATGCAACTAGTATTTAGACTTTTCAGATTCTGACCTCTGCTTAAGCTAGTTGAACATTTTTGACAGATGACTTTGCGCTGATCAGTTGGATGTTGTTTAAAAAAATGCCAGACTGCACTCTTCCTAGACTCGGATCCCTTTTCAGGGATTGCAGACTGAGCTTTAACCGGATGGCCACGCTGTCCTCCAACAGGTTTTGGCTTTGACACGCGTTTTGGGCCAGATACGGGCCCGGCAGATGGAACCTGTTGCGATGTTGATGCCTGCTGCGGCCCCTCCTCCACCTCCGCTTCTGAACTACTGCCGCCTGCACCCTGTTCCCCCAATGGCTGCCAATCAGGGTCAATAACTGGGTCATCTATTACCTCCTCTTCGAGCTCGTGTGCAACTTCGTCTGTGTCACTGTGTCGGTCGGTGGTATAGCGTTCGTGGCGGGGCAACATAGTCTCATCAGGGTCTGATTGTGGATCTGTACCCTGAGAGGGCAATGTGGTGGTCTGAGTCAAAGGAGCAGCATAGTACTCTGGCTGTGGCTGTGCATCAGTGCACTCCATGTCAGAATCTACTTGTAATGGGCATGGCCTGTTAAATGTTTCACTTTCTAAGCCAGGGACGGTATGTGTAAAGAGCTCCATGGAGTGACCCGTTGTGTCGCCTGCTGCATCCTTCTCTCTTGTTGTAGTTTTTGCTGAGGAGGACAAGGAAGCGACTTGTCCCTGACCGTGAACATCCACAAGCGACGCGCTGCTTGTACATTTACCAGTTTCTGAAGAGGAGGCAAAAGAGTTAGAGGCTGAGTCTGCAATGTAAGCCAAAACTTGCTGTTGCTGCTCCGCCTTTAAAAGCGGTTTTCCTACTCCCAGAAAAGAGAGCGTTCGAGGCCTTGTGTAGCCTGACGACGAAACTGGCTCCACAGCTCCAGACTTAGGTGGAATATTTTTATCCCCACGACCACCTGATGCTCCACTACCACTACCATCATTACCAGCTGACAATGAACGCCCACGACGACCTCTTGCACCAGACTTCCTCATTGTTTAAAAATCTTAACCAAAGTAACTTTATTTGTTGCTGTCAAACAACTTACACGGTGAGCTATAACTTCAGTATGATTTCAATATCCCTTAACAGGTTGGTGAGACCACAAGGAAAATCAGGCACAATGTTACACACTCTGTTTTCTGTGGCACCAAATCACAGAGATGACACACACGCAGGACTGTCACTCAAGCACTAATGTCAATATTAATCTCCCACCTAATTTATTTATTTTTTTTTCTCTGGGAGACTTTAGAAACCAAATAATATTAAAAAAAAAAAAAAAAAACAAGGCTTTCTATGGCCCACTGAATGAGAGATGGCACGCACAGGAGTGGCACACAAGCCCTGACTGAGGCCAATATTTTTCTCCCACTGATTGATGTAGTGTTTTTGTGTTGAGGTTGATTTTAAAACACAAATGAAGGAAAAAAATAAAAAGGCTTTCTATGGCCCACAATTAGAGAGAGAGGTGGCACACCCAGGAGTCAAGACTGGCACACAAGCTGAAAGGGCAATATTACTCTCCCACTGTTTTTTTATGTATTTTTTTTTTTATTTTCAGGGAGACTTTAGAAACCAAATAATATTAAAAAAAAAACAAAAAAACAAGGCTTTCTATGGCCCACTGAATGAGAGGGACAGAGGTGGCACACCCAGGAGTCAAGACTGGCACACAAGCTGAAAGGGCAATATTACTCTCCCACTGTTTTTTTATGTTTTTTTTTTTTTTATTTTCAGGGAGACTTTAGAAACCAAATAATATTAAAAAAAAAAAACAAAAACAAGGCTTTCTATGGCCCACTGAATGAGAGGGACAGAGGTGGCACACCCAGGAGTCAAGACTGGCACACAAGCTGAAATGGCAATATTACTCTCCCACTGTTTTTTTATGTTTTTTATTTTTTTATTTTCAGGGAGACTTTAGAAACCAAATAATATTAAAAAAAAACAAAAAAAAACAAGGCTTTCTATGGCCCACTGAATGAGAGGGACAGAGGTGGCACACCCAGGAGTCAAGACTGGCACACAAGCTGAAATGGCAATATTACTCTCCCACTGTTTTTTTATGTATTTTTTTTTTTATTTTCAGGGAGACTTTAGAAACCAAATAATATTAAAAAAAAAACAAAAAAACAAGGCTTTCTATGGCCCACTGAATGAGAGGGACAGAGGTGGCACACCCAGGAGTCAAGACTGGCACACAAGCTGAAAGGGCAATATTACTCTCCCACTGTTTTTTTATGTTTTTTTTTTTTTTTATTTTCAGGGAGACTTTAGAAACCAAATAATATTAAAAAAAAAAAAAAAACCAAGGCTTTCTATGGCCCACAATTAGAGAGAGAGGTGGCACACCCAGGAGTCAAGACTGGCACACAAGCTGAAAGGGCAATATTACTCTCCCACTGTTTTTTTATGTATTTTTTTTTTTATTTTCAGGGAGACTTTAGAAACCAAATAATATTAAAAAAAAAACCAAAAAACAAGGCTTTCTGTGGCCCACTGAATGAGAGGGACAGAGGTGGCACACCCAGGAGTCAAGACTGGCACACAAGCTGAAAGGGCAATATTACTCTCCCACTGTTTTTTTATGTTTTTTTTTTTTTTATTTTCAGGGAGACTTTAGAAACCAAATAATATTAAAAAAAAAAACAAAACAAGGCTTTCTATGGCCCACTGAATGAGAGGGACAGAGGTGGCACACCCAGGAGTCAAGACTGGCACACAAGCTGAAAGGGCAATATTACTCTCCCACTGTTTTTTTATGTATTTTTTTTTTATTTTCAGGGAGACTTTAGAAACCAAATAATATTAAAAAAAAACAAAAAAACAAGGCTTTCTATGGCCCACTGAATGAGAGATGGCACGCACAGGAGTGGCACACAAGCCCTGACTGAGGCCAATATTTTTCTCCCACTGATTGATGTAGTGTTTTTGTGTTGAGGTTGATTTTAAAACACAAATGAAGGAAAAAAATAAAAAGGCTTTCTATGGCCCACAATTAGAGAGAGAGGTGGCACACCCAGGAGTCAAGACTGGCACACAAGCTGAAAGGGCAATATTACTCTCCCACTGTTTTTTTATGTATTTTTTTTTTTATTTTCAGGGAGACTTTAGAAACCAAATAATATTAAAAAAAAAACAAAAAAACAAGGCTTTCTATGGCCCACTGAATGAGAGGGACAGAGGTGGCACACCCAGGAGTCAAGACTGGCACACAAGCTGAAAGGGCAATATTACTCTCCCACTGTTTTTTTATGTATTTTTTTTTTTATTTTCAGGGAGACTTTAGAAGCCAAATAATATTAAAAAAACAAACAAAAAACAAGGCTTTCTATGGCCCACTGAATGAGAGGGACAGAGGTGGCACACCCAGGAGTCAAGACTGGCACACAAGCTGAAATGGCAATATTACTCTCCCACTGTTTTTTTATGTATTTTTTTTTTTATTTTCAGGGAGACTTTAGAAACCAAATAATATTAAAAAAAACCCCAAAAAACAAGGCTTTCTATGGCCCACTGAATGAGAGGGACAGAGGTGGCACACCCAGGAGTCAAGACTGGCACACAAGCTGAAAGGGCAATATTACTCTCCCACTGTTTTTTTATGTATTTTTTTTTTTATTTTCAGGGAGACTTTAGAAACCAAATAATATTAAAAAAAAAACAAAAAAACAAGGCTTTCTATGGCCCACTGAATGAGAGGGACAGAGGTGGCACACCCAGGAGTCAAGACTGGCACACAAGCTGAAAGGGCAATATTACTCTCCCACTTTTTTTATGTATTTTTTTTTTTATTTTCAGGGAGACTTTAGAAACCAAATAATATTAAAAAAAAAACAAAAAAACAAGGCTTTCTATGGCCCACTGAATGAGAGGGACAGAGGTGGCACACCCAGGAGTCAAGACTGGCACACAAGCTGAAAGGGCAATATTACTCTCCCACTGTTTTTTTATGTATTTTTTTTTTTTATTTTCAGGGAGACTTTAGAAACCAAATAATATTAAAAAAAAAAAAAAAAAACAAGGCTTTCTATGGCCCACTGAATGAGAGGGACAGAGGTGGCACACCCAGGAGTCAAGACTGGCACACAAGCTGAAAGGGCAATATTACTCTCCCACTGTTTTTTTAGGTATTTTTTTTTTTTCAGGGAGACTTTAGAAACCAAATAATATTTTAAAAAAATAAATAAATAAATAGGCTTTCTATAGCCCACTGAATGAGAGATAGCACACACAGCAGTGGCACACAAGCCCTGACTGAGGCCAATATTTTTCTCCCACTGATTGATGTAGTGTTTTTGTGTTGAGGTAGATTTTAGAACACAAATGAAGGAAAAAATAAATAGGCTTTCTATGGCCCACTCAGTGAGAGATGGCACACACAGGGATGGCACTCTAGCAGAAATGCCAATCTTAATCTCCCACAAAAAAAAAAAACAAAAAAAAAAACAGGGACTGTCCTACAATTACTATCTCCCCTGCAGTAATCTCAGCCAGGTATGGCAGGCAGCAATAGGAGTGGACTGATGCACAAATTAAATAAAAAGTGTGGACAAACAAAAAAGATAGCTGTGCAGAAAGGAAGGAACAAGAGGATATGTGCTTTGAAAAAAGCAGTTGGTTTCCACAGTGGCGTACACACAGGAATACAGCTATCAGGGAGCCTTCTAGGGCAGCCCAATGAGCTACAGCGCTGAGGGGAAAAAAAAAAAAAAATAGCTTCCACTGTCCCTGCACACCGAAGGTGGTGTTGGACAGTGGAAATCGCTGCAGCACAAGCGGTTTGGTGGTTAGTGGACCCTGCCTAACGCTCTCCCTGCTTCTGACGAAGCGGCAGCAACCTCTCCCTAAGCTCAGATCAGCAGCAGTAAGATGGCGGTCGGCGGGAACGCCCCTTTATAGCCCCTGTGACGCCGCAGACAGCAAGCCAATCACTGCAATGCCCTTCTCTAAGATGGTGGGGACCAGGACCTATGTCATCACGCTGCCCACACTCTGCATTCACCTTCATTGGCTGAGAAATGGCGCTTTTCGCGTCATTGAAACGCGACTTTGGCGCGAAAGTCGCGTACCGCATGGCCGACAAGCACAGGGGTCGGATCGGGTTTCATGAGACGCCGACTTAGCCAAAAGTCGGCGACTTTTGAAAATGATCGACCCGTTTCGCTCAACCCTAGTAGTTAGTTCTCCGGCTGGCGCGAGACGTCTAGGACCAACGTAGGCACGTTCCCCGGCTGCTGTTAGTGTTTGCGCTAGGATCAGGTATATGGTCAGCCTAGTTACCACTTCCCTATGAGCTGGTATTTATGTTTTGCAGACTTTGCTGTAATCTTTGAGGTCCCCTGCCATTGGGATCATAACAGGAGACCACAGACCACATATTAGTACCAATGCTTTCTGGCTGATGTTTTGGTCACTTTTGAATGTTGGTTGTGCTTTCACACTCGTGGTAGCACGAGACGGACTCTAAAACACACACAAGTGGCTCAGGTAGTGCAAGCTCATCCAGGATGGCACATCAATGCGAGCTGTGGCAATAAGGTTTGCTGTGTCTGTCAGCATCGTGTCCAGAGGCTGGAGATGCTACCAGGAGACAGGCCAGTACACTAGGAGACATGGAGGGGGCCATAGGAAGGCAACAACCCAGAAGCAGGACCACTACCTCAGCCTTTGTGCAAGGAGGAACAGGAGGAGCACTGCCAGAGCCCTGCAAAATGACCTCCAGCAGGCCACAAATGTGCATGTGTCTGCACAAACGCTTAGAAAACAACTCCATAAGGATGGGGGTTGTGCTCATAGCCCAATACCGTGCAGGACGCTTGGCGTTTGCCACAGAACACCAGGATTGGCAAATTTGCCACTGGCGCCCTGTGCTCTTCATAGATGAAAACAGGTTCACACTGAGCACATGTGACAGAGTCTGGAGATGCCGTGGAGCGCAATCTGCTGCCTGCAACATCCTTCAGCATGACTGGTTTGGCAGTGGATCAGTAATGGTGTGGGGTGGCATTTCCTTGGAGGGCCGCACAGCCCTCCATGTGCTCGCCAAAGGTAGCCTGACTGCCTTTAGGTACCGAGATGAGATCCTCAGACCCCTTGTGAGACCATATGCTGGTGCGAATGGCCCTGGGTTCATCCTAATGCAGGACAATGCAAGACCTCATGTGGCTGAAGTGTCAGCAGCTCCTGCAAGATGAAGGCATTGAAGCTATGGACTGGCCCGCCCATTCCCCAGACCTGAATCCGATTGAACATATCTGGGAGATCATGTCTCGCACCATCCACCAATGTCACATTGCACCACAGACTGTCCAGGACTTGGCGGATGCTTTAGTCCAGGTCTGGGAGGAGATCCCTCAGGAGACCATTGCCACCTCCTCAGGAGCATGCCCAGGCGTTGTAGGGAGGTTATACAGACATGTGGAGGTCATACACACTACTGAGCATCATTTCCTTGTTTTGAGGCATTTCCACTGAAGTTGGATCAGCCTTCAATTTGATTTTCCACTTTGATTTTGAGCATCATTCCAACACCAGACCTCCATGGGATATATTAGTTGTGATTTACATTGATTATTTTTGGGTTTTACTATTCTCAACGCATTCCACTATATAATGAATAAAGATTTACAACTGGAATATTTCATTCAGTGATATCTAGGATGTGGAATTTTAGTGTTCCCTTTATTTTTTTGAGCAGTGTATATTATGGCTTCCACAGCTCTCTATATACTGTATAATGGCCCACACAGCCCCTTATACTCTCTATTATGGCACCCACTACCCCTCAAAGAGTATGATGACTCCTTGCTCCTTATATAGTATGATGACCCACAACCCCTTACATATAGAATGATGGCTTCCACAACTGGATTTTATAGAAAAACGATAAAGATTATACTCCCCTAATCCTGGCTCCCAGCACAGCAGCCTCCGTCTTCTCAATGGAGGATCTGCAGAGCGACTAGAAGCAAGGAGGTCATTGTGCCACCTGCATGAGTACGCTGATGTACAGTGATAGAATAGCGAAACACAAGCTCCCTGCAAGTTGACGATGACATAGTTCAATGCGGCGGTCGCAGGAGATCTGGGCAAAATGTTTGGGTCTGGAGCCTCGGCTCTTTGTCTCTAGCGACACCCCTGCACAGGGGTAATGAAAGATGAGTATATGTCTACTCAATATTTTGAAAAGATATATGTCTAGGAAAGATGTTTTCAGTGAGACAGCTCCTTTAACCCATTAATGCAATATGCTGTATAAGGCTACGTTCACATTTGCGTTGTGCGCCGCAGCGTCGGCGACGCAACGCACAACGCAAACAAAACCGCAACAAAACGCACGCTAAAACGCTGCGTTTTGCGACGCATGCGTCCTTTTTTTGCCGAAAGTTGGACGCAAAAAAAATGCAACTTGCTGCGTTGCCTGCGCCCAACAAAACGCATGCGTCGCAAAACGCAGCACAACGCATGTCCATGCGCCCCCATGTTAAATATAGGGGCGCATGACGCATGCGGCGACGCTGCGGCGCCCGACGCTGCGGCGCAGAACGCTAATGTGAACGTAGACTAAGTACATCATTGTGGGTCTGACAGAGAGCACAGGGGGCTTAGGAGCTGAGCTCTCACCAAACACATCTGATGCTGGTTACATTACATAACCGGCATCTGTATCTTAAGGTACCTTCACACTAAGCGACGCTGCAGCGATACAGACAACGATGCCGAGGTCCCGGGGTAACCAGGGTAAACATCGGGTTGCTAAGCGCAGGGCCGCGCTTAGTGACCCGATGTTTACCCTGGTTACCAGTGTAAAATGTAAAAAAACAAACAGTACATACTCACATTCCGGTGTCCGTCAGGTCCCCCGGCGTCCGCTTCCCTGCACTGACTGTGAGTGCCGGCCCTAACAGCAGAGCGGTGACGTCACCGCTGTGCTGTACTTTTACTTTACGGCCGGCGCTCAGTCAGTGCAGGAAGCGGACGGCGAGGGACGTGTGACAGACATCAGAAGGTGAGTATGTACTGTTTTTTTTTTTTACTTTTACGATGGTAACCAGGGTAAACATCGGGTTACTAAGCATGGCCCTGCGCTTAGTAACCCGTTATTTACCCTGGTTACCATTGTAAAACATCGCTGGCATCGTTGCTTTTGCTGTCAAACACAACGATACACGGCGATCTGACGACCAAATAAAGTTCTGAACTTTAACCAACGACCAGCGATATCACAGCAGGCTCCTGATCGCTGCTGCCTGTCAAACTCAACGATATCGCTAGCCAGGACGCTGCAACGTCACGGATCGCTAGCGATATCGTTTAGTGTGAAGGTACCTTAACAGCAGCAACCAGAGATGACTACATGGCAGCTAGTGACCTGCTGAAGGCCTCTGTCCATGGCCACCATGGTACTGCACCATCCAGCTCAAGCAGACCACCGTATTATTGGTCCGAGTGCGATCCAATGATATTTTGTGTGGCTGTGCACACATCCAATTTTCTTCTTGGCCAGAGCCAGTCTGCGTTGTAAAAAATATGTTTTCTAACATCTGAATTAGGCTATTTTCACATTTGTGGACGAGGGCTTTGCGGAGGGCTGAGAAGTTCCTCTGTGAAGCCCCGCCCACTGCAGCGCCTCTTGCTTCAGCTCCACCTACGTCAGGGTACACAGGACGCATGCCGACATAGGTGGAGCTGAAGGAAGAGGTGCGGCATTGGGCAGGGCTTCACGGAGGAACTGCGCAGCCCTCGTCCGCAAATGTGAAACTAGCCTTGGTGATGAGCGAGTATACTCGTTGCTCGGGTAGTCTCCGAGTATTTGTGACTGCTCGGAGATTTAGTTTCTGTCTCCATAGCTGCATGATTTGCGGCTGCTGCACAGCTTGAATACATGTGGGGATTCCCTAGCAACCCCCACATGTACTCAGGCTGGCTAGCAGCTGTAAATCATGCAGCTGCATCGACAAAAACTAAATCTCCGAGCAGTCACAAATACTCAGAGATCACACGAGCAACGAGTATACTCGGTCATCCGTCTGAATCAGTTTTAAAATTATAAAAAAGAAAACAGGTGCCAGCTTGGCATCGCCTAATCGTTCTCATATGGAGAACCAGGTTTCAGGGACTTTTTTTTATCCACAAAATGATTGGTGTAGCAAAAAAAAAAAAAGACAACCGCCCCTTCCAAAAAAACAGAATTACATTTTGTCACAATTTCATCCTACAGATATTCTTTTTGAAGCACATTACATGGTTAAAAATGCCCTCATAGTGGTTGTGAATGGAAAAATGAAGCCTCTTGGAAGACAGTAGGGTCCGATTCACTTGGTCAGTATTTTACCTCAGTATTTGTAGCCAAGACCAGGACAGGAACAGAGAAGTGTAACTATAAACAGGTCACCACTTCTGCATTATCACCCACTCCTGGTTTACAAATACTGAGGTAAAAACAGTGTGTGAACGTGGTGTAAGCAGCAGACACCCACCCAGGCCTCGTGTGGTTAATACACCGGTGTAATGTGACACCCGCTATACAGAGAGCGCACACACGTGCAGACCATAACGCACAGCACCATGACCGGTAGTGACTAGCTGACTCGCCGCAGGCCCGCAGGCCCGCAGGCCCGCAGGCCCACGGACGGACAGACCCGGTCCCGCACACCCAGACTGTGTGAGACCGAGAAGTGAAGTGAAATATGACTGACTCAGGAGTCAGAGGACAAAAGACTAGTAGCCACGCCTCTTTGCCGCCGACTAACCAATCAGACTGAAGGATTTCAGTACACTCGTTAGAACAGAACAGGCAGATGCCGGGACTGTTCCATTCGCCCGCCCGCCGCGCCTATCGCTCCAGTCATGAAAATGCTGCTTGTCAAAGTGTTACAATGATATAAATAGCGATGAACCAAATATTAATACAGGAAGGCGAATAGTTCTGTTTAATACGAGTTAAAGATACCCGCGAAAACACAGAATTCTCGCACAATATTTCCTCCTCCGAAGTGTTGCAATGGTCCAACCCACATATAAAAAGGAGGTTGCGCCGCACACGTTTGCAGACATTTGTGTGGCGCGGAGTGAGGAGGTTGCGTGTGAGGTTGTGTTAGCAATAGAACAGGTTTAGAGGGCACAAAACATCGGCAGGGGCACACGTGCGACGTTAGCCGCTTGTGCTAACGGCATCAGCCCGACTTTGTCGCTCTTCTAGGGGACCCTTACTGCTGCGACGAGCGCTGACCGAGCTGTGCCGCTAGGGGCAGCAGTGTGCTCCTCGGAGTATTCCTGACCTGTATGCTGGAGGCTTTTTTGCCCGGACTTTTCGTCCTTTTTGTGGTGGCAGATCAGCCCCTGTGGTCCGCGGCGGGAGGGTCCCAGCTCCACGTGCAGACAGTGCGTTTGTCAGCAGAGCTGCTCCCATAAGTAATGCTTTGTGCTGCTCATAAATCACCATGAACGTGCCAAACGACTCATACGTGTCCATTAAGGACATTAAGACCGGCCAGAAAAACTTAAATGTCATCTTTATTGTCCTGGAGATAGGTAAGTGGGCAGCGGGGCTGAGCATGCCCCAAGTGCGGGGCGACACGTGGCGCCGCCGGCTGTTGTGCCCTGATATTACCGCAGGTCACCTCTGGGTGATCGCAATTGTCTCTTTTTCATGACTAAATTCCAGTTTTGTTTCCCATTTCAATTTCTCACACAGGCAGAGTTACAAAAACTAAAGATGGGCATGAAGTGAGGTCCTGCAAGGTGGCAGATAAAACGGGCAGCATCACAGTCTCAGTGTGGGATGAAATTGGAAGCCTTATTCAGCCAGGAGACATAATTCGCTTAACAAGAGGGTATGTTATAATGACTAGGCGGTCACGGGCTGCTGATGGACGTGTGCGCCTCCGATGTGGCCCCTGACACCTACATTCATGGGGAAACTGGAGGGGCTGTCAAGGCAAAGCATCTAGACATCTGCGTTCGGGCCCACTCACACGTCCGTTTTTTAAGGACAGCTAATACGGACACACGCACACCCATTGTGTTCAGTGGTGGTGCACTCATGTCAGGTTTTTCCACCCAGATCTCGTGTCTGTGTGAAAAACCTGCATACGTGTGTTTTTTTTTTTTTTTGTTTTTTTTTTCACGCATCACGGACAATATGCGTGCTGCACACTGATGACACGGATGGGAGTTGGAGTCAGTGTATTAAATTAATAATTTAACAAAATGAAGCTTTCCGGTCTATTAACATCAGCTCAAAGCTGTTTGCTTAGCCTCTACTGGTTATTATAGGGGAGATCAAAAAAGACGTGGGGTCCCCCCTCTAGTTACTAACCAGCAAGGGTTAAACAGACAGCTGCAGGCTGATATTAATAGCCTAGGAAGGGGCCATGGATATTTGTCCCCTCCCAGACTAAAACATCAGCCGTTCTCCACCCGAGAAATGGCGCATCCATTAGATGTGCCAATTTTGGCTCTTAGTCTCCGTGCTTCCCACGTGCAGTGGCAAGTGGGGTAATAGTTGTGGGCTTGATGTCAGCTCTTTTGTGTTTGCTGACATCAAGCTCAGGGGTTAGTAATGGACAGGCATCTATAAGATACCCCCCCATTACTAACCCCATAGTCAAATTTAATAAAGACCAAGTAAAGTCCTTTAATTGAAATAAAAACTCCCCACTCTCTACACCCATTTATTGACCTAAAACTAAGGCCAAGTTATACTCTCCTTTCTACCGATAATCCATTAATGCCTATGTCCCACGACGATTCAGATGGCTTGGTGATCGATCATATCAGTGATGTCACTGCTCTCCACGCCAGCTGGAACACACTGAGCTGATCATGAGAACGTGGCTGTGTGACCAGCGGTGACCTTAATGACATCACCACTGGTCACATGCAACCATGTTCTCATGCTCAGCTCAGTGATGTGACCACTCGTCAAACCATCCAGATCATCGTGGGACATTGGCATTAGTGGATTGTCGGCGGAAAGGTGAGTATAACTTTGCTTTTTTTATTTTTTGTTAAATAGATGGCTAAAAGAGGGTTGGGGAGTGTTTATTTCAAATAAAGGACTTTACTGTGTCTTTGTTAAATTTGATTATGGGGTTAGTAATGGGGGTTTCTTATAGACACCTCTCCATTACTAACCCCTTGGTTTGATGCCAGCAATCATCACTTAACAGCTGACATCAACCCCACAACTATTACCCCACTTGCCACCACACCAGGGCAAGTGGGAAGAGCGGAGGCTAAGCGCCAGATTTGGCGCATCTAATGGATGCATAATTTCTGGGGTGGCTGAGGGCTGATGTTCTTAGTTTGGAGGGGTCAATATCAATGGCCTCTTCCAATGCTATTAATATCCGCTCGCAGCTTTCTGTTTAGTCTTTGCTGATTAGAAAATATAGAGGGGACCTCATGTAACTTTTTTTTTTTTTTGGAGAGGGGGAGGGGTACCTCCTTTAATAACCAGTAAAGGCTAAGTAAACGGCTGTGAGCTGATATTAATACCCTGGGAACCTTTATGGCTATTGGCCCCTTCCCAGAATGTTAACATCAGCCATTAGCTGTCTGCTTTCCCTCAGCTGGGTATGAAAATTAAGGGGGATCTCGCACCATTTTATTTAAACAATAAATACAAGTACAGAAAAAGGTAAAGCACTGATTAGAAATCACACTGACGTATTTCTATTTAGTTCCTTATTGCTATCTATATCTTTGAGCATCTTTAATACTTAAAACTCTTAATTTCTAGCCTGCATTTCATTCCATATGTGTCGCA
This sequence comes from Ranitomeya variabilis, assembly GCF_051348905.1. NCBI lineage: Eukaryota > Metazoa > Chordata > Amphibia > Anura > Dendrobatidae > Ranitomeya > Ranitomeya variabilis. Next base: position 81,453,850 of record NC_135238.1, read on the forward strand.
CTGACACCACAAGGTCACGCTGATGTCAGACACGGACCACGGATCTCACCAGGACTGGGTTTTCCAGTACAGGAATCGCCTGGACTGTGAAGGCTGACTTGACTGAGCTGTATAACCTATAGTGATGAGCGAGTATACTCGTTGCTCAGGTGGTCTCCGAGTATTTGTGAGTGCTTGGAGATTTCGTTTTTGTTGACGCAGCTGCATGATTTACAGCTACTAGCCAGGCTGAATACATGTGGGGGTTGCCTGGTTGCTAGGGAATCCCCACGTGTATTCAAGCTGTAAATCAGCTGAGGCGTGGAAAACTAAATCTCCGAGCACTTACAAATACTTGGAGGTCACCCGAGCAACGAGTATACTCGCTCATCACTAATAACCTACCAATTTAGACTAGGGTAGACTAGGTGCCTGATTCTCCAGCAGATGCTTCTTCATGGTGCTGGCATCGTCACTTTTGCTGCTGATGGACCCAGTTAACCATGTCCTGTGTTCTTGAAGGGAGCTGGATGACTGCTTATATCAGTGGTTGAGACGCGTCCCTTCTGTCATATCTGATACATGCACTTAAAGTGGGCTGCCATAGCTGTAGAAATGAGCAGGGAGTCAGCCGGCCCCCTTGTCACAATGGGTCTGTCATGTGCTGATACAGGAAAAGCTGTTGTGTCTAGCACTTGGCCTATTTGAACCATATTAGACTAAATTCACATTATGGGCTCTATATATTAAAGGGGTTGTCTGTTCTTAAGCTACAAGTCTGCAGTCACCTTTATGTGAGCACAGACTTGTGAATCCCCACATTGAGCATGCTATGAGGATTCTGTGGCTCAGGAAGCGGTGGGCGCATTACTGCAAGTATACAATTTCCAGACATTCAGTCACATGCCACCTAGATGGGCACAGCCTCGCTCAATGCAAGTGTATTGAGCGAGGATGGAAACAGTCTAGTCTGTATGTGAACGGAAGTATGCAAACTGCAATACTTGCAGTCTCCTGACCGCCCGCTCCCGGCACGGGAAAATCCTCGAAGTGCGTGCAATGTGAGGACTCGCAAGCCTGCAGTCGCATGGAGTGACTGCAGACTTGTATGTTAAGACTAGACAACTCCTTTAAGACTGGTGTTGTACATTTCAGCCTTAAAAAGATTGTCCACTACTTTAACATTGATGGGTAATCCTTAGAATAGGTCAATCAATGGAGGTGCGACACGTTTTTGAAGGCTGCTGAAATGGACCAGTCAGTGATGGAGCTGCATTGTGTAGCTGTGTTTACTGTGTAGTGGTCGTGGCCAGGTACTGCACATCCGCCCCCAATCTAAAACAATAGGGGGCGGATGTACACTACTCACCCGCGGCTGCGCTGTGCAACTCCGAAACTGGTCCGTACCGGACGACACAGCTGTTCGGCAGGAGTGCTGGGTGTGGCCAACCCCCCTATAATCAGACATTAATGACCTATCCTAGCCAATCAATGTTAAAGTACTGAATAACTTCTTTAATGACGGGGCGAGGTGTAGTAAGAGGAGCCTGATTCATTAAGAGGCACATTCCCCTTAATGAATTGGGCACATCTTTACATGTGGCGTGCATCAGGCAGAGACTGGAGTAAGATTTCCAGCACATGTTACGCCATGTCGGGTCATGAATTAGACTTGTGGGTGTTGCCATGCCTCTGTCCGCCCATGCTCCACCTTCTCCTGCAGAAGAAAACTCCAAGTCCAAATTTTTGCATATCTCTGTAAAATTGAGAAAATTTGCACACCTGAAGTGTTTTACTCCAGTTTTTTGTTTTATACACCTTGATGTGTTGACCCCTGTGTCTCTGCCTCATTTGCTGTCCCATCAGGTTCGGTCATATGAGGCAAACTGGATCCAGTGTCTGCTCTTTTTTTTTTTCTGACATTGTTTTATTCTGGAAACATTAGCACACTAGTCCACGCTACTGTGTCTGGCATAAAAGGCAGACTCCACCAGAAAAAACTAAAAATGACATCCAAAATTGCAGACTTTGGAGTTGTGACTGGCTCTGTCGTGGTTCCACTTGAATCCCACTCCACTGGCCTTCAGGTGCAAATAAACAACACGTCCAAAACTCAGGTGGGTGCCCCTGATGGAGCCAGGAAAAGAGGCGGAAGCATCATGAGAATGGAGCCCAAGTTTGTAGGTGAAAATACATTGGAAATCCTTTTTCCTTTGCATATATTTTGGGTGTAGCTTAGTTATCGTGGACCCCCAAACGATTCCAGGAATGTACTATAAGAAAGCCAGATGGTACTCTTCTTCCCTGTGCCGCTGCTGCCCATTGATTGGCTGCAGTGGTGATGTGTAAGGTTAGTTTACAGCAGCAGCTATCGCAGAGGCTATAGCAGCAGTGTGGCACGGCAGAGGCTGGTAATTGGCTTTATTTTTCTATATAGCAGGGATTGTTTGAGTTTCACTATTAGAAAAGTGGAAAACCCCTTTATGAGGGAACTGATAGAAGCTTGGGGTTCTAACTAAGTGGTCTTTAGGATTTTTTTTTTTTCCTAATAAAAAATTGGGTTCTATGCATAATTAATCTCCTGCTTAGTACTAGAAATCATGGCAAGTGGATAGTGTGCTTGAAGTAGTGATGGTCCCTGTGGTCACACACAGTAAGTGTTAGACCAGTGATGGTGGCTGACCTCAAGCACTGAACATGGGTGTGCGGCTACCTAGCTGTCTGTGCTGAAATTATAGCATGGGGTGAGGGCATTATGGGACTTTGTTCCTTGCTGTAGTTTTTACCATAGGAGTCCCTGTAAACATAATGCTATGAGAATTACTATCTCTACAGCAGAGATCGTGCACATACATGCATACATACATACATACATACATACATACATACATACATACATACATACATACATACATACAGCTGTTATAGCCCTGTTTTATATGGAAGCGTGCAGTCTCTAGGGTTTGTCGTTCCATCCCATGTCCTATTATGCAGGCCTTCTACCCTATGAACGTTGCTGCAATTGTCCATTGCCACCAATCAAGTTTCACCTGTAATTTTTCAGGGGCTCTTGAGGGAGAACAATATGGCTACCCGATTGCTTGTCAAGGGTAACAGTTCCACGTTCATTGCACCAGGCTCCTAGGAGAGAGTACAGCTTGTAAGGGGGTTCTGCACAGTGGCACACAGTACCGCTGCTTCTGTAGTGACTCTCCATACTCCACCATGCCAGGTGCATGGACTCTGATCCATTGGGGAATGTGTATTCCCTCTATTGCCCTATCCCTTTATCAATTGGTCGTGCCTGTAAATGGATGAGTGCAGAGAATTCTCCTGCTGCTGTCCTGGATACTAATGATGTTCTTGCTTACCCTAAACATGGGAGGATTTAGCTCGCTTATAGTTATTAGGAGACATGTTTATAGAAATTGGACAGACAAGGGGTCTGAAAATGAGAGGTGACTTATTAATCAGTGATGGTTTGACTTGTGGGATCCGCACCGATTGGCAGAATGGGCACTTCTAGAATAGTGCCTGACTGTTGCTGCATTCAACCACTAGGGGGCTTCTGGGAAGAAGCGTGTGACACTCCTCAGGCCCCTAGAGACTGCATGGGGCCCGCAGCGTCCAGGCCTGTGCCCCACCGCTCCATTCTAATAGGGATAAAAGTGTCCATTTTGCCAATCAGTGCGGGTTTCTTCTTTTTACCACACAACCCTTTAATATTATCATTATTTTTATATTCTGGAAATTGATATTGTGCTGCCATGATTTTACAGCTCTGCTTGCAGTTACTAGGATGCCAATTTCCATAAATTTCCCCAAGGTATTTTCCTATGAAGTCAGCTTCTTGTGCAGCATGAATCATGTGAAGGAAAGCTCGGTTTAATAGACTGGCTCTAACAACCACTGACGTATCAGGATCTGCTGGGTGACTACTCGTGTATGGGAGAACACTGCACAGATGGCCATTCCCTCATGTATACTTCTCCGATCCTCTTGTGGCTGAGCTGTCCTAACATAAAGGAGGACCGCTGTATGTGTACACTCTATGGACACATGTATTGGTCACCTGCCCATTACACCTACAGGAGCTTTTGACATCCCAATTTGCATCCATAGTCATTAACATGGAGATGGAGGCCCCACCATGCTCTGCAGCCAAGACAACTTGTGCTCTTCTGGGAACATTCTCGAAAAGACTTCTCCTCTTCATCTGTGGGAAGTTTTGCCCATTCATCCAGAAGAACACGTTTCCATTGCTCCAAGATCTCGTAGTGGCGGCTTTACACTATTCCATCTGACACTGTGGTGTAAGGCTTGCAATTGCTTGGCCATGGATACTTTGCCAAGAAGTTCATGATGCACCATTTTTGTACTGATGCTAATGCAGAGGAGGTTTGGACCATTGCCGTTGGAGACCTCAAAACATGAATGACTTTATGCACTGTGCGACTTAGACCAGCTACCGTCAGAGTGGAGTTGCTCAGGGCTAACACTTTGTGGCTAAGCTGCTGTGGCTTTTATATTTCAGCGTTTTAATACTACCACTCAGTCCTCAGTAAGCCATCAGATTCTCATACACACAAAAAAAATCTATTTTTTTTGTTTTTCGTCACTGTTTTGTCTCAGATTTCCTTTATCTGGGTGGTCAGGAGACCTAATAAAACCGTGGGTGAAGGTCACCTTAAAATTAATACAAGTTTTACTAGGGGGGCGAAGGTCACCTTAAAATTAATACTAGTTCTACTAGGTGACGTCCCAGTAATTGATCTATCATGTGATAATCTGCTGTAGAATATATCCCACTAACAGGAGACCACACGTCTAACATGACCGGCTAGCTGAGTGATACACGTGGGAGAGTATTGCATGTGATCACTGCCGGGCCGGTGGTTGCAGCCGGTGGTTGCTGATGTGCATCTAAACAGGATCTAGCACAATTGCTTCCTTTTAGTGTTAACATAAGCAAACATGGTGAGCGATGTTCTCTGGCTCGCCTATTATGGCAGCCTGGCATGAGTTAGTACATGTTTCACAGTGCAAGCTAAGCGCACGGTCTGCACAGAAGAATGACTTATTGTTCAATGCTGAGCTGTAAGACAATCAGTGAAGAGGAGCCTGTGTTACTCCAGAGGCCGGTATGGCTGGCGGGCTGCATGTACTTTTCTTAGTGAGGATATGGCATGAATATGTCTTCGGAGTTACTTTTGGAGCTAGTGATGCAGGCAAAGTGTTAAACTGTACTGTGCGCTATACGGTATGTGTGACAGGTGTACATCTGGACACATCTGTGTTTAGAGAATCGGAGAGCACAATTTACCCCTATTAAATAATTACTGGGCTGCTTTCATCATGTAACACTGATATAAGGGAAAGTTTCCAGCATAATGGTAAAATCACGATTGTAATCTGGTGTTGCTGTTGGACAGGTGAGCCCTATGCCCCTCCGCATCCTCAATGCTTCCTGAATCACAGAAATGCCCGGCGGCCACCATGACACTGGGTATGCACAGTCCTGGTGTCACACTGCAGACTAGCGAGCGATTCCCTCTGCAATATAGGCTACTGATGTGCTATGCTGTGGAGCCAGGGTTAGTGGCTTGGACAGTGACCCTCTGCAGGCCGATCGCAGAGGGAAGCACTCAGCCCATCAGACCCTGCACAGTGCCACAATGTCAGATCACTGCATGCCCAAAGGCAGAATGGCCCTCGTGGTATTTGGGAAGCAGGGAGACGGGGCACTACGGACACTAAAACCACGCCTCTGTGGGCGAGAGATCAGCAACTGGTCAATCTAATTACAATATGCAGGAACGCAAGATTAAAAAGCTGATTTTTACCATTACACTGGCATCTTTCCCTGAAAGACATCCTGATGGGGAATCTCGATTGAGCCCCATGGGGACAGCGATGATGTCTGTAAAGCGCTGTGGAATTAGTGGCGCTATAGAAGTGAATAAAAGAAATAAACCTCATCGTTTGCTAGAAATCAGTGTTAAATGACAAATGCAGTGCTGTAATTGGCTAATAGGGGTAAATCCTGCTGTGAGGTTCCCTTTAGGGTGATTTATTGGGAATGGCCAAGTATGAATCTGAAGAAGGCTCTTCACCACCAATTTAATAAAGTATGACAATGGCATGCTGATTCCCGTAAATTATTTTCTGTGCGTGTATTGCAGACATTTCCAAAGATTTAACTAAATTCTGTCTAGGGTTGCAGAGAAATCCACAGCAGCAAATTTACATCAAATCATTCTGTTTTTTGCCACCATTTTGTTTTTTATTTTTTTCCAGATATGAGAATGCCACTTAGTGTTTTGGCATGTTTCCAGTAACACTAGTTGTCCCTAACTGGTCTTGGCTTCCATTGATGACTTGTAAATATGCCCAGGGTGGGCCGGCTGCCGTGCAGTCTCCAGCTTGTGGTAGTAGATGCCGTCCCTGCTGATCTGTGCTGTTCACAGCCCCTGCCTCTGTCCTGCACCCTGCACATGGCTTGTGGCCATCATGTGACTGTAGGACATCGGAGTCCTGTAACGTGTACTTCTTCTCCGTGTCCTTTCATGGCAGGGGAGATATTTGGTCAGACAAACCCGTGCACTTTGCCCATAACAAACTGCTTATGATGAGTGATAAGAAGCAGCGCCGTTAGTGCTCGAGCCCTCCAGACATTGCTATTGTGTCAGAACAAGACCCGGCTGGTGTCCACTTACGACAAAGTAAGAAAGTCCCTTTTAGAAATGGGATCCAATACAGGTGTTGGTATTTACAAATTTACAAGGATGTACGGGTATTAGTTTCTGGTTTTAACAGCTGTCCGTGAGCCTAAAGATTTAACCTTTCTGTTTTTCAGGTATGCTTCCTTGTGGAAAGGCTGTTTAACACTGTACAGCGGCCGAGGAGGGGAGCTGCAGAAGATCGGAGAGTAAGTACCGCGCTTGTCCTCCTCGCCTGGTGCCCTCACTGAGGCTTTCTCTGTTCTGCCCCCAGCCGAGCTAGAAACTCCAGTGTTTCTCTAGTGTTTTGGTACAAGTGCCTCATATTCTTCCATGATCCTTTTTTCTTTCTTTTATACACACATAAGCGAGTTTGATACGTTGCATTGATGTGCTCCGATCAGAGAACCTTTTATGATTGCTTTATCATCCATTATAGTAACTTGTATTGCACATGGAAATTAACACTCGGTGTAAGATGGGAACAGAAAAAGTTCTTCTCAATTCTGACACATGTGCAGGAAATGCAGTGCAGGTCCCGCTGGGGAGCAGAATAGGGGTCTCTGGACCCCCCACCTGCCTTGTGATCTGGCCACTGTCCATTAACTCCATGGGGGAAAAAGAACGGGCTGCATATACGCACGGCTCTCTTCACTCAGAAATAACCAAGCAAGTGTATAGCGTATGTATACTTTTTAAAAGGGAACATGTCACTTTACAAAACCTACTATTTTGCTGCAGATATGGCATTAGACTGCAGGTGATCCACTTAAGAGCCTTGTGCACATGACCATATAATTCGGATGAGAGATCTGTTTACTAGAAAAACGGATTGGTCCAAGTGCAATGTTATTCAATGAGGCAGTGCAGATGAATGAACCGCAGCATATTTGGCAGGTATTTGGTCAGTATTTTACCTCAGTATTTGTAAGCCAAAACCAGGAGTGGGTGATAAATGCAGAAGTGGTGACGTGTTTCTATTACATCTTTCCTCTCATTATTCCACTCCTAGATTTGGCTTATAAATACTGAGGTAAGATACTGACCAAATATTATTATTTATTATTATTATTATTATTTATTGTTATAGCGCCATTTATTCCATGGCGCTTTACAAGTGAGGAGGGGTATACATAATAAAAACAAGTACAATAATCTTGAACAATACAAGTCATAACTGGTACAGGAGGAGAGAGGACCCTGCCCGCGAGGGCTCACAATCTACAAGGGATGGGTGAGAATACAGTAGGTGAGGGTAGAGCTGGTCATGCAGCGGTTTGGTCGATCGGTGGTTACTGCAGGTTGTAGGCTTGTCGGAAGAGGTGGGTCTTCAGATTCTTTTTGAAGGTTTCGATGGTGGGCGAGAGTCTGATGTGTTGTGGTAGAGGGTTCCAGAGTAGGGGTGATACGCGAGAGAAATCTTGTATACGATTGTGGGAAGAGGAGATAAGAGGGGAGTAGAGAAGGAGATCTTGTGAGGATCGGAGGTTGCGTGTAGGAAAGTACCGGGAGATGAGGTCACAGATGTAAGGAGGAGACAGGTTGTGGATGGCTTTGTACGTCATGGTTAGGGTTTTGTACTGGAGTCTCTGGGCAATGGGGAGCCAGTGAAGGGATTGACAGAGGGGAGAGGTCGGAGAATAGCGGGGGGACAGGTGGATTAGTCGGGCAGCAGAGTTTAGAATAGATTGGAGGGGTGCGAGAGTGTTTGAGGGGAGGCCACAGAGCAGGAGGTTGCAGTAGTCAAGACGAGAGATGATGAGGGCAAATACTGAAGATGTGAACATAGCTTTACTCAGGAAATCTGAGACTCTCCCATTCAAGTCTGAGTTTGAGGGGAAAAAAAAAATCAAGCCATACGGAGCCACAGAATAGCATCCAATTTTTACGGACTACAGTGCAATTCTGTAACTGTAAATGGTTCTGTACTTGATCACCTACTGCTGCGCAAAAAACTGATTGCATAGGCACAACAAGAGATAAAATAAAGTGTCTGACTTTTCTGGATGAAAAATGTGTGTGTGTGTACACACATAATGTATACACCCATTATATAGATATATAGTGATAGATACCCTCATGTTACCCTAACCTTACAATGTGGCCCTACAAAGGGTGTGGCCATCTGGAGAAAACAAACCTGTTTTCTCCCTGGAGTTCCTGGCTTTCAGTAATGGGGACAGGCATCTCCAGTCAGCGCTCACTGTCCTGTGAGTGGTGGCTGTAAGCATGGCCTGTCACGCATGCCCCATGACTGAAAGCTGGCGGCTCCTGAGAGACTAAGTTTGTGTCTCGGTAGCCATACTTTCAGTAAGCTGGCCAGGCAGCATTTTATCTGCTGGTGAATGGTGTGTTGAGGCGACAGACTGCCTTTATGCTCTATACACAGGATGTTTATGGGTTCTATCAGTGGGGTGTGCCTGTAAATCATCTGATGTGCCCATGATGTAGGCCATACATGTGCTTTTGGTATTTTAGATAAACAGTTTCATTTGACCGTGTTGAAAAAGTTCACATACTGCAATACTGTAAAGTGGCTAGATGGACTGTTCACTGAAACGCCCATTGTGTGTGATTCTGTGCTCTCAATTCAAGTGGCTTCTAGTGGTCAGAAATCTAAGGTTCAGCATCTGCCAATGCTTCCTAATTTCACTAGTGCCTCTGTGGAAGGATTGGGTAACGGCCTTGATAAGGGTCTGACTGCTGTAGTAAAATGTCACTTCTCCGTGTGCAAAAGTGTATGTGCTGCAGGGAAACTCTCTGCCATATCACATGTAATATATGTAAGTCGGTGATTTCATGAGGCCAGCTTCACATGAATAGATGTAAAAATCTGTTTTGTAAAAAACAAAACAAAACAAAACAAAAAACAATTAACAAAAAACAAAAAGACTTCAGCAATCTAGTTATGTACATCTGTTTTTTCATATCTTTATCGCATCCGTATGTTCATCTGCACATGATTTTGTTGCAGTTTTTACACATGAACAATTTAATGAATAATAAAGGCTAAATGGTTTCCTATATTAATAATTGTAATGGTTCTGTATGACGTACGGATGGTACCCGTATGTGATGGTTCATGTGACGCCACCATTGACTTGTGTTGGTCCCGCTGTCCGTATGCTACCTGTTTTGCATACAGACATTTATACTCATCTGGACAAGCCTTAATACTAAGTAAATACCCTTCCTCTCCTTACTGTTACATGAGGTCTTCTCAATCTTTATTTAATTTCTTTTTCATATAAACCTTGTTCTTGTTCTCCCAGTAACCCTACTCCCTCATTCCATGATTGCACGGCACGACCTAGATAACTGGCAGAATGAAACAAAAACTTGTAGTACCATAAAAACCTAGGAACTAAGCAGTGCGGTGAGCTTGGGTCTATTGATTCATCTGTAATGACCTACGCAGGATTTATTTTGCATACTGGTCTCATTACTTTTCAATCATGATCTGTGCAGAGTTTTCATTAACTATTTCTGAACTCCAAGAGCGGTGATGGCAAAAGTTGCCTCCCTTGCTTGTGTATAAAGGTTGCACTGCCTTCTGCCTCTTTCCCTGCACCAAGTTTCAGGAGTTTATTGAAAAGTATAAGATAAGCCGTTTAGCTGCCGCTGCTTCCACCCTGTGGTGAATGTGCAGAACTGCATGCTGTCACTGAGGACACTGCTTATACAAGCACACATTGAACGCAGCTGCTGTGCGCCTCCTGGCTCTCTGGCTTAGGGGAGATGTAGAAAACTACATGCAAAGGTCTGCAATATGTCGCTGACTGCCATTGAGTTTGTGATTGGGGAGGAAGAACTGCTTTTGCTTAAAGGGCATTTAATCTTGCTATTTCCTGCAGTTTTTCTCCCAGCCGCTCGCTGTGTAGGGATCAGTCATATTAGATGAGCACAGCCGCGCATGGAAAAGCTCAATACATTAAAGTCCCCCTTTTTTAGCATAGTACCTATAGTTATCACTGCTGTCTGGTCCATGGTCACCTGCAACAAGTCCAGATTTCTATACAGGCAATGATCCCTCACAAGTGGGCAAGGGTTTTATGGTGCTGATTCTAGGTGGCATCTGCACCTGCCGTTGTGTGGCTGTTTAATGGTCTTTCAGAACAAACTTGTCTTCACTGTTCTGGTTTAATGTGACATGACTAGCAGCATGGAAATCTAAAGCCCCCTATTCACAGGCCACCGCAATGGGAGCTACCACCCACTCCCCTGACCCAAGGGTGCACGCTCTAGGGCTGTGAAAAGGTACAGCCACCTCCTTGCTAGGCAGATAATGGCCGCGATGGATCAGCTAGAAGACGGGCATGGTGACGAGGCTGTTACTTTTGGGATATTTGCTTTGTGGGCAGGGCTGTGGAGTCAGTCCATTTTGGTGGAGTTGGTATAAAATGGACCAACTCCCAAAATATATAGTAAATTGGGTTCAGTGCAGGATGTGCAGAATATTTTTCAGAAGAATTTGGGAAAGTTCTGAAATGTCTGTTCTGTTCCTGATCCAAGCTTTTACCTGAGATGAATCTGCATGGTGCATTTCTGCATATTTACAATTAGTTACTATGTTCTAAAGTTGTATTCCAATAAACCTATTGTATCATGATGGTGATGACAAGCCTGAGGTTACCATTTTACTACAGTAAGTAAATGTATCACTTAACCATTAGCCATGTATTAGGGAGTCGGAGTCAGTGGGAGGTTTGGCTTGCTGACTTCACAGCTTAATCCTCTTTCACACTTCAGTCTTCTGGCGTCTGTCAAAATCCGTTGTCGCGACGGATCTGTCAAAAATAATGAAAAACTGAAACAGCGGATCTGGTTTTTCATCCATTTCTTTTGTTTGTTTTTTCTCCGACGGATCCGTTTTCTCATATCTCCAAATGAGAGGCTCCCAAACGTGATTGGCTACTGGAAAATAATGGAAACCTATAATTGAGTGTTTTAACACCCCATCTTTGAGAGGTTGCAGAGCAAGTGACCGATTGCTGGCTGGCAGAACTCTGGCTGGCTGGCTCGCAGGCAGGTTGCTGGCAGGCTTCTTGCTGGCACGTTGAGGAATGAAGCCACATGGCAGGTTTAGATTTGGGGCTGTCTGGCCAATTGGCTACTAAATACAGATTTGGAGCATGCTCCGTGTGTGGGAATAAAACCAAAACCCGAAATCCGTCGCTGGATTCCGTCATTTGATGGACAGTGATGATCCTGCGCCAGTAGGCTTCCATTCTAGCCAACGATGGACGCCGCTGGATCCGTCGCTGTCTGACTTTTCGACGCAGACAAAAAGCGTTACTTTGTCTGTCCTCTCCAGACGACGGATAAACAAATTCCGACGGATCCAGCGCACGACGGACGAAACGGGAGGCCATCCGTAATCCGTCGCTAATACAAGTCCAGCGGGCAAATTCGCTGGATCAGTATTTCTCACAAAATGACTGATTTTGACTGAAACAAAAAGATTGAAGTGTGAAAGAGGCCTTAGTTTGTTGGAACATTGTTTCCCTTTCAGGTCAGAGAACGCTATGTATAGAAAGCTTGCAGAAGAACATGCTTTTAGTTCAATTTTGTCATCCCTACGTGTTTGTTTTTTGTTTTTTTTTCTTGTTGTAAGATGAAGAAAAGATTATAATTTTCCTTAAAGGGAATGTCACCACATTTGACTTGCCATAAACTATTAATATTGGCATATAGGCTATAAACTGCTGAAATCAGTCCTCCCTGTGTGCCTCATATCAGATGCCTTGTTGTGGATAAATCATCTTTTATCACTTTATATAAATGACCCATTCCTGGCTCTTGAGAGGATGCTGCCTGGAAGATAACTCTACCTCCAGAGCTTATTTTACATATAGGATAGTTACCAGTGTGAGGCAAGTAACCAACATGGAAAAGGAGATGCAAAATGGCTGATCTCGGTGCAGAGCTGTGTGATTTATACCTGACACATCTGCAGGTTCCTCTCAGCCTCCATCTCAAAGGCTGACAGGGTTGCAATATTGTTACAATACAGCAGAGCTCAGGGAGCTGCCAAAAGTATGTCTGTAAGAAGGCAAGTTTAACTTCTCCTGTTCTTTGTTGGTTACTTGTCTCACGCTGGTAACTCCCCTTCATGTAGGATAATCTCTGGAGGCAGAGTTATCTTCCAAGGCAGTGTTCTCCCCAGAGCCTGGAAAAGGGGTCATTTGTATAAAGTGATAAAAGATGACTTCTCCACAACAAGGCATCTGATATGAGGCACACAGGAGGAATGTTTTTTTCTTTTTTCAGCAGTCTATAACCTGTATGTTTATATTAATAGTTAGGTCAAATGTGGTGACAGATTCCCTTTAAATCATTCCAAAAACCAAGGCAAAAATATTGTATGTGCTGCGAATACACAATTCCTACCCCTGCAATATAACTTTGGGCCAAAAACCTCATCATGGGTAAACTATGCAAAACCCCATGCAGGATACTTGTAGATTTATTGTATTTAAGATTGATAAGAAAAATGGAAGTTGCAAATTCAGTGGCTGAAACTATATATGTATTTGCATTTTGGTGTTGTGGCCACGTGGTTTAGCTAGTTCTTGTATTGCATTGGGTTATGCCAGTTGGCAGTGGGAGCAGGTGCTAAAACTTTACTTCCAGCTATTCCTCACTCATCCCCTGTACACTGTGAGCCCTCGTGGGCAGGGTCCTCCCTCATTCTGTACTTGTGTGTGCTCATGTTTATTGTACTTGTCTATGTATGCCCCTCTTTTCACATGTAAAGCACCATGGAATAAGTGGCTCTATAAAAATTATTATTAACATCAATAGTAAAAATCTGTTTTTTGGGGGGTTTTATCAAAACACAGCATGCAGTATCTTTTGCAATTTTTCTTAAGGGGCTGCTCAATAGAATTTCTAACTCCTGGATATTGCTTCAATCTGCAGGAATTTTTTTCCAGGTCTTTAATTATGCTGTGAAAAAAAAAAAAAAATTACACATTTTTGCAGCAATCCACTACTCATAACAAATTTAAAGGAGTTGTTCCTAGTGATGAGCACACATGCTCTCATAAGGTGTTAGAGGGTCATGTTCAGGTGCTAACTGAGGGTCTTCGCCGTGCTCGAAAAATATGGTCGAATCCCCGCGGCTGCATGTTTCGCTGCTGTTTGATAGCCGCAACACATACAGGGATTGCGTAACGTAACAATGTCACACAGTCCCCAGGAGAGCCAGCACCGACCCTGTTGGAACGACGCCGGAGGGGAGTGTAAGTGTTATGTTACTGCAGGCAAACAAATTGAGAAGGGATTGTTCGAGTAGTGGACAACCCATGTAAGAATCCAAGAATGATGCCTTGGATAAGATGATAAAGCAATCTGGAAAACCTCAATGTTTAGTCTTGTGGGTTTGGTGAATGTCCTGCTCGTAGCTTAGGTAGTTTAAGTTTCCTTCATAATTGATCAGTTCCCTGAGCTTGAGATGGATTCTCTTTTTAGATGTGTTTTGTTCACTTTTTCCCCTTATGTCCCTCATTTTCCCAACTCTAGGTTTTGTATGGTGTATTCAGAAGTGCCAAACTTTAGTGAACCCAATCCAGACTTCACCAACCCACAACAGAAAGCCAATCCAAATAAATCCGTAAGTTGTTTTTTAAAAGCAGAAATAAAATGAGTCCTTAAAAGGGAACTTGTCAGCTGTTTTCATGTTGCCCAAATCACTGGAAGTTTGTCAATTACAGGAAATAATTATTTGATCCCTTGCTGATTTTGTAAGTTTGCCCACTGACAAAGACTTGAATAGTCTATAATTGTAAGGGTAGGTTCATTTTGACATTAAAAGAATATAAAAAAATTTAATCCAGATTACCACATTGTATAAATTTATTTGCATTTTGCAGTGAGAAATAATTATTTGATCCCACTGGCAAACAAGACTTTATACTTGGTGGCAAAACCCTTGTTGGCAAACACAGCAGTCGGATGTTTTTTGTAGTTGATGAGGTTTGCGCACATATCAGGAGGAATTTTGGTCCACTCCTGTTTGCAGATCATCTCTAAATCATTAAGATTTTGAGGCTGTCGCTCGTCAACTCAGAGCTTCAACTCCCTCCCTAAGTTTTCTGTGGGATTAAGGTCTGGAGACTGGCTAGGCCACTCCATGACCTTAATGTGCTTCTTTTTGAGCCACTCCTTTGTTGCCTTGGCTGTATGTTTTGCGTCATTGTCTTGCTGGAAGACCCAGCCACAACCCATTTTTAATGTCCTGGCGGAGGGACGGAGGCTGTCACTCAGGATTTTATGGTACATGGCTCCATCCATTCTCCCATTGATGCGGTGAAGTAGTACTGTGCCTTTAGCAGAGAAACGCCCTCAAAACATAATGTTTCCACCTCCATGCTTGACAGTGGGGATGGTGTTCTTTGGGACATAGGCAGCATTTCTCTTCCTCCTAACACGGTGAGTTGAGTCAATGCCAAATACCTCAATTTGTCTCATCTGATCACAGCACCTTCTCCCAGTCACTCACAGAATCATCCAGGTGTTCGTTGGCAAACTTCAAATGGGCCTGCACATGTGCCTTCTCGAGCAGGGGGACCTGGGGGTCACTGCAGGATTTTAAACCTTTCCAGCTTAATGTGTTACCAATGGTTTCTTGGTGAATGTGGCCCCAGCTGCCTTGAGATCATTAACAAGTTTCCCCCCCCCCCCGTGTAGTTTTAGGCTGATCTCTCGCCTTTCTCATGATCAAGTATACCCCACAAGGTGAGATTTTGCATGGTGCCCCAGATCGATGTTGATTGGCAGTCATTTTGTATTTCTTCCATTTTTATACCATTGCGCCAACAGTTGTCGCCTTCTCACCCAGCATCTTACTTATGGTTTTGTAGCCCATTCCAGCTTTGTGCAGGTCTTATGCTCTTGTCCCTGACATCCTTAGAAAGCTCTTTGGTCTAGCCCATGTTGTAGAGGTTAGTCTGACTGATTTGAGTCTGTGGTCAGGAGTCTTTTATACAGGTGACTATGTAAGACAGCTGTCTTTAATGCATATAACGAGTTGATTAGGGGCGTCTGACTGGTCTGTAGGAGCCAGAACTCTTAATGGTCGGTAAGGGATTAAATACTCATGTCCCACTGTAATATGCAAATAAATTTATACAATGTCATTTTTTATATTCTATCTGTGTTAAAATTTAACCTACCATTAAAATTACAGACTGTTCAGTGTCAGTGGGAAAACTTACAAAATCAGCAAGGGATCAAATACTTATTTCCTTTACTGTATACATGTCTCCTCATCAATTGTTTTCTCCCAAACACTGTGCCGGTTTATGGAAAAGAGCTCTTAAATGGCTCTGCCATGGGGAGACGTGTCCTCTAAGCAGCCTCTCCTTATTTACTTATAGGGAGAGACCTGACTATCTGCAGACCCTGGAGGGTAGATGCCAGTGGGATATGCTGACGAGGCTACTTTATTTCATTTTTTTCATGCCATTTTTCTATAAAATATTGCAGTATTCTAAAATAAAATATAGCTGCTTTTTTCATGATCTAGCCTGGTCTGTCCAAACTGCTCACAGGTTCCTTTTCCATATGTGAGTAAATGTATCATTTTGTATAAAATTTGTCTAATTGTCAAATTGACTGTAGGCAACTTTATCAGCAGCCAAATAAATGGCGTTTGTGCACAGATGGACACATGGCCTGTAGTATGTCATGTGCAGAGACCACTGATATGTCCAAGGGTTGCACTTTCCTCTAATTGTGCTTTCTTATGATGTCTGAAGCTGGTGGTATACGGTGATCAGATAGGATCGGTGATGAATGAATTACAAATTTGGTATTAAAGGGTATTCCAAAGTTTGACATTTTCTTCTATCCATGGGTGGTCTGACCACTGGGACCCCACAAATCCCAAGAGCTGGAAATAAGAAGAGCCATGTGTGAATATGGAGTGGTGGTCTTGCATGTACACTGCAGCTCCATTCCTTCTAATGGCAGTGGCATACCAGCCTCTCGCTGCACTGTGCTATCCCTCATGGTCCCATAAGGAAAAAAAATTCACATGAGGCTGTTTCTCTGGACTGGTGGGGTCCCGGCTGTCAGTCCCTAGGGGATAACTTTTCCATCGCTTATCACTTGATCATTCCCTTTTTAAGCCAGCTTTTGACACTTTGGGTGTCCTTGATTCCAGTTTTCAAGTAGTACTGAAAAATGGAGTCTACCTTTCAATGCATTTTGGAGGGTTTGCACTTTACTTTCTAATGGGTATAATAAAATGCACGTTGTCTTCCAGGTACATATGGATCAAAGCAATAATTCCCCACCAAACAATGGTAAGTGCATGGCCGCTTTAGTTTAAGAATTATTATTTTTTTTTTAACCTGCCACCAGCACTTGGAAAAGCCACGTTGGAACACCACGCTTTATTTTAATGTAAAGTGTTTAAAAAAAATAAATAAAAAAAAATCAGCACAACTTTTATAAAGTGAACCTGTCAGCAGATTTTGCCGCTATAAGATGCGGCCACTGCTTTTCAGGGCTTATCTACAGCATTCTATAATACTGTATAGAAGCCCCCGATCCGACCTGGAAGTGAAGAAAAATAAGTTAATATACTCACCCAGGTGCGGTCCGATGGGTGTCGCAGGGCCGGGTCCAGCGCCTCCCATCTTTTTGTGATGCTGCCCTCCTGGTTCTTCATGGCTCCCAGACATCGCTCTCCTGCGCAGGCGCACTTATCTTCTCTGCTAAGAGCAGAGTAAAGCACTGCAGTACGTTCCTCTGCCCTCAACAGGGCAGATAAGTACGCCTGCGCAGGAGAGTGATGCCGGGGAGCCATGAAGAACCAGGAGGGCGGCGTCACAAGAAGATGAAAGGCGCCGGACCCGGTCCTGCGACACCCATCAGACTGGACCGCCCTGCAGGTGAGTATAATATAACTTATTACTCTGTCGCCTCATTGGGGGACACAGGACCATGGGTGTTATGCTGCTGTCCACTAGGAGGCAACACTATGCATAATCTGAAAAAGATTAACTGTGGCTCCTCCTGTGCAGTATACACCCCTGGACGGCATCAGCCTTCTCCAGTTTTTGCTTAGTGTCGCAAAGGAGGCACACCTAAGATTTTTACTCCGTTTTTACTCCGTTTCCCGTTTTCCGATGGGATTACAGATGAAGAAAAGAGGGTCTCCTGTGAGACTCCCGGCATGGCTCCTTCCTCGGCCCCCTATTATGGGGTGCCCAGTTGAAGTTGAGATGGCTATTCCCCAACCTCTCGGGTGTTGGTTCGAAGTCGAGACCCCCCTCCTTCCCCAATTCCTTTTGGTCTCTGGGTTGAGGTCGAGGCGAGGATAAAGGCCCCTGAAGGTGTGACAAAAGCACCCTCCCTATCCCCCTCTGGGGGTATTAGGTTGAGACACCTCAGGTAGGGCCTGTACAGGCAGCATCCTACAGCTCCCAGCAATGGGCCAGCATACTGCGCCTGCATCCACGGACCCCAGCCCAGCTGCAGGCTCCTGTTGGGGCCGGGGGGAGTGCAGGCAGCCATGGCACATACAGACACAGGGCTCCCTGCGTCCCTGTCTCTGTGGCAGCACCAGCTCTATACTGCCTCAGGGGGACCCCAGCCGGGCTCCCCCTTCCGCTTATAGCCCCACCGCCATCCTGCCTTCAAATCTGGAGGGGTCCGGTTCAGATCCGACCCCCTCCCGGACTTTCGCGCCGGCCTGGAGCCCTTCTGGGCCTCAGGCATCTAATTTAGGCCCCGGCTTCGGCCTAGCTGAAGCAGCAGCTTCCTCTCCGCCCCCCGGATGACAAATATGACACTCTACAGTGTCATACAAGGGGCGGATCGAGACAGAGGGCGGGTTTTTTTATAGCCTTGCCGCCTTTTTCCAGCTCTCCGCCCCCTTCTCCTCCTCTCTCCTCTGTCTCTGCAGCCATTTTCGGCTGCAGATTAACCCTGCATCTCCCGGTCTGCAGGACCAGGACCAGGCAGCCAGTCTCCGGGGGGCACAGGACTGTGGATTTTCGGCGCTGGACCTAGGGGTACACTGGTGGGGTAAGATCACAGCTGGGTTATCTTTACTCAGCTGTGAATCCATATTACCTATAAGGCTCCCCTGTAGGTTCTCTACCCCTGTAAGGTCCATCTGCTGGCAGCACTTCTGCACTCTGTGCACTATGCCGGGCTCAAGGTCTAAGAGAACCAGGCAGAACTGCTATTATGCATTCTGCACAGCCTGCGGGACCGCTCTCCCCAGTAGCAGCACGTACCCGCATTGTCAGAACTGTATACAAACTACTGTCACACAAGAAGCCCCTGCCAATGCCTCGGTGTCTAATGCCACACCGGAATGGGCTACTCAGATATCGCAATCTATGACGCAGTCTATAGATAACTAACTTCCACATTGCTTCAGGCTCTGCAGGGTCATGCCCCGGCTATGACCGTTACCCAGCAAAGGGAGAGCTTGACTCAGGAACAAGATGACCCTGGCACATCCACGTCTAGGTCACGACGCAAGCGGATCCATACATCAAGTCCATCTGCGTCATCCCATAGCACACGGTCATCCCCCTCTAGGGAGAGACACCGTTGCTCCAGGTCATCTAGACCGTCCCATTCCAGGGACAGACAATGCAGATCTCCGCAATCACCAACCGGAGAAGGTCTCCTCCCCAGCTCACCTAGCAGGGGACGCCTCAGTGATACACAGGATTCGGAAGGCATCTGCGTCTCTGACTCAGACAGAGAAACGGAGGGGTCCCTGATCCCAATCCCTCCTAGCAATACAGCGCTAGTTGAGGACATAATATCGTCCATCCATCGGGTGCTGGTCATTTCTGATCCGCCATCAGAGGCCCCGGAACATCAGACTTCCTTTGAAGGACCTCTGAAGCCGCCTAAGGTTTTCTCTAACCACCAGAGTTTAAGGCGATCCTTAAAAAACAGCTCTCACAGCCTGAGAAAAAATTTGCTAATCGCAAATATCTGGAGGCGAGGTGCCCCTTCCCACAGAAGGACACCAAGGAATGGACAGATCCACCTGAAGTGGATCCCCCAGTCTCTAGGCTGGCAGCACAGACCCTCCTTACACCGCCAGATAGCTCAACCCTCAGGGACGCAGCAGACTGGCAGGTAGAACGCATGGCTCGTTCAATTTTCAAGGCAGCAAGGGCATCCATGGCTCCTGCGTTCGCTTCAGCTTGGGCTGCCAAGGCCATCCTGGCCTGGGCAAAGAATCTACAAGCCTTCCAAGCATCCGCTCCTCAACTGTCGGACCAAGCGGTTCAATTGCAGTTGTAGCAGATTACATGCTCCATGCAGCTCTGGTTTCAGCAAGGGGAGTCGCGGGGATAGCATCAAACCCCATCAGGCGTATCCTCTGGCTGCGGGAATGGAAAGCGGACGCAGCCTCAAAGAAGTCCCTCACGCACCTCCCCTACCTCAGTGGGAGACTTTTCGGTGAACAGTTGGATACTCTGAGATCCAACGCCACAGGGGGTAAGAGTACTTCTCTTCCCCAACTGAAACCTAAACGCACTTACCAGAAGCGTAACCAAACTCTATTCCGATCCTTTCGGAATTCCTCCGGCTGGTCCGTCTCACGTCCAGTACAAAATCGTAATCGTTCCCCACGCAGGGACAACTCACGATCGACGCAAAGGTCGGACAAGACCTGGCAGTCAAAAGCAGGCCAGTCTAAGCCCAGAGGAGGAAAATCTCAGACTTTCTCTTCCTCATGACTCACGGACTCCGGAAGACACCACACCGGTAGGCGGCCGACTTTTGCTCTTTCATCAAGTATGGCTGCCTATTACAGAAGACAGGTGGGTCATGGAACGTGTCTTCCGGATACAAAATAGACTTCACCTCCAACCCACCGGACAGGTTCTTCCTCTCTGTCCCCCCAAAACCGCCAGCCAAGGCTCGAGCCTACCACCAAGCGGTCTCCTCGCTTTATTAATCAGGAGTCATAGTACCGGTACCCACGACCGACCGCTTCCGAGGGTTCTACTCCAATCTGTTCGTAGTTCCCAAGAAAGGAGGCAGCGTACGGCCCATACTAGACCTAAAACAGCTCAACAAATATGTACGGGTCCGTCACTTCCGCATGGAGTCCCTTCGGTCCATCACTGCGTCCATGGAGAAGGGAGAATATCTCGCCTCCATAGACATACAAGACACATACCTGCATATACCCATTGCACCTGCCCATCAGAGGTTTCTCAGGTTCGCAATAGGCCAGGACCACTACCAATTCGTGGCTCTCCCCTTTGGACTCGCCACGGCTCCCAGAGTGTCACCAAGGTCATGGCAACAACCATGGACATCCTGCATTCCAGAGGCATAGTAGTCGTTCCATACCTGGACGATCTACTCATCAAGGCTCCCACCTTCAAGGTTTGCGAGCTCAGCGTCTCAATCACAACCGATACTCTCTGTTGTATGGGCTGGTTAATCAACCTACAAAGTCATCACCAACTCCGAGTCAGTCCCTGACCTTCCTGGGAATGTTATTCAACACTTCCAGGGGTCTAGTGCTCCTTCCCAAGGACAAGGCACTGGCCCTCCGACTAGCAGATGAAGAAAAGAGGGTCTCTTGTGAGACTCCCGGCATGGCTCCTTCCTCGGCCCCCTATTATGGGGTGCCCAGTTGAAGTTGAGATGGCTATTCCCCATGCTGCTCCTTCCCCAGTCCCTCGGGTGCTGGTTCGAAGTCGAGACTCCCTTCCCCAATTCCTTTTGGTTTCTGGGTTGAGGTCGAGGCGAGGATAAAGGCCCCTGAAGGTGACAATAGCACCTTCCCTTTCCCTCTCTGGGGGTATAGGTTGAGACACCTCAGGTAGGGCCTGTACAGGCAGCATCCTACACCTCCAAGCAATAGGCCAGCACACTGCGCCTGCATCCAGGGACCCCGGCTCAGCTGGGGGCTCCTGATGGGCAAGTGGTCCTCAGCGGAAGCGTCCATGCCCATCAACATCCTGAAAATTCGTGCCATCCTTCTGGCATTGAGGGCTTTCCATCACTTACTGGCAGCCTCTTACATCAGGATACAGTCGGACAATACCACGACTGTGGCATATGTGACTCATCAAGGGGGGACCCGCAGTACCCAAGCGACGCGGGAAGTGTCATATGTCCTCCGCTGGGCGGAGGACACAGGGTCGGTCCTTCGGCGGTCCACGTTCGGGTGTGGACAACTGGGAAGCAGACTTCCTCGGCCGACAAGGAATAGACTCGGGAGAGTGGTCTCTCCATCCCAAAATTTTTCATCAGATCTGTCTCCGCTGGGGGACCCCGGATGTGGACCTAATGGCATCCCATTTCAATGCCAAGGTCTCCAACTTCATTGCCTGAACTCACGATCCGCGGTCGCTCGGAGCAGTCGCTCTGGTTCAGGACTGGACTCAGTTCCAGCTTCTGTATATTTTTTCCACCTCTCCCCCTGATATCCAGAGGGTGAGGAAGATCAAACAAGAGGGAGTTTCAACTATCCTCATTGCAGCGGACTGGCCCAGACGCACATGGTACGCCGACATCGTACAACTCACAGCAGACGCCCCCTGGCGTCTCCCCGACCGCCACGATCTTCTATCACAAGAGCCGTTCTACCACCAGAACTCAAGGGCTCTCAACTTGATGGCGTGGCCCTTGAGACCTGGGTTCTAACCCAGGCAGGGTTCTCGACAGAGGTCGTTGCAACCATGATCAGAGCACGGAAATCGGCCTCTGCCAAGATGTATTACCGTACCTGGAAAGTTTTCTTTACCTGGTGCGAATCTCGTGGCTAGGTTCCACTCCCTTATTCCCTACCCAAAGCTCTTGGTTTTCTCCAAGCGGGTCTGGAAGCCAGTCTGTCATTGGGCTCGCCTAAAGCCAGGTGTCAGCCCTCTCAGTGCTTTTTCCAGAAGCGCATTGCTACCAAGCCGCAAGTAAGGCCTTTTCCTTCAGGGGGTTCCCCGATTGGTTCCCCCCTACAGACGACCACTAGAAACGTGGGACCTCATCCTGGTCCTGACAGCATTGCAGGAACCACCCTTCGAACCCTTAAGGAGGTCCCGCTCCGCCGCCTTTCCCAGAAAGTGGTTTTTTTTTTGGTTTTTTTTCCTGGTGGCACTCACCTCGCTACGCAAGGTGTCTGAACCGACAGCACTCTCATGCAGACGGCCTTTCCTGGCTTGTCACCAGGCCAAGGTAGTTCTTCGTACGGTCCCATCCTTCCTTCCGAAGGTTGTGTCAGACTTCCAACTCCATGAGGAAATTTCACTACCATCCCTTTGTCCGGTTCCGGTTCATAGAGTGGAGAAGGCTCTGCATACGCTTGACCTTGTCAGGCCTTTGCGTATATACGTGTCTAGGACTGCGTCCTTCCGGAGGTCTGATTCTCCTTTCCTCCTTCTGGAAGGCGGCCACAAGGGTAGGCCAGCTTCCAAAAGCTACTCTTGCCAGGTGGATCAAATCCACCATACAAGAGGTGTACCGCCTTAAGAATCTTCCTCTTCCAGCCGGTATTACGGTACACTCTACACGGGCGGTAGAGGCCTCCTGGGCCATTCGGCACCAGGCTTCGGCACAACAAGTGTGTAAAGCGGCCACTTGGACTAGCTTACACACATTTACTAAACACTACAGGGTTCATACCCAGTCCTCAGCGAGCCTGGGTAGATGTGTCCTGCAGGCGGCGGTGCCCTAAGTGTACGGGCCTGTCTGCACAATATTCGTTCATTGCTTCCCACCCAGGGACTGCTTTAGGACGTCCCATGGTCCTGTGTCCCCCAATGAGGTGACAGAGTAAAGGAGATTTTTGTGTACTCACCGTAAAATCTTTCTCTAAGGGTACCGTCACACAGTACCATTTTGATCGCTACGACGGTACGATTCGTGACGTTCTAGCGATATCGTTACGATATCGCAGTGTCTGACACGCAGCAGCGATCAGGGATCCTGCTGAGAATCGTACGTCGTAGCAGATCGTATGGAACTTTCTTTCGTCGCTTGATCACCCGCTGACATCGCTGGATCGTTGTGTGTGACAGCGATCCAGCGATGTGTTCGCTTGTAACCAGGGTAAACATCGGGTAACTAAGCGCAGGGCCGCGCTTAGTAACCCGATGTTTACCCTGGTTACCAGCGTAAACGTAAAAAAAACAAACCGTACATACTTACATTCCGGTGTCTGTCCTCCGGCGTCTCAGCTTCTCTGCAGTGTGAGCGCCGGCCGGAAAGCGAGCACAGCAGTGACGTCTGACGTCACCGCTGTGCTTTCCGGCTATGGCGCTTTACACAGTGGAGAGAAGCAGAACGCCGGGGACAGACACCAGAATGTGAGTATGTACTGTTTGTTTTTTTTACGTTTACGCTGGTAACCAGGGTAAACATCGGGTTACTAAGCGCGGCCCTGCGCTTAGTTACCCGATGTTTACCCTGGTTACCGGGGACTTCGGCATCGCTCCAGCGCCGTGATTGCAACGTGTGACCGCAGTCTACGACGCTGGAGCGATATTCATACGATCGCTGCGACGTCACGGATCGTGCCGTCGTAGCGATTAAAATGGTACTGTGTGACGGTACCCTTAGCCTATAATTGGGGGACACAGCTCCCACCCTGTTGCCCTTTCCGGGCTGTTGTAACTGTTGAGTTCTCATATTGTTTCTTGAGCTCGTACATAGTTGCCTTCTTACAGGCATAATTATGTTATTCATGTTACGTTCCTCCTACTGCTTTGGCACAAAACTGGAGAAGGCTGATGCCGTCCAGGGGTGTATACTGCACAGGAGGAGCCACAGTTAATCTTTTTCAGATTATGCATAGTGTTGCCTCCTAGTGGACAGCAGCATAACACCCATGGTCCTGTGTCCCCCAATTAGAGGCTAAGAGAGAGAGATTTTACGGTGAGTACACAAAAACCTCCTTTTTTCTTCACTTGCAGGTTGGACCAGGAGCTTATATACAGCATTATAGAATGCTGTAGATAAGACCTGAAAGGCAGTGGTCACATCTTATAGCGGCAAAATCTGCTGACAGGTTCCCTTTAAAGGGTTGACGTACCATGGCAACTTTACTTTATTCCTTGAAAATTCTATCCTTTGGATAAGTGCTAACTTTCTGTGCCTTGTGCGCTCATCATGAGGATCCCTACGAACGCTAGAATGGGGAGTCCACATCCCTAATTCTTCCAGGAGTGGACGGGGAGCCTCCCTGCGGCCACTATACTGCTGAGTGCTGTGATGTTCATTGATCTGATATTGATGATAAACCATCAATATTAAGTACTGGACAATACATTTCAGTATATGTATACAGTGGGTTGGAACACCTTGCTAAAGACAATTTTACATAATGACTGTGTTCAGTCCAAGAGTTGAAGGAGGTATTTTTTTTTCTTCTGTGATAAATCAAGACTTCAAGTGTCGATGAAAACTTTTTAATTTTTTTGTAATAAGATATATATTAAAGTAACCATCAAGGAAGAAAAAGCTGTAGACTACAAACAGGGGATCACCAAAATAGATGCTAAATATTTTTATTGAATACAAAAAGCAAACACACAGTATAAAAACAATTAAGTCACACAAACCTGACAGATGGAAAACCCAAAATAGCTTGTAATAAAGCTTAGAGCAACCCCTCCCTTGGCCTATGCACATAATATAGAATAATGACTGCCCACTGTTCACAAGCAAAGTTATAACCTGTTGATGTTGAAAATTTGACTAAACATATACAGAGCTAGATGAACCACTATCCATGTGGAGAAAGTGTGTAAACGTGCCATACAGGGACTATCTTGCACCAATACCCCTATAAAATGCACTGCAAATACCAACTGATCAATGGCTGCTCAAAAAAATAGTGCAGTAAGAAGGTAGCAACGCAAAAAAATGCACAAAGGGGAACTTATACCTGGAAGGTCAGTATAACAGAGGGGTAAATCCCCCACTAACTGCTAGAAAGATATGAAAGGCAGATAATACCAAAGAGACACTTGGTGCAGCAAAGATGCCGACTGAGATGATTAAATAGGTAGTAAATACAGACCACAAACGTCACCTAAAGTGCACAAAGCCAAGGCACGGGGGACCCCTGGAGATGCCCGACCCGTATCGCCACCGCAAGATATATTAAAGGGACTCTGTCACCCCCTCCAGCCGTTATAAACTAAAAGAGCCACCTTGTGCAGCAGTAATGCTGCATTCTGACAAGGTGGCTTTTAGTTATTGGTGCAGTCAAAGCAGAAATAAAGCGTTTTATAATTTCGCAAAAATACCTGTCCTTAGTCCTGGAGGCTGGTCTTAACCCCCCTGGTGCACACGCCACACTGCTGTCACTCAAGGCTTTTTTGGCGCCAGGCGCCGCCCCCTCCTCGCCGTTTTTAAATCAAATCCGGCGCCTGCGCTGTTTTGTTCTGCCTGGGGCAGGCACAGTGAACGCTACCCGTCTGACCTCAGATGCAGTCTCGATCAGCTGAAGATACGCTGTAAGGCGAGGGACCTGGGTGAGTGGCTGACACACGCAGTGCGCATGCCCAGGAATCCCAGCCCCGCACTGTGCATAATGCATGACACATTGCGGGGCTGGGATTCACAAGCTGGGTGGCCGCACAGGCGCAGTCTGCGAGACTGCATCTGAGGTCAGACGGGCAGCGCTCACTGCGCCTGCCCCAGGCAGAACAAAACCGCGCAGGTGCCGGATTTGATTTGAAAACCGCGCGGAGGGGGCGGCGCCTGGTACCGAAGAAGCCTTGAGTGACAGCAGTGTGGCGTGTGCAGCAGGGGGGTTAAGACCTGCCTCCAGGACTAAGGACAGGTATTTTTGCGAAATTATAAAACGCTTTATTTCTGCTTTGACTGCACCAATAACTAAAAGAGCCACCTTGTCAGAATGCAGCATTACTGCTGCACAAGGTGGCTTTTAGTTTATAACGGCTGGAGGGGGTGACAGTCCCTTTAACCCCTTACCGACCTGTGACACAGCGTATGCGTCATGAAAGTCGGTGCCAATCCGACCTGTGACGCATATGCTGTGTCACAGAATGATCGCGTCCCTGCAGATCGGGTGAAAGGGTTAACTCCTATTTCGCCCGATCTGCAGGGACAGGGGGAGTGGTACTTTAGCCCAGGGGGGGTGGCTTTGCCCCCACGTGGCTACGATCGCTCTGATTGGCTGTTGCACTTTCAACAGCCAATCAGAGCAATTTGCAATATTTCACCTATGAAAAAGGTGAAATATTGCAATCCAGCCATGGCTGATGCTGCAATATCATCGGCCATGGCTGGAAAACCTGATCTGCCCCCCCACCGCCACCGATCGCCTCCCCAGTCGTCCGTTATGTGGCCCGGTCCTCTCCGTCCTCCTGCCCGCTCCTTCCTTGCTCCGATCCACCTCCCCTGTGCTCCGATCCACCCCCCGAGCTCCCCCCCTTACCCCCACATACTTACCGAGCCTCCCGGTGTCGGTCCGTCTCCTCCCTGGGCGCCGCCATCTTCCAAAATGGCGGGCGCATGCGCAGTACGCCCGCCGAATCTGCCTGCCAGCAGATTCGTTCCATGTACATTTTGATCACTGTGAAAAAAAATGTAAATGACCCCCCCCCCCCCCTTTATCACCCTTATAGCTAGGGACAACAATAAAATAAAGAAAATATATATATATATAATATTTTTTTCCCCACTAGGTTCAGAACCAGGGTTAGGGTTTTCTGGTCCTCTGTGGATTTTTCCTTAGGGTTAGGGTATTCTGGTCCTCTGTGAATTTTTCCACAGCGCATTTGATAAATTTGCAGTGTAAAACCGATGCGGACTTATCGCGGATTCAACGTGGTTTTTCTGCAGATTTCACTGCGGTTTTACAACTGCGGTTTTCTATTGGAGCAGTTGTAAAACCGCTGCGGAATCCGCAGAAAGAAGTGACATGCTGCGGAATGTAAACCGCTGCGTTTCCGCGCAGTTTTTTCCGCAGCATGGGCATAGCGTTTTTTGTTTCCCATAGGTTTACATTGAACTATAATCTCAAGGGAAACTGCTGCGGACCCGCAGCTGCGGATCCGCAGCGTTTTCCGCAGCGTGTGCACATAGCCTTAGAATTAGGCTATGTGCACACGGTGTGGATTTGGCTGCGGATGCGCAGCGGATTGGCTGCTGCGGATTCGTAGCAGTTTTCCAACAGGTTTACAGTTCCATGTAAATCTTTGGAAAACCAAATCCGCTGTGCCCATGGTGCGGAAAATACCGCGCAGAAACGCTGAGTTGTATTTTACGCAGCATATCAATTCTTTGTGTGGATTCCGCAGCGTTTTACACCTGTTCCTCAATAGGAATCCGCAGGTGAAATCCGCACAAAAACCACTGGAAATCTGTGGTAAATCCGCAGATAAAACGCAGTGCCTTTTACCTGCGGATTTTTCAAAAATGGTGCGGAAAAATCTCACACGAATCCACAACGTGGGCACATAGCCTTAGGGTTAGGGATGGAATTAGGGCTAGGGTTGGAAATAGGCTTGTGGTTAGGGTTATGGTTAGGGGTGTGTTGGGGTTAGGGTTGTGGTTAGGGTTGAAATTAGGGTTGGGATTAGGGTTAGGGGTGTGTTGGGTTAGGGTTGTGGTTAGGGGTGTGTTGGGGTTAGGGTTATGGCTAGAGTTGGGATTATGTTAGGGGTGTGTTGGGGTTAGTGTTGAAGTTAGAATTGAGGGGTTTCCACTGTTTAGGCACATCAGGGGTCTCCAAACGCAACATGGCGCCACCATTGATTCCAGCCAATCTTGCGTTCCAAAAGTCAAATGGTGCACCCTCCCTTCCGAGCCCCAACGTGCAACCAAACAGTAGTTTACCCCCACGTACGGAGTACCAGCATACTCGGGACAAACTGGGCAACAACTATTGGGGTCCAATTTCATCTGTTACCCTTGTGAAAATAAATAATTGCTTGCTAAAACATCATTTTTGAGGAAAGAAAACGTATTTATTATTTTCACGGCTCTGCGTTATAAACTTCTGTGAAGCATTTGGGGGTTCAAAGTGCTCACCACACATCTAGATAAGTTCCTTTGGGGGTCTAGTTTCCAAAATGGGGTTACTTGTGGGGAGTGTCTACTGTTTAGGCACATCAGGGGCTCTGCAAACGCAACGTGACGCCCTCAGAGCATTCCATCAAAGTCTGCATTTCAAAACGTCACTACTTCCATTCCGAACCCCGACGTGTGCCCAAACAGTGGTTTACCCCCACATATGGGGTATCAGCGTACTCAGGAGAAACTGTACAATAACTTTTGGGGTCAAATTTCTCCTGTTACCCTTGGGAAAATAAAAAAATTGTTGCTAAAAGATAATGTTTGTGAATAAAAAGTTAAATGTTCATATTTTCCTTCCATATTGCTTCTGCTGCTGTGAAGCACCTGAAGGGTTAACAAACTTCTTGAATGTGGTTTTAAGCACCTTGAGGGGTGTAGTTTTTAGAATGGTGTCACTTTTGGGTATTTTCAGCCATATAGACCCCTCAAACTGACTTCAAATGTGAGGTGGTCCCTAAAAAAAATGATTTTGTAAATTTTGTTGTAAAAATGAGAAATCACTGGTCAAATTTTAACCTTTATAACTTCCTAGCAAAAAAAAATTTTGGTTTCAAAATTGTGCTGATGTAAAGTAGACATGTGGCAAATGTTATTTATTAACTATTTTGTGTCACATAACTCTCTGATTTAACAGAATAAAAATTCAAAATTTGAAAATTGCGAAATTTTCAAAATTTTCGCCAAATTTCCATTTTTTTTCACAAATAAACGCAGAAATTATTGACCTAAATTTACCACTAACATGAAGCCCAATATGTCACGAAAAAACATTCTCAGAATTGCTAGGATCCGTTGAAGCGTTCCTGAGTTATTACCTCATAAAGGGACACTGGTCAGAATTGCAAAAAATGGCCAGGTCATTAAGGTCAAAATAGGCTGGGTCATGAAGGGGTTAAAGTAAGCTTGCACTTGTACTGATGCTCTGCGATTCTGGAAGTGCACAATCTTAATTCTTGCTTTCCTTCTTGCAGGTAATGGCCCACAATCTGTGTCAGGATCTTCTTCTAACCATGCACCTTCATATAGTAACAATGGTCGAACAAATGGACGAGGACCTGTAAACCAGCAAACCATTGTTCCACCAGCTAATCCTTCTCCACCAACAGCTGCCTCCATGAGCAATGGACGAGACCCAAGACGAGCCAAGAGATGACGTGTATATGTTTCTGTACGCCCTAATAGATGACACACCAGACTCCTAAGTTGTCAGCAACCTGTGGTTATCTAGCTGTGGTTAAACTACACTTTCCGTCATGCTCTGCCAATCTCCATTTGCCAGGGCCTGCTGGTGGTTGCAGTTCCCCAACAGCTGGAGAGACAGGTTGCAGACCACTGCTCTACTTGAACACTTAGTGCACTTTTATTTTTGGTAATGTGAAGAGTTGAGTTTCTTGCATTTTTTGTATTTCAGTACCTTTGTTTCCAGATGATATATGATATTACAGAGTTATTATCAGGAGACTATATTAACGATTTGGAGCAATGTATAGAATTGTGATAAATGACCACACTGGACCAAATAGGATTTGCAGACACAATCTCTTCATAGCTTAAATTGTTTCCTTTTGGGATCTTGCAATGTTCCTATAAAAGTTGCAGAGTAAAGGGTGCATTCTGCTGGGGATTACAGAAGGTATGGGAACATGTTTTACGTATGGATCTGTATTCATTTATTTTGGTTAACTATGCCCAATTTATGTTTGAGAACCATCGTAAGAGTGGTGAATACTATTGTATGCCAGATATACTGTGTTTCTCATAATGAAATGTTTATTAGTAAAGGTCATTTTTAATGATGCCAGTCTTTACTATTTATTTATTTATTTTTTTAAGTGGAAACTAATTTTAAGTAAAATTATGGAAGATGCACTTCTGGGGATATGTTTTGCAGTTTGAAAGGGTGCCTATTGGTTAAATTTTATTTTTAAATAGTTGCTGCGTAACCTGTCCTGCAGTACAGTCCTGAGACAAAACATCTACTGTGGTGTCAGAGCTGAGTGCAAAGTCCATGGCCCTTTATGCCGTTTGCTGTGTTTTGAGAGATCTTTACATAACTTAGAAAGACAAAAAAAATTCACATCACCCTCCAGGTGTAAACTCCACACTTTTTTTATTTTTTTAATATTTTTATTTTAGGGACAGGAAAAGCATTGAGGTTAAACAGTCCCTCCACTCTGGTGTTTTTTCCATCTCTATGGGGCATCAATGGTGTTAGTAGCAGAACTCTAGCTGGTGATAGAATGAGTGCTGTGAAATGCAACCTATGACATCTCCAGGCAGCTGAGGTTGACTTACTATGTTCTCCTTTGTGCTGCTCCTGTGGACCAATTTCCACCTCTCTTGCAATTCTTAATTATGCCAGCTCTGAGCGCCTCAGCCTTGATGTTCTCTCCAGTGCTTCCTCCCCTACACTATGAATTTGGCACATGCTTGCTGCTCCCCAAATTGCACGCTCAAGATGTGGGCTCGCGGGGTGACACCCTTCTGGTTTGGCATCATGGCGGATGCTTCTTCAAGGGGAGTGTGGTTACCAGCAATGGTGTATCCACATTGGTGCCTGCAGACAAAGGGAGGAGACCCCTCCAATGAGATACCCTTTTTATTTTTTGCTCTTCATCAAAGAACCAGGTGCTCTTATAGATATTAAATAGTAGTAGGAAATTTATTTGCAATCCAAAAGTGAGTGTTCAGTGTTTTCAGTCATTGACTTGACCTTCATCAGGTACAAACATGGTTTTGCAGAGAGTGTGGCTCAAGCTGTGACAAATCTATAGGTGATACGCTGGATTCCTACCGTCTCGTTTCTATTGGAATGTCTGCTTTCTCCTCGTCACGACATCACCCACATGAGGGGACCCGCCCATAGGAACTGGAAACCTCCTCAGTTGGTTTCCTGTTCTTATGGGAACCTACAGACTAAAGAGGTGCCTGGTCCAAATTGCAGCCCCTCTGTGTGGTCTCCATGCTTGCCAGAGTCTGGCACCAGAGGCAGCATTGGGAGGAGCCCTGCCTCTGCCTGTCAGACTCACACCCCCCATCTGGCAGTGGATGGCGTGCAGCCAGGGTCCGGGAGAGGCCACCCTGGCTCAAGTTCAATGCGGTGTGGTGAGGAAGAGCCGGCACTCATACGGGGGAGCAGGGTGCGGGCATTGGCTGCCTTGCACCTCCATCTGGCCATACTTCCATGTTTCGGTCCCCGTGCATGCGCATTGGCCATTTAGTATTCCTGAATCGGAAGTGCTCAGGATTCACTTCCGGGGGTCCAGGGAGGTGTATTCCAGCATGAAGAGGTGGATGGGCGGGCTGTAGGTATAAGATCCAGTGGCTTCTTGATGCTGGTGTGCCCGCAAGATGTCCTCTCAAGGAGAATCCAAGGCGCACCCACAGGTGGAGGTGCAGATCCACAGCAAATCCAAGAGCAGCAGTGGGTGCTCCCAAGAGGGTGACTCCACTGATAAGTGTACGGAGCAAGAAATCAGAGCCGTCTACGACCTTGTGCTGTGCCTCCACCTCCAAAACAGGTACCACATTGACAAGCTTCACTGGGTGAGTGTTACATGACTCTGCCTACTAAGCTGATTACCCCTTCTTTCTGTGTACCCCTTTAGATTTTTTTTTTTTAGCTTTTTAAGCCTACACACAAAGAATGTGCCTTGTGCTCGCAGCCGCTTCCTGACACCTATATTAAGAGACAGTCAGGACTGTATCAACCGGACTTTAGAGTAGGAATCATCTGTCAGGTCCACTGATATACGAGCAATACTAAGAGAAGAGCTCCAGTCCCTAAAACGCTCAGATAAACCTAATAACTAGTGACGAGCGAGTGTACTCGTTGCTCGGGTTTTTACGAGCACGCTCGGGTGGTCTCCGAGTATTTGACTGCTTGGAGATTTAGTTTTCATCGCGGCAGCTGAATGATTTACAGCTACTTGCCAGCTTGATTACATGTGGGGATTCCCTAGCAACCAGTCAACCCCCACATGTACTCAGCCTGGCTAGTAGCTGTAAATAATTCAGCTGAGACGATAAACTAAATCACCGAACACTAACAAATACTCGGAGGTCACCCGAGCAACGAGTACTCTCGCTCATCACCATTAATAACCTGGTAAAATTGGTTAGAAATACCATGGGGATTTCAGATGCAAAAGAAGCCAGGGCGACGCAGGAGATCATGTTTGCGGGCCTATCGCAAAAAGACTAGCATTTCCAGTTATTGCGGCAGTAAAGGATCTGGTCAGGAGGGAGTGGGACAGACAAGGGCAACGAGGATCCCTCCCTTCATCTTCCAAGAGGAGGTATCCCTTTGACTATGAAGATTTGAAAATCTGGTCTAAAGTTCCTAAAAGCAGGCGCTGCAGTTGCTTCAACTTCTAAATGTTCTGCCTGACCCGTAGAAGACTCTGGGGTTCTAGTTGACCCTCTAGACCACAAGGCAGAGGCATTACTCAAGAGATCATGGGAATCCTTAACTGGGGCCTTTAGACTGGCTATATCTGGCACGTGTACAGCAAGGTCGATTTTGTTAATTTGTTCTTCTAGCTGATCAACCCAAATTTAAGAGGGGAATATCTAGAGAGAAGCTGTTGTCTTCTATCCCATTGATCAGGGGAGCTACGGCATATCTAGCTTATGCTTTTGTGGACTCCCTACGCCTGGCAGCTAGATCGGCTGGTCTCGCAAATTCTGCTCGCAGTGCCTTATGGCTGGAAGGGGGATGCACAATCAAGATCTACGTTGTGTGCAATTCCATGCCAAGGTGAGTATATGTTTGGCAAGGTGCTCAATGACCAATTTCCTAACCAATTTGAAGAAATTAAATACCTTCCTTCGATTTCACACCTTCAAGATGGAGTCTATAAGATTGGCTATTAAAATTTTATTTCCCAGATGCTTTGTTTGTCCTGGACCTGAAGGATGCCTACTACCATCTGGCCATACATATCGAGTTCCAATAGTACCTCAGAGTGGCTGTCACCATTGGAGGTCAGGTCCGACATTTCCAGTTCACAGTGATGCCATTTGGTCTTTCCATGGTTCCTCGTATCTTCACAAAATTAATATTGGAGGTGATGGATTATTTGTGTCTACAGGACACACTTATTATTCAATACGTGGATGATTTCTTGATAGTAGGGAAGCCTACCTCCCAATATAGAAGTTACCTTGCTGACAGGATTTCATCCTCGTAGGCGTTGGGCTGGATAATCAATCTGGACAAGTCCAGACTGGTCCCGGTAACTCTTCAGTCTAAACCTAAATTCAGTAAGTCAGAGGTGTCTCCTCCCAAGGGAGAAAATTCTGGTTATAATGAATAAGGTTAGCAAAGCAATTGAAAACCCTCAAATGTCCCCGAGAGATGCTATGTCTGATACGGTCTGGCGGAACGCACCAAATATATATTTATAGGGTAATAGGTGCGTTCGCAACCCGGGGTCGACCGTGCAGGAGTAAAACTTGCTTCTAGTAACTGACAGTACTATATCGCGGTATAAGTGAACTCTGTTTCTTCACAGAATCACTTAAGACAAGAGAACGAGGTGGAAAGCATAACCCGGAAGATACTGTTTACAAAGTCTTGGAAAACGGCTGGGGCATTACAGAACCCAAAGGGCATCACTAGATATTCATAGTGCCCATCCCTGGTGTTAAAAGCCGTCTTCCATTCGTCCCCCTCACGGATGCAAATCAGTTTGTAAGCATCTAGTTTAGTAAATACCCTTGCTCCCCGAATCCTCTCAAAGAGCTCAGATATCAGGGGCAGGGGATATTTGTTCTTAACGGTGATGGCTTTAAGATCCCTGTAGTCTATACATGGACGTAGTTCCCCGTTCTTCTGCACGAAGAAGAACCCAGCCCCTGCAGGTGACACTAACTTCCTAATGAATCCCCTTGCCAAATTTTCCCGGATGTACTGTGACATTGCCTCCATCTCCAGGAGAGATAACGGATAGACTCGACCCCGGGGAGGCTCAGCACCAGGCAAGAAGTCTATAGGACAGTCATAGGGGCGGTGAGGCGGAAGGGTCTCCGCAGCCCTTTTGGAGAACACGTCAGCATAGGGCCAACATTGCTTGGGGAGAGAGGATAGATCTGCGGGTACCTCGGTAGTAGCAACCTGAACGCATTCCCTCTGACATCTACCCCCACAAGATTCACCCCATCCCAAAATTCTGCCTGTGGACCACTCAATATGGGGAGAGTGGTACCGTAGCCAAGGTATCCCTAACAGGACCTCAGGAATGACGAGCAGAGATATAATCTCCTGATGAGATGGCGACATGGACAGAGTGAAAGGGATGGTCTGGTGTGTTATCTGAAAGGACAGAGTCGACCCATTCACCACTCGTACGGTAACTTGTTGAGCTAGCATTATCAGGGGAATAGTGTGACGTTGGGCGAAGGCAGAAGACATAAAATTGCCCTCGTGGCCAGAGCGTCCTTCTCGTGGTAAGCCAGCCCCCTCCAAAATATAGGAATAAGGGCTTTATCCGACCACTCTAGCTCAGATGCTAAGGTACAGAAGTGGACGGCAAAATGGCTGACCAAGGATGAGCCCTGAGTAATGGGTGACTCGAGGTCCTAAAAAGACCTGTTTCAAAGTGCTCAGGAACAGCGGAGCACTTTGCACCACATGATCGCCACGCTCCCACACCGGCGTAGCCCACTCCAATGCCCTGTCCGACAGGAGAGACACTATAAGTCCCACCTTTGCCCGCTCTGTGGGGAAACATGCAGCCAGAAGCTCAAGATGTATAGAGCAATGGCTCACAAAACCCCTGCAAAATTTACTATCTCCAGAAAATTTCTCTGGCAGCGGGAGGCGAGAAAGAGTCAGAACAGGTGGGGCAGTGGACAAGGTTGCTGCAGCCATGCTAGAAGCCTAAACAGCAACTGCGGTAACATCCACTGCTGAGGTAGAGCGCTCGAGAGCCGCCAACCTACCCTCCAGCTGCTGGATGCACCGCAAAGATTGCTGTTTATCCGCCATTTACTAGTCAGACCCTGGCGCTAGTATTATGTTCGGGTTTGGCGGAACGCACCAAATATATATTTATAGAGTAACTAGATTGTGGCCCGATTCTAACGCATCGGGTATTCTAGAATATGCATGTCCCCGTAGTATATGGACAATGATGATTCCAGAATTCGCGGCAGACTGTGCCCGTCACTGATTGGTCGAGACAACCTTTATGACATCATCATCGCCATGGCAACCATTATGACATCTATGTCGATACTGTGCCCGTGTCCATTATGACATCATCGTCGCCATGCTGTGCCCGTTGCTGATTGGTCGAGGCCTGGCGGCCTCGACCAATCAAGAGACGCGGGATTTCCAGGACAGACAGACAGACAGACGGAAAAACCCTTAGACAATTATATATATAGATTTGTTTATAGCTTTGTCGCCAGAAAAGGAGCAGGGCCCAGATTGTGGCCCGATTCTAACGCATCGGGTATTCTAGAATATGCATGTCCCTGTAGTATATGGACAATGATGAGTCCAGAAATCGCGGCAGACTGTGCCCGTCGCTGATTGGTCGAGGCGACCTTTATGACATCATCGTCACCATGGCAACCATTATGACATCTACGTCGATACTGTGCCCGTCGCTGATTGGTCGAGGCCTGGCGGCCTCGACCAATCAGAGACGCGGGATTTCCAGGACAGACAGACAGACAGACAGACAGACAGACGGAAAAACCCTTAGACAATTATATATATAGATAGGTGCGTTCGCAACCCGGGGTCCACCGTGCAGGAGTAAAACCTGCTGCTATTAACTGACGGTACTATATGGCGTTACAAGTGAACTCTTACTTCACAGAGTCACTGAAGACAAGAGAAAGCGGTGCCTTGTTAACATCACAGAGGAACACAGCTACCAAATAGAGCGAACAGTGGTCATGCAGTCAGAATAGCACACGCAAAACTCACCGGAGGTGCTGGTATTCTAGGGGCTTATTTCAGCCGGGCCCTGAATCCACTCACACAAAACTCCTCACAAGAGGTGCCGGTATTCTAGGGGCTTATTTCAGCTGAACCCTGAAACCACATACGTATGACCACACTGGCGCAGAACACATAACTTAGTTGATACTAGCACATGGCTGTGCGGCCATGCAAACCTTTTATAGCTGCAGCAACTACAGGACCTTCCTAGAGGACCAATGGGAGCTGCTACAGTACCTGAGCCACTTCAGGACCTTCCTAGAGGACAAACGGGAGCTGCTGTAGTACCTGAGCATGTGACCCCCGACCTCCAATGAGAGGACTTACCCTGGGTATGCTCAGAAGGGAAAAAGCAGGACTTAGTCCCAGAGACGTCTCCTCGCCCCTGACCAGTACTGGCTACAACGGCTGAGCCTGGAAAGGTAGCAGTAACCATCCGCACCGTATGAGGCTGAGCCAGACGCTGGGACCGACGTCTCTGCTGAGCAGGCTCCATTGTGGCTGGAGAAGAATGGGAGACCGCAGCGGAGATGGTTCGAGACTCCCCCTGTGCAGAGGTGGGAACTCGACCCCTAACAATGTCCCTCTTATGTGCCTTATGTCATGTATTCCAGCTGTGCAATGGGCCCAATTTCAGACTAGATGTCTGCAGCAAGAGATTCTCTGTGTGGAAGAGCAACTGCAAGGTCACCTCGGGGGAAAGATGACTCTGTCGTTAGAGGTAATGAACTCCCTGTCCTGGTGGTTAGATCTGGATCATCTTTCTAGGGGGGATCCATGGGTAGTGAGTAGTGTTGAGCGATACCGTCCGATACTTGAAAGTATCGGTATCGGAAAGTATCGGCCGATACCGGCAAAGTATCGGATCCAATCCGATACCGATACCCGATACCAATACAAGTCAATGGGACTCAGGTATCGGACGGTATTCCTGATGGTTCCCAGGGTCTGAAGGAGAGGAAACTCTCCTTCAGGCCCTGGGAACCATATTAATGTGTAAAAGAAAGAATTAAAATAAAAAATATCGCTATACTCACCTGTCCGACGCAGCCGGGACCTCAGCGAGGGAACCGGCAGCGTTGTTTGTTTAAAATTCGCGCTTTTACTTGGTTACGTGAGGTCCCGGCTTGTGATTGGTCAGGGCGGCCATGTTGCCGGGACGCGGACCAATCACAGCAAGCCGTGACGAAATTACGTCACGGCTTGCTGTGATTGGTCCGCGTCCCGGCAACATGGCCGCCATTAACCAATCACAAGCCGTGACGTCACGGGAGGCTGGACATGCGCGTATTTTGAAAAGCGCGCGTGTCCAGCCTCCAGTGACGTCCCGGCTTGTGATTGGTTAATGGCGGCCATGTTGCCGGGACGTCACTGGAGGCTGGACACGCGCGCTTTTCAAAATACGCGCATGTCCAGCCTCCCGTGACGTCACGGCTTGTGATTGGTTAATGGCGGCCATGTTGCCGGGACGCGGACCAATCACAGCAAGCCGTGACGTAATTTCGTCACGGCTTGCTGTGATTGGTCCGCGTCCCGGCAACATGGCCACCCTGACCAATCACAAGCCGTGACGTCACGGGAGGCTGGACACGCGCGCTTTTCAAAATACGCGCATGTCCAGCCTCCCGTGACGTCCCGGCTTGTGATTGGTTAATGGCGGCCATGTTGCCGGGATGTCACTGGAGGCTGGACACGCGCGCTTTTCAAAATACGCGCATGTCCAGCCTCCCGTGACGTCACGGCTTGTGATTGGTTAATGGCGGCCATGTTGCCGGGACGCGGACCAATCACAGCAAGCCGTGACGTAATTTCGTCACGGCTTGCTGTGATTGGTCCGCGTCCCGGCAACATGGCCGCCCTGACCAATCACAAGCCGGGACTTCACGTAACCAAGTAAAAGCGCGAAATTTAAACAAACAACGCTGCCGGTTCCCTCGCTGAGGTCCCGGCTGCGTCGGACAGGTGAGTATAGCGATATTTTTTATTTTAATTCTCTTTTTTACACATTATTACATTAATGTTGTTGCGATACCCGATACCCGATACCACAAAAGTATCGGATCTCGGTATCGGAAATTCCGATACAGCAAGTATCGGCCGATACCCGATACTTGCAGTATCGGAATGCTCAACACTAGTAGTGAGACCTTCCAGGATAGTTACTACTGATGCTAGTCCTGATGGATGGGGGGCTCATCTGGGTGATGACTTGGCCCAGGGGCAGAGGTCCATAGAAGAAGCTGATGACTCCTCATTTTAAGGGAGTTAAAATCAGTCAGTCATGCGATACATCACTTTCTCCCACAGCTGCGGGGGATCTCATGTGAGGATTCTATCAGACAATACCACGTCAGTCGCATATATAAATTGTCAAGGTGGAACTCGGTCAAAGACTCTGATGTCTACTGCGGTGGAAATTCTCGAACTGGCCGAGATCCATCTACTGTCTCTTTCAGCCCTTGACATCAGGGGAGTGGACAATCTCAAAGGAGACTTTCTCAGGCACCATACTTTACATCAAGGAGAATGGGTTGTCAGCCACCGAATCTTCAGGATGATAGTGGACTTGTGGGGGCTTCCAGAGATAGACCTGTTCGCCACCAGAGCTAACAGACAGGTCCGGAGGTTTGCCTCCCTGAACAGGGCAGACCAGCCAGAGATGGGCGACTCCCTCCAGTTCCTTTGGCAGTTCAGTCTGGCCTATGCATTTCCTCCAATGACTGTGCTTCCGTTAGACATCAGGAAGATCAGGGAAGGAGGCCCTTCTGGCCCAAGAGACCTTGGTTTTCATGGCTCAGAGCAATGTCCTTTTCTGACCCCTGGATTCTCCCATCAGATCCAGACCTGCTCTCTCAGGGTCCATTCCGTCATGCTGAAGTGAGGGGTCTCCACTTGATGGTGTGGAACTTGAGAGGCAACTGTTGAAGTTAAGAGGTTTTTCTGACAACCTGATCAACACTCTTCTCCAGAGTAGGAAGGAATCCACAACTAGCATATACAGTAGTGTGTGGAGAAAATTCCTTGAGTTTCATACATCCCCATTCTCTAATGAAGTATCAGTTTCTGCAATCCTTGAGTTTCTGCAGAAAGCTCGGGAGCTAGGCCTTTCGGTTAGCGCATTAAAGGTTAAAATATCAGCTTTGGGAGCGCTATATAGTTATAATATTGCCGGTAATAGATGGGTTTCACGGTTTATTACAGCTTGTGAGCGTAGCGTCCCTGTACACATTGCTAACTTACCTCCTTGGGACCTGAACTTGGTCCTTGATGCCCTGACGGGTCCTCCATTTGAACCTTTATAATCTGTTTCCTTAAAATGCCTATTGTTAAAAACTGCTCTGTTAGTCGCAGTGACATCAGCTAGAAGAGTTAGTGACATACAGGCTCTAACTATAGATCCTCCCTTTCTTGTAGTTTTTCCTGATTGGATAGTGCTGAAACCAGACCCTTCCTACCTCCATAAAGTAGTGGCCAATTTTCACAGAAGTCAGGAGATTTTTATTCCCTCCTTTTTTTCTAACCCTTCTACTCCTGAGGAAGAGAGATTCCACACTTTAGACATGAGGAGAACTGTCCTACATTATATAGACAGAACTCATCCCTGGAGGCAGAGTAGGGCTTTCAGGGCCACAGGAAGGGGTTTGGAGTCACAAAGAGCAATTTATCACAATGGGTCAGAGATGTAATCTGTCTGTAATTTTATCAAATGTCCAAACACAATTTTTTGCACACCTCAAGATAATCATATTAAACAAAAAAATCCCCTACACGTATCTGGAACAAGAAGGCATAGGCAATAGTATTATTTCTTTAAAAACATTTTTAATAATAATTTAAAATAAATACATTCAACAGGGGAATTCTGTAAGTACATATAGCTGGGAACAATAACAAAAGCCAGGTGATCGACAATATTGAAGTCGTTCAACGCTTGTTTCCCGGACTATTTCTACCAGGAATAATGATGGAACAGAACAATCACTAATAGATCAATCTGTCCCCATACAGTATCAAGTTATCAGCAGCACATCTGCAGTTTTCACAGGGTGATTTGCTGCTGAGAACAATGATTTCTCTTCCAGCATAAACAATCCAATCATTGGATGAATATGCAGCATTTTACTTGTTTAATATAATACATCCCATAATCTTCCATATAATATAATGCACACCAGTCCTCCATATTGTATAGTGCACACCCCATAGTCCTCCATATAGTATAATACACTCTCTATAGTCTTCCATATAGTATAATATACTCCTCAGTCCTCCCCTTTTAGTATTATACACTACTCATAGTCCTCCATGTAGTATTACATACTCCTTATTGTCCTCCATATAGTATAATACACTCCTCAGCCCTCCATATAGTATAATACAATCCTCATAATCCTCCATATATTAAAATACATTCAGTCCTCCATATAGTATAATACACTACTCAGTCCTCCATATAGTATAATACACTCCTCATAGTGCTCCATATGGTATAATACACCCCCATAGTCCTCCATGTAGTACAATTCACTTGCCATAGTATAATGCACCCCATAGTTCTTCATATAGCATAATGTAGTCCCCATAGTCCTTGATACAGTATAATGCAGCCCCTATATAGTATAATGCAGCCACCCCATAGAGCATAATGCAGCCACCCCATAGAATATAATGTAGCCTCCTCAGAGAATAATGCAGCCTCGCCATACAAAATGTAGACCCCATAGAATACAATGTAGCCCCCTCATAGAATATCATGCAACCCCCCCATAGAATGTAATACAGCCCACCTCCCCATAAAAATAATGTAGCCCCTCATAAAGTATGATGCAGCCCCCTCAGAATACAGCCCCCCATAGAATATAATGTAGCCCCCTCATAAGGTATAATGCAGACCACCCATAGAATATAATGCAGTCCCCTTATATAGTATAATGTAGCCCCTTCATAGATTATAATGCAGCCTCCCCATATAGCATAATGCAGCC
Organism: Ranitomeya variabilis; assembly: GCF_051348905.1. Lineage (NCBI taxonomy): Eukaryota > Metazoa > Chordata > Amphibia > Anura > Dendrobatidae > Ranitomeya > Ranitomeya variabilis. The sequence goes on from NC_135238.1 coordinate 81,495,543, forward strand.
CCCATAGAATATGATGTAACCCCCTCATAGAGTATAATGAAGCCACCCCTTACAATATAATGTAACCCCCAATAGAATATAATGCAGCCCCCCATAGAACACACTGTAGCCCCCTCATATAGTATAATGTAGCCCCCTCATAGAATATCATGCAACCTCCTTCATAGAATAGAATACAGCCCCACCCATAGAATGTAATGTAGCCCCCATAGAATATAATACAGCCCACCTCCCCATAAAAATAATGTAGCCCCCTCATAGAGTATGATGCAGCCCCCATAGAATATAATGTAGCCCCCTCATAGAGTATAATGAAACCACCCATTATATTATTATGTAGCCCCCAATAAAATATAATGCAGCCCCCCATAAAATACAATGAAACCCCCTCATATAGTATAATGTAGCCCCCTTATAGAATATAATACAGCCCCCCAAAGAATGTAATGTAGCCCCCATAGAATATAATACAGCCCACCTCCCCATAAAAATAATGTCTCCCCTCATAAAGTATGATGCAACCCCTGTCACGCACCCTGCACTGTACTTACAGACTGGTCCGTGCGGGTGTCCTGAGCTGGGGTGAAAGTATACTGGGCACGCAATCAGGGATCTAGGAAGAGTGATGTAGCTGAGGTAAAGAAAGTATTTCAGATGAACAGGACCTTAGACATGTGACTACTAGGAGAGTGTCCAGGGCGGAGCCAAACCCCGGAGTCTCGAGTCCCAGAGAGCTATACGCTGCTGGGAGAAGCAGGAGAAGTGTCAGACAGGCGAAAGTCAAAACCAGAGGACAGCACAAATAGCAAAAGGGGCAGACAGGAATGTGGTCAGGGACAAATTCCGAGGTCAGAACCAGAGAGATAACGTGGTGCCAGAGGGGTCAGACAAAGCCAGTAGTCTAAGGCCTAAGCAGGAGTCGAGAAACCAAGCAAGCAAATAAACAGCACCAAGACAGCAGACAAACTCACGACGAGGGGACAAATCGGGTCATAACTAGTGTTGAGCATTCCGATACCGCAAGTATCGGGTATCGGCCGATACTTGCGGTATCGGAATTCCGATACCGGGATTCCGATACTTGCCGCGTATCGGATACCGGAATCGGAAGTTCCAAGATTCAAAATGCAGAAATTCAGCCAATGAGAATGATTCCAAGTGTGGGCACATCCTGTTTAGCATGGAGGGCATGAAACTACTGGCAAGGCTGTGATTGGCTGCTGAAATGATGTCATGATGCAGTTTAAAAGTCGCTGGCGCCATTTTGCGATCACTCTGCTGTGAATTCAGTTAGTGACAGGACGCTGTTTGCTGACTGAGGGACAGTTTAGAGATAGCGATTTGCTTCTTTGTGCTTTCCAAAGGCTAATTTAGCAACCGCTGTGTTCACCTACTATTCACCTTGCTTTTGCCTTGTAGCGCTGTTTTCACAGCGATCTGCAAGGTCTGTGTGTGTGTGTGTGTGAGTGCAGCCCACTCTCTAGTCTGAGTGCAGCCACATAGGCCATCCATAGCTGGTTGTATTCAGTTCAGGGAGGGTGGTTCATTGCCTCATACTGTTCTTTTTTTTTTTTTTTTTCAAGTAGTGTAGTCTGCTGCTAATTTATTCAAAAAAATCCTATTAGTGTCTTTCCACCCGTCTCCAGCTAATTTGTGGAAAAACACTACATAGGATAACGTAGAGGAGGGTTTTTGGGCCTTGCAGCGCTGTTTACGGCTGTCTGCACGGTCTCCGTGTGACTGCAGCTCGCCCTGTAGTCTGTGAGCAGCCATAGCCTGGTTGTCTCCAGCTCAGGGTTGTTCACTGCGTCATACCGCCAAATCAATTTTCATTTTGTTTTAAGTAGTGCAGGCTGCTGCACATTTTTTCAAAAAATTCCTATTAGTGTCTTTCCACCCGTCTCCAGCTAATTTGTGGAAAAACACTACATAGGATAACGTAGAGGAGGGTTTTTGGGCCTTGCAGCGCCGTTTACGTCTGTCTGCACGGTCTCCGTGTGACTGCAGCTCGCCCTGTAGTCTGTGAGCAGCCATAGCCTGGTTGTCTCCAGCTCAGGGTTCTTCACTGCGTCATACCGCCAAATCAATTTTCATTTTGTTTTAAGTAGTGCAGGCTGCTGCACATTTTTTCAAAAAAATCCTATTAGTGTCTTTCCACCCGTCTCCAGCTAACTTGTGGAAAAACACTACATAGGATAACGTAGAGGAGGGTTTTTGGGCCTTGCAGCGCCGTTTACGTCTGTCTGCACGGTCTCCGTGTGACTGCAGCTCTATCCGTTGTCAGTTCAGCCCCCAAAAAATAAATAAATAATAAAGTTCACCAAACACACCAGTTACACCACTTTACATTTGTGTAGGCCACATTAGCTCATATTAAAGTCTAGTCCACACTTTAGAAAATTAGTGTTTCTTATACCTGTTAGGAGGAGTTGCTCAGGAATAAGCACACAAAGCCGTTAGTACTTTTCTGCTTATCTTTATCAGTCAACCAAGATGAAGAAGGCAGTGAGTAAGGCACGTGGGCGTGGGCACGGAGCAGGGAGGGGACGTGGGGATTCTGTGCCTGCTGCGGGCACCGGTGACTCATCAGCACCCACTTTCACCAGGCAACAGTCATTCATGCGCAGCTTTGTGTCAGAGCGCCGTACACCGCTGCTGCGTGAAGAACAAATTGAAGCCGTTGTCGGATGGATGGCAGCTAATGCATCAACTTCAATTAGTGCCACATCCTCTCAGACACAGAGCACTGGAGAGCAGCCATCTGTCTCTTCACCACCTGCCAAATTGCCCAGGCAGACAGAGAGCCCAGGACAGGAGCCGTCTCTACTTCTGTTCTCTGAATCTCTTGGCTTGGAAACAGGGGGCCAGCCAAGCAGCATTGGAGAAATGGAAGAAGAGGCAGGGTGCAGTGATGCCCAACAGCTTTTTCTCTCTTCCTCTGAAGAGGCGGGTGGGCCAGTGGCTCCGGTCACCACATCGCAGGCCGCATCAGCTGATGATGACACTCAGGTGCCACTTACTGGTGCGTGCTCTGCTGCTGAGACTACCCAGGAGGAGCAGTTGGGGGCAGAGGGTAGTGTAGATGATGAGGTCCTTGACCCATCTTGGCGTGAGGGACAGGAAGGTGGTGGGAGCAGCTCTGAGGAAGAGATTCCCCGTACGGCCCAAAGAGGGAGAGGGAGGGGGAAGACTGCGGATCCTGCAGCCTCCACTTTGGCACCCGTTAGGAGCATGTCTCTTCCAAAAGCCAAAAAGGGCGCTCCCAAGACTTGCAGTGCCTGGTCCTTTTTTGACACAGTTGCAGATGACATTTGCTATGTCAGATGCAAGGTGTGTCATCAAAAAGTCAAAAGAGGTCGAAATGTCAGCAACCTCAATACCTCCAACATGTGGAAACATGTGCGCAACAGGCACCCGGCGGAGTTAGAAAAACACACTGAAGAGCTAGGCCAACCAACAGCGGCAGCTACCACCTCTTCAGCTCGTGTTGCCTCTTCCTCTAGCTCACACGCAGCTGGTTCGGCTTCCTCCCAGGATCGCCGTGGAAGAACCTCTGGCCCTGTTGTCCAGAGACCCGCTGTAATTCCACCCGCAGCACCACTTTCCCAGTCATCCACACACTCCCAGCCCAGTCTACAGCCATCGGTAGTACAGGCATGGGAGAAAAGGCGGCCTTTCTCGTCAAACCACCCACGAGCACAGGCTCTGACTGCAGGCATTGCCAAACTTCTGTCACTGGAAATGCTGTCATTCAGGCTGGTGGAGACTGACAGCTTCCGTGACTTGATGTCATTGGCAGTCCCACAGTACAATGTGCCCAGCCGCTTTTACTTCAGCAGGCAAGCCGTCCCTGCCCTGCACAAGCATGTGGAGGGACACATAAAACACGCGCTACTGAACGCCGTCAGTAGCAAGGTCCACCTCACCACCGATGCGTGGACCAGTCAACATGGACAGGGGCGATACCTTTCCCTCACTGCCCATTGGGTTAATGTCGTTGAGCCGGGTACAGACCGTGCGAGTGGCGCAGGACGTGTCCTGCCCACTCCAAGGATTGCAGGAATCCATTCTGTACGCATTGACTCCTCCTCTTACACCAGTTCCTCAGAATCATCGCTGCAGGAGCCGTCACAGTCCACCTCCACATGGACCCGTGATGAACGTGTACCTGTTACGACCGACATGAGCACAGCCGTGGCCAAACGTCAACAGGCCGTCTTGAAATTAATTTTTTTGGGGAATCGTAGCCACACAGCGCAGGAGCTCTGGAATGCCATCAAGCAGGAGAGCGATGTGTGGTTTGTGCCAGCGAATCTCCAGCCAGGCATGGTAGTGTGTGATAATGGCCGAAATTTGGTGGCAGCTCTGGGCCTCGGCAACCTCACTCACATCCCATGTCTGGCACATGTGCTCAATTTGGTCGTGCAGAGCTTTTTGAGGGACTATCCGGATCTTGATGCACTGCTGCACAAGGTCCGCCTAGAGTGTGCTCACTTGCGGCGTTCCAGCACGGCAAAAGCGCGCATTGCGGCTCTGCAGCGCTGACACCGCCTGCCGGAACATCGCATCATATGTGACCTACCTACCAGGTGGAATTCCACGTTACATATGTTGGAGCGGTTGTGTGAGCAGCAGCAAGCTGTAATGGAGTACCAGCTGCTTCAGGCGCAAAGAAGTCGCAGTCAGCGCCGTACAGACTTCACAACCACAGAGTGGGCCACTATGAATGACGTCTGCCAGGTTTTGCGTCCCTTTGATTATTCCACGCGGATGGCGAGTGCAGATGATGCACTAGTCAGCATGACTGTCCCCCTTATCTGCCTGCTTGAAAAATCACTGCAAGCGCTAAGGGATGATGTTGTGGAAGAGGTGGAGGATGAGGATTCACCATTTCCATCATCTTCTGGACAGTCAGCGCCACGTGGTTCCTCACAAACACGTAGGCAGGGGACAGTTTGTGAGGAGGATGAGGAGGAGTCAATGGAGGAGGAAGACATCCGTCCAGAGGAGGGAGTTACCGAATTGTCCAGTACTCAGTGTGTACAGCGAGGGTGGGGTGATGACGAGCGGGCAGAGATCACGCCTCCAGCAGGGGACAGCGTTTCTTGGGCAGTTGGCAGTCTGCAGCACATGGTGGATTACATGCTGCAGTGCCTGAGAAACGACCGCCGCATCGCCCACATTCTCAACATGTCTGATTATTGGGTGTTCACCCTCCTCGATCCTCGCTACCAGGACAACGTAGAAAGCCTCATCACACCGTTGAACCGGGAGCGAAAAATGCGGGAGTACCAAGACACACTGGTGAATTCCATCATCTTCTCCATTCCAACTGAGAGAAGTGCTGCTAGTGCATTCCAAAGCAGCTCAGTGCGTCCAGGCAGTGGTGGAGGCTCTGCACAAAGAGGGAGCAGAAGCAGTGCCTCTGCCCAAGGCAAGACCAGTATGGCCCAACTGTGGCACAGTTTTCTGTGCCCCCCACAAAAGTCTACACCATCACAGACGGCTCCAGTCAGCAGGAGGCAACGGTTCCGTCAGATGTTGACAGACTACATGTCTTGCCCTCTTGCTGTACTCCCAGACGGCTCTTCCCCTTTCAAGTTTTGGGTCTCAAAGCTGGATACATGGCCAGAGCTAAGCCAGTATGCATTGGAGGTGCTGTCTTGCCCTGTGGCCAGTGTATTATCGGAACGTGTCTTTAGTGCTGCAGGTGGTGTACTAACTGACCGTCGCATGCGACTATCCTCCGATAACGTTGACCGGCTTACTTTCCTGAAAATGAACAAGGCCTGGATCTCGCAGGAATTTGCCACTCCTCCTCCTGATTAAATAATTAGGTCACTGTATACGTTATCCAGGTCTCCTGTTGTGTTCATCTTTCTACCACCTGAACTTAAATTCCTGGGCTCCAACACCGCCAGTTGAGGCTCAGAAGTGCCGTCTGCACAGTCAAAACATACGACCCAGTGTTATTGGGTTTCAGTAACGTCAGCTGATCCCCAGCTGTGTAGCCGGCAATGTGTCATGCGACCGCCACGCTGACACAACAACTGAAATGTAAGGGAATCTGTCCCCCCCCCCCCAAGGCGTTTGTTACTGAAAGAGCCACCTTGTGCAGCAGTAATGCTGCACAAGGAAAAGGTAGCTATTTTGGTTTAGCTCCTTGCACACGCAGAACTTAAGACTTATAAAATGTGTCCACTGATACCGTAAAACCGTCCCGGAGGTGGGACTTTCCTTCGTAATATGACGCAGCACAGCCGTCATTCTTCCCCCCCCGGCGCCGCGCCCCGGCTCCTCAGCGTTGTTTGATTCCGTCCCGGAGCCTGCGCTGTTATGTTATCCCGTGGCCAGGCACACTTAGCGCTGCCCGTCTTCTGGCATCATTTGGTGTCAGGATGGCTGCGCCTGTGCGGCCGCGCTGGCCGAGAGCCCGCCTCGCAGTGTCTTCTGATTTAATCCCACTGGGGGCCTGGGATCCATGGACATGCGCAGTGCATATCTGAACCTCCACCTCTCACTCATCTCCCTATGGCTTCTTCAGACTGTTCGGTGTCAGCTGGTCCCTAATAGCATGCCACGGCCGTGACACCGCACAGTTTTAAGAAGCCGTAGGGAGGGGAGTGAGAGGCGAGGATATGCACTGCGCATGGCCATGGATCCCAGGCCCCCAGTGGGATAAAATCAGAAGACACTGCGAGGCGGGCTCTCGGCCAGCGCGGCCGCACAGGCGCAGCCAGCCTGACACCAAATGATGTCAGAAGATGGGCAGCGCTAAGTGTGCCTGGCCAAGGGATAACATAACAGCGCAGGCTCCGGGACGGAATCAAACTACGCTGAGGAGCCGGGGCGCGGCGCCGGGGGGGTAGGAATGACGGCTGTGCTGCGTCATATTACGAAGGAAAGTCCCACCTCCGGGACGGTTTCACGGTTTCAGGGGACACATTTTATAAGTGTTTAGTTCTGTGTTTGCAAGGAGCATGATGAAAAGAGCCACCTTTTCCTTTTGCATCTTTTGTGCTGCACAAGCTGGCTCTTTCAGCTACAAACGCCTTGGGGGGGGGGTTAAAGGTTCCCTTTCGACTTTCTCAGGCTTCGGCCTACATTGTGTTCCTCTGCTTTTCCACCTGTCCCTGGGCTCCAACACCGCTAGTTGCCGTCCAGAAGTGCTGTCCGCACAGTCCCAACAGTCGCTCCTCTGTTATTGGGGTTCAGTAACGTCAGCTGTTCCCCAGCTGTGTGTGTGGCAATCCCTCCTACCTCCTCCTACCTCCTCCTCCTCCACCTGTCCCTGGGCTCCAACACCGCTAGTTGTTGCCTGGTAGTGCTGTACGCACAGTCCCAACAGTCCCTCCTCTGTTATTGGGGTTCAGTAACGTCAGCTGTTCCCCTGCTGTGTGTGTGGCAATCCCTCCTATCTCCTCCACCTCCACCTCCCCCTCCTGTCCCTGGGCTCCAACACCGCTAGTTGTTGCCTGGTAGTGCTGTGCGCACAGTCAACAGTCCCTCCTCTGTTATTGGGGTTCAGTAACGTCAGCTGTTCCCCAGCTGTGTGTGTGGCAATCCCTCCTACCTCCTCCTACCTCCTCCTCCTCCACCTGTCCCTGGGCTCCAACACCGCTAGTTGTTGCCTGGTAGTGCTGTACGCACAGTCCCAACAGTCCCTCCTCTGTTATTGGGGTTCAGTAACGTCAGCTGTTCCCCTGCTGTGTGTGGCAATCCCTCCTACCTCCTCCACCTCCTCCTCCTCCATCTGTCCCTGGGCTCCAACACCGCTAGTTGTTGCCTGGTAGTGCTGTACGCACAGTCCCAACAGTCCCTCCTCTGTTATTGGGGTTCAGTAACGTCAGCTGTTCCCCTGCTGTGTGTGTGGCAATCCCTCCTACCTCCTCCTACCTCGTCCTCCTCCACCTGTCCCTGGGCTCCAACACCGCTAGTTGTTGCCTGGTAGTGCTGTACGCACAGTCCCAACAGTCCCTCCTCTGTTATTGGGGTTCAGTAACGTCAGCTGTTCCCCTGCTGTGTGTGTGGCAATCCCTCCTATCTCCTCCACCTCCACCTCCCCCTCCTTTCCCTGGGCTCCAACACCGCTAGTTGTTGCCTGGTAGTGCTGTGCGCACAGTCAACAGTCCCTCCTCTGTTATTGGGGTTCAGTAACGTCAGCTGTTCCCCAGCTGTGTGTGTGGCAATCCCTCCTACCTCCTCCTACCTCCTCCTCCTCCACCTGTCCCTGGGCTCCAACACCGCTAGTTGTTGCCTGGTAGTGCTGTACGCACAGTCCCAACAGTCCCTCCTCTGTTATTGGGGTTCAGTAACGTCAGCTGTTCCCCTGCTGTGTGTGTGGCAATCCCTCCTACCTCCTCCACCTCCTCCTCCTCCACCTGTCCCTGGGCTCCAACACCGCTAGTTGTTGCCTGGTAGTGCTGTACGCACAGTCCCAACAGTCCCTCCTCTGTTATTGGGGTTCAGTAACATCAGCTGTTCCCCAGCTGTGTGTGTGGCAATCCCTCCTACCTCCTCCTACCTCCTCCTCCTCCACCTGTCCCTGGGCTCCAACACCGCTACTTGTTGCCTGGTAGTGCTGTACGCACAGTCCCAACAGTCCCTCCTCTGTTATTGGGGTTCAGTAACGTCAGCTGTTCCCCTGCTGTGTGTGTGGCAATCCCTCCTACCTCCTCCATCTCCTCCTCCTCCACCTGTCCCTGGGCTCCAACACCGCTAGTTGTTGTCTGGTAGTGCTGTACGCACAGTCCCAACAGTCCCTCCTCTGTTATTGGGGTTCAGTAACGTCAGCTGTTCCCCTGCTGTGTGTGTGGCAATCCCTCCTATCTCCTCCACCTCCACCTCCCCCTCCTGTCCCTGGGCTCCAACACCGCTAGTTGTTGCCTGGTAGTGCTGTGCGCACAGTCAACAGTCCCTCCTCTGTTATTGGGGTTCAGTAACGTCAGCTGTTCCCCAGCTGTGTGTGTGGCAATCCCTCCTACCTCCTCCTACCTCCTCCTTCTCCACCTGTCCCTGGGCTCCAACACCGCTAGTTGTTGCCTGGTAGTGCTGTACGCACAGTCCCAACAGTCCCTCCTCTGTTATTGGGGTTCAGTAACGTCAGCTGTTCCCCTGCTGTGTGTGTGGCAATCCCTCCTACCTCCTCCACCTCCTCCTCCTCCACCTGTCCCTGGGCTCCAACACCGCTAGTTGTTGCCTGGTAGTGCTGTACGCACAGTCCCAACAGTCCCTCCTCTGTTATTGGGGTTCAGTAACGTCAGCTGTTCCCCTGCTGTGTGTGTGGCAATCCCTCCTATCTCATCCACCTCCACCTCCCCCTCCTTTCCCTGGGCTCCAACACCGCTAGTTGTTGCCTGGTAGTGCTGTGCGCACAGTCAACAGTCCCTCCTCTGTTATTGGGGTTCAGTAACGTCAGCTGTTCCCCAGCTGTGTGTGTGGCAATCCCTCCTACCTCCTCCTACCTCGTCCTCCTCCACCTGTCCCTGGGCTCCAACACCGCTAGTTGTTGCCTGGTAGTGCTGTACGCACAGTCCCAACAGTCCCTCCTCTGTTATTGGGGTTCAGTAACGTCAGCTGTTCCCCTGCTGTGTGTGTGGCAATCCCTCCTACCTCCTCCACCTCCTCCTCCTCCACCTGTCCCTGGGCTCCAACACCGCTAGTTGTTGCCTGGTAGTGCTGTACGCACAGTCCCAACAGGCCCTCCTCTGTTATTGGGGTTCAGTAACGTCAGCTGTTCTCCAGCTGTGTGTGTGGCAATCCCTCCTACCTCCTCCTACCTCCTCCTCCTCCACCTGTCCCTGGGCTCCAACACCGCTACTTGTTGCCTGGTAGTGCTGTACGCACAGTCCCAACAGTCCCTCCTCTGTTATTGGGGTTCAGTAACGTCAGCTGTTCCCCTGCTGTGTGTGTGGCAATCCCTCCTACCTCCTCCACCTCCTCCTCCTCCACCTGTCCCTGGGCTCCAACACCGCTAGTTGTTGCCTGGTAGTGCTGTACGCACAGTCCCAACAGTCCCTCCTCTGTTATTGGGGTTCAGTAACGTCAGCTGTTCCCCTGCTGTGTGTGTGGCAATCCCTCCTATCTCCTCCACCTCCACCTCCCCCTCCTGTCCCTGGGCTCCAACACCGCTAGTTGTTGCCTGGTAGTGCTGTGCGCACAGTCAACAGTCCCTCCTCTGTTATTGGGGTTCAGTAACGTCAGCTGTTCCCCAGCTGTGTGTGTGGCAATCCCTCCTACCTCCTCCTACCTCCTCCTCCTCCACCTGTCCCTGGGCTCCAACACCGCTAGTTGTTGCCTGGTAGTGCTGTACGCACAGTCCCAACAGTCCCTCCTCTGTTATTGGGGTTCAGTAACGTCAGCTGTTCCCCTGCTGTGTGTGTGGCAATCCCTCCTACCTCCTCCACCTCCTCCTCCTCCACCTGTCCCTGGGCTCCAACACCGCTAGTTGTTGCCTGGTAGTGCTGTACGCACAGTCCCAACAGTCCCTCCTCTGTTATTGGGGTTCAGTAACGTCAGCTGTTCCCCTGCTGTGTGTGTGGCAATCCCTCCTACCTCCTCCTCCTCCACCTGTCCCTGGGCTCCAACACCGCTAGTTGCTGTCCAGAAGTGCTGTCCGCACAGTCCCAACAGTCGCTCCTCTGTTATTGGGGTTCAGTAACGTCAGCTGTTCCCCTGCTGTGTGTGTGGCAATCCCTCCTATCTCCTCCACCTCCACCTCCCCCTCCTGTCCCTGGGCTCCAACACCGCTAGTTGTTGCCTGGTAGTGCTGTGCGCACAGTCAACAGTCCCTCCTCTGTTATTGGGGTTCAGTAACGTCAGCTGTTCCCCAGCTGTGTGTGTGGCAATCCCTCCTACCTCCTCCTACCTCCTCCTCCTCCACCTGTCCCTGGGCTCCAACACCGCTAGTTGTTGCCTGGTAGTGCTGTACGCACAGTCCCAACAGTCCCTCCTCTGTTATTGGGGTTCAGTAACGTCAGCTGTTCCCCTGCTGTGTGTGTGGCAATCCCTCCTACCTCCTCCTACCTCCTCCTCCTCCACCTGTCCCTGGGCTCCAACACCGCTAGTTGTTGCCTGGTAGTGCTGTGCGCACAGTCAACAGTCCCTCCTCTGTTATTGGGGTTCAGTAACGTCAGCTGTTCCCCTGCTGTGTGTGTTGCAATCCCTCCTACCTCCTCCACCTCCTCCTCCTCCACCTGTCCCTGGGCTCCAACACCGCTAGTTGCCGTCCAGAAGTGCTGTCCGCACAGTCCCAACAGTCGCTCCTCTGTTATTGGGGTTCAGTAACGTCAGCTGTTCCCCAGCTGTGTGTGTGGCAATCCCTCCTACCTCCTCCACCTCCTCCTCCTCCACCTGTCCCTGGGCTCCAACACCGCTAGTTGCCGTCCAGAAGTGCTGTCCGCACAGAGCCAAACACCTCGCCAATGTGTTAGTGGGGTTCAGCACCGCCAGCTGTTCCCCTGCTGTGCAGCCGGCAACGTGTACTGCGACCGCCACGCAGGCACAACAAGTTAAATTTAAGGGAACCTGTCCCCCCCCCCAGGCGTTTGTTACTGAAGGAGCCACCTTGTGCAGCAGTAATGATGCAAAGGGAAAAAGTGCCTCTTTTCGTGGTGCTCCTTGCACATGCTGATCCTAACACTTATGAAAAGTGTCCCCTCCTACCGTGATACCGTCCGGTTGGTGGAACTTTCCTTTGTGATGTGACGCAGCACAGCCGTCATTCTTACCCCCTTGGCGCCGTGCGCCGCCTCCTCAGCGTTGTTTGAATCAGTCCCGGAGCCTGCGCTGTTAGGTTAGCCCTTGGCCATGCACACATTTTGCGCTGCCCGTCTTCTGACATCATTTGGTGTCAGGCTGGCTGCGCCTGTGCGGCCGCGCTGGCCGAGAGCCCGCCTCGTACTGTCTTCTGATTTAATCCCACTGGGGGCCTGAGATCCATGGACATGCGCAGTGCATATCTGAACCTCCACCTCTCACTCATCTCCCTACGGCTTCTTCAAACTGTGCGGTGTCAGCTGGTCCCTAATAGCATGCCACGGCCGTGACACCGCACAGTCAGAAGAAGCCGTAGGGAGATGAGTGAGAGGTGGAGGTTCAGATATGCACTGCGCATGTCCATGGATCTCAGGCCCCCAGTGGGATTAAATCAGAAGACAGTACGAGGCGGGCTCTCGGCCAGCGCGGCCGCACAGGCGCAGCCAGCCTGACACCAAATGATGTCAGAAGACGGGCAGCGCAAAATGTGTGCCTGGCCAAGGGCTAACCTAACAGCGCAGGCTCCGGGACTGATTCAAACAACGCTGAAGAGGCGGCGCACGGCGCCAAGGGGGTAAGAATGACGGCTGTGCTGCGTCACATCACAAAGGAAAGTTCCACCTACCGGACGGTATCACGGTAGGAGGGGACACTTTTTATAAGTGTTAGGTTCAGCATGTGCAAGGACCATAATTAAAAGAGCTAAGTTTACCTTTTCCAGCATTAGTGCTGTACACGATGGCTCTTTCAGCTACAAACGCCTGGGGGGGGGGGGGGTGTTAAAGTTTCCCTTTCAACTTGCTCCAGTGCAGGCTTCGGCCTACACTCTGCTCCCTCTCCTCCTCCTGCTGACCCTGGGCTCTAACACCGCCAGTTGGGGCCCAGATGTGCTAGCTGCACAGAGCCAAACACCAGCCAATGTGTCAGTGGGGTTCAGCACCGCCAGCTGTTCCCCTGCTGTGTAGCCAGCAACGTGTCCTGCAACAGCCACGCAGACACAAGAACTGAAATTGAAGGAAACCTGTCCCCCCTCCCCCAGGCGTTTTTATGTTTTACAGCCACCTTGTACGACAGTAATGCTGCATGTGTGCAAGGTCATACCTCCCAACCGTCCCGATTTCAGCGGGACAGTCCCGCTTTGGCACCGGGGTCCCGCTGTCCCGCTTCGGGCATTTAAAATCCCGAATTTGCGGCCGCCAGTGAAGCCCCGCCCACTTCCGGGACGTAGAGAGAGCCCGATTACTGTACCCGCAGCTGTTCGTTCCGTTCCCTGCCTGGGACTGTCTGCGTTGTAGCCACGCCCCCTTGAGTTGCCTCACCGCCCGCCTCCGGCTTCCTCCTCAACGTGGGCGGACTCTGAGGACACTAGAGCGGCAGCGCCAGCACCCGGACTGGTTTCTCGTGACCGCGGGAGCAGCGAGCGGGGATCTGCAGACTGACTGTAAGTGAATGTGTCTCTCCCCCTCTCCATGCAGCGCTGCCCGTTACAGCAGAGACTCTGATCTGACAGCATTAGGAGGACTGACACAAACTTTGTCTCCCCATGCAGCGCACCCCGCTCCCACTCTCCCCCTGGTACCCATCCATCGGATTCTCCACCAACCTGGTGCAGCACCCCTCTCCCCATGGTTATCGTTAAAGGGGTATTGTCACCCAAAATGCTAAATACGGCAGCAGCATGCCGACCCCTCACCCCGTTACTCACCTCTGACTCCACCGCCTCAGGAATCTTCGGTCGCACTTCACGTATGCGCACTCCGGGGGTCAGGAGGACCTGGTGCCGGGCAGATGTGCTCCGTGGGTGTTACTATGTTTTTAGCCCTGTCGAACCCATAACACAAATTACATGAACACAAAATGGTGCTCGGTGTATATCAGGGAGATATATACAAAAGGGACTTGGCCCCTATAATAATTATACCAGTAAGGCCGGCGTCACACTCGGCATAAGACAATACGCCACGTATTATACGGCCGTACTACGGGCGTAATACGGAGAAATGTCCCCAAAATATTGATCCGTAGTCAGGGTGTGTCAGCGTATTTTATGCTATGGGGCATTTTATACGTGCCCCATCACGTGGGGCAAGTATACTGTACGCAGCATCATGTGGGGCCATTATACAGTATGGAGCATAATGTGGCCAATGGCCATTGTACAGTATGGAGCGTCGTGTGTGGCCATATTTTTTTGTTCATAATTATTGTTAACGAAACATTGTGATCAGAAGTGCTAAATGGGTGTGGTTGGGGCGTGGCTAGTTGTGAAATGGGTGTGGCCTAAAATTTGCCGCGGCGCGGCTTCATGGCCGCGGCATGCGATAAGGGATCAGCTGACGCCGCACAGTCTGAAGCGGGTGTAAGGACCCGAGTGTGAGAGGCGAACATATGTACTGCGCCAGGCCATGAATCCCAGCCCCGCAGTGTTTTAACAATGTTAACACACTGGGGGGCTGGGATGCATGGTCATCGCAAACCGCAACAGCCGACATAACATGATGTCAGAGGATGGTCAGCGCTAACAGCCCAAGGCCAAGGGATAACACAAAAGCGCAGACTCCTGTGCAACAAATAACGATGCTCAGGAGGCCGCGCAAAGCACCAAGGTGGCATTTTTGCCAGCTGTACTGCGTCTCTTTATGAAGGGAACTCACGCCTCAAAATCAGTTTGACTGTGTAAGGGCCTAAATGTTATACGTGTTCCTTTCAGCGTGTGCAAGGAGCAAAATTAAAAGAGCAACCTTTGACTTGTGCAGCATTACTGCTGCATAAGCTGTGGCTCTTCTACTTTGTAACCCCTGAGGGGGGGTTAAAGGTTACCTTTGAAATTGGTTCAATTAGGCTTCGGCCTACACTCTGCTCCCCCTGCAGAGCCCGGGCTCCAACACCGCCAGTTGGGGCCCGGTACTGCTAGCTGCACAGAGAAAAACACCAGCCAATGTGTCAGTGGGGTTCAGCACCGCCAGCTGTTCCCCTGCTGTGCAGCCGGCAATGTGTCCTGCAACAGCCACGCAGGCACAACAGACCCAAAGCTGCCGCCAGTGCAGGCTTCGGCCTACACTCTGCTCCATCTCCTCCTCCTGCTGACCCCGGGCTCTAACACCGCCAGTTGGGGCCCGGTACTGCTAGCTGCACAGAGAAAAACACCAGCCAATGTGTCAGTGGGGTTCAGCACCGCCAGCTGTTCCCCTGCTGTGCAGCCGGCAACGTGTCCTGCAACAGCCACGCAGGCACAACAGACCCAAAGCTGCCGCCAGTGCAGGCTTCGGCCTACACTCTGCTCCATCTCCTCCTCCTGCTGACCCCGGGCTCTAACACCGCCAGTTGGGGCCCGGTACTGCTAGCTGCACAGAGAAAAACACCAGCCAATGTGTCAGTGGGGTTCAGCACCGCCAGCTGTTCCCCTGCTGTGCAGCCGGCAACGTGTCCTGCAACAGCCACGCAGGCACAACAGACCCAAAGCTGCCGCCAGTGCAGGCTTCGGCCTACACTCTGCTCCATCTCCTCCTCCTGCTGACCCCGGGCTCTAACACCGCCAGTTGGGGCCCTGTACTGCTAGCTGCACAGAGAAAAACACCAGCCAATGTGTCAGTGGGGTTCAGCACCGCCAGCTGTTCCCCTGCTGTGCAGCCGGCAACGTGTCCTGCAACAGCCACGCAGGCACAACAGACCCAAAGCTGCCGCCAGTGCAGGCTTCGGCCTACACTCTGCTCCATCTCCTCCTCCTGCTGACCCCGGGCTCTAACACCGCCAGTTGGGGCCCGGTACTGCTAGCTGCACAGAGAAAAACACCAGCCAATGTGTCAGTGGGGTTCAGCACCGCCAGCTGTTCCCCTGCTGTGCAGCCGGCATCGTGTCCTGCAAAAGCCACGCAGACACAAGAACTGAAATTGAAGGGAACCTGTCCCCCCTCCCCCAGGCGTTTGTACGTTTTACAGCCACCTTGTACAGCGGTAATGCTGCATGTGTGCAAGGTGGCTCATAAACGTATTCTCCTCGCACATGTGGAACTGAAAACACGTCTGAAATGTGTCCTCTGTGTGACCATTTAACCGTCCCGGTGGTGTGACTTTCCTTTGTAATGACACGCTGCAACCCCCTTGGTAGCGCTGCCCGTCTTCTGGCATCATTGTTTGGCTGCCTGCGCCTCTGCGGCCGCCCTGACCCACACAACGCCCCTCGGTGTCTTATTTATTGGGACTGCGAGGGTGTGATTGATGGGCATGAACGGTGCATTTCTTCGCCTGTCCCTCATCTCCTTCCGCCTTCCTCAGACTGTGCGGCTTCATGGCCGTGGCATGCGATAAGGGATCAGCTGACGCCGCACAGTCTGCAGCGGGTGTAAGGACCCGAGTGCGAGAGGCGAACATATGTGCTGCGCCAGGCCATGAATCACAGCCCCACAGTGTTTTAACAATGTTAAGACACCGCGGGGCTGGGATTCATGGTCATCGCGAACCGCAGCGGCCGACATTAAATGAGGTCAGAAGATGGGCAGCGCTAACAGCGCTAGGCCAGGGGATAACACGACAGCGCAGACTCCTGTACAGCAAATAACAACGCTCAGGAGGCTGCACCCAGCACCAAGGTGGGATTCTTGACATCTGTGCTGCGTCTCATTACAAAGGGAACTCGCGTCTCCAACACAGTTTGACTGTATAAAGGGCTAAATGTTATACGTGTTTCATTCAGCGTGTGCAAGGAGCAAAATTAAAAGAGCAACCTTTGACTTGTGCAGCACTACTGCTGCATAAGCTGTGGCTCTTCTACTTTGTAACCCCTGAGGGGGGGTTAAAGGTTACCTTTGAAATTGGTTCAATTAGGCTTCGGCCTACACTCTGCTCCCCCTGCAGAGCCCGGGCTCCAACACCGCCAGTTGGGGCCCGGTACTGCTAGCTGCACAGAGAAAAACACCAGCCAATGTGTCAGTGGGGTTCAGCACCGCCAGCTGTTCCCCTGCTGTGCAGCCGGCATCGTGTCCTGCAAAAGCCACGCAGACACTTGCTCTTGTACCTTCTGCTCCCCATCCTGGTTCCAGTACCGTCAGCTGGTTCCGGGCAGAGCCTTTGGCTTAGGTGCCTCCCTCTGGGTATCCGAGTTCCACCAACGTCAGGTGGTCCTTGGTAGTGCTTTCAGGCACGGGTACCTCCTGCTTAGTAACCGGGTTCCAGTAACGTCAGCTGGTCCTCGGTAGTTCCATTGGCTCTTGGACCTTCGGGTAGCCATCCGAGTTCCAGTTCCATCAGCTGGTTCTCGGCATTTTCTCAGCCTTCTTGTACCTTCTGCTACATTTCCAAGTTCAAGAGACTAAACACGATGACCCGGAAGACCACCCCTAAGATGACGACGACACCAGAGACGACAACCACCGTGATGACGACGACCCTGGAGACGATGACCCTGAAGACCACCCCGATGACGACGACCCCGGAGACGACGACCCTGAAGACCACCCCAATGACGACGACCCCGGAGACGACGACCCTGGAGACGACGACGACCTGGAAGACCGAGAAGCAGAAGAACAAGAGGCTGCAGAACAAAGAGCAGAAGAACATTAAGCATAACACTAAATATCAGAGCAAAAAATATTATCTAAATTATAAGCAGAAGAAGACTAAGCAGTGTATGGGGGTGAGTCCGTTCCTCCTCGTGGTGCCCCTGGATAAAGCCTGATGCTGCAGGCCAAACTGAACGCGGACAAATGTAACTCTTTTGTGACAGGCAGAACGGAAGGTGTAATCTTCAAACCTTTATAGATAACAACTACGGGAATGCCTGTCACAAATAAGAATATGATGAAGTAGAATATGATGAAGATAATAGTAAAATAAAAAGAATATGAACAATGTAACCAAAAAAATAATAGGTAGAAGATGAAGAAGAAGATGAATAAGGTGAAGAAGTTGATGTCAAAGAAGCTGATGATGAGGATAATGAAGAAGAAAGTGTGGGAGAAGTAAAAAAGAAGGTGAAGGGCGTGGAAGTAGTGAAACATCAATATCTGACAAAATAAAAAAAAAATTAACATAGTCAAAATCTTTCTACCGCCGAACGTCATAAAAAAAACCAAAATCCTGCTATTCTATTACATTGGGCTAAACCTCTGTGCCTTTAATGTCTCCGCCACGTCCCCCAATACATCCTACATTATTCTTAGTTGTTTTCCTTCATGTAGAATGAACCTACAAGTTTATAAAGGGTTTATTTTAATTCCGATATTTTCGTCCCATTGACTTGCATTGGGATCGGGTATCGGTATCGGATTAGATCCGATATTTTGACGGTATCGGCCGATACTTTCCGATACCGATACTTTCCGATATCGGAAAGTATCGCTCAACACTAGTCATAACTAGTGTTGAGCGATACTTTCCGATATCGGAAAGTATCGGTATCGGAAAGTATCGGCCGATACCGTCACAGTATCGGAATCCAATCCGATACCGATACCCGATACCAATACAAGTCAATGGGACTCAAGTATCGGACGGTATTCCTGATGGTTCCCAGGGTCTGAAGGAGAGGAAACTCTCCTTCAGGCCCTGGGAACCATATAAATGTGTAAAAGAAAGAATTAAAATAAAAAATATCGCTATACTCACCTGTCCGACGCAGCCGGGACCTCAGCGAGGGAACCGGCAGCGTTGCTTGTTTAAAATTCGCGCTATTACTTGGTTACGTGAATTCCCGGCTTGTGATTGGTCAGGTCGGCCATGTTGCCGGGACGCGGACCAATCACAGCAAGCCGTGACGAAATTACGTCACGGCTTGCTGTGATTGGTCCGCGTCCCGGCAATATGGCCGCCCTGACCAATCACAAGCCGTGACGTCACGGGAGGCTGGACACGCGCTCATTTTAAAATGGGCGCGTGTCCAGCCTCCCGTGACGTCACGGCTTGTGATTGGTTGCGCCGCGATCAACCAATCACAAGCCGGGAGGCTGGACGCGCTCATTTTGAAATGGGCGCGTGTCCAGCCTCCCGTGACGTCACGGCTTGTGATTGGTTGCGCCGCGATCAACCAATCACAAGCCGGGAGGCTGGACGCGCTCATTTTGAAATGGGCGCGTGTCCAGCCTCCCGGCTTGTGATTGGTTGACCGCGACGCAACCAATCACAAGCCGTGACGTCACGGGAGGCTGGACACGCGCCCTTTTTAAAATGAGCGCGTTTCCAGCCTCCCGTGACGTCACGGCTTGTGATTGGTTAATGGCGGCCATGTTGCCGGGACGCGGACCAATCACAGCAAGCCGTGACGTATTTTCGTCACGGCTTGCTGTGATTGGTCCGCGGCCCGGCAACATGGCCGCCCTGACCAATCACAAGCCGGGACTTCGCGTAACCATGTAAAAGCGGGAATTTTAAACAAACAACGCTGCCGGTTCCTGCGCTGAGGTCCAGGCTGCGTCGGACAGGTGAGTATAGCGATATTTTTTATTTTAATTCTCTATTTTACACATTTTAACATTAATGTTGTTCCGATACCCGATACCCGATACCACAAGAGTATCGGAATCCCGGTATCGGAATTCCGATACAGCAAGTATCGGCCGATACCAGATACTTGCAGCATCGGAATGCTCAACATTAGTCATAACCAAACGAGCAACAAGATAACAGGCACAAAGCACAGGCACACAAAGGGTCAACCACTTCAGCCGAGGGCAAGAATATAACTGATACCGGACCTAGGAAGATTGGCAACTAAATAGCCGCCCTCTGCCAGAGAGAGGCAAATACAATTAACCCCATCTGACCAGGACGGGATAAAGACAAAACCCTGTCCTGGATCATGACAATCCCTTCAGAATATAATACAGCCCCCCATAGAATATGACGTAACCCCCCCAGAATATAATTCAGCCCCACAGTTCAATACTCACTCACTGATATATTAAAAAACAAAATACACACAATGCTTACCTCACCTCCTCGTTCCCCGCGCTACTCCCAGCTTGGCTCTGGTCTCAGCGGCTGCACTGCCAGGCACACAGTGAGGGCGTGATGAAGTAACGTCATCGTGCACCCGCAGTGTCAGAGGCAGATGGGAACGTCATATGATGCTCTCTCCTTCATTGCTTTTAACTGTATCGGCGTAATGACACCGATATAGTTGAATGCGGCATGCTAGGGGGGAATCGGCGCTGGCAGCGGGCAGGCCCCCCTGACTTATGGGCCCCATAGCGTCTGTGTGGTGCATAGTGGCATGCCACTGTCTGGGGACCCCTGGGGCAGCGGGGGCCCTAGGCAGCTGCCTAATCTGCCTGCCGCTGACGCAGGCCTTGGCCGTGCGGATTTACCGCATCCAGTACATTCTATTGTGGAAATTTCTGCTGCAGCTCGTAAACCCGCACCGCATGGTATCCACAATCAGTGATGGTTTGGGGAGCCATGTCATCTTCTGGTGTAGGTCCACTGTGTTTTATCAAGACCAAAGTCAGCACAGCCATCTACCAGGAAATTTTAGAGCACTTTCATGCTTCCCTCTGTCAACAAGCTTTTTGGAGATGGAAATTTCATTCTCCAGCAGGACTTGGCACCTGTCCACACTGCCAAAATTACCAATACCTGGTTTAAAAACAACAGTATCACTGTACTTGATTGGCCAGCAAACTCGCCTGACCTTAACCCCGTAGAGAATCTATGGGGTATTGTCAAGTGGAAGATGAGAGACACCAGACCCAACAATGCAGATGAGCTGAAGACTGCTATCATAGCAACCTGGGCTTCCATAACACCTCAGCAGTGCCACAGGCTGATCGCCTCCATGCCACGCCACATTAAAGCAGTAATTGATGCAAAAGGAGCCCCGACCAAGTGTTGAGTGAATTTACTGAATAAACACTTCAGTAGGCCAACATTTCAGATTTTCAAATCATTTTTTCAAGCTGGTGTTATAAAGTATTCTAATTTTCTGAGATAATGGCTTTTGGGTTTTCATTGGCTGTAAGCCATAATCATCAACATTAACAGAGATAAACACTTGAAGTAGATCAGTCTGTTTGTAGTGACTCTATATAATATCCGAGTTTCACTTTTTGTATTGAAGAACTGAAATAAACTAACTTTTTGATGATATTCTAATTTTGTGAGATGCACCTGTATATGAGGCAGGATGGAGGCATATGGGGACAGAATAAGGGGAGATATGCGGGGGGGGGGGGGGGCACGATGAGAGGACATATATGGGGCAGGATGGAGACATATGAGGGCAGGATGAGAGGACATATATGGGGGCAGGATGAGAGATGTGAGCCTTTCATATGGGGAGGCATGATGGAGACATATGGGACCAGGATGAGATGATATATATGGGGGCAGGATGGAGACATAATGGACCAGACCAGGATGAGAGGACATATATGGAGGGAGGATGGAGACATACAGTGGGGGAAATAAGTATTTGATCCCTTGCTGATTTTGTAAGTTTGCCCACTGACAAAGGCATGAACAGTCTATAATTTTCAGGGTAGGTTAATTTTAACACTGAGAGATAGAATATCAAAAATAAAATCCAGAAAATCATGTTCTATAAATTATATAAATTTATTTGAATTTTGCAGTGAGAAATAGGTATTTGATCTCTCTGGCAAACAAAACTGTGGGTATACAACTAAAGATTAGCTTAGTGATTCACAAGAATGATAAATCCACAAAAAAGTACATATTGTGAGTTTGTAAAGACAGATGCAGACACTGCTATTTTTGAACAGCCCAATGTTAATGTTTTGTTATTTTCTGTAAAGTAGTTAAAATTAGTTTTATTTCTCTTCATGTTTTGAATTAGAAAACAGTGTGCAATGTTCCCACTGCATGGAAACAAAACTAGTATAAAGATTTTGTGATTAACTCATGTTTTTAAACACACTGCTATTATTTTGAACACTACTGCATAATGTCACTGGTAATCACTGTATTACTGTAACTGTACTACATTGACACTATATACAGAGCTCATGTGTATAATTGTACTGGTAATCACTGTATTATCTGTACACTGACACTATATACAGAGCTCCTGTGTACAATGTCACTGGTGATCACTGTATTACCTTTACACTGACACGATATACAGAGCTCCTGTGTATAATGTCACTGGTGATCACTGTATTACCTGTACACTGACACTATATACAGAGCTCCTGTGTATAATTTCACTGGTGATCCCTGTATTACCTGTACACTGACACTATATACAGAGCTCCTGTGTATAATGTCACTGGTGATCACTGTATTACCTGTACACTGACACTATATACAGAGCTCCTGTGTACAATGTCACTGGTGATCACTGTATTATCTGTACACTGACACTATATACAGAGCTCCTGTGTATAATGTCACTGGTGATCACTGTATTACCTGTACACTGACACTATATACAGAGCTCCTGTGTACAATGTCACTGGTGATCACTGTATTACCTTTACACTGACACTATATACAGAGGTCCTGTGTATAATGTCACTGGTGATCACTGTTACCTGTACACTTACACTATATACAGATCTCCTGTGTATAATGTCATTGGTTATCCCTGTTATCTGTACCACCAAAGAAGAACAATGGAAGGCACTCACCGATCTAAAATTCCAACTTTATTGAATCTTCATATATAAAACTTCATGGCCAGGGGAGTGAGGAATGGAGCTCAGGTGAGCAGGAGAAGACGACGGCTGTTTTGCGCTGTGCTGGCACTTCCATGGGGCAGACCCGTGGAAGCGCCAGCACAGCGCAAAGCGGCCGTTGTCTTCTCCTGCTCACCTGAGCTCCATTTCTCACTCCCCCGGCCATGATGTTTTATATATGAAGATTCAATAAAGTTGGAATTTTAGATCGGTGAGTGCCTTCCCTTGTTCTTCGTTGGTGGCATTGGAATTATATGTTTATTTTCCTGAAAAGCACCCGTGATCTGTATGCATGGCTGAATCTGCATGGACCATTGACTGACACCTGGGCCCCTATTTGGGATCACCTGGATTTTTCAGTCAGTGCCGTTTTTTTTGCTTTTTCTGATCCTTTTATCTGTACACTGACACTATATACAGATTTCCTGTGTATAATGTCACTGTTGAGTCAGTGTGTTACCTGTACACTGACATTATACACTGCATACTATGACCCCCGTAAGAGCCGAAACGCGCATTGGGGTGGGTGGCGCCACAGTCTTTACAGGTAAAACTCCCAGGCTTTCATGCATCTTAGACTTACGGTCTTTGCTCCACATGACATTTTGATTATGGTTGCTTCACTTCTATGCATCCTGCTTGTGATCTAGGTATACCCTTAACTGGGTCACATGTCCTATTTACATTCACCATTGTGGGTACCCTATTATTGCACTATGCAATTGCACCTCTGAGCTGACCAATTTAGGCTATGTGCACACGATGCGGATTTGCTGCGGATCCGCAGCGGATTTTTCCGCACAGAAACACTGCAGATCCGCACTGTGATGTACAGTACAATGTTATTAAATGGAAAAAAAAAGCTGTGCAGATGGTGCAGAAAAATCAGTGTGGAATTGCTGCGGTTTTCGAAGAAGTGCATGTCACTTCTTTTGTGTGGATCTGCAGCGTTTCTGCACCCCTCCATGATAAAAATCCGCAGTGGCAAAAACTGCTGAAAATCCGCACAAAATCTGCATCAATTCCGCATAAAAACCGCACAAAATCCGCATAAAAACCGCGGCTTCGGATTCTGCCGGGAGATGCGGATTTTGTGCAGAAAATTCTGCACCTCTTTTCCTACGTGTGCACATAGCCTAATTCTCATCCAGTTACTTTGCTTGTGGTTCTGTTTGCCTTTTATCTATCGTGGATCCACTCCTGTTTGGTGTGTCATTGTCATTTCCCTGTTACTTTCTCTGTTTTTAAATTGTGTATTTATTGTTACATCAATAAAGTTTTGTATGTTTAGTATCTTGGTTCTTTTGGTGCTTTTTTTCTGCTATGATTTTCCTGTTCATGCACTGAACCGTTGCTACACACATCCCTGTGCCCCTTTATATATTGACCATGTGACCAGTGGTACTTTTAGTGGGTATTAGCTTGGTGTATATGCTTTGACACTGCATACTATGTAGAGAGATCCTGTGTATAATGACACTTATGGTAATACTAGATGGTGGCCCGATTCTAATGCATCGGATATTCTAGAATATGTAGGTGTAGTGTATAGCACAACCCGCGTAGTATATTGCGCAGCCACGCAGTACATTGCGCAGCCCACGCAGTACATTGCGCAGCCCACGTAGTACATTGCGTAGCCCACACAGTACATTGCGCAGCCCACATAGTACATTAATCTTTAATAATAATCTTTATTTTTATATAGCGCTAACATATTATGCAGCGCTTTACAGTTTGCACACATTATCATCGCTGTCCCCGATGGGGCTCACAATCTAAATTCCCTATCAGTATGTCTTTGGAATGTGGGAGGAAACCCACGCAAACACGGAGAGAACATACAAACTCTTTGCAGATGTTGTCCAAGGTGGGATTAGAACCCAGGACTCCAGCGCTGCAAGGGTGCTGTGCTAACCACTGCGCCACAAAGCTGCCCGCGCAGCCCACGTAGTATATTGCGCAGCCCACGTTGTAAATTGCGCAGCCCACGTAGTACATTGCGCAGCCCATTTTGTACATTGTGCAGCCCACATATTATATTGCGCAGCCCACGTAGTACATTGCACAGCCCACGTAGTACATTGCGCAGCCCACGTTGTATATTGCGCAGCCCACGTTGCATATTGCGCAGCCCACGTAGTACATTGTGCAGCCCACGTAGTAAATTGCGCAGCCCACGTAGTATATTGCACAACCCACATATTATATTGCGCAGCCCACGTAGTATATTGCGCAGCCCACATAGTACATTGTGCAGCCCACGTAGTACATTGCGCAGTCCACGTTGTATATTGCGCAGCCCACGTTGTATATTGAGCAGCCCACATAGTACATTGCGCAGCCCACGTAGTATATTGCGCAGCCCACATAGTATATTGCGCGCCCACGTTGTATATTACGCGGCCCATGTTGTATATTGCACAGCACACGTAGTATATTGCGCTGCCCACGTTGTTTATTGCGCAGCCCACGTAGTATATTGCGCAGCCCACGTAGTATATTGCGCAGCCCACGTTGTATATTGCGCAGCCCACGTTGTATATTGCGCAGCCCACATATATAGCAATGTGGGCATGATATCCCTGTTAAAAAAAAAAGAATTAAAATAAAAATATTTATATACTCACCTTCCGTTGGCTCCTGGATCCAGGAAGCGGTTACCGACGCTCCTCGTGCGCTCCAGTCTGAAGAGTGCATTGCGGTCTCGCGAGATGATGACGTAGCGATCTCGCGAGACCGCTACATCATCATCTCGCGAGATTGCAATGCATGGAGCGGTTACCGGAGCGTTGCGAGGAGCCGGTAAGGCGCCGAAGGTGAGTATATGATGATTTTTTATTTTTTTATTATTTTTAACATTAGATTTTTTTTACTATTGAAGCTGCATAGGCAGCCTCAATAGTAAAAAAGTTGGTCACACAGGGTTAATAGCAGCGTTAATGGACTGCGTTACACCGCGGCATAATGCAGTCCAATAGCGCTGTGTGAGCGCTGACTTGGGGGGAGTATGGAGGGGGCACTGACTGCGGGGAGGTTGGAGCGGCCATGTTGCCGTCGGACTGCGCCCGTCGCTGATTGGTCGTGGCAATGGTCATGGGCATGTTGCCACGACCAATCAGCGACTTGGATTTCCATGACAGACAGAGGCCGTGACCAATGAATATCCGTTACAGACAGACAGACAGACGGAACTGACCCTTAGACAATTATATAGTAGATTAGTGTGTTTTTTTTTAAATTAATGATCAGTATTGTAGTATTCAGTCACTATGTGATGGTAATATGTGATCTGGTCATTATGTGGCAGTATATTTGTCCCTTGTATGTAGTATTATTCGGTCACTATGTGGTGGTAATATGTGGTCTGGTCATGGTTTGGTGTTATTTGTTCCTTATACAGAGCTTCTCACTCACAGTTTGTACCTCCCAGAGAAGAGCAAAATCTCACTGTGCTGTAAAAATGACATAAAATTAAAAACATAGTGGGGAATTTCTTAAAAAACCACACATTTTGCTGCATGTTGTTCTTTGCAAAGTTACTCCAATAAAGGGTGGCATAAAAAGTGGAAAATTTGTTCTAGATAGAAGTGTTTTATCTAAATATGTGCGAGCTTTATCTAACGGTATGTACCACTTTGATACATTTGGCACAAATTTATTACAAAAACTTTAAAAATATATCTAATGGTGAATTATTTCCTATAAAACAGGGAAATCCTGTTTTGCTAATGATATTTACTGAAATATTTCTTATTATTTAATACATTGTAACTTTTGTATTTTCCTCAGAACTGATAAGTCCTCCATAATAAATCCTGACAGGCAATATACAACGCCATCTCTCTCAGGTCTCTCTGGCATGTGCTTATTGCTCACACACTCAATAGGAGCTATTTTTCAGCACAGGCCGAATATTGAGGAGTGCATTGTACTATATGGAGGACTATGGGGAGTACATTATACTATAGGGATGATATGGGGAACATTATACAATATGGAGGACTATGGGAAACATTATACTATGTGGAGGACTATGGGGTGTATTATACTATGTAGAGGACTATGGGGTGTATTATAGTAAAGCAAAGTGGTGCCTATTTAGGCTTTTGAGCACGTGCGCAGTTCAAAGTGGCCAGTACAGACAGCAGAAAAAAATATATGGGGCTGAGAAAGGAGATGACTGACCACTGTGAGTTCAAGAGCCGCGGCCCACCTGGAATCTGTCTGATTGAGTAGATAGCCAGTCTGGGCCATGAGGAAACTGACCTATGACAATAAAGGGCCTAAAAATGCTAATCAAGGGCCATAAAAGGCCTAAAAATAGAGCAGTGTTAAACGTAATCCAGACAAAAGCTAAGTATGTTATTCATATATACTCTGGGCGTTTTTTGAGTCCTTGTGGCTATTTCGATTATTGATGAGGATGTCATACTCCTCAAACAGTGTATGTCACCTTTGGCCTGTATGAATAATGTTAACTATATCTACTATCTACCTACTAATTTTTGTATATATATATATATATATATACGGTATATATATATATATATATATATATATATATATATATATATATATATACATACACATATATATATAATAAAAATAAAGGGCCTTAAAAGCATTGACTATAAAAAGTTTCTATTGAAACTATCAGAATAAGGAAAGGTATGAAGAAGTGGGCAAGAGAAGGTGGGAAGGAAGGGTAATATACATCACATAAGGCAAGGAAAAAAAAGGGAGAATTTGCCAAGTAATCATTGACAAGAAACGTAAGTTGACAATTGCACATATAAGATCCAGCATGACCATATATGCGGAAGTTTTTCCTGTTGGTCTAAAAGAGTAGACATTTTTCGTTCACCATATACAAAGGAGTCTTTTGACTTTTGCGAATAGGTTATTGCTTTTTCAACTATGATCAATTGTCTGCTTAACCGCCAGGAAAATGTCGGGAATTAAAACTTTAGATAGCGTAGGAAGGTGCGTGTGCATTATGTTTAAGATGGCACCCCAAGTGTCTTTAAGAATGTTATATCCTCTTTAAGAATACATTAACAAGTAAGTTCAGATCTACAATCTCTTGATTTTTGGACATGTTCACCAGATGTGGAGCATGTTGCCTATAGTGGGACAACCCTAGATACTAATAGGGGAACACTCAGGGACTGCATACGAGCTGGCTGGAGGTACTACCTAGTTATGACCTTCAGATTGGTCTTAGTCGTTAAAGTACTGAACATGTCTTTTGTGTTAGAAGTCCAATTCTGGGATCACTTTTTTTTTTAGTTAGGGTGGACCTTAAATCTAATTTCTATATCTAAGCCCCATATTAATTGCATATATGCTGCTTGGCTTTAAGTGAAACTTAATTAAAGTAATAAATATATACATGCTGCCAAATCATTTGTAGTTCTGCAATATTTTCTATTTTTTTTCTTCGTGGAAGTTGTCAAATTCAGTGGAAAAGCACATTTTAGCTCAGTTTTTATACATGCTTCTAACAAGACGTGATTGATGAAACTGCATTTGGCCCCTTTCAGCAAAATATTCGACAGAAATATGATGTGACCCCTGTTGGTGGTAAAGCTATGCATGTGAACAGCACATTCAGAACAACGTTGACACCTTGAGGCTTCATAGATTTCAATTGGGTTCTGGATCTCCTGTAGAACATGACTTCATATTTTAATGATACAAGATGGATATCTAAAATATCAGCAAATTTGACAGTAGTGTGCTTCATTAGTGCGCTATACTGTGTTAGATTGAGGATGTAAATTTTGTCTTTTTTATCTCTTTTCTTTTCCTTATACTGTACACTTGTATTAACTATTTTAAATTGGCTCAGTGAAGCCTGACACCAAATTTGAAGCCTGACTGGTTAAATGCATATAACATTTTGTACGCTTGAATTAGAACTGCATAACCTGATGCAAGATATATAGCGGGTGAGCTCGTCAGGCATTTAGAGGGAAGTTGACTAAGAACTAGGGACTGTTAAAATCGCGTTTAATACAGTTGAAATGAAAATAATCTTAAAGCTAGCTATAATCAGCAATTTAAAATCTGCAGATGAATGGAGCAATGGTGGAAAGAACAATGCTCCACATCAGGAAATTATGCATAGTCAAACCGGTTCACTTGAGCTTACCCTTTTAATAAAGAAAAATTCTCATATCATCGTTCTGGAATTGGGGTCTACTCTATTACACTTGGCATTGCAATCAACCAGATTGAAAAATTCAAACACTTTCAGATCATACATTATTATATATGTGTAGTGCACCATTCACTGGAAAAAAAAATTATTTGCATGGTTGGGCTTTACTTCGTAAAGTATGAGGTGTTACATCCAAAAAACAGGCTATTTTTTTAACACTCTCCCATGGGTTTCATGTTTCTTTTCATATACCTTCCTCACTGAAGTTTTGACACTTCAAGAAGTTTTTAAAGAGTGCTCTATGATCTCATCTAATTGTCAAAAAAAGTCAGTGGGCGCCAAGCAAAATATTCAACAAAGACAAGTGCTGCACACCTGCAAAAAACGGAACAAAAAGCAAGCTACAAATTAGAACAATATGCACACATCTAGTTTACATAAGTAACCAATCATTTATGTCACAAAAATAGAGACCACACTCCAGAGAAAGCATGATTAACTGCTTGCAGACAGCCAAAAGTTTTAGAAAGTCCTTGCAGAGTCAGGAGTGGAGAGGCATCTCCTCATGGAGAAGGCAGTGACTTTTTATTACTATCTCTGCCTTCCTGATTACTGTATACACAGGGCTGAATGAGCACTGTTTATACAATTCATGAAGTAGTAAAAGGGCTTACTCCTTCCATCCTAGTGATCATATGATCATAGGTGTTGGGTAGAGCTCCTAGGTCTTAGAAGGCTGGGATTAGCTCTATAGTTCAAGCAGGAGCTAAATTTGCTCTGTAACTGGGGATAATATGTCAGTCCCAGTTGCAGGGGAAATCAGCTATGATATTAATGTATTTTAATGTTGAAATTTCCTAAATAGTTACCTCAATTTCCTCTAGACGAAATACATGCATACAGAGGTAGTTAGATCCGCAGCTTTGACTTCCTCCAGGTGTATGTGATTCGTCCGGAGGTGAGGAGAGTGAAACCACCACTTATTAGTTGCGTGGATCGCGGAACATAACAGTGTAACGTGATCCCTGGAAGAGACAGTGATGACACCTTTTGAATGGCAGCGGCACTGGAAGTGAGTGCAGGAGTTATTTTACAAGTGGGAAACATAGGGATTGAAAAGGGGTTGTCCGAGTAGTGGCTGGAGAGAGAGAACTGACCCTCCATTAAAGTTGGAGGCTCCTGAAATGACCAGGTAATTACAGCAGAGAGATTTGATAAGAAAAAGACATCAAGTCTGAGATTCGTTTATGCAGAGGCGAGGAAGTACGCTTCCAAACCAATGAGCGTTCTCTGATCAAATACTCTTACTGAGACAATTCAGAGCCAGTGGTCAGTGCATTGATCCGATATTTATGGGAGATATATTTTTGGTGTTGCAGTGAAAAGAGATATACAAGGTGGGCCATTTATATGGATACACCTAAATAAAATGGGAATGGTTGGTGATATCAAATTCCTGTTTGTGGCACATTAGTATATGGGAGGGGGAAAACTTTTCTAGATGGGTGGTGACCATGGTGGCCATTTTGAAGTTGGCTATTTTGGATCCAACTTTATTTTTTCCAATGGGAAGAGGGTCATGTGACACATCAAACTTATTGAGAATTTCACAAGAAAAACAATGGTGTGCTTGGTTTTAACGTAACTTTATTCGTTCATGAGTTATTTACAAGTTTATGACCACTTATATAATGTGTTCAAAGTGCTGCCCATTGTGTTGGATTGTCAATGCAACCCTCTTCTCCCACCCTTGACACACTGATAGCAAAGCCACAGAAGAAATGCTAGCACAGACTTCCAGTATCCATTGTTTCAGATGGTGCACATCTCGTATCTTCACAGCATAGACATTTGCCTTCAGATGACCCCAAGGATCAAAATTTAAGGGGGTCAGATCGGGAGACCTTGGTGGCCATTCAACTGGTCCACGACGACCATCATGATGATGTGTTCCCTCTTTATGCACTGAAGATGGCACTTTCCCTGAGTTTTTCCAGCAAGATGGTGCAGCACCACATTAGTGGTGTCAGGTCAGAGCATTCCTACATGAACAGTTTCCTGGAAAGTGGATTGGTCATTGTGGACCAGCAGTGTTAAACTGTAAGTACCTGCAAGTGAGAAATGCATTTTAACCGGGTACGTTGATGCAGACTGGGTTGGATATCCAATTGATAGGAAATCTACCAGTGGCTATCTTTTCTTGCTCTCAGGTGGACCAATTAGCTGGACTAGTAAGAAACAATCCATAGTAACACTGTCATCGACAGAAGCAGAATATGTCACCGCAGCACATGCCAGTCAAGAAGTTCTATGGTTAAGACAACTGCTAACAGACTTAGGGCAACAACAATTGGGACCAACAAAGATGTATGAGGACAATCAAGGATATCTAGGTCTTGCTCAGATGGAAAGCGTTAATCCATGAACTAAACATATTGTTGAAAAGTTTCACTTCTTGAGAGATCACCAGGAGCAAGGATTCCTAAATTTAGAGTGCTCCCCACTGAAGATATGACAGCAGATATTTTCACAAAGGCATTGAATGCTGAAAGATATCAGAGACTGACGAAGAAATTAGGCTTAACTGAATAAGTCATTAATGTTGAGAAAGGGTGTTGGCAGATATGTAACAGACACAGACTTATTTGTGTGCAGGAGGAGTTTACACTTTTCTGACAGTAGATGGCGATGTTGTTACTGTTATATGCTTAGTTGAATGTAATGCATATACTTGTACTTTGGTTTCACTTTCTCTTTGGTAAAAGGTCCTTCAGACTTCCTGTTATGCTGTATTAAGAAGCTGATGCATGTACCTCATGTTCTGTGCATATAAAAGATGAATTGCCCCATTTAATCTACTCTCACAAGTTTCTTCTGCGACCAAACTATACAACATCATCCAGCAGCTTAAAGTCTAACAGGCCATCTGACAGATGTCATGCATAGCGATACATGTGTATTGAAATGCATGAGACCAGTGATAAGAAAAATAAAAATTGAAGTCATATACAGGGACTAAGTTAAAGAGTAAAAAAAAAAGTTTAAAATATTTTAAAACTATTAAAAAAATCACAAAATAGATAAAAAAGAGGAACAAATATTAAACCAATAAATACGTACATTTATGTAAAAACCAAAAATTACACATATTTGGTATTGCCATGTCCGGAACGACCTGACCTATAAAATTGTCATGCTAGTTAACCCTTTCAATGCATTCCATTTAAAAAAGAAGCAAAAAACTTTGCTTTTACGTCATACGACTTAACAACAAGTAGAATAACATGCAATCAAAAAGTCAAATGGAAAAAAAAGTGATACCAATGAAAACGTCATTTTGTCTTGCAATAAACAATCCACAATACAGCTCAATCAGTGGAAAAATGAAAAAGTTATCGCTCTCAGAATAAAGCGATGCAAAAACAATTATTTTTTCTATAAAATAGCTTTCATTGTGTAAAAGCGGCAAAACATTAAAAAAAATAAGTGTGGCAACGCTGTAATCGTACTGCCCTGAAGAATAAAGGTGCCTTAGCAATTTTACCACACATGGAATGGCATAAAACCACTTCCAAAAAAACAATTCTTGAATTGCTGGTTTTTGTTCATTCTGCCTACCAAACATCTGAATAGAAAGCGATCAAAAAATGTCATGGCCCCAAATATGGTACCAATAAAAATGTCAACTCGTCTCACAAAAAACAAGCCATCACTTGACTCTGTTGGCTGAAATATGGAAAAATTATAGCATTCTAAATATGACGATGAAAAAACTTGTTTTTGTAAAAATAAGCATCTTTTAGTGTGTGACAGCAGCCAAACATAAAAACCTGATATAAATCTGGTATCACTGTAATCGCACTGACCCAAAGAATTTAGTTGTCTAATTGCTTATACCACACGAGGAGCGGCGTAAAAAATAATTAAAAACAATTGTACACCTGCTGTTGATTTGTACTTTGTGCCTCCCAAAGATCACAGTAAGGCTTGATTCACACATATCAGATGCTCTAAGCTCGGACTGGGTCACAGTTAGCAGTGGGGTATTAGGCCCGCTTCTTTTTAACATACAGTATTTATTAATGACCTTGTAGGGGGCATACAGAGTAGAATTTCAATATTTGCAGATGACACTAAGCTCTGCAGGGTAATCAATACAGAGGAGGACAATTTTATATTACAGGTGGATTTATGTAAACTGGAAGCTTGGGCTGATAAACGGCAAATGAGCTTTAATGGGGATAAATGTAAGGTCATGCACTTGGGTAGAGCAAATAAGATGTATAATTATGTGCTTAATTGTAAAACACTGGGCAAAACCGTCAATGAAAAACACCTGGGCGTATGGGTGGACAACAAATTCACATTTAGTGGCCAGTGTCAGGCAGCTGCTACAAAGGCAAATAAAATAATGGAATGCATTAAAAGAGGCATAGATGCTCATGAGGAGAACATAATTTTACCTCTATACAAGTCACTAGTTCGACCACACTTAGAATACTGTGCACAGTTCTGGTCTCCAGTGTGCGGTGGTGTGCAATACCAAGACAGGTTATTACACTTGGGGCTATTTAGTTTGGAAAAACGAAGGCTAAGGGGTGATCTTATTTTAACCCCTTCACCCCCAAGGGTGGTTTGCACGTTAATGACCGGGCCAATTTTTACAATTCTGACCACTGTCCCTTTATGAGGTTATAACTCTGGAACGCTTCAACGGATCTTGGCGATTCTGACATTATTTTCTCGTGACATATTGTACTTCATGATAGTGGTAAAATTTCTTCGATATAACTTGCGCGTTTATTTGTGAAAAAAACGAATATTTGGCAAAAATTTTGAAAATTTCGCAATTTTCCAACTTTTAATTTTTATGCCCTTAAATCACAGACATATGTCACGCAAAATACTTAATAAGTAACATTTCCCACATGTCTACTTTACATCAGCACAATTTTGGAACCAAAATTTTTTTTTGTGACGGAGTTATAAGGGTTAAAAGTTGACCAGCAATTTCTCATTTTTACAACACCATTTTTTTTTAGGGACCACATCTCATTTGAAGTCATTTTGAGGGGTCTATATGATAGAAAATACCCAAGTGTGACACCATTTTAAAAACTGCACCCCTCAAGGTACTCAAAACCACTTTCAAGAAGTTTATTAACCCTTCAGGTGTTTCACAGGAATTTTTGGAATGTTTAAATAAAAATGAACATTTAACTTTTTTTCACACAAAATTTATTTCAGATCCAATTTGTTTTATTTTACCAAGGGTAACAGGAGAAAATAGACCCCAAAATTTGTTGTACAATTTGTCCTGAGTACGCTGATACCTCATATGTGGGGGTAATCCACTGTTTGGGCGCATGGCAGAGCTCGGAAGGAAAGGAGCGCCATTTGACTTTTCAATGTAAAATTGACTGGAATTGAGATGGGACGCCATGTTGCATTTGGAGAGCCCCTGATGTGCCTAAACATTGAAACCCCCCACAAGTGACACCATTTTGGAAAGTAGACCCCCTAAGGAACTTATCTAGATGTGTGGTGAGCACTTTGACCCAACAAGTGCTTCACAGAAGTTTATAATGCAGAGCGGTAAAAATAAAAAATCATATTTTTTCACAAAAATGATCTTTTCGCCCCCAATTTTTTATTTTCCCAAGGATAAGAGAAGAAATTGGACCTCAAAAATTGTTGTGCAATTTGTCCTGAGTACGCTGATACCCCATATGTGGGTGTAAACCATTGTTTGGGCGCAGGGCAGAGCTCGGAAGGGAAGGAGCGCCATTTGACTTTTCAATGCAAAATTGACTGGAATTGAGATGGGACGCCATGTTGCATTTGGAGAGCCCCTGATGTGCCTAAACATTGAAACCACCCACAAGTGACACCATTTTGGAAAGTAGACCCCCTAAGGAACTTATCTAGATGTGTGGTGAGCACTTTGACCCAACAAGTGCTTCACAGAAGTTTATAATGCAGAGCCGTAAAAATAAAAAATCATATTTTTTCACAAAAATGATCTTTTCGCCCCCAATTTTTTATTTTCCCAAGGGTAAGAGAAGAAATTGGACCTCAAAAATTGTTGTGCAATTTGTCCTGAGTACGCTGATACCCCATATGTGGGTGTAAACCATTGTTTGGGCGCAGGGCAGAGCTCGGAAGGGAAGGAGCGCCATTTGACTTTTCAATGCAAAATTGACTGGAATTGAGATGGGACGCCATGTTGCATTTGGAGAGCCCCTGATGTGCCTAAACATTGAAACCCCCCACAAGTGACACCATTTTGGAAAGTAGACCCCCTAAGGAACTTATCTAGATGTGTGGTGAGCACTTTGACCCAACAAGTGCTTCACAGAAGTTTATAATGCAGAGCGGTAAAAATAAAAAATCATATTTTTTCACAAAAATGATCTTTTCGCCCCCAATTTTTTATTTTCCCAAGGATAAGAGAAGAAATTGGACCTCAAAAATTGTTGTGCAATTTGTCCTGAGTACGCTGATACCCCATATGTGGGTGTAAACCATTGTTTGGGCGCAGGGCAGAGCTCGGAAGGGAAGGAGCGCCATTTGACTTTTCAATGCAAAATTGACTGGAATTGAGATGGGACGCCATGTTGCATTTGGAGAGCCCCTGATGTGCCTAAACATTGAAACCCCCCACAAGTGACACCATTTTGGAAAGTAGACCCCCTAAGGAACTTATCTAGATGTGTGGTGAGCACTTTGACCCAACAAGTGCTTCACAGAAGTTTATAATGCAGAGCCGTAAAAATAAAAAATCATATTTTTTCACAAAAATGATCTTTTCGCCCCCAATTTTTTATTTTCCCAAGGGTAAGAGAAGAAATTGGACCTCAAAAATTGTTGTGCAATTTG
This sequence comes from Ranitomeya variabilis, assembly GCF_051348905.1. Classification (NCBI taxonomy): domain Eukaryota; kingdom Metazoa; phylum Chordata; class Amphibia; order Anura; family Dendrobatidae; genus Ranitomeya; species Ranitomeya variabilis. The sequence continues at coordinate 81,530,975 of NC_135238.1, forward strand.
TCCTGAGTACGCTGATACCCCATATGTGGGTGTAAACCATTGTTTGGGCGCAGGGCAGAGCTCGGAAGGGAAGGAGCGCCATTTGACTTTTCAATGCAAAATTGACTGGAATTGAGATGGGACGCCATGTTGCATTTGGAGAGCCCCTGATGTGCCTAAACATTGAAACCCCCAACAAGTGACACCATTTTGGAAAGTAGACCCCCTAAGGAACTTATCTAGATGTGTGGTGAGCACTTTGACCCAACAAGTGCTTCACAGAAGTTTATAATGCAGAGCCGTAAAAATAAAAAATCATATTTTTTCACAAAAATGATCTTTTCGCCCCCATTTTTTTATTTCCCCAAGGGTAAGAGAAGAAATTAGACCACAAAAGTTGTTGTGCAATTTGTCCTGAGTACGACGATACCCCATATGTGGGGGTAAACCACTGTTTGGGCGCATAGCAGAGCTCGGAAGGGAAAGAGCGCTATTTTACTTTTCAATGCAAAATTGACTGGAATTAAGATGGGATGCCATGTTGCGTTTGCAGAGCCCCTGATGTGCCTAAACATTAAAAACCCCCACAAGTGACACCATTTTGGAAAGTAGACGCCCTAAGGAACTTATCTAGATGTGTTTTGAGAGCTTTGAACCCCCAAGTGTTTCACTACAATTTATAACGCAGAGCCGTGAAAATAAAAATTCTTTTTTTTTTCACAAAAATGATTTTTTAGCCCCCAGTTTTGTATTTTCACAAGGGTATCAGGATAAATTGGACCTCAAAAGTTGTTGTCCAATTTGTCCTGAGTATGCTGATACCCCATATGTGGGGGGGAACCACTGTTTGGGCGCATGACAGAGCTCGGAAGGGAAGGAGCGCCATTTGGAATGCAGACTTAAATGGATTGGTCTGCAGGCGTCACGTTGCATTTGCAGAGCCCCTGATGTACCCAAACAGTACAAACCCCCCACAAGTGACCCCATATCGGAAACTAGACCCCCCAAGGAACTTATCTAGATGTGTTGTGAGAACTTTGAACCCCCAAGTGTTTCACTACAGTTTACAACGCAGAGCCGTGAAAATAAAAAATCTTTTTTTTCCCACAAAACTTATTTTTTGGCCCCCAGTTTTGTATTTTCCCAAGGGTAGCAGGAGAAATTGGACCCCAAAAGTTGTTGTACAATTTGTCCTGAGTACGCTGATACCCCATATGTGGGGGTAAACCACTGTTTGGGCGCATGGGAGAGCTCGGAAAGGAAGTAGCACCGTTTGACTTTTCAATGCAAAATTGACAGGAATTGAGATGGGACGCCATGTTGCGTTTGGAGAGCCACTGATGTGCCTAAACATTGAAACCCCCCACAAGTGACACCATTTTGGAAAGTAGACCCCCTAAGGAACTTATCTAGATGTGTTTTGAGCACTTTGACCCACCAAGGGCTTCACAGAAGTTAATAATGCAGAGCCGTAAAAATAAAACAAAAATTTTTTCCCACAAAAATTATTTTTTAGCCCCAGTTTTGTATTTTCCCGAGGGTAACAGGAGAAATTGGACCCCAAAAGTTGTTGTCCAATTTGTCCTGAGTGCGCTGATACCCCATATGTGGGGGGGAACCACCGTTTGGACGCATGGAAGGGCTCGGAAGTGAAGGAGCGCCATTTGGAATGCAGACTTAGATGGAATGGTCTGCAGGCGTCACATTGCGTTTGCAGAGCCCCTAATGAATCTAAACAGTAGAAACCCCCCACAAGTGACACCATGTTGGAAAGTAGACCGCCTAAGGAACTTATCTAGATGTGTGGTGAGCGCTTTGACCCACCAAGGGCTTCACAGAAGTTTATAATGCAGAGCCGTAAAAATAAAACTAAAAATTTTTCCCACATAAAATATTTTTCAGCCCCCGGTTTTGTATTTTCCCGAGGGTAACAGGAGAAATTGGACCCCAAAAGTTGTTGTCCAATTTGTCCTGAGTGCGCTGATACCCCATATGTGGGGGGGAACCACCGTTTGGATGCATGGGAGGGCTCGGAAGGGAAGGAGCGCCATTTGGAATGCAGACTTAGATGGAATGGTCTGCAGGCGTCACATTGCGTTTGCAGAGCCCCTAATGTACCTAAACAGTAGAAGCCCCACACAAGTGACCCCATTTTGGAAACTAGACCCCCCAAGGAACTTATCTAGATGTGTTGTAAGAACTTTGAACCCCCAAGTGTTTCACTACAGTTTATAACGCAGAGCCGTGAAAATAAAAAATCTTTGTTTTTCCCACAAAAGTTATTTTTTAGCCCCCAGTTTTGTATTTTCCCAGGGGTAACAGGAGAAATTGGACCCCAAAGGTTGTTGTCCTATTTGTCCTGAGTACGCTGATACCCCATATGTTGGGGTAAACCCCTGTTTGGGCACACGGGAGAGCTCGGAAGGGAAGGAGCACTGTTTTACTTTTTCAACGCAGAATTGGCTGGAATTGAGATCGGACGCCATGTCGCGTTTGGAGAGCCCCTGATGTGCCGAAACAGTGGAAACCCCCCAATTATAACTGAAACCCTAATCCAAACACACCCCTAACCCTAATCCCAACAGTAACCCTAACCACACCTCTAACCCTGACACACCCCTAACCCTAATCCCAACCCTATTCCCAACCGTAAGTGTAATCTAAACCCTAACCGTAACTTTAGCCCCAACCCTAACTTTAGCCCCAACCCTAACTGTAGCCTTAACCCTAGCCCCAACCCTAGCCCTAACCCTAATGGGAAAATGGAAATAAATACATTTTTTTTATTTTTCCCTAACTAAGGGGGTGATGAAGGGGGGTTTGATTTACTTTTATAGCGAGTTTTTTAGCGGATCTTTATGATTGGCAGCCGTCACACACTGAAAGACGCTTTTTATTGCAAAAAATATTTTTTGCGTTACCACATTTTGAGAGCTATAAATTTTCCATATTTTGGTCCACAGTCATGTGAGGTCTTGTTTTTTGCGGGACGAGTTGATGTTTTTATTGGTAACATTTTTGGGCACGTCACATTTTTTGATCGCTTTTTATTCCGATTTTTGTGAGGCAGAATGACCAAAAACCAGCTATTCATGAATTTCTTTTGGGGGAGGCGTTTATACCGTTCCGCGTTTGGTAAAATTGATAAAGCAGTTTTATTCTTCGGGTCAGTACGATTACAGTGATACCTCATTTATCTCATTTTTTTATGTTTTGGCGCTTTTATACGATAAAAACTATTTTATGGAAAAAATAATTATTTTGGTATCGCTTTATTCTCAGGACTATAACTTTTTTATTTTTTTGCTGATGATGCTGTATGGCAGCTTGTTTTTTGCAGGACAAGATGACGTTTTCAGCGGTACCATGGTTATTTATATCAGTCTTTTTGATCGCGTGTTATTCCACTTTTTGTTCGGCGGTATGGTAATAAAGCGTTGTTTTTTGCCTCGTTTTTTTTTTTTTTTTCTAACGGTGTTTACTGAAGGGGTTAACTAGTGGGGCCGTTTTATAGGTTGGGTCGTTACGGACGCGGCGATACTAATTATGTGTTCTTTTATTGTTTTTTTTTTATATTTAGATAAAGAAATGTATTTATGGGAATAATATATATATATTTTTTTCATTATTTTGGAATATTTTTTTTTATTTTTTTTTACACATTTGGAATTTTTTTTTTAAACTTTTTTACTTTGCCCCAGGGGGGGACAATACAGATCGGTGATCTGACAGTTTGCATAGCACTCTGACAGATCACCGATCTGAGAGAAGTGCAGGCTGCTTCACAGTGCCTGCTCTGAGCAGGCTTCTGTGAAGCCACCTCCCTCCCTGCAGGACCCGGATCCGCGGCCATCTTGGATCCGGGTCTGGAGCAGGCAGGGAGGGAGGTAAGACCCTCGCAGCAACGCGATCACATCGCGTTGCTCCGGGGGTCTCAGGGAAGCCCGCAGGGAGCCCCCTCCCTGCGCGATGCTTCCCTGCACCGCCGGCACATCGCGATCATGTTTGATCGCGGTGTGCCGGGGGTTAATGTGCCGGGGGCGGTCCGTGACCGCTCCTGGCACATAGTGCCGGATGTCAGCTGCGATATGCAGCCGACACCCGGCCGCGATCGGCCGCGCTCCCCCCGTGAGCGCGGCCGATCGCGTATGACGTACTATCCCGTCCGTGGTCATGGGGGCCCACCCCACCTCGACGGGATAGTACGTCAAATGTCGGGAAGGGGTTAATGTATAAATATATGAGGGGACAGTACAAAGACCTTTCTAATGATTTTTTTACTCATAGACCTGAGACAGGGACAAGGGGGCATCCTCTACGTCTAGAGGAAAGAAGGTTTAAGCATAATAACAGACGTGGATTTTTTACTGTAAGAGCAGTGAGACTATGGATCTCTCTGCCGTATGATGTTGTAATGAGTAGTGTTGAGCATTCCGATACCGCAAGTATCGGGTATCGGCCGATACTTGCGGTATCGGAATTCCGATACCGGGATTCCGATACTTGGCGCGTATCGGATACCGGAATCGGAAGTTCAATGATTCAAAATTCAGAAATTCAGCCAATGAGAAAGATTCCAAGTGTGGGCACATCCTGTTTAGCATGGAGGGCATGAAACTACTGGCAAGGCTGTGATTGGCTGCTGAAATGATGTCATGATGCAGTTTAAAAGTCGCTGGCGCCATTTTGCGATCACTCTGCTGTGAATTCAGTTAGTGACAGGACGCTGTTTGCTGACTGAGGGACAGTTTAGAGATAGCGATTTGCTTCTTTGTGCTTTCCAAAGGCTAATTTAGCAACCGCTGTGTTCACCTACTATTCACCTTCCTTTTGCCTTGTAGCGCTGTTTTCACAGCGATCTGCAAGGTCTCTCTGTGTGTGTGTGTGTGAGTGCAGCCCACTCTCTAGTCTGAGTGCAGCCACATAGGCCATCCATAGCTGGTTGTATTCAGTTCAGGGAGGGTGGTTCATTGCCTCATACTGTCCTTTTTTTTTTTTTTTTTTTGAAGTAGTGCAGGCTGCTGCACATTTTTTCCAAAAATTCCTATTAGTGTCTTTCCACCCGTCTCCAGCTAATTTGTGGAAAAACACTACATAGGATAAAGTAGAGGAGGGTTTTTGGGCCTTGCAGCGCCGTTTACGGCTGTCTGCACGGTCTCCGTGTGACTGCAGCTCGCCCTGTAATCTGTGAGCAGCTATAGCCTGGTTGTCTCCAGCTCAGGGTTTTTCACTGCGTCATACCGCCAAATCAATTTTCTTTTTTTTCAAAGTAGTGTAGTCTGCTGCTAATTTATTTTAAAAAATCCTATTAGTGTCTTTCCACCCGTCTCCAGCTAATTTGTGGAAAAACACTACATAGGATAAAGTAGAGGAGGGTTTTTGGGCCTTGCAGCGCCGTTTACGGCTGTCTGCACGGTCTCCGTGTGACTGCAGCTCGCCCTGTAGTCTGTGAGCAGCCGTAGCCTGGTTGTCTGCAGCTCAGGGTTTTTCACTGCGTCATACCGCCAAATCAATTTTCTTTTTTTTCAAAGTAGTGTAGTCTGCTGCTAATTTATTTTAAAAAATCCTATTAGTGTCTTTCCACCCGTCTCCAGCTAATTTGTGGAAAAACACTACATAGGATAAAGTAGAGGAGGGTTTTTGGGCCTTGCAGCGCCGTTTACGGCTGTCTGCACGGTCTCCGTGTGATTGCAGCTCTATCCGTTGTCAGTTCAGCCCCCAAAAAATAAATAAATAATAAAGTTCACCAAACACACCAGTTACACACCACTTTACATTTGTGTAGGCCACATTAGCTCATATTCAAGTCTAGTCCACACTTTAGAAAATTAGTGTGTCTTATACCTGTTAGGAGGAGTTGCTCAGGAATAAGCACACAAAGCCGTTAGTACTTTTCTGCTTATCTTTATCAGTCAACCAAGATGAAGAAGGCAGTGAGTAAGGCACGTGGGCGTGGGCGTGGGCGCGGAGCAGGGAGGGGACATGGGGATTCTGTGCCTGCTGCGGGCACCGGTGAGTCATCAGCACCCACTTTCACAAGGGAACAGTCGTTCATGCGCAGCTTTGTCGCCGAGCGCCGTACACCGCTGCTGCGTGAAGACCAAATTGAAGCCGTTGTGGGATGGATGGCAGCTAATGCATCAACTTCCATTAGTGCCACATCCTCTCAGACACAGAGCACTGGAGAGCAGCCATCTGTCTCTTCACCACCTGCAAAATTGCCCAGGCAGACAGAGATCCCAGGACAGGAGCAGTCTCTACTTCTGTTCTCTGAATCATCTCTTGGCTTGGAAACAGGGGGCCAGCCAAGCAGCATTGGAGAAATGGAAGAAGAAGCAGGGTGCAGTGATGCCCAACAGCTTTTTCTGTCTTCCTCTGAAGAGGCGGGTGGGCCAGTGGCTCCGGTCACCACCTCGCAGGCCGCATCAGCTGATGATGACACTCAGGTGCCACTTACTGGTGCGTGCTCTGCTGCTGAGACTACCCAGGAGGAGCAGTTGGGGGCAGAGGGTAGTGTAGATGATGAGGTCCTTGACCCATCTTGGCGTCAGGGACAGGAAGGTGGTGGGAGCAGCTCTGAGGAAGAGATTCCCCGTACGGCCCAAAGAGGGAGAGGGAGGGGGAAGACTGCGGATCCTGCAGCCTCCGCTTTGGCACCCGTAAGGAGCATGTCTCTTCCAAAAGTCAAAAGGGGGGCTCCCAAGACTTGCAGTGCCTGGTCCTTTTTTGACACAGTTGCAGATGACATTTGCTATGTCAGATGCAAGGTGTGTCATCAAAAAATCAAAAGAGGTCAAAAAGTCGCCAACCTCAATACCTCCAACATGTGGAAACATGTGCGCAACAGGCACCCGGCGGAGTTAGACAAACACACTGAAGAGCTAGGCCAACCAACAGCGGCAGCTACCACCTCTTCAGCTCGTGTTGCCTCTTCCTCTAGCTCACACGCAGCTGGTTCGGCTTCCTCCCAGGATCGCCGTGGAAGAACCTCTGGCCCTGTTGTCCAGAGACCCGCTGTCATTCCACCCGCAGCACCACTTTCCCACTCAACCACACACTCCCAGCCCAGTCTACAGCCATCGGTAGTACAGGCATGGGAGAAAAGGCGGCCTTTCTCGTCAAACCACCCACGAGCACAGGCTCTGACTGCAGGCATTGCCAAACTTCTGTCACTGGAAATGCTGTCATTCAGGCTGGTGGAGACTGACAGCTTCCGTGACTTGATGTCATTGGCAGTCCCACAGTACAGTGTGCCCAGCCGCTTTTACTTCAGCAGGCAAGCCGTCCCTGCCCTGCACAAGCATGTGGAGGGACACATAAAACACGCGCTACTGAACGCCGTCAGTAGCAAGGTCCACCTCACCACCGATGCGTGGACCAGTCAACATGGACAGGGGCGATACCTTTCCCTCACTGCCCATTGGGTTAATGTCGTTGAGCCGGGTACAGACCGTGCGAGTGGCGCAGGACGTGTCCTGCCCACTCCAAGGATTGCAGGAATCCATTCTGTACGCATTGACTCCTCCTCTTACACCAGTTCCTCAGAATCATCGCTGCAGGAGCCGTCACAGTCCACCTCCACATGGACCCGTGATGAACGTGTACCTGTTACGACCGACATGAGCACAGCCGTGGCCAAACGTCAACAGGCCGTGTTGAAATTAATTTTTTTGGGGAATCGTAGCCACACAGCGCAGGAGCTCTGGAATGCCATCAAGCAGGAGAGCGATGTGTGGTTTGAGCCAGCGAATCTCCAGCCAGGCATGGTAGTGTGTGATAATGGCCGAAATCTGGTGGCAGCCCTGGGCCTCGGCAACCTCACTCACATCCCATGTCTGGCACATGTGCTCAATTTGGTCGTGCAGAGTTTTTTGAGGGACTATCCGGATCTTGATGCACTGCTGCACAAGGTCCGCCTAGAGTGTGCTCACTTGCGGCGTTCCAGCACGGCAAAAGCGTGCATTGCGGCTCTGCAGCGCCGACACCGCCTGCCGGAACATCGCATCATATGTGACCTACCTACCAGGTGGAATTCCACGTTACATATGTTGGAGCGGTTGTGTGAGCAGCAGCAAGCTGTAATGGAGTACCAGCTGTATCAGGCGCAAAAAAGTCGCAGTCAGCGCCGTACAGACTTCACAACCACAGAGTGGGCCACTATGAAGGATGTCTGCCAGGTTTTGCGTCCCTTTGATTATTCCACGCGGATGGCGAGTGCAGATGATGCACTAGTCAGCATGACTGTCCCCCTTATCTGCCTGCTTGAAAAATCACTGCAAGCGCTAAGGGATGATGTTGTGGAAGAGGTGGAGGATGAGGATTCACCACTTCCATCATCTTCTGGACAGTCAGCGCCACGTGGTTCCTCACAAACGCGTAGGCAGGGGACAGTTTGTGAGGAGGATGAGGAGGAGTCAATGGAGGAGGAAGACATCCGTCCAGAGGAGGGAGTTCCCGAATTGTCCAGTACTCAGTGTGTACAGCGAGGGTGGGGTGATGACGAGCGGGCAGAGATCACGCCTCCAGCTGGGGACAGCGTTTCTTGGGCAGTTGGCAGTCTGCAGCACATGGTGGATTACATGCTGCAGTGCCTGAGAAACGACCGCCGCATCGACCACATTCTCAACATGTCTGATTATTGGGTGTTCACCCTCCTCGATCCTCGCTACCGGGACAACGTAGAAAGCCTCATCACACCGTTGAACCGGGAGCGAAAAATGCGGGAGTACCAAGACACACTGGTCAGTTCCATCATCTTCTCCATTCCAACTGAGAGAAGTGCTGCTAGTGCATTCCAAAGCAGCTCAGTGCGTCCAGGCAGTGGTGGAGGCTCTGCACAAAGAGGGAGCAGAAGCAGTGCCTCTGCCCAAGGCAAGACCAGTATGGCCGAACTGTGGCACAGTTTTCTGTGCCCGCCACAAAAGTCTACACCATCACAGACGGCTCCAGTCAGCAGGAGGCAACGGTTCCGTCAGATGGTGACAGACTACATGTCTTGCCCTCTTGCTGTACTCCCAGACGGCTCTTCCCCTTTCAAGTTTTGGGTCTCAAAGCTGGATACATGGCCAGAGCTAAGCCAGTATGCATTGGAGGTGCTGTCTTGCCCTGCGGCCAGTGTATTATCGGAACGTGTGTCTTTAGTGCTGCAGGTGGTGTACTAACTGACCGTCGCATGCGACTATCCTCCGATAACGTTGACCGGCTTACTTTCCTGAAAATGAACAAGGCCTGGATCTCGCAGGAATTTGCCACTCCTCCTCCTGATTAAATAATTAGGTCACTGTATACGTTATCCAGGTCTCCTGTTGTGTTCATCTTTCTACCACCTGAACTTAAATTCCTGGGCTCCAACACCGCCAGTTGAGGCTCAGATGTGCCGTCTGCACAGTCAAAACATACGACCCAGTGTTATTGGGTTTCAGTAACGTCAGCTGATCCCCAGCTGTGTAGCCGGCAATGTGTCATGCGACCGCCACGCTGACACAACAACTGAAATGTAAGGGAATCTGTCCCCCCCCCCCCCAAGGCGTTTGTTACTGAAAGAGCCACCTTGTGCAGCAGTAATGCTGCACAAGGAAAAAGGTAGCTATTTTGGTTTTGCTCCTTGCACACGCAAAACTTAACACTTATAAAATGTGTCCACTGATACCGTAAAACCGTCCCGGAGGTGGGACTTTCCTTCGTAATATGACGCAGCACAGCCGTCATTCCTACCCCCCCGGCGCCGCGCCCCGGCTCCTCAGCGTTGTTTGATTCCGTCCCGGAGCCTGCGCTGTTATGTTATCCCGTGGCCAGGCACACTTAGCGCTGCCCGTCTTCTGGCATCATTTGGTGTCAGGCTGGCTGCGCCTGTGCGGCCACGCTGGCCGAGAGCCCACCTCGCAGTGTCTTCTGATTTAATCCCACTGGGGGCCTGGGATCTATGGACATGCGCAGTGCATATCTGAACCTCCACCTCTCACTCATCTCCCTATGGCTTCTTCAGACTGTTCGGTGTCAGCTGGTCCCTAATAGCATGCCACGGCCGTGACACCGCACAGTCTGAAAAAGAAGCCGTAGGGAGGGGAGTGAGAGGCGAGGATATGCACTGCGCATGGCCATGGATCCCAGGCCCCCAGTGGGATTACATCAGAAGACACTGCGAGGCGGGCTCTCGGCCAGCGCGGCCGCACAGGTGCAGCCAGCCTGACACCAAATGATGTCAGAAGATGGGCAGCGCTAAGTGTGCCTGGCCACGGGATAACATAACAGCGCAGGCTCCGGGACGGAATCAAACAACGCTGAGGAGCCGGGGCACGGCGGCGGGGGGGTAGTAATGATGGCTGTGCTGCGTCATATTACGAAGGAAAGTCCCACCTCCGGGACGGTTTCACGGCTTCAGGGGACACATTTTAAAAGTGTTTAGTTCTGTGTTTGCAAGGAGCATGATGAAAAGAGCCACCTTTTCCTTTTGCATCTTTTGTGCTGCACAAGCTGGCTCTTTCAGCTACAAACGCCTTGGGGGGGGGGGTTAAAGGTTCCCTTTCGACTTTCTCAGGCTTCGGCCTACATTGTGTTCCTCTGCTTTTCCACCTGCCCCTGGGCTCCAACACCGCTAGTTGCCGTCCAGAAGTGCTGTACGCACAGTCAACAGTCGCTCCTCTGTTATTGGGGTTCAGTAACGTCAGCTGTTCCCCTGCTGTGTGTGTGGCAATCCCTCCTACCTCCTCCAACCTCCTCCAACCTCCTCCTCCTCCACCTGTCCCTGGGCTCCAACACCGCCAGTTGCCGTCCAGAAGTGCTGTACGCACAGTCAACAGTCCCTCCTCTGTTATTGGGGTTCAGTAACGTCAGCTGTTCCCCTGCTGTGTGTGTGGCAATCCCTCCTACCTCCTCCAACCTCCTCCTCCTCCACCTGTCCCTGGGCTCCAACACCGCCAGTTGCCGTCCAGAAGTGCTGTACGCACAGTCAACAGTCCCTCCTCTGTTATTGGGGTTCAGTAACGTCAGCTGTTCCCCTGCTGTGTGTGTGGCAATCCCTCCTACCTCCTCCAACCTCCTCCAACCTCCTCCTCCTCCACCTGTCCCTGGGCTCCAACACCGCCAGTTGCCGTCCAGAAGTGCTGTACGCACAGTCAACAGTCCCTCCTCTGTTATTGGGGTTCAGTAACGTCAGCTGTTCCCCTGCTGTGTGTGTGGCAATCCCTCCTACCTCCTCCAACCTCCTCCAACCTCCTCCTCCTCCACCTGTCCCTGGGCTCCAACACCGCCAGTTGCCGTCCAGAAGTGCTGTACGCACAGTCAACAGTCCCTCCTCTGTTATTGGGGTTCAGTAACGTCAGCTGTTCCCCTGCTGTGTGTGTGGCAATCCCTCCTACCCCCTCCAACCTCCTCCTCCTCCACCTGTCCCTGGGCTCCAACACCGCCAGTTGCCGTCCAGAAGTGCTGTACGCACAGTCAACAGTCCCTCCTCTGTTATTGGGGTTCAGTAACGTCAGCTGTTCCCCTGCTGTGTGTGTGGCAATCCCTCCTACCCCCTCCAACCTCCTCCTCCTCCACCTGTCCCTGGGCTCCAACACCGCCAGTTGCCGTCCAGAAGTGCTGTACGCACAGTCAACAGTCCCTCCTCTGTTATTGGGGTTCAGTAACGTCAGCTGTTCCCCTGCTGTGTGTGTGGCAATCCCTCCTACCTCCTCCAACCTCCTCCAACCTCCTCCTCCTCCACCTGTCCCTGGGCTCCAACACCGCCAGTTGCCGTCCAGAAGTGCTGTACGCACAGTCAACAGTCCCTCCTCTGTTATTGGGGTTCAGTAACGTCAGCTGTTCCCCTGCTGTGTGTGTGGCAATCCCTCCTACCCCCTCCAAACTCCTCCAACCTCCTCCTCCTCCACCTGTCCCTGGGCTCCAACACCGCCAGTTGCCGTCCAGAAGTGCTGTACGCACAGTCAACAGTCCCTTCTCTGTTATTGGGGTTCAGTAACGTCAGCTGTTCCCCTGCTGTGTGTGTGGCAATCCCTCCTACCTCCTCCAACCTCCTCCAACCTCCTCCTCCTCCACCTGTCCCTGGGCTCCAACACCGCCAGTTGCCGTCCAGAAGTGCTGTACGCACAGTCAACAGTCCCTCCTCTGTTATTGGGGTTCAGTAACGTCAGCTGTTCCCCTGCTGTGTGTGTGGCAATCCCTCCTACCCCCTCCAACCTCCTCCTCCTCCACCTGTCCCTGGGCTCCAACACCGCCAGTTGCCGTCCAGAAGTGCTGTACGCACAGTCAACAGTCCCTCCTCTGTTATTGGGGTTCAGTAACGTCAGCTGTTCCCCTGCTGTGTGTGTGGCAATCCCTCCTACCCCCTCCAACCTCCTCCTCCTCCACCTGTCCCTGGGCTCCAACACCGCCAGTTGCCGTCCAGAAGTGCTGTACGCACAGTCAACAGTCCCTCCTCTGTTATTGGGGTTCAGTAACGTCAGCTGTTCCCCTGCTGTGTGTGTGGCAATCCCTCCTACCTCCTCCAACCTCCTCCAACCTCCTCCTCCTCCACCTGTCCCTGGGCTCCAACACCGCCAGTTGCCGTCCAGAAGTGCTGTACGCACAGTCAACAGTCCCTCCTCTGTTATTGGGGTTCAGTAACGTCAGCTGTTCCCCTGCTGTGTGTGTGGCAATCCCTCCTACCTCCTCCAACCTCCTCCAACCTCCTCCTCCTCCACCTGTCCCTGGGCTCCAACACCGCCAGTTGCCGTCCAGAAGTGCTGTACGCACAGTCAACAGTCCCTCCTCTGTTATTGGGGTTCAGTAACGTCAGCTGTTCCCCTGCTGTGTGTGTGGCAATCCCTCCTACCTCCTCCAACCTCCTCCAACCTCCTCCTCCTCCACCTGTCCCTGGGCTCCAACACCGCCAGTTGCCGTCCAGAAGTGCTGTACGCACAGTCAACAGTCCCTCCTCTGTTATTGGGGTTCAGTAACGTCAGCTGTTCCCCTGCTGTGTGTGTGGCAATCCCTCCTACCTCCTCCAACCTCCTCCTCCTCCACCTCCTCCACCTGTCCCTGGGCTCCAACACCGCCAGTTGCCGTCCAGAAGTGCTGTACGCACAGTCAACAGTCCCTCCTCTGTTATTGGGGTTCAGTAACGTCAGCTGTTCCCCTGCTGTGTGTGTGGCAATCCCTCCAACCTCCTCCAACCTCCTCCTCCTCCACCTGTCCCTGGGCTCCAACACCGCTAGTTGCCGTCCAGAAGTGCTGTACGCACAGAGCCAAACACCTCGCCAATGTGTTAGTGGGGTTCAGCACCGCCAGCTGTTCCCCTGCTGTGTATACGGCAACGTGTACTGCGACCGCCACGCAGGCACAACAAGTTAAATGTAAGGGAACCTGACCCCCCCCCCCCCCCCAGGCGTTTGTTACTGAAGGAGCCACCTTGTGCAGCAGTAATGATGCAAAGGGAAAAAGTGCCTCTTTTCGTGATGCTCCTTGCACATGCTGAACCAAACACTTATGAAATGTGTCCCCACACAGCGTTAAACCGTCCGGTAGGTGGAACTTTCCTTTGTCGTGTGACGCAGCACAGCCATCATTTTTACCCCCTTGGCGCCGTGCGCCGCCTCCTCAGCGTTGTTTTAATCTGTCCCGGAGCCTGCGCTGTTAGGTTAGCCCTTGGCCATGCACACATGTTGCGCTGCCCGTCTTCTGACCTCATTTGGTGTCAGGCTGGCTGCGCCTGTGCGGGTGCGCTGGCCGAGATCCCGCCTCGCAGTGTCGTCTAATGTAATCCCACCGCGGGCCTGTGATCCGTGCCCGTGCGCAGTGCATATCCTCTCCTCTCACTCCCCTCCCTACGGCTTCTTCAGACTGTGCGATGTCAGCTGGTCCCTAATAGCATGCCACGGCCGTGACACCGCACAGTCTGAAGAAGCCGTAGGGAGGGGAGTGAGAGGAGAGGATATGCACTGCGCACGGGCACGGATCACAGGCCCGCGGTGGGATTACATTAGACGACACTGCGAGGCGGGATCTCGGCCAGCGCACCCGCACAGGCGCAGCCAGCCTGACACCAAATGAGGTCAGAAGACGGGCAGCGCAACATGTGTGCATGGCCAAGGGCTAACCTAACAGCGCAGGCTCCGGGACAGATTAAAACAACGCTGAGGAGGCGGCGCACGGCGCCAAGGGGGTAAAAATGATGGCTGTGCTGCGTCACACGACAAAGGAAAGTTCCACCTACCGGACGGTTTAACGCTGTGAGGAGACACATTTCATAAATGTTAGGTTCCGCATGTACAAGGACCATAATTAAAAGAGCTAAGTTTACCTTTTCCAGCATTAGTGCTGTACACAATGGCTCTTTCAGCTACAAACGCCTGGGGGGGGGGGGGGTGTTAAAGGTTTCCTTTCAACTTGCTCGAGTGCAGGCTTCGGCCTACACTCCGCTCCCCCTGCTCCTCCTGCTGACCCTGGGCTCTAACACCGCCAGTTTTTGCCCAGATGTGCTAGCTGCACAGAGAAAAACACCAGCCAATGTGTCAGTGGGGTTCAGCACCGCCAGCTGTTCCCCTGCTGTGTAGCCGGCAACGTGTCCTGCGACCGCCACGCAGACACAAGAACTGAAATTGAAAGGAACCTGTCCCCCCTCCCCCAGGTGTTTCTATGTTTTACAGCTACCTTGAACAGCAGTAATGCTGCATGTGTTCAAGGTGGCTCAGAAACTTATTCTCCTTGCCCATGTTGAAGTGAACACGTCTAAAATGTGTCCTCTGTGACCATTAAAACGTCCCTCAGGTGTGATTTGACTTTGTATTGACACACGCAACAAGCTCCTTGGTAACGCTGCCCGTCTTCTGGCATCATTGTTTGGCTGGCTGCGCCTCTGCGGCCGCCCTGACCCACACAACGCCCCTCGGTGTCTTATTTATTGGGACTGCGAGGGTGTGATTCATGGGCAGGATCAGTGCATCAGTTCGCCTGTCCCTCCTCTCCTTCCGCCTTCTTCGGACTGTGCGGCTTCATGGCCGTGGCATGCGATAAGGGATCAGATGACGCCGCACAGTCTGAAGCGGGTGTAAGGACCCGAGTGTGAGAGGCGAACATATGTGCTGCGCCAGGCCCTGAATCCCAGCCCCGCAGTGTTTTAACAATGTTAAGACACTGCGGGGCTGGGATTCATGGGCATCGCGAACCGCACCGGCCGACATTACATGATGCCAGAAGATGGGCAGCGCTAACGGCGCTAGGCCAGGGGATAACACGACAGCGCAGACTCCTGTACAGCAAATAACAACGCTCGGGAGGCTGCACCCAGCACCAAGGTGGGATTCTTGACACCTGTGCTGCGTCTCATTACAAAGGGAACTCTCGCCTCCATTACACAGTTTGACTGTATAAAGGGCTAAATGTTATACGTGTTCCATTCAGCGTGTGCAAGGAGAAAAATTACAAGAGCAACCTTTGACTTGCGCAGCACTGCTGCTGCATAAGCTGTGGCTCTTCTACTTTGTAACCCCTGAGGGGGGGTTAAAGGTGACTTTTGAAATCGGTTCAATTAGGCTTCGGCCTACACTCTGCTCCACCTGCAGAGCCCGGGCTCCAACAACGCTAGTTGCTGTCCGGAAGTGCTGGCTGCACAGAGCCAAACACCTCGCCAATGTGTCAGTGGGGTCCAGCACCGCCAGCTGTTCCCCTGCTGTGTAGCCGGCAACGTGTCCTGCAAAAGCCACGCAGACACAACACACCCAAAGCTGCCGCCTGTGCAGGCTTCGGCCTACACTCCCCTCCCCCTGCTCCTCCTCCTCCTGCTCCTCCTCCTGCTGTCCCTGGGCTCTAACACACCGCCAGTTGGGGCCCAGATGTGCTAGCTGCACAGAGAAAAACACCAGCCAATGTGTCAGTGGGGTCCAGCACCGCCAGCTGTTCCCCTGCTGTGCAGCCGGCAACGTGTCCTGCAAAAGCCACGCAGACACAAGAACTGAAATTGAAGGGAACCTGTCCCCCCTCCCCCAGGCGTTTTTACGTTATCCAGCCACCTTGTACAGCGGTAATGCTGCATGTGTGCAAGGTGGCTCAGAAACGTATTCTCCTCGCACATGTGGAACTGAAAACACGTCTGAAATGTGTCCTCTGTGTGACCATTTAACCGTCCCGGTGGTGTGACTTTCCTTTGTAATGACACGCTGCAACCCCCTTGGTAGCGCTGCCCGTCTTCTGGCATCATTGTTTGGCTGGCTGCGCCTCTGCGGCCGCCCTGACCCACACAACGCCCCTCGGTGTCTTATTTATTGGGACTGCGAGGGTGTGATTCATGGGCAGGATCAGTGCATCAGTTCGCCTGTCCCTCCTCTCCTTCCGCCTTCTTCGGACTGTGCGGCTTCATGGCCGTGGCATGCGATAAGGGATCAGATGACGCCGCACAGTCTGAAGCGGGTGTAAGGACCCGAGTGTGAGAGGCGAACATATGTGCTGCGCCAGGCCCTGAATCCCAGCCCCGCAGTGTTTTAACAATGTTAAGACACTGCGGGGCTGGGATTCATGGGCATCGCGAACCGCACCGGCCGACATTACATGATGCCAGAAGATGGGCAGCGCTAACGGCGCTAGGCCAGGGGATAACACGACAGCGCAGACTCCTGTACAGCAAATAACAACGCTCGGGAGGCTGCACCCAGCACCAAGGTGGGATTCTTGACACCTGTGCTGCGTCTCATTACAAAGGGAACTCTCGCCTCCATTACACAGTTTGACTGTATAAAGGGCTAAATGTTATACGTGTTCCATTCAGCGTGTGCAAGGAGAAAAATTACAAGAGCAACCTTTGACTTGCGCAGCACTGCTGCTGCATAAGCTGTGGCTCTTCTACTTTGTAACCCCTGAGGGGGGGTTAAAGGTGACTTTTGAAATCGGTTCAATTAGGCTTCGGCCTACACTCTGCTCCACCTGCAGAGCCCGGGCTCCAACAACGCTAGTTGCTGTCCGGAAGTGCTGGCTGCACAGAGCCAAACACCTCGCCAATGTGTCAGTGGGGTCCAGCACCGCCAGCTGTTCCCCTGCTGTGTAGCCGGCAACGTGTCCTGCAAAAGCCACGCAGACACAACACACCCAAAGCTGCCGCCTGTGCAGGCTTCGGCCTACACTCCCCTCCCCCTGCTCCTCCTCCTCCTGCTCCTCCTCCTGCTGTCCCTGGGCTCTAACACACCGCCAGTTGGGGCCCAGATGTGCTAGCTGCACAGAGAAAAACACCAGCCAATGTGTCAGTGGGGTCCAGCACCGCCAGCTGTTCCCCTGCTGTGCAGCCGGCAACGTGTCCTGCAAAAGCCACGCAGACACAAGAACTGAAATTGAAGGGAACCTGTCCCCCCTCCCCCAGGCGTTTTTACGTTATCCAGCCACCTTGTACAGCGGTAATGCTGCATGTGTGCAAGGTGGCTCAGAAACGTATTCTCCTCGCACATGTGGAACTGAAAACACGTCTGAAATGTGTCCTCTGTGTGACCATTTAACCGTCCCGGTGGTGTGACTTTCCTTTGTAATGACACGCTGCAACCCCCTTGGTAGCGCTGCCCGTCTTCTGGCATCATTGTTTGGCTGGCTGCGCCTCTGCGGCCGCCCTGACCCACACAACGCCCCTCGGTGTCTTATTTATTGGGACTGCGAGGGTGTGATTCATGGGCAGGATCAGTGCATCAGTTCGCCTGTCCCTCCTCTCCTTCCGCCTTCTTCGGACTGTGCGGCTTCATGGCCGTGGCATGCGATAAGGGATCAGATGACGCCGCACAGTCTGAAGCGGGTGTAAGGACCCGAGTGTGAGAGGCGAACATATGTGCTGCGCCAGGCCCTGAATCCCAGCCCCGCAGTGTTTTAACAATGTTAAGACACTGCGGGGCTGGGATTCATGGGCATCGCGAACCGCACCGGCCGACATTACATGATGCCAGAAGATGGGCAGCGCTAACGGCGCTAGGCCAGGGGATAACACGACAGCGCAGACTCCTGTACAGCAAATAACAACGCTCGGGAGGCTGCACCCAGCACCAAGGTGGGATTCTTGACACCTGTGCTGCGTCTCATTACAAAGGGAACTCTCGCCTCCATTACACAGTTTGACTGTATAAAGGGCTAAATGTTATACGTGTTCCATTCAGCGTGTGCAAGGAGAAAAATTACAAGAGCAACCTTTGACTTGCGCAGCACTGCTGCTGCATAAGCTGTGGCTCTTCTACTTTGTAACCCCTGAGGGGGGGTTAAAGGTGACTTTTGAAATCGGTTCAATTAGGCTTCGGCCTACACTCTGCTCCACCTGCAGAGCCCGGGCTCCAACAACGCTAGTTGCTGTCCGGAAGTGCTGGCTGCACAGAGCCAAACACCTCGCCAATGTGTCAGTGGGGTCCAGCACCGCCAGCTGTTCCCCTGCTGTGTAGCCGGCAACGTGTCCTGCAAAAGCCACGCAGACACAACACACCCAAAGCTGCCGCCTGTGCAGGCTTCGGCCTACACTCCCCTCCCCCTGCTCCTCCTCCTCCTGCTCCTCCTCCTGCTGTCCCTGGGCTCTAACACACCGCCAGTTGGGGCCCAGATGTGCTAGCTGCACAGAGAAAAACACCAGCCAATGTGTCAGTGGGGTCCAGCACCGCCAGCTGTTCCCCTGCTGTGCAGCCGGCAACGTGTCCTGCAAAAGCCACGCAGACACAAGAACTGAAATTGAAGGGAACCTGTCCCCCCTCCCCCAGGCGTTTTTACGTTATCCAGCCACCTTGTACAGCGGTAATGCTGCATGTGTGCAAGGTGGCTCAGAAACGTATTCTCCTCGCACATGTGGAACTGAAAACACGTCTGAAATGTGTCCTCTGTGTGACCATTTAACCGTCCCGGTGGTGTGACTTTCCTTTGTAATGACACGCTGCAACCCCCTTGGTAGCGCTGCCCGTCTTCTGGCATCATTGTTTGGCTGCCTGCGCCTCTGCGGCCGCCCTGACCCACACAACGCCCCTCGGTGTCTTATTTATTGGGACTGCGAGGGTGTGATTCATGGGCAGGATCAGTGCATCAGTTCGCCTGTCCCTCCTCTCCTTCCGCCTTCTTCGGACTGTGCGGCTTCATGGCCGTGGCATGCGATAAGGGATCAGATGACGCCGCACAGTCTGAAGCGGGTGTAAGGACCCGAGTGTGAGAGGCGAACATATGTGCTGCGCCAGGCCCTGAATCCCAGCCCCGCAGTGTTTTAACAATGTTAAGACACTGCGGGGCTGGGATTCATGGGCATCGCGAACCGCACCGGCCGACATTACATGATGCCAGAAGATGGGCAGCGCTAACGGCGCTAGGCCAGGGGATAACACGACAGCGCAGACTCCTGTACAGCAAATAACAACGCTCGGGAGGCTGCACCCAGCACCAAGGTGGGATTCTTGACACCTGTGCTGCGTCTCATTACAAAGGGAACTCTCGCCTCCATTACACAGTTTGACTGTATAAAGGGCTAAATGTTATACGTGTTCCATTCAGCGTGTGCAAGGAGAAAAATTACAAGAGCAACCTTTGACTTGCGCAGCACTGCTGCTGCATAAGCTGTGGCTCTTCTACTTTGTAACCCCTGAGGGGGGGTTAAAGGTGACTTTTGAAATCGGTTCAATTAGGCTTCGGCCTACACTCTGCTCCACCTGCAGAGCCCGGGCTCCAACAACGCTAGTTGCTGTCCGGAAGTGCTGGCTGCACAGAGCCAAACACCTCGCCAATGTGTCAGTGGGGTCCAGCACCGCCAGCTGTTCCCCTGCTGTGTAGCCGGCAACGTGTCCTGCAAAAGCCACGCAGACACAACACACCCAAAGCTGCCGCCTGTGCAGGCTTCGGCCTACACTCCCCTCTCCCTGCTCCTCCTCCTCCTGCTCCTCCTCCTGCTGTCCCTGGGCTCTAACACACCGCCAGTTGGGGCCCAGATGTGCTAGCTGCACAGAGAAAAACACCAGCCAATGTGTCAGTGGGGTCCAGCACCGCCAGCTGTTCCCCTGCTGTGCAGCCGGCAACGTGTTCTGCAAAAGCCACGCAGACACAAGAACTGAAATTGAAGGGAACCTCTCCCCCCTCCCCCAGGCGTTTTTACATTATCCAGCCACCTTGTACAGCGGTAATGCTGCATGTGTGCAAGGTGGCTCAGAAACGTATTCTCCTCGCACATGTGGAACTGAAAACACGTCTGAAATGTGTCCTCTGTGTGACCATTTAACCGTCCCGGTGGTGTGACTTTCCTTTGTAATGACACGCTGCAACCCCCTTGGTAGCGCTGCCCGTCTTCTGGCATCATTGTTTGGCTGGCTGCGCCTCTGCGGCCGCCCTGACCCACACAACGCCCCTCGGTGTCTTATTTATTGGGACTGCGAGGGTGTGATTCATGGGCAGGATCAGTGCATCAGTTCGCCTGTCCCTCCTCTCCTTCCGCCTTCTTCGGACTGTGCGGCTTCATGGCCGTGGCATGCGATAAGGGATCAGATGACGCCGCACAGTCTGAAGCGGGTGTAAGGACCCGAGTGTGAGAGGCGAACATATGTGCTGCGCCAGGCCCTGAATCCCAGCCCCGCAGTGTTTTAACAATGTTAAGACACTGCGGGGCTGGGATTCATGGGCATCGCGAACCGCACCGGCCGACATTACATGATGCCAGAAGATGGGCAGCGCTAACGGCGCTAGGCCAGGGGATAACACGACAGCGCAGACTCCTGTACAGCAAATAACAACGCTCGGGAGGCTGCACCCAGCACCAAGGTGGGATTCTTGACACCTGTGCTGCGTCTCATTACAAAGGGAACTCTCACCTCCATTACACAGTTTGACTGTATAAAGGGCTAAATGTTATACGTGTTCCATTCAGCGTGTGCAAGGAGAAAAATTACAAGAGCAACCTTTGACTTGCGCAGCACTGCTGCTGCATAAGCTGTGGCTCTTCTACTTTGTAACCCCTGAGGGGGGGTTAAAGGTGACTTTTGAAATCGGTTCAATTAGGCTTCGGCCTACACTCTGCTCCACCTGCAGAGCCCGGGCTCCAACAACGCTAGTTGCTGTCCGGAAGTGCTGGCTGCACAGAGCCAAACACCTCGCCAATGTGTCAGTGGGGTCCAGCACCGCCAGCTGTTCCCCTGCTGTGTAGCCGGCAACGTGTCCTGCAAAAGCCACGCAGACACAACACACCCAAAGCTGCCGCCTGTGCAGGCTTCGGCCTACACTCCCCTCCCCCTGCTCCTCCTCCTGCTGTCCCTGGGCTCTAACACACCGCCAGTTGGGGCCCTAGGAAGACAAGCTTGAATAGGTCCCCATCCGGGTTCCAGTACCGTCAGCTGGTTCTCGGCAGTGTCTTTTGCTCTTGTACCTTCTGCTCCCCATCCTGGTTCCAGTACCGTCAGCTGGTTCCGGGCAGAGCCTTTGGCTTAGGTGCCTCCCTCTGGGTATCCGAGTTCCACCAACGTCAGGTGGTCCTTGGTAGTGCTTTCAGGCACGGGTACCTCCTGCTTAGTAACCGGGTTCCAGTAACGTCAGCTGGTCCTCGGTAGTTCCATTGGCTCTTGGACCTTCGGGTAGCCATCCGAGTTCCAGTTCCATCAGCTGGTTCTCGGCATTTTCTCAGCCTTCTTGTACCTTCTGCTACATTTCCAAGTTCAAGACCCGAAAGACGATGACCCGGAAGACCACCCCTAAGATGATGACGACACCAGAGACGACAACCACCGAGATGACGACGACCCTGGAGACGATGACCCTGAAGACGACCCCGATGACGACGACCCTGATGACGACGACCCCGATGACGACGACCCTGGAGATGACGACCCTGGAGATGACGACGACAACCTGGAAGACCGAGAAGCAGAAGAACAAGAGGCTGCAGAACAAAGAGCAGAAGAACATTAAGCATAAGACTAAATATCAGAGCAAAAGATATTATCTAAATTATAAGCAGAAGAAGACTAAGCAGTGTATGGGGGTGAGTCCGTTCCTCCTCGTGGTGCCCCTGGATAAAGCCTGATGCTGCAGGCCAAACTGAACGCGGACAAATGTAACTGTTTTGTGACAGGCAGAACGGAAGATGTAATCTTCAAACTTTTATAGATAACAACTACGGGAATGCCTGTCACAAATAAGAATATGATGAAGAAGTTGAATATAAAAAAGATAATAGTTAAATAAAAAGAATATGAACAATGTAAAAAAAAAAATATATATATACGTAGAAAAGAAGAAGATGAATAAGGTGAAGAAGTTGATGTCACAGAAGCTGATGATGAGGATAATGAAGAAGAAAGTGTGGGAGAAGTAAAAAATAGGGTGAAGGGCGTGGAAGTAGTGAAACATCAATATCTGACAAAATAAATAAAAAATTAACATAGTCAAATTCTTTCTAACGCCGAACGTCATAAAAAAATTAAAAATACTGCTATTCTATTTGATTGGGATAAACCCCTGTGCCTTTAATGTCTCCGCCACCTCCCCCAATACATCCTACATTATTCTTAGTTGTTTTCCTTCATGTAGAATTAACCTACAAGGAAAGAAAGGGTTTATTTTAATTCCGATATTTTAGTCCCATTGACTTGCATTGGGATCGGGTATCGGTATCGGATTGGATTCCGATACTGTGACGGTATCGGCCGATACTTTCCGATACCGATACTTTCCGATATCGGAAAGTATCGCTCAACACTAGTAATGAGTGATTCCCTTCTAAAATTTAAGAGGGGACTGGATGCCTTTCTTGAAAAGTATAATGTTACAGGGTATATATACTAGATTCCTTGTTAGGGCGTTGATCCAGGGAACTAGTCTGATTGCCGTATGTGGAGTCGGGAAGGAATTTTTTTCTCCAATGTGGAGCTTACTCTTTGCCACATGGGTTTTTTGCCTTCCTCTGGATCAACATGTTAGGGCATGTTAGGTTAGGCTATGTGTTGAACTAGATGGACTTAAAGTCTTCCCTCAACCTTAATAACTATGTTACTATGTTACGCTGAGCGCTTACAGCGGGGTTTCAGTGTAAATCTCTGAAATACGTGATTCAGAAGAAATTCCCGATGGAAGATTCCCTATATTGAGGCAGATGGAGGTACTGTGGATGCCATCTAATCTGTGATCTGGCGATGTTGTCTGTTTAGGCGTGCATAAAAGCGCGGTCCGCCACAGTTTTGTGCACCTCTGAAAATAAGGACAACGTTGAACAGAGGCCAGACGGAGGCCTCATTATAGTGAGTGGCTCCCACAGGGGTTTCATCTAAATGACGTCACTCAAGAGATTTAGATGGAAACCCCAAAGTATGGGCTCAGCGTAGAGCGCCAGATAACTGTGATCACAAACATTATGTAAAATGTTCCCAATGAAAGCTTCAACTCAATCCACAAAAAAAGCAAGTCCCCACTGTGGTCTGTCATCCGTTAATGGAAATATAGAGGGCTTCCATGTTACTGGTAGTACAAAGGCTCTGTAAAAGCACTATAGCTTCTGGCCCCCCAAAAGAAATCCAATGAATTCTGTGCTCCTAAATCCAAATGCCCCCCTCCCTTCTGAGCCCCACAGTGTGCCTAATTCACATTTAGGGTCCACATGGTTGGCATTTCTATAGCGATGAAAGCCCGCCTAACTAATGAGTGCATGTCTCAAGAAGCATGCGCTGGTCATAACGTAATGATCACTACAATGTAGTGGTCATTGCAATGTACTGGTCACCATAATGGCTGTTTATGATTTTCACTCAGCAGCTTCCACTACTGTTTATTTCAGGAAAACACTTATGGAGTCAAGATCATCACTGCATCGGTAGATACACTTCCAGAGGGGTGTAAATTCCTTAATGGGATCACTTGAGAGGGGATTCTGCTCTTCTGGCTCTTAGGGGCTCTGTATATAAAGTCTGCAAACTATTCTACAATAACTTGTTCTCCAAGAGTCAAATAGCGCACCGTTCCTCCCGACTCTGCCACGTTCACCAGGAAAATTTTAAATCTGAGGCTAAAACAATTTTTTTGTGGAAAAAATTTAATTATTTTTTCTTCACTGAGCAATGGTGTAAAATTCTGTGACATACCAGTGGTGTCAATATGATCACTGCACCCCTAGATTAATTAATTGAGAGGTTTAGTTTGTAAAATTGGGTCTCATGTGGAGTTCTGCTGTTCTGGCACCTCTGGGGCTCTGCCAATGTGACATGGCACCCTCAAACTAGTGCAGCAAAATATGAACTGTAATATGGCGCTCCTTTCCTTCTGAGCTTTGCACTGAGCCTCAAAAGTAGTTTTTGACCACTTATGGGGTATTGATGTACTCAGGAGAAATTGCGTAACAAATTGTACTGTTCGTTTTCTCCTATTACCCCTTTTGAAAATTGCAAACTTGTGGGTCAAAGCAACATGTTAGTGTAAAAAGAGTAATATTTCATTTACTTAGACCAATGTTATACACAAAGTTTGTGAATCGCCTGAGGGTTAAAAATACTTGATACTCCCCTATATGAATTCCTGGAGAGATGTAGTTTACAAAATGGGATAACTTGTGGGGGTTTCTGCTGTTTTGGCATGTCAGGGGCTCTTCAAATGTGACATGGTATCCACAACCTATTCCAGCCGAAATAGCGCTCTTTCCCTTTCCAGCCCTGCCCATGCATCCAAGCAGTCTGTTTACAAATGTGGGGTAACAATGTACTCAGGAAAAATTGTACAACAAATTTTGGCATCCATTTTCTCCTGTTACCCTTGTGAAAATAAACAAATTGGGGATAAAACAACATTTTTGTGGGAAAAATGTAATTTTTATTTTTACTGCTCAACATTATAAAATTATGTGAAGCCCCTGAGTGTTCAAGATGCTCATCATACATCTAGATAAATCCCTTGAGGGGTCTAGTTTCCAAAATGGGGTCATTTATGGGGATTTCCACTGTTTGGGCACCTCAGGGGCTCTCTAAACGTGACATGGCGTCGACTATCAATTCCAGACAATTTTATATTTCAAAACTCAAGGAGCTCCTTCCCTTCCGAGCCTTGACATGCGCCCAAACAGTAGTTTTCCTAAACATATGTGGTATCAGTGTACTCAGGAGAAATTACACAACAAATTTTCAGGTCCATTTATTCTTGCTATCCTTGTGAATACAAAATATTTTGGGCTAAAATAACATTTTTGTGGAAAAAAATTTGCTTTTAATTTTCACGGTTCAACATTATAATATTCTATGGAGCCCTTGAGGGTTCAATGTGCTCACCACACATCTAGGTTAATACCTTAAGGGGAGTAACTTCCAAAATTAGGTCATTTGTGTGGGGTTTCCACTGTTTAGGCACATCAGGGGCTCTCCAAATGTGACATGGCGTCCGCTATTGATTCCAGACAATTTTGTATTCCAAAAGGAAAAGTTAAAATATTTGCGCTAAACTCCTCAATTTAAGATCATAAATAAATAAAAATGTGAATAAAAAACAAAATATGTTTCACGTTAATATCCAAATGAATGGCAATCTGAAATTACCTGAGTGTCCAAGACTGTGTTCAGATTTTGCCTGTTATATCTTCAAAAGGTCCTGCAGTTATTTGCTGTGAAGCATGCGGCTGGATCCTTATCTGTATAACTGTTCCATTAATGTCCAATGTCAGAGGGCAGTAATAAGTAATGAATTGTAGTACAGAGGATGCTGTCCCTGCCGGTGACTAGCGTTCCCCTGGAAAATGCAAACTCTGCCGTGCACTGGCAAAAGCAGCTTAATGTGAAAGCAAAAAGCCGGCAAGGTACAGGACCTTGCGTGACGTCACAGGCACGTGATGTGATCACGTGACCGGCTAGAAGGAGCACACAGGACCACACTATCCTACGTGTTTCAGAGTCTCTGACTCCTTCCTCAGGGATGGGGGAATTTTGTATTCCAAAAGTCAAATGGCTTTCCTTCCATTCTGAGCCCTACCGTGCACCCAAACAGTAGCTTTCCTCCACATATGTGGTATCGGCATACTCAGAAGAAATTGCACAATAAATTTTGAGATCCATTTTTTCTTGCTACCCTTGTAAAAATAAAAAATTGAGGTAAAAAATAACATTTTTGTGGTAAAAATGTGTTTTTTAAGTTTCACGGCTCAACATTATAAAATGCTGTGAAGCTCCTGAGGGTTCAAGGTACTCACCACACATCTAGATAAATTCCTTGAGGGGTCTAGTTTCCAAAATGGCATCATTAATGAGGGTTTCCACTGTTTAGGCACATCAGGTGTTGTGAATTTGCTTTTTGCTCCCTCTAGTGGTTACTAGTTTTTTAACTCTGGTTTTTCTGTCATTCCTTTTATCCGCACCTGGGTCGTTAGTTAGGGGTGTTGCTATATAAGCTCCCTGGACCTTCAGTTCTATGCCTGGCAACGTAGTTATCAGAGCTAGTCTGCTGTGCTCTTGTCTACTGATCCTGGTTCCAGTTATATCAGCTAAGTCTGCCTTTTGCTTTTTGCTATTTGTTTTGGTTTTGTATTTTTGTCCAGCTTGTTCCTAATCTATATCCTGACCTTTGCTGGAAGCTCTAGGGGGCTAGTGTTCTCCCCCCGGACCGTTAGACGGTTCGGGGGTTCTTGAATTTCCAGTGTGGATTTTGATAGGGTTTTTGTTGACCATATAAGTTACCTTTCTTTATTCTGCTATCAGTAAGCGGGCCTCTCTGTGCTAAACCTGGTTCATTTCTGTGTTTGTCATTTCCTCTTACCTCACCGTCATTATTTGTGGGGGGCTTCTATCCAGCTTTGGGGTCCCCTTCTCTGGAGGCAAGAAAGGTCTTTGTTTTCCTCTACTAGGGGTAGCTAGATTCTCCGGCTGGCGCGTGTCATCTAGAATCAACGTAGGAATGATCCCCGGCTACTTCTAGTGTTGGCGTTAGGAGTAGATATATGGTCAACCCAGTTACCACTGCCCTATGAGCTGGATTTTTGTATTCTGCAGACTTCCATGTTCCTCTGAGACCCTCGCCATTGGGGTCATAACAATCAGGGGCCCTCCAAAACTCAAACAGTACTCCTTCCCTTTCGAGTCCTGCCATGCACCTAAACAGTAGTTTTCCATCACATAGGGGATATTGGCATAATCAGGAGAAATTGCAAAACAAATTTTATGGTGAAAGTGAAAAATTTGGGGCTAATGTAACATTTTTGTAGGAAAAAGTTAAATGTTAATTTTTTCTTGCACATTCTATTAATTCATGTGAAGCATCTGAAGGGTTAATAAACTTCTTGAATATGGTTTTGAGCACCTTGAGGGGTGCAGTTTTTAGAATCAGACACTTTTGGGTATTTTCTGTCATATAAGTTCCTCAAAGTCACTTCAAATCGAATGTGGTCGGTAAAATAAATGGTTTTGTTAACCCCCTTTCCCACCTTAGGTGTAGACTTATGTCTAAGGTGAACTCCCTGTGTTTGCTGCAGGCTCTGACGATGAGCCCTCAACTTTTCTGGCACATGTCGGCAGATTTGAACAGCTGACATGTACCCCTAACAGCCGCGGGTGGAATCACGATCCACCCTCGAATGATAACATGTTAAATCGCAGAGGAAGGTGAATAGTGGCACCAGTGTTGAAACATGTAATCCTTTGTACGGAGGAGTTCAGAGAGATTATAGAGCCTTTATCAGCATAAAGGTCCAAATTGGAGGTGCTCAGCATATATCAACATGTAGATATAAATAATTTAAAAAAAAGTATGTGGCACTCACCTCTGCACCTTACCATCTAAGATGAAAGTCATGAAATAAAGGACTTTTCATTCAAGCTCCCATGGTGAGTGCCGCAATACTTTTCCTGAATTATTTATGTTAACATGTTAACTGCCGCTGTCAATCTCTGAAAGCGGCATTTAACATGCTTGCGCCAGAAGCACGTCACTAATCACGTTCATCGGCGTCTGTGTCACATGACCGCGGCTCGCCGAACGTCACTAGTCACGTTCATCAGCATCCGTGTCACATGACCCCGGCTCGCCGATGGGTTGGCATGACATCCCGGAGTCTGCAGGAGATCTCTGTGGTTGTCATTGCCGGATTGCTATGAGCGCAGCATTGTTTTTAGTTGTGTGTTTACAGATATTTTTTGGCAGTTGTTTTGCGTAGATAATTTGTGATGTTTAATAAAAGGAAACAATTTTATACTTCTGGTGTTTGTATATTCATTTTGGTTATTGTTTTGAATTATTTGTTGGATATTGCTTGTATTACTTGTTTCTGTCTAGGCATAATTTGGTAGAGAATTATTAGTTTATAGGTATTTTTGGTCCAGAATTGTCTTCTAATTATGAATATGACTGTGTCTCCAGCACCATTCTCAAACTAGGGTTAATACAATGTTCTATGGCAAACGACAGTATATTTGTAACTAAGGCCACCAGAAATGTATGAATGAAAGAGTTTATTTTAGGCTAATTTAAAGACATAAGAAAACATTATATTCTTATCCACTTATTGCAATTCTAAATAGAGTAAAGATTAGGAAAAGTTGGAACTGATAAACAAGCATCATATACAAGTAGAGCTAATTAAAAGGAAACTGCATTAAATAATGAAAAAGAAGAGGATTAAAGGGAATCCTTCTGGTGTCCAGATTGTAATCAAGCATGTCTCAGTGCATAATGGCAGACCATTATTTATGTCTTGCTGTCGCTCATTTAAGCATTTCATGTGAAATATTTTACTGCTTTTCAGACAGAATAATGAGAGCGCTTGATTAAACAGTTGCACAGTAAACTTTCACATTTTATAATGAGAGCGGAGCACTTCTGTCCACACTATGGTAACTCTGGGTACATATGGCATATATTTAAATGTTTAAGTGGACCCATTCTCTGTTTCTTTCTCTCTTTAGGTCAAACATTCTGTGCTTACTCTTTTCTTAATTTCTCTTTGTTGCAGTTGATGCTTTGAATTCCGGTACATAGTTTCATATCTTCTGCATCGACAAAACTAAATTTCTAAAATTCTGGTAGACTGCATGTAAGACCTAAGGGTTTTTTGAGTGGTGTTGTACCCCTTTAAGAATAGAGGTTAAAATAGTCCTTGGTGATGGTGGTAGAGTGGTACCCCATTGATGAATTGTGGAAGGAATGAATGCACACACTGGAGACATTTCAACAAAAGCTTTACTGGTCAAGAGGCAACAAACTTGGTGGTTATCGATTTATACAACAGGACATGAGCTTGTTGATTTCTGAGATCTTACAAGAAGCAATGGGGCTAATTGAGGTATTTATACCATATTCCTTCAGTGAAAAAGGAAAAATAATCTCCAGCATGGATCTTCTAAAAAGTCAATTTATTGGAAACATTTTAAAATGCAAACATTTGCAAAAAAGAGATGGGGGTCCCAGGTGGTTAACGGTGACGTGTTTTGACCATCAGGTCTTAGTCATGGCATGTTTGCCATGGCTGGAGATTATTTTTCCTCTTTCATTGCTGGCTCTGGACTACGCCCTTGACCAAGGTGGCTCCATGCGTGGACATTATTGCACTGCTGAGGGATTGGTGAGCTGACTTATTTTCCCCCCTTTTTTCCTTTTTCCCTATTTTTATATTCCTTCAGTGGCGCAACTTACTCAAGAAATTTATTCCAATCCATGACTGGAGTACATTTCTGTGGTGCGCGCCAGTTAAGCGATGCACTAATTTAATTAAGGCTAGTTTCACATTTGCGTTTAAAAACGCAGCGTTTAAAACGCAAACGCAGGTGGTGAAAAAAACGCATGTAAATGTGTGCAAACGCTGCGTTTTTTAGACGCATGCGTTTTCGCATGCGGTAAAAAAAACGCCGCGTTTTGCCGCGTTTACATGCTTTTTTTCCTGTGTTTGCGTTTTTTTTCCCATGAAGAGAAATTTCACAAGAGAAAAATCAAGATAACCAGACACCGCCAATGGGACTAAAGAGGGCGTATATGTTGGGATCTCTATATATAGACCCTAGGGCTACTGAAATTTTAACAGTGTGCTACTGTATCCTGTGTCATGATGGATCTTCGCATGGAGAGCTTTTATTTCAACCTGGATTTCAGCTTCAAGCTGTTTCTTGCCTGTGCTTTTGCTTGGGAGCAAGACAGAAATCGCCAAAGATGGAGAAGGAGACAACGTAGGCGTTTTTGGAGGCACCCCATTATCGAAGTACGTGAGATCCGTGGAGCCTATCACACGCTCTATGCCGAGCTTAATGCCAACCCGGAGAAATTCCATGAATATACAAGGATGTCGCAAGACTCGTTCCGGGATTTGCTTGCTCGTGTCCAAGGAACCATACGGAGACAGGACACCCAGCTCCGTAGAGCGATTCCACCGGAGGAACGTCTGCTGGTTACATTAAGGTACGTTACAAATCTAAACCCAATGACAGTCCAAATTTTTTGTTTTCACACATGTATGTTTTGGCTATTTACCTATCTTTCTTTAGCATAAACACACCATAAATAGAATAGATTGTAATGTTTTTTGTTTCTGTTTTTCTTACAGATTTCTGGCAGCCGGAGAGAGTTTATCATCCCTCCACTTCCAATACCGGCTTGGAATATCCACCCTTTCCGGAATAGTTGCGGACACCTGCCGGGCTTTGTGGAATGTACTCCGGGATGAGTTTATACCCCTACCCACCGCGGACATGTGGCTTGAAATAGCTGAAAAATTCTGGAGTGTGTGTGATTTCCCCAACTGTTTAGGAGCGGTGGATGGAAAGCACATCTGCATTATCAAACCTGCCAGAACAGGATCGGAGTACTTCAACTATAAAAAATATTTTTCTGTTGTGCTCATGGCAATAGCTGATGCAGAATGTCGCTTCATCGCCATGGACATTGGAGCTTTTGGCCGTGGCAACGATTCCCAGACTTTCAAGAACTCAGATATGGGCCGGCGTGTGTATGGCCAAAATTTAAATTTTTTCCCGCTACAACCTCTCCCCAACACTCAAGGTCCACCTCTGCCATTCGTTATGGTTGGGGATGAGGCCTTCCAGATGTGTGAAAACCTACTGAAGCCCTATTCCAGACGGGACTTGAACCACACTAGAAGGATCTTTAACTACAGACTGACCAGGGCCCGAAGAACAGTAGAGTGTACCTTTGGCATTCTGGTCGCTAAATGGCGCATTCTTGCATCAGCCATAAATCTAAAAGTGGAAACAGTCGACGAGGTGGTCAAAGCCTGTGTGGTTCTCCACAATTACATAATGACTAAGGAGCGACCCAACATTGAACTGGATGAACCAGTTTGCACACCCACTGCCCGATTTCCAGCATCACCCGCTGCGGTCACCTGCAGCCGTTGGTCACATGTGGGACCAATTTGCTGCCTTTTTTTATTCTGATATTGGACGTGTGTCATGGCAGGACAATGTTGTGTAAATGTCCTGTTGTAATTATATCTGTACCAGTAATTTTCTACAATGATAATAATATTTCTCATTAATAAACTTTAGTTTTGTTTGTGTTGACCATCTCTCCTATCTTTTTCCTCTCCAAACCAAGGTTGTCCTAAAACTGGCAGTATTTGATCTGTATTTAATATCAGTTTTTGTAATCCAAAACCAGGAGTGGGTGATAAAGGCAGAGGTGCTAGTTATTATGTTAATATCATAACCCGACATGATATGAGACATGGTTTACATACAGTAAACCATGTCATATCCCCCTTTTTTTTGCATATTCCACAATACTAATGTTAGTAGTGTGTATGTGCAAAATTTGGGCGCTGTAGCTATTAAATTTAAGGGTTAAATTGCGGAAAAAATTGGCGTGGGCTCCCGCGCAATTTTCTCCACCAGAGTAGTAAAGCCAGTGACCAATGACCTGTAGTTACCTTCATTTGCGGTGATGCGCCCTCTGCTGGATGTCCTCATATGACCTCGAGCCTGGTAACTTTTCTGAATATTTTCCCACGTTCGAGGGACATCCAGCACGGGGAGCATCACCGCGAATGAAGGTAACTACAGGTCATTGACCTACATTACCTTCATTCACCGGGGTTTGACAGGCACGAGCACAGCTGCATTAGCAGAGCTCCTGCCTGTACAATATTTTAACCCCTTCAGATGGATTTACATCGTGGGACGTGACAGATCATCGGAAGATATGTATATTGTTGGTTTATTATTTTTCCTTTGTTACAGAGCGAGGGTCTTCAGGTGGATTGAGAGAGCAATAAAATATTAAAACAACCTGTGTGTTTATTTCATTAAAATACTTTTTAATAATGTGTGTGTTTTTTTTAACCCTTTCATACAATTGGATTAATAATGGATAGGTGTCATAATTGACGCCTCTCCATTATTAATCTGGCTTAATGTCACCTTACAATAGCAAGGTGACATTAACCCTTCATTACCCCATATCCCACCGCTACACGGGAATGGGAAGAGAGTGGCCAAGTGCCAGAATTGGCACATCTTACAGATGTGCCTTTTCTGGGGTTGCTGGGGGCAGATGTTTTTAGCCAGGGGGGGCCAATAACCATGGACCCTCTCCTGGCTATTAATATCTGCCCTCAGTCACTGGCTTTACTATGGCGGAGAAAATTGCGCGGGAGCCCACGCCAATTTTTTCCACAATTTAACCCTTAAATTGAATACCTACAGCGCCCAAATTTTGCACATACACACTACTAACATTAGTAGTGTGGAATATGCAAAAAAAAAACGGGCTATGACATGGTTTACAGTATCGGGTCGGGTTTCACGAAAACCGACTTTGCCAAAATTTGCCGACTTTTGAAATTTGCCGATCTGTTTAGCTCAACCCTACTGGCGACATTTCTTGACGCACGGTGTGTGTTGCCGGCGGCCATAGACACAATAAAACAAACAATTGTTGGAAATCAAACTTTTTTTATTTATTTAACAACTGAAAAAAATTATTTTTTACTGCGCCGGCTTGGGGTAGAGTGATGTAAATGGGGGGTGTGAACAACTGAGGCCTGGCTAACCGTGGACGACGCAGAGATGGCAGGAGAAGGGGCAATGAAACTAGAAGGGTCTAGAAGTTCGGGGATGGGGCTTGACACATGAGAGGCTTGAGACACACTGGAAGGGTGAGACAAAACTGACATTACAGACACATTGGTAGGTGAAGGGGGAGGAATGCTAAGAGTCCTCTGTTTTTTTTTTCTGGTTTTTTTTTTCGGTTTGCCTGGTTGTGGGACGTCTTGGTGGGCTCATATGCCGTGGCGCGATGGCGGGTGACCTGTCAGGGTCCGGCTGCACTGTGTCACAGTCCATAGCGATTGGCGAGCGGATGGCCATGCCAGGGTCCTGCTGCATCGTGGTGGGGGCGGTACGTAAAGGCATGCCAGAGTCCTGCTGCATCGTGGTGGGGGCGGTACGTAAAGGCATGCCAGGGTCCTGCTGCATCGTGGTGGGGGCGGTACGTAAAGGCATGCCAGGGTCCTGCTGCATCGTGGTGGGGGTGGTCCGGAAAGCTATGGCAGGGTCCTGCTGCATCGTGGTGGAGGCGGTCCGTAAAGCCATGCCAGGGTCCTGCTGCATCGTGGTGGGGGCAGTCCGGAAAGCCATGCCAGGGTCCTGCTGCATCGTGGTGTCAGTGGAGGAGGTCCAAGCAGGAGCAGCGGTTGTCACGGTGGTGGCGGTGGGATGTCCAATTGCACTCGTCATGGTGCTGGCGCTGTAGTGGAGTCCGCCTGTGGAAGGAATAAAGGTGGCCGTGCAGTGGTATGCAGCAGAGGTCGGCATTGAGGATAATCGTGACAGTGAAGGCACAGTTGGATATGCCGCCACTGTCTGCTGGAAATACCGACTCAGCTGGAGATCAGGAGTAAGGTTTTCCAACATGCCCTGCTCAATTTGGTTAAAAAAATGATGAGCTGGCCTCTGGAGGTCGGCTTTCACTTGATCAAGGCTTTTGGCGACCTCCTGGATACGGGCATTCAAGAGGTTATGTGAAACATCCATTTGGTCACCTAAAGCCTTGATTGCTTCGTGTAAAACCGAGCTCAAGTGCAAAAACTCGGGCATGAGTGACCTGTCCGAAGCCCTCTGCCGCTGCCAGGATGTGCCCCAAAAAAAGGGGGCAGTGGAAGAGGACTGCGAAAGGGGAAGACCTGATGGACCAGCTCCCTGATCTCCAGTTAGTGTGGAAGGCCCACCTGCTGCTGCGCTGCTAGATGGCTGGGACGGATCCGTGGCTGTCGGATGAAGGACCGCTCCAGAACCTGGGCCGACAGTCGTGCTGTATGTGCTGTGAAAAAAGGAAAAAGAAAATTAATACCAAAAATTAACCAGATGCAAAATCCTGTGGAATTTAAAAATACAGATTATGGCAATACAACACAACCTAATGCACGTGATAAATACTTACGTTCTCTGGGCAAGGACCGGTCTTAGAAATGCCAATACTCGATGGTATTTGTATCGTCTGATCCTTGCTCCTGAACCACTGGGAACACGACTCTCTTCACGCAGGTCCTTGTTGAAGCGGTCCTTCATCGAACGCCAACGTGTTTTTACTTTGTCCACTGTTAAAAAAACCCTTATGGTCAGAAAATGGACTTTTTGCCGTGCTCATCCAACTGTGTGTGATGAGAGAAACTCCATAGAGTTTCTTTCATCACACAGAGTTGAGTGAGCACGGCCAAGGTCTCTGCTGCTTCACACTGCAGTGCAATACTTACCAAATGCATTTCGGACCCGTGTCGTGGTGTTGTCCCAGCCATCCCACATCGCTTGGGCCACCTCAATCCACAACCGCCGGATCGTGGTGTTGTTCGAGTGCAGTGGATCCCGGCTGTCCCACAACGGGACTCGCTCCTGGACCAGGGTGATAAGTAGGTCATTGTCTATCAGGTTATGGTCCCATTGTGAAACCTGAAAGATAAAGAAAGTCATTAAAGTTTGCTCAATTACACATAAGGAAACGAAAGAAAAAAAGATGCTGAGAAATGGCATGAATAGGAAAGTCAAGATGCAAAAGGATTCCAGAAGGAAAAAGTTTAGAAATACGAGTGGAAAGAAAGGAAGTTTCAAGAATATTACACTGAGGACAGTCAGCCTTGTATACGTACCCGCTGCCGCCTTTCCACCGGACCTTGACTCCGCTGCTCTGACCCTGTCTCTGCCGCAGTAGAAGAGCTCTAAAAAAAAAGGAAAAATCACATTGTCACATGTGTTGATGTGACAGTGAATACTTACCAATCTGACGAGGCAAATACTCACCTCACTGACATGCTCCACTTCCGACTGTCGTGGCTGAAACTCCTCACCAGACGAAGAATCCGAAGATGACATTCTGATGCATGTAGAAAGAAAAAAATGGCAGAAATTAGGACATGTAGAGACAGAAAATAAAAAATAAAGGCATTGGCTACAATATACTCACATTGTTCAGAGTCTTTTCCTCCAAGATGTGGCCTGTCAGGGTGTCTTCAGCTTCAGAGTCTGGTGACAAGTGACCTGCAACTGTCCACACCCTCCCTTTTATCACCTTGATGGTGGGGGGTGGCTTATCAGTGTCTAGACATTGTTATCTTAATTGAAACGCATGCGTTAAAAAACGCAACAAAACGCATGTGCTAAAAACACATGCGTTTACATAGACAGCAATACGTTTTTTTGCGGCAAAAAAACGCCTCTAGAAATTACTACATGTTGCATTTCTGCAACAAAACGCAAGAATAGAAACGACGCATGCGTCGTCAAACGCGGCAAAACGCATACAAAAAAAAGCATGCGTTTTTAATGTTAAATATAGGAAAAAAACGCAAATGTGAAACCAGCCTAAGTGGGCTGCAGCTCCTAATGAATTAGGAGCTTCATACTCCAGTTAGCCAGTCACTAAGACTGGCTTACACAATGCCAGTCTTAATGGATCGGCTTCAATAAATTGGTATTAACCCCTTACCGAGCCACTTTGTAGGTTAACCCCTTCATTCCGTATGACGTACTATCCCGTCAAGGTGACCTGGGACTTAATTCCCGGTGACGGGATAGTACGTCATACGCGATCGGCCGCGCTCACGGGGGGAGCGCGGCCGATCGCGGCCGGGTGTCAGCTGCCTATCGCAGCTGACATCCGGCACTATGTGCCAGGAGCGGTCACGGACCGCCCCCGGCACATTAACCCCCGGCACACCGCGATCAAACATGATCTCAGTGTACCGGCGGTATAGGGAAGTATCGCGCAGGGAGGGGGCTCCCTGCGGGCTTCCCTGAGACCCCCGGAGCAACGCGATGTGATCGCGTTGCTCCGAGGGTCTCCTACCTCCTTCCTCCCTGCAGGTCCCGGATCCAAGATGGCCGCGGCATCCGGGTCCTACAGGGAGGGAGGTGGCTTACCGAGTGCCTGCTCAGAGCAGACGCTGGTAAGCCTGCACCGATGTAAGTGAGATCGGTGATCTGACAGAGTGCTGTGCACACTATCAGATCATCGATCTGTGATGTCCCCCCCTGGGACAAAGTAAAAAAGTAAAAAAAAATTTTTTCCACATGTGTAAAAAAAAAAATATTATTCCCATAAATACATTTCTTTATCTAAATAAAAAAAACAAAACAATAAAAGTACACATATTTAGTATCGCCGCGTCCGTAACGACCCAACCTATAAAACGGCCCCACTAGTTAACCCCTTCAGTAAACACCGTTAGAAAAAAAAAAAAAAAACGAGGCAAAAAACAACGCTTTATTACCATACCGCCGAACAAAAAGTGGAATAACACGCGATCAAAAAGACTGATATAAATAACCATGGTACCGCTGAAAACGTCATCTTGTCCTGCAAAAAACAAGCTGCCATACAGCATCATCAGCAAAAAAATAAAAAAGTTATAGTCCTGAGAATAAAGCGATACCAAAATAATTATTTTTTCTATAAAATAGTTTTTATCGTATAAAAGCGCCAAAACATAAAAAAATGATATAAATGAGATATCACTGTAATCGTACTGACCCAAAGAATAAAACTGCTTTATCAATTTTACCAAACGTGGAATGGTATAAACGCCTCTCCCAAAAGAAATTCATGAATAGCAGGTTTTTGGTCATTCTGCCTCACAAAAATCGGAATAAAAAGTGATCAAAAACGGTCACGTGTCCGAAAATGTTACCAATATAAACGTCAGCTCGTCCCACAAAAAACAAGACCTCACATGACTCTGTGGAGCAAAATGTGGAAAAATTATAAGTCTCAAAATGTGGAGACGCAAAAACTTTTTTGCTATAAAAAGCGTCGCTGGTTTCACACTTGCGTTTTTGTCTGCAGCGTTTTTTGCACAAAAAAAGCATGCGTTTTTTCCCTATATTTAACATTGAAAACGCATGCGTTTTTTGTACGCGTTTGGTCACGTTTTCAAACGCATGCGTTTTTTTTCTGCATGCGTTCATTTTCAGAAATACAACCTGCAGTATTTTCTTGCGTTTTTAAGCACATGCGTTTGCGTTAAAAACGCATGCGTTTTTATCGAAAAAAAAAAACAGAAAACACACTGAAAAGCCACCCACCACCATCAAGGTGATAAAGGGATCCAAACCCTAACCCTAACTCTACCCCTAACGTCACCCCTAACCGTTTAATGAACATTTTCTGACAGTCATAGTGCCACGTATTTAAGTGCCATGTATTTAAGTGCCACGTATTTAAGTGCCATGTATTTCAGTGCCACGTATTTCAGTGCCACGTATTTCAGTGCCACGTATCACGTATTTCAGTGCCACGTGTTTCAGTGCCACGTATTTAAGTGCCACGTATCACGTATTTCAGTGCCACGTATCACGTATTTCAGTGCCACATATTTAAGTGCCACGTATTTAAGTACCACGTATTTCAGTTGCACGTATTTCAGTTGCACGTATTTCAGTGCCACGTATTTCAGTGCCACGTATTTCAGTGCCACGTATTTCAGTGCCACGTATCACGTATTTCAGTGCCACGTGTTTCAGTGCCACGTATTTAAGTGCCACGTATCACGTATTTCAGTGCCACGTATGACGTATTTAAGTGCCACGTATTTAAGTGCCACGTATTTCAGTGCCACGTATTTCAGTGCCACGTATTTCAGTGCCACGTATTTCAGTCACGTTTAGGGTTAGGATTAGGGTTAGGGGTAGGGTTAGGGTTAGGGTTAGGGCTAGGGTTGGGGGTAAAGTTAGGGTTAGGGTTGGGGCTAAAGTTAGGGTTGGGGCTAAAGTTAGGGTTAGGGTTTGGATTACATTTACGGTTTGGATTAGGGTTGGGATTAGAATTATGGGTGTGTCAGGGCTAGGGGTGTGGTTAGGGTTACCGTTGGGATTAGGGTTAGGGGTGTGTTTGGGTTAGGGTTTCAGGTAGAATTGGGGAGTTTCCACTGTCCAGGCACATCAGGGGCTCTCCAAACGCGACATGGCGTCCAATCTCAATTCCAGCCAATTCTGCATTGAAAAAGTAAAACAGTGCTCCTTCCCTTCCGAGCTCTCCCGTGCGCCCAAAAAGGGG
Source organism: Ranitomeya variabilis (assembly GCF_051348905.1). Taxonomy (NCBI): domain Eukaryota; kingdom Metazoa; phylum Chordata; class Amphibia; order Anura; family Dendrobatidae; genus Ranitomeya; species Ranitomeya variabilis. The sequence continues at coordinate 81,569,342 of NC_135238.1, forward strand.
TTTACCCCAACATATGGGTTATCAGCGTACTCGGGACAAATTGAACAACAACTTCTGGGGTCCAAGTTCTCTTGTTATCCTTGGGGCTAAAAATCATTTTTGTGGGAAAAAAAAGATGTTTTATTTTCACGGATCTGCGTTATAAACTGTAGTGAAACACTTGGGGGTTCAAAGTTCTCACAACACATCTAGATAAGTTCCTTGGGAGGTCTAGTTTCCAATATGGGGTCACTTGTGGGGGGTTTGTACTGTTTGGGTACATCAGGGGCTCTGCAAATGCAATGTGACGCCTGCAGACCAATCCATTTAAGGCTGCATTCCAAATGGCGCTCCTTCCCTTCCGAGCTCTGTCATGCGCCCAAACAGTGGTTCCCCCCCACATATGGGGTATCAGCGAACTCAGGACAAATTGGAAAACAAATTTTGGGGTCCAATTTATTCTGTTACCCTTGTAAAAATACAAAGCTGGGGGCTAAAAAATCATTTTTGAGAAAAAAAAATATATATTTTCACGGCTCTGCGTTATAATCTGTAGTGAAACACTTGGGGGTTCAAAGCTCTCAAAACACATCTAGATAAGTTCCTTAGGGGGTCTACTTTCCAAAATGGTGTCACTTGTGGGGGGTTTCAATGTTTAGGCACATCAGGGGCTCTCCAAACGCAACATGGCGTCCCATCTCAATTCCAGTCAATTTTGCATTGAAAAGTCAAATGGCGCTCCTTCCCTTCCAAGCTCTGCCATGCGCCCAAACAATGGTTTACACCCACATATGGAGTATCAGCGTACTCAGGACAAATTGCACAACATTTTTTAGGGTCCAATTTCTTCTCTTACCCTTGGGAAAATAAAAAATTGGGGGCGAAAAGATCATTTTTGTGAAAAAATATGATTTTTTATTTTTACGGCTCTGCATTATAAACTTCTGTGAAGCACTTGGTGGGTCAAAGTGCTCAACACACATCTAGATAAGTTCCTTAGGGGGTCTACTTTCCAAAATGGTGTCACTTGTAGGGGGTTTCAGTGTTTAGGCACATCAGGGGCTCTCCAAACGCAACATGGCGTCCCATCTCAATTCCAGTCAATTTTGCATTAAAAAGTCAAATGGCGCTCCTTCCCTTCCAAGCTCTGCCATGCGCCCAAACAATGGTTTACACCCACATATGGGGTATCAGCGTACTCAGGACAAATTGTACAATAACTTTTGGGGTCCATTTTCTCCTGTTACCCTTGGTAAAATAAAACAAATTGGAGCTGAAATAAATTTTGTGTGAAAAAAAGTTAAATGCTCATTTTTATTTAAACATTCCAAAAATTCATGTGAAACACCTGAAGGGTTAATAAACTTCTTGAATGTGGTTTTGAGCACCTTGAGGGGTGCAGTTTTTAGAATGGTGTCACACTTGGGTATTTTCTGTCATATAGACCCCTCAAAATGACTTCAAATGAGATGTGGTCCCTAAAAAAAAATGGTGTTGTAAAAATGAGAAATTTCTGGTCAAATTTTAACCCTTATAACTCCCTAACAAAAAAAATTTTGGTTCCAAAATTGTGCTGATGTAAAGTAGACATGTGGGAAATGTTACTTATTAAGTATTTTGCGTGACATATGTCTGTGATTTAAGGGCATAAAAATTCAAAGTTGGAAAATTGCGAAATTTTCAAAATTTTCACCAAATTTCCGTTTTTTTCACAAATAAACGCAAGTTATATAGAATAAATTTTACCACTAACATGAAGTACAATATGTCACGAGAAAACAATGTCAGAATCGCCAAGATCCGTCAAAGCGTTCCAGAGTTATAACCTCATAAAGGGACAGTGGTCAGAATTGTAAAAATTGCCCCGGTCATTAACGTGCAAACCACCCTCGGGGCTTAAGGGGTTAATGACTGGGCCTCATTTTTAAAAACTGACCAGTATCATTTTATGAGGTAATAACTCCAGAACTCTTCAACGGATCTCAGTTATTCTGAGACTGTTTTCCGTGACATATTGTACTTTATACTGTGGCAAACTGGGGGAGTAGGATCAGAGGACAGGACTGATTGGCTGAGCAAGCTTGAAAAGCAGGGTGTAATTAATGTCAGGCTATATTCAGCTAAATTTGAGGCGTCTGTAGAGGAGCAAGTTCAAGATGAATTTCCTGAAATATATGGTTCCATGCAAATTCAAACACTTTGAGATTTGATTAACGGAAAAAAAAGTGTTCCCTAAAATGCCTAGCAGCTATGACATCACATCCTAGTTGATTACTATACCTTGTACAGTAGTGTTTAGCACACAGCCACACTGCAGGGTCATCAGAGATCAGCGGTGTGACAACACAGCATTTCTTCTTAATTATGCCAGACATAAATTCAGTAGGCCCAGAATCATAAACTGCTTTGTGCAAAAAGAAAGAAAAGAGCATGAACCGCACATCCCAAAATCATACGTTGATCTAAAGACGCTAGGCAAAAATTTATATACTGAACATGAGGTTTTCAGTTTAACATTCTGATCAGACTGTATAAAGCCCACTGCCACTTCACGGCAAACCTCGTAGTGGGTCCTACCGCCCTAATGGAGCAGAGCCGTGCGGCGACCACCGCCGCAGCGGCCATGCACCAGCAGGGCGGACGGCCTGTTGCCCTACAGCACCCATGCTGCGAGACTGAGCCCCCATGACTCCAGACCGCGCCGCCCCACCAGCACAAAGCCACAGCAACAATGGCCGCCACACAGCACCAGCACCAAAATGAAAGGAGCATTTAAACTCACCTTCCTCCAGCTCTTCAGTGAGAGCCAAAATGGGCTAGACCCCTTACTTTGCAGTCTCCTGCTAATTAAAACCACCTGTGCCAAATGGGAGGAGTGCTGGTCCAAGAAAGAGACAAGAACATGCTTTGTGTAAAAAGATAAAAAAGAGCATGAACCGAATCATAAACTGTTGTTTGAATTAATGACTATTCTTGTAGGTTGAATTGATATTTGCAATTGGACGAATGGTTATTTGCTTCGTATATCAGCTCCTAGAGTTTATTGTACTGCTATCATTGCAAATGGGATGCAGGGTCACTGAATAATGATGTTTACTGATATGTTGGTTAAATATTGTACTGGGCCATCCAGTTTGTTAGCTTGCAAACATTGAAGCATAAATTATAAATAAAGAAACAATGTCACATCTTTCTCTTGACCTCTTGATGCTGGCTAAAAGGATGATTGTGAGCTATATAAGGAGACTTTTTCCTCTTTTCCATGAGACTCTACAGGATGTTAGCTTAGGGGCCATAGCCCCATATGGAAGAACACAGATCTGCTTCATTGACCATCAGTGAACCTTCAGAGACATCTTGAGGAATCCAGGTTGGGACAATCAGGTTACCTGGCCACATACCTCACTGCCGTTGGATAGCTTCCGAAGCTGGTCTTTACCTCCTCTCTATGGTAGCCCACCAAAAACGGAGTGCCACTGGTAGGGGTAGTCAGCCCTGGAAGCAGCTCTAATCACGGCAAGTCAGCGGAAGGATGAGACTCTGTAATTTGCATTGTCTTGGGTATTTGCTGGGACTGTTCTATATGCAATTGTTTGTTGGTAGTTAACTAAATTATTGCCACACTGTTTTACCCTCTGAGTGGTGTTCTACCGATGGAAAGAGAGAGCGGGTATTCAGTGGTATGTGCCCTGGTCTATGCGACCGTCTTCACAAGCGGTTCATGTTTGACAACAGTCGGATGCAATGCTCGTAGTATGTATGACTGGCTTACATTCCATCTCCAGATTTTTCTGGTAAGACAGATCATATTGAAACGATATGCATTATCCTTATAGGCTACCTCTCTTTCTATCTCCACTTATCAGTATTGAAATATGTGCAAATGTATTCACCGCAAATCGAGGTATTGGGGAAAATGTGGCTTAGGCAGTGAATCTGAATTTCAAGCCATCATCTCTACTTAAAGAGTAGAGTTGAGCGAATTTAATCGGTATTCTGCTTATTTGGCAAGTTATAGCGCTTACCGAATAAGCTGCAGAGGGAACCCGGATACATGGAGCACGGCGGCTAATGAGCTGATCGGCGCCGCAGCTGCTGTGTCACGGCTGTGTCATTGTCACAACACATGCATGGAGAGTCTGTTTGTTGGGCTCTCCATGCATGTGTTGTGACTGTGACACAGCTGCAACACATGCAGATGAGGCGCCGATCAGCTGATCATCCGGCGTGCTCCAGGTATCCAGGTTCCCTTTGTAGCTTATTTGGTAAGCGCTATAGCTTGCCAAATAAGCGGGGACCCGAACAAATTTGCTCAACTCTTTTAAAGAGTAACTTAAAAGTGTTAAAATTTGACCAGACTGCATTTCTCCTAATATAAAAAGTTCAAGACGTTACTTTTTTTTAATATTTGCTCAAACCCAATCAAAAATAGCCTGTCAGACACTGGTGGTATTCATTATATAACAGATTTCCTAGACCGTAGGTTTTTGTTTTGCTATGATACATGAAGTGACATGCCCATGGCTAAATTTCGATTTTTTTTTTTTTTTTTTTAAATTGACAATGTTTACATTCATTTCTAAATAATGGAGAAAATGAAAATTTGTCAATTACCGTAAATTGAAACACATGCACACTTGACTCTAAAGGTAACAGCCAAGAGACTTTTCTAACAATTACATCCACAGTACCTTGTTCGCAATGACAGCCATCAAACCACCATAAGAATGACAACCACATTACTTAATTATCAGTCAGAGCCATGGTGTCTTCTTAGCAATGATATTTGTATTTTAGGGTAACTTTTCAAAATAAGCTGCTCTTTGTGGTCATGTGAGAAATAGCACTGGTCATTACATGACTTGTATCCTGCACTTTGTTTTACCTGTTTTCCATTCTGCAGGCTCTCTCTCTTAATTTGTAATTGACTGAGCTGGTGGGTGGAGACTGTTTTGATATCTCCTATACACATCACACAGAGAGATGTATTTATGCTATTAATTGCTTAGTTAGCACACAGATAGACAGAGAGGAAGCATGAAGAAAATGATAGAGTAGTACTGAGCAGTGTAAATGTGAATACATCTCTGGGGAGGTAAAAGACTTGTTGGGCTATGTTCACACTAATACAGAGCTCTACACTAAGCACTATATCAAGGTTTTTGTCAGAAAAAAAGATTTAGATGGGAGTCCCATCAGAGCCCCAACAGAAAAGGTCACTTTAATGAAGTCCATGGACGGACTGAGACTGAAATTCAGCCCTGGAAAATGAAATCACATAGGCCCGTGCTTTCAATGACCCCAAGCACCAGATGGAGATTTATTACTAATATTATAATGAATGGAGGAAAGCAAGACCAATAACATTGCTATATAAGATTAAATAATCATAATATCAAAATAATAATATTTCAATATTACAAATATCAACAAACAAACCATAACCAAATATTACCAGCATACTGATCACTAAAGGGGTTGAGGTTAAAGTCTATTCTGAATCTTCATGGCATACACTGTGAGGATTTTCCAGTGCCAGCATTGGGAGCAGCCATCATGTGACTGTAAGTATGTGATTTTCACACATTCCGACTAATTGTACTTGGTTTTGAATTTCACTTGTATTGAATGAGGCTGTTCATGTCTAGCTAGCACGTGACCAGATGTATGCAAATCACACTGTAACGGGCTGGGTGGTGGAACCACTGTGCTGAAGCCCAATGAAGACCTGGAGGCGTGTGACTAGGAGCCTCACCCAATCTGACCTCAGATGTGCAGCAGCTAACGACACTGAGATCCGAGGAGAGACAAGGGAGGTGGTCCAGATGCTACTACAGGACTGATATTGGGCAGATGGCAGCTAGCCTCTAGGAATGAGGGAACTGAGGTGAGCACTGGCAAGTGCAACTGGACTGGCTGCCGTTGAGGTGAGCACTGGCGGGAACAGCAGGCTGAGATACAAGCAGTGGAACCTGAGAACTTACAAGAGTCTTAGGAAAACAAACTCACAGCACAATGGTTTTTCACCAGTGCTCTGCAGACCATATATGTGTACATTGTGCAGGTTCTCACCAGTGACGTTCTCGCTGATTTTTGTCATTCATTTTCCCTTTTTCTTTGCATTCGGTCCAAACACCTTCTTCCATCCATAACTCATACCTGCAAAATGTAACACACAGATGTCTTCACTTTACTGATTTCCCAGGACCCGCCACTAATTCTACCACCTCTACACAAACCACAACTTGTGAAACCTTATAAGAATTCCCCTGTGCCTCTTTTAATAATGTCCCGTGACTTCTTATAATAATGACCCTGTACCTCTTTATAATAATAAAAAATATACCCTGTGATTTTCTTATATTATTAATAATAATAATAATAATAATAATCACTCCTTGCTTCCCCTAAAAATGATAACGATCCCACCATTGTACCGCCTTATAATAAAAACACTCAGTGCCTCTCTATTGTAATAATGCTCCTGAGCAGGCCCCTATATAGTATGATGGACCACATCACAGCCCCCTATATGGTATGATGGTCTACCACACAGCCACTCGTATAGTATGATGGTCCCTCCAACAGTCCCCTATATATTATGATGGTCCTCCTAACAACCGTATATAGTATGATGGCTCACCCCACAGTTTCCTAAATATTATAATGGTACACGTCACAGCCCCTATATAGTATGATGGTATCCCAACAGCCCCGCATATAGTATGATGGTTCCTTTCATAGCTCCATATATAGTATGACGGTCTACCTGACAGTCCCCCGTTTAGTGTGATGTTCCCCCCAACAGCCCCCTATGTAGTATGATGGTCCCCCCAACAGTACACTATACAGTAAAGTGGTCCACCCCACAGAGCTTATGGATCGCCCCCACGCAAGGGCAATGGGGTACTCGGTACCGGGTCCTTCGGTTCGGTGGATGTCACGGTGGCTAGACCCGGCCCGTGGCCCTTTGAGGGGCATCCAGTAATGACAGGACAAGAGTTTATAGGAATGATGTTCGTGACGCCACCTGTGGTATTCGGTCAGGGTGACTGACGCTGCTTAGGGGTCCGCTGGGGTGATGTTATGGCAGCTAGATGGTATACTTTCCCACAGGTGAAGAGTATCCCCAGGGCTTCCCAGAGTGTAGATGGTGGATGATGTAAGGAGCGGTGAATAACGAGGACACAAGGTTGCAGTCTCTTTACCTTTTACTGAAGGCTTCAGTGTCCACAGTCCTGGGCACCGGATCACAGGGTAGGCAGAGTCAGGCTGGTCTGAAGGCAAATCCAGAGTCTCCTTGTTCAGGTGGAATGCAATAGCCTTCTTATGCGCACAGTAACACAGTAGGTCCTCACTTGCTTAAGCTCTAATAATTATTACTCTTCTCTCTCTGTTCCCCGTGGTCGGATAGAACAAAACCCGTATGACTGATGGCCTGAGGCTTGTTTATAGGGACCCTAGAGACGCCCCGACCCCCACAATTTGCCACCGTGTCTTCTTAGGTATTAAGATCGGGCAGCCAACTTGGAATTGACTGTCCTGTCTCTGAAGCAATGGCGTAGAGCACTTTTTTCCCTCTGTATTCTGGCTACCAGAACGCACACCAGAAGGATGCAGCTTCTATTCGGTCACTATCCTCTCTGGTATCCACTTGTTGCTATGCCTTCGTTTCTCACTCACTACAACACGCTTCCTTTCAATGTCTCTCTCTTTGGATGCTGCCGCACGTGGGGCAGGCACAGCTCCGTGGACCCTCGTCTTCCACAGACCGTAATATGGATCTGACTGGAACACACTCCAGCCAGCTTCTGCCAAACTCCGTCGGGATCTGACTGTCTGTGCAAAGCTCAGTCAGCTTCTCTCTCTAACTTCCTAACCAACCCACCAGTTTTACCCTTCTGTGAGGAGTGGCCTAATAGATAGAACCTTTGCTCCCCCTGGTGGACTGGAGTGTGAAGTGTGTGGTGTGTGGCTGTGATACCTGGACAGAAGATCTCCTTTATTGCCTCCAGACGTAATATCACTCCCCCTGGTGGAAGAACGACATTACTGCAGCAACCAGGACTCTGGGGCGCTGCACTTATATACTATGATGGCCCAGCTCACAGTGCCCTATATAGCCTAATGGTACCCCACAGCCCCACAAAAATAAAAATCCAGACTCCTCATTCTCTGCAGTGCCTGTCTCCTCTTCTATCAATTTTCGCAGTGGATGCAGGTGGTGCAATGCAGTGAAGTCATCGCATCGCTAATGTCCCCTGCTTGGTGCTGTCCTCCAGCAGGCCACAGATGGATGGGATGCCAGAGGCCTGCTGGAGTAAGTGAGGGAGCCAGTGACTTTGTGCTCCATCACAACTTTTAACAGTATGGGTGTAGCGCCCCCACTGCCGCAGGGCCGAGGGGTACCCGGTACCGGGCCTCTGAGTCTCTGCTTCTGGGGTTGTCACGGCGGCTAGGCCCCGGTCCGTGACCCTGCCGTGGGGCGCACAGTGAATGATAGGTGTGGATGTTGGTGGTGCAGTTGTGGGGGTGCAGGTCGCGGTAAATAACGAGGACACCAGGTTGCAGTCTCTTTACCTCTTTACTGGAGATCTCTGAGTCCTCAGTCCAGAATATGGTTCACCAGGCTGCGCAAGTCCGGCCGGTCCAATGGCACCTACAGAGTTCACTTCACAGGTGGAAATCGGTGCCCTCCTTCTTAGCGCTATGTGTTGTAGTCCTTCCCTGCTATGCTTACGGAAAGTACCCCACAACCGTTGTGTCTGTTTCTCGTGTTCCCTCACAACTCGATTAACTGATCTTCTGCTAATCTTCCGTCCCTTCCTGATGTTACAGTTAGAACGGCACCCGTTTGTCGGGTAGGCCTGGAGTTCTTCCGGGACCCTAGAGACGCCCCTCTCCCGCAATTGCCTCCCAAGACTTCATAGGTGATTTAGGTGAGACAGCCCGCCTGAGACTGACTGTCCTGCCGCTGTTTAGAGTATTGCTTGAAGCTCTCTAATGAAATACTCCCTCGGCGTTCCGGCCACCGGTAATGCGCCTCAGTAGGGTGTTGCTCCGGTCTTACAGCATGACCCCTACTGGTATTCTCCTATTGCTTGATCTCGTTTCTCACTCAGCACAATCTATCTCGCTTCTAGTCCTTTCTTGGGTCCCGCCGCTTCCCGGAGCTGGCGCAGACCCGTTACGTTCTTTTTCAATGCCAAGCCTCTGTCAGGATCCCACCCCTGACAGAGACCCTACTGTCTCTTCCTCCACAACACCCTCTGCCACCAGGTGTTGCTTCGTTCAATCCAGTCAGCTTTCTCATCTAACTTCCTGCCTGACCCCCAGTTTACCCACTATGGTGGGGAGTGGCCTAATGAATAGCACCCTTAGCTCCCCCCGGAGGCCCGGCTGTGAAATGTATTGGTGTCTGTGATCCCTGATCAGATGAACTCCTTCAGTGCCATCGGACGCACCATAGCTCCCCATAGTGGCGGAGCCACAGTACTGCAATGACCAGGACTCTGGGGCGCTGCACTCCCCCCTGGTTAAACACAGTACTCTGGGACTGGGAAGAAAACAACAATACAGGTTAGCAAAAAGACATACAATTTTTGTTGAGTGCAAATAATAATAAGTATACTTGAACAGAGCTTCCCTTTATGGGAGGATACTTGAACGTTACAAACATGGTTAACATTATAAATTACAGGCTATAAATAACTCCTGTTACCCAACCGGGTATTCTACTAAGTACAAAATTGTTGAACAATAATTTAACATTGCCTTTAAGGATTCACACTCTAAATCCACTAAAGACCTTCCTATAATCACATTATAAGGTATTTTAACTTTCCCATTCGCCTTCTTTAAATCTGCAGGACCGCCTGTCCTATCGGCACCAGACCTACTGCCTCTCCTTTCTGTTACAGGACCGCCCCGTTCAGCCAGGGCCTACTGCCTTTTCAACTACTATACACAGTATAGAACATAACATTACTTTCAGTTTAAGAGCACTAAGTCATCTCTACATGACTCCTATGAGGACTCAGGGTTTACCTTCTATCCCAACTATCTATCAACATTATCTAAACATTTTCTATCGAACATTAAGCCTTCTCATTATCTTTCTTCCTTTCTTGCATGCTGGACACCACATCTATCTCTACGGGCCCACTGCATCCTTCTTCTATCTTTCACCTTTTAATTCTCAGAGCACATCATCAGTATTTCTTCACATTTAACTAATTAAACACATATAACTTTCTCGTACAAACATTATCATCACTTTTCTCTCATCAACATTATTGCTCCTTGTCTTAAGCAATATTACTATCGAAACGCGACAAATGAACATCCCCTTTAAGAGGGGACTAAGTCTCTGTGAGGTAGCGCGTCTTCTCAAGCTACCAGTCCTTACTCAGCAAAGGTTCCAGTGCGGTATCTTCGCAAAGAGTCTTTTTTAAAGTAAAACCAGTAGGGAGCGCCTTTAATAAGGTGCAAACTATTTACAAGAAGTTCGGATCATGCACTGTTCATGATTCAGCAGTTCTTTTCAACAATGAGGAAACAGGAAACAAAAGCAAAAGCAGAGGAAGGGATCCCGGGTAAACAAAGGGATCCCTTTACGAGTTAACCCTAGTCGGGTTTAAAGCAGCAAAAAGCAGGGAAACAAACAGTTAACTATGTACAGTTTCAGGTTTCCGAGGTTTAGTTGGACGGCTTCCAGGGCTGAACCCGGCACTTAACCCTTCCCGGCCTGGGCAAAGTGAGGTCCAGGGTTACACCCAGTGCTGGACAAACGCCGTTAATCCGTCTTGCATGTACTGTTAAATCATGCGCAGTGATGGAGGTCTGCGCAGCTTGAGTATGGGCATTTGCTGCAGCAGAGGTAGCGGCTGCTGCAAGATCAGTCACTGGAAAGAGGTCAGCAGCTGTGGCACTAGCAGTCGCTGGAGTGGTGTCGGTCGTCAGGGCAGGGTCGTCCTTCATACCTGCTTCAGATGCGGTCCCTCCGGTGCCGGTCTGCTCTGCCTCCGCTGGGGTCTGGAACGCTGGTTGCGGGGCCTTGTGCTGCGGCGTTGTCATCTCCGTTTGCAGCATCTCGCTTTCCGGCAGGGCCTTGCTTTCCAGCTTCGGAGCGCTGGGACTTCTTTCCTGCTCCAGACCAGATGAGGCTGCCGACAGACGTCTGGTGAGGCTCCTGATGATGACCTTCTTCCACCCGGCCTCAGTGCTCAGCTGCGTCCGCCGGGGTCGGTCGCTGAGCTCGTCCACTCCGGCCTGCAGGAATTCAGCATCAGCGGTGGAGGCCTGGCTGCGGTGCCCCTCCGGGTGGCTGGGGGAGTCCTCTGCTCCGACCCCACGCTCCGGCTCCGGGCGGCTCGCCATGGCGTCCTCCATGTCTCTCACTCCTTCTTCCTGGTCCTTTTCCCGCTCTCTCCTTCGTGGGCGGTTTCGTTTTCTCTGTCTCTGCCCACCATTGAGGATCAGGAGGCGGATCTCGGCTGCTGACGGACACGTCCTCAAGGGGCCGAGATATTTAGACTGGGCGGCCATTGTCTTTCGTGCTCTTCAGCTTGTTCACGCCCACTTCCACGCCCTTCTTCTTCTCCTGCGCTCTCCTTAGCGCTGTAATGGCGGCGACTTTTGGCGGGAACTTTTGGCGGTAAATGGTAACACACAGTCTTTGCAATAAAGTACAGTCCAAGCACAGTAAATCACAGTTCCAAGGCACACATGACCTGATTCTTCAGGCTTAAGTGGATCCTGTTCGTGACGCCAAGTTGTAGCGCCCCCACTGCCGCAGGGCCGAGGGGTACCCGGTACCGGGCCTCTGAGTCTCTGCTTCTGGGGTTGTCACGGCGGCTAGGCCCCGGTCTGTGACCCTGCCGTGGGGCGCACAGTGAATGATAGGTGTGGATGTTGGTGGTGCAGTTGTGGGGGTGCAGGTCGCGGTAAATAACGAGGACACCAGGTTGCAGTCTCTTTACCTCTTTACTGGAGATCTCTGAGTCCTCAGTCCAGAATATGGTTCACCAGGCTGCGCAAGTCCGGCCGGTCCAATGGCACCTACAGAGTTCACTTCACAGGTGGAAATCGGTGCCCTCCTTCTTAGCGCTATGTGTTGTAGTCCTTCCCTGCTATGCTTACGGAAAGTACCCCACAACCGTTGTGTCTGTTTCTCGTGTTCCCTCACAACTCGATTAACTGATCTTCTGCTAATCTTCCGTCCCTTCCTGATGTTACAGTTAGAACGGCACCCGTTTGTCGGGTAGGCCTGGAGTTCTTCCGGGACCCTAGAGACGCCCCTCTCCCGCAATTGCCTCCCAAGACTTCATAGGTGATTTAGGTGAGACAGCCCGCCTGAGACTGACTGTCCTGCCGCTGTTTAGAGTATTGCTTGAAGCTCTCTAATGAAATACTCCCTCGGCGTTCCGGCCACCGGTAATGCACCTCAGTAGGGTGTTGCTCCGGTCTTACAGCATGACCCCTACTGGTATTCTCCTATTGCTTGATCTCGTTTCTCACTCAGCACAATCTATCTCGCTTCTAGTCCTTTCTTGGGTCCCGCCGCTTCCCGGAGCTGGCGCGGACCCGTTACGTTCTTTTTCAATGCCAAGCCTCTGTCAGGATCCCACCCCTGACAGAGACCCTACTGTCTCTTCCTCCACAACACCCTCTGCCACCAGGTGTTGCTTCGTTCAATCCAGTCAGCTTTCTCATCTAACTTCCTGCCTGACCCCCAGTTTACCCACTATGGTGGGGAGTGGCCTAATGAATAGCACCCTTAGCTCCCCCCGGAGGCCCGGCTGTGAAATGTATTGGTGTCTGTGATACCTGATCAGATGAACTCCTTCAGTGCCATCGGACGCACCATAGCTCCCCATAGTGGCGGAGCCACAGTACTGCAACGACCAGGACTCTGGGGCGCTGCACGGGTGTCTTGAGGACCAGACAGGCCCTTCTGGCATTTGCCAGAATTGCCAGATTGCTAGTCCGGCCCTAATGAAGTCTATGTAGACACTGTGGATACTGTCTTTCTTTCATCCTGGGAGTATTGATCTTTTTCAAATATTCTTAGAAACATTGCAGACTAAATTTTTTATTTTTTAACATATTTGGAAAAAATGAATACTACCAGGACAGAGGCCAGACAAAGGACACAATTACTTTTTCAGGGTTCTGTTGGGGTTATCAATGGAATACTGTTTTTTTCATGATTCCAATAGATAGAAACCCCGAAGTTGTGCTTAGTGGAGAGCCCTGTATTTATGTGAACCTTGCCTTAGAAAATTCAGCACCATCTCTCTGTGTCTCCCTCTGCCTGTTTTTTTCCTTCCTCTGCTCCTCATCCTTCCCCACCACAACCTTTCCATAGGTTGTAATAGGAGCTTAAACCTGATGCCTCACTTTGCTGGCAGTCTATGTTGTCATGTGCAATGTGGAGCTTTTTTTCAGAGTGGATGGTGAGTTGAAGAGGAAAAGAGTAGGGGAAGAAGTGACTCATAAGTGTATATAGAAGCTGAATTATTATTTTTTAATCAGATAAGATTTTTATAGAATTTTTCTGAATACAACATAAGCAAACATTAGCACAAATTCCCATACAACTCCCCTCCTCCCACTCTTTGTTCATTTGAGACCCTGCTGATACAGTTTAATAATTATTGGTGCAAAAATTACAGAGGCTGCAATATTTTCTGACGTTAATTACACATATATTAGTTATTACATTAAAGGGAATCTGTCACCCCCAAAATGGAAGTTGAGCTAAGCCCACCGGCATCAGGGGCTTATCTACAGCATTCTATAATGCTGTAGATAAGCCCCCGATGTATCCTGAAAGATGAGAAAAAGAGGTTAGATTATACTCACCCAGGGGCGGTCCGGTCTGATGGACGTCGCGGTCCGGTCCGGGGCCTCCCATCTTCATAGGATGACGTCCTCTTCTTGTATTCTTGCCGTGGCTCTGGCGCAGGCACAGGTGGGAAAGGTCAGAGAGGCCCAGAGAGGCGCACTGCAGTACTTTGCTCTGCCCTCAACAGCCGCAGCGTGAAGACAAGAAGAGGACATCATCCTATGAAGATGGGAGGCCCGGACCGCGACGCCCATCGGACCGGACTGCAGCGGGGAACGCCCCTGGGTGAGTATAATCTAACCTCTTTTTCTCATCTTTCAGAATACATCGGGGGCTTATCTACAGCATTACAGAACGCTGTAGATAAGCCCCTGATGCCGGTGGGCTTAGCTCATCTTCCATTTTGGGGGTGACAGGTGCCCTTTAACAATGCAAAGACAATGAACATGTACATAGAAATGTGGAAGCAGATTGTTCTACTCTATCATTTTGTGATGAGCTCACGTCGATTTCCCATAGACCCATATTACTCCTGTGTAAATTGCTGTAGGTTGTTATATAGTGTAATATTCCAACATATCCTCTATTTAAAAGTAAGACATTTACTCAGATATAGAACCTAGTAATAACAAAATCAACCCAACATGATAGGCTTTCCATCCTCCCCATATCTTATAATAAAGACGCAGAATTCTTTGTTAAAATATATTACAAAATGTTTAATATTTTCTTGTAATATCGATTTTCAAAAAAAAGTTTATTAAAAGTTCAGTTCCTATTTTTTCCCTTGGAATTGGTACCTACTGTGTCCTTAAAACACCGAAAGCAACAGAGCCCCATTAATAGTGACATAGTGACAGAGAAATCTGCTTAAAGTGTTTTCCTTACATATCATTAGATCTAATTCCCTGTGGCTTTCCCGTCATTCCATCGGCAATCAGCCGTTTTCTGGCGGAGATCACGCAGTATTCATTTATAAGTGACCTGATTTGCTGTATATCTCTATTATCACATACCCAATGTTTATTTAGCATCTCATTTTTTATGCATTGTGTGGTTTAGTGATATTGCTAGTCCTGTATAATATGTTTACTTCTTTATGTTGCCGTTAGATGACATAAAATGACAGTCAGCACTTTCAAGTGTTCAAAACAGAAGGCAAAGGCAATAAGTAATGCATAATGCATCTGATAGAATATATGATGGTGTGGAGAGGAAGCTGGCAGGTAAATTGCTCTTCTGCAGCCCCAGATTTTGGTTGATAACAAAGGAGAAAGGATTATCATTCTCGAAGGCACATAGTCCGGATCTCCTATAGGATTACATCACAAGAGAGTGTCATCCTGTCACAGTTCATGGGCATCGAGGAGCTGATTGTTACAGCCAGTAATTCCATCCGAGAGTCGACCTTCCGCATTTTTCCAGCAGTGTATTTTCTGCTTAGAAAGATGGAAAAGATATATGACAAACAAAATTACTAGTGACAGGCATGTTAAACGGAGGTGAATATATGGGTTTTAGAGACGGTGCAGCATGTCGTGAAATGATGTGTTATCATTAGTGTCAAGTACAGAGGATTCACCAGATGGAGCCCTTCTTTTTCATTTCCACTGGATGTTATCTTTTATTATGTGTGTTTTTCTTCCATTATGATAATGAAAAGCTGTTGTTTGTGGGTATTTGTCGTGGCCTGCTAACAGAACGTACAAGATATGTTCAAAACCCAGTGGTATAATGATGACTACCTGCAGGTTGATGTGATGTCCATTTCTCGAATGAACAAGTCTGGTCCAAAAAACCTAATGTTTCTTTTATTTAGAGCATCGGGGCTATGTCTGGAAAACACATACAGCACTAGTATGACCAATACTGACATGCTAATACATCTTAAGGCAGAGGGGCTCAACCTGTGACCTGCAAAGCCATTCTACGACACATGGTTAGCTGTTTATGTCCTAAAGGTTCTGATGCTAAGAGCAAAGTACTGAAGTTATATCTATATCAGGATCACCTGCAATGATTGAAACATCAGTGAAAGACATGTGTGAGGACTCTCTGTGAGCTGCTCAATAGCCAATGGCAGAGAGAAGAGGAGTGGTACTGGCAGAGTTGCCTCATTTGACTGGCACTGATGAAGTCCAAGATGCAAAACCTCCACCTGTTTGACATACTGTATAACATATATTGTTTAGAAAAGTCTTAGCGAAAGCAATCATATAAGACTTTGTTCACATATTGGTTTGACATATGCATTTTGAAAGTTCTTGGAGCATCCCCACATATAAAGCCTATTTACGCTTACCTCCCAACTCTGTAAAATATGGAGGAGGGACTCATACTGCAATTTATATTTTATGCTAACCCTGTACCCTCACCTGTCCAGTCCTTTAAAAGTGTCCACACAAAAATAGTTCTCCTAGTGAAACCCATTAGTGTTCTCACAAAGTATGGTACCCCTTTCATGGTCTCCACTGTGCTCTCTATACAATAAGATGCCCCTAGAGTCCCCCACATATAGAATACTGCCAATACAATTCCCTCTATACTGTATGATGCCAGACAGAAGCCCCATCACACAGTTTGATGACCCCAGCAGACCCCTCCTACAGTATGGTACCCTGTTCATGGTCTCCACTATGCGCTCTATACAGATTTCCCTAGAGTCCCCCACACATTAGGATAATGTCAATACAATTCCCACTGTATTGTTTGATGTCCGACAGAAGTCCCATCCCATCACACAGCTTGATGCCCCCAGCAGACCCCTCCTATTGTATGGTACCCCATTCATGGTCTCCACTGTGCTCTCTATGCAATAAGATGCCCCTAGAGTCCCCCACACATAGAATAATGCCAATACAATTCCCACTGTAAGATGCCCTACAGAAACCCCATTACACAGTATGGTGCCCCCAGGTAGACCCCTTTTACAGTCTGGTGCCCCTACAATCCACCCCGTCAGTTTGATGCCGCCACAGACCTCACCTTTTTTGCTTTTTCTCAATGCTACTAAATGAATTCAGTATAGTTTGTAATTTACTAAGTTACCCAATTCTTTCACTCATTATGTTAATAAAGTAAATCAACAAGAGTCTAATGTAATTATTTATTTCTGTCAAACTTTTTGTTCATACTTTTGTCCAGTTTTGATACTCTAGTTTATTCATTTATTTCACTCACTTATATAACAACATTAATTTCACAGCGCTTTATAGACATTATTTGATGGTTTTGGTCAATTAGCATTTGGTAAGATCAAATAATATTAAGAATTTGTGATGTTGGGAACTTATTGACTAGTAAGGTACTTTTTCGATGTTATTAGTGAGGAAATTTCCGAGATTCGTAATCATGTTTGGTGTAACCTTGTCACAGTTCGATAGGATTAGAGAACAATTTATTGCTGGTAAATCTATTTTACAGCTTTGTCTTGCAAAATATGTGTCCTGTGAAGAAACATAACATTCTGAGGCAATTCTAGCATAACCCATCAGAGTTGACCTTAGAATCTAAACCAAGAGTCATTTTTCAAGTTGCATGCTGAAAGACTTCTTAGCCGAAACAGCATTTTAAGAAATGCCACCACTCTGGGGAAGATTTTAAATAAATGAAATGGAAGTGACTAAGCTCATGTTCTGTATTGTAGAAAGAGTCCGGAGAAAGTGCAGCGTGAAAAATAGAAACTTTATATTTCGTTCTGTAAATCAGTAATTCTTCCGTTTAGTCTTAGTGTGAATTGATTGCTTCATTACTAAATAAGCAACCACGGGAAGAGAATTATTAATTATCCATTCATTTACTGTGCCTGTAGTAAGTATAGTATAATCCTGCATGTATAAATCCTGCTTCGGGACATGTTTTTCAGCCTTTGATATCATAAGGTTTTTCTCCACGTGAATCGTAATTACAACATTTATGCACTTTCATCTTCTACTCGCCTCACAGTAGCCGCTGGTCTATGAAGCTATAGCTGAAGGTTTTCTTTTTGGATTCCCGACTCCTGTTAAATTAGGTAATGTTTTCTCAGCCATTGTTCTAGGTACAGATTAATGTAGTTTCACCATATTTATTTTCAATGAATTCAATTTAATGGGCTGTTTAGTTTAATAGGCTTAGCAGCGGTGAAAGAATAATTCAGTAGAAAAAAAAGGGACATGTTCAGCATTATTTGATTTTTTTTTTCTGGACCGACCACAAGGGAATAAAGAAAGTCTAATAGGCTTCCACTAGAAGAAGAGAAAGCAGTAATAAAAGAGAATGTGGATCTGCTTCTTGACTCATTATAGAAGTGACTATTTTGTTTCAGTGAGTGTCAAACACAATTTGACAAGTGTTATGTTGATCTCGCTATCACCCTAACTGCAGTAGTCATTTTGCCTGCAGACCTCTGAGATCAATTTATTTCACCACTAAAAATAACACTTGTGGATGTGATACCTTAAGGAAAATGTCCAATTAGTGCCAGTTTGAAGCAAGATTGCCCAAGCGCACTGTATATCAAAAGCAGCTCTAAAATGCTGGAATATATCTAATTTGACTTACATAGAAAAGTCATTCCATAAAAATATGAATTAAGTGAAACATTAAAGGGCAATCCCAGAATTTTAGTATTTTTTCCACAAAGCTCTATTTACTATTACAAACCATAAAGTGACCCAAATACACCCTTAGATATTTACTTGCTAATTTCTAATAAGTCGTTCTGCCTAACCCCTAATACGGGTAAAAGCTGTGGTCATTGAGATGCCCTGCTCTGCCTGTATTCATATTGAGGTCCGCTGACACAAGGTAAGGTTTTTAATATTAGAGAGAGGATAGGATCGTTCTGCCTGGGTAGAAGTTTTTGCGGTGAGATAGCTTTTATGTTTTTTTCATCAAAATAGCGTTAATTAAGTCCCCTATTTTATTTACATGCACTATTGCTGGGTTTATTCTTAATTTGTATTTTTTCTTAGCTTATTGAGGAAAGTTTGTGCCATGTCAAAAGCAAAATAGGACCCCCTTCTACCGCTGGTTCATTTTACTAATCCATCCTTGTTGCAGCCCTATTGATCCTCTTACTCATTTCTACAAAATCAAAGGGCCTTGTGATTCACCGGTAACATCAATTATTGTTTTGCTATGTGAATATCCATATGGAGAAGGACCCTTCTGCAAGTATTCACCATCCGTGGAGAAGAAGGATGAGGCAACCTATTTTGGGCTCCGTTTCTTTATGGGCTCCATAGAAGTTGCCTTGGATGCCTCTAAGGTATGAATATCCGTAAGCTGCTGCATTTCTTGTGAAAACAATTATATGGTTTTAAGTAATATTTCCAACACACAATTTACATCGAGCTATATTAGGGGAGTTTAAGGTGAGTGACTCCATAGGCTCCTCATATGTGGCTTCTCCACCAGTAAAAATGTTTAAATCACCAAAAGAACACCTCAAATGTCAGAAGGGTACATGGAAAGCAAAATGCAAATCAATTCATGAAATAGGGTATTGATTAATTGACCTCTAGTGTGTATGAAAGGTTGTAATACAGTAACAACAAAAAGTCTACACAGGAGTTTAGCTATAGAAAGTACAGAGGCAACACAACACATACCTAGGTGCCTTATTGGGTCCATAGGTCCCTCTTTCATATATGAAGACATCAGCATTATAACTGGGAGGCTAAGAGGTAAAGTTACAACATGTGAAGAGCTAAATTGTCAAAGAGAGACTCACATTCCTTTCAATGCTCTTTTGAGAATTTTAATATGCAAATAGCCTCTTTATAGTCTAGGGGTGGGGAACCTCTGGCCTGCGGGCTGTAAATGTCTGACCTTTTTTCCTTTTTAAAGCTCAATGGCAAGGTGTCTTGCACATTTGGTCTTTTTACCTTGGAAAAAGTGTCAGGCCAGTACCGAAACGCGTTCGTTCATAAATACCCTATTTCATACCATCAAGGATTCTTCACATCACCTATAGGCCCATGATGCATCCTTCAAAAACCTATTGAAAACATTCTTATTTAAAAAAGCAAATATATAACAAAATATGCATATGTCTTGTTGTAACATCATAGTTTGGGAGTCCACAATGATCGTGAGTGGAGCGCTCCTCACAGCGATTGATGGGTTTCTATGTAGCTGCATGCAATGTTATGTATCAGCCAACAGTCCATCAGGACCCTAATCAGAGGAGAGGAAAAGAAGCAAAAGCGATAAAGCTATTTAGGGTGATCGCTATATTTTTACACTGGACAGAGATTGGATGAGTACATAGGGCAATAATTGTCATAGAAAACAGGGTAGTGCCAAAACAGATGATAGGGGATCATGTTACCACTGTAAATAAGTGTTGAAAGCAGGCACTTAAAGGGAACCTGTCACCATGAAAATGCAGCCAAATCTGCAGCACCATGTTATAGAGTGGGGTGATCTGAGAAGGATGATACACATTTTTGTAAGAAAATATTCAGTGAAACCTGTATTTTCATCATTTAGTCCTCTGCTCTATTTGGGATTTTTGCTCCAATGGGCAGTCCTATCAGTGACTGACAGCTATCTCTGAATACACCCTTATAGAAAGCTATTGGGGTGCCCCTGAGGGTCTAGTTGCCACAGAGGTACTGCACCTCAGCCAGAGGCGTGGTACTCCACTGTCACGTAAGGAGGAGACACTACCCAGTACCCACACACTAGCATCCAACACTAGACCTCTATAGGCCTGGAGGGAACTAGGTAGAGGATGTGGGTGGAGAGAGTGGAGTTGTCATGGAAACAAGAGGGAATGGTTGTTTAGGGAGTTAGTCAGTTGGAGCTGGGGACTTGAGCAGTGAGGAGCTCGTCCCAGCACCAGAGGACAGAGAGAGAGAACAATGAGGATAGAGAGAAGCTCCTGACAGAAAGTAGAGAGAGAAGGGGTCCTAGGGGCATGGGTAGTGAGGAATCCACCCGTGGGGCCCGTATCCACGCTGACTGTAGTTGTGTGGAGGGACCAGGTCGCAGTAGGGGACTGGCCCCAGACTATTGGAGAACTACAAGGCTCAGCTAGCAAACCGGAGGCTGTGGTATCTGTATGTGCCACAGCCACAACCACACATATTCAATGAAAAGGCAACCACATAGGATCAAGGGGACCAGGAGGATGTTGCCTGACAGGATCAGAGGCTGCTGGCTTGGGAGACTGTGTGTGAAGGCGCAGGGCAGGAGAGGAGGGAGCCAGCGCAGTGAGATGGCCAGGGATGGACATAAGAAGGGTGTTCTGGCAAAGTGGACCCAAAATTACCTGAGAGCTGGCTAGACCACAGACACGGAGGACACAGCACCCTGGCTGGGGACTGCACATAAGAACTGTGAGTAAAGTTTGGAAACTGCACTCTGCTGTGTCCTCTGAATTATTACTGCGTCACCTGCCCTGCACTACAACAGATCACCATTGACTTTAACACTTTTACTGCCCTAGGGCCTAGCTATACCCGTGGAGAGCTGAAACATCTCTGCTGTTTTATCATCTGCCCCAGAGGACCTGAACCGCAGCGTCGGCCATTTCTCTATTACTGAGCACCACGGGTAGAGTCATGAACAAATTATCTATAAACTTTATTTTCCCTTCCTTTAATTGACTTTTATTGGAAGCCCAGGGCCACGGACCGGGTCACTGCTGCTGTGCCACCCCCTTAAGAACTGTCGGACCCGGCCCAAGTACCACCATGGCCCTAGTGGGAGCTCCACTATCAGTCACTGCCCTTACCGTGTGGAACCCCAGGAGTCCAGATGCCACAGTGGCAATACCTCCCTCACAGGGGTTGATGCCATGCTTGGAAGCAAGAAGGGATCCCCTTAACAGGAAACACTAGCATGCAACACTTTCCTGACTCCAGAGCAGAAGGGGGTGCTCTAAACCCAGTATCAGGGGAGCTTCCCTGAAAGTTCTGGTCTGGAGGCGGGGTTAGTTAGTCAGTCAGAGACAGCGAAGAAAGAGGAAGCAAGTGAGGAGAAGCTGGGGATAGGAGCTGCGACTGAGCTCCCCCCAGGACTGAGTGCAACAGACCAGATACCAGAGTCCGTGGTTGTGTGGGAACTAAATGCCCAGCAACTGAATCCAGAGAACAGGAGATTGCAGGTCTCCTGGCCACACCTGACGTCCGAAGGCACAGCAGCAAACTAGAGAGCCCGGAGTCACCACAAGGGAGTGACATCAGGAAAAGGCTCAAGCTGCCTGCCATGCGGGTAGTGTTCCACTAAAAGGACAGACTGAGAGAGGGACTTGATGAGAGCTTAAGGCATCAAGAACCTAAAGAACAGCACAGTAGGGAGGCTTCCAACCCCACCTGGCAAGGGGGATTCTGAACTGCTTCCAGGCTGCCCGAATCTCCAATACTACCTGTACCTTTGCTCCGGACTGCACCTTCAATTAAAGGTAAAGAAACTACAGTTCCTGTGTCCTACAATCATTCCTGCACTGCAATGTCCACAACCCCTCATAGACTGTCCCGGTAGCCCTGGGGCCCGCTCCACCTGTGGGGAGCAGAACCATCCCAGCTGCTCCACCATCGACCCCAGCGGTGCCTTTAAGCAGCGTCGGCCATCTATAGCCAAATACCACAAGTAGTGTCACAAACAATCCCCTACAAACATTCTCTCATCCCCTTTAATTGTGCACTTAGGGCCACGGACCGGGTCACTGCTGCCTTGACCACCCCTTTAAGAACCGTCTGACCCAGTTCCGAGTACCCCACAGCCCTAGCGGGTGTTGCAACCGCCCACTGGAACAAAATTAACACCCCTCCAATGGGGCTTAAATCTTACAGGCAGGTGTTGAAAACTAATATACATATACCAGTAGCGCTTCAAATCGGATGTGTCCTGCTGCGAGTATGGGTACAGTACCACGTCTGTACCAATAGGGTATGCAACTAATATATTAAAAATTACTCGCGCTGGAAAATGGATAAAATACAATATCCCCTATGAGGACCAGAAAAAACAATCAAAAGCTAATAAAAACGTATCCAATATCTATTAAATCTATTGCAAAAAAGTACAAGATATGCACTATGGCTGGAAAGAGGAAGATGCACGCGAGACAAATACCTTAAATGGATGTAATACTGGTAACAGGTCTCTAATTCTCTAGACGATCTTGTCTGGTCAGGGCCACGGTAAATGGTCAGTGATGCCTCCTGAGGAGTGGGCTGTGGACAATGCTCCGGCCGGTAGCAAAGTGTCCTGTGCCCGCTTCCTCCGTGCAGTAAGGTACGCTGCTAGTTACAGCCGCTAGGTTCTCTGCTGCGCAGGACCTATCGTGACGTCACGGTCACGTGTGGAAACACGTGACTGGCTTATGGAGGGCTACAGAGGGAGAGAAGGACCAATTCCTACGCGTTTCGGTATCAAACGTATACCTTCTTCAGGGATGGTCCATAGTAAGTAAAGTGTCCCTATATAGCATGCAGCGATCACCTGACTGTGTTACACGTTGAAGGCAAATAGCTCAATTTCGCTATTAAGGCCTTTTGGAGCTAGAGTATCAAATTCAAAAATCATCTTAGTTTCTTCTCTAGACATTTGTTGAATAAAATTACCTCTTCTCCAGCTTTCATGCACTATTTTGAGGCCAGTAATAATAATACCGTTAGTGGAGCCCCCATGGTAAGTTAGGAAATGCTTTGAAAGTGGATGTCCCTGAAATTTTTTATTTATATTCCTCATATGCTCGTTAATCCTGATCTGGAGAGAACGTTTAGTCCTCCCAATATATATCTTATTGCAGGGGCACTTAATAGAATAGATAACCCCTTTCGTGTTACATGATATAAAATCTTTAATTTGCCAATCTATAGTCCCATTAGAAAATATGGACTGTTTTTTTGTTCTCAATAATTTACAGGATTTGCATTTTGAGCAAGGATAAAAACCAGGTTGTTTAGTTATAAAGGAGTATTTTTTTGGGACATTAAGACGTGGGACAGTGGGGGCTATAGTGTTCCCCAAATTTCTAGCCTTCCTGTAAATAAACCGAGGGCGTTCAGGGAGCTTCTCACCAATGATTTTATCCTCTTTTAAAATATCCCAGTGCCTATTTACTATTTTTCTTAACAGATGAGTGTTGGCACTGAAGCGTGTAATAATAGGGACCTCATCAAATGATGGATCCCCATTAGTTTTGTTTTTATTTTGAAGAAGATTAGATCTAGGTAGAGCATCTACCAATTGCTTTGTTGTTGCCAGAGTAGTCCGAGAATAGCCTTTTTGGGCAAATTTATTCATTAGAGATTCAGCCTCCCTATTGAAATGATGGACTTGGGACCAAGTCCATCATTTCAATAGGGAGGCTGAATCTCTAATGAATAAATTTGCCCAAAAAGGCTATTCTCGGACTACTCTGGCAACAACAAAGCAATTGGTAGATGCTCTACCTAGATCTAATCTTCTTCAAAATAAAAACAAAACTAATGGGGATCCATCATTTGATGAGGTCCCTATTATTACACGCTTCAGTGCCAACACTCATCTGTTAAGAAAAATAGTAAATAGGCACTGGGATATTTTAAAAGAGGATAAAATCATTGGTGAGAAGCTCCCTGAACGCCCTCGGTTTATTTACAGGAAGGCTAGAAATTTGGGGAACACTATAGCCCCCACTGTCCCACGTCTTAATGTCCCAAAAAAATACTCCTTTATAACTAAACAACCTGGTTTTTATCCTTGCTCAAAATGCAAATCCTGTAAATTATTGAGAACAAAAAAACAGTCCATATTTTCTAATGGGACTATAGATTGGCAAATTAAAGATTTTATATCATGTAACACGAAAGGGGTTATCTATTCTATTAAGTGCCCCTGCAATAAGATATATATTGGGAGGACTAAACGTTCTCTCCAGATCAGGATTAACGAGCATATGAGGAATATAAATAAAAAATTTCAGGGACATCCACTTTCAAAGCATTTCCTAACTTACCATGGGGGCTCCACTAACGGTATTATTATTACTGGCCTCAAAATAGTGCATGAAAGCTGGAGAAGAGGTAATTTTATTCAACAAATGTCTAGAGAAGAAACTAAGATGATTTTTGAATTTGATACTCTAGCTCCAAAAGGCCTTAATAGCGAAATTGAGCTATTTGCCTTCAACGTGTAACACAGTCAGGTGATCGCTGCATGCTATATAGGGACACTTTACTTACTATGGACCATCCCTGAAGAAGGTATACGTTTGATACCGAAACGCGTAGGAATTGGTCCTTCTCTCCCTCTGTAGCCCTCCATAAGCCAGTCACGTGTTTCCACACGTGACCGTGACGTCACGATAGGTCCTGCGCAGCAGAGAACCTAGCGGCTGTAACTAGCAGCGTACCTTACTGCACGGAGGAAGCGGGCACAGGACACTTTGCTACCGGCCGGAGCATTGTCCACAGCCCACTCCTCAGGAGGCATCACTGACCATTTACCGTGGCCCTGACCAGACAAGATCGTCTAGAGAATTAGAGACCTGTTACCAGTATTACATCCATTTAAGGTATTTGTCTCGCGTGCATCTTCCTCTTTCCAGCCATAGTGCATATCTTGTACTTTTTTGCAATAGATTTAATAGATATTGGATACGTTTTTATTAGCTTTTGATTGTTTTTTCTGGTCCTCATAGGGGATATTGTATTTTATCCATTTTCCAGCGCGAGTAATTTTTAATATATTAGGTGTTGAAAACTACCTGCCTGTTCTGCCTGGTCATAGACCGCTCCTGCTGGCGACTGCTGCTCCCTTTGACCTCAGATCAACAGAGCAGCTCTTTCACGTCTGCTCTGCTCTGTTGACAGGATGTCGGACCTGACATTATGCTGATTGACAGCTGGGCCCTCGCTGTGGAGCCAGCTGTAAATCAGCATTACATTGGTAGAAATGCCTTGTCAAAAGAGCTGAGTGGAAAAGTAGAAGCTGCCCTGTCACCCGTCACTGTAAGTCACAGAATCGCCAGCAGGCGTGGTCTATGATGGCTCTGAGCAGGCAGAGATCATCGCTGGCTAGACCTGGCAGGCAGTTAGAAACTACCGGCAAGATTTAAGGCCCATAGCAAAGAATAAGCAAACACCTGGATAACCACTTTAAGGTTATGTGCTCACGTTCAGGATTTCTTGCAGAAATTTCCTGACAAAAAACGGACATTTCTGCCAGAAATCCGCATGCGTTTTTTAGCAATTTTTATGTGTGTTTTACTCGTTTTGTTCACGTTTTTTGTGCGTTTTTCGCGTATTTTCCCAATGCATGAAATAGCGGGAAAAGCGCAAAAAATCCGCAAAATTAATGAACATGCTACTTTTTTTTACCGCGATGTGTTTTTTTTGCGGAAAAAAACGCATCATGTGCACAAAAATTGCAGAATGCATTCTAAATGATAGGATGCATATGTATGCGTTTTGTTATGCGTTTTTATCGCGTTTTTATAGCGAAAAAACGTGAAAAATCCTGTATGTGTGCACATAGCCTAAATGTGTATTAAAAAGACTGAGATCTAACATCAATATACAGTACATATACAATTTTATAAAATTACTTAAATGTTGTTATCAAGTGGGAATCTGCTGTATATAAAAATGACAGTTCCACATGGATTGCGTGACATTAATACTTGGACCTTTTGATTCTACTATTTCTTTCTAACCGTATTATTGGAGTCCTAGAAGGCAATATTTAATTCATCATTTTGTAATAACTAAACTTATTTAGAAATATTCTTAGCAATATTAGAAATGCCCTTGCTATCCACCTTGTGCCTTTATTTCAGATTTTTGTCGGCGACAGTTTCACTTTGATCGTCACATAGTAATTTAGGGTATTTAGTCGAGTGTATGTATGGGGTCATACGCGGTCAGGGTTAAAAGCATGCGTCCAGTATTAGATCTGAGTGTAGAAATGCCTTTGGCTTATTTAACACAATGACACTTATGTTATGTTAAATTTAGTGGCTTTTACTTTGAGAAACCACAAATATCCGGATATCGTGTAGAACATTCTGCCAGGCTGTGTAAGTAGCACTCTATGTGAAATAAATAAATTCAGCTGGCGTTGACCTTTCAGGGAGAGAAAGTTGAAGAAAATGTGATGATAGAAAAGGAATTACACTGCTTTCCTTGATCTAATCACAGTCGCACTGATTTGTTTTAGGCTCCGTTTGGGTCATCTTGTTACACTTCACTTTCTTATTACACAGCTAACCCATGGGCTTACTTTCAATCTAATGCCTTTGTCTCAGAGTTTTACAATAGTTGATGAGAAGTGAAATACTCTCTCGGTATTCTGTTGAAGTGTGTCTGTGCAATTACACCTCTAGTAGATTTAAGGAAGGCGCAGGGATAGTCACAAGAAAACAGAATGGGATAAAAGTGGCTGTCATCACGTTGCATTCTCTTTACTTACAAATATATGTTCTATATCGGACTTTATGGATTTTTCTTCTTCGTATTTTTAAGTAGAGCTGTTCTTTTAATAAATACAAGACCTTCATGTCAGATTAAAATATTGCTACAAATATCTTACCATGAGATGAATCTTTGCAGCAGACCACCATCTTATAGGATCTGATACCCAATGGTGCAGCCACCAGAAGTAACCAGCATAGAAAACCGGAACACAGCTCCACACACTGTGTAGTGGCCGTTCTACTGGAGCTCAGATCATACATCCATGGGAGCTGAGCTAGAGTACTTTGGAATGGCCACTACATAGTGAACTAAGCTGTAGCAGTCCCGCTCGGTACACTGTTTTCTTATGGCAGTGTGTCACGGCTAAGCAAGGAAATACCCGGCGTGCAGTGCAAAAGAGGGAAAAAAGGTAAAGGGTGTCCTAACTATATGAAAAGAGGAGAAGGGAGACTCCTAAACACTCAACTTAGACTACACCCTGCGCTCCCTATTGTCCCTAGATGGGTCTTTCTCCCTTCGTGCGTCATCCCATGCCTAAGCCCTGGCTAGCCATGAGCAAACCCTGACTAATGAGTAGGGCAGCAAGATACTAGTCTCACTATTACAGTAATAAAACACAGGGTGGGAGACAAACAGGGAGAAATCAGACAACAAATGGAACTCCACAGCTTAAACTGGAACAAGTTCCCCAGGTAGGGACAACTTCTCCAAGAAGGTCAGCATAGATAATCTATAACTGGCATAGGAGAGAACTTGGACTGACTTTAACCCCTTTATGACCATGGACGTCTCAATACATCCAGGTTAGTAACTACTTAATGACCTTGGATATATGGATACGTCCCGGCGATTTTGCACGCACAGGTGTGATTCTCACAGCTGACAATCAGCACTGTCATCTATTATTGGAAATATAGAGGGCTTCTACGTTACAGTTAGTACAAAGGATGTGGAAAAGCACAATGGCTCCTCGCCCCCCTCAAACAAAATCAGCAAATTCTGCACTTCCAAATCCAAATGTGCCCGTCCCTTCTGAGCCCCAGTGTGCCTAAATCACATTTAGCGTCCACATGTTAATTGGTGCATGTCTCCAGAAGCATTACTTGGTCACTACAACATACTGGGGACTACAACATACAGGGGACTACAAAGTATGGGCACTACAATGGCATTGTGCAATTTTCACACAGCAACATCCACTTTTGCTTGTTTCTAGAAAGTACCCAAGTAGCCTAAATAATCACTACACCTGTAGATAGTTTACCAAAGTGGTATAATTTCCAAAATGAGGTCACTTTAGGGGGGATTTTGCTTTTCTAGCACTTAGGGGCACTGTATATGGAGTCTGCAAACTATTCTAGGAAAATCGGCATTCCAGGAGGCAAATAGCATTCCATCCCTCCCGAGTCTCACCGTAGCAGTATAGTACAGAGACATATTGGGCAAGTCTACATTCAGCACAAATTGTGGGACAAATTTTGGTGCCATTTTTGCCCATTTCCCCTTTTGAAAATGTGAAATCCGGGGCTAAAATTAAATTCTGGTGGTAAAAATGTAGTTATTTTTTCTTCACTGTGCAATGGTATAAAATTCTGTGACCCACCTGTGGTGTCAAAACGGTCACTGCACCTCTAGATTAATTAATTGAGAAATGTTTAGTTTGTAAAATGGGGTCACTTAGGGGGGGTTCTGCTGTTCAGGCCCCTCAGGAGCTCTGCCAATGTGACATGGCAACTTCAAATCATTCCAGCAAATCACTCCAATATGGTGCTTCTTCCCTTCTGACCTTTGCACTGTAACTCACAAGTACTTTTCGACCACATATGGTACATGGTAGTGTATTGAGCAATTTTTCGGGTCCATTTTGTCCTGTTACCCTCATGAAAAAAAATTGAAGCTAAAATAACATTTTTGTGGGAAAAATGTGATTATTATATTTTCACAACTCTAAGTTATAAACTTTTGTGAAGCACCTGGGTGTTCAAGGTGCTCACCACCCATCTAGATACATTCCTTGAGGGGTCTATTTTTAAAAATGGGGTCACTTTTGGGGGGTTTCCTCTGTTTAGGCACATCAGGGGCTTTCCAAATGCTACATGACACTTGCAGGCCATTTCATCAAGGTCTGCGTTCCAAAATATCACTCTTTCCTTTCTGAGGCCTGCTGTGCACCCAAACAGTAGTTTCCCCCACATATAGGGTATCTAAGTACTTGTTAGAAATTGCACCTCAAATTTATGTTCCATTTTTTCCTGTTAACCTTGTGAAAATAATAAACAGGGGCTAAAATAACATTTTTGTGGGAAAAATTTGATTTTTTTTGTTGTTATGGCTCTACCTTATAAACTTCTGTGAAGCCCCTTGGGGTTAAAGGTGCTCACCACACATCTAAATACATTCCTTGAGAGAGGACTAGTTTCCAAAATAGGGTTCCTTTTGGGAGGGTTTCCACTGTTAAGGCACCTCAGTGGCTCTCCAAATGCAAAATAGTGCCTGCTAATTATCCCAGCTAATTTTGCATTCAAAAAAGTCAAATGGAACTCTTTCCTCTGAGCCGTGCTGTGCACCCAAACAATAGTTTCCCCCCACATATGGGGTATCTGCGTACTCAGGAGAAATTGCACAACAAATTGTATGGTGCAAATTCCCCTGTTAACCTTGTGAAAATGCTAAATTTGAGGCTAAAAGGAGATTTTTATTGGAATTTTTTCTTTTATTTTCATGGCTCAACGTGATAAAATACTGTGAAGCATCTGGGGCTTCAAGGTGTTCATATCTAAACATCTAGATAAGTTTCCTGAGGGGTCTTGTTTCCATCATGGTGTCACTTGTGAGCAGTTTGCACTGTTTAGGCTCTTCAGGGGCTCTCCAAATGTGACATGGCGTCCGCTAATTATTCCAGCAAATTTTACATTCAAAAGTCAAAGGGCGCTCGTTCCCTTTCAATCTCTGTTGTGTGCCCAAACAGTGGTTTCCCCCATATTTGTGCTATCGACATGCTCAAGAGAAATTGCACAACAAATTTGGGGGTCAATTTTTTTCCTGCTAACGTTGCGAAAATAAAAAATTGGGATATTAAATAACATTTGTGAAAAAAAGTTAAATGTTCATTTTTTCTTTTCTCATTCCATTAATTACCGTACTGTGAAGCATCTGATGGATTAACTTCTTGAATGTGATTTTGAACACTTTGAGGGGTGCAGTTTTTAGAATGGTGTCACTTTTAGGCATTTTCTGTTATATAGGCCCCTCAAAGTCACATCAAATGTGATATGGTCCCTAAAAAATGGTTTTGTAAATTTGTTTGGAAAAATGAGAAATCGCTTATGTTTCAAAAATGTTGCTGATATAAAGTAGACATGTGGAAAATGTTATTCATTAACTATCTGGTGTGACATAATGCTCTAATTTAAGAGTATAAAAATTAAAATTTTGAAAATTGCTACATTTTTGCCAAATTTTCAATTTTTTCCAACAAATAAATGCAAATCGTAGCAAAGAAATGTTACCACTATCTTGAAGTACAATATGTCACAAATAAACATTCATAAAATCAGTGGGATCCGTTGAAGCGTTCCAGAGTTATTACCACAAAAAGTGACACTGGTCAGAACTGTAAAATATGGCCTGAAGGTGAAAACAGGCTTGGGATTAAAGGAGTTAAATAATGGAAGGGAGAAGCAGCAAAATGCAGAAGCTGAGGTTAGAGCCATATGGAATCCCAGCAGGATCAAAAAAGAACTCTTAACCCCTTCTCCACTAAGTTATAATCAATCTGATCCACTCATTAAACACTGAGCGAACTGCAAAGAGGACCATTGATCTGCCAATTGGTGCGACCTTCTGATCCCAGGCACCCCAGAAGTATCAGCAGGATGCAGCACATTCGTGACACCAGATATCGGCTGACTGTAGGGGTGCTGGGTGTTGGAACCCTACAAATCTGATATGGAATCCATCCTAAGGTTGGTTAATAATATCACGGTCCTAGACAACCCCTGTAAGTAATCTATCAACGTTACATAGTGTGTTTTACAACACTAAGTGACCAAGACTATGTAACCATGTTACATTTGACAACTATGACGAGACACTCCTATAAAATAACTACCAAAAGAAACAAAACCATGGCAGGCTGAGAAACTGAATTTCAACGTAATGTATATTATAAAGCTAAGGCAATTGCGGTTTAAATAATATATTAGTAAATATTATTTCAAATGTATATAATATATATATTATTTATACAATGCAAAAATAAAAATCATGACCCTACATAAATCAGTTAATCACCCTTCAGAGACCTATATTTGTATATCAGAGGTTTTCCAAGAACAGAACTTTTTCATTTAATATACAGTATAATTGATTTTCTTTACTCAAATTTAAATTGATGCCATCGGTCTCAATTTGTCACATGTGGGTACATTGTGTACTTGTGACTTAAGACCACCATATGCATTGGACCAGAGCTGGGCAAAGTGCGGCACATGGGTCACATCAGGTCCTCTGGCTGTTTTTGTCCAGCTCATGGACAACAATAGCTAAAGGGCTGAAAAGATTGGCCCATAGGTAGCACCATGTGACCACAATACCCCTACCGGCATACCGATTTCACCTTTATGTGCATCCTCAAAATGCAGGTAGTAGTGAATATAGTGGGGAGCAGGGAGCAACCAGCTCCTTTTTCTATCATTCAGCATGTGCAATTGAAACAACAGGTGCAATGACGACACTACATGGTGTCTGCTGTGTGGAGCATCAGTGCACACAGCAAAGACCAGAGCAGAGTGCTAGGGGAACAGGAGCATGGTAAGTATGTGGGTTTTTTATATGAGTGTATGTTTGTGGAATGTGTGTCTGTTTATAGGAGGGCTATGTGAGGGCTCATTCTGTGTATACGAGGGCTATGTGAAAGTTCATACTTTATATAGAGGGCTATGTGAGGACTGATACTGTATTAGCGGGTGTGTGTGTTTCATACTGCATAAAGGGGAGCTATTTGGGGGCTCATACTCTGTAGGAGGACTATGTGGTGTCTCATACTGTATACAGGAGTTCTATGTGAGGGCTCATAATGTATATAGAGAATATGTGAGGGTTCTGATGTGCTGTGTTTGGGTTCGTACTGCATATAGGGGCTGAATGGGGCTCATACTGTTTTAGGGGGGCTGTGTGTGGACTCATACTGTATATAAGAGGGCTATGTGTTTGCTCATACTGCATATAGGAAAGCTATGTGGGGGCTCATACTGTATATAGTAATGTTATGTGAGGGTTCATACTGTATATATGAAAGCTATATGAGGACTCATACTGTATATATATGTAAGGGGTGTGCTGGGGGGGTTAGTTATGCCCTGCATCCATTCACATTCTTCCTAATAAAGCGGGTACGTTTCATCTGCAAAATGGAGTGTTATGTGGTATTGTTTTATTGTGTAGTAATATGCTAAATAATGTTATGATGTTTATGTACTGTGTAAGTTATGTATCTGTATGGACTAGGGACAGTGAGATACAGTGTTATTGTAAGGTTTAGTAATAGTAATGGGTAATATATGGTTTAGTACAGGGGATTTCCAAGTTGGGAGGGGCCAGAGTAGTGACAGTTGAGATACTTCCTGGTTTCACGAGGTGAAGTGAGGTTGCTGAGGTAACACGCTCAAGAGGAGTCCAGTGGCCCAGGGCCTTGGGGCCAGAAGTTATATAGACATGAAGAGAAAAGTGCAGAGAGGAAGGAATAGCAACTAGATTCAGCGGGAGATCCCAAAAATTCCGAAGCCTACGGTCTTAAAAGGTTTGGAAGCACCAGCCTTGATTTCGCCCAAGGAGGGAAAAGAGGGTGAGGAACCTCAGGCACAAACTAGTTTGGCTAGTCAGGACGCTGTGGTACCAGGGGATACAGTATGGGAATAAAGAATTGCAGGAGAGCAAGGGACAGCACAGAGGAAAGAATCTATGATCAGTGAGGATTACTGTGCAATGCCTGTGACTGAACTGGACATGATCAGTAAAGTTGTTTTGTTAAAAATGAACTGGGACTCTCAATTGGTGTGTGATGACATCTGAAACTGGGACTCTGCAACCTGAGGAGAGCTCTAACCTGAAAGTGAGTGAACTGCATGACACACATCATACAACAGTTGGGACTTTATAATTTCTTTGTGGGGTGCCAGGGTGTGCCAGAACAGCAGCCTCTCACCATGACTACCACCCTGGCCACCTCACAAAATTTGCATAGTTGGCAGGATTTAATTCCTTGCATCCAGAAAGCGGAGGAACCCCCAAAACAGCAAAGAATGCAGCTGTTAAAAACTTTAAAATGGCAGATGATGGCGCAGAGGCTGGCAATAGCTCCACCCATCATGGGCATTCTACAAGTAAAATGGCGCAAAAATCTGCCTGGCAGAGACAATGGCCTGAGCCTAGGTCACATCCCCCTGTGAGTAGTGCCCACCCACGGTGGATGCAGCAAAGGAAAAAGAAACCCGACCCCTGCAGCAGATTCCTTAGGAACGGGAGGAGTCTGATGCTGATTGGACGGAATAATGCGGAAGCGGCTCCACCACAGATGGTTGGAGTCCTGAAGAAGAAAACCTTGTGTTGAGCAGCATATCGCCATTGCAAGACGCGGCATCGGTAGTGGCGGAGCACTCCAGCATCAGGTACTGTGGTGGCATCAGCCGCGTGAAGTTGAAGTGATGGCTTGCAGAAGAGAAAGCTCATTCTGGAGGACTACGGGAGCCACTCACCACAAATGAAGAGCATTGGCTTGGCAGTTTTCCTCTGCTCATCGGAGAACAGTTCCAGCGGCTGCTGGACCATGGGAGCGGCCTCAAGTTGGAAGCTGACAGAATGGAAAGGAAGCTGGAAACCATCGCATAAGTGGGGTCACGTGATCTGGAGGTGAAAAACATGGTCGCACAGCTGGAAGGATCCAAACCAGATGATGCGGCGGCTACAGCAGCTGAGTCTCGCGGTCAAGTAGCAATCGCATCGGTGGTCTCGAAACAATGGGCATGAAGTGCCAGAACTCCCCTGGTGAGTGAACCTCAGTCCTAGACCCCGGAGCCGAGGCCTTAATTTGCAGTCTGTCCACCCCCAAGCTCCCCACACCGGTATCAAGAAGGGGAGGCTCACTTCCCATCTCCCGAACAAGCAGCATGGATAGCAGGGGTAGTGGAAGAGAAAAAAAGAGAGAGATTTGGGCGGAGTTGAAGGTGGAAACATGGCCAGCTGAAAAATAAGAGGCCTACTGAGATATACTAACCCATCTACGGCTTCATCTGGGAATTGAACACGGGTGATAAGGTTTATGTGGACGCGGGTTCCACTAAGTATCAGCGGCCATTGCAGGAAGATGATCAGGTAACTTTTATTAAGGAAAAAGGACCCCGGGAATGTTATGCAGTGGCGATCACCCTCTTACTGCCGGAGGATGACCCTGAGCTGCACGAGCGACAGGAGGACGAGTGACAGGAATGCGAATGGGGGCAGGCTCTGACACAACTGACGGTCATTGAAAAGTGGGATTATGTTTTCCCTCTGTCAGTGGTGCTGGAAAATGGAAAATCGGAAAAGGCACCTGAGCCGCAAAGTGGCAGTGAGGCTCAGCCACCGATGGAGGGGCGAATCCGGATGGAAAATGGGGAGTCGTCCTCCAGTGGATCCTCCTCTGGGAATACATTCTTTTATGTCCAGGGGCACGGAGTGGCTCAGTATGCCAGCCGCAAACAATGTGACTGAGGACTGCCCTTTAAAAAAAAAAAAAAATTGTGCTAGTTGCACCTTTTGGAAATTATATATGGGACTGTACCACGTCCCTGAGGCCAGGAGCCCTGAATGACCGGGAGCAACCTGTGTAGGCCAGAGTGGGCCAAAGCAGTAGTAAAGATATAGTGTGGTCAGTGCGGCCACAGTTGGAAAAAGTTTGTGTGTTTTTCCCCTCCAAGTCTCTTTTGCGCACATTTGCGCATTGCCTGCTGGATTACGGGACTGAAACCCCAATGGGGTTAACCACCCTTTGAACTAAAAACAGACTGTGTGTGGCTGCTCTATGGACTGAGCTTTGTGAAGTATGTAAAATTTTTCTTTAACTTGAATTTTATCCCTAAGGGTTTAAGAGCAGCACACATGTTTTTAAAGGGCAGTGCTCTGTGAAAAGGAGGGAGGGGGAAACCAGAACAGGAAGACCCGAGGAGTGAGGCGGGTCAGAACCACATGCATTGTGAACACTCCTGGACTGTCGGAGCTGTGGTGAGTTGGCCACTGGGCCAGTATGTTTGTTTGGACACACTGAATAGAAAAAAAACTGGCCAACGGCCCTGGGGTGTCTTAAAGTGAACTGGTCATGTGTCCAGGTCCCAGGAGCAAGGGGACCGGGGTCAGTCAGACTCATATATATAAAAATAAGGAATTTGGACACTCTGTTGGAGTCCCTAAGGAAAGGGATTGAGGGTCAGACGAACCCATAGTACAAAAGGGACAACCATACCATATCTGGGGTATCCTATTAGGGAACTGAATATGCAAAGTTACATAGTTACATAGTTATTAAGGTTGAAGGAAGACTTTAAATCCATCTAGTTCAACCCATAGCCTAACCTAACATGCCCTAACATGTTGATCCAGAGGAAGGCAAAAAAAAAAAGTAATTCTTTGATTTATCTTCTGAATTAGGATTAGGAACAAAATAGTAACAGAGTTGCTCAATAACAAGGAAATCAAAGCCATGGGTGTTGTCGTTCAGTGCCTCCATAGAATAAAGTGGTGACTCATGTGCCCACAACGAATGTGGTTAGCAACTGCCAATCATATTAACACATTGCATGGTGTGTATATAAGGTGTGATTGTAGATAAGTGTTGCTCGCTCATAATTTTATTGTAGAATTAACAAGAAATAACTTACATGTAATAAAACAGAAAATATATTACAGGACCAACAAGGTGGCCCACCCTATATAAATGTCCTGG
This sequence comes from Ranitomeya variabilis, assembly GCF_051348905.1. Lineage (NCBI taxonomy): Eukaryota > Metazoa > Chordata > Amphibia > Anura > Dendrobatidae > Ranitomeya > Ranitomeya variabilis. Next base: position 81,605,544 of record NC_135238.1, read on the forward strand.
TCTAGGGGAAGGTTTCCACACATTACAGTTAATTGCAGACAAAAATCAGAGTTTTCCTACAAGGTTTACTGTAAGTTTAAAAAAAACTTCAAAAAATAGTCGAAACTTAAAACATAATTGTTGCATGACGAACTTTATTTTGATGCACTGAGAAAAAGCAGACAATTGACGTGGATGCGCCTATAAACGTTATGTAGTCAGCAATATTGTAATGCTAAATTGTTAATTAAAATGAGCTACTGATCACGGCAGATGCACTCTTCTTAGAGAATATGAATATAAACTGTATAGAGAAAGCTGCAAACTAATGCAAGAACATCTGTTGTTTCTTAGATCTTAGTACTAAGCGGACGAGGATGAAAGCAAAGGAAATGAAAGGCTATGTGAAATGAAATGTGCCAAAGAAGAACAGACTCTGTAGGCATAATAAATGTATCTCTGTCCTTACTACCATAGTAATACCATAGTCACATGAGATATTGGAAGTGTCGTCAGTCCTGGAATTAATGCATCACCCATTGATTATTACTGTTTGACGCTGAGTAGTTCATTAATATATTGATCACAGTGGTGGTTTACTCCATTATCTCATGAATCACAGCCGCTGCAGTAGTTTTTCTTCTATAGATGGGCACAGTAATGCTGAATATAGACGCACTGATTAATGAGTGTAACGGGAGATGCTGCCAAGAGGATTCCTAGTGCTGAAAGACTCTGTCGCAACACTGGCAGAAGGAGTGCCCACGTATCACATTAACTGGGTCGTCTCTAAAGCGTTTCCCAGGAGCAGATGCTTGGTACTTCTACACATTGTAACTAGGTGGATAATTAGCATTTTGCCCTCCTTGCTAACAGATGCCCCTTATTGTATAAAACCTAGTCCTTTGCTACAGTATAGCTAGAGTATTAGTCTGGTATAGAAAGAACAACTTATACATTTGCACAGCATATTTTACTTTTACATGCCTCAATTAGACCTTTGGGGACTGTATAATATAACATTTTTCCTTTAAGGTATAATGTGTTAAAACAAAGTTAAAAACTATAAAAATCTGTATGGTTGATATAATGTATGTCTATGGTATCATGGTCGCTCAGGTTCATATGGACACAAACAATTTAAACTTCTGTTTTTTAACTCCTTTACCCCCCAAGCCTGTTTTCTGCCTTCAAGACCAGGCCAAATTTTACAATTCAGACCAGTTCTTTATGTGGTAATAACTCTAGGATGTTGACCATGAAGGAAAGGTCTGCAGGTGTGATGAGCACCTTGAACGTTGATCTGTGAAAATGAAAAAAATATATATTTTTCCCACAAAAATGTTGCTTTAGCCCCCAATTGTTTCATTTTCACAAAGGATAACAAGAGAAAATGGACCCCAAAATTTGTTGCGCAATTACTGCTGAGTACACCGATACCCCATATGTGGTCAAAAATTACTTTTGAGGCACAGTGGAAAGCTCAGAAGGGACGAAGTGCCAAATTGGAGTTCAGATTTTGCTAAATTGGTTTGAGGGTGCCATGTCACATGCCCCCATAAGAGGCACAATTTTGCAAACTATACCTCTAAATGAATTCATCAAGGGATACAGTGATCATATTGACACCACAGGGGGGTTACAGAATTTTTATACCATTGGGCAGTGATGAAAAAATAATTACATTTTTACCAACAAAATTTAGTTTTAGCCCCATATTTTAAATTTTCACATTGGGAAATGGGTAAAAATGGCAGCAAAATTTGTCCCACAATTTATTCTGAATGTAGAAATATGTGGCTGTTACAGTACTGCTTAGCCACGAGACACACAATGTGAATTGAAATTAACAAGAACAAAATTAAAGGGTCCATTTCCAAGAAGAGGTCCATTATAAAATCAATTTTATTAATCAAAATTAAATAAAATAACCATATACTTAAAATTAAGCAGAAAATGCTATTTAGGGGACGCTCTGGAAAAAATACTCAATTCCAGCAGGAAGATCATAATATAATACTTTCTGTATGAGGAGAGAGGCTTAATTGACGATATAACTCTCCATTTCCATTTATGATTATATTATTAATAAATAAGTGAATCCCCCCCCCACATAAATCAGATATATACCGTACAAGGCAAAAATGTTATATGTATGCTTTTGAATGCATTAATCCCCAAGGTAAGTAACGATAGAAGTTAAAAGGTGGGGGAGAAAAAATGTAAGAATTTCCACTAACCTGAAATAGATTGGGGAACAGAAACCTCCAGTTCCAGCAAAGGTAATCGTTTTTTGACAACTATGAGAGACAACTACCTTTCACAACTGGTTCAGGACCCAACAAGAAGGGGGGCACTGCTAGACCTAATATTAACCAACAGGCCAGACCGCATATCAAATATAAGGGTTGGGGGTCACTTGGGGAATAGTGATCACAAAATAATAAGTTTTCATGTATCCTTTAATAAGATGTGTAGTAGAGGGGTTACAAGGACACTAAACTTCAGGAAGGCAAATTTCCAATGGATGAAAGATGATCTTGGAGCAATTAACTGGGACGATATCCTGAGACATAAAAATACACAAAGAAAATGGGAGACATTTATTAGCATCCTGGATAGGACCTGTGCACAGTATATACCGTATGGGAATAAACATACTAGAAATAGGAGGAAACCAATATGGCTGAATAGAGCTGTAAGGGGCGCAATAAGTGACAAAAAGAAAGCATTTAGAGAATTAAAGGAAGTAGGTAGTGAGGAGGCATTAAATAAATGTAGAAAATTAAATAAATCCTGTAAAAAGCAAATCAAGGCAGCAAAGATTGAGACAGAGAGACTCATTGCCAGAGAGAGTAAAAATAATCCCAAAATATTCTTAAACTACGTAAATAGTAAGAAACTAAAAAATGATAGTGTTGGCCCCCTTAAAAATAGTCTGGGTGAAATGGTGGATAAGGATGAGGATAAAGCCGATATGCTAAATGACTTTTTTTCATCAGTATTTACACAAGAAAATCCCATGGCAGACAATGTGATCAGTGATAACAAAAATTCCCCATTAAATGTCACCTGCTTAACCCAGCAGGAAGTACGGCGGCGTCTAAAAATCACTAAAATTGACAAATCTCCGGGCCCGGATGGGATACACCCCCGAGTACTGCAGGAATTAAGTACAGTCATTGATAGACCATTATTTTTAATCTTTAAAGACTCCATAATAACAGGGTCTGTACCACGGGACTGGCGTATAGCAAATGTGGTGCCAATATTCAAAAAGGGGACAAAAACTGAACTCGGAAATTATAGGTCAGTAAGCTTAACCTCTACTGTGGGTAAAATCCTGGAGGGCATTCTAAGGGATGCTATGCTGGAGTATCTGAAGAGGAATAACCTCATGACCCAGTATCAGCATGGGTTTACTAGAGACCGTTCTTGTCAGACTAATTTGATCAATTTCTATGAAGAGGTAAGTTCCGGACTGGACCAAGGGAACCCAGTGGACGTAGTGCATATTGACTTTTCAAAAGCTTTTGATACGGTGCCACACAAAAGGTTGTTACATAAAATGAGAATAATGGGGATAGGGGAAAATATGTGTAAGTGGGTTAAGAGCTGGCTCAGGGATAGGAAACAAAGGGTGGTTATTAATGGAGCACACTCGGACTGGGTCGCGGTGAGCAGTGGGGTACCACAGGGGTCAGTATTGGGCCCTCTTCTTTTTAACATATTTATTAATGATCTTGTAGGGGGCATACAGAGTAGAATTTCAATATTTGCAGATGACACTAAACTCTGCAGGGTAATCAACACAGAGGAGGACAATTTTATATTACAGGATGATTTATGTAAACTAGAAGCTTGGGCTGATAAATGGCAAATGAGCTTTAATGGGGATAAATGTAAGGTCATGCACTTGGGTAGAAGTAATAAGATGTATAACTATGTGCTTAATTCTAAAACTCTGGGCAAAACCGTCAATGAAAAAGACCTGGGTGTATGGGTGGATGACAAACTCACATTTAGTGGCCAGTGTCAGGCAGCTGCTACAAAGGCAAATAAAATAATGGGATGCATTAAAAGAGGCATAGATGCTCATGAGGAGAACATAATTTTACCTCTATACAAGTCACTAGTTCGACCACACAGAATACGGTGCACAGTTCTGGTCTCCGGTGTATAAGAAAGACATAGCTGAACTAGAGCAGGTGCAGAGAAGAGCGACCAAGGTTATTAGAGGACTGGGGGGTCTGCAATACCAAGATAGGTATTACACTTGGGGCTATTTAGTTTGGAAAAACGAAGGCTAAGGGGTGATCTTATTTTAATGTATAAATATATGAGGGGACAGTACAAAGACCTTTCTGATGATCTTTATAATCATAGACCTGCGACACTGACAAGGGGGCATCCTCTACGTCTGGAGGAAAGAAGGTTTAAGCATAAAAACAGACGCTGATTCTTTACTGTAAGAGCAGTGAGACTATGGAACTCTCTGCCGTATGATGTTGTAATGAGTGATTCATTAATTAAATTTAAGAGGGGACTGGATGCCTTTCTTGAAAAGTATAATCTTACAGGTTATATATACTAGATTCCTTGATAGGGCGTTGATCCAGGGAACTAGTCTGATTGCCATGTGTGGAGTCGGGAAGGAATTTTTTGCCCCAATGTGGAGCTTACTCTTTGCCACATGGTTTTTTTTTTGCCTTCCTCTGGATCAACATGTTAGGGCACGTTAGGTTAGGCTATGAGTTGAACTAGATAGACTTAAAGTCTTCCTTCAACCTTAATAACTATGTTACTATATGTCAGTTTTTAGTATTAATAAAATACTTATGTGCAACTAAGGTGCCAACTTGCTGACACAATGCATGTATAGGGTACAAGTGACAAATAATGGCTTATTCCCCTGTTACTAAGGACTAGAGTCACCAAAGGTAGAGTAACGAGTAAAAAAGTACACCGTGTTTTTCTTTTATCCAAAAAAGTGCCAGTGTGCCAAATTACCTTGTGGAGTGTGTCGGTGGTTTCCACAGCGAGATGACTGCCACAGCATCCCCTCACCCCAGCGCATGTTTGGTTGCCAGCTTCTTCTGGGGGCGTCTCTAAGTGAGGGGCGGCTATCTATTTATATCCCAGTCCTACCTATCAGCATGTAAAGGAGGTAGGCTTGCATTCAATTATGTAAACGGCGCATTGCACAGGCGCCCCTCTCAGCTGATGTGAACTTCTTGAACACGTTCGTTGACCCACACGCTTGGAATGCAAGCGGGACAAGTTGTGAGCTTCACCAGAAGTCTCTTAGATAGGGAAGCCGTGCATGCACACTATAGGACCAAGCAGTGTACAGCGAAAATCATGGGACTGAGCATGTATAATATTGCTGGCTTAAGTAAACTAGTGCAAAAAAAAGGGGGCCTAACATGATTGAAATAAAATAAAGAGGAACATCATTGAAAGAGGGACAATCCCAAGATTGTTACCATACTGTTAAGGTTTATGTAATGTGAAATGTGATGATTAAATGTGATGTTGAGGGAATAAAATATGATGATTAAATGTGAGAATGAAAGTGTGAAGTATCTAGATAAGATAGAATTTACAAAATAACTCATGAACTCAGGAATTGATTGTAGAATAACGCAATGCTGAAATATGCGAGAATTGAATCTAAAAAATTGTGTGTTGACTGATTATAATGATACTAGATGGTGGCCCGATTCTAACGTATCTGGTATTCTACAATATGTATGTAGTTTATTTATGAAGATTTAAGAATAATGCAATGAATACACAGGATTTTCAGGGTAAAATATATACAGTAATCATACTACCCCGACTCTAAACCCCAAAGGGGAATGAGCCGCACTCCATCCAATTAGTGTAGCATAACAATCCTTTTGCAGGATCAAGAAGTGCCATAAAAAACAATTTGTGTACAATGTAACAATTTCTTTATTTAAATATACAACAAAGTAACATATATAATAAATATAATAAAATTTGTGCCTCAAACCAAACACCGGAGGCTGGTGGGCAAAGTGGATTATAGTTTAAACTTCTATAGCAAAAATTGTAATTATGGGGACATGCACATTGAGAATCTGACACCTAATGTATTGCAATCTTATAGGAAGGGAACACACAAACCAGGAAGTGGACCATAAGTTTGAGATAGGTGCTGAGGTTATAAATTAACTCAGATCCACCAGACACCCCTTTCCGTCTCAGAACAAAAATATAAAGAGCAAAAAGTCAGATCATCCTCATATTACCTGATATGCAGTCCCACTCCAAAAACCACTGCCACGTGATTAACCAAGCCTCCGGACCCCTACGCACGTTTCGCTGTTGCTTCTTCCTGGGGGTGTGTCTATGGGCAGGCGTCATGTCATTTTATATGATCACACATCCAATCAAACTGATTGGGAGGAGTTTTGTCACACAAGGAACCAATGCATGAATACGGAACAGGGCTATAGGTGGAATTTGAAGTGTTAAAGCCGGTATGAAATCAACACAATTACTTGATGACCGGGAAAAATCATCATATGTGCACATAAACAAATGATTATATCTATGTATATGTCTAGAAGAATCCGGAAAATCAGAGTGTGCAATGGCCTTATCTTATAAATGCATGAATACCGCTGCCACGTGGGGTAACAAAGCAGGGCCGCGCCATAGCCAATCACAACAAAGTGGGCGGAGCCTAGGCACACACCCACATAATGCAGCCAATTGCATCAAAGTAGGAATAAGAGGCGGCCGGCCGAATAGCCTATCACAACCGCACCATCCGGGACTGAATGTCAGTCAAAGCGTGGCAACATAGTAAGTATGCAGCAGACCGGCGATATCAAAACAGTTTGATGCACGCTACTCCATTAATCGCTGCATACTTAAAATCATAGTGCAATAGCGCCATAGCGCAAGTATATAGAGTGAGCAAAAAATTGCCCACAATGCGGTAGGATTTTTTTTATACATATATATATACACCCTGACACCGTCAATCAGATAACACCATCCGCAACTATCTTGTGCAAAAGAAAAAATGTCTTAGATGGACTTCAATGGGAAAACTAAAAACCAGGGGATATCTTAAAAGCCCCACATGGGTATATTTCTTTCCCAAAGGGGGTTATAATCATATTGCAACCCAGCAAAACAGAGTCAGATGGGCGTGGTAATGAAAACACAACCTTGTAAATAACAGGAAAACATGCACCTTCCTGTGAATAATGCAGAGTAGACTGCCGTCACAACAACCTATGGGAATACCCAAAAGCCGGGACCACTGCCATAATACCCTATCAAAAACACTGATAAAAACCATGAACGCCCTAAGGAATTTGTGATAGGGAAATTGCACTGTGATTATACATACAGGCATGTCACACATGAGGCCCACATACGGGATTAAAAATGACACATACTGTGAATAAAGTGCAACGTGCTAAAGATCAAATAACAAAACCGTATAACATGAAGGAAATATAGATATTCGGTGCCCAAAAATTAGAGGCACTCAAGTTTCAATGTAAACTTATGCTCGTGTGAAAGAAACACATACTATAAATACAATGCAAAAGTGCTGAGAAACAAATGAGAATTAGCCATATACCATGAAAGATATGTGGATATTGGGTGCCCAAAAGTTGGGTGCACTCATGATTCAATGTGAGCTGATGTCCATGTCAAGCTGAAAGGCGAGAAACGACAGCCATCCCCCCCTGCAGGATAGGGGACGACAGTCAGAACACCGCCCCGCGAGACATGGCAACAAACCAGTGTAAGACAAAAAACAATATATAAAGGCAAAATAATAGTGTATTAGTATGATAAAAAGCCCGTGACCGAAAAACAGCAATAGCACTGATGTAATAAGATGAAGAAGGTGATACAATAAAAGTATGAGCGGTAAGTATGAACAATGGATGTAAAGTCAATATGGTAGTCTTTATCTTTAGTAAAGCATTTTTCTTTGTTCAATTTCCAAAGGATTCATCTCTTCCGGAATGATTTCAATATTGCCGTCTTTAAACAGCTTCAACTCAGTGATGTCCAGTTCAAATAATCCATTCAAATAGCCAACCAAAGCAACGGTCCATCACATCCGATTCCGTCATGCATTCCTGAAGATGACAAAACAGACATAACTAAAAGGAATAAAAAGGAGTAAAAACAAGACAAGACACAAGGTAGCTAGCCTACCACAGACATAGTTAAAAAACAGAGAGAGAAAGTGAATACATTAATGACTACAGAAACGCACTAAAACCGAGATTTTCATTAAGGCCATTCGGCGCCAGGGTGCCCAGGCGGTAAATCCACCGACTCTCCACCTGGGCAAGAGTTCTGCCCAAATCCCCTCCCCTAGGCCCCAATGAGACCATATCAATCCCTTTTACCTTTAACAGATAGGGATCACAATTGTGAAACTCTTTGTAATGTCTTGGGATAGTCTTCAGACTTGAGACGTCATCAATTTCCTTCGCCTTCTCAATGTCCAAATGATGTTCTCGTATCCTGACCTTCAATTCCCTTGTGGTAAGGCCAATGTATACCTTGCCACAGGGACAACTGGCATGGTAAATAACTCCCTTAGACGTGCATGTGATGAATTTTCTAATTTCGAATCTCTTAGACCCGTCAAAATTCAAAAAGGACTTGGTTTTAATAAAATTGGCACACGCCTTGCATCTCCCACAGGGGTAAAAACCAGCCATTTCTTGACGTAAAGTATTGGTTGTCTTATTGGGCTCATAATGGCTGTGCATCAAAATGTCCTGAAGATTTCTAGATCTCTTTGCTACTATGGACGGAGTTGGCGGTAAAATTTGTTTCAAAATGGGGTCGGCAAATAAAATTGACCAATGCTTCTTCATAATCCGTTTTAGTTGAAACCATTTATTGTGAAACCCAGTTCTGAATCTCACTTGATTTGTTACCCCACGTGGCAGCGGTATTCATGCATTTATAAGATAAGGCCATTGCACGCTCTGATTTTCCGGATTCTTCTAGACATATACATAGATATAATCATTTGTTTATGTGCACATATGATGATTTTTCCCGGTCATCAAGTAATTGTGTTGATTTCATACCGGCTTTAACACTTCAAATTCCACCTATAGCCCTGTTCCGTATTCATGCATTGGTTCCTTGTGTGACAAAACTCCTCCCAATCAGTTTGATTGGATGTGTGATCATATAAAATGACATGACGCCTGCCCATAGACACACCCCCAGGAAGAAGCAACAGCGAAACGTGCGTAGGGGTCCGGAGGCTTGGTTAATCACGTGGCAGTGGTTTTTGGAGTGGGACTGCATATAAGGTAATATGAGGATGATCTGACTTTTTGCTCTTTATATTTTTGTTCTGAGGCGGAAAGGGGTGTCTGGTGGATCTGAGTTAATTTATAACCTCAGCACCTATCTCAAACTTATGGTCCACTTCCTGGTTTGTGTGTTCCCTTCCTATAAGATTGCAATACATTAGGTGTCAGATTCTTAATGTGCTTGTCCCCATAATTACAATTTTTGCTATAGAAGTTTAAACTATAATCCACTTTGCCCACCAGCCTCCGGTGTTTGGTTTGAGGCACAAATTTTATTATATTTATTATATATGTTACTTTGTTGTATATTTAAATAAAGAAATTGTTACATTGTACACAAATTGTTTTTTATGGCACTTCTTGATCCTGCAAAAGGATTGTTATGCTACACTAAAATATATACATTATGATTGTCGTGTGGCAGTTTGTTGTGGTGTCTCCTGTTGGCGACGTTGTCTGTGAGATTCCGCTTCCTGGGCTTGTCTGGCGGCAGTTTGTTGAAGTGTCTCTTACTCTCGACATAGTCGTTGCCTTGCTGCTGCTGCTTTTCTGTCATCCTCATTGGTGTATTTTCGCTTATGACCCATTGGAAGACAGGAAGCGTAAATCGTGATAGTGTACAGTAAAGAAGTATCTGTTCAGCGCGCTGTAACTGACAGAATGTGTTCCGTGAACGTGACTGAACTATGTCGCACTGTGACTGACTGAACATGTTCAGTAAACGTGAGTGAACTATGTCACACTGTGACTGACGAAACGTGTTGAGTAAACGTGGCTGAACTATGTGGCACTGTGACTGACAGAACTTGTTCAGTAAATGTGAGAGAACTATATCACACTGTGACTGACAGAACTTGTTCAGTAAACGTGACTGAACTACATGGCACTGTGACTGACAGAACTTGTTCAGTAAACGTGACTGAACTGCGTGGCACTGTGACTGACAGAACTTGTTCAGTAAACGTGAGTGAACTATGTGGCACTGTGACTGACAGAACTTGTTCAGTAAACGTGAGTGAACTACGTCTCACTGTGAGTGGGGGTTAAATTCCGTACAAATATTGCTGATTGCCGGGCGCAACCAATCAGTGAAGCGTTGTTTAAATCCTGCGCCAATTCGCGGCTGGAATGCGCCTGTCGCTGATTGGGCGCGGCCGGCCGGGTCATCTTCATGGAGTTGGTTTCTAACCGTTTGTACAGACACATACACATTTGTGGCCAGCTGGAGGTTATTTTGCAAGGCTTTGGCAGTGCTCCTCCTGTTCCTCCTTGCACAAAGGCTTTGGTAGCGGTCCTGCTGCTGGGTTGTTGCCCTCCCATGTAAAATTGATTGTCAAACAGTGTTGCCTCCTAAGTGGACAGTTTGATTTCACAGAAGTTTGATTTACTTGGAGTTATATTCTGTTGTTTAAGTGTTCCCTTTATTTTTTTGGGCAGTATATATATACAGTACAGAACAAAAGTTTGGACACACCTTCTCATTTAAAGCTTTTTCTGTATTTTCTGACTATGAAAATTGTACATTCACACTGAAGGCATCAAAACTATGAATTAACACATGTGGAATTATATACTTAACAAAAAAGTGTGAAACAACTGAAAATATGTCTTATATTCTAGGTTCCTCAAAGTAGCCACCTTTTGCTTTGATGACTGCTTTGCACACTCTTGGCATTCTCTTGAAGAGCTTCAAGAGGTAGTCAGGGGAATGGTTTTCACCTCACAGGTGTGCCCTGTCAGGTTTAGTAAGTGGGATTTCTTGCCTTATAAATGGGGTTGGGACCATCAGTTGTGTTGAGCAGAAGTCTGGTGGACACACAGCTGATAGTCCTACTGAATAGACTAATGAAGAAGGTGCACACAGCACTCAAGGTCCTCGTTGGTGGTGCACAAGTAAGGTTTCCAGCCCGTCAATTAGTAATCACAAAAAACTTGGCACTCATGGTTTTGCAGAAAAAGTTGAACATTTCTTTTTTTGTGCATCCAGTTCAAAGATTTTAAATGTTTTTGGTCTATTCACAAGACCTTCATCAGAATAATCTTTAACAAAGTTGAACAATACAATTACAATATTGTGTTAGAAATAATTTAAAGACAAACAATGTTAAAAAAGTGCCAATATAGTGCAAGGTGAGGAGCCAAAGAAAGTAAGTGGCACCACCAGATGGCAGGCAAGAGCAAGATGTAATGCTAGTAAACAACGTCGTCAAAGATTGAAAATACACAAATAAATACCAACATAAATAAAACTTGCATCCAGAGACTAAAAAAAATCATATAGTGTGTTGACTATATTCCCATAGCCCTCAAAATTACAGCTAAAGTGCCTGCAATACACATTGGATAGAATGCTGGAGCATAGATGTGAAGACCATAGTATCCTACATTGATGTAATGAATGTAATAAACATATCTTACCTCATGATGTGATGGTGCCACTTCCCCTACGCACGTTTCGGCGACGTGCCCTCGTCAGGGGGTAGTGGCATCATTACCTCAACATACTCCTTAAAAACCTTGACTGGCCAATCACGATGTACCTAATTTTATTCACATGACTGCATGTTAAAGGAAGTGGGGGAATGGAATGCTGGTACTCGTAGTTCTAGAGAACCAAACTGACCAATCACCATACGCCTAGTGTTAGTCACATGACCCCATGCCACAGAAAGTAGGGGAATGGAATGCTGGTACTCGTAGTTTTAGAAACCCAAACTGACCAATCACAATATACCAATAAACCAGTCTTACCTGTATGCCTCATAGCTGCGGTACTGATGTTGAGAAGAACAGTTTTAATGTTATATGTTAATTATTTCTTCCAGGCTCTGAGGCGTGTGGGGCCTGGAAGAAATCACTGCCTCCTGACTTCATGATAGTGGTACCCCCCTCCCATCAGCATCACACTGACCTGTGACGTGCAGTTGTGGCGCTATAGTCTAGAGCAGGGGTCCACAACCTTTCTTACCTTGAGAGCCACATTCCGCTATGAAAGTTGGTCGAGAGCCACAATGCAGATAGTCATAGAAAAACCTAGAGAAGGCACAAATAATAACATGCAGATTTTCGCTTTCACTCTATCCTTATGCATTTTACATTATTGTTATGCAACTTGAACTCTAGTGCCACCTATTGGAAGTAGCAATCTTAAAAGTCAATACCCTTTAACAGTCCCATAAGATGCTTCATATATTATTGGCCCCACTGTTGTGAATTCTGTTTTTGGGCTCCCTCTGGTGGCTGCAGATGGTACTGGGTGACTTGCGTTCCCTACGGTCTCTGGCATCCACCTGTTCCATCAGGAAGTGGGAGTTCCTATTTAACCTGGCTTCTCTGTCATTCCCTCGCCCGCTATCAATGTATCAGTGTGTCTCTGTTACCTTTGCTACCTGCTCCTAAAGCCTACAGGACAAGCTAAGTCTGGATTTCCCTGTTTCATGTTTGCTTTCATGTTTTTAGTCCAGCTTGCAGATATGTAAATCTCTGCTGCTGGTTGCTCTAGTGGGCTGAAATTACCACTCATGTACCATGAGTTGGCACATGAGTTCAAGTAATTTCAGGATGGTATTTTGAAGGGTTTTAAGCTGACCGCGCAGTTCACCTTTTGTATCCTCTGCTATCTAGCTTTAGCGGGCCTCATTTTGCTGAATCTGTTTTCATAACTACGTTTGTGCCTTCCTCTCATTTCACCATCATTACATGTGGGGGGCTGCTATTTCTGTGGGAATATTTCTCTGGAGGCAAGAGAGGTCTGTGATTCTTCTGATAGGGGAAGCTAGATCTCCGGCTGGCGCGAGACGTCTAGAGCCCCCCCAGGAACGTTCCCCGGCTGCTGCTAGTTGTGTGTTGAGGTTCAGGATCGCGGTCAGCTCAGGTTCCATCACCCTAGAGCTCGTCCTGTTTTTGCCCGTGTTCTTTTGTTAATTCCCTGCCATTGGGAACATGACAGTATAGCCGGCCCACAAAGTGTTAATTGTATTGGCTGAAGTAGGAGGAAAAGAAGTCTGAGGAACCTTTTTTTTTTTTCCTCTCTCTTACTCAGAGTGTGCTGCCTAGCCATAATTGCAGCCTGCTGCTTCTTTCCTCCTCTTAATCCTTGAATGGCTCTGACCTCAGCTGTTTAACATGGACGTCCAGAGTTTGGCTTCCAGCCTGAATAATCTTGCTGCTAAGGTGCAAAATATACAAGATTTTGTTGTACATGCTCCTGTGTCTGAACCTAGAATTCCTACCCCAGAGTTTTTTTCTGGGGATAGATCTAGTTTCCTGAATTTCAGGAACAATTGCAAATTGTTTCTTTCTTTGAAATCTCGCTCCTCTGGAGACCCTGCTCAGCAGGTTAAGATTGTTATATCTTTCCTGCGGGGCGACCCTCAGAATTGGGCATTTGCATTGGCACCAGGAGATCCTGCGTTGCTCAGTGTGGATGCGTTTTTTCTGGCATTGGGTTCGCTCTATGAGGAACCTAACTTAGAGATTCAGGCTGAAAAAGCTTTATTAGCTCTCTCTCAGGGGCAAGATGAAGCAGAAATATATTGTCAGAAATTTCGGAAATGGTCAGTACTTACTCAGTGGAATGAGTGCGCCTTGGCTGCCAATTTCAGAGAGGGCCTTTCTGAGGCAGTAAAAGATGTTATGGTGGGGTTTCCTGCGCCTACAGGTCTGAATGAGTCTATGACAATGGCTATTCAGATTGATCGGCGTTTACGGGAACGCAAACCTGTACACCAGTTGGCAGTGTCTACTGAACAGGCACCTGAGACTATGCAATGTGATAGAATTCTGTCCAGAAGCGAACGGCAAAACTATAGACGGAAAAATGGGTTGTGTTTTTATTGTGGTGATTCAGCTCATGTTATATCAGCATGCTCTAAACGCACAAAAAAGGTTGATAAGTCTTTTGCCATTGGCACTTTGCAGTCTAGGTTCATTTTGTCTGTGACTCTGATTTGTTCATTGTCATCCATTTCCGTAGATGCCTATGTAGATTCGGGCGCTGCCCTGAGTCTTATGGATTGGTCATTTGCCAAGCGCTGTGGTTTTTGTCTGGAGCCTCTGGAGGTCCCTATCCCCTTGAAGGGAATTGACTCTACACCATTGGCTAGGAATAAACCACAATATTGGACACATGTGACTATGCGTATGACTCCCGTTCATCAGGAGGTGATTCGCTTCCTTGTACTGTATAATCTACATGATGTCCTAGTGCTTGGTCTGCCATGGTTACAAGCTCATAATCCAGTCCTTGACTGGAAAACAATGTCTGTGTTAAGCTGGGGATGTCAGGGGGTTCATGATGATGCACCTCCGATTTCCATCGCTTCGTCTACTCCCTCTGAGGTCCCTGCGTTTTTGTCTGACTATCGAGATGTTTTTGAGGAGCCTAAGCTCAATTCGCTCCCTCCTCATAGGGATTGCGATTGCGCTATAGATTTAATTCCTGGCAGTAAATTTCCTAAAGGTCGTTTGTTTAATCTGTCTGTGCCAGAGCATACTGCTATGCAGGATTATATTAAGGAGTCCTTGGAAAAGGGACATATCCGTCCATCTTCATCCCCTTTAGGAGCAGGTTTTTTTTTTGTGGCCAAAAAAGATGGTTCCCTGAGGCCTTGTATAGATTATCGTCTTTTGAATAAAATTACAGTCAAATATCAGTACCCTTTGCCATTATTGACTGATTTGTTTGCTCGCATTAAGGGGGCTAAATGGTTTACTAAGATAGATCTTCGGGGTGCGTATAATCTTGTGCGAATAAAGCAAGGGGATGAGTGGAAAACCGCATTTAATACGCCTGAGGGCCATTTTGAGTATTTGGTAATGCCTTTTGGACTTTCTAATGCTCCTTCAGTCTTCCAGTCCTTTATGCACAATATTTTCCGTGAATATCTGGATAAATTTATGATTGTGTATTTGGATGATGTTTTGATTTTTTCTGATGATTGGGAGTCCCATGTCCAACAGGTCAGGAAGGTATTTCAGATTTTGCGGGCCAATTCTTTGTTTGTAAAGGGCTCAAAATGTCTTTTTGGGGTCCAGAAGATTTCTTTTTTGGGGTACATCTTTTCCCCTTCTACTATTGAGATGGATCCTGTCAAGGTTCAGGCTATTTGTGACTGGACGCAACCTACTTCTCTTAAGAGTCTTCAGAAATTCTTGGGCTTTGCTAATTTCTACCGTCGCTTCATAACTAATTTTTCTAGTGTGGTTAAACCTTTGACTGATTTGACTAAGAAGGGTGCTGATGTTGCTGATTGGTCTCCTGCGACTGCGGAGGCCTTTCGGGAACTTAAGCGCCGGTTTTCTTCTGCTCCTGTGTTGCGCCAGCCAGATGTTTCACTTCCTTTTCAGGTTGAGGTTGATGCTTCCGAGATTGGTGCGGGGGCGGTTTTGTCGCAGAGAAGTTCCGATGGCTCGGTGATGAGGCCATGTGCGTACTTTTCTAGAAAATTTTCGCCCGCCGAGCGGAATTATGATGTTGGTAATCGGGAGCTTTTGGCCATGAAGTGGGCATTTGAGGAGTGGCCTCATTGGCTGGAGGGTGCTAAACATCGTGTGGTGGTCTTGACTGATCACAAGAATCTGATTTACCTTGAGTCTGCCAGGCGTCTGAATCCTAGACAGGCTCGTTGGGCATTGTTTTTCTCCCGTTTCAATTTTGTGGTCTCATACCTGCCAGGTTCAAAGAATGTTAAGGCGGATGCTCTTTCTAGGAGTTTTGCGCCTGGAGATTCTGAGCCCACTGGTATCCTTAAGGATGGGGTGATATTATCTGCTGTCTCCCCAGACTTGCGTCATGCTTTGCAGGAGTTTCAGGCGGATAGACCTGATCGTTGTCCGCCTGAAAGACTGTTTGTTCCGGATGATTGGACCAGTACAGTCATCTCTGAGGTCCATTCTTCTGCGTTGGCGGGCCACCCTGGAATATTTGGTACTAGAGACTTGGTGGCCAGGTCCTTTTGGTGGCCTTCTTTGTCAAGGGATGTGCGTTCTTTTGTGCAGTCTTGTGAGGTTTGTGCTCGGGCTAAGCCTTGCTGTTCTCGGGCCAGTGGACTGTTGTTATCTTTGCCTATCCCGAAGAGGCCTTGGACGCACATTTCCATGGACTTTATTTCAGATCTCCCTGTCTCTCAGAAAATGTCCGTCATCTGGGTTGTGTGTGACCGTTTTTCTAAAATGGTTCATCTGGTACCCTTGCCTAAGTTGCCTTCCTCCTCTGAGTTGGTCCCTCTGTTTTTTCAGAACGTGGTTCGTTTGCATGGGATTCCGGAAAACATCGTTTCTGACAGGGGATCCCAGTTTGTGTCTAGATTTTGGCGGGCGTTCTGTGCTAGGATGGGCATTGAATTGTCTTTTTCGTCTGCATTCCATCCTCAGACGAATGGCCAGACGGAACGAACTAATCAGACCTTGGAAACTTATTTAAGGTGTTTTGTGTCTGCTGATCAGGACGACTGGGTTGCCTTTTTGCCCCTGGCTGAATTTGCCCTCAATAATCGGGCTAGCTCTGCTACCTTGGTTTCTCCTTTCTTTTGTAATTCGGGGTTTCATCCTCGTTTTTCCTCTGGTCAGGTTGAGACTTCTGATTGTCCTGGAGTGGACATGGTGGTGGATAGGCTGCACCAGATTTGGAGTCATGTGGTGGACAATTTGAAGTTGTCCCAGGTGAAGACTCAGCAGTTTGCTAATCGCCGTCGTCGTGCGGGTCCTCGACTTCGTGTTGGGGACTTGGTATGGTTGTCTTCTCGTTTTGATCCTATGAAGGTCTCCTCTCCTAAGTTTAAGCCTCGGTTTATCGGTCCTTATAAGATCTTGGAGATTCTTAACCCTGTATCTTTTCGTTTGGACCTCCCAGCATCGTTTGCTATCCATAACGTCTTCCATCGGTCGTTATTGCGGAGGTATGAGGTACCGGTTGTTCCTTCGGTGGAGCCTCCTGCTCCGGTGCTGGTGGAGGGTGAATTGGAGTATGTTGTTGAGAAGATCTTGGATTCTCGTGTTTCCAGACGGAGACTCCAATATTTGGTTAAGTGGAAGGGTTATGGTCAGGAGGATAATTCTTGGGTAGTCGCCTCTGATGTTCATGCCACTGATTTAGTCCGTGCCTTCCATAGGACTCATCCTGATCGCCCTGGTGGTTCACGTGAGGGTTCGGTGACCCCTCCTCAAGGGGGGGGTACTGTTGTGAATTCTGTTTTTGGGCTCCCTCTGGTGGCTGCAGATGGTACTGGGTGACTTGCGTTCCCTACGGTCTCTGGCATCCACCTGTTCCATCAGGAAGTGGGAGTTCCTATTTAACCTGGCTTCTCTGTCATTCCCTCGCCCGCTATCAATGTATCAGTGTGTCTCTGTTACCTTTGCTACCTGCTCCTAAAGCCTACAGGACAAGCTAAGTCTGGATTTCCCTGTTTCATGTTTGCTTTCATGTTTTTAGTCCAGCTTGCAGATATGTAAATCTCTGCTGCTGGTTGCTCTAGTGGGCTGAAATTACCACTCATGTACAATGAGTTGGCACATGAGTTCAAGTAATTTCAGGATGGTATTTTGAAGGGTTTTAAGCTGACCGCGCAGTTCACCTTTTGTATCCTCTGCTATCTAGCTTTAGCGGGCCTCATTTTGCTGAATCTGTTTTCATAACTACGTTTGTGCCTTCCTCTCATTTCACCGTCATTACATGTGGGGGGCTGCTATTTCTGTGGGAATATTTATCTGGAGGCAAGAGAGGTCTGTGATTCTTCTGATAGGGGAAGCTAGATCTCCGGCTGGCGCGAGACGTCTAGAGCCCCCCCAGGAACGTTCCCCGGCTGCTGCTAGTTGTGTGTTGAGGTTCAGGATCGCGGTCAGCTCAGGTTCCATCACCCTAGAGCTCGTCCTGTTTTTGCCCGTGTTCTTTTGTTAATTCCCTGCCATTGGGAACATGACACCCCACATACTGCTCCATATGTAATTGGCCCCATATACTGCTCCATATGGAATTGGCCCCATATACTGCTCCATATGTAATTGGCCCCATATACTGCTCCATATGTAATTGGCCCCATACTGCTCCATATGTAATTGGCCCCATATACTGCTCCATATGGAATTGGCCCCATATACTGCTCCATATGGAATTGGCCCCATATACTGCTCCATATGGAATTGGCCCCATATACTGCTCCATATGGAATTGGCCCCATATACTGCTCCATATGGAATTGGCCCCATATACTGCTCCATATGGAATTGGCCCCATACTGCTCCATATGGAATTGGCCCCATATACTGCTCCATATGGAATTGGCCCCATATACTGCTCCATATGGAATTGGCCCCATATACTGCTCCATATGGAATTGGCCCCATATACTGCTCCATATGGAATTGGCCCCATATACTGCTCCATATGGAATTGGCCCCATATACTGCTTCATATGGAATTGGCCTCATATACTGCTCCATATGTAATTGGCCCCATATACTGCTCCAAATGGAATTGGCCCTATAAGATGCTCCATATTAAATTGGCCCCATAAGATGCTCCCTATAGAATTGGCCCCATAAGATGCTCCCTATAGAATTGGCCCCATAAGATGCTTCCTATTAAATTGGCCCCATAAGATGCTCCCTATACAATTGGCCCCAAAAGATGCTCCCTATTAAATTGGCCCCATAAGATGCTCCCTATTAAATTTGCCCTATAAGATGCTCCCTATAAAATTGGCCCCATAAGATGCTCCATATTAAATTGGCCCCATAAGATGTTCCATATTAAATTGGCCCCATAAGATGCTCCCTATATTACAGGCCCCATAAGATGCTCCCTCTATTACTGGCCCCATAGGATGCTCCCTATATTACTGGCCCCATAGGATGCTCCCTATATTCCTGGCCCCATAAGATGCTCCCTATATCACTGGCCCCATGATCCCTAGGCATCCAGTACAGAGCAGTATGGACATGTGTACATGTTAGGGCACGTTAGGTTAGGCTATGGGTTGAACTAGATGGACTTAAAGTCTTCCTTCAACCTTAATAACTATGTAAGATGTGTAAGTGGTCCACAGCGTACAGATCCAGCACAGCTCCGTGTACCAGGGTGCTGCAGATCAGCCCCATCCATTTCATTAGGAGCGGAGCTGCAGAGCCGAAGAATGGCCTCTACACTGTATTCAGAGCTGGTCCCTGATGTGGAGCCCCCACTAATATCCTATCCTAAGGATATGGCACCACTGAGCAATAAGGAGACCTGTGGCCGTGTAATAACATGTATGTATATATATATATATAATGTATAATCGCAGGTAACTGTGGAAGAACAGAAGCCGGCACCACACACACTATTGGTAGCTCTGTTGTAGCTGACATATGCCGTCACGTTGTGAGAGGTGTGAGGCAGCGGCCAGTGCAGATCCTTGTGAGTTACCTCCTTTAAGAACTGTTCAAACTGCTCATCCAACTCCTCCTTAGACAGCCGGTGAGACATGGCTCCTCTATGCAGATATTACACTGCGTTCAGGAACAGCCCCACCAAAAGACCAACCGTGAAGAAGTAGAGCGGGAAGCCTCACAGAAGAGGCCCACGTCACTTCACGTCAGGAACACCAAGCGAAACAACATAACCGGTGCGGGACAGGTAATTGGGACAACGCATCCCTGCCACTCGCGTTCCCGCCCACTGTAGTTGAGGAACATCCAATCGCTCATCTCCGTGCAACCACCAATAGCAACACAGAAGTCACGGGCTTCCTGTAAGCAAGAAGAAGAGTGGGGAGAGGTGATTGGCTGGAAGCCGTAGGCCTTGTGGGTGACGGTTGGGTTAATGTCAAATGGAGCTTCTCCTGAGAGGCGTCAGGGGAAGAGGCGGGGCCTTACAAATAGCGCTCCCACACCGCTGTACAGTCCCTAGGGACTTTTTTCTGTGATCGTCGGCGAGCCACATGTCGGGCAGGCGAGCCACATGTGGCTCGCGAGCTACGGGTTGGGGACCCCTGGTCTAGAGACTCACCGGAGCCTGCTCAGAAGATAGATGAATACTCAGTCCACAGAAGGGTGGATAAGGTTCACATAAAGCTGCAACTGCACATCACAGGTCAGTGTAACGTGAATGGGAAGGGGTGCCATTATAATGAAGAAAGGAGGCAGGGATTTCTTCCAGGCATCACATGCCCCGGAGCCTGGAAGAAATAATTAACATAAAACATTAAAACTGTTTTTCAACATCAACACCACAGCTATGAGGCATACAGGTAAGACTGGTTCAACCATTCTATAACCTGTATGCCCATAGTTTATATTCATCCAGGGGGGCGACAGATTCCCTTTAACTTTCTGCAGCTTCCAGCTAGCAAAACTCTGTCACATGATTGTCCTGTGCCATTTGGATGCATTTTTTTCCTTTTAGGCAGGGAGCACTAGCTCCATTGCCCTGCTACTCTCTCACATATTGAATTCCCCCTCCCCTCTAAAAAAAGCCCGGTTTTGCTTTTTGATCCAGCAAAGGAGTAGTTTTTTTTTTTTAATTAAAACATTTGTTTTCTTTCTTTCACGATGGCACTGCCCCACAACCTGCCACCCTAGGCACCTGCCCTCCAGTGCCTGGTGACTCACCATAAAATTCAGCATCAGTAGTATGCAGAAAAACGTCTAACAAGCCTGATGCACTTTGGAAACAAGTCGGTGGTGAGGTAAAAATAGAACTCTTTGGCCACAATGATCAATGGTTTGTGTGGAGGAAAAAGAGCACAGAATCTCAGGAAGAGAACATCTCACCAACCATTAAGTATAGGGGTGGATCAGTCATGCTTTGGGTTGTTTTGAAGCCAATGACACAGGAAACATTTCACGGGAAGAGGGAAGAGTGGATTCAATTAAATTTCAACAAATTCTTGATGCAAACATATGGGGCTGTGATTAGGAATTTCTGGGCACCACACTGGCCAAATTTTAGGGTCCCATTGACACTTTGCCCAGGCTCCACCCCAGTTCTAACTCCACCCAAGATCTGCCTCCTCCCCTCAAACCTTCCACAGTCCCACTGCCCACTCTTGGAAAAACTCCACTTCTGCACCCCATCCTCACCAATCACACAATAACAGGTCCCATCAAACACCATATCACATACATAGCCAGCAGCTTTTGTTTTGACCAAAAGATTTTTTAAGCCTGCCACCACTACAAGGTAGACTCTTTTGGCAGGGCCCTACTCTACTCTACTCTAACCTATTAAACATTTCTTAAAATATCAAATACTCTTTTTTAGGTATATTTTTATTTATTTTTCTTTAAGGGAATGTGTCACATACATTTTTTAAACTAATTGATACCATATTGTGATTATTTTTTATAATTTGTATTTCAGGTTTGCAGATAATTGTATTCTGTTTTCTGGACATTTATGGAAGCTGCTTTCTTTTCTGTTTGGAGATGTGGACATTGGACATATGTATGTTTATATATCATAGGACATTATAGGGGATTCTATTTCCTTGGGTGGATTTTCTATGCATGTTTTCATGTTTAGTGAAATGCAGGAAGAGGAAAGAGTTGAGCTGTGACGCTATCTACTGAGAATGGTGGATTCTGTTATCTCTCATTGTAATCCTCCTAGTTATGACAATGAGGTGACAGCTGAAAATGGATCTTGTCTGGACTTGTTAGTCTATTAGAAAAGCAGTTTCTGTTTATTTATTATTTTATGATATAAGGGGTGACACAAACATTAAAGTAAATTCTTCCAAAACTTTAAACTGTGATTAGGGGTATTTCAGTTCTTGAATTTCTATTTTTTGCTCCCCTTTTTCCCAGAGCCATAACTTTATTTTTCTGTCAATATGGCCGTGCAAGAGCTTGTGTTTTTTGTACTTTTGAACAACACTATTGGTTTTAACATATCGTGTACTGAAAAACGGGAAAAAAAATGCCGAACTGCAAAATTATAGCGCCAATAACAGAAGAGAAAACAAACAAAACAAACAGCAAAAAAGACAACGCATATAACCAATCAATACAGTGAAAATACGGATAGCACTGCCGCCACCATCACTGTGTGGGTGGTGGTGCTCAGTGTGAGTCTGCATTCTATGCACATGCACAGATCAAGATTTCAGCTCAGTGAATCACTGCAGGTGATTTAGCATTTAACTGTGTAGTGTTATTATGCACCTTGCGTGTGGCAGCCCTGAACTGTTGCCCCTTGGGTCTGGTGAGCTAAAGGAAAGAAGAGGGGGGCCCCGGCTGCTAGTGTGTCCTCTTTGCTTCTGCTCACTGGCCTCTATGCACTAGTAGAGGCACTAATACCCTGATGTCAGCCCTGCGAACATAACACTAACTGTAAAAAAGCTGAAGTTGAATAGAGGATGGCTTCTACACATGGATAATGATCCTAAACACACATCAAAATCGACAAACAATTACCTCAAAAGGCGCAAACTGAAGGTTTTTCAATGGTCCTCACAGTCCTCTGATCTGAACATCATTGAAAATCTGAAGCTAGACCTCAAACTAGCAGTGCATGCAAGATGACCCAGGAATCTCACAGAACTGGAAGAATGGATGAAAATCCCTCAAACAAGAATCAAAAGACTCTTGGCTAGCTACAATAAGCGTTTACAAACTGTGATACTTGCAAAAGGGGGTGCTAATAGGTAATAATCATGCAAGGTGCCCAAACTTTTGCATCGGCCCATTTTTGTTTTTGTAATTTTTTAAAATGAAAAATATATATACAACTCTGGCAAAAATTAAGAGACCACTGCAAAATTTTCAGTTTGTCTGATTTTTCTCTTTATAGATATATTTTTGAGTTAAATTTAAATTGTTCTTTTATTCTATAAACTACTGACAACATGTTTCCGAAGTTCCAAGCAATAACTTCTGTATTTATTTTCTGAAAATGAGAAATGGTCAAAAGAACAAAAAAATGCATTGCTTACAAACCTCAAATAATGCAAAAAAACAAAGTTCATATTAATTTAGAAACAACAATACTAATGTTTTAACTCAGGAAGAGTTTAGAAATCAATATTTTGTGGAATAACCATGATCTTTAATCACAGCTTTCTTGCATCTTGGCGTGCTTTCCACCAGTTTTTCTCACTGCTTTTGGGTGACCTTATGCCACTCCTGGTACAAAAATTTAAGCAGTTCTTCTTTGTTTGATGACTTGTGACTATCTGTATTCCTCTTGATTACATTCCAGAGGTTTTCAATGGGGTTCAGGTCTGGAGATTTGGCTGGCCATGACAGGGCTTTGATGTGGTGGTCCTTCATTCACACCTTGATTGACCTAGCTGTGTGGCATGGTGCATTGTCCTTTTGAAAAAAAAAGTTTTCAGAGTTGAGGAACATTGCCTGAGCAGAAGGAATGAACTGTTTTTTCCAGGATAACCTTGTATGCGGCTTGATTCATACGTCCTTTGCAAAGATTAACCTGCACAATTCCAGCCTTGCTGAAGCATCCCCAGATCATCACTGATCCTCCACCAAATTTCACAGTGGGTCAGGGCCGGTTTTAGACAAAGTGGGGCCCTAGGCAAAAATTTAAAGTGGGGGCCCCAAATGATAACATTGCACTGTGGCCCCCATATTTAGGGGCCTTATATAGGCCAACAGGTCTGCCACTATTAGCTGTACGCAGGGGCGTTGCTAGGGTCAGAAAAGATTGGGGGCCCAAGACAAAGAATTGCCCCCAACCCCCTCTTAATTTTTTTTTAACTCTTCAGATAAAACAGTGGTAACTCTCTGAGAATAGATAATGTAGTAGATGTCACCTGCAGTCCTATGTAACACCACAGATAACACAGTGATATCTGAGTACAGATAATGTAGTAGATGTCACCTGCAGTCCTATGTAACACCAGAGATAGCAGTGATAATTCTCTGAGTACAGATAATTTAGTATATATCACATGCAGTCCTATGTAACACCACAGATAGACATAGCGTTTCAGAGTAAGACTATGTTCACATGCAGCATTTTTTTTTCAGTAGTTTCTTTGAGCAATTTTTTTCACCCGTAGAAAGCAATGAAAAAGTTTAAAAAATGCTGCAAATGTTGCAATGTTGTTTTTCGCTGCGTTTTTTGTGACTAACGCTAACTTTATTAAACATGTGCTGTAGACAAAATGCATACTGTAAAAAACAAACAACAAAAGCTCTAAAGGTACTGTCACACAGTGCAATTTTGATCGCTACGACGGCACGATCCGTGACGTCGCAGCGTCGTATGATTATCGCTCCAGCGTCGTAGACTGCGGTCACACGTTGCAATCACGGCGCTGGAGCGATGCCGAAGTCCCCGGGTAACCAGGGTAAACATCGGGTTACTAAGCGCAGGGCCGCGCTTAGTAACCCGATGTTTACCCTGGTTACCAGCGTAAACGTAAAAAAAACAAACAGTACATACTTACATTCCGGTGTCTGTCCCCCGGCGTTCTGCTTCTCTCCACTGTGTAAGCGCCATAGCCGGAAAGCAGAGCGGTGACGTCACCGCTGTGCTCGCTTTCCGGCCGGCAGGCGCTCACAGTGCAGAGAAGCTGAGACGCCGGAGGACAGACACCGGAATGTGAGTATGTACTGTTTGTTTTTTTTACGTTTACGCTGGTAACCAGGGTAAACATCGGGTTACTAAGCGCGGCCCTGCGCTTAGTAACCCGATGTTTACCCTGGTTACAAGCGAACACATCGCTGGATCGGTGTCACACACAACGATCCAGTGATGTCAGCGGGAGATCAAGCGACGAAAGAAAGTTCCAAACGATCTGCTACGACGTACGATTCTCAGCAGGGTCCCTGATCGCTGCTCCGTGTCAGACACTGCGATATCGTAACGATATCGCTAGAACGTCACGAATCGTACCGTCGTAGCGATCAAAATTGCACTGTGTGACAGTACCCTAAGGGTGTGTGCCCACAATCAGAAAACGCTGCGGGTCGGCTGCTGTGTACTTGTGCAGTGTCCAACCCGCAGCAGCCAGATGTTACAGTATAGTGGATGGGATTTCAAGAAATTCCATCTCTACTATGCGTGCACCGACACCTGCACCTCACCCACAGTGACGGACATGGGGCGCGTCTGTCCAGGCTGCAGCATGTCAATTTATATGGCGCAGACGCGAGTCTCCACAAGAGAAATCTCACCCGTGCAATGTATAGGACGCAGGGATTCCACACGGTTCAATGAACACATGCGGAGTCACCTGTGTTCAAAACATGGCAGCACTTTGGACGCAGCACATGTCCACTGCATCCAAAGGGCTGCCATTTCCGGATCCTCTGCACATACCCTAAACAAATGGGTGTTTTGAAAGCAGTGTTTTTACTGCCAAGAGAGCAGGCTTTGGCTACAAAAAAAAAATGCACCCAAAACGCTGATTCCTATGCACACCTGTACTATATGTGTATAGTTTACCCATATTATTTCATGTTGGAATTCATTTATTTCTATATAATAAATACCCTGATTCAGCAGACAATATCCCTGTCTTGTGTCATCCAGACAGTAGTGACAGGAGGTCGCCCTGTCAGATTACCAGCAGTGATTTAGTGACTGGTCAGAGCCTATGCTGATCCCTGCTGTATGTGACTGTGAAACCTGATCCTACAGCAAACAGCACAGAGCTTCGGGACCACATGAGTAAATCACTGCACTGAGGGGGTTTCAAGGGGGGTTTGGGAGAGACGCTCTGGGACTGCTGCTTCACTGCTGTACACCCTCTGGGCACTTCATACAGGGGCTGCAGAGGCAGGGGGCCCCCTTTCTAGGTGGGGGCCCCAGGCGTCTGCCTGGTCTGCCTGTGCCAAACACCGGCCCTGCAGTGGGTGCAAGACACTGTGGCTTGTATGCCTCTCCAGGTCTCCGTCTAACCATTAGACCATCAGGTGTTGGGCAAAGCTGAAAATTAGACTCCTCAGAGAAGATTACCTTACTCCAGTCCTTTATGGTCCAGTCCTTATGGTCTTTGGCAAACTTCAGCCTGGCTCTCCTTTGCTTCTCATTGATGAAAGGGTTTTTTCTAGCTTTACATGACTTGAGTCCTGCCTCTAGGAGCCTGCTACGAACTGTTCTTACCATGCACTTCACCCCAGCTGCCATTTGCCATTCCTTTTGTAGGTCACTTGATGTCATCCTACGGTTGCTGAGCGACATTTGAATAAGATGATGGTCATCTCGGTCAGTGGAGATTCGTTTTCGCCCTCTGCCGGTCTATAGCTTTGTTGTCCCCAATGTCTGCTGCTTGACCTTGTCGTAATGGACTGCCATCTTAGAAAATTTAAGGATGGAGGCAACATGATGCTCACTGTGTCCCTCTGCTAGTAAAGCCAGAATTGAGTCCTTCTTTTCCTCACTCAAGACTTTTCTTTTCAACTCCTTTGGCATGGTTAAAAGTTATTTTTTCATTCCTATAACTTTTGGGATATTACTAGCACTTGTTTTGCCATCCAGCCTGTCCTACTGCAAGAGGATTGTGAACACCACAGCAGTGTTTTTTATACTTTTCCTCGTTAAATAAGATTTAGTTCATGTGATTGGAGCGCCCCCACACCGCCGCTGGGCCGAGGGGTACCCGGTACCGGGCCGCAGAGTCTCTGTTCTGGGGGGTTGTCACGGTGACTAGACCCGGTCCGTGGCCCTGCCGGTCAGTGGGGAACGTCCGGTGCAATGAGTGATGATAATGGTGCAGTTGTGGGGTGCAGGCCGCGGTAAATAACGAGGACACCAGGTTGCAGTCTCTTTACCTCTTTACTGAAGGTTTTAGAGTCCTCAGTCCAGAGCACTGTTACCAGGGCTGTCAGAGACCGGCCGGTCCAAAGACACATCAGGAGTTCTCTTTACAGGTGGGAATCAGTATCTACCTTCTAGCGCTGGGTGTTGTAGTTCTTCCCTGCTGAGCTCCCGGGATAGTCCTCACAACTGGTTCTGTCTATCTCTGATGTTTGTTCTCTCCGTCCTCCAGATGATATGGTAGGACGCACCCGTATGACGGGGTAGGCCTGGAGTTCTTCCGGGACCCTAGAGTCGCCCCTCTCCCACAGCTGCCTCCGTTGTCTGCTTAGGTGTTAAGTGAGACAGCCAACCTGTAATTGGCTGCCCTGCCGTGGTTTGCAGTGTACTTAAAGTCTCTTACTTGCTCGGCGTTCCGGCCACCGACTGTTTGCGCCTCAGAAGGATGTTGCCTCGGTCTAACAGCACGACTCCTTCTGGTCCCAATTCCTCTTTACTGTATTCCCGTTGTGCACTGGTTAGTTCTGCTCTGAGGAGTCTGCCAGGATCCCATCCCTGACAGGTCCTCTCACTAGCTCTTCCCAGCTACTTCTCTCCGTCTTCCTGTCCAACCCCCAGTTTTACCAGAGTGTGAGGAGTGGCCTACTAGATAGGACCACCCCCCCTGGTGGCCGGAGTGTGAAGTGTAGTGAGGTGTTACCTGATCAGAGAAACTCCTTTAGTGCAATCAGATGTACCACAGCTCCCCATAGTGGCGGAGCCACAGTACTGCAACGACCAGGACTCTGGGGCGCTGCACTCCCCCCCGGTTAAATCCAGTACTCCGGGACTGGGAAAACAAGAACAACAATACATGTTAGCAGGGAACACACAAAATTTTGAAATAGCATAAACAATTAAACATAACAGCGCTTCCCTTTATGGGAGGTGAGAACTCTTGAACGTTGCGAAAATTAGGTCATGCACAGTTTATGACTCTCAGTTCAGTGGTTGAAACAGCGGGGGACCCCGGGTAAACAAAGGGGTCCCCCTGTTTGAAGGTTTTTGAGCAATTCACCGTCCATTACTCTATTGTCCATTTTAAAACCTGTAACAAAAGATATGCACACAAACAATTTCAACTGAATAGCAGCCCTTATTAATACCTCCAAGTTTTGTAGCGGAGGGGAGTTTGATTTTGAGTGCTGCGTGTGGACCTTCGCAGCGCAGGGGTTGCTATTGGCCTAACAGGGCCCGCTATGCTTGCTACTGCTGGTGTAGTGCACTGCCTTCTAGCTACACTTCTAGTGAGTCTGGGTAGCACTGGCAGGTTGGGGCTCTCAGAGCTGCTGCTATCAACAGTGGGTACAGCAGGTTCACCGATAGCAGAGGGAGGATTTGACGGTTCAACGGTCGGCATGGCATCTTCAGGTAAGGCTTGTTGAGGTTGCGGGACCGGATGATCTGGTACCACCATTGTTTCTGGTGGGTCCGGCTGTTGAAACATTAGAACAGGTACCACGATGGCTTGATTTATCTGAGTCCAGGACTGGGGAAAGTCACCAAGGACGATGTGGATCATCTTCTCCTTTTCCACTGGTGGGGAGATTTCTGGGGCCATGTCCCTCTCTCTCAACTTATCGGGGCAGACCTTAAGGTGATCCCTGGATACCGCTGTCGAAGTCTCCCCTCTGTCCTTGCTGATGAGACAGACCTTTGTGTTATCGAAGTCGGATGGCAGGATGGTATACGGTTCCGCTTCCCATTGGTCATCGAGCTTGTGTAATCTCCTCTTTCGTTTAAGTACTTGTTCACCAGGGGACAGGGGAATCGCAGGAGCGTGTTGGTTGTAGTCCCTTTCTTGTTTCTGCCTAGCCTGGGCGAGACTTCTTTCTACACACTCCCGTACCTCGCGGTACCTTCGCTGCCTTTCTGCATCCCAATCGGCATCCGGCGAGGTATCTTCGGGTACTAGGACCCCCATGTCCAGATCAACGGGTAATCGACTAGATCTTCCTCGCATCAGGTACGCTGGAGTACAGTTGGTGGAACTTACTGGGATGTGATTGTACATATCCACCAAGTCAGGCAACTTTATTGGCCACAGGTTCCGTTCCTCCACAGGCAAGGTCTTCAATAAATCGATTACCACTTGGTTCATCTTCTCACACATCCCGTTGGTTTGAGGATGGTACGGTGTGGTTCTGATCTTCTTACACCCGTACAGTTGACAGAATTCTTGGAACACTTCCGCTTCGAATGCAGGTCCCTGATCAGTCAGTACCTTCTCTGGGTAGCCATGGGGCCTACAAAAGTGCTGCTGGAAGGCCCTGGCGGCAGTCCTGGCCGTTAGATCCTTGACAGGTACAACCACCAAAAACCTGGAGTAGTGGTCCACGATGGTAAGGGCGTAGATATAGCCCGACCGGCTAGGTGTCAGCTTCACATGATCCAGCGCGACCAGTTCGAGCGGCCGTTTGGTGATGATAGGCCGCAGGGGAGCCCGTTGACTGTCACGATCCTTCCTGCGCAGACTACATGGACCACACTCCCGACACCACTTCTCAATGGTTCTCTTCATGCCAATCCAATAGAACCTCCCTCGGAGTAGCCTTTCTAGCTTCCTCCATCCGAAGTGTCCGGCTCCATCATGGTAGGCTCCCAGAACCATGGGCGCATCTCGCCTTGGCACCACTATCTGCCACACCAATTCATGAGTACGTGGGTCGATGCTCCTCCTGCACAACTTGCCATCATGGATAAACAGTTTGCTTCTCCCCTTCCACAGCTGTTGGGTTTCTTGTGGGTCATCTGGGCCAGGGTGCAACCCTGCCTGCGTCAAGAGCTCTTTCACCCGACGGACCGCGGGGTCGCCATCCTGGGTTTCCGCCCACCCGTGATGGGGCAGGGGATTCAGCGTGGCATCCGGTTGGTTCTTGTGCCTGTTCTTCACATGATGGGAGTTCTGAGTGGCTTTGGGGCGATGGAATGCAGGCAGCTCCACCTCTTCAAGTGCCTCCGGGTCTTCTCCCGCTTCTGGCAAATTGGGCATTCGGGACAAGGCATCGGCATTGGTATTCTCGTGTCCTGCCCGGTACTTGATGGTGAAATCGTAGTTGGACAGCCGGGCCATCCATCGCTGTTCCAAGGCCCCGAGTTTGGCAGTATCCAGATGCGTTAGCGGATTGTTGTCCGTGAAGACGGTGAATTTCGCGGAGGCCAGGTAGTGTTTGAACCTCTCTGTCACTGCCCAGACAATGGCAAGGAATTCCAGCTTAAAGGAACTGTAGTTGTCAGGGTTCCTTTCCGTGGGATGGAGTTTCCTGCTGGCGTAAGCGATCACCCTTTCTTTGCCTTTCTGGACCTGAGACAGCACGGCTCCTAATCCCACATTGCTGGCATCTGTGTAGAGCACAAACGGTTGGTCGTATTCGGGGTAAGCCAGTACCTCTTCTCCCGTCAGTGCCGACTTCAAACAGGTGAAGGATCCCTCCAGCTCCTCGTTCCAATCAAATGGGGTGTTCCTCCCCTTGGTCTTCTTTGGTTGGCCCACCAACAGGTTTTGCAAGGGTGCGGCCTTCTTGGTGAAGTCCTTAATGAACCTCCGGTAATAGCCTACCAGCCCGAGGAACTGCCAGACTTCGTGGAGGTCACTGGGCTTTGGCCAGTCCTTGATCACTGTGACCTTGTCGGGGTCTGGGGCCACTCCTTCAGCGCTCACCACATGGCCCAGGTACTGCACTTTAGGTTTCAGCAGATGACACTTGGACGGTTTCACCTTTAAGCCGAAGTTGGACAGGGCTTCAAACACCTCGGCCAGGTGCTTCAGATGGTCTTCGTAGGTCTTAGAGAAGACAATGACATCATCCAAATACAGCAGCACAGTTTCAAAGTTCATGTGTCCTAGGCAGCACTCCATCATCCTCTGGAACGTCCCGGGAGCATTGCACAATCCGAAGGGCATGTAGTTGAACTCGCAGAGACCCATTGGTGTCGTGAAGGCCGTCTTCTCTTTGTCCGCCTCCGCTACAGGAACCTGCCAGTACCCACTGGTGAGATCTAAGGTAGAGAAGTAGTTAGCAGATTTTAAGGCCGCCAGAGACTCCTCTATCCTGGGCAGTGGGTATGCGTCCTTATGTGTAATGCGATTCAACTGCCTGTAATCAACACACATCCTCATTGTACCATCTTTCTTTTTAACAAGGACTAACGGAGCTGCCCAGGGGCTACAGCTGTCTCTCACCACCCCAGCCTCCTTCATTTCCCGCAACATGTCCTTGGCACACTGGTAATGAGCTGGGGGTACAGGGCGATATCTCTCTTTTATGGGTCGGTGATCTCCCGTGGGGATGTGATGTTGGATCCCTTTCACCTGCCCAAAATCTAAGGGGTGTTTGCTGAATACCTGCTCGTACTCGTGTACCACCCTGTAGGCTTCCTGTTTTTGATGGGATGGGGTAGAGTCAGTGCCCACATGCAATTCCCGACACCAGTCTTTCAAGTGCTCTGCAGAACCTTTGTTCTCCGCCACGTTTGACGGGACCAAGGGTTCAGGTGTCTGAATCACACTATTATTGACAGTGAACAGTTTGGCGAGCGTGGTATACTTGGTGAGGTGAACCTCTTCCTCCAGTAGGCCTATTGTCTGAATATACGGGTTCTACCAAGGCCTGGTAGTCCTTACCCCTGAGGCCTATGGCTGCCCGACACCATATTAACATCTCACTCCTGGGGGGTATCGCGATGGGGTTTGAATCACTCACAGTGACACGACCAATCTCACCACCAGTCAGCTCTACCCGCTGTCTCCGCATCAGAGCTCTGATTTCCTTCTGCAGGGCACGTTGCTCACTGTGGCCAGCGGTTTCTGCCACCTGTTGCAACAAAACAATAACTTCTGCAAGACAATTTTCTATAACATTAGTACCAAGAGTCATCATGGGATTACATTCTCGACGATCAATATCAACAATCACAATCCCTTGGGCTTTCAATTCCACCCGCCCCACCTTGATGATGACCTCCTTATACCCCACTTGTGGCAACGGCTGACCATTACTGGCTATTATGGTGAAATCATCGTCAGGGCCACGAGTAATATCAGCGTCCTCCCAATACCATTTATAAAGCACGTAAGGTATAGTCGTCACCTGAGAACCGGTGTCCAGCAAAGCGTTCAAGGGGATTCCATCAATCACTACAGGGAGAACTGGTCGTCCTCCAATATACTTGGTTCTCCAATGCTGCGGTCCTGACCGTCCTACTCCTGGGGGTTGGCCCTTTGCCCCAGGGGTTGCTCGTTTAAAGGACAGTACCTTGCAAGGTGGCCCACCTGGTGACATCGGCGGCAGACGGGTCGTCCGTCCTGATGGAAGCGATTGCTGTCCCGGCCTCTGGTCGGTGGGGTCCTCTTCTGTCGCGTCCAGGGGACATCTTCTGGTCCGGAGGCTAGCTGGATCTTTTCTTTGGGGGCCTCCTGTAGGGACTGCACCGTCCGGGCTAGGGCAGCAACGCTCTTGGTTAGCTCTTGCATCTGGAGGCGAAGTCCTGCAGGGGAGTCGTCCTCGAAGCTCTGGGCGTCGGCCTCCGCGGCAACTGGGGTATCCGATGCCACCTCCTGGTGGTATGTGAGAGCGGGGCGCCTGGGTGGCATTGCACGGCTGGGCTGTCGCTCCTGCAATGCCTGGATAGCCTTATCTTTGAATTGCGCAATAGTTAAGTCTGGATTTTGCATGGCCAGGAAGTGCAATTGGCCCCGCTGGTGACTGCACAGGAGCCCCTCAATGAACCGCTCCTTCAGAAGTTTATCCTCATCTTTCATGCTGCCGGGGTCACTCTGCTTAATGGCCCGCATCGCCTCTTGGAGATTAAGGGCATAGTCCCGTAAGCTATCCTGCGGCCTTTGTTTGCATCCATAGAAAGTCAGTTTAATTTCTGTAGCAGTGCGAGTATCGAAGGTGACTTTAAGCTTTGCAAAAATCTGTTGTGCAGTTCCCTTATCCTCGGCGGGCCAGGACTTCAATTCTCTCAGAGCCACCCCAAAGAGTTGGCCGGTTATCATATGAACCTTCTGAGGCTCTGTCAGGGGATAGAGCTCGAGCAGGCTGCAGAGCCCTTCTTTAAAGTCAGTGAATGTATGCGACTCCCCAGAGTATCGTGGGAGCCAGGCCGCTCCGGGCAGGTACGGCATGGAGAAGGGCATTATGGCTTTTGTGTTAGCGGCAGTGTCCGAATGGCTGAGGGGAACAGCGGATTCTGCGGCAACCGGTGGTGGTATTAGGGCCGCGGCTTCACTCGCTGCGGGGACCGGAGCTGCCCCTGCGTCCGCGGCTGCGGCCGCCACCTCCTCTCCTCCCGACTCGGACATGGCTGTCCCTTCCTCCCACTAACCTGCTGGAGGTCGGAGTTCCTCTTCCGGGATTGGCGCCTTACTGCGCTTTCCGTTCCGCGCTTCTTTTGGCTGGTTAAGCTAAGGCTCCTCCCTCCGTGCGCGGCAATGACGAATTTGGCGGTAAATGGCAATACACAGTCCAAGCACAATAAATCACAGTTCCAAGGCACACATGACCTGATTCTTCAGGCTTAAGTAGATCCTGTTCGTGACGCCAAGTTGGAGCGCCCCCACACCGCCGCTGGGCCGAGGGGTACCCGGTACCGGGCCGCAGAGTCTCTGTTCTGGGGGGTTGTCACGGTGACTAGACCCGGTCCGTGGCCCTGCCGGTCAGTGGGGAACGTCCAGTGCAATGAGTGATGATAATGGTGCAGTTGTGGGGTGCAGGCCGCGGTAAATAACGAGGACACCAGGTTGCAGTCTCTTTACCTCTTTACTGAAGGTTTTAGAGTCCTCAGTCCAGAGCGCTGTTACCAGGGCTGTCAAAGACCGGCCGGTCCAAAGACACATCAGGAGTTCTCTTTACAGGTGGGAATCAGTATCTACCTTCTAGCGCTGGGTGTTGTAGTTCTTCCCTGCTGAGCTCCCGGGATAGTCCTCACAACTGGTTCTGTCTATCTCTGATGTTTGTTCTCTCCGTCCTCCAGATGATATGGTAGGACGCACCCGTATGACGGGGTAGGCCTGGAGTTCTTCCGGGACCCTAGAGTTGCCCCTCTCCCACAGCTGCCTCCGTTGTCTGCTTAGGTGTTAAGTGAGACAGCCAACCTGTAATTGGCTGCCCTGCCGTGGTTTGCAGTGTACTTAAAGTCTCTTACTTGCTCGGCGTTCCGGCCACCGACTGTTTGCGCCTCAGAAGGATATTGCCTCGGTCTAACAGCACGACTCCTTCTGGTCCCAATTCCTCTTTACTGTATTCCCGTTGTGCACTGGTTAGTTCTGCTCCGAGGAGTCTGCCAGGATCCCATCCCTGACAGGTCCTCTCACTAGCTCTTCCCAGCTACTTCTCTCCGTCTTCCTGTCCAACCCCCAGTTTTACCAGAGTGTGAGGAGTGGCCTACTAGATAGGACCATCCCCCCTGGTGGCCGGAGTGTGAAGTGTAGTGAGGTGTTACCTGATCAGAGAAACTCCTTTAGTGCAATCAGACGTACCATAGCTCTCCATAGTGGCGGAGCCACAGTACTGCAACGACCAGGACTCTGGGGCGCTGCATGATCACCTAATCAGCACATTAAGTAGAATGAGGTGCACTCTGGTTGGATTTCAACTGACACTTGAATGGAATGGCCGTCAGACATGTAGAGAAGCTGATTTTTATAAAACTGATAAGTAACCTCGTAATTTTTGGGGGTACTCGGTACCGGGTCCCTCTGTCTCGGTTCTGGGGATGTCACGGTGGCCCGACCCGGTCCGTGGCCCTGCTAAGGGGTGCCAAATTAGAGGAATAGTTTGTCAAGTGTTCGTGACGCCACCTGTGGTATTCGGTCAGGGTGACCGACGCTGCTAGGTGTCTGCTGGGGTGATGGAATGGCAGCTAGATGTTATACCTTCCCACAGGTGAAGTATGTCCCCAGGGCTTCCCAGTAAGGTGGATGATGATGGTGTAGGTCGCAGTAAATAACGAGGACACAGGGTTGCAGTCTCTTTACCTTTTACTGTAGACTCAGCGTCCACAATCCAGAGCACTGCTAACAGGGCTGGCTGAATCCGGCCGGTCCAAAGGCACATCCAGAGTTCCCTTTGCAGGTGGAAATCAGTAGCTTTTCTACTAGCGCCTGTGTGTTGTAGTACTTCCCTGCTGAGCACCACGGAATAGTCCTCACAACTGTCGTGTATGTTTCTTATCTTCTCTCTCTGTGTCCCCCAGATGATATGGATAGGATGACCCGTATGACGGGGTAGGCCTGGAGCTATTTTATAGGGACCCTAGAGACGCCCCTCTCCCACAATTTGCCTCCGTTGTCTTCATTAGGTTAAAGGTTGGGCAGCCAACTTGGAATTAACTGTCCTGTCGTTGTTTGAAGTAATGGGTAGAGCCTATTACTCCCTCGGTGTTCCGGCCACCGGCTACACGCCTCAGAAGGATGTTGCCGATCTTAAGGCAGGACTCCTCCTGGTATTATCTCCTTGTGCTGTGATCTCGTTTCTCACTTCTCCACAATATACTCCGCTTCTTGTCCTTTCTTAGGATGCTGCCGCAATGAGGTGCAGGCGCAGCTCCGTAACGTTCTATCTCTTGCTAAGTCTCTGCCAGGATCCCACCCCTGACAGGGCCCTCTGTCTACAGCTCAGATGTTCCTCCTTCTCTCCCTGTCTGCCTGACAGGTCCTTCCTGGGTCTCACCCAAACAGCTTTCTCTCCAACTTCCTATCCAACCCCCAGTGTTACCAGAGTGTGAGGAGTGGCCTACTAGATAGGACCTTTCGCTCCCCCTGGTGGCCGGAGTGTGAAGTGTAGTGTGTGACTGTGATACCTGGTCAGGTGAACTCTTTTAGTACCATCAGACGTACCATCACTCCCCCTGGTGGAAGAGCGACAATACTGCAATGACCAGGACTCTGGGGTGCTGCACATATACTGTATATATATATATATATATATATATATATATATATATATATATATTTGGCCTAAAATACAAAGGAAATGCGTCATCTATAACATTAGGCCTTTTAAAGATCATTTCATCTTCAACTTGCTTAACTGCTCATAATAACAGTAATTTTGACCAGGGGTGCCCAATCTTTTACATGCCACTGTATCTATTAATTTTGCACACCTTGTACACATAAAAAACAGTAATTTCTTGAATGCATTTTATTCTGGTACATATAACACAGACAGCACAGGGATGTAACATGGATAGCATGTATTTAAATTAACCCTTGTCATCCGAAAAAAATGGACATGTCTCAGTGTGGTTTACATAGACACACGGTCCATGTGAAAACACGGACATGTGAAGATCACCATAGGATTTAATAGGTATGTGTGGATATGTGTCTCTGGTTCGTGTAAAAAACGAATGCTACAAATACCAGAGACACGCACATGTGAAGGGGCCTAAAATGGGATTTGTGTGGGATATTGTGGTTTCTTAGCTAGTGAAAAAGGAAGAAGCTTAATGTGTCCATTTATAATTTTGTAAACTTTAAACAGGAGGTTCATTTACAAGTTAGATCAAACAAAATTCATCATCAGTCATGGCTTCTATAAAAAATTAAGTCACGAAACCAGTGTGAGTCAAGTGTTTCTTTAAGGGTATATTCCCCTGGGGTTAATACAGATCTGATTTTTCACTATATATTTCAGTGCGGAAAAGACTCTACTTATTTTTGTAGCCTTTGTGAATGAGATTTTAAGGAATGTCATCCGCATTGTGGGAAAAAGTCATCAGCCTAAATTGACTGGGGAATGGAAGTTTACGGTACGGCTATCACTGAGGTTTCCACCATTTGTAATGAAGAGGGTGAAATATGTGGACAATCTACACTTATTCTGCAATGGACTTTCTGCCATTATACCATTGCTGAAAAGCTGCAGTACATATGGCATGTGGGAATGTCCACCTATTATACCTTTTGATATTATAATCCTGGTTGTGATATATCCATCCCTGTAATTATAGCATTATTAGATTGATAAAATAGGTGAGGATCCTCAGATACTCTGCTGACAATGGAGACCAGCCAAGGTGAGCACCACCCAAACAAGTCCCATTGCTGATACTTTGGTCAATACAGGGAGGCAACCAAGAAAAAATGGATCCCTTTTAGTTGGTTAATTCATACCTGACATAAGCTTAGTTATAATTACTGTGTATTATTAACAGATAACATATTAGCAATTCTGTAGAAATTCTACTTATGAAGGGTAATAATGGCTTCAGCTGGGAAGTTTCTTCCGTAGCCTACCCCCAGCTGCTACTCTGTATTCTAGAGCTGCTCGCCTGTCACTGTAATGTAAAGTAATAGTGTATCAGTGGCAGCTGAGATGGGAAAGAGGACCAGAGGGAATAAGCTGAGGCAACGAGAAAGATGCAAAAATATACAAGGCAGGATTTCTCGCAGAACTGTAGACAGTCGTTAAGGAGAACGCTTTGACATCCACGTGAGCAAACACCTGCTCTCTTAATGCAGCCATCTAAGCAAGTAACCCACTGAGAGAGGTTTGTGGGATTGAGAATATACATCAAGCCAGTAAATGCTGAACTACATTATCACATGCTGCATATTGCTAGGTGAGAAGTGTAGTAGACAAAGGTAATTCCAAAAGCCCCTCATTATTTACTGCACACGTAGCACATATACACAGATAACGCTTCTTACATTGTATTGCCCATTATACAGTAATATTTGGCAGATTATAGAAAACACAATTTTACTTCCATTTAAAATAATTTTCAACTAAACACTTGGCAGGCGGCAGAACTGAAATTCCTAAATACAGGTTGTTACAGTCCAGATGCACTGGAAGGTTTAGCATATCTGTTGTAGGTAATGGCTGGAAATAAACGCCTGCATCGTAACATTTACACACTTGGGTTGGATTAGACTTTAGATTTCCATTTCAGCACAGTTTCTGTTTTGCACATTGCAGGTTATTAGTGTATCTGGACCAAAAAGACTTCACTGTAGCATTCCCAATGTATACTTCTCACATAGCAGGGGTGCTGCATAAAGCTACAAAGGGTTAAGCACGCACCTACATCTCAAACCTACTGCTTCTGTCAATGTAATCTGCGGTTACATTTTGCAGCATGAGCATGAGATTTCTTAAACGCTGATGGTCTGTGCCTGCATGTAAAAAAAACCAGCCACTTTTCTGCAAGTGATTGGCATCAATTCAAAAGACAGTTTAACTGGCAACACATAGTGCTGCGCGAGACTTTGTATGCGATCGGACCACAAATAGTAATTGTGCCCCAACATAATTATCCCACATCATCCAATCTCCCCACTCCATTATATTCATTGATAAAATTATTTAATATGACCAAACCAGAGTAGTAACTAGACTCTGATCGGCCCCTGTACAAAGTTTGGACCTGGGTCTTCCCCGGCATGTTGGTCAGATGTATGGGCCTTTTTGTGTTCTAAATACCATAAAGACATACATGATAACCCCCCTACCCCTTCTTTATGTAGTAATGTCCTGCATCCTGTACTAACGTCTCCCATCCTGGGCCCTTCCAGGTATATACAGCTCTGGCAAAAATAAAGAGACCACCACATCAAAACCCTGTCATGGGCAGCCCAATCTCCAGACCTGAACCCAATTGAAAACCTCTGCAATATAATCAAGAGGATGTTGGATAGTCATAAGCCATCAAACAAAGAAGGACTGCTTACATTTTTGTGCCAGAAGCAGTGTGAAAGACTGGTGGAAAGCATGCCAAGACGCATGAAAGCTGTGATTAAAAATCATGGTTATTCCACAAAATATTGATTTCTGAACTCTTCATGGTTCATATGTCCCTAATCCTGGGGCCCTTCCTGCAATATATGACCTCAAGCCTGGTATATATGTCCCCCATTCTGGTATATACCGTATGTTCCCCATCCTGGCATATATGTCCCCCATCCTGGGCCCCTCTTTGCTATATATGTATGCAATTGTAGGCACCTTCATTGTATATATGTTCCTTGTTCTGCATATAAATATAATTCCTTCCCAACTTCCACCACTCCCTCGACGTGCAGCGTCCTCTTTGTTGTCCCCCATCTTGGTATATATGTCCCTAATCCTGAGCTCCTTACTGGTATAAATGTCCCCTTTCTTGGTATCTATTTCAACCATCCTGGTATATATGTTCACTATCCTTGACTCCTTCCTGGTATATATGTCCCCCATACTTGTCCCCTTCCTGGTATATATATCTGCAATCCTGGGCCCCTTCCTGGTGTATATGTACCCAATCCCAGGCACCTTCCTGGTATATATGTCCACCATATTGGTATAAATGGTATATTTGTCCCTCATCCAGGTAGATATGTCCCCCATCAATGGGCCCATCCTGGTATATATGTACCCAATCTTGGTATTTATGTCACCCATCCTGATATATACAGGTGCTTCTCACATATTTAAAATATCATCAAAAAGTTAATTTATTTCAGTTCTTCAATACAAAAAAATGAAACTCATATTATATAGAGTCATTACCAACATAGTGATCTATTTCAAGTGTTTATTTCTGTTAATGTTGATGATTATTGCTTACAGTCAATGAAAACCCAAAAGTCATTATCTCAGTAAATTAGAATTCTTTATAACACCAGTCTCAAAAAATGATTTTAAAATCCGAAATGTTGGCCTACTGAAATGTATGTTCAGTAAATGCACTCAATACTTGGTCGGGGCTCTTTTTGCATCAAATACTGCATCAATGCTATGTAGCATGGAGGCAATCAGCCTGTGACACTGCTGAGATGTTATGGAAGCCCAGGTTGCTTTGATAGCAGCCTTCATCTTGTCTGCATTGTTGGGTCTGGTGTCTCTTGGTTTCTCTATGGGGTTAAGGTCATGTGAGCTTGCAGTACAATCAAGCACAGTGATACTGTTGTTTTCAAACCAGGTATTGGTACTTTTAGCAGTGTGGACAGATGTCAAGTCCTGCTGGAGGTTGAAATATCCATATCCAAAAAGGTTTTCGGCAGAGGGAAGCATGAAATGCTCTAAAATTTCCTGGTAGAAGGCAGTGCTGACTTTGGTCTTGATAAAACACCAGCAGATGACATGGCTCCCCAAACCATCACTGATTGTGAAAACTTTACACTAGCCCTCAAGCAGCTTGGATTATGGCCTCTCTACTCTTCCTCCAGACTCTGGGACCTTGATTTCC
Source organism: Ranitomeya variabilis (assembly GCF_051348905.1). Lineage (NCBI taxonomy): Eukaryota > Metazoa > Chordata > Amphibia > Anura > Dendrobatidae > Ranitomeya > Ranitomeya variabilis. Next base: position 81,645,786 of record NC_135238.1, read on the forward strand.
AAATGAAATGCAAAATTTACTTTCATCAGAAAGCAACATCTTGTACCAATGAGCCAGAGTCAAGTACTTTTTCTCCTTGGCCCAGGTAAGATGCTTCTGGTGTTGTCTATTGGTCATGAGTGGCTTGACACAAGGAATGCGACACTTGCAGCCCATGTCCTGGAAACATCTGTGTGTGGTGGCTCTTGAAGCAATGACTCCAGCAACAGTCCACTCCTAGTGAATCTCCCCCAAATTTTTGAATGACCTTTTCTTAACAATCCTTTGAAGGCTGCGGTTATCCCTGTTGCTTGGTTGCTTGTGCACCTTTTTCTACCACACTTTTTCCTTCCACTCAACTTTCCATTAATATGCTTGGATACAGCACTCTGAACAGGCAGCTTCTTTAGCAACGATCTTTTGTGGCTTACACTCCTTGTGGAGTGTGTCAATCACTGCCTTGTGGACATCTATCACATCAGCAGTCTTCCCCATGATTGTGGAGCCTACTGAAACAGACTAAGGGACCTTTTTTAAATGCTTAGGAAGCTTTTGCAGGTGCTAATTATTCTAATTTATTAAGATAATGACTTTTGGGTTTTCATTGGCTGTAAACCATAATCATCAACATCAACAAAGACGCAGACTTTGGTCCAAACTGCAAAAATATAAGGTATTGCAAAGTGATATCACATGCAATTACAAGCTCTCCTTACAAAGGCATTATAGCTTTTATCTTTAAGTGAGCCATGATGATTACCGTATGTCAGATACATTCGCAAAGATAGGATCCATCAGATTTCCTTAGGGATCCTGTTTTTAATGACATGAATAGATCTGCAGACTTTGCTTTTCTGGTAGTAAAAAAAATACTGGAACTATTGACAAATTAGTATAAAAAACCTCCTTAACTCATAATGTGATTAATTTATTAGATTTTTTTCTCCTACTAATTAATTTCCAGTTTCATAGGCTTTTCAGAGAAGCTGAAGGTATGCTGCCGTCTCTTCATTTAGCTGACTGAAATAGGTCCTGGGGTTCATACTCTCAATGAACAAATATTAAAAAGAAATCTCAATAAGAAACTTTTTTTTTAATTTTTAAACTCAATATTAATATAAAATTATTTATTTTTTAAATTTTTTCGGTTGTTTTCAATTTTATCTGCAACTAGCTGAAGGGCCCGGCATTGCCTGGGCATAGTAAATATCTGTGGTTAGTTATAGCACCTCACTTCTCTTATTTTCCCATCACACCTCTCATTTTCCCCCTCACATCTTTCATTTTCCCCCTCACATCTCTCATTTTCTCCCTCACACCTCTCATTTTCCCCCTCACTCCTCTTATTTCCCCCTCACTCCTCTCATTCCCCCCTCACTCCTCTCATTCCCCCCTAACACTTGTCATTTCAACCTCACTTCTATCATTTTCCAATCACTCCACTATTTTCCCTCACTCCTCTCATTTTGCACTCACACCTTTTCATTTTCACCTCACACCTCTCATTTTCACCTCACACCTCTCATTTTCCCCTCACTATATACATGTTTGTTATCTCCCTTGTATATAGTATACACCTGTATGTCATCTCCTTTATATAGTATATACCTGTATGTCATCTCCCCTGTAAATAGTATATACCTGCTGTATGTCATCTCCTCCTGTGTATTGTATATACCTATGTGTCATCTCCTCCTGTATATAGTATATACCTGTATGTCACCTCTTCTGTATATAGTATATACCTGTATGTCATCTCCTCCTATATATAGTATATACTTGTATGTCATCTCCTGTATATAGTATATACCTGTATGTCATCTCCCCTGTATATAGTATATACCTGCTGTATGTCATCTCCTCCTCTATATACCTATGTGTCATCTCCTCTTTTATATAGTATATAGCTGTATGTCATCTCCTCCTGTATATAGTATATACGTGTGTCATCTCCTCCTGTATATACTGTAGTATATACCTGTATGTCATCTCCTCCTGTATATAGTATATACCTGTAAGTCATCTCCTCCTGTATATAGTATATAGCTGTGTGTCATCTGCTCCTGTATATAGTATATACCTATGTGTCATCTCCCCTGTATATAGTATGTACCTGTATGTCATCTCCTCCTGTATTAGACCTCATTCACACGTTATTTGGTCAGTATTTTTACCTCAGTATATGTAAGCTAATTTGGCAGCCTGACAAATCCCCAGCCAACAGGAAGCCCACCCCCTGGCAGTATATATTAGCTCACACATACACATAATAGACAGGTCATGTGACTGACAGCTGCCGTATTTCCTATATGGTACATTTGTTGCTCTTGTAGTTTGTCTGCTTATTTATCAGATTTTTATTGAAGGGTAATACCAGACTTGTGTGTGTTTTAGGGCGAGTTTCATGTGTCAAGTTGTGTGTGTTGAGTTGCATGTGGCGACATGCAAATAGCGACTTTTGTAAGATGAGTTTTGTGTGGCGACATGCGTGTAGCAGCTTTTTGTGTGTCGAGTTGCATGTGACTGGTTAGTGTAGCAAGTTGTGTGCAGCCAGTTTTGCGCATGGCGAGTTTTGCAAGTGGTGAGTTTTATGTGTGGTGCGTTTTGCATATGTGCAAGTTTTGTGTGAGGCAACTTTTGCATGTGTTGCAACTTTTGTGCATGTGGCAATTTTTCCGCGTGTGCAAGTTTTGCATCTGGCGAGTTTTCCATGAGGTGAGTTTTGCACGTGTGGTGTGGCTAGTTTTGCGTGAGCCTAGCTTTGCATGTGGTGAGTTTTTCATTTGGCGAATTTTGCGCATGGCGAGTTTTGAGTGGTGACTTTTGTGTTTCGACTTTTATGTGGGAAGGTTGGTGTATGTTTGGTGAAATGTGTGCTGAGGGTGGTATATGTGTTTTCTAGCACGTGGTAGTGTGTGGCGCATTTTGTGTGTGTTCATATCCCCGTGTGTGGTGAGTATCCCATGTCGGGGCCCCACCTTAGCAACTGTATGGTATATACAGTTATATGAAAAAGTTTGGGCACCCCTATTAATCTTAAGCTTAATGTTTTATAAAAATTGTTTTTTTGCAAAAGCTATTTCATTTTCATATATCTAATAACTATTGGACACAGTAATGTTTCTGCCTTGAAATGAGGTTTATTGTACTAACAGAAAATGTGCAATCTGCATTCAAACAAAATTTGACAGGTGCATAAGTATGGGCACCTCACCAGAAAAGTGACATTAATATTTAGTAGATCCTCCTTTTGCAAAAATAACAGCCTCTAGTCGCATCCTGTAGCTTTTAATGAGTTCCTGGATCCTGGATGAAGGTATTTTTGACCATTCCTCTTTACAAAACAATTCCAGTTCAGTTAAGTTTGATGGTCGCCGAGCATGGACAGCCCTCTTCAAATGATCCCACAGATGTTCAATGATATTCAGGTCTGGGGACTGGGATGGCCATTCCAGAACAGTGTAATTGTTCCTCTGCATGAATGCCTGAGTAGATTTGTTTCGGTGTTTTGGATCATTGTCTTGCTGAAAGATCCACCCCCTGCGTAATTCAACTTTGTCATTGATTCATGAACATTATTGTCAAGAATCTGCTGATACTGAGAAAATCCACGCGACCCTCAACATTAACAAGATTCCCGGTGCCGGCATGGCCACACAGCCCCAAAGCATGATGGAACCTCCACCAAATTTTACTGTGGGTAGCAAGTGTTTTTCTTGGAATGCTGTGTTTTTTTGCCACCATGCATAACGCCTTTTTGTATGACCAAACAACTCAATCTTGGTTTCATCAGTCCACAGGACCTTCTTCCAAAAAGAAATTGGCTTCTCCAAATGTGCTTTTGCATACCTCAGCCGACTCTGTTTATGGCGTGCTTGCAGAAACGGCTTCTTTCGCATCACTCTCCCATACAGCTTCTCCTTGTGCAAAGTGTGTTGTATAGTTGACCGATGCACAGTGACACCATCTGCAGCAAGTTGATGCTGCAGCTCTCTGGAGGTGGTCTGAGGATTGTCCTTGACTGATCTCACCATTCTTCTTTTCTGCCTTTCTGATGTTTTTCTTGGCCTGCCACTTCTGGCCTTAACAAGAACTGTACCTGTGTTCTTCCATTTCCTTACTATGTTCCTCACAGTGGAAATTGACAGGTTAAATCTCTGAGACAGCTTTTTGTATCCTTCCCCTGAACAACTATGTTGAATAATCTTTATTTTTAGATCATTTGACAGTTTTGAGGAGCCCATGATGCCACTCTTCAGAGGAGATTCAAACAGGAGAACAACTTGCAAGTGGCCACTTTAAGTAGATTTTCTCATGATTGCATACACCTGGCTATGAAGTTCAAAGCTCAATGAGGTTACAAAACAAAAAAAAGTGCTTTAGTAAGTCAGTAAAAAGTAGGTATGAGTATTAAAACAAGAAAATGATAAGGGTGCCCATACTTATGCACCTGTCAAATTTTGTTTGAATGCAGATTGCACATTTTCTGTTAGTACAATAAACCTCATTTCAAGGCAGAAACATTACTGTGTCCAACAGTTATTAGATATATGAAAATATATAAAAATATATAAAATATATAAAATATATAAAAAAAACAATTTTTATAAAACATTAAGCTTAAGATTAATAGGGGTGCCCAAACTTTTTCATATAACTGCACTCTTTGCCGCCATCGCTCTCATTCTTTAAGTCCCCCTTGTTCACAGCTGGCAGCTATCAATTTGCCTCCAACAGTTTTCCTTTCACTTTTTCCCCATTACATAGATAGGGGCAAAATTGTTTGGTGAATTGGAAAGCGCGGGGTTAAAATTTCACCTCACAACATAGCCTATGACGCTCTCGGGGTCCAGATGTGTGACTGTGCAAAATTTTGTGGCTGTAGCTGCGACGGTGCAGATGCCAATTCCGGACACACACACATACATACACACACACATTCAGCTTTATATATTACATAAGTACTGTATATACTCCAGTATAAGCCGACCCGAGTTTAAGCCAAGACCCCTAATTTGGCCACAAAAACTGGGAAAACTTAATGACTCGAGTATAAGCTTAGGGTGGGAAATGCAGCAGCTACTGGTAAATTTCATATATAAAGATACCAATAAAGTAAAATTGATTGAGACATCAGTAGGTTAAATGTTTTTGTATATCCATGTTGAATCAGGAGCCCCATATAATGCTCCATACAGTTCATGATGGGCCCCATACGATGCTCCATAAAGTTCATGATGGGCCCCATAAGATGCTCCATACAAAAATGTGCCCCATTAAATGCTGCACAAAGGATAATAATGGCCCCATAAGATGCTCCATATTAAAATATGCCCCATATAATGCTGCACAAACGTTAATGATGGCCCTATAAGATGCTCCATAGAATAATGTGCCCCATATAATGCTCCATAAATGTTGATGGCCCTATAAGATGCTCCATAGAATAATATGCCCTATATGCTGCTCCATAAAGGTTGATGGCCCCGTAAGATGCTCCATAGAATAATATGCCCTATATGCTGCTCCATAAAGGTTGATGGCCCCATAAGATGGTCCATAGCATAATATGCCCCATATGCTGCTCTATAAAGGTTGATGGTGTTAGGGCTGGCGGAAAGCACCGAGTATATTTAGATATTATTATTGGTGCATTGCAGCCCGGGGTCCACCGTGCAAGAGACCAACCTGCTGCTAGCAAATGGTGGCACAATATGGCAGTAGAAGCAAACTCTGTTACTTCACAGAGTCGAACAGAAGGGAAAACGCTGTGCCCTGTTAGCATCACAGGGGAACACAGCTGCCTAACAGAGCAAAAGCAATCAATGGTCAGGGAGTAGCAAGCACACAAACACTTCCTCTCCGGTGGAGCTGGAATTCTAATGGCTTTACGTCAGCCCTGAATTCACCATACAAACTCCTCACCGGAGGTGACGGTATTTTAGTAGCTTATTTCAGCCGGACCCTGACCACAAGCAGACAAGACCACTGAGTAGCTAAAGCTCATATCATAAGCTGATACTAGCGCATGGCCGTGCGGCCATGCAAAACTTTTATAGCTGCAACAACTTCAGGACCTTCATAGAGGACCAATGGGAGCTGCTACAGTACCTGAGCAACTTCAGGACCTTCCTAGAGGACCAATGGGAGCTGCCACAGTACCTGAATATGTGACCCCCTGACCTCCAATGAGAGGTCTTACCCCGGGTATGCTCAGAAAGGGAAAAGCAGGACTTAGTCCCAGAGATGTCTGCTCGCCGCTGACCAGTACTGGCTACAATGGCTGAGCCTGTAAAGGCAGCAGTAACCATCCACACAGTATCAGGCTGAGCCAGACGCTGGAACCAATGTCTCCGCTGAGCAGGCTCCACTGTGGCTGGAGAAGAATGGGAGACCACAGCGGAGATGGTTCGAGATTCCCCCTGTGCAGAGGTGGGAACTCGATCCATAACATTACCCCTTCCTTGGGCCTCGCTACCCTTGAAAGCAGCAATGAGCTGTGGAGCTCAAATGTGCTCAGCAGGCTCCCAGGACCTGTCCTCTGGGCCATAACCCTTCCAGTTCACCAAATAGAATTTTTTGCCACATGCCACCTTGCACCCCAAAATAGCGTTCATCTCGTAATCGTCCGTAGGTGAACCCGATGTCCCGGCAGATGACTCAGAAAACCGGGACATGTATACGGGCTTCAAGAGGGACAAATGAAAGGTGTCGTGATACCTAGGCATGGAGGAAGGGCCAGACGGTAGACCACAGGGTTAACCTGTTTGAGGACCTTGAAGGGACCCAAGTAGCGAGGTGCAAACTTAGTGGACTCAACTAGCAGCCTGATGTTACGGACGGAGAGCCACACCAAGTCGCCAGGAGCAGAGGTCGGAGCGGGGCGCCGATGTGCAACGGTGAATATCGCATGGCTCACCCTTCCCCATCATACTCACCCTCCTGGCGCGGTCCCGACTTCTCCAATGGTCTCCGGCGAGCGCCAGCAGCTTGTTCCCGTGTTCAGCGGTCACATGGTACCGCTCATTAAAGTAATGAATATGTGCGTCACACCTATGGAAGTGGAGGCGCATCCATATTCATTACTTTAATGAGCGGTACCACGTGACTGCTGAACACAGGAAGAAGCTGCTGCACCAAGGACCATCTGAGAAGCAGGGACATGCAGAGAACGCACCGGGAGGGGGTTAGTGTGATGTGACAGCCGCCACTCCTGCCACTCCCCCTCCCCTGTCGACCCCCTGGGACAATTACTTGAGTATAAGCCGAGCATATATCGGCTTATACTCGAGTATATATGGTAATTAAAAGTGCAAACAATTATGGTATACTTTTCTATGCAGATAGTAGTCAAGTAGGACTCCTGAATGACAATACAAAACTATTGTCTAATTTCAACCTCCATTATAATAGTAAATGTAGGATTTGAGTGATGGTATGACATCTTTTTAGATCTTTTGATGTTCCTAGACAGAGAGGGACAACGGACAAAAGAAAAAAATAAATAAGAAAAATTCTAGGATGTATAACGCAATGTACACATTATTTTACTAAATACCTTCATATAAAATAGCATTGCCACATTAAAATGGTGCACTAACATATACCAGCCCAACTCCAATGGATAAATGAAATGCTATGGATACATTTGGTTTATATGCTGAAGCTTTGGGACATATTCATCTAACATAGTCTCTAAATTTTATGTGAACATAGCCTAATAATGATAAAACCTGCCCTCCCAAATCCCCACATGTAATCACCTCTCTAAAGTGCATGTCATATACTGAGAAGACAAAGCGTGTTATGGTACCATAGTAACACGTGGCACATGGTATCCAAGTGTGTGATGACAGTCAGCATATCAGTAATACCACAGAGAGGGGCAGGTCAGAGAATCTGCTAGGAAGTGCACAGGTTTTGTCTACAGGAGTGCATGTGGAATGCCTGCCAGGGCCATGGGGTACTCGGTACCGGGTCCAGTACTTAAAGGGGATGTGTCACGGAGGCGATGACCCGGTCCATGGCCCTGGGTGCCCAAGTAAAAGGGAATGACCTTTAAATGGGTTTGAACAAAGTTTGTGTTCGTGACGCCACCTGTGGTATTCGGTCAGGGTGACTGACACTGCTTAAAGGGGTCCTATGGGGTGATGTTGTGGCAGCAGAGATGGTATGGCTTCCTTCAGGTGAAGCTGGGTCCCCAGGGCTCCCGGTGTATAGATAGAGATGGTGATTGATGTAGCAAGAAACGGAGGACATGGGTTTGCAGTCTCTTTACCTGGTTTACTGAAGAATTCAGACAGCCACAGTCCAGGATACTGAATCACAGAGGTCAATGGTCCGGCCAGCTTGGAAGTGAGTTGGGAGTCCCCCTTACCAGGTGGGGTTAGAAGCCTTCCATTTAGCGCTATGGTGTAGTCCCTTGCTGCCTTGAGCCTCTCACAAGGTCCTCACGTGTTCTCTCTGTCCTACAGGTTGGTAGGACACTAACCAATATGACAGGTGGCTCGAGCTTTTTTACAGGATCTCTATCATGACCCGGGCTCTCTGTGCCACTGTGTCTTCAGGTGTAAGGGCGGACAGGTGACTTGTAATCCAGCTGTCTTGCTGGTTTCTGCTGTGAGACGTTGAGTCCCTCACAACCCCGGTCTTCTGGCTACTGGTGTCTGCACTCAGTGGGGAGGGAGGTAGCTCAGTCACAGCTAACCCCCCAGTTCTTCACTCTCCTGTGCCTCACTTCCCCTACACACTCACAACAATCTGTTCTGCTTTCTCTTCCCTTGCTCTTTCCAGGAGCTGCAGCACCTCTCGTGGCTGCATGGCCCCTCTCATCCTCTCTCCTCTGTCTCTCTGACAGACTAACTCAAATCACTTTCCCTCCAGACCAATATATATATATATATATATATATATATATATATATATATATATATAGGGGAGCCAACCACAAGCTGGATCAGAGCTCCCTCTTCTGGCCTGAAGTATGAACATGTTGTATGCTTGTGATTACATAAGAGAGATAAGATAAGGGAGATTCTTCCCCATGAGGAAAGCAATGTCACTGTAACAACCAGGAACCTGGAGTGTTACACATGGAAGTCCAATTTCCACTATTTCTCAGTTGCAGCTTCAGAATGTACCATCACTGAACTATAGCCCAGCAGCTTCACTGAAGTGTATCCAAGCTGTCACAGTTGTAACAGTGGTGGGAGCTCATAGATTGTCCCCCGACACGCAAGGGTTAAATGTATTTTATGCTTACGTATGTGGCAAAGGTATGATACCCACTGGGGATGAAGTTGGCTGGGACAGGGTTAACTGTAGTGGCCAGCCAAGTTTGGGAGGGGGAACTGAGAGTCAGTGGCAAGTGCAGGAAATTACAGTTAGTCTGTGTGAGGGCAGCACAGAGTAACGCAGCAGGTCTGAGGCTGCTAGGGACAGCGTAAGCCTAATACTTAGGGCAGTGGATTGCTGCAACCTTGAGATGGACGTCGAGGTCCAACAAATTATCAATGACATGTCACCCAGCTTTCTAAGTTTCCACAGTTATTCCAGAACAAATCTTCACTATGCGGTTACTAAGCTTTTCCAGGCTCAATAACAGTTTCAGGCCATCAATGTTTAAGTCCCAAAAACCCCTTAAAATTTACTTTATCATCTATATGGTAATAACTAACACAAGTTACTTAGTGAGGTTTTTGTTAGCTTTTACCATTCTATTATTATTATTATTATTATTATTATTATTTTAATTAGATATGGTAACTGTTTATTCACATCTCAACTTTGAAATTTCAAAACCAAGAAGGAAAAGTCTTGGAGTTATGGAAATCACAGGATGGATAGAAATGTTAATGATTTGCATGAAAACATAGAAACAAAATGTTCACTATCATTGCATCTAAAGCAAAAGTAGGACTCATCACATCACTGAAGAGGGTTGACTTTCATTCCAGCCTCTATTTCTTCATTTCAGTTTCCAGTCTCCATCTTCACAAACGAACATCAAACCACTTCTACTCCTGGGATTATGGTGTGGAGGGTCATAATATACAGTAGTCAGACCCCTATAGTTTTCATGCACTGTACACTAAATTTTACATTAGTTTGGTCATGGAGTATAAAGTGTCCCAGGAATCATTTTCAACAAGAGAATGCCAGGCCACATGTTGTTTGTCCTACTGTGACCAGCTTCATGGCCTAAATGTGGTACATCGACCTGCATCATCTCCAGACTTGTCTTCTGGGGTAAAGCACATTTAGGATTTCAATTACAGGCAATTACAAATGGAACTGCCAGGAGTGGATCTTGATGATTTTCCAAAGTGCTTTCAGAAAGCAGAACATTCCTCAGACAATTAATAACCTCATTGATATCAACCAAGGCTGTAAGTACTTGTATTTCTGCACATTGCGCTCACACTTAATACTGAATAAATCAAGATATTTTGCAAATGGTTCCACTTTTTCATCATTTTCATATTGTTAGCATGTCTATCGATCCTGTCATTCCATGACTTTTGCTTTTCACTGTTGTAATCTCCATGTTGAGGAGTGTATATAATAGATAGAGAGTTACAGTAAGTTATGACATTCTGGCAGCCTGCAGCTTAAGAGCTTGCTTCTTATAGTTATACATTCAACTGAGAGATAAAACTGCATGCAGTATACACCTGGGCTACCTTTTGCTTTTCACTGTTGTAATCTCCATGTTGAGGAATGTATATACAGCTGCAGGCAGCCAGAATTTTATCATTTACATTTATAGCTTTGTATGCTATTTGGAGCTTTATATATGGAAAACTAAACTATTATTATAGAAATGATGAAACCAAAAATAATTCCTTTCAGAAATTCACAATATGATCAAGATATACTAAAATGAAAATTTTTTAAAAATATATTAAAATGGATCAATTACTCATATTGTAATAGATTACAAGTAATCCATAAAAACATAATTTTTATATTGTGAAACATAGATACAGAAACAATAAAGTATGACCCCCACATCTTTACAGATGTATGTGAATCATAAATATTGAAAAAATAACTGCCCCAATGAATGTAGGGATCAATATAGCTGAATACTGCTAGATCCACATTGGAAGCAAAGTGGCCAATATAGACGATAATGATTTGCTCCTACATGTAGGTAATACTAATAGATCATATAATAATAGTTCAGGTATCAAAAGCATAATCCATTACCTGTGACCATAATGAAAAGGATGTGTGGACTGGTAAATAGCACCTCGACGCGCGTTTCACTGCCATCTGCGGTTTTGTCAACCTTTTCTTTATGGCCACACGTAATGGATTATGCTTTTGATACCTGAACTGTTATTATATGATCTACTAGTATTACCTACATATAGGAGCAAACTATCGTCTATTGGCCATGTGGCCACTTTGCTTCCAATGTGGATTTGCCTTAACTAAGGACACAACTTCAGCCCTGGTTCTCAGTATGAGTAGAGTACCCTCTTGCTATCTTCCCTAGCTCTAAGAATTCTTCTTTTCTTGCAGCAGTATATTCGGATTGCAATATCTTGTCCCCCATGTAGTCTGAGTCCATTTTTCCCTGTAACTTCCCAGACTGAGTGCTCCCAAGGCACCCGACATCCAACTCGAGATTCCACCAGGCCGGTAAACGGAATCACATGGAAGGGTATTTTCAGCAATCCACTTCCCCAAGTATTCGGCCCACGTTGTCCCTAGCAGCCCAATGCTGGAGACTGCTGCTGATAGTTTACACTACTGTCCCTCAACTAACTTGTTGCTTCCTGAACTTGGCAATAACCCTCAGTTCCCCCTCCCAAATCTGGGCTGGCTGTTAACCCTCACACTGCCTCTATGCCTGCTGTGTTACTGAGAAAAACTTGACCGTTAGTTATTACTGGAGCCCACAGGGGAATTACAATTGTTATAACAAGGAAACATATCAGGAGCAAAACATTATTCACATTCTACACCACAATAGCATTAATGTATTCAGGGGGAACACGGCAGCTGATCCATCTCCATCTCCGTACAACTGTTTGTATGGAGCCTTTGATATATTTTAATGCAAGTTTATTATGAATATTTGCCATATACCCTTGATTGTGGCTTGTATTTAGGAATTTAGGAAATGTAGCATTTTTAAACACTGCAGACAGCTATAAGGCAATTAGGAAAACTAAAAGTTTTTTTTAGGTGCTTTTAAGTATCTATAGTGTGTTTTTTGGGGCATTGATGTGTTTTTTCAAAACGAAGCATGGTTTATGAGTGGAATTTTTTCATGCGTATGCCCATAAGCTTCTCTGTGAAACTTGAAAAAGATGTACAATATGTTAAAAAAACAGTATATAAAACAGTGCTCTTCTTGAATAATACATAAGAATCTGAAACATATTAACATATTCCAAAGCCAAAAAAAATCTGCCACAAAGGAGCAGGGACCTCAAGGTGATTTTACAGACAAAATTTTTGAACCAAAGCCAGAAGTGGATCCATCGAGAAGGAAGAGTATAAGTAATTCCTTTATATTCTAGTTACTTTTGAATCCACTTGTAGATAAGACTAAAAAAAGGCGATATTAAAACTGTCATAAACACCACATGGTATTCTTGCCTCTGGCAGCATTCACACAATGGTCCTTTAAACAAAAACTGTGTATTACTTTTAAAGTAAAGACTCTCTTTATTGTTTTGTCTGTAAGGAAAGCGAGTATTACCTTGTGAATTCTTTATTTGAAAAATGTTGGATACATGAAGAACTTGATGTAATCACTGTCTTTGAAAGAATTAATTTTTTTTAGAACAAAAAGAATATAAATTCACATCTATCAGAGACAATTAAGTACATTTCCAAGACACAAGGGATCTGGAATCACTCATATTTTCTAGCTATATCTTAATAATACATAATCCTCTCCTTACATTCAAGCATTTTTAAATAGTGGAAAACTAGAAACAATCATCGGAGAAATAATTAAAAAGTTAAATGTGAAATGTTTATCATCATCAGGAGTGTCAGTAGTAAGTTATAAAACACGCAAAAGCACAAACGCAACAACTTATTTTATTTTTTTTTAAATTTCTATAGTGTCAACATATTTTTCAGAGAACGTTATAATTCAGAAATGACTTGTACAAATAAGGTAAGACATTACAGAGTAAGGGCCGGTGCAGATAAGCGTATTTTCGGTCCGAGTGTGATCCGACAAAATATCGATTGTATCCAGACCAATGTCAGTCTATGGGGACTCACACAAGTTTGATTTTTTGTCTGACAGAGCCAATCCACGGAAAAAATTTCAGTGTGCTCGAGTTTGAGCCAATATAGCATACCATATGCCTGACTGAATGCCCCCAAGTAGGAGAAGAATATATTCCTTTATATTTTTAAAACTTTGCTTTTCCAACTCACACCAGTGGGAAAAAATAGCTTGAGGATAAAACAAGACCCCTGCAAGTGATCTTATTTTAGCCCTTGCATCTAGCACAAGAAGTAAATACACTGTGGGACGTCTGGATACTTCATGGTTTGAACCCATAAATATATCTAATGCAGAAACAGTCTCTAAATGAATAAATACAAATAAAAATGAAAATATATCATCACTGTTAGAGATCATATTTTAGCCTATCTGGGTCAAAATCTATATACAGTCATGAGAAAATCAAAATACACCCTCTTGAATTCTGTAGTTTTATGTATTGGGATATAAAAGAAAAACTTGGTGCTGAGAAGATCTGAATATTAGGCAAATATGAGCTCAGATGAACAACAATAAATGGCAAATTACATCGTGTTATTATTTACGTAACAAAAACTAGGCCAAAATGGAGACAGAGTATGTGAAAAATTAGGTACACTCATGAATCAAAAATTTGTTGAACCACCTTTTGCAGCAATAAGGTGAAGTAGTCGTTCTCTGCATGACTTTATCAGTAGCTCCCATCATTCTTGAGGAATTGTGGCCCACTTTTCTTTACAAGGTTGCATAAAGTTTATTGAGATTTAATGCATTTGTTTCTGCACAACTCTCCTATGGTCTCGCCACAGCATTTCGATCAAATTGAGGACTGGACTTTGATTGGGTCATTGAAACACCTTTATTCTTTTTTTCCAGCCATTCTGATGTAGACTTGCTGGTGTGCTTTGGATCATTGTCCTGTTGCATAACCCAGGGTCAGCTAAGATTTAGCTTCATATTTGGCTCTAGTATAGTTTGGTACACCGAGGCGTTCATGGTTGACTCATTGACGTAAATGTGCCAATGTCCCATGGTAGCAAAATAAGCCTAAATTTTCACCTTTCCACTACCATTCTTGACAGTGAGTTATTTGGGCTGATATGGTTTTCTACAAACATGGTGCAAGGTATTATGACCAAACATCTCCACTTTGGTCCAAAGGACATTGTTTAAAAAGTCTTTTGTTTTGCTCAGATGCAACTAGCTGTGCTGCCATATACTTTTCAGAAAGATGCGTTGCATAATTTATTACTGTTGCAATGCTCATTTAAGTCTTTTCAGAATTTCAAGATTCTGTATTTGATATAACTCCCTTTGTAATAAATGTTTATTCTCTTTAATATTACATCCATCACATTATGTGGTCTATCACAGAACTGTTGCATTAGTGCCTTCTCTCCATATTTATTCTTTACTTTTTTATATTTTTGTTTCTCCCTTTTGCTTTTCAGTATTAGCTTACTAATTTCTAATTGCTAAATAATGGTTTGCCACAACTTTTCAAGGGAGAGCCTTTGAAAAAGCCCGTTGTGGCGAAACCAGTCAGACAAACAACTGAAATGCTGTTTTTAATAGTGTGTTTTGTAAGTATGTTAATAAACTGAAGGGCAGAAATGCTTTCCAAGAATCCACACAATGTGTGCTTTATTGATTGCATTTCAGCCTAACCACCGACAGCAGGAAAGAAAAACCTGGAGGATATCGTTCAAATGTCGGGAAAAGAAGAGAAAATGAATGCTGGAGAAATACTATTAGGAGCCTTTTGACCTCAGCTGGCTTCCGTAGGTCCGCTAATGGAGGAGTGCTAACGTATGGATAAAGAAATAGAGGACAATACCAAGAACAGGAGGGGTGAGAAGGGTCAATAAGGAGAGCAGAACCACCATGACTGTAAAATACCACTTTGAATTGGATATGGTATTGAAGAAATGCCCATGTAAATGCCACTTTTCTGGTTATATTTTTCACTCTAGTTTAGGAAGTATCTGGATGTTAACAATAGATGGTATTATATGTTTTGGATCTGCAGTTGATTAAAATTCTTGAATTTATACATGGAATCCTATATATCTCGAAGCAGTAATATTAGTAACATATCATTAAACCGTATTGTAACAAGTTGGGCCGCTTGTCCTACTTATGAAAATGTGCACGTACAAATCAGAGGATAAAGAGCAGATTTTGTATCACAAGTAGAATATCCATTTATTTTAATTCTCTTGTCACTCAATGGATGATGATCACCTTTTATAATTAAATGAATATATGAGTTATCTCAGTGCGGTGACATGTGGGGCAAATGATCTGCTCAGGGATGAAGACATGAAAAGGTCCCTCACCTCACCTGTGATGAGAGCATGCTTGAGGACGAAAGTGGGGCTGCTGATGCCACTGATGATGATAATAATCCATAAAATTGACTTTTTCATCTAATTTATATTATTGCTGTGATATTTCCTTTTGTTGTCTCAGTTTCCCATCAGCACTAGAACACTGCTTGGTCTGAGAAGTTCATATACAGTTCCACTGAAAGCCATAGCTTGGCAATTTTGAAAAATATTTTTCTGGAATCTTGTTTATTAAAAGGAATCTGTCACTAGGTTTTTGCTATGTTGTAAACCGAGAAAAGCATAATGTAGGTACAGAAACCCCGATTTCAGTGATATATCATTTACTGGGATGCTTGCTGTAGTTTTGGTAAAATCACTGTTATCGCTGCTGTAGATCTAGCAGCTCTCTGAATGCTGAGCTCTGTATAACTCCACGCACACCACTGATTGGCAGCTTTCTGTGTACACTGCATAGGCAGAAACCTGAAAATACTGGTGGTGGTGGGTTATACAGAGCAGGAGGACTACCTGGCAGCAGGTTTACTAGTCCTCCATTTATAATCTCCTGCTTAGAAACCAGTGTTTTTATTGAAACTATAACATGCAGCCCAGTAAGTGACACATCACTGGAATTAGGGTCTCTGCCCCTACATTATGCACAAATAGGCTATAAAGATATAAAAGAAATGTTAAATAAAGGTAAGAATATCTTATCTAAATTGAATTAATGCAAATCTCATTGATACTGCAGGGTTGTCATGGCATTGATACCCTGCTATCAAACATTTCCCCTTTTCTGCTGTTAGCACTGTACCAATCCAACTCAGTGCTAGTCTTTTGTACCATGTACAATACAGTGAAACCATTTTTTAGGTGGTTGAGGATAAAATATTGCAAAGTTAGCATAAGTAAGAATTCTTTATAAAATAGAAGAGTTAATACTTAATACAAGTATCTGCCTGGAGTTCTCAGCATTGAGGGACCATGGATGCAGGAACATTACTGCAGCAGACTAAAGGCACATCATGCTTACTTCACTTCAATAATCAGATGTCCAGCAGTGCCATGAGCTCAGAACTGCCAGCGACCAGTGTGACCCAGCTATATCCATCTACTGTTAGAAGTTGTCGGGCCAGAAAACTTCATTTCCTTCCATTCCCATAGTATGCAACATTTCATCTCCAACAGACCGTGTTTGCTCTTTACATTATGAGATCTATCAGTCAATGAATCTGGAGGTTTTCAATCATATATTACTGGATTGGTGCTGTTTAGCTTTCTTTCTTTCTTCTTCTATCATCTATCTCCACAAAATGGGGGCAGTACTCCAAATTCACATGGTGGATAAACAGGCATAGCTGTGTGATTTGGGTCATTGTCCTGTTTGAAGACCCATGACCTGCGACTGAGACCAAGCTTTCTAACACTGGGCAGCTCATTTCTCTCTAGGATCCCTTGATAGTCTTGAGATTTCATTGTACCCTGCACAGATTCTAGGCACCCTGTGCCAGATGTAGCAAAGCAGCCCCAGAACATAACAGATCCTCCTCCATGTTTCACACTAGGGACTGTGTTATTTTTTTGATATGCTTAATTTTTCCATCTGTGAACATAGAGCTGATGTGCCTTGCCAAAAAGTTCCATTTTTGTCTCATTTGTCCATAGGACATCCTTCCAGAAGCGTTGTGGCTTGTCAACATGTAGTTTGGCAAATTCCAGTCTGGCGTTTTTATGATTTTTTCAACAATGGTGTCCTCCTTGGTCGTCTCCTATGAAGTCCACTTTGGATCATACAGCGATGGATGGTGCGATCTGTCACTGATGTTCCTTGAGCTTGAAGTTCACCTTTAATCTATTTAGTAGTTTTTCTGGGCTCTTTTGTTACCATTCGTATTATCCGTCTCTTTGATTTGTCATTAATTTTCCTCCTGTGGCCATGTCTAGGGAGGTTGGCTACAGTCCCATGGATCTTACATTTCTGAATAATATGTGCAACTGTAGTCACAGGAACATCAAGCTGCTTGGAGATGGTCTTAGAACTTTTTCCTTTAACATGTTTGTCTACAATTTTCTTTCTAATCTCCTGAGACAACTCTTTCCTTCGCTTCCTCTGGTCCATGTTGAGTGTGATACACGCCATGTCACCAAACGGCACAGTGAGTATCTGTAGCCCTATATACAGGCCTCTCACTGATTCCAAAATTGTAGACACCTGTGATGCTAGTTAGTGGACACACCTTGATTTAACATGTCCCTTTCATCACATTATTTTCAGGGGTACTATCATTTCTGTCCAGGCCTATTTCATGAGTTTTATTTTTTTTAAATTCTGTGGAAGTATGGTTGAAAAGCAATGTTTGACTTTCATTTGTTCATTTTCATAGATCTTTTATTTATTATCTCCCACTCACACACCACCTCCTCACCTCGCCCTCTATCTGTCGGTGTCCCACAGGGTTCAGTCCTAGGGCCCCTGCTCTTCTCCATTTACACCTTTGGCCTGGGACAGCTCATAGAATCTCATGGCTTTCAGTATCACCTCTATGCTGATGACACACAGATCTACATCTCTGGACCAGATATCACCTCCCTACTAACCAGAATCCCTCAATGTCTGTCCACTATTTCATCCTTCTTCTCCGCTAGATTTCTGAAACTTAACATGGACAAAACAGAATTCATCATCTTTCCCCCATCTCACGCGACCCCCCCAACGAACCTATCCATTACAGTAAACGGCTGCCCACTCTCCCCAGTCCCACAAGCTCGCTGCCTCGGGGTTATCCTTGACGCTGATCTCTCCTTCAAACCACATATCCAAGCCCTTTCCACTTCCTGCCGACTTCAACTCAAAAATATTTCACGAATCCGTTCATTCCTCAACCAAGAATCTGCAAAAACCCTAGTCCATGCCCTCATCATCTCTCGCCTTGACTACTGCAACCTCCTGCTCTGTGGCCTCCCCTCAAACACTCTCGCACCCCTCCAATCTATTCTAAACTCTGCTGCCCGACTAATCCACCTGTCCCCCTGCTATTCCCCGGCCTCTCCCCTCTGTCAATCCCTTCACTGGCTCCCCATTGCCCAGAGACTCCAGTACAAAACCCTAACCATGACGTACAAAGCCATCCACAACCTGTCTCCTCCATACATCTGTGACCTCGTCTCCCTTTACTTACCTGCACGCAACTATCCGATCCTCACAAGATCTCCTTCTCTACTCCCCTCTTATCTCCTCTTCCCACAATCGCATACAAGATTTCTCTCGCGTATCACCCCTACTCTGGAACTCTCTACCACAACATATCAGACTCTCGCCTACCATTGAAACCTTCAAAAAGAACCTGAAGACCCACCTCTTCCGACAAGCCTACAACCTGCAGTAATCACCGATCGACCAAACCGCTGCACGACCAGCTCTATCCTTACCTACTGTATTCTCACCCATCCCTTGTAGACTGTGAGCCCTCGCGGGCAGGGTCCTCTCTCCTCCTGTACCAGTTATGACTTGTATTGTTTAAGATTATTGTACTTGTTTTTATTATGTATACCCCTCCTCACATGTAAAGCGTCATGGAATAAATGGCGCTATAACAATAAATAATAATAATAATAATAATATTATTACTTTTGTCAGATTCAGGTTATTTCTGTAACCATTGTGGGTTTTTCTGTCATTAAACAAAGGGTACCAACAATTTTGACCACGTGTGTATCTATCTATCTATCTATCTATCTATCTATCTATCTATCTATCTATCTATCTATCTATCTATCTATCTATCAAAACGTAGGGAACTTGAATGGATATGCAAACTGAATACCCTCAAACCTAATGGTCTCAATGTGGAATTCAAGGTTAATACAGTTATATAGGAATGCTGTTTGCCCATATACCTAGATTCTTCCTTTATTTCTAAGTGGTATAATAAGAGTATTATATTTTTTATAAACATCTTAAGATATTATAAGTATAATTTCCTTTCAGAATAATTTTCCTTTCATAATTTCCCTCTTTCCTTTCAGAATCATTAGGAAATTTACAGATTTTCATACCATTTTTTGCCTTTCACAGATCACTGTAATACATTTCCTTGGGAAAAGCTGGCTTATCCATGCATTCTAAAGTGCCTAATTAATTTTTTAATTAACACATTTTGTCCATGCTTTTTGCTAATGTTTTAAATATGTGACAATATCCATTTCCAATAAAGGATTTAACCCATCTATGTGAGTCTGTATATCTCTTAAGGGTGGTGTCACGATTCTGTTGTTTGACAACCCGAGGCCAGGGGCTCCTACCCTGTTCCTGATGCTAGGGATGGCCCAGCTATTCCTGATCCTCGGGTTACTTTTGATGGTGAAGATACTTGGACCACGTACCTTGTTGTATTCCTGAATCAGCCCTTATCTGTCCCCTCCCACTCCCAGGAAAGTGCGGAGAATAGTGTATGTATATACACAAACTAGAATATATGAATATAGCAATTATACAAATATGCACTCACAGACAACGGAGGGGAACACCACATAGAAAAGGTAGGAAAACCAAATATGAGAGGTGGTTGGATTGCACACAGCCGAAACGCCTAGCATCAGTCACAGAACTCTCCAAAACATGGAATCCTCCACTCCTTCACCAGGCAGTACAAGATTTAACACTGGCAATCCAGATAGACAGAGGTGAGAATATATAGGAGAGGGGAGTGGCTGATACAGAACAGCTGAGATCCTCCAAGCAGGAAGCTACAGAGACTCCAGGCTGAACATTTTGACCCCTGCACTGCTGAAAGAAACCTGTACCATTTAATATGAGGGAGAAGTTCTTCCATTCAGTGTAGGAGTACGAGAACTCAGACTCTGCGGTCTTCTGGCTCCTCTCTGTTGCGGCAAACCCTTTACAGGTGAGAACATTAATACGCACTTTTTCACATTACATATGATATTCTATTCTCCATTCGCCTTTGGGTATTTTACATCTGGATAATTATTTAAGAGGCCCTGGACCCACCTCTCTGCTCTTACAGTGCTGTTCCACTACTTTTGTATCTATCTACCTATCTATCTATCTATCTATCTATCTATCTATCTATCTATCTATCTATCGTCTGTTTATATGATGTTGAAATATCAGTTTTTTCCCACAGTGTAGTTATAGCTAATTAAGTGTATTTGGTGCCATTACGGCTACTGATGTGGAATAGTCATATAGATAAACAGTTACGAACTGTAACATCGTTGCAAAATGAATAAAGGAGAACTACAGTTAGATCTATAATTTATTTCATTAAATATTTATATACTTACAAGTTCAAATATAAATTATTCTGCATAAAATCCAACACATGAATCTTGAAATTATAGGTTTAATAATAAGAATTCAATGCCACCTTTCTCCAGCAGGTGGCGCTCCAGCACTATGGGAAATCACTGGCGTGGCTTAGCCATTTTTCTCTCTGCATTTTCCACATTGTATATGTGTACAGTATCAGAATAAAGCTCACTGTTAACACAGAATCAAATCCTGAAGCAGCTTTATGGCATCATTATTTTTTTTGTTCGGCTACAAATTAACTGTCTGTTTCAATCTGCTCTGTGTTCTTGCTGCCTTCAGGGAAACTTCTTGTCAACCGTGTAAATTTTATACGTTTCTTTATGCTGGAAACATAGTGCTTTTCATATCACAAAGAATTCTTATTGGAAAAGACAGCTTGAGGAAAAAAAAACTGTCCCTGATACAACTTCTAGGCGAAGCCCAAATTCTTTTCTCGCAAGAATTGTTACATTATCTGTACATTTGCAAGTACAAGCCAGTTGCTAAACGTTTGCAATTATTTGAAGTTGTAATCAGATTGGAGAACAAGTCGATAAGTAAACTGGCAATACCAGTGAAGAAAGTTATGATATGAAATCAGTGCTGAAAGAGATAGGACAGATCCTTCACACAATCAGGGGCCACACTGCAGTTACACGTTGGCCGAGAGGGGACTGTTGGTAAAACGAGGCCCATGTAGGTTTGGATTCCCATGTTAATGGAGGTTTGAAAGCTGTGCAGATGTGGCTATGTAACAAAAGATGAAATAGTAATCTTTAAAGGGAATCTGTCAGCAGGTCTTTGCAATATAATCTTCAAACACCATGAGATAGAGGCTGAGCCACAGATTTCAGGGATCTGTCACTTGTTAGGCTGTGTGCTGTTGTTTTTATACAATGAAGGTTTTATCACCATGAGATTATCACTGCTGAGACCATAGTGCCCTGGCCTGATTACGCCCCTTCCTCTGATAAGCGGCTCACTGTCAATAAAATGTGTATATGCAGAGACTGGAGTGGGCGGGTTAGCTTTCTCAGCTCTGTTTCATGCTAAATCTAAAAACTAAGTGACATTGCTGCAATCATGGTTATTTTCCTACATCAAGTTGATCTTAGATAAGGTAGCAAAAACCTGATGACAGAATCCCTTTAAGGAAGATGGACTGTGTCACCTAACAAAATGGTCTGTGGGCTCATTGTGATTCCAGCCTTTGGCAGCTATAAGCCGCCATGTATACTGTGTGGACTGCCACTGAAGCGGAAGTGTACTAGCTGTTGGTGGTTAGCTCTACAGCAGGGGTGCCCAACCCACGGTCTGGGAGCCATGTTTGCCTTTCTATGCCATTCTTTGAGCCCCTAACCATGCAGACACAAAATGCCTGTCTGACATTAACCCCTTCATGACCCAGCCTATTTTGGCCTTAATGACCTTGCCGTTTTTTGCAATTCTGACCAGTGTCCCTTTATGAGGTAATAACTCAGGAACGCTTCAACGGATCCTAGCGATTCTGAGATTGTTTTTTCGTGACATATTGGGCTTCATGTTAGTGGTAAATTTAGGTCCATAATTTCTGAGTTTATTTGTGAAAAAAACGGAAATTTGGCGAAAATTTAGAAAATTTCGCAATTTTCACATTTTGAATTTTTATTCTGTTAAACCAGAGAGTTATGTGACACAAAATAGTTAATAAATAACGTTTCCCACATGTCTACTTTACATCAGCACAATTTTGGAAACAAATTTTTTTTTTGCTAGGAAGTTATAAGGGTTAAAATTTGACCAGTGATTTCTCATTTTTACAACAAAATTTACAAAACCATTTTTTTTAGGGACCACCTCACATTTGAAGTCATTTTGAGGGTTCTATATGGCTGAAAATACCCAAAAGTGACACCATTCTAAAAACTGCACCCCTCAAGGTGCTCAAAACCACATTCAAGAAGTTTATTAACCCTTCAGGTGTTTCACAGCAGCAGAAGCAACATGGAAGTAAAAAATGAACATTTAACTTTTTAGTCACAAAAATGATCTTTTAGCAACAATTTTTTTATTTTCCCAAGGGTAAAAGGAGAAACTGGACCACGGACGTTGTTGTCCAATTTGTCCTGAGTACGCTGATACCTCATATGTGGGGGTAAACCACTGTTTGGGCACACGGCAGGGCTCGGAAGGGAAGGAGCGCCATTTGACTTTTTGAATGAAAAATTGGCTCCAATCTTTAGCGGACACCATGTCGCGTTTGGAGAGCCCCCGTGTGCCTAAACATTGGAGCTCCCCCACAAGTGACCCCATTTTGGAAACTAGACCCCCCAAGGAACTTATCTAGAAGCATAGTGAGCACTTTAAACCCCCAGGTGCTTCACAAATTGATCCGTAAAAATGAAAAAGTACTTTTTTTTCCCCAAAAAATTATTTTAGCCTCAATTTTTTCATTTTCACATGGGCAACAGGATAAAATGGATCCCAAATTTTGTTGGGCAATTTCTCCTGAGTACACTGATACCTCACATGTGGGGGTAAACCACTGTTTGGGCACATGGTAAGGCTCGGAAGGGAAGGAGCGCTGTTATGGTTCTCAATGGCAAGAGAACATAGCCCAGCAAACATAAGTACTAGCTCTTGGAAGGATGGAAACTAAACTGACCATGAACTAAACCTGCCGCACAACTAACAGTAGCCGGGTAGCGTTGCCTACGTTTTTTATCCCTAGACGCCCAGCGCCGGCCGGAGGACTAACTAATCCTGGCAGAGGAAAATATAGTCCTGGCTCACCTCTAGAGAAATTTCCCCGATAGGCAGACAGAGGCCCCCACATATATTGGCGGTGATTTTAGATGAAATGACAAACGTAGTATGAAAATAGGTTTAGCAAAATTGAGGTCCGCTTACTAGATAGCAGGAAGACAGAAAGGGCACTTTCATGGTCAGCTGAAAACCCTATCAAAATACCATCCTGAAATTACTTTAAGACTCTAGTATTAACTCATAACATCAGAGTGGCAATTTCAGATCACAAGAGCTTTCCAGACACAGAAACGAAACTACAGCTGTGAACTGGAACAAAATGCAAAAACAGACGAGGACTAAAGTCCAACTTAGCTGGGAGTTGTCTAGCAGCAGGAACATGCACAGAAAGGCTTCTGATTACAATGTTGACCGGCATGGAAGTGACAGAGGAGCAAGGTTAAATAGCGACTCCCACATCCTGATGGAAACAGGTGAACAGAGGGGATGATGCACACCAGTTCAATTCCACCAGTGGCCACCGGGGGAGCCCAAAATCCAATTTCACAACAGTACCCCCCCCTCAAGGAGGGGGCACCGAACCCTCACCAGAACCACCAGGGCGATCAGGATGAGCCCTATGAAAGGCACGGACCAGATCGGAGGCATGAACATCAGAGGCAGTCACCCAAGAATTATCCTCCTGACCGTATCCCTTCCATTTGACCAGATACTGGAGTTTCCGTTTGGAAACACGGGAGTCCAAGATTTTTTCCACAACGTACTCCAACTCGCCCTCAACCAACACCGGAGCAGGAGGCTCAACGGAAGGCACAACCGGTACCTCATACCTGCGCAACAATGACCGATGAAAAACATTATGAATAGAAAAAGATGCAGGGAGGTCCAAACGGAAGGACACAGGGTTAAGAATCTCCAATATCTTGTACGGGCCGATGAACCGAGGCTTAAACTTAGGAGAAGAAACCCTCATAGGGACAAAACGAGAAGACAACCACACCAAGTCCCCAACACAAAGCCGAGGACCAACCCGACGCCGGCGGTTGGCAAAAAGCTGAGTCTTCTCCTGGGACAACTTCAAATTGTCCACTACCTGCCCCCAAATCTGATGCAACCTCTCCACCACAGCATCCACTCCAGGACAATCCGAAGATTCCACCTGACCAGAAGAAAATCGAGGATGAAACCCCGAATTACAGAAAAAAGGAGACACCAAGGTGGCAGAGCTGGCCCGATTATTGAGGGCAAACTCCGCTAAAGGCAAAAAAGCAACCCAATCATCCTGATCTGCAGACACAAAACACCTCAAATATGTCTCCAAGGTCTGATTCGTCCGCTCGGTCTAGCCATTAGTCTGAGGATGGAAAGCAGACGAGAAAGACAAATCTATGCCCATCCTAGCACAGAATGCTCGCCAAAATCTAGACACGAATTGGGTTCCTCTGTCAGAAACGATATTCTCCGGAATACCATGCAAACGGACCACATTTTGAAAAAACAGAGGAACCAACTCGGAAGAAGAAGGCAACTTAGGCAGGGGAACCAAATGGACCATCTTAGAGAAACGGTCACACACCACCCAGATGACAGACATCTTCTGAGAAACAGGAAGATCCGAAATAAAATCCATAGAGATGTGCGTCCAGGGCCTCTTCGGGATAGGCAAGGGCAACAACAATCCACTAGCCCGAGAACAACAAGGCTTGGCCCGAGCACAAACGTCACAAGACTGCACAAAGCCTCGCACATCTCGAGACAGGGAAGGCCACCAGAAGGACCTTGCCACCAAATCCCTGGTACCAAAGAATCCAGGATGACCTGTCAACACAGAAGAATGAACCTCAGAAATGACTTTACTGGTCCAATCATCAGGAACAAACAGTCTACCAGGTGGGCAACGATCAGGTCTATCCGCCTGAAACTCCTGCAAGGCCCGCCGCAGGTCTGGAGAAACGGCAGACAATATCACTCCATCCTTAAGGATACCTGTAGGTTCAGAGTTACCAGGGGAGTCAGGCTCAAAACTCCTAGAAAGGGCATCCGCCTTAACATTCTTAGAACCCGGCAGGTAGGACACCACAAAATTAAACCGAGAGAAAAACAACGACCAGCGCGCCTGTCTAGGATTCAGGCGTCTGGCGGACTCAAGATAAATTAGATTTTTGTGGTCAGTCAATACCACCACCTGATGTCTAGCCCCCTCAAGCCAATGACGCCACTCCTCAAAAGCCCACTTCATGGCCAAAAGCTCCCGATTCCCAACATCATAATTCCGCTCGGCGGGCGAAAATTTACGCGAGAAAAAGGCACAAGGTCTCATCACGGAACAATCGGAACTTCTCTGCGACAAAACTGCCCCAGCTCCGATTTCAGAAGCGTCGACCTCAACCTGAAAAGGAAGAGCAACATCAGGCTGACGCAACACAGGGGCGGAAGAAAAGCGGCGCTTAAGCTCCCGAAAGGCCTCCACAGCAGCAGGGGACCAATCAGCAACATCAGCACCCTTCTTAGTCAAATCAGTCAATGGTTTAACAACATCAGAAAAACCAGCAATAAATCGACGATAAAAGTTAGCAAAGCCCAAAAATTTCTGAAGACTCTTAAGAGAAGAGGGTTGCGTCCAATCACAAATAGCCTGAACCTTGACAGGATCCATCTCGATGGAAGAGGGGGAAAAAATATATCCCAAAAAGGAAATCTTTTGTACCCCAAAAACGCACTTAGAACCCTTCACACACAAGGAATTAGACCGCAAAACCTGAAAAACCCTCCTGACCTGCTGGACATGAGAGTCCCAGTCATCCGAAAAAATCAAAATATCATCCAGATACACAATCATAAATTTATCCAAATAATCACGGAAAATGTCATGCATAAAGGACTGAAAGACTGAAGGGGCATTTGAAAGACCAAAAGGCATCACCAAATACTCAAAGTGGCCCTCGGGCGTATTAAATGCGGTCTTCCACTCATCCCCCTGCTTAATTCGCACCAAATTATACGCCCCACGGAGATCTATCTTAGAGAACCACTTGGCCCCCTTTATGCGAGCAAACAAATCAGTCAGCAGTGGCAACGGATATTGATATTTAACCGTGATTTTATTCAAAAGCCGATAATCAATACACGGTCTTAAAGAGCCATCTTTCTTAGCCACAAAGAAAAAACCGGCTCCTAAGGGAGATGACGAAGGACGAATATGTCCCTTTTCCAAGGACTCCTTTATATATTCTCGCATAGCAGCATGTTCAGGCACAGACAGATTAAATAAACGACCCTTAGGGTATTTACTACCCGGAATCAAATCTATGGCACAATCGCACTCCCGGTGCGGAGGTAATGAACCAAGCTTAGGTTCTTCAAAAACGTCACGATATTCAGTCAAGAATTCAGGAATCTCAGAGGGAATAGATGATGAAATGGAAACCACAGGTACGTCCCCATGCGTGCCCTTACATCCCCAGCTTAACACAGACATAGCTTTCCAGTCAAGGACTGAGTTATGAGATTGCAGCCATGGCAATCCAAGCACCAACACATCATGTAGGTTATACAGCACAAGAAAGCGAATAATCTCCTGATGATCCGGATTAATCCGCATAGTTACTTGTGTCCAGTATTGTGGTTTATTACTAGCCAATGGGGTGGAGTCAATCCCCTTCAGGGGTATAGGAGTTTCAAGAGGCTCCAAATCATACCCACAGCGTTTGGCAAAGGACCAATCCATAAGACTCAAAGCGGCGCCAGAGTCGACATAGGCATCCGCGGTAATAGATGATAAAGAACAAATCAGGGTCACAGATAGAATAAACTTAGACTGTAAAGTGCCAATTGAAACAGACTTATCAAGCTTCTTAGTACGCTTAGAGCATGCTGATATAACATGAGTTGAATCACCGCAATAGAAGCACAACCCATTTTTTCGTCTTAAATTCTGCCGTTCACTTCTGGACAGAATTCTATCACATTGCATATTCTCTGGCGTCTTCTCAGTAGACACCGCCAAATGGTGCACAGGTTTGCGCTCCTGCAGACGCCTATCGATCTGGATAGCCATTGTCATGGACTCATTCAGACCCGCAGGCACAGGGAACCCCACCATAACATCCTTAATGGCATCAGAGAGACCCTCTCTGAAATTCGCCGCCAGGGCGCACTCATTCCACTGAGTAAGCACAGCCCATTTACGGAATTTCTGGCAGTATATTTCAGCTTCGTCTTGCCCCTGAGATAGGGACATCAAGGCCTTTTCCGCCTGAAGCTCTAACTGAGGTTCCTCATAAAGCAACCCCAAGGCCAGAAAAAACGCATCCACATTGAGCAACACAGGATCCCCTGGAGCCAATGCAAAAGCCCAATCCTGAGGGTCGCCCCGGAGCAAGGAAATCACAATCCTGACCTGCTGAGCAGGATCTCCAGCAGAGCGAGATTTCAGGGACAAAAACAACTTGCAATTATTTTTGAAATTTTGAAAGCAAGATCTATTCCCCGAGAAAAATTCAGGCAAAGGAATTCTAGGTTCAGATATAGGAACATGAACAACAAAATCTTGTAAATTTTGAACTTTCGTGGTGAGATTATTCAAACCTGCAGCTAAACTCTGAATATCCATTTTAAACAGGTGAACACAGAGCCATTCCAGGATTAGAAGGAGAGAGAGAGAGAGAGAAAGGCTGCAATATAGGCAGACTTGCAAGAGATTCAATTACAAGCACACTCAGAACTGAAGGGAAGGGAAAAAAAAAAAAAAAATCTTCAGCAGACTTCTCTTTTCTCTCCTTTCTCTGTCAATTAATTTAACCCTTTTGGGCCGGTCAAACTGTTATGGTTCTCAATGGCAAGAGAACATAGCCCAGCAAACATAAGTACTAGCTCTTGGAAGGATGGAAACTAAACTGACCATGAACTAAACCTGCCGCACAACTAACAGTAGCCGGGTAGCGTTGCCTACGTTTTTTATCCCTAGACGCCCAGCGCCGGCCGGAGGACTAACTAATCCTGGCAGAGGAAAATATAGTCCTGGCTCACCTCTAGAGAAATTTCCCCGATAGGCAGACAGAGGCCCCCACATATATTGGCGGTGATTTTAGATGAAATGACAAACGTAGTATGAAAATAGGTTTAGCAAAATTGAGGTCCGCTTACTAGATAGCAGGAAGACAGAAAGGGCACTTTCATGGTCAGCTGAAAACCCTATCAAAATACCATCCTGAAATTACTTTAAGACTCTAGTATTAACTCATAACATCAGAGTGGCAATTTCAGATCACAAGAGCTTTCCAGACACAGAAACGAAACTACAGCTGTGAACTGGAACAAAATGCAAAAACAGACGAGGACTAAAGTCCAACTTAGCTGGGAGTTGTCTAGCAGCAGGAACATGCACAGAAAGGCTTCTGATTACAATGTTGACCGGCATGGAAGTGACAGAGGAGCAAGGTTAAATAGCGACTCCCACATCCTGATGGAAACAGGTGAACAGAGGGGATGATGCACACCAGTTCAATTCCACCAGTGGCCACCGGGGGAGCCCAAAATCCAATTTCACAACAGAGCGCCATTTGACTTTTTGAATGAAAAATTATCTCCATCGTTAGCGGACACCATGTCGCTTTTGGAATGCCCCTGTGTGCCTAAACATTGGAGCTCCTCCACAAGTGACCCCATTTTGGAAACTAGACCCCCCAAGGAACTTATCTAGAGGCATAGTGAGCACTTTAAACCCCCAGGTGCTTCACAAATTGATCCGCAAAAATGAAAAAGTACTTTTTTTTCACACAAAATTTCTTTTAGCCTCAATTCTTTCATTTTCACATGGGCAACAGGATAAAATGGATCCTAAAATTTGTTGGGCAATTTCTCCTGAGTACGCCGATACCTTATATGTGGGGGTAAACCACTGTTTGGGTGCACGGCAAGGCTCGGAAGGGGAGGCGTGCCATTTGACTTTTTGAATGGAAAATTAGCTCCAATCGTTAGCGGACACCATGTCGCGTTTGGAGAGCCCCTGTGTGCCTAAACATTGGAGCTCCCGCACAAGTAACCCCATTTTGGAAACTAAACCTCCCAAGGAACTAACCTAGATGTGTGGTGAGCACTTTGAACCCCCAAGTGCTTCACAGAACTTTATAACGCAGAGCCATGAAAATAAAAAATAATTTTTCTTTTCTCAAAAATGATTTTTTAGCCCACAATTTTTTATTTTCCCAAGGGTAACAGGAGAAATTGGACCCCAAAAGTTGTTGTCCAGTTTCTCCTGAGTACGCTGATACCCCATATATGGGGGTAAACCACTGTTTGGGCACATGCCGGGGCTCGGAAGGGAAGTAGTGACGTTTTGGAATGCAGACTTTGATGGAATGGTCTGCGGGCATCATGTTACGTTTGCAGAGCCCCTGATATGCCTAAACAGTAGAAACCCCCCACAAGTGACCCCATTTTGGAAACTAGACCCCTCAAGGAACTTATCTAGATGTGTGGTGAGCACGTTCAACCCCCAAGTGCTTCACAGAAGTTTACAACGCAGAGCAGTGAAAATAAAAAATCATTTTTCTTTCCTCAAAAAAGATGTTTTAGCAAGCAATTTTTTATTTTCACAAGGGTAACAGGAGAAATTGGGCCCCAATATTTGTTGCCCAGTTTGTTGTGAGTGTGCTGGTACCCCATATGTGGGGGTAAACCACTGTTTGGGCACACGTCAGGGCTCGGAAGGGAAGTAGTGACATTTGAAATGCAGACTTTGATGGAATGGTCTGCGGGCGTCACGTTGCATTTGCAGAGCCCCTGATGTGCCTAAACAGTAGAAACACCCCACAAGTGACCCCATTTTGGAAACTAGACCCCCGAAGGAACTTATCTAGATGTGTGGTGACCACTTTCAACCCCCAAGTGCTTCACAGAAGTTTATAACGCAGAGCCGTGAAAATAAAAAATAATTGTTCTTTCCTCAAAAATTATGTTTTAGCAAGTAATTTTTTATTTTTGCAAGGGTAACAGGAGAAATTGGACCCCAACAGTTGTTGCCCAGTTTGTCCTGAGTACGCTGGTACCCCAAATGTGGGGGTAAACCACTGTTTGGGCGCACGTCGGGGCTTGGAAGGGAGGGAGCACCATTTGACTTTTTGAACGCAAGATTGGCTGGAATCAATGGTGGCGCCATGTTGCGTTTGGAGACCCCTGATGTGCCTAAACAGTGGAAACCCCTCAATTCTAACTTCAACACTAACCCCAACACACCCCTAATCCTAATCCCAACTGTAGCCATAACCCTAATCACAACCCTAACCCCAACAAACCCCTAACCACAACCCTAACCGCAACACACCCGTAACCCTAATTCCAACCCTAATCCTAACCCTAATCCCAACCCTAACCCTAATCCCAACCCTAACCACAACTGTAACCCCAACGCACCCCTAACCCTATCCGTAACCCTAACCACAAGCCTAATCTTAACCCTATTTCCAACCCTAGCCCTAATTCCAACCCTAACTCTAATTCCAACCCTAACCCTAAGGCTATGTGCCCACGTTGCGGATTCGTGTGAGATTTTTCCGCACGATTTTTGAAAAATCTGCAGGTAAAAGGCACTGCGTTTTACCTGCGGATTTACAGCAGATTTCCAGTGTTTTTTTGTGCGGATTTCACCTGCGGATTCCTATTGAGGAACAGG
Source organism: Ranitomeya variabilis (assembly GCF_051348905.1). Lineage (NCBI taxonomy): Eukaryota > Metazoa > Chordata > Amphibia > Anura > Dendrobatidae > Ranitomeya > Ranitomeya variabilis. Next base: position 81,677,069 of record NC_135238.1, read on the forward strand.
TGTAAAACGCTGCGGAATCCGCACAAAGAATTGACATGCTGCGGAAAATACAACGCAGCGTTTCTGCAAGGAATTTTCCGCACCATGGGCACAGCGGATTTGGTTTTCCATAGGTGTACATGGTACTGTAAACCTGATGGAAAACTGCTACGAATTCGCAGCGGCCAATCCGCTGCGGATCCGCGGCCAATCCGCTGCGGATCCGCGGCCAATCCGCTGCAGATCCGCGGCCAATCCGCTGCGGATCCGCGGCCAATCCGCTGCGGATCCGCAGCCAAATCCGCACTGTGTGCACATGCCATAACCCTAACCCTACCCCTAATCCTAACCCTACCCGTAACCCTAACCCTACCCCTAACCCTAACCCTACCCCTAGTTCTAACCCTAGTTCTAACCCTAACCCTAGTGGAAAAAGAAAAAAAAATATTTTCTTTATTTTATTATTGTCCCTACCTATGGGGGTGATAAAGGGGGGGGTTTATTTATTATTTTTTTTATTTTGATCGCTGTGATAGAACCTACCACAGCGATCAAAATGTACTTTGTATTGAATCTGCCGGCCGGCAGATTCGGCGGGCGCACTGAGCATGCACCCGCCATTTTGGAAGATGGCGGCGCCCATGATGGAGGCGGACGGGCACCGGGAGCCTCGGTAAGTATAAGGGGGGAGATCGGGGCACGGGGGGGGCATCGGAGCACGGGGGGTGACATAGGAGCAGGGGGGAGCGGGCAGGAGGACGGGGGAGCGGAGCACAGGACGGAGGGGACCGGACCCCATAACGGAGCACTGTGGGGGCGATCGGTGTGGTGGGGGGGGGGTCACTTCAGGTTTTCCAGCCATGGCCGATGATATTGCAGCATCGGCCATGGCTGGATTGTAATATTTCACCAGTTTTTTAGGTGAAATATTACAAATCGCTCTGATTGGCAGTTTCACTTTCAACAGCCAATCAGAGCGATCGTAGCCACGGGGGGGGGGTGAAGCCACCCCCCTTGGGCTGAAGTACCACTCCCCCTGTCCCTGCAGAATGGGTGAAATCGGAGTTAACCCTTTCACCCGCTCTGCAGCGACGCGATCATTCCATGACGCCACATAGGCGTCATGGGTCGGATTGGCACGGGTTTTCATGACGCCTACATGGCGTCATGGGTCGGGAAGGGGTTAATTATATGTGAGCAGTCTCACACAGAATAGTGGCTGGCAGCGGAGGATCAGGGATTGGCAAGTACTAATGGTACACTGTGTATACATCTCTAGAGGCCTCTTACTGTACATCAGCAGAATGACCCCTTTGGAATCGAGAAAGGAGTATGTGAATTTGACAGATGGCTTCTTTGTATGTGGCTCACTCTATTGTAGTTACTGGGCAGGGGCGGAACTAACACGGTCACAGCGTTAGCCGATGTGACCGGGCCTGGCGGGTGAGCAAATATCCAGCAAATACTTCAGATGGATGTGTGTCCTTGACCAATCAGAGACCAGCAGCTTACGTTGACGTGCACGTGTCTGGAGGCACATGGTAGTGACGTCATGGGCTCCTGTTGCTTGCATACTGAAGTTACCTGACGGCTTCAGAAGAGGATGCCACATGACAAGGGAGTGGATGGAAGGTGAGTATTTTTTTTTTTTAAATCAGTCAGTATGTGGTGGCCACACTATTACATGGAAGACTCTGGGCTGTGCATTATACTGTATGGATGACTATGGGCTGTTCGTTATAGTATATGGAGGACTATGGACTGTGCATTATACTACATGGATGACTATAGGCTGTGGATTATACTGCAGTATACGTATGACTATGGGCTCTGCACTATACTACATGGATGACTATGGGTTGTGTATTATGCTACATGTATGACTATGGGCTTTACATTATACTACACGGATGACTATGAGCTGTACATACTACTTGTAGGCAGGGTCATCTCTCTTCCTCTACCAGTCGGTGACTTCTATAGTTTAAGATTACTGTACTCGTTTTATTATGTATACTCCTTTTCACATGTAAAGTGCCATGGAATAAATGACGCTATAATAATAAATAATAATAATAATGAATGACTTTTGGTTGTACATTATACTACATGGATGACTATGGGCTGTGCATTATACTATATGGATGACTATGGACTGTGCATTATAGTACATTGATAACTATGGGCTGTGCACTATACTATATGGATGACTATGGACTGTGTATTATAGTACATTGATGACTATTGGCTGTGCATCATACAATATGAAGGACTATGGGCTATGAATTATAATACATGGATGACTATGGGCTGTGCATTATATATGGCGGTACATTATACTATTTGGAGGTATATGGGCTGTGCATTATACTATACGTAGGACTATGGGCCATGCATTATATTATTTGAAGGATATGGGCTGTGTATTATACTAATATGGAGGACTATGGGTTGTGCATTACAGTTTATGGAGGACTATGGGCTGTGCATTATACTATATGGATGACTATGGGCTCTGCATTATATTATATGGAGGACAATGGAGTGTGCAATGCGTTATATGGAATAATATGGGGTGCATTATACTTTATGGAGGGCTGAGGGGGGTGTATTATACTATATGAAGGACTATGGGCCATGCATTATATTATTTGAAGGATATGGGCTGTGTATTATACTAATATGGAGGAGTATGGGTTGTGCATTATAAATGTAGGTGCATTATAAAATATGGAGGAATCTGAAGAACTGTGGAGGTGCATTATATTATATGGGGGACTATGGGGTGCATAATACTTTATGGAGGACTATAGGCTGTGCATTATACTATATGGATAACTGTGGGCTCTGCATTATATTATATTGAGGACTATGGAGTGAGCATTATATTATATGGGGGACTATGGGGTGCATTATACTATATGGAGGACTATGTTGGGCATTAAACTATATGGAGGACTAAGAGGGGCGCATTATACTATGTGGAGGACTATGAGGGTGCATTATATTATATGGAGGACTATGGGGGCGCATTATACTATATGGAGGAATGGAGGACTATGAGGGGTGCAATATACTATATGAAGGACTATGGGGAGAGCATGATACTGTATGGAGGACTTTGGCGGTGCATTATACTATATGAAAGACTATGGGAGGTGCATTATACTATAGGGAGGACTATAGGGAGTGCAGAATATTTCTGCTATGGGGCCCCATGACTTCTATGTACGACCCTGGTGAATATAATAGTTTATTTTTTATATACCTTAAACAGCAGTGGCAGAATGGGACATATATAGTAGGATGGGGCGCAGCATAAGGGGCATATATCAGGATGGGGATAGATATTACAGTATGGGGCCAGGATGAGGGGCATAAATACCAGGATGTAGGGCATAAATACAGTGGGTACGGAAAGTATTCAGACCCCTTTAAATTTTTCACTCTTTATTTCATTGCAGCCATTTGGTAAATTCAAAAAAGTTCTTTCTTTTCTCATAATGTACACTGCACCCCATCTTGAGTAAAAAAACCCAGAAATGTACAAATTTTTGCATATTTATTAAAAAAGAAACACTGAAATTCAAACAGTTTTTGACACGTTCTTAATGGTTGATTTAGGAACAGAATGTATTTCTAAATCCTCATAAAAAAACTCTATGTGAACGTACCTACAATGATGATTGGAGGAGGTGAAAGTTGTGTAGATAGAATTAGAAATTTATGGTATGTACTTTCAATATGTCATAAATGTTACAAAAGGTAATACTCCTTTAATTTTTAGTTCTGGCCTTGGGATTGTTTCAAAATGACAATGTAGCTCTTGGACCAAAAAACTTATGTAAACCAGTAAGTTCTGGTTGCCCCATTGGTCTAAAGTGTGGATTGGACTAAATTGGTGTTAGTGAAAGAGATACTGGGAGCTATAATATTGTCTCAACCCTAGAGAGTTAGGACCAAGGGGGCTCAGCGTGAGTGAATATGGAGTGTGCCTCCATGTGGCTTTAATTTTCTGCACTCAGGTTCAGAGGTGTATCTACACTCACCGACCACTTTATTAGGTACACCATGCTAGTAACGGGTTGGACCCCCTTTTGCCTTCAGAACTGCCTCAATTCTTCGTGGCATAGATTCAACAAGGTGCTGGAAGCATTCCTCAGAGATTTTGGTCCATATTGACATGATGGCATCACACAGTTGCCGCAGATTTGTCGGCTGCACATCCCAAAGATGCTCCATACAAGGCAGGATGGATCCATGCTTTCATGTTGTTTACGCCAAATTCTGACCCTACCATCCGAATGTCGCAGCAGAAATCGAGACTCATCAGACCAAGCAACGTTTTTCCAATCTTCTACTGTCCAATTTCGATGAGCTTGTACAAATTGTAGCCTCAGTTTCCTGTTCTTAGCTGAAAGGAGTGGTACCCGGTGTGGTCTTCTGCTGCTGTAGCCCATCTGCCTCAAAGTTCGACGCACTGTGCGTTCAGAGATGCTCTTAGGCCTACCTTGGTTGTAACGGGTGGCGATTTGAGTCACTGTTGCCTTTCTATCAGCTCGAACCAGTCTGCCCATTCTCCTCTGACCTCTGGCATCAACAAGGCATTTCCGCCCACAGAACTGCCGCTCACTGGATTTTTTTTCTTTTTCGGACCATTCTCTGTAAACCCTAGAGATGGTTGTGCGTGAAAATCCCAGTAGATCAGCAGTTTCTGAAATACTCAGACCAGCCCTTCTGGCACCAACAACCATGCCACGTTCAAAGGCACTCAAATCACCTTTCTTCCCCATACTGATGCTCGGTTTGAACTGCAGGAGATTGTCTTGACCATGTCTACATGCCTAAATGCACTGAGTTGCCGCCATGTGATTGGCTGATTAGAAATTAAGTGTTAACAAGAAGTTGGACAGGTGTACCTAATAAAGTGGCCGGTGAGTGTAGCCTTTCCTGCACCCGGGGCAAAGCATCAGTTTGGTGCCCCCCCCCCCAACCTCCCCTATTTGAACCTTAATGCTATTGAATGTGTATGACCAAGCCAAGGTACATTCCTGAATCCCCATAATGTTAAGATAGATACCAATAAAAGTAAAATTAATTGAGACATCAGTAGGTTAAGTGTTTTTGAATATCCATAATGAATCAGGAGCCTCATATAATCCTGCATAAAGGTTAATAATGGCCCCATAAGATGCTTCATAGACACATTTGCCCAATATAGTGCTGCAGAAATGTTGATTATGGCCCCATAAGATGCTCCATACAGACATTTGCCCCATATAGTGCTGCACAAACGTTATGGCCCCATAAGATGCTCCATACAGACATTTGCCCCATATAATGCTGCACAAACGTTAGGGCCCCATAAAATGCTCCATACAGACACTTGCCCCGTTATAGTGCTGCACAAACGTTAGGGTCCCATAAGATGTTCTATACAGACACTTGCCCCATATAGTGCTGCACAAATGTTATGGCCCCATAAGATGCTCCATACAGGCACTTGTTGTGAATTTACCTTTTTGGCTCCCTCTAGTGGTTACTAGTGATTTGACTCTGGGAATGTCTGCCATCCCTTGTATGCTCACCTGGGTCGTTAGGTCAGGGGTGTTGCTATATAAGCTCCCTGGACCTTCAGTTCAATGCCTGGCAACGTTGTAATCAGAGCTAATCTGTTGTGCTCTTGTCTACTGATCCTGGTTCCTGCTAGATTAAGCTAAGTCTGCTTTCTTGCTTTTTGCTATTTGTTTTTGTTTGCATTTTTGTCCAGCTTGTACATAATCTGTATCCTAACCTTGCTGGAAGCTCTAGGGAGGCTGGAGTTCTCCCCCCGGGCCGTTAGACGGTTCGGGGGTTCTTGAAATTCCAGTGTGGATTTTTGATAGGGTTTTTGTTGACCATATAAGTTATCTTACTACATTCTGCTATTAGTAAGTGGGCCTCTCTTTGCTAAACCTAGTTCATCTCTGTGTTTGTCATTTCCTCTTACCTCACCGTTATTATTTGTGGGGGGCTTGTATCCAACTTTTGGGGTCTATTCTCTGGAGGCAAGAGAGGTCTTTGTTTTCCTCTTCTAGGGGTTAGGTCAGGGGAACTTTTGGGGTTGTGGTAGGATGGGCATTGATTTGTCGTTTTCGTCCGCTTTTCATCCCCAGACTAACGGACAAACGGAGCGAACTAATCAGACTCTGGAGGCTTATTTGAGGTGTTTTGTCTCTTCTGATCAGGATAATTGGGTGACCTTCTTGCCGTTGGCTGAATTTGCCCTTAATAATCGGGCTAGTTCCGCCACCTTGGTTTCGCCATTTTTCTGCAACTCTGGTTTCCATCCTCGTTTTTCCTCGGGACATGTGGAGCCTTCTGACTGTCCTGGGGTGGATTCTGTGGTGGATAGGTTGCAGCGGATCTGGAGTCATGTGGTGGACAACTTGAAGTTGTCACAGGAGAAGGCTCAGCGTTTTGCCAACCGCCGCCGCGGTGTGGGTCCCCGACTTCGCGTTGGGGATTTGGTATGGCTGTCTTCTCGATTTGTTCCTATGAAGGTCTCCTCTCCCAAGTTTAAGCCTCGCTTCATTGGTCCTTACAAGATATTGGAAATCCTTAATCCTGTATCCTTTCGCCTGGATCTTCCGGTGTCGTTTGCCATTCACAACGTATTTCATAGGTCCTTGTTGCGGCGGTACGTTGTGCCTGTGGTCCCTTCTGCTGAGCCTCCTGCTCCGGTGTTGGTTGAGGGCGAGTTGGAGTACGTGGTGGAGAAGATCTTAGATTCTCGTCTCTCCAGGCGGAGGCTTCAGTACCTGGTCAAGTGGAAGGGCTATGGTCAGGAGGATAATTCCTGGGTGGTCGCCTCTGATGTGCATGCGGCCGATTTGGTTCGTGCCTTTCACACCGCTCATCCTGATCGCCCTGGTGGTCTTGGTGAGGGTTCGGTGACCCCTCACTAAGGGGGGGGGTACTGTTGTGAATTTACCTTTTTGGCTCCCTCTAGTGGTTACTAGTGATTTGACTCTGGGAATGTCTGCCATCCCTTGTATGCTCACCTGGGTCGTTAGGTCAGGGGTGTTGCTATATAAGCTCCCTGGACCTTCAGTTCAATGCCTGGCAACGTTGTAATCAGAGCTAATCTGTTGTGCTCTTGTCTACTGATCCTGGTTCCTGCTAGATTAAGCTAAGTCTGCTTTCTTGCTTTTTGCTATTTGTTTTTGTTTGCATTTTTGTCCAGCTTGTACATAATCTGTATCCTAACCTTGCTGGAAGCTCTAGGGAGGCTGGAGTTCTCCCCCCGGGCCGTTAGACGGTTCGGGGGTTCTTGAAATTCCAGTGTGGATTTTTGATAGGGTTTTTGTTGACCATATAAGTTATCTTACTACATTCTGCTATTAGTAAGTGGGCCTCTCTTTGCTAAACCTAGTTCATCTCTGTGTTTGTCATTTCCTCTTACCTCACCGTTATTATTTGTGGGGGGCTTGTATCCAACTTTTGGGGTCTATTCTCTGGAGGCAAGAGAGGTCTTTGTTTTCCTCTTCTAGGGGTAGTTAGTCCTCCAGCTGGCGCGAGACATCTAGCGACCAACGTAGGCATGTTCCCCGGCTACTTCTAGTGTTGGCGTTAGGAGTAGATATATGGTCAACCCAGTTACCACTGCCCTATGAGCTGGGTTTTTGTACTTCGCAGACTTACTTGTTCCTCTGAGACCCTCGCCATTGGGGTCATAACAGGCACTTGCCCCATATAATGCTGCACAAATGTTATGGCCCCACAAGATGCTCCATACAGACACTTACGCAATATAGTGCTGCACAAACGTTATGGCCCCATAAGATGTTCTATACAGACACTTGCCCCATATAGTGCTGCACAAATGTTATGGCCCCATAAGATGCCGCATACAGACGCTTGCCCCATTTGCTGTTACTGCGATAAAAAAAAATTACATACTCACCTCTCCGTCGCTCAGGCCCCCCGCACTTTCAATATTCACCTGCTCCTCTTTCCAGCCGCCGCTCCATCTTCAGCATGTTCTGCACTGACTTTCAGGCAGAGGGCACGCACTAACCACATCATCGCGCCCTCTGACCTCAGCGTCACTGCAGAAGACGCTGAAGACGGTGAATATCGCGCTGCACTCCCCTCCCCGTTATACTCACCTGCTCCTGGTGCGGTCCCTACAGGTCCCCGGCGCCCCTGCTTCTCCCTGTACTGAGCGGTCACCGTTACTGCTCATTACAGTAATGAATATGCGGCTCCACCCCTATGGGAGGTGGAGCCGCATATTCATTACTGTAATGAGCGGGTACCATGTGACCGCTCAGTACAGGGAGAAGCAGGGGTGCCGGGGACCTGCAGGGACCGCGCCAGGAGCAGGTGAGTATAATTAGACAGCCCCCGCTCCCCCTCCCCTGCCGACTCACCCCTGGGTATGACTCGACGAGGAACCTCCTTGGACCGCCGCATTATCAGGCGGCCTGCTGGCGCCCCCCTGTCGGCTGCACCCGGGGCACATGCCCCGGCTGCCCCCCCGGATACGCCACTGCTCAGGTTGCCTGCTGGGCAGAATCTTGGAGGGAACATACCTGTGAATACAATCCCTAAGAACAGGTTCTAGATCAGAAAGACAGAGAGGTTCAAACTGAGGTACGAGACTGTGTGACATAACAAAGTGCTGGTGTAGTCACATACTAGTACCTGTAGTATTACCTGTACACTGACACTATATACGGAGCTCCTGTGTATAATGTCACTGGTGATCACTGTATTACCTGTACATTGACACTATATACAGAGCTCCTTTGTATAATGTCACTGGTAATCACTGTATTACCTGTACATTGACACTATATACAGAGCTCCTGTGTATAATGTCAATGGCAATCATTGTATTACCTATACACTGACACTATATACATGGCTCCTGTGTATAATGTCACTGGTGATCCCTGTATTACATGCACACTGATACTATATACTGAGCTCCTGTGTATAAAGTCACTGGTGATCACTATATAACATATATGACCCCTGTAGTAGTACATGTAATAAAGTCACGGATTGTATATTCTATATCCACTTTATTGATGGTCATTTGTATTTTAACCCCTTCCTGACATCCGACGTACTATCCCGTCGAGGTGGGGTGGGCCCCCATGACCGCCGACGGGATAGTACGTCATAGCCGATCGGCCGCGCTCACGGGGGGAGCGCGGCCGATCGCGGCCGGGTGTCGGCTGCATATCGCAGCTGACATCCGGCACTATGTGCCAGGAGCGGTCACGGACCGCTCCCGGCACATTAACCCCCGGCACACCGCGATCAAACATGATCGCGATGTGCCGGCGGTGCAGGGAAGCATCGCGCAGGGAGGGGGCTCCCTGCGGGCTTCCCTGAGCCCCCCGCAGCAACGCGATGTGATCGCGTTGCTGCGAGGGTCTTACCTCCCTCCCTGCCTGCTCCAGACCCGGATCCAAGATGGCCGCGGATCCGGGTCCTGCAGGGAGGGAGGTGGCTTCACAGACGCCTGCTCAGAGCAGGCACTGTGAAGCAGCCTGCACCTCTCGCAGATCGGTGATCTGTCAGAGTGCTATGCAAACTGACAGATCACCGATCTGTATTGTCCCCCCCTGGGGCAAAGTAAAAAAGTAAAAAAAAAAATTTCCAAATGTGTAAAAAAAAATTAAAAAAAATATTCCAAAATAATGAAAAAAAAAAAAAAATATTATTCCCATAAATACATTTCTTTATCTAAATAATAAAAAAAAACAATAAAAGTACACATGTTTAGTATCGCCGCGTCCGTAACGACCCCACCTATAAAACTGCCCCACTAGTTAACCCCTTCAGTAAACACCGTAAGAAAAAAAAAAAAAAAACGAGGCAAAAAACAACGCTTTATTACCATACCGCCGAACAAAAAGTGGAATAACACGCGATCAAAAAGACATATATAAATAACCATGGTACCACTAAAAACGTCATCTTGTCCTGCAAAAAACAAGCCGCCACACAGCATCATCAGCAAAAAAATAAAAAAGTTATAGTTTTGAGAATAAAGCGATACCAAAATAATTATTTTTTCTATAAAATAGTTTTTATCGTATAAAAGCGCCAAAACATAAAAAAATGATATAAATGAGATATCGCTGTAATCGTACTTACCCGAAGAATAAAACTGCTTTATCAATTTTACCAAACGCGGAACGGTATAAACGCCTCTCCCAAAAGAAATTCAGGAATTGCTGGTTTTTGGTCATTCTGCCTCACAAAAATCGGAATAAAAAGCGATCAAAAACGGTCACGTGTCCGAAAATGTTACCAATAAAAACGTCAACTCGTCCCGCAAAAAACAAGACCTCACATGACTCTGTGGAGCAAAATGTGGAAAAATTATAGCTCTCAAAATGTGGAGACGCAAAAACTTTTTTGCTATAAAAAGCGTCGCTGGTTTCACACTTGCGTTTTTGTCTGCAGCGTTTTTTGCACAAAAAAAGCATGCGTTTTTTCCCTATATTTAACATTGAAAACGCATGCGTTTTTTTTGTACACGTTTGGTCGCGTTTTCAAACGCATGCGGTTTTTTTCTGCATGCGTTAATTTTCAGAAATACAACCTGCAGTATTTTCTTGCGTTTTTAAGCACATGCGTTTGTTTGCGTTAAAAACGCATGCATTTTTATCGAAAAAAAAACAGAAAACACACTGAAAAGCCACCCACCACCATCATTGTGATAAAGGGATCCAAACCCTAACCCTAACTCTACCCCTAACCTCACCCCTAACCGTTTAATGAACATTTTCTGACAGTCATAGTGCCACGTATTTCAGTGCCACGTATTTCAGTGCCACGTATTTCAGTGCCACGTATTTCAGTGCCACGTATTTCAGTGCCACGTATTTCAGTGCCACGTATTTCAGTGCCACGTATTTCAGTGCCATGTATTTCAGTGCCATGTATTTCAGGGCAACGTATCACATATTTCAGTGCCACGTGTTTCAGTGCCACGTATTTCAGTGCCACGTATCACGTATTTCAGTGCCACATATTTTAGTACCACGTATTTCAGTTGCACGTGTTTCAGTGCCACGTATTTCAGTGCCACGTATTTCAGTGCCACGTATTTCAGTGCCACGTATTTCAGTGCCATGTATCACGTATTTCAGTGCCACGTGTTTCAGTGCCACGTATTTAAGTGCCACGTATCACATATTTCAGTGCCACGTATTTCAGTGCCACGTATTTCAGTGCCACGTATTTCAGTGCCACGTATTTCAGTGCCACGTATTTAAGTGCCACGTATCACATATTTCAGTGCCACGTATTTCAGTGCCACGTATTTCAGTGCCACGTATTTCAGTGCCACGTATTTCAGAGCCACGTATTTAAGTGCCACGTATCACATATTTCAGTGCCACGTATTTCAGTGCCACGTATTTCAGTGCCACGTATTTCAGTGCCACGTATCACGTATTTCAGTGCCACGTGTTTCAGTGCCACGTGTTTCAGTGCCACGTATTTAAGTGCCACGTATCACATATTTCAGTGCCACGTATTTAAGTGCCACGTATTTAAGTGCCACGTATTTCAGTGCCACGTATTTCAGTGCCACGTATTTCAGTGCCACGTATTTCAGTGCCACAAATTTAAGTGCCACGTATTTAAGTGCCACGTATTTAAGTGCCACGTATTTCAGTGCCACGTATTTCAGTGCCACGTATTTCAGTGCCACGTATTTCAGTGCCACGTATTTCAGTGCCACGTATTTCAGTGCCACGTATTTCAGTGCCACGTATTTCAGTCACGTTTAGGGTTAGGGGTAGGGGTAGGGTTAGGGTTAGGGCTAGGGTTGGAGGTAAAGTTAGGGTTGGGGCTAAAGTTAGGGTTGGGGCTAAAGTTAAGGTTGGGGCTAAAGTTAGGGTTAGGGTTTGGATTACATTTACGTTTGGATTAGGGTTGGGATTAGAATTATGGGTGTGTCAGGGCTAGGGGTGTGGTTAGGGTTACCGTTGGGATTAGGGTTAGGGGTGTGTTTGGGTTAGGGTTTCAGGTAGAATTGGGGAGTTTCCACTGTCCAGGCACATCAGGGGCTCTCCAAGCGCGACATGGCGTCCAATCTCAATTCCAGCCAATTCTGCGTTGAAAAAGTAAAACAGTGCTCCTTCCCTTCCGAGCTCTCCCGTGCGCACAAAAAGGGGTTTACCCCAACATATGTGTTATCAGCGTACTCGGGACAAATTGAACAACAACTTCTGGGGTCCAAGCTCTCTTGTTATCCTTAGGAAAATAAAAATTTGGGGGGCTAAAAATCATTTTTGTGGGAAAAAAAAGATGTTTTATTTTCACGGCTCTGCGTTATAAACTGTAGTGAAACACTTGGGGGTTCAAAGTTCTCACAACACATCTAGATAAGTTCCTTGGGAGGTCTAGTTTCCAATATGGGGTCACTTGTGGGGGGTTTGTACTGTTTGGGTACATCAGGGGCTCTGCAAATGCAACGTGACGCCTGCAGACCAATCCATTTAAGGCTGCATTCCAAATGGTGCTCCTTCCCTTCCGAGCTCTGTCATGCACCCAAACAGTGGTTCCCCCCCACATATGGGGTATCAGCGTACTCAGGACAAATTGGACAACAACTTTTGGGGTCAAATTTATCCTGTTACCCTTGTGAAAATACAAAACTGGGGGCTAAAAAATCATTTTTGTGAAAAAAAAAAAGAATTTTTATTTTCACGGATTTGCGCTATAAACTTTAGTGAAACACTTGGGGGTTCAAAGTTCTCAAAACACATCTAGATAAGTTCCTTGGGAGGTCTAGTTTCCAATATGGGGTCACTTGTGGGGGGTTTGTACTGTTTGGGTACATCAGGGGCTCTGCAAATGCAACGTGACGGCTGCTGACCAATCCATTTAAGTCTGCATTCCAAATGGCGCTCCTTCCCTTCCGAGCTCTGTCATGCGCCCAAACAGTGGTTCCCCCCCACATATGGGGTATCAGCGTACTCAAGACAAATTGGAAAACAAATTTTGGGGTCCAATTTATTCTGTTACCCTTGTAAAAATACAAAGCTGGGGGCTAAAAAATCATTTTTGAGAAAAAAAAAAAAAAAATTATTTTCACGGCTCTGCGTTATAATCTGTAGTGAAACACTTGGGGGTTCAAAGCTCTCAAAACACATCTAGATAAGTTCCTTAGGGGGTCTACTTTCCAAAATGGTGTCACTTGTAGGGAGTTTCAATGTTTAGGCACATCAGGGGCTCTCCAAACGCAACATGGCGTCCCATCTCAATTCCAGTCAATTTTGCATTGAAAAGTCAAATGGCGCTCCTTCCCTTCCAAGCTCTGCCATGCGCCCAAACAATGGTTTACACCCACATATGGGGTATCAGCGTACTCAGGACAAATTGCACAACATTTTTTGCGGTCCAATTTCTTCTCTTACCCTTGGGAAAATAAAAAATTGGGGGCGAAAAGATCATTTTTGTGAAAAAATATGATTTTTTATTTTTACGGCTCTGCATTATAAACTTCTGTGAAGCACTTGGTGGGTCAAAGTGCTCACCACACATCTAGATAAGTTCCTTAGGGGGTCTACTTTCCAAAATGGTGTCACTTGTAGGGAGTTTCAATGTTTAGGCACATCAGGGGCTCTCCAAACGCAACATGGCGTCCCATCTCAATTCCAGTCAATTTTGCATTGAAAAGTCAAATGGCGCTCCTTCCCTTCCAAGCTCTGCCATGCGCCCAAACAATGGTTTACACCCACATAGGGGGTATCAGCGTACTCAGGACAAATTGCACAACATTTTTTGCGGTCCAATTTCTTCTCTTACCCTTGGGAAAATAAAAAATTGGGGGCGAAAAGATCATTTTTGTGAAAAAATATGATTTTTTATTTTTACGGCTCTGCATTATAAACTTCTGTGAAGCACTTGGTGGGTCAAAGTGCTCACCACACATCTAGATAAGTTCCTTAGGGGGTCTACTTTCCAAAATGGTGTCACTTGTAGGGAGTTTCAATGTTTAGGCACATCAGGGGCTCTCCAAACGCAACATGGCGTCCCATCTCAATTCCAGTCAATTTTGCATTGAAAAGTCAAATGGCGCTCCTTCCCTTCCAAGCTCTGCCATGCGCCCAAACAATGGTTTACACCCACATATGGGGTATCAGCGTACTCAGGACAAATTGCACAACATTTTTTGGGGTCCAATTTCTTCTCTTACCCTTGGGAAAATAAAAAATTGGGGGCGAAAAGATCATTTTTGTGAAAAAATATGATTTTTTATTTTTACGGCTCTGCATTATAAACTTCTGTGAAGCACTTGGTGGGTCAAAGTGCTCACCACACATCTAGATAAGTTCCTTAGGGGGTCTACTTTCCAAAATGGTGTCACTTGTAGGGAGTTTCAATGTTTAGGCACATCAGGGGCTCTCCAAACGCAACATGGCGTCCCATCTCAATTCCAGTCAATTTTGCATTGAAAAGTCAAATGGCGCTCCTTCCCTTCCAAGCTCTGCCATGCGCCCAAACAATGGTTTACCCCCACATATGGGGTATCAGCGTACTCAGGACAAATTATACAACAACTTTGGGGGTCCATTTTCTCCTGTTACCCTTGGTAAAATAAAACAAATTGGAGCTGAAATAAATTTTGTGTGAAAAAAAGTTAAATGTTCATTTTTATTTAAACATTCCAAAAATTCCTGTGAAACACCTGAAGGGTTAATAAACTTCTTGAATGTGGTTTTGAGCACCTTGAGGGGTGCAGTTTTTAGAATGGTGTCACACTTGAGTATTTTCTATCATATAGACCCCTCAAAATGACTTCAAATGAGATGTGGTCCCTAAAAAAAAATGGTGTTGTAAAAATGAGAAATTGCTGGTCAACTTTTAACCCTTATAACTCCGTCACAAAAAAAAATTTTGGTTCCAAAATTGTACTGATGTAAAGTAGACATGTGGGAAATGTTACTTATTAAGTATTTTGCGTGACATATGTCTGTGATTTAAGGGCATAAAAATTCAAAGTTGGAAAATTGCAAAATTTTCATAATTTTCGCCAAATTTCCATTTTTTTCACAAATAAACGCAAGTTATATCGAATAAATTTTACCACTAACATGAAGTACAATATGTCACGAGAAAACAATGTCAGAATCGCCAAGATCCGTCAAAGCGTTCCAGAGTTATAGCTTCATAAAGGGACAGTGGTCAGAATTGTAAAAATTGGCCCGGTCATTAACGTGCAAACCACCCTTGGGGGTGAAGGGGTTAATATGTAAGATTTGGCAAATTTTGCATTTTCTGCATGGGAAAAACCTGCTAGGTTACTTTGAAAAAGTTAGGAAGGTTTTTTTGGACAGTTTTCCTGAATTGACGGTGCAATGGTATTCCCCAAATTACAGGCTTTTTTGCATATAAACTTGGGGTGTATAGGTAGTTTGTCATCTATAACTTTGTCATCCTTTTGTATATCCAAGGTCGTCTTACAACTTTTTTAAGAATTTGAACATTGGAGTTATAATGGGTACTAATGGGCGTATCTAAAATTTCATTACAGTTTTCACTTTTCCCAAAGAGGAGGCCGGCACGAGGAGTCTCTTCCAATCTCTTTCTGGCTCTCATAAGGAGATTGTTGTCATATATCCTTTATTTAAATTTTTCTTTGTAAGTGTTTTCGCCTCACTGTCAAAATCTTGCGGTTTAGAGCAGTTACAAAATACCCTCATGTATTGGCTTCTGGTGACATTAGTTAGCCAGCTAGGTGGCAACTTTTTATGTAACTGTTGGAATCCGTGGGTTTACTGAACGTGCGGGTATGTATAGATCCTTCCTCAATGAATATGTTCAAGTTGGAAAAGTTAATTGTTTCAGCGCTTATTGTTGAAGTAAATTTCAAATAAAAATAATTTTTATTAATATCGCTTAAAAATTCAGATAGTGATTAATTTCCCCCTGACCATATAAATATAATATCATCTATGAAGCGTTGGCAGAGGACCAGATACACACGCAGCACCCCGCCGGGGTAGATGGCTTCCTCATCCCAGGGCTGCCACTAGGAATTTCGGGGCCCCATACTGCCAAAATTTTTGAAGTCCCCTTGAGACTCCGCCCAGGCTCCACCCGCCTCCACCCCTTGAACTGTCCACAGTCAAAAGTTTTTTAAAGCTGCCACCACGACAAGGTCGGGCCCTACCCTACTCTAACCTATTAAACATTTGTTAAAGTATCCAATACAATTTAGGTATATTTTTATTTATTTTTCAATTTTTAAAATGACCAATACCACATACAGGGGACAAATACCACCGCACCATGACCAGACCACATATTACCACCATATGATCACCAATAATACCACATACAGGGGACAAATACCACCGCACCATGACCAGACCAAATATTACCACCACATAGTGACCAAATAATAGCACATATAAGGAACAAATACCGCCACACCATGGCCGGACAACATATTACCACCACATAGTGACTGAATCAGGGCCATATTTGCCACTAGGCACTCGAGGGCACGTGCCTAGGGCGGCGACATTGCGGGGGGCGGCACCTGAGCAAGGTTTTTTTTTTAGTCCCGGGTCACAAACGCGACCATGCATACAGGGGGAATATGAGCCATGCATACAGGAGGGGGGTCATTATACAGTATGGAGAACTGTATGTGGCCATTATACAGTATGGAGCATCATGTGTGGCCGTTATACAGTATTGAGCATCATGTGTGGCCATTATACAGTATTGAGCATCATGTGTGGCTGTTATACAGTATGGAGCATCATGTGTGGTCGTTATACAGTATGGAGCATTATGTGTGGCCGTTACACAGTATGGAGCATCATGTGTGGCCATTATACAGTATTGAGCATCATTTGTGGCCATTATACAGTATGGAGCATCATGTGTGGTCATTATACAGAATGGAGCATAATTTGAGGCTATTATACAGTATGGAGCACTGTGGCCATATTGTTTCATTTATAATTATTGTATATAAAACAGTGTGATCAGCAGTGCTAAATGGCTGTGGTTGGGACGTGGATATGGGTGTGACTAGTTGTGAAATGGGTGTGGTCAGAGGCGTGGCCTAAAATTTGCCGCGGCGCGCTAAGCGCACCGCACACTTTATACCTCCTTCCAAAGCTTGGGAGGTATGGTACCGCATTTGCCAGATCATGGCAAGTGCCGCAAATCCCATAGGGAATGAATGAGGCCGAACGCAGTGTTGCTGTAAGTGATCCATTACGCGGCACATGCAGAAAAACTGACGGATCTGCTGCAAAAGGCGACTTTCACATCAGCAATTCTTGCCAAAGTCACTGCCGATAGTGTCATACTCACCAAAGGGGGAGGCAGCACTAAAAGTGCCTAGGGCAGCAGAAACCCTAAATACGGCCCTGGACTGAATACTACAATACTGATCAGTAATAAAAAAAAGCCCACAATACAAATATCACCATAAGTGCGAGTATTCACAGGAGATCTGTACTTAGTATGCAGTGTCTGTGTATAGGTAATACAGTGATCACCGGTGACATTATACACTGGTGCTCTGTATATATAGTGTATAATGTAAAGGTAATTCAGTGATCACTGGTGAGTAGTGTTGAGCGATACCGTCCGATACTTGAAAGTATCGGTATCGGAAAGTATCGGCCGATACCGGCAAAGTATCGGATCTAATCCGATACCGATACCCGATACCAATACAAGTCAATGGGACTCAAGTATCGGACGGTATCCCTGATGGTTCCCAGGGTCTGAAGGAGAGGAAATTCTCCTTTAGGCCCTGGGATCCATATTAATGTGTAAAATAAAGAATTAAAATAAAAAATATTGCTATACTCACCTCTCCGACGCAGCCTGGACCTCACCGAGGGAACCGGCAGCGTTCTTTGCTTAAAATGCGCGCTTTTACTTCCTTCCGTGACGTCACGGCTTGTGATTGGTCGCGTGCCGCCCATGTGGCCGCGACGCGACCAATCACAGCAAGCCGTGACGTAATTTTCAGGTCCTCAATGCCTAATTCTAGGCATTCAGGAATTTAAAATTACGTTCCGGCTTGTGATTGGTCGCGTTGCGGTCACATGGGCGACGCGACCACTCACAAGCCGTGACGTCACGGGAGGCAGGAGACGCGCGCATTTTTAAAATTACGTCACAGCTTGTGATTGGTTGCGTGCCGCCCATGTGACCGCGACGCGACCAATCACAGCAAGCCGTGACGTAATTTCAGGTCCTGATGCTTATTTCTGCATTGAGGACCTGAAATTACGTCATGGCTTGCTGTGATTGGTCGCGTCGCGGTCACATGGGCGGCACGCAACCAATCACAAGCCGTGACGTCACGGAGGGAAGTAAAAGCGCGCATTTTAAGCAAAGAACGCTGCCGGTTCCCTCGGTGAGGTCCAGGCTGCGTCGGAGAGGTGAGTATAGCAATATTTTTTATTTTAATTCTTTATTTTACACATTAATGTTGTTTCGATACCGATACCCGATACCACAAAAGTATCGGATCTCGGTATCGGAATTCTGATACCCGCAAGTATCGGCCGATACCCGATACTTGCGGTATCGGAATGCTCAACACTACTGGTGAGGTGAGTAGTGTGTTGAGCAATACCGTCCGATACTTGAAAGTATTGGTATCGGAAAGTATCGGCCGATACCGGCAAAGTATCGGATCTCGCCGATACCGATACCCGATACCAATACAAGTCAATGGGACTCAAGTATTGGAAGGTATCCTGATGGTTCCCAGGGTCTGAAGGAGAGGAAACTCTCCTTCAGGCCCTGGGATCCATATGAATGTGTAAAATAAAGAATTAAAATAAAAAATTTTGATATACTCACCTCTCCGACGCAGCCTGGACCTTACCGCTGTGAACCGGCAGCCTGCTTTGCTTAAAATGAGCGCGTTCAGTACCTTCCATGACGTCACGGCTTCTGATTGGTCGCGTGCCGCTCATGTGACCGCCACGCGACCAATCAGAAGCCGTGATGTCATCCCTCAGGTCCTAAATTCCTAGAAGGGAATTTAGGACCTGAGGGATGACGTCGCGGCTTGTGATTGGTCGCGTGGCGGTCACATGAGCGGCACGCGACCAATCAGAAGCCGTGACGTCATCCCTCAGGTCCTAAATTCCTAGAAGGGAATTTAGGACCTGAGGGATGACGTCGCGGCTTGTGATTGGTCGCCTGGCGGTCACATGAGCGGCACGCGACCAATCAGAAGCTGTGACGTCATGGAAGGTGCTGAACCGCTCATTTTAAGCAAAGCAGGCTGCCGGTTACTACCAGGGCGCGTCAGAGGGTGAGTATATCCCTATTTTTTATTTTAATTCTTTATTTTTTACATGGATATGGATCCCAGGGCCTGAAGGAGAGTTTCCTCTCCTTCAGACCCTGGGAACCATACACTGGGAACTTCCAATTCCGATTCCCGATACCACAAAAGTATCGGATCTCGGTATCGGAATTCCGATACCGCAAGTATCGGCCGATACCCGATACTTGCGGTATCGGAATGCTCAACACTATTGGTGAGGTGACATTGTACACAGGACCACTGTATATAGTATACAGTGTATAGCATCAGTGTAACACACTGACTCACCAGTGACGTCTAGGTGAAGTCCTTCATCTTTTCTTTTAATCTTCATCCAGCACAGACCGCCATCACTTCATCCAGCCAGGACTCATCTCTGCAGGAAATAACAGTTATCTAGAGCACTGCTTGCAGAACACATTACTTATTTTTTTCCCAAATTCTAAACTACAACAGATTAAGAAAAAAGCGACACTGTTGGTCTGCACAGCAACAGGACCGCCCCACCCCCCTTTAAAACAGTATCCTAAAAAAATAAAATAAATACATTACTGCAGTAATAATATCCCTTAATTACCCCCTATGGTAACAATATTCCCCATCCTGGCCCCTTTGTGTCTCATTCCTGGCTCCAGCCATATGTTCTCCTATCCTACCCCAATGTGATGTCCCATCCTGCCCCATATGATCTTCCCATCTGTCCCATGATCCTGCCCCAACTGTCCATCGTATCCATCCTACCCCATGATCCTACACCATCTGTCTCCATCCTGCCCCATCTGTCCCATGATCCTGCCCCTTCTGCCTCCATCTTGCCCCATATTCCTGCCCGATCTGTCTCCATTCTGCCCCAGTGTCTCCATTCTGCCCCTTGTCTCCATTCTGCCCCTTGTCTCCATTCTGCCCCAGTGTCTGTATTCTGCCCCAGTGTCTCCATTCTGCCCCAGTCTCCACTCTTCCCCCATGTCTGCATTCCGCCTTTGTGTCTCCATTCTGCCCCCTTGTCTCCATTCTGCCCCCTTGTCCCATTCTGCCCCCTTGTCCCATTCTGCCCCTTGTCTCCATTCTGCCCCCTTGTCTCATTCTGCTCCCTTGTCTCATTCTGCTCCCTTGTCTCATTCTGCCCCCTTGTCTCCATTCTGCCCCTTTGTCTCCTTCTGCCCCTTGTCTCCATTATGCCCCCTTGTCTCCATTCTGCCCCCTTGTCTCCATTCTGCCCCCTTGTCTCCTTCTGCCCCCTTGTCTCCTTCTGCCCCAATGTCTCCATTCTGCCCCCTTGTCTCCATTCTACTCCCTGTCTCCCTTCTGTGCCGGGCTGGATGGAGACACATGGTCCACATTGCGGCTTGCTGCTTTCAGTTAAAAAAATAAAAAACCTTTCTTCTTACCTTGCCATGCTCCTGCGGCGAAGCGAAGATCCCTCCCGGCGTTTCAGCGCGCACTCGCCGGCGAATGACAATTACGTCATATGCCAGCGATGCATGCTGACGTCAGCTGCCAGCCTCCGATTGGCTGGTGGCTTTAACCATTGCAGTGCGAGCCCACATGGGCCCGCAAGGCTGCAAAAGAGTAAATGAACCTGTGTCTCGGACGCAGGTTCAGTTACCGATAGAAAGCGCCTGGAGCTGGGGCCCGGACCCGATGAGCAGAAGAGACGAGGCCCGATGCGGGCCTCCTCTGCCACCGGTCCCCATACGCCAGTCAGGGCAGTAATGCCCTGATGGTGGCCCTGCCTCATCCTATCTCTCCACGTAAAGGATTGCATAGCTGGGCACGTACCTGGTCCCCATGGCTGTGCCCCACTGCTGGGTGTTGTAGTCAGCTCCATATTTGAAAAAATTGTGTGGTAAAATAAAATACAAGAGAAAGAACTAGGAGACAAAAGAGCGCAGTAGGGTCTTATCCAATGATAACGGAAGGATAGGAAATGTGAGAACACTCACCTGGTGTGGTTGCAACAGAGCAACATGAGATGGACATGTATTAAAGCTGCTGCAGGACAGTGGTCACATATGGACCCATGGAACATGAAGAACAGGAAGGAGGTGTAATTCATTGCGCTGCTGAAGGAAGCTTGATGGCAAGACAAAATCAATAGTATTTTATTGTAAAGGTTTATAGGTCAACACGTTTCAAAGTCTCACATGACCTCTTCTTCTGGACAAAAACCCAAGAGTGACTGTCAGGAATGTTCGTCTTATAAGCGGTCTTTTAAAAAAAAAAAAAAAAACCGCCAAATCAGGCACATGACTATGTCAAAGTTCAAACAGTAACTCCGTATCAATATTGATCTTAGACATTTCTTTGATTTGTAATATCTCAATAATATTGAAATATACACATTTTTATTGAAAGTAAATACCATAAAACTGATAAAAATGTTAAAAAGAAATCAAACAAAATGATAGGAAAAATTGTAAGAATAGCGGATAAAAATGGGGTGAAAAAGTCTTTGTTTTTGTCCTGATGAAGAGGTCGTGTCAGACCTTGAAACTTGTTGACCTGTAAACCTTTACAATACAATACTATTGATTTCGACTTGGAATCGAGCTTCCTTCAGCAGCTCATTGAATTACACCTCCTTCCAATTCTTCTTAATTTGATTACTGGGAAGTTGCTCTGATTTATTTAAAAAGTAATAGCTTTTGTCACGTTGGATCACAGTATAGAGTGATGTTAATATCCAACGTCTCTAAGATATAGTTATCACACCACTGTAGATGTCTTAAGGATTGAAAGACACGTGTACTATCTTTGAGGTAGGATGGAGGTAGTGGTAATAAGTCCTGTAAGTGGCAATCTAAATAGCGTGACAAATTAGAGGTGAGGCACTGGATACTCGAAATTATTGGACGTCCAGGTGGGTTCGTGAGACTTTATAGATTTTCGGTACATAATAAAAGATAGCAGTCCTTGGGTGTGAGGTATTGATAAATTCAAATTGGTATTTATTTAAATATCCAACATTAAGCCCTCTCATGATTAGATCTTTCATCCCATCAATGAAAGTCAGTGTAGGGTAATTTTATCCATTTTTTTATGTTTGTTCATCACTAAGAAGTCGCATTGATTCTTTGTAGTACCGGCCGTAGTCTAATACCACTATCCCACCCCTATTTGTGTGCCGGACGTATTACAATTAGTGACAAGCGAGTGTACTCGTTGCTTGGGTTTTCCCGAGCACGCTCGGGTGACCTCCGAGTATTTGTTATTGCTCGGAGATTTCGTTTTCATCGCCTCAGCTGCATGATTTACAGCTATTAGCCAGCTTGATTACATGTGAGAATTCCCTAACAAACAGGCATTCCTCACATGTATTCAGCGTATCTGGAAGCCGGAAATCATGCATATCTCGGAGAAATAGTTTTCATCGCCTCAGTTGCATGATTTACGGCTTCCAGCACACTCGCTCATCACTAATTACAATCCCTTGGTTGTCCTGTAGTTGTTAAATGGTGTTTAATGGCTCTATGTTCACTAAATGTGAGATTATACCTGAAGGTAAAGCATCTTCTATTGCTCTCCCGTCTGATATTGTCTATTACATTCTTTTGGTAAGCTTCAAAAGGTTCAGAATACTCATTTAAAGGGTGAAAATTCAATTTATTCCATAGGGTGGTATGTTTGTATCTCGAATCTTGGTTTCAATCTGTGTTAAGAGTATCTTTACTAGGTTCTTTTTTCAGGAAGTGATTTTTATAGCAAGTCTTCTCATGAACTGTTTGATTCCAATAAAAGCCTGAACTTTATCAAACTTAGATGCAGGTGCGTAATTTAGGCCTTTATTTAACAACTAGACTGTGGCCCGATTCTAACGCATCAGGTATTCTAGAATATGCATGTCCCCGTAGTATATGGACAATGATGATTCCAGAATTCGCGGCAGACTGTGCCCGTCACTGATTGGTCGAGGCAACCTTTATGACATCATCCTCGCCATGGCAACCATTATGACATCTACGTCGATACTGTGCCCGTCGCTGATTGGTCGAGGCCTGGCGGCCTCGACCAATCAGAGACGCAGGATTTCCAGGACAGACAGACAAAAAGACAGACAGAAAGACAGACAGACAGACGGAAAAACCCTTAGACAATTATATATATAGATGCTACTTCATTATGTTGTAAAGTATATCGACTCAAATTAAAAATAGTTTGATCACAAGTGCTTACATCTTGAGGTTTCTTTTTCTTTTAAATGACTCCCCCCCGCCACAGCCCCTCCTGTCTTTTTTGGGCCTATTTGAAAAAAGATGGATTAATCACCTTTTCGCGGTCCCATTGGTGATTAGAGATATTACCTTCAGCTGTTGGTTCTTTTCTATGTGTTGGGATATTCTGTGTTTCTAGCATATTACTGTTCGAGGATGGTCAGTTTTTAATCATTTCCAGTAGTTCGAATAGATTTTGAATGTGACTAGAGTAGTGGGTACTGGTACGGAGGAATTTATTCAGCCATTTGACCCAGTAGAGGGTGACAAGGTGTGAAGTGTTACCTGTCGGTGATCTTTAGATCTGCAGGATTCTTGGTACAGTGGCAAGTAATTTTCCATTTCTAATTTTGGTCCTCTTAGCGCCCCTTACCAGTCTGTCAAGTAAAAAAGGCAGCACACTGCAGCGCTAAGACATGCAAACATGAAACATGAAAACTGATCTGCAATACTGCACTAGAAATATGAAAAATGAGAGCGTTTAGCGCATAAAAATGGCCAATTTTATGTGTACCTGATAGCCCCTTTACGGCATCTCTCGTATATCAGGTCCTACGCTTGCCTACCTCGCTGAGAATAAACGTCTCCATGTGAATGGGTACCTGTGAAAAACCTCTTCCTAGACTCATATTCTCTCTCTCTGTGGAGGGGTACTGGACCTGCTGCGATTAAAACACCTGGGCTAGGAGGCGGAGTGCTCAGTCAGAAGGCTAAATAATATATTTGAAAAAACTGACCGTCACATCCATACATAGACTAAGTGTGAACAGGTGCTGAACCTAGAGTAACCAACTCATATATAGTCAAGTAAAAAAGGCAGCACACTGCAGCGCTAAGACATGCAAACATGAAACATGAAAACTGAACTGCAATACTGCACTATATCTCTCGTATATCAGAGATGCCGTAAAGGGGCTGTCAGGTACACATAAAATTGGCCATTTTTATGCGCTAAACGCTCTCATTTTTCATATTTCTAGTGCAGTATTGCAGTTCAGTTTTCATGTTTCATGTTTGCATGTCTTAGCGCTGCAGTGTGCTGCCTTTTTTACTTGACTATATATGAGTTGGTTACTCTAGGTTCAGCACCTGTTCACACTTAGTCTATGTATGGATGTGACAGTCAGTTTTTTCAAATACCTTACCAGTCTGTGTCACGTGTTTACTACGTGACTACCTATGTCATGAAGGTCCTGCTCCTAGGTGAACCTCGACATCACGATGAACCTATCTGCAGTGCTCATATGCCTACGTGTTACCGGAAGAGCCGCACGAAGCGTCTGTCACCAGCCGGGACAGCACTCTGATTTCACCACCTTGATCCACCAGCTGTCCTCAAACACCAACCAGAGGATATGGAAGGCATTGGATGAGTGGTCACTTTCTCTGGACATTTAATCCTCGGCACGGCTTACCATCTATATGAGGTAACTGTTTATGTACTATATCACTAAAACTCTTTAGACATTTCTCTAATGGCTCTCACATGTTTGGCTGAAGCGTACGCTTTGAGTGGGATCACTTGCCACACTGATTAATTCAGTCTCCTTTCCCATTTAACATATTGAATGGTGTATCATATGGTGAAACAGAATCTGCACCTCCATCTACTCTTACATGTATGTCATCATTGCTTACAACTAACATTAGTACAACCTACACTTTTAGGCTGCAGTCACACTATTAGTATTTGGTCAGTATTTTACAATATCAGTATTTGGAAGCCAAAACCAGGTGAGGAACAATCAGAGGAAAAGTATCATAGAAACACGTCACCACTTCTGTATTTATCACCCACTCCTGGTTTTGGCTTACAAATACTGATGAAAAATACTGACCAAATACTGATAGTGTGACTGCAGCCTTATCCTCAAGAAGGACAACATTGCATTAACTTTCACTGTTATCTCTACGATTGGGTTTAAATATATCTTACTTTATTAGATCTGATAACTTATGAACTATTACAGCGACAATACTGGTTTATTGGGTTTCTCTGCTCCCTTTTGTTCCACGTTCTTATCCTTTCTCTCTCATTTCCCCCCTTGGAAGTCAATTACAGAGCAAATAATAATATTTTTTATACATCCTATTTTCAGAGACTACTGTGGTTGTTGTCTTATTTTGCACCTATTCCTTTCCTCTTATACTAGCGCCACTATTTGAATTTATTTCCTATGGTAAAGATAAAACTTAACTATAAATGCAAATCAGGGTTAAAAACATAACCTTTTTATATGCATCCATTTGTGTGTTTCAGCATGTGCTTGAATAATTAGCCTGAAGTTCTATGGAGAAGAGACTGATGTGTTTTACTGCTCTCTATGTATATCCAGCTGTTATATGTGTAATGATCCTTGCATTTTATAAAGTGGTAAAACAAATTAACAAGAACAAACATTAATAAATCACATTATACCTGCTGCAGCATACACAGCTTCAAGTGTAAGTCCGGTGCAGAATATATTATAGGAGTCCTTAAAATGCTGTCACAAAAATGTGAGAAGAATCAAACGTGTGGTGACCAGGAAGCCATTATCCTCCAGTGATGTCCATATTTCAGAACTTCAACCTCCCTGGAGGCCCAGAAGTACAAGGTGTACAGTGCTCAGAGACATGGCTGAGGTAAGGGAGGCTGAACCCTGACCATCACTGAGCAAGACACAGACTGTGAAACGACAAGACTGGGCCAAGAAATATCTGAAGACAAATGTTTTATTACTGATAAGATGAGAGTGATTCTTTATGGACCAGTGGCTGGATCAGTAACAGTACTGATCTCCACTAACTCAGATTCCCCTTTCCTTATGGAACGCCGACCAGGGCCATGGGGTACTCGGTACCGGGTCCGGTACTTAAAGGGATGTGTCACGGCGGCGGTCTTTGACCCTGGGTGCCCATGTTATGACAGATGGTAGATGGTGTAGAAAGAAACAGAGGACACAAGTTGCAGTCTCTTTACCTCTTTACTGTAGAATTCAGGCAGCCACAGTCCAGGGTCCTGGATCACAAGGGCTGGTATGGTCCGGCCGGCTTGGAAGCGAGTCTGGAATCCCCCTAACCAGGTGGGGTTGGAAGCCTTCCTTCTAGTGCTGAGTTGTAATCCCTTGCTGTCTTGGGCCTCACACAAGGTCCTCACGTTCTCTCTGTCACCCTTTAGGTAGGACACTAATCCGCATGACAGGTAGCTCGAGCCTTTTTACAGGATCTCTATCACGACCCGGGCTCTATCTGCTAGTGTGTCTTCGGGTGTTAATGGTGCACAGGTACTTGCAATCTGCTGTCCACCGGTTTCTGCCGTGGGGCATAGTTACCCCCACAACCTCGGTCTTCCGGCTACTGGTATCTGCGCTTCAGCGTGGAGGAAGCTCTGTCGCAGCTTCCGTCTCCAGCTCTTCACTCTCCTTTGCTCCTTTTCCTCCTTCACGCTCTCTACAGCTTGTTCCGTCCTTTTCTCTAGCTGCAGCACCTCACGTGGCTGCATGGCCCATCTGTCTTCCTGACTCTCTCTGTCTCTCTCACAAACTGACTGACTACTTTCCCTCCTGCCAGAATATATATAGGGGAGCCACCCACAAACTGGATCAGAGCTCCCATTTCTGGCCTGGAGTAAGAACATGTTGCATGTTTGTGAATACCTGATAAAGGGGTCCTTCCTCGCTTCCAAGCATGACATCACTATCCCCATGAGGAAAGCAATGCCACTGTAACAACCAGGAAACTGAGGTGTTACATTTACCTTACCTGACCTTCCTTGCCTTTCCTGGAAGTATTACAGGAAAGATATATATCTTTGTACAATGTTAGCCAGTAGATAGAAAAATATTTAGACGTGAGAGTCCTAATCTAATACTAATGCAAAATCTGAAGAATCACATACTTATCCACAAAACAGGACAGAAAGAAAGAAGGCAATAGATAAGACAAGTGAAGTGAAGCAGAATTATCATGTAAAAGAGGGATAGACATAGATGTTGGAACAGTTCATAGTTAAGGAAGTCTTAATGTTTTATGGTCCTATGAATGAGTCTGGTTCTGTGTTGTGATGACCTCAGAAGGTCTGAAGAGCAAATTCCTTAACTGATGTAAAAAGACAAAAATACATGCAACACATTAATTCCTGCACTGAGTGTGTCAAAGGTTGTCATGAGTTTATACTCACAGACTCTTCTGTCTTTCTGAGATTTGAAATTACCTTTTAAAACAAGTAATTTCATGTCCATGACGCTATGACCAGGGATACAAAAATGTTTTGCTACCGGTAGGTCCATTCTTTCTTCTCTTATTGTGTGGCAATGAGAATTCATCCTTGTTCTAAGTTTTTGCCCTGTCTCCCTCACATACAAACCCCCAGATGGACATTTAGTACAAATAATTAAATACACCACTTTAGATGTAAATGTCAGCAATGTATCGTACAATTTGAGTCATTGGTTTTAATTCTCATTTTAACAAACAAAATTAAACAATTGAGATGGAAAATGTACGTTTTTCATATAGTTGCCCAATAATTCTGCATACAGTATTCTCCTAAGACAGACGAAACTCAATTTTATTTTCTTATATATTCAGATTTCAGGTTAATTAACCTTCTGAATTGACCGACAGCTCTGTAGTTGTTCACTAATAAAATGAATCATCAAAACTACAAATTGACTAACAAATTTCCTAATAATTGTGCACACAGTGTTTATAGTAATAATGCATGGATTCCCTATAAATAGTAATAATGCCCTCTGCGTTCCACCGGCAAAACGTAGTAATTAGTGATGAGTGAGTGTACTCGTTGCTCGGGTGACCTCCGAGTATTTGTTAGTGCTCGGAGATTTAGTTTTCATTGTGGCAGCTGAATTATTTACAGCTATTAGCCAGCTTGATTACATGTAGGGATTCCCTAGCAACCAGGCAACCCCTACATGTACTCAGCCTGGCTAGTAGCTGCAAATCATTCAGCTGCCATGATGAAAACTAAATCTCCGAGCAGTCATAAATACTCGGAGGTCACCTGAGCGTGCTCTGGAAAACCCGAGCAACGAGTGCACTCGCTCATCAATAGTAGTAATGCATCAGTTAAAAAAAAATGTATATATATATACTCACCGAAATCCCGGATCTTGACAAGTCTGCGGCATGTTCTGTGTCCTGGTGTAAGGCAGAGTTTGGTGAATGTTCACTATTAGGGTTGAGCGAAACGGATCGGTCAATTTCATAAATCGCCGACTTTCGGCAAAGTCGGGTTTCGTGACACCCGAGCCGATCCCAGTGTGGGATCGGCCATGTGGTCGGCGATCTTTGCGCCAAAGTCGCGTTTCATATGACGCGTTCAGCGCCATTTCTCAGCCAATGAAGGTAGACGCAAAGTGTGGGCAGCGTGATGACATAGGTCTCGGTCCCCACCATCTTAGAGAAGGGCATTACAGTGATTGGCTTGCTTTCAGCGGCGTCACAGGGGCTATAAAGGGGCGTGCACGCCGACCGCCATCTTACTACTGCCGATCGTAGCATAGGAAGAGGTTGCTGCAGCTTCGTCAGAAGCAGGGTTACTGTTAGGGAGGAAATATAAACCCCCAAACCGCTTGTGCTGTAGCGATTTCCACTGTCCAACACCACCTTTTCTTTGCAGGGTCAGTGGAGGCTAGATTTCTGTGCATCAGCTCTGTAGCTTATAAGGCTCACTGATAGCTGCATTGCTGTTTGTACGCCGCTGTGCAAACCAACTGCTTTTTTCAAAGCAAAAATCCTGTTGCTTCTTTCTGCACATTTCTCTTGTTTCTTTGTTTGTCCACACTTTTGTGTGCAGCAGTCCTTTTTACTGCTTTTTATATATATATATCTGCTAGCCTCTGTCTGCCACTGAAGCTGTGTAGTGTAATACAGTGGGCCTGATATTCCCAGCAGTCTCCCACACCTATAAAGGGAAATTTCTATTGCCACTAAGGGCATCTGCGTCAGTCCTGTTTGTGGCATATCTGTCAGCCACTTTCTGACACTGAAACTGTGTAGTGTAATACAGTGGGCCTGATTTTCCCAGCAGTCTCCCACACCTATAAAGGGAACTCTCTATTGCCACTAAGTGCATCTGCGTCAGTCCTGTTTGTGGCATATCTGTCAGCCACTCTCTGACACTGAAACTGTGTAGTGTAATACAGTGTGCCTGATTTTCCCAGCAGTCTCCCACACCTAATAATATAATAATAATAATAATTTTTATTTATATAGCGCCAGCATATTCCGCAGCGCTTTACAACTTATAGAGGGGACTTGTGCAGACAATAGACATTACAGCATAACAGAAATCACAGTTCAAAATAGATACCAGGAGGAATGAGGGCCCTGCTCGCAAGCTTACAAACTATGAGGAAAAGGGGAGACATGAGAGGTGGATGGTAACAATTGCTATAAAGGGAAATTTAAATTGCCACTAAGGGCATCTGCGTCAGTCCTGTTTGTGGCATATCTGTCAGCCACTCTCTGACACTGAAACTGTGTAGTGTAATACAGTGGGCCTGATTTTCCCAGCAGTCTCCCACACCTAATAATATAATAATAATAATAATTTTTATTTATATAGCGCCAGCATATTCCGCAGCGCTTTACAACTTATAGAGGGGACTTGTACAGACAATAGACATTACAGCATAACAGAAATCACAGTTCAAAATAGATACCAGGAGGAATGAGGGCCCTGCTCGCAAGCTTACAAACTATGAGGAAAAGGGGAGACATGAGAGGTGGATGGTAACAATTGCTATAAAGGGAAATTTAAATTGCCACTAAGGGCATCTGCGTCAGTCCTGTTTGTGGCATATCTGTCAGCCACTCTCTGACACTGAAACTGTGTAGTGTAATACAGTGGGCCTGATTTTCCCAGCAATCTCCAACACCTATCAAGGGAGATTTAAATTCACAACAAGTTTACCTACACCTTCTACCTGGTTTTACAGTACCATATAATGGTTGTTAGTTTTGTTACATTTTTCCAAGAATGAGGAAGTCTGGTGGAAGAGGTCGTGGCCGTGGGCGGTCATTGCCAGCTGGTAATGATGGTAGTGGTGGTGGAGCATCAGGTGGTCATGGGAAAAGCAAAATAGCACCTAAGTCTCGAGTTGTTGAGCCAGCGTCATCGTCTGGCTACACAAGGCCTCGAACGCTCCCTTTTCTGGGAATAGGAAAACCGCTTTTAAAGCCGGAGCAGCAGCAAAAAGTTTTGGATTTCCTTGCTGACTCTGCCTCTAGCTCTTTCGCCTCCTCTTCGGAAAGTGCAAAATTTAAATGCAGCACGTCGTCAGTGGATGCTCCCGGTCAGGAACAAGTCGCTTCCTTGTGTCCTTCACCCAGAACAACAGTGAAGGATGTGTCAGGCGACACAACAGGTTACTCCATGGAGCTCTTTACACATACCGTGCCTGGGTTAGAAAGGGAAATTGTTAACAGGCCATGCCCATTACAAGATGAATCGGACATGGAGTGCACAGATGCACAGCCACAGCTAGATTATTATGCTGTTCCATTTACTCAGATCACAACATTGCAGTGTAGTGAGCCACAATCTGACCCTGATGAGACTATGGTGCCCCGTCCTGAATGCTATAGCACCGGCTTACATGGAGACACAGAGGAAGGTGCACAGGACATAGAAGAGGAGGTGATAGATGACCCAGTTGTTGACCCCGATTGGCAGCCATTGGGGGAACAGGGTGCCGCTGGCAGTAGCTCTGAAGCAGAGGAGGAGGAGCCGCAGTAGGCATCAACATCACAACAGCTTTCATCTGGCAGGCCCGTATCTGGCCAAAAACGTGTGTCAAAACCAAAAACAGTTGTAGGACAGTGTGGCCATCCGGTTAAAGTAGCACAGTGTGCAATGCCTGAAAAGGTATTCGATAGTAGGAAGAGTGCAGTCTGGCAATTTTTTAACCAAGATCCGAATGATCAGTGCAAAGTGATCTGTAAGAAATGCTCAAGGACCTTTAGCAGAGGTCAGAATGTCAAATATTTAAATACAACTTGCATGCGTAGACATTTAACCACCATGCACTTGCAAGCCTGGACTAACTACCAAACGTCCCATAACGTTGTTGCCCCCGCTCACAATGAAGCTATTCAGGAACGCTACATTCCTTACCTCACTGTAAGCCCACCGTTTATGACACCACCTGCAGCAAATGTGGAGGTATCGTCGCAAGGCCAAAGCAGTCAGGGAATCACCAGGTTCTTGGTAGGAAACACTGTATGTAGGCCAACAGCAAGAATACCATCACCAACCCTCTCTCAGTCTGCCATGTCCACCTCCAACCCCGCTAGTTCCACCATATGCAGCTCTCCAGTCCAGCTCACCCTACAAGAGACTCTCGCTAGGAACAGGAAGTACTTGTCCTCTCATCCACGTACACAGGGTTTGAACGCCCACATTGCTAGACTAATTTTGTTAGAGATGATGCCCTACCGGTTGGTTGAAAGCGAAGCTTTCAAAGCCCTGATGGCCTACGCAGTACCACACTATGACCTACCCAGTCGACATTTCTTTGCGAGAAAAGCCATCCCAGCCCTCCAACAGCATGTCAAAGACTGCATTGTCCATGCAGTCAGGCAATCTGTCAGTAGAAAGTTGCACCTCACAACAGATGCATGGACCAGTAGGCATGGCCAGGGATGTTACGTGTCCATCACGGCACACTGGGTGGATGCAGGGTCCACAGGGGACAGCCATATTGGGACAGTTCTGCCTAGCCCACGGTCAAGGAAAGAGTTGGCTGTAGGCGTTCGCCACCCCTCCTCCTCCTCCTCCAGCAGAAGCAAGAGCTGGTCCACAGACCGCAGTCGCACGACCACTCCATCCGCAGCTTCCAGTGTCGCACATGAGGTGTCCCATTATGGAACAGCTAGTGGTAAGCATCAGCAGGCTGTGTTGGAAATGAAGTGTTTGGGTGACAACAGACACATCGCAAAAGTTCTGTCCGAGTTCTTGCAGCAAGAAACTCAGTCATGGTTGGGCAGTGTACATCTTGAGGCAGGCAAGGTAGTCAGTGATAACGGAAGGAATTTTATTGCTGCCATAGCCCTTTCACAACTGAAACACATTCCTTGCCTGGCTCACACCTTGAACCTGGTGGTGCAGTGCTTCCTGAAAAGTTATCCGGGGTTACCCACCCTGCTCCTGAAGATGCGAAGACTTTGCTCGCACATCCGCCGTTCGCCCGTACACTCCAGCCGTATGCAGAACCATCAGCGATCTTTGCAGCTTCCCCAGCACCACCTAATAATCGACGTTGCAACAAGGTGGAACTCCACACTGCACATGCTTCAGAGGCTGTGCGAACAGAGGCGTGCTGTTATGTATTTGTGGGAGGATACACATACACGGGCAGGCAGTTGGATGGCAGACGTGGAGTTGTCAGGTGTGCAGTAGTCGAAGCTACAAGACCTGTGTCAAGTCCTTCAGTGTTTTGAGGAATGCACATGCCTGGTTAGTGCAGACGACACCATCATAAGCATGAGCATCCCCCTAATGCATCTGCTGATGCAAAGTTTGACGCACACAAAGGAGCAGGCATCTGCAGCCGAGGACAAGGGAAGCCTTGATGACAGTCAGCCATTGTCTGCTCAGGGAAATCTCCTGGACGAGGTGGCGGACGAAGATACAGAGGACTAGTAGGATGATGGGGATGAATATTTATGGGAGGAGGAAGCTTCTCAGGGGGCAATAGAAACTGGTGGCATTGCAAGGTCAGGTACAGGGTTTTTGAGGGAGACAAGTGATGTTGATTTGCCAGAAAGTGCTCCTCAACCCAGCACAAGCAGTGAATTGACACCTGGAACATTGGCCCACATGGCGGATTATGCCTTGCATATCCTAAAAAGGGACCCCCGCTATATCAAAATGATGACCGATGACGATTACTGGTTGGCCGGCCTCCTGGATCCACGCTATAAAGGGAAATTGCAATTTCCCAGCACACAGCGGCGGTGATGGTTCTCACACAAGCTGCAGGGGGCAACATGGCAGAGGTGTTAGAGGTGCACCAATTAGAAGTGGCGTTGGAGAGAGGGGTTTTATGACCAGGTTGTGGAGTGATTTCACAACGACCGCAGACACGACAGGTACTGCAGCATCAATTCAAAGTGACAGGAGACAACATTTGTCCAGTATGGTTACTAACTATTTTTCCTCCCTTATCGATGTTCTCCCTCACACGTCATTCCCATTTGATTACTGGGCATCCAAAATAGACACCTGGCCTGAATTGGCAGAATATGCATTACAGGAGCTTGCTTGCCCAGCTGCTAGTGTGCTATCAGAAAGAGTATTCAGTGCTGCAGGTTCAATACTGACAGAAAAAAGGACTCGTCTGGCTACCCAAAATGTTGATGGTCTAACCTTCATTAAAATGAACCAATCATGGATTTCTAATTATTTTGCCCCACCTTCCCCTGCTGACACCTAGCTTTCCTGTAAAAATATCTTGCTTTTTGACTCGTCTTAATGACTGCTCCAATTTCTCAATTTGCAGCTGCTGTATGTCCAGCATGGGCCATTTTTACACCTCCCTAAATGGGCTGACTCCCCCCACGGGGCCGTGGTCACCACTTGGCGCAAGCACCCGTGCGAGTGCCGTTTGGCTGAACAGGTGGGTGTGCCCACTTTTGGGCGACGGCACTGGCACAGTGCAATGAAGTGTCTCTGGCGGTGGTGGTGCACACCCAACGTCAGACACACCGTCGTAACATGAGGGGCCCTGGGCCAGTACCGCCGCCCACGAGAGAGTGTTCCCCCCCAGCTCAAACAGTGCTCTACCACTTGCAAAATTACCTCTCACTGCTCCACCACTGTTTAGTGTGTGCTGTTAAATCCTTCAATGGCACTGCCAATACCAATTTGTTGACATGATTAATGCTAGTAAAAATATTCAGGGGCCCTGTCCTACATTTACACCAGTTAATACTTTGCGCCAACTACCACTGTCTGCAAGTCAGCAGAGGAGCCCACCCCTGTACCTAGGTATGCCACCTGTTTATTTGTGAAATTTTTTTTTTGCTAGACATTAACCTCACTTTATTATTTTGGCCTACTAACTGTGTCAGACACTCCTTACAGTTGTCCTCCACTGAACAAAGTTAGGCTGCCTGCGTACTTCTGTAACCTATTTTTAACTGCATTGTGCCTATTACTTTTTTGGCCCTACTAACTGTGTCTGCCCCTCCTTGCAATCGTCCTCTGCTGAACACACCAATGCTGCCTGTGTACCCCTGTAACCT
Source organism: Ranitomeya variabilis (assembly GCF_051348905.1). Lineage (NCBI taxonomy): Eukaryota > Metazoa > Chordata > Amphibia > Anura > Dendrobatidae > Ranitomeya > Ranitomeya variabilis. Next base: position 81,711,851 of record NC_135238.1, read on the forward strand.
ATTTAAAACTGCATAGAGCCTACTTTTTTATTTTAGGCCTAGTAAGTCTGCGCCACTCCTTCCAATTGTCCTCCGCTGACCACACCAATGCTGCCTGTGTACCCCTGTAACCTATTTTAAACTGCATAGAGCCAACTTTTTTATTTTAGGCCTAGTAAGTCTGTCTGCGGTCCCTCCTTGCTATCGTCCTCCGCTGACCAAACCAATGCTGCCTGTGTACCCCTGTAACCTATTTAAAACTGCAAAGAGCCTACTTTTTTATTTTAGGCCTAGTAAGTCTGCGCCACTCCTTCCAATTGTCCTCCGCTGACCACACCAATGCTGCCTGTGTACCCCTGTAACCTTTTTTAAACTGCATTGAGCCAACTTTTTTACTTAAGGCCTACTACCTGTGTCTGTCTGCGCCACTCAATACAGCTGTCCTCCTCTGAAAAAAGCTGAGCTTCAGTTGTCAGGTTTTCAGCCTATAGGAATTTGAAAACTGCATTGGGGCTACTAGTTTGGTTGGGCCTACTAACGGTGTCTGCCGCTCCTTGGTGTTCTCCTAGTTTTTTATCCTGAGCTTCTATCTTCAGGCTTTCGGCCTGTATTTAGAATATTAAACTGCATTTAGGCTACTAGTTTGGATGGGCCCTACTAACGGTGTCTGCCGCTCCTTGGTGTTGTCCTCCAAGGAAAAAAGCTGATCTTCAATCTTCAGGCTTTCGGCCTATATCAGATATTAAACTGCATTTCGCCTACTAGTTTGGTTGGTCCCTACTAACGGTGTCTGCCGCTCCTTGGTGTTCTCCTCCACTGAACAAAGCTGAGCTTCAATCTTCAGGCTTTCGGCCTATATCAGATATTAAACTGCATTTGGCCTACTAGTTTGGTTGGGCCCTACTAACGGTGTCTGCCGCTCCTTGGTGTTCTCCTCCACTGAACAAAGCTGAGCTTCAATCTTCAGGCTTTCGGCCTATATTTACAAATTTTAAACTGCATTTGGCCTACTAGTTTGGTTGGGCCCTGCTAACGGTGTCTGCCGCTCCTTGGTGTTGTCCTCCAAGGAAAAAAGCTGAGCTTCAATCTTCAGGTTTTCGGCCTATATCAGATATTAAACTGCATTTGGCCTACTAGTTTGGTTGGGCCCCACTAACGGTGTCTGCCACTTCTTGGTGTTCTCCTCCACTGAACAAAGCTGAGCTTCAATCATCAGGCTTTCGGCCTATATTTACAAATTTTAAACTGCATTTGGCCTACTAGTTTGGTTGCGCCCTACTAATGGTGTCTGCTAGGGTTGAGCGACTTTTACTTTTTTAGGGTCGAGTCGGGTTTTGCGAAACCCGACTATCTCAAAAGTCGAGTCGAGTGAAATCGGCCGACTACCGCGAAAAGTCGGCGATCGAAGTCGGGGATCGACTGAAACACGAAACCCAATGCAGGTCAATGGGAATATTTTTTCTTTTTTTTTTGTGCTCTCTCTCTCTCTCTCTCTCTCTCTCCTCCGTCCCTGCACAGCAAAGCTGGTGTTACACATTTCAAATCGCTACAGCGCACAAGCAATAAAATGCCGATAAGCAACGCCCCTGAGACCTATGTCATTACTCTGCCCATGCTCCTTCATTGGCTGAAAAATGGCGCTAAACGCGTCATATGAAACGCGACTTTGGCGCCAAGATCGCCGACCGCATGGCCGACCCCACACTAGGATCGGGTCGGGTTTCATGAAACTCGACTTTGCCAAAAGTCGGCGACTTTTGAATTTGTCCGATCTGTTTCGCTCAACCCTAGTGTCTGCCGCTCCTTGGTGTTGTCCTCCAAGGAAAAAAGCTGAGCTTTAATCTTCAGGCTTTCGACCTATATGAGATATTAAACTGCATTTGGCCTACTAGTTTGGTTGGGCCCTACTAACGGTGTCTGCCGCTCCTTGGTGTTCTCCTCCACTGAACAAAGCTGAGCTTCAATCTTCAGGCTTTCGGCCTGTATCAGATATTAAACTGCATTTGGCCTATTTGTTTGGTTGGGCCCTACAAACGGTGTCTGCCGCTCCTTGGTGTTCTCCTCCACTGAACAAAGCTGAGCTTCAATCTTCAGGCTTTTGGCCTATATTTACAAATTTTAAACTGCATTTGGCCTACTAGTTTGGTTGGGCCCTACTAACGGTGTCTGCCGCTCCTTGGTGTTGTCCTCCAAGGAAAAAAGCTGAGCTTCAATCTTCAGGCTTTCGGTCTATATCAGATATTAAACTGCATTTGGCCTACTAGTTTGGTTGGGCCCTACTAACGGTGTCTGCCGCTCCTTGATGTTTTCCTCCACTGAACAAAGCTGAGCTTCAATCTTCAGGCTTTCGGCCTATATTTACAAACTTTAAACTGCATTTGGCCTACTAGTTTGGTTGGGCCCTACTAACGGTGTCTGCCTCTCCTTGGTGTTCTCCTCCACTGAACAAAGCTGAGCTTCAATCTTCAGGCTTTCGGCCTATATTTTTAATATGAAACTGCATTTGGCCTTCTAGTTTGGTTGGGCCCTACTAATGGTGTCTGCCGCTCCTTGGTGTTGTCCTCCAAGGAAAAAAGCTGAGCTTCAATCTTCAGGCTTTCGGTCTATATCAGATATTAGACTGCATTTGGCCTTCTTGTTTGGTTGTGCCTACTAACGGTGTCTGTCGCTGCTTGGTGTTGTCCTCCACGGAAAAAAGCTGAGCTTCAATCTTCAGGCTTTCGGCCTATATTTTTAATATGAAACTGCATTTGGCCTACTAGTTTGGTTGGGCCCTACTAACGGTGTCTGCCGCTGCTTGCTTTTCTCCTCCACTGAACAAAGCTGAGCTTCAATTTTCAGGCTTTCAGCCTATATCAGATATTAAACTGCATTTGGCTGACTAGTTTGGTTGGGCCCTACTAATGGTGTCTGCCGCTCTTTGGTGTTCTCCTCCACTGAAAAAAGCAGTGCCGCCTGTTTACTCCTGTTACCAATTTTGAACTTTATTTGGCCCACTTTATTATTTGGGCCTACTAACTGTGTCTGCCTCTCATTACAGTTGTCCTCCACTGAACAAAGCAATGCCGCCTGGTTAGTCCTGTTACCAATTTTAGTATAAAAGAAGAGATAGGAGCGCACTTACCCCGGTTAACGAATCACCAGACCCACGTGGGTCACCCACTCCTCCCATCCACAGAACATATGGGTGGGAAGAAACACAATTTATCAGAACACCTGCAATATTAAATAAAAACAACAGATATAATTTAAAAACAATCTCTATAAACACAGTGCAGAATAACCTCAAGCATAAGTATCAACGAATCAATTATAGAAAAACTGACATGTCCACTTTGTCATTAAGGCCGTATGGTCCCGCTGCGTTAGTGCGCAAAATCCACCTAGCCTCCCTACACAGGAGGAGGCGGTGGAGATCCCCGCCTCCCTCAGGTAGGGAAACCTGTTCCAAACCGGCAAATCGCAGCACATGAGCGTTTCCAGCATGGTGAGTGCGAACATGATTTATTAACCTCGACGCACCCTTACCCGTCCTCACAGAGTTAAAATGCTCCCTGACCCGGACAAACAGAGGCCGAATAGTCTTACCAATGTAGAAATTTCTGCAAGGGCAAAAAAGAACATAAACAACATGAGTGGTTCTACAGGATATAAAATCACGTACCTCATGCTGTACATGTCCAACTCTCACTCTGTTCCCGACATGATGAAACGAACAGAAATTACAACCCCCGCATTTGAAGTTTCCTTTTGGGATACTGTCAGTCAACCAATTATTTCTATCAGACACAAAACGGTTACGGACCAAGCAGTCCCTGATATTCTTACTGCGGCGGGCAGCAAACAAGGGACCTCTTTCCACTAATTTTGTCTTATGCTTGAGTTTATTCTGCACTGTGTTTATAGAGATTGTTTTTAAATTATATCTGTTGTTTTTATTTAATATTGCAGGTGTTCTGATAAATTGTGTTTCTTCCCACCCATATGTTCTGTGGATGGGAGGAGTGGGTGACCCACGTGGGTCTATAAATATCTCACATAAGGCATTGAGCTTTAGGACCCGTTGAAGTGCATTGACGCATGAAACGGCCGTTGTCCGTAGCCGTTCTCATCCCTCCCTGCTGTTTGTTCTTTGTAACATGTCCAAATAAAGTGGTGATTCGTTAACCGGGGTAAGTGCGCTCCTATCTCTTCTTTTATATTCCTTTGGACTGTGTGCACATTCATTGGAGGCAGCACCCTCGTGTTTATATAAGGACTAGATGGCAGCCCGATTCTAAAGAATCGGGAGTCTAGAATCCATATATACTTTATTTATTCAAATGTAAGAATAATACAATTAATAAATAATAGTAAGAAAGAACAAAAAATGGCTGCACTCACCAGCTCTTGACAATTCTTGTTATTTAAGGTACAGTTACACAGGATCCATGAACATGCTTATGAGGGGAGTGATGAAAGACATCAGACAACAACTTTGCGTGTTGTGGCAAATGCCACAACAACGGTTCTTTGCTTAAGAACAATAATGTAAATAATAAATAATATGTATCAATAACTATGTATATTGGTATGTTCTATGACATTTTAAAATATTTCATTATTATGTGGAAAAGCTCTTAGTACCCATACTGGCGCATACTTGTGTGCCCATCAGGTATTTTCACAGTAATTTTACATCTGATGGGTTGGTATGAAACGTTTTTAATCATCTCTTGGGCTTAGCTAAGCCTTCATTTTAAATAATTCTAATAAGTACAACAGAAATAAAAGCCTTTTTGTGTATCCAAATTTTTTGTGTTTATTTTTACAGAAGTGTAAAATTTAAGAAATCAACGTTCATAGTACACCGATGGGCTAATATAAGCATGCCCATCAACCACGTCACGGTAGCCTTTGAACTGATGGGTCCTAACTAACTGATTCCTATTTCTTAATACTCAAACCTCTTTCACATCTGCATGTTTCTGATATTTGCAGAAGTAATGTTAAAAACAATACAACTTCCACACTTTGGCACCAAAGAACTGACCTACAACACACTTTCAGCAAGTGCCATGCAATGTAGATGAAGCTTGGAGTTAACTTGCAGTAAATGCGGCAAACGCGGCTTCGACAATTGCATTAAATGCAGCCACAACAAAAACACTGGTAAGTGGAAATTTTGTGGCGAAAACTGCAGAAACCACATGTGCCGCACCTGCCGCAAGTGAAGTACAAATTCCGTATACATTGCATGCAACTTACAGCAAGAGGTGCGTGGGTCAGCCCTTAGGCAGGAAGTGCAGAAATAGCCTTTTTTCCACCATAAATTCTCCAAATAGCAGAAAAATGTTGATGTGAAAGCAAAATCTCTATTCTTTCCCTATCTATCTTAGGCTACGTTCACATTAGCGTTAAGCTAATGTGCGTCGGGTTTGCGTCGGCGACGCAGCGGCGACGCATGCGTCATGCACCCCTATACTTAACATGGGGGACGCATGCGGTTTTTTTTGTTGCGTTGTGCGACACATGCGTCTTTTTTGCCGCAAGCGTCGGACCAAGAAAACGCAACAAGTTGCATTTTTCTTGCGTCCGATTTTCGGCATGCGTCGCAAAATGCAGCGTTTTTGCGTGCGTTTTGACGCGTTTTTGCGTGCGTTGTGCGTTGCGTCACCGACGCAGCGGCGCACAACGCTAGTGTGAACGTAGCCTAAATATGTACCTATCTATATATCTATTTCTATGTACAGAACACACCTGGAGATAGAGATATATGTGAACAGCCATCCCACCCGTCTCTTACCTGTTCACAAAAACCTCACCCTTTTTAAAAACAAAATGAAATCTCTCAGCAGCTATACTGCTGGAGCTTCAAATACAGGTTCCTATCACCAAATACAGGCATTTGGATGATACACATCTTACATCTTGTACTTAATGTGTGTTCTACTTACCTATAAAAATATGTATTGATATATCATATTTCTAAATTTATGTAGATATGATATAGAGTTATTAACCCTATATGCTAATGAGTACGTATGTTATATACGTATTTCCTACATAAGTACTTAAAATCTATACGTCTATGGCTACACTAATTTTTTTTGTTTTTGTTTTTTTTCCTTATCTCTATACATAGAATTTGCCTATTGCTGTCTATGTTATTAGAAAAACTGAATAATGAAAAAAAAGAAAAGTAACTTTAAACTAAAATATTTTTGTAGATAATATTACGTGTGAAGACTTTAGTACTATCAGCCAATAATTGTCCTTGAAGTGGTGTATTAACCACTTTAACCCTCACATTGCAACATTGCTTCACCCTGGAAAAAGCAACATACAATTGACCATGGGCAAAAGCAGGTTCTGGTAGATAAATGCCAACTCGATGGAGGGTCTGGCCTTGAGATTTATTTATGGTCATTGCAAATGCGGGCTTGATAGGAAATTGTCTCCGTCTTAATTTAAAAGGTAATCCAGTCTCTGATGGACACAAATCAATTCGTGGAATGAATACCACATTTCCTGCTGCTGACCCACTAATTACTTTAGCCAGTATGATATTGGCATGTAAGGCAGTGACAATGAGCCGCGTACCATTGCAGAGACCTTTGTTCGTGTTCAGATTACGTAATAACATGACAATGGTGCCAATTTTAAGTTTCAGCCGATGTGAAGGCATTCCAGTTGGTGTTAGTGAATTCAAAAACTCAAGTGGGTATTGATCGAGGTCATCAGCTTCATCAGGATCGATGGAATCATCACTGATATATTCAGTATAGTCACCTATCAATAAATCCATGACTTGGGAATTGACTTTCTCAACGTCCTCATTTTTTGGACATAAAATTGCATGAGATGCAGCTGTATTTATGCTTTCGGTGTCATTCACATCAATACAAAGATTATCTCCAAAAATTTCAATTATTAAAGAGCCAGTGCATACCATGTCTGGAGGAATTTCAATTACATCATCTCCAAGGTTATGTTCATTAGATAGTTCACCATTTCCCAGTTGAAGCAACCAACTGCTGTAGTGAGGATCAATGGAGCGCATGTTGTTAATAAGTGGCAGGCGAGTAAAATGTTGCCAGTGTTGTGAATATTTTATACAGCTCTCTACAACATCAGTTCTTGTCCCATGAGGGATGACAGGAAGACATTGTCTAAAGTCGCCTCCAAAAACAATCACTTTACCTCCAAACGGTGTTTTTTCTTTGTGAGCTACATTTGTTGTCATGACATCACGTAAAACTCTATCAATGACATGCAATGCATATTTGGATAGCATTGTGCACTCATCAATAATAAAAAGTTTAGTGCTGTGCAAATCTTTTGCTGCATCGGTATCATTCTTAATCCTGGAAACAGATGTTTCATTCACAGGAATTGGAATCCCATAAAGAGAATGAATGGTTCGTCCACCTTGTAGCAAGTTGGCGGCAATTCCAGTAGTGGCAGCAGGTGACACAATGTCTCCTTGTCCTCTTAGCTGATGTAGGAGTAGATGATATAGGTACGTTTTTCCGCTGCCACCGGGACCATCAAGGAAAAAACACTTTGCTGTAGAATTAGTGAGATACTTATTATCAGACCTGATGTTATGTGCGCCATCAGCAGCTTTGGGCTCTGTGTCATTAGTATCCTTACTATTAGAGCTCATGTTGGCTAAGCTAAACAGCTTTAAGCGTGGTGGTGGCAAACAACAGGTTAATAAGAGGCAGTGTCAGGTAGTAGGAAAATAGCCAGTTAATAATAGGCAATAGTTCTTTGCAGGAATACAGATATTAATAAATAGGCAGTTTATATTGCAGAGAAATTGCTGGGCAATAATGGACAATGTCCTTATGTGGCAAATAATAGAGCAATATACCCAGTGTGGCAAAGAAGAGGTTAATAAACGGCAGTCTCTCAGTATAACAGTCAGTGAATAATAGGCAGTATATGGAGAAAACACCAAACAAAAGTTTAAAATTGGTGTGAAAATGTCACTGAACCACTTCACAACTAAATATATATAGTTTTGGTAAATGGTATTATCATTTTTTTGACGAAATTCGGCAGGAGCTTGAAGAGCGACGTCACTGGGACCGCCTCCACGCAGTAGAAACTTGCTGTGAGGTAAAAATTCAAAAATCACACCAAAATGGCGGGCGGAGTGTGTCACAGTACGGCACATTTCTGATTGGTCGCTCGCGGCAGGCGGCAACCAATCAGAAAAGTGCCGCGCACCACGAAGGCATATATCTTTGTCCACCCTGAGCGGGTGTAGGACGCTGGTGACGTCACTTATCTCCGGACATTATCTCCGGACAAAGCCACGGAAGTTGGCACAAATTGCCGGAAGTAGTATTCTAGGCAATTATATATTAGATTGTCCTGTCACCAGCCATGTGTACGATTATCGGCCAAAAGCCTCTCTGGAACCAATAATCACCCCATGTAAAGGTATCTTTATAAGTTAAAGATTCAGAATACTATGACTTTTATCATATCCTGAACAGTCAAGTTTTTTATGAACCGTTTCTGGTTGAAGTAAAAAAAACTCTGAGTGTTTACAGTTTGAAACCATAAAATATTGAAAAATTATGTCATTCTTGAGTATATCACTCAATGGTGCTCATAAACGTGTCAAATTTGATCTATAATATACTTTAATATACGTTACTTTAATCTTTAATATACTTAAGAACAGGGCCCCAGACATCACACAGGGGGTCTGAAACACTGCACAGTGGTCCAAAATATCGCTGTGCTCTGCCTGGGGCCCCATATGCTGCCTGGGGCCCCTGAGCTCTGCCTGGGGCCCCATGTTCTGCCTGGGGCCCCTGTGCTCTGCCTGGGGCCACTGTGCTCTGCCTGGGGCCCCATATGCTGCCTGGGGCCCCTGTGCTCTGCCTGGGGCCCCATATGCTGCCTGGGGCCCCTGTGCTCTGCCTGGGGCCCCATAGGCTGCCTGGGGCCCCTGTGCTCTACCTGGGACCACTGTGCTCTGCCTGGGGCCCCATATGCTGCCTGGGGCCCCTGTGCTCTGCCTGGGGCCCCTGTGCTCTGCCTGGGGCCCCATGTTCTGCCTGGGGCCACTGTGCTCTGCCTGGGGCCCCATAGGCTGCATGGGGCCCCTGTGCTCTGCCTGGGACCACTGTGCTCTGCCTGGGGCCCCATATGCTGCCTGGGGCCCCTGTGCTCTGCCTGGGGCCAGTGTGCTCTGCCTGGGGCCCCATATGCTGCCTGGGGCCCCTGTGCTCTGCCTGGGGCCCCATATGCTGCCTGGGGCCCCTGTGCTCTGCCTGGGGCCCCTGTGCTCTGCCTGGGGCCCCATGTTCTGCCTGGGGCCCCTGTGCTCTGCCTGGGGCCACTGTGCTCTGCCTGGGGCCCCATATGCTGCCTGGGGCCCCTGTGCTCTGCCTGGGGCCCCATATGCTGCCTGGGGCCCCTGTGCTCTGCCTGGGGCCCCTGTGCTCTGCCTGGGGCCCCATGTTCTGCCTGGGGCCACTGTGCTCTGCCTGGGGCCCCATAAGCTGCCTGGGGCCCCTGTGCTCTGCCTGGGACCACTGTGCTCTGCCTGGGGCCCCATATGCTGCCTGGGGCCCCTGTGCTCTGCCTGGGGCCACTGTGCTCTGCCTGGGGCCCCATATGCTGCCTGGGGCCCCTGTGCTCTGCCTGGGGCCCCATATGCTGCCTGGGGCCCCTGTGCTCTGCCTGGGGCCCCATGTTCTGCCTGGGGCCCCTGTGCTCTGCCTGGGGCCACTGTGCTCTGCCTGGGGCCCCATATGCTGCCTGGGGCCCCTGTGCTCTGCCTGGGGCCCCTGTGCTCTGCCTGGGGCCCCATGTTCTGCCTGGGGCCACTGTGCTCTGCCTGGGGCCCCATAAGCTGCCTGGGGCACCTGTGCTCTGCCTGGGGCCACTGTGCTCTGCCTGGGGCCCCATATGCTGCCTGGGGCCCCTGTGCTCTGCCTGGGGCCCCATATGCTTCCTGGGGCCCCAGTGCTCTGCCTGGGGCCCCATGTTCTGCCTGGGGCCCCTGTGCTCTACCTGGGACCACTGTGCTCTGCCTGGGGCCCCATATGCTGCCTGGGGCCCCTGTGCTCTGCCTGGGGCCACTGTGCTCTGCCTGGGGCCCCATATGCTGCCTGGGGCCCCTGTGCTCTGCCTGGATGTAGGACACTGGTGACGTCACTTATCTCCGGACATTAGCTCCGGACATTAGCTCCGGAGATTAGCTCCGGACATTAGCTCCGGACATTAGCTCCGGACAAAGCCACGGAAGTTGGCACAAATTGCAGGAAGTAGTATTCTAGGCAATTAATCTCCGGACATTAGCTCCGGACATTAGCTCCGGACATTAGCTCCGAACATTATCTCCGGACATTAGCTCCGGACAAAGCCACGGAAGTTGGCACAAATTGCAGGAAGTAGTATTCTAGGCAATTATATATTAGATAAACGCAGTCACAGCAACCGCTCGAGTGGAATGTGGATAGTGTTGCGGGTCAGCACACATCGGCAGTGCGGAGGTGTTCTTTCTTTCTTTTTGTTTTGGATTTAAAAGACTGTTGTTCTTTTGGACACCACCAGCACGCGGAGCTGATCGTTCATACACTCCACACCGGGTTTGGCATATAAGCTGCAGTGATTTTTCACCTGCCGTGATTCCACAACATGGAGTCGGAGGCTGCGTCCTTATCACATGGACTTTTAGCAGGGAGGGAAAATGTTGATTCGTATTTTTCAGAATGTGAACTTCATGACAACATTTTTTCTCTAAGTACTAAGACGCTAGAACACAAATTATTCATGGCTGCAGAAAGAGAAGTTAATTTGTTTTGGACCAACAACTCCTTAAAGTCTTATGTGGAGTGCGGCCGTGTACCGCGGGGATTGCGGGTTACAAAAGAAATGGCCCAATTTAAGGACAATGAGTTGTTCGTTAAAGAATGGGAGAAAATTTTATTACAATGTTCCCAAGATTTACTTCAGTTGGTTCTTAAGCAAAACATTTTTAACTATGAGGCAACCAAGGCAGAATTGCTAAAGACAAAAGACTAATTAAAGACTAGGCTGTCCGAAATACAGTGGACAGCTGTGGATAATAAGTTGGATGCCAAATTGGTTATTCTGCAAAATGAAATAAAACAAAGAAAAAGAGACAAGTTCATTAGAGACAAGGTCGATTTCGAGTCTGGAAAATTTTTCACTTGGAGCAAGGGTGTTCCACCGCAGAACCATCGTAAATTTCCCAAGAAGTGGAACCAAAACAAGGGGCAAGCACGCAGGAAGACTTACAACAAAAACAAAAGAGATTATCTTACAACTGACTCTGACTCGAGTACTACAGAGGACCTCACTGTTCCTTCAGGATCCACGGCCCCTACTCATCCTGGTATCTCCGTTGGGTCCCCTTTAGACGTAGGACGCGTCGAGGGGGTAGAAGGGGAGGTGGACGGAAACGCCAAGAAAAGGAAACAAGTCTCGTGGAGACCAACGAAATAACTGTGGTTAATTTAACACCACGAGTGCTTAGTGATGCGCATTTATCAGTACTGGCAAAAGGGTTAAATTTTTGTGTACCGGAGCCATTCAACATAGTGGACTTTAAGATTGACTTGTTTAAAGCGGTCCGTAAAATACATTTATTTAAATCATTCGCCTCTGGGAATAGTAATGCAGCTCCCCCCACTCCCCGGGAAATATATCCAGGGGAAACACCTTGCCACGTGGGCCCCCTTGGCTTTTTTGTCACAGAGGACCCATTTGGTGATGTGCGGGAAGAAACTAGTATTCTCCTTGATTCCTTAGTGACCACATCTATCAGTGGGAGGGAATCTGCCACACTACCTTTCACTGGCGGCACCAGGTCCACCTATATGCCCCCAACAGCCCCGGGTAATCTTATAGATATCTTCCAGTTGCAGGTCCTAAAGGACGTGGAAGCATTAATTTATGAACGGCCTAATGAAAATTTACAGCCCAATGAAAAACGGGCTTTAAAGGAAATAGAGGGGTGGTCCGACATTATCATCCGTGGCGCGGATAAAGGGGGTAATGTGGTGTTGATGACAAGGGATTTTTACAAAACAGAGGCTTTAAGACAGCTATCAGATGAGAGCACTTATATGAAATTAAAGGGGGATCCCACTCCAAAATTAAAAAATCTTTTACGTTCCTTGTTGAGGAGATATGTGGACAAAGGGGTTTTTTCTACTAAACAGGCTGAAAAGCTGCTACCAGAATTTCCGAGAAAACCCCATTGGTACCACATACCCAAACTGCACAAATCTGCAGTAGCCCTCCCTGGTCGCCTCATTGTATCAGGGGTGGGGTCTTTAACGGAGCCGCTATCTTCATACATGGACTGGCTGTTACGTCCCTTATTACGGGATATTCCATCCTATTTGAAGGACACGGGAGATTTTTTGAGTATTTTGAATGGCAAGACACCTATGCTTTAACTTCCATTGACATTGAAAGCTTGTATACAAGGATTCCGCAAAGGTTGGGGGTTGACACAATTCAATGCATCCTAGAGAATACACCCACTGGGATGGACACCATCCATTTCATCTGTGAGGGTCTTTTGTTCATTTTAGAACATAACGCTTTTCAATTTGACTCCCAGTGGTACCTGCAGACGGTGGGTACCGCGATGGGTACCCCCGTCGCATGTACCCTGGCGAACCTCTTTCTTGCCAGGTTTGAGGAGGAATATATTTATTCCTCAAAAAACCCTTTTCTCAAACATATCAAGCTTTATGCTAGATATGTTGATGACATGTTCATGGTATGGGACGGGCACCAGGACACATTCACGGATTTCGTGAATTACCTGGGGACGTCCAATACCATGAACATGGGGTTTACCTCGCAATTTGGGGGATCTAGTCTGGTTTTTCTTGACGTTAATTTACAAATCACAGGAAACACTATTTCAACAGAGGTGCACCGTAAACCTACGGCATCAAACGCATTATTACATTATGATAGCGCCCATCCCCTGTATACTAAGCGTTCTTTGCCTTTCAGCCAGTTTCTCAGAGTGAAAAGAATCAATAGCGATCCTAGGGGTTTCGTAAAACAATCTCTCGATTTGGTCGGTAGATTTACAAAACGTAGGTATCCCCTGGCTGTTCTTAACAATGCTTATGACAAGGCTGCTGCAACAGATGTTTTTGCTCCTCCCCAAAAAAAACGGGAAAAAAGATTTGTATTTAGTTTTAAATACGGGCCGCTTGACAACCTTATTAGGGCCGTTATACGCAAGAATTGGCAGATCCTGCGACAAGACAGCGCTTTGACAAAATTAGTGGACAGAGGTCCTTTGTTTGCTGCCCGCCGCAGTAAGAATATCAGGGACTGCTTGGTCTGTAACCATTTTTTGTCTGATAGAAATAATTGGTTGACTGACAGTATCCCAAAAGGAAACTTCAAATGCGGGGGTTGTAATTTCTGTTCGTTTCATCATGTCGGGAACAGAGTGAGAGTTGGACATGTACAGAATGAGGTACGTCATTTATATCCTGTAGAACCACTCATGTTGTTTATGTTCTTTTTTGCCCTTGCAGAAATTTCTACATTGGTAAGACTATTCGGCCTCTGTTTGTCCGGGTCAGGGAGCATTTTAACTCTGTGAGGACGGGTAAGGGTGCGTCGGGGTTAATAAATCATGTTCGCACTCACCATGCTGGAAACGCTCATGTGCTGCGATTTGCCGGTTTGGAACAGGTTTCCCTACCTGAGGGAGGCGGGGATCTCCACCGCCTCCTCCTGTGTAGGGAGGCTAGGTGGATTTTGCGCACTAATGCAGCGGGACCATACGGCCTTAATGACAAAGTGGACATGTCAATTTTTCTATAATTGATTCGTTGATACTTATGCTTGAGTTTATTCTGCACTGTGTTTATAGAGATTGTTTTTAAATTATATCTGTTGTTTTTATTTAATATTGCAGGTGTTCTGATAAATTGTGTTTCTTCCCACCCATATGTTCTGTGGATGGGAGGAGTGGGTGACCCACGTGGGTCTATAAATATCTCACATAAGGCATTGAGCTGTAGGACCCGTTGAAGTGCATTGACGCACGAAACGGCCGTTGTCCGTAGCCGTTCTCATCCCTCCCTGCTGTTTGTTCTTTGTAACATGTCCAAATAAAGTGGTGATTCGTTAACCGGGGTAAGTGCACTCCTATCTCTTCTTTTATATTCCTTTGGACTGTGTGCACATTCATTGGAGGCAGCACCCCCGTGTTTATATAAGGATACACGCAGTCACAGCAACCGCTCGAGTGGAATGTGGATAGTGTTGCGGGTCAGCACACATCGGCAGTGCGGAGGTGTTCTTTCTTTCTTTTTGTTTTGGATTTAAAAGACTGTTACCAATTTTGAACTGCATTTAGCCCACTTTATTATTTGGGCCTATATCTGTGTTTCCTCCTTATCCTGCCCATTGCCCAGCCAGTGCTACATGAGTCTGCTGGTACATTGACCCAGACCACTACATTCCCCTTGCACTCTACACAGCCAGAATCTGACCCTGCTGAAAATCAGGTTCCCCTTCCCGCATGCTATACCACCTTACACGGTGACAAAGAGGAAGGCGCAGATGAAAGTGCAGGTTCCTTCATCAGGTGGGGAGGGCATACTCGTTGGCGACTTCACTGTCACAGGGCCCCTCATAGTACGCAAAAGTGTCTCTGCTGGTGGGAGGCGCCCCCGCCGTCAAACACAATGCCGTACTTTGAGGGGCCCTGTGCTAGTGCCAATGCGAACGAGTGGGCCCCTCTGCTTGCTCAGGATCACAGCACTTGCAAAGTTGAAATACTGACCTCTCCCTGCTCCACCGCCGTGACGTAGTCCGCGTTTCCTGGGCCCACTTGAGCCAGCCCTACCCCCCCACAACTTTAGCCAAATGACCCCCAATTTTCAATGCCTAACTATTATTATAAGGTAAATTAAGATTCGCAAGCTTAAGTGACACGAATTGATGCTTTTGACATTAAAATGGGCACTGTAGGTGTTTTCCTGTCCTCCACTCACTGCCGACTTTGCTTCCCCATTGACTTACATTGGGTTTCGTGTTTCGGTCGATCCCCGACTTTGCCCGATAATCTGCCGATCTGACTTGACTCGACTTTTGACAAAGTCAGGTTTCTCGAAACCCGACTCGATCCTAAAAAAGTAAAAGTCGCTCAACCCTATTCACGATCATTTACATGTAACAATAACGAGGAGGAAGGTAATGCATTTATGTCATTCCTGTTCCACTTCAGTTATATCATTGTAGGTAGCACATCCTCTGCTTGCACCATCATTTTTATGCATTTATAAAAGCTGCAGTCCAAAGACAAATGATTGTTTCGTTGCTTGTCATGTGATTGATAAGCAGGATTACATCGGGCAATGATCTGGAATAAATGTTTGCATGAACATCTGTTCAGTTTATCATCTCCTTGTATTGGAGGCCTTATGGTACTGAAAGTTAGCTAGATATATTGGACACGTCTCACTGACAGCTATCTGTATACTCTGACCAGCCGAGTGCATATGTTTATTTCAATGATGGGAGATAAAGAGATATGCTGCTGTCAGCCACCTCTATGAGCCATGTATCTGTAAGGAGGAAGACCGGGCTGTGGGTACCTGTATTGGTACCTGTGGGTCCCTTATTGCCCGGGGGAAGGAATAGGGGACCAGACAGGTCCCATGACCCAGAAGGAGGGAACCCGGGAGAACCGAAAGCTAAGGGGAAGCACACGAAGTAACAGAGAGTTTCCAGCCATCAGATAGAGTGCAGGAGGGTGGGAAGCGCACTCCGCACTGATGCTGCGACGGACTGCAGCTGACTTCTCCCAGTACCACTAGGGGGACAGTGAGTATAGAAAGCGCCGCGTGCCCAGTGACAGTTAGTACCGCGAACGTTGCAGAGAAGCGAGTGTTGGTTACAGGACAGTAGGCTGCGGTCCTTTCTGCCGGACAGTGCACGTCAGCCCACGTGGAACCTTGGGATTGCTGCAGCCCTGTTTGCTTTGGTTGTGCAGGCTCATGGACTAGGGGCTCAATGGGTAAAACCGGAGACTGCCCGTTGCCACCAGAAGACGGATCATTGTTTGAGGGACCCCATCAGTACTACAACCCCCAACGGAACGTCTGCGGTGGAGGAACATAAGGACAAGATAAGTTGGATAATTGGACTGCTGTTATCTTACATTTTCATTTTTTTTTCAATTTAACTGTTTATCTCACTGCGAGGAGTTTCTCTTTTGTGTCAATTAAATTGTTATATTGTAAACCCCTGCTCTGCCTCCCTTGCGTCACTGCATCCCACAACCTGCTTATATATCTTCCAAGGAAACTAGAAATCCCACATGCCGATATCCTCTGCTCTGCTGCCTGACATCAGAGGACCACTAAGATACTAAGTCTATTGTTATGTTGGGTCCACTATGATATGGAACACTGTACATACTTTACCATCTTAATAAAAATCTGTAAAAAATGATTGTTGACCTAGAAATTTGATAGAGTTTCTTAGATATTACCTTACCATGAATGTGGTGCTACCTGAGCAACCAAATATATTTAACAATGAATACCTGCCCTATACTGGTGCTTATCCATGGTTAAGTATTTGTAATTCCTGTTCATACACTTCATCACGAAAACACAAATGCCTTTAAGGCCAAAATATGGAATCGCATCTATGCAATATCCAAAGGTACTTCTCATTTGGAAGCTGTTATGTTAGATATAGAGATAATTCTGCATAATAAGTAGTGCCTTTTTGTTTTCCGCAGCTAGTTCTGAACACTCCAGTTGTAATTCAGTTATTTAGGCTTCATCCATCAATGGCCCAGCCAATGTCAAGCAGATTGCGGTTCATTCACTGCTACTTGCTTCCAGTCTGCCATCTCTTGTCATCAGAGTGCTTCACTTATTGCCAGCAGCTCCACCATCCACGTAGAGCAGTGAATAAAGCTCTGGGTTCTGTAGCCTTGATGGAGGGCTTCAATTTTACTGCTTTGCTTTTGACTACTTTTCTGCTCTGCTTTCGGAACCCTAGCATCAGATCTATGTCACTCCATGATGTGAATGGTAGCTTCATTGCTGTATGTTTATCCATATTTTTACTTTCTGTATGAAAAAAGGGAGCTTCTAAACCATATTATATGACAGTCATGCAGCATGAAAGTCTGTCAATGTTATAAAGAAAAATGTCTGGTACCGCACACGCAAATGTGCAAGAAAGCAGAAGGTTTTATTAAATTCAAGAAATATTGTTTCCCTACATAATATAAACCATAATTGCCTCTAACAAGACCAGTGTGATGCAGCTGTCATCTAAGGACTTAATTTCAATTTCACTAATATTATAGTATGGCAGAATTATCCAAATACATAAAATAGAATATATGTAACTTAGAAATATGTTACATATATTGCAATAAGTATTAAGAATGTTACCAAAGATGCTACTGACATGAAATTCTCACCAGATGTTGGTAACAACCCATCCAATCCACACATGCAAAGAAATCAAATCACAGATGTCCATACATTAAGTTATGTACAATAATGAGAAGTAACACAGGGAAAAAGTATTGAACACATGAAGAAAGAGGTGCAAGAAGCCATGGAGAGTGTTGAGTCCTTATCCGTCCCTGGCTTTCTGATGTAGGAAAATCCAAGTAATGACACACAGCACAAGAGATGTGTATTCATGTGCAGGGATCGCCCAGGAGCTCGCCTCTGACTCACTGGGACTCACCCCTCCTTTTTATATAGCAAAGAGATAAGCATTTACAGACATGCGTACAAGCACTCATATCCTCTAACAAAGAGTATCTATTCTACTGGTAACGTTCAACTTCTGGAATGTAGGTTAAAGGTCACAATAACAAGAAGGAATGCGTCCATAAAAGGAAATGTCTATTTTACTCAAGTTTCTTCATATTAAGCCAGACGTCTCTGAAAAGGAAGACAAAATGGATTCTTCAATCTGATCTCCACAATTCCCCCCTTTGACATATTCCTTTTATGATCTATCACAAATCCCCTTTAACATATCCATATTTTAGATTACCACAGGGCCAAAGACAAAGCCTTTATTTTTGGTATTACACATGTACACGCTTATATCATTAATAAGAGAATCAAATCTAGTATCAATTCTTCCGTTTAACTCTCACAACCTTTTCTTTGTTTTGCAATAAGTATACTAAAATATAAAAACAAAAATTAGTACGGTAATATTAATTAGAATCACTAGAGGATAACATAAGAATAAAGAAGAAAATTTATACTCTTGCATCTATTACACAAAATTTATCTGTGCATACTGAGATACTCTTGAGCACAATCTGGAATAGTACGTATATGACTACAATAATCATAACTATATGTATTATGCTCTGCATAATCCCAGCAACCCACCCACCAATCCCTCTGAACCAGTTGGCTGGGTTGAGAAAAGAGAAAGTATCAGACCACCAGCTATCCTTATTCTGGTCATTGTCTTTATCATACTGATCTCTGAGTCGTTGTACGTCCTTTAATTTAAATGTCATACTCATAGTACTATTCGGGTCTATATAATGACAGCAGGTGGGTCCGTCAAATCTTGGTTCAAGAGCCTTTCTGGTGTGTCTTTTTACATAGACTTGATCACCTGGTTCCAACTTGTGACTTCCTTCAGTGTTGTCAGGATCTGGAAGAGAAGCAAAAACTTGTGCATGCACCTTAGTTAATTGTTTCTGAAGATTTTGCACATAAGAAGTCAATGACTCAATATTTAACACAAGTTGCTGTGGAAAATAACATCCTAAATTGGCAGTCCTGCCAAACAAAATTTCATATGGAGACAGTTTAGTCTTACCCCTTGGGGTATTGCGTATTGAGTAAAGGGCCAGTGGAAGGCATTCTGTCCAAGGCTTTCCTGTTTCAGCCATGGCTTTCTGTATTTTTAATTTTAAAGTTCCATTCATGCGTTCCACCTTACCAGAACTTTGAGGATGGTATGGAGTGTGTAACTGACTTTCAACACCCAACATTTTCAGTACATTTTGAAATATTTCTCCAGTGAAATGAGTACCCCTATCTGACTCGATCACTTCAGGGAGACCGTAACGGGGTATCAGTTCGGCAACTAGCTTTACAGCAGTGTTTTTAGCTGAAGCCTTCCGAACTGGATAGGCCTCTGGCCACCCTGAGAACATGTCCACACACACCAACACATACTCATACCCATTACTTTTTGGCAGCTGGATAAAGTCTATTTGTAATCGCTGAAACGGATAGAGAGGTCGGACGTGGTGCTTCATAGGGGTCTTTGTTGTCTGTCCGGGATTATGTGCCAGGCATATAACGCATGCAGCACAATAGTCTCTTGCATAGTTGCCAAAACCTGGAGCCAACCAGACTTGCTTTGTCAGTAGTGTCATTGCATTTGCAGACACATGAGTAGGGTGGTGGAGTCCACCAACTACAATCGGGTACCAGGCTCTAGGTAGACATATTAGTCCATCTTTCTTCCAAATTCCTGCTTGTTCTTCTGCCCCTTCCTTTTTCCACCTGTCCCTCTCCTCTTCTCCTGCATCTTCCTGTGCTTGTCTCAGTCTATCTTCAGTATTTTCTGTGGGGTTTACAGTATGAACCTGCTGTAAGGGTTTGACCGCTGCTGCCTTGGCTGCTTTATCAGCCCTATCATTTCCCCTAGATTCCCTAGTGTCGAGTCTCACATGTGCAGCTACCTTAATTACTGCTACTTCTTTTGTTTCTTGTGCAGCCTCTAAGATCTGTTTGATCAGAGAAGCATGTTTTACAGGTTGGCCTGACGCTGTCATGTAACCTCTAGCTCTCCAGATTACTCCAAAATCAAACACAATACCATGTGCATACCTAGAATCAGTGTATATATTAGCTGTCTGATTCTCAGCTATTTTTAGCGCTTCAATCAATGCTGTTAGTTCTGCTTCTTGTGCAGACTGTTTCGGTGGAAGAGGTTCTGCTTTGAGAGTTTCAGATTCTGACACAACTGCATACCCTGTATGGAAATTACCTGTGTCATCTGCAAACCTACTACCATCTATAAACAGCTCTAAATCTGGATTTTGAAGTGGTGTTTCGGATACATTGGGTAAGCCTACCGTTTCTTGTAAAATGAGCTCTGTACAATCATGTGTGTCTGTAGGGAAAAAATTTGCGTGTGGATCAGTGTCCTTATTCCCCCCTTCAGACTCGAGAGGTAGCAGTGTAGCTAAATTGAGAGTCTGAAGCCTTGCAAATGTGATAGTAGAGGGAAGCAGCAAAGAACACTGTAGCCGCAAATGTCTGGCCATGGAAATGTGTTTTGGTTGGACCTGGTTTAATATCCCATAAACATCATGTGTAGTTTGAACTGTGAGTGGATGCTCTAGGACAATTTCTGATGCTTTGTCCAACAATAGCGAGACAGCAACAACTACACGTACACAGGTTGGCGCTGCCCTGGCCACTGGATCTAACCTTGCTGAAAGATATGCAATTGGTCTTTGTTTCCCTGCATGCTTCTGGGTAAGAACTCCTGTAGCATGGGAATCAACTTCTGCAGCCATAAGCTGAAATGATTTGGTGTAGTCTGGTAGCCCTAACGCTGGAGCTGAAACAAGGGCATCTTTTAATTGTTGGAACGAAATCTGACCTTCTTTTGTCAACAAATAAGGTTCACTTTTTACACAGTCATACAGTGATTGCATTAGTTGACTGGCATGTATAATCCATTGTCTACAATGAGACACTATTCCTAAAAATGCTCGTAGCTGTTTATGATTTCTAGGCTCATTCATCTGTCTTATTGCTTCAGTTCTTTGAGGTGTAAGATGCTTTTTACCTTGAGAAATGCAATGACCTAGAAAGACCACTTTGATCTGACAAACTTGTAGCTTTTGTCTATTCACTTTACACCCTTCTTTTTCTAGAAAACATAGTAAACTCACAGTGGACCTTTCTGCAGTTTCTAGATCTGGGCAGCAAAGTAGTAGGTCATCCACATACTGCAAAATTACTACCTGTGATTCAGGTTCAAACCTTTGAAGAACTGTTTGTAGGGCATTTGAATAAAGAGTAGGGGAGTGTATCATTCCCTGTGGAAGGCGTGTCCACGCCAACTGTTTGCCCTTAAATGTAAATGCAAACAAATGCCAACTATCTTGGTGTAAAGGAACCGAGAAAAATGCATTTGAAAGATCTATTACAGTAAACACTTGAGAACTGGCTGGTATCTGTGATAGTAACGTATGAGGATTGGGTACAACTGGGGTGATTGGATCTAGAACTTTGTTTATTTCTCTTAGATCATGTACCATACGATATTTGGGCATAGAACCCTTATCAAGAGTTCTCTTCTTGACTGGATACAGAGGAGTGTTAGCAGGTGATTGAATCTCTACCAAAACTCCTTTCTCTCTATATCCCTCTATCTGTTTTGTAATCGCTAGTTCCTGCTGGGCACTCACAGGGTATTGTCTGAGCTGTGGGAGAACAGTTCCTGGTTGCACAGATAGTTTTACAGGAGAGATATGCAATAATCCCACATCAGTGTCACCCTGTGCCCACAGTGTTTCTGGGACCATTGAGAGATCTAGATCTGTGGTGTACTCTTTTTCTTCAGCATAATCCTCAAAAGCCTGAATTCTGACATATTGTTCTAATGTTTCTGCATCATCAGGGATAGTCAACATAACTGTGCCATCGTCCCTAAAATTGATGTTAGCTTCTAATTTCTTTAGTACATCAGTTCCTAACAGACATGTTGGGGCACCTCTGGCATACAAAAATCTGGATGCAAAACATTTAGGTCCTAATGAGACCTCTAGGGGCACAGTATATGGCAGTGTTCGAATTACCCCATCATAACCCTCAGCAAAAGTTGTTTGTTCTGAAATATCTTCCGGATTTGGAAGAAAATCTTGATTCAAAATTGAGGAAGTTGCACCTGTATCTATCAAAAATGGAATCTCTCTCCCCCCCACATTCACCTGTATCATAGGTCTCCTAGCTGGTAGGGAAGTTTGTAACACATTGAGTCAATCTGAATCTGGTATGGGACCATCTATGATGGTAGATTTCTGCTGGTTGTCCGTTTGGGGAGGGTTATTTCTGGGAACAAATTTGCCTGACTTTATATCTGCCAACTTCTTCCTGCACTCTCTTTGGAAATGACCTGGCTTTTTACAGTAGTGGCAAAGAAAATTGTGTCTCACTCTTCCTCCTGTATTAGCTTGTGCTATTCTAACAGGCTTACGATTCTCTCTCATATCCATGGCTATTCCTAAACATCGTTGTTTCACAATATTTGGTTGTTCAATTGTTCTCCAATCTGGAGTAGAGGATTTAAATTTTTCTCTGATTTTCGGATCTAGCCCCTCTATTAATTGTTTTGTAAAAAGTCTCCTTACTGAAGCATCAGTCAAATCCAATCCTTCATCCCTAAAGTTATTTTCTAGTTCTTGACTATATTCTTCAATACTTTGCCCAAATTTCTGCATAATCACACCTGTTGACCCCCTTTCCCTCTGTTTTCCTCCTTCTGTTCTTCCAGATGGTACAAATGATTGGGCTTTTGGATCTAGGTAAGGTGGTGGGATTATATCACAACTTTTTCCCTTTCCCATGATCCATTTGGAAGTGTCTGGATCATACTTCCAATTCTCCTCTTTTGCTGTTTTTGAGACCTCTATCATACAATGTATGATTTCTTCCCACCCATTGTCTTTGATAATTCCACCTCGTTCTTTACTCAGTCTTTCCCATTCTGTACTGAACATAAGTGCTTCTGAAATTCCCAATTTTCCTCTTACTCTTGTAATCTGTCTTCTGACTATCTTTCCACATCTTTCCTGTATGATATCTGCTGCTTCCACTTGTCCTAAGACAGTTTTGGTCTGTTTATTTCCCATTTTTCTTTTCAATATTAGCTATGACT
This sequence comes from Ranitomeya variabilis, assembly GCF_051348905.1. Classification (NCBI taxonomy): domain Eukaryota; kingdom Metazoa; phylum Chordata; class Amphibia; order Anura; family Dendrobatidae; genus Ranitomeya; species Ranitomeya variabilis. The sequence goes on from NC_135238.1 coordinate 81,734,768, forward strand.
ACCCTAGGTGACGTTTGGACAATCACTTACTCTATGGTGATGTCTCGTTGCCTTCTCTCCTAGGGAGCTAAAATATCCTTTCAATATTTGCTATTTCTACCCCAGGTGACGTTTGGACAACCACTTCCTCTGTTGGTGGCGTCTCGTTGCCTTCTCTCCTAGGGAGCTAAAATATTGAAGGGCTTGTCTGCTCTGTTTCTTCTAATATGCAGGACGTACTTAAGTGCTATTATGCACACAGACCCAGCAACACCATACAGATCACAAAACTTTCTGTGTCAGTTAGCATACTTGTCCCAGGCTCATGAAAACCGCGTCCTGGGCTCATTCTATCACACCTTATCCAGGGAATGTAGAAACAAGTTCTATAGGAGAGTCAAGCATGGGCGGAGGTCTCCCAGAAGGACGCTACCTCATAACCCAGTTAGGCTGACTTCACCAATAACCTTGTTCTAACAATCGTGGCTTATTGTTCTACGTACTTCTATTCTTCTTTCACAACATGTCACAACCTTCACACTGTTCACACACTGTTCACACACTGTTCACACACTGTTCACACACTGCCAGGGACTAGACTCATAAATCTATACAATATGGTAACCCGAGTTCTATAGGTATCTACTCACTACTAGACTAACCCAGCATGACACGGCTCATAGAGATCTTTCGGATAATACAGGGCAGATAAAAGAGAACTAATAATGTCTCTTACCTGGCCAGGTTTTTTTTTTTTTTTCATTTGCCGTCCATTATCCCAGATCTCCGTTGTCCGTATCCGCAGGTAAATCTTGAGTAAATACTCTCGCCTCGGGTCCCTGTTCGGGCGCCAAGAAATGTTGAGTCCTTATCCGTCCCTGGCTTTCTGATGTAGGAAAATCCAAGTAATGACACACAGCACAAGAGATGTGTATTCATGTGCAGGGATCGCCCAGGAGCTCGCCTCTGACTCACTGGGACTCACCCCTCCTTTTTATATAGCAAAGAGATAAGCATTTACAGACATGCGTACAAGCACTCATATCCTCTAACAAAGAGTATCTATTCTACTGGTAACGTTCAACTTCTGGAATGTAGGTTAAAGGTCACAATAACAAGAAGGAATGCGTCCATAAAAGGAAATGTCTATTTTACTCAAGTTTCTTCATATTAAGCCAGACGTCTCTGAAAAGGAAGACAAAATGGATTCTTCAATCTGATCTCCACAAGAGTCATGACATCAGATGAAATCTATTAGTAATTAGAAAGCAATCCTGCCAACATAATATCAACTGGTTCAACAGATGGCCTGTAAAAAGATGTCTTATTGCCAAGGTGCCACACAAGAAACATCTCATGATAAGTCTCAAGACCTTCCTTACCTGATTGTAGCAAAACATACTGATGGCATTAGTTGCATAATCATTTCTACAGTAGACTACTGGTGCTACCAGGTACTACCAGATGCTCCTTGCAAAATTTCAGACAGAAATTAACAGAGGAGTTAAAAGAATTATCAGATGAGTTCTCCAAGACCCAAGGACCACCTGTGAAGAGCTACAGATAGACCTAGAATCAGCAGGCACAGTTGTTTCAAAGGAAACAATAAGTAATACTCTCACCCTCCATGGCCTGTATAGATACTCACCACGCAAGACTCCATTACTGAACATGTTTAAGCACATTTAAAGTTTGCTCAACAACATTTAGAGAACCCTGTAAAAACTGGGAGAAAATAGGTCAGATGAGACCAAACTTAAGCTCTTTGGATGCCATACTACACACCATATTTGAATGCAAAAAGCCACTGCATATCACCCCAAAATCATCATACCAACAGTGAGGTTTTGAGGTGGGAACATCATGGTGTTGGGCTGTTTTCCATCATTTCAGAAAGACAATGATCCCAAATACACAGCCAAGGAAGTGTTTTATTGGTTTAAAAAATAATAAGGCTGCAAGAATGACCCAGCCAATGATTGGACGTGAATCTAATAGAAAATTTATGGAAGGAACTAAAGCTCAGAGTTCATTGAAGGGGCCAATGGGACTGTGAAAAAACAGATTGTATCTTAATTTCCCAGGCAACCATGTTTTTGCAAATCCAAAAGAACTGGCTTTTTATCTGTATATTGGCTTGTGAATTTAAGTGTTTATGTCTGGTGGGACAAGAAGACAGACTTGCCAACTGATATACTATCTAACATACTGTCTAAGGGTATGTGCACACGTCCGGATTTCTTGCAGAAATTTCCTGAAGAAAACCGGAAATTTTCTGCAAGAAATGCGCATTTTTTTTTTGCGTTTTTTTTCCGTTTTTTTCGCGTTTTTTTTAGCATTCTGCAAGCGTAATTAGCTTGCAGAATGCTAAAGTTTTGGAAAACTGACTGACAGGTTGGTCACACTTGTCAAACATACTGTTTGACAAGTGTGACCAACTTTTTACTATAGATGCTGCTTATGCAGCATCTATAGTAAAAGATAGAATGTTTAAAAATAATAAAAAAAATAAAAAAAATGCTTATACTCACCTGCAGACCTCAGTGGCGTCCGTTCCGTATACATGGTGTGCGCGCGCAGGACCTTCCATGACGTCGCGGTCACGTGAGCGGTCACATGACCGGTCTCGACCAATCACAGGACCGTGACGTCATCGCACTATCGCAGGTCCTTCACCGCACACCAGCTACAGGAACCGAAGCGGCAGCATGCACCTGAGAGGCGGGAAGACATCGAAGGTGAGTATATCACTATTTTTTATTTTAATTCTTTTTTTTTTACCACTTATATGGTGCCCAGTCCGTGGAGGAGAGTCTCCTCTCCTCCACCCTGGGTACCAACCGCACATAATCTGCTTACTTCCCGCATGGCGTGCACAGCCCCGTGCGGGAAGTAAGCAGATCAATGGACTCCTAGGTGTGCGGAATCCCCGCAATTCTGCATTTTTAATGAACATGTTGCTTTTTTTTCTCCGCGATGCGATTTTTTCGCGGAAAAAATCGCAACATTTGCACAAAAAATGCGGAATACACTGTAAATAATAGGAGGCATAGGTTAGTGTTTTTTTCGCGTTTTTATCACATTTTTATAGCAAAAAACGCGAAAAAAACGCGAAAAATCCTGAACGTGTGCACATGGCCTAAGTCTGTAATAGTTACTGTACATTGAGTGTGTTAAGCTTTGTTTATTGATGCGTGCTTATATGCTAATAGTGCTACTTAATCCCATCACCATTGTTTACCTTATGTTGATGTTGGACTCAAAGACCCTGGGTAATTCTAAAAATAGCTTACATGCCTTGGGTATAAAAAGACAGAGATCACATCCTGGGAGACTGAAGTAAGACAGAGCTACCAGCCAGACATTCTGCAAACCACCCAACAGACAAGAGAAAGGACTGCAGCCAATTCATCATGGCACCATCACGAGGGACACTGATCTAGGATTCTATAGGATACAACTTAGGGGTTTTCGGCTCCGGTTGGAAGGACACAGATCTGATCCAGTGACCATCTCTGAACCATGGATATGTTTGGAGAAAGCCAGGGTTGGGACCTGCTGGTCACCTGGTTCCATGGAGATGGTCAGATAAGCCAGGTGGTGACTCTCGTGTCAACTGGCTTTGGACCTTGTATGGACTCTATGGACAGTTCTTGGTCATCTCCCTATGCTTGTCATTAGTACCCCTTCTCTGTGCGTTCATCCACAGATGGAGTAGCGACCCTGGGAGCTCTGACATCATGTCATACTGGAAATACATGGAGACGCAGTGATCTTTTATATGCGCCCATGTGACCCTGGGAGCTCGGACATTGTGTCATACTGGAAATACATGGAGACGCAGTGATCTTTTATATGCGCCCATGTAACCAAACAATTCCAGCCATGGTGGGATTGTTCTGTTTGCTATTGTGTGTTGTGGTTCAATAAAGTATTGCCACACTGTTTTACCTTAACCCTGTGCTGTCTGTGTAGTGTATTGCCCAAGGGGAGATAGAGCGGGCGTTCATTGGTATGAGCCGTGGTCCATGCAGTCTTGCTAAAGACAGCTGGGCCAGCGGATGAGAGCACCCACTGACCCCGTTTCTCCACAGGGACTTTCAGGATTTGCATAGTGTTTGTTTCGAAGAATGGACCAAAATCATACCTGAGCAATGCATGTGACTAGTTTCTCCATACAAAGACTCCAACAAAGACTTTTGTATGAAGTATTAAATATATTTCAGTAAGCGTGTTACATACGTTTTTCCTTTGAAAACTGTTGAAGGAAAGAGCGCAAATAGTGTCTTATCTGAGAAGGTTAAAAGGTTAATCCATAGGATTACACTCACCAGATGTAGCTGAGTTGAAGTATTGAAAGGATTCGCTGCAGAAGATCCATGAGTCCAGGAAAGACCAGCCATTAGATACAGATAGGGATAATTGTGGTAAATTTCTGCGCTGCTGAATCACTAGAATTCTAGAATTATTAGTACATGTGGCTTTATTATTCTAAGCATTTCAGAGTTCAAGACTCCTTCATCAGGAAACACCACAGGAACAAGACGTACTAATAATTCTGAAATTCTAGTGATTCAGCAGCACAGAAATTTACCACAATTATCCTAATCTATACTTTTTTACTTGTGTGATTTCATATTATTACACATAACTTACCGTATATACTCGAGTATAAGCCGAGAATTTCAGCCCATTTTTTTAGGCTGAAATTGCCCCTCTCGGCTTATACTTGAGTCATTCCCAGGGGTCGGCAAGGGAGGGGGAGTGGCAGCTGTCTAATAATACTTACCTGCTCCTGGCGCGGCCCCTGCAGGTCCCTGGTTCTCCGGGCGCTGACAGCTTCTTCATGTATTGAGCGGTCACATGGTACCGCTCATTACAGTAATGAATATGGACATATGGCCACATATTCATGACTGTAATGAGTGGTACCATGTGACCGCTCAATACAGGAAGAAGCTGTTAGCGCTCGGAGAACCAGGGACACCGCGCCAGGAGCAGGTGAGTATAACGGGGGCATATTCACCTGTCCCGCGTTCCACCGTCAGCGCCGCTCCGTCTTCTGCATCCTCTGTAGTAACGCTCAGGTCAGAGGGCGCGATGACGCGATTAGTGTGCGCACCGCCCTCTGCCTGAACAGTCAGTGCAGAGGACGCGGAAGACACAGCGGCGCTCAGCGGTGGAACAGGAAAGGTGAGCATATCAAGTGTCGGGGGCCTGAGCGACGAGAGGTGAGTATGTGATTTTTTTTTTTATCGCAGCAACAGCATATGGGGCAAAAATCTCTATGGAGCATCTTATGGGGCCATGTGCAGCGTTATATGGGGCAAATATCTCTATGGAGCATCTTATGGGGCCATGTGCAGCATTATATGGGGCAAATATCTCTATGGAGCATCTTATGGGGCCATGTGCAGCGTTATATGGGGCAAATATCTCTATGGAGCATCTTATGGGGCCATGTGCAGCATTATATGGGGCAAATATCTCTATGGAGCATCTTATGGGGCCATAATCAGCAGTTATATTGGGCAAATGTCTCTATGGAGCATCTTATGGGGCCATAATCAGCATTTGTGCAGCATTATATGGGGCAAATGTCTCTATGGAGCATCTTATGGGGCCATAATCAGCAGTTATATTGGGTAAATGTCTCTATGGAGCATCTTATGGGGCCATAATCAGGATTTGTGCAGCATTACATGGGGGCAAATGTCTCTATGAAGCATCTTATGGGGCCGTAATCAGCATTTGTGCAGCATTATATTGGGCAAATGTCTCTATGGAGCATCTTATGAGGCTATAATCAGCATTTGTGCAGCATTATATGGGGGCAAATATCTCTATGGAGCATCTTATGGGGCCATAATCAGCATGTGTGCAGCATTATATGGGGCAAATGTCTCTATGTAGCATCTTATCAGTAATGTCACCGCTCTTCAGATATTCCGGGTCTTGTGCTGAGCTCGGAGACTGTGAAGAGCGGTATTGTTACTAATGTCACCGCTCTTCAGAGTCGCTGGGTCTCGCCTGGTCTGGGCTAGTAGTGGGGGTGTCTGATAGACACCTCTCCATTACTTACACCAGGGATTGATAGCAGCTGACATTACGCAGCTGACATCAACCCTAAAAATCATTACATATGCCAGAATTAAATGCTCTGGCGGCTGGGAAAAGCAGTAGAGTTAACGCTATTCCCAGGCGCCGGGTGCTAACTACAACTATCATCATCCTTGCCTGGTCTCCCTGAGAAGCATTTCTGCTGTATTTACATGCGCTGATCTCAGGCCACTAAACGAGTGTGATCAACAATACTGAAGTCGTTCGCTTGTTTCCTGGCCTCTTTACACCAACTGAAAAAGAATGACGGGAACAGAACAATCAGAATTAGGTCAATCTGTCCCCATACAGTATCATGTTATCAGCAGCACAACTACAGTTTACACCGGCAATGTGCTGCTGAGAACAAGGATTTCTGTTCCCACATAAACAATCCAATCACTTGATGAATAGGCAGCATTTTGCTTGTTTAGTATAATACACCCCATAGTCCTCCATATATTTATAATGTGCACCTCAGTTTTCCATATAGTATAATACACTCCTCAGTCCTCCATATAGTATAATATACTCCTCAGTCCTCCATATAGTATAATACACTCCTCAGTCCTCCATATAGTATAATACACTCCCCATAGTCCTCCATATAGTATAATACACACCTCATAGTCCTCCATATATTAAAATACACTGCAATTCCTTCATATAGTATAATACACTCCTGTTGTGTATCCGCTTTTTGGGCTCCCCTGGTGGTTGCTGGTGGTACTGGTGACTTGTTTGCACTTTGCTGCTTCTGTTCACCTGCTTCCATCAGTGTTTGGGAGTTTCCTATTTAGCCTTGCTCTCCAGTCATTTCCTTGCCGGTCATCATTGTAACCAGAGTCTTTCGGTTGCATGTTCCTGCTACTAGTCTGCTGATCAGCTAAGTGGACTTATTGTCCTTATCGTTTTTGTATTTTTGTCCAGTGTACAGTTTTGTCATTTTCTGTTGCTGGAAGCTCTTGTGGTCTGATATTGCCACTCCTGTGTGATGAGTTGACACAGGAGTCTTAAAGTAATTTCAGGATGTTTTTTTGAAAGGGTTTTCAGTTGACCGTGAAGTCCTCTTTTGTATCCATCTGCTATCTAGTAAGTGGACCTCTCTTTGCTAAATCTACTTTCATACTGTGTATGTCTTTTCCCCTGAAATCACCGTTAATATATGTGGGGGCTGCTATCATCTTTGGGGAATTTCACTAGAGGTAAGCCAGGTCTGTTTCTTCCTCTACCAGGCGTAGTTAGTCCTCCGGCTGGCGCGTGGCATTTAGGAAGCCGTAGGTATGCTCCCTGGCTACTATTAGTTGTGTGGTAGATTTAGCTCACGGTCAACTCGAGTTTCCATCACCCGAGAGCTCGTTCGTTATTTATATGTTTCTTACGTTCCCTTGCCATTGGGAACCATGACAGTATGACCGGCCCGTGTTAAACTTATTGGCAGAAGAAAGGAGAGAAAAAAGAAGTCTGTAAATTTTTTTTTTTTTTTCTTTTTCCCTATGCTTGCTCCATAGTTGGATCAGTTGTATTTCAGCTCTAATTACAGCCTTTGCCTTTCTCTCCTTATAATCCTTGAATGGCTCTGAGCTCACCTGTTTAAAGATGGATCCCCAGAGTTTGGCTGCAGGTTTAAATAATCTTGCTACGAAGGTTCAAAATTTACAAGATTTTGTTATGCATACTCCTATTTCTGAACCTAAAATCCCTACACCAGAGGTGTTTTCCGGAGATAGATCTCGGTTTCTGAATTTCAAATATAATTGTAAATTATTCCTTTCTCTCAGACCTCACTCCTCAGGAGATCCTGTTCAGCAGGTTAAGATTGTAATTTCTTTGCTGCGAGGTGACCCTCAAAATTGGGCATTTTCATTGGCACCAGGGGATCCTGCGTTGCTCAATGTGGATGCGTTTTTCCTGGCTTTAGGGTTGCTTTATGAGGAACCTAATTTAGAGATTCAAGCTGAAAAAGCTTTGATAGCCCTATCTCAAGGGCAAGATGAAGCTGAGATATACTGCCAAAAATTTCGTAAATGGTCTGTGCTTACTCAGTGGAATGAGTGCGCCTTAGCGGCAAATTTCAGAGAGGGCCTTTCTGATGCCGTTAAAGATGTTAAGGTCGGGTTCCCTGCGCCTACGGGTCTGAATGAGTCCATGACAATGGCAATTCAGATTGATCGGCGTTTGCGGGAGCGCAAACCCGTGCACCATTTGGCGGTATCTTCTGAAGAGACGCCAGAGAAAATGCAATGTGACAGAATTATGTCCAGAAGCAAGCGGCAGAATTATAGGCGTAAAAATGGGTTATGCTTCTATTGTGGTGATTCTGCTCATGTTATATCGGCATGCTCTAAACGTACTAGGAAGGTTGACAAGTCTATTTCAATTGGCACTTTACAGTCCAAATTTATTTTGTCTGTAACCTTGATTTGTTCATTATCAGTTATTACCGTGGATGCCTATGTGGACTCTGGCGCCGCTCTGAGTCTTATGGACTGGTCCTTTGCCAGGCGCTGTGGGTTTGATTTAGAGCCTCTGGAAGTCCCTATACCTCTGAAGGGTATTGAATCTACACCTTTGGCTTGTAATAAACCACAGTTCTGGACGCAAGTGACTATGCGTATGACTCCAGACCATCAGGAGGTGATTCGCTTCCTTGTGTTGTACAATTTACATGATGTTTTGGTGCTTGGATTACCATGGTTACAGTCTCATAACCCAGTCCTTGACTGGAAAGCTATGTCTGTGTTAAGCTGGGGATGTCGGGGGGCTCATGGGGACACTCCTTTGGTGTCCATTTCGTCATCTATTCCATCTGAGATTCCGGCATTTTTGTCTGATTATCGTGATATTTTTGAAGAGCCTAAAATTGGTTCACTCCCTCCTCACAGGGATTGTGATTGCGCCATAGATCTGATTCCTGGCAGTAAATTTCCAAAGGGTCGTTTGTTTAACCTATCTGTACCTGAACATGCTGCTATGCGCGAGTATATTAAGGAGTCCCTGGAAAAGGGACATATTCGTCCTTCTTCATCACCTTTAGGAGCCGGTTTTTTCTTTGTCTCTAAAAAGGATGGCTCTCTGAGGCCTTGTGTTGATTATCGACTCCTGAATAAAATTACAGTCAAATATCAGTATCCGTTGCCTTTGCTGACTGATTTGTTTGCTCGCATAAGGGGGGCTAAATGGTTCTCTAAGATTGATCTTCGTGGGGCGTATAATTTGGTGTGAATTAAGCAGGGGGATGAGTGGAAAACCGCATTTAATACGCCTGAGGGCCATTTTGAGTATTTGGTAATGCCTTTCGGCCTTTCTAATGCACCTTCGGTCTTTCAGTCCTTAATGCATGATATTTTCCGTGAATATTTGGATAAATTTATGATTGTGTACTTGGATGATATTTTGATTTTTTCTGATGACTGGGAGTCTCATGTTCAGCAGGTCAGGAGAGTTTTTCAGGTTTTGCGGGAGAATTCTTTGTGTGTAAAGGGTTCAAAGTGTGTTTTTGGGGTTCAAAAAATTTCCTTTTTGGGGTACATTTTTTCCCCTTCTTCTATTGAGATGGACCCTGTCAAGGTTCGGGCTATTTACGACTGGACGCAGCCTACTTCTCTGAAGAGTCTTCAGAGATTCTTGGGCTTTGCTAATTTTTATCGTCGATTTATAGCTGGTTTTTCTGGCGTTGCTAAACCTCTGACGGATTTGACTAAAAAGGGTGCTGATGTTGCCAATTGGTCCCCTGCTGCTGTGGAGGCCTTTCGGGAGCTTAAGCGCCGCTTTTTGTCTGCCCCTGTGTTGCGCCAGCCTGATGTTTCTCTTCCCTTTCAGGTTGAGGTCGATGCTTCCGAGATCGGAGCGGGGGCGGTTTTGTCGCAGAAAAGTTCCGACTGCTCAGTGATGAGACCTTGTGCGTTCTTTTCGCAAAAATTTTCGGCCGCCGAGCGAAACTATGATGTGGGTAATCGGGAGCTTTTGGCCATGAAGTGGGCATTTGAGGAGTGGCGTCATTGGCTTGAGGGTGCCAGACATCAGGTGGTAGTTTTGACTGATCACAAGAATTTAATTTATTTGGAGTCTGCCAGGCGCCTGAATCCTAGACAGGCACGTTGGTCGTTGTTCTTTTCCCGGTTTGATTTTGTGGTCTCGTACTTACCGGGTTCTTGGAATGTGAAGGCAGATGCTCTTTCTAGGAGTTTTGAGCCTGACTCTCCTGGGAATTCTGAACCTGCTGGTGTCCTTAAGGATGGGGTGGTTTTGTCGGCTGTCTCTCCAGATCTGCGACGTGCTTTGCAAGAATTTCAGGCGGATAGACCTGATCGTTGTCCGTCTGGTAGACTGTTTGTTCCTGACGATTGGACCACTAGAGTCATCTCGGAAGTTCATTCTTCTACTCTGGCAGGTCATCCGGGAATTTTTGGCACCAGAGATTTGGTGGCTAGATCCTTCTGGTGGCCTTCCCTGTCTCGAGATGTGCGTGTTTTTGTGCAGTCTTGCGATGTGTGTGCTCGGGCCAAGCCTTGTTGTTCTAGGGCTAGTGGGTTGTTGTTGCCCTTGCCTATTCCTAGGAGGCCTTGGACGCACATCTCTATGGACTTTATCTCGGATCTCCCTGTTTCTCAGAAGATGTCTGTCATCTGGGTGGTGTGTGACCGTTTTTCTAAAATGGTTCATTTGGTGCCATTGCCTAAGTTGCCTTCCTCATCTGAGTTGGTCCCTCTGTTTTTTCAAAATGTGGTTTGCTTGCATGGTATTCCGGAAAACATCGTTTCTGACAGGGGTACCCAGTTCGTGTCTAGATTTTGGCGGGCAGTCTGTGCCAGGTTGGGCATTGATTTGTCCTTTTCGTCTGCATTCCATCCTCAGACCAATGGCCAGACGGAGCGAACTAATCAAACTTTGGAGACTTATTTGAGGTGTTTTGTGTCTGCGGATCAGGATGATTGGGTTGCCTTTCTGCCGTTGGCGGAGTTTGCTCTTAATAATCGGGCTAGTTCTGCCACTTTGGTTTCTCCTTTCTTTTGCAATTCAGGGTTTCATCCGCATTTTTCATCTGGTCAGGTTGAATCTTCGGATTGTCCTGGAGTGGATGCGGTAGTGGATCGGTTGCATCGGATTTGGGGACAAGTGGTGGATAATTTGGAATTGTCCCAGGAGAGGACTCAGCAGTTTGCTAACCGTCGTCGTCGTGTTGGTCCCCACCTTCGCGTTGGGGACTTGGTGTGGTTGTCTTCCCGTTTTGTCCCTATGAGGGTTTCTTCTCCCAAATTTAAGCCTCGGTTCATCGGTCCTTATAGGATTTTGGAGATTCTTAACCCTGTTTCCTTTCGTTTGGACCTCCCGGCATCTTTCGCTATCCATAATGTGTACCATCAGTCGTTGTTGCGGAGATATGAGGTACCGGTGGTTCCTTCTACTGAACCTCCTGCTCCTGTGCTGGTGGAGGGTGAATTGGAGTACGTCGTAGAGAAGATCTTGGACTCCCGTATTTCCAGACGGAGACTTCAATATCTGGTTAAATGGAAAGGCTATGGTCAGGAAGATAATTCTTGGGTAACTGCCTCTGATGTTCATGCCTCGGATTTGGTTTGTGCCTTTCATAGGGCTCATCCAGATCACCCTGGCGGTTCTTGTGAGGGTTCGGTGCCCCCTCCTTAAGGGGAGGGTACTGTTGTGTATCCGCTTTTTGGGCTCCCCTGGTGGTTGCTGGTGGTACTGGTGACTAGTTTGCACTTTGCTGCTTCTGTTCACCTGCTTCCATCAGTGTTTGGGAGTTTCCTATTTAGCCTTGCTCTCCAGTCATTTCCTTGCCGGTCATCATTGTAACCAGAGTCTTTCGGTTGCATGTTCCTGCTACTAGTCTGCTGATCAGCTAAGTGGACTTATTGTCCTTATTGTTTTTTGTATTTTTGTCCAGTGTACAGTTTTGTCATTTTCTGTTGCTGGAAGCTCTTGTGGTCTGATATTGCCACTCCTGTGTGATGAGTTGACACAGGAGTCTTAAAGTAATTTCAGGATGGTTTTTTGAAAGGGTTTTCAGTTGACTGTGAAGTCCTCTTTTGTATCCTTCTGCTATCTAGTAAGTGGACCTCTCTTTGCTAAATCTACTTTCATACTGTGTATGTCTTTTCCCCTGAAATCACCGTTAATATATGTGGGGGCTGCTATCATCTTTGGGGAATTTCACTAGAGGTAAGCCAGGTCTGTTTCTTCCTCTACCAGGCGTAGTTAGTCCTCCGGCTGGCGCGTGGCATTTAGGAAGCCGTAGGTATGCTCCCTGGCTACTATTAGTTGTGTGGTAGATTTAGCTCACGGTCAACTCGAGTTTCCATCACCCGAGAGCTCGTTCGTTATTTATATGTTTCTTACGTTCCCTTGCCATTGGGAACCATGACACACTCCTCAGTCCTCTATATAGTATAATGTACTGCCACAGTCCTCCATATAGTATAATACGCTCCTCAGTCTTCCAAATAGTATAATACATTCCTCATACTGCTCCATATAGTATAATGCCCCGCCATTGTCATCCATGTAGTACAATTTACTTCCCATAGTATAATGCACCCCATAGTTCTTCATATATTATAATGTATTCCCCATAGTCCTCGATACAGTATAATGGAGCCCACATATAGTATAATGCAGCCACCCCGCAGAATATATTGCAGCCCCCTGAGTATAATGTAACCCCCCAGAGAATATAATGCAGCCCCCTCATATAGTATAATGCAGCCCCTGCATATATAATATATGGAAGCACTCTCATAGAGCATAATGCAGCCCCCCCATAGAATATAATGTAGCCCCTCCATAGAATATAATACAGCACCCCATAGAATGTAATACAGCCCACCTCCCCATAGAATATAATACAGCCCCCATAGAATATAATGTAGCCCCCAGAGAATGTAATACAGCCCCCCCAGAGAATGTAATACAGCCCCCCATAGAATGTAATACAGCCCTCCCACATAGAATGTAATACAACCCTCCCCTATAGAATGTAATACAGCCCCCCCATAGAATGTAATGCAGCCAGCCCCCATAGAATGTAATGCAGCCAGCCCCCATAGAATGTAATGCAGCCTGCCCCCATAGAATGTAATGCAGCCAGCCCCCATAGAATGTAATGCAGCCATCCCCCCATAGAATGTAATGCAGCCAGCCCCCATAGAATGTAATGCAGCCAGCCCCCCATAGAATGTAATGTAGCACAGCCCCATAGAATATAATACAGCACAGCCCCCATAGAATGTAATGCAGCACAGCCCCAATAGAATGTAATGCAGCACAGCCCCCATAGAATGTAATACAGCCAGCGCCAATAGAATGTAATAAATCCCCCCATAGAATGTAATACAGCACAGTGCCCATAGAAGGTAATACAGCACAGCGCCCATAGAATGTAACACAGCACAGCCCCCATAGAATGTAATACAGCACAGCCCCCATAGAATGTAATACAGCCCCCCAATAGCCCCACAATCCAGTTATCACTCATTGATATATTAAAAAAAAACAACAACACTCTCCTGACCTCTCCTCATGCCCCGTGCTGCTCCCGGCTCCGGTCTCAGTAGCTGCAGTCTGCCCGCCCGACACACAGCAGGTGCGCGATGATATGACATCATCTGCAGTGTCAGAGGCAGAGCGGGGAATGATGGGAGAGGCAGCGACAGCGGACGCTCTCTCCTCCATCATTGCATTCAACTGTACCGGCGTCATATACGCCGGTATAGTTGAATGCGGCGGCACTGGCAGGGGGGTGAGTCGGCGGCGGGGGGGAAGTCGGCGCTGGCGAGTGGCCCACGACTGCCACCGGCCCTTCTGGCATTTGTGCGTGTGTATTTATATACAGTACAGTATAAATGTGTGTGAACATATGTGTGTATATATAAATATATATATATATACAGAGTGTGAATGTGCATTCTTTGCCTGATTCACGACTGCTATGAATTCATCCTAACACACTGAGACTGTCATTCCAACATACTGCATTCCTCTGCACAGATCATGTTGAATTCTCAGTTTGGCAGCAGCTTCCAACTCTCTTCAGGAGCCTTCATTGTGGATTCATATCTATTGCTACCCAGTAACAGTACAATAGATGTCTTGACAGAGAGAAACACTGGGAACCTTGCCTCATTTTTGAGCCAATTGCTAAACTACAATGAAACTGCACAGCAATTTTTAAATGAGTTTGAAAAATCCTAGCCTTGTGTTGTTCCTCTGAATTTTGTGCTAAATAGGTCATGCAGCGAGCTATTGTCAAAGTGTTTTGGGATTATTTTGGTGAATTTTAATGAGTTTGTTCTTGATGAGCTTCAGTGTTAAGAAAAATATCACGTTGTTGACTGCATTAAAATTAGACTTCTAGAGACTCCTTTGCCGGTTTTCCTTTTTTTTAAGTTATAGCAAATCAATGAAAGACTATTTCTGATTAAATAATTATTTCTTGAATTAATGTAATGACTAACATCAAAGTGTGAATTCTTGACATTATCATTTTGCAGATCGTTAGGAAAGATATGAAGGAAGACTACCAGCCTAATCACCGTGCGCCTTACAAAGCAACATTAGATCAGTGTGTAAGTGGAGCTAGCATTTATTAGTAAAATAGGCGGCGCTTGGTTTTGTCACTGAAGCAATGAGATTTAGATTGGGTTTTCCTTTTTAGTTGCCATAGTTTAGAACAGTCATCCTTTGACATAACGACCTTGAATCACTTTAGAACTGCGTGGACTCAATTTACAAAGGTAGATTATGTTTAGTGGCACAAAATCCTTCAGGGACAAGCAAATTTAGCATATTACCTAATAAAGGTCCCTATTTCTTTGAATTTTTTTGACTGTCTGATACTAAACACACAGCAAGTATCATATGTTAGCACTCACTATGTTTTGGTGGGCTAATGGTTTGTCATGGTGCTCTACTTCACTTTTCTGTATAAGGGCTCCCATAATGTCTCCCCATGATTATGTAATCAGACCCAGGTGATTCAGACATGAGACCCAATCACTAACCCAATCTCGTGTGTTCAGTGAGTGGATGAAGACAGCTGTGTCTGTGTCGCTACCACAATGCTTTACATCAAACTTAGTTATGACAGGTCCACTGCCACCGGCACCAGCTTCCTACACAAAATCCTCCTAAATCTTAAGCACCCCGCTACAACCAATAAAAAAACATAAAGACAAGGCACCATTTTCAGATTACACAGATGAGTAAAAGGGTAACAATGTTTTGAACTTTTGACTTTCAGGCTCCATATCTCACCATCCTCTACTGCTTTGATTGTGAGACTACCATCATTTTATACAGTATTTAGCATGTGATTAGTTATGCAGATTCTTGACATGTCACTTTATTGTTACTGTTTTTCACCTGGTGGTGAAAAAATCTTTTTCTTTCTGAATACTCCAAAATACAATCTATCCTCACATTCTGTAATAGCTCAGTGTATTATTAGGTTGATTCCCACATGAAATGTCACTAGTTTGAATCGAGAAGCAACCACGAAGATGATTTCCCAAGAAAAGAGAAACAGCATCATCCAGGTCATCAACAGCGGTCTCTTTGCAGAGAAAATTGCCAAACTGCATCATGTGAGTTCCATGAGAGTTGGAAGAATACGAAATGAAGTTCGACCATCCATCCATTCAGAAGCCAAAAGATGGACATCTAGGCAAAATATCGGGAGTCAACAAGTTGGCTCATCAAGGTCTATCGGTTCTAGAGTGGCAAATAATGCAGTGAAGGTGGCTCTTATGCTTCATAATAGTGAGATCTCAGATGTCAAAGCAAGCACCGTGCGACACACATTACACAAGTCTGGAATGGTGGCCTGAAAAAAGGTGAAGAAGCCTCAACTTCAATATCTTTGTCTCGAGTTTGCATAAAAGAGTGAAAAGTGAATGTCATGAATCACAGGGAGGATATTTTTATCATCCCCACCGCTGACACCAATATGTAATGAACCGGGGTTGTTTGGCTTCTGAAGAGCATTTATTATATCCCACTTCACAGTTCCGGTTTGGAACTTGCAGCTCTCTGGTGCCCCCCTTACCCTCAGGTCAGTCAGGGAACTGCACTTAGGATAATTAGTCGCCAGAAAGGCTGCCTGCTATGTACTGGCTGTGGGGCACACAATGCAGTGAGGGTGATATAATTATTCCCAGCCGCAGCCGAGCAATGCACTATAAAAACCCCGTTCCATCACTGCCAGCTCCTATTTCTGAATTAATAATGGATCAGGACTCAGGAACCAACCCAATTAGTAGCGTAATTTACTTCAGAGGACGTGACAGTACGCTATAGAGCAAGGAGAAACGAAGCTAGTAATTTTATATATTTTACTCCAAAAGGTAGGCAGTGTTTACAAAAGTATAACAAGATATTATAAAAGTAGACAAGTATCGTATATACAGATGATTACAAAATAAACAGGGATTAAAGGAAGAAAAACACTTATAGTTCTTAAGTCATTTCATAGCAGACCATGCTGCTGGGGGGAAGGGGAGCAAATGTTCCAATGCATCAGGAAGATTTGCAGAGCCTGTCTCTCAGCTGACTCCCTGGGTGAAAAGCTACCCCTCCTAACTCAGCTCCTAAATGTATATGTTTCAGACAAAGAACTGGTTTTCTGCTCACTCCTGCATTTGAGAGGGAGGGGGGTACAGAGTCCCACACTGGAGTTTCATGTTACAGCTGTATTGTCAGCAGGGAGTAAGAGCTGGGAGGAAGAGGGGTTGGAAAGCCCACAGCGTGTGTCTGTACTCAGGTTTAATGGCCATAGCAGATCTCAGTGTGCGTAATCATAGACAATCAAATACATCATATTCCTGACAGAGGATAGTAGAATATTGAAAACTGGAAGTGCAGCTGTAGGGAGAAAATGATAAATTCTCTGCAGCCAGTCTTTTCCAGTCACCAGGGGGATGCAAGGATTCACTGAAGGCACTATAATCACTTAATCTGTTCCTTGATTGACAGCCTGCTCTACAGCGTGTGTGTGGTGCAGGATGTTAGTCAAGGAGTAAGAGGAGTGATTACATAGCGCTCACAGCATAGTGGGTGCTGACTCCTCGCAGCCCCTTAATGTCACTCAGGTCATTGGAATCAAGTGGCTGCAGGTAGAATTTTTCCCTGCAGTTGTATTTACACCTAGACTGCTGCACATCTTTTATAGTTAGACTGATGCCCGATTTACAATTAAACTGCTGCAAATGTTTTACTTTCATATTGCTGCTCATTTTTTCCAATAAGACTACTATGGCAGTCTTACATTTAGGGCTTGTACATGTAAAAATCAGATGAGTGCTATCCGTCATTTTGACGGATGTCATTTGCCCCATGTTATTCTATGGGGTCATGCATATGTCTGATTTTTTCCTCAGTCTGAGTCAGTCAAAGAAAAAAATTGTAAAATCCTTGATTTGCCTCCGAGATTCAGATGACACTCATCCATTCAACTCTATGGGTTTGTGGAAAAAATCGGACCACACTCTGATGAAATATGAGTACGGTCCGCTTTTCACGGACTAACAGTGTAGAGAAGTTGGAGAAACTTTTTATTTTCCTCCACCTCTGAGAAAAACAGATTATACTCTGAACACACTCTGATCACAGTATGATTAGAAAAATGGGACCAATTTTCTTGGATGAGAGAAAAATAGTTGTGTGACAGTAACCTAAAACTGCTGCACCTTTTGCAATTAGACTGCTGCACATTTCACTATTAGACTGCTGAACATGTTTAAAATATTCAAGCTATACTTGCATTTATAATATATCAATATGTAGGTCCATGATTGTTTTGACAAATAACACAATCTAATACCTATACACAGAAATTAGGTATTTGTGGTCCTGTAAAAATATCAAATATGCTAACATATACCCAAATCTTAATGCAAGTCAACAGAGTAGTTTAGAAATATATTTAATTTTCTTAATTGTAAAAAAGTACTGCAATAGCAATATTGCAGTAAAACGTATGGTAGAAAGTTTGCAGGCATATACAGTATACCTAATTTAAAATGCGCAAAGAGTGCGGTAAGAGACGGGGAAGTGGACGTGTTGCTGATAGTGCACGTAGAGGCTGATGCTGTGGGAAAAGTGAAACTGTGCCTGCTGTGGGAGCACAACAAACACGCTCATCCACAAGACCTAGCTTCCATTGCAGGAGGTGAGGGACATCACTCTTGACGCCAGAACAGTGCGAACAGGTGGTTGGCTGGATGGCAGATAATGCTTCCAGTATGTTTTCCAGCACCACCCTATCTTCCACATGGTCCAGTCTCACTAGCCAAGAGCCTGGACCACATAATACTCACCCTGATCCTCTTTTCTCCCACCATGGTGACTCCCAGGAGACAAGTGATCCAACACTCGGACACTCTGAGGAGCTCTTTACATTTCTATTTATTGATCCAGGCCTTTTGCCCTGCATGTTTCAAGAGGGTCATAAGGACCTCATGTCTAGTAATGCCCAAATATTTAAGCAGCAATGGTTAGAGAAAGATGATGGTGGGCACCACAATTAGTGTCTCAATAGGTAATGTTTAGACACAGTTGCCAACAAGTGATGTTTTTAAGTCAACAAGTCAGGAGGACCAGACCTTGGAAGTGGAAGATGAGGTGGTGGACGATGAAATCACTGACCCCATCTGGGAAGGAGCCATACAGAGTGAGGCCAGCATACAGAGGGGGAGGGATCCACAGCAACAGGTAGGGAGAATCAGTGGGGTAGCAAGAAGGGGAAGGCGGGAAACTTCACCAGAGCACCCATGTGGGGCAAGTTCCTTGGCCAAGGATTAAGTGTTCGACAGTCTGGTGCTTCTTTTAAGAAGGTGCAAACGATAAATTAATGGTCATTTGAAGCCTGTGCTGTAAAAAGATGAGCAGAGGTCTGACCACTAGCAGCCTGACCACTACCAGCATGCACATATCATCCAAGCATGCAAATAGGTGGGCTGAATGCCTAGTGATAATGAGGAGGAGACTGAGGAAGGCGAACAGGAGGTGGTTGCCTGCATTACATATACCAGTTTCATCCCGTATGTTCCACTCAGATGGGCTGTAGAGGAGGAGCAGGAGGAGGAGAGGGAGGGGAGGAGGAGAGGGAGAGGAGGAGGAGATGGAAAGTTGTGCTCCTGGTGGGGACAGGGAAGTCTTGCCTGTTGGGAGTCTGGCACACATGGCTGACTTTTTTTCCCACTGCCATTCCCATGACTCTCGCATTATATACATTTTGGTCAACAATGATTACTGGTCATTCACCCTTCTCAACTCATGAATCAAGATAAACTTTCCATCTCTCCTTCTTGCGACAAAGAGGGCTACTAACATGGTGCAATACCAGAGTACTTTAATCGAACAATTAGTAAAAAAAATTCCAATCTGACAACGCTGGCGACAGAGGTCATAGATCCTTGGGCAATCAAGGAAGAAAGACAAGGGAGACATAAACCAGGTCCAACAGAGGCAGGGGAACATTATCAAAGGTCTGGGACAGTTTTATTAGGCCCTGATGCACGGGGTAGTCTGACTAGGAGGGAAAAGTTTTTGAAGATTGTGAAGGAATACCTAGCTGACCGTTCCAGCATCCTTCGTAATTCCTCCGTGCCATACAACTATTGGGTATCTGAGCTAGACACGTGAACTATCCAATTTCACCTTGGAGGTGCTGGCCTGTTCTGCCTTTAGGGTTTCGCCAGAGCAGGATTTTTAGTGCCACCAGAGGCATAATAACTGATAGGAACATCCGCCTGTCAGCTGAAAATACTGACAGAAAGACACTTAACAAAATGAACAAGGCCTGGATTGGCCTAGAGTTCTCCACCTCACCAGATGACAGCAGTGAAAGATAAAGCCAAATCAATTGTATGGTTATTAGGTGGCCCTCACTCAAAATCCTTATAGGGTCATCAGGCAACTCTCAC
Source organism: Ranitomeya variabilis (assembly GCF_051348905.1). NCBI lineage: Eukaryota > Metazoa > Chordata > Amphibia > Anura > Dendrobatidae > Ranitomeya > Ranitomeya variabilis. The sequence goes on from NC_135238.1 coordinate 81,754,786, forward strand.
TGAAAATCTTTAGCGTGTCAGCAGGCGGTTCTCTCGCCATTTTTTTTCTTTGTATAACATGAACTTTATTGGTTCCAGAGTAAGAAGATACATTGACAACGGCCATTCAAATCATTAACCAATAGTACAAGATTTGGTCAATATTCCAAACTACTTCCTTCCAAGGAACCAGTGAATTTTTACCAATAAGGCTGGTTTCACACTTGCGTTTTTATCTGCATGCGTTTTTTAATAAAACGCATGTGTGAAAAACGCATGTAAACGCGGTAAAACGCATGCGTTTTTTAGATGCATGCGTTTTTATAGAAAAACACAAGAAAACAAGAAAAAACCAAAAAACCCTAACCCTAACCCTACCCCTAACCCTAACCCTACCCGTACCCCTAACCCTACCCCTAACCCTAACCCTACCCCTACCCCTAACCCTAACCTGAAATACGTGGCACTGAAATACGTGGCACTGAAATACGTTTATATACGTATATACGTATATAAGTGCCACGATATTTCAGTGGCCACGTATATAAGTGTCACGTATTTAAGTGCCACGTATATAAGTGCCACGTATTTAAGTGCCACGTATATAAGTGCCACGTATTTAAGTGCCACATATTTCACGTAAATGCCACGATATTTCAGTGCCACGTATAACCACGTAGTTATAGTATTTATAGTACGTGGCACTTAAATACGTGGCACTGAAATATCGTGGCACTGAAATATCGTGGCACTGAAAGACGTGGCACTGAAATACGTGGCACTGAAATATCGTGGCACTGAAATACGTGGCACTGAAATACGTGGCACTGAAATACGTGGCACTATGACTGTCAGAAAATGTTCATTAAACGGTTAGGGGTGAGGTTAGGGTTAGGGTTAGGGTTTGGATCCCTTTATCATCTTGGTGGTGGGTGACTTTTCAGTGTTTTCTGTTTTTTTTCTATAAAAACGCATGCGTTTTTAACGCAAACAAACGCATGTGCTTAAAAACGCATGCGTTTACATAGACATCAATGCATTTTTTTGCCGCGAAAAAAAATGCCGCTAGAAATTACTACAGGTTGCATTTCTGCAAATGAACGCACGCGTCAAAAAACGCATGCGTTGCCGAAAACGCATCAAAACGCATGCGAAAAAACGCATGCGTTTTTAATGTTAAGTATAGGAAAAAAAACCCATGCGTTTTTTTGCGTTTTTTAGAGCTAAAACGCAGCTTACAAAAACGCAAGTGTGAAACCACCCTAACCCAGACTTACACAAATAACCCAAATAACACAAATAATTGCTCTTTTTGGTAATGTCAGTTATGAAGTGCTCACCTTGACAATTTGTAATGTCTGTGACCATTCTTCCTGGGTAAAAGTACAGCCTAAGGCGCTTTCCCACCTTGTAACAAAAGCCAAAGATTTAAGCTCAGTGAAAGAATTTATAGCTTCATATGTTCCAGAAATCCCTTTAGAAGAGTCCTTATTAATAGAAAAATAGTATTCATAATCAGATTTTAAGCTATCTGACCCATTATTCATACTGTTCATAAAATGTCTAATTTGAAGATATTTGCATCAAGTTTCCCAATCGAGTTATCCTCTTTCTATCCAATCATCTAGCTTAAGGAATAGGATGGCATACTGCAGTGTTTCGCACGGAACATTATCCGATCTAAAGGGGAACAGTTTATATCCTATATTTTTATTCCTCTAAACGTATTTTCCAGCTACAATTGTAGGGGAAGTATTGGGAGAGAAATTCTTAGATAATCTTAGGTGCCATAGGAAGTGGGACATTTTCTCATGTTCTACTATACTGGATTCTAGATCTACCCAAAGCTTAGAAGTGTCATCATTCCACCAGCACCTTAGTTGGACTAACAAAGAAGCCTGGTAGTACCTTTGTGTATTTGGACATCTCAAACCCCCCTTATTTAGTGGCAAATATAGAATGTTTGCAGAAATTCTGGCCTTTTGAGCTTTCCAGATTAATCTCAATATCAAACTCTGCAACAACTTCAATTATTCAATAATTCAACTTCAATAATTTTTGCCAGAGCTGTATATATTGTGGTATAACGCTACCTGAGTGGGTTGGGGAACACTCGCTTGGCACGGGATTTAGACACTCAGGCAGGATTTCTCCACTTAAACAGTTTATTCCGGTTTATTAGACATCATAAACCACAAGACATACAGTCTCCTTCATTACATCAACGGAACATTTTAACCACCGACAGTTCCAATGGCAGATCCATGTCTGCCTGTAACCTCTTGTTATCTGGAGTTACCTTTCAGGAGCTCCGGCTCCACACTGACTCCAGTCAATGTTGGTTCTCAGGGGAAAGCTGCCTCCCTGGGATCACCATCCTTGTGACCAGGGCACCTCAGATAGTCCAGACCCACAGTAGGAACTGTAGCTTCCCCAACACAGAAACCATCTCAGGCTCTGTAGAAGCAGCCTCTCCATGTGCTTCCAGGAAGTCCAATCACAGGCACTTCCAACATACAGGCCATCAGTGCATAGTCTCACCAGGTGCTTGCAGGACTCCAGTCCATCCCAGGACAATCCAACACCCTGACCATTCCAGGACTCACACTCTCACCAGGTGCTTGCAGGACTCCAGTCCATCCCAGGACAATCCAACACCCTGATCATTCAGGACTCACACTCTCACCAGGTGCTTGCAGGACTCCAGTCCATCCCAGGACAATCCAACACCCTGAGCATTCAGGCCCACAGTCTCTCTAGGTGCTTCCAGGACATCTCCACTCACAGGAGACTCCAACACCAACCGTCCAGGTCCACGGTGTCTCGGGTGCTTCCTGGAAGACTTCACCCACTGGAGCTTCCAACACCGACCACCCAGGACCTTGCACATGGACCAAACAGATCCATACACTCTGACCATGTGAACAGACCTCAGTCACATTATATGGTTGTAACCACTCCCCTAGATGGGAGTATGTGTGGTTAGCCAGTCCAGCCCAGCTCACCAGCTAACCCTATTAGCCCGCCTGTCATGGTTCCCAATGGCAAGGGAACGTAACAAACATATAAATAACGAACGAGCTCTCGGGTGATGGAAACTCGAGTTGACCGTGAGCTAAATCTACCACACAACTAATAGTAGCCAGGGAGCATACCTACGGCTTCCTAAATGCCACACGCCAGCCGGAGGACTAACTACGCCTGGTAGAGGAAGGAACAGACCTGGCTTACCTCTAGGGAAATACCCCAAAAGATGATAGCAGCCCCCCACATGTAATAACGGTGAATTAAGAGGAAAAGACATACACAGTATGAAAGTAGATTTAGCAAAGAGAGGTCCACTTACTAGATAGCAGAAGGATACAAAAGAGGACTTCACGGTCAACTGAAAACCCTTTCAAAAACCATCCTGAAATTACTTTAAGACTCCTGTGTCAACTCATGACACAGGAGTGGCAATTTCAGCCCGCAAGAGCTTCCAGCTACAGAGAATTACAAAAACTGCAAACTGGACAAAAGATACAAAACAAAAGGACAAAGTCCACTTAGCTGATCAGCAGACTAGTAGCAGGAACATGCAACCGAAGGCTCTGGTTACAATGATGACCGGCAAGGAAATGACTGGAGAGCAAGGCTAAATAGGAAACTCCCAAACGCTGATGGAAGCAGGTGAACAGAAGCAGCAAAGTGCAAACAAGTCACCAATACCACCAGCAACCACCAGGGGAGCCCAAAAAGCGGATACACAACAGTACCCTCCCCTTAAGGAGGGGGCACCGAACCCTCACAAGAACCGCCAGGGCGATCTGGATGAGCCCTATGAAAGGCACGAACCAAATCCGAGGCATGAACATCAGAGGCAGTTACCCAAGAATTATCTTCCTGACCATAGCCCTTCCATTTAACCAGATATTGAAGTCTCCGTCTGGAAATACGGGAGTCCAAGATCTTTTCTACCACGTATTCCAATTCACCCTCCACCAGCACAGGAGCAGGAGGTTCAGTAGAAGGAACCACCGATACCTCATATCTCCGCAACAGCGACCGATGGAACACATTATGGATAGCGAAAGATGCCGGGAGGTCCAAACGAAAGGAGACAGGGTTAAGAATCTCCAAAATCCTATAAGGACCGATGAACCGAGGCTTAAATTTAGGAGAAGAAACCCTCATAGGGACAAAACGGGAAGACAACCACACCAAATCCCCAACACGAAGGTGGGGGCCAACACGACGACGGCGGTTAGCAAACTGCTGAGTCCTCTCCTGGGACAATTCCAAATTATCCACCACTTGTCCCCAAATCTGATGCAACCGATCCACTACCGCATCCACTCCAGGACAATCCGAAGATTCAACCTGACCAGATGAAAAACGCGGATGAAACCCTGAATTGCAAAAGAAAGGAGAAACTAAAGTGGCAGAACTAGCCCGATTATTAAGAGCAAACTCCGCCAACGGCAGAAAGGCAACCCAATCATCCTGATCCGCAGACACAAAACACCTCAAATAAGTCTCCAAAGTTTGATTAGTTCGTTCCGTCTGGCCATTGGTCTGAGGATGGAATGCAGACGAAAAAGACAAATCAATGCCCAACCTGGCACAGACTGCCCGCCAAAATCGAGACACGAACTGGGTACCCCTGTCAGAAACTATGTTTTCCGGAATACCATGCAAGCGAACCACATTTTGAAAAAACAGAGGGACCAACTCAGATGAGGAAGGCAACTTAGGCAATGGCACCAAATGAACCATTTTAGAAAAACGGTCACACACCACCCAGATGACAGACATCTTCTGAGAAACAGGGAGGTCCGAGATAAAGTCCATAGAGATGTGCGTCCAAGGCCTCTTCGGAATAGGCAAGGGCAACAACAACCCACTAGCCCTAGAACAACAAGGCTTGGCCCGAGCACACACATCACAAGACTGCACAAAAACACGCACATCTCGAGACAGGGAAGGCCACCAGAAGGATCTAGCCACCAAATCTCTGGTGCCAAAAATTCCCGGATGACCTGCCAGAGTAGAAGAATGAACTTCCGAGATGACTCTAGTGGTCCACTCGTCAGGAACAAACAGTCTACCAGACGGACAACGATCAGGTCTATCCGCCTGAAATTCTTGCAAAGCACGTCGCAAATCTGGAGAGACAGCAGACAAAACCACTCCATCCTTAAGGACACCAGCAGGTTCAGAATTCCCAGGAGAGTCAGGCTCAAAACTCCTAGAAAGAGCATCTGCCTTCACATTCCAAGAACCCGGTAAGTACGAGACCACAAAATTAAACCGGGAAAAGAACAACGACCAACGTGCCTGTCTAGGATTCAGGCGCCTGGCAGACTCCAAATAAATTAAATTCTTGTGATCAGTCAAAACTACCACCTGATGTTTGGCACCCTCAAGCCAATGACGCCACTCCTCAAATGCCCACTTCATGGCCAAAAGCTCCCGATTACCAACATCATAGTTTCGCTCGGCGGCCGAAAATTTTCGCAAAAAGAACGCACAAGGTCTCATCACTGAGCAGTCGGAACTTTTCTGCGACAAAACCGCCCCCGCTCCGATCTCGGAAGCATCGACCTCAACCTGAAAGGGAAGAGAAACATCAGGCTGGCGCAACACCGGGGCAGACAAAAAGCGGCGCTTAAGCTCCCGAAAGGCCTCCACGGCAGCAGGGGACCAATTGGCAACATCAGCACCCTTTTTAGTCAAATCCGTCAGAGGTTTAGCAACGCCAGAAAAACAAGCTATAAATCGACGATAAAAATTAGCAAAGCCCAAGAATTTCTGGAGACTCTTCAGAGAAGTAGGCTGCGTCCAGTCGTAAATAGCCCGAACCTTGACAGGGTCCATCTCAATAGAAGAAGGGGAAAAAATGTACCCCAAAAAGGAAATTTTTTGAACCCCAAAAACACACTTTGAACCCTTTACACACAAACAATTCTCCCGCAAAACCTGAAAAACCCTCCTGACCTGCTGAACATGAGACTCCCAGTCATCAGAAAAAATCAAAATATCATCCAAGTACACTATCATAAATTTATCCAAATATTCACGGAAAATATCATGCATTAAGGACTGAAAGACAGAAGGTGCATTAGAAAGGCCGAAAGGCATTACCAAATACTCAAAATGGCCCTCAGGCGTATTAAATGCGGTTTTCCACTCATCCCCCTGCTTAATTCGCACCAAATTATACGCCCCACGAAGATCAATCTTAGAGAACCACTTAGCCCCCCTTATGCGAGCAAACAAATCAGTCAATAATAAACCAATGAGAAAGGAAGCACCAGAGGAACCAAAAGTAAAATATAATAACAACTTTATTGAAGACAAAAATATAATTGGACATATAAAACACAGAGAGAACACAGGATGAAAGACAGGGAATGCACCATGAAGGTGGCACCACGGAAAACCAACAGGTAAACCACAGTAAGAAGCATCAATAAACCTAAATTCTGTGCACCCAATCAAGGTAAGCATACAAGTATACAAAGAATGCCTGGACAAATGCCAATAGAGAGGGGCACCATAAAGGAGTAACTAAATATTAAGAGAGACAAATGAAGATGCAAAAAGTAACAGTAACGTGGAAAATACCTGTGGGACCGTGATGCCACCCACCCCAACGCCGCGTTTCGGCCTCGTGCCTTCTTCCGGGGGTATGGCATCATCAATAAGTGCCAGCGTTTTAAAGTTTGGGTCAGCCAATCCAAAACGCCGTAACAATGAGGCCCATATGTCGGCGCATGCGCAGACCGGCTAGTTCAGGAGACAGGCCGACACGAGGGCGTCAAGCGAGGCCGAAGACCGCGTCACCAGGCCCCGCCCACATGAAACCACGTGAGCGGCGGCGACGTCAGACCCCAGACAAGCCTGTGAGACGCCATCAGCATCGCCCGGCAACAGAGCGCCGGCGCGCATGCGCACTGGGTCAGGTAAGTATGGTGGAAACGGCAGCCAACAAAAAACACAGGCAAAGAAACCCAAATAAGAAAATATTGGATGAGAAACATTGGAGATATATAAGCAGGAGGATTCAACCTGTAAACAAAGTGCACAAATAGTGATAAAGTGCAAAATGCAAGGGATATATCAAAATGTGATGTGGACCCTCACAAAAAGAGGGAATAATACTAGGGCAAGGTATACACAAATGGTAAAACACTAAACAACAATATGCTAAAACATAGCCATATGAAGGATATATCAGTGCCACAAAAATTGTACACATATACAAATTACGTATATAAATATGTTCGCACAGTGAATACATAATAAAATAGATGCACATAGTGAATAATAAACAAGAGACAATCATCCAAAAAACAGTCATTGTGATCTTCATAAAACGTTGATATCCCGCATAATTATAAGAAGAAGAGTCAAAATGGTAAAGATCCAACGGAACCCAATCTAAAAGAATAAAAAATTATGAAGAAACAAAAAAAAAGGGTTAAAAATTTGAATAAAACACACAACAAGATGCCAATTAAAAAGTGTGACTGAGATAAGGAAAGGAATGGTCTGCTCAAAGAAAAGAGGCAAAACTGAGGCTTTCGTTGAGACCCAAAGGATGTAGTGTCTGAAGTCTCCATATCCAACGCGCCTCTTTCTGCGCTAGATGGCGACTCAATCTACCACCACGTAAATTCACAATCAGATGATCAATGCCATTATTTAATCCTAAAGCCAGAGGGATCACAGGAATGATGTAACTTAAAGTGTCTAGGAATAGTTTTTAGGCACTCTGCATTCTCCACCTTGGCAGCCGCCAAGATGTCACATACATGCTCCCGTGTCCTGACTTTTAGGGTGCGTGTTGTAAGCCCAATATATATTTTATTGCAAGGGCATGTCCCATGATATACCACCATTGTGGTCTGACAATTGATCGTATGTGTTATGGTGAATTCACGGCCATCCGATGACAAAAATTTAGTGGCAGAATCAATATTGGGGCATGCTATGCAGTTCCCACACGGTCTACAACCCCATCGAGAACGATTGGGCACATTAGAAAAAATTGGAGAGGGTGGTGCCGGTTTGAGGTAGCTCCTAACAAGATGATCCCCTAGATTTTTGGATCTCCGTGCCGTAACAGATAGGTATGAGGGCAAATATTGTCTTAAAACGGGATCTGCAAGTAAGATAGGCCAATGCCTAGCCAAAATATTGGACATCTCCCCCCACCTAGAATGGTACTGTGTAACGAATCTGACCTGATTGGAGATTTTAGTCGATTTAGCAGAAAAAAGAAGTCGATGGCGATCTGAATGCTTCGCCCTGTTGTACGCTCTTTTGATGCTTCTTTTGCTATAGCCGCGATCCATGAAGCGGTTTTTCAGATCCTCAGCTTGGATTTCAAAAGACTCGTTAGTAGTACATATTCTTTTCAAGCGAAGAAATTGCCCAGTGGGGACCGCTCTTATCACATGGGGTGGGTGGGAGGATGAAGCATGGAGTACCGCATTCACCGCTGTCTCTTTACGGAAAACACTGGTCAGAAGCAAGCCATCCACACTCCTCTCCACCAAGACATCTAAAAAATCAATACGGGAAAAATCATGTTTGTAAGTAAGATGAATATTCAAATTGTTGTCATTCAGCTCCTGCACAAATGACCGTAATTCAACTGAGGTCCCTCGCCAGATCAGGAAAATGTCATCGATGTAGCGGGCCCAAAAAACGACCCGCTCCATCGATGACCCATGATCCGACGAGAATAGATCCCTCTCCCACAGCCCCAGGAACAGGTTTGCATATGAGGGCGCACAAGCCGCGCCCATCGCTGTCCCCTGGAGCTGCAGGAAGAAGGATCCATTAAAAAGAAAAAAATTGTGTGTCAGGAGAAAATTCAAAAGGAGAGACAAAAAATTGATGTCAATGGTGGAGAGGCTTGTCATAGTAAGAAAGTGTGAGACTGCCCTCAAGCCATCCTGGTGGCGGATATTAGTATAAAGGGACTCAACATCGCATGTGACGAGGAGCATGTCCTCGTCAACATGGATGGAGTCAATCTTCTGTAAGAAATCTGATGTATCCTTTAAATAGGAGGGTATAGTCTCCACCAGGGGCTTGAGAAAAAAATCAATATATTTCCCAATGTTTTCCGTAAGCCCACCCACCCCAGAGATAATCGGCCTACCTGGAGGTGATTGAAGTTGCTTGTGAACTTTGGGTAGGAGATACAAAGTCGGTATGCAGTGGTCCTGGCCCAGCAGAATATCACGGACCTGTGTTGTAATTATCTCATCAGAAAGCGCTTTATTCAAGATCTTAGCCAATTCTTCTCTGAATGAAATCAAAGGATTAAATGTTAAGCGCTTATAACACTTAGGATCCCTAAGAAGACGTTGTGCCTCAGCCAGGTACAGTTTAATTGGCCAGATCACAATATTCCCCCCCTTGTCGGCAGGTTTGATAACCACGTCCTCAAATTGTTTGAGATGTTTAAGAGCCTGTGTTTCGCTAAATGATAGGTTACCAAAACCGATATTAGTCGGTATTGAACCGAAATCCTGAGAAACCAACTTGACAAAAATGACAACATTTGAACAGAGGGACAAGGGGGGGAATTTTTTGGATCTAGGGCGCAATGAAGAAGGTACCTTAGCCAACGAGGGATTCAAGTGTTCACGAGCCAGGTCTTCCAGATCTTGTAATGCTAGTTGTTCTTCCGGTAAAGGGAATGCTCGTTGGATATCCTCATTATGATGCCACTTCTTGAACAAAAGGGAACGTGCAAACATGTGTAGATCTTTTAGGGCTAAAAAAGGATCAAAACGCATACTTGGTGAGAATGTTAGACCCTTAGAAAGGACAGAAATTTCAGCAGAACTTAAAACATGGTCTGAGAGATTTATTACCTTAGGGGTATTATTCAAAGGGGATTGACTCTTTCCTGATCTGGCGAGGGACCTCAGTTGAATTACGGTCATTTGTGCAGGAGCTGAATGACAACAATTTGAATATTCATCTTACTTACAAACATGATTTTTCCCGTATTGATTTTTTAGATGTCTTGGTGGAGAGGAGTGTGGATGGCTTGCTTCTGACCAGTGTTTTCCGTAAAGAGACAGCGGTGAATGCGGTACTCCATGCTTCATCCTCCCACCCACCCCATGTGATAAGAGCGGTCCCCACTGGGCAATTTCTTCGCTTGAAAAGAATATGTACTACTAACGAGTCTTTTGAAATCCAAGCTGAGGATCTGAAAAACCGCTTCATGGATCGCGGCTATAGCAAAAGAAGCATCAAAAGAGCGTACAACAGGGCGAAGCATTCAGATCGCCATCGACTTCTATTTTCTGCTAAATCGACTAAAATCTCCAATCAGGTCAGATTCGTTACACAGTACCATTCTAGGTGGGGGGAGATGTCCAATATTTTGGCTAGGCATTGGCCTATCTTACTTGCAGATCCCGTTTTAAGACAATATTTGCCCTCATACCCATCTGTTACGGCACAGAGATCCAAAAATCTAGGGGATCATCTTGTTAGGAGCTACCTCAAACCGGCACCACCCTCTCCAATTTTTTCTAATGTGCCCAATCGTTCTCGATGGGGTTGTAGACCGTGTGGGAACTGCATAGCATGCCCCAATATTGATTCTGCCACTAAATTTTTGTCATCGGATGGCCGTGAATTCACCATAACACATACGATCAATTGTCAGACCACAATGGTGGTATATCATGGGACATGCCCTTGCAATAAAATATATATTGGGCTTACAACACGCACCCTAAAAGTCAGGACACGGGAGCATGTATGTGACATCTTGGCGGCTGCCAAGGTGGAGAATGCAGAGTGCCTAAAAACTATTCCTAGACACTTTAAGTTACATCATTCCTGTGATCCCTCTGGCTTTAGGATTAAATAATGGCATTGATCATCTGATTGTGAATTTACGTGGTGGTAGATTGAGTCGCCATCTAGCGCAGAAAGAGGCGCGTTGGATATGGAGACTTCAGACACTACATCCTTTGGGTCTCAACGAAAGCCTCAGTTTTGCCTCTTTTCTTTGAGCAGACCATTCCTTTCCTTATCTTAGTCACACTTTTTAATTGGCATCTTGTTGTGTGTTTTATTCAAATTTTTAACCCTTTTTTTTTTGTTTCTTCATAATTTTTTATTCTTTTAGATTGGGTTCCGTTGGATCTTTACCATTTTGACTCTTCTTCTTATAATTATGCGGGATATCAACGTTTTATGAAGATCACAATGACTGTTTTTTGGATGATTGTCTCTTGTTTATTATTCACTATGTGCATCTATTTTATTATGTATTCACTGTGCGAACATATTTATATACGTAATTTGTATATGTGTACAATTTTTGTGGCACTGATATATCCTTCATATGGCTATGTTTTAGCATATTGTTGTTTAGTGTTTTACCATTTGTGTATACCTTGCCCTAGTATTATTCCCTCTTTTTGTGAGGGTCCACATCACATTTTGATATATCCCTTGCATTTTGCACTTTATCACTATTTGTGCACTTTGTTTACAGGTTGAATCCTCCTGCTTATATATCTTCAATGTTTCTCATCCAATATTTTCTTATTTGGGTTTCTTTGCCTGTGTTTTTTGTTGGCTGCCGTTTCCACCATACTTACCTGACCCAGTGCGCATGCGCGCCGGCGCTCTGTTGCCGGGCGATGCTGATGGCGTCTCACAGGCTTGTCTGGGGTCTGACGTCGCCGCCGCTCACGTGGTTTCATGTGGGCGGGGCCTGGTGACGCGGTCTTCGGCCTCGCTTGACGCCCTCGGTGTCGGCCTGTCTCCTGAACTAGCCGGTCTGCGCATGCGCCGACATATGGGCCTCATTGTTACGGCGTTTTGGATTGGCTGACCCAAACTTTAAAACGCTGGCACTTATTGATGATGCCATACCCCCGGAAGAAGGCACGAGGCCAAAACGCGGCGTTGGGGTGGGTGGCATCACGGTCCCACAGGTATTTTCCACGTTACTGTTACTTTTTGCATCTTCATTTGTCTCTCTTAATATTTAGTTACTCCTTTATGGTGCCCCTCTCTATTGGCATTTGTCCAGGCATTCTTTGTATACTTGTATGCTTACCTTGATTGGGTGCACAGAATTTAGGTTTATTGATGCTTCTTACTGTGGTTTACCTGTTGGTTTTCCGTGGTGCCACCTTCATGGTGCATTCCCTGTCTTTCATCCTGTGTTCTCTCTGTGTTTTATATGTCCAATTATATTTTTGTCTTCAATAAAGTTGTTATTATATTTTACTTTTGGTTCCTCTGGTGCTTCCTTTCTCATTGGTTTATTATACTCAAGTAGCACTGAACCTCACTAGATATACCCTGGCACCTCGTCTATATCTTTTTGGTGTGGTGTGTATATTTCGCTTTTGGATTTAAACAAATCAGTCAGCAAAGGCAACGGATACTGATATTTGACTGTAATTTTATTCAGGAGTCGATAATCAATACAAGGCCTCAGAGAGCCATCCTTTTTAGAGACAAAGAAAAAACCGGCTCCTAAAGGTGATGAAGAAGGACGAATATGTCCCTTTTCCAGGGACTCCTTAATATACTCGCGCATAGCAGCATGTTCAGGTACAGATAGGTTAAACAAATGACCCTTTGGAAATTTACTGCCAGGAATCAGATCTATGGCGCAATCACAATCCCTGTGAGGAGGGAGTAAACCAATTTTAGGCTCTTCAAAAATATCACGATAATCAGACAAAAATGCCGGAATCTCAGATGGAATAGATGACGAAATGGACACCAAAGGAGTGTCCCCATGAGCCCCCCGACATCCCCAGCTTAACACAGACATAGCTTTCCAGTCAAGGACTGGGTTATGAGACTGTAACCATGGTAATCCAAGCACCAAAACATCATGTAAATTGTACAACACAAGGAAGCGAATCACCTCCTGATGGTCTGGAGTCATACGCATAGTCACTTGCGTCCCGAACTGTGGTTTATTACAAGCCAAAGGTGTAGAATCAATACCCTTCAGAGGTATAGGGACTTCCAGAGGCTCTAAATCAAACCCACAGCGCCTGGCAAAGGACCAGTCCATAAGACTCAGAGCGGCGCCAGAGTCCACATAGGCATCCACGGTAATAACTGATAATGAACAAATCAAGGTTACAGACAAAATTAATTTGGACTGTAAAGTGCCAATTGAAATAGACTTGTCAACCTTCCTAGTACGTTTAGAGCATGCCGATATAACATGAGCAGAATCACCACAATAGAAGCATAACCCATTTTTACGCCTATAATTCTGCCGCTCGCTTCTGGACATAATTCTGTCACATTGCATTTTCTCTGGCGTCTCTTCAGAAGATACCGCCAAATGGTGCACGGGTTTGCGCTCCCGCAAACGCCGATCAATCTGAATTGCCATTGTCATGGACTCATTCAGACCTGTAGGCGCAGGGAACCCGACCATAACATCTTTAACGGCATCAGAAAGGCCCTCTCTGAATTTTGCCGCTAAGGCGCACTCATTCCACTGAGTAAGCACAGACCATTTACGAAATTTTTGGCAGTATATCTCAGCTTCATCTTGCCCTTGAGATAGGGCTATCAAAGCTTTTTCAGCTTGAATCTCCAAATTAGGTTCCTCATAAAGCAACCCTAAAGCCAGGAAAAACGCATCCACATTGAGCAACGCAGGATCCCCTGGTGCCAATGAAAATGCCCAATTTTGAGGGTCACCTCGCAGCAAAGAAATTACAATCTTAACCTGCTGGACAGGATCTCCTGAGGAGTGAGGTCTGAGAGAAAGGAACAATTTACAATTATATTTGAAATTCAGAAACCGAGATCTATCTCCGGAAAACACCTCTGGTGTAGGGATTTTAGGTTCAGAAATAGGAGTATGCATAACAAAATCTTGTAAATTTTGAACCTTCGTAGCAAGATTATTTAAACCTGCAGCCAAACTCTGAGGATCCATCATTAAACAGGTGAGCTCAGAGCCATTCAAGGATTATAAGGAGAGAAAGGCAAAGGCAGTAATTAGAGCTGAAATACAACTGATCCAACTATGGAGCAAGCATAGGGAAAAAGAAAAAAAAAAATTTTACAGACTTCTTTTATCTCTCCTTTCTTCTGCCAATAAGTATAACACTGGCCGGTCATACTGTCATGGTTCCCAATGGCAAGGGAACGTAACAAACATATAAATAACGAACGAGCTCTCGGGTGATGGAAACTCGAGTTGACCGTGAGCTAAATCTACCACACAACTAATAGTAGCCAGGGAGCATACCTACGGCTTCCTAAATGCCACGTGCCAGCCGGAGGACTAACTACGCCTGGTAGAGGAAGGAACAGACCTGGCTTACCTCTAGGGAAATACCCCAAAAGATGATAGCAGCCCCCCACATGTAATAACGGTGAATTAAGAGGAAAAGACATACACAGTATGAAAGTAGATTTAGCAAAGAGAGGTCCACTTACTAGATAGCAGAAGGATACAAAAGAGGACTTCACGGTCAACTGAATGAAAACCCTTTCAAAAACCATCCTGAAATTACTTTAAGACTCCTGTGTCAACTCATGACACAGGAGTGGCAATTTCAGCCCGCAAGAGCTTCCAGCTACAGAGAATTACAAAAACTGCAAACTGGACAAAAGATACAAAACAAAAGAACAAAGTCCACTTAGCTGATCAGCAGACTAGTAGCAGGAACATGCAACCGAAGGCTCTGGTTACAATGATGACCGGCAAGGAAATGACTGGAGAGCAAGGCTAAATAGGAAACTCCCAAACGCTGATGGAAGCAGGTGAACAGAAGCAGCAAAGTGCAAACAAGTCACCAATACCACCAGCAACCACCAGGGGAGCCCAAAAAGCGGATACACAACACCCGCCCTTATAAGTAAACACAACAAACTCTTGTGGAACTATAAGTCCCAGCATAACCATATCATTTTAGGCTTACAGCACAGAGCACCTCTGCGACAAATACCGGCCATTAACAATCCTGCCAGACTTTGTCTCATCACCATAATTATGCCTCCAAGCGCATCCTGTAGCACACATGGGTTACCGCACCACAATATATATATATATATATATATATATATATATATATATATATACACTGCTCAAAAAAATAAAGGGATCACTTAAACAACAGAATATAACTCCAAGTAAATCAAACTTCTGTGAAATAAAACTGTCCACATAGGAAGCAACACTGCTTGACAATCAATTTCACATGCTGTTGTGCAAATGGAATAGACAACAGATGGAAATTATTGGCAATTATCAAGACACACTCAATAAAGGAGTGGTTCTGCAGGTGGGGACCACAGACCACATATTAGTACATCAGTTCTGGCTGATGTTTTTGTCACTTTTGAATGTTGGTTGTGCTTTCACACTCGTGGTAGCATGAGACGGACTCTACAACCCACACAAGTGGCTCAGGTAGTGCAGCTCATCCAGGATGGCACATCAATGTGAGCAGTGGCAAAAAGGTTTGCTCTGTCTGTCAGCATAGTGTCCAGAGGCTGGAGGTGCTACCAGGAGACAGGCCAGTACACCAGGAGATGTGGAGGGGGCCGTAGGAGGACAACAACCCAGCAGCAGGACCGCTACCTCAGCCTATGTGCAAGGAGGAACAGGAGGAGCACTGGCAGAGCTCTGCAAAATGACCACCAGCAGGCCACAAATGTGCATGTGTCTGCACAAATGGTTAGAAACCGACTCCATGAGGATGGTCTGAGTGCCCAACGTCCACAGATGGGGGTTGTGCTCACAGCCCAACACCGTGCAGGATGCTTGGAATTTGCCACAGAAACCAGGATTGGCAAATTCGCCACTGGCACCCTGTGCTCTTCACAGATGAAAGCATGTTCACACTGAGCACATGTGACAGAGATGGCAGAGTCTGGAGATGCCATGGAGAGCGATCTGCTGCCTAGAACATCCTTTAGCATGACTGGTTTGGCAGTGGATCAGTAATGGTATGCGGTGGGATTTCTTTGGGGGGCCGCATAGCCCTCAATGTGCTCGCCAGAGGTAGCCTGACTGCCATTAGGTACCGAGATGAGATCCTCAGACCCCTTGTGAGACCATATGCTGATGCGGTTGGACCTGGGTTCCTCCTAATGCAGGACAATGCCAGACCTCATGTGACTGGAGTGTGTCAGCAGTTCCTGCAAGATGAAGGCATTGAAGCTATGGATTGGCCCACCTGTTTCCCAGACCTGAATCCGATTGAACACATCTGGGACATCATGTCTCACACCATACACCAACATCACGTTGCACCACAGACTGTCCAGGAGTTGGCAGATGCTTTAGTCCAGGTCTGGGAGGAGATCCCTCAGGAGGCCATCAGCCGCCTCATCAGCAGCATACCCAGGCTTGTAGGGAGGTCATACAGGCATGTGGAGCCCACACACACTACTGAGCATCATTTCCTTGTCTAGAGGCATTTCCACTGAAGTTGGATCAGCCTGTAACTTTATTTTTCACTTTGATTTTAAGCATCATTCCAACTCCAGACCTCCGTGGGATATTAGTTGTGATTTACATTGATCATTTTTAGGTTTTATTGTTCTCAACACATTCCACTATGTAATGAATAAAGATTTACAACTGGAATATTTCATTCAGTGATATCTAGGATGTGGGATTTTAGTGTTCCCTTTATTTTTTTGAGCAGTGTACATACAGTATATACAGGGTGGGCCATTTATATGGATACACCTAAATAAAAAATGGGAATGGTTGGTGATATCAACTTCCTACTTGTGGCATATTTGTATATAGGAGGGGGAAAACTTTTCAAGATGGGTGGTGACCATGGCAGCCATTTTGAAGTCGGCCATTTTGGATCCAACTTCATTTTTTCCAATGGGAAGAGGGTCATGTGACACATCAAACTTATTGAAAATTTCACAAGAAAATCAATGGTGTGCTTGGTTTTAACATAGCTTTATTCTTTCATGAGTTATTTACAAGTTTATGATCACTTATAAAATGTGTTCAAAGTGCTGCCTGTTGTGCTGGATTGTCAATGGAACCCTCTTTTCCCACTCTTGAAAACACTGATAGCAACACCGCGGAAGAAATGCTAGCACAGGTTTCCAGTATCCGTTGTTTCAGATGCTGCACATCTCGTATCTTCACAGCACAGACATTTGCCTTACGATACGAGATGTGCAGCATCTGAAACAAGGGATACTGGAAGCCTGTATTTACCTGCAGATTAGCACTATGTGACACCAAAAAAATCCTTCAATCCTGCTGTCAAAAAAACCCTCCGGGAAGAAAAGAAAAACTGCAATCTACACCAAAGAAGGAAAACTCATTCCCAAACGCGGGTTAAAAAATACATTTTTATTAATACACAATATCAAAAATACATAATCATGTTCAAAATAATATAATAACAATGTACCATAGGGGGAGCATACAGGGACAGAGATAAAAGTGGGACACCTGGAAATAGCAGAGCAGCATGCAGACAACAACCTGAAAAAATAGACTGCTATCAAAGGGGTATGTTGTGTAAAAGTTTTTTCCTTTTAATATATAATATATCATATAAATGCTATTAAACCTAAAGTGCTAGCGCAAAAAAAAAAAAAAAATATATATATATGTGTAGCAAAAAATAAATTTAAATATACAAGACTCTCACAGCATATCCCTTTGCAATGGCAGAAACAAAGATATACACTCACCGGCCACTTTATTAGGTACACCTGTCCAACTTCTTGTTAACACTTAATTTCTAATCAGCCAATCACATGGCGGCAACTCAGTGCATTTAGGCATGTAGACATGGTCAAGACAATCTCCTGCAGTTCAAACCGAGCATCAGTATGGGGAAGAAAGGTGATTTGAGTGCCTTTGAACGTGGCATGGTTGTTGGTGCCAGAAGGGCTGGTCTGAGTATTTCAGAAACTGCTGATCTACTGGGATTTTCATGCACAACCATCTCTAGGGTTTACAGAGAATGGTCCGAAAAAGAAAAAAAATCCAGTGAGCGGCAGTTCTGTGGGCGGAAATGCCTTGTTGATGCCAGAGGTCAGAGGAGAATGGGCAGACTGGTTCGAGCTGATAGAAAGGCAACAGTGACTCAAATCGCCACCCGTTACAACCAAGGTAGGCCTAAGAGCATCTCTGAACGCACAGTGCGTCGAACTTTGAGGCAGATGGGCTACAGCAGCAGAAGACCACACCGGGTACCACTCCTTTCAGCTAAGAACAGGAAACTGAGGCTACAATTTGTACAAGCTCATCGAAATTGGACAGTAGAAGATTGGAAAAACGTTGCTTGGTCTGATGAGTCTCGATTTCTGCTGCGACATTCGGATGGTAGGGTCAGAATTTGGCGTAAACAACATGAAAGCATGGATCCATCCTGCCTTGTATGGAGCATCTTTGGGATGTGCAGCCGACAAATCTGCGGCAACTGTGTGATGCCATCATGTCAATATGGACCAAAATCTCTGAGGAATGCTTCCAGCACCTTGTTGAATCTATGCCACGAAGAATTGAGGCAGTTCTGAAGGCAAAAGGGGGTCCAACCCGTTACTAGCATGGTGTACCTAATAAAGTGGCCGGTGAGTGTATATAAAGTGCAATGTCACATGTTCCAGACCAACGGTCCTGTGGATGTTGTCAAAACATGAATAATACAAGACAGCAAGTCAAATTAAGCACTGCATATTTACCTCTAGAGTATAGGTGTCCAGGTGCCCACCACACCCGACGTACGTTTCGCTCTGAGAGCTTCGTCCAAGGGTCCTTCCACAGTTTTCCTTCTTTGGTGTAGATTAGCACTATGGCTGCAGGAAAATATATTTTTATGCCAGATTTCCTTTAATGGAATTTATCAGAATGCAATTATTTCTGTGTCTTTGATTACATGATTTCGTTATCAAAAAAACACTTTTTGCTCAATTTTTGGTGGTTTTCGCAAAGAATTTTCACTGATTAAAGAAACTATTGGGACAACTAGGGTAAATACACATATATAATTTCCAACCACTAACACACAAAATTCTGCAGAAAAATCCTTGTTTAAATATGAGAGAATACATTTTGTCTCTAAAATTCTAAACAGCTTTGTCATATTTTACAGTACACATTCTAGAGAAGTTGAATGACTGACAATGGTAGATATACTGATATCATTTCTGCTTTAAAGCAATAATAATGCAATGATAAACGGTCCACCTATTCAGCATTAGGCCGGTTTCACACGTCAGTGTCTCCGGTACATGTGGTGACAATTTTCTCACGTACTGGAGGCACTGACACATGTACACCCATTCAAATGACTGGGTCTATGCACATGTCAGCCTGTATTCATGGACCATGTGTCTGTGTGCAAAACACGCTGACTTGTCCATTGTTTTAGCTACAGCACGGATCACAGGGACCCATACAAGTCAATGGGTCCGTGTAAACACGTACTACACACTGATGGCATCCATGTGCTGTCCGTGTGCCATCCATGTGCATTTTTAAAGTCATAGGGTTAACATTGAAACAAATTGTTTCAATACAAGGACACGAACACACGGACAGCACACAGATGCCACACGGATGGTACACATGGACACACAGATAACACACGGATGCCATACGGATGTGACAAATGGACACGGATATCTCCGCTACCGTTTTTTTTGGTACCGGAAATATCAGGAAGTGTGAAACCGGCCTTACACTGTGCCCCACCTGTCAATGTTTTATGATAGTCTTATACAGCTATATTAGTGAAAATGTAGCTAGACAGCACCCACAAATTATAGACAAGCTTTAACAAATCTACTTTAATTAAGTTTTTTCCCCCCAAAATTGAACATTTAAGTTCTGTCCTCTTAAAATCTTTACTGAGTTCTGTTACCAGGGATCTGCGAGGCTGTGAAGCGCAGAATATTCTCTTTTCACACTCGGAAGTCTGACTTGACGGAAAAGTCTACTTATAAAGACAAACATAACAGCTCAGTAACTTGGAACTTCATTGTGTGGGAAGATGTGAGATGTGACGGGGTATAGCAATGACGAATACTTTATTCTTAATATAGCATGAAAAATCACTGTAGCCTTCAATATAAAAATGTGGAATAGTTTCTAGAATTTTATATTTTATATATTGTAATAACATTCCTCAACATTAAATTGCAGCACCAGGAAGAAACATGTATGGAATTATGGAAACTACAGGATCGATAGATATATTAATCACATACAAAAGATAAAAAACCTCTCGATTTATTTAGCATTAAGTATGAGCTCTGAAATTCATGCACTTACGTGCTTACCATACTGTTAAAGAAGTTATCGATGGTTATCTGTGAAATGTTCTGCAATGCTGAATGCACTTGGGAGCGCAAATCATCAAGATCCACTGTTTTTGACTCCCATTGCAATTGCTAACAAATGATGTCCTAGATGTGTTCAATGGGAAACCAGAGATGCTGCACTCTATGGTAGCACATTTAAGCCACTTAGGCTGCTCGTTGTAGTGTTAGGTGCCCGAGTGAAGTAGTTGTGGGCAAGCTGCTGCTTCTGCTCGCTCTGGCATCCCAGTCCCGTTGTGCTGCTGTTTGTGGGGTACATGACACTTACTTGTGGCCCATAGGCCTTGATTGGCTCCAGGCTTTCATCTTCAAGAATCTTCACAGCAAACAATACAGGGGACACAGAATTAATTAAAACAGTCAAACTTTTACTTGGCGGCTTACGGTCATTACAATCAGACATATAAGATCAGGCACAATGGGTTACAGTCTTTCCCACAGGTACCAGACTTCACTTCAGGCCTTGTTCTCAGTATGGGTAGAGCATCCCTCTTGTCAACTCTTCCAGCACTAGGAATTTTTCTCCAGCACTAACAGTGCACCCGGATTCCATTGACTTCCGCCTCTGAGGGTTTAAGTCCATCTTTCCCAACAGGTCTACAGGCTTAGTGCACCCAAGGGCCCCGACGTCCATCTCCTAGGCTCCCAGGCTGACAGACGGACTCGCAGGGAAGGATTCTTTGGCAATCCACCGCCCCGATTAACAGATCCACGCTATCCAAGGCAGCCTATTGCCCGGGATCGATGCTGTCACTTCATCACTCTCTCTCTAACTGCTCTTGACACTTCCTGAACTTGGCACTAACTTTAGCTCCCCTCTCCCTGATCTGAGCCTCCTGTTTCATTTAACCATATCTAGGCTAGATTGCAGCCCCAGAGGGTTTTACGCTCAAGTAACATATATCGATATAAAATACATTTAGCCATTTGGAGTGTCAATGAGTAGAACATCACTTTCACTACTCCTACAGTAACACCAGTAGCATGCAGCTTGGCATTGTCACTTTGAAAAATGACTCCTGGAACATATTGTCCATGTGGTCTTCAGATGTAGAACAGGGACTTGAATGGAGCAATAGAGGCTAGAATGGAGGTCTATCATGCTGCTTTTTACTTGAATGCAGTGATAGCTTTAAATTTGTCTGGAGACACCATGAAGAAGATTTCATGGGGGACTATGACACTGCTCCTACTCCTGGGATTATGGTCTGAGGTGACATAATGTATGGCATCTGAACCTCTCTAGTCTTTCTTCCAGGTACATTACAGCTTGGCATTTCATTGATTTATTTGTGGAGCCATTTTTCAACACAAGATTTTCCAGAAAATAGAGAAAAGTAGTAAATTAAAAAACAAATACATTATTTATAATTATAGATAACTGACAAATATGTTTCATTATTTATTCATGCTCATCTTGCATAGTATATTCAAAATGGCTGCCCTCAAATGTCTGACCACAAAAACTACCCTAAACAAAACAGGTCAGGTTAAGTCTGCTATCTATCAGAAGAAACAGGAGCTTGACAGGAGGGAAGCAGTCTTTAGGATCAATTCATCAAAGTTTTTATGCTAGTATTGTGGCATAAAAAGCTTTGAAAAGTTGCATAATTGTGGCAGTTGAGCTAAAATTATGCAACTTTTGGCATTTTGATTACATTTTCGCACAGCTTTGACAAATTGGGTGGGGCTGGGGTGAGAAGTGATGTGGCAGCCACTGCTTGTCAAGTTCATGACAAGCGGCAGAGGCTGCAGCATCTGCATTTGCTGTAGCCACATCCAACACATTCACTGAAAAGGCAGCCACATAGGGTCCAGGGGACCAACAGAGAGTGTCGCCCGACAAGATCTGAGGCTGCTGGATTGGGACACTGTGTGTGCAGGTGCCGGGCAGAAGGGTGAGAGCCAGCGCAGTGAGACGGACAGGAAAGGAACATAGAAAGGGGGTTCTGGAAGATGCACCCAATTTACTTAAGAGCTGGCTGGACCACAGACCCGGAAGACACAGCACCCCGGCTGGGGACTACAACCAAGAACTGTGAGTAAACGTGTGGAAACTGCACCCTACTGTGTCCACTGAATTATTACTGCGTGACCTGCCCTGCACTACAACCACCATCATCACCCTTTAACACCATCACTGCTCTGTGGAGAGCTGTAACAACACTGCTGCATCACCATTAGTCTCTTCAAGCAGCGTCGGCTAACATCTTCTATTTCCACCGGTGGCATAGCGAACAATTTCCCTTTTCATCATCATTCTTTTATTGGATGCCAAGGGCCACAGACGGGTCACTGCTGCCGTGACACATCCCTTTAAGAACCGGCCCTGTATCAAGTACCCCACAGCCCTGGCAGGCGCTCCAATAGCATAAGAAAACAGTTTATGCACAGGAAAATATGGACTCAACCATTTAGATAAGTCAGGTCTTAGGGTACCGTCTCACATTGGCACTTTGATCGCTACGACGGCACGATCCGTGACGTTCCAGCGATATCCATACGATATCGCTGTGTCTGACACGCAGCAGCGATCAGGGACCCCGCTGAGAATTGTACGTCGTAGCAGATCGTTTGGAACTTTCTTTCGTCGCTGGATCTCCCGCTGTCATCGCTGCATCGGTGTGTGTGACACCGATCCAGCGATGCGTTTGCAGCGCCCCAGAGTCCTGGTCGTTGCAGTAATGTCGCTCTGCCACTAAGGGGAGTGATGTTATTTCTGACTGCACTAAAGGAGTTCACCTGACCAGGTAACACTCACACTACACTTCACACTCCGGCCACCAGGGGGAGTGGTTCTATTTAGTAGGCCACTCCTCACACTCTGGTAAAACTGGGGGTTGGACAGGAAGACAGAGAGAAGTAACTGGGAAGAGCCAGAGGGAGGACCTGTCAGGGATGGGATCCTGACAGATTCCTAAGAAAGGACAAGAAGCGAGGTTTATTGTGCTAAGTGAGAAAACAGGAATACAGCAAAGAGGCGATAGGACCAGAAGGAGTCGTGCTGTAAGATCGAGGCAACATCCTTCTGAGGCGCAAACAGTCGGTGGCCGGAACGCCGGGAAAGTAAGAGACTTTAAGCATTACTTCAAACCACGGCAGGGCAGCCAATTATAGGTTGGCTGTCTCACTTAAACACCTAAGCAGACAACGGAGGCAGCTGTGGGAGAGGGGCGACTCTAGAGTCCCGGAAGAACTCCAGGCCTACCCCGTCATACGGGTGCGTCCTAGCAACATCATCTGGGGGACGGAGAGAATGAACATCAGAGACAGACAGAATAAGTTGTGAGGACTATCCTGGGGTGCTCAGCAGGGAAGGACCACAACACACAGGCGCTAGAAGGTAGACACTGATTCCCACCTGAAAAGGGAACTCCGGATGTGCCGTTGGACCGGCCGGTCTCAGCCAGCCCTGTTAACAGTGCTCTGGATTGGGTACCTCCAAACCTTCAGTAAAAAGGTAAAGAGACTGCAACCTGGTGTCCCTGTTATTTACTGTGACCTGCACCGCACCACTACAACATCATCACCACCCACACCTTTCATTGGGCGCCCCTCAGCAGGGTCACGGACCGGGTCTAGCCACCGTGACAACCCCAGAGCAGAGACCCAGAGGCCCGGTACCGGGTGCCCCTCGGCCCTGCGGCAGTGGGGACGCTACAACTTGGCGTCACGAACAGGATCTACTTAAGCCTGAAGAATCAGGTCATGTGTGCCTTGGAACTGTGATTTGTTGTGCTTGGACTGTGACTTATTGCAAAGACTGTGTATTGCCAATTGCTGCCAAGAGTTCCCGCCACAATTCGCCATTGCCGCGCACGGAGGGAGGAGCCTTAGCTTTGTGGGCGGAACCGGTCAAAAGAAGCGCGGAACGAGAAAGCGCGGTAAAGTGCCAACCCCGGAAGAGAAACTCCAACCTCCAACAGGTTAGTGGGAGGAAGGGACAGCCATGTCCGAGTCAGGGGAAGCGGAGGCGGCGGTCGCAGCTGTGAACGCAGAGGCAGCTCCGGTCCCCTTAGCGGATGTAGCCGCGGCCCTAATATCACCACCGGTGGCCGCAGAACCCGCTGCCCCCAGCAGTCAGTCGGATACTGCCGCTACCACAAAGGCCATAATGCCCTTCTCTATGCCATACCTGCCCGGAGCGGCCTGGCTCCCGCGATACTCCGGGGAGTCGCACACATTAACTGATTTTAAAGAGGGAATCTGCAGCCTGCTTGAGTTCTATCCCCTGACGGAGCCACAGAAGGTTCATATGATAATCGGCCAACTCTTCGGGGCGGCTTTGAGGGAAGTGAAGTCCTGGCCCGCCGCGGATAAGGGAACTGCGCAGCAGGTTTTTGCAAAGCTCAAAGCCACCTTTGATACCCGCACTGCTACAGAAATTAAACTGACTTTCTATGGATGCAAACAGAGACCGCAGGATAGCTTACGGGACTATGCCCTTAACACTAGAAGTCCCAGAGACGGGTCATTTGACATTTCTACCTTTGAAACCCAGAGAAGGGTCAAATGACCTATAAGGGTACCGTCACACAGTGCCATTTTCATCGCTACGACGGGACGATTCGTGACGTTGCAGCGTCGTATAAGTATCGCTCCAGCGTCGTATACTGCGGTCACACGGTGCAATACACAGCGCTGGAGCGATAATTTCATGACGTATTTGCGATGTAGAAGCCATTGGTTACTGTGCGCACATCGTATACAACCTGTGTCACACAATGCAATCATGCCGCCACAGCGGGACACTAGACGACAAAAGAAAGTTTCAAACGATCTGCTACGACGTACGATTCTCAGCGGGGATCCGGATCGCAGTAGCGTGTCAGACACAGCGATATCGTAAATGCATCGCTGGAACGTCACGAATCGTGCCGTTGTAGCGATCAAAATTGCACTGTGTGACGGTAAAGGATTTTATCTATAGCTTATCTTATCTCTGTTCACTGTCTTTTGTTCTGTAATTAAGGCCATTACTGTTGCACCACAGGAGGTTGTTTGCTGTTTTCCATCGAGTTTACCCATGTAGTTTCAAGTTTCAAGTTAGTTCTGTTCAGTTTATTGTATTTGATAATATAAAGACTATACATATTGTATTTAGTTTAGTTTTATTTGAGCAAAAAAGCGCTGAAACAATGAATCATTTTTTATATATTTTAAATAGAGAATTAGAAATTTTAGAGCAAGGTACAGCTGTGAGTAATGACCAGAAGCATTTGTGTCTAAGGCTATGTGCACATTTTGTGGATTCCACTGCGGATTTTTCCGCAGGGGAATTCCAAAATCCGCAGTGAAAACCCGTTGCGGTTTTTACTGCGGATTTATCGCGTTTTTTACTGTGGTTTCTTCTGCGGATTTTCATCTGCAGTTTCCTATTGGAGCAGGTGAAAATCCGCAGAAAAGTTACATGCTGCGGAATGTAATCCGCAGCGTTTCCGCGCGGATTTTTCCGCAGCATGTGCACAGCGTTTTTTGTTTCCCATAAGTTTACATTGTACTGTAAACTCAGGGGAAACTGCTGCGGATCCGCAGCGGTCAAAGGTACCGTTACATGTTACGATCTCGTCAACGATATAGTTAGAAATGTCACGTGATCACATCGTTCGTGCAATCAGTTTCACATCAACCAAGAGGCGTCACATGCAACTATCTTGTTAACGATGTAAATTTTGGCTCCGCGTTAGCCTCATTGCAAACGTTTGCAGAACAATTTTTCACAATGGCAGGAATAGGAGAATTTAGACCGACATCGTTCATCTCAGCGTTACACTGAACGATGCTGCACATCTTCTGACACATAATTGGACGAGGATCATCAGATTTGAGATCCTGACCTCAAATCTGCGATCAGTAGTGTTGAGCGATACCTTCCGATATCGGAAAGTATCGGTATCGGAAAGTATCGGCCGATACCGTCAAAGTATCGGATCTAATCCGATACCGATACCCGATCCCAATGCAAGTCAATGGGACGAAAATATCGGAATTAAAATAAACCCTTTATACACTTGTAGGTTCATTCTACATGAAGGAAAACAACTAAGAATAATGTAGGATGTATTGGGGGACGTGGCGGAGATATTAAAGGCACAGAGGTTTAGCCCAATGTAATAGAATAGCAGGATTTTGCGTTTTTTTTTATGACGTTCGGCGTTAGAAAGAATTTGACTATGTTAATTTTTTTTTTAATGTCAGATATTGATGTTTCACTGCTTCCACGCCCTTCACCTTTTTTTTTACTTCTCCCACGCTTTCTTCTTAATTATCCTCATCATCAGCTTCTTTGACATCAACTTCTTCACCTTATTCATCTTCTTCTTCATCTTCTACCTATTATTTTTTGGGTTACATTGTTCATATTGTTTTTAGTTTACTATTATCTTCATCATATTCTACTTCTTCATCATATTCTTATTTGTGACAGGCATTCCCGTAGTTGTTATCTATAAAAGTTTGAAGATTACACCTTCCGTTCTGCCTGTCACAAAACAGTTACATTTGTCCGCGTTCAGTTTGGCCTGCAGCATCAGGCTTTATCCAGGGGCACCACGAGGAGGAACGGACTCACCCCCATACACTGCTTAGTCTTCTTCTGCTTATAATTTACATAATATTTTTTGCTCTGATATTTTGTGTTATGCTTAATGTCCTTCTGCTCTTTGTTCTGCAGCCTCTTGTTCTTCTGCTTCTCGGTCTTCCAGGTCGTCGTCGTCTCCAGGGTCGTCGTCTCCGGGGTCGTCGTCATCGGGGTGGTCTCCGGGGTCGTCGTCATCGGGGTGGTCTTCAGGGTCATCGTCTCCAGGGTCGTCGTCATCACGGTGGTTGTCGTCTCTGGTGTCGTCGTCATCTTAGGGGTGGTCTTCCGGGTCATCGTGTTTAGTCTCTTGAACTTGGAAATGTAGCAGAAGGTACAAGAAGGCTGAGAAAATGCCGAGAACCAGCTGATGGAACTGGAACTCGGATGGCTACCCGAAGGTCCAAGAGCCAATGGAACGACCGAGGACCAGCTGACGTTACTGGAACCCGGTTACTAAGCAGGAGGTACCTGTGCTGAAAGCACTACCAAGGACCACCTGACGTTGGTGGAACTCAGATACCCAGAGGGAGGCACCTAAGCCAAAGGCTCTGCCCGGAACCAGCTGACGGTACTGGAACCAGGATGGGGAGCAGAAGGTACAAGAGCAAAAGACACTGCCGAGAACCAGCTGACGGTGCTGGAACCCGGATGGGTAGCCGAAGGTCCAAGAGCCAATGGAACTACCGAGGACCAGCTGACGTTACTGGAACCCGGTTACTAAGCAGGAGGTACCCGTGCCTGAAAGCACTACCAAGGACCACCTGACGTTGGTGGAACTCGGATACCAAAGGGAGGCACCTAAGCCAAAGGCTCTGACCGGAACCAGCTGACGGTACTGGAACCAGGATGGGGAGCAGAAGGTCCAAGAGCAAGTGTCTGCGTGGCTTTTGCAGGACACGTTGCCGGCTGCACAGCAGGGGAACAGCTGGCGGTGCTGGACCCCACTGACACATTGGCGAGGTGTTTGGCTCTGTGCAGCCAGCACTTCCGGACAGCAACTAGCGGTGTTGGAGCCCGGGCTCTGCAGGGGGAGCAGAGTGTAGGCCGAAGCCTACTTGAACCAATTTCAAAGGTAACCTTTAACCCCCCCTCAGGGGT
Organism: Ranitomeya variabilis; assembly: GCF_051348905.1. Classification (NCBI taxonomy): domain Eukaryota; kingdom Metazoa; phylum Chordata; class Amphibia; order Anura; family Dendrobatidae; genus Ranitomeya; species Ranitomeya variabilis. Next base: position 81,782,783 of record NC_135238.1, read on the forward strand.
TAGAAAGTAGAAGAGCCACAGCTTATGCAGCAGTAGTGCTGCACAAGTCAAAGGTTGCTCTTTTAATTTCGCTCCTTGCACACGCTGAATGAAACACGTATAACATTTAGCCCTTTATACAGTCAAACTGTGTTGGAGGCGCGAGTTCCCTTTGTAATGAGACGCAGCACAGATGTCAAGAATCCCACCTTGGTGCTGGGTGCAGCCTCCTGAGCGTTGTTATTTGCTGTACAGGAGTCTGCGCTGTCGTGTTATCCCCTGGCCTAGCGCTGTTAGCGCTGCCCATCTTCTGACCTCATTTAATGTTGGCTGGTGCGGTTCGCGATGCCCATGAATCACAGCCCCGCAGTGTATTGACATAGTTAAAACACTGCGGGGCTGGGATTCATGGCCTGGCGCAGTACATATGTTCGCCTCTCGCTTGGGTTCTTACACCTGCTTCAGACTATGTGGCGTCAGCTGATCCCTTATCGCATGCCACGGCCATGAAGCCGCACAGTCTGAAGAAGGCGGAAGGAGATGAGGGACAGGCGAACTGATGCACTGCTCATGCCCATCAAACACACCCTCGCAGTCCCAATAAATAAGACACCGAGGGGCGTTGTGTGGGTCAGGGCGGCCGCAGAGGCGCAGGCAGCCAAACAATGATGCCAGAAGACGGGCAGCGCTACCAAGGGGGTTGCAGCGTGTCATTACAAAGGAAAGTCACACCACCGGGACGGTTAAATGGTCACACAGAGGACACATTGCAGACGTGTTTTCAGTTCCACATGTGCGAGGAGAATACGTTTCTGAGCCACCTTGCACACATGCAGCATTACCGCTGTACAAGGTGGCTGGATAACGTAAAAACGCCTGGGGGAGGGGGGACAGGTTCCCTTCAATTTCAGTTCTTGTGTCTGCGTGGCTTTTGCAGGACACGTTGCCGGCTGCACAGCAGGGGAACAGCTGGCGGTGCTGGACCCCACTGACACATTGGCTGGTGTTTTTCTCTGTGCAGCTAGCACATCTGGGCCCCAACTGGCGGTTTGTTAGAGCCCAGGGTCAGCAGGAGGAGGAGGAGCAGGAGCAGGGGGAGGGGAGTGTAGGCCGAAGCCTGCACTGGCGGCAGCTTTGGGTCTGTTGTGTCTGCGTGGCGGTCGCAGGACACGATGCCGGCTGCACAGCAGGGGAACAGCTGGCGGTGCTGAACCCCACTGACACATTGGCGAGGTGTTTTTCTCTGTGCAGCTAGCAGTACCGGGCCCCAACTGGCGGTGTTGGAGCCCAGGGCTCTGCAGGGGGAGCAGAGTGTAGGCCGAAGCCTACTTGAACCAATTTCAAAGGTAACCTTTAACCCCCCCTCAGGGGTTAGAAAGTAGAAGAGCCACAGCTTATGCAGCAGTAGTGCTGCACAAGTCAAAGGTTGCTCTTTTAATTTCGCTCCTTGCACACGCTGAATGAAACACGTATAACATTTAGCCCTTTATACAGTCAAACTGTGTTGGAGGCGCGAGTTCCCTTTGTAATGAGACGCAGCACAGATGTCAAGAATCCCACCTTGGTGCTGGGTGCAGCCTCCTGAGCGTTGTTATTTGCTGTACAGGAGTCTGCGCTGTCGTGTTATCCCCTGGCCTAGCGCTGTTAGCGCTGCCCATCTTCTGACCTCATTTAATGTTGGCTGGTGCGGTTCGCGATGCCCATGAATCACAGCCCCGCAGTGTATTGACATAGTTAAAACACTGCGGGGCTGGGATTCATGGCCTGGCGCAGTACATATGTTCGCCTCTCGCTTGGGTTCTTACACCTGCTTCAGACTATGTGGCGTCAGCTGATCCCTTATCGCATGCCACGGCCATGAAGCCGCACAGTCTGAAGAAGGCGGAAGGAGATGAGGGACAGGCGAACTGATGCACTGCTCATGCCCATCAAACACACCCTCGCAGTCCCAATAAATAAGACACCGAGGGGCGTTGTGTGGGTCAGGGCGGCCGCAGAGGCGCAGGCAGCCAAACAATGATGCCAGAAGACGGGCAGCGCTACCAAGGGGGTTGCAGCGTGTCATTACAAAGGAAAGTCACACCACCGGGACGGTTAAATGGTCACACAGAGGACACATTGCAGACGTGTTTTCAGTTCCACATGTGCGAGGAGAATACGTTTCTGAGCCACCTTGCACACATGCAGCATTACCGCTGTACAAGGTGGCTGGATAACGTAAAAACGCCTGGGGGAGGGGGGACAGGTTCCCTTCAATTTCAGTTCTTGTGTCTGCGTGGCTTTTGCAGGACACGTTGCCGGCTGCACAGCAGGGGAACAGCTGGCGGTGCTGGACCCCACTGACACATTGGCTGGTGTTTTTCTCTGTGCAGCTAGCACATCTGGGCCCCAACTGGCGGTTTGTTAGAGCCCAGGGTCAGCAGGAGGAGGAGGAGCAGGAGCAGGGGGAGGGGAGTGTAGGCCGAAGCCTGCACTGGCGGCAGCTTTGGGTCTGTTGTGTCTGCGTGGCGGTCGCAGGACACGATGCCGGCTGCACAGCAGGGGAACAGCTGGCGGTGCTGAACCCCACTGACACATTGGCGAGGTGTTTTTCTCTGTGCAGCTAGCAGTACCGGGCCCCAACTGGCGGTGTTGGAGCCCAGGGCTCTGCAGGGGGAGCAGAGTGTAGGCCGAAGCCTACTTGAACCAATTTCAAAGGTAACCTTTAACCCCCCCTCAGGGGTTAGAAAGTAGAAGAGCCACAGCTTATGCAGCAGTAGTGCTGCACAAGTCAAAGGTTGCTCTTTTAATTTCGCTCCTTGCACACGCTGAATGAAACACGTATAACATTTAGCCCTTTATACAGTCAAACTGTGTTGGAGGCGCGAGTTCCCTTTGTAATGAGACGCAGCACAGATTTCAAGAATCCCACCTTGGTGCTGGGTGCAGCCTCCTGAGCGTTGTTATTTGCTGTACAGGAGTCTGCGCTGTCGTGTTATCCCCTGGCCTAGCGCTGTTAGCGCTGCCCATCTTCTGACCTCATTTAATGTTGGCTGGTGCGGTTCGCGATGCCCATGAATCACAGCCCCGCAGTGTATTGACATAGTTAAAACACTGCGGGGCTGGGATTCATGGCCTGGCGCAGTACATATGTTCGCCTCTCGCTTGGGTTCTTACACCTGCTTCAGACTATGTGGCGTCAGCTGATCCCTTATCGCATGCCACGGCCATGAAGCCGCACAGTCTGAAGAAGGCGGAAGGAGATGAGGGACAGGCGAACTGATGCACTGCTCATGCCCATCAAACACACCCTCGCAGTCCCAATAAATAAGACACCGAGGGGCGTCGTGTGGGTCAGGGCGGCCGCAGAGGCGCAGGCAGCCAAACAATGATGCCAGAAGACGGGCAGCGCTACCAAGGGGGTTGCAGCGTGTCATTACAAAGGAAAGTCACACCACCGGGACGGTTAAATGGTCACACAGAGGACACATTGCAGACGTGTTTTCAGTTCCACATGTGCGAGGAGAATACGTTTCTGAGCCATCTTGCACACATGCAGCATTACCGCTGTACAAGGTGGCTGGATAACGTAAAAACGCCTGGGGGAGGGGGGACAGGTTCCCTTCAATTTCAGTTCTTGTGTCTGCGTGGCTTTTGCAGGACACGTTGCCGGCTGCACAGCAGGGGAACAGCTGGCGGTGCTGGACCCCACTGACACATTGGCTGGTGTTTTTCTCTGTGCAGCTAGCACATCTGGGCCCCAACTGGCGGTTTGTTAGAGCCCAGGGTCAGCAGGAGGAGGAGGAGCAGGAGCAGGGGGAGGGGAGTGTAGGCCGAAGCCTGCACTGGCGGCAGCTTTGGGTCTGTTGTGTCTGCGTGGCGGTCGCAGGACACGATGCCGGCTGCACAGCAGGGGAACAGCTGGCGGTGCTGAACCCCACTGACACATTGGCGAGGTGTTTTTCTCTGTGCAGCTAGCAGTACCGGGCCCCAACTGGCGGTGTTGGAGCCCAGGGCTCTGCAGGGGGAGCAGAGTGTAGGCCGAAGCCTACTTGAACCAATTTCAAAGGTAACCTTTAACCCCCCCTCAGGGGTTAGAAAGTAGAAGAGCCACAGCTTATGCAGCAGTAGTGCTGCACAAGTCAAAGGTTGCTCTTTTAATTTCGCTCCTTGCACACGCTGAATGAAACACGTATAACATTTAGCCCTTTATACAGTCAAACTGTGTTGGAGGCGCGAGTTCCCTTTGTAATGAGACGCAGCACAGATGTCAAGAATCCCACCTTGGTGCTGGGTGCAGCCTCCTGAGCGTTGTTATTTGCTGTACAGGAGTCTGCGCTGTCGTGTTATCCCCTGGCCTAGCGCTGTTAGCGCTGCCCATCTTCTGACCTCATTTAATGTTGGCTGGTGCGGTTCGCGATGCCCATGAATCACAGCCCCGCAGTGTATTGACATAGTTAAAACACTGCGGGGCTGGGATTCATGGCCTGGCGCAGTACATATGTTCGCCTCTCGCTTGGGTTCTTACACCTGCTTCAGACTATGTGGCGTCAGCTGATCCCTTATCGCATGCCACGGCCATGAAGCCGCACAGTCTGAAGAAGGCGGAAGGAGATGAGGGACAGGCGAACTGATGCACTGCTCATGCCCATCAAACACACCCTCGCAGTCCCAATAAATAAGACACCGAGGGGCGTTGTGTGGGTCAGGGCGGCCGCAGAGGCGCAGGCAGCCAAACAATGATGCCAGAAGACGGGCAGCGCTACCAAGGGGGTTGCAGCGTGTCATTACAAAGGAAAGTCACACCACCGGGACGGTTAAATGGTCACACAGAGGACACATTGCAGACGTGTTTTCAGTTCCACATGTGCGAGGAGAATACGTTTCTGAGCCACCTTGCACACATGCAGCATTACCGCTGTACAAGGTGGCTGGATAACGTAAAAACGCCTGGGGGAGGGGGGACAGGTTCCCTTCAATTTCAGTTCTTGTGTCTGCGTGGCTTTTGCAGGACACGTTGCCGGCTGCACAGCAGGGGAACAGCTGGCGGTGCTGGACCCCACTGACACATTGGCTGGTGTTTTTCTCTGTGCAGCTAGCACATCTGGGCCCCAACTGGCGGTTTGTTAGAGCCCAGGGTCAGCAGGAGGAGGAGGAGCAGGAGCAGGGGGAGGGGAGTGTAGGCCGAAGCCTGCACTGGCGGCAGCTTTGGGTCTGTTGTGTCTGCGTGGCGGTCGCAGGACACGATGCCGGCTGCACAGCAGGGGAACAGCTGGCGGTGCTGAACCCCACTGACACATTGGCTGGTGTTTTTCTCTGTGCAGCTAGCAGTACCGGGCCCCAACTGGCGGTGTTAGAGCCCAGGGTCAGCAGGAGGAGCAGGGGGAGCGGAGTGTAGGCCGAAGCCTGCACTCGAGCAAGTTGAAAGGAAACCTTTAACCCCCCCCCCCCCAGGCGTTTGTAGCTGAAAGAGCCATTGTGTACAGCACTAATGCTGGAAAAGGTAAACTTAGCTCTTTTAATTATGGTCCTTGCACATGCGGAACCTAACAGTTATGAAATGTGTCCCCTCACAGCGTTAAACCGTCCGGTAGGTGGAACTTTCCTTTGTCGTGTGACGCAGCACAGCCATCATTTTTACCCCCTTGGCGCCGTGCGCCGCCTCCTCAGCGTTGTTTGAATCTGTCCCGGAGCCTGCGCTGTTAGGTTAGCCCTTGGCCATGCACACATTTTGCGCTGCCCGTCTTCTGACATCATTTGGTGTCAGGCTGCCTGCGCCTGTGCGGGTGCGCTGGCCGAGATCCCGCCTCGCAGTGTCGTCTAATGTAATCCCACCGCGGGCCTGTGATCCGTGCCCGTGCGCAGTGCATATCCTCGCCTCTCACTCCCCTCCCTACGGCTTTTTCAGACTGTGCGGTGTCACGGCCGTGGCATGCTATTAGGGACCAGCTGACATCGCACAGTCTGAAGAAGCCGTAGGGAGGGGAGTGAGAGGCGAGGATATGCACTGCGCACGGGCACGGATCACAGGCCCGCGGTGGGATTACATTAGACGACACTGCGAGGCGGGATCTCGGCCAGCGCACCCGCACAGGCGCAGCCAGCCTGACACCAAATGATGTCAGAAGACGGGCAGCGCAAAATGTGTGCATGGCCAAGGGCTAACCTAACAGCGCAGGCTCCGGGACAGATTCAAACAACGCTGAGGAGGCGGCGCACGGCGCCAAGGGGGTAAAAATGATGGCTGTGCTGCGTCACACGACAAAGGAAAGTTCCACCTACCGGACGGTTTAACGCTGTGAGGGGACACATTTCATAACTGTTAGGTTCCGCATGTGCAAGGAGCACCACGAAAAGAGGCACTTTTTCCCTTTGCATCATTACTGCTGCACAAGGTGGCTCCTTCAGTAACAAACGCCTGGGGGGGGGGGGGGGACAGGTTCCCTTAAAGTAAACTTGTTGTGACTGCGTGGCGGTCGCAGTACACGTTGCCGTATACACAGCAGGGGAACAGCTGGCGGTGCTGAACCCCACTAACACATTGGCGAGGTGTTTGGCTCTGTGCGTACAGCACTTCTGGACGGCAACTGGCGGTGTTGGAGCCCAGGGACAGGTGGAGGAGGAGGAGGAGGTTGGAGGAGGTTGGAGGGATTGCCACACACACAGCAGGGGAACAGCTGACGTTACTGAACCCCAATAACAGAGGAGGGACTGTTGACTGTGCGTACAGCACTTCTGGACGGCAACTGGCGGTGTTGGAGCCCAGGGACAGGTGGAGGAGGAGGAGGAGGTTGGAGGAGGTTGGAGGGATTGCCACACACACAGCAGGGGAACAGCTGACGTTACTGAACCCCAATAACAGAGGAGGGACTGTTGACTGTGCGTACAGCACTTCTGGACGGCAACTGGCGGTGTTGGAGCCCAGGGACAGGTGGAGGAGGAGGAGGAGGTTGGAGGAGGTTGGAGGAGGTAGGAGGGATTGCCACACACACAGCAGGGGAACAGCTGACGTTACTAAACCCCAATAACAGAGGAGGGACTGTTGACTGTGCGTACAGCACTTCTGGACGGCAACTGGCGGTGTTGGAGCCCAGGGACAGGTGGAGGAGGAGGAGGTTGGAGGAGGTAGGAGGGATTGCCACACACACAGCAGGGGAACAGCTGACGTTACTGAACCCCAATAACAGAGGAGGGACTGTTGACTGTGCGTACAGCACTTCTGGACGGCAACTGGCGGTGTTGGAGCCCAGGGACAGGTGGAGGAGGAGGAGGTTGGAGGAGGTAGGAGGGATTGCCACACACACAGCAGGGGAACAGCTGACGTTACTGAACCCCAATAACAGAGGAGGGACTGTTGACTGTGCGTACAGCACTTCTGGACGGCAACTGGCGGTGTTGGAGCCCAGGGACAGGTGGAGGAGGAGGAGGAGGTTGGAGGAGGTTGGAGGAGGTAGGAGGGATTGCCACACACACAGCAGGGGAACAGCTGACGTTACTGAACCCCAATAACAGAGGAGGGACTGTTGACTGTGCGTACAGCACTTCTGGACGGCAACTGGCGGTGTTGGAGCCCAGGGACAGGTGGAGGAGGAGGAGGAGGTTGGAGGAGGTTGGAGGGATTGCCACACACACAGCAGGGGAACAGCTGACGTTACTGAACCCCAATAACAGAGGAGGGACTGTTGACTGTGCGTACAGCACTTCTGGACGGCAACTGGCGGTGTTGGAGCCCAGGGACAGGTGGAGGAGGAGGAGGAGGTTGGAGGAGGTTGGAGGAGGTAGGAGGGATTGCCACACACACAGCAGGGGAACAGCTGACGTTACTGAACCCCAATAACAGAGGAGGGACTGTTGACTGTGCGTACAGCACTTCTGGACGGCAACTGGCGGTGTTGGAGCCCAGGGACAGGTGGAGGAGGAGGAGGTTGGAGGAGGTAGGAGGGATTGCCACACACACAGCAGGGGAACAGCTGACGTTACTGAACCCCAATAACAGAGGAGGGACTGTTGACTGTGCGTACAGCACTTCTGGACGGCAACTGGCGGTGTTGGAGCCCAGGGACAGGTGGAGGAGGAGGAGGTTGGAGGAGGTAGGAGGGATTGCCACACACACAGCAGGGGAACAGCTGACGTTACTGAACCCCAATAACAGAGGAGGGACTGTTGACTGTGCGTACAGCACTTCTGGACGGCAACTGGCGGTGTTGGAGCCCAGGGACAGGTGGAGGAGGAGGAGGAGGTTGGAGGAGGTTGGAGGAGGTAGGAGGGATTGCCACACACACAGCAGGGGAACAGCTGACGTTACTGAACCCCAATAACAGAGGAGGGACTGTTGACTGTGCGTACAGCACTTCTGGACGGCAACTGGCGGTGTTGGAGCCCAGGGACAGGTGGAGGAGGAGGAGGTTGGAGGAGGTAGGAGGGATTGCCACACACACAGCAGGGGAACAGCTGACGTTACTGAACCCCAATAACAGAGGAGGGACTGTTGACTGTGCGTACAGCACTTCTGGACGGCAACTGGCGGTGTTGGAGCCCAGGGACAGGTGGAGGAGGAGGAGGAGGTTGGAGGAGGTTGGAGGAGGTAGGAGGGATTGCCACACACACAGCAGGGGAACAGCTGACGTTACTGAACCCCAATAACAGAGGAGGGACTGTTGACTGTGCGTACAGCACTTCTGGACGGCAACTGGCGGTGTTGGAGCCCAGGGACAGGTGGAGGAGGAGGAGGAGGTTGGAGGAGGTTGGAGGGATTGCCACACACACAGCAGGGGAACAGCTGACGTTACTGAACCCCAATAACAGAGGAGGGACTGTTGACTGTGCGTACAGCACTTCTGGACGGCAACTGGCGGTGTTGGAGCCCAGGGACAGGTGGAGGAGGAGGAGGAGGTTGGAGGAGGTTGGAGGAGGTAGGAGGGATTGCCACACACACAGCAGGGGAACAGCTGACGTTACTGAACCCCAATAACAGAGGAGGGACTGTTGACTGTGCGTACAGCACTTCTGGACGGCAACTGGCGGTGTTGGAGCCCAGGGACAGGTGGAGGAGGAGGAGGTTGGAGGAGGTAGGAGGGATTGCCACACACACAGCAGGGGAACAGCTGACGTTACTGAACCCCAATAACAGAGGAGGGACTGTTGACTGTGCGTACAGCACTTCTGGACGGCAACTGGCGGTGTTGGAGCCCAGGGACAGGTGAAGGAGGTTGGAGGAGGTAGGAGGGATTGCCACACACACAGCAGGGGAACAGCTGACGTTACTGAACCCCAATAACAGAGGAGGGACTGTTGACTGTGCGTACAGCACTTCTGGACGGCAACTGGCGGTGTTGGAGCCCAGGGACAGGTGGAGGAGGAGGAGGAGGTTGGAGGAGGTAGGAGGGATTGCCACACACACAGCAGGGGAACAGCTGACGTTACTGAACCCCAATAACAGAGGAGGGACTGTTGACTGTGCGTACAGCACTTCTGGACGGCAACTGGCGGTGTTGGAGCCCAGGGACAGGTGGAGGAGGAGGAGGAGGTTGGAGGAGGTAGGAGGGATTGCCACACACACAGCAGGGGAACAGCTGACGTTACTGAACCCCAATAACAGAGGAGGGACTGTTGACTGTGCGTACAGCACTTCTGGACGGCAACTGGCGGTGTTGGAGCCCAGGGACAGGTGGAAAAGCAGAGGAACACAATGTAGGCCGAAGCCTGAGAAAGTCGAAAGGGAACCTTTAACCCCCCCCCAAGGCGTTTGTAGCTGAAAGAGCCAGCTTGTGCAGCACAAAAGATGCAAAAGGAAAAGGTGGCTCTTTTCATCATGCTCCTTGCACACGCAGAACTAAACACTTATAAAATGTGTCCCCTGAAACCGTGAAACCGTCCCGGAGGTGGGACTTTCCTTCGTAATATGACGCAGCACAACCGTCATTCCTACCCCCCCGGCGCCGCGCCCCGGCTCCTCAGCGTTGTTTGATTCCGTCCCGGAGCCTGCGCTGTTATGTTATCCCGTGGCCAGGTACACTTAGCGCTGCCCATCTTCTGACATCATTTGGTGTCAGGCTGGCTGCGCCTGTGCGGCCGCGCTGGCAGAGAGCCCGCCTCGCAGTGTCTTCTGATTTAATCCCACTGGGGGCCTGGGATCCATGGACATGCGCAGTGCATATCCTCGCCTCTCACTCCCCTCCCTACGGCTTCTTAAGACTGTGCAGTGTCACGGCCGTGGCATGCTATTAGGGACCAGCTGACACCGAACAGTCTGAAGAAGCCATAGGGAAATGAGTGAGAGGTGGAGGTTCAGATATGCACTGCGCATGTCCATGGATCCCAGGCCCCCAGTGGGATTAAATCAGAAGACACTGCGAGGCGGGCTCTCTGCCAGCGCGGCCGCACAGGCGCAGCCATCCTGACACCAAATGATGCCAGAAGACGGGCAGCGCTAAGTGTGCCTGGCCACGGGATAACATAACAGCGCAGGCTCCGGGACGGAATAAAACAACGCTGAGGAGCCGGTGCGCGGCGCCGGGGGGGTAGGAATGACGGCTGTGCTGCGTCACATTACGAAGGAAAGTCCCACCTCCGGGACGGTTTTACGGTTGCAGGGGACACATTTTATAAGTGTTAAGTTCTGCGTGTGCAAGGAGCTAAACAAAAATAGCTACCTTTTCCTTGTGCAGCATTACTGCTGCACAAGGTGGCTCTTTCAGTAACAAACGCCTTGGGGGGGGGGGACAGATTCCCTTACATTTCAGTTGTTGTGTCAGCGTGGCGGTCGCATGACACATTGCCGGCTACACAGCTGGGGATCAGCTGACGTTACTGAAACCCAATAACACTGGGTCGTATGTTTTGACTGTGCAGACGGCACTTCTGAGCCTCAACTGGCGGTGTTGGAGCCCAGGAATTAAAGTTCAGGTGGTAGAAAGATGAACACAACAGGAGACCTGGATAACGTATACAGTGACCTAATTATTTAATCAGGAGGAGGAGTGGCAAATTCCTGCGAGATCCAGGCCTTGTTCATTTTCAGGAAAGTAAGCCGGTCAACGTTATCGGAGGATAGTCGCATGCGACGGTCAGTTAGTACACCACCTGCAGCACTAAAGACACGTTCCGATAATACACTGGCCGCAGGGCAAGACAGCACCTCCAATGCATACTGGCTTAGCTCTGGCCATGTATCCAGCTTTGAGACCCAAAACTTGAAAGGGGAAGAGCCGTCTGGGAGTACAGCAAGAGGGCAAGACATGTAGTCTGTCACCATCTGACGGAACCGTTGCCTCCTGCTGACTGGAGCCGTCTGTGATGGTGTAGACTTTTGTGGGGGGCACAGAAAACTGTGCCACAGTTGGGCCATACTGGTCTTGCCTTGGGCAGAGGCACTGCTTCTGCTCCCTCTTTGTGCAGAGCCTCCACCACTGCCTGGACGCACTGAGCTGCTTTGGAATGCACTAGCAGCACTTCTCTCAGTTGGAATGGAGAAGATGATGGAATTGACCAGTGTGTCTTGGTACTCCCGCATTTTTCGCTCACGGTTCAACGGTGTGATGAGGCTTTCTACGTTGTCCCGGTAGCGAGGATCGAGGAGGGTGAACACCCAATAATCAGACATGTTGAGAATGTGGGCGATGCGGCGGTCGTTTCTCAGGCACTGCAGCATGTAATCCACCATGTGCTGCAGACTGCCAACTGCCCAAGAAACGCTGTCCCCTGCTGGAGGCGTGATCTCTGCCCGCTCGTCATCACCCCACCCTCGCTGTACACACTGAGTACTGGACAATTCGGTAACTCCCTCCTCTGGACGGACGTCTTCCTCCTCCATTGACTCCTCCTCATCCTCCTCACAAACTGTCCCCTGCCTAAGCGTTTGTGAGGAACCACGTGGCGCTGACTGTCCAGAAGATGATGGAAATGGTGAATCCTCATCCTCCACCTCTTCCACAACATCATCCCTTAGCGCTTGCAGTGATTTTTCAAGCAGGCAGATAAGGGGGACAGTCATGCTGACTAGTGCATCATCTGCACTCGCCATCCGCGTGGAATAATCAAAGGGACGCAAAACCTGGCAGACGTCATTCATAGTGGCCCACTCTGTGGTTGTGAAGTCTGTACGGCGCTGAGTGCGACTTCTTTGCGCCTGAAGCAGCTGGTACTCCATTACAGCTTGCTGCTGCTCACACAACCGCTCCAACATATGTAACGTGGAATTCCACCTGGTAGGTAGGTCACATATGATGCGATGTTCCGGCAGGCGGTGTCGGCGCTGCAGAGCCGCAATGCGCGCTTTTGCCGTGCTGGAACGCCGCAAGTGAGCACACTCTAGGCGGACCTTGTGCAGCAGTGCATCAAGATCCGGATAGTCCCTCAAAAAGCTCTGCACGACCAAATTGAGCACATGTGCCAGACATGGGATGTGAGTGAGGTTGCCGAGGCCCAGAGCTGCCACCAGATTTCGGCCATTATCACACACTACCATGCCTGGCTGGAGATTCGCTGGCACAAACCACACATCGCTCTCCTGCTTGATGGCATTCCAGAGCTCCTGCGCTGTGTGGCTACGATTCCCCAAAAAAATTAATTTCAACACGGCCTGTTGACGTTTGGCCACGGCTGTGCTCATGTCGGTCGTAACAGGTACACGTTCATCACGGGTCCATGTGGAGGTGGACTGTGACGGCTCCTGCAGCGATGATTCTGAGGAACTGGTGTAAGAGGAGGAGTCAATGCGTACAGAATGGATTCCTGCAATCCTTGGAGTGGGCAGGACACGTCCTGCGCCACTCGCACGGTCTGTACCCGGCTCAATGACATTAACCCAATGGGCAGTGAGGGAAAGGTATCGCCCCTGTCCATGTTGACTGGTCCACGCATCGGTGGTGAGGTGGACCTTGCTACTGACGGCGTTCAGTAGCGCGTGTTTTATGTGTCCCTCCACATGCTTGTGCAGGGCAGGGACGGCTTGCCTGCTGAAGTAAAAGCGGCTGGGCACATTGTACTGTGGGACTGCCAATGACATCAAGTCACGGAAGCTGTCAGTCTCCACCAGCCTGAATGACAGCATTTCCAGTGACAGAAGTTTGGCAATGCCTGCAGTCAGAGCCTGTGCTCGTGGGTGGTTTGACGAGAAAGGCCGCCTTTTCTCCCATGCCTGTACTACCGATGGCTGTAGACTGGGCTGGGAGTGTGTGGATGACTGGGAAAGTGGTGCTGCGGGTGGAATTACAGTGGGTCTCTGGACAACAGGGCCAGAGGTTCTTCCACGGCGATCCTGGGAGGAAGCCGAACCAGCTGCGTGTGAGCTAGAGGAAGAGGCAACACGAGCTGAAGAGGTGGTAGCTGCCGCTGTTGGTTGGCCTACCTCTTCAGTGTGTTTTTCTAACAACGCCGGGTGCCTGGTGCGCACATGTTTCCACATGTTGGAGGTATTGAGGCTGCTGACATTTCGACCTCTTTTGACTTTGTGATGACACACGTTGCATCTGACATAGCAAATGTCATCTGCAACTGTGTCAAAAAAGGACCAGGCACTGCAAGTCTTGGGAGCGCCCTTTTTGGCTTTTGGAAGAGACATGCTCCTAACGGGTGCCAAAGCGGAGGCTGCAGGATCCGCAGTCTTCCCCCTCCCTCTCCCTCTTTGGGCCGTACGGGGAATCTCTTCCTCAGAGCTGCTCCCACCACCTTCCTGTCCCTCACGCCAAGATGGGTCGAGGACCTCATCATCTACACTACCCTCTGCCCCCAACTGCTCCTCCTGGGTAGTCTCAGCAGCAGAGCACGCACCAGTAAGTGGCACCTGAGTGTCATCATCAGCTGATGCGGCCTGCGATGTGGTGACCGGAGCCACTGGCCCACCCGCCTCTTCAGAGGAAGACAGAAAAAGCTGTTGGGCATCACTGCACCCTGCCTCTTCTTCCATTTCTCCAATGCTGCTTGGCTGGCCCCCTGTTTCCAAGCCAAGAGATTCAGAGAACAGAAGTAGAGACGGCTCCTGTCCTGGGCTCTCTGTCTGCCTGGGCAATTTGGCAGGTGGTGAAGAGACAGATGGCTGCTCTCCAGTGCTCTGTGTCTGAGAGGATGTGGCACTAATGGAAGTTGATGCATTAGCTGCCATCCATCCGACAACGGCTTCAATTTGGTCTTCACGCAGCAGCGGTGTACGGCGCTCTGACACAAAGCTGCGCATGAACGACTGTTGCCTGGTGAAAGTGGGTGCTGATGAGTCACCGGTGCCCGCAGCAGGCACAGAATCCCCACGTCCCCTCCCTGCTCCGCGCCCACGCCCACGTGCCTTACTCACTGCCTTCTTCATCTTGGTTGACTGATAAAGATAAGCAGAAAAGTACTAACGGATTTGTGTGCTTATTCCTGAGCAACTCCTCCTAACAGGTATAAGAAACACTAATTTTCTAAAGTGTGGACTAGACTTTAATATGAGCTAATGTGGCCTACACAAATGTAAAGTGGTGTAACTGGTGTGTTTGGTGAACTTTATTATTTATTTCTTTTTTGGGGGCTGAACTGACAACAGATAGAGCTGCAGTCACACAGAGACCGTGCAGACAGACGTAAACGGCGCTGCAAGGCCCAAAAACCCTCCTCTACTTTATCCTATGTAGTGTTTTTCAACAAATTAGCTGGAGACGGGTGGAAAGACACTAATAGGATTTTTTAAAATTAATTAGCAGCAGACTACACTACTTGAAAAAAAATAAAAATTGATTTGGCGGTATGATGCAGTGAACAACCCTGAGCTGGAGACAACCAGGCTACGGCTGCTCACAGACTACAGGGCGAGCTGCAGTCACACGGAGACCGTGCAGACAGCCGTAAACGGCGCTGCAAGGCCCAAAAACCCTCCTCTACTTTATCCTATGTAGTGTTTTTCCACAAATTAGCTGGAGACGGGTGGAAAGACACTAATAGGATTTTTTAAAATTAATTAGCAGCAGACTACACTACTTGAAAAAAAATTAAAATTGATTTGGCGGTATGACGCAGTGAACAACCCTGAGCTGCAGACAACCAGGCTACGGCTGCTCACAGACTACAGGGCGAGCTGCAGTCACACGGAGACCGTGCAGACAGCCGTAAACGGCGCTGCAAGGCCCAAAAACCCTCCTCTACTTTATCCTATGTAGTGTTTTTCCACAAATTAGCTGGAGACGGGTGGAAAGACACTAATAGGATTTTTTAAAATTAATTAGCAGCAGACTACACTACTTGAAAAAAAATAAAAATTGATTTGGCGGTATGACGCAGTGAACAACCCTGAGCTGCAGACAACCAGGCTACGGCTGCTCACAGACTACAGGGCGAGCTGCAGTCACACGGAGACCGTGCAGACAGCCGTAAACGGCGCTGCAAGGCCCAAAAACCCTCCTCTACTTTATCCTATGTAGTGTTTTTCCACAAATTAGCTGGAGACGGGTGGAAAGACACTAATAGGATTTTTTTGAATAAATTAGCAGCAGACTACACTACTTGAAAAAAAAAAAAAAAAAAAAAAGAACAGTATGAGGCAATGAACCACCCTCCCTGAACTGAATACAACCAGCTATGGATGGCCTATGTGGCTGCACTCAGACTAGAGAGTGGGCTGCACTCACACACACACACACACAGACCTTGCAGATCGCTGTGAAAACAGCGCTACAAGGCAAAAGCAAGGTGAATAGTAGGTGAACACAGCGGTTGCTAAATTAGCCTTTGGAAAGCACAAAGAAGCAAATCGCTATCTCTAAACTGTCCCTCAGTCAGCAAACAGCGTCCTGTCACTAACTGAATTCACAGCAGAGTGATCGGAAAATGGCGCCAGCGACTTTTAAACTGCATCATGACATCATTTCAGCAGCCAATCACAGCCTTGCCAGTAGTTTCATGCCCTCCATGCTAAACAGGATGTGCCCACACTTGGAATCATTCTCATTGGCTGAATTTCTGAATTTTGAATCTTGGAACTTCCGATTCCGGTATCCGATACGCGGCAAGTATCGGAATACCGGTATCGGAATTCCGATACCGCAAGTATCGGCCGATACCCGATACTTGCGGTATCGGAATGCTCAACACTAGCGATCAGCGATCCAACGATGTGTTCGTCCGATATCTTCACGTTACACGCAACTATGTGAAAACGACATCGCATGAACGACGTGATCACGTGACGTTTTCAAACGATATCATCAACGAGATCGTAACGTGTAACTGTACCTTTAGGCCTCAATCACACTAGCGAAAAAAAATCGCAGCATGTTCATTCTTGTGCAAATTTGGCGCGAAAAAAATTCGCACAAGAGGACTGAAATTTTAGTGTGAAAAATATACAAAAGAACAACTGTTATTTGTTTCGATGCTTTTTATTTTTTTTTAAAAACCAATAAGATTTTTTTTTCACTAAAGGGTTATTTCACACCAACATCAAACAAATAGTCACATTTTCAAGATGAGCAGTGTATAAGCGGCATGGCCAAACAAATGCGATAAAACAGTGAACAAGAAAACAATATAATCAAATTATACAACAGGGAGGGATGTTGGTGGAGGAGTGGGAAGAGGGGAGGGGGAAAGGGTAAAGGATGCTTTTTATTTTTGTTATAAAAATGTAAAAAAAATACAAGGAATAAAACAATTCCACACATATTTTCAATAGGCTGCAGTGGGGGGCTGTGTGTGTGTGAGTGGCATGTCCTTGTGTGACTAGCATTTCAGCACTCACTCAGCAGTCTGTCTGAACATGTCGGAACATACCTGGCACTGCCTGGGTATGTCCCTGGTACATTTGCCACACGTGTATTTGTAGCAGTCAACACATCTCTCAGTTGCACAATTGTTCGTGCATCGATGGTTGACCTGACACTTCACCCTTTTGCCAGGGCTGGGTGTGGAAGGAAGTTGCCAAAGGAGTTTCTCCTTGCGTGCCTTCTTTTCAGTCACATGACGGCCACCTAACCCTTTTGCAAGCTCAACCAGGAAGTCCACCCGTCTCTCCCGTACCCCAGTGCATGCCTGATAAAGAACATGAGCATTGAGTGCTGCCATGTCAATCATGTTGTAGAACACGGCGACTGGCCATCTCCGTGTTCCTGCACGCACGCTGTACTCCCGCATCATTTGGTCCATTACATCCACACCGCACTTTGTGTGGTTGTATTGTGTGATCGTGTTTGGCTTCCTTTTGTTGGTATCCTCAGTCTCAACCACGCTGTGCATGCTGCTGAGAATGTAGATGGCCTTCTTTCGTTTGGGTGCATACACTGTCAGTGTGGCACCAGTGGTTGAAAACACCTGAGTGGTGAATTCAGTGTGGTCCATCTGTCTAGCGGATTGAGGAATTTCCCGGCGACTCTTGTTGACTGTGCCGAGGATAGTGGTTTCCCGGCTAAGCAGTCGTTGTGCAAGTGACAATGATGTAAAGAAATTGTCCGTGGT
Organism: Ranitomeya variabilis; assembly: GCF_051348905.1. Classification (NCBI taxonomy): domain Eukaryota; kingdom Metazoa; phylum Chordata; class Amphibia; order Anura; family Dendrobatidae; genus Ranitomeya; species Ranitomeya variabilis. The sequence goes on from NC_135238.1 coordinate 81,800,159, forward strand.
TACAGTTCTGCCCTTGTCCATGAATGGTTCCATCAGCCTCATCACTACAGTTTCGAACAGTCTCTCCCCGCTGGGCTGACTGGGGTCCTTGCCAAGATATGGGAGGACATTACAGATGTACTTTGATTTCAAGTCGCAAGCCACCTAAAACTTGATGCCAAACTTGTCTGGTTTTGTTGCAATGTATTGCAGAAAACAGCAGCGAGTCTTTGATGGGAAAAGCTGTTCATCAATAGTGATGTGTCGACCAGGGTTGTAGGATGCGATGCAGTTGGTGACAAACGATCTCCACACATCGGAGATTGCAGCAAACTTATCGGTCTCCACTCGCTCACTGCGCGTGAACATGTCATCAAAGCATAGGTGTTGCATGATGTCTTGAAAGCGGTTTCGGGTCATAGTGGCAATGATCCTTGGGTTTCCCAGGTTTGCTGACCAGCTGTCACGTAGTGATGGAACCTTGGTCACCCCCCGCAAGATAATGACTGAAATAAATGCCATTAGTTCCGGGAGACCCATGAACCAATCCACCTGCTCCGTGTGACGCGCATGTTGAGTAGTCCATTCTTCAATGCTACGAAGCATGTCAAGACTGATAAAACAGAGGAAGCTCTGAAGGCGACTCTGGACACTTCATCTGGCCTTAGCACTTGGCTCTCCATCTGTAGGATACGGTTCTATTGGGGTCAAATGGAGATGTTTCCCCACTTGTACTTCATGCCACACTGTGCCATCTTTTGCGGTCTCTGTCGGCTCACTCGCCAACCGAGCTCTCTTTTTTGGTAGAGGCGGAGTCTCCTCATCTCCAAGATAAATAATTTCAAATAAGCATTTTGTTTTCGTTCAAAATAAAAAAGATAGTCAGGAAATAAAATAGGTAACTCACACTGCCTTTTTTGGCATCCTGTTCTGTCCATTTTTGAAACAAGCAGAACAGGATCCCTTTTGGCCCCCATGCACCGTGGGTGATGTCCGTGTGCTATCCGTGAATCCACAGATAGTGCTGTCTGCTGTCACCACATACTCACCTCCCTCCAGCGCCTCTTCTCACTTCCGGTTCACTCTTGGGCTCAGTGAAGTGAATATTCATAAGCCTAATGAGCGGCACCGGAAATGAGAGGAACTGTCAGCGCTGGACTGAGGTGAATATGAAATTCTTTATTTTTAGGCTTTTCACTTTCCTCCGTGGTCCGTACACACGGAAGTCACCGACCCTTATCTGCACCAACCCCTGCAAAACATAGGATCCAAATGAACAGGCAAAAAAGGAAGTGTGAAGCCAGCCTAACTTGAAGACAGCTCAGAGTCCGAATCCGGTTGAAGGACTATGTCTTCTCCATCTGAGTCAGAAGGGTTTGTGTTGCTCAGAATCAGTTCCAATGCCTCTTCAATGGTGTGCCTTCACTCCATTTTCTTTCCTGTGAACAAAATAGGTTTCTCCCCCACAGCACATAAAGCTGCATGCAAATTTGCTAATGCAATGCAGCTGTGGGGGGGGGGGGGGGCAGACACTCAGGAGCAGCTCACATTCTCACAAGCAACCCCCACACTCAGGAATAGCTTGCATTCTTCTGTTTACACACTCTTATCTTAGATAATCCCCCCTGCAGATTCCTCAAGGCCCCGTCTCACTAAGCGATTTACCAACGATCACGACCAGCGATACGACCTGGCCGTGATCGTTGGTAAGTCGCTGTGTGGTCGCTGGGGAGCTGTCACACAGACCGCTCTCCCCAGCGACCAACGATCAGGGGAACGACTTCGGCATCGTTGAAACTGTCTTCAACGATGCCGAAGTCCCCCTGCAGCACCCGGGTAACCAGGGTAAACATCGGGTTACTAAGCGCAGGGCCGCGCTTAGTAACCCGATGTTTACCCTGGTTACCAAAAAAAACAAACAGTACATACTCGCCTTTCGGTGTCCCTTGCCGTCTGCTTCCTGCTCTCACTGAGCCGCCGTACACTGAGAGCAGAGCGCAGCGGTGACGTCACTGCTGTGCTCTCACTTCTCACTGTACGGCCGGCAGTCAGTGAGAACAGGAAGCAGACGGCAAGGGACACCGAAAGGCGAGTATGTACTGTTTGTTTTTTTTGGTAACCAGGGTAAACATCGGATTACTAAGCGCGGCCCTGCGCTTAGTAACCCGATGTTTACCCTGGTTACCAGTGAAGACATCGCTGGATCGGTGTCACACACACCGATTCAGCGATGTCAGCGGGGCCTCAACGACCAAAAAAAGGTCCAGGCCATTCTGACACGACCAGCGATCTCGCAGCAGGGGCCTGATCGCTGGTACGTGTCACACATAGCGAGATCGCTATGGAGGTCGCTGTTGCGTCACAAAACTTGTGACTCAGCAGCGATCTCGCTAGCGATCTCGCTATGTGAGACGGGGCCTTCAGGCAAGAGCACATTTACAAATAAAAGGATGCAAATTAAGGTGTCAATATGGACTGAGGGTCATTTGACCCTCTCTCAGGACTTCAGAGGGGATCTTGAAATTCCCGGGACTTCTAGTGTTAATCTCCAGGAGGCGCTGTGGGCCATTAAGCAGAGTGACCCCGGCAGCATGCAAGATGAGGATAAACTCCTGAAAGAGCGGTTCATTGAGGGGCTCCTGCGCAGTCACCAAAGGGGCCAATTACACTTCCTGGCCATGCAGAATCCAGACTTGACTTTTGCGCAATTCAAGGATAAAGCTATCCAGGCGCTGCAGGAGCGACAACCCAGCCACACAATACCACCCAGGCGTCCCGCTCTCACATACCACCAGGAGGTGGCGTCGGATGCCCCAGTTGCCGCCGAGGCTGACGCCCAGAGCCTAGAGGACGACTCCCCTGCAGGACTCTGCCTCCAGATGCAGGAGCTGACCAAGAGCGTTGCTGTCCTGGCCCGGACGGTGCAGTCCCTACAGGAGGCCCCAAAGGAGAAGATCCCGCTGGCCTCCAGACCAGAAGATGTCCCCTGGATGCGACAGAGGAGGACTCCACCGACCAGAGGCCGGGACAGCGATCGCTTCCATCCGGACGGACGACCCATCTGCCGCCGCTGTCACCATATGGGCCACCTTGCAAGGTACTGTCCTTTAAACGAGCAACCCCTGGGGCAAAGGGCCAACCCCCAGGAGTAGGACGATCAGGCCCGCAGCATTGGAGAGCCAAATACGTTGGAGGGCGACCAGTTCTTCCTGTCGTGGTCGACGGTATCCCCATGAACGCTTTGCTGGACACCGGTTCTCAGGTGACGACTATGCCTTACGTGCTTTATAAACGGTATTGGGAGGACACCGATATTACTCGTGGCCCCGATGACGATTTCACCATCATAGCCAGTAATGGTCAGCCGTTGCCACAAGTGGGATATAAAGAGGTCACCATCAAGGTGGGGCGGGTGGAACTGAAGGCCCAAGGGATTGTAATTGTTGATATTGACCGCCGTGAATGTAATCCCATGATGACCATCGGTACTAATGTTATAGAAAATTGTCTTGCAGAAGTTATTGTTTTGTTGCAACAGGTAGCAGAAACCGCTGGCCATAGTGAACAATGCGCCCTGCAAAAAGAAATCAGAGCTCTGATGCAGAGACAGCAGGTAGAGCTGACTGGTGGTGAGATTGGTCGTGTCACTGTGAGTGATTCAAACCCCATCGCGATACCCCCCAGGAGTGAGATGTTAATATGGTGTCGGGCAGCCATAGGCCTCAGGGGTAAGGACTACCAGGCCTTGGTAGAACCCGTATACTCAGACAATAGGCCTACTATCCTGACAGCCCGGGGGGTGGTCGACGTCCGCCAAGGGAGGGTGCCCGTACGTGTCCTCAATTGTGGGGAGGAAGAGGTTCACCTCACCAAGTATGCCACGCTCGCCAAACTGTTCGTTGTCAATAATAGTGTGATACAGACACCTGAACCCTTGGTCCCGTCAAACGTGGTGGAGGACAATGGTTCTGCAGGGCACTCGAAAGATTGGTGTCAGGAATTGCATGTGGGCACTGACTCTACCCCAGCCCATCAAAAACAGGGGGCCTACAGGGTGGTTCACGAGTACGAGCAGGTATTCAGCAAACACCCCTTAGATTTTGGACAGGTGAAAGGGATCCAACATCACATCCCCATGGGAGATCACCGGCCCATAAAAGAGAGATACCGCCCTGTACCCCCAGCTCATTACCAGTGTGCCAAGGACATGTTGCGAGAAATGAAGGAGGCTGGGGTGGTGAGAGACAGTTGTAGCCCCTGGGCAGCTCCATTAGTCCTTGTTAAAAAGAAAGATGGCACAATGAGGATGTGCGTTGATTACAGGCAGTTGAATCGCATGACACATAAGGATGCATACCCACTGCCCAGGATAGAGGAGTCTCTGGCTGCCTTAAAATCTGCTAACTACTTCTCTACCTTAGATCTCACCAGTGGGTACTGGCAGGTTCCCGTGGCGGAGGCGGACAAAGAGAAGACGGCCTTCACAACACCAATGGGTCTCTGCGAATTCAACTACATGCCCTTCGGATTGTGCAATGCCCCGGGGACTTTCCAGAGGATGATGGAGTGCTGTCTGGGGCACAAGAACTTTGAAACCGTACTGCTGTATTTGGATGATGTCATTGTCTTCTCTAAGACCTACGAAGACCATCTGAAGCACCTGGCTGAGGTGTTTGAAGCCCTGTCCAACTTTGGCTTAAAGGTGAAACCGTCCAAATGTCATTTGCTGAAACCAAAAGTGCAGTACTTGGGCCATGTGGTGAGCACCGAAGGAGTGGCCCCAGACCCCGACAAGGTCACGGTGATCCAGGACTGGCCAAAGCCCGGCAACCTCCATGAAGTCCGGCAGCTCCTCGGGCTGGTAGGCTATTACCGGAGGTTCATTAAGGACTTCACCAAGAAAGCCGCGCCCTTGCAAAACCTGTTGGTGGGCCAATCAAAGAAGACCAAGGGGAGGAACACTCCATTTGATTGGAACGAGGGGCTGGAGGAATCCTTCACTTGCTTAAAGTCGGCACTGACGGGAGAAGAGGTACTGGCCTACCCCGAATACGACCAACCGTTTGTGCTGTACACGGATGCCAGCAATGTAGGATTGGGAGCCGTGCTGTCCCAGGTCCAGAAAGGCAAGGAGAGGGTAATCGCTTATGCCAGCAGGAAACTTCATCCCACAGAAAGGAACCCTGACAACTACAGTTCCTTTAACCTGGAATTCCTTGCCATCGTCTGGGCAGTGACAGAGAGGTTCAAACACTACCTGGCCTCAGCGAAATTCACCGTCTTCATGGATAACAATTCGCTAAGGCATCTGGATACCGCCAAACTCGGGGCCTTGGAGCAGCGGTGGATGGCCCGGCTGTCCAACTACGACTTCACCATCAAGTACCAGGCAGGACACAAGAATGCAAATGCCGATGCCTTGTCTTGAATGCCCAATTTGCCAGAAACAGGGGAAGACCCGGAGGCACTTGAAGAGGTGGAGCTGCCTGCATTCCATCGCCCCAAAGCCACTCAGAACTCCCATCATGTGAAGAACAGGCACAAGAATCAACCGGATGCCACGCTGAATCCCCTGCCCCATCACGGATGGGCGGAAACCCAGGATGGTGACCCCGCGGTCCGTCGGGTGAAAGAGCTCTTGACGCAGGCAGGATTGCATCCCGGCCCAGATGATCTACAGGAGACCCAACAGCTGTGGAAGGGGAGAAGCAAACTGTTTATCCATGATGGCAAGCTGTGCCGGAGAAGCATCGACCCACGTACTCACGAATTGGTATGGCAGATAGTAGTGCCAAGGCAAGATGCGCCCATGGTCCTAGGAGCCTACCACGATGGAGCCAGACACTTCGGGTGGAAGAAGCTGGAGAGGCTACTCTGAGGGAGGTTCTATTGGATTGGCATGAAGAGAGCCATTGAGAAGTGGTGTCGAGAGTGCGGTCCATGTAGCCTACGCAGGAGGGACCGTGGCAGCCAGCGGGCTCCCATGTGAAGCTGACACCTAGCCGGTCAGGCTATGTCTACGCTCTTACCATTGTGGATCACTACTCCAGATTTTTGGTGGTTGTGCCTGTCAAGGATCTAACGGCCAGGAAGGCCGCCAAGGCCTTCCAGCAGTACTTTTGTAGGCCCCATGGCTACCCGGAGAAGGTACTGACCGATCAGGGACCAGCATTCGAAGCGGAGGTGTTCCAAGAGTTCTGCCAACTGTACGGGTGTAAGAAGATCAGAACCACACCATACCATCCCCAAACCAATGGGATGTGCGAAAAGATGAACCAGGTGGTGATCGACTTACTAAAGACCTTGCCCGTAGAGGAACGGAGCCTGTGGCCAACGAAGTTGCCTGACTTGGTGGACATATATAATCACATCCCAGTAAATTCCACCAACTGCACTCCAGCATACCTAATGCGAGGAAGGTCTAGCAAGTTACCCGTTGATCTGGACATGGGGGTCCTAACCCCCGAAGACACCTCGCCAGATGCCGATTGGGATACCGAGAGGCAGCAAAAGTACCGCAAGGTACAAGAATGCATGGAAAGAAGCCTTGCTCAGGCCAGGCAAAAGCAGGAATGGGACTACAACCAGCATGCCCCTGCAATTCCTTTGCCAACAGGTGAGCACGTACTCAAACGAAAGAGGAGGCTGCACAAACTCGACGACCAATGGGAAGCAGAACCGTATGCCATCCTGCCATCCGATTTTGACAACACGAAGGTTTGCCTCATCGACAAGGATGGAGGGGAGACCTCGACGGTGATATCCAGGGACCACCTTAAAGCCTGCCCTGATAAGCTGAGAGGGAGGGAAATGGATCCAGGAACCTCCCCACCTGTAGAAAAGGAGAAGATGATCCACATTGTCCTTGGTGACTTTCCCCAGTCCTGGACTCAGATAAATCAGGCCATCGTGGTACCTGTTCTAACGTTCCCCCAGCCAAACCCACCAGAAACAATGGTGGTACCAGATCACCCGGCCCCGCAGCCTCAACAAGCCCTACCTGAAGATGCGGTGCCGACCGTTGAAATAGCAAATCCTCCCTCTGCTATCGGCGAGCCTGCCGTACCCACTGTTGGTAGCAGCAGCCCTGAGAGCTCTAGCCTGCCAGTGCTACCCAGACTCACTAGAAGTGTAGCCAGAAGACAGTGCACTACACCGGCGGTAGCAAGCATAGCGGGCCCTGGTAGGTCAATAGCGACCACTGCCCTGCGAAGGTCCACACGCAGCACTCAGAATCAAACTCCCCTCCGCTACAAAACTTGGAGGTATTAATGAGGGCTGCTATTTAGTTGAAAATGTTTGTGTGCATATCTTCTGTTACAGGTTTTAAAAATGGACAACGGAAAACTTCTAAAAGGGGACCCCTTTGTTTACCCGGGGTCCCCGCTGTTTCAACCACTGAACAGAGAGTCATAAACTGTGCATGACCTAACTTTCGCAACGTTCAAGAAGTCCTCACCTCCCATCAAGGGAAGCACTGTTATGTTTAATTGTTTATGATATTCCAAAAATTTTGTGTGTTTTCTGTTAACATGTATTGTTGTTCTTGTTTTCCCAGTCCGGGAGTACTGGATTTAACCAGGGGGGGGGGGGGAGCGCCCCAGAGTCCTGGTCGTTGCAGTAATGTCGCTCTGCCACTAAGGGGAGTGATGTTACATCTGACTGCACTAAAGGAGTTCACCTGACCAGGTAACACTCACACTACACTTCACACTCCAGCCACCAGGGGGAGTGGTTCTATTTAGTAGGCCACTCCTCACACTCTGGTAAAACTGGGGGTTGGACAGGAAGACAGAGAGAAGTAACTGGGAAGAGCCAGAGGGAGGACCTGTCAGGGATGGGATCCTGACAGATTCCTAAGAAAGGACAAGAAGCGAGGTTTATTGTGCTAAGTGAGAAAACAGGAATACAGCAAAGAGGCGATAGGACCAGAAGGAGTCGTGCTGTAAGATCGAGGCAACATCCTTCTGAGGCGCAAACAGTCGGTGGCCGGAACGCCGAGAAAGTAAGAGACTTTAAGCATTACTTCAAACCACGGCAGGGCAGCCAATTATAGGTTGGCTGTCTCACTTAAACACCTAAGCAGACAACGGAGGCAGCTGTGGGAGAGGGGCGACTCTAGAGTCCCGGAAGAACTCCAGGCCTACCCCGTCATACGGGTGCGTCCTAGCCACATCATCTGGGGGACGGAGAGCATGAACATCAGAGACAGACAGAATAAGTTGTGAGGACTATCCTGGGGTGCTCAGCAGGGAAGGACTACAACACACAGGCGCTAGAAGGTAGACACTGATTCCCACCTGAAAAGGGAACTCCGGATGTGCCATTGGACCGGCCGGTCTCAGCCAGCCCTGTTAACAGTGCTCTGGATTGGGTACCTCCAAACCTTCAGTAAAAAGGTAAAGAGACTGCAACCTGGTGTCCCTGTTATTTACTGTGACCTGCACCGCACCACTACAACATCATCACCACCCACACCTTTCATTGGGCGCCCCTCAGCAGGGTCACGGACCGGGTCTAGCCACCGTGACAACCCCAGAGCAGAGACCCAGAGGCCCGGTACCGGGTGCCCCTCGGCCCTGCGGCAGTGGGGGCGCTACACGTTCGCTTGTAACCAGGGTAAACATCGGGTTACTAAGCGCAGGGCCTCGCTTAGTAACCCGATGTTTACCCTGGTTACCATCGTAAATGTAAAAAAAAAACAAACAGTACATACTTACATTCCGGTGTCCGTCAGGTCCCTGGCCGTCTGCTTCCCTGCACTGACTGTGAGCACCGGCCGTAAAGTGAAAGCACAGCACAGCGGTGACGTTACCGCTCTGCTTTGGCCGGCGCTTACACAGGATGCAGGAGGAGTGCAGGGAAGTGGACGCAGGCACCGGAATGTGAGTATGTGTTTTTTTATTTTACGTTTACGCTGGTAACCAGGGTAAACATCGGGTTACTAAGTGCGGCCCTGCGCTTAGTAACCCGATGTTTACCCTGGTTACACGGGGACTTCGGCATCGTTGGTCGCTGGAGAGCTGTCTGTGTGACAGCTCTCCAGCGACCACACAACGACTTACCAACGAACACGGCCAGGTCGTATCGCTGGTCGTGATCGTTGGTAAATCGTTTTGTGTAACGGTACCCTTAGTCTCTGGCAGAGGCTAAGCAAATTCAGTGGTCTTTTCTCATTCACACACACAAAAACCAAGTCGCAGAGGTATTCCCACTTTTCCTGCCAGAACACTATGGAGAAGCTCAGAGTCAGTAGCCTTTTTATATCAGCTGACAGGCCAGAGCAGAATAGGATTTTGTAACATCCCATTCAAACTACGTTATGGAAAACCAATCGACAGTTTATTAACCCCTTTACCACCTTGGGTTTTTCCGTTTTTACGTATAAGTTTTTGCTCCCCTTCTACATAGAACCATAACTTTTTTTTATTTTTCTGTCAAGCTTGTTTTCTGTGGGACGTTGTATTTTTGAACAACACAATTGATTTTACCATATAGTGTACTTTAAAACAGGAAAACAATTCCAAGTAAAGTGAAATTGCAAAAAAGTGCAATTCCACAATTGTTTTTTTTCACCATGTTCATTAAATGCTAAGACTGACCTACCATTATGAGTCTCTAGATCATTATGAGTTCCTAGATACCAAACATTTATAGGTTCTTTTTTTATTTAGAGGGAACCTGTTAACAGTATTGTGCACAGTAACCTACACAAAGTGTCACGTCGGTGCCTGTATACTGATTATACTGATTGTTTGATGAAATCTGTCTTGTGGTTGTTGTTTAATCTTTATTTTCAGTTGAGTTAATGATATGCTCGTGCTCTGGGGTGGCCTGTGGTGGGCTGATTAGGTATTCATAATGAAGACTGCTGACAGGTCACTGATAACTTAGTGACCTTGCCTGCTAGTTAACATAATGAATATCTGTACACACTGCAAAAAAAAACAAAAAAAACCAGGAGGTCACAGACCTTGATATATACATTGTGTTTTCCCTACTCCTATGGTTTTGAGGGCAACTTTTTTCCTCCACACGTGACTTATGTTGCATAGTTTGGTCGCAGAAGAAACTTGTGAGCATAGATTATATGGGGTTATTCAAATTTATATTCACAGAACATGAGGTACATGCATCAGCTTCTTAATACAGCATAACAGGAAGTCTGAAAGACCTTTTACCAGAGAGAAAATGAAACCAAAGTACAACAAGTATATGCATTACATTCAACTAAGCATATAACAGTAACAACATCGCCATCTACTGTCAGAAAAGTGTAAACTCCTCCTGCACACAAAAAAGTCTGTATCTGTTGCATATTTGCCAATAACTTATAGGATAGCAGCACAGCACAATGTTCCCCTTTTTAGGCTCTGTTTTTGTTATATTATTTTTGCCTTTTATTCTATGTTTTTAACAAATGACCTAATAAAAATTATTTATTTTAGTTTATAATTTGGTTCTTATTAAGTCAGTCTGAATTTGTGCTGTTGTACTGACTGTAGGTTACTGTGCACTATCCTGCTGACAGGTTCCCTTTAAGTGGTGAAAGAAAAACCCCTCCCCACAAAAAATGGCGCCATTTTCTAAGACTTATAGCTTCTTAATTTTTCAAGGTCTAGGGCCAGGTGAGAGCTTATTTTTTGCACACAGAGCTAACATTTTTATTGATACCATCTTGGGATAGATACGATGTTTTTCTCGCCCGTTATTGCAATGTTGTGGTGACCAAAAAAATATTCTGGCGTTTTTGAATTTTTCCTCGTTACGCCGTTTACTGATTAGAATAATTTTTTTTTATATTTTGATAGATTGGGCGCTTTTGAAAGGAATGATACCAAATATGTGTATTTTTAATGTTTTGTTTTATTTTCAATGGGGCAAAAGGGGGGATTTGAACTTTTATATTTTTTTTAAGATTTACAAGCTTCAACAATCTTGTTAGAAGTGCATCATTCCAAAAGTTAATTGTAAGAAAATAGCGGCACTCACCAGTTGGCTGATCCACAATGTTTAATCCATGTGCAGGTTAGTTCAAACACATCTTGGAAAGTGCAGAGGGTGCGGGGAGTGCAGAGGGACGACGGCCGTTTCGTGCGATTAGCACTTCTACGGGTCCAGGACCTGGACCCGTAGAAGTGCTAATCGCACGAAACGGCCGTCGTCCCTCTGCACTCCCCGCACCCTCTGCACTTTCCAAGATGTGTTTGTACTAACCTGCACATGGATTAAACATTGTGGATCAGCCAACTGGTGAGTGCCGCTATTTTCTTACAATTAACTTTTGGAATGATGCACTGCAATTCTTGAATGCATAGCTGAGCAGCATAAACCCAGTTGTTCCACGCCGACTGCACCCGCATGGAGAGATGTTATTGAAAGTCTGCGTGCTGTGATTCATGTGGTCCTAGTGCCATTCCTTTTCTGAAGATTATAACGACTAATCTTGTTAGAAGACTTGAAGCTGGGATGTTCTGATTGCTTGTGCTACACATAGCAGGACTGCAGCCCTGCTATGCATAGCAAAAATGCTCATCTGCTATAAGCTCTGGTCACAGGACAGTGCTCTTATTGTCATGCCAACCCATCGCTGCCCTGCGATCATGTGACAGGTCCGATGGGCAGAGCTAATGACTTGCATCTGGATTGCAGTCAATAAATGCAGCTACCGGCAAGACACCTCAGACCGCCGCATCAGGCCACTAGGTGACTGCAAATTCTCACAGTGCATGCGCTGCACTAAGTCTTCCCCGCTCCGTTTCACTAAATCTTCAGTGTGTTGAGCGCCACTGGAGCACTTACCGCCAATGTTGTTCATGCTTCTCAGAGATGGCGAGTAACGTCAGCAGCTTGATCACATGACTTGATCATGATGTTGAAGTTACCCTGACCCGGCGCTCAGAGGTTCAGTTGTACTCGCGTCTGACTAATTCTCATATTTTCATTTATGTTAGGAACATTAAAGGGGTTGTCAAATTCTCACAGTGTGCACTGCACGCTGTCAGGATTCTCTGGTGCCGGCAGTTTGCATACATGTGGTATGAAAATTTACCGGGCTATTCCATAATTTTTTCCCTATGCTTGTTTAAAAAAAGTAACCATTACTGACTACCACATTTTTTATTCTTGATTTCTTTTAGAAAGTTGTCATTTGAAATAACTTTAGCTTTGTGCCATGTCTGTGATCTGCTTTTTTTCTACAAAATGAAACAACTGATGAACATCCTCCAAGGCCGGTGATTCCATCATTTTTGCCAGGGGTTGTAGTAAAAGAGCCACAAGTTACATAAAAGAGTGACACTTCATTTCTGTTTGGCATACAGTGATGATGTCTTAAAAAGTGCAAGTACCAATTATAGTTGTGTGTGTGGTTTATTTGCTTGTTTATGCAAAGCATTTTGAGGATTAGGATTAGCAGCCTTTAAACAGTTTAGCATAGGTGAAATCTCCGATAATTATCCTAGGTACACAGTTTGATTAACATTTAAACACTCCAACACAAGGGAGTTTAATATTCATATACAGTGAGAGGAAAGTTTAGCATTTAATCATAAAATAACTAATCTCATACTCACTCCTCAGTATTGTAACCTTTAGATATTTTCATAATCTAGGTGTCAATTATATTTGTTGAATATTAATTTTTTTTCCAGTGGATTAATTTCATAGTTTATTTTTAAAATAATTGGATGTGATATGCAAATTAAATATTCTTATGCAAGTTGTAAAAATGGTGAAATAGACATGACTTGCTATATCCATTGTCTACAGTACTGTGCAAAAGTTTCAAGCAGCTGTGGAAAAAATGCTGGAAAGTAATAATGCTTTAAAAAAAATAAGAGATAAAATTTTACTTTTTTATCAATTAATGCAACCAAGTGCAAAGTGGGTGAACAAATGAGAAATCTAAATCAAACCAATACTTGGCGTGATCACCAAAAAACAGCATCAAAGCATTTATTCTTCTGGGGGCACTTACATTTTTTTTTTAAGGAACTTGGCTTTGAAGTTATTCCAAATATCTTGAAGAACTAACCATAGATCCTCTGTGGATCTAGGTTTATACAATTCCTTCTGTCTCTTCATGTAATCCTAGACAGACTCGATAATAGGAATCGTTCTTCTGGAATAACTGAAGAAGCATGATTTTCATCCTCAATTACTTCTGTGGAACAAGGGGTTATTGATAATTTGAGGAAGATGGGGTCCAAATATAAGAGTGTGGCTGATCGGAGACATTTGGTTGGTCAACATTAAATTGAAGGTTCCCCCTTGAAAACTTGGTCCCAGGTTCATCGGTCTTTATAAGATCGTAGCCATCATCAATCCCGTAGCATTCTGCCTTGCTTTGCCGCCCCCTTTAGGATCGATAAAGTGTTTAATCGATCTCTTCTCAAAACATAAGCTGTGTCCTCTATACCATGACCACTACCGCCATATCCAGTCATTGCGGATGGAATCTTAGAATTTCAGATAGCCAAGATTGTTGATTCTCGCTTAGTTCGTCAGTCATTTGGTCACTTCAGTATCTGGTGCACTGCAAGGGAAACAGTCCTGAAGAGAGGATGTGGGTACCAGCACCTGATGTCCAAGCATCCAGGCTGATCCGGTCTTGTCACATGGCACACCCTGATAAACCCGGTTCTCAGGTTCCGGATACCCCCCCGTAGAAGGGGGGTGTACTCTCATGGGTTTATCATGATAAAGAGAAGCCAGAAGATGGCAGCGTCTGAGTTCTCCTACTCCTCCGCTGAATAGAAGCACTTCACATTCTTATTAAACGGTGTAAATTTATGTATTACAAAACAATCCTATGTTTTGTCGACTCACTCTCATATGCATGTACCCTTAGTTATATATGCCTTTTTGGAGTGCTACAGGGGTCAAGGAATCTTTATCTTTCGATGTATGGGGGACTCGGATATGGTTAAATACAGTGATCTATTTTTGCTTGCCAATTCCTGCTTCTAAGCAATGTGCTATGCCTCTTCCTTCTGACATGGGAACTATTGTATACAGAAGTTTGAAGTCTTATCATATGGGCCAAATGGACCTTTTTAAGCCACTTTGTGCTCCAGGGCGCAGGTGTGATTGCAAACCCCTCATCTACTATAGTTGCTCCTCTGATTATAGTCTATATAGTGTTCTGTTACTAATATGGTCCTTTTTGTAAAACTGAGATACTATTCCGTTTTTGCAGTTAAAATGATGAATAATTTGGCTATTTTTGTTTGTATAACACTGCTTATAGACAGACGAAATAGAACAATTTGCAAAAACAAATATATTCCACCACCTATACATTTCTCCTCAGAACAAAGATCTCATTGATAAACATCATGGCAAACCACTGATCCAGTGAAATTAAGGAATATTGGGCCTTTGTAAAATAAAAGCATTATAAGGACAGTGGGAAATGTTGCATAACGACAAACTTCAATGAATCATCTCCCCCAATTTTTCTTCCAGTTATTATGAACTAGGAAATTGATTTGGCAGCATCACAATGATTTTCATTGTTCTTGTCACAAACTGTCATGTGTTGTCCAAGCCTGCAAATGTCCCAAGCCAAACTCATCCAAAATTCTAACTAGCCTGAGCTGCCTCTTGCCAATAATTGTCATAGCTTATTTCAATTGGTGTCTTTATTAGCTTATCCAAGAAGCTTATTTAATAGTTCGATGATGGGAAGAGAACATATTATTACTAGTGCTTCTGGTTTCCAAAGAGACCAAGCATTGTGCCAGTTTATAGGATATAGAAAGTTTATATTTTAGGATCGTTATGCTCAAATAAATACACAAATTAAAGGCATCTGTTGCATAAATCAGTCTGAAATAAACACCCATCACATCTTATGTAGTACACTAGTCATAAGTGCAGTGAAACCCTGACACAGCCGTATTATCTCTCACCAAAGTTATTCTGGAGTCTACAAATTAAAATATGATTTAAAATAAAAAATGATTTTAGATTCACATTATCAGAAAGCTACATTAAAACAAATAATTTTTAGCTGTCGCTGAAAAATAAAATGAAAATGCACAGGATGAATTGGAAACTAAAATATATAAGTGGCAGATAAAGTAACTATTTCCCTGTAAAGAGAATGTATCACAATGTTTTTTATTTACAAATAATAATTAAATGAACAATTATTTGTAAAAGTATATTCAAATTATTGTACCAAAAAATATATTCACTTTTTTAGTGAAGCAAAGAAAACTGGAAATGATAAAAAGTGCAAATAGGGTCTTATCTTGGTTAAAATTGTTCGGAAAACATGCACAGTGGTGATCATATGGTTTGTTAGTGTGTACGCAGCCACTAGTATAGGCTGCTGGAGACCCACGAGAAGTTTCAGAAGATAAAAACTGGAAACTAATGGATTAATCTGCGCTTCCGTTGAAGAAGAATGAAGATTTGTAGAATCCAAATGTAAGCGTTTATTCGTCACAATATCGTGGTTTGTCTTGATGAAGAAGTTGTAAAGCTTTGAAACGCGTTGACAAAACAGCCTCTTACATTTGGATTCTACATCTTTCTTATTTTTACCATACATTTAATACATTGAAACAAACCACCCTCATATTACACCCCCCCCAAAAAAAAAAAAAAATGGAGGAACTGCATTTATTCAGTGCATAGATATATTGCACTCGGAAGGGGCACCATTTCAATTTTTACCTCAGTTAGTAGGAATGCTAGAATTGGCTCAGTTAATATTCCTCAGGGCCACAATCTACAAGCCAGTACCGGTTTCACATTCAAATCGTCCCTCACCTCTGCTAAACAGGTCCATTTGACAACTCTTGTATCTTCTTTATCCCATAACTCCAAACAGTTATTCAACACTATTAACTCCGCCCTCCACTGCCCCCTCTGACCTCCATCATCTCTGTGGAAGACTTTGCTGTCATGGTTCCCAATGGCAAGGGAACGTCAGAGAACTTAAATAACAGACTAGCTCTTGGGTGATGGAATCTCGAGCTGACCGTGAGCTAAACCTACCACACAACTAACAGTGGCCGGGTGACGTACCTACGTTTTATCCCTAGACGCCCAGCGCCAGCCGGAGAACTAACTAACCCTAATAGAGGAAAAAACAGACCTGGCTTACCTCTAGGGAAATTCCCCCAAAAAGGAGACAGAAGCCCCCCACATATATTGACGGTGAGTTCAGAGGAAAAGACATACGCAGTATGAAGGTAGGTTCAGCAAAGCGAGGTCCGCTTACTAGATAGTAAGAAGATACAATAGGGAACTTCACGGTCAGCTGAAAACCCTATTAAAATACCATCCAGAAATTACTTTGAGACTCATGTGTCAACTCATGACACCGGAGTGGTAATTTCGGCCCACAAGAGCTTCCAGCTACAGAAACATAACATAACTGTGAACTGGAACAAAAATGCAAACAAACTTAGGACTAAGAGTCCAACTTAGCTGATAGTAGTCTAGAAGCAGGAACATGCAACAGAAAGGCTCTGGTTACATTGATGGCCGGCACTAGAATAACTGAGCAGCAAGGCTAAATAGGATACTCCCATATCCTGATGGAAACAGGTGAACAGAGAAAGTGAAGCACACAAGTCCAGTACCACCAGTGACCACCGGGGGAGCCCAAAAACCAAATTCACAACAGTAACCCCACCTCAAGGAGGGGGCACCGAACCCTCACAAGAACCACCAGGGCGATCAGGATGAGCCCTATGAAAGGCACGGACCAAATCAGAGGCATGAACATCAGAGGCTGTCACCCAAGAATTATCCTCCTGACCGTAGCCCCTCCACTTGACCAGATACTGAAGCTTCCGTCTGGAAACACGGGAGTCCAAGATCTTCTCCACAACGTACTCCAATTCACCCTCAACCAACACCGGAGCGGGAGGCTCAACGGAAGGCACAACCGGTACCTCATAATAATGACCGATGGAAGACATTATGGATAGAAAAAGATGCCGGGAGGTCCAATCGAAAGGACACAGGGTTAAGAATCTCCAAAATCTTATACGGGCCGATGAACCGAGGCTTAAACTTAGGAGAAGAAACCCTCATAGGGACAAAACGAGAAGACAACCACACCAAGTCCCCAACACGAAGACGAGGACCAACACGACGACGGCGGTTAGCAAAATGCCGAGTCTTCTCCTGGGACAACTCCAAATTGTCCACCACCTGTCCCCAAATCCGATGCAACCTATCCACCACAGTATCCACTCCAGGACAATCCGAAGACTCCACCTGACCAGAAGAAAAGCGAGGATGAAACCCCGAATTGCAAAAGAAAGGAGAAACCAAAGTGGCAGAACTAGCCCGATTATTGAGGGCAAACTCCGCCAACGGCAAAAAGGCAACCCAGTCATCCTGATCCGCAGACACAAAACACCTCAAATAAGTCTCCAAGGTCTGATTAGTTCGCTCAGTCTGGCCATTAGTCTGAGGATGGAACGCAGACGAAAAAGACAAATCAATGCCCATCCTAGCACAGAACGCCCGCCAAAATCTAGACACGAACTGGGTCCCCCTGTCAGAAACGATATTCTCCGGAATACCATGCAAGCGAACCACATTTTGAAAAAACAGAGGAACCAACTCGGAAGAGTACGGCAACTTAGGCAAGGGCACCAAATGAACCATCTTTGAAAAACGGTCACACACCACCCAGATGACAGACATTTTCTGAGAAACAGGGAGATCAGAAATAAAATCCATAGAGATGTGAGTCCAAGGCCTCTTTGGAATAGGCAAAGATAACAACAATCCGCTAGCCCGAGAACAACAAGGTTTGGCCCGAGCACAAACATCACAAGACTGCACAAAAACTCGTACATCTCGAGACAGAGAAGGCCACCAGAAGGACCTAGCCACCAAATCCCTGGTACCAAAGATCCCGGGATGACCTGCCAATGCAGAAGAATGAACCTCCGAGATGACTCTACTGGTCCAATCATCAGGAACAAACAGTCTACCAGGCGGGCAACGATCAGGTCTATCCGCCTGAAACTCCTGCAAAGCCCGTCGCAGGTCTGGGGAAACAGCAGATAATATCACCCCATCCTTAAGGATACCTGTAGGTTCAGAATCACCAGGGAAATCAGGCTCAAAACTCCTAGAAAGGGCATCCGCCTTCACATTTTTAGAACCTGGTAAGTATGAGACCACAAAATTAAACCGAGAGAAAAACAACGACCAGCGCGCCTGTCTAGGATTCAGGCGCCTGGCAGACTCAAGATAAATCAAATTCTTGTGATCGGTCAATACCACCACCTGATGTCTAGCCCCCTCAAGCCAATGACGCCACTCCTCAAAAGCCCACTTCATAGCCAAAAGCTCCCGATTACCAATATCATAATTTCGCTCGGCGGGCGAAAATTTTCGAGAAAAGAACGCACAAGGTCTCATCACGGAGCAATCGGAACTTTTCTGCGACAAGACCGCCCCAGCTCCGATCTCGGAAGCATCGACCTCAACCTGAAAAGGAAGAGTAACATCAGGCTGACGCAACACAGGGGCGGAAGAAAAGCGGCGCTTAAGCTCCCGAAAGGCCTCCACAGCAGCAGGGGACCAATCAGCAACATCAGCACCCTTTTTGGTCAAATCAGTCAAAGGTTTAGCAACATCAGAAAAACCAGTTATAAATCGACGATAAAAATTAGCAAAGCCCAAAAATTTCTGAAGGCTCTTAAGCGAAGAAGAAATGGATGAAGCCGCACAGCCGCTAGTTTAAAATCAACGGACTTAAGTCCAATCACAGTTTATGTGAAAACAGGTGCCTCAAACTCAATGGAGGTGCTTGCATAGAAAAAAGTACGTGTGAAACTTCAATGAAAAAGAAAAATGCTGAAGCACTCACCGTTGAGGTGCGATGAAAAATCCTTTAATGGACAAACAGGTGCAGCTGCACCTGTTTGTCCATTAAAGGATTTTTCATCGCACCTCAACGGTGAGTGCTTCAGCATTTTTCTTTTTCATTGAAGTCTTAAGCGAAGAAGGTTGCGTCCAATCACAAATAGCCCGAACCTTGACAGGATCCATCTCAATGGAAGAGGGGGAAAAAATGTACCCCAAAAAAGAAATCTTTTGAACCCCAAAAATACACTTAGAACCCTTCACACACAAGGAATTAGCCCGCAAAACCTGAAAAACCCTCCTGACCTGTTGGACATGAGAATCCCAGTCATCCGAAAAAATCAAAATATCATCCAGATACACGATCATGAATTTATCCAAATATCCCCGGAAAATGTCATGCATAAAGGACTGAAAGACTGAAGGGGCATTTGAAAGACCAAAAGGCATTACTAAATACTCAAAATGGCCCTCGGGCGTATTAAATGCGGTTTTCCACTCATCCCCCTGCTTAATTCGCACCAAATTATACGCCCCACGGAGATCAATCTTAGAGAACCACTTAGCCCCTTTTATTCGAGCAAACAAATCAGTCAGCAGTGGCAGAGGATACTGATATCTGACTGTAATTTTATTCAAGAGTCGATAATCAATACACGGCCTCAAAGAGCCATCTTTTTTAGATACAAAGAAAAAACCGGCTCCTAAGGGAGATGAAGAAGGACGAATATGTCCCTTTTCCAGGGACTCCTTAATATATTCTCGCATAGCAGCATGTTCAGGTACAGATAGATTAAATAAACGACCCTTTGGAAATTTACTGCCCGGAATCAGATCTATGGTACAATCGCAATCTCTGTGAGGAGGTAGTGAACCAAGCTTAGGCTCCTCAAAAACATCACGATAATCAGATAAAAATTCCGGAATCTCAGAGGGAATAGATGACGAAATGGAAACCAAAGGTACGTCCCCATGAGCCCCCTGACATCCCCAGCTTAACACAGACATTGCTTTCCAGTCAAGAACTGGGTTATGAGATTGTAACCATGGCAATCCGAGCACCAAAACATCATGTAGATTGTACAACACAAGGAAGCGAATCGTCTCCTGATGGTCTGGATTCATACGCATAGTCTCTTGTGTCCAGTATTGTGGTTTATTACTAGCCAATGGTGTAGAGTCAATACCCTTCAGAGGTATAGGAACTTCCAGAGGCTCTAGATCAAACCCACAGCGCCTGGCAAAGGACCAATCCATAAGACTCAAAGCGGCGCCAGAGTCGACATAGGCATCCGCGGTAATTGACGATAATGAACAAATCAAGGTCACAGACAAAATAAACTTAGACTGTAAAGTGCCAATTGAAATAGACTTATCAACCTTTTTTGTACGTTTAGAGCATGCTGATATAACATGAGTTGAATCACCACAATAGAAGCACAACCCATTTTTTCGCCTAAAATTCTGCCGTTCGCTTCTGGACAGAATTCTATCACATTGCATATTTTCTGGAGCCTTCTCAGAAGACACCGCCAAATGGTGCACAGGTTTGCGCTCCCGCAAACGCCGATCAATCTGAATAGCCATTGTCATGGACTCATTCAGACCTGTAGGTGCAGGGAACCCCACCATAACATCTTTAATGGCATCAGAGAGACCCTCTCTGAAATTCGCCGCCAGGGCGCACTCATTCCACTGAGTAAGCACAGACCATTTACAAAATTTTTGGCAGTATATTTCAGCTTCATCTTGCCCTTGAGATAGGGCCATCAAGGTTTTTTCAGCCTGAATCTCTAAATTAGGTTCCTCATAAAGCAACCCCAAAGCCAGAAAAAACGCATCCACATTGAGCAACGCAGGATCCCCGGGTACCAACGCAAATGCCCAATCCTGAGGGTCACCCCGCAGCAAGGAAATTACTATCCTAACCTGCTGTGCGGGATCTCCAGCGGAGCGAGATCTCAGGGAAAGAAATAATTTACAATTATATTTGAAATTCAGGAAACGAGATCTATCCCCGGAGAAAAATTCTGGTATAGGAATTCTAGGTTCAGATATAGGAGCATGAATAACAAAATCCTGTAAATTTTGAACCTTCGTAGCAAGATTATTCAAACCTGTAGCCAAACTCTGAGGATCCATTTTAATCAGGTGAGATCAGAGCCATTCAAGGATTAGAAGGAGAGAGAGAGGCAAAGGCTGCAATTAGAGCAGAAATGCAACTGAGTCAACTATAGAGCAAGCTCAGAAGAAAAAAAAAAAAAAAAAATCTGCAGACTTCTTTTTCTCTCCTTTCTTCTGCCAACGGTTTTAACCCTTGGCCGGCCATACTGTCATGGTTCCCAATGGCAAGGGAACGTCAGAGAACTTAAATAACAGACTAGCTCTTGGGTGATGGAATCTCGAGCTGACCGTGAGCTAAACCTACCACACAACTAACAGTGGCCGGGTGACGTACCTACGTTTTATCCCTAGACGCCCAGCGCCAGCCAGAGAACTAACTAACCCTAATAGAGGAAAAAACAGACCTGGCTTACCTCTAGGGAAATTCCCCCAAAAAGGAGACAGAAGCCCCCCACATATATTGACGGTGAGTTCAGAGGAAAAGACATACGCAGTATGAAGGTAGGTTCAGCAAAGCGAGGTCCGCTTACTAGATAGTAAGAAGATACAATAGGGAACTTCACGGTCAGCTGAAAACCCTATTAAAATACCATCCAGAAATTACTTTGAGACTCATGTGTCAACTCATGACACCGGAGTGGTAATTTCGGCCCACAAGAGCTTCCAGCTACAGAAACATAACATAACTGTGAACTGGAACAAAAATGCAAACAAACTTAGGACTAAGAGTCCAACTTAGCTGATAGTAGTCTAGAAGCAGGAACATGCAACAGAAAGGCTCTGGTTACATTGATGGCCGGCACTAGAATAACTGAGCAGCAAGGCTAAATAGGATACTCCCATATCCTGATGGAAACAGGTGAACAGAGAAAGTGAAGCACACAAGTCCAGTACCACCAGTGACCACCGGGGGAGCCCAAAAACCAAATTCACAACACTTTGCCATGCATTTAAAAAAATAAGGCTTCCCTAACAAGGCAAGTCCTTACTGTCCATCCACCACAACACCTATGTATAAAAGACCAATTTCCTTCCCCATAACCTTCCTCCCAATCATCACTGAAGGACACCTTACGCATCTTCTCTCACTCAGCCCAATCTTTATATCCATATATCAAATATCTATATCGCCTCATATCACTGCTCCCGTTTGCCTCCAAATTCCTCGAGCAGCATGTCAATACTGACCTTTACTCCCATCTCTCATCTAGCTCACTCTTGACAGCCTACATTCTGACTTCCATCCTCACCATTCCACCGAAACTGCCCTGACCAAAATTACCATTGTCTTACTTTTTGCAAAAGCTAACAGACAATTCTCTATACTGCTCCTTCTAGACCTGTCCTATGCATTCGACACAGTTGAGCACTCCCTGCTACTACAAATCCTCTCTTTTCTTTGCATCTCCTGGATCTCCTCATACTTCTTCAACCGCACATTTAGCATCTCCCAACCGAACACTGCCTCCTAATCATGCCCCTTCTATCTGTTGGAGTCCCTCCAGTCTCTGTCCTGGTATTCTCAATCTATACCTTTGGCTTGTGACAACTAATAAAGTCCCATGGCCTCCAGTACCATCTATATGCTAATGATACTAGATCTACCTCTTTGGCCCAGACGTCACCTCTTTGCTGTCCAAAATCCCTCAGTGTCTATCAGCCATATCATCCTTATTCTCATCACGCTTCCTAAATCTCATATTGAAAAAACTGAACTCATCATCTTTCCTCCATCTCACCTAACTCTCCAACCTGACTTATATATTACAATAAATTAAATCCCTTGTACCAAAAGTCTGCTGCCTCTGAATAACCATCCATTCTGTCTCTTCCTTCAAACTGCACATCCAAGCTCTTGCCACCTCCTGTTGCCTCCAACTCAAAAATATTTCCAGAATCCGTCAACTCTGAATCTACTAAAATGTTAGTGGATGCTAACATCATCTCCCGCCTCGACTTCTGAAATATCCTCCTCTGTAGCCTCCATGCTAACATTCTGGCACCTCTCCAGTCCATCCTTAACTCTGCTGCATGACTAATTCACCTCTTGCTTCATTGTTCCTCTGCTTCTCCCCTCAGCAAATCCCTTCATTGGCTCCTAAGGCTACTTTCACACATCAGTTTTTTGCCGTCAGGCAGGATCCGGCAAATTAAAAAAAAAAAAGCGGATATGTTACAAATTGTGAAAAACTGATGCAAAGGATCCGTTTTTTGCTGGATCCGTTTTTTTTATTAACCTGGGGATAGAGTTTGGACTTCCTGTTAGAGAGAGATAGAGAATGAAAAAACGGATTCCGAGGCCGGATTCATCATTTCACATCTCAGTTTCATACGTTTTTCGCCAGATCAGTCACTGGGCTTTTTTTGCCGGACAGAAAAAACATTCCTCTGTACATTCCTCTCCATCCGCTGGAAACAGCTTTTTTGACAGATCCAGCAAAATACGGATGAAACATGTGGCCATCAGGCGCAATCCAGCGCTAATACAACTCTATGAGAAAAAAACAAATCCGGCGGAAAAAAAAGGATCCTTTTTCTTCAATACTCGATTGATTGTGCCCGACGGCGAAAACCTGATGTGTGAAAGTAGCCTAACTCCCCAATTCAAACTATTAACATTGATGTAAAAAGCCGTCCATAATCTGTTTCCTCCATATATCTCTGAAATAATCTATCGTTACCTTCCAACACGTAATCTCTGGTCCTATCAAGACCTTCTTCTCTCCTCCACACTTATACGTTCCTCAACTAATCACCTGCAAGACTTCTCCAGAGCATCACCCATACTCTGGAATTCTGTGCCCCGACACATTTAATTATCCAGCAGTTTCGGAACTTTCAGATAGAAATTGAAAACGCAGCTGTTCACGCGAGCTTACAACTTGCAATAACGCACCTCACAACCATCGAACCTGCCACAACCCCCAACCTATTGTCTCCTTTTCCAAAATCCAGTAGGCTGTAAGCCTACAAAGGCAGGGCCCTCTCCCTGCTGTACTAGTTGATCATTGTTATTTTGTAATTTTTATTTGTATGTAAATCCTTGTCATGTACAGCGATATGGAATCGATGATGCTCTAAAAAGAAATAATAATAAATGCAACAAAGTGGCGCTGCACTATGGTCCTAAACTTCATTCTCTCTTTATCTTTTTGATACAGGAAAGAAATATATCTTGGTACCGTGTTAGCCAGTAGATAGAAAAATATTTAGAATTGAGAGTCCTCAGTGGTTGATACAAAAAACCAGGCTGGAGTTTGCCAAAACTTACCTGAAAAAAGCCTAAAACGTTTTGGAAGAATGTTCTCTGGTCAGATGAGACAAAAGTAGAGCTTTTTGGGCAAAGGCATCAACATAGAGTTTACAGGAGAAAAAAAGAGGCATTCAAAGAAAAGAACACGGTCCCTACAGTCAAACATGGCGGAGGTTCCCTGATGTTTTGGGGTTGCTTTGCTGCCTCTGGCACTGGACTGCTTGACCGTGTGCATGGCATTATGAAGTCTGAAGACTACCAACAAATTTTGCAGCATAATGTAGGGCCCAGTGTGAGAAAGCTGGGTCTCCCTCAGGGGTCATGGGTCTTCCAGCAGGACAATTACCCCAAAACACACTTCAAAAAGCACTAGAAAATGGTTTGAGAGAAAGCACTGGAGACATCTAAGGTGGCCAGCAATGAGCCCAGTCCTGAATCCCATAGAACACCTGTGGAGAGATCTAAAAATGGCAGTTTGGAGAAGGCACCCTTCAAATATCAGGGACCTAGAGCAGTTGGCCAAAGAAGAATGGTCTAAAATTGCAGCAGAGCATTGTAAGAAACTCATTGACGGATTGTCTGGCCCATTTTTGGAGTTTTGTGTGAAATGATCAATGTTTTGCTTTTTTCTTCATTCTCTTTTGTGTTTTTTCATTTAAGACAAATTAAATGAAGATAATAATACCAAAGAATTTGTGATTGCAATAATTTTCAGGAAGAAACTGAGTATTATCTGACAGAATTGCAGGGGTGTCAATACTTTTGGCCACAACTGTACAATGTTCCATACAGAATAATGGACCTCATACATTGCCCCATACAGTATAATGGCCCCATATAATAATAATAATAATAATAATAATAATTTTATTATTAGCCATTAAAAGGTATCAACCACTGAGGACTCTCAATTCTAAATATTTTTTTTATCTTTTTGTAAATTCCCAGAAGGGGAAGAGAGGAGTGATCTCACACACGTTAGCAGACCATAACAGCTAACAGTACACTAGGTTTTCGTGGCAAATTTCAGCAGTTGCTCCCGTAGTGTTTATCCCCTTTACCACCTTAAGATTTTCCATTTTTGCATTTTTGTTTTATGCTTCCCTTGTTTCCAGAGCCATAAATTTTTTATTCTTCCATCAATATGGCCTTGCGAGGGCTTATATTTTGCGGAACGAGTTGTACTTTTAATTGACATAATTGACTTTATCATATAGTGTACTAGAAAATGGGAAAAAAATTGCAATTCCACAATTGTTTTTTTTTTTTTTTTACCATGTTCACTAAATGCTAAAACTGACCTGCCATTATCATTCCCCAGGTCATTATGAGTTTATAGATACCAAACATGTATAGGTTATTTTTTACTTAAGTGGTAAAAAATGGCTCCATATTCCATATAGACCCATAGACCTGTATCTTCTCCATTTTTCGGGATCTGCGGCCGGTTGAGGGCTTATTTTTTGAGGTCCGAGCAGACGTTTTTATGATACCATTTTGGGATAGGTAAAATGTTTTCATTGGCTGTTATTGCATTTTATTACAATGTTGTTGTGACCAAAAAAAATTTAGTCCTTGAGTTTTGATTTTTGTTTTCTCTTTATGCCATTTACTGATCAGATTAATTCTTTTTATATTTTAATAGATCAGATGTTTCTGAATATGTGTATTTTTTCATTCTTTGTTCTAGAGTAGCCATATACTAGGCCTGTATGGGTAGAGTCTTTTCCAAGTAATGTAATCAGCTTTCAGGCTCTCTAACACTAGGGCTGCATTACGATAAAACAATCAGATTGTGCTTGGCCCAATATTATTCAGTGAGGCTCTGCAGATCTGCATATGTTTTCTTAGCTGTATTGGGCATGAGAAAAAAAATCGCAGCATGCTGCAATATCCCTCCGAAATAAGACAGTGACAGAAAAAAATCAGATACCATACGAAAAATCAGTAACATACTATTTTATAGATACATTACAATGCTGTAGCATAGGAAACAGTAAAGGGTCCTGCAATAGCTTAATAGCTGCTGAGTAAAAAAAACGGATTGTGTATGGACAGAACATTGATGACAAGTGAGAGAAAATCATCCCACTCTCCTGGATAAGAATGGAATAATTTTTTATACTCCAGTGTGAACGAACCCTTAGGATGCGTGTCCACTGTCTCTATTGACGGTGCTTTGGACGGAGCGAAAAACCCGCTCCACCCAAAGCGCCGCCCCCTTCTGTACGAGCGGTGATTCCGGATGTATTCATTGCACGCATCCGCAATCGCCGCACCCTATACATAGGACCCTGTTATGTACCTTGCGGCGATGGAGCGGTGCCGCAAGGTAAACAGACATGCTGCGTTCTAAAAGACGCGCCGCATGTCCGGAAATGCAGGGCTGCTGATGCGTGTTCACACGCATAGTGGAGACGGGATATCATAAAATCCCCTCCACTATGCTGTAACATCTGGACGCTGCGGTTGTACGCAGCGTTCAATCCGCAGCTAATCCGGATGTAATCCGGTCCTTGGACACAAACCCTTATACTGCATCCTGGCTGCAGGATTAGTATTAGTTTGGTGGCTGGAAGAAGGTGTTCTCTTCCACAGTTTCTCCCATTGGAATTTAAGAAATTACCGAAGCATGGTGCAAGAGATTTGTTCCCTGCCACAGAATATACTACAAGTTGACAAAATCAGTCTTCTTCGCACCTCTCCAATCAGAGCTCTCAGATGTAAATGTTTAATGGATGTCATTGATGGATGGCTTGTATCATCTATAGGCTGTTATGACATCTGTTACAAGTATACTTTTAATTACAGGTAATTCTGCATGGAATAACATAGTCTTCTTTGCTATTCCATACCTTTTTTTTTTGCAGTACACGAATATATAGCAACCTATGATTCCCATTGGAATCATTAGGATAGGTTGAATTATGGCTGCAGTAAAGCTGTTCTCTTCAACAGAGAATGCTGCTTTCCTTTCCTTTCTTTCCCCCATTGGCACTCCCAGATGTATCCATTCTATATTATATGTCATACAGTACCATCCATCAACCACATCTCTAAAGGAACCAGTACCTTGCCAATTGTAAACTTAGTTGCGCTGATAATCCTCAGTGTTGCAGAGGAGCTTACTTATATTCCGCTCCTGCAGGTAAATGCGAAAATCTTCTATCGTTATTCAGTCTTCTGTTTGATGTTATTGAATTCGCCAGAAGACAAGGTGTTGCTCATCTGCTGCTGAATCGAGTTTATTTGAAGACTATTCTCTGCTATCTCTTTCTGTAAGAAATAAATTGCTAATACAATTATATTCGTAGAGCATTATTTATTATTTATTTATTATTCCTTTAAACTTAGAAAAATATTCAGGTTTCTCCTGAAACAGGGTAGGTCACTAAGGATTATTAGCGCAACCAAGTTTACAATTGGCAAGATACCGGTTCCTTTAGAGAGAGAAAGACTTTCCGGCATGAATACTATTCAGTTTCCACCAGTTCTGACAGCTACAGCTCTAGATGTACACCTTAATTTTTAGGCGGGAGAAGAGAACATGATCGACCAGAAGGGGCAGACGATCACACCATTACCATGTCCACTCGAATACAAACCCAGTCACAGATATATCTGAACAAATTGTCTACAACATTTCTTCGCATAATTTGTCTCCATCAGAACTATTCTTTCTTCAAAAAGGTCTTTCTTTTTGCCTTACATGACATTTAATGAATTTATTTTGGAACAAAAAATTCATCGTTTTTACAGGATTTTGAGACTGAAGGTTCATTTTTCAGATCGAGTGTCCAAACAGACCATTGATCCGTCTAATATTACTAATGATGTCAATCTTGATATTACATGTGATTTCTCAGTGTCTTAATCGTTTTACATCTAGGGACCTCAAACTGCACACACCCAGTAGCTTTGACCGTCTCCACGCATATCAGTCTGTAGAGACATATATCTCATTGGTACAGAAAAAAATTAAACAAAAACGAAGACAAGTCAACAGTGGTTTGCTGCGGGGAAAATGTATTTTTACTGGCTTAGAAGAAGGGGCGTTGTGGGACCTTAATAATAACAATAATATAATGATCAAACCTGCAGATAAAGGAGGCTCCATAGTCGTCATTGACAAATCTTCCTATATCACTGAAATTTATTCTCAACTAACCAATATTCATACTTACCTAACCTATCCATAGGGATCCCACTTTTGAAATTACTAAAGAAATTTGGGTTCATACCCTCAAGAATAAAAGGGGTCATTGACACTAAACTAGGCGACTTTCTAATTAATTCACACCTGGTTATCCCTGTATTTTCTACATTAGCCAAAATACATAAGAATTTATTGCACCCTCCAGGCCGCACTATAGTGGCCTCTACCAATTCACTGTTATCTTCCTTAGCCATAGCCTTTGAGAAAATCCTTTATTACAGGCTGTACTATTGTATCTGAGGGACAGGTCTCATTTTCTGTCTAGCCCATGGGTTTTGTGTACTATACCACCTAATTCTATATTGTAACACTAGACGTCAACAGTTTGTACATAAGTATTGACCATGACAGAGGTATTACAGCAGTTAAAAACTTCTTAGACAATACTACGATGGTCTCCCAACTCCAGAAAAAGTTTTGCTTATCCCTTTTGACTGAAAACTATTTTCTATTTGCAGATCAGTTCTATACACAGAGAAACAAGACTGCAATTGGTTAAAATGTGGCGCCTCCATATGCCAACATCTTTTTGGCCTAATTTGAGACTACCCACGTTTACAATAATGTACTTTTTCAGAGACACTCAGTGTTCTAGAAAAGGTATATAGATGACATTCTTCTTATTTGGCTAGGGGACACAAATACACTAGATAACGTTTTTAATCTTGTTTTACAACAGTATCCCCAATGTGACATTTACTATGCATCATGATGCACATAAAATTAATTTTCTTGATGTCATTCTCAATAATGACGGTTCTCTTTCCACAGATCTTTATAGTAAACCAACTGATAGAAATCGTTTGTTACATTATGCAAGCTGCCATCCTAAGCACATCAAAAAAGCATTACCCAATTCACAATTTTGCTGGATCACTCGTATAGTATCCGATGAATCTACCCAAATCTTAGATTGGAAGAGATCCAGAACAAATTCAGAAGTAGGGCTTATCCCAATGATCTACTAACATTCCGAGAGTTACATTTGTCAATATTTACCATCCTTTTATGTACCTTATCCATTGGTCAGTTAAAAAACATTGGTCACTGCAGGGTAAATCATACCATGATGTACCAGAATCTTCTCATCCCCAACTCATTTGTCACAAAAAAATGACAGAATTTGACAATTTTTTTTGTCAAGGCAGAAATAAGGTTATCAGGCTACTGTGAGGTTCTAAACCTTTTTATTGACTCCATGGAAAGGTGCTTTTTCATATCTCCATTGCATATAATGTTCAAATCTTATCAATCCAAGACTTATATATCCGAGCACAAATCTACTATAAGGTGCAAATAGACAATGCTACTGATACCCTCTCATTTAATTTCTGATGGACACAATGTTGCCCAACTCCAGTTTCAGGTTTTGGAAACCATTCGAATGCCGATACGGTGGGGTGGTAATAGGATTCTTAAATTAAAACAAAGAGAAGCCTACAGCATTTACAAATTACAGACATTGCAACCCCTGGTCACAATAGGGAGTATGAGATTTTATTGATATGTCATATTCAAGGTCATTCATTTAGGTTTGCACTGCTCTCATGTCACTTCCTGTTTTTAAAGTTTTACACTGTTTACTAAATATACTTTGCTTTGTTACAGGTTCCATAGAGGTCCACCAGGTATTTGTGTCCATGCTCTTCATGTTCAGTGTCCTCCCTTTTCTGTTTCTTATTCCTAATGCTTTTGTTTCTGGTGTTTCTTGTTATTTTTACATGACGCATGCGCGCTTACTACCACACAAGTCATTCATCGCCAGCTTACACTGGGTGCATACGTCATCACTTATGCCTATCTCTTTTGCTCTAAAGCCGAAACTTTCACCCTGCGGGCATACTCCAATAGTGCTTGGTCACGGCATTCCAAGCGCACCAGGCTTTTCTGATGCGCACCAAGGGACACAGTGAAAGGTAATGACTACTATGCACACAATGGAATTTATCACATTGTCTTTACCTGTCTAGCTTTCACTCTCTTATAGTATTGTAATTGTATTCGACCATGCCACATCTTTCATCTTTCAAATACCAGTCATTCCCCTATTTAGGTTCTATTTTTAGGCTGGTTTATTAACAATTTTCCCCATTCTTTACAGAATTTGAGTCACTTGAGTGAGCCAACAGCTGCTTGATAATCTCATCTTTTATGTATATTGAATTAGCGTGTATGAATAATCTTGATCTTTTTATTTAACTTTGCTACAATGTTGGTATCATTTTTTTTTATTGGTCCAGTGAAATTGTTTGCGTTTGTGATATTTACTTTCTGTTCTTTGATTGTATTATATGCAGATAGCCTTGAAAAAGGCTTAAATAAGCCAAAACGTTGGTTCACTGTATCTTTCTTCATTGGTCGCTCCAATAAATACATTTTGCAAAGAACTTCACTCTTTTGTCTCAATATTGTGCAGAAGTTTTCTTCTACTCAATACAGTACCATCGGCACGTTTAGAGTTAATGTTGAGAGACTGACTACTGTAAGCACTAAACATAGGCCAATATGCTAATATCCCATCATTATGTGACTGAAAAGGAATCAATTGTCAGTCACTCATCATTCAGAAACTGGTCATGTCTGACCAGATCACTGGCCTAAAAAGTTGGGCATTCAGCAAGAAGTTAAATATATGCTGTTCTTCAACCTTTGGGTTGACACATTTCAGTCCACTATATATCAACAAGGCATTATGCTTGGGGCTATTTCTAATTTAAAGGGAATCTGTCACCAGGTTTTTGATATGTAATCTGAGGACAGCATGAGGTAGGGGTTAAAACAATGAGTTCAAAAATATGTCACTTATCAGTAGTGTTGAGCATTCCGATACCGCAAGTATCGGGTATCGGCCGATATTTGCGGTATCGGAATTCCGATACCGAGATCCGATACTTGCCGCATATCGGATACCGGAATCGGAAGTTCTCAATTCAAACAGCACGAATTCAGCCAATGAGGAACGATTCCAAGTGTGGGAACATCCTGTTCAGCATGGTGGGCATGAAACTACTGGCAAGGCTGTGATTGGCTGCTGAAATGATGTCATGCTGCAGTTTAAAAGTCGCTGGCGCCATTTTGGGCTCACTCTGCTGTGAATTCAGTTAGACATAGGACGCTGTATTCTGACTGAGGGCCAGTTGAGATAGCGATTTGCTTCTTTGTGCTTTTCCCAGGCTAATTTAGCAACCGCTGTGTGTTCACCTTGCTTTTGCCTTGCAGCGCTGTTTTCACAGTGATCTGCAAGGTCTCTCTGTGTGTGTGTGTGTGTGAGTGCAGCCCACTCTGTAGTCTGTGTGCAGCCATAGGCAGTTGTATTCAGCTCAGGGTGGTTCACTGACTCATACAGTTCTATCCATTCCATTGTCCTTTTTTGCAAATAGTGCAGGCTGCTGCACATTTTTTCAAATAATTCCTATTAGTGGCTTTCCACCCGTATCCAGCTAAATTGTGGAAAAACACTACATAGGATAACGTAGAGGAGGTTTTTGGGGCTTTGCAGCGCCGTTTACGGCTGTCTGCACGGTCTCCGTGTGAGTGCAGCTCGCCCTGTAATCTGAGTGCAGCCACAGCCGGTTGTATCCAGCTCAGTGTGGTTCACTGACTCATACAGTTCTATCCATTCCATTGTCCTTTTTTCCAAATAGTGCAGCCCGCTGCACATTTTTTCAAATAATTCCTATTAGTGGCTTTCCACCCGTATCCAGCTAAATTGTGGAAAAACACTACATAGGATAACGTAGAGGAGGTTTTTGGGGCCTTGCATCGCCGATTACGGCTGTCTGCACGGTCTCCGTGTGAGTGCAGCTCGCCCTGTAGTCTGTGTGCAGCCACAGCTGGTTGTATCCAGGTCAGGGTGGTTCACTGACTCATACAGTTCTATCCATTCCATTGTCCTTTTTTGCAAATAGTGCAGCCCGCTGCACATTTTTTCAAATAATTCCTATTAGTGGCTTTCCACCCGTATCCAGCTAAATTGTGGAAAAACACTACATAGGATAACGTAGAGGAGGTTTTTGGGGCCTTGCAGCGCCGTTTACTGCTGTCTGCACGGTCTCCGTGTGAGTGCAGCTCTCCCTGTTGTCAGTTCAGCCCCAAAAAAATAAATAAATAATAAAGTTCACCAAACACACCACTTTACAGTTGTGTAGGCCACATTAGCTCATATTAAAGTCTAGTCCACACTTTAGAAAATTAGTGTTTCTTATACCTGTTAGGAGCTGTTCAGGAATAAGCACACAAATCCGTTAGTACTTTTCTGCTTATCTTTATCAGTCAACCAAGATGAAGAAGGCAGGGAGTAAGGCACGTGGGCGTGGGCGCGGAGCAGGGAGAGGACGTGGGGATTCTGTGCCTGCTGCGGGCACTGGTGACTCATCATCACCCAGTTTCAGCAGGGAACAGTCCTTCATGCGCAGCTTTGTCAGAGAGCGCCGTACACCACCTGCTGCGTGGAGACCAAATTGAAGCCGTTGTCGGATGGATGGCAGCTAACGCATCGACTTCAATTAGTGCCACATCCTCTCAGACACAGAGCACTGGAGAGCACCCATCTGTCTCTTCGCCACCTGCCAAATTGCCCAGGCAGACAGAGAGCCCAGGACAGGAGCCGTCTCTACTTCTGTTCTCTGAATCTCTTGGCTTGGAAACAGGGGGCCAGCCAAGCAGCATTGGAGAAATGGAAGAAGAGGCAGTGTGCAGTGATGTCCAACAGCTTTTTCTCTCTGAGTCTGAAGAGGCGGGTGGGCCAGTGCCTCCGGTCACCACACCGCAGAACGCATCTGCTGATGACTAGTGTTGAGCATTCCGATACCGCAAGTATCGGGTATCGGCCGATACTTGCGGGTATCGGAATTCCGATACCGAGATCCGATACTTTTGTGGTATCGGGTATCGGTATCGAAACAACATTAATGTAAAAATGTGTAAAAGAGAGAATTAAAATAAAAAAATATTGCTATACTCACCTCTCCGACGCAGCCTGGACCTCAGCAAGGGAACCGGCAGCGTTGTTTGCTTAAAATTCGCGCTTTTCCTTCCTTATGTGAAGTCCCGGCTTGTGATTGGTCGCGTGCCGCCCATGTGGCCGCGACGCGACCAATCACAGCAAGCCGTGACGTAATTTTAGGTCCTTCAGGATTTTAAAATTACGTTCTGGCTTGTGATTGGTCGCGTCGCGGTCACATGGGCGACGCGACCAATCACAAGCCGTGACGTCACGGGAGGCTGGACACGCGCGCATTTTAAAATGCGCGCGTGTCCTGCCTCCCGTGATGTCACGGCTTGTGATTGGTCGCGTCGCCCATGTGACCGCGACGCGACCAATCACAAGCCAGAACGTAATTTTAAAATCCTGAAGGACCTAAAATTACGTCACGGCTTGCTGTGATTGGTCGCGTCGCGGCCACATGGGCGACGCGACCAATCACAAGCCGGGACGTCACGGCAGGCAGGACACGCGCGCATTTTAAAATGCGCGCGTGTCCTGCCTCCCGTGACGTCACGGCTTGTGATGGGTCGCGTCGCCCATGTGACCGCGACGCGACCAATCACAAGCCAGAACGTAATTTTAAAATCCTGAAGGACCTAAAATTACGTCACGGCTTGCTGTGATTGGTCGCGTCGCGGCCACATGGGCGACGCGACCAATCACAAGCCGGGACGTCACGGGAGGCAGGACACGCGCGCATTTTAAAATGCGCGCGTGTCCAGCCTCCCGTGACGTCACGGCTTGTGATTGGTCGCGTCGCCCATGTGACCGCGACGCGACCAATCACAAGCCAGAACGTAATTTTAAAATCCTGAAGGATCTAAAATTACGTCACGGCTTGCTGTGATTGGTCGCGTCGCGGCCACATGGGCGACGCGACCAATCACAAGCCGGGACGTCACGGGAGGCAGGACACGCGCGCATTTTAAAATGCGCGCGTGTCCAGCCTCCCGTGACGTCACGGCTTGTGATTGGTCGCGTCGCCCATGTGACCGCGACGCGACCAATCACAAGCCAGAACGTAATTTTAAAATCCTGAAGGACCTAAAATTACATCACGGCTTGCTGTGATTGGTCGCGTCGCGGCCACATGGGCGACGCGACCAATCACAAGCCGGGACGTCACGGGAGGCAGGACACGCGCGCATTTTAAAATGCGCGCGTGTCCAGCCTCCCGTGACGTCACGGCTTGTGATTGGTCGCGTCGCCCATGTGACCGCGACGCGACCAATCACAAGCCAGAACGTAATTTTAAAATCCTGAAGGATCTAAAATTACGTCACGGCTTGCTGTGATTGGTCGCGTCGCGGCCACATGGGCGACGCGACCAATCACAAGCCGGGACGTCACGGGAGGCAGGACACGCGCGCATTTTAAAATGCGCGCGTGTCCAGCCTCCCGTGACGTCACGGCTTGTGATTGGTCGCGTCGCCCATGTGACCGCGACGCGACCAATCACAAGCCAGAACGTAATTTTAAAATCCTGAAGGACCTAAAATTACATCACGGCTTGCTGTGATTGGTCGCGTCGCGGCCACATGGGCGGCACGCGACCAATCACAAGCCGGGACTTCACGTAAGGAAGGAAAAGCGCGAATTTTAAGCAAACAACGCTGCCGGTTCCCTCACTGAGGTCCAGGCTGCGTCGGAGAGGTGAGTATAGCAATATTTTTTATTTTAATTCTTTCTTTTACACATTAATATGGATCCCAGGGCCTGAAGGAGAGTTTCCTCTCCTTCAGACCCTGGGAACCATCAGGAATACCGTCCGATACTTGAGTCCCATTGACTTGTATTGGTATCGGGTATCGGTATCGGATTGGATCCGATACTTTGCCGGTATCGGCCGATACTTTCCGATACCGATACTTTCAAGTATCGGACGGTATCGCTCAACACTACTGATGACTAGTGTTGAGCGATACCGTCCGATACTTGAAAGTATCGGTATCGGATAGTATTGGCTGATACCCGAAAAGTATCGGATCTCGCCGATACCGATACCCGATACTAATACAAGTCAATGGGACTCAAGTATCTAAAGGTATCCCTTATGGTTCACAGGGTCTGAAGGAGAGGAAACTCTCTTTAGGTTTTTATATATACTGGTGATTTTATGTATTATATTTTTTAGTTTTCCAAACATGTGCACATATGATATGTTGTTACCATTACAAATAAAATAAAGTAATATTTTGATAAATACGTATGTCCGTGCCACTTTCTTCTTGGAATTGGGTCTAGCTCTGGTGGTTGGTTTCTACAGAGAAAAACACCAGCCAATGTGTCAGTGGGGTTCAGTAACGCCAGCTGTTCCCCTGCTGTGTAGCCGGCATCGTGTCCTGCAAACGCCACGCATACACAACAACTGAAATTGAAGGGAACCTGTCCCCCCCCAGGTGTTTGTATGTATAACAGCCACCTTGTACAGCAGTAATGCTGCATTTGTACAAAGTGGCTCATTCAGTCATTGTCCTTGCACACGTTGAACTCAACACGTATAAAATGTGTCCCCCGAGACCATTAAAACGTCCCTGAGGTGTGACTTTCCTTTGTAATGACACGCAGCGACCCCCTTGGTGGCGCAGCCCTTCTTCTGACATCATTGTTTGGCTGGCTGCGCCTCTGCGGCCGCCCTGCCCGACACAACTCCCCTCGGTGTCTTATTTATTTAGACTGCGAGGGTGTTATTTATGGGCATGAGCGGTGCATATCTTCGCCTGTCCCTCATCTCCTTCCGCCTTCTTCAGACTGTGCGGCTTCATGGCCGTGGCATGCGATAAGGGATCAGCTGACGCCGCACAGTCTGAAGCAGGTGTAAGGACCCGAGCGAGAGGCGAACATATGTACTGCGCATGGCCATGAATCACAGCCCCGCAGTGTGAATAAATGAAAAGACACTGCGGGGCTGGGATTCATGGGCATCGCGAACCACACCGGCCGACATCAAATGATGTCAGAAGATGGGCAGCGCTAACAGCGCAAGGCCAAGGGATAACACGACAGCGCAGACTCCTGTACAGCAAATAACGACGCTCAGGAGGCTGCGCCTAGCACCAAGGTGGGATTTTTGACAGCTGTGCTGCGTCTCATTAAGAAGGAAACTCCCGCCTCCAAGACAGTTTGACTGTATAAGGGGCTTAATGTTATACGTGTTTCTTTCAGCGTGTGCAAGGAGCAAAATTAAAAGAGCAACCTTTGACTTGTGCAGCATTGCTGCTGCCCAAGCTGTGGCTCTTCTAGTTTGTTACACCTGAGGGGGGGTTAAAGGTTACCTTTAAAATTGGTTCAATTAGGCTTCGGCCTACACTCTGCTCCTCCTGCAGAGCCTGGGCTCTAGCACCGCCAGTTGGTGCCCGGAAGTGCTGGCTGCACAGAGAAAAACACCCGCCAATGTGTCAGTGGGATTCAGCAACGCCAGCTGTTCCCCTGCTGTGTAGCCGGCAACGTGTCCTGCAAACGCCACGCAGACACAACAGACCTAAAACTGCCTCCAGTGCAGGCTTCGGCCTACACTCTGCTCCCTCTCCTCCTCCTGCTGACCCTGGGCTCTAACACCGCCAGTTGGCACCCGGAAGTGCTGGCTGCACAGAGAAAAACACCAGCCAATGTGTCAGTGGGGTTCAGCAACGCCAGCTGTTCCCCTGCTGTGTAGCCGGCATCGTGTCCTGCAAATGCCACGCAGACGCAACAGACTTCCAAATGCCTCCAGTGCAGGCTTTGGCCTACACTCTGCTCCCCCTGCTGACCCTTTGCTCCAACCCCACTAGTTGGGGCTCTAAGAAGACAAGCTTGAATAGGTCCCCATCCTGGTTCCAGTACCGTCAGCTGGTTCCGGGCAGAGCCTTTGGCTTAGGTGCCTCCCTCTGGGTATCCGAGTTCCACCAACGTCAGGTGGTCCTTGGTAGTGCTTTCAGGCACGGGTACCTCCTGCTTAGTAACCAGGTTCCAGTAACGTCAGCTGGTCCTCGGTAGTTCCATTGGCTCTTGGACCTTCGGGTAGCCATCTTGTACCTTCTGCTACATTTCCAAGTTCAAGACCCTAAAGACGATGACCAGGAAGACCACCCCTAAGATGACGACGACACCAGAGACGACAACCACTGAGATGACGACGACCCTGGAGACGACGACGACATGGGAGACCGAGAAGCAGAAGAACAAGAGGCTGCAGAACAAAGAGCAGAAGAACATTAAGCATAACACTAAATATCAGAGCAAAAGATATTATCCAAATTATAAGCAGAAGAAGACTAAGCAGTGTATGGGGGTGAGTCCGTTCCTCCTCGTGGTGCCCCTGGATAAAGCCTGATGCTGCAGGCCAAACTGAACGCAGACAAATCTAACTCATTTGTGACAGGCAGAACGGAAGGTGTAATCTTCAAACTTTTAGAGATAACAACTACGGGAATGCCTGTCACAAATAAGAATATGATGAAGAAGTTGAATATGAAGAAGAATAATAGTTAAATAAAAAGAATATGAACAATGTAACAAAAAAAAATTATAGGTAGAAGATGAAGAAGAAGGTGAATAAGGTGAAGAAGAACTTGATGTCAAAGATGCTGCTGATGATGAAGAAGAAAGTGTGGGAGAAGTAAAAAAGAGGGTGAAGGGCGTGGAAGTAGTGAAACATCAATATCTGACAAAATAAAAAAAATCTTAACATAGTCAATATCTTTGTAACTCCGAACGCCTTAAAAAAAAATTAAAATTCCTGCTATTCTATTTGATTGGGCTAAACCTCTATGCCTTTAATGTCTCCGCCACCTCCCCCAATACATCCTACATTATTCTTAGTTGTTTTCCTTCATGTAGAATGAACCTACAAGGAAAGAAAGGGTTTATTTTAATTCCAATATTTTCGTCCCATTGACTTGCATTGGTATCGGGTATCGGTATCGGCGAGATCCGATATTTTGCCGGTATCGGCCGATACTTTCCGATACCGATACTTTCCGATATCGGAAGGTATCGCTCAACACTACTTATCAGGCTGCGTTCTGTTGTTTACTTTCAATTAAGGTTTTGTCACTAGGACATTATCATTGCTGTGATTAACTGGCATCTGCTTACTAGTCTGACACCGCCCCTTCTGTGATAAGCAGCTCACTGTCTATAGACAATGTACATAAAGACACCTAAACCGAAAAAATGCCCTCTTGGCCGACAGAGGGCTTACCTCTATGCCATCAAATATATAAACCTATAAAAGATCCGCTGGGTTGAAAAATAAAAAAAACAGATGTAAACAATAAACAGAAAGCAACCGAGCAGAGAGGTACCAAACAAATAGAATAATTTTTTATTATAGTATCAAATACACAAGCATGTAATAATAACAAATAGACAAAAAACTGGTGAAGGGGAAGGCGTGCCAAGAAAACTCTTGTATCTACAGATCCTATTACAGGTTATATGGACTATAAGAAGCGTGACAAAACCTGGGTTACACAACTCGGGACGGTGTTTGGTGAGAAACGGCCAATTGATAAGGACACACATGATGTGAAAGACCTGAAACTGAAAATTAGGGATCTCTTGAAAAAGAGAACAAAGGTGTGGTGGAAC
The DNA here is from genome assembly GCF_051348905.1 of Ranitomeya variabilis. NCBI lineage: Eukaryota > Metazoa > Chordata > Amphibia > Anura > Dendrobatidae > Ranitomeya > Ranitomeya variabilis. Next base: position 81,839,141 of record NC_135238.1, read on the forward strand.
AAGGCTTCCCTTGAACACTACCTACAGAAAGACATTGTTCCAAGAGGTCTATGTGTTCAAATCTTTCCCACCCTGGGCGTGGAGGACTCTTCCTTCACGGCCAGGTGGGAGGAGACCTTAAACAGGTGCTCAAGGACTCTTTTAGAGCTTTTGGTGGGAGTGGATAAAAGGTCTCTTGAGAATCTTGAGAAAGAGATTGAGAGCACGCGGGAACAGATTCATGGTGCTATCTCTAATGAGGAGTGTAAAAAATTTGACTTATTCTTAGAGGAAGAGCTTTCCAAGTGGGAGGTGGAAATACAGAACAATAAAACCAAGAAATATCTACGGGACTTAGAAGATTATCAAAATAACCGTGTATACCGGTGGCATCAGAAATTTCCTAAAAAACACCCCAGATCGTACTCCTTCTCAAGTGTATCTTCTACTTCTGAGGGAGCATGTGGAGACTCTTTTTTAGACAAAGACGGCGGTTCGGGGGCAGTGCCCCGCCCTCCGCAACCGCCCACCCCTACCATCAAGAAGAAAAAACACCATTACAATATGAGAGACAAGAAGGCCAGGAGGTTTTAAAGGTAATCAATCTGTCACAACATTCCCTGAGTACACCGCAATTAGAGGTGTTATCTAGAGGTCTCTCCTTTTCACCGGTGGAGGGCTCTGATAGATTTACTCTGATTAAGGACTTACAACTTTTCGCCAGAAAACTAATTTTTAAAAAATACTTTGCCTCCAAAGTAGACTCTTCTCTGTCCCCGACAGACCTTCAGGTTTTGAGTGACCTGGAGGACTTAGAGGCGGAGAATGTCTGCTCCACTTCTTCCTCGGTCCCCGTGCATCTCCACCGGCGCTCCTTGACCTTTCCGCCCTTGTCCGCCTGCCCGTCAGTGGAGATTTTTGTTAAGCTGGTGAGTAATGAGTTTGATCAACTGGGTACGGACTTTGGTCATGATAATCTATCCCCTCCCCTGAGAAAAGCTATTAAGGAACTAAGAGAAATGAAAGATGTTGTTATCAAGCAGGCGGATAAGGGCGGTAACGTGGTAATTTGGCCGGTCGTTTTGTACGAGGATGAGGCTTTTCGTCAGCTGTTGAGACCAGAGCATTATAGAAAGCTTGACCATATACCTCTGTTGGCTTTCCAACAGAGGTTAAAATCTCTTCTTGATGTGGGTGTGGAATGTTCAGCCATTACCCGTAAGATGAGTGATGCACTCTTTCCTGAATTTCCCGTTGTTCCCACTTTTTACTTGTTGCCTAAGGTTCACAAGGACCCCTCACGCCCACCAGGCAGACCCATTGTCTCGGGTATGGGGGGTCTTTGTGAACCTTCATGTCAATTTATTGACTTTTATTTAAAAAAATGTGTGGAGACCCTTCCATCATTTGTACAGGACACCACCGATGTGTTGAGGAGGCTTGATGGCCTTGTTCTTGAGGAGGACATGTGGCTGGTTACTTGCGACGTGGAGTCCCTGTACACGTCGATAGGCCATGGCCACGGGATGCGGGCTGCAAAATTCTTTTTGGATATGACTAACTTAGGACCGGAACTCATTAATTTTATTTTAGAACTCTTGGAGTTCATTTTGACTCACAATTTTTTTGTGTTCAAGGACCGCCCCTTCCTACAGCTCCAGGGCACAGCTATGGGGGCGTCTTGCGCGCCCTCGTATGCAAATTTGTTCCTGGGGCTGTGGGAGAGGGATGTGGTCCTTGATACACCCGGTCACAGCTCCGTCATCTCGTGGCTACGGTATATCGACGACATTTTCTTCATTTGGCAGGGCTCCACGTCGCATCTGGACACCTTTCTGAACCACCTTAATACCAATACATTCAATATCAGATTGACCTGGAAATACAGCCAAACTTCAATTGATTTTTTGGATTTGGCCGTCTCCAGGTTACCTGATGGTTCGGTAGCCACTGACGTCTTCCGCAAGGGCACGGCCACCAATGCACTTTTACATTTTTCCTCATCTCACCCTCCCAAACTCAAAAGTTCTATACCAATCGGACAGTTTCTGCGTGCGCGCCGAATCTGTTCGGATGAGGATACCTTCCAGAGGCAGGCAGGTGAGCTTACACGTCGGTTTAGAGACAGGGGTTATAAACAGGGTGACATTCAGCGAGGATACTTGCTTGCCCTCAATTCAGACAGACCCTCGCTTTTGGCTGGGTTGCCTAGGAGGTCCCTGGCCAATAATACCTCAGCACCACGGTTTATTACCCAATTTAATTCAAATTGGTCCAAAATCAATGAAATCTTGAGGAAACATTGGCCAGTTCTCCTGACAGATAGTGATCTGTCTAGACAATTGACTTCAAATCCATTAATCACGTGGCGGAGATCTCGTACACTACGTGATACCCTTTGTAGGAGTCATTATGTCCCTCCCAGAACTACTCCTTTTGGTCCCTTTGGCATTTGTTCCAAGGGCCCTCCGTGGGGTTGTTTTACGTGTGGCAGTTGTTCCGCTTGCAGGTACATTTCTAGAACCAAGGAATTCACCAATTCCACCGGTGATACTACATATAAGATCGTACACTACATTACCTGCAACACGGAAGCCATTGTCTACTATGCCAAATGCCCTTGCGATCGTATCTATATTGGGATGACGACAAGGGCATTTAAGGTTCGTGTGCAGGAGCACATCAGGGATATTAAAAACTCCGCTACGTGCTCTGAACCTTCTCAGCTTAAAACGATCCCACGCCATTTCTTTGATGTCCACCACAGTAACCCCAAAGGTTTGAGTTTCCGCGGCATTGACCGTGTATATATGGGGATTCGTGGTGGTAACATCAGGAAAAAACTTCTCCAAAAAGAGACACGTTGGATGGTCAACTTGAACACACTCGCACCGTCGGGCCTTAATGAGGCCATCAGTTTCAGGTCTTTCCTATAAATCCAGTTTGCTTTTAATTTTATGTGTTGGGCTTTCACATATTTTAAGACTTTCTGTTCTTGAGACGCTTTTCTGTGTGTTTTAATACTGTTTACTCAGTTTTTATCTTTTTTCACTTAGCTACTTACTTGTCGTTCCATCTGTGATGCGCTCCGGTCTGTGAGATTCCGTGGTGGACCTTTTCAGGTGGATCATCGTCACATCTATTGGATTTGGAAAAGAGACATTAACCATCGGACCGCTGTTCTACAACACATTTTTTTGGGCCAGATATTTTTCTCGACGAGTGTGTCTGGGAATTTATTCCTGATTTTCCACAACCACCTTTATATTTTTCTTGGACATATTGATTTTTAAGTGCTGCGATTTCTGTGTTTATTGCACAGCAGCACTTTGTTTCCTATACTATTTTCATTACAATTGTATTCATAATCTGCATATACGTTGACTTTGGTATATGATTCTGGTTAGGATATATAATAGTATTTCTTTGGGTTTTTTTGTTTTTTTGTTTTCTTTGTAATTATGTATACATTAACGCTTCTCATTTGTACTATATTCCACTACATACTTTCAGTGTGTGTCCAACTAGTGTTGTATGTAGTCTTCCTCGTTGTGGCTATGGCTCCTCCGTAGTATTAGCTCTATACTTCCCATTTCTGTCCGGCGGCCTCATGGTGCTTGTGGCGTTGTCACGGAGACGGGCGGATATGACGTCTTTCCTGCCCGTGTTCCGTACCGCGCCACTGCACGCGCCGGCCTGATACTTCTGTACCATCTCAGGAGCACACACTGTGCCCCGAACATTGGTCCGTATCTTTATCCACCACGGCTCACCTTCCAGGACTGCGCGCGTCCCACGCATGCGCTGTGGAGCCCCGGGCCGGGTCGGGTGTTTGCGGCGTTACCGTGGAGATGGGCGGAGATGACGTCGGTCCTCCCGCCCATACCCCGTGGTGTGCTGCTGCATCCGCCGGCCGGGTGTCTCTGCATCATGGCGGGTGCGCGCCGATTGGTCCTTGCACCGGGTGTCACCTATACAAATAGCCCGAACCCCCCTACACTAAGCCACGCCTCCTGACGAAGCCTGCAACGGTGAAAGGTGCGTTGAGGCCTTCTCCTGCACACACCACGCCGGAGTCTCTGTCCATCATGTCCCAAGGTAATGTACCGGTTATTTTCTAGCATGCATATATTATGCCTGGGATTGCGGGACAGATGCTAGGTCCATCTTGTATGCCCTCCTTGTAATATGCACAGTATCAGTGGTACATGTTTTGATTGAGCTGTTCTACAACTATGACTTGATATTTTCATTATTACCCTTGCTTTTGGGCATTGGTTGGGCTCTATGTACTGTGCAATATCATTATTTATTTAATTTCAAATTTTTTTCTTGGGTATTTCTCCCGGCGTGGTTGTGGTCAGGTTACCTGGATTTGTTGTGCCTTCCCCCAGCCACTTGTTCACATCTTTTTTAGGCTGGGGCCTTCTTGGCACGCCTTCCCCTTCACCAGTTTTTTGTCTATTTGTTATTATTACATGCTTGTGTATTTGATACTATAATAAAAAATTATTCTATTTGTTTGGTACCTCTCTGCTCGGTTGCTTTCTGTTTATTGTTTACATCTGTTTTTTTTATTTTTCAACCCAGCGGATCTTTTATAGGTTTATATAAATGTACATAAAGAGCCTGGTGTGGGTGGAGACAGCTTTCTCAACTCTGCTGCGTGCTGCATCTAAAAACTCTGATGGTATCACAACTGCTGCACCCAGTAAGCTGTATGATGCATCACTGGATTCAGGGTCTCTTTCTCTACATCATGCTGCAAAGATGAGGCAGCAAAAACCTGCTGATTCCCCTTAAGAATGTCGTGTACAGCTGCCCTTGGATATTGAGTAAAAGTAGAGACTTTCATGTAAAGTTCCCAGATAAAATTAGCCCATTAGTGACTTTTACTGTAGATTTTCATCAGACGCGTACAATTATTTAAAAGAATACATATCATTTTGATATCACCATAACCATAATTAACCATAGGACAAACTTACAGTACCACATTATTTTTACCATGTTGTAAACATAACCTCTGTGGTATAGCGACCCCTGTGGCAGCTAGGGGGCGCTGTGTGTGCTCCTTGAGATATGCATTGAGACATATATATGGTGTGCAAGGACCTGTGGTGATGTCACGCTCACCTGACTAGCCATGTGACAGGTACCTGGGTGTGGTTACACCTATGTAAAGGAGGTGTGTGGAGCACATGGTGGAATGTGAGTATTAGTGGGTAAGTGTCCGTCAGGGTGGAGACACTTCCGTGTGTCCTGGCAGGACACTGTGTGCTGGACAGTCCCAGGTAGGGACAGACATCCTGGAAGCACACAGTGACCATTCCAGGCTGGAGAGCTTGCGTGCTGGACATAGCACGGACGGTTGGTGTTGGAGGCTCCGGCGAGTGGAGTTGTCCTGGAAGCACCTGGAGACCGTAGACCTGGGAGGTCTGTGTTGAGGACCTGGGACTGACCTGAAGTCAGTGTGAGTGAGAAATGTCTGATGGATACCTCTGTGGAGAAGAGGGATCTGGGAAACCTGTGCGGCACCAACAGGTAACGGGAAGGAACCGTGTGACACTGACCGGGGTCAGAGTGAGAGACGTTGTGTATGGGCACCTTGGAGGCCAAGGGGTGTCCAGGAACCCGTAAAGGTTGCCAACGGGTAAAGGTCTGAAAACCGTGTATAATGCTGACCGGGGTAAGAGACGAACTGTGGTAAAGATGAATATATGCAGACTGTGTTTTTGATAGAAAACCGTGCCCAAGTGCTTTGATTCTGCTGCCAAGCGAGTGTTCCCCAAGACATGTAGTAGGCGCTATGCTACACCTCCTTTATGAAAACCCCTATGCAACTGTTTTTATTCTTACAATCCCAGCTCATTTTACATTTTTTCACGTTTGTAGGTCTTCATATGGCAAAATTACTGGTTTGATTCAACATCATCACCTCTATAGAAATTTTGTTTACATTGCTCACTCATTTCATAGCATGATGATTAGAAATGGCCCACCTGTCCTTTGCATGAAAAATAGATTCCTAATTATGTCAAAAACTCAATAACCTCTAGAAAATCAGCACTTACTAGGGAATCCATGATGAAATGGATCTATCTAGTAATAGCATGATCCGGTCATATCTTTCCCCTTATTGATGCAGGTTTAGTTCTATTCACAGTGGTTGCTCTCATTACTGTACGACTTTCTTACAACCCAAACAACCATTTTTTTTTCTCATGGAAAATAGATGGCTGCTATTCAGTCTATTAGCTGTAATGTTGTTAAGTGACTATTTCATGATTTTAATGAGAACTTATTAGGAGTGAATCTGTGAACTGACATCCACTGCTGTGATTTACTGGAGAAATGTTTCCAAGCTTACTGCCGCTCCTAGCATACAGAAATGAGTTTTTCTTGAGAATCTCTTCTGAAATGGTGTATGGAAAATAAATAACGATGTTCATATGATTAGCTGATAATTTGTACAAATATCAACACATGATGGGGCTGTCCAGGTTTAGTAAAAAAATACACTTTTTATCCAATATTTGAGATTAGCCCCTTTCACTTAAGTGTGGATGAACTGCAATTCTAGCACACAGAGAGGTGGCCCTGTTTTTTTTCTATTTTTTTTAAGGCACTAGGGATTATACATTTACACAGTAACATTAACATTAAATAATTTTGGAGTCTCCTAGTGAAGAAGCCACAATCTAACCTATTGGATGTCAGCAATACATCAACAAGACAGCATCTTTTACAGCATTATTGCTCACCCAAACTGGCGTACAACATGGCCGAGTTTTATCTAATGTTTTATCGGATAGTGCCCAATGTTATACTGTGGGGCCGGACAGATCTGCAATTATTTTCTCATGCTGCATCAGAAAACTATCTCAGCATGCTGCAAGTGGCTCGAATATTCAGATTAGGCGCACCCATACAAGTCTATGGGTCGGACTAAACTCGATTTAAGTAAAATACTTTGTCAATAATATTTTTTGGTACAGTGCCTCAACACTTTTAACCCCTTTACGACATTTAATGTACTCATATGTCATGGTTAGATAGGGGTTCCTGATCTTTGACGTATGAGTGCATCTTGGCCATTGTGCGCGGGACGTCAGCGGTATTCACTGAAGCTGCACAGACTCCCCGCCTGACTCGGTGAACTTGACAGCGTGGGAAAATGTTTAGAAACTTTCCCACGCTACAGAATTCATGTCCGGTCAGGCGGGGAGGCTGCGCAGGCAGCTTTTCATGCATTCCTTCATGGTTTACAGCCTGGCCAGTAGCATTAGCACCGCTCCGGGTTGTAAACTATTCAACCCCTTAATATGGATTGCAGCGTGGGATTTGACTGTACGGCAGACAGGTATGGGATATTGTTGCTTTTTTATTTTGCATTTTTTTTACAGAAGAACGAGGGCTTCGCTTGGATTGAGAGTGCAATAAAGATATTAAACCTGTGTGTTTTATTATTTCATTAAAAGACTTTATTCTTAATGTGTGTATTTTTAACCCTTTCATACTATTGGATTAATAATGGATAGATGTATTATTGACACCTCTCCATTATTAACCAGACTTAATGTCACCTTACAATAGCAAGGTGACATTAACCCCTTACTACCCCATATGCCCCTGCCACAGGGCAATGGGAAGAGAGAGGCTAAGTGGCGGAATAAGGGCATCTTACAGATGCGCCTTTCCTGGGTTGGCTGGGGGCAGATGTTTTTAGCCGGGGGGGGGGGGGAGGGCAATAACCATGGTCCCTCTCTAGGCTATTAATATCTGCCCTCAGTCACTGGCTTTCTCACTCTGGTGGAGAAAATTGCGCATTAGCCCACGCCAGTTTTTTCTGTGAATTAATCCCTTAATTTAACACCTACAGCTCCAAAATTTTACACACACACACACACACACACACACACACACACTACTAACATTATTGGTGAGGGACATATAAAATAATAAAATAATCAGCTACAAAACATTACCATATGTCACGGTTTGCATGTTTATAACATGTTCGAAGATTATGATGCCAAAACGTTAGGCGTTTCCACTATTTTGTCCAACCCCTGTATATATATATGTGTCGCACTGACAAATATATATATATATATATATATGACTGTATATATCTTTTCATGAATATTTGAGCCCATGGATTCATTATATGTCCATTTTGCAAGCCAGCGAGAAAATCTCGCCATACGGATGTCACACGGATGTCACATGGATGCTTACATGCGAGAAAATCGCATCCTCGCACTGCACATGGATGACATATGGATCACTGTTCAGGGAACATTTCTGCGATTCTCGTCCGTGTAAAACCGACCGTTTTTTTATACGTTGTGTGTGACGCCGGCCTGACTTGAAGAATAAAACTGCCTGATCACTTTGATCGTACGTGAATAGCATAAAAAAACAACAAAAAGCTATTCCTGAATTGCAGGTTTTTGTTCATTCTGCATCCCAAAAATCAGAGTAGAAAGTTATCAAAAAATGTTAAAAATTGTACCAATACAGACGTGAACTCGTCTAGAAAAAAACAAGCCCCCACATGATTCTGTTGGCAGAATAATAGAAAAATTATAGTTGTCAAAATATGGTGGTGAGGCAAAAACTTGTTTTTGAAAAAAAAAGCGTTTTCTAGTGTGTGACAGCAGCCAAGCATAAAAACTCATTGTAGATCTGGTCGTTGTAATCTCACTGACCCAAAGAATAAAGTCAAATAATCACTTATACCGCACGAGGAACTGCTTAAAAAATAAATAAAACCAATTCTTCACTGTTGATTTGTTCCATGTGTTTCGCCATTCGTGGAAAATGGCTATAACTGTGGTAAACTGGAGTCACGAACTTTAGAAATGGCTTTATAACATTTTCCAGACTGATAGATCTCAATTACTTTGTTTTTCATTTGTTCCAGAATTTCTTTTGCTTGTGGCATGATTTCTAGCTTTTGAGGATCTTTTAGTCTACTTTACTTTGTCTAGCAGGTCCTATTTATGTGATCTCTTGATTGAGGACAGGTGTGGCAGTAATCAGGCCTGGGTGTGGCTAGGGAATTTGAACTCAGCTTCGCAAAGATGGGATAAACTACAGCTAATTTATGTTTTAAGGTGTGGTAAATCACTCTTTCACACAGGGCCCTGTGGGTTTTGATTTCTTTTTCCCTTAATAATAATAAATTTTGTGATTACTTGTGTTATCTTTATCTAATATTTAAATTTGTTTGGTGATCAGAAACACTCAAGTTTGACAAACATGCAAAAGAATAGGAAATCAGGAAGGGGCAAACACTTTTTCACACAACTGTATATACAGGGTGGGCCATTTATATGGATATACCTAAATAAAATGGGATTGGCTGGTGATATCCACTTCCTGTTTGTGGCACATTAGTACATGGGAGGGGGGAAACTTTTCAAGATGGGTGGTGACCATGGCGGCCATTTTGAAGTCGGCCATTTTGGATCCAACTTAATTTTTTTCAGTGGGAAGAGGGTCATGTGACTCATCAAACTTATTGAGAATTTCACAAGAAAAACAATGGTGTGCTTGGTTTTAAGTAACTTAATTCTTTCATGAGTTATTTACAAGTTTATGACTATGACAAGTTTATCACTGTTCAGGAACTTTTCTGCGTATCTCGGCCATAAAAAACGGACTGTATTTTTATACGTTAGGTCTGACCCCAGCCTTACTCCGTAGAAATTGCACTACACATTGTATGTTTCCTTTTTTTCCTGATACCCTTATTAAAAATTTGGGGCTAAAGCAACATTTTTGTGGGAAAAAAATAGATTTTTTATTTGCACAGCTTAACATAAAATTCTGTGAAGCAACTGTGAATTGAAAGTGATCACCACACCTCTAGATAAACTCCTTGAGGGCTGTAGTTTCCAAAATTGGGTTACTTGTGGGTAGTTTTCACTGTTTAGGCACAACAGGGGCTCTGCAAACGCAACACGGCATCTGCGATCTATTCCAACCAATTTGACTCTTCAAAAGCTGAATGCTACTTCCTCTCCGAGCTCTGCTGTGCACTCAAGCAGCAGTTTTCTGTCATATTTGTGGTATCGGTGTACTCAGGAGAAACTTCACAACAAATTGTATGGTCCATTTTCTCATGTTATCCTTTTGAAAATGCAAAATTTGGGGCTAAACCATTTTTTTTGTGGGAAAAAGGGTTAATAAACTTGAAAGTGGTTTTGAGCACATGGTCTCCAACTCGAAACTCTGTTGCTCCTGATGGGGTCTTCTCTGCATGTTCTAGCTCCAGTAATCTGGTCTGGACCAACCGGTGTAAGGTCTGTAGGTGGTGCCGATGTTCCCAAACACAGGAGGACACCCCCATCCTTGGGTAGTCCTCTTCAGGGTCCAATGCCAACTCGGTGGTTCCCTTTCCTTCTCGGCTGAACAGAAGAGAATAAGGTGTATATCCCGTGGTTCGATGTACTCGGGTATTATATACCCACACCAGTTCAGAAATGTACTCTGGCCACTGGGCCTTCCGATCTTTCTCTAGAGTTCTTAGCATCTGAATCAGCATACGGTTAAAATCATTCACAGGCACCATTACCTTGAGGATGGTACAGTGTGGTGCGGGACTTATCAATCTGGTACAGGCAATGCAATTCATCCTTTACTCTTCCCAAGAAACAAGCTCCTTGATTTTGAGTGAATTCTCTTTGGACACCCATAGGGTTGGATGAAGTTCTTATATAATGCATATGCAGCAGACTCTGCAGTCTGATCCCGGGTCGGAGTCACCACGGCAAACTTTGTGAAGTGATCCACCATTACCAGGCAATGTTCATAGCCCTGATGAGCTGGGTCAATGGTCAGGTAGTCTATTGTAAAGAGTTCCAGAGGAGGGGAGGTTACAATGGACTGTATGGAAGCTTTCTGCTCTGGCAGGTCAGCCAGTTCACATGTCCGGCACATTCTATAGGCCTCGTCCCATTTCGTCCTCAACTGGGGATGGAAGATGAACCGTTGAAGCCACTTGAATGTTTTCTCTGCACCAAAGTGGGCTCCTTGTTCGTGTGCAGCGACAGCAATTTCAGACAATGACATTGTTGGAATGAGGACTTGCCAGGTCACATTTGGCTCAGTACGCAGTTGCGTTTTCCGATATAGTAAGCCGCTTTTCATCCGTAGCTGTTCCCATTGTCGTAGGGTCCGCAATGCCTCCAGTGACAAAGTATTTCTCTCTGTCGAGCTGGGGAGTCTCTGAGAAGCCACACACTGTCTCAATAAAGCCAGTTTGCTTTCTTCCTGCTGAAGCTGAACCCACTCATCTCGAGTTCATCCCAGCATGCCATCTTGGACTGAGGTATGTATCTGCCCCTGGGTTGCCACCACCATCCTGGTGGACCTCCGAAATCTAGGGACCTCTTCATTCTCTAGCTCTTCATCTCCGTCCCACTTGGGTCTGGTACTCTTCCTCCTGGACAGGGCATCGGCATTGGTATTTTCTGCCCCCCTTTTGTAGGCGACCTTATAGCGGAATTTCACCATTCTGGCTACCCATCGCTGTTCTAAGGCCCCCAGTTTTGCATTCTCCAGGTGCGCAAGCGGGTTGTTATCAGTACGCACCAACACTTCGAAGCCGGACAGATATTCCGCAAATCTCTCCATCATAGCCCACACCAACTCCATCAGCTCAAACTTGAAAGAACTGTAATTGTCCAGATTGCATTTGGAATCATGTAGGGACCGACCCGCATAAGTGATCATCTTCTTTCTTCTGTCCTGCATCTCTGACAATACAGCCACAAGTCCCAGCAGATTCCTGTCAGTGTGGAGAACGAATGGTTGAGAGAAATCTGCGTAAGCCAGGATAGGAGCTTCGGTGAGTGCCTTTTTGAGATCTTGAAAGGCCTCTTCTTGGGGCTCCTGCCAACAGATCTTCCAGTTCTTGGCACCAGAGGGTACCTTTTTCAACAGTTTCTGTAAGGGCTTTGCTTGGCGAGCGAAATTCTTCACAAACTGCCTTTCACGGTCTCTGGAGTGGGCCGTTCTTGAATTATGGCGATCTTCTCTCTGGAGGGTTCCACCTCTTTGGCAGAAACGACATGGCCCAGGTATTCAATTTGTGTGCGGAACAAATGGCACTTCTGGGGCTTCACCTTTAGTCCGTGCTTCTGAAGGCGGGCCAACACTTGTGAATGTAGCTGCAAAGACTATAATGTCATCCAGTTAGAAGAGCATCGATTCAAAGTTCAAATCCCCTAGACCTCTCTCCATGAGATGTTGAAAAGTTCTGGGAGCGTTGGCTAGGCCGAACTGCATGCGATTGAACTTGTACAGACCCATGGGGATAATGAAGGCAGTCTTTGCTCGATCTTGTTCAGACATCGGGACCTGCCAGTAGCCACTGGTGAGGTCCTGTGTAGAGAAGAACCTGGCATTCCCCAGAGCAGACAGGGATTCCTAAATTCGGGGTAGCAGGTATGAGTCCCTCACTGTACAGGCGTTGAGTTTTTGGTAATCCACACAAAAATGCAAGCTGCCATCTTTCTTTCGTACCAACACAATTGGGGCAGCCCATGGACTCTGGTTCTCCCGGATCACACTGGCCTGCAACATCTGATTCAACATGCTCTTCACTTCCTGGTACAACTGTGGGGGAATTTGCTGGTAACGCTTCCGTATGGGCGCGGTGCTTCCAGTTGGTATTTCGTGCATAATGGCCATGGTGCAGCCAAAATCATCTTCATGGAGGGCAAAGACTTCCTTATACTTTCCCAGCAGGGCTTCTACCAGTTGCACCTGAGCGGGTTCAAGTTCGGCCAGTTCAGCGCACATTTGTTCCAATATGGGTCGGCCCTCCTTGATGTAACGAGGTTCTGACACTGAAATGGAGTTCACTGACACAGTCCAGGGGTTTCCAGGTTGTACCTATAATTTCACTGTTTGAGGGGGCATTACTTCTTCAGGTAGGTTCATTATTCAGGCCACCACACTTCTGGGAACAACAGTAATGTCCTGATCTACTAAGTTAATGCACCGCACCGGAACAGTTCCTTCCATTACAATGGCCAACGTATGAGCCACTAGGAGTTCAGAAGAGGATGGTTCCATTTGGATCTCAACCCCCTCCAGAGGGACACAAGCACGAGTGGGCAGGGACAGCACTGTTTGTCCTGGTGGAAGAACAATTTTGGTGGAGGTAGGAACAATTACTTTTCCTAACACTCCTCCCTCATAGTTAGACTCCTGTACTTGTGCCACTTGTGCTAGTTGTTGGAAAATTCTTCTCTGTGGTGTATGTGGGCCCCACTGTTTCAGAGTCTCGTTAGAGGGGTCTCTGAGGAGAAGGCTTCCAAACTCCTTCAGCATATTCATCCCCAAGGTGACAACGGGTCCATAATTCACCTCTCCCTGTGTCAGTACCACGCCTTTCTGGCCAAGGTCTTTCCCACAGATAGACACTTGCATCCATACCACCCCTGCGACCGGGATGGGTAGTGGTTGGCCGCCATTAACTTTGTCTCAGAGCCCCATTCAGGCCGGTTTCCCTGGGGAAAATGTTGCTGGTAATAAGCCTCTGGCATCATTGTCACCTGCGAGCCCGTGTCCACCAGGTATTGCACTGCACATCTGTCCATTTCTGCCCATATCAGGAGGCAGGTTGACACTAAACTTGTGGGACTTCCACTACTCTTCCTCACCTGTTCTGGTTCTGGGCGGCGTCCCCTAAGCTCGGAGCCCTGTAGTTTAATGGGCGATGAGACATCACTCTTCCACGGTGAGTGTACTCCCGTGCAATGTGTTCGCTCTCTCCGCAGTTGTAACAAGTGATGAGCCTAGGCTGGTGAAATATTCTGGAGTCCCAGTGGGGCTCCGGACATTCACTGTCCTCTGAAGAATTACTGGAAGCCTCTGTTTTACTCTTGATGTCAGCCAGTTCTACTTTCACACTCAGAAGTTCTCTCCTCAGTTCTTCCGCTCATTGGGGTTCAGCAATGGCATTTACAGACACCCCCACACTCTGGACCTTCCCCACTGGGACTGTCACCCCCTGCTCCTGTTCCCGCATGCGTGCCTCACTCCCTACTTCAGGGAAAGTTATTTGGGGGTTCACCCGTACATGTTCTCGCAGGGCTTGTTTTGGCAGCACGTCTCCCAAACCTGTCACTAGGAGGTCTCGTAACATTATGTCTGTGGTCCTAATCCCCTGCCTTCTTTCCTAATAATTGCAGTGTGTAGCTCTTGCAATGCATTCATATATTGGGTCACGGTCTCTCGCTCCTTCTGCCTCCTACGAAATAGACATGTTCTCAGTTCCCCTACATCTGTGGGGTCCCCGTGAGTCTCCTCCAAGATCTGCAGCACCTTATTAAAGGTATCTCGGTCTTGTGGGGTCCGTAACATTACTGAATCCCTGGCTTTTCCATCCAGTGCTATAATGGTCACCTCAGCCTCCAGCACAGGGGTCATGGGGTGCATTCTCATCATGCCTCTAAGGCGCTCAGTCCAGCGCCACAGCATAGTGTTGCTCCCCGTGAACTTAGACAAATTGCTCAGCATGGCCCCAAGGAAAGGCTAGTCCTGGGGCCAACTCCAACTGCTTGGTCTGCTGCCTGCATACTATTGGACTGCATCCTGCTGACTACGCCAAGTGTAGGGTGCTAGCAGGTGCGTAGGATGCAGTGACACACAGAAAGCAGAGTAAGCGATATCAGGTTCTTTATATAAATAAACAGTAATGGTACAATCAGGGGGTAAAAGATGTAGATTGGAGGATGGGGAAAGTTAAATGCAATAGAACAGGTTAACTTATCAGTCTCTGTGCGCTGGAGGAAGGTGGCTGGAAGATCCCTTGGCAGCGCCCCTGGTGGTGCGAGATGTCTCCGATCCGGTCCCGCAGATGAGCGATGATGAATCCTCCTGGTTCTTCGGCACGTGATCTCTTGATTCGTGCACATGGTGGAGTAGAGGTGATGGTCAGCATCACAGCAGAAGAAGCTGAAACTTCAGTAGGCAAGGCCGCAGTATAAGCACACAGTCCAGAGGACACAGCCACGGGCACAGTTCGGTCCTTAGCAGGCACCACGAGGATGGAACTAAGCGGTGCCTCCGCGATGGTGAGCTGAGCCAAGGTATGCACTACTTCTTGGTCACTACCCGATGTGGATGTCTTACTAGGCTCAGGGTAGTCTGTGTCAGCAGTCTTACTAGGCTGGTGCTCAGTCAAAGCTAGCTGGTGTGGGTCCGTCGAGAGGGAGTCAACCATCTCATTGCTCACAGGCTCGTTCCCCGCCAAGAGTCCCGCCTTCCGGCTCAGACTCCTATTTATGTCAGACCCGCCCCCATCAGTCAGGTGCCCTGAACTGCTCTGGTCAGGAATCTCTTTCCCCTGAACTAATGGTGACAGCCCCAACCGTTCCGGCCCAGACACGCAAGGGGGACCGTTATCTTGGTTCTCCTCCCTACAGCAGCACCACCCAGATCTGCACACAGCCTCTCTCTGGTGCAGTACGTATGTTGCTGATGACATGGATTTGATTCAGAGCATTTGTCAGCATGCCTTCTCCTCTATTTTATACTGTTTGTATGAAAGATGTACATTTTATACAGAGAAAACAAAATGAGGTTCCTATAGAAGCCCATTCTTCTGAATAAATGTCTTGGGTAGGCATTGTTGTAATCTTTATAGACATGTAGAAATATGGCTACCAAAGTGCAATAGGCAAGACCTACAAGAATCCAAAGCACCGGGTATCTTCCTTCCACAAAAATATTTTTATTGACCTCTGTGTACACACAAGAAAGTTACCAATGTTTCAGCCACACAGGGCCTTTGTCAAGTCTAGAAAAATATTTCATTGTCAAATAACACAAGACAGAAAGTATTTATAGTGAATCAGCCATGGACCGCTCCCCTTAGTTCCTACTGTTGGTCCAACCTCATTTAACATAGAGACACTACTAGAAGAATTAAAATCAGTATAAAATGCATAAAATAGAAAACATCAAAAGTCACTGATTGAATGGTAATCAATAGGGTTGAGCGACTTTTGCTTTTTTAGGATCGAGTCGGGTTTCCTGAAACCCGACTGCCTCGAAAGTCGGATTGTCTGAAATCGGCCGATTATTGTGAAAAGTCGGGGAGCCGACCGAAACACGAAACCCAATGCAAGTCAATGGGGATTTTTTTTCTCTCTCTCTCTCTCTCTCTCTCCTCCGTCCCTGCAAAGTTTGTGTTTCACTGTGCAAATCGCTATATCCCAAGCGTTAAGATGGTGGTTTTACCCCCTGTGACGCCGCACAAAGCAAGCCAGAACCTATGTCATCACGCTGCCCACACTCCTTCATTGGCTGAAAAAATGGCGGGGAAAGCGTCATATGAAACGCGACTTTGGCGCGAAGATCGCCGACCGCATGGCCGATCCCACAGTGGGATCGGGTCGGGTTTCATGAAACCCAACTTTGCTGAAAGTCGGCGACTTTTGAAAATGTCCGATCCATTTCGCTCAACCCTAGTAATCAATAAATATACAATTCTAGATTAAGATGAAACACGGGGACAATCCCAACTCACCATATATCAAGTTAAAAGAATGACATTTGTTATTACATCCAGGGCCGTATTTGCTACTAGGCACTTGAGGGCACGTGCCTAGGGCGGGAACAAGCTGGGGGGCGGCACCTGAGCAAGGGTTTTTTTTTTGTTTTGTATTTTTTTTTAATACTAGACCAGGCTGTCTTCCTGAAGACAGGGGACGGCAGAGCGGCAGCCAGAACACGCAGTGCTGGTGCCGACTCTCCCTACTCCCCCTGCTGAGACACAGTGACCCCCTGCTCACAGCGTCACTGGTGCCGGCCGGAATGTGACTGCTGAGGTGGAGCGGCGGCGCCCTGTGTCCCGACCCTGGGTCCTGGACTCACATTCACATTGCTGGCCTGGAGGACTCGCAGACAGTAGAGCAGTACATACACTGTAAGTAGTGTACTGTCTCTGTCTGTAATGATCTCCCTCCTTGCTCCTGCCCGCACGCTGCCTGCTGCACGGCTGCTCACCCCTTCCCTCAGATTCCTCAGCATCGTTTCTGCCTGTAGTGCCTGAGGCTGGAAGAGCCATGAAAACACAGTCAGCAGCCCTTGATGTTTGATCTTTGCTCCCGGCAGACGGACCCAGAGAGTGAGTGGTGGGGTATAATTCACCCCCACTCACTCTATCTGGGTCCTGGGAGCAAACATTGCCAGTGCTGATGTGTGTGTGTGTCTGTGTGTGTATGCGCAGAGCTGTATGTATGTGTGTCAGTGCGGTGCTGTGTGTGTGTGTGTGTGTGGGGGCAGCGAGCTGTATGTGTGTGCGGGCAGCGGAGCTTTATGTGTGTGCGGGCAGCAGAGCTGTGTGTGTGTGGGGGCAGCGAGCTGTATGTGTGGGGGCAGCGAGCTGTATGTGTGTGTGGGCAGCGAAGCTTTATGTGTGTGCGGGCAGCGGAGCTGTGTGTGTGTGGGGGCAGCGGAGCTGTATGTGTGTGGGGGCAGCAGAGCTGTATATGTGTGGGGGCAGCGGAGCTGTATGTGTGTGTGTGCGCAGAGCTGTGTGTGTGGAGCTGTATGCATGTGGGAGCAGCGGAGCTGTATGTGTGTGCGGGCAGCAGAGCTGTATGTGTGTGCGGGCAGCGGAGCTGTATGTGTGTGGGGGCTGCGGAGCTGTATGTGTGTGCGGGCAGCAGAGCTGTATGTGTGTGGGGGCAGCGGAGCTGTGTGTGCGGGCAGCAGAGCTGTATGCGTGTGGGGGCAGCGGAGCTGTATGCGTGTGGGGTCAGCGGAGCTGTATGCGTGTGGGGGCAGCGGAGCTGTATGCGTGTGGGGGCAGCGGAGCTGTATACGTGTGGGGGCAGCGGAGCTGTATGTGTGTGGGGGCAGCGAAGCTGTATGTGTGCAGAGCTGTGTGTGCGTGTGTGTGTGGGCAGCGGAGCTGTATGTGTGTGTGTGTGCGGAGCTGTGTGTGTGGAGCTGTATGTATGTGTGTGGAGCTGTATGCGTGTGGGGGCAGCGGAGCTGTATGTGTGTGCGGGCACCGGAGCTATATGTGTGTGGGGGCTGCGGAGCTGTATGTGTGTGCGGGCAGCGGAGCTGTATGTGTGTGGGGGCAGCGGAGCTGTATGCGTGTGCGGGCAGCGGAGCTGTATGTGTGTGGGGGCAGCGGAGCTGTATGCGTGTGGGGGCAACGGAGCTGTATGTGTGTGGGGGCAGCAGAGCTGTATGTGTGCAGAGCTGTGTGTGTGTGCGGGCAGCGGAGCTGTATGTGTGTGCGCAGAGCTGTGTGTGCGGAGCTGTGTGTGCGGAGCTGTATGTATGTGTGTGGAGCTGTATGTGTGGCGGCGCTATATGTGTGTGTATGTGCAGAGCTGTGTGTGTGCGTGGAGCTGTATGTATGTGTGTGTCTGTAGGGTGCTGTGTGTGCAGAGCTGTATGTGTTTGGGGCTGTATGTGTGTGTCTGTAGGGTGCTGTGTGTGCGGAGCTGTATGTGTGTGGGGCTGTATGTGTGTGTGTGGGCAGCAGAGCTGTATGTGTGCGTGCGCGCAGAGCTGTGTTATGGACCTGGTGGTTAGGTGCACCTGGAATGACCTGATGGTTAAACTAGAAGACAGGACGAGCTCTGGGAAGTGGGAACTCTGCTGACCGCAAATCCTAATCCTATAACACACACACTAGAAATAGCCATGGAGCGTACCTAACTCTCCCTAGATGCCTCTTCACAGCCTAAGAGCTAACTACCCCTAAAGATAGGAAAATAAGCCTTACCTTGCCTCAGAGAAAATTCCCCAAAGGTAAAGGCAGCCCCCCACATATATTGACTGTGAGTTAAGAGGAAAGTCACAAACACAGGAATGAAACAGGTTTCAGCAAAGGAGGCCAGACTTACTAGATAGACTGAGGATAGGAAAGGGATCTATGCGGTCAGCACAAAAAACTACAAAAAGCCACGCAGAGTGTGCAAAAAGACCCCCGCACCGAGTCATGGTGCGGAGGTGCCACTCTGCAACCCAGAGCTTCCAGCTAGCAAGGCAATATCATGTTAGCAAGCTGGACAGAACTTAGCAAGTACTAAGAAATATATTCAGTACACAATGAACAACAAATGAACTAGCAGGGACTTAGCTTCTGCTGGAGTAGACAGGTCATCAGAAAGATCCAAGAGAGATCTGAACCAGTGCTAATACATTGACAGCTGGCATAGAGTAACGATCTGAGTGGAGTTAAATAGAGAAGCCAACCCAGCCGCAAATGAGGGCAGCTGAGGAAGCAACCTCAGAACCAGCAGTTCCACTCACAGCCACCAGAGGGAGTCCACGGACAGAACTCGCCGAAGTATCATTCATGACCACAGGAGGGAGTTCAAGAACGGAATTCACAACAGTACCCCCCCCTTGAGGAGGGGTCACCGAACCCTCACCAGAGCCCCCAGGCCGATCAGGACGAGCCAAATGAAAGGCACGAACCAACTCGGCTGCATGGACATCGGAGGCAAAAACCCAGGAATTATCCTTCTGACCATAGGCCTTCCATTTGACCAGGTACTGAAGTTTCCGTCTCGAAATACAAGAATCCAAAATCTTCTCCACCACATATTCCAACTCCCCCTTGACCAACACCGGAGAAGGAGGGTCAATGGAGGGAACCATAGGCGCCACATATCTCCGCAACAACGACCTATGGAACACATTATGGATGGCAAAAGAAGCCGGAAGGGCCAAACAAAACGACACAGGATTGAGAATTTCAGAAATCCTATAAGGACCAATGAAACGAGGCTTAAACATAGGAGAAGAAACCTTCATAGGGACATGACGAGACGACAACCAAACCAAATCCCCTACACGAAGTCGGGGACCAACACAGCGATGGCGGTTGGTGAAACGTTGAGCCTTCTCCTGGGACAATGTCAAATTGTCCACTACATGAGTCCAAATTTGCTGCAACCTGTCCACCACAGAATCCACACCAGGACAGTCCGAAGGCTCAACCTGCCCTGAAGAAAAACGAGGATGAAAACCAGAATTACAAAAAAAAGGCGAAACCAAGGTAGCCAAACTGGCCCGAGTATTAAGGGCGAACTCAGCCAATGGCAAGGTCACCCAATCATCCTGATCAGCAGAAACAAAGCATCTCAGATAGGTCTCCAAAGTCTGATTAGTTCGTTTGGTTTGGCCATTTGTCTGAAGATGGAAAGCCGAAGAGAAAGACAAATCAATGCCCATCTTAGCACAAAAGGACTGCCAAAACCTTGAAACAAACTGGGAACCTCTGTCTGACACGATGTTCTCCGGAATGCCATACAAACGAACCACATGCTGGAAAAATAGTGGAACCAAATCAGAGGAGGAAGGTAATTTAGGCAAGGGTACCAAATGGACCATCTTAGAGAAGCGATCACAAACCACCCAGATGACCGACATCCTTTGAGAGACAGGGAGATCTGAAATAAAATCCATGGAAACATGCGTCCAAGGCCTTTTCGGGACTGGCAAGGGCAAAAGTAACCCACTGGCACGAGAACAGCAGGGCTTGGCCCGAGCACAAGTCCCACAAGACTGCACAAAAGAACGCACATCCCGTGACAAGGAAGGCCACCAAAAGGACCTAGCCACCAAATCTCTGGTACCAAAAATCCCAGGATGACCAGCCAACACCGAACAATAAACCTCAGAGATAACTCTACTAGTCCATCTATCATGGACAAACAGTTTTTCTGCTGGACAACGGTCAGGTCTATCAGCCTGAAACTCCTGCAGCGCCCGCCGCAAATCAGGTGATATGGCAGACAGAATTACCCCCTCTTGGACAATACCAGCCGGCTCAGGAACTCCCGGGGAATCAGGCACAAAACTCCTTGAAAGGGCATCGGCCTTCACATTCTTAGAACCCGGAAGGTATGAAACCACAAGATTGAAACGGGAGAAAAACAGCGACCATCGAGCCTGTCTAGGATTCAACCGCTTAGCAGACTCGAGATAAGTCAGATTTTTGTGATCCGTTAAGACCACTACGCGATGCTTGGCTCCCTCAAGCCAATGTCGCCACTCCTCGAACGCCCACTTCATAGCCAACAACTCCCGATTGCCAACATCATAATTACGCTCAGCAGGCAAAAACTTTCTAGAAAAGAAAGCACATGGCTTCATCACAGAGCCATCAGAAGATCTTTGAGACAAAACAGCCCCTGCTCCAATCTCAGAAGCATCAACCTCGACCTGAAAAGTGAGCGAAACATCTGGCTGACACAACACAGGGGCCGAAGAGAAACAATGTTTCAACTCCCGAAAAGCCTCAACGGCCGCAGAGGACCAATTCACCACATCAGCACCTTTCTTGGTCAAATCAGTCAACGGTTTAACAACACTAGAAAAATTAGCGATGAAGCGACGGTAAAAACTAGCAAAGCCCAAGAATTTCTGAAGGCTCTTCACAGATGTAGGCTGAGTCCAATCATAAATGGCCTGAACTTTAACAGGATCCATCTCGATAGTAGAAGGGGAAAAAATGAAACCCAAAAAGGAAACCTTCTGAACTCCGAAGAGACATTTAGACCCCTTCACAAACAAAGAATTAGCACGAAGAACCTGGAACACCATTCTGACCTGCTTCACATGAGACTCCCAATCATCCGAAAAGACCAAAATATCATCCAAATATACAATAATTAATCTATCCAAATACTTTCGGAAGATGTCATGCATAAAGGACTGAAACACAGATGGAGCATTAGAAAGCCCGAATGGCATCACCAGGTACTCAAAATGGCCCTCGGGCGTATTAAATGCTGTTTTCCATTCATCGCCCTGTTTAATACGCACCAGATTATACGCCCCTCGAAGATCTATCTTGGTGAACCAACTAGCCCCCTTAATCCGAGCAAACAAATCAGACAGTAAAGGCAAAGGGTACTGAAATTTGACCGTGATTTTATTGAGAAGGCAGTAATCTATACAAGGTCTCAGAGAACCATCCTTCTTGGCCACAAAAAAGAACCCTGCTCCCAACGGTGACGATGACGGGCGAATATGCCCTTTCTCCAAGGACTCCTTTATATAACTCCGCATAGCGGCGTGTTCCGGCACAGACAAATTGAAAAGTCGTCCCTTAGGAAATTTACTACCAGGAATCAAATTAATAGCACAATCACAATCCCTATGAGGAGGTAGGGCACTGGATTTGGGCTCATCGAATACATCTCGGTAATCCGACAAAAACTCAGGGACTTCAGAAGGAGTAGAAGGAGAAATTGACAACAACGGAACGTCACCATGTACCCCTTGACAACCCCAACTGGACACAGACATTGATTTCCAATCCAATACTGGATTATGGACCTGTAGCCATGGCAAACCCAACACGACCATATCATGCAAATTATGCAACACCAAAAAGCGAACATCTTCCTGATGTGCAGGAGCCATGCACATGGTCAACTGAGTCCAGTACTGAGGCTTATTCTTGGCCAAAGGCGTAGCATCAATTCCCCTTAATGGAATAGGATACTGCAAGGGCTCCAAGAAAAAACCACAGTGCCTGGCAAACTCTAAGTCCATCAAATTCAAGGCAGCGCCTGAGTCCACAAATGCCATAACAGAGTATGACGACAAAGAGCAAATCAGAGTAACGGACAAAAGAAATTTAGGCTGTACAGTACCAATGGTGACGGACCTAGTGAACCGCTTAGTGCGCTTAGGACAATCAGAGATAGCATGAGTGGGGTCACCACAGTAAAAACACAGCCCATTCTGACGTCTG
Source organism: Ranitomeya variabilis (assembly GCF_051348905.1). Classification (NCBI taxonomy): domain Eukaryota; kingdom Metazoa; phylum Chordata; class Amphibia; order Anura; family Dendrobatidae; genus Ranitomeya; species Ranitomeya variabilis. The sequence goes on from NC_135238.1 coordinate 81,861,885, forward strand.
TGTTCTTGACATTCAGCTCTGGTCAAAGTCCTATCACATTGCATAGGCTCAGGCCTCTGCTCAGAGGACACCGCCAAATGGCGCACAACCTTGCGTTCACGCAAGCGCCGATCGATCTGAATGGCCAAGGACATTGATTCATTCAGACCAGCAGGCGTAGGAAACCCCACCATAACATCCTTAAGGGCTTCAGAAAGACCTTTTCTGAAAATTGCTGCAAGGGCACACTCATTCCACTGAGTAAGCACAGACCACTTTCTAAACTTCTGGCAATATACCTCTGCTTCATCCTGACCTTGACACAAAGCTAGCAAGATTTTCTCTGCCTGATCCACAGAGTTAGGTTCGTCATAAAGCAATCCAAGCGCCAGAAAAAACGCATCTACATTAAGCAATGCAGGATCTCCTGGCGCAAGGGAGAATGCCCAGTCTTGTGGGTCGCCACGTAACAAAGAAATAATGATTTTTACTTGCTGAATGGGGTCACCAGAGGAGCGGGGTTTCAAAGCAAGAAACAGTTTACAATTATTTTTGAAATTCAGAAATTTAGATCTTTCTCCAAAAAACAAATCAGGAATTGGAATTCTAGGCTCTAACATAGGATTCTGAACTACATAATCTTGAATGCTTTGTACCCTCACAGTGAGGTGATCAACACAAGAGGACAGACCTTGAATGTCCATATCTACACCTGAGTCCTGAACCACCCAGAGGTTAAGGGGAAAAGAAAGACAAAACACACTGCAGAGAAAAAAAAATGGTCTCAGAACTTCTCTTATCCCTCTATTGAGATGCATTAACACTTTGTGGGCCAGCTGTACTGTTATGGACCTGGTGGTTAGGTGCACCTGGAATGACCTGATGGTTAAACTAGAAGACAGGACGAGCTCTGGGAAGTGGGAACTCTGCTGACCGCAAATCCTAATCCTATAACACACACACTAGAAATAGCCGTGGAGCGTACCTAACTCTCCCTAGACGCCTCTTCACAGCCTAAGAGCTAACTACCCCTAAGGATAGGAAAATAAGCCTTACCTTGCCTCAGAGAAAATTCCCCAAAGGTAAAGGCAGCCCCCCACATCTATTGACTGTGAATTAAGAGGAAAGTCACAAACACAGGAATGAAACAGGTTTCAGCAAAGGAGGCCAGACTTACTAGATAGACTGAGGATAGGAAAGGGATCTATGCGGTCAGCACAAAAAACTACAAAAAGCCACGCAGAGTGTGCAAAAAGACCTCCGCACCGACTCACGGTGTGGAGGTGCCACTCTGCAACCCAGAGCTTCCAGCTAGCAAGGCAATATCATGTTAGCAAGCTGGACAGAACTTAGCAAGTACTAAGAAATATATTCAGTACACAATGAACAACAAATGAACTAGCAGGGACTTAGCTTCTGCTGGAGTAGACAGGTCATCAGAAAGATCCAAGAGAGATCTGAACCAGTGCTAATATATTGACAGCTGGCATAGAGTAACGATCTGAGTGGAGTTAAATAGAGAAGCCAACCCAGCTGCAAACGAGGGCAGCTGAGGAAGCAACCTCAGAACCAGCAGTTCCACTCACAGCCACCAGAGGGAGTCCACGGACAGAACTTGCCGAAGTATCATTCATGACCACAGGAGGGAGTTCAAGAACGGAATTCACAGCAGAGCTGTATGTGTGTGCGGAGCTGTGTGTGTGCAGAGCTCTGTGTGTGTGCGGGCAGCGGAGCTGTATGCATGTGTGTGCGCAGAGCTGTGTGTGGGGCTGTGTGTGTTTGTGTGCGGAGCTGTATGTGTGTGCGGCGCTGTATGTGTGTGTGCAGAGCGGAGCTGTATGTGTGTGTGCGTGGAGCTGTATGTGTGTGTCTGTAGGGTGCTGTGTGTGTGCGGAGCTGTATGTGTTTGGGGCTGTATGTGTGTGTCTGGGCAGCGGAGCTGTATGTGTGTGCGTGCGCGCAGAGCTGTGTGTGTGTACAGAGCTGTATGTGTGTGTGTATGTGTGTGCGGGCAGCGGAGCTGTATGTGTCTGTGTGTGGGGCTGTGTTTGTGTGCAGAGCTGTGTGTGTGTGTGTGTGGGGCTGTGTTTGTGTGCGGAGCTGTGTGTGTGCGTGGAGCTGTATGTATGTGTGTGTCTGTGTGGTGTTGTATGTGTGTGGTGCTGTATGTGTGTGTGTGGTGCTGTATGTGTGTGTGGAGCTGTAAGTGTGTGCGGAGCTGTGTGTTTCAGGTATCATCCAATGGGACAAATAGTCCCATCTGGCTATGCCTGCTACAGTGACAGGTAGCCGGATGATGGGACAGTAGTAGTCCCATCATCCGGCTACTGTGTTCAAGGGTAAAAAAAACCCACACATATATACATACAGAACATACAGTATATACTCACTATGCACCCAATCCCCGAAACCTTTGATCACCTGTAAAAAAAAAAAAAAATTTAAAATAATAAACCAACAATATACTCCCTGATGCGATGTAATCCATGTAATAATGAGTGTCCCACGACGATCTCCCGTGGAGAGTTGTCACATCAGCAGAAGCGACCTCTCCAGGGGCTCCAGGATACAATGACGGAAGGTGTCCTTCCGCACTGTATCCCTCCGCCGCTGTGAGCACAGTATATTTCATACTGTTACTTGCGACACCCCTGCATGGGAAAATTCTCACGCAGCAGTGCCGTAAAGTGAGAGGCCATTGAACCCTCAGTGATAACACTGCAGGGGCCATTGTCTCCTGTCAGTGTGTCACTTGAGGCCTACAGAGCTGTCACATCTGATGTGATGTGACAGCTCTATATGGGAGATCGTCGTGCGGAATGCAGAAAAACTGCCAGATCTGCCGTGAATGGTAAAAATTGCTGATGTGAAAGTAGCCTAAGTCACTGCCGACAAGTGTCTGCATTAGTCGTACTCACCAATGTGGGAGGCAGCACGAAAAGTGCCTAGGGCAGCATAAACTCTAAATACGGCCCTGATTACATCATGTGTTCATTAGCATAAGTATTGTTTCAAACCTGCCTATTTGCTTAACCCCTTAATGACCACAACAAACTTAAAACTAAAGGCCCCGTCTCACATAGCGAGATCGCTAGCGAGATCGCTGCTGAGTCACAAGTTTTGTGACGCAACAGCGACCTCCATAGCGATCTCGCTATGTGTGACACGTACCAGCGATCAGGCCCCTGCTGCGAGATCGCTGGTCGTGTCGGAATGGCCTGGACCTTTTTTTGGTCGTTGAGGCCCCGCTGACATTGCTGAATCGGTGTGTGTGACACCGATCCAGCGATGTCTTCACTGGTAACCAGGGTAAACATCGGGTTACTAAGCGCAGGGCCGCGCTTAGTAACCCGATGTTTACCCTGGTTACCAGCGTAAATGTAAAAAAAAACAAACAATACATACTCGCCTTCTGATGTCCGTCAGGTCCCTTGCCGTCTGCTTCCTGCTCTGACTGACTGCCGGCCGTACAGTGAGAAGTGAGAGCACAGCAGTGACGTCACCGCTGCGCTCTGCTCTCAGTGTACGGCGGCTCAGTCAGTCAGAGCAGGAAGCAGACGGCAAGGGACCTGGACACCGAAAGGCGAGTATGTACTGTTTGTTTTTTTTGGTAACCAGGGTAAACATCGGGTTACTAAGCGCGGCCCTGCGCTTAGTAACCCGATGTTTACCCTGGTTACCCAGGTGCTGCAGGGGGACTTCGGCATCGTTGAAGACAGTTTCAACGATGCCGAAGTCGTTCCCCTGATCGTTGGTCGCTGGGGAGAGCGGTCTGTGTGACAGCTCCCCAGCGACCACACAGCGACTTACCAACGATCACGGCCAGGTCATATCGCTGGTCGTGATCGTTGGTAAATCGCTAAGTGAGACGGGGCCTTAACCTGCAAAATAAGATAATAACATCCACCTATCAGTGACAATCCAGCAGCTATCAGCTGCACACTATAGCTGACAACTTGCTGCATCAGACATGATCAGTGTTGGCACCAACCATGGCCATTTAACCCCTTAAATACTGCTGTAAATAGTGACTACAGCATCTACATGGTTAGCAGAGTGTGTGTGCTCCCTCTTTAATCCTATCAGCTCACTGAGAACTTGATTGTGTTGTCCTGATGTTTGCCATGGCAATTCATGGCCCAATAATGGCCTTAGAATCTGTCGGCTGCAGTGACCTGTTGAAAAGTTATCAGCATTTAGGTGGTAAAAATTCATTTTTTCATTCCTGTCTTGTCACTTTGCATTCATTCCTGAAAAGCACCTGAAGGGTTAATAAACTACCTTGAAGCAATTTTGAATACATTGAGGGGCGCTGGTTTTAAAATGTTATCACTTTTGTGGGATTCCAATATATAGGATCCCCAAAGTAATTTCAAAACTGAATTGGTCCCTAAAAAATATAAATTTTGCAAATTTCCTTGAAAAAAGTGAAAAATGCCTGCTACATTTTTAAACCTTTTAAAATGTTAACTAAATAAAGCAATATTTTACAAATGGTCCTGATGTAAAGCAGACATGAGGAAAATGTCATTTATAGTGTTGAGCGATACCGTCCGATACTTGAAAGTATCGGTATCGGAAAGTATCGGCCGATACCGGCAAAGTATCGGATCTAATCCGATACCGATACCCGATACCAATACAAGTCAATGGGACTCAAGTATCGGACGGTATCGCTGATGGTTTCCAGGGTCTGAAGGAGAGGAAACTCTCCTTCAGGCCCTGGGATCCATATTAATGTGTAAAAGAAAGAATTAAAATAAAAAATATTGCTATACTCACCTCTCCGACGCAGCCTGGACCTCACCGAGGGAACCGGCAGCGTTGTTTGCTTAAAATTCACGCGTTTACTTCCTTACGTGAAGTCCCGGCTTGTGATTGGTCGCGTGCCGCCCATGTGGCCGCGACGCGACCAATCACAGCAAGCCGTGACGTAATTTCAGGTCCTTCAGGATTTTAAAATTACGTTCTGGCTTATGATTGGTCGCGTCGCGGTCACATGGGCGACGCGACCAATCACAAGCCGGGACGTCACGGGAGGCAGGACACGCGCGCATTTTAAAATGCGCGCGTGTCCAGCCTTCCGTGACGACAATTTGCATAATTAGCATATTTCCCAGAGGAGCATTGCGGCTTTAAGTCTCCTCACCTTGACATGCTTAGCATGTCAATCTCCACAAGGAGAAACGATACTTCTTGGATATCGGTCGGACGCCTCTGACACAGCCAAACCAGATCTCCACTTTGCACTGACAAGGGGCAGTACCCCAAAACACAGTGTCTGCAAATTGAGATTCTGGTTTGGCTTTTATCCTAAGTCATGTGACAAGGCTCGTTAAAGGGTCGACATTGCATTGTAGGATTGCTACCTTCCAATAGGTGGCACTAGAGTTCTAGTTCTCTTCCTTTCTGAAGAGACAATTTGCATAATTAGCATATTTCCCAGAGGAGCATTGTGGCTTTAAGTCTCCTCATCTCGACATGCTTAACATATCAATCTCCACAAGGAGAAACGATATTTCTTGGATTCCTTCAATAGAACACATACCCATTATAAGTTATGTGGCTTTTCACATATCCATTCATTTTTCAGATCCAGTAGTCTACAAAAAAAAATAAAAAAAAGCAAATACAGAGACATGTCTGTTTTTGAAACTCTCCGTTTCAAGCCTATGGCTCCATAAAAATTTTTGACAACACTCTGATGCCATTCTAAATATATCTGCATGTTGTTCATTTCATGTTTCATTAATAAAATATCATAAAACACCGTTGGTAAAAGCTAGCACAGTGATCAAACACTAAAGAAAATCAAATCCAATACAATGATGAAAATCGTTGTTTTTTGTGTGTGTTTTTTTTTGTTGTTCGAGAAAAATTGCTGTTGTCTGAATGAGGGCTAAAATGGATCTGAATTTTGGGGAATAAAATGAGTATTTGACCATTACATTATCACAAGTATAAAGGCTCACGTTTAAAGGGAACATGTCACCTGACTTTGGCGGGACCTTTTTTCGGTCCGATGGGCAGTGTTTTTGGGTGTTTTATTCACCCCTTCCTTTCCCGCTGGACGCAGGCTGGCTGCAATATTGCCTTGAAGTTGATTCGCTTTCCTCCGTAGAACACGCCTGCGCAAGGCAATCTTGCCTTGCGCATGCACAGTGTGCTTTGCCCAACTGCGGGCAAAGCCGAAAAGCATTAGTGCGCATGCGCCGGCACACTATGTCCCGGAACACAGCTAAATACTTCCAGGACATTCCGAGGAAGTTAGTCAGAATGTTATTGCTGTGACAAAAAGTTGTTAGTTCTCCAAATCCATTTCGTTTTGAGCTATTTGACATATGGGACATATAAAAAATAAAGTTACTTGCTTAATGCAAAATCATGCAATACAGTCTCCTGTTAAGGGCAGAGACAGACTGCCGTATTTCTCGTGCGAGAATCACATCATAAACCTCGTTCAGACTGTCATACTGGCTGTCCTGACCTGAGCTTGACAGCTGCATAGTAATCCATCATAATGTCTTTATAAGGTAAGGAGAGGTGCCGGGCCAGTGCGTGCAGTGCGATGCGATGCTCACACGAATTATACAGCAGTCAGACTCGGCCTTAAAGAGAACAATCACTGCTCTCTCAGTGTGTGCTTAGTAATCATGCCCAGTGATCCCTGCATGACATCCTTCTTAGCACAAATGCTGACTGTGCATTGCTGCTAATGTTGTCCACTTGACTGGAAGCAAGTGGCTGCAGGAAGAATATAACTTCATTTTCTCCCTGCAGCCAAACATATCCTTTGATGAAAATACAATAATCAACAAGCACATATTTATATAAGTGGCCGAGAGCATATTTAGTAATTCTGGCTCTCCCAACCGTCAAAAGAAATATATGTTCATAGGTGCTCTACTCCAAATCAGATCATTTGAAAACCAGCGAAGGGAAATATACACACCAATTTATAATAAAATGTAAAACTTTTATTCTGATATAAAATGTAACACATAAAATCACACATGACAGAATATATAAAAAATACAACATGCAAAAGAGAGGAAAGAACCAACCAATACACTAAAGGTAGAACACAAGTCCAAAATATGACCAGGGTGAGTAAGCTAAACTGCTTAAATATCAATAGTCGCAAGGCAATGCTCCATATATCAAACACCACAGACCCATCTTGTAATTTAAGCTATCCCGTATTCACATATATTAGTGGAATGGAGTGTAAGCTCACCCATAGTTGGTCCGGACTGCTACGTGGTCTTCCCACAGCCCCTGACGCGCGTTTCACCTGATCGCTTTCTCAAAGGGGGAGATGAAAATGTTCACCTAAAGATAAGCAATACAGTGGCGTGAAAAAGTATTTATACCCCATGAACGTTTCTATATTTTTTCACGTTACACACAACCTGAAATATTTTTTATTTGGGTTTTATGTGACATACCAACATTAACATTGCATGTGATACACCAACAATAAGTAGAAAGCATTTGTGGAGTGTAAGGAAATGATGCATGGTTTTCTAAATATTTTGAAAATATAAATCTGAAAATTGTGACGTGCATTGAAATTCAGCTGCCTGAGTCAATACTAAAAGGTTCTAATTTGGTTTCACCTGAACAGAGAATCTTCTTCCACATGCCATGTAGGAGATACAGTTAACGGAAGAATGTGCTACATCAACCCATATAATAATAAAATAATAATTATAAAATAATCAGTCGCTATGTGGGACTGTATGTTTTTTCTTTATGTTGCAGTATTTTTGGTTGTATTGGTGTTATTATATTGGGAGTAGTTCAGTAATAGTATGGGGGTATTTCTTTCTAGCATACTGGTGTTTGCATTTTTTTCCATAATGTAGCAGCATTGTTGGTAGTATTGTTGGTAGTATAATGAGACTGGTTCAGTTTCAGTGTGATGGCATAAACCTGTGTAGGACTACAAGGGCCCATACAAACAAGCAACAACCTTGCAATAGTGAGGGCAGGGTGACGCACGTCCAAAAGTTTCCCTGGGTTCCATAGGACTCTCTAGTTATGCCCCTGCCATGGAGGTTCTGAAATTCATGTCACAGCCAGGAGTGGTGCCCGCACCGAAACGGGGAATTTAATAACATAAATGCAGTGATCGATAGCGAATGCAGCATTGAGAAGGCTGGGAGAGGGAGGGGCTCCCTCTTCCATGCGATCGACACCCCCGTGACGTCATCACGAGGGCCCAATCATTGCCATGGCAATTCAAGGTCATCATAATGATCTACAACAAAACACAAAAAAATATATAAAAGTGGTATCACTATAATTTTACTGACTCAAAGAATAGAGTTGTCTCATCATTTTACCATATACTGTAGGTGATCAGCATTAAAAAAAATTCCAAAAACAAATTCCTGAATTAATGGTTTATGTTCATTCTGCCTCCCAAAAATCAGAAGATAAAGTGATCAAAAAACGTATCTGCCCAAAAAATTGTACCATAAAAAGTCAACTCATCCTGCAATAAACAAGCCCTCACAGCAGTATAGAAAAACTATGGAAAAATTATAACTTTTAAAATATGGCAATGAAAAATGTCCTTTCTTGCAAAAAAGTGTCTTTCAGTGTGTTATAGTAGCTAAACATAAAAAAACTTTTATAAATCTGGTATCGCTATAATCGCCCCGACCAGAAGACATCTTATCATTTACACGACATGAGAAACGGAGGAAAGAAAATAAAACCAATTCTCGACCTGTTATTGATTTGTACATTCTGCTTCCCAAAGATCGCAGCATGGTTTGGCACACATTTATCTTGCGCTCTGTGCTGAGGGCTTAAATCCGTGTAAATCTCTGAATCTGTAATTCAGATGAAACACGTGCAGAAGATTCCCTACAATGCGGCAGATGGAGGCACGGTGGATGTTATTTGACTTATGATCCAGAAGTGTCTGTCTCTTTAAGTGTGCATAAAAGCAAAGTCAGCCACAGTTTTTTGCACCTCTTAAAAGAAGGACTCCGCTGAACAGAGGCCAGACAGTCCATAATAACTCTACTGCCTCATTATAGTGAATGGACCTGTCGAGGGTTTAATCTGAATCACAATGCAAGTGCTCAGTGCAGAGCACAGGACAAATATGATCCAAAATGTTATGTAAAATGTTTTGAATAAAAGCTTCAACTCAATTAAAAAAAAAGCAATTCCTCATTCAGGTCCATCATCTGTCAATGAAAATTTAAAGTTTACAACAGGAACAGAATAGCCGGTCTCAGGAGCTCAAAAGGAGAACACAGACACCAGTTAGGGTAAAACCACAACGCGTTTCAATGGCATACGCCGTCTTCTTCAGGTGGAAGATATTCCATAAATATGCCAAACATGCCAAATTTTGGTGTCATTTTTTCCCATTTCTCCTATGTGAAAATGTAACATTTGGGGCTAAAGCAAAATTTGTGTAGTTGTGAGCAGGCTTCAAGATGCAGTAATGGGTCAGAGGAAGAGCAAGGGATAACGTTGGGGTTTACTTTTAACAGGTATACTCCTTGCAGGGAGAAAATAGGTAAAACAGTACAATTGAACAAAGGGCTTAGAACTCAGGAAAAACAAGGGTAGTGAATAGGGTAAGCAGTTCAAGAATAGCAAACTTAAGAGTCTGACAACGTCAGGATGTGGCTTTCGGGATGTGAGTGTTGGTGCCACGGCCTTGGCTCTTAAGGGGTCTGGTGTAGTCCTGGAGAAGATGGAGTCCTGGATCCTGGCGGCGCCAGTGTTTCCACATGGTCCAGTCTATGATTGTTGTGTTGAGAAATGACGAGCGGCAAAGAGCACAGTCCTTGACCTTGTCAGAGTCCAGAGACAATAAACTGTTGTCAGCAGTTAGAACGGGAAACCACTTAAGGCAGGTGACCCGGCTTCCCTGTAGATGCATGCGAGCGTCTATGTCTGGTCTGCGGGGTTTGTCACTCATGGTCAGCAGTAACAGCGGGATTGGATGAGTCTTTATCAGCAGTATCTGGTCACGGCTCTCAGACCCTTCTGGCTTGGGCCTTCTCTGTCTGAATGCTCTGCAGTAGGAGCCCTGACACTGCCCTCCTGCATGCTACATGTACCCGCCAAGACTGCCTGATTTCCCACATGCTGCAGCTCTTTTATCTTAGCCGTGCCCCCTGCTCCTGAGTGCAACCTGGGTGACAGCCCTGACAGACCCGGATCCGTCACAGAGTAGGCATGCCTGGTCCGGATCTTCTCCTTACATAGGAAATATGTAATTATTTTTTCTTCACTGCCCAATGGTATAAAATTCTGTGACACACTCGTGGTGTCAGTATGATCACTGCACCCTTAGATGAATTCATTGAGAGGTGTAGTTTGTAAAATAGAGTCACTTATGTGGGGTTCTGCTCTTCTGGTACTTCAAAGGCTCTTCCATAGGGTCATGGCACCCACAAACCATAACAGCAAAATCTGCACTATATTATGGCACTCCTTCCCTTCTGAGCTTTTTGAAAATAAAAAACTTGGGGCCAAAGCAACATTTTAGTGGAAAAAGTGGTAATTTTCCATTGACTCAGCCTAATGTTATACAATACTGTGAATTGCCTGAAGGTTTAAAATGCTCAATTCCCCCTAAATGAATTTCTCAAGAGGTGTAGTTTACAAACATCACTTGTGGGGGTCCTTGCTGCTTCGGCATGTCATACTTTTCAAATGTCACATGGCATCCACAATCTATTTCAGCAAAATTTGAGCTCCAGAATTCATTTGGCACTATTTCCAAACCCTGTCTTGTGAACAAATCGTAGTTGTCCACTACACATGAGGTATTGTTGTACTCAGGAGAAATTGCATGACAAATTGTATGACCAATTTTATACTGTTAATTTTGTGAAAATGAAAATTGTGGCAAAACCAACATTTTTATGGGAAAATTGTATTTTTCTATTTTCATGGCTCAACATTTTAAAATTCTGTGAGCAACTGTTTGTTGAATATGTTCTCACCACACCTGTAGATTAGTTCCTTGAGATATGTAGTTTCCAAAATGTGGTCACATGTGGCGGATTTCCACTGTTTAGGCACATCAGGGGCTCTGCAAATATGAGATGGCATCCGCTATTGATTCCAGACAATTTTGCATTCCAAAAGTCAAATGGTTCTTCTTCCCATTTGAGCCATGCCGTACCCCCAAACAGGAGATTTACACCACATATCAGGTATTGGCATAGTCAGGAGAAATTGCTCAACTAATTGTATGGTCCATTTTCTCCTTTAACTCACTAATAGTGTTGAGCATTCCGATACCGCAAGTATCGGGTATCGGCCGATACTTGCGGGTATCGGAATTCCGATACCGAGATCCGATACTTTTGTGGTATCGGGTATCGGTATCGAAACAACATTAATGTAAAAATGTGTAAAAGAGAGAATTAAAATAAAAAATATTGCTATACTCACCTCTCCGACGCAGCCTGGACCTTACCGAGGGAACCGGCAGCGTTGTTTGCTTAAAATTTGCGCGTTTACTTCCTTACGTGAAGTCCCGGCTTGTGATTGGTCGCGTGCCACCCATGTGGCCGCGATGCGACCAATCACAGCAAGCCGTGACGTAATTTCAGGTCCTTCAGGATTTTAAAATTACGTTCTGGCTTGTGATTGGTCGCGTCGCGGTCACATGGGCGACGCGACCAATCACAAGCCGTGACGTCACGGGAGGCTGGACACGCGCGCATTTTAAAATGCGCGCGTGTCCTGCCTCCCGTGACGTCCCGGCTTGTGATTGGTCGCGTCGCCCATGTGGCCGCGACGCGACCAATCACGGCAAGCCGTGACGTAATTTCAGGTCCTTCAGGATTTTAAAATTACGTTCTGGCTTGTGATTGGTCGCGTCGCGGTCACATGGGCGACGCGACCAATCACAAGCCGTGACGTCACGGGAGGCTGGACACGTGCGCATTTTAAAATGCGCGCGTGTCCAGCCTCCCGTGACGTCACGGCTTGTGATTGGTCGCGTCGCCCATGTGACCGCGACGCGACCAATCACGACAAGCCGTGACGTAATTTCAGGTCCTTCAGGATTTTAAAATTACGTTCTGGCTTGTGATTGGTCGCGTCACGGCCACATGGGCGGCACGTGACCAATCACAAGCCGGGACTTCACGTAAGGAAGTAGACGCGCGAATTTTAAGCAAACAACGCTGCCGGTTCCCTCGGTGAGGTCCAGGCTGCGTCGGAGAGGTGAGTATAGCAATATTTTTTATTTTAATTCTTTCTTTTACACATTAATATGGATCCCAGGGCCTGAAGGAGAGTTTCCTCTCCTTCAGACCCTGGGAACCATCAGGGATACCGTCCGATACTTGAGTCCCATTGACTTGTATTGGTATCGGGTATCGTTATCGGATTGGATCCGATACTTTGCCGGTATCGGCCGATACTTTCCGATACCGATACTTTCAAGTATCGGACGGTATCGCTCAACACTACTCACTAATTCAAAATTTTGGGCTAAATCAACATGTTTGTGAGAAAAAGTAAAAGATTCATTTTTTTCCTCCCACATTGCTTTAATTCCTGTGAAACACTTGGTGGGATAATAAACTTATTGAATGTGATTTTGAGTACCTTTAGGGGTGCTGTGTTTAAATGGTGTCACTTTTTGGTATATTTTGTCATATAGGCTTCACAAAGTTACTTCAAATGTGATGTGGTCCCTAAAATAATTAGCCTTGTAAATTTTGTTGGAGAATTGAGAAATTGATGGTCAACTTTAAACTCTTTTAATTTCCTAGCAAAAAAAAATGTGTTTTGAAAATGAAGCTGAAGTGAAATGGACATGTGGGAAATGTTATTTATTGACTATGTTGTATGATATTACTATATAGTTTAACCCCTTAACAACCAGAGGTATTTTTGATTTTGTATTTTCATTTTTTGCTCCCCTTCTTCCCAGAACCATAACTTTTTCATTTTTTGGTCAAAATGGCCATGTGAAGACTTGTTTTTTTTGTGGGACAAGTTGCACTTTTGAACAACACCATTGGTTTTAGCATATCGTGTACTGGAAAATGGGAAAAAAATTACAAGTGCAGTGAAATTGTAAAAAAGTGCAATCCCACAGTTGTTTTTTTTACCATGTAAAAACTGACCTGCCATTATGATTCTCCAGGTCATTGCAAGTTCATTAACACTAAACATATCTAGGTTCTTTTTATTTAAGTGATGAAATTTTTTTTTTTAAATTTGTACAAAAAAAAAAAAAGGAACCATTTCCGATACCCATTTTTCGTGATCTCGGATTGGGTGAGGGCTTATTTTTTGTACACCGAGCTGATGTTTTTAATTACCGTATATACTCGAGTATAAGCCGACCCGAGTATAAGCCGACCCCCCTAATTTTGCCACAAAAAACTGGGAAAACTTATTGACTCGAGTATAAGCCTAGGGTGGAAAATGCAGCAGGTACCGGTGAATTTCAAAATTAAAAATAGATGCTCCATACCGTTCATTATGGCCCCGTAGATGCTCCACATAAAGCTGTGCCACATATAATGCTCTGCACCATTCATTATGGCCCCATAGATGCTCCACATAAAGCTGTGCCATATATACAATGCTCTGCACCATTGCCCCATAGATGCTCCACATAAAGCTGTGCCATATATACAGTGCTCTGCACCATTGCCCCATAGATGCTCCACATAAAGCTGTGCCATATATAATGCTCTGCACCGTTCATTATGGCCCCATAGATGCTCCACATAAAGCTGTGCCATATATACAGTGCTCTGCACCATTGCCCCATAGATGCTCCACATAAAGCTGTGCCATATATACAATGCTCTGCACCGTTGCCCCATAGCTGTGCCATATATATATAATGCTCTGCACCGTTGTCCCATAGCTGTGCCATATAGTGCTCTGCACCGTTGCCCCATAGCTGTGCCATATAGTGCTCTGCACCATTGCCCCATAGCTGTGCCATATAGTGCTCTGCACCGTTATTGCCCCATAGCTGTGCCATATAGTGCTCTGCACCGTCCAACAGTCAGAGCGGAGAGATGCCGGGAAGATGGCGCGACGCCCGGCGTGTGGAACGAGGACAGGTGACTATGAGATACTTACCTGCTCCCGGCGTCCCGCTCCTTCCCCCTGCCTGTCTTCGGTGCCGCAGCCTCTTTCTCTATCAGCGGTCACCGGCACCGCTTCATTAGAGAAATGAATAGGCGGCTCCGCCCCTATGGGAGGTGGAGCCACCTATTCATTTCTCTAATGAGCGGTCCCACGTGACCGCTCAGGGGAAGAGGCTGCGGCACCGAAGACAGTGTGACTGCAGGTACAGCGCCAGGAACGCCGGAACTAGGTAAGTATATGACAGTGCTCACCCGCCGACCCCACCACCGATCATGACTTGAGTATAAGCCGAGAGGGGCACTTTCAGCCCAAAAATTTGGGCTGAAAATCTCGGCTTATACTCGAGTATATACGGTATACATTTTGGTATAGATACAATCTGTTGATCGCCCTTTATTGCATTTTAATGCAAAGTTGCGGCGAGCAAAAAACGTAATTCTGGCGTTTTTATTTTTTTTCTCATTACGCCGTTTAATGATTGGGTTAATTTTTTTATATTGATAGATTGGGCGATTCTGAATGCAGTGATACCAAATATGTGTATGTTTTGATTTTTTTATTGTTTTATTTTGAATGGGGCGAAAGGGGAGTGATTTGAACTTTTATATTTTTAATTTTTTAATATTTTTTTAAACATTTTTTTTTTTACTTTTTGCATGCTTTAATAGTTTCCATGGGAGACTAGAAACTGCACTTGTCTGACCAGCTCTGCTACATACAGGCGATGATCAGATCGCCTGTAGGTAGCAGAAATGCTCACTTACTATGAGCGCCGACAACCAGGCGGCGTTTATAGCAATCTGGCTATGACAACCATAGAGGTCCGCTGGAGACCTCTGGTTGTCATGCCAACCCATCGGTGACTCGCGATCACGTGACGGGGTCACCGATGGGGGGCATTTCCAGCGCGCTTGCCGGAAGCTCAAGTTAAATGCCGCTGTCAGAGATTGACAGCGGCATTTAACTAGTTAACAGCTGAGGGTGGATCACGATTCCACCCGCGGCTGTTAGAGGCACATGTCATCTGTTCAAAACAGTTGACATGTGCCGGAAAAGATGAGTGCTCAGTATGGGGCCCACATCAAAGATAGGGAGTCCGACATCGGTGTTCTATTATGCTGAATGTCGGAAAGGGGTTAAGGGCATAAAAATAAACATTTTGAAAATTGTGAAAACTTTTCTCTAAAGTTCAGATATTTTTACAAATAAATGTAAAAACTATGGGCGACTTTCAAAATCACTGGGATACGTTGAAGCGTTCCAGAGTGTTTACTCTATAAAGTAACAGCTGTTAGAATTGTAAAATTTAGGCTGATCAGAAAGGTGAAAAAAAGGCAAGAGGGTGAAGGGGTTAAGATAAATTGTGAAACAAATATCAGGAGTTTGATAATAAAAAGAATACATATTGAATAATCAACTCTTGTCTTGTGACTATAATTTTTTATTAGTTTTTTTTACAATTACCGTATTATTCACACAATATGCCTTTAAGTGTACATGTTTTAAATTGTGCTTTTTTAAATCTCTATTTACAGTTTTTGTAGCATTTACATTTCTTTTATGTTTTATTGATTATATTATACTGCAAATGTTAAATGAAAGTATTTACTATATTCCCCCAAAAGAACTAGATTTCGGAATAAACAGGAATATTCTGAAGTCATAATAAATGCTCTAATCTCCAAATTGGTATGTAGGGCCTAGTTATCAAAGCATTTAGAATTAAAATGATCCCAAGGTAAAACATAACAAAGCAGATAGTTAAAAGCTTTTCAGACTGGGTTGCATTCCCAGCTTGACATATTGAGATCAGTATCTTCACATAGATTTCAAGCTTAGATTATTTTAACAGTGAATAAAATAGTTTAGCAGCAGCAAGTATTTCCAATATATTTTGTTTTAACCATATTCCTGTGGGTGCACGATACAAGTGCATGAATTTAAAAGGAATGGCTTGGAGACTGAGTATTGTTTTGTACCATAGAGTGGTCCATCTCTTAGTGTATTAAAATGAAATCTATTATTCTTAAAGAGCAAAACCCGGTGGAATAGGTATGGTTGGTGCTACAGAATCCACCTTGAGAAGTAAAGGGTTTGAAATACAAAGACAAAAGAAAGGATAATACACCAGTACATGCTAGTGACATGTTTCTTTAGTGTAGAGAGAATTAGGCTGGGGCTAAATGGGTTGCGCAGCCAAAGTTATCTACAGTTGTGCTCAAAAGTTTACATACCCCAGCAGAATTTTTGCTTTCTTGGCCTTTTTCAGAGGATATGAATGATAACACCAAAACTTTTTCTCCCACTCATGGTTAGTGGTTGGTGAAGCCATTTTTTGTCAAACTACTGTGTTTTCTCTTTTTAAATCATAATGACAACCCTAAACATCCAAATGACCCTGATCAAAAGTTTACATACCCTAGTGATTTTGGCCTGATAATATGCACAGAAGTTGACACAAATGGGTTTGAATGGCTACTAAAGGTAACATCCTCACCTGTGACCTGTTTGCTTGTAATTAGTGTGTGTGCATAAAAGCTGAGTGAGTTTCTGTGATCCAGACAGACTCTTGCATCTTTCATCCAGCCACAGGCATTTTCTGGATTGTGTGTCATGCGGAAAGCAAAAGAATTGTCAACAGATCTATGGGAAAAGGAAGTTGAGCTGTATAAAACAGGAAAGGTGTCACGGGAGACCTAGGTATGCAAGAGCTAATGACCCGGGCCCCTGCAATTTCCCTCAGACTAGGGAAACCCTGACTGACCCTCTCCCAGAGTTTACACTGATGGTGTGCATGTCTGGGCCTCCACCCTCACCCTGTCTCCTGTTTCAACCCTAGGCTGAAACCACCACCCACCACCCAGTGAAGAGACCACACACCAATACCCACAGTTAGCACAGACAAGGATAACGGAAAAATATGCAACACGCCGCAGTCACTCAGGAATACACTATAAGTGCACAGGGCAAAATAAATACAAATATAGGAAGGAGAAAAAGAAGACAAAGGGAAATACAACACCAGATACGATACTCCTTCTCCTAGACCACCACTCCAGACCGAGATAACCAAGCCCAAGACAGAAGCTATAATCGGCGACGCCCAATGTTCAGAAGAACTATTTAAAGGCAGTGGGCGTGGCCCAGCCTCCAATCCGAGCACCAGCTAAATTAACCCCGGACCAGCTAGATAAAGTCTAGCCGACGCCACTGAGCACATAGTGGACAAAAGCGGAATTACCGCTGTCTGTCGAACGCCCTGGTATGAACAGCGTCCGACATGACAGTACCCCGCCTTCTACGAGGGACCCCAGGGCCCTCACGGCTTATAGGACCTGGCTTGTCCGGATGACGGCGGTGAAACATACTGACCAGCCGATCCGCATGAACGTCTGAGGCTGGTACCCAGGACCTTTCCTCAGGCCCATAACCACGCCAGTGTACCAAGTACTGTAAAGTGCGGTGCACTACACGAGAGTCAACCACCTTGGAGACTTCGAATTCCAAATTACCATCCACCAAGACTGGAGAAGGCATTGGTGTCGCGTCCACAAGACCCACCACCATTTTTAGCAATGATCTGTGGAACACGTTGTGTATCTTATACACCGTAGGAAGCTCCAACCGGTACGCTACTGGGTTAATGACGGCGGCGACCCTAAATGGACCAATAAACCTTGGACCCAATTTATGGGATGGTATCTTGAGTCTTATGTTTTTTGTGGATAACCACACCCAGTCATCCCCACTCAGGTCCGGACCTGGCACACGCCTACTGTCAGCCACACGTTTGTACCTAGCACCCACACTCAACAGGCGCTGTTTAACTCTCCTCCAGACTGATGATAATTGTGCTCCTAACTGGTCTTCCTCCGGAACGCCGGAAGAGCCCCCCTGACACAAAGTACAAAATTGAGGATGTAGCCCGTAAACACAAAAAAACGAAGACTCCCCAGACCACTCCTTGCAGTGATTATTGATGGCAAACTCAGCCAAAGGAAGGAACGTCAACCACTCCTCCTGGTTATCAGAAACAAAGCAGTGTAAGTACTGTTCCAAATTTTGGTTCATACGCTCGGTCTGACCATTTGACTGAGGATGAAATGCCGAGGAAAGAGACAACTTGATCCCCAGCCGTGAGCAAAATGCTTTTCAAAATTTTTCCACAAACTGAGACCCCCTATCAGAAACAATGTCAGAGGGAATCCCATGAAGTCTGACCACCTCCTGCACAAATACCTGAGCCAGAGTCTTAGCGTTAGAAAACGAAGGCAAAGACACAAAGTGTGACATTTTTGAGAACTGATCAACAATCACCAAGATGACCGTGTTCCCAGCTGAGGAGGGCAAGTCAGTGATAAAATCCATGGAGATTTCCGTCCATGGCTTACTAGGTACCACGAGAGGAAGTAGTGTGCCAACAGGACGGGAGCGGGGCGTCTTAGCCCTAGCGCACGTGGTGCAAGCTGACACGTATGAGACCACGTCCTGTCGGATCTTGGGCCACCAAAACCGAAGTGACACCAACTCCAAGGTACCCCTAACCCCTGGGTGGCCAGCCAGGACAGCATCATGATGCTCCGCCAAAACCTTTAAGTGGAGATGAAGCGGTACAAACGTTTTATTGATGGGAAGCTCAGATGGTACCTCCTCCTGGGCCTCGGCAATCTCAGCCTCAACCTCGGTAGTGAGAGCCGAAACCACAACACCCTTTTGGAGGATGGGTACTGGATCTTCTCGAGGTTCTCCCCCCCGGAAAACACCTCCGCCTTAGTGTTTTTAGAACCAGGTCTGTAAGTGACAACAAAATTGAACCGCGTGAAAAACAATGCCCAGCGAGCCTGCCTGGGAGATAGACGCTTGGCAGACTCCAAATAAAGCAAATTCTTATGGTCGGTAATAACAGTAACCTGATGAACGGACCCCTCCAAGAAGTGTCGCCATTCCTCAAAGGCCAATTTGATTGCCAACAACTCCCTGTTGCCGATATCGTAGTTACGCTCGGCGGGCGACAGTTTCTTGGAAAAATATGCGCATGGTCGCAAACCGCTCAAGGATGAGCCTTGTGACAGCACCGCCCCCACACCAACCTCCGACGCATCGACTTCCACAACAAAAGGTTTCGATACGTCTGGCTGCACAAGAATGGGGGCCGAAACAAAACTGTTCTTAAGAAATTCAAATGCGCGCACAGCAGCCTCAGGCCAAACGGAGAAATTGGTACCCTTTTTAGTCATGTCAGTTAGCGGTTTAGCAATGATAGAAAAATCTTTGATAAACTTCCCATAGTAGTTAGAAAACCCAAGGAACTGCTGAAGAGCTTTTAGGTTATCAGGCCATTCCCAATGCAACACCGCTTGCACCTTAGCGGCGTCCATTTTGAATCCAGAAGCAGACACAATGTAACCTAAGAAAGGCAACTCCTGAACCGAAAACAACACATTTCTCAAGTTTTGCATATAGCTTATTCTCTCTGAGAAGCTGTAACACCTGCCTGACATGATCTAAATGAGTATCACGGTCGCAAGAATATATGAGAATGTCATCTAGGTACACAATAACGAATTTCCCCAAAACATGCGAGAACACATAATTTATGAAATGTTGAAACACTGCAGGTGCGTTTGTCAACCCAAATGGCATCACCAAATTTTCAAAATGACCCTCAGGGGTATTAAAAGCCGTCTTCCACTCATCACCTTGACGGACTCTTATGAGGTTGTACGCCCCCCTGAGGTCAAGCTTGGTAAACCACTTAGCACCTGCCACCTGGTTGAACAAATCCGGTATCAATGGCATATGGTATGGATCACGAACCGTAATCTGGTTTAACTCCCTGAAATCCAGACACGGGCATAGTCCGCCATGTTTCTTCTTAACGAAGAAGAACCCTGCTGCCACTGGTGAGGATGAAGGCTTGATGTGCCCTTTGCTCAAACTTTCAGCAATGTAATCCTTTAGCGCTTGTCTCTCCAGACAGGAGATGTTAAACATCCTTGCTTTAGGTAATTTGGCCCCTGGTTTAAACCTGATAGTACAGTCATAGGGGCGATGTGGTGGCAACTCTGAACAACCCTTCTCAGAGAACACATCCACAAAATCCAGAAGTGACTCAGGAACGCTTGAAGTCACAGCAGAAACACATGTGGCCAAGCAATTCTCCTGGCAGAATTCGCTCCACTGAATTATGTCCTGAGTTTTCCAGTCAATAACCGGGTTGTGCATAGACAACCATGGAAAACCCAGAACCAATTGTGCTGGAAGACTCTTGAGCACCTTACATGTAACCTGCTCGAAATGAAGAACCCCAATGTGGAGTTTCACCTCAGACACAAACTCAGTAATCTCCCCCTGTGGGAGAGGAGCAGCATTGATGGTGACCACGCGGATAGGATGAGGCAGTTTTTCAACCCTAAAACCGGCTGTGCGCGCAAACTTTTCATCAATGAGATTTGTGGCAGAACCACTATCCACAAAAACTGTGATTAGCAGCTCTCTGCCAGCGACAATAACTTTGGCAGGGAGCATGCATTGATAAATCACCATGGAGGATATACATAAGCTCAGATTGGACTCCTCCACACCCTCTGAGCTTAGAAGTTTTCCGCCGTTGCGTTTTTCTTTGACAGCAGAGGACAAATATTAACAAAATGACCAGTTTTACCGCAGTAAAAACAGGTTCCCTGCTTCCTGAGCACAGGGGCTCGATGCTTAACATGTGACACCCCTGCGATTTGCATAGGTTCCGTGGGCTCACCTGCAGCAACCTCACGTGAACCTAAACCTTCACCCACAGGTGGCGTCTCATGCTCCCCCTGACGCAAATGGCAATCAATGCGGACAACAAGACTCATAGTGGAATCTAGTGAAGCAGGAGTCTCGTACATCAGGAGGGCTTTTTTAACCCTTCCAGAAACCCCATGAATAAACTGACACCGCAGCGTGGGATCATTCCACTGAGTGTCAACCGCCCAGCGACGAAATTCAGAACAGTAATCCTCTGCAACACGCTCCCCCTGGCGAATAGTGCGTATCTTAGATTCTGCTAGAGCCATTCTGTCAGGATCATCGTAAATGTGTCCAAGAACAGAAAAAAAACTCTCCACAGAGTTAAATGCAGCAGAATCAGATGGCAAAGAAAACGCCCATGCTTGGGGGTCCCCGTTTAATAATGACAACACCAGGCCCTCACGCTGAGCCTCATTACCTGAGGAGATCGGACGCATCCGAAAATACAGTTTGCAAGCTTCACGAAAAGTAACAAATTTACTGCGTTCCCCAGTAAACTTTTCAGGCAAAGGAAACTTAGGCTCAGCAACTCTACCTGTCACTCCGGCTTGCACATTAGATACTGCTAGTCCCTGTTGCTGCACTGCCCCCCTCAACTCAGTGACCTGTAGGGACAGCGCTTCCAACTGGCGGGTTATGGAATTCATGGGATTCATGGAATTCAAGTAATGTTGGCCGATTATAATGTCACGGGAGACCTAGGTATGCAAGAGCTAATGACCCGGGCCCCTGCGATTTCCCTCAGACTAGGGAAACCCTGACTGACCCTCTCCCAGAGTTTACACTGATGGTGTGCATGTCTGGGCCTCCACCCTCACCCTGTCTCCTGTTTCAACCCTAGGCTGAAACCACCACCCACCACCCAGTGAAGAGACCACACACCAATACCCACAGTTAGCACAGACAAGGATAACGGAAAAATATGCAACACGCCGCAGTCACTCAGGAATACACTATAAGTGCACAGGGCAAAATAAATACAAATATAGGAAGGAGAAAAATAAGACAAAGGGAAATACAACACCAGATACGATACTCCTTCTCCTAGACCACCACTCCAGACCGAGATAACCAAGCACAAGACAGAAGCTATAATCGGCGACGCCCAATGTTCAGAAGAACTATTTAAAGGCAGTGGGCGTTACCCAGCTTCCAATCCGAGCACCAGCTAAATTAACCCCGGACCAGCTAGATAAAGTCTAGCCGACGCCACTGAGCACATAGTGGACAAAAGCGGAATTACCGCTGTCTGTCGAACGCCCTGGTATGAACAGCGTCCGACATGACAAAAGGGTTACAAAAAGATATCCAAGGAATTGATAATGCCAGTCAGCAGCATTCAAACTGTGATTAACAAATGGAAAATCAAGGGCTCTGTAAAAACAAAACCATGGTCAGGTAGACCAACAAAAATGTCATCCACAACTGCCAGGAAAATTGTTCGGGATGCAAAGAAAAACCCACAAATAACATCAGCTGAAATACAAGACTCTCTGAAAACTAGCGGTGTGGCTGTTTCAAGATGCACAATAAGGAGGCACTTGAAGAAAAATTTGCTGCATGGTCGAGTCGCCAGAAGAAAGCCATTACTGCGCAAATGCCACAAACTATCTCGCCTACAGTACACAAAACAGCACAGAGACAAGTCTCAAAACTTCTGGAACAAGGTAATTTGGATTGAGGAGACCAAAGTTGAACTTTTTGGCCACAAACATAAACGTTACATTTGGAGATAGGTCAACAGGGCCTATGATGAAAGGAACACCATTCCTACTGTAAAGCGCTGAGGTGGATCGCTGATGTTTTTGGGGAGTGAGCTACAAAGGCACAGGAAAATTGGTCATAGTTGAAGGAAAGATGAATGCAGCACGTTATCAGAAAATACTGGAGGCAAATTTGCCTTCATCAGCCGGGAAGCTGCGCATGGGATGTACTTGGACAATGATCCAAAAACATAAGGCCAAGTCAACCTGTCATTGACTACAGCAGAACAAAATGAAAGTGTCATGACTGAGGATGGGGTGGTTCTGGCTCCGTCCTGGTCAACTCAGTGTTAAGATATTTCACCTCTCTTTGGTTCTGGGACGGCTATTTAATGCTGGTAGTTCCTGGGTCCAGTGTCAGTGATACTTCTGTTTACTCGGCTAGGGATTGCTGACCCAGGTTACTCATCTGTTATCATTGTTCCTCTGTGCGTGTGAGCTTTTCTGTGTATGACCCGGTTCTTCACCTGACTTCTGCTTCTGTGTTCTGCTCTGTACTGCCCTGTCCTTCCTGGCTCTCTGACCCCTTGGCTCATCTCTGTTCCCTCTCTGTCTCAACCCTAGGTACCTTGCTCTCATTTTGCTTTGACCGTTGACTCTCCATTTGACTATGTTTATGTTTTGTGCCCCATATTCCTCTCAGCTGCTTCCCCGTCTTCACATGTGGTAGCTCCGCCCCCTGCGATCACGTGACTGTTTAGTGTCTGGTCCTTTGCACACTGCATGCTTTAGGTCTCACAATCCCTGTGCTTGGTTTCCAGGCCCCCTGCAAGCGCCCCCCCAGGCTCCTCAGGTGACACACACCATTTGTCATTACTGTAGGTTCTGGAGTGGCCATCTCAGTCTCCTGACCTCAATATCATTGAGCCACTCTGGGGAGATCTGAAGCGTGCAGTTCATGTTAGACTGCCCAGGAATTTACAGGAACTGGAGGCTTTTTGGTAAAAAGAGTGGGCAGCTTTACCATCTGAGAAAATAAAGAGCCTCATCCACAACTACCACAAAAGACTTCAAGTGGTCATTTATGTTTAAGGGGGCAGTACACGGTATTAAGAAATGGAGTATGTAACCTTTTGATCAGGGTCATTTGGATGTTTTGGGTTGTCGTTATGATTTAAAAAGAGAAAACACAGTAGTTTGACAATAAATGGCTTCACCCAACCCCTAACCATGAGTGGAGAAATATTTTTGGCTTTATCATTCATATTCTCTGAAAAAAGGCCAAGAAAGCAAAAATTCTACTGGGGCATGTAAACTTTTGAGCACAACTGTATATGCTACTGCTACAACTCATCGAAGTGCAAGTGAATGGGGTTGCATTGTCAATCAAAAATGTCCTCAACCTGTAGGTCACTGAAATAGTTCATATTTCGCGCAACTGGCTTGTTGTGGCCGCTATACCTTATTGGTCACAATGAACCCCATTCACATGCATTATGTTGCGATGTAGCTGCATTTCGCAGTGGTCTTTGACCTGTGTGATGGCAAAAGTCTCCATGAAGGCCCAACCAAATTGTCATACAGAAACTTCTGCTTAATACCATCCTGTTCAAAATATACTTACAAGCACTTACAGGAATGAATATTGTCTGGGAGTCGATGACTCAATGTTATTATTAGAACATTTTTATGTATTATTTGCTTTTGATAATGACAAAGGCAATAACTTATCTTGAATTGTATTTTAAATAAAATAGAAACAATGCAAAAAAAATAAATAAATGAGATGAATAAATTAAAGTAGCTGAGGCACACATTGACACATGTTAAACAAAAAAATAAAGAATACACTTCAGAGAAGAGACATGGAGCCAAGGCTGATGATCTGAATAGCACATAAGAAACAGAAGTAAAAACAGAAAGATGCCAGAAAAACTGATACAGGTGAAGCATAAATGGGATGAGGATACTAGTTGTAAGTAAAACTGTAAGGCTAAGTGCACACGTCGCAGAATTGCCACGTAAATTTCCGCGGCAATTCTGCAACTCCTGCCGCGGGTATATCGCATGTGGAATTAGCATGCATATTCCCGCTAAAAACTAGCGTTTTGCAAGCGTAATTAGCTTGCAGAATGCTAGCGTTTTCCAAGCGATCTGTAGCATCGCTTGGAAAACTGATTGACAGGTTGGTCACACTTGTCAAACATAGTGTTTGACAAGTGTGACCAACTTTTTACTATTGATGCTGCCTATGCCGCATCAATACCTGTAGTAAAAGATATAATGTTAAAAATAATAAAAACAAATAAAAAAATGGTTATTCTCACCTTCCGAATGCAGCCGATCTCCTCAGCGGCTTCCGTTCCTATAGATTTGTGTGCATGACCTGCGATGACATCACGGTCACGTGACCGCGTGCAGTGCTGAGAGGCGGGAAGACTCCGGGGCCATCAGAAGGTGAGTATATCACTATTTTTTATTTCAATTCTTTTTTTTAACAATTATATGGTGCCCATTCCGTGGAGGAGAGTCTCCTCTCCTCCACCCTGGGTACCAACCGCACGTGATCTGCTTACTTTCCGCATGGTGGGCATGGCCCCATGCCGGAAGTAAGCAGATCAATGCATTCCTAGGTGTGCGGAATCCCCGCGATTCCGCAAATTTAATGAACATGCTGCATTTTTTTCTGGAATGCGATTCCGCTCAGGAAAACAACGCAGCATGTGCACAAAAAATGCAGATTGCATTCTATTAAATAGGATGCTTAATGTAAGCATTTTTTTCACAGTTTTATAGCGTTTTTGTAGCGAAAAACCGCGAAAAAAATCGCAAAAAAATCTGCTACGTGTGCACACAACCTTAGTCTTCCTGTAGGAAAGGAATTAATCCAGACAGAACCCCAGGCCTTGCCAAAGAGACCTTGCAATATGCTAATTGTAGGTGTGGGAAGGGTTTGCCGCCAATTCAAACCTAACACTCAGGCAGACAGAAGGTATGGTTGATTTAATCATTGACATCAGCCATTGGTGAATGAAAGTCTGCACTAATCCATAGTTCATAGTATCATAGTTTTTAAGGTTGAAGGTAGACACAAGTCTTTTGAGTTTAAGCAATAACGTAACATGTTGATCCATAGGAAAGTAAAAATCCCATGATAAACATGCTAATTTCCCTATATTAGGGTAAAAATTCACCAGGTTTTTCCCATATGAGGTAAGACCACCACCTTTCAGCCCTCATATACAGCATTCTAATATGTACTGCAGTCAAAGAGCCCCTGCGCATGTGCAGTGCAGTACTATACTCTGCCCTACTTAGGGCCCCACTCCACCGCAGCTGGTAAGCCACATTCGGATTAAAAGACGCACCCCCATTTTCCTCCAAAATTTTTGGGGAATAAAAGTGTTCTTAAAATCTGAAAAATAAGGAATATTTTAATTAGTGCTGCTGCTGCCTTAGTTGTTTGTAAAATTGATAACTTTGTGAAAGAAAACTGCACTTGTGGAATTCAAAAACTTTAGTTTGAAAAGTTGAAACAATTTATTATTTTCTGAAAAGGTTTCCCCTTTTGACATGCTGAGATCGAACACAAGGGAAAGTATTGATTCCGCAGAATTCAGTTCTACTAAGTCAATTCCCTTGCCCCAGAAATCTGCTAACAATTTAGGAAAAAAATATAATTAAAAAAAATCACTTATGGAATTCAAAGAATTTTGGTTTGATAATTTTAAACAATTTAACCCTCTTAGGGGCTGCACACAGGGAAAAGTGTTGACTTTGCACATTGTACATAGTCGTCACTTAGTCATACATATGGTCAGCAACAATTCGCTGTGCAAAACAATTCTTTGATCAAGAAATACAGGTTTTCTTGGTAATATGCCAATTCTCCAACTCTAAAATTTCAAAAAAAATTTGTAAAAAAAAAAATATATTTTTTTAAAATAAATTTCACTTTAGGAATTCAAAGAATTTTGGTTTGATGATATTAAATGATTTTACCCTTTATAAACTGCTCTGCACAAGGGCCACACATGCAGGAGAGCTTTGATTCTGTAAGGACCAAAATTAGAGAATACAGATTTCCTGCTACGGCCGGTGTCACACTTGCAAGTGCAATGAGAGAAAATCGCGCAAGTCTCTTGCCTCAATACACAGCACTGCCGCCAACACTTGGGACCGAAGTGTGCGTCTGCATGTGTGGCGCCCCTGAGGGTCTAGTCGCCACAGAGTACTGTACCTCATCCAGAGGTGTGGTGTTCCGCTCTCAGGTAAGGAGGGCACAGAACCCTACACCTGCATCCAACACTAGACAATTAATTCAGTCAGGGCACCTGGAGGAACCCTAAGGGAGGAAGGTCTCATCTCAGGCTGGATAGGAAAGGGTGTTGGAGGAGTGGGTGGGGTAGGTAAAGTAGGGGAGGAGCTTAGTAAGCAAGAGTCAGGAAACATCTAGAAAGTTAGTTATATTGTGAGAGAAGTGGAGCTGAGCAGATGTGAAGGTCTGCAGCTCCTGTCAGACAAGAAGGCGCTCCCAGAGAGAGGGAGCTGAAGGAAAGTGAAGCTAAGGAAAGGAGCTCCCAGAAGGACAGAAGGAGTCCTAGGGGCACAGATAGTGAGAGATCCATCTGTGGGGCCCGTATCCACAGTGGTATCTGTATGTACAACAGCCACATCTGCACACATTCGCTGAAAAGGCAGCCATTTAGGATCCAGGGGGATTCAGCGCACACTGCCCCACAAGATCCACGGCTGCTGGCTAGGGACACTGTGTGGCAGGCGCAGGGCAGGAGAGGCAAAGCCAGCACAGAGAGACGGCCAGGAAAGGACATATGAAAGAGGGTTCTGGAAAGTGCATCCAAATTGCTTGAGAGCTGGCTGGATAACAAACCTGGAGGACGCAGCACACTGGCTGGGGCAACTAAGAACTGTGAGTAAAGCATTGGAAACTGCACCACGCTGTGTCCTCATGTTTATTTACTGCGCCATCCACTCTGCACCACATCCACCATCAGCATCACCATCATTTACAACCTAAGTGCCC
Source organism: Ranitomeya variabilis (assembly GCF_051348905.1). Taxonomy (NCBI): domain Eukaryota; kingdom Metazoa; phylum Chordata; class Amphibia; order Anura; family Dendrobatidae; genus Ranitomeya; species Ranitomeya variabilis. The sequence goes on from NC_135238.1 coordinate 81,889,515, forward strand.
TGGGACTTAAGCTCTACCTGTGGAGAGTTGCACCAACTCTGCTGCATCAACATCAGCCCCAGCGGTCCCTTCAAGCAGCGTCGGCTAACAACTCCTATTTGCTGAGTACTACAGGTGGCGTCACGAACATTTAATCCCATAAACTTTATTCCCCTTTCATTGGACGCCCAGGACCATGGACCGGGTCACTGCTGCCATGACACGTCCCCTTTAGGAACCGGCCTGGTATCGAGTATCCTCATGGCCCTAGCAGGCGCTCCACATGTGTTTCTATGCAGCTGAACACTTTCGTCCCAAGTGTCTGTGGCAAGTGTGACCCCGGCCTAACATGCCAATTCCACTAGCTCAAAAATTTCTGGACAATTATGGAAAGGAAAAAAAATATTATTTTGGTAAAGATGATTGCAGTCATTGAAGTCAAAAACATTTAGTTTAAGATTATTCAACAATTTTGCCCTTTCTGACAAGTTTTCTCTTTGTGACGTGCCTTGCACAGGTAGTGCTAACTTTGCAGGGAGTGGAAAGATCAGACACATTTTGGCAAAACAGGCTTTCCTGCTAGTATGCCAGTTCAGTCACTTCAAAAAATTATAAACAATTTTGGAAAAAATTGCTAATTTTTTTTAAGGAAATAGTTAGGAAGTTCAGAAAATGTTGTCTGAATAATTGTCAACTATTTTGCTTGCCCTTTCTCACAATTATGGGTGCTACCAGAAAAATTCAAACAGATGCAGTAACAATCAAATTTAATTTCACCCAAAATTAGAAAGAAGGTGAATTTGTTGTGTTAAAAAATTAATTCACGTAATGAAATAAATTTTAATGTTAAAACAAATGTTGCATTTTCAGCCCAAACCTGGCACAGATGACTTTTGGTAGATAAAATAATGGCAGATAGATATCTTCCATTGAGTCTGAGTCTACATAATTCTTTCACAAAAGACAATGCAATCCAGGCGGTCTGGCATTAATTATGGTGAACCGAGTCCTGTAAAAATATGCATGTACAATTTGAATGTAATTGGTTAATTGAGCACACTTCTTGGGCACACAAAAGGAGAACAGCAGGTGATGACGATGAGGCTGACGATAACGACAAGGCACTATTTGTGGGTGCTTACCGGTTGCCAGAAAGATGATCACTAGGAAAGGAAGTAGGTCAGCTTTAGCCTTGCTCATCCTACTTGGTTAGTTTAATTTCTCCACATGAGCAGTTTATGCAGTTTATTGTGCTGATTGAACAATGTATTTCTTAATCAACATGTGCCAGCATGTACCTAGCTTTTTTTTCTAATAGCACAGCCTGCAAAATGTAATAGATTGGTCCTCCACCAACAGCAGTATTACCTGACCTCAGGAAAAGCTAATTTGCCCCAGAGGATGTTTTAATTCATATATCAATGATGTCAGCAATCCATCTTCTCTGATAACCTGAACTCTTTGTCACCTGTCTAGGTCACAGATTTTGTCTGACACAGAATCTTCATCATCATCATTTTCATCATCATCATCATCATCATCATCATCATCATCATCTATGATTCAGCTGACAGGTACCTCTGAGTGTGAAATAGCCAGCACTTTTAGTCCCCTCCCCAGCTTTATTTCCACCCTATGGTTGCCCCGGCTCAGAGTTCTTCTACCACTGACTGTGTCCCATATACCTTGGATCACAAGAGCCTTCAACACAGAATCTTGTTGTCCATCTCCTCTGGCATCATGTATTCTGAAAACAAAGGCTGAATATTCATATCTTCCAAGACATCAAATGGAAGACTTTTTCTTGTGCAGTATGTTATTTAGTTCCCAGGAAGCTGTGGGTTAGAGAACTTTGGGGCAGAATAGGTGTCACTGACAGATTGGAAAATCTGCTATATTTAACTAATTTTTATGGTGGAGGACGATTGACTGAGCTGAACACTGATGGCAGCTCATGATGTTGCTGCCAGAGGCTAGATCATCCTGCTGTGATTGAAATGATATATGAGACATATACTACATTACACCCTCCATTTTCTCCCTGCTAATGCGCTTATCAGAGGTAAAGAAGACCAAATGTGACTTTCATTTTGTGCTACTACTTCCGGGACGATTGCTGCCAGCACTACCAGTGAAGTTGAAGGTGAGAAAAGTGGCAATCGCATTCTAATCTGTGATATATATATATACACTCACCGGCCACTTTATTAGGTACACCATGCTAGTAACGGGTTGGACCCCCTTTTGCCTTCAGAACTGCCTCAATTCTTCGTGGCATAGATTCAACAAGGTGCTGGAAGCATTCCTCAGAGATTTTGGTCCATATTGACATGATGGCATCACACAGTTGCCGCAGATTTGTCGGCTGCACATCCCAAAGATGCTCCATACAAGGCAGGATGGATCCATGCTTTCATGTTGTTTACGCCAAATTCTGACCCTACCATCCGAATGTCGCAGCAGAAATCGAGACTCATCAGACCAAGCAACGTTTTTCCAATCTTCTACTGTCCAATTTCGATGAGCTTGTACAAATTGTAGCCTCAGTTTCCTGTTCTTAGCTGAAAGGAGTGGTACCCGGTGTGGTCTTCTGCTGCTGTAGCCCATCTGCCTCAAAGTTCGACGCACTGTGCGTTCAGAGATGCTCTTAGGCCTACCTTGGTTGTAACGGGTGGCGATTTGAGTCACTGTTGCCTTTCTATCAGCTCGAACCAGTCTGCCCATTCTCCTCTGACCTCTGGCATCAACAAGGCATTTCCGCCCACAGAACTGCCGCTCACTGGATTTTTTGTCTTTTTCGGACCATTCTCTGTAAACCCTAGAGATGGTTGTGCGTGAAAATCCCAGTAGATCAGCAGTTTCTGAAATACTCAGACCAGCCCTTCTGGCACCAACAACCATGCCACGTTCCAAGGCACTCAAATCACCTTTCTTCCCCATACTGATGCTCGGTTTGAACTGCAGGAGATTGTCTTGACCATGTCTACATGCCTAAATGCACTGAGTTGCCGCCATGTGATTGGCTGATTAGAAATTAAGTGTTAACAAGAAGTTGGACAGGTGTACCTAATAAAGTGGCCAGTGAGTGTATATACAGTATATATATATATATATATATATATATATATATATATATATGTATATTGTTATCGTACTGCCACCCTTGCCACTTGTATCACTTTTAGGTTTAGCATACATTGTGGACAAAAGTATATACACTGCTCCAAAAAATAAAGGGAACACTTAAACAACAGACTATAACTCCAAGTAAATCAAACTTCTGTGAAATCAAACTATCCACTTAGGAAGCAACACTGTTTGACAATCAATTTCACATGCTGTTGTGCAAATGGAATAGACAACAGATGGAAATTATTGGCAATTATCAAGACACACTCAATAAAGGAGTGGTTCTGCAGGTGGGGACCACAGACAACATTTCAGTACCAATTCTTTCTGGCTGATGTTTTGGTCACTTTTGAATATTGGTTGTGCTTTCACACTTGTGGTAGCGTGAGATGGACTCTACAACCCACACAAGTGGCTCAGGTAGTGCAGCTCATCCAGGATGGCACATCAATGCGAGCTGTGGCAAGAAGGTTTGCTGTGTCTGTCAGCGTAGTGTCCAGGGGCTGGAGGCACTACCAGTAGACAGGCCAGTACACCAGGAGATGTGGAGGGGCCGTAGGAGGGCAACAACCCAGCAGCAGGACCGCTACCTCAGCCTTTGTGCAAGGAGGAACAGGAGGAGCACTGCCACAGCCCTGCAAAATGACCTCCAGCAGGCCACAAATGTGCATGTGTCTGCACAAACGGTTAGAAACTGAGTCCATGAGAATGGTCTAAGTGCCAGATGTCCACAGATGGGGTTGTGCTCACAGCCTAACACCATGCAGGACGCTTGGCATTTGCCACAGAACACCAGGATTGGCAAATTTGCCTCTGGCGCCCTGAGCTCTTCACAGATGAAAGCAGGTTCACACTGAGCACATGTGACAGACGTGACAGAGTCTGGAGATGCCGTGGAGAGCGATCTGCTGCCTGCAACATGCTTCAGCATGACCGGTTTGGGGGTGGGTCAGTAATGGTGTGGGGTGGCATTTCTTTGGAGGGCCGCACAGCCCTCCAGGTGCTCGCCAGAGGTAGCCTGACTGCCATTAGCCATTAGGTACCGAGATGAGATCCTCAGACCCCTTGTGAGACCATATGCTGGTGCGATTGGCCCTCGGTTCCTCCTAATGCAGGACGATGCCAGACCTCATGTGGCTGGAGCGTGTCAGCAGTTCCTACAAGATGAAGGCATTGAAGCTATGGACTGGCCCATGCGTTCCCCAGACTTGAATCCAATTGAACACATCTGGGACATCATGTCTCGCACCATGCATCAACGTCACGTTGCACCACAGACTGTCCAGGAGTTGGCGGATTGTTATGATCCCAGTGGCTTAGGATCACAAATCTAACCAGCTAAGTCAGAGATAATAGGACAAGCTCTGGGGATCTGGTAACTGGACTGACCGCAAACCTGATTCTAACCAAACACACTAAAGGTAGTCGTGGAACGTTTCCTGAAATCCTAGACGTCTCTTCACGGCCTGAGAAACTGACTACACCTAAAGAGAAAGTAAGACCTCACTTGCCTCAGAGAAATACCCCAAAGATATAGAAGCCCCCCACAAATAATAACGGTGAGTTAAGAGGAAAAGACAAACGCAGAGATGAAACAGGTTAAGCAAATGAGGCCCGCTAACGCTAGATAGCAGAAAATAGCAAGGGATCTGTGCGGTCAGTAAAAAACCCTATGCAAAAATATCCACGCAGAGAATGCGAGAACCCCACACCAACTAACGATGTGGGGGGAGAAACTCAGCACCCCAGAGCACCAGCAAGCAGGGAAATCACATATTAGCAAGCTGGACCAAAACACATCATATACTAGGACACATCTTGAACACAGATGAGCAAAAATAAGCAAACCAAACTTAGCTTCTCTTGGAGAGACTGATAACGGATGTAGACAGGAGCAATCAGAATAGCACTGAATACAACGACAGCAGGCAACCACTGAGAGTCCAGCTGAACTAAATAGGAACCAGCTAACAGATAACGAGACAGCTGATCCAACCTCAGACCTGCAGAATGACACAAAGAGCCACCAGAGGGAGCCCAAAGACAACACTCACACAGTACCACTTGTGACCACAAGAGGGAGCCCAAAAACAGAGTTCACAACAGCGGATGCTTTAGTCCATGTCTGGGAGGAGATTCCTCAGAACCATCTACCGCCTCATCAGGAGCATGCCCAGGCATTGTAGGGAGGCCAAACAGGCATGTGGAGGCCACACACACTACTGAGCATCATTTCCTTGTCTTGAGGCATTTCCACTGTAGTTTGATCAGCCTGTAACTTCATTTTCCACTTTGATTTTGAGCATCATTCCAACTCCAGACCTCCATGGGATATTAGTTGTGATCTATAGGGTTGAGCGAAACGGGTCGGCCATTTTCAGAAGTCGCCGACTTTTGGCAAAGTCGGGTTTCATGAAACCCGACCCGACCCCTGTGTGGGGTCGGCCATGAGGTCGGCGATCTTCTGAATCTGGTATCGGAATTCCGATACCGAGTTCCGATATGTTTGCGATATCGGAAATCGGTATCGGAATCCATATTTAAGTGTAAAATATAGAATCAAAATAAAAAATATTGATATACTCACCCTCGGACGCGCCCTGGTACTAACTGGCAGCCTTCCTTCCTAAGAATGAGCGCGTGAATGACCTGCGGTGACGTCGCGGCTTGTGATTGGTCGCCTGAGCGGTCACATGGGCGGCCGCGACCAATCACAAGCCGTGACGTCATCTAAGACCCTTCACGCGCTCATTCTTAGGAAGGAAGGCTGCCGGAAAGAAGCCGAGGGTGAGTATATTCCTATTAGGTATATACTCACCCTCGGACGCGCCCTGCTTCTTTCCGGCAGCCTTCCTTCTTAAGAATGAGCGCGTGAAGGGCCTTAGATGACGTCACGGCTTGTGATTGGTCGCGGCCGCCCATGTGACCAATGTGAAGTTTTAAAATTCTCCCACCCTAGACAATAAAAATGCACAAAATTAATTTCCCACAACAGCCAGCAGTATTGTTGTGGTGCCTATGACTGTTACTAATCAAACAGGTGCAAAACCATAACCTCTTTGTTTTTTTAATTAACTTTTTTTAATTTAAAGGGAATCTGTCACCCCAAAAATCATATATGAGCTAAGGCCACCGGCATCAGGGGCTTATCTACAGCATTCTGTAATGCTGTAGATAAGCCCCCGATGTAACCTGAAAGGTAGGAAAAACAGGTTATATTATACTCACCCAGGGGCGGTCCCAGTTCGTTTCGGGTCCGATGGGCGTCGTGGTCCAGGACCTGCGCCTCCTATCTTCATACGATGACGTCCTCTTCTTGTCTTCCTGCCGCGGCTTCGGCGCAGGCGTACTTTGTCTGCCCTGTTGAGGGCAGAGAAAAGTACTGCAGTGCGCAGGCGCCTGAAAAGGTCATAGAGACCCGGCACCTGCGCACTGCGGTACTTTGTTCTGCCCTCAAAAGGGCAGACAAAGTACGCCTGCGCTGGATCTGTGGCAGGAAGACAAGAAGAAGATATCATCGTATGAAGATGGAAGAAGCCGGACCCGGACCGCGACACCCATCAGACCTGGACCGCAGAGGGACCGCCCCTGGGTGAGTATAATATAACCTGTTTTTCTTACCTTTCAGGTTACATCGGGGCTTATCTACAGCATTACAGAATGCTGAAGATAAGCCCCTGATGCCGGTGGCCTTAGCTCATATACGATTTTTGGGGTGTCAGATTCCCTTTAATATTTTATTTTCTATAGTTTTTGTAAATAATGACGATACCCCTTTCAATCAAAATGAAAAGTCATGTCAGCAAAATTAAATTGCTAGGTTGTGAAGTTGCTACACATAGGTTCATGACCGATAATGAACATGTGGTAATAACGGCAATATGGAGTGTACTGTACCTAGAGTAGACAATATAAAATAGGTATTTCAAGAAATAAAGAGAAATTAAAGATGAAGAAAAAATGGGCATGTGATTTTACAAAATAGGATAGTGCAAGAAATACCATTTTTGCAAACAATATCAAAATCTAATGACAAGAATACTGAACAATAACAACATCAATAATTATTATTATTGGCAACACCAATATCAAATTTTAAGAATATCGCAGAACAACAATATGCCTACGTAGATCCTAGGGGACAGTCAGCAGAGAAAGCATACTGACAAAAGAATATAAAAATAAACTATTTTATAATCTGAGCCAAATGTGCAGCATAAAATTGCTAAAACAAATCACAAAATAATCATCAATGATAAAATAACAGCCAAACACAATACTCTAAAATCCAATGATTACCAATCACGGAGAACCATTGATATAATTACTCTATCAAAACTAAGTTTCTTCTGTTCTTCCCAAGGATTCCTTGCTATCATCTCCTCTATAGGGATGACTTCGCCCTCTCTTCCCTTCTCCTCGTGTCCCACTTTATTCCCTACCAGCCGTTCATCTCCCCTACCAACCTGGAGACACTATGTCTCACCTTGTGAACAATGAACTGTATTCATCAATCTGTTCTTTCCCTACAATATTGCCTACAATGGATAATGACATCCTGATTATTCTACTTTCCCACTCTGTATTTAAATTACACAGAGAAATGTTATCCAGGTAGAATCACCCCCTAACGGTTGTAATACAAGAGGACATTTCTTGTGGCCTCAGGAACATTTGTACTATAAGATGCCGGAAACACTGATACAGAGCATCCTGATAACCATTTCTAACGCCCTTTTACAAATCAACCCAAATTCCTAACTTTTAGCTACAGAATAGAAAATGTTATATACACATATTTTATATTTATATATCTTCAAATTTAAAAAAAAAGGTACATGCCTTTACAAAATTATATGGGACAATAAAATAAGGGTAGAATCACAAACCAAAAGCAAACTTCTGCAACTGGACCCTGTATACAGGTGGCATATGTATGTGACTAATATTAGACTATTGGAGAAATTAAGTGGGCTCACGAAATAATTTTAACCCTTTAACGACTAGAGGTATTTTTGGTTTTGCATTTTCCTTTTTTGCTCCCCTTCTTCCCAGAGCCATAACTTTTTTTTTTTTGGTCTAAATGGCCGTGTGAGGGCTTGTGTTTTGCGGAATGAGTTGTACTTTTAAACCGAAGCATTGGTTTTATTATTATTATTATTATTATACATTTTTATAGCGCCATTTATTCCATGGTGCTTTACATGTGAACGGGGCAAATATAGACAAGTACAATAAACATGAGTAAAATAAGGCACACACAAGTACAGGAGGAGAGAGGACCCTGCCCGCGAGGGCTCATTTTCCCATGTTGTGTACTCGAAAATGGGCAAAAAATTCCAAGTGCACTGAAACTGCAAACAAAAGTGCAATCCCACAGTTGTTTTTTGTTTTGCTTTTTTACTATGCTCACTAAATGCTAAAACTGTCCTGCCATTATGATTCTCCAGGTCATTCTGAGTTCATAGATACCAAACATGTCTAGGTTTTTTTTCATCTAAGTGGTGGAAAAAATTTCCAAACTTTGTAAAAAAAAATAAAAATTGCGCCATATTCCGATACCCGTAGCGCCTCCATTTTTTGTGATCTCAGGTTGGGTGAAGGCTTATTTTTTGCGTGCTGAGCTCATGTTTTTAATGATACAATTTTGGTGCAGATACGATCTTTTGATGTTGCGGTGACCAAAAAAATGTAATTCTGACGGTTTGACTTTTTTTCTCACTACGCCGTTTAGCGATCAGGTTAATCCTTTTCTTTTACTGATAGATCGGGTGATTCTGAAAGTGGCGATACCAAATGTGTGTGTGTTTGATTTTTTTTTATTATTTTGAATGATTTGAAAGGGGAGTAATTTTAGCTTTTATATTTTTTTTTATTTTTTTATATTTTTAAAAACATTTTTTTTTACTTTTTGCATGCTTCAATAGTCTCCATGGGAGACTAGAAGCTGCCATAACCCGATCGCCTCTGCTACATACAGGCGATGATCAGATCGGCTGTACTGTACATAGCAGAATTACTCACTTGCTATGTGGTCGGCGCTCTTAGCAATCTGGCAGTGACAGAGATAGAGGTCTGCAGGAGACCTCTGGATGTCATGACAACCCATGACAACAAGCATGCCGGGATTTCCGGCGTGCTTGCTGGAAGAGCGTGGTAAATGCCACTGTCAGAGTTTGACAGCGGCATTTAACAGGTTAACAGCTGCAGGAGGATGGCAATTCCTCCCACAGTTGTTAGCGGCACATGTCAGCTGTTCAAAACAGCTGATATGTGCCGGAAAAGATGTGGGCTCACCGCCAGAGCCCACCTCAAAGGAAGGGTGTCTGACATCGGCGTACTATTAAGCCCGATGTCAGAAAGGAGTTAAACAATGCACACACTTTGATGGCTAAACACTTGTATATAAGGCTCAGGGTTATGGAAATTTATCTTAAAAAATGGTGCATCAAAAAAAACACAGGGATCGCACTTTCCTCTACAAACTGAAGCAAGACTCGAATTCAGAATCTGGATTGCAAAATCTGCAATGACTGGTTATACTACCTTTACTTGCTGGCACTGTGTGAAAAGAGCATCTATTAAGATGCTGTTGCTTCTATATATCGCAGACGTGTTAATTCACATTCACACACTGGTGTTAATGACAATGCTACAACAGTTCATTGTATATCAGTTGAATTTTGGATTTCCATTCACAGACTGACACTATCACTGTAATTTTCAATTTTTTACATTAGCAATGGAGTAGTACACCTCGATCACCTTTATCTATGGCTATGCTGTGTTCTCTGAGTGCTCCATAGTGCAAGCAGAAAATGGCATTCCTTGGCTGGCCCCTATGTTTTATAATGCCTGCGGTAGCCCTCCAAATTGGCTGGGCTACAAAGTACGATCGGATTGCTGCAGGGCATTGACGCTATTACCCCGCTCACTCAGTGTGCAGCAAGAGATTGCACCATCCATTTTTGGTTTCCTGATCCTTACAAATTGAATCACAGATAATTGGAGCTTGCATGGAACTGTGGATTTCAAGAAATTCAAATCACTTTTGATCCTCCAGGAATTGATACAATAATCTCTATCCAGTAATCCATTGGCACCCCAATAATGTTACCGATAGATTGATATGACAGCCAGAGGAAGCGTGGATGTGGAGGCCCTCTACAGTTCGATACCCCATGATAAGGGCCAGGAAGCAATTCAATACTTTCTGAGTACTAGAGGTTGTCAGTTCCGCACCCATAATAAGTTTCTGTTAAAACTAATGCGGTTTTGTCTAACTAGGAACTTCTTCCTGTTTGATCAGAAGATATACCACCAGCTCAGGGGCACTGCGATGGGGTGCCCTTGTGCCCCCTCGTATGCAAATTTGTTCCTGGGCTGGTGGGAGGAGACTCGTGTGTTTGGCAATGAGATGAAGAATATCGGATGTATTGATTTTTGGATTTGTTATATTGACGATATCTTTGTGATATGGGGGACTCTGTGGAAAATTTTACATCATTTGTGGATACCCTTAACAGTAATGACTTAGGTCTTTTCTTTACATCCGTGATGAACTCATCCTCACTGCCATTTCTAGATATCCTGATCAAGAAGGGGGAAGAAGGCACATTGACCACGTGCACAAATAAAAACCTACCGCAACAAACTCATTACTCAGATGGGAGAGCAGCCATCCAACGCATTTGAAAAGAGGGATACCTAAAAGCCAGTACCTCAGGATCCACAGAAATTGCTCCACAGAGGAAGCTTTTGAAGAACAGGCACAGGAACTTCGTAGTAAGTTCCTGGAGAGAGGATACCCTCCTGATGTCCTCAAGCGGCCATACAAAGAGGTTAAATATAAAAATAGATCAGAATTATTGAGGCAGGCTTGAAGAGCGGCTAATGAAGGACAGATGAGACTAATCACTACGTTTGACAATGGAGCACATGAAGTACGCAAAGTCTTAACAAAACATTGGTCCATTTTACTTATGGATCCAGATATTGGTAAAGAACTGACAGAGCGACCGTTGATCACCTATAGAAGAGGTCGCTCATTGAAAGACAGATTTGTTAAGAGCCATTTTAAGAGTCCCACCATTAGAACATGTCTAACAAGTGACACAAAGGGGTGCTTTAGATGCGGGCATTATGTTGCCTGCTCCCACATCAATACAGGAGATGGATTCACCAGCAATGTGACTGGTAAACAGTACATGATTAGAGAATTCATCAACTGTAGTAGTAAACGAGTAATCTACAGAGCTACCTGTGTGTGTGGGAAAGAGTATGTGGGGAAAACTATCAGGGAGTTCAAACATAGGATTGGGGAGCACATCGGGGACATTGTCCATAAGAGAGAGACCCCCATTGCTCGACATGTGAATATCTGTCAAGGGGGCAATACAGATTCCATCAAATTTATGGGTATTGAAAAAGTGGCAAAACCTGTAAGAGGTGGTAATTGGGATAAAACAATATTACAAAAAGAAACGAGATGGATCTTCCATCTGAATACAGTGGCTCCAAGAGGGCTTAATGAGCAACTAAATTATAGCTGCTTTATCTAAGATGCTATAAGTAACTGTCTGCCATAAACTGTGTATATAGCTAATAGACTGTTAATACTGTATCTGAAGAGAGTAAACTACCTGACAGCGCCAATTCTGAGGGTAACACCCATTATTAGAGGGTTAATATTGATTGAGTATAACACTTTTTGTTCTGTTATAAATATATGTGGGTTGTAAAAAAGTTTTTTGTTTTATTTGATGGTGGTAATGCGAAGTACTTTCCCACTCAATGTTAGACCCATCTTTATCTATGGGTCCGGTATATACAAAAATCTTCTCAATTTATTACTTGGTGTAAATAGGAAATATCTCATACAACTTATGCCATCTGTCTAAATTATAATAGTGTTTAACTCGGTTTTTGACATTACCCTATGTGCTTATACGTAAGTCAAGTGAACAATGAAATTCCCCCGCTTTTTGAATGTTCCCGCACGTGAGTAGTAATAAGACAGAGGAATATGACGTGACAAGACGTCACTGTTAATGGCCGTACTGCAATTTCTCTGTGGAACGCATGATGTGTCTCAGGAGAGACTTCCGGACATTAAACCGGAAGTGTAACGACCATTTTGGATACACACACCGCAAGGTTGCTGCGAGCTGTTACAATCGTGAGTTTGGTACGCTATAGTGTAAGCTTCCGGAGCATGAACCGGAAGTTCAGCGGCCATCTTTTGATACACGTGCAGCAAGATAGAAGGCGTGTGTTAGTGGCGGAACACAAATGGGTGAGTCATTATGATTGGAGAACTCCTTCATAACTTTTTTTCTGGCCAATTGGGAGTCAGCCTATAAAGGCAACTAATCCGGGCGTGGTGACATGACCATTGAAAGCCCGAGAGTTAAAAAGAAAGAACCCCCGTTTTTCCTGTAATTAGCGATGTACCCTAATAGAGTGTAGAGGTCTCCTGAGGATTCAGAGCATTGATGAAACGCGTCGCGGCGCACAGGGACGAGTAGGGCTAATGTTGTAAGGGTCAGCTGTGGACTGCCCTTGTAAGGGCGGGAGTTTATGGGGTTAGGGCCATAATAGCCTTTACAGGGCTTAACAGGTTAAGAATACCCCACTCCTCTGCATGGACCCCGGCTGTCCGGAAATGAAGAAGTGATGGTCGGTACCTGAGCTGCTGATGGGTGAGATCCCTCCAAATTATTTCTTTTGAAAACAGTGTGGGAATTAATACATGCACCCGAGCAAGCAAGTCCATGTGGAGACTGTGATTGTTTTTTGTGGATCAAGCATCATATATGATGCCGGGATCTTTGGTGCAATTTCACGGTCTATAAATATATGATTTGATATCTAATCTAAATAATCACAAATAATAGTATATAGGGTCTCTATCAAAAGAGATATTCGTATCCCTATGTTGTTTGGTCCGTTTGGACTTATAGTGGATAAGTGAGATTTTAATTTGCACTTGGTCACTTTCTCTTATAAGGTAGTTTTTTTTACATTTTAAATACATTCTCTGTGCTGGTTGGTACTTGGAGGTGAGAGAATTCTGGGCTTTGACCCTGTTTTTTTGCTGATTTCAAGAAATTCGAATCACTTTTGATCCTCCAGGAATTGATACAATAATCTCTATCCAGTAATCCATTGGCACCCCAATAATGTTACCGATAGATTGACATGACAGCCAGAGGAGTACTGAAGTCTGTGAAGACAGGGCTGTGGCTGGCATTCATAGCAGACTGTGATATTTGTAAAGAAGGAAAGAGAAAAGGAGCGCAATAAAGGTGCACACATAGCCATGATACTGAAGTTTAACAAAGCTTTATTGAGACCAAGTAAAGTGCATGTGAACATAAAAACAATTAAAAAGCATGAAATGCATACCAAACACACTTATTCAATATCCTCTAAATATGGGGATATGAAAAATAGCAGGCTCCTAAGGAGAGAATAATCCTAGAAAATCCCCCAGTGAGCTGCAAGCAATGTAAACGTGACCTGATGTGATCATGCACGTGCTTTTGTCTCAGATTTCCGGTGTTTGTATTTATGCTTGAGCATATGAACCATCTCAGTCATCGCATGGGAACAATGATAGCACAATTTATTCAGTAAAGGTTAAAATATAGCAATAGTATTGAGATGTCCATTAATGGAATTATATACATACATAGTTTTATCCAAGAAAAATATTGTCACCAGAAATTCTGTTACATGCACTGCTTATAACACATGATACTAATAAAATGCTGTATACTCACTGGCAGGGATGGAGCCCGCTAGCTCCCTATGCATATCGCCACTTGTGGTAGCTTCGTCAGGGGAAGTGTGAGCGAGTTCTTGCCAGGAAACAGACTGGATCAGTCTGAGCAGAGAAGAAGGTTTTATGGAGCTGTGTAGCAGCAGTGCAGCAGTTCCTAGAAAGAGACATTCAGAAAGCCAAATACATTGCAGAGAGCATGCAGGAGAGCAAAGCACAGGAGAGGACATCAGGGGAGACCAGTCCCGAGCAAGCTGCCTCCTTCTGAGGTGCAGAAACCAGTAGCCGGAACACCGAGGATCATAAGGCCCTTCACAACTTACATCAGAGACCGGCAGGACAGCTGAACTCTACGTTACCTGTCCGACCTAACACCCAGGAGGCACAGTGGCACCCCTCAGAGGCCGGGGCATGCTAGAGTCCCTATAAACAGCCTCAAGCAACCAGTCATACAGGTTATGTCCTATCCTACTTGGGGGACAGAGAGAGAGAGATAACATCTGTGAGGACCTTATGTGGAGCTTTAAGCCGTAAGGTACTACACCACCGAGGTGCTAGAGGAAGTTTTTTGATTTCCACCTGGATAAGCGGACTCCTAACTTGCCTTCAAGCTGGCCTGACCCTGCCTGCCCTGTGTTCTGGTGCTCTGGACTGCAGATGCTGAAGTCTTCAGTAAACCAAGGTAAAGACACTGCAACCTTGTGTCCTCGTTCTTTACTGCACTCCTCACCATCTTCCATCTACACACCAGGAGCCCTGGGGATATACTTCACCTGTGGGAAGGTATACCATCTAGCTGCCATAACATCACCCCAGAGGACCCCTTAAAGCAGCGTCGGTCCCCACTGACCGAATACCACAGGTGGCGTCACGAACATAAACTTTATTCCCTTGAAAACCCTTTCCCTTTAACGTTGATGCCCAGGGCCACAGACCAAGTCGCCACGTGACATCCCCCTGTGAACCACAGGACCCAGTGCCGAGTAACCCACTGCCCTGTGGGCGCGTCAACCACATATGGGGTATTGGCGCACTCAGGAGAAATTGCTAAGCAAATTTTGAGGTCCATTTTTTCCTGTTACACATGTGAAAATAAAGAAAATTGGGCATAAAAGACAATTTTTGTAGGAAAAATATGATTTTTGGGGTTTTCACAGTTCTACATTATAAACTTCTGTGAAGCACCTTTGTATACATTCCTTGAGTGGTCTAGTTTCCAAAATGGGGTAACTTCTGGGGAGTTTAAAGTGCGCTCTCGATTCCAGCTATTTTTACGTTGAAAAAGTCAAACGATGCTGTCTCCCTTCCGAGACCTACCATGTGGCCAAACAGTAGTTTTTACCTACATATGGGTATCAGCATATTCAGGAGATATTTCTCAACAAATTTTGAGTTTCATTTTCTCCTCTTACCCTTGTGAAAATAAAAAATTTGGGTCTAAAGTAAACATTTTTGTGAAAAAAGGTTAAATGTTCATTTTTTCCTTCCACATTCCATTAATTCTTGTGAAGCATATTCAGGGTTAATAAACTTTTTGAATGTGGTTTTGAGGACTTTGAGGGTGCAGTTTTTAGAGTAGTGTCACTTTTGGGCATTTTCTGTCATATAGGCTCTCCAAATTCACTTCAAATATAATGTGGACAGTAATAAAAATGGTTTTGTAAATGTTTTAAAAATGAGAAATTGCTGATAATTTTTTAACCCTTCTAACTTCCTAACAAAAAAAAAAATAGTTTCAAAACTTGTGCTGATGTATAGTAGACATATGGTAAGTGTTATTTATTAACTATTTTTTTGTGATGTGAGTCTCTAGCTTAAGAATCATAAGTTTGAAAATTGTGAAATTTTCTAAATTTTGGCCCAAATTCCAATATTTTCACAAATGAACACAAGGTATATAGAACAAATTTACCACTATCATGAAGTACAATATGTCACGAAAAAACAAAAGAACAAACTTACCACTATCATGAAGTACAATATGCCACGAAAAAACAATCTCAGAATCAGTGGGACCTTGTTATCGCCTGCATGGGTCCTCTTCCAACCCATCTGTAGGAATGCTGGCGTCTTATGTTGCCTATCCATTGCTCCCCCGGAAGCTGCTTCTTCCTGAGCACAGCAGGCAGGTCTCCTGAAGGTGTGCTTATTGTACGCACGCTCTTTGCTTCTTATAGGGCAAGTGCGCACCATTAAAAACATCCCCAGCCAATTGCTGGGAGTCATTTGGTATATAAGGCATCCTTCCCTATTAGGAGGTGCCTTAGCAACTTTAGTTAATTAGTGTATATTCTGATAGCTACTTCCAGTCCATCCTGCTGAACCCATACCTTTATCCATTTTGACTGTGGTCCTGATCCTCCTGAACTTGCACCCATGATTTTGTACCTGTGGCTATCCTGTGTTCCTGCACCAGTCCTGCTTGTGCCTAATCCCCCACCTGTCTACCAGATGTACTTTCCTGCTAACCAGTTCCTGGCTGGTCCTGCTTTCCTGTCCCCTTTGGGGGTCATGTTATGGACCTGGTGGTTAGGAGCACCCAGAATGACCTGATGAGTAAACTCAAAATCGGGACTAGTTCTGGGGAAGTGGGAACTCTGCTGACCGCAAACCCTACTACTATCACACACAC
Source organism: Ranitomeya variabilis (assembly GCF_051348905.1). Lineage (NCBI taxonomy): Eukaryota > Metazoa > Chordata > Amphibia > Anura > Dendrobatidae > Ranitomeya > Ranitomeya variabilis. The sequence continues at coordinate 81,906,038 of NC_135238.1, forward strand.
TAGAAATAGCCGTGGAGTGTACCTAACTCTCCCTAGATGCCTCTTCACAGCCTAAGAGCTAACTACACCTAAAGATAGAAATAGAAGCCTTACCTTGCCTCAGAGAAATTCCCCAAAGGTATAGCAGAGGCAAAGGGTACTGAAATTTGACAGTGATTTTATTGAGAAGGCGGTAATCTATACAGGGTCTCAGAGAACCATCCTTGTTGGCCACAAAAAAGAACCCTGCTCCCAACGGTGATGAAGACGGGCGAATATGCCCTTTCTCCAAGGACTCCTTTATATAACTCCACATAGCGGCGTGCTCTGGCACAGATAAATTGAAAAGTCGGCCCTTAGGAAACTTACTACCAGGAATCAAATTTATAGCACAATCACAATCCCTATGAGGGGGTAGGACACTGGATTTGGGCTCATCAAATACATCCTGGTAATCCGACAGAAACTCAAGGACTTCAGAAGGAGTGGAAGCAGAAATTGACACCAACGGAACATCGCCATGTATCCCTTGACAACCCCAACTAGACACAGACATTGATTTCCAATCCAATACTGGATTATGAGCCTGTAGCCATGGCAAACCCAACACGACCACATCATGCAAATTATGCAACACCAAAAAGCGAATATCTTCCTGATGTGCAGGAGCCATGCACATGGTCAACTGAGTCCAATACTGAGGTTTATTCTTGGCCAACGGCGTGGCATCAATTCCCCTTAATGGAATAGGATACTGCAAAGGCTCCAAGAAAAAACCACAGCGCCTGGCAAACTCCAAGTCCATCAAATTCAGGGCAGTGCCTGAATCCACAAATGCCATAACCGAGTAGGATGACAAAGAGCAAATCAGAGTAACAGACAAAAGAAATTTAGGCTGTACAGTACCAATGGTGACAGACCTAGCGAACCGCTTAGTGCGCTTAGGACAATCAGAGATAGCATGAGTGGGGTCACCACAGTAAAAACACAGCCTATTCTGACCTCTGTGTTCTTGCCGTTCAGTTCTGGTCAAAGTTCTATCACATTGCATAGGCTCAGGCCTCTGCTCAGAGGACACCGCCAAATGGTGCACAATTTTGCGCTCGCACAAACGCCAATCAATTTAGATGGCCAAGGACATTGATTCATTCAGACCAGCAGGCGTGGGGAATCCCACCATAACATCCTTAAGGGCTTCAGAAAGACCCTTTCTAAAAATTGCTGCCAGGGCACACTCATTCCATTGAGTAAGCACAGACCATTTTCTAAACTTCTGACAATATATCTCCGCTTCATCCTGACCCTGACACAAAGCTAGCAAGATTTTCTCTGCCTGATCCACTGAATTCGGTTCGTCATAAAGCAATCCAAGCGCCAGAAAAAACGCATCTACATTAAGCAATGCAGGATCTCCTGGCGCAAGGGAGAATGCCCAGTCTTGAGGGTCGCCACGCAACAAAGAAATAACAATTTTTACTTGCTGAATGGGGTCACCAGAGGAGCGGGGTTTCAAAGCAAGAAAGTTTACAATTATTTTTGAAATTCAGAAACGTAGATCTATCCCCAGTAAACAAATCAGGAATTTGAATTCTAGGCTCTAACATCGGATTCTGAACTACATAATCTTGAATGCTTTGTACCCTTGCAGTGAGATGATCCACACAAGAGGACAGACCTTGAATATCCATATCTACACCTGAGTCCTGAACCACCCAGAGGTTAAGGGGAAAAGAGAGACAAAACACACTGCAAAGAAAAAAAAATGGGTTCAGAACTTCTCTTATCCCTCTTTTGAGATGCATTAACACTTTATGGCCAGCTGTACTGTTATGGACCTGGTGGTTAGGAGCACCCGGAATGACCTGATGAGTAAACTCAAAATCGGGACTAGCTCTGGGGAAGTGGGAACTCTGCTGACCGCAAACCCTACTCCTATCACACACACTAGAAATAGCCGTGGAGCGTACCTAACTCTCCCTAGACGCCTCTTCACAGCCTAAGAGCTAACTACACCTAAAGATAGAAATAGAAGCCTTACCTTTCCTCAGAGAAATTCCCCAAAGGTAAAGGCAGACCCCCACATATATTGACTGTGAGTTAAGAGGAAAGTCACAAACACAGGAATGAAACAGGTTTTAGCAAAGGAGGCCAGATTTCACTAAATAGTCAGAGGATAGAAAAGGGAACTATGCGGTCAGCACAAAAGACTACAAAAAACCACGCAGAGTAAGCAAAAAGACTCCCCACACCGACTCACGGTGTGGAGGTGCCACTCTGCACCCCCAGAGCTTCCAGCTAGCAAGGGAATATCATGATAGCAAGCTGGACTAGAAATTAGCAGTACTAAGAAATATATTCAGGAAGCAGTAACAACAAAGACTTAGCTTCTGCTGGAGTAGACAGGTCCTCAGAGAAGTCCAAGAGAGATCTGAACCAATACTGAGACATTGACAGCTGGCATGAAGTAACGATCTGAGTGGAGTTAAATAGGGAAGCCAGCATAGCAATAAACGAGAGCAGCTGATAAAGCCAACCTCAGTGACCAGCAGTTCCGCTCGAAGCCACCAGAGGGAGTCCAAGAGCAGAACTAACCGAAGTACCATTCATGACCACAGGAGGGAGTCCGAGAACGGAATTCACAACAGGGTCAGCTGCCACGGCTCTTTGGGTCCAGCCTGGAGTAGCACTTGATGTTCTTCTGAAGCTAAATATAACCCCACCATCAGGGACAATAGTGATGAGTCAGGTGTTCACTTAGTTGCACCCATTCAGGCTCTCCCCAGACCGTGGCACAGTGGTTCCAGAACCACGAGTGTAACCATCTGCTAAGGCCTTGGAACCAGCTGAATCTCATGCCCCTCCAGTCTTGGAATTGTACTATGAGATGACACATTAGAGAGATCAGGAAGATAAGATGCTATCTTACCTGCATACTGTTAACACCTGTCTGGACGCTTTGACATCAGCCACTACATCCACTATGGTTCAAGCTGCGGCAACCTCGGCATTGACCAATCAATCCACAAGTCATGCTTCAATTCATAAACCCCGTCTATCTGCACCTGAGATCCGAAGCAATACCGAAATGTTATTAACCAGTGCTTACTACACTTTGAACTATTGGCAAACCAGTTTCCATCCGATCAGGCAAAGATAGCCTTTCTAAAGTATCATCTTGGCGAAGAGGCCATGGCATGATGCAATCCCTTTTGGGAGAGAGGAGATACGATAATCTCAGACTTGCAAACCTTCCTGTAGGCTTTCGGCAGGGTATTTAATGAATCAGGCAAAGTTACTTTTGCTGCCTTATCTCTCCTCAGACTACGTCAGGCCTCTCTATCTGTAGGCCAATACACAGTCTGTTTCCACACCCTGGCTTCTGAACTCAGCTGGAACAGCGAGGCACTGGTACCCACCTTCTGGGATGGATTGTATGTAAAGATCAATGTAATTTCCCTGGCATTCTGAATTGACCTCCAGTTCCAGGAGCGCTCCTGAAAACCTCTTTGTCTGAACACGGATTTCACCAGGAAGTCCATGTTAGGCTGGGTTCACATTAGCCTTTATGTGCGCAGCGTATGATCCGCATACATCCGCATGCATCATGCATACATATCTTTAACATGGTGTACTCAGGGACATGCTTTTGCATGCATTGCATGCAGATGCATACGCATGCGTCATTTCGCGGTGTCCAGCGAACGCAACATGTTGCATTTTTTGAGTTGTCAAATATTGTGCAATCATGCACATGCGGATGATTGTGGATGAATGTGTCAAAAAAACACATTACTGTCTATGAGAACGCATTGGTACGCAAGGACATGTGTACGCATGCGCTTGATATGCATGCATAGATCCCACTAATAATGTCCAGGAAATGATGTCACCACCTGCAAAATCACTGATGTATAAATGGGGGTCTGGAGACAGGTAGTCCATTACCCTCAAGACTCTGGATGCAAGTACAAACCTCTGGACAAGACTCTGAATGTAAGTATAGAAGTTTTGAAAATGTCTGTTTATCTTTGCAGTTTGTACTCTGTACTAATTTTTTCTGCTCCTTGTAGACTGTTTGCTGCACTGGTCCTGGTGCTGCCGTCCTGGTGCTGCTGCCATCCTGGTGCTGCCTTCCTGGTGCTGCTACTGTCCTGGTGCTGCTGCCGTCCTGGTGCTGCCACTGTCCTGGTGCTGCTGCCTCCCTGGTGCTGCTGCTGCCATCCTGGTGCTGCTTTCCTGGTGCTGCTGCTGTCCTGGTGCTGCTGCCGTCCTGGTGTTGCTGCTGTCCTGGTGCTGCTGCCATACTGGTGCTGCCGTACTGGTGCTGCTGCTGTCCTGGTGCTGCTGCCGTACTGGTGCTGCCGTACTGGTGCTGCTGCTGTCCTGGTGCTGCTGCCATCCTGGTGCTGCTGCTGTCCAGGTGCTGCTGCTTTCCTGATGCTGCCTTCCTGATGCTGCTGCCATCCTGGTGCTGCCATCTTCCTGGTGCTGCCTACCTGGTGCTTCCTGACTGCTATGCTGTTGGACTACTGCCTGTAATGTAAGTATTGGTGTCCATTGTTCTTTTTTTTTTTTGGGGGGGGGCTACATTGTGTTTGGCTCTCAACAAGTTACATTTTTCTTATCTGTTCTTTTCTCTAGTGTTTCACTTGACTGCTGCCTGCTCTTCCAACATGTCCTCCACTGAAGCTTCCGAAAGAGGACATGACACTGATTATGTAATCACATTTGATTTACTGATTGGTATGTACTGACTGTCAATACTATACATGTAGTAAATCATGTATATTCTTTACAGGTACCTTCCAGTGCGGAAGAGCAGGAGCAGTCGAGTTGAAATGATTCTTCCCAGGGTCGTCGGCCTCAAGTTCCTGAGGAGGAAAGATGGGGTGTAAGTAGCCTTTATAAGAGTTGTAATTGAATTTGTTTTCAGTAGTACTTACAAATTCTTTTTTTGTATTTCATCTATAGGTTCCACAACTTGAGGAAGGGCAACGTGACATAGATAACGAAATGTCAAAATTACTTTTTTTTGGCAACCGCAACATTGACATAAAATGAAATAAGAGCCGATCAAAACATCAGATCTACCCAAAATGTCATCAGTAAAAAATTAAGCCCTCACCCAACCCCATGCCCCCAAAAATGAAAATGTCAAAGGTCTTGGAAAATGACAACAAACGCAAAATCTTATTTTTGCAAGTTTCTGATATTTTTCACCACTTAAATGAATAAAGAAAAAAACTATTCATGTTTAGTATATACGTACTAGTACTGACCAGGAGAATCGTATTGTATCATATCAGGTCAGTTTTACCATAATGTGAACATGGTAAATAAAAAATCCAAAAGCAATTGTGGAATTGCACTTTTTATGCAATTTCAACAAACTTGGATTTTTTTTTTTACTATATGACAGTAGACTAGGTGATAGAATAAATGATAAAAAGTACAACTCGTCACAGAAAAAACAAGCTCTCGTATGGATAAATGGACAGAAAACTAAAAAAGTTATGGCTTAGGGAAGAAGGGAGAAAACAAGAACCAAAAAACTGAAAATCGCCTGGTCATGAAAGGGTGGAAGTTGAAAAATAATTCTGCAGAAGACATTTTGGTGCGGTTTTCACTAGTGCAGAACTAAGGCACTTTGTAAACTTCTCTCCCACAGCTCCATCTACTTTTAAATGAATACTGTTTTTATTTTTCAGGATTTCCCTTGCTCAATACAGCTGTGTGGCTAACCTTCAGGCAATCATAATAGACCAGCATTAGGAAAACAAAGGAAAACCCTGCTGACAGATAAGGGAAAATAAAAGACCTTTTGTTTTGTATCATTTTTCCTGTGCTAGAGAGACATGACTTTTGTTTCTTGTGTGGTACAGAATATAGACTTTCACAACACTCCCCCTGCAAGTTCTGCGGATACATTTGGTGGAAAGCCAATGTTCCACTGTGTAAAATGTGAACTTTCAACCTCCTTGCCTTTGTCTCCTTTATTTTGGTAGAATACCTTGAAAAAATAACTGACCCTATAAAGTCAATGTATAAAACTACATACAAATAATTTATTTTCAATATGTTAAAGTGGATTTTCTTTTCACTGCAAAAAGCTAAAGAAAATGTAAGTATCTGAATATTTGTTAGAATTGCTAAAAAAGACAAAAAAATTCAAGGGATATGACAATTATAATTAAAGGGGTACTCCAGGGAGATAAAAAAGGTGTACTGTCTCTGCCCTCATAAATTATAAAGATGAGATGTCCAGTGCAGTTATATAATATTTATAACCCTTGTAATTCTGTGTGACGGGATCTGCTCCTCACTGCTCCCCTCTCCCGTCTGGGTAATTACATCATACACCAAGTGCTGCTCCCCCTGTAAGGAACAGCCAGCCTGAGAAGAGGGGGAATGACCACGCTCCCTGTTCTCTGCAGAGAAACAGCTATTGGACTGGCTGATAACAGCATGAAGCTGCAAACTGTTGTAATGTCCCAGACAGAGGGGTGAGCAGTGAGGAGCAGCTGCTGTCACACCAGCCATCTGATAATAGATCCCTGTCTGCAGTCTGAGGATAGGGGGCATATCTTGCTCACAGCTACCTAAAAGCTGGGAGCAGGCCACACTCCCTCACATCGAAATTTAGGGGGCTGGTGTTACAGCAGTTGCTTTTCACTGCATTGCTCACCCCTCTGCCTGGAACATTACAGCAGTGTGCAGCTCCCTGCTGTTATCAGCAAGTCCACTAGCTATTCCTCTGCAGAGCATAGGGGGCATGGCCATGGGGGTGGAACAGCACTTGGTGTATGATGTAATGACTCAGACGGCAGAGGGAATAATAAGGAGCAGGGCAATGCCTATTTCTAGAACTACCCGGAGCTGAGTTCTCTACAGCTCTATGCTACAGATCCACAGGTTGTCTGTGTGCTGCATTGCTGAGTTTGGTACCATATGCAGGGCTGCCACAAGGAATTTCAGGGTCCCATACAGGCAATATTTTTGTGCCCCTTGAGACTCCGCCCAGGCCCAACACCAGCTCTGCCTCCACTGCTCGAACCTCCCACAGTCTTACTGCCCACTTTTGAAAAAACTTCACTTCTGCAGCACGTCCTCAACAATCACACACTAACAGTTCCCATTGAATATAAATATCTAATATCTACAGAGTGCTGCCTTATTTATTTTATTGTACATGAGTTGGTGAACATACATTTCCCCAGCTTTTGTTTTGGCCAAAAGATTATTTAATCCGCCACTACGACAAGATTGACTTTTTTGGCCGGGCCCTACTCTACTCTAACCCATTAAACATTTCTTAAAATATCCAATACTCTTTTTAGGTATATTTTTATTTATTTTTCTTTAAAGGAATGTGTCAAATACATGTTACAATCATATAGTGACCAAAAAATACCACATATAAGGAACAAATACTGTCACACTGTGACCAGACTACATATTACCATCACATAGTGACCAAATGATACCACACACAAGAAATAATTATCGTCACACTATGACCAGACCACATGTTACCATCACACAGTGACAGAAAAATACCACATACAGGGACAAATACCACCACACCATGACCAGATCATATATTACCATCACATAGTAGCCGAATACCTCCACATACAAGGAACAAATACTGCCACACCATGACCAGACCACATATTACCATCAAATAGTAACCGACTAATACCATATACAAGGAACAAATACTGCCACACCATGACCATATCACATAATATCACCACATAGTGCCTGAATACTACAATAGAGATAATTAATAAAAAAAATCACAATACTAATATTACCATAAGTACCATTATATACAGGAGCTCTGTACATAGATATACAGTGTATAGTGTCGTCCTATCCTGGCCACATATGTCTCCACCCTCCCTCCATTATGTCTCCATCCAGCCCTATATATGTCCTCTCATCTTGGCCACATATATCTCCATCCTTTCCCAATATATGTCCTCTCATGCTGGCCTCATATGTCTCCATCCTGCCCCACACATGTCTCCATCTTGTCCCCATATATGTCCTCTCATCCTGGCCCCCTATGTCTCCATCCTGCCCCCCCACATGAATGGCCACCATATGAAATGCCTCCATATACAGTGAGGGAACTAAGTATTTGATCCCTTGTTGATTTTGTAAGTTTGCCCACTGACAAAGACATGAACAGTCTATAACTTTAAGGGTAGGTTAATTTTAACATTGATACATAGAATATCAAAGATAAAATCCAGAAAATCACATTGTATAAAGTATATACATCTATTTGCATTTTGCAGTGCGAAATAAGTATTTGATCCCCTACCAACCATTAAGAGTTCTGGCTCTTACAGACCAGTTAGGCGATCCTAATCAACTCGTTACCTGCATTAAAGATAGATGTCCTACGTAGTTACCATTTTAAAAGACTCCTGTCCACAGACTCAATTAATCAATCAGACTCTAACCTGTACAACAGTGGAGTGGAGATGTGGCAATATTCATTACCTTAATGAGTGGCGCCACGTGATCGGTCAGCACAGGAAGAGCTGCTGGAAGCTGGAACCATTGAGATGCTGCAAAGGTGCAGGGACCACCGAGATGCTGTGAGGGAAATCCAGAAAATCACATTGTATAAATTTATTTGCATTTTGCAGTGAGAAATATGCATTTGCTCCTCTACCAACTATTAAGAGATCTGGTCCCTACAGACCAGTTAGACGTTCCTAATCAACTCCTTACCTGCATTAAAGACAGCTGTCTTACATAGTCACCTTTATTAAAGACTCCTGTCCACAGATTCAAATCAGTCAGACACTAACCTCTACAACATGGGCAAGACCAAAGAGCTTTCCAAGGATGTCAGGGACAAGATCATAGACCTGCACAAAGCTGGAGTGGGCTACAAAACCATAAGTAAGATGCTGGTTGAGAAGGAGACAACTGTTGGTGCAAAAGTAAGAAAATGGAAGAAATACAAAATGACTGTCAATCAACATCGATCTGGGGCACCATGCAAAATTTCACCTCGTGGGGTATCCTTGTTCATGAGGAAGGTGAGAGATCAGCCTAAAACTACACAGGGGGAACTTGTTAATGATCTCAAGGCAGCTGGGACCACAGTCACCAAGAAAACCATTGGCAACACATTACGCCGTAAAGGTTTAAAATCCTGTAGTGCCTGCAAGGTCCCCCCTGCTCAAGAAGGCACATTTGCAGACCCATCTGAAGTTTGCCAATGAACACCTGGATGATTCTGGGAGTGATTGGGAGAAGGTGCTGTGATCAGATGAGACAAAAATTGAGGTCTTTGGCATTAACTCAACTCATGTTTGGAGAAAGAGGAATGCTGCCTATGTCCCAAAGAACACTATTCCCACTGTCATACATAGAGGTAGAAACACTATGTTTTGGGGGTGTTTCTCTGCTAAGGGCACAGGACTCTTTCACCGCATGAATGGGAGAATGGATTGAGCAATGTACCGTAAAATCCCAAGTGACAACCTCCTTCCCTCCGCCAGGACCTTAAAAATGGATCATGGCTGGGTCTTCCAGCAAGACAATGACCCAAAATATTCAGCCAAGGTACCAAAGGAGTGGCTCAAAAAGAAGCACATTATGGTCATGGAGTGGCCTAGCCAGTCTGCAGACCCTAATCCAATAGAAAACTTATGGAGGGAGTTGAGGCTCCGAGTTGCCAAGTGACAGCCTCAAAATCTTAATGATTTAGAGATGATCTGCAAAGAGGAGTGGACCAAAATTCCTCCTGACATGTGCGCAAACCTCAACATCAACTACAAAAATGTCTGACTGCTGTGCTTGCCATCAAGGGTTTTGCCACCAAGTATTAAGTCTTGTTTGCCAGTGGGATCAAATACATATTTCTCACTGCAAAATGCAAATAAATGTATCTAATTTATACAATCTGATTTTTTGGATTTCATTTTTGATATTCTATCTCTCAATGTTAAAATTAACCTACCCTTAAAATTATAGACTTTTCATGTTTTTGTCAGTGGGCAAACTTACAAAATCAGCAAGAGATCAAATACTTATTTCCCCCACTGTATGTCCTTTTATCTTGGTCCCATATGTTGCTATCCTGCCCCAAAATATGTCCTCTCATCCTGGCCTCATATGTCTCCATCCTGCCCCCCACATGTCTCCATCCTGTCCCCATATATGTCCTCTCATCCTGGCCCCTATGTCTCCATCCTGCCCCCCATATGAATGGCCACCATATGAAATGCATCCATATATGTCCTCTCATCCTTGCCCCATATTTCTGTATCCTGCCCCGATAAATGTCCTCTCATCCTGCCATCCTACCCCCTACATGTCTCCATCGTGCATCCATATATGTCCTTTCATCTTGCCCCATATGTCCTCCTAACTTGCCACCCCGATATGTCTCCATCCTTCCCCCATATGTGTCCTCTCATCCGGACCCTATATGTCTCCATTCTCCATCCACATATGTCCTCTTATCCAGTCCCCCCATGTGTCTCCATACTGCCCCACAAATGTCCTCTCATCCTGCCCCCCATAAGTATCCATCCTGCCCCCTACATGTCTCCATCCTTCCCCAATATATGTCCTCTGATCCTGGCCCATATGTCTCTATCCTGCCCCCCCATATGTCTCCATCCTGCCCCCATATATGTCCTCTCATCCTGGCCCCATATGAAAATCCCTCATATATGTCCTCTCAACCTGGCCCCATATGTCTCTATCCTGCCCCCCATATGTCTCCATCTTGCCCTCATATTTACTCACAACATGCCTGCTATATGTCTCCATCCTGCCCCCTATATGTCTCCATCATGTCCACTCCCCATATGTCTCCATCATGCCTCCCATATGTTCTCCCATCCTGCCTCCCATATATGTCCTCCCATTCCCCCCATGTCTCCATCCTGCCCTCCATATGTCTCCCCTTGTTGCAGATTTCAGTAAAGAAAAAAAAAAACATTTCCCCTTAGCTGGCCGAGGTCCAGCAGCATCCTCTTCTCCTCAACCTTTTGAGGTGCGGACATGCCAGTGCATGAAAGTGACATCAAACGCCAGCGATGTGAGCATTGACATCAGCTGCAGGCCTCTGATTGGCTGGTGACACTTATTGCAGTGCAGGAGGTGGTCCTACACGGCAATAGATTGTAACTGAATTCACGGTAAGTTAGTAGCGAACTGCCAAATCCTGCCCCTTGTGCCCGTTATGGAGGAACTGGAACCCCCTCCTCACCCAGCATCATATGCAAGTAAGGGCAATAATGCCTTGATGGCAGCCCTGACTGTATGTTGAAGATATTCTTTCTGTACCTTGAAATCTCTGTATGTTCCTATTCTGGCTCTGAACAACAAAGAACTGTAATACTGTGTGCATGAGACCCAAAAATCTACTTGTCTGATATACTGTTAATATGGAAAAGAGGTGCTCATAAAGGAATCAATGCACTATGTTATGTACGTAGATCTTATAGTAACATTAACTGACAGCAGAGGACCCAAGATCAGCTTCTGCAATGCACCCAGCCAGGATGTCCGAGGTATGTCTGTGTAGCTACTTTATTTCATTCATCTTAAGATGATTTACAGTTATGTTCTCTAATGATAAGATGATTGAAGTTCCTAGATATTGGAGGAAAAATAACTAACACAATGTATCATGATGTCATTTTGTATATTATGTGCCATATGTGAATAAGGGGCACTCATTTTATGGCGAGATCATTCATTACAAAGCAATTATATTACTGTGCAAGTAGTAAAATGTCACTTTGAGTTCATACCACCCATCTATTCTTTTATTTTTGCATCAGAGACCAGCTGTGGTTATTTTGCAATGACTCTGCCAGAATAAAGCTAGAGGGTTTATATATTGACTCCAAGTCTGAAAAACAGATTTTTCCCGTCAGTTTTAATACACCTAGTATAATTTATATTTCATTAACCTTACATCAAATATTTCTGTCATCCTATACTGTTGAAAAGGCGCATGCTGTGTGGAGAAAGACTAGTCTGACATTCCCTGACAGCACCAACCATGGTCCCGTTGCGTCTAATAATTAATGTTACTCCATTCCCACAAATACATTTTATTAAACAGGCTTAAACTTGCATCACTCTGTATATATCTATCATCATCTGTATTACCCTGGACTGATGTACTTTTAATGATTGGATAATAAGCTTTATGATCTTTCATCGGGGACCATAAATGATGCAATCATTACCTTTTTATACAATGTGGTTTACCAAAATGTAAAGAGTTATTCCCATCTTTTACATTTATGTCATAAAAACAGATGAGCAAGTCGGTTCAGCTTATATTTTACTAAAAATTTGAATTCTCTTGAATCCACTATTTTGGAAATCACCTCATGTGAATGTAGCAAAATGGTGGCCGCTGTTTTGCTGAATTGTAGAATACTGGGTAAAGATGTTAAAAAAAAATGATTCTTATTTGTCAATCACCTGTTCTACTGCTGAAGCCCCCCATTTTGTCCTACACTACATCTGGCCTCTTCTTCAGCACACAACGTCCTTCCAGTGCCGAGTATGTATTTGATGTCACTGTCCAAGGTGCTCTGTAGGTTCTTGGAAAATGCATGCCATAGCATCATTATGTGTAATGTGATGTTAAAGACCCACCCGGTACCATAAGTTTCAGCACAAAGTGAAGATGACCAAAGAGGACATTGTGCACTGGAGGGAAGGAAAGTCCAGACTGGGCCGAGAGACAGACATAGGGCAACGGCAATGAGGCATGTGAGAAGCAATGTAATATTTATTTTTACACTCTCCGTTTATTATGCTATCGGGTCTGGAGAAAACCAGGAGCATAATAAGGAACATTTGATTTGCATTGATAACCTTTGATGCAAATTAAATTTTCTTGTCAAATTTGAACGAACTTCTGAATTCAAATTTTGGGAGATTCGCTTATCAGGATACGCCAAGGATTGAACCTCTGAGATCCACATTTATACAGACAACATGGCTCTGTCATACAACTTTGTTAGAGGAGAGGTGGCTGCTAGAGTTGAGCGACTTTTACTTTTTTTGGATCGAGTCGGGTTTCGCGAAACCCGACTTTGTCAAAAGTTGGGTCGGGTGAAATCGGCCGATTATTGCGAAAAGTCAGGGGCCGACTGAAACACGAAACCCAATGCAAGTCAATGGGGAATCAAAGTCGGCAGTGAGTGGAGGACAGGAAAACACCTACAGTGCCCATTTTAATGCCAAAAATATCAATTCTTATTACTTAATTTTCTCATTCTTAATTTACTTTATAATAATAGTTAGGCATTGAAAACTGGGGGTCATTTGGCTAAAGTTGTGGGGGGGTAGGGCTGGCTCAAGATTTTCGTGGGCCCAGGAAACGCGGAATACGTCACGGCAGTGGAGCAGGGAGAGGTAAGTATTTCAACTTTGCAAGTGCTGTGATCCTGAGCAAGAAGGGGGGGCCCACTCGTTGGCACTGGCACAGGGCCCCTCATAGTACGGTGGTGTGTTTGATGGCGGGTGGCACCTTCCACTGGCAGAGACACTTTTGCGCACTATGAGGGGCCCTGTGCCAGTGACGTCGCCAACGAGTATGCCCCCCCACCTGATGAAGGAACCTGCACTTTCATCTGCACCTTCCTCTTTGTCCCCATGTAAGGTGGTATAGTATGCGGGAAGGGGAACCTGACTTTCAGCAGGGTCAGATTCTGGCTGTGTAGAGTGCAAGGGGAATGTAGTGATCTGGGTTAATGTACCAGCAGACTCATCTAGCAGTGGCTGGGCAATGGGCAGGATGAGGAGGAAACACAGATATAGGCCCAAATAATAAAGTAGGCTAAATGCAGTTCAAAATTGGTAACAGGACTAAACAAGCGGCGTTGCTTTGTTCAGTGGAGGAAAACTGTAATGAGTGGCAGACACAGTTAGTAGGCCCAAATAATAAAGTAGGCTAAATGCAGTTCAAATGTTGTAACAGGACTAAACAGGCGGCATTGCTTTGTTGAGTGGAGGAAAACTGTAATGAGTGGCAGACACAGTTAGTAGGCCCAAATAATAAAGTAGGCTAAATGCAGTTCAAAAGTGGTAACAGGACTAAACAGGTGGCATTGCTTTGTTCAGTGGAGGAAAACTGTAATGAGTGGCAGACACAGTTAGTAGGCCCAAATAAAAAGTAGAATCCTATCAATAACCAAGAGCATAATGCCCCATAAATGTTCATGACAATGAGTTAAGTATAACAATGTACAAATTTTATTCAAGTAAATACAACATCAAAAAATAATAATACAATACCAAATGATGAGGATAGAGTGAAAGACTATAAAGGAAACCAGCCACATGAGAACACACACATAAAGTGCGAGTGACCTTAGAAACGCCTAAGTGGCGTGCCGCATATTAGGCTTACCCATGTGTGTATTCCCGTGCAGTCGGTATCCAGCAATAAGCCTTGATGCGCGTTTCGCGTGCTGTGCTTCCTCGGGGGGCTGTATGGATACTGATTATACCGGGGTTATATAAGTCCATGTTACATTGATTGTCAATTGCCAAGCGAATCATGCGGCGCATGGGGGAGGGACCTCACACCAGTGCCGCGCTCCTTCTGGCCATCACAGCAACGCACAGAGAGGGAGAAATCCTCCCGTGACGTCAGAAGTCTGCGCGTCGCTGTTTGTTGATGCCTTAGGGGGCGCGGCCTGCCCGAGAGTCCATCGCGCATGCGCACTATCGCGGCGGCCATTTTGGATAAGGGAAAATGTGCTGGCACACTAAAAAACACAGGTAACATGTATTACAAACTCGCACTTTATGGGCACTATTGCAATATGGATGGGTATTATAAGGGATAGGATGGAGCAATACTTATGAGTCACTGGCCATTTGTGCCTTAGACCGTTTTCGCTTTCCCTTCCATTAGCGTCTAGATAATGACCTGTCTCTTTTGTGAGACATTTACTTCATCAGTTGCTGATTGGCAGTACCCTTACTTTTTATGCGTGTGTTCTCATGTGGTTGGTTTCCTTTATAGTCTTTCACTCTATCCTCATCATTTGGTATTGTATTATTATTTTTTGATGTTGTATTTACTTGAATAAATTTTGTACATTGTTATACTTAACTCATTGTCATGAACATTTATGGGGCATTATGCTCTTGGTTATTGATAGGATTCTATTTGTTTGGGAATTTTGCCCCCTGTTTTCCCAGTTGGAGTACAATGGGCATTTCATGTGGAAGGGATTGTTTTACTAGGTATTACATCCACAAGTTCAGTTTTTGTAAAAAAACAAATAATAAAGTAGACTAAATGCAGTTCAAATGTGATAACAGGACTAAACAGGCGGCAGTGGAGGAAAACTGTAATGAGTGGCAGACACAGTTAGTAGGCCCAAATAATAAAGTGGGCTAAATGTCTGCCAAAAAATTGTTCATAAACAAACAGGTGGCATAGCTAGGTACAGGGGTGGGCTCCTCTGCTGAGTAGCAGACAGTGGTAGTAGGCGCAAAGTATTAACTGGTCTAAATGGAGGCCAGGGCCCCTGTATATTTTAACTATCATCTATCATTTCAACAAATTTGTATTGGCAGTGCCATTGAAGGATTTAACAGCACATACTACACAGTGGTGGAGCAGGGAGAGGTAAGTATTGCAAGTGGTAGAGCACTGATCGAGCTGGGGGGAACACTCTTGTGGGCGGCGGTACTGGCACAGGGCCCCTCATATTACGACGGTGTGTCTGACGTTGGTTGTGCACCACCACCGTCAGAGACACTTCATTGTACTATGAGGGACCCTGTTCCAGTGCCGTCGCCCAAGAGTGGGCTCACCCACCTGTCCAGGCAAACGGCACTCGCACGGGTGCTTGCGCCAGGTGGTGACCACGGCCCTGTGGGGGGAGTCAGCCCATTTAGGGAGGTATAAAAATGGCCTATGGTGGACATTCAGCAGCTGCAAATGGAGGAATTGGAGAAGTCAGTAAGAGGAGGCCAAAAGCAAGACATTTTTCAGGCAAGCTACGTGTCAGCAGGGGAAGGTGGGGCAAAATAATTTGAAATCCATGATTGGTTCATTTTAATGAAGGTTAGATCATCAACATTTTGGGTAGCCAGACGTGACCTTTTTTCGGTCAGTATTGAACCAGCAGCACTGAAGACTCTTTCTGATAGCACACTAGCAGCAGGGCAAGCGTGCTCCTGTAATGCATATTCTGCCAATTCAGGCCAGGTGTCTATTTTAGATGCCCAGTAATCAAAGGGGAATGACCTGTGAGGGAGAGCATCGATAAGGGAGGAAAAGTAGTTCGTAACCATACTGGACAAATGCTGTCTCCTGTCACTTTGAATCGATGCAGCAGTACCTGTCGTGTCAGCGGTCATTGCGAAATAACTCCACAACCTGGTCATAAAACCCCTCTGTCCAATGCCACTTCGGATTTGTGCACCTCTAACATCTCTGCCATGTAGCCCCCTACAGCTCGTGTGAGAACCATCACCGCCGCTGTGTGCTGGGAATGCCTGAACCAAATAGTCTACAAGAGTTGCTTGTTTGGTAGACAATATTTGCTCAAAGTTCTCATGTGGCATGATATTTTGTCATTTTCCTTTATATCGTGGATCCAGGAGGCAGGCCAACCAGTAATCGTCATCGGTCATCATTTTGATAATGCGGGGGTCCCTTTTTAGGATACGCAAGGCATACTCAGCCATGTGGGCCAATGTTCCAGGTGTCAATTCACTGCTTGTGCTGGGTTGAGGAGCACTTTCTTGCAAATCAACATCACTTGTGTCCCGCAAAAACCCTGCACCTGACCTTCCAACACCACCAGTTTCTATTGCCCCCTGAGAAGCATGCTCCTCCCATAAATATTCATCCCCATCATCCTCCTCCTCCTCCTCTTCATCCGCCACTTAGTCCAGGAGAGTTCCCTGAGCAGACAATGGCTGACTGTCATCAAGGCTTTCCTCCTCCTCGGCTGCAGACGCCTGCTCCTTTATGTGCGTCAAACTTTGCATTAGCAGACGCATTAGTGGGATGCTCATGCTTATGATGGCATCGTCTGCACTTACCAGCCGTGTGCATTCCTCAAAACACTGAAGGACTTGACAGAGGTCTTGTAGCTTCGACCACTGCACACCAGACAACTCCATGTCTGCCATCCAAGTGCCTGCCCGTGTATGTGTATCCTCCCACACATTAATTACAGCACGCCTCTGTTCGCACAGCCTCTGAACCATGTGCATTGTGGACTTCCACCTTGTTGCAACGTCGATTATTAGGTGGTGCTGGGGAAGATTCAGCGATTGCTGATGGTTCAGCCTACGGCTGGAGTGTACGGGCAACCGGCGGATGTGCTAGCAAAGTCTTCGCACCTTCAGGAGCAGGGCTGGTAACTCCGGATAATTTTTGAGGAAGCACTGCACCACCAGGTTCAAGGTGTGAGCCAGGCAAGGTATGTGTTTCAGTTCTGAAAGGGCTATGGCAACCATAAAATTCCTTCCGTTATCACTGACTACCTTGCCTGCCTCAAGATGTACACTGCCCAGCCATGACAGAGTTTGTTGCTGCAAGTACTCGGCCAGTACTTCCGCGGTGTGTCTGTTGTCACCCAAACACTTAATTTGTAACACAGCCTGCTGACGCTTACCACAAGCTGTTCGATAATGGGACACCTGGTGTGCAACACTGGCAGCTGCGGATGGAGTGATCGTGCGACTGCGCTCTGTGGATGAGCTTTTGCTTCTGGAGGAGGAGGAGGAGGGGTGGCGAACGTCTACAGCCAACTGTTTCCTAGACCGTGGGCTAGGCAGAACTGTCCCACTATGGCTTTCCCCTGTGGACCCTGCATCCACCATATCAACCCAGTGCAACGTGATGGACAAGAAATGTCCCTGGCCATGCCTACTGGTCCATGCATCTGTTGTGAGGTTCACCTTTCCACTGACTGAATGCTTCAGTGCATGGACAATGCGGTCTTTGACATGCTGGTGGAGGGCAGGGATGGCTTTTCTCGCAAAGAAGTGCCGACTGGGTAGGTCATAGCATGGTACTGCGTAGGCCATCAGGTCTTTGAAAGCTTTGCTTTCAACCAACCGGTAGGGCATCATCTCTAACGAGATTAGTATAGCAATGTGGGCGTTCAAACCCTGTGTACACGGATGAGAGGATGAGTACTTTCTTTTCTTAACGAGAGTCTCTTGTAGGGTGAGCTGGACTGGAGAGCTGCATATGGTGGAACTAGCGGTGGTGGTGGTGGACATGGCAGATTGAGAGAGGGTTGCTGATTGTACCCTTGATGTTGGCCTACATACAGTGTTTCCTACCAATAACCTTGTGATATTCTGACTTCTTTGGCCTTGCGACGATACCTCCACATTTGCTGCTGGTGGTGTCCTAACCAGTGGGCTTACAGTGAGGGAAGCAATGTATCGTTGCTGACTACCTTCATTCTGAGCAGGTGCACCAACGGTACGGGACTTTTGGTAGTTAGTCCAGGCTTGCAAGTGCATGCTGGTTAAGTGTCTAAGCATGCACGTTGTATTTAAAATTTGAAGATTCTTCCCTCTGGTAAAGGTCTTTGAGCATTTCTTACAGATAACTTTTGACTGATCATTCGGATGTTGGTTAAAAAATTGGCACACTACACTCTTCCTACTGGAATACCTTTTCAGGCATTGCACGCTGTGCTACTTTCACCAGATGGCCATGCTGTCCTAAAACTGTTTTTGTTTTTGACAAATGTTTTTGGCCTGATACGGGCCTGCCAGATGACAGCTGTTGCAATGTAGATGGCTGCTGCGGATCATCCTCCTCCGCTTCTGAGCTACTGGAAGCGGCACCCTCTTCCCCCAATGGCTGCCAATCTGAGTCAACAACTGGGTCATCTATCACCTCCTCTTCAATGTCATGTGCACCTTCCTCTGTGTCACCGTGTAAGGTGCTATAGCGTTCGGGACAGGGCACCATAGTCTCATCAGGGTCAGATTCTGGCTCAGTACACTGCGAGGGCAATGTAGTGATCTGAGTCAATGGAACAGCATAATAATCTAGCTGTGGCTGTGCATCAGTGCACTCCATGTCCGATTCATCTTGTAATGGGCAGTTAACAATTTCCCTTTCTAACCCAGGCACGGTATGTGTAAAGAGCTCCATGGAGTAACCTGTAGTGTTTCCTGACGCATCCTTCACTCTTGTTCCTGACCGGGAGCATCCACTGACGACTCGCTGCTTTTATATTTGGAACTTTCTGAAGAGGAGGCGAAAGAGCTAGAGGCTGAGTCAGCAAGGAAAGCCAAAACTTTTTCCTGCTGCTCCAGCTTTAAAAGCTGTTTTCCTACTCCCATGATGATGCTGGCTCAACACCTCCAGCCTTAGGTGCTATTGTGCTTTTGCCACTACCACCAGATGCACCACCACCACCACCATCAGTACCAGCTGGCAACCACCACCCATGGGCTCTTCCACCAGACTTCCTCATTTTTTGGAAAATCTAACTAAAATAACAACTGTTATATGGTACTGTAAAACAAGGTAGAAGGTGTATATAAACTTGTTGAGAATTTAAATCTCCCTTTTTTTTGTGGGAGACTGAACCAAAACTCAGGCCCTGTGCATAAAACAACACAATGTAAGTGGCAGAAAGTGGCTGGCTGACATACGACAAACTAACAGGACTGAAGTATATCCACTTTGTGAGAATTTGAATCTCACTTTTTTTGGGGGGAGACTGAACCAAAACTCAGGCCCAGTGTATATAACAACGCAATCTAAGTGGCAGAAAGTGGCTGGCTGACATACGACAAACTAACAGGACCGAAGTTTAGCCACTTTGTGAGAATTTGAATGTCACTTTTTTTTTTTGAAGACTGAACCAAAACTCAGGCCCAGTGTATAAAACATCACAATGTAAGTTTCAGAAAGTGGCTGGAAGGTATATGAAAAAACACAAGGACTGTAGTACAATTTCAATTTCCCTACAATGATCTCAGGACAAGTATGGCAGCAATAAAAAGGACTGCTGCACACAAAAGTGTGGACAAATAAACAAGATAACTGTGCAGAAAGGAGCAACAGGATTTTTGCTTTTAAAAAAGCAGTTGATTTGCACAGCAGCGTGCAAACAGCAATGCAGCTACCAGGGAGCCTTATAAGGCAGCCTAATAAGCTACAGAGCTGATGCACAAAAATATAGCCTCCACTGTCCCTGCAAAAAAAAGGTGGTGTTAGACAGTGGAAATCGCTACAGCACAAGTAGTTTGGGGGTTAATCTTCCCTCCCTAACTATATCCCTTCTTCTGATGAAGCTGCAGCAACCTCTCCCTATGCTAAGATCGGCAGAAGTAAGATGGCGGTCGGCGTGCACGCCCCTTTATAGCCCCTGTGATGCCGCCGAAAGCAAGCCAATCACTGTCATGCCCTTCTCTAAGATGGTGGGGACCGAGACCTATGTCATCACGCTGCCCACACTCTGCGTCCTCCTTCATAGGCTGAGAAATGGCGCTGAAAGCGTCATATGAAACGCGACTTTTGCGCGCAGATCAGCGACCTCATGGCCGATCCCACACTAGGATCGGGTCGGGTTTCATGAAACCCGACTTTGCCGAAAGTCGGCGATTTTTGAATTTATCCGTTTCGCTCAACCCTAGTGGCTGCACATGTGCAAAGGAGCGCAGCAGTGTTTAAAAAAAATACCATGGATGATTGTTGTCAACAAGTGGCTTACATTTGGCATAAAAGTGACTTCACTTAAAACTGAATGTCTATCAAAAACTGATGAAAAGAAAAAAATTGTTCCGACAGGTTACCGAGATGCCAACGACAACATTAAAGGAGCTGCAGAAATTTCTGGCAAGTACCGATTGTGTACTGGATGCGACAACAGTCTCTGGCATTCATCATAAGTCTTGTCAGGTAGGGTGGTACGATAGAAGCCTTTTCTTACAAAGAAAAACATACAAGTTGGTCAATCTTTTATCAAAACCTACATTAAGTTGTGCAGGCAGCCTGCTGAAAAATCACTATGTGAAACCACACATTCGTGGTTTTCTCTCTCAAGCACAGTCAGCTCACAACAGCACAGTTGAGAAGAAGTTGTAGCTAATTTAAAAGGACAGAGGGGGGGAATGTAAGAAGATAATATAGGAAGGAAAAGTGTGAGAGGATAGTATGGGGAAATTATGAGGGGTCAGTAAAGGGAAGCATAAAGGGATAGTATAGGGGAAAGTGTAAGAGGACAGTATGGGGTTGGAAGTGTGAGGGGAAAGTATGTTGTAAGTATGAGGGGACAGTATGGGATGGGAGTGTAAGGCGACAGTATTGGGGAAGTATAAGGCATAGTATTGACGTAATAGTGGGAACAGAGTATAGAGACTGGGATGAGAGAAGTATAGAGAGGGGAAGCATGGGGGTACAATATAAGCAGGTATGGGGTGAATAGTGTGAGTGAACTGTATGTGGTGAAGACAGCATGAGGGGGAGTTTTAGAGGACAGCATGGGCTAAAAAGTGTGAAGGGAAAGTATGGGGGGAAAAATCTGATGGGACAGCATGGAATGAAAGTGTGGTGGGACAGCATGGGAGAAAAAAATTACAAGGAGACAGTATAGGGGTGGTATTGTAAGGGGACCTTATGGGGAAATTTTGGAGACAGTGTGGAGGAGTGTGAGAGGATAGTATGTGGGAAGAGTGAAAGGACAGAATGACGGGGGAAAATTGTGAGAGGTCAGTGTGGGGGAATAATTTAAGGGGAAAGTATGTGGGGAAGACGAGTGGACATTATAGGGGTAAGTGTGAGGACAGTATAGGGGAAAATTTGTGCGAGGACAGTGAAGTGGGAATAGTAGAGGGGGGAAATATGTGGGGAAGTGCGAAGGGAGGTGTGGGAGGTAAAAAGACCGGACAGTGTGTTTGAATGTAACATAAGAGGAACAGTGTGAGGATTATATTTTCTACATTGAGAAAAATCAGGGGAAATCATTATTTTTAGGCACAGCATTCAATAGATACTTTTATTTAGAGGTATTATAATGATATTATTTTCAAGAACACCAAGTTAGGGGGTACTGCTGAAGACCGAAGGAGATTGGAGTTTGCAGAAATGAGCTGTCGATATGAAAAGTCATCATGTCTTCATGTCTTCTGGACAAGATGGAGAAGAAAAAAAAGAACTATTCCAATCTGAGATGTCACCTAAGGTACCTGGATGTGAATGTTTATTTGTGGTACTGACTATGCATCATAAGTACTGTGGTTCCTGTATGGTCTGCAGTCTGATAATGACTGCTAACAGCAACTCCCAGTATCTTCTGAGCTTTGTTAAGGACAAATAAGGATTTACAGGTTCATATGATACATTTGTATATGGGGCTAATCTGACATTGCAATTGAGTGCTGTACTAAAGGTACCTTCACACGAAGCGACGCTGCAGCGATAGCGACAACGATGCCGATCGCTGCAGCGTCGCTGTTTGATCGCTGGAGAGCTGTCACACAGACCGCTCTCCAGCGACCAACGATGCCGAGGTCCCCGGGTAACCAGGGTAAACATCGGGTTGCTAAGCGCAGGGCCGCGCTTAGTAACCCGATGTTTACCCTGGTTACCAGCGTAAAAGTAAAAAAAACAAACAGTACATGCTCACCTGCGCGTCCCCCAGCATCTGCTTCCTGACACTGACTGAGCTCCGGCCCTAACAGCACAGCGGTGACGTCACCGCTGTGCTTTCACTTTCACTTTAGGGCCGGAGCTCAGTCAGTGTCAGGAAGCAGACGCTGGGGGACGCGCAGGTGAGTATGTAGTGTTTGTTTTTTTTACTTTTACGCTGGTAACCAGGGTAAACATCGGGTTACTAAGCGCGGCCCTGCGCTTGGTAACCCGATATTTACCCTGGTTACCAGTGTAAAATATCGCTGGTATCGTTGCTTTTGCTTTCAAACACAACGATACACGGCGATCGGGCGACCAAATAAAGTTCTGGACTTTATTCAGCGACCAGCGACATCACAGCAGGATCCTGATCGCTGCTGCCTGTCAAACGAAACGATATCGCTAGCCAGGACGCTGCAACGTCACGGATCGCTAGCGATATCGTTTCGTGTGAAGGTACCTTAAGCTTCGTGCTGTATTTGTGTACTGATGGTGTTTTTTTCCAAAATTCATGTGCTAATTGTGGTTCTTGTGATGTATTCTTGTACTGATTATTCTTCTGGTGATGTATTCATGTACTGATAGTAATTGTGATTCTGTATTTCTAGATTTTTGGTGACTCTGATGATGTAATCCTCTTCTGTTATTGGATTCGATCCTGTATATATATAACAATCCATAAGTTGTCAGATAAGGTGATACAGCACGAAGTATTTGTGTACTAATGGTGTTTTTTTTCCTGAATTCATGTGCTAATGGTGGTTCTTGTGATGTAATCTTGTACTGATTGTTCTTCTGGTGATGTATTCATGTACTGATGGTAGTTGTGATTCTGTATTTCTATATAGTTAGTGACTCTGATGATGTACAGTAATTCTCTTCTTGGCTTTGATCCTGTACATATATAGCAATCCATAAGTTATCAGGTAATGTGATACATAGCTATGTTAATAAAATATTGTGCAGTCTGACAAGTTACATTAGTACTTGTGTTAGGAGCATGATTGCATGATTACAAAATTAAGAACTGTAACCTGCCAAACCTTAACATAATGTAATATACCATACTCTCTATCAGAATGTTCTCTGTTTGTAGATTCCAGTGGTCATCACAGGACAACTCAATGTGATTTTAATACTTATGGTCTTGAGCCAACTTGTTTCTTTTCTTACTTCTCTCAATGAAGCTGGGGTTGTAGTTTTCCACTGAACATTGAGAGAATTGGGAAGAGACGCTAGTTGGCGCATAAATATAAGCATGCAAATCGCATATGTGCAGTCACATGAAGACTATGCTAACTGCTTAAGCCATGTATAGGAGGGGGCGTCAAACCGAATTTTTACCTGAGCTGCAGGAAAACCTAGATTTACCTCTGGGTTATATATAGCCTAAGAGGTCATCATTAGGGGAGAATTAGTAACAAACTCTGAGGACTTTTTCAATATTTATATTTGCAAACTTTAATAAAAATTATTTAACTTTAACCCCTTAATGACCGCCAATACATCTTTTAACTGACCTGAGATATAAGAGACTAGCCTCCCCATACAGGTGACAATCCAGCAGCTGTCGGCTGTAAACTATAGCTGACAACTTGCTGTATCAGCCATGATCAGTGTTTGCACCATCCAAATCTGTTTAACCCCTTAGATGCTGCTGTCAGTAGTGACTACATCATTATAAATGGTTAACAGAGTGTGGAGGCTTCCTCTTTATCCAAATTGGTGCCCTCAGATCATGATTTTGTGGTCCTGATGTTTGCCATGGCAATTCATGACCAAATAGCGGCCTTACAGTCTGACTGCTGTAGTAATCTGTTCAGAAGTTACAGGCATTTAGGTGGTAAAAATAGACATTTTCATTTCTGTCATGCCACTCTGCATTAATTCCTGTAAAGCACCTGAATGGTTAACAAACTAACTGACTGCAGTTTTCAATATGTCAGGGGTGCTGTTTTTAAAATGGTATCACTTTTGGGGTTTTTCTAATATATAGGACCCCTAAAGTCACTTCAAACATGGATAAGTCCTTAAAAAAAGAAATTGTGTAAATTTCCTTGAAAATATGAAAAATTGATGCTACATTTTTAAACCTCATAAAATACTAACAAAACAAAATAACATTTTACAAATGGTGCTGATATAAAGCCGACACGTGGGAAATGTTATTTATTAATGGTTCGCTGTGGTGTGACCATCTGGATTAAAGAGATAATCATTCAAATTTAGAAAAGTGCAAATTTTTTAACATTTTACTAAAATTTTTGATACTTTTTATAAATAAACACAAAACATATTGACCTAGATTTACCATTATCATAAAGTATAATGTGTCACGAAAAAACAGTCTCAAAATCACTGGGATTTGTTGAAGCGTTGCAGAGTTATTACCACATAAAGTGACACTGGTCAGATTTCAAAAATTTGGCTCCGTCACTAAGGGGTTAATATAAAATAAATGTATCATTTTGGGAATAACCAACAATGTGTATGAATAAAAATTCAGAACAAACCTTAGAATTCTTTCCCAGCTTTAACCCCTTCCCGACATGTGACGGTATAGTACGTCACATGTCGGGACCCCCGCTTTGATGTGCGCTCCGGCGGTGAGCGCACATCAAAGTCGCGACATGTCAGCTGTTTTTTACAGCTGACATGTGCGCGCAATAGCGGCGGGTGAAATCGCGATCACCCGCCGCTATTAACTAGTTAAATGCCGCTGTCAAACGCAGACAGCGGCATTTAACTACCGCATCCGGCCGTGCGGCCGGATATGAGCGCATCGCCGACCCCTGTCACATGATCGGGGGTCGGCGATGCTCCTCCATTGTAACCATAGAGGTCCTTGAGACCTCTATGGTTACTGATTGCCTGCATTTCAGCTACATAACAGCGATCTGATGATCGCTGTTATGTAGCAGAGCCGATCGGGCTGTGCCTGCTTCTAGCCTCCCATGGAGGCTATAGAAGCATGGCAAAAGTAAAAAAAAAAAGTTTTTAAAAATGTGAAAAAAATAAAAAAAACATAAAAGTTTAAATCACCCCCCTTTCGCCCCAATCAAAATAAATCAATAAAAAAAAACAAAAACCTACACATATTTGGTATCGCCGCGTTCACAATCGCCCGATCTATCAATTAAAAAAAAGCATTAACCTGATCGCTAAATGGCGTAATGAGAAAAAAATTCGAAACGCCAGATTTACGTTTTTTTGGTCGCCACGACATTGCATTAAAATGCAATAACGGGCGATCAAAAGAACGTATCTACACCAAAATGCTATCATTAAAAACGCCAGCTCGGCACGCAAAAAATAAGCCCTCACCTGACCCCAGATCACGAAAAATGGAGACGCTACGAGTATCGGAAAATGGCGCAATTTTGTTTTGTTTTGTTTTTTGCAAAGTTTGGAATTTTTTTTCACCACTTAGGTGAAAAATAACCTAGTCATGTTAGGTGTCTATGAACTCGTAGTGACCTGGAGAATCATAATGGCAGGTCAGTTTTAGCATTTAGTGAACCTAGCAAAATAGGCAAGCAAAAAACAAGTGTGGGATTGCACTTTTTTTTCAATTTCACTGCACTTGGAATTTTTTTCCCGTTTTCTAGTACACGACATGCTAAAACCAATGATGTCGTTCAAAAGTACAACTCGTCCCGCAAAAAATAAGCCCTCACATGGCCAAATTGACGGAAAAATAAAAAAGTTATGGCTCTGGGAAGAAGGGGAGCGAAAAACGAAAACGGAAAAACGGAAAAAGCTCCGGGGGTGAAGGGGTTAAGACTGTATCAAACACTGGCTTCTGGAGATATTATTACTGGCAAATGACAAAAACATTGTAGAATGTACATAGAAAGCATCTTTGATACATGGTGAATTTTTCAGTGATAAAAGGATTTGTCTGTTTCTTTTTAAGTCAAATGTCCTTTACACCTCTCAAGTCTGCAAAACATTCACAATAAGTGAATCTCTCCACCTTTAAAAGCTTTTATAGCAACAGTCATTCTTGCCAGCATTCTGCAATAGAGTCAGGTAGTTCAAACTGACCTTTTATGGCTTACAAAACTTCCCAGTGTTGAGTAAAGCTGCAACTTATTAAATGGGAAATGCACTTCTTTGTGTAGTTTGGTAGCTGCATTCACAATGATGGAGAAGAATGAAAGAATGTTTAGAATATTTTGAATCCACTTCATTTTTAGAATATGTTTTTAATTTTAAAAACGGCTTTGTGCAGTGTCAGAATATGTGTCTTTTGTGAAATTTCAGCATACAATATGTTGAGTTTAAAGGGGTTGTCTGGTCTTAAGGTATAAGTCTGCAGTTACTTTATGAGACTGGAGACTTATGAATCCTCACATCACTGATTTCTGTGAGGATTCTCCGCTGCCGGGAATGGCGGGCAAGTGACTGCAAATATGTGATTTGCCATAAATGCACATGCCGGCTAGTTGGGCACGGCCTTGCTCAATGCAAACATATTGAGTGAGGCCAGACACAATTACTTTTTACATTTCTCTTTAAATGTGTGCTGCTTTCATTTTTTTTAACTATTTGGAGAATTGGTTATTGACTGGAAGTGTTGGCGCCTGTATTAATCATAGTTGTTTGCTTGTGCTGCTTTCTTTCTCTAGATAGATAAATAGATAGATAAATAGGAATCCAAAAAACAGGAGCAGCACACCGTTATGAGTGAAAAAAGAGCTATTTTATTTAGCCCATGATAGCGACATTTCGGTCCAAGAAAATGAACCTTTTTCAAAAAGGTTGAAAAAGGTTCATTTTCTTGGACGGAAACGTCGCTATCATGGGCTAAATAAAATAGCTGTTTTTTCACTTGTAACAGTGTGCTGCTCCTGTTTTCTGGATTCCTGTATTTAAGGTTTGGTTTTTGCCTTTGGGAGCTTTTTTGCACCCGGACTCACTATTTGCTTGTTGTGCTGCTCTGTTTTTCTCTAGATAGATAGATAGATAGAGAGATGTCCTTGATATATATATATATATATATATATATATATATATATATATATATGTATGTGTATATATATATATATATATATATATATATATATATATATATATATATATATATAATTAGTGCCTTGCATGTGTAATTTATTGTACATGTATTTAGCTAATAAACAAATAAATAAATGACAAAAATGACTTGGGGTCCCCCTACTTTTGATAACCAGCACAGGTAAAGCAGACAACGGGGTCTGATATTATTAGGCTGGGAAGGTCCATGGATATTAGGCCCTTCCCAACCTAAAAGTACCAGCCCACAGCCACCCCAGAATAGGTGCATCCCATTATTATCTAGTGATAAAAAATAAAAACACACATAGGAAGAAAAAAACCACTTTATTTGAATAAAGACTCCTGCACACTATCCCTCACTCACCAATTTTTTAAAAAAAAAACAGGTCCAAAGTAATTCAACGAATCCAACATAAGCCCTAAATGGAAACAAAAAAGAGAGAAATAAAATCACTACACACCTTCCTCGTTCACCAATTTATATGTAAAAATGTTGATAAGAAGTTCCGCCGTAGTCCACGCTCCTTGCATTTGACTCTGGCGCCTGTGAATAGCAGTAAAGTGACCACTATTCATAGGCGCTGGGTAGTGATGACAACACTCATCAGAGTCACTAAATCTCACTGAGCAAAGTTTTTGAATAGACATTTTTGTCTGAATGGAAGAGAACATGAGATCTAACCAAAATCCTTCTCTTCCAGAAGAGACACCTTCATGGTTACATTTGCTTCAAATGTGAATTCTTCTAGTTTTCACAAACTTAAAAATAGAAAAGACTACAAAAGCAAGTACTGGCCCTCACTTATCAAAACTATTTTCCACCTATTTCCTTTGTGGACCTTATTGGTATGCTTGCAATGTGAAGAGATTAAACGTTTAGGTCACTCAGAGACTAACTAAAAGAGACCGGTTAATCTGATAGAAAATTTACAAGTTGTTGGATGTGTGTGTCCCATAGCATAAATTCATAGTATCAATGTATGAGATTATGTGCTGTGTTTGGAGGAAGATGTGACTGTGCGTCTACAGGAGTGGGCACTAGGGAGTTAATACTATGGGATTACTAGTTCTACTTATCCTTTTCCTACAAGTAAGGAATAGTGTAAGTGCCACCCATCATCAAAGAGTTTAAATAACAAAGTTACTGTCTAGTTGCTCTGTACTGTTATGTAAAAGGAAATCAAAGGAGCGATCTCCCAGTTTATGCACTATGGACTGCATTACTTGCTGTAAATAGTCAGGGTCCTCAATGAACAAAAGCTACGAACATACGTTACATGTAGTCAGGGGAAATTCTGGAAACAGGAATTGGTCTAACTATTGCAGAGACTCCGACAGGCTCCAGTATACTCTCATACGTGAGGCTGGTGCAATGCCACAAATAATGCCTAGGCCGTATATGGTATGCTGTGCTTGCGAGCCTTCCTTGAGCCTTCCATAGCAGCATGTAGGTTTGGACATGAATTGGAAAAACCACCAGGACATTGCAAAAGACTGTACACATTTGTAGAAACTGTTTTATTACTTTCAAAAGACTTTGCTCATCAAGAGATTCTTGTCCCCACAATGACTATTTGGTGAGTTTTCGATTTTGCACATTTCCTGCACCTGTTAAGTAACATAGGTGCTTGCATTTTTTCAAAAATCTGAAACATCTTAAACTCACCAAATACTCATTATGAGAAGGTTTCGGTGAGTTTTTGATGCTGAAGAATTTTTGTGCCATTTCTGCATATCATATATAAATTCGATTTTTCACTGCGTTTTTGTGTGTTTTCTTAACATGCATTGTTATCTCATTTTTTATGCTGCGCTTTTTGTGTCGTTTTGGTGTGTCATGCCTTAAACAAAGTTGCTTTGCTTTTGATATGTCATGGTATTTGGCTTTGAAAAAACTGTATCGATGTGCTTAAGTTCAGATTACAAACTTTTTTATGTGTTTCCAGAAACGTACTAAAAATGCATGTGTGTTTTTTTAGCTGTGGATTTTCTGCATCTAATACAATTCTATGGGGAAATTTTGCACAGAAAACTCAGAGTACCCACAAGAGAAATAGGGTCTAAGGGGTAACGTTTCTCCTTATGGAGCGTGACATACAGCTGGCTTGTCAAGGTAAGGAGGCTTATTCGCCGTGCAATGCTCCTCTAGGAAATTAAATATGCAAATTGCCTCTTCTGAGAAAAAGAGGACTTAAACTCTATAGCGAGATACTGATTTAGCTTTTATCCTAAGTAGTGTTGAGCGATACCTTCCGATATGCATTGGTATCGGTATCGGATAGTATCGGCCGATACCGGCAAAATATCAGATCTCGCCGATACCGATACCCGATACCAATGCATTTCAATGGGACGCAAAGTATCGGAATGGTTCCCAGGGTCTGAAGGAGAGGAAACTCTCCTTCAGGCCCTGGGATCCATATTCATGTGTAAAATAAAGAATTAAAATAAAAAATATGGATATACTCACCTCTCCGGCGGCCCCTGGACTTTACCGATGTAACCGGGAGCCTCCGTTCCTAACAATGAGCGCGTGAAGGGCCTTCGATGACGTTGCGGCTTCTGATTGGTCGCGTGAGCGCTCATGTGACCGCTCACGTGACCAATCACAAGCCGCGACGTCATCGCAGGTCCTTCACGTGCTCATTCTTAGGAACGGAGGCTCCCGGTTACGGCAGTAAGGTCCAGGGGCTGCCGGAGAGGTGAGTATATCCATATGTATCCATGTACTCACCTCTCCGGCGACCTCACGGCTTGTGATTGGTTGCGTCGCCCATGTGACTGCGACGCAACCAATCACAAAGCCGGGACGTAATTTTAAAATCCTTAAGGACCTGAAATTACGTCACGGCTTGCTGTGATTGGTTGCGTCGCCCATGTGACTGCGACGCAACCAATCACAAAGCCGGAGCGTAATTTTAAAATACTGAATGACCTGAAATTACGTCACGGCTTGCTGTGATTGGTTGCGTTGCGGTCACATGGGCGGCACGCGACCAATCACAAGCCGGGACCTCACGTAAGGAAAGAAAAGCGCGAATTTTAAACAAAGAACGCTACCGCTTCCCTCGGTAAGGTGCAGGCTGCGTCGGAGAGGTGAGTATAGCAATATTTTTTATTTTAATTCTCTCTTTTACACATTTTTACATTAATGTTGTTTCGATACCGATACCCGATACCACAAAAGTATCGGATCTCGGTATCGGAATTCCGATACAGCAAATATCGGCCGATACCCGATACTTGCGGTATCGGAATGCTCAACACTAGTTACAAGACCAAATGGGCCCAACTGCACCCTGAAAAATAAAGTGCAAAAAACACACAAATAAAAAATGTGAGGTATTAGTTGATATTTTGGCGAAAATACGTAAGCTCGTAACCCTCGTCACGGGTCCCCACGCTTACGAGTCCTACACTAAAGAGCAACCCGTGACGAGGGTTTTGGTCTTGTAAACTGTGGTGTTTGTTCACATGGGATGCTCTTGGATAGCGCTGGGCAGCCTGCCTGATCTAATAGAAGGGCATAACTAATTGGCTTGTTATGTGGATGCTGTGCATTACCATAGTGTGAACAGCGCCACATACAAGCCTTCATTGTGCATTTATATACCAAGCAACCGGCCAATCTTTGGATTGGTAGGTTTTGAGCGGTTGTCTCATTGGTATTCTTGCACCTGTGTTGCCACCATCTTAACTATGTGGGTCCACTGCATCCTGAGAGTGCATTTGTTTGGAGGCCTCGGCAGGTAAGCATCTCTGCCTTTTTGTTGTGTTTTTAAATTTTTGGAGGATTTTTAAGTCCTCTTTTTGTGCTACTGCTGTTCAGAGCTGTATGTAGCATCAAAAACGCACCAAAAAGTCATTGTGTGAATGTAGCCTAACTGCCAAGTATTGTAACTAATTTGTAACGTACATGCTAAAGCGCCTTTTTCCATTCACTTTTATTTAAAAAAAACCCCAACAATATACATCCTAAAATCTTCAATCTTTCCCTCTCTTCCAGTATCTTCCCCTCCTCTTTCAAATACTCTATCATTACTCCACTATTAAAAATATGCTCTATCGACCCATCCTGCACAAATAACTACTGGTCTACTCTCGTCTCAACCGTTACCTCTCCACTTACTCTCTCCTAGATGCATCACAGTCTGGCTTTCGCCCCCTACATTTTACAGATAAATGCACTCATCAAAGTGATTAATGACCTATTGACAGCAAAATGTAATGATGACTACTCTCTGCTCATTCTTCTTAACCTCTCTGCAGCTTTTGACACTGTTGACCACCACCTCCTACTCTTTAAACTTCAATCAATCGGCATAAAGGACATTGCTCTTTCCTGGTTTATTCCTATCTGTCATGTCGGACGCTGTTCAGACCAGGTCATCCGACAGACAGCGGTAGTTCCGCTTTTGACCACTATTTGCTCATTGGCGTCGGCTAGATTTTGTCTAGCTGTTCCGGGGTTAATTTACCTGATCCTCGGATTGGAGGCTGGGCCATGCCCATTGCCTTTAAATAGTTCTCCTGATCATTGGGTGTCGCCGATTATAGCTTCTGCATTTGTTATCTTGGTCTGGAGTGGAGAGCTGGTCGTTGGAGTATCGTTGCTGGTGGTGTATTTTCCCTTGTCTTATTTACTCCTTCCTATATTTGTGTTTATTTTGCCCTGCACATTTATAGTGTATTCCTGAGTGACTGCAGCGTGATGTATATTTTCCTTTATCCTTGTCTGTGCTAACTGTGGGTACTGGTGTATTGCATTCACTGGGTGGAGGACGGAGGTTTCCAGCTCAGGGTTGTATCAGGAGGCAGGGTGAGGTTCGAGGCCTGAACATGCACACCATCAGTGTAAACTTCAGGTAGAGGGCCAGTCAATATTTCCCTAGTCTTAGGGAAATTGCAGGGGCCCGGGTTATAAGCTCTCGCCCACCTAGTCTCTCCGCGACATTATAATCGGCCAACATTATTTCCATGGATCCCATGATTTCCATAAACAGCCAGTTGAGGGCGCTCTTCCTACAGGTCACTGAGTTGAGGGGGGCAGTGCAGCAACAGGGAGTAGCTGTATCTAATGTGCAAGCCGTTGTTACAGATAAAGTTGCTGAACCTAAGTATCCATTGCCTGAAAAATTTGCTGGGGAACGCAGTAAATTTGTTACTTTTCGTGAGGCTTGCAAACTATATTTTCGGATGCGTCCGACTTCCTCCGGTAATGAGGCTCAGCGTGTGGGCTTGGTGTTGTCATTATTAAGCGGGGATCCCCAAGCATGGGCGTTTTCTTTGCCATCTGATTCTGCTGCGCTTGTCTCTCCGGACCGGAGATGTTAAACATGCTTACTTTGGGCAATTTAGCCCCTGGTTTAAACCTGATAGTACAGTCATAGGGACGATGTGGTGGCAACTCTGAACAACCCTTCTCAGAGAACACATCCACAAAATCCAGAAGTGACTCAGGGACACTTGAAGTCACAGCAGCAACACATGTGGCCAAGCAATTCTCCTGGCAGAAATCACTTCACTGAATTATGTCCTGAGTTTTCCAGTCTATCACCGGGTTGTGTGTAGACAACCATGGAAGACCCAGAACCAATGGTGCCGGAAGACTCTTGAGCACCTTACATGTAACCTGCTCAGAATGAAGAACCCCATTGTGGAGTTTAATCTCAGACACAAACTCATTAATCTCCCCCTGTGGGAGAGAAGCAGAATTGACAGCGACCACGCGGATAGGATGAGGCAGTTTTTCGATCCTAAAACCAGCAGTGCGCGCAAACTCCTCATCAATGATATTTGTGACAGAACCACTATCGACAAAAACAGTGATTGGCAGCTCTCTGCCAGCCACAACAACCTTGGCAGGGAGCATGCACTGAGATACCATTATGGAGGACATACACAAGCTCAGATTGGACTCCTCCACACCCTCTGAGTTTAGAAGTATTTTCTCCATTGCATTTTTCTTTGACAGTAGAGGACAGATATTAATAAAATGACCAGTTTTACCGCAGAAAAAGCAGGCTCCCTGCCTCCCATGTACAGAAGCCTGATGCTTAACATGTGATACCCCTGCGATTTGCATAGGTTCCGTGGGCTCACCTGCAGCAACCTCACGTAAACCCAAACCTCCTCCCACAGATGACGTCACATGCTCTCCCAGACGCAAACGGCGATCAATACGGACAACAAGACTCATAGCGGAATCTAGTGAAGTAGGAGTCTCGTACATCAGGAGGGCTTTTTTAACCCTGTCAGAAACTCCATGAATAAAATGACTCCGCAGCGGGGAATCATTCCACTGAGTGTCGACTGCCCAGCGGCGGAATTCAGAACAGTAATCCTCTGCTACTCGCTCCCCCTGGCAAATAGTGCGTATCTTAGATTCTGCTAGAGCCATTCTGTCAGGCTCGTCGTAGATGTTTCCAAGTACAGAAAAAAAACCCTCCACAGAGTCAAAAGCTAAAGGATTACATTGCTGAAAGTTTGAGCAAAGGGCACATCAGGCCTTCATCCTCTCCGGTGGCAGCAGGGTTCTTCTTCGTTAAGAAGAAAGATGGTGGACTACGGCCGTGTCTGGATTTCCGGGAGTTAAACCAGATTACGGTTCGTGATACATACCCTATGCCATTGATACCGGATTTGTTCAACCAGGTGGCAGGTGCTAAGTGGTTTACCAAGCTTGACCTCAGGGGGGCGTACAACCTCATAAGAGTCCGTCAAGGTGATGAGTGGAAGACGGCTTTTAATACCCCTGAGGGTCATTTTGAAAATTTGGTGATGCCATTTGGGTTGACAAATGCACCTGCAGTGTTTCAGCATTTCATAAATGATGTGTTCTCGCATGTTTTGGGGAAATTCGTTATTGTGTACCTTGATGACATCCTCATATATTCTTGCGACCGTGACACTCATTTAGATCATGTCAGGCAGGTGTTACAGCTTCTCAGAGAGAATAAGCTGTATGCAAAACTGGAGAAATGTGTGTTTTCGGTACAGGAGTTGCCTTTCTTGGGCTATATCATGTCTGCCTCTGGTTTTAAAATGGATGCCGCTAAGGTGCAAGCGGTGTTGCATTGGGAACGGCCTGATAACCTGAAAGCACTTCAGCGGTTCCTTGGGTTTTCTAACTACTATAGGAAATTTATCAAGGATTTCTCCACCATTGCTAAACCGCTAACTGACATGACTAAAAAGGGTGCCAATTTCTCCGTTTGGCCTGAGTCTGGTGTGTGCGCATTCGAATCTCTTAAAAACAGGTTTGTTTCGGCCCCCATTCTGGTGCAGCCAGATGTATCGAAACCTTTTGTGGTGGAAGTCGATGCATCTGAGGTTGGTGTGAGGGCGGTGCTGTCACAAGGCTCATCCTTGAGCGGTTTGCGTCCGTGCGCCTATTTTTCCAAGAAAATGTCGCCCGCCGAACGTAACTACGATATCGGCAACAGAGAGTTGTTGGCAATCAAATTGGCCTTTGAGGAATGGCGACATTTCTTGGAGGGGTCGATTCATCTGGTCACTGTTGTTACCGACCATAAGAATTTGCTTTATTTGGAGTCTGCCAAGCGTCTGTCTCCCAGGCAGGCTCGCTGGGCATTGTTTTTCACGCGGTTCAATTTTGTTGTCACCTACAGACCGGGGGTCTAAAAACACTAAGGCGGATGCACTGTCCAGGTGTTTTCCGGGGGAGAACCTCGGGAGGATCCAGTACCGATCCTCCAAAAGGGTGTTGTGGTTTCGGCTCTCACTACCGAGGTTGAGGCTGAGATTGCCGAGGCTCAGGAGGAGGTACCATCTGAGCTTCCCATCAACAAATCTTTTGTACCGCTTCATCTCCGCTTAAAGGTTTTGGCGGAGCATCATGATGCTGTCCTGGCTGGCCACCCAGGGGTTAGAGGTACCTTGGAGTTGGTGTCACGTCGGTTTTGGTGGCCCAAGATCCGACAGGACGTGGTCTCATACGTGTCAGCTTGTACCACGTGCGCTAGGGCTAAGACACCTCGCTCCCGTCCTGTTGGCACACTACTTCCTCTTGAGGTACCTAGTAAGCCATGGACGGAAATCTCCATGGATTTCATCACTGATTTGCCCTCCTCAGCTGGGATCACGGTCATCTTGGTGATTGTTGATCGGTTCTCAAAAATGTCGCACTTTGTATCTTTGCCTTCGTTGCCTAACGCTAAGACTCTGGCGCAGGTATTTGTGCAGGAGGTGGTCAGACTTCATGGGGTTCTGTCTGACATCGTGTCTGATAGGGGGTCTCAGTTTGTGGCAAAATTTTGGAAAGCATTTTGCTCACGGCTGGGGATCAAGTTGTCTCATTCTTCGGCGTTTCATCCTCAGTCAAATGGTCAGACTGAGCGTATGAATCAAAATTTGGAACAGTACTTACGCTGCTTTGTCTCTGATAATCAGGAGGAGTGGTCTACCTTTCTTCCTTTGGCTGAGTTTGCCATCAATAATCATCGCCAGGAGTCATCTGGGGAGTCTCCGTTTTTTTGTGTTTACGGGCTACATCCTCAATTTTGTACTTTGAGTCAAAGGGGTTCTTCCGGTGTTCCGGAGGAGGACCGCTTAGGAGCACAATTGTCATCAGTCTGGAGGAGAGTTAAACAGCGCCTGTTGAGTGTGGGTGCTAGGTACAAACGTGTGGCTGACAGTAGGCATGTGCCAGGTCCGAACCTGAGTGTGGATGACTGGGTGTGTTTATCCACAAAAAACATAAGACTCAAAATTCTGTCCCTTAAATTGGGTCCTCGGTTTATTGGTCCATTTACAGTCACCGCCGTCATTAACCCAGTAGCGTACCGACTGGAGCTCCCTACAGTGTATAAGATACACAATGTGTTCCACAGGTCTCTTCTGAAGAGGGTGGTGGGTTCTGTGGACGCGGCGCCTATGCCATCTCCAGTCTTGGTGGATGGTAACCTGGAATTTGAAGTCTCCAAGGTGGTTGACTCTCGTGTAGTGCGCCGCACTTTACAGTACTTGGTACACTGGCGTGGTTATGGGCCTGAGGAGAGGTCCTGGGTACGAGCCTCGGATATTCATGCGGATCGGCTGGTCAGGTTTCTTCATCGTCGCCATCCAGACAAGCCGGGTCCTATAAGCCGTGAGGGCCCTGGGGTCCCTCGTAGAAGGCGGGGTACTGTCATGTCGGACGCTGTTCAGACCAGGTCATCCGACAGACAGTGGTAGTTTCGCTTTTGACCACTATTTGCTCATTGGCGTCAGCTAGATTTTGTCTAGCTGTTCCGGGGTTAATTTACCCGATCCTCGGATTGGAGGCTGGGCCATGCCCATTGCGTTTAAATAGTTCTCCTGATCATTGGGTGTCGCCGATTATAGCTTCTGTCTTGCGCATTTGTTATCTCGGTCTGGAGTGGAGAGCTGGTCGTTGGAGTATCGTTGCTGGTGGTGTATTTTCCCTTGTCTTATTTACTCCTTCCTATATTTGTGTTTATTTTGCCCTGCACATTTATAGTGTATTCCTGAGTGACTGCAGCGTGATGTATATTTTCCTTTATCCTTGTCTGTGCTAACTGTGGGTACTGGTGTATTGCATTCACTGGGTGGAGGGCGCAGGTTTCCAGCTCAGGGTTGCATCAGCAGGCAGGGTGAGGTTCGAGGCCTGAACATGCACACTAGGGTTGAGCGAAACGGGTCGGCAATTTTCAGAAGTCGCCGACTTTTGGCAAAGTCGGGTTTCATGAAACCCGACCCGACCCCTGTGTGGGGTCGGCCATGAAGTCGGCGATCTTCTGAATCTGGAATCGGAATTCCGATACCGATTCCCGATATGTTTAAGATATCGGGAATTGGTATCGGAATTCAGATTTAAGTGTAAAATAAAGAATTAAAATAAAAAATATCGCTATACTTACCCTCTGACGGGCCCTGGTACTAACCGGGAACCTTCCTTCCTTAGAATCAGCCTTCCAGGACCTTGCGGTGACGTCGCGGTGACGTCACGGCTTGTGATTGGTTGCGCGGCCGCCCATGTGACCGCTGCGCGACCAATGACAAGCCGCGACGTCACCGTGACGTCACCGTAGGTCCTGGAAGGGCTGATTCTTAGGAAGGAAGGCTGCTGGAACGAAGCCGAGGGTGAGTATATTCCTATTAGGTATATACTCACCCTCGGACACGCCCTGCTTCTTTCCGGCAGCCTTCCTTCCTAAGAATCAGCCCTTCCAGGACCTTCGGTGACGTCACGGTGACGTCGCGGCTTGTGATTGGTCGCGCAGTGGTCACATGGGCGGCCGCGCGACCAATCACAAGCCGCGACGTCACCGCAAGGTCCTGGAAGGCTGATTCTAAGGAAGGAAGGTTCCCGGTTAGTACCAGGGCCCGTCAGAGGGTAAGTATAGCGATATTTTTTATTTTAATTCTTTATTTTACACTTAAATATGGATCCCAGGGCCTGAAGGAGAGTTTCCGCTCCTTCAGACCCTGGGAACCATTGGAAACCCAATGCACTGCATTGGGTTTCGAGTTTCGGCCGACCCCGACTTTTTTATAGGATCGGCCGATTTCACTCGACCCGACTTTTGAAAAAGTCGGGTTTCGTGAAACCCGACCCGATCTTATAAAAGTAAAGGTCGCTCAACCCTAATGCACACCATCAGTGTAACCTTCAGGTAGAGGGCCAGTCAGTATTTCCCTAGTCTTAGGGAAATTGCAGGGGCCCGGGTTAAAAGCTCTCGCCCACCTAGTCTCTCCGCGACACTATCTTTCTGAACGCTCCTTCAGTGTATCGTTCACTGGCCCCACTTCTCCCCTTCCTCTCACTATTGGGGTCCCTCAGGGCTAAGGTCTTTGGCCCTCTTCTCTTCTTTCTCTACACTGTCCCAATTGGACGACCATCAGCAGATTTGGCTTTCAGTACCATATTTATGCTGATGACACACAACTATACTCTTCTTCCACTTACCTAATTTATTATTTATTATGCTTTGCATATATAGCATTATCATATTCCACAGCGCTTTACAGACATCGTCATTGCTGTCCCCAGTGGGGCTCACAATCTAAATTCCTTAACTCCGCTGTACTACAGAACACCAGTGATTGCCTATCTGCAGTTTCCAACATCATGTCCGCTCTCTATCTGAAACTCAATCTTTCCCAAACCGAACTTCTTCTGCCCCTGCCATCTACTGACCTTCTTAAATCTGACATCTCCCTCTCGGTGGGTGGCACCACAATAATGTCTAGGCAACAGGTGTGCTGTCTGGGTGTTATGTATGACACCAATCTTTCCTTCACCTTCTATATACAATCTCTTGCCCGCTCTTGTTACTTGCACGTAAAAAACATCTCTAGTATCTGCCCCTTTCTCACCATGGAAACAACAAAAACCCTCACTGTTGCCCTGATCCACTCCCGCCTGGACTACTGTAATTCTATAGTAATTGGAATCCCCCTCACTCAACTGTCCCCTCTCCAGTCCATCCTTAATACAGCAGCCAGGGTCATCTATCCGGCTAACCGGTACTCAGAGGTGTCCGCATTTTTGTCAGTCATTGCACTGGCTGCCCATACATTATAGGATTCAATTTAAACTGCTTGTTATCACACACAAAGCTCTCCACAGTGCGGCACCCCCCCCCTACATCTCCTCCCTGATTTCTGTTTATCAGCCCACCTGCTTGTTATGCTTCACAAGCGATTTTCGACTAATCTCTGCACTAATTTGTACCTCCCACTCCCAGCTCCAAGACTTCTCCCAAATTGCACCATTCCTCTGGAATGCTCTACCCCAAGAAATTAGAATTGACCACAACGTACATAGTTTTTGGTGCTCCCTAAAAATACATCTGTTTAGGCCTATCACATTCCCTAATCTAACTCCTTTTATATACTGTATAGCCTATTCACTACTTCTCTGGACATAATTCTCCATCAAACTCCACAGCACCCAATAGCACTACAAATACTGGCTAACGACTAGCTCATGCAGCCTTTATCTATCCCGCATTTCCACAAGATGGCTGGACCATCATTGTAAATAAGCACCTGTTCTTTGTGTCACTCCGACCTCATTGTAGATTGTAAGCTCTTATGAGCAGGGTCGTCATTACTTTCCGCTAATTATTGTATCACCTTTAACTTTGCTACCTATGACTTTTGTAAATGAACGGTTGAATTGTAAAACGCTGTGGAATATGTTGGCACTATATAAAGATTATTATTATTATTATTATTATTATTATTATTATTACACCCGGATACTGTTTTCTTAAACTCAAAACAATATAATAAACAGGTATCTTGTGTTAAAACCCTCAATCTTAAAGGAATGGTGCTGCAATTTTTTTTTTCTAATAATAATGATTATGTAATCAATTATTTTTAATATAAAATTAAATTCACTGTTTTAACAGGTTTTTTATTATTGTTTTCTGAAGCCTCTGGGGGCTGCCATTTGCATTTCCTGGTGTGGAACGACACTTACACACCTCAACTACTGCATGTACATAGTACTCCGCGATCGATGTCCAACCACATCTCCTAAATTGTGGCTGCCTCCTGCCACCGCTCTTCTCCTCATCGTTCAGAGCACAGCAGTGTAATCACTGTTCAGACAGTTAAATGAGTGTGCTCAAGAATATTTAAGTTATTCGATGCTTGTTTCAAGGTGTCTTTACAGCTGCTGAGGAAGAATGATGGGCACAGTAGACCAATCTGCCCCATACATGTAATACTATCAGAAGCACATCTGCAGATTTCACCGGGCGAAGTGCTGCTGAGAACAAGGATTTCTGTTCTGACATAAACAATCTAATCACTCGATGAATAGGCAGCATTTCGCTTGTTTAGTATAATGGACCCCATATCCCTCTACTTCTTATAATGCATACACCATAGTCCTCCGTATAGTACAATGCACACTCCATAGTCCTCCATAAGTATAATGTGCCCAATAGTCCTCCACATAGTATAATGTTCCCCCATAGCCCTCCATATAGTATAATACACTCCCAATAGATCTCCATATAGTATAATGCACTCCCTATTGTCCTCCATATAGTATAATGTACTCCCCATAGTTCACAATATAGTATAATGTACTCCCCATAATTATCCATATAGTATAATACACTTCCTATAGTCCTCAATATATTATAATGCATCCCAATGCCCTCCATATAGTTTAATGCACCCCATAGTCTTCCATATAGCATAATGCACGCCATAGTCCTCCATACAGAATAATGCACTCCCATAGTCCTTCATATAAAATAATACACTTCTCATAGTCCTCAATATAGTATAATGCATCCCATAGTCCTTCATATCGTACAATGCACTCCCCATAGTATAATGCACCCCATAGTCCTACTTACAGTGTGATGTATTTTTCCCATAATCCTCCATACAGTATAATGCAGCCCCCATAGAGTATAATGAAGCCTCATACACTATAATGCAGCCCCAATATGATGCAGCCCCATATAGTATAATGCAGTCCCATAGATTATTATGCAGCCCCCATAGATTATAACACAGCCCCCATAGAGTATGATGCAGCCCCATATGCCCCATGCAGACAACCACATCATCTTTGGAGTAAACAATAAACTTTATTAAGTAACTTATAAAAGAAGTACATACAAAACTAGCCACAAATTGGAACACATACCACATTTGGTCTGAAGAGATAGCAGAACTGATATGCAAATCATATAAGACCAATATTGTGTAACTAATAAAGTGCAATAGTATTCAGTAAACACAATGGTCTATATCCCATATGTAGCCCCAATCAAGGCATCATACTGAAAACAAACAAAAGCAAAAAGTGTAGGATCGTAGATAGCATGATAACATTACCAAAGCTGGAGTTAATACAAGAAACCCCTACATGCGTTTCGGTGCCAGAGTTTTCTTCTGGCTGCACAGGATTGGGTCCCTACACAGATTGCAATGAGGGGCAAAAAGCAATTATCAAAGCAATTAGATCGAGAAGGATCCTCCAGCGATGTGCAGGTAAATAATAAAAATTTGCATTTATTTCTATATTTAAAAGCTGTATAGGAAAAGCAAGGAATTACCGGTAATTCTTGTTTAGCCTACGCATTTCGGCATAGTGCCTTAATCGTTGCTTAGGTAGAAAAGGTATAGCTCAATTAGATATACAGTTGAAGATGTCACATGCATTGTAGTCAACTAATCAGGATCATAATGAAAACCTGAATAACAAATATTAAAAACCACAAAAATATGGTAAAAATAAATATACCATGAATATAATTCCACATAATCCCTTATCAATTAGTATTGTAGGATAAGATCTTGGCTGATGTTTAAAACCGATGGATATCTAGTTTCCAATTTAAAAATCCAAAAAGATTCACGTTTTAATAATTTTCTTTTTAAAGCACCCCCTCCCATAGGTCTATGTATTTTTTTCAATGCCCATAAATTTAAATTAGGTAACATCCCCTTTGTGAGTCTGTAAAAAATGTCTAAACACTGTTGAAATATGAACTGCATTGTGGTTAGATGCAGAGTATCCATGGTACAGTCCACATACTGAATATCACATGCAGAACATTCAATTAGATAATCACAAAAGAGGTTTTGCAGTTAATAAAATCATTCCTGTTTTTTTTAAGAAATGTTGGTAGATATCTGTACAAAACTGCATGATTTACACTAGTTGTGCCGTTGTGCCCATATTTAAAGAAATCTTTTAGGGAAATCCATGTATTAAATGTTTCTTTTTTATCTTTATTCATAAAAAGACTAGGAGACAAAATGAAGGCTAGATTAGTAGCTTTTTT
The DNA here is from genome assembly GCF_051348905.1 of Ranitomeya variabilis. NCBI lineage: Eukaryota > Metazoa > Chordata > Amphibia > Anura > Dendrobatidae > Ranitomeya > Ranitomeya variabilis. The sequence continues at coordinate 81,948,491 of NC_135238.1, forward strand.
TTTGCTGTGAACCTGACATTATGGTGTATGATATCAGAAAGATTAATGTCTTAGTTCAGGATAGCTAGGTATTTCTGAATAATTTTTACAATTTCCTGGTATTGTGAGCTATATTCAGTGGCAAAAGCGATCAAACTGGAAATGTTATTATTATTTTTGTGTTTAGAATTATTTTAAAGTTTGTTTCTGTCTATTTTGGAAACTATTGACACTGCCCATTTTCAGTGTCCAGTACTGAAAACCCCAATCATTAATATATATTTTTTTAACTGTATTAGATTCTTTAGTATAATCATTATTGTAGGTTAGGGTGTTTCATTTTGTATGGTAAAAATTAAAATGTCAAATTTTTGCAGACTTTTCCTTATGCCCCACGTCACACTAATGTAAAAAGTATATATGTCAAATTTCAAGACGATCAAACAATATTTAGAGGTTGCACACTTTTATCAGTTTAATAAAAGTACGCAAAAAACAGATTTTCAATGTTAAGTATTTTTTATTAGAAATTCAAACAACTAAAAACTTAGAATAAGGCTGGAGTCACACTAGACCGTAATAAGGACGAGTGCTATGCAATAAAAAATTGCATAGCACTCGGACCAGTATTCTACTATGGGGCAGCTCACATCACCGTTTTTTTCCCCGGCCGTTTTCAGTGTGCGAGTGAAATTGCAGCATGCTGCAATTGTCACCGACACTTGGCCGAGTCTCTGCTCACTCGCACCCATATAAGCCTATGGGTGAGAGTGAGACAACGCACATCACTCAGATATCATCCAAGTGATGGCATTATACGCTGACCCTGGCAATGGAGGAGATGGAGAAATTCAATTCTCCTCCTCCTCCGCAGCTGTGCTCCGATACGCTCTGTGTGAGAGGCTCGGAGCACAGACGCATGACCCTTGGCTCCTGCTAACAGCAGAGCAGGAGCCGAGTGTCGTTAGCATATCACATCCGATGCTCTCGCATCGGATGCAATACGCTAGTGTGACCCCGGCCTAATAGTGACAATAAACAGTAACCTTGATAGGCAGTATCATACGTATTAAATGATTTACACTAATGTGCTGTGAAAGATGCAACTCCTTCTTTTGTTTGCTTGGTGACGGCTTTTCTATGATACTCGACAACTCTTAACAAGAACTGTTTCGGTTGTTCATCTCTGATTGAATTATTAAACTTCTTTATCAGAGCAATGCCCCTTTCTGTGGTGTCATTCACCACCTTAAGAGCATTGACGGAGCTTCTTAGTGTATCACTGCAATATTCTTCTACGTCGTGGATCCCAAACAATTGAAAGAATGTCTTTGTTTTTCTTGTAACAAAATCGCTGAAGTCTTTTACTTCAAAAATTAGGTTTTCACCTTCCAACCATTTCAGTTCCTTTTTCTTTGCAGGTTTCATTCTTAAATTTTCAAACATCTTATCCTTCTCAGCCTGACTGATACATTAATCCAAAAATGACAATCTTATGTTAGTTTCTGACAGATACCAAATGTGTATCTTAGCCACTGTGAGGGCACTTTCTCTGACATCTTTATCTGGATAATATTGGAAAAGCTGTAGCATCTCCAAATCATTCTTTGGAGCCAATCGACTTACAACTGCCTCGTGCCAAAAGCGGACATATATTAGACAAGAAAAAGTGCTACTTTTCTTATTCTTTTCAATTCGGTATTAGAAATATGCAATTGTTTAGAGAATAGCACAATTTTGAGTACATATATGGCCTTTGCCATCCACCTTGCTTCAGTCAGAGCCCCTGAAACCCTAAATTCAAAATAGTTTTCTTCCCAGCCTCCAAGATATAAAGTGATAGTTGTAATAGCTCGTTGTAATCTTCTCTTGGATGACTGTTATCTTTCAAGACATTGTTGAGGTAGTCCACCATTTTCACACGTTGTTCTTCTAGAAAACCTTGAATGGGATTTTCTTCATCTAACATCGTGGAATAGGACTTCTTATCAACTGAATTATCCTGATTTTGGAACTTTCGGAAAATCTAGATGTCAGGACCGCTTGATGGTATGTCACAACAGTTACCAAACACTCCTTTCAAGATTAATTCGTGGGTGTGGTGGCGGCAAGCCAAACACAGCAATGGTCGCCCAAATTCAGTTTCAATTCTGATACATGCTCCTTGGATCATTCCTGTATTAGATGCATAAATGCCTAAGGGCCCGCTAATGAAATAGACAAGCCACCAGAATGTATAGTTCAGAAATAAAATAAACCTTTATTGATGCAACATCATTAAAATCAGGTGCGAATATCACACCATTGAAACATTAAAAGGTGCCTCCAGTCATAGTGATCAGGGCTCAAACAACCACCACTTGACGCCTAATTTACTGGCATACAACAAGTGACTATTCTAATGGCAATGGAATAAACAGTTGAGGAGAGATACAATATTATAGTAAATCTGCCGCCATGTAGCCCATATAGCAAAACAAACAAGATTTGAGTATATATATATGTTACACAGGTAACTAAAACTAATGCTGAATGAGGATGTGGCTGCAAAAAAGCTAATATAGATTGTAAAACTACTAGAAAAAATCTCCTGAACAAATTTACCCAGTGGAGGCTGCACGAGACCTGAAGGTTCCCCAACGCGCGTTTCGAGTTGAATTCTTCTTCCGGGGGTGTGTGACTAGGAGGGAGAGGGAAGTGTATTTAAATACGTGACAGCCAATCCGAAGTCCGCGTGTGCCGTAGCCATTTCCGCCCCTTATGATGTTAAAAGCGCACGTGTAACCGTAACTAGGAAACACAGCGACGCTGTAAAGTGCGCAGCTGCGAAAATGCCCCAACATCAATCAACTATAATCTTGGCATAAGTGTAAAGAACACATTTGTGGGGCAGGCGTATAAGAATCATAGCCTCAGCGGCTTAAGATTAATGCCATATAATCAAACGAAACCGCTGAGCGGTAAACGGTGCTGTAAGTGCCGCCCACTGTGACGTGCCAATCAGAGCCGTTGCCAAGAAACATAGCAACACACTTAAAAACAGAGACATGCGCAGTAATACTATATCGTAGACAGAAGTGCCGAAATGAAAATCTTCACGTAAGTATAAATAACACATTAGTGGGGCAAGCGTATCAGAGTATAGTCTCCGCGGCTTAAAATTAATGTCATGTAATCAAAGGAAACCGCTGAGCGGCAAAACGGCGCTATAAGTACCGCCCGCTGTGACATGCCAATCAAAGCCGTTGCCAAGAAACATAGCAACGCTGTTAGAGACAAAGGAAGATAGACATGCGCACTAATACTATATCATGGACAAAAATGCCAACTTGAAAATCGTGAGTGAGATGAATAGTGAGCACTATATTAGTATAAACATCGCAAAGATATGAGAGCATTCATGCTCTAATGTGATCCAGGGAACAGAACGGCGCATGCACTGTCGGACTCACATGCCGAGGGATACAACCCCCCAGCGGCGGTGACAGGCAAGCGCACTGTCCTGACATGACGGGAGAGTGTGCACAACCGATCAATTGCCGGCAGGAGGTAGATCCGGCCATGAGTCAAAGGCGCATGCGCACCACCTGGTAGGGTACTTCAAAGCTAATGCGAAAGGATTAGCAAAAGCTAAATGTCCCTGTGGGAGAAATAAAGTGCGAAGTGCTGTGTAAGTGCACAGGGAACAATAAACACTACATAAATATGGGGTGATAAAAAATTGCTAAAAATTTAACTATATAAATAGCCATAGCAACAAAAAACACTAACAGTAATGCATATACATAAAAAACAGTTATGTGATACATCATAAAATACATATGTGTACATGTCCATGGTGGTTATCTTGAGAGCAGCTCTGAAGAATAGACCAAATGCATTTGTCACTTGGGAAGGCATCAATCGAGGGCAATGCAACGGTTAGGATATACGGACAGCTGTAATTGGTCACCAAAAAACAACAATAGTTAAAACAATTAATACTAAATAAAGCACAATAAACAAAACCCTAACCCTTAAAAAATATCGGATAAGTACTAAGGAACAACACCTATGTACTAAAAAAATATGTACTAAGAAAATATATAATGGGACAATTGAGTGCACACTTAGCAATACAGATAGGGATTACAGAAAAGACCCAAAACCATGACTTTCGTTTAGCCCGTGCGGGGCCATGGTACCTAGCCTATAGATCCAACGACTCTCAGTTTGTGCGAGGAGTCGACTTAGGTTACCACCGCGTATCCCCATGGAAACTGAATCAATACCCCTCACCACAAGGCCAGTAGAATTACAATTGTGGAATAATTTGAAATGGCGGGCCAAAGTTTTTAACTTTACGTCCTTTCCATCATTTTCATCAATGGTTTTTGCTTTTGCAATGTCTAGACAATGTTCCCTGACCCGAACTCGCAGTTCACGGGTGGTAAGGCCAATATAAATCTTCCCACATGGGCAAGTTGCGTGGTAGATTACACCCTTAGTCGCGCAATTGATATATTTTCTGATGTCATATTTTTTAGATCCATCAAAATTGATGAACGTCTTGGCCTTGATTGTATTGGCACAGGCTTTGCATAAGCCACATGGAAAAAAACCGTTATTGGCTCCTACCACCCGTGTATCCCTACTGGATCTATTAGGATTATAAAAGCTGTGTACTAGGGTGTCTGACAAATTTCTGGATCTTCTGGCCGTTACAAGGGGTTTTGTGGGCAAGATTTTTTTCAATACTGGGTCAGTGAATAGCACTTGCCAATGTTTATCAATAATATCTCTAAATTGGCGCCATTTGTTATGATAAGTGGTAATTAACCTTATCTGTCCGGGATTTGTATTGTCATCTTTATTACTTTGTCCATATAGAAGCTCGTGTCTTGAGCTACGCATTGCTCTTTTGTATCCCCTCCTAATGCTTTTTTGCTGTATCCCCTATCATGGAATCGTTCTGCCAATTCTCTAGCCTGGGACTCAAAATCCTCTGACTTAGTACAAATCCTAATAAGTAATCAGATAAGGTTAATTACCACTTATCATAACAAATGGCGCCAGTTTAGAGATATGATCCTCTGAATTGATGATGATAGAGATGAGACTATGTGTTCCACTATAACTGTCTTGTTCATTTTGGCGATTTCTTTATAATGTTTCATCTTGTATGCCTCCTTTTTTCTGCATTTATTTTCTTCTTTTAATTTGTGAGGCAAGAACCTAATCTACACCACTCATTGATGAACTCATACGATCCTCTCTTTGTCACATAAGGAATGCTTTATTGTCTTCTAGTAAGCTAATCATGGACATCACATTTTGCCTGGCAATATCAAATAGCTCAACAAGATCACCTTTCCATATCTGCTGCTTCATATTTGCTTTGTCAGTGTTTCTTGATTTCTCTTCACCCAGATGTTGATATTCCTTGTATAACTTCTGTATATGAGTTCGGATATTCTCCTCTGTCATGACACGGATACTTGCTTTTTTCCACACTTCCTGTAGTTTAATACTTGTGGATTTAGCAGCACACAAGAGCGTTTCTTTAAGTTCCTTGTGATGGTAAATAAAAACTAAAAGCACTTGTTCCTTGGAAGGGAGACAAGCTCCCCAAAAATTCACCACCAGGCACCTTTTCAAGTAACCAAATTCCCTTTCTAGTACTCATTTTCAGTTTAACTATCTGTGAAACATAATAGAAACACAACATACACATTAGTGTGATGTCGATGATACATTTTCATGAATTTCAGTACTTTCAGATAAAAGTGATCAAAGTGTGCAACCCCTAAATATTTATCGATTTCGCTAAAAATTTTTACATTGATTTTTTAGATGACTTAGACCAAGGATTCAAGCAAAGTCATATGAAAATCATATCTTTGGAAAAATGAAACACCCTATTGTAGGTACAATTTTTTGTTCTTACAGAGATATTTTTTATAATATGTGAAGGATGGCAAGATTGTGCTTTTAAAATTGAATTAGCTGGCGTAGATTTGGAGAATGGGAAAAGAGTAAAAGTTTGATTTTATGAATTATCCTGTAATATGATAACTATCCAATTTTACTGTAGTAGGATCACAAATATTGGTCCATTTTAAATTGAAAAAATTGTTATTTATGTATTTGAGAAAATCTTCCTTTTTCTCTATTTCACCTGCCCAAACCAGGAGCAAGTAATCGATAAAACGTCCATACCATTTAATGTACTGAGAAAAAGGATTGGAGTCACTGAATAAGTATTTTTCCTCCCAAACTTCCTTGATTATGTTTGCCAATGAAGGGTAAAATTTGGCCCTTCACAGCTTAACTATTTGAATGTAGGTAGTCAGTTAAAGTTATCAAATACTACGGTATAACAACATGTTTAGTGTCTCTGATATATTATGGTAAATTCTGTACAAACGCTTGAAGCTAGTGGTCCACTCAAGTTCCAGGTTTTTCTCCAAGAGAACTAATACCTGGTGGTTCTATACGGCTTTTAAATATAACAATGCATGTGAAGTTTTATTATTTACCTGCATATCACTGGAGGATCCTACTGTGGAGACACGGCCTACTCTATCTAATTTTTGCACTTTGTGTTCATCCCTACACAGGGGCTGAATCCTGTGCAGGGTCCTACAAGAAGGATTTCACCCCAGGTACTACACCCCCAAAATTAGTTTCAATGAAAAGGTGTACGACACTGCGATGTACCAAATATTTGAGTCAGGGAAGACAAACATTTTTGGTTTAAAAATAAATGTTTGCCTTTTGTGCCCAAACCTTGCAGATACACTATATTGCACAGGGTCTTACCTGTTGAACTCAATCCAGATACTGCACCCCAAAAATATTATGTAAAGTGTTATGTACCAAAAATTTGAGCCACAAAAGACAAATATTTTTGTACCCTGTTTCAAAGGTTTCTGTAAGTGACAAACCTTCCTCATCAACTACCAATGGTGGATTTCAAAGTAACACAAGCTCTAGTTTCTATGCTACATAATACAATCCATCACCTCACCACTTGATGTTGCTCGTTCACATGGTGCGACATATGTTGTGTTTAATGTCATCAAGTTTATAGCTCGCACATCCGCCAGTAGCTCAGTCGTACCGCTCAGTCATTGTAAATCTTGGTGACCTTTCTTCACCACTTTGGAACAGTTGAAGTGAGCAAACACTCTTTGGCAATGATTACAACTTTGCTTCAGGGATTATATCTTTAAAAAAATGTTTCACTATAAAATTGAGGCTGTGTGCCATGCAGCCCTGTTACTTAGCCTAATTGCATGGCAGCCATGATGTTTTTGGCATTGTCGCAACCTAGGTTGCTAAATTGTAGTTGACTAGAAATTATCCTGTATGACACTTGATACAGCGATATGTCCTATTGCTGGTGGGGACTGAAGGCTTCCCATTGATGAGGATGTGGAGGCACTGAATAGGTGTCATCAAGTGTAGAGACTATTACCTATAAAAATAAGTCTGCTTTTGGTGGTGCATTATTGCATGCGGATTGACTCAGTAGGCCATAAAATGCATCTAAAGACCCTGTCCACAACTGCTGCTGTCAATGGTGGAGAGTAACTTGCAGCACAATGTCAATTACAAGGAGCAGACCTTGGTCTTTGCCACATAATAATAATAATAATAATAATAATAATAATAATAATAATTTTATTTATATAGCGCCAACATATTCCGCAGCGCTTTACAATAATAGAGGGGACTTGTACAGACAATAGACATTACAGCATAACAGAAATCACAGTTCAAAATAGATACCAGGAGGAATGAGGGCCCTGCTCGCAAGCTTACAAACTATGAGGAAAAGGGGAGACACGAGAGGTGGATGGTAACAATTGCTTTAGTTATTTGGACCAGCCATAGTGTAAGGCTCAGGTGTTCATGTAAAGCTGCATGAACCAGTTAACTGCCTAAGTATGTAGCAGTACAGACACAGAGGGCTATTAACTGCATAAAGTGTATGAGAACATGATGCGAGGAACCTAATTATGGTTTTGTTTATTTTTTATTTTATTTTTTTAAATGGGCCACACAGGGATAGTTAGGTAAGTGTGTTGAGGCGGTAGGCAAGTCTGAACAAATGAGTTTTTAGGGCACGCTTAAAACTGTGGGGATTGCGTATTAATATTAACCTAGGTAGTGCATTCCAAAGAATCGGTGCAGCACGTGTAAAGTCTTGGAGACGGGAGTGGGAGGTTCTGATTATTGAGGATGCTAACCTGAGGTCATTAGCGGAGCGGAGGGCATGGGTAGGGTGGTAGACTGAGACCAGAGAGGAGATGTAGGGTGGTGCTGAGCCATGGAGTGCTTTGTGGATGAGAGTAGTAGTTTTGTACTGGATTCTGGAGTAGATGGTTAGCCAATGTAATGACTGGCACAAGGTAGAGGCAACGGTGTAATGGTTGGTGAGGAATATGATCCTGGCTGCAGCATTCAGGACAGATTGGAGTGGGGAGAGTTTGGTAAGAGGGAGGCCGATTAGTAGAGAGTTACAATAGAGAGTTACAATAGTCCAGACGAGAATGAATAAGTGAAACAGTAAGAGTTTTTGCAGAGTCGAAAGTAAGAAAAGGGCAAATTCTAAAAATGTTTTTGAGATGCAGACAAGAAGAGCGAGCCAGTGATCGGATGTGGGGGGTGAATGAAAGCTCGGAATCAAGTATGACCCCAAGGCAGCGGGCATGTTGCTTTGGAGTAATGGTGGAACCGCACACGGAGATGGCAATGTCAGGCAAAGGTAGGTAGGTTAGTAGAGGGAGAGAACATGAGGAGTTCATTTTTTGACAGGTTCAGTTTCAGATAGATTGAGGACATGATGTTAGAGACAGCGGTAAGACAATCACTGGTGTTTCCTAAAAAGGTCGGAGTGATATCAGGAGGAGAAATGTATAATTGGGTGTCATCAGCATAGAGATGGTACTAGAAACCAAATCTACTGATTGTCCAATAGGGGCAGTATACAAAGAGAAGACGAGGGGGCCTAGGACTGATGCTTGAGGAACCCCAACAGTAAGGGGAAGGTGAGAGGAGGAGGAACCAGCAAAAGATACAGTGAAGGATCGGTCATAGAGATAGGAGGAGAACCAGGAGAGAACGGTGTCCTTGAGGCCAATGGAGCGGAGCATAGTGAGGAGGAGCTGATGATCCACAGTGTCGAATGCTGCGGAGAGATCCAAGAGAATTAGCATGGAGTAGTGACCATTAGATTTAGCTGTTGATAGGTCATTAGAGACTTTAGTGAGGGCAGTTTCAATAGAGTGTAAAGAGCGAAAACCAGATTGAAGAGGGTTGAGAAGAGAGTTATCTGAGAGATAGTGGGTAAGACGGGAGTGGACCAGACGTTCGAGGAGTTTAGAGATGAAGGGAAGATTAGAGACAGGTCTATAATTAGCGGCACAGTTTTGATCGAGGGATGGTTTTTTAAGTAATGGATGTATGATGGCATGCTTAAATGAGGATGGAAAAATACCGGAAGTGTGAGAAAGGTTGAATATTTTTGTTAGGTGAGAGGGGACAGCCGGGGAAAGGGACTGGAGGATATGTGACGGAATGGGGTCACTGGTGCACTTTATACATAAAGGTATAAATCAGGGATGGATTTATTCAATAAACAATGGCAGTTAAGTATTTTACTTTGAGGCTGACATCATGTGATTCAAATCAGGCTTCCACACAATGGTTGAATGCATGTTTCTTGGGATTATGCTAGGGATGAGAAACATAGTTCATAGTCAATGTGAGCCAGGATGTGCGTGGCTTTTTTTAAAGCATTAGAGTCTGCACATTACATTAGTTTGGTCCTCTAGTAATATGGAAAAGGTAGAAAAAAATACAACAGTATTTACCAACGTGGTCACAAAACTAATGCACTTACAGGATGCAACATCACTCTTGATAAAGTCAAAAGCAACACAGGTGCAAACTACTCATGAAACAACCTCTCACACACCTACAAAATCAAGGAGGGAGTGGTCACCTAGTATTAGAAATGCAAAATGCATCTAATCGTATGGGCGTCATAAATAGGCTGTAAGCCAGACACTGTGCACTACATCTGTGTGACTGGCGCCCTATCCAAGCCTTATCCATGCAACCAGCCCCTCCTTGAAATAGTTGCTGTGTGAGTGGTTGATTGTTTCATCAGTATTTTGCACTTGCTTTGCCTCCGCCTTTATCAAGGGAGTCTCCTGCATTCTGCACGTGCATTAATTTTCTGACCGGTGTTAGTAAATACAGCTGTCTTTTTTCTGCTATGGTTTTTGAAATTGCTGTGTCCTATTTGCTGTGTTTCTGGTAAAAGGGAAAGGAATTCCCCCATCCAAGATGCCCGCGCATGGGACTCATCATCATAATAAGCACCAGAGCTTCCAGGCACTCTTGAGCCTTCCACACTAACATCAATCATGGCATCACCTACTTCTTTGCTGACCTCAATAGAAGCAGATCTTCCACCATAAAATCTGCTAGCTGCACCAATATAGTCTTTAATGCAGCTTCCACCATCCCTCTCTATAGCACTATGTCTTCAACGCATGAATTTGGGTCCCAGTCAACAACAGCATTATTCTTGAGTTTGCTCACAGTTGTTTCATTGAGGGATGGGTCATTAGCTCCTTGCCACCACACCTGCTTCTAATTTCTAGATTTGCTCTAACTCAGGAGTTCTAAAACCACTGCCAGTGACCCTATCATCAGAGACAGCAACACAGCAAGGTCTGTCAACGGAGAAGTCCGGAAGATCTTCTCTGTGGATATGAATCAGCAGAATCGCTGGCTGAAGTTGTCTGCGATGGCGCCTGATAGAACAGGCAAGTAGTTAGCAACTAAATGCCTGTTAAGTCTTAGGCCCATAGTAAAAGGATAATGATCTGGGCTTGTTTTTCAGGAGTTGGCCCAAGCCTCTTAGCTCAAGCAAAGACATTTGGACAACTGTAGATTGCAAATGCGTGGGAACAGATTGGTGAAGGCCATTTACAGTTTCATCACGGCTATGCCCCAGTGATATTAAAGTCCATAAAAGTTGGTGAATTTGAAGTGTAAGATATTGCCTTGTCCACACAGGACCCAAAATGAAATGTAGATTGTGAACTAAACCATTTAGCCCAACATCAGTATTTTTAGCTGCAAAAGGGGCCAACTCTTCATTACTGCCTATGGATTTAGAAGGGGCTGTCATAAAAGCCCTTGTAGGTGTAATGAGAAGTTGCTCCAATAATTTTGTCAGTAGAGTGTATTTTGTGATGCAAAATGAAAGGAACAAAAATATATTATTACAAGGTTAGAAGTTTTATGGACACCAGTTGAAAGTATTTTTTATTTACATGTGTTGGTGATAAAGATGTAAAGTGTTTTTTCAATATAGTCACTAGTTTACAAATATTTTGCCACAAAATAGAATACCGGTATGTTATTTTGAGCTGCAGAATATAAGCCATTAACCAACTTTCCATTGTTGCCTCAGTTTTATATAAAATGTGTCTCCCCTGTGTTCCATTTTTCTTGAATATAAATGTGAATCATAAGCAGACAGTTTAATTAGTGCTCGTTACTATGTATTCAGAATAATCTTGCTAAAGGGAATATATTATGGAAATGTTCTGTTATAAAGCTTTATATGTGTGGTGGTTGTCAGAAATGCAAACTATTAATAAATCAGGGCAAGGAGTCAATTTCTAAGGGTTACTGAAATAAATTACCTATTAATATTTGGTCTTTACTACTTAGAAAGCGTGGGACACTTCAGGCGTTAAATAAAATGAGGAACGGTGTTATGAAATGGTGTAAGCGTGGGGATTAATTATGAATGAGAACATGGAGAATAAGGATGTGTAATTGTGTTTGGGGCGGTGTACTATGAATGAGTTTATGTAGACACATTAAAGACTGACAGGGAGAACATCGGTGTAATCTGTGTCTCGTTACTCTAAGCAGTCCTGCCAAGTGAATTTATATGAATTGGATTCTCATTGGCCATTGGAAACACGGCTGCCATTTCATACGCTTCACCAGCTTGTGTTTAGTATAGAATTACTGTCCGTCATTATGGTTTTTTGAGAAACTTGAATGCAAGTTTAATTATATTTTGTTTGAAGGTGTCAATCATGGAGATCATGTCTAAAGTATTGAAGGAGTTCTGCTAATTTCCTTACAGCAGTAGAGTTGAAAGAGCCTGAAGACCCACCTCTTCCGACAAGCCTACAACCTGCAGTAACCACCGATCGACCAAACCACTGCACGACCAGCTCTATCCTCACCTACTGTATCCTCATCCATCCCTTGTAGATTGTGAGCCCTCGCGGGCAGGGTCCTCTCTCCTCCTGTACCAGTTATGACTTGTATTGTTTAAGATTATTGTACTTGTTTTTATTATGTACACCCCTCCTCACATGTAAAGCGCCATGGAATAAATGGTGCTATAACAATAAATAATAATAATAATAATAATAATAATGTAGAAGTAATTGACTCCAATGTTGTTTGTAATATGTTTATGATTGTTTTTAATTGAAGGGATATCCGTGGCTATAATATTGATGGCCATTTATTAGGGTAGGTGGAGACAACCATAATTTTGGTCTGAGTGTGATCTGACAATTAACAATATCTATCATCTCAAACGAATAGGGAATCCTCACAACTAAAACATAGAACCCTAAAAACAACTTTTAATCGATATGCATAAAAAAGGAAATAAAAAACATAACTGAAGTAACAATATGGTAATACTCCTACTACTGCAATAATCCCACTCATAAGTGATAGGAACTGCACATCAACAATCAGGGATCGGGTGAAAAGAATATACATACACAGATAGACATGTAAGCATATCTATAAAACTTCACATGACTGATACATCCATGATTCTTGCTCATTTCTAGAATATACAGTGGTTCTTTAAGGCTTGTGAAAAAATTTTGACACCAGCCTGATATGCGTTTGCTAGTTATCCCTACACAGGGGTTGCGATTTTAATACCTAATAAAAAGTATTTTCAACTAAAGATCCTGAAGCTAGAATTCATTTCTTTTCCTTCCATCGTTTCTTCTGCGGCACCACCGGTCTCTGTACAACGGACTTTCATATGGCTGAGATGACTTATTTGCTTTTTTTTGTTGAAAGCTTGTGAACCTTTACAAATTTTCTTTATTTCTGCATTATATTTCTACACGAGTCCTAAAAGTAGATAAAGAGAACCAAATAAGTAAAAATTATATTAGACTTTGTCATTTTTTTTAAATTGGGAAAATAATCCAGTATCAAACGTCTGTGAGTCTACAGACAAAAAGCAAACAAAAATAAAAAAGATACACAGCTGAGGAAGAGGCCGGTGCCACGTCGAAATGTGTAGTCTTTTACTTTTGTACTCTTTTAACACATTTTTTTAAATAAAAAGAGCTATTGCAGCCATTGAGGTGAGCCTTCTTCCAGTCGACCCAATGGTTACTGTCTATGGGCCTGTGCACACATTGCAGATTTGTCTCATTTTTGTAGCATCTTTTTCTGCACAGATTTGTTACTAAACCTGAAGGGTTTGTTGATGCCAGCACAGTGAAAATACTGAAGTCTAATGCAGACGTTGCTTATTTGTGACTTGCAAATTTGGGGCAGATTAAAATCTACAACATGTTAATTCTTTCAGCATTTTTGCTGCAGATTTCCCCGTACTAATGAGTGGGATGGGAAAAAAAATCTGAAACTAAACCTTATGTAAAAAAACCCCATAAAAATGCAGCAAACATTCACCTTCTTATGCTGAAAAAAAATGCAGAAATGGTGCAAAAATTTCTGCACCCAATACTTAATGTGTAAATCACAACGGAACTGGAGAGCAATTAATGCAAAATAGGGTTTATCTGGGATAAAAAGGTATAAAAATCGAGGATGCTTACTCACCTTATATTGTTACAATTGCAGCACTTTCAAAGGGAGTACCAGCTGCTGTAAACCAGGGGTCACAAAGCAGAAGGTGGTAGAAGTTTGAGATATTGAGAGATGAATGTGATTGTGTCCTGAAGAAGAAGTTGGATAGCTACGAAATGCGTAGATTTTACACCAAGAAATAAAATCACTTTTATTCAAATTCATCTCTTGATTCCATTCGTGGGATATCACCAGCAGCGCAGGAAAAGCCACCCATCTCCTTACTAAACACTTAATGTGTGCACATACCCTCACGGTTCCATCTGAGATGCCTTCACAGTAGTCAGTTTTTTCTACCTGAAAATGTGGCAGAAGTATGTGAACTTTTACTTTCAGTATATTGTATGGTTGCCTGATGCAGCAATAACAGCAGGTGAAAGTTGTTTTATGATTAGTTCAGCACATCTACTCAAATTTAGACAGAAATATGTCTAAAGTGTCTAAATTCTAAAGTGTTGACAAACTTTCAAGCACCACTGTTCCCGAATGTCTTTCTACAAACTCTACAACTGCCGTGCTATTTAGAATCCTGGGGTCTTCTTATGTGACAGGGTGTCCACAAATATTAGGCCTATGGTCTGAAGTCCATATAAATATATTACTGCTTTGTGGTGAAACACTGTTGCAGAATTGGCAGGTCACACCCTGGATATTGCTTGTAATCTCTCTCTCTATATATACACATCAGAAAGAATGAATATGAGAAGCTGGAGAAATACCAGGGCCTCAAAGGAGAACCGGAGATGTGGAAGGTGAAGGCTACAGGGATTCCAGTGGTGATAGGAGCATTTGGAGCAGTGACCCCTAAATTGGGAAAATGGCTACAACAGAACCCAGGTGCAACATCTGAACTCTCTGTCGAGAAAAGCGCAATGCTGGGAACAACTAAGACGCTGCGCAGAACCCTCAAACTACCAGGCCTTTGGTGGAGGACCCGAGAATGAGAAAGGACAACAAAGACCACCAGCATTGGGGGGTGAGAAGGAAGTTTTATATATATTTTAGTGTGGCAGGGTTGGATCAGTGTGACAGACAGTGACAACAGGGAAATTTCACAGCAAACATGTTTTTTAATGTCCACACTCACACAGTGTACAACACACGGTATCCTCCGGATCGCAGCCGGGAAACAAGACAGTCCGTGTGAATCCGGTTACCGAGGGCGACGGCACCACCATATTATGCTGTGGGGTGCCAGGAGTTCGCTCTGCTGGCTCTGTGTTAAACCACACAGGCTGAGCTTCTGCTGTGCCAACTGCTCCGCAAGTTGCAAACTGAGGGATTGCAACATCAGTTAGGACTGCTCTATATGGGTATACCTTGACGTTTGGTGGAGCAGCTTAGTATACATTTTTTGCAAAAAACGTATCAACCAAATACCCTGTTTTTTACATCTTTTTACTTGCACTTGCTGATTACTGTGATTTTTCTTCAATGGAGTGTTTTTGGTTTTACTGTGCTCTTTTGTGTCTTCAAGTTACAAACTCCAACCTGACACAACCCAAACTCTATACTGCAGGGATTTTAACACTCAACCAGTGGCCGTAGGCCACATGGAGAACCCTGCCGGAGGAAAACGGACCGGCCCACCTACCTTCCTGTAGTCCGTTTAAAAAATAAAAGCCCATAACGGGTTTTCCTGATCAATGCCTTGGCCAAATAGCTTGACCAGGTCCACACTTAGGGTACTGTCACACTCTGCAACTTTCCAACGATCATGACCAGTGATACGACCTGGCCGTGATCGTTGGAAAGTCGTTGTGTGGTCGCTGGAGAGCTGTCACGCAGACCGCTCTCCAGCGACCAACGATGCCGAGGTCCCGGGTAACCAGGGTAAACATCGGGTTACTAAGCGCAGGGCCGCGCTTAGTAACCCAATGTTTACCCTGGTTACCAGCGTAAAAGTAAAAAAAAACAAACCGTACATACTCACATTCCGGTGTCCTTCAGGTCCCTTGCCGTCTGCTTCCCGCTCTGACTGAGTGCCGCCGTAAAGTGAAAGCAGATCACAGCGGTGACGTCACCGCTGTGATCTGCTCTTACTTTCCGGCCGGCAGTCAGTCAGAGCGGGAAGCAGACGGCAAGGGACCTGAAGGACACCGGAATGTGAGTATGTACGGTTTTTTTTTTTTTACTTTTACGCTGGTAACCAGGGTAAACATCGGGCCTGCGCTTAGTAACCCGATGTTTACCCTGGTTACAAGCGAACGCATCGCTGGATCGCTGTCACACACAACGATCCAGCGATGACAGCGGGAGATCCAGCTACGAAATAAAGTTTCAAACGATCTGCTACAACGTACGATTCTCAGCGGGGTCCCTGATCGCTGCTGCGTGTCAGACACAGCGATATCGTATGGATATCGCTGGAACGTCACGGATCGTACCGTCGTAGCGATCAAAGTGCCACTGTGTGACAGTACCCTTACTTTTACTTTGCCCTGTGACTCACAGGCGTCCTGCTGTGAATACAAGGCACTCCAGTGAGTCTACACTGGGGCAGAATGCTTGAGACACACTGGGGCAGAATGCTGGACACACACTGGGGCAGAATGCTGGAGACACACTGTGGCAGATTGCTGGAGACACACTGGGGCAGAATGCTTGAGACACACTGGGGCAGAATGCTGGACACACACTGGGGCAGAATGCTGGAGACACACTGGGGCAGAATGCTGGACACACACTGGGGCAGAATGCTGGAGACACACTGGGGGCAGATTGCTGGACACACACTGGGGCAGATTGCTGGAGACACACTGGGGCAGAATGCTGGAGACACACTGGGGCAGAATGCTGGAGACACACTGGGGCAGAATGCTGGAGACACACTGGGGGCAGATTGCTGGACACACACTGGGGCAGATTGCTGGAGACACACTGGGGCAGAATGCTGGAGACACACTGCTCCTGTGGAGCCCATGGATCAGTGATAACTTGTTTTATCAAGAACCACATTAATGTAAACTACCGTAATTATACATCCCAGTTTACAGCCGATGCTCCACTATAATGACAGATATTTGCATATAGCTGCAGGGTGGGCCCCTAGAGTCCATTCCTCTGGTGGGCCCCAGACACCCCAGTCCGACGCTGCTCACAGACATACAAATATAAATACCTATCTAAACATTCATACATATCCAGATATGAAACCACCAACACTCCAGTCTCCCAGTGCAACCGGAGACGCTATATTGCTTATGCGTTACAATTAGAACGCAATAGCGTCATCGGTGTGACCTGGAGATTACAATATAGGCCGCAGTAGCGTCCTCTAATAACCACGGTGACGTTGATGCGTCGTGGGCGTGGTTTACGGCGCTGATGCGTTGTGGGCGTGTTAAAGGACAGTGCTGCGGCCTTGCTTTTACCTAGTGGCGGCAAAATGGCGGCCAGGCGACGTGCAACACCTTGGGGTGACGCAGAAGTACGTTACCTAATAGCTCAGGTAGATGCCTGTGATTATGCGTGTCATAATCAGCAACAACATCCCGTCCTTCATAAGCAGGCTGTGCTGCGGAGGATCAGTCGGGGCCTAGCACAGAGATTTGGAGTGCAGCGCTCCAGTACCCAGATCCGGAAGAAGCTGGCGGATCTGCAGTACAGGTCCAGTGAACGCCTAGCCAGCATCCGGTCACAGAGCCTTCCACATCGTGGTGAGTGTTGTTAAGATAGGTTAGCATAGTATATGGCCACGACCGTTTTGAGTGTTTCTGCTGCCCTTGGCAAATTTTGTGCTGCCTCCCCAGTTGATGAGTATGCACAGACTGTCAGCACATTCATGGCAGATCCAACAGTTTTTGGGTGGCGTGCACCCAACGTCAGACACACCGTTGTAAAATGAGGGGCATGTATACACACATATACGTATACACCCCACAGTGCTCCATCTTGTATATTGGCAGCACATAATGCTCGGCTCCGCACGCCCCGTACGTACACACCCGGCTCGGCTCGGCACGCCTTGTACACGCCCGGCTGTAAAATGAGGGGCATGTATACACACATATACGTATACACCTCACAGTGCTCCATCTTGTATATTGGCAGCACATAATGCTCGGCTCCGCACGCCCCGTACGTACACACCCGGCTCGGCTCGGCACGCCTTGTACACGCCCGGCTGTAAAATGAGGGGCATGTATACACACATATACGTATACACCTCACAGTGCTCCATCTTGTATATTGGCAGCACATAATGCTCGGCTCCGCACGCCCCGTACGTACACACCCGGCTCGGCTCGGCACGCCTTGTACACGCCCGGCTGTAAAATGAGGGGCATGTATACACACATATACGTATACACCTCACAGTGCTCCATCTTGTATATTGGCAGCACATAATGCTCGGCTCCGCACGCCCCGTACGTACACACCCGGCTCGGCTCGGCACGCCTTGTACACGCCCGGCTGTAAAATGAGGGGCATGTATACACACATATACGTATACACCTCACAGTGCTCCATCTTGTATATTGGCAGCACATAATGCTCGGCTCCGCACGCCCCGTACGTACACACCCGGCTTGGCTCGGCATGCCTTGTACACGCCCGGCTGTAAAATGAGGGGCATGTATACACACATATACGTATACACCTCACAGTGCTCCATCTTGTATATTGGCAGCACATAATGCTCGGCTCCGCACGCCTCGTACGTACACACCCGGCTCGGCTCGGCTCCGCACGCCTCGGACACACCCGGCTACGCTCTGTGTTTCTCGTGCACACCCGGCACTGCACAGTCCTGCATACAATGAGGCCCCTGATCATATGACCCAAAATACGGCCCAGTATATGGCGGCACATTTGTTACAACAGTAATTACAGTGCAGCACCTCAGGTATGTAATAATGTTATAATTTATTTTTTCTCCAGCCCCAGCTGACCCAGAGCCCCAGCAGGAGTCAACGACAGGCTCGTCAACAACAGGGTCACCAGCATCACTCCGTGACATGGGTGAAGCCTTGTCCCCCGGTAATTCTTGCACTTAAAAAAAAGGTCCATACAGCTTGTAAAGGATAGGATTGTCGTGTACTATAAAGTGTTGTATCTTTCCCTAGGCGGTGATGCCAGAGGATCCGGGTGGTCCCTTAGTTCTTCATCACCCGATTTACCCGGAAATCGTAAGTGTTAAATAACAAACACGTACATGATAGTTAAAGGCCCCGTCTCACATAGCGAGGTCGCTAGCGAGATCGCTGCTGAGTTACAAGTTTTGTGACGCAACAGTGACCTCAGTAGCGATCTCGCTATGTGTGACACGTACCAGTGATCAGGCCCCTGGTGTGAGATCGCTGGTCGTGTCGGAAAGGCCTGGACCTTTTTTTGGTCGTTGAGGTCCCGCTGACATCGCTGAATCGGTGTGTGTGACACCGATCCAGCGATGTCTTCACTGTTAACCAGGGTAAACATCGGGTTACTAAGCGTGGCCCTGCGCTTAGTAACCCGATGTTTACCCTGGTTACCAGCGTAAATGTAAAAAAAACCAAACAGTACATACTCACCATCTGATGTCCGTCAGGTCCCTTGCCGTCTGCTTCCTGCTGTGACTGACTGCCGCCGTACAGTGAGAGCACAGCACAGCAGTGACGTCACCGCTGCGCTCTGCTCTCACTGTACGGCGGCACTGTCAGAGCAGGAAGTAGACGGCAAGGGACCTGACGGACACCGAAAGGCGAGTATGTACTGTTTTTTTTTTTTGGGTAACCAGGGTAAACATCGGGTTACTAAGCGCGGCCCTGCGCTTAGTAACCCGATGTTTACCCTGGTTACCCGGGTGCTGCAGGGGGACTTCGGCATAGTTGAAGACAGTTTCAACGATGCCGAAGTCGTTCCCCTGATCGTTGGTCGCTGGAGAGAGCTGTCTGTGTGACAGCTCCCCAGCGACCACACAACGACTTACCAACGATCACGGCCAGGTCGTATCGCTGGTTGTGATCGTTGGTAAATCGCTATGTGAGACGGGGCCTTTAGATGCAAGTACAAACTAAGTTTTACCTTTCCCTCCATAGAAATCCCAACATTAGAGGACCTCCAGGCATCACACAGGAGGATGATGGCGACACAGGGGACACTGGCTGAGCAAGTCAAAGAGCACGGAGTGATGCTGGCTCATTTTGTGGCTGCACAACAGCAGAGCGGCAGCCATTAATTTTTTTTTTGTTGATGGTTTTTTACTATTTAAGTTTATTAGGTTGTTGTTATCTTTAATATTGTTTATAAAAAAAACTACAGTTTATATCCCCTGATGTGTACGCTTTGTTAAAAACAACAAACATGTTTCATCACTCACACTCATAATATATATGCAACTGTATACATGCACCCAGCCCATTACCCCGCCTACTAGACCTGCAAATAACTATATGCTGAATTCAGTAAAGCAGGCTGCAAGTTTGAATCATCAAAACAATTTTATTTATAACAATTATTAACATAAATTAACATTTTAATTTAACTCTTTAATAGATAAAAACTTAACTAGACAACAATTATACTTAGAACCAGAAATATTAAATGGAACTAAAGTTCTTCATAATGGTTTTCAACATTCGAAAATCCTTGGCTGGGCGGAGATGCTAATTGTCCAAGGAAAGAATGGGTATACCGGGGATATTGTGGTGGAGGGGCAAGCGGCATGTTTGGATGCGATCTAAATTGATGGTGTGCTGGTGTGCCACGCATTGCCTCAGGCGTTTCATTCATAGGGTGCCATGAACAAGGCTCACGGTCCATCAAACTGTGCACACGTGACCTTTCATCCAGCTGTCCCGCTGCCGCTTTGCTCAAAGTTTCGAAAATCACCCTCTCGGCATGGACCCTTTGTGTGGCTTGCAGCTTCCCTAGCCGATCAGCGGCAAAGGTGGCAAAGGTGTCCACAGTCCTGTTGCTCTGCTGGCTTAACATTTGTGTTGCCAAAGTGACCAACTCTGTCGATAGCGACACGGTGTCCTGTCTTCGACGACCATTGATAATCCGCCGTGGTACATAAGCTGAGTTGGGGGTAGAGGGTGCAGGGTCTTCACTAGACGCCTCAGTAGCCTCCGCCCGGCTCGGTTCATCTCTCAGCAGGTCGTCACTGGACGGGGTGGATAGATCATCATGCCGATCTTGCTGCAGGAACAGAAAATTAAGAATTAAGGGGAGGAACTAGTAGTACAGGATAGGATTTTTCATTCAACGGTATGAGCACTGAGTGGGGCCAAAAAGTAAAGGATTGTATTTATCTGAAGTGGAAGGGATAACTTGGAGAAAATGCAGCATAATAAAAGAGGGAAAAACTTAGTTACTATTTTCTACTCTACTATGTCATGAGAGACACAGTTTAAAAGCTTTTTACATGGAAGCAAGCAAAGAAGGTACTTACATCTCCAACAGGGGTGTCAGTCGGGATCACAGGGTCTACATCCGTGGTCTGCCGCATTGATGATGCCATTCTGCGCGGGAGCTCCTGGTCACGGGTGAAGCCAAGCAAGTCAAAGTACCATAATGATGGCACATAAACCTCGTCTGTGGCGGCACCAGACTTCTTGGACTTCACCACCTTGTTGAGCTCCTTTTTATATACTGTGCGTAGACCCTGGATTTTTTTGCGGACAACACTCTCATCCACCTTCTCGCTGGGGTCATGCCGCTTAAATAGAGCAACCAGTTGTGCAAATGCCTCCCTCTTCTTATTCCGGTTGCTGTAGTCAGCGGATTTAATCTGCCAAAGGCAGGGCAGGGATCGATACATATCAATTAGTTCCCGCACAAACTCCTCGGTATTGAAAGACATCTGAAAGAAAGAATAGCATACAGTGAGCATATATGGAAAATTTTTAACAACATTTTAAAAGAGTTATGTATGAGCCACACTACTGTGAATGTAAAATAGAGAACAATGTGCCTGGACTGCTAATAATATCTGCCAGTCTGCAGTCCCTCCTTCCAATAGTCCTCCACTGACCACACCAATGCTGCCTGTGTACCCCCGCCATGCAAATGGAACCGGCATAGAGCCAAATCTATTATTTAAAAAATAAGGCCTTGTAACCCTGTCTGCGGTTACTCTGTACCCACAAGACTACCTAAAATGGCTCCATGTGGAAAAGTATATGTACACACATACCAACAAAGGCCTCCCTCCCTCCTTCCAGAACAAAGATAGCAGATTAATAGGTACCCAGTGTACCATAGGGAATGGAAAGGAAATGGAAACGCATTTGAGACCCCAAATGATACTTACCGTGCACAAATAATAGATATCCGAAGAACCGTTGAAGAATACAAACGAATAGTAGTCGCAGGCCGGAGAACTCAACAACGATCTGCAATCCACCACGCGCTCAGGAACAAAGGACGGAAGAGCTATCGTGTCGCCTCATATGGCAACGCCGCCGACCAATCAGAACGCAGTAGCGACCACCAATCGTAACTGAATGGGGGCGGTACAGACAACTCAAAGGCACGCCTGTGTGACTACAACGTCACACAAGACGTCCCTCATCGAGGTCTGTATCGTTATAATAGCAGCCATGTGGCAGGGTCAAAACGACCAACGACATCGTTGTACAGGTCGCTACAGATCGCCGCATCGCTGCTGCGTCGTTGTGAAGATCGCACTGTTTGACATCTCACCAGCGACCTCACAGCGATGCAGCAACGATCCCGGACAGGTCGTATCGTTGTCGGGATCGCTTAAGCGTCGTTATGTGAGACAGGGCCTTAAGAGGAGTCCGTCCGCATCCTGGGGGATATAAATCGACCCTCGCATTGATCCCTCTCACTGCCTCACTATATATATATATATATATATATATATATATATATATATATATATATATATATATATATATATACAGTGTATATATATATATATATATATATATATATATATATATTTTTTTTTTTTAAGAAAAATGAACACTGTGTGAAATAACCTGTTCCTCTTAGTTGAGAATTGTGGTTATCATGATATTCAAAAGAATCTAGCACCTTCTTTTGCCATCTAATCTGAATGCAGCACAATGAATAGGCACACACCTTGATTCCAGGATTCCAGTGATGTGAACCCCTGCTGGGCTGCTTGCAGTAGTTTTAATATGCCGTAATCGCTGTTTTAGCAGTTTTACCAGAGAGATTAGCACTAGAGGACTAGTAAACCTACTGTCATGTACTCCTACATTCATGAGCTCTTTATAGCTTCATCCCAACCACCGATTGGCAGCTTTCTGCCTGTGCACAGCATATAAAAATTGCTGTCAATCAGTAATGTGGTCGGTGTTATAGACAACTCAGCATTCAGGGAACTGGTAGATGTGCAGTAGATAAAATAGTGATTTTCTCAAACTTGCAGCAAGCATCCCAATAAGTGATACATCACTGTAATCAGGGTTTCTGCCCCTACATCATGCTAATCTCAATTGGGGAGGCAAAAATCTGGCTGTAGATTCTTTTTCAGCTTTGTGAGCCTGTATTAAATGTAATTTTAAAAATTCACCAGAAAGAGAATGAATGAAAAAAGGTAAATGAAACAAATAATTTAGTCTATTTTTTTTTTACAAGACAATGGTCTTTCTAGTCCAAAATGGAATACTTTGACCAGAGCAATTAATTTTGCCAGTCTCCTTCTCCATATACTTGTACTTGCTGGTTTATTGAAAAGATTGACGTAAAGATTACCTCCAAAGGAAGCACAGTATTTGTGGTGGATTCCCTCAGAAGGACGTCACGCTTCTTGCATTCACATCTTTGAAACAAATTGTGCTTCTTCATATGAACTTTCAGGTTCGTCAGGAATTTCCTTCTATCACTGAAGAGCCCTTGTGATACATTAACAAAACCCTTTGTGTTCCAGCTTAAATATAATGTTAGTAAGACAAGTTTAGAAATGTCCAGCACTTAGTCACTAAAAGGCTGTACAAAACAATATTCAAAAGTAAAGTAAAACATCACGCATATACGTACAGAGGAGTTTGAAATTTTGTTAAACTTTCTGAATTTTTCATATTTTTCCATAAATTTGACCTAAAGCTACATCAGATTTTCACACAAGTCCTAAAAGTAGATAAGGAGAACCAAATCAAACAAATAAGTCAAAAATCATAGACATTTATCAAATGAGAAAAATATTTCAATATCAAGTATATGTCAAAAATATATGAAAATCGGCTTTAAGTATCTAGGGTGACCACCTTGTCTAGTAATAATTGCATTTAAATGTTTCCAGTAATTGGTTACTCCTGTACACTGTACATCTGCTTTGAAGAATTTTAACCCTATCCTTTCTATATAACAGCTTAAACTCTAAGCTATATGGGTGGGTTTTCTTCCATAAACTGCCTGCTTTAGGACTTCCCATAACATTTATATAGGATTAAGTTCAGGAGTTATCAGGTGAATAGAAAAAAGTAATAATTTTAGGCCTCCAATATTTCTAGCCATATATATGAATTATTACCTCTCAAATATTATTTTCCCATTAATTCACAGAAAATTGCACACAGATCAGAAAACTGAAAAAAAATTATCTCTTGAACTACTAAAGCTACAAACTCACCCTCTTGGCATTCTGTCAGATGAGCAGTGTGAGCAGGAGGAGAATGAATGAATGAAAAACCTGACGTGGGGTCCCCCCTATGTTTTTAAACCAACCCTACAAAACTCACAGGTGCAGGCTGCTATTCTCAGGCTGGTAAGGGGCCATGGATATGGGTCCCTCCCAGCCTAAAAACAGCAGCCAGCAGCTCCCCAGAAAAGGCGCATCTATTAGACGCGCCAATTCTGAAGCTTTGCCCGGTTCTTCCCACTTGGCCTGTAACGGTGGGTAGTGGGGTAATTGGAGGTTAATGTCACCTTCCTATTGTAAGGTGACATTAAGCCCGGCTTAGTAATGGAGAGGTGCCAATAATACAACTCTCCATTACTAATCCTATAGTTGGGTTAAATAAACACCACACAGTAAAAATAAAGTATTTTAATGAAATGATACACCACACAGTTTTGTCAACTTTATTATACTGCTAATCCAAGTGACTCCCTCGATCTCCTGTAAAAAAAAATAAAAATAATAAACCAACAATATACCCATACCTGTCCGGTGTTCAGTCAGTCTCACACAGTAATCCATATCTGGGGAATGTACAGTTTACAACCGGGAGCGGTGCTAATGCAACCGCCCAGGCTGTAAACTACTGGGCAATGAATGAGAAGCTACGGGCACAGGCTCAGTAACTAGCGTTGACATGACTGAGTCTGTGCTTGCTGCCAGCATGAACTCCTGTGACCTCAGGACCATGGAAGAATGCAAGTGATGAGGTCACTGTGACAGAGCTTGAACTGCTGTGACCTCATCACTGTAGGGATTCAGAGAAGAATCCAAAAGTGGACCCTCTGGGTCGTGACTCTAGAGCTCCCAAGGACGAGTGGACCAGATGTAACCACCCCCTATACAGGGAGCGTTAGGAGCAGGTCCAAGGGGGAATGGAGACACAACAGCTAGAGCCAAAGGGGCGACCAAAAACAAAAGAGGGAGACGGAGGACTAGCAATAGGGAACTGGAACAGACTAGGGATGTTAGATATATATGGGATCACTGGAGAGGAACAAGGGAACCACGAGGCTGCAAAAAACAAAGAGAAAGAACTAAGGAACAGGGATACCAACAGGAAGGGAAAACAGATGCGGGACTAGAGAAAGGGCAGGTAAAGCGGAGACACTGAATGGACTGGAGCACAGAACAGACACGGCGGAGACACAGAGCGGGCTAGACTGGAACTAAGGACAACACAGCGGTGACACAGAGCTGGCTAGACTGGAACTATGGACAAACACAGCGGAGACACAGAGCAGGCAATGCACAACAGCAAGGAGAATGGTACTGAGATCGGAGGAGCCTAGGGCATAGGTACGCTGAACAAAGCTCAGGGTATCCTACAAAGCAAAGGCGTCTTACCTGGGAAGACGCCGAGAAGAAATACCCGATGGGCGCTGCCATGTTGGGGCGGAGCCATCAGGTCACGACCTCCCAGGAGGCTCTGCGGCACAGGAGACGCGACTGCGCATGCGCGAAGAACGCAGATGCCGCGTCCCAGCGAAGGGAGGAGCAGAGCGACGAGGGACAGAGTTGCGAGAGCGCCGAGGGATGGGAGAAGACAGGTGAGTATGTGCGGTCGTAATAATCACTTGCATTCTCCCACGGTCCGAAGGTCACAGGAGTTCATGCCGGCAGCGAGCACAGACTCAGTGACATCACCGCTTGTTACTGAGCTTGTGCCCACTGCTTTTCATTCATTCATTCTCCCCTGCTCGTGCTTCTCACCGGCAGAGCAGGGGAGAATGGATGACAGCCGGCTTCAGCATCAGCCGCCGGGGAACAGTGCTTTCAGTCAGCCGTCCAGCAGCCATCCATGTGGTATTGATGCAGTACACAGATGGTACATGGTTGCCACACATGTGAAGCACGTAGTATGCACACGGACACTAATATCTCCAGTACCGTTTCTTCCAGTACTGGAAATATCAGGATGTGTGAAACCGACCTTAGGGAGGGTAATAAATTGCCTTGAATTTCCTCCATTTGTACATAACTTGTCTGAGGGTGGGTTGGTGGAGTCTAAACTCGTCAGAGATGGTTTTGTAACCTTTTCCAGGTCTTCCAGAAATGTCATTTGTTTGTGCCGTGATATACTTCCACAAACATCTATTGTAAAGATCAGACTTTGATAAAAACACCAGAATTTCATTCTACCTTTAAATTATCTGTTAATCCTAAAGTTTTACATTGTATTAGATCATTTTCATCATGTAATTTTGACAAAGATTAATATTTTTGCCTACATTTATGAGTTGTGTAATAATTGGATGTCACATTTATGCAGAAATAATGGAAAATTCGTAAGTGTTCAACAACTTTTAAACAGTATTTTACATGTTACCCCTTTAAATGTTTCCTTGCAAATCCCAATTCACTGATTTGCAAACAAGGGAATAATCTGAGGCAAGGCACTTATAAATGGCACATAATCTCAACCCTTATCAAACTTTTCTTATTTGTTAAAAAAAGAAGACAACTTGCATGACTTGTATGAAAAATCAATCTGTATTTATCTATATTTTTTAAAGCTGTATACATAAAATATGGGTGGACGTGACCCTTAGGGCTCATACTCACATGCGAGACACTCGGATGAGTCTCGCACGTCAATACCCGGCACTGCACCCGGCACTCAGGAGCGGAGCGTATGACTGCATGTAGTGCTAAGCGGCCGCACGCTCCGATCCGAGCGCCAGGTGCAGTGCCGGGTATTGACGTGCGAGACTCATCCGAGTTTCTTGCATGTGACTATGAGCCCTAAGGCTGAGTTCACATTAGGCATTTTTGCTCCATTTTATTTAACCCCTTCCCGACATTTGACGTACTATCCCGTCGAGGTGGGGTGGGCCCGTATGACCGCCGACGGGATAGTACGTCATCATCGATCAGCGGCGCTCACGGGGGGAGCGCGGCCGATCGCGGCCGGGTGTCAGCTGCATATCGCAGCTGACATCCGGCACTATGTGCCAGGAGCGGTCACGGACCGCCCCCGGCACATTAACCCCCGGCACACCGCGATCAAACATGATCGCAGTGTACCGGCGGTATAGGGAAGCATCGCGCAGGGAGGGGGCTCCCTGCGGGCTTCCCTGAGACCCCCGGAGCAACGCGATGTGATCGCGTTGCTCTGAGGGTCTCCTACCTCCCTCCTCGCCGCAGGTCCCGGATCCAAGATGGCCGCGGCATCCGGGTCCTGCAGGGAGGGAGGTGGCTTACCGAGTGTCTGCTCAGAGCAGACACTTGGTAAGCCTGCAGCCCTGCACAGCAGATCGTCGATCTGGCAGAGTGCTGTGCACACTGCCAGATCAATGATCTGTGATGTCCCCCCCTGGGACAAAGTAAAAAAGTAAAAAAAAAATTTTTCCACATGTGTAAAAAAAAATAAAAAAAAAATTCCTAAATAAATAATAATAAAAAAAATATATTATTCCCATAAATACATTTCTTTATCTAAATAAAAAAAACAAAACAATAAAAGTACACATATTTAGTATCGCCGCGTCCGTAACGACCCAACCTATAAAACTGCCCCACTAGTTAACCCCTTCAGTAAACACCGTAAGAAAAAAAAAAAAAAAACGAGGCAAAAAACAACGCTTTATTACCATACCGCCGAACAAAAAGTGGAATAACACACGATCAAAAAGACTGATATAAATATCCATGGTACCGCTGAAAACGTCATCTTGTCCCGCAAAAAAAAAGCCGCCATACAGCATCATCAGCAAAAAAATAAAAAAGTTATAGTCCTGAGAATAAAGCGATACCAAAATAATTATTTTTTCTATATTTTAGTTTTTATCGTATAAAAGCGCCAAAACATAAAAAAATGATATAAATGAGATATCGCTGTAATCGTACTGACCCGACGAATAAAACTGCTTTATCAATTTTACCAAACGCGGAACGGTATAAACGCCTCTCCCAAAAGAAATTCATGAATAGCAGGTTTTTGGTCATTCTGCCTCACAAAAATCGGAATAAAAAGCGATCAAAAATGGTCACGTGTCCGAAAATGTTACCAATAAAAACGTCAACTCGTCCCGCAAAAAACAAGACCTCACATGACTCTGTGGAGCAAAATGTGGAAAAATTATAGGTCTCAAAATGTGGAGACGCAAAAACTTTTTTGCTATAAAAAGCGTCGCTGGTTTCACACTTGCGTTTTTGTCTGCAGCGTTTTTTGCACAAAAAACCGCATGCGTTTTTTCCCTATATTTGACATTGAAAACGCATGCGGTTTTTTTGTACGCGTTTGGTCGCGTTTTCAAACGCATGCGGTTTTTTTCTGCATGCGTTCATTTTCAGAAATACAACCTGCAGTATTTTCTTGCGTTTTTAAGCACATGCGTTTGTTTGCGTTAAAAACGCATGCATTTTTATCGAAAAAAAACAGAAAACACACTGAAAAGCCACCCACCACCATCAAGGTGATAAAGGGATCCAAACCCTAACCCTAACTCTACCCCTAACCTCACCCCTAACCGTTTAATGAACATTTTCTGACAGTCATAGTGCCACGTATTTCAGTGCCACGTATTTCAGTGCCACGTATTTCAGTGCCACGTATTTCAGTGCCACGTATTTCTGTGCCACGTATTTCAGTGCCACGTGTTTCAGTGCCACGTATTTCAGTGCCACGTATCACGTATTTCAGTGCCACATATTTTAGTACCACGTATTTCAGTGCCACATATTTCAGTGCCACGTATTTCTGTGCCACGTATTTCAGTGCCACGTGTTTCAGTGCCACGTATTTCAGTGCCACGTATCACGTATTTCAGTGCCACATATTTTAGTACCACGTATTTCAGTGCCACGTGTTTCAGTGCCACGTGTTTCAGTGCCACGTATTTCAGTGCCACGTATTTCAGTGCCACATATTTCAGTGCCACGTATTTCAGTGCCACGTATTTTAGGGCCACGTATTTCAGTGCCACGTGTTTCAGTGCCACGTGTTTCAGTGCCACGTGTTTCAGTGCCACGTGTTTCAGTGCCACGTGTTTCAGTGCCACGTGTTTCAGTGCCACGTATTTCAGTGCCACGTATTTTAGTGCCACGTATTTTAGTGACACGTATTTCAGTCACGTTTAGGGTTAGGGTGAGGGGTAGGGTTAGGGTTAGGGCTAGGGTTGGAGGTAAAGTTAGGGTTAGGGTTTGGATTACATTTACGTTTGGATTAGGGTTGGGATTAGAATTATGGGTGTGTCAGGGCTAGGGGTGTGGTTAGGGTTACCGTTGGGATTAGGGTTAGGGGTGTGTTTGGGTTAGGGTTTCAGGTAGAATTGGGGAGTTTCCACTGTCCAGGCACATCAGGGGCTCTCCAAGCGCGACATGGCGTCCAATCTCAATTCCAGCCAATTCTGCGTTGAAAAAGTAAAACAGTGCTCCTTCCCTTCCGAGCTCTCCCGTGCGCCCAAAAAGGGGTTTACCCCAACATATGTGTTATCAGCGTACTCGGGACAAATTGAACAACAACTTCTGGGGTCCAAGTTCTCTTGTTATCCTTAGGAAAATAAAAATTTGGGGGGCTAAAAATCATTTTTGTGGGAAAAAAAAGATGTTTTATTTTCACGGCTCTGCGTTATAAACTGTAGTGAAACACTTGGGGGTTCAAAGTTCTCACAACACATCTAGATAAGTTCCTTGGGAGGTCTAGTTTCCAATATGGGGTCACTTGTGGGGGGTTTGTACTGTTTGGGTACATCAGGGGCTCTGCAAATGCAACGTGACGCCTGCAGACCAATCCATTTAAGGCTGCATTCCAAATGGCGCTCCTTCCCTTCCGAGCTCTGTCATGCACCCAAACAGTGGTTCCCCCCCACATATGGGGTATCAGCGTACTCAGGACAAATTGGACAACAACTTTTGGGGTCTAATTTATCCTGTTACCCTTGTAAAAATACAAAACTGGGGGCTAAAAAATCATTTTTGTGAAAAAAAAAAAGAATTTTTATTTTCACGGCTTTGCGCTATAAACTTTAGTGAAACACTTGGGGGTTCAAAGTTCTCAAAACACATCTAGATAAGTTCCTTGGGAGGTCTAGTTTCCAATATGGGGTCACTTGTGGGGGGTTTGTACTGTTTGGGTACATCAGGGGCTCTGCAAATGCAACGTGACGGCTGCTGACCAATCCATTTAAGTCTGCATTCCAAATGGCGCTCCTTCCCTTCCGAGCTCTGTCATGCGCCCAAACAGTGGTTCCCCCCCACATATGGGGTATCAGCGTACTCAGGACAAATTGGAAAACAAATTTTGGGGTCCAATTTATTCTGTTACCCTTGTAAAAATACAAAGCTGGGTGCTAAAAAAATCATTTTTGAGAAAAAAAATAAAAATTATTTTCACGGCTCTGCGTTATAATCTGTAGTGAAACACTTGGGGGTTCAAAGCTCTCAAAACACATCTAGATAAGATCCTTAGGGGGTCTACTTTCCAAAATGGTGTCACTTGTAGGGAGTTTCAATGTTTAGGCACATCAGGGCCTCTCCAAACGCAACATGGCGTCCCATCTCAATTCCAGTCAATTTTGCATTGAAAAGTCAAATGGCGCTCCTTCCCTTCCAAGCTCTGCCATGCGCCCAAACAATGGTTTACACCCACATATGGGGTATCAGCGTACTCAGGACAAATTGGCCAACATTTTTTGGGGTCCAATTTCTTCTCTTACCCTTGGGAAAATAAAAAATTGGGGGCGAAAAGATCATTTTTGTGAAAAAATATGATTTTTTATTTTTACGGCTCTGCATTATAAACTTCTGTGAAGCACTTGGTGGGTCAAAGTGCTCACCACACATCTAGATAAGTTCCTTAGGGGGTCTACTTTCCAAAATGGTGTCACTTGTAGGGAGTTTCAATGTTTAGGCACATCAGGGGCTCTCCAAACGCAACATGGCGTCCCATCTCAATTCCAGTCAATTTTGCATTGAAAAGTCAAATGGCGCTCCTTCCCTTCCAAGCTCTGCCATGCGCCCAAACAATGGTTTACACCCACATATGGGGTATCATCGTACTCAGGACAAATTGCACAACATTTTTTGGGGTCCAATTTCTTCTCTTACCCTTGGGAAAATAAAAAATTGGGGGCGAAAAGATCATTTTTGTGAAAAAATATGATTTTTTATTTTTACGGCTCTGCATTATAAACTTCTGTGAAGCACTTGGTGGGTCAAAGTGCTCACCACACATCTAGATAAGTTCCTTAGGGGGTCTACTTTCCAAAATGGTGTCACTTGTAGGGAGTTTCAATGTTTAGGCACATCAGGGGCTCTCCAAACGCAACATGGCGTCCCATCTCAATTCCAGTCAATTTTGCATTGAAAAGTCAAATGGCGCTCCTTCCCTTCCAAGCTCTGCCATGCGCCCAAACAATGGTTTACACCCACATATGGGGTATCATCGTACTCAGGACAAATTGGCCAACATTTTTTGGGGTCCAATTTCTTCTCTTACCCTTGGGAAAATAAAAAATTGGGGGCGAAAAGATCATTTTTGTGAAAAAATATGATTTTTTATTTTTACGGCTCTGCATTATAAACTTCTGTGAAGCACTTGGTGGGTCAAAGTGCTCACCACACATCTAGATAAGTTCCTTAGGGGGTCTACTTTCCAAAATGGTGTCACTTGTAGGGAGTTTCAATGTTTAGGCACATCAGGGGCTCTCCAAACGCAACATGGCGTCCCATCTCAATTCCAGTCAATTTTGCATTGAAAAGTCAAATGGCGCTCCTTCCCTTCCAAGCTCTGCCATGCGCCCAAACAATGGTTTACACCCACATATGGGGTATCATCGTACTCAGGACAAATTGCACAACATTTTTTGGGGTCCAATTTCTTCTCTTACCCTTGGGAAAATAAAAAATTGGGGGCGAAAAGATCATTTTTGTGAAACAATATGATTTTTTATTTTTACGGCTCTGCATTATAAACTTCTGTGAAGCACTTGGTGGGTCAAAGTGCTCACCACACATCAAGATAAGTTCCTTAGGGGGTCTACTTTCCAAAATGGTGTCACTTGTAGGGGGTTTCAGTGTTTAGGCACATCAGGGGCTCTCCAAACGCAACATGGCGTCCCATCTCAATTCCAGTCAATTTTGCATTGAAAAGTCAAATGGCGCTCCTTTCCTTCCGAGCTCTGCCATACGCCCAAACAGTGGTTTACCCCCACATATGGGGTATCAGCGTACTCAGGACAAATTGTACAACAACTTTGGGGGTCCATTTTCTCCTGTTACCCTTGGTAAAATAAAACAAATTGGAGCTGAAATAAATTTTGTGTGAAAAAAAGTTAAATGTTCATTTTTATTTAAACATTCCAAAAATTCCTGTGAAACACCTGAAGGGTTAATAAACTTCTTGAATGTGGTTTTGAGCACCTTGAGGGGTGCAGTTTTTAGAATGGTGTCACACTTGGGTATTTTCTATCATATAGACCCCTCAAAATGACTTCAAATGAGATGTGGTCCCTAAAAAAAAATGGTGTTGTAAAAATGAGAAATTGCTGGTCAACTTTTAACCCTTATAACTCCGTCACAAAAAAAAATTTTGGTTCCAAAATTGTACTGATGTAAAGTAGACATGTGGGAAATGTTACTTATTAAGTATTTTGCGTGACATATGTCTGTGATTTAAGGGCATAAAAATTCAAAGTTGGAAAATTGCAAAATTTTCAAAATTTTCGCCAAATTTCCATTTTTTTCACAAATAAACGCAAGTTATATCGAATAAATTTTACCACTAACATGAAGTACAATATGTCACGAGAAAACAATGTCAGAATCGCCAAGATCCGTCAAAGCGTTCCAGAGTTATAGCCTCATAAAGGGACAGTGGTCAGAATTGTAAAAATTGGCCCGGTCATTAACGTGCAAACCACCCTTGGGGGTGAAGGGGTTAATGCTTTTTATGCTAATTTTCAGCTGTGTTTTCCAGTACCAGCATAGCCGATGAGATTTCAGAAATCTCCTGCACACACATTGGTTTTGTGTCATTGGTATTTTGTACTTGGCATATTATTTTGGACATACAGCATGTCACTTCTTTCAGCGGTTTTTTTCACAGTTTTTACCCATTTACTTGAATGGGTGGTGAAAAGAACGCTGAAAAAACTCACTAAAAATGCAGGTATTAGGTTTTCTGCGTTTTTTTTGTGCCAAAACCTGATTCTATAGAATAGGACTTTTTTTTCCAACATTGAA
This sequence comes from Ranitomeya variabilis, assembly GCF_051348905.1. Taxonomy (NCBI): domain Eukaryota; kingdom Metazoa; phylum Chordata; class Amphibia; order Anura; family Dendrobatidae; genus Ranitomeya; species Ranitomeya variabilis. The sequence continues at coordinate 81,982,191 of NC_135238.1, forward strand.
CTTTATCAGCATGCGCAAGAGGCAAATATATTTCATCGGTTGGACTAAATATGTAGAGTGTGATAATATAAACGTTTAGAAAAATGTCACAGCTTCCAGATTATCATATTTTCTAACATGTAATAAAATATCACAACTAAGCTGTTGTTTTCTTCTAAATGAAGTTAGTGCTTGATGGGCAGCTGTGATGATACGGTATGTGTAACTTAATGTATTTGCGAGAGTTAAGCATAGCCAAATTTAGAAAGAAAAACAGACCTCTGACAAGAAAATATGAGTCAGAGCTTACCCTAATTAAATGTTGCCATGGTAAAAGCTTTCCATGCCAGCCATATACACAGAATATTCCAGCTCTTCAGGGAGATAACAAATCAGAGCTAAGAAGCTATTTCAATATTTTTTTCTGGGGCCATTATACAGAAACTTTGTTTTTCTGGATGCGGCTTAAGTAGTATTTGCAGTTGTGGGCTCATTGGCAAAAGCTGCTAAATGCACATTTGCTTTATTGGCAGCAAAATGCTGATAATGTAGAACAGTAAAACAGTTGTAGCTGGGTAATAACAATATAGCTGGTAGCTAGCCATGGACAATAATGGAAACAAATCATATTTTATGTAATTTTAGCTTAATTATTATCGCACAATTGATAAAATATGTGTGGAGATTGGGTCATATGAAATCTCTAATGTCTTTATGGCAAAATATAACTGTTTCCTTCTATACAAATGGGTATAACTGTTTAGTCGTGGTTTAGTATTGAAGAAATGCTTTTATTTTTTGGACTAAACGATAGATGCATCTATACAATGGAGCCGTGCGTGCTAAGTATGGGATTTGCTTCTAAGATTTTTCGCCACAAGCTTCACAATTTCAAAACCACTTGGAGAACTTCTGTACCAAATGCAACAAATTTAAAATGTCACCAAAAATTAATATCAAAAGAGTGCATAAAAAACCTATAAGTAAAACAGCTAACAATGCTAGATAGGAGAAATTTAGAGGTTTTCCCAAATACCTTACAGTAGTGTCTCAAGAGCTACAAGAAAATGATGTTTGATTCCATTCCCCACTGGTATTTTGACAGTGGTCAATAAAAAGCTGAAGTGGTTTTAGCACATTTTCTCCCGATTCGCTGGTTCCACAGCTGGTATATATATATATATATATATATATATATACTGGCATGGTATGTGAGGGAAGACATGTATGACGAAGATTGCTATCCCAGAAGTTTCTCTCCAGCATGTTATGTGCTGCCAGGGATTAATCGGCCATGACAGGGTTGGATTTTTTGTGAGTGGCTGTAAAAGGTAGGTAGGACGGCTACTCATCATATCTCATCCTTAAGGGTGTGGTTTGGGAAGTTATATGTCTGACCACTGAGTTTTTTCTCTGTCTGTGGATATAGAGGCAGTAGAGCTCCCGAGAAGTTTTTACGTGAAACTTTGCTGGACTCTGAGCGATTAGATTCTGGCAGGCATAAGGACTGTGCTATAACTTCTCTTTTTGTTTCACATTTTTTCCAGAAAGGCCACGTTTATTTTATTGAAACTTGCACTGGTTTATACCATGATTTAAATTAGCCAGCAGAAGACACATTCCTGTGTCTGTTAGGAGTCGAGGTCCCTCTGCTGCACAGGGGGAATCTCGAGCCGTGTCTGCTGCGGTCTCCCATTCTGTATCGGCCGCAGTGGAGCCTGCTCAGCGGAGACATCGGTCCCAGCGTCTCACTGAGTCTGATACTGTGCAAAGGGTTACTGCTGCCTCTCCAGGCTCTGCTATTGTACCCTGCACTGATCTGCGGCAAGCAGGCTTTTTTGGGACTAAGTCCTGCTTTGCACACACTGAGCATGCCCAGGGTAAGATCTCTCAGTGGAGATCAAGGGTCACATGCTCAGGTACTGCAGCAACTTCCATTGGTCCTCCAGGAATGTCCTGTTCCTGATCAAGTTCTGTGGCAGCCTTCCATTGGTCCTTCTTGGAAGGTCCTGTAGGTGCTGCAGCTATCTAAGGTTCTCATGACCACACAGCCATGCGCCAGTGTCAAATATGTACGAGCTCAGCGCCAGTGTGGTCTTGTGTGTGGTCAGGGACCCGGCTGAAATAAGCCCCTAGAATGCTGGCACCTCCGGCGAGGAGTTTTGTGTATGCAGTCAGGGACCCGGCTGAAATAAGCCCCTAGAGGAGTTTATGTGTGAATTCAGGGCTGGCTAATAGCCGATAGAATTCCGGCTCCACCGGAGAGGAGCTGCGTGTTGGTTGGACTGCATGACCACTGTCGGCTCTACACAGTAGCTGTGTCCCCGTAAGCTAAACAGGGCACAGCGTTCTCTTTACTACGGGCTCTGTGAAGTAACAGAGTTTGTTTATTCTATTTTGCTTCACCGCCTTACTTAGCAGCAGGTTTTTTCCTGCACGGTGGATCCCGGGTTGTGAATGCACCTATCCCATCTAATAAATATATTCAGTGCGTTCCGCCAACCCTAACAGTACACTAGCACCAGGATCTGGCTAAGTAATGGCGGATGAACAGCGATTGCAGGGGTACAAGTGCAGTGCCCCAGAGTCCTGGTCGTTGCAGTACTGATGCTCCGCCGCTAAGGGGAGTGATGGTACGTCTGATGGCACTGAAGGAGTTCATCTGACCAGGTATCACAGACACCAATACACTTCATAGTCTGGCCTCCAGGGGGAGCAAAGGGCGCTATGTATTAGGCCACTCCTCACAATCTGGTAAAACTGGGGGTTAGATAGAAAGTTAGAGAGAAGCTGACTGGTTTGGAACCAGGCAACATCCTGTGGCAGAGGGTGTTGCAAGGGAAGATTCAGGGGGGTCCCTGTCAGGGGTGGGATCCTGACAGAGGCCTAACGAAAAGGAAAGAACGTTAAGGAACCGCGCCTGCACTACATCGCGGCGATATCTCAAGAAAGGACAAGAAGCGAGGTTTATTGTGGAGAGTGAGAAACGAGATCAAAGCAAAAAGGAGATAACACCAGTAGGAGTCGTGCTGTAAGATCGAGGCAACATCCTACTGAGGCGCGTAGCCGGTGGCCGGAACGCCGAGGAAGTATTAGGCTCCAAGCAATACTTCAAACCAACGGCAGGACAGTTAATTATAGGTTGGCTGTCTCACCTAAATCACCTAAGCAGACATAGGGGGCAACTGTGGGAGAGGGGCGTCACTAGGGTCCCGGAAGAACTCCAGGCCTACCCGTCATACGGGTGCGTCCTATCCATATCATCTGGGGGACGGAGAAGAACATCAGAATAGACATAAGTTGTGGGAAAGAACATCAGAAATAGACACAACAGTTGTGAGGACTATCCCGTGGTGCTCAGCAGGGAAGTACTACAACACACAGGCGCTAGAAGGAAGGCACAGATTTCCACCTGCAAAGGGACCTCTGGAGGTGCCATCGGACCGGCCGGTCTCAGACAGCCCTGTTAACCGTACTCTGGATTGAGGATCTTGAAGCCTTCAGTAAAGAGGTAAAGAGACTGCAACCCTGTGTCATCGTTATTCAGCACAAATTGCACCATGCACCACCACCTACACCTTTCATTGGACGCCTCTTAGCAGGGTCACGGACCGGGTCTAGCCACCGTGACAACCCCAGAACCGAGACAGAGAGGCCCAATACCGAGTTCCCCCGCGGCCCTGCATCTGGGGGCGCTCCACATCCAGCTGCTGGAGGGCCGGTTGGCATCTCTTGAGCGTGCAACCTCGGTGGTGGATGTTACCGCAATAGCTGTTCAGGCTGCTAGCGTGGCTGAAGCAGCTTTATCCACTGCCACCTCTGTTCCGACTTTATCTCACCTCCCATTGCCTGAAAGATACTCTGGGGACAGTAAGTCCTGTAGGGGTTTCGTGAGCCAGTGTGGTATACACCTCGAGATCCTGGCTGCATGTTTTCCCACAGAGCGGGCAAAGGTGGGATTCATAATCTCTCTCCTGTCAGACAGAGCGTTAGAGTGGGCTACACCGCTGTGGGAGCACAATGATCATGTGGTGCGGAGTGTTCCTTGGTTTCTGGACACTCTGAAACAGGTCTTTATAGGACCTCAAGTTACCCATGATACAGCGCTCCAACTGCTGGCTTTGACTCAGGGTTCAACCATGGTCAGCCATTTTGCCGTTCACTTCCGGACATTAGCGTCTGAGTTGGAAAGGCCAGATAAAACCCTCATTCCTGTATTTTGGAGGGGATTGGCTGACCATGTGAAGGACGCTTTGGCCACTAGGGAGATTCCCGCCACACTGGAGGAGCTCATAGCTGTATCAACTCGCATAGACCTTCGTGTTCATGAGCGAAGGTTGGAGCGAGCCCAGTGTAGGCAGAGGTTTCGGCTGGCTCCCACCTTCGCCAGACCTTTGTAATCTCCAGTCCAGGCGTCCGAGTCACATGAGGCCATAGAGGTGACACGAGCAGGATCCAAGTCCCAGTCCGCTTGTGCACTTAAGGTCTGTCATGTTTGCCGGCAGTCAGGACATCTTGCCTCCAAGTGTCCTCAGCGGTCAGGGAAACATCAGCGTCTAGTGGCAGTTGGATGAGGTACACCAGACACGGCGACGTTTGCCTCTAAGTTGTCCTTCAAGGGGGCAATTACCATAGGCCCATCCACTTTTATGGTAGAGCTATGCGTGGACTCTGGGGCGGTGGGTAATTTTATGTCATCCGCTTTCGCCCAGCGTCATGCAATACGCCTGGTGATGCTCGCCAAACCAGTAACCGTTCGAGTGGTAAATGGGTCAACACTACCCTCACAGATTTCCCACCAAACCATTCCTTCCACTCTTTCTGTCTCCATCACATCAGGAGATTATCTCCCTATTAGTCATTCCTGAGGGAATTGATGAGGTCCTGTTGGGGATACCATGGCTACGCAATCATTCTCATATAGAGTGGTCCTCAGGGAGAATATTGGGATGGAGTAAATCCTGTGAGGGTAGATGTCAGAGGGAGTGCGTTCAGGTTGCTACAACAGAGGTACCCGCAGATCTTTCCTCTCTCCCCAAGCACTATTGGCCCTATGCGGACTTGTTCTCCAAAAGGGCTGCGGAGACCTTTCCGCCTCACCGCCCCTATGACTGTCCTATTGACCACTTGCCTGGTGCTGAGCCTCCCCGGGGTCGAGTCTATCCGTTATCTCTCCTGGAGACGGAGGCAATGTCTCAGTACATCCAAGAGAATCTGGCAAGAGGATTCATTAGGAAGTCAGTGTCACCTGCAGGGGCTGGGTTCTTCTTCGTACAGAAGAAGAGTGGAGACTTACGTCCATGCATAGACTACAGGGGTGTTAACGCCATCACCGTTAAGAACAAGTACCCATTACCCCTGATATCTGAGCTTTTTGATAGGCTACAGGGAGCAAGGGTATTTACAAAATTAGATCTGCGGGGTGCTTACAACCTGATTCGTATCCGTGAGGGGGACGAATGGAAGACGGCTTTTAACACCAGGGACTGGCACTATGAATATCTGGTGATGCCCTTCGGGCTCTGTAATGCCCCGGCCATTTTCCAAGACTTTGTGAACGACATCTTCCGGGATATGCTCACCACCTCGGTCGTAGTCTATCTGCATGATATTCTCATCTACTCTCCAGATATTGACTCCCATCGGAGAGATGTTCGCAAAGTCTTCGACCTCTTATGAGCAAACTCCCTCTACACCAAGTAGGAGAAGTGTGTGTTTGAGCAGGAGTCCTTGCCTTTCCTTGGTTATATCATCTCTGCCCAGGGTTTGGCTGTGGATCCTGCCAAGCTACAGGCTGTGATGGACTGGCAGGAACCCCATTCACTTAAAGCAGGGCAGCGCTTTATGGGGATCATTAATTACTATCGTCAGTTCATCCCACACTTCTCAACTTTGGTAGCTCCCTTGGTTGCCCTCACCAAGAAGGGAGCAAATCCCAAGTTGTGGTCAGAGGATGTCTCCAAGGCCTTCCTCTCGGTTAAGTCACACTTCGCTAGCGCTCCCATTCTACATCGCCCTGATGTAGATAAGCCATTTATCATGGAGGTGGATGCCTCATCCGTTGGTGCTGGAGCAGTCCTTTTCCAAAAGGATGCTCAAGGTCGGAAGCATCCATGCTTCTTCTTCTCCAAGACCTTCACACCGGCGGAGAGGAATTATTCCATCGGGGACAGGGAGTTGCTAGCCATGAAGTTGGCTTTCTCAGAGTGGAGACATCTCTTGGAGGGAGCTCGCTTTCCCTTCCAGGTTTTCACTGACCACAAAAACTTTGTGTATCTACAGATGGCCCAGCGGCTGAATTCTCGCCAGGCTAGATGGTCCCTGTTCTTCTCCTGGTTTCATTTTACTCTTCATTTTCTCTCCGGGGAGAAGAACATTCGCGCCGACGCTCTTCTCCTGCTCCGTAGTGTCATCTGAGGAGGAGGAGGAGCCTCGGCTTATTGTCCCTTCTGAGAGCCTGAGAACTGTAGCTCCGGTTTCGCTAGAGTCTGTGCCCCCGGGCAAGACTTTTGTGCCAGCGAATTTGCGACCGGAGGTTCTCTCTTTGGCTCACTCGTCCAGAGTGGGTGGGCATTTTGGGACCAAAAGGACATCCGAGCTCTTGGCGAGAACGTACTGGTGGCCGCATATGGCCCGTGATGTCGGGGACTATATTCGGGTGTGCGTTTCCCGCACCCAGAATCGGTCTCCTCGGCAACGGCCTGCTGGATTGCTTTACCCCCTACCGGTGGCAGACAGGCCTTGGGAAATGGTTGGGATGGATTTCGTGGTGGGCTTTCCCAAGTCTCGTAGCTGCACCGTTATCTGGGTTGTCACCGATCATTTCTCTAAGATGGTGCACTTGGTGCCGCTTCCACGGTTACCTTCTGCACGGGCCTTGGCGGCGTTATTCATAAAGCACATTTTCCGTTTACATGGAATGCCTGATAAAATTGTCAGCGGCCGGGGTCCCCAATTCACGTCTCGGTTTTGGAGAGAGCTCTGCCGTTTACTCAGCATAGAGTTGAATCTCTCCTCCGCATACCATCCCAAGACGAATGGGTTGGTAGAGAGGACCAACCAGACTCTGGTGACATACTTGCGACATTTTGTCTCTGCTAGGCAGGATGATTGGGCATCTTTGTTACCTTGGGCGGAATTTGCCTTGAACAACGCCGTAGCCGATTCCACTGGGCAGACTCCTTTTCTCCTTAATTACGGCCAGCATCCACGTGTCCCTGTGCCCATGCCCGTATCATCCACCGATTCTAGGGTGGCAGACTGGGCGGTGGAGGCACGTGACATCTGGGACCACACACAGGATGCCATCCAGGGCTCCAAGGAGAGAATGAGGGTTTCTGCTGATACACACCGGCGCCCCGCTCCGACCTTTGCTCCTGGCGACTTAGTGTGGCTCTCCGCCCGTAACAACAGGCTGCGAGTTGAGTCCACTAAGTTTTCGCCTCGCTACATTGGCCCATTCAAGGTTCTGGAACAGATCAATCCTGTGGTCTACCGTTTGGCTATTCCTCCACGCCTTGATATCACCGACACTTTTCACGTTTCCCTCTTAAAGCCCGTTCATTTGTCCCAGTTTTCTGAGTCATCTGCCGGGACATCGGGTTTATCCTCGGATGAGTTTGAGGTGAATGCTATCGTGGGGTGCAAGGTGGTACGTGGCAAGAAATTTTATCTGGTGGACTGGAAGGGTCACGGTCCAGAAGATAGAACCTGGGAACCTGTGGAGCACATTCGGGCTCCGCTGCTCGTTGCAGCTTTTGAGCGTAGCGAGGCTCAAGGAGTGGGGCCCTAGGAGGGTGGGTAATGTTAGGAGTTGAGTTCCCGCTGCTGCACAGGGGGAATCTCGAGCCGTGTCTGCTGCGGTCTCCCATTCTGCATCGGCCGCAGTGGAGCCTGCTCAGCGGAGACGTCGGTCCCAGCGTCTCACTGAGTCTGATACTGTGAAAATGGTTACTGCTGCCTCTCCAGGCTCTGCTATTGTGCCCTGCACTGATCTGCGGCGAGCAGGCTTTTCTGGGACTAAGTCCTGCTTTGCACACACTGAGCATGCCCAGGGTAAGATCTCTCAGTGGAGATCAAGGGTCACATGCTCAGGTACTGCAGCAACTTCCATTGGTCCTCCAGGAATGTCCTGTTCCTGATCAAGTTCTGTGGCAGCCTTCCATTGGTCCTTCTTGGAAGGTCCTGTAGGTGCTGCAGCTATATAAGGTTCTCATGACCGCACGGCCATGTGCTAGTGTCAAATATGTACGAGCTCAGCGCCAGTGTGGTCTTGTGTGTGGTCAGGCACCCGGCTGAAATAAGCCCCTAGAATGCTGGCACCTCCGGCGAGGAGTTTTGTGTATGCAGTCAGGGACCCGGCTGAAGAAAGCCCCTAGAATGCTAGCACCCCCGGCGAGGAGTTTATGTGTGAATTCAGGGCTTGCTAATAGCTGATAGAATTCCGGCTCCACCGGAGAGGAGCTGCGTGTTGGTTGGACTGCATGACCACTGTCGGCTCTACACAGTAGCTGTCTCTCCTGTGAGCTAAACAGGGCACAGCATTCTCTTTACTACGGGCTCTGTGAAGTAACAGAGTTCGTTTATTCTATTTTGCTTCGCCGCCTTACTTAGCAGCAGGTTCTTTCCTGCACGGTGGATCCCGGGTTGCGAACGCACCTATCCCATCTAATAAATATATTCGGTTCGTTCCGCCAACCCTAACAGTGTCTTCCTCTGTGAGCAGATGAGTGAGTCGACCTACCACAATATGTATATACACAACACAATATTCACTGATATATATATATACTGTATATATATATATATATATATATATATATATATATATATATAAAATAATGTGGTAATGTATGTTTAACTGAAAAAAATGAATCCTGTAATAAAAATTAGAGCAAATCTGGATAAAAAATTGATAATTCAGAATCATACATAAAAATAGAAAAGATGAATGATCTAAGTGTGAATGAGTTCTTAGTCTCATAAACGTATCCACTGTAAGTTCTTGGCTTCCAATGGTTCTAGACAAAAAGCCATTCTGGTTGCCTGACTGCTTAGTTGCACCCATTTGGAAGTTCATGATCAGGACTAGAGTAAAAATGAAGCCTCCACTTTAGTTTCACGATAGACAAAAAGGATGTTTAAATAAATATGTATAGTGATTTTTATTTTTACATTACTTTGCTTTTGTATTCATGACTGAAAAAAATGAACAAGAATGCATTATTGCATTCTTTACAATGATTTTTATTGTGGCATTAAATATGCATCTAAAATATGCATAAGTTTGAAGCCATCTTTTTAAACTATTTTTCGGTTTAGGGTAGTTTAGGGTGGGGAATGTCCTTTGAGAAGGCCTGCCTCAGCACAATTACCACTACAAATAGTGGTAGATCTTCACGAGGGAAACTCACAACAGTCCTCAAAGACTATGGTGTGAAGTGGCACAGTGTACAGTAGCCGGACCACTCTAGTCATTTTAGGTACATTAACAGCTTGGTGCTTCATTCATTTGGTCGTGGTCGTGGAACTAGTGGTACAGCCATTTGACCAAAGTTTTCCAGGAGCAGCTTTTCAACACAATAAGCCACATGTTGCTCGTGTAGGAAAATGGACATGCTGCTCACATTTCCCTCTTGAGGAAACAAGTTTATTGTTGTAAAATGTTTTTAATGCACTGTGAACTGTGATGTGTATTTAAGGTGTCAGCAATACTGATGGTGTGTAGTTTGACAATAGGAATAGTGGGAGATGATGGTTGGAACTTGCCCTGAGTGGGAGGGGATAAGTTGATGGGTAGGTGACAATTTCCTGTTGCAATGTCAGATAGGGCCTGGAGTGCATTGCAAGTGGACCTTAAGGTCCACAGTGTCCATAATTGAGAGGAAACTGAAGTGAAGAGATAGCGTGATCCAGAGCAGAAGTGACTAAGAGACATAGTGACCTTAAGGAGATGGGTCCTAGGAGAGTTTATTACTTTTGAAAGTAAAGGGCCTAAGTTGGACTGTGTACATAAGATGAGTTAAGCATCTTGAGTGGGAGTTCTAGCGTGTCAGCATTACCAGCTAGATATATGGCAATGTATGGTATGCTAGATCATATCAGAAGAGAGCAAAATGAATGGAAAATCAGACTTTTTTTTCTTTTTGCAATCGCCGTTATTTGGTGAATAATGGTGATCACAACAATGGGGATGGTAAAAACCGACCCAAATCATGTTCTCTGGGGTCTCAACTACCCCTGGTAGCTGAGGCCTCGGAGATATTCTGATGCTGGGGGGTTGCTATACACTTATTTCTCAGCGCCATAAAAAGCGGCGCTAAGGAATAAGTACCCTTTACTGCCACAGTTAACTCCTTCGTGCCATGCGCCATACTAGTACGGCGCTGCGGCAACTGCAATTGTGCCAGCCGCAGTACTAGGATGGCGCACCGATCACTGCGGTCTCGCACTGATCGCCGCGGTAATCGGGTGCGGGTGTCAGCTGTATATGACAGCTGACACCCCGCAGCAATGCCCATGATCGGTGCTAGTGCCGATCGCAGGCATTTAACCCCTCTGATGCCACTGTCAGTAGTGACAGCGGCATAGAGGGGGATCGCGCAGGGACGGGGGCTCCCTGCGCTCTCCCACCAGAGCAACGCGATGCGATCGCGTTATTCCGGTATTCCGGAAGGAGTCCCCGGATCCAAGATGGCCGTGGGACTCCCTTCGGGTCATAAAGTGAGGCAGCTAGCCTGCGCCTGCTCAGAGCAGGCTCCAGAAAGCCTCCTTCACTGCATGTCAGATCGCTGATCTGACACAGTGCTATGCACAGTGTCAGATCAGCGATCTGATCTAATATAATGATGTCCCACCCTGGGACAATGTTAGAAAGTAAAAAAAAAAAAAATAAAGAATGCATAAAAAAAAAATCCCCAAATAAAGAAAAAAAAATTCCCAATAAATCCATTTATTTATGTAAATAAAGAAAACCCAATAAAAGTAAGTACATATTTGGTATTGCCGCGTCCGTAACGACCCGCTCTATAAAACTATCCCACTAGTTAACCCCTTCAGTGAACACCGCAAAAAAATAAATAAAAAACGAGGCAAAAAACAACGCTTTATTATCATACCGGCGAACAAAAAGTGAAATAATACGCGATCAAAAAGACGGATATAAATAAACATGGTACTGCTGAAAACGTCATCTTGTCCCGCAAAAAAAAGCTGCCATACAGCATCATCAGCACAAAAATAAAAAAGTTATAGCTCAGAATAAAACGATGCAAACACAATTATTTTTTATATAAAATAGATTTTATTTTGTGTAAAAGCGCCAAAACATAAAAAAAGATATAAATGAGGTATCGCTGTAATCATACTGACCTGAAGAATAAAGCTGCTTTATCAATTTTACCACACATGGAACAGTATAAACGCCCCCCCTAAAAGAAATTCAAGAATTGCTGGTTTTTGTTCATTCTGACTCCCAAAAATCGGAATATAAAGCGATCAAAAAATGTCATGTGCCCTAAAATGGTACCAATAAAAACGTCAACTCGTCCCACAAAAAACAAGACCTCAAATGACTCTGTGGGCCAAAATATGGATAAATTATAGCTCTCAAAATGTGGTGATGCAAAAACTATTTTTTGCAATAAAAAGCGTCTTTTAGTGTGTGACGGCTGCCAATCATAAAAATCCGCCAAAAAACGCTATAAAAGTAAATCAAACCCCCCTTCATCACCCCCTTAGTTAGGGAAAAGTAATAAAATTTTTAAAAATGTATTTATTTCCATTTTCCCATTAGGGTTAGGGCTAGGGTTAGGGCTAGGGTTAGGGCTAGGGTTATGGTTAGGGCTAGGGTAAGGGTTAGGGTTGGGGTTAGGGTTGGGGTTAGGTTTGGGTTTAGGGTTAGGGTTGGGGCTAAAGTTTGGGTTGGGGTTAGGGTTGGGGCTAAAGTTAGGGTTGGGGCTAAAGTTAGGGTTAGGGTTGGGGATAAAGTTAGGGATTGGATTACATTTACAGTTGGGACTAGGGTTGGGATTAGGGATAGGGGTGTGTTTGGGTTAGGGTTCCAGTTAGAATTGGGGGGTTTCCACTGTTTAGGCACATCAGGGGCTCTCCAAACGCGACATGGGGTCCGATTTCAATTCCAGCCAATTCTGTGTTGAAAAACTAAAACAGTGCTCCTTCCATTCATAGCTCTCCCGTGCGCCCAAACAGGGGTTTAGCCCCACATATGGGGTATTAGCGTACTCAGGACAAATTGGACAAGAACTTTTCAGGTCCAATTTCTCCTGTTACCCTTGGGAAAAAAAAATCACGGGATAAAAGATCATTTTGTGGAAAGAAAAAATGATTTTTTAATTTTCACGGCTCTACATTCTAAACTTTAGTGAAACAATTGGGGGTTAAAAGTGCTCACCACACATCTAGATACGTTCCTTAGGGGGTCTTCTTTCCAAAATGGGGTCACTTGTGGGGGGTTTCCACTGTTTAGGCACATCAGGGGCTCTCCAAATGCGACATGGGTTCCGATCTCAATTCCAACCAATTTTGCATTGAAAAGTCAAACGGCGCTCCTTCTCTTCCGAGCTCTGCCATGCGCTCAAGCAGTGGTTTACTCCCATATATGGGGTATCAGCGTACTCAGGACAAATTGCACAACAACTTTTGGGGTCCAATTTGACCTGTTACCCTTGGGAAAATAAAAAATTTGGGGCAAAATATAATTTATTGTGAAAATAAATATGATTTTTTTTTACGACTCTACATTATAAACTTCTGTGAAGCACTTGGAGGTTCAAAGTACTCACCACACATCTAGATTAGTTCCTTATGGGGTCTACTTTCCAAAATGGTGTTACTTGTGGGGGGTTTCCACTGTTTAGGCACATCAGGGGTTCTCTAAACGCGACATGATGTTCAATCTCAATTCCAGCAAATTTTGCATTGAAAAGTCAAATGGCGCTCCTTCCCTTCCGAGCTCTGCCATGTGCCCAAACGATGGTTTACCCCAACATATGGGGTATCGGCGTACTCAGGACAAATTTTACAATGACTTTTGTGGTCCAATTTCCCTGGTAAAATAAAACAAATTGGATCTGAAGTAAAAAATTTGTGAAAAAAAGTTAAATGTTCAATTTTTTTTAAACATTCCAAAAATTCCTGTGAAGCACCTGAAGGGTTAATAAACTTTTTTAATGTGGTTTTGAGTACCTTGAGGTGTGCAGTTTTTAGAATGGTGTCACATTTGGGCATTTTCTGTCATATAGACCCCTCAAAGTCACTTCAAGTGTGAAGTGGTCCCTAAAAAAAATGGTTTTGCAAATTTTGTTGTAAAAATGAGAAATCGCTGGTCAACTTTTAACCCTTATAACTCCCTAACAAAAAAAAATTATGTTTCCAAAATTGTGCTAATGTAAAGCAGACATGTGGGTAATGTTGTTTATTAACTATTTTGAATGATAGGACTCTCTAAGGGCATACAAACTAAAAGTTTAAAAATTGCTAAATTTTCACAATTTTCGCCAAATTTCCGTTTTTTTCACAAATAAATGCAAATCATATCGAAGAAGTTTTACCACTATCATAAAGTACAATATGTCTCGAGAAAAAAATCTCAGAATCACCAGGATCCGTTGAAGCGTTTCGGAGTTATGACCTCATAAAGTGACAGTGGTCAGAATTGTAAAAATTGGCCCTGTCACTTAGGTGAAAACAGGCTTCGGGGTGAAGAGGTTAAAAGGCATATCAGCTGTTGTTAAGTGGTTAAGTCAAGGTGAAAATGTTTGTAAATAATTAATTTCCCTGTTATCATTAGTAAGGAGACTGTTATATTTAAGTTCACACTGCTTCTTCATAATTGGGGATTAGTTGCACAATCCACAAACACCATCATCCTACTCTACTTAAAGAGGCAGTTACTATGCAAATCGTCATCTTTCACATTACTAGTTCTGATGTTCTCAGATTTGGGATTCACCATCGGTCCCCTGACAATGTCTTCATTCCTAGAAGCGGCGGAGATAGAAGCTGAGTGCCAGCACTGCACTCAAATCAGCCACAGTGTCATCACCATGTTCCAGGACATCTTTTGAAGAGGCAGCAATGCAAAATAAAATAGTGAATGACTGCAGCGCTGCCTCTGTGATGTCCTGTTCCAAGAGGGTCGATGAACGCTGCAAGGAGTGAGAGCAGAGCCAGCCTCATGTTTGAGACTCCTCTCAAATGAAATGGCACAGTAAGTACAGTTAAAAAATACATGTAGGGATCAGATAGATAGGGGCAACTGTATTGAGTATTGATTAATAAAGATAATTACAAAATTGGTTATGGTGTAAAGATAGATATAATATACAGTTTAGGTACTGGACCACCCATTTAATATTTGATCCTTTAGTGTCTGACTCAAGGGACCCTGCTTATCACCAACACAAAGAGACTATGGGTGTCCAATTCAAGGACAGCCTCCACATCAATGAAAAACTGTTAGCTAGAGATTCCCTTTAAATATTACCGCAGTTATGTTCTACTTTTTTTTATTAGTACTACATCCACCACTAATACTACAACTACTACCTCTACTATACATAATGATTAGTGTTATTATTTTGATGACGATGTCTTATGCTCCTTTATTCTCATCCTGACATCGTATGTGTTTAAAATTCCTTATGGATGATTATGTGAGCTCAAAATTCACCTACTCGGTCATTTCCCTTATGTTATTGATTTAATAAAAAAACATGCAATCACAAGAGTATTTACATATTCTATTCATTTTGCATGTGTACCTCCTAAAACATCACTTTTGTCGACACTCTAAAATGAATTGCTTCACATAACCATGTATCATTTTCATGTCCTCGTTTATGCAAATTCAAAGGAAACACAGTGTGCTTCAACAGGGAGACAAATTCAGGAATATCAATGAGGTAAGCTGAATACCTGACAATGACAAACTTCACATTATATAGCTATGTGAGAATAATTCTGACAGTCTGCATTATAGAAAATAATATGTGTAGACTGCCGAAATTGTTACCATCTGTTATAGCGGTGAAATTTTCTCTAGGACACACAAAACAGAGGAATACTGGCTTGTCTGTTTGTCACATACTAGATTCTTTTCACTCTCTAGATGGACATTCATCACATAACCCTTGTCATATGTAAACATATACACATAAAACCCATAAATATACCTATCCTAAAGTATCATAACAGTAATATGCCCAACATATGGAGTCGAAATGACTAAATAAACAGGAGGAGCTCTCTTTTTGTTAAAGCTTTTTTGTTTTATAAAGACCAGACAAGTACAGTCATTATTAGTGTTGAGCATTCCGATACTGCAAGTATCGGGTATCGGCCGATATTTGCTGTATCGGAATTCCGATACCGAGTTCCGATATTTTTGCGATATCGGAAATCGGAATCGGAAGTGTGTGGTGCGTATGGTTCCCAGGGTCTGGAGGAGAGGAGACTCTCCTTCAGGCCCTGGGATCCATATTCATGTAAAAAATAAATAATAAAAATAAAAAATATTGATATACTCACCCCTCCGGCAGACCCTGCCTCTTAGCGGTGCCTCAGTTCCTAAGAATGCAGGGAGTGAAGGACCTTCGATGACGTCGCGGCTTGTGATTGGTCGCGTGAGCGGTCACATGAGCGTCATCGAAGGTCCTTCACTCTGCATTCTTAGGAACGGAGGCAGACGCTTGGACCGGTGAGAACCGGGGCCGTCGGAGGGGTGAGTATATCAATATTTTTTATTTTTATTCTTTATTTTATACATGAATATGGATCCCAGGGCCTGAAGGAGAGTTTCCTCTCCTTCAGACCCTGGGAACCATTCTGATATTTTGTGTCCCATTGATATGCATTGGTATCGGGTATCGGTATCGGCGATATCCGATATTTTTTGGATATCGGCCGATCCAATCCGATACCGATACCTTTGCATATTGGAAGGTATCGCTCAACACTAGTCATTATTCCATCTCATGTGTACAACCTGATATCATGGGCACGGCAATGCCATGAGCATGTAATAACATTGTAGAAGCATTCAGGCCTTGTCTCACGTGCACTCTAGTTTGATTGATAGCTTGGATCAGCAGCATTGTTCCGTTTATGTGAACTGTGCACTGTAAAATCTTGCAGCCAAAGGCGGTTTTGCTTTTCAGCATTGGAGAAGCACAGAAGCACTGCAGTAGGCTGAATCCAGAGCAGTGATTACATGCTCTCTAGCACAGAACTTGTAAGTGCTGCACTCCTTCCACAGGTGACTGGACACTTCTAACAAACTAAAGTTATTCTGACCCCATAACTAGGCTGCAAGTGTAGGGTGCTTGAGACACCATTTTTAGGCTGCCTCAGTATGAACCAGTTTTCATAAATGTATCACCAGATAGCTTTGACTCGACTGCAGGAGGCACGTAGATTCCAAAAGAAGGTTCATTTTCAAGCTGAAGTCTTGTAGTATGCATATGCAAACGCCTACCAGGGCCATGGGGCACTCGAACCAGGTCAGACAGTTCTTTGGGGAAGTCACGGGGCCGTGACCCGACTCCTTGGCCCTGGGCATGTAATAAAAATGCAAGGGGAAAAGTTATATGGGATTGATTCGTCACGTCACCCGTGGTGTTCTGCAAGGGATGGCCGACGCTGCGGTTCAGGTCCTCTGGGGCCAATGGTGATGCAGCAAAGATGGTACAGCTCCCCACGGGTAGAGTGGGGCCCCAGGGCAGATATAACAGTCAGTTTAGGTGGTGGTGAATGTTGAGGTGCAGAGGGACGCAGAAAAGTACAGTTTTCTTTACCTTTACTTCTTGGTAGATGAACATGCAGTCCAGGGTACCAGTCACAGATGACAGCAGGTGTCTGTCTAGCTTTGAAGCATTCAAGGGGTCCATCTTAGCAGGTGGGGTTGGAGGCCTTACTGCTGCGTTCTGTTTTCAGGTCGCTGCTGCCTGTAGCTAGCTGTGGCCCTCTCCTGCTTGTTAGCTTCGACCTGTATGGCAGACAGCGAGAGCCTATCACAGGCACAGCCTATTCACTAGCAGCCTCCGGGTGTTCGGTGTGGCCAGGGGGCTTGCAATCCCCTGTCCTCCAGATTTGGCTGTCAGGGCATACAGCATTCGCACAGCCAAGGACTCTGGCGTCCTTCTTGTCAGCGCTCTGCTCCGGGGTCAGCTCTGACGCAGCTGCAATTCCCCAGAGCCCTTGTCTCCGCTCCTGTCCCTTGCCTCTGCCCAGACTAACTTCCTAACAGCCTAAACTGAATCTTCCTCCCGTTTCCATGACAACACTTCAATATCAACTGTCACTTTCTCCACCCACACCCTCTACCTAGTTCCCCCTCCAGCCTGAGATGGCCTGGAGTAGTGTGGTGTTGGATGCTAAAATGCTGGTACCGGGTAGTGCTCCCTTCTTACCCGAGAGTGGGGTACCACACCTCTGGCTGAGGTGCAGTACCTCTGTGGCGACTGGACCCTCAGGGGCGCTACACATAATTACAGTAGTAGAAACTGTAACACTTGCAGAAGGTAAAAAAGACTTATTCTGAACCAGAGCTGCCAGACATATGGCTACTTAATATCGCAGCCAAGATTTCAATGAGGAAAATGGGAGTTGCTGAGGTCAGAGCTAGGGAGGCAGACAGGCAAAGAGGGTGGGAAATCTTCTAAAAGAAAACCTTACTGCATTGCAACACAATAGCAAAAATACAATACTGTAAGATTCCCAAGTTGTGGGACATGACACACTTAAAAAAGGAACACCTTAGAAAAAGTCCTGTACGATACCTTATCTTCTGTAAACCACAGACAGCAGAGAGTGCACCTGTTTTTGTAGACTTTTGTAGACTTTCAGTGACTTTACAGAAGGCTGGCAGCCCAGCACCACATGCATAGTCACATGTAAGGTGAGGTGATCTGAGGAGAATCATCTTACTTCCTTGAACTATTCACAAACAGGGAAGTTTGAAGTCATGTTATGTCATGTTATATTTTATGTTCTCCCAATAGAAACCACCCACCTTGTACAGAATGCCTTTCCACAGCTCATATCTGTAAGGGTAGGTTCATAAAATCGTTCAGTGTCATCCAGACTTGTGGAATGATTTTTTCCCTCACTTGTCTGTGTGCAGTCTGTATGCAAACCGTTTTTTTGCAGCAGAAATGAATAATTTACAGGACCATTTTCAGTTTCCTATGTTGCAGGATTGCAATTTATCTGTAAAAATTGGATGCTGCACTGCAACACTCCATTTTTTTTTTACACACACATACGCTTGAATGGGTGAGTCTCATCTGATTTACAGAAGAAATTAGCGCATGCTGAAATTTTTTTCAGACGTAAATTTGGTGAGTGAAAAAATTGTATTATGCACTGGCTCAATGAATAAAACTGGTCCTGTGTGGTGTGTTTTTTTCACAGATAGCACTCTTTCCCACTGTGGTTTAACCCCTTAACGACCGCCGATACAACTTTTAACAGCGGCAGTTAAGGGGCCTTATTCTTCAGCGCCGCTTTTTAAAGGCGCTGATAAATAAGGGTATAGCACCCCGCAGTGTCAGAAAATCTCCGGGGTCTCTGCTACCAGGCGCTGCAGGGCCCCTCTGTCTTCCTATCTCTCTTGTGTCTGCTTCCTCCCTCCTCACTCCTCTGCGACAGACTACTGTAACTTCCCCTCCAGCCAGACTATATATAGGGGGGCCACCCACAAACTGGATCAGAGCTCCCCCTTCTGGCCTGGAGTAAGAACATGTTGCATGTTTGTGAATACCTGATAAAAGGAATCCTTCCTCGCTTCCAAGCATGGCATCACTCTCCCCATGAGGAAAGCAATGCCACTGTAACAACCAGGAACCTGGGGTGTTACATATACACACATACACAGATAACCAAAGTACACATTGATACATGAAAACACCTTCGGCCATGACTGTGTGTATATATATATATATATATATATATATATATATATATATATATATATATATGTATACAGTACATATATATTACATTATACTCACACATGCACCCACAGATAACCACAGTACACATACGGTAGTTACATATAAACATTTTGCACAGGTACATAGTTCTTGCATAATTTGGAGGTGTGCTTTGGGTCATTGTTCTGTTGTATGAAGAAAATCCAAGAGCCCAGAAACGGAAGTCAACGTCATATTATTATATGAACAAATAAGCTTTATTAAATATTAAAAAACAACACATCTATAGATAAAAATTATATTCCTAACAATGGAGTCAACATATGCAAATAAACCGCACAATACACGTCATGTGCCACAAGTCATATATGTGTGTATACATTGAAGTATATAGAGGTGCATAGAAGGCCTCTTTTGGTAATATCTATCCCCATTAATGTTGCTGCAGTTCTAAGTATAAAACTTAATCACACATATTGAGATGTCTCAGCAGTCAGAACCGCATGTATATACTTCATACCGAAGGTACACAAGAGTTTATCCAACCCACCAGGACAACCAATCGTCTCAGGGAATGGAAGTCTGTGTGAAGTTGCATGTAAGTACCTAGATCATCATCTGAAGCCAATTGTTCAAAATCTACCGTCACATATTAAAGATACCGGTGATGTATTAGGCAAAATAGAGGGCATCCCAATGGAGGAAGACATGTGGCTCGTCACACTTGACGTTGAATCATTGTACACTTCAGTTCAACATAGAGATGGCATACACGCGGTACAAACGTTCCTTGCAATGTCCAACTATGATGCAGAATTGATTGACTTTCTGATGTCCCTATTGAGATTTGCACTTGAACATAATTATTTTATTTTTAAAAACACTATCTACCTACAAAAGCAGGGTACTGCTATGGGGGCGGCTTTTGCCCCCTCATAAGCAAATCTCTTTTTAGGGGCATGGGAGAGGAAAATCTTCTTCACCAACCCTATAGTGGACATTGAAAAGGTTCTCTTTTGGGCCAGATTTATAGATGATATTCTTATGATCTGGCAGGGCACTGAACAAGAGCTCATCTCCTTTGTAGGTATCCTGAATAACAACAACATCAATGTGAAATTAACATGCAAGTATAGCCAGCAAAACATTGAATTTCTGGATATCTTCATTTTCAAGGGACCGTCAAATGTGTTAGAAACAGATGTATTCCGCAAAGAGACCACTGTAAATTCTCTTTTGCATGCCTCTTCTTCCCACCCCCATCAAGTGGTAAAAGCTGTACCAACTGGTCAGTTCCTACGGATTAAAAGAATCTGCTCGAATGATCATTTATTTAATAAGCAAGCTGATGACCTAGCTATGAGATTTAAGAACCGGGGATACTCTAATAGAAGTATCAAAAGAGCCCGTAGGAGAGCAACAGTGGAAAACCGAATGGATCTTCTCCAACCAAAAATCAAACCAACCAAACAGGACAACATGACCAGATTCATATCAACGTATAATGAGAAATGGATGGATATGAAAAAGGCCCTTAATAAGTATTGGGCAATATTGAAAACTGATCAAGTGTTAACGAGATATATTGGCAAAACTTCTTCCATTACTTATAGAAGATCACAGAATTTAAAAGATATGCTGGAACACAGTTACTACTCTGGTGAAGAACCAAATAAAGCGTTTGGCTCAAGAGGACCCAAGTGGGGGTTCTTCCCCTGCAATGATTGCATTGCCTGTCCAAATATGCAAAAGGCCTCAACGTTCAAATCGAGTGATGGAATTAGAACCTTTACCATCACACAACACATAACATGCAACACGGTAGGTGTTATATACTATGCTACCTGCCCATGCGACAAGATTTATGTGGGTCTAACATCTAGACCGTTAAAAATTCGCGTAAGAGAACACTATAGAGACATCATTAATGCACAAGAGGTAACGGACATATCAGTGCTTAAGCCAATACCAAGGCATTTTAAACGAGTCCATGACTGTAATGCCAGGTATTTGAGGGTGTCAGGGACTGACAAGGTCTTCATTGATCATAGAGGTGGGAATTGGAAAAAAGCATTAGCTTAGTTGGAAACCAGATGGATCAAAAAGATTGATTGTATCCATCCAAAAGGGTTAAATGAGAAATTGAGTTTTGCCCCTTTTCTTTAATTTTAATCATTCTTATGTGTGTTTTTGTTTTATTATTTTTAATAGTTCCTGTGTATATATAGTTTTTAATTCTGTCTTTTTCAGTTCTATTTTAGTTACTACTTACCATTTGGTGGTGATTTGGTTGGCTGTGTGGATCTGACTTGATTGGAGAGCTGTATATCATCGTGGGAGGTGTATATCCTCACTTGGGACTCCATGCTGGGGGGTGGAAGATTTCTTTAGAATCCATGAAAAGAAAATGAAAGCAACATAAGAGGAAGAGAATTGAAGAATATATGTACAATTTATTTGAAATGGACATGGTTGAATTGTGGACATTACTGGACACCCTCTGAAGCCTGGGCCATACCCACTGTGGGACTTAATAGTGAGCAATGATGTATAACAACATAATAGATACATTATTTTCTCCGTTGGATGTATCTGTTACTAAGCCGGCTTAAAATATATTGTGTATGTAATTCTCACTTTATTTTGTCATTTTATTTATATTAATATTATATACACATATGTTTTCTTAGGAGTAGTAGGAGTAGGTATTATTTACACATTAGTCACGGCCCTGTTTGGGCGTTTATTTATAATTATAGGTTTCTTATAGTTTTACCTTTGCCTTTATTGGGGACATTGCTCCCTTGTTATTCACATTGTCACCAATTATGGTGTTCACTATTAGGGTGTATCTCACTTGATGGAACTACAAAGTTTAGCGGCTTATTATATTGTTCATCCAAGTTAGTTTCCTCATTGCATATATATCTTTTTACCTACAATGTGGTCTATGGTACTTGCTTTTATATTTTATATTACCTGTTTCCCTTGCGTACCCTTATCGGTGGCGGTGTGTCCGCCGCTGCTCGGATCACCGCGCTGCCGTGGCAACGCGTCCGTGACGCTACTGACTCCGCCCCTGTCCTGACGCGTCGGATGGGGGGGCGTGGCGGTGGCGTGGGACGCTGACCTGCGCGTGCGCGGTGGCCTGAGGTGGCAGATAAGTGCTGTCGCCGCTCTGTGGCCGTATGGGAGGCGTAGCTGTCCCTTCCTTCCTCTCCTCTTCTCCTCTCCTCATATAGTCTCACCAGTGGTGAGCGCGATCCGTCACTGCTCGGTTCGCCGCGCTGCTATGGTTACACGTCCATGACGCCACTGACTCCGCCCCCTGCCTTGACGTTTCAGATGGGGGAGTGTGGAAGTGACGTTGGACGCCGACCTGCGCGTGCGCAGTTGTCGGATCCAGCGAAGTGAGCGCCATTAACACATTATGGCCGCATAATCAGTCAACCACTATAAATAGTCCTGTAACTGACACATAAACATACATTCCCCCGGACGAAGCTAACGCGAAACGCGCGTTGGGGTTCAGGACCGCACTTACAGGTTATGTAACACAGTTTCATTTCATTTCCTTTTGATACTTATACATTGTATATGGAGCATAGTTTTATAGGGCCAATAAGACTGAGATACGATGGTTACACCCTTTGGCTAGCAGTAGGACTTCCCTATATGTGACTTTGCATTTACTATGGAGGTCATGTGGTGGTAA
Organism: Ranitomeya variabilis; assembly: GCF_051348905.1. Classification (NCBI taxonomy): domain Eukaryota; kingdom Metazoa; phylum Chordata; class Amphibia; order Anura; family Dendrobatidae; genus Ranitomeya; species Ranitomeya variabilis. The sequence continues at coordinate 82,004,838 of NC_135238.1, forward strand.
GAGTGGGGCACTATGCACTTTACATTATATATGGCACCTTAGTACTTCGATAGGAGTGTTGACTGCTGAGACATCTCAATATGTGTGATTATGTTTTGTACTTAGAACTGCAGCAACATTAATGGGGATAGATATTACCAAAAGAGGCCTTCTATGCACCTCTATATACTTCAATGTATGCACACATATATGACTTGTGGCACATGACGTGTATTGTGCGGTTTATTTGCATATGTTGTCTCCATTGTTAGGAATATATTTTTTATCTATAGATGTGTTGTTTTTTAATATTTAATAAAGCTAATTTGTTCATATAATAATATGACGTTGACTTCCGTTTCTGGGCTCTTGGATTTTGTTGATTTAATGGAAGTGTCATATATATAGGCCAGTAGTTCTATATATGAAAATGTTGTAGGAAGAAGTTGGCTCCAATCAAGCTATGTCCACAGGGTATGGAATGGCGCTGCAAAATGGAGTGATAGCCTTCCTTATTCAAAATCCCTTTTACCTTGTACAAATCTCCCACTTTACCAGCACCAAAGAAACCCCAGAGCATCACATTACCTCCACCATGCTTGACAGATGGCACTGTTTTAGCATCTTTTCAGTTGTTCTGTGTCTCACAAATGTTCTTCTGTATGATCCAAACACCTCCAACTTGGATTCGTCTGTCCATAACACTTTTTTCCAATTTTCTCTGTCCAATGTGTGTTCTTTTGCCGATGTGTTTTCCCAAAAATAAGTCAGGGTCTCATATTAGTTTTTGCTCTGAAAGATGAGTTAGGGTTTATTTTCAGGGGACGTTTTTTGCGTAATCAACAATCCACATTTATTCTTGAAGAAAAATAAATCAATATTTATACAAATAACATCATTTCATCACACACTGCACATACATATGTATATACAAAAATGCTGTACATACACATGTGTACACAAACACATGCTGCACATACACATGTATGCCCAAACACATGTATATACACACTGCCCATACACATGTATATACACATACACAGCATATACTGTTATGACCCCAATGGCAGAGGGTCTCAGAAATAGTTACCAAGTCTGCAAACACAAAAACCAGCTCATAGGGCAGTGGTAACTGGGCTGACCATATATCTAATCCTAGCACCACAAATAACAGCAGCCGGGGAACGTGCCTACGTTGATTCTAGACGTCTCGCGCCAGCCGGAGAACTAACTAACCCTAGAAGGGAAAAGAAAGACCTTTCTTGCCTCCAGAGAAAAAGACCCCAAAAGTTGGATACAAGCCCCCAACAAATAATAACGGTGAGGTAAGAGGAAAAGACAAACGTAAGAATGAGCTAGGTATTTAGCAAAGAGAGGCCCACTAGCTAATAGCAGAATATAGTAAGATAACTTATATGGTCAGCAAAAACCCTATCAAAAATATCCACGCTGGAAATTCAAGAACCCCTGAACCGTCTAACGGCCCGGGGGGAGAACACCAGCCCCCTAGAGCTTCCAGCAAGGTCAGGAATCACATTTAGTACAAGCTGGACAAAAAAAAGAGCAAGCAAATAACTGAAAAAACAAAGAAGCAGGACTTAGCTTAATTTTGCACGAACCAGGACCAGCAGATAGGAGCAAACAAAAAGGATCTGATTACAACGATGCCAGGCACTGGACTAAGGATCCAAGAGGTTTATATAGCAACACCCTTGGACTAACGACCCAGGTGGGTGCAAACTGAGGGAAGAAAATCCCAGAGTCATATCACTAGTAACCACCAGAGGGAGCCAAAAAGTCTAATTCACAACAGTACCCCCCCCTTAAGGAGGGGTCACCGAACCCTCACTACGACCACCAGGGCGATCAGGATGAGCAGCGTGAAAGGCACGAACTAAATCGGCCGCATGCACATCAGAGGCAACCACCCAGGAATTATCCTCCTGACCATAGCCCTTCCACTTGACCAGATACTGAAGCCTCCGTCTGGAGAGACGAGAATCCAAGATCTACTCCACCACGTACTCCAACTCGCCCTCAACCAACACCGGAGCAGGAGGCTCAACAGAAGGAACCACAGGCACAACATAGCGCCGCAACAAAGACCTATGGAACACGTTGTGAATGGCAAACGACACCGGAAGATCCAAGCGAAAGGAAACTGGATTAAGGATTTCCAATATCTTGTAAGGACCGATGAAGCGAGGCTTAAATTTAGGAGAGGAGACCTTCATAGGAACAAATCGATAAGACAGCCATACCAAATCCCCTACACGAAGTCGGGGACCCACACCGCGGCGGCGGTTGGCAAAACGCTGAGCCTTCTCCTGTGACAACTGCAAGTTGTCCACCACATGATTCCAGATCTGCTGCAACCTATCCACCACAGAATCCACCCCAGGACAGTCAGAAGGCTCCACATGTCCCGAGGAAAAACGAGGATGGAAACCAGAGTTGCAGAAAAATGGCGAAACCAAAGTAGCGGAACTAGCCCGATTATTAAGGGCAAACTCAGCCAACGGCAAGAAGGTCACCCAATCATCCTGATCTGCCGAAACAAAACACCTCAAATAAGCCTCCAGAGTCTGATTAGTTCGCTCCGTTTGTCCATTAGTCTGAGGATGAAAGGCAGACGAGAACGACAAATCAATGCCCATCCTAGCACAAAAGGATCGCCAGAACCTGGAAACAAACTGGGATCCTCTGTCAGACACAATATTCTCAGGAATGCCGTGTAAACGAACCACATTCTGAAAGAACACAGGAACCAGATCAGAAGAGGAAGGCAGCTTAGGCAAAGGCACCAAATGGACCATTTTAGAAAAGCGATCACATACCACCCAGATGACAGACATGCCCTGAGACACCGGGAGATCAGAAATTAAATCCATGGAAATGTGTGTCCAAGGCCTCTTCGGGACAGGCAAGGGCAAGAGCAACCCGCTGGCACAAGAACAGCAAGGCTTAGCTCGAGCACAAGTCCCACAGGACTGCACAAATGACCGCACATCCCGTGACAAGGAAGGCCACCACACGATGCTTAGCACCTTCGAGCCAATGACGCCACTCCTCAAATGCCCACTTCATGGCCAGCAACTCCCAATTGCCAACATCATAATTCCGCTCAGCAGGCGAAAACTTCCTAGAGAAGAAAGCACATGGTCTCATTACCGAGCAACCAGAGCCTCTCTGTGACAACACGGCCCCTGCCCCAATCTCCGAAGCATCCACTTCGACCTGAAAGGGAAGTGAGACATCAGGCTGGCACAAAACAGGCGCTGAAGTAAACCGGCGCTTCAACTCTTGGAACGCCTCCACGGCTGCAGGAGCCCAGTTAGCAACATCAGAACCTTTCTTGGTCATATCCGTCAAAGGTTTAACAACGCTAGAAAAATTAGCGATAAAACGACGGTAGAAGTTAGCAAAACCCAAGAACTTCTGAAGACTCTTAACTGACGTGGGTTGAGTCCAATCATGAATAGCTCGGACCTTGACTGGGTCCATCTCCACAGCAGAAGGGGAAAAAATAAACCCCAAAATGGGAACCTTCTGTACTCCAAAGAGACACTTTGAGCCCTTAACAAACAACGCGTTCTCACGCAAAACCTGAAACACCATCCTGACCTGCTCCACATGTGAGTCCCAATCTTCAGAGAAAACCAGAATATCATCCAGATAAACAATCATAAATTTATCCAGATACTTCCGGAAAATATCATGTATAAAGGACTGAAACACTGAGGGAGCATTAGAGAGCCCAAAAGGCATCACCAAGTACTCAAAATGACCTTCGGGCGTATTAAATGCAGTCTTCCATTCATCTCCTTGCTTAATGCGCACAAGGTTGTACGCACCACGTAGATCTATCTTGGTGAACCACTTGGCACCTTTAATCCGGGCAAACAAGTCCGACAACAGAGGCAAAGGATACTGAAATTTAACAGTGATTTTATTCAGAAGACGATAGTCAATACAAGGTCTCAAAGATCCGTCCTTCTTAGCCACAAAAAAGAATCCCGCACCAAGAGGGGAAGAGGATGGACGGATATGCCCCTTCTCCAGAGACTCCTTGATATACGAACGCATTGCGGCATGCTCAGGTACAGACAGATTAAATAATCTACCCTTAGGAAATTTACTACCTGGAATCAAATCTATGGCGCAGTCACAGTCCCTATGAGGAGGCAGAGCACTGGATCTGGACTCGCTGAATACATCCTGATAATCAGACAAATACTCAGGAACTTCCGAAGGAGTAGAGGAAGCAATAGACACCGGCGGGGAATCAGCATGAATTCCCTGACAACCCCAAGGTGGTCTTGACTGATCACAAAAATTTGATGTATCTCGAGTCTGCTAAACGCCTGAATCCTAGACAGGCCGCTGGTCATTGTTTTTCTCCCATTTTGACTTTGTGGTCTCGTATTTACCAGGTTCAAAGAATGTGAAGGCTGATGCTCTTTCAAGGAGCTTTGTGCCTGACTCTCCTGGAGTCGCAGAACCTGTTGGTATTCTTAAAAAGGATCTGATTACAACGATGCCAGGCACTGGACTAAGGATCCAAGAGGTTTATATAGCAACACCCCTGGACTAACGACCCAGGTGGGTGCAAACTGAGGGAAGAAAATCCCAAAGTCATATCACTAGTAACCACCAGAGGGAGCCAAAAAGTCTAATTCACAACAATATACATACACATGTACTGTATATACACACACTGCACATACATCATATACAAGCCTGTCTCCTTTTCAGTTCCTCTAGACTTCCTCAGTTAAAGGACCTTTGGTGACATAGTGGTCACATTACTGTGATGTCACCAAAGGTCCTTGAACAGTCTTAGCCTCGGAATAGAAACACTGAGGCCTCTAAGAGAGTGGGGGCACTGGGATATTGCCCGGGTACCTGCCTCATGCCGGCCTTGACTGTAGCATGGCTTATTTTTGGTGTAGGGCTTATATTTCAAGCATACTCCAAAAATCCTTTAAATGCTAGGATTTACTTTTGCAGGTCTTATTTTTGAGGAAATACAACCCAAGACTTGTGGTGGACTGCTGTGTGTATTGGGCCTTTTGAGCAGATTGCCACTGGTGAGAAATTGATGTTGATATTGTTGTGCTTGCATAACACTGTCTATATGCAAATGCCTGAGACAGTAAGGAAAAGCGTGGTCCTTAACTTTAAGATGCTCTATGACCGGCAAAATTAAGTAGTTCTAAGACCTGCATGACTGAATTATACTATAGCCTGCTTCATTTAGCAACTTTGGGACTGTACCTTATGAAAGCATATCTTCTGTACACTGCATTACATCTGCTACATTGTGAAGTCTGTTGTCCAGAGTACCAAGTAGTTGGGCTGTGTCTATTGCTAATGGCAAGTGACTACTACAATTAGAGACTGCTTCTACTGTTCACTTTACCAACTAAGCTTTGTGCCTCAGGTCTGGTGTTTGCATCTTCATTTTCTGTATACGTTTTTATGCTAATGGATGGATTGCAACTGCTGCAATATTACTTTTAATTGCTCGATTTTAACCCTGTCCTGAGTCAATCAATGTGCAATCCTCAAGTGAGGTACAGTTTTGTACAATGTGTATGGGGTAGAAGGCCACACTCGTAAAACTGACCCACCTACAAGCACAATACACTTAAAGAAGCCATATAGTTAGATATGATGTAGCTGCCCTTTGTGGTAGAGTAGTTCCCTCCTCAGGAATGGCAAATAGATGCAGTTACACGCAAATATAATTTAAATAACTTTTCTCACAGGGAGGCAACAAACATGATGGTTCTGTGGTCTTGGATTACTCAAGAAGCGTAATGACCTATATGACGGATGCATTCCACTCTGGCAGGAATAAGACTCAATTCTCTCCTCTGCTGGGGCAATTCTCACCATCTTGTAAAGGTAGTACTCTAATACCTTGCTCTTGCTTCAACTTATCTTTTCAAATCCCTTACTGACGAGCTCTGTCTTCCTCCTCTTGGTGTAAAGCTTACAATTCAGTAACATTACACTGAAGCTTATAAATGTTCTCTATACCACCAATTGAAGGCCACATAGGCAGGCTGTTTCGCTTTTTGGAATCATTAAATCAGAAAATATGTGCCCATGATAATTTAATCATTTGTAAGTACATTTTGATGACATAGATATATTATTGGCCCTCGCTGTATTGATTACATGTTCCATTGACTGCACATCCTGATGATGTACTTATTCCTGGGAGCCAGACCTAAAGATAATGCGTAGTGCAATGAGACAACATCAATCGTATCCATACATCAGTTGCCTTTGTAGACCATCCATCTCGGCTACAATGCAGCTTGTAGGCGCTATGGATACATTAGGTACTTTGGTACCCAAAAACTTCAGTCCATCTCTGCAGCCAATTATTTCAGCTCTTCAAGTCCCAAACCTTCTTTTCAGAACATACTTAGCCCCTTGACGCTTGCTGGACTTTGTGCAGTGCTGACGTCTCTCTATGGTTGGCTGTCTTACAGAGCTCAGGACCCAAATAGTCTTGCAAGCGGGATTCCAGTGCAGAATGCTAACTCTGCAAGGCAACATCATCGGGATCTGATTGGTTTAGGTCCCGATGATGTTATTCCTGTCTTATCTTCTTGTTGCCACAATCAATAGAGATTGTGACATTTAGAAGATTGCGAAAGGTAGTGAGATTCCTCTCTCACCCCTCATGACATGATCATAGGGTGCCCACAGTTATCATGGCAGCCGGAGGTCACATGACGACTTCCGGGTCTGCCAGCTATGGTGGCCTGTTAGTCTCAGCCAGCAGCAGGGTATAACACACGATTTGCCAGTGTAAAGCGTCAGGTCCCCTGAATTGCAGTACATGTGTACAGGGACTAAGAAAAACGAGTTAGAATTTTAAAAAAATATATATATTAAAAAAGTCACAAAATAAATAAAAAAAATGAAGAAAAGATTATACCAATAAATACGTATATTGATGTAAAAACAAAAATAAACAAGTACATATATTTGGTATTGCCTTATCTGGAACAACCTGATCTATAAAGCTATCATATTAGTTAACCCTGTCAGTAAACTTTCGTAGAAAAAAAAAGCCTGGCAAAAGACTGCTTTTTCATGATACTGCCCCAAAAAAGTGGAATAAAACGTGATCAAAAACTCAAATGTAAATAAAAATGGTATTGCTGAAATCGTCATCTTATCCCGCAAAAAAAAACAAAAACAAGCCACCATACAGCTCTCAGTGGAGAAATAAAAATTATAAACCTCTCAGAATATAACAATGCAAAAATATATTTTTTCTATAAAATAGTTTTTATTGTGTACAAGCAACAAAACATAAAAAAATTGCACAAACTGGCACCGCTGTAATCGTACTGACCCAAAAAATAAATCTCTACTCTCTTTTTTCACACTGTGAACGGAATTAAAAATAATCTCTAAAAATTACCTGAAAATATAATTCCTCAATTGCTGTTTTTTGTTCATTCTGCCTGCCAAAAATTGCAATAGAAAGCGATCAAAATATGCTATGTGGCCGAAAATGGTTCCAATAAAAACTCCAACTCATCCTGCAAAAACCAAGCATTCACATGACTCTGTTGGCAGAAATATAGAAAAATAATAGCTCTCAAATTATGGAGATGCAAAAACCTTTTTTTGCATAAAAAATGTTTTTTAGTGCATTATAGCAGCCAAGCAAAAAACTACATAAATCTAGTATCGATGTAATTGCACCGACCTGAAGAATAAAGTTGTCAAATCACTTATACTGCACGAGGAACGGCAAAAAAATAAATAAAACCAATTCTTGACCTGCTCCATCTGCCTCTCAAAGATCGGAGAAAGAATTAGTGCACATTTATTCTGTGCTATATGCTGGTTTTCCATGTATATCTCTGAAATATACAATTCACACAGAACCCACAATGGAACATTCCTGTTAGGTGTCGAGTTCCCGCCGCTGCACAGAGGGAATCTTGCACCATGTCCTCTGTGGTCTCCCATTCTTCTCCAGCCACAGTAGAGTCTGCTCAGCAGAGACGTCAGTCCCAGCATCTGGCTCAGGCTGATACTGTGATCTGGTTACAGCTGCTGTCCCAGATTCAGCCTTTGTAACCAGTCCTGCTTTTCATCTACTGAGCAAGCCCGTGGAACGACCTTTCATTGGAGGTTGGAGGTCATATGCCCAGGTCCTGTAGCAGCTCTTATTGGAAAGGTCCTGGAAGGCTGCGACTATAAAAGGTTTGCATGGCCGCTCGGCCATGCGCTAGTATAGACTTGACTATGTATGTGTGTGCTGAGAGATTGATACTTGTGAATGCTCCTAAATGATCCCCATCCCTTTGGTTGTTGTCTGGGTATTAGGGTGAGTGGATAATGCAGTCATCGCCTAATAATGGCTTCCCAGCTACATTAACACTACTGAACAGTGTAGGGTGTGAATTCTCACTTGATCTCCGCATCTGACCCAATGCATCCTCAGGCGCGGGCTCAAAAGCCACCGAGGGTCAGAGCGAGATCAATCACCAGCGCAGTGGGGGTGAATTTCAGGGATCCACTAGCGTCCATCTGCTGCACCCTGTGACTGCTAACAGGGTACAGCGTTTACTTTGTTTCTCTGCGTCTCTGTGAAGCAACAAAGTTGGTGTCAGTTCATACCGGGTGACGGAACCCGTGTTTATTCTGGCGTTGTACCGCCATATAGTGCCGCCATTACCTAGCAGCAGGTTCCATCTCTGCATTGTGGACCCCGGGCTGCGAACGCACCTTTTACTATCTTTATAATTATTCGGTGCGTTCCGCCAACCTTAATGATTCCCTCTAATGAGTCAGAACGAAACATTTTGGACTTTGTCTGGCCTATGATCCATCTGTATCCGTCTTTTTAAGGGTGCATAAAAGTGTGGCCAGCCACAGTTTTATGCACCTTTGAAAAGAAGAACAACTCTGAACACAGGCCAGATGGAGTCCAGAGCAATGCTGCTGCCTCATTAGAGTGATTGGATCCATCAGGGGTGTCATCTGAGTCACGTAATTCAGAAATTTAGATGTAAACCCCAATGTAAGTGCTCGGTGTAGAGCATAGGATGTGTTCCCAAATTTTATGGAAAATGTTCCCAATAAAAACTTCAACTCAATCCACAAAAAAAACAATTCCCCACTTAGGTCTGTCATCTGTTAATGGAATTATAGTGGGCTTTCATTTTCCTGTACCAAAAAAGCTCTGGAAAAAAGCTGTGACACCGCCTTAAATAATGAAATTCAGCAAATTCTGCACTCCTAACTCCAAATGGCCTTCCTCCTTCTAAGCCACACAGTGTGCCTAAACCACATTTAACATCCACATTTAGCATTTCTGTGGCAATGAATGTCTGCTTGATTTACAGGGTGTGTGTCTCCAGAAGCATGAGCTGGGGACAATGTATGGGCACTACAACGACAGATTTGCAATTTTCACTTAACAACATCCATTATAGTATAGATTTTAGTGGAATGGTTTGAGGATGTCATTTCACATTGGCAGAGCCCCTGAGGTGCCATAACAGGAGAAAGACCCATAAATTACCTTACATTATAAACTATACCTCTCAATTAATTCACCTAGATGTGGAGTAATTATATTAACATGACAGGTGTGTCACAGAATTTTAGACCATTGGGTGGTAAAGAAAAAATAATCACATTTTTAGTACAAAAATTTAGTTTTAGCAAATGGGTAAAAGTGGCACCAAAATTTGTTACACAATTTCTGCTGAACCCCTTTATGTGGGTGTACAGTCCTGCTTCTCCACACAGCAAGACCCAGGATGGAAGGAGCACTATTTGGCTCTTACAGAACAAATGTTCATAGAATAGTTTTCAGAGAGCATAATCCCCCTTCAAGTGATCTCATTTTGGAAATTACACCTCTCTGGGAATCTATCTATCTATCTATCTATCTATCTATCTATCTATCTATCTATCTATCTATCTTTTAACTCAATGGGTGTTTTCGAGAAACAAGCAGCAATATTGGACTCTTCTTTGCACGGTACCCCAAAAGTAGTTTTCCACCACTTAAAGGGTATCGGCGTATTCAGGATAAATTGCATATAAATTATACTGTTTGTTATCTCCTATTACCCCTTTTGAAAATTACTTGGGGCCAAGCAACATTTTATGGGAAAAAATGGCAATTTTTCATTAACTAGGCCCAATTGTATCCAATTTTATGAATCACCTGACGGTGTATAAGAAAGACATAGCTGAACTGGAGCGGGTGCAGAGAAGAGCGACCAAGGTTATTAGAGGACTGGGGGGTCTGCAATACCAAGATAGGTTATTACACTTGGGGCTGTTTAGTTTGGAAAAACGAAGGCTAAGGGGTGATCTTATTTTAATGTATAAATATATGAGGGGACAGTACAAAGACCTTTCTGATGATCTTTTTACTCATAGAGCTGAGAAAGGGACAAGGGGGCATCCTCTACGTCTGGAGGAAAGAAAGTTTAAGCATAATAACAGACGCGGATTCTTTACTGTAAGAGCAGTGAGACTATGGAACTCTCTGCCGTATGATGTTGTAATGAGTGATTCATTACTTAAATTTAAGAGGGGACTGGATGCCTTTCTGGAAAAGTATAATGTTACTGGGTATATATATAGATTCCTTGATAAGGCATTGATCCAGGGAACTAGTCTGATTGCCATAGGTGGAGTCGGGAAGCAATTTTTTTCCCCAATGTGGAGCTTACTCTTTGCCACATGGCTTTTTTTGCCTTCCTCTGGATCAACATGTTAGGGCATGTTAGGTTAGGCTATGGGTTGAACTAGTTGGACATAAAGTCTTCCTTCAACCTTAATAACTATGTTACTATGTTACATTGCATTCGCTATCAATTCCTGACAATTTTGCACTCCAAAAGTCAACTGGTACTCCTTTTCTTCCAAGCACTGCCATGCACCTAAACAGCAGTTTTCCACCACGTATTAGGTATCTGCTTACTCAGGAGAAATTGTGCAACAAATTTTGGGAAGCACTTCCTTCTTCACCCCCCTTCAATGCTAGCACAGCATGCCAGGACCCTTTCGGAGTCATTTCTCTGCACCACTGTTCATCAGACACTGACTTTTGGACCTGTGGCTGCGAGGTGCAACTCTGTGAGTGAATTGTTCCAGCCTGGCTGCAGATTCTCTCCCCCCAAAATCACAATGTCTCCAGCTACAGGTTTCATGGTAACCATCTTGGATTTCTGATAACCTCGCAGCATCCTCGCTGCCTGCCTTCCTTCTCTTCATCATGCTCCTCTGCAGCCCATAAGCAGCGCTCATAGCCTCTTGATCTCTTCAGACACCAGGTATGTGCCTTTTCTCAGTCCAAATATACCTCAGGATGGGTTAATTAATTGTTCAGGGACAGCTTTCTGGAGTCATGTCCTCACCACATTCATGCTAAGCCACATCCCTTCCACAGAAAAGTTTAACATCCTTTTTCTCCTGTTAACCTTGTGAAAATGAAAACTTTGGGGCTAAAATTCCATTTTTGTGAGGAAAAAATGTGATTTTTTTTATTTTTACTGCTTAATGTTATAAAATTCTGTGAAGCACCTGTGGGTTCAAGGTACTCATCACACATCTAGATGATTTTTTTCTGGGGTGTAGTTTCAAAAATGGGGTCACTTGTGTGGGGGTTTCCACTGTTTAGGCACATTAGGGGCTCTGCAAATGTGACATGGCATCCGCTATTTATTCCAGCCAATTTTGCATTTCAAAAGTCGAATGCTCCTTCTCTTCGAAGCCCTGCCATGTGCCCAAACTGTAGTCTTCCACCACATATGGGATATCTGCATACTCAATTTGCACAACAAACTGTATGGTCCATTTTCTCCTGTTTCCCTTGTGAAAATGCAAAATTTGGGGCTAAATCAACATATTTGTGGGAAAAAGTTAAATTTTCATTTTTTTTCTCTCTACATTGCCTTAATTTCTGAGAAGCACCTGAAGGCTTAATAAATGTTTTGAATGTGGTTTTGAGCACTTTGAGGGGTGCAGTTTTTAAAATGGTGCCATTTTTGGGTATTTTCTGTCACATAGGCCTCTCCAAGTCAACTACATGTGATTCAAGCCCTAATAAAAAGCTTTGTAAATTTTGTTAGAAAAATGAAAAATTGCTGATTAGCTTTTAACACTTCCTAATAAACAAAAACTTTGTTTAAAAATGATGCTGATGTAAAGCAGACATATAGTAAATGTTATGTATTTTGTGTCACATGGCACGGAAATTAAAAGTTTGAAAATTTTCATAAAGTGACACTGATCAGAAATGAAAAATTTGGCCTGGTCAATAAGGTGAAAACAGGCTCTGGCGCAAATGGGCTAAAATTTGCTTGGGACATTTTGTAAGATTTGCCGTCTATCAATGGAGCTTGAGAGCTGTTAACCAGTTCTAGCAGGGTTGGCAGATTCATATTAGACGGTTCATTGGTAATGTCCTTCAGCAGCAGCTGATTGTTGACCCTAAAGGAATAGAGGAGTTATGCCACTTTTAAGAAGGGTGGGGATAGTTCTTAAGTGGATGGAAAAATTAGACTGGCATTAAAGACTAACTATCGTTTTAATTTGTATTTAATAAATCAAAAGTACACTTGAAAATAATCCACTGTGTAATATATAATTTCAGTGGAATCTGCTTTTATTTTTTTATCCTTGAATAAAGCTACTTTATTTATACGTCTGTTGCTTTTTGTAACACATCTGTCTCCAGTGGACAACTCTTGCTAGCATGACATTGAGGTACATGTGGGGAGTAAATAAAATGTATCCTAATGTATCTGATTTCAACAAATGTCAAAAAGGCACTTTGTTCCTCTGATGGGTGAAGTGGGGCTAATGGCTGCATTTGGCACATACAAAACATTGGCACATAATGAGATGTGAACTGAGTGTTTTCCATATTCTCACTGTAGGCATATATTGTGACTAGTGATGAGCAAATATACTCGTTACTCAAGATTTCTCGAGCATGCTCGGGTGTCCTCCGAGTATTTTTTAATGCTCGGAGTTTTAGTTTTTATTGCCGCAGCTGAATGATTTACATCTATTACCCAGCTTAAGTACATGTGGGGATTCCCTAGCAACCAGGCAACCCCCACATGTACTTATGCTGGCTAACAGATGTAAATCATTCAGCTGCGGCAATAAAAACTAAATCTCCGAGCATTAAAAAATACTCGGAGGACACCCGAGCATGCTCGAGAAATCTTGAGTAACGAGTATATTCGCTCATCACTAGTGTTGAGTGATACCGTCCGATACTTGAAAGTATCGGTATCGGAAAGTATCGGCCGATACCGGCAAAGTATCGGATCCAATCCGATACCGATACCGGATACCAATACAAGTCAATGGGACTCAAGTATCGGACGGTATTCCTGATGGTTCCCAGGGTCTGAAGGAGAGGAAACTCTCCTTCAGGCCCTGGGATCCATATAAATGTGTAAAAGAAAGAATTAAAATAAAAAATATCACTATACTCACCCTCCGACGCAGCCTGGACCTCAGCGAGGGAACCGGCAGCGTTGTTTGTTTAAAATTCGCGCTTTTACTTGGTTACGTGAAGTCCCGGCTTGTGATTGGTCAGGGCGGCCATGTTGCCGGGACGCGGACCAATCACAGCAAGCCGTGACGAAATTACGTCACGGCTTGCTGTGATTGGTCCGCGTCCCGGCAACATGGCCGCCATTAACCAATCACAAGCCGGGACGTCACGGGAGGCTGGACACGCGCCCATTTTAAAAAGCGCGCGTGTCCAGCCTCCAGTGACGTCCCAGCTTATGATTGGTCACGGCGCCATGTTGCCGGGACGCGGACCAATCACAGCAAGCCGTGACGAAATTACGTCACGGCTTGCTGTGATTGGTCCGCGTCCCGGCAACATGGCCGCCATTAACCAATCACAAGCCGTGACGTCACGGGAGGCTGGACACGCGCGCTTTTTAAAATGGGCGCGTGTCCAGCCTCCCGTGACGTCCCGGCTTGTGATTGGTTGCGCCGCGGTCAACCAATCACAAGCCGGGAGGCTGGACACGCGCGCATTTTAAAATTTTAAAATGCGCGCGTGTCCAGCCTCCCGGCTTGTGATTGGTTGATCGCGGCGCAACCAATCACAAGCCGGGACGTCACGGGAGGCTGGACACGTGCCCATTTTAAAATGCGCACGTGTCCAGCCTCCCATGACGTCACGGCTTGTGATTGGTTGCGTCTCCCATGTGACTGCGACGCAACCAATCACAACGCCGGAACGTAATTTTAAAATCCTGAAGGACCTGAAATTACGTCACGGCTTGCTGTGATTGGTTGCGTCCCGGTCACATGGGCGGCACGCAACCAATCACAAGCCGGGACTCACGTAAAGGAAAGAAAAGCGCAAATTTTAAACAAAGAACGCTGCCGCTTCCCTCGGTAAGGTGCAGGCTGCGTCGGAGAGGTGAGTATAGCAATATTTTTTATTTTAATTCTCTCTTTTACACATTTTTACATTAATGTTGTTTCGATACCGATACCCGATATCACAAAAATATCGGATCTCGGTATCGGAATTCCGATACAGCAAGTATCGGCCGATACCTGATACTTGCAGTATCGGAATGCTCAACACTACTCATCACTAATTGTGACTATGTAAGTGGTCTTACCTGTGGTTCTCTAGTTATATGCAGTCTCTGCATATTTAGGAGCCATAGCAATGACCTGGAGATGGATAGCAATCAATGCTGTATGAGTTTAGTGTCTGCACTGTGTCAGAATTATTTGGCAAGTTAGGATTTTTACTATTTCCTCATTTTTTATGCAGATTTCCCATCTCCAAGCTGTATAAACTAGAATGCTCATTAGATAAAGCAGATCAGTTTATGAGTCTCTGTGTAATGAGGGAGGCTGTGATCTAAGGATTCATCATCCTTTATCAGAGTGTGCAGAATTATTAGGCAGCTTGTTTTCCTCAGGCAAAATGGGCCAAAAAAAGATTTACCTATTGTGAAAAGGCAAAAATTGCTACAAGTCTTACAGAGGGACGCAGCACTCTTGAAATTGCTAAAATATTGGGGCGTGATAAAAGAAACCATTAAAAGTTTGGTTGCAAATAATCAACAGGGTTGCAAAAAATGTTCTCAGAAAATAAATGCACATTAACTGATAAAGATTTGAGAGGAATCAATTGTGAAGTGATCAGAAAGCCATTATCCTCTAGTGCTGACATATTTCAGAACTGCAACCTCCCTGAAGTGCCCAGAAGTAGAAGGTGTTCAGTGCTCAGAGACATGGCCAAGGCAAGAAAGGCTGAAGCCGACCACCACTGAACAAAACACAGAAGGTGAAATGTCAAGACTGGACCAAGAAATATCTGAAGACACATTTTTTAAAGGTTTTGTGCAATGATGAGATTAAATTGACTCTTGATGGACCAGATGGATGGGCCTGTGACTGGATGAGTAACGTACACAGACCTCCACTTCGATTCAGATGGCAGCAAGGCGGAGGTGGAGTGCGGCTATGGGCAAGTATTATTGATGATGAGCCAGTTGGACATTTTCAGGTTGAAGATAGACTCAAATTCAACTCCCAAACCTACTGACAGTTTTTAGAAAACTCTTTCTTCATAGAGTGATACAGGCTAAATTGTTCACTGATATTTTTTTAAATGTCAGAAATGTATTCATATATATTTTAAATACCGTAGTTTTTTATTCTCACTTTAACAGATGAAAATAAATAACTGAGATGGGAAAATGTATATTTTTCAATTACTTGCATAATATTTCTGTGCACTAATAGTTACCCAATAATTATGCCCACATAGAAATTCTCCTAACAAAGACAAAACCTCCCTTTTACTTTCTTACATTTTCAGGTTTCTGGTTTATTACCTTCTGGATTGACTGACAGCACCATAGTTGTTCAATAATAAACGGAATCGTCAAAAATAAAGATTGCCTAATAATTCTGTGCACAGTACATCATGGTCTTTTTGGCATATTGCTTGTAGTACATATGGTTTAGTTATCAAAAATAACCCCAGTCGTTCCAACTACTGCAACTATTTCCCAGATATTAATGATGGGAAACATCACATTTCTGTCACTAAAAGAAATGTTTTCACTTACTGATAGGCTAACGGTGATTTGTAGTCCATGCATGTGAAGGAGTTCAGAAAAAATACAAAAATCTTAGCATTTTATTTGTGATTTATTTACAATATATTGATTGTTACATATGCAGAAGTGTCATACTATTGGCTTACAAAAATATATATAAAAAGACTTGCTCTACCAAACCTTGCTATAAGCATATAACATGATTTCTCCAAAAACCCTTCGATACCATTATTTCATGCACATTCACACAACTTAGACAGTAAATATATTCTATAAATGCATGAAACGGCATATGAAATTTTCCATAATATTGAATAAGGAGCCTAACAAGCCAGCTGACGACATTTACATTGATCCAAAGAAAACACATACAATCTCTGGACTTTACATACAGAACATACAAGATTTGATAAAATAATAAGCTCCAAGGTATTAAATGTAGCAGTAGATGACAAAATATTCACATTAGTGTAACCCCTGAAGGGCTTTACACTGCAATATTAGAAGGCGACACTGGACATGGTCATTCCATACATTCGTCCTATTTACCCACAAATTGTCCTATTATTCTCCTCTACCTGTTCTTCCCTTAGCCAGTCACTTTATTGTGGTATCTTGCATTATCCAATTATGCCAGTTAATTGCATAATAAAAATGGCATCTATGTACAGCAGACGAGACTAAACCGAGCCGCTCTAAATTGCTTGTGTGCTACATTATAGACATTGTTGAGATTCGGCAGTTTCAAAGAAAAATAAGTGCATTGAATGAACAGCGCTCGTAAAGCAGGACCCCAAGATTGTATACAGGAAATGACAGGCTGGGCATAAAGATTACACATATAGGGCAATGGCTTTTTTCACAGTGTTTATCTACTACATTTTGTCAGCGTGATGTTTTATTTGCCTTAGATCCGAGAGGGATAAATAAAATGTAAATTGTAGGCTTGCTTTTCTGGCAGGGATGTCTTAATTTACTTGGCAGAAGACAATAGGTCATTTAAACATTTTATGTTTTCCACATTCTTCTATTGATGTATTATCTGTTGTTATAGTATTTTTCTATATGACCACCGTGGAGCTGGTAAGAGGGCACATAGAGGCCCATATAGCCATTGGGTCCAGCACATACAGAGGTCCCAGACAGAAAACGACTCTTGTTCAAAAATGGTATTTTGGCTCTTTGCAGTAAAATAGTTCTTTATACGAGAAGCTGCTAGCTGCTTTTGGGGGTGCTAGTAGGGCCCCCTTACTACCTTGGCCGCTGTGTGGCTGCACAGGTTGCGCCAATGATGTCTCCGCCCATGTGGAGCTATTAACCGCTGGAAGTCGTGCTCTGTAACATATGGAACATGGCGGAGCATGTCACAATTTAGTATTTGTCTAATTTATACAGAATCCAAAATAAATTTCTATGTATACCTTTGTATGAAAGCAGTCTCATATAAAGTTGCAATAATGAAATATGTATCTCTCTGGGTGCTTCATCATGAGTCCATATGAAAACGAGCCCAATGTGGCTGTTTGCCTGAGGCCTTTGGCCTTTCTGACATTGGATGACTGTGTATACTCCAGAATTGCAGTAATAATTTGGAATTGTACAACAACCCCTTTAAAGAGGTGATCCGCCTCCTCTCACTTTCTCATTGGGAGGCGAGCTGAGCTGGATTACCCCTTTAAGGAAGATGTTTGGTCACGCAACATCATTGGCATATGCATAGTAGTAACTTGGGCTGTCATTACAGGTCTCTCTAGACTCTTTTTCCTATAGGGTAAGATTAAGCTTTATTTGCAGTAAGTGATGGATTTCTTTGTGACCAAAAGTCATTAAATAAAACTAAAGGGACAAATTTTTTTGTTCTGCAAGCTATCACTGGCGTTCAGCAAATGTTGTCCATCTTTATGTATTATAATTCACAAATAGCAAGAATGCACCAAAGGCAATCCGCTATGTACTACTTGGCTGCACTTAGATAAATAGTAGACACAACCAGCCAACAATAGGATAATAAATCATTACTTTCAAACAATCTCAATTCAGTGTTTAACTACCAGAGTTTTGGGTTCTTGACTTAGTTATTTTATCTTTTAATTAAACAGTTTTAGGCTGACTCGGAAGACTATTCTATTCTATTATTAATTCATTCAACGTGCACTACTTAGAAAGCGTACATTGGTGCAGAACACTAGGCCATGTACCAATGGGCTTTTGTCATGTATATAGAAACCTTCGGCACATATAAATACTGAGACCACGAGACCTATATGTTGGGAATATTTTGCAACATATTCATTTGTCGTGATTGGCCTATTCCGCTATATATCATAGCATCCCCCAAAATAAGTGATTGACAGATCTTTAGTCCCTACCTCCAGAAGGACCGATCTCATTACCTAACCTATGCAGACTTTCATAAATTTTTTTCATCCAAAAGAAGAATTAGATTTTGGCTAAATAGAGAGAAAAAACATTCTCTAAAGAAAAATTTTAACCTCTCCAACCAACTGAAAGCCTTTTAATCTTAAAATATATTTACTAAATGGAAGATCCGACAAAATCATGATATTACAGAGACTTTCACTATCTTCACTGAAGACAGAGACACTTGAGTCTATGTTGATTACATATTTTATATACCAAAGTCTATGCCAGTGTACACACACATCCGTATTCTCACATGCTTCTGCTTTTAGCTATTTGAAGCATAATATCCAAGTTTTGGATAGATAGAAGCAATTCTCAAGTTTTTAAAAAAGGAAAATACGTATTCGCTAATCTAGATGTCATCAGGAAGACGAGACCAACATTTTTTGTGCTAAAAAAGTCTAAAAATGATGTGTATTAGGGTTAAAAACTCTTCAGTAGAGATGAGCGAATTTCCTCGGGTTCCCTCTTATTCGGTAAGTTATAGAACTTGCCAAATAAGTTGCAGAGGGAACCTGGCTTCCTGGATTGCGCCGGCCGATCAGATGATCGGCGCCGCAGCTGCATGTGTTACGTCTGTGTGACCATCACGACACATGCATAGAGAGCCCAACAAACAGGCTGTCCATGCATGTGCCGTGACTGTGACATAGGCAAGATACATGCAGCTGCGGCGCTGATCAGTTGATCGGCCGGCGCAATCCAGGAAGCCGAGTTCTCTCTGCAGCTTATTCGGCTGGCGCTATAGCTTGCCGAATAAGAGGGAACCCAAGCACATTCGTTAATCTCTACTCTTCAGTATTTCAGATCAGACATTGAGTGGTTGCAGCTTCCATAGCTCCACATATGCCATAGAGCAGAGTAAGGTGAGCACCTTTCCACTCCTTTACTTGGTGTTCCGCCTCCGGTGTGGAATAATCCAAGGACGCATCCTGCCCTTTTCTTCTTTCTTAAGCATGCACATTCTGTAACAAGGTTATGCTTTTAAAATATCTATGTGACATTGTATACCTGGAGAGACTGATGCAAGCCTGTAGACTTAATGCTTTAGTGCTGGGATAACTTCTCTATTTCTAAGGAAAGTAATTGAATTGCTTCTCTTACATCACCTTCTTATAGATGTAGATTACACATCTCCCCTTTATGCTCCTGTAAGAATAACTTGCACATACAGTTGTTTAGTCTTATCACATACTCTCACCATAGAAGGCTTATAGAGCCAATTTTCTTTATAATATAACTCTCCAAATCCTCTACAGTAGTCATCAGTGGATATAATTTCTATACAACTAACAGCAATATATAAACATAGTTATCTTTCGCTTCATTTAATATTATATAGGTGCATTATTCAACTAGCCATGTGTACAAATGCTAGGTGCAATGCTATATATGCTGCTAGGAATAATAGTACTGAAAAAGTACATATTTATCAAGTGGTTCAGTACTTCAATATCAATACGTTCCCATTCTTATAATTATACGCTAACAGTATTAAGTCATAGAGGGAATAGACAAATCAAATATATAAAGCATTATTTCAAAGTTCAATATTTATTGATGAAATATTCTGGGATATTGTCAACCTTCATCATCCGCAGATAGAAGATTTTTGTTAGACCAGCAGTAATTACAATTTTAAATGGGAGAGGGGACACATAGGTGATTTGGGGGTTACAGCATCCAAGTCCAAAGACACAATACATTATGTGAAAACGGGGCCTAGTTACACAACATAACCCCATGTAAATGTTATTAGTTGCTATAATCCCTCTGGAGATTTTCAGCATAAATTCTGCAGAATCTTAAAATAACCAAAATATACAGTATATGTATATATGTTTCATGTTAGGACAATACGTTCAAAATGAGTGTCCCTATTCTGCTGTTAGAGCGATGAGTATTTTATAGCCAAACTGTTAACTTACAATATTGGATTGGACTGAAGCAGGGAACTATTAAAGATACAGAAAGGGCAATAATGCACAAAAGTAATGAAGAAGTGCTAAGAGCTGTTATATTAGCTGCATGGAATAATGATTTATCTTTGATAAAGTGCAGCATTTTCCTTGCACACTTCCATCATGTTGTATAGATGTGTCCATGTATACATAAAATAAAGGTTTGTAAGTATATGCTAAGAGATGAAGAAAACATAAAAATAAAGAAAAAAATTGGACAATAAATTTTTTCCTTGAAAATATACAAAATATATCTATATTTTACTTAATTACTTTATTTGTTAGTATCAATAGAGTATAATTAGGAAACATTTATTTACTATGCGAGCTCTATAGAAAAATTGGTGTTCCCTCAAAGGTTACCTGTTTGAACAATCCACCACCCACACTGTTCATATGGTCATGTTGAAAGATAATGACATCCACACTTTACTTATTGCTGGCAGGCTAAAAACAAAAAGTGTTTTTAATTCATATGCAAATGAGGCTTAAACGCTCTGGGAGTGATGATGCACTTCCTAAATTTCTGCCTCCCTGACTCTGTTTCCCACCCTGTCTTCCTCTGCTTGACTGAAAGCTGGCAGTGGCTGTGTAGTTAAACCAGTGAGCTGTCAGTCAGGTATAAGAAGGTGGAGCTTGGCAGGATATAAAGGCAGGAAGGCAGTAGCTTGAGAAAGGCTCTGATCACAGGTTGAGCACTTAAGCCTCATTTGCATATGTATTAAAATAGAGATTTTTCAGCCAAGGAGCAACAGATTGCAAAAGCAAGGTGTGGCTGACATTATTTTCCAAAGATCCGCATGGCTGAATAAACAGTTGGGGGGTGTATCATTCTGATAAATTTTCTTCAAAGATTGGTCCCAAATATTGTAACAAAATATGGCAGATTAGCAAAGTGTAAAAAGTGTTATTGAGACCTAATCTAAGCAACCTTAATATGTAGATAGCGTATATATTTATATCCCTTGCTTCTTACGTGTGCCCTAGTCATGTTATCAAATGTTTAGTAACAAAGTAATGACGTCCCTTGAATTGAAATTTTCAGTAAAGAGTGTAAGTTTATGGGACTAGACAGGTTTATCTAAATGGACAAGTGTGCTATTATGTAGCTCTCCAATACCACTTAAATTTAAATACTTTTCACAAAACAAATGATAACTTTTAGAATATTGCTAATTGGGTTATGGACAGGATCCTTGATCTAAAAATATTACACTCATCTAAACTCATCTAAAGTTTTATGTTGTTTTTTTACATCAAAATAACACTTAACCTTTTATGTGTATTTATTTATTTCTGTGTAAATACCACTTCTAACCAGATGACTGCATGCAGAGCCAACTTTTATGCAGTTTGGTCTATTTGTAGAGCAGTTGACTGTGTAGGTGCTTCATATGATTCTTCTAATTCCCCAGGCTTTGGCTTGTACTCAGGGCTAAACGGATTTTCAGTTTCAAAGTCCATTATGTTCTCCTCATCATCTTCAACAATAGACAGCTCAATGTTTTGCTTCACATCTTCTGTTTTAGGCTCTTTATCTATTGAAACTTCAATGGTTTTTACTTCATCATTGGGAAGTATCTCAGAAGGCTTCATATCCACTGGGCTATCATCCTGACCATTCACAGCTTTTTCTTCTTCGGCTTGATTTGGGGACTTTCCCTCACCCTCTATTGGAATTTCCTCCTCGTTGGATTTCTTTATACTAAACCCTATTGGAACTTTAAATGATGAACTTTTTGATGACTTATTTTGAGATGGGGTGAAAGACTTTTTAATTTTTTCTCTTCTCTCTGGGGATACAATTTTAGTGCTGATCTTACTCATTTTCTTTTCGATATTTTGACGTGAAAATGCTTTCTTCAGACTGTCTACTTTCTTCAGGCTGGATCTTTTCATTTTCTCAGCTCTGCTTGGCTCTAATTTTTCATCCACACTGTCATCATGACCATCATCCTCATGATTAATATCATCATCTGAAGAAAGGTCAATTGTATGCATGGTCTCCTCCTGAGACTTGTTAGGGTCATTGAATTCTTCTGGACCTTCTGTTATACTGGGAACAGGTGTTGGTTCTTTCACAAAGACGCTTGCCGGGATTTCATTTTCTTCCTGTAAAGAAGAGATTGCAATTAGATATAACACAGACTAAATACAAAAAACAGAATATTCAGGCTTTGACGCAAGTGAAAACTAATTGACATTGTTTTTTATGTAGACATTATAAGAGCTCAAAAGTTCAGAGTTGAAGAGAAAAATACAAAATATAGTTTCAGCAGTAATAGAACTTAGCATGAAGAAAGCTGAATACCTTAAATCATTGTTAACTATTGGTAGCTGATCATTTAAAGAAACATATCCCCCTAATCAACTGTTCACATAACAGTTCACACAACTAATACAAGGCTGGCTGTGTTACTCCTAGAGCTACTTCATGGCTACAGAGATCATAATAAATGTGCATCCTGACTGGGAAGAGATAAACACGTAATAATGAAAGCACAAAGTTGAGCGAATGTCCATCTCTTTAAACAGAAAAGTACCCAAGTACTGTATATATATATATATATATATATATAGAGACATATATATATATATATATATATATATATATATATATATATATACATATATACACACACACATACATACAGTTGCACTCAAAAGTTTACATACCACGGGAGAACTGTTGCTTTCTCTGCCCTTTTTCAGAGAATACAAATGATAACACCAAAACTTTTTCTCCACTCATGGTTAGTGGTTGGGTGAACCCATTTATTGTCAAACTACTGTGTTTTCTCTTTTTAAATCATAATGGCAACCGAAAACATCCAAATGGCCCTGATTAAAAGTTCACATACCCTGGTGATTTTGACCTGATAACATGCACAGAAGTTGAGACAAATGGGTTTGAATGGCTACTAAAGGTAACATCCTCACCTATGACCTGTTTGCTTATAATCAGTGCGTGTGCATACACGCTGAGTGAGTTTTTGGGATTCAGACAGACTGTTGCATCTTTCTTTCAGCCACTGACATTTCTGGATTGTGAGTCATGGGGAAAGCAAAAGAAATGTCAACGGATCTACGGGAAAAGGTAGTTGAACTGTATAAAACAGGAAAGGGATACAAAAAGATATCCAAGGAATTGATAATGCCAGTCAGCAGTGTCCAAACTGTGATTAACAAATGGAAATTCAAGGGGCTCTGTAAAAACAAAACCACGTTCCGGTAGACCAACAAAAATGTCCTCCACAACTGCCAGGAAAATTGTTCGGGATGCAAAGAAAAACCCACAAATAACATCAGCAGAATTACAGGACTCTCTGAAAACTAGCAGTGTGGCTGTTTCAAAATGCACAATAAGGAGGCACTTGAATAAAAATGGGCTACATGATCGAGTCACCAGAAGAAAGGTTCCAACATGACAACGATCCAAAACACAAGACCAAGTTGACCTGTCATTGGCTACAGCAGAAGAAAGTAAAGGTTCTGGAGTGGCCATCTCAGTCTCCTGACCTCATTATCATTGAGCCACTCTGGGGAGATCTCAAGCGCACAGCTCATGCTAAATAGCCCAGGAATTTACAGGAACTGGAGGCTTTTTGCCAAGAAGAGTGGGCATCTTTACCATCTGAGAAAATAAAGAACTTCATCCAACAACTACCACTAAAGACTTCAAGTTGTCATTAGTGTTGGGCAATAAATGGTATTAAGAAATGGGGTATGAGAACTTTTGATCAGGGTCATTTGGATGTTTTGGGTTGTCATTATGATTTAAAAAGAGAAAACACAGTAGTTTGACAATAAATGGCTTCACCCAACCAATAACCATGTGTGAAGAAAGTTTTGGTGTTTAAATGTAAGTAGTTTTAATGGTTTTTCCACAATGTTGTCCTGTAATGTGTCACAAAACACTGCTTGCTACAGATATTGTGCTGGAATCTCGAATGGTACAAAACATTAGACTTTTTCTGTCTCTTTAGATGAAGGCTTGTATGTTTTACTATGAAATAATGTGGTGCATCTTAGAAAATATACTTTGAAAAGCCAAAAAGCTTCTTGGATGACAAGGACTGGCAGCTTCTCCGCACCCCGCACCCCTAGACTGACAGATACAAAAACATGGGGTGTGACTTGTCAGTCTAGGAGATTGGGGACTGGCCTATTGGACTAGAAATCCAAGAAGCATGGCCACTGGATGAATTTTACAAAGAAGCGCATGTTTCTTATGAAAACACTTCAGAGTAGAGTTTCAGGGTAAAACATACACAGCTGCAATAATGCAACCACTGGCCAATGCAGCGGTTAGGTTCACATTAAATTAATGGAGGTATTGAATGTGAAGAGAATCTTTGAAATAGTCATACTTGGAGGGAAAGGGTGAATGTGACTACATTGTACCACACAATACATAAATACATTAATGTATTTGTTAAGATTCTTTAGAGAGAACTAGAGTTAAGCCCCCGTCTCACTAAGCGAGATCGCTAGCGAGATCGCTGCTGAGTCACAAGTTTTGTGACGCAACAGCGACCTCAGTAGCGATCTCGCTATGTGTGACACGTACCAGCGACCAGGCCCCTGCTATGAGATCGCTGGTCGTGTCGGAATGGCCTGGACCTTTTTTTGATCGTTGAGATCCCGCTGGGTAGCACACATCGCACACATAGCAACGCAGCAACGATCCCTGACAGGTCGTATCGTTGTCGGGATCGCTTTAGCGTCGCTAAGTGAGATGGGGCCTTTAAACTTTACAGAACAAATAGATCTACAGATAATGACCTAACCAAATAGTTCCCAACCAATGATGAAAATATTCTTCACAGCTGGGTGCCAGTTTCCACTTTGTGACATACATTTTTGTCAGTCTGATTTTGGTGCACTGCAAGATCAGCAGCAGGAAAGCGGATGAATGACTTAGACCTGCTCCTGCCTCAACTGGCAGGATCAGTGCAACTACTGATTCTTATAGCTTAACCCTCTACTTGCGTCAATAGTGACCGTAAAATCTAGATCAGTGTTTCCCTACTCCAATCATCAAAAGTCACCAACAGATCATGTTTTCAGGATTTCCTTAGTATTGTCCAGGTGATTGTTACATTACCTATGCTATACTAAGGAAATGTTGGTTGCTTTTTAGGGCAGGAGTTGGGGAACACTGATCTAGATGATTAGACAGTGGGAAGGGTCTCTCTGTCACCCATTGTGCTTCAGATGTGTGGGTGCCGATAGATAGCTATTGCAGCTGGTGGGACTAACAATGACCCACATGGCTGCCAGCGTACTACTATTAGACTGTTTTAAATGCTTGGTGTAACAGAATGCCAGTCAGCATGTTGCTGATATGCATAATACACTGCTATATATAAAGGATTACAGTGCATTCTATGAGACATCAAACTCACTAAAATTCAAGTCTGCATTGTCATTTTTGGCTGTCTCTCCTCTAAAAATAGATTTAAAAAAATCTATGAAACTCAGAATGGCACATATGAAAAGTAGAGTTCATTCCTCGTTCAAGAAAAGCAACCCCTCATACCGCTTTCTCAATGTAAAATACAAATTTTAGAGGTTTTTGAAAATAAATAAATACTTGCAGAATTGCTATTTTTTCTTCATTCCTCCACCCTTCCAAAATTCTAAATAAAGAGCTATAAAAATATTGTATTGGTAACTAACAATGTATCCATTTATTCCGCAAGAAATAAGCACTCACCCATCAAACAGCTTTGTTAATAAAAAAAAAGTAAAAAAGCTGCAGCCTGGCTATCAGGAGGAAGTAAACTTTACTCCTCCGGGTGGCCTCCGGCTTTCAGTTATAGAAGCGTGGGTAGAACAGGTTCAGTCACTGCTCAGTTCATAGCGACCAGCAGCTGTAACTGTACCCCTGCACTGACTGACAGCCAGCTTAGCACTGATGTACTATAGGGCCAGCTGTCAGTCAGTATCGGGGATGTGGTTACAGCTGTCGCTCACTAGGTACTTAGCAGTGACTGCAGCTGTGCCTCTATAACTGAAAGTCGGAGGCTGCCAGGAGGATTAAAGTTAATTTTCACTTTTGGTGCAGCGGCCACACAGATTTAGAATGCTATTAACCTGCATATTAACCCCATATCTGCAGGTTAATGGACTCAAACGACTGAAACAAACAAAATATTACAAAAAACTACATGGAAATGTGTAATACATGGATGAGATGAGTGCTCCAAAGACAGAAGCCTACATTGCTTAGACAAATTATACCCCTTTTAGTGCTTATCAAATTTCGATATAAGCATAGTTTATTACACTGTCAGATGAATCGAAAAGTGTTCAAAGTTTGTTATATGGTAATGTAAAGGAAGAAATAAAACCATTAGTGTTTTTCTTTGTACAATATAAACTATGTTAATTTATTTTGCACTTGGGTCAGGTATAACAGTGTATATCCAGCCATGACGAGTAGTTAATTAAGCAGCATAGTAGAAAATTAGATTATGTTCAGCTTGTATCTAAATTTAGACTACTCCTGTAAAGGCATGCTTTAGCATGAAAAAGGTAGTGAGAACGCTAAATCAATGCTCTAATAAAGAAACTTAGGTGATCTAAAGACTTTCTAGTTAATCTTAGAGCAAATAATTGCTTCCAAAGGAAGATTATATTAGCCTTGGACATTTTAAATTGGGCACAAATCACTATCTCCAATTATAATGAAAAGTCATTTTTGCATGTAGATGTAGTTAAGGGGGTTGAAACATGATTTTATTTTAGAAAGGTGCTTATTTTGTGAACAGTTTCACATTTAAAGGGACAAAATGATTGGAATATTTGTTTTGCTCATTTTCAAAATTTACTAAAGAATTTTGTATTTCCTACATTGGGATGATTTTTATTCAAATCGTTAATTCTCACGATTTGTATTTTTTCTTACTTTTTCATTACTTGCTATCTCCATCATTCCTGTGTGTTACTTTGCATGCCATCATCCTAGTGAACCTTTTTTACAGAGTGGGGTGAACTTATCCGAGTGGAATTGAATTCTACAAAAATATATATATTTTCCACAATTGAGGATTTCATCTCATTCGCTGAGCAAATTCAGCAAGATGACAGCAGGTTCACCGCCAATTTGCTAAACTGTAGAGAAACAACAAAGTGTTGAAACAAACAAAAAAGGAATGCTCACCTCATCCAACACCATGGCTCACTTTCCTTAGTCCATGGTGCTTTAACTTACTGCAGTCTGGCTCTGAAATAATGAGCATCGTTACCCAAAGCGGGGACTTAGGGCCCCTTCACACTGTGCAATCAAAGTCTGAACGAGCGTTCGATTTGTGACGTTTATCCGTCCTCGTTCCGAGGTTGCAAAGTGTGACATGGCGTTACGATCTGCGACGCAGCCCAGCATCGTACGATGTGAAAGAAAGAGCAGAACTTTCTTTCGTCGTAAATGTCTCGCTGTGGCGGTCGAAATCGTAGTATGTGACGGCGGTCATACGAGCTCGTAATGCGACTACGTGGGTTGGGCTTCCGCATACCTGTCTCCTGATTGGGCGTGACGTTTTAGCACGCCCATGCTGGTAATACGTCACGCTCGGAGTTGTAGGACTATGGCGGTGTGAAGGGTAGCGTACGATTGCGACGCGTGACGTTCACATCGCAACTACGTCAGAAAAAGCGTTAACATCGTAGAGTGTGACCGCTGGCTACGAGCTCGTACTGCGATGTCGAATATGACGCAAATGCGTCGTAATCGTAGCAGAATCGACCAGTGTGAAGGGGCCCTTAGGGCCATGTCTAGACCCGGGACATCTCTGCACATGCGTGTTGCAAAGCCGCGGTGACGTCATGGTGCGCTGTGACTTAACAATGCACACTTTGGGCTGGGCCGAAAAGGTCCAGATCATCTGTGTATACCCAGGGATATCCTGGACCTTGCAGCCTGGGGTTTCTGTTCACAGAAGTGTTAAGAAGAGGCACTGAACACTGCACACGCTACACTGAGCAGTGGAGGTAAGGGGTGAGGTATTATCTGTTTCTTTTTTTTCTCTACAACTCCAGAACTCAAATCATAAAAAGAGACATTCAATGTTGCTACAAATCAGACTTCCCAGTTTAGGATGGGGGGTGCTAGTGTTGTAGTCCTGTACTGATTGTGGTCTTGGTGATGTATTCCTACACTGATGATGATCCTGGTGATGCTGTGTTTCTGTACAGAATGAGGGCTATACAGATATATTTCTGTATTGCTGGTGGTTCTGGTCATGTTTGTCTGTATTAATAAGGGATGTGATGCTTTTTTGTACTGATGGGGGTTCTAAGTGATGTATTTCTGTACTGCTGGTAGTTCTGGTGATGGATTCTTGTGCTGCTATTGGTTCTGATGTTGTAAACATGTAACAAGCCAAAACAAGTAAGATTACTTGATACATGGCTATGTTAATAAAGTGTTGTGCTGTAAAGCAAGTTAAGGGTTACTATGTTTTTATGTATGTTAGGAGCATTAAAGGGGTAGTCCCAGTTTGTGATGAGAAGGTAGTCATTCCGTGTGACTGCAGACATTTTAATTCTCACAGTGCACACTGCATGCTTTCAGGATTCTCTGCTGCTGGTGGTAAGAGTGGGAGGTCATGAAACAGCAAGTATGTGATTTGCATACATGCGGTTATGTGCTAACCAGACATGCATGGCCTCGCTGAATGAAAATGAATTGAGCAAGGCCAGACATGTCTAGTCTGAATGTGGCCAAATGGAATACTTGACCGTCCACTCTTACCAGAATCCTAAAAGTGTGCAGTGCATACGACCCATAGTGACTGCAGAATTTCCTCTCAAACCTGGTCGAGCCCTTTAATTATAAAATAAGGCGCTGTAGCATGCGAATACTAACAGCGTGTAATATCCTCACTGTCAATATTCAGCTCTGCTTGCTGGTTCCAGCAGTCATCACATGGTCACTTCACTCATATGCAATTTTCATACTTATGGTGACATGACATTTAACTTTTTATCCTGCTTCTCTCATTTCTTCTCTGAATATTGAGAGAATTATTAAGAACAGCTTGTCGGCCCTTGACTGACTAAGTGTGCAAATAGCTTATGAATAATTGGTCCCACGATAACTACTCAAACCTTATTGAGGGGGGGCACCAAACTGAATTCTTGCCTAAGGTGCTGGAAAACCTAGATACACCTCTGGATTAGGCAAGAATGTATTGCTATCAGTCAAGATTTGGCCCAGAAGCTGATATCCATCATGCAATTGTAGAAGTCTTAAAAATTAAGGGTTAGCACTGTAAATATTGAATTTTAAAGGGGTATTCGCCTCTCCTAGATTCTATCCCAATATGTAGTGGGTGTAATAACAATAATATTAGCAAATATCTCCAATTAGAAATGTAGTATAGTTATTTTTATTTGCTTTGTCTTTTTACTCACGTGCAGGCATTGCAGGACCTTACGTATCCATGGTTACGCCACTGATAAAGTGACACTCAGTTAGCTAGTTGCTAATGGTCATAACCATGGATACCTAAGGTCCTGTACTGCCTGCACATGAGGAAAGAGACACAGATAATCAAAAAACTATACTATATTTCAAATTGGAAGTATTTGCTAATATTATTACTACACCTACTACATATTGTGATAGTATCTTGGAGAGGGGAATACTCCTTTAAAGTTTCAATCTTGCATAAACTTGATGTACTTGTGAAAAAATAAAATTTGTGTCATTTTCAAAACTTTTGGTCACAATCGTACAGTGTTTTTGAATACTTTAATACGGAGCAGCAGAGTAATATAAAAGAAAGTCAAAGATCTTGGAAACTAATTCAAAATCTGGAAAAAGGCACCAAATCGATTCTGTGCAATTTGTACCTTCTTATGTGGAAATATGGCTTTTGGATGCCCTCAGGAACCAAAACTCTCTCCTCATATATCTACAGCAGTATGCCACTGTTAGGAAAATATATACCCTGAGGAAGGGATTGTGAAAGAGTAACCATTTTTTTAATTTTTATTTCATAAATCAATTGTTCACATGAAAATGAGAAGCTTTATCATATTTAGAATTGAGAGTCCTCAGTGGTTGATACCTTTTAATGGCTAACTGAAAAGATGGTAACAAATTGCAAGCTATCGAGACTACATACGTCTCTTCATCAGGCAAAGACTAAAACAAATTCTGAAGAATCACATATTTATGCACAACATAGTATAGTATAGTAAGCTTTATCATATATCTTATCAGAGAAATCTGCTTTTTTCTCCTTCAGGACAGATCTTTCATTCTCAAAATTCTCAACTCTGGGGTAAAATTTGTAATCAGTGAAGACAGATTGTTACATTACCGAGATAGGAGATGACAGTTGGTCAATCTGGTGTTCACAGGTGTATCATAATGACAGGCACAGGGGTCTGCAGAAGAATTGACAGCCTTGACAACCCATTGATCCAATGTGAACAAATGACAGGGGTTTAGATAGGTGGGATGTGTGACGCGCTTCCAGCTGGCACTTGTTAAATACCGCTGTCAGAGATTGACAGAGGAATTTAACTGGTTAACAGCTGTCACATGTCATGAAGGGGTGAAATAAAAGACCCAAATGATGAATTAGGCTAAAACATCTGGTTAAATAAAACCTTGCTCACACTGTTGAACAAAAGAAAAAATTACAAAACCAAGTGAACTTAACTTAAAAAGGCACAAAGTTAATGATGAATGGGGTGCAAAAATAAAAGTCACTATTAGCACCACTTTCAAGTCAGAAAATAGATGCAAAAAAAATAATGGATCGGGGCCTCAGTGTTTTGAGCTGCTCCTCCTCAATTATCTGCTTTATAATTTTTGTCCCCTTGGAAACTAAAGCAATTCAAGTTCATGTAACATAATTAACTTCTTACTTTTGTAAAAAGGATGTTCCACTAAATCAGAGCTGTGGTTGCTTTATTCTAGGGACATGGAAACCTCTTTCTTAAAAAGAAACTCAATAAACCGTGGCAATAGATCAACTAAAAACAAGAAAGTTCTGATTGGAAATACCACTCAGGACCAATACTGGGAATGTCTGAAAGGAATTGTCTTCAAAATATATATCTCAGCTCGGAGGACAGGTTTAATGTCAAGTGAGTAAGCGATAACAAACTGTAGCCTAGAGACAAACCGTGCTCTTACTGCCTGCTAACTAAATATATCCTACAGTGCCTATTAGGTCTCTGAAATTCTGATACTTCCAATGATTCATTATTTAGAACAGAATGGTCATTAGCTGTAAATTTAAAAAAATGTAGAGCTGGTCTGCAATTTGAGAGCTTAAGTATGATTTCCAATCTAAAAAGATAAAAATACAAAGTAAAGCTGTTTAATAGTCTCTGATTCACTCAAGAAAATAATTAATTCCAAATTGTACGAAATATACTTCTAATCATATTTGGAGCTGAGGAGAAAAAGAAAGACTTTACTGCAAATTTCCAAAGAAAGTTTATGTTTTATGTGTCGAGAAAGCAAGAATATTTTTAGCTCAAAATAAAAAAATAAAAAATAAAAATAGGTAGTCTAAAAAGTATATTTGAGCCTAAATCCCAAGTAATGGTAATACCTCTCTTTTTTTATCTTGTTATATACTATTTTTATAAACTATGAAGGACACGTGGACTAATATGAAATCTATATTCTGTCCAATGAGTAGCTTGGGCCGATGCTTTGTCCTTTAGGGTGAGGTCCGATGGTGTAGTTGACCATAAACCGGTTATGTACGTGATATGACTGCAGAAAAATGAACTGCACATCTGTCATGCTTCTCCTTTGTGACATAAATTTTAATAGGAATATAACTTCTTTTTAAGTTTAGTGTCCTTGTCCTTGTATTCTACATTTTCTATAGGGCTTTGGTATTGAAGCTATTAAGCCACACAATAACTTCTGTCTTCTTAGATTATGCTTTCATTTCAGAATAAAATGTTCGAAAATTGGAATTCTGTACATCCGTGCCCTTGGTAAAGAAGAAAACTGAGCACATTTTCTCATTGAGATAGCACATTTTCAATTAGGAAGTAGATGATTTGCAGGTAATTGCTTTTAATTTTTTTTTTCTTTTGCCATTTTCTGTTCATCACATCAGCTTGAAAGAACGGTAATCAAAGTTCTCCAATCCTAAATTGTTTTCCAATAACTCCAACAGAACTTGACAGGCAGCCACCATATTTTTTATATTGCTATTAGGGTAATAGATGTTTTTTCCCCAAAATATAAATGTAAAGGCGGTCTGCATGCTAAATCCTATATTTACTTTAATTTCATGGTATATTAGCAGACTTGATAAGGATTTATCCACAGAATCGGACCATGAACTTGTCAATATAGCGGTCATGGCTCGGTTTTGGGACTCAATCCAGTGATTTCTTGCTGCGGGGTCGGTTTCCCTCTCTGCTGAGCCGCAGCTTTTGTGGTCTTTGTCCAACTGCTGATAGTTCCTTTATCCTGTAAAGCGCTGAGGAATATGTTAGCGCTATATAAAAAATAAAGATTATTATTATTATTATCGTTGCCTATATTTCCTTGGTTTGCTTCTATTCAGGTGCTTCTCACTTTTCCATTTTGCTCTGTCCTGTCACATATTGGGGGTTACTTTTACTCACCTTGCACCTGCCGTCTTTGCTGGCTATATTTCAAGATTGATGGGTGTTTAGAGTTCCATCGCCTTAGCTAGAGATTATTTTGTTTTAGTAATCTCAGTTGCTTTTCTGCAGTCTGTGAGTTATCCTCCCCAGCATCCTTTCCTTTCTTCCATGTTTGGAGTCTGGGAGATTTTCACCTAGTCCATTTATTTTTTGGTTCTCTGTATTTCCCCCTGTCCATCCTGTGTGAACATATTAAGTTTCTTGCCCTGTGTCCTGGTTTCTCCCTGCACATTCTCCTTTCCCCTTGTAGGATTTGTGTGCAGCCTCCCATCTGGTTCCTCAAGAGGTATAAGAAAGCCCTCGATGACCTTTTCAGGAGCCAAATTCGAGGAGGTGTTTTTTCTTTTTAGTTGTGCAGCTAGGGACCTTTCTAGTCTGTACAGCAACCAGTTGGGTGTAGGCATGGCGTCTTCCTTTATTATTCCTTTCCTTCCTCCATTATTTCGTGTGAGTGTATGCGAACATGTTCGTATGAAAAGCCTTTCATTGCTAGTATTGTAGCAACATAGAATAAAAACAAAATGAGCAAATACCCTTCAGTAAGTAAATAGGTAAAAAAATATTAATAGATCATGTATATAACATAGGGTACTTAGTCGACCCTATTTTGATCCAAAGGGCATAAAAGCCATACTACTGCGACAAGGTGTACCCAATCAGGATGGTCATTAATTATTGTAGCTCACCTCGATATGTGCCAGTAGGCCTAAAAATAGACAGGAGAAGAGCAGGACCTGTTGTTTTTGTTCTTTGGACATTAAGGGGCATGGATCCCCCTTTTCGGGCTGTGCATTGTGTCTATATAGTTTTCCATGGGCAGTTGTTCAAATGGACAGGTCAAGGTCCTGCTGATTAGGTACACCTTGTTGCGATGGGATGACTTTTACTCTGTTTTGATCAAAATATTGTCAACTAAGTACTACATGTTATTTACATGAACTATTACTATGTACTTACTACATGATATTTTAATTTTGTTTTTATCGTAGGTCATATCTGTTCACTATTTTTCACTGTGTGAATGTGCACCTACACATTGCACTCATACCAACATGTGTTTCGACTCATTTCCTTAGGATTGTCGCTATTGTATAATAGTAAGAGTAAAAGTCATATCAACTTTTATAAATCATTTTATTATTCATATTAAAAATAATTTGGGGTACAAAACACATAGGCAAAATTTATGGACTGCAGAATTATCAGCGATTCCCTAGAGCAATCCAAATGTAAATAGCCCTCCAGTCACAAGTAGAACCCCTTGTAAATAGTAGAGAATTAAGGAGTCTGGCAAGTCATCAAAAGTGTAATCTTTAAAATTAAACAGAATGGAGATCTTCACATATCATCACTTAAAT
This sequence comes from Ranitomeya variabilis, assembly GCF_051348905.1. NCBI lineage: Eukaryota > Metazoa > Chordata > Amphibia > Anura > Dendrobatidae > Ranitomeya > Ranitomeya variabilis. The sequence continues at coordinate 82,039,356 of NC_135238.1, forward strand.
TAATCCTTAAGAAAAGCGTGATCAAACAGTGATGCTTTCTTGTATTGTTGGCTGTGGAGACACACGGGCTAATGAGTGTTCTCTTTTCTGCTGGCCTGGCTGTATTTAGAAAGTTCATATGGACCAGGGATCATCCCACTGAATGCCCACAATCCTTCCCCATGGATATAATACTACTCAGACAACACAGGGTGAGGATAAAACAGTGTGGCAATACTTTATTGAACAACCAACAGACAATAAATATAGTACAGTCCCTGAAAGTACATAAGATGGTGCAAACTCCAGGGTTTCATCCTTCTGCTGGTTCGCAGGGATTAGAGAGCTGAGACTTTGGGACTTCCAGGGCTGACTACCCCCACCAGTGGCACCCCACTTTTGGAAAGCACCCACAAGAAGGAGGAATTTACAAGTTAAGGAAGCTGACAGTCCATTAAGGTACATAGTGAGGTGACCAGATGGTCCAAATTGGCTTCTTTGAATGTCCCCATGGGGTCAGTGATGGTCAGCGAAGCAGATCTGTATTTCTCCAGCTGGGGCCATGGTCCCTTAAGCTTGCATCCTGTAGAGTGTCTAAAACTTGCATTTCTCCAGTTGGAGCCGTGGCTCATTGGCTACTGTCATGTAGATTCTCTAAATCTGTATTGCTTCAGTTGGAGCCATGGTTCCTGGCTGCTGTTCTGTAGAGTCTTCTTGCAGAAGGAAGGAGGTCCCATTTAATACCCACATCTGTTATCCAGGTCATCAACCACAGGTCAGGGGAAAGGTGGGATGAGGTCAACTTTAATTGTTCGAGTACTCAATCAATCTGAATAGTTTGTCCTTCAATGTTTGCAAGTCAAAAAGCTGCATGGACTAATACAATGGGTAATCAACATATTAGCTAACATTGATTGCTTAATGACTGTGTGTCCCTGTCTTTCAAGGATAGCAACACAATAAGCTGCAACAAACATTAATTCAAGGGTCAACATTCAGACTCATATGAACAATGGCATTTGTTTCCTGTCTTACTAAAAAATACATCTGGCCTAAGGCTAGTTTCACACTAGCGTTTACCTGATCTGCGGCGGGCTGTGGACTTCCTCCGTGAAGCCCCGCCCCCCGCCGCACCTCCGCCGCTAGCTCCGCCTACTTCTGCATGCGGCCTGTGTACCTATATTTAACATTAGGTATGCAGGTCATGCCGCAGTATGCGGATGGTGCCGCATGCGTCGTTTTGACGATGCGGAAAAAAAAAAAAAAGCTACAGGCTACGTCCTACGCTGGTCGCCGCAGCGTCAAAACAATGCATACAGCAGCCTCCGCATACAGCCGCACGACCTGCGTACCTAATGTTAAATATAGGTACACAGGCCGCATGCCGGCCGCATGCAGAAGTAGGTGGAGCTACTGGAGGGCGGGGCTTCACGGAGGAAGTCCGCAGTCCTCCGCAGCTGCTCCACACGCAAGTGTGAAACCGGCCTAATTAAGAATAAATGTTGTGTTGTCACAATGGCTTCAATGACTGTGCAGAAGACTGTTTATATAGGACTCCACTTTTGAAATCCGATTGGTTAATACAAAATTTGTTTGTATGTAAATTGCAAAGTACTTCCAATATATGCGCATAATGTACAGCACAGAAGTGAAACATATTTCTTTTTAATCGCATATTTTATTAGCAGAAATGAGTGAAGCTTCTATTGTTAAAAATGCAAATACTCTGATATGCTGAGAAACTTTTGGAACAACTAACCATTGTGTAGATTCTTCATGACAATAGGTCATTGTATAAAGCTGGCAGGCACATGTTTTCTGCCAGTACTGGGTGTGACAGATTAACCACAGTTGGTAAAGTGTATCCTCAGTTTTATGAGAAAATATTAATAGTGCAGGAGTGTGCACAATTATTGCTTTTATAAATACATAGAATACCAGAATCTGTTTCTAAAATGCAACACGGACATCTGTGGTCCATTCTACAGGCTACGCACATCTGTGGTCTAGCAGGCCGAGCATCCTTTTTGGTCTCCTAGTCTCTTGTATTCAGTAGGAGATCCAGCACTATTGAATCCTATGACATTGTACACGCTATCTCCTGTACTGGATATGAATAGCAGGGCAATCTTGCGCACACCACTACGCCACCAACGGAAAACTAAGCAAGATCTGGGGGAAGACACCACGCCCATCTGACCAGACCAGCCTGATTGACAGGCGAAAACGGCTACTTTGGTAACGTATTTCGGCAGCATAGGTGGGGAATCGGGGTCCACAAAATACACTATTGTAATGCACAGCTCAGGCCCTATTTAACAGTATTTTTATCTCATACGGAAAAAACGGGGTGACAGGTTCCCTTTAAGTATGCAGCAGATATATGCCAGAAATTGACCAGAAGTGAACAGAAGGTAAGACTAACCACTGCTTATTAAATGTGCTAAAATTCTCTTTCCCCCACACTTACTCACATCATGCTTACATATGCCCTAACAGTTTTGGCTACACTACTCCTTGCTCTCCTTCACTATTCGCAAACCCCAGCACCCTCTAACCAAATAATTATCTCTCCTTCTCTCTTACCTCCCCATCTGACCTCCTCCTCAACATCTCTCATACTGTCTCTACAGAGAGGAAGAGGACTAGACCTCTAGTGCCCCTATTGGAAGTAGCAATCCTAAAAGTCAATGTCGACCCTTTAACGAGCCTTGCCACATGACTTGGGATAAAAGCCAAAACCAGAATCTCAATTTGCAGGCACTGTGTTTTGGGGTACTGCCCCTCGTCAGTGCAAAGTGTGAGATCTGGTTTGGCTTTGTGAGAGGCGTATGACCAGGATCCAAGAAGTATCATTTCTCCTTGCAGAGAGTGACTTAAAGCAAAGGGCAGTACCCCGAAACACAGTGTCTGCAAATACGCAGGCGCTCTTCGCTTTATCCTGCTGAGGGCAGTGCAAAGTTCTGCAATGTGTATGTGCCTGTGCCACTTACATTTATGAGTTATCAGCTCCTTCAGGGCGGAGTGAAGCATTCCTGACCAGGTCTTTATTTCAACTGCACAAGATTCGCATAGCTAGGTGGATGATATTATCCATGTTGTTCATCATTGCAAGAAATCCAGCTATTGTGGGGAGAGAAGAAGCATATGACACGGGATAATCATATCAGGTATTTTCTCTGATTGATGTGGGAACTGGGGGCTTATACACATGTTGCTAGACTGCTGTCTAGGGGGGGCTTAAAGGTGGTACTTTTAGATTATAAGGAAAACACCCGGAGACAGATTCCTTTTAATTTCAATCAAATTTGAATCAAGGACTAATACTTCATGTAGCGCTAATCTTGATATAAACGTGATGGACAAAATGTAAGCTAATGGAGTTGTATCTACTTTATGTCAAGTCCAGCATTATAAAAGAGTCTTGCACTGGGACTTTTGTGGTCGTTGGGAAACATCAGCTCTCCTCTGAAACATTGGACTCATATCTGTTATGTTGGTAAGCTTGCCCAATGCAGTATTCTGTAAATAGGTCTTTATTAGAAAGCCACTGGTTGCTGTCACACACTGATGTTAAGTGATATTGCCAGAAAACATGGCCTTTTCTAAGAAAATTAATGGGATTTTCTTTATGATAGTAAAATATTAATGAACCATGTGAACATATGATCAGATTTGATCAGGCTTTTTTGACCGTATTGGAGACCAATTCTATGACATCGTAAAATGACATCATTTATCCAGACATCTCATTTTTTATGTTTGGCCACAATACTAAATAATTTATATTTTTGCCAAGTTAATCAAGTAGTCATGTAATTTGGCTCATGCACAGATTTGCTGCTTGTAGACATGTATGGACTTGTTAGTAAAGCTCTTGAAAGTAGAATATACTAAAATATGTGGCCAATCTAATTGCGAGGTTTTGTTTTTGTATAAGTAGGTCAACAATCATAGAGTCAATTCCATCATAATACCTAGGATTCAGTCTTTCACACTGCATAAAGTGTGGCTCTACAAATGATTTTATATATAAGTGTATCGGATCATATCACAATCAACTAGACATTAAAAAAACATAAAAAATAATGGAATTTTTCTCTTGAAACAAACACATGGTACATGTAATTATTCACTGGCTGAAGCAAGCTTAATAATTTTTTGGTATGGAATATGGAATATATGACAATGTTGGTGAGTCTTCCTTGTTTGGAAACTTACAATAGATTCCCAAGACCATGCAAAACAAAAAAGCATTTCAGTGCTGGTGATGTGGCACAGGAAGGCCTACAAAGCCCAACATCCTGGGCATATACAAAAAGAGAAAATAGAAGGAGCCAATTTTTTCTTTTTCCCACAATCCTTAAGGTACCTTCACACGAAACGACTTTGTAACGATATCGCTAGCGATCCGTGACGTTGCAGCGTCCTCGCTAGCGATATCGTTTAGTTTGACACGCAGCAGCGATCAGGATCCTGCTGTGATGTCGCTGGTCGCTGAATAAAGTCCAGAACTTTATTTGGTCGTCCGATCGCCGTGTATCGTTGTGTTTGAAAGCAAAAGCAACGATACCAGCGATATTTTACACTGGTAACCAGGGTAAACATCGGGTTACTAAGCGCAGGGCCGCGCTTAGTAACCCGATGTTTACCCTGGTTACCAGCGTAAAAGTAAAAAAAAACAAACAGTACATGCTCACCTGCGCGTCCCCCAGCGTCTGCTTCCTGAGCGCCGGCCCTAAAGTGAAAGTGAAAGCACAGCGGTGACGTCACCGCTGTGCTGTTAGGGCCGGAGCTCAGTCAGTGTCAGGAAGCAGACGCTGGGGGACGCGCAGGTGAGCATGTACTGTTTGTTTTTTTTACTTTTACGCTGGTAACCAGGGTAAACATCGGGTTACTAAGCGCGGCCCTGCGCTTAGCAACCCGATGTTTACCCTGGTTACCTGGGGACCTCGGCATCGTTGGTCGCTGGAGAGCGGTCTGTGTGACAGCTCCCCAGCGATCAAACAGCGACGCTGCAGCGATCGGCATCGTTGTCGCTATCGCTGCAGCGTCGCTTCGTGTGAAGGTACCTTTAGTGAAACTAAGTAAAAATTAAATAGGAAAAATAAAAAATCTCCTCTGTACCACAAAAAAGGTCCTAATTTTTAATAGTAACTATCATATCACAATGTACTTTTTCACAATGAAGCAATTTATAACACAAAGATGTATTCAAGCAGATATGCTAAGAAATTTTTACTATTCTATTTTAGGGTGCTTTCTTAGTGCATTCTTTGCAATGTTCAGTGGTCCCATCGGGGTTACGTCCGAAACCGCCACAAAATGAGTTTCTGGCAAATGCACCAATCGGCCCATCTATAATATAACGCTGGGAGCGTCACTCTGTCCGAAGCCTCTATAGACTGCGCAAGCGCACGCGCCGGCGCAGTCTAGACCCCACAGAGCGACGCTCCCAGGAGATCGCGGTATGCGTAAACACTGAACGCACACTGCGATCTCCAACAGAGAAGCAGGGACCGCCAGGAGGGTAAGTATGATATATTTACCTGTCCCGTTCCTCCGTTGCGCGCTGCTCCTCCGTCCTCCGGTCCACATCCTCTGCCTGTGACGTTCACAGTTCAGAGGGCGCGATGACGCGCTTAATGCGCGCCGCCCTCTGACTGAACAGTCACAGCCAGAGGACCGGAAGACAGACCGGCGCGCAGCGCTGGATCAGGCCCAGGTAACTATAGCAAGTGCCGGGGGCCTGAGCTAGCGGCGACTCCGGCACCTGACCCCCACAGCGCGCCGGTGTCCCCGCCTGCTCAGGCCCCCAGCACCGCCGTGCACAGCCACCGCACCCAGCACAGCCTGAGCCACCGCACCCAGCACAGCCGCCTACAGCCACGCACAGCCGCCCCCACTCAGCACCGCCACGCACAGACGCACAGCACAGCCACATACAGCCGCCGCACCCAGCATAGCCACGCACAGCCACCGCACCCAGCACCGCCACGCACAGCTGCCGCACCCAGCACAGCCGCCGCACACAGCACAGCCGCCCACACCCAGCACAGCCGCCCGCACCCAGCACAGCCTGAGCCACCGCACCCAGCACAGCCTGAGCCACCGCACCCAGCACAGCCACGCACAGCCGCCCACGCACAGCACAGCCACATACAGCCGCCGCACCCAGCACCGCCACGCACAGCTGCCGCACCCAGCACAGCCGCCGCACAGCCGCCCACACCCAGCACAGCCACGCACAGCCGCCCGCACCCAGCACAGCCACCCACAGCCACGCACAGCCGCCTGCACTCAGCACAGCCGCCTGCACTGATGGGGGCGCAGGATGGAGCAGCACATGACAGGGTGGAGCAGCACATGACAGGATGGGGGCGCAGGATGGAGCAGCACAGCCACCGCACCCAGCATAGCCGCCTGCACCCAGCACAGCCTGAGCCACCGCACCCAGCACAGCCGCCGCACCCAGCACAGCCACCGCACCAAGCACAGCCACACACAGCCGCCGCACCCAGCACAGCCACCGCACCCAGCACAGCCACGCACAGCCGCCTGCACTCAGCACCGCCACGCACAGCCGCCCACACCCAGCACAGCCGCCTGCACTCAGCACCGCCACGCACAGCCGCCCACACCCAGCACAGCCGCCTGCACTCAGCACCGCCATGCACAGCCGCCCACACTCAGCACCGCCACGCACAGCCTCCCACGCACAGCACAGCCATATACAGCCGTTGCACCCAGCATAGCCACGCACAGCCACCGTACCCAGCACCGCCACGCACAGCCGCCGCACCCAGCACCACCACGCACAGCCGCCTGCGCTCAGCACCGCCATGCACAACTGCCCGCACTCAGCACAGCCACGCACAGCCGCCCGCACCCAGCACAGCCGCCTGCACTCAGCACAGCCACGCACAGCCGCCCGCACCCAGCACAGCCGCCTGCACTCAGCACAGCCACGCACAGCCGCCCACACCCAGCACAGCCGCCCACAGCCACGCACAGCCGCCTGCACTCAGCACCGCCATGCACAGCTGCCCGCACTCAGCACCGCCATGCACAGCCACCCACGCACAGCCACATACATCCGCCCGCACTCAGCACAGCCGCTCGCACTTAGCACAGCCGCCCGCACTGATGGGGGCGCAGGATGGAGCAGCACATGACAGGATGGGGGCGCAGGATGGAGCAGCACATGACAGGGTGGAGCAGCACATGACAGGATGGGGGCGCAGGATGGAGCAGCACAGCCACCGCACCCAGCACAGCCACGCACAGCCGCCGCACCCAGCACAGCCACCGCACATAGCACAGCCACGCACAGCCGCCCGCAGTCACGCACAGCCGCCTGCACTCAGTACCGCCACGCACAGCCGCCCGCACCCAGCACAGCCACGCACAGCCGCCCGAACCCAGCACAGCCACGCCCAGCCGCCCGAACCCAGCGCAGCCGCCTGCACCCAGCACAGCCACGCGCAGCCGCCCACGCACAGCACAGCCACATACAGCCGCCCACACTCAGCACAGCCGCCCGCACTGATGGGGGCGCAGGATGGAGCAGCACATGATAGGATGGGGGCGCAGGATGGGAGCACATGACAGGATGGGGATGCAGGATGGAGCAGCACATGACAGGGTGGAGCAGCACATGACAGGATGGGGGCGCAGGATGGAGCAGCACATGACAGGATGGGAGAGCAAGATGGGAGCAGCACATACCAGGATGGAGACCATATACCAATATAAATGCTCGCCACCCGGGCGTAGAACGGGTTCAATAGCTAGTTGACTATAATGGAACAGAGCGAGTGTTCTGTCGTGCATCATTTTTGGGCGGACACCCAGAGGGTTTGGACAAAAGCCCCGACAGGACCGCTGAACATGGGAAAGAACGCAGCATGAAAGGGGCCTTAGCAATGTAATGCAATAGTGATATAAGTTAAAAGGAATCTGTGATTCTATTCATACTGACCAAACTACGGGCAGCATGTGTCAGATCCTGGCTACATGATTGCAGACAGGTATTTTTTGTGCTGTTTTAAAGAAAACAGTTTGATAATCCGGTCAAAATCTACAGGGGGAGACGTGACTAGTTTGGCAAAGCACCTGGTGGTGCTAATGGATTCCCATGGTAGCTGGGGGCCTACTGAACGCTCAAGTCTCTTTCATCTCGGTCCTCCAGTGAAGACCAGTAGACAGAATAGGAAACCATCATTTTCACTATATGCTGCAATATTAAACCTGAAATAAAATTACCACACAAACAGAGTTATAAAAGGGGTTGTCCACTACTCAGACAACCACTTCTCAATCCCTATAGCTCATCCTTTACTCACCTCTGTTGTCAGTGCCATTGCAGCAGTGTTGGCACTGGCTCTCTTGGGCTTGTGTGACATTGTGCCAATCAACAGTGACCCCTTCCTTCGGACAAATCAGATATCCGGTGGAAGTGAAATGGTAGCTGCAGCCCTCCCTTCTTCCAAATGAAGTGAGAGTGTAGCCAGCACTGATTGGCCACAGGGAAGATATAAAATAACAATGTCACATAAGCCCCAAGAGTGCCAACACTGCTGGAACAGTAAGTATAGGAGTTATCATTTTTATTTCACTGGGTGGAACCACAGGGATTGAGAAGGGATCGTCTGAGTAATGGACAACCCCTTTAAACTGCCCTTCTTATTTGCAGTGTGTGAGGAATAAAAAAAAATGCTATTATTAAGGTTCTGTTCCTGCAGTATGTCCCAGATCAATAAATTCACAGTTACCCGGACTTTGTAGATCCAGCACCTCCCTATCTCTTGAATGTTTGTATTAGGCCGGGGTCACTTTTACCGCATGGAAAATTAGTCCGAGTCTCCCTGCCGAGAGTCACACGAGTGTTCTCCATTTGGTCATCCGTGTGTAATGCGTTTGCAATGCGATGATGCGATTTTCTCGCACCTATGTATCCGTATGACATCCGTATGACTTTACATTTCTCATTGCTTTTCCCCATTGAATTTAATGGCTCAATGGGCTGAAATTAGGAAAATGTGAGAGTATGTGTCACAAGTCACATGGATGGTCCGTGAGGTGTCCGAGTTTTTCTCGCACCCTGAGGCTTGCATTGATGAGTTTCGGACGATATATGGGTATGATTTTACACGCACGCTGAATAAGCCCGAGAAAAAAAAATGCTGATGTGAGCTGCCCCATAGATTAACACTGGTCTGTGTGCTATGCGATATTTTCTCACATAGCGCTCATCCGTATTCTACGCTAGTGTGACTTCGGCCCTATTCACATACTGGAACAATCCAATTTTCAATATACTTCAGTACTGCAGTAGTACACCACAATCAGATTTAGGCCATATCTATCCCTAGGTGGAAGGAGCTGTGCATTCTGACCCCCTATCCTTACACTGTATAATCCTAAAAAGGTGATGCTTGCCAACCGTCATTTTTAAAGCGAACCCGTCAGCCCCAAAATTGATGGTGAGGTAAGCTCACCGGCATCAGGGGCTTATCTACAGCATTCTGTAATGCTGTAGATAAGCCCCCGATGTTACCTAAAAGAGGAGAAAAAGAGGTTAGATTATACTCACCCAGGGGCGGTCCCACTGCGGTCCGGTCGGATGGGTGTCTCAGGTCCGCTCCGGCGCCTCCTATCTTCATTCCATGAGGTCCTCTTCTGGTCTTCACACCGCGGCTCTGGCGCAGGCGTATTTTCTCTGCCTTGTTGAGGGCAGAGCAAAGTACTGTAGTGCGCAGGCGCCGGGCCTCTCTGACCTTTCTGGCACCTGCGCACTGCAGTACTTTGCTCTGCCCTCAACAGGGCAGACAAAGTACGCCTGCGCCGCAGCATGAAGACCAGAAGAGGACGTCATGGAATGAAGATGGGAGGCGCTGTACCGGACCTGAGACGCCCATCGGAGCAGGACCGCCCCTGGGTGAGTATAATCTAATGTCTTTTTCTCCTCTTTCAGGTAACATTGGCGGCTTATCTGCAGCATTACAGAATGCTGTAGATAAGCCCCTGATGACGGTGAGCTTACCTCACCATCGATTTTGCGGGTGACAGGTTCCCTTTAATACTTGCTGTGATAGACCCCCACATTAGCTACGCTATACCATGCTATGTGATATGCATTAAGGGAAAGCCCATGCTGTTGTTTCTGATTTCATTAGCCCTCTCTCAGTCTTCAGCAGTGTGGGAAATGGTTACCGAGCATTATCTTCTCCGATCCGATCCACGCAAAACATTCACAAAGTGTTGAGGTAATTCTGCTAAAAGTTCCTCTTCAGTAAATTAATCTGATCATCTCCACTGTATGGTAAACATGATACAGCACAAAGGGTACAAAATATTGGTACATGAGGTTTTTTCTACCAGTTTCTGCATGTGTCACAAAAAAAGCAATAAGAAGCAATTAGAGCATCATCACACAAAATAATCAGCCCTCACAAAGTTCCATTGATAAAAAAAGAAAAAAAGTTCTCGGAAAATGGAGCAATCCAAATTAGCTTTTGGTTTTTTTTTTGTACAAATTTATTATTTTTAGGGACATGAATAAAAGAAGAAAAAACAAACAAACAAAACTATAGACATTTGGCATCATCATAATCATATTGAACTGGAAAATCCCACTGCCAAGTAATATCTATAACACAATAAATGACATGAAACAAAACCCAAAAACAATAGGCGATATGCATTTTTTCACCATTTCACTTTCTTTGATTTTTTTCCCATAATTTCCCAGTACATAAAATTGAATGAATGTACAGTGTCATTAAAAACTGCAACTTGTTCTGTAAAAACCAAGTCTTGATCTTGTTATGTCGACAGAAGAGAAGAAAAAAATCCCAAAAGGCAGAAAAATTAAAAATTGACAGCGGCGTGAATGGGGTTTTTGCTTTTTTGTGACTGATAACCAATTCTTTTTTATATATATTCTTCACTTTTGAATTTTCTAAATGTCCATAACATTATAATATGTCCACAATAATTAGTATCTACATTTGTTTTAGAAAGAAGAAACAACAGGGAAGAACTTGGAGTGGGATAGGAGCAGGGGGAAAGGAGAGGGAGAGTATCGGGGTATAAGGAGGGAGGGAAGATACCATCCAGTTCTATTCATTGAATTGGGGTTCTTAATTAATCAAACACATACATTTTTTGCAAACCCAATTACGATAAATAGGACAGTTACACTTTATTACAACATAAAAAGCAGAAATCTACAGAAAACACTAAAAACATGGGCAAACAATATTATTCCAAATCATATTTTGCCAATATCCGAGATTGTGACATTTATGGGATTTATTTCATAACATTGAATAAAATGATTCTATCCCTAATAAAATCAGGATTAAATATGGTCAATTTTTATCCCATCATTATGAATGCATTTAAATAACTATTCTCTGACATGTGATGAACTATTGCTTCCAGTCAAATGAAAATGCCGAAAGTAGTGAATTCATACTCATAACACATTATCTCTATTGCATATCTTATGATAATGGAGCTATTATATTGTATTAAGCAACAATGAAATGAATATAACAGGCCATAATTACTCCTTTGATCTGTTCTTCAAATTATTACTGCAGATGTATTCTGCTTCCACATTAGCATACGTGGCTCACCTTATATTTAGAGATTGACTAATGGAAACTCATTGGCTTCTAGCACATAAATGCATCCACTTTAACTTTTATTTCAGCATAATACAAGGCAAGATTGTGAGAGGTGAGTTATTGTATTCTCCTAAATGTTTTCCAGTCAATCATTATTCAATACAAGCCGTGAGGAGTCAGACTGTATTATTTTCTCAGCAATACAAGCCATGTTAATTTACTGCCTTGTTTGGGACACCAGGATCTCAAACATCACGAAGTTGCCAAGGAATTTTCGACTATTTGAGGACAATTATCACAGCGAGCTATTCCAATTATGTCTTTAAGAAAACCTGTTTTTTCGAAATAGTGGTCTGGTTACAAATAACCCTTTTCCATCATGTGGGCCATCAGGTAATAATTGTGAACAATTAATTAAGCACTATTCACTTTACCTTGGGGTAGGAATACTTAATGGGATTACTTCTGTTTGCTGATGCTAAGTTGGCTCAAGTTCAAGAGCTAATGAGCAGTAAAATGGCCAGAGGAAAGGATCTGCAGGAAGGAAATCGTGCCACACAACTGCTAGATTGCATTTCTTGGTCTGGGACCGAATAAGAAAATACGATTTGGGCAGCTATGGAGATGGATGAATAATTTACCACTCTATTGCTATAGATATATAAATACATACCAAGGATTCCATACACTTCTTGCCCAAATTTAAGAATTAGGAACAAACTTCCGTTATTTGTACCTTACTTGTAGCAAGCGTTCAGCAGTGATGAAATGTCGGAAGCTTGGAGCATGGGACGAGTAACCTTTCAAGAAGAGCATTTCAAGAAGTGATCAAATCCTTTAAAGCTCACCTGAGTCACATTAAGAAAAAGCAGCACATCAATTCATTAAACCCATGCATCCATTGGGATTTAACTGGAAAGCTGCAGTATTGAGCAGTTTGGGGATTGTAGAGATACTATCAAGAGGATCTGATACAACAATGCAAGCAAAGTGCATATGTTATTAAATATATATATATATCCCCCTTTGAAAATTTGTGTCAAAATGACTATGTAGTACTTTTTGAAAAATTTCCTATGTTATAATCCACTTTTGGGATCGTTCATACGAGCGTATAAATTAGGTGAGTGCTATCTGATGATATTCTAAAGGACAGTGCTAATCAGTGTTTGGTTTCTCATGCAGAAAAAAATTGCAGCACAAATCGGATGGCACGCACCCATTCATGTCTACGTGTGCTTGGAAATCATCGGACTACAGTCGGATGACATCTTAGTACAGTCCAATTTCCACAGACTCACAGAATGGAGAAGATGTAGAAATTTTGCTCTCCAGTTTCTCGTCACTAGTGATGAACGAGTATACTCATTGCGTGGGTTTTCCCGAGCACACTCGGGTGATCTCCGAGTATTTGTTAGTGCTTTTGTTTTCATTGCCGCAGCTGCATGATTTACGGTTTCTGGACAGCCTGAACATGTGTGGGAATTCCCTAACAAAAAGGCATTCCTCACATGTATTCAGCCTGTCTAGAAGCCGTAAATCATGCAACTGCGGCAAAGGAAACTAAATCTCCGAACACTAACAATTACTCAGAGATCACCCGAGCGTGCTCGGGAAAACCCGAACAACGAGTATTCTCGCTCATCACTACTCGTCACCTGTGCTCTGATTCTCTCATTCAAGAGAATTGGATCACACTAAGCTGAGACTGAGCAAACTCAACTTTCCCTAATGAGAATGCTCAGGTCAATGGTACAAGGTGTGTAAGCTGTTGCCAGGTAAGTTTTAACATTAGTTTATCTTGAAAAGGATAAATGCATCAGGCATGTTGAAATTCAATATGCCTATTCCATTTTTTCCTAATATCTATCATTGGCGGTTAGGTAGAAAGCCCTCCTGCAAAGTTGGTGTGTTTGGATGTCTTATTTCAAGCATGATCAGCTTATATCCTAAATGTCTATACATTAGACTATGGGTGGATGATCATATGTTCCAGGAACATTCACTCAGCTTTTGCAGTAAGAAAAAAATTCAACATGCCTGATCCTTTGATCTTAGAGGAAGGAATGTCTGGTAGCGGCTTACTACCCTCTCTCTATTTGGAATACTCCCTATTGAAAATGTATTGCCACATAAATTGCAGACAGGCCTTGTTTGTTTGCTTACATTCCGAGCATGACCATCCAGTTTGGCTCAGGACTGAAGACGCTGCTCCTAGCTTCCAGGGATTAAGTAATAACACAGTAAATGAGAAGAATGCTAACAAAGTAAGGGATTTGCATGCTGCCGAGTAACAAGGATCCATTATGTCCCATGACTCCTCACCATGAACATTGAGTTAGGTAAAGAAAAATCAATGGTGATGAGCGTTCCCATGTGAAACAACTCCCATATCACAGCTTACTAAATGAAGATTATAATTATTATTATTCTTGGAACGTGGCCATTTTGACATTTGACAAAGAACAATACTGCAATTAATTGCATTCACATCTGAGTTTGGATTGGAGATGAGTGGGCTTTAAACAATTTGTTGCTAATATCAGAAAGGTAGCTCCAAAGGTGGAGGACCAACACATTAACCCGTCACCACATGTTAGGGAAAACCTTGTAGATCTGATGATATCATTGTACAAGTTTGAATTATTAAAGCTAAGAATATCAAACTATTATATTTGTATAGTGTATATTAGAGATGAGTCAATCTACTCAAGGGGAATGGAATTCACTTCACATCTTACCAAAACTTCAGTTTCATCAGAACCCACATTTTTTTGCTATTCGATTTGCTTGAATTGATCAAAATGGTGGTCTGATTCTTTCTAGGGTCAGGAAGGGTTTAAAAAAAATATACTCCCCTCATCCCTCAGCTGTCCTAGCACCACAGCACCCTGTCCAATCCTCTACTGGTTTGCCACTTCTTGTCTTTTCTTCTGTTTTCACTCTTTGGTACCTCCAGTGCTCCATGACACCATCATGACGATGCATGGACCTTAGTCGGCACTAGAGTCACCAAAGACTATATAAGTCTGAGGACCGAAGAAAACAATGTAGCGGAAGACCAAGTGGGAAGCTGTCGTGACAGGACACGTGGGGGGGAGGGGACTCATTTTTACATTTTAACTCCTTCATTTATTATGCTATGACATTTGGAGAAACCACATAGCATAGTTTTATCCTCTTAACCTCTTCATGACCTTGGGATTTTCCGTTTTTCCGTGTTGGTTTTTTGCTCCCCTCCATCCCAGAGCAATAACTTTTTCCGTCAATATGGCCATGTGAGGGCTTATTTTTTGTGAAACGAGTTGTACTTTTGAACGACATCATTGGTTTACCATGTCGTGTACTAGAAAACAGGAAAAAAATTCCAAGTGCGGTGAAATTGCAAAAAAAGTGCAATCCCACACTTGGTTTTTGTTTGGCTTTTTTACTAGGTTCACTAAATGCTAAAACTGACCTGCCATTATGATTCTCCACGTCATTACGAGTTCATAGACACCAAACATGTCTAGGTTCTCTTTTATCTAAGTGGTGAAAAAAAATTCCAAACTTTGCTGAAAAAAAAAATTGCGCCATTTTCAGATACCCGTAGCGTCTCCATTTTTCATGATCAGGGGTCAGTTGAGGGCTTATTTTTTGCATGCCGAGCTGGTGTTTTTAATGATACCATTTTGGTGCAGATACGTTCTTTTGATCACCCGTTATTGCATTTTAATGCAATGTCACGGCGACCAAAAAAACGTAATTCTGGCGTTTCGGATTTTTTTCTCATTACGCCGTTTAGCGATCAGGTTAATGCTTTTTTTTATTGATAGATCGGGCGATTCTGAACGCGGCGATACCAAATATATATAGGTCTGATTTTTTTTTTTATTGATTTATTTTGATTGGGGCGAAAGGGGGGTGATTTAAACTTTTATGTTTTTTTTATTTTATTCACATTTTTTTAACTTTTTTTTTTTACTTTTGCCATGATTCAATAGCCTCTATGGGGGGCTAGAAGCAGGCACAGCACGATCGGCTCTGCTACATAACAGCGATCATCAGATCGCTGCTATGCAGCAGAAAATCAGGTGTGCTGTGAGCGCCGACCACAGGGTGGCGCTCACAGCTACCGGCGATCAGTAACCATAGAGGTCTCAAGGACCTCTATGGTTACAATACTGAAGCATCGCCGACCCCCGATCATGTGACGGGGGCCGGCGATGACGTCATTTTCGGCCACCCGGCCGGATGCGGTAGTTAACCCTGCTGTTCTGTTCGGGTCATAGTGACCCGAACAGACTTTTTGCGGCCCTGTAGATTTTTTTCTGTAAGTCTCTAAAACTTGAGACTCCTTGACTTTTCCTCATTTGGGGGGACCTACATATGAGTATATATATATATTTTTTTTTTCGTTTACTTTTTGCTACACGAAAAAAGTTACACTAGTTCTGTTCGGGTCATAGTGACCCGGCATCGTTTTTTACAGCTGTGAGGCCATATTTTCAGTGAAATAAAGGAGTTATAACCTCAGTTGGGTCTATTTATTGCATCTACTATTGTATATCAATTGATTTATTTCCTAAATTATTTCAATGGGGTCGTACACGCGCTTTACCGGGGGTATGCATTGAGATCTGCGCACCATAAAAATGGCTTTATATTGATTATTTTTGGTGCACAGTCTATTCTAAAATGTAGAGTGCATCTGGAGAGATCACTAGGTGTGCACTACACGTGTATATTATGCGCAGAACGGACTGCTCAGAACGCGCTGTCTAACATGTTTTGTTTTGTAAAGCTGAGCTGTAAAGTGTTGCAAATATTTTTTTTTGCTAAGTAAGTCTGTCTTCCTGGCTTATCTGCTTGTGTACAGAAGGGTGGGTTCTTATCTTCTCTGATTTTTTATCAGTACATATGCTAGCACAGACATTTTACCTTTCGGTTTCTTTGAAAAGCAGCTGTGTACAGACCTCTGTTCCAGGATCTCTGTTCCAGGCAGCATCTTTCATATTCATGCAATAGAAAATCAAATCGGTGGCCAATGATTCTCTTTTTCAATATCCTGGATTTGTCAGCCTATAATTCTTTTGTCTTGTGGAGGGAAATAAATCCCAATTGGAACGCCAACAAACTCCATAAAAGAAGACTATTTATCGAAGAACTTGGGAAGTCACTGGTTCAACCTTATATTGAGAACAGAAATGTTACACCAAGAACAGAAGCAGCGGCAGCCCTGGTACAAAGCGTCCGTCAACATGCCCAGGACAGTGAAGCCATGACCTCCACAAGCTCTTCTACCCCCATGGCCTCTTCTGGCATCAAAAGAAAAAGATGCAGCTATTGCCCTTCATCTTGTGACAACAAGACAAGTATAACATGTTACAGCTGTAAAGCATTTATATGCAAACAACATGTGTATTGTCTTGCATGCAAGAAATCGTAAATTTATCTGATCATATGTAAGTATATTCACATTGTAATGTTTATTATCTTTAATTTTTTATCACAAAATGTTTGATTTGATTTTTTTTTTTGTTTTTTTTTTACAAAATGTGTAGTTTTCTATTTTCGTTTTTCTCATTGATCTGTTTTTTTCTGAATAAACAAAAAAAAAAATAATTTCTGTTTCATTTTTCTTTTTTTTACTACCAAACATGTTCACAAACAGTCTAGTAAGCAAAAAGTTATAAAAAAAAATGAGTTAGAGTGTCTAAAATCAAGGTTTAATAAGCCGGGTCATAGTGACCCGAACAGAACTAGTGTATAGTAAATGCGAACAGAACAGCAGGGTTAAATGCCGCTGTCTGCGTTTGACAGCGGCATTTTAACTAGTTAATAGCGGCGGGTGAATCGCAATTTCACCCGCCGCTATTGCGGGCACATGTCAGTTGTTCAAAACAGCTGACATGTCCCGGCTTTGATGCGGGCTCACCGCGGAGCCCTGCATCAAAGCAGGGGACCTGACGTCGGACGTACTATCCGACGTCAGGAAGGGGTTAATTGATTTATTTTGAATGGGACGAAAGGGGGGTGATTTAAACTTTTATTTTTTTATTTTTATCTATTGCGGGCACATGTCAGCTGTTCAAAACCGGCTCACCGCCGGAGCCCGCATCAAAGTGGGGCTTCTGACCTCGGACGTACTATCCCATCCGAGGTCAGAAAGGGGTTAATATATAGTAGTCATCATTTTGTCTTCTACCCAGTTAATTATTCTCTTTTCTGTGTTTCTTCTGTTCTCTGTGATTTTCTGTGGCTATTCTTCTGTTTAGTGTCGTTAGCACTGCAGCACTGGAGTCCTGGGTTCAAATCCCACCAAGGACAACATCTGCAAGGAGTTTGTATGTTCTCCCCATGTTTTCTTGGGTTTCCTCTGAGCTCTCCGGTTTTCTCCCACACTCCAAAGACATACAGATGGGGAATCTAGATTGTGAGCCCCATTGGGGATAGTGATGATAATGTATGTAAAGGGCTGCAGAATAAGATAGCACTATGTAAGCAAAGCATAATAAACAATAAATACATGATATCACGTGATTAAAAACTATGCACAAATAGGAGGTCTCTTTTCCCTGTCTGAGTCATGAGTCATCACTAGTGTTGAGCGATACCGTCCGATACTTGAAAGTATCGGTATCGGAAAGTATCGGCCGATACCGGCAAAGTATTGGATCTAATCCGATACCGATACCCGATACCAATACAAGTCAATGGGATTCAAGTATCGGACGGTATCCCTGATGGTTGCCAGGGTCTGAAGGAGAGGAAACTCTCCTTCAGGCCCTGGGATCCATATTAATGTGTAAAATAAAGAATTAAAATAAAAAATATTGATATACTCACGCTCGGACGCAGCCTGCACCTTACCGAGGGAACCGGCAGCCTTCTTTGCTTAAAATGCGCGCGTTTACTGCCTTCCGTGACGTCACGGCTTCTGATTGGTCGCGTGCCGCCCATGTGGCCGCGACGCGACCAATCACAGCAAGCCGTGACGTAATTTTCAGGTCCTGGATGCCTAATTCTAGGCATTCAGGATTTTAAAATTACGTTCCGGCTTGTGATTGGTCGCGTCGCGGTCACATGGGCGACGCGACCAATCACAAGCCGTGATGTCACGGGAGGCAGGAAACGCGCGCATTTTAAAATTACGTCACGGCTTGTGATTGGTTGCGTGCCGCCCATGTGGCCGCGACGCGACCAATCACAGCAAGCCGTGACGTAATTTCAGGTCCTGAATGCAGAAATAGGCAGGATAAAAACTTTGATGGGAGTTTGTTTTTAATAGGGTAGTGCGCTGCGGGTCTCTTGGCAATTACTACATCTGTAAGTCCTTGAATAATAAAAAAAGTAGTGAGTGACTCATAGATAGAGTCTTAATGAGGGTTTAAATAGAGAAATATGGGGACAGAAGATGGAGACACGTCTGGCTCTGTGCAGGTAAATTGTCTAGCGTGACAATCCGGCACAACACCTCATTAATTGTGGCCCATTTTGTAGTATCATAGGGTTGACAAAACCTTAATACTTTGCTCCATGAGTGGCCTGTACACTGTATGCTGCAGTTTTCTCGGGCATTAAAAGCGAATACACTCTGAACAATGTAAACAATCCAACATCCGGGATGCTAATTCTGACATTGCACAGTGGACTAATATACAAAGTTTCCTGTGTGAATAGTAACTGTTTTGATTGTTGGTTTGCATTTTCTTATGTTACAAGGCAGAGCCGGAAATTTTTCCCATTCAAAGCGAAACAAAACAAATGTGACTCAATTTACATCAGCCTGAATCATTAACAAGCAGAGAATGTGCAGAAATGATTTATTCCAAACATGTCACCTGCAATCAGCTATTCCGACAATTTATACTGTTATACAGGGATCTAAGAAATGAGACATGTGAGATTTATGAAAATATGACATTGTATCCACATTCCTTATTGGAGGATTACACCTGCAGCCTCAGTGCCAGACATACACTTTTTCATACAGAACTGCAATATAACAGTAGAATAAATAGCTCTTTAATATATTTTATTCATACGGTCATAGTCCATTTCTATGATCCTTGGTCTTGACTTATTGCGGTGCAGGACTAGTCTCATCTCTAGCTGTGGTCCCTGGATGGCTCTTCCCAGGAAGCAAGAGACCTTTTAACCATCACTATTGGTGCTAGGAAAAGTTGGCCAGGGTTGACTAGTCTTATCTCCATCTATGATCCCTGGACAGATTTTTAAACTATATTATGTCTGAAACCCCAAAGGAAAATATACTTAGCTGCAACCCTGCAGGCAGGCTCTGATTCATGCTCACTGTGGTTCGGGCAGCATGAATCTGGTGACAGATTCCCTTTAAAGAAGGTTTTTCATAAAGGCAACCAATATCTATACGCTTTACAATATTTGGATGCCATGCTCCCAGCTTGAAACGCTCCTCTATGAGCCACTTTGGAGACCTTGGAGGACCAAGGGCATCTACTCATTTTACTGACAGCCATTCGGAAGCAATCATGGGTTTCCACAGCACTATGGTGAAATCGTGACATTCAGTTAAGTCAACCAACGAAAGTTGAAAATAATACATTATTAAAGTAAATATGAGGATTGGAATACTAATATAGTCAAAGTTACTGTTTTAGTGATGATTTAATCAAACACGTTGGTTATCACTGTTGCTTTGCCAATGTAGGTTTTAATCCCAACAAGAACAACATCTGCAAGGAGTTTTGCATGTTCTCCCCCTATTTGAGGGCATTTCCTCCAGTTACTCCGGTTTCCTACCACACTCCGGATATATTGTTATGGCGCTGGCGTACACAGACCAAAAATTGCCCTGTGCAAGAATAGTATAGTCATAAAGCTCATTATATATATGTATATATACACACATTATCTCCCCAGCAAAGCCTAAAAAGCCTAAAAAATTCAGTTGCTGTATTTTAACGATTTTTTTTTGCATTTGTCTCTTTACCCTTATAGACATACATGATCTATCTAGATTTTCCCATAAGGTGAATCAGAGTTTGTTCAGATAAAATCTTGAGCACTTTACGTGCGTGGAATCCAAGCTCAGGATCACATATCTTTACTCCCATATCTGTACATATCACTTTTATAGAACTTGCTAAGGAAGCCTCGATGCTGAAACCTGAAGCTTACTATCACATATCTCTACTACCATCTCTTAAGAAAAGCACACACAAAACACTGTAAGCTACAGCACTGCATGAAAGAACATGGAAAAATTGTGCAAGTAGATATCACACTGGGCTTAAAAGAAGAACCCTACAAAAGGATAAGGTGACATATACTGTCTATTAAAGATAATACAAGTCAGTAGTAGTCGTAAGGTGCATGGTAAGAAAAAGTCCATTGTTAATACAAATAAAATGTTTGAAGCGCCGCTCCAGTGTTTTGTTTTTTTCTTCAGCACTGGAGTGGTGCATTAAATGTAAGCCTCCGATCCCGTGGCGCCATCTCGTGACAGTAGCTCCTCACTGGCAGAAGTCAGAAGCTACATCACAAGCTCTCAATACAAGTCTATGAGAGCCAGAATGAGGACAGAACGAGGCTCTCATAGATTTGTATTGAAAAGTGACCTCCGTGCAGCTCCATGAAACACTGTGTTCTAACACTGAAAACACTGAGAGAACATGTACATGTTTCATGGACGTCTTAGGCCCCTTTCACACATCAGTTTTTTGCCATCAGTCACAATCCATTGGCTCAATGGATCCGTTGCAGATTGTGAAAAACTGATGCGATGGATTCGTTTTTTCGACTGATTCAACTAGCTGATCTGGCTAATTGGATCCAAAATAAATCGGAGCATGCTCAGTTAAAAAAAAATGGAATCCTTCGCCGGATTCCGTCATTTGAAAGGTCCGCCGCCCATAGGCTCCCATTCGAGCAAACGAAGGATGGCGATGGATCCGGCAAACTGATAGCAAAATACTGATGTGTGAAAGGGGCCTTAATGAGGCCTTGACCATGCCTCCAACAATCAGGTGAAATGATCTTTTGTCATGGTAAGCAGAACTTGCACTGAGAAGAGCTATGGCAGCCCATGGGCACTGAGCGGTGCAGTACAGATCGCTCAGCGAGCATCGTTTACTTTGGTCTGCCTTCATAAACAGGCATGTATACGACCACCAATCAGTTTACAGATTTCTGGCAGCACGCTACGACCATGTAAACTGACATCCTTTTATTCGATATTGTCATATGACATGATGTAGTCTACTACACTATATATCACCTTTTATTTTTTGTTATACAAATGTATTCTGACCTGATGAAGGCCAAATTGACACTCCATGTTTAGCTGCGCATTGGCAGTTTTCCAAGAGTACAGTGTAAGCATATCATTAGTAACTTGTAAAGAAAACAATGTCAAGTCCCACAGCAATGGGGTGGCATGAAGAACAAAAAAACATGTAGCAAGTATGTTGTATCTGCAATATTAATAAATCTGGTACAATTTTTTATTATTTTGCTGTATTTTAAAATGCTGCATTTTAGGTTACGTGCCCTTACTGTATTTTCGGACCAAGTGTGATCTAACAAAACACTGGATAGCACTCAGCCCACTGCTATATTATGGGGCCATATACGGTTGATTGTTTCCTCGGGCCGAGCCGCATGCCCCATTTGGATCTGATCCACAGCCGGCCCATTCATCACTGTCTATACTTAGATGGCGAACCGCAGATGTGTGCACCCAGATTTAATCTGCCTTATAGACGAGTCTAATGGAGTTTTGGGTAGCATTCCAGAAATGTCATTATTTTCTGATTGTTATTGGCGCACGTGCAGATATGTGCACACATATGTTCAGGTATATATCTATGGGATCAGTAATTTTAGCATGTCACCCTGATCAAATATTACTGATAAATGGAAAGCTTCCTGAAAACAACTTACGGTATATATCACAGTTGTCCCAGCTGGGAAATAAGTGTGAAAGTTGCAGCAAAGCAATGTCTGCAGTGAAGTGGGTCAGACTGAAGGCATGCTATATAAATGTGGTTAATAATTATGTCACCTACACAGCATTGCAAAATTGCCACCTGAATCTTCCAATGACAACACTATAAAAAGAGGTTTCTTTAGACTGCCATGCTCGCTTGATTTATGGATATGGCCACTGATTTTCATTGAATAAGGTAATCAAATTACCTCTGCTAGGTTAGGAATTCCTAGGCCGTAGAAGTGATTGATTGTTCAATTTCTGAATATTATCATCCTCCCATATGTTTTAATGCCTGCAAACCTGTACAAAAATGGTACGGCTAATAAATATAAAGGCCGTTTCCTTGCAGTTGTACGGCACCGAGAGGGATTTTGTATTTCACACTTGTCTGTTTGCCCTAATAAAAGTGAACAAACTATCTGCAAGGAAACTTGTCATGCTGGGATGGAACGCGTAAAATGTTGTGCTAAATAAAGCGGATGTCAGAGTCACAGAACAAGGGCAGGAGCTGCTGGAGATCCGCAGGCAGGTTATCTGGATACAAGCCGTGTACATATGGACTAAACTGCGGGATATTAGCTCCAGCTACATGGGAGAGTATGTTTAGATTTTTTCCTATATAAAGATGTAAGAAGTTGTAGTCTGTATTCACTACTAGAAATTAGCCAAGTTTTTATTTGACCTTCTGAGACTTTAAAAGCGACATATTTGCTCACTCAGCAATAGGGCCGACTGTCACTACCGAGGGCACTGTTACAGATGGTGACTGATCCTACGCCGGCGCCATCCCCATGACTGAATCCCAAATGACGGGGAATAGAATTAATTTCCTCCTGGCAGCGGGGCTCTAAAGTGCGGGCACCGGGCAGGTTCTGGACGCTTTTAACCTGCAGGTTAACCCCATATCTGCACAATATAGCATCCTTCACATGACAGGTTCCTTTTAAATGAGACACGTTCTTGCACTGAAAGAGATATTCTGGACTTGGCAAATAAATACTATTTTTTAATGAAAAATTTTCATTGCATTTGACAATGGATAAGGCCATTAACCTGTAGATTAACGTTAGGAGGGTGCTGGGTTTGCTGTACTAAAATTACAGCACCTGGAAGAAAATGAACTTATTCCTCTTGGGTCCCGCTGACATTAAGTCATACATGGCTACAGTCATCACTCACTATAGTATGAGCAGGAGCTATAAGCATGTCCCGGCACTTTGACTGACAGCTGCCTCTGTATTGATGGACTGCAGAGCAGGCTGTCAGTCGAAGTGTATGGGCATGCTTAGAGCTCCTGCTCATAGAATAGAGAACAGTGGCTGTAGCCGCACCGTCATGCCTTTGCAACGAAAAGCCATCAGCTCCTGAGAAAAAGAATGTTCTTTTTATCCCAGTTGAAGGACTTTCAGTGTGGTGTCCCGGCACTTTCCTAACAATATTCAACTGCAGATTACCCCTATATCTGCTTGTTAATAACGATATCCAACAGGTATAAGATCCTTCATTGTGTATTTTCAGAGAATAAAAAAGACAGGCTGTGCAGCGTACTTCTCAAAAATGTACTGGGAAATGTCCCTGATGTATATGTCATACAAATCAATATACTTAAAGACAGAGACATACAGTCATGGTTACTTCCTTTGTGTGTATTGGAACAGCACAAAAAATGAGAAAAAAAGGCAAACTGGACATAATTTCACACAAAACCCCAAAAATGGGTTGGGTAAAAATGATGGCACCTTTCTCTAAACATGGGTAAATAATTTTGTTTCAAGCATGTGATGCTCGTTCAAACTCACCTGTGGCAAGTAACAGGTGGGCAATATAAAAATGACATCTTAAACCTGATAAAAAGGAGAAAAGTTGACTCAATCTAAGGACTTGAAAAACAAAATTGCTAACAAATATCAACAATCTCAAGGTTTTACAATTCCAACTCCAGAGATCTTGATTCCTGGGAATGGTTCCAACGTGATGGGTAGAGCAAAGAAACAGAAGACCAGGCCATAAGGTGCTTCCATTCAGATGCATCGAGGATCCAGAGGGATGAATGGAAATTTTATGTTTTACCTGATGAAGGCTAGACAGCTGAAACGCATTGTGTTTAGGTTTATTATGTCTTTAAAATTTGTCATAAGTCATCTAGCAATCCTTTTCTAGGTTTTTAAAATAAAAAATGTTCATCCATCCATACCTCTGGATCCTCGATGCCTCTGAGTCAAAGCGCCTTATAGCCCGTTCTTCTGTGTCTTTGCTCTGCAAGGCCATAGGCATATTGGGAACTATAGTCTGTATTAGGAGAACCATATCAGCGTGAAGAAGGAATATACATGGCAGAAAACCCAGAAATGGCACATTGACTAATACAGATACACCCAAGATCCTCCAAATCATTCTGTAATTATAGCCTATGGTACATTAGGCAAAAGGCAAAAGCTTTGAACATAATACTGTGGTTTCTTTGTCTGCTGACATTAAATCAAATACCTCTTAGCAAGACTATAATTTCTCAATTTAAAACCAAATGTGTTAAGTCACTTATTCTAATGATCACTAAGGCAACTGGTTATTGTAGTAAAACTAGCTCCTGGGAGAATTCATCGAGGAACTGCACAGCATGGTGCCAAAGCTATGCAATGTATAGGCTATCAAATGTCATGGAAACCACCTTAGTTCTTATTAAACTAAACTAACGTAGCATATTAATAATATATTAATTAAAATATTTAAATATAGTCACTTGAGACTTTGTTGAAAGAGATGACATATCTACATACAGTATATCAGAAGAAAAGGTAACGCTATTCCTTATATTACATTATAAAAAAAAGCTTCTTTACAATAAATCCATGACAGCGCTTGTAGAGTCAAAAGAACACTGCAGATAAATCATATTTGCTGTGCCATATACAGTATAAATAAAGGGCCGGTGTAACAGGCCAAATTAACTCCTATCCAGATTAAACCCAGGTATAGTTTTTCCCAGGCCAGAATACACCCTGGGGAATAAACGGTCTTAGGCCAAACTATACCTGGGAGTGTAAAATATCTTAGGCCAAACTATACCCCTCCAGGATACAATATACCCCTCTATTTTATGAGCCCTTGTAAAGGAGATAGATCTTAGATGCCATTTTTTAATAGCTTAAAACTAACTTACACGTACAGTAGTGGGACTGTATTTGTGGTGTTAGTCACATGATGAAGACTGATCTTACTATGTCATGTGACTGGTAACGGACAACAGTCATCATTACAACTGAGATTACACTGGTGTCCAGTAAGATAAATGCTTTTACCTTAGAATACAACTGTAACTTTGTATTATCACTTCACCGCTTTTCTCACCCTGTCTCTGATTGGTTGAAAAGTGTGCAGATCTCTTTCTATCACACTCAGACACACAGCTTCTTGTAAAGTGTAACTACTGAGAAGTGCGGTAGGATTCTTTACCTCATTATATCTTTGTAGAAGTCTAATATTTTTACTGATTGAAGTTATTCTGGTTCAAGTAATAAAAGTCTATGTATTTAGAACTTTAAGATTTAAGTCAGTTATCTTCTCACATAACTTACCTGACTAACCCGAACCCCCAATAAGGCTTCTTTCACACTTCCGTCTTCCAAATCTGCACAGGATCCGTCAAGACGTTGAAATGAAGGATCCTGTGCAGATTGTGGAAAACGTGTGCACTGGGCCCGTCTTTCTGACGGACCCGTCGAGGCTATGTGCACCTGTTGTGTATGCGTCATCGCAGCGGTTTTCCGCTGCAAAAATGCATACACAACACAAACCAGGTTAAAAAAAATTAAAAAATCGCAGTATTCTCACCTACCGAGGTCCCGCGCAGCGTCACCATGGCTCCTGGCAGCTAGCGTTCCTAGTAATACATTGCAAAATTTCGCAATGTACTACTATGAATGCTAGCTGCCAGAAGCAACGCTGCGTGGGACTCCGGTAGGTGAGGATGTTGCGATTTTTTATTTTTTTAAATATTTTTAACATTATATCTTGTTACTATTGATGCTGCATAGGCACAATCAATAGTAAAAAAGAAAGCGAGCGAGCGAGAGAGAATTTCCCTGACGGGAAATTCTTCCACACTTGCTCTCTTTGAAAAGACGAGACCCGTCACTGGATTCCTGGTTTTCACAGGCAGCGACGCATCCTGCGTCCATAGGCTTCCATTGTAGCCAGTGACGAGCAGCGCAGGATGCGTCGCTTACCAATTTTCCGATGTGCAGAAAAAACATTCCTCTGAACGTTTTCTCTGCCCGACGGACCGTTTTTTTATGCAGGATCCAGTGAAAACAGATGCCCATCCGTCACAATCCGTCGCTAATACTAGTCTATGAGAAAATGCAGGATCCTGCATTCTCAAAAATCGAAGGATTGTGACGGGAGCTGAAAGACGGAAGTGTGAAAGAGGCCTAAGGGTACCGTCACACAGTGCCATTTTCATCGCTACGACGGCACGATTCGTGACGTTGCAGCGTCGTATGATTATCGCTCCAGCGTCGTAGACTGCGGTCACACGTTGCAATACACGGTGCTGGAGCGATAATTTCATGACGTATTTGCGATGTAGAAGCCGTTGGTTACTGTGCGCACATCGTATACAACCTGTGTCACACGATGCAATCATGCCGCCACAGCGGGACACTAGACGACGAAAGAAAGTTTCAAACGATCTGCTACGACGTACGATTCTCAGCGGGGTTCCGGATCGCAGTAGCGTGTCAGATACTACGATATCGTAACGATATCGCTAGAACGTCATGAATCGTGCCGTCGTAGCGATGAAAATGGCACTGTGTGACGGTACCCTAAGACGTTGAAAAATTAAGTAATTCTTGTGTACATCACTCAACGCTGCTGATATCAAGAGGGGATACAATCTGGCATGAGATTGTATGAAATGGCCTAAGCTATAATATAACCAGTGTATAATGAAGCCTAGGCAGCTTTTACCCCGGGTATAGTCTGGACTCAGGGTATAATATGCTCTGTTATACTGTGAAGGATGTTGCATGAGATGGAGGCTATGCAAACCACTATAGCACTACCTCCTTAGACTCTGTACATTATAATATGAATATGCTTTGTTGGAGTTTTCCGTTATGATGTTACTAAACATTTTCGACCCATAAATATAATGATGGTATATACACTCACCGGCCACTTTATTAGGTACACCATGCTAGTAACGGGTTGGACCCCCTTTTGCCTTCAGAACTGCCTCAATTCTTCGTGGCATAGATTCAACAAGGTGCTGGAAGCATTCCTCAGAGATTTTGGTCCATATTGACATGATGGCATCACACAGTTGCCGCAGATTTGTCGGCTGCACATCCCAAAGATGCTCCATACAAGGCAGGATGGATCCATGCTTTCATGTTGTTTACGCCAAATTCTGACCCTACCATCCGAATGTCGCAGCAGAAATCGAGACTCATCAGACCAAGCAACGTTTTTCCAATCTTCTACTGTCCAATTTCGATGAGCTTGTACAAATTGTAGCCTCAGTTTCCTGTTCTTAGCTGAAAGGAGTGGTACCCGGTGTGGTCTTCTGCTGCTGTAGCCCATCTGCCTCAAAGTTCGACGCACTGTGCATTCAGAGATGCTCTTAGGCCTACCTTGGTTGTAACGGGTGGCGATTTGAGTCACTGTTGCCTTTCTATCAGCTCGAACCAGTCTGCCCATTCTCCTCTGACCTCTGGCATCAACAAGGCATTTCCGCCCACAGAACTGCCGCTCACTGGATTTTTTTTCTTTTTCGGACCATTCTCTGTAAACCGTAGAGATGGTTGTGCGTGAAAATCCCAGTAGATCAGCAGTTTCTGAAATACTCAGACCAGCCCTTCTGGCACCAACAACCATGCCACGTTCAAAGGCACTCAAATCATCTTTCTTCCCCATACTGATGCTCGGTTTGAACTGCAGGAGATTGTCTTGACCATGTCTACATGCCTAAATGCACTGAGTTGCCTCCATGTGATTGGCTGATTAGAAATTAAGTGTTAACAAGAAGTTGGACAGGTGTACCTAATAAAGTGGCCGGTGAGTGTATGACAGGCTAAAGGTGAAAAAAAAGCTAATGTTGGAATGAGGATCTTAGGGCTCACCAGAGAACAAGATTCTGGAGGCCCACTCTACATCTAACCAGAACATATACATAGCTAATGATGCAGATGTTACTCCAAATGTCGTCAACAAAGTTCAGTATGTTATATATGAATTCACACTTAAAAAATAGACTTTAGTGGCAGGTGGTTGGCGTCAAAGTTAGGGCCAAGTAAAACTGTCTTCCGCTAAATCTTTCAGGCAAAATTTTAATGTAAAGGTATATGTTGAGATCCATGTATGAAATGCCTCAGTTCATAGTCATCAGCTGTAGCTTGATAACAGTATTATGTTTCTAGGGTACAATAGCCCCATAACATACAGTGGGGGAAATACGTACTTGATCCCTTGCTGATTTTGTAAGTTTGAACACTGACAAGACATGAACAGTCTATAATTTTAAAGGGAACCTATCACCCCGTTTTTTTCGGTATGAGATAAAAATACTGTTAAATAGGGCCTGAGCTGTGCATTACAATAGTGTAGTTTGTGGACCCCGATTCCCCACCTATGCTGCCGAAATACGTTACCAAAGTAGTCGTTTTCGCCTGTCAATCAGGCTGGTCAGGTCGGATGGGCGTGGTTTCTTCCCCCAGATATTGCGTAGTTTTCCGTTGGTGGCGTAGTGGTGTGCGCATGTCCAAGGTCCCGAATCCTGCACAGGGGTGTGAAAATAGCAGCGATGTCCGTTAATCCATTAGTGGTCGGTGGGCGCGGCCATCTTCCTTTGGCCGCGCGTGCGCAGAAGCGGCGCTCTGCTGGCCGCGGCTTCAGGAAAATGGCCGCGGGATTCCGCGCGTGCGCAGATGGATATCGCGGCGGCCATTTTCCTGAAGCCGCGGCCAGCAGAGCGCCGCTTCTGCGCACGCGCGGCCAAAGCAAGATGGCCGCGCCCACCGATCACCAATGGAATAACGGACATCGCTGCTATTTTTACACCCCTGTGCAGGATTCGGGACCTTGGACATGCGCACACCACTACGCCACCAACGGAAAACTACGCAATATCTGGGGGAAGAAACCACGCCCATCCGACCTGACCAGCCTGATTGACAGGCGAAAACGACTACTTCCACTACGCCACCAACGGAAAACTACGCAATATCTGGGGGAAGAAACCACGCCCATCCGACCTGACCAGCCTGATTGACAGGCGAAAACGACTACTTTGGTAACGTATTTCGGCAGCATAGGTGGGGAATCGGGGTCCACAAAATACACTATTGTAATGCTCAGCTCAGGCCCTATTTAACAGTATTTTTATCTCATACCGAAAAAAACGGGGTGATAGGTTCCCTTTAAGGTTAAGGTTAATTTTAACATTGATTGAGTAGAATATCTATATACTGTGAATAAAAATGAGTGTATGTGTGTGTGTGTGTGTATGTGTGTATGTATGTGTGTGTGTGTGTGTGTATCAGCCACGCCCACTCCATGCCCTAAACAATCACTAAGCATCTTTCATTTCACCAGAGCTGTTTAAAAGAAACTGAGCTGTGATTGGTTGCTATGAGCAACAGTTTTCCCACTCCACAATACCTCAACCGACTCTGACCGGGTGGGAGAAATCTAGCACCCCTGGGAACATAAGCTCCCAGCCATTGTCTGTCCCCCCAGAAAGGAGCAGAGAGCACATGACAGAAATAAATCACCCCCTCCTCTATTACTGCCACGCTCTATTGTTACCAGCGTAGAAAATCGCATCATCAGCGGCCACACACAGAGTGACACTGCTAGGTTACATAACAGCACATCTCCAAGAACTCCCTGCTCAGCACCACCCAGCTCTGGACTATGGGATGGAGGATGTGTGATGGGTATATGGGTACTAGATTATGGGATGGAGGATGTTTGATGGGTATATGGTCACTGGACTATGGGATGGAGGATGATCATTATAATTTGTCATAACTAACCACAGTTAGCTACTATGCCCGGGCAATGCCGGGCTCTTCAGCTAGTCAAAAATAAAATCCAGAAAATCACATTGTATAAATTATACAAATGTATTTGCATTTTGCAGTGAGAAATAAGTATTTTATCCCTCTGGCAAAAAAGACTTAATACTTGGTGGCAAAACCCTTGTTGGCAAGCACAGCAGTCAGATGTTTTTTGTAGTCGATGATGAGGTTTGTGCACATTTCAGGAGGAATTTTGGTCCACTCCTCTTTGCAGATCATCTCTAAATCATTAAGATTTTGAGGCTGTCGCTTGGCAACTCGGAGCTTCATCTCACTCCATAAGTTTTGTATGGGATTAAGGTCTGGAGACTGGCTAGGTCACTCCATGACCTTAAAGTACTTCTTTTTGAGCCACTCCTTTGTTGCCTTGGCTGCATGTCTTGGGTCATTTTCTTGCTGGATGACCCAGGCACGACCCATAGACCCATTTATAATGTCCTGGCAGAGACAAGGAGGTTGTCACTCAGGATTTTACGGTTCATGGCTCCATCCATTCTCTCATTGATGCGGTGAAGTAGTCCTGTGCCCTTAGCAGAGAAACATCCTCAAAATATAATTTTTCCACCTCCATAATTGACAGTGGGGACAGTGATATTTGGGTCATAGGTAGCATTTCTCTTTCTCCAAACATGGCACGTTGCGTTAATGCCAAAGAGCTCAATTTTTGTTTAATCTGACTACAGCACCTTCTCCCAATCACTCACAGAATCATCCAGGTGTTCATTGGCAAACTTCAGATGGGCCTGCACATGTGCTTTCTTGAGCAGGGGGACCTTGCAGGCACTGCAGGATTTTAAACCTTTACAGCGTAATGTGTTACCAATGGTTTTCTTGGTGACTGTAGTCCCAGCTGCCTTGAGATTATTAATAAGTTCCCCCCGTGTAGTTTTAGGCAGATCTCTCACCTTACTCATGATCAAGGACACCCCACAAGGTGAGATTTTGCATGGTGCCCCAGATCGATGTCGATTGACAGTCATTTTGTATTTCATCTATTTTCTTACTATTGCACCAACAGTTGTCTCCTTCTCACCCAGCATCTTACTTATGGTTTTGTAACCCAGTCCAGTTTTCTGCAGGTCTATGATCTTGTCCCTGACATCCTTATAAAGCTCTTTGGTCTTGCCCATATTGTAGAGGTTAGAGTCTGACTGATTAATTGAGTCTGTGGACAGGAGTCTTTTATAAAGGTCACTGTAAGACAGCTGTCTTTAATGCAGGTGATGAGTTGATTAGGAGAATCTAACTGGTCTATAGGAGCCAGAACTCTTAATGGCTGGTAGGGGATCAAATACTTATTTCTCACTGCAAAATGCAAATACATTTATATAATTTATGCAACGTTATTTTCTGGATTTTATTTTTAATATTCTATCTCTCAATGTTAAAATTAACCTACTCTTAAAATTATACACTGTTCATGTCTTTGTCAGTGGGCAAACTTACAAAATCAGCAAGGGATCAAATACTTATTTCCCCCACTCTAGTAAGTGACGTAGCATTCCAAAAAATTTTTTGCACACTTTGCTTGCAATTAACTTATGTTATAGACCATGTATGATATATTATGGATGGACCACACACATTTGTTAGTATACCCACATACTGCAATATATTAAGAAGAATAAAACGTTGGTGAATGGAGTGCTTCTTTAAGTGAATAAAATCATATTTATAGTTATTGTAGTTGTAGATTTGTTGGGTTTATTTCGGCAACATGTGTATGACTTATTGTGAGCTCAATTCAGATATGTATTAAAGCTACATAAATTTATGCAGCAGATTTGCTGTATGTGAAAATATCCTTTTATGTTACTATTTTCAGATCAATTTGTAGTTTTGTATAAAACAAGAAACAGAAAAAAAATTGAATGTAACAAGATTGCATCAAAATACAAAGCATGAAGTAGATTTGATCATCAATATATTTACAACATGTCTACGACGTGCAATCTTTTGTAAATTATTTCTAACATTTTTGGGCAATTCAGTTTGTAGATAGTCAATTTGTGTTTGTGAATCGAGGGTGTTGTCAGAATATCTTACATGAGTTGTGGTTCCCTAGAAAGTGTGGAGTATTAATTTCAATCCCTCTTGTAGCAAACCAAAGCTCCTTTTTCTTTGTCATTATCAGCGGACATAGTAAAACAGTGGATAGGGATCTGTATATCATATTCCTCGCTACAATGGAAGATTCTAGTTGCACTCAATATGGAATATAATATAAACTTGGAGTTCCCTGCTTTCTTTCTATTATCACTGTTATTTGAGATTTACATGGGTAACATGATGCACTCTCTATATCGGTACACCCATTAAACGCTAATATGAGTATAAAACCACAGAGCATCCTCCTGATTTGTCTGCTTACGTATAACCCACAGAAATAGAAAATAGAGGAGGCACTTGCTAAAAAGTAAAATCCATCTTCTTTATTTAAATGTGTTTAAAAAAAAACAGAAAACGAGAAAAGGTAGGATGGCAGCAGCATGGACCAGCAATATATCAATGGAACCAGGGATTTCTGGTGACATCATTGTCAATGGCCAATCTAAGCGGAGTATGCCTGCCCTCATCAGATCACATATAAGAAATAACAAGAAAAAGGGCACCATGTGTGAATCAATACAAACAGCCAGACCTCCATATGTGAGTATTGCTCACCTCGGGTAGTTGTGCTGAGCACGCACAACACTGGCACAACCACAAGAATTTCCACTGAATTCCTGCTGCACCGACCATCGGCATCAAGTGCCCTAGACAGGGGGTAAACTGTATACAGTATATGCTGCGTTGCCAGGATGATACCGTGTATTTTCCTTTCCTCTCTCCTCATCAGATCACAGGCATTACACAGTTACTGGCTGGGAATCCCTGGTCCCATTGACGCTTGGCCAAGCCATGCTACCTGCTATCATCTCACCAACCTTTCGGTTTTTTTTACATCTACAATTCAATAAAGAATATGAAATTTTTCTTTTGTTGAGAGCCTCTGCTCTTTGCTATTTTTACAGATTTGCATTTAATCTTGATTGCACGTTAGAGCACCACCGTTTTTCCTGGCAGCGTTGTGTTTCCTTCACAACGAACGGTCTAGTATAGTAGCCATATAGAAGATAGTACCAAGCCGGATGTTCTCTATCCCCTACCGAGCTCATGTATTATGACTGAATATTGGTTGTGTGTGAGTGAGCACCAGTATAAGCTATTAGAGCTCATTTGACCATATAATGAATAGTGGAGCGGTCTTCAGGAGTCCAACTTAGGTTATCCATGGTTGCCAACTGTTGAAGATTTTCCAGGACTCCTAGGCTGAAAGGGACCAGGTTTATTCCAGATGTGGGTGTTTATAGGAGCGATTGGGGTTACTGGGAGAGGAAGGGCTGTCAGGACTAAACAACCCAGAAATATTGCCAACTATGTAAATCCCTTCAATAACAAGTAGGCTCCGAGAAACAGTTTATGCCCATGCCTATATTATGGCTCTGTGTAGGAATTGTACAGTATATTTTCTGCCCCGATAGACGCCACTTCACCACAGATAGAGAAAACACCACCCCACCACCACTCTAGAACTATGGTGGATTGCTATTCCTACAAGAGAGGAGGCCATAAGCGTCTTCTACCACAATGTGTATGTAGTATTCACATAAAGGCTATACGTATAATAAAGAGCATCAGATACATTATGTAACATAAAGAAGTAATCATCAGATACTCTGGCTATAGAATAAATAGGGTAATACATTTTATGCATAACTAAAATTAATAGAGCAAATGCACCATAAAGAATAGTTATAGTTCCCCTATCTTACACATATATCATGCTGCTGCAGGATAGTTCGGTAAATGACATATATAATCATATAGCTACAGTACATTTTTCTGTGTGGGAATTTAGATCAGTGTCACTGTGTATCAGCGTTAACAGTATGCCAGTCCTGCACTAAAGCAAAGCATGATGGAAAATTGTATTCCACTAAATCAATGAGGAAACAGCAGTTGTTTTGACAACATAATTATGGAAAGTCTCATTCTGTCTTCTTATTACATACATGTCATCAGCCAGGCGTACCATATATGCTTTCAATTAAATCATTTACTTCTGGCTATAACTAAGAGCTCAGCAGACGACAAAGAAAGGAATAGAAAAGAACAAAAACTAATTGTTAACCCTATCACATATAGAGTCGTTTTGATCACATTTAAAACTATGTTTGAGATTTTGCAGTGCCTGTAAATGGAATTCAATATAATTGCTTGGAAAACAGAAAAAAAACATATGGTAAACCAAGTAGAAGAAGGTGGCATCAGCATCCAAGAATGATCGACTTGCTTTACTATGGCATCATTATTTCAGAAAGAGGAGCATTTGGGAGACCATAATAAAGCAAGTTGTTCATTTTTGGATGCTTAAGCCACCTTCAACTACTTGGATTTTGCTTGGGGAAAGGGATCGTTCTATGTCTGTTGTTCATACATGCACATGGAATTGAAGCTTGATGCTGTTTCAACATCATTATTATATGAAAATAGACATAAGCCCCTCAAGTTCTGACAAATATCCTAAAACATTCATTCAGATGAAGCTGTAAAGGGGTAAAATGAAATAAAGGTCTAGGGGCAAAATCTGTAATTATTCACCAACAACTGATGCTTTGTTATCAGGTTATTATAAGCCAATGTATTAGGAACAGCAGCAGGTTTTGCTTTAACGAACCAGCACTTAATATGAGCTCTGAATGTCGGGGTTTTAGTACCAATGAACTCAAATGATCAGAGACCAAACCATTGAACTATTAATTTGAAAGGGATCAAAGGACTAATGACTCTCTTTGATGGGAGTCTAAGATGTGATATGTCTGAGGCCTCTCATCCAGCCAAATCATACCTCTTGCTTTGCACTTATGATGGGCAAACACCTTGCTTTTAATTTGGATTAGTCAAAATGGTTTTCTGTTGACACAATTAGTGACTGGATCCCCTCTTCAGTCAACATTGGGGACCTAGAAAGGACTACTTGGCTGATCAGTAAGGCTGCCTTTTGGGCACAAGCAGTCGATGTGTGTGCACCAGTTTTTGTGTATATTTTACCAAATATTGTCAGAAATTCTTATGTGTGCAATAATTATGCAAAAAATGTCACTGTTTTGTTTTGCTCATCAAAAATACAAAATGAAAATATAGTCAATTTGGTGAAGGTGTGGTCTTAAAATAAATCTTTATTTAAGATATTTAAAGAAAAGCAAGAAAATGGCTTACACCACGCAGAGATTTAGTTTTCTAGGTTTCAGATAGCATATATAGTAAAATACTGTATGTATGTATATATAAATCTCAGAAATATATATATATATAACATATATATATATATATATATATATATATATATATATATATATATATATTTATATATATACATACAGTACAGAGCAAAAGTTTGGACACACCTTCTCATTTAAAGATTTTTCTGTATTTTTATGACTATGAAAATTGTACATTCACACTGAAGGCATCAAAACTATGAATTAACACATGTGGAATTATATACTTATCAAAAAAGTGTGAAACAACTGAAATCATGTCTTATTCTAGGTTCTTCAAAGTAGCCACCTTTTACTTTGATGACTGCTTTACACACTCTTGGTGAGCTTCATGAGATAGTCACCGGGAATGGTTTTCACCTCACAGGTGTGCCCTGTCAGGTTTAGTAAGTGGGATTTCTTGTCTTATAAATGGGGTTGGGACCATAAGTTGTGTTGAGCAGAAGTCTGGTGGATACACAGCTGATAGTCCTACTGAATAGACTGTTAGAATTTGTGTTATGGTAAGAAAAAAGCAGCTAAGTAAAGAAAAATTGGGAAAACTTTGAAAGTGTCCCCAAGTGCAGTGGCAAAAACCATCAAGCGCTACAAAGAAACTGGCTCACATGAGGACCGCCCCAGGAAAGGAAGACCAAGAGTCACCTCTGCTTTTGAGGATAAGTTTATCCGAGTCACCAGCCTCAGAAATCGCAAGTTAACAGCAGCTCAGATTAGAGACCAGGTCAATGCCACACAGAGTTCTAGCAGCAGACACATCTCTACAACAACTGTTAAGAGGAGACTTTGTGCAGCAGGCCTTCATGGTAAAACAGCTGCTAGGAAACCACTGCTAAGGACAGGCAACAAGCAGAAGAGACTTGTTTGGGCTAAAGAACACAAGGAATGGACATTAGACCAGTGGAAATCTGTGCTTTGGTCTGATGAGTCCAAATTTGAGATCTTTGGTTCCAACCACCGTGTCTTTGTGCGCCGCAGAAAAGGTGAAGAGATAGACTCTACATGCCTGGTTCCCACCGTGAAGCATGGAGGAGGAGGTGTGATGGTGTGGGGGTGCTTTGCTGGTGACACTGTTGGGGATTTATTCAAAATTGAAGGCATACTGAACCAGCATGGCTACCACAGCATCTTGCAGCGGCATGCTATTCCATCCGGTTTGTGTTTAGTTGGACCACCATTTATTTTTCAACAGGACAATGACCCCAAACACACCTCCAGGCTGTGTAAGAGCTATTTGACCAAGAAGGAGAGTGATTGAGTGCTACGCCAGATGACCTGGCCTCCACAGTCACCAGACCTGAACCCAATCGAGATGGTTTGGGGTGAGCTGGACCGCAGAGTGAAGGCAAAAGGGCCAACAAGTGCTAAGCATCTCTGGGAACTCCTTCAAGATTGTTGGAAGACCATTCCCGGTGACTACCTCTTGAAGCTCATCAAGAGAATGCCAAGAGTGTGCAAAGCAGTCATCAAAGCAATAGGTGGCTACTTTGAAGAACCTAGAATATAAGACATAATTTCAGTTGTTTCACACTTTTTTGTTAAGTATATAATTCCACATGTGTTAATTCATAGTTTTGATGCCTTCAGTGTGAATTTACAATTTTCATAGTCATGAAAATACAGAAAAGTCTTTAAATGAGAAGGTGTGTCCAAACTTTTGGTCTGTACTGTATATATATATAAATTTAGGAGCTGTTTGGAGTTAACGTATAAACTATTGATTTTGCGATAGTTCATATATACAACAAAACAGTTGCTAAAAAATACAATTTGTAATGCATACAACAAAGTAACATCAATGAAAATGTAAAGAAAAATTAGATATAGCTGGTAAAAAATATTTTTAAAAAAGCAAATAAGCCTGTAGCTGGTCAATAAGGTGCAAAAGACTTGATCATTAAGAGGATAAAAAGGTGTCTAACTTCTCTAACATGCTACCAAGAACAAGGCCAATAGTGTTACATTTACAGAAGTTTTTCTAATGTGGGAATTTCTGTATAACTGGAGGGCGCTTCATAGTACATTCCTATTCACCCACCTGTCAGAAGACAGATTTGTGCTATTCGCAACTAAATAATTCATTCCTATACATTGCAAGAAAAGATGAAAATGTTAGATAATGTTGTTGATGCCTCAAACTATTATGAAGATGTTGGATAACGCTTGACTTGGAGCTTGTTACCATGAATAACCTCAGAGCAAATTTCTAGTATTCAATTCAGGTGTGACTGCGATTAACCCAAATATTTGTCTTCTCACCCTCCCCAATATGACACTTATAGGGGTGCAGGAATCTGAGCTGAGTTGATTGCAGGGCCAATCAAAAAATCCTTTGCTGTTTTTGGACAAAAGGTTAAGTTCTCATGATGAGCTTTCGGCATGTTCTTCACACTGTATATTTTACCCCCCTGCACTTACAGCAAAGTGGATGTGTTTTATAGAAATCTAATGCCACTGTTTTTTTCTGTGCAACAACAGTCTCTGAGATTTATTTGTGGATTTTCCCTACAGTATTGCATTAGAGGTAGAAAATCTGCAGGTAAGAAACGCATGTAATCCGCACATGACTGTATCACCAGAATGTTGTCAAAGCCAAATAGCCGGAAGTATCAAAAACAAAGCAGCTTTTTTAAATACATAACATACCAAAAAAAAAAAATTGCAGCGTCAAAAACATGATAAAAATGCATGTAAAAAGTGACCAATAAAAATTCAAAAAATGCTTGTGATGAGAATCAAGTATCTAGTATGCCATCATTGCTTTTGGAAACAAAAAAATACACTTTTATTTAATTTTAAACAATCTAAGAATTAAAAAATAGTTTTTCTCGCTCTGCGTTTAAGGTCTTGAAAGCGTTTCCTGTAAAATT
The DNA here is from genome assembly GCF_051348905.1 of Ranitomeya variabilis. NCBI lineage: Eukaryota > Metazoa > Chordata > Amphibia > Anura > Dendrobatidae > Ranitomeya > Ranitomeya variabilis. The sequence goes on from NC_135238.1 coordinate 82,078,200, forward strand.
TTATTGAATATCTGTATTGGTGCCCTCTGGTGTTCATTTGATTCCTTACCGCAAAGGCCATTTCATGTGTTCAGTACTTATGAGAAGCCATGTCTAGTGGTGGTCCGAAAATCAGTTGTACATGGGCCGTGAAAGATAAATATGTGAAACTGGACTAAGAAATGAAAGAAATACATAGCTGAAATAAGATGTGCGAAATTGGACTTAGGGGTTTTCCCACAAACAGTTCATTTTAATCAATAGATTTTGGAATAACAATAATTTCCACACTTGGATGTGTTTAAATAAAATGTTCCTGTGCTGAGATAATCTTATAAATGTGCCCCTGCTGTGTACTGTGTAATGGCTGTGTCTGACTGTGCAGGAACATGGTCTGATCATACCACAGCTCCTAGGTGGGGGAGGAAGCAAAAGAATATATAGACAGAACAGCACAGGATCACAGCTCCTGGGCAGGGGAGGAAGCAAAGGAGTATACAGACAGGATAGCATGGGATCACAGCTCCTGGGCAGGGGAGGGATGCAAAAAAGTGTATATAGACAGAACAGCAGTGGGTCACAACTGATTTTTTTGTGTAAGACAAATAATTTCCCAGTCAGTTTTTAAGCAATATTTTACCTCAAAGAAAGAATTTGCTATGATCCCATGCGGTAATGTCTATATACTCTCCCCTGACCAGGAGCTGTGATCCCATGCTGTCCTGTCTGTATATTCTTTTGCTTCCTCCCCCACCTAGGAGCTGTGGTATGATCAGACAATGTTCCTGCATGGTCAGACACAGGTCTGTGGTTTAATCTATTTTTTGTTTGGCTAAATGATTTTTGAGGTGAAAGTTGATATTATTCCGTACTGCCAGGAGGTCTAGGATCGTACATCTTGAGGTGTGCGGCAGTCCTGTTTATAGGAATCTCATGATTGTGAGGTCTTTAGCAGTTCGGTTGATTGGTATTTCTATATTTTGGCATTTCCCTTCTTGAAAGGTGATATACTGTTTGTTCTTTATGTGTATTTTTTTCAGGCACTCTATTTTAACGAGTTTATTAAAAGTTAATTTTTAATCAAATAATCACATCCTGCTTTTCATACTATATTTGATTGGTGGTCACAGCTTTCTATATTTATGGTAAGACACAGCCATTACACAGTACACAGCAGGGGCACATTTATAAGATTATCTCAGCACTGGAACATTTTATTTAAACACATCCAATTGTGGAAATTATTATTATTCAAAGATCTATGGATTAAAATGTACTTTGTTGACAGGAAAACCCATTTAAACTTAGTGAAGCGAATAATGGATTTGTATAGTGTTATAGTGTACACATGACATAAAATAGATTAGTATGGTGTCAAATATACTGTGTGTTGGGGGACACTCGCTTAGCAACAGGACTCAGTCACACAGGTACGTTTTTCTCACAAAAACAGTCCATGCGCTTTACTTTGCAGTCATAAACCGGGTTATGCACAGTTCACTGTAAACTTCATAGAACACAATAGGCACCAACCGGTGACATTAATTTGCAGTTTTAACTCAGATATTTCATATACGGCGTTAACTCAAAGATACTAAACATGCTGGACCTCTCACTTCATCCAGATACTATGGGTGACCGTACACGAAACAGTTCATCAATGTACATGGAACACAACAAGCACCAACAGTCTGTTCCACTGGCAGATACTTATCTGCCGCTATGATAGCCCCTTCCCGGATGTTACCTTTCTGGAGCTCCTGCTCCACATGCTGACCTCCTGTCAGTCCTCTTTCCTCCAGGGAAACTGCCGAGCTGGGATCACCAACTTGCCTGGCAGGCACACATCAGTTAGTCCAGATCCTCAGATGGGCTGTAGCTCCCCCAATGCAATGCCGTTGCTGACTCTGCATACACTCCTTCCCATGTGCTCTTCAGGAAGTCCTACTCCCAGGACTCCCAACACAGGTTGCGCTGTTCAGGAAGTCCTACTCCCAGGACTTCCAACACAGGCAACTGCGTGTGCTGTTCAGGACATCCATCCCCACCTGGGACCGTCCAGCACACAAGTCTCTAAGTTTGCTGATCAGGGATCCGATCCTACTCCCAGGATCTCCCAACACACTAGTCTTCAGATCCACGGCCTCACAGTGCGCTATTCAGGGATCCAGTCCACATACAGGACCTCCCAACACACAAGCCATCCAGGATCTCACACTCTCCATTACAGAGAACATTCAGGTCCATACACAGGAACCACTACCGACCATGTGACGACATCATGATCACATTATGTAGTTGTAACCACTCCCATAGATGGGAGGTGTGTGTGGCTAGTTTGACCCACACAGCTCTCATAACTAGCCCCGTAAGCCTCCCTTCACAATTATAAAAACACTGGTGGGACTACAGGTCCAATAACAACAGCATTAATTCAGGCTTACAGCGCAGACTCCCTCTGTGACACATATCAGCCATTTACAACTCTGCCAGTCACTGTTTCACCATCATTATAACCACAGATATGACTCCATGCACATCCCGAAGAGCACACACAGAACCCCCTAGCTGTAAAAGGGGTCACTGCATCACAATATATATATATATATATATATATATATATATATATATATACAGTGGGGCAAAAAAGTATTTAGTCAGTCAGCAATAGTGCAAGTTCCACCACTTAAAAAGATGAGAGGCGTCTGTAATTTACATCATAGGTAGACCTCAACTATGGGAGACAAACTGAGAAAAAAAAATCCAGAAAACCACATTGTCTGTTTTTTTATCATTTTATTTGCATATTATGGTGGCAAATAAGTATTTGGTCAGAAACAAACAATCAAGATTTCTGGCTCTCACAGACCTGTAACTTCTTCTTTAAGAGTCTACTCTTTCCTCCACTCATTACCTGTAGTAATGGCACCTGTTTAAACTTGTTATCAGTATAAAAAGACACCTGTGCACACCCTCAAACAGTCTGACTCCAAACTCCATTATGGTGAAGACCAAAGAGCTGTCAAAGGACACCAGAAACAAAATTGTAGCCCTGCACCAGGCTGGGAAGACTGAATCTGCAATAGCCAACCAGCTTGGAGTGAAGAAATCAACAGTGGGAGCAATAATTAGAAAATGGAAGACATTCAAGACCACTGATAATCTCCCTCGATCTGGGGCTCCACGCAAAATCCCACCCCGTGGGGTCAGAATGATCACAAGAACGGTGAGCAAAAATCCCAGAACCACGCGGGGGGACCTAGTGAATGAACTGCAGAGAGCTGGGACCAATGTAACAAGGCCTACCATAAGTAACACACTACGCCACCATGGACTCAGATCCTGCAGTGCCAGACGTGTCCCACTGCTTAAGCCAGTACATGTTCGGGCCCGTCTGAAGTTTGCTAGAGAGCATTTGGATGATCCAGAGGAGTTTTGGGAGAATGTCCTATGGTCTGATGAAACCAAACTGGAACTGTTTGGTAGAAACACAACTTGTCGTGTTTGGAGGAAAAAGAATACTGAGTTGCATCCATCCAACACCATACCTACTGTAAAGCATGGTGGTGGAAACATCATGCTTTGGGGCTGTTTCTCTGCAAAGGGGCCAGGACGACTGATCCGGGTACATGAAAGAATGAATGGGGCCATGTATCGTGAGATTTTGAGTGCAAACCTCCTTCCATCAGCAAGGGCATTGAAGATGAAACGTGGCTGGGTCTTTCAACATGACAATGATCCAAAGCACACCACCAGGGCAACGAAGGAGTGGCTTCATAAGAAGCATTTTAAGGTCCTGGAGTGGCCTAGCCAGTCTCCAGATCTCAACCCTATAGAAAACCTTTGGAGGGAGTTGAAAGTCCGTGTTGCCAAGCGAAAAGCCAAAAACATCACTGCTCTAGAGGAGATCTGCATGGAAGAATGGGCCAACATACCAACAACAGTGTGTGGTAACCTTGTGAAGACTTACAGAAAACGTTTGACCTCTGTCATTGCCAACAAAGGATATATTACAAAGTATTGAGATTAAATTTTGTTTCTGACCAAATACTTATTTGCCACCATAATATGCAAATAAAATGATAAAAAAACAGACAATGTGATTTTCTGGATTTTTTTTTCTCAGTTTGTCTCCCATAGTTGAGGTCTACCTATGATGTAAATTACAGACGCCTCTCATCTTTTTAAGTGGTGGAACTTGCACTATTGCTGACTGACTAAATACTTTTTTGCCCCACTGTACATATATATATATACTGTATATGATAAGTTTTTGATACTCTACCGATTTTGCAAAAAAAAAATAGAAATCAAATTGTAATTATTAATTTGCATTTTATTGCAAAAAATAAGTATTTGATACAATAGAAAAACAGGACTTAATAATAGGTCCAGAAACCTTTGTTTGCTTTATGGATCTCCACCATTTTGAGGGCGCTAGGCAGCTGCTTAGAAGACACCATGGCTGCTGTTTTTTTGGCACAAGGTTAGAGGAGGATGGGTATTTATAACGCTGTGAAATTTGCATCACCTGGCCTTCCCTATCGATGATAGCGAACAAGCCATAACCCTAACAGGATAATTAAGGTCTGAAACCTTGGTCAAAGTTATCTGAGCACATAAATCTCCAAAGTTACCCAAACTTTTGCATTGGCCCATTTTTCCTTTTTTACAATTTTTAAAATTAAAAACTGACAATGTGTATATATATATATATATATATATATATTTATTTTTTTTCCCTAAAATACAAGGGAAATGTGTCATCGTTAACGTTAGCCATTTTAGGGATCATTTCATCTTCAATTTGCTAAGCTGTTCACTGTTAATTTCTTCACTGTATTTAGGATACTGACATTTCTGGCACAAACAGGATATAATTTCAATGTGCAGGGGTGGAGGCAATAGTTTTCTTCTGCTGTGATAGGAACATGACCCACAAACTCAGTTGTGTAATTAAACTCAAAATGAGGGTCATAATAGAAGAATCCTGATTCAACTAGCATACAGTGGCTTGCAAAAGTATTCACCCCCTTGGTTTTTATCTATTTTGTTACATTACAACCTGTGTTTAATTATTTTGGTAATCCAACTTGTGTGTGATGAATCAGCACTAGTCTAAGTTGGTGAAGTGAGAAAAATACAGGCATAAGTTAAATTTAAGGCATCAAATAACTTAAAATTGGCATGTGAATATGTGTTCATCACTTTTGCTATGAAATTCCTAAAAATTTCGGGTGCAAGCAATTCCCTTCATAAGTCACATGTTTAGTGAAAGGAAGTCCACCTGTGTGCAATATAAGTGTCACATGGTCTGTCAGTATATAGACACCTTTTCTGAAAGGCCATAGAGGCTACAAAACCATTAAGCAAGAGGCATTACTGACCAAATACCTTGAAGACCAAGGAGATCTCCAAACAAGTCAGGAGCAAAGTTGTGGAAAAGTGCAAGTCAGGGTTAAGTTATAAAAAAATATTCCAATCTCTGATGATCCCCCGAAGCACCATCAAATCCATTATCATCAAAAGGAAATAACATGGTACCACAACAAACCTGCCAAAAGAGGGCCGTCCACCAAAACCCTCAGCCACTGCAAGGAGGGCATTAATCAGACACAGCACAGAGAGGTAACCCTGAAGGAGCTGCAGAGCTCCCAAGCAGAACCTGAAGTATCTGTCCATACAACCACAATAAGCCATACACTCCATATAGGTGGTCTTTATGGAAGGGTGGGCAAAAAAAGCCTTTACTTATAAAAAAAAATTGTAAAGCAATTTTTGAGTTTGCTAAGACATGTGAGAGACTCCCCAAATGTATGGAGGAAGATGGTGTGGTCAGATGATACCAAAATTGAACTTCTTGGCCACCAGGGTAAATGCTAAGTCTGGAACCAAACCAACACAGCTCATCACCCCAAGAACACAATGAAACATTGTGGTGGCAGCATCATTCTGTGGTGATGGTTTTTCATCCCCAGGGACAGAGAAAATGGTCCAAGTTGAGGGGAAGATGAAAGGTGCGAAATACAGGGATACTCTTAAGCAAAACCTGTTTCAGTCTGTCAGTGATTTGAGAATGGGATGGAGGTTTACCTTCCAACAGAACAATGACCCAAACAAAGCTGCTAAAGCAACACAAGTGGTTTAAGGGGAAAATTGTACATGTTTTGGAGTGCCCTAGTCAAAGACCACACCTTAATCCAATTGAGAATCTGTGGTCAGACTTGAAGATTGCTGTTCACCAGAGGAAACAATCTAACTTGAAGGAGCTGGAGCAGTTTTGCCTTGAGAAAATGTCAAAAATGTCATTGGCCAAATGTGGAAAACTCTTAGACACTTATCCAAAGCAACTTGCAGCTGTAATTGCTGCAAAAGGAGTACTGACTTGAAGGGGGTAGTTATGCACACTGAAGTTTTCAGTTATTTTGTCCTATTTGTTGTTTGTTTCACAATAAAATGAAAACCAATGTTCACAATTGTAGGCATGTTCTTTACTTGAACTGATGCAAACCCTCAAAAAAAGTGCAATTTCAGGTTGTGAGGTAGTAAAGCACCAAAAATGCAAAGGGGTGAATACTTTTGCAAGCCACTGTATATGCGGGGGTGGATGAAGACAGAAGAACAGTACATGGGCCATTTATAATTCATCATACCGCACCCTTATGTGTCCGTGACAGAAGCGGACTTTGAAGTGGGAATGGACCCTCACCCCCAGGGCCCATGTGCGACTGCACCGTTGGTACGTCTGCCCCGCATATGTGTAATAAGCTGCAGCATGACAGGAATATAGTGTATGTTTGAAAAATCCTTGTAGTGCAATCTGAAAAGAACTGAAAATGTGTGAAAATGAATCAAAGTAGAAGTACGCTGCCTGTGGGAAATACGCTACTTCCATGAAAGGCAGTGGGAGACGAGTTGCCGGCTATCTGTCAGTGCCACAACAATGCAGCTAAGTCTTATCCTGGGCTGGGCTGCTTGCTCATGAGGAATGTAAAATATTTGGAGCTGGGATTTTACACCACATACAGAAATGTGACACAAGGCCAGTTTTTTCCTAACCTTTGCCATATAGAAAAAGTGCCCACACAAATACTTGTAACTGCTTATATACGCACAACGCCCTGCTACAATCACACGAGTCCTCCCATACATCTAATCCCAGGGGAATGGATAGTGAATAATCCAAATGTATCGTATCATGTAAAGGCATATTGCGTCGATAGTTATGTCCTTTTCCATTTTTCGTGACCTCGGGTTGGGTGAGGGCTGATGTTTTGCGTGCTGATCTGACGTTTTTAATAATACCATTTTGGTGTAGATATGATCTTTTGATTGGCCGTTATTGCATTTTATTTCAATGTAACAGCAACCAAAAACCGGAATTCTGGCGTTTTGACTTTTTTTCTTGTTACGACGTTTAGTGATCAGGTTACTTCTATTTTTATATATTGAAAGATCGGGTGATTCTGAACCTGGTGATAGCAAATATGTGTATATTTGTTTTTTATTGTTTTATTTTGAATGGGGCGAAAGGGGGGTGATTTGAACTTCTATAATTGTTTTATTTTTTTATTTTTAAAAGCATTTTTTTTTACTTTTTGCATGCTTCAATAGTCTCTATGGAAGACTAGAAGCTGCAGTTGTCCGATTGGCTGTGCTACATACAGGCAATGATCAGATCGCCTGTGTGTAGCAGAAATGCTCCCTTGCTATAAGCGCCGACCACCAGGCGGCGCCCATAGCAATCTGGCTATGACAACCATAGAGGTCTGCTGGAGACCACTGGTTGTCATGCCAAAGCATTGGTAACCCGTGATCATGTGACAGGGTCATCAATGGGCGGGATTTCCAGCACGCTTGCCGGAAGCACGAGTTAAATGCTGCAGGTTAACAGACGTGGGTGGATCGTGATTCCACCAGCGGCTGTTAGAGGCACATGTCAGCTGTTCAAAACAGCTGACATGTGCTGGGAAAGATATGGGCTCAGCGCCGGAGCCCACATCAAAGGGAGGGAGTCTGACATGGGTGTATTACTTCGTCCAACGTCGGAAAGGGGTTAAACTGTAATTTCCAGCAAGCTTGTACCTACCAAGTCAAAACCCATTCTAAGTTTTTAACAAGACATGATGGGAGACTCTGGCAGACATAGACACAAAAGATTTCCTGTGCAAGAACAATATATGGGCCCTTTACAGCCCATGCACAATTCCACCTGCTTTGCAGAGGCTAGTGGCACCCTTACATCTTGGGCCCCTCTGTGGCTGCACAGATTGCACCAATGATATGTCTGCCCCGCTAGGATACATAGTTTAAAGAAAGCAATAAGTCAGACAACACTATCCTAATGAACTAAAAATGTAATTTAGGCTATTTTGACACTTTCAACATTCACAGTCCGACTGCGGACATCAATGTCCGGTCTGGCTGGAGGTATTTGTACCTGTGAGACTGTCAAGTTAGAGACAGGTCCAGACATCTCAGTCCATATTTGGAGCGTGAATGTTGAATGTGCGAAGTTGGTCTAACACATGGCATTGCATGTAACATCAAACTGTATAGATGTCTAATAAAGAAAGGTGCTGAACACCACATGGCCAAGATGCCACATGTAAGGCCAAGAAACTCTAAGCTAAACCTGATTAGCAGGAAAACTCCAAATCAGTTTACTGAATAGTGATGTATGTTCTGCAAATGACGTAATGTGCCAAGTTACCAATCTAGCTGCTCTATTGAGGGTGTATAACAGCCCCCTAGCCCCCCAGGTACACTCACTGTCCAGCAGAGAATGTTGTGCCCTCAAGCTCCTCACATATTAGGTATATCAATGTATCAGGACCATTCTGAAAGATGACAGGTCGCAAAGTATAAAGTTTGCTGATGCCTTCATAACCTGAAAGAGTGAAGTACTCGAACCCTGTAAGACAATTGCATTTTGCCTTATTTTATGTTGAAGCTGTGCCCAGTCTGAGAAAGAAAACTGACACAGCCCAGGGTTAAATTAAGAAATGCTCAACAGAATTGGACACATGCTAAAATGCTCAGAGTTGAAAGGGTGAAGATTCAACTTTTCCATTTTTGGTCTGAATTATTCACGATTAGCTTGAGCACATGATATACCGTATCTACTAAGTGAAAAGGAAAAGGGAAAATCTCAAGTTAAAGTTAAAAGTGATTCTTTATATCACATCCTGTGGTTACATTATTACAAAAAAGGTTTATAGTATGAGAAAGAAATACATAAAAACATGTATGAATTATAAAAAGTAAATGTTTGCAAAGAGGTATTCCGAGACATAAGAGTAGCAGTGGGGAGGAAACAGTCACTTATTTTGACAGTTTATGTACATCCACCCTTCGGCCACATCTGGACTAGCTTTCACACTGCTCTGTAGGTGACCAGCGATGCCGTCGCAATATATCAGTGTGCACCACCAGCCACTCCCTACAGCAGAGCTCCCCACCCTAGCTGTCGAAAAACTACAAAAATTAGGTGTGTGGTATTTTCCCTGTGAATCAGTGATTCCAGAGCCTCTTTAAGAAAGATATTTTTGTTAGAAAATGACATAATAAAATAAACCAGGTCACGGAACAATAAAAGTGAACGCTGTGCACACTTTGCAAGTCATATTTTTTCCAGAGTTTCTTTCCACGCATGGTCCCCATTAAAGTAATTACAGAAATGGTATGTTCCCACGAATGTGCCCATTTTCCACACTATAAGTATCACAGCAATGACCAATATTTCTATCCCGATGTGATGACATCTGCATGAAATTTTACATATGATACAGAAATGATTACTACCCATATATGTAAATGATAGCGAGTTCGCAAAGAGTGGTCATCTGCTTCTGTCGTTGTACATGCGAGTGATGGGTATGGCCTGTTTACAGCAGAATAGGATTAAACCAGAGGCCCATGAGTCGAGGAAGCAGTTGGAGTGATTTGTGCCAAATACATTAATATGTGCAAGTTTCATAAAAAAATATGAATTACATTTTAACTTAATGAATAAATGAAGTCTACATCTGCTCCGAGCGGATTTTCATCTCCAAATTGTTCTCCTCCTAAACAAATGTAGCCTAATCCGAGTCCTATGTGGCCACCACGCCCATTTTTCTTTTCCATTTCCAAAGTTATTGAGTGGCCATAAAAGTTGCTAATTTTACAGTAAAAATGTTTCGACGTGCACCATTTTAGTGGCACTGGTTACACCACCACCTTGCAGTTGCTTGAGAAATGTGGGCCCCAAGTGAAATTAAATTACTACAGGGTAAGGCTACATGACAACATGAAGATCGCGCTCTCACATTGTGACGATTGTCAATATGGCTGCATGCCTTCATTGCAAAAAATCCAAACCTGTTAGATTTTTGGTTGTGCAGGTGTCACTTGGCAATATTGTTATGCACAACTTGTGACCTGTATGCAAGTAGTCTGTACTTTGATTGTTTTCACAAAATCACAAAATTCAAATCGCAACTCTCAAATATGTCAAAGGAAACAAGTCCTTTAGCACTCGCCTTATTATATAATATTCAATTTTTCTGCTATACAAAAAAATACCCCACCTATTCATTTCAACCATATATGGGGCTTATATTGAGCATTTTGCTTGAACCATTTCTTAAAGTGAAAATGTGGTTTTGAATTATTATATACAAGATTGTGATATATGAGAAATTTATATGATATGATAAAGATTTTGCTGAAATATGCCATGCAAAGTAACATCTCTATCTATCTATCTATCTATCTATCTATCTATCTATCTATCTATCTATAGTTTTTGTATATCATGACAACTATACTCTAAGTACCACCAGCTCTATAGCGAGACAGGAGTGGCTGCACAGGGTACCAGTCACTACATGTTATACATATAAGAATCTTTCTAAAAAATATTTTCGATAATTAACGTAACAGAAAAAGTTATATTTTGAACAATTTCGGTGTAACGTACCTGGAAGATCAAGACTTTGAAGTTATTTCTTCTCAAGAGTACGTTGTGGTTGCTTTCCAGCTTCTTCACCTGCACAGTCTGCTTATCCATACGATCCTTGACATCTCTCATGTTGGCGCTGACTTTGCGAGATTTCTCCAGAAGTTTGCTGACAGTGTTGCTGGTAGACGTATGACTTTTTGAAAGTTTGGTGATATCATTTTGGATACCCTTTACTGAGTTTTCTATGTCAATCTGCCTCTTTTCCATTTTGTGCTGGTTTTCTTGCACTGAATCCAGCATGTTCACTAGTTTATCCAGCAGGGTGAGGACTGTGATGGCGTTGACCTGATTACTGTCTTTGATGGAGTCCGCCACTAGTTGCTGGGGTGTAGGGCTAGAGCTGGGGGACTCCGCAGGGCTGTGGCTGGGCACCACCAGCTCCTGGCTCTCATGATCAGCACTCTTCTGAAACTCTTCACTGCTCTTCTCTATCTGAATTGCATCTTCCTCCATGTTCACAGATGTTCACAAATCAATCCGTGCAGCTGCTTTACTTTTCCTCTTGTGCTTTCTGATGATCTATTCTAATGAATTTGTTGTAAAAGTAGCAGATGTTCTCTTCTTTGGCTTCTTCTCCTTTGATTAGTGTTTGCTTTGATAGGATAGTATGACACACTAGTCTGCAGCAAAACACTGCCAGCAACTACATTCCAGCTTCCCTTTTAAGCCTCTGCTCCACCCAGTGGGAGGCAAAATGTGAATTATCCAAACTTTTCAGATCCAGGGGAGTGTTCCAGAGCATACACTCCATGTCACGGCACTCCTAGATGTGCAGGTTTACATTTTTTTTAACATGCCATAGTTTAATAATGACTTCATGCAGGCACAGAAAACACCCAATGTTGGACTGGAGCCATCTCTACTTCTCTTGGCTGCAGGGGAAAACTTTTGGCTGGCTGCTATGATACACTGGAACACTGAGTGTGTTTTTTTCCTGGATGAAGTTATTTTCAGAGAGAAGTATTGTTCGCATCTGCCAAGGGAATAACTCATGATGTGGTTCACATCTACATTTCTTTTTACTTACAAATATAGGTTAGAGATCTCAGTTTTCACAGAGCTCTTTTAGAGGGAAAGTCGCAGTTATTGTAAGATTATCTTTCCTTTGTTGTGGACGCTTTCTTTCTGGGACATTTCCTCAATTTAAAGGCAACCTGTCACACAATTCAAGCTGCTCAAACCATGGACAGACAACTGCAGCCAGATATATTTTTCTCCAAAATGTTTCTAGCGAGAGACCTGTCATTCACCTGCAGCCATGCAGATAGAAGCTATCCGGTGGGCCCCAACAGTACTTCATCTCTGGCTATGATCCTTGGCCGTGTCTTCCAGCTATATTTTCTTGGAAATGTTGGAGCATGTCAGAGAAAGACTTACCTGCTGTTATCACGCAGTCAGGCTTTGAGTCATGTTGGTTATTGATTGGTTAACATGAATCACATGACAGGTTCCCTTTAACTCTATAAAGCCATACTCTATTGTGCTGTCATGAGACTGAGCACTTTAGATATAGGAAGGTATATGATAATTACCTCTAGCGGCTGCAGAGCCAACATGATTCATTCCTCTTTTCCCTAAAGAAACCACTTCTCAATGTTGAAATTGAAGGAGTAAGATGGTAAAATATTTAAACTATGGAAATTGCATGATTGATAGACATGCTAATCATATGTTGAAAAAAGTGGAAACAAAACTTTTAAAACATCTCAGCTTATTCAATGCAGAATATGAGCCACACGCATAAATCCCTGCACTTACACACCTTGGTTGCTTTCAATGAGGTAAAAAATGGTTGTCCGAGGTATGTTGTGCCACACTGAATGCCTTTGGGTATGCAAATCATCAAGATCTGCTGCTAGCAGCTCCCTTTACAATTTCCAACCAAATCCATTCGTGAGACAATTCCGGAGGTGCTGCAGGCCATGGTAGCATATTTAGGCCATTTAGGCTGCTAACAGTAGCACAAGCAACATGCAGCCTGTTGTTGTCTTGTTCAAAAACAACTTCTGTGATACTTTCACATTCCGTCGTGAAGACCTCTTCATTGCGTTGCCTAGTCTCCAGACCTTTCGTCGGCTATTACTGTGTCCAAGACAGAAGCTGGACCCATTACTGAAAAGGATAAATCTTCATTCCAGTCCCCATTGCTGTGTTGCCCTGCACTATGATAGCCTTAGAGAGCGGTTCTATGAGGTCAATAAAAGATCTGTAGCTGGACATTTGGATCATAGCCCAAAGTCTTGCAAACTCCTTCTGATTGCTTGTGTAGACACTATTTGATGCCTTAGGCACAGTATGTGACATCCACTCTCATTTGCAGTACAGAATGGATAACTACAGGACATTATTCGAGTCTGATGAGACCACATTCGCAGTGCCATGAAGAGGGCTTGATGAGAGAATGTCACACTTGTCATACTCTGGGGATTATTGTGTGGGATGGTATAATATAAGGTAGCCAGACCCCACTAGTCTTTATTCCAGATACACTAGCAGCTCGACCTTTCATTAATTTGGTTAAGAAACCAATGGTAAGGTGATTTTTCCAAAGTCACAGAATTTTGTAAAATAGCTTTTTTTCACCCCAATTTTGCCACATCTGTTCTCTCCCTCCTTGCTCTCACTCTCCTCCTCTTCCTACCCTAACACCACAGTGTTCACATATGCTTCTGGTATCTGAGACTCTTCAGGATCACCTCCACGCCCGGGGGTTAACATCTGGTGATGAGGGTCTGGATTCTGAAACCTACTTTTTCCGGCCCCAAATCCAACATTAAAAAATCTGGGGCATCAGTGCAGATGCTTTCCTCCTCTGGATTCTGTGATTCTTCACAGACGTCTGATGCCCATGGAATAGAATGTGCGAACAACTCTGCAGAATGGCCCATCTGTGGTTCCTCACAGTCAGGTTGGCATTTGGAAATTTGTGACACGGGGGGAAACAAGGGTGATTGGGGTGCCACTTCTGAGGATTGTACTGTGTGTGATGTTAAAGGTGATGGAAGAGGAGAGGCCACCTGATGCAGTGATTGCTATCCACTGGAGCACATGCTTTTTATGAGCCTCATCTACAAGGCGTACTGCTGTGTGGCTACGAAAGAAAATGAGTCGAGTAACAGATGTTGTCAGTGGTGTTTGGATAGGACAAGACAGTGTTTGTTCAGTTGAGCCTTTATTAACATTAACACCTAACCCACATACACCTTGATCACCAAGCCTATTCCCCCTTCCACCACGACCGCACTTTTTCCCACTCATGTTGTATGTAGCCTTCCCCTCTTGTAACTGGCTGTTTCATTCACAACCTTAAGGTACCTTCACATTAAGCGACGCTGCAGCGATAGCGACAACGATGCCGATCGCTGCAGCGTCGCTGTTTGAGGTGAGTATGTAGTGTTTGTTTTTTTTACATTTTACGCTGGTAACCAGGGTAAACATCGGGTTACTAAGCGCGGCCCTGCGCTTAGTAACCCGATGTTTACCCTGGTTACCAGTGTAAAACATCGCTGGTATCGTTGCTTTTGGTGTCAAACACGACGATACACGCCGGTCTGACGACCAAATAAAGTTCTGAACTTTGTTCAACGACCAGCGACATCACAGCAGGATCCTGATCGCTGCTGCGTGTCAAACTAAACGATATCGCTAGCCAGGACGCTGCAACGTCACGGATCGCTAGCGATATCGTTTAGTGTGAAGGTACCTTTAGGCTCACAGCTGCCAGTCACCTGTCACTAAATGAACAATCGCTATTTATTTTTTTAGATAGTGTCCCTGAACAACACTGTTATACCTAACGATTCTTAAGTGGAAATCTGGCCTTCTGATTTGTCACCGAAACACCGTTTTATTACAAATGATTTGGATTAGCTAATTGGGCATCCTGGCTGCACCCCCTATATTAGACCTAACGATTTAAGTGGATGGTTTGGGCGCCCTGTTTGGCTGCTGGAATCAACACACATTAAGTTAAGGGGAAAAAAAAAAAGAAAAAGAGCGCACCGCTCCTCTGTTCTCTCCACACTCCCTCCCCTCATCAGAAACATCCCCACCCTGCTCATCGAACATCACCACTATCCTAGTGATGATAACAAAAGCATTGATGGAAACGCGATGATTTACCGAAATGTGACCGAATTTTGCCGACTTTGAGTAAAAAGGCTCATGAAACCGAACACAAATCCGAATGTGCTACGTTCGTGCCAAATTTGAGATAAGCGAATGTTTTCCAAACAAGTTTGCTCATCTCTAACCAAAACCCCTGTACTAAGACTGCTATTACCACCATACAGTGACCATATAATGGTAATATCAGTTTTACACCAGTGCTCTGCAGATCATTAATATGCGTGCATTGTGCAGGTTCTCACCAGTGATATTCTCCCTGATTGTTATCACTCATTTTTCCTTTTCCATTGCATTCGGTCCAGACCACTATGACCTCTTCTTCCACACATCATAACTCGTCCCTGCAAGATGTAACACACAGACATCTTCACTTTACTGATTTTCCAGGACCCTTTATCACCTCTACATAAACCACAACTTGTGATACCTTATAATAATTCCCCTGTGCCTCCTTTAATAATGCTCCCCCTTGACCTCTTACAATAATTACCCTGTACCTTCTTGTGCTGTCTTATGTTAATAATAATAATAATAATAATAATAATTAGGGTTGAGCGAAACGGATCGTTCATTTTCATAAGTCGCCGACTTTTGGCAAAGTCGGCGTCTCATGAAACCGAGCCGATCCCTGTGTGGGGTCTGCCATGCGGTACGTGACTTTCGCGCCAAAGTCGCGTTTCAATGACGCTAAAAGCGCCATTTCTCAGCCAATGAAGGTGGACGCAGAGTGTGGGCAGCGTGATGACATAGATCTCAGTCCCCACCATCTTAGAGAAGGGCATTGCAGTGATTGGCTTGCTTTCTGCGGCGTCACAGGGGCTATAAAGGGGCGTTCCCGCCGACCGCCATCTTACTGCTGCTGATCTGAGCGTAGGGAGAGGTTGCTGCCGCTTCCTCGGAAGCAGGGATAGTGATAGGCAGGGTACATAAAGCCACAAACCGCTTGTGCTGTAGCGATTTCCACTGTCCAATACCACCTTTTGTTTGCAGGACAGTGGAAGCTACATTTTTTTTTCCTCAGCGTTGTAGCTCATTGGGCTGCCATAGAAGGCTCCCTGATAGCTGCGTTGCTTTGTGTGTACGCCGCTGTGTAAACCAACTGCTTTTTTCAAAGCACAAAACCTGTTTTTCCTTCCTTTCTGCACAGCTATCTTGAGTGTTTGTCCACACTTTTGTGTGCAGCAGTCCTTTTTATAGCTGCCTGCCATACTTTTCTGACATTACTGCAGGGAGATAAATATTGGCAAGTCTGCCTCTGTGCCATTGCTGTGTGTGGCATCTCTCTCTCATTGTGTGGCACTGAAAACACTGTGTAATAGTTGGCCATTTTTTTTGGGGGGGGTACATTCTCCCTTTTAAAAAAAAAAAAAAATTATTGGGAGATAAATATTGTCAAGTCTGCCTCCGTGCCATTGCTGTGTGTGGCATCTCTCTCTCATTGTGTGGCACTGAAAACACTGTGTAATACTTGGCCTTTTTTTGGGGGGGGGGGGGTACATTCTCCCTTTTCAAAAAAAAAAAAATTATTGGGAGATAAATATTGGCAAGTCTGCCTCCGTGCCATTGCTGTGTGTGGCATATCTCTCTCATTGTGTGGCACTGAAAACACTGTGTAATACTTGTCCTTTTTTTTTTTTTTTCTAAATTCTCCCTTTTCCAAAAAAAAAATTAGTGGGAGATAAATATTGTCAAGTCTGCCTCCGTGCCATTGCTGTGTGTGGCATCTCTCTCTCATTGTGTGGCACTGAAAACACTGTGTAATACTTGGCCATTTTTTTTGGGGGGGTACATTATCCCTTTTAAAAAAAAAAAATATTTATTGGGAGATAAATATTGGCAAGTCTGCCTCCGTGCCATTGCTGTGTGTGGCATCTCTCTCTCATTGTGTGGCACTGAAAACACTGTGTAATACTTGGCCATTTTTTTGGGGGGGGTACATTCTCCCTTTTCAAAAAAAAAAAATTAGTGGGAGATAAATATTGTCAAGTCTGCCTCCGTGCCATTGCTGTGTGTGGCATCTCTCTCTCATTGTGTGGCACTGAAAACACTGTGTAATACTTGGCCATTTTTTTGGGGGGGGTACATTATCCCTTTTAAAAAAAAAAAATATTTATTGGGAGATAAATATTGGCAAGTCTGCCTCCGTGCCATTGCTGTGTGTGGCATCTCTCTCTCATTGTGTGGCACTGAAAACACTGTGTAATACTTGGCCATTTTTTTGGGGGGGGTACATTCTCCCTTTTCAAAAAAAAAAAAATTATTGGGAGATAAATATTGGCAAGTCTGCCTCCGTGCCATTGCTGTGTGTGGCATCTCTCTCTCTCATTGTGTGGCACCGAAAACACTGTGTAATACTTGGCCTTTTTTTTTTTTTTCTAAATTCTCCCTTTTCCAAAAAAAAAATTAGTGGGAGATAAATATTGTCAAGTCTGCCTCCGTGCCATTGCTGTGTGTGGCATCTCTCTCTCATTGTGTGGCACTGAAAACACTGTGTAATACTTGGCCATTTTTTTGGGGGGGTACATTCTCCCTTTTCAAAAAAAAAAAATTAGTGGGAGATAAATATTGGCAAGTCTGCCTCCGTGCCATTGCTGTGTGTGGCATCTCTCTCTCATTGTGTGGCACTGAAAACACTGTGTAATACTTGGCCATTTTTTTGGGGGGGGTACATTCTCCCTTTTCAAAAAAAAAAAAAAATTATTGGGAGATAAATATTGGCAAGTCTGCCTCCGTGCCATTGCTGTGTGTGGCATCTCTCTCTCATTGTGTGGCACTGAAAACACTGTGTAATACTTGTCCTTTTTTTTTTTTTTTCTAAATTCTCCCTTTTCCAAAAAAAAAATTAGTGGGAGATAAATATTGGCAAGTCTGCCTCCGTGCCATTGCTGTGTGTGGCATCTCTCTCTCATTGTGTGGCACTGAAAACACTGTGTAATACTTGGCCATTTTTTGGGGGGGGTACATTCTCCCTTTTCAAAAAAAAAAAAAAATTATTGGGAGATAAATATTGGCAAGTCTGCCTCCGTGCCATTGCTGTGTGTGGCATCTCTCTCTCATTGTGTGGCACTGAAAACACTGTGTAATACTTGGCCATTTTTTTTTGGGGGGGGTACATTCTCCCTTTTCAAAAAAAAAAAAATTATTGGGAGATAAATATTGGCAAGCCTGCCTCCGTGCCATTGCTGTGTGTGGCATCTCTCTCTCATTGTGTGGCACTGAAAACACTGTGTAATACTTGTCCTTTTTTTTTTTTCTAAATTCTCCCTTTTCCAAAAAAAAAATTAGTGGGAGATAAATATTGGCAAGTCTGCCTCCGTGCCATTGCTGTGTGTGGCATCTCTCTCTCATTGTGTGGCACTGAAAACACTGTGTAATACTTGCAGGGGTGGATTAAGGGTAGCCAGGGCCCCGGGCTGTTCAGACACTGTGGGCCCCCCTGGTCATGTGACGGGGGTCATGTGACGGGGGTCATGTGACCGGGGGGGTCATGTGACCGGGGGGGGGTCATGTGATGGGGGGGGGGGGTCATATTATACCCGAACCAGATTATTCCAGAAAAATCGTCGGGCCCTACTCTACTGTAACCTATTAAATATTTGTTAAAATCTGCAATATAATTTAGGTATATTTTGACCAATAATATCACATACAAGGAACAAATACCACTGCGCCATGACCAGACCACAAATTACAAACACAGTGATCGAATAATATCACATACAAGGAACAAATACCGCCGCACCATGTCAAGACCACATATTACCACCACTTGGTGACCAAATAGCACATTCAAGGGACAAATACCACAACACCATTTCCAGACCACATATTACCACCACATAGTGACTGAATACTACAATACTGATCAGTAATAATAAAAACAAAAACACAATACTATCACCATAAGTGCCAGTATTCACAGGAGATCTATACTTAGTATGCAGTGTCTGTGTAGAGATAATACAGAGATCACTGGTGACATTATACACAGGAGCTCTGTATATAGTGTATAGGTAATACAGTGATCACTGGTGACATTGTACACAGGACCTCTGTATATAGTATAGTGTCAATGTATAGGTAACACTGACTCACCAATGACGTCTCTAGGTGAAGTCCTTCATCTTTCATCCAGCACAGACCGCCATCATTTCCTCCAGCCAGGACTCGTTTCTGCAGGAAATAACACAGTTATCTCGAGCTCTGCTTGCAGAACACATTACTTAATTTTTCACAACTTCTACATTACACATGGAGAAAAAAAGGCGATATAGAGTCACTCTGCACAGTAACAGGACCGCCCCCCATTTAAAACAGTATACTCAAAAAATAAAATAAATACATCACTGCAGTAATAATATCCCTTAATTAGCCCCTATGGTAATAATATTCCCCACCCTGGCCCCGTGTGTCTCATTCCTGGCTCCTGCCATATGTTCTCCCATCCTGCACTCATGAGTATCCATTCTACCCCATGTGATCTCCCCATCCTGCCCCATCTGTCTCCATCGTATTCTCCTGCCCCATGATCCAATCCTGCCCCATGTCTTTCCTTCTGCCCCGTGTCTACATTCTGCCCATGCCTCCAGTCCTGCCCCCAGTGTGTCCAGCAACCTGCCCCAGTGTGTCCAGCATATTACCCCCAGTGTGTCCAGCAATCTGCCCCAGTATGTCCAGCATATTGCCCCAGTAACCAGCAATCTGCCCCAGTGTGTCCAGCATTGCCCCCAGACAGTGTCTCCAGCAATCTGCCCCAGTGTCTGACTCCAGCATATTGACCCAGACAGTGTGTTCAACAATCTGCCCCAGTATGTCCAGCATATTGCCCCAGTGTGTCCAGCATATTACCACCAGTGTGTCCTGCAATCTGCCCCAGTATGTCCAATTGTCCAGCATTGCCCCCAGTGTGTCCAGCAATCTGCCCCATTGTCTCCAGCATATTACCCCCCAGTGTGCCCAGCAATCTGCCCCAGTATGTCCAGCAATCTGCCCCAGTGTCTCTAGCATTGCCCCAGTGTCTCCAGCAATCTGCCCCAGTGTGTCCTCCAGCATTGCCCCAGTGTCTCCAGCAATCTGCCCCAGTGTGTCCTCCAGCATTGCCCCAGTGTGTCCAGCAATCTGCCCCAGTGTGTCCTCGAGCATTGCCCCAGTGTCTCCAGCAATCTGCCCCAGTGTCTCCAGCAATCTGCCCCAGTGTCTACAGCAATCTGCCCTAGTGTCTACAGCAATCTGCCCCAGTGTCTCCAGCAATCTGCCCCAGTGTCTCCAGCAATCTGCCCCAGTGTCTCCAGCATTGCCCCAGTGTCTACAGCAATCTGCCCCAGTGTCTACAGCAATCTGCTCCAGTGTCTACAGCAATCTGCCCCAGTGTCTCCAGCAATCTGCCCCAGTGTCTCCAGCAATCTGCCCCAGTGTCTCCAGCAATCTGCCCCAGTGTCTCCAGCAATCTGCCCCAGTGTCTCCAGCATTGCCCCAGTGTCTCCAGCATTGCCCCAGTGTCTCCAGCAATCTGCCCCAGTGTCTCCAGCATTGCCCCCAGTGTGTCCAGCAATCTGCCCCAGTGTCTCCAGCATTGCTACAGTGTCTCCAGCAATCTGCCCCAGTGTCTCCAGCAATCTGCCCCAGTGTCTCCAGCATTGCCCCAGTGTCTCCAGCAATCTGCCCCAGTGTCTCCAGCATTGCCCCCAGTGTGTCCAGCTATCTGCCCCAGTGTCTCCAGCATTGCCCCAGTGTCTTCAGCAATCTGCCCCAGTGTCTCCAGCAATCTGCCCCAGTGTCTCCAGCATTGCCCCAGTGTCTTCAGCAATCTGACCCAGTGTCTCCAGCAATCTGCCCCAGTGTCTCCAGCATTGCCCCAGTGTCTACAGCATTGCCCCCAATGTGTCCACAGTCCACCGTTAGCTTTTAAAAAAAGACCGAAAAAAAACCCCAGTCTCCTCACCTTACCAGCGCTCCACGCGGCGAGCTCCCTCCAGCAGCGCACACTCGCCGGCGACTGACAATGACGTCAGACGCCGGTGACGTGTGAGCTGCGGCCGACTTCAGCTGCCAGCCTCCAATTGGCTGGCTGGCGGCTGTTGTTAACTATTGAGGTGCGGGCGCGCGCGCGCACGCACGTCAATAGGGAAGCGCCGCAGCGCCGGAAGGGGCCCGGTGAGCAGATGAGAAGGGGCCCCATGCGGACCCCCTCTCTCTGCCCACCGGGTCCGGGGCACATAAATGCCGGCGGGCCCGGCACACTCCGGCGAGATTATCAGAGGGTCAATCTGCGGTGGCCCAGGGCCCCCCCAAGCCACTGGGCCCTGGGCTACAGCCCATATTGACCCTCTGATAATCCGCCCCTGAATACTTGGCCATTTTTTTGGGGGGGGTACATTCTCCCTTTTCAAAAAAAAAAAAAAATTATTGGGAGATAAATATTGGCAAGTCTGCCTCCGTGCCATTGCTGTGTGTGGCATCTCTCTCTCATTGTGTGGCACTGAAAACACTGTGTAATACTTGTCCTTTTTTTTTTTTTTTCTAAATTCTCCCTTTTCCAAAAAAAAAATTATTGGGAGATAAATATTGGCAAGTCTGCCTCCGTGCCATTGCTGTGTGTGGCATCTCTCTCTCATTGTGTGGCACTGAAAACACTGTGTAATACTTGGCCATTTTTTTTGGGGGGGTACATTCTCCCTTTTAAAAAAAAAAAAAAATTATTGGGAGATAAATATTGGCAAGTCTGCCTCCGTGCTATTGCTGTGTGTGGCATCTCTCTCTCATTGTGTGGCACTGAAAACACTGTGTAATACTGGGCCTTTTTTTTTTTTTTTTTTTTTTTTTTACGGTAAATTCTCCCAGAAAAAAAAAAAAAATAGTGGGAGATTAAGATTGGCATTTCTGCTTGAGTGCTGGGCCTGTGTGTGCCATCTGTCTCAAATTATTGGGCCACAGAAAACCTAGTGTGTAACATTGGGCCTGATTTTCCTTTCAGTGTCAGGCACCTATAAAGGTATATATAAATCCAATAGAAGTTTGAGTTCACCTTATAAGCTGTTTTACAGTAACAAATAGTGTTACTTTGGTTACGTTTTGCAAGCAATGAGGAAGTCTAGTGGAAGAGGTCGTGGCCGTGGGCGGTCATTGTCAGCTGGTAATGATGGTAGTGGTGGTGGAGCATCAGGTGGTCGTGGTAAAAGCAGTACAGCACCTAAGTCTCGAGTTGTTGAGCCAGGTTCGTTGTCTGGCTACACAAGGCCTCGAACACTCTCTTTTCTGGGAGTAGGAAAACCACTTTTGAAGCCGGAGCAGCAGGAACAAGTATTGGCTTTCATTGCTGACTCTGCCTCTAGCTCTTTCGCCTCCTCCTCGGAAAGTGCCAAATGTCAGAGCAGTGCATCGTCAGTGGATGCTCCCGGTCAGGGACAAGTCGCTTCCTTGTCTTCTTCACCCAGAACAAGAGAGAAGGATGCGTCAGGAGACACAACGGGTTACTCCATGGAGCTCTTTACACATACCGTTCCTGGGTTAGACAGTGAAACAGTTAACAGGCCATGTCCATTAGAAGTTGAATCGGACATGGAGTGCACAGATGCACAGCCACAGCCAGATTACTATGCTGTTCCTTTGACTCAGACCAGAATATTGCCCTCGCAGTGTACTGAGGCAGAATCAAACCCAGCGGAGACTATGGTGCCCCGTCACGGACGATATACCACCGGCTTACATGGTGACACAGACGAAATCGCACATGACATAGAAGAGGAGGTCATAGATGACCCAGTTGTGGACCCCGATTGGCAGCCATTGGGGGAACAGGGTGCAGGCGGCAGTAGTTCTGAAGCGGAGGAGGAGGAGCCGCAGCAGGCATCAACATCACAACAGGTTCCATCTACCGGGCCCGTATCTGGCCAAAAACGCGTGGCAAAACCAAAACCAGTTGGAGGACAGCGTGGCCATCCGGTTAAAGAAGCTCAGTCTGCAATGCCTGAAAAGGTATCCGATAGTAGAAAGAGTGCAGTCTGGCATTTTTTTAAACAACATCCAAATGATCAGCGCAAAGTCATCTGTCAAAAATGTTCAACAACCTTAAGCAGAGGTCAGAATCTTAAAAGTCTAAATACAAGTTGCATGCATAGACATTTATCCACCATGCATTTGCAAGCCTGGACTAACTACCAAACGTCCCTAAAGGTTGCAGCACCCTCGGCCAATGAAGCTAGTCAGCAACGCTACATCCCTTCCCTCCCTGTAAGCCGACCATTTCCCACACCACCTGCAGTATCTGTGCAGCTTTCGTCGCCAGGCCAAAGCAGTCAGGGAATCACCAGGTTTGTAGTAGGAAACACTGCATGTAGGGCACCGGCAAGAATACCATCTCCAACCCTCTCAGTCACCCATGTCCACCGGCACCACCGGTAGTTCCACGATCTCCAGCTCTCCAGTCCAGCTCACCCTACATGAGACTCTTGTTAGGAAAAGGAAGTACTCATCCTCGCATCCACGTACACAGGGTTTGAACGCCCACATTGCTAGACTAATCTCATTAGAGATGATGCCCTACCGGTTAGTTGAAAGCGAAGCTTTCAAAGCGCTGATGGACTACACTGTACCACGCTACGAACCACCCAGTCGGCACTTCCTTTCTAGAAAAGCCATCCCAGCCCTCCAACAGCATGTTAAAGACCGCATCGTCCATGCACTCAGGCAGTCTGTGACTACAAAGGTGCACCTGACATCACATGCCTGGACCAGTAGGCATGGCCAGGGACGTTACATGTCCATTACGGCACACTGGATAAATGTGGTGGATGCAGGGTCCACAGGGGACAGCAATATTGGGACAGTTTTGCCTAGTCCACGGTCAAGGAAAGAGTTGGCTGTAGGCGTTCGCCCCCCCTCCTCCTCTTCCTCCTCCTCATGCAGAAGCGAGAGCTCGTCCACACACCGCAGTCGCACATCCACTCCATCCGCAGCTGCCACTGTTGCACACCAGGTGTGCCATTATGGGACAGCTAGTGGCAAGTGTCAGCAGGCTGTATTGGCAATGAAGTGTTTGGGCGACAACAGACACACCGCGGAAGTTCTGTCAGAGTTCTTGCAGAATGAAACTTAGTCATGGCTGGGCACTGTACATCTTGAGGCAGGCAAGGTTGTGAGTGATAACGGAAGGAATTTCATGGCTGCCATAGCCCTTTCCCAACTGAAACACATTCCTTGCCTGGCTCACACCTTAAACCTGGTGGTGCAGTGCTTCCTGAAAAGTTACCCAGGGGTTACCCGACCTGCTCCTCAAAAGTGCTCCTCAAAGTGCGCAGACTTTGCTCGCATATCCGCCGTTCGCCCGTACACTCCAGCCGTATGCAGAACTATCAGCGGTCTTTGAACCTTCCCCAGCATCGCCTAATCATCGACATTTCAACAAGGTGGAACTCCACACTGCACATGCTTCAGAGACTGTGCGAACAGAGGCGTGCTGTTATGTTTTTGTGGGAGGATACACATACACGGGCAGGCAGTTGGATGGCAGACATGGAGTTGTCAGGTGTGCAGTGGTCGAAGCTACAAGACCTGTGTCAAGTCCTTCAGTGTTTTGAGGAATGCACACGGCTGGTTAGTGCAGACAACGCCATAATAAGCATGAGCATCCCCCTAATGCGTCTGCTGATGCAAAGTTTGACGCACATAAAGGAGCAGGCGTCTGCAGCAGAGGAAGAGGAAAGCCTTGATGACAGTCAGCCATTGTCTGGTCAGGGCCGTGTAGAGGAGCGGTAGCGGGCGAAGAGGAGGAGGAGGACGAGGAGGATGATGGGGATGAGTACTTTTTTAATGAGGAAGCTTCTCCTGGGCCAACAGAAATTAGTGGCGTTGCAAGGCCGGGTTCTGTTTTTTTAAGGGAGACAAGTGACGTAGATTTGCCTGTAACTGCCCCTCAAACCAGCACAACCGCAGATTTGCCAACAGGAACTTTGGCCCACATGGCGGATTATGCCTTACGTATCCTCAAAAAGGACCCACGCATTACTAAAATGATGAGCGATGACGATTACTGGTTGGCCTGCATCCTTGACCCTCGCTATAAAGGCAAATTGCAAAATATTATGCCACATGAGAACCTCGAACAAATCTTAGCAACCAAACAAGCTACTCTTGTAGACCGTTTGATTCAGGCATTCCCAGCACACAGCGCCGGTGATGGTTCTCACACAAGCTGCAGGGGGCTACATGGCAGAGGTGTTAGAGGTGCACAGATCAGAAGTGGCGTTGGACAGAGGGGTTTTCTGACCAAGTTGTGGAGTGATTTCGCAATGACCGCAGACAGGACAGGTACTGCAGCATCTATTCAAAGTGACAGGAGACAACATTTGTCCAGTATGGTTACTAACTATTTTTCTTCCCTTATCGATGTTCTCCCTCAACCGTCATTCCCATTTGATTACTGGGCATCAAAATTAGACACCTGGCCTGAATTGGCAGAATATGCATTGCAGGAGCTTGCTTGCCCAGCAGCTAGTGCAGCACCCCAGAGTCCTGGTTGTTGCAGTACTGTGGCTCCGCCACTATGGGGAGCTGTGGTACGTCTGATTGCACTAAAGGAGTTTCTCTGACCAGGTACACTCACACCACACTTCACACTCCGGCCACCAGGGGGGGTGGTCCTATCTAGTAGGCCACTCCTCACAACTCTGGTAAAACTGGGGGTTGGACAGGAAGACAGGGAGAAGTAGCTGGGAAGAGCTAGTGAGAGGACCTGTCAGGGATGGGGATCCTGGCAGACTCCTCAGAGCAGAACTAACCAGTAAACAACGGGAATACAGAAAAAGGAGAAATACCAGAAGGGGTCTTGCTGTTAGACCGAGGCAACATCCTTCTGAGGCGCAAACAGTCGGTGGCCGGAACGCCGAGCAAGTAAGAGACTTTAAGTACATTGCAAACCACGGCAGGACAGCTAATTACAGGTTGGCTGTCTCACTTAACACCTAAGCAGACAACGGAGGCAGCTGTGGGAGAGGGGCGACTCTAGAGTCCCGGAAGAACTCCAGGCCTACCCCGTCATACGGGTGCGTCCTACCATATCACCTGGAGGACGGAGAAAGAACAGTAGAGACAGAAAGAAACAGTTGTGAGGACTATCCCGGGAGCTCAGCAGGGAAGAACTACAACACCCAGCGCTAGAAGGTAGATACTGATTCCCACCTGTGAGGAGAACTCCTGATGTGTCGTTGGACCGGCCGGTCTCTGAAAACCCAGTTAACAGCGCTCTGGACTGAGGTCTCCAACATCTTCAGTAAAGAGGTAAAGAGACTGCAAACTGGTGTCCTCATTATTTACCGCGACCTGCACCGCTACAACACCACTTATTGCACCGGACGTCCCCCACTGACAGACAGGGCCACGGACCGGGTCTAGCCACCGTGACAACCCCGAGACTGAGACCCAGAGGCCCGGCTCCGGGTACCCCTCGGCCCTGCGGCGGTGTGGGGGCGCTCCAACAACTTGGCGTCACGAACAGGATCTACTTAAGCCTGAAGAATCAGGTCATGTGTGCCTTGGAACTGTGATTATTGTGCTTGGACTGTACTTTATTGAAAAGACTGTGCTGTGCCATTTGCCGCCAAAATTCGCCATTGCCGCGCGCGGAGGGAGGAGCCTCAGCTACGTGGGCGGGATCAGCCAAAAGAAGCGCGGAACGTAAAGCGCGGTGAGGCGCCAATCCCGGAAGAGGAACTCCGACCTCCAGCAGGTTAGTGGGAGGAAGGGACGGCCATGTCCGAGTCGGGAGGAGAGGAGGTGGCGGTCGCAGCCGCGGACGAAGGGGCAGCTCCGGTCCCCGCAGCGGGCGAAGCCGCGGCCCTAATACCACCACTGGCTGCCGCAGAACCCGTTGCCCCCATCAGCCAGTCGGACACTGCCGCTAATGCAAAAGCCATAATGCCCTTCTCCATGCCCTACCTGCCCGGAGCGGCCTGGCTCCCACGATACTCTGGGGAGGCACATACGTTCACTGACTTTAAAGAAGGGCTCTGCAGCCTGCTCGAGTTCTATCCCCTAACCGAGCCCCAGAAGGTCCATATGATAACCGGCCAACTCTTTGGGGCGGCTCTGAGAGAATTGAAATCCTGGCCCGCTGAGGATAAAGGAACTGCACAACAGATTTTTGCCAAGCTTAAAGCCACCTTTGATACTCGCACTGCTACAGAGATTAAACTGACTTTCTATGGATGCAAACAAAAGTCACAGGATAGCTTGCGGGACTATGCCCTTAATCTCCAGGAAGCGATGCGGGCCATTAAGCAGAGTGACCCCGGCAGCATGCAGGATGAAGATAAAATCCTGAAGGAGCGGTTCATTGAGGGGCTCCTGTGCAGTCACCAGCGGGGCCAATTGCACTTCCTGGCCATGCAAAATCCAGACTTGACTTTTGCGCAGTTTAAAGATAAAGCTATCCAGGCATTGCAGGAGCGACAGCCCAGCCGCGCAGTACCACCCAGGCGCCCCGCTCTCACCTACCACCAGGAGGTGGCATCGGATACCCCAGTTGCCGCGGAGGCCGACGCCCAGAGCTTCGAGGACGACTCCCCTGCAGGACTTCGTCTCCAGATGCAAGAACTAACCAAGAGCGTTGCTGCCCTGGCCCGGACGGTGCAGTCCCTACAGGAGGCCCCCAAAGAGAAGATCCAGTTGGCTTCCAGCCCGGAGGATGTCCCTTGGATGCGACAGAGGAGGACTCCGCCGACCAGGAGCCGGCCCGACGATCGCTTCCACCAGGATGGACGACCCATCTGCCGCCGCTGTCACCAGGTGGGCCATCTTGCAAGGTACTGTCCTTTAAACGAGCAACCCCTGGGGCAAAGGGCCAACCCCCAGGAGTAGGACGGTCAGGCCCGCAGCATTGGAGAACCAAGTATATTGGAGGACGACCAGTTCTCCCTGTAGTGATTGATGGAATCCCCTTGAATGCTTTGCTGGACACCGGTTCTCAGGTGACGACTATACCTTACGTGCTCTACAAACGGTATTGGGAGGACGCTGATATTACTCGTGGCCCTGATGATGATTTCACCATAATCGCCAGTAATGGTCAGCCGTTGCCACAAGTGGGGTATAAGGAGGTCACCATCAAAGTGGGGCGGGTGGAATTGAAAGCCCAAGGGATTGTGATTGTAGATATTGATCGTCGAGAATGTAATCCCATGATGACTCTTGGTACTAATGTTATAGAAAATTGTCTTGCAGAAGTGATTGTTTTGTTGCAACAGGTGGCAGAAAACGCTGGCCACAGTGAGCAACGTGCCCTGCAGAAGGAAATCAGAGCTCTGATGCAAAGACAGCAGGTAGAGCTGACT
The DNA here is from genome assembly GCF_051348905.1 of Ranitomeya variabilis. Taxonomy (NCBI): domain Eukaryota; kingdom Metazoa; phylum Chordata; class Amphibia; order Anura; family Dendrobatidae; genus Ranitomeya; species Ranitomeya variabilis. Next base: position 82,106,637 of record NC_135238.1, read on the forward strand.
GGTGGTGAGATTGGTCGTGTCACTGTAAGTGATTCAAACCCCATCGCGATACCTCCCAAGAGTGAAATGTTAATATGGTGTCGAGCAGCCATAGGCCTCAGGGGTAAGGACTACCAGGCCTTGGTAGAACCTGTATATTCAGACAATAGGCCTACTGTTCTGACAGCCCGGGGGGTGGTAGACGTCCGACAGGGGAGAGTGCCCGTACGTGTCCTCAATTGTGGGGAGGAAGAGGTCCACCTAACCAAGTATACCACGCTCGCCAAACTGTTCACTGTCAATAATAGTGTAATACAGACACCTGAACCCTTGGTCCCGTCAAACGCGGCGGAGAACAAAGGTTCTGCTGAGCACTCGAAAGATTGGTGTCGGGAATTGCATGTGGGCACTGACTCTACCCCATCTCATCAAATACAGGGGGCTTACAGGGTGGTGCACGAGTACGAGCAGGTATTCAGCAAACACCCCTCAGATTTTGGGCAGGTGAAAGGGATCCAACATCACATCCCCACGGGAGATCATCGACCCATAAAAGAGAGATATCGCCCTGTACCCCCAGCTCATTACCAGTGTGCCAAGGACATGTTGCGGGAAATGAAGGAGGCTGGGGTGGTGAGAGACAGCTGTAGCCCCTGGGCGGCTCCGTTAGTCCTTGTTAAAAAGAAAGATGGTACAATGAGGATGTGTGTTGATTACAGGCAGTTGAATCGCATTACACATAAGGACGCATACCCACTGCCCAGGATAGAGGAGTCTCTGGCTGCTTTAAAATCTGCTAACTATTTCTCTACCTTAGATCTCACCAGTGGGTACTGGCAGGTTCCTGTGGCGGAGGCGGACAAAGAGAAGACGGCCTTCACGACGCCAATGGGCCTCTGTGAGTTCAACTACATGCCCTTCGGATTGTGCAATGCTCCCGGAACGTTCCAGAGGATGATGGAGAGCTGCCTGGGACACCTGAACTTTGAAACCGTGCTGCTATATCTGGATGACGTCATAGTCTTCTCTAAAACCTACGAAGACCATCTGAAGCACCTGGCCGAGGTGTTTGAAGCCTTGTCCAAATTCGGCCTAAAAGTGAAACCGTCCAAGTGTCATCTGCTGAAACCTAAAGTGCAGTACCTGGGCCATGTGGTGAGCGCTGAAGGAGTGGCCCCAGACCCCGACAAGGTCACAGTGATCCAGGACTGGCCAAAGCCTAGTGACCTCCACGAAGTCCGGCAGTTCCTCGGGTTGGTAGGTTACTACCGGAGATTCATTAAGGATTTCACTAAGAAGGCCGCACCCTTGCAAAATCTGCTGGTGGGCCAACCAAAGAAGACCAAGGGGAGGAAAACCCCCTTCGATTGGAACGAAGAGCTGGAGGAATCCTTCACCTGCTTGAAGTCGGCGCTGACGGGAGAAGAGGTACTGGCTTACCCCGAATACGACCAACCGTTTGTGCTGTACACAGATGCCAGTAATGTGGGACTGGGAGCCGTGCTGTCTCAAGTCCAGAACGGCAAGGAAAGAGTGATCGCTTACGCCAGCAGGAAACTCCGTCCCACGGAAAGGAACCCTGACAACTACAGTTCCTTCAAACTGGAATTCCTTGCCCTGGTCTGGGCAGTGACGGAGAGGTTTAAGCACTACCTGGCCTCCGCGAAATTCACCGTCTTCACGGACAACAATCCGCTAACGCATCTGGATACTGCCAAACTCGGGGCCTTGGAACAGCGGTGGATGGCCCGGCTGTCCAACTATGATTTCACCATCAAATATCGGGCAGGGCACCAGAATGCCAATGCCGATGCTCTGTCCCGAATGCCCAATTTACCAGAAGTGGGAGAAGACCCGGAGGCACTTGAAGAGGTAGAGCTGCCTGCCTTCCATCGCCCCAAAGCCACTCAGAGCTCTCACCATGTGAAGAACAGGCACAAGAACCAACCGGATGCCACGCTGAATCCCCTGCCCCACCACGGATGGGCAGAAACCCAGGATAGTGACCCCGCGGTCCGTCAGGTGAAGGAGCTCTTGACGCAGGCTGGGTTGCACCCTGGCCCAGATGATCCACAAGAAACCCAACAGCTGTGGAAGGGGAGAAGCAAGCTGTTTATCCATGATGGCAAGCTGTGCAGGAGGAGCATCGACCCACGTACTCATGAATTGGTGTGGCAGATAGTGGTGCCAAGGCGAGATGCGCCCATGGTTCTGGGAGCCTACCATGATGGAGCCGGACACTTCGGATGGAAGAAGCTAGAGAAGCTACTCCGAGGGAGGTTCTATTGGATTGGCATGAAGAGAACCATTGAGAAGTGGTGTCGGGAGTGTGGTCCATGTAGTCTGCGCAGAAAGGACCGTGACAGCCAACGGGCCCCCCTGCGGCCTATCATCACCAAACGGCCGCTTGAACTGGTCGCGCTGGATCATGTGAAGCTGACACCTAGCCGGTCGGGCTATATCTACGCCCTTACCATCGTGGACCACTACTCCAGGTTTCTGGTGGTTGTGCCTGTTAAAGATCTAACGGCCAGGACTGCCGCCAGGGCCTTCCAGCAGCACTTTTGTAGACCCCATGGCTACCCAGAGAAGGTACTGACCGACCAGGGGCCTGCCTTTGAAGCAGAAGTATTCCAAGAATTCTGCCAGTTGTACGGGTGTAAGAAGATCAGAACTACACCGTACCACCCTCAAACCAACGGGATGTGCGAGAAGATGAACCAGGTAGTAATCGATTTATTGAAGACCTTGCCTGTGGAAGAACGGAATCTGTGGCCGACAAAGTTGCCTGACTTGGTGGATATGTACAACCACATCCCAGTAAGTTCCACCAACTGTACTCCAGCGTACCTGATGCGAGGAAGGTCTAGTCGGTTACCCGTTGATCTGGACATGGGGGTCCTAGTACCTGAAGATACCTCGCCGGATGCGGATTGGGATGCAGAAAGGCAGCGAAGGTACCGCGAAGTGCAAGAGTGTGTGTAGAGAAGTCTCGCCCAGGCTAGGCAGAAGCAAGAAAGGGACTACAACCAACGCGCTCCTGCGATTCCCCTGTCACCTGGTGAGCAAGTGCTTAAACGGAAGAGGAGGTTACACAAGCTCGATGACCAATGGGAAGCGGAACCGTATACCATCTTGCCATCTGACTTCGACAACACTAAGGTCTGTCTCATCAGCAAGGACAAAGGGGAGACCTCGACAGCGGTATCCAGGGATCACCTTAAGGTCTGCCCCGATAAATTGAAAGAGAGGGGCACGGCCCCAGAGATCTCCCCGCCGGTGGAAAAGGAGAAAATGTTCCATACTGTCCTTGGTGACTTTCCCCAGTCCTGGACGCTGATAAACCAAGCCGTTGCGGTACCTGTTGTAATGTTTGAACAGCCGGACCCGCCAGAAACAATGGTGGTACCAGATCATCTGGCTCCACTACCTCAACAAGCCTTGCCTGAAGATGCCATGCCAACCATTGAACCGGCAAATCCTCCCTCTGCTATCAGTGAATCTGCTGTACCCACTGTTGATAATTGCAGCTCTGAGAGCCCTAACCTGCCAGTGCTACCCAGACTCACTAGAAGTGTAGTTAGAAGACAGCGCACTACACCAGCGGTAGCAAGCATAGCGGGCCCTGTTAGGCCAATAGCAACCCCTGCGCTGCGAAGGTCCACACGCAGCACTCAAAATCAAACTCCCCTCCGCTACAAACTTTGGAGGTATTAATAAGGGCTGCTATTTAATTGAAAATGTTGTATATATATCTTTTTGTTACAGGTTTTTAAATGGACAATAGAGTAATGGACGGTGAATTGCTCAAAAACTTTCAAAAAGGGGGGCCCCTTTGTTTACCCGGGGTCCCCGCTGTTTCAATCACAGAACTGAGAGTCATAAACTGTGCATGACCTAACTTTTGCAACGTTCAAGAATCCTCACCTCCCGTAAAGGGAAGCCTTGTTATGTTCAATTGTTATGCTATTTCAAAAGTTTGTGTGTTTCCTGTTAACATGTATTATTGTTCTTGTTTTCCCAGTCCCGGAGTCCTGGATTTAACCGGGGGGGAGTGCAGCACCCCAGAGTCCTGGTTGTTGCAGTACTGTGGCTCCGCCACTATGGGGAGCTGTGGTACGTCTGATTGCACTAAAGGAGTTTCTCTGACCAGGTACACTCACACCACACTTCACACTCCGGCCACCAGGGGGGGTGGTCCTATCTAGTAGGCCACTCCTCACAACTCTGGTAAAACTGGGGGTTGGACAGGAAGACAGGGAGAAGTAGCTGGGAAGAGCTAGTGAGAGGACCTGTCAGGGATGGGGATCCTGGCAGACTCCTCAGAGCAGAACTAACCAGTAAACAACGGGAATACAGAAAAAGGAGAAATACCAGAAGGGGTCTTGCTGTTAGACCGAGGCAACATCCTTCTGAGGCGCAAACAGTCGGTGGCCGGAACGCCGAGCAAGTAAGAGACTTTAAGTACATTGCAAACCACGGCAGGACAGCTAATTACAGGTTGGCTGTCTCACTTAACACCTAAGCAGACAACGGAGGCAGCTGTGGGAGAGGGGCGACTCTAGAGTCCCGGAAGAACTCCAGGCCTACCCCGTCATACGGGTGCGTCCTACCATATCACCTGGAGGACGGAGAAAGAACAGTAGAGACAGAAAGAAACAGTTGTGAGGACTATCCCGGGAGCTCAGCAGGGAAGAACTACAACACCCAGCGCTAGAAGGTAGATACTGATTCCCACCTGTGAGGAGAACTCCTGATGTGTCGTTGGACCGGCCGGTCTCTGAAAACCCAGTTAACAGCGCTCTGGACTGAGGTCTCCAACATCTTCAGTAAAGAGGTAAAGAGACTGCAAACTGGTGTCCTCATTATTTACCGCGACCTGCACCGCTACAACACCACTTATTGCACCGGACGTCCCCCACTGACAGACAGGGCCACGGACCGGGTCTAGCCACCGTGACAACCCCGAGACTGAGACCCAGAGGCCCGGCTCCGGGTACCCCTCGGCCCTGCGGCGGTGTGGGGGCGCTCCACTAGTGTGCTATCAGAAAGAGTATTCAGTGCTGCTGGTTCAATATTAACCGAAAAAAGGACTCGTCTGGTTACCCAAAATGTGGATGATCTCACCTTCATTAAAATGAACCACTCCTGGATTTCAAATTATTTTGCCCCACCTTTCCCGGCTGACACCTAGCTTTCCTATGAAAAGGTCTTGCTTGTGGACTGGTCTTACTGAGTGTTCCAATCTGTTAATTTGCAGCAGCTGTTTGTCCAGCATACGACATGTTTACACCTCCCCCAATGGGAAAAATCCCCCCACGGGGCCGTTGTCTCGCCACTTGGCGCAAGCACCCGTTACAGTGCTGATTGTCTGAGGAGGCGGGTGTGCCCGCTTTTGGTTGACGGCATTGCCACTGGGTCCCTCATAGTACAATGTAGTGTCTCTGGCGGTGGTGGTGCGCACCCAACGTCAGACACACCGTTGTAACATGAGGGGCCCTGGGGCGGTACCGCCGGCCACAAGAGAGTTCCCCCCCCAGCTCAAACTGTGCTCTACCACGTGCAAAATTATCTCGCACAGCTCCACCAATGTTTAGTCTATGCACTGACATCATTCAATGCCTGGCACTGACAAACAATACCAATTTGTTTGCATCTATGATGCTAGTTAAAGTAGACTGGGTCAGTGTCCTATATTGACACCAGTAAATACTAATTTACTGCCAAATTACTTTGTCATAAACTCTGCAGATGAGCCCACCCCTGTACCTAAGCATGCCACCCTTTTTTTACTTATAGTTGTTTTGCGAGACATTAACATCTATTTATTTTTTTGGAGTACTAACTGTGTCAGACACTCCTTGCAATACTCCTCCACTGACCACAATGCTGCCTGCCTGTGCATCCATGTAACCGATGTAAAACTGCCATGAGCCTATTGTTTGTTATTTTAGGCCTTTGATAGCCTGTCTGCGGCCCCTACTTGCAATACTCCTCCACTGACCACAATGCTGCCTGGAGTGCCTGCCTGTGTATCCATGTAACCGATGTAAAACTGCCATGACTGCCTACTGTTTGTTATTTTAGGCCTTTGTGAGCATGTCTGCGGCCCCTACTTGCAATACTCCTCCACTGACCACAATGCTGCCTGCCTGTGTATCCATGTAACCGATGTAAAACTGCCATGACTGCCTACTGTTTGTTATTTTAGGCCTCTGTGAGCCTGTCTGCGGCCCCTACTTGCAATACTCCTCCACTGACCACAATGCTGCCTGCCTGTGTATCCATGTAACCGATGTAAAACTGCCATGACTGCCTACTGTTTGTTATTTTAGGCCTTTGTGAGCCTGTCTGCAGCCCCTACTTGCAATACTCCTCCACTGACCACAATGCTGCCTGGAGTGCCTGCCTGTGTATCCATGTAACCGATGTAAAACTGCCATGACTGCCTACTGTTTGTTATTTTAGGCCTTTGTGAGCCTGTCTGCGGCCCCTACTTGCAATACTCCTCCACTGACCACAATGCTGCCTGCCTGTGTATCCATGTAACCGATGTAAAACTGCCATGACTGCCTACTGTTTGTTATTTTAGGCCTTTGTGAGCCTGTCTGTGGCCCCTACTTGCAATACTCCTCCACTGACCACAATGCTGCCTGCCTGTGTATCCATGTAACCGATGTAAAACTGCCATGACTGCCTACTGTTTGTTATTTTAGGCCTTTGTGAGCCTGTCTGCGGCCCCTACTTGCAATACTCCTCCACTGACCACAATGCTGCCTGCCTGTGTATCCATGTAACCGATGTAAAACTGCCATGACTGCCTACTGTTTGTTATTTTAGGCCTTTGTGAGCATGTCTGCGGCCCCTACTTGCAATACTCCTCCACTGACCACACCAATGCTGCCCGTGTACCCCTGGAACCTATTTAAAAGTTCATAGAGCCTAGTTATATATTTTATTTACTATTAATAAGGCCATGATGGACTACGCTGTACCACGCTACAAGCTAACCAGTCGACACTTCTTTTGCGAGAAAAGCCATCCCAACCCTCCACCAGCATGTAAAAGACCGCATTGTCCATGCACTCTGGCAATCTGTGAGTACAAAGGTGCACCTGACAACAGACTCATGGACCTGTAGGCATGGCCACGGAAGATTACGTGTCCATTACGGCGCAATGGGTTAATGTGTTGGATGCATGGTCCACAGGGGACAGCCTACTAAGTCTGTCTGCAGTCCCTAATTCAAATTGTCCTCCACTGTCTAAATCGGAGCTTCCACCTTCTGGCTTTCGGCCTATAGTATCAGAAATTAAACTGCATTTGGCCTTCAACTTTGGTTACGGCCTACTAACGGTGTCTGCCCCTGCCTGGTGTTTTTCCTCAACTGAATAAAGCTGAGCTTCAACCTTCTGGCTCTCATTAAGTGCTGTTATTTTAAAAATTGGTGGTTAGGGCCTACTAACGGTGTCTGCCCCTGCCTGGTGTTTTTCCTCAACTGAATAAAGCTGAGCTTCAACCTTCTGGCTCTCATTAAGTGCTGTTATTTTAAAAATTGGTGGTTAGGGCCTACTAACGGTATCTGCCCCTGCCTGGTGTTTTTCCTCAACTGAATAAAGCTGAGCTTCAACCTTCTGGCTCTCATTAAGTGCTGTTATTTTAAAAATTGGTGGTTAGGGCCTACTAACGGTGTCTGCCCCTCCCTGGTGTTTTTCCTCAACTGAATAAAGCTGAGCTTCAACCTTCTGGCTCTCATTAAGTGCTGTGTTTTCAAAAATTGGTGGTTAGGGCCTACTAACGGTGTCTGCCCCTCCCTGGTGTTTGCTCTCAACTGAATAAAGCTGAGCTTCAACCTTCTGGCTTTGGGCCTATAGTATCAGATATTAAACTGCATTTGGCCTTCAACTTTGGTTACGGCCTAATAACGGTGTCTGCCCCTGCCTGGTGTTTGTTCTCAACTGAATAAAGCTGAGCTTCATCCTTCTGGCTCTCATTAAGTGCTGTGTTTTAAAAAATTGGTGGTTAGGGCCTACTAACGGTGTCTGCCCCTCCCTGGTGTTTGCTCTCAACTGAATAAAGCTGTGCTTCAACCTTCTGGCTTTGGGCCTATAGTATCAGATATTAAACTGCATTTGGCCTTCAACATTGGTTACGGCCTACTAACGGTGTCTGCCCCTGCCTGGTGTTTTTCCTCAACTGAATAAAGCTGAGCTTCAACCTTCTGGCTCTCATTAAGTGCTGTTATTTTAAAAATTGGTGGTTAGGGCCTAATAACGGTGTCTGCCCCTGCCTGGTGTTTGTCCTCAACTGAATAAAGCTGAGCTTCATCCTTCTGGCTCTCATTAAGTGCTGTGTTTTCAAAAATTGGTGGTTAGGGCCTACTAACGGTGTCTGCCCCTCCCTGGTGTTTTTCCTCAACTGAATAAAGCTGAGCTTCAACCTTCTGGCTCTCATTAAGTGCTGTTATTTTAAAAATTGGTGGTTAGGGCCTACTAACGGTGTCTGCCCCTCCCTGGTGTTTGCCCTCAACTGAATAAAGCTGAGCTTCAACCTTCTGGCTTTGGGCCTATAGTATCAGATATTAAACTGCATTTGGCCTACTAGTGTGGTTGGGCCCTTAAAACAGTGTCTGCTGCTCCTGGGTTTGCTACTCCACTGAACAAAGCAATGCCGCCTGTTTAGTCCTGTCCTGTCACCAATTTTGAACTGCATTTAGCCTACTTTATTCTTTGGCCCTATATCTGTTTCCTCCTCATCCTGCCCATTGCCCAGCCACTGCTAGATGAGTCTGCTGGTACATTGACCTAGACCACTACATTCCCCTTGCACTCTACACAGCCAGAATCTGACCCTGCTGAAAGTAAGGTTCCCCTTCCAGCATGTTATACCACCTTACACAGGGACAAAGAGGAAGGTGCAGATGAAAGTGCAGGTTCCTTCATCAGGTGGGGGGGGCATACTCGTTGGCGATGTCACTGGCACAGGGCCCCTCAGAGTACGCAAAAGTGTCGCTGCTGGTGGGAGGCGCCCCTGCCTTGCAAACACACCGCTGTACTTTGAGGGGCCCTGTGCCAGTGCCAATGCGAACAAGTGTGCCCCCCTGCTTGCTCAGGATCACAGCACTTGCAACGTTGAAATACTTTCCTCTCCCTGCTCCACCGCCGTGACGTAGTCCACGATTCCTGGGCCCACTAAAACCTTGAACCAGCCCTACCCCCCACAAATTTGCCAAATGACCCCCAAGTTCCATTGAACAACTATTATTATAAAGTTAATTAAGATTGACAAGCTTCAGAAACAAGAATGGATGTTTTTGGCATTAAAATGGGCACTGTAGGTGTTTTCCTGGCCTCCACTCACTGCCGACTATGCTTCCCCATTGACTTGCATTGGGTTTCGTGTTTCGGTCGATCCCCGACTTTTAGCGATAATCGGCCGACTGCACTCGACTCGACTCTGGACAAAGTCGGGTTTCACAAAACCCGACTCGACCTTAAAAAAATGAAAGTCGCTCAACCCTAATAATAATAATAATAACTCCTAACTTCCCCTGAAAATGATAATGATCCTCCCATGGTGCCGCCTTATAATAAAGACCCTCAGTGCCTCTGTACTGTAATAATGCTCCTGAGCAGGGGCGTCCATTCATGGCAACAAAAAAAGCTTTTATAACCTTATTTTTAGAAACTTTTGGTTATTATTGTAATTATTGCAATAACTACGTTATTATTTATGTTGCTGCCTGTTTCATAGGATGTCCTTTACAGATGATACATCTAAATGTTTATTTTGCAGGCACTTTACTTTTTGTGTATACTGTGAGCTGTGGGCAGTAGGTATAAAAAATCGACGACATCCTGGTACTATGGAAGGGTGATGCAGAATCCTTTACAGACTTCCTACAATATCTCAACACTACTCTGGAAAGTCTATTTTTTACCTATGAAATTGGTGGGCAAAGCATAAATTTTCTGGATGTCACAATTTCCAAACAACAGGATGGCTCTCTGGGCACCAGCATCTTTCGTAAACCAACAGCCACCAATAGTCTTCTTAGATGGGAGAGCCATCACCCTTTTCCACTTAAGAGGGGGATCCCAAAAGGACAGTTCCTGCGACTTCGTAGGAACTGTTCTTCCCTAAGTGACTTTAAAGTCAAATCACAAGAACTCAGACATCGGTTTTGTGATAGGGGATACCCTAAAGATGTAATTGACTCTGCGTACACTACCGCCCTAGGTGCAAGCAGAACAACGCTATTAGCACCAAAACCCTACATGGAGGGCCCAAGGATAACAAGGCTCATTGGAACGTTTGATGACCAGTCCAGGAGGATACATGACATTTTTAAACGACACTGGCAGATTTTAAGATCTGACCCGGAGGTAGGCAACTATGTTTCCCCATATCCATCGATTACTTATCGTAGGGGGAGATCCATTAAGGATAACATAGTCCACAGTCACTTCATCCCCCCAAAACAGCAGAACACCTGGTTGATGAACAGATCCACAGGGACTTACAGATGTGGGCATTGCTCTTTCTGTAAATTTATTGAAGTGTCCAAATTCTTCAAAAGTTCTGCTACTGGCAGGACTTTCTCTATGAGGCAGTTTGCCAACTGCAGAACAACCGGTCTGGTATACATATGTACATGTTCTTGTAATAAGGACTACATAGGGAAAACCAAACGTGAGCTCAGAGTTCGCATTAGCGAACATCTGGGAGATATCAGACATGGCAGGGACACCCCAGTGGCACGTCACATTAATACTGTTCATGGGGGTGACCTAAGTTCATTTTCATTCAAGGTCATTGAAGTGATTGCACCATCGGTTAGACTGGGAGATTGGGACAAAAGGATCCTACAACGTGAATGTAGGTGGATCTATTTATTGAAATCCATGAGCCCAATGGGCCTAAATGAACAGCTGACCTTTGGTAGCTTCATCTAGCCTCAATTATGTAGGCCTGTACAAGCCATATATATATTGTTTTTTTTTTTTTTTTTATTTAGGGTTATCCAATGTGACCCAGGATTCATTATTTACTTGATTTTGTTTATTTATTATTTTGTCCTTTTTTCTGAATATTTGGGACGTTCACTAAACATCTGATATTCGTTCCCTTGTAGAATCCCCTCTTTGACATATACTACCTGCAAAAAGGACTCAGATCTACCGTAAATATAACTCCAGGATAGATCGGAGAGGAAAACTGTGTGAGTTCCCCAAAACCATGGTGCGCAAGCGCAGTGGTGGCCCTATCAGCCATCTTACTGTGGACAACTAAATCGGTCATATACCGCCAATGATTATCATATACCAGTGGGCGGGCTGACTACGGCGCGGATCGATGATGTGCGCTCCGGGCGGCATAAGAGGTATGCAGTCTAGTACTGACATACAACCTCTAGAGCCGAGGACATAGTGCGGGGAATTTACCTCTCACTTCCGGTTCACCAGTTCCGGTCTTGTTACAGCATGGAGCGGTAATCTGACTGCACGTTGTGGACGACACGCCATGTGGTAAGAACGCCGGGGATACTCACATATTGTATTCATATAAGGGATACCTAGTGAACGGCACCCTATTTCCACAGCTTCTCTATCTTTCTACGGACACTTGTGGCTGTGCTTTCCCTGATGAACCCCCGCAAAACCCCAGAAGAAAGAGAGGGGGGGGAAACGCGTCGGATATTAAATATGGGGACCATGTGAGAGTGGACTATTGAGACAACCTGCATACAGATATCATATGGGGACAACTTGAGGGCGTCTAATGGACGAAACGGGAACATCCAAATGCTGATAAGTATACCTCGTACAAATGACAACTGTGTGCATATATCAGCAGGGTGACAGAGTGTCTGGCATATCTGCAAGATAACTTAGAATAACTCCCCTGAAAGTATAAGGGAATAGATATTACTTTGTCCTTATTGTTTATTAAAACACCCCTCTGTATCGATATATCTGTGTTTCAAAGGAGCACAGATAGAGTGGACCCCAGCCATTGGGCCATCTAATAGGCAGAGTATCAAAGTCTCAATTAATCTGGAACTCTCAGCCCTTTTAATAATTTGGGCATATTTGATAAGACCAGACCATATCTCTCTAAGATAATAGAGGAAGTCTGATAATATCCTTCAAGTATCATGGAAGGTGTGCAGATGCTTTAATCAGTATCTTTTAGTATCATGGAAGGTATTCAGACGCCTTAAATACATATAATTATCTGCGTAAATTAAGGCATATTACTACACCCTGGCTACCCGTGATTTCCTATAGGACATATTAGTCAAATAGTCTATTATACCAGTATTCTATGTTAATCATCAGCCTGGTTGATAGGAGTCTGAAATAGACGTACATTATTCGGTTTATTTTTGCTAATTTTTTCTGATTATAATTTGAGTATTTTGTTTTGTTTTTTTCTCTTTTCACTGGATAGAGGGATACATAGTTATCCAGATAAAGGCACATTGTTATACATAGGCCATCCAAGATGTTCCATTGGAAGCAATTATCTATTTAATCAATATCTAAAAAGATGATTTTTCTGGCTTATATAAGTCTGAAATGTACTTTTTTGTTTATTTTTGCTAATTTTTTCTGAATTGATTTTCTATTTTTTTCTTTTTTCTTCACGGGCTCTAGTGGTGTATGGGGACATAAATCTTTTATCTATCCTTATTAGAGGGTCAGTAAGGGACCTTAGGGTCAGCCACCGCTGAGTGGGGGCGCCTACCGCAGTAATTTAGGGTGCCTACCTCCATTGTTAGGTAGGGGAAGCTCTAGGTATCAGGTAGAATGCACTAGGGCTTCAGCATACCAGGGAACCCTAGGGACTTAACAGGGCTAGCCTCCGACGAGTGGGGGCGCCAACCGCGGCAAAGTAGGGTGCCTACCTCCACAGTCAGGCAGGACCCACTAGCCCACTATACAGGGTGGCGTAGGTACATTCCATACCTCCAATTTTTTATAACTATTTAATAATAAAGTCAATTTTTAATTGCCATAATAAAGGTTTAATTTTAGGAATTCTTGTTTTGGTTTAGGTTAGTTGTTGTTCTAGGGTTCCGCCATATCATAATTTGGTGTAAGGTTTAGTAGTGATGGCTAGTTTTCTTTCAGGACCACTAGATAATAAAAGATGGCTTGATGATGCGAGAGAGGTCTTTTCGGACATTGATGGTACTAATGGCATATCTTCTACTCCAACTCTGAGATCACAATTTTCGGACGTCCTGGTAGCATATAAAAATAACATCAAATCGTGGTGGGAGGTCCAATCTCTGGATAATTATATCAAACATAAAATAGTTCCACGTGGTCTGAGAATACACTTGCTACCAGCTCCCAGGTGTGCATCCCCCACTTTATTGATTAAGTGGGAGGAGGAGTCAATAGCCTCGTCATTGAGGTTTATGCAGATACTTCTGGAAGAGGAGAAAAAAACTTTAGAGAACTCCACTTCCAAATTAAAGGAACTTATTGATAACATCTTGAAATATAAAAACGACTCGGATTTTGCAAATAGGGAAGAAACCCTTAAAAACTCAGTTGAGAAATTCCATTTGGAAATAAAAGAAAGGAAACATAAACGTTTCCTAAAGGACTGTCTTGAATTTAAGGAGAAGAAAGCATATCCTTCCCTACAGTCAACTGCAATAGTAAGGGTGGAGGCCTCCTCCTCGGATATTGACTCCTCAGATATAGACTCGGCACCAAGAGGACCTGGGTCAAAACAATTCTCTAGACCAAAGAACCGGGGTCGGAGAGGTCGAAGATGGCAAAATTTTGGGCCAGACAGGGGTTTCCAACCTTCTACTTCCTCCTCCTCCTCTTTTTTAGAGGACCGGGGGGGGCTGATGTACGATCTTCGGAACCGAAACCCCATCAGTCATCAAAAGTAATGGCACAATCGGAACGAGATGATAATCAAATTATCAATTTGTCGTCACATCTCCTGACCACAATGGAAAAACAGGTATTAAGTAAAGGTCTCACCTTTGTTCCAACTATGAGGTTTGACCCATTCACGTGGATTAAGGACCTCAACCTCTTTACGAGGAAACTCAGATGGAGACAATTTTTTCACAAAACCGATATACAAAAGTGTCAACAACTGGGGGTTTCCCTAGATGACCTGACTGACCTTGAGACACTGACCGAATTAAGTATGGAGGGGAGCAGGACTTCTGGTGAGGGTCCCTTTTCTGATCTTAAACTGGTGAGCAAAAAGATGCCACCGGCGAATAGTTTTGGTAGCATAGATGTGTTTCAAAAACTGGTCACGGATGAGATAAACAACGTCATCCCACACTTTGACTCTACACATCCCAATTTAACTAAATCAGAAAGGAGGTCCCTAACAGACCTGAGGAATAATACATCTATAGTTGTGAAACCCTCCGACAAAGGCGGGAATACCGTCGTAATGGATCATGACAAATACACTGAGATGTGTATGACTATTCTGGCGGACAGGTCATCATATGAAATACTAAAGAACGATCCGACGACTGACTATGTTTCAGAGTTACGGAGATTATTAACAAAAGCCTTAGAGTCAAGACTCATCTCTAAAGATGAATTTGACTTCCTTTTTCCCAAATCCCCTATGGTAGCGACATTTTATGCTGTGCCTAAGATCCACAAGGGGCTGTGCCCCCTGAAAGGACGCCCTATAGTGTCAGGGGTTGATAACCTATCCCAAAATTCAAGTATCTACCTGGACAGACTATTGAGAGCATTTGTGACAGCTCTCCCCTCCTACATTAGGGACACCAGTGATTTGTTAAACAAACTGGAAGGAGTTGTCATTGAACCTGACACTATCATAGCCTCCATTGACGTGGAGGCTTTATATAGTAGTATCACGCATAAAGATGGCCTCCATGCTATTGGGTATTTTTTGAGCAGTAGAGGTGTGCAATACACAGCACATAATACCTTCATACTCCAACTTCTCAACTTTGTGTTGCAGCGAAACTACTTTTTGTTTAATGGAAAGTACTACCACCAGCTCAGGGGCACAGCAATGGGGAGCCCATGTGCCCCCACTTATGCCAACTTGCTCCTGGGCTGGTGGGAAGACATTTTTGTCTTTAGGGATGAGGATGATGTATGGAGCCCCAGGATTATTTTCTGGGGCAGGTTCATCGACGACATCCTGGTACTATGGAAGGGTGATGCAGAATCCTTTACAGACTTCCTACAATATCTCAACACTACTCTGGAAAGTCTATTTTTTACCTATGAAATTGGTGGGCAAAGCATAAATTTTCTGGATGTCACAATTTCCAAACAACAGGATGGCTCTCTGGGCACCAGCATCTTTCGTAAACCAACAGCCACCAATAGTCTTCTTAGATGGGAGAGCCATCACCCTTTTCCACTTAAGAGGGGGATCCCAAAAGGACAGTTCCTGCGACTTCGTAGGAACTGTTCTTCCCTAAGTGACTTTAAAGTCAAATCACAAGAACTCAGACATCGGTTTTGTGATAGGGGATACCCTAAAGATGTAATTGACTCTGCGTACACTACCGCCCTAGGTGCAAGCAGAACAACGCTATTAGCACCAAAACCCTACATGGAGGGCCCAAGGATAACAAGGCTCATTGGAACGTTTGATGACCAGTCCAGGAGGATACATGACATTTTTAAACGACACTGGCAGATTTTAAGATCTGACCCGGAGGTAGGCAACTATGTTTCCCCATATCCATCGATTACTTATCGTAGGGGGAGATCCATTAAGGATAACATAGTCCACAGTCACTTCATCCCCCCAAAACAGCAGAACACCTGGTTGATGAACAGATCCACAGGGACTTACAGATGTGGGCATTGCTCTTTCTGTAAATTTATTGAAGTGTCCAAATTCTTCAAAAGTTCTGCTACTGGCAGGACTTTCTCTATGAGGCAGTTTGCCAACTGCAGAACAACCGGTCTGGTATACATATGTACATGTTCTTGTAATAAGGACTACATAGGGAAAACCAAACGTGAGCTCAGAGTTCGCATTAGCGAACATCTGGGAGATATCAGACATGGCAGGGACACCCCAGTGGCACGTCACATTAATACTGTTCATGGGGGTGACCTAAGTTCATTTTCATTCAAGGTCATTGAAGTGATTGCACCATCGGTTAGACTGGGAGATTGGGACAAAAGGATCCTACAACGTGAATGTAGGTGGATCTATTTATTGAAATCCATGAGCCCAATGGGCCTAAATGAACAGCTGACCTTTGGTAGCTTCATCTAGCCTCAATTATGTAGGCCTGTACAAGCCATATATATATTGATTTTTTTTTTTTTTTTTTATTTAGGGTTATCCAATGTGACCCAGGATTCATTATTTACTTGATTTTGTTTATTTATTATTTTGTCCTTTTTTCTGAATATTTGGGACGTTCACTAAACATCTGATATTCGTTCCCTTGTAGAATCCCCTCTTTGACATATACTACCTGCAAAAAGGACTCAGATCTACCGTAAATATAACTCCAGGATAGATCGGAGAGGAAAACTGTGTGAGTTCCCCAAAACCATGGTGCGCAAGCGCAGTGGTGGCCCTATCAGCCATCTTACTGTGGACAACTAAATCGGTCATATACCGCCAATGATTATCATATACCAGTGGGCGGGCTGACTACGGCGCGGATCGATGATGTGCGCTCCGGGCGGCATAAGAGGTATGCAGTCTAGTACTGACATACAACCTCTAGAGCCGAGGACATAGTGCGGGGAATTTACCTCTCACTTCCGGTTCACCAGTTCCGGTCTTGTTACAGCATGGAGCGGTAATCTGACTGCACGTTGTGGACGACACGCCATGTGGTAAGAACGCCGGGGATACTCACATATTGTATTCATATAAGGGATACCTAGTGAACGGCACCCTATTTCCACAGCTTCTCTATCTTTCTACGGACACTTGTGGCTGTGCTTTCCCTGATGAACCCCCGCAAAACCCCAGAAGAAAGAGAGGGGGGGAAACGCGTCGGATATTAAATATGGGGACCATGTGAGAGTGGACTATTGAGACAACCTGCATACAGATATCATATGGGGACAACTTGAGGGCGTCTAATGGACGAAACGGGAACATCCAAATGCTGATAAGTATACCTCGTACAAATGACAACTGTGTGCATATATCAGCAGGGTGACAGAGTGTCTGGCATATCTGCAAGATAACTTAGAATAACTCCCCTGAAAGTATAAGGGAGTAGATATTACTTTGTCCTTATTGTTTATTAAAACACCCCTCTGTATCGATATATCTGTGTTTCAAAGGAGCACAGATAGAGTGGACCCCAGCCATTGGGCCATCTAATAGGCAGAGTATCAAAGTCTCAATTAATCTGGAACTCTCAGCCCTTTTAATAATTTGGGCATATTTGATAAGACCAGACCATATCTCTCTAAGATAATAGAGGAAGTCTGATAATATCCTTCAAGTATCATGGAAGGTGTGCAGATGCTTTAATCAGTATCTTTTAGTATCATGGAAGGTATTCAGACGCCTTAAATACATATAATTATCTGCGTAAATTAAGGCATATTACTACACCCTGGCTACCCGTGATTTCCTATAGGACATATTAGTCAAATAGTCTATTATACCAGTATTCTATGTTAATCATCAGCCTGGTTGATAGGAGTCTGAAATAGACGTACATTATTCGGTTTATTTTTGCTAATTTTTTCTGATTATAATTTGAGTATTTTGTTTTGTTTTTTTCTCTTTTCACTGGATAGAGGGATACATAGTTATCCAGATAAAGGCACATTGTTATACATAGGCCATCCAAGATGTTCCATTGGAAGCAATTATCTATTTAATCAATATCTAAAAAGATGATTTTTCTGGCTTATATAAGTCTGAAATGTACTTTTTTGTTTATTTTTGCTAATTTTTTCTGAATTGATTTTCTATTTTTTTCTTTTTTCTTCACGGGCTCTAGTGGTGTATGGGGACATAAATCTTTTATCTATCCTTATTAGAGGGTCAGTAAGGGACCTTAGGGTCAGCCACCGCTGAGTGGGGGCGCCTACCGCAGTAATTTAGGGTGCCTACCTCCATTGTTAGGTAGGGGAAGCTCTAGGTATCAGGTAGAATGCACTAGGGCTTCAGCATACCAGGGAACCCTAGGGACTTAACAGGGCTAGCCTCCGACGAGTGGGGGCGCCAACCGCGGCAAAGTAGGGTGCCTACCTCCACAGTCAGGCAGGACCCACTAGCCCACTATACAGGGTGGCGTAGGTACATTCCATACCTCCAATTTTTTATAACTATTTAATAATAAAGTCAATTTTTAATTGCCATAATAAAGGTTTAATTTTAGGAATTCTTGTTTTGGTTTAGGTTAGGAGCTGTGGGCAGTAGGAATGTTTCTGATCATGAGTTATCTCTGTGTTGCAATGCACAGGCTCCAGCCTAGCAGGTTTGGAGTATACAATGTATTAGACTGTAAAACATAGGGCAGTGAGTAAAGGGGTGCACCTATCGATCAGATGGGTTAATGAGAGACCTTGAGATCCGCTTAGTACGGCTGCAATAGTAAAGCCTGCTGAGAGATGGAGAGTAAGAAGTGTCTCTGAGTATAGTAAGTGGTTATGGACCACTCCCTACTGAATCACCTGTGAGGCCACTGCTAGTTTGTTGGAAAGCCCATCACCTATATAATCGACCCTGGGCTGCTACAGTGTGTTATATGCTAAAGTGACCTGCAATGTTTGATATTGCTTGTCTGTCCTAAACATTCTGTAGCATAATAGCTTGGTCTGAAATAGTCAAAGAAAGAGTCATGAACTGTAACACTTAGTGGCAGTATCATACCTATCAGGGGAGCAGAGGTTGCAATCTCTCTGTTCCCTCACTTGGAGGGGCTAACTGGAGAGACCACCACTCTTAACTGCACACATCTATTCAGATAAGCTCTAAGATAAAGCAAGGAGATATGGTATCCCTGCAGTGACGCTTTCGTATCGGGACTCTGATGTCCTATGTGGGCCCTGGCTTGATGACGTTACTGCGTTGGTGAACCCATGCCTCTTTGTTGTCGGCCAGTAGACGCACCAGGATCCGGAGTTGGGTGAATATTTTATGTTTTTGATTAATTTGTGTTACTTGTAGGCTGTCTGAGGGGGTCATCATACACACACGTCCTGGTTATCCAACCCAACGCTTTCTTCCCCTAGGTGTGCTGCCCTATGTTGTGCTCAATGTAGGGTTTTGCAAGTTGCCCAATGTGGATCAATGACATCATCTCCCTACAATGATTTAAGGCCCATTGACACAAAAACCTGTGTCTTGGAATTTGGAAGCCATCATATGCCTCCCCCTCTTTGAACAGTGTTCGCATTAAAGACGTGTGGTTCCATAGAGTGTATAAATGTTAATGTGTCCATTTACTGTTATTGCAATGTGTATGTATTTTACATGTATTGTTTATAGGTTAGGGAAATATATAGAATGGAAGGGTAGCAGTTGAATAGGACAATCTTGGGAATAGATTAGTGGGGCACCATAGAGATAGGGAATGAGAGTGCCAGCACAAGCATAGTTAGCATAATGGGTTTGCCAGACTGGGAGGAGTTAGAGATAGGCATAGTGCAGAGCAGCGGGATATAGTGATCAGACTTCCTGTTTAGTGTGGAGTAGTGATGCAGCAGTGAAAGAAGACAGTCAGATAGCCATGGGTGTGAAGTTGCTGAGGCAAGAAGGGACCCCAGCCTGAGCAGTGTGCAAGTGGTCACCTGTCATGATTCCCAATGGCAGGGACATGGGCAAAAACGGACTAGCTCCAGGAAGATGGTAACTCAGGTAACCGCGATGCTGAACCCAACACGCAAATAGAAGTAGCCAGGGGGTGTGCCTACGTTGATCCCTAGAAACCTCGCGCCAGCCGGAGAGCTAACTACCCCTATAAGAGGAATACACAGACCTGGCTTGCCTCCAGGGAAACCCCAAAAGTTATAGTAGCCCCCCACATGTAATAACGGTTAGGTAAGAGGAAAACACAAACGCAGCATGAACACAGCTTCAGCAAAGTGAGGCCCCCCAACTAGATAGATGAAAATACAAAAGAGGACTTCGCGGTTACCTCAAAACCCTAAGCAGCCATCCTGAAACCACCTTAACTCCGTTATCAACTCACGACACCGGAGTAGTAATTTCAGATCACTAGAGCCTCCAGCAGCACAAGAAATATAAATGCATGCCGGACAAAACAAACACAAAAAAAAGCCAAAGATTCAACTTAGCTGAATTGCAGACTTGGAGCAGGTAGGAAGCAACAGAGATGCTCTGGTAACATTGATTGCCGGCACTAGAGTGACTGAGAAGCCAGACTAAATAGGAAACTCCCAATTTCCTGATGAAAACAGGTGCACTGGAAACACAAGACCAAAGTCAACCAGAACCACCAGTAGCCACCAGAGGGAGCCTAAAAACAGAATTCACAACAGTACCCCCCCTTAAGGAGGGGGCACCGAACCCTCATGAGAACCACCAGGGCGATCTGGATGCGCCCTATGAAAGGCGCGAACCAAATCAGAGGCATGAACATCAGAGGCAGTCACCCAAGAATTATCCTCCTGACCGTATCCCTTCCATTTAACCAGATATTGAAGTCTCCGTCTGGAAATACGAAAGTCCAAAATCTTTTTCACAACATACTCCAATTCACCCTCCACCAGCACAGGAGCAGGAGGCTCAACAGAAGGAACAACCGGTACCTCGTACCTCCGCAACAACGACCTATGGAAGACATTATGAATGGTGAAAGATGCTGGAAGGTCCAAACGAAAAGATACAGGATTAAGAATCTCCAAAATCTTATAAGGACCTATGAACCGAGGTTTGAACTTAGGAGAAGAGACCTTCATAGGGACAAAGCGAGAAGACAACCACACCAAGTCTCCAACACGGAGATGATGACCCACACGACGATGACGATTAGCAAACTGCTGAGTCTTCTCCTGAGACAACTTCAAATTGTCCACCACATGACTCCAAATCCGGTGCAGTCTATCCACCACAGAATCCACTCCAGGACAATCCGAAGACTCCACCTGACCAGACGAAAAATGAGGGTGAAACCCTGAATTGCAAAAGAAAGGAGAAACCAGAGTAGCAGAACTGGCCCGATTATTGAGGGCAAACTCTGCCAACGGCAAAAAGGCGACCCAATCATCCTGATCAGCAGACACAAAACACCTCAAATACGTCTCCAAGGTCTGATTAGTTCGCTCCGTCTGGCCATTAGTCTGAGGATGGAACGCAGATGAAAAAGACAAATCAATGCCCATCCTGGCACAGAACGCTCGCCAGAACCTAGACACAAATTGAGATCCTCTGTCAGACACGATGTTTTCCGGGATACCATGCAAGCGAACCACATTCTGAAAAAATAAAGGAACCAACTCCGATGAAGAAGGCAATTTGGGCAAGGGTACCAAATGAACCATCTTAGAAAAACGGTCACACACCACCCAAATGACAGACATTTTCTGAGAAATCGGGAGATCCGAGATAAAGTCCATAGAGATGTGTGTCCACGGCCTCTTCGGAATAGGCAAGGACAACAACAATCCACTAGCCCGAGAACAGCAAGGCTTGGCCCGAGCACAAACATCACAAGACTGTACAAAGGTACGCACATCTCGAGACAGGGAAGGCCACCAGAAGGACCTGGCCACCAAATCTCTGGTACCAAAAATTCCAGGGTGGCCCGCCAACACAGAAGAATGAACCTCTGAGATGACTCTACTGGTCCACTCATCTGGAACAATCTCCCAGACGGACAACGATCAGGCTTATCAGTCTGAAACTCCTGCAAAGCACGTCGCAAGTCTGGGGAGACAGCAGACAAAATCACTCCATCCTTAAGGATACCCGTAGGCTCAGAATCACAAGAGGAGTCAGGCTCAAAACTCCTAGAAAGAGCATCTGCCTTCACATTTTTCGAGCCCGGCAAGTATGAAACCACAAAATTAAACCGAGAGAAAAACAATGACCAGCGTGCCTGTCTAGGATTCAGACGCCTGGCGGACTCAAGGTAAATCAGATTCTTGTGATCGGTCAAGACCACCACCTGATGTCTAGCACCCTCAAGCCAATGACGCCACTCCTCAAATGCCCACTTCATAGCCAAGAGCTCCCGATTGCCGACATCATAATTTCGCTCGGCGGGCGAAAACTTTCGAGAGAAGAATGCACATGGTCTCATCACTGAGCAATCGGGACTTTTCTGCGACAAAACCGCCCCCGCTCCAATCTCGGAAGCATCAACCTCAACCTGAAAAGGGAGCGAAACATCAGGCTGGCGCAACACAGGGGCAGAGGAAAAGCAGCGCTTAAGCTCCCGAAAGGCCTCCACAGCCGCAGAGGACCAATTGGCAACATCAGCACCCTTCTTAGTCAAATCAGTCAGAGGTTTAGCAACACTTGAAAACCCAGTTATAAATCGACGATAGAAATTAGCAAAGCCCAAGAACTTCTGAAGACTCTTCAGGGAAGTAGGCTGCGTCCAATCACAAATAGCCCGAACCTTGACAGGATCCATCTCAACAGAAGAAGGGGAAAAAATATACCCCAAAAAGGAAATCTTCTGAACCCCAAAGATACACTTTGAGCCCTTTACAAACAGAGAATTGGACCGCAAAACCTGAAAAACCTTCCTAACCTGTTGAACATGCGACTCCCAGTCATCCGAAAAAATCAAAATATCATCCAAATACACAATCATAAATTTATCCAGGTATTTACGGAAAATATCGTGCATAAGGGACTGAAAGACTGAAGGAGCATTAGAAAGACCAAAAGGCATTACCAAATACTCAAAATGGCCCTCGGGCGTATTAAATGCAGTTTTCCACTCATCTCCCTGCTTAATCCGCACCAAATTATACGCACCCCGAAGATCAACCTTAGAGAACCACTTTGCCCCTTTAATACGAGCAAATAAATCAGTCAATAGTGGCAAAGGATACTGGTATTTGACTGTAATCTTATTCAACAGGCGATAATCAATACAGGGCCTCAGGGAGCCATCTTTTTTACCCACGAAAAAAAACCCTGCTCCTAAAGGGGATGAGGATGGACGGATATGTCCCTTTTCCAAGGACTCCTTAATATACTCTCGCATAGCAGCATGCTCAGGCACAGATAGATTGAACAAACGACCCTTGGGAAACTTGCTGCCCGGAATCAAGTCTATAGCACAATCGCAATCCCGGTGAGGGGGGAGAGAACTAAGTTTAGGCTCCTCAAAAACATCACAATAATCAGACAAAAATGCCGGAATTTCAGAGGGAGTAGATGAAGCAATGGAAACCAAAGGTACTTCCCCATGAGCCCCCTGACATCCCCAACTTAACACAGACATTGTTTTCCAGTCAAGGACTGGATTATGAGTTTGCAACCATGGCAATCCAAGCACTAAGACATCATGCAAGTTATGCAACACAAGGAAGCGAATCACCTCCCGATGGTCAGGAGTCATACACATAGTCACTTGTGTCCAGAATTGTGGTTTATTCCTAGCCAAAGGTGTGGAGTCGATACCCTTCAGAGGGATAGGAACTTCCAAAGGCTCTAGGCTAAACCCACAATGTCTGGCAAAGGACCAATCCATAAGACTCAAGGAAGCGCCAGAATCCACATAGGCATCCACAGAAATAGTTGATAATGAACAGATCAAAGTTACAGACAAAATAAACTTAGACCGTAAGGTGCAAATTGCAAAAGACTTATCAACCTTTTTTGTGCGTTTAGAGCATGCTGATATAACATGAGCAGAATCACCACAGTAGAAGCACAACCCATTTTTACGCCTATAATTCTGCCGTTCACTTCTGGACAGAATTCTATCACATTGCATAATCTCTGGTGCCTGCTCAGAAGACACCGCCAAATGGTGCACAGGTTTGCGCTCCCGTAAACGCCGATCAATCTGAATAGCCATAGTCATGGATTCATTCAGACCTGTGGGCGTAGGAAACCCCACCATGACATCTTTAACGGCGTCAGAGAGACCTTCTCTGAAATTCGCCGCCAGGGCGCACTCATTCCACTGAGTAAGCACAGACCATTTTCAAAATTTTTGACAATATATTTCAGCTTCATCATGCCCTTGAGAGAGGGCTATCAAGGCCTTTTCAGCCTGAATCTCCAAATTAGGTTCCTCATAGAGCAACCCCAGTGCCAGAAAAAACGCATCCACATTAAGCAGCGCAGGATCCCCTGGTGCCAATGCAAATGCCCAATTCTGGGGGTCACCCCGCAACAAGGAAATAACAATCTTAACCTGCTGAGCGGGGTCTCCAGCGGAGCGAGATCTCAGAGAAAGATACAATTTACAATTGTGCTTAAAATTCAAAAAGCGAGATCTATCTCCAGAAAAGAACTCAGGTATAGGCATCTTGGGTTCAGACATAGGAGCATGTATAACATAGTCTTGGATATTTTGAACCTTAGAGGCAAGAGTATTAAGATTTGAAGCTAAACCCTGGATATCCATTTCTCAACAGCAGAGGTCTGAGCCATTCAGGGGTTAAGAGGAGAGGAAAAAAAAACAAACAAAAAACAGCAGATTGCAATTATGGCTAGACAGAACCTCTGAGTAAAAAAAAAAAAAAAAAAAAGTGTCAGAAACTTCTTTTTTTTTTCTCTCCTTCTTTAGCCAATACCTTTAATACATTTTGGCCGGCAATACTGTCATGATTCCCAATGGCAGGGACATGGGCAAAAACGGACTAGCTCCAGGAAGATGGTAACTCAGGTAACCGCGATGCTGAACCCAACACGCAAATAGAAGTAGCCAGGGGGTGTGCCTACGTTGATCCCTAGACACCTCGCGCCAGCCGGAGAGCTAACTACCCCTATAAGAGGAATACACAGACCTGGCTTGCCTCCAGGGAAACCCCAAAAGTTATAGTAGCCCCCCACATGTAATAACGGTTAGGTAAGGGGAAAACACAAACGCAGTATGAACACAGCTTCAGCAAAGTGAGGCCCCCCGACTAGATAGATGAAAATACAAAAGAGGACTTCGCGGTTACCTCAAAACCCTAAGCAGCCATCCTGAAACCACCTTAACTCCGTTATCAACTCACGACACCGGAGTAGTAATTTCAGATCACTAGAGCCTCCAGCAGCACAAGAAATATAAATGCATGCCGGACAAAACAAACACAAAAAAAAGCCAAAGATTCAACTTAGCTGAATTGCAGACTTGGAGCAGGTAGCAAGCAACAGAGATGCTCTGGTAACATTGATTGCCGGCACTAGAGTGACTGAGAAGCCAGACTAAATAGGAAACTCCCAATTTCCTGATGAAAACAGGTGCACTGGAAACACAAGACCAAAGTTAACCAGTACCACCAGTAGCCACCAGAGGGAGCCCAAAAACAGAATTCACAACAGTCACCATCTTATACGGTAACCATTCCAAGGAGGATCCAGGGCCTACAGCCGGGACTAGGCAGAGCTGAGCGAGCCTTTTTTCTTTTCTTACTGATTTCAGATAAGCGTCTTCTGGAAGGAAGTTGACAGAGAAGGCAAGGAAAGCTCTAGGAATGCCATTGTGTGTGAACTGTGCTGCATCTGTAATAAGAACCCTGTTATGCAGCAAAGTTGAACTGTTAAGTATAGACATGGAGTCTAGAGTTGTTTGTGCAAACCTGGAATCAGAAGCTAAGAATATGGAGCCAAGAGGGAATCCTGCTGTGCACATTTCACATGCAACAGATGGGATATTATGTTTCATTTGTGGAGTGCCAGGGTGTGGGAACACTACAGCTTGTTGCCACGATAACCACCCTGGCCACCTTACAGTTGCATCAGTGGGGGACATCAAAGAGTGTGGAGGCTTCTATGGGGGCCATCATACAGTGTGCAGGCTTCTATGGCGGGGATGACTGAAGTACATCGTAAAATGTAGTGGCTGTTGCAGGGGCTATCATACAGTATGGGGGCTACTGTGGGGGCCATCATACAATGTAGGTGCTACTATGCGCAGACATAATACAGTTTTAGGGGCTACTGGGTGAAGCCATCATACAATGTGGGAACTATCACACAGTATGAGGATTATTGTGGAGAACATCATAGAATGTAAACACTAATGTCGGGGCCATCATACAATGTGGGAATATCATATAGTATAGGGACTAACGCAAGGGCTTACATATAGTGTGGAAGCAATGTGGAACTACTATGGGCACATTACACATTATTGCAACCATCATACAGTGTGAGGATTTCTGTGGGGGCCATCCTACAGAGTAGGGACTACTATATGGACATAATATAGTGTGGGGTCATCATTCAAGGTGGGATCTACTGTGGGGCATCATACAATATAGGGATGACTGTGAGGTTATACTACAGTATGAAGACAACTAGGAGGGCTATAATGCAGTGCATGGACTATAGTGAATACCATCATACAGTGTGGAGATTACTGTGGAGGCATCATACAGGGTGGGGGATATTTAACTGTACTGTATATAGGAAGCTATAGGAGGCATTATTCTGTATATAGGGGATGGAGCTTTGTGCCCATCATACTGTGTATATGGGAGTTATCGGCTTATCATACTGTGTATAGGGAGCTGTGAGCCCATTATACTGTGTAAAGGGAGATATGGTGGCAACACAATTTGTATAGTGGAGCTATGGAGGCATTATTCTGTACACAGGGGGGCTGTGGGCCCATTATATTGTATATAGGGAGCTGTAGGGATATACTACTGTTTATAGGGGAGCTGCGGGGACATCATACTGTGTATAGGAGAGTACTGTACTGTAATCTATGGTATCTACCACTATATGGTAAATATATAGCAGTAATACAGGTGTTGGTCTTTATGTAGAGATTTATTTTCAGTAACAGGATGGCCATCTGCTGAGGTGCCCCCTATACCCATGATTTGGGTGGATGCCAAAGTTGTAAACATAGTTACCTGGTTAGTAACTGTGGAGACACAGTCAGTGGGTGCTCTCGCCCGCTGGTCTGGCTCTCTTTAGAAAGACTGCATGGACCAGGGCTCATAACACTAAATGTCTGCTCTCTCTCCCCATGGGCAGAACACTACTCAGACAACACAGGGTGAGGGTAATATAGGGCAGCAATAATTTATTGAACCACCATCACACAATAGCATACAGAAAAGTCCCAGCAAATACTCAAGATGGTGCAAATTACAGTGTGTCACCCTTCCGCTGACTCTCTGGGATTAGAGCTGCTTCCAGTGCCGCACACCCTCACCAGTGGCTCCCCTCAGTGAGGAGGTAACGACAAGCTTAGGAAGCTAACCAAGAGCAGTGAGGTATGTGGCCAGGTGACCTGATTATTCCAATCTGGATTCTTTAAAACATCTCTGGGGTTTCAGTAATGGTCAATGAAGCAGTCCTGTGTTCTTCCAGCCGGGCCATAGTCCCATAAGCTGAGATCTTGAAGAATTACATGAACCAGAAGAAAAAGTCTCTTTATATAGTTCACAACTGGCCTTTAACCAGCATCCAGAGGTCAGAGAGAGATGTGAATGAGGCCTGCCTCATTGTTTGATTATTTAATCTATTTGCATAGTTTTGTCTCCTCTGTTTGGGAATGCCAAAAACTGTCTAACGTGGACATTGTATGTAATCAAGATATCAGCAAACATCATTGTTCAGTGGCACTGCATTAAGGTACCTTCACATGAAGCGACGCTGCAGCGATAGCGACAACGATGCCGATCGCTGCAGCGTCGCTGTTTGATCGCTGGGGAGCTGTCACACAGACCGCTCTCCAGCGACCAACGATGCCGAGGTCCCCGGGTAACCAGGGTAAACATCGGGTTGCTAAGCGCAGGGCCGCGCTTAGTAACCCGATGTTTACCCTGGTTACCAGCGTAAAAGTAAAAAAAACAAACAGTACATACTCACCTGCGCGTCCCCCAGCGTCTGCTTCCTGACACTGACTGAGCTCCGGCCCTAACAGCACAGCGGTGACGTCACCGCTGTGCTTTCACTTTCACTTTAGGGCCGGCGCTCAGTAAGTGTCAGGAAGCAGACGCTGGGGGGCGCGCAGGTGAGTATGTACTGTTTGTTTTTTTTACTTTTACGCTGGTAACCAGGGTAAACATCGGGTTACTAAGCGCGGCCCTGCGCTTGGTAACCCGATGTTTACCCTGGTTACCAGTGTAAAACATCGCTGGTATCGTTGCTTTTGCTTTCAAACACAACGATACACGGCGATCGGACGACCAAATAAAGTTCTGGACTTTATTCAGCGACCAGCGATATCACAGCAGGATCCTGATCGCTGCTGCGTGTCAAACGAAACGATATCGCTAGCGAGGACGCTGCAACGTCACGGATCGCTAGCGATATCGTTACAAAGTCGTTTCGTGTGAAGGTACCTTTAGGGTTAGAGTGGGAGGTACCTTTACTGTTTTACAAAGGGGTAACGTTTCTCCTTATGGAGAGTGACATACCAGCTGGCTTGTCAAGGTAAGGAGGCTTATTCGCCGTGCAATGCTCCTCTGGGAATTTAAATAGGATCGCTACTTCCAATAGGTGGCGCTATAGAGTTAAGTCCTCTTTTTTTCAGCAGAGGCAATTTGCATGTTTTACAAAGATAACAGAAAATAAACTGTAGAGATAATATTAGAGGTAAATATTAATTCTACAAGAAGAGTCAATACTTCAGACAACAGTTTAAGATTCTGGGCCTACACAATTTATGTCTGGCATAATTAAGAAGAAATGCTTTGTCGTCACAGGAACCCACTTAGAAGTTTCAGTCCTCTACCAAGCAGCCCAGTAAGTGACACATTGCTGGAATCAGGGTCTCTTCCACCTACATCATGCTGCTCTCAGATGGGGTAGCAAAAATCAGGTGACAGATTCCCTTTAATAACAAAATATGTTACTGAAAATAAAAGTCAGGTGAAACACATCAAGGCAAACTGCAAAGTTTGGAACTCTAGAATGAATTACCGGAAAAAGAAAAACGATCATGAAAAGCCAAAAGAGCTATTGTAGTAAAGAATACACTGTGTATTGAAGCCACATTGAATCCTACATGAGCAATGAATGCATGGTCTATAGACTATGGAGCAACAAGTCATATGGCTAATGACAAAAACTTCTTTTGTAACCTTGACTAAAGCAAAACAGAAAAAGTTAGCTGTTACCCAGTGTATGACTTCAGAAAGAATAAGAGATGGTTACCTCCATTGGCAAGTTTCTCCAACACAATGCAGAAAGATACTTGTAAAGGATTTACTCTATGTTCCCAGTCTTCAAAGCAAAATCTTGTCAGTACAAAACAGGGGAATGTAGCTGTAGTTACATTCAGACATCATAAAAAAGAGGATCACATTCTTCTGGAAGGAAAAATCAAAGTTGAACTGTACCAACAGAAATGTATAGAAACTGTTTATACTGGCAAGTAAGAATTGTATCTGTATGTGGGACAGAAATATTACACATTGACACTCAGAAATAGTGAAAAAATTAATTAAAGGGAACCTGTCAGATCCCCCATGCCCTCCAATCCAGCAGCATTCAGCTATGTGTGATTAAATTCCCTCCCTAACCAGACCTGTATAACATAATTCAGTTACTGTAAATTAATGCATTAAAAAAACATTTATAACCTCCGCTTTTCCTATGCTAATGAGGGCTTTGAATAGTCGATGGGGTGTTAGTTGCCCCAGCCCAGTCAGCCCTCTTTCCACATTATCACACTCCTGTGGGCATGATGCCATAATTTGCACAAGCCAGCCTCATAGTCAGCTCATGCAAATCTGTGCACTCTCCCCGCACATTCTGGCTGCTTCATTGCGTCTCTGAAGCCAGTTGTACATTTCCCAGCCGGAAGCTGTTGTATGCTTCCCAGCCACTGTGCATGACCAGAGGCCATCTTCTGAACTTCCAGGCATGTGCAGTGTGTGTCTCTAAAGCCGGGAAGCATATACCTGGCATCAGAGATGCACTGCACATGATCAGAAGCCATCTTCTGAACTTCCAGACATGCGCAGTGTGTGTCTCTGAAGCCGGGAAGCATATACCTGGCATCAGAGATGCAATGGCGCTGCCGGAATGAGGGGTACGCATGCGCAGATTTGCATGAGCTGGGGTTGAGGTCAGCTTGTGCAAATTATGTTATCACGCCCACAGGGGCATGATAACATGGAAACAGGGCTGAATAGTCTGTGGCAACTAAAGGCCCCGTCTCACTAAGCGATTTACCAACGATCACGACCAGCGATACGACCTGGCCGTGATCGTTGGTAAGTCGCTGTGTGGTCGCTGGGGAGCTGTCACACAGACAGCTCTCTCCAGCGACCAACGATCAGGGGAACGACTTCGGCATCGTTGAAACTGTCTTCAACGATGCCGAAGTCCCCCTGCAGCACCCGGGTAACCAGGGTAAACATCGGGTTACTAAGTGCAGGGCCGCGCTTAGTAACCCGATGTTTACCCTGGTTACCAAAAAAAACAAACAGTACATACTCGCCTTTCGGTGTCCAGGTCCCTTGCCGTCTGCTTCCTGCTCTGACTGAGATCCGGCCGTACAGTGAGAAGTGAGAGCAGCAGTGACGTCACCGCTGCGCTCTGCTCTCACTGTACGGCGGCTCAGTCAGAGCAGGAAGCAGACGGCAAGGGACCTGGACACCGAAAGGCGAGTATGTACTGTTTGTTTTTTTTGGTAACCAGGGTAAACATCGGGTTACTAAGCGCGGCCCTGCGCTTAGTAACCCGATGTTTACCCTGGTTACCAGTGAAGACATCGCTGGATCGGTGTCACACACACCGATTCAGCGATGTCAGCGGGGCCTCAACGACCAAAAAAAGGTCCAGGCCATTCCGACACGACCAGCGATCTCGCAGCAGGGGCCTGATCGCTGGTACGTGTCACACATAGCGAGATCGCTATGGAGGTCGCTGTTGCGTCACAAAACTTGTGACTCAGCAGCGATCTCGCTAGCGATCTCGCTATGTGAGACGGGGCCTTAATGCCCCTTCCACTAGTCAAAGCCCTCATTAGCATAAGAAAAGCGGAAGTTATAAATGTTTTTTCAAACCATCCATTTAACTGAATTATGTTATACAAGGCTGGTTAGGGAGGGAGTTTAATCACACACAGCTGAATGCTGCTGGATTGGATGGTGTGACTCATAACTTAATACTTATCAAATATCCTTCATGCATGAGGTATCAGGCTCTTGCCCAGCATTCACATCTTGGAATTTAAGTTTTAATGAGGACCTGGTGGTTAAGGGAGTGGTGTAAGCGTTCTTAGCTTTTCCTCTGGGACCATCACCTCCTCACGCAGACTATTCAAAGTGTACTCTAGCATGCAGATGACCAGAATAGTGATGCTGATGATGGCATTGTAGAGATTAGACTGAAAGAATCCATTGTATCTTTCTTCTGAGACATCTGGCTCATATCAAGAAACTTGAACAAGTTGACATTTCCTTTTTATGCACGCATTCCTTCTGTTATTATAGCCTTTTACCTACATACTAGAGGTTGTAAATTTCACAGTATAGATAAGCTTTGTTAGAGAATATGAGCACTTGTACGCATGTCTGTAAATGTCTTACTCTTTCCTATATAAAAAGGAGGGGTGAGCCTCAGTGGGTCAGACGTGCTCCAGAGGGCGATCCCTGCATATGAATACACAACTCTTGTGCTGTGTGTTATTTACTTGGATTTCCTACAATTAAGAAGCCAGGGACTGATAAGGACTCAACATTTCTTTGGCGCCCGAACAGGGACCTGAGATAAGAGTATTTGCTCGAGATTTACCTGCGGATACGGACAACGGAGATCTGGGATAATGGACGGCAAATGAACTGAAAAACCTGGCCAGGTAAGAGACATTATTAGTTCTCTTTTATCTGCCCTGTATTATCCGAAAGATCTCTATGAGCCGTGTCACGCTGGGTTAGTCTAGTAGTGAGTAGATACCTATAAAACTCGGGTTACCATATTGTATAGACTTATGAGTCCTGTCCCTGGCAGTGTGTGAACAGTGTGAAGGTTGTGACATGTTGTGAAAGAAGAATAGAAGTACGTAGAACAATAAGCCACGATTGTTAGAACAAGGTTATTGGTGAAGTCAGCCTAACTGGGTCATGTGGTTGCGTCCTTCTGGGAGACCTCCGCCCATGCTTGACTCTCCTATAGAACTTGTTTCTACATTCCCTGGATAAGGTGTGATAGAATGAGCCCAGGACGCGGTTTTCATGAGCCTGGGACAAGTATGCTAACTGACACAGAAAGTTTTGTGATCTGTATGGTGTTGCTGGGTCTGTGTGCATAATAGCACTTAAGTACGTCCTGCATATTAGAAGAAACGGAGCAGACGAGCCCTTCAATATTTTAGCTCCCTAGGAGAGAAGGCAACGAGACGCCACCAACAGAGGAAGTGGTTGTCCAAACGTCACCTGGGGTAGAAATAGCAAATATTGAAAGGATATTTTAGCTCCCTAGGAGAGAAGGCAACGAGACATCACCACAGTGATTGTCCAAACGTCACCTGGGGTAGAAATAGCTAAAATGAGAAATAAACAGACCAAAACTGTCTTAGGACAAGTGGAAGCAGCAGATATCATACAGGAAAGATGTGGAAAGATAGTCAGAAGACAGATTAGAAGAGTGAGAGAAAAATTGGGAATTTCAGAAGCACTTATGTTCAGTACAGAATGGGAAAGACTGAGTAAAGAACGAGGTGGAATTATCAAAGACAATGGGTGGGAAGAAATCATACATTGTATGATAGAGGTCTCAAAAACAGCTAAAGAGGAGAATTGGAAGTATGATCCAGACACTTCCAAATGGATCATGGGAAAGGGAAAAAGTTGTGATATAATCCCACCACCTTACCTAGATCCAAAAGCCCAATCATTTGTACCATCTGGAAGAACAGAAGGAGGAAAACAGAGGGAAAGGGGGTCAACAGGTGTGATTATGCAGAAATTTGGGCAAAGTATTGAAGAATATAGTCAAGAACTAGAAAATAGCTTTAGGGATGAAGGATTGGATTTGACTGATGCTTCAGTAAGGAGACTTTTTACAAAACAATTAATAGAGGGGCTAGATCCGAAAATCAGAGAAAAATTTAAATCCTCTACTCCAGATTGGAGAACAATTGAACAACCAAATATTGTGAAACAACGATGTTTAGGAATAGCCATGGATATGAGAGAGAATCGTAAGCCTGTTAGAATAGCACAAGCTAATACAGGAGGAAGAGTGAGACACAATTTTCCTTGCCACTACTGTAAAAAGCTAGGTCATTTCCAAAGAGAGTGCAGGAAGAAGTTGGCAGATATAAAGTCAGGCAAATTTGTTCCCAGAAATAACCCTCCCCAAACGGACAACCAGCAGAAATCTACCATCATAGATGGTCCCATACCAGATTCAGATTGACTCAATGTGTTACAAACTTCCCTACCAGCTAGGAGACCTATGATACAGGTGAATGTGGGGGGGAGAGAGATTCCATTTTTGATAGATACAGGTGCAACTTCCTCAATTTTGAATCAAGATTTTCTTCCAAATCCGGAAGATATTTCAGAACAAACAACTTTTGCTGAGGGTTATGATGGGGTAATTCGAACACTGCCATATACTGTGCCCCTAGAGGTCTCATTAGGACCTAAATGTTTTGCATCCAGATTTTTGTATGCCAGAGGTGCCCCAACATGTCTGTTAGGAACTGATGTACTAAAGAAATTAGAAGCTAACATCAATTTTAGGGAATATGGCACAGTTATGTTGACTATCCCTGATGATGCAGAATCATTAGAACAATATGTCAGAATTCAGGCTTTTGAGGATTATACTGAAGAAAAAGAGTACACCACAGATCTAGATCTCTCAACGGTCCCAGAAACACTGTGGGCACAGGGTGACACTGATGTGGGATTATTGCATATTTCTCCTGTAAAATTATCTGTGCAACCAGGAGCTGTTCTCCCACAGCTCAGACAATACCCTGTGAGTGCCCAGCAGGAACTAGCGATTACAAAACAGATAGAGGGATATAGAGAGAAAGGAGTTTTGGTAGAGATACAATCACCTGCTAACACTCCTCTGTATCCAGTCAAGAAGAGAACTCTTGATAAGAGTTCTATGCCCAAATATCGTATGGTACATGATCTAAGAGAAATAAACAAAGTTCTAGATCCAATCACCCCAGTTGTACCCAATCCTCATACGTTACTATCACAGATACCAGCCAGTTCTCAAGTGTTTACTGTAATAGATCTTTCAAATGCATTTTTCTCGGTTCCTTTACACCAAGATAGTTGGCATTTGTTTGCATTTACATTTAAGGGCAAACAGTTGGCGTGGACACGCCTTCCACAGGGAATGATACACTCCCCTACTCTTTATTCAAATGCCCTACAAACAGTTCTTCAAAGGTTTGAACCTGAATCACAGGTAGTAATTTTGCAGTATGTGGATGACCTACTACTTTGCTGCCCAGATCTAGAAACTGCAGAAATGTCCACTGTGAGTTTACTATGTTTTCTAGAAAAAGAAGGGTGTAAAGTGAATAGACAAAAGCTACAAGTTTGTCAGATCAAAGTGGTCTTTCTAGGTCATTGCATTTCTCAAGGTAAAAAGCATCTTACACCTCAAAGAACTGAAGCAATAAGACAGATGAATGAGCCTAGAAATCATAAACAGCTACGAGCATTTTTAGGAATAGTGTCTCATTGTAGACAATGGATTATACATGCCAGTCAACTAATGCAACCACTGTATGACTGTGTAAAAAGTGAACCTTATTTGTTGACAAAAGAAGGTCAGATTTCGTTCCAACAATTAAAAGATGCCCTTGTTTCAGCTCCAGCGTTAGGGCTACCAGACTACACTAAACCATTTCAGCTTATGGCTGCAGAAGTTGATTCTCATGCTACAGGAGTTCTTACCCAGAAGCATGCATGGAAACAAAGACCAATTGCATATCTTTCAGCAAGGTTAGATCCAGTAGCCAGGGCAGCGCCAACCTGTGTACGTGTGGTTGTTGCTGTCTCGCTATTGTTGGACAAAGCATCAGAAATTGTCCTAGAGCATCCACTCACAGTTCAAACTACACATGATGTTTATGGGATATTAAACCAGGTCCAACCAAAACACATTTCCATGGCCAGACATTTGCGGCTACAGTGTTCTTTGCTGCTTCCCTCTACTATCACATTTGCAAGGCTTCAGACTCTCAATTTAGCTACACTGCTACCTCTCGAGTCTGAAGGGGGGAATAAGGACACTGATCCACACGCAAATTTTTTCCCTACAGACACACATGATTGTACAGAGCTCATTTTACAAGAGACGGTAGGCTTACCCAATGTATCCGAAACACCACTTCAAAATCCAGATTTAGAGCTGTTTATAGACGGTAGTAGGTTTGCAGATGACACAGGTAACTTTCATACAGGGTATGCAGTTGTGTCAGAATCTGAAACTCTCAAAGCAGAACCTCTTCCACCGAAACAGTCTGCACAAGAAGCAGAACTAACAGCATTGATTGAAGCGCTAAAAATAGCTGAGAATCAGACAGCTAATATATACACTGATTCTAGGTATGCACATGGTATTGTGTTTGACTTTGGAGTAATCTGGAGAGCTAGAGGTTACATGACAGCGTCAGGCCAACCTGTAAAACATGCTTCTCTGATCAAACAGATCTTAGAGGCTGCACAAGAAACAAAAGAAGTAGCAGTAATTAAGGTAGCTGCACATGTGAGACTCGACACTAGGGAATCTAGGGGAAATGATAGGGCTGATAAAGCAGCCAAGGCAGCAGCGGTCAAACCCTTACAGCAGGTTCATACTGTAAACCCCACAGAAAATACTGAAGATAGACTGAGACAAGCACAGGAAGATGCAGGAGAAGAGGAGAGGGACAGGTGGAAAAAGGAAGGGGCAGAAGAACAAGCAGGAATTTGGAAGAAAGATGGACTAATATGTCTACCTAGAGCCTGGTACCCGATTGTAGTTGGTGGACTACACCACCCTACTCATGTGTCTGCAAATGCAATGACACTACTGGCAAAGCAAGTCTGGTTGGCTCCAGGTTTTGGCAACTACGCAAGAGACTATTGTGCTGCATGCGTTATATGCCTGGCACATAATCCCGGACAGACGACAAAGACCCCTATGAAGCACCACGTCCGACCTCTCTATCCGTTTCAGCGATTACAAATAGACTTTATCCAGCTGCCAAAAAGTAATGGGTATGAGTATGTGTTGGTGTGTGTGGACATGTTCTCAGGGTGGCCAGAGGCCTATCCAGTTCGGAAGGCTTCAGCTAAAAACACTGCTGTAAAGCTAGTTGCCGAACTGATACCCCGTTACGGTCTCCCTGAAGTGATCGAGTCAGATAGGGGTACTCATTTCACTGGAGAAATATTTCAAAATGTACTGAAAATGTTGGGTGTTGAAAGTCAGTTACACACTCCATACCATCCTCAAAGTTCTGGTAAGGTGGAACGCATGAATGGAACTTTAAAATTAAAAATACAGAAAGCCATGGCTGAAACAGGAAAGCCTTGGACAGAATGCCTTCCACTGGCCCTTTACTCAATACGCAATACCCCAAGGGGTAAGACTAAACTGTCTCCATATGAAATTTTGTTTGGCAGGACTGCCAATTTAGGATGTTATTTTCCACAGCAACTTGTGTTAAATATTGAGTCATTGACTTCTTATGTGCAAAACCTCCAGAAACAATTAACTAAGGTGCATGCACAAGTTTTTGCTTCTCTTCCAGATCCTGACAACACTGAAGGAAGTCACAAGTTGGAACCA
The DNA here is from genome assembly GCF_051348905.1 of Ranitomeya variabilis. NCBI lineage: Eukaryota > Metazoa > Chordata > Amphibia > Anura > Dendrobatidae > Ranitomeya > Ranitomeya variabilis. The sequence goes on from NC_135238.1 coordinate 82,143,465, forward strand.
GGTGATCAAGTCTATGTAAAAAGACACACCAGAAAGGCTCTTGAACCAAGATTTGACGGACCCACCTGATGTCATTATATAGACCCGAATAGTACTATGAGTATGACATTTAAATTAAAGGACGTACAACGACTCAGAGATCAGTATGACAAAGATAATGACCAGAATAAGGATAGCTGGTGGTCTGATACTTTCTCTTTTCTCAACCCAGCCAACTGGTTCAGAGGGATTGGTGGGTGGGTTGCTGGGATCATGCAGAGCATAATACATATAGTTATAATTATTGTAGTCATATACGTACTATTCCAGATTGTGCTCAAGGGTATCTCAGTATGCACAGATAAACTTTGTGTAATAGATGCAAGAGTATAAAGTTTTTTTTTCTTTCTCCTTTATTCTTATGTTATCCTCTAGTGATTCTGATTAATATTACTGTACTAATTTTTGTTTTTATATTTTAGTATACTGCTAAAGAAGAAAATAATTTGCGATAGAAGAATTAATACTAGATTTGATTCTCTTATTAATAATATAAGTGTGTGCATGTGTAATACCAAAAATAAAGGCTTTGTCTTTGGCCCTATGGTAATAAATAAAAGGAATATGTCAAAGGGGGGAATTGTAGAGATTAGACTGAAAGAATCCATTGTATCTTTCTTCTGAGACATCTGGCTCATATCAAGAAACTTGAACAAGTTGACATTTCCTTTTTATGCACGCATTCCTTCTGTTATTATAGCCTTTTACCTACATACTAGAGGTTGTAAATTTCACAGTATAGATAAGCTTTGTTAGAGAATATGAGCACTTGTACGCATGTCTGTAAATGTCTTACTCTTTCCTATATAAAAAGGAGGGGTGAGCCTCAGTGGGTCAGACGTGCTCCAGAGGGCGATCCCTGCATATGAATACACAACTCTTGTGCTGTGTGTTATTTACTTGGATTTCCTACAATTAAGAAGCCAGGGACTGATAAGGACTCAACATTTCCATCAGCGTTAATCAACTTAGTAGCCATTTCAAAACTGTGCAGCAGGGTGCAGAGGTCCTTCTTTTGTGCCCACTCCGCAAGCTTGATTTGCACAACGTCCGGACTGCATTGGCCCAGGCTCTGCAAAAGGATATACTGCATCACACTGCTTGGTGTTGCCACGGCTGCTGCAACATGTGCAGAGTGGAATTCCTTCATGTCGGAACATTGCAAATCAAAAGGTTAACCAGTAGGCCAAACGACCTCTGTAGCGATGTGAGTCAATGACCTGTGGAGTGTGATCATTGGAAGTGAGTATACATTGACTGTGCTTTCTGCAGCAGCGCATCCAGGCCGGGATAGTGGCGGAGAAATGCTGTACCAGGTTGAGGATGCTGTTGAGGATGTGAGCGATGCACGGCACGTGGGTGAGGTTGCCACGGCATAGGGCACCTCCAGGTTTGCACTGTTATCATACACAGCCTTTCCTGGTGACAGGTTTAGTGGAGACAGCCATTGCTCTAAATCGGCCTGGATACCTGTCCACAACTCTTGAACTGTGTGACTCGGATCTCCAAGGCACATTTATTTTATACACTGCCTGAATGCGTTGAGCCATGGCTTTGCAGTACGGAGATGGATGAAATTCTATCTGCATTGTTGGAATGTGTGTCTGATTAAGGGAGAGGTTGAAGGTGCAGATAGAGGCCCTAGAGGAGGCAGAAGCAAAGGAGGAACTGTTAGATACAGAGGTTTGACCTACAAACCTTGGGAATTCTTAGACTTGTGGAGCAGCCCCTTGACCGCCTGACCCCACAACTACCAGAGTCACCCACTGTCCTGTCAGTGAGATGTAATGCCCTTGTCCATGTTTGCTTGTCCAGGTGTCAGTGGTGAAAAGCACCCTGGCAGATATAGATTTTTTCACGGAACGAGTGATGTTGTTGGTGAGATGCTGGTGTGGCACATGCATAGCTTTCTTTGAGAAGTAATGGTGACTAGGCAACTGGTAATGGGGACTGCGATGGCTATCAACATTTGGAAGCCATCTGTATCCACCAGGCAGAAAGGCAACATTTCCGTGGCCAACAGATTGGAGATGGTGGAGTTCAAACTCTTAGCATTGCCATGTGTAGAAGGAAACATTCTTTAATGTGACCATAACTGCGGGACAGAGAGCTCGCTCCTGTGCTGTGAGAAAGCAGAGTATGGAGAACAGGGCAAACTGCAGGACTGTGAGTGAGGTGCAAGTGGAGATGTTGAGGTGGATTCAGAAAGATCCCTGATGAAGGAAAGCGCTTCTTTCCGAAACGTGTTGGATATTGTTGGTCCTTTCTGCTATCCGTACTCTCACTCTGTTGGAACTTTGAATTATTCCACCGCATCACGTGACTTGTGACATCACTGCAGGTCCTGCTCCAGGATCGCATACAGCGAGGAGACAGCTATTACAGCATGCAGCCAATACAACAGGCAGCCGGGACTCTTCAGGCATCACAGGACGCCGGACATTCTACAACAGCAGGAGCAGCGTGGAAGGAGCATCTCTCTTTTACCCACCATCAGTGCTCTGCATAAGGTAATCAGTGGTGCACAGGCATCGGATTTCCGACCCGGTCTAATCCGATTGCAGTACGCCCCATTACCCTCCATTTTTAGTGAAGCTTTGCCACCGACTGGGGCTGCTTCCTGTAGTATGACTACCAATACCACTACTTTTTATTAATTTTTCTTTTTTGTCTGCATGCAAAAGTTTTAAAGATATTGCCTTTTTTCTCCATTTTTTAGTTTTCCCAAAAGTGTGGGATTTGTTTGTAGCTGAACATAGCACATATAAGTACTCCTTCCGTACTATTAGCTCTAAATAAGTGCCTATGATCTATTTCCTTTGCCCTCTAGGTGTTTCACATATTTTCACAGATTAAATATATCGCTACCGCAGTCCTCTTAATCAAAATTGAGGGATTGTAGAGGACGGTAATACGTCAGCTTGGTGTGAATTACGGCATTGCATATTTATTGCGTAAATTGTTGTTTTCTTGCTGGCTGGACTTATTCTGAGATAAGTGTAAACTTATATTTGTGGACTGTTTGTCTATATATTTATGTATTTATTGTTCTATTAAATATAGGTTACTTTCCTTTTGATCTCGTTGTGCGCAAATTTTTTATATATGCTTCGGATTCAGAAAGATGTTTTGTGCTAGGTGACGCAAAAGCAGCAGTCATGTCTACTTCCGTAACAACTGACCGACTCTCACTCATCCTGTCCATGGTGAGTAAACAATTGTATTTTCTGCGACCGGAGACCTGTGTGTGAACACTTGGAATAGTGACAGAGGAGGAAGAAACAGCAGATGGTGTTGATGGGACAGCCGCTGGTTTGTAAGGCCCACTAGTCTGCATTTTAGCACAGTGAGATTCTTCCTACACTAAAGAATGTTAGTTGCGCATGTGGCAGTTCATGCATGTAGTTGTCAAATTATTGCAATTTTTGACTCTACTGAGTTTTTTGGGCAAATTTGACAGATAATGTGTTTCAGGTCATCCTTTGCAGTCTCAAAAAAGGCCCAACCTTGGCAACTCTTGCCACCCTTGCAAACTTCACACTCTCAACCAATGCTGGCCACAGCCAGAGTTGGGGCTGAGGATGCAGTGCTTGTCGTGGTTGCGTCACTTTGTGTCTGTGTGGGAAGCAACAATGTAACCTCCTTATTTTTCTTATCCTCCACCTCTTCTGCTGAGCTACCCAGTTGCATACCTCTGGGTTCACATCAAGTGGGATCTACAACTTCATTGTCATTCTCTCTGTTCTCACACTCCTCACCCTGAGAGTTACCCTCCTCCTTTACCTGCCCTGACACCACAGTACAGTCCGCGTGCACCTCTGGTATCTGAGTTTCATCAGGATCACCTCCACCCTTGGTGGTTAACGTCTGGTGATGAGGATTTGAATTTTGCACAGACCCTACTTAGTCCAGTGCCTCATCCAACATGAAAATATTATGTGCATTGATGTAGATGCTTTCCTCTGGATTCTGTAATTCTTCAGAGCAGACCTCTGATGCCCATGGAATACATTGTGTGAACACCTCTTCAGAATGGCCCATCTGAGGTTCCCCACTGTCAGTTGGGCAATTGTAAATATTTGACATGGGGGGGAAACATCCCTTCGTTTTGAAAAAGCACGTTGGGGTGTGCGTAGGTATATTACCCTTCTAATTTTATCACGATGTCACTTTAGCATTATGCTCACTTAGTTTGCCAGTAATGTGTGCTGTTTACCCTGACACTTATGCACCTTAGTTTTTGCCTTCACTTGAGTGTTCTTTCCTCTTAAGTTTTATCTTTTTACTTCTTATTATTTTTTATATGTATACACTTGTATGGAGTAATTTAATGTAATTTTTGTTCTTATGTATAAAAATTTCTTTGGTGCTAATTTTGATGATTTCTTATGGCACTCTCATAGATAATTTAATTTTATGTGATTTTTGATCATATCACATCACTATTACCTTTAATCCACCATTTGTAATATTGGTTTTTATATATAATCAAATTTTCTCTCATTTTTATTGTTAACCATATATATTTGGTCCTGATACGTGCACATTCTTTATATAGTACTACTTTTTGTCATTTTATTGAATAAAGGTATACCTTTTATTATATATTTCTTGTCTGGATAGTTCTTGGCTTTCCATGGTTTTGGGGCTTTCGGCTGGTCCTATATAGCAGTATTGCAGCTTAGATGTCATACATTCAATGTTTGCATAGATCTTTGCGCTTACAAAGTGATGCTGTATTCTTTTGTTTGCAATGTGTTTTGAATCACTTGGCCAAGAAGGAACATGAAGGTTGTGCAGCAGAAAGCAACCCAGACTCCATTTTGCATAACCATTTTGTATCTGGCCTCCATAGTTCAAACCTGAGTAGTGCTCTAAGAAGTTATATAACAGCTGATATTTCAACTGCTACTCTCATAGATAATGGTAACATAAGGCTACTAGTTAAAAGAAGGCTACTCACCTAACTGCTGAAGAGGTCTGCCAGTCCAAGAGTATAATGCATTCAATGTCTGAACCAATTGTCACATTGTTTTAGAAATTGGCCAGATAGTTGAGAGACGTTGTTCAGGCAGTAAACAGGATGTGACATGAAGATATGCCACTCATCCTGTACCATCATTTTTAGCCCAGAAACTATTTGCAAGCCCAAAGTGCTGCTTGAAATGTAAACAGTCAGGGCATCTAGCATCTCCGTGCTGCAGAGTCAGATCAGACGGAAGTGACCATATATTTTATTTGCCTGCCACTGCTAATACACAGCATTTAAGGAGAGAATACCCAGGCCCAAGCCTTAGAATGTTATGTATGGAAGCAATTTTCATATTGCTAATCTTTGGATTAATTAGAAAAGATAAGTGGTTTAATGCTAAATTTATACATGGTTTTATCATCCACAATGATAATTGAGGATATCTTTGTGCACCAAACTTCTATCACTAGAAACAACCCATCTTAGTTCTTACGCACTGTTGTTGATGAAAAGACAGTTGAGTCTGATGTGGTGGAAAAGTTCAACGGTGCTGTGGCTGTTAATGTTACATGCCCTGGTGGTGTGCCTATGAAAGGAAGCAAATTTTCACCCAATAAGTGCACTAGGTATGAACATATTTATTGGCAAAGGAGAATTAGTGATGAGAGTGTGCACATAATGGGAGTATTCCGATAGTAGTAACCAAAGTTAAGCAATGAGCCCATGTCCTCCACATGTACACAAGCAGGAAAGTATATAAGGATTGGAATTTGCTATTTTGTAGAACTACATGGAAGAAAAGGTTGATTAAAACGGTAACAGAAGCATCAAGACATATTTAAAAGCCATCTTGTTAAATAGTCTGTCAGAATATTTTGTCTAATTTTCTAATGTTGTGAAGAAATGAGTCTAGAACAATCTACAATATATAATTAGCATGATCTATTTTGGTATGGTGCCATATAGATAAGAAGTGATAAGAGACAATGTGAAAATAAAAGATTATCTTTATTAAATAACAATAGTGTAAAAACATGTTAAAAAGACAGGGCAAGAAAAGGGTCATGCCCCCTGGAAGAAGCAACCTTGCGAAACGGCGCTCGTCGGGGAAGGGGTACCAAAACAGTAGCTGGCCTACTACCGCACTGTCCTACAGTACCAGTCCCTGAGCAAGTATTTATTCTCATAAACACTATTGATATTGCATATACCTGCCCTAGATTGAATCCTGTTGGTGTATGCGAGGAAATCTGCATCTATAGCACAACAAATAAGTAATTAGCTTTTCTATATTCTCTGGGCTTTTGTTCCTTTTCTTCTTCTTCTATGGACAGCTATCTAATATTGCATTGACAAAACTTAGCATGTAAAGCAACTTTTTAGTGCCTGCTAAGTTCTTTTATATCCCTTTTTGAACATAAGGATTAAACATCATCTCAGTTTTTCTATGTTTTGGTGTTCCTTTTATCCTCTAACTCAGACTGTGCACTTTATCGTTACCAGCTGCTGCTTTCTTCCCCACCATTTGGAGGTCTTTTTCTTGTCCTGTCTTCTTAACCTGTTTCTACACTATTGTTATTTAAATAAAGATAATCTTATTTTCACAGTTGTTTCTTATCACTTCTTATTTATATGGCACTGTACCATAATAGATCATGTCAATTATATTATGTTGAAGTGCCCTTGCCTCTACAAGTCAGGACTATGGGAATAATAAACAATCTACAAAGACAATGCAGAGTATTCCAAAGATTTCTACATCCCCTCAATATTAGATGGTTACCAGTGATGTTGGTATGGAAGTAAAGCCAAAACAATCGAAATATGAACTGATCTTCCTAGTGTTCATAGCAAAACATCTGAATACTTAAGCAGGGCAGACATTTGAAGAAGAAACTTGAGCACAGGGGAGCTCATTAGACTCGGGACTTACGTAAGGTGGGAGGTAAACGTGGGTGGATTGAAAGTGTATGTGAATGTGATTCTTGTTTCTCTTTTTCTCCATGTCTTCCTGTTATCCTGTTAGTTTTTATTATGTCCTGTGTCAGTAGTTTCCCTATGTGCGGCCTCCATGTTAGTGTAGCCTGCAATTGTTAGGGCTAGCGGAACGCACCAAGTAATAGGGTGATAGATACGAGGTGCATTTGCAGCCCGGGTCTACCATGCAGAGATACCTGCTGCAAGTAATGGCAGATGGACATTGAGCTCACACGTGGGTTAAACTTCATCCCATGTGAAATGAAAGCGAGCTCTGTTGCCTCACAGAGTTGCGCTGTACACAGGGACTAAAACCCTAACTAAAAGTTGTGTTTGCTCTGGAACTCTTCTGTGCTAATCGCACACATGAAGGAACCAGATGCTAAGCCAAGGCTAATTGCCCCCACTGACACTAGCTGCCTGCCTGAGTGTACAGCCCCAAGGCTAAACAGCCTCACACCACAAATATACAGTGTGGTAGAGTATCCACTGGCAACTGCCAAATACAAATGATACTAGCACATGGCCGTGTGAACTTTTTATAGCTGTAGCAGTTCAGGACCTTCCTAGTGGACCAATAGGAGCTGCTGCAGGATCTGAGCATGTGACCCCCGACCTCCAATGAGAGGTCTTCCCCTGGGGATGCTCAGGAGGGGAAAAGCAGGACTTAGTCCCAGGAGCGCCTGCTCGCGGCCGAACAGCACTAGTTATAATGGCTGAACCTGGAAGGGCAGCAGTAACCAAACATGCAGTATCTGTCTTGGCCAGGCTCTGGGACCGACGTCTCCGCTGAGCAAGCTCCACTGTGGCTGGAGAAGAATGGGAGACCGCAGCAGACATAGCTTGAGATTCATCCTGTGCAGCGGCAGGAACTCGACGCATAACATTACCCCCCTCCTTGGGCCCCCTCCTCCTTGGGCCTCACTACGCTCAAAGGCTGCAATGAGCAATGGAGCCTGAATGTGCTCCACAGGCTCCCAGGTTCTATCCTCTGGGCCGTGGCCCTTCCAGTCCACCAGATAGTATTTTTGCCACCTACCACCTTGCACCCCTAAGATAGAGTTCACCTCGTACTCATCTGTGGACGAACCCGATGTCCTGGCAGATGACTCAGAAAACCCCGGACATGTAGACGGGCTTTAAGAGGGATACATGAAAAGTGTCGGTGATACCTAGGTGCGGAGGAATAGCCAAAAGGTAGACCACAGGGTTGACCTGTTCCAGAACCTTGAAAGGGCCTATGTAGCGAGGTGCAAACTTAGTGGACTCAATTCGCAGTCTGATGTTACGGGCGGAGAGCCACACTAAGTCGCCCGGAGCAAAGGTCGGAGTGGGGCGCCGGTGTGCATCAGCAGAAACCCTCATTCTCTCCTTGGAGGTCCGGATGGCATCCTGTGTGTGGTCCCAAATGTCACGTGCCTCCACCGCCCAGTCTGCCACCCTAGAATCGGTGGATGACACGGGCATGGTCACAGGGACACGCGGATGCTGGCCGTAATAAAGGAGAAATGGAGTCTGCCCGGTAGAGTTGGTTACGGCGTTGTTCAAAGCAAATTCTGCCCAAGGTAACAAGGATGCCCAGTCATCCTGCCTGGCGGAGACAAAATGTCGCAAGTATGTAACTAGAGTCTGGTTGGCCTTCTCTACCAACCTATTCATCTCAGGATGGTATGCAGAAGAGAGATTCAGCTCAATGCTGAGTAAACGACAGAGCTCATTCCAGAACCGAGATGCAAACTGAGGACCCCGGTCACTGACAATTTTGTCAGGCATGCCATGTAGACGGAAAACATGTTTAATGAACAACGCCGCTAAGGCCCGTGCAGAAGGTAACCGTGGAAGCGGAACCATTTCAGAAAAATGGTCAGTGACTACCCGGATAACTGTGCAGCTACGAGACTTGGGTAAGCCTTCCACGAAGTCCATCCTGACCATCTCCCAGGGCCTGTCTGCCACCGGCAGGGGGTAAAGTAGCCCAGCAGGCCATTGCCGAGGAGACCGATTCTTGGCGCAGGAGACACACGCCCGAATTTAGTACCCGACGTCACGGGCCATATGTGGCCACCAGTACGTCCTCGCCAAAAGCTCAGATATCCTCTTGGTCCCAAAATGTCCACACACCCTGGACGAGTAAGCCCAAGAGAGAACCTCTGGTCGTAAATTAGATGGAACGAAAGTCTTTTTACCTGGGGGCACAGACTCTAGCGAAATTGGAGCCACAGTTCTCAGGCTCTCTGAAGGGACAATAAGCCGAGGCTCCTTCTTCTCCTCCTCTGATGACACTAAGGAGTGAGAGAGACCGTCGGCACGAGTGTTCTTCTCCCCAGAGAGAAAATGGAGGGTAAAGTGGAACCAGGAGATGAACAAGGATCATCTGGCCTGGCGAGAGTTTAGCCGCTGGGCGGTTTGCAAATGCACCAAATTTTTCTGGTCGGTGAAGACTTGGAAGGGAAAATGCGTCCCCTCCAGGAGGTGTCTCCACTCTGAAAAGGCCAACTTCATGGCTAGCAACTCCCTATCCCCGATGAAATAATTCCTCTCCACCGGTGTGAAGGTCTTGGAGAAGAAGAAGCAAGGATGCTTCTGACCTTGAGCATCCTTCTGGAAGAGGACTGCTCCAGCACCGACGGAAGAGGCATCCACCTCCATGATGTATGGTTTATCAACATCAGGGCGATGTAAAATGGGAGTGTGAAGCGAAGTGTGACTTGATAGAGAGGAAGGCCTTGGAAACCTCCTCCGACCACAATTTGGGATTAGCTCTCTTCTTGGTGAGGGCAAACAGAGGAGCTACCAAAGTTGAGAAGTGGGGAATGAACTGGCGCTAATAGTTGATGAACCCCATAAAGCTTCACCGCTTTGAGAGAATGGGGCTCCTGCCAGTCCATCACAGCCTGTAGCTTGGCGGGATCCATAGCCAATCCTTGGCCCGAGATGATATAGCCCAGGAAAGGCAAAGACTCCCGCTCAAACACACACTTCTCCAACTTGACATAGAGGGAATTTGCCCATAGTAGGTCAAAGACTTTGCAAACATCTCTGCGGTGGGAGTCTATATCTGGAGAGTAGATGAGAATATCATCCAGGTAGACTACAACTCAGGTGATAAGCATATCCCGAAAGATGTCGTTCACAAAGTCTTCGAAAACGGCTGGGGCATTACAGAGCCCGAAGGGCATCACCAGGTATTCATAGTGCCCATCCCTGGTGTTAAAAGCCGTCTTCCATTCGTCCCCCTCACGGATGCGAATCAGGTTGTAAGCACCCCGCAGATCTAGTTTAGTAAACACCCTAACTCCTCGATGCCTATCAAAAGCTCAGATATCAGGGGCAATGGGTACTTGTTCTTAACGGTGATGGCGATAAGACCCCTTTAATTTTTGCATGGACGTAATTCTCCATTCTTCTTCTGCACGAAGAAGAACCCAGCCTCTGCAGGTGACACAGACTTCCTAATGAATCCTCTTGCCAAGATCTCCTGGATGTACTGAGACATTGCCTCCATCTCCAGGAGAGACAACGGGTAGACTCGACCCCGGGGAGGCTCAGCACCAGGCAAGAGGTCAAAAGGACAGTCATAGGGGCGGTGAGGCGGAAGGGTCTCTGAAGCCCTTTTAGAGAACACGTCCGCATAGGGCCAATATTGCTTGGGGGTAGAGGAAAGATCTGCGGGTACCTCAGTAGTAGAAATTCTGAACGCATTCCCTCTGACATCTACCCCTACAGGATTCACTTCATCCCAAAATTCTGCCTTTGGACCACTCAATATGAGGGGAGTGGTACCGTAGCCAAGGTATCCCTAACAGGGCCTCATCAATTCCCTCAGGAATGACGAGCAGATATATAATCTCCTGATGAGATGGCGACATAGATAAAGTAGAGTAAATGGGATGGTCTGGTGTGTTATCTGTGAGAGCAGTGTCGACCCATTCACCACTCGTACGGTCACTGGTTTGGGGAGCATCGCCAGGGGTATTGCCTGTCGTTGAGCGAAGGCAGATGATATAAAATTGCCCTGTGCCCCGGAATCCATGCAAAGTTTTACTGAATGAGTGGATGAGCCTATGGTAATTGTCCCCTTAAAGGACAGTTTGGAGGCAAACGTCGCCATGTCTAATGTACCTCCACCTACTACCACTAGATGCTGATGTTTCCCCGACCGCTGGGGACATCTGGTGGCAAGATGTCCTGACTGCCGGCAGACATGACAGACCTTGAATGCACTAGCGGTCCGGGACTTATATCCTGCTCGTGACACCTCCATGGCCTCATGTGACTCGGGCACCTGGACCGGAGATTCCAAAGGTTTGGCAAAGGTGGTAGCCAGCCGAAACCTCTGCCTACACTGGGCTCACTCTAACCTCCTCTCGTTAAAACGGATGTCAATGTGAGTGGATACAGCTATTAGCTCCTCCAGTGTGGCGGGAATCTCCCTAGTGGCCATAGCGTCCTTCACATGGTCAGCCAGCCCCCTCCAAAATACAGGGATGAGGGCTTTATCCGACCACTCCAGCTCAGATGCTAACATCTGGAAGTGGACGGCAAAATGGCTGACCATGGACGAGCACTGAGTCAATGCCAACAGTTGGAGTGCCGTATCATGGGTGACTCGAGGTCCCAAAAAGACCTGTTTCAGAGTGCTCAAGAACAGCGGAGCACTCTGCAACACATGATCACCACGCTTCCACAGCGGCGTAGCCCACTCCAACGCCCTGTCTGACAGATGAGATATAACGAATCGCACCTTTGCCCGCTCTGTGGGAAAACGTGCAGCCAGGAGCTCGAGGTGTATTGCGTACTGGCTCACGAAAACCCTACAAGATGCACTATCACCAGAATATTTTTCTGGCAGCGGGAGGCGAGATAAGGGGTGTCAGTGGACAAACTTGCTGCAGCCACACTTGCAGCCTGAACAGCTACGGCGGAAACATCCACAGCTGAGGTTGTGCGCTCGAGAGCCGCCAATCTGCTGTCCAGCTGCTCGATGTACCGCAGTAGTTCCTGTTCGTCCGCCATTACTAGCCAGACCCTGGTGCTAGTATAATGTTAGGGCTAGCGGAACGCACCAAGTAATAGGGTGATAGATACGAGGTGTGTTCGCAGCTTGGGGTCCACCGTGCAAAGATACCTGCTGCAAGTAATGGCGGATGGACACTGAGCTCACACGTGGGTTAAACTTCACACAGTGTGAAATGAAAGCGAGCTCTGTTGCCTCACAGAGTCACGCTGTACACAGGGACTAAAACCCTAACTAAAAATTGTGCTTGCTCTGGAACTCGTCTGTGCTAACCGCACACATGAAGGAACCAGATGCTAAGCCAAGGCTAATTGCCCCACTGATGCTAGCTGCCTGCCTAAGTGTACAGCCCCAAGGCTAAATAGACTCACACCACTTATATAGAGTGTGGCAGAGTATCCACTGACAAGTGCCAAATACAAATGATACTAGCGCATGGCTGTGCGGCCATGCAAACCTTTTATAGCTGTAGCAGTTCAGGACCTTCCTAGTGGACCAATAGGAGCTGCTACTGGACCTGAGCGTGTGACCCCCAACCTCCAATGAGAGGTCTTCCCCTGGGGTTGCTCAGGAGAGGAAAAGCAGGGCTTAGTCCCAGGAGTGCCTGCTCACGGCCGAAGAGCACTAGTTATAATGGCTGAACCTGGAAGGGCAGGAGTAACCAAATGTGCAGTATCTGTCCTGGCCAGGTGCTGGGACCGACGTCTCCGCTGAGCAGGCTCCACTGCAGCTGGAGAAGAATGGAAGACTGGAAGAATGGAAGACCGCAGCAGACATGGCTCGAGATTCCCCCTGTGCAGTGGCAGTAACTTGATACCTAACTGCGATATGATTCAATGTTACGACTGTCAACAAAGATCAACTTTTGCCAGAAGTCCGCGAGAGAAAACATGTTAATGAGGTGCGGGCCAAAGGTGAGTGATCTTGAGTTATCTGAACGCGTTCAGTACCTAGGAGGAAAATAAAGTGGCATGAGATAAATAGAAAAAGTGAATATTGTAAGTGATGTAGAAATAAAAGATCTGCATTTGGAAAAAGCCATGTGTGAGCAGGGCCAGGGTAAGAGGTAGGCAGGTTAGGCAACCGCCTAGGGCGCTACGTCCTGCCTCCCGAGGGGGGTGTACTTAGGAAATAAAAAAACTGACATTGCTGAATGCCTGTGGCCTCCTGTCACCTTCCTATGGCCACAGAGATTCAGCACACTGATGGTCCGAGCACTGACACCACTAACCCTTCGCTCACCCATCTCTCTGCCTGTGCCCTGGCCATTGCTCCCTTCACTCAATTATATTTGCGTCTTTAAGACATACATAAAATTGATGTGAGCACTGCCAGCCACAGCTCCCTGCTCCTCCTGGAACACCAACAAAGCTACGTGCGGCTTCAGCCCTATTGGAGAAAGCACATGCAGGGGACGTTTGATGGTGCGATGATGCCACTGCATCACGTCATCCGGCGCCCACTGCTGTACCAGATAGAAGTCGAGATGGAGACTATGCTGGACAGGGAGCCTGGATTAGGTGAGTATACATTTTTATTTTTCTTAATTTATTTTGCCAATATGCGGGGCTATCACAACAGGAGCTGTGTGATTATTGTGAAGGGCTGGCTGTGGGGACATTATCAGGGGCTGGCTGTGGGTATATTGTGAGAGACTGGCTATGGGGACATTATCAGGGGCTGGCTGGGGGACATTATCAGGGGCTGGCTGTGGAGATATTACATGAGAGGTTGGCTGTGGGGATACTATAAGAGGGGCTGTGGGGAACATCACATAAGGGGCTGTGGGGGACATCATATTATATTGGAGACTGTGGGGGATATTATACTCTATATGGATGACTGTGGTGGACATCATACTATATATGAAGGGATGTGGTGGTGACCACACTATAAAATTGGGCACTGTAGTGGACATCATACTGCATGTGGGGTGTGGTCTTATTGGAGTCTTAGTGTATATTGGGAACAGTGGGTGTTATATTGTATGGGCGGCTGAGGTGACTATCATACTGTGTAGAGGAACAGTGTGAGAAGTCGGGAGAGCACAACATGGTGGGCATTATGAGGGCATAGTGTGAAGAGAGGGCACAAACTGGAAATGAAGAGGGGCAGTGTGAAATGAGGGCAGAGTTTGGAGACAAGTTAGCATGGTAGGGAGACAGTGTGGAAATATTGAGAGTGTAAGGGAAAATAGTGGATAGGTGATAGGCAGTGGTCCTTATGGGCGGATAATGTGGTGGTTATAACTGATAATGGCGGACAGTGTGGTGGTTATAGCTCATAAGGGCAGATAGTGTGGAGATGATACACCATTTGAGGCTTGCTGAGGACATAGTATGGGCAGATATTTTTTATGTGGAGGGCATTTTGATAACAGTTTTAGTTTTACGGGCACTGTGTTGGGATTTGCTGCAGAAAGGCAGAGAAGAGGGAAGTCTGCAGAGTAGAGTTTGTGATGTGAACAGTCAAAAAGTCATCATGGCATCTGGACAAGATGGAGGCAAAAAGAAAGAAATTAATCAGAAAAGATGTCACCTATAAGGTACCTGTACACTTGTTGATATTGATTATGTCTGATCAGTACTGTGGTTCCTGTATGGTCTGCAGTTTGATAATGACTGATAACAACTTCCAGCATCTTTTTACCATTAATAAAAACATATTGGGAGTGGTATTGGTGTTGAATTTATTTACTGATAGTGGTTCTGGTGATGCATATATCTACTTATGGTGGTCCTGGTGTCATATTCATGTGCTGATGGTGGGTGGCTCTAATGACCTACTTATTTATTCATGATGGTTCTGGTGCTATCTTTATGTAATTTTGATGGCTCTGGTGTTCTATTTACAGCGGGTATGGAAAGTATTCAGACCCTTTTAAATTTTTCACTCTTTGCTTCATTGCAGCCATTTGGTAAATTCAAAAAGGTTCATTTTTTCACATTAATGTACACTCTGTGTTAGGACTGGCAGAACGCACCAAATAATGATAATAGAGAATATAAGGTGCGTTCGCAGTCCGGGGTCCACCATGCTGAGATGACACCTGCTGCTGAGTAATGGCAGATGGACGCTTGCTCACCCGTGGGTTTAGACCTCACCCAGTGTGAATGGAAGTGAACTCTGTTGCTTCCCAGAGTCGCCAATATACGCTGCGCCTTGTTAGCAGTCACAGGGTGCAGCTGAAAGACACTAGTGGGATCCCTATGAATCACCCCCACTAAACTGGTGATTGGACTCACTCTGACCCTCGGTGGCTTTTGAGCTCGCGCCTGAGGACGCCCTGAGTCAGATGCTGAGTCCAAGCGGGAATTCCCACCCTACACTGACCGGTTGTCAGGAAAGCGCACTGATAGTGCACGGCACCGCACTGGCGGGCACTGCAAAGAAACGCTGTAACGTGTGCTGAGTGTGCAGGTTAGCATTGTCGGGCACTAGGTAGCTTCCACCATTCGCGAGCAGTCATCAACACAAGGAATGGGAGTGATTAAGGAGCTTTCATCCATCAACAGACATTCATCTACACACACACATAAGTAAGTATACACTAGCGCATGGCCGAGTGGCCATGCAAAGCTTTTATAGCAATACGACACCGGGACCGTCCAGATGATCCAATAGGAGCAGCAACAGGTCCTGAACATGTGACCCCCGACCTCCAATGGGAGGTCGTCCCATGGGCATGCTCAGTATGAGAAAAGCGGTACTTAGTCCCAGAAAGGCCTGCTCGCTGCTGATCAGGACTGGCTACAAAGGTAGAGCCTGGAAAAGCAGCAGTAACCAGTCTCACAGTATCAGCTTGAGCCAGACACTGGGACCGATGTCTCCGCTGAGAAGGTTCCACTGCGGCTGGAGAAGAATGGGAGACCACAGTGGACATAGTTCGAGATTCCCCCTGTTCAGCGGCGGGAACTCGACACCTAACACTCTGCACCCAATCTTAACTGAAAAAAACAGAAATGTAAAAATTTTTGCAAATTTTATAAAAAAGAAAAACTGAAATATCACATGGTCATAAGTATTCAGACCCTTTGCTAAGACACTCATGTTTAAGTCACATGCTGTCCATTTCCTTGTGATCTTCCTTGAGATGGTTCTACTCGTTCATTGGAGTCCAGCTGTGTTTAAATAAACTGATAGGACTTGATTTGGAAAGGCACACACCTGTCTATATAAGACCTCACAGCTCATAGTGCATGTCAGACCAAATGAGAATCATGAGGTGAAAGGAACTGGCCAAGGAGCTCAGAGAAAGAATTGTGGCAGGGCATAGATCTGGACAAGGTTACAACAGAATTTCTGCAGTACTCAAGGTTCCTAAGAGCACAGTGTCCTGCCTATTCCTTAAATGGATACAGCTTGGGACCACCAGAAGTCTTCCTAGACCTAGCTATCCAGCCAAACTGAGCAATCATGGGAGAAGAGCCTTAGTGAGTGAGTGAAAGTCAACTATCACTGCAGCCTTCCACCTTTATGGCGGAGTGGCCAGACGGAAGCCTCTCCTCATTGCAAGACATATGAAAGCCCACATAGAGTTTGCTAAAAAACACATGAAGGACTCCCAGACTATGATAAATAAGATTCTCTGGTCTGATGAGACAAAGATAGACCTTTTTTTATATAATTCTAAGAGGTATGTGTGGAGAAAACCAGGCACTGCTCATCACCTGCCCAATACAATCCCAACAGTGAAACATGGTGGTGGCAGCATCATGCTATGGGAGTATTTTTCAACTGCAGGGACAGAATGACTGGTTGTCTTGGTTGTCATTAAAGGAAACATGAATGCGGCCAAGTACAGAGATTTCCTGGATGAAAACCTTTTCTAGAGTGCTCTGGACCTCAGACTTGGCCGAAGGTCCACCTTCCAACAAGACAATGACCCTAAGCACACAGCTAAAATAACAAAAGAGTGGCTTCAGAATAACTCTGTGACATTTCTTGACTGGTCCAACCAGAGCCCTGACCTATACCCAATTGAGCATCTCTGGAGAGACCTGAAAATGGCTGTCCAACAATGTTCACCATCCCACCTGACGGAACTGGAGAGGATCTGCAAGGAAGAATGACAGACTATCCCCAAATCCAGGTGTAAAAAAAAATGTTGCATCATTCCCAAGAAGACACATGGCTGTACTAGCTCAAAGGGGTGCGTCTACTCAATACTGAGCAAAGGGTCTGAATACTTATGACTATGTGATATTTCAGTCTTTCTTTTTTAAGAAATTTCAAAAATTACTACATTTCTGTTTTTTTTCAGTCAACATGGGGTGCAGAGTGTACCTTAGTGAGAAAAAATGAACTTTTTTGAATTTACCAAATGGCTGAAATGAAACAAAGAGTGAAAAATATAAAGGGGTCTGAATACGTTCCATACCCCCTTGTATGTATTTTTGATTATTTTGATTTTGTATTCATATACAGCTGTTGGTTCTGGTGATGAATACATCACCAGAACAACCATAACTACAGGAATATGTAAAAAGAACCATCATCTGTACATGAGCATGTCACCAAAACCACTATTTGTACAGGAATATGGCACCAAAACCACCCTTAATTTTGTTGAAAACTGTATGTGTCGTATGACGGATGAAAAAAACATCAGACATATCCCATTTTCTATGATGAGGTCTGTTTAGTTTCCATTAGGATATCTGCCAAATGTTGGACACCTTAATTGAAACTAAATGGCCTCCATTATAGTTAAGCTATAATAGTTTCCATGACTGTCCTTGTGTCTGACATGTAATATATAGGATGCCAGGGATGAATATCACTGTTTGTCCCTTGTATTGTGTAAATGGTCAACAAACAATGAATGATTCTACGTCTAACTTTGAAAATAACTAGTACACCACTTTTGAGCCCCACCACTAAAGTACACCATTTTGCTTACTTATCTGATTCAACGGTAGGGGAGTACAGGGTCGCTAGGGGACCTGTTACCGTACTCTCTCACCCATTCCTTTACTTGAGGGTGGAGCGTTCATGGGGAGCTTCATCCGCCTATGGCACTAAAATACGTTGTCTCGGCCCTGCATATTAGCAACTGATGGGGACAAATCAACAAGTGTGCTTCACTTGCTGGTTGCTGGAAGATTGTATAAAAACTATGAGAATGAGGCTGTAAATGTTTAGATACAAAGTGACTGAATCGCCTATAGATTGCAAGCTCATGTGCCAATAAAAAATTACTTGTGCAGCTACAGTGTTTTATTGTGAGATGTCTGAACTGAAGTTATATTTTGTACTGGCCCTATACAATCAAGCACACAGGGCAGCTTGCCATCTTCAAGATAGATTATGAGGTGAAGCTGCTAAGAAAGCTTTACATGATCTATAGATGAGAGAGAAGCCTGTATTTCCACGCA
Organism: Ranitomeya variabilis; assembly: GCF_051348905.1. Lineage (NCBI taxonomy): Eukaryota > Metazoa > Chordata > Amphibia > Anura > Dendrobatidae > Ranitomeya > Ranitomeya variabilis. The sequence goes on from NC_135238.1 coordinate 82,161,847, forward strand.
TAAAAATATTTGGAAATATAGTAAAGCTTTTATGCAAGTTCCAAAATAACAGCATGCAACATTTTTGCAAAGGAGGATCACTAAAGCCCAAAAAGGATATAAAATCCTTTACAACAGTAACAATCATCATAAATGTGTTGATTTATACGAATTCTGTGCCACTCAGATTTCATGAAGTTTCACCAATAGTTCATCTTTAGACACAAAAGCAATCTCAACCATACATTCAAGATAGTTAAGATTGAGTAGGCTTTTCGGGCACAGAGTGAAAATGAGATAGTAGTGCCGGGTCAACAAGATCCTCAGGATGGAACAAAGTTGGAGCAACAATCATGATGCAAAATCTTCCTGTCCATGAGATTTAGAAGTTGATTAATGGGATTTTCCATCAGTTTTAATACTGATGACCTATAATTTTCTTAATCTAGGTCAGGCATGCACAAAATATGGACTGCGGACTGCATGTGGCCTGCCAAATGGTTTGCTGCGGCACACAAGACTCAGGAAACACGGTTATGAGTCTGCCTCTCTTTAAATGTATTTGCATATTTGAGACATTAAAACACTTGAATAATTGGGAGCTCTCATCTGCCTTGGCCCTGACATGCAGCAGTGTGATTAGGTCAGCACGCTGCTGATGTCATCATACTGCTGCTGACTGACTCCACTGTCTATATGGTCCGCCGTCAGATGATGTCTGTTATTATCTCCTACTTGTAAATTAGCTCTTAATTGTAAAGTGCTGCAGAATAGGTTATCACTATATAAATAAAGATTATTATTATCTCCCAGCATCTCCTTACCTTTGTTAAAGACATACTGAGAATTGTAGGTTCATGCAATACAATTATATTTGGGGCTGACTTAACATTACAATTGATCATTGTACTAAGATTTGTGTTATATACATGTTCTGATGGTGTTTCTGGCACTGAATTCATGTAGTGATGATTGTTCTAGTGCTGCATTAATGTACTAATGGCAATTCTTGCACTGCATTCATGCACTGATACATTTTCTGCTGCTGCATTAATGTACTGATGGTTGTTTTAGTGCTGCATTATTGCGCTGATGGTAATTCTTGCGCTGCATTCATGTACTGATGGTGATTCTAATGCTGCATTCATGTATTGATGCTGGTTCTGGCACTGCATTCTTATATTGATGGTGGATCTGGCACTGCATTCATGTTCTGACAGTGCTTATGGTACTGCATTTGTGTACTGACAGTGGTTGTGGTGCTGCATTTATGTACTGACTGTGGTTCTGATATTGTACACATGTATCAATCAATAAAGGGCTTCATGACTATGTTAAAACTTCAAAACCCTCAAAATTTAAAGGTTGGAGATTATGAGGAGGATTTGGTGAGTTTCTTCTGCAAAAATCTCAGCTTAAGTTAGCACATGTTCACACTTATTCTTTTTAGAGCAGAAATTGGGCAGAAACTCTTTATATCTTCCTCAAATACGCAAAGCCTAGTCCTTGTGATATACTAATGTACTGAGGTGGTTCTGGTGATGTATTTATGAAAGTACCCTTTTAAAATTTTTTGCGGCCCTTGGGATTGGTTCAGTAGGGCAATGTGACCCTTGGACCCAAAAATGTGCACCAATGGGGTTGATCATAAAAATGAGTTTGGCACCCCTTCTGGTCTGTTCTTTGCAGTGGCAGAAAAAGTCAGCAGTAAACAGTGTACCGGCATTATCATTCTATCTCCCTACTAAGTGGACACTGCTGGGTGCTGCAGATCAACTCATGTTCAAAAGGAAGCAGCCTGCTGCAAATATCTGAAAGCTGAAGGTCCAATGTGTTTGATTCCCATGTGTCTAACATTAATGGGATTGAGACTCTTTGGAGACTCAAAATGGAGACTCTTTTCCAACTCAACATTTGAAAGCTAACCAAACTATATCAGGAAAAAGAAAATCATCAAGAAATCAAGAAAGAAATTGGTTTAAAAAAAAAAATAAAAAATTAGGGGTGTGGCATAACTAGGGTGGCCTGAAGTCACTCTCGCCACTGAGCCCAGCAAGCAGGCATTTGCGCCTAATCAAATACCTATCTTGGTGGTTCAATGATGAGGACAAAGAATGGGTCAACTGGTAATAGCAGACAACAAAGCTCTACTGAGGCAAAAGGTGGTCTGCATGGCTTTTTTACAAGCCAGACATAGTGGGGCAAGGCCATTGTGGCCTTCAGCCCTGAGCCAGAACCTTTTTCTCATTACAAACAGGAGATTTCACTGGAAGAGAGCGGGTAAGAGCCATACATCTGGATACAATTTTATACTCAGCACCTGATGCCAACTAGCATCATTTACCAGGAGAGACAGCATCCTTATGTCCAGAACATACCCGAACCCTACAAGATACGTAATAGCTCAAATGCCTGAATTAACAAGACCAAGTGCCATAACATGCAGAGCTCTATAACATCTAAAGCCACTACATTATCACAAGACTAAGGGTGCAGCTATAATAGGTGTAAGGGTAGCAACCACACCCAGGCCCTCAAGATTAAGGGGCCCTAAAGGTCATTTGCCCCATATGAAAATATTATTAAAGACCTGTGTTAATTGAGGCACCTATTGGACATTTTGAATTAGGGTCCACATTTCAAGTTACGCCATTGCACCAGACTCTGAATGGAACTGTAATGAGGACATAAAACTCTTACCATCTAGACAGCAAGTAGAATTCTATGAAGAATTGGCTTGAGATCTCTCACAAACGTCAATTACAGTCCATAAAAGCTGAAGATCAGGCATTAGATATTATGGTGAGCAATAATGCCTCATCACAATAGATTTTATTTATCCAAGTGAAGGAGTTAACATTAACAGTGAAATGTGATATTCAGAAACACCACATTAAGCAATTGTATTGCGTACATGATGACTGTGAAAATCGCAACATTAGGAATAATATTAGAATAGGGTGTTTACTGTAGGTGGTTACATTCGCATATTTTGTTGGTTTTGTCCAACAATTTATCAGCAAAATTCTAGACATGGCAGCGACGAATAGGTTGGAAATAGGTTCTGTCAGCTCTGTCTATCAACCTTGATGCTAACAGACTAATGCAATTTGTTGTTAGCACTATTATACCGTAAAAGAAGAAATCCTGCCCAAATTAAGAAGAATGGACAACATTTCTTATGACGGCCGTTTAGCTGTATTTCTTACAAGACTTGCCATGCTCAACCTCGGCTCCAGGAAGAGCTAGGAGCCCTCTACTGGACAGTGTGAGAGAGCGCAAAACAGTATGGGGCTTCCTTTATCAGCTGATAGTCCACAAAAATGGAAACATCATGAGCTTGTGATCACATGGAGCTGTAACACATTCCTTCACAACAACATTAGACTCGCAGATCCAGAGAAAGATGTCCCAGTGGTAACTGGTAACACACACAGAAACACAGGAGGAGAAAACCAAATGCTCAAAATGAATAATGATAATAGCTGCATAAACCAACGATTTACTAGGTCTGATAAGATCTATTCAAGATGCCATGCCTATATTCTTTGAACTATCTATATACTGAAATAAAATCACGAAAAATGACCTAGCATAAATCCACGAAGTTAAAAAGCTCAATGAAAAAGGTGGTACCATAAAACTTAACCTAACCTTTAATTGGGTATAACCATCACCAACATCCATCCCTATATATATATATATATATATATATATATATATATATATATATATATATATATATATATATATTGAGTGCAATAACAATAATAATAATAATAGAAAATGCATAAACTTAGAAATGGAGTAGTTCTCCTGATTCGCTATGTCGCTTTCTCCATGTGTAGGGCATTACAGTAGCTTAGGTATCCATGATTATGACCACTCATACAGTGACGGATAGTTAATTGCTAGTAGTCATAACCATGAACATCTAAGCATCTGCAATGCCTACACAAGGGGAAAGCGACATAGCTTATCAGAAGAACTATACTAAATTTCTAATTGGAGGCATTTGCTATTATTATTATACATCTATTATATATTGGGACAGAATATTTAAGATGGGAATACCCCTTTAATAATCATTTTATATCACCCCAAAATGCCATATTACAGTAGGGAAAATAAGTATTTGATACACTGCCGATTTTACAAGCTTTCCCACCTACAAAGAATGAAGAATGTCTGTTATTTTTATCATCAGGTACACTTCAACTGTGAGAGACAAAATCTTAAAAAAAGGCAGAAAATCACATTGTATGATTTTTATATAATTAATTTGCAGGTTATTGCATAATAAATGTATTTGATAGAATAGAAAAACAGAACTTTGGGGGCACTTTTGTTGGCATCATACTTTATTATCTGTATTATTCAAGGATTTTTACTCTAGTATTTATTTCGATTAGGCCATTGGGCCATACACTTTTAATTGCTCTTACATAGCATATTAAGTTATTCCAATATTCTGAGATCTGTTAATTAAACGTACTTTGTATTCATATGAAAAGATTCATTGTTACATTTGATAAGGAAAAACTTCCTCAATTGTAGATGTTTTTTAAAATAAATATCAAGGTTGGCCCGCGACTTTGTCCAAGCTTTCAATTTTGTCCGTCTGTGTATTTGAGTTTGACATCCCTGCTCTAACCTATATTTAAAGGGGTACAACAGAGAAATAAAAATGTGTTCCTATTGATCTAACTTTAAAAAACTATAACGGCTATATGCAATGTTTAGTGCAAAAACTGCCCACACCTCCTTAAATGTTTTATGGCTATATAATGCACTAGCTGAAGAGCCCGGCGTTTGCTGGGCATAGTAAATATCTGTGGTTAGTTATAGCACCTCACTTCTCTTATTTCCCATCACGCCTCTCATTTAGCACCTCACTTCTCTCATTTTCCCATCACGCATCTCATTTTCCCCCTCACATCTTTCATTTTTCCCCTCACACCTCTCATTTTCCCTCTCACTCCTCTTATTTTCCCCTTCCTCTCATTCCCCCCTCACTCCTCTCATTCCCCCCTAACACTTGTCATTTCGACCTCACATCTGTCATTTTCCGATCACTCCACTATTTTCCCTCATTCCTCTCATTTTGCACTCACACCTTTTCATTTTCACCTCACACCTCTCCTTTTCTCCTCGGTATATACTGTATATGTTTGTCATCTCCCTTATATATAGCATAAACGTGTATGTCATCTCCTGTATATAGTATATACCTGTATGTCATCTCCCTTGTATATAGTATATACATGTATGTCATCTCCCCTGTAAATAGTATATACCTGCAGTATGTCATCTCCTCCTGTATATTGCAAATACCTGTGTCAACTCCTCCTGTATATAGTATATACCTGTATGTCATCTCTTCTGTATATAGTATATACCTGTATGTCATCTCCTCCTATATATAGTATGTACTGTACCTGCTGTATGTCATCTCCTCCTGTATATACCTGTGTGTCATCTCCTCTTTTATATAGCATATACCTGTAAGTCATCTCCTCCTGTAAATAGTATATACCTGTGTGTCATCTCCTCCTGTATATAGTATATACCTGTATGTCATCTCCTCTTATATATAGTATATACCTGTATGTCATCTCCTCCTGTATATAGTATATACCTGTAAGTCATCTCCTCCTGTATATAGTATATACCTTTGTGTCATCTGCTCCTGTATATAGTATATACCTGTGTGTCATCTTCCCTGTATATAGTATGTACCTGTATGTCATCTCCTCCTGTATATAGTATATATGTGTGTGCCATCTCCTCCTGTATTAGACCGCGTTCACACATTATTTGGTCAGTATTTTTACCTCAGTATTTGTAAGCTAAATTGGCAGCCTGATAAATCCCCAGCCAACAGGAAGCCCTCCCCCTGGCAGTATATATTAGCTCACACATACACATAATAGACAGGTCATGTGACTGACAGCTGCCGGATTCCTATATGGTACATTTGTTGCTCTTGTAGTATGTCCGCTTATTAATCAGATTTTTATTTTTGAATGATAATACCAGACTTGTGTGTGTTTTAGGGCGAGTTTCATGTGTCAAGTTGTGTGTGTTGAGTTGCGTGTGGCGACATGCATGTAGCGACTTTTGTGAGATGAGTTTTGTGTGGCGACATGCGTGTAGCAACTTTTTGTGTGTCGAGTTCCATGTGACAGGTTAGTGTAGCAACTAGCAAGTTGTGTGCAGCAAGTTTTGTGCATGGCGAGTTTTGCGCTTTGCGAGTTTTATGTGTGGTGCATTTTTAGTAGGTGCAAGTTTTGTGTGCTGCAACTTTTGTGCATGTGGCAATTTTTCCACGTGTGCAAGTTTTGCGTGGGCAAGTTTTCCATGAGGTGAGTTTTGCACATGGTGAGTTTTGAGTGGCGACTTTTGTGTTTGGACTTTTATGTGGCGAGGTTGGTGTATGTGTGGTGAAATGTGTGCTGAGGGTGGTATATGTGTTCAAGCACGTGGTAGTGTGTGGCGCATTTTGTGGGTGTGTTCATAGCAACGTGTGTGGTGAGTATCCCATGTCGGGGCCCCACCTTAGCAACTGTACAGTATATACTCTTTGGCGCCATCGCTCTCATTCTTTAAGTCCCCCTTGTTCACATCTGGCAGCTGTCAATTTGCCTCCAACACTTTTCCTTTCACGTTTTCACCATTATGTAGATAGGGGCAAAATTGTTTGGTGAATTGGAACGCGTGGGGATAAAATTTCGCCTCACAACATAGCCTGTGTCGCTCTCGGGGTCCAGACGTGTGACTGTGCAAAATTTTGTGCCTGTAGCTGTGACGGTAAAGATGCCAATCCCAGACATACACACATACATACACACACACACACACACACACACATTCAGCTTTATATATTAGATTGCCATGTTTTGAATGTTGATTTATCTGGTTTGTGTTCTGCATCAGTGGGCTAGCTGCAGACAGGGTTAACTATTGGAACCAGCCCAGGATGGGATAAGTTCAGTGGGCATAGGAAATGCTGTTTTCTGTTGTTCGTCTGATAGGGAATAGTATTTAGAAGGACCTATGGTCCTGTTGCTAGTAGACCTGCATTGAAAGGGGTGTTTGTGTGTACAGTAGAGCGGTCATAATCGAATATCACATTCTGAAGAAAACAAGGACTAAGTGACAGAAGGATTCTTTCCATCTCAGACAAGGGGACCTAAAGCAAGGACTAAAGGTACCGTCACACTAAACGATATCGCTAGCGATCCGTGACGTTGCAGCGTCCTGGCTAGCGATATCGTTGTGTTTGACATGCAGCAGCGATCAGGATCCTGCTGTGATATCGCTGGTCGTTGATTAAAGTTCAGAACTTTATTTGGTCGTCAGATCGCGGTGTATCGTTGTGTTTGACAGCAAAAGCAACGATACCAGCGATGTTTTACAATGGTAGCCAGGGTAAATATTGGTTTACTAAGTGCAGGGCCGCGCTTAGTAACCCGATGTTTACCCTGGTTACCAGTGTAAAATGTAAAAAAACAAACAGTACATACTCACCTTCGCGTCCCCCAGCGTCCGCTTCCTGCACTGACTGAGCGCTGGCCGTAAAGTGAAAGCACAGCACAGCGGTGACGTCACTGCTCTGCTGTTAGGGCCGACACTCAGTCAATGCAGGAAGCGGACGCCGGGCATGCGAAGGTGAGTATGTAGTGTTTGTTTTTTTTACATTTTACACTGGTAACCAGGGTAAACATCGGGTTACTAAGCGCGGCCCTGCGCTTAGCAACCCGAAGTTTACCTTGGTTACCCAGGGACCTCGGCATCGTTGGTCGCTGGAGAGCGGTCTGTGTGACAGCTCTCCAGCGACCAAACAGCGACGCTGCAGCGATCGGCATCATTGTCTGTATCGCTGCAGCGTCGCTTAGTGTGACGGTACCTTAAGTGAAAGAAGGCTTAGTTATCTCAGGCAAGTGGGACCAGAAAACGTTATCTATATTAGATAAGATGCTAGAGGGAAGCCAGATTTGTGGGTCAAAGAGGAAAAGATAGCCAGGCTCAGACATGGTTTCTTCTACGGGCAACTGAAGATGCAGTGGCAGAGCAAGGAGTGAATTGGCCTCATTGAACTGACTGAGAATAATAGTGAGGAGTCGTACAGACATACCTCAGCCAGTGAGATCCTCAAAAAACAACTGGGAGTTGAGACTAGTTGTGAGGGGCCATAGTGACACACCTCCACCCGTGTTGTCCTCAAAGGGGAAGAAGGGGATGATAGAAATTTTCCTGTATCTTGGTGGGGCATGGTTGTAACTCTTGGTCATGGCTGCCCGCCCGTTACTACACTTCCTCTACCAATTTTGCACATTCTTTAACCAATCTTTGGTTTATGTCTGATAATCTGTTCGCAGACGGATATAAAGGGGGTCTGTAAACAGAGCACAGAATCAGACAAGACAGCCAGCTCATTCAGGGGGTGTGACTTGCATTAAGAGTACAACTAGACATGTAATGCAGGTGACCGGATGCAACAGGCAGAGAGACAAGAGGCGGAAACAGTCAATGAACTATTTGTTACCTTCGATATGGCGGGTGTCACGCTCGCGCCCAGACTGGTTGACGCGGGCGTGCGGTAGTGTGGCCCCACTGGACCACAGACTAAACTTCCCTGGAAGGGGTGTAACTAAGTAGCTTCCTAGGTGTTCGCTGGAGCCTCTGATGGTGAGGTCAGACTTGTGCAATAGGAAGCTACCAGGTACCACTCCGGGGTGGTGTCTGACTGTGGCTGCTGATCCCACCGGGGAACGGAACATAGACAGGCAAGCGGGCACGGCTGGCACTCTGGCAGACAGGCGGGCACAGCTGGGACACAGGCAGATAGACGGGTACAACAGAGACACTGGCAGGCAGGCGGTCACGGCTGGCTCTCTGGTAGGCAGGCAGGTACGGCTGACTTTCTGGAAGGACAGGCGGACAAGACTGGTACACTGGAAGAACCGGTAGGGACCGGTCTGCAGGCAGGTATGCAGAACAGGTAAGAACCTGTTCAGACAGGAGGACTAAATAATAGGTAGAGAAAGACCGCAAGAGCGGATGCAGAGTGAAAGCACAAGAGCTAGAGCCAAGAACAGAAACGCAGGAGGCGGAGCCAAGAACAGGAGGCGGAGCCAAGTGCAGAAACGCAGGAGGCGGAGCCAAGAGCTGGAGGCGGAGCCAAATGCAGACATGCAAGAGGCGGAGCCAAAAGCAGGAGGCGGAGCCAAGCGCAGAAACGCAGGAGGCAGAGCCAAGAGCAGGAGGCGGAGCCAATGCAGAAACGGAGGAGGCGGAGCCAAGAGCTGGAGGTAGAGCCAAGTGCAGAAACACAGGAGGTGGAGCTAAGAGCTGGAGGCGGAGCCAAGTGCAGAAACGCAGGAGGCGGAGCCAAGAGCGAGAGAAGTAGAACCACAAGGAGCTGAGCCAGGTAGAACCGCAAGGAGCAGAGCAAAGTAGAACCAGAAGAAGCAGAGCGAGAGCTGAGCAGAGCCGCAGAGCAGGACCACAGAGTGCAGAGCAAAGTGCAGAGCAAAGCTACAGAGAGCAGAGCTGAGAGCAAAGCCACAGAGTGCTGAACACAGTCAGTGTGCAGAGCAAGATACGGAGTGCAGAGCCGAGAGCAAAACCACAGAGTGCAGAGCAAGGTTACAGAATGCAGAGCAAGGAGCAAAGCAAGGTTGCAGAGAGCGGAGCCGAAAGCAGAGCAAAGCAAGACACAGAGTACGCACAGCAGGGAAAGGAAACCAAAGTGGGGATATAAACGGACACAGGAATGGAACTAGACTAAGACAGAGTCAGGAACGAGACTAGGCACAGAGACATGGACACAAGCCAGGGTACGACGCCCCTCTGGGTGGCAGACATAGGCCAGGGTACAAAGCCCCTCTGGGTGGCAGAACACAAGAGTCATAGAGACATGGCCTGGCACCTCAGCAGCAAGGAGCTGACTGAGGGAGTAAGTTGCACAGGCCCCCACCAATGGGTGGGGATGTCTTAAATACAGTAAGCCTCATGGCGATTGGCCAGGGACACCTTAGCAAGGTGCACACAGTCTCTATAAGAAACAGGAGTTGCCGGCGCCGCCCCCTATGCACACAGACAGAGCATGCACAGAGCAAGCAGCAGACATGAGGCACAGAGCATGGAGCTGGCAGCAGAGAGAAGTCACAACAAGGCCCAGAGAAGTATGTGAGTTTGAGTGTAATGCAGGTGGGGGATGGGAGGCCATGCAGTGATGCCAGCAGAGTTGTTACAGCGGGAACTTACAGAGGTTAAGAAACAGTTAAACAGAATGAAACAAAGTAAAAAAGTAAAGTAAATTACATAATTTAGAGCACATAATAGATCTTAGAGTTGATGAAAGAGAAGTCTCTTTGGAATAATGCTTGTGTCCCTCTGACAGGGGTGATACACCATTCCTGTGGGAGCTACTACAGTACATAGGCTCCTCCTGAAGCAATGGCCCTAAGGGGTCACCAGATTTTTTCATTAGGCCACAAGTCCTATTAAAGTCTACAAAAGCACGTTGAGCTTTCTTTACTCCAACTGACCCCCACCCTACCTGTTGTCCTAGCCCCGGCAGACACCTATACCGTACATCAGTGCTGGTCCTGGATGCAACATCCTGGCTCACTCGTGCCTTCCACCATCACAGGCTTCCTCCTCTGGTCAAAGTCTGCTCACGGATCTTTCGTGTTTTATCAATGATGGTTGTCTGGGGAAAAGAGGGCTAGGCTCTGGCTCTTAACTGGCATTGTCTGGGCTCTGGATCTTGATTGACATAGATTGGGTCCTCGGGTCTTGATTGGCATAGTTGGGACTCTGGATCTCACTTGGTGCCATCCGGGTTCTGTATGCCAGCAGCCAGCACCCTGCTAGCACATGCTTCCCACTGAGCCCTGTCACTCTGGGTGCAGTGTCTTCTCTTGTGCATGTCTGCACCTCTCTCTCTTGGTGCCAGAACCTTTATATTCTCAAACTTTGTCATCAATGGCACCTGTCTGGGTGTTACATTTGAATTTATCCCCCATGCAACTCTTCCAGTTCCAGTTAGTTCCACATGGTCCTGTCTGGACAGTAGGTGACAGCCTTCTCGTACTAATGATACATCATGCCAGGGTTCTTCAGGAGTATTAAATATCATAAATAACTTGGCACGTCTTCAGTGCTGGAGCTCTACACCGTGTGGGCCACCATATCCTTAAGCGGCATAGTACGACAACAGCCCCAAACCTGTGTACTGCACACAGTTTTGGTGACAACGTATAATATCAGAGGGACCGCCCATGTGGCTATACATACTGACCCAGCAATCCAGAAAAACTGAACTGTCCGGAAAGTCCACTTTGGACCGAAAACGTTCAACAACTACTGGTTCTGTGTTTGAACGTAAAATAAATTGAGTGCCAAGTTATTTATGATATTTGATATTAGGGTTGGATACCCTACTTGAGCAGCAACTTCTATATCATCACAGAGTGCCGTGTTCGTTCTAATACTTGGATCTTCAGGAGTATTGTCATCTCCTCTTACAGTCACACTACCTAATTTCTGCATAGAATAGGCTATTATCAGGAGGCTGGCTTGTAATAGAATCCAGTAGCAGGCTATGCCCTCTAAACTCTGAAGTAATGTCCCACATGGGAGAGGTAGCACAGTGCATAATGCTGAATACAAGGCACTGTGATAATTGAAAGCAGCACAATGAATGTAAGCCTTTATATTTTATGAAGTTACATAAATATATTTGTATTTTCTCAGAGTAGCACTTTATTGGCGTTGCTGTGGCAAAATATTATTTTAGCCATGATATAGGATTTCTGAAAATTAACAGATGCATTCATACTCACCTACCATCACCTACCTGTATTCAGCGCAGACTGCCCGATTTTTTTTACATATTATGTCCCCCAGTAAAAGATATATTTTGCATGGACTATCTCTTTAATTCCTATTTGAGTTTGTTAACCAAGCACCCTCATTTTACAATGCAGAAGGTTATTTTTTTCTCTTCTTAGAAGAGTGTTTTGTTGAAATACATTGCTAGAGGCTCTTTAGTCGTGAGTGGTGTGTAGCATATAGCCAGCATGCATGTCTAACACTATATCATTTGAAGTAATGTAAATTTGTTTTTGCATATTCTGTAACTATAAAGTAAGTATAATATATTAGGCACAAACCTAATTTATTAACCTAATATAAATCTTGTTTTTTCCACTCAAACAAAATGCTTTGTCAGGAGAAAATTTGTTTTTTTTATATTTTTGTACTTACTGCACCAAACCCTGATACTTCACACTGCAACCCTTTATGAACTTTAAATAATAGCCTTCCATCTGTTCATTGAAGTTGTGTGGAATTCTGTATAAGGTTTAATCCAAGTCGGAAGCCACATACTTCCTGTGGATTAACACAATTTGATCCATAATTGTTTCAAATGTCACTCCCTTTTACGCAATGATACATTAAAAACACCTTTTAGTAGTAGAAAGTCTCCTCTTTCCATTGAATTTTCTCACAAGAGTCTTGACTAAATATTTTCCTTATGTACAAGAGACATTAACAAGCTTAACTTTGGTAGAGTTTAGATATCAATCTTGTTGGCATAGCTAAGTTTCCATTTTCTTTAAGGAGAACCCCATTTTTGTCTCTTTATTTAACCTTAAATTTGACATCCTCTTTTGGGCTCGTACACATGACCGACTATATGGGATGAGTATGACAGAAAAAAGACTCGCACATCCAAACTAGTGTGAATAGGTGCATACCAGGAGCAGCTACCTCCATACATAAATATACAAAAAAGGTTGCACTCTATCGTGTCAAAGCATGTCTAATATGAAATACATGAAATATGAATAGCAAAATGGCTTTTGAACATTAGGAAAATATTTAAGAGACGCTTTGCACAGAATTTGATATAATCAAATAGTGTGAGCCCATCAACCATCGTCAAGGTGGTCTCATAAAACTGATGGGTCCCTGACATGCTTTGGCACGATAGAGTGCAACCTTTTTTGTATATATATATATATATATATACAGTCATATGAAAAAGTTTGGGCACCCCTATTAATCTTAAGCTTAATGTTTTATAAAAATGGGTTTTTTTTGCAACAGCTATTTCAGTTTCATATATCTAATAACTATTGGACACAGTAATGTTTCTGCCTTGAAATTAGGTTTATTGTACTAACAGAAAATGTGCACTCTGCATTCAAACAAAATTTGACAGGTGCATAAGTATGGGCACCCTTATCATTTTCTTGTTTTAAATACTCCTACCTACTTTTTACTGACTTACTAAAGCACTTTTTTTGGTTTTGTAACCTCATTGAGCTTTGAACTTCATAGCCAGGTGTATGCAATCATGAGAAAAGCTACTTAAAGCGGCCACTTGCAAGTTGTTCTCCTGTTTGAATCTCCTCCAAAGAGTGGCATCATGGGCTCCTCAAAACAACTGTCAAATGATCTGAAAACAAAGATTATTCAACATAGTTGTTCAGGGGAAGGATACAAAAAGCAGTCTCAGAGATTTAACCTGTCATTTTCCACTGTGAGGAACATAGTAAGGAAATGGAAGAACACAGGTACAGTTCTTGTTAAGGCCAGAAGTAGCAGGCCAAGAAAAACATCAGAAAGGCAGAGAAGAAGAATGGTGAGATCAGTCAAGGACAATCCTCAGGCCACCTCCAGAGATCTGCAGCATCAACTTGCTGCAGATGGTGTCACTGTGCATCGGTCAACTATACAACGCACTTTGCGCAAGGAGAAGCTGTATGGGAGAGTGATGCGAAAGAAGCCGTTTCTGCAAGCACGCCACAAACAGAGTCGGCTGAGGTATGCAAAAGCACATTTGGAGAAGCCAATTTCTTTTTGGAAGAAGGTCCTGTGGACTCATGAAACCAAGATTGAGTTGTTTGGTAATACAAAAAGGCGTTATGCATGGCGGCAAAAAAACACAGTGCGTTGTATAGTTGACCAATGCACAGTGACACCATCTGCAGCAAGTTGATGCTGCAGCTCTCTGGAGATGGTCTGAGGATTGTCCTTGACTGATCTCACCATTCTTCTTCTCTGCCTTTCTGATGTTTTTCTTGGGATGCCACTTCTGGCCTTAACAAGAACTGTACCTGTGTTCTTCCATTTCCTTACTATGTTCCTCACAGTGGAAATTGACAGGTTAAATCTCTGAGACTGCTTTTTGTATCCTTCCCCTGAACAACTATGTTGAATAATCTTTGTTTTCAGATCATTTGACAGTTGTTTTGAAGAGCCCATGATGCCACTCTTCAGAGGAGAGTCAAACAGGAGAACAACTTGCAAGTGGCCACTTTAAGTAGCTTTTCTCATGATTGCATACACCTGGCTATGAAGTTTGAAGCTCAATGAGGTTACAAAACCAAAAAAAGTGCTTTAGTAAGTCAGTAAAAAGTAGGTAGGAGTATTTAAAACAAGAAAATGATAAGGGTGCCCATACTTATGCACCTGTCAAATTTTGTTTGAATGCAGATTGCACATTTTCTGTTAGTACAATAAACCTCATTTCAAGGCAGAAACATTACTGTGTCCAACAGTTATTAGATATATGAAACTGAAATAGCTGTTGCAAAATAAACCATTTTTATAAAACATTAAGCTTAAGATTAATAGGGGTGCCCAAACTTTTTCATATGACTGTATATATATATATGGGATGAGTGCTATCTGTCATTTTCACGGATGGCACTCATACCCATGTGATTGTATAGATCTGTGCACATCAATCAGGAAAAAAAAAAATCGGACATATGTCCAATTTTTACCCGAGTATAGGATCAAAATCGTCAATATAAGTCTAAAGGGGTCTGTAAGAAAATTGTACCACACTGAGCTGACACCTAAGTGCAGTCTGATTTTCACGGACTCTCAGAAAGGAAAGGGAGGAGAAACTTTTTTTTTCTCCACCTACGAGAACAGCTGATCCCACTCTGATCAAACTCTAATCATAAGGGTATGTGCACACGCTGCGGATTTTGCTGCGGATCCGCACTGGATTGGCCACTGCGAATTCGTAGCAGTTTTCCATGCGTTGTACAGTACCATGTAAACCTACGGAAAACAAAATCCGCAGTGCACATACTGCGGAAAAAAATGCGCGGAAACGTAGCTTTGTTTTTTCCGCAGCATGTCAATTCTTTGTGCGGATTCCGCAGCGGTTTGCACCTGCTCCATAATAGGAATCCGCAGGTGTAAAACCAAAGGTGGAATCCACACAAAATCTGCAAAAAAATCACGGTAAATCCGTGGTAATTCTGCAGGAAAACCGCAGTGTGGTTTACCTGCGGATTTACAAAAATCAGTTTGGAAAAGTCCGCAAATTAATCCGCAGTGTTTGCACATACCCTAAAAGTTCATCAATTTTTCTCAGATGAGAGAAAAAGGTCATGTGACCCTATCCTTAAAGAAATTGTGCAAGCGTACTCTCAGATCTGATCAAACATCAGACATATAGTAGAATGGCACCACTAAATGCTAGACTGTACAGTTTTCTACACAACCATCTAATCCCTATCAAGTATTATACATGCTTCCTAGACATTGGAAAGAGAATATGCATGATACATGCTGTCCGTCTAATGGTTGGCTCTGCAGCTGTACTACTCAGTGTATGTACAGTGTATGTCTTAAGTTCTAATGTCAGATCGGGTGTTAAAGTATGCCTGTCCAACTCCTTTAATACCTCAATGAGCTAGGACGAAAATGCTAGTTACCACACTATTTATTTATTTTACACACCAATTTAGCACCATTAATTCCACAGTGCTTTACATACAATATCATCACTGTCCCCATTGGGGCTCACAATCTAAATTCCCTATCAGTATGTCTTTGGAATGTGGGAGGAAAATCGGAGAAACTGGAGGAAACCCATGCAAACACGGGGAAAACATACAAACTCCTTGCAGATGTTGTCCTTGGTGGGATTTGAATCCAGGACCCCAGCGCTGCGAGGCTGCAGTGCTAACCACTGAGCCACCGTGCTGCCCACTATGAGGAAGAATTTAATGTTCCAGCAATTACTGCAAGCCGTTCTCATCCAGAAGTAATACTGTTATTGGAGCAAGCATGTAAAATATATGTAGAAAAAATTGTTATACACTACCAAATGCGAAAAAAATAGCTGACATGCATAAAGGACGTAAAGGGAACAGCTGCCAATGACAAAATGCAAACTAACAAGAGAAACACGCAGCCAAAAACATCCCATAAAATGTATCTTTTATTAAGCTGCATTAAAACAACCAAACGAACCACAATGGTGAAAAGTAGGGAAATGCATAAGCGTAAATGACCTTATAGATGGGCCGGAATACAAACACCACTCCCGCTACAACATATCAGTAGGACAAATAATGATGAATATCCATAGCTGCACAAATAAATATTGAGCCAGTGCCACAGCTTTGCAAAGATAACATCAGCCATAAGGTGTAAATACATTACCAGGTACTGTATATGCAGGATAGGTGAGTGACCGGACCCGAACCCCGACGCGCATTTCTGAGCGGGCGGCTCCTTCCTCAGGGGGCGTGTAAAAAAACAGGTCTAAACCATGATATTACCACCACCATGTTTCACAGACTGTGTGAGGTTTTCATGTTGTAGTGCAATGTTTTTTTTCTTTCTCTAAACACTTCTCGTTTAAATTAAAAAACTTTATTTTGGTATCATCCACAAAATATTGTTATAATAACCTCCTGGATGGTCCCAGTGATCTTTAGCAAACTGGACCCAATGTATTATTTGGAGAGTAGTGGCTTTCTCCTTGCAATCCAGCCATGCACACATTCAGTGTTCTACCTCATGGTGGATTCATGAACATTTCCATTATCTAATTTAAAAAAGCCTTTAGTGGCTTAGAGACTATCATACTCTTTGCTGTTGCGGTGATCTTTTTTGGTTAACTACTCATAGACATGGTAATAATGGTCTTAAATTTTCATCATTGTGCACTAGTCTAGTTGTAGATTGGTGGAGTCCAAACCCTAGTCAGATAATTTTGTAACAATTTGCTTTAACAAGTTGATTAACCTTCATCAGTGCAGATGAGAGCAGCCTTGACCCTGCACATGAAACAAATGCCACAATATATAAGCAACAATGCAAACAGTATAACACACGTTTCAAATTGTTATGCAAATGCGATTTTTCTCTGATTTTCCTAAATGGTCAATGTAAATGGGGATTTGGATGTTTCACCCCCAGCAGTTCGCCCCCAGCTACATTTTGCCCCTGTACATTTCATCCCCAGCATTTGACCCCCAGGATTATTCCCCCAGCACATTTCAAACCCACACATTTCGCCCCCAGCAGTTTGCCCATTTCGCCCTCAGCAGTTCGCCCCCGAAAGTTCGCCCCCCGATAATTCCCATCCGTCATCAATGTTTTGCCCCCAGCAGTTCGCCCCCAGCAGTTTGCCCATTTCGCCCTCAGCAGTTCGCCCTCGAAAGTTCGCCCCCCGATAATTTCCATCCGTCATCAATGTTTTGCCCCCAGCAGTTCGCCCCCGGATGTTTGTACCCTTGTGGTTCATGAATTCCCGTCCGTCATCAATGTTTCGCAACCAGCAGTTCGCCCCCGGATGTTTGTACCCTTGTGGTTCATGAATTCCCATCTGTCATCAATGTTTCGCCCCCGGCAGTTCGCTCCCGGGTGTTTGTACCCTGTTTTGCCACCAGAATTTTGTGTTTGGATGTTTCACCATTTTCTTCTTGTGGTTGATGAATTCCCATCCATCATCAATCCACATGTCACAAAAGTACTGTACAGAGTGCTGCATTTTTGTGACATGTTAAATCAACTGTTTCCATCTGTAAACCTCACAACTGAATGCATTATAGTGTCAGAGCTAGGGTTGAGCGAAACGGATCGGACAAATTCAAAAATCGCCGACTTTCGTCAAAGTCGGGTTTCATGAAACCCGACTCGATCCTAGTGTGGGATCGGTCATGCGGTCGGCGATCTTCGCGCCAAAGTCGCGTTTTGTATGACGCGTTCAGCGCCATTTTTCTGCCAATGAAGGAGGACACAGAGTGTGGGCAGCGTGATGAAATAGGTCTCGGTCCTCACCATCTTAGAGAAGGGCATGACAGTGATTGGCTTGCTTTCTGCGGCGTCACAGGGGGTATAAAGGGGTGTGCACGCCGACCGCCATCTTACTTCTGCCGGTCTTAGCATAGGGAGAGGTTGCTCCAGCTTCATCAGAAGAAGGGATATATTTAGGGAGTGAAGATTAACCCCCAAACCGCTTGTGCTGTAGCGATTTCCACTGTCCAACACCACCTTTTTTTTGCAGGGACAGTGGAGGGTATATTTTTGTGCATCAGCCCTGTAGCTTATTACGCTGCCTTATAAGGCTCCCTGACAGCTGCATTGCTGTTTGCACGCTGCTGTGCAAACCAACTGCTTTTTTAAAAGCAAAAAACCTGTTGCTCCTTTCTGCAGTTATCTTGTTTATTTGTCCACACTTTTGTGTGCGGCAGCCCTTTTTATTGCTGCCATACTTGTCCTGAGATCATTGTAGGGAGATTGAAATTGTACTACAGTCCTTGTATTTTTTCATATACCTTCCAGCCACTTTCTGCCACTTATATTGTGTTGTGTTATACACTGCTGCCTGAGTTTTGGTGCAGTCTCCTCCCAAAAAAGGGAGAGTCAAATTGTCACAAAGTGGATATACGTCAGTTCTGTTAGTTTGTCGTATATCAGCCAGCCACGTTCTGCCACTTACATTGTGTTGTGTTATACACTGGGCTGCCTGAGTTTTGGTGCAGTCTCCCCCCAAAAAAAGGGAGATTCAAATTGTCACAAAATGGATATACGTCAGTTCTGTTAGTTTGTCGTATATCAGCCAGCCACGTTCTGCCACTTACATTGTGTTGTGTTATAAACTGGGCTGCCTGAGTTTTGCTGCAGTCTCCCCCCCAAAAGAAAGGGAGATTCAAATTGTCACAAAGTGGATATAAGTCAGTTCTGTTAGTTTGTCGTACAGTATATCAGCCAGCCACGTTCTGCCACTTACATTGTGTGGTGTTATACACTGGCCCTGAGTTTTGTTGCTGTCTCCCCCCAAAAAAAGGGAGATTCAAATTGTCACAAAGTGGATATATACGTCAGTTCTGTTAGTTTGTCGTATATCAGCCAGCCACGTTCTGCCACTTACATTGTGTTGTGTTATACACTGGGCCTGAGTTTTGGTGCAGTCTCCCAAAATAAAAAGGGAGTTTTAAATTCTCAACAAGTTTATATACACCTTCTACCTTGTTTTACAGTACCATATAACGGTTGTTATTTTGGTTAGGTTTTCCCAAAAATGAGGAAGTCTGGGGGAAGAGGCCGTGGGCGGTAGTTGCCACCTGGTACTGATGGTGGTGGTGGTGGAGCATCTGGTGGTAGTGGGAAAAGCAAAATAGCACCTAAGGCTGGAGGTGTTGAGCCAGCATCATCGACTGGCTACACAAGGCCTCAAAGGCTCCCTTATCTTGGAGTAGGAAAACTGCTTTTAAAGCCGGAACAGCAGGAAAAAGTTTTGGCTTTCCTTGTTGACTCAGCCTCTAGCTCTTTTGCCTCCTCTTCAGAAAGTTCAAAATATAAAAGCAGCGAGTCGTCAGTGGATGCTCCCGGTCAGGAACAAGACGTTTCCTTGTGTCCTTCACCCAAACCAAAAGTGAAGGATGCGTCAGGCGACGCTGCAGGTTACTCCATGGAGCTCTTTACACATACCGTGCCTGGGTTAGAAAGGGAAATTGTTAACTGCCCATTACAAGATGAATCGGACATGGAGTGCACTGATGCACAGCCACAGCTAGATTATTATGCTGTTCCATTGACTCAGATCACTACATTGCCCTCGCATTGTACTCAGCCAGAATCTGACCCTGATGAGACTATGTTGCCCCGTCCCGAACGCTATAGCACCTTACATGGTGACACAGAGGAAGGTGCACATGACATTGAAGAGGATGTGATAGATGACCCAGTTGTTGACCCAGATTAGCAGCCATTGGGGGAAGAGGGTGCCGCTGCCAGTAGCTCAGAAGCGGAGGTGGATGATCCGCAGCAGCCATCTACATCGCAACAGCTGTCATCTGGCAGGCCCGTATCAGGCCAAAAACGTGTGTCATTAACAAAAACAGTTTTAGGACAGCGTGGCCATCCGGTGAAAGTAGCACAGCGTGCAATGCCTGAAAAGGTATTCGATAGTAGGAAGAGCGCAGTGTGGCAATTTTTAACCAAGATCTGAATGATCAGTCAAAAGTTATCTGTAAGAAATGCTCAAAGACCTTTAGCAGAGGGAAGAATCTTCAAAATTTAAATACAACGTGCATGCGTAGACATTTAACCAGCATGCACTTGCAAGCCTGGACTAACTACCAAACGACACGTACCGTTGGTGCACCTGCTCATAATGAAGGTAGTCAGCAATGCTACATTGCTTCCCTCACTGTAAGCCCACCGGTTAGGACACCACCAGCAGCAAATGTAGAGGTATCGTCGCAAGGCCAAAACAGTCAGAAAATCACAAGGCTATTGGTAGGAAACACTGTATGTAGGCCAACATCAAGAATACCATCACCAACCCTCTCTCAATCCGCCATGTCCACCACCACTACCACCGCTAGTTCCACCATATGCAGCTCTCCAGTCCTGCTCACTCTACAAGAGACTCTCATTAGGAAAAGAAAGTACTCATCCTCTCATCCACGTACACAGGGTTTGAACGCCCACATTGCTAGACTAATCTCGTTAGAGATGATGCCCTACCGGTTGGTTGAAAGCGAAGCTTTCAAAGACCTGATGGCCTACGCAGTACCACGCTCTGACCTACCCAGTTGGCACTTCTTTGTGAGAAAAGCCATCCCAGCCCTCCACCAGCATGTCAAAGACCGCATTGTCCATGCACTGAAGCAATCAGTCAGTGGAAAGGTGCACCTCACAACAGATGCACGGACCAGTAGGCATGGCCAGGGATGTTACGTGTCCATCACGGCACACTGGGTTAATGTGGTGGATGCAGGGTCCACAGGGGACAGCCATAGTGGGACAGTTCTGCATAGCCCACGGTCTAGGAAACAGTTGGCTGTAGGTGTTCGCCACCCCTCCTCCTCCTCCTACAGAAGCGAAAGCTCATCCACAGAGTGCAGTAGCATGACCACTCCATCCGCAGCCAGTGTTGCACACGAGGTGTCCCATTATCGAACAGCTAGTGGTAAGCGTCAGCAGGCTGTGTTACAAATGAAGTGTTTGGGTGACAACAGACACACCGCGGAAGTACTGGCCGAGTACTTGCAGCAACAAACGCAGTCATGGCTGGGCAGTGTACATCTTGAGGCAGGCAAGGTAGTCAGTGATAACGGAAGGAATTTTATGGCTGCCATAGCCCTTTCAGAACTGAAACACATACCTTGCCTGGCTCACACCTTGAACCTGGTGGTGCAGTGCTTCCTCAAAAATTATCCGGAGTTACCAGCCCTGCTCCTGAAGGTGCGAAGACTTTGCTCGCACATCCGCCGGTCGCCCGTACACTCCAGCCGTATGCAGAACCATCAGCGATCACTGAATCTTCCCCAGCACCGCCTAATAATCGACGTTGCAACAAGGTGGAACTCCACACTGCACATGCTTCAGAGGCTGTGCGAACAGAGGCATGCTGTAATTTATTTGTGGGAGGATACACATACACGGGCAGGCACTTGGATGGCAGACATGGAGTTGTCTGGTGTGCAGTGGTCGAAGCTACAAGACCTGTCAAGTCCTTCAGTGTTTTGAGGAATGCACACGGCTGGTAAGTGCAGACGACGCCATCATAAGCATGAGCATCCCACTAATGCGTCTGCTGATGCAAAGTTTGACGCACATTAAGGAGCATGCGTCTGCAGCCGAGGAGGAGGGAAGCCTTGATGACAGTCAGCCATTGTCTGCTCAGGGAACTCTCCTGGACGAGGTGGCGGACGAAGAGGAGGAGGAGGAGGAAGATGGGGATGAATATTTATGGGAGGAGGATGTTTCTCAGGGGGCAATAGAAACTAGTGGCGTTGCAAGGTCAGGTACAGGTTTTTTGCGGGACACAAGTGATGTTGATTTGCAAGAAAGTGCTCCTCAACCCAGCACAAGCAGTGAATTGACACCTGGAACATTGGCCCACATGGCTGAGTATGCCTTGCGTATCCTAAAAAGGGACCCCCGCATTATCAAAATGATGACCGATGATGATTACTGGTTGGCCTGCCTCCTGGATCCACGATATAAAGGAAAATTACAAAATATCATGCCACATGAGAACCTTGAGCAAATATTGGCTACCAAACAAGCAACTCTTGTAGACCGTTTGATTCAGGCATTCCCAGCACACAGCGGCGGTGATGGTTCTCACACGAGCCATAGGGGGCAACATGGCAGAGGTGTTAGAGGTGCACAAATCCGAAGTTGCGTTGGACAGAGGGGTTTTATGATCAGGTTGTGGAGTGATTTCGCAATGACTGCTGACACGACAGGTACTGCTGCATCGATTCAAAGTGACAGGAGACATCATTTCTCCAGTATGGTTACGAACTACTTTTCCTCCCTTGTCGATGTTCTCCCTCACAGGTCATTCCCCTTTGATTACTGGGCATCTAAAATAGACACCTCACCTGAATTGGCAGAATATGCATTACAGGAGCTTGCTTGCCCTGCTGCTAGTGTGCTATCAGAAAGAGTCTTCAGTGCTGCTGGTTCAATACTGACCGAAAAAAGGACACGTCTGGCTACCCAAAATGTTGATGATCTAACCTTCATTAAAATGAACCAATCATGGATTTCAAATTATTTGGCCCCACCTTCCCCTGCTGACACATAGCTTGCCTGAAAAATGTATTGCTTTTGGCCTCCTCTTACTGACTTCTCTAATTCCTCCATTTGCAACTGCTGAATGTCCACAGGGCCGTGGTCACCACCTGGCGCAAGCACCCGTGCGAGTGGCGTTTGCCTGGACAGGTGGGTGTGCCCACTCTTGGGCAATGGCACTGGCACAGGGTCCCTCATAGTACGCAAAAGTGTCGCTGCCGATGGGAGGCGCCTCCCGCCGTCAAACACACCGCCATACTATGAGGGGCCCTGTGCCAGTGCCAATGCCAATGAGTGGGCCCCCTCTGCTTGCTCAGGATCACAGCACTTGCAAAGTTGAAATACTTACCTCTCCCTGCTCCACCGCCGTGATGTATTCCGCGTTTCCTGGGCCCACGAAAATCTTGAGCCAGCCCTACCCCCCCACAACTTTAGCCAAATGACCCCCAGTTTTCAATGCCTAACTATTATTATAAAGTAAATTAAGATTGACAAGCTTCAGTAATAAGAATTGATGTTTTTGGCATTAAAATGGGCACTGTAGGTGTTTTCCTATCCTCCACTCACTGCCGACTTTGATTCCCCATTGACTTGCATTGGGTTTCATGTTTCAGTCGGCCCCTGACTTTTCGCAATAATCGGCCGATTTCACTCGGCCCGACTTTTGACAAAGTCGGGTTTCGCGAAACCCGACTCGATCCGAAAAAAGTAAAAGTCGTTCAACTCTAGTCAGAGCACTTTGCCCGCAATTTTAACAAGACCTTTTCCAAAACGTTTCTAAAAGTTTTTGTGTTACAAAACCATAACACGAAAAAAATTAACGGATTCAAAAAATGTAGTGTGAGTGAGACCTGATTTAGATGGGGAATGTAAACCACTCTAAAATCAAAACATTTTGTGAACTTTTACCTGATCCAGCACTGACCTGCTTGTTTGCAAGTTTTGTTGCAGCTGTAACAATTTTCACGTCAGATATCCTGCAAGTTACAGTAGACTAGCTCTTATTCCATCTTTACATCAGAATATAGCAGTGTCTAAAATCTCTACAAAGAGAGAGGTGTACTAGCACAAAATTCAATCAGCTTCCACAGCAATTCAGTTTCTACAAGAATGAATTCAGTTCTATCCAAACGTGGGAAGAAGAAGTTGGTCTACGAGAATGACATTTACGTATTTTCCAAACAAATGGCTGGCAATGTCCATTCTATCTGGGTGTGTCAAAAACGGTTATAGGATGTTTCGCCCCCAACAGTTCGCCCCCAGCAGTTCGCCCCGGGTACATTTCGCCCCCACACATTTTGTCCCCAGCATTTAGCCGCCAGGATGTTTCGCCCCTGCACATTTTGCCCCCAGCAGTTCACCCAATTCGCCCCCAACAGTTTGCCCCCGGATGTTTAACCCCCAGATGTGTCACCCCCCCTGATGTGTCACCCCCGGATGTGTCACCTACAGTATTTTGTCCCTGGATGCGTTGCCACCTGATGTTTCCCTCCTAGCATTTTGACCCCAGATGTTTCACTGTCAGCTTTTGGGGTCAACATGCAGGGAACAAAACATCTAGGGCTGAACATACCTGGAGGTAAAATATACAGGACCCCAATTGCTGGGGATTCCTGTGGCTGCCCTTTCAGCAGCTCACCCAGTGTCTCTTCTGGCTGGCCTTAAAGGAGTATTATTACCCTAGAACACAAAAAAACTGACATACTTACCTGTCGCAGCTGCAGCTCCTTGGGTCATGGAGTGCAGCCTAGCGGTTCCCCAGTGACATCTTCTCCTGTTTCTGGCTGTCTTTTCATCTTGCCTGGATCACTGATCCATGAAGCATGATGAATGCCACGGCAGTTTGGCCGAATGTCTCCTGGCCGCTCACTGACATGACGTCACTCCTGCCCCATTAATCAGTCAATCCAGGGGGCAGGATGCCTCTCCTGTCACCAAGACACTGCTGTGCAAGCACAGTGCCTCAATGAAATCAGGCAGAAGAAGATGATGCTGGGAAGAAGGAGAGGACTTGTGGTGGCTTCCAGATCCAGCATGGCAATCGCCAGCCCACACAGCCAAGAGAATATCGGGCAAAGATGATCAGAAGACCTCTAAGTAAGTACCAGGAGGGGAAGATAAGCAGCATGCTTAGCGCAACATGATTGCTGAAAGCATGCTGCCTTATTTTGCTGTCCGGCATGAGAATACTCCTTTAATGCAGGCTATGTATGGAAGCAGCGGGACTGTTGACTGACTACAGGGTTAATCTCACCAATCATTTCTGCAGAAATGAGATATTGGCTTTGCTGAACTAAAGTGGTTAACCAGCTTCTTCAGAACCTCTTTATCAGGTCTTCAGAATTGGGATTAGCCCTCACAGAACACTCTGCCAGTATACCAAAGAATAGAGCAGCAGATAAAAGTGGTATTATCACTTCAGGATCCCTTTTTCTATTGATGCCCATTCCTCAGATGAGGCATAGTTGGAATCAGTAGGCCTCACCCTACATTATACTATCCTCAAAGTTTTCCTTTAAGGCAATAAAATCACATAGTATTCTATATCAGCACTTTGTAATATATATTTTCACATTTGTGCAATATAAGCTTTGCAATAATTCTGCATAATGGAAATGTTAAATGCTTACCAGAGTCCTGCAGAAGGAACTGCTGCTGGATGTGATCAATATTGATCCCCTGGAACTCCTGGGGAATAACAAGTTGATCAAGGGTTTGGGGCAACCTTGGAATATTGCCAAGTTGCCTTGATAATCGTATTGTTCTCTTCAGTGATGCTTTCTTAGGGAGAAGTGTTACAACATTAGAATGGGCTCCTGAAATGAATTCTCTGAGAATCTGTTGTGGTGTCTCCTGTGTTGTCCTTGCCCTGGTGACCGCCTCATTGACAAGTCAGATTGTTTCAGGTCTTGCTGCTTGTGCTGCGTGGTTGTGGGGATTGGTTACTTTCACCAATTCACCAGATGCTTCATTGGTCCAAACACGACCCTTGCAAGTCGACCGTTTTTCACATACCCAGATGGAATGGACATCGTCAGCCATTTGTTTGGAAAATACGTAAATGTCATTCTCGTAGTCAACCTTCTTCTTCCCGACGTTTGGATAGAACTGAATTCATACTTGTAGAAAGTGAATTGCTGTGGAAGCTGACTGATTTTTTGTGCTAGTAAACCTATCTCTTTGTAGAGATTTTAGACACTGCTATATTCTGATGTAAAGATGGAATAAGAGCTAGTGTAATGGAACTTGCAGGGCACCTGACATGAAAATTGTCACATCTGCAACAAAACTTGCAAACAAGCAGGTCAGTGCTGGGTCAGGTAAAAGTTCACAAAATGTTTTGATTTTAGAGTGGTTTACATTCCCCACCTAAATCAGATCTCTTTCCCACTACATTTTTTGAATCCGTTTATTTTTTTCGTGTTATGTTTTTGTAACACAAAAATGTTTTAGAAATGTTTTGGAAAAGGTCTTGTTAAAATTGTGGGCAAAATGCTCTGACACTATAATGTAATCAGTTGTGAGGTTTACAGATAGAAACAGTTGATTTAACATGTCACAAATGTGCAGCACTCTGTACAGTACTTTTGTGACATGTGGATTGATGACGGATGGAAATTCATGAATCACAAGGGTACAAACATCCGGGGTCGAACTGCTGGGGGCAAAACATTGATGACAGACGGGAATTCATAAGCCACAAGGGTACAAACATCCGTGGGCGAACTGCTGGGGGCGAAACATTGATGAAGGACGAGAATTCATGAACCACAAGGGTACAAACATCCGGGGGTGAACTGCTGGGGGCGAAACATTGGTGACGGACGGGAATTCATGAACCACAAGGGTAAAAACATCCGGGGGCGAACTGCTGGTTGTGAAACATTGATGACGGATGGGAATTCATAAGCCACAAGGGTACAAACATCCGTGGGCGAATATCATGTCGGACGCTATTCACACTAGGGCGTCCGACAGACAGCGGTAATTCCACATTCGTCCACTATACGCTCAGTGGCATGGCTAGATTTTATCCAGGTTGTCCGGGGTTAATCTAGCTGGTAATCTGGTTGGAGGCTGGGTCACGCCCTAGTGTGAATAGCGTCCGACATGACGGTACCCAGCCTTCTACGAAGGACCCCAGGGCCCTCACGACTTATAGGACCCGGCTTGTCCGGATGGCGGCGGTGAAACATACTGACCAGCCGGTCCGCATGTATGTCCAAAGCTCATACCCAAGACCTCTCCTCTGGCCTAAATAAATTTTGGATGCCATGGATCCCATGACTTCCATAACCCTCCAGTTGGAGGAGCTGTCCTTACAGGTCACTGAGTTGAAGGGGGCAGTTCAGCAACAGGGTCTTGTAGTATCTAATGTGCAAGCTGAAACTGCAGGTAGAGTTGCAGGGCCAAATTGCCGAAAGCTAGGATGTTTAACATCTCTGGTCCTGAGAGGCAAGCTTTAAAAGACTACATTGCTGAGAGTTTGAGCAAAGGGCACATCAGGCCTTCGTCCTTGCCGGTGGCAGCGGGGTTCTTCTTTGTTAAGAAGAAAGATGGCGGACTACGCCCGTGTCTGGATTTCAGGGAGTTAAACCAGATTACGGTTCGTGATGCATACCCTATGCCACTGATACCTGATTTGTTCAACCAGGTGGCTGGTGCTAAGTGGTTTTCCAAGCTTGACCTCAGGGGGGCATACAACCTCATAAGAGTCCGTCAAGGTGATGAGTGGAAGACGGCTTTTAATACCCCTGAGGGTCATTTTGAAAATTTGGTGATGCCATTTGGGTTGACAAACGCGCCTGCTGTATTTCAACATTTCATAAATGATGTGTTCTCGCATGTACTGGGGAAATTCGTTATTGTGTACCTAGATGACATTCTCATTTATTCATGCGACCGTGATACTCATTTAGAGCATGTGAGGCAGGTGTTACAGCTACTCAGAGAAAATAAGCTCTATGCAAAACTTGAGAAATGTGTATTTTCGGTTCAGGAGTTGCCTTTCTTGGGTTATATTGTGTCTGCTTCAGGGTTTAAAATGGACGCCGCTAAGGTGCAAGCAGTGCTGCATTGGGAACGGCCTGATAACCTAAAAGCACTCCAGCGATTCCTTGGATTTTCTAATTATTATAGAAAATTTATCAAAGATTTTTCTACCATTGCTAAACCGCTTACTGACATGACGAAAAAGGGTACCAATTTCTCCGCCTGGCCTGAGGCTGCTGTGCGCGCATTCGAATTTCTGAAGAACAGTTTTGCTTCGGCCCCCATTCTGGTGCAACCGGACGTATCAAAAGCATTTACTGTGGAAGTCGATACGTCTGAGGTTGGAGTCGGGGCGGTGCTGTCACAAGGCTCATCCTTGGGCGAGTTGCGTCCATGCGCCTACTTTTCCAAGAAGCTGTCATCCGCCGAACGTAACTACGATATCAGCAACAGGGAGTTGTTGGCTATCAAGTTGGCTTTTGAGGAATGGTGACACTTCTTGGAGGGGTCGGTCCACCAGGTTATAGTTATCACCGTCCATAAAAATCTGCTTTATTTAGAGTCAGCCAAGCGTCTGTCCCCCAGGCAGGCACGCTGGGCATTGTTTTTCACGCGATTCAACTTTTTTGTCACGTACCGTCCGAGGTCTAAGAACTCTAAGGCAGATGCTTTATCCAGGTGTTTTCCAGAGTACCTTGGGAACATCCGGTACCCATCCTCCAAAAGGGTGTAGTGGTCTCGGCTCTCACGACAGAGGTTGAGGCTGAGATTGCCGAGGCTCAGGAGGAAGTACCACTAGAGCTTCCCATTAACAAATCATTTGTACTGCTCCATCTTTGCCTAAAGGTGTTGGGTGAGCATCATGATACTGTTCTGGCTGGCCATCCAGGGGTTAGGGGTACCTTGGAGTTGGTGTCGCGTCGGTTTTGGTGGCCCAAAATCCAACAGGACGTGGTCTCGTATGTGTCAGCATGTACCACATGTGCTAGGGCTAAGATGCCTCTCTCCCATCCTGTTGGCTCATTACATCCTCTAGGGGTACCCAGTAGGCCATGGACAGAGATCTCCATGGATTTTATTACAGACCTACCCTCCTCAGCTGGGAACATGGTCATCTTGGTGGTTGTTGATCGTTCTCAAAGATGTCGCACTTTGTGTCCTTGCCTTCGTTGCATAATGCGAAGACTCTGGCTCAGGTTTTTGTGCAGGTGGTGGTCAGACTTCACGGGGTCCCATCTGACATAGTGTCTGATAGGGGTACTCAGATTGTGGCAAAGTTTTGGAAAGCATTTTGATCACGGCTGGGGATCAAATTGTCGCATTCTTCGGCGTTTCATCCTCAGTCAAATGGTCAAACCGAGCGTTTGAACCAGAATTTGGAGCAGTACTTACGCTGCTTTGTTTCTGACAACCAGGAGGAGTGGTCGATGTTCCTTCCTTTGGCTGAGTTTGCCATTAATAATCACCGCCAGGAATCATCTGGGGAGTCCCCGTTCTTTTGTGTTTACGGGCACCATCCTCAATTTTGTACTCTGCATCAGGGTGGCTCTGCTGGAGTTCCTGAGGAGGACCAGCTAGGAGCACAACTGTCATCTGTTTGGAGGAGAGTGAAACAGCTCTTGCTGAGTGTGGGCGCAAGGTACAAATGAGTGGCTGACAGTAGACGTGTGCCAGGTCCGGACCTGAGAGTGGGTGATTGGGTGTGGTTGTCCACAAAAAAACTTAAAACTCAAAGTACCATCCCTGAAATGGGTCCAAGGTTTATTGGTCCATTTAGGGTCGCCGCCATCATTAACCCGGTAGCCTACCGATTGGAGCTTCCTACGGTATATAAAATACACAACGTGTTTCACAGATCTCTTTTAAAGAAGGTGG
Organism: Ranitomeya variabilis; assembly: GCF_051348905.1. Lineage (NCBI taxonomy): Eukaryota > Metazoa > Chordata > Amphibia > Anura > Dendrobatidae > Ranitomeya > Ranitomeya variabilis. The sequence continues at coordinate 82,191,565 of NC_135238.1, forward strand.
TGGGTTCCGTGGATGCGGCGCCAATGCCACCTCCAGTCTTGGTGGATGGCAATTTGGAGTTTGAAGTCTCCAAGGTGGTTGACTCTCATATAGTGCACCGCAGATTACAGTACCTGGTACACTGGCGTGGTTATGGGCCGGAGGAGAGGTCTTGGGTACAAGCTTCGGACATACATGCGGACCGGCTGGTCAGTATGTTTCACCACCGCCATCCGGACAAGCCGGGTCCTATAAGTCGTGAGGGCCCTCGTAGAAGGCGGAGTACTGTCATGTCAGACGCTATTCACACTAGGGCGTCCGACAGACAGCGGTAATTCCACATTCGTCCACTATACGCTCAGTGGCGCCGGCTAGATTTTATCCAGGTTGTCCGGGGTTAATCTAGCTGGTAATCTGGTTGGAGGCTGGGTCACGCCCGTGGCCTTTAAATAGTCATTCTGGACTTTGGGCATCGCCGATTATAGCTTGTGTCTTGTGCCTGCTGATCTCGGTCTGGAGTGGTGGTCTAGGAGAAGAAATATCGTATCTGGTGGTGTATTATCCTTTGTCATATTTCTCCTTCCTATATTTGTGTTTGTTTTGCCCTGTGCACATTATAGTGTTTTCCTGTGTGTCTGCGGCGTGGTGCGTTTTTTAGTTTTCCCTGTCTGTGCTTTCTGTGGATGTTGGTGTGTGGTCTAATCACTGGGTGGCGGGTGGAGGTTTCAGCATAGGGCTGAAACAGGAGTCAGGGTCAGGCCTGGTGGCCCAGACAAGCACACCATCAGTGTAAATTCTGGGAGAGGGACAGACAGGGTTTTCCCTAGTCTGAGGGATATCGCAGGGGCCCAGGTAATCAGTTGTGGTCTACCCAGTACCCCCGTGACAGCGAAATGCTGGGAGCGAAACATTGATGAAGGACAAGAATTCATGAACCACAAGAGTACAAACATCCGGGGGTGAACTGCTGGGGGCAAAACATTGGTCACAGGCGGGAATTCATGAACCACAAGGGTACAAACATCCAGGGGCAAACTGCTGAGGGCAAACTGCTGAGGGCGAAACAGTGATGATGGACGGGAATTATCGGGGGGCGAACTGATGGGGGCAAAATGGGCAAACTGCTGGGCGCAAAATGTGCGGGGGTGAAATGTGCAGGGGTGAAACATCCTGGCGGCCAAATGCTGGGGACTTAATGTGCGGGGGCAAAATGTACCTAGGGAAAACTGCTGGGGGCGAACTGCAGGGGGTGAAACATCCAAATCCCTTTTCTGTTATACTTTTCTTCTGATTGTTTGACTCCTCATTTTGGCTTACAAATACTGATGTAAAAGGCTAGGTGCAAATTTCTGCAGCAATTCCACAACTGTGCCACAGGTAAAACGCATGCGGAATTGGCATGATTTTTCCCGCTAAACACTAGCGTTTTGCAACCTTGATTAGCTTGCAGAATGCTAGCGTTTTCCAAACAATCTGTAGCATCGCTGGGAAAACTGATTGACAGGTTGGTCACACTTGTCAAACATAGTGTTTGACACGTGTGACCAACTTTTTACAATTGATGCTGCCTATGCAGCATCAATAGTAAAAAGATCTAATGTTAAAAATAATAAAAAAAATTGTGATATTCTCACCTTCGCAATGACCCCAGATGACGTAGCATCACGTGAGACCGCTACGTCATCACAGGTCATTGCCGCAAAGCATCCCTAGGAATGGGAGCATCACGAGAAGCGAGAAGGCTGCCGGGGCCGCCGGAAGGTGAGACTATCACGATTTTTTATTTTAATTCTTTTTTTTACAGGTATATGGTTCCCAGGGCCTGGAGAAGAGTCTCCTCTCCTTCATATTATTCATAAACAACTAATACCAAAAAATACCTTTATTTAGAAAATTATTTAAAATTGTAGTAGACAAAACCCGTAGCCCTACAACAATGTGACCAAAATTTAAAACCAAATACTTAGGACTACCGTTACCATATCCTTCCCTAATGTACTTTTCTTATCTATTAGGGGTGATACCACATCCGATATCTCATATCACCTCCCTACTTATTAGTTGTTTGTACCCAAAACAATAGTAGGCCCTAATGCCCCCAGGACTACAACATATCTCGTACCTATAGGGGTATGCCGCTACAAAAATGTGCAAACGGAAGATAGATGGTACATAAAGAAGATATGTGCAATAATGATAACAAATTGTCACGATACCACAGACCTATTGCTTTATCTATGGTTTAAAGTACACACTAGCCTAATATTCCCAGATGATAGTAGGACACCCGCAATATTTGGAATAGGGGTTAATAATGTGCTGTAAAGGTGCTATAGTCTAACCTTACCAATCCCTATAGCCCCTGTCCCTACCTAGCATGCGGAGGTTGGCACCCCTAAATAATCACGCAAATGGCGCCCCCGGTCTCGTCGACTATCCCTCAGTAACCCTATTATGCTTTACCTGACCCATATGCCATAAATACAATGGGATAATGGGTCTAAAGAGAGGGAGTGAGGGAAAGAGGATAGGTATGAGATAATATAGGGACCAATGATAACACAGGTAGGTATGGGGAGTATTTAGATAAGAATAAGGTCAAAGCACAGAAAAAATTACTTAATGCAACAATGATACCATCCTTCTATGTCATGTGCATCCAATACCGTACTAATATGCTTTGTGTTCTACCAAACGAACCGCCTCCTTTTATTATACTCTACCCAGCACATAAATATACCACATAATGATTGATAATATTATGCATTTATCTTATCTGGTGTCCAGACGATCATTTCATGCCTCAACGCGTTTCCCTGCCACGATACCAGTTCATCAGGAGGCTGATGGAGAGACCGCTATGCGGAGATGCAGCATACGGTCATCATCATACACTGCTTGTAGGCGTGCAGTGCCCCTAATTGTGGGGATTTTAAAGTTGCCGCTGTTATCTCTAGGACCGCCCCCTCCAGCATCCAGTCGGCGCTAGGGGGAGTGTGCAAACGGGCAATATATTACACTGATGTCCTCTCATTCAAAGTGCGCATGTCCAAATCCCCTATACACTAGAGGCACATCAGTCTCTTCCCTGTTCCAGCTCGTCTTACGTCGCTCTGCGCGATCATGCGCAGTTCACACCCAGACGCTCTAGTCACGGCCAATATACTTGCAGCGGTGGCTACTACTTAATCATCCGCCCCACTCACCGCTTAGCGCATGCGTCTAAATAGCGCTTGTTACAGTATACCTGCTTCAGTACCATCTGACGTTAATCCCAACCCACGTCAGGACTAATTATAAGCGCTATATGTTAATTAGAGAGCTATTATCGGCTGGTTACATATATGATGTAAATATACATATCAAAGAGGGAATTCATTTCATATTAACCCTTACTTCACTGTGACGCCCGAACCCCACTCACCGCTTAGCGCATGCCTATAAGTCGCGCTTATTATAATGTGCCTGCTTCAGTGCTACATGATCTAAATCCCAACAAAAATCAGGACTAATTATGAGCGCTATATGTTAATTAGAGGGCTATTTCACGGGTGAGTAATCCAACTTTCTTGAAAGTGTGGAAAGAGGAACTAGTTGCATCCTCTGTAAGACTTATGAAACTCCTATTGGAGGAGGAAAAAATCATCTTAGAATCCACATCCAAGAAACTGAATGATCTAATAGAAAAAACGCTGAAGTTTAAATCAGACCCAAATTTTAATAGAAAAGAGAGTGAACTGCAGGTATCGATTGAGAGGTACCAAACACAGATAAAAAATCGTAAACACTCTCAATTTGTGAGGGATTCTGCAGAATTCAAGGAGAATACGGCTTACAATCTTGATTATGTAGGAAATATTGGCTCAGAGATATCGTCGTCTGAGGCAGAGACGTCAGATAACGAAAGGCCCCCTGGAATAAATACGTGGAGACGTAGGGGGAGGGGTAACACCTTCCAACAAGGGGGAAGATGGCGACATCAAAGGGGAAACTCAGGAAGATATTATGGAGGAAGGGGTCGCGATCAAGGCTCTCAGGGGTATACCCCGGTAGGCCAACCTTCCAACTTTCTAAGGCCAGTGTCACCTTCAGCAGGAGCCTCGTCAGCTTCCTCATCCTCTACTGGTTTTTTAGACCAGAGAGCACCGACAGGCTACGACCTGAGAAAACGACCCTAAATCAGACACGGTCGGACAATCAAATTATTAACCTGAGCCAACATGATTTGTCGGTAACTGATTTGGATATCCTGAGTAAGGGACTAACGTTTGTCCCAACTACACAATTCAATACGTTTGCATGGGTCAAGGACATGAATCTATTCTGCCGTAAATTAAAATGGAAGAAATTCTTTAAATTAAATGACCAAGAAAGATGTCGAGAACTTGGTATTGCTGAGGAAGACCTCAATGATGTAGATAACTTGGTACATCTCCTGGAGGAAAATGAGCAAGATAGTGGGTCTGGTCCTTGTACAGACCTTAAACTAAAGAGTAACAGAATGCCCCCTCTGGGAGATTATGCGAATATTGACATCTTCCTCAAAGTGGTGGAAGATGATTTAAAATGGCTGGGAAGCTCTAACCAACAAGTTCCCCCTAATTTAAGTCTGGAAGAAAGGGATGCCCTAATTGCATTGGAAAGAAATAGGGATATAATCATAAAACCCTCAGACAAGGGGGGGAATCTAGTTGTCCTTGACCATGCAAACTATGTGGATATGTGCAAGCGTATTCTCAACGATAGGGAGGCATATAAACTCCTTGATACAAATCCCACTATAGACTTCACAAAGGAACTTATGGTAATCCTAGACAAGGGCCTGGAAGACAGATTAATCTCACCAAATGAATATAAGTTTATGGCACCTCGGTACCCTACCATTCCAACATTTTATGCAATACCCAAAATTCATAAGGGGTTATCCCCGTTAAGGGGACGCCCTATAGTGTCCGGGGTAGGCTCCTTAAGTCAAAATGTGAGTGTATATGTTGATCGTGTACTTAGACCATTTGTTATGTCTCTTCCGTCCCATGTAAGAGATACATCGGACTTACTAAGTAAGATCGACGGGGTCTCGGTGGATAAAAAAACACTACTCTGCTCCATAGACGTTGAAGCCCTATATAGCAGCATTCCACATCAGTATGGTTTGAAAGCCTTGGAGTTTTATTTGAAAACCAGGGCGATTCAGTTTAATGGTCACAATGGGTTCATATTAATACTTATGGCATATATTTTGACCCACAATTTTTTTATGTTTGATGGGAAGTACTTCCACCAGCGCAGGGGGACTGCAATGGGGTGCTCATGTGCCCCCTCTTATGCTAATCTCCTCCTGGGCTGGTGGGAGGAAACAACCATCTTCCCTGATGTTGAATGTTGGTGGAATGACAAAATTTTGGCGTGGTACCGCTATATAGACGACGTCTTTGTAATGTGGAATGGGTCGGAGCATGAGTTCGAGACCTTGATACGAGAGCTAAACATCAATAATATTGGCCTATACTTCACTTTTGAATGTCAACAGCTAGAGTTATCCTTCCTGGATGTTATGATTAGTAAAAATGATTCGGGCCATTTGGAAACCAAGGTATTCCGCAAACCAACATCTACTAATGCCCTCCTGAGATGGGACAGCCACCATCCTGTGCCCCTCAAGAGAGGCATTCCACGAGGACAATACTTACGCTTAAGGAGGAATTGTTCCCAGGTTGAAACCTTTAGAGCACAGGCATATGACTTGAGAAGCCGATTCAGAGAACGGGGTTACCCTGATGAGGTACTCAATCCAGCTTTTAGAAATGCCCTCGAGAAAGATAGGGGTACACTCCTTCGACCTCGAGAACAACAGGAGGGGGAAAATACTTGCAGAGTGATCGGAACGTTTGATTCCCAATCGGATAACATCTATAGGATCTTGAGAAAACATTGGCAGATCCTAAAGGCAGATGACACACTGGAAGAGTTTATCCCCCCTAGGCCACAGATTACATTCAGAAGGGGGAGATCCCTCAGGGACCGTTTAGTACATAGCCACTATGTTAAGGCCCCGTCTCACATAGCGAGATCGCTAGCGAGATCGCTGCTGAGTCACAAGTTTTGTGACGCAACAGCGACCTCCATAGCGATCTCGCTATGTGTGACACGTACCAGCGATCAGGCCCCTGCTGCGAGATCGCTGGTCGTGTCAGAATGGCCTGGACCTTTTTTTGGTCGTTGAGGCCCCGCTGACATCGCTGAATCGGTGTGTGTGACACCGATCCAGCGATGTCTTCACTGGTAACCAGGGTAAACATCGGGTTACTAAGCGCAGGGCCGCGCTTAGTAACCCGATGTTTACCCTGGTTACCAAAAAAAACAAACAGTACATACTCGCCTTTCGGTGTCCCTTGCCGTCTGCTTCCTGCTCTCACTGACTCCCGGCCGTACAGTGAGAAGTGAGAGCGCAGCAGTGACGTCACCGCTGCGCTCTGCTCTCAGTGTACGGCGGCTCAGTCAGAGCAGGAAGCAGACGGCGAGGGACCTGGACACCGAAAGGCGAGTATGTAGTGTTTGTTTTTTTTGGTAACCAGGGTAAACATCGGGTTACTAAGCGCGGCCCTGCGCTTAGTAACCCGATGTTTACCCTGGTTACCCGGGTGCTGCAGGGGGACTTCGGCATCGTTGAAGACAGTTTCAACGATGCCGAAGTCGTTCCCCTGATCGTTGGTCGCTGGGGAGAGCGGTCTGTGTGACAGCTCCCCAGCGACCACACAGCGACTTACCAACGATCACGGCCAGGTTATATCGCTGGTCGTGATCGTTGGTAAATCGCTTAGTGAGACGGGGCCTTTAGACAGAAATCAGAAGGCACGTGGCTAGATAGAAAGGTGTGTGGCATGTTCAAATGTGGAAACTGTTCGTTTTGTAGGGTCATTACACCAGGAAAATGCTTCTCTAGTGCATCAACCAATCGCCAATATTTCTTGAGAGACTTCGCCAATTGTAAGAGTACGGGAGTTATTTATATGGCAACCTGCTCCTGTCCCCTAAATTATATAGGGAAGACAAAAAGGGAATTAAGGAAACGGATAGGGGAACATCTAGGCGATGTAAGAAATAAAAGGGATACGCCGGTGGCTAGGCATACCTGGGAGCGCCATCAGGGAGATGCGGATACCTTAAGATTTGGCGTTCTAGAGGTTGTTAGGCCAAATGGTAGACAAGGTGACTGGGATAGGCTGCTGTTACAAAGAGAATCCCAGTGGATCTTTAGAATGGAGTCAATAACCCCCAGGGGGTTAAATGAACAACTGACCTATAGCTGCTTTATCTGAGATTACTGTGCTTGTTTAGTCAGGCTAATTTGTACTGACCACTCTACCCTTGTATTTTAGAAATCCAGTTTTGGATACACACACTTAGGAGAGAGTGAGTGTATAATTGATCAGGGGATAACTAATCATCTGTGTATTCCCATTACGTATGCATCTGATTACGAGTATTATAAAGTATCTTGACAAATTTTTCAGTGACCCCTAAGGTCGGGGATATATGAAGATCTGGGCATTACAGTCAAGTAAGGGTTAATAGGTAATGAATTCACCTTATTTATGTACATGCACATTATATGTGCAACCAGCTGGAAATAGCCCTCTAATTAACATATAGCGCTCATAATTAGTCCTGATTTTTGTTGGGATTTAGATCATGTAGCACTGAAGCAGGCACATTATAATAAGCGCGACTTATAGGCATGCGCTAAGCGGTGAGTGGGGTTCGGGCGTCACAGTGAAGTAAGGGTTAATATGAAATGAATTCCCTCTTTGATATGTATATTTACATCATATATGTAACCAGCCGATAATAGCTCTCTAATTAACATATAGCGCTTATAATTAGTCCTGACGTGGGTTGGGATTAACGTCAGATGGTACTGAAGCAGGTATACTGTAACAAGCGCTATTTAGACGCATGCGCTAAGCGGTGAGTGGGGCGGATGATTAAGTAGTAGCCACCGCTGCAAGTATATTGGCCGTGACTAGAGCGTCTGGGTGTGAACTGCGCATGATCGCGCAGAGCGACGTAAGACGAGCTGGAACAGGGAAGAGACTGATGTGCCTCTAGTGTATAGGGGATTTGGACATGCGCACTTTGAATGAGAGGACATCAGTGTAATATATTGCCCGTTTGCACACTCCCCCTAGCGCCGACTGGATGCTGGAGGGGGCGGTCCTAGAGATAACAGCGGCAACTTTAAAATCCCCACAATTAGGGGCACTGCACGCCTACAAGCAGTGTATGATGATGACCGTATGCTGCATCTCCGCATAGCGGTCTCTCCATCAGCCTCCTGATGAACTGGTATCGTGGCAGGGAAACGCGTTGAGGCATGAAATGATCGTCTGGACACCAGATAAGATAAATGCATAATATTATCAATCATTATGTGGTATATTTATGTGCTGGGTAGAGTATAATAAAAGGAGGCGGTTCGTTTGGTAGAACACAAAGCATATTAGTACGGTATTGGATGCACATGACATAGAAGGATGGTATCATTGTTGCATTAAGTAATTTTTTCTGTGCTTTGACCTTATTCTTATCTAAATACTCCCCATACCTACCTGTGTTATCATTGGTCCCTATATTATCTCATACCTATCCTCTTTCCCTCACTCCCTCTCTTTAGACCCATTATCCCATTGTATTTATGGCATATGGGTCAGGTAAAGCATAATAGGGTTACTGAGGGATAGTCGACGAGACCGGGGGCGCCATTTGCGTGATTATTTAGGGGTGCCAACCTCCGCATGCTAGGTAGGGACAGGGGCTATAGGGATTGGTAAGGTTAGACTATAGCACCTTTACAGCACATTATTAACCCCTATTCCAAATATTGCGGGTGTCCTACTATCATCTGGGAATATTAGGCTAGTGTGTACTTTAAACCATAGATAAAGCAATAGGTCTGTGGTATCGTGACAATTTGTTATCATTATTGCACATATCTTCTTTATGTACCATCTATCTTCCGTTTGCACATTTTTGTAGCGGCATACCCCTATAGGTACGAGATATGTTGTAGTCCTGGGGGCATTAGGGCCTACTATTGTTTTGGGTACAAACAACTAATAAGTAGGGAGGTGATATGAGATATCGGATGTGGTATCACCCCTAATAGATAAGAAAAGTACATTAGGGAAGGATATGGTAACGGTAGTCCTAAGTATTTGGTTTTAAATTTTGGTCACATTGTTGTAGGGCTACGGGTTTTGTCTACTACAATTTTAAATAATTTTTTAAATAAAGGTATTTTTTGGTATTAGTTGTTTATGAATAATATGTTTGATCACTACACCAACTCATTTGTTATTTGTATAATTCTCCTCTCCTTCACCCTGGGTACCAACTGCACATGATCCGCTTACTTCACGCACGGTGGGCATAGCCACATGCAGAAAGTAAGCGGATTAATGCATTCCTATATGTGCTGAATCCCCGTGATTCCGCACAAAGAATGAAGATGCTGCATTTTTTTCCAGAATGCGATTCCGCCGTGTAAAAAATGCAACATGTGCACAAAAATTGCGTATTGCATTTTAATAATAGGATGCTTAATGTATGCGTTTTATCGCGTTTTTATAGCGAAAAAACGCAGAAAAAATGCCAAAAATCCTGAATGTGTGCACACAGCCAAATACTAACCAAATACTGAATGTGGCCTAAAGTATATATCTGGGGCTTTCTGAAAAATAAAAAGTTACTTCTTACCTGCCTGTTGTGTTTGGCACCGTTCTTATACGACACAGAGCGATTCAGCTGCCTCTGCTGACATCATGTCGACAAAGGGGTGGATTTTTTTCAGCTCTGCTCTGTTAACAGAGCAGACATTTAGGCAGTGTGAATCTGGCTGTAAATCAGAATGACGTCATAAATCCGCCGCGTTAACTAATATGCCTGTTAGTGTTTCGGCACATTTTTTGTTTTTCAGAAAGTCCCAGATATGCCTGTGATCCACCCACAGCTGTTAACTAGTTAAATGCCGCTGTCAATTTCTGACAGTGGCATTTAACTCACCTTATCGTAAGCGTGTCGTAAATCCCGCCCATTGGGGACCCCGTCACATGATCGTGGGTCACCCACGGGTCGGCATGAAAACCAGAGGCCTGAAGCACACCACCATGCTTGTCATTGCTTTGTCGGTGCTCATGAGTCGCCCCACGGGCTGGGGGTACTCGGTACCGGGTTCTACTGTTTCACAGGGGGATGTCACGGTGGCTGTGACCGGTCCGTGGCCCAGGGCGCCCATATAAAAGGGAAATGTCTTTAAAGGGATAGAGTTTATGTTCGTGACGCCACCTGTGGTATTCGGTCAGGGTGACCGACGCTGCTTTAAGGGGTCCGCTGGGGTGATGTTATGGCAGTTAGATGGTATGCCTTCCCACAGGTGAAGTATGTCCCCAGGTGAGAGGCGCAGAGAAGAACGAGGACACAAGGTTACAGTCTCTTTACCTTTACTAAATAAATAGAGTTTATTAAGGAAAGGTAATACTACATAAATTGGTAGGGGGGGAAAAGAAACCAAAAAATGGGGCACACAAAGGAGACACAGCAGCATACAAAACACAGTCCAAAAATATTACGGTACTAACATGATATAAATAAATAAATAAATATATATATATCATTGAATATCGGACTGATAAATGTTAATATTACTCTGTTTATACCAGCATAGAGTGCCAAAAAAATGTATATATGTGGCCAAAGTGCAAAAATGAGTGCAAATATAAAGTGCACAAGTGCAAAAAATCGGCTGCTGGAATAACTAATTAAAGCAGGTAACTGCTGTTAGGTATGGTGGGCACTGACACAGGTATGGTTAATAGTACTATCAATAAATGGTTAAATATTGTAAGTATAATGAAAGGAAAGTGCCCAGAGCAGGATTTACCTGAATTGCTGCTGTCTCCTGGATGTGCCCCAGTCTGGGGGACTGGCACATCCAGGAGACAGCAGCAATTCAGGTAAATCCTGCTCTGGGCACTTTCCTTTCATTATACTTACAATATTTAACCATTTATTGATAGTACTATTAACCATACCTGTGTCAGTGCCCACCATACCTAACAGCAGTTACCTGCTTTAATTAGTTATTCCAGCAGCCGATTTTTTGCACTTGTGCACTTTATATTTGCACTCATTTTTGCACTTTGGCCACATATATACATTTTTTTGGCACTCTATGCTGGTATAAACAGAGTAATATTAACATTTATCAGTCCGATATTCAATGATATATATATATTTATTTATTTATTTATATCATGTTAGTACCGTAATATTTTTGGACTGTGTTTTGTATGCTGCTGTGTCTCCTTTGTGTGCCCCATTTTTTGGTTTCTTTTTCCCCCCTACCAATTTATGTAGTATTACCTTTCCTTAATAAACTCTATTTATTGATTATATGGGCATCAGTTCGGTTGTTTGTTCTCTGTTTTTTGCATTTAATTTTCCGAGTTGTCCGTTATCATGTCCAGCTTTTGGGGTACATGTGTTATGCACAAATATATACTGAACATTTGAATACACGTGCAGTTCTGTGTATCCCGTGCCTTGAGTTGTTTGTTTATTCATCTTTACCTTTACTGAAGACTTCAACATCCACAGTCCAGGGCACCAGATCACAGGGCAGGCAGAGTCCGGTCGGTTTGAAGGCAAGTCCAGAGTTTCCTTGTCCAGGTGGAAATCAGTAGCCTTCCCTTGCGCTGCAGTGGTGTAGTCCCTTACTGCCTATGGCTTCACATAAGGGTCTCACAGATGTGGTGTTTCGCTCTCTCTGTCCCCCATATAGGATAGGACAAAACCTGTATGACTGGTGACTTGAGCCTGTTTATAGGGTCTCTTAGATAACCCGGCTCTGTGGGTGTCACCGTGCCTGCTGGGTGTAGGTGCGGACAGGTAACCTGCAATTAGCTGTCCTGCCGGTCTCTGAAATAAGGCGTAGAGGTCCTTACTCCCTTGGTGTTCTGGCTACCGGGATTCTGCGCCTCAGAAGGAGGCAGCCTGATCGGGGCTGGTCCCCTTCTGGTATCCTCTCCTTTGCTTTGACTCCCTTCATGCTCGCTGCAATACAATTCGGCCTTTCAAAGTCTCTTTCTGGGAGCTGCAGCTCTGAGGACAAGCACAGCTCCATTGACCCTCTGTCCTCCTCAGACCACTGTCTGGAGCTGACTGAGCTGAGCTCAGCCAGCAACTAACTTCCATTTCCTACAGGCTACCAGTTATATCTATATATAGGGAGTGACCTAATAAATAGGAGAAAAAGCTCCCCCTGGTGTCCTGGAGTGTGTGATGTGTTGCATGTTTGTGATACCTGGATGCAGTTATCCTTTCTTGCCTACAAATGAAGCATCACTCTCCCCAAGAGGAAAGCAATACCACTGTGACGACCAGGACCCTGTGGCACCACACTCATAGCAAGTGAGCATTTCTGCTACACAGAGGCAATCTGATCATTACTTGTGTGTAGCAGATGTGATCGAAGTACTGCAGGTTCTAGTCTCCCATAGAAACTATTGAAGTATGCAAAAAGTAAAAAAAAAAAGTTTTTAAAAATGTATAAAAAATAATAAAAGTTCAAATCACCCCCCTTTCGCCCCTTTCAAAATAAAACCATAAAAAATCAAATATACACATGCTCACATATATATAAACAAACCCGATTCTACTCACCTTCCAACAGCTCCCTTATGGTGCGGCATCCTGTTCTGATGCCAGAAGCTGACTTCAGGATGTAATATAGCGTGTGACATCACTGCCATGCACCCCACATGCCGACAGTAGCTGCTGGTATATCCACTGCTCTCCATGCCCAGGATTATGGGCGTGGGGAGCAGTGAATATTCATTTTCCTTAATAGCAGACACATGTGATTGCCCAGCAGCTGCAGGAAGCCTGTGGCTCTGGTTAACACATGTGCCCTCTATTAAGGAAAATGAATATTCCCTGCTCTCCACTCTCATATTCCTGGCCACCTCTCGGTGCTGGCTTCAGTGCAGAGAGGAGAGCGGGATTATGGGCATAGGGAGCAAGGAATATTAACTTTCTTTAATAGGGGGCACATTGTTAACCGGAGCTGCTGGTACTTGCCTCCTGTGACCCTGCTCCTTCTCCTTCGCAGCCACAGCCAGACTATCTTAAAGTCTGAAAAATATTGTACCTTTTTTTTGCCTACCCTGCCTCCCTCATTCCAGTTCCGAGAAGGGGCTACAAGAAGATGACTAAGGAAGTATAATTAAAAAAATAAAAGCTCTCCTTAGAAATCTGACAACCAAATGATAATCACCTTGTTGTCACATAGGCTGATATCAATAAAGCACCACTCTGGTGGGTTTTCTCAGCGCTGGAGTGGCGCTTTAAATGAAAGCCTCCTGCCCCCTATCATATACTCACCCTTCGGTGTTTTTCCTGCTTTTCATTGTTGCTCCGGTCCTGTGGCACCATATTGTGACAGTAGCTTTTGACTTTCTGGAAGTCAGAAGCTAGGTCACAAGCTCTTAATGCAAGTCTATGAGAGCCAGAAAGAGGTCAGAAAGAGGCTTTCATAGACTTATATTGAATAGTGACCTCCGCACTAGGGTTGAGCGACTTTGACTTTTTTAGGGTCGAGTCGGGTTTCGCGGAACTCGACTATCTCAAAAGTCGGGTCGAGTGAAATCGGCCGATTATCTCGTAAAGTCGGGATCGGCCGAAACACGAAACCCAATGCAAGTCAATGGGGCAGCATAGTCGGCAGTGAGTGGGGGCCAGGAAAACACCTAGAGTGCCCATTTTAATGGCAAAAACATCCATTCTTGTTAATGAAGCTTGTCAATCTTAATTTCCCTTACAATAATAGTTAGGCATTGGAAATTGGGGGTCATTTGGCTAAAGTTGTTGGGGGTAGGGCTGGTTCAAGTATTTTGTGGGCCCAGGAAATCTGGACCACGTCACAGCAGTGGTGCAGGGAGAGGTAAGTATTTCAACTTTGCAAGTGCTGTGATCCTGAGCAAGCAGGGGGGGCCCACTCTTTGGCATTGGCACTGGCACAGGGCCCCTCAAAGTACGGCGGTGTGTTTGCACGGCGGGGGCGCCTCCCACCGGCAGCGACACTTTTGCGTACTATGAGGGGCCCTGTGCCAGTGACGTCGCCAACGAGTATTCCCCCCCACCTGATGAAGGAACCAGAACTTTCATCTGCACCTTCCTCTTTGTCCCCGTGTAAGGTGGTATAGTATGCGGGAAGGGGAACCTGACTTTCAGCAGGGACACATTCTGGCTGTGTAGCATGCAAGGGGAATGTAGTGGTCTGGGACCTGGGTCAATGTACCAGCAGACTTATGTAGCACTGGCTGGGCAATGGGCACGATGAGGAGGAAACACAGATATAGGCCCAAACAATAAAGTTGGCTAAATGCAGTTCAAAAGTTTTAACAGGACTAACCAGGCGGCATTGCTTTGTTCAGTGGAGGACAACTGTAATGAGAGGCTGACACAGTGAGTAGGCCCAAATAAGTAAGTAGGCTAAATGCAGTTCAAAATTGGTAACAGTAGTAAACAGGCGGCACTGCTATGTTCAGTGGAGGCGAACAGCAAGGAGCGACAGATTAGTAGGTTAGTAGATTAGGCAGGTTAGTAGGCCCCAACCAAACTAGTAGGCCTAATGCAGTGTTATCTAAACAACTACTTAATGAGAGCCTGAAGGTTGAAGCTCAGACAAGGAAACCTGGAGGAGAACACCCAGGAGGAGGAGAACACCCAGGAGGAGGAGAACACCCAGAAGGAGGAGAACACCCAGGAGCGGCAGACACCGTTAGTAGGCCCCAACCAAACTAGTAGGCCTAATGCAGTGTTATCTAAACAACTACTTAATGAGAGCCTGAAGGTTGAAGCTCAGACAAGGAAACCTGGAGGAGAACACCCAGGAGGAGGAGAACACCCAGGAGGAGGAGAACACCCAGGAGCGGCAGACACCGTTAGTAGGCCCCAACCAAACTAGTAGGCCTAATGCAGTGTTATCTAAACAACTACTTAATGAGAGCCTGAAGGTTGAAGCTCAGACAAGGAAACCTGGAGGAGAACACCCAGGAGGAGGAGAACACCCAGGAGGAGGAGAACACCCAGGAGGAGGAGAACACCCAGGAGCGGCAGACACCGTTAGTATGCCCCAACCAAACTAGTAGGCCCCAACCAAACTAGTAGGCCCAATGCAGTGTTATCTAAACAACTACTTAATGAGAGCCTGAAGGTTGAAGCTCAGACAAGGAAACCTGGAGGAGAACACCCAGGAGGAGGAGAACACCCAGGAGGAGGAGAACACCCAGGAGCGGCAGACACCGTTAGTAGGCCCCAACCAAACTAGTAGGCCTAATGCAGTGTTATCTAAACAACTACTTAATGAGAGCCTGAAGGTTGAAGCTCAGACAAGGAAACCTGGAGGACAACACCCAGGATGAGGAGAACACCCAGGAGGAGGAGAACACCCAGGAGGAGGAGAACACCCAGGAGCGGCAGACACCGTTAGAAGGCCCAAATGCAGTTTCCTATTTTTAAAAATAGCCCGAAAGCCTGAATATTGAAGCTAGTCGTGTAGTAGAACAGCAAGCAGCGGCACACACCGCTAGTAGGCCCCAACCAAACTAGTAGCCCAAATGCAGTTTCCTATCTTTTAAAAAATCCCGAAAACCTGAATTGAGGACAATTTGAATTAGGGACTGCAGACAGACTTAGAAGGCTGTCCCCTGTGGACCATGCATCCAACACATTAACCCATTGCGCCGTAATGGACACGTAACCTTCCGTGGCCATGCCTACAGGTCCATGCGTCTGTTGTCAGGTGCACCTTTGTACTCACAGATTGCCAGAGTGCATGGATAATGCGGTCTTTTACATGCTGGTGGAGGGCTGGGATGGCTTTTCTCGTAAAAGAAGTGTCGACTGGGTAGCTCGTAGCGTGGTACAGCGTAGTCCATTATGGCTTTATTAATATTAAATAAAATAAAAAATAGGCTCTATGCAGTTTTAAATAGGTTCCAGGGGTACACAGGCAGCATTGGTGTGGTCAGCGGAGGACGATTGCAAGGAGGGACCGCAGACAGACTTACTAGGCCTAAAATAAAAAAGCAGGCTCTATGCAGTTTTAAATAGGTTCCAGGGGTACACAGGCAGCATTGGTGTGGCCAGCGGAGGACGATTGCAAGGAGGGACCGCAGACAGGCTTAGTAGGCCTAAAATAAATAAAAATAGGCTCAAGGCACTTAGAGTTATCTCGCAGGGGTACACAGGCAGCATTGGTGTGGTCAGCGGAGGACGATTACAAGGAGGGACCGCAGACAGGCTTAGTAGGCCTAAAATAAATAAAAATAGGCTCAAGGCACTTAGAGTTATCTCGCAGGGGTACACAGGCAGCATTGGTGTGGTCAGCGGAGGACGATTGCAAGGAGGGACCACAGACAGGCTTAGTAGGCCTAAAATAAATAAAAATAGGCTCAAGGCCCTTAGAGTTATCTCGCAGGGGTACACAGGCAGCATTGGTGTGGTCAGCGGAGGACGATTGCAAGGAGGGACCGCAGACAGACTTACTAGGCCTAAAATAAATAAAAATAGGCTCAAGGCACTTAGAGTTATCTCGCAGGGGTACACAGGCAGCATTGGTGTGGTCAGCGGAGGACGATTGCAAGGAGGGACCGCAGACAGACTTACTAGGCCTAAAATAAAAAAGCAG
Source organism: Ranitomeya variabilis (assembly GCF_051348905.1). Lineage (NCBI taxonomy): Eukaryota > Metazoa > Chordata > Amphibia > Anura > Dendrobatidae > Ranitomeya > Ranitomeya variabilis. The sequence continues at coordinate 82,208,294 of NC_135238.1, forward strand.
GCTCTATGCAGTTTTAAATAGGTTACATGGGTACACAGGCAGCATTGGTGTGGTCAGCGGAGGACGATTGCAAGGAGGGACCACAGACAGGCTTAGTAGGCCTAAAATAAATAAAAATAGGCTCAAGGCACTTAGAGTTATCTCGCAGGGGTACACAGGCAGCATTGGTGTGGTCAGCGGAGGATGATTTTAAGGAGTGTCTGACACAGTTAGTACTCCCAAAAAATAAATAGATGTTAATGTCTCGCAAAACAACAAAACAAAAAATCAAAAGTGTGGCATACTTAGGTACAGGGGTGGGCTCCTCTGCTGAGTTTCAGACATAGTAATTTGGCACTAAGTATTTACTGGTGTCAATATAGGACACTGACCCTGACTATTTTAACTAGCATCATACATGTCAACAAATTGGTATTGTCAGTGCCAGGCATTGAAGGATGTCAGTGCATAGACTAAACATTGTTGGAGCTGTGAGAGATAATTTTGCACGTGGTAGAGCACAGTTTGAGCTGGGGGGGGGAACTCTCTTGTGGCCGGCGGTACAGGCCCAGGGCCCCTCAAGTTACAACGGTGTGTCTGACCTTGGTTGCGCGCCACCACCGCCAGAGACACTTTATTGTACTATGAGGGACCCAGTGGTAGTGCCGTCGACCAAAAGCGGGCACACCCACCTCTTCAGACAAACGGCACTCTAACGGGTGCTCGCGCAAAGTGGCGAGACCACGGCCCCGTGGGGGGAGTTTTCCCATTTAGGGAGATGTAAACATGTCGTATGCTGGACAAACAGCTGCTGCAAATTAAGAGATTGGAACACTCAGTAAGACCAGTCCACAAGCAAGACCTTTTTATAGGAAAGCTAGGTGTCAGCCGGGAAAGGTGGGGCCAAATAATTTGAAATCCAGGAGTGGTTCATTTTAATGAAGGTTAAATCATCAACATTTTGGGTAGCCAGACGAGTCCTTTTTTCGGTTAATATTGAACCAGCAGCACTGAATACTCTTTCTGATAGCACACTAGCTGCTGGGCAAGCAAGTTCCTGCATTGCATATTCTGCCAATTCAGGCCAGGTGTATAATTTGGATGCCCAGTAATCAAATGGGAATGACGGTTGAGGGAGAACTGTTGTGAATTTGGATTCTGGGCTCCCCCGGTGGCTACTGGTGGAATTGAACTTGTGACATCATCTTCCCTGTTCACCTGTTCTGATTAGATCTGGGTGTCGCTATATAACCTGGCTTCTCTGTTAGATGCTTGCCGGTCAACAATGTTATCAGAAGCCTCTCTGTGCTTGTTCCTGCTCCCAGACATCTACTAGATAAGTTGGACATTCGTCCATGTTTTGTTTTTGTATTTTGGTTCCAGTTCACAGCTGCAGTTTCGTTACTGTGTCTGGAAAGCTCTTGTTGATCAGGAATTGCCACTCTGGTATTATGAGTTAATGCCAGAGTCCTAAAGTAATTTCTGGATGTGTTTTGTTAGGGTTTTCTACTGACCATGAAAGTATGCTTTCTGTCTTCTGCTATCTAGAAAGCGGACCTCAAATTTGCTAAAACTATTTTCCTGCTGCGTTTGTTGTTTCATCTCATATCACCGCCAATATATGTGGGGGGCCTCTGTCTCCTTTCGGGGTATTTCTCTAGAGGTGAGTCAGGTCTTATATTTCCCTCTGCTAGCATTATTTAGTTCTCCGGCCGGCGCTGGGCATATAGGGATAAAAAGTAGGACATGCTACCTGGCTGCTTCTAGATGATGCGGTAGGTTTAGTTCATGGTCAGTATAGTTACATCTTCCAAGAGCTTGTTCCTGTTGAGGCTTATGCTAGTTCTCTGGCCATGGAGATCATGACAGTTTGACCGGCCCACTAAAGGGTTAAAATCCTTGGCTGAGAAAGGAGAGAAATAAAGAAGTCTGCTGAAAATTTTTTTTTTTTTTTTTCTCTAGTAGTTAGTGTGCTCTTAATTGGATCACTTGCCAGTCTGTCTATGCTGCAGTCTTTCTTTTTTTTCTCTCTCCTTCTAATCTTTGAATGGCTCTATGTTCACCTGTCTATAATGGATCTACAGAGTGTAACTGCAGGTTTGAATAATCTCGCCACGAAAGTACAAAGTTTGCAAGATTTTGTTGTTCATGCTCCGGTATCAGAGCCGAGAATTCCTTTGCCGGAATTCTTCTCAGGGAATAGATCTAGCTTTCAGAATTTTAGAAATAATTGTAAGTTATTTTTGTCCCTGAAATCTCGTTCTGCTGGAGACCCTGCACAGCAGGTTGGGATTGTGATTTCCTTGCTCCGCGGCGACCCTCAAGATTGGGCTTTTGCATTGGCACCAGGGGATCCTGCGTTGCGCAATGTGGATGCGTTTTTTCTGGCCTTGGGCTTGCTGTATGAGGAACCTCATTTGGAACTTCAGGCAGAAAAAACTTTGATGTCCCTATCGCAGGGGCAAGATGAAGCTGAAATTTACTGCCAAAAATTCCGTAAATGGTCTGTGCTTACTCAGTGGAATGAGTGTGCCTTGGCGGCTACTTTCAGAGAGGGTCTTTCTGATGCCATTAAGGATGTTATGGTGGGGTTCCCTGTGCCTGCAAGTCTGAATGAGTCCATGACAATGGCCATTCAGATCGATAGGCGTCTGCGGGAGCGCAAACCAGTGCACCATCTGGCGGTGTCCACTGAGAAGACGCCAGAAAACATGCAGTGTGATAGAATTCTGTCCAGAAGCGAGCGGCAGAATTTTAGACGGAAAAATGGGTTGTGTTTCTATTGTGGGGATTCTACTCATGTTATATCAGCATGCTTTAAGCGTACTAAAAAGCTTGATAAATCCGTTCCCATTGGCACTTTACAGTCTAAATTTATTTTGTCTGTGACCCTGATTTGCTCTTTGTCATCTATTACTACGGACGCCTATATCGACTCTGGCGCCGCTTTGAGTCTTATGGATTGGTCCTTTGCCAATCGTTGTGGGTATGATTTAGAGCCTTTGGAGACTCTTATTCCTCTGAAGGGGATTGACTCCACCCCATTGGCTAATAATAAACCACAATACTGGACACAAGTGACTATGTGTATTAATCCGGATCACCAGGAGACTATTCGTTTTCTGGTGCTGTATAATCTACATGATGATTTGGTGCTGGGATTGCCATGGCTGCAGTCTCACAACCCAGTCCTTGACTGGAGAGCTATGTCTGTGTTGAGCTGGGGATGTAAGGGGACTCATGGGGACGTACCTTTGGTGTCCATTTCATCATCTATTCCCTCTGAAATCCCTGAGTTCCTGTCTGATTATCGTGACGTCTTTGAAGAACCCAAGCTGGGTTCACTACCTCCGCACCGTGAGTGCGATTGTGCTATAGATTTAATTCCGGGTAGTAAATACCCAAAGGGTCGTTTATTTAATCTGTCTGTGCCTGAACATACTGCTATGCGAGAATATATAAAGGAGTCCTTGGAAAAGGGACATATTCGTCCATCGTCATCTCCCTTAGGAGCCGGTTTTTTCTTTGTGTCAAAAAAAGACGGCTCTTTGAGACCATGTATTGATTATCGGCTTTTGAATAAAATCACGGTTAAATATCAATACCCATTGCCGTTGCTGACTGATTTGTTTGCTCGCTTAAAGGGGGCCAAGTGGTTCTCTAAGATTGATCTCCGTGGGGCGTATAATTTGGTGCGGATCAGGCAGGGGGATGAGTGGAAAACCGCATTTAATACGCCCGAGGGCCACTTTGAGTATTTGGTGATGCCTTTTGGTCTTTCTAATGCCCCTTCAGTCTTCCAGTCCTTTATGCATGATATTTTCCGCGATTTTTTGGATAAATTTATGATAGTGTATCTGGATGATATTCTGATTTTTTCGGATGATTGGGACTCTCATGTCCGGCAAGTTAAGAGGGTTTTTCAGGTTTTGCGGTCTAATTCTCTGTGTGTCAAGGGTTCTAAGTGCGTTTTTGGGGTTCAGAGAATTTCCTTTTTGGGATATATTTTTTCTCCCTCTTCCATTGAGATGGATCCTGTCAAGGTTCAAGCTATTTGTGATTGGACGCAGCCCTCTTCTCTTAAAAGTCTTCAGAAATTTTTGGGCTTTGCCAACTTTTATCGTCGATTTATTTCTGGTTTTTCGGATGTCGTTAAGCCATTGACCGATTTGACTAGACAGGGTGCTGATGTTGCTAATTGGTCCCCTGATGCTGTGGAGGCCTTTCAGGAGCTTAAGCGCCGTTTTTCTTCTGCCCCTGTGTTGCGTCAGCCTGATGTGACTCTTCCTTTTCAGGTTGAGGTCGACGCTTCTGAGATCGGGGCTGGGGCAGTGTTGTCGCAGAAAAGTTCTGACTGCGCCGTGATGAGGCCTTGTGCCTTCTTTTCCCGTAAATTTTCGCCCGCTGAGCGGAATTATGATGTTGGGAATCGGGAGCTTTTGGCCATGAAGTGGGCGTTTGAGGAGTGGCGCCATTGGCTCGAGGGGGCCAGACATCAGGTGGTGGTATTGACTGACCACAAAAATTTGATCTATCTTGAGACCGCCAGGCGCCTGAATCCTAGACAGGCGCGCTGGTCATTATTTTTCTCTCGGTTTAATTTTGTGGTATCGTACCTACCGGGTTCTAAGAATGTTAAGGCGGATGCCCTTTCTAGGAGTTTTGAGCCTGATTCACCCGGCAACTCTGACCCCACAGGTATTCTTAAGGAGGGAGTTATCTTGTCAGCCGTTTCTCCAGACCTGCGGCGGGCCTTGCAGGAGTTTCAGGCGGATAGACCGGATCGTTGTCCGCCTGATAGGTTGTTTGTTCCTGATGATTGGACCAGTAGAGTCATCTCTGAGGTACATTCTTCTGCATTGGCAGGTCATCCTGGAATTTTTGGTACCAGGGATTTGGTGGCAAGATCCTTCTGGTGGCCTTCCCTGTCACGAGATGTGCGAGGCTTTGTGCAGTCTTGTGACGTTTGTGCTCGGGCCAAGCCTTGTTGTTCTCGGGCTAGTGGATTATTGTTGCCCTTGCCTATTCCTAAGAGGCCTTGGACACACATCTCGATGGATTTTATTTCAGATCTGCCTGTTTCTCAGAAGATGTCTGTCATCTGGGTGGTGTGTGACCGTTTTTCTAAGATGGTCCATTTGGTTCCCCTGCCCAAATTGCCTTCTTCTTCCGAGTTGGTGCCCCTGTTTTTTCAAAATGTTGTTCGTTTGCATGGTATTCCTGAGAATATCGTTTCTGACAGAGGAACCCAATTTGTGTCTAGATTTTGGCGGGCATTCTGTGCTAGGATGGGCATAGATTTGTCTTTTTCGTCTGCTTTTCACCCTCAGACTAATGGCCAGACCGAGCGGACTAATCAGACCCTGGAGACATATCTGAGGTGTTTTGTGTCTGCTGACCAGGATGATTGGGTTGCTTTTTTGCCATTGGCGGAGTTCGCCCTCAATAATCGGGCCAGCTCTGCCACTTTGGTGTCCCCGTTTTTCTGTAATTCGGGGTTCCACCCTCGATTTTCCTCCGGTCAGATGGAATCCTCGGATTGTCCTGGAGTGGATGCGGTGGTGGAGAGATTGCATCATATCTGGGGGCAGGTGATGGACAATTTAAAGTTGTCCCAGGAGAAGACTCAGCTTTTTGCCAACCGTCACCGTCGTGTTGGTCCTCGGCTTTGTGTTGGAGATTTGGTGTGGTTGTCTTCTCGTTTTGTCCCTATGAGGGTCTCATCTCCTAAGTTTAAGCCTCGGTTCATCGGTCCGTATAAAATATTGGAGATTCTTAACCCTGTTTCCTTCCGTTTGGACCTCCCTGCATCCTTTTCTATTCATAACGTTTTTCATCGGTCGTTATTGCGCAGGTATGAGGCACCGGTTGTGCCTTCCGTTGAGCCTCCTGCTCCGGTGTTGGTTGAGGGTGAGTTGGAGTACGTTGTGGAAAAAATCCTAGACTCCCGTGTTTCCAGACGGAGACTCCAGTATCTGGTCAAGTGGAAGGGATACGGCCAGGAGGATAATTCTTGGGTCACTGCATCTGATGTTCATGCCTCTGATCTGGTTCGTGCCTTTCATAGGGCCCATCCTGATCGCCCTGGTGGTTCTGGTGAGGGTTCGGTGCCCCCTCCTTGAGGGGGGGGTACTGTTGTGAATTTGGATTCTGGGCTCCCCCGGTGGCTACTGGTGGAATTGAACTTGTGACATCATCTTCCCTGTTCACCTGTTCTGATTAGATCTGGGTGTCGCTATATAACCTGGCTTCTCTGTTAGATGCTTGCCGGTCAACAATGTTATCAGAAGCCTCTCTGTGCTTGTTCCTGCTCCCAGACATCTACTAGATAAGTTGGACATTCGTCCATGTTTTGTTTTTGTATTTTGGTTCCAGTTCACAGCTGCAGTTTCGTTACTGTGTCTGGAAAGCTCTTGTTGATCAGGAATTGCCACTCTGGTATTATGAGTTAATGCCAGAGTCCTAAAGTAATTTCTGGATGTGTTTTGTTAGGGTTTTCTACTGACCATGAAAGTATGCTTTCTGTCTTCTGCTATCTAGAAAGCGGACCTCAAATTTGCTAAAACTATTTTCCTGCTGCGTTTGTTGTTTCATCTCATATCACCGCCAATATATGTGGGGGGCCTCTGTCTCCTTTCGGGGTATTTCTCTAGAGGTGAGTCAGGTCTTATATTTCCCTCTGCTAGCATTATTTAGTTCTCCGGCCGGCGCTGGGCATATAGGGATAAAAAGTAGGACATGCTACCTGGCTGCTTCTAGATGATGCGGTAGGTTTAGTTCATGGTCAGTATAGTTACATCTTCCAAGAGCTTGTTCCTGTTGAGGCTTATGCTAGTTCTCTGGCCATGGAGATCATGACAGAGAACATCGATAAGGGAAGAAAAATAGTTAGTAACCATACTGGACAAATGTTGTCTCCTGTCACTTTGAATAGATGCTGCAGTACCTGTCCTGTCTGCGGTCATTGCGAAATCACTCCACAACCTGGTCAGAAAACCCCTCTGTCCAACGCCACTTCTGATTTGTGCACCTCTAACACCTCTGCCCTGTAGCCCCCTGCAGCTCGTGTGAGAACCATCACCGGCGCTGTGTGCTGGGAATGCCTGAATCAAACGGTCTACAAGAGTTGCTTGTTTGGTTGCTAATATTTGTTCGAGGTTCTCATGTGGCATAATATTTTGCAATTTGCCTTTATAGCGAGGATCAAGGAGGCAGGCCAACCAGTAATCGTCATCGGTAGTGTTGAGCATTCCGATACTGCAAGTATCGGGTATCGGCCGATACTTGCTGTATCGGAATTTCCGATACCGAGATCCGATATTTTTGTGATATCGGGTATCGGGTATCGCAACAACATTAATGTAATAATGTGTAAAAAAGAGAATTAAAATAAAAAATATCGCTATACTCACCTGTCCGACGCAGCCGGGACCTCAGCGAGGGAACCGGCAGCGTTGTTTGTTTAAATTTCGCGCTTTTACTTGGTTACGTGAAGTCCCGGCTTGTGATTGGTCAGGGCGGCCATGTTGCCGGGACGCGGACCAATCACAGCAAGCCGTGACGAAATTACGTCACGGCTTGCTGTGATTGGTCCGCGTCCCGGCAACATGGCCGCCATTAACCAATCACAAGCCGGGACGTCACGGGAGGCTGGACATGCGCGTATTTTGAAAAGCGCGCGTGTCCAGCCTCCAGTGACGTCCCGGCAACATGGCCGCCATTAACCAATCACAAGCCGGGACGTCACGGGAGGCTGGACATGCGCGTATTTTGAAAAGCGCGCGAGTCCAGCCTCCAGTGACGTCCCGGCAACATGGCCGCCATTAACCAATCACAAGCCGGGACGTCACGGGAGGCTGGACATGCGCGTATTTTGAAAAGCGCGCGTGTCCAGCCTCCCGTGACGTCACGGCTTGTGATTGGTTAATGGCGGCCATGTTGCCGGGACGCGGACCAATCACAGCAAGCCGTGACGTAATTTCGTCACGGCTTGCTGTGATTGGTCCGCGTCCCGGCAACATGGCGCCGTGACCAATCATAAGCCGGGACGTCACTGGAGGCTGGACACGTGCGCTTTTCAAAATACGCGCATGTCCAGCCTCCCGTGACGTCACGGCTTGTGATTGGTTAATGGCGGCCATGTTGCCGGGACTCGGACCAATCACAGCAAGCCGTGACGTAATTTCGTCACGGCTTGCTGTGATTGGTCCGCGTCCCGGCAACATGGCCGCCCTGACCAATCACAAGCCGGGACCTCACGTAACCAAGTAAAAGCGCGAATTTTAAACAAACAACGCTGCCGGTTCCCTCGCTGAGGTCCCGGCTGCGTCGGACAGGTGAGTATAGCGATATTTTTTATTTTAATTCTTTCTTTTACACATTAATATGGTTCCCAGGGCCTGAAGGAGAGTTTCCTCTCCTTCAGACCCTGGGAACCATCAGGAATACCGTCCGATACCTGAGTCCCATTGACTTGTATTGGTATCGGGTATCGGTATCGGATTGGATCCGATACTTTGCCGGTATCGGCCGATACTTTCCGATACCGATACTTTCAAGTATCGGACGGTATCGCTCAACACTAGTCATCGGTCATCATTTTAATAATGCGTGGGTCCCTTTTGAGGATACGTAAGGCATAATCCGCCATGTGGGCCAAAGCTCCAGTTGTCAAATCTACGGTTGTGCTGGGTTGAGGGGCAGTTACAGGCAAATCTACGTCACTTGTCTCCCTCAAAAAACCTGAACCCGGCCTTGCCGCGCCACTAATTTCCATTGGCCCCGGAGAAGCTTCCTCATTTAAAAAATACTCATCCCCATCATCCTCCTCGTCCTCCTCCGCTTCGCCCACTACCTCGTCCTGTAGACTGCCCTGACCAGACAATGGCTGACTGTCATCAAGGCTTTCCTCTTCCTCGTCTGCAGACGCCTGCTCCTTTATGTGCGTCAAACTTTGCATCAGCAGACGCATTAGGGGGATGCTCATGCTTATTATGGCGTTGTCTGCACTAACCAGCCGTGTGCATTCCTCAAAACACTGAAGGACTTGACACAGGTCTTGTACCTTCGACCACTGCACACCTGACAACTCCATGTCTGCCATCCAACTGCCTGCCCATGTATGTGTATCCTCCCACAAATACATAACAGAACGCCTCTGTTCGCACACTCTCTGAAGCATGTGCAGTGTTGAGTTCCACCTTTTTGCAACATCGATGATTAAGCGATGCTGGGGAAGGTTCAAAGACCGCTGATAGTTCTGCATACGGCTGGAGTGTACGGTCGAACGGCGGATATGCGAGCAAAGTCAGGAAGCACTGCACCACCAGGTTTAAGGTGTGAGCCAGGCAAGGAATGTGTTTCAGTTGGGAAAGGGCTATGGCAGCCATGAAATTCCTTCCGTTATCACTCGCTACCTTGCCTGCCTCAAGATGTACAGTGCCCAGCCATGACTGAGTTTCTTTCTGCAAGAACTCGGACAGAACTTCCGCGGTGTGTCTGTTGTCGCCCAAACACTTCATTGCCAATACAGCCTGCTGACGCTTGCCACTAGCTGTCCCATAATGGGACACCTGGTGTGCAACAGTGGCAGCTGCGGATGGAGTGGTTGTGCGACTGCGGTCTGTGGACGAGCTCTCGCTTCTGCAGGAGGACGAGGAGGAGGAGGAGGAGGGGGGCGAACGCCTACAGCCAACTGTTTCCTAGACCGTGGGCTAGGCAGAACTGTCCCAATATTGCTGTCCCCTGTGGACCCTGCATCCACCACATTCACCCAGTGTGCCGTGATGGACACGTAACATCCCTGGCCATGCCTACTGGTCCATGCATCTGTTGTCAGGTGCACCTTTGTAGTCACAGATTGCCTGAGTGCATGGACGATGCGCTCTTTAACATGGTGGTGGAGGGCTGGGATGGCTTTTCTCGAAAAGAAGTGTCGACTGGGTAGCTCGTAGCGTGGTACAGCGTAGTCCATCAGGGCTTTGAAAGCTTCGCTTTCAACTAACCGGTAGGGCATCATCACTAACGAGATTAGTCTAGCAATGTGGGCGTTCAAACCCTGTGTACGGGGATGCGAGGATGAGTACTTCCTTTTTCTAATGAGAGTCTCATGTAGGGTGAGCTGGACTGGAGAGCTGGAGATCGTGGAACTAGCGGGGGTGCCAGTGGACATGGCAGACTGAGAGAGGGTTGGAGACGGTATTCTTGCCGGTGCCCTACATGCAGTGTTTCCTACTACGAACCTGGTGATTCCCTGACTGCTTTGGCCTAGCGACGAAACCTGCACAGATACTGCAGGTGGTGCGGGAAATGGTGGGCTTACAGTGACGGAAGGGATGTAGCATTGCTGACTAGCTTCATTCGCCCAGGGTGCTACAACCTTAAGGGACGTTTGGTAGTTAGTCTAGGCTTGCAAATGCATGGTGGTTAAATGTCTATGCATGCAACTTGTATTTAGACTTTTTAGATTATGACCTCTGCTTAAGGTAGTTGAACATTTTTGACAGATTACTTTGCGCTGATCATTTGGATGTTGTTTAACCCCTTTCTGACATTTGACGTACTATCCCGTCGAGGTGGGCCCGTATGACCACCGACGGGATAGTACGTCATACGCGATCGTCCGCGCTCACGGGGGGAGCGCGGCCGATCGCGGCCGGGTGTCAGCTGCATATCGCAGCTGACATCCGGCACTATGTGCCAGCAGCGGTCACAGACCGCCCCCGGCACATTAACCCCCGGCACACCGCGATCAAACATGATCGCGGTGTACCGGCGGTATAGGGAAGCATCGCGCAGGGAGGGGGCTCCCAGCGGGCTTCCCTGAGACCCCCGGAGCAACGCGATGTGATCGCGTTGCTCCGAGGGTCTCCTACCTCCCTCCTCGCCGCAGGTCCCGGATCCAAGATGGCCGCGGCATCCGGGTCCTGCAGGGAGTGAGGTGGCTTACCGAGTGCCTGCTCAGAGCAGGCGCTGGTAAGCCTGCAGCCCTGCACAGCAGATCGCAGATCTGACAGAGTGCTGTGCACACTGTCAGATCAACGATCTGTGATGTCCCCCCCTGGGACAAAGTAAAAAAGTAAAAAAAAAAATTCTCCACGTGTGTAAAAAAAAAAAAAAAAAAAATCCTAAATAAATAATAAAAAAAAATATTTATTATTCCCATAAACACATTTCTTTAGCTAAATAAAAAAACAAAAACAATAAAAGTACACATATTTAGTATCGCCGCGTCCGTAACGACCCAACCTATAAAACTGCCCCACTAGTTAACCCCTTCAGTAAACAACGTAAGAAAAAAAAAAAAACCGAGGCAAAAAACAACGCTTTATTATCATACCGCCAAACAAAAAGTGGAATAACATGCGATCAAAAAGACAGATATAAATAACCATGGTACCGCTGAAAACGTCATCTTGTCCCACAAAAAACGAGCCGCCATACAGCATCATCAGCAAAAAAATAAAAAAGTTATAGTCCTGAGAATAAAGCGATACCAAAATAATTATTTTTTCTATAAAATAGTTTTTATCGTATAAAAGCGCCAAAACATAAAAAAAATGATATAAATGAGATATCGCTGTAATCGTACTGACCCGACGAATAAAACTGCTTTATCAATTTTACCAAACGCGGAACGGTATAAACGCCTCCCCCAAAAGAAATTCATGAATAGCTGGTTTTTGATCACTCTGCCTCACAAAAATCGGAATAAAAAGCGATCAAAAAATGTCACTTGTCCGAAAATGTTACCAATAAAAACGTCAACTCGTCCCGCAAAAAACAAGATCTCACATGACTCTGTGGACTCAAATATGGAAAAATTATAGCTCTCAAAATGTGGTAACGAAAAAATTTTTTTTGCAATGAAAAGCGTCTTTCAGTGTGTGACGGCTGCCAATCATAAAAATCCGCTAAAAACCCCGCTATAAATGTAAATCAAACCCCCCTTCATCACCCCCTTAGTTAGGGAAAAAAAAAAATTAAAAAATGTATTTATTTCCATTTTCCCATTAGGGTTAGGGCTAGAGTTAGGACTAGAGTTAGGGCTAGGGTTAGGGTTAGGGTGAGGGCAAGGGCTAGGGTTAGGGTTAGGGCTAGGGTTGGGGCTAGGGTTAGGGCTAGGGTTAGGGTTGGGGCTAGGGTTAGGGCTAGGGTTAGGGCTAGGGTTGGGGCTAGGGTTAGGGCTAGGGTTAGGGTTAGGGCTAGGGTTGGGGCTAGGGTTAGGGCTAGGGTTAGGGTTAGGGCTAGTGTTACGGCTAGTGCAAGGGCTAGTGATAGGGCTAGGGTTATTGCTAGGGTTAGGGCTAGGGTTAGGGCTAGGGTTGGGGCTACAGTTAGGGTTGGGGCTAAAGATAGGGTTAGGGTTTGGATTACATTTACGGTTGGGAATAGGGTTGGGTGTGTCTGGGTTAGAGGAGTGGTTAGGGTTACTGTTGGGATTAGGGTAAGGGGTGTGTTTGGATTAGGGTTTCAGTTATAATTAAGGGTTTCCACTGGTTAGGCACATCAGGGGCTCTCCAAACGGGACATGGCATCCGATCTGAATTCCAGCCAATTCTGCGTTGAAAAAGGAAAACAGTGCTCCTTCCCTTCAGAGCTCTCCCGTGTGCCCAAACAGGGGTTTACCCCAACATATGGGGTATCAGCGTACTCAGGACAAATTGGACATCATCTTTTGTGGTCCAATTTCTCCTGCTACCCTTGGGAAAATACAAAACTGGGGGCCAAAAAATAAGTTTTGTGGGAAAAAAAGGATTTTTTATTTTAACGGCTCTGCGTTGTAAACTGTAGTGAAACACTTGGGGGTTCAAAGTTCTCACAGCACATCTAGATAAGTTCCTTTGGGGGTCTAGTTTCCAATATGGGGTCACTTGTGGGGGGTTTGTACTGTTTGGGTACATCAGGGGCTCTGCAAATGCAACGTGACGCCTGCAGACCAATCCATTTAAGTCTGCATTCCAAATGGCGCTCCTTCCCTTCCGAGCTCTGTCATGCGCCCAAACAGTGGTTCCCCCCACATATGGGGTATCAGCGTACTCAGGACAAATTGGACAACAACTTTTGGGGTCCAATTTATCCTGATACCCTTGTGAAAATACAAAACTAGGGGCTAAAAAATCATTTTTGTGAAAAAAAAAATAATTTTTATTTTCACGACTCTGCGTTATAAACTGTAGTGAAACACTTGGGGGTTCAAAGTTCTCACAACACATCTAGATAAGTTCCTTGGGGGGTCTAGTTTCCAATATGGGGTCACTTGTGGGGGGTTTGTACTGTTTGGGTACATCAGGGGCTCTGCAAATGCAACGTGACGCCTGCAGACCAATCCATTTAAGTCTGCATTCCAAATGGCGCTCCTTCCCTTCCGAGCTCTGTCATGCGCCCAAACAGTGGTTCCCCCCCCATATGGGGTACCAGCGTACTCAGGACAAATTGGACAACAACTTTTGGGGTCCAATTTATCCTGATACCCTTGTGAAAATACAAAACTGGGGGCTAAAAAATCATTTTTGTGAAAAAAAAAGAATTTTTATTTTCACGGCTCTGCGTTATAAACTGTAGTGAAACACTTGGGGGTTCAAAGCTCTCAAAACACATCTAGATAAGTTCCTTAGGGGGTCTACTTTCCAAAATGGTGTCACTTGTGGGGGTTTTTAATGTTTAGGCACATCAAGGGCTCTCCAAACGCAACATGGCATCCCATCTTAATTCCAGTCAATTTTGCATTGAAAAGTAAAATAGCGCTCCTTCCCTTCCGAGCTCTGCTATGCGCCCAAACAGTGGTTTACTCCCACATATAGGGTATTGGCGTACTCAGGACAAATTGCACAACAACTTTTGTGGTCTAATTTCTTCTCTTACCCTTGGGGAAATAAAAAAATGGGGGTGAAAAGATCATTTTTGTGAAAAAATATGATTTTTTATTTTTACGGCTCTGCATTATAAACTTCTGTGAAGCACTTGTTGGTTCAAAGTGCTCAACACACATCTAGATAAGTTCCTTAAGGGGTCTACTTTCCAAAATGGTGTCACGTGTGGGGGGTTTCAATGTTTAGGCACATCAGGGGCTCTCCAAACACAACATGGCGTCCCATCTCAATTCCAGTCAATTTTGCATTGAAAAGTCAAATGGCGCTCCTTCCCTTCCAAGCTCTGCCCTGCGCCCAAACAATGGTTTACACCCACATATGGGGTATCAGCGTACTCGGGACAAATTGCACAACAATTTTTGTGGTCCAATTTCTTCTCTTACCCTTGGGAAAATAAAAAATTGGGGGTGAAAAGATCATTTTTGTGAAAAAATATTTTTTATTTTTAGGGCTCTGCATTATAAACTTCTGTGAAGCACTTGTTGGGTCAAAGTGCTCACCACACATCTAGATAAGTTCCTTAGGGGGTCTACTTTCCAAAATGGTGTCACTTGTGGGGGGTTTCAATGTTTAGGCACATCAGGGGCTCTCCAAATGCAACATGGCGTCCCATCTCAATTCCAGTCAATTTTGCATTGAAAAGTCAAATGGCGCTCCTTCCCTTCCAAGCTCTGCCCTGCGCCCAAACAATGGTTTACACCCACATATGGGGTATCAGCGTACTCAGGACAAATTGCAAAACAATTTTTGGGGTCCAATTTCTTCTCTTACCCTTGGGAAAATAAAAAATTGGGGGCGAAAAGATCATTTTTGTGAAAAAATATGATTTTTTATTTTTACGGCTCTGCATTATAAACTTCTGTAAAGCACTTGTTGGGTCAAAGTGCTCACCACACATCTAGATAAGTTCCTTAGGGGGTCTACTTTCCAAAATGGTGTCACTTGTGGGCGGTTTCAATGTTTAGGCACATCAGGGGCTCTCCAAATGCAACATGGCGTCCCATCTCAATTCCAGTCAATTTTGCATTGAAAAGTCAAATGGCGCTCCTTTCCTTCAGAGCTCTGCCATGCGCCCAAACAGTAGTTTACCCCCACATATGGGGTATCAGCGTACTCAGGACAAATTGTACAACAAATTTTGGGGTCTATTTTCTCCTGTTACCCTTGGTAAAATAAAACAAATTGGAGCTGAAATAAATTTTGTGTGAAAAAAAGTTAAATGTTCATTTTTATTTAAACATTCCAAAAATTCCTGTGAAACACCTGAAGGGTTAATAAACTTCTTGAAAGTGGTTTTGAGTACCCTGAGGGGTGCAGTTTTTAGAATGGTGTCACACTTGGGTATTTTCTATCATATAGACCCCTCAAAATGACTTCAAATGAGATGTGGTCCCTAAAAAAAAATGGTGTTGTAAAAATGAGAAATTGCTGGTCAACTTTTAACCCTTATAACTCCGTCACAAAAAAGAATTTTGGTTCCAAAATTGTGCTGATGTAAAGTAGACATGTGGGAAATGTTACCTATTAAGTATTTTGCGTGACATATGTCTGTGATTTAAGGGCATAAAAATTCAAAGTTGGAAAATTGCGATATTTTCAAAATTTTTGCCAAATATTCATTTTTTTCACAAATAAACGCAAGATATATCGAAGAAATTTTACCACTATCATGAAGTACTGTATGTCACAAGAAAACAATGTCAGAATCGCCAAGATCCGTTGAAGCGTTCCAGAGTTATAACCTCATAAAGGGACAGTGGTCAGAATTGTAAAAATTGGCCCGGTCATTAACGTGCAAACCACCCTTGGGGGTGAAGGGGTTAAAAAAATGCCAGACTGCACTCTTTCTACTATGGGATACCTTTTCAGGCATTGCAGACTGAGCTTCTTTAACCGGATGGCCACGCTGTCCTACAACTGGTTTTGCCTTTGCCAGGCGTTTTTGGCCAGATACGGGCCCGGCAGATGGAACCTGTTGCGATGTTGATGCCTGCTGCGTCTCCTCCTCCTCCGCTTCAGAACTACTGCCGCCTGCACCCTGTTCCCCCAATGGCTGCCAATCGGGGTCAACAACTGGGTCATCTATGACCTCCTCCTCTATCTCGTGTGCAACTTCGTCTGTGTCACCGTGTAAGCCGGTGGTATAGCTTTCATGACGGGGCACCATAGTCTCAGCTGGGTTTGATTCTGGCTCAGTACACTGCGAGGGCAATGTTCTGGTCTGAGTCAAAGGAACAGTATAGTAATCTGGCTGTGGCTGTGCATCTGTGCACTCCATGTCCGATTCAACTTCTAATGGGCATGGCCTGTTAACTGTTTCACTTTCTAACCCAGGAACGGTATGTGTAAAGAGCTCCATGGAGTAACCCGTTGTGTCGCCAGACGCATCCTTCTCTGTTGTTCTTGCTGAAGAAGACAAGGAAGCGACTTTTCCCTGACCGTGAACATCCACTAAGGACGCGCTGCTTTTACATTTACCAGTTTCAGAAGAGGAGGCAAAAGAGCTAGAGGCTAAATCAGCAAGGAAAGCCAACATTTTTTCTTGCTGCTCCGGCTTTAAAAGCGGTTTTCCTACTCCCAGAAAAGGGAGCGTTCGAGGCCTTGTGTAGCCAGACGACGAACCTGGCTCAACAACTCGAGACTTAGGTGCTGTATTGCTTTTACCACAACCACCTGATGCTCCACCACCACTACCATCATTACCAGATGACAATGACCGCCCACGGCCACGACCTCTTCCACCAGACTTCCTCATTGTTTGCAAAACGTAACCAAAGTAACGGTATTTGTTACTGTAAAACAACTTATAAGGTGAACACAAACTTCTGTAGGATTTATATATACCTTTATAGGTGGCTGACACTGAAATTAAAATCAGGCCCAATGTTACACACTAAGTTTTCTGTGCCCCAATAATTTGAGACAGATGGCACACACAGGACCGTGTTGTGAATTCCGTTCTTGGGCTCCAGCTTGTGGTCATGAATGGTATTTTTGGGAGTTCTGCTCTTGGGCTCCCTCTGGTGGTTTCAAGTGGAACTTAGCAGCTGCTTTCACTAATCGGTGCCCTGGCCTTGTTATTTAACTGGGCTTTAGGCTGTAGTTGATGCCAGCTGTCAATGTTTCTTCCTGTGGATTCAGTCCTTTCCTGGAAGTTCTCTGTTGGCCAGTCCATTTCAGCTTAAGATAAGTTCTGCTAGTTTTTGGGTGTTTCCCTGCTTATGACCTTCTGTTCAGTTTAAGTTATGTCTCTTTTGTCCAGCTTGTCATTATGAATTATTCCGGCTAGTTGGAAGCTCTGGGGTCGCAGATTTGCTCCTCCACACTGTGAGTCGGTGTGGAGGTTATTTTTTGTAAACTCTGCGTGGACTTTTAGTTTTTATACTGACCGCACAGTAGCCTTTTCTATCTCTGTCTATTTAGATAGTTTTGGCCTCCTTTGCTAAATCTAGTTTCATTTCTGAGTTTGTCATTTCCCTCTCCACTCACCGTCAATATTTGTGGGGGGCTATCTTTCCTTTGGGGTTTCTCTGAGGCGAGATAGTTTTCCGTTTCCATCTTCAGGGGTAGCTAGTTCTTAGGCTGTGAAGAGGCATCTAGGCAGAGATAGGCACGCTCCATGGCTATTTCTAGTGTTGGTGTTAGGAGTAGGGATTGCGGTCAGTAAAGCTACCACCTCCCCAGAGCTAGTACTTTATTTGTTTTACCCACCAGGTCATTTCAGTTCTGCTCCGTAATCACTAGGTCATAACAGTGATTACTGTCAGTGGAGCTGCCACCTCCGCTGAGCTTGTCCATGATTGGTCTTACCCACCAGGTCATCTCAGTACTGCTCCGTAATCACCAGGCCATAACAGTACAGCTGGCCCACAATGTGTTAAATGCATCTCAAAAGAGGGAAAAGAAAGTTCTGAGTCATTGTTTTTTTTTTCTTGTTGCCTGTTTTGTCTTTTTTTTCCCCTTGATTTTTGGATGGTGCAGGAGCTTGGTGCTGATATGGAGGTTCAGGGTCTGTCTGCGCGTGTTGATCATCTCGCTGCAAGGGTACAGAGTATCCAAGACTATGTTGTTCAAACTCCTGTTTCTGAGCCTAGAATTCCTATCCCTGATTTGTTTTCTGGGGATAGATCTAAGTTTTTGAACTTTAAAAATAATTGCAGATTGTTTTTTGCTCTGAGACCCCGTTCCTCTGGTGACCCCATTCAGCAGGTGAAGATTGTTATTTCTCTGCTGCGTGGCGACCCGCAGGACTGGGCATTCTCCCTTGAGCCAGGGAATCCTGCATTGCTCAATGTAGATTCATTTTTTCAAGCACTTGGACTGCTTTATGACGAACCTAATTCTGTGGATCAGGCAGAAAAAATTTTACTGGCTCTGTGTCAGGATCAGGAAGCAGCAGAGATATATTGTCAGAAATTTAGAAAGTGGTCTGTGCTTACAAAATGGAATGAGGATGCCCTGGCAGCTATTTTCAGAAAGGGTCTTTCTGAAGCCCTTAAAGATGTTATGGTGGGCTTTCCCACGCCTGCTGGTTTGAATGAATCAATGTCTCTGGCCATTCAGATTGATCGGTGCCTATGTGAACGTAAGATGGTGCACCATATGGCGGTGTCCTCTGGGCAGAGTTCTGAGCCTATGCAATGTGATAGGATTTTGACGAGAGCAGAACGGCAGGAGTTCAGACGTCAGAATGGGCTGTGTTTTTACTGTGGTGACTAGTGTTGAGCGATACCGTCCGATACTTGAAAGTATCGGTATCGGAAAGTATCGGCCGATACCGGCAAAGTATCGGATCCAATCCGATACCGATACCCGATACCAATACAAGTCAATGGGACTCATGTATCGGACGGTATCCCTGATGGTTCCCAGGGTCTGAAGGAAAGGAAACTCTCCTTCAGGCCCTGGGAACCATATTAATGTGTAAAATAAAGAATTAAAATAAAAAATATTGCTATACTCACCTCTCCGACGCAGCCTGCACCTTACCGAGGGAACCGTCAGCGTTGTTTGCTTAAAATTCGCGCTTTAACTTCCTTACGCGAAGTCCCGGCTTGTGATTGGTCGCGCGCCGCCCATGTGGCCGGGACGCAACCAATCACAGCAAGCCGTGACGTAATTTCAGGTCCTTCAGGATTTTAAAATTACGTTCCGGCGTTGTGATTGGTTGCGTCGCGGTCACATGGGCGACGCAACCAATCACAAGCCGTGACGTCACGGGAGGCTGGACACGCGCGCATTTTAAAATGCGCGCGTCTCCTGCCTCCCGTGACGTCACGGCTTGTGATTGGTTGCGTCGCCCATGTGACCGCGACGCAACCAATCACAACGCCGGAACGTAATTTTAAAATCCTGAAGGACCTGAAATTACGTCACGGCTTGCTGTGATTGGTTGCGTCCCGGCCACATGGGCGGCGCGTGACCAATCACAAGCCGGGACTTCGCGTAAGGAAGTTAAAGCGCGAATTTTAAGCAAACAACGCTGCCGGTTCCCTCGGTAAGGTGCAGGCTGCGTCGGAGAGGTGAGTATAGCAATATTTTTTATTTTAATTCTTTATTTTACACATTAATGTTGTTTCGATACCGATACCCGATACCACTAAAGTATCGGAATACCGGTATCGGAATTCCGATACAGCAAATATCGGCCAATACCCGATACTTGCGGTATCGGAATGCTCAACACTAGTGGTGATGCTACTCATGCTATCTCTGACTGCCCGAAGCGAACTAAGAGGGTTGCTAGGTCGGTTACCATCAGTACTGTACAGCCTAAATTTCTCTTGTCTATTACCCTGATTTGCTCATTGTCGTCCTTTTCTGTAATGGCATTTGTGGATTCTGGCGCTGCCCTGAACTTAATGGACCTAGAATTTGCCAAGCGCTGTGGTTTTTCCTTGGAGCCTTTGCAGAACCCTATTCCCTTGAGGGGGATTGATGCTACGCCATTGGCCAAGAATAAACCTCAGTACTGGACACAGTTAGCCATGAACATGGCTCCAGCACATCAGGAAAATATTCGCTTTTTGGTGTTGCATAATTTGCATGATGTGGTTGTGCTGGGGTTTCCATGGTTACAGGTACATAATCCAGTGCTGGATTGGAAATCTATGTCTGTGACTAGTTGGGGTTGTCAGGAGATACATAGTGACATCCCCCTGATGTCAATTTCCTCGTTCCCTTCTTCTGAAGTTCCTGAGTTTTTGTCGGATTTCCAGGATATATTTGAGGAGCCTAAATCCAGTCCTCTGCCTCCTCATAAGGACTGTGATTGCGCTATTAATTTGATTCCTGGCTGTAAGTTCCCTAAGGGTCGACTTTTCAATCTGTCTGTGCCAGAGCATGCCGCTATGCGGAGTTATGTAAAGGAGTCCTTGGAGAAGGGGCATATTCGCCCGTCTTCGTCACCGTTGGGAGCGGGGTTCTTTTTTGTTGCCAAGAAGGATGGCTCCTTGAGGCCCTGTATAGATTATCGCCTTCTCAATAAGATCACGGTCAAATTCCAGTACCCTTTGCCTTTGCTCTCTGATTTGTTTGCTCGGATTAAAGGGGCTAGCTGGTTTACCAAGATTGACCTTCGAGGGGCGTATAATCTTGTTCGCATCAAACAGGGTGATGAATGGAAAACAGCATTTAATATGCCCGAAGGCCATTTTGAATATCTTGTGATGCCTTTTGGGCTCTCTAATGCTCCATCTGTGTTTCAGTCCTTTATGCATGATATTTTCCGGGAGTATCTGGATAAATTCATGATTGTATATTTGGATGATATTTTGTTTTTTTCCGATGATTGGGATTCTCATGTGAAGCAGGTCAGGATGGTATTTCAGATTCTCCGTGCTAATACACTGTTTGTGAAGGGGTCTAAGTGCCTTTTTGGAGTTCAGAAGGTTTCTTTTCTGGGGTTCATTTTTTCTCCCTCGGCTATTGAAATGGACCATGTTAAGGTCCAGGCTATTTATGATTGGACTCAACCCACATCTGTGAAGAGCCTTCAGAAATTTTTGGGCTTTGCTAATTTTTATCGCCGCTTCATTGATAATTTTTCTACTGTGGTTAAACCTCTGACTGATTTGACCAAGAAAGGTGCTGATGTGGTGAATTGTTCCTCTGTGGCTGTGGAGGCCTTTCAGGAGCTTAAGCGTCGTTTTACTTCTGCCCCTGTGTTGCGTCAGCCAGATATTTCTCTCCCTTTTCAGGTTGAGGTTGACGCTTCTGAGATTGGGGCAGGAGCTGTTCTGTCTCAGAGAAGTTCTGATGGCTCTGTGTTGAAACCGTGTGCTTTCTTCTCCAGAAAGTTTTCGCCTGCTGAGCGTAATTATGATGTCGGCAATCGGGAGTTGTTGGCTATGAAGTGGGCACTTGAGGAGTGGCGACATTGGCTTGAGGGAGCTAAGCATCGTGTTGTGGTCTTGACCGATCATAAGAATCTGATTTACCTTGAGTCTGCCAAGCGGTTGAATCCTAGACAGGCTCGGTGGTCTTTGTTTTTCTCCCGTTTTGATTTTGTGGTCTCGTATCTTCCGGGATCTAAGAATGTGAAGGCTGATGCCCTGTCTAGGAGTTTTTTGCCTGATTCTCCGGGAGTCCATGAGCCGGCTGGTATTCTCAAGGAGGGGGTGATTCTTTCTGCTATCTCCCCTGATTTGCGGCGGGTGCTTCAGGAGTTTCAGGCTGATAGACCCGACCGCTGTCCTGTGGGGAAATTGTTTGTTCCTGATAGATGGACTAGTAAGGTGATTTCTGAGATTCATTGTTCGGTGTTGGCCGGTCATCCTGGGATCTTTGGTACCAGAGATTTGGTTGCCAGGTCCTTTTGGTGGCCTTCTTTGTCACGGGATGTGCGTTCCTTCGTGCAGTCCTGTGGGACCTGTGCCCGGGCAAAGCCCTGCTGTTCTCGTGCTAGTGGGTTGCTTTTGCCTTTGCCTATCCCTGAGAGGCCCTGGACGCATATTTCCATGGATTTTATTTCTGATCTTCCTGTTTCTCAGAAGATGTCTGTCATCTGGGTGGTTTGTGACCGGTTTTCTAAAATGGTCCACTTGGTACCTTTGCCTAAGTTGCCTTCCTCCTCTGATTTGGTTCCTTTGTTTTTCCAGCATGTGGTTCGTTTGCATGGTATTCCGGAGAATATTGTGTCTGACAGAGGTACCCAGTTTGTTTCTAGATTTTGGTGGTCCTTTTGTGCTAGAATGGGCATTAATTTGTCTTTTTCTTCGGCATTTCACCCTCAGACAAATGGACAGACGGAGCGAACCAATCAGACCTTGGAAACCTATTTGAGATGCTTTGTGTCTGCTGATCAGGATGATTGGGTTACCTTCTTGCCGTTGGCCGAGTTTGCCCTTAATAATCAGGCTAGTTCGGCTACCTTGGTTTCGCCTTTTTTTTGTAACTTTGGTTTTCATCCTCGTTTTTCTTCAGGGCAGGATGAGCCTTCGGACTGTCCTGGGGTAGATTCTGTGGTGGACAGGTTGCAGCGGATTTGGACTCATGTGGTGGACAATTTAACGTTGTCTCAGGAAAAGGCTCAACGTTTTGCTAACCGCCGTCGGTGCGTTGGTCCCCGGCTTCGGGTTGGGGATTTGGTCTGGTTGTCTTCTCGTCATGTTCCTATGAAGGTCTCTTCCCCTAAGTTCAAGCCTCGTTTTATCGGTCCTTATAGGATTTTGGAAATTATCAATCCGGTGTCTTTTCGTTTGGCCCTTCCAGCTTCTTTTTCCATTCATAATGTGTTCCATAGATCTTTGTTGCGGAGATATGTGGTGCCCATGGTTCCCTCTGTTGACCCTCCTGCTGCGGTGTTGGTTGAGGGGGAGTTGGAATATGTGGTGGAGAAGATTTTGGATTCTTGTCTTTCAAGGCGGAATCTTCAGTATCTCGTCAAGTGGAAGGGTTATGGCCAGGAGGATAACTCTTGGGTTTTTTGCCTCCGATGTCCATGCTGCCGATTTGGTACGTGCTTTTCATTTGGCTCGTCCCGATCGGCCTGGGGGCTCTGGTGAGGGTTCGGTGACCCCTCCTCATGGGGGGGGGTTGTTGTGAATTAGACTTTTTTGGCTCCCTCTTGTGGTCACTAGTGATATGACTCTGGGATTGTCTTTCCTCAGTTTGGCACCCACCTGGGTCGTTAGTCCAGGGGTGTTGCTATATGAACTTCCTGAATTCTCAGTCTGGTGCCTGGCATCGTTGTAATCGGTCCTTTCTGTTTGCTCCTGTCTGCTGGTCCGGGTTCTTGCAAAATTAAGCTAAGTCCTGCTTCCTTGTCTTTTGGTTATTTGCATTGCTCTTATTTTTTGTCCAGCTTGTACTAAATGTGATTCCTGATTTTGCTGGAAGCTCTAGGGGGCTGGTATTCTCCCCCCAGGCCGTTAGACGGTTCGGGGGTTCTTGAATATCCAGCGTGGAAATTTTGATAGGGTTTTTGCTGACCGTATAAGTCATCTTACTATATTCTGCTATTAGTCAGTGGGCCTCTCTTTGCTAAATACCTAGTTCATTCTTACGTTTGTCTTTTCTTCTTACCTCACCGTTATTATTTGTTGGGGGCTTGTATCCAACTTTTGGGGTCTTTTCTCTGGAGGCAAGAAAGGTCTATCTTTTCCCTTCTAGGGTTAGTTAGTTCTCCGGCTGGCGCGAGACGTCTAGAACCAACGTAGGCACGTTCCCCGGCTGCTGCTATTTGTGGTGCTAGGATTAGATATACGGTCAGCCCAGTTACCACTGCCCTATGAGCTGGTTTTTTGTGTTTGCAGACTTGGTATTTATTTCTGAGACCCTCTGCCATTGGGGTCATAACAGTATGCCAGGCCAACATTGAATGTTTAATGCATTGCAGAAGTGGGATAATAAGAAAGGAAATTCTGAGTTTTTTGTTTTTTTTCCTCTCTTTCTTCCTCCCATTTACCTCTGAGTGGCTTGAGCTTGCTGCAGACATGAATGTCCAGACCTTGATTACAAGTGTGGACCAGCTTGCTGCTCATGTGCAGGGCATACAAGATTTTGTTACCAGTAGTCCTATGTCTGAACCTAAAATACCTATTCCTGAACTGTTCTCTGGAGATCGATTTAAGTTTAGGAATTTCAGGAATAATTGTAAATTGTTTCTATCTCTGAGACCCCGTTCGTCTGGAGACTCAGCTCAGCAAGTTAAAATTGTTATCTCTTTCTTGCGGGGCGACCCTCAGGATTGGGCTTTCTCGCTAGCACCAGGAGATCCGGAATTGGCGAATATTGATGCGTTTTTTCTGGTGCTCGGATTGATTTACGAGGAACCCAATCTTGAAATTCAGGCAGAAAAAGCCTTGCTGGCTATTTCTCAGGGCCAGGATGAAGCTGAAGTGTATTGCCAAAAATTTCGGAAATGGTCCGTGCTTACTCAGTGGAATGAGTGTGCTCTGGCCGCAAATTTCAGAAATGGCCTTTCTGAAGCCATTAAGAATGTGATGGTGGGTTTCTCCATTCCTACAAGTCTGAATGATTCCATGGCGCTGGCTATTCAAATTGATCGGCGTTTGCGGGAGCGCAAAACTGCTAATCCTCTGGTGGTGTTGTCTGAACAGACACCTGATTTAATGCAATGTGATAGAATTCAGACTAGAAATGAACGGAAAAATCATAGACGTCAGAATGGGTTGTGTTTTTACTGTGGTGATTCTACACATGTTATATCAGCATGCTCTAAACGCCTAACAAGGGTTGTTAGCCCTGTCGCCATTGGTAATTTGCAACCTAAATTTATTTTGTCTGTGACTTTAATTTGCTCATTGTCTTCCTACCCTGTTATGGCGTTTGTGGATTCAGGTGCTGCCCTGAGTCTTATGGATCTGTCATTTGCCAGGCGCTGTGGTTTTGTTATTGAGCCATTGGTAAATCCTATCCCTCTTAGAGGTATTGATGCTACGCCATTGGCGGAAAATAAACCGCAGTTTTGGACACAGGTAACCATGTGTATGACTCCTGAACATCGGGAGGTGATTCGTTTTCTTGTTCTGCATAAAATGCATGATTTGGTCGTTTTGGGTCTTCCATGGTTACAGACCCATAATCCAGTCTTAGATTGGAAGGCAATGTCTGTGTCAAGTTGGGGCTGTCAGGGAATTCATGGTGATTCCCCGCCGGTGTCTATTGCTTCCTCTACTCCTTCGGAAGTTCCTGAGTATTTGTCTGATTTTCAGGATGTATTCAGCGAGTCCAGGTCCAGTGCTCTGCCTCCTCATAGGGACTGTGACTGCGCTATAGATTTGATTCCAGGTAGTAAATTTCCTAAGGGAAGACTATTTAATCTGTCTGTACCTGAGCATACCGCAATGCGTTCGTATATCAAGGAATCTCTGGAGAAGGGGCATATCCGTCCATCCTCTTCCCCTCTTGGTGCGGGATTCTTTTTTGTGGCCAAGAAGGACGGATCTTTGAGACCTTGTATTGACTATCGGCTTCTGAATAAAATCACTGTTAAATTTCAGTATCCTTTGCCTCTGTTGTCAGACTTGTTTGCCCGGATTAAAGGTGCCAAGTGGTTCACCAAGATAGATCTTCGTGGTGCGTACAACCTTGTGCGCATTAAGCAGGGAGATGAATGGAAAACTGCATTTAATACGCCCGAAGGTCATTTTGAGTACTTGGTGATGCCTTTTGGGCTCTCTAATGCTCCTTCAGTGTTTCAGTCCTTTATGCATGATATTTTCCGGAAGTATCTGGATAAATTTATGATTGTTTATCTGGATGATATTCTGTTTTTTTCTGATGACTGGGACTCGCATGTAGAGCAGGTCAGGATGGTGTTTCAGGTCTTGCGTGAGAATGCTTTGTTTGTTAAGGGCTCAAAGTGTCTCTTTGGAGTACAGAAGGTTCCCTTTTTGGGTTTTATTTTTTCCCCTTCTGCGGTGGAGATGGACCCAGTCAAGGTCCGAGCTATTCATGATTGGACTCAACCCACGTCAGTTAAGAGTCTTCAGAAGTTCTTGGGTTTTGCTAACTTCTACCGTCGTTTTATCGCTAATTTTTCTAGCGTTGTTAAACCTTTGACGGATATGACCAAGAAAGGTTCTGATGTTGCTAACTGGGCTCCTGCAGCCGTGGAAGCTTTCCAAGAGTTGAAGCGCCGGTTTACTTCAGCGCCTGTTTTGTGCCAGCCTGATGTCTCACTTCCCTTTCAGGTTGAAGTGGATGCTTCGGAGATTGGGGCAGGGGCCGTTTTGTCGCAGAGAGGCCCTGGTTGCTCTGTAATGAGACCATGTGCTTTTTCCTCTAGGAAGTTTTCGCCTGCTGAGCGGAATTATGATGTTGGCAATCGGGAGTTGCTGGCCATGAAGTGGGCATTTGAGGAGTGGCGTCATTGGCTCGAGGGTGCTAAGCATCGTGTGGTGGTCTTGACTGATCACAAAAATCTGATGTATCTCGAGTCTGCTAAACGCCTGAATCCTAGACAGGCCCGTTGGTCATTGTTTTTCTCCCGTTTTGACTTTGTGGTCTCGTATTTACCAGGTTCAAAGAATGTGAAGGCTGATGTTCTTTCAAGGAGCTTTGTGCCTGACTCTCCTGGAGTCGCAGAACCAGTTGGTATTCTTAAAGAGGGAGTAATCTTGTCAGCCATTTCTCTGCATTTGCGACGTGTGTTGCAGAGATTTCAGGCTGGTAGACCTGACTCTTGTCCACCTGACAGACTGTTTGTTCCTGATAAGTGGACCAGCAGAGTCATTTCCGAGGTTCATTCCTCGGTGTTGGCAGGGCATCCGGGAATTTTTGGCACCAGAGATTTGGTGGCTAGGTCCTTTTGGTGGCCTTCCTTGTCACGGGATGTGCGGTCATTTGTGCAGTCCTGTGGGACTTGTGCTCGAGCTAAGCCTTGCTGTTCTCGTGCCAGCGGGTTGCTCTTGCCCTTGCCTGTCCCGAAGAGGCCTTGGACGCACATTTCCATAGATTTCATTTCAGATCTTCCGGTGTCTCGGGGCATGTCTGTCATCTGGGTGGTATGTGATCGCTTTTCCAAGATGGTCCATTTGGTATCTTTGCCTAAGCTGCCTTCCTCTTCCGATCTGGTTCCTTTGTTCTTTCAGAATGTGGTTCGTTTACACGGCATTCCTGAGAATATCGTGTCTGACAGAGGATCCCAGTTTGTTTCCAGGTTCTGGCGATCCTTTTGTGCTAAGATGGGCATTGATTTGTCGTTTTCGTCTGCCTTTCATCCTCAGACTAATGGACAAACGGAACAAACTAATCAGACTCTGGAGGCTTATTTGAGGTGTTTTGTTTCTGCAGATCAGGATGATTGGGTGACCTTCTTGCCGTTGGCTGAGTTTGCCCTTAATAATCGGGCTAGTTCCGCTACTTTGGTTTCGCCATTTTTCTGCAACTCTGGTTTCCATCCTCGTTTTTCCTCGGGACATGTGGAGCCTTCTGACTGTCCTGGGGTAGATTCTGTGGTGGATAGGTTGCAGCAGATTTGGAATCATGTGGTGGACAACTTAAAGTTGTCACAGGAGAAGGCTCAGCGTTTTGCCAACCGCCGCCGCGGTGTGGGTCCCCGACTTCGTGTTGGGGATTTGGTATGGCTGTCTTCTCGATTTGTTCCTATGAAGGTCTCCTCTCCTAAATTTAAGCCTCGCTTCATCGGTCCTTACAAGATATTGGAAATCCTTAATCCTGTGTCCTTTCGCTTGGATCTTCCGGTGTCGTTTGCCATTCACAATGTGTTCCATAGGTCTTTGTTGCGGCGGTACGTTGTACCTGTGGTTCCTTCTGTTGAGCCTCCTGCTCCGGTGTTTGTTGAGGGCGAGTTGGAGTACGTGGTGGAGAAGATCTTGGATTCTCGTCTCTCCAGGCGGAGGCTTCAGTATCTGGTCAAGTGGAAGGGCTATGGTCAGGAGGATAATTCCTGGGTGGTTGCCTCTGATGTGCATGCGGCCGATTTAGTTCGTGCCTTTCACGCTGCTCATCCTGATCGCCCTGGTGGTCTTGGTGAGGGTTCGGTGACCCCTCCTTAAAGGGGGGGTACTGTTGTGAATTAGACTTTTTTGGCTCCCTCTTGTGGTCACTAGTGATATGACTCTGGGATTGTCTTTCCTCAGTTTGGCACCCACCTGGGTCTTTAGTCCAGGGGTGTTGCTATATGAACTTCCTGAATTCTCAGTCTGGTGCCTGGCATCGTTGTAATCGGTCCTTTCTGTTTGCTCCTGTCTGCTGGTCCGGGTTCTTGCAAAATTAAGCTAAGTCCTGCTTCCTTGTCTTTTGGTTATTTGCATTGCTCTTATTTTTTGTCCAGCTTGTACTAAATGTGATTCCTGATTTTGCTGGAAGCTCTAGGAGGCTGGTATTCTCCCCCCGGGCCGTTAGACGGTTCGGGGGTTCTTGAATATCCAGCGTGGAAATTTTGATAGGGTTTTTGCTGACCGTATAAGTCATCTTACTATATTCTGCTATTAGTCAGTGGGCCTCTCTTTGCTAAATACCTAGTTCATTCTTACGTTTGTCTTTTCTTCTTACCTCACCGTTATTATTTGTTGGGGGCTTGTATCCAACTTTTGGGGTCTTTTCTCTGGAGGCAAGAAAGGTCTATCTTTTCCCTTCTAGGGTTAGTTAGTTCTCCGGCTGGCGCGAGACGTCTAGAACCAACGTAGGCACGTTCCCCGGCTGCTGCTATTTGTGGTGCTAGGATTAGATATACGGTCAGCCCAGTTACCACTGCCCTATGAGCTGGTTTTTTGTGTTTGCAGACTTGGTATTTATTTCTGAGACCCTCTGCCATTGGGGTCATAACAGGGGGTACTGTTGTGAATTCCATTCTTGGGCTCCATCCTGTGGTCATGAATGGTATTTTTGGGAGTTCTGCTCTTGGGCTCCCTCTGGTGGTTTCAAGTGGAACTTAGCAGCTGCTTTCACTAATCGGTGCCCTGGCCTTGTTATTTAACTGGGCTTTAGGCTGTAGTTGATGCCAGCTGTCAATGTTTCTTCCTGTGGATTCAGTCCTTTCCTGGAAGTTCTCTGTTGGCCAGTCCATTTCAGCTTAAGATAAGTTCTGCTAGTTTTTGGGTGTTTCCCTGCTTATGACCTTCTGTTCAGTTTAAGTTATGTCTCTTTTGTCCAGCTTGTCATTATGAATTATTCCGGCTAGTTGGAAGCTCTGGGGTCGCAGATTTGCTCCTCCACACCGTGAGTCGGTGTGGAGGTTATTTTTTGTAAACTCTGCGTGGACTTTTAGTTTTTATACTGACCGCACAGTAGCCTTTTCTATCTCTGTCTATTTAGATAGTTTTGGCCTCCTTTGCTAAATCTAGTTTCATTTCTGAGTTTGTCATTTCCCTCTCCACTCACTGTCAATATTTGTGGGGGGCTATCTTTCCTTTGGGGTTTCTCTGAGGCGAGATAGTTTTCCGTTTCCATCTTCAGGGGTAGCTAGTTCTTAGGCTGTGAAGAGGCATCTAGGCAGAGATAGGCACGCTCCATGGCTATTTCTAGTGTTGGTGTTAGGAGTAGGGATTGCAGTCAGTAAAGCTACCACCTCCCCAGAGCTAGTACTTTATTTGTTTTACCCACCAGGTCATTTCAGTTCTGCTCCGTAATCACTAGGTCATAACAGTGATTACTGTCAGTGGAGCTGCCACCTCCGCTGAGCTTGTCCATGATTGGTCTTACCCACCAGGTCATCTCAGTACTGCTCCGTAACCACCAGGCCGTAACAGGACCAGCACTCAAGCAGAAATGCCAATCTTAATCTCCCACTTTTTTTTTTTTTTTCAGGGAGAGTTAAAAAAAAAAAAAAATTCCCAGTATGACACACTAGGTTTTATGTGCCCCAATAATTTGAGACAGATGGCACACACAGGACCGGCACTCAAGCTGAAATGCCAATCTTAATCTCCCACTATTTTTTTTGTTTTCAGGGAGAGTTAAAAAAAAAAAAAAATTCCCAGTATGACACACTAGGTTTTATGTGCCCCAATAATTTGAGACAGATGGCACACACAGGACCGGCACTCAAGCAGAAATGCCAATCTTAATCTCCCACTATTTTTTTTGTTTTCAGGGAGAATTAAAAAAAAAAAAAAAATTCCCAGTATGACACACTAGGTTTTATGTGCCCCAATAATTTGAGACAGATGGCACACACAGGACCGGCACTCAAGCTGAAATGCCAATCTTAATCTCCCACTATTTTTTTTGTTTTCAGGGAGAATTAAAAAAAAAAAAAAAAAATTCCCAGTATGACACACTAGGTTTTATGTGCCCCAATAATTTGAGACAGATGGCACACACAGGACCGGCACTCAAGCAGAAATGCCAATCTTAATCTCCCACAATTTTTTATATTTTTTTCAGGGAGAACTTAAAAAAAAAAAAAGGGACTGTCCTACAATTACTATCTCCCTGCAGTAATCTTAGCAAGGTATGGCAGGCAGCAATAACAAGGAGTGGACAGCTGCACAAAAAAAAACCAAAAGTGTGGACAAACAAACAAGATAGCTGTGCAGAAAGGAAGGAACAACAGGATTTGTGCTTTGAAAAAAGCAGTTGATTTGCACAGCGGCGTACAAAGAGCAATGCAGCTATCAGGGAGCCTTCTAGGGCAGCCCAATAAGCTACAGAGCTGAGGAAAAAAAATGTAGCTTCCACTGTCCCTGCAAACAAAAGGTGGTGTTGGACAGTGGAAATTGCTACAGCACAAGCGGTTTGGGGGTGAATGTACCCTGCCTAACGCTATCCCTGCTTCTGACGAAGCGGCACCTCTCCCTACACTCAGATCAGCAGCAGTAAGATGGCGGTCGGTGGGAACGCCCCTTTATAGCCCCTGTGACGCCGCAGAAAGCAAGCCAATCACTGCAATGCCCTTCTCTAAGATGGTGGGGACTGAGATCTATGTCATCACGCTGCCCACACTCTGCGTCCACCTTCATTGGCTGCTAAATGGCGCTTTTAGCGTCATTGAAACGCGACTTTGGCGCGAAAGTCGCGTACCGCGTGGCCGACCCCACACAGGGATCGGGTCGGGTTTCATGAAACCCGACTTTTCAAAAAGTCGGCGACTTATGAAAATGACCGATCCGTTTCGCTCAACCCCACTCCGCACAGCTCCATGAAACATTGGAGCTACAGGCAGGTCATTTTTTGCTGAAGACGGACCAGAGCAGGGTAAAAACAGATGAGTATCAGACAGGGGGCTTACATTAAAAGCACCACTCCAGCAGTGCAATAAAAAAATGCTAGAGTGGTGCTTTAAATATCCTCAAGCCATAGGAAAGGTATTGTAAAGAAAGAAAAAGTGTTCATGTATCTATGAAATAAATGATAATAATATATACATAAAATACCAGATTTGCTTTGACAGTTAATAAAAAATAAGAAACTAAGAGGAATAATGTACTGTACTTAGATCTCTAGCTACCTTGGATGTTAGCCATATAAAGTAGTTTGGGAATTTGGTTCACATTTTTGTGTTAGACATATCGTTCATCATATCCATACTGGCATATGTTACCATTACTGTAACATACACACGAGCTGTCTGAGCATGTTTAGATGTGCTGCTGATCAAAGAACGAATAGCAAAGTACATAATATCGCAGCTAATGTTTACACAAGCCAAATCTTTAATGCAGCAGTGTATGTGCCCAGAATTATAAAGAGGATTTATAGGTATATCCTTTGGCAGACATACTATATATACCAGTTATTGGAGTTAACTATTCAAAACAAAAGTGCAATGTAATTGCCAAATTTTAAAAATTGTAGAAAAAAGTGTTTT
Organism: Ranitomeya variabilis; assembly: GCF_051348905.1. Lineage (NCBI taxonomy): Eukaryota > Metazoa > Chordata > Amphibia > Anura > Dendrobatidae > Ranitomeya > Ranitomeya variabilis. The sequence goes on from NC_135238.1 coordinate 82,239,884, forward strand.
TCTTGAAGCAGTCATGGTCTTCAGGTATTATAAAGTTTAATTAATAGGAATGCCAAAAAATAGCAATATTTATCACAAATCTACATCTATTCGTCAAATGCATAGATTGTATTTTCTGACTTTTAGACAAAAGAATAGTATATTTAAAGAATCACTCCAATCAAAATGTTTACCCTCTTAAAATATTGCAATCATCATATTATACAGCACTGTGTACTTACAATTACTCATTTTGCTTTTCAACACACATATTTCTCTTTTCTTAATATGCAAATTGCCTCTTCAGAGAAAAAGAGGACTTGAACTCTATAGCTCCACCTGTTGGAAGTAGCGATCCTACAAGTCACAATCAACCCTTTAACGAGTTGTGCAATACGACCAGGGGTGGATTAACCCCTTCACCCCAAGGGTGGTTTGCACGTTATGGATTGGGCCAATATTTACAATTCTGACCACTGTCCCTTTATGAGGTTATAACTCTGGAACGCTTCAACAAATCCCGGTGATTCTGACACTGTTTTCTCGTGACATATTGTACTTCATGATAATGGTAACATTTCTTTGATATTACCTGCGTTTATTTGTGAAAAAAACTGAAATTTGGCGAAAATTTTGAAAATTTCGCAATTTTCCAACTTTTAATTTTTATGCAATTAAATCACAGTAATATGTCACACAAAATACTTAATAAGTAACATTTCCCACATGTCTACTTTACATCAGCACAATTTTGGAACCAAAATTTTTTTTTGTTAGGGAGTTATAAGGGTTAAAAGTTGACCAGCAATTTCTCATTTTTACAACACCATTTTTTTTTAAGGGACCACATCTCATTTGAAGTCATTTTGAGGGGTCTATATGATAGAAAATACCCAAGTGTGACACCATTCTAAAAACTGCACCCCTCAAGATGCTCAAAACCACATTCAAGAAGTTTATTAACCCTTCAGGTGTTTCACAGGAATTTTTGGAATGTTTAAATAAAAATGAACATTTAACTTTTTTTCACACAAAATTTGCTTCAGCTCCAATTTGTTTTATTTTACCAAGGGTAACAGGAGAAAATGGACCCCAAAAGATGTTGTACAATTTGTCCTGAGTACGCCGATACCCCATATGTGGGGGTAAACCACTGTTTGGGCGCATGGGAGAGCTCGGAAGGGAAGGAGTGCCGTTTGACTTTTCAATGTAAAATTGACAGGAATTGAGGTGGGACGCCATGTTGCCTTTGGAGAGCCACTAATGTGCCTAAACATTGAAACCCCCCACAAGTGACACCATTTTGGAAAGTAGACCCCCTAAGGAACTTATCTAGAGGTGTGGTGAGCACTTTGACACACCAAGTGCTTCACAGAAGTTTATAATGCAGAACCGTAAAAATAAAAAATCATATTTTTTCACAAAAATGATTTTTTCACCCCCAATTTTTTATTTTCCCAAGGGTAAGAGAAGAAATTGGACCCCAAAAGTTGTTGGACAATTTGTCCTGAGTACGCTGATACCCCATATGTGGGGGTAAACCACTGTTTGGGCGCATGGGAGAGCTCGGAAGGGAAGGAGTGCCGTTTGACTTTTCAATGCAAAATTGACAGGAATTGAGGTGGAACGCCATGTAGCCTTTGGAGAGCCACTAATGTGCCTAAACATTGAAACCCCCCACAAGTGACACCATTTTGGAAAGTAGACCCCCTAAGGAACTTATCTAGAGGTGTAGTGAGCACTTTGACCCACCAAGTGCTTCACAGAAGTTTATAATGCAGAGCCATAAAAATAAAAGAAAAATTTTTTCCCACAAAAATTATTTTTTAGCCCCCAGTTTTGTATTTTCCCAAGGATAACAGGAGAAATTGGACCCCAATAGTTGTTGTCCAATTTGTCTTGAGTACGCTGATACCCAATATGTGGGAGGGAACCACCGTTTGGGCGCATGGGAGGGCTCGGAAGGGAAGGAGCGCCATTTGGAATGCAGACTTAGATGGAATGGTCTGCAGGCGTCACATTGCGTTTGCAGAGGCCCTAATGTACCTAAACAGTAGAAACCCCCCACAAATGACACCATTTTGGAAAGTAGACCCCCTAAGAAACTCATCTAGATGTATTGTGAGAGTTTTGAACCCTCAAGTGTTTCACTACAGTTTATAACGCATAGCCGTGAAAAAAAAAAAATGTCCCCCCAAAATTATTTTTTAGCGCCCAGTTTTGTATTTTCCCAAGGGTAACAGGAGAAATTGGACCCTAAACGTTGTTGTCCAATTTGTCTTGAGTACGCTGATACCCAATATGTGGGGGGGAACCACCGTTTGGGCGCATGGGAGGGCTTGGAAGGGAAGGAGCGCCATTTGGAAAGCAGACTTAGATGGAATGGTCTGCAGGCATCACATTGCGTTTGCAGAGGCCCTAATGTACCTAAACAGTAGAAACCCCCCACAAGTGACACCATTTTGGAAAGTAGACCCCCTAAGGAACTCATCTAGATGTGTTATGAGAGCTTTGAACCCCCAATTGTTTCACTACAGTTTATAACGCAGAGCCGTGCAAATAAAAAATATTTTTTTTTCCACAAAAATTATTTTTTAGCCCCCAGTTTTGTATTTTCCCAAGGGTAACAGGAGAAATTGGACCCCAAAAGGTGTTCTCCAATGTGTTCCGAGTATGCTGATACCCCATATGTGGGGGTAAACCACTGTTTGGGCGCACGGGAGAGCTCGGAAGGGAAGGAGCACTGTTTTACTTTTTCAACGCAGAATTGGCTGAAATTGAGATCGGACGCCATGTTGCGTTTGGAGAGCCCCTGATGTGCCTAAACAGTGGAAACCCCCCAATTATAACTGAAACCTTAATCCAAACACACCCCTAACCCTAATCCCAACTGTAACCCTAACCACACCTCTAACCCAGACACACCCCTAACCCTAATCCCAACACTATTCCCAACCGTAAATGTAATCCAAACCCTAACCCTAAATTTAGCCCCAACCCTAACTGTAGCCTTAACCCTAACCCTAGCCCTAACCCTAGCCCCAACCCTAACCCTAGCCCCAACCCTAACCCTAGCCCTAACCCTAACCCTAGCCCCAACCCTAACCCTAGCCCTAGCCCTAATGGTAAAATGGAAATAAATACATTTTTTTATTTTTTTTATTTTTCCCTAACTAAGGGGGTGATGAAGGGGGGTTTGATTTACTTTTATAGCGGGTTTTTTAGCGGAGTTTTATGATTGGCAGCCGTCACACACTGAAAGAAGCTTTTTATTGCAAAAAATATTTTTTGCATTACCACATTTTGAGAGCTATAATTTTTCCATATTTGAGTCCACAGAGTCATGTGAGGTCTTGTTTTTTGCGGGACGAGTTGACGTTTTTATTGGTAACATGCTCGGGTACGGGAGATTTTTTGATCGCTTTTTATTCCGATTTTTGTGAGGCAGAATGACCAAAAACCAGCTATTCATGAATTTCTTTTGGGGGAGGCGTTTATACCATTTCGCGTTTGGTAAAATTGATAAAGCAGTTTTATTCTTCGGGTCAGTATGATTACAGCGATACCTCATTTCTATCATTTTTTTATGTTTTGGCGCTTTTATACGATAAAAACTATTTTATAGAAAAAAAAATTATTTTGGCATCGCTTTATTCTGAGGACTATAACTTTTTTATTTTTTCACTGATGATGCTGTGTGGTGGCTTGTTTTTTGCGGGACAAGATGACGTTTTCAGTGGTACCATGGTTATTTATATCCGTCTTTTTGATCGCATGTTATTCTACTTTTTGTTTGGCGGTATGAGAATAAAGCGTTGTTTTTTGCCTCGTTTTTTTTTTTTTTTTACGGTGTTCACTGAAGGGGTTAACTAGTGATATAGTTTTATAGGTGGGGTCGTTACGGACGCGGCAATACTAAATATGTGTACTTTTATTGTTTGATTTTTTTAAATTTAGATATAGAAATGTATTTATGGGAATAATATATATATATTTTTTCTTTATTTAGGAATTTTTTTTTATTTTTATTTTTACACATGTGGGAATTTTTTTCTTTACTTTTTTACTTTGTCCCAGGGGGGGACATCACAGACCGGTGATCTGACAGTGTGCACAGCACTCTGTCAGATCACCGATCTCACTTACAGCCGTGCAGGCTTACCAGCACCTGCACGGCACCCGGAAGTAATCCCTGCAGGACCCGCATGCAGCCCCGCGGCCATTTTGGATCCGGGGCCTGCAGGGATAGGAGGTAAGGGACCCTCGCAGCTACATGATCACATCGCGTTGCTCCGGGGGTCTCAGGGAAGCCCGCAGGGAGCCCCCTCCCTGCGCGATGCTTCCCTGTACCGCTGGCTCACCGCGATCATGTTTGATCGTGGTGTGCCGGGGGTTAATGTGCCGGGGGCGGTCCGTGACTGCTCGTGGCACATAGTGCCGGATGTCAGCTGCGATAGGCAGCTGACACCCGGCCGCGGTTGGCCGCACTCCCCCGTGAGCGTGGCCGATCCTGCTGGACGTACTATTCCGTCCTTGGGAATTAGGGCCCACCCCACATGGATGGAATAGTACGTCCAATGGCAGAAAGGGGTTAAGGGTAGCCAGGGCCCCGGGCTGTTCAGACACTGTGGGCCCCCCCGGTCATGTGACGGGGGTCATGTGACGGGGGTCATGTGACGGGGGTCATGTGACGGGGGTCATGTTATACCTGAACCAGATTATTCCAGAAAAATAGATGCTGTGTGAAACTATAACCTGTCAAACATCCATTGATGTAGTCAATTTACCCTTCAGTTAGGAAGAAAAACAAAACAAAAATAAAAACACTTTAAACCATAGTATCGAACAGCCCAATTTTAATCTGTAAACAAGACTGTTGCCAATTTTCGCAAGTTTCTCATCAAAATTGCAATGCAAAACAGTTGAAAAAACATTTATGGTAAGTTCACAATGGGCATTTTTGCAGCCTTTTTTTATGCTAATTTTCAGCTGCTTTTTATAATACTAGCAAAGTCTATGAGATTTCAGAAATCTCATGCACACACATTGGTTTTTTGTGTGATCAGTAGTGTTGAGCGATACCGTCCGATACTTGAAAGTATCGGTATCGGAAAGTATCGGCCGATACCGGCAAAATATCGGATCCAATCCGATACCGATACCCGATACCAATACAAGTCAATGGGACTCATGTATCGGACGGTATTCCTGATGGTTCCCAGGGTCTGAAGGAGAGGAAACTCTCCTTCAGGCCCTGGGAACCATATAAATGTGTAAAAGAAAGAATTAAAATAAAAAATATCGCTATACTCACCTCTCCGACACAGCTGGGACTTCAGCGAGGGAACCGGCAGCGTTGTTTGTTTAAAATTCGCGCTATTACTTGGTTACGTGAATTCCCGGCTTGTGATTGGTCAGGTCGGCCATGTTGCCGGGACGCGGACCAATCACAGCAAGCCGTGACGAAATTACGTCACGGCTTGCTGTGATTGGTCCGCGTCCCGGCAATATGGCCGCCCTGACCAATCACAAGCCGTGACGTCACGGGAGGCTGGACACGCGCTCATTTTAAAATGGGCGCGTGTCCAGCCTCCCGTGACGTCACGGCTTGTGATTGGTTGCGCCGCGGTCAACCAATCACAAGCCGGGAGGCTGGACGCGCTCATTTTAAAATGGGCGCGTGTCCAGCCTCCCGTGACGTCACGGCTTGTGATTGGTTGCGCCGCGGTCAACCAATCACAAGCCGGGAGGCTGGACGCGCTCATTTTAAAATGGGCGCGTGTCCAGCCTCCCGTGACGTCACGGCTTGTGATTGGTCAGGGCGGCCATATTGCCGGGACGCGGACCAATCACAGCAAGCCGTGACGTAATTTCGTCACAGCTTGCTGTGATTGGTCCGCGTCCCGGCAACGTGGCCGACCTGACCAATCACAAGCCGGGAATTCACGTAACCAAGTAATAGCGCGAATTTTAAACAAACAACGCTGCCGGTTCCCTCGCTGAAGTCCCGGCTGCGTCGGACAGGTGAGTATAGCGATATTTTTTATTTTAATTCTCTCTTTTACACATTTTAACATTAATGTTGTTGCGATACCCGATACCCGATACCACAAGAGTATCGGAATCCCGGTATCGGAATTCCGATACAGCAAGTATCGGCCGATACCCGATACTTGCAGCATCGGAATGCTCAACACTAGTGATCAGTAGTTTCTGCTTTGCTGCGTTTTTGGGACATAGAGCATGTCACTTCTTTCAGCGTTTTTGCTGCGTTTTTTCACCCATTGACTTGAATAGGTATTGAAAAAAAAGCAGCAAAAAAGAAGGTATCATTATTTGTTGCTGAAAATCCAAGGACATTAGCATGGACAAAGAAAAAAAAACGCACCAAAAACGCAACAAGAAACACCAAACACCAAAAATGCACCTAAACCTGCGTTTTTGATGCAGCTTCTTTCCTGCCAAGAAGATCAGGTTTTCCTGCAGAAAAAAAACCCAGCAACTGTGTGAACTAACTTACCCTTAAAGTATCACATTTTCATTACAATACAGTCAAAGTAATGACAAAAGTGTCAAATGCGTAACTTACATAAATATTAAATATTACTTATACACGCACATTTCAAAAGCTGCCAGAACCAGAAACTATAGATCAAAGTATCTTCTCAAAAAATGTAAACTCAAGCACAGCACCAATAGTTTCAGGCATATCAGTACAAAATGCTATATGTAAATGTAACCTTCAACCAAGGGGTGTTAATAGAGACTGGTCAACATTAAACACGGGGAAAAGGCGACACTCCAAGAGACCAGTCCTAACCTAGAGGCTGGAGCCAACATGCAAGACAAATAGAAAACACCTCCAGATTAGGCAAAACTTGCCTTTTCTATGTAATAGAATCCATGTTGCTGCACAATGTAAAACTCATTGTTTTCTTATCTCCAGTCAAAAGAAAATTAGATGATGATGTAGGGCATTGAAGCCACAAAGGATGACATTCTGGAATCAGCCTATAATATTTGGGCCTGCTGGATAGACTCCTATCCTGATCCTTTTTTTAAACCCCTCTTTAAATGTATCACCCTGAATGAGATACAGTATATGAAATGACAAGCATAAGCTCTGTCTATATCAAGTTATTTATGAGACAAGCTATAATACAGTACACAAAATATACCAAACACTAGATAGTGTTTGGTATTAGTGAAAGTAATTGACTAAAAGTCTGATGAAAGACAGTATTCAAATATATTATCAGGATGTTTTTCCAAAAGTAAGCATCCCCCTCCATCCTTGTTATTTCTATAATTGGGTAATTTTATGCTTTGAATTTATGTCTCATCAGAATTTAAAACCCTAAATTAGACTTTTTTAAGCCAAAATTAACACATTTCATTTTTTTTCCTGCATTTCTTTGCACTGTATTCATCAATTATTTGGGATACGTCAAGGGTTTTCAAAAGTTTGCATTCAATGCTTAAAAGAGAAAGGTGATTTAACCGTTCTTGGCCCATTTGGCTCCTAAGCTCATTTTTTATTCTTTTGAGTTTTGAAAAAGACCTTTCGCCAGTACAGTTTGACACCATCATACTCAAATATATCCTGAGTATAATTTCAGTGTTACAAAATGTCTGAGTTAAATTATGTTCGTGTAGAAGTAGAAACAAATTCAGTTCAGACAATTGGTTTTTTCCTGTCTTCTTTCTTACAAAGGAGGTGGATAAAAAATTTTGAAAACTGAACTCTGTTTCAGTTACACCTGGCATTAGGTCTTCTGGATATGAACGAACAAGATTGCTTCCAGCTTCTTTAATCTCCGATGGAGAAAAATTTGACAAAAAAAAAAATTTGGAGCAAACATCTGAATATGCTCCAAGACGTTGACTAAGGCCACTCATTAGGTTGTCTATGAGACCTATAAAAACTTCAATTTTGAACTTATCCCTTGGGGTTAAGACACATGCTTCTGAGTTACCATCATCATAGCGCCAATTTCTCTGCCGAAATCGACGTACAGAAGAATTATACATAGTGTTGAGCGATACCGTCCGATACTTGAAAGTATCGGTATCGGAAAGTATCGGCCGATACCGGCAAAGTATCGGATCCAATCCGATACCGATACCCGATACCAATACAAGTCAATGGGACTCAGGTATCGGACGGTATTCCTGATGGTTCCCAGGGTCTGAAGGAGAGGAAACTCTCCTTCAGGCCCTGGGAACCATATTAATGTGTAAAAGAAAGAATTAAAATAAAAAATATCGCTATACTCACCTGTCCGACGCAGCCGAGACCTCAGCGAGGGAACCGGCAGCGTTGTTTGTTTAAAATTCGCGCTTTTACTTGGTTACATGAGGTCCCGGCTTGTGATTGGTCAGGGCGGCCATGTTGCCGGGAAGCGGACCAATCACAGCAAGCCGTGACGAAATTACGTCACGGCTTGCTGTGATTGGTCCGCGTCCCGGCAACATGGCCGCCATTAACCAATCACAAGCCGTGACGTCATGGGAGGCTGGACATGCGCGTATTTTGAAAAGCGCGCGTGTCCAGCCTCCAGTGACGTCCCGGCTTGTGATTGGTTAATGGCGGCCATGTTGCCGGGACGTCACTGGAGGCTGGACACGCGCGCTTTTCAAAATACGCGCATGTCCAGCCTCCCGTGACGTCACGGCTTGTGATTGGTTAATGGCGGCCATGTTGCCGGGACGCGGACCAATCACAGCAAGCCGTGACGTAATTTCGTCACGGCTTGCTGTGATTGGTCCGCGTCCCGGCAACATGGCCGCCCTGACCAATCACAAGCCGTGACGTCATGGGAGGCTGGACACGCGCGCTTTTCAAAATACGCGCATGTCCAGCCTCCCGTGACGTCCCGGCTTGTGATTGGTTAATGGCGGCCATGTTGCCGGGACGTCACTGGAGGCTGGACACGCGCGCTTTTCAAAATACGCGCATGTCCAGCCTCCCGTGACGTCACGGCTTGTGATTGGTTAATGGCGGCCATGTTGCCGGGACGCGGACCAATCACAGCAAGCCGTGACGTAATTTCGTCACGGCATGCTGTGATTGGTCCGCGTCCCGGCAACATGGCCGCCCTGACCAATCACAAGCCGTGACGTCACGGGAGGCTGGACACGCGCGCTTTTCAAAATACGCGCATGTCCAGCCTCCCGTGACGTCCCGGCTTGTGATTGGTTAATGGCGGCCATGTTGCCGGGACGTCACTGGAGGCTGGACATGCGCGCTTTTCAAAATACGCGCATGTCCAGCCTCCCGTGACGTCACGGCTTGTGATTGGTTAATGGCGGCCATGTTGCCGGGACGCGGACCAATCACAGCAAGCCGTGACGTAATTTCGTCACGGCTTGCTGTGATTGGTCCGCGTCCCGGCAACATGGCCGCCCTGACCAATCACAAGCCGGGACTTCACGTAACCAAGTAAAAGCGCGAAATTTAAACAAACAACGCTGCCGGTTCCCTCGCTGAGGTCCCGGCTGCGTCGGACAGGTGAGTATAGCGATATTTTTTATTTTAATTCTCTTTTTTACACATTATTACATTAATGTTGTTGCGATACCCGATACCCGATACCACAAAAGTATCGGATCTCGGTATCGGAAATTCCGATACAGCAAGTATCGGCCGATACCCGATACTTGCAGTATCGGAATGCTCAACACTAATTATACATATTATGGCCACAAATCTTGACAGCCTCATTTTCATATTTCTCAAATTCTTCTCTCAGACTCTTGACAAAGTCTAACAAAGACTGAAGTAAAGCCACAACAGTATTTAAGTTTAAATCTGCCTCTTGTAGGGACAAATTAGTTTTATGAAACCGATCCAAAATTGTATGCCACACCACGAGAATAAAAGTAGAATCAAGTTCACTTAACTTCTCACCCAAAGCCTCAGCCTCATTTTTACATGAACTGAAGTCTGGATCTGTAGTCATGCTGTGTAAAATATCACATATTGGCTGGTAACCTTTGTACAAAGCTAAAACTGCCTCATATCTTGCTGACCACCTTGTGGTAGAAAGCTGTTTCAAAACTGGTAGCCCAAGGGGTTTTAGTTTGTCTACCAGTACTCTCCACCTACCAGTAGATGCTGAAAAAAAGACATAAATTTGTTCCAAAACATTGAAAAATCTGAATATTTCTGGAATACTTTCAGCACAATTTTTCCCTACTAGGTTAAGGGAATGGGCCGCACAGGGAATGAATGTGGCATAAGGAAATACATTCCTGACTTGTGTTTGGACACCATTGTATTTTCCACTCATATTGGCGGCATTATCATAAGACTGGCCACGGCAATCTTTAATATCGATATCGTTTTTTGAAGGAATACCAACAATCAACTCAGCTATTTGTTTGCCAGTGTGACCAATAACAGGAATGAATTGTAAAAATCTTTCAACAGGTCCAGAAGGCAAAACATAACGGACTATAAATGTTAGTTGGTCACAGTTTGAAACATCTGGTGTAGAATCCACATAGAGTGAGTAAAATTTAGCTTTCTTCAATTCCTGCACAATAAGTGATAGGACATTGTTTCCTAAAATCTGTATCAGTTCCTCACAGACAGTAGAAGACAAGTAAGATGTATGCCACCTGCCTTTATTTGCATGTAGTTTTATATGTTCATCTAGGAATTCATCCACACTGGCCATTACTTCCATGAACCCAAGATAATTCCCATTGCGAGAAGAACCAATTGTTTAATTTTTCCCCCTGAAAAGGAAGCCCTCTTTCAGCAAGGAACATTATAACTGAAAGTGATCTCTTTAACACTTTACGCCAGTATAGTTTTTCGCTTTCCATTTACAAAAGCATCTGACTGTCTAACCGACATGTTGTCTGTTGTCTGCTCACTACTGACAGGACAGCTTGCTTGTGGTTCTCACTGCATTCATGTGTAACTAGCCTGTCCTCAACATGTTTCCAGTCATTAAAACCATATGTAAATGCACAATGCTTGCTAGAAAACAGTTTACGTGGAAAGCAGAACAATTTGCCTTGAGATGGTGAATAGCATAGCCAATTTCGTGATGACATTTCATTAGTTTTGGGGTTTACATGTGTGAAGTATTTTTTATTACAGTACCTATGATACTTAGCAGTGGTAAGCACAGCAGAGTTGTGGAAGTCTGCCTCAGAGTTTTGGAAAAAAGTAGCTCCTTTACCAATACAATATTCTTGCATTTCTTTTGAAATTTTTTCACCCCACAGCCCAATATCTGATGAACACTCTGAAACAGCTTCCACTACTTCCTGAGCATGCTCCAGTTCTTCAATTACATTTTCTGGCTCTGCATCAGGTTTTTGGGGCAATATAATTAAAGAATTTGTGTCATCAGATGAGTGAAATTGAGGATATGTAGATTTATCACAGCTGTTGTTATTTTCATCACTTTGACTTGGCCCATCAGATTCTGTAGATTTTCTTTTAAAGAAACTCTGTAACTTTGGAATTTTAGAAACCTCTTCATTTATTTGTTGAGTTCTCTGTCGCTGCTCTTTTCTTTTCTGAGCACCCGATTTTTGTAAAGAATGCATCTAGGGGCATAGGATGATACGGTGTAAGAGAGAGAAATTGAATAATTTAGTAAACTAAAAATGGTTGCTGTGTCAGACTGTGTGTGTGTTTTGTAAAGAACTTACAGTTTGGCTGGTACTTTCAAGAGGAAGCGCACAATGGTATGTACTTGAGTTTACCAGGGGGAGCGATATTACGTCTGAGGGCAATAAAGGAGATCTTCTGTCCAGGTATCACAACCACATACAACACACTTCACACTCCAGCCACAAGGGGGAGCAAAGGTTCTATCTACTAGGCCACTCCTCACAGTTAGGTAAAACTGGTAGTTGGAGGGAAAGTTAGAGAGTTCCTGGCTGGAGACTGAGAGAGAAAGGTCTCCAGACCAAGCTGGCTGGAGGGAGTTCCAGTCAGATCCAGACTGCGGTCTGAGGAAGACGAGGGTCCTCGGAGCTGCGCCTGCCTCACGTGCGGCAGCATCCAAAGGAAGAGATATAGAAGAGAAGTGTATTGCAGTGAGTGAGAAACGAAGGCATAGCAACAAGTGGATATCAGAGAGGAGAGTGGCCGAGGGAAGCTGCATCCTTCTGGTGCACGATCCGGTGGCCAGCATACCAAGGGAGTAAGGAGCTCTATGCTTTACTTCAGAGACTGGCAGGACAGTTAATTCTACGTTGGCTGCCCGACCTTTATACACAGGAGACATGGTGGCAACTTGTGGGGGCCGGGGCGTCTCTAGGATCCCTATAAAAAGCCTCAGGCCATCAGTCATACGTGTTTTGTTCTATCCGACCACCAAATGGAACAGTGAGAAGAGTAATAACAGTGAGGACCTAATTAGAGCTTATGCAAGTGAGGACCTACTGTGTTACTGTGCGCATAGGAAGGCTATTGCATTCCACCTGGACAAGGGGACTCTGGATTTGCCTTCAGACCGGCCGGACTCTGCCTACCCCGTGATCCGGTGCCCTGGACTGAGGACACTGAAGCCTTCAGTAAAGGTAAAGAGACTGCAACCTTGTGTCCTTGTTATTCACTGCGCCTCACACCATTCACCATCTACACTCTGGGAAGCCCTGGGGATACACTTCACTTGTGGGAAGGTATACCATCAAGCTGCCATAACATCACCCCAACGGACCCGTAAGCAGCGTCGGTCACCCTGACCGAATACCACAGGTGGCGTCACAAACACTTCCCCTTTAAAGACCTTTCCCAAAACCATAAGAACTATTCCATGTTACTGGACACCCCTGAGGGCCATGGACCGGGTAAGCCACTGTGACATCCCCCGAACCGAAGGACCCAGTGCTGAGTACCCCATTGCCCTTACGTGGGGGCGATCCATAAGGAGAATCTGCCTCTGTTCTAAGTGACACTACAGGATGCTGGCTTAGGGGACCATGGTCCCAGCTGGAAGAACAAAGATCTGTTCTATTGATGATCGCTGAACCCTCAGCGATGTCTTGAAAAATCCAAGCTGGGACAATCAGGTCACCTGGCCACATACCTCACTGCTCTCGGTCAGCTTCCTAAGCTTGTTGTTACCTACTTTCTGTGTGTGCCACAGATTGGGATAGTCAGCCTTGTAAACTCCTAGGTGACAGCTGCTCTTATCCTGGCGAGCCAGCGCAAGGATGAGACTGTAATTTTGCATCATCTTGGGTTTTTGTTGGGAGTGTTCTATAAGCTTTTGTTTGTTGGTGGTCCTATAAATTATTGCCACACTGTTTTACCCTTACCCTGTGTTGTCTGAGTAGTGTTCTGCCCCCGGGAAAAAAGAGTGGGCTTTCGGTGGAATAAGCCCTGGTCCTTGCGGTCTTACTAAAGACAGCCGGGCCAGCGAACGAGAGCACCCACTGACTCCCTTGTCTCCATAGGGGGACATTATACAGGTTGGGATCTACTGTGGGGATTATTGTCCACTGTGGGAGCTAATGAGGGGGACATCACAAAGTTTGGGAATACAGTGGAGGCCATTATACAGTGTAAGGTATACTGTGGGGAACATTATAAAGTGTTGGGACAACGGTGGAGGTTATTATACAGTGTGAGGGCTAATGTGGACAACATTATACTGGGTTTTGGGAGAGCAGTGGGAGCATCATACTGTGCACAGAGGAGCTGTAGGCCCATAATACTGTTTATAAAGCAACGGTACATTGGGGGACTCAGGGGACATTATTAAATGTTAAAGAAGCCCTCCCATCAAAGTTTGTATCCACTTACAACCACTCATCTTGCCTTTATACCCAGCTAATTCTTCTATTTTTCTGCTCTGTGTAGAAACAGGAAGTCTCTTTCCCTTTCATTTATCATTCCCCTCTTCAGCTTCTGATCCAGCTGCTCCCTCCTCCCCCCACCAAGGACTTTTGTAGTGACTTTTGAAACTCTATGTTTCTACATAGAGCTTAGAAGAATTCAGCTAATCTGTTTTTAATCGTATAATGTCATAGACTTAATGGAGAAGAGAAGAATTAACTGGGTAGAAGGAAAAATGAGGAATTGTAAGTACACAGTGCTACTGTATATGATGATTGCAGAGCATTAAGAGGATAAAAATTTTCATGTGCTTGCTTTTTAAAGTGGGAAATTAAGAGGCATTGTTATAGGGGCACTCAGAGTATTGTGACTGTCAAAGATGCACGGAACCAATTATTACTTTCTAGAGGCAAAATGCGGACGCTGTTTTCTAGGGCATTTGCACAGGGCATTAACATTTTGCAATTTATTATGGGGCAATTTTACCATCTAGATGTCACGGCTGTGTCAGATGCTGCAGACAGTTGCTCCGCATTTGGCTACAGAAGGTCTCTGCGTTTGGCATTGCAGACACCTTCTTAATCCTTAATCCAGAGCTCTCCACAGTTCTGCACCACCTTATATCTCCTCTCTCATCTCTGTCTATCACCCTACACGTGCCCTCCGTTCTACAAATGACCTAAGACTAACATCCCCCGTAATCCAAACCTCACACCTCCATCTCCAAGACTTCTCTCATACTGCACCAGCTCTCTGGAATGCACTTCCCCAGACGATCAGACTGATACCTAGCCCCGACCTATTCAAGCGCGCTTTAAAAACCCATCTCTTCAAACAAGCCTACCACATCAACTACTCAGTAAACTAACTTTGCCCTGTTCCCTCCTTCCAAATATTACTCTGAATCTGCACGCTACTATTCATCTGTCTCCACACCCTCCATACACATGATAACTGCACTTGATACTTGACTATTGCACTTAAACACACGGGCTGATGACCGGTTCATGCAGCTTTATATGAAAATCCCTATTTATTATAATTGCCAGACCTGAAATAACAAGCACTTTTCACCTATTGTGTCCCCCCATTTCCTTGTAGATTGTAAGCTTGCGAGCAGAGACCTCACCCCTAATGTCACTGTTTAAATTGTCTTAACTTGTATTGAATTTATTGTCTGTACATGTCCCCACTTAATTGTAAAGTGCTGCGGAATATGTTGGCGATATATAAATAAAAATTATTATTATTATTATTATTATTAATCCTTCTGAATTTTGGACCCAGTGGCTATCTCCCTATAGCTCTAATTGACACACCTGGACCTGGGTGTTTATAGACTTCCAGTCTGCTTCAGGGAGTCATTGGTAATATCCACCTTTTCCCCTTGTGAAGGCTTGGAGCTATAGCAGTTGGCTTACTATCTCTCCATGTGCTGTTGGAGGATGTTTAGTGTTATAACTCTGGAGTCTGCTCAAGTTAAATTGCTTCCCCTTGTTTGTCTCCCTTCTTGTCTTTAATGTTCAGTGGGGACTGACCAGTGCTCATCCTCCACTTCCCTATTCAGGGCCTAGCTCTAGGGATATACAGGGCTTAGGTTCCTGCTCGGCGATTGGTGTGGAACCAATATCGGGACTTTAGGGGAGGCAGTGCGCTATTAGATCTATCTAGGAGTCTCCTTCCCCTCTTCCCCTCGTGTTGCACTTAGTTTTCCCACAGTGTGCGTGACACTAGAGCATAGAAAGGAGGCATTATTAATATGTAAGGGGCACAGTGGTGGGCATTATTATGTGGGGCAGTAACAGGAGCACTTTTATTGTGCCAAACTGTAGGTGCACTAATAGGGACACATTCGGCAGATACTGCTCAGCATTGGGGTATCAGTAGGATGAGACAGGCGTTAATACAGATTGGAAATAGATGGGGAGTAACAGGGCGATCATCTCCTGAGGTTCCCCTATACCCACAATGAGGGTGTGCCACAATAGTTGTAATTAGTTTTGCTGGTTAGGGGACCACCCTTAGCTGAACTCCTAGCTACACCTCTGGTTTTTATATGTTCCCATTGCTTAGTTCAGAAGCCATTCAGATGCAGATATCTGAAAAAAAGTACATTCTATTTGTTGTACAGTACTTTTCAATGCTATTTTTGACACTGAATCCTGAAATTTTTTTCAGCTTGGTAACATAATTCTTATTTATGGGTCATATATAGGAGTTTATGTGTTGCGCTCTACATGTCAGGTGATTTCAAAGGGGTTGTCTACTACTGTACAGCCACTTACTAATGGCCATAGGGTGCTTCATGAATTAAAAAATAATCTATACTTACCTCCACCATTGAGGCATTTCTGCTCACAGCCCTGTGTCCTCCAGGGATCTCCTGGCTAACAGTGTCAAGTGCCACTGCAGCCAATCAATAGCTGCTGATCCTCTGAGCAGAAGTAACATTTTACTGGTTAGTGAAAGTCATTATAGAACATTAAATTAAGGCTGGGGTCACACTTGCGAGTGCAATGCGAGAAACTCTCGTGAGTCTCCCGCCTCAATACAAGGCACTGCCGCCGGCACTCAGGACCGGAGCGTTCAGCTGCATAGAAATACATGCAGTCGCACACTCGAGTCCCCAGTGTCGGCGGCAGTGCCTTGTATTGAGGCGAGTTTCTCGCATTGCACTCGCAAGTGTGACCCCGGCCTAATTCTTCTTGGGTACTAAAAGTCACTAAGCTTTGCATCTCATCTCTAAAAGCTGTGCTGTTAGTATTATCCACACTTCTGTGTGAAGAGATCCACCTTGGAAGGAATTTGACCTGCTTTGTAAAGGTCAACTCAAACTTTCCAACAAAAATGACTCATATTCCTCTGCTTCCAATGCTTAAGTTGGAAAGGAAAATATGTGACCTGTTTAAACAATACAATCATTTGCTTCATGTCTTGTTATTGCTATTGAAAGGACAATATTGTTACTAAGCTGAATATGGAGATAAGCAGGTGCCTTAGCTGAAGGGTCCGATACAGAAACAAAGTTTGTGAAATGTTACACAAGGCACGCGGCACAGCCATGAAGAAGGCACAAGAAGTAGGGTATGGGTAAATGCACACGTAGCACATACTTACAGGGGCTTTCCATCTATCGTATCCATCTATCGTATCTATCTATCTATCGATATATATATCTATTATCTACCGATATATCTATCTATCTATAAATATATCTATATATCTATCGATATATCGATAGATAGCTAGATAGATATATCAATAGATAGATAATAGATAGATAGATAATAGATACGAATGATAGATATGAGTCGTCGGTCAGGGCAGTGGGGTACTCGGTACCGGGTCCAGTCGCAATTAAAGAGGTGGTCATGGTGGCAGCAACACGGTCCATGGCCCTGGGCGCCCAAGTAAAAGGGTCGGTCTTTAAAGGGGTCGTGGAAATAGTGAAAGTTCCTGACGCCACCTGTGGTTCTCGGTCAGAGGTGACCGACGCTGCTTAAAGTGGTCCTCTGGGGGTGATGGTGTTGCAGCAAAGATGGTGTCACTTCCCACAGGTGAAGCGGTGTCCCAGGGCTCCCGGTGTATTTGGCAGGGATGGTGAATGCCGGCAAATAAATGGAGGACACAGGGTTGCAGTCTTTACCTGGTTTACTAATGTTAAGCAGCCTTAGTCCAGGGTACCGGCAAGAGGTGTGGATGGAGTCCAGGCAGCCTGAAGACAAGTGTAAATCCACTTAACAGGTCAGTTTGGGAGGCTTCCACTATGTTCTGGTCTGTAGTCCCTTGCTGCCTGTAGCTGTTTAACAAGGTCCTCTTTCTTACCCTGTCCAGGGACAATGCCTGCATGGAAGGCAACTTGAGCCGTCTCTTTGTCCACAGTGACTCCGGACTCTGATTGCTGCTGTGCCTCAGGTATTATGTGGTCAAGTCCCTTTTAGTTTACTGCCCTCCGGTTCTGCCGTGGAACTTGTAGTTTCTCACGACCTCGGGCTCCCGGTGCCCAGTTTCTGTGCTCAGCTTAGAGAGGCTCAGTCACAGCCCTTCTCTAACTCCTAAGTGATTCTGTGCTCCTTCACTGTTTTGCTACCAACTGTCAACTGCCCAGCAACTGCCTAGCAACTGACTCCTCCTCCCAACCAGAGAGAGCAGCTCCCCTCATGTCGGGTGTAGAGCTCCCCTGTTGTGATTCGGTTCGTGGGCTCCCCCGGTGGTCTCTTGTGGTACTGGTGTCCTGCAAGCTTTGCCTTCTCAGTTCACCTGTTCCTATCAGGATGTGGGAGTATCCTATTTAACCTTGCTCCTCAGTCATTCTAATGCTGGCCATCAATGTATCCAGAGTGATTCTGTTGCATGTTCCTGCTCCCAGTTTTCTGCTCAGCTAAGTTGGACACTTTAGTCCTTAAGTCTATTTTTGTATGTTTTGTCCAGTTTGCACTTATGTGAATCTCTGCAGCTGGAAGCTCTTGTTGGGCTGAAATTACCACTCCAGTGGCATGAGTTGTCACATGAGTTAAGGTAATTTCAGGATGGTGTTTTGAAGGGTTTTGCAGCTGACCGCGAAGTCCTCTGTTGTATCTTTCTGCTATTTAGTTAGCGGGGCCTCTCTGTGCTAAATCTGCTTTCATACTACGTGTGTCTTTTCATCTGCTCTCACCGTTATTATATGTGGGGGGCTGCTATCTCCTGTGGGGACATTCTCTGGAGGCAAGCCAGGACTGTGTTTTCTTCTACCAGGGGTAGTTAGTTCTCCGGCTGGCGCGCGGCATCTAGAGACAACGCAGGAATGCCCCCTGGCTACTTCTAGTGTGGTGTGTAGGTTTAGCATCGCGGTCAGCTCTAGTTTCCATCACCCGAGAGCTTGTCCGTTTATTCTATGCTTCTGATGTTTCCTTGCCATTGGAAACCATAACAGTATGGCCAGCCCCCCACATATAATAACGGTGAGAGCAGATGAAAAGACACACGTAGTATGAAAGCAGATTTAGCACAGAGAGGCCCGCTAACTAAATAGCAGAAAGATACAACAGAGGACTTCGGATTGTCCTGGAGTGGATACCATGGTGGATAGGTTGCATCGTATTTGGGGGCAGATGGTGGACAATTTGGAGTTGTCCCAGGAGAAGACTCAACGTTTTGCTAATCGCCATCGTCGTGTTGGTCCTCGTCTTCGTGTTGGGGACTTGGTGTGGTTGTCCTCCCGTTTTGTCCCTATGAGGGTCTCTTCTCCTAAGTTTAAGCCTCGGTTCATCGGTCCTTATAAGATTTTGGAAATTCTTAACCCTGTGTCTTTTCGTTTGGACCTCCCAGCATCCTTTGCTATCCATAATGTCTTCCATCGGTCATTATTGCGGAGGTATGAGGTACCACTTGTGCCTTCTGTTGAGCCTCCTGCTCCTGTGCTGGTTGAGGGTGAATTGGAGTACGTGGTGGAGAAAATCTTGGACTCCCATGTTTCCAGACGGAGACTTCAATATTTGGTGAAATGGAAGGGCTACGGTCAAGAGGATAATTCTTGGGTTACAGCTTCTGATGTTCATGCTTCTGATTTGGTCCGTGCCTTTTATAGGGCTCATCCAGATCGCCCTGGTGGTTCTTGTGAGGGTTCGGTGCCCCCTCCTTAAGGGGGGGGTACTGTTGTGATTCGGTTCGTGGGCTCCCCCGGTGGTCTCTTGTGGTACTGGTGTCCTGCAAGCTTTGCCTTCTCAGTTCACCTGTTCCTATCAGGATGTGGGAGTATCCTATTTAACCTTGCTCCTCAGTCATTCTAATGCTGGCCATCAATGTATCCAGAGTGATTCTGTTGCATGTTCCTGCTCCCAGTTTTCTGCTCAGCTAAGTTGGACACTTTAGTCCTTAAGTCTATTTTTGTATGTTTTGTCCAGTTTGCACTTATGTGAATCTCTGCAGCTGGAAGCTCTTGTTGGGCTGAAATTACCACTCCAGTGGCATGAGTTATCACATGAGTTAAGGTAATTTCAGGATGGTGTTTTGAAGGGTTTTGCAGCTGACCGCGAAGTCCTCTGTTGTATCTTTCTGCTATTTAGTTAGCGGGCCTCTCTGTGCTAAATCTGCTTTCATACTACGTGTGTCTTTTCATCTGCTCTCACCGTTATTATATGTGGGGGGCTGCTATCTCCTGTGGGGACATTCTCTGGAGGCAAGCCAGGACTGTGTTTTCTTCTACCAGGGGTAGTTAGTTCTCCGGCTGGCGCGCGGCATCTAGAGACAACGCAGGAATGCCCCCTGGCTACTTCTAGTGTGGTGTGTAGGTTTAGCATCGCGGTCAGCTCTAGTTTCCATCACCCGAGAGCTTGTCCGTTTATTCTATGCTTCTGATGTTTCCTTGCCATTGGAAACCATAACACTCCCCCTTCTGGCCTGGAGTCAGAATGTGTTGCATATAAGGTTACCTGCCAAGGGGATTCCTCCTGTCTCCAGGCATGGCATTACCCTCCCCGAGAGGAAGGCAATACCACTGTGGTACTTGAACTCCTGGGGTGCCAAAGATACAATAGATGGATACGATAGATGGATACTATAGATAGATAGATAGATGGATACGATAGATACGATAGATAGATAGATAGATAGATAGATAGATACGATAGATATGATAGATACGATAGATAGATACGATAGATATGATAGACACGATAGATATGATAGATACGATAGATATGATAGATAGATAATACCAAGCCCGATGTTTAGTAATAAACATAATAAAATGTTAATAAAGAGTTAGGCCGGGATCACACATGCGAGAAACTCGGACGAGTCTCACATCTTAATATTTCTATGCAGCCACCACCGCTCCCGGTATTAAGATGCGAGACTTGTCCGAGTTTCTCGCATATGCGATCCCGGACTTAAATAAAGACACACACACACGAAATCTGCGTTAGGCCGGGGTCACACTTGCAAGAAACTCACACGAGTCTCTTGCCTCAATTACTGGCACTGCCGCCGAAACTCGGGATTGAAGTGTGCGGTTGCATGTATTTCTATACAGCTAAATGCTCCGGTCCCGAGTGCCGGTGGCAGTGCCGGGTATTGAGGCAAAGAGACTCGTGTGAGTTTCTCGCAAGTCTGCCTGCAGCCTTAAACGCAATATCTGTTTAATTTAAAAAAAAAAATTGTGCAAAAAATGGCGTGGGCTCCCACGCAATTTTCTGCGCCAGAGAGGGAAAGCCAGAGACTGAGGGACTGATATTTGTAGCCTGGGAAGTGGTTAATACCCATGGAGCTTCCCAGGCTATGAATATCAGCCCGCAGCTATATATTTAGACTTTACTGGCTTTAAAAATAGGGGGACGTGGGGTCACCCTATAATTTTTAGCCAGAAAGGCTATGCAGACAGCTGCGGAATGATATTCATAGCCTAGAGAGTGGCCATGGATATTGCCCCCCAGCTACAAATACCAGCTCCCAGCCACCCCAGAAAGGGCACATTTGTAAGATGCACCAATTCCGGCGCTTAGCCTCTCTCTTCCCACTGCCCTGTAGCGGTGGCATTAAGCCGGCTTAGTAATGGAGAGACGTCAATAAGATACCTACCATTACTAATCCTATAGTTGTGAAAGGGTTAATAAAACACACACACATGCAGAATAAAGTATTTTAATGAAATAAAACCACACAGTTTTGATATCTTTATTGTACGCTCATTCCTGCAATGCCCTCATTCTCCTGGAAAAAAATAAAAAATAATAAACCAACAGTATACTCCCTGTGTCTGACATAGTCCATTTAATAACGAGTGTCCCACGACGAGTCCAGCTCTAATACATCTGGATGCCTGACATCCTGACATAGCAGAGCTTGTAGATGCCCGCCAGAGATAACTCTTCAGTAGTGTTGAGCATTCCGATACCGCAAGTATCGGGTATCGGCCGATATTTGCTGTATCGGAATTCCGATACCGAGATCCGATACTTTTGTGATATCGGGAATCGGTATCGGGATCGATATTAATGTGTAAAGTAAAGAATAAAAATAAAAAATATTGATATACTCACCTCTCTGACGCAGCCTGGACCTTACCGATGTAACCGGCAGCTTCCGTTCCTAAGAATGAGCGCTTGAAAGACCTTAGTTGACGTCGCGGCTTGTGATTGGTCGCGTGGCAGTCACGTGACCGCTCACGCGACCAATCACAGGCCGCGACGTCATCTAAGGTCTTTCAAGCGCTCATTCTTAGGAACGGAAGCTGCCGGTTACATCAGTCTTCACCTTCCACATCTTCTCCAGTTCTCCTTTGAGGCCCTGGTATTTCTCCAGCTTCTCATATTCCTTCTTTCTGATGTTGCTGTCATTTGGCACTGCCACATCTATTATCATTGCTGTCTTCTGATCCTTGTCTACTGTCACAATGTCTGGTTGATCAGCAAAACACCTGCTTATCTGTCTGGATCTTGAAGTTCCACAGGATTTTAGCCCTTTCATTCTCCACCACTTTTTCTGAGGTCTCCCACTTGGACTTCGGGGGGCTTAACTCATATGCTGTGCAGATGTTCCTGTATACAATTCCCGCTACTTGGTTGTGGTGTTCGGCATATGATGTTCCTGCTTGCATTTTTCCTCCTGCCACTATGTGTTGGACTGTTTCTGAGGTTTCCTTGCATAGTCTGCACCTTGGGTCTTGTCTTGTGTTGTAGATTCCTGCTTCTATGGATCTGGTATTTAGTGCTTGTGCTTGTGAGGCTATGATTAGTGCCTCTGTGCTGTCTCGGAGTCCTGCTTTCTCCAGCCATTGGTAGGATATATATATATGCATACAGCTCTGGCAAAAATTAACAGACCACTGCAAAATTTTCAGTTTGGCTTATTTTTCTCTTTATAGGTATATTTTTGATTAAAATGTAAATTGTTCTCTTATTCTATAAACTACTGATAACATGTCTCCAAAGTTCCAAGCAATAAATTTTGTATTTATTTTCAGAATTGGAGAAATGGTCAAGATAACAAAAATATGCATTGCTTGCAGACCTCAAATAATGCAAAAGAAAAAAAACAAGTTCATAATCATTAGAAACAACAATACTAATGGTTTAACTCAGGAAGAGTTCAGAAATCAATATTTTGAGGAATAATCATGATTTTTAATCATAGCTTTCATTCGTCTTGGCAAGCTTTCCACCAGTCTTTCACACTGCTTTTGGGTGACCTTATGCCACTCCTTGTACAAAAATTTAAGCAGTTCTTCTTTGATTGATGGCTTGTAATTATCCATCTTCCTCTTGATTACATTCCAGAGGTTTTTAATGGGGTTCAGATCCAGAGATTGGGCTGGCCATGACAGGAATTTGATGTGCTGGTCCTTCATCCACACCTTGATTGACCAAGCTGTGTGGCATGGTGCATTGTCCTGCTGGAAAAACCAGTCCTCAGAGTTGGGGAACATTGCCTGAGCAGAAGGAATCAACTGTTTTTCCAGGATAACCTTGTATGTGGCTTGATTCATATGTCCTTTGCAAAGAACAATCTGTCCAATTCCAATTTTCAGAAAATAAATGCAAAATGTATTGCCTGGAACTTTGGAGACATGTTATCAGTAGTTTCTAGAATAAAAAAACAATTTATATTTTACTCAAATATACCTATAAAGAGAAAAATCAGACAAACTGAACATTTTGCAGTGTTCTCTTAATTTTTGCCAGAGGTGTATATAAAATATATATATATATATAAAGCGGAGTGTATGTATGTGTGTGTGTGTATGTATCAAGCCTCGCCAACTCCACATAGCCCCACCCACTCCTCATAGCCACACTCACTCCACACTCAAAGCCCCATCCACACGGCCCACGTTCCCACGTTATTAGCGCACACAGGCAAAGACACATTCACCTCGAAAGCAATTTGGGAGATTGCTGACTAGCGCTCTATATATCATCTGAATTTATACAACGGTGTTTCCAGGACAGTGGGACGCAACACCACAACTTACAGATGAGTATCAATGATGGTGGTGGGCGAATATCTCGATGTCGGCAGGGATGATTGTGTCCATGCATGATATGCACTGATGACTAAGAGGGCTCTTTGCCTGTTGGCTATGAGAGATGATTTATTTTGCACTATGCACTTTAACATCAGTGGCATTATTTACTTATATATCCTGAATATCTGATTGTGGTCACTGGCACTGTGTATTGAAATTGTTTACTAGCGCAGTATTTACTTTTCGTTTCCATACAGTTGTGTTTCCTGGGTATTAGGAGGTCACACCGCAACCAGCATTTGACTAATATCGCTAGTAGTGCCATAGCATTCTGTGGCTGGTAGGTATGATTGTGTCCTTGTACTATGAGCATGGATGTCTATAGGGCCCTTTTTCTCCAGCTATAGGAGACTACCCGCATCGCACCATGCACTTTAATATTGTGGTATGCCTCATTCATTAACTTCCATATCATGGAAACTATGTATGGTTCTAGTTGGACAATATGAGATTCATTGCATCCTGTTAACCCTTTTTTGTATGGGCATACTCTGTTTTGTTTGCAGATGCCCAGTATATGATTTATTGTAATCATGTTTTTGCTTTGTTACAATTTTTGTTTTTCTTTTTCTATTTTTGTTCTATTCTCTTTTGGGTGCCAGGGTGTATTGGGACATTTTTTCTATCTTTCTATCCCCATTGTAGGGACTTTTGAGGGATCCTAGGGTCAGTCGACGCTGAGTGGGGGCGCCAACCATTTTAAATTAGGGTGCCAACCTCCACTGCCAGGCAGTTTTGTCCTATATGGATTTTTTTAGGTCACATCAGGATTCCTGCATTGTAGGGATTCTTAGGGATTCTGAGGGTGAGCCGATGTGGAGTGGGGCACCAATCGTTCAATTAGGGTGCCTACCCCCACTACTAGGTAGGGCGAAGTATAGCGACCCCCTAGGACCTAACAGGTACATAACTTGTTTTTATTGTTTATGAAAAGAAATCTTTTTTTGAACTGGTTTGTAATAAAAGTTATATTTTAAGGATCCCTTGTTTTTTCTAGGTTTTGTAGTGTTTTCTAGGGTTCTACCATATTTTTTTTGTGGTTTACACCTCGAAAGCCACCCTGCAAAACTCACCGGCTGTGACTTCCCAGCAGCTGCGAGCTACAATCAGGGCCACCACCTTCAGAGTATCAGTGCACGGCAGGCACAGGCCACATCTAGATCTAGAATGGAGTTGCTCCTGTGAGGCATGACATCAAGGGAAAGGGAGGTTCCTCATAGATTACTCCGCTGTGCTCATAACAGGAAGTTACTGTGCACGTGAGGGGAAGAGAGAAGTGAGGTGAAAATGACAGGAGTGAGGGGAAAATAGTGGAGTAAAGGGAAAATAAGAGGTATGAGGTGAAAATCAGAAGTGTAAAGTGAAAATGAAGAGGTTTGAGTGGAAAATGAGATGAGTGAGGGGAAAATAGTGGAGTGATTGGAAAATGACAGGTGTGAGGGGGAAAAATGAGAGGAGTGAGGGGAAAAATGAGAGGCGTGAGGAGGTAAATGAGAGGAGTGAGGGGAAAATGAGAGATATGAGGGGGGAAATGACAGATTTGAGGGGGAAAATGAGAGGTGTGATGGGAAAATGAAAGAATTGAGGCTGCTGCAGTATGAGGCTATGATAGAGAAGAGTGAGGTGCTGAAGGTGGAGGCTGTGTATAAGGCCACATTCACACGTTCAGTATTTGGTCAGTATTTTACCTCAGTATTTATAAGCCAAAACCATGAGTGGGAGAAAAATACAGAAGTGGTGACTAGGGTTGAGCGACTTTCATTTTTTTAAGATCGAGTAGGGTTTTGGGAAACCCGATTTTGTCCAGAGTCGAGTCGAGTGCAGTCGGCCGATTATCGCTAAAAGTCGGGGATCGACCGAAACACGAAACCCAATGCAAGTCAATGGGGAAGCATAGTCGGCAGTGAGTGGAGGCCAGGAAAACACCTACAGTGCCCATTTTAATGCCAAAAACATCCATTCTTGTTTCTGAAGCTTGCCAATCTTAATTAACTGTATAATAATAGTTGGGCATTGGGGGAAAGTTGTGGGGGGAGTAGGGCTGGCTCAAGTTTTTCATGGGCCCAGGAAATGCGGACTACGTCACGGCGGTGTTGCAGGGAAAGGTAAGTATTTAAAAGTTGCAAGTGCTGTGATCCTGAGCAAGCAGGGGGGGGCCCACTCGTTCGCATTGCCACTGGCACAGGGCCCCTCAAAGTACGGCGGTGTGTTTGCATGGCGGGGGCGCCTCCCACCAGCAGCGACACTTTTGCGTACTCTGAGGGGCCCTGTGCCAGTGACGTCGCCAACGAGTATGCCCCCCCACCTGATGAAGGTACCTGCACTTTCATCTGCACCTTCCTCTTTGTCCCTGTGTAAGGTGGTATAACATGCGGGAAGGGGAACCTTACTTTCAGCAGGGACAGATTCTGGCTGTGTAGAGTACAAGGGGAATGTAGTGGTCTAGGTCAATGTACCAGCAGACTCATTTAGCAGTGGCTGGGCAATGGGCAGGATGAGGAGGAAACAGATATAGGGCCAAAGAATAAAGTAGGCTACATGCAGTTCAAAATTGGTAACAGGACTAAACAGGCGGCATTGCTTTGTTCAGTGGAGTAGCAAACCCAAGAGCAGCAGACACTGTTTCAAGGGCCTAACCACACTAGTAGGCCAAATGCAGTTTAATATCTGATAGTATAGGGCGAAAGCCAGAATGTGGAAGCTCAGCTTTGTTCAGTTGAGGACAACACCAGGGAGGGGCAGACACCTTTAGTAGGCCGGAAAAGCCTATTGCATTTTTTAAAATGGTAATTTGGAGCAGAAGGTTGAAGCTCAGCTTTATTTAGTTGAGGGCAACACCAGGGAGGGGCAGAAGCCGTTAGTAGGCCCTAACCACCATTTTTTTTTTTAAAACCACTTAATGAGAGCCGGAAGGTTGAAGCTCAGCTTTATTTAGTTGAGGACAACACCAGGGAGGGGCAGAAGCCGTTAGTAGGCCCTAACCACCATTTTTTTTTTTAAAACCACTTAATGAGAGCCGGAAGGTTGAAGCTCAGCTTTATTTAGTTGAGGACAACACCAGGCAGGGGCACACAGACAGACACCTTTAGTAGGCCGGAAAAGCCTATTGCATTTTTTAAAATGGTAATTTGGAGCAGAAGGTTGAAGCTCAGCTTTATTTAGTTGAGGACAACACCAGGCAGGGGCACACAGACAGACACCTTTAGTAGGCCGGAAAAGCCTATTGCATTTTTCAAAATGGTAATTTGGAGCAGAAGGTTGAAGCTCAGCTTTATTTAGTTGAGGGCAACACCAGGCAGGGGCACACAGACAGACACCTTTAGTAGGCCGGAAAAGCCTATTGCATTTTTCAAAATGGTAATTTGGAGCAGAAGGTTGAAGCTCAGCTTTATTTAGTTGAGGGCAACACCAGGGAGGGGCAGAAGCCGTTAGTAGGCCCTAACCACCATTTTTTTTTTTTAAAACCACTTAATGAGAGCCGGAAGGTTGAAGCTCAGCTTTATTTAGTTGAGGACAACACCAGGCAGGGGCACACAGACAGACACCTTTAGTAGGCCGGAAAAGCCTATTGCATTTTTCAAAATGGTAATTTGGAGCAGAAGGTTGAAGCTCAGCTTTATTTAGTTGAGGGCAACACCAGGCAGGGGCACACAGACAGACACCTTTAGTAGGCCGGAAAAGCCTATTGCATTTTTTAAAATGGTAATTTGGAGCAGAAGGTTGAAGCTCAGCTTTATTTAGTTGAGGACAACACCAGGCAGGGGCACACAGACAGACACCTTTAGTAGGCCGGAAAAGCCTATTGCATTTTTCAAAATGGTAATTTGGAGCAGAAGGTTGAAGCTCAGCTTTATTTAGTTGAGGGCAACACCAGGGAGGGGCAGAAGCCGTTAGTAGGCCCTAACCAAAGTTGAAGGCCAAATGCAGTTTAATTTCTGATACTATAGGCCGAAAGCCAGAAGGTGGAAGCTCCGATTTAGACAGTGGAGGACAATTTGAATTAGGGACTGCAGACAGACTTAGTAGGCTGTCCCCTGTGGACCATGCATCCACCACATTAACCCATTGCGCCGTAATGGACACGTAATCTTCCGTGGCCATGCCTACAGGTCCATGCGTCTGTTGTCAGGTGCACCTTTGTACTCACAGATTGCCAGAGTGCATGGACAATGCGGTCTTCTACATGCTGGTGGAGGGTTGGGATGGCTTTTCTCGCAAAAGAAGTGTCGACTGGTTAGCTTGTAGCGTGGTACAGCGTAGTCCATCATGGCCTTATTAATAGTAAATAAAATATATAACTAGGCTCTATGAACTTTTAAATAGGTTCCAGGGGTACACGGGCAGCATTGGTGTGGTCAGTGGAGGAGTATTGCAAGTAGGGGCTGCAGACAGGCTATCAAAGGCCTAAAATAACAAACAGTAGGCAGTCATGGCAGTTTTACATCGGTTACATGGATACACAGGCAGGCACTCCAGGCAGCATTGTGGTCAGTGGAGGAGTATTGCAAGTAGGGGCCGCAGACAGGCTATCAAAGGCCTAAAATAACAAACAATAGGCTCATTGCAGTTTTACAGCGGTTACATGGATAGACGGGCAGGCAGCTTGGTGGTGAGTGGAGGAGTATTTAAAGTAGGGACCGCAGACAGGCTATCAAAGGCCTAACATAACAAACAATAGGCTCATGGCAGTTTTACAGCGGTTACATGGATACACGGGCAGGCAGCTTGGTGGTGGTGAGTGGAGGAGTATTTAAAGTAGGGACCGCAGACAGGCTATCAAAGGCCTAAAATAACAAACAATAGGCTTATGGCAGTTTTACAGCGGTTACATGGATACACGGGCAGGCAGCTTGGTGGTGAGTGGAGGAGTATTTAAAGTAGGGACCGCAGACAGGCTATCAAAGGCCTAAAATAACAAACAATAGGCTCATGGCAGCTTTACAGCGGTTACATGGATACACAGGCAGCTTGGTGGTGAGTGGAGGTGTATTTAAAGTAGGGACCGCAGACAGGCTATCAAAGGCCTAACATAACAAACAATAGGCTCATGGCAGTTTTACAGCGGTTACATGGATACACGGGCAGGCAACTTGGTGGTGGTGAGTGGAGGAGTATTTAAAGTAGGGACCGCAGACAGGCTATCAAAGGCCTAAAATAACAAACAATAGGCTCATGGCAGTTTTACAGCGGTTACATGGATACACGGGCAGGCAGCTTGGTGGTGGTGAGTGGAGGAGTATTTAAAGTAGGGACCGCAGACAGGCTATCAAAGGCCTAAAATAACAAACAATAGGCTTATGGCAGTTTTACAGCGGTTACATGGATACACGGGCAGGCAGCTTGGTGGTCAGTGGAGGAGTATTTAAAGTAGGGACCGCAGACAGGCTATCAAAGGCCTAAAATAACAAACAATAGGCTTATGGCAGTTTTACAGCGGTTACATGGATACACGGGCAGGCAGCTTGGTGGTCAGTGGAGGAGTATTTAAAGTAGGGACCGCAGACAGGCTATCAAAGGCCTAAAATAACAAACAATAGGCTTATGGCAGTTTTACAGCGGTTACATGGATACACGGGCAGGCAGCTTGGTGGTGAGTGGAGGAGTATTTAAAGTAGGGACCGCAGACAGGCTATCAAAGGCCTAACATAACAAACAATAGGCTCATGGCAGTTTTACAGCGGTTACATGGATACACGGGCAGGCAACTTGGTGGTGGTGAGTGGAGGAGTATTTAAAGTAGGGACCGCAGACAGGCTATCAAAGGCCTAAAATAACAAACAATAGGCTCATGGCAGTTTTACAGCGGTTACATGGATACACGGGCAGGCAGCTTGGTGGTGGTGAGTGGAGGAGTATTTAAAGTAGGGACCGCAGACAGGCTATCAAAGGCCTAAAATAACAAACAATAGGCTTATGGCAGTTTTACAGCGGTTACATGGATACACGGGCAGGCAGCTTGGTGGTGAGTGGAGGAGTATTTAAAGTAGGGACCGCAGACAGGCTATCAAAGGCCTAACATAACAAACAATAGGCTCATGGCAGTTTTACAGCGGTTACATGGATACACGGGCAGGCAGCTTGGTGGTGGTGAGTGGAGGAGTATTTAAAGTAGGGACCGCAGACAGGCTATCAAAGGCCTAAAATAACAAACAATAGGCTTATGGCAGTTTTACAGCGGTTACATGGATACACGGGCAGCTTGGTGGTCAGTGGAGGAGTATTTAAAGTAGGGACCGCAGACAGGCTATCAAAGGCCTAAAATAACAAACAATAGGCTCATGGCAGCTTTACAGCGGTTACATGGATACACGGGCAGGCAGCTTGGTGGTCAGTGGAGGAGTATTTAAAGTAGGGACCGCAGACAGGCTATCAAAGGCCTAAAATAACAAACAATAGGCTTATGGCAGTTTTACAGCGGTTACATGGATACACGGGCAGGCAGCTTGGTGGTCAGTGGAGGAGTATTTAAAGTAGGGACCGCAGACAGGCTATCAAAGGCCTAAAATAACAAACAATAGGCTTATGGCAGTTTTACAGCGGTTACATGGATACACGGGCAGGCAGCTTGGTGGTGAGTGGAGGAGTATTTAAAGTAGGGACCGCAGACAGGCTATCAAAGGCCTAACATAACAAACAATAGGCTCATGGCAGTTTTACAGCGGTTACATGGATACACGGGCAGGCAACTTGGTGGTCAGTGGAGGAGTATTTAAAGTAGGGACCGCAGACAGGCTATCAAAGGCCTAAAATAACAAACAATAGGCTTATGACAGTTTTACAGCGGTTACATGGATACACGGGCAGGCAGCTTGGTGGTCAGTGGAGGAGTATTTAAAGTAGGGACCGCAGACAGGCTATCAAAGGCCTAAAATAACAAACAATAGGCTTATGGCAGTTTTACAGCGGTTACATGGATACACGGGCAGGCAGCTTGGTGGTCAGTGGAGGAGTATTTAAAGTAGGGACCGCAGACAGGCTATCAAAGGCCTAAAATAACAAACAATAGGCTTATGGCAGTTTTACAGCGGTTACATGGATACACGGGCAGGCAGCTTGGTGGTGAGTGGAGGAGTATTTAAAGTAGGGACCGCAGACAGGCTATCAAAGGCCTAACATAACAAACAATAGGCTCATGGCAGCTTTACAGCGGTTACATGGATACACAGGCAGCTTGGTGGTGAGTGGAGGAGTAGTGCAAGGAGTGTCTGTCCCAGTACTCCCAAAATATAAATAGATGTTAATGTCTCGCAAAACAACCACAACAAAAAAAAAGGTGGCATACTTAGGTACAGGGGTGGGCTCATCTACTGAGTTTCTGACATAGTAATTTGGCAGTAACTATTTAATGGTGCCAATATAGGACACAGACACAGACTACTTTAAGTTGCATCATAGATGTCTACAAATTTGTATTGTCAGTGCCAGACATTGAATGATGTCAGCGAATAGACTAAAGATTGGTGGAGCTGTGCGACATAATTTTGGACGTGGTAGAGCACATTTTGAGCTGGGGTAGGGGGGAACTCTCTTGAGGCCGGCGGGACCGCCCCAGGGCCCCTCATGTTACAACGGTGTGTCTGACGTTGGGTGCGCACCACCACCGCCAGAGACACTACATTGTACTATGAGGGACCCAGTAGCAATGCCGTCAACCAAAAGCGAGCACACCCACCTCTTCAGACAAACAGCAGTCTCACGGGTGCTTGCGCCAAGTCGTGATACCACGGCCCCGTGTGGGGAGTTTTGCCATTTAGGGAGGTGTAAACATGTCGTATGCTGTACAATCAGCTGCAGCAAATTAGACATTAGAAAAGTAATTCACAGGCAAGAGCTTTTCATAGGAAAGCTAGGTGTCGGCCGGGCAAGGTGGGGCAAAAGATTTCGAAATCCAGTTGTGGTTCATTTTAATGAATGTTAGATCGTCAACATTTTGGGTAGCCAGACGAGTCCTTTTTTCGGTTAATATTGAACCTGCAGCACTGAATACTCTTTCTGATAGGACACTTGCTGCCGGGCAAGCAAGCTCCTGCAATGCATATTCTGCCAATTCTGGCCAGGTGTCTAATTTGGAGGCCCAGTAATCAAATGGGAATGACGGTTGAGGGAGAACATCGATAAGGGATGAAAAATAGTTAGTAACCATACTGGACAAATGTTGTCTCCTGTCACTTTCAATTGATGCAGCAGTACCTGTCCTGTCTGCGGTCATAGCAAAATCACTCCACAACCTGGTCAGAAAACCCCTCTGTCCAACGCCACTTCTGATGTGTGCACCCCTAACACTCCTAGTCTGCTGCCCCCTGGAGCTCGTGTGAGAACGATCACGTGCGCTGTGTGCTGGGAATGCCTGAAGCAAACGGTCAACAAGAGTTGATTGTTTGGTTGCTAATATTAGTTCCAAGTTCTCATGTGGCATAATATTTTGCAATTTGCCTTTATAGCGTGGATCAAGGAGGCAGGCCAACCAGTAATCGTCATCGTTCATCATTTTCGTAATGCGTGTGTCCCTTTTTAGGATACGTAAGGCATAATCCGCCATGTGGGCCAAAGTTCCAGTTGTCAAATCTCCGGTTGTGATTGGTTGAGGGGCAGTTGCAGGCAAATCTACGTCACTTGTGTCCCTCAAAAAACCAGAACCCGGCCGTGACACGCAACCAATTTCCTGTGCCCCCGGGAAAGGTTCGGCATTAAAAATATACTCATCCCCATCATCCTCCTCGTCCTCCACCTCCTCTTCGCCCGCTACCTCGTCCTGTACACTGCCCTGACCAGACAATGGCTGACTGTCATCAAGGCTTTCCTCTTCCTCTGGTGCAGACGCCTGCTCCTTTATGTGCGTCAAACTTTGCATCAGCAGACGCATTAGGGGGATGCTCATGCTTATTACGGCGTTGTCTGCACTAACCAGCCGTGTGCATTCCTCAAAACACTGAAGGACTTGACACATGTCTTGTATCTTAGACCACTGCACACCTGACAACTCCATGTCTGCCATCCTACTGCCTGCCCGTGTATCCTCCCACAAATAAATAACAGCACGCCTCTGTTCGCACAGTCTCTGAAGCATGTGCAGTGTTGAGTTCCACCTTGTTGCAACGTCTATGATTAGGCGATGCTGGGGAAGGTTCAAAGACCGCTGATAGGTCTGCATACGGCTGGCGTGTACAGGCGAACGTCGGATATGTGAGCAAAGTGCACGCACTTTGAGGAGCAGGTCGGAGAACCCAGGATAAGTTTTCAATAAGCACTGTACCACCAGGTTTAAGGTGTGAGCCAGGCAAGGAATGTGTTTCAGTTGGGAAAGGGAGATGGCAGCCATGAAATTCCTTCCGTTATCACTCACTACCTTGCCTGCCTCAAGATCTACTGTGCCCAGCCACGACTGTGTTTCTTGTTGCAAGAACTCGGACAGAACTTCCGCGGTGTGTCTGTTGTCGCCCAAGCACTTCATAGCCAATACAGCCTGCTGACGCTTGGCAGTAGCTGGCCCATAATGGGACAACTGGTGTGCAACAGTGTCATCTGCCGATGGAGTGGTTGGCAGACTGCGTTCTGTGGAAGAGCTGTAGCTTCTGCAGGAGGACGAGGAGGAGGAGGAGGAGGGGGTGCGAACGCCTACAGCCAACTGTTTCCTAGACCGTGGGCTAGGCACAACTGTCCCTAAATTGATGTCGCCTGTGGACCCTGCATCCACCACATTCACCCAGTGTGCCGTGATGGACACATAACGTCCCTGGCCATGCCTACTGGTCCATGCATCTGTAGTCAGGTGCACCTTTGTACTCACAGATTGCCTGAGTGCATGGACGATGCGCTGTTTAACATGCTGGTGCAGGGCTGGGATGGCTTTTCTGGAAAAAAAGTGTCGACTGGGTAGCTCGTATCGTGGTTCAGCGTACTCCATCAGGGCTTTGAAAGCTTCGCTTTCAACTAACCGGTAGGGCATCATCTCTAACGAGATTAGTCTAGCTATGTGGGCGTTAAAACCCTGTGTACGCGGATGCGAGGATAAGTACTTCCTTTTTCTAACCAGAGTCTCATGTAGGGTGAGCTGGACTGGAGAGCTGGAGATCGTGGAACTTTTGGGTGTGCCGGTGTACATGGCAGACTGAGAGACGGTTGGAGACGGTATTGTTTCCGCCGGTGCCCTAGATGCAATATTTCCTCCTACAAAACTGGTGATTCCCTGACCCTGACTGCTTTTGGCTGGCAAAGAAACCTGCACAGATACTGCCGGTGGTGCGGAAAATGGTGGCCTTACAGTGACGGAAGGGATGTTGCGTTGCTGACTAGCTTCATTGGCCGAGGGTGCTACAACCTTGAGGGACGTTTGGTAGTTAGTCCAGGCTTGAAAATGCATGGTGGTTAAGTGTCTATGCATGCAACTAGTATTTAGACTTTTCAGATTCTGACCTCTGCTTAAGCTAGTTGAACATTTTTGACAGATGACTTTGCGCTGATCAGTTGGATGTTGTTTAAAAAAATGCCAGACTGCACTCTTCCTAGACTCGGATCCCTTTTCAGGGATTGCAGACTGAGCTTTAACCGGATGGCAACGCTGTGCTCCAACAGGTTTTGGCTTTGACACGCGTTTTGGGCCAGATACGGGCCCGGCAGATGGAACCTGTTGCGATGTTGATGCCTGCTGCGGCCCCTCCTCCACCTCCGCTTCTGAACTACTGCCGCCTGCACCCTGTTCCCCCAATGGCTGCCAATCGGGGTCAATAACTGGGTCATCTATTACCTCCTCTTCGAGCTCGTGTGCAACTTCGTCTGTGTCACTGTGTCGGTCGGTGGTATAGCGTTCGTGGCGGGGCAACATAGTCTCATCAGGGTCTGATTGTGGATCTGTACCCTGAGAGGGCAATGTGGTGGTCTGAGTCAAAGGAGCAGCATAGTACTCTGGCTGTGGCTGTGCATCAGTGCACTCCATGTCAGAATATACTTGTAATGGGCATGGCCTGTTAAATGTTTCACTTTCTAAGCCAGGGACGGTATGTGTAAGAGCTCCATGGAGTGACCCGTTGTGTCGCCTGCTGCATCCTTCTCTCTTGTTGTAGTTTTTGCTGAGGAGGACAAGGAAGCGACTTGTCCCTGACCGTGAACATCCACAAGCGACGCGCTGCTTTTACATTTACCAGTTTCGGAAGAGGAGGCAAAAGAGCTAGAGGCTGAGTCTGCAATGTAAGCCAAAACTTGCTGTTGCTGCTCCGCCTTTAAAAGCGGTTTTCCTACTCCCAGAAAAGAGAGCGTTCGAGGCCTTGTGTAGCCTGACGACGAAACTGGCTCCACAGCTCCAGACTTAGGTGGAATATTTTTATCCCCACGACCACCTGATGCTCCACTACCACTACCATCATTACCAGCTGACAATGAACGCCCACGACGACCTCTTGCACCAGACTTCCTCATTGTTTTAAAATCTTAACCAAAGTAACTTTATTTGTTGCTGTCAAACAACTTACACGGTGAGCTATAACTTCAGTATGATTTCAATATCCCTTAACAGGTTGGTGAGACCACAAGGAAAATCAGGCACAATGTTACACACTCTGTTTTCTGTGGCACAAAATCACAGAGATGACACACATGCAGGACTGTCACTCAAGCACTAATGTCAATATTAATCTCCCACCTAATTTATGTATTTTTTTTTTTCAGGGAGACTTTAGAAACCAAATAATAAGAAAAAAAATAAATAAATAAATAGGCTTTCTATAGCCCACTGAATGAGAGATAGCACACACAGCAGTGGCACACAAGCCCTGACTGAGGCCAATATTTTTCTCCCACTGATTGATGTAGTGTTTTTGTGTTGAGGTAGAATTTAGAACACAAATCACGGAAAAAATAAATAGGCTTTCTATGGCCCACTGAATGAAAGGGAGAGAGGTGGCACACCCAGGAGTCAAGACTGGCACACAAGCTGAAAGGGCAATATTACTCTCCCACTGTTTTTTGTATGTTTTTTTTTTTTTTTTCAGGGAGACTTTAGAAACCAAATAATATTAAAAAACCAAAAAAAATAAATAGCCTTTCTATGGCCCACTGAATGAGAGAGAGAGGTGGCACACCCAGGAGTCAAGACTGGCACACAAGCTGAAAGGGCAATATTACTCTCCCACTGTTTTTTGTATGTTTTTTTTTTTTTTTTCAGGGAGACTTTAGAAACCAAATAATATTAAAAAAACCAAAAAAAAAATAGCCTTTCTATGGCCCACTGAATGAGAGAGAGAGGTGGCACACCCAGGAGTCAAGACTGGCACACAAGCTGAAAGGGCAATATTACTCTCCCACTGTTTTTTTATGTATTTTTTGTTTTTTAAGGGAGACTTTAGAAACCCAATAATATTTAAAAAAAAAAAATAAATAGGCTTTCTATGGCCCACTGAATGAGAGGGAGAGAGGTGGCACACCCAGGAGTCAAGACTGGCACACAAGCTGAAAGGGCAATATTACTCTCCCACTGTTTTTTTAGGTTTTGGTTTTTTTTTCAGGGAGACTTTAGAAACCAAATAATATTAAAAAAAAAAAAAAAAATAGGCTTGCTATAGCCCACTGAATGAGAGATAGCACACAGCAGCCCTTTCAAGCCCTGACTGAGGCCAATATTTTTCTCCCACTGATTGATGTAGTGTTTTTGTGTTGAGGTAGATTTTAGAACACAAATCACGGAAAAAATAAATAGGCTTTCTATGGCCCACTCAGTGAGAGATGGCACACACAGGGATGGCACTGTAGCAGAAATGCCAATCTTAATCTCCCACAAAAAAAAACAAAAAAAAAAAAAAAACTGTCCTACAATTACTATCTCCCTGCAGTAATGTAAGCCAGGTATGGCAGGCAGCAATAGGAGTGGACTGATGCACAAATTAAATAAAAAGTGTGGACAAACAAAAAAGATAGCTGTGCAGAAAGGAAGGAACAAGAGGATATGTGCTTTGAAAAAAGCAGTTGGTTTCCACAGTGGCGTACACACAGCAATACAGCTATCACGGAGCCTTCTAGGGCAGCCCAATGAGCTACAGCGCTGAGGGGAAAAAAAAAA
This sequence comes from Ranitomeya variabilis, assembly GCF_051348905.1. Classification (NCBI taxonomy): domain Eukaryota; kingdom Metazoa; phylum Chordata; class Amphibia; order Anura; family Dendrobatidae; genus Ranitomeya; species Ranitomeya variabilis. Next base: position 82,276,727 of record NC_135238.1, read on the forward strand.
AAAAATAGCTTCCACAGTCCCTGCACACCGAAGGTGGTGTTGGACAGTGGAAATCGCTGCAGCACAAGCGGTTTGGTGGTTAGTGGACCCTGCCTAACGCTCTCCCTGCTTCTGACGAAGCGGCAGCAACCTGTCCCTAAGCTCAGATCAGCAGCAGTAAGATGGCGGTCGGCGGGAACGCCCCTTTATAGCCCCTGTGACGCCGCAGACAGCAAGCCAATCATTGCAATGCCCTTCTCTAAGATGGTGGGGACCAGGATCTATGTCATCACGCTGCCCACACTCTGCGTTCACCTTCATTGGCTGAGAAATGGCGCTTTTCGCGTCATTGAAACGCGACTTTGGCGCGAAAGTCGCGTACCGCATGGCCGACAAGCACAGGGGTCGGATCGGGTTTCATGAGACGCCGACTTAGCCAAAAGTCGGCGACTTTTGAAAATGATCGACCCGTTTCGCTCAACCCTAGTGGTGACGTGTTTCTAATATACTTTTCCTCTGATTGTTTTACTCCAAGTTTTAGCTTACAAATACTGAGGTAAAATACTGACCAAATAATGTGTGAACAAGGTCTAAAGGAGAAAAGTATGTGGTGCTGCAGAAGAAGAAGGCTGTGTATACTATGCGCTTTATTGTAATTAATGCAATTTCTCTCAGAATCAAGTGTTTCCAATTGTCTATGGAAGAGGAGTGTGAGGTGCTGCCAGAGAGGGCGACTATTTGAAAATAAAATACTATCAATACTTGGGTAATCATTTAGTTAATATGTGTTGCAAATCTGTAGTGTTGAATATATGATATGAAATGTTTTGCAGTATATTAGATATGTGATCATAGGACTGCATGTTCAAGTCCCCTTGTGGGTCTAGTAAACATTGTAAAAAAAACTGTTAAAAAGATACAACAAACAAATAGAAAACAGGCAACTAAAAGTCATTTGGCAAAACAAACCCTCATACAGCTATGTCCCAAAAAAGAAAATAGCAAAACTCCTGGAAAAAATAAAAAAAATGTTTTGTCCCAATTGTTCAAAATGCACCAGTTCTGACGGAGTTAAAGATCAGATTTTTTTTTTATAAATCCTGTTTTCATAAGGTCATAAAATAATAATTAATGAGCTCATAAAAGTAGGAAACGGTGGAATAATGGATCGATAATGGATCGATATAGCATTTTTTGTTTTATTTCATATTGCTGCTCCTCTATGCGTACTGCTTCAGTAGGTACTGCTTCACAACAATGCTGTAATGATTACAACTTTGTCCATCGACTGCTTTAAGTGTAGGACACCAAAATCTGACAGATTAACCCTACTTTATACTGCTCTTACCCAGAACAGTGTGCGGTACCTATTGTATATCCTCTGCCAGGAGCACACACAGTGCTGACATGTGACATACACTACATGGTAAGTGACAGCGTTAATCACATGTAGAGCAGTGAGAATGCATCTCTTCTTTGTCCCCAAGTATGTTATGAGATATGTTTCCATTGTTAAAATTACTTGTTTCTCATTCTAATCAATTGAGAACAATTACTTTTAAACAGATAAAAGCCTTTTAAATGTGGGCCAAAACTTGGTATAGAGAATCCGCATTTTCCATTTTGTGTTTTAATGGATTTTTCAGTAGCCAACAATACATAGTAGCAAGGTTAAAATGCGTTCTTTGTTTTCTCATGCTGTTTTTTAATTAAAAGATGGCTATCGTTTAGCCTTGGTTTATGTTACTCTTCAGGAAGCCATCTAAGCTAACACCCATGTGTTTCCTAAAAGGAAACTACGACAATGGTAATCCAAGATCACTCACTTACTAAAGCCTTGAGCACGTTATCCTTAGAAAACATGCCCAGTTTATATTAATGAAAAAATATCTGACCTGATTTCAGAAAGACAAATATTTACACAATGATTAATGATGTCACGTCACCGTGCATTCCATAATCCGTGTATTGGGCTTCAGTCACGTTTCGGTTTTGCTCATTGTATTTGTGGGTAAAGCTTTGTTTGATCATGGTCAGGTACAGTTGAGTGTCCTTATCACACTTTAGGAGATAACTGCTCAGAGAATGATGCTAAATGCAGCCCTGTCATTGAGCTCGACAAGATAGGATGCTATTAGGTTAAGTTTCCATCATGAGTTTTTGGCACAAAAAAGCATAACGTCTTACATCAACACTGTTTTTTTTTCATTGTTTACGCTGCTTGAATTGACCTGCAGTGCTGGTTTGAATTCTGCAATAAGTCACTTTCTCTTGTGACCATGCTGGCTTTTATGTGTGGATTTTAGTCATAGAATTGCAGTAGATGCGGAAAATCCACAGGTAAAAAATGCATATGCGTTTTTAGTGCATTTCCTTTGTGGAAACTAACTAGAAATGCATGTAATCCACACATGACTGCATTAACAAAGTTTTGTCAAAGCCAGATAACGGGAAATATAAAAGAACAAACCAAAAAAATAAACCAAAGAATCAAAAACGTGATAAAAACATATGTAAAAAAACACATTAAAATCGTAGTAAAAAAAAGGGCAAGTAACCTAATTGTCACACTCTCCAGGTAAGGTGCATCCTCTAAAGCCTCAGATCCAGGTGGGCACACAGACCCTTGGTGCTGATGCAGGAAGCAAGAAGGCATGTGAGCAGCGAAGCTCGGGAAGCTCAGGAGTAGAGTTGAGCGAATTTGATCGGGTCAGGGCTTATTCGGCAAGCTATAGCGCTTACCGAATAAGCTGCAGAGGGAACCTCGGCTTCCTGGATCGCTCCGGCTGATCAGCTGTTCTTCGTAGCTGCATGTGTCGCGGCTGTGTGACAGTCACAACACATGCATGGAGATGCCAACAAATGGGCTCTCCATGCGTGTGTTGTGACTGTCACACAGCCTAATTACTGGGGAAAGATGGTAATTATAAAGAACTAGATTGTGGCCCGATTCTAACGCATTGGGTATTCTAGAATATGCATGTCCCCGTAGTATATGGACAATGATGATTCCAGAATTCGCGGCAGACTGTGCCCGTCGCTGATTGGTCGAGGCAACCTTTATGACATCATTGTCGCCATAGCAACCATTATGACATCTACGTCGATACTGTGCCTGTCGCTGATTGGTCGAGGCCCAGGCGGCCTAGAATATGCATGTCCCCGTAGTATATGGACAATGATGATTCCAGAATCAGACTGTGCCCGTTGCTGATTGGTCGAGGCAACCTTTATGACATCATCGTCGCTATGGCAACCATTATGACATCTATGTCGATACTGTGCCCGTCGCTGATTGGTCGAGGCGAATTCGTGGCAGACTGTGCCCATCGCTGATTGGTCGAGGCAACCTTTATGACATCATCGTCGCCATGCTGTGCCCGTCGCTGATTGGTCGAGGCCTGGCGGCCTCGACCAATCAGAGACGCGGGATTTCCAGGACAGACAGACAGACAGACAGAAAAACCCTTAGACAATTATATATATAGATGCTCTGCTTTCCCCCTCTGACACGCACAACCAATAAAAACAATAGACAGATTCCACAGGATGGTAACCAGTACTGGTATCTTAGAAACGGCCGCATTCCTGGTGATGGCACTCGTGCTTGATGTAGCCATTCTTGATTGGTTCGGAGGTAGGGAGCCTGTGAGTGGCTGGCTTGCGACTGTGTCAAAGGGGGAAGTCAGACCATCTATTATATAATTGTCTAAGGGTCACTTCCGTCTGTCTGTCCTTCTGTCTGTCTGTCATGGATATTCATTGGTTGCGGCCTCTGTCATGGAATCCAAGTCGCTGATTGGTCTTGGCAGCAGCCTGTCATGGCTGCTTCTACCAATCAGCTACGGGCTCAGTCCGATTAGTCCCTCCCCTACTCCCCTGCAGTCACTGCCCGGCACCCATTCCATGATCCCCTTCCCCTCCAGTCTCCACTCACACACGGTTAATGGCAGCGGTAACGAGCCCCGGTGTAACGCACTCCATTACCGCTGCTATTAACCTTGTGTGTCCCCAACTATTTACTATTGACGCTGCCTATGCAGAATCAATAGTAAAAATGTCATGTTAAAAATAATAAAAAAAAACCAAAAACCTGCTATACTCACCATCCGCCGCCTTTCGCGCTCCTCGTGACGCTACGGTGACCGCTCAATGCAAGTGGCAGGTTCCGGTCCCAATGATGGTATGCCAGAAGGACCTTCCATGATGTCACGGTCATGTGACCGCGACATGATCACAGGCCCTGCGACAAGGACCTTCCATGACGTCACGGTCATGTGACCGCGACGTCATCACACCCTGGGACCGGAAGCTGCTGCCGTGACCGCGACGTCATCACACCCTGGGACCGGAAGCTGCTGCCTGCGGTCGTCAAGGTCATGTGACCGCGATGTCATCACAGGTCCTGCGCGCCTGCGCTAGAAGGACCTGCCATGACGTCATGGTCATGTGACCGCGACGTCATCACACCCTGGGACCGGAAGCTGACACCTACACAGCGCACAGGACCAGGACTTCAACGGGCCTTCGGAGGGTGAGTATATGTTTATTTTTTATTTTAACTCTGTATACTACGTGGCTCTGTGCTGTATACTCCGTCGCTGTGCAATATACTACGTGGCTGTGCAATATACTATGTACGTGGCTGGCCAATATACTACGTGACTGGGCAATATACTACGTGACTGGGCAATATACTACGTGGCTGGGCAATATACTACTTACATGGCTGGGCAATATACTACGTGGCTGGGCAATATACTACATACGTGGCTGAGCAATATACTGCGTGACTGGGCAATATACTATGTGGCTGGGCAATATACTACGTACGTGGCTGGGCAATATACTACGTGGCTGGGAAATATACTACGTGGCTGGGCAATATACTACGTGACTGGGCAATATGCTACGTGACTGGGCAATATACTACATGGCTGGGCAATATACTACGTGGCTGGGCAATATACTACGTGGCTGGGCAATATACTACATACATGGCTGGGCAATATACCATGTGGCTGGGCAATATACTACGTACGTGGTACGTGGCTGGGCAATATACTACGTGACTGGGCAATATACTATGTGACTGGGCAATATACTACGTGGCTGGGCAATATACTATGTACGTGGCTGGGCAATATACTACATGGCTGGGCAATATACTACGTGACTGGGCAATATACTACGCGGACTGTGCAATATACTACGTGGCTGACCAATATACTACGTTACGTGGACATGCATATTCTAGAATACCCGATGCGTTAGAATCGGGCCACCATCTAGTTCATTATAAATGCCAGGCATCCATGCCACCATGTGCATCTCAAATTGTGGCTGGGACTATGAGCTACTGTGCATATATCAGTACACACCTTGAACTAAGCATCCTGACGTGACCAGTAATAGCAAAAGAAGCTGCCAGCTTTGTGTACCCAAATGCATTTAGTCTGTCCGACAACCATTAATAACCTCATTGATGGCATGACAAGGGATGTAAATTCATGTATTTCTGCTCGTGATTGTCATACTCAATGCTAAATAGATGCTTCAACATTTTTACGTAATTTTCATATAATGAGTCTGTATATTTATCCTATGAATTATAATTCTGTGACTCTTCCTTCTTGGTGTTGCCATATAAATGTTTAGGAGTGTAATTCAGTAGTGTCTGCCTTTTCCTCCCTTCCCCATTGAAATCACATGCACACTTGCTGAAACTGTGCAAGTGTATGGGGGTCAGGGTAAATAATTGTCTTCTGAGCAAGCATTCGGCTGTCCGCTGTCTGATGTGTATGGTCACCTTAAATATTTAGATTAATAGAAAACTTATTTTGTAATTCGGTGTCTAGAAAAAGTTGGCAAATATATTTGTTCAGGTGATTTAGCCTTTTAAATAAATCACAAACGATAAAGGCCCCGATTCATTGAAACTGGTGGTTTGTATGCCATTCTTCATGAAGGGAGTTCACAAGCAAGATTCAACAAATTCATTAAAACTTTCACTTCCGTGCCTGTTTTATTGACCAGGCCAAATTTTACAAATCTGACCAGTGTCACTTTATGTGGTAATAACTCTGGAACACTTCAACAGATCCCACTGACATATTGTACTTCATGATAATGATAAAACTTCTTTGATATGACTTGCATTTATTTGTGAAAAAATCAGAAATTTGGTGAAAAATTAGAAAAGTTCAAATTTTATATTTTTATGCCCTTAAAATAAGAGAGTTATGTCACACAAAATAGTTAATACATAACATTTCCCTCATGTCTGCTTTACATCAGCACAATTTTTGAAACAACTTTTTTTGTTAGGAAGTTATAATGGTTAAAAGTTGACCAGTAGTGTTGAGCGATACCTTCCGGTATTTGAAAGTATCGGTATCGGATTGGATCGGCAGATATCCAAACAATGACGGATATCGCCGATACCGATACCCGATACCAATACAAGTCAATGGGACACAAATATCGGAAGTGATCCTGGATGGTTCCCAGGGTCTGAAGGAGAGGAAACTCTCCTTCAGGCCCTGGGATCCATATTCATGTAAAAAATAAAGAATAAAAATAAAAAATATGGATATACTCACCCTCGGACAGCCCCTGGCTGTCACCGCTGCAAGCGTCTGCCTCTGTTCCTAAGAATGAGCGAGTGAAGGACCTTCGATGACGTTGCGGCTTGTGATTGGTCGCGTGACCACTCATGTGACCGCTCACGCAACCAATCACAAGCCGCGATGTCATCGCAGGTCCTACACTCACTGCATTCTTAGGAACGGAGGCTGCCAGTTGCACGGCTGAGGTCCCGGTCTGTCGGAGGGGTGAGAATATCCATATTTTTTATTTTTATTCTTTATTTTTTACATGAATATGGATCCCAGGGCCTGAAGGAGAGTCTCCTCTCCTCCAGACCCTGGGAACCATACGCACCGCACATGCCTGGGAACTTATTGGAACTTCTGATTCCGATTTCCGATATCACAAAAATATCGGAACTCGGTATCGGAATTCCGATACAGCGAATATCGGCTGATACCCGATATTTGCAGTATTGGAATGCTCAACACTATTGACCAGTGAATTCTCATAAAAAAAAAAAAATACAAAACCATTGTTTTAGGGACCACATCACATTTGAAGTGACTATAACAGAAAATACCCGAAAGTGACACCATTCTAAAAACTGCACCCCTCAAGGTGCTCAAAACCACATTCAATAAGTTTATTTACCCTTCAGGTGTTTCACAGGAATTACACCTGTCCATGAATTAATCTAGGGGTGCAGTGATCATCATATTGACACCACAGGTATGTCACAGAATTTCAATCCATTGGGCAATGAAGAAACAAAAATGACATTTTAAGCAGCAAAATTTAGTTTTAGCCCTAGATTTTACATTTTCACACTACAAGTGGGTAAGAATGGCATAAAATGTGCCCCACAATTTCTATTGAAGCTTTTATTGGGAACATTTTTTTTAATGCAATCCTAAAAATACAGACACTGCCGTATCACAGGTCAGACAGTGTCCACAGTGACTCCATCTGGCTCATTATAGGGAATCTTCCATCAGGAGTTCCATCTGAATCACATATTTCAGAGATTTACAGGGTGTAAGCGCTCAGCACAGACCGCAGGTGCATGTGCACCGAGCCTTACTGCAATCTTTGAGAGGCAGAATGAAAAAATCAACAGCAGGTGAAGATTTGGTTTCAGTAATTTGTTCTGCTGCTCCTCATGCTGTATTAGGTGATTAGATTAATTTATTCTTCGAGTACGGCGATACCAGATTTATATTGGGTTTTTATGTTTGGCTGCTATCACACACTAAAAGGCACTGTTTATTGCAAAAACAAATTTTTGCATCCCCATATTTAGAAAGCTATAATTTTTCCATATATTGGCTGACATGTGAGAGGGCTTGTCTTTGGGGGACGAGTTGATATTTTATTGGTACAATTTTCGGGCACATGACTTTTTTTATCGCTTTCTATTTCGATTTTTGGGAGGCAGAATGAACAAAAACCAGCATTTCAGGAATTGTTTTTTTTTATGCTGTTGCACATGTAGTATAATGATAAAGCAGCTTTATTCTTTGGGTCAGTACGATTACAGCGATACCACATTTATATAGTTATTTTTATGTTTTGGCTCTTATACACAATAAAAACTATTTTATAGAAAAAATAATTATTTTTGTATCGCTTTATGCTGAGTGCAATAATTTTTTAGTTTTTCCCCTGACATAGCTGTATGACAGCTTACTTTTTGCTGGATGTTTTCAGAAATACCATTTTTATTTACATTCTTATTTTTGATCGCATTTTATTCCACTTTCTGTTCAGTGGTATGATTATAAAGCATAGTTGTTTGCCTTGTTTATTTTATTTATGATACCAAATATGTATATTTTTTATTTTGTTTTTTACAGAAATAAATGTATTTATTTGATTAATATTTCTTCATTTTTTTCTTTAGTTTCTGATTTCTTTCAATATTTTTTCAATTTTTTATATTTTAGTTTTACTTTTTAACATTGTCCAATGATGGGACATCAACTTTCCCTGTCCTGATTGCTGATCTAATACTCTTCAATGCTTTGGCATTGCAGGACATTAGAGCAGTGCATCATAGGCAAGGAAGATGACATGAGCAGGAGTTAACAAGCCTCCGTCCCTGGGTGACCCCGAGGCTATCTTTCGGCCAGTATTCACCATGAAGACCATCAGCACAATGCGTTGTGCCAGTGGGAACAGAGAGGGAGCTCCTTCCCTTCCTCTGCGATGCCCATCGATGTCGTTGTCACTATTAACAGTAGCATCAGAGCAGTTAAATGCCCACAATTGGTGCTAGCACTGATTGTCGACATGGCGTCAACTCTCATATAAAGCCGACATCCGAATTTGTTCATGGCGGCGCTCAGTGTGAAGAAGTATATGAATGGCGATTTGCAGTATTGAAGCTCCCACAGCACCATGCATATACAGCACATGTTTGGAAGGGGGTTAAATGGCATGCTCCTCCTAATGAATTAATGAATTTGGAGCATCTTACAACTGTGCCAAATATATTTATCAGGGAGGGTTTGCTGTATATTTTTAGTGTAATTTCACCACTTTTGTTGTTTAAATTATGATGAATTTGTTGGTCAGGCTTTGCCACATCCTATCCTGCCCTCTGCACACTTAGGTAAAAAATTACAAAAGTCACAAGTTCAAATTGCGCAAAAATCTCCAACATTTAAAGGGGTTTTACTACAGAAATATGGTGAAAACTCATTAATGAATCCAGGCTAAAGTGTTTTATAATCAGTGAAAACACAAAGTACAGCTGTAGATTCAGCAAGAGACCTACATGGAAATGTAGCGCCCCCACTGCCGCAGGGCCGAGGGGTACCCGGTACCGGGCCTCTGAGTCTCTGCTTCTGGGGTTGTCACGGCGGCTAGGCCCCGGTCCGTGACCCTGTCGTGGGGCGCACAGTGAATGATCGGTGTGATGTTGGTGCAGTTGTGGGGTGCAGGTCGCGGTAAATAACGAGGACACCAGGTTGCAGTCTCTTTACCTCTTTACTGGAGATCTCTGAGTCCTCAGTCCAGAATACGGTTCACCAGGCTGCGCAAGTCCGGCCGGTCCAAGGGCACTTCCAGAGTTCTCTTCACAGGTGGAAATCGGTGCCTTCCTTCTTAGCGCTATGTGTTGTAGTCCTCCCCTGCTGTGCTTACGGAAAGTACCCCACAACTGTTGTGTCTGTTTCTTAAGTTCCCTCACAACTCGATTAAATGATGTTCTTCTAATCGTCCGTCCCTCCCTGATGTTACGGTTAGAACGGCACCCGTTTGTCGGGTAGGCCTGGAGTTCTTCCGGGACCCTAGAGACGCCCCTCTCCCGCAATTGCCTCCCAAGACTTCATAGGTGATATGTGTTAGACAGCCCGCCTTAAACTGTCCTGCCGCTGTTTGGAGTATTGCTTGAAGCTGAATGTTATTCTACTCCCTCGGCGTTCCGGCCACCGGTAGTGCGCCTCAGTAGGGTGTTGCTTCGGTCTTACAGCACGACCCCTACTGGAATTCTCCTATTGCTTGATCTCGTTTCTCACTCAGCACAATCTATCTCGCTTCTAGTCCTTTCTTAGGGCACCGCCGCTATTCTGAGCAGGCACGGTCCCGTTACGTTCTTTCCAATGCCAAGCCTCTGCCAGGATCCCACCCCTGGCAGAGACCCTACTGTCTCTTCCTCCACAACACCCTCTGCCACTGAGTGTTGCTTCGTCCAATCCAGTCAGCTTTCTGATCTAACTTCCTGCCTGACCCCCGGTTTACCCACTATGGTGGGGAGTGGCCTAATGAATAGCACCCTTAGCTCCCCCCGGAGGCCCTGCTGTGAAATGTATTGGTGTCTGTGATACCTGGTCAGATGAACTCCTTCAGTGCCATCTAACGCACCATGGCTCCCCATAGTGGCGGAGCCACAGTACTGCAACGACCAGGACTCTGGGGCGCTGCAGAAACATGAAATTCTCATGAATGATTTATATGACCTTTCCAGTGTGTGTTCTCAAATAACATTTTTATCTTAAAATTATATTTCTACTGATTTATTTATTCTTTTGTTAATATTCAGAGCAAAACATTCCTGTACATTGGCAAGGCAAGCCTTTTTTTATATCCAAGGTAAATTTATCTGGCGACTTAGTGTTGTAATCACTATTGGCTCTGTTTAGTGATTTTAATTTCAAATTCAGACTCATAATGTCCATTAGATTTTAGGACAGGCCGGAGCGAGCCGCCCCCTCCCCCCGCGGCCTAAGCCATCATGACATGGGTTAGGAGAGGAGGAGGTGAGCGTTGTTAGGATAATTATGTGGGGGGTGGGCTTGCTGTGAGGGGTAGTGTAAGGGGCAGGGTGTGGGGGCTGGTCAGTTTCCCGCTCACCTCTGCAGAAGCGACATGGCCAGCATGGATGCCGTCTTGGAGAGCCTGAGGGCGGCTGCATCTTCGCAATGACAGAAAAAAGACTCGCACATCCTAACTAGTGTGAATAGGTGCATACCAGGAGCAGCTACCTCCATACATAACTATACAAAAAAGGTTGCACTCTATCGTGCCAAAGCATGTCTAATATGGAATACTTGAAATTTGAATAGCAAAATGGCTTTTGAACATTAGAAAATTATTTAAGAGACGCTTAGCACAGAATTTGATATAATCAAATAGTGTGTGCCCATCAACCGACGTCAAATTAGACATGCTTTGGCACGATAGAGTGCAACCTTTTTTGTATAGTTATGTATGGAGGTAGCTGCTCCTGGTATGCACCTATTCACACTAGTTAGGATGTGCGAGTCTTTTTTCTGTCATTTCAATGCTAGCTTATTGACTGAGCACTCCTCCCATCACCATGTGGTTTTTAATTGCATCTCATTACACTTGGTCCCGGCCAACTCATATGTAGGCTGTGCTGAACAGAGGTTTTCACATTCACCCAGGCATACAGACATTGGCCTTTGGTAAGTGTTCACATTTGGACAGGGAGGTCAGGGACCCATCAGTTTATGAGACCACCTTGACGTCGGTTGATGGGCACACACTATTTGATTATATCAAATTCTGTGCTAAGCGTCTCTTAAATAATTTTCTAATGTTCAAAAGCCATTTTGCTATTCAAATTTCAAGTATTCCATATTAGACATGCTTTGGCACGATAGAGTGCATCTTCGCAACCTCCTGGGTGGCTGGAAGCACTGGTGGCTCACCTAGTGGACGGCGGCGGTGGAGGATCCTTGCCAGCAGTCCCCCCTTTGGAGCGGCGAGCTTGGCCATCGCGGCCCCCCAAGCGGCTGTCGCCGGATTCCGGGCCACGTGCCCCCCGCAGGCGCAGGAGCCCCTCCCGGGACCCTCCAGGCCGGGCGCCAGTAAGGGCAGCGGTTAGCAGGCCCCAGCCTGGGAGGAATCCTGTTGTGAATTCTGCTCTTGGGTTTGCTCCGGTGGTTGTTGGTATTAATGCAGTTGTCCCTGGGTTGCAATCCTGGGCAGGTGTCCCTGCTGATTGCAGCTCTGACTGGGATATTTAGGTGTGCAGGATTCATTAGCCCTTGCCAGTTGTCCATTGTTCTTTGAGGTTTTGCATCTCTGTCTGGTTCCTCCTGCCCTGCTGCCAAATCAGCAAAGATAAGTGTCTGGTTCTGTTTCTACAGCACACATGCTGTGTGCTTTACAATTCAGTACTATTCAATGTTTTTTCTTGTCCAGCTTAGACTGTGTTTGGATATTTCAGTCAAGTTGGATTCTCAGGAGATGCAGATATACATTCCATGTCTTTAGTTAGATGGTGGAATTTTTGTATTATCTGCTGTGGATATTTTTAGGGTTTTAATACCGACCGCTTAGTATTCTGTCCTATCCTTTCCTATTTAGCTAGCGTGGCCTCTTTTGCTAAATCCTGATTTCTGCCTGCGTGTGTCTTTCCTCTAATACTCACAGTCAATATTTGTGGGGGGCTGCCTATCCTTTGGGGTTCTGCTCTGAGGCAAGATAGAATTCCCATTTCCATCTATAGGGGTATTTAGTCCTCCGGCTGTGTCGAGGTGTCTAGGATGTGTTAGGTACACCCCACGGCTACTTCTAGTTGCGGTGACAGTTTAGGGTTTGCGGTCAGTACAGGTTCCACCTACTCCTGAGAAAGTCTCATGCGGCTCCAAGGTCACCGGATCATAACAGAATCCTACCGCCAGACGGGGCACAGCGGCGGTTGCAAGGCCCTCACCTCGTGGTGCGGTGGGGGCAGAGCCAATACGCGCCGGGCAGCATCTGGGGCCTGCAGCAATGGGAGGCTGCGGCAGTGACGTTCCTGCCGCACGGCCTGCCTCGGCAATATCGACTAGGTCCGGAGGTTCAGTGGCGGTCATAGGGTTGGGTGGCATGAGGCTGGACGACGCTGGGCTGGCCTCTTCAGCGGCGGTGGGGGGTTCCCCTGATCCAGGTCCATGGTCCGGACTGCCTTCTGCGGCGGCGGTGAGCGCGGCGGACATCGAGCGGCGTGGTTCCAGCTCCTCAGCTCAGACAGCAGCATCCCCTGGTGCGTGGAGTCCGAACCTGGTGCATCCTGTATCGGCTACATTCCAGAGCAGGTCGGATGGGCAACACCAGGAACACATGGTGGATGGGCCGGTGGCGGATTGGGAAGCACGTGGATGTCTGGATGCCAGCACTCTGGCTGGAGGGACCACAGATTCCTCGCAGCCCGGTGAGTATGCGTCCGTGTCTGTGTCTCGTTCATGTCCTTCAGATGCATGGTCACCTGCAATTAGTGGAGGTCAGGGGGCGCCTGGCGGAGCAGTTGGGTCAGGGTTTGCAGGTGGCGGAGAAGCGGCAGGGGTCTGTGAGCTTTTGGCTAATGTGCAGAACTTGCTAGCGAGATTAGATCGTGGGGTGCATCCGCAGGGACATTTGGGAGCCTGGTCAGGCTTGCAACCGGGACAGGGTAGTGCAGCGGCGGTGCAGGCTGTGGTCGCTGAACCGGTTTCCGTTTTGGTGCAGACGGAAAAAGAGAAGGAGTGCAGGATCCATTTGGATAATAGGGTGCACGGGGAGGTATACGTGTGTTTTGAGGGCCCGTTGGGTGCCCATCTTAAGAAAGAGGTTAGGGAAAAGATAAGTAAAGATGAATACGTGGAAATTTATTCATTGCTTCCGCTGGAAAAATTTTAATCTTGATAAGGGGAAGAAGGAGGATACTAAAAAGGAGGAGGAAGAAAAACAGCGGTGGCGTTTGATTCCCCAGACCTTTACTAACTGGCTTCAGGCTTTCGCCATCCTGGCCAGTGTTATAGGTGAGAAGGCTCCCGAGAATTGTTTGGGGTTATTTTGTTACAGAGCAGATTTCGTAGTTATGTGCGGCCACAGGGCATGGTCGAAGGGGTTCTATAAGAGTTGGGTTGGTGGCGTTTTTTACGGTGCATGGTACGATTCGAATTGTGTTTTGTTTTTCAGGTTCCCGGGCATTACTGGGGTGGATTCTCGGACACTCATATGTGCATTGGGGAGCTCTGAGCGCGGATGTGCTGATGGAGGGCAGACAGCTCGGTTTTAACCGCAGCGTTGCAGTAATACGGTGGTTGGGTTTTCGGGGGATAGTATGGAACCGAGGGGGTTCGGCCTTTTCGGGAACTGATAAAAGATATTAAGCAGGATTGCTTGCGGTTATGGGTGTTGTACTCGGGTTTGACCATTGTGTGGTCTGAAATTGTGCCACGCAAACGCTGGAAACATATGCGGTCTTTGGAAAAACTCGATAAGGCCAGGATAAAGGTGAACAGGACGGTGTCCGCTTTTGTGTCTCGGAATGGGAGCGTGGCGGTGAGACATTTCGAATTGGAAACGGGTAAAGGTGAATATTGGCTGGCTGATGGTGTTCATTTGAATGCTGTGGGGATGGATTTTTGGTCTCTTGGTTTGCAGGAGGGCATTGAAAGGGCCATGGCTTTTTGTTCTGGTGGGGTCTCGGGCCTCTAAGGGGTTCAAAGGCCTTTCGTTGTGGCGGCTGGGGGGAGTCCTTGGAGTTGGTGGAAATTGGTTTGGGGGGTCCATTGGCATATGGCTCCCCTGTTTTGGTGTTTAATATGTTTCGGTTCTGGTGAATGGTGGTGGGGAGTTCCGGCGGGGGTGGTCGGATCTCCAGATTATTAACGTGAACAGTGAACCCACTTGTGGGTTTTTGGGGCTCCTGAGCCAGGTTTACAATGGCTGGGAGTAAAATCATTGGTTTAGTTAGGTTCACGTTATGGGTTGTTAAATCACCAGATTCGTGTGGGCTCCAAGGACTTCTCCTAGTTTTAAATAAAAATGTTAATGTTTTTTACATTTATTGTTAACTGTTTTATGTTAATAAAAGAGGCTGCTGTGGTCTATACTATTCCAAGGAAAATTATGGTCTCTGTCGTTAATTGGGGTAAGGGGTGGGGAAATGATGGTTGGTTAAAAAGGGGTAAAAACCATTAATTGATTGAATCAAAGGGGCTATTTACTAATTCACAGAGCGCCTTCGACTATACCAGTGTCAAGGACAGGCCGGAGCAAGCCGCCCCCTCCCCCCGCGGCCTAAGCGAAGGCCATCATGACATGGGTTAGGAGAGGAGGAGGTGGGCGTTGTTAGGATAATTATGTGGGGGGTGGGCTTGCTGTGAGGGGTAGTGTAAGGGGCAGGGGGTGGGGGCTGGTCAGTTTCCCGCTCACCTCTGCAGAAGCGTCCCTCCCTCCCGCCCTAATATTGTATTTATCTGGGGTGACATGATTGGTGGGGAGTGGGTAGTCTTAGTCCTTATTTAGGTTTGTTAATTTTGGGTCATTGCGGCCTAGGCGGCTGGGGGGAGTCCTTGGAGTTGGTGGAAATTTGTTTGGGTTCCATTGGCATATGGCTCCCCTGTTTTGGTGTTTAATATGTTTTGGATCTGGTGAATGGTGGTGGGGAGTTCCGGCGGGGGTGGTAGGATCTCCAGATTATTAACATGAACAGTGAACCCACTTGTGGGTTTTTGGTGCTCCTGAGCCAGGTTTAAAATGGCTGGGAGTAAAATCATTGGTTTAGTTAGGTTCATGTTATGGATTGTTAAATCACCAGATTCGTGTGGGCTCCAAGGACTTCTCCTAGTTTTAAATAAAAATGTTAATGTTTTTTACATTTATTGTTAACTGTTTTATGTTAATAAAAGAGGCTGCTGTGGCCTGTACTATTCCAACGAAAATTATGGTTTCTGCCGTTAATTGGGGTAAGGGGTGGGGAAATGATGGTTGGTTAAAAAGGGGTTAAAACCATTAATTGATTGAATCAAAGGGGCTATTTACTAATTCACGGAGCGCCTTCGACTATACCAGTGTCATGTCCCAGCTCCTTGATGAAATCTCGAACCAATATAGTAAGTATGCCTGTAATGCACAGTCCAAACTTAAAAAATTCTATAGAACAATAAGGCCCTGATTCATCAAGACCGGTGATGTCCATGAATCCGGAGCATCTAACAAGTGGCGTTCGACTCAATGCACCTCATCACAAATCTTACACCACTCATGGATTGGAAAAAGATTTCTGGCTTAAAGAACATTACAGATTGTCATGTATTGGATGAGCTGTGAAGTCAAGCCCCCATCTCGTTGATTTTGATGGAGCTGGGTGAAACTAGCGTGAAAACGGTAAAAGTTGCCAAACTTTTACAAGTTTTCAAAGCAATTTTATACTAACGTTATCACTTTGAAAATTTGTGGCCTAAGTGCTTGCAGACATCAAAACAGGGGGTCTCTACCAGATGTCCAATCATGCAGAAAATGGAAAAAATAAATCAAACTTTCTGACATTGAGCCATGGTTTGGGTAGGAAAAGAGTTTTCTATCTTCATTTGTCGATTTAGAAGAATTTTGTAGAATGTATCCATTTGATAGTAATGCATCTTGTTCAGAAAATGAGCACATATGAAGAATAATTATCAGTACTTAATAAAATACTTAGCAAAGAGTTAAAAGAATGAAGTAGCCACAAACTACCAAATATTATAAAAGTCATGTTTTTTTATTTGAAACACATTAAAAACAATACATTAAACGTATCTGTGTAGTCAATAGTAATAGGAAAAAAAGAAAAAATGGAGAACAATCAATGTACATTGTCACTCATGTGAATGCTAAAAGGGTAATGGTCTTAAATATCACTGAACATAAGGGATATTATATAATCATAGTGTGATAACAGATGATTAAGATAATCCACATTGACCTTATGGCTTAGTAAATAAGCATGTACAGGATACAATGAATAGTGATAATAAATACATCGAGGTGCACATCCTTTAACCTCCCCAATCATAAATATGTATAAAGGTATAATATAATCCAAAATAATTAAAATGGAAAAAGAATGCACACACTATCTGAAAAAGACCAACACGAATGTGACCAATATAGTTATATAGTTTATGATGATTACATCTAAGTATTAGCCTGTATAAATGCTGGATCACGAGTGCCACCACCATTCTGCCCTAATTAGTGTAGCAATAGGATGAGGCTGGAGTGAGGGACAGCATTATACTGTGCACTCTGCAAAAAAGCCACTGAGTACTCTGCACGTGTCTCAGTGGGAGTACTGTGCCAATAAGTCGCTGTGTGTACTCTGCAACCCCACCTATGGGACTACTGTGACTTTAAGCCTCTGTGTGTACTCTGCACCCCTGCATATGGGATAACTGTGGCTTTAAGTATCTGTGTGTATTCTGCATCCATATCTGGGAGTGCTTTGCAAAAAAGCCGCTGTTTACTCTTCAACCTCATCTATGGGAGTACTGTGCCTTTAAGCCTCAGTGTGTACTCTGCACCCTTGCCTGTGGGAGTACTGTGCCAAACGGCCGCTGTGTGAACTCTGCATCCATACCTGTGAGAGTACTGTGCCAAAAAACCTCTGTGTGTACTCTGCACCCCTGCCTGTGGAAGTACTGTGCCCAAAAGCCACTGTTTGTACTCTGCATCCCCTGCCTTTAGGAGTGCTGTGCAAAAAAAACTCTGTATACCATACAGCCGTGTCTGTACAAGTATTAAACCTACTCTGCAGCCATCTCTTTGCAATTGGTAGGCCAAACAAATAATTTTACTGTACTGCTGTGTCTATTGTAGTAGTCTGCCTATTGTGGACCAAAAAATTATTTTACTGTACCGCCATTTCTATAAGAGAAGTCTGCCTGCAAAATAATTCTAGTCTGCAGCGGTCTCATTGCCATTTTTGGGCCAAAAAGTTAATTCTACTCTACAGCCATCTCTTTGCCATTTGTAGGCCAAAAAAATAATTTTACTGTACCACTGTGTCTATACGAGTAGTGTGTCTAAAAAATAATTGTACTCTGTGCAGCTTTTATTTTATAAGTAGAGTCAGTGTCTAAAAATTAATTCTACAGGAATGGTGAGGCCAGAATTTGTTGAGCCATGTTACATTGGATGGCCGACAGTGGATCCAGTTCCTTCACATTATCTTCCACCCAGTCAACTGCAGAAAGTGCAAAATTGGCACCTGTGGACCATGGTTATCCTGCTTCCACCTCACCCCCTTGAATATCAGCCAAGCAGTCTGAGCCCCAAGTCATGCAGCAATCACTTCTGCTTATTGATGACTCCACTGGCTGTGGTTCCATGGGCTATCCACCTGGTCTTGCCCCACAAGTGGAAGAGTTTGAGTGCACTGATGGCCAACCACTTGTTCAGTTTGAGGTTGAGTATGTGGGAGAGGTAGTGCCAATGGTTAGTGAATTTCTGCAGTGTGCACATGTGACACGCGCTAGGGCCATGGGGTACTCAGAACCACGTCGGACGGTTCTTAAAGGGGTGGTCACAGCAGGAGTGATCCGCTCCATGGCCCTTGATGCACAATGAAATAGGGATGGATGATGAAAATAAAGTTTGTAGGGGATGAGGGGAATGTTCGTGACGCCACCTGTGGTACTCGGCCAGGAATGGACAAAGCTGCTGTTGAGTCCTTCTCCGTCCCTGGCTTCCTGGATGGGATCCAAATAAATAACACGCAGCACAAAGGTTGTGTGTTCATAGACAGGGATAGCCCTGGAGCCCGCGCCTCTCCTCACTGGGCGCTCCCCCTTCTTTATATAGATAAAAAGTTTAGACATTTTACAGACATGCGCACAAGCGCTCATATTTCACAATCACTTACAAAGCAAATCTTATTCTAGTGAAAAAGTTACAATTATTTGGCATGTAGATAAAAAGCTACAATATCAAGGAGGAATGTGCGCGTGATTACTAACAAAACAAAGAAAATGTCAAGTTTGCAGAAATATTTCTTGTTGTATACCAGATTTCTCAGGAAGAAGACAAAATGGATTCCCCGGTACAGTCTGATCTCCACAATTCCCCCCTTTGACATATTCTTTTTTTATTACCACAGGGCCAAAGACAAAGCCTTTATTTTTTGGTATTACACATGCACACACTTATATTATTAATAAGAGAATCAAATCTAGTATTAATTCTTCTATCGCAAATTATTTTCTTCTTTAGCAGTATACTAAAATATAAAAACAAAAATTAGTACGGTAATATTAATTAGAATCACTAGAGGATAACATAAGAATAAAGAAAAAAAAAATTATACTCTTGCATCTATTACACAAAATTTATCTGTGCATACTGAGATACCCTTGAGCACAATCTTGAATAATACATATATAATTACAATAATTATAACTATATGTATTATGCTCTGCATGATCCCAGCAACCCACCCACCGATCCCTCTGAACCAGTTGGCTGGGTTAAGAAATGAGAAGGTATCAGACCACCAGCTATCCTTATTCTGGTCATTGTCTTTGTCATACTGATCTCTGAGCCGTTGTACATCCTTTAATTTAAATGTCATACTCATAATACTATTCGGGTCTATATAATGACAACAGGTGGGTCCAATGATTTGACACATACCCCCTTGTGAGGCAGTTAAGTAATCCAATACCAGAGTATGTTGGTTGATGACTATTATAAGCTGGTTCTGTACAGCTATACTAGTGTTTAGTATATCCAATATATCCCAGATCTGATCATCTAGATAATCCGTGGCTCTAACTAATTTATCCCACATTTGTGTTAACATAGGATAAATAAAAATGGTACTAGCAATTTTGTTAGAAATTCCCATCTGTACTATATGTGGCCTTCCCGAAGGACGTGGTGAGTTGTCTGCAGCTCTTTTATACAGTGTGTGCTTGGGCACGGCTTGCATATTCACTTGTTTATTTGAAATTATGAAAGTAGCCGGGGTTAGGCGTCCTAATGTACAAGTACCCTTTATACCTACGGGAAGCCATTTATATGCTCCTTCTCCGCATATCCAAAATGTACCTTCAGGCAGATCCCATAAAGCTGAGTGCTGTAATACCAATCTATGAGCCAAATCCACAAAACTAGATACATTCTGAAGCATACACCAAGAGGGTTTTTGTCCCAAAGGGCTACAGTACCCGGCTGCGGGATTCCCACATACAGGCATTCCTTTGACATACTCATCGGATTCATTACAAATCAGGTTTCCTGGCTTACTTGTACAACTGTTTGCATCACCTTGGGGGAACAACTCAGAATGTTCCCATTTTCTATTATGTATGTATCTTTCCAATACTACAGGTTTGAAGGCATCAGAGGAAGGGACGGTTGTACTGAAACTGAGCTGTAGATTTTCTGTGGGGACCTGTCCTAAATCAGTTAATCTAGTCTTATTTCTAGGTACCCATTTTCCTCCCCTGAATGCTAAATATTGTAGATGTGTATTACTCCCTGAGAGATTACCCTGCCACCAAGGAAATTCTACCCATCCCACAATTGGTATGGTGATTGTAGTATTCCACAGCCTAGTATTACCAGTTTGGTTGTTGGCCAGTTTGTCTGAACAATTAGGCCAAGCGAATATTTCTTCTGCTGACACGGGGACTGCTAGAAAAGGTATACTTGTGGCTGATACTGGTGAATGGGTACAGATCCAACAATCTGCTAAAGGTTGCATATTATTTAACAAATCATGCACTAATTTTCTATGATGTTGTACGAATCTATTGTTCAAAGGGGTTAGAGAATTTAGTCTTTCCCATGCCTTCGTCGTGGTTAATACTATTAACATCAATATCATGAGTTTTATACTGCTCTTTTGCAATGGCTTGCATGTATCCATGATGCCTTTCCTTCAAGCTTGACTGATGTAGGTGTTGTCAACAGGACTTGAAAGGGTCCGTCGAATCTTGGTTCAAGAGCCTTTCTGGTGTGTCTTTTTACATAGACTTGATCACCTGGTTCCAACTTGTGACTTCCTTCAGTGTTGTCAGGATCTGGAAGGGAAGCAAAAACTTGTGCATGCACCTTAGTTAATTGTTTCTGAAGATTTTGCACATAAGAAGTCAATGACTCAATATTTAATACAAGTTGCTGTGGAAAATAACATCCTAAATTGGCAGTCCTGCCAAACAAAATTTCATATGGAGACAGTTTAGTCTTACCCCTTGGGGTATTGCGTATTGAGTACAGGGCCAGTGGAAGGCATTCTGTCCAAGGCTTTCCTGTTTCAGCCATGGCTTTCTGTATTTTTAATTTTAAAGTTCCATTCATGCGTTCCACCTTACCAGAACTTTGAGGATGATACGGAGTGTGTAACTGACTTTCAACACCCAACATTTTCAGTACATTTTGAAATATTTCTCCAGTGAAATGAGTACCCCTATCTGACTCGATCACTTCAGGGAGACCGTAACGGGGCACCAGTTCGGCAACTAGCTTTACAGCAGTGTTTTTAGCTGAAGCCTTCCGAACTGGATAGGCCTCTGGCCACCCTGAGAACATGTCCACACACACCAACACATACTCAGTCATACCCATTACTTTTTGGCAGCTGGATAAAGTCTATCTGTAACCGCTGAAACGGGTAGAGGGGTCGGACGTGGTGTTTCATAGGGGTCTTTGTTGTCTGTCCGGGATTATGTGCCAGGCATATAGCGCATGCAGCACAATAGTCTCTTGCATAGTTGCCAAAACCTGGAGCCAACCAGACTTGCTTTGCCAGCAGTGTCATTGCATTTGCAGACACATGAGTAGGGTGGTGTAGTCCACCAACTACAATCGGGTACCAGGCTCTAGGTAGACATATTAGTCCATCTTTCTTCCAAATTCCCGCTTGTTCTTCTGCCCCTTCCTTTTTCCACCTGTCCCTCTCCTCTTCTCCTGCATCTTCCTGTGCTTGTCTCAGTCTATCTTCAGTATTTTCTGTGGGGTTTACAGTATGAACCTGTTGTAAGGGTTTAACTGCTGCTGCTTTGGCTGCTTTGTCAGCCCTATCATTTCCCCTAGATTCCCTAGTGTTGAGTCTCACATGTGCAGCTACCTTGATTACTGCTACTTCTTTTGTTTCTTGTGCAGCCTCTAAGATCTGTTTGATCAGAGAAGCATGTTTTACAGGTTGTCCTGACGCTGTCATGTAACCTCTAGCTCTCCAGATTACTCCAAAATCAAACACAATACCATGTGCATACCTAGAATCAGTGTATATATTAGCTGTCTGATTCTCAGCTATTTTTAGCGCTTCAATCAATGCTGTTAGTTCTGCTTCTTGTGCAGACTGTTTCGGTGGAAGTGGTTCTGCTTTGAGAGTTTCAGATTCTGACACAACTGCATACCCTGTATGAAAGTTACCTGTGTCATCTGCAAATCTACTACCATCTATAAACAGCTCTAAATCTGGATTTTGAAGTGGTGTTTCGGATACATTGGGTAAGCCTACCGTTTCTTGTAAAATGAGCTCTGTACAATCATGTGTGTCTGTAGGGAAAAAATTTGCGTGTGGATCAGTGTCCTTATTCCCCCCTTCAGACTCGAGAGGTAGCAGTGTTGCTAAATTAAGAGTCTGAAGCCTTGCAAATGTGATAGTAGAGGGGAGCAGCAAAGAACACTGTAGCCGCAAATGTCTGGCCATGGAAATGTGTTTTGGTTGTACCTGGTTTAATATCCCATAAACATCATGTGTAGTTTGAACTGTGAGTGGATGCTCTAGGACAATTTCTGATGCTTTGTCCAACAATAGTGAGACAGCAACAACTACACGTACACAGGTTGGCGTTGCCCTAGCTACTGGATCTAACCTTGCTGAAAGATATGCAATTGGTCTTTGTTTCCCTGCATGCTTCTGGGTAAGAACTCCTGTAGCATGGGAATCAACTTCTGCAGCCATAAGCTGAAATGGTTTAGTGTAGTCTGGTAGCCCTAACGCTGGAGCTGAAACAAGGGCATCTTTTAATTGTTGGAACGAAATCTGACCTTCTTTTGTCAACAAATAAGGTTCACTTTTTACACAGTCATACAGTGGTTGCATTAGTTGACTGGCATGTATAATCCATTGTCTACAATGAGACACTATTCCTAAAAATGCTCGTAGCTGTTTATGATTTTTAGGCTCATTCATCTGTCTTATTGCTTCAGTTCTTTGAGGTGTAAGATGCTTTTTACCTTGAGAAATGCAATGACCTAGAAAGACCACTTTGGTCTGACAAACTTGTAGCTTTTGTCTATTCACTTTACACCCTTCTTTTTCTAGAAAACATAGTAAACTTACAGTGGACCTTTCTGCGGTTTCTAGATCTGGGCAGCAAAGTAGTATGTCATCCACATACTGTAAAATTACTACCTGTGGTTCAGGTTCAAACCTCTGAAGAACTGTTTGTAGAGCATTTGAATAAAGAGTAGGGGAGTGTATCATTCCCTGTGGAAGGCGTGTCCACGCCAACTGTTTGCCCTTAAATGTAAATGCAAACAAATGCCAACTATCTTGGTGTAAAGGAACCGAGAAAAATGCATTTGAAAGATCTATTACAGTAAATACATGAGAACTGGCTGGTATCTGTGATAGTAACGTATGAGGATTGGGTACAACTGGGGTGATTGGATCTAGAACTTTGTTTATTTCTCTTAGATCATGTACCATACGATATTTGGGCATAGAACTCTTATCAAGAGTTCTCTTCTTGACTGGATACAGAGGAGTGTTAGCAGGTGATTGTATCTCTACCAAAACTCCTTTCTCTCTGTATTCCTCTATCTGTTTTGTAATTGCTAGTTCCTGCTGGGCACTCACAGGGTATTGTCTGAGCTGTGGGAGAACAGTTCCTGGTTGCACAGATAGTTTTACAGGAGCTATATGCAATAGTCCTACATCAGTATCTCCCTGTGCCCACAGTGTTTCTGGGACCATTGAGAGGTCTAGATCTGTGGTGTACTCTTTTTCTTCAGTATAATCCTCAAAAGCCTGAATTCTGACATATTGTTCTAATGTTTCTGCATCATCAGGGATAGTCAGCATAACTGTGCCATCTTCCCTAAAATTGATATTAGCTTCTAATTTCTTTAGGACATCAGTTCCTAACAAACATGTTGGGGCACCTCTGGCATACAAAAATCTGGATGCAAAACATTTAGGTCCTAATGAGACCTCTAGGGGCACAGTATATGGCAGTGTTCGAATTACCCCATCATAACCCTCAGCAAAAGTTGTTTGTTGTGAAATATCTTCCGGATTCGGAAGAAAATCTTGATTCAAAATTGAGGAAGTTGCACCTGTATCTATCAAAAATGGAATCTCTCTCTCCCCTACATTCACCTGTATCATAGGTCTTCTAGCTGGTAGGGAGGTTTGTAACACATTGAGTCAATCTGAATCTGGTATGGGACCATCCACTATGGATGTCTGTTGGATGTCTGAGGGTTTATTCTTTGGTACAAATTTTCCTGATTTTATGTCTGCCTGCTTCTTTCTACATTCTCTCTGGAAATGTCCTGGTTTCTTGCAGTAATGACAAGGAAAATTATGTCTTGCTCTCCCTCCTGTTGTGTTTGCTTGCGCTATTCTGACAGGCTTATGATTTTCTCTTAAATCCAACTCTATCCCTACGGCTTTTTGCCTAGCCAAGTGTGGGTCTTCCAAGGTTCTCCAATCAGGAGTTGCGGCCTTAAGTTTCTCCTTCACTTTTGGAGACAATCCATCTATGAAGGTTTTTGTAATTAACCTCATCATTCCTGGAGTGGTCAGATCTATTCCTTCATCTCTAAAGCTATTTTCTACCCCTAGATAATACTCATCTACTGATTGACCAGGTTTCTGAGCCACCACTCCCGTTGTTCCTCTCTGCCTCTGTTTCTGTCTCATGAAAATTATTAAGTGGTCTACAAACTGATTGCCTGATTCTACCGTTTGTAGGGCACCTTCTCCTGCTTGTCCTACTTGTCCTACCTGTCCTGCCTGTGGCCTATGTCCCTGTAGATATGCCAGTAATTCCTGGAAGAGACCAGGAGTCATTTTCATTCTACATAATTCCTCTCCATCCGCCCAGACTCCTGCGTGAGTCTGCATAATTTGCTGTATATATTGTGCAAATCTGACTGGAAACTGGGTGGGGTCTGGCGCGTTATGCAAGAGAGACATACCTTCAGCAGGGGACCAAGGAAAATATTGCCGAGTTTGATGATACCTAGTTCTCATTACCCCGTCAGCATTTGTTTCCCTAAAAGGTCTTGGTATTACCCTAACAGGAGCAAGTACAGTGTCATGTCTAAGCGCACCACAGGCTAGACAATCATTCCTCCAATCTGGATTTTGTTGTCCACAGTGTGAACATACCCATCCTCCTACCCCACCAAGATTGGGATACAAGGCTGGAAATTGTTTTCCTCCCTCTGCTCCTCCAGATGGTACAAATGATTGGGCATTTGGATCTAGGTAAGAAGGTGGAATACATCCTTTCCTTCCTATAGACCATTTGAAAGTGTCTGGATCATATCTCCAATTTTCTTCTCTTGCTGTTTTTGAGACTTTTATCATGCAGTGCACAATATCTTCCCACCCATTATCTTTAACTATTCCTCCTCTTTCTTTATTTACTCTTTCCCATTCTGTGCTGAACATAAGTGCTTCTGAAATTCCCAATTTTTCTCTTACCCTTCTAATCTGCTTTCTGACTGTCTTTCCACATCTTTCCTGTATGATATCTGCTGCTTCCACTTGTCCTAAGACGGTTTTTGTCTGTTTATTTCCCATTTTTCTTTTCAATACTAGCTATGACTACCCTAGGTGACGTTTGGACAACCACTTCCTCTGTTGGTGGCGTCTCGTTGCCTTCTCTCCTAGGGAGCTAAAATATTGAAAGGCTCGTCTGCTCCGTTTCTTCTAATATGCAGGACGTACTTAAGTGCTATTATGCACGCAAACAGACTCAGCAACACCATACAGATCACAAAACTCTCAGTCTCAGATATCATACTTGTCCCAGGCTCATGGGTCCGCGTCCTGGGCTCATTCTATCAAACCTTATCCAGAAATAAAGGGTTTCAAGCACTTAGAGAGAGTCAAGCATGGGCGGAGGTCTCCCCGAAAGGACGCAACCACATGACCCAGTTAGGCTGACTTTCGTGTATAAGGCTTGTGTCCCAAATATTTTGGCTTATTGTTCTACGTACTTTTGCTCTTCTTTCACAACATGCCACAACCTTCACACTGTTCACACACTGCCAGGGACAGGACTTATAAATCTATACAATATGGTAACCCGAGTTTTATAGGTATCTACTCACTACTAGACTAACCCAGCGTGACACGGCTCGTAGAGATCTTTCGGATAATACAGGGCAGATAAAAGAGAACTAATAATGTCTCTTACCTGGCCAGGTTTTTTCAGTTCATTTGCCGTCCATTATCCCAGATCTCCGTTGTCCGTATCCGCAGGTGAATCTCGAGCAAATACTCTCGCCTCGGGTCCCTGTTCAGGCGGCCAAGAAATGTTGAGTCCTTCTCTGTCCCTGGCTTCCTGGATGGGATCCAAATAAATAACACGCAGCACAAAGGTTGTGTGTTCATAGACAGGGATAGCCCTGGAGCCCGCGCCTCTCCTCACTGGGCGCTCCCCCTTCTTTATATAGATAAAAAGTTTAGACATTTTACCGACATGCGCACAAGCGCTCATATTTCACAATCACTTACAAAGCAAATCTTATTCTAGTGAAAAAGTTACAATTATTTGGCATGTAGATAAAAAGCTACAATATCAAGGAGGAATGTGCGCATGATTACTAACAAAACAAAGAAAATGTCAAGTTTGCAGAAATATTTCTTGTTGTATACCAGATTTCTCAGGAAGAAGACAAAATGGATTCCCCGGTACAGTCTGATCTCCACACTGCTTAAAGGGAGACCACTGGGGCCAATGGTGATGCAGCTGGGATGGTTCTGCTCCCCACAGGCGGAGCAGGGGCCCCAGGGCTACCAGATCAGATACTGCTTGAGAAAGGATATCACATCCGAAACGTTGCCACGCTGTTTGGGCAACTAAGTCCACTTTTTTTTCAGTTTTTTGTGCTGTTTTCCTTTTGATTATTGGTTGGGAAAGCTTTGCATGACAATCAAGGTAGTATCTGATGCTTTTCCAATTTTTTCTCTCCATATATATTGTATATATATATATATATATATATACTATATATATATATATATATATATATATATATATATATATATATATGTAAAAACAAAAAAGTACACATATTTGGCATCATCGTGTCCGGAAGGAGCCAACCTATTGAATGGGCACACTTGTTCACTCCTTCGGTGCATGCCGTAAAAAAAAAAAAAAAAAACCTGAGTAAAAACCTTTGCTTTTTCATCATGCCACCAAACAAAAAGTAGAATAAAACGTGATCAAAAAGTCATATCGAAATAAAAATGGTAGCAATGAAAACGTCATCTTGTCCCACAAAAAACAAGCTGCCTTACAGCTCCAACAGCGAAAAATAAAAAAGTTATAGCTTTCAGATGAAAGCGATGCAAACACAGTTATTTTTTCTATAAAATAGTTTTCATTGTGAAAAAGCAGCAAAACGTAGAAAAAAAATATAAATGCGGTATCACTGCCATTGGTTCTGATCCAAAGAATAAAGCTGCCACATTAATATTACTACACACGGAATGTCTTAAAAAAAAAAAAAAAACACTTCCTGAATTCCTGGTGTTTGATCATTCTGTCTCCCTAAAATCAGAATAGAAAGCGATTAACAAATGGCATGTGTCCAAAAATGGTACCAATAAAAACATCAGCTCGACCCGCAAAAAAACAAGCCATCTCATGACTGTCAGACGAAATATAGAAAAATTATAGCTCTCAAAATATAGTGATGCAAAAACTTGTTTTAGCAATAAAAGGCGTCTTTTACTGTGTGACAGCTGCCAAACATAAAAACTTGATATAAATCTGGTATCGTTGTAATCTCACCGACCCAAAGAATAAAGTCACCTAATCAATTATACCGCATGAAGAACGGTGTAAAAAATAAATAAAATAAATAAAACTAATTCTTCACCTACTGTTGATTTTTTTCATTCTGCCTACCAAAGATCGCATTAAGGCTCGGCGCACATTTATCCTGTGGTCTGCGCTGTGCACTTACACTGGAGTTTCCATGTAAATCTCTGAAATAGATGACTCAGACAGAACCCCCGGCAGAAGATTCCCTATAATGAGGCAGATGGAGACACTGTGGACGCCATAAGACCTGTGATCCGGCAGTGTCCATTATTTTAGTCATACATAAAAGCGTAGTCAGACAGTTTTGTGCACCTCTGAAAAGAAGGACACCACGGAACAAAGGCCAGATGGAGTCCAGAGTAACTCTGCTGCCTCACTATAGTGAATGGATTGGGGGTTAAATCTGTCATTTCACTCAGAGATTTAGATATAAACCCCAAAGTAAGTGCTCAGCGTAGAGCGCCAGATAAATGTGATCCCAAACATTATGTAAAATGCTCCCAATAAAAGATTCCACTTAATGCACAAAAAAGCAAGTCATTACTCAAGTCCGTCATCTGTTAACTGAAATATAGGGGGCTTCCACATTACTGCTTGTACATAGGCTCTGGAAAAGCTTTATGGCTACTCACCTCCCTAAAAGAAATTATGCGCTCCTAAATTCAAATCCCCCCTCCCTTCTGAACCCCACAGTGTACCTAAACCACATACCGTATTTTTCGCTTTGTAAGATGCACTTTTTTCTCCCAAACCTGGGGGGAAAATGGGGGTGGGTCTTAGAAAGCAAACATGCCTTACTGGGGGGTGTCCGGGTGTCTCCGGGTGCCCGGCGGTTGCTGGCTGTTACTGCGGGTGTCTCCGGTGCCCAGCGGTGCTGCGTGGGTGTCCGCCGCTGCCCGGGGCTCTGCTGATATTTTGTGACAGGCCAGAGCCCCGGCACTTCCAGGGTTCCATGTGCACTGGTCTCTGGGAATATGGCCACCTCCGGGGGCGGGGCATGCACTGATGGTGATCTCGGGATCAAGATCTCGAGAGATGAGATTTCAGCGCTGAAAGAAATTTTACCACTAACATGAAGCACAATATGTCACAAAAAACAGTCTCAGAATCAATGGGATCCGTTGAAGGGTTCCAGAGCTGCAACCTCATAAAGTGACAATGACTAAGCCAATTTTTTAATTCTGACCACTAAGTACAAAATTGGCTCTGTCACTAAGTGGTTAATACCTTATCTGACCATGTACTGTGTGAGACATGATCAGACACATTGAAAATATATATCTATATTTTTTTTTTCAGGGCCATCAGTCAGCCATCACTATTTGTATAGGGCCATCAGGCAGCCCTTTCTATTGTTAGAGGGCCAGCAGGTATATTTTGGGCATATGAGACCGACATAGAGTTTTTAGGTAAAGCACATAATTTTACTGTTTATTGAAAATGGAATGAGGCCTATAAATAAAAGAACACAGCAGTTATAGTCAAATATGGCAGAGGTTCAAAGATATTTTTGGTGGTTTTGCTGCCTGTGGCTATGGGTACCTTGAAATGTGAAGATTCCCAAAAGATTTTGGATCGCAATATAGTGCCGGGGATAAGACAGCTACGTTTGCATCATAGTAGGACATGGCTCTTCCAGCAGGACAATTACCCCAAACATACTTCAAGAACTATCCAGAAATAGATGGCTAAAAGCACTGGAAAGTACGGAAGTGGTAATTCCAGCTCCAGTAGCATAATGTCTCCCGACACTACCTCCTACATACAGATGCTACAAAGAAACTGTGAATGGACACATTATATAATTTAATTTTGCCTGTTTTGATACATTTCTAAGTACAGAACACCGTAAGAAAAATGAATTGGTCAATGAGTGCACGGAAAAAACAGCAGCAAGACTTACAATTTATAAGGCAATAATCCCTGGCTAGATGCCTGTCATGCGCGATTTCTACTGCCACACTTCAACATAGATAAATTGCAGATAAAAGCGGTTTTATTGTAGAATAAAGAAGGGATTTGAATCATCCCTGAAATTTTTTTTCTTGTACTTTGCAGCAGCACTAGAGCAACAAAAGTAACACTGCCAGCTTTAATGAATTTTTGAGTACATATCACAGTAAAAAAACATAAATTGGTCAATGAGTGCATGGTAAAAAACAGCAGCAAAGCTTAGAATTTATAAGGTAGTAATCACTGATTAGATGCTGATCATACGATTTACTTACTGCCACACTTCACTGTAGATGAATTGATGGTAAGAGCAGAATTGTTGTAGAATATAGAAGGGATTTGAACTGGACTTGAAAATAATTTTTCTTGTACGTGGCAGCCACAAAGTTTGGAGGAACGCAAGTAACACTGGCAGCTTTGAAGAATTTTAGAGTACATATTACTGTAAAAAGCATGAACCAATCAACAAGTGCATGGAAATAAACAAAAGCAAGGATTAGAATTTAAAGGACAATAATCCCTGACTAGATTCCTGCCATATGCTATACCTACTGCCACATCTCACTGTACATGAATTGACGATAAGAGCGGCATTGTAGTAGAATAAAGAAAGGATTTGAACCAGACCTGAGATTTTTTTTCTTGTATGTGGCAGCAATGAACTGTGATGTAATGCAAGTAACATTGCCAGCTTTGATGAATTTCTAAGTACGGATAGTCATAAAAAACATGAATCGGTTAATGAGCGCACTGTAAAAAAGAGTAGCACGGCTTACAATTTATAAGGCATTAATCCCTGACTAGTTGTCTGTAATACACTATCAATACTGCAACACCTCACCATGGACAAATTGCAGATTAGACCGGTATTGTTGTAGAATATAGAAGGGATTTGAATAGGCCTTGAAAAGATTTTTTTCTTGTACGTGCCAGCAACAAACTGTGGAGTAACGCAAATAATACTGGCAGCTTTCATGATTTTCTGAGTACAGATGAACTTAGAAAGCATGAATCAGTCAATCAGTGCATGAAAAAATACAGCAGCAAGGCTTACAATTTATAAGGCAATAATCCCTGACTTTCATACGCTATACCAACTGTAACACCTCACTGTGGACAAATTGCAGATAAGAGCATTATTATTAAAGCAGAATATAAACTATTTGAATTAGCCCTGAAAAAAGTGATTAGTTTAATGTAGCAGCATCAAGGACTGTTATTTAATCAACCCTGTTGAGTAGTGTTGAGCGATACCGTCCGATACTTGAAAGTATCAGTATCGGATAGTATCGGCCGATACCCGAAAAGTATCGGATATCGCCGATACCGATACCAATACAAGTCAATGGGACACCAAGTATCGGAAGGTATCCTGATGGTTCCCAAGGTCTGAAGGAGAGGAAACTCTCCTTCAGGCCCTGGGATCCATATTAATGTGTAAAATAAAGAATTAAAATAAAAAATATTGATATACTCACCTCTCCGGAGGCCCCTGCACCTCACCGCTGTTAACCGGCAGCCTTCTTTGCTTAAAATGAGCGCATTTAGGGCCTTCCATGGCGTCACGGCTTCTGATTGGTCGCGTGCCGCTCATGTGACCGCCAGGCGACCAATCACAAGCCGTGACGTCATTCTCAGGTCCTAAATTCCTAGAATTAGGAATTTAGGACCTGAGAATGACGTCACGGCTTGTGATTGGTCGCGTGGCGGTCACATAAGCGGCACACGACCAATCAGAAGCCGTGACGTCATGGAAGGTGCTGAACGCGCTCATTTTAAGCAAAGCAGGCTGCCGGTTACTACCAGGGCGCGTCAGAGGGTGAGTATATCCCTATTTTTTATTTTAATTCTTTATTTTTTACATGGATATGGATCCCAGGGCCTGAAGGAGAGTTTCCTCTCCTTCAGACCCTGGGAACCATACACTGGGAACTTCCGATTCCGATTCCCGATACCACAAAAGTATCGGATCTCGGTATCGGAATTCCGATACCGCAAGTATCGGCCGATACTCGATACTTGCGGTATCGGAATGCTCAACACTACTGTTGAGAAATATAGCAGAGGGCTTTGCATCTACTTAGTCTAATATGGAGGAGACCAGGATCTTTTATACTTACTGTGCAAACTCTTCTATCCTGGCTGTGAAATCATGTATTAAGTGTGAGAACTCCCTATGTTATGACCATCTGACATCCCACAAAAAGTCACTGAATCATATACTAATAGAACCCATTGGCTCTTTCGGTTTACATTTTTTTCCCCTCAATTGGAAGGTAGATCCACAGAAAAGCATTTTTTCCCATTACTAAGGAGTGGGCCTCCTACACTGGTAAAGCGTATGCACTAAGTGCAAGGGATGCCAAAAATTAGAAGGAGGAACTCCAATACCCATTTAAAAAGACATAGTGGAGAGCCTTAGAATTGTTTGCTCCCCAATATTAAGGAGTAGGTATCCTAGGCTGGTATTGCCCATGCACTAAGTGCATAGACTGAAAAGCATTTACCTGACACTAAAAAGATAAAATCCTGGAGCTTATACCCATGTTTGCGTAAGAAGGGGTGTATGGGAATAAGCCAGAAAAAAAAGCACTGGATTTGAGTTCATGTTCCACTGCTGTCTTCAGGTGGTGTATACAAGTCTGGCCCAATCCAGCCCTTGCTCATTTTGATAACAGTCAGCCTGTCAGCGCGACTGCGCCTATCAGTTATAATACCCCCAGTGGTACTAGAAACCTGCTATGACAAAATACTAGCAGCAGGCCAGTCTAGAACCTCCAAGGCATAAAGAGATAGTTCATGCGACATGTCTAGCTCAGATACTCAATAGTTGTAAGGCACCAAGGAATCACAGAGGTTGCTGGTATGGTCGGCAAGGTACTCCGTCAAAGACTTGTACCTCATTGTCAGAGTACCCCATCCATCTCAGCCTGGGTGCTGGGAGTGTCTGAGAAAACTGTCCCAGACCTTTGAGATTGATCCTATGCCTCTGCTGCATCTGGTGTGTGTCTCCCTAGTCTCCACTCCTTGGTTGTCCAAGGAACTGTGAACCCTGCCACCAGTGCTGATAGATGGAAATTTTTATAATAATTCTTCAACTATGGACTTTTTGTACTGTAACATTTTATTAGACTTCTCACCATCTTGGTCGAGTCATCAAAGTTTTAGAGAACCGAGCAGATTTTAGACATCCATGCCCACTCATCAGCTCATATATGTGGAGGCTGATCAAAATAGTGACATGCATATTGTAGCTGGCATTCAACTACTGCCCTCTGCTGCTCACAAAGCCTTGCCAGTTGATTTCCAACACATGGTGACATCACACACACCAGTCGGTGAGCTGGAAGTTGCAAACATTGCTGCAGCACTGCCCGGGGTGGCGCCAGCTGTAGCTGACTTGAGGAAATGTGTACACATGCGGCATACTTTCACAAGTAGCTCAGGCAGAACTTGGCAGGTTTTGAGAAAATGTAAGCCTGCAGCTGTCTGCTTTACTTTGGCTGGTTATCAACATAGAGGGGATGTACATAATTGTTTTAATTGTTTATTATTTATTTGGTTAAACCAGGCTAATAACACCTGTGTTAAGGCACTTACAACACATGTGCTTTTTTTATTGCAAATTTATTGCATCTAATGCAAGTCTAAAGTGAAGTAATATTGTGACATTTTTCCCAGGAGCAACCTGGAAGTAAAAGGTGCATCTAGGCAGGTTCCCCATTCTGTTCCCATTCCATTGGAGTGCTGTTTTTATCAATTTCAGTGATTTTACTGCCTTCACATCCCTCCTGTTACGGTCTTATGGAAAAATGCTCAAGTTTCCAATTGTCTTCTATTATACTTGGTACTCAAGTTGAACCCGTCCGAGCGTCTGACTAGGTAAATTCGAGTACTGAGCAAAAGAGAATTATAGTGCTCGATCATCACTAATTACGTGCCTTTGTTATCATAGCCCTCCCTTGATGGCATACCAGACTACTGGGTGCTACAGCTTTAGTTCATTATTGGTCCAAAGAAAAATCTTGACCGATAACAATAACATACAAGTCCTTTACGACTCACACTTGGTGAGACACAAAACCACCGTCTGTGCGTACATTGACCCAAACCATGGGATAGTTCTTGGCATGTTCATGGATACACCTTCCCCTCACACCCTTTCTAGGTACTAGCACATGCAAAAGTGTGGCACTTGCCAGGGTCACCAAACTTCCTGAGTCCAGAAGTCCCATCACTTGGACCCAATTCAGTCACCTGGAATACAAGCCCGCATCCATCCCAGAATTGGAACATGTAATTTAATACTCCAATTCTGGCACATTACCTGGCTCTTCCCAATTTCCCTGGAGCAGTGGCAATTGGACTAACGATATTTGGAGTTGATGAAAGCTGTGATTTGTCAAAATTGACAGCTGCCATGAATCCCTGGGGTTAGTAATGGAGAGGTGTCTATCAGACACCCCCATTACTAATCGGGCTGCCATTTCTGGATCAGGTGTAACAGGTCAAACATCTGTGTATATGCATGTTGTGGAGACATGAGGATCATTGGATGCTCTTGTCTGCTGGCCTGGCTGTCGTTAGAAAGACCACCTGGACCAGGACACATCCAACTGAATTCCCGTTCACCTTCCCCATGGGCATAATACTGCTCAGACAACACAGGGTGAGAGTAGCAAAATGGAATAATACTTTATTGGACACAGCAACAGTCAATAATATTTGGTACAGTCCCAGCATGTACATAAAATGGTGCACATGACAGAGTCTCACCCTTCTGCTGGCTTGCCGGCAATTAGAACATCTTCAACTTTGGGGCTTCCAGGGACAACTACCCCAACTAGTAGCACTCTGCTTTTGGTGCTTTTGAGAGGAGGTAGTGGCAAGCTTAAGAAGCTGACACTGATCATTGAAGTATGTGGCCAGGTGACTTGATTGTCCCAACCTGGGTTCTTTATTTACATGTCTCCGTGGGTTTAGTGATGGGCAATGGAGCAAATCTAAATTCCTCTGGTTGGAGCCATTGTGCCTTAACTGCTGTAGAGTCTCTCTGGAGAAAGAGAGATGTCCCTTTTATACCCACAGCTGTCATTCTGGGCACTATTCACAGGTTTGGAGAAAGGTGGGAGGAGATAATCCCTCATAGTTCAATTAATCTAAGTCTTTGTCCTCCAAGGATAGTAGAATAATAAGCTGCAGGGGCTGATACAATAGACAGTCAGCATGCATTCAACAAATTAACAAGCAAGTCAATCTACAACAAGAGTCAATGTACAGACTTGTATGAATGATGGCTCATGTCCCTTGCCTACTGAATAATACATTTGGCATAATTAAGATTAAACGCTGTGTCGTCACACAGGTTTTAATATGTACTGTAAGAGGATGAAAACAGAGTGCACAGGAAGACATTGAAGAGCATTACAAAGACAGTACTGCTCCTTCAAAGATAAATATCTATAACCTAAATTATTATAATGTTTATTAAATCAACTAAGAACAAAAAAACACATTTGGATATGATTAAAATCAATTAAAAACAAATAGTACAGTGGTCACAGCAAAAATAGATATAGTAATTCAATATGATTGCAGTCAAAAAGTGTCAATAATAAAATAAGTAAATAAATGTATATATACGATATATATATATATATATATATATATATATATATATATATATATATATATATATATATATTTATTTACATTAAAGCAAATAAAGTGCAAGTGCAACAATTTGCACATCAGCAAAACCTTTTGTCAATATATAATAAAGCAGCAAGTAGTATTTTTTTTCAATGTCAGTACTTGTGGGGAGGGTGGACTGTGGGGGGCCATCAAACTGAGTGGGTGATGGTCTTTGGAGGGGCATCATATGGAGTGAGAGATAGTAGTTGTGGGGGCCATCATAATCAGTGAAGAATTGTAGGGGCCATCATACTTAGAGGGGGATGGATTATGGGGAGCATCATGCTGAGTGGCGGTAGGATTTTTGGACATTATACTGTGTGGGGTACTGTGGAACCCTCATACTGGGCAGCATGGTGGCTCAGTGGATAGCACTGCAGCCTTTCAGTGCTGGGGTCCTGGGTTCAAATCCCACCAAGGACAACATCTCAGGAGTTTGTATGTTCTCCCCGTGTTTGCGTGGGTTTCCCCCAGGTACTCTGGCTTCCTCCCACATTCCTAAAACATACAGATAGGGATTCTAGATAATGATAATGTGTGCAAACTGTAAAGCGCTGCGGAATATGTTAGCACTATATAAAAATAAAGATTATTATAATTAAAAAATAAAGAAGGCCATTATAATGTGTGTAGTGAGCTGCTGTGGGCCATCATACTGAGTATAGGAAGTTATGGGGGCCATCATACTGATTAAGGGAATATGAGGACCATAATACTGAATAAAAACTGTTGGCAAAACTTGGCACCATCATACTGAGAGGGGGCCATTATATTGTGAGACTTTGGGGATCATTATATTGAGTAAGGCTTTTCATACTGAGTGGGGGCTATGGGAGTATCATACTGAGAGGCTATCATACTGTATGGGTGGCTGTAGGGGCATCAGACTGAGTGGGGGAAATGTTACTGATTGGGGGGGCCATCAAACTGACAGTCCAAAATAGCATAGTAAATAGATAATGGCTGCACTCAATTTTACTGTGCTAAAGCAAGGAAATGTGCGATACATGAAATGTGAATAGCATACTGGCTTGTGAAATCTATGAAAAAACACATGAGATGCTTAGCACAAGATTTGGCCAAAAATTGTGAGCCCATCCACCAAACGTCAAGGTAATCTCAGATCGGATGGGTAACTAACCTGTCTGCCTAGTGTGAACACTTACCTATGGCTAATAACATGGTAAAGCCTGCATTTATAGGAAGGTCAGAACCAACTGTGTTTGGATGTAATTAAAATCACAGCATGGTGAAGGGCGGGGCGTTCAAGTCAGAAAAAACAGTACATAGTAAATATAGGAAAACTGACTGAACAGCAATCTAGTCTGAACTGGTGCATAACCAAAAAAAGTCTAACATAGCAAATAGATAATGGCTGCACTCAATTTTACTGTGCTAAAGCAAGGAAATGTGCGATACATGAAATGTGAATAGCATACTGGCTTGTGAAATCTATGAAAAAACACATGAGATGCTTAGCACAAGATTTGGCCAAAAATTGTGAGCCCATCCACCAAACGTCAAGGTAATCTCAGATCGGATGGGTAACTAACCTGTCTGCCTAGTGTGAACACTTACCTATGGCTAATAACATGGTAAAGCCTGCATTTATAGGAAGGTCAGAACCAACTGTGTTTGGATGTAATTAAAAATAGTCCAAAATAGCATGCAGGGGCCATGATACTGTGTTTGGGAGAACTTTAGGCACATGTTGTGAGGGGGAGCACTTTTGGGGGCATCATGCTGTGGGGGTATTAGATTGTAATGAGGGCACTATGGAGATTGTATTCTTTGCTGGAGACACAATAGAGTCTGTATACTGTAAAACAATTGTATGTGTGGGGATATCATAATTTGTGTGTGTGTGTGTGGGGGGCATTTTTGGGAGCTTCATACTGTATAATGGCCACAAAAGAGGTATCCTTGGTAAGAACAAAAGAGGCAGCAATTGGGTCATAATTTCTGTGTACAAACTACAGGGTGGGCCATTTATATGGATACACCAAAATAAAATGGGAATGATTGGTGATATCAACTTCCTGTGTGTGGCACATTAGTATATGGGAGGGGGGAAACTTTTCAAGGTGGGTGGTGACAATGGTGGCCATTTTGAATTCAACCATTTTGGATCCAACTTTATTTTTTTAATGGGAAGAGGGTCATGTGACACATCAAACGTATTGATAATTTCACAAGAAAAACAATGGTGTGCTTGGTTTTAATGTAACTTTATTCTTTAATGAGGTATTTACAAGTTTATGATGACTTATAAAATGTGTTCAAAGTGCTGCCCATTGCGTTGGATTGTCAATGCAACCCTCTTCTCCCACTCTTGACACACTAATAGCAGCACTGCAGAAGAAATGCTAGCACAGGCTTCCAGTATCCATTGTTTCAGATTCTGCACATCTTGTATCTTCACAGCATAGACAATTGCCTTCAGATGACCCCAAAGACAAAAATCTAAGGGGTCAAATCGGGAGACCTTGGTGGCCATTCAACTGGCCCATGAAGACCAATCCATTTTCCAGGAAACTTTTCATGTAGGAATACTCGGACCTGACACCCATAATTGATGTTATGCTGTGGTATATGGGGTGCAAAGATAGTGGGGCCATTCTTCATCAATGGAAACCTCAATGCCACTGGATATCTGAAATTGCTGCATGATGATGTGTTGCCCTCTTTATGCACTGAAGATGGCACGTTCCCTGAGTT
This sequence comes from Ranitomeya variabilis, assembly GCF_051348905.1. NCBI lineage: Eukaryota > Metazoa > Chordata > Amphibia > Anura > Dendrobatidae > Ranitomeya > Ranitomeya variabilis. Next base: position 82,314,946 of record NC_135238.1, read on the forward strand.
TTTCCAGAAAGATGATGCACAACCACATTATGGGTGTCATGACCAAATACTTCTACAAGGAATCTGACCCCCTCAGACTAGCATTTCTTCTGTGGTGTTGCTATCAGTGTGTCAAGAGTCGGAAATGACGGTTGCATTGACAATCCAACACAATGGGCAGCACTTTGAACACATTTTATCAGTGGTCATATACTTGTAAATAACTAATGAAAGAATAAAGTCACATTAAAACCAAGCACACCATTGTTTTTCTTGTGAAATTCTCAATAAGTTTGATGTGTCACAAAACCCTCTACCCACTGGAAAAAACAAGGTTGGATCCAAAATGGCCAACTTCAAAGTGACCGCCATGGTCATCACCCATCTTGAAAAGTTTCCACCCTCCCATATACTAATGTACCACAAACAGGAAGTTGATATCACCAGCCATTCCCATTTTATTTAGGTGTATCCATATAAATGGCCCACCCTGTGCAATACATATCCCATTGACTGTTTATAAAAGTTGGGAGCTATGACCCAGCCTACTCCACCAAATCTTTTTTTGGGGGGATAAGATGTGCCCAACTAGATTTTATTCCATGTGACTTCATGATTTCTGTGCATGCTACTGATCTAGGCAGAGACTTCCTCTGCAGTCTGCCTCTACTGCCGGCATCCTTCTGTTCCAAACCAAAAGGACAAAATCACAGCATCAGCAGAAACCAGCATTGAGAAACACAGATGAAGAACACAGCGAAATGACTATATAGACTGTATGCATAACTGACAGTTAGCGTGCTCCAAAGTAATCCAAAAAATGTATGTGGCCTAGATTATGGTGGTGGTGATGGTATCGAGACCACCAAAGTGATGTGGTTTGTGTCTGCAATAGGCTCAATTTAGTGAAGCTGCAGTCTAACTATAATACTATTTTAAATGTATTTCTTAATATTTGGATGATTTGGTAAAGCCTTTAATCACATCCACTACTAACATGTTAGAGATTAGGCGCTTATTGTGGTGCATAGCATATGTGTTATTCTAACTGAAATTGAAAGGACACTTACATGACAAAAACAAGAAGGAATGATCATGCTGTATAAATCACTATTATTTCTAGGTCCCTGTAGAAAGGAAATGATGCTTTAAATGATTTACTATTAAATACTTCTAGACAGCAGTTCTGCTAATCTGTATTTCTACGTTTGAGATTTAATTTCAACACAAATCCTTATCGCTAGGTGTAATAAGTGGAAAAACAACTCTTGTCTGTTGACAGAAGCCAAGTAGTTATTTTACATGGAAATAGCTGAAGAGGGTGGCAAGGCTTTGAAGTGCAACAACACTGATGGATTTGGGGACGTCAATATTTAATTACATTTGAATTGAACCTGACCTGTCACAGTCAATGGGATTTTAATCTGAAGCTGTACTGAACTCCCATATCCCGGGAGGCAAACTGTGTAGTCTGGTCACATGCAATTTGTCTCTGCCAATTTGTCATGAATAATTAGTATTTGGAGTCTACAATGGAACATTTATTCTTTTTAAATAATATATAATGCAATGTTTTCAACAAGCTTTGTAATTGTAATAATAAAGCAATTTCAAGGGATTTCCATTCCTGACGTCTTTATGAATTAAAAAATACACTTAGTTTGCGATTTTTTTCAGGATTACAAACAATATCATTGCTATTCAAGTTTTCTATATAAATTGTATTTGGTGTGATGTTAGCACTAATTGAACTGTAAAACTTTCCAACTAATGTCTTATTCTGTATCATAACAGATATAATTTTTTTTTATTAAAGGGAAACTGTCAGCTGATACATGCTACCCAAACTGTGGTCATTTAACAGGGTTCACAAAGAATGCAATAAAATGATCTTAATTAGGCAGTTCAAATGTAAGCTTGTCCCAGTCAGTTGTCAGGACAGGCTGCAGTCTCAAGAAATACAACTACCGAGACCTGTGTCTCAACTCACAGAGGAGCTGTATAATAAGAATACATTTTAATGCTGCTGGAGAAGAGCTGTGACAGAAGACATGATGTATTTTCTCCAAAGCTGACTGAAGGACTGAAGTTGTAGAAAAAAATCTTCTGTGCTCAGTCAGTGAGAAAATGATATACACTTTCTCCTGTCATAGCACTTCTCCAGAAGCTCAGGTAGGTTTGATTATGATACAGCTCATGTCCGTTGAGATACAGGTGTCAAGATCTGGTATTAGCAACTTACTCCATAAAATTTCCACACCATCTTAATTTTCATGTTAAATCTAGCTTTGCTGGTGCTAAGGTGAATTTGTTACCACATTTGAGCTAGGCAAACCCTTAATAAGTGCATACAGGTTATAGAGTGAATAAAACAATTATACTTGTCTGTCTCACATCTCATATTCTGTTGCAGAGATATCATGTTTTACGACTTTATGTTAATGAGCTCTTCAGCTCTTCCAGGTTATGGATAGGCTGTTGTCTGGAAGAAAATTTTTCCTCTGCACTTCATTAGCACATGTTTCTCCTCCCCTCGTCATTCCTACATCCCTGTGACATTGAGTGCTTGAGATAAAATTGCGTGCTTGTGCATTCCATCATCCTTTGTTCCTCCTCAGCGTTCCGCCCTTCTAAGAACATAGGCTTCACTTTCCTTCTGCGCAGATGCCAGCAACTGGTACTTCTGCTCTCAGTGTTCTCCAGCGCTCAGAAAGTGTGTTCTCCCAATACTGGGAGCAGAAGTACCAGTGACTCACCGGCACCAGCCCAGAAGGAAATCATTCCACTCTTTACCTTTTTTCCCCACAAAAATGAACCTTAACTGTTCCACCCCTTGTCCATTCCTCAGGCTATTGTCATATGTCTACTAATATTCATAACAATTATGAATCTTTTTTTGTACTTTAACATCTATACAATTGTAAATTTAGATAAAGTATAATCCATATTCACATATTGCTGCTAATATGAGAACGGTTTGTGTATTATTATATTATTGTATTGTTACTTTTTTTTATTTCAAATCTAAGCCTCCATGGGTTTGTCAATTTGTCATGAATTTATTCTTCATTTATTCTTTTTCAACAGCCTATAATGTATTGTTTTCAAAGAGCAATGTAATTGTGATGCTAAAGCTAATCCTGAAGGAAACGTGGTCTTTTGCTTATTTGTATGAATAACAAATGTACTTTTTATTTTTCAAGTTTACAAATGCTATCTTTGCTGTATACACATTCCTGTTTCTAAAATATTATTTAATTTCAACGACTTTGTTCCATCATTACTGCTGCTTTTGTTATTATTATTTTGCTTTCTACATTATTTTCTTGTATTGAGCAGAGCATTGTTATCATGTATATTGTGGAGTGCAGCCTGACTTCTTGAAACTAAAATGTTATCATATGCAGTAAAGGACAGAACTTGTCTAGCAACTCTATAAAATGCCCATTAAAAGTGTCAGATGCATAAGTGCTTCTCACTAAATTAGAAAATCATCAAAAAGTTAATTCATTTCAATTCTTCAATACAAAAAGGGAAACTCATATATTATATAGAGTCATTAGAAACAGAGTGATCTATTTCAAGAGTTTATTTCTGTTAAATTTGATTATTATGGCTTACAATCAATGAAAACCCAAAAGTCATTATCTCAGTAAATTAGAATAATTAACAAAAACACCTGCAAAGGCTTCCTAAGCATTTTAAAAGGTCCCTTATTTTGTTTCAGTAGGCTCCACAATCATGGGGAAGACTGCTGACTTAACAGATGTCCAGAAGGCAGCCATTGACACACTCCACAAGGAGGGTAAACCGCAAAAGGTCATTGCTAAAGAAGTTGGATGTTCACAGAGTGCTACATCCAAGCATATTAATGGAAAGTTGAGTAGAAGGAAAACGTGTGGTAGAAAAAGGTGCACAAGCAAGCGGGATGACCACATCTTTGGAAGGATTGTTAACCCCTTAGTGACAGAGCCAATTTGGTACTTAATGACCGAGCCAATTTTTACAATTCTGACCAGTGTCACTTTATGAGGTTATAACTCTGGAACGCTTTATCGGATCCCGCTGATTCTGAGATTGTTTTTTCGTGACATGTTGTACTTCAAGTTAGTGGTAACATTTCTTCGATATTACTTGCGATTATTTATGAAAAAAATGGAAATATGGCGAAAATTTTTAAAATTTTGCAATTTTCAAACTTTGTATTTTTATGCCCTTAAATCAGAGAGATATGTCACAAAAAATAGTTAATAAATAACATTTCTCACATGTCTACTTTACATCAGCACAATTTTGGAAACAATTTTTTTTTTTGTTAGGGAGTTATAAGGGTTAAAAGTTGACCAGCAATTTCTCATTTTTACAACACCATGTTTTTTTTAGGGACCACATCACCTTTGAAGTGATTTTGAGGGGTCTATATGATAGAAAATAACCAAGTGTGACACCATTCTAAAAACTGCACCCCTCAAGCTGCTCAAAACCACATTCAAGAAGTTTATTAACCCTTTACGTACTTCACAGGAACTAAAACAATGTGGAAGAAAAAAATTAACATTTTACTTTTTTTTGCAAACATTTTACTTCAGAACCATTTTTTTTAATTTTCACAAGTGTAAAAACAGAAATTTAACCACAAATTTTGTTGTGCAATTTTTCCTGAGTACGCCGATACCCCATATGTGGAGGTAAACCACTGTTTGGGCGCACCGCAGAGCTTGGAAGTGAAGGAGCACCGTTTGACTGTTTCAATGCAGAATTGGCTGGAATTGAGATCGGACGCCATGTCGCGTTTGGAGAGCCCCTAATGTGCCTAAACAGTGGAAACCCCCCACAAGTGACACCATTTTGGAAACTAGACCCCCCAAGGAACTTATCTAGATGTGTGGTGAGCACTTTGAACCCCCAAGTGCTTCACAGAAGTTTATAACGTAGAGCCGTGAAAATAAAAAATCGCATTTGTTTTCACAAAAATGATTTTTTCGCCCACAAATTCTTATTTTCACAAGGGTAACAGGAGAAATTAGACCACAAAAGTTGTTGTGCAATTTCTCCTGAGTACGTCGATACCCCATATGTGGAGGTAAACCACTGTTTGGGCGCACCGCAGAGCTTGGAAGTGAAGGAGCACCGTTTGACTTTTTCAATGCAGAATTGGCTGGAATTGAGATCGGATGCCATGTCGCGTTTGGAGAGTCCCTGATGTGCCTAAACAGTGGAAACCCCCCACAAGTGATACCATTTTGGAAACTAGACCCCCCAAGGAACTTATCTAGATGTGTGGTGAGCACTTTGAACCCCCAAGTGCTTCACAGAAGTTTATAACGTAGAGCCGTGAAAATAAAAAATCTCATTTTTTCTACAAAAATGATCTTTTTGCCCCAAAATTTTTATTTTCACAAGGGTAACAGGAGAAATTAGACCACAAAAGTTGTTGTGCAATTTCTCCTGAGTACGTCGATACCCCATATGTGGAGGTAAACCACTGTTTGGGCGCACCGCAGAGCTTGGAAGTGAAGGAGCACCGTTTGACTTTTTCAATGCAGAATTGGCTGGAATTGAGATCGGATGCCATGTCGCGTTTGGAGAGTCCCTGATGTGCCTAAACAGTGGAAACCCCCCACAAGTGATACCATTTTGGAAACTAGACCCCCCAAGGAACTTATCTAGATGTGTGGTGAGCACTTTGAACCCCCAAGTGCTTCACAGAAGTTTATAACGTAGAGCCGTGAAAATAAAAAATCTCATTTTTTCTACAAAAATGATCTTTTTGCCCCCAAATTTTTATTTTCACAAGGGTAACAGGAGAAATTAGACCACAAAAGTTGTTGTGCAATTTCTCCTGAGTACGTCGATACCCCATATATGGGGGTAAACCACTGTTTGGGCGCACCGCAGAGCTTGGAAGAGAAGGAGTGTCGTTTTACTTTTTCAATGTAGAATTGGCTGGAATTGAGATCGGACGCCATGTCACGTTTGGAGAGCCGCTGATGTGCCTAAACAGTAGAGACCCCCCACATATGACACCATTTTGGAAACTAGACCCCTTAAGGAACTTATCTAGATGTGTGGTGAGCACTTTAAACCCCCAGGTGCTTCACAGAAGTTTATAACGTAGAGCCGTGAAAATAAAAAAATCGCATTTTTTCTACAAAAATGATCTTTTTGCCTCCAAATTTTTATTTTACCAAGGGTAACAGGAGAAAATGGACCCCAGAAGCTGTTGTACAATTTGTCTTGAGTACGCCGACACCCCATATGTGGGGGTAAACCACTGTTTGGGCGCATGGCTGAGCTCGGAAGCAAAGGAGCGCCATTTGACTTTTCAATGCAAAATTGACTGGAATTGAGATCGGACGCCATGTCGCGTTTGGAGAGCCCCTGATGTGCCTAAACAGCAGAAACCCCCCAAAAGTGACCCCATTTTGGAAACTAGACCCCCCATGGAACTTATCTAGATGTGTAGTGAGAACTTTGAATGCCCAAGTGCATCACAGAAGTTTATAATGCAGAGTCGTGAAAATAAAAAATATATATTTTTTAACAATAAAGATTTTTTAGCCCCCAAGTTTTTATTTTCACAAGGGTAACAAGAGAAATTGGACCCCAAAAGTTGTTGTCCAATTTGTCCTGAGTATGCTGGTACCCCATATGTGGGGGTAAACCACTGTTTGGGCGCATGGCAGAGCTCGGAAGGGAAGGAGTGCCATTTTGGAATGCAGACTTTGATAGAATTGTCTGCGGGCGTTATGTTGCCTTTGCAGACCCCTAATGTACCTAAACAGTAGAAACCCCCAACAAGTGACCCCATTTTGGAAAATAGACCCCCCAAGGAACTTATCTAGATATGTGGTGAGAACTTTGAATGCCCAAGTGCTTCACAGAAGTTTATAATGCAGAGTAGTGAAAATAAAAAATATTTTTTTTCCCACAAAAAAGATTTTTTTAGCCCCCAAATTTTTATTTTCACAAGGGTAACAAGAGAAATTGGACCCCAAAAGTTGTTGTCCAATTTGTCCTGAGTATGCTGGTACCCCATATGTGGGGGTAAACCACTGTTTGGGCGCACGGCAGAGCTCGGAAGGGAAGGAGCGCCATTTTGCAATGCAGACTTTGATAGAATTGTCTGCGGGCGTTATGTTGCGTTTGCAGACCCCTAATGTACCTAAACAGTAGAAACCCCCACAAGTGACCAAATTTTGGAAACTAGACCCCCTAAGGAACTTATCTAGATATGTGGTGAGAACTTTGAAAGCTCAAGTGCTTCACAGAAATTTATAATGCAGAGTAGTGAAAATAAAAAAATATATTTTTTTCCAACAAAAAAGAATTTTAGCCCCCAAGTTTTTATTTTCACAAGGGTAACAGGAGAAATTGGACCCCAAAAGTTGTTGTCCAATTTATCCCGAGTACGCTGATGCCCCATATGTGGGGGTAAACCACTGTTTGGGCGCACGGCAGAGCTCAGAAGGGAGGGAGTACCATTTGACTTTTTTAGCGCAAAATTGGCTGTCGTGTTTGGAGACCCCCTGATGTACCTAAACAGTGGAAACCCCCCAATTCTAACTCCAACCCTAACCCCAACACAGCCCTAACCCTAATCTCAACCCGATCCATAATCCTAATCACAACCCTAACGATAATCACAACCCTAACCCCAAAACAGCCCTAATCTCAACCCTAACCATAACCCTAATCAAAACCCTAAATCCAACACACCCCTAACCCTAACCCTAACCCTAATCCCAACCCTAATCCCAAACGTAACACTAATCCCAACCCTAATCCAAACCCTAACCCTAATCCCAACTCTAACCCTAACTTTAGCCCCAACCCTAACTTTAGCCCCAACCCTAACCATAACTTTAGCCCCCGTCGTCACAAAAAAAGTTCAATGTAACCTTTTTTTTGTACGTCGCGTCCGCCATTTCCGCGGATGCGTGGCCGTAACTCTGCCCCCTCCTCCCCAGGACATAGACTGGGCAGCGGATGCGTTGAAAAACTGCATCCGCTGCCCACGTTGTGCACAATTTTCACAACGTGCGTCGGTACATCGGGCCGACGCATTGCGACCGCCCCGTACCGACGCAAGTGTGAAAGAAGCCTTAGGCTACTTTCAGACATAGCGCATTTTTGAGCGCTATTTTGCGGGCGCTTTTCAAAAATGCGCAATGTCATTTTCGTCTGCCGGCAAAGTGAATGAGAAATTCACTTTGCCGTTCAGACACACCGCAAAAAAAGCGGCGCTTTTGTCTGCAAACACGCCGGCGTAAAAAGAATTGACATGTCAATTCTTTACGCAGCGGCGTGTCTGCGTATCCCCCTAGGGCCCCATATTACCTTCCACACACAGCGCCTTTGTCCTGGGTGTCGGCGTCTTTGTACGGAGGGGTTGACACCCAGGACCGGACGTGACGTCGGACAGGAAGAGGGAAGCCCCCGCCCCCCAGTGAAGCAGCATGGAGTCCTTCTGTGTGTGTGTGTGTGCGTGTGTGTGCGTGTGTGTGTCCCCATGCGACGCTAGTGCCACCATTGTGCTAAGTCGCCGTATGGGACTACTACTCCCATCCGGTATTAGGATGGGAGAGTTGTCCCTGTGTCCGGCGACTTAGCACAATTGTAAAGTTACACAAAACACCTACACACAATACACATACATGACACACAGTACATACAACATATAACACAGAGTATATACTCACCAACAGCACACTTGTAGGCGAAGCCCTCGATCCTCCAGGAAAAAATCCAAAAATAATAAACCAAATTCATACTCCCTGTCCGCAGAATCCATAAAACGAGTGTCCCACGCCGATCGGCTGCTCTCCGGCGATACACTGCCAGGAGCGAAGCTCCTAGCAGTGTATCGCGTACTGTTCCGGAGTTCAATGACTCCGGCGTCACGGTTAACAGCAGTACAGCTGCGTTGAACTTTCCCACGCAGCACTGCCGTTAAGCGAGAGTGCCGGGGTCAATGACCGCCGGTAAACTCGCTCGCGCATGCGCAGTGACACACCGACAGGAACTATGGCTCCTGTCAGTGTGTTGCTGCAGCCGTGGAGAGCAGACATATCTCTGGATGTGTCTGTTCTCCATGGAAAATCTTGATACGTGGCACTTAAATATGTGGCAATTAAATACGTGACACGTGGCACTTATACGTGATACGTGTCACTTAAATACGTGGCACTGAAATACGTGGCACGTGGCACTTTGATACGTGGCACGTGGCACTTTGATACGTGGCACGTGGCACGTGGCACTTTGATACGTGGCACTGAAATATGTGGCACGTGGCACTTTGATACGTGGCACGTGTCACTTAAATACGTGGCACGTGGCACTGAAATATGTGGCACGTGGCACTTTGATACGTGGCACGTGTCTCTTAAATACGTGGCACGTGACACTGAAAGATGTGGCACGTGGCACTTTGATACGTGGCACGTGGCACTTTGATACGTGGCACGTGGCACTGAAATATGTGGCACGTGGCACTTTGATACGTGGCACGTGGCACTTTGATACGTGGCACGTGGCACTTTGATACGTGGCACGTGGCACTTTGATACGTGGCACTGAAATATGTGGCACGTGGCACTTTGATACGTGGCACGTGTCACTTAAATACGTGGCACGTGGCACTGAAATATGTGGGACACGTCGCACAAAAAAGTTACATGTAGTTTTTTTTGTGTCGACGGTCCGCCGAAGCACGACGCATCCGTCGCACGACGGATGCGACATGTGGCAATCCGTCGCAATGCGTCGCTAATGCAAGCCAATGGAGAAAAAACGCATCCTGCAAGCACTTTTGCAGGATGCGTTTTTTCTCCAACGACGCATTGCGACGGAAGCCAAAAAACGCTAGTGTGAAAGTAGCCTAACCCTAACCCTAGCCCTAACCCTAAATTTAGCCCTAACCCTAACCCTAACCCTAACCCTAACCCTAATTTTAGCCCCAACTTGTCTTCTCCTGCCGGCCGGCAGATGACAGCAGATGGCGGGCGCACTGCGCATGCGCCCGCCATGATGAAAAAGCCGGCTGGCAGGAGAAGACAGAAGAGGACCCAGGGACCCCGGGTGAGTATGTTAGGGTCCCCGAATCCCCCTATTTCTCTGTCCTCTGATGTGCGATCACATCAGAGGACAGAGAAATAACTGATCGCTTTTTTTTTTTTTTTTTTTTTTGCGGTCGCCGGTAAACTGTTAATTACCGGCGATCGCAAAGCAGGGGTCGGTGCAAATCGACCCCGATCATGTTCTTTGGGGTCTCGGCTACCCCCGGCAGCCGAGACCCCAAAGAACATCCGGGTGCCGGGCGGCGGGCGCACTGCGCGTGCGCCCGCCATTTTTTCCCGGAAAAAAGATGGCGGCGCCCATGGGGAGACACGAGGAGCACCGGGGGAGGTAGGTAAGTATTGGGGGGCTATTGGGGGCCATCGGGGACCACATTTCTCTGTCCTCCGATGTGCGATCACATCGGAGGACAGAGAAATTAAACGGCAAATCGCGTTTTTTTTTTTTTTTGTTGCGACCGCCGGTAAACGGTTAATTACCGGCGATCGCAACTCGGGGGTCGGTAAAAACCCCCCGAATCATGTTCTCTGGGGTCTCGGCTACCCTCGGCAACCGAGACCCCAGAGAAAATCCGACTCTGGGGGGCGCTATTCACTTTTTCCACAGCGCCGTTAATTAACGGCGCTGTGGTTTAAGTACCCTTAGCGGCCGCCGTTAAAAGGCGTATCGGCGGTCGTTAAGGGGTTAAGAAAAGGCCATTCAAAAATTTGGGGGAGATTCACAAGGAGTGGACTACTGCTGGAGTCATTGCTTCAAGAGCCACTACACACAGACGTATCCAGGACATGGGCTAAAAGTTTTGCATTGCTTTTGTCAAGCCACTCATGACCAATAGACAACCCCAGAAGATTCTTACTTGGGTCAAAGAGAAAAAACTGGATTGTTGCTCAGTGGTCCAAGGTTTTGTTTTCAGATGAAAGTAAATTTTTCATTTCATTTGGAAGTCAAGGTCCCAAAGGCTGGAGGAAGAGTGGAGAGGCACACAATCCAAGCTGCTTGAGGTTTAGTGTGAAGTTTCCACAATCAGTGATGGTTTGGGGAGCGATGTTTTAACCCCTTAAGCCCCGAGGGTGGTTTGCACGTTAATGACTGGGCCAATTTTTACAATTCTGACCACTGTCCCTTTATGAGGTTATAACTCTGGAACGCTTCAACGGATCTTGGAGATTCTGACACTCTTTTCTCGAGACATATTATACTTCATGATAGTGGTAAAATTTATTTGATATAACTTGCGTTTATTTGTGAAAAAAATGGAAATTTGGCAAAAATTTTGAAAATTTTGCAATTTTCCAACTTTGAATTTTTATGCCCTTAAATCACAGAGATATGTCACGCAAAATACTTAATAAGTAACATTTCCCACATGTCTACTTTACATCAGCACAATTTTGGAACCAAAATTTTTTTTTGTTAGGGAGTTATAAGGGTTAAAAGTTGACCAGCAATTTCTCATTTTTACAACACCATTTTTTTTTAGGGACCACATCTCATTTGAAGTCATTTTGAGGGGTCTATATGATAGAAAATACCCAAGTGTGACACCATTCTAAAAACTGCACCCCTCAAGGTGCTCAAAGCCACATTCAAGAAGTTTATTAACCCTTCAGGTGTTTCACAGGAATTTTTGGAATGTTTAAAAAAAAATGAACATTTAACTTTTTTTCACACAAAATTAATTTCAGCTCCAATTTGTCTTATTGTACCAAGGGTAACAGGAGAAATTGAACCCCAAAAGTTGTTGTACAATTTGTCCTGAGTGCGCTGATACCCCATATGTGGGAGTAAACCACTGCTTGGGCGCATGGCAGAGCTCGGAAAGAAAGGAGCGCCATTTTACTTTTCAATGCAAAATTGACTGGAATTGAGATGGGACGCCATGTTGCGTTTGGAGAGCCCCTGATGTGCGTAAACATTGAAACCCCCACAAGTGACACCATTTTGGAAAGTAGACCCCCTAAGGAACTTATCTAGATGTGTGGTGAGCACTTTGACCCAACAAGTGCTTTCACAAAAATGATCTTTTCGGCCCCAATTTTTTATTTTCCCAAGGGTAAGAGAAGAAATTGGACCCCAAAAGTTGTTGTACAATTTGTCCTGAGTACGCTGATACCCCATATGTGGGGGTAAATGACTGTTTGGGCAAATATCAGAGCTCGGAAGGGAAGGAGCGCCATTTGACTTTTCAATGCAAAATTGACTGGAATTGAGATGGGACACCATGTCGCGTTTGGAGAGCTCCTGATGTGCCTAAACATTAAAACCCTTACAAGTGACACCATTTTGGAAAGTAGACCCCTAAGGAACTTATCTACATGTGTTTTGAGAGCTTTGAACCCCCAAGTGTTTCACAACAGTTTATAACGCAGAGTCGTGAAAATAAAAATTATTTTTTTTTTCTTCACAAAAATGATTTATTAACCCCCAGTTTTGTATTTTCACAAGGGTAACAGGATAAATTGGACCCCAAAAGTTGTTGTCCAATTTGTCCTGAGTATGCTTATACCCCATATGTGGGGGGAACCACTGTTTGGGCGCATGGCAGAGCTCGGAAGGGAAGGAGCGCCATTTGGAATGCAGACTTAGATGGATTGGTCTGCAGGCATCACGTTCCATTTGTAGAGCCCCTGATGTACCCAAACAGTAGAAACCCCCAAGAAGTAACCCCATATTGGAAACTAGACCTCCCAAGGAACTTATCTAGATATGTTGTGAGAACTTTGAACCCCCAAGTGTTTCACTACAGTTTATAACGCAGAGCCGTGAAAATAAAAAATATTTTTTTCCCACAAAAATGATTTTTAGCCCCTCAAATTTTTATTTTCCCGAGGATAACAAGAGAACTTGGACCCCAAAAGTTGTTGTCCAATTTGTCCTGAGTACGCTGATACCCCATATGTTGGGGTAAACCCCTGTTTGGGCGCACGGGAGAGCTCGGAAGGGAAGGAGCACTGTTTTACTTTTTCAACGCAGAATTGGCTGGAATTGAGATCGGACGCCATGTCGCGTTTTGAGAGCCCCTGATGTGCCTAAACAGTGGAAACCCCCAATTCTACCTGAAACCCTAAAACATTTTCGGGCACATGACATTTTTTGATCGCTCATTTTTATTCCGATTTTTGTGAGGCAGAATGAACAAAAACCAGCTATTCATGAATTTCTTTTGGGGGAGGCGTTTATACCGTTCCACGTTTGGTAAAATTGATAAAGCAGTTTTATTCGTCAGTACGATTACAGCGATATCTCATTTATATCATTTTTTTATGTTTTGGTGCTTTTATACGATAAAAGCTATTTTATAGAAAAAATAATTATTTTGGCATCGCTTTATTCTGAGGACTATAACTTTTTTATTTTTTTGCTTATGATGCTGTATGGCAGCTTGTTTTTTGCAGGACAAGATGACGTTTTCAGCGGTACCATGCTTATTTATATCCATCTTTTTGATCGCGTGTTATTCCACTTTTTGTTCAGCGGTATGATAATAAAGAGTTGTTTTTTGGCTCGTTTTTTTTTTTTCTTACGGTGTTCACTGAAGGGGTTAACTAGTGGGACAGTTTTATAGGTTGGGTCGCTACAGACGAGGCAATACTAAATATGTGTACTTTTATTGTTTTTTTTTATTTATTTAGATAAAGAAATGTATTTATGGGAATAATATTTTTTTTTCTTTATTTAGGATTTTTTTTTTTTTTTTTTAATTACACATGTGGAATTTGTTTTTTTAACTTTATTACTTTGTCCCAGGGGGGGACATCACAGATCGCTGATCTGATAGTTTGCACAGCAAATCTGACTGACAGGGCTGCAGGCTTACCAGCGCCTGCTGTGGACCCGGAAGTACTCCCTGCAGTACCCGGATGCAGCCCCGCGGCCATTTTAGATCCGGGGACTGCAGGGAGGAGACACTTGGTACAAGGTGAGTACATCGCCTTGTACCGATCGTCTTAGGGAAGCACGCAGGGAGCCCCCTCCCTGCGCAATGCTTCCCTGTACTGCCGGTACACTGCGATCATGTTTGATCGCAGTGTGCCCGGGGTTAATGTGCCGGGGGCGGTCCGCGACCGTTCCTGGCACATAGTCAGCTGACACCCGGCCGCGATCGGCCGCGCTCCCCCCGTGAGCGCGGCCGATCGCATATGACGTACTATCCCGTCACTGGGAATTAAGTCCCAGGTCACCTTGACGGGATAGTACGTCATATGGGATTAAGGGGTTAAAGATGAAAGGCAGCGCACCCGTCTACCAAAAATTTTTAGAGAACTTTATGTTTCTCTTTGCCGACAAGCTTTTTGGAGAGGGAAATATCATTGTCCAGCAGGACTTGGCACCTGTCCACACTGCCAAAAGTTCCAATACCTAGTTTCAAAACAACATTATCACTATGCTTAATTGGCCAGCAAACTCACCTGTCAAATTAATGAGCTTGTGACATTGTAATATTGGAAGACAAGAAAAAAAGGCTTAATTAGTCCATATCTAATATAAAGGTAGTATAGAGCTTACCCATATTTATGATTAATTTGATTAATTTGTGATCCCATGCTGTCCTGTCTGTATACTCTTTTGCTTCCTCCCCTGACCAGGTGCTGTGGTATATTCAGACAATGTTTCTCTATGCAACCAAAATCAGGGTACAAAGTACCTAGAAAAACATCACTCAAAAGAGTATAAAATGTACATTGTTTAATTAAGAATTAAATGTAAACAAGACATGAACCAGAGAGTAAATTTGACATGTAAGAGGATTCAAAAGGGGATAAAATCAAGTAGATAAGGTGGGAGGGGGTTTTCACAAAAAGTAAAGGGTATCAAGACAAAGCAGGGAATACTAATGAACTTCCATAGTTCACGTAAGAATTTGCATGAAAGGCATGATACCTTAAATCAGGGGTGGGGAATCTTTTTTCTGCGATGGGCCATTTGGATATATGGATACTTTGGGGGCCATACAAACTCCACCCACAAAGTGCATCCTGACTCTGGCATTGGTTTCAGGACATAATCTTTCATTGCATGACCTTCAGTGTTCAGTAGTGAACACTGTGTGTGTGTGCTAACAGAGCAAATATATGCACTGTATATATACAGTATATATAAGAGAAAGAGAATTAGAGCAGCACAAAGAAAGAGTCCGGGTGCAGAGCCCCCAGGCAAATACCAAACCTCAATTATAAAAATCCAGAAAAACTGGAGCCAGCACACCGTTTTGCAGTGAAAAGGAGCTATTTTATCAGCCCAGAAAGCTTTCTGGGCTGATTAAATAGCTCCTTTTCACTACAAAACGGTTTGTGCTGCCTCCAATTTTTCTGGATTTTATATATATATATATATATATATATATATATATATATATATATATATATATATATATATACAGTACAGACCAAAAGTTTGGACACACGTTCTCATTTAAAGATTTTTCTGTATTTTCATGACTATGAAAATTGTACATTCACACTGAAGGCATTAAAACTATGAATTAACACATGTGGAATTATATACTTAACAAAAAAGTGTGAAACAACTGAAATTATGTTTTTTATTGTAGGTTCTTCAAAGTAGCCACCTTTTGCTTTGATGACTGCTTTGCACACTCTTGGCATTCTCTTGATGAGCTTCAAGAGGTAGTCACCGGGAATGGTCTTCCAACAATCTTGAAGGAGTTCCCAGAGATGCTTAGCACTTGTTGGCCCTTTTGCCTTCACTCTGCGATCCAGCTCACCCCAAACCATCATTGGGTTCAGGTCTGGTGACTGTGGAGGCCAGATCATCTGGCGTAGCACCCCATCACTCTCCTTCTTGGTAGAGTTGTGCGACTTTTACTTTTTTCGGATCGAGTCTGGTTTCGCGAAACTCGACTTTGTCAAAAGTCGGGTCGGGTGAAATCGGCCGATTATTGCGAAAAGTCGGGGGCCGACTGAAACACAAAACCAAATTCAAGTCAATGGGGAACCAAAGTCGGCAGTGAGTGGAGGACAGGAAAACACCTACAGTGCCCATTTTAATGCCAAAAACATCAATTCTTTTTACTTAAGCTTGTCAATCTTAATTTAGTTTATAATAATAGTTAGGCATTGAAAACTGGGGGTCATTTGGCTAAAGTTGTGGGAAGGGGGGGTAGGGCTGGCTCAAGATTTTCGTGGGCCCAGGAAATGCAGAATACATCACGGCGGTGGAGCAGGGAGAGGTAAGTATTTCAACTTTGCAAGTGCTGTGATACTGAGCAAGCAGGGGGGCCCACTCATTCGTAGGAAGGTGCAGATGAAAGTGCAGGTTCCTTCATCAGGTGGGGGGGCATACTTGTTGGCGACATCACTGGCACAGGGCCCCTCATAGTACGGTGGTGTCTTTGACGGCGGGTGGCGCCTCCCACTGGCAGAGACAATTTTGCGTACTATGAGGGGCCCTCTGCCAGTGACGTCACTAACGAGTATGCCCCCCACCTGATGAAGGAACCTGCACTTTCTTCTGCACCTTCCTCTTTGTCCCCGTGTAAGGTGGTATAGTATACGGAAAGGGGAACCTGACTTTCAGCAGGGTCAGATTCTGGCTGTGTAGAGTGCAAGGGGAATGTAGTGGTCTGGGTCAATGTACCAGCAGACTCATCTAGCAGTGGCTGGGCAATGGGCAGGATGAGGAGGAAACACAGTTAGTAGGCCCAAATAATAAAGTGGGCTAAATGCAGTTCAAATGTGGTAACAGGACTAAACAGGCGGCATTGCTTTGTTCAGTGGAGGAAAACTGTAATGAGTGGCAGACACAGTTAGTATGCCCAAAAAATAAAGTAGGCTAAATGCAGTTCAAAATTGGTAACAGGACTAAACAGGTGGCATTGCTTTGTTCATTGGAGGAAAACTGTAGTGAGTGGCAGACACAGTTAGTAGGCCCAAATAATAAAGTAGGCTAAATGCAGTTCAAATGTGGTAACAGGACTAAACAGGCGGCATTGCTTTGTCCAGTGGAGGAAAACTGTAATGAGTGGCAGACACAGTTAGTAGGCCAAAAAAATAAAGTAGGCTAAATGCAGTTCAAAATTGGTAACAGGACTAAACAGGTGGAATTGCTTTGTTCAGTGGAGGAAACCTGTAATGAGTGACAGACACAGATATAGGCCCAAATAATAAAGTAGGCTAAATGCAGTTCAAATGTGGTAACAGGACTAAACAGGCAGCATTGCTTTGTTCAGTGGAGGAAAACTGTAATGAGTGGCAGACACAGTTAGTAGGCCCAAATAATAAAGTGGGCTAAATGTCTGCCAAAAAATTGTTCATAAATAAACAGGTGGCATAGCTAGGTACAGGGGTGGGCTCCTCTGCTGAGTAGCAGACAGTGGTAGTAGGCACAAAGTATTGACTGGTCTAAATGGAGGCCAGGGCCCCTGTATATTTTAACTATCATCTATCATTTCAACAAATTTGTATTGGCAGTGCCATTGAAGGATTTAACAGCACAGACTACACAGTGGTGGAGCAGGGAGAGGTAAGTATTGCAAGTGGTAGAGCACTGTTCGAGCTGGGGAGAACACTCTCTTGTGGGCGGCGGTACTGGCACAGGGCCCCTCATATTACGACGGTGTGTCTGACGTTGGTTGTGCACCACCACCATCAGAGACACTTCATTATACTATGAGGGACCCTGTGCCAGTGCCGTCGCCCAAGAGTGGGCCCACCCTGTCCAGGCAAACGGCACTCGCACGGGTGCTTGGCCAGGTGGTGACCACGGCCCTGTGGGGGGAGTCAGCCTATTCAGGGAGGTATAAAAATGGCCTATGGTGGACATTCAGCAGCTGCAAATGGAGGAATTGGAGAAGTCAGTAAGAGGAGGCCAAAAGCAAGACATTTTTCAGGCAAGCTACGTGTTAGCAGGGGAAGGTGGGGCAAAATAATTTGAAATCCATGATTGGTTCATTTTAATGAAGGTTAGATCATCAACATTTTGGGTAGCCAGACGTGTCTTTTTTTCGGTCAGTATACAGAGTAACCTGTATTGTCGCCTGACGCATCCTTCACTTTTGGTTTGGGTGAAGGACATAAGGAAACGTCTTGTTCCTGACCGGGAGCATCCACTGACGACTCGCTGCTTTTATATTTGGAACTTTTGGAAGAGGAGGCGAAAGAGCTAGAGGCTGAGTCAGCAAGGAAAGCCAAAACTTTTTCCTGCTGCTCCCGCTTTAAAAGCTGTTTTCCGACTCCCAGATAAGGGAGCCTTCGAGGCCTTGTGTAGCCAGACGATGACGCTGGCTCAACACCTCAAGCCTTAGGTGCTATTGTGCTTTTGCCACTCCCACCAGATGCACCACCACCATCAGTACCAGCTGGTAACTGCCGCCCACGGGCTCTTCCACCAGACTTCCTCTTTTTTTGGAAAATCTAATCAAAATAACAACCATTATATGGTACTGTAAAACAAGGTAGAAGGTGTATATAAACTTGTTGAGAATTTAAACCTCCCTTTTTTTGGGAGACTGAACCAAAACTCAGGCCCTGTGTATAACACAACACAATGTACGTGGCAGAAAGTGGCTGGCTGATATACGACAAACTAACAGGACTGAAGTATATCCACTTTGTGAGAATTTGAATCTCACTTTTTTTTTTGGGAGACTGAACCAAAACTCAGGCCCAGTGTATAACACAACACAATGTATGTGGCAGAAAGTGGCTGGCTGATATACGACAAACTAACAGGACTGAAGTATATCCACATTGTGAGGACTTGAATCTCACTTTTTTTTGGGACACTGAACCAAAACTCAGGCCCAGTGTATAAAACAACACAATGTATGTGGCAGAAAGTGGCTGGCTGATATACGACAAACTAACAGGACTAAAGTATATCAAATTTGTGAGAATTTGAATCTTACTTTTTTTTTGGAGACTGAACCAAAACTCATGCCCTGTGTATAACACAACACAATGTACGTGGCAGAAAGTGGCTGTGTCAGGACTCTGAACATTTTTTACCTTTTGTGCATTACTGCCCTTTTCCAAGAAGGCGTCTTTGGTCTCATGTGCACTGTGTCTTCCTGCTATAAAACTCCACCCCAGCCTTCAGTATGTGCTAGAATATTCTGCCTTGCATCCAGTTCCTGACTTCTGATTACTCCCTGGCTATACACCTGCTCCTGTGAACCTGTGTGGTGATCCTGCTACTCAGCTCTGAGTTCCTGCTGCATACACAAGTTTCCAGTAATCCTCCTTCATCTGCTGTTCGTGTTTACTTCCATCTGCATTTGCTGGACATGTAAGCTGTTTCTGCTTTGCAATAACCTGAGACTTTTAACCAGGCCTCCCTGGTTAAGCTAAGATATGATTTGAACTGCCTAATAAACATATCTATCTGTGCCTGGACTAAGACAAGGATTTATTCGTGTCAAGTATCCTCAAGAATAACTGTGCTTCATAGACTTTCTGCTTGATTGCATTTTCCTCTGAAGTTTCCTATAGACTGCTAAGCTGCGTTTATTATTTGCACCAAGTGTTGTGGACTTGAGTTTCTCTCTGCACATGTTTGAATCACCGTGTGATAATATAGACTTTACCACTTATAAAACTGTGTCCTGTAGTTGTCTTGTTCCACGCAAAGAGACTCCTGAGTTATCCCCTATAATTCTTACAGGCTGGCTGATATACGACAAACTAACAGGACTGAAGTATATCCACTTTGTGAGAATTTGAATCTCACTTTTTTTTTGGAGACTGAACCAAAACTCAGGCCCAGTGTATAAAACAACACAATGTAAGTGGCAGAAAGTGGCTGGAAGATATATGAAAAAATACAAGGACTGTAGTACAATTTCAATCTCCCGACAATGATCTCAGGACAAGTATGGCAGCAATAAAAAGGACTGCTGCACACAAAAGTGTGGACAAATAAACAAGATAACTGTGCAGAAAGGAGAAACAGGATTTTTGCTTTTAAAAAAACAGTTGGTTTGCACAGCAGCGAGCAAACAGCAATGCAGCTATCAGGGAGCCTTATAAGGCAGCCTAATAAGCTACAGAGTTGATGCACAAAAATATAGCCTCCACTGTCCCTGCAAAAAAAGGTGGTGTTGGACAGTGGAAATTGCTACAGCACAAACAGTTTGGGGGTTAATCTTCCCTCCCTAACTATATCCCTTCTTCTGATGAAGGTGCAGCAACCTCTCCCTATGCTAAGATCGGCAGAAGTAAGATGGCGGTCGGCGTGCACGCCCCTTTATAGCCCCTGTGATGCCGCAGAAAGCAAGCCAATCACTGTCATGCCCTTCTCTAAGATGGTGGGGACCAAGACCTATGTCATCACGCTGCCCACACTCTGCGTCCTCCTTCATTGGCTGAAAAATGGCGCTGAAAGCATCATATGAAACGCGACTTTTGAGCGCAGATCGCCGACCTCATGGCCGATCCCACACTAGGATCAGGTCGGGTTTTATGAAACCCGACTTTGCTGAAAGTCGGCGATTTTTTAATTTGTCCGATCGTTTTGCTCAACCCTACTTCTTGGTCAAATAGCACTTACACAGCCTGGGGGTGTGTTTGGGGTCATTGTCCTGTTGAAAAATAAGTGATCGTCCAACTAAACGCAAACTGGATAGAATAGCTTGCCGCTGCAAGATGCTGTGGTAGCCATGCTGGTTCAGTATGCCTTAAATTTTAAATAAATCCCCAACAGCAAAGCACCCCCACACCATCACACCTCCTCCTCCATACTTCACGGTGGGAGCCAGGCATGTAGAGACCATCCGTTCACCTTTTCTGCGTCACACAAAGACAAGGTGGTTGGAACCAAAGATCTCAAATTTGGACTCATTAGACCAAAGCAGAGATTTTCACTGGTCTAATTTCCATTTCTTGTGTTCTTTAGCCCAAACAAGTCTCTTCTGCTTGTTGCCTGTCCTTAGCAGTGGTTTCCTAGCAGCTATTTTACCATGAAGGCCTGCTGCACAAAGTCTCCTCTTAACAGTTGTTGTAGAGATGTGTCTGCTGCTAGAACTTTGTGTGGCATTGACCTGGTCTCTAATCTGAGCTGCTGTTAACCTGCAATTTCTGAGGCTGGTGACTCGGATAAACTTATCCTCAGAAGCAGAGGTGACTCTTGGTCTTCCTTTCCTGGGGCAGTCCTCATGTGAGCCAGTTTCTTTGTAGCGCTTGATGTCTTTTGCCACTGCACTTGGGGACACTTTCAAAGTTTTCCCAATTTTTCAGAGTGACTGACCTTCATTTCTTAAAGTAAAGATGGCAACTCATTTTTCTTTACTTAGCTGTTTTTTTCTTGCCATAAAAAAAATTCCAACAGTCTATTCAGTAGGACTATCAGCTGTGTATCCACCAGAATTCTGCACAACACAACTGATGGTCCCAACCCCATTTATAAGGCAAGAAATCCCACTTATTAAACCTGACAGGGCACACCTGTGAAGTGAAAACCATTCCCGTTGACTACCTCTTGAAGCTCATTAAGAGAATGCCAAGAGTGTGCAAAGCAGTCATTACAGCAAAAGGTGGCTACTTTGAAGAACCTAGAATATAAGACATAATTTCAGTTGTTTCACACTTTTTTGTTAAGTATATAATTCCACATGTGTTAATTCATAGTTTTGATGCCTTCAGTCTGAATGTACAATTTTCATAGTCATGAAAATACAGAAAAATCTTAAAATGAGAAGGTGTGTCCAAACTTTTGGTCTGTACTGTATCTGTGTGATTTAAGGGCATGAAAATTCAAAGTTGGAAAATTGTGAAATTTCCAAAATTTTCGCCAAATTTCTGTTTTTTTCACAAATAAACGCAAGTCATATCAAAGAAATTTTACCACTATCATAACGTACAATTTGTCACGAGAAAACAATGTCAGAATTACCGGGATCCATTGAAGTGTTCCAGAGTTATAGCCTTATAAAGGGACAGTGGTCAGAAGTGTGAAAATTGGCCTGGTCATTAACATTCAAACCACCCTTGGGGATAAAGGGGTTAATGCCATTTTTTCAATCATGATTTTAGGTGTCAGTAGATAGGAAACATGACGTATATATAACGTTATTCATCTGCCGATATTAATTTGGGGCTGATGTGCAGACCGCACAATGATGTAAGTAAATGCGTTACATTTGCCACGACACTGAAAATATGTCTCCCATAAGTATAGGACTGACACCTGTCATAAAAAAACAATATTCATAGCTGCAATTTGGTACCAAAGAGTCTTTTCTAGTTCTTTTGAAGACAGGAAGAGTTATCTCTAAAGGCGATAAATTTGTCACCTTCCAGCCTCTTGTGTAGAGTCCAAACTTTGTGTCTGCTCTCCATCAGATAACCCAATTCAATGACCTGTTTATAGCAAGAGTCATAGCTGAACAAGAGTTGGAATATAGGGTTAGCTCTTTTTCCCTTCAAGTTATGATGAAGCCATGCTTCAATGTTCAATGTGAGGGTGACACATTCTCTGTCAAGACACGGTTTAAATATTAATCCTATTTTACCATTAAATCTAAAACGTACATGCAATTATAATTCTAAGCAGTTATCATCTCCTGAATGGTAGTATGTACTATAACATTGAAGATTGTCTGAATTTGTTTGGAAATTTGCATTTTACACCTAGTGTCAATTAAATAACTTTCTCCCACTAAATAAAAATATGTATCTGGAAATCTAATATAATGTCGGGTTTTAGCAAATAAATAAATAAATTATATATATATATATATATATATATATATATATATATATATATATATATATATATATATATATATATATATATATATATATATATATATATATATATATATATATATATATATATATATTCATACATACAGGTATATTATAATCCAGATCTTGACTGATTTAACTTCTGGGATGCTAATAGATCTTTATACAAATAATGGAGTTGTCGTCAAGGAAATTCCACTCATGTCTATGTGAGAAAGAACACTGTGGATTGTTATTCTATAGTGCTGCTCGATGAGTGTCTTATGCTGTATGAATCAACATGGTTATTATATACTACATATAGCCTCCATGTTGTATGAAGTTAGAGTACAGCACCTATACACTTATAGGGAACCTTACTGTACCTGCATTTGCCTTTGATGTTGTGTAGCACCATATGGAGGTTTCACCTGCCATATATACAGTAAATCTCAAGCATGCTCCATTGGATTTTGCTGTATTACAGCATTGTCTCTGATGAAAAATATATAATGCTCTACCTTGCTGAGCCCCAAATTATGGCACAAGGAGTGCCATGAAACCATTTTAGCCTGTTGGACAATGAGGTGTGATGTATTTATCCATTTATCTCTTTATTTTTGTGTTACAGGTTACATTTTCTATGCTGACAACTTTTGTCAGCTCATAGTCCCTGATTCATCATAGTCATGCCAGCGTAAAAGTCATAATTTTTTTGCACAATTTGAGCTTGTGAAAAAATTTGACAACTTTTGGCTTTTTCACATTAGTGCCTGACTGCTCCACCAAAGTGGACAGAGTTGGGTCAGGACAAGGTCAGGGTGTGGTGAAACCCTCTCATCTAATCCATTACGAGTTGTGAGCTACCTTACATCATTAATCGTGCTCCTGTCTGTGACAACCCCTTTAACTCCCTTTATATCTGTTATGGATCTTGCAAAGCAGAAGCCATAACACAAGTGAAAACAAAATTTCTCATGAAAGAAAGCGTGACCAATACTTGTGCAAAATATTTTATTAACACTTACTTATTTGTGATGAGATGACACTGCTTGAAATAAAGTTGGTTCTTGCTTTGTGACCTTTTTGTTGTGTTATGTGTTAATGTATGCATTTATTATGAAGACATAATACATTATTCTTTTGGACATAATTGCGATATGAAGTAACATATTAATGCATTGGGATTAAACATTTTTGTTTGTTGTCCATAGATGGCAGGGTATTCCATAACATAAAACAAAAGTATGAAACCATCACCATGAACAAAGTGAAATGCCAAATGTCTGTCTTTGGAAATATATTTATGGACCTTTTCAAATCATTTGTCTGTACACCCACTAGCCTAAATTGCCAATTATTGACATTCACAATATTACCCATAATGCAAAAATCTAATGTTGCAATCTCCGCACATGGCGCCAAGGGAGAAATCCATCATTGATTGTGCCAAGATTAATTGGGCATGAATACTAACAGCAGGCACGGTTTCCCAAGATATTTTAATAATGTATCACGTTAAGCAGTGTCACTTGCAAAATTGATCAGATCTTGAACAGTAAAAAGCAGACAATATAGTCAGACAATATAGAAAACCTTCTAGCTACTCGTAGGCTCTATACCTCATTCTGCTATTGAAGAATATTGTGGGTTTTTTTTTCTGCACTGATATACCGTAGTTAAGTTATATTTATTGTTAAATGCGTGAAACCTCTTTTCAGAGAGCGAGGCACTTTTGCTGTATGCAGGAAACACAATAAAAAAAGCTAGTTTTATCTTGCATAATGCAGATGTATCTCTGTGTGCGGCGCTGATACTGATACATCTAGATAGAGCTGTTAGGTTTCATGGAATTTAAAGTATGAATTTCTTTTAAAGATGCACTTAGAGATGATTTATTGGAGTTTCTTGCACTGCCTGGATATCTTGTACAATTTTACTTTATAAATCTGTGTGGAATTTTGAGCCATCTGTGGAAACTATATCTGCGTTATTGAATTCGTCATTTGTCTATTACCTTTTATTATACCTCCATATGTCTGCTGATTTATATGGGTTTTATGCATCAAAATGTTTCTGTCGGGCACGAAATGTGGCTCTATATAATCAATTCAGATATTTGTCATTAAATATATATTTTTTTAAATAATATTCCTGACTAGACATGACTGAATATATTTTAGTGAGATAAAATTTTACTTGAATATTACAAAAATACGTGTTTGTTTTTTTTTTAATAATGCGCTACCGTGCATATTTAGCATAATAGCGGAGGTTGACAGCCATTTTACAGAACTGTAAAGGGTTATCACAACAAGCGTAAAAAAAATATATCTTATACTCACCTTGCCACTCACTTCTCCAGCTCCTCTGCACTTTACCATTACTTATCCGGCCTTGTTGCATCTTATCACCACCATAAAGGCTGAACCTTTGGGCTTCTCATGCTGTGTCGGGGAAAAATGAGGCCCAATATGATTCTGTGCATGTGCGTACAAGGTCACGACACTCTTGACATTATGTGAGGAGTCCTGAGGATTCAGTGCTCATGGTGATAATAATAAGAAGCAGTGAGAAGTAAGGTGAGTATAAGTATTTTTTAATTTGTACATCTTCCTATTATTATGCTCCAGAGCAGGGGTTTCAAACTTAGCTTGGTACATTGGCTGCACATGGAAAAAAAATGTGAATCTGAAGGGCCACATTCTTTGTAGGACGAGATGACATTTTTAGTGATACCATATTATCTCTATACACCTTTTGATCTTTTTTTTGAACATTTTTGGCTTATTTTTTTATTCTTTGAAATGGCATTTATCGTGTGGGTTATGGTACAGTTTTACAGCTTGGGCCAATATAGGTGCGACAATAGTACACTTTTTTTATTACTTTAGTTTATACATAAAACAGCATTTTTTGTATAAAAAATGTCTTACTTTATTTAGAATTTTTTTTTACAATTTTTATTTCCTTTTTATGTTCCCTAATTGGCCACATACAGTAATTGTGTCTTACAGTTATCACTATATAGTAATTCTGACCAACATCTTATAGTTATGTCCCTATCTTGTAGTAGTTTCCCCATCTTCAAGTAATGTCCACAAACTGATTCCCATCATGTAGTAATGTTCTCCATCCTAGTTCCCATCTTGTAGTAATGTACCTCATCCTGGTCCCCCTCTTGTAGCAATGTTCCCATTATATAGTATTGTACCAATTCTGGTCCCATCTTGTAGTAATGTCCCATTCTGGTTCCCATCTAGTAGTAATGTCCCATTCTAGTCCCTATCTTGTAGTAACATCTAGTAATGAGCAAACTCTAAAATGCTTCAGTGATTTGTACTCGAATGGAGCAGGCTGGAAGCTCCAATTGGATTGATTCAAGTAAAGAATACAATTGAAGTCAATTGAAAACTCTAGCAGAAGGCTGGGGGCCAGAAAAATTGCTAAAATGGATGTAAACGGCACTTAAATGTAATGTATTCCCCAGCCTCTCCTCTCTGCCAGGCCCTTCATTGGCTTCCTTTTGCCCAGAGGCTACAGTTCAAAACACTAACAATGACATGCAAAGCCATTCACAACCTGTCTCCTCCATACATCTGTGACATGGTCTACACGCAACCTTCGATCATCTCATTATCTCCTTCTCTACTCCTCTCTCATCTCTTCCTTCCACAACCGCATTCAAGATTTCTCCCGTGCTTCCCCTATACTCTGGAACTCTCTACCACAACACATCAGGCTCTCGCCTACCCCAGAAACCTTCAAAAGGAACCTGAAGACCCACCTCTTCCAACAAGCCTACAACCTGCAGCAATTCTCTGTCTGCTGAATTGCTGCATGACCAACTCTACTCTCTCCTAGTGTATCCTCACCCATCCCCTGTAGACTGTGAGCCCTCGTGGGCATGGTCCTCTCTCTTCCTGTACTTGTCTGTGCCTTGTTTTACTCATGTTTATTGTACTTGCCTATATTTGCCCCATTCACATGTAAAGCGCCATGGAATAAATGGTGCTATAAAAATGTATAATAATAATAATAATAATAATAATAATAATAATGGGAACAGCATGGGGAAGATGGATGTACACATGTCTGACTCCCAGGTCGCTGCTGGGGACAATGTTGTCAGAGTATTAGTCCACTTTTACTGACTGACAATAAAGCATACCCGAAGATAAAGTGGATTTTACAGGTAAAAGTGTTAGGAAATATTCTTTCCTGTATAATGACTTGTATATAAGGCAAAATTAAAAAGAAAAAAAAACACCTCTTCCACCCCTTAATAGCTGGGCCATCTCTCACCGTATTTCCACTACTACAGTAGATGACATAGTAGATGGAAAAATAAAACTGCACCCAACTGTAGTCACTGGTAAATGTAAATCTAATTTTAACAATTTACTGCTTATCTGGGCATGTGCTGTGTGTCACAAGGTCAGAGACATTCTGTTTAATTTATTAAGGAGGGACTCTGAAACTAACAAAGCCTATGAGGACAATGCAAGAACTGCCAAAACTTATGACGGCCCTCTAAAAATTATGCAGGAAGGCGTCCTGATGACCCTCTAAAAATTATGAGTGCGGGCCGCTTGATGATCTTGTTGATATGGTGGAAGAGGACAAGAAAAAGAAGAAACCATTAACTATTTACTTGTTTTGAGTGGGAAGAGGTGCAAGGGAATACACCAGAAAAAAAGAGAACATTTGAATTGGCTTTATGTTCCGCTGCTGTCATCTGGTGGGGTTAAAAGGTCTGGGCCAATCCAGGCCTTTTTTATTTTGATAAGAGTCAGCCTGTCAGCAGGTATTATGCCCCCAGCAGCATTAAAAGCCTGCTCTGACAAAACGCTAGCAGCAGGCCAGTGACTCCAAGGTGTAGATGGACAGTTCATGCCACGTGTCCAGTTTGGATACCAAATAGTTTCATGGTAAAGGAGTGTCTCGAATCACAGGGAGGATATTTTTATCATCCCCACTGCTGACACCAATATGTCATGTACCGGGGTTGCTTGGTTGCTCCTGGTTCTTTTCCAAAGGGGATTTATTTATATCCCACTTCCCAGTTCCGGTTTGGAACTCGCAGCTCTCTGGCGCCCCCCTTACCCTCGGGTCAGTCAGGGAACTGCACCTAGGATAATTAGTCACCAGAAAGAATGCCTTACTATGTACTGGCTATTGGGCACACACTGCAGCAAGGGTGATATAATTTTTCCCAGCCGCAGCCGAGCAATACACTCATAAAACCCGTTCCATCGCTGCCAGCTTTACCCAACAAGCTCAGTACGGTCCGCTGCCACCAGCTCCTATTCCTAAATCAATAATGGGTCAGGAGCCAACCCAATTAGTAGCGTAATTTACTTCAGAGGACGTGAAAGTACGTTATAGAGCAAGGAGAAATGAAGCTAGTAATTTTATACATTTTACTCCAAAAGGTAGGCAGTGTTTGCAAAAGTGGAACAAGATATTATAAAATGAGACAATTACATATGTACAGAACTATCGCAAATAAAAAAGGATCAAAGTTGAAAAAAACACTTACAGTTCTTTCATATCATTGCTGACCTTGTGGCTGGGGGGAGGAGCATATGTCCCATCAGAGCAGCTTGCAGAGCTGCTGTTAGCCTTTTCCTGGGCAAAGTCTGACTCATAACTCAGCAGGTTTAAGATATACTCTCTGGTCGTGACATCACTGAGTGGGCTAAGTTATGAAATGCACTAATCTTTTCTCAGAGGGACTGAAGGGTACTGAAAGCTCCTAGCCATCGTAGCTTGGGGATGGCACACTATATAGCGACCATGGAACTACCATTCTTCTGGGCATGAGCTGGGCATTAATTTGAGCCCAAACATGAAGTGCATATGAGCCCCTGTTAAGCAGTAACCCGTTTCTCTATTTCTTCTAGGTGCTGCGCTTAGAAAATGCACAGTTGTGTAGCCCTATTGTTGCACATACCAAATATATAACGTTCATATCTCTGTCACTAATTGGGTCAAGTTATGCCTTACTATTAAGTTTTAACATGAACAAAAGAGCACATGGTACTATAGTTGCCTTTAGCCAGCCTAAAGCCATAAACTACTCAGTGGGGGGCTGCTGCGCATTGGTATCAAGTTTCACAGCGTGTGTAGTGAGAAGAAGAGTTTCCTATGCAGCTGGAGAGGGGGTCAGAGAGCCCACAGCATATGTGTGTGCCATGGAACTTTCTAGAACTATACTCCGAATATGGCATATTTATATTATCGTGACAAGGGGAATCACAGAGGACGCTTGTATGATCGGCTTACGTACTCTTTCAACATCTTCCAAAAATTTTCCCTTGTTTTCAGGCTACCCCATGCATCAGGGCCTGCACGCTGAGAGGGTCTAATGAAACTGTCCCAGACCTTTCATAGTGTTCCTCTGCCTCTGTTGGACCTTGTGTGTGTCTCCCTCGTCTCTGCACCTTGGTTGCCCAAGGAACTATGACTTCTCCCCCAGAGTTATCAGATGAGAATTTTTGTACTAAATGTTCGACTAGGGCCTTCTGGTATTGCACCATTTTACTATCCCTCTCTGCTGCAGAAAGCAGAGTTGGAAAGTTCTCCTTGTAGCGTGGGTGTAGAAAGGTGAACAACCATAATAATGTTGGCAATAATATGTATAACATGAGGGTCACTGAAAAGGCAGCGGGACATAAAGTTAGTCATGTGTGCCAAACTCCCAACAGACAAGACTTTCCTGTCCCCAACACGAGGACGACTTTACATTTCCTCCTCCTTCTCCTCTTTAGCCCACCGTGCTAAACAGACAAGGATGAAGCTGGTGTGGGTAGTATCCTCTGTACTGCAGCAACCATCTCCTGTTCCTCCTCCTTATTATCACCCAATCCATGCTGAGAAGATGAGATGAGGCTAGGCTAGGTAGTATCACCCTGTGTACTTTAGTCATGATGCTCTTGCCGTTATGTGAGAATGCCTGAGGATTTAGTGCTCACAGTGATAATAAGAAGATGCAGCAAGGCCTGGACAGATGACGGTAAGGAGTAGAGGGGCTGGATATGTGAGAAGTAAGGAGAGTATAAGTATTTTTAAACATTTTTTACATCTTCCTATTATTATGCTCTAGAGCAGTGTTCTCAAACCTAGCTTAGTACATGGGCTACACATAGAAAAAAATGTTGCTGCAGGAAGTAGAGTTGGAAAATTCTCCTTGTAGCATGGGTCGAGAAGGGTGAACAACCATAATAGTGTAGGTCAAAATGCGTATAACAAGAGGGTCAAGGAAAAGGCAATGGAATATAAAATAAGTCATGTGTGCCAAACTCCCAACAGGCAAGACTTCCCTGTTCCCACCAAAAGGACGACTTCATCCAAGGGATGAATTTGGTGTGGGTAGTATCCTCTGCAGTGCAGCAACCATCTCCTGTACCTCCTCCTCTTCATTATCACCCAATCCATTCTAAGAAGATGAGATGAGGCTAGGCTGGGTAGTATCACCCTGTGTACTTTCTTCCTCCAGCTCCACCTGGTCCACATGCATAACTTCTTTAATTGTGAGCAGCGAGTGTTTGAGTACACATGAAAGCAGGATGGTTACACTAATTATGGTGTCATCGCTGCTCACCATCTTGGTTGATTCCTCAAAGTTTTGAAGAACCATACAGATGTCAGACATCCATGCTGTGATGCTGAATCACTTTTCATGGACAAACCATGAGTCAGAATATTTATGGAGTCCAAGGTCAGAAGCCAGGAGAGTACATCATAAAAAGAAGAAAGAGACAAAAGCTGTAGTCAGGTAATGTTCTTATGGAGGCATACCAGAAGTATAGCAGATCAGAGCAGAAGGGGTTAATCAGATGGATGGTCAGAACGAAGTCCAAGGTCAGGCAACGAAAAATCTACAAAAAGAGTGCAAAGCACAGAGAGACAAACCACACAGTAGCTGAATGTATTTCTGACAGATGTCTTGGAAAACAGCCCATTTAAGTAGCTTGGCAGTCACCTAACACAATGAACACCAGGAGACAGTCAGCGACTACCAGTCTCAGACTGGACGGCTGAGCTGTCAATGAATACACTGACAGTTCAGCATGCCCCATCGCTAGGGTGGATGACTGAACTGTCAATCAAAGTACTAACAAGCTTCAGCATGCCCCTGTACTAGATTGGTGTCATGGGTGTGTCAGATCCTACAGACAATCGCTCTGCATCTGGCTGCAGAAGGTCTCTGTGTTTTGCACTGCAGACGCCTTCTTAATCTTTCTGATTTTTGGACCCAGTGGCAACCTCCCTCTGGCTCTATTTGCCACACCTGGACCTGGGTGTTTATAGACTCCTAGACTGTTTCAGGGAGTCGCCGGTGATATTCACATTTTCTCTTGTGAAGGCTTGGTGTGAGAGCAGTCACCTAACTTCCTCTCTGGTCCTGTTGGAAGACGTTTGGTGTTACCGCTCTGAGTCTGCTCAAGCTGAGTTGCTTCCTCCTTGTTTGTTCCCCTTCTTATAATAATAATAATAATAATCTTTATTTTTATATAGCGCTAACATATTACGCAGTGCTTTACAGTTTGCACACATTATCATCGCTGTCTCCGATGGGGCTCACAATCTAAATTCCCTATCAGTATGTCTTTGGAATGTGGGAGGAAACTGGAGCGCCCGGAGGAAACCCACACAAACACAGTGAGAACATACAAACTCTTTGCAGATGTTGTCCAAGGTGGGATTAGAACCCAGGACTCCAGCGCTGCAAGGCTTCTGTGCTAACCACTGCGCCACCATGCTGCCCATATGCCCAGTGCCCAATGCCTTCTTCTCTTTAGTGTACAGTGGGGACTGATCAGTGCTCATCCCCCCCCCTTCCCTATTCAGGACCTAGCTCTCGGGATATACAGGGCTTAGGTTCCTGTTCAGCGATTGGTGTGAATCCAATGCAGAGATGGTAGGGGAGGCAGGGTGCTATTCAATCTGCCTAGGAGTCTCCACTCCCCCTTTCCCTACTGTTTGGGCTTCTTTACCCTCTTCCCCTCGTGTGGGATTCGTACTTCCCACACTGTGCGTGACATTATCACCGGCCGTGCATATTTAGGAAAAAAAACTGACACGTGATTTTATTTATGTATGTTTTTTCTTTCCTTGGGCATGTCTTTTTTCCTTTTCTCCCTTGGTTATGGATCCGTTTTCAGGGCTGGCATAGCAGCTAACGCTGTCTGTCTCTGGTGGTGAATGACCTCCGCTATGAGGTTCAGTATCAGCAACAGTGGCTGCAGATCACTGATGTTGGGGTCTCTGCAGTTAGGCCAGTCCAGCTGGAACTCAAGATTGCCCTCCCAGACAGGTTTTTTCCGGAGGTAGAGACAAGTTTTTTGTGTTGATGGAAGCTTGCAAACTGTATTTTAAACTTTGTCCTTACTCCTCCGGAATTAAGGAGCAACGAGTTGGTATCGTGATCTCTCTGCTGCAAGGAGATCCTCAATCCTGGGCTTTCTCTTTGCCGCAGGATTCAGTTTGTCTCCAGTCTGTGGAGGGATTTTTTGGGGGCTCTAGCCCTTATCTATGATGACCCTGACCGAGTCTCCTTGGCTAAGTCCAGGTTGCATTGCCTTCAGCAAGGGAATCGGTCAGCGAAAATGTATAGCTCCAAATTCCACAGATGGGTAATGGATACAAAATGGAATGACCTGGTTTTTAGAAGCCAATTTCACACTGACAGCGAGTGTGATGACGTCATTACTCGGGGCCCACTGTCCTGAGATAAGCGGGTGCTCGGAGCAGCAGGGGAGCGAGGAGAAGAGGTGAGTATTGTATTTATTTATTTATTTTTATGAAGAGTGCAGTGTACTTTATAGAGTCTGCTTATGGGGGTGCAGTATACTATATAGAGTCTGACTTTGGGGGTGCATTATGCAATATAGTATCTGCCTATGGCAGGGCATTATACTATATAGAGCCTGCCTATAGGGAGTGCATTATTCTGTATAGAGGCCTATGGTGAGTGCATTATACTATATAGAGACATATGGGGAGTGCATTATACTGCATGGAGGCCTATGGGCAGTGCAGTATACTGTATAGAGTCTGCCTGTGGAGAGTGCATTATACAATATAAAGTCTGATTATGGGGAGTGCATTATACTGTGTGGAGGCTTATGGGGAGTGCATGATACTATATGGCAGCTTATGGGGAGTGCATTATACTATATAGAGTCTGCCTATGGAGAGTGCATTATACTATATAAAGTCTGATTATGGGAGTGCATTATACTGTATTGAGGCCTATGGGGAGTGCATTATACTGTATAGAGGCCTATAGGGAGTGCATTATACTATACAGGCCTATGGGGGTGTTTTATACCTTCGATACTCACAAGATCTGCTTCTCTACTCCCCTCTTATCTCTTCTTCACACAACCACATCAAAGACTTCTCCCGTGCTTCCCCCATACTCTGGAACTCTCTACTCCAACACATCAGACTCTCGCCTACCATAGAAACCTTCAAAAAGAACCTGATGGCTCATCTCTTCCAACAAGCCTACAGCCTGCAGTGATCCTCAACCTACTGAACCGCCGCACAACCAGCTCTACCCTCTCCTAGTGTATCCTCACCCATCCCCTGCAGACTGTGAGCCCTCACAGACAGGGTCCTCCTTCCTTCTGTACCTGTTAGTGCCTTGTTTTTTGCTCATGTTTATTGTATTTGTCTATATTTGCCCCCTTTTCACATGTAAAGCGCCATGGAATAAATGGCGCTATAAAAATGTATAATAATAATAATATATAGAGTCTGCCTATGGAGAGTGCATTATGCTATATGGAGGCCTATGTGGAGTGCATTATACAGTGTGTGGATTATAGTGAGGGGCCATCATACAGTGTGGTAGATAATGTGGGGTCTTTGTCCAGTGTGGGGGCCATCATAGAGTGCTGGAACCATAAAACTGTTTAGAGGCTGTTAATGGGTCAATATTCTATGTGGGGGTACTATAAAGAGAGGGGTCATTATGAGTGTTGAGTGATACTTTCCGATACTTGAAAGTATCGGTATCGGATAGTATCGGCCGATACCCGAAAAATATCGGATATCGCCGATACCGATACCCGATACCAATACAAGTCAATGGGACTCAAGTATCGGAAGGTATCCTGGATGGTTCCCAGGGTCTGAAGGAGAGGAAACTCTCCTTCAGGCCCTGGGATCCATATTAATGTGAAAAATAAAGAATTAAAATAATAAATATGGATATACTCACCTCTCCGGCGGCCCCTGGACCTTACCGCTCATGTGACCACTCACGCGACCAATCACAAGCCGTGACGTCATCGAAGGTCCTAAACTCCTCATTCTTAGGAATGGAGGCTGCCGGTTACAGCGGTAAGGTTCAGGGGCCGCCGGAGAGGTGAGTATATGGATATACTCTCCAGCGGCCCCTGGACCTTACCGATGTAACCGGCAGCCTCCGTTCCTAAGAATGAGCGCGTGAAGGACCTGCGATGACGTCGCGGCTTGTGATTGGTGAGCGGTCACATGAGCGGTCACGCGACCAATCAGAAGCCGCAACGTCACCGAAGGCCCTTCACGCGCTCATTCTTAGGAACGGAGGCTGCTGGTTACATCGGTAAGGTCCAGGGGCCGCCGGAGAGGTGAGTATATCCATATTTTTTATTTTAGTTATTTATTTTCTACATGAAGATGGATCCGATTCCGATTTCCGATATCACAAAAGTATCGGAACTCGGTATCGGAATTCCGATACCGCAAGTATCGCCCGATACCTGATACTTGCGGTATCGGAATGCTCAACACTAGTAATTATACTATGTATAAGAGAACATCATACTGTGTAGAGGGAAGCTGTACAGGGGGAAGACTCGGTACATTATTAAATGTTAAGTGGACACTTATTGTTGTAGGGGAACTCAGGTTATTGAGACTGTCAAAGGGGCACACAGAGGGCATTATTTTGTTCTAGGGGGCAAAATGTGGGCACTGTTTGCTAGTGCACTTTCACAGGGTATTATTGTATTCTAGAGGGTTGTTTTACCATCTAGAGGGCACACATAACCACACAGTAGGTGCAATAATAGGGATACATATGGCAACAGCGGCTCAGTATTAGGGTATCAACAGGACAAGCAGTTTGTTCAGGTTGGGCATAGATGGGGAAGGTACAGGAAATGTGAGCAAGTGTGTTTTTGTTGTAATCTCTGCAGCCGAGTCTTGGCTGGAGAAGTTGTCATGCCGGTCTGAGCCAGATACAAAACACGGGAAAAGTGAATGAGTACACCAGAAACAATGTCACCTGTAAGTCACTATCTGTAACTGTACTGTAATCTATTTCAGGTTCTTCAGGATTTGTATCTACCACTATATGGTCACCATATGGTGGTAATATCAGTGTTGGTCTTTGTATAGAGATTTATTCCTGACTATGAGATAATGCATTAGCTTAGCTTTCACATTCTTAGACTCGGTCCTGAAGGTACTAAAAAAAATAAACCTATAGAAATACAAGGGCCATCTGGCCAGTCTAGGAGTAAAGGCCCCGTCTCACATAGCGAGATCGCTAGCGAGATCGCTGCTGAGTCACTAGTTTTGTGACGCAACAGCGACCTCAGTAGCGATCTCGCTATGTGTGACACGTACCAGCGATCAGGCCCCTGCTGCGAGATCGCTGGTCGTGTCGGAATGGCCTGGACCTTTTTTTGGTCGTTGAGGTCCCGCTGACATCGCTGAATCGGTGTGTGTGACACCGATCCAGCGATGTCTTCACTGGTAACCAGGGTAAACATCGGGTTACTAAGCGCAGGGCCGCGCTTAGTAACCCGATGTTTACACCCTGGTTACCAGCGTAAATGTAAAAAAAAACAAACAGTACATACTCACCATCTGATGTCCGTCAGGTCCCTTGCCGTCTGCTTCCTGCTCTGACTGACTGCCGGCCGGAAAGTGAGAGCAGATCACAGCAGTGACGTCACCGCTGCGCTCTGCTCTCACTGTACGGCGGCTCAGTCAGAGCAGGAAGCAGACGGCAAGGGACACCGAAAGGCGAGTATGTACTGTTTGTTTTTTTTGGTAACCAGGGTAAACATCGGGTTACTAAGCGCAGGGCCGTGCTTAGTAACCCGATGTTTACACCCTGGTTACCAGCGTAAATGTAAAAAAAAACAAACAGTACATACTCACCATCTGATGTCCGTCAGGTCCCTTGCCGTCTGCTTCCTGCTCTGACTGTCTGCCGGCCGGAAAGTGAGAGCAGATCACAGCAGTGACGTCACCGCTGCGCTCTGCTCTCACTGTACGGCGGCTCAGTCAGAGCAGGAAGCAGACGGCAAGGGACACCGAAAGGCGAGTATGTACTGTTTGTTTTTTTTGGTAACCAGGGTAAACATCGGGTTACTAAGCGCGGCCCTGCGCTTAGTAACCCGATGTTTACCCTGGTTACCCTGGTGCTGCAGGGGGAATTCGGCATCGTTGAAGACAGTTTCAACGATGCCGAAGTCGTTCCCCTGATCGTTGGTCGCTGGAGAGAGTGGTCTGTGTGACAGCTCCCCAGCGACCACACAACGACTTACCAACGATCACGGCCAGGTCGTATCGCTGGTCGTGATCGTTGGTAAATCGCTATGTGAGACGGGGCCTTTAACCTTTTTGTGGATGCAATATAAGCTAGATTCTTTGGATCAGTGACCTCTGCAACTGGATGAACCGCCCCCTACAAAATATTTCTCCATTCCTCAAAGGCCAATATGACATCAAGTAACTCCAATTCCCAACATAATAATTTCTTTCTGCTGGCGAAAATGGTTTAGAAAAAAAAGCACATGGACGCAGGTTAGTCAATGTTTTGGGCCCCTGCAATAAAACTGCCCCTACTCCAGCCTCCGAAGCATTCACCTCCACAATTAACAGTTCTTGGAGATCAGGTTGGATCAAAATGGGAGCAGACATTAAATACTTTTAATTTTTTGAAAGTCCTGATAGCACCCGGCAATCGAATCTTAAAATTCGCCCCCTTATGTATAAGGTCAGTAAGGGGTTTAGCAATCTGAGAAAAACCCTTGATTAATTACTTATAATAATTGTCGAGTCCCAGAAAATGTTGCGGAGCGTCCGGTAGGGCCGTGGGGTACTCGGGCAGGTCCTATGGTTCTGAAAGGGTGTGGCCCTGGGCATCCAATAAAAGAGTCAATGAAATTAAAGGGAATAAAGTTTATGGGGAGATTGTTCATGACGCTACCTGTGGTATTCGGCAATGAGTAGCTGATGCTGCTTAAGGGGACCACTTTGGCTGATGGTGATGCAGCAGAGATGGTACAGCTCTCCACGTGTAGAGCTAAGCCCCAGGGCAGTGATGGTGTTAAATGTGATTGTGGTCGTCGTTGTAGTGCAGGGCAGGTGACGCAGCAAATAATTCAAAGGACATAGCAGGGTGCAGTTTCCACACTTTTACTCACAGTTCTTAAATGCAGTCCCAGCCGGTGCTGTGTCCTCCAGGTCTGTGGTCCAGTCAGCTCTCAGGTAATTTGGGGTACACCATGTCAGAACCCCCTTCAGATGTTCCTTTCCTGGTCTCTCTCTGCGCTGGCTCCCTCCTCTCCTGCCCTTTGCCCTCACTCACAATGTCCCAAGCCAGCAGCCTTGGATGTTGCCGGGAGATGTCCCCTTTATCCCCTTGACTCTATGTGGCTGCCTTTTCAGCGAGTGTGAGTGGTTGTGGCTGTGGCACGTACAAATACCACAGGCTAGATGTGCCTTGTAGTTCTCCATTAGTCTCAGGGCCGGTTCCTCACTGCGACCTGGTCCCTCCACCCAACTACAGTCGGTGTGGATATGGGCCCCACGGGTGGATTGCTGACTACTTGTGTCCCTAGGACCCCTTCTCTCTCTCTCTCTCTCTGTCAGAAGCTTCTCTCTGTTCTCTCTCTCTGTCTTCTGGTGCAGGGACGAGCTCCTCACTGCTCAAGTCCCCAGCTCCAACTCTCTCTCACGTCTGCTCTGCTCTCCTCCTCTCCACAGACTGACTAAGTTTTTAGACCTTTCCTGACTCCTCCTACTGTTTCCATGACAACTCTACTCTCTCCACCCACACCCTCTACCTAGTTCCTCCCTGGCCTTGAGAGGTCTGGTGTTGGATGTAAAGGTACCGTCACACTAAACGATATCGCTAGCGATCCGTGACGTTGCAGCGTCCTCGCTAGCGATATCGTTTAGTTTGACACGCAGCAGCGATCAGGATCCTGCTGTGATGTCGCTGGTCGCTGAATAAAGTCCAGAACTTTATTTGGTCGTCCGATCGCCGTGTATCGTTGTGTTTGACACCAAAAGCAACGATACCAGCGATGTTTTACACTGGTAACCAGGGTAAACATCGGGTTACTAAGCGCATTGCCGCGCTTAGTAACCCGATGTTTACCCTGGTTACCAGCGTAAAAGTAAAAAAAACAAACAGTACATGCTCACCTGCGCGCCCCCAGCGTCTGCTTCCTGCTCTGACTGAGATCCGGCCCTAAAGTGAAAGTGAAAGCACAGCGGTGACGTCACCGCTGTGCTGTTAGGGCCGGAGCTCAGTCAGTGTCAGGAAGCAGACGCTGGGGGCGCGCAGGTGAGCATGTACTGTTTGTTTTTTTTACTTTTACGCTGGTAACCAGGGTAAACATCGGGTTACTAAGCGCGGCCCTGCGCTTAGCAACCCGATGTTTACCCTGGTTACCCGGGGACCTCGGCATCGTTGGTCGCTGGAGAGCGGTCTGTGTGACAGCTCCCCAGCGATCAAACAGCGACGCTGCAGCGATCGGCATCGTTGTCGCTATCGCTGCAGCGTCGCTTAATGTGACGGTACCTTAAGTGTGTGGGTTCTGGGTAGTGCCCCCCTCCTTACCTGAGAGCGGAGCACCCAACCTCGTCTGAGGTCCAGTACCTCTGTGGCGACTGGATCTCAGGGGCGCTACTGTTGCAAAACCTTAAGTTCTCGAAGTTGAACCCAATCAGTTATGGCCTGCACCTTCCCAGAGTCCATCTTAAACCCTTCTGCTGACAAGGTAGACACCAAGAATGAAATTTCGTGAACAGAAAAAACTGATTTCTCTAATGTAGCAAACACAAAGTTCTCCCTCAATCTCTGTAATACATCATGGGTATGTTTCTGGTGAGAGTCCAAATCTGGCTAGAATATTAGAATATCATCCAGGTAAATCACAACACATCTTCCAATACAATCAGAGAAAATACCATTCATAAAAATTTTGAACCACAGCAGGTGAATTGGATAATCCAAATTACATGATATGGCTTTCAAATCGACCCTCAAATGTTAAAAACACCATTCTGGATGCTTATTAAATTGTAAGTCCCTCTAAAGTCAAGTTTAGAGAACACCCTGACCCCCAAAAGCTGATTATGTAGGTCGGGGATGAGTAGAAGTGGGTAAATATTTTTAACTGTGATTTTGTTTAGTTCTCGGAAATCGAGGCAAGGATAGAGACCCCTTTTTTTTTAACAAAGAAAAATCCGGCATCTACAGGGGAGGAGGAAGGATAAATATGACCCTTCTGTAAAGATTTGTTAACATATTCAATCATGGCAGTCCATTCAGACCCCGAAAAATTGTAAAGGGGAGCTTTAGGCAATTTGGCACTAGGAATAAGATTAATAGCACAATTATAAAGACAATGAGGAGGTAGTATCTCCATCTCTTTTTCTGAGAAAACATCTCCAAAGTCTTTCAGGTACCCTTCAGATTAGCGGAGCATATTTGTACAGTTTTTAGATATTTCTTGCATCAATTGGGGCTCCATTTAACAATCTCCTTCTGATACCAATCAATAACTGGATTATGAATCTGCAACCATGGGAGCACCAGTATCAACCCAACAGGTAAATTATCCAACACAAAACAGGAGATGGATTCAAAGCGAAGTGTTCTCACTTGGATAGTGAAATCTACCTTTACCCTCTTGACTAAATTTCAGGCTAACAGTGTCTTGTCAACAGCGAAGATTTGAATGGGTCTTTTTAAGCTATCTGTTCTTAACCCTTACTTCAGAACCCAAATCAATAAAGAATATAGCACACCCACAGTCAATGAACGCTAATGTTGATAACACCTGGGTCTCAAAGGATATGTATCAGTACCTTATTTTAGGAAGAAAACCAGGAGGGTAGAGCAGAAGGAGTTAAACAGAAAGATGGTTAGAACGAGGTCTGAGGTCAGGCAATGAAAGATCTACAAATAACACAAGACACAGAAAGACAAACCACACAGTGTCTGCCAGAGGGCTAGGAGAAACAGCACATTTAAGTAGCCTCGCATTCACCTGTGACAATGAACACTTGGAGACAACCATCTCCTCCCAGTCTCAGACTGGACAGTTGAGCTGTCAATCAAGACAATGACAGCTCAGCTCGCCCCTGTACCAGACTCAACAACTGAACTGTCAATAAAAGTATTGCCAGCTTCAGCACACCCCTGCCCCTGATGGGACTGCTTAGCTGTTAGTATCTGCATCCCAGACACTTTGAGGGGTGGAACCATGACACATGCCCATTCGTTTTGTGTGGAGGCTGATTGGAAGACTGATGGGCAAGGTGTAGCTATTATTCAACTATTGTCCTCTGCTGCTCACAAAGCCTTGCCAACATGTGTAATGTATAGTTCCAGCACATGGTCACATCTCACACTAGTCAGTGAGCTGGCACTTGCAAGTGCTGTTGAAGCACTGTAGACTGGCGGCAACCGTAGTTGACTTGTGGAAATTAGTTTACAAGTAGCTCAGGCAAATCTGGGTAGGTTTTCAGAAATTGCTGGACCACTAAGTTAAGCACGTGTGCCAGGCATGGTACTTGTGTGAGATTGATAAGCTTCAAAGCTGCCACCAGGTTATGGACATTATCACACCCAACCATGCCTGCTTATGGGTTCTGCGGCGAGAGCCTCAGATCTGTCTAGTCTATTATACCTTTCCACAACTCTGCAACAATGTGCTTTTTGTCACCAAAACAAATTATTTTCAGAAGAGCAAGTTACCACTTCACCAAGGCAGTGCTGCAGTGCTTCCAGCTTGCGACTGATATGAATGACTTGCTTTGAGATTATAATTCAGAGATGATGGATGAGAAGCAGGATGGGTGTAGGAACTGGTGTAAGAGTTTGGAAAAACCATGATGGAACTAGGGCCCACAATCCTCGGGTGTCAGTAGCACATGTGCAGTCCCAGGGTCTGATTCGGTCCTGGCTTCCACAAGGTTCTCTCTGGTCCTCCTGACTTCTTGACTTAGCAATATCACTTGTTGGCAACTGTGTCTCATCGTCATCTACCTCTTGAGACACTAATTGCCATTCTCGATCATCGTCTTCTTCTGACCGTAGCTGCTCATATATGCATCATTATGCATGATCTTCTGATATCCCTCTTGAAACGTGTATGGCGAAAGGCTAGAATCAATAATTGTAAATGTAATGAGATCCTTGGAGAGTCTGACTGTGGGATGACTTGTCTCCTGGGAGTCCCATGGTGGGAGGAAGGAGGATCAGGATGAGTATTATGTGGACCAGACTCTTGGCTAATCAGATTATACCATGTGGAAGATGGGGTGGTGCTGGAAAACATATTGGAAGTATTATCTGCCATCCAACCGACCACCTGTTCACACTCTTTTGGCTTCAAGAGTAGTGTTGAGCATTCCGATACCGCAAGTATCGGGTATCGGCCGATACTTGCTGTATCGGAATTCCGATACCGAGATCCGATACTTTTGTGGTATCGGGAATCGGTATCGGGATCGATATTAATGTGTAAAATAAAGAATAAAAATAAAAAATATTGATAAACTCACCCTCTGACGTGCCCTGGTTGTAACCGCCAGCCTCAGTTCATAAGAATGAGCGCTTGAAAGTCCTTAAATGACGTCGCGGCCTGTGATTGGTCGCGGAGTGGTCACGTGACCACAACGCGACCAATCACAAGCCGTGATGTCATCTAAGGTCTTTCAAGTGCTTGAAAGACCTTAGATGACGTCGCGGCCTGTGATTGGTCGCGGAGCGGTCACGTGACCGCAATGCGACCAATCACAAGCCGTGACATCATCTAAGGTCTTTCAAGCGCTCATTGTTGTGAATTCCGTTCTCGGACTCCCTCCTGTGGTCATGAATGGTACTTTGGTTGGTTCTGCTCTTGGACTCCCTCTGGTGGCTTTGAGCGGAACTGCTGGTCACTGAGGTTGGCTTTATCAGCTGCTCTCGTTTATTACTATGCTGCTTCCCTATTTAACTCCACTCAGATCGTTACTTCATGCCAGCTGTCAATGTTCAGTATTGGTTCAGATCTCTCTTGGACCTGTCTACTCCAGCAGAAGCTAAGTCTTTGCTAGTTCATTTGTTGTTACTGCTTCCTGAATATATTTCTTAGTATTGCTAATTTCTAGTCCAGCTTGCTATCATGATATTCCCTTGCTAGCTGGAAGCTCTGGGGTGCAGAGTGGCACCTCCACACCGTGAGTCGGTGTGGGGAGTCTTTTTGCTTACTCTGCGTGGTTTTCGTAGTCTTTTGTGCTGACCGCATAGTTCCCTTTTCTATTCTCTGACTATTTAGTGAAATCTGGCCTCCTTTGCTTAAACCTGTTTCATTCCTGTGTTTGTGACTTTCCTCTTAACTCACAGTCAATATATGTGGGTGTCTGCCTTTACCTTTGGGGAATTTCTCTGAGGCAAGGTAAGGCTTCTATTTCTATCTTTAGGTGTAGTTAGCTCTTAGGCTGTGAAGAGGCGTCTAGGGAGAGTTAGGTACGCTCCACGGCTATTTCTAGTGTGCGTTGATAGGATTAGGGTTTGCGGTCAGCAGAGTTCCCACTTACCCAGAGCTAGTTCCGATTTTGAGTTTACTCATCAGGTCATTCCGGGCGCTCCTAACCACCAGGTCCATAACCGCTCATTCTAAGGAACGAAGGCTGGCGGTTACAACCAGGGCGTGTCAGAGGGTGAGTATATCAATATTTTTTATTTTTATTCTTTATTTTACACATTAATATGGATCCCAGGGCCTGAAGGGGAGTTTCCTCTCCTTCAGACCCTGGGAACCATCAGGATACCTTCCGATACTTGGTGTCCCATTGACTTGTATTGGTATCGGGTATCGGTATCGGCGATATCCGATACTTTTCAGGTATCGGCCGATACTATCCGATACCGATACTTTCAAGTATCAGACGGTATCGCTCAACACTATTCAAGAGTAGTGACCAATGCCCCTCTTGGAAAGGGGAACAAGAAGCTAGGTCTCATGGATGAGTGTGCTTGTTGTGCTCCCACAGCAGACACAGTTTCACCTGGACCACGGCCTTGACCTCTGCATACACCATCAGCAGCACGTCCACTTCCCCGTCCCTTATGACACACCTTGAGCATTTTAAATTAGGTACATAATATATGCCTGCAAACTGTCACGCTTCACTAAGTGAGACAGATGGGAAGGGAAACTCAGCAACTAGGCAAAAATTAAAGGGGCACCACTGAATCTTGCCCTGTGCAATCCTGACCTCCCTGATGTCCCTAGATGGGTTATTTCACCCTGTGTGGCGGTCACTTTCCTAATCCCTGTTTTACACTAAGCAAGGCCCTGGCTATTGAGCAGTGTGAGCACAGCAATTGTTCTCAGCTCACCCAGACTATGAAATTATATACAAAAGGAAAGGAAGTGCAAGACAAACCATAAAGGGAGATAAAGAAAAGTATGACATCAAGCAAACTTCCAAACAGCAATCTCCAAAAGATACTCCAAAATGGCTTCTCACAGCTCTCAAACCAACTCCGGGGTATAGCAAGCTATCACTGGCAACAACTCAAGTTAAGAAGTGAATATTTATACCAGAGAGGAGTGGCAAACTCAAGACAGCTGAGATAGTTCAGAGTGAGAGCTCTAGGAGACAAACAGAACTTGTAACAACAGAACAAGGTGTAATGGGAATGGCGGA
This sequence comes from Ranitomeya variabilis, assembly GCF_051348905.1. NCBI lineage: Eukaryota > Metazoa > Chordata > Amphibia > Anura > Dendrobatidae > Ranitomeya > Ranitomeya variabilis. The sequence goes on from NC_135238.1 coordinate 82,358,637, forward strand.
CCACTGTGCCGTGGTCCGTGGAGAGCCTTCATGGGTGTGACTAGGTGAGCACCTGACTCTTCACTAGAGTCCCTAATGGTGGGTTAGGCTTGGCTCCTGATGGAAATCAAGTGCTACTACAGGACAGATCTTGAACACATGGCAGCTGACCCCAAAGAGACACATAGCTGAAAGGGCCTGGTAGGAGAGTACAGCTGATACAGACAGGCATGTCAGGAATACAGGAACTACAGGTGCTGATGGTATGGCTGGTATACAGATAAGCACTGGCAGGTACTGGCTGGTATACAGATAGGCAACTGGCAGTTGTGGGCTAGTCTAGCTGGAATACAGATAGGCACTGGCAGGTGAAGGCTAATATACAGATAAGCAATGGCAGGTGTGGGCTGGTCCAGTGCCATCTTGCTTTTCTTCTCCAAAAAATGTCCTCCTCCAAGATGCCACCACCAGCGCCTGCACAGTAGCATCTATTGGCGATCAACAATATCCCATATATGGGGTAAAACTACTGGCTAGTATTTAGAGAACCCCGGATGAGCTTAAATAGTTTCCAAAGTGGAGTCACTTGTGCGTGTTTCCACTAGACTACTCAAGGAATGTGTGGTGAGCAACTTGAACCCCCAGGTGCTACACAGAAGTTTGTAATGTAGAGTTGTGAAAATAAAAAGTCACATTTTCCCACGTAAATGTTTTTTTAGCCCAAAATTTTGCATTTTCACAAGGTAGACAGGAGAAAATGCACCATACAATTTGTTGTGTAATTTCTCTTATTTATGACGATATCCCATTTCTGGAGGAAAACAACTGTTTGCACACACAGCAGGGCTCAGAAGGGAAGGAGCGCCATTTGTCTTTTGAACGCAAAATTTGTTAGAATCATTAGCAGATGCCATGTCACATTTGGAGCGTGCCTGATGTGCTTAAACAGTGGAAACCCACCACAAGTGACCACATTTTGGAACTAGACCCCTCAAGAAATGTATATAGAGTTGTTGTCACAAAGTGACACGACCTAAAGGGTGGATGGTCAGCGGCCGGCACAGCAAGCACACAACGAGATGGAAAAGGAGGGAGGAAGGCCCTATCAATAGGGAACTTAAGGGGTGGTCAGTCACCTCCTGCTCAAACCTGAAATTGTCCCTGCACTCCAATAAAACGCCCTAAGTGGGTTCCTTCCCCCCACTGCTGACAGGAAACTTGTACCTAGTTGTCACCTCACACTGCGCTGGCTAGTTGGCGCTAGCCTCACCACTGCAGGTAGTACCACACAGGGGACAGTGACAAACACAAAAGGGATGAGGAAAAAACACCACACATAGCTTCCAGACTCCGCTATCAAGCTTCAAATCACAGATGACACCGAAAGCCGGACTCCAAACTCCATTCAGCATAGGATACAACACCAGGACCTCAAACAGCTGATACACGCTGGCACCAAAGAGCTCCTCACACATTGGCTGGTATGCAGAGAAAACTCTATCACCAACATTAAGCTGATGCATCAGGTGACTATTTAAAGGATGATGGGAGTGGTCACCACCCACATCAGCTGAACCAGCAGCACTGCAGTTACACCAGATTGCCAGTGGGGAAAAACTGACTTTACCCCTGATGGCCCTAAAGGAAAACAGCTACATTTAAACAGAGAGGAACCAGAGCTGCCACAAATCAAAATTTGATTGTGACAGTTGTGATGTGGACCTTGAACCCCTAGGTGCTTCTCAAAAGTTTATAACATAGAGCTGTGGAAATAAAAAGTCACATTTTTCCCACAAAAAAGTTTTTAGCCCCAAGTTTTGAATTTTCACAAGGGTAACAGAAGCAAATGCACCAAAGAGTTTGTTGTGCAATTTCTCCTTAGTACGCCAATACCCAATATGTAAAGGAAAACTACTGTTTGTGTTCACAGCAGTTCTCAGTACTGAAAGAGTGTCATTTGACTTTTCAAACTCAAAATTTGCTGGAACCATTAGTGAATGCCATGTCGCGTTTAAGAGCCCCTAATGTGCCTAAACAATGGAAACCCCTAACAAGTGACCCCATTTTGGAATTAGATCTCTCAGGAAATATATTTAGATGTGTGGTGAGAACCGTGAACTTCCAGGTGCTTAACAGAAGTTTATAACATTAAGTTGTGAAAATAAAACATGTAACACCCGGTCCCGTTCCTGTACCTTCATGGGGTCCCCGTCGGGACTCCCACACTGTGCCAGCCCCCCACTGTCCTGCTGCAGCCTCTGCTTCCTGTCTTCCCCCTGCTTCCTGGCACGTGGCCAGCAGGTTCTCAGAGTGCTTAGGTCACGTGCGCGCGCTCCCAGTCTCTAAAAGAGACAGAGCGCATTTTTCAAAAAGTACTTCTGACCAATAGCATGTTAGTAATTACTATTTCTAGCCCCTCCTCCATAGGGAGGGTGCCAGAGCAACAAGTATCCTCTGTTGCTAGTTTCCGGTTTCAGCTAGTGCCTGCTTTAGCTTCTGAAGTGTTCTGCCAGTGCTCCGCTTACACTGTTTGTCTCCTCAGACTATCAGCTACCTGTTACCCGGCTATTCTGGATGACGACCATTCTGTCTATGCCAGTTCCATCATGTCCCGCTATTCAGCCATCCATACCTCTGGACAACACCAGTACCACCTGTGTCAGCTCCACGACATCTGTTAATCCTGCTTGTCCATCTGTCCCGCTGGGACAGCTGCCACCTATCCGGGGTCTAACTGGAGGTAGCAACCGTGTCCCCCAGGCATTCCATTCCGACCCTGTTCTTGGGGACTTACCACAGGTGCCTGAGGCTAACGTAGTCACGCCCCCTTCGGAGTCCCCTGGACCGTGGTCCCACAAAAATATCAATAAAAAACGAATGTGAACTTCACCACCTGTGCCTCCGCTTCCATTCGTTACATAACAATACAATTTTTTCCTCAAAAATCTTGATTTTGCCCCAAATTTTTCATTATCACAAAGGCAAAATGGACCATATAATTTAATGTGCAATTTTTCTTGCGTACATTGATACCCCATATGTGGTTGAAAACTACTTTTGAGGCACAATGCAAAGCTCAGAAAGGAAGAAACACCATATTGGAGTTCATGTTTTGCTGGAATGGTTTGAGAGTGCCATGTCACTTTAGCATAGCCTCTGAGGTGCCAATCGAGCAGAAAACCAACATAAGTGATATAGTTTTAGAAACTACATCTCTCAATAAATTCATATAGGGGTGCAGTGAGCATGTTGACACCACATGTGCCTCACAGAAATTTATACCATTGCGGTGATGTATGAATAATTATATTTTTACCTGTAAATGTGGTTTTATCTCCAAAGTTTAAATTTTTATAAGGGCTAAAAAAAGAATAAACCTCTCAGTTTGTTGTGCAATTTCTCACCAATACCCTACATGTGATCGGGAACTTCTTTTGAGACACAGTACAAAACTCAGAAGGGAAAGAGCGCTATAATTTAGAGCAGATTTTCCTGTTATGGTTTGCGGGTGCTATAACATACTGGGAGAACTGTTGTGAATTCTGTTCTTGAGCTCCCTCCTGTGGTTATGAATGGTACTTCGGCGAGTTCTGTTCATGGACTCCCTCTGGTGGCTGTGAGTGGAGCTGCTGGTTCTGAGATTCCTTCTCCAGCTGATCTCATTCAGGCCTTGGCTGGCTGCTCTATTTAACTCCACTCAGATCATTACTTGATGGAAGGAGTCCTTGGAGAAAGGGCATATTCGCCCGTCGTCGTCACCGTTGGGAGCAGGGTTCTTTTTTGTGGCCAAGAAGGATGGTTCTCTGAGACCTTGTATAGATTACCGCCTTCTTAATAAAATCACCGTCAAATTTCAGTACCCTTTGCCGCTACTGTCTGATTTGTTTGCTCGGATTAAGGGAGCTAGCTGGTTCACCAAGATAGATCTTCGAGGGGCGTATAATCTTGTGCGTATTAAACGGGGCGACGAATGGAAAACAACATTTAATACGCCCGAGGGCCATTTTGAGAACTTGGTGATGCCATTCGGGCTTTCTAATGCTCCATCTGTGTTTCAGTCCTTTATGCATGACATCTTCCGAAAGTACTTGGATAGATTCATGATTGTATATTTGGATTATATTTTGGCCTTTTCGGACGATTGGGAGTCTCATGTGAAGCAGGTCAGAATGGTGTTCCAGGTCCTTCGTGCTCATTCCTTGTTTGTGAAGGGGTCTAAATGTCTCTTTGGAGTTCAGAAGGTTTCATTTTTGGGCTTCATTTTTTTCCCCTTCTACTATCGAGATGGACCCTGTTAAAGTTCAGGCCATTTATGATTGGACTCAGCCTACTTCTGTGAAGAGCCTTCAGAAATTTCTGGCCTTTGCTAATTTTTACCGTCGCTTCATCGCTAATTTTTCTAGTGTTGTTAAACCATTGACTGATTTAACCAAGAAAGGTGCTGATGTGTTCAATTGGTCCTCTGCGGCCGTTGAGGCTTTTCAGGAGCTGAAGCGTCGTTTTTCTTCTGCCCCTGTGTTGTGTCAGCCAGATGTTTCGCTCCCGTTTCAGGTCGAGGTGGATGCTTCTGAGATTGGAGCAGGGGCTGTTTTGTCTCAAAGAGGTTCTGATGGCTCTGTGATGAAACCATGTGCTTTCTTTTCTAGAAAGTTTTCGCCTGCTGAGCGCAATTATGATGTGGGTAATCGAGAGTTGTTGGCTATGAAGTGGGCGTTTGAGGAGTGGCGACATTGGCTTGAGGGAGCCAAACATCGCGTGGTGGTCTTGACGGATCACAAGAATCTGACTTATCTCGAGTCTGCCAAGCGGTTGAATCCTAGACAGGCTAGATGGTCGCTGTTTTTCTCCCGCTTCAATTTTGTGGTTTCTTACCTTCCGGGTTCTAAGAATGTGAAGGCTGATGCCCTTTCAAGGAGTTTTGTGCCTGATTCTCCGGGAGTTCCTGAGCCGGCTGGTATTCTCAAAGAGGGGGTAATTTTGTCTGCCATCTCCCCTGATTTGCGGCGGGTGCTGCAGGAGTTTCAGGCTGATAGACCTGACCGTTGCCCAGTGGAGAAGCTGTTTGTCCCTGATAGATGGACTAGTAGAGTTATCTCTGAGGTTCATTGTTCGGTGTTGGCTGGTCATCCTGGAATCTTTGGTACCAGAGATTTGGTGGCTAGATCCTTTTGGTGGCCTTCCTTGTCAAGAGATGTGCGTTCTTTTGTGCAGTCCTGTGGGACTTGTGCTCGGGCTAAGCCCTGCTGTTCTCGTGCCAGTGGGTTGCTTTTGCCCTTGCTAGTCCCGAAAAGGCCCTGGACGCATATTTCCATGGATTTTATTTCAGATCTCCCTGTCTCTCAGAGGATGTCAGTTATCTGGGTGGCTTGTGATCGCTTCTCTAAGATGGTCCATTTGGTACCTTTGCCTAAATTGCCTTCCTCCTCTGATTTGGTTCCATTGTTTTTCCAGCATGTGGTTCGTTTACATGGCATTCCGGAGAACATCGTGTCGGACAGAGGTTCCCAGTTTGTTTCAAGATTTTGGCGGTCCTTTTGTGCTAAGATGGGCATTGATTTGTCTTTTTCTTCAGCTTTCCATCCTCAGACAAATGGCCAAACCGAACGAACCAATCAGACTTTGGAAACATATCTGAGATGCTTTGTTTCTGCTGATCAGGATGATTGGGTGTCCTTCTTGCCTTTGGCTGAGTTCGCCCTTAATGATCGGGCCAGCTCGGCCACTTTGGTTTTGCCTTTTTTCTGTAATTCTGGTTTCCACCCTCGTTTTTCTTCAGGGCAGGTTGAGCCTTCGGACTGTCCTGGTGTGGATTCTGTGGTGGACAGGTTGCAGCCATTTTGGACTCACGTAGTGGGCAATTTGACATTGTCCCAGGAGAAGGCTCAACGTTTCGCTAACCGCCGTCGCTGTGTTGGGGATTCGGTTTGGTTGTCGTCTCGTTTTGTTCCTATGAAGGTTTCGTCTCCTAAGTTTAAGCCTCGTTTCATTGGTCCTTATAAGATTTCTGAAATTATTAATCCTGTGTCATTTTGTTTGGACCTTCCAGCTTCTTTCGCCATCCATAATGTGTTCCATAGGTTGTTGTTGCGAAGATATGTGGCTCCTATGGTTCCCTCCGTTGATCCTCCTGCCCCGGTGTTGGTTGAGGGGGAGTTGGAGTATGTGGTGGAGAAGATTTTGGATTCTCATATTTCGAGATGGAAACTTCAGTACCTAGTCAAGTGGAAAGGTTATGGTCAGGAGGATAATTCCTGGGTGGTTGCCTCTGATGTTCATGCTGCCGATCTTGTTCGTGCCTTTCATTTGGCTCATCCGGAGCGGCCTGGAGGCTCTGGTGAGGGTTCGGTGACCCCTCCTCAAGGTGGGGGTACTGTTGTGAATTCTGTTCTTGAGCTCCCTCCTGTGGTTATGAATGGTACTTCGGCAAGTTCTGTTCATGGACTCCCTCTGGTGGCTGTGAGTGGAGCTGCTGGTTCTGAGATTCCTTCTCCAGCTGATCTCATTCAGGCCTTGGCTGGCTGCTCTATTTAACTCCACTCAGATCGTTACTTGATGCCAGCTGTCAATGTCCTAGTACTGGTTCAGTTCTCTTGGATCTTTCAGATGACCTGTCTACTTCAGCAAAAGCTAAGTCCCTGCTAGCTTATTTGTTACCATTGTGTTTTTGTCCAGCTTACTATTATGATTTTATCTTGTTAGCTGGAAGCTCTGGGATGCAGAGTGGCACCACCGCGCCGTGAGTCAGTGCGGTGGTTTCTTTTGCACACTCTGCGTTTTTTTTTGTTAGTTTTTTATGCTGACCGCAAAGATACCTTTTCTATCTTCAGTCTGTTTAGTTAAGTCTGGCCTCCTATGCTGAAACCTATTTCATTCCTGTGTTTGTGACTTCCATCTTAACTCACAGTCAATATATGTGGGGGCTGCCTATTTCTTTGGGGAATTTCTCTGAGGCAAGGTAGGCTGTATTTTCTATCTTTAGGGGTAGTTAGCTCTTAGGCTGTGAAGAGGCGTCTAGGCAGAGTCAGGAACGCTCCACGGCTATTTCTAGTTGTTGTGATAGGATTAGGGGTTGCGGTCAGCAGAGCTCCCACTTCCCAGAGCTCGTCCTGTATTGCTAGTTTGCTCATCTGGTCATTTCTAGTGCTCCTAACCACCAGCCCAACATAACAGAGAACCCCTAAGGTACTAGAACGGCAGACCCCTCCATATGTGATGACAATTTTTAAACTACACTTCTCAATGAATTCATCTAAGGGTGATCATGTTGACACCAGTGGTGTGTCACAGAGTTTTTTACATCATTGAGCAAAGAAAAAATAATTACATTTTTAACATAAAAATTTTTTTTAGCTCAAAATTTTACATTTTCACAATGGGAAATGGGTAAAATAGCACCAAAATTTATCACACAATTTCTTCTGAACATATGTGGCTGTACAGTACTGCTTAGTAACATGGAAAGACTCGGGAGGGAAAAAGCGCTATTTGCCTTCGGGAGTGCAGATTTTCATAGAATAGTTTGAAGACTCCATTTACAGAGCCCCTAAGTGCTAGAAGAGCACAACAGCTCAAGTGACCCCATTTTGGAAATTATACTCCCTTAAAAATGTATCTACAGATGTAGTGATGATTTGACTTCATGTAGGTTTTCCAGAAACAAGCATCAGTGGATGTTGCTTTGTTGAAAATCTACTATTGCAGTTACTGTATATTGTAGTGTCCAGTACAATGTATGATACAATGTATGATACAGGAAAGATATACAGTGGGGCAAAAAAGTATTTAGTCAGTCAGCAATAGTGCAAGTTCCACCACTTAAAAAGATGAGAGGCGTCTGTAATTTACATCATAGGTAGACCTCAACTATGGGAGACAAACTGAGAAAAAAAAATCCAGAAAATCACATTGTCTGTTTTTTTTTATCATTTTATTTGCATATTATGGTGGAAAATAAGTATTTGGTCAGAAACAAAATTTCATCTCAATACTTTGTAAAATATCCTTTGTTGGCAATGACAGAGGTCAAACGTTTTCTGTAAGTCTTCACAAGGTTGCCACACACTGTTGTTGGTATGTTGGCCCATTCCTCCATGCAGATCTCCTCTAGAGCAGTGATGTTTTTGGCTTTTCGCTTGGCAACACGGACTTTCAACTCCCTCCAAAGGTTTTCTATAGGGTTGAGATCTGGAGACTGGCTAGGCCACTCCAGGACCTTGAAATGCTTCTTACGAAGCCACTCCTTCGTTGCCCTGGTGGTGTGCTTTGGATCATTGTCATGTTGAAAGACCCAGCCACGTTTCATCTTCAATGCCCTTGCTGATGGAAGGAGGTTTGCACTCAAAATCTCACGATACATGGCCTTATTCATTCTTTCATGTACCCGGATCAGTCGTCCTGGCCCCTTTGCAGAGAAACAGCCCCAAAGCATGATGTTTCCACCACCATGCTTTACAGTAGGTATGGTGTTTGATGGATGCAACTCAGTATTATTTTTCCTCCAAACACGACAAGTTGTGTTTCTATCAAACAGTTCCAGTTTGGTTTCATCAGACCATAGGACATTCTCCCAAAACTCCTCTGGATCATCCAAATGCTCTCTAGCAAACTTCAGACGGGCCCGGACATGTACTGGCTTAAGCAGTGGGACACGTCTGGCACTGCAGGATCTGAGTCCATGGTGGCGTAGTGTGTTACTTATGGTAGGCCTTGTTACATTGGTCCCAGCTCTCTGCAGTTCATTCACTAGGTCCCCCCGCGTGGTTCTGGGATTTTTGCTCACCGTTCTTGTGATCATTCTGACCCCACAAGGTGGGATTTTGCGTGGAGCCCCAGATCGAGGGAGATTATCAGTGGTCTTGAATGTCTTCCATTTTCTAATTATTGCTCCTACTGTTGATTTCTTCACTCCAAGCTGGTTGGCTATTGCAGATTCAGTCTTCCCAGCCTGGTGCAGGGCTACAATTTTGTTTCTGGTGTCCTTTGACAGCTCTTTGGTCTTCACCATAGTGGAGTTTGGAGTCAGACTGTTTGAGGGTGTGCACAGGTGTCTTTTTATACTGATAACAAGTTTAAACAGGTGCCATTACTACAGGTAATGAGTGGAGGAAAGAGGAGACTCTTAAAGAAGAAGTTACAGGTCTGTGAGAGCCAGAAATCTTGATTGTTTGTTTCTGACCAAATACTTATTTTCCACCATAATATGCAAATAAAATGATAACAAAACAGACAATGTGATTTTCTGGATTTTTTTTTCTCAGTTTGTCTCCCATAGTTGAGGTCTACCTATGATGTAAATTACAGACGCCTCTCATCTTTTTAAGTGGTGGAACTTGCACTATTGCTGACTGACTAAATACTTTTTTGCCCCACTGTATATCTTGGTACCGTGTTAGCCAGTAGATTAGTCTATGCCTGATGAAGAGACCAGTGTAGTCTCAAAAGCTTGCAATTTGTTACCATCTTTTTAGTTAGCCATTAAAAGGTATCAACCACTGAGGACTCTCAATTCTAATCATTTTTCAGTACAATGTAGTTCCTAGTACGTTACGCCCAGCTTGTGCTTCTGGAGACATGCCCCTGGAAATTAGTCAGGTTCTTATTGCTACAGAAATGCCAGACATGTGAGAGCTAAATGTGGATTAGGCACACTTTGGGGCTCAGAAGGGAGGGGGCATTTGGATTTGGAAATGTAGATTTCACTGGATTTCTTTTGGGGAGTAAATACCCATAGTGGGACGTGAGTGGCAATTTGCTTTTATTATCGATTGAGTTTAAGTTTTTATTTGTAACATTTTGCATAACATTTTGGATCACATTTATCTGGCACTCTATGCTGAGCACTTACAGTACATCAGGGTTTACATCTAAATCTCCAAATGACGTGAATTAAATGAAACCCCCAATAGATCCATTTAGTATAATGAGGCAGCAGAGTTACTCTGGACTCCATCTGGCATGTGTTCATTGGTGTCCTTTTCAGAGGTGCCCAAAACTGTGGCCGATGGCACTACTGTGAACGCTTAAAAAGATGGACACCGGCAGATCATAAGCCAGACGGCATTCACAGTGTCTCCATCTGCCTCACTACAGGGAATTTTCTGTTGGGGTTTCCGTCTGAATTACGTATTTCAGAGTTTTGCGCGGAATCTCTTACTCGGTGCAAGCACTCCGCACATAGCGCAGGATAAATTTGAGCTGAGACTTACGGTGATCTTTGGGAGGCAGAATAAACAAATCAATAGTTGGTCAAGAGTTGGTTTTATTTATTTGTTAAGCCATTCCTTGTGTGGCATAAGTGATTAGATGAATTTTTGTTCTTTTTAGGTCTGTGTGATGACAGCGATGCCAGATTTATATAATTTTCTTTATGCTCTCTGACTCCCAGATCGCTGCTGAAAACAATGGTGTCACATTTTTACTCCATTTTAAGGTGTGACAATAAAACATTAAAAATCGATGAGAATCTATTGCTTGTTTTGACTTTGACTAGGATAATGGTGCTGTATAAAGAGGGGGGAACGTGTGTTCTGAGGGAAGGGTGTGTGTATAGGTTAGAGTAGCTGTGGAATGTAATTTTTTTTGTTTTTAACTTTTTTCTCTTATAATTTAATGTGTATATATTCCGACAGTCAAACAGGGCACAGAAACAATCAACAACGTCATAACACAAGAGCTTCTGTGATTGGCTGCCGATGTCACTCCCTATATAAAAAGCTGACATCTTGTTTTGCTGGCGCCGTTTTATCAGTGCAACAGTGCAGAGAGTCCACTCCTGATGCTTCTGTAAGTGAACTTGTCATTTAGGCTACTTTCACACTAGCGTCGGGCTCGGCTTGTCGCAGTGCGTCGGGCCGAGTTTACCGATGCTAGCGTTGTGTACGCCGCACAACGGGGGCAGCGGATGCATTTTTCCAGCGCATCCGCTGCCCCATTGTGAGGTGTGGGGAGGTGGGGGTGGAGTTCCGGCCGCGCATGCGCGGTCGGAAAAAGCGGACCGTCAGCGGCAAAAAACTTTACATGTAGCGTTTTTTTGTGCCGACGGTCCGCCACAACACGGCGCAACCGTCGCACGATGGTTGCGACGTGTGTCAATCCGTCGCAATACGTCGCTTAATGTTAGTCTATGGGGAAAAACGCATCCTGCAAGCACTTTTGCAGGATGCGTTTTTTCGGCCAAACGACGCATTGCGACGGATTGCAATTAACGCTAGTGTGAAAGTAGCCTTAGTTAGATAAGATCCTGTCCTGTGTGAAATTGATCTTTCAGCATCTAACTAGATTGTGCTAATAATATTATGCAGGAAGGAGTCCACATTTCCTACCCAAAATCATTTGGGCTAAATCTGTGTTGCAGTTAGGAATCAAAAGGCCCCATTTGCTAGCTAAAATCATTAAGCCTAAAATAAGGGTTCAGCCAGGAGGCCCCATTTGGTAATCCAAATAATTTGGGCTACAACTGTGTTGAAGTCAGGAATCAGGAGGCACCATTTGCTAATCCAAATCATTTAGGCTAAAACTGTTTTGCAGTCAGGAGGCCTCATTTGCTAATACAAATCATTTGGGTTAAAACTGTGTTGCAGTCGGGAATCAGTAAGGAATCAGGAGGCCCCATTGCTAATCCAAATCATTAGGCATAATATTGGGGTTCAGCAAGGAGGCCCTATTTGCTAATGCAAATTATTTGGGCTAAAACTGTGTTGCAGCCAGGAATCAGGCTGCTCCATTTGCTAATCAAAATGGTTAGGCCTAATATTTGAGTTCAGCCAGAAGGGCACATTTGCAAATCCACATAGTTTGGGCTAAAACTGTGTTGCAGTAAAAAATTAAGAAGCCCCATTTGCAAATTAAAATTGTTAGGCCTAATATTGGGGTTCAGCCAGGATGACCCATTTACTAATCCAAATTGTTTGGGCTAAAACTGTATTGCATTGACACAGTTACACAGCTCAATAGTTGTGGAGTACTATTCAGGCTGAGTTAGAGCAATGGCTGTCTCCACTGAACCTGGAGCCAGAAAAGGCTGTGTATGATAATATTGCACATCTGGTGACAGCCCTACGCCGGGGCAACCTCAAACACATGTTCTGCATGGCATGGCTTAACCTGGAGGTACAGCAATTTCTCCACCACTATCTCAGGCTTGATGCGCTGTTGCAGAAAGCATGTTGGCTGTGTGCTCACTTCTGCCGATCGAACCTCGCAGGTCATCAACTTGGATCACTACAGAGGTCTTTCGGCCTACCTGTTAACCATTTGATTTGTGATGTTCTGACACTGTGGAATTCCACTTTGCATATGTTGCAGCGAGAAGGCCTGGTGCAGTATGTCCTCTTGCAAAGCCTGGCCAACGCAGTCTGGACTTGGTGCAAGTCATGCTTGCGGAGTGGGCACAGAAGAAGGTCCTTTACCCAGTTTCAAAATGGCTATTAAGATGGTTAACACTGATGATGCCGTCATCAGCATCCCTATTCCGGTCAACAACATGCTGAAGCACAATTTGAATAGTGTGCGTGAGGAGGTGGTGGTTCCAGAGGAAGAGGTGGAAGCAGAGGAGGATGCAGAAGGGATAATAATATCTCAAAATTAAGGACTGTTGTTGCACAGACGGGTGCTATTGGATGGTAGATTACAGTGATTGAGGGGGGCTCATAGTACCAGACAAACTGTTAGTGAAGTTGCAGGAGCCAAGGAACAAATGGAGGAGGACAAGGTGAGGGATGCATAACAGGAGTTGAAAAGGATAATGATCCAGTCTCTGTTGTCCGTGGTTGGTGGGGGGGATGGAGTAAGCAACCGTGAGTGTTACCCCGCTATCAACACACCATAGACTTGGAGCTGTCATGATTCTCAATGGCGAGAGAACATAGCCCAGCATATATGAGAACTAGCTCTTGGAAGATGGAAACTATACTGACCATGAACTAAAACCTGCCGCACAACTAGAAGTAGCCGGGTAGCATGCCTACGTTTTTTTTTATCCCTAGATGCCCAGCGCCAGCCGGAGAACTAACTAATCCTGGCAGAGGAAAACACAGTCCTGGCTCACCTCTAGAGAAATTTCCCCAAAAGGCAGACAGAGGCCCCCACATATATTGGCGGTGATTTAAGACGAAATGACAAATGTAGTATGAAAATAGGTTTAGCAAAATCGAGGTCCGCTTACTAGATAGCAGAAAGACAGAAAGGGCACTTTCATGGTCAGCTGAAAACCCTATCAAAACACCATCCAGAAATTACTTTAAGACTCTAGCATTAACTCATAACACCAGAGTGGCAATTTCCGATCACAAAAGCTTTCCAGACACAGTAACGAAACAGCAGCTGTGAACTGGAACAAAAAGCAAAAACAAACAAGGACAAAAGTCCAACTTAGCTGAGAGTTGTCTGGTAGCAGGAACATGCACAGAAAGGCTTCTGATTACATTGTTGACCGGCATGAAACTGACAGAGGAGCAAGGTTATATAGCGACTCCCACATCCTGATGGGAGCAGGTGAACAGAGGGGATGATGCACACAAGTTCAATTCCACCAGTGGCCACCGGGGGAGCCCAGAATCCAATTTCACAACAGTACCCCCCCCTCAAGGAGGGGGCACCGAACCCTCACCAGAACCACCAGGGCGATCAGAATGAGCCCTAAGAAAGGCACGGACAAGATCGGAGGCATGAACATCAGAGGCAGTGACCCAAGAATTATCCTCCTGACCGTATCCCTTCCATTTGACCAGATACTGGAGTTTCCGTCTGGAAACACGAGAGTCTAAGATCTTTTCCACAACGTACTCCAACTCACCCTCAACCAACACCGGAGCAGGAGGCTCAACGGAAGGCACAACCGGTACCTCATACCTGCGCAATAATGACCGATGAAAAACATTATGAATAGAAAAGGATGCAGGGAGGTCCAAACGGAAGGACACAGGGTTAAGAATCTCCAATATCTTGTACGGGCCGATGAACCGAGGCTTAAACTTAGGAGAAGAGACCCTCATAGGGACAAAACGAGAAGACAACCACACCAAGTCCTCAACACAGAGCCGAGGACCAACACGACGACGGCGGTTGGCAAAAAGCTGAGTCTTCTCCTGGGACAACTTCAAATTGTCCACCACCTGCCCCCAAATCTGATGCAACCTCTCCACCACAGCATCCACTCCAGGACAATCCGAAGATTCCACTTGACCGGAGGAAAATCGAGGATGAAACCCCGAATTACAGAAAAACGGGGACACCAAGGTGGCAGAGCTGGCCCGATTATTGAGGGCGAACTCCGCCAAAGGCAAAAAAGCAACCCAATCATCCTGATCCGCAGACACAAAACACCTCAAATATGTCTCCAAGGTCTGATTAGTCCGCTCGGTCTGGCCATTAGTCTGAGGATGGAAAGCAGACGAAAAAGACAAATCTATGCCCATCCTAGCACAGAATGCCCGCCAAAATCTAGACACGAATTGGGTCCCTCTGTCAGAAACGATATTCTCCGGAATACCATGCAAACGAACAACATTTTGAAAAAACAGAGGAACCAACTCGGAAGAAGAAGGCAACTTAGGCAAGGGAACCAGATGGACCATCTTAGAGAAACGGTCACACACCACCCAGATGACAGACATCTTCTGAGAAACAGGCAGATCCGAAATAAAATCCATCGAGATGTGCGTCCAAGGTCTCTTCGGGATAGGCAAGGGTAACAACAATCCACTAGCCCGAGAACAACAAGGCTTGGCCCGAGCACAAACATCACAAGACTGCACAAAGCCTCGCACATCTCGTGACAGGGAAGGCCACCAGAAGGAAGAAGAAATCCCTGGTACCAAAAATTCCAGGATGACCTGCCAACGCAGAAGAATGAACCTCAGAGATGACTCTACTGGTCCAATCATCAGGAACAAACAGTCTACCAGGTGGGCAACGATCAGGTCTATCCGCCTGAAACTCCTGCAAGGCCCGCCGCAGGTCTGGAGAAACGGCAGACAATATCACTCCATCCTTAAGGATACCTGTGGGCTCAGAATTACCAGGGGAGTCAGGCTCAAAACTCCTAGAAAGGGCATCCGCCTTAACATTCTTAGAACCCGGTAGGTATGACACCACAAAATTAAACCGAGAGAAAAACAACGACCAGCGCGCCTGTCTAGGATTCAGGCGCCTGGCAGACTCAAGGTAAATTAAATTTTTGTGGTCAGTCAATACCACCACCTGATGTCTGGCCCCCTCAAGCCAGTGACGCCACTCCTCAAAAGCCCACTTCATGGCCAAAAGCTCCCGATTCCCAATATCATAATTCCGCTCGGCGGGCGAAAATTTACGGGAAAAAAAAGCACAAGGTCTCATCACGGAGCAGTTGGAACTTCTCTGCGACAACACCGCCCCAGCTCCGATTTCAGAAG
This sequence comes from Ranitomeya variabilis, assembly GCF_051348905.1. Lineage (NCBI taxonomy): Eukaryota > Metazoa > Chordata > Amphibia > Anura > Dendrobatidae > Ranitomeya > Ranitomeya variabilis. The sequence goes on from NC_135238.1 coordinate 82,374,005, forward strand.
CGTCGACCTCAACCTGAAAAGGAAGAGCAACATCAGGCTGACGTAACACTGGGGCGGAAGAAAAGCGGCGCTTAAGCTCCCGAAAGGCCTCCACAGCATCAGGGGACCAATCAGCAACATCAGCACCCTTCTTAGTCAAATCAGTCAATGGTTTAACAACATCAGAAAAACCAGCAATAAATCGGCGATAAAAGTTAGCAAAGCCCAAAAATTTCTGCAGACTCTTAAGAGAAGAGGGTTGCGTCCAATCACAAATAGCCTGAACCTTGACAGGATCCATCTCGATGGAAGAGGGGGAAAAAATGTATCCCAAGAAGGAAATCTTTTGAACCCCAAAAACGCATTTAGAACCCTTCACACACAAGGAATTAGACCGCAAAACCTGAAAAACCCTCCTGACCTGCTGGACATGAGAGTCCCAGTCATCCGAAAAAATCAGAATATCATCCAGATACACAATCATAAATTTATCCAAATAATCGCGGAAAATGTCATGCATAAAGGACTGGAAGACTGAAGGGGCATTTGAAAGACCAAAAGGCATCACCAAATACTCAAAATGGCCCTCGGGCGTATTAAATGCGGTTTTCCACTCATCCCCCTGCTTGATTCGCACCAAATTATACGCCCCACGGAGATCAATCTTAGAGAACCACTTGGCCCCCTTTATACGAGCAAACAAATCAGTCAGCAGTGGTAACGGATATTGATATTTAACCGTGATTTTATTCAAAAGTCGATAATCAATACACGGCCTCAAAGAGCCGTCTTTCTTAGACACAAAGAAAAAACCGGCTCCTAAGGGAGATGACGAAGGACGAATATGTCCCTTTTCCAAGGACTCCTTTATATATTCTCGCATAGCAGCGTGTTCAGGCACAGACAGATTAAATAAACGACCCTTAGGGTATTTACTACCCGGAATCAAATCTATGGCACAATCGCACTCCCGGTGCGGAGGTAATGAACCAAGCTTAGGTTCTTCAAAAACGTCACGATATTCAGTCAAGAATTCAGGAATCTCAGAGGGAATAGATGATGAAATGGAAACCAAAGGTACGTCCCCATGAGTCCCTTTACATCCCCAGCTTAACACAGACATAGCTTTCCAGTCGAGGACTGGGTTATGAGATTGCAGCCATGGCAATCCTAGCACCAAAACATCATGTAGATTATACAGCACCAGAAAGCGAATAATCTCCTGGTGATCCGGATTAACACGCATAGTCACTTGTGTCCAGTATTGTGGTTTATTACTAGCCAATGGGGTGGAGTCAATCCCTTTCAGAGGTATCGGAGCCTCCAATGGCTCCAAATCATACCCACAGCGTTTGGCAAAGGACCAATCCATAAGACTCAAAGCAACGCCAGAGTCGACATAGGCGTCCGCGGTAATAGATGACAAAGAACAAATCAGGGTTACAGATAGAATAAACTTAGACTGTAAAGTGCTAATTGAAACAGACTTGTCAGGCTTCTTAGTACGCTTAGAGCATGCAGATATAACATGAGTTGAATCACCACAATAGAAGCACAACCCATTTTTTCGTCTAAAATTCTGCCGCTCGCTTCTGGACAGAATTCTATCACATTGCATATTTTCTGGCGTTTTCTCAGTAGACACCGCCAAATGGTGCACAGGTTTGCGCTCCCGCAGACGCCTATCGATCTGAATAGCCATCGTCATGGACTCATTCAGACCCGCAGGCACAGGGAACCCCACCATAACATCCTTAATGGCATCAGAGAGACCTTCTCTGAAAATCGCCGCCAGGGCGCACTCATTCCACTGAGTAAGCACAGACCATTTGCGGAATTTTTGGCAGTATATTTCAGCTTCATCTTGCCCCTGAGATAGGGACATCAAGGCCTTTTCCGCCTGGAGCTCTAAATGAGGTTCCTCATAAAGCAACCCCAAGGCCAGAAAAAACGCATCCACATTGAGCAACGCAGGATCCCCTGGTGCCAATGCAAAAGCCCAGTCTTGAGGGTCGCCCCGGAGCAAGGAAATTACAATCCTGACCTGCTGTGCAGGGTCTCCGGCAGAGCGAGACCTCAGGGACAAAAACAATTTGCAATTATTTTTAAAATTTTGAAAGTGAGATCTATTCCCTGAGAAGAATTCGGGCAAAGGAATTCTAGGCTCAGACATAGGTGCATAAACAACAAAATCTTGCAAATTTTGTACTTTCGTGGCAAGATTATTCAAACCTGTAGCTACACTCTGAAGATCCATTTCAAACAGGTGAACACAGAGCCATTCAAGGATTAGAAGGAGAGAAAGAGAGGGAGGCTGCAGTATAGGCAGACTAGCAAGTGATTCAATTATGAGCACACTCAGAACTAGAGGGAAAAAAAAAAAATTGTAGCAGACTTCTTTTTTCTCTCCTTTCTCAGCAGTAATTTAACCCTTTTTGGGCCGGTCAAACTGTCATGATTCTCAATGGCGAGAGAACATAGCCCAGCATATATGAGAACTAGCTCTTGGAAGATGGAAACTATACTGACCATGAACTAAAACCTGCCGCACAACTAGAAGTAGCCGGGTAGCATGCCTACGTTTTTTTGAACACAAGTTCAATTCCACCAGTGGCCACCGGGGGAGCCCAGAATCCAATTTCACAACATGGAGCTCATAGAAGTGCCTGCATCATGACAGTCTTCTTAGGGTTTGAAATAGTGCTGGCTACTGGGTTGCTACTCTGTTAGATCCACGGTACAAGAGTAAATTTAGCCAGATGCTTCTACCCTTGGAAAGGGATGCCCGCATGCTGGAGTATCGAAACACACTTGAGGACAATCTTAAAAGCGGTTTTCTCCAAGACATCATTGAGGCACACAGAGTGCATCCCAGTTGTAGACGTCCAACCCTGAGAACGTCAAGGCATCATCGCAAAGACATTAGCAGCAGCAGTGTACGAGTAAGTGGCATAAGCAATTTCTGTGAGTCATTTCATACATTTTTTAGACCAGCTCATAAGCCAGCAGAACAGAGTACAAGTCTGACACAATGTGAATAACTGGAGAGGATGGTGTAGGAGTATCTGGAAATCAATATCAATGCCATCAGGGGGGGTTTGACCCATTTGCATTTTTGACCTCAAAAATGGCAGAGTGGCCTGAGCTCACCTGTCATGTCTTGGAGGTTTTGTCATGTTCAACAGCCAGTGTTCTCGCAGAACATTTGTTCAGTGCTGCTGGTGGTGTCCTGATGGATATGCGTATCCGGCTTACCACTGAAAGTGTAGACCACCTAACTTTCATCAAAATGAACAAGTCATGAATATCCAATTACTTTTGCACCCAGTCACAGACTGGGCAGACTAGGCAATTCTGTTGTTTTAAGCATCATGCTCTTGCGTTATTGCAGTCTGTGCCATCTTCAAGGTGTATTCTGTGCCTGCTGTTTGCTACTTCTGCTGATATTACAAACAATTTTTTTAAATGTGGAGACTCGAAGTTGGGCCTCCATCTGGTGGGTTGCCTGTAGTAGAAGGTGTGTCAGAGGCCTATTATACTGTTTCTACTCTGTGGAAATTGATGCCACTTTAGTGATGTGACAATTATTTTTTGAAATGTGGAGACTCCAAGTTAGGTCTTCATTTGGTGGATTTGCTTGTATAAGTAGGGCTTCCAGACAGGCAGGCCTGCACTTAATTTCAGTCAACTACCTGTGTTGCTTTCATTACATTTTACTACCAATATTACTGTATGAAACTGATGTTTGTGCCATCTGAGTGTGGCTGGAATAAAAAAACAATTGGAGGTGTTGCAGGAAGTACCAGAGCTCCCAGTTCAGAAGGCTTACATGGCTCCTTTAGTTACCAAGTCCTCATTGAAACTTAAATTACAAGGTGTAAATGCTGGGCCGGACCCTGATACCTCATGCATGGCCAATGATTGACTGCTGTGCCATTTGCAAATTTCTACTGTGGGGCAATTGATGCCACTTTTGTCTGCCCCTAATTTTAGCTGTTTGGGAAGCTTATTGTCACCCCTTAAGGTGACAATGTCTAAATATTAGGTGAAGCAAACAAAACCTTGAAAGGTTCGCTCTTCTCTAGTTCTTAATCCTTTCATCACCGAATGAAAGTAAATCCACTTCAAATCAAGGTAAACAAATAACAGACACTAAATAGGACTTGTGATGTATTAAATGTTGTAACCTTCTGATCCCAGATGCTCCAGGAGTCACATCAAGGCGTGACACACCATGGCAGGCAACATCTGAGATCTGATAGATAGAGTGAATAGCACTAAACTAGTGTTCATGGAAGCCCTATTAAAAGCTATTGTGACACCACAAATAGTGTCCACATTACATTATAACTAGCCTACATGGATCCCCTTGAAGTGGTGGTGGATAAGTTTCAAGACGTGATCTAGTTGGTCAAGGTGTTATGCAGAGATGATTCAGCTTCATGAAGCCACTGAAACCCATGCCAATGCAGCACATCCCTTGACCATTCCTAAAGCTAAGGTTAGCTTGCCTGGCCAATTTTCAGGTGACTTAAATATCCAAAGATTTTGATCCTCTTCATTTCTGTCTGTGAGTCGAACAATAATCCCATGGCTCAATCCTCACAGGTCACACTGGGATTAACAAAACTCTTTGAATTAAAGCCAGTTATTTTTGGTGGACAACTATAGACAAGGACCACAGAGTTTTCTTATTTGCTTGTAAATTTGTGCCCAAGCCAAGAGAGTTCACTTCTGTTCAGCCAGTTTTCTCTAGTCCTTAAGCCCTTCTAAGAGTTCTTGGACCCAACTCTCCATGGACTTAACTATTGAAGTTTTATCCTTAGAAGGGAAGATTGCAATCTGAGAGGTGGTTGAAAAGTTCAGGAAATAGTAATTTTGTCCCTGTGTATGGTTGTCTAAACTCTCAAACTTTAGGTAAGTTATAAAAAAAAACACATTGCACATTTACATGGTATTCCAGAAAATATAGTTTGCAGTTAGAGGACTCAGTTTGTTTATAAATTCTGGAGAGTTTTCTGTAAGATAAATGTAGAATTATCTTTTTCATCTGCTTACCACCCAGAGACCAATGGTCAGACAGAATGTGCCAACTTGAAGCCCCTTGTTGAAGGAGGGGGACTGTAGTGCAACATCCATGCCATTACCTGTCCCTTCTGTTTTCTGAGAGGGAGCTATTACAGTTATCACTCATTGTACTGAGAACGCAGCTGTGATCAATCCCCAGCACTTTAATTGACAGCCTGCTTCCCAGTGAACAGTTGTGGACAAACATTTTGATACTGACACAAATTTTGGTTTTCAAAAAGTTTGCTGCTTCAGTGTTGTTTTGATTGTTTTAGTCAGATGCTTCAGTGGTCACTGTAGTGCATTTATACGCATTTAATTTGTTTTTACATTTTCAAGTATGCAATGCAAAAACTAAATATTTTCAGTGTTAACCCTTATTTTTCAAGACGTCTGCAATTTTCCCTGACCTGTAAGAAATTATCATGCTTCTGGGCCAAATACTGAATGCTAGCAGCTCATACGTGCCTAATAATTGCTTTGAATTTATCACTAATTCTGTGTTTCTGTTTGTGCACCCACTATTTGAGACTTACAACAGATTCTCAATTGAAATTAAGATTTGAAGAGTTTGCTGTCCATGGACTCAAAATGTCAATGTTTTGTTCACTGCACCACTTAGTTGTCACCCTTGCCTTGTGACATGGCACTGTCACTTGGGTAAAAAAGCATTGATCATCTCTAAATTGCTTCTAGATCACTTGGAGAAGTTATTCTTTAAGTTAAGATATAATTCTTTATTCGATGCAGTGATCTTAGGCAAAATTGAGAGTGAGCCCACTCTCTTCAATAAAAAGCAACCCCACACATGAATGGTCTCAGGATGCTTTAGTGTTGGGATGACACAGGTCTCACGGTAGCGCTCACCATTTCCTTTCTGGAAAATCATTCTTGCAGATTGCCCAAACATTCTGATGGGGAATTCATCAGAGATAATAACATTAACCTGGTCCACTGCAATCCGATTGTGTTCGCCTCACTATATGTGCAGATACACTGACACCTGCCTGCTGGGTTCATGTTCGAGAGTTTCTTTTCATCTAAGGCCGGCATCACACTCAGCGTATGAAAATACGGTCCATTTTTTACGGCCGTAATATGCAGAAATGTTCCCAAAATAGTGATCCGTATGTCATCTGTTGTGAATTAGACTTTTTGGCTCCCTCTTGTGGTTACTAGTGATATGACTCTGGGATTGTCTTTCCTCAGCTTGGCACCCACCTGGGTCGTTAGTCCAGGGGAGTTGCTATATAAGCTTCCTGGATCCTTAGTCCAGTGCCTGGCATCGTTGTAATCAGATCCTTTCTGTTTGCTCCTGTCTGCTGGTCCGGGTTCGTGCAAAATTAAGCTAAGTCCTGCTTCTTTGTTTTTTGGTTATTTGCTTGCTCTCATTTTTGTCCAGCTTGTACTAAATGTGATTCCTGACCTTGCTGGAAGCTCTAGGGGGCTGGTGTTCTCCCCCCGGGCCGTTAGACGGTTCGGGGGTTCTTGAATATCCAGCGTGGATATTTTGATAGGGTTTTTGCTGACCATATAAGTCATCTTACTATATTCTGCTATTAGCTAGTGGGCCTCTCTTTGCTAAATACCTAGCTCATTCTTACGTTTGTCTTTTCCTCTTACCTCACCGTTATTATTTGTTGGGGGCTTGTATCCAACTTTTGGGGTCTTTTCTCTGGAGGCAAGAAAGGACTTTCTTTTCCCTTCTAGGGTTAGTTAGTTCTCCGGCTGGCGCGAGACGTCTAGAACCAACGTAGGCACGTTCCCCGGCTGCTGCTATTTGTGGTGCTAGGATTAGATATATGGTCAGCTCAGTTACCACTGCCCTATGAGCTGGTTTTTTGTGTTTGCAGACTTAGTAATTATTTCTGAGACCCTCTGCCATTGGGGTCATAACAGTATGCCAGGCCAACATTGAATGTTTATGCATTGCTGAAGTGGGATTATAAGAAAGGAAATTCTGAGTTTTTTTTTTTTTTTTTTCTTCCTCTCTTCCTCCCCTTTACCTCTGAGTGGCTTGTGCTTGCTGCAGACATGAATGTCCAGACCTTGATTACAAGTGTAGACCAGCTTGCTGCTCGTGTGCAGGGCATACAAGATTTTGTTACCAGTAGTCCAATGTCTGAACCTAAAATACCTATTCCTGAACTGTTTTCTGGAGACCGATTTAAGTTTAGGAATTTCAGGAATAATTGTAAATTGTTTCTATCTCTGAGACCCCGTTCATCTGGAGATTCAGCTCAGCAAGTTAAAATTGTTATCTCTTTTTTACGGGGCGACCCTCAGGATTGGGCTTTCTCGCTAGCGCCAGGAGATCCGGCATTGGCAAATATTGATGCGTTTTTTCTGGTGCTCGGATTGCTTTACGAGGAACCCAATCTTGAAGTTCAGGCAGAAAAAGCCTTGCTGGCTATTTCTCAGGGCCAGGATGAAGCTGAAGTGTATTGCCAAAAATTTCGGAAATGGTCCGTGCTTACTCAGTGGAATGAGGGTGCTCTGGCCGCAAATTTCAGAAATGGCCTTTCTGAAGCCATTAAGAATGTGATGGTGGGTTTCCCCATTCCTACAAGTCTGAATGATTCCATGGCGCTGGCTATTCAAATTGACCGGCGTTTGCGGGAGCGCAAAACCGCTAATCCTCTGGTGGTGTTGTCTGAACAAACACCTGATTTAATGCAATGTGATAGAATTCAGACTGGAAATGAGCGGAAAAATCATAGACGTCAGAATGGGTTGTGTTTTTACTGTGGTGATTCTACACATGTTATATCAGCATGCTCTAAACGCCTTACAAGGGTTGTTAGTCCTGTCGCCATTGGTAATTTGCAACCTAAATTTATTTTGTCTGTGACTTTAATTTGCTCATTGTCTTCTTACCCTGTTATGGCGTTTGTGGATTCAGGTGCTGCCCTGAGTCTTATGGATCTGTCATTTGCCAAGCGCTGTGGTTTTGTTCTTGAACCGTTGGTAAATCCTATTCCTCTTAGAGGTATTGATGCTACGCCATTGGCGGAAAATAAACCGCAGTTTTGGACGCAGGTAACCATGTGCATGACGCCTGAACATCGGGAGGTGATTCGTTTTCTTGTTCTGCATAAAATGCATGATTTGGTCGTTTTGGGTCTGCCATGGTTACAGACCCACAATCCAGTCTTGGATTGGAAGGCAATGTCTGTGTCAAGTTGGGGCTGTCAGGGAATTCATGCTGATTCCCCGCCGGTGTCTATTGCTTCCTCTACTCCTTCGGAAGTTCCTGAGTATTTGTCTGATTATCAGGATGTATTCAGCGAGTCCAGGTCCAGTGCTCTGCCTCCTCATAGGGACTGTGACTGCGCCATAAATTTGATTCCAGGTAGTAAATTTCCTAAGGGAAGACTATTTAATCTGTCTGTACCTGAGCATGCCGCAATGCGTTCGTATATCAAGGAGTCTCTGGAGAAGGGGCATATCCGTCCATCCTCTTCCCCTCTTGGTGCGGGATTCTTTTTTGTGGCCAAGAAGGATGGATCTTTGAGACCTTGTATTGACTATCGGCTTCTGAATAAAATCACTGTTAAATTTCAGTATCCTTTGCCTCTGTTGTCGGACTTGTTTGCCCGGATTAAAGGTGCCAAGTGGTTCACCAAGATAGATCTTCGTGGTGCGTACAACCTTGTGCGCATTAAGCAAGGAGATGAATGGAAGACAGCATTTAATACGCCCGAAGGTCATTTTGAGTACTTGGTGATGCCTTTTGGGCTCTCTAATGCTCCCTCAGTGTTTCAGTCCTTTATGCATGATATTTTCCGGAAGTATCTGGATAGATTTATGATTGTTTATCTGGATGATATTCTGGTTTTCTCTGAAGATTGGGACTCACATGTGGAGCAGGTCAGGATGGTGTTTCAGGTTTTGCGTGAGAATGCTTTGTTTGTTAAGGGTCAAAGTGTTTTTTTTGGAGTGCAGAAGGTTCCCTTTTTGGGGTTTATTTTTTCCCCTTCTGCTGTGGAGATGGACCCAGTCAAGGTCCGAGCTATTCATGACTGGACTCAACCCACGTCAGTTAAGAGTCTTCAGAAGTTCTTGGGTTTTGCTAACTTCTACCGTCGTTTTATCGCTAATTTTTCTAGCATTGTTAAACCTTTGACGGATATGACCAAGAAAGGTTCTGATGTTGCTAACTGGGCTCCTGCAGCCGTGGAGGCGTTCCAAGAGTTGAAGCGCCGGTTTACTTCGGCGCCTGTTTTGTGCCAGCCTGATGTCTCACTTCCCTTTCAGGTCGAAGTGGATGCTTCTGAGATTGGGGCAGGGGTCGTTTTGTCGCAGAGAGGCCCTGGTTGCTCGTTAATGAGACCATGTGCTTTCTTCTCTAGGAAGTTTTCGCCTGCTGAGCAGAATTATGATGTTGGCAATTGAGAGTTGCTGGCCATGAAGTGGGCATTTGAGGAGTGGCGTCATTGGCTCGAGGGTGCTAAGCATCGTGTGGTGGTCTTGACTGATCACAAAAATTTGATGTATCTCGAGTCTGCTAAACGCCTGAATCCTAGACAGGCCCGCTAGTCATTGTTTTTCTCCCGTTTTGACTTTGTGGTCTCGTATTTACCAGGTTCAAAGAATGTGAAGGCTGATGCTCTTTCAAGGAGCTTTGTGCCTGACTCTCCTGGAGTCGCAGAACCAGTTGGTATTCTTAAAGAGGGAGTTATCTTGTCGGCCATTTCTCCCGATTTGCGACGTGTGTTGCAGAGATTTCAGGCTGGTAGACCTGACTCTTGTCCACCTGACAGACTGTTTGTTCCTGAAAAGTCGACCAGCAGAGTCATTTCCGAGGTCCATTCCTCAGTGTTGGCAGGGCATCCGGGAATTTTTGGCACCAGAGATCTGGTGGCTAGGTCCTTTTGGTGGCCTTCCTTGTCACGGGATGTGCGGTCATTTGTGCAGTCCTGTGGGACTTGTGCTCGAGCTAAGCCTTGCTGTTCTCGTGCCAGCGGGTTGCTCTTGCCCTTGCCTGTCCCGAAGAGGCCTTGGACACACATTTCCATGGATTTCATTTCAGATCTCCCGGTGTCTCAGGGCATGTCTGTCATCTGGGTGGTGTGTGATCGCTTTTCTAAAATGGTCCATTTGGTGCCTTTGCCTAAGCTGCCTTCCTCTTCCGATCTGGTTCCTGTGTTCTTTCAGAATGTGGTTCGTTTACATGGCATTCCTGAGAATATTGTGTCTGACAGAGGATCCCAGTTTGTTTCCAGGTTCTGGCGATCCTTTTGTGCTAGGATGGGCATTGATTTGTCGTTTTCGTCTGCCTTTCATCCTCAGACTAATGGACAAACGGAGCGAACTAATCAGACTCTGGAGGCTTATTTGAGGTGTTTTGTTTCGGCAGATCAGGATGATTGGGTGACCTTCTTGCCGTTGGCTGAGTTTGCCCTTAATAATCGAGCTAGTTCCGCTACTTTGGTTTCGCCATTTTTCTGCAACTCTGGTTTCCACCCTCGTTTTTCCTCGGGACATGTGGAGCCTTCTGACTGTCCTGGGGTAGATTCTGTGGTGGATAGGTTGCAGCAGATCTGGAATCATGTGGTGGACAACTTAAAGTTGTCACAGGAGAAGGCTCAGCGTTTTGCCAACCGCCGCCGCGGTGTGGGTCCCCGACTTCGTGTTGGGGATTTGGTATGGCTGTCTTCTTGATTTGTTCCGATGAAGGTCTCCTCTCCTAAATTTAAGCCTCGCTTCATCGGTCCTTACAAGATATTGGAAATCCTTAATCCTGTGTCCTTTCGCTTGGATCTTCCGGTGTCGTTTGCCATTCACAACGTGTTCCATAGGTCTTTGTTGCGGCGGTACGTTGTACCTGTGGTTCCTTCTGTTGAGCCTCCTGCTCCGGTGTTGGTTGAGGGCGAGTTGGAGTACGTGGTGGAGAAGATCTTGGATTCTCGTCTCTCCAGACGGAGGCTTCAGTATCTGGTCAAGTGGAAGGGCTATGGTCAGGAGGATAATTCCTGGGTGGTTGCCTCTGATGTGCATGCGGCCGATTTAGTTTGTGCCTTTCACGCTGCTCATCCTGATCGCCCTGGTGGTCTTGGTGAGGGTTCGGTGACCCCTCCTTAAGGGGGGGTTACTGTTGTGAATTAGACTTTTTGGCTCCCTCTTGTGGTTACTAGTGATATGACTCTGGGATTGTCTTTCCTCAGTTTGGCACCCACCTGGGTCGTTAGTCCAGGGGAGTTGCTATATAAGCTTCCTGGATCCTTAGTCCAGTGCCTGGCATCGTTGTAATCAGATCCTTTCTGTTTGCTCCTGTCTGCTGGTCCAGGTTCGTGCAAAATTAAGCTAAGTCCTGCTTCTTTGTTTTTTGGTTATTTGCTTGCTCTCATTTTTGTCCAGCTTGTACTAAATGTGATTCCTGACCTTGCTGGAAGCTCTAGGGGGCTGGTGTTCTCCCCCCGGGCCGTTAGACGGTTCGGGGGTTCTTGAATATCCAGCGTGGATATTTTGATAGGGTTTTTGCTGACCATATAAGTCATCTTACTATATTCTGCTATTAGCTAGTGGGCCTCTCTTTGCTAAATACCTAGCTCATTCTTACATTTGTCTTTTCCTCTTACCTCACCGTTATTATTTGTTGGGGGCTTGTATCCAACTTTTGGGGTCTTTTCTCTGGAGGCAAGAAAGGTCTTTCTTTTCCCTTCTAGGGTTAGTTAGTTCTCCGGCTGGCGCGAGACGTCTCGAACCAACGTAGGCACGTTCCCCGGCTGCTGCTATTTGTGGTGCTAGGATTAGATATATGGTCAGCTCAGTTACCACTGCCCTATGAGCTGGTTTTTTGTGTTTGCAGACTTAGTAATTATTTCTGAGACCCTCTGCCATTGGGGTCATAACAGTCATCTGTATGCAGGGTGTGGCAGCGTATTTTGCGCATGTCATCCTCCGCATGTAATCCGTATGGCATCCGTACTGCGATATTTTCTCGCAGGCTTGCAAAACCGACATCTAATAGATTTATGGGCTCAAATGTTCGTTAAAACATTAACCCCTTAAGCCCCGAGGGTGGTTTGCACGTTAATGACCCGGCCAATTTTTACAATTCTGACCACTGTCCCTTTATAAGGCTATAACTCTGGAACGCTTTGACGGATCTTGGCGATTCTGACATTATTTTCTCGTGACATATTGTACTTCATGTTAGTGGTAAAATTTATTCGATATAACTTGTGTTTATTTGTGAAAAAAATGGAAATTTGGCGAAAATTTTGAAAATTTAGCAATTTTCCAACTTTGAATTTTTATGCCCTTAAATCACAGACATATGTCACGCAAAATACTTAATAAGTAACATTTCCCACATGTCTACTTTACATCAGTACAATTTTGGAACCAAAATTTTTTTTTGTGACGGAGTTATAAGGGTTAAAAGTTGACCAGCAATTTCTCATTTTTACAACACCATTTTTTTTAAGGACCACATCTCATTTGAAGTCATTTTGAGGGGTCTATATGATAGAAAATACCCAAGTGTGACACCATTCTAAAAACTGCACCCCTCAAGGTGCTCAAAACCACATTCAAGAAGTTTATTAACCCTTCAGGTGTTTCACAGGAATTTTTGGAATGTTTAAATAAAAATGAACATTTAACTTTTTTTCACACAAAATTTATTTCAGCTCCAATTTGTTTTATTTTACCAAGGGTAACAGGAGAAAATGGACCCCCAAAGTTGTTGTACAATTTGTCCTGAGTACGCTGATACCCCATATGTGGGGGTAAACCACTGTTTGGGCGCATGGCAGAGCTCGGAAGGAAAGGAGCGCCATTTGACTTTTCAATGCAAAATTGACTGGAATTGAGATGGGACGCCATGTTGCATTTGGAGAGCCCCTGATGTGCCTAAACACTGAAACCCCCTACAAGTGACACCATTTTGGAAAGTAGACCCCCTAAGGAACTTATCTTGATGTGTGGTGAGCACTTTGACCCACCAAGTGCTTCACAGAAGTTTATAATGCAGAGCCGTAAAAAAAAAAAATCTTATTTTTTCACAAAAATGATCTTTTCGCCCCCAATTTTTTATTTTCCCAAGGGTAAGAGAAGAAATTGGACCCCAAAAAATGTTGTGCAATTTGTCCTGAGTACGCTGATACTCCATATGTGGGTGTAAACCATTGTTTGGGCGCATGGCAGAGCTTGGAAGGGAAGGAGCGCCATTTGACTTTTCAATGCAAAATTGACTGGAATTGAGATGGGACACCATGTTGCGTTTGGAGAGCCCCTGATGTGCCTAAACATTGAAACCCCCTACAAGTGACACCATTTTGGAAAGTAGACCCCCTAAGGAACTTATCTAGATGTGTGGTGAGCACTTTGACCCACCAAGTGCTTCACAGAAGTTTAAAATGCAGAGCCGTAAAAATAAAAAATCATATTTTTTCACAAAAATGATCTTTTCGCCCCCAATTTTTTATTTTGCCAAGGGTAAGATAAGAAATTGGACCCCAAAAAATGTTGTGCAATTTGTCCTGAGTACGCTGATACCCCATATGTGGGTGTAAACCATTGTTTGGGCGCATGGCAGAGCTTGGAAGGGAAGGAGCGCCATTTGACTTTTCAATGCAAAATTGACTGGAATTGAGATGGGATGCCATGTTGCGTTTGGAGAGCCCCTGATGTGCCTAAACATTGAAACCCCCTACAAGTGACACCATTTTGGAAAGTAGACCCCCTAAGGAACTTATCTAGATGTGTGGTGAGCACTTTGACCCACCAAGTGCTTCACAGAAGTTTATAATGCCGAGCCGTAAAAATAAAAAATCATATTTTTTCACAAAAATGATCTTTTCGCCCCCAATTTTTTATTTTCCCAAGGGTAAGAGAAGAAATTGGACCCCAAAAAATGTTGTGCAATTTGTCCTGAGTACGCTGATACCCCATATGTGGGTGTAAACCATTGTTTGGGCGCATGGCAGAGCTTGGAAGGGAAGGAGAGCCATTTGACTTTTCAATGCAAAATTGACTGGAATTGAGATGGGACGCCATGTTGCGTTTGGAAAGCCCCTGATGTGCCTAAACATTGAAACCCCACACAAGTGACACCATTTTGGAAAGTAGACCCCCTAAGGAACTTATCTAGATGTGTTTTGAGAGCTTTGAACCCCCAAGTGTTTCACTGCAGATTATAACGCAGAGCCGTGAAAATAATTTTTCTTTTTTTTCTCAAAAATGATTTTTTAGCCCCCAGCTTTGTATTTTTACAAGGGTAACAGAATAAATTGGACCCCAAAATTTGTTTTCCAATTTGTCCTGAGTACGCTGATACCCCATATGTGGGGGGGAACCACTGTTTTGGCGCATGACAGAGCTCGGAAGGGAAGGAGCGCCATTTGGAATGCAGACTTAAATGGATTGGTCAGCAGCTGTCACGTTGCATTTGCAGAGCCCCTGATGTACCCAAACAGTACAAACCCCCCACAAGTGACCCCATATTGGAAACTAGACCTCCCAAGGAACTTATCTAGATGTGTTTTGAGAACTTTGAACCTCCAAGTGTTTCACTAAAGTTTATAGCGCAAAGCCGTGAAAATAAAAATTCTTTTTTTTTCCACAAAAATGATTTTTTAGCCCCCAGTTTTGTATTTTCACAAGAGTAACAGGATAAATTAGACCCCAAAAGTTGTTGTCCAATTTGTCCTGAGTACGCTGATACCCGATATGTGGGGGGGAACCACTGTTTGGGCGCATGACAGAGCTCGGAAGGGAAGGAGCGCCATTTGGAATGCAGCCTTAAATGGATTGGTCTGCAGGCGTCACGTTGCATTTGCAGAGCCCCTGATGTACCCAAACAGTACAAACCCCCCACAAGTGACCCCATATTGGAAACTAGACCTCCCAAGGAACTTATCTAGATGTGTTGTGAGAACTTTGAACCCCCAAGTGTTTCACTACAGTTTATAACGCAGAGCCGTGAAAATAAAACATCTTTTTTTTCCCACAAAAATGATTTTTAGCCCACAAAATTTTTATTTTCCTAAGGATAACAAGAGAACTTGGACCCCAGGAGTTGTTGTTCAATTTGTCCCGAGTACGCTGATAACACATATGTTGGGGTAAACCCCTTTTTGGGCGCACGGGAGAGCTCGGAAGGGAAGGAGCACTGTTTTACTTTTTCAACGCAGAATTGGCTGGAATTGAGATTGGACGCCATGTCGCGCTTGGAGAGCCCCTGATGTGCCTGGACAGTGGAAACTCCCCAATTCTACCTGAAACCCTAACCCAAACACACCCCTAACCCTAATCCCAACGGTAACCCTAACCACACCCCTAGCCCTGACACACCCATAATTCTAATCCCAACCCTAATCCAAACCGTAAATGCAATCCAAACCCTAACCCTAACTTTAGCCCCAACCCTAACTTTAGCCCCAACCCTAACCCTAACTTTTCCTCCAACCCTAGCCCTAACCCTAACCCTACCCCTATCCCTAAACGTGACTGAAATACGTGGCACTGAAATACGTGGCACTTAAATACGTGGCACTTAAATACGTGGCACTGAAATACGTGGCACTGAAATACGTGGCACTGAAATACGTGGCACTAAAATATGTGGCACTGAAATACGTGATACGTGGCACTGAAATACGTGGCACTTAAATACGTGGCACTTAAATATGTGGCACTGAAATACGTGATACGTGGCACTTAAACACGTGGCACTGAAATACGCGATACGTGGCACTGAAATACGTGGCACTGAAATACGTGGCACTGAAATACGTGGCACTAAAATATGTGGCACTGAAATACGTGATACGTGGCACTGAAATACGTGATACATGGCACTGAAATACGTGGCACTGAAACACGTGGCACTGAAATACGTGATACGTGGCACTGAAATACGTGGCACTGAAATACGTGGCACTGAAATACGTGGCACTTAAATACGTGGCACTTAAATACGTGGCACTTAAATACGTGGCACTATGACTGTCAGAAAATGTTCATTAAACGGTTAGGGGTGAGGTTAGGGGTAGAGTTAGGGTTAGGGTTTGGATCCCTTTATCACCTTGATGGTGGTGGGTGGCTTTTCAGTGTGTTTTCAGTTTTTTTTTCGATAAAAACGCATGCGTTTTTAACGCAAACGCATGTGCTTAAAAACGCAAGAAAATACTGCAGGTTGTATTTCTGAAAATGAACGCATGCAGAAAAAAACGCATGCGTTTGAAAATGCGACCAAACGCGTACAAAAAACGCATGCATTTTCAATGTTAAATATAGGGAAAAAACGCATGCGTTTTTTTGTGCAAAAAATGCTGCAGACAAAAACGCAAGTGTGAAACCAGCGACGCTTTTTATAGCAAAAAAGTTTTTGCGTCTCCACATTTTGAGACCTATAATTTTTCCACATTTTGCTCCACAGAGTCATGTGAGGTCTTGTTTTTTGCGGGACGAGTTGACGTTTTTATTGGTAACATTTTCGGACACGTGACCATTTTTGATCACTTTTTATTCCGATTATTGTGAGGCAGAATGACCAAAAACCTACTATTCATTAATTTCTTTTGGGGGAGGCGTTTATACCGTTCCGCGTTTGGTAAAATTGATAAAGCAGTTTAATTCGACGGGTCAGTACGATTACAGCGATACCTCATTTATATCATTGTTTTATGTTTTGGTGCTTTTATACGATAAAAACTATTTTATAGAAAAAATAATTATTTTTGCATCGCTTTATTCTCAGGACTATAACTTTTTTAATTTTTTGCTGATGATGCTTGCTGATGTTTTTTGCGGGACAAGATGACGTTTTCAGCGGTACCATGGATATTTATATCAGTCTTTTTGATCGCGTGTTATTCCACTTTTTGTTCGGCGGTATGGTAATAAAGCGTTGTTTTTTGCCTCGTTTTTTTTTTTTTTTCTTACGGTGTTTACTGAAGGGGTTAACTAGTGGGGCAGTTTTATAGGTGGGGTCGTTACGGACGCGGCGATACTAAATATGTGTACTTTTATTGTTTTGTTTTTTTTATTTAGATAAAGAAATGTATTTATGGGAATAATATATATTTTTTTATTATTATTTATTTAGGAATTTTTTTATTTTTTTTTTACACATTTTTTTTTACACACTTTTTTACTTTGTCCCAGGGGGGGACATCACAGATCGATGATCTGATAGTGTGCACAGCACTCTGTCAGATCACCGATCTCACTGACAGGGCTGCAGGCTTACCAGCGCCTGCTCTGAGCAGACACTCGGTAAGCCACCTCCTTCCCTGCAGGACCCGGATGCCGCGGCCATCTTGGATCCGGGACCTGCAGCCAGGAAGGAGGTAGGAGACCCTCGCAGCAACGCGATCACATCGCGTTGCTCCGGGGGTCTCAGGGAAGCCCGCAGGGATGCGCGATGCTTCCCTATACCGCCGGTACACTGCGATCATGTTTGATCGCGGTGTGCCGGGGGTTAATGTGCCGGGGGCGGTCCGTGACCGCTCCTGGCACATAGTGCCGGATGTCAGCTGCGATAGGCAACTGACACCCGGCCGCGATCGGCCGCGCTCCCCCCGTGAGCGCGGCCGATCGCGTATGACGTACTATCCCGTCACCGGGAATTAAGTCCCAGGTCACCTTGACGGGATAGTACGTCATACAGGATTAAGGGGTTAATACATTATCTATATATATATATATATATATATATATATATATGTCATTGAGACACATATATATATTTATATTTCAGACAGCGCTAGCTATCATAAAAGCCGGTAATTCAATTGCCGGCTTTTGCTCTCTCCTTCCCAAACCCGACATGATATGAGACATGGTTTACATACAGTAAACCATCTCATATCCCTTTTTTTTTTGCATATTCCACACTACTAATGTTAGTAGTGTGTATGTGCAAAATTTGGGCCCTCTAGCTATTAAATTAAAGGGTTAAATTGCGGAAAAGATTGGCATGGGCTCCCACGCAATTTTCTCCGCCAGAGTGGTAAAGCCAGTGACTGAGGGCAGATACTGTATTAATAGCCTAATAGCCTATATTTAATCTGTAGTATAAGAAGTTGAAAAGGTAATATTGGTGTTTTTGTTTTCATTTTTGACCAGTTGTGAAGGAAGGAATACTGTTTTCAAGATTTTTTTTATCTCGAATACGTTTGGCTCTATTTATGATTTTAGCTCTATAGCCACACAGTGCAAGCATTAAATTATACAATTTTAGCCTCTCCTCATATGTTGCGTTAGCCATGCAAGAACATTTAGCTCAAATTTGTTCACCAATTGGTACATTTCTGGTTGTATGCTTGACATGACCACTGTCAGCATGAAAAATGGTATTGCCACTTGTTGATTTTCTATATAATTTGCTTTTAGTCTAATCATTTTCTGTATCCCCAGACAAAGATATATCTTAAAAAGAAACTTGAATTATCATGACATTTACCTGTGAAAAAGAAAGATAAGTTGAGACACTATAAAATCTGCATGTTCATTTTAGATGTTTATCAATATATTCACACATTAAGCATTACATTTTTGCAGCATTTTTACTCATCCATTGGCTGCAATCTTCTGTTTTTTTTCTTCTAAAACTGAGTATATATTGTTGAAAATGTTTAATTTTACATAGTATCAGCATTATTTAATCATGATGGATAACATTTTACCATAAATGTTGCCATATTGGCCCTCATTTATAATTTAGTTTCTGACTGATATGGGCAAAAAAAAGTCTAAAAAATCATCTGATATATTTTCACATTTGAGTAAATACATGCAAACTTTGTACTGTCAGAAAAAAAAACACACGCAACAAAAAAGAAATGTGACTAAACTGTAAACAAACTTTAAACTCTTTTATCAAATATAAAGATTGCAGGAGGCTCAAATTAGTGGTGTAATTTAAAAACTAAAACCATTCAAAATGCTCCTATTTTTTTTTTAGAGGTGGGCACTTTTTAAAAAAATGAGGCACTATTTGTGCAAGTCTGAAAAATTAACAGCATAAAATTTACTATATAAAATTTGCAATATATTTACACTCCTATAATTCAGCATAGGACAAATTATTAATTGTTAAATATCAAATACTGCTAATGTTTGCTTGAGCATATTGAATTTCATTAGCAATTCATTACTTGTTACCAGTTCATTTTGTAGAGGGAAATACCCTAAGGATATTATTTTTCACTTGTTATATCAATTAACTTGTCATATCATTGTCAAAAAGAGACAGCTTTTCCAGTCTACTGATTATTATTCCACATTTCCTTTTGTCCCTTGATGTAGTTTCATTTATGTTGAATAGATGTCTTTTTTTTAATAACTTTGACAATAGAGAGACCATTTGGGTCTGTTAAAACGGCTGATGTTTGTTATACGCTCAGGAATTTTTTCCTTGAAAACAAGCAAAAAATATCATTAAACCAAATTAATTAACACGTTGCTATGCTAAATTTCAACCGTTTTAGAATAAAGCAAGAAAACAAATCATGTATTACAAAATTTCCAATTTCTCAATTATTATTGTGAATATACTTCTAACTGTTCTTTGCAAACAAAATTCAGAAGACCTAAAGAGGTCTTCTCATCAGAAGAAACCCCCGTTAATTGAGGGTCCAACTCTTAACAGCTGCTTTTGCTGAGGCAAATCAAGGCTGCTGGAATTTATGTGTAATACGGGTGGTCTCTCGTGTTACACCGGCCTCCAGTTAAAATTTTTGTCCCTGTTCACTGTAAAATAAAATCACATTTAACACCCAATACCCCAGACAACATTGTTCTACAGAAATGTAGTGTAACGGCTATGATATCTGACCAATCGGTAGAGGCAATTCATAGATAAAAAGTTGGAATTACTGAAGTGCATGAACTGTCTAGTAGTACCATGCTACAGTACAGAAGAACATGTGCACTATTACTTACCACTAGTGTTGAGCATTCCGATACCGCAAGTATCGGGTATCGGCCGATACTTGCGGGTATCGGAATTCCGATACCGAGATCCGATACTTTTGTGGTATCGGGTATCGGTATCGAAACAACATTAATGTGTAAAATTAAGAATTAAAATAAAAAATATTGCTATACTCACCTCTCCGACGCAGCCTGGACCTCACCGAGGGAACCGGCAGCGTTCTTTGCTTAAAATGCGCGCTTTTCCTTCCTTCCGTGACGTCACGTCTTGTGATTGGTCGCGTGCCGCCCATGTGGCCACGACGCGACCAATCACAGCAAGCCGTGACGTAATTTTCAGGTCCTTCTAGGCATTCAGTATTTTAAAATTACGTTCCGGCTTGCTGTGATTGGTCGCGTCGCGGTCACATGGGCGGCACGCAACCAATCACAAGCCGTGACGTAATTTTAAAAATGCGCGCGTCTCCTGCCTCCCGTGACGTCACGGCTTGTGATTGGTCGCGTCGCCCATGTGACCGCGACGCGACCAATCACAAAGCCGGAACGTAATTTTAAAATTCTGAATGCCTAGAAGGACCTGAAAATTACGTCACAGCTTGCTGTGATTGGTCGCGTCGCGGCCACATGGGCGGCACGCGACCAATCACAAGCCGTGACGTCACGGAAGGAAGGAAAAGCGCGCATTTTAAGCAAAGAACGCTGCCGGTTCCCTCGGTGAGGTCCAGGCTGCGTCGGAGAGGTGAGTATAGCAATATTTTTTATTTTAATTCTTTATTTTACACATTAATATGGTTCCCAGGGCCTGAAGGAGAGTTTCCTCTCCTTCAGACCCTGGGAACCATCAGGGACACCGTCTGATACTTGAGTCCCATTGACTTGTATTGGTATCGGGTATCGGTATCGGATTAGATCCGATACTTTGCCGGTATCGGCCGATACTTTCCGATACCGATACTTTCAAGTATCGGACGGTATCGCTCAACACTACTTACCACCTATGTCAGGATGAGTTGCTCATCTTATGTAATGTTAGAGAAATTTCTGAAGCATGCCAATTTTGCTTCGAAAAATTAATGATCAGAGCTGAGCGTTCTGTTCAACAAAGGAGAAGTTCCTTTCTGTAACATCTAGGACTCTGATCTCTAGGGTTTTCTTATAAATAGGACAAGGCTAGGTTGTAATAAAAAATCAGATACTATGACCTGTACTATGTAATGCTGTAAAGAATAATCTAATAAGACGTCATGGCAGGGTCTTTTCTTATAAGAGTTCTGTTCTAAGTAAGCCCATGTGGACCATTGTTTTATCAATCTATTGCAGTTTGATAGTTTTGGATACTACAGCAATAATCGTTCTGAACTGAAATATAGGGAAATCCTGGCAACATGGAACATGGAAGGGTTGTGGTTATTTACACACATTAAAACTAAATATATTCAGAAGCTTCTAAGTACAATGTCATAACTAAGAGTCAATAAGTACACAGAACTACCTTTACACTGCAGATTATTTTTCATTTGCTCAATTTGACAAATCCAAGAAAAAGTTTATATCCTCCTGTAGTGCGGCAGTGTAAAGGCCCCGTCACACATAGCGAGATCGCTAGCGAGATCGCTGCTGAGTCACAAGTTTTGTGATGCAACAGCGACCTCAGTAGCGATCTCGCTATGTGTGACATGTACCAGCCACCAGGCCCCTGCTGTGAGATCGCTGGTCGTGTCGGAATGGCCTGGGCCGTTTTTTGATCGTTGAGGTCCCGCTGACATCGCTGAATCGGTGTGTGTGACACCGATCCAGCGATGTCTTCACTGGTAACCAGGGTAAACATCGGGTTACTAAGCGCAGGGCCGCACTTAGTAACCCGATGTTTACCCTGGTTACCAGTATAAAATGTAAAAAAAACCAAACAGTACATACTCACCATCTGATGTCCGTCAGGTCCCTTGCCGTCCGCTTCCTGCTCTGACTGACTCCCGGCCGTACAGTGAGAGCACAGCACAGCAGTGACGTCACCGCTGCGCTCTGCTCTCACTGTACGGCGGCACTCAGTCAGAGCAGGGAAGCAGATGGCAAGGGACCTGACGGACATCAGATGGTGAGTATGTACTGTTTGGTTTTTTTGGTAACCAGGGTAAACATCGGGTTACTAAGCGCGGCCCTGCGCTTAGTAACCCAATGTTTACCCTGGTTACCCGCGTGCTGCAGGGGGACTTCGGCATCGTTGAAGAAAGTTTCAACGATGCCGAAGTCGTTCCCCTGATCGTTGGTCGCTGGAGAGAGTGGTCTGTGTGACAGCTCCCCAGCGACCACACAGCGACAAAACAGCGATGCTGCAGCGATCAGCATCGTTGTGTGTATCGCTGCAGCGTCGCTGTGTGTGACGGGGCCTTAAGACCCGCTGGAGGGAGTGAACCGCCCCACTAGAATCCTATAGTTCACTCCAAAAATAAAAGCCCATGCTTAAATTTAAAGGTTTTTAAATTTACGTTTGCCAAATACAGCTCTGGCAACAATTAAGAGACCACTACAAAATGTTCATTTTGTCTGATTTTTCTCTTTATAAGTATATTTTTGAGCAAATTGTAAATTGTTCATTTATTCTATAAACTTCTCACAACATGTCTCCGAATTTCCAAGCAATAATTTTTTAATTTTTCTTCTGACAAAGAAAAATGGTCAAAATTAAAAATAAACAAACAGTGCTTTCAGACCTCAAATAATGCAAAGAAAACAAGTTCATAATCATTTAGAAACAACAATACTAATGTTGTAACTCAGGAAGAGTTCATAAGAGTTCAGAAATCAATATTTTGTGGAATAACCATGATTTTTAATCACAGCTTTCATGCATCTTGGCATTGTCATGCTGCTTCTATGCAGGTAGATGCAGCTCCACTAGATGGCAAAAGAGTGGACAGAGGACTACACACAGCAAGACCAGACCTGCAGCGCAGCAGCAAGGACACTACCAGGTGGCAGTGGAATAGTAAAACCAGCCAGGTTGATATTAGTCTGTAGCACAGTAACAAAGGAATAACCAAGCATAGAGTCAGAAACAAGTCAAATGGGTCAATACTGGTCAGGAGCAGATATGCCAAAGACAAGAGACAAAAACAGCAGTTCAGAGTCCAAGCCACGTCAGGTACTAGAGAATCCAAACACAAACGGGGAACACAGAGTTAGGACGGGAAGAGGGGAATAAACAGACATGGGCACAGTCAGCAAAGCAGCAGGACGAATAAGGGTACACAGAGTCAGCTACACACGCCATAGGCAGAAACTATAACTGACACCGCCTACGGGATGCAGCAGAGCTAAATAGCAAACCTGAACCCAGAATGAGGCAGAGCAAAGTTAACCCTTAATATGATCAGCCTGGGAAAAGGGCAGACAGGACTCAAAACCCGGACTGGATCATGACAGTAACCTCCTCTCAAGGGGGGCCAATGGACCCCCAGGTTTCCAGGACAAAGTGCATGAAAGGCCTGAACCAGGCGATCAGCATGGACAGCTCACGCCAGGACTCATGATTGACCCTCAGGGCCATAACCCCTCCAATGAACCAAATACTGAAGTGAATGGCGGAGCATGAGAGAATCCACAATCCGTTCCACTTCATACTCAGTTTGATCATCCATAGAGACAGGTGACGGAAGGGTTGGAGACTCAACAGCGGAAGGTACAAATGACTTCAGGAGGTGGAGACTCAACAGCGGAAGGTACAAATGACTTCAGGAGGGACCTATGGAACACATTGGGAATCCAAAGCGACGGAGGTAAGCGCAATTGAAAGGCAACTGGATTGACAACCTCAATGATTTCATAAGGACTGATAAACTTGGGACCCAATTTAGCAGAAGGGACCTTCATCCATATGTTCTTGGTAGACAAGCACACTTTTTCTCCCACCAGAAATACAGGTCCTAAAGATCGTCGCTTATCAACAAAATTTTTATGTCTGCCCTGAGCCCCCCAATGTTCTTCTGGACCTCCCTCCAAACCTCCCACAACCGCTGAACTGCCAAATCTGTACATGAACATCCCGAATTCAACTTGGAAAATTTGCAAAAATGTGGGTGAAAACCGTAGTTACAAAAGAAGGGAGAGGTGCCAGTAGACTGATTAATCCGATTATTATATGCAAACTCAGCCACGGACAATGTAGAGCACCAATCATCTTGCTGAGACGTGGCAAGACACAGCATATTTTGCTCAAGTGATGGATTGGTCCTCTCTGTCTAACTGTTGGTATGTATTTACTCAAATTTGAAAATATTTCAGATGATTTTTTAGACTTTTTTTTGCCCAAATCAGTCAGAAACTAAATTATAAATGAGGGCCAATATGGCAACATTTGTGGTAAAATGTTATCCATCATGATTAAATAATGCTGATACTATGTAAAATTAAACATTTTCAACAATATATACTCAGTTTTAGAAGAAAAAAACAGAAGATTGCAGCCAATGGATGAGTAAAAATGCTACAAAAATTTAATGCTTAAAGTGTGAATATATTGATAAACATCTAAAATGAACATGCAGATTTTATAGTGTCTCAACTTATCTTTCTTTTGAAAGTATCTAGCAAATTAAACAACAATAATTA
Organism: Ranitomeya variabilis; assembly: GCF_051348905.1. Taxonomy (NCBI): domain Eukaryota; kingdom Metazoa; phylum Chordata; class Amphibia; order Anura; family Dendrobatidae; genus Ranitomeya; species Ranitomeya variabilis. The sequence continues at coordinate 82,398,548 of NC_135238.1, forward strand.
AAATCTCCAATTCACAGGTAAATGTCATGATAATTCAAGTTTCTTTTTAAGATATATCTTTGTCTGGGGATACAGAAAATGATTAGACTATAAGCAAATTATATAGAAAATCAACAAGTGGCAATACCATTCTTCATGCTGACAGTGGTCATGTCAAGCATACAACCAGAAATGTACCAATTGGTGAACAAATTTGAGCTAAATGTTCTTGCATGGCTAATGCAACATATGAAGAGAGGCTAAAATTGTATAATTTAATGCTTGCACTGTGTGGCTATAGAGCTAAAATCATAAATAGAGCCAAACGTGTTCGAGATAAAAAAAATCTCATCCCTTTTCCTGGCAATGATGTAATCAATGACATGCCAATGCCTCGAGTGTGGGTGCATCCATGATGTCTTCTTGCGTGTGGGTAACCGGAATAGGGTGCTGGTGATAGCAAGGTGATGTGTGGCACACATCTTGAGGAGCAGCAGGTCATTACTGTTACACTTGCCAGTGCCGTGTCTCCCAATAACCCCTTCCCAGTTTTGATGGTCTGTTCCCACTCTGGCATTAAAGTCTCCAAGTATAATGAGCTTGTCTGCCTGTGGGATTGCTGAAATAAGTGTGTAAAGTTCATCAGGCGATCATTGATGCAGTAAGGAAGCCTGGTAAGTTTACAAGCAAGATGAGTTTTGATAGCAAATCCCATGCCATTTGTATACTAGAGACTAAATCAATAGTAAACAAATCCAATATATCTTCAAAACATGAGTACCTAGTACTCATAGAGCACTATAACATCATAAGTAAAATCAGTAAAGTTTATTGAAAAAATATTTTTAAAACACACATAATAACATATGAGGCTCTCAGAAGACTATACCAAGCCAAAATTCATATACGGCAGTGGTAGTACGTTAACATATCACATTGCATTATATAGTATAAATATCATTCCCATATATAGAATCCACAACACATCCTACAAAGGTCATAATCATAAATGTAAACATACACCCGGATGATGGGAACTAACATTGGGGCTATCCATATTAGAAAATGCAAATCAAGGCTTACCCATTGTTGTTATAATGAAGCCACAGGTACCACCGCATGAACCACTCTAACGCGCGTTTCACCCACGTGCATTCTCAAGGTGAGTATTATCCATCAGAGTTCTCACATTCCATGTGCCAAGGTTGAGTACCATCATTTTCTTTTCCTTTATTGTGTGTTGACCGCTGTATGGGAAACCCGCCAGCTGCAGTAGGATGGCCAGGTGAAATGAAGCAGACTATGCTTGAGGCACCTTTTCTAGCCCCATCCTCAATTGAGGTGAGCAGAGTGATCCTAAACAGGACTGCTCAGACACCCAGGAGGCTGCCGAACTCCACTGCAGCTTCAGTCCAGTGGGGAGCGACCATATGGCATGGGCCGCCTGCGCGCAGGTTCGTGATTCCAGCTTCTAGTGATTCCACACGTGCTGCTTTGCCACTCTCCCATTGCCACAGGACTTTAGATACGCAGTGGTTGAAGTCATGACTTGCTCTTGACTTGGATTAAAGTGAGGAAGAGTTGCGCAGATCGTCAACCTCACTCTCTCATCTGTACCTATCGATCCCCAATGGCAAGAACTAGACGAGACAACTGCAGATAGGTCAGGGTGCAGTGGATGGCCAACAGTATCCTATATGTGCCTCTCTTCACCCTCTTAGTGCTCCACACTGCTGTGCTGGAAATCGCTTGTCTGTCCTTTGAATCTTGAAAGTTTTCATCCACACAGTTTGCCATATCCAGTGTTCACATGCATGAGTTGGCAAACCCTTGAAAATCACCATAGGTCTCAAAGAAACCCAACAGCTACCCTCACCTGGTTTAGCCTGCCTGCCGAGGTGGTGTTCCAGGGTGTACCCACTGCCGCATGCTAGCAGCTACTTGGAGGTACAGGTGAGAGTTGAGCATCAGATGAGGACCAAACATGGAAGAGCTGTCCAGAAAGGACACGGCAAGCTCTCCACCAGAGGTACTACCTCTATCTAGATACCCCAAACACCCCTTTTTCATTGCACCGCCGCACAACCAGCTCTACCCTCTCCTAGTATATCTTCACCCATCCCCTGCAGACTGTGAGCCCTCGCGGGCAGGGTCCTCCCTCCTTACGTACCTGTGTGCCTTGTTTTTTGCTCATGCTTAGTTGTATTTTTCTATATTTGCCCCCTTTTCACATGTAAAGCGCCATGGAATAAATGGTGCTATAAAAATGTACAGTAATAGTAATAATAACATTGACTAACGCTACATGGACATTGTGAGCCCAACTAGAAAAAATCTGTTGTTTTTCAATGCAAAGCATAATGAGAATTCTGGAAGTCTTAATTATATTTTGTGTGATTTTTTCATATGGACACAAGTTCTGTGTTGTTTTTTTAAGCTAAAAATTAGGTTTGTTTTTTTGTCTAGAAATGATAAAAATATGCTATTATATACAATTCTCCTAATAGCATGTGGTATAATTTTGCAGCATAAAGAAGTCAAAAATATTATACAATTTTGTATTTTAATTTTTAGAACATTTACTGTCCCTTAGCCCCTTTCTGCCATATGACGCACTATCCCGTCAAAGTGACCTGGGACTTAATTTCCAGGAACGGGATAGTACGTCATGGGTGATCACCACCGGGTGTCAGCTGATTATAACAGCTGACATCTGGCACTATATGCCAGGAGTGGTCACGGACCACTCCCAGCACATATACCCCGGAACACTGTGATCAAACATGATCGCAGGGTTCCTGGCGGCATAGGGAAGCATCACTTAGGGAGGGGGCTCCCTGCGTGCTTCCCTGAGACCCTCGGAACAATGCGATGTGAACAAGTTGTTCCGAGCGTCTCCTCCCTGCAGGCCCCTGATCCAAAATGGCCTCAGGGCTCCTTCCGGGTCCTATATGGAGGTGGCTTGCAAGCGCCTGCTGAGAGCAGGCGCCGGCAAGCCTCCTGCACTGCCTGTCAGATCGCTGATCTGACACAGTGCATTGCAAAGGGTCAGATCAGCGATCTGACACTATATAGTCATGTCCCCGCCTGGGACAAAGTAAAAAGGTTAAAAAAAGATTTTTACATGTGTAAAAAAAAAATGTAATTCCTAAATAAAGAAAAAAAAATTGTTCCAATAAATATATTTCTTTATCTAAATAAAAAACCCAATAAAAGTACACATATTTAGTATCGCCACATCTGTAACAACCCGACCTATAAAACTGTACTACTAGTTAACCCCTTCAGTGAACACAGTAAAAAATGAAAACGAGGCAAAAAACAATACTTTATTATCATACTGCCGAACAAAAAGTGGAATAACACGTGATCAAAAAGACGGATATAAATAAACATGGTACATCTGAAAACGTCATCTTGTCCCGCAAAAAACGAGCTGCCATACAGCGTCATCAGCGAAAAAGTAAAAAAGTTATAGTCCTCAGAATAAAGCGATGCAAAAATACAGTATATACTCGAGTATAAGCCGACCCGAGTATAAGCCGAGACCCCTAATTTTGCCACAAAAAAATGGGAAAACTTAATGACTCGAGTATAAGCCTAGGGTGGAAAATGCAGCAGCTACTGGTAAATTTCAAAAATAAAAATAGATACCAAATAAAAGCAAAATTAATTGAGACATCAGTAGTTTAAGTGTTTTTGAATATCCATATAAAATCAGGAGCCCCATGTAATGCTCCATACAGTTCATGATGGGCCCCATAAGATGCTCCATATTAAAATATGCCCCATATGATGCTCCACAAATGCTGATTATGGCCCCATAAGATGCTCCATAGACACATTTGCCCCATATAATGCTCCACAAATGCTGATTATGGCCCCATAAGATGCTCCATAGAGATATTTGCCCCATATAATGCTGCACATGGCCCCATACAGATATTTGCCCCATATAATGCTGTAGATGGCCCCATACAGATATTTGCCCATATAATGCTGCACATGGCCCATACAGATATTTGCCCCATATAATGCTGCACAAGGCCCCATACAGATATTTGCCCATATAATGCTGCACATGGCCAAATAAGATGCTCCATACAGATATTTGCCCCATATAACGCTGCACATGACCCCATAAGATGCTCTATACAGACATTTGCCCCATATGCTGTTTCTGCGATTAAAAAAAAATGACATACTCACCTCTCAGGCCCCCGGCACTTTCTATATTCACCGGTCCTGTGCACTGACGCTCAGGCAGAGGGCGGCGCACACACTAATTGCAAACCCTAACCTGCTTTAGACGCCACACAGCTGTCACTGCAGTGACTTATGATTTATTCACATTGCGGGGCTGGGATTCACAGGCAGGGCGGCCGCGCAGGCGCAGTCAGCTGGGCTGCATATGAGGAAAGACGGGCAGCACTCACTGTGCCTGCACCAGGCAGGGGAAAAGAGCGCAGGCGCCGGCTATTTTCAAAAAAGCGGTGAGGAGGAGGCGGCGCCCAGCACCAAGAAGATGTGAGTGACAGCTATGTGGCATCTAAAGCAGGGAGAAATGCCGGCCTCCTTGACTGAAAACCAGGTATTTCTGACAAATTAAAAAACGGATTATTTCTCTAGTTACAGCACCCAGAACTAAAAGAGCCACCTTGTCAGAATGCAGCATTACTGCTGTACAAGGTGGCTCTTTTAGTTTGAAACGACTGAGGGGGGGGTGACAGGTTCCCTTTAATGTCACATAATTCACTGGTGTGGCTGAAATACCGTGCCCAGACAAAGAATCACATTATCTGCTTATACCGAAGTTATAATAAATAACACAGTGACATTACTAAGGGCAGAAATACTGATGACAACAAATGTGCTCTAGAGTAATCCTTTATAATGGACCAGTGTGGGTACTACACATTATATTTTGCAGTGAAAGAGTATATATTCTTCCCACATGTAAGTTCCTTAGGGGGTCTTCTTTCCAAAATTGTGTCACTTGTGGGAGGTTTCCACTGTTTAGGCACATCAGGGGCTCTCCAAACACGACATTGCATCCTATCTCAATTCCAGTCAATTTTGCATTGAAAAGTCAAACGGCGCACTTTCCCTTCCGAGCTCTGCCATGCGTCCAAACAGTGGTTTACCCCCACATGTGGGGTATCAGCGTACTCAGGACAAATTGCACAACTTTTGGGGTCCAATTTATTCTGTTACCCTTGGGAAAATAAAAAATTAGGGGTGAAAAGATGATTTTTGTGAAAAAATATGATTTTTTATTTTTATGGCTCTACATGATAAACTTCTGTGAAGCACTTGGTGGGTCAAAGTGCTCATCACACATCTAAATAAGTTCCTTAGGGGGTCTACTTTCCAAAATGGGGTCACTTGTGGGAGGTTTCAATGTTCAGGCACATCAGGGGCTCTCCAAACACGACATTGCATCCTATCTCAATTCCAGTCAATTTTGCATTGAAAAGTCAAACGGCGCACTTTCCCTTCTGAGCTCTGCCATGCGTCCAAACAGTGGTTTACCCCCACATGTGGGGTATCAGCATATTTAGGACAAATTGCACAACTTTTGGGGTCCAATTTATTCTGTTACCCTTGGGAAAATAAAAAATTAGGGGTGAAAAGATGATTTTTGTGAAAAAATATGATTATTTACTGCTCTACATTATAGACTTCTGTGAAGCACTTGGTGGGTCAAAGTGCTCACCAAACATCTAGATAAGTTCCTTAGGGGGTCTACTTTCAAAAATTGTTTCACTTGGGGGTTTCAATGTTTAGGCACATCAGGGGCTCTCCAAACGCGACATGGCGTCGTATCTCAATTCCAGTCAATTTTGCATTGAAAAGTAAAAAACGGTGCTCCTTCCCTTCCAAGCTCTGCCATGCGCCCAAACAGTGGTTTAACCCCACATATGGGGTATCAGCAGACTCAGGGCAAATTGTACAACAACGTTTGTGGTCCAATTTTTCCTGTTATCCTTGGTAAAATAAAATAAATTGGACCTGAAGTAAATTTTTTGTGAAAAAAAGGTAAATGTTCATTTTTTTTTAAAACAGTCCAAAGATTCATGTGAAACGCCTGAAGGGTTAATAAACTTCTTGAATGTGGTTTTGAGCACCTTGGTGGGTGCAGTTTTTAGAATGGTGTCACACTTGGGTATTTTCTATCATGTAGACCCCTCAAAGTGACTTCAAATGTGATGGGGTCCCTAAAAAAAACGGTGTTGTAAAAATGAGAAATTGCTGGTCAAATTTTAACCCTTATAACTCCATAACAAAAAAAAATTTGGTTCCAAAATTGTGCTGATGTAAAGTAGACATGTGGGAAATGTTACTTATTAAGTATTTTGTGTGACATATCTCTGTGATTCAAGGGCATAAAAATTCAAAGTTGGAAAATTGCAAATTTTTGCCAAATTTCCATTTTTCTCACAAATAAACGCAGGTAATATCAAATAAATGTTACCACTATCATGAAGTACAATATGTCATGAGAAAACAGTGTCAGAATCATTAGGATCCGTTGAAGCGTTCGAGAGTTATAACCTCATAAAGGGACAGTGGTCAGAATTGTAAAAATTGGCCCTGTCATTAACATGCAAACCACCCTTGGGGGTTAAGGGGTTAATCTTTTGTGCAGTCATTTATTTTATTATTCACCCATGGATATTTTTAAATACTCCTTAAAAAAATCCTTACTAATCAATTTCAATTTTGGACTCTGCTCTTGTTTTAAATTTAATATAAGCTTGCAAGTGTATTAATATTTAACATTAAAAACTGTATTACAATACTTTCCAGTATGTAAATTCAACTTCTAATTAAGACCTAAAACATCAGTGCTCTGTGCGGTTTACTTGCTTAATTCACTTGCAGATTGCATACTCCATACATTTCAATTTTGGAAAAATTGTACTATTTACATTTTTCCTACCGAGGAAAAGGTATTAATAACTGGGAAATGCAAGTTGTCTTTTCTTTTGTGGGAAAATCTTGTCAGGTAGCAAGAAGAGATGATCTTTTGAAACTCAAATTCACTGGCTTTGTCTAATATTCCCAACAAATTCAATTTGAGGTGAATAAATTTGTGTTAATCTCAATACTGGAAATCTTTCATTGCTCAGAAAATATGCATGGGAATGAAAAGAGAAGAGAGAGCGACAGAGAACCCTGCTTATCGTAAGAGCTTACATTCCATAAGAGAAAGAAAAAGGAATCTGTTGACTATAAGAGCACATTATGGAAGAGCGAGAGAGAAAAGGAGGACCCTGTTGACCATAAGAGTTTACATCTTATAGGAGAGAAAGAAAGACAGAGAGAGAGAACTTCGCTGACCATAAGACCTTATATTCTATAGGAGAGAAGAGTCTGTTGACCTTAAGAGCTTACATACTACAGTAGAGAGGACCTTGCTGAGCATAAGATCTTACATTTTGTTGGATGGAGAGTGGACTCTACTGATCACAAGAGCTTATATTCAATAGGAGAAAGAGGGGAGTCTGTTGACCTTAAGAGTAGAGTTGAGCGAACTTGTTAAAAAAATGTTCACCAATCTCACATTCAGCTTGAATATAGCACATTCGGATTCATGTTCACTTTAACGAGCATTTTTATTCAAAGTCGACAAAATTCAGACACAGTTTGGTAATCATTGCATTTCCACTAATGCTTTTGTTATTACTTTGGCTAGGATAGTGGTGCTGTATGATGAGGTGGGGTCGGCGAGGTGTGTTTGATGAGGGGAGGGGTGTGTGGAGTGGTTAGAAAAGCGTGTGGAGAAGTTAGAGGAGCACCATCCTCTTTTTTTTTTACCTTAACTTTATATGTGTTGATTCCGGCAGCCAACCAGAGAGCAGAAACCATCCACAACATCACGAAACAAGGTCTTGTGCAATTGGCTGCCAAAGTCACATGTCCCTGGCCACATGAAAAGCGGACATCTTGTGTTGCTGGCGCCATTGTCTCAGTGTCGCAGTGCAAAGAGGTCGCTCCTGCATTAGTGCTGATGCTGAAAGTGAACTTGTCAGTTAAAAAGATAGGATTCTGTCCTGTGTGAAAGCAATCTTCCACCAAGTAGACTGTGCAAAATATTGTGTGGCAGTCTCCAGAGGGACCGATTGCTACTCCAAATTGTTTGTGATAAAATTGTGTTTCAGTGGCAAATAGTGTTGAGCATTCCGATACCGCAAGTATTGGGTATCGGCCGATACTTGCGGGTATCGGAATTCCGATACCGAGATCCGATACTTTTGTGGTATCGGGTATCGGTATCGAAACAACATTAATGTGTAAAATAAAGAATTAAAATAAAAAATATTGCTATACTCACCTCTCCGACGCAGCCTGGACCTCACCGAGGGAACCGGCAGCGTTGTTTGCTTAAAATGCGCGCTTTTACTTCCTTCCGTGATGTCACGGCTTGTGATTGGTCGTGTGCCGCCCTTGTGGCCGCGACGCGACCAATCACAGCAAGCCGTGACGTAATTTTCAGGTCCTCAATGCCTAATTCTAGGCATTCATGATTTTAAAATTACGTTCCGGCTTGTGATTGGTCGCGTCGCGGTCACATGGGCGACTCGACCAATCACAAGCCGTGACGTCACGGGAGGCAGGAGACGCGCGCATTTTTAAAATTACGTCACGGCTTGTGATTGGTTGCGTGCCGCCCATGTGACCGCGACGCGACCAATCACAGCAAGCCGTGACGTAATTTCAGGTCCTGATGCCTATTTCTGCATCCAGGATCTGAAATTACGTCACGGCTTGCTGTGATTGGTCGCGTCGCGGTCACATGGGCGGCACGCAACCAATCACAAGCCGTGACGTAATTTTAAAAATGCGCGCGTCTCCTGCCTCCCGTGACATCACGGCTTGTGATTGGTCGCGTCGCCCATGTGACCTCGACGCGACCAATCACAAGCCGGAACGTAATTTTAAAATCATGAATGCCTAGAATTAGGCATTGAGGACCTGAAAATTACGTCACGGCTTGCTGTGATTGGTCGCGTCGCGGCCACATGAGCGGCACGCGACCAATCATAAGCCGTGACGTCACGGAAGGAAGTAAAAGCGAGCATTTTAAGCAAACAACGCTGCCGGTTCCCTCGGTAAGGTCCAAGCTGCGTCGGAGAGGTGAGTATAGCAATATTTTTTATTTTAATTCTTTATTTTACACATTAATATGGATCCCAGGGCCTGAAGGAGAGTTTCCTCTCCTTCAGACCCTGGGAACCATCAGGAATACCGTCCGATACTTGAGTCCCATTGACTTGTATTGGTATCGGGTATCGGTATCGGATTAGATCCGATACTTTGCCGGTATCGGCCGTTACTTTCCGATACCGATACTTTCAAGTATCGGACGGTATCGCTCAACACTAGTGGCAAATCAAAAGGCCAGATTTCCACTTAAACTCATTAGGCATAATATTGGGGTGTAGCCTGGGGGACCAATTAGCTAATCCAAATCATTTGTGATAAAACTGTGTTTCAGTGGCAAATCAGAATGCCAGATTCAACCTAAAAATCAATAGGCCTAATTTTGGGTTGCAATCACGAGGCCCAATTAGTAGTGATGAGCAAATTTGTTCCAAAAAGCTATCGCCAAACCTGAAATCGGCATGAATATGGCACATTCAAATTCATGATTGGAAACACAAGCAAAATTTTATAAAATCAGAAAAAATCGGAAACATTTGGTAAAAGTGTGTGAAAATATTTGTGTTGCCACTAGAGTTGAGTGACTTTTACTTTTTTAGGATCGAGTCGGGTTTCGAGAAAACCGACTTTCTCAAAAGTCGGGTCGGGTGAAATCGGACGATTATTGCGAAAAGTCGGTGGCCGACCGAAACACGCAACCCAATGCAAGTCAATGGGGAATCAAAGTCGGCAGTGAGTGGAGGACAGGAAAACACCTACGGTGCCCATTTTAATGCCAAAAACATCAATTCTTGTTACTTAAGCTTGCCAATCTTAATTTACCTTATAATAATAGTTAGGCATTGAAAATTGGGGGTCATTTGGCTAAAGTTGTGGGGGGGTAGGGCTGGTTCAAGTTTTTCGTGGGCCCAGGAAACGCGGACTACATCACTGCGGTGGAGCAGGGAGAGGTAAGTATTTCAACTTTGCAAGTGCTGTGATCCTAAGCAAGCAGGGGGGGGGGGCATTCGTTCGCATTGGCACTGGAACAGGGCCCCTCAAAATAAGGCGGTGTGTTTGATGGCGGTGGCGCCTCCCACCGTCAGAGACACTTTTGCGTACTATGAGGGGCCCTGTGCCAGTGACGTCACCAACGAGTATGCCCCCCCACCTGATGAAGGAACCTGCACTTTCATCTGCACCTTCCACTTTGTCCCTGTGTAAGGTGGTATAGTATGCGGGAAGGGGAACCTGACTTTCAGCAGAGTCAGATTCTGGCTGTGTAGAGTGCAAGGGGAATGTAGTGGTCTGGGTCAATATACCAGCAGACTCATCTAGCAGTGGCTGGGCAATGGGCAGGATGAGGAGGAAAAACAGAGATAGAGGCCCAAATAATAAAGTAGGCTAAATGCAGTTCAAAATTGGTAACAGGACTAAACAGGCGGCATTGCTTTGTTCAGTAGAGGAAAACTGTAATGAGTGGCAGACTGTTGTGTATCCGCTTTTTGGGCTCCCCTGGTGGTTGCTGGTGGTACTGGTGACTTGTTTGCACTTTGCTGCTTCTGTTCACCTGCTTCCATCAGTGTTTGGGAGTTTCCTATTTAGCCTTGCTCTCCAGTCATTTCCTTGCCGGTCATCATTGTAACCAGAGTCTTTCGGTTGCATGTTCCTGCTACTAGTCTGCTGATCAGCTAAGTGGACTTATTGTCCTTATCGTTTTTGTATTTTTGTCCAGTGTACAGTTTTGTCATTTTCTGTTGCTGGAAGCTCTTGTGGTCTGATATTGCCACTCCTGTGTGATGAGTTGACACAGGAGTCTTAAAGTAATTTCAGGATGGTTTTTTGAAAGGGTTTTCAGTTGACCGTGAAGTCCTCTTTTGTATCCTTCTGCTATCTAGTAAGTGGACCTCTCTTTGCTAAATCTACTTTCATACTGTGTATGTCTCTTCCCCTGAAATCACCATTAATATATGTGGGGGCTGCTATCATCTTTGGGGAATTTCACTAGAGGTAAGCCAGGTCTGTTTCTTCCTCTACCAGGCGTAGTTAGTCCTCCAGCTGGCGCGTGGCATTTAGGAAGCCGTAGGTATGCTCCCTGGCTACTATTAGTTGTGTGGTAGATTTAGCTCACGGTCAACTCGAGTTTCCATCACCCGAGAGCTCGTTCGTTATTTATATGTTTCTTACGTTCCCTTGCCATTGGGAACCATGACAGTATGACCGGCCCGTGTTAAACTTATTGGCAGAAGAAAGGAGAGAAAAAAGAAGTCTGTAATTTTTTTTTTTTTTTTTTCTTTTTCCCTATGCTTGTTCCATAGTTGGATCAGTTGTATTTCAGCTCTAATTACAGCCTTTGCCTTTCTCTCCTTATAATCCTTGAATGGCTCTGAGCTCACCTGTTTAAAGATGGATCCCCAGAGTTTGGCTGCAGGTTTAAATAATCTTGCTACGAAGGTTCAAAATTTACAAGATTTTGTTATGCATACTCCTATTTCTGAACCTAAAATCCCTACACCAGAGGTGTTTTCCAGAGATAGATCTCGGTTTCTGAATTTCAAATATAATTGTAAATTATTCCTTTCTCTCAGACCTCACTCCTCAGGAGATCCTGTTCAGCAGGTTAAGATTGTAATTTCTTTGCTGCGAGGTGACCCTCAAAAATTGGGCATTTTCATTGGCACCAGGGGATCCTGCATTGCTCAATGTGGATGCGTTTTTCCTGGCTTTAGGGTTGCTTTATGAGGAACCTAATTTAAAGATTCAAGCTGAAAAAGCTTTGATAGCCCTATCTCAAGGGCAAGATGAAGCTGAGATATACTGCCAAAAATTTCGTAAATGGTCTGTGCTTACTCAGTGGAATGAGTGCGCCTTAGCGGCAAATTTCAGAGAGGGCCTTTCTGATGCCGTTAAAGATGTTATGGTCGGGTTCCCTGCGCCTACGGGTCTGAATGAGTCCATGACAATGGCAATTCAGATTGATCGGCGTTTGCGGGAGCGCAAACCCGTGCACCATTTGGCGGTATCTTCTGAAGAGACGCCAGAGAAAATGCAATGTGACAGAATTATGTCCAGAAGCGAGCGGCAGAATTATAGGCGTAAAAATGGGTTATGCTTCTATTGTGGTGATTCTGCTCATGTTATATCGGCATGCTCTAAGCGTACTAGGAAGGTTGACAAGTCCATTTCAATTGGCACTTTACAGTCCAAATTTATTTTGTCTGTAACCTTGATTTGTTCATTATCAGTTATTACCGTGGATGCCTATGTGGACTCTGGCGCCGCTCTGAGTCTTATGGACTGGTCCTTTGCCAGGCGCTGTGGGTTTGATTTAGAGCCTCTGGAAGTCCCTATACCTCTGAAGGGTATTGATTCTACACCTTTGGCTTGTAATAAACCACAGTTCTGGACGCAAGTGACTATGCGTATGACTCCAGACCATCAGGAGGTGATTCGCTTCCTTGTGTTTTACAATTTACATGATGTTTTGGTGCTTGGATTACCATGGTTACAGTCTCATAACCCAGTCCTTGACTGGAAAGCTATGTCTGTGTTAAGCTGGGGATGTCGGGGGGCTCATGGGGACACTCCTTTGGTGTCCATTTCGTCATCTATTCCATCTGAGATTCCGGCATTTTTGTCTGATTATCGTGATATTTTTGAAGAGCCTAAAATTGGTTCACTCCCTCCTCACAGGGATTGTGATTGCGCCATAGATCTGATTCCTGGCAGTAAATTTCCAAAGGGTCGTTTGTTCAACCTATCTGTACCTGAACATGCTGCTATGCGTGAGTATATTAAGGAGTCCCTGGAAAAGGGACATATTCGTCCTTCTTCATCACCTTTAGGAGCCGTTTTTTTCTTTGTCTCTAAAAAGGATGGCTCTCTGAGGCCTTGTATTGATTATCGACTCCTGAATAAAATTACAGTCAAATATCAGTATCCGTTGCCTTTGCTGACTGATTTGTTTGCTCGCATAAGGGGGGCTAAATGGTTCTCTAAGATTGATCTTCGTGGGGCGTATAATTTGGTGCGAATTAAGCAGGGGGATGTGTCATGGTTCCCAATGGCAAGGGAACGTAAGAAACATATAAGTAACAAACGAGCTCTCGGGTGATGGAAACTCGAGTTGACAGTGAGCTAAATCTACCACACAACTAACAGTAGCCAGGGAGCATACCTACGGCTTCCTATATGCCACGCGCCAGCCGGAGGACTAACTACGCCTGGTAGAGGAAGAAACAGACCTGGCTTACCTCTAGGGAAATACTCCAAAAGATGATAGCAGCCCCCCACATGTAATAACGGTGAATTAAGAGGAAAAGACATACACAGTATGAAAGTAGATTTAGCAAAGAGAGGTCCACTTACTAGATAGCAGAAGGATACAAAAGAGGACTTCACGGTTAACTGAAAACCCTTTCAAAAACCATCCTGAAATTACTTTAAGACTCCTGTGTCAACTCATGACACAGGAGTGGCAATTTCAGTCCGCAAGAGCTTCCAGCTACAGAGAATTACAAAAACTGCAAACTGGACAAAAGGTACAAAACAAAAGGACAAAGTCCACTTAGCTGATCAGCAGACTAGTAGCAGGAACATGCAACCGAAGGCTCTGGTTACAATGATGACCGGCAAGGAAATGACTGGAGAGCAAGGCTAAATAGGAAACTCCCAAACACTGATGGAAGCAGGTGAACAGAAGAAGCAAAGTGCAAACAAGTCACCAGTACCACCAGCAACCACCAGGGGAGCCCAAAAAGCAGATACACAACAGGGATGAGTGGAAAACCGCATTTAATACGCCTGAGGGCCATTTTGAGTATTTGGTAATGCCTTTCGGCCTTTCTAATGCACCTTCGGTCTTTCAGTCCTTAATGCATGATATTTTCCGTGAATATTTGGATAAATTTATGATTGTGTACTTGGATGATATTTTGATTTTTTCTGATGACTGGGAGTCTCATGTTCAGCAGGTCAGGAGAGTTTTTCAGGTTTTGCGGGAGAATTCTTTGTGTGTAAAGGGTTCAAAGTGTGTTTTTGGGGTTCAAAAAATTTCCTTTTTGGGGTACATTTTTTCCCCTTCTTCTATTGAGATGGACCCTGTCAAGGTTCGGGCTATTTACGACTGGACGCAGCCTACTTCTCTGAAGAGTCTTCAGAAATTCTTGGGCTTTGCTAATTTTTATCGTCGATTTATAGCTGGTTTTTCTGGCGTTGCTAAACCTCTGACGGATTTGACTAAAAAGGGTGCTGATGTTGCCAATTGGTCCCCTGCTGCTGTGGAGGCCTTTTGGGAGCTTAAGCGCCGCTTTTTGTCTGCCCCTGTGTTGTGCCAGCCTGATGTTTCTCTTCCCTTTCAGGTTGAGGTCGATGCTTCCGAGATCAGAGCGGGGGCGGTTTTGTCGCAGAAAAGTTCCGACTGCTCAGTGATGAGACCTTGTGCGTTCTTTTCGCGAAAATTTTCGGCCGCCGAGCGAAACTATGATGTGGGTAATCGGGAGCTTTTGGCCATGAAGTGGGCATTTGAGGAGTGGCGTCATTGGCTTGAGGGTGCCAGACATCAGGTGGTAGTTTTGACTGATCACAAGAATTTAATTTATTTGGAGTCTGCCAGGCGCCTGAATCCTAGACAGGCACGTTGGTCGTTGTTCTTTTCCCGGTTTGATTTTGTGGTCTCGTACTTACCGGGTTCTAGGAATGTGAAGGCAGATGCTCTTTCTAGGAGTTTTGAGCCTGACTCTCCTGGGAATTCTGAACCTGCTGGTGTCCTTAAGGATGGGGTGGTTTTGTCTGCTGTCTCTCCAGATCTGCGACGTGCTTTGCAAGAATTTCAGGCGGATAGACCTGATCGTTGTCCGTCTGGTAGACTGTTTGTTCCTGACGATTGGACCACTAGAGTCATCTCGGAAGTTCATTCTTCTACTCTGGCAAGTCATCCGGGAATTTTTGGCACCAGAGATTTGGTGGCTAAATCCTTCTGGTGGCCTTCCCTGTCTCGAGATGTGCGTGTTTTTGTGCAGTCTTGCTATGTGTGTGCTCGGGCCAAGCCTTGTTGTTCTAGGGCTAGTGGGTTGTTGTTGCCCTTGCCTATTCCTAAGAGGCCTTGGATGCACATCTCTATGGACTTTATCTCGGATCTCCCTGTTTCTCAGAAGATGTCTGTCATCTGGGTGGTGTGTGACCGTTTTTCTAAAATGGTTCATTTGGTGCCATTGCCTAAGTTGCCTTCCTCATCTGAGTTGGTCCCTCTGTTTTTTCAAAATGTGGTTCGCTTGCATGGTATTCCGGAAAACATCGTTTCTGACAGGGGTACCCAGTTCGTGTCTAGATTTTGGCGGGCAGTCTGTGCCAGGTTGGGCATTGATTTGTCCATTTCGTCTGCATTCCATCCTCAGACCAATGGCCAGACGGAGCGAACTAATCAAACTTTGGAGACTTATTTGAGGTGTTTTGTGTCTGCGGATCAGGATGATTGGGTTGCCTTTCTGCCGTTGGCGGAGTTTGCTCTTAATAATCGGGCTAGTTCTGCCACTTTGGTTTCTCCTTTCTTTTGCAATTCAGGGTTTCATCCGCGTTTTTCATCTGGTCAGGTTGAATCTTCGGATTGTCCTGGAGTGGATGCGGTAGTGGATCGGTTGCATCGGATTTGGGGACAAGTGGTGGATAATTTGGAATTGTCCCAGGAGAGTACTCAGCAGTTTGCTAACCGTCGTCGTCGTGTTGGTCCCCACCTTCGCGTTGGGGACTTGGTGTGGTTGTCTTCCCGTTTTGTCCCTATGAGGGTTTCTTCTCCCAAATTTAAGCCTCGGTTCATCGGTCCTTATAGGATTTTGGAGATTCTTAACCCTGTTTCCTTTCGTTTGGACCTCCCGGCATCTTTCGCTATCCATAATGTGTTCCATCGGTCGTTGTTGCGGAGATATGAGGTACCGGTGGTTCCTTCTACTGAACCTCCTGCTCCTGTGCTGGTGGAGGGTGAATTGGAGTACGTCGTAGAGAAGATCTTGGACTCCCGTATTTCCAGACGGAGACTTCAATATCTGGTTAAATGGAAAGGCTATGGTCAGGAAGATAATTCTTGGGTAACTGCCTCTGATGTTCATGCCTCGGATTTGTTTCGTGCCTTTCATAGGGTTCATCCAGATCGCCCTGGCGGTTCTTGTGAGGGTTCGGTGCCCCCTCCTTAAGGGGAGGGTACTGTTGTGTATCTGCTTTTTGGGCTCCCCTGGTGGTTGCTGGTGGTACTGGTGACTTGTTTGCACTTTGCTGCTTCTGTTCACCTGCTTCCATCAGTGTTTGGGAGTTTCCTATTTAGCCTTGCTCTCCAGTCATTTCCTTGCCGGTCATCATTGTAACCAGAGTCTTTCAGTTGCATGTTCCTGCTACTAGTCTGCTGATCAGCTAAGTGGACTTATTGTCCTTATCGTTTTTGTATTTTTGTCCAGTGTACAGTTTTGTCATTTTCTGTTGCTGGAAGCTCTTGTGGTCTGATATTGCCACTCCTGTGTGATGAGTTGACACAGGAGTCTTAAAGTAATTTCAGGATGGTTTTTTGAAAGGGTTTTCAGTTGACCGTGAAGTCCTCTTTTGTATCCTTCTGCTATCTAGTAAGTGGACCTCTCTTTGCTAAATCTACTTTCATACTGTGTATGTCTTTTCCCCTGAAATCACCGTTAATATATGTGGGGGCTGCTATCATCTTTGGGGAATTTCACTAGAGGTAAGCCAGGTCTGTTTCTTCCTCTACCAGGCGTAGTTAGTCCTCCGGCTGGCGCGTGGCATTTAGGAAGCCGTAGGTATGCTCCCTGGCTACTATTAGTTGTGTGGTAGATTTAGCTCACGGTCAACTCGAGTTTCCATCACCCGAGAGCTCGTTCGTTATTTATATGTTTCTTACGTTCCCTTGCCATTGGGAACCATGACAGTATGACCGGCCCGTGTTAAACTTATTGGCAGAAGAAAGGAGAGAAAAAAGAAGTCTGTAATTTTTTTTTTTTTTTTTTCTTTTTCCCTATGCTTGTTCCATAGTTGGATCAGTTGTATTTCAGCTCTAATTACAGCCTTTGCCTTTCTCTCCTTATAATCCTTGAATGGCTCTGAGCTCACACAGTTAGTAGGCCCAAGTAATAAAGTGGGCCAAATGCAGTTCAAAATTGGTAACAGGAGTAAACAGGCGGCACTGCTTTGTTCAGTGGAGGAGAACAACAAGCAGCGGCAGACACCGTTAGTAGGCCCAACCAAACAAGTAGGCCAAATGCAGTTTAATATTCAAAACAGGATGAAAATTGAGGCTCAGCTTTGTTCAGTGGAGGAGAAAAGCAAGGAGTGGCAGACACGTTAGTAGGCCCATCCAAACAAGTAGGCCAAATGCAGTTTAATAATCGACACAGGATGAAAATTGAGGCTCAGCTTTGTTCAGTGGAGGAGAAAAGCAAGGAGCGGCAGACACGTTAGTAGGCCCAACCAAACAAGTAGGCCAAATGCAGTTAAATATTCAAAACAGGATGAAAATTGAGGCTCAACTTTGTTCAGTGGAGGAGAAAAGCAAGGAGCGGCAGACACCGTTAGTAGGCCCAACCAAACAAGTAGGCCAAATTCAGTTTAATATTCGAAACAGGATGAAAATTGAGGCTCAACTTTGTTCAGTGGAGCAGAAAAGCAAGGAGCGGCAACTGTTGTGAATTCCGCTCTTGGGCTCCCTCCGGTGGTTGTAAGTAGCACTTTTGTGAATTCTGCTCTTGGGCTCCCTCCTGTGGTTTTGAGTGGTATGGCTGCTTCTTGGATTTAGTATCAGCAGCTGCTTCCACTGATCTTCTTTCTGCTCGGCTATTATAGTCTGGCTTTATCCCTCAATCAATGCCAGTTGCCAATTGTTCTTGCCTGGAGGCACGGCTCTTGGATTTCCCTGACACTCTGACCCGTTCAGCAAAGCTAAGTCCTTGCTTGTCCTTTTGCAGTCCACTTGTTGTGGACTTATTGTTCAGCACATTTATGTTTTTGTTCATTTGTCCAGCTTATCAGTATGTATCTATTTAGCTAAGCTGGAAGCTCTGGGCTGCAGATTTTGCGCTCCACACCTTTAGTCAGGTGTGGAGATTTTTTGCATATCTCTGCGGTGGACTTTTTCTAGTTTTTATTACTGACCGCACAGTGTTTCTTTCCTTACTGTCTATCTAGCTAGAATTGGCCTCCTTTGCTGAATCTTGTTTCATACTACGTATGTCATTTCCTTCTCCTCTCACAGCCAATATTTGTGGGGGGCTGTCCTATCCTTTGGGGATTTTCTCTGAGGCAAGATAGCTTTCCTGTTTCTACCTTCAGGGGTAGCTAGTTCTCCAGCTGTGACGAGATGTCCAGGGAGTGACAGGAACATTCCACGGCTACTGCTAGTGTTGTGTTAAGATCAGGGATTGCAGTCTGTATAGTTACCACCTGCCCAGAGCTAGTCGCATGTCGCTTCTAAATTACCAGTCCATAACAGGCAACACCGTTAGTAGGCCCAACCAAACAAGTAGGCCAAATGCAGTTTAATATTCAAAACAGGATGAAAATTGAGGCTCAGCTCTGTTCAGTGGAGGAGAAAAGCAAGGAGCGGCAGACACGTTAGTAGGCCCAACCAAACAAGTAGGCCAAATGCAGTTTAATATTCGAAAAAGGATGAAAATTGAGGCTCAACTTTGTTCAGTGGAGGAGAAAAGCAAGGAGCGGCAGACACCGTTAGTAGGCCCAACCAAACAAGTAGGCCAAATGCAGTTTAATATTCGACACAGGATGAAAATTGAGGCTCAGCTTTGTTCAGTGGAGCAGAAAAGCAAGGAGCGGCAACAGCGTTAGTAGGCCCAACCAAACAAGTAGGCCAAATGCAGTTTAATTTTCGAAACAGGATGAAAATTGAGGCTCAGCTTTGTTCAGTGGAGGAGAAAAGCAAGGAGCGGCAGACACCGTTAGTAGGCCCAACCAAACAAGTAGGCCAAATGCAGTTTAATTTTCAAAACAGGATGAAAATTGAGGCTCAGCTTTGTTCAGTGGAGGAGAAAAGCAAGGAGCAGCAGACACCGTTAGTAGGCCCAACCAAACAAGTAGGCCAAATGCAGTTTAATATTCGAAACAGGATGAAAATTGAGGCTCAGCTTTGTTCAGTGGAGGAGAAAAGCAAGGAGCGGCAGACACCGTTAGTAGGCCCAACCAAACAAGTAGGCCAAATGCAGTTTAATATTCGAAACAGGATGAAACTGGCGGCTCAGCTTTGTTCAGCGGAGGACAATTGTAAGGAGTGGCGCAGACAGACTTAGTAGGCCTAAAATAAAAAAGTAGGCTCAATGCAGTTCAAAATTGGTTACAGGGGTACACAGGCGGCATAGCTTTGTTCAGCGGAGGACAATTGTAAGGAGTGGCGCAGACACAGTTTGTAGGCCCACATTAAAAAAGTAGGCTCCAAGCAGTTCAAAAATGGTAACAGGAGTAAACAGGCGGCATAGCTTTGCTCAGTGGAGGACAGCTGTATTGAGTGGTGCAGACAGACACATGTACTAGGCCTAAAATAAAAAAGTAGGCTAAATGCAGTTCAAAATTGGTAACTGGAGTACACAGGCGGCATAGCTTTGTTCAGTGGAGGACAGCTGTATTGAGTGGCACAGACAGACACAGGTAGTAGGCCTAAAATAAAAAAGTAGGCTAAATGCAGTTCAAAATTGGTAACTGGAGTAAACTGGCGGCATTGCTTTTTTCAGTGTCGGAAAATTGTAATGAGTAGCAGACAAAGTTAGTAGGCCCAAATAATAAAGTGGGCTAAATGTCTGTCAAAAAATTGTTCATAAGTAAAATGGTGGCATAGCTAGGTACAGGGGTGGGCTCCTCTGCTGAGTAGCAGACAGTGGTAGTAGGCGCAAAGTATTAACTGGTCTAAATGGAGGCCAGGGCCCCTGTATATTTTAACTATCATTTAAACAAATTTGTATTGGCAGTGCCATTGAAGGATTTAACAGCACAGACTACAGGGTGGAGCAAGGAGAGGTAAGTATTGCAAGTGGTAGAGCACTGTTTGAGCAGGGGGGAACACTCTCTCGTGGGCAGCGGTACTGTCACAGGGCCCCTCATATTACGACGGTGTGTCTGACGTTGTTTGTGCACCACCACCGTCAGAAACACTTCTTTGTACTATGAGTGACCCTGTGCCAGTGCCATCACCCAAGAGAGGGCACACCCACCTGTCCAGACAAACGGCACTCGCACGAGTGCTTGCGCCAAGTGGTGACCACAGCCCTGTGGGGGGAGTCAGCCCATTAAGGGAGGTATAAAAATGGCCTATGGTGGACATTCAGCAGCTGCAAATGGAGGAATTGGAGCAGTCAGTAAGAGGAGGCCAAAAGCAAGACATTTTTCAGGCAAGCTACGTGTCAGCAGGGGAAGGTGGGGCAAAATAATTTGAAATCCATGATTGGTTCATTTTAATGAAGGTTAGATCATCAACATTTCGGGTAGCCAGAGGAGTCCTTTTTTCGGTCAGTATTGAACCAGCAGCACTGAAGACTCTTTCTGATAGCACACTAGCAGCAGTGCAACTGAGCTCCTGTAATGCATATTCTGCCAATTCAGGCCAGGTGTCTATTTTAGATGCCCAGTAATCAAAGGGGAATGACCTGTGAGGGAGAACATCGATAAGGGAGGAAAAATAGTTCGTAACCATGCTGGACAAATGCAGTCTCCTGTCACTTTGAATCAATGCAGCAGTACCTGTCATGTCTGCGGTCATTGCGAAATCACTCCACAACCTGGTCATAAAACCCCTCTGTCCAATGGCACTTCTGATTTGTGCACCTCTAACACCTCTGCCATGTTGCCCCCCACAGCTCGTGTGAGAACCATCACCGCCGCTGTGTGCTGGGAATGCCTGAACCAAACGGTCTACAAGAGTTGCTTGTTTGGTAGCCAATATTTGCTCAAGGTTCTCATGTGGCATGATATTTTGTAATTTTCCTTTATATCGTCGATCCAGGAGGCACGCCAACCAGTAATCATCATCGGTCATCATTTTGATAATGCGGGGGTCCCTTTTTAAGATACGCAAGGCATACTCAGCCATGTGGGCCAATGTTCCAGGTGTCAATTCACTGCTTTTGCTGGGTTGAGGAGCACTTTCTTGCAAATCAACATCACTTGTGTCCCGCAAAAACCCTGTACCTGACCTTGCAATGCCACCAGTTTCTATTGCCCCCTGAGAAGCATCCTCCTCCCATAGATATTCATCCCCATCTTCCTCCTCCTCCTCTTCGTCCACCACCTCGTCCAGGAGAGTTCCCTGAGCAGACAATGGCTGACTGTCATCAAGGCTTCCCTCCTCCTCGGCTGCAAACGCCTGCTCCTTAATGTGCGTCAAACTTTGCATCAGCAGACGCATTAGTGGGATGCTCATGCTTATGATGGCATCATCTGCACTTACTAGCCGTGTGCATTCCTCAAAACACTGAAGGACTTGACAGAGGTCTTGTAGCTTCGACCACTGCACACCTGACAACTCCATGTCTGCCATCCAAGTGCCTGCCCGTGTATGTGTATCCTCCCACAAATACATTACAGCACGCCTCTCTTCGCACAGCCTCTGAAGCATGTGCAGTGTGGAGTTCCACCTTGTTGCAACGTCGAATATTAGGCGGTGCTGGTGAAGATTCAGCGATCGCTGATGGTTCAGCATACAGCTGGAGTGTACGGGCAACCAGCGGATGTGCCAGCAAAGTCTTCGCACCTTCAGGAGCAGGGCTGGTAACCCCAGATAACTTTTCAGGAAGCACTGCACCACCAGGTTCAAGGTGTGAGCCAGGCAAGGTATGTGTTTCAGTTCTGAAAGGGCTATGGCAGCCATAAAATTCCTTCCGTTATCACTGACTACCTTGCCTGCCTCAAGATGTACACTGCCTAGCCATGACTGAGTTTCTTGCTGCAAGTACTCGGCCAGTACTTCCGCGGTGTGTCTGTTGTCGCCCAAACACTTCATTTCCAACACAGCCTGCTGACGCTTACCACTAGCTGTTCCATAATGGGACACCTCGTGTGCAACACTAGCAGCTGCGGATGGAGTGGTCATGCGACTGCACTCTGTATACGAGCTTTCGCTTCTGGAGGAGGAGGAGGGGTGGCGAACGCCTACAGCCAACTGTTTCCTAGATGTGGGCTAGGCAGAACTGTCCCACTATGGCTGTCCCCTGTGGACCCTGCATCCACCACATTAACCCAGTGTGCCGTGATGGACACGTAATGTCCCTGGCCATGCCTACTGGTCCATGCATCTGTTGTGAGGTGCACCTTTCTACTTACTTATTGCCTCAGTGCATGGACAATACAGTCTTTGACATGCTGGTGGAGGGTTGGGATGGCTTTTCTCGCAAAGAAGTGTCGAATGGGTAGGTCATAGCGTGGTACTGCATAGGCCATCAGGTCTTTGAAAGCTTCGCTTTCAACCAACCGGTAGGGCATCATCTCTAACGAGATTAGTTTTGCAATGTGGGCGTTCAAACCCTGTGTACGCGGATGAGAGGATGAGTACTTTCCTTTCCTAACAAGAGTCTCTTGTAGGGTGAGCTGGACTGGAGAGCTGCATATGGTGGAACAAGCGGTGGTGGTGGTGGTGATTGCAGATTGAGAGAGGGTTGGTGATGGTATTCTTGATGTTGACCTACATACAGTGTTTCCTACCAAAAACCTTGTGATTCCCTGACTGCTTTGGCCTTGCGACGATACCTCCACATTTGCTGCTGGTGGTGTCCTAACCGGTGGGCTTACAGTGAGGGCAGCAGTGTAGCGTTGCTGACCACCTTCATTCTGAGCAGGTGCACCAACGGTACGGGACGTTTGGTAGTTAGTCCAGGCTTGCAAGTGCATGCTGGTTAAATGTCTACGCATGCACGTTGTATTTAAATTTTGGGGATTCTTGCCTCTGCTTAAGGTCTTTCAGCATTTCCAACAGATAACTTTGCACTGATCATTCGGATCTTGGTTAAAAAATTGCCACACTCCACTATTCCTACTATGGAATACCTTTTCAGGCATTGCACGCTGTGCTACTTTCACCGGATGGCCACGCTGTCCTAAAACTGTTTTTTTTGGTTGACAAACGTTTTTGGCCTGAGACAGGCCTGCCAGATGAAAGCTGTTGCGATGTAGAAGGCTGCTGCGGATCATCTTCCTCCGCTTCTGAGCTACTGTCAGCGGCACCCTCTTCCCCCAATAGCTGCCAATCTGGGTCAACAACTGGGTCATCTATCACCTCCTCTTCAATGTCATGTGCACCTTTCTCTGTGTCACCACGTAAGGTGCTATAGCGTTTGGGATGGGGCACCATAGTCTCATCAGGGTCAGATTCTGCCTCAGTACACTGCGAGGGCAATGTAGTGATCTGAGTCAATGGAACAGCATAATAATCTAGCTGTGGCTGTGCATCAGTGCACTCCATGTCCGATTCATCTTGTAATGGGCTGTTAACAATTTCCCTTTCTGACCCAGGAACGGTATGTGTAAAGAGCTCCATGGAGTAACTTGTAGTGTCGCCTGACGCATCCTTCACTTTTGGTTTGGGTGAAGGACACAAGGAAGCGACTTGTTCCTGACTAGGAGCATCCACTGACTACTCACTGCTTTTAAATTTGGAACTTTCTGCAGAGGAGGCGAAAGAGCTAGAGGCTGAGTCCGCAAGGAAAGCCAAAACTTGTTCCTGCTGCTCCGGCTTTAAAAGCGGTTTTCCTACTCCCAGATAAGGGAGCCTTCGAGGCCTTGTGTAGCCAGAAGATGATGCTGGCTCAACAACTCGAGCCTTAGCTGCTATATTGCTTTTCCTACTACCACCAGATGCTCCACCACCACCACCACCACTATCATTACCAGCTGGCAACGACCGCCCACTGCCTCTTCCACCAGACTTCCTCATTTTTGGGAAAATGTAACCAAAATAACAACCGTTATATGGTACTGTAAAACAAAGTAGAAGGTGTATCTAAACTTGTTGATAATTTAAATCTCCCTTTTTTGGGGGTGAGACTGCACCCAAACTCAGGCCCAGTGTATTACACTACACAATGTAAGTGGCAGAACGTGGCTGGCAGATATACGACAAACAGAACTGACGTAAATCCACTTAGTGGCAATTTAAATCTCCATTTTTTGGGGTTGAGACTGCACCCAAACTCAGGCCCAGTGTATTACGCTACACAATGTAAGTGGCAGAACGTGGCTGGCTGATATGCGACAAACAGTACTGACGTAGATCCACTTAGTGGCAATTTAAATCTCCCTTTTTTGGGGGGGAGACTGCACCCAAACTCAGGCCCAGTGTATTACACTACACAATGTAAGTGGCAGAACGTGGCTGGCAGATATACGACAAACAGAACTGACGTAGATCCACTTAGTGGCAATTTAAATCTCTCTTTTTTGGGGGTGAGACTGCACCCAAACTCAGGCCCAGTGTATTACACTACACAATGTAAGTGGCAGAACGTGGCTGGCAGATATACGACAAACAGAACTGACGTAAATCCACTTAGTGGCAATTTAAATCTCCATTTTTTGGGGGTGAGACTGCACCCAAACTCAGGCCCAGTGTATTACGCTACACAATGTAAGTGGCAGAACGTGGCTGGCTGATATGCGACAAACAGTACTGACGTAGATCCACTTAGTGGCAATTTAAATCTCCCTTTTTTGGGGGGGAGACTGCACCCAAACTCAGGCCCAGTGTATTACACTACACAATGTAAGTGGCAGAACGTGGCTGGCAGATATACGACAAACAGAACTGACGTAGATCCACTTAGTGGCAATTTAAATCTCTCTTTTTTGGGGGTGGGACTGCACCCAAACTCAGGCCCAGTGTATTACACTACACAATGTAAGTGGCAGAACGTGGCTGGCAGATTTACGGCAAACAGAACTGACGTAGATCCACTTAGAGGCAGTTTAAATCTCCCTTTTTTGGGGGTGAGACTGCACCCAAACTCAGGCCCAGAGTATTACACTACACAATGTAAGTGGCAGAACGTGGCTGGCAGATTTACGACAAACAGAACTGACGTAGATCCACTTAGTGGCAATTTAAATCTCCCTTTTTTGGGGGTGAGACTGCACCCAAACTCAGGCCCAGTGTATTACACTACACAATGTAAGTGGCAGAACATGGCTGGCAGATATACGACAAACAGAACTGACGTAGATCCACTTAGTGGCAATTTAAATCTCCCTTTTTTGGGGGTGAGACTGCACCCAAACTCAGGCCCAGTGTATTACATTACACAATGTAAGTGGCAGAATGTGGCTGGCAGATATACAACAAACAGAACTGACGTAGATCCACTTAGTGGCAATTTAAATCTCCCTTTTTTGGGGGTGAGACTGCACCCAAACTCAGGCCCAGTGTATTACACTACACAATGTGAGTGGCAGAAAGTGGCTGGCTGATATACGACAAACTAACAGAATTGATGTATATCCACTTTGTGAGAATTTCAATCTCACTTTTTTTTTGGGACACAGAACCCAAACTCAGGCACAGTGTGTTAGGGGTCGAGTTCCCGCTTCTGCACAGGGGGAATCTCAGGCCGTTTCTGCTGCGGTCTCCTATTCTTCTTCTGCCGCAGTGGAGCCTGCTCAGCGGAGACGTCGGTCCCAGCGTCTTGCTCAGTCTCACTCTGTGCTGAGGGTTGCTGCGGCTTTCCCAGCTTCTGCCATTAAAGCCAGTGCTGGGCAGCGACGAGCTGACGCTTTTGGGACTAAGTCCTTCTTTTACCCTTCTGAGCATGCCCATGGTGAGATCTCCTGTTGGAGATCGAGGGTCACATGCTCAGATACTGCAGCGGATCCCATTGGTCCTCCAGGAAGGTCCTGAAGGTGCTGAACTTCTGTGGCAGCTTCCTATTGGTCCTTTTAGGAAGGTCCTGTACATGCTGCAGCTATATAAGGTTCACATGACCGCACGGCCATGCGCTAGTGTACAATTGTATACGTGTGTTTGTTGATGAGTGCAAGTCGTTCTTTAAATATCCCATCCCTATTGTATGACTGCTCACATAAGGTGTATGGCTGCTATCTAGTGCCCAACTAGACTCGCAACGTGTTACACACGAAACAGCGTCCATTGCTGTGACCGCCAGTGCGGCGCCATGCGCCAGTAGAGCGCTTCCTAACCCACGTCTGGGTGTTTAGTGGTGTCTGCCAATAGGGCACAGCTCGCACTCTTGTGCTTCAAGCTATTATTACTTGTTACCTCTTACACCCAGTAGCGGTGTCAAGTGCAAGTAGTCTGTACGGACTCTAATCCCGTGTCTTGGGACTGAGTTCGGTGACTCCTTGTTTACGCTTTTTGTGCGGTACCGTGGCCCTGTGACGTAACAGGGTTCGCATCCACCGCCATATAGCGCTGCCATTTACTAGCAGCAGGTTCTCACCTGCACGGTGGACCCCGAACTGCGAACGCACCTATATTATCTCACCTTTTACTTGGTGCGTTCCGCCAGTCCTAACACAGTGTATTTTACAACCCAATATGAGTGGCAGCAAGTGGCTGGCTGATACACCACAAACTAAGAGGACTGAGGTATATCCACTTTGTGAGAATTTCAATCTCACTTTTTTTTTTTGGACACAGAACCCAAACTGTGGCTCAGTGTATTTTACAACGCAATGTGAGTGGCAGCAAGTGTCTGGCTGATACACCACAAACTAACAGAACAGACGTACATCCACTTTGTCACAATTTCAATCTCACTTTTTTGAGGGGGAGACAGCACCACAACTCAGGCCCAGTGTGTAACACAATGCAATGTAAGTGGCTGCAAGTGGCTGGAAGATATCTGAAAAAATCCAAGGACTGTAGTACAATTTCTATCTCCCTACAATGATCTCAGGACAAGTATGGCAGCAATAAAAAGGACTGCTGCACACAAAAGTGTGGACAAATACACAAGATAACTGCAGAAAGGAGCAACAGGATTTTTGCTTTTAAAAAAGCAGTTGGTTTGCACAGCAGCTGTGCAAACAGCAATGCAGCTATCAGGGAGCCTTATAAGACAGCCTAATAAGCTACAGAGCTGATGCACAAAGATATAGCCTCCACTGTCCCTGCAAAACAAAGGTGGTGTTGGACAGTGGAAATCGCTACATCACAAGCGGTTTGGGGGTTAATCTTTCCTCCCTAACTATTTCCCTGCTTCTGACGAAGCTGCAGCAACCTCTCCCTATGCTGAGATCGGCAGAAGTAAGATGGCGGTCGGCGTGCACGCCCCTTTATAGCCCCTGTGATGCCACAGAAAGCAAGCCAATCACTGTCATGCCCTTCTCTAAGATGGTGGGGACCTAGACCTATGTCATCACGCTGCCCACACTCTGCGTCCTCCTTCATTGGCTGAAAAACAGCGGTGAAAGCATCATACGAAACGCGACTTTGGCACGAAGATCGCAGACCGCATGGCCGATCCCACAGTGGGATCGGGTCGGGTTTCACGAAACCCCGTCTTTGCCGAAAGTCGGCTCAACCCTAGTTGCCACTAAGCACTTTGGCTACAATAATGATGATGTATTATGAGCATGGGTCATGTGGTTGATGAGGGTAGGGGATGGGGAGAGCCCAAAGGGCGGCGTGCTTGTAAACTGTAATTTTTTTTTTCATTTAACTTTATGTGCACACATTCAGCTAGCCAATCAGGGCGCATGAAACATCCACAATGTCCTGACTCAACGGCTTGTGTCCTTGGCTGCTGAAATAACATGCCCCTCTCTATATAAAGACTGTGCATCTTGTTTTAGTGCCATTTTAACACTATAACAGGCAGCTCCTGGTGCTGGGACTGTTTGGTTCTAGTCACCCCAACTGTGGGGGGTAAACAAGTGGAGGTAATGCAGCCAGAAACCTGTCTGACAACACTGAGGGAGGAGAAAAAATCAGAAGATGTTTTTGATTGGGAGGACGGTGGTTGGCGAGGCACGCTAGTGAGATTCCCAGATTAATGCATGATGATCGCGCATGTGCCAGTTCATGCATGTAGTAGTTAAATTATTGCATTTTTTAAACTCATCTCTGTCATTTTTAGCAAAGTTGGCAGAAAACATAATTTTTGACATTTTTGTCAGTCTGAAAAAAAGACCCAGGCTAGGCAACTTCAGACCCACGAACGCTGCTGGGCACTCCCAAAGTTGGGGCTCAGGATGCATTGCTTGTCATGGTTGCATAACTCTGTGTCTGTGGGAAGCCGCAACGTACCTCCTCGTCTTCCTCCTCCTCCTTTGCTTACTGAGCTACTCAGCTGCATGCCTCTAGGTTTACATCAAGTGTGATCTACTACCTCATCGTCATCATCTCTGTTCTCCCACTCATCGCCTTGAGAGTCACCCTCCTCCTTTTCCTGCCATTACAGCACACTACAGTCCATGGGTGCCTCAAGTATCTGAGTGTCATCAAAAATGGATCAACTCCACCCACCAGGGTTAATGTCTGTAGATGAGGGTTTGGATTCTGCTCGGACCCTATTTTGTCCGGCCCTGGATCAAACTGAAAAAAGATTTAGGCATCGTGCATATGATTTCCTCCTCTTTACTCTGTGAATCTTTAGAGTACACTTCCGATGCCCAAGGCTTAGGATGTGTGATCAGATCTACAGACTCAGCCATCTGTGGTTCCCAACATTCAGTTGGGCGGTTGGAGAGTTGTGATGTGGGGGAAAGCAGGGGTAATTGGAGTGCCACCTCTGAGGACTGTACTATGTGTGATGATCAAGTGGAGGAAGAGGAGCGGAGGCCACTTGGTGCAGTGCTTGCCATCTAATGGAGCACATGTTCTTTCTGGCCCTCATCTACAAAGCGTACCACTGTATGGCTGCCAAAGAATGGGAGTGGAGTAGCCCGTCCAGTAACAAAAGTTGTAATAATGCTGCTCAATTGCTCACTGCAGCAAAACAAACCTACTTCTCATCCCTCATATCATAACTGTTCTACTACCCTAAGCAGCTATTCAGTGCTTTCAATTCTCTCCTCAATAAACCAGCACCCCCTCCCTCTCCTGTCATCTCAGCTGAAGACGTTGCCTCGCCGCCTGTGAAATACCCAATAAGTCCCATATCATTCCAAACCTTACCACAGTCTTCATCTCAAGCGTAGCCCACCTCTTCAACCTGTCACTAACAACTAATGTCTTCCCCTCCTGATTGAGAAACACCTCGATCAAACCCTTCCTCAAAAAGCCCACCCTTGACCCATCCTCTGTGTCCAGCTATCGCCCCATCTCATTTCTCCCCTATGCCTCCAAACTACTGGGACAACATGTTATTTTGAACTGTCCTTCCACTTTTCCTCTTGCTCCCTCTTTGACTGCTTACAATCTGGCTTCCGATCTCAACATTCCACTAAAACTGCCCTGACAACAGTCACCAACAACCTACTAACCGCCAAATCAAAGCAACGCTAGTTTGTCTTCCTCCTTCTCCTGGAAATGGCATCTGCCTTTGACACAATGGACCAATCCCTCTTACTACAGACATTCTGATCTCTTGCCATTACAGACTTGGCCCTTTGTTGAATCACCTCATACCTAAAAGACAGGACAT
Organism: Ranitomeya variabilis; assembly: GCF_051348905.1. Taxonomy (NCBI): domain Eukaryota; kingdom Metazoa; phylum Chordata; class Amphibia; order Anura; family Dendrobatidae; genus Ranitomeya; species Ranitomeya variabilis. The sequence continues at coordinate 82,428,253 of NC_135238.1, forward strand.
TTAGTGTCTCCCACTCACACACCACCTCCTCATCTCGCCCCCATGTGTCAGTGTCCCCTAAGGTTCATTTGTAGGCTTGGGCACTATGCTTAGAGCGCACACGTTCCCTCCCTATTAAAGGGACCGCCCATATCAACCTAAGGTCTTTCCAGATTATAGCTGGGCAACACCTTCTATTTAAGGCTCCTCCTCCAAAATGGAGGTGCGTGAGCTAGGTTGTTAGTTTGACTTGCATGCTTGCTAGTTGTCAGGTTCCCCAGGTCTGCCCATCTGCTTGTTTACCCTGTACTCTTCTGCTCGACTCTATGTCTTCTGTCCATCAGCTGGTCTAGATCGCACCTGCCAGTGCCCATCTGTCTGCCAGTGCTTTTCCATTCCTCAGCCAGTCCCATCTGGTTACAGGGTCCCTACAGTGCCTGCTTGCATTATTCATCCCTCCTTCAGGCTGTAGCAGGTTATTCATCCTAGGGTTCATTCCTCCTTTGGGCTGTAGCAGCCTATTCATCCTAGGGGGTCAGCTGCAACCCTCTGTAGGTTAGCCCTGGAGTAGCACCTGGTGCCACCTTCTTGTCTTTCCTTGGGTCGCAGTTTTTGCTTGCTGCTGCTTATCCGAGGTCAGATTAAGTAAGCCACCAAGTTACTCCCCTTTTTGGATGGGCTATGGCACAGTGGTTGTGCAGCGCCCCAGAGTCCTGGTCGTTGCAGTACTGTGGCTCCGCCGCTCAAGGGGGGCTATGGTACGTCTGATGGCACTGAAGGAGTTCATCTGACCAGGTATCACATACACCAATACATTTCACAGTCTGGCCTCCAGGGGGAGCTAAGGGTACTATTCATTAGGCCACTCCTCACAGTCTGGTAAAACTGGGGGTTAGGCAGGAAGTTAGAGAGAACGCTGACTGGGTTGGAACCAGGCAACACCTTGTGGCAGAGGGTGTTGTAGGGGAAGATTCGGTAGGGTCCCTGTCAGGGGTGGGATCCTGACAGAGGCCTGGCAATCAGAGAGAAAGCTACGGGACCGCGCCTGCACTTTATAGCGGCGGTGCCCTAAGAAAGGACAAGAAGCGAGATTTATTGTGCTGAGTGAGAAACGAGATCAACGCAACAGGGAGAATACCAGTAGGAGTCGTGCTGTTAGACCGAGGCAACATCCTACGGAGGCGTAACTAACCGGTGGCCGGAACGCCGAGGAAGTACAGGGCTCTAAGCATTACTTCAAACCAACGGCAGGGCAGAGAGCTATAGGCTGGCTGTCTCACCTACATCACCTACGCAGACATAGGGGGCAACTTGTGGAGAGGGGCGACTCTAGGGTCCCGGAAGAGCTCCGAGCCTTCCCGTCATACGGGTGCGTCCTACCATAAGATCTGGGGGACGAGAAGAAGAGGAAGAACATCAGAATCGAGTTGTGAGGGAACACGAGAAACAGACACAACAGTTGTGGGGACTATCCCGTAAGCACAGCAGGGGAGGACCACAACACATAAGCGCTAGAAGGAAGGCACAGATTTCCACCTGCGAAGGGAACTCTGGAGGTGCCATCGGACCGGCCGGACTTGCGCAGCCCGGCTAACCGTATTCCGGACTGAGGACCCAGAAGCCTTCAGTAAAGAGGTAAAGAGACTGCAACCTGGTGTCCTCGTTATTTACTGCACCGCACCACCACCACCATCCACATCTATTACTGTACACCCCTCAGCAGGGTCACGGACCGGGTCTAGCCACCGTGACAACCCCAGAGCAGAGACTCAGAGGCCCGGTACCGGGTACCCCTCGGCCCTGCGGCAGTGGGGGCGCTGCAACTTGGCGTCACGAACAGGATCTACTTAAGCCTGAAGAATCAGGTCATGTGTGCCTTGGAACTGTGATTTATTGTGCTTGGACTGTGACTTATTGCAAAGACTGTGGATTGCCATTTGCCGCCAGAAGTTTCCGCCAAAACCGCCACCATTACAGCGCTAAGAGGAGTGCAGGAGAAGAAGAAGGGCGTGGAAGTGGGCGTAAACAAGCTGAAGAGCGCGAAAGACAATGGCCGCCCAGTCTAAATATTTCTGCCCTTTGAGGACGTGTCCGTCAGCAGCCGAGATCCGCCTCCTGATTCTCAATGGTGGGCGGAGGCAGAGGAAACGAAACCGCCCACGGAGGAGAGAGCGGGAAAAGGACCAGGAAGAAGAAGTCAGTGACATGGAGGACGCCATGGCCAGCCGCCCAGAGCCGGAGCGTGGGGTCAGAGCCGAGGACTCCCCCAGCTACCCGGAGAGGCACCGCAGCCAGACCTCCACAGTTGACGCTGACCTCCTGCAGACCGGAGCGGACGAGCAGATCCACCAACTCCTGCAGACGCAGCTGAGCACTGAGGCCGGGTGGAAGAAGACCTTCATCGGGAACCTCACCAGACGTCCGTCGGCAGCCTCGTCTGGTCCGGAGCAAGAAAGAAGTTCCAGCGCTCCGAAGCCAGAAAGCAAGGCCCTGCCAGAAAGCGAGATGCTGCAAACGGAGATGACAGCGCCGCAGCGCAAGGCCCTGCAACCAGTGTTCCAGATCCCAGCGGAGACGGAGCAGATCGGCACCGGAGGGACCGCATCTGAAGCAGGTATGAAGAACGGCCCTGCCCCGCCAGCAGAGGACCTGCTGATAGGCCCCGTCACGGCACCCCCTCTCCCTGGGACCTATAAACTCCAGCGCCTTACACCCTGGGATCAGGCCCTGGGTATGGAGCACTTCTTAAAGGCCCCGATCTCGCCGATCACCTTGCCGAGCGAGGTCTATGCGGAGCTACGGCCGCCAGAGCGAGAGTAAACCTCGATGCCACGGACATGTAAATAGTTAACTGCTTGTTTCCCTGCTTTTTGCTGCTAATACCCGACTAGGGTTATTCTTAAAGGGATCCCTTCGTTTACCCGGGATCCCTATTGCTTTTCATTTTTTGCTTTTATTTTCATTTTTGCTTTTGTTCCGCAATGTTACAAAGAACTGCTGAATCATGAACAATGCATGATTACAAACTTTTTGTACATAGTTTGCACATTCTTAAAGGTGCTCTCTACTGGTTTTGCACAAGGAAAGGACTCTTTGCGAAGACACTGGTCTTGGAACCAGCACCGGAGTCCTTACTGCGAACAGACTTGCAGCTTGAGAAGTTGCACTACCTCATAGAGACTTGGTCCCCTCTTAAAGGGGATGTTCATTGATAGTACTTGGGGAATGATGATGCTCTAAAAGAGAAAGTACTAATGCTGATATGTGAAAGTTGAATGTAACTAACTAGTTGATTGTAAGAAATGTTTAATAATGTTGATAGAAGAACGAGGACAGGAAGTGAACCCGTACGGGGTTAGTTAGTGAGTCCTCCTAGGAGCCATACAGAGATGGCTCAGTGATCTTGAACTGAAAGAAAAATGATATGTTCTATACTGTGTATAGTTGTGGAAGGACAGTAGGCCCGGGCGGAAAGGGGCGGTCCTGTACAGAAAGGAGAGGCAGTAGGTCTGGAGCAGTTAGGACAGGCGGTCCTGCAGACGTAAAGTAGGAGAATGCATAAAAGTTAATTAGCCTTATATGTGATATAAGAAGGTCTTTAGTGGATTTAGCAAGTACGTCCTTAAAGGCAAAGTTGGATTATTGTTCAGAATTTGCACTCAGTAGAATACCCGGTTGGGTTAGAAAAGTTATTTATAGTAAAGTTATTTAAAAAGTATTTAACCATGTTTGTAACGTTCAAGTGTCCTCACCTCCCATAAAGGGAAGCTCTGTTACAAAGTTGACTTGTACTTGCATTTTCAAAATTGTATGTCTTTTTGCTGACATGTATTGTTGTTTTCTTCCCAGTCCAGGAGTACTGGATTTAACCAGGGGGGAGTGCAGCGCCCCAGAGTCCTGGTCGTTGCAGTACTGTAGCTCCGCCGCTAAGGGGGGCTATGGTACGTCTGATGGCACTGAAGGAGTTCATCTGACCAGGTATCACATACACCAATACATTTCACAGTCTGGCCTCCAGGGGGAGCTAAGGATACTATTCATTAGGCCATTCCTCACAGTCTGGTAAAACTGGGGGTTAGGCAGGAAGTTAGAGAGAACGCTGACTGGGTTGGAACCAGGCAACACCTTGTGGCAGAGGGTGTTGTAGGGGAAGATTCGGTAGGGTCCCTGTCAGGGGTGGGATCCTGACAGAGGCCTGGCAATCAGAGAGAAAGCTACAGGACCGCGCATGCACTTTATAGTGGCGGTGCCCTAAGAAAGGACAAGAAGCGAGATTTATTGTGCTGAGTGAGAAATGAGATCAACGCAACAGGGAGAATACCAGTAGGAGTCGTGCTGTTAGACCGAGGCAACATCCTACTGAGGCGTAACTAACCGGTGGCCGGAACGCCGAGGAAGTACAGGGCTCTAAGCATTACTTCAAACCAACGGCAGGGCAGAGAGCTATAGGCTGGCTGTCTCACCTACATCACCTACGCAGACATAGGGGGCAACTTGTGGAGAGGGGCGACTCTAGGGTCCCGGAAGAGCTCCGAGCCTTCCCGTCATACGGGTGCGTCCTACCATAAGATCTGGGGGACGAGAAGAAGAGGAAGAACATCAGAATCGAGTTGTGAGGGAACACGAGAAACAGACACAACAGTTGTGGGGACTATCCCGTAAGCACAGCAGGGGAGGACCACAACACATAAGCGCTAGAAGGAAGGCACAGATTTCCACCTGCGAAGGGAACTTTGGAGGTGCCATCGGACTGGCCGGACTTGTGCAGCCCGGCTAACCGTATTCCGGACTGAGGACCCAGAAGCCTTCAGTAAAGAGGCAAAGAGACTGCAACCTGGTGTCCTCGTTATTTACTGCACCGCACCACCACCACCATCCACATATATTACTGTACGCCCCTCAGCAGGGTCACGGACCGGGTCTAGCCACCGTGACAACCCCAGAGCAGAGACTCAGAGGCCCGGTACCGGGTACCCCTCGGCCCTGTGGCAGTGGGGGCACTGCAGTTCCACAACCTTGCCCATTGCAGTCTCCATCTGCTGGGTTGGCTGTAGTAGAAGAGGTGTCGGTCCCCATTATACCAGTTCTACTCTGGTGAAATTAATGTCACTTTGGTGGTGTCTGCCACTAATTTTTGGAAATGTGTAGACTCCTGGTTTTGTCTCCTTCATGTGTGTTGCCTGTAGCAGTAGACTTCTGAGAACGGCAGGCCTCCACTTCCTTTGAGTCAATTTCCCGTGTTACTATCCTTAGATTTTTCTGACAATAGTAGTCTACGAAACTGATATTTGTGTCACCTGAGTGTGGCTGAGCATAAAAGCAGGCTGAGCTGTTGCATGTGGTATCAAGGCTCTCAGCACAGAAGGCCTACAACAATGCTTCACCCTCCTTGTCTTAATTTGAAGTTCAATTCAAAGCTGTAAATGCAGGCTCAGACCCTAATACCTCATAGACTGTAATAGCAGAAGAAGCACAGACAGATTCAAGCACACAGGTACAGGTTAGACAAGTAGATGGGTGGACGTGGGGAACCTGATAACTAGCAAGCATGCAAGGCAATCTAACAACATTGCTCAGGCACCTCCATATTGGAAGAGGAGCCTTATATGGAAAGTGTTGTCCTGCTATTGGCTTGGGTCAACTTAGGGAGAGAGGGAGCGTGTGTACCCTAAGCATCATGCCCAGACCTACAACTGAACCTTGGTGGACACCAACTCATAGGGGGCAAGATGAGGAGGTGGTGTGTGAGTGGAAGACACTGAATGTCCTGTCTGTTAGGAACGAGGAGATCCAACAAAGGGCCACGTCTGTAATGCCAAGAGAAAGTCTGTTATGAGATGGAATGGTCCACTGTGTAAAGACAGATGCCAGGTCCAGGAGAAGAAGGAAGCCAAACTCGCGTTGCTTTCATTTGGTGGTTAGTAAGTCGTTGGTAACTTTAGTCAGGGCAGTTTCAGAGGAATGTTGCAGTCAGACGCCAGATTGTAAGCAGTCAAAGAGGGAACAAGAGGAAAAGTGGAAGGACAGTTCAAAATGGATGTGTTGTTCCAGTAGTTTGGAGGCATGGGGGAGAAGTGGGATGGGGCGATAGCTAGAAACAGAGGATGAGACAAGGGAGGGCTTTTTGAGGAAGGATGTGATCGAGGTATGTTAGAATCAGGAGGAGAAGACACCAGTTGTTAGTGACAGGTTGAAGAGGTGGGTTTGGATTGAGTTGAAGGTAAGGTTTGGAATGAGGTGGGAAGTTGTTGAGTCAAATTCACAGGTGGTGAGACGTAATTTGGAGAATAAAGAGAAAAATTGATCTTCCGTTATGGTGAAGCTAGTTTTGGAGGAGGAGAGTTGCGTACTTGTGAGGAGGGGCTGTAGGAACTTTAAGCATAAGCTTTGACTTACATTGCCAATCTTCTGCTTGAAGAATGAGGCAAAGTCTGAGACAAGAGAAGAGTGAGAGGAACTGGTGGATGGATGAGAGAATTGAAAGTACTGAATAGTTGTTTAGGGTTTTGAGACAGGTATGATATGAGAGATGAGAAGTAGGTTTGTTTTGCTGCATTGAGCAGCTACAGGACAGGCTACTAAACTCCCTTTCTTTGTCAGCCACACAGTGGTACGCTTTGTAGATGAAGGCCAGAAAGAACATGTGCTCCACTAGATGGCAAACACTGCATCAAGTGGTCTCTGCTCCTCCTCCTCCACCTTAATATTACACACAGTACAGTCCTAAGAGGTGGCACCCCAATTACCATTGTTTTCCACCATGTCACAGCTCTCTAACCGACCAGCTGGCAGTGGGGAACTGCATATGGCTGAGTCTTCAGATCTGTTCACAGATTCTATGCCATGGGCATCGGAAGTGTACTCCAAAGATTCATAGAGTAGGAGGAGGAAAATCATCTGCTTCATGCTGTGATGCCCAAATTTTTTTCAGTTTGATCCAGAGCTGGACAAAGTAGGGTCCGAGCAGAATCCAAACCCTTGTGAACAGACATTAAACCCGGGGGGTGGAGGTGATCCTGATGAGACTCAGATACTTGAGGTGCACGTGGAATGTATTGTGCTATCATGGCATAAATAGGAGAAGGGTGACTCTCAGGGCAAGGAGTGGAAGGACAGAGAGGATGACAATGAGGTAGCAGATCCCATTTGGTGTAAACCCAGTGGCATGCATCTGAGTAGCTCAGCAAGCAAAGGAGGAGGAGGAAGATGAGGAGGTTACATTGCGGATTCCCGCAGACATAGAGTTATGCAACCACGACAAGCAATGCATCCTCAGCCCCAACTGTCAGTGTCCATCAGCATTCAAGGGTCTGCCGTTGGCTAGCTTGGGTATTTTTTCTGATGACCAAAAATTACCAAAATCACATTATCTGCCAACTTTGTTAAGAACGACAGAGTAGATTTTAAAAAGTGCAATAATTTGGCAACTACATATATGAAATGGCACATGCACGATCAACATGCATTAATTTGAGAATCTCAGTGTGCTAAAATGCAGGCTAGCGGGTCTCGTCAACTACTGTCCAGCCCATCAACCGCATCTTCAGCTTCCTCCTCCTTCCTCACCATGGCAAGTGTTGTCACACAGATCTCCGGCCATAGAACCCCCACGTGTTTGCCCGCTACAGTCGGGGTGGGTGAGAGCCCGTCAGCTGATACGAAGTGGATATGCCTGCTGTTTTTAACTGATCTTAGAAATCAAACACACCCCATCTTTCTCAATCCACCATAACATCTCTGCCTGCACCTCTCTCACAGTCTAGCAAAGTTAAAGCAAAAGTAATGATGACCCTGCTCTTCAGAGCTTACAATCTACAATGAGGTGGGGGTGACACAAAGTACAGGTGCCTATTTACAATGATGGTCGAATGATCTTGAGGAAATGGGGGTTAGATAAAGGCTGCATGAGGCTTTTGGGTACGGTTCAAATTGATGGCAAATTATATTCAGAGAAGTTGAGAATATGCCATATATATACAAAAGGAATTTGATTAGGGAACGTGATGTATTTTTAGGGAGCACCAAAAATGTCTAAGTTGTGGTTATACTCCTAATTTCATGGGGGACAATGGATAAGAGGTGGGTTATCTAGGTAGAAGATTGAATTGAGTCAGACAAAGACCAGATGAGGGGTGTTACTGTCTTTGTTTGTCTCAGAGGTTGAAAGTTGTGAGAGGTGTAGTGCAGTGGGGTTGGTGCAGTGTGACAGACAGGCAGTGTCTATAGGAAAGTTCAAACCAAAGTGTCTTTTATGTTCAACGTACTCACAAATGGAAAACAAATGGTATCCTCCGGATCACAACCGACTTTCAAGACAGTCCGTACCCAAGATCGCTTGCCGTGGGTGACTGCACCACCATGTCACCATGCCAGGCCTTTTTGCATCGCTTGGCTCTGTGTTGCTTCACACAGGCTGAACCTTGCAGAGCCACCTGATCTGCAGTTTGCAAACAAAGACTGACACACCCAAACCCTTTACTGCAGGATTTTTAAATGTAATCTGTAGGCATAGGCCACTTGTAAGACCCGGTCTGGAGTTCGCTCCAAAAATAAAAGCCCATGCTGGACAAATATCTTGTCCAAGACCAAACTTAATTTATTTTGCACTGCAATCACAGCTATGCCTGTGACTGCAATGCACTCCAGCGGCCTCAATATGCTTTTGTGCACATCCTAAAGGATACATATCGCCTCTCACATACACTCCCTGACAGAAGTTATGTCGCTTATCCACGTTATGTAAATAAAAGCTTATAACCTGACGTTAAATTCATCCATTGGTTGTATAAATTATTCTTTTGAAAGCTGAAACCCTCCGAAATGTGGTTTAGGTTAAGAAAACAAATTGCCATCAATGCAGAATTATTGATCAGTTAATGGACACAGAATGGTCAGATATTGGCAAGACAAAAGTTTTGTCACCCACAGAAAGTAATGTGATATTAAAACAAATAATTAACTTAAAATACAAATATATGTTGCATAACATAGGTGAATGAAGTTGTGGTGCTATTAGAGTCATATTTAATATTTTGTGTGACTTCCATGAGTTTGAAGGACTGCATCCATGCAGTTCAACAATGATTCATACAATTTATTAATGAAGTCATCAGGAATAGCAAAGAATGCAGTCTTACATGCCTCCCAGAGCTCATCTAGATTCTTTGGTTTTGTTTTCCAAGCTTACTCTTTCATCCTACCCCAAACATGCTCAATGATGTTCATGTTTGGTGACTGGGCTGGCCAGTCCTTGAGCACCTTGATCTTTTTTGCCTGGAGGAACTTTGTTGTAGAGATGGATGTATGAGATGGAGCACCATCCTGCTGCAGAATTTGACCCCTTTTATGATTTGGAATAAAAGAGGTAGCTAATACTTCTTGATATTTCAGGCTATTGATATTGCCTTCCACCTTGCAAATGTTTCGTGCACCCCCATACTGAATGTAACCCCAGACCATGATCTTTCCACCACCAAATTTAACTGTTTTCTGGGTGTATTTTGGATCCATATGGACTCCAGTAGGTCTCCTGCAGTATTTGCAGAAGCTGTGGTGTAATTCTACTGAAGATTCATCAGAGAAATCCACCTTCTGCCACTTTTCCAGCGTCCATCTGTTTAGCAGGCTGTGGGTCTTTGCAAATTCCACACAATTTTTTATTTGCCTTTTGTTTAGTGCTGGCTTCTGGGCACTGATTCCACCATGGAGGCCATTGCGAGACTCAATCCTACAAACTGTTGTAGCTCACACAGGGACTTGAGGTGACAAAGACTGTTGGATCTCTGCTGCAGTGGAAGAGAGGCTTGCTTTGGATTTTCTAACCAACAAACGTTCCTCCTGAGCAGTTGTCTTGCGGGGTCTGCCGGACCTGGGCTTGTCAAGCACATCTCCAGTCTTTTCAAAATTTTTTTTCATTCTTTGTACTTGACGCTGAGACACATTAAAGGTGCCAGCCACCTCTGCAGTGGATCTGGTCTTTAGCCTCTTGATAATCCAGGCTTTGGTCGCAGGGTGGATTTTTGGCATTTTGTCAGAGTTCAAGTTACAGTTCAAGTGAAGGTCTGGGGTGCTGGGTTTCTTTTTATACACATACACTAAATAATCGATAATTTACTGAGCACTGGTGAGGATGTAAACTAGGATTGGGTGCATTATATGACCCGGCGAAAATACTTTTGTCTTGCCAAAATCTGACCATTCTGTGTCCATTAACTGATCAATATTTCTGCATTGATGCCAATGGTCAGGTCAGGTTATAAGCTTCTATTTACATAACATGGATAAGCAACATAACTTCTGTCAGGGAGTGTATAATACCTGTCACTGCATAACAGAAGCCATGAGAAGTTGCTAGAGATTGAAGTTGGGATGCAGTTGGGGAGGTGGGGCTGTTGAAGTCTCCCAGGATAAGGGTTGGCAATTCTGAGGACAGTGGTCAAAGAAGTGGGTAGGTGAGCCTGGGGAACGGTATATGACCGCTACTCTGAGAGAGAAGGGATAGAAGACCCTAATGGTGTGAACCTCCAAAGAAGAATGGTGTCCAATGGGCCTGTATTTATTTACTTTTTAAAAATAGAATTGGTGTGGGTAGCGAGGAGTGTGGAGTTATCGTGGAGTTAGCAATAATCGCACCGCAGTATACACACATATTCCATGCGTTGTAATCCAGAGTTGGATCTGCCGTACGCTCTCTATTAGTTTTCTGAGAACTAATTATTGTAAACATCCTGTGGCATCATCAGTTGATTGTCGCCCAATCATGTAATTGTCTAGACCAAAGTGCCAGCTGAGAGCACTTCGCTCCAAAGATCACAGCGGGTGGTTCTGCGTGACTCATGTCCTGTGATCTGTGATTATTGCAAGGCCAATCCAATCTGTTGGTCATGGAAATGCAGCCTTTCCACATTGTGGATACTGACAGTTTCCGAAAGCTGATGGCAGTCGCAGTTCCCCAGTACCCCAGTACCAGTTTCCCGGTCACCATTACTTATCTAAGAAAGATGTGCCTCGGTACACCAGCAAATCGCAGACAACATCACCCATTTCCTGAAAAATTCCATGTCAGCCAGAGTGCATTTCAACACTGACACAGTTATATATTGCTGACTGGGCACTGGTTGACTCTGGTGGCTGTGGGGGCAGTCGGGGAACGGGCTGCTCCACAAGTCTTGGAATCCCAAAGGTTTGCAGGGCGCTTGGGGATGGAGAACTAAACCACTACACACCATAAGAAGGAGAACTAAACTACTAGATGGCAGAGCTTGGTGAAATAAATTGCTAAATACCTAAAGTTGGCTAACTAAAGCACTACACACCATGAGATGGAAAACTTAACTATTAGACAACAGGAGTTGGAGAATTAAACTAATAAACAGCTAGGGTTGGAGAATGAAACAAATACACACCAGAACATGGAGAACTAAAGTAATAGACAACAGTGGTTGGAGAACTAAACTACTAAGCAGCTTTGGTTGGTCAATTAAACTACTACACACCAGGGGATGGAGAACTAAAGCACTAGACAGTGGTGTCAATGGACACAAAGTTGTAGAATCCCAAAGGCTCTGTATCTAATAATAATGAGAATAATGTTCTTTATTTATACAGCGCCAACATATTCCACAGCACTTTACAATTCAACAGTTCATATGCAACAGTCATAGCATAGTTAACAATAATACAATAATTAATGCAAAGATAATGACAACCCTGCCCGTAAGAGCTTACAATCTGCAATGAGGTGGGGAGACAAAGTATATGTGCTTATTTACAATGATGGCAAAGTATTCTTAAGGAAATGGGGGATAGATAAAGGCTGCATAAGCTGGTCACTAGCCAATATTTGTAGTGCTTCTGAGAGCCATGGAGTTTAATGGAGTATTATGATCATAGAATTAGAGAGGACTTCAATCAGGGAACATGATAAGCCACCCAAAACAGTTGTGTTTTTAAGGCGTGCCTAAAACTGTGTGCAACTCAAGAGAAGTCTTGGAGCCGTGAGTGTCAGGTATGGATTACTGAGTATGTTAGTCGAAAGACGAAGCCCTACTTGAGAGGGCGATACGCGTGGGGCTGCATTGGCCCTAGTCCTGCTTACTTGCCGGTTCACCCACGGACTTCTTCCTGGCCACCATCTTGCTTTGGGTAATTTATGTCTCAGCATTTTTTTTGGCACTTTGCTGGGCGGTCTCTGCACTTTTTCTATTGCTAGCATGTCCTTTTGGGATTTCCCTTACAGTCCAGTTGGTCTGGATTACATGCTTATCAGTGTCCCATGAGCCGCGCAGGTTATTGTACTTGTTTAGGTGCCTGGTGGGGCATATGCCCATTTTTATATATAGGATGGTGTAGGATTTACATTCCCTGGCCAGTTTAGTGTTCTTAGTTGAATCATATATTGCTCCTATTCTATCTAGGGTATAGGCAGGTTTATAGCATTGCATGTTATAGCTTTACTGTTGTTTGTACGTATCATTGTACCTTGCATTGTTTGCTATGGACAGGGCTTTTTGTTTGCTGTTTTTTAATTATGTTTTATGTAGTGTTTCAATAAAATCTTGTGCTTTTCCAGTATCATGTCTCTTATTCTTATACGTGGTGTGCATCTCTGGGATTGGCTGAACAATAGCTTCTAGCCAATCAGCGCCGAAGGGGTTAATCTAAAATAGCGATCACCGCCCTACACGCCATCTTTTCCTCAGATTTGGCATACAGAGCATTTCTCCAGCCCCTCTGTGTCACCTGAGAGAGAAAATCCATTGGTGGCCAGTGCGATCAACCCGGTGATCTCCTGCCCTGCTTTGCTGTGTGCTGCTCCATTGAAATCTCCTGCGATCTGTGCTGTGCTGCCATCTGCCTGCTGTTTGACTCCTGTGATCACGGCAGCAGCAGCACCTCCACCACCCCTTTCCCAGTCCCTCATCCCTGTTCCAGAGCCTCTACCCCCCCTTTAATTGAATTTTTAGCGCACTTTTTTGTAATTTTGTGCTCTTCCTGTGTCCGTAGTGCTTTGATCAGTATCGCTGCTGATCATAGACTGCACCACAGGAATTTTCTTTTTTTAGCTAGTTAGTGTAGTGGACTTCGCAGTCTAAGCGAAGTCCCATTTTTTTCTAGAAAAAAATAATAATTGTAGTTAGTACAGTGTAGGTTTACACTTAGCAAAGTAGCGTAGCCGGTGAAGTGACCGAGGGCAAGGCCTCCCATGCATATCCATGATCTGGCCCAGCAAAACTTCCACACTCAGATTCCATCTTAACAAACGTATCTTTACTGTTAAACATTAGACAGTACAAAATATGCCTATTCGCAGAAATAACGTGTAATAAATTTTCCCTCACTGTCCCTATCCACACGTTACCAGTTCCTTTGTTCCAGGAGGTTATCTTCCCACGTCGCAGGCCTGTCTGTCAACGCTGCAGGGAGACGCTCCAGCTGAGGAGAAAACAACAGGGAGTAAACAAAACTCTGTCTCTCAGGTCCAGACTGTAATCCTTGTGGTTCAGCAGGTAAGGGTGGGGTGTTCGACCTCTCAACAGAGGACCCGCTTACAGTTCATGGGCTCCAGAATCTGTGAATATGTCACCGCTGAGTGCTCCGCAGTGTGGGAGCTGGGAACAATCTGGATGTCAGCTTCCAAGAGAGAGGGGTTATCCAGGCAATCCTCTATATCGCCTCAGCAGGAGGACACCAGATCACACAGACTTCTATCTGTACCGACTGGTTTCCCGGGCTCTTCTTCTTCTCTTCCTCCTTCCTGGTCACATGACATAACAGGGGGAAGTCTAGCCAATACAGTTTGTTTCTCTGTAATCACATTCGGCATAGGTATAACTTCTGGCCACACGGGGGCAGTGTCTGTCACAGATTCTATGTCAATGATAACAGAACAGTCACAGCCGGCCAGCTCATTACAGCCGGCGTCAGTGTTTGATGTCCCCTTTACCAGTCCCCCATCCCTGTTCCAGTACCCCCCCTCCAATTGATTTTTTAGCCCACTTTTTTGCGCTTTTTTTTTCTGTGTGCAGCGTCCCGCGCAGAGCACTTGTGCTCTTCCTGTGTCTGCAGCACTTTGGTCAGTATCGCTGCTGAACAGAGACTGTGACACAGGAATTTTTAATTTTTTTAGCTCGTTAGCATAGTGGACTTTGTAGTCTAAGCAACATCTGATTTTTTTTTAGAAAAGAATAATAATCGTAGATAGTACACTGTAGTTTTAGATGTAGCAAAGTAGCATAGCCAGCTTCAGTATTTGGTGATGTCCCCTTTCCCAGTCCCCCCATCCCTGTTCCAGTACCCCCCTCGACCCTCCAATTGAACTTTTAGCGCACTTTTTTGCACTGTTGTGAGTGCGCGGCTTCCTTTGCAGAGCGTTTGTGCTCTTCCTGTGTCCGTAGCGGTGTGATCAGTATCGCTGCTGATCAGAGACTGCGCCATGGGAATTTTTCTTTTTTTAGCTAGTTAGCTTAGGAGACTTCGCAGTCTAAGTGACGTCCGATTTTTGTTTTTAGAAAAAAATAATAATCGTAGTTAGTACAGTGTAAATTTAGACGTTGCAAAGTAGCGTAGCCGGCATCGGTGTTTGGTAACATCCCCCCCATCCCTGTTCCAGTACCCCTGATCCAATTGAATTTTTAGCCTTTTTTTTGCACTTTTTTTGTGTGTGCGGCATCCTTCGCAGAGCATTTGTGCTCTTCTGTGTCTGCAGTGCTCTGATCAGTATCGCTGCTGATTATAGACTGCGCCACTGGAATTTTCTTTTTTTAGCTAGTTAGCGTAGCGGACATCACAGTCTAAGCGACGTCCGATTTTTTTTTTGTAGAAAAAAAGAATAGTAGTTAGTACAGCGTACTTTTAGACGTAGCAAGGTAGTGTAGCCAACGCCACATCGTTAGTGACGACCGATCTTCTTTTAGAGAAAAAAAGTACAGAGCAGTTTTATAGGTAGGGAGGTAACTTCTTTTTATTTTCTTGCATAAAAAGTGCATTAGGGGAGCATACGTCACATTGCTGGTGACGTCCGTTTTTCTTTTGTAAAAAGTAATTTGCATTGGGTAAATTTATAGTGAGGGCATTAGTGTAGTGACCGTCTCTATTTTTTTAAACAAACTTTTTTTACATATGATTTTTCTTTCCATTTTTTTCTTCTACATTTTATCTCTCTACTTTTTTTTTCTCTCTGTTTTGTTATAATAAAGAGTACCCTATACACAAGCCCCACATATTACACGTGTAAAAGCCCAACTTACATACACATCCCCAAGGTTTGGAAAAATAAAAAAAATTGGCCCATTCGACAAGAAGGCGCTATTCACCAGAGGAGGCTTACGCCTTCCTTGTGTCCGACACGGATTCAGCCATTGAGGAAGATCCCACATTCCTCCATTCCTCATCCTCATCTAGTGAGGGAGGACCCCCAACAAAGTGCTCTAGGACCCAGGCAACTCCTGCAGCAATCGATCCAAGAAGGATTGCACCCCCCCCCGAAAATTATCAGCCCGTCATTCCGGATTTCAGCAGCAGCTCAGGAATCCAGTTTGACACCACAGGCCTCACTGAAATTGACTTCTTCAAATTCTTTTTCAGTGATGAAATATTAAATCTTATGGTGGCCCAGACGAACCTGTATACCCAACAATTTTTCACCCAAAATCCCACATCATCATACTCCAGATGGACCCTGTAAACGCAGCAGAGATGATGACATTTTGGGGAATTGTGCTGCATATGGGCATAATAAAAGAAACAGAGCTTCGGCAATACTGGAGTACTGATATTCTCTACAGCACACCAGCATTCCGCATGGCCATGACAAGGACACGATTTGAAGGGATCCAAAGATTTTTGGGTTACAGTAATAATGCACAGTATTCTTCCCGAGACAATCCAAACTTTGATCGTCTATATAAAATTCAGCCAGTGGTTGAACACTTCAGCAGAAAATTTGCTGAGGTGTGGAGCTCCTGCTGCTGCACAGGGGGAATCTCAAACCATGTCCGCTACAATCTCCCATTCTCCTCCAGCCACAGTGGAGCCTGCTCAGGAGAGACATTGATCCCAGCGTCTGGCTCAAGCATATACTATGTGCTTGGTTACAGCTGCTTTTCCAGGCTCAGACTTTGTAACCAGCATTGATCAGCGGTGAGCAGACACTCCAGGAACTAAGTCCTGCTTTTCTTCTACTGAGCATGCCCATGTGACGACCTCTCATTGGAGGTCGGGGGTCACATGCTCAGGTCCTGTAGTGTCTCTGATTGGATCACTAGGAAGGTCCCGGAAGGCTACAGCTATAAAAAGTTCGCAAGGCTGCTCGGCCATGTGCTAGTATAAACTTGCTTACGTGTGTGTGGATGTATGCCTGTCAATGGATGAAAGCTCCGAATCATTCCCATACCTTGAGTTGTTGACTGCTCACGAATGGTGGAAGCTACCTAGCGCCAGACAGTGCTATCCCGCACATCTAGACACAAATTACTGCGTCAATTTGCAGCCACCACCAGTGCGGCGCCATGCGCAACTACTGCTCTTGCCTATCCCCAGTTAGGGTGGTTAGTGGCGTCCACCATAGTGGCGCTGTACGCACTCTGTGCGGTAAATCTTTAAGTAGTCCTGACAACCGGTCAGTGTAGGGTGGGAACTCCCGCTTGATCTCAGCATCTGACTCAGGGCATCCTCAGGCGCGGGCTCAAAAGCCACCGAGGGTCAGAGCTAACAGGGCACAGTGTTTCCTTTGTTTCGCTGCGACTCTGTAAAGCAACAGAGTTCACATCAGTTCATACCAGGTGACAGAACCCGTGTTAATTCTGGCATAGTACCGCCATACAGTGCCGCCATTACCTAGCAGCAGATTCCATCCTGTACGGTGGACCCCGGGCTGTGAACGCACCTTATTACTATCTTTACATTTATTCGGTGCGTTCCGCCAGCTCTAACAAGGTGTACTCACCACAGAGGGACATCGCTATTGATGAATCTCTCATTCACTTCAAAGTAAGGCTTAAATTCCGACAATACCTGCCCAGTAAGAAGTCGAGGTACAGAGTAAAGCTGTACAAACCTCATGGTACACCCACAGATTTAGGGTCTACGAGGACACCCAAATTAACCCCTTGCTGCACCCACTGCTGGATAAGGGTTATCACCAATACATTGATAACTTTTACACCAGTGTCCCACTCTTCAAGGCCCTCTCTGCCAGAAGTACAGATGCATGTGGCACCGTGCAATAAAAACAGCGAGGCCTCCCTAAGCCACTAATTTGGTAAATGCTGAGAAAAGGGGAAAGCAGAGCCCAATGCAGCAACAACATGCTGGTGGTCAAGTATAAGGACAAAAGGGATGTCCTTGTCTTAACCACCATACACCGTAACAATAGATCTCTTGTCACTGTTCGTGGGACCACAGCACAAGTCCAAAAGCCAGATTGTATCTTGGATTACAATTGGTACATGGGGGATGTGGATCTTTCAGATCAGGTCCTCCAACCATACAGTGCCATGTGAAAAGCCAAAGTATGGAACAAAAAATTGTCCGTGCACATTGTACAGATGGCACTGTACAATGCTTTTGTGCTGTTCCCATTTGCAGGCAATACGGGGACCTTCCTTCAGTTTCATGAGGAAGTTATCAAGGCCCTAATATTTGGCTCTCGGGGAGATGAGGGCCCCACTACTTCTGAATCTGATAGTGCCCATATTGTCCCAGGTCAACATTTTCCAGGACAGGTTCCCCAAACAGCGAGGACAGGCCGGTCACAAAAACGGTGCAGAGTATGCTCCAAGATGGGAATCCGAAAAGACACAACTTACCATTGTGAAACCTGCCCTTTGCATTAAGGATTGTTTCAAAGCGTACCACATGTCCACAAACTACTAAAATTAGTTTATACCCTGTTGACACAACACACTTTTATAATCTGATGTACCCCGCACATATTACACATAACACCACATTATAAATTCATACACCAGAAAAACCAAAAGCATTATAATTATTACTATAAAACTATGCCTCTAGATAAATTCCTTCAGAGGTGTAGTTTAAAAAAATGGGGTCAATTGAGGAGGTTTTCCACTGTTTAGGCACATCAGGGGCTCTGCAAATGCAACATCCAAAACGTCACTCCTTCCATTCTGAGCCCTGCCATGTGCACAAACAGTGGTTTTCCCGCAAATATGAGGTATCGACGTACTCAGGAAAAAATGTGCAACAACTGTAGTGGTCTATTTTCTCTGGATACCTTTGTTAAAATAAAAAAATAGGGGCTTTTTGAGGAAAAAATTTGATTTTTTTTTCACGTTATAAACTTCTGTGAAGAGCCTGGGGGTACAAACTGCTCACCACACAGCTTCGTAAGTTCCTTAAAAGGTCTAGTTTCAAAAATGGGGTCAATTGTGGGGGTTTTCCAATGTTTTGGCACAACAGGGGTCTTCAAACACGACATGACGTTCACTCTCAATTGCAGCCAATTTTGCATTAAAAAAATCAAAAGGCTCTCCTTCCCTTCCGAGCCCTGCCATGCACCCACACAGTGTTTTTTTCCCCCACATATGGGGTATCGGCGTACTCAGGAGAAATTGCTCAACAATTTTAGTTTTCTCCTTTTACACTTGTGAAAAAAAAATCGTTTCCAAAAGATAATTTTTTTTGGAAAAAAATTTGATTTTTTTTCACGGCTCTACGCTATAAACTTCTGTGAAGAGCCTGGGGGTTCACACTGCTCCACACACAGCTACATAAATTAGCTAAAGGGTCTAGTTTCCAAAATGGGGTCACTTGTGGGGGTTTTACAATGATTAGGTATAGCAGGGGCTCTTCAAACGCGACATAGCATCCGCTCTCAATTCCAGCCAATTTTGCGTTCAAAAAGTCAAAAGGCGCTCCATCCCTTCCGAGCCCTGCCGTGTGCCCACACAGTATTTTTTCCCCCACATATGGGGTATCGGAGTACTCAGGAGAAATTGCTCAACAATTTTAGTGGACCATTTTCTCCTTTTACACTTGTAAAAAAAAAATCGTTACCAAAAGATAATTTTTTGGGGAAAAAAATGTGATTTTTTTTCACGGCTATACGCTATAAACTTCTGTGAAGAGCCTGGGGGTTCAAACTGCTCCACACACAGCTACATAAATTAGCTAAAGGGTCTAGTTTCCAAAATGGGGTCACTTGTGGGGGTTTTCCAATGTTTAGGCATATCAGGGGCAAATGCAACATAGCGTCCGCTCTCAATTCCAGCCACTTTTGCGTTCAAAAAGTCAAAAGGCGCTCCTTCCCTGCCGTGCGCCCCAAACAGTTGTTTTCCCAAACATATCAGGTATCCGCATACTCATGAGAAATTGGTCAACAATGTTAGTGACCATTTTCTCCTTTTACACTTGTGAAAATAAAAAAATCATTGCCAAAAGATAATTTTTGTGGAAAAAATTTGATTTTTTTTTTGGCTGTATGTTACAAACTTCTGTGAAGAGCCTGGGGGTTCAAACTGCTCAGCACACAGCTATATAAGTTCGTTAAAGGGTCTAATTTCCAAAATGGGGTCACTTGTGGGAGTTTTCCAATGTTTAGGCACATCAGGGGCTCTTCAAACGAGTCATGGCGTCCGCTCTCAATTGCAGACAATTTTGATTAAAAAAATTAGAAGGTGCTCCTTCCTTTCCGAGCCCTGCCATGCACCCAAACAGTGGTTTTCCCAAACATATAGGGTATCGGTTGTCATGATTCCCCAATGGCATGGGAACATCAGAAACACAAAATAACAGACTAGCCCTCGGGTGATGGAAACTCAAGCTGATCAGCAGACTGGTAGCAGGAACATGCAACTGAAAGACTCAGGTTACAATGATGACCGGCAAGGAAGTGACTGGAGAGCAAGGCTAAATAGGGAACTCCCAAAACTGATGGAAGCAGGTGAGCTGAGGCAGAAAAGAACACACAAGTCTCCAGTACCACCAGCCACCACTAGGGGAGCCCAAAAAGCGGATCACAACAGTACCCCCCCCTTAAGGAGGGGGCACCGAACCCTCACAAGAACCGCCAGGGCGACCTGGATGAGCCCTATGAAAG
The DNA here is from genome assembly GCF_051348905.1 of Ranitomeya variabilis. Classification (NCBI taxonomy): domain Eukaryota; kingdom Metazoa; phylum Chordata; class Amphibia; order Anura; family Dendrobatidae; genus Ranitomeya; species Ranitomeya variabilis. The sequence continues at coordinate 82,448,294 of NC_135238.1, forward strand.
GCACGAACCAAATCCGAGGCATGAACATCAGAGGCAGTTACTCAAGAATTATCTTCCTGACCATAGCCCTTCCATTTAACCAGATACTGGAGTCTCCGCCTGGAAATACGGGAGTCCAAGATCTTCTCTATAACGTACTCCAATTCACCCTCAACCAGCACAGGAGCAGGAGGCTCAGCAGAAGGAACCACCGGCACCTCGTATCTCCGCAACAACGACCGATGGAACACATTATGGATAGCGAAAGATGCCGGGAGGTCCAAACGAAAGGAAACAGGGTTAATAATCTCCAAAATCCTATAGGGACCGATGAACCGAGGCTTAAATTTAGGAGAAGAAACCCTCATTGGGACAAAACGGGAAGACAACCACACCAAGTCCCCAACACGAAGGCGAGGACCAACCCGACGCTGGCGGTTAGCAAACCGCTGAGTCCTCTCCTGGGACAAATTCAAATTGTCCACCACTTGTTCCCAAATCCGATACAACCGATCCACCACAGCATCTACTCCAGGACAATCCGAAGACTCCGCCTGACCAGAAGAAAAACGGGGATGAAACCCCGAATTGCAAAAGAAAGGGGAAACCAAAGTGGCCGAACTAGCCCGATTATTAATAGCAAACTCCGCCAACGGCAAAAAGGCAACCCAATCATCCTGATCCGCAGACACAAAACACCTCAAATACGTCTCCAAAGTCTGATTAGCTCGCTCCGTCTGGCCATTAGTCTGAGGATGGAAGGCAGACGAAAAAGACAAATCAATGCCCAACCTGGCACAAAATGACCGCCAAAATCTAGAAACGAACTGGGTACCCCTATCAGAAACGATATTTTCAGGAATACCATGCAAGCGAACCACATTTTGAAAAAACAAAGGAACCAACTCAGACGAGGAAGGCAACTTCGGCAATGGCACCAAATGAACCATCTTAGAAAAACGGTCACACACCACCCAGATAACAGACATCCTCTGAGAGACAGGAAGATCAGAAATAAAGTCCATCGAGATGTGCGTCCAAGGCCTCTTTGGAATAGGCAAGGGCAACAACAACCCGCTAGCCCTAGAACAACAAGGCTTGGCCCGAGCACACACATCACAAGACTGCACAAAAACACGCACATCTCGAGACAGAGATGGCCACCAGAAGGATCTAGCCACCAAATCCCTGGTACCAAAAATTCCAGGATGACCCGCCAGCGTAGAAGAATGAACCTCCGAGATGACTCTACTGGTCCAATCATCAGGAACAAACAGTCTACCAGGTGGACAGCGATCAGGTCTATCCGCCTGAAACTCTTGCAAAGCACGTCGCAGATCTGGGGAAATAGCGGATAATATCACCCCATCCTTAAGGATACCTGTAGGTTCCGAATCACCAGGGGAATCAGGCTCAAAACTCCTAGAAAGGGCATCTGCCTTCACATTCTTAGAACCTGGTAGATATGAGACCACAAAATTAAACCGAGAGAAAAACAACGACCAGCGCGCCTGTCTAGGATTCAGGCGCCTGGCAGACTCAAGATAAATCAGATTCTTGTGATCAGTCAAAACCACCACCTGATGTCTAGCACCCTCAAGCCAATGACGCCACTCCTCAAATGCCCACTTCATGGCCAAAAGCTCCCGATTACCGACATCATAATTTCTTTCGGCGGCAGAAAATTTTCGAGAAAAGAACGCACAAGGTCTCATCACTGAGCAATCGGAACTTTTCTGCGACAAAACCGCCCCCGCTCCGATCTCGGAAGCATCGACCTCAACCTGAAAGGGGAGAGAGACATCAGGCTGGCGCAACACAGGGGAAGACGAAAAGCGGCGCTTAAGTTCCCGAAAGGCCTCCACAGCGGCAGAGGACCAATTGGCAACATCAGCACCCTTCTTAGTCAAATCCGTAAGAGGCTTAGCAACACCAGAAAAACCAGTTATAAATCGACGATAAAAATTAGCAAAGCCCAAGAACTTCTGAAGACCCTTTAGAGAAGTAGGCTGCGTTCAGTCACAAATAGCCCGAACCTTGACAGGGTCCATCTCAACAGAAGAAGGGGAAAAAATGTACCCCAAAAAGGAAATCTTTTGAACCCCAAAAACACACTTAGAACCCTTTACACACAGAGAATTCTCCCGCAAGACCTGAAAAACCCTCCTGACCTGCTGAACATGAGACTCCCATCTCCTAAGAAAACATCAAAATATCGTCCAAATACACAATCATAAATTTATCCAGATATTCACCGAAAATATCATGCATAAAGGACTGAAAAACTGAAGGTGCATTAGAAAGGCCGAAAGGCATTACTAAATACTCAAAGTGGCCCTCAGGCGTATTAAATGCGGTTTTCCACTCATCCCCTTGATTAATTCGCACCAAATTATACGCCCCACAGAGATCAATCTTGGAGAACCACTTAGCCCCCCTTATGCGAGCAAACAAATCAGTAAGCAGCGGCAACGGATACTGATATTTGACAGTAATTTTATTCAGGAGTCGATAATCAATACAAGGCCTCAGCGAGCCATCCTTTTTAGAGACAAAGAAAAACCCAGCTCCTAAAGGTGATGAAGAAGGACGAATATGTCCCTTTTCCAGGGACTCCTTAACATACTCTCGCATGGCAGCATGCTCAGGTACAGATAGGTTAAACAAACGACCCTTTGGAAATTTACTGCCTGGAATCAGATCTATGGCGCAATCACACTCTCTGTGGGGAGGGAGAGAACCAATTTTAGGCTCTTCAAAAATATCCCCAAAATCCGACAAAAATGCCGGAACCTCAGAGGGAATAGATGACGAGATAGAAACCAAAGGTATGTCCCCATGAGCCCCCCGACATCCCCAGCTTAACACAGACATAGTTTTCCAGTCCAGTACTGGGTTATGAGATTGCAACCATGGTAATCCAAGCACTAACACATCATGTAAATTATGCAACACGAGGAAGCGAATCATCTCCTGATGGTCTGGAGTCATACGCATAGTCACTTGCGTCCAGAACTGTGGTCTATTACAAGCCAGAGGTGTAGAATCAATACCCTTCAGAGGTATAGGAACTTCCAGAGGCTCCAAATCAAACCCACAGCGCCTGGCGAAGGACCAATCCATGAGACTCAGAGCGGCGCCAGAGTCCACATAGGCATCCACGGTAATAACTGATAATGAACAAATCAGAGTTACAGACAGAAGAAATTTAGACTGTAAAGTGCCAATAGAAACAGACTTGTCAACCTTCCTAGTACATTTAGAGCATGCTGATATAACATGCGCGGAATCACCACAGTAGAAGCACAAGCCATTTTTGCGCCTATAATTCTGCCGCTCGCTTCTTGACAGAATTCTGTCACATTGCATTTTCTCTGGCGTCCCTTCAGAAGATACCGCCAAATGGTGCACGGGTTTGCGCTCCCGCAAACGCCGATCAATCTGAATCGCCATTGTGATGGACTCATTCAGACCTGTGGGCGTAGGAAACCCCACCATGACATCCTTAACGGCATCAGAAAGGCCTTCTCTGAAAATTGCCGCTAGGGCACACTCATTCCACTGAGTAAGCACAGACCATTTACGAAATTTTTGGCAGTATATCTCAGCTTCATCTTGCCCTTGAGACAGGGCTATTAAAGCTTTTTCAGCTTGAATCTCCAAATTAGGTTCCTCATACAGCAACCCTAAAGCCAGAAAAAACGCATCCACATTGAGCAACGCAGGATCCCCTGGTGTCAATGAAAATGCCCAATTTTGAGGGTCACCTCGCAGCAAAGAAATCACAATCTTAACCTGCTGAACAGGATCTCCAGAGGAGTGAGGTCTGAGAGAAAGGAATAATTTACAATTACATTTGAAATTCAGAAACCGAGATCTATCTCCGGAAAATACCTCTGGTGTAGGAATCTTAGGTTCAGAAATAGGAGTACGTATAACATAATCTTGTAAATTCTGAACCTTCGTAGCAAGATTATTTAAACCTGCAGCCAAACTCTGAGAGTCCATCCTTAAACCGGAGAGATCAGAGCCATTCAAGGATTAGAAGGAGAGAAAGGCAAGGCTGTAAATAGAGCAGAAATACAACTGAGCCAACTAAGTAGCAAACATGTGAGGGGAAAAAAAAAAATGTACAGACTTCTTTTACTCTCCTTTCTTCTGCCAATTACTTTAACAGTGGCCGGTCATACTGTCATGATTCCCCAATGGCATGGGAACATCAGAAACACAAAATAACAGACTAGCCCTCGGGTGATGGAAACTCAAGCTGATCAGCAGACTGGTAGCAGGAACATGCAACTGAAAGACTCAGGTTACAATGATGACCGGCAAGGAAGTGACTGGAGAGCAAGGCTAAATAGGGAACTCCCAAAACTGATGGAAGCAGGTGAGCTGAGGCAGAAAAGAACACACAAGTCTCCAGTACCACCAGCCACCACTAGGGGAGCCCAAAAAGCGGATCACAACAATCGGTGCACTCAGGAGAAATTGCTCAAAAATTTTAGTAGACCATTTTCTCCTTTTACACTTGCAAAAATAAGAAATTCATTACCAAAAATCATTTTTTTAGAAAAATATGTGATTTTTTTTCACGGCTCTACGCTATAAACTTCTGTGAAGAACCTGGGGGTTCAAACTGCTCACCACACAGCTATATAAGTTAGTTAAAGGGTCTAGTTTCCAAACAGGGTCACCTGTGGGGGTTTTCCAATGTTTAGGCACATCAGGGGCTCTTCAAACGAGACATGGCGTCCGCTCTCAATTCCAGACAATTTTGATTTTAAAAAGTCAGAAGGCCCTCCTTCCTTTCCGAGCCCTGCCATGCACCCAAACAGTGGTTTTCCCAAACATATGGGGTATCGGCGTACTCAGGAGAAATTGCTCAACAATTTTAGTGGACCATTTTCTCCTTTTACACTTGCAAAAATAAGAAATTCATTACCAAAAGATCATTTTTTTGGAAAAATATGTGATTTTTTTTTCACGGCTCTACGCTATAAACTTCTGTGAAGAGCCTGGGGGTTCAAACTGCTCACCACACAGCTACATAAGTTAGTTAAAGGGTCTAGTTTCCAAATAGGGTCACCTGTGGGGGCTTCCCCAATGTTTAGGCACATCAGGGGCTCTTCAAACGTGACATAGCATCCGCTCTCAATTTTGCATTCAAAAAGTCAAAATTCGCTCCTTGCCTTCCGAGCCCTGCCGTGCGCCCAAACAGTGGTTTTCCCAAACATATGGGGAATTGGCGTACTCATGAGAAATTGCACAACAATGTTAGTGGACCATTTTCTCCTTTAACGCTTGTGAAAATAAAAAAATCATTGCCAAAAGATAATTTTTGTGGAAAAAATGTGATTTTGTTTTTTGGCTGTACGTTATAAACTTCTGTGAAGAACCTGGGGGTTCAAACTGCTCACCACACAGCTACATAACTTCGATAAAGGGTTTAGTTTCCAAAATGGGTCACTTGTGGGGGTTTTCCAATGTTTAGGCACATCAGGGGCTCTTCAAACGTGACATGGCGTCCGCTCTCAATTCCAGCCAATTTTGCATTCAAAAATTCAAAAGGCAATCCGTCCCTTCCGAGCGCTGCCGTGCACCCAAGCAGTGGTTTTCCCCCACATATGGGATGTCAGCATACTCATGAGAAATTGCTCAACAATTTTATTGGACCATTTTATCCTTTTACACTTGTGATAATAAAAAAATCTTTCCCAAAAATCATTTTTGTGGAAAAAATTTGATTTTTTATTTTTACGGCTCTACGTGATAAACTTCTGTGAAACACCTGGAGGCTCAAAGTGCTCACAACACAGCTACATACGTTCGTTAAAGGGTCTATTTTCCAAAATGGGGTCACATGTGGGGGGTTTCCAATGTTTAGGCACATCAGGGGCTGTTCAAATGCAACATGGTGTCTGCTCTTAATTTCAGTCAAAAAGTTAAAAGGCGTTCCTACCTTTCCAAGCCCTACCGTGCGCTCAAACAGTGGTTTTCACCCATATATGGGGTGTCTTCATACTCAGGAGAAATTGCTCAACAACTTTAGTGAATCATTTTCTACTTTTACCCTTGTGAAAATAAACAAATTGTTGCCAAAAGATCATTTTTGTGACTAACAAGTTAAATGTTCATTTTTTCCTTCCACGTTGCTTCAGCTCCTGTGAAGCATCTGAAGGGTAAGTAAACTTCTTGAATGTGGTTTTGAGTACCTTGGGGGGTGCAGTTTTTGAAATGGTATCACTTTGGGGTATTTTCTGTCATATAGACCCCTCAAAGTGACTTCAAGTGTGAGGTGGTCCCTAAAAGAATGGATTTGTAAATTTTATTGAAAAAATGAAAAATCGCTGGTCAACTTTTAACCCTTATAACTTCCTGACAAAAAATATTTTGGTTCCAAAATTTTGCTAATGCATAACAGACATGTGGGTAATGTTATTTATTAACTAATTTTTGTGTTATATCTCTCTGATTTAATGGCATAAAAAATCAAAGTACAAAAATTGCTAAATTTTCAAAAGTTTTTTTTCACAAATAAACGTAAGTCATATCAAAGAAATTTTACCAGTATTATAAAGTACAGTATGTCGGGATAAAACAGTCTCAGAATTACCTGGATCTGTTGAAGCATTCCAGAGTTATTGCCTCATAAAGTGATCAGTGGTCAGAATTGAAAAAAAAGTGGCCTGGTCAGGAAGTTGAAAACAGGTTTTGGGTGAAGGGGTTAATGAGACACACGTTCTAACATTGCAGAGAGAATCCCTCCCACCTCCGTACTGCATATTAAGGGCTCACCACAATCAGGTAGAGTTTAAATTAATATGCCTTGGAGATCGCAGTCATACAGATCAAGAATTGTGGACAGCTATCTATGCAGAGTTTAAGCAATGGCTGTCTCCACTGAACCTGGAGCCAGGGACATCCGTTTGCGATAACGGTGCAAACCTGGTAGTGGCCCCACACCAGGGCAACCTCCCACACGTGCCTGGCATGGCTTGCATCCTCAACCTGATGGTACAGCAATTCCTCCCTCACTGTCCCAGCCTGGATGCTCTAATGCAGAAACCACTGTCATTGTGTGCTCACTTTCACCATTCCACTTAAGTTGGTGACTGTGACAGCAGCGCTGAGGCCTGGTGCAGCATGACATTTTGAAGAGGAAGTGCAGCACCCCAGAGTCCTGGTCATTGCAGTAATGTCGCTCTTCCACCAGGGGGAGTGATATTACGTCTGATGGTACTAAAGGAGTCCACCTTGCCAGGTATCACAAGTCACACACTACACTTTACACTTCAGTCCACCAGGGGGAGCCTTGCTCCTATCTATTACGGCACTCCTCACACTAGGGTAAAACTGGTGGGTTGGATAGAAAGTTAGTCAAGACGCTGCCTGGGTCTCGACCCAGAGAGTTCCTGTCAGGCAGACAGGGGGAAAAGGAGGAACATCTGAGCTGCAGACAGAGGGTCCCTGTCAGGGGTGGGATCTTGACAGAGGTCTAGCACGAGACAGAAAGTCATGGAGCTGCGCCTGCCCCACGTGCGGCAGCATCCTAAGAAAGGACAAGAAAGGAATTGTATTGTGGAGAGTGAGAAACGAAGTCGCAGCACTAGGAGATAACACCGGGAGGAGTTCTGCCCCGAGATCGGCAGCCTCCTTCTGAGGCGCGTAGCCGGTGGCCGGAACACCGAGGGAGTAATAGACTCTACGCTTTACTTCAGAGACCGGCAGGACAGTCAATTCCAAGTTGGAAGACCTTAATACCTAAGAAGACACGGTGGCAAATTGTGGGGCGTCTCTGGGGTCGCTACAAACAAGCCCCCGGCTATCCCAGTCATACGGGTTGTCCTATCCATACCATCTGGGGGACAGAGAGGAAGAAATAACATCAGGAACAATTACGAGAGATGTGAGGACTAGGGTTGAGCGAAACGGATCGGTCATTTTCATAAGTCGCCGACTTTTTGAAAAGTCGGGTTTCATGAAACCCGACCCTATCCCTGTGTGGGGTCGGCCACACGGTACGCGACTTTCACGCCAAAGTCGCATTTCAATGACGCTAAAAGCGCCATTTCTCAGCCAATGAAGGTGGACGCAGAGTGTGGGCAGCGTGATGACATAGATCTCAGTCCTCACCATCTTAGAGAAGGGCATTGCAGTGATTGGCTTGCTTTCTGCGGCGTCACAGGGGCTATAAAGGGGCGTTCCTGCTGACCGCCATCTTACTGCTGCTGATCTGAGTGTAGGGAGAGGTGCCGCTTCGTCAGAAGCAGGGATAGTGTTAGGCAGGGTACATTCACCCCCAAACCGCTTGTGCTGTAGCGATTTCCACTGTCCAACACCACATTTTGTTTGCAGGGACAGTGGAAGCTACATTTTTTTTCCTCAGCGCTGTAGCTCATTGGGCTGCCCTAGAAGGCTCCCTGATAGCTGCGTTGCTGTGTGTGTACGCCGCTGTGCAAACCAACTGCTTTTTTCAAAGCACAAATCCTGTTTTTCCTTCCTTTCTGCACAGCTATCTTGTTTGTTTGTCAACACTTTTGTTTTTTTTTGTGCAGCTGTCCACTGCTTGTTATTGCTGCCTGCCATACCTTGCTGAGATTACTGCAGGGAGATAGTAATTGTAAGACAGTCCCTTTTTTTTTTTTTTTATTTCTTCCTGAAAAAAAAAAAAAAATAGTGGGAGATTATGATTGGCATTGCTGCTTGAGTGCCGGTCCTGTGTGTGCCATCTGTCTCAAATTATTGGGGCACAGAAAACCTAGTGTGTCATACTGGGAATTTTTTTTTTTGTTTAAATTCTCCCTGAAAACAAAAAAAAGTGGGAGATTAAGATTGGCATTTCTGCTTGAGTGCCGGTCCTGTGTGTGCCATCTATCTCAAATTATTGGGGCACAGAAAACCTAGTGTGTCATACTGGGAATTATTATTTTTTTTTTTTAATTCTCCCTGAAAACAAAAAAAATAGTGGGAGATTAAGATTGGCATTTCTGCTTGAGTGCCGGTCCTTTGTGTGCCATCTGTCTCAAATTATTGGGGCACAGAAAACCTAGTGTGTCATACTGGGATTTTTTTTTTTAAAATTCTCCCTGAAAACAAAAAAAATAGTGGGAGATTAAGATTGGCATTTCTGCTTGAGTGCCGGTCCTGTGTGTGCCATCTGTCTCAAATTATTGGGGCACAGAAAACCTAGTGTGTCATACTGGGAATTTTTTTTTTTTTTTTTAATTCTCCCTGAAAACAAAAAAAATAGTGGGAGAGTAAGATTGGCATTTCTGCTTGAGTGCCGGTCCTGTGTGTGCCATCTGTCTCAAATTATTGGGGCACAGAAAACCTAGTGTGTCATACTGGGATTTTTTTTTCAAATTCTCCTTGAAAACAAAAAAAAAGTGGGAGATTAAGATTGGCATTTCTGCTTGAGTGCCGGTCCTGTGTGTGCCATCTGTCTCAAATTATTGGGGCACAGAAAACCTAGTGTGTCATACTGGGATTTTTTTTTTTTTTTAAATTCTCCCTGAAAACAAAAAAAGTGGGAGATTAAGATTGACATTTCTGCTTGAGTGCCGGACCTGTGTGTGCCATCTGTCTCAAATTATTGGGGTACAGAAAACCTAGTGTGTCATACTGGGAATTATTATTTTTTGTTTAAATTCTCCCTGAAATCAAAAATAAATAGTGGGAGATTAAGATTGGCATTTCTGCTTGAGTGCCGGTCCTGTGTGTGCCATCTGTCTCAAATTATTGGGGCACAGAAAACCTAGTGTGTCATACTGGAAATTTTTATTTATTTTTTTAAATTCTCCCTGAAAACAAAAAAAATAGTGGGAGATTAAGATTGGCATTTCTGCTTGAGTGCCGGTCCTGTGTGTGCCATCTGTCTCAAATTATTGGGGCACAGAAAACCTAGTGTGTAATACTGGGATTTTTTTTTTTTAATTCTCCCTGAAAACAAAAAAAAGTGGGAGATTAAGATTGGCATTTCTGCTTGAGTGCCGGTCCTGTGTGTGCCATCTGTCTCAAATTATTGGGGCACAGAAAACCTAGTGTGTCATACTGGGAATTTTTTTTTTTTTTTTAAATTCTCCCTGAAAACAAAAAAAATAGTGGGAGATTAAGATTGGCATTTCTGCTTGAGTGCCGGTCCTGTGTGTGCCATCTGTCTCAAATTATTGGGGCACAGAAAACCTAGTGTGTCATACTGGGATTTTTTTTTTTTTTAAATTCTCCCTGAAAACAAAAAAAAAATAGTGGGAGATTAAGATTGGCATTTCCGCTTGAGTGCCGGTCCTGTGTGTGCCATCTGTCTCAAATTATTGGGGCACAGAAAACCTAGTGTGTCATACTGGGATTTTTTTTTTTTTTTTAAATTCTCCCTGAAAACAAAAAAAGTGGGAGATTAAGATTGACATTTCTGCTTGAGTGCCGGACCTGTGTGTGCCATCTGTCTCAAATTATTGGGGTACAGAAAACCTAGTGTGTCATACTGGGAATTATTATTTTTTGTTTAAATTCTCCCTGAAATCAAAAATAAATAGTGGGAGATTAAGATTGGCATTTCTGCTTGAGTGCCGGTCCTGTGTGTGCCATCTGTCTCAAATTATTGGGGCACAGAAAACCTAGTGTGTCATACTGGAAATTTTTATTTATTTTTTTAAATTCTCCCTGAAAACAAAAAAAATAGTGGGAGATTAAGATTGGCATTTCTGCTTGAGTGCCAGTCCTGTGTGTGCCATCTGTCTCAAATTATTGGGGCACAGAAAACCTAGTGTGTAATACTGGGAATTTTTTTTTTTTTAATTCTCCCTGAAAACAAAAAAAAGTGGGAGATTAAGATTGGCATTTCTGCTTGAGTGCCGGTCCTGTGTGTGCCATCTGTCTCAAATTATTGGGGCACAGAAAACCTAGTGTGTCATACTGGGATTTTTTTTTTTTTTAAATTCTCCTTGAAAACAAAAAAAAGTGGGAGATTAAGATTGGCATTTCTGCTTGAGTGCCGGTGCTGTGTGTGCCATCTGTCTCAAATTATTGGGGCACAGAAAACCTAGTGTGTCATACTGGGATTTTTTTTTTTTTTTTTAAATTCTCCCTGAAAACAAAAAAAATAGTGGGAGATTAAGATTGGCATTTCTGCTTGAGTGCCGGTCCTGTGTGTGCCATCTGTCTCAAATTATTGGGGCACAGAAAACCTAGTGTGTCATACTGGGATTTTTTTTTTTTTTTAAATTCTCCCTGAAAACAAAAAAAAAATAGTGGGAGATTAAGATTGGCATTTCCGCTTGAGTGCCGGTCCTGTGTGTGCCATCTGTCTCAAATTATTGGGGCACAGAAAACCTAGTGTGTCATACTGGGATTTTTTTTTTTTTTTTAAATTCTCCCTGAAAACAAAAAAAGTGGGAGATTAAGATTGACATTTCTGCTTGAGTGCCGGACCTGTGTGTGCCATCTGTCTCAAATTATTGGGGTACAGAAAACCTAGTGTGTCATACTGGGAATTATTATTTTTTGTTTAAATTCTCCCTGAAATCAAAAATAAATAGTGGGAGATTAAGATTGGCATTTCTGCTTGAGTGCCGGTCCTGTGTGTGCCATCTGTCTCAAATTATTGGGGCACAGAAAACCTAGTGTGTCATACTGGAAACTTTTATTTATTTTTTTAAATTCTCCCTGAAAACAAAAAAAATAGTGGGAGATTAAGATTGGCATTTCTGCTTGAGTGCCAGTCCTGTGTGTGCCATCTGTCTCAAATTATTGGGGCACAGAAAACCTAGTGTGTAATACTGGGAATTTTTTTTTTTTTAATTCTCCCTGAAAACAAAAAAAAGTGGGAGATTAAGATTGGCATTTCTGCTTGAGTGCCGGTCCTGTGTGTGCCATCTGTCTCAAATTATTGGGGCACAGAAAACCTAGTGTGTCATACTGGGATTTTTTTTTTTTTTAAATTCTCCTTGAAAACAAAAAAAAGTGGGAGATTAAGATTGGCATTTCTGCTTGTGTGCCGGTGCTGTGTGTGCCATCTGTCTCAAATTATTGGGGCACAGAAAACCTAGTGTGTCATACTGGGAATTTTTTTTTTTTTTTTAAATTCTCCCTGAAAACAAAAAAAATAGTGGGAGATTAAGATTGGCATTTCTGCTTGAGTGCCGGTCCTGTGTGTGCCATCTGTCTCAAATTATTGGGGCACAGAAAACCTAGTGTGTCATACTGGGATTTTTTTTTTTTTTTAAATTCTCCCTGAAAACAAAAAAAATAGTGGGAGATTAAGATTGGCATTTCTGCTTGAGTGCCGGTCCTTTGTGTGCCATCTGTCTCAAATTATTGGGGCACAGAAAACCTAGTGTGTCATACTGGGAATTTTTTTTTTTTAAATTCTCCCTGAAAACAAAAAAAATAGTGGGAGATTAAGATTGGCATTTCTGCTTGAGTGCCGGTCCTGTGTGTGCCATCTGTCTCAAATTATTGGGGCACAGAAAACCTAGTGTGTCATACTGGGAATTTTTTTTTTTTTTTAATTCTCCCTGAAAACAAAAAAAATAGTGGGAGAGTAAGATTGGCATTTCTGCTTGAGTGCCGGTCCTGTGTGTGCCATCTGTCTCAAATTATTGGGGCACAGAAAACCTAGTGTGTCATACTGGGAATTTTTTTTTTTTTTTAATTCTCCCTGAAAACAAAAAAATTAGTGGGAGATTAAGATTGGCATTTCTGTTTGAGTGCCGGTCCTGTGTGTGCCATCTGTCTCAAATTATTGGGGTACAGAAAACCTAGTGTGTCATACTGGGATTTTTTTATTTTTAAATTCTCCCTGAAAACAAAAAAAGTGGGAGATTAAGATTGGCATTTCTGCTTGAGTGCCGGTCTTGTGTGTGCCATCTGTCTCAAATTATTGGGGCACAGAAAACCTAGTGTGTCATACTGGGATTTTTTTTTTTTTTTTAAATTGTCCCTGAAAACAAAAAAAATAGTGGGAGATTAAGATTGGCATTTCTGCTTGAGTGCCGGTCCTTTGTGTGCCATCTGTCTCAAATTATTGGGGCACAGAAAACCTAGTGTGTCATACTGGGAATTTTTTTTTTTTAAATTCTCCCTGAAAACAAAAAAAATAGTGGGAGATTAAGATTGGCATTTCTGCTTGAGTGCCGGTCCTGTGTGTGCCATCTGTCTCAAATTATTGGGGCACAGAAAACCTAGTGTGTCATACTGGGAATTTTTTTTTTTTTTTAATTCTCCCTGAAAACAAAAAAAATAGTGGGAGAGTAAGATTGGCATTTCTGCTTGAGTGCCGGTCCTGTGTGTGCCATCTGTCTCAAATTATTGGGGCACAGAAAACCTAGTGTGTCATACTGGGAATTTTTTTTTTTTTTAATTCTCCCTGAAAACAAAAAAAATAGTGGGAGAGTAAGATTGGCATTTCTGCTTGAGTGCCGGTCCTGTGTGTGCCATCTGTCTCAAATTATTGGGGCACAGAAAACCTAGTGTATCATACTGGGATTTTTTTTTTTTTTTTTAATTCTCCCTGAAAACAAAAAAAATAGTGGGAGATTAAGATTGGCATTTCTGCTTGAGTGCCGGTCCTGTATGTGCCATCTGTCTCAAATTATTGGGGCACAGAAAACCTAGTGTATCATACTGGGATTTTTTTTTTTTAAATTCTCCCTGAAAACAAAAAAAAGTGGGAGATTAAGATTGGCATTTCTGCTTGAGTGCCAGTCCTGTGTGTGCCATCTGTCTCAAATTATTGGGGCACAGAAAACCTAGTGTGTCATACTGGAAATTTTTATTTATTTTTTTAAATTCTCCCTGAAAACAAAAAAAATAGTGGGAGATTAAGATTGGCATTTCTGCTTGAGTGCCGGTCCTGTGTGTGCCATCTGTCTCAAATTATTGGGGCACAGAAAACCTAGTGTGTAATACTGGGAATTTTTTTTTTTAATTCTCCCTGAAAACAAAAAAAAGTGGGAGATTAAGATTGGCATTTCTGCTTGAGTGCCGGTCCTGTGTGTGCCATCTGTCTCAAATTATTGGGGCACAGAAAACCTAGTGTGTCATACTGGGATTTTTTTTTTTTTTTAAATTCTCCTTGAAAACAAAAAAAAGTGGGAGATTAAGATTGGCATTTCTGCTTGAGTGCCGGTCCTGTGTGTGCCATCTGTCTCAAATTATTGGGGCACAGAAAACCTAGTGTGTCATACTGGGAATTTTTTTTTTTTTTTTAAATTCTCCCTGAAAACAAAAAAAATAGTGGGAGATTAAGATTGGCATTTCTGCTTGAGTGCCGGTCCTGTGTGTGCCATCTGTCTCAAATTATTGAGGCACAGAAAACCTAGTGTGTCATACTGGGATTTTTTTTTTTTTTTTTAAATTCTCCCTGAAAACAAAAAAAAAATAGTGGGAGATTAAGATTGGCATTTCCGCTTGAGTGCCGGTCCTGTGTGTGCCATCTGTCTCAAATTATTGGGGCACAGAAAACCTAGTGTGTCATACTGGGATTTTTTTTTTTTTTTAAATTCTCCCTGAAAACAAAAAAAGTGGGAGATTAAGATTGACATTTCTGCTTGAGTGCCGGACCTGTGTGTGCCATCTGTCTCAAATTATTGGGGTACAGAAAACCTAGTGTGTCATACTGGGAATTATTATTTTTTGTTTAAATTCTCCCTGAAAACAAAAAAAATAGTGGGAGATTAAGATTGGCATTTCTGCTTGAGTGCCGGTCCTGTGTGTGCCATCTGTCTCAAATTATTGGGGCACAGAAAACCTAGTGTGTAATACTGGGAATTTTTTTTTTTTTAATTCTCCCTGAAAACAAAAAAAACTGGGAGATTAAGATTGGCATTTCTGCTTGAGTGCCGGTCCTGTGTGTGCCATCTGTCTCAAATTATTGGGGCACAGAAAACCTAGTGTGTCATACTGGGATTTTTTTTTTTTTAAATTCTCCTTGAAAACAAAAAAAAGTGGGAGATTAAGATTGGCATTTCTGCTTGAGTGCCGGTCCTGTGTGTGCCATCTGTCTCAAATTATTGGGGCACAGAAAACCTAGTGTGTCATACTGGGAATTTTTTATTTTTTTTTAAATTCTCCCTGAAAACAAAAAAAATAGTGGGAGATTAAGGTTGGCATTTCTGCTTGAGTGCCGGTCCTGTGTGTGCCATCTGTCTCAAATTATTGGGGCACAGAAAACCTAGTGTGTCATACTGGGAATTTTTTTTTTTTTAATTCTCCCTGAAAACAAAAAAATTAGTGGGAGATTAAGATTGGCATTTCTGTTTGAGTGCCGGTCCTGTGTGTGCCATCTGTCTCAAATTATTGGGGTACAGAAAACCTAGTGTGTCATACTGGGATTTTTTTATTTTTAAATTCTCCCTGAAAACAAAAAAAGTGGGAGATTAAGATTGGCATTTCTGCTTGAGTGCCGGTCTTGTGTGTGCCATCTGTCTCAAATTATTGGGGCACAGAAAACCTAGTGTGTCATACTGGGAATTATTATTTTTTTTTTAATTCTCCCTGAAAACAAAAAAAATAGTGGGAGATTAAGATTGGCATTTCTGCTTGAGTGCCGGTCCTTTGTGTGCCATCTGTCTCAAATTATTGGGGCACAGAAAACCTAGTGTGTCATACTGGGAATTTTTTTTTTTTAAATTCTCCCTGAAAACAAAAAAAATAGTGGGAGATTAAGATTGGCATTTCTGCTTGAGTGCCGGTCCTGTGTGTGCCATCTGTCTCAAATTATTGGGGCACAGAAAACCTAGTGTATCATACTGGGATTTTTTTTTTTTTTAATTCTCCCTGAAAACAAAAAAAAAGTGGGAGATTAAGATTGGCATTTCTGCTTGAGTGCCAGTCCTGTGTGTGCCATCTGTCTCAAATTATTGGGGTACAGAAAACCTAGTGTGTCATACTGGGAATTATTATTTTTTTTAAAAATTCTCCCTGAAAACAAAAATAAATAGTGGGAGATTAAGATTGGCATTTCTGCTTGAGAGCCGGTCCTGTATGTGCCATCTGTCTCAAATTATTGGGGCACAGAAAACCTAGTGTGTCATACTGGGAATTTTTATTTATTTTTTTAAATTCTCCCTGAAAACAAAAAAAATAGTGGGAGATTAAGATTGGCATTTCTACTTGAGTGCCGGTCCTGTGTGTGCCATCTGTCTCAAATTATTGGGGCACAGAAAACCTAGTGTGTCATACTGGGATTTTTTTTTTTTAAATTCTCCCTGAAAACAAAAAAAAAGTGGGAGATTAAGATTGGCATTTCTGCTTGAGTGCCAGTCCTGTGTGTGCCATCTGTCTCAAATTATTGGGGTACAGAAAAACTAGTGTGTCATACTGGGAATTATTATTTTTTTTTTAAATTCTCCCTGAAAACAAAAATAAATAGTGGGAGATTAAGATTGGCATTTCTGCTTGAGTGCTGGTCCTGTGTGTGCCATCTGTCTCAAATTATTGGGGCACAGAAAACCTAGTGTGTCATACTGGGAATTTTTATTTATTTTTTAAAATTCTCCCTGAAAACAAAAAAAATAGTGGGAGATTAAGATTGGCATTTCTACTTGAGTGCCGGTCCTGTGTGTGCCATCTGTCTCAAATTATTGGGGCACAGAAAACCTAGTGTGTCATACTGGGATTTTTTTTTTTTTTTAAATTCTCCCTGAAAACAAAAAAAAAGTGGGAGATTAAGATTGGCATTTCTGTTTAAGTGCCAGTCCTGTGTGTGCCATCTGTCTCAAATTATTGGGGTACAGAAAACCTAGTGTGTCATACTGGGAATTATTATTTTTTTTTTAAATTCTCCCTGAAAACAAAAATAAATAGTGGGAGATTAAGATTGGCATTTCTGCTTGAGTGCCGGTCCTGTGTGTGCCATCTGTCTCAAATTATTGGGGTACAGAAAACCTAGTGTGTCATACTGGGAATTATTATTTTTTTTTAAATTCTCCCTGAAAACAAAAAAAAATAGTGGGAGATTAAGATTGGCATTTCTGCTTGAGTGCCGGTCCTGTGTGTGCCATCTGTCTCAAATTATTGGGGCACAGAAAACCTAGTGTGTCATACTGGGGATTTTTTTTTTTTTAATTCTCCCTGATAACAAAAAAAATAGTGGGAGATTAAGATTGGCATTTCTGCTTGAGTGCCGGTCCTGTGTGTGCCATCTGTCTCAAATTATTGGGGCACAGAAAACCTAGTGTGTCATACTGGGATTTTTTTTTTTTTAATTCTCACTGAAAACAAAAAAAAGTGGGAGATTAAGATTGGCATTTCTGCTTGAGTGCCGGTCCTGTGTGTGCCATCTGTCTCAAATTATTGGGGTACAGAAAACCTAGTGTGTCATACTGGGAATTATTATTTTTTTTTTAAATTCTCCCTGAAAACAAAAATAAATAGTGGGAGATTAAGATTGGTGTCATGATCTCCATGGCCAGAGAACTAGCATAAGCCTCAATAGGAACAAGCTCTTGGAAGATGTAACTATACTGACCATGAACTAAACCTACCGCATCATCTAGAAGTAGCCAGGTAGCATGTCCTACTTTTTATCCCTATATGCCCAGCGCCGGCCGGAGAACTAAATAATGCTAGCAGAGGGAAATATAAGACCTGACTCACCTCTAGAGAAATGCCCAAAAAGGAGACAGAAGCCCCCCACATATATTGGCGGTGATATGAGATGAAACAACAAACGCAGCAGGAAAATAGTTTTAGCAAATTTGAGGTCCGCTTTCTAGATAGCAGAAGACAGAAAGCATACTTTCATGGTCAGTAGAAAACCCTAACAAAACACATCCAGAAATTACTTTAGGACTCTGGCATTAACTCATAATACCAGAGTGGCAATTCCTGATCAACAAGAGCTTTCCAGACACAGTAACGAAACTGCAGCTGTGAACTGGAACCAAAATACAAAAACAAAACATGGACGAATGTCCAACTTATCTAGTAGATGTCTGGGAGCAGGAACAAGCACAGAGAGGCTTCTGATAACATTGTTGACCGGCAAGCATCTAACAGAGAAGCCAGGTTATATAGCGACACCCAGATCTAATCAGAACAGGTGAACAGGGAAGATGATGTCACAAGTTCAATTCCACCAGTAGCCACCGGGGGAGCCCAGAATCCAAATTCACAACAGTACCCCCCCCTCAAGGAGGGGGCACCGAACCCTCACCAGAACCACCAGGGCGATCAGGATGGGCCCTATGAAAGGCACGAACCAGATCAGAGGCATGAACATCAGATGCAGTGACCCAAGAATTATCCTCCTGGCCGTATCCCTTCCACTTGACCAGATACTGGAGTCTCCGTCTGGAAACACGGGAGTCTAGGATTTTTTCCACAACGTACTCCAACTCACCCTCAACCAACACCGGAGCAGGAGGCTCAACGGAAGGCACAACCGGTGCCTCATACCTGCGCAATAACGACCGATGAAAAACGTTATGAATAGAAAAGGATGCAGGGAGGTCCAAACGGAAGGAAACAAGGTTAAGAATCTCCAATATTTTATACGGACCGATGAACCGAGGCTTAAACTTAGGAGATGAGACCCTCATAGGGACAAAACGAGAAGACAACCACACCAAATCTCCAACACAAAGCCGAGGACCAACACGACGGTGACGGTTGGCAAAAAGCTGAGTCTTCTCCTGGGACAACTTTAAATTGTCCATCACCTGCCCCCAGATATGATGCAATCTCTCCACCACCGCATCCACTCCAGGACAATCCGAGGATTCCATCTGACCGGCGGAAAATCGAGGGTGGAACCCCGAATTACAGAAAAACGGGGACACCAAAGTGGCAGAGCTGGCCCGATTATTGAGGGCGAACTCCGCCAATGGCAAAAAAGCAACCCAATCATCCTGGTCAGCAGACACAAAACACCTCAGATATGTCTCCAGGGTCTGATTAGTCCGCTCGGTCTGGCCATTAGTCTGAGGGTGAAAAGCAGACGAAAAAGACAAATCTATGCCCATCCTAGCACAGAATGCCCGCCAAAATCTAGACACAAATTGGGTTCCTCTGTCAGAAACGATATTCTCAGGAATACCATGCAAACGAACAACATTTTGAAAAAACAGGGGCACCAACTCGGAAGAAGAAGGCAATTTGGGCAGGGGAACCAAATGGACCATCTTAGAAAAACGGTCACACACCACCCAGATGACAGACATCTTCTGAGAAACAGGCAGATCTGAAATAAAATCCATCGAGATGTGTGTCCAAGGCCTCTTAGGAATAGGCAAGGGCAACAATAATCCACTAGCCCGAGAACAACAAGGCTTGGCCCGAGCACAAACGTCACAAGACTGCACAAAGCCTCGCACATCTCGTGACAGGGAAGGCCACCAGAAGGATCTTGCCACCAAATCCCTGGTACCAAAAATTCCAGGATGACCTGCCAATGCAGAAGAATGTACCTCAGAGATGACTCTACTGGTCCAATCATCAGGAACAAACAACCTATCAGGCGGACAACGATCCGGTCTATCCGCCTGAAACTCCTGCAAGGCCCGCCGCAGGTCTGGAGAAACGGCTGACAAGATAACTCCCTCCTTAAGAATACCTGTGGGGTCAGAGTTGCCGGGTGAATCAGGCTCAAAACTCCTAGAAAGGGCATCCGCCTTAACATTCTTAGAACCCGGTAGGTACGATACCACAAAATTAAACCGAGAGAAAAATAATGACCAGCGCGCCTGTCTAGGATTCAGGCGCCTGGCGGTCTCAAGATAGATCAAATTTTTGTGGTCAGTCAATACCACCACCTGATGTCTGGCCCCCTCGAGCCAATGGCGCCACTCCTCAAACGCCCACTTCATGGCCAAAAGCTCCCGATTCCCAACATCATAATTCCGCTCAGCGGGCGAAAATTTACGGGAAAAGAAGGCACAAGGCCTCATCACGGCGCAGTCAGAACTTTTCTGCGACAACACTGCCCCAGCCCCGATCTCAGAAGCGTCGACCTCAACCTGAAAAGGAAGAGTCACATCAGGCTGACGCAACACAGGGGCAGAAGAAAAACGGCGCTTAAGCTCCTGAAAGGCCTCCACAGCATCAGGGGACCAATTAGCAACATCAGCACCCTGTCTAGTCAAATCGGTCAATGGCTTAACGACATCCGAAAAACCAGAAATAAATCGACGATAAAAGTTGGCAAAGCCCAAAAATTTCTGAAGACTTTTAAGAGAAGAGGGCTGCGTCCAATCACAAATAGCTTGAACCTTGACAGGATCCATCTCAATGGAAGAGGGAGAAAAAATATATCCCAAAAAGGAAATTCTCTGAACCCCAAAAACGCACTTAGAACCCTTGACACACAGAGAATTAGACCGCAAAACCTGAAAAACCCTCTTAACTTGCCGGACATGAGAGTCCCAATCATCCGAAAAAATCAGAATATCATCCAGATACACTATCATAAATTTATCCAAAAAATCGCGGAAAATATCATGCATAAAGGACTGGAAGACTGAAGGGGCATTAGAAAGACCAAAAGGCATCACCAAATACTCAAAGTGGCCCTCGGGCGTATTAAATGCGGTTTTCCACTCATCCCCCTGCCTGATCCGCACCAAATTATACGCCCCACGGAGATCAATCTTAGAGAACCACTTGGCCCCCTTTATGCGAGCAAACAAATCAGTCAGCAACGGCAATGGGTATTGATATTTAACCGTGATTTTATTCAAAAGCCGATAATCAATACATGGTCTCAAAGAGCCGTCTTTTTTTGACACAAAGAAAAAACCGGCTCCTAAGGGAGATGACGATGGACGAATATGTCCCTTTTCCAAGGACTCCTTTATATATTCTCGCATAGCAGTATGTTCAGGCACAGACAGATTAAATAAACGACCCTTTGGGTATTTACTACCCGGAATTAAATCTATGGCACAATCGCACTCTCGGTGCGGAGGTAGTGAACCAAGCTTAGGTTCTTCAAAAACGTCACGATAATCAGACAGGAACTCAGGGATTTCAGAGGGGATAGATGATGAAATGGACACCAAAGGTACGTCCCCATGAGTCCCCTTACATCCCCAGCTCAACACAGACATAGCTCTCCAGTCAAGGACTGGGTTGTGAGACTGCAGCCATGGCAATCCTAGCACCAAATCATCATGTAGATTATACAGCACCAGAAAACGAATAGTCTCCTGGTGATCCGGATTAATACACATAGTCACTTGTGTCCAGTATTGTGGTTTATTATTAGCCAATGGGGTGGAGTCAATCCCCTTCAGAGGAATAAGAGTCTCCAAAGGCTCTAAATCATACCCACAACGATTGGCAAAGGACCAATCCATAAGACTCAAAGCGGCGCCAGAGTCGATATAGGCGTCCGTAGTAATAGATGACAAAGAGCAAATCAGGGTCACAGACAAAATAAATTTAGACTGTAAAGTGCCAATGGGAACGGATTTATCAAGCTTTTTAGTACGCTTAGAGCATGCTGATATAACATGAGTAGAATCCCCACAATAGAAACACAACCCATTTTTCCGTCTAAAATTCTGCCGCTCGCTTCTGGACAGAATTCTATCACACTGCATGTTTTCTGGCGTCTTCTCAGTGGACACCGCCAGATGGTGCACTGGTTTGCGCTCCCGCAGACGCCTATCGATCTGAATGGCCATTGTCATGGACTCATTCAGACTTGCAGGCACAGGGAACCCCACCATAACATCCTTAATGGCATCAGAAAGACCCTCTCTGAAAGTAGCCGCCAAGGCACACTCATTCCACTGAGTAAGCACAGACCATTTACGGAATCTTTGGCAGTAAATTTCAGCTTCATCTTGCCCCTGCGATAGGGACATCAAAGTTTTTTCTGCCTGAAGTTCCAAATGAGGTTCCTCATAAAGCAAGCCCAAGGCCAGAAAAAACGCATCCACATTGCGCAACGCAGGATCCCCTGGTGCCAATGCAAAAGCCCAATCTTGAGGGTCGCCGCGGAGCAAGGAAATCACAATCCCAACCTGCTGTGCAGGGTCTCCAGCAGAACGAGATTTCAGGGACAAAAATAACTTACAATTATTTCTAAAATTCTGAAAGCTAGATCTATTCCCTGAGAAGAATTCCGGCAAAGGAATTCTCGGCTCTGATACCGGAGCATGAACAACAAAATCTTGCAAACTTTGTACTTTCGTGGCGAGATTATTCAAACCTGCAGTTACACTCTGTAGATCCATTATAGACAGGTGAACATAGAGCCATTCAAAGATTAGAAGGAGAGAGAAAAAAAAGAAAGACTGCAGCATAGACAGACTGGCAAGTGATCCAATTAAGAGCACACTAACTACTAGAGAAAAAAAAAAAAAAAAAAAATTTTCAGCAGACTTCTTATTTCTCTCCTTTCTCAGCCAAGGATTTTAACCCTTTAGTGGGCCGGTCAAACTGTCATGATCTCCATGGCCAGAGAACTAGCATAAGCCTCAATAGGAACAAGCTCTTGGAAGATGTAACTATACTGACCATGAACTAAACCTACCGCATCATCTAGAAGTAGCCAGGTAGCATGTCCTACTTTTTATCCCTATATGCCCAGCGCCGGCCGGAGAACTAAATAATGCTAGCAGAGGGAAATATAAGACCTGACTCACCTCTAGAGAAATGCCCAAAAAGGAGACAGAAGCCCCCCACATATATTGGCGGTGATATGAGATGAAACAACAAACGCAGCAGGAAAATAGTTTTAGCAAATTTGAGGTCCGCTTTCTAGATAGCAGAAGACAGAAAGCATACTTTCATGGTCAGTAGAAAACCCTAACAAAACACATCCAGAAATTACTTTAGGACTCTGGCATTAACTCATAATACCAGAGTGGCAATTCCTGATCAACAAGAGCTTTCCAGACACAGTAACGAAACTGCAGCTGTGAACTGGAACCAAAATACAAAAACAAAACATGGACGAATGTCCAACTTATCTAGTAGATGTCTGGGAGCAGGAACAAGCACAGAGAGGCTTCTGATAACATTGTTGACCGGCAAGCATCTAACAGAGAAGCCAGGTTATATAGCGACACCCAGATCTAATCAGAACAGGTGAACAGGGAAGATGATGTCACAAGTTCAATTCCACCAGTAGCCACCGGGGGAGCCCAGAATCCAAATTCACAACAGATTGGCATTTCTGCTTGAGTGCCGGTCCTGTGTGTGCCATCTGTCTCAAATTATTGGGGCACAGAAAACCTAGTGTGTCATACTGGGAATTTTTATTTATTTTTTTAAATTATCCCTGAAAACAAAAAAAATAGTGGGAGATTAAGATTGGCATTTCTGCTTGAGTGCCGGTCCTGTGTGTGCCATCTGTCTCAAATTATTGGGGCACAGAAAACCTAGTGTGTCATACTGGGAATTATTATTATTATTTTTTAAATTCTCCCTGAAAACAAAAAAAAAGTGGGAGATTAAGATTCTCATTTCTGCTTGAGTGCCGGTCCTGTGTGTGCCATCTGTCTCAAATTATTGGGGCACAGAAAACCTAGTGTGTCATACTGGGAATTTTTTTTTTTTTTTTAATTCTCCCTGAAAACAAAAAAAATAGTGGGAGATTAAGGCTACTTTCACACTAGCGTCGGGCCGAGGTTTCCGACGCTAGCGTTGTCTCCACCGCACAACAGGGGCAGCGGATGCATTTTTCCAGCGCATCCGCTGCCCCATTGTGAGGTGCGGGGAAGTGCGGGGAGGTGGGGGTGGAGTTCTGGCCACGCATGCGTGGTCGGAATAAGCGGACCGTCATCAGCAAAAAACGTTACATGTAGCGTTTTTTGGTCCCGACGGTCCGCCACAACACGGCGCAACCGTCGCACGACGGTTGCGACGTGTGTCAATCCGTCGCAATACGTCGCTTAATGTAAGTCTATGGGGGAAAAACGCATCCTGCAAGCACTTTTGCAGGATGCGTTTTTTCGGCAAAACGACGCATTGTGGCGGATTGCAGTTAACGCTAGTGTGAAAGTAGCCTTAGATTGGCATTTCTGCTTGAGTGCCGGTCCTGTGTGTGCCATCTGTCTCAAATTATTGGGGCACAGAAAACCTAGTGTGTCATACTGGGATTTTTTTTTTTTTTAAATTCTCCTTGAAAACAAAAAAAATAGTGGGAGATTAAGATTGGCATTTCTGCTTGAGTGCCGGTCCTGTGTGTGCCATCTGTCTCAAATTATTGGGGCACAGAAAACCTAGTGTGTAACATTGGGCCTGATTTTCCTTTCAGTGTCAGCCACCTATAAAGGTATATATAAATCCTACAGAAGTTTGAGTTCACCTTATAAGTTGTTTTACAGTAACAAATACCGTTACTTTGGTTACGTTTTGCAAACAATGAGGAAGTCTGGTGGAAGAGGTCGTGGCCGTGGGCGGTCATTGTCAGCTGGTAATGATGGTAGTGGTGGTGGAGCATCAGGTGGTCGTGGTAAAAGCAATAGAGCACCTAAGTCTCGAGTTGTTGAGCCAGGTTCGTCGTCTGTCTCCACAAGGCCTCGAACGCTCCCTTTTCTCGGAGTCGGAAAACCGCTTTTAAAGCTGGAGCAGCAAGAACAAGTTTTGGCTTTCCTTGCTGACTCAGCCTCTAGCTCTTTTGCCTCCTCTTCTGAAAGTGCTAAATGTAAAAGCAGCGCGTCGTTAGTGGATGTTCATGGTGAGGGACATGTCGCTTCCTTGTCTTCTTCACCCAGAACAAGAGAGAAGGATGAGTCAGGCGACACAACGGGTTACTCCATGGAGCTCTTTACACATACCGTTCCTGGGTTAGACAGTGAAACAGTTAACAGGCCATGCCCATTAGAAGATGAATCGGACATGGAGTGCACAAATGCAGAGCCTCAGCCAGATTACTATGCTGTTCCTTTGACTCAGAGCAGAACATTACCCTCGCAGTGTACTGAGCCAGAATCAAACCCAGCTGAGACTATGGTGCCCCGTCACGACCGCTATACCACCGGCTTACACGGTGACGCAGACGAAGTTGCACACGAGATAGAAGAGGAGGTCATAGATGACCCAGTTGCTGACCCCGATTGGCAGCCATTGGTGGAACAGGGTGCAGGTGGCAGTAGTTCTGAAGCGGAGAAGGAGGAGCCGCAGCAGGCATCAACATCACAACAGGTTCCATCTGCCGGGCCCGTATCTGGCCAAAAACGCGTGGCAAAACCAAAACCAGTTGGAGGACAGCGTGGCCATCCGGTTAAAGCAGCTCAGTCTGCAATGCCTGAAAAGGTATCCGATAGTAGAAAGAGTGCAGTCTGGCATTTTTTTAAACAACATCCAAATGATCAGCGCAAAGTCATCTGTCAAAAATGTTCAACTACCTTAAGCAGAGGTCAGGATCTTAAAAGTCTAAATACAAGTTGCATGCATAGACATTTAACCACCATGCATTTGCAAGCCTGGACTAACTACCAAACGTCCCTAAAGGTTGCAGCACCCTCGGCCAATGAAGCTAGTCAGCAATGCTACATCCCTTCCCTCACTGTAAGCCCACCATTTCCCGCACCACCTGCAGTATCTGTGCAGCTTTCGTCGCCAGGCCAAAGCAGTCAGGGAATCACCAGATTCCTAGTAGGAAACACTGCATGTAGGGCACCGGCAAGAATACCATCTCCAACCCTCTCTCAGTCTGCCATGTCCACCGGCACCACCGCTAGTTCCACGATCTCCAGCTCTCCAGTCCAGCTCACCCTACATGAGACTCTTGTTAGAAAAAGGAAGTACTCATCCTCGCATCCGCGTACACAGGGTTTGAACACCCACATTGCTAGACTAATCTCATTAGAGATGATGCCCAACCGGTTAGTTGAAAGCGAAGCTTTCAAAGCGCTGATGGATTACGCTGTACCACGCTACGAGCTACCCAGTCGACACTTCTTTTTGAGAAAAGCCATCCCAGCCCTCCACCACCATGTTAAAGAGCGCATCGTCCATGCACTCAGGCAATCTGTGACTACAAAGGTGCACCTGACAACAGATGCATGGACCAGTAGGCATGGCCAGGGACGTTACGTGTCCATCACGGCACACTGGGTGAATGTGGTGGATGCAGGGTCCACAGGGGACAGCAATATTGGGACAGTTCTGCCTAGCCCACGGTCTAGGAAACAGTTGGCTGTAGGCGTTGGCCCCCCCCTCCTCCTCGTCCTCCTGCAGAAGCGAGAGCTCATCCACAGACCGCAGTCGCACAACCACTCCATCCGCAGCTGCCACTGTGGCACACCATGTGTCCCATTATGGGACAGCTAGTGGCAAGCGTCAGCAGGCTGTATTGGCTATGAAGTGTTTGGGCGACAACAGACACACCGCGGAAGTTCTGTCCGAGTTCTTGCAGAAAGAAACTCAGTCATGGCTGGGCACTGTACATCTTGAGGCAGGCAAGGTAGTGAGTGATAACGGAAGGAATTTCATGGCTGCCATAGCCCTTTCCCAACTGAAACACATTCCTTGCCTGGCTCACACCTTAAACCTGGTGGTGCAGTGCTTCCTGAAAAGTTATCCGGGGTTACTCGACCTGCTCCTCAAAGTGTGCAGACTTTGCTCACATATCCGCCGTTTGCCCGTACACTCCAGCCGTATGGAGAACTATCAGCGGTCTTTGAACCTTCCCCAGCATCGCTTAATCATCGATGTTGCAACAAGGTGGAACTCAACTCTGCACATGCTTCAGAGACTGTGCGAACAGAGGCGTGCTGGTATGTATTTGTGGGAGGATACACATACATGGGCAGGCAGTTGGATGGCAGACATGGAGTTGTCAGGTGTGCAGTGGTCGAAGGTACAAGACCTGTGTCAAGTCCTTCAGTGTTTTGAGGAATGCACACAGCTGGTTAGTGCAGACAACGCCATAAAAAGCATGAGCATCCCCCTAATGCGTCTGCTGATGCAAAGTTTGACGTACATAAAGGAGCAGGCATTTGCAGCCGAGGAAGAGGAAAGCCTTGATGACAGTCAGCCATTGTCTGGTCAGGGCAGTCTACAGGACGAGGTAGCAGGCGAAGAGGAGGAGTCACTTGACCGCAACGCAACCAATCACAGGCCGCGACGTCATCTAAGGACTTTCAAGCGCTTGAAAGACCTTAGATGATGTCACGGCTTGTGATTGGTCGCGTTGCGGTCACTTGACTGCTCCGCGACCAATCACAGGCCGCGACGTCATCTAAGGACTTTCAAGCGCTCATTCTTATGAACGGAAGCTGGCGGTTACAACCAGGGTGCGTCAGAGGGTGAGTATATCAATATTTTTTATTTTTATTCTTTATTTTACACATTAATATGGATCCCAGGGCCTGAAGGGGAGTGTCCTCTCCTTCAGACCCTGGGAACCATCAGGATACCTTCCGATACTTGGTGTCCCATTGACTTGTATTGGTATCGGGTATCGGTATCGGCGATATCCGATACTTTTCGGGTATCGGCCAATACTATCCGATACCGATACTTTCAAGTATCGGACGGTATCGCTCAACACTACCAATGACACAAGCAATTGTGTCTGGACATAGTGAATGGTTCCTGCACCCTGATTTGCTAGCCGCAATGTGCACACATAAAGTTAGAAAAAAAATCATTTACAAGCATGCCGCTCCTCTGAGCTTTTTACACCCCCTACCCTCATCAAACACATGCCCCATGCTCTTTATACACCACCAGTATCCTAGCAAAAGTGATCACGACTCCGAATGTGCTATTTCCGTGCCAAAATTTTTGTTTGGCGATCATTTTTTTAACATATTCGCTCTTCTCTAGTGATTTGGAGATATGAGACAAAAGTTAGATTAGGCTCTGATGGGTTCAAACTGGTCTAGAAGAAACAAGGGAAAAAGGGGCTAATGGATCGAGAAACTGAATTAATTGTCAAGTTCGGTAGAAGAAGCCTAATGATATTGTTGTTTCACAGTCAAAGATGTTGGATACTTGACAAGGATAGTGGTCTTAATGCTGAGGCAAATGTGAGTATGCTGCAAGATGAGTTACTTCTCACACTCAAGTGCTATGGGTTTGAAAAGGACAACATAGTGTTCAAGCAGTACATTGACTCAAATCATACCTTGAGATTGGCAAAACAAATGGTTCAATGATGATAAACTTGAGGTGCTGGATTGAACTCCTCAGTCTCCAGACCGCGACCCAATCAACCACTTGTTGGTAGAGTTGAAGAAAAACTATATAAATTCCCAAGTAAGTAGACCAGTATGCACCAACTTTGGGAATGTGTAGTAGAGACCTGGAATCAGCTTTCTGTTGAGACATGCTAGAATCTGATCAAGAGTATGCCAAGAAGGATTCAGGCAGTGTTGAAAGCCAAAGGTGAATTTACAAAATACTGACAAAATAATACAAATTAAAATTTAGATTTCAGCAAAACAGTAACAATGCAGTGACATGACAAGAATTTGCATAACTAATAATATGCAATATAGTTGCTTGCCAAACTTATGTATGAGATAGCCAAGATGATTGTCTATAAAATGATGGCAGTCTCACTCTTGAAGCAGTAGTGGATGGTGAGATATTGAGCATGAAATTCAAAAGTTCAAAACATTAATACTCTTTTGCTCATCAATGTAAAACCTTTGCAGAGTTGTCTCTCCCACAACCACATCAGGTGAGTAGTACCTCCTTTTGCTTAACGCAGAAATTTGGATTACAAACTATTGAAATTTTATTGTCCCCCAGCTATTTCTTAAAAACACAATTTTGGGGTTTTGGCCCCATTACAATATCCCCATATTTGGTTTTATAGCACAAATTTGAAATACCCTGTGTGACACTTTCACTCTTTGAACATCTTAGTATTACAAGGTAATTCTTTCACTGAAACAGCAAGGATAATGTAGACAACGTAGGAAACAGAAGCAAAAGTCCAGTCTCCATTCCTGGACCACAGGAAAAAAGGAGGCAACCTCACTAAATTGAAATAGTCTCTGTGTTAATTAGGAGAACATATATTTTGATGCACCATAATATTAACTTAAATATAACTTTTATTAACAAATCAGGATTGTGTTAATGTCTGTAGACTATACTTGTAGTAATGAGATCCTTATTGAAGATGCTACTGTTGTCATTTTTATTTAATACAGGAATTTTTTCAGTGTCCAATATTTTTCAATGACTATATCGGTTTTGTTCTTTGTAGGTCAACTACAAATCAGATTCAGAATTTTTATCTACATATTGTACTCACCAATAGGTAAATGGAAAAATAAGAGAACTAAGCTTTTAACACAGATGGCAAAACCATAGTCAAACTGTATGAGAGGAAGGAAATTCCATTGAGAACAATGACTGACAAATAGTAATGATGAAAAACAGTGTCTCTGTTAGGAAGTGTGACAGGGTAACCATTTCACAAGCCAAGTATCGGGTAATGTTTATCTAGGTTATGATGAATGAAAAATGAAAAAACCCAACCAGCAGAAACTCCAAAACTCATATTTTTCTCCGAAAGGGTACATTTTATTAATACTTCTTTTATTGGTGAAAATTTAAATATGTTGTGAATTATAGTACAAGTGCTGGACTGCAATCGCCAATACCAACATCTACTAACTCCTACCTCCTTTTCTCATCACTTTGGAAAATTTGCCAAAGTGGTCACAATCAGTGATGAGCGAACGTACTCGCCACTACTCGTTACTCGTACGAGTATCAGTGTACTCGCCGAACACCAAGCATTTCCGGAATTATTCGGCGATAACTGGTGTCTCCACCCAGCATTTTTGGCGGACTTTAGAGACCCAATCATGCTGCAGAGATTGTCAGCCAGGCCATGAAATGCCGCAGCCATCTTTGTTGTGGTCGTGCAGTGATTGGCTTGGCCACACAGCATCATCTCGAGTATAAGAGATCTGGCGCCGCCCTGCTCGCCGCATTCTGCTCTGGATTCAGCGAGAGTAGGGAGAGCTGCTGCCGAGATATATATATCTAGTAACTATATATAGTTAGTGTAGGTCTGCAACTGTTAAATCCACAACTCCTGAGAAACCAAGATTAATTTTTAGGGCTAATTTGTGGGTCCCGATATTGTAGCGCTAGGTATGCAGGGAACAGCATATCCACATCAGTGCAAGACCTGCAGGCACTGTATGTGCATACATTGCTCCCATTGCATCCCTCCCAAAGCTCCATAACTGTGTGCTGCTGCTGCAGCTTCTTTACTATATACCTGTCATGATTGGACTGGAGAGTAAACTGGGACCAGGGGAAACTTTCCTGGCCCTAGCTCTAGGGGGCACCCTAACTCGCCCTGTTCCCTGGGATACCTCAGATGGCGAGGATGCCGGGGCCTCCGCCCTTGCCCTGTCTCCTGACTGCCGCCCTGCATCTGTCCCCCTCCCCACCCGGGGAAGAGAGGCGCTACCGTGTACAACAGTACACCAACCCGACAAACAGGGGAACGAAGACAAGGGTAAAAAGAAAACTCCACTCACACAAAATATGCTCTCACAAATAACAGAGGTATCCACCAGGGTGTGAAGGACGGGGCGAGTAAATAAGGCAGGTAAGGATGAGGAATTTTCCAAGCGTACAAACCATACAACTGTCGCACAATAAATTCTTCCAGCT
Source organism: Ranitomeya variabilis (assembly GCF_051348905.1). NCBI lineage: Eukaryota > Metazoa > Chordata > Amphibia > Anura > Dendrobatidae > Ranitomeya > Ranitomeya variabilis. The sequence continues at coordinate 82,478,822 of NC_135238.1, forward strand.
CTCCAAACACCAGCTCCTCACTACTCCAGGTCTATCTAGCAAGTGCTATTTCAGACAAAGATCTGACCAGAAGGCCTAGCTTTTATAGGAGAGAGGAGTGGCTAACCGAGCACATCTGAAAGCAGGAATTTCCACATAGCCTATTAACCCCTGACCTGCTGAAAGAAAACAAAACACTTTTAATACACAGGAGAAGCGCTTCTTCTCAGAGATAAAGCAGAAGCCATCAGACGCCGTGGTCTTCTGGTACTGCTCTGTCGTGGTACCTCCGTGACAGTACCCCCCCTTCTATGAGGGACCTCCGGAACCTCAGGACCTGGTTTACCTGGGTGAGCCGTATGAAATCCCCGAACCAGTCTGGTCGCATGAACGTCGGAAGCTGGAACCCGCATCCTCTCCTCAGGACCGTACCCCTTCCAATGCACCATGTATTGAAGTGACCGACGAACAAGATGAGAATCTAAGACCTTTGCTATCTGGAACTCCAGATTACCATCGACAATGACAGGAGAAGGTGGCGGAGGTGAAGATCCTGCAGATGCCATGTACTTCTTGAGAAGAGAACGGTGAAACACATTGTGGATTTTAAATGTAGGTGGCAGAGCAAGGTGGAATGCTACCGGATTAATGACAGCTAGGATCTTATAGGGACCAATAAACTTGGGACCCAATTTCCAAGATGGAACCTTTAGTTTAATGTTCCTTGAGGACAGCCACACCAAGTCACCAACACTCAGGTCCGGACCCACCAAACGTCTCCGATCAGCAACACTCTTATATTTGAAGCCCATTTTTTGCAAATTATTAATCATCCCATGCCAAATCGTAGAAATAGAAGAAGAGAACTGTTCCTCCTCCGGTAAACCAGAAGGGCGATCACCATTGAACGAACTAAACTGCGGATGAAACCCATATGCCAGAAAAAATGGGGACTTACCAGTTGATTCCTGACAGCGATTATTAACTGCAAATTCAGCCAAAGGTAAGTAGGTCACCCAGTCCTCCTGATTCTCAGATACAAAACATCTAAGATATGTCTCTAAATTCTGATTAACCCATTCAGTCTGCCCGTTAGACTGTGGGTAAAACGCTGAAGAAAAAGACAAATGGATCCCCAGACGGGTGCAAAACGCCCTCCAGAATTTGGAAATAAACTGCACCCCCCGATCAGAAACAATATCTGTAGGAATCCCATGCAGTCTTATTATTTCCCTGATGAAGATTTGCGCCAGAGTTTTGGCATTAGGCAATGCTGGCAAAGCAATAAAATGAGACATTTTACTAAACCTGTCCACAACCACCAGGATTACAGTGTTCCCTGCAGACACAGGTAGGTCCGTAGAGAGCCCCTGACGGATGAGTATGTGAAGTCTTTGGTGGCACCTGGCCACCAAAAACGCCAAGTAAGTAGATCCGCGGTAGCCTTAATCCCTGGATGTCCAGCCAGCACCGTATCATGATGTTCACTGAGGATTCTAAGACGGAGATTGACTGGTACAAACAGTTTACCAAGAGGACAGGTAGCAGGGGTATCCCCCTGAGCATCCGCCACTAGTGTTGAGCATTCCGATACCGCAAGTATCGGGTATTGGACGATATTTGCGGTATCGGAATTCCGATACCGAGTTCCGATATTTTTGTGATATCGGAAATCGGAATCGGAAGTTCCCAGTGTATGGTTCCCAGGGTCTGGAGGAGAGGAGACTCTCCTTCAGGCCCTGGGATCCATATTCATGTAAAAAATAAAGAATAAAAATAAAAAATATGGATATACTCACCCCTCCGGCGGAGCCTGGACCTTAGCGGTGTAACCGGCAGCCTCCGTTCCTAAGAATGCAGTGAGTTTAGGACCTGCGATGACATCACGGCTTGTGATTGGTCGCGTGAGCGGTCACATGAGCGGTCACGCAACCAATCACAAGCCGCAACGTCATCGAAGGTCCTTCACTGTGCATTCTTAGGAACGGAGGCAGACGCTTGGACCGGTGAGAGCCAGGGGCCGTCCGAGGGGTGAGTATATCAATATTTTTTATTTTTATTCTTTATTTTTTACATGAATATGGATCTCAGGGCCTGAAGGAGAGTTTCCTCTCCTTCAGCCCCTGGGAACCATTCCGATATTTTGTGTCTCATTGATATGCATTGGTATCGGTATCGGCGATATCCGATACTTTTTGGGTATCGGCCGATCCAATCCGATACCGATACCTTTGCATATCGGAAGGTATTGCTCAACACTATCTGCCACCTCTCTTTGAAGATTGGAGCATATGGACGCCATCACTACCCCTTTTTGTAGTATAGGTACCGGTTTGCACTTATCGCCTCCCCCAGGAAAGCAATGGGACAAAGCATCTGCCTTAACATTTTTGCTTCCGGGCCTAAAAGTAACAAAAAAGTTAAATCTGGTAAAGAACAAAGCCCATCTTGCCTGACGAGGTGTAAGACGTTTTGCCGACTCCAAGTAAACCAGATTCTTATGGTCAGTGATCACCATCACAGGGTGAACCGCTCCTTCCAAGAAATGACGCCACTCCTCAAATGCCCATTTGATAGCTAAGAGTTCCCTATTACCAATATCATAGTTTCTCTCAGCAGGAGACAGTTTTTTAGAAAAGTAAGCGCATGGTTGCCATTTACCAGGAGACGCACCTTGCGATAATACAGCCCCCACTCCCACCTCGGATGCATCCACCTCCACAATGAATGGCTGAGTGACATCAGGCTGAATAAGAATCGGTGCAGAAGCAAAACACCCTTTCAAAGTGTCAAATGCCTCCCTGGCAGGACTGGACCACTTGGAGAAGTCCGTCCCTTTATAGTCATATCAGTGAGTGGTTTAGCTACTACTGAAAAGTTCTTTATGAATTTACGGTAGTAATTGGCAAAACCCAAAAACCTTTGTAAGGCCTTCAAATCTTCAGGACGGTCCCTTTCCAATACTGCCCGGACTTTCACCGGATCCATGTGAAAATCGGTGGCAGATAATACATATCCAAGGAAAGGGATCTCCTCAACCGAGAACATGTACTTTTCAGGTTTGACATACAATTTATTGTAACGAAGTATCTGCAGGACTTGTCTGACATGTTGCTGGTGTGACTCAAGGTCAGGTGAGTACACAAGAATGTCATCCAGGTAGATAACAACAAACCAGCCTACAAGGTGACTAAAGATGTCATTAATAAAGTGCTGGAAGATGGTGGGCGCGTTCGTCAACCCAAAAGGCATCACTAGATTCTCGTAGTGTCCTTCTGGCGTATTGAACGCAGTCTTCCACTCATCACCCTTGTTAATGCGGATGAGATTGTATGCCCCCCTGAGGTCCATCTTAGAGAACCATTTTGCCCCAACAATTTGATTAAAAAGGTCAGGTATAAGAGGTAGTGGATACAGATCACGGATTGTGATAGCATTAAGTTCCCGGAAATCCAGGCAAGGACGTAACCCGCCATCCTTCTTCTTTACGAAAAAGAACCCCGCAGCAAGGGGAGAAGAGGAAGGTCGGATATGGCCCTTAGCCAGACTTTCTGTAATATAGTCCTTCATGGCCTGCCTTTCTGGACCTGAGATGTTATAGAGTGTACTTTTGGGCAGCTTGGCACCAGGAACAAGATTGATGGCACAATCATAAGGACGATGTGGGGAAGCTCTTGGCTCCCCTGCTCAGAAAACACATCCACAAAGTCTGACAGGTAATGGGGCACAGATTGGGTATCCACCCTTGCCAACAGGGTACCCAAACAGTGTCCTTGACAGTATGTACTCCACTTTACTACTTCCTGTGTCTGCCAATCAATTACTGGATTGTGCAGAGCGAGCCAAGGAAGTCCCAGTACCACAGGTGAGGGCAGGCCCTCAAGCACATAACATTTTAACACCTCAGAGTGTATGGCCCCTACCTGTAGCAATAAGTCAGGGACTACCTGCGTGAAGTGCCCCTGTCTTAAAGGACCGGAATCGATAACTGTAATGGGTATAGGTCTGGACAAGGTTTGTGAGACAAGGCCTTGGTCCCAGACGAACCCTGCGTCGACCAAATTAAACCCCACCCCACTGTCCAAGAAGGCGGACACGTCAACCTTATTTTCACCCACATATAGCAGGAAGGAACAAAAAAGTCTTTCCCACAGAGGTTATGAGTATACCCGAGTTGCCTACCTCCCCGCAACCCAGGCTTTCTAGTTTTCCGGCGGTTGTTTAAACAAGTGATGGGTAAGACATGTGCCCACAAAATGACCTTTCTTGCCACAACAAAAGCACTCTCCCCCTTACGCCGAATTAATGCAAGTTTGCTAGGTTGGGACGCTGCACCCACTTGCTTGGGTTCCACAGTAGAATCAGTACTGGTCACACTCAAACTTGGACCTCCTGCCCCCAGAGGTGTCTCCTTATGCCTCTGGCAAAGACGGCGATCAACCTGGATCGCCAGAGACATGGCTGCCTCAAGGGAATCCGGAGTCTCATAGAGAGCTAAAGCATCCCTTACTCTTTTGGAGAGACCCTCGCAGAACTGACTACAGAGGGCCAGGTCATTCCACCTAGTGTCAGTGGCCCACCGCCAGAACTCGGAGCAGTATTCCTCCGCTAGACGGTTTCCTTGCTCAAGTTGGCGCAGAGACGACTCAGCCAAGGAGACACAATCAGGGTCATCATACACTAAGCCCAAAGCCTGGAAGAAGACTCTACTGACTGAAGTGACTGTGAGTCAGATGGAAGAGAAAATGCCCATGCTTGCGGGTCTCCCTGTAGGAGCGAGATAACAATCCCCACCCGTTGCTCCTCCATACCAGAGGATACCGGACGCAGCCGGAAATAAAACACAACAAACTTGTTCCGCCCTCCGGAGAACCTGTCTGGCAGCGTGACCTTGGGCTCCACAATTGTTTGTTTGGAAAGTGAGATCCCTACACCAGGCGTAACAGAGTGCTGTGAAACCACCGTACTTAAATCCGCCACCTCCAGACTGAGCTGCTGCAACTGCCCTGTCAGCGCTGTAATAGGATCCATAATGGATCAAAAAATGCTTTTGGGTCTGAAATAATGTCATGATTGGACTGGCGAGTAAACTGGGACCAGTGGAACCTTTCCTGGCCCTAGCTCTAGGGGGCACCCTAACTCGCCCTGTTTCCCCGGATACCTCAGATGGCAAGGATGCTGGGGCCTCCATCCTTGCCCTGTCTCCTGACTGCTGCCCTGCATCTGTCCCCCTCCCCACCCAGGGAAGAGAGGTGCTACCGTGTACACCAACCCGACAAACAGGGGAACGAAGACAAGGGTAAAAAGAAAACTCCACTCACACAAAATATGCTCTCACAAATAACAGAGGTATCCACCAGGGTGTGAAGGACGGGGAGAGAAAATAAGGCAGGTGAGGATGAGGAATTTTCCAAGCGTACAAACCAAACAACTGTCGCACAATAAATTCTTCCAGCTCTCCAAACACCAGCTCCTCACTACTCCAGGTCTATCTAGCAAGTGCTATTTCAGACAAAGATCTGACCAGAAGGCCTAGCTTTTATAGGAGAGAGGAGTGGCTAACTGAGCACAGCTGAAAGCAGGAATTTCCACATAGCCAATTAACCCCTGTCCTGCTGAAAGAAAACAAAACACTTTTAATACACAGGAGAAGTGCTTCTTCTCAGAGATGAAGCAGAAGCCATCAGACGCCGTGTTCTTCTGGTACTGCTCTGTCGCGGTAACTCTGTGACAATACCTAGTTGCATTTTTTTTCCCAAAAATTCACCCCACAAAAAAAAAAAATACAGTGTGTTTCGTCAGACTGAGGCCTGTTTAAAAAATCATAGTTTGTCAGGCATACGTAGCATAGATGTGTGTGATAGCCTTGTGCCACTTTTTTTTTGTGTGTTTTAAATTCACCAAACAAGGCCTCATATATCTGCGTGCTCCAAGTTTGGGCATTTTAGGCCCTTTTGACACTGTTTTTGCTGTCTGTTACTCTACTTATAAATAGAACTATTTTGCATTTTACAAAAACCAGGCCACACATTTGGCAGTGTTGTATTTCCGTGAAAGGCCTCATATATCTGTGTGCTCCAAGTTTGGGCATTGTAGGCCGGTTTACCACTTTTTTTCCTGTCTGTTACTCACCTTATATACAGTACTATTTTGCATTAAACTAAAAATACAGGCCACATATTTGGCAGTGTGGTATTTCCGTGACAGGCCTCATATATCTGCGTGCTCCAAGTTTGGCCACTGTAGGTCGGATTACCACTTTTTTTGCTGTCTGTTACTCTAATTATATACAGCACTATTTTGCATTAAAAAAACAGGCCACATATTTGGCAGTGTGGTATTTCCGTGACCGGCCTCATATATCTGCGTGCTCCAAGTTTGGGCATTGTAGGCCGGTTTCCCACTTTTTTTCCTGTCTGTTACTCTAGTTACAGTATATACAGCACTATTTTGCATAAATTAAATTCACAAAAAAGCCCCCCAAAATAGAATACAGTCTGGTATGTCAGGCTGAGGCCTGCCTGGTGTCTGTGTTTGATACGGATACGGATTAGATATTATTTTGCTCCTAATGAATACATTTGTGTTGAGCTTTTGAAATAGTGCAGTAGTCCATTTAAAATGGGCAAGGCATGGGGCAAGTGATGGGGAAGTGGACATGATGCTGATGGTGCATGCAGAGGACGAGGCCGTGGCCAAGGTGAAAGTGGGCAACAACAAAGAAACGCATCTTCTCGCTCGACCTTCCTGTCCCAGTTTCTAGGGGACCGCAGCACACCACTATTGAAGCCAGAGCAGTGTGAAACAGTTGTTGGTTGGATAGCGGACAATGCTTTCAGTCGCTTAGCCACCACCACCACCAAACACCATGTCTTCCACACGGTCAAGTCTGAGTAGCCGTGAGTGTGGCCTGGATATTCTTCACCCTAATCCTCCTTCCTCCCACCATGCTGAGTGCCCTGAGACAACTGATCCCACACATGGACATTCTGAAGAGCTGTTTAGTTTTCCATTTCAAGATTGTGGACTCTCGGCAGGTCAACTTTAAGTGGTGACAGCTGAGATCGCATGTAGAGATGCCCAAAGCTTTGAAAAGCCCCGGTCACACAAAGGCGATGGTGGGAAAGTGTCAGAAGAGGTGGATGATGATGAGACACAATTGCCAGAAAGTCAGGAGGAGCAGGGTGCGGATGTGGAAGACGAGGTGGTGGATGACTATGTGACTGACCCAACCTGGCAGGAAGACATGCAGAGCGAGGGCAGCAGCACACATGGAGAAGGAGGCATATCAGCCCAGCAGGCAGTAAGAAGCAGTGTGGTAGCCACAGACAGAAGGCGTGCATCCTTTCCCCGTAACACCAATATGAGGGAAGTTGCCATTCCAACTGTTAGATCCTCCCGAGTCTGGTTATTTTTTAAAGACTCTGTCGATAACCCCAAACAGGCAATTTGCAGCACCTGCCATGCTCGCATCAGCAGGGGTAGCAAAACAACCAGCCTGACCACAACCAGCATGATCAGGCACACGGCAAAAAAGCACACAACTTTCTTGGCCGAACCCCAAGTTCCAGGACCACTGTCTGCAGGTGACACCACTGCTTCTTCCACTGTTTTGTGTAGAAGCCAATTCCCAGTACACCGTGCATGTGAAGATGCCTCTAGCCCTGCACCTGTTGTTGCCCACAGTCAAGCAGCACCACCCGTCAAGCCCGTCCACATCCTTGCCCCAGCACAGCCTTCAGTTGTCTATACCTCAGTCTTTGGAATGCAAGTGGAAATACCCAGCCAACGCCCCACAGGCCACAGTCCTAAATTCTAACATTTCTCTTCTGCTTGCACTCGAAATGTTGCCTTTTAGGCTAGTTGAGACGGAAGCTTTCCGCAACCTGATGGTGGCGGCCATCCCAAGGTACTCGGTCCCCAGTCGCCACTATTTCTCCCAGTGTGCTGAACCGGAATTACACCAGCATGTGTCCCACAATATTACCGTGCCCTCAGCAATGCTGTTACAGGGAAAGTCCACCTAACTACGGACACGTGGACAAATGCTTGGGTCAGGGACGGTACATCTCACTGATGGCACACTGGGTTAACATAGTGGAAGCCAGGACCCAGTCGGACCTTGGGATGGAACACATCCTCCCCACGCTGAGGATTGCTTGCCCTACGTCAATCAGGGTTGCCCCCACAGTCGAGAGCTTCTGCACCTCCTACTCCTCTTCATCTTCCATCTCTGAAATCAACACATCAGTAGTGTTGAGCATTCCGATACCGCAAGTATCGGGTATCGGCCGATATTTGCTGTATCGGAATTCCGATACCGAGATCCGATACTTTTGTGGTATCGGGTATCGGTATCGAAACAACATTAATGTGTAAAATAAAGAATTAAAATAAAAAATATTGCTATACTCACCTCTCCGACGCAGCCTGCACCTTACCGAGGGAACCGGCAGCATTGTTTGCTTAAAATTCGCGCTTTAACTTCCTTACTTGAAGTCCCGGCTTGTGATTGGTCGCGCGCCGCCCATGTGACCGCGACGCGACCAATCACAGCAAGCCGTGACGTAATTTTAGGTCCTTCAGGATTTTAAAATTACGTTCCGGCGTTGTGATTGGTTGCGTCGTGGTCACATGGGCGACGCGACCAATCACAAGCCGTGACGTCACGGGAGGCTGGACACGCACGCATTTTAAAATGCGCGCGTCTCCTGCCTCCCGTGACGTCACGGGTTGTGATTGGTCGCGTCGCCCATGTGACCGCGACGCAACCAATCACAACGCCGGAACGTAATTTTAAAATCCTGAAGGACCTAAAATTACGTCACGGCTTGCTGTGATTGGTCGCGTCGCGGTCACATGGGCGGCGCGCGACCAATCACAAGCCGGGACTTCAAGTAAGGAAGTTAAAGCGCGAATTTTAAGCAAACAACGCTGCCGGTTCCCTCGCTGAAGTCCAGGCTGCGTCGGAGAGGTGAGTATAGCAATATTTTTTATTTTAATTCTTTATTTTACACATTAATATGGTTCCCAGGGCCTGAAGGAGAGTTTCCTCTCCTTCAGACCCTGGGAACCATCAGGAATACCGTCCGATACATGAGTCCCATTGACTTGTATTGGTATCGGGTATCGGTATCGGATTAGATCCGATACTTTGCCGGTATCGGCCGATACTTTCCGATACCGATACGTTCAAGTATCGGACGGTATCGCTCAACACTACACATCAGTCAGAAGCTGGAAGCACTGCAGCACTGCCTCAGCCAAGCAGCAACAGGTGGTGCTGAAGCTAATCTGCATAGGTGACAAACCGCACAATGCAGAAGAGTTGTGGACAGTGCTGAAAGAGCAGTCAGATATTTGGATGACACCACTGAACCTGCAGCCAGGCATGGTCGTGTGTGACAATGGACATAACTTGGTGGCGGCTATGAGGAAATGTGAGCTCACACCTACCTTGCTTGGCCCATGTGCTTAACCTCATGGTTCAACGTTTTCTGAAAAGCTACCCGGAGCTGCCAGATCTGCTAGTGAAAGTACACTGTCTGTCTGCTCATTTTAGAAAGCGTTTGCAGCTTCCAGCTCACTGACTGGTGTGTGATGTCCCCACGCGCTGGAACTCTACGCTGCATATGTTGGAAAGTATTTGTGAGCAGAAGAGGGCAGTTGTTGGCTACCAACATCAACAAGGCCGTCAATATTCAGTTCAGACTCCACACATAAGACCTCAGGAGTGGACATGGATGTCAGACATATATACCATCCTCCAAAACTTTGGGGACTGCACCATGATGGTGAGCGGCGATGATGCCATAATTATCGTCACCATCCCACTTCTCAACATTCTGAAAACCTCTCTGCTCACAATAAAAGAGGATGCATTGCAGGCAGAGCATGACGACATGGAGCAAGGAACCATACAGGGGTATTACACTCAGACCAGCCTCACGTCTTCTTAATGTGGATTGGTAGGCAATGAGGAGGAGGAAGAACAGGAGCTACTTTCATGCGCTATAGATGGTACTACAAGCACAGCTGTCATACCATCTGTTCAGCGTGGATTGCCTGAGGATAGGGAGGAGAAGGATGAGGATGATGATGAGGAGGACAGCATTGTCAGTCATCCTGTTGGTGAGGACACGGAAGTCTTGCCTGTTTGCAGTCTGGCATGCATGGCTGACTTTATGTTGTGCTGCGTTTAACATGACCATCGCATTATAAAAATTTTGGGTGACACTCATTACTGGGTGGTGACACTTCTAGTCCCACACTACAAGGAGAACTTTCAATCTCTTCTGCCAGAGGCAGAGAGGTGTACTAAAATGTTGCAATACCAGAGGGCCCTTGTAGCGGAATTAATTCCCATGTGAGAACGCTGGCAGCAGACGTCAGAGTTTGTTGTACAACCAAGGAGTCCAAGCGAGAGAGACAGAAGTACAATCCAGCTCAGGCAGGGGAACAATGGCAAAGTTCTGGGACAGTCTTCTCAGACCCTCCCATCGTGATGGCACAGAGGCAAGGGTGCTGTCACAAGTAGTGCAATGTTTGTGAAGATGGTGAGGGAGTACCTTGCAAATCGTATAAATGTCCTCCGTGATTCCTCTGTGCCTTTTAATTATTGGGTATTCAAGCTGGACACGTGGCATGAACTGGCTGTCTATGCCTTGGAGATCCTGGCCTGCCCTGCTGCTATCATTCTGTCAGAGTGGGTTTTTACTGCCGCTGGTGGAATTATAACAGATAAGCGCATCCGTCTGTCAATTAAAAATGCTGACAGACTGACTCTTATAAAAATGAACAAGGGCTGGATTGGAAAAAACTTCTGTACACCACCAAGTGAAAGCAGTGAAACATAACCTCAAATACATTCTCTCTTTTGGGGAGGTGAATTCTCATGCACCTCTTCACAACCACACATGGGTATACACTTCCAGATTTGTTCTGTTTGTTGTTATGCTCCTCCTTTTCCTCATTGTCATCATCCAGAACCACTAGATGACCAGGGTGAACGTGCTCTGTAAAGTGAATTTTGGGCACAGGGGCTGTGATGGCAATATTTTATTTTGTAAAAAAAGGACCCCACATTGGGGAATTGGGCATGACATTACATTGGGCCTACTTCTTAACTCTGTCTCCTGCAATGTGTCCTTTAACTGACACTCGATGACCAGGGTGAACGTGCTCTGTACGGTGAATTTTGGGCATGGGGGCTGTGATGGCAATATTTTATTTTGTAAAAAAAGGACCCCACATTGGGGAATTGGGCATGACATTACATTGGGCCTACTTCATAACTCTGTCTCCTGCAATGTGTCCTTTAACTGACACTCGATGACCAGGGTGAACGTGCTCTGTACGGTGAATTTTGGGCATTGGGGCTGTGATGGCACTATTTTTTTTAATAAAGAAGGACCCCACTTTGGGGTATTGGGCATGACATTACATTGGTCCTACTTCTGAACTCTGTCTCCTGCAATGTCTCTTTTTTAACTGCCACTAGATCACCAGGGTGAACGTGGTATGTACTGTTATAGGCCGGTGAAGTTTGGGCAAGGGGGCTGCGATGGCACTAGTCCATTTTTAAAAAAGCTATCCCCATTGGGGAATTGTTTGGCAGCTCGTGCACTGCATTACAAATCTCAGAGACCCACACCACTACATTGGGTCTGCTTCTTAACTCTGTCTCCTGCAATGTCTCTTCTTTAACTGCCACTAGATCACAAGGGTGAACGTGCTTTGTACTGTTATAGGCTGGTGAAGTTTGGGCAAGGGGGGCTGTGATGGCAATAGTATATTTTTAAAAAGGTACCCCCCATTAGTGAAACCACATCTTTGTTGGCAAAGACTTCATAACATTTGTGTACCTTAAAGATCTCCCTTAAAAAGCTCCTTTTTGTGTTGCTTGGTTGCTCACATTGGACACAATGCACTTCAAATAAATTTGATAAAGCAATGCTGTTAGTTTGGCTCAGCAGTTCATGAAAAATATTTCTTTGTCCACTATATTACTTTCTCTCCTTGAGAGCCACAACTTTGGCTGCTTCAAATGTACAAATGGAGAATATACCAATGTCGATTTGGAATCCAGATTAAAATACTGTATACCGAATGCATTCAGACAATCACATAGCTGCATTTCTTGTAAAACATTTACAGATGTGAAAGACAATGCTCATAGTGACACAATCTTGAGGAATGTTTGTTTATTCACTTCACAAACAGTTCTAAGCCTCTATATGTTTGCTGTTTGTCATTGTAAAACATGAAGGTTTACTGAAACTATGCCTGTGGTGGTTTGATCTAAATCCTTGTGGCTTTTATTTTCTAGGGGTTTATGGCCCCTCGTCTAATGACTCCATGATATCTCAGTTTTATCCAACCATGAAGAGTGGCCACTTGAAGCTCTGGGTGTAAATCACTATTTAAGACCTAAGAAACATGACTAAGGCAGATGCCAAAACTGGGGTACATGTACAGTGTGCTGATACCTGCATAATTGGGGATGCCCATACAGTGTAGGTATTCTCCCTGGGGTTCTCTGTCTTGGTGTTGCTTCTCTGATATTCCAGACGGATGATGTTTAAAAGCATCTTGGTGATGATCTACCGTATATACTCGAGTATAAGCCGACCCGAGTATAAGCCGACCCCCCTAATTTTGCCACAAAAAACTGGGAAAACTTATTGACTCGAGTATAAGCCTAGGGTGGAAAATGCAGCAGGTACCGGTGAATTTCAAAATTAAAAATAGATACTCCATACCGTTCATTATGGCCCCATAGATGCTCCACATAAAGCTGTGCCACATATAATGCTCTGCACCGTTCATTATGGCCCCATAGATGCTCCACATAAAGCTGTGCCATATATACAATGCTCTGCACCGTTGCCCCATAGCTGTGCCACATATATAGTGCTCTGCACCGTTGCCCCATAGCTGTGCCATATAGTGCTCTGCACCATTGCCCCATAGCTGTGCCATATAGTGCTCTGCACCATTGCCCCATAGCTGTGCCATATAGTGCTTTGCACCATTGCCCCATAGCTGTGCCATATAGTGCTCTGCACCGTTTATGCCCCATAGCTCTGCCATATAGTGTTCTGCACCATTGCCCCATAGCTGTGCCATATAGTGCTCTGCACCGTTTATGCCCCATAGCTGTGCCATATAGTGCTCTGCACTGTTGCCCCATAGCTGTGCCATATAGTGCTCTGCACCATTGCCCCATAGCTGTGCCATATAGTGCTCTGCACCATTGCCCCATAGCTGTGCCATATAGTGCTCTGCACCATTGCCCCATAGCTGTGCCATATAGTGCTCTGCACCGTTGCACCATAGCTGTGCCATATAGTGCTCTGCACCATTGCCCCATAGCTGTGCCATATAGTGCTCTGCACCGTTTATGCCCCATAGCTGTGCCATACAGTGCTCTGCACCGTTGCCCCATAGCTCTGCCATATAGTGCTCTGCACCGTTGCCCCATAGCTCTGCCATATAGTGCTCTGCACCATTGCCCCATAGCTCTGCCATATAGTGCTCTGCACCGTTGCCCCATAGCTCTGCCATATAGTGCTCTGCACCATTGCCCCATAGCTCTGCCATATAGTGCTCTGCACCGTTGCCCCATAGCTGTGCCATATAGTGCTCTGCACCATTGCCCCATAGCTCTGCCATATAGTGCTCTGCACCGTTGCCCCATAGCTCTGCCATATAGTGCTCTGCACCATTGCCCCATAGCTCTGCCATATAGTGCTCTGCACCATTGCCCCATAGCTGTGCCTTATATGCTCTGCACCGTTGCCCCATAGCTGTGCCATACAGTGCTCTGCACCGTCCATTATTGCCCCATAGCTGCTGCTGCTGCTGCAATAAAAAAAAATAAAACACATACTCACCTCTCTTGCTTGCAGCTCCTCGGCGCCATCTTCCCGGCGTCTCTCCGCTCTGACTGATCAGACAGAGCGGAGAGACGCCGGGAAGATGTCGCGACGCCCGGCGTGTGGAACGAGGACAGGTGAATATGACATACTTACCTGCTCCCGGCGTCCCGCTCCTTCCCCCGGACAGCTGTTCTTCGGTGCCGCAGCCTCTTCCTCTATCAGCGGTCACCGGCACCGCTTCATTAGAGAAATGAATTATGCGGCTCCGCCCCTATGGGAGGTGGAGCAGCCTATTCATTTCTCTAATGAGCGGTCCCACGTGACCGCTCAGGGGAAGAGGCTGCGGCACCGAAGACAGTGTGACAGGCAGGGGGAGCGCTAGGAACGCCGGGACTAGGTGAGTATATGACAGTGCTCACCCGCCGACCCCACCACCGATCATGACTCGAGTATAAGCCGAGAGGGGCACTTTCAGCCCAAAAATTTGGGCTGAAAATCTCGGCTTATACTCGAGTATATACGGTAAGTATACTGTATGTAGTTAATCTTCATATATACGTAATCACTATATGTATTTAATCCTTATATGTACTTATTAACCTTTGTATGTTAACATATGCAAAAGTGTCCGCACTCACAATATTCAATCATACTATTCCTTGACTTTTGTAGTTTTCAATAAAATTGCTTTGGATTGCAAGTATTAGCCTTATTTAAAGCCGCATCTGAACCTTAGTGTTAAAAACATGGCAAATAAAATTGCCAAATTCTCCTGTATATAATTCTGCAAAGAGGGAACCATCATACCATTAAAAAATACGAGTGGATTTTCATGGGCCCATCAAAAATGTTTGTTCCAAGGCGTAATGGGGTGGATATGACTATGCAGCAGGGCTGGCCTTGCTGCCAATGTGTAAAACAAAGGAGTACGGGAGTAGAAAATGAATTATGTGAAGTGTATTTTCCTTTGGCCATCCAGTACCTGGGTTCAAAGGCTTATTGGGGTTCATATGACTTGGAAGCAGGGCAGGCGTTGCTGTTAATACATAAGAAAACTTTATGGCAGGACCAACTGAATAATGTGAAGTGGGTTTTCCATAGCCATCCAGTACCTGTGTTCAAAGGCTTATTGGGGTTCATATGACTTGGTAGCAGGGCAGGCCTTGTTGTTAATACATAAGAAAACAGTATGGCAGGACCAACTGAATAATGTGAAATGTATTTTCCTGTGGCCATCCAGTATCTGAGTACAAAGGCTTATTATGGCGCATATGACTTGGTAGCAGGGCAGGCCTTGCATTCAATGTAACATTTTTTCAGGAAGCCTGACTGTACCTCTCATGAAAGGGGTATTGGGGTGCGTCATAATTCTTGGCAACCCAGCCACTCACTGCATAGGCAATAACAGCACAGGAGACCCACTGCTTAATATTGGCCCTTTAAGAATATTAATGCCGCCTGATGCCCCTCTAAAAATAGGCTTTGCGACTTTAAGAGACCCTCCTTCCTAAATGAAACAAGATGGGTCTGCTTACGTGTCACACACCACATGGCCAGCTAGGGTTGTTGAAGGGAACCTGTCACCCCCAAAATCGAAGGTGAGCTAAGTCCACCAGATTCAGGGGCTTATCCACAGCATTCTGTAATGCTGTAGATAAGCCCCTGATGTATCCTGAAAGATGAGAAAAAGAGGTTAGATTATACTCACCCAGGGGCGGTCCCGCTGCGGTCTAGTCTGATGGGCGTCGCGGTCTGGTCCAGCACCTCCCATTTTCTTATGATGACGTCCTCTTCTTGTATTCACACTGCGGCTCCGGAGCAGGCGTACTTTGTCTGCCTTGTTGAGGGCAGAGCAAAGTACTGCAGTGCGCAGGTGCCGGGAAAGGTCAGAGAGGCCCTTCACCTGCGCACTGCAGTACTTTGCTCTGCCCTCAACAGGGCAGACAAAGTACGCCTGCGCTGGAGCGGCAGCGTGAAGACAAGAAGAGGACGTCATCCTATGAAGATGGGAGGTCCCTGACTGAGCGCGACGCCCATTGGATCAGACCGACCGCAGTGGGACCGCCCCTGGGTGAGTATAATATAACCTCTTTTTCTCATCTTTCAGGATACATCGGGGGCTTATCTACAGCATTACAGGATGCTGTAGATAAGCCCCTGAAGCCGGTGGGCTTAGCTCACCTTCGATTTTGGGGGTGACAGGTTCCCTTTAAATGTTACAATGACATTTCCCAGTGAATGCATTTGTAGTGGTTGAAAGCAATGTTAAAGTTGAAAAACGCTTCAAAAATGCTGCGTCTGAACTAAGCCTAAGTGGGGGAGGAAATTTTCGGTCTGGGGTTAAATATTTGGCCTTACAGGCAAGTCATTAACCTGCAAAGGATGTACCTTGACATATTTCACAGCAAAACCCGTTTTGGTTTCGTTTTAATGTGTTTTTTGTGGCATTGGGAAAAATTGCAAGGTTAAAGCTGTGAACTAGAAGTCCGAAATGCTTCCAGGGGCGATCCCCATGATGTTCCTGTGTCATTTGAGCAGTGTTTCCATCATTTGCAGACATTTTTAGACCTTAAAAGGACCCCCGGGGGGGATTGCTGTAAAAATACTCGGGTCTCCCATAGACTTACATTGGTCTCGTTGGTCTGGCCGAGCACCCGAGTATTCCAATCTGCTTGACCCGAGCAACGAGCACCCGAGCATTTTAGTGCTCGCTCATCACTAAATATCACATTACTTTCTGTGGGCGACAAAACTTTTGTCTTGCCAAAATCTGACCATTCTGTGTCCAATAACTGATCAATATTTTTGCATTGATGCCAATTTCTTTTCTTAACCTAAACCACATTTCGGAGGGTTTCAGCCTTCAACAGAATAATTTATACAACCAATGGATGAATTTAACGTCAGGTTATAAGCTTTTATTTACATAACATGGATAAGCGACATAACTTCTGTCAGGGAGTGTATTTATTTATTCTTGGTACAATCTCTAAAAATATATGCTAGAATTTGCTGGAGAAGAAGATGGTGCTTGTATTACTGTGGTGTAAAAATTAGGTGATTCAGCAGTGTCATGCATTGTAAAAATACTATAATTAGGGCAAAGTTCAGATATGTGATTCTGAGGTCATATTGTTTCCTGTAATTTTGTATTAGACTCTACTGAATTGGGGGAAAAAAAGGAGGAGAGTGAATTGTTAAATTCCTTGTAGCCAGTTCCGTCGAATTAGGAGAAATAATACAAATAGGGAAGATTATGTGGAACAATCAAAAATTTTGATTGATAGGTTTATAGATAAGAAATATCCAAAACGATTAATTATGGCAGCATATAGAATCAATCTAGAAAGAACTCAGCAGGAGTGCTTATCTAGAGAGAATTATAAAAATAAGGAAGTGGAAGAGGGGATAACTAAGGACGGAGGAGAAAAACCTGAGCAGATAACTAATAAAAGCAAAAATGAGAATAAGGATAGAAAAAAAGATAGGTGGCAGAATAATTTTATCACTGCTGTTAATCATAGTAATACGGAGACAAGAAACATTTTAAATAAATATTGGTACTTATTGAAAAAGGATACATTTTTGAAAAAACTTTTACCAGACAAACACAATATTACTTTTCGTAGGGGCCAAACAGTGAAGGGTATAATTGCCCCTAGTAATCTCAGAATGACCAAAGATGGGGAACGGGAATGTATAAAGAGAAAAGAAAAAATTAGGATAAACAAAATGAATGCTTCCAAACTGGGTATCTATCGATGTGGTTCCCAAAAAAGTTGTACCTGCAAAATTATTACCCATATGACTCATTATATCACGTCGTAAGTACGAGAGAAACCATAGCGATCACACAAAAACTAACGTGTGATAGTGATTTTGTGATATATGTTATTACCTGTGCCTGTGGCCTGCAATACGTGGGTCAACTATTCAGTCCTTACGATCCCGTATGAATGGCTACAGACACAATACTAAAAATGGCTTTTTAAAACAGGGCTTATCCCGGCATTTATGTTTGAAGCATAATAAAACATTGCATATTTCCGTGACCCATTGGAGCAAATACCTGAGAATTGTACTAATAGGGTACAAAAGTTAAACTGGAAAGAATCATATTGGATCTTCTGTCTGGGTACATTATATCCAGATGGATTAAATTATGTTATAGAGGGTATATGATGTACAAAGCAAATATATTGACAGGTTTAAAATTGCATATTAGTTGTTGTTGTTGTTTTTTAGGTTTTTTTTTTGCTGTTTTAGTTTTTACATGAATGAAATATCAAAAAATTCTATTTGGCATTTGGAAATAGTCACAATATGAAAAAGGAAGTGTTTTATTTTTTTGTCATAATGTATATGTTTGTAGGATTTTACATTTTAGTGTGAATGTTAGGTGTCAAGTTCCCGCCTCTGCAAGGGGGAATCTCAAACCATCTCAGTCAGTCCCAGCATCTAAATCAGGCTGATACTAGGTGACTGGTTGCTACTGTCCTTCCAGGCTCTGCCTTTGTAGCCAGCACTGATCAGCAGCGAGCAGATCTTTCTGGGACTAAGTCCTGCTTTTCCCATACTGAGCATGCCCATGGGATGACCTCCCATTGGAGGTCGAGGGTCACATGCTCAGGTCCTGTTGTGGCTCCTATTGGACCATCTGGAAGGTCTTGCAGCACTGCCACTATAAAAGGTTCGCATGGCCACTCGGCCATGCGCTAGTGTACACTTGTAAACATGTGTGTGTTGACGTGTGAAAGTCATTCATTAATTATCCCCTCCCTTGTGTATGACTGCTCGCGTAAGGTGGATGAATGCTATCTAGCGCCCGACTTAGCTATCAGCGTGTGACACACAAAACAGCATCGAATTGCTGTGACCGCCAGTTCGGCGCCGTGTGCTTTCACAGCACTTTCCTTACCCAAGCTTGGGTGGCTAGTGGCGTCCGCCAGAGCGGCACCGCACGCACTCTCGTGCATCTAAATAATTATTATTATTTCATTCACTCTGACACCCCAGTTGCGGTGTCGAGCGCAAGAGGTCTAGATGAAGTCCAGAGTCTTTGGATTGAGTTCTGTGACTCCTTGCTTGAGCTCTTTTGTGCGGTACCGCGGCCCTGTGACGCAACAGGGTTCGTTTTCTTCATACAGGGTGAAGTTAACCTGTGTGTGAATGGAGCGGCCCCCAGACACAGGACAACGGGTCACTCGAATCCGGGTCTCTCTTTGTTCTGTGGATGTCACGGTGGCCTGGCCCGATCCGTGGTCCTGCTAAGGGGCGCCCAATAAAAGGTGTAGGTGAGCACCACGGGATAGTCCTCACAACTGTCGTGTATGTTTCTGTTCTTTCTCTCCGTCCCCCAGATGATATGGATAGGACGCACCCGTATGATGGGGTAGGCCTGGAGTTATATTATAGGGACCCTAGAGAGGCCCCTCTCCCACAATTGCCTCTGTTGTCTTCATTAGGTGATTTAGGTGAGGCAGCCAACCTATAATTAACTGCCCTGCCGTTGGTTTGAAGTAATGCGTGGAGCCCAATACTTCCTCGGCGTTCCGGCCACCGGCTACGCGCCTCAGTAGAATGTTGCCGATCTCGGGGCACGACTCCTACTGGTTCTATCACCTTTGATCTCGTTTCTCACTTCTCCACAAGATACTTCGCTTCGTGTCCTTTCTTAAGATGCCACCGCAATGAAGTGCAGGCGCGGCTCCGTAACGATCTGTCCTTTCGCTTGGCCTCTGTCAGGATCCCACCCCTGACAGGGACCCCCCTGGATCTTCCCAAGCAACCTCTTCTCTCACAAGGTGTTACCTGGGCAAAACCCAGTCAGCTTCTCCCTAACTTCCTATCCAGCCCCCAGTTTTACTAAACTGTGAGGAGTGGCCTAATACATAGAACCCTTTGCTCCCCCTGGTGGCCAGAGTGTGAAGTGTAATGTGTGACTGTGATACCTGGTCAGGTGAACTCCTTTAGTGCCATCAGACAAACCATCACTCCCCTTAGTGGCGGAGCGACAGTACTGCAATGACCAGGACTCTGGGGCGCTGCACTCCCCCCCGGCTAAATCCAGTACTCCCGGACTGGGAAAGAAGAACAACAATACATGTTAGCAAAAGACATACAAAATTTTGAAATGCAATAAACAAGTAAATTTAACAGTGCTTCCCTTTATGGGAGGTGAGGACACTTGAACTTTACAAGCAAAAACATATTTACATAGTGCTTAAGATTTTAAATAACACTGATTAAATAACTGACTATAAATAACTATCATTACCCAGCCGGGCATTTTATCTACTAAGTGCAAATTCTGAACAATAATTTAACTTTTCCTTTAAGGGTGTAAGGCAGGTACCCACTAAAGGCATACTACAAGACTAAAAGTGCAAATCAATATTTTCCTGAGCTCTCTTTCTCCTATGCAGGACTCTCTCGTCTACCCCCACAGGACTACTGCATCTTTCCTTGGCTCTCTATCATTAGTTCCGATAATCACTTTAACTTCAATTTTATTCACATGTCATTATCAGCAATTTGATTCCTTATCATTATCTCTCTATCTACATACTACTATGTAAAACATTATCGCTATCCAACTTTCTTGAAGCAACATTATATCTTGGCTAATTGCAACAGTGAACATTCCCTTTAAGAGGGACATTTCAAGTCTCTTTGAGGTAGTGCAACTCTCAAGTTGCAAGTCTGCAGTAAACAAGAGCTTCTGCGCTGTATCCAGGAACAGTCTCTTCAAAAAGCTCTTTCCTTTGTAAAACCAGTAGGGGGCACCTTTAAGAAGGTGCAACTATTAGCAGCAACAGTTTGTGAATCAGTCACCGTCCATGATTTGGTAGTCTTTTTAAAACAGTGATGCACAGCAAACATAAAGCATTAGGGACCCCGGGTAAACAAAGGGATCCCTTTAAGAACTAACCCTGGTCGGGTTTAAAGCAGCAAAACAGCAGGAAAACAAACAGTTGACTATTTACATACTCGTGGTTCCGAGGTTTATTCCCATAGGTCTGGAGGTAGTAGTTTCTTCCAAGGCACCTGTCGGTATCTCACACTTCCTGGCCTGGGATGATCTGTGTTCGACTTCTCATCCAATGTGGTATCAATGTCACTAATCGGTTTTTCAGGTATAACCTGGGTTCGAATGTCAGTTTTGGTAGTAAGTTCAGTAGTAGAGATAATGCACACTGTAGTAGTAGTGCTGGGACTCGTTGGTACAGATGTAGTCTTAGTCAGGGCAGCAGGTGGTGCTGCGACGGGGCCTATCAATAGTTTCTCAGTCACCGAAGCAGGGTCGGCATTCTTACCTGCCGCAGCGGTGTCCTCGATGTCGGCTGGCTCTGCTGGCAGCAGCGTCCGCGACGGCGTTGGCAGCGGCTCCTGTAGCGATGTAGGGAGCGGTGGCGGTGTTGAGGAATCCTCCGCAGGTGTCGTCCGGTATGCGGTCCTGGAGTTCACCCGCATCTGCAGGGGCTGGTCAATCAACTCCTCCATTCTGGCCTGCAGGGAGTCGGTGTCAGCGGTGGAGGCCTGGTTCCGGTGCCCTTCTAGGTAGCTGGGGGAGTCCTCTGCTCCGACCGCACACTCCGGCTCCGGGTGGCTGGCCATGGCGTCCTCCACGTGGTTCTCTTCTTCCTGGTCCTTTTTCCGCTCTCTCCTTCGTGGGCGGTTTCGCTTACTTTGTCTCCACTAGGGTTGAGCGAAACGGATCGTTCATTTTCATAAGTCGCCGACTTTTGGTAAAGTCGGCGTCTCATGAAACCTGACCCGATCCCTGTGTGGGGTCGGCCATACGGTACGCGATCTTGGCGCCAAAGTCGCGTTTCGTATGACGCGTTTAGCGCCATTTTTACAGCCAATGAAGGAGCGTGGGCAGAGTGATGACATAGGGGTTAGGGCGTGCACGCCTATCATCATTTTATCGCTTGTGCGCAGTAGCAATTTGGAATGTGTGAAACAAAATTTTCTGTGCTGGGACGGAGGGGGAGAGGGGGAGAGAGAGAGAGAGAGAGAGAGAGAGAGAGAGAGAGAGAGAAAAAGAAAAAAAAAATCCCCATTGACGTATAGGGGTTCGTGTTCTGGCCGATCCTCGACTTTGCACAGTAATCGGCCGATTTCACCCGACTCGACTTTTCCAACAGTCGGGTTTCGTGAAACATGACTCGACCCTAAAAAAGTCAAGGTCGCTCAACCCTAGTCTCCAACCTCCATTGAGAATCAGGAGGTGGATCTCGGCTGCTGACGGACACGTCCTCAAGGTACATAAATATTTAGACTGGGCGGCCATTGTTCTTCGCGCTCTTCAGTTTGTCCATGCCCACAAATCCACGCCCTTCTTCTTCTCCTGCGCTCCTCGTGGCGCTCTAATGGAGGCGCTTTTGGTGGGAACTTTTGGCGGCAAATAGCTATACACAGTCTTTGCAATAAATCACGGTTCAAGCACAATTCAATCACAGTTCTAAGGCACACATGACCTGATTCTTCAGGCTTAAGTAGATCCTGTTCGTGACACCAAGTTGGAGCGGCCCCCAGACGCAGGACAACGGTTCACTCGAATCCGGGTCTCTCTCGGTTCTGTGGATGTCACGGTGGCCTGACCCGATCCGTGGTCCTGCTAAAGGGCGCCCAATAAAAGGTGTAGGTGATGGTGTAAGTCGCAGTAAATAATGAGGACACAGGGTTGTAGTCTCTTTACCTCTTTACTGAAAGCATCGGCATCCGCAATCCAGAGCACTGTTAACTGGGCTGGCTGAGACCGGCCGGTCCGAAGGCACATCCAGAGTTCCTTTTGCAGGTGGAAATCAGTGCCTACCTACTAGCGCCTGGGTGTTGTAGTACTTCCCTGCTGAGCACCACAGGGTAGTCCTCACAACTGTCGTGTATGTTTCTGTTCTTTCTCTCCATCCCCCAGATGATATGGATAGGATGCACCCGTATGACGGGGTAGGCCTGGAGTTATTTTATAGGGACCCTAGAGATGCCCCTCTCCCACAATTGCCTCCGTTGTCTTCATTAGGTGATTTAGGTGAGGCAACCAACCTATAATTAACTGCCCTGCCGTTGGTTTGAAGTAATGCGTGGAGCCCAATACTTCCTCGGCGTTCCGGCCATCGGCTATGCGCCTCAGTAGAATGTTGCCGATCTCGGGGCACGACTCCTACTGGTTCTATCGCCTTTGTGCTGTGATCTCGTTTCTCACTTCTCCACAAGATACTTCACTTCGTGTCCTTTCTTAAGATGCCGCCGCAATGAAGCGCAGGCGCGGCTCCATAACGATCTGTCGTTTTTGCTAGGCCTCTGTCAGGATCCCACCCCTGACAGGGACCCCCCTGGATCTTCCCAAGCAACCTCTTCTCTCACAAGGTGTTACCTGGGCAAAACCCAGTCAGCTTCTCCCCAACTTCTTATCCAGCCCCCATTTTTACCAAAGTGTGAGGAGTGGCCTAATACATAGAACCCTTTGCTCCCCCTGGTGGCCAGAGTGGGAAGTGTAATGTGTAACTGTGATACCTGGTCAGGTGAACTCCTTTAGTGCCATCAGACGTACCATCACTCCCCTTAGTGGCGGAGCGACAGTACTGCAATGACCAGGACTCTGGGGCGCTGCATGAATCCATTTTGTACCGCCATATAGTCCGTCATTACTGAGCAGCAGGTTCCATCTCTGTACGGTAGACCCCGGGCTGCAAACGCACCATATTCTATATAATCATTTGGCGTGTTCCGCTAGCCCTAACAATGAAATCACACTTTAGTATGTTTAATAACATTTTAAAAGAAATTTTATATATAGTATAATTATATTTATAGCATTTTTAGAAAAGAAAAAATACTTTTAGTGAGAAATTTGTGTGTCAAAACTTTTTTGTGTGAAATTTTTTAACTTTTTTTTCTTGTTGTGTGAAAAAACTTGTGTATAAAATTTACATAGTTACATAGTTACATAGTTATTAAGGTTGAAGGAAGACTGTAAGTCCATCTAGTTCAACCCATAGCCTAACCTAACATGCCCTAACATGTTGATCCAGGGGAAGGCAAAAAAAACCCCATGTGGCAAAGAGTAACTCCACCATGGGGAAAAAAATTCCTTCCCGACTCCACATACGGCAATCAGACTAGTTCCCTGGATCAACGCCTTATCAAGGAATCTAGTGTATATACCCTGTAACATTATACTTTTCCAGAAAGGTATCCAGTCCCCTCTTAAATTTAATTAATGAATCACTCATTACAACATCATACGGCAGAGAGTTCCATAGTCTCACTGCTCTTACAGTAAAGAATCCGCGTCTGTTATTATGCTTAAACCTTCTTTCCTCCAGACGTAGAGGATGCCCTCTTGTCCCTGTCTCAGGTCTATGATTAAAAAGATCATCAGAAAGGTCTTTGTACTGTCCCCTCATATATTTATACATTAACATAAGATCACCCCTTAGTCTTCGTTTTTCCAAACTAAATAGCCCCAAGTGTAATAACCTATCTTGGTATTGCAGACCCCTCAGTCCTCTAATAACCTTGGTCGCTCTTCTCTGCACCCGCTCCAGTTCAGCTATGTCTTTCTTATACACCGGAGACCAGAACTGTGCACAGTATTCTAAGTGTGGTCGAACTAGTGACTTGTATAGAGGTAAAATTATGTTCTCCTCATGAGCATCTATGCCTCTTTTAATACATCCCATTATTTTATTTGCCTTTGTAGCAGCTGCCTGACACTGGCCACTGAATATGAGTTTGTCATCCACCCATACACCCAGGTCTTTTTCATTGACGGTTTTGCCCAGAGTTTTAGAATTAAGCACATAGTTATACATCTTATTACTTCTACCCAAGTGCATGACCTTACATTTATCCCCATTAAAGCTCATTTGCCATTTATCAGCCCAAGCTTCTAGTTTACATAAATCATCCTGTAATATAAAATTGTCCTCCCCTGTATTGATTACCCTGCAGAGTTTAGTGTCATCTGCAAATATTGAAATTCTACTCTGAATGCCCCCTACAAGGTCATTAATAAATATGTTAAAAAGAAGAGGGCCCAATACTGACCCCTGTGGTACCCCACTGCTAACCGTTACCCAGTCCGAGTGTGCTCCATTAATAACCACCCTTTGTTTCCTATCCCTGAGCCAGCTCTCAACCCACTTACACATATTTTCCCCTATCCCCATTACTCTCATTTTATGTAACAACCTTTTGTGTGGCACCGTATCAAAAGCTTTGGAAAAGTCCATATATACTACGTCCACTGGGTTCCCTTGGTCCAGTCCTGAACTTACCTCTTCATAGAAGCTGATCAAATTAGTCTGACATGAACGGTCCCTAGTAAACCCGTGCTGATACTGGGTCATGAGGTTATTCCTCTTCAGATACTCCAGCATAGCATCCCTTAGAATGCCCTCCAGGATTTTACCCACAGTAGAGGTTAAACTTACTGGCCTATAATTTCCGAGTTCAGTTTTTGCCCCTTTTTTGAATATTGGCACCACATTTGCTATACGCCAGTCCTGTGGTACAGACCCTGTTATTATGGAGTCTTTAAAGATTAAAAATAATGGTCTATCAATGACTGTACTTAGTTCCTGCAGTACTCGGGGGTGTATCCCATCCGGGCCCGGAGATTTGTCAATTTTAGTTATTTTTAGACGCCGCTGTACTTCCTGCTGGGTTAAGCAGGTGACATTTAATGGGGAATTTTTATCACTAGTCATTTTGTCTGCCATGGGATTTTCTTTTGTAAATACTGATGAAAAAAAGTCATTTAGCATATTGGTTTTTTCCTCATCCTCATCCACCATTTCACCCAGACTATTTTTAAGGTGGCCAACACTGTCATTTTTTAGTTTCTTACTATTTATATAGTTAAAGAATATTTTGGGATTATTTTTACTCTCTCTGGCAATGAGTCTCTCTGTCTCAATCTTTGCTGCCTTGATTTGCTTTTTACAGAATGTATTTAATTTTCTGTATTTATTTTATGCCTCCTCACTACCTACTTCCTTTAATTCTCTAAATGCTTTCTTTTTGTCCCTTATTGCGCCCCTTACAGCTCTATTTAGCCATATTGGTTTCCTCCTATTTCTAGTATGTTTATTCCCATACGGTATATACTGTGCACAGGTCCTATCCAGGATGCTAATAAATGTCTCCCATTTTCTTTGTGTATTTTTGTGTCTCAGGATATCGTCCCAGTTAATTGCACCAAGATCCTCTCTCATCCGTTGGAAATTTGCCCTCCTGAAGTTTAGTGTCCTTGTCACCCCCCTACTACCCATCTTATTAAAGGTTACATGAAAACTTATTATTTTGTGATCACTATTCCCCAAGTGACCCCCAACCCTTATATTTGATATGCGGTCTGGCCTGTTGGTTAATATTAGGTCTAGCAGTGCCCCCCTCCTTGTTGGGTCCTGAACCAGTTGTGAAAGGTAATTGTCTCTCATAGTTGTCAAAAACCGATTACCTTTGCTGGAACTGCAGGTTTCTGTTCCCCAATCTATTTCAGGGTAGTTGAAGTCCCCCATAATAATGACTTCTCCTTGAGTCGCAGCTTCATCTATTTGCTTTACGAGGATATTCTCCATTGCTTCCATTAGTTTTGGAGATTTATAACAAACCCCTATCAGTAATTTATTATTTTTTCCCCCTCCCCTTATCTCCACCCACAGAGACTCTACATTTTCATTAGATTCACCTATATTATCACGCAGGATGGGTTTTAAGGTCGATTTTACATACAGACACACCCCACCCCCTCGCTTATCTGTACGGTCATTTCTGAACAGGCTATAGCCCTGCAAGTTAACAGCCCAGTCACGGCTCTCATCCAGCCACGTCTCAGATATCCCCACCATGTCATAATTATGCTCCAACAACATTAGTTCTAATTCATCCATTTTGTTGGCGAGGCTTCTGGCATTAGTATACATGCACTTGATGTTACTCTCTGTACCTCTATTCTTTCTTAAATTACTAACTGTTCTAACCCCACCCCCCATGCCACCGCCACCCCCAACTTCCTTAATTGTGCCCAGGTCTCTATCTGCACTATCTTCCCCTCCTATAAAATGAATACCCTCCCCCCAATCCCTAGTTTAAACACTCCTCCAACCTTCTAACCATTTTTTCCCCCAGCACAGCTGCACCTTCCCCATTGAGGTGCAGCCCGTCCCTAGCGTAGAGCCTGTAGCCAACTGAGAAGTCGGCCCAGTTCTGCAGGAACCCAAACCCCTCCTTCCTACACCAATTCTTGAGCCACTTATTAATCTCCCTAATCTCCCGTTGCCTCTCTGGCGTGGCACGTGGTACAGGCAGTATTTCGGAAAATACCACGTTGGAGGTCCTTGCTTTCAGCTTGCAGCCTAATTCCCTGAAATCATCTTTAAGGACCTTCCACCTACCTCTAACTTTGTCATTTGTGCCAATGTGCACCATGACCGCTGGGTCCTCACCAGCCCCTCCCAGTAATCTGTCCACCCGATCAGCGATGTGTCGGACTCGAGCGCCAGGTAGGCAGCACACCGTCCGACGATCCCTGTCTTTGTGACAGATTGCCCTATCTGTTCCCCTAATAATGGAGTCCCCCACTACCAGCACCTGTCTGGCCTGCCCTGCTCTCCTTTTTCCCTCCTTACTGGAGCAGTCACTCCTCCAGCTTTCAGAGGACATGCCTGGCTGCAGCAGTGCTACCCCTGTACTGGCACCCCCCTCATCTGCCAACTTAGCAAACTTATTGGGGTGTGCCAGATCAGGACTAGCCTCCCTGGCACTCTTCCCTCTACCCCGCCTTCTATCTGTCACCCAGCTAACTGCCACACTGTCCTGCAGCTCCATCCTACCATCCCCCTCCTCATCTATCCCATTGAGCGTCTGCTCTGTGAGCAGAAGACTCCTCTCCATATTGTCTATGGATCTCAGTGTTGCCAGCTGCACATTTAGATCCAGTATCTGGGTTTCCAAATGCACAATGTGCTCACATCTCGCACAGCAGTATGCACCCTCGACCGGCTGGTCAAGGACTGCATACATGTGGCAAGATGTGCACTGGATGGCATTAACAATTGTGGAGCACATTTCCTAATGGGGATTGCACCACACAGAAACGTTAATTAAAAATAAATACAAAGTATTAATTAAACCAAAAAAAAAAAAAAACAGAAGCAATTCCTCCTTGGAAACTCCCTGATTCCAAAGTCACTGAATCACAAGTCACACACTTACCGCCATTCACACTTACGCTCAGGTCACACTCAGCTCGCTCACACTCGCTGTGCTGAAGATTTATAGATTTTTTTTTTTTCTCTCTATCTCCCCTCAACAGCAATCCACCTTGCTGTTCAGATGCACTTCCAAAAAAAGTTGGTATTTAGTTGGTATATGAATTTTGTTAGATTCCCCAGAGTGCAAAATCCTGCATATCTGAGTATCTGGGTGTGTCTGAAAAACAGATCTTTCAGCCCCTACCCAAATTGACATGCAGGGATATCTGCTATAAAATATGTTCAGATAGATCTGTTTATATGCATGATATTATACCTGAGGAAGACTCCAAGAAGTTAAAACCGGTTATATTTTAGTTTGAAATAAAAATCATCCTTGAATCAGAATATCGAGTTCCATCATCATCCTTCAGGAGTGCATATTGCTGGATAAAATATTTACAAAAAGATTGTCTTCCTGCATGTTGTAATACTGTAGCATTGGCACGTCCCTTTCCAGAGGGCGAAACAACTGGTAAAATTTCCTTTTGTATCGAGGATAGAACTCAGTGGCAACCCAGTAATCAGCATTATTTTGAATCATAACTGTATAGGTAACAATCATGTTGCAGATAGTGCTGCAAGAAGGCACTCATGGGTCAGTCCCTTTCATGAATTCCAACTCCACAGTGTGCTGGTGGTGGGATAACACTCAAGCTTGCTTCCTCCATCCCCTCCTGGAAACCATGGACAACAGAGAAGGAATTGTTTTCATCTCCTAATTGTAGCATGTCCATCACTTCTTTCTTCTTGTCCTTTTCATGGTCCTTCTCCATTTATTCCTCCCATGGCAACCGCCTGTGAGATGATAGACCTGAACTTATAGATATTGTTAACCCTAAAAGGTCCTCCACTTCCCCCAGGACCACCACCACCACCTTCTCACCCATACTATTTAAAGTGTGCTCCCGCATGTATATGATAGTAATAGTGATGCTGATGAAGGCATCGTCACCGCTAACCGTCTTAGTAGACATTTCAAAAACATGCAGAAGGGTGCAGAGGTCCTTCATCTGTGTCCACTGCGCAAGTGTGAATTCCACCATGTCCGTGCTGTGTTTTGCCAGGCTATGCAAAATGTCATACTGCACCAGGTCTTGGAGCTGCTGCCACAATTGCTGCAACATGTGCAGAGTTGAATTTCATGGTGTGGTTACATCGCATATCAACCGGTTAACCAGTAGTTTGAAAGATCCCTATACCAATTGAAGTGGAATGGTGGAAGTGAGCACACAGCGACAGTGGTTTCTGTAGCAGCGCATCCAGGCTGGGACAGTTGTCATGATCTCTGCAGGCAGAGATCATAGCAAGCCTATAGAGGGACAAGCTCTCGGAAGATGGAACTATACTGACCATGAACTAAGCCTGCCGCGCAACTAGAAATAGCCAGGTAGCATTTCCTATTTATCGCTAGATGCCCAGCTCTGGCCTAAGACCTAAATAGCTAGCAGAGGGAAATATAAGACCTGGCTCACCTCTAGAGAAATATTCCAAAGAAGACAGTAGCCCCCCACATATAATGACGGTGAGTTCAGATGAAACAACAAACGCAGCAGGAAAATAGTCTTAGCAAATTTGAGGTCCGCTTACTAGATAGCAGAAGACAGATAGTATACTTTCATGGTCAGCAGAAAAACACTAACAAAACACCATCCAGAGATTACCTTAAACTCTGGCATTAACTCATAACGCCAGAGTAGCAATCCCTGATCAACGAGAGCTTTCCAGACACAGTAACAAAACTTCAGCTGTGAACTGGAACAAATAGGCAAAACAAAACATGGACAAAAGTCCAACTTAACTAGTAGTAGTCTAGAAGCAGGAACAAGCACTGAGAGGCATCAGATAACATTGTTGACCGGCAAGAAACCACCAGAGAAATGAGCTTAAATAGCGACACCCACTACTGATGGAACCAGGTGAAACAGGAAAGAGGATGACAAGTCCAATTCCACAAGCGGCCACCGGGGGAGCCCAGAATCCAAATTCACAACAGTACCCCCCCCTCAAGGAGGGGGCACCGAACCCTCACCAGATCCACCAGGGCGACCAGGATGAGCCCTATGGAAGGCACGAACAAGATCAGAAGCATGAACATCAGATGCATTGACCCACGAATTATCCTCCTGGCCGTAACCCTTCCAGTTGACCAGATACTGGAGTCTCCGTCTGGAAACACGAGAGTCCAAAATTTTCTCCACAACGTACTCCAACTCACCCTCAACCAACACCGGAGCAGGAGGCTCAACTGAAGGTACCACAGGTACCTCATACCTGCGCAATAACGACCGATAAAATTACTCCCTCCCTAAGGATACCTGTGGGTTCAGAATTACCAGGAGAGTCCGGGTCAAAACTCCTAGAAAGGGCATCTGCCTTAACATTCTTAGAACCCGGTAGGTATGACACCACAAAATCAAAGCGAGAAAAAAATAAAGACCAGCGCGCCTGTCTAGGATTCAGGCGTCTGGCAGTCTCAAGATAAATCAAATTTTTGTGGTCAGTCAATACCACCACCTGATGCCTAGCCCCCTCGAGCCAATGGCGCCACTCCTCAAACGCCCACTTCATGGCCAAAAGCTCCCGATTCCCAACATCATAATTCCGCTCTGCGGGCGAAAATTTGCGAGAAAAGAAGGCACAAGGCCTAATGACGGAGCAGTCGGAACCTTTCTGCGACAACACTGCCCCAGCTCCGATCTCCGAAGCGTCAACCTCAACCTGAAAAGGCAGATTCACATCAGGCTGACGCAACACAGGGGCAGAGGCAAAACGGCGCTTAAGCTCCTGAAAGGCCTCTACAGCATGAGGGGACCAATTAGCAACATCAGCGCCTTGTCTGGTCAAATCAGTCAGTGGTTTAACGACATCCGAAAAACCAGCAATAAATCGGCGGTAAAAGTTGGCAAAGCCCAAAAATCTCTGAAGACCCTTAAGAGAGGAGGGCTGAGTCCAGTCACAAATAGCTTGCACCTTGACGGGATCCATCTCAATGGAAGAGGGAGAAAAAATATACCCCAAAAAGGAAATTTTCTGGACCCCAAAAACGCACTTAGACCCCTTCACACATAAAGAATTAGACCGCAGAACCTGAAAAACTCTCCTGACCTGCTGGACATGAGAGTCCCAGTCATCAGAAAAAATCAGAATATCATCCAGATATATTATCATAAATTTATCCAGAAAATCGCGGAAAATATCATGCATAAAAGACTGGAAAACTGAAGGGGCATTAGAAAGACCAAAAGGCATGACCAAATACTCAAAGTGGCCCTCGGGCGTATTAAATGCGGTCTTCCACTCATCCCCCTGCCTGATCCGCACCAAATTATACGCCCCACGAAGATCAATTTTAGAGAACCACTTAGCACCCTCTATACGAGCAAACAAATCAGTAAGCAATGGCAATGGGTATTGATACTTAACAGTGATCTTATTCAGAAGCCGATAATCAATACATGGTCTCAAAGAGCCGTCTTTTTTTGAGACAAAGAAAAACCCAGCTCCCAAGGGAGAAGAAGATGGACGAATATGTCCCTTTTCCAAAGACTCCTTTATATATTCCCGCATAGCAGCATGTTCCGGCACAGACAGATTAAACAAACGACCCTTGGGATATTTACAACCCGGTATCAAATCTATGGCACAATCGCACTCACGGTGCGGAGGTAACGACCCAAGCTTGGGTTCGTCAAAGACGTCTTGATAATCAGAGAGGAACTCAGGGACTTCAGAGGGAATGGACGACGAAATAGAAACCAAAGGTAAGTCCCCATGAATACCCTTACATCCCCAGCTCAACACAGACATTGCTCTCCAGTCCAAGACTGGGTTGTGAGACTGCAACCATGGCAATCCCAGTACCAAATCGTCATGTAAATTATACAGCACCAGGAAACGAATAATCTCCTGGTGATCCGGATTGATACGCATGGTTACTTGTGTCCAGTATTGTGGTTTATTATTAGCCAATGGGGTGGAGTCAATCCCCTTCAGAGGAATAAGAGTCTCCAAAGGCTCTAAATCAAAACCACAACGATTGGCAAAGGACCAATCCATAAGACTCAGAGCGGCGCCAGAGTCAACATAGGCGTCCGTGGCAATGGATGACAAAGAGCAAATCAGGGTTACAGACAAAATAAACTTAGACTGAATGGTGCCAATGGAAACAGACTTATCAAGCTTCTTTGTACGCCTAGAGCATGCTGATATAACATGAGTAGAATCCCCACAATAGAAACACAATCCATTCTTCCGTCTAAAATTCTGTCGCTCGCTCCTGGACAGAATTCTATCACACTGCATACTTTCTGGCGTCTTTTCCATAGACACCGCCAGATGGTGCACCGGTTTGCGCTCCCGCAGACGTCTATCAATCTGAATAGCCATTGTCATGGACTCATTCAGACCTGCAGGCACAGGGAACCCCACCATAACATCCTTAACGGCATCAGAGAGACCTTCTCTGAAAGTTGCCGCCAAGGCGCACTCATTCCACTGAGTAAGCACAGACCATTTACGGAATTTTTGGCAGAAAACTTCAGCTTCGTCTTGCCCCTGAGATAGTGCCATCAAAGTTTTTTCTGCCTGAAGTTCCAAATGAGGTTCCTCATAAAGCAAGCCCAAGGCCAGAAAAAACGCATCCACATCGCGTAACGCAGGATCCCCTGCTGGCAATGAGAAGGCCCAATCTTGAGGGTCACCCCTGAGCAAGGAAATCACAATCCTAACCTGCTGAGCAGGGTCTCCAGCTGAACGAGACTTCAGGGACAAATAAAGCTTACAATTATTTCGGAAATTCTGGAAGCTAGCTCTATTCCCTGTGAAGAACTCCGGCAAAGGAATTCTCGGCTCAGATACCGGAGCATGTACCACAAAATCTTGTAAATTTTGTACTTTCGTGATGAGATTATTCAAACCCGCAGTTACACTCTGGAGATCCATTATTGTCAGGTGCACACAGAGCCAAACAGAGATTAGGAGGAGAGAGAGAAAAAAAAAGACTGCAGCAAGGCAGACTGGAGGAAAAAAAAAAAAAAAAAAAAAAATTCCAGCAGACTTCTTATAACTCTCCTTTCTCAACCTGGGTCTTTAACACTTTATTGGCCGGTCAAACTGTCATGATCTCTGCAGGCAGAGATCATAGCAAGCCTATAGAGGGACAAGCTCTCGGAAGATGGAACTATACTGACCATGAACTAAGCCTGCCGCGCAACTAGAAATAGCCAGGTAGCATTTCCTATTTATCGCTAGATGCCCAGCTCTGGCCTAAGACCTAAATAGCTAGCAGAGGGAAATATAAGACCTGGCTCACCTCTAGAGAAATATTCCAAAGAAGACAGTAGCCCCCCACATATAATGACGGTGAGTTCAGATGAAACAACAAACGCAGCAGGAAAATAGTCTTAGCAAATTTGAGGTCCGCTTACTAGATAGCAGAAGACAGATAGTATACTTTCATGGTCAGCAGAAAAACACTAACAAAACACCATCCAGAGATTACCTTAAACTCTGGCATTAACTCATAACGCCAGAGTAGCAATCCCTGATCAACGAGAGCTTTCCAGACACAGTAACAAAACTTCAGCTGTGAACTGGAACAAATAGGCAAAACAAAACATGGACAAAAGTCCAACTTAACTAGTAGTAGTCTAGAAGCAGGAACAAGCACTGAGAGGCATCAGATAACATTGTTGACCGGCAAGAAACCACCAGAGAAATGAGCTTAAATAGCGACACCCACTACTGATGGAACCAGGTGAAACAGGAAAGAGGATGACAAGTCCAATTCCACAAGCGGCCACCGGGGGAGCCCAGAATCCAAATTCACAACAGACAGTGGCATAGGAATTGCTGTACCATCAGGTTAAGGATGCGAGCCATGCAAGGCACGTGTGTGAGGTTGCACTGGCATAAGGCTGCCACTAGGTTTGCACTGTTATTGCACACGGCCTTCCCTGGCTACAGGTTTAGTGTAGACAGCCATTGCTGAAACTCGGCATGGATAGCGGTACAAAACTGTTGATCTCTATGACTGTAATCTCCAAGGCATATTACCGTATTTTCAGCCTATAAGACACACGGATCATAAGACGCACCCCAAATTTTCAGAAGAAAAATAGGGAAAATATTAATCAGTCAAATTAGGGTCCATCTTACAGTCCGAATTATTCAGCTTAACTGGGGGGTAAGGTGTGATAGGGAGTGCTGGTGGAGCAGGTTCACAGGAGGTGTTCGGTGCAGCAGGTACAGTGGTGTGTGGGCTCCAACATTTTTTGAAAGCCCCACACATCCAACCCAGGCTGATGTGTGGCAGTTTTGCAGATGATCGGTGGTTCGGGGGCCCCGCCAGCATTTTTGAAAATCCCAGAGCCCCCACACATCCATCCCAAGCTGGTGTATGCAGTTGTGTAGATGCTCGGTGGTGCAGTGGCTCCGACAACATTTTGTGAAAGGCCGGAGGCCCCTGCACTTCCATTGCTGTAATTAGTTGGTCTCCATGAAAATGGCAGCCGGAAGCGGCACATGCGCAGAATGAGATCTCGGGAGACTACCAACTCATTACAGCAATGGAAGTGCGGGGGCTCAGTTCTTTTAAAAAATGTCGGCAGATCCCCCCGCACCACCCAGCATCTACAAAAGTGTGTGCACCAGCCTGGGATGGATGTGTGGGTGCTCCAGGATTTCCACAAATGCCGGCAAAGCCGCCGCACCACCAATCATCAGCCTGGGATGTGTATCCTGGTAACTGCATTTGGCCTATAAAACGCACCCCCATTTTCCCCCAAAAAAGTTTTGGGAAAAAGGTGCGTCTTACACTCTGAAAAAATACTGTAATTTAAACACCGCCTGATTGCGGTGATCCATGGCAGCGCAGTACGGAGGTGGGGGATTCTCTCTGCAGTTCGGGAACATGAATCACTAAGGCAGGGGTTAAGGGCGCAGGTGGAGGCCCTAACAGAGGTGGAGGCGGCAGAAGCAACAGAGTAAGTGTTAGATAAAAAGGTTTGTTCTGCAAGCCCTGTGGATTTCAAGACTGTCTAATGACACCTTGGTGTCTAGTGCTTTAGTTCTTCATCCCCTGGTGTGTACCGGTTTAGTTCTCCAAACCAAGCTGTTTAGTGGTTTAGTTATCCAACCCCTGTTTTCTATTAGTTTAGTTCTCCATGTTCTGGTGTGTATTTGTTTCGTTCTGGAATGATAGCTGTTTAGTATTTTAGCTCTCCAATTCCTGTTGTCAATTAGTTTAGTTATCCATCTTATGATGTGTAAAGTTTTATTTCCCCATCCCCAAGCACCCTGCAAGCCTTGGGGATTGTAAGACTTGTGTAGCAACCCCTTCCCCGACTGCTGGTCAAGTGGTACTGGGGGACTGCAACAGAAATCAGCTTTCGGAAACTGCCTGTATCCACAATACGAAAAGGCAGCATTTCCATGGCCATCAAATTGGAGTGGCCATGCAATAATCTCAGACATCACAGGCCGTGAGTCATGCAGAAACAAGTGCTGTGATCTTTGTAGCATAGAGCTCTCAGCCGGCATTTATTGTCCAAACAATGACATGATTGGGCGATTATCATCCGAGGAGGCGATAGGCTGTTGTCAATAATTAGTTCTCGAAAAACCAATAGTGAGCGTACGACTTTTCGACCTCCGGGTTAGAACGCATGGAATATGTTTATATCCCGCCATACAATCACTGCTAATTGCACAATAACTCTATACTTCTCTCTACCTCCACCAATCCTGTTTTTAACCAAGTAAATAAATTCAGGCCAGTTGAATGCCATTCTTCTTTTGATGTTCACACCATCAGGGTCTTCCATCCCATCTCCCTCAGATTAGCGGTCATATACCGTCCTTCGGGCTCACCCACCCACTTCCTCAAACAGATTTTTATGTTGCTGCCACAGTTCATGTCCTCAGAATTGCCAACCCTTATCCTGGTAGACTTCAACATATCCACTTCCCCAACTGCATCCCACCTTCTATCTCTTGCCACTTCTTATGGCATCATGATCTCACAACTTTCAACGTCTGAGACACACAAAGAAGGTAACATCCCTGATCTGGTCTTTGTCCAGCTCAGTTCAATCTCCTACCTATATAACTCACCTTTTAAACTTTGTCCCTCATTAAAATAGGAGTGTAACCACAACTTAGACATTTTTAAGTGCTCCCTAAAAACCCATCACGTTTATACCCATCAAAGTCCTTTTTATATATATGGCTTGTTCTCTACTTCTCCAAATATAATTCGCCATCAAACTAATCTGTACCCAAAAGCCTCATGCAGCCTTTATCTAACCCTCATTTCCTCAAGATGGTTGGACCATCATTGTAAATAAGCACCTGTACTTTGTGTCACCCTCACCTCATTGTAGATTGATCTGAAGAGCAGGGCTATCTTTACTTTTGCTTTAATTGTTTGATCACCTTAAAATTTGACTGTTTTATATGAAATGCTGACTTTTAAAGCTGTGCAGAATGTTTCCGATATATAAATAAAGGTTATTATCATTAGTGAATTGAAGATGTTGAAGGTCAAGCTGTTAACTGTGCCATGTGTAGGAGTAAAGAATCTTGTAAGTTCAGTCAAAAACAGCAGGCATGTCCACTTCAGCATCAGCTGACAGGCTATCAGTCACCTCACTGTAGGGAGAAAACAAGTGGAGATTCTGGGGCCAGAGAACTGTGTGACAACACTTGCCATGTTGAGCAAGGAGGAAGAATCAGAAGATGCAGTTGATGGGAAGGACAGTGGTTGTCAAGGCATGCTATTCTGCATTTCAGCACATTCAGATTCCCAGATTAATGCATATTGATCACGCATGTGCCAGTTCATGCATGTAGTACTCAAAGTATTTCATTTTTTTTAACTCTACTATGTGTTGGGGGTCGAGTTCCCGCCTCTGCACATGGGGAATCTCGGGCCATCTCCGCTGCAGTCTCCCATCCTTCTGCCGCAGTGGAGCCTGCTCAGCAGAGACGTCGGTTCCAGTGTCTTGCTCAGTCTCACCCTGTGCAAAGGGTTACTGCTGCTTTTCCAGCTTCTGCCATTGAAGCCAGTGCTGGGCAGTGGCGAGCAGCCGCTTTTGGGTCTACGTCCTGCTTTTCCTCTTTTGAGCATGCCCAGGGCAAGATCTCCCATTGGAGATCGAGGGTCACATGCTCAGATACTGCAGCAGATCCCATTGGTCCTCCAGGAAGGTCCTGAAGGTGCTCAACTTCTGTGGCAGCCTCCCATTGGTCCTTTTCGGAAGGTCCTGTACATGCTGCAGCTATAAAAGGTTTGCATGACCGCACGGCCATGCGCTAGTGTACATTTGTATACGTGTGTGTGTTGATGAGTGCAAGTCATTCTTAAATATCCCTTCCCTATTGTATGACTGTTCGCGTATGGTGTATGGCTGCTATCTAGCACCCGACTGAACTCTCAGCGTTATAACACACGAAACAGCATCTACTACTGTGACCGCTAGTATGGCTCCACGTGCCATTAGAGCGCTTCCTTAGCCCAAGTCTGGGTGGTTAGTGGCGTCCACCAGTACGGCACAGTTTGCACTCTTGTGCTCAAAATTATTATTTCTATTTATCTCTTACACCCAGTAGTGGTGTCGAGCGCGAGTAGTCTAGACGGACTCAAATCCCGAGTCTTGGGACTGAGTTCGGTGACTCCTTGCTTGCACTCTTTTGTGCGGTACAGCGGCCCTGTGACTTAACAGGGTTTGCTTCCACCGCCATATAGCGCTGCCATTTGCTAGCAGCAGGTTCTCACCTGCACGGTGGACCCCGGACTGCGAACGCACATAATAACATCTCACCTTTTACTCGGTGCGTTCAGCCAGTCCTAACACTATGTTGGTTTTAAAAAAGCTGACAGATAACGTGATTTTTTAGATTTTTTGCCGTCCTGAAAAAGAGACCCAAGCTAGGCAACTGCAGACTTATGAACGCTGCTGTCCACTGGCAGAGTTGTGGCTCACGATGCATTGCTCGTTGTGGTTGCATAACTCTGTCTTCATAACCTCCTTGTCTTCCTCTTCCTCCTCCTCTGCTGAGCTACTCAGCTGCAAGCCTCTGGTTTTACACCAAGTGTGATCTACTACTTCTTCATCATCCTTTCTGTTCTCCCACTCCTCACCCTGGGAGTCAACCTTCTATCCTTCCTGCCTGAACAGCACAGTACAGTTTGCATGCGCCTCAAGTATCTGAGTCTCGTCATGAATGGACCATTTTGTACTGTCCTTCCACTTTTCCTCTTGCTCCCTCTTTGACCACTTACAATCTGGCTTCAGACTGCACTATTTGTCATGATTCTCAATGGCGAGAGAACATAGCCCAGCATATATGAGAACTAGCTCTTGGAAGATGGAAACTATACTGACCATGAACTAAACCTGCCGCACAACTAGAAGTGGCCGGGTAGCATGCCTACGTTTTTTAACCCTAGATGCCCAGCGCCAGCCGGAGAACTACCTAATCCTAGCAGAGGAAAAGACAGTCCTGGCTCACCTCTAGAGAAATTTTCCCAAAAGGCAGACAGAGGCCCCCACATATATTGGCGGTGATTTTAGATGAAATGACAAACGTAGTATGAAAATAGGTTTAGCAAAATCGAGGTCCGCTTTCTAGATAGCAGGAAGACAGAAAGGACACTTTCATGGTCAGCAGAAAACCCTATCAAAACACCATCCAGAAATTCCTTTAAGACTCTAGCATTAACTCATAACACCAGAGTGGCAATTTCCGATCACAAGAGCTTTCCAGACACAGTAACGAAACAGCAGCTGTGAACAGGAACAAAATGCAAAAACACACAAGGACAAAAGTCCAACTTAGCTGGGAGTTGTCTAGTAGCAGGAACAAGCACAGAAGGCTTCTGATTACATTGTTGACCGGCAAGAAACTGACAGAGGAGCAAGGTTATATAGCGACTCCCACATCCTGATAGGAGCAGGTGAACAGAGGGGATGATGCACACAAGTTCAATTCCACAAGTAGCCACCGGGGGAGCCCAGAATCCAATTTCACAACAGTACCCCCCCCTCAAGGAGGGGGCACCGAACCCTCACCAGAACCACCAGGGCGATCAGGATGAGCCCTATGAAAGGCACGGACAAGATCGGAGGCATGAACATCAGAGGCAGTGACCCAAGAATTATCCTCCTGACCGTATCCCTTCCATTTGACCAGATACTGGAGTCTCCGTCTGGAAACACGAGAGTCTAAGATCTTTTCCACAACGTACTCCAACTCACCCTCAACCAACACCGGAGCAGGAGGCTCAACGGAAGGCACAACCGGTACCTCATACCTGCGCAACAATGACCGATGAAAAACATTATGAATCGAAAAGGATGCAGGGAGGTCCAAACGGAAGGACACAGGGTTAAGAATCTCAAATATCTTGTACGGGCCGATGAACCGAGGCTTAAACTTAGGAGAAGAAACCCTCATAGGGACAAAACGAGAAGACAACCACACCAAGTCCCCAACACAAAGCCGAGGACCAACACGACGACGGCGGTTGGCAAAAAGCTGAGTCTTCTCCTGGGACAACTTCAAATTGTCCACCACCTGCCCCCAAATCTGATGCAACCTCTCCACCACAGCATCCACTCCAGGACAATCCGAAGATTCCACTTGACCGGAGGAAAATCGAGGATGAAACCCCAAATTACAGAAAAATGGGGACACCAAGGTGGCAGAGCTGGCCCGATTATTGAGGGCGAACTCCGCCAAAGGCAAAAAAGCAACCCAATCATCCTGATCCGCAGACACAAAACACCTCAAATATGTCTCCAAGGTCTGATTAGTCCGCTCGGTCTGGCCATTAGTCTGAGGATGGAAAGCAGACGAAAAAGACAAATCTATGCCCATCCTAGCACAGAATGCCCGCCAAAATCTAGACACGAACTGGGTCCCTCTGTCAGAAACGATATTCTCAGGAATACCATGCAAACGAACAACATTTTGAAAAAACAGAGGAACCAACTCGGAAGAAGAAGGCAACTTAGGCAAGGGAACCAGATGGACCATCTTAGAGA
Organism: Ranitomeya variabilis; assembly: GCF_051348905.1. NCBI lineage: Eukaryota > Metazoa > Chordata > Amphibia > Anura > Dendrobatidae > Ranitomeya > Ranitomeya variabilis. The sequence continues at coordinate 82,518,995 of NC_135238.1, forward strand.
AACGGTCACACACCACCCAGATGACAGACATCTTCTGAGAAACAGGCAGATCCGAAATAAAATCCATCGAGATGTGCGTCCAAGGCCTCTTCGGGATAGGCAAGGGCAACAACAATCCACTAGCCCGAGAACAACAAGGCTTGGCCCGAGCACAAAAGTCACAAGACTGCACAAAGCCTCGCACATCTCGTGACAGGGAAGGCCACCAGAAGGACCTTGCCACCAAATCCCTGGTACCAAAGATTCCAGGATGACCTGCCAACGCAGAAGAATGAACCTCAGAGATGACTCTACTGGTCCAATCATCAGGAACAAACAGTCTACCAGGTGGGCAACGATCAGGTCTATCCGCCTGAAACTCCTGCAAGGCCCGCCGCAGGTCTGGAGAAACGGCAGACAATATCACTCCATCTTTAAGGATACCTGTGGGCTCAGAATTACCAGGGGAGTCAGGCTCAAAACTCCTAGAAAGGGCATCCGCCTTAACATTCTTAGAACCCGGTAGGTACGACACCACAAAATTAAACCGAGAGAAAAACAACGACCAGCGCGCCTGTCTAGGATTCAGGCGCCTGGCAGACTCAAGGTAAATTAAATTTTTGTGGTCAGTCAATACCACCACCTGATGTCTGGCCCCCTCAAGCCAGTGACGCCACTCCTCAAAAGCCCACTTCATGGCCAAAAGCTCCCGATTCCCAATATCATAATTCCGCTCGGCGGGCGAAAATTTACGGGAAAAAAAAGCACAAGGTCTCATCACGGAGCAGTCGGAACTTCTCTGCGACAACACCGCCCCAGCTCCGATTTCAGAAGCGTCGACCTCAACCTGAAAAGGAAGAGCAACATCAGGCTGACGCAACACTGGGGCGGAAGAAAAGCGGCGCTTGAGCTCCCGAAAGGCCTCCACAGCATCAGGGGACCAATCAGCAACATCAGCACCCTTCTTAGTCAAATCAGTCAATGGTTTTACAACATCAGAAAAACCAGCAATAAATCGACGATAAAAGTTAGCAAAGCCCAAAAATTTCTGAAGACTCTTAAGAGAAGAGGGTTGCGTCCAATCACCAATAGCCTGAACCTTGACAGGATCCATCTCGATGGAAGAGGGGGAAAAAATGTATCCCAAGAAAGAAATCTTTTGAACCCAAAAAACACACTTAGAACCCTTCACACACAAGGAATTAGACCGCAAAACCTGAAAAACCCTCCTGACCTGCTGGACATGAGAGTCCCAGTCATCCGAAAAAATCAGAATATCATCCAGATACACAATCATAAATTTATCCAAATAATCGCGGAAAATGTCATGCATAAAGGACTGGAAGACTGAAGGGGCATTTGAAAGACCAAAAGGCATCACCAAATACTCAAAATGGCCCTCGGGCGTATTAAATGCGGTTTTCCACTCATCCCCCTGCTTGATTCGCACCAAATTATACGCCCCACGGAGATCAATCTTAGAGAACCACTTGGCCCCCTTTATACGAGCAAACAAATCAGTAAGCAGTGGTAACGGATATTGATATTTAACCGTGATTTTATTCAAAAGTCGATAATCAATACACGGCCTCAAAGAGCCGTCTTTCTTAGACACAAAGAAAAAACCGGCTCCTAAGGGAGATGACGAAGGACGAATATGTCCCTTTTCCAAGGACTCCTTTATATATTCTCGCATAGCAGCGTGTTCAGGCACAGACAGATTAAATAAACGACCCTTAAGGTATTTACTACCCGGAATCAAGTCTATGGCACAATCGCACTCCCGGTGCGGAGGTAGTGAACCAACCTTGGGTTCTTCAAAAACGTCACGAAAGTCAGACAAGAATTCAGGAATCTCAGAGGGAATAGATGATGAAATGGAAACCAAAGGTACGTCCCCATGAGTTCCTTTACATCCCCAGCTTAACACAGACATAGCTCTCCAGTCGAGGACTGGGTTATGAGATTGCAGCCATGGCAATCCCAGCACCAAAACATCATGTAGATTATACAGCACCAGAAAGCGAATAACCTCCTGGTGATCCGGATTAACACGCATAGTCACTTGTGTCCAGTATTGTGGTTTATTACTAGCCAATGGGGTGGAGTCAATCCCTTTCAGAGGTATCGGAGCCTCCAGTGGCTCCAAATCATACCCACAGCGTTTGGCAAAGGACCAATCCATAAGACTCAAAGCAGCGCCAGAGTCGACATAGGCGTCCGCGGTAATAGATGACAAAGAACAAATCAGGGTCACAGATAGAATAAACTTAGACTGTAAAGTGCTAATTGAAACAGACTTGTCAGGCTTCTTAGTACGCTTAAAGCATGCTGATATAACATGAGTTGAATCACCACAATAGAAGCACAACCCATTTTTTCGTCTAAAATTCTGCCGCTCGCTTCTGGACAGAATTCTATCACATTGCATATTTTCTGGCGTTTTCTCAGTAGACACCGCCAAATGGTGCACAGGTTTGCGCTCCCGCAGACGCCTATCGATCTGAATAGCCATCGTCATGGACTCATTCAGACTCGCAGGCACAGGGAACCCCACCATAACATCCTTAATGGCATCAGAGAGACCTTCTCTGAAAATCGCCGCCAGGGCGCACTCATTCCACTGAGTAAGCACAGACCATTTGCGGAATTTTTGGCAGTATATTTCAGCTTCATCTTGCCCCTGAGACAAGGACATCAAGGCCTTTTCCGCCTGAAGCTCTAAATGAGGTTCCTCATAAAGCAACCCCAAGGCCAGAAAAAACGCATCCACATTGAGCAACGCAGGATCCCCTGGTGCCAATGCAAAAGCCCAGTCTTGAGGGTCGCCCCGGAGCAAGGAAATTACAATCCTGACCTGCTGTGCAGGGTCTCCGGCAGAGCGAGACTTCAGGGACAAAAACAATTTGCAATTATTTTTAAAATTTTGAAAAGTGAGATCTATTCCCCGAGAAGAATTCAGGCAAAGGAATTCTAGGCTCAGACATAGGTGCATGAACAACAAAATCTTGCAAATTTTGTACCTTTGTGGCGAGATTATTCAAACCTGTAGCTACACTCTGAAGATCCATTTGAAACAGGTGAACACAGAGCCATTCAAGGATTAGAAGGAGAGAAAGAGAGGAAGGCTGCAGTATAGGCAGACTAGCAAGAGATTCAATTAAGAGCACACTCAGAACTAGAGGAAAAAAAAAAAAAAAAAAAATTGTAGCAGACTTCTTTTTTCTCTCCTTTCTCAGCCAGTAATTTAACCCTTTTTTGGGCCGGTCAAACTGTCATGATTCTCAATGGCGAGAGAACATAGCCCAGCATATATGAGAACTAGCTCTTGGAAGATGGAAACTATACTGACCATGAACTAAACCTGCCGCACAACTAGAAGTGGCCGGGTAGCATGCCTACGTTTTTTAACCCTAGATGCCCAGCGCCAGCCGGAGAACTACCTAATCCTAGCAGAGGAAAAGACAGTCCTGGCTCACCTCTAGAGAAATTTTCCCAAAAGGCAGACAGAGGCCCCCACATATATTGGCGGTGATTTTAGATGAAATGACAAACGTAGTATGAAAATAGGTTTAGCAAAATCGAGGTCCGCTTTCTAGATAGCAGGAAGACAGAAAGGACACTTTCATGGTCAGCAGAAAACCCTATCAAAACACCATCCAGAAATTCCTTTAAGACTCTAGCATTAACTCATAACACCAGAGTGGCAATTTCCGATCACAAGAGCTTTCCAGACACAGTAACGAAACAGCAGCTGTGAACAGGAACAAAATGCAAAAACACACAAGGACAAAAGTCCAACTTAGCTGGGAGTTGTCTAGTAGCAGGAACAAGCACAGAAGGCTTCTGATTACATTGTTGACCGGCAAGAAACTGACAGAGGAGCAAGGTTATATAGCGACTCCCACATCCTGATAGGAGCAGGTGAACAGAGGGGATGATGCACACAAGTTCAATTCCACAAGTAGCCACCGGGGGAGCCCAGAATCCAATTTCACAACAACTATTCCACTGAAACTGCCCTGACTAAAGTCACCAATGGCCTACTAACCTTCTCTTTCTCTTGGACCTGGCATCTGCCTTTGACACAGTGGACCATTCTATTTTACTACCGTACAGACTTTCTGATTCACTTCTGACAAAGGACACAGTCCGAAATGCACATTGGGGTGTGTGCTGCATCGGAGCCTTCTTTGTCATGATCTCTGCAGGCAGAGATCATAGCAAGCCTATAGAGGGACAAGCTCTCGGAAGATGGAACTATACTGACCATGAACTAAGCCTGCCGCGCAACTAGAAATAGCCAGGTAGCATTTCCTATTTATCGCTAGATGCCCAGCTCTGGCCTAAGACCTAAATAGCTAGCAGAGGGAAATATAAGACCTGGCTCACCTCTAGAGAAATATTCCAAAGAAGACAGTAGCCCCCCACATATAATGACGGTGAGTTCAGATGAAACAACAAACGCAGCAGGAAAATAGTCTTAGCAAATTTGAGGTCCGCTTACTAGATAGCAGAAGACAGATAGTATACTTTCATGGTCAGCAGAAAAACACTAACAAAACACCATCCAGAGATTACCTTAAACTCTGGCATTAACTCATAACGCCAGAGTAGCAATCCCTGATCAACGAGAGCTTTCCAGACACAGTAACAAAACTTCAGCTGTGAACTGGAACAAATAGGCAAAACAAAACATGGACAAAAGTCCAACTTAACTAGTAGTTGTCTTGAAGCAGGAACAAGCACTGAGAGGCATCAGATAACATTGTTGACCGGCAAGAAACCACCAGAGAAATGAGCTTAAATAGCGACACCCACTACTGATGGAACCAGGTGAAACAGGAAAGAGGATGACAAGTCCAATTCCACAAGCGGCCACCGGGGGAGCCCAGAATCCAAATTCACAACAGTACCCCCCCCTCAAGGAGGGGGCACCGAACCCTCACCAGATCCACCAGGGCGACCAGGATGAGCCCTATGGAAGGCACGAACAAGATCAGAAGCATGAACATCAGATGCATTGACCCAAGAATTATCCTCCTGGCCGTAACCCTTCCAGTTGACCAGATACTGGAGTTTCCGTCTGGAAACACGAGAGTCCAAAATTTTCTCCACAACGTACTCCAACTCACCCTCAACCAACACCGGAGCAGGAGGCTCAACTGAAGGTACAACAGGTACCTCATACCTGCGCAATAACGACCGATGAAAAACGTTATGAATGGAAAAGGACGCAGGGAGGTCCAAACGGAAAGAAACAGGATTAAGAATCTCCAATATTCTATAAGGGCCGATGAACCGAGGTTTAAACTTAGGAGAAGAGACCCTCATAGGGACAAAACGAGAAGACAACCACACTAAATCTCCAACACAAAGCCGAGAACCAACACGACGATGACGGTTGGCAAAACGCTGAGTCTTCTCCTGGGACAACTTCAAATTGTCCATAACCTGCCCCCAGATGTGATGCAATATCTCCACCACCGCATCCACTCCAGGACAATCCGAGGATTCCACCTGACCGGAGGAAAATCGAGGGTGAAACCCCGAATTACAGAAAAACGGGGACACCAAGGTGGAAGAACTGGCCCGATTATTGAGGGCGAACTCTGCCAATGGCAAAAAAGCAACCCAATCATCCTGGTCAGCAGAGACAAAACACCTCAGATATGTCTCAAGGGTCTGATTAGTCCGCTCGGTCTGGCCATTAGTCTGAGGGTGAAAAGCAGATGAAAAAGACAAATCTATGCCCATCCTAGCACAGAATGCCCGCCAAAATCTAGACACAAATTGGGTACCTCTGTCAGAAACAATACTCTCAGGAATACCGTGCAATCGGACAACATTCTGAAAAAACAGAGGAACCAACTCAGAAGAAGAAGGCAACTTGGGCAGAGGAACCAAATGGACCATTTTAGAGAAACGGTCACAGACCACCCAGATGACAGACATCTTCTGGGAAACAGGCAGATCTGAAATAAAATCCATCGAGATGTGTGTCCAAGGCCTCTTAGGAACAGGCAAGGGCAACAGCAGTCCGCTAGCCCGAGAACTACAAGACTTGGCCCGAGCACAAACGTCACATGACTGCACAAAGACTCGCACATCTCGTGACAGGGAAGGCCACCAGAAGGATCTTGCCACCAAATCCCTGGTACCAAAAATTCCGGGATGACCTGCCAATGCAGAAGAATGTACCTCAGAGATGACTCTGCTGGTCCAATCATCCGGAACAAACAGTCTATCAGGCGGACAACGATCCGGTCTATCCGCCTGAAACTCTTGCAAGGACCGCCGCAGATCAGGAGAAACGGCCGACAAAATTACTCCCTCCCTAAGGATACCTGTGGGTTCAGAATTACCAGGAGAGTCCGGGTCAAAACTCCTAGAAAGGGCATCTGCCTTAACATTCTTAGAACCCGGTAGGTATGACACCACAAAATTAAAGCGAGAAAAAAATAAAGACCAGCGCGCCTGTCTAGGATTCAGGCGTCTGGCAGTCTCAAGATAAATCAAATTTTTGTGGTCAGTCAATACCACCACCTGATGCCTAGCCCCCTCGAGCCAATGGCGCCACTCCTCAAACGCCCACTTCATGGCCAAAAGCTCCCGATTCCCAACATCATAATTCCGCTCTGCGGGCGAAAATTTGCGAGAAAAGAAGGCACAAGGCCTAATGACGGAGCAGTCGGAACCTTTCTGCGACAACACTGCCCCAGCTCCGATCTCCGAAGCGTCAACCTCAACCTGAAAAGGCAGATTCACATCAGGCTGACGCAACACAGGGGCAGAGGCAAAACGGCGCTTAAGCTCCTGAAAGGCCTCTACAGCATGAGGGGACCAATTAGCAACATCAGCGCCTTGTCTGGTCAAATCAGTCAGTGGTTTAACGACATCCGAAAAACCAGCAATAAATCGGCGGTAAAAGTTGGCAAAGCCCAAAAATCTCTGAAGACCCTTAAGAGAGGAGGGCTGAGTCCAGTCACAAATAGCTTGCACCTTGACGGGATCCATCTCAATGGAAGAGGGAGAAAAAATATACCCCAAAAAGGAAATTTTCTGGACCCCAAAAACGCACTTAGACCCCTTCACACATAAAGAATTAGACCGCAGAACCTGAAAAACTCTCCTGACCTGCTGGACATGAGAGTCCCAGTCATCAGAAAAAATCAGAATATCATCCAGATATATTATCATAAATTTATCCAGAAAATCGCGGAAAATATCATGCATAAAAGACTGGAAAACTGAAGGGGCATTAGAAAGACCAAAAGGCATGACCAAATACTCAAAGTGGCCCTCGGGCGTATTAAATGCGGTCTTCCACTCATCCCCCTGCCTGATCCGCACCAAATTATACGCCCCACGAAGATCAATTTTAGAGAACCACTTAGCACCCTCTATACGAGCAAACAAATCAGTAAGCAATGGCAATGGGTATTGATACTTAACAGTGATCTTATTCAGAAGCCGATAATCAATACATGGTCTCAAAGAGCCGTCTTTTTTTGAGACAAAGAAAAATCCAGCTCCCAAGGGAGAAGAAGATGGACGAATATGTCCCTTTTCCAAAGACTCCTTTATATATTCCCGCATAGCAGCATGTTCCGGCACAGACAAATTAAACAAACGACCCTTTGGATATTTACAACCCGGTATCAAATCTATGGCACAATCGCACTCACGGTGCGGAGGTAACGACCCAAGCTTGGGTTCGTCAAAGACGTCTTGATAATCAGAGAGGAACTCAGGGACTTCAGAGGGAATGGACGACGAAATAGAAACCAAAGGTACGTCCCCATGAATACCCTTACATCCCCAGCTCAACACAGACATTGCTCTCCAGTCCAAGACTGGGTTGTGAGACTGCAACCATGGCAATCCCAGTACCAAATCGTCATGTAAATTATACAGCACCAGGAAACGAATAATCTCCTGGTGATCCGGATTGATACGCATGGTTACTTGTGTCCAGTATTGTGGTTTATTATTAGCCAATGGGGTGGAGTCAATCCCCTTCAGAGGAATAAGAGTCTCCAAAGGCTCTAAATCAAAACCACAACGATTGGCAAAGGACCAATCCATAAGACTCAGAGCGGCGCCAGAGTCAACATAGGCGTCCGTGGCAATGGATGACAAAGAACAAATCAGGGTTACAGACAAAATAAACTTAGACTGAATGGTGCCAATGGAAACAGACTTATCAAGCTTCTTTGTACGCCTAGAGCATGCTGATATAACATGAGTAGAATCCCCACAATAGAAACACAATCCATTCTTCCGTCTAAAATTCTGTCGCTCGCTCCTGGACAGAATTCTATCACACTGCATACTTTCTGGCGTCTTTTCCATAGACACCGCCAGATGGTGCACCGGTTTGCGCTCCCGCAGACGCCTATCAATCTGAATAGCCATTGTCATGGACTCATTCAGACCTGCAGGCAAAGGGAACCCCACCATAACATCCTTAACGGCATCAGAGAGACCTTCTCTGAAAGTTGCCGCCAAGGCGCACTCATTCCACTGAGTAAGCACAGACCATTTACGGAATTTTTGGCAGAAAACTTCAGCTTCGTCTTGCCCCTGAGATAGTGCCATCAAAGTTTTTTCTGCCTGAAGTTCCAAATGAGGTTCCTCATAAAGCAAGCCCAAGGCCAGAAAAAACGCATCCACATCGCGTAACGCAGGATCCCCTGCTGGCAATGAGAAGGCCCAATCTTGAGGGTCACCCCTGAGCAAGGAAATCACAATCCTAACCTGCTGAGCAGGGTCTCCAGCTGAACGAGACTTCAGGGACAAATAAAGCTTACAATTATTTCGGAAATTCTGGAAGCTAGCTCTATTCCCTGTGAAGAACTCCGGCAAAGGAATTCTCGGCTCAGATACCGGAGCATGTACCACAAAATTTTGTAAATTTTGTACTTTCGTGATGAGATTATTCAAACCCGCAGTTACACTCTGGAGATCCATTATTGTCAGGTGCACACAGAGCATACAGAGATTAGGAGGAGAGAGAGAAAAAAGACTGCAGCAAGGCAGACTGGAGGAAAAAAAAAAAAAAAAAAATTCCAGCAGACTTCTTATAACTCTCCTTTCTCAACCTGGGTCTTTAACACTTTATCGGCCGGTCAAACTGTCATGATCTCTGCAGGCAGAGATCATAGCAAGCCTATAGAGGGACAAGCTCTCGGAAGATGGAACTATACTGACCATGAACTAAGCCTGCCGCGCAACTAGAAATAGCCAGGTAGCATTTCCTATTTATCGCTAGATGCCCAGCTCTGGCCTAAGACCTAAATAGCTAGCAGAGGGAAATATAAGACCTGGCTCACCTCTAGAGAAATATTCCAAAGAAGACAGTAGCCCCCCACATATAATGACGGTGAGTTCAGATGAAACAACAAACGCAGCAGGAAAATAGTCTTAGCAAATTTGAGGTCCGCTTACTAGATAGCAGAAGACAGATAGTATACTTTCATGGTCAGCAGAAAAACACTAACAAAACACCATCCAGAGATTACCTTAAACTCTGGCATTAACTCATAACGCCAGAGTAGCAATCCCTGATCAACGAGAGCTTTCCAGACACAGTAACAAAACTTCAGCTGTGAACTGGAACAAATAGGCAAAACAAAACATGGACAAAAGTCCAACTTAACTAGTAGTTGTCTTGAAGCAGGAACAAGCACTGAGAGGCATCAGATAACATTGTTGACCGGCAAGAAACCACCAGAGAAATGAGCTTAAATAGCGACACCCACTACTGATGGAACCAGGTGAAACAGGAAAGAGGATGACAAGTCCAATTCCACAAGCGGCCACCGGGGGAGCCCAGAATCCAAATTCACAACACTTCTTCCATTCAGGTAATATACTAGCATCCTCTTATTGTGGCAGTGTACCCTTGGCTTTATATAGAAATAGTGTTGACCCATTCCCCTGTCTTTATTACCACTATGGTTCTATCAGCACCATTTCTATTTACTCTTTGGGTCTCACATTAACCCCTTAATGACCGCAGATACGCCTTTTAATGGCGGTAGGTAAGAGTACTTAAACCACAGCACCGTTAATTAACGGCATTGTGGAAAAAGTGTGTAGCCCCCCCAGAGTCGGATGAATATGATGCAGATCGGTTTTTCCCGACCCCCGGTTTGCGATCGCCGGTATTAACCGTATACCGTTGATTGCAAAAAAAAGGCTGCTGTGCTATTTAATTTCTCTGTCCTCCAATGTGATCGCACATCAGAGAACAGAGAAATAGGGTTCCCGATCGCCCCCGATACTTACCAGTGTCTCCTGGTGCTCTTCGGCCCTCCTGCTTCCCCCCATGGGCAACCACCATCTTCTTCTGGGAAGAAAATGGTGGGCGCATGCGTAGTGCACCCGCCGAGATCTGCCGGCCTGCACCCGGCAACAATACGAAGATTTTTTCTATTGGTTCATTTTGGTCACTGTGATAGACCCTATCACATTGATCAAAATAAAAAATAGTAAATACCCTGTATTTATTTCCATTTTCCAAATAGGGTTAGAGTTGGGCTAAAGTTAGGGCTAGGGCTAATGTTAGGGTTAGGGTTGGGCTAACATTAGGGTTAGGGCTAAAGTTAGGGTTAGGGTTGGGTCTATAGTTATGTCATGTCGGATTATATTCACACCAGGGCGTCTGACAGACTGCGGTAATTCCATTTACGGCCACTATATGCTCAGTGGCATCGGCTAGACTTGTTTTAGGTTGTCAGGGGTTAATCTAGCTGGTACTCAGGTTGGAGGCTTTTAAATAGTCGTGCTGGACTTTGGGCATCGCCGATTGTAGCTTGTGCCTTGTGCCTAGTGAATCCAGTCTGGAGTGGTGATCTTGGAGAAGAAATATTATCTGGTGGTGTATTATCCTTTGTTTATATTTTTCCTTCTTATATTTATATTTTGGTTTTGCCCTGCGCACATTATTGTGTTTTCCTGTGCGTCTGCAGTGTGGTGCATTTTAAGTTTTCCCTGTCTGTTTTGTCCCTGGAGTTTGGTGTTAGGTCTTTTCATTGGGTGGCGGGTGGTGGTTCCAGCATAGGGCTGAAACAGGAGTCAGGGCCAGGCCTGGTGGCCCAGACAAGCACACCATTAGTGTAAATTCTGGGAGAGGGACAGACAGGGTTTTTCCCTAGTCTGAGGGATATTGCAGGGGCCCGGGAAATTTACCTTAGCCTTCTAGGCTCCCCGTAACATTTTAGGGTTGAGGCTAAAGTTAAGGTTAGAGCTGGGATTAGGGTTAGGGTTGGGATTAGGGTTTGGATTAGGGTTAGGGTTGGGATTAGAGTTAGGTTTGGGATTAGGGTTAGAGGTGTATTGGGATTAGGATTAGGTTTGTGGTTAGGTTTATGGTTAGTGTTGGTATTAGGTTTAGGGGTGTGTTGGGGTTATGGTTGGGGTTAGGGGTGTGTTGGGGTTAGGGTTGTGATTAGGATTATGGATAGGGTTGGGATTAGGGTAAGAGGTGTGTTGGGGAAAGGGTTGGAGTTAGAATTGGGGGTTTACACTGTTTAGGTACATCAGGGGGTCTCCAAACACGACATGGCACCACCATTGATTCCATCCAATTTTGCGTTCAAAAAGTCAAATGGTGCTCCCTCCCTTCTGAGCTCTGCCGTGCGTCCAAACAGTGGTTTACCCACACATATGGGGCATCAGGGTACTCAGGACAAATTGGACAACAACATTTGGCATCCAGTTTCTCCTTTTACCCTCAGGAAAAAATATTGGGGGCTAAAAAATCATTTTTGTGGAAAGAAAATGATTTTTTATTTATACTGCTCTGCATTATAAACTTCTCTGAAGCACTTAGTGCTCATCACACATCTAGATAAGCTCCTAGATAAGCTCCTTGGGGGGATCCAGTTTGCAAGATGGGGTCACTAGTGAGGTATTTCTACTATTTAGACACATCAAGGGCTCTACAAACGCAACATGATGCCCACAGACCATTCAATCAAAGTCTACATTCCAAAACATCACTACTTCCCTGCCGTGCCCCAACGTGTGCCAAAACAGTAGTTTTCTCCCACGTATGGGGTATCAGCATACTCAGGACAAACTGGACAACAACTTTTGGGGTCCAATTTCTCCTGTTACCCTTGGGAAAATTAAAATTGGGGGCTAAAAATCATTTTTGTGGAATAAAAGATCTTTTATTTTCACAGCTCTGCATTATAAACTTCTGTGAAGCACTTGTGCATTCAAAGTGCTCACAACACATCTGGATAAGTTCTTTGGGGGATCTAGTTTCCAAAACGGGGTCACTTGTGGGGGGTTTCTACTTTTTAGGTGCATCAAGGGCTCTGCAAATGCAACATGATGCCCTCAGACTATTCTATCAAAGTCTGCATTCCTAAAAGGCACTTCTTCCCTTCCGAGCTGTGCTATGAACCCAAACAGTGGTCCCCCCAACATATGGGGTATCAGCGTACTCATGACAAATTGCACAACAACGATCATGGTCCAATTTCTCCTGTTACCCTTGTGAAAGTAAAAATTTGGGGGGTGAAAAGATCATTACTGTGGAAAAAAATTATTTTTTATTTTCACGGCTCTGCATTATAAACTTCTGTAAAGCACTTGGGGGTTCATAGTGCTCACCACACATCTAGATATGCTCCTTTGGGGGTCTTGTTTCCAAAATGGGGTCACTTGTGTGGGGTTTCTACTGGTTAGGTACATCAGGGGCTCTGCAAATGCAACATGACGCCCGCAGTCCATTCCATCAAAGTCTGCATTTTAAAATGTCACTACTTCCCTTCCGGGCCCCGTTGTGTGCCCAATCAATGCCCCCCTCCACATATAGGGTAACAGCGTGCTCAGTAGAAACTAAACCACAACTTTTGGAGTCCAATTTCTCCTGCTACCCTTGTGAAAATAAAAACTTGTGGGCTAAAAATTCATTTTTGAGGAAAAAAAAAGATTTTTCATTTTCATGGCTCTGCGTTATAAACTTTTGTGAAGCACTTGGGGGGTTCAAAGTGCTCACCACACATCTAGATAAGTTCCTTAAGGGGTCTAGCTTCCAAAATGGTGACAGATGTGTGGGTTTCCACTGTTAAGGCACATCGGGGGCTCCCCAAAAGCAACACGGCGTCCAATCTCAATTCCAGCCAATTCTGCATTGAAAATGTCAAATGGCGCTCCTTCCCTTCCGAGCTCTGCCATGCGCCCAAACAGTGGTTTACCCCCACATATGGGGTATTCATAAAAAATTGCACAACATATTTTGTGCTTCATTTTCTCTTTTTACACTTGTGAAAATAAAAAAAATTGGTTCTGAAGTAAAATGTTCGTAAAAAAAGTTGTGTTAATTTTTTCCTTCCATATTGCTTCTGTTCCTGTGAAGCACATAAAGGGTTAATAAACTTCTTGAATATGGTTTTGAGCACCTTTAGGGGTGTAGTTTTTAGAATGGTGTCACTTTTGGGTATTTTCTGTCTTGTACACCCCTCAAAGTGACTTTAAATTTGAGATAGTACCTATCTTTATCTATATTCTTTCATACTTTATGGTTGTGCATGCCTTTTTTAGTCCAATCCTTTTTCTTCGCTTTGGTATTCTATTTACTATTGGACTAGGCATTGCACCCTATTTGCATATTTAATATTTTGTTTACAGCCTGGTGCACCCTTGTTTCTTCAGTTTTATCACATTATTCAGCCCTGTTGTCCAGGGCTATTTTCTAAGGGTTGCACACACCGATCTGGGTGGCGTGCTGTGAGATAATTGTATATATTTCCCTATCTATATTTACAATTTTTGTCTTGGGTGTTTTTATACCTAGGGTGTCATTATGGACTGGGAGGCCAGAGAGGCGTCTTGGCGGGCTAAGTCCTCCAGTATCTTTGAGACAGCAGGGACTTCTACCACCTTTCAGGCGGCAAATGACTTCACCGCACTCTGCTCCGATTTGACTAGGGCCCACAAAACGTGCATCAGACTTTGGTGGAACATGAGGAGCTTGGAGGAATACATGAAATCTGGATATATCCCGAGGGGGTTACGTATATCAATTTTTCCGGCCTGGGAAACTTCTGATACCTTTCAACAACATTGGGAACAGGGGCTGACGCGTTGTTCGATTATTTTGATAAATCTTCTGCTTGAACATGATAGAACCTTATTTGGATCCACCAAAATTTTGGTCAAAGACCTAGAGACCAAATTAGCAGGCTTTGAAGAGAGTCAAGTCCTGACCTTCAAAATTAAATTGAAGGAAACACTAGATAAATACGAAGCAGAAGTGACCCAACGGAAAAGTAAAAAGTTCCAGAGGGATAAGATGGACTTTGAACATAAGACGGCCTATAAGTGGAGACATACGGGTAATACCCGCCGTCCGAGATGGAATAGGGACACGCCTCCATCAGGTGTTCCCGCCTCCTCATATAGGGAGGAATACCCTAGTAGTGATTTTTTGTCTTCAAGCGGCAGCGAAATAGACCGCGGACCAGACGTGGCGGAAAACGGAGGAAACATACAAAAAAGATTGACTCGGTACAGGGGTCACAAATCTCCTTACTGCCACAAGTATCCTACCAGACGGAAATAGGAGATTCACATTCCCCCTATCCGGACCTTCAAGTATGTGAGCCCAGTTCCTTGACACTACAGGTAATTAACCTTTCTAAATACAATCTTACATCCTGCGAATTATCCATTCTTCAGAAAGGTCTATCGTTTGTACCAACACACTCGGCGGATAAGTTTATACTTATAAAAGACCTTTATCTTTTTTGCAGGAAGTTAACGTTCCAGGTCATGTACAGGAAACCCGATATTTTGCAGACTATTTCCACAGATGATCATCAAACATTCCAGGATCTTTTGGAGCTTTTGGAGGAGAATGAGCCAGAATTGGGAAGGAAGAAGTTTCCTCACCGAAATCTCTCAAAACACCCTCTTTTTCTCTTGTGCCGGCTATTAAAATTTTCTTTGAGGTAGTTAGACGGGATATTTTGGCCATGCCTATTCGGGCGAATGGCCTACCCAATCTGAATGCAGAAGAAAGACGAGCCCTCACTACTCTTCAAAACAACAATGAGTTCACTATCAAGGAGGCTGATAAAGGGGGCAATGTGGTGCTGTGGTCTATCCAACTCTATGAAGCCGAGGCCAAGCGCCAGCTTGGTAATGCACAATACTATCAAATGCTTCCGTCTGATCCCACCGCTGTATTTCAATCGAAATTCGAACGACTCCTTTCCAGAGCCCTCCAGTTTGCCATCATCACCCCACAAGAGAAACAATATCTTTGGGTGGAAAAACCAGTGACAGCCACGTTTTACATGCGGCCCAAGATACACAAAGACAGCACCAGACCTCCCAGGAGACCTATCGTCTCGAGTGTCGGTAGTCTGTGTGAAAGAGCTGGTGAGTACTTAGACTTCTTTCTTCAACCCATAGCCTCATCTCTTCCATCTTTCGTTAGAGATTCCTCACACTTTATTGAACTATGCCACCAGACGGAACTTCCTACTGATTTTCTGCTCATTACGTGTGATGTAGAATCTTTATATTCGAATATTGGCCATAAGGACGGAGTTGAGGCAGTAGCTTATTTTCTGAACAAGAATCATTCTACTGACAGGGGACATGACTCTTTTTTGCTTGATTTATTAACTTTTGTCTTACATCATAATTTTTTTCTGTTTGACAGAGTGTATTATTTGCAGCGATCAGGCGTGGCGATGGGCGCGAAGTGTGCACCGGCCTATGCCAACATTTTTCTTGGCTGGTGGGAAGAGAAATTTGTCTATCCCTTACCATCATTCGCTGCCCACGTCCACGCCTGGTTTCGCTTTATAGATGATGTGTTTATTCTTTGGAAAGGCACAGAAGAGGAATGCATTGAGTTCTTTAATATCTTGAACTCCAACCCCTTTAACATCTTTCTCACTTATTCTGTTTCCGCAAGTGAAATTACGTTCTTGGACTTGAAGGTATTTCCAGTAGCAAATTCCCTGGCAACCGACCTATTCCGTAAACCTACGGCAACCAATGCTTTGTTGGAATTTTCAAGCTTCCATCCCTGGCACACCAAGGTAGGTGTGCCTACAGGACAGTTTTTACGCGTAAGGCGTAACTGTACCCGGGATTGCGATTTTTCTGTCCAGGCTCGCGATTTATCAGATCGCTTCAGGAAAAGGGGTTATCCTAAACGTATTATCTCCGCAGCATATCAGCGAGCAAGAGGACAGGATCAGAGGTCACTTCTATCTTCAAGAAGACGAAACCAGGAGACCTTCACCAGGTTCATCACCGACTTCAACGATAGTTGGAAACAGGTTAGTAACATTCTATCCAGACACTGGCAAATTCTGAGGGCGGATCTCCAAACAGTGGAAATAACGAGTGAAAGACCCCTAATGACAGCAAGATGGGCACCAAACTTGAGGGACATACTCACCAGGAGCCACTTTAGAAGATCAACGGTGAGACTAAATAGGGGTATCCATCTTAAAGGCTCTTTTCCGTGTGGGGACTGTAACATCTGTCCCCACATGGCCCCAACTGGTGACCTCTTTGTTCATCCTACATCTTGTAAACAATATCCCCTAAAGGCATACGTCAATTGTAAGTCTAAAGACGTGATCTATGCCCTTGTCTGTCCCTGCAAGAAGACATACGTAGGGCAGACTTCACAAGAACTCAGGAAACGCGCGCAGAAGCATATCTCAACAATCCATCTTGCAAATTCGGATCTAAAAAAGGGTAAGACCCTCACCTCGGTAGCCGAACACTTTCTAAGTAAGCATGGGGGCTCCTCAACGAACCTCAAACTGGTGGGTCTGCAAAAACTTAATCCCAGTGAAAGAGGGGGTGATAAACACAAACTCCTGCTACAAATCGAGTCTAGATGGATCTTTGATCTACAATCGGTAACTCCGGCCGGTTTGAATGAGGAGCTCCTCTTCACCGGCTTTCTAGGCAATTGATTGATTACCATGACATTATGACTTTATTATTTATTTTCGTTCATTTTCTTTCTTTTTTTACATTTATTTTAGCCTTCTTTGGTGGGACTATTCATCGCTCAGGAGTCGTCTCCTTAACTCCACGGTTCCAAATCTGCAAGTCCGGTGGACACAATACGGCTTTTCCCTGTACATGACCTATAGAAACCTGAGTTTCAAAAACAAAAAAAGTGTGAAACAACTGAAAATATGTCTTATATTCTAGGTTCTTCAAAGTAGCCACCTTTTGCTTTGATGACTGCTTTGCACACTCTTGGCATTCTCTTGATGAGCTTCAAGAGGTAGTCACTGGAAATGGTCTTCCAACAATCTTGATGGAGTTCCTAGAGATGCTTGGCACTTGTTGGCCCTTTTGCCTTCACTCTGCAGTCCAGCTTACCCCAAACCATCTCGATTGGGTTCAGGTCTGGTGACTGTGGAGGCCAGGTCATCTATCATAGCACCCCATCACTCTCCTTCTTGGTCAAATAGCCCTTCACAGCCTGGAGGTGTGTTTAGGGTCATTGTCCTGTTGAAAAATAAATGATGGTCCAACTAAATGCAAACCGGATGGAATAGCATGCCGTTGCAAGATGCTGTGGTAGTCATGCTGGTTCAGTATGCCTTCAATTTTGAATAAATCCCCAACAGTGTCACCAGCAAAACACCCCCACACCATCCCTCCTCCTCCTCCATGCTTCACGGTGGGAACCAGGCATGTAGAGTCCATCTGTTCACCTTTTCTGCATCGCACAAAGACACGGTGGTACTTGGAACCAAAGATCTCAAATTTGGACTCATCAGACCAAAGAACAGATTTCCACTGGTCTAATGTCCATTCCTTGTGTTCTTTAGCCCAAACAAGTCTCTTCTGCTTGTTGCCTGTCCTTAGCAGTGGTTTCCTAGCAGCTATTTTACCATGAAAGCCTGCTGCACAGTCTCCTCTTAACAGTTGTTGTAGAGATGTGTTTGCTGCTAGAACTCTGTGTGGCATTGACCTGGTCTCTAATCTGAGCTGCTGCTAACCTGCAATTTCTGAGGCTGGTGACTCGGATAAACTTATCCTCAGAAGCAGAGGTGACTCTTGGTCTTCCTTTCCTGGGGCGGTCCTTATGTGAGCCAGTTTCTTTGTAGTGTAATATTATGCAGGTACTGAGTGTGTCACCACGGAACAGACAGACTAACAGTTGAGGGGTTTATTAACTGGAATTAGGTTCTCCTCGCACGGAGGAAGCAGTAGAATATAACTAACAATAAAACAGTGCAAAAATATGGGAGTCAAACAGTGTAACAGAAGTAAGCAGTATTTCTTGAGAAAAAAACACTTATCTGTCTGATGAGGACTTGCTTGAAGGGTCGTCTTCTCCAACGTATGCGCTGAGAAACAGCGACACTTGTCGTCCCTCTGTTGTCCGTGGGCTGTTAGTCTGTAGGAACATGCTGCCTGGGTTTTCGTGAGTTAATATGATATGCACAGGCTCTGAGTCTTTAGCTTTTACAGCACAGCCTATCCCGGGAAAACGATGGTCAGTCTATTATTAAGTCTCTCACCAGGAATTAAGAGCTCTGCACTGATACCGTGGGTACCAGGGGTCACAGTCTCTGCACTGATACCGTGGGTACCAGGGGGTCACAGTCTCTGATGGGCCAATGTCTCTGCATGGGTCTCAAGGCACCCCTCTCCTGTCACAGCAGAGTCCGCTTTCATGTACTCACAAGATGCAGTCTTTCTGGGCAATCTCCCTGTATTTGTCCTTTGACCGGGAGCTCTCTCTCTCTCTCGGAGCGCAGCTGCGCCCTGCTCTGACTGCTGCTCACGCTGCTCTGACCCTTGTGCGCGCGCCTTTCCCGCTCTCTGCCTGGCTTCCCTCCTGTTCCAGTCTCTAAGACTGCCCCCTGGGGAACCTGTAGCACAGCTCAATGGTTCCAGGCACGGAGCCGAGAAGGTAACTGTCTCCGGACTCTTCTTGTGCTTCACCTCCTTATGATGGTTTTTGCCACTGCACTTGGGGACACTTTCAAAGTTTTCCCAAATTTTTCAGACTTTTTTCTTAAAGTAATGATGGCCACTCGTTTTTCTTTACTTAGCTGATTTTTTTTCTTGCCATAATACAAATTCTTACAGTCTATTCAGTAGGACTATCAGCTGTGTATCCACCAGACTTCTGCACAACACAACTGATGGTCCCAACACCATTTATAAGGCAAGAAATCCCATTTATTAAACCTGACAGGGCACACCTGTGAAGTGAAAATCATTTCCAGTGACTACCTCTTGAAGCTCATCAAGAGAATGCAAATAGTGTGCAAAAGCGGTCATCAAAGCAAAAGGTGGCTATTTTGAAGAACCTAGAATATAAGACATATTTTCAGTTGTTTCACACTTTTTTGTTAAGTATATAATTCCACGTGTTAATTCATAGTTTTGATGCCTTCAGTGTGAATGTACAATTTTCATAGTCATGAAAATATAAAAAAATCTTTAAATGAGAAGGTGTGTCCTAACTTTTGGTCTGTACCTTATCTCTCTGATTTACGGGCACACAAATTCAAAGTTTGAAAATTGCAAAATTGTAAAAATTTTCACCATATTTCCATTTTTTTCATAAATAAACGCAAGTAATATAGAAGAAATTTTACCACTAACATGAAGTACAATATGTCTCAAAAAAATATTCTCAGAATCAGCGGGATCCGTTAATGCATTCCAGAGTTATAACCTCATAAAGTGACAGTGATCAGAATTGTAAAAATTGGCCTAGTCATTAACCCCTTCCCGACATGCGCCGTACTAGTACTGCGCTGCCGGCACTGCATTAGTGCCAGCCGCAGTACTAGTATGGCGCCCCGATCACAGCGGTCTCACGCTGAGCGCCGCGGTGATCGGGTGCGGGTGTCAGCTGTATATGACAGCTGACACCCCGCAGCAATGCCCACGATCGGCGCTATCGCCGATCGCGGGCATTTAACCCCTCTGATGCCGCTGTCAATAGTGACAGCGGCATAGAGGGGGATCGCGCAGGGACGGGGGCTCCCTGCGCTCTCCCACCGGAGCAGCACGATCTCATCCAAGATGGCCGCGGGACTCCTTCCGGGTCATAAGATGACCCTGCTTGCCGGCGTCTGCAGAGAGTTCCTAATAGCAGGCGCCGGCAAGCCTCTGCCCTTGTCTGTCAGATCGGTGATCTGACAGAGTGCTGTGCACACTGTCAGATCACCGATCTGTGATGTCCCCCCCTGGGACAAAGTAAAAAAGTTAAAAAAAAAAATTTCCACATGTGTAAAAAAAAAAGAAAAAAAAAAAATCCTAAATAAATAAAAAAAAAAAAAATATTCCCATAAATACATTTCTTTATCTAAATAAAAAAAAATCACACAATAAAAGTACACATATTTGGTATCACCGCGTCCGTAGCGACCCCACCTATAAAACTATATCACTAGTTAACCCCTTCAGTGAACACCGTAAAAAAAAAAACGAGGCAAAAAACAACGCTTTATTCTCGTACCGCCAAACAAAAAGTGGAATAACACGCGATCAAAAAGACGGATATAAATAATCATGGTACCGCTGAAAACGTCATCTTGTCCTGCAAAAAAAATGCCACCATACAGCATCACCAGCAGAAAAATTAAAAAGTTAAAGCTCTCAGAATAAAGCGATGCAAAAACAATTATTTTTTTATATAAAATAGTTTTTATTGTGTAAAAGCGCCAAAACATAAAAAAATTACATAAATGAGGTATCGCTGTAATCATACTGACCCGAAGAATAAAACTGCTTTATCCTTTTTACCAAACGTGGAACGGTATAAACGCCCCCCCTAAAAGAATTTCAAGAATTGCTGGTTTTTGTTCATTCCGCCTCCCAAAAATCGGAATAAAAAGCGATCAAAAAATGTCATGTGCCCGAAAATGGTACCAATAAAAACGTCAACTCGTCCCGCAAAAAACAAGATCTCACATGACTCTGTGGACCAAAATATGGAAAAATTATAGCTCTCAAAATGTGGTGATGCAAAAACTATTTTTTGCAATAAAAAGCGTCTTTTAGTGTCTGATGGCTGCCAACCATAAAAATCCGCTAAAAAACGCTGTAAAAGTAAATCAAATCCCCCTTCATCACCCCCTTAGTTAGGGAAAAATAATAAAATTTTAAAAAATATATTTATTTCCATTTTTCCGTTAGGCTACTTTCACACTAGCGTCGGTACGGGGCCGTCGCGCTGCGTCGGCCCGACGTACCGACGCATGCTGTGCAAGCGCCGCACAACGGGGGCAGCGGATGCTGTTTTTCCACGCATCCGCTGCCCCATTGTGAGGTGCGGGGAGGTGGGGGTGGAGTTCCAGCCGCGCATGCGCGGTTGGAAATGGTGGACCGTCGGCACAAAAAAAGTTACATGTAACGTTTTTTACATCCAAAAAAGGAGAAAGAGCTATAGCTTTAAAAGTATGAATACTTTATTTGAATCAATAATAAAAAGATGAATGAAAAAAGAAACAAAAGAACAACAAGAGATTGTTCTGTGTGTGTGGAGACACTGTGCACACTATAAACGGACCAGCCTATGGAGGATAAAGTGTTGGGGGTTCTAATAATAAAGATCAAATGCGTTGATAATTATTACAAAAAATGTGATAAGTAAGGAGCAAGTGCAACCTCAATAGAAATAAAGGGTTAAATAACCTAAGTATATAGAGTCCCCAAAGAAAATAATGGTAAAATTGCTCAGTGGCATGGGCACATTACCTCCGTAGGTGTGGACCGGTTCCCCGACGTGCGTTTCGCGTGTAGCTTTATCGAGGGGTGAGTATATATGTAACGTTTTTTGCTGCCGGCGGTCCGCCACAACACGACGCAACCGTCGCACGACGGTTGCGACGTGTGTCAATACGTCACAATGCGTCGCTAATGTTAGTCTATGGGGAAAAAACGCATCCTGCAGATGACTTTGCAGGATGCGTTTTTTCGCCAAAACGACGCATTGCGACGTATGCAAAAAAACGCTAGTGTGAAAGTAGCGCTAGGGTTAGGACTAGGGTTAGGGCTAGGGTTGGGGTTAGGGCTAGGGTTAGGGCTGGGGTTACGGTTGGGGTTAGGGTTTCAGTTAGAATTGGGGAGTTTTCACTGTTTAGGCACATCAGGGGCTCTCCAAACGCGACATGGCGTCCGATCTCAATTCCAGCCAATTCTGCTTTGAAAAACTAAAACAGTGCTCCTTCCCTTCCGAGTTCTCCTGTGCGCCCAAACAGTGGTTCCCCCCAACATATGGGGTATCAGCGTTCTCAGGACAAGTTGGACAACAACTTTTGGGGTCCAATTTGTCCTGTTACCCTTGGGAAAATAAAAACGTGGGGGCAAAAATATCATTTTCGTGGAAAAAAAAAAAAAATTATTTTCGCGGCTCTGCGTGATAAACTGTTGTGAAACACTTGTTGGTTCAAAGTTCTCACAACACATCTAGATAAGTTCCCTGGGGGGTCTAGTTTCCATGACCGCGTATGCCGAGTACGGTCTTTTTCTCCGTATGTAACCTAACCACCAAAAACTGCCCACTGACCCAACCTTTACTTAAATAAAACATAACCAATTATTCTTTTTTGGATATTTTGGCCACAGCGGCCAACTTTATTAATAAAATTAACATAACATAAATACAACAGTATAAATTCGAGGGGAGGGATCTTGGAGCTAAAAAGATCTGGCAAAAACCCCACAATATAAGATCGACCACCATATTACCCTCAGCCGTGAAAACCAGCTCGAGGGCACCGTACATCCCGTTCCGGGAAGAGAAAAAACCACCAACAGCTCCCAGGGTAAAACCCCGTCCAGAGCCCATACCAAAATGCCAGATCCAACCCCACCACATTTTAAATTGCCTGCAATTATGCTCCAATTCCTTCCCCCAACCAATCAGCGTCAACTCCAAGAACCCCCACCCCCCCACCGCCACTGTGACAATAAATGAATAAAATGCAAACAATGACCAAAAACCCGCATACCAAGTGTAAACCCAAACACTTTTTTTTTTTTTTTTTTATATAACATCCCGTGCCATATCAATATATAAAAACTCTGCCCCACAATTCCCCCCCCCCCCTCGTTAAACAAAAACCCCAAGCACAAGCCTACAAGGGAGGGTGGGTGGGTCTTCCTTCTTCTGGATTCAGGTAGGGAATGGCGGTTTTCCCGCACTTTCCCTACTAACTCCCCTTCTAAAACCCCTCCCCCTTTTCCCTTCTCCTATCCCCAGCCGTAGCATCATTTAAAAAAGCCCGCCGGCTCAAAGCAGTCATGGGGGGCCTCCTCCCAGCTGCGCTTTGTTCCGGCCCCCATCTTGACCGCGTATGCCGAGTACGGTCTTTTTCTCCGTATGTAACCTAACCACCAAAAACTGCCCACTGACCCAACCTTTACTTAAATAAAACATAACCAATTATTCTTTTTTGGATATTTTGGCCACAGCGGCCAACTTTATTAATAAAATTAACATAACATAAATACAACAGTATAAATTCGAGGGGAGGGTTCTTGGAGCTAAAAAGATCTGGCAAAAACCCCACAATATAAGATCGACCACCATATTACCCTCAGCCGTGAAAACCAGCTCGAGGGCACCGTACATCCCGTTCCGGGAAGAGAAAAAACCACCAACAGCTCCCAGGGTAAAACCCCGTCCAGAGCCCATACCAAAATGCCAGATCCAACCCCACCACATTTTAAATTGCCTGCAATTATGCTCCAATTCCTTCCCCCAACCAATCAGCGTCAACTCCAAGAACCCCCACCCCCCCCACCACACACGAACAGCCCTGACCACCTCAGGCTCGTGAGTGCCCCAACGCCACCAACGCCCGTTCAACTCCTTCTTGCAATGCTAAAGTCCACAAATCAATCCCAATCGCGTTTAAGTGGACTCCGTCTTCCAACCAGTAGTTACCAAGCCCCGACTCCAATTCAAAATGTCTAACGCTAATCCCCCCGTTCCTGGAAACAAAACCTGCTATTGCCCTATTCAACTTGACCCTAGCCCTATTAATACCCTTCAAAGATCTAGCCCCCCTCCACCGTTTCCTAGGCACAATGTCCGACCACACAATCAACACCCCAGGAAATGATACCTGCAACCTCAACAAATCAAACCGTATGTCCCTAATCAACTCCCTGACAGGCCGCGCGCCCAAGTCGTTCCCCCCCAAATGCACAATTAAAATGTCAGGTTGCCTGTCTAAACGAACCGCCTTGGAAAATTCAGGAAGGGCCCTGCACCACACCATCCCCCTATACCCCAACCACCGAATGACAACCTGACGCCTACTAAACCCCAGTTGCCTACCGTCCGGCCTGACCTCGGCCCGCAGCGCCCCCCAATGAACGAACGAATGTCCGAAGATCCAGGCTAAGTAAGGGGACACACCTGCAACAAGAAGCATGAAGAAAAAACACTGAGGTCAAATACCAAAATCATAACCACACCACTAAATTAATGACGGATGTAACTCAAGTAACGATTGGAAGTCCACCTGCCAATCCTACAAATGTCCTCCGCACCCAAACCCAAACTATCAGCTTCTGATGCCGCCCCGATACGAAAAGAATGCGACCCAAACAAATCTGGAGAAAGGCCCAACTCCCGCAAGCCCCTTCTTAACACTGCAATGAACTGAAAGCGTGACAAAAAGGACCCCTCTGCGTGACACAACAAAGGGCCGGATCTGCCCGACCATAACTGCCAGTACGCTTCCAGACAACCTCTAGGGCACATCAGAGACCCGTTAACCCTCCCCAGCACCACACGTTTTCCTCTCCCAAGTTGGTCAGTCTTCGAACGCCGAATCCAAAAAACGACACCCCCCGTCCATACTTCTACATCCTCCGCCAACAAACCCCCTGCTCTAACTTTGGACGTTGACACCAGCTCCCCAACGCGCATAGCCCCAAAAAATGCTAATGAAAAGGCGAGACGAAACAACGCCAACTCAAAACTCGAACCACAAATAATCTCCAAAACCCCACCCAACCGTTCTAAAAGGCTAAACGAAATGGGGCGGCGACGGTCAATCGTCTGAGTACCTCTCCTAAAACCCCTAAGTGCCTGTCTGACCAAAAAATGTTTCGTCGCGTCCACCAACCCCTGTAACTTAAAAGCAAAAGCCAATCCAGCAACAAATTTATTTACCTTCGAAATCGACCAACCTCCTTCGGCCGCCTTCCCTATCAAAAATAACACTGCCAACATTCTATCTTCGTCAGACACCAACTGGCCCCACACCGACACCCAACTTTGCCATACTCGCCAAGATGCTTCGTATGATGCCCATGTTTGACTCGTAACAGACTCCTGAATCAACCGGCCCGCTCGTCCATAATCACGCTCCAAAGATGCAAAGGGCATTCCTCTCCCGAGATTTCCGCATCCGGCGCCAATTCCCGAAAACGGTCCCACTGGAAACGAGACAATGCATCTGCTATTGAGTTCTGCACACCCGGCACATGCACTGCCGAAATACAAGCATTCAGCTCTAAGCACCGAAAAACCAACTCCCTCACCAACTTAATCACCGGGGGAGATGAGGCCGACAAACTGTTCATCACTGACACGACGCTCATGTTGTCGCAATGAAAACGAATCCTCCTGTTAGCAAACATTTCCCCCCAAATGGAAACCGCAACCACGATAGGGAACAATTCCAACAAGACCAGGTTTTTTGTAAGGCCCAACTCCCTCCACTGGCCCGGCCACCGTCCGGCACACCAACGACCACCGCAATAGGCCCCGTAACCAGCCGAACCAGCTGCATCCGTATATATCTCGCAATCAAAGTTTGTTAAGACCTCCTGCTGAATCAACGACCGCCCGTTGTAGTTACACAGGAAACGTTGCCACACTAGCAAATCGTCTTTGTGTTCCTTGCTCAGACGAATAAAATGGTGCGGCTCTTTCACACCTGCCGTCGCGACCGACAACCTGCGACAAAATATCCTGCCCATGGGTATGATCCGACATGCAAAATTCAATCTACCCAAAAGAGACTGCAACTCTTTCAAAGTCAGCTTCTTCCTCTTTCTAGCTCTATCAACCTCCTGCTGCAGCAGGGCCAGCTTATCCTCCGGCAACCGACACTCCATTCTCTCGGAGTCAATTAAAATTCCCAAAAAACTCAACACCGTAGCAGGACCTTCCGTCTTATCTGCCGCTAATGGAACTCCAAAAAGCTCTGCAACCCAAAACATAGCCGTTAACGTATTACGGCATACCGCGGAATCAGGCGGCCCGATAAACAAAAAATCATCCAAATAATGGATAACCGACTGAACTCCCGCCACGTCCCTAACCACCCACTCCAGAAAAGTACTAAACGTCTCAAACAAGGAACAAGAAATGGCGCAGCCCATTGGCAAACATCTGTCCAAATAGTAACCACCATTCCAAAAACAACCTAACAACGGAACGCTGTCCGGGTGCACCGGAAGCAAACGGAAGGCCGATTCAATATCCGTCTTTGCCAACAGGGCCCCAGGGCCATGCCTTCTCACCCACAGCACCGCTGCATCAAATGATGTATACTCAACAGAGCACAGCTCTTGGGCGATGCCATCATTTACCGACCGACCCTTTGGATACGACAAATGTTGAATCAACCGAAATTTATTCGGCTCTTTCTTAGGCACCACCCCCAACGGGGAAACCACCAAACCCTCAATCGGCGGGTTTAAAAACGGCCCCGACATCCTTCCCAACTCCACTTCTTTCTTCAGTTTAACATCAACAACCTCGGCATGCAACATTGCCGACCGCAAATTCTTAATCGAAAAAGGAACCTCGTGACTCGGGGGAGGAATCCTAAAACCATCCGCAAAACCATCAAAAATAATACCCGCCTTCAACTGATCGGGGTACCTATTTAGAAAGGGGGCCATCTCGTGAAGCCTCACCGGGCTCTCCCCCTTGACCGGCACCCAAAGCTGGCTTTCCTTTTCCCTTCCTGAAACACTTGGAAGCCCCGTGTGAACTTCCATTACAGTGGGAACACACATGCTTAAATTTACAGGTGTTACCGTATTTACACTGCCCGTCGTTAAACTGCCAGCAGGTTCCAGACTTCTCCTTTGCTCCCTGTGCACCCTGACTACTGCTTCCGTGTCCCGACTGCTGGCTGCCACCACCCCCGGACCCATGAAAGGACTGCCCATGTCTGGCTGGGGCCATAACCTTCAGCCAAAGGCCTATATCCTTCTGGTCCCACCTAATTTCCGGCCTTACCGCCTTACGCTGCCTGAACTGCTCATCATACCGCAGCCACGTCTGACCGCCATATGTACGATGCGCCTCCCCAATCGAGTCTAAATAGCAAAACAAACCCGAGCAATTCTCAGGCGCCTTCTCCCCCACTACACTCGCCAATATTGCAAATGCCTGCAACCAGTTCAAAAACGTCTGCGGAATTAACCGCCACCTCCGCTTCTCTTCCTCCTCCTTTTTGCTATCGTCTTTTTTTCCTTTATCCAAGTTAAACTTTTCCAAAGGAAGCAGGGAAAAAATTTCCACATACTCGTCTCTCCAAATCTTCTCCTTCACCTCCTTTTTTAAATGCGCTCCCAACGGCCCTTCAAAGCACACATAAACTTCCCCTTTGGCTCTGTCATCTAATTTGACCGTATCGCCTTTATCCTTCTCCGTCTGAACCGAAACTGATACACCTGACGATGCAACCTCCACTGCCTGACCAGGGCTTAACAAACCACAACTTTCCTGGGGTTCCACCCCTCGACCAGACAACCACGCCTCAACCGGCGATGCGGCAACCCCAGCCGCCGACCCTCCCTCTAATCTACGCAAAATCTGCGACATACCCTGCAATAAGTCCTGCATACTTGGCACCTCAGCCACAATCGGCCCACTCCTCTGCCGTTCCTCACACACCGCCACCCGACCGCTCCTACTTTCCTGCAACCCGGCCCCTGCGGGCGACAAACCAGACATAGAGGCATACTCACAAGGCTGCGCGGGTGCTGTGTCCCCGCCAGCCGGACCTCCGGATCCCTGGCGCTCCGACCTCACGCGACTATCACCGCTGGACTCCAACCTCTCGTCGCCGCGTTGATGCCCCAGGCCCGCGCCCCTGGCCTCCTCGTCACCAGGGGGGACCCGAGCGTGCTGGAACTGCTGCGCCGTTAGCCCTCTCTGCCCCAGGCCCGCGCCCCTGGCCTCCTCGTCACCAGGGGGGACCCGAGCGTACTGGAACTGCTGCGCCGTTAGCCCTCTCTGCCCCAGGCCCGCGCCCCTGGCCTCCTCGTCACCAGGGGGGACCCGAGCGTGCTGTAGCTGCTGTATCGATCCACTCCTCCGTCCGCCGACAGTATCCCCCGCCACCTCACCGCCCGATGGGTAACGGGTAAACGCTGCTCTATGTTCCTGAGATCTCCTGGGCGACCGTGACCGATCCCCGCGTTCCAACCCGGGCGAGCCCGCCCGGTCGAGTAACGATCTTTGCTCCCTCGCAGGCAGCTCGACACTGCTGCCTGCAACTCTCCCTCCGCTGCGCCGTTGCATATAGGCGGGACGCAGAAGATCTCCTGACCGTTGACCGTCCGCCGCCTGCGCACTCCTTGTGGACATCCCAGCAGGCACCCTGAGAGGTGATGGACTGTGGGTGCCTGCCGCAGGTAAAGGGGCCGAATTCCTGACTGTTCCTGCCGCTGCTCGTCCCGGCCGTGCTGCTCCTCCTGGACTTGTTGTTCCTCCTGCTGCTCCTCCTGGCTGCGTCGCTCTGCCTGGCTGGGCTGCTCTTCCTGTCCGCGCTGCTCTCCCTCTCCTTGCCGCCGCTCGCCCCCTGGGCCCTGTGGATCTGGTGGGGGCAGGTGAAGCGGGGGCAGGGGAAGCGCCGGCCGCCCTGCCCCTGTACGCTGGGACACCGGATGTAGCTGGAGGACCGGCGGCCGCACGCCCGCTGTTATCTGGGGACCTGCCAGGAGCGGAGGAAGCTGCGGCTGCGCTCTGCCTGGATCGCGCAGGCCGCACTTCCGGTCCGGCGCTCCCAGCAGCAGCGGCGGTGTCCTGAGTCCGACGCCCGGCGCGTGCAGGCCGGGTGCTGGGATTCCTGCCGGTGCGGGAGCGGCCGGGGGAGGCAGCGCCGCTGGACTCACCGCCCGCAGGGTCCCTGGAGGGGCTCCGGAGCCTGCGCCTGCCACGCGCCGGGAGATCCGGAGATAGTCTCTCTGGGGGCCTGGTCCTCCTGCCCCGTAAACTCTGCCTGGATCCTCCTGCGGCACCAATGATGGAGGACAGCTGGGCCTCAAGCCAGCCCCCTCTTCTCGATCTGGCCATCTCTCGGAGCTGGGCCAGCATGGACTCCGCCGACGCCATCCTGGACTTCTTCCTTCTTCTGGATTCAGGTAGGGAATGGCGGTTTTCCCGCACTTTCCCTACTAACTCCCCTTCTAAAACCCCTCCCCCTTTTCCCTTCTCCTATCCCCAGCCGTAGCATCATTTAAAAAAGCCCGCCGGCTCAAAGCAGTCATGGGGGGCCTCCTCCCAGCTGCGCTTTGTTCCGGCCCCCATCTATATGGGGTCACTTGTGGGGGGTTTCTACTGTTTGGGTACATCAGGGGCTTTGCAAATGCAACATGACACCTGCAGACCAATCCATCTAAGGCCGGCGTCACACTCGGCGTAAGACAATACGCCACGTATTATACGTCCGTACTACGGCCGTAATACGGAGAAATGTTCCCAAAATAGTGATCCGTAGTCAGGGTGTGTCAGCGTATTTTGCGCATGGCATCCTCCGTATGTAATCCGTATGCCATCCGTACTGCGAGATTTTCGCGCAGGCTTGCAAAACCGACATCTAATGGATTTATGTGCTCAAATGTTAGGGAAAACATATATACAGTATATATATATATATATATGTCATTGAGACACATATATATATATTCTGTATTTAGATTTCATTCAGCGCGATATCTGTGATAAGCCGGTAATTCAATTGCCGGCTTTTCATTTCTCCTTCACAAACCCGACAGGATATGAGACATGGTTTACATATAGTAAACCATCTCATATCCCCATTTTTTTGCATATTCCACACTACTAATGTTAGTAGTGTGTATGTGCAAAATTTCAGCGCTGTAGCTGCTAAAATAAAGGGTTAAATGGCGGAAAAAATTGGCGTGGGCTCCCGCGCAATTTTCTCCGCCAGAGCGGTAAAGCCAGTGACTGAGGGCAGATATTAATAGCCAGGAGAGGGTCCATGGTTATTGGCCCCCCCGTGGCTAAAAACATCTGCCCCCAGCCACCCCAGAAAAGGCACATCTGGAAGATGCGCCTATTCTGGCACTTGGCCACTCTCTTCCCACTCCCTGTAGCGGTGGGATATGGGGTAATGAAGGGTTAATGCCACCTTGCTATTGGAAGGTGACATTAAGCCAGATTAATGATGGAGAGGCGTCAATTATGACACCTATCCATTATTAATCCAATTGTAGGAAAGGGTTAAAAAACACACACACACATGATTGAAAAGTATTTTAATGAAATAAACACAGCGGTTGTTGTAATAATTTATTGTTCTCTCAAATCCATTTGCAGTCCCTCGCTTGGCAACATAATAAACACACAAGATACATACCCTCTCTGATGTACTGTCAGGTCCAACGATGTAATCCATCTGAAGGGGTTAACTAATATTACAAGCAGGAGCCCTGCTATAATGCAGCTGTGCTCCGTGCCTGTAATTCCCCTGCGAATGAATGAAATGTAGGTCATTGACCTACATTTCATTCATTCGCGGTGAGGCGCCCTCTGGTGGATGTTCTCATGAACTGCAGCCTGGGAACTTTTTCCCACGCTCCAGGTCATATGAGGACATCCAGCAGGGGGCGCATCACCGCGACTGAAGGAAATGTAGGTCAATGACCTACATTTCATTCATTCGCAGGGGAATTACAAGCACGGAGCACAGCTGCATTATAGCAGGGCTCCTGCTTGTAATATTAGTTAACCCCTTCAGATGGATTACATCGTTGGACCTGACAGTACATCAGAGAGGGTATGTATCTTGTGTGTTTATTATGTTGCCAAGCGAGGGACTGCAAATGGATTTGAGAGAACAATAAATTATTACAACAACCGCTGTGTTTATTTCATTAAAATACTTTTCAATCATGTGTGTGTGTGTTTTTTAACCCTTTCCTACAATTGGATTAATAATGGATAGGTGTCATAATTGACGCCTCTCCATCATTAATCTGGCTTAATGTCACCTTCCAATAGCAAGGTGGCATTAACCCTTCATTACCCCATATCCCACCGCTACAGGGAGTGGGAAGAGAGTGGCCAAGTGCCAGAATAGGCGCATCTTCCAGATGTGCCTTTTCTGGGGTGGCTGGGGGCAGATGTTTTTAGCCACGGGGGGGCCAATAACCATGGACCCTCTCCTGGCTATTAATATCTGCCCTCAGTCACTGGCTTTACCATTCTGGCGGAGAAAATTGCGCGGGAGCCCACGCCAATTTTTTCCGCCATTTAACCCTTTATTTTAGCAGCTACAGCGCTGAAATTTTGCACATACACACTACTAACATTAGTAGTGTGGAATATGCAAAAAAAAGGGGGATATGAGATGGTTTACTGTATGTAAACCATGTCTCATATCCTGTCGGGTTTGTGCAGGAGAAATGAAAAGCCGGCAATTGAATTACCGACTTGTCACTAACACCGCTGCGTATTTCTCGCAAGTCACACTGCTGGTCCGTGTGGAATCCGTATTTTTCTCGCCCCCATAGACTTTCATTGGCGATTTTTTTGCACAGTACGCTGACAAACGCAGCATGCTGCGATTTTGTACGGCCGTAGAAAGCCGTATAATACTGAACCGTAATATACGGCTAATAGGAGCAGCCCCATTGAGAATAATTGTGCCGTATGTTATGCGAGTTTTACGGACGTAGTTTCTGCGCTCTTACGTCCGTAAAACTCGCCAGTGTGACGCCGGCCTAAGTCTGCAATTCAAACGGCGCTCCTTCCCTTCCGAGCTCTGCCGTGCGCCCAAACAGTGGTTCCCCCCCATATATGGGGTATCAGCGTACTCAGGACAAATTGCACAACAAATTTTGTGGTCCAATTTATCCTGTTACCCTTGGGAAAATAAAAAATTTGGGGCAAAAAATCATTTTTTGTGAAAATTAATATGAATTTTTTTTTACGGCTCTACATTATAAACTTCTGTGAAGCACTTGGAGGTTCAAAGTGCTCACCACACATCTAGATTAGTTCCTTAGAGGGTCTACTTTCCAAAATGGTGTCACTTGTGGGGGTTTCCACTGTTTAGGCACATCAGGGGCTCTCCAATTGCGACATGGGTTCCGATCTCAATTCCAGCAAATCTTGCATTGAAAAGTCAAATGGCGCTCCTTCCCTTCCGAGCTCTGCCATGTGCCCAGTCAATGGTTTACCCCAACATGTGGGGTATCGTCGTACTCAGGACAAATTGTACAACAACTTTTTTGGTCCAATTTCTCCTGTTACCCTTGGTAAAATAAAACAAATTGGATCTGAAGTAAAAATTTTGTGAAAAAAAAGTTGAATGTTCAATTTTTTTTAAACATTCCAAAAATTCCTGTGAAGCACCTGAAGGGTTAATAAACTTTTTGAATATGGTTTTGAGTACCTTGAGGGGTGCAGTATTTAGAATGGTGTCACTTTTGGGCATTTTCTGTCATATAGACCCCCAAAGTCACTTCAAGTGTGAGGTGGTCCGTAAAAAAAATGGTTTTGCAAATTTTCTTGCAAAAATGAGAAATCGCTGGTCAACTTTTAACCCTTATAACTCCCTAACAAAAAAAAATTATGTTTCCAATATTGTGCTGATGTAAAGCAGACATGTGGGAAATGTTGTTTTTTTTAACTATATTACGAGATATAACTCTCTAATTTAAGGGCATAAAAACTAAAAGTTTGAAAATTGCAAAATTTTCATAATTTTTGACAAATTTTTGTTTTTTTCACAAATAAATGCAAGTCATATCGAAGAAGTTTTACCACTATCATGAAGTACAATATGTCACGAGAAAACAATGTCAGAATCACCAGGATCCGTTGAAGCGTTTTAGAGTTATGACCTCATAAAGTGACAGTGGTCAGAATTCTAAAAATTGGCCGTGTCACTTAGGTGAAAACAGGCTTTGGGGTGAAGGGGTTAAGTACCAAATTGTCTCTGTCACTAAGGGTTTAAAGATGTTTATTGTTATTAAACACAGCCCTGGTGTTATTAAGTATCACTAATTATTATCTAGTATTATCAAGCTATCTGATATTTCCTATTTAAACATCTATTTGTTGCACTTTATAAATGTTCAGATTTTTTCCTTTTTTACAGAGCTATTAAACTTTTCTTGGGACACGGCACGTACTGCTGTACATATTGAAAAACATAGTGATATACACTCTATGTATACACTGCAGCGCAGCACAGAGTGCTATGTGTATATATATTTTATAGTGGATCTATTACTGATTGTTGTACTATGTGACATTTGATAATACACTATATTCTTTTATGCACATTGCAGCACATAGTACTATATGAGATATAAATTTGATTATGTTATACACATTATTACCTGGGAGGAGGCCTTTTTAAACGTATTTTATTTTATACTGTATTGTCTCTTCGTTTTAATGGTGCGAGCATATCTTGTATGCGATGTTACCCTTTAACCCTTTTGTCAATAAAGGTATTTTATCTTTATGTTCGGTTTCTCTATTTGGTTTGCACAAATCTTCCAAATGGTCTACCATTCATCCACTCAGCAGATGTATACCACCTATTCTATAAGGAAATAGATATATTGATTTATTTAGTTGGATATGTGTCGCCCTACCAGGGCATGAGGAACTCGGCACCGGGTCCGGTCACTTCTTAAGGGGGATGTCACGGTGGCTGCGAACCTTGTCCGTGCCCTGGGCGCTCAATTAAAGGGGAACGGTCTTTTAAGGGAATAATGTTTATAAGTCTGTCGTAACGCCACCTGTGGTATTCGGTCAATAGTGGGACCGACGCCGCGTTAAAGGGGTCCTCTGGGGGATGTTATTGCAGCACTGATAGTACACTTCCCACAGGTGAAGCGGGGTCCAAAGGTGTATGGTGGTGATGACGGTTGCCAATAAATGAGTAAAGGACACAAGTTGTAAGAAGAGATGAGTGGTGTTCAAGTCGAACTGTTCGCCAATTTCAAATTCGAGCTGTTTTGGGTGGTGTTCAAGTCGTTCGACGAACCCGAACAATTTGCTGAAAATTCAGCTGTTTGAGTTTCTGTTCGATAACTGTTCATTCACCAAAAGCCTAGCTTGATTTGCACATTAAAACTGTTTATCATTGGTAATGAACTGTTTCAGTGTATAGTGGGGGGGGGGGCGGGGGATAGATCTGTGCTCAACTAACACCGATCTCCATTTTTTGTTCTTTCCCGCATTTACAGAGGGGTGGTGCAGTCTCTCAGCCTATCAGCAGTGCACACACACAGCAATGTGCATGTGATGCACACAAGCAAGGGCATGTGCATGTCACATGTCCTTGCCCTATAAGAACCAGCCATTTGCCCCGTCGCCACCATTTCCTCACTGCTGCAGCTTAGTGTTAGACGGCACCGCTGATGCTGTGGGCGCTATACAGACTAAGGCTGGTTTCACACTTGCGTTTTTGTAAGCTGCGTTTTAGCGCTAAAAAACGCAAAAAACGCATGCGTTTTTTTCCTATACTTAACATTAACAACGCATGCGTTTTTTCGCATGCGTTTTGACGCGTTTTTGGCAACGCATGCGTTTTTTGACGCGTGCGTTCATTTGCAGAAATGCAACCTGTAGCAATTTCTAGCTGCGTTTTTTTACCGCAAAAAAAACGCATGCGTTTATTCGCAGCAAAAAAATGCATTGCTCTCTATGTAAACGCATGTGTTTTTAAGCACATGCGTTTGTTTGCGTTAAAAACGCATGCGTTTTTATAGAAAAACACAAGAAAACACACAAAAAAACAAGAAAACCCTAACCATAGGGATCCAGACTCTAACCCTAACCCTAACCCTAAGGTTAGGATCCCTAGTAACCCTAGGGATCCTAACCCTAACCCTAACCATAGGGATCCTAACCCTAACCCTAACCATAGGGATCCTAACCCTAACCCTTAGGGTTAGGGTTAGGATCCTAACCCTTAGGGTTAGGGTTAGGGTTAGGATCCCAAGGGTTATGGTTAGGGTTATAGTTAGGGTTAGGGGTAGGGTTAGGGGTAGGGTTAGGGTTAGGGTTTGGATCCCTATGGTTAGGGTTATGGTTAGGGGTAGGGTTAGGGTTAGGGTTAGGGTTTGGATCCCTATGGTTAGGGTTATGGCTAGGGGTAGGGTTAGGGGTAGGGGTAGGGTTAGGGTTAGGGTTAGGATCCCAAGGGTTAGGGTTAGGGGTAGGGTTAGGGTTAGGGGTAGGGTTAGGGGTAGGGTTAGAGTTTGGATCCCTTTATCACCTTGATGGTGGGGGGTGGCTTATCAGTGACCTGGTGACCAGGACATTCTAATAAAAAGCTACCCCTAACCCTAACCCTAACCCTAGCAAATTCTATTAATAGTGTGTTTTCTAGTTGATTTTGATGTTTGGCAGCTGTCACACACTTCTCAGCATGCGTTTCAAAAACGCAAACGCGGGAAAAAACGCATGTAAACGCGGGAAAACGCCGCGTTTTGCTGCAATTTTTTTTGGGCGCAAAAACGCATGCGTCAAAAAAACGCACTGTTTGCATGCGTTTTCATGCGTTTTTTTAAAAAACGCTGCAGATCAAAACGCAAGTGTGAAACCAGCCTCAGAGTGTTTTTTTGGAGCGAATTGTCAGCGAGATAGGTTTAGGGAGTCGGGAGGAGTCGGGACTAGTTGTAATATCAGCCCTTTTCAGGGTAGGTTACAGCAGTTCATAGCACTGTTTGCCAGGCAGGTCTGAGCCAGTACTGAGCAAATGTTTGTTTACAGCATTTGGTGCAAACTAGCTCAGCCAATCCTTTTGGGCTAGTAGCATTGTCTGATAGTCATCTGAGTAGCCCGCCTGTGAAGCTAGCTACACCGCCTGTGTATTTCAATTTTTATTGCATCTAACCCAGTAAATCAATTTGGGGTTTTGGGCTTAGCAGCAGTGTCTGCACGTCAGCAGAGTAGCCCGCCTGTGAAACTATCTACACCGCCTGTGTATCTCTATTTTCACTGCATCTAATTCAGTTAATAGTTTAGGGCCTAGGAGCAGTGTCTGCACGTCAGCAGAGTAGCCCGCCTGTGAAACAAACTATACCGCCTGTGTATCTCAAATTTTACTGCATCTAATCCAGTTAATAGTTTAGGGCCTAGGAGCAGTGTCTGCACGTCAGCAGAGTAGCCCGCCTGTGAAACAAACTACACCGCCTGTGTATCTCTATTTTCACTGCATCTAATCCAGTTAATAGTTTTGGGCCTAGGAGCAGTGTCTGCATGTCAGCAGAGTAGCCCGCCTGTGAAACAAACTATAGCGCCTGTGTATCTCTATTTTCACTGCATCTAATCCAGTTAATAGTTTTGGGCCTACGAGCAGTGTCTGCATGTCAGCAGAGTAGCCAGCCTGTGAAACAAACTATACCGCCTGTGTATCTCAATTTTTACTGCATCTAAGCCAGTTAATAGTTTAGGGCCTAGGAGCAGTGTCTGCACGTCAGCAGAGAAGCCCGCCTGTGAAACAAACTATACCGCCTGTGTATCTCAAATTTTACTGCATCTAATCCAGTTAATAGTTTAGGGCCTAGGAGCAATGTCTGCATGTCAGCAGAGTAGCCAACCTGTGAAACAAACTATACCACCTGTGTATCTCAATTTTTACTGCATCTAATCCAGTTAATAGTTTAGGGCCTAGGAGCAGTGTCTGCACGTCAGCAGAGTAGCCCACCTGTGAAACAAACTATACCGCCTGTGTATCTCAATTTTTACTACATCTAATCCAGTTAATAGTTTTGGGCCTTGGAGCAGTGTCTGCATGTCAGCAGAGTAGCCAGCCTGTGAAACAAACTACACCGCCTGTGTATCTCTATTTTCACTGCATCTAATCCAGTTAATAGTTTTGGGCCTAGGAGCAGTGTCTGCATGTCAGCAGAGTAGCCCGCCTGTGAAACAAACTATAGCGCCTGTGTATCTCAAATTTTACTGCATCTAATCCTGTTAATAGTTTAGGGCCTAGGAGCAATGTCTGCATGTCAGCAGAGTAGCCAACCTGAGAAACAAACTATACCGCCTGCGTATCTCAATTTTTACTGCATCTAATCCAGTTAATAGTTTAGGGCCTTGGAGCAGTGTCTGCACGTCAGCAGAGTAGCCCGCCTGTGAAACAAACTATACCGCCTGTGTATCTCAATTTTTACTACATCTAATCCAGTTAATGGTTTTGGGCCTAGTACCACAGTTTGGCCACTCAGTTCTGCTTGGTTTTTATCAATCGGTTGTTGTGCCAACAACGACAGATACAGCGTTGCCAATTAGTTAAGCACTAAAATGAGTGGCAAAAGGCCTGCTGCTGGTGGAAAGGGGAATAGGCATGTTGGAAAGGGAAAAAAAGATTGTGTCCGTGGGGTAGGTGGTAAAGCAACAGTAACATCTGCAGAAGAAAGACCATCTTAAAGCCAAAGTAAGATGTCTACTTCTTTTCGTGGACAATCTGATATGATCCCTTCTTATGACCATTGCTACAAGCATTGCCAAAAATTCCAGATGAGGCACAAAAACAGCAAGTGCTTGAACGGATATCAAGTGATCATTCAATTGGGCTCTCCTCCATGTCAACTTCAACATCACAACTACTCCAGTCCTCAGAGTTGTCACCCCAATCGCACTTGCTTCCTCACAGCTCCCAAGTCTCCAGCTGCCCATCTGAGCATGGGGTAACACACATGGTTGAGTCTGTAGAGCTGTTTACGCATACTATAGCCTGGGAATCAGAGGTCTGCTCCAGAGCTTCTGTGAATCCAGATGAGGAAATGATCTGCACTGATGCCCAGAATCTTTGTAAGTCGGATCCAGGCCCAGATGAAGAAGGTTCTGAGCATAATGTAGACCCTCGTTCCCAAACTGTAACTCCTGTTGGTGGAGACAATGAGGAAGATGATGATGAGACTGAGATACCTGATTAGAACAAAAACTTTACTTTTCGGTCGGGGCAGGAAGAGGTTGGCTCTGAGGACGACGGGTGTGAGAACACACAGGATGATGATGACGAGGTTGTAGACCCCACTTACTGTCAACCCCCAGTCCGCCAGTCCATGAGGTCAGCAGAGGAGGAGGATGCTAGTGACGAGTCTGACGACAAGGTAACGGTGCGCCTTCCTGGACAGAGACAGAATACTGGAAGCACATCAACAACTGCATCCTCAACCCCAACTGTGCCTCAGACCAGAAGTCGTGGTGGCCCTTCAGGTCGCACAGGCTCTAAGCCTTGCATAGCCTGGCCTTTTTTTGACATCGCAAAAGATGACCCAACTCATGTTGTCTGTAAGATTTGTCAACAAAATCTCAGTAGAGGCCAAAAAATCACTAGCTTGAGTACTTCATGCATGAACCGTCACATGGATATGAGGCATAAGTTGCAGTGGGAAGCTCACTGTGCTACAATGTGGCCTAGTGGGCCGGGTCAACCACCGTCTGTTTACCTAATTACTATTTTTAACAGCATCTGGCCCAGTAAATCCTTTTGGGCCTAGTAGAATTTAGTGCTACTCAGCAGCGTACCCCACCCATGAAGCAAGCTACACCGCCTGTTTACCTAACTACTATTTTGTAACGGCATCTAGCCCTGGAAATCCTTTTGGGCCTAGAAGAATTTGTTGCTACTCAGCAGCGTACCCCACCCATGAAGCAAGCTACACCGCCTGTTTATCTAACGACTATTTTGTAACAGCATCTAGCCCTGGAAATCCTTTTTGGGCCTAGTAGAATTTGGTGCTACTCAGCACAGTACCCTACCCATGAAGCAAGCTACACCACCTGTTTACCTAACTACTATTTTGTAACGGCATCTGGCCCAGGAAATCCTTTTGGGCCTAGTAGAATTTAGTGCTACTCAGCAGCGTACCCCATCCATGAAGCAAGCTACACCGCCTGTTTACCTAACTACTATTTTGTAACAGCATCTAGCCCTGGAAATCCTTTTTGGGCCTAGTAGAATTTGGTGCTACTCAGCACAGTACCCTACCCATGAAGCAAGCTACACCACCTGTTTACCTAACTAATATTTTGTAACGGCATCTGGCCCAGGAAATCCTTTTTGGCCTAGTAGAATTTAGTGCTACTCAGCAGCGTACCCCACCCATGAAGCAAGCTACACCGCCTGTTTACCTAAGTACTGTTTTGTAACGGCATCTAGCCCTGGAAATCCTTTTGGGCCTAGTGGAATTTGGTGCTACTCAGCAACGTACCCCACCCATGAAGCAAGCTACACCCCCTGTTTACCTAAGTACTATTTTTAACAGAATTTGGCCCAGGAAATCCTTTTGTGCCTAGTAGAATTTGGTGCTACTCAGCAGCGTACCCCACCCATGAAGCAAGCTGCACCGCCTGTTTACCTAAGTACTATTTTTAACGGCATCTGGCCCAGTAAATCCTTTTGGGCCCAGTAGAATTTGGTGCTACTCAGCACAGTACCCTACCCATGAAGCAAGCTACACCGCCTGTTTACCTAACTACTATTTTGTAACGGCATCTGGCCCAGGAAATCCTTTTTGGCCTAGTAGAATTTAGTGCTACTCAGCAGCGTACCCCACCCATGAAGCAAGCTACACTGCCTGTTTACCTAAGTACTATTTTGTAACGGCATCTAGCCCTGGAAATCCTTTTGGGCCTAGCGGAATTTGGTGCTACTCAGCAGCGTACCCCACCCATGAAGCAAGCTACACTGCCTGTTTACCTAAGTACTATTTTTAACGGCATCTGGCCCAGTAAATCCTTTTGGGCCCAGTAGAATTTGGTGCTACTCAGCAGCGTACCCCACCCATGAAGCAAGATACACCACCTGTTTACCTAAGTACTATTTTTAACGGCGTCTGGCCCAGGATATCCTTTTGGGCCTAGTAGAATTTGGTGCTACTCAGCAGCGTACCCCACGCATGAAGCAAGATACACCGCCTGTTTACCTAAGTACTATTTTTTAACGGCATCTAGCCCAGGAAATCCTTTTTGGCCTAGTAGAATTTAGTGCTACTCAGCAGCGTACCCCACCCTTGAAGCAAGCTACAACACCTGTTTACCTAACTACTATTTTGTAACGGCATCTGGCCCAGGAAATCCTTTTGGGCCTAATAGCAATTTCTGCTACTCAGCAGAGTACCCCACCCATGAAGCAAGCTACACCGCCTTCTTTCTTTCTCAATCTAACCCCTCGGCTCTGGGGTGTCCACTCTTCCTCCAGCTCTCTCCTTCTCACAGGTGGACTAACGCGTGTTTTCAGACTGTGGCGAATCTTTTGGGCCCAGGCATAAGAAGTCGTCGAGGTAATGGATAATATGTGCCGCCTTACAAACATCCATGACGACACATTCGAGGAAGCAACTAAACGCCTCAAATAGTGAGCAGGATATGGAGCACAGCAAACATGGGCAAACAGCGATCTATGTAGTATGCTCCTTCACAGAAGCAGCCCAATGAGAGGACACTATTCGGAGGCACAGGTAGTAACCGGAACACCCCCTCAATGTCTGTTTTGGCCATTAGGGTGCCCCTTACCAACTTCTTGACCCCCCCTGATTGCCTCGTCAAAGAAGGTACAGTACATAGTACTGTACTTGTTTCTGCATCGATGTTGTCGTTTACTGACCTGCCCCTTGGATATGACAAATGGTGGATTAGTCTGACTGTATTGGGTTCATTTGTTGGCACAACTCCCAACGGGGGTACCACTACATCTTCTAAGGAAAGTGTTCTGAATGGACCCGCCGCCATTCTACCTAAAGATATTTCTTTTTTAATTTTTTTTGTCAAGACGTCTGGGTGTTGGTAGAGTGAGTTTAGATTTTTACTCCAGCCTTTCTTGATTTTAGAAGGGCATGACATGCCTATATCTGTGTCTCCTCCTCCTTTTACTCCTCCATCTCTTTTCTTTTCGCATGACTATATGTAGTTGTGACTTTTCCATGTGTCTTCTGAGCAGTTTGTCAGCTTTTGGAAACCTTTTAAGGTGTTTTCTATGTGTTTTCCATGTGTTTGAATGTGTTTGTGTTTGCCTGCCATTGGTTTCAATGGGGTTCAGCGGTGTTCGTCGAACGTTCGACGAACAGTTAATCGAACACGTCCCTTTTCGATTAACCGAACCGAACCCGAACACTACGGAGGTGGCTCATCTCTAGTTGTAAGTCTTTACCTGGTTTACTGTAGTTGGCAGGCCACAATCCAGGGCAACAGGTACATAGGAGTCCAGGCAGCCCGGCAACAAGTGGAAACCCCTTGTCAAGCCAGGTTAAGAGCCTTCCACTCTGCGCTTGCTAAAGTCCCTTGCTGCCTGAAGTGTTCCAAACAACGTCCTAATTCTTTCAGTTCTTTCTCCTGTCCTAGGACAGGTACCCGTATGGCAGGCAGCTTGAGACGTACTTTCTGG
Source organism: Ranitomeya variabilis (assembly GCF_051348905.1). Classification (NCBI taxonomy): domain Eukaryota; kingdom Metazoa; phylum Chordata; class Amphibia; order Anura; family Dendrobatidae; genus Ranitomeya; species Ranitomeya variabilis. Next base: position 82,560,604 of record NC_135238.1, read on the forward strand.
GGTCTCTACATGGTGACTCCAGGCTCCAGGATGCTGCTTAGCCACAGGCATAATTTGGGCAATGTCTGTATGATCTTATGCCCTCTGGTTCTGCTGAGTGTCCTGTAGCTCCACTCTAGCCTCGGGCTCCTGGTACCTGTTCTCTGTGCACCAACTCTTCGGAGGCTTATTCTCAGCCTCCTTGAGCCCTGAATCTCTCCTCTGCTTCTCTCCTGTCTGTCCTCACTCACAGACTGTCTGTACAAACTGAACTAGCTCCTCCTCCAAACCTGGATCTTTATCAAGGGAAGCTGCCCTAAAACAGGGTTTTGAGCTCCCCCTCCTGGCCTGGATTTGGAAGGTGTTGTGTGTGTGATAACCTGCCAAAGGGAATTTCACTTGTCTCCAGGCATAGCACTACCCTCCCCGAAAGGAAGGCAGCACTACTGTGGTACCCGAACTCCTGGGGTGCCACATTACCCCCCATTAAATCCAGTACTTCTGGACTGCGAAAGAAAATATAAACAACAGGTTAGAAAGACATTTTTGCAAAACATTAGAAATAAATTACAGCAGGTTAATAACTTCTCATCGCTTACGGGAGGCACAGTTCTTGAACGTTGCAAACAAATTTATAAATCTACATCTGGCCTTATACCAGGGTGCCAAACAAAGCAAGATTTCCAGCTCCAGGACGTAAATATAAAAATATTGTGTCTTTTTTCCATAATTTAAAATAGCAAAGGCTGACAAAAAACCGGAGAAAAGATCTCATGGCAGTAATGACTGAACGCGTTTCGAACACTAGGTTCTTAGTCTTCAGTAGAAAGAGAGAGGCAGGTCACATTTCCTTATATGAAAGCTCCACAGGTGATGAAATAATTACACACCCCAAAAGAAGGAAAAAAATAAAAGAAAGTGAATTTAAAATCCAAATCTGAAACAGCAAAATAACCAATGAAATTACAGTGACAAAATAATAACAAGTAACAAAAACAAGATAGAATAACAAATACATGGACAATTGTTAATATACATGGAGAAAAAAACAAACAAAAAAAACCAGGAATACATAAGATCAATCGATATTAATAAAATAGCATGATTTCCTTTCTAAAGTTTATTCCTAAAGGGGCCCTAGAATTAAGATTTAAAATCCAAAAGGCTTCCCTGTCTCGTAATGTTCGTTCTCTGTCCCCACCTCGCATACTTTTATACATCTGTTCAATTGCATAGATTTTTAAGGATGAGGTGCGTCTATTGTGAGCTTTTATAAAATGGTTAGACGCATTGGAAACATGTCTAATAGTGGGTGGCACAATGTCATTTAGATGCTCCCGAAATCTCTCCTTTAATTTCCGTATTGTGGACCCAACGTAAAGAAAATTACAGTCTGTGCATTCTATAATGTAGATCACGTATCTGAGTTACAATTCAAATAATTTTTGATTGAGAAGTTTTTTTGTTTTTTAGCACAGAAGAATGATGTGGTTTTGCATGCAAGCAGTTTTCATCCAAGTCATACTATCAAATCTATTCCTGTGGGGGAGGCAAGCAGAGCTAAAAGAAACTGCAATGAGGAAATCACATTTAAGGCCAGTCTCACACGTCCAGATAATTCCGATACCGGAGTTATCCGTGTCCGTGTGTCCGTGTGCTCACGTGGCACATCAGTGTGGCACACGGGCGGCAGCCGTGTGCCGCCCGTGTGCCGACTGGGTACCACACGGACCGTGCAGGAGACAGCGCTACAGTAAGCACTGTCCGCTGCTTTGGGTGCTGAAGCCGCCATTCATTTCTTCTCTCCAGCAGTGTTCGCTGGAGAGAAGGAATGAAAAATCATTGTTTTTTTATTTTTTGGGGGTTGAAATAAAGTTCCCGGTAACCTCCCCCCTCCCACCCTCTGTGCGCCCGCCCGCTGGAAATAAAATACTCACCCAGCTCCCTCGATGCTTCCTCTCAGCGTCACAGCTTGTCCTGTATGAGCGGTCACGTGGTGCCGCTCATTACATTGATGAATATGTGGCTCCACCCCTATGGGAGGTGGAGCCGCATATTCATCACTGTAATGAGCGGTACCACGTGACTGCTCATACAGGACAAGCTGAGGCGCTGAGAGGAAGCATCGAGGGAGCTGGGTGAGTATTTTATTTCCAGCGGGCGGGCGCACAGGGGGTGGGAGGGGGGAGGTTACCAGGAACGTTATTTCAACCCCAAAAAATAAAAAAACAATAATTTTTCATTCCTTCCTTCAGCGAACGCCGCTGGAGAGAAGAAATGAATGGCGGATTCAGCACCACAAGCCGGATGGACAGCGCTTACTGTAGCGCTGTCTTCTGCACGGCACACGGACTGCACACAGACAGCATCCATGTGCGATCCGTGTTTTACACGGACCCATTGACTTTAATAGGTCCGTGTGATACGTGCACTCCCACGAACACTGACATGTCTCCGTGTTTTTCAAACGGACACACGGTCCGTGAAAGCATGCTGACATGTGCAGAGACACATTGATTTTAATGTGTCTACGTGAGTCAGTGCCTCCGGTACGTGAGAAAACTGTCACCACACGTACCGGAGCCACTGACGTGTGAAACAGGCCTAAAATCACAATTCGGGAACATCTTAAAAACAGAAAATATCCTAAATGGGCCATAGATAGAGCTTTCAGTTTGGCAGACAGAAAGCCAAGATCAGCACTCTTGAATGGTATGTCAAATCAGATTAGTAATAATACCGCAGATTCAGCACAATCTCCAACAAATAAATTTTATGACAATCAACCGGTTCTAATACTCACCTATAGTACTCATTTTAAATATATATCCAACATTGTTCGCCAAAATTTTAATATTCTACGAGATGACCTTTTAGTAGATGTGATTTTGAATGACGGTATTAAAATTGTATCAAGGAAAGCACCTACTCTAGGTGCTGCACTTGCTCCAAGTTTTTTATCATCAAATGTCTCTAAGGGTACGTGTCCACGGTCAGGAAACGCTGCGTGTTTGATGCTGCGTGGGGCCGCAGCGTCAAACACGCAGTGTCCAGATGTTCCAGCATAGTGGAGGGGATTTTTTGAAATCCCGTGTCCACTATGCGTGGAAACACGCACGCGGTGGCCCTGCGACTCCGGACATGCTGCGCATCTTTTCAGATCGCAGCATGTCCGTGTTCCTTGCCGCGACGCTGCATCGCCGCAAGGAATAACACAGGGCCCTATGCGTGGGGTGCGATGATCCCGGATGTGTACAATGAACACATCCGGCATCATCACGTCCCAGAAGGGGGTGGGGCTTAGCGCCGAGCGGCTTTGCCGCTCCGACGATACCGCCGGCCATCCTGATTGTGGACACGTACCCTAAGGGTATGTGTCCACGTTCAGGATTGCATCAGGATTTGGTCAGGATTTTTCATCAGTATTTGTAAGCCAAAACCAGGAGTGGGTGATAAATGCAAAAGTGGTGCATTTGTTTCTATTATACTTTTCCTCTAATTGTTCCACTCCTGGTTTTGGCTTACAAATACTGATGAAAAATCCTGACCAAATCCTGATGCAATCTTGAACGTGGACACATATAATTCCTCCAATTGGTTGTTCACAAAAGGCTTCTTCAGATGTGGATCATTTCCATGTAAAACGTGCACTTATGTTAAAAAAAAACATCATTCTTCTGTGCTAAAAAACAAAAAAACTTCTTAATCAAAAATTATTTGAATTGTAACTCAGACTACGTGATCTACATTATAGAATGCACAGACTGTAATTTACTTTACGTTGGGTCCACAATACGGAAATTAAAGGAGAGATTTTGGGAGCATCCAAATGACATTGTACAACCCACTATTAGACATGTTTCCAATGCGTCTAATCATTTTATAAAAGCTCACAATAGACGTACCTCATCCTTAAAAATCTATGCAATTGAACAGATTTATAAAAGTATGTGAGGTGGGGACAGAGAACGAACATTACGAGACAGGGAAGCCTTTTGGATTTTAAATCGTAATTCTAGGGCCCCTTTAGGATTAAACCTTAGAAAGGAAATCATGCTATTTTATTAATATCGATTGATCTTATGTATTCCTGTTTTTTTTTCTCCATGTATATTAACAATTGTCCATGTATTTGTTATTCTATCTTGTTTTTTTTACTTGTTATTATTTTGTCACTGTCATTTCATTGGTTATTTTGCGGTTTCAGATATGGATTTTAAATTCACTTTTTTTTTTCTTCTTTTGGGGTGTGTAATTTTTTCATCACCTGTGGAGGTTTCACATAAGGAAACGAGACTTGCCTCTCTTTGTACTGAGGACTAAGAACCTAATGTTCGAAACGCATTCAGTCATGACTGCCGTGTGATCTTTTCTCTGGTTTTTTGTCAGTCTTTGCTGTTTTAAATTATGGAATAAAGATACAATATTTTTATATTTACATCCTGGAGCTGGAAATCTTGCTTTGTTTGGTGCTTCATCCATGTCACAGCGGTGACATCTTTTCCCTGCTCGGATGCTATAACCACAGCTTTTGGACTTTTATGGGTGAGCTGAATACGCTTGTTTTTTTCTGACTTATACCAGGGTGCCCATGTTCATAAGTATAACAGTACCGAAGAAAGGGACCCATCATGAACCCCCAACGTAGGCTTGGGCAGGCTACAAGGCATATCCAGACCCGGGGTTCGCCACGCCAGACAGTTTTTAGCTCGGGTCTGCAGAAGCAAAGAAGGCTCTACCCACGCTGGCAAGTGGGCAGAACCAGGGTGCACCTGGAGGGTGCCAAACTATTTACAAAAACAGTTTTTGAGTAATCCACTGTCCATTACCTCAATGTCTATTTAAGCCTGTAACAAAATACATGCAAACATTTCAAACAGGTAACACCAATTATTGACAGTCCCTGTAACGAGTAGGGATTTGACCCTTGGTGCTACGAGTAGACCTACGTAATTCCTGGTCTAACATGTTTGCTGTTGTGTACCCACTAGTGCATGTACTATTTGTAGGCCTGCATTGTGTCGGTAAACTGGGTAATTGTCTGCGACTTCTTAGATTCACCATAGGTCTGACAGTTTCACCAATAGCAGAGGGTGGATTCTCTGGTTCCACTGCTGGGGTGACATTTGCTGCTTGAACCTGCTGATGTAAGGTCTCTTCTGGTTCAGGATGGTCTGGAATCACATTTTGTTCTGGTGTTTCCAGATGGGGAAAAGTCAAGACAGGTATCACTATGGCCTGATGTACTTGTGTCGAAGACTGGGGAAAATCTCCAAGAATGGTGTGAATTCTCTTTTCCTCTTCTACCACGGGTTGAATAGTTACTGGATTTTCTTCTTTGTTCCTCAGTTTGTCAGGGCATACTTTGAGATGATCTCTGGATACTACAGTTGAAGTTTCTCCTCCATCTTTACTTATAAGGCATACTTTCGTTTTGTCGAAGTTTGAGGGTAGGATAGTATACGGGTCTGCTTCCCAATGGTCATCACGTTTGTGCATTCTCCTTTTATGTTTTAGCTAGTGTTGAGCGATACCATCCGATACTTGAAAGTATCGGTATCGGAAAGTATCGGCCGATACCGGCAAAGTATCGGATCTAATCCGATACCAATACCCGATACCAATACAAGTCAATGGGACACCAAGTATCGGATGGTATCCTGTATGGTTCCCAGGGTCTGAAGGAGAGGAAACTCTCCTTCAGGCCCTGGGATCCATATCAATGTGTAAAAGAAAGAATTAAAATAAAAAATAGGGATATACTCACCCTCCGACGCAGCCTGGCCTTTACCGCCGTAACCGGGAGCCGTTGTACCTAAGAATGCGCGCGTGAAGGGCCTTAGATGAGGTCACTGCGCTCTGATTGGTCCGTAGCGGTCCCGTGACCGCTACGCGACCAATCACAAAGCAGTGACGTCACCTAAGGTCTTTCAAGCGCTTGAAATACCTTAGAAGACATCCGCAGCTTCTGATTGGTCGCGTAGCGGTCGCGTGACCGCTACGCGACCAATCACAAAGCAGTGACATCACCTAAGGTCTTTCAAGCGCTTGAAATACCTTAGAAGACATCCGCAGCTTCTGATTGGTCGCGTAGCGGTCGCGTGACCGCTACGCGACCAATCACAATGCAGTGACGTCTTCTAAGGTATTTCAAGCGCTTGAAAGACCTTAGGTGACGTCACTGCTTTGTGATTGGTCGCGTAGCGGTCATGCGACCGCTACGGACCAATCAGAGCGCAGTGACCTCATCTAAGGCCCTTCAAGCGCACATTCTTAGGTACAACGGCTCCCGGTTACGGCGGTAAAGTCCAGGAGCCGCCGGAGAGGTGAGTATATCCCTATTTTTTATTTTAATTCTTTATTTTACACATTGATATTAATCCCGATACCGATTCCCGATACCACAAAAGTATCGGATCTCGGTATCGGAATTCCGATACCCGCAAGTATCGGCCGATACCCGATACTTGCGGTATCGGAATGCTCAACACTAGTTTTAGCACTTGTTCACCTGATGACAAGGGAATTGCAGGGGCACGTTGGTTATAGTCTCTCTTTTGTTTTTGTCTTGCCTGTGATAGACTTCTTTCGACACACTCTTGTACTTGGTGGTACTTTTGTTGTCTCTCAGTATCCCAATTTGCATCAGGTGAGGTATTTTCTGGGGTTAGGACTCCCATATCTAGATCAACTGGTAGTTTACTAGATCTTCCTCTGATCAGGCATGCTGGAGTGTAGTTGATGGAATTCATTGGAATGTGGTTGTACAAATCTACCAAGTCTGGTAACTTTTTTGGCCACAAGTTTCTTTCATGTAAAGGCAATGTCTTCAGTAAGTCAATCACTACTTGGTTCATCTTTTCACACATTCCGTTGGTTTGCGGGTGGTACAGTGCGGTTCTAATCTTTTTGCATCCGTTCAGGTTGCAGAATTCTTGAAACACTTCTGCTTCAAAGGCTGGTCCTTGGTCAGTAAGTACTTTCTCAAGATATCCATGTGGTCTGCAGAAGCGCTGTTGGAAGGCTTTGGCTGCCGTCTTTGCTATCTGGACCTTGACAGGTACTACTACCAGGAATCTGGAGTAATGGTCCACAATAGTCAAAGCATAGACATAGCCTGACTGGCTTGGAGTTAGCTTCACGTGGTCTAAGGCCACTAGTTCAAGTGGCTGTTTGGTGACTATGGGCTGTAGGGGAGCCCTCTAGTTGTCACGGTCCTTTCTGCGCAGGTTGCATGGGTCACACTCTCGGCATCACTTTTCATTGGCTTTTCTCATGCCAATCCACCAAAACCATTGGCACATCTTGTCTTGGAACCACTATCTGCCAGACTAACTCATGAGTGCGTGGGTCAATGTTTCTCCGGCACAGCTTACCATTGTAGATAAATAATTTGCCTTTCTCCTTCCACAGTTGTTGCGTCTCTTGTGGATCATCTGGACCAGGGTGTGAATCTGCTTGCGTCAGCAGCTCTTTCACCAGACGGACCGTGGGGTCACTGTCCTGTGTCTCTGCCCATCCATGGTGGGGCAATGGGTTCAGTGTGGCTTCTTGCTTGTTACTGTGCCTGTTCCTCACATAATGAGAGTACTGAGTTGCTCCAGGGCGATGGAAAGCTGATAACTCAACCTCTTCCAGTACCTCTGGATCCTCTTCCACCTCCGGTAAGTTGGGCATCCTGGATAACGCGTCGGCATTGGCATTCTTGTGCCCTGCACGGCACTTGATGTTGAATTCATAGTTGGACAACCGAGCCATCCATCACTGCTCCAAGGCACCTAGTTTTGCCATCTCCAGGTGAGTCAGCGGATTGTTGTCTGTGTAAACTGTGAATCTTGCTGAGGCCAGGTGTTATGATCCTTAGTGGTTGAGGATCACAAATTACTCCAGCTAAGTAACAAACATAAGACAAGCTCTAGGGAGGTGGCAAACTGGACTGACGGCAAATCTGAACCTATCCAAACACACTAGAAGTAGCCGGTGAACGTGCCTAAAATTCCTAGATGTCTCGAGCCAGCCTGAGGAACTAACTACCCCTAGAGAGAAAGAAAGACCTCTCTTGCCTCCAGAGAAATAATCCCCAAAGATATAGAAGCCCCCAACAAATAATAACGGTGAGGTAAGAGGAAGGCACATACACAGGGGTGAAAGCAGATTCAGCAAATGAGGCCCACTAATACTAGATAGCAGAAAATAGAAAAGGGAATCTATGCGGTCAGTAAAAAACCCTTACAAAATATCCACTCTGAGATTTCAAGAACCCCCACACCAACTAACAGTGTGGGGGGAGAAACTCAGTCCCCTAGAGCAACCAGCAAGCGAGGAAATCACATTTTAGCGAGCTGGACTAAAAACATAATGAACGCTGATAATCAAAAAATGATCAAACAAAAACTTAGCTTGTCTTGGAGAGACTGGGAGCAAGGTAGACACAAGGAATCTGAAGAGCACTGAATACATTAATAGCAGGCAAGGAACTGAGTATCCAGGTGGGCTAAATAGAAAACCAACCAAGGATAACGAACCAGCTGATGCTGCAACCTGCAGAAAGACAACACTACACAGTACCGCTTGTGACCACTAGAGGGAGCCCAAAAATAGAGTTCACAACAGCCAGGTAGTGCTTGAACCTCTCTCTTACCACCAAGATGATGCTGAGGAACTCCAACTTAAAGGAACTATAATTTTCGGGGTTCCTTTCTGTAGGGTGAAGCTTCCGGCTGGCGTAAGCAATTACTCTTTCCTTGCCTTTCTGTACCTGGGACAGTACTGCTCCCAATCCCAGGTTGCTGGCATCCGTGTACAGCACAAACGGTTGGTCATACTCTGGGTAGGCCAGTACCTCATCTCCCGTGAGAGCCAACTTCAACCGAGTGAAGGATCCTTCCAGCCTGTTGTTCCAATAAAAAGGGGTATTCTTACCCTTGGTTTTGTTAGATTGGCCCACTAACAGGTCTTGCAGTGGTGCGGCTATCTAGGTGAAGTCTTTAATAAATCTTCTGTAGTAGTCTACCAACCCGAGGAACTGTCGGACTTCATGGATGTTACTGGGTTTCGGCCAGTTCTTGATCACGGTGACCTTGTCAGGGTCTGGTGCCACTTCTTCAGAGCTTTCCACATGGCCCAGATACTGCACTTTGGGTTTCAACAGGTGACATTTAGATGGTTTTAGCTTCAAGCCAAAGATGGACAGGGTTTCAAACACCTCGGCCAGGTGCTTCAGGTGGTACTCATAAGTCTTGGAGAAGACTATGACATCGTCCAGGTACAACAAGATGGTTTTGAAGTTCTTGTGTCCGAGACAGCACTCCATTATTCTCTAAAGTGTTCCTGGGGCATTGCACAGTCCAAACGGAATGTAATTAATGACATTAGGCAGCTAATGACTCTTCTATTCTAAGCAACGGGTATGCATCTTTGTGTGTAATGCGGTTTATCTGCCTATAATCTACACACATTCTCATTGTGCCGTACTTTTTCCTGACTAGGACTAATGGAGCTGCCCAGGGGCTACAACTATCCCTGATTACCCCAGCCTCCTTCATCTCTCGCAACATACTTTTGGCACACTGGTAATGAGCTGGAGGTACCTCTCCTTAATGGGTGGATGACTTCCAGTGGGGATATGATGTTGTACCCCTTTTACCTGCCCAAAATCTAGTGGATGTTTACTGAATACCCGTTCATACTCATGGACCACCCTGTAAGCCCCTTGTTTCTGGTGTGGCAACTATGGTTAAATCACTATCTGGACCATGGGTAATGTCTGTGTCAGCCCAATAATGCTTATAGTAAAGTAAGGCATAACCTGAGAAGCGGTGTCCAACAAAGAGTTCATCAGGATGCCGTTGATCACAATGTGGAGAACTGGTCATCCTCCGACGTACTTGGCTCGCCAGTTGTGTGGGCCTGGTCATCCTATTCCTGGAGGTTGGCCCTCTGCCACAGGGGTCGTTCGTTTAAATAACAGTACATTGCAATGTGTCCTGCCTGGTTGCAGCAGCGGCAAATGGGTCGTCCATCCTGGTGATAGCGGTCGTCGTCTCTTCCTCTGGTCAGAGGGATCCTCTTCTGTTGTCGCCAGGGGACATCCTCCAGTCTGGAAGCCAGCTTGATCTTCTCCTTAGGGGATTCCTGTAGAGACTGTACGGTCCGGGCTAATGCAGCAACACTTTTGGTCAGCTCTTGCACCTGGAGGCATAGTCCTATGGAAAAATCATCATCTAGGACCTGTGCATCGGCCTCAACAGGGACCTGAGGATATGATGCCACCTCCTGGTGGTACGCGAGGGCTGGACACTTAGGGGGCACTGTGCGGCTGGGCTGAGGTTCGTGCAACACCGGGATGGCTCTGTCCTTAAATTGTGCAATGTCCAGGTCAGGGTTTTGCAAATCCAGGATGCGTAGCTGAGTCCTGTGGGTGCTGGACAGGAGTCCTTCAATGAACTGCTCTTTTAAGAGTATCTTCATCCTGTACACTACTAGGGTCAACCGGTTTTATGGCCCGTAGTGCCTCTTGCAAATTAAGGGCATAGTCCCTTATGCTGTCTTGAGCTCTCTGCCTACACCCAAAGAACTTCATTTTTATTTCTGCAGCTGTGCGGGTGTCAAAGGCGAATTTGAGTTTAGCAAAGATCTGCTGCAAAGTCCTTTTTTCCACATCTGGCCAGGATTTTACCTCTCTTAGGGCCGCACGAATCAGTTGGCCAGTTAAGATGTTAATTTTCTGATGCTCTGTCAGGAGATAAACTTCAAATAGGCTGCATAGCCTTTCCTTAAAGTCATTTAATGTATGGGACTCTCCAGAATACTATGGAAGCCATGCTGATCCAGGTATATACGGCATGGACAGGGTCATGATGGGCGCTGTAGCTGTGGCGGTGTCCGGCCGGCTTGTTGGAGCTGCGGGCATTGCAGGACCTGGTAGCTGTATAGGGCCTGCGGCTGCATCCACCGCGGGGCCTGGGGGCATCACTGGGCCTGCTGGTGCATCCATGGCGGGACCTGGGGGTACTATGGGGCCTGCAGCTGCGACCGCCGCCAATCCTCCTCCTGGGTCAGACATGGCTCTTCCCCCTTGCTAACCTGGTAAAAGCCGGGGTCTCCTCTCCGGAGTCTGCAGCGGTTCCTCCGGTGCTCCGTCCAGCACTTTGCGGCGCCCTCACTTCTGGATTCGCTGTACGGCGTCTTCACTTCCGGCTTTCCTCTGGCAGTGCAGCATCTGTTTCCCCTTCTTCGCGCTCTTTTTGGCCAGCTCCGCCCACGAAGGTGCATCTCCTCCCCCTCTCGCTCCACGCGGCGCGACAATGTCGGTTTTCAAACAAACTGTCACAGTCTCTGGCACACAGTACCTGGTGATGCCAGGGCACAAAATCCTGTTTGTGATGCCAAAGTTGAGTCACCCTACCAGGGCCTTGGGTACTCGGCACAGGGTCCAGTTGCTCTTAAAGGGGATGTCACGGTGGTTGCTACCCGGTCCATGCCCAGGGCGCTCAATTAAAGGGGAATGGTCTTTTAAGGGAAAAATGTTTATAAGTCTGTCGTGACGCCACCTGTGGTGTTCAATCAATAGTGGGACTGACGCTGCGTTCAAGGGGTCCTCTGGGGGATGTTATTGCAGCACTGATTGTACACTTCCCATAGGTGAAGCGGGGTCTCCAGGGGTCCTAAGGTGTATGATGGTGATGACGGTTGCCGGTAAATGAGTAAAGGGCACAAGTTGTAAGTCTTTACCAGGTTTACTGCAGTTGGCAGGCCACAGTCCAGGGCACCGGCAACAGGTACATAGGAGTCCAGGCAGCCCGGCAACAAGCAGAAACCCCTTGTCAAGTCAGGTTAAGAGCCTTCTACTCTGCGCTTGCTAAAGTCCCTTGCTGTCTGAAGTGTCCCAAACAAGGTCCTAATTCTTTCAGCTCTTTCTCCTGTCCTGAGACAGGTACCTGTATGGCAGGCAGCTTGAGACGTTCTTTCTGGGATCTCTACACAGTGACTCCAGGCTCCAGGATATTGCTGTGCCACAGGCATAATTTGGGCAATGTCTGTATGATCTTATGCCATCCGGTTCTGCTGAGTGTCCTGTAGTTCCACTCTAGCCTCGGGCTTCTGGTACCCGGTCTCTGCGCACCGACTCCTCGGAGGCCTCCTTGAGCCCTGAATCTCTCCTCTGCTCCTCTCCTGTCTGTCCTCACTCACAGACTGTCTGTACAAACTGAACTAGCTCCTCCTCCAAATCAGGATCTTTATCCAGGGAAGCTGCCCTAAAACAGGGTTTTGAGCTCCCCCTCCTGGCCTGGATTTGGAAGGTGTTGTGTGTGTGATAACCTGCCAAAGGGAATCTCACTTGTCTCCAGGCATAGCACTACCCTCTCCGAGAGGAAGGCAGCACTACTGTGGTACCCGAACTTCTGGGGTGCCACAGATATACAGTATACAGTTAGGTCCATATATATTTGGACAGAGACAACATTTTTCTAATTTTGGTTATAGACATTACCACAATGAATTTTAAACAAAACAATTCAGATGCAGTTGAAGTTCAGACTTTCAGCTTTCATTTGAGGGTATCCACATTAAAATTGGATGAAGGGTTTAGGAGTTTCAACTCCTTAACAGGTGCCACCCTGTTTTTAAAGGGACCAAAAGTAATTGGACAGATTCAATAATTTTTAATGAAATGTTCATTTTTAGTACTTGGTTGAAAACCCTTTGTTGGCAATGACTGCCTGAAGTCTTGAACTCATGGACATCACCAGACGCTGTGTTTCCTCCTTTTTCATGGTCTGCCAGGCCTTCACTGCGGTGGTTTTAAGTGGCTGTTTGTTTGTGGGCCTTTCTGTCTGAAGTTTAGTCTTTAACAAGGGAAATGCATGCTCAATTGGGTTGAGATCAAGTGACTGACTTGGCTATTCAAGAATATTCCACTTCTTTGCTTTAATAGACTCCTGGGTTGCTTTAGCTTTATGTTTTGGGTCAGTGTCAATCTGTAGTATGAAACGACGACCAATCAGTTTGGCTGCATTTGGCTGGCTCTGAGCACACAGTATGGCTCTGAAGACCTCAGAATTCATTCGGCTGTTTCTGTCCTGTGTCACATCATCAATAAACACTAGTGACCCAGTGCCACTGGCAGCCATGCATGCCCAAGCCATCACACTGCCTCCGCCGTGTTTTACAGATGATGTGGTATGCTTTGGACCGTGAGCTGTACCACGCCTTCGCCATACTTTTCTCTTTCCATCATTCTGGTAGAGGTTGATCTTGGTTTCATCTGTCCAAAAAATGTTCTTCCAGAACTGTGCTGGCTTTTTTAGATGTTTTTTAGCAAAGTCCAGTCTAGCCTTTTTATTCTTGATGTTTATGAGTGGCTTGCACCGTGCAGTGAACCCTCTGTATTTACTTTCATGCAGTCTTCTCTTTATGGTAGATTTGGATATTGATACGCCTACCTCCTGGAGAGTGCTGTTCACTTGGTTGGCTGTTGTGAAGGGGTTTCTCTTCACCATGAAGATTATTCTGCGATCATCCACCAGTGTTGTCTTCCATGGGCGCCCAGGTCTTTTTGCATTGATGAGTTCACCAGTGCTTTCTTTCTTTCTCAGGATGTACCAAACTGTACATTTTGCCACTCCTAATAATGTAGCAATTTCTCGGATGGGTTTTTTCTGTTTTCGCAGCTTAAGGATGGCTTGTTTCACCTGCATGGAGAGCTCCTTTGACCACATGTTTACTTAACAGCAAAACCTTTCAAATGCAAGCACCACACCTCAAATCAACTCCAGGCCTTTTATATGCTTAATTGAGAATTACATATTGAAGGGATTGCCCACACCTGTCCATGAAATAGCCTTGGAGTCAATTGTCCAATTACTTTTGGTCCCTTTAAAAACAGGGTGGCACAGGTTAAGGAGCTGAAACTCCTAAACCCTTCATCCAATTTTAATGTGGATACCCTCAAATGAAAGCTGAAAGTCTGAACTTCAACTGCATCTGAATTGTTTTGTTTAAAATTCATTGTGGTAATGCCTATTACCAAAAGTAGAAAAATGTTGTCTTTGTCCAAATATATATGGACCTAACTGTATCTACTGCTGTGTCCAGTACTTGTCTTCTATTAGACCATCTGATCTGTTGCCATTTCAGACTCGGCCCTTTATTGGATAATAATAATAATAATAATATAATAATCTTTATTTTTATATAACGCTAACATATTCCGCAGCACTTTACAGTTTTTTGCACACATTGTCATCGCTGTCCCCGATGGGGCTCACAATCTAAATTTCCTATCAGTATGTCTTTGGAATGTTATAGGAAACCAGAGTACCCGGAGTAAACCCACGCAAACATGGGGAGAACATACAAACTCCCTGCAGATGTTGTTCTTGGTGGTATTTGAACCCAGGACCCCAGCGATGCAAGGCTGCAGTGCTATCCACTGAGCCACCGTGCTGCCCTGCTCGTACCTAACAGACAGGACATTCAGTGTCTCCCACTCCCACATCACCTCTTTATCTCGCCCCCTTAAAGGGACCGTCCCCTTCAACCTAAGGTCTTCCCAGCCTATAGCTGGGTGACACCTTCTATTCAAGGCTCCTCCTTCAATATGGAGGTGCCTAAGCTACACTGTTAGTTTGTCTTGCATGCTTCCTAGTTGTCTCGTTGCCCAAGTCCGTCCATCTGCTTGTCTACCCTGTACCCATCTGCTTGTACCTGTCTGTGCTCTTCTGTCCATCAGCTAGTCATTTTTGTAAATATGCAGAGTTCTGGTTGGGTCTCCTTCATACGTGTTACCTGTAGCAGTTGGTCTCCGAGACCGTCAGGCCTGCACTTTCTTTAAGTCAACTGAATGGGTTACTACTATCCTTAGATTTTCTGACAATGGTAGTATACGAAACTGATATTTGTGCCACCTGATTGTGGCTGAGGATGAAAGCAGGTTGAGCTGCTGCATGTGGTATCAGGGCTCCCAGCACAGCAGGCCTACGCCGATCCCTCACCCACCTCGTCTTACTTTGATGTTCAATTTAAATCTGTAAATGATGGCCCAGACCCCGATACATTATGAATGGTTGATTGTTGTCATACCATGCTACAATTTGTACTGTAGGTGAATTGAGGCCACTTTCCTGGTGTCTGCCCCTCATTTGATGTGTTTGGCAGCTTTTGGGGCCGTTTCAATGTATTGTGCATGCGTTTGTTTTTAACTCCCAATGACTTGAATGGCGTTCGGCGAAAATTCGACTAATAAATCTGTGCATATTGCAAATTCAGCGATTGTAGTCCAAACCAAGCTGTTGTGAAATTGGATTCTGGGCTCCCCCGGTGGCCACTTGTGGAATTTAACTTGTGTTCATCATCCCCTCTGTTCACCTGCTCCTATCAGGATGTGG
The DNA here is from genome assembly GCF_051348905.1 of Ranitomeya variabilis. NCBI lineage: Eukaryota > Metazoa > Chordata > Amphibia > Anura > Dendrobatidae > Ranitomeya > Ranitomeya variabilis. The sequence goes on from NC_135238.1 coordinate 82,575,972, forward strand.
GAGTCGCTATATAACCTTGCTCCTCTGTCAGTTTCATGCCGGTCAACAATGTAATCAGTAGCCTTTCTGTGCATGTTCCTGCTACTAGACAACTCCCAGCTAAGTTGGACTTTTGTCCTTGTGTGTTTTTGCATTTTGTTCCTGTTCACAGCTGCTGTTTCGTTACTGTGTCTGGAAAGCTCTTGTGAGCGGAAATTGCCACTCTGGTGTTATGAGTTAATGCTAGAGTCTTAAAGTAATTTCTGGATGGTGTTTTGATAGGGTTTTCTGCTGACCATGAAAGTGCCCTTTCTGTCTTCATGCTATCTAGTAAGCGGACCTCGATTTTGCTAAACCTATTTTCATACTACGTTTGTCATTTCATCTTAAATCACCGCCAATATATGTGGGGGCCTCTGTCTGCCTTTTGGGAAAATTTCTCTAGAGGTGAGCCAGGACTGTCTTTTCCTCTGCTAGGATTAGGTAGTTCTCCGGCTGGCGCTGGGCATCTAGGGATAAAAAAACGTAGGCATGCTACCCGGCCACTTCTAGTTGTGCGGCAGGTTTAGTTCATGGTCAGTATAGTTTCCATCTTCCAAGAGCTAGTTCTCATATATGCTGGGCTATGTTCTCTCGCCATTGAGAATCATGACAGTTTGACCGGCCCAAAAAAGGGTTAAATTACTGGCTGAGAAAGGAGAGAAAAAAGAAGTCTGCTACAATTTTTTTTTTTTTTTTTTTCCCTCTAGTTCTGAGTGTGCTCTTAATTGAATCACTTGCTAATCTGCCTATACTGCAGCCTTCCTCTCTTCCTCTCCTTCTAATCCTTGAATGGCTCTGTGTTCACCTGTTTCAAATGGATCTTCAGAGTGTAGCTACAGGTTTGAATAATCTCGCCACAAAGGTACAAAATTTGCAAGATTTTGTTGTTCATGCACCTATGTCTGAGCCTAGAATTCCTTTGCCTGAATTCTTCTCGGGGAATAGATCTCACTTTCAAAATTTTAAAAATAATTGCAAATTGTTTTTGTCCCTGAAGTCTCGCTCTGCCGGAGACCCTGCACAGCAGGTCAGGATTGTAATTTCCTTGCTCCGGGGCGACCCTCAAGACTGGGCTTTTGCATTGGCACCAGGGGATCCTGCGTTGCTCAATGTGGATGCGTTTTTTCTGGCCTTGGGGTTGCTTTATGAGGAACCTCATTTAGAGCTTCAGGCGGAAAAGGCCTTGATGTCCTTGTCTCAGGGGCAAGATGAAGCTGAAATATACTGCCAAAAATTCCGCAAATGGTCTGTGCTTACTCAGTGGAATGAGTGCGCCCTGGCGGCGATTTTCAGAGAAGGTCTCTCTGATGCCATTAAGGATGTTATGGTGGGGTTCCCTGTGCCTGCGAGTCTGAATGAGTCCATGACGATGGCTATTCAGATCGATAGGCGTCTGCGGGAGCGCAAACCTGTGCACCATTTGGCGGTGTCTACTGAGAAAACGCCAGAAAATATGCAATGTGATAGAATTCTGTCCAGAAGCGAGCGGCAGAATTTTAGACGAAAAAATGGGTTGTGCTTCTATTGTGGTGATTCAACTCATGTTATATCAGCATGCTTTAAGCGTACTAAGAAGCCTGACAAGTCTGTTTCAATTAGCACTTTACAGTCTAAGTTTATTCTATCTGTGACCCTGATTTGTTCTTTGTCATCTATTACCGCGGACGCCTATGTCGACTCTGGCGCTGCTTTGAGTCTTATGGATTGGTCCTTTGCCAAACGCTGTGGGTATGATTTGGAGCCATTGGAGGCTCCGATACCTCTGAAAGGGATTGACTCCACCCCATTGGCTAGTAATAAACCACAATACTGGACACAAGTGACTATGCGTGTTAATCCGGATCACCAGGAGGTTATTCGCTTTCTGGTGCTGTATAATCTACATGATGTTTTGGTGCTGGGATTGCCATGGCTGCAATCTCATAACCCAGTCCTCGACTGGAGAGCTATGTCTGTGTTAAGCTGGGGATGTAAAGGAACTCATGGGGACGTACCTTTGGTTTCCATTTCATCATCTATTTCCTCTGAGATTCCTGAATTCTTGTCTGACTTTCGTGACGTTTTTGAAGAACCCAAGGTTGGTTCACTACCTCCGCACCGGGAGTGCGATTGTGCCATAGACTTGATTCCGGGTAGTAAATACCCTAAGGGTCGTTTATTTAATCTGTCTGTGCCTGAACACGCTGCTATGCGAGAATATATAAAGGAGTCCTTGGAAAAGGGACATATTCGTCCTTCGTCATCTCCCTTAGGAGCCGGTTTTTTCTTTGTGTCTAAGAAAGACGGCTCTTTGAGGCCGTGTATTGATTATCGACTTTTGAATAAAATCACGGTTAAATATCAATATCCGTTACCACTGCTTACTGATTTGTTTGCTCGTATAAAGGGGGCCAAGTGGTTCTCTAAGATTGATCTCCGTGGGGCGTATAATTTGGTGCGAATCAAGCAGGGGGATGAGTGGAAAACCGCATTTAATACGCCCGAGGGCCATTTTGAGTATTTGGTGATGCCTTTTGGTCTTTCAAATGCCCCTTCAGTCTTCCAGTCATTTATGCATGACATTTTCCGCGATTATTTGGATAAATTTATGATTGTGTATCTGGATGATGTTCTGATTTTTTCGGATGACTGGGACTCTCATGTCCAGCAGGTCAGGAGGGTTTTTCAGGTTTTGCGGTCTAATTCCTTGTGTGTGAAGGGTTCTAAGTGTGTTTTTGGGGTTCAGAAGATTTCCTTCTTGGGATACATTTTTTCCCCCTCTTCCATCGAGATGGATCCTGTCAAGGTTCAGGCTATTGGTGATTGGATGCAACCCTCTTCTCTTAAGAGTCTTCAGAAATTTTTGGGCTTTGCTAACTTTTATCGTCGATTTATTGCTGGTTTTTCTGATGTTGTAAAACCATTGACTGATTTGACTAAGAAGGGTGCTGATGTTGCTGATTGGTCCCCTGATGCTGTGGAGGCCTTTCGGGAGCTCAAGCGCCGCTTTTCTTCCGCCCCAGTGTTGCGTCAGTCTGATGTTGCTCTTCCTTTTCAGGTTGAGGTCGACGCTTCTGAAATCGGAGCTGGGGCGGTGTTGTCGCAGAGAAGTTCCGACTGCTCCGTGATGAGACCTTGTGCTTTTTTTTCCCGTAAATTTTCGCCCGCCGAGCGGAATTATGATATTGGGAATCGGGAGCTTTTGGCCATGAAGTGGGCTTTTGAGGAGTGGCGTCACTGGCTTGAGGGGGCCAGACATCAGGTGGTGGTATTGACTGACCACAAAAATTTAATTTACCTTGAGTCTGCCAGGCGCCTGAATCCTAGACAAGCGCGCTGGTCGTTGTTTTTCTCTCGGTTTAATTTTGTGGTGTCTTACCTACCGGGTTCTAAGAATGTTAAGGCGGATGCCCTTTCTAGGAGTTTTGAGCCTGACTCCCCTGGTAATTCTGAGCCCACAGGTATCCTTAAAGATGGAGTGATATTGTCTGCCGTTTCTCCAGACCTGCGGCGGGCCTTGCAGGAGTTTCAGGCGGATAGACCTGATCGTTGCCCACCTGGTAGACTGTTTGTTCCTGATGATTGGACCAGTAGAGTCATCTCTGAGGTTCATTCTTCTGCGTTGGCAGGTCATCCTGGAATCTTTGGTACCAGGGATTTGGTGGCAAGGTCCTTCTGGTGGCCTTCCCTGTCACGAGATGTGCGAGGCTTTGTGCAGTCTTGTGACGTTTGTGCTCGGGCCAAGCCTTGTTGTTCTCGGGCTAGTGGATTGTTGTTACCCTTGCCTATCCCGAAGAGGCCTTGGACGCACATCTCGATGGATTTTATTTCGGATCTGCCTGTTTCTCAGAAGATGTCTGTCATCTGGGTGGTGTGTGACCGTTTCTCTAAGATGGTCCATCTGGTTCCCTTGCCTAAGTTGCCTTCTTCTTCCGAGTTGGTTCCTCTGTTTTTTCAAAATGTTGTTCGCTTGCATGGTATTCCGGAGAATATCGTTTCTGACAGAGGGACCCAATTCGTGTCTAGATTTTGGCGGGCATTCTGTGCTAGGATGGGCATAGATTTGTCTTTTTCGTCTGCTTTCCATCCTCAGACTAATGGCCAGACCGAGCGGACTAATCAGACCTTGGAGACATATTTGAGGTGTTTTGTGTCTGCGGATCAGGATGATTGGGTTGCTTTTTTGCCTTTGGCGGAGTTCGCCCTCAATAATCGGGCCAGCTCTGCCACCTTGGTGTCCCCGTTTTTCTGTAATTCGGGGTTTCATCCTCGATTTTCCTCCGGTCAAGTGGAATCTTCGGATTGTCCTGGAGTGGATGCTGTGGTGGAGAGGTTGCATCAGATTTGGGGGCAGGTGGTGGACAATTTGAAGTTGTCCCAGGAGAAGACTCAGCTTTTTGCCAACCGCCGTCGTCGTGTTGGTCCTCGGCTTTGTGTTGGGGACTTGGTGTGGTTGTCTTCTCGTTTTGTCCCTATGAGGGTTTCTTCTCCTAAGTTTAAGCCTCGGTTCATCGGCCCGTACAAGATATTGGAGATTCTTAACCCTGTGTCCTTCCGTTTGGACCTCCCTGCATCCTTTTCGATTCATAATGTTTTTCATCGGTCATTGTTGCGCAGGTATGAGGTACCAGCTGTGCCTTCCGTTGAGCCTCCTGCTCCGGTGTTGGTTGAGGGTGAGTTGGAGTACGTTGTGGAAAAGATCTTGGACTCTCGTGTTTCCAGACGGAAACTCCAGTATCTGGTCAAATGGAAGGGATACGGTCAGGAGGATAATTCTTGGGTCACTGCCTCTGATGTTCATGCCTCCGATCTTGTCCGTGCCTTTCATAGGGCTCATCCTGATCGCCCTGGTGGTTCTGGTGAGGGTTCGGTGCCCCCTCCTTGAGGGGGGGGTACTGTTGTGAAATTGGATTCTGGGCTCCCCCGGTGGCCACTTGTGGAATTTAACTTGTGTTCATCATCCCCTCTGTTCACCTGCTCCTATCAGGATGTGGGAGTCGCTATATAACCTTGCTCCTCTGTCAGTTTCATGCCGGTCAACAATGTAATCAGTAGCCTTTCTGTGCATGTTCCTGCTACTAGACAACTCCCAGCTAAGTTGGACTTTTGTCCTTGTGTGTTTTTGCATTTTGTTCCTGTTCACAGCTGCTGTTTCGTTACTGTGTCTGGAAAGCTCTTGTGAGCGGAAATTGCCACTCTGGTGTTATGAGTTAATGCTAGAGTCTTAAAGTAATTTCTGGATGGTGTTTTGATAGGGTTTTCTGCTGACCATGAAAGTGCCCTTTCTGTCTTCATGCTATCTAGTAAGCGGACCTCGATTTTGCTAAACCTATTTTCATACTACGTTTGTCATTTCATCTTAAATCACCGCCAATATATGTGGGGGCCTCTGTCTGCCTTTTGGGAAAATTTCTCTAGAGGTGAGCCAGGACTGTCTTTTCCTCTGCTAGGATTAGGTAGTTCTCCGGCTGGCGCTGGGCATCTAGGGATAAAAAAACGTAGGCATGCTACCCGGCCACTTCTAGTTGTGCGGCAGGTTTAGTTCATGGTCAGTATAGTTTCCATCTTCCAAGAGCTAGTTCTTATATATGCTGGGCTATGTTCTCTCGCCATTGAGAATCATGACACCAAGCATTTAAATATTCGCTCATCTCTAGTGTTGAGCATTCCGATACCGCAAGTATCGGGTATCGGCCGATACTTGCGGGTATCAGAATTCTGATACCGAGATCCGATACTTTTGTGGTATCGGGTATCGGTATCGAAACAACATTAATGTGTAAAATACAACATTAATGTGAAAAATAAAGAATTAAAATAAAAAATATTGCTATACTCACCTCTCCGACGCAGCCTGGACCTCACCGAGGGAACCGGCAGCGTTCTTTGCTTAAAATGCGCGCTTTTCCTTCCTTCCGTGACGTCATGGCTTCTGATTGGTCGCGTGCCGCCCATGTGGCCGCGACGCGACCAATCACAGCAAGCCGTGACGTAATTTTCAGGTCCTTCTAGGCATTCAGTATTTTAAAATTACGTTCCGGCTTTGTGATTGGTCGCGTCGCGGTCACATGGGCGACGCGACCAATCACAAGCCGTGACGTCACGGGAGGCAGGAAACGCGCGCATTTTTAAAATTACGTCACGGCTTGTGATTGGTTGCGTGCCGCCCATGTGACCGCGACGCGACCAATCACAGCAAGCCGTGACATAATTTCAGGTCCTGAATGCAGAAATAGGCATTCAGGACCTGAAATTACGTCACGGCTTGCTGTGATTGGTCGCGCCGCGGTCACATGGGTGGCACGCAACCAATCACAAGCCGTGACGTAATTTTAAAAATGCGCGCGTTTCCTGCCTCCCGTGACGTCACGGCTTGTGATTGGTCACGTCGCCCATGTGACCGCGACGCGACCAATCACAAAGCCGGAACGTAATTTTAAAATACTGAATGCCTAGAAGGACCTCAAAATTACGTCACGGCTTGCTGTGATTGGTCGCGTCGCGGCCACATGGGCGGCACGCGACCAATCAGAAGCCGTGACGTCACGGAAGGAAGGAAAAGCGCGCATTTTAAGCAAAGAACGCTGCCGGTTCCCTCGGTGAGGTCCAGGCTGCGTCGGAGAGGTGAGTATAGCAATATTTTTTATTTTAACTCTTTATTTTGCACATTAATATGGTTCCCAGGGCCTGAAGGAGAGTTTCCTCTCCTTCAGACCCTGGGAACCATCAGGGATACCGTCCGATACTTGAGTCCCATTGACTTGTATTGGTATCGGGTATCGGTATCGGATTATATCCGATACTTTGCCGGTATTGGCCGATACTTTCCGATACCGATACTTTCAAGTATCGGACGGTATCGCTCAACACTACTCATCTCTCATCCTAAGCAATTTTTATTTGAGCAAACTGTGAAATGAATCACAAATTAGTCTGGATGAAATTTCAGGAATCTGAATCGTAGTATAGTATGCTAGTTAATGGTGGGCACAGCGCTGGCTTATTAATCTATATTGTGAATGGTGCATGGCTGATTGTGTATTAATCGTCTGGTAAATTTTTATATTCAGAGGTGCAGTGTGGGGAATTCTTTATTCAGGAGACAACAAAGGTATGTATACAATATATGTGATCTCATTATTTTGAGGGCTGCAGTGATCATTGCGGCAAGAGGAATCATGGCTGGAACACGTCAATATGAAGGTTTGATCAGATGGAGGAAAAACAACAGAAAATGGCTCATATCAGACAAGATGTCAGCGGTCACTGGATGTACTATAAATATTAATTCTGTATTTGTACTGTATGCATTAGAGATGAAAACAGGTATCACTCATGCACTGCTGATGGTGAATTGTCGGTAAAATAAAATTGTTTTATTTGAAACAGGTTTAAAAGTCAACGGGTTTCGAGGTCATGCAGGACCTCTTCATCAGGACAATACCTGGTGAGACTATATGGTTAAGCTGTCCTTTATGCTGTGTCTACTGAAAAAAATGACAAGGCTTATTAAAGGGTCGGCATTAACTTTTAGGATTGCTACTTCCCATAGGTGGCACTAGAGTTCTACTCCTCTTCCTCTCTGAAGAGCCAATTTGCATATTTCCCAGAGGGGCATTGCGGCTTTAAGTCTCCTCATCTTGATATGCTTAACATGTCACTCTCCGCAAGGGGAAACGTTACCCTTTGGGTATAGACCCATTGACATATTTATGAAAATCACGGATCTGAGAATAAGATCTACGACACTCCAAGCATGTCCATTTCTGATCCAAATTTGAGGATCAGAATAGGACATACTTAATGTGCTGTCTAAGAAAAAAAAACTGGCCAGCACACCGACACTTCATACAGACTAAAGGAATGTAACCTTATTATATATAGCACTATCCTTTAGTATATAGTGTACTTTTTTGTTTTATATAGCGCCATAAATTGAAAAAAATTGTAGTCCAAACAGCATGAATATGCTTTAAAAACATTTTACAGCCAGTTTCAAATGCACTGACTTAGTCTACGTTTCGGGAGAACACCCCCTTTCTAAAGCGTGATTTATATATGGTAATATACAAAATATGAAATTGCTAGTGAAATTCTAACTAAAATAAATTGCATACAATAAAATGTTATTTTTTATAGCCTATTCATGCTGTTTAAAGCGCATTTTTTTCATTTTGCTACATTTTATAGGTAGGAAGAATCCATGTGTGCACTCATATCTTTGAATCCTATGTATTACCTTACAAAAAAATTAGTTTTGAACATTTTATATATAGCGCCATCCTTTAGTATACTGTATAGTGTAATTTCTTGTTATGTATAGGGCCACCTTTAGTTACATAGTTTCCTCTTTTATTATTTATAGCACTGTCCCTAATTACGTAGCCTCCTCTCTAGTGATTTATGGCCCTTTCCCTTATTATATATTGTCCTATGTTGTTAAATACAGTGCTGTCATGTTATTACATAATAGAATTTTAGTTATTAATAGCACCATCCTGTATATAGAATATTCTCATTATTTTTTGGTTGGTCACAGCGCCCTTTCTTTATTATATAGAGTTTTCTCTTGTTTGATAAAAAATGACTACTGATAGAGTATCGTGTGACCAGAAGACAAGTCCATCAGCCTCCTCCATTACAAAAGAAGCTCCATCATCAGCCATAATTTCATTTTATATGTAACAAAAGACAGGATGTGTAATAAAGACAGGATGATATAAATAACAAAAGTTGCAAGATAATTTAATATGTAAGTCCCCCTTCACACATCCTGGTGATTCCTGTATGCCAAATTTGGTGCTTAGCATCACTCTTTCCCTTGCCACGTGGGGGTGGCAAGTGGGGTAATAGGGTTGGGGTTGATGTAAGCTTTGTGTTGTCAGTTTTTATCACAGTTCTGTGGTAATAAAATATATTTTCTCAAAACAGGGGAGGTTAACTCTTTCATTACCTCCCTATAGTTGACTGAGAAAACAACGTGTTTAGGTAAGCTGTGAAAGGATTAAACCTTGCCCAGTCTGTAAATGGCTTTTATAGACTTAGAACACTGATTGCAAATGATGTGTCTCATGGTGCTGCTGTTCCTGATTAGTAACAAAAGAACAGCACATCTTCAAAGTGCAGGACATGCCTTTGATTTTCTCACTTTGTTATACTTTGCCTGAGGAAGGAACGTAAGAAGTCTCAAAAGCTTGCTTTGTAATATCATTTATTTCATATTTGTTAGCCATTAATAGGTATCATAACTATAAGATTATCTTGTTTTTCCCACTGATAGCAATCCTTATTAAACTGACTAACATGGTACCCAACCCCTTTTTGTCTCCCTTCACATGTGCAATGTTATTCATAATGACAGAAAAAAGCCCTCTACTCACCCACCGGAATGTGAGAGAACTGGTAGGAAACTACTGTCTTCTCCTGAGTCCTTGGAAGTTGCTAGTCTCAGCCCGCTCTTGCTGGACTGGCTATGAGCAGCTAGTGGTGATGTTAACTGATGGTGTCAGTGTGGCCCTAGTGCTTACTTCCTCGTTCAGATTACGAATGTGAAAAGGAGGAAAAAGACATCACATGAGAAAGAGGCAGCTCAGTGATCTAAATATTAAATCACTGGAGGGACAATTCTTCTCTGGGAAGACTGAGAGTCCCACTGTCAATACCGACCGATCTGGCATTTGCCAGAATTACCAGATGGCCAGTCCAGCTCTCAGAGTGACCCAGAGAGGATTAGTTCACAGTAAGCCAGCAATACGAGAAGGGAGTAAGGGACTGGTGAGTAACCACACTACTGTATCTTACAGTTCTTCTAGCTTCTGTGAGTGTTGAACAACTTCTCTTATGTAGAGTGGAGTGAATTTGCTTGGGTCCCTGCTTATTCGACAAGCTATAATGCTTACCAAATAAGCTGCAGAGGGAACCCAGCTTTCTGGATCACACCGGCTGATCAGCTGTTCAGCTCCACAGCTGCATGTGTCGCGGGTGTGTGACAGGCATGACACATGCATGGAGATCCTGTTTATTGACCTCTCCATGCACGTATTGTGAAGCTCACAAAGCCACGACACATTGCTGCTGCAGAGCCGAACACCTGATCAGCCGGAGTGATCCAGGAAGCCAGGTTCCCCCTGCAACTTGTTCGGTAAGCGCTATAGCTTGCCAAATAAGCAGGGACCTGAGCAAATTCGCTCATCTCTACTCATGTCTGCCAGAGAGGTTGTAACAGATGAAGGAGATTGTAAATCTTGGGACATTAATTTCACCTCAATGGCTAGCTGTTTGTAATCAATGTTTAAATCATCTTGTGTTTACTGCCCTTCAAAATTAGCATGCAATGAGCATGTTGGAGAGTTACCTCTGTTACTTGCTGGGAAAATGCCATCTGCATCTCTGTGAGGATATCTTCTTTACCTGTTCTCTGAGTTTATGTTTGCTTTCCATCTTTTAACCTGTACAAGTCCATATAACAATTGCTGTTTGCAGTTTATTGGTATCCAAAATCTTGGGCAATGAGACAGTTCCTCATGGATTAGTAGAGTGTTTAGGGCTGCATTGCACAAAGTGCTCAAATATGACATATGACTATCCATGGAGATGCTGGAGCCAGAAGTCTGACAAAATATATAACTTTTGTTGGTAATCAAATCAATTGGCCCTTGAATTGATGCAGTAATTAAAATGAAACAAATCACGGGTAACCATTCAGAAATCGACTGCTAGTCCAAATGCAGGAGGTACAACATGAAACCTATTAGGATTCCTAAAAATACAGCACATGTATTTCTATTGTTAACAAGTAATCAACATACAATTAAAGTGGTAGTCCCTTTTTAGAAAATATTTGGCTATAAGTTGCAATAGTAATAATACAAAAAAAACCTAAATACTTCTTACCATCCTTGGTTTAGCTGTGGTGAGCTGGTTCTGGACCTTTCTTCTTCACCTGCAAAGCTGACATTATCTCGACAGTTCTGCACTAAGCTCAGCGGCTCTATCAATGTATACATGATGAGCTGCTACACTTGGTGATTGAGTTCAGCACTGTCAATGTAACAGCCTGCCCAGACCCTAAACCTCTTCCCCTGTTCCCCCGATGCAGAGAACGGACCACAATTATAAACAATTCAAACATTTATTGGAGAGAAACAAGGTAAACAACTCTCATCTTTCCTATAGAAACCCTTTTTTGTTGGAGGGGTAGGGTCGCAGCTCTCTCAATTAACCACCGGAATTTTCTGAGGGGTTATGCTGCCGGACTCCCGACATATGTTACCTGTCTTGCTCTTCCGCCAAGGAGTAGCTATGACAAATCAGAGCTATGACTCCCCACCCAAAGCAAACAATGCCTCCTTAATCCCATCTTGCAAACCAGACAAAAATATGTCCAATCCAATGTCTGTCAAATGTACCCCACCTGGGCGCAATAGCCTGGTATTATTAACTTCTAGCTTTTTGTGCCTTACAATAATGCCACCCTTAAAATGCACAAAGTGAGAAATTCGATGGTTTACTGCTCTTCACACTCTCTCAATACCCGCCCAATCTCGTGCCCCACGCCATACCGGGGTCCACCGTGCAGGAGAACCTGCTGCTAGCAAATAGTGAAACTAAATGGCGGTGTTAGCAAACTCTGTTACTTCACAGAGCAGCCTTGAACTCAAAGCACTGCACCCTGTTAGACTCCACAGAGGCACAGGCTAACTGCCTAAACAAGAGCAGTCAGTGGTCATGCATGCACACGAAACTTCTCGCCGGAGGTGCCAGCATTCTAAGGGCTTATTTCTGCCAGATCCCTGAATACCCAAGCATACAAACTCCTCACCGGAGTTGCTAGCATTCTAGGGGCTTATTTCAGCCGGGTCCCTGAACACACTCATACAAGACCACACTGGCGCAAAGTACATAAACAAAGAGCAATGCTAGTGCATGGCCATGCGGCCATGCGAGCCTTAAATAGTTGCAGCACGTACAGGACCTTCCTGGAAGGACCAATGAGAGGCTGCCACAGAGCGTGAGCACCTACAGGACCTTAGCTGCAGTGTCTGATAATAGTGAAGAGAAGGGTGCACTCGAGCCGTGTATAAGGAAATAATAATAATCCACGGCGTGCAGAGCCGAGTCCAATAATATATAACCTGGACTGAGCAAAAAGAGAGAATGGACAAGAGAGAATGGACTACAAAGCGGCTCGCACAACCATATGTAATATGAAAATACAAAAAATGTTTATTCAAAACACCACAACACAGCAAATAAAAACATTAAAAACACACAATATCCTGTATACATCACCCACATATGTTATGTATAAATCAGTAAGGTATGGCCTGATACCTGTATCACACATATCCTGCGAAGGACTCAATAAACATCAGACAAAGTGCCTCAAGAATCATGACAGCTGAGTCAAGAGCAACCCTAAATGTAATCATTAGGGTAGCAAAAGGCCCCCCTATAGTCGGGTCTGGATGAACACATGAGCAAAGGTAAGATGGAACCTATATAGACCTAAAGGGTGACATAACACCAAGTAGTCAGTCAGTTTAGCTGAATAGCAAAGAAACTGAGCTGTCACCCAAACCTTAACCCACCGTCAGATCCTATGCGAAAGTCAAGGTCAAGATGTCCGGCATGTGGATATGGGAAGAGTAGGGTGATGGAAAGACACCCCACGCGTATCGCCGCCGCAGCGGCTTCGTCAGGGGAAGTGGGTGTAGTGGTGATGACAATCAACATTTATACTCACCAGTCATCATCCGAAGTGCGTACAGCTGGACAGCCGCCATGCGGAAGGCGGAAGTGAGGAGGCACACGCTGGCCGAGCAGAGGGAGGGATAAACATCGGAAGTGTAGGGGTCTCCATGGAGATGAGCGGCGTCTGTGCAAAGCCGACTCAGAACTGAGTCGCATTGCACAAGCGTCAGGGAAGACGTGCCCGGACCAAGATAAATGAGCCGGCCGAAGCAAGGACAGGGGAGGAGGGAGAGGGAGGGGGGAGGAGGAAAGCGAGACCAAATTTAGGGCGGATGAATATAAGCCGTGACAACTAAGTGAATGAATGTTGTAATTAGGACAGAAGTCCAAAAGGCAATAAAACCGCACAGCCAGTGGGGTACCTAAGGGATAAAGCCAGTTTAAACAAGAGATACATCCTAAGCGAGACATGCATATATATATATATATATACACACATACATGCACATATATACACATATATACATAGACATGGCAGCCTGTAGATATATTTGCACAGATCATATGACAAATGAAGCACCTAAAGGAATGAAAACGATCAGGTGCATTGTGAAAACAAATCCACAGCTATATGAAATGTGCCATAGAAAGTGTGTGTGGGTATGAATAAGCTAGTTTAACACATCCCACACACATGTAACTATCACCATATCCACAATGTGACTACACATAAATGGTGTATGGTACTCCCATATTCCCCACCACTAAAGAAGGTCCAAGAGATTCCGGGATATTATAAGGATGGTCCATAAACACTGTCCCAGGAAAGAGCTCTTCATCAATTCATTCGTAGTCCAAAATAACATCAGGAGGAGTCCAAGGCACATGGTCCATGCCAACCAGATCATGTACATAAAGGAAAAGCCGGCCCGATTCCACATATATGACATCCCGATATAAGGGTTTTATATCCGTCCAGAAATGAAGAAGTGGTTAGTTGCAGATTCCATAGTATTCCCTCCCATTCCACGATCCAAAGGCGTAGTCCAATGGTAATCTATCCAATTCCCAGATGGTGAAGGAGTGAGTGACCAAGACTGTCTGGGCAAATGACACCATCCTAAAGAGAGAATGTAAAGAGTTGTCACATATAAATCAGATATTTATCACCCAAGACAAAGGATAGTCAAGAAAAAACCATAAATCAACAGCCGAGGAATCCCGTAAAGAGAAGTTCCTCATTAAGTCCAAGAGGGGCCACAGTTTGTAGTAGGAAAATCCACCTGGATTCTACCTGCAAGAGATTCCTATGCTTGTCCCCTCCCCTCTCGTTACGGGTGATTTTTTGTAAACCAACCACCCGCAAATTCGCAGAGGAGCCACTATGGTGTTCCAAAAAGTGTTCAGACACTGGGGTAAGGACCTTTCCTTTCCTTAAGTCTGAGGCTGCTAGATGTATCGTGGATAAATGTTTCTGGACCCGTTTCCTAAGTTCTTGAGACGTCTTTCCGACGTATATCATTTTACATGGACAAATGAGGGCATAGATAACATCCCTGGACTTACAATTGATATATGCCCTCAGTGGGTGCCTACTAAAACGAGTAGGATGGACAAAAAAGTCCCGTGTTACTGCCATGTGAGGACAGACATTGCAGTCCCCACATGGAAACGAACCCCTGAGGATGATACCTCTATTGAGTCTCGTCGTAGGTCTCTTGAAGTGACTCCTAGTGAGTAGATCCCTTAAGTTTGGAGCCCGTCTTGCTGTCATAAGGGGTCGTTCACTGGTGATTTCTGCTGTTTGTGAATCTACTCGTAGGCTCTGCCAATGTTTGGCTAAGATATCACTGACCTGTGTCCAACTGCTGTTGAAGTCAGTAATGAATCTGGTTTGTGTCTCCTGACACCGTTGTCTAGGGGCCAGAAGAGATCTCTGATCCTGGCTTCTTGCTCTTTGATAGGCCATAGATATAACACGTTTTGGGTAGCCCCTCTGCTGGAAGCGGTCCGTTAAATCCTGAGCCTGGGTCGAAAAGTCAGAGTTACGAGTACAGTTGCGTCTAACACGTAAAAACTGTCCCGTAGGGACACCCACCTTGGTATGCCAGGGATGAAAGCTTGTAAATGCCAATAACGAATTTGTTGCGGTTGGTTTGCGATACAAGCTCGTTGCCAAGCCATTCCCCTGAGAAAAGATCTTCAAGTCCAAGAAGGTGATCTCACTGGTAGAGAAGGAATATGTGAGGTAGATGTTATAAGGATTGGAATTGAGATGGTTAAAAAAATTAACACAATCTTCTACAGCGCCCTTCCACAGGATAAAAACATCATCTATAAAGCGAAACCAGGCGTGTACGTGGGTCGCGAATGCAGGTGACGGGTAAACACAGATCTCTTCCCACCAGCCTAAAAAGATGTTCGCATAGGCTGGTGCGCATTTCATGCCCATCGCCACGCCTGATCGCTGCAGATAGTATACCCTATCAAAAAGGAAGAAATTATGATGGAGAATGAAGGTCAGCAAGTCAAGCAGAAAAGAGTCGTGGCCTCTATCCATGGAGCTGTTTTTGTTTAAGAAATACGTAACCGCCTCTGTCCCCTCTTTATGGCCAATGTTGGAATAAAGCGACTCAACATCGCATGTCACTAGTAGATATTTTTCCGGAAGTTCAATCTGTCTACAGATGTCAATGAAATGTGAGGAGTCGCGGACAAAAGAAGGAAGGGACGAGGCGATAGGTTGAAGGAAAACCAGCTGCAGTGTCTGATCATGTGACCCTCGATCTCCACTGAGAGATCTTACTCTGGGCATGCTCAGAACGAGAAAAGCAGGACTTAGTCCCAGAAGCATCTGCTCGCCACTGCCCAGCACTGACTTCAATGGTAGAAGCAGGAAAAGCAGCAGCAACTCTCTGTACAGAGTCAGACTGAGCGAGACGCTGGGACTGACGTCTCCGCTGAGCAGACTCCACTGCGGCAGGAGAAGAATGGGTGACCTCAGAGGAGATGGCCCGAGATTCCCCCTGTGCAGAGATGGGAAGTCGACCCCTAGCAACCAGGATCCAATCACTTGGCCTGGAAAGACCTAGAATGATAAAGAAAACAGAAAATTTTGATGCATATTAAATCTACTATAACATTAACAAATCCGGCCTGATGTACTGAGAGAAACACGACAAACGCCACCTACCAATTCTCATAGTTTCATCATCCATAAGACCCGTACAAGAAGCCTCAGTAGCAGCACCAATTCTAAATGAGTGAGTAACAAATTCCCCAGGAGGAAGACCCAAAGTCACTAAAATCCTCCTTAATAAGGCCAAAAACTGAAATCTGGTTAGCAGGGATCCATTGGAATGTGCGAAAAAGGAATGACTATCTTGTCTTATTGCCAAATACTGTGAAACCAATTTAATGGGGCAAACCATAAAACAAAGGAAACTATACTCCATTTCCAAAGGAGTCTGTCTTTGAACGCCGAATACGAATGCCACCATTACAAAACGAAACATTATTATACTGTAAACCCCCGGGTTTATGTGATGAAGGAGCTGCCTGTTCGCTAACATGCAAGGCCCCGAAAAAGGCGATTCCAAAAGCTGCTGAAAACAAAACAGATTAAAAATCTGAACTACACACTAACTTCATGATAGCAATAATTTGGGCCAAAAGAGAAAAATAAATTGGTTGTCTAACAAAATGTTGCTTCCAAGAGCTTTTCCAAGCCTTTAGGGCCTGCCGCAAAATAAAACTTTTTGTAACATCCTACCATCCCCTTAATTTAAAATGAAAAAACAACCCTGACAACCAATTCCTGGCAACTGCTGCCGATGAACCGCATGTATGTATATGTTGTAAATAAAACTCTGTTGCCTCCAACCTTGCTGTGCTAAAATTATCTACTGGAAGATTACCTGTAAAAACCCACCATTCTTGCCATGCCTTACCATATGCATTCCAAGTTGAAGGAGCCACCGACGTGTGCACCAACGGCATTAGGGGGTTCCGGGCACCTCCCATATGTAACCAGAGCACGGAGTCAAACCTTCTTTCCTCCAGACGTAGAGGGTGCCCCCTTGTCCCTGTCTCAGGTCTATGATTAAAAAGATCATCAGAAAGGTCTTTGTACTGTCCCCTCATATATTTATACATTAAAATAAGATCACCCCTTAACCCCTTTTCCAAACTAAATAGTCCCAAGTGTAAAAACCTATCTTGATATTGCAGACTCCCCAGTGCTCTAATAACCTTGGTCGCTCTTCTCTGCACCCTCTCTAGTTCAGCTATGTCTTTCTTATACGCCGGAGACCAGAACTGTACACAGTATTCTAAGTGTGGTTGAACTAGTGACTTGAGTAGAGGTAAAATTATGTTCTCCTCATGAGCATCTATGCTTCTTTTAATGCATCCCATTATTTTATTTACCTTTGTAGCAGCTGCCTGACACTGCCCACTAAATGTGAGTTTGTCATCCACCCATACACCCAAGTCTTTTTCATTGACGGTTTTGCCTAGAGTTTTAGAATTAAGCATAGTTATACATCTTATTACTTCTACCCAAGTGCATGACCTTACATTTATCCCCATTAAGGCTCATTTGCCATTTTTCAGCCCAAGCTTCTAGTTTAAATAAATTATCCTGTAATATAAAATTGTCCTCCTCTGTATTGATTACCCTGCAGAGTTTAGTGTCATCTGCAAATATTGAAATTCTGCTCTGTATGCCACCTACAAGGTCATTAATAAATATGTTAAAAAGAAGAGGGCCCAATACTGACCCTTGTGGTACCCCACTGCTAACCGCGACCCAGTCCGAGTGTGCTCCATTAATAACCACCCTTTGTTTCCTATCCCTGAGCCAGCTCTTAACCCACTTACGCATATTTTCCCCTATCCCCATTATTCTCATTTTATGTATCAACCTTTTGTGTGGCACAGTATCAAAAGCTTTTGAAAAGTCCATATACACTGCGTCCACTGGGTTCCCTTGGTCCAGTCCGGATCTTACCTCTTCATAGAAATTGATCAGATTAGTCTGACAGGAACGGTCCCTAGTAAACCCATGTTGACATTGGGTCATGAGGTTATTCCTCTTCAGATCCTCCAGCATAGCATCTTAGAATGCCCTCCAGGATTGTACCCACAGTAGAGGTTAAGATTAATGGCCTATAATTTCCGAGTTAAGTTTTTGTCCCCTTTTTGAATATTGGCACCACATTTGCTATACGCCAGTCCTGTGGTACAGACCCTGTTATTATGGAGTCTTTAAAGATTAAAAATAATGGTCTATCAAAGACTTTACTTAATTCCTGCAGTACTCGGGGATGTATGCCATCCGGGCCCGGAGATTTTTCAATTTTAGTGATTTTTAGCCGCCGCCGCCGCACTTCCTGCTGGGTTAAGCAGGTGACATTTAATGGGGAATTTTTGTTATCACTGATCATATTGTCTGCCATGGAATTTTCTTGTGTAAATAAAATACTGATGAAAAAAAGTCATTTAGCATATTGGCTTTTTCCTCATCCTCATCCACCAGTTCATCCAGACTATTTTTAAGGGGGCCAACACTATCATTTTTTAGTTTCTTACTATTTACGTAGTTAAAGAATATTTTGGGATTATTTTTACTCTCTATGGGAATGAGTCTCTCTGTCTCAAATTTTGCTGCCTTGATTTGCATTTTACAGAATTTATTTAATTTTCTGTATTTATTTAATGCCTCATCACTACCTACTTCCTTTCATTCTCTAAATGCTTTCTTTTTGTCACTTATTGCGCCACTTACAGCTCTATTTAGCCATATTGGTTTCCTCCTATTTCTAGTATGTTTATTCCCATACGGTATATACTGTGCACAGGTCCTATCCAGGATGCTAATAAACGTCTTCCATTTTCTTTGTGTATTTTTATGTCTCAGGATATCGTCCCAGTTAATTGCACCAAGATCATCTCTCATCCGTTGGAAATTTGCCTTCCTGAAGTTTAGTATCCTTGTAACCCCTCTACTACACATCTTATTAAAGGATACATGAAAACTTAATATTTTGTGATTACTATCCCCAAGAAACCTCCAACCCTTATATTTGATATGCGGTCTGGCCTGTTGGTTAATATTAGGTCTAGCAGTGCCCCCCTTCTTGTTGGGTCCTGAACCAGTTGTGAAAGGTGTTATGACCCCAATGGCGAGGGTCTCAGAGGAACGTGGAAGTCTGCAGAATACAAAAATCCAGCTCATAGGGCAGTGGTAACTGGGTTGACCATATATCTACTCCTAACGCCAACACTAGAAGTAGCCGGGGATCATTCCTACGTTGATTCTAGATGACACGCGCCAGCCGGAGAATCTAGCTACCCCTAGTAGAGGAAAACAAAGACCTTTCTTGCCTCCAGAGAAGGGGACCCCAAAGCTGGATAGAAGCCCCCCACAAATAATGACGGTGAGGTAAGAGGAAATGACAAACACAGAAATGAACCAGGTTTAGCACAGAGAGGCCCGCTTACTAATAGCAGAATAAAGAAAGGTAACTTATATGGTCAACAAAAACCCTATCAAAATCCACACTGGAAATTCAAGAACCCCCGAACCGTCTAACGGTCCGGGGGGAGAACACCAGCCCCCTTAGAGCTTCCAGCAAAGGTCAGGATATAGATTAGGAACAAGCTGGACAAAAATACAAAACCAAAACAAATAGCAAAAAGCAAAAGGCAGACTTAGCTGATATAACTGGAACCAGGATCAGTAGACAAGAGCACAGCAGACTAGCTCTGATAACTACGTTGCCAGGCATTGAACTGAAGGTCCAGGGAGCTTATATAGCAACACCCCTAACTAACGACCCAGGTGCGGATAAAAGGAATGACAGAAAAACCAGAGTCAAAAAACTAGTAACCACTAGAGGGAGCAAAAAGCAAATTCACAACAGAAAGGTAATTGTCTCTCATAGTTGTCAAAAACTGATTACCTTTGTTGGAACTGCAGGTTTCTGTTCCCCAATCTATTTCAGGGTAGTTGAAGTCCCCCATAATAATGACTTCTCCTTGAGTCGAAGTTTCATCTATTTGCTTTATGAGGATATTTTCCGTTCCTTCCATTATTTTTGGAGACTTATAACAAACCCCTATCAGTAATTTATTATTTTTACCCCCTCCCCTTAGGATGGGTTTTAAGGATGATTTTACATATAGACACACACCTCCCCCTCGCTTATCCGTTCGGTCATTTCTGAATAGACTATAGCCCTGCAAGTTAACAGCCCAGTCATGGCTCTCATCCAGCCATGTTTCAGATATCCCCACCACGTCATAATTATGCTCCAACAACATTAACTCTAATTTGTCCATTTTGTTGGCGAGGCTTCTGGCATTCGTATACATGCACTTTATGTATCTCTCTGTACCTCTATTCTTTCTTAAATTATTAATTGTTCTAACTCCACTCCCCATGCCACTGCCACCCCCAACTTCCTTATTTGTGCCCAGGTCTCTATCTGCACTATCTTCCCCTCCCATAAAAGGAATACCCTCCCCCCAGTCCCTAGTTTAAACACTCCTCTAACCTTCTAGCCATTTTCTCCCCCAGCACAGCTGCACCTTCCCCATTGAGGTGCAGCCCGTCCTTAGCGGATAACCTGTAGCCAACTGAGAAGTTGGCCCAGTTCTGCAGGAACCTAAACCCCTCCTTCCTACACCAATTCTTGAGCCACTTATTA
This sequence comes from Ranitomeya variabilis, assembly GCF_051348905.1. Taxonomy (NCBI): domain Eukaryota; kingdom Metazoa; phylum Chordata; class Amphibia; order Anura; family Dendrobatidae; genus Ranitomeya; species Ranitomeya variabilis. The sequence continues at coordinate 82,596,377 of NC_135238.1, forward strand.
ACCTCCCTAATCTCCCGTTGCCTCTCTGGCATGGCACGTGGTACAGGCAGTATTTTGGAAAATACCACGTTGGAGGTCCTTGCTTTCAGCTTGCAGCCTAATTCCCTGAAATCGTTTTTAAGGACCTTCCATCTACCTCTAACTTTGTCATTTGTGCCAATGTGCACCATGACCACTGGGTCCTCACCAGCCCCTCCCAGTAATCTGTCAACCCGATCAGCAATGTGTCGGACTCGAGCACCAGGTAGGCAGCACACCTAAGCTAAGTAGCTTTCAGCCGACAAACAAAACACCATGTTAACTGTTAACAATTTCAATTCCAAGAAAACAAAGGCAGGTCAACTGACCCACTGTCTTCTCTTCTGATAACAGGACCCCAAAAACCCTCATTAACTCACGAAACCTAAGCAACACCTTCTCACATAAGTCTGAATCTGGTGGACCAACAAATAAAAAATCGTAGTAGTGTGTAATCCAATGGGAGCCTGTCTCAAATTTGACTACCCATTCAAGGAAACTACTAAATAATTCGAAATACCTACATGAAATGGAACTACCCATGAGGAGACAGGTATTATAATAATGATCCCTTTTATGAAACAACCAAAAAGATGATAACAGTCTGGGTGAACCGGAAAAAGGCGAAAGGCCTACGCAATGTCCGACTTAGCCATTAATGCCCCAGATCCAGCCTGACATCAATGTAATTGTTGGACCAAATTTTTTTCAATGTCTCTTGATCCAAGTGGGAACCCAATGGAGCAACACCACAATAAAAAACATCCCTATGAATATCAGAATGCACAGTTGGAGGAAGGGGGGTAACAACTTTCACTTGGGACAATAATTTTGTGTTCAAAAGTAATTTATCTCCACCCAATATGCTCCTGAGATTGTCTAATGTCACAAAATTTTTAACCGAACCCTCCCATGCTCCCACATAATTGAACTCACCAGCTTGTGCCTCAGGAGCCGGAATCTCCGACTGAACAGGAACTGCCTCTTCATTATGACCTCGCTGTTCTTCCTGAGACGTTCTAGAAGATTGGAGATCCCTTGCACGACTACGAGACCCCGAGGAAGATGAAGAATGGCAACGCGATGTCTGTGAACACGACTACATATAGAAACCGATCTCCTCCTTCCACGATGAGTATGGTGACTATGACATCTAGAAGACCTTCTACCAGAATAGGAAGAAGATGAAGAGGACCTGCGATGTCTCCTTGTCCTGCAATTCCTTCGACCATGATGGTCGGCTGTCGTTACAATGGGTGCTGATAATGAATGGTCTGCCCCAGATGCTGAAGCAGCCACCATTCCTTGATAAACAGACGCAGCTGACACCATTGGCGTACCACCAACAGCTTGAACAAAGGTATTGGATCACTCTGCCAACTAAGGTGCCGTACCTGTTTGGATCGGGTTGAGAAGGTGAGACAAAGATGATATGGAGCGTGTTATTAATGGCTGGCTCTTGCCAGCCTGTATTACTGCCACAGGCTGCAGGCTACACTACCCGCATTCAAATTTGAAGGAATGGCGGCAGACTGAGGGTTAAGTTGTGAAGGTTGATTCCCAGTAACAGCCAAATCAACCAACAAGTGTTCCCCAACTGGCTGAGGTAAAAAAACATGGCTGCAGTCCTAATACCTTACTGCTCCCAGCCTCTTCTACAGAAGATGAACTGGCACTGTGAGTACACTCCATTAAATGATAATGACCGGTCACACTGGAAGATAAAATAGAAGTTGTTTCCACTGTATCTCCACAAACCCCAGCTAGAGGTGTCTTGTGCTGTGAAAGTAACCGAGCCTGTAGGGACACGGTACCTCTCAGGCTGGCACAGCTGCACCTCACAGAAATCCCGCCCTTATTACTGCTAACATGGCTGCGGGGTGGGGGAACAGAGGAAGTTCCCGCTTCTTCAGCATGAGACAATGTCAAGTCAGGTGCTGCTGCCGAGATATGCTGGTAAGCAGTCTGAAGGTGAGGCGGACTCAGACTCTCAGGCAGGCGTAGCTTACGACGCGACCGACGGCCGACAGGAACTTTGAGATGAAAAGCTTCGCCTGCTCCCAGCTCAGGTAAAATGGTTGAAAGCCATGCAGCCCCTTCCTTACTAACCTTCTCCCTTATAGTGGCCTCAAGCGAGTCCGCCATCCCTCAAAATTCATATACGCCAAGCTTGCGTATCAGCTCAATGACTCAACGTTCAAAGTGGCTGAAACGCCTCAGGCACAGCTTTATATATACCCGTCAGGGAAAGTAGACAAAAACCCCACTTCCAGAAGTGACGCTGCCTACCTAATCTAACAAGCAAAAGAGGGAGGGGAGAGCCCCTATTAACCCTTTCTACACGTGCAGGAGAAAAGGTGAAGATGAGGTGAAATTCAACATAACCTGGCCGACCAGTCAGGGGGCCTCCGGCAAATAAAAGCCGGGCCCCCGCATTAGCGCCACAGGAAAACAACAGACAGGCAGCTGCAGAGAGTCAGCACTGATTCGGTGAGTGTACGTAATAGTCAGGTTTATAAGTTAAATGACTCTGAAAGGGGCCAACAAAATTAAGCATGCAAATGTGTAGTTCATTCGTTTCTAATCCTCTTCTTGCCCAACTACGCATATGACTTCTAATCTATTAATTTGTTTAATTTTAATTAAACATAGTTGAAACTATTGTTTGCTTCCTTCCTTCTGCTCTCCATTCATAGTAAGTACTCATAAGAATTGAATTCATTTATACCTAGAGAACAAGTCAACATAATTGTCATGTAGAAATTACACGGTATGCATTATATTAATTTGTATCCCAATTACATCATGTTTCAAGCGTTGTTTTTCATTCCACAAAGTAATTCATTCATCTTTGTCAACACTTTTTGGCATTTGAATTAAATTATATTACTTTGAGTATGATGTGTATCTGTAAAATGTAGATGAATGGTTATATAACACACTGCTATAAAAGGCAGAGCACAGCATGCTGCTAATATTGACATATCTGTTACAAATACACGTGCTTGTCAAAATAAAGTGAGAAGTAAAGTAGTCGTGAACAATTTGAGTAAATTACTTAAAGTAATTTTGATTAACCCTGATTTCAGATTCTAAAGCTTTCTTTTTTTCATGAAAACTGAAGAATAGATGTGAGACTATACTGGAATCAGTAATATAGCTTGTAAAAAGTATCTACCTTACCAGTTAATAATAAATTATGCCAAAATGGCACTTCGTTCAAAATTTGCCATCAAAGTAAATTTACAGATTCTGTTAAATCCTGTCTAAAATCTAAATAGCATTTGTTCACATCTCCTCTACACCTTATGTCAGATGTTTACATTTTGAGTATTGCCTAACATACACCTTCAACCAAAGTTTTTGACAAATGTTTCTGAATGCTTGACAGTTGACCCTCATTGAAAAGGAGTATACAGTGTGTAGTATCCAGGGCCATATTACCAATCAGGACCTGAACGCAGTAATAAATAGGGGATGTTATTTTAATTTTTTGTATTCAATTGTTGTAAATTTTCCTCTACTTAACTGATGGTTCAGTGAAAATTTGGCTTGCATTTTGTTATCTTCCAGGTCCAAGACTGAAGAAGTTTGCACTGAGCTCTTCTTAGTTCACCAGTAGTGTTGAGCATTCCGATACCGCAAGTATCGGGTATCGGCCGATACTTGCGGTATCGGAATTCCGATACCGAGATCCGATACTTTTGTGGTATCGGGAATCGGAATCGGAAGTTCCCAGTGTATGGTACCCAGGGTCTGAAGGAGAGGAAACTCTCCTTCAGGCCCTGGGATCCATATCCATGTAAAAAATAAAGAATTAAAATAAAAAATAGTGATATACTCACCCTCTGACACGCCCTGGTAGTAACCGGCAGCCAGCTTTGCTTAAAATGAGCGCGTTCAGCACCTTCCATGACGTCACGGCTTCTGATTGGTCGCGTGCCGCTCATGTGACCGCCACGCAACCAATCACAAGCCGTGACGTCATTCTCAGGTCCTAAATTCCTAGAATTCTGAATTTAGGACCTGAGAATGACGTCACAGCTTGTGATTGGTCGCGTGGCGGTCACATGAGTGGCACGCAACAAATCAGAAGCCGTGACGTCATGGAAGGCCCTAAACGCGCTCATTTTAAACAAACGGAAGCTGCCGGTTAACAGCGGTAAGGTGCAGGGGCCTCCGGACAGGTGAGTATATCAATATTTTTTATTTTAATTCTTTATTTTACACATTCATATGGATCCCAGGGCCTGAAGGAGAGTTTCCTCTCCTTCAGACCCTGGGAACCATAAGGGATACCTTCTGATACTGGAGTCCCATTGACTTGTATTGGTATCGGGTATCGGTATCGGCGATATCCGATACTTTTCGGGTATCGGCCGATACTATCCGATACCGATACTTTCAAGTATCGGACGGTATCGCTCAACACTATTCACCAGTTAATTGTAGTATCTGAACAAGGAATAGTGAGCTGAATATTTAATTTCACAGCTAATCACAGATTGTGCTATTATGTGTGATGATGTTCCCTAGTGGACGGAGCTCCATGTGAACTGTACCTTTATTATACTTCTAGGATTAGCATCTGGCCTAAATATGCCAGCAGAGGCCTCTATACAGTGTCAGACTGGGGTGCTATGGACCCACCAGTAACCAATGCCACTGGCTCCCTTTCCAGCTAAATGCATATGGGACATTATCCTCAATCACAAATGTATATAACAATGAACAGGGAAGATTGTTAAAGGAATAAGATGCTGCCATTGTCTGTACATAGTGATTCCAGTATATTGTGCCAAGCACTGCTCAAATAAGAGGGTGGTGGCCCACTATTGCACAGAGGCCCACCAGTGGATTCTCCTATTCTCCTGTTGGCGAGTTCAAGCCTGCCTCTATAACTAATGAATGAAGCTTATAGTTTAGTAGATTATTATTACTTTATAGTAGTGAATTAGTCTTCTCTAACAAGTTAAAGTGAATTTAAAATGATACCTTGGTTGATGAAATCCATCTTGTGGTTGTTGTTTATTTTTTATTTGTAGTTTTCAGTTAATGAAATTCTCATGCTTCGGGGCAGCCTGTGGGGGGTGCTTTATGTGGTGCTTTCCTTACATATGCATCATTATGGCTTATGACAGGCAGGGCCGTATTTAGAGTTTATGCTGCCATAGGCACTTTTAGTGCTGCCTCCCCCATTGGTGAGTATGACTAATTCAGACACTGTCGGCAGTGACTTAGGCTGGTTTCACACTACCGTTCGGCAGGGCTGCGGATGGCAGCCTTCCTCCATTTAGCTCCGCCCACTGCCACACCTCTTCCTTCAGCTCCGCCTACGTCTGCATGCATCCTCCGTACCCTATCTTAACATTGGGTAAGCAGGCCATGCGGATGCCTCCGCATGCATCATTTCGACACTGCGCTGAACTGCGTCGAACGCAACATGTTGCATTTTGTTGTGGTGTTTGTTTCCATCTCCTTTCTTTAGCAGCCTCCCCTCTCCTCATCTCAACAGCCTTCCATCTCCTTACTTCAGCAGCCTCCACTCTCCTTACCTCAACAGCCTTCCCTCTCCTCACCTCAGCAGTCTCCCATCTCCTCACCTCAGCAGCCTCCCATCTCCTCCCCTCAGCAGCCTCCCATCTCCTTACTTCAGCAGCCGCCCCTCTCCTTACCTCAGCAGCCTCGCCTCTCCTCACCTCAGCAGCCTCCCATCTCCTCACTTCAGCAGCCTCCCATCTCCTTAATTCAGCAGCCTCCAATCTCACTTCAGCAGCCTTCCATCTCCTTACTTCAGCAGCCTCCCATCTCCTCACTTCAGCAGCCTCCCATCTCCTTACTTCAGCAGCCTCCCTTCTCCTCACTTCAGCAGCCTCCCTTCTCCTCACTTCAGCAGCCTCCCATCTCCTCACTTCAGCAGCCTCCCATCTCCTCACTTCAGCAGCCTTTCATCTTCTTACTTCAGCAGCCTCCATCTCCTCACCTCACATCAGCAGATTCCTATCTCCTAACTCACATCACTCCCCTTTGCAGCCTCCTCCGAGTCCTCACACACTGTCCGCCTCCTCTGCCTGCTCGTTGCCGACTTCAGTATCTCCTGTATCCAGCAAACATGACATGCTGCTCTGCTCCAGACTGAACAAGAGCGTGCAGCATGTCACATGACTGGCATCAAGACCATGATGCACTTGGGCCTGCCGCTTAAAGGTACAGCACAAATTTCTGGCCTCTGGATGCACTAACAGCACTGTAGGTGTATCTTTAAATCACAGCAGTGTTGTTATGTATCTGGCTTGCAGCGGCCAAGAACTATGGCGCCTGGGGCCCGGCCAGCAGTAGCAAGGGAGGAGGGCCCGGCCTGCCAGAGCATCAGGGCCCCCCTTTTTGCTACTGTTCATCGGGCCCCATACAGTAGTAAGGGCAGTAACTCCCTGATGGCGGTCCTGCCAGCAGCAGCCGGAAGACTGAAATGTGCGGGTGGGCCGACCCTGGACTAAAAAAAAAAAACCTAGCTCAGGTGCCGCCCCCCCCCCCCCCCCCCCGGATCCTGGTGCCCTAGGAATGTGCCCTCAAGTACCTAGTGGCAAATACGGCCTTGATGACAGGTCACTGATCCTTCAGTAACCTGCCCCTTTTTATACACTGCATATTCTATGGAGGGTTTAAAACAAAGCACTCATCAGCTGAAATCTACAAATACAAAATAAACAACAACCACAAGATGGATTTCATCAACCAAGGTATCATTTCAATCAGAATAACGGTGCCAACCCGACAGAGCATTTGAGTTCTGTTTCTCTGCTATATTGGCATTATTATGCCAATACTGTATTATGCTGTTATTTAGGCATAAAACCATTACAGTTGTATTATTGCAACATTATATGACGCAATTTAGTTGACAATATGTTGTTATAATGAAATCCCAAAGTGAAAAAACATACTGCATATAAACATAACTTCACCCTTGACTGAGCCTCTTTTAACTTTAACCCCTTCATGACCCGGGGTATTTTCATTTTTTCGTTTTTCGCTCCCCTCCTTCGCAAAGCCATAACATTTTTATTTTTCCTTCAATATGGCAATGTCAGGGCTTATTTTTTGCAGGACAAGTTGTACTTTTGAACGACATCATTGGTTTTAGCATGTCATGTACTAGAAAACGGGAAAAAAATTCCAAGTGCGGTGAAATTGCAAAAAAAAAAATGCAATCCCACAATGGTTTTTGTTTGGCTTTTTGCTAGGTTCACTAAATGCTAAAACTGACCTACCATTTTGATTCTCCAGGTCATTACGAAGTCATAGACACCAAACATGTATAGGTTCTTTTTTATCTAAGTGGTAAAAAAAATCCAAACTTTGCTTAAAAATAAAAATAATAAATAATAAAATAATTGCGCAATTTTCCGATACCAGTAGCATCTCCATTTTTCATGATCTGGAGTTGGGTGAGGGCTTTTTTTTTGCGTGCCAAGCTGATGTTTTTAAGTATACCATTTTGGTGCAGATACGTTCTTTTGATCGCCCGTTATTGCTTTTTAATGCAATGTCGTGATGACCGAAAAAACGTAATACTGGTGTTTTGAATTTTTTCGCGCTACTCTGTTTATCGATCAGATTAATCCTCTTTTTATTGAAAGATCAGGCGACTCTGAATGCGGCGATACCAAATATGTGTATACTTGACTTAAAAAAAAAAAAAAAGCTGTTTTTTTCTTTGGCTTTTTAGCTAGGTTCACTAAATGCTAAAACTGACCTGCCATTTTATTTCTCCAGGTCATTACGAGTTCATGGACACCAAACAAGTCTAGGGTCTTTTTTTATCTAAGTGGTAAAAAAAATTCCAAACTCTGCTAAAAAAAAAAAAATGCCCAATTTTCCGATACCAGTAGCGTCTCCATTTTTTGTGATCTGGGGTTGGGTGAGGGCTTATTTTTTGCATGCCAAGCTGACATTTTAATTATACCATTTTGGTTTAGATACGTTCTTTTGATCACCCGTTATTGCATTTTAATGCAATGTCGCTGTGACCAAAAAACATAAGTCTGGATTTTCTTCTCGCTACGCCGTTTAGCGATCAAGTTAATCCTTTTTTTTATTGATAGATCAGGCGATTCTGAACGCAGCGATACCAAATATGTGTATATTTGAATTTTTTTTTATTTGTGACATATTGTACTTTATGATAGTGGTAAAATTTGTTTGATATGGCGATGTGCAAATTTGTGGAAATATCAGAAATTTGGCGCAAATTTTGAAAATTTTGCGATTTTCAAACTGTTAATTCTTATGTCATTAGACCAGAGTTATGTCACACAAAGGAGTTAAGAAATAGCATTTCCCACATGTCTACTTTACATCTGCATCATTTTTTTAAAACTTTTTTCTTGTTAGGACTAGCGATGAGCGGGAAGGATGATATGAGCCGCCACCACAAAATATACACAATACAACACACAAGCACTGCTGACGAATATTAAAACCATTTAAAAACATTGAGAAGAATTTTTCCCCTGATAATGAAACATAATACAACCAGATAAAAATAAATGGAGTATTGGGTGAAAAACCTAGTCCCCTAAAAAAAAAGGGGGGGGGGGGTAGAGGGGGAGAAACAAAGATACTATGGGCTGAACAGTCCACAAAAATTGCAGAAAACTATGTTAGTCAATGCACTAAGACTGTACCAATACCAATCCCTAAGAAGACATCAGGTGGACATATGTAAAACAGTCAAATCCTTAATGGGGAATATCATGTAGAATACATAGAAGTAAACTAGCACGGTGATAGTAGGGCAATACAGGAATAATAAAGAGTTGGAACAGTAAGTCAATACGAACCACCATGAAATAAGAAGAGGAGAGTAGCAAACCCTACGCGTTATGCCATATTCCTATGGCTTCTTCAGGGATTAAGTGCTAAAGTGCAAGTGTTCAGTAGTATAAATAGTAGTTGCCCCATGTGTGGGTAATCACAGCAAGGGATGGAGTAAGCAGGAGGCTTGGATTATGGTGAACGGAGCATGCGTTTCACAATGGAGCACACCACTGGAAGTGATGTACACCAGGAGGAGACAGCTGACTAGAAGTGACGCAGTTGTATGCTTCACAGTGGAATGCACAACCAAGAATGACATATCATAGAGAGAGCATATGACCCGAAGTGACGTGACAGTAGTCACACCCATTTCTGTCCGTACTAGGAGAGTGCTAGAGCATCGTAATAGGCGTAGGGCAGGCTAGGCAGTCCCCAGCATTGTGTATTATCCCCAACTGAGCTTCAGTATGGTGTGCCCCCTAGTGGGGTGCTGAATAAGTAGCATAAATATCAGAGCCACTAATATGCACAACTATATAGGAAATAATATGCAGAGAATCCACAGGAATCTAAAGAACATTTACCTGATATATATTATGATCATATTAAAAACAGATATACACAAAGTTAGGTGGTGTTCTGTGTCACATACAGAACCACCAAATGGAAAAAATGGGGGCCCTGTATGGGATAAAGAACACACCAAGTATAATGGAGGCCAATCGTGTTCCTAGAGGGAAAAGAAGAGGACAGACTAAAGATTACCTGAGAATCAAATGTCCGTTACAACAAAATAATACAATGTCTGACTAAAAATAGTAATGACTAGTGAAGAGCGAGCAATAAAATTGTAATGATCCTGTGCTTGACCAAAGTAACGAGTATAATAAGTCAATGGGAAACTTCAGCATTTTTCCGACACCACCCTCACACCCCTGGAGGCCTGGAGATGTCTAAAAATTGCTAAAATCGATGGAAACAAGGATGATATGACATAAGAAAAGCATGGGGAAGACACCTGGAAGCATCTATGAATCCCAGGTGAGTGGGAACAATATTGTCAGAGTATTACAGCCTTGAGAGCATAGTACAATCTGCGTGTGTCTTAAGTATCTGAGTCTCCACAGCCTCTCCTCATAACTACTCAACTCTCCTACTCCAAAACCAACTTCTCCACCATCAATAAGAATCAAGTATCCTCTTTACTCTCCAAATCACGTCTCACCACCTGTGAACTTGACCCAATCCCGTCCCACCTCATTACAAAATTTACAACAGTCTTCATCCCGAAACTAACTCACCACTTCAAGCTGTCACTAACAACTTTTGTCTTCCCCTCATGCTTCAAACATACCTTGATCACACCCATCCTCAAAAAGTCCTCCCTTGACCCATTCTTTGCATATAGCTATCATCCCATATCACTTCTCCCCTTATGACTTAAAACAAGTGGAACAACACTTCTATTTTGTAAATATAGAAACACTGACTGAACAGCCATCTAGTCTGAACTGGTGCATAACCAAAAAGTCTTACATAGCAAATAGATAATGGCTGCACTCAATTTTATTGTGCTAAGGCAAGGAAATGTGCAATATATGAAATGTGAACAGCATAATGGCTTGTGAAATTTATGAAAAAACACATGAGATTTTTAGCACAAGATTTGGCCAAAAGTTGTGAGCCCATCCACCAAACGTCAAGGTAATCTCAAAACGGATGGGTAACTAACCTGTCTGCCTAGTGTGAACACTAGTGTGAACACTTACCTATGGCTAATAACACGGTAAAGCCTGCATTTATAGGGGAGGTTAGAACCAACTGTGTTTGGATGTAATTAAAATCACAGCATGGTGAAGGGCGGGGCGTTCAAGTCAGAAAAAGCAATACATAGTAAATATAGAAAAACTGACTGAGTGCAGCCATTATCTATTTGCTATGTAAGACTTTTTGGTTATGCACCAGTTCAGACTAGATGGCTGTTCAATTTTATTGTGCTAAGGCAAGGAAATGTGCAATATGAAATGTGAAATATTGCACATTTCCTATATAATTATATTTCTACTCTGGGAAATTTATGACAATTTAGTGGTGTGTGTCAATAATTTGGGAAATGTTTGTACTCCAAGTTGGGTTTCCTTCATGTGTGTTGCCTGTAGCAGTTGGGCTCTCAGAATGGCAGGCCTACAATTACTTTCAGTCAACCACCTGTGTTACTATCCTTAAATTTTTATAACATTTGTGGTATACCAAGCCGATTTTTGTGCCTTCTGAGTGTGGCTGATCAAAAATCACATTTAAGCTGTTGCAAGAGGTATCAGGGTTCCCAGCACAGTAGGCTTACACTGGTCCCTCACCCATCTCGTCTAAATTTAAACTTAAATTCAAAACTATAAATGCTGGCGCAGACCCTGATACATCATGCATTGCCCATGGCTGACTGCTGCTGTTCCATCATCAAATTTGTACTCTGTCAATTGATGCCACTTTTCCGGGTGTCTGCCCCCAATTTGAACTTTTTGGGCAGCTTTTTGCGCCACCATGAAGTTTTTGTCTGTGCGTTTGGTTTTGCCTCTCATTGAATTCAATGAGATTTGGATACGTTCAACGAACTGTTCGGCTAACTGAGGCTTTTTGGTACAAGACGAACCAAGGTTTTTTATGCATAGTACTCCAAGAGGCTTTTTGTTTGAGTTCAAACAAGCTTTTGGGGACAGTACACACAGAGGCTTTTTGGCACAGCAGACATAGAGGGTTTTTGGCACAGTACTGCCAGAGGTTTTTTTTACAGTGAAAAACAGAGGCTTTTTGGCATATTACTTCCAGAGGCTTTTTTTGATAGTACAAAGAGAAGCAAGCTTTTATTCTTCACAATACTTCAAGAGGCTTTTTGTTAAAATACAAACAGAGGCTTTTTGGCACAGTACTCCCATATACTTTTTGGTACAGTACAAACAGAGGCTTTTTGTTACAGTATGTGAACATATAATCCCTTAAAATACTTTTATTAAATATATCTAAAAATTCAAAAATCCCAGTGACATAAAACAAATCAGGATCACAGAAGTGCACCTAACCTCACACTGTCCCTACACTTCACTGCTCACCCTGCCTGACAGTGGAGGTTGGCACCCTGATAGACTCGATTCTGGCACCCCCACTCGACGGCGGCTATCCACTGCTCACCCTATTAACCACCTATAACACTAAAGGTGGGAAAACAATGAGCTATAAAAAGAAATGAAGTATAGTGTGAAGAGTAGAATTGTTTTTTTTTTTAGATACACCACACATATAGACACAGCGGTAGAAAAAAACATTTTTTTTCAGCCCACAAAGGGGAAAGAGACTGCTGTATATTTTAAACTTTTTTTTAGAAACACTACTCATATAGACCCAGCAGTAGAATAAAATAATTTTTTTCAGCCCACAAATAGGAAAGAGACAAAAAAATTTTTAGCGACACCACTCAGAAAAAGACAGCTGCAGAGTAGAATTTTTTTAGAAACACTATTTGTATAGACCCAGTGGGAGATCGCTGCATAGAAGAAAAATGTTTTCGAAACACTGCAGAGTACAAACATTTTTTAGGCATACTAATCGTATAGACACAGCAGCAGAATTAAATAATTTTTTGGGACCGCTAATGGGGAAAGAGACGACTGCATACCAGACTTTTTATTAGAAGCACTACTCACAAAATGATGGCTGCAGAGTAGATTTTTTTTTTGCAAACACTAGTTACATTTTGTGTTCATAAATCAAGTTAATCCATTATTCAAAAGCAGGTGAGAAAGGTCAACATTTAAAAAAGATCAAACAAGAAAAAAAGAAATACAGGCACTTTTTTCTCCATCTAATTTGAGTTGAAAAACCAGAAAGCTTCTGATAATGTATAAAGACAGCAAGGTCAGATCATAGGTCCGTAATGCATGTCTGTGAATATTTTGAAATGCATCTCAAGTGGGTAACTGGTTTGTAGAAAAAACGCTTAGAAATGATTCAGAGATAGGAAATACATTAACATTTCAAGAACATTGCAGGTTAAACAGATGCAAGTCGCTCCGGAGAGATATAGATAGATATATACATATTATTATGGGTCAATTTCATTGTCAGAAAATTAATACATGAAAAATGTTTTATCACAAATATCCGTTATAGTAAATAGGGCTACACTTGAAAAGAGCAGTAAAAGGGAATTGTTAACTTGGGCCTGTTTCACACTGCATTTTTTAAATTTTTAATAGATACACATGTTTAGATTGTAAACAAAAAAAATGATCTTTTGTAAGAGCTTGCTCACGCTTGCATATAAATCAGACAAGTGCAATCTATTAAAAAAATCGGATTGCTCTCGGACCAATGTCATTCAATGAGGCAGAGGGAGACAGAAAAAAACGGACCAGCACATCCCAACTAGTGTGAATAGGTTCCAGCTAACATAATTCTAAGATACCGTATATACTCGAGTATAAGCCGACCCGAGTATAAGCCGACCCCCCTAATTTTGCCACAAAAAACTGGGAAAACTTATTGACTCGAGTATAAGCCTAGGGTGGAAAATGCAGCAGCTATCGGTGAATTTCAAAAATAAAAATAGATGTTCCATTCCATTCATTATTGCCCCATAGATGCTCCATATAAAGCTGTGCCATATATAATGCTCCATACCATTGATTATTGCCCCATATATTATCCATATATAGCTGTGCCATATAGAATGTTCTGCACCGTTCATTATGGCCCCATAGATGCTCCATATAAAGCTGTGCCCCATATACAATGCTCTGCACCGTTCATTATGGCCCTATAGATGCTCCATATAAAGCTGTGCCATATATGCTCTGCACCGTTCAGTTTGGCCCCATAGATGCTCATTATAAATCTGTTCCCTATATGCTCTGCACCATTCAGTTTGGCCCCATAGATGCTCCTTATATAGCTGTGCCATATATAATGCTCTGCACCGTTCATTATGGCCCCATAGATGCTCCTTATATAGCTGTGCCCTATATGCTCTGCAGCATTCAGTTTGGCCCCATAGAGGCTCCTTATAAAGCTGTGCCATATATGCTCTATAGCGTTCAGTTTGGCCCCATAGATGCTCATTATAAAGCTGTGCCATATATGCTCTATAGCGTTCAGTTTGGCCCCATAGATGCTCCTTATAAAGCTGTGCCCTATATGCTCTGCACCGTTCAGTTTGGCCCCATAGATGCTCATTATAAAGCTGCCCCATATGGAATGCTCTGCACCGTTCAGTTTGGCCCCATAGATGCTCCTTATAAAGCTGTGCCATATATAATGCTCTGCACCATTCATTATGGCCCCATAGATGCTCCTTATATAGCTGTGCCCCATATACAATGCTCTGCACCGTTCATTATGGCCCCATAGATGCTCATTATAAAGCTGCCCCATATATATAATGCTCTGCGGCGTTCAGTTTGGCCCCATAGATGCTCCACATAAATCTGTGCCATATATAACGCTGCTGCTGCAATAAAAAAAACAAAACACATACTCACCTCTCTTGCTTGCAGCTCCTCAGCGTCCCGTCTCGGCATCTCTCTGCACTGACTGATCAGGCAGAGGGCGCCGCGCACACTATATGCGTCATCGCGCCCTCTGACCTGCACAGTCAGAGCAGAGAGACGCCGGGAAGACAGAGCGGCGCCTGGCGTGTGGATCGTGGACAGGTAAATATGCGATACTTACCTGCTCCCGGCGTCCCGCTCCTTCCCCCGGACAGCTGGTCTCCGGGTGCCGCAGCCTCTTCCTCTATCAGCGGTCACCGGCACCGCTGATTAGAGAAATGAATATTCATTTCTCTATTGAGCGGTCCCACGTGACCGCTGTACAGGGGAAGAGCTGCGGCACCCGAAGACAGTGTGACGGGCAGGGGGAGCGCCAGGATCGCCGGGACTAGGTAAGTATGCCTCAGCACCCTCTCCCCCTCACCCGCCGACCCTGCCACAGACCGTGACTCGCGTATAAGCCGAGAGGGGCACTTTCAGCCCAAAAATTTGGGCTGAAAATCTCGGCTTATACTCGAGTATATATGGTAATATAAAGCTGTACTCTGGACTGTTTAAAATGGTACATCTAGAAAATTGGAACTGCATTACTGCCATAGAATATTGGTTAAGCGCTATAGTATGTACTTGTAAAATTTAGAAAAATTTGAAATGCAATTTTGCTATAGGAGAATTTACAGTAAAAAGAAGGCACTTAGTACATACAGTGGGGAAAAAAGTATTTAGTCAGCCACCAATTGTGCAAGTTCTCCCACTTAAAAAGATGAGAGAGGCCGGTAATTAACATCAGAGGTAGACCACAGCTATGAGAGTCAAAATGAGAAAACAAATCCAGAAAATCACCTTGTCTGATTTGGCAAGATTTTTTTTTTGCAAATTATGGTGGAAAATAAGTATTTGGTCCACCTAAAAACATGCAAGACTTCTGACCCTCACAGACCTGTAACTTCTTCTTTAACCCCTTCATGAATGAAGCTTTTTTCGGTTTTGCGTTTCACTTTTCGCTCCCCTCCTTCCCAGAGCCATAACTTTTTTATTTTTCCATCAATATGGCCATGTGAGGGCTTATTTTCTTGCGGGGGTGAGTTGTACTTTTGAACGATACCATTGGTTTTACCATGCCGTGTAACAGAAAATGGGAAAAAAATTCCAAGTGTGGTGAAATTTTAAAAAAAGTGCAATCCCACACTTGTTTTTTGTTTGGATTTCTTGCTAGGCTCACTAAATGCTAAAACTGACCTGCCATTATGATTCTCCAGGTCACTATGGGTTCATAGACACCAAACATGTTTAGGTTCTTTTTTATCTAGGTGGTGAAAAAAAATTCCAAAATTTGCTGAAAAAAAATGGTGCCATTTTCCGAGATCTGTAGCGTCTCAATTTTTTGTGATCTGCGGTTGGGGGAGGGCTTATTTTATGTGTGCCAAGCTGTTTTTTTTTCATGATACCATTTTTGTGCAGATACGATCTTTTGATCACCCGTTATTGCATTTTAAAGCAATGTCACGGCAACCAAGAAAACGTAATTCTGGTGTTTTGATTATTTTTATCGCTATGCCGTTTAGCGATCAGGTTAATCACTTTGTTTATTGATAGATCGGGCGATTCAGAATGCGGCCTTACCAAATACGATATGATACGATACACTTTATTGCTCCCGGGGGGAAATTACAGTATTAGAGCAGCAACACAAACACGAGTACATAAAATATTTGGACACAAATCTTGCACAGGTATACCAACATTGCATAAATAAATGTGGGTACAAGGGCGGACATACTGCCTGTTCAACCTGTGCAACCGCACAGGGGCCCAGGGCGGGAGGGCATCCCCGACGAACATACAAAGCAATGAATGTGAATGACAGCCAGCGGCAGTATTACTGTTAACAGGAGATATATTATGCTGCTGTCCAGCTGGGAGTCACTGCTGCGGTCTGCGGTGAGGTGACGGGTAGCAGACAATGGAACAGGAATAGAGGAGTGAGGAGAGGGAGCGGGAGGGGGAAGGCCTCTCAGTCACAGTGAGTCACTGAAGCTTCTACAGTGCACGTGCAGTAGTTCATGCACTCTTCCCAGAGCCTCATTGATCCACGGGACTGGGTCTTTACATTACACATGAAAATAGGGGGGTGAGGGGAGGAATTAATTAATCACTTATCTAGGTAGGGGAAGAGCCTGCCCCCTGGATTGAATGTATTAAAATGATGGATCCACTACATAAGGGGTGGATGGGTATAGAGATCTACATAGCGCCTGGTACATGTTTAAGGTTATATGGAGTGCACAGTGACATTTGTGCATGGTTACCTCTCAGCAAATCACACACTGCCTTAGGCTGGGTTCACATTACATTTCCGTAGTCCGATAGATGGACTGCGTTACACCATGGCATAACGCGGTGTAACGCAGTCCGTTAATGCCGCCATTAAGCTATGTCGGATGCATCGCTAGCGCACGCCCAAAATGGGCGTGCGCTAGCGATGTGCCGTCATTGAGTGACAAACCCAGGGATGCGGGCTGCAGCATTTCCGGGTCCATCACCGCTAGCGCAGATAGAGCATTTGCTAGCTCTATGCGCTAGCGCGATGGCATGTCAGCACTTGCGTTAACGCAACCCGTTTAACGCATGTGTTGAACGGGCTGCTGTTAACGGAATGTGAACCTAGTCTTACAAGCACATCTGTGATTGGCTGACAGGATGATCTGCAAGTGTCTTCTGTGCAGATATGACATCAATTGCATGACTGCTTTGTGTTATATTCAGTTTTTAAGTATGGAACTAAAATTTATTATTTAGAGTTGATAGTTGTGTTCTAAACTGATAATAAATATTACAACCTATATGTTTACATAACTTTGTTGCCCTATGGAGGGGGTGGGGCCCAGGAAGATTTCTTGCACAGGGGCCCTCTGCAGTTTGTGTCCGCCCCTGTGTGGGTGGTTTAGGTATATAAATCACTTTTAATTGACATTAGTACACCAGCAATCAGCCATTATTGTCTACCACCCTTAGGAAATTATTATACATCCCCATAGCAGTAGGTAGAAACAATTTCCTGAATTTCTCCTTCTTGCACCTTAGTAGGATTAGGCGGCTGCTGAATGTGCTCTCCTGCTTCCAGAACAGCCCGTATAGTGGGTGTTCATCATTATAGCCCTACACTTCTTCTGAATTCTATCCTCCAATACTTCCTCAAAAGAGTCCAGATGGACGCCAACAGCGGCGCTTGCCTTCTTGATAAGTTTGTTGAGCTTATTAGCGTCAGATACTCGCACACTACTGCCCCAGCATATGATAGCAAAAAATATGGCGCTTGCCACAACGGACTGGTAGAACATTTCCAGCATTTTACTGCACACATTAAGTGACCTGAGCTTCCGAAGAAAGTACAGTCTGCTAATTCCCTTCTTGTAAACCTTTTCTGTATGACACCTCCAATCGAGTTTACTGTCAAGGTGAACCCCCAAATATTTGTAGCTCTCAACAATCTCAAACTCCTGGCCAGCAATATTGAGTGGTAAGTAATCCTCCTTTTTCTTTCTATAACTCACCACCACCAACTCCTTGGTTTTCTTTACATTTAGTTCTAGACAGTTAGTCCGGCACCAATCCACAAAGTCAGAAGCCACCCTTCTATATTCCTCCTCCCCCCGGCCCCCACAATGCCCCCTACAATCACTGAGTCATTTGAGAATTTTTGGAGGTGACAAAATTCTGATTTATCCTGAAAGTCAGCTGTATACAATGTGAAGAGGAAGGGCGACAGCACTGTACCCTGAGGGGCTCCAACACTGTTCTGTACACTGCAAGATACCACCTCCCCCATCCTTACAAATTGTGGCCTGTCTGTCAGGTAGTCGTTTATCCAGATTACCATCCCCTCATCTACCGCCATATCAGTACACTTATTACGTAGTAAGAGTGGCTGTAAGGTATTGAAAGCACTTGCGAAGTCAAAAAACATGGCGTGCACTGCAGTTCCATCATTGTCCAAGAATGAATGTACTGTACGTAGCAGAGACACTACAGCATCATCCACCCCTAATCTCTGCTGGTACGCAAACTGCAGGGGGTCAGTAAAAGCCCTCACCCTCAGACACAAGTAGGCGAGAATTATTCTCTCCAAGGACTTCATAGCATGTGATGTTAAGGCCACTGGACGATAGTCTTGTAGGGAAGGTGGAAAATGGGTCTTAGGAACTGGCAGCAGGCAGGTGGTCTTCCTCAGTTCTGGTACCCCCTGTGATTGAAGGCTCCAGTTAAACAGGTGCTGGAAGACAGTACACAGTTAGTTTGCACATGCTCTGAGGACACGAGGACTGAGGCCATCAGGCCCAGCTGCTTTGCCAATATGTTTATGTTTGATTTTATTTTTATTCTCTTACTTTGAATGGGGCAAAAGGGGGGTGATTTCAACTTTTATGTTTTATTTTTTCCATATTTTTAAAACTTTTTTTTAACATTTAGCATACTTCAATAGCATCCATGGGAGGCTAGAAGCTGCCATAACTTGCTCTGCTACAGAGAGGCGATGCTCAGATTGCATCTATGTAGCTAAATTGCAGACAGGGTGGCGCTCACAGCAATCCGGCATCAACAACAGAAGAGGTCTCACGGAGACATCTAGTTGTCATGCTGACACACCAATGACCCCCGATCATGTGGCGGGGTCACCGGTGCGCGTATTTCCAGCCCGATGGCCAGAAGCGCTTGTTAAATGCCGCTGTCAGAGATTGACAGCGGCATTTAACTAGTTATTAGCCGAGGGCAGATCGCGATTCCATCCGCAGCTATTGCGTGCACATATCTGCTGTTCAAAACAGCTGCTATGTCCCAGCTTTGAGGTGGGCTTGCATCCGGAGCCCACATCAAAGCGGGAGATACTGACATCGGACGTACTATCCCGTCCGATGTCCGTAAGGGGTTAAGAGGCTCTTCTGTCTTCCACTCATTACCTGTAGTAATGGCACCTGTTTGAACTTGTTATTGGTATAAAAGACACCTGTCCACAACCTCAAACAGTCACATTCCAAACTCCACTATGGTGAAAACCAAAGAGCTGTTGAAGACACCAGAAACAAAATTGTAGCCCTTCACCAGGCTGGAAAGACTGAATCTCCAATAGGCAAGCAGCTTGGTGTGATAAAATCAACTGTGGGAACAATAATAAGAAAATGTAAGACTTACAATACCACTGATAATCCTTGATATGGGGCTCCATGCAAGATCTCACCCTGTGAGGTCAAAATGATCACAAGAACGATGAGCAAAAATCCCAGAACCACACGGGGGGACCTAGTGAATGACCTGCATAGAGCTGGGACCACCATAACAAAGGCTTCCATCAGTACCACACTACTCCGCCAGGGACTCAGATCCTGAAGTGCAAGACGTGTCCCCCTGCTTAAGCCAGTACATGTCCGGGCCCGCCTGAAGTTTGCTATAGAGCATTTGGATCCAGAAGAGTATTGCGAGAATGCCATATGGTCTGAAGAAACCAAAGTAGAACTGTTTTGTAGAAACAGAACTAGTCATGTTTGGAGGAGACAGAATGCTGAGTTGCATCCAAAGAAGACCATACCAACTGTGAAGCATGGGGGTGGCAACATCATGCTTTGGGGCTGTTTCTCTGCAACGGGACCAGGACAACTGATTCGTGTAAATGAAAGAATGAATGGGGCCATGTATCGTGAGATTTTGAGTGCAAATCTCTTTCCATCAGCAAGGGCATTGAAGATGAAACGTGGATGGGTCTTTCAGCATGATAATGATCCCAAGCACACCACCAGGGCAAGGAAGGAGTGGCTTTGTAAGAAGCATATGAAGATCCTGGAGTGGCCTAGCCAGTCTCCAGATCTCAACCCTGTAGCAAACCTTTGAAGAGAGCTGAAAGTCCACGTTACCCAGCAACAGGCCCAAAACATCATTGCTCTAGAGGAGATTTGCATGGAGGAACAGGCCATCATACCACCAACAGTGTGTGCCAACCTTGTGAAGACTTACAGAAAACGTTTGACCTCTGTCATTGCCAGCAAAGGATATATAACAAAATATTGAGATGAACTTTTGTTAATGACCAAATACTTATTTTCCACCATAGTTTGCAAAATAAATCTTGCCAAATTAGACAAGGTGATTTTCTGGATTTCTTTTCTCATTTTGACACTCATAGTTGTGGTCTACCCATGATGTCAATTACAGGCCTCTCTCATTCACACTTGTATGGACCTAGGCCGAGCCCCAATTGGTAAGACAATAAACATGGAAGAGTGCAGCATGAGAAGAACCAGGTGGTTTAATTGGGATGTTTCAATGAAAGGTGGGGTGAATAGCCTCTCACCTGGAAGGGTTGTGCACCCGTGCACAACTCCGGTAGCAGACGTCTCCATACAATCCTGCTCTGTTGCTCAGGAACAGCTCCTGTGCTGTTTTTCTTGGTCTGGTTACATGGCCCCAAGATTCAGTCACGTGATGCCACTTCACAGGATGATGTCACTCAGGTCCTGTTGCCAGGAGATGAACTCTATGGCCCCAAGCTGCTCCACCCACAAACCCTCAAGGGGAATATCAACGTTTTTAGGAAAAAAAAATGTATGTGGTCAATTTGAGCGCTACGGCTATAGAGCACACTGAAATGGATTAGTGGTAAACAAACCTTTTATTAAGCCACTACGCGTTTCGGCAGAGGACCGCTACCTCCCTCAGATGGCCGACTAGAGGGCACGGCCTTTGTCCATACAAATGTGCGGAAGCAAGGCCATGCTCACTGGCAGGGAGAATGCATTACTCATACAAACCTTCCAGTCCCAACTCAGAAATCGTTGAATCCCCGCAGCATACAGTGTGCTGCTTCATAAGTCTGCGTTCACACACAGAATGACTGCAGACTTTTTATTTTGGATTGAACAACCCTTTTAACATTTTTATATAGGAAAAAAAAGTAGTGGCACTCACCGATCCTTTAAAATCCAATGTCTTTATTCAGAAAACATGTTTAACCCCTTTCTGCCATTGGACGTACTATTCCGTCCATGTGGGGTGGGCCCTAATTCCCAAGGACGGAATAGTACGTCCAGCACGATCGGCCGCGCTCACAGGGGGAGCGCGGCCGATCGCGGCCGGGTGTCAGCTGCCTATCGCAGCTGACATCCGGCACTATGTGCCAGGAGCGGTCACGGACCGCCCCCGGCACATTAACCCCCGGCACACCGCGATCAAACATGATCGCGGTGTGCCGGCGGTACAGGGAAGCGTCGCGCAGGGAGGGGGCTCCCTGCGGGCTTCCCTGAGACCCCCGGAGCAACGCGATGTGATCGCATTGCTGCGAGGGTCTCCTACCTCCTATCCCTGCAGGCCCCGGATCCAAAATGCCGTGCAGTGCCGTGCAGGCTGCAGATGAAAGCTGCAGCCTGCACGGCTGTAAGTGAGATCGGTGATCTGACAGAGTGCTGTGCACACTGTCAGATCAACGATCTGTGATGCCCCCCCCTGGGACAAAGTAAAAAAGTAAAAAAAAAAATTCCCACATGTGTAAAAAAAAAAAATTCCTAAATAAATAAAAAAAATATATATATTATTCCCATAAATACATTCCTTTATCTAAATAAAAAAAATCAAACAATAAAAGTACACATATTTAGTATCGCCGCGTCCGTAACGACCCCACCTATAAAACTATATCACTAGTTAACCCCTTCAGTGAACACCGTAAAAAAAAAAAAAAACGAGGCAAAAAACAACGCTTTATTCTCATACCGCCAAACAAAAAGTAGAATAACACGCGATCAAAAAGACGGATATAAATAACCATGGTACCGCTGCAAACGTCATCTTGTCCTGCAAAAAACAAGCCACCATATAGCATCATCAGCGAAAAAATAAAAAAGTTATAGTCCTCAGAATAAAGCGATGCCAAAATAATTATTTTTTCTATAAAATAGTTTTTATCGTATAAAAGCGCCAAAACATAAAAAAATGATAGAAATGAGGTATCGCTGTAATCGTACTGACCCGAAGAATAAAACTGCTTTATCAATTTAACGCGGAACGGTATAAACGCCTCCCCCAAAAGAAATTCATGAATAGCTGGTTTTTGGTCATTTTGCCTCACAAAAATAGGAATAAAAAGCGATCAAAAAATCTCCCGTGCCCAAGCATTCTTACCAATAAAAACGTCAACTCGTTCCGCAAAAAACAAGACCTCACATGAGTCTGTGGATTTAAATATGGAAACATTTTAGCTCTCAAAATGTGGTAACGCAAAAAATATTTTTTGCAATAAAAAGCTTCTTTCAGTGTGTGACAGCTGCCAATCATAAAAATCCGCTAAAAAACCCGCTATAAAAGTAAATCAAACCCCCCCTTCATCACCCCCTTAGTTAGGGAAAAATAAAAAAATTTAAAAAATGTATTTATTTCCATTTTACCATTAGGGTTAGGGCTAGGGTTAGGGCAAGGGTTAGGGTTAGGGCTAGGGTTAGGGCTAGGGTTTGGGCTAGGGTTTGGGCTAGGGTTTGGGCTAGGGTTGGGGCTAGGGTTAGGGCTAGGGTTAGGGCTAGGGTTAGAGTTTGGGGCTAGGGTTGGGGCTAGGGTTAGGGTTGGGGCTAGGGTTAGGGTTGGGGCTAGGGTTAGGGTTGGGTCTAGGGTTAGGGTTAAGGCTACAGTTAGGGTTGGGGCTAAAGTTAGGGTTAGGGTTGGGGCTAAAGTTAGGGTTAGGGTTTGGATTACATGTAAGCTTGGGAATAGGGTTGGGATTAGGGTTAGGGGTGTGTCTGGGTTAGAGGTGTGGTTAGGGTTACCGTTGGGATTAGGGTTAGGGGTGTGTTTGGATTATGGTTTCAGTTATAATTGGGGGGTTTCCACTGTTTAGGCACATCAGGGGCTCTCCAAACGCGACATGGCATCCGATCTCAATTTCAGCCAATTCTGCGTTGAAAAAGTAAAACAGTGCTCCTTCCCTTCCGAGCTCTCCCGTGCGCCCAACCAGGGGTTTACCCCAACATATGGGGTATCAGCGTACTCGGAACACATTGGAGAACAACTTTTGGGGTCCAATCTCTCCTGTTACCCTTGGGAAAATACAAAACTGGGGGCTATAAAATAATTTTTGTGGAAGAAAAATATTTTTTATTTGCATGGCTCTGTGTTATAAACTGTAGTGAAACAATTGGGGGTTCAAAGCTCTCACAACACATCTAGATAAGTTCCTTAGGGGGTCCACTTTCCAAAATGGTGTCATTTGTGGGGGGTTTCTACTGTTTAGGTACATTAGGGCCTCTGCAAACGCAACGTGACGCCTGCAGACCAATCCATCTAAGTCTGCATTTCAAATGGTGCTCCTTCCCTTCCGAGCCCTCCCATGCGCCTAAACAATGGTTCCCCCCCACATATGGGGTATCAGCGTACTCAAGACAAATTGGACAACAACTTTTGGGGTCCAATTTCTCCTGTTACCCTTGGGAAAATACAAAACTGGGGGCTAAAAAATCATTTTGGGGGGAATTTTTTTATTTTTTATTTTCACGGCTATGCGTTATAAACTGTAGTGAAACACTTGAGGGTTCAAAACTCTCACAACACATCTAGATGAGTTGCTTAGGGGGTCTACTTTCCAAAATGGTGTCACTTGTGTTTTTTTTTAACTGTTTAGGTACATTAGGGCTCAGCAAACGCAATGTGATGCCTGCAGACCATTCTATCTAAGTCTGCATTCAAAATGGCGCTCCATCCCTTCCGAGCCCTCCCATGCGCCCAAACAGTGGTTCCCCCCCACATATGGGGTATCAGCGTACTCAGGATAAATTGGACAACAACTTTTGGGGTCCAATTTCTCCTGTTACCCTCAGGAAAATACAAAACTGGGGGCTTAAAAAATCATTTTTGTGGGAAAAAAATGTTTGTTTTATTTTTACGGCTCTGCATTATAAACTTCTGTGAAGCAGTTGGTGGGTAAAAGTGCTCACTATCACTACACCTCTAGATAAGTTCCTTAGGGGGTCTACTTTCCAAAATGGTGTCACTTGTGGGGGGTTTCAATGTTTAGGCACATCAGTGGCTCTCCAAACGCAACATGGCGTCCCATCTCAATTCCTGTCAATTTTGCAGTGAAAAGTCAAACGGCGCTCCTTCCCTTCCGAGCTCTCCCATGCGCCCAAACAGTGGTTTACCCCAACATATGGGGTATCAGCGTACTCAGGACAAATTGTACAACAACTTTTGGGGTCCAATTTCTTCTCTTACCCTTGGGAAAATAAAAAATTGGGGGCGAAAATATCATTTTTGTGAAAAAATATGATTTTTTTTATTTTTACGGTTCTGCATTATAAACTTCTGTGAAGCACTTGGTAAGTCAAAGTGCTCACCACACCTCTAGTTAAACTCCTTAGGGGGTCTACTTTCCAAAATGGTGTCACTTGTGGGGGGTTTCAATGTTTAGGCATATCAGGGACTCTCCAAACGCAACATGGCGTCCCATCTCAATTCCAGTCAATTTTGCATTGAAAAGTCAAATGGCGCTCCTTCGCTTCCGAGCTCTGTCATGCGCCCAAACAGTGGTTTACCCCCACATATGGGGTATCGGCGTACTCAGGACAAATTGTACAACATCTTTTCGGGTCCATTTTCTCCTGTTACCCTTGGTAAAATAAAACAAATTGGAGCTTAAGTAAATTTTGTGTGAAAAAAAAGTTAAATGCTCATTTTTATTTAAACATTCCAAAAATTCCTGTGAAACACCTGAAGGGTTAATAAACTTCTTGAATGTGGTTTTGAGCACCTTGAGGGGTTCAGTTTTTAGAATGGTGTCACACTTGCGTATTTTCTATCATATAGACCCCTCAAAATGACTTCAAATGAGATGTGGTCCCTAAAGAAATGGTGTTGTGAAAATGAGAAATTGCTGGTCAAATTTTAACCCTTATAACACCCTAACAAAAAAAAATTTTGGTTCCAAAATTGTGCTGATGTAAAGTAGACATGTGGGAAATGTTACTTATTAAGTATTTTGTGTGACATATCACTGTGATTTAATTGCATAAAAATTCAAAGTTGGAAAATTGCGAAATTTTCTAAATTTTCGCCAAATTTCCGTTTTTTTCACAAATAAACGCAGGTAATATCAAAGAAATTTTACCACTATCATGAAATACAATATGTCACGAGAAAACATTGTCAGAATCACCGGGATCCGTTGATGCGTTCCAGAGTTATAACCTCATAAAGGGACAGTGGTCAGAATTGTAAAAATTGGCCCGGTCCATAACGTGCAAACCACCCTTGGGGGTGAAGGGGTTAAAACTGGCTGCAAAGAGAGAAGTGGAACGCCTGCCAGGGGCAAGGGGTACCTGGAACCTGGTCTGGTGTTCACAGGGGGATGTCACGGTGGCTGGGCCCATCCGTGGCCCTGAGCACTCATGTAAAAGGGGGTTTTGAATAAAGTTTATGCTCGTGACACCACCTGTGGTATTCAGTCAGTGGGGACCGACGCTGCTTTAAGGGGTCCTCTGGGGTGATGTTATTATGGCAGCTAGATGGTACAACTTCCCACAGGTGAAGTATATCCCCAGGGCTCCTGATGTGTAGATGGAAGATGGTGAATGGTGCAGTAAAGAACGATGACACAGGTTTGCAGTCTCTTTTACCTGGTTTACTGAAAACTTCAGGCAGCCACAGTCCAGGGTACCAAATCACAGGCACAGGCAGGGTTCGGTCAGCTTGGAAGCGAATCCAGAATTCCCCTTTACCAGGTGGAGATGAAAGCCTTCCTCTAGCACGGTGGTGTTTTAGTCCCTTACTGCCTATGGCTTCAGATAAGGTCCTCACAGTTCTTCTCTGTCCACCATATAGGATAGGACAATACCTGTATGACAGGTAACTCAAGCCTTTTTACAGGGACTCTATCACACCCCGGGCTCTATATGTTACTGTGTCTTCAGGTGTGTGTGGCGGACAGGTAACTTGCAGTTCAGCTGTCCTGCTGGTCTCTGCTGTAAGTCTTAGAGTCCCTTACAACCTTGGTGTTCCGGCTACCGGTTATCCGCACTTCAGATGGAGGCAGCTTGTTCGCAGCTGGTCTCCCCTGATATCTTTCTCCTGTGCTTCACTGTCCTGCACACTTTCCACAAGCTGTCCTTTCCTTCTTAATTCTCTTTCTTTAGGAGCTGTAGCGACTCTGGCTACACTGCTCCTTCAGTTCTTCCAATACTCTGTCTTTCTGCTTCCTCCTCTGTCCTCTGACAGAATCTGAATCTCTAACTTCCCTCCAAACCACAATATATCTGCATATGCAGGGGAGTCACCTAGAAATAGGATCAAAAGCTCCCCCTTGTTTCCTGGAGTGTGAACATGCTGTGTGTATGGTGATTACCTGATAAAAGATATCCTTCATCGCTTCCAAACGTAACATTACTCTCCCCATAAGGAAAACAATGCTACTGTGATGACCAGGACCCTGGGGCGCAACAGAAGGAGCACATGTGCAGGACAACGATCGTTTCATGATTTTCTGCGCTTTTGCTGGTCCTGGAATGCATTGAAAAACTATTCCATTCTCTCTCTGCGGCCAATTTTAAACATGTTTATCTAAATAAAGACATTGGATTTTAACCCCTTCCCGACCTGTGACGCCACGTAGGCGTCATGAAAGTCGGTGCCAATCCGACCTGTGATGCCTATGTGGCGTCATGGAATGATCGCGTCCCTGCAGATCGGGTGAAAGGGTTAACTCCAATTTCACCCGATCTTCAGGGACAGGGGGAGTGGTACTTCAGCCCAGGGGGGGTGGCTTCACCCCCCCGTGGCTACGATCGCTCTGATTGGCTGTTGAAAGTGAAACAGCCAATCAGAGCGATTTGTAATATTTCACTATGAAAACTGGTGAAATATTACAATCCAGCCATGGCCGATGCTGCAATATCATCGGCCATGGCTGGAAACACTGGTCTGCACCCCCCCACCACCACCAATCTCCTCCCCAGTCCTCCATCCTTTGTTCCGCTCCCCTCCGTCGTCCTGTCTGCTCCCCCGTCCTCGTGTCCGCTCCCCTGTGCTCCGATCCCACCCCCCGCTCCGATCACCCCCCCGTGCTCTGATCCCCCCCCCTCATACTTACCGAGCTTCCCGGTGTCTGTCTGTCTTCTCCACAGGCGCCGCCATCTTCCAAAATGGCGGGCGCATGCGCAGTGCGCCCACCGAATCTGCCGGCCGGCAGATTAGTTCCAGCTACATTTTGATCACTGTGATAAAACCTATCACAGTGATCAAAATAAAAAAAATAGTAAATGACCCCCCCCTTTATCACCCCCATAGGTAGGGACAATAATAAAATAAAGAAAATATATATTTTTTTCCAATAGGGTTAGAACTAGGGTTAGAACTAGGGCTAGGGGTAGGGTTAGGGTTAGGGGTAGGGTTAGGGTTAGTGGTAGGGTTAGGGTTAGGGTTAGAGGTAGGGTTAAGGGTAGGGTTAGGGGTAGGGGTAGGGTTAGAACTAGGGTTAGCGTTAGAATTAGGCTATGTGCACACGGTGCAGATTTGGCTGCGGATCCGCAGCGGATTGGCCGCTAGGATTCGTAGCAGTGTTCCATCAGGTTTACAGTACCATCCGCTGTGCCCATGGTGCGGAAAGTACCGCGCGAAAATGCTGCCTTGTATTTTCCGCAGCATGTTAATTCTTTGTGCGGATTCCACAGCGTTTTACACCTGTTCCTCAACAGGAATCCGCAGGTGAAATCCGCATAAAAAACACTGGAAATCCGCGGTAAATCCGCAGGTAAAACATAGTGCCTTTTACCTGCGGATTTTTCAAAAATGGTGCGGAAAAATCTCAGACGAATCCGCAACGTGGATGGAATTAGGGCTAGGGTTGGAAATAGGGTTAAAAATAGGCTTGTCGTTAGGGTTATGGTTAGGGGTGTGTTGGGGTTAAAGTTGTGGTTAGGGTTGGGGTTAGGGTTAGGGTTGGGATTAGGGTTAGGATTAGGGATAGGATTAGGGTTGTGGTAAGGAGTGTGTTGGGGTTAGGGTTGTGATTAGGGTTATGGCTAGAGTTGGGATTAGGGTTAGGGGTGTGTTGGGGTTAGTGTTGGAGTTAGAATTGAGGGGTTTCCACTGTTTAGGCACATCAGGGGTCTCCAAACGCAACATGGCGCCACCATTGATTCTAGCCAATCTTGCGTTCAAAAAGTCAAATGGTGCTCCCTCCCTTCCGAGCCCTGACATGCGCCCAAACAGTGGTTTACCCCCACATATGGGGTACCAGCATATTCAGGACAAACTGGGCAACAACTATTGGGGTCTAATTTCTCCTGTTACCCTTGCAAAAATAAAAAATTGCTTGCTAATACATAACTTTTGAGGAAAGAAAAATGATTTTTTATTTTCTCGGCTCTGCGTTATAAACTTCTGTGAAGCACTTGGGGGTTCAAACTGCTCACCACACATCTAGATAAGTTCCTTGGGGAGTCTAGTGTCCAAAATGGGGTCACTTTTGGGGGGTTTCTACTGTTTAGGCACATCAGGGGCTCCGCAAACGCAACGTGGCACCCGCAGACCATTCCATCAAAGTCTGCATTTCAAAACGTCACTACTTCCTTTCCGAGCCCCGACGTGTGCCCAAGCAGTGGTTTACCCCCACATATGCAGAATCAGTGTACTCAGGACAAACTGGGCAACAGCTATTGGGGTCCAATTTCTCCTGTTACCCTTGTGAAAATAAAAAATTGCTTGCTTAAACATCATTTTTGAGGAAAGAAAAATGATTTTTTATTTTCACGGCTCTGCGTTGTAAACTTCTGTGAAGTACTTGGGGGTTCAAAGTGCTCACTACACATCTAGATAGGTTCCTTGGGGGGTCTAGTTTCCAAAATGGGGTCACTTGTGGGGGGTTTCTACTGTTTAGGCACATCAGGGGCTCTGCAAACATAACATGATGCCCGCAGACCATTCCATCAAATTCTGCATTCCAAAACGTCACTACTTCCCTTCCGATCCTCGGCATGTGCCCAAACAGTAGTTTACCCCCACATATGGGGTATCAGCGTACTCAGGAGAAACTGGACAACAACTCTCGGGTAGTGTTGAGCGATACTTTCCGATATCGGAAAGTATCGGTATCGGAAAGTATCGGCCGATACCGTCAAAATATCGGATCTAATCCGATACCGATACCCGATCCCAATGCAAGTCAATGGGACGAAAATATCGGAATTAAAATAAACCCTTTATAAACTTGTAAGTTCATTCTACATGAAGGAAAACAACTAAGAATAATGTAGGATGTATTGGGGGACGTGGCGGAGACATTAAAGGCACAGAGGTTTAGCCCAATGTAATAGAATAGCAGTTTTTTTTTTTTTTTTTATGACGTTCGGCGGTAGAAAGATTTTGACTATGTTAATTTTTTTTTTATTTTGTCAGATATTGATGTTTCACTACTTCCACGCCCTTCACCTTCTTTTTTACTTCTCCCACACTTTCTTCTTCATTATCCTCATCATCAGCTTCTTTGACATCAACTTCTTCACCTTATTCATCTTCTTCTTCATCTTCTACCTATTATTTTTTTTCTTACATTGTTCATATTCTTTTTATTTTACTATTATCTTCATCATATTCTACTTCTTCGTCATATTCTTATTTGTGACAGGCATTCCCGTAGTTGTTATCTATAAAAGTTTGAAGATTACACCTTCCGTTCTGCCTGTCACAAGAGAGTTACATTTGTCCGCGTTCAGTTTGGCCTGCAGCATCAGGCTTTATCCAGGGGCACCACGAGGAGGAACGGACTCACCCCCATACACTGCTTAGTCTTCTTCTGCTTATAATTTAGATAATATTTTTTGCTCTGATATTTAGTGTTATGCTTAATGTTCTTCTGCTCTTTGTTCTGCAGCCTCTTGTTCTTCTGCTTCTCGGTCTTCCAGGTCGTCGTCGTCTCCAGGGTCGTCGTCTCCGGAGTCGTCGTCATCGGGGTGGTCTTCAGGGTCGTCGTCTCCGGGGTCGTCGTCATCGGGGTGGTCTTCAGGGTCATCGTCTCCAGGGTCGTCGTCATCACGGTGGTTGTCGTCTCTGGTGTCGTCGTCATCTTAGGGGTGGTCTTCCGGGTCATCGTGTTTAGTCTCTTGAACTTGGAAATGTAGCAGAAGGTACAAGAAGGCTGAGAAAATGCCGAGAAACAGCTGATGGAACTGGAACTCGGATGGCTACCCGAAGGTCCAAGAGCCAATGGAACTACCGAGGACCAGCTGACGTTACTGGAACCCGGTTACTAAGCAGGAAGTACCCGTGCCTGAAAGCACTACCAAGGACCACCTGACGTTGGTGGAACTCGGATACCCAGAGGGAGGCACCTAAGCCAAAGGCTCTGCCCGGAACCAGCTGACGGTACTGGAACCAGGATGGGGAGCAGAAGGTACAAGAGCAAAAGACACTGCCGAGAACCAGCTGATGGTGCTGGAACCCGGATGGGTAGCCGAAGGTCCAAGAGCCAATGGAACTACCGAAGACCAGCTGACGTTACTGGAACCCGGTTACTAAGCAGGAGGTACCCGTGCCTGAAAGCACTACCAAGGACCACCTGACGTTGGTGGAACTCGGATACCCAGAGGGAGGCACCTAAGCCAAAGGCTCTGCCCGGAACCAGCTGACGGTACTGGAACCAGGATGGGGAGCAGAAGGTACAAGAGCAAGTGTCTGCGTGGCTTTTGCAGGACACGATGCCGGCTGCACAGCAGGGGAACAGCTGGCGGTGCTGAACCCCACTGACACATTGGCTGGTATTTTTCTCTGTGCAGCTAGCAGTACCGGGCCCCAACTGGCGGTGTTAGAGCCCGGGGTCAGCAGGAGGAGGAGATGGAGCAGAGTGTAGGCCGAAGCCTGCACTGGCGGCAGCTTTGGGTCTGTTGTGCCTGCGTGGCTGTTGCAGGACACGTTGCCGGCTGCACAGCAGGGGACCAGCTGGCGGTGCTGAACCCCACTGACACATTGGCTGGTGTTTGGCTCTGTGCAGCTAGCAGTACCGGGCCCCAACTGGCGGTGTTGGAGCCCGGGCTCTGCAGGGGGAGCAGAGTGTAGGCCGAAGCCTACTTGAACCAATTTCAAAGGTAACCTTTAACCCCCCCTCAGGGGTTACAAAGTAGAAGAGCCACAGCTTATGCAGCAGTAGTGCTGCACAAGTCAAAGGTTGCTCTTTTAATTTTGCTCCTTGCACACGCTGAATGAAACACGTATAACATTTAGCCCTTTATACAGTCAAACTGTGTTGGAGGCGCGAGTTCCCTTTGTAATGAGACGCAGCACAGATGTCAAGAATCCCACCTTGGTGCTGGGTGCAGCCTCCTGAGCGTTGTTATTTGCTGTACAGGAGTCTGCGCTGTCGTGTTATCCCCTGGCCTAGCGCTGTTAGCGCTGCCCATCTTCTGACCTCATTTAATGTCGGCCGCTGCGGTTCGCGATGACCATGAATCCCAGCCCCGCGGTGTCTTAACATTGTTAAAACACTGCGGGGCTGTGATTCATGGCCTGGCGCAGCACATATGTTCGCCTCTCGCACTCGGGTCCTTACACCCGCTGCAGACTGTGCGGCGTCAGCTGATCCCTTATCGCATGCCACGGCCATGAAGCCGCACAGTCTGAAGAAGGCGGAAGGAGATGAGGGACAGGCGAAGTGATGCACTGCTCATGCCCATCAATCACACCCTCGCAGTCCCAAGAAATAAGACACCGAGGGGCGTTGTGTGGGTCAGGGCGGCCGCAGAGGCGCAGGCAGCCAAACAATGATGCCAGAAGACGGGCAGCGCTACCAAGGGGGTTGCAGCGTGTCATTACAAAGGAAAGTCACACCCCCGGCACGGTTAAATGGTCACACAGAGGACACATTTCAGACGTGTTTTCAGTTCCACATGTGCGAGGAGAATACGTTTATGAGCCACCTTGCACACATGCAGCATTACCGCTGTACAAGGTGGCCTTAAAAACGTACAAATGCCTGGGGGAGGGGGGACAGGTTCCCTTCAATTTCAGTTCTTGTGTCTGCGTGGCTTTTGCAGGACACGATGCCGGCTGCACAGCAGGGGAACAGCTGGCGGTGCTGAACCCCACTGACACATTGGCTGGTGTTTTTCTCTGTGCAGCTAGCAGTACCGGGCCCCAACTGGCGGTGTTAGAGCCCGGGGTCAGCAGGAGGAGGAGATGGAGCAGAGTGTAGGCCGAAGCCTGCACTGGCGGCAGCTTTGGGTCTGTTGTGCCTGCGTGGCTGTTGCAGGACACGTTGCCAGCTGCACAGCAGGGGAACAGCTGGCGGTGCTGAACCCCACTGACACATCGGCTGGTGTTTGGCTCTGTGCAGCTAGCAGTACCGGGCCCCAACTGGCGGTGTTGGAGCCCGGGCTCTGCAGGGGGAGCAGAGTGTAGGCCGAAGCCTACTTGAACCAATTTCAAAGGTAACCTTTAACCCCCCCTCAGGGGTTACAAAGTAGAAGAGCCACAGCTTATGCAGCAGTAGTGCTGCACAAGTCAAAGGTTGCTCTTTTAATTTTGCTCCTTGCACACGCTGAATGAAACACGTATAACATTTAGCCCTTTATACAGTCAAACTGTGTTGGAGGCGCGAGTTCCCTTTGTAATGAGACGCAGCACAGATGTCAAGAATCCCACCTTGGTGCTGGGTGCAGCCTCCTGAGCGTTGTTATTTGCTGTACAGGAGTCTGCGCTGTCGTGTTATCCCCTGGCCTAGCGCTGTTAGCGCTGCCCATCTTCTGACCTCATTTAATGTCGGCCGCTGCGGTTCGCGATGACCATGAATCCCAGCCCCGCGGTGTCTTAACATTGTTAAAACACTGCGGGGCTGTGATTCATGGCCTGGCGCAGCACATATGTTCGCCTCTCGCACTCGGGTCCTTACACCCGCTGCAGACTGTGCGGCGTCAGCTGATCCCTTATCGCATGCCACGGCCATGAAGCCGCACAGTCTGAAGAAGGCGGAAGGAGATGAGGGACAGGCGAAGTGATGCACTGCTCATGCCCATCAATCACACCCTCGCAGTCCCAAGAAATAAGACACCGAGGGGCGTTGTGTGGGTCAGGGCGGCCGCAGAGGCGCAGGCAGCCAAACAATGATGCCAGAAGACGGGCAGCGCTACCAAGGGGGTTGCAGCGTGTCATTACAAAGGAAAGTCACACCCCCGGGACGGTTAAATGGTCACACAGAGGACACATTTCAGACGTATTTTCAGTTCCACATGTGCGAGGAGAATACGTTTATGAGCCACCTTGCACACATGCAGCATTACCGCTGTACAAGGTGGCCTTAAAAACGTACAAACGCCTGGGGGAGGGGGGACAGGTTCCCTTCAATTTCAGTTCTTGTGTCTGCGTGGCTTTTGCAGGACACGATGCCGGCTGCACAGCAGGGGAACAGCTGGCGGTGCTGAACCCCACTGACACATTGGCTGGTGTTTTTCTCTGTGCAGCTAGCAGTACCGGGCCCCAACTGGCGGTGTTAGAGCCCGGGGTCAGCAGGAGGAGGAGATGGAGCAGAGTGTAGGCTGAAGCCTGCACTGGCGGCAGCTTTGGGTCTGTTGCGCCTGCGTGGCTGTTGCAGGACACGTTGCCGGCTGCACAGCAGGGGAACAGCTGGCGGTGCTGAACCCCACTGACACATTGGCTGGTGTTTGGCTCTGTGCAGCTAGCAGTACCGGGCCCCAACTGGCGGTGTTGGAGCCCGGGCTCTGCAGGGGGAGCAGAGTGTAGGCCGAAGCCTACTTGAACCAATTTCAAAGGTAACCTTTAACCCCCCCTCAGGGGTTACAAAGTAGAAGAGCCACAGCTTATGCAGCAGTAGTGCTGCACAAGTCAAAGGTTGCTCTTTTAATTTTGCTCCTTGCACACGCTGAATGAAACACGTATAACATTTAGCCCTTTATATAGTCAAACTGTGTTGGAGGCGCGAGTTCCCTTTGTAATGAGACGCAGCACAGATGTCAAGAATCCCACCTTGGTGCTGGGTGCAGCCTCCTGAGCGTTGTTATTTGCTGTACAGGAGTCTGCGCTGTCGTGTTATCCCCTGGCCTAGCCCTTTATACAGTCAAACTGTGTTGGAGGCGTGAGTTCCGTTCGTAAAGAGACGCAGTACAGCTGGCAAAAATGCCACCTTTGTGCTTTGCGCGGCCTCCTGAGCATCGTTATTTGTTGCACAGGAGTCTGCGCTGTCGTGTTATCCCTTGGCCTTGCGCTGTTAGTGCTGCCCGTCCTCTGACATCATTTGATGTCGGCCGGTGCGGTTCGCGATGCCCATGAATCCCAGCCCCGCAGTGTCTTGACATAGTTAAAACACTGCGGGGCTGGGATTCATGGCCTGGCGCAGTACATATGTTCGCCTCTCGCTTGGGTTCTTACACCTGCTTCAGACTATGTGGCGTCAGCTGATCCCTTATCGCATGCCGCGGCCATGAAGCCGCACAGTCTGAAGAAGGCGGAAGGAGCTGAGTGACAGCCTGGCGAAGATATGCACTGCTCATGCCCGTCAATCACACCCTCGCAGTCAAAATAAATAAGACACCGAGGGGCGTTGTGTCGGGCAGGGCGGCCGCAGAGGCGCACCCAGCCAAACAATGATGCCAGAAGACGGGCAGCGTTACCAAGGAGCTTGTTGCGTGTCAATACACAGGAAAATCACACCTGAGGGACGTTTTAATGGTCACAGAGGACACATTTTAGACGTGTTCAGTTCCACGAGTGCAAGGAGAATACGTTTCTGAGCCACCTTGCACACATGCAGCATTACTGCTGTACAAGGTGGCTGTAAAACATAGAAACACCTGGGGGAGGGTGGACAGGTTCCCTTCAATTTCAGTTCTTGTGTCTGCGTGGCGGTCGCAGGACATGTTGCCGGCTACACAGCAGGGGAAAAGCTGGCGGTGCTGAACCCCACTGACACATTGGCTGGTGTTTTTCTCTGTGCAGCTGGCAGTACCGAGCCCCAACTGGCGGTGTTAGAGCCCAGGGTCAGCAGGAGGAGGAGATGGAGCAGAGTGTAGGCCGAAGCCTGCACTGGCGGCAGCTTTGGGTCTGTTGTGCCTGCGTGGCTGTTGCAGGACACGTTGCCGGCTGCACAGCAGGGGAACAGCTGGCGGTGCTGAACCCCACTGACACATTGGCTGGTGTTTGGCTCTGTGCAGCTAGCACATCTGGGCCCCAACTGGCGGTGTTAGAGCCCAGGGTCAGCAGGAGGAGGAGAGGGAGCAGAGTGTAGGCCGAAGCCTGCACTGGAGCAAGTTGAAAGGGAAACTTTAACCCCCCCCCCCAGGCGTTTGTAGCTGAAAGAGCCATCGTGTACAGCACCAATGCTGGAAAAGGTAAACTTAGCTCTTTTAATTATGGTCCTTGCACATGCTGAACCTAACACTTATAAAAAGTGTCCCCTCCTACCGTGATACCGTCCGGTAGGTGGAACTTTCCTTTGTGATGTGACGCAGCACAGCCGTCATTCTTACCCCCTTGGCGCCGTGCGCCGCCTCCTCAGCGTTGTTTGAATCAGTCCCGGAGCCTGCGCTGTTAGGTTAGCCCTTGGCCATGCACACATTTTGCGCTGCCCGTCTTCTGACATCATTTGGTGTCAGGCTGGCTGCGCCTGTGCGGCCGTGCTGGCAGAGAGCCCGCCTCGTATTGTCTTCTGATTAAATCCCACTGGGGGCCTGAGATCCATGGACATGCGCAGTGCATATCTGAACCTCCAACTCTCACTCATCTCCCTACGGCTTCTTCTGACTGTGCGGTGTCACGGCCGTGGCATGCTATTAGGGACCAGCTGACACCGCACAGTTTGAATAAGCCGTAGGGAGATGAGTGAGAGGTGGAGGTTCAGATATGCACTGCGCATGTCCATGGATCTCTGGCCCCCAGTGGGATTAAATCAGAAGACAGTACGAGGCGGGCTCTCGGCCAGCGCGGCCGCACAGGCGCAGCCAGCCTGACACCAAATGATGTCAGAAGACGGGCAGCGCAAAATGTGTGCATGGCCAAGGGCTAACCTAACAGCGCAGGCTCCGGGACTGATTCAAACAATACTGAGGAGGCGGCGCACGGCGCCAAGGGGGTAAGAATGACGGCTGTGCTGCGTCACATCACAAAGGAAAGTTCCACCAACCGGACGGTATCACGGTAGGAGGGGACACTTTTCATAAGTGTTAGGATCAGCATGTGCAAGGAGCACCACGAAAAGAGGCACTTTTTCCCTTTGCATCATTACTGCTGCACAAGGTGGCTCCTTCAGTAACAAACGCCTGGGGGGGGACAGGTTCCCTTAAATTTAACTTGTTGTGCCTGCGTGGCAGTCGCAGTACACGTTGCCGGCTGCACAGCAGGGGAACAGCTGGCGGTGCTGAACCCCACTAACACATTGGCGAGGTGTTTTGCTCTGTGCGGACAGCACTTCTGGACGGCAACTAGCGTTGTTGGAGCCCAGGGACAGGAGGGGGAGGTGGAGGAGGTAGGAGGAGGTAGGAGGGATTGCCACACACACAGCAGGGGAACAGCTGACGTTACTGAACCCCAATAACAGAGGAGGGACTGTTGACTGTGCGTACAGCACTTCTGGACGGCAACTGGCGGTGTTGGAGCCCAGGGACAGGTGGAGGAGGAGGAGGTAGGAGGAGGTAGGAGGGATTGCCACACACACAGCAGGGGAACAGCTGACGTTACTGAACCCCAATAACAGAGGAGGGACTGTTGACTGTGCGTACAGCACTTCTGGACGGCAACTGGCGGTGTTGGAGCCCAGGGACAAGAGGGGGAGGTGGAGGAGGTAGGAGGGATTGCCACACACACAGCAGGGGAACAGCTGACGTTACTGAACCCCAATAACAGAGGAGGGACTGTTGACTGTGCGTACAGCACTTCTGGACGGCAACTGGCGGTGTTGGAGCCCAGGGACAGGTGGAGGAGGAGGAGGTTGGAGGAGGTAGGAGGGATTGCCACACACACAGCAGGGGAACAGCTGACGTTACTGAACCCCAATAACAGAGGCGGGACTGTTGACTGTGCGTACAGCACTTCTGGACGGCAACTGGCGGTGTTGGAGCCCAGGAACAGGTGGAGGAGGAGGAGGTAGGAGGAGGTAGGAGGGATTGCCACACACACAGCAGGGGAACAGCTGACGTTACTGAACCCCAATAACAGAGGCGGGACTGTTGACTGTGCGTACAGCACTTCTGGACGGCAACTGGCGGTGTTGGAGCCCAGGGACAGGAGGGGGAGGTGGAGGAGGTAGGAGGGATTGCCACACACACAGCAGGGGAACAGCTGACGTTACTGAACCCCAATAACAGAGGAGGGACTGTTGACTGTGCGTACAGCACTTCTGGACGGCAACTGGTGGTGTTGGAGCCCAGGGACAGGTGGAGAAGGAGGAGGTAGGAGGAGGTAGGAGGGATTCCCACACACACAGCAGGGGAACAGCTGACGTTACTGAACCCCAATAACAGAGGAGGGACTGTTGACTGTGCGTACAGCACTTCTGGACGGCAACTGGCGGTGTTGGAGCCCAGGGACAGGTGGAGGAGGAGGAGGTAGGAGGAGGTAGGAGGGATTGCCACACACACAGCAGGGGAACAGCTGACGTTACTGAACCCCAATAACAGAGGAGGGACTGTTGACTGTGCGTACAGCACTTCTGGACGGCAACTGGCGGTGTTGGAGCCCAGGGACAGGTGGAGGAGGAGGAGGTAGGAGGAAGTAGGAGGGATTGCCACACACACAGCAGGGGAACAGCTGACGTTACTGAACCCCAATAACAGAGGAGGGACTGTTGACTGTGCGTACAGCACTTCTGGACGGCAACTGGCGGTGTTGGAGCCCAGGGACAGGAGGGGGAGGTGGAGGAGGTAGGAGGGATTGCCACACACACAGCAGGGGAACAGCTGACGTTACTGAACCCCAATAACAGAGGAGGGACTGTTGACTGTGCGTACAGCACTTCTGGACGGCAACTGGCGGTGTTGGAGCCCAGGGACAGGTGGAGGAGGAGGAGGTAGGAGGGATTGCCACACACACAGCCGGGGAACAGCTGACGTTACTGAACCCCAATAACAGAGGAGGGACTGTTGACTGTGCGTACAGCACTTCTGGATGGCAACTGGCGGTGTTGGAGCCCAGGGACAGGTGGAGGAGGAGGAGGTAGGAGGAGGTAGGAGGGATTGCCACACACACAGCAGGGGAACAGCTGACGTTACTGAACCCCAATAACAGAGGAGGGACTGTTGACTGTGCGTACAGCACTTCTGGATGGCAACTGGCGGTGTTGGAGCCCAGGGACAGGAGGGGGAGGTGGAGGAGGTAGGAGGGATTGCCACACACACAGCAGGGGAACAGCTGACGTTACTGAACCCCAATAACAGAGGAGGGACTGTTGACTGTGCGTACAGCACTTCTGGACGGCAACTGGCGGTGTTGGAGCCCAGGGACAGGTGGAGGAGGAGGAGGTAGGAGGAGGTAGGAGGGATTGCCACACACACAGCAGGGGAACAGCTGACGTTACTGAACCCCAATAACAGAGGAGGGACTGTTGACTGTGCGTACAGCACTACTGGACGGCAACTAGCGGTGTTGGAGCCCAGGGACAGGAGGGGGAGGTGGAGGAGGTAGGAGGGATTGCCACACACACAGCTGGGGAACAGCTGACGTTACTGAACCCCAATAACAGAGGAGCGACTGTTGGGACTGTGCGGACAGCACTTCTGGACGGCAACTGGCGGTGTTGGAGCCCAGGGACAGGTGGAAAAGCAGAGGAACACAATGTAGGCCGAAGCCTGAGAAAGTCGAAAGGGAACCTTTAACCCCCCCCCAAGGCGTTTGTAGCTGAAAGAGCCAGCTTGTGCAGCACAAAAGATGCAAAAGGAAAAGGTGGCTCTTTTCATCACGCTCCTTGCAAACACAGAACTAAACACTTATAAAATGTGTCCCCTGAAACCGTGAAACCGTC
Source organism: Ranitomeya variabilis (assembly GCF_051348905.1). Taxonomy (NCBI): domain Eukaryota; kingdom Metazoa; phylum Chordata; class Amphibia; order Anura; family Dendrobatidae; genus Ranitomeya; species Ranitomeya variabilis. The sequence goes on from NC_135238.1 coordinate 82,635,731, forward strand.
CCGGAGGTGGGACTTTCCTTCGTAATATGACGCAGCACAGCCGTCATTCCTACCCCCCCCGGCGCCGCGCCCCGGCTCCTCAGCGTTGTTTGATTCCGTCCCGGAGCCTGCGCTGTTAAGTTATCCCTTGGCCAGGCACACTTACCGCTGCCCATCTTCTGACATCATTTGGTGTCAGGCTGGCTGCGCCTGTGCGGCCGCGCTGGCCGAGAGCCCGCCTCGCAGTGTCTTCTGATTTTATCCCACTGGGGGCCTGGGATCCATGGCCATGCGCAGTGCATATCCTCGCCTCTCACTCCCCTCCCTACGGCTTCTTAAGACTGTGCGGTGTCACGACCGTGGCATGCTATTAGGGACCAGCTGACACCGAACAGTCTGAAGAAGCCATAGGGAGATGAGTGAGAGGTGGAGTGTTGTGAATTTGGTTTCTGGGCTCCCCCGGTGGTCTCTGGTGGTACTGAACTTGTGTGCTTCATCGCCTCTGTTCACCTGTTTCCATCAGGATGTGGGAGTTGTCTATTTAGCCTTGCTCCTCAGTCATTTCTATGCCGGCCAACAATGTTACCAGAAGCCTTTCTGTTGCATGTTCCTGCTCCTAGACTACTATCAGCTAAGTTGGACTTGTAGTCCTAAGTTTGTTTTGCATTTTTGTTCCAGTTCTCTGTGTTTGAATATTTCTGAGGCTGGAAGCTCTTGTGAGCTGAAATTGCCACTCTGGTGTCATGAGTTGATATTAGAGTCTTAAAGTAATTTCAGGATGGTGTTTTGAAAGGGTTTTCAGCTGACTGTGTAGTTCCCTTTTCTGTCTTCCTACTATCTAGTAAGCGGACCTCAATTTGCTAAACCTATCTTCATACTTCGTATGTCAATTTCCTCTAAAATCACCGACATTATATGTGGGGGCTACTGTCTGCCTTTTGGGGAAAATTTCTCTAGAGGTAAGCCAGGTCTGTATTTTCCTCTGCTAGGGTCAGTCAGTTCTCCGGCTGGCGCTGGGCGTCTAGGGATAAAACGTAGGCACGCTACCCGGCCACTGTTAGTTGTGCGGTAGGTTTAGCTCACAGTCAGCTCGAGTTCCCATCTTCCAAGAGCTAGTCCTTTTGTATGCTTTACTACGGTCTCTTGCCATTGAGAACCATGACAGTGGAGGTTCAGATATGCAATGCGCATGTCCATGGATCCCAGGCCCCCAGTGGGATTAAATCAGAAGACACTGCGAGGCGGGCTCTCGGCCAGCGCGGCCGCACAGGCGCAGCCATCCTGACACCAAATGATGCCAGAAGACGGGCAGCGCTAAGTGTGCCTGGCCACGGGATAACATAACAGCGCAGGCTCCGGGACGGAATCAAACAACGCTGAGGAGCCGGGGCGCAGCGCCGGGGGGGTAGGAATGACGGCTGTGCTGCGTCATATTACGAAGGAAAGTCCCACCTCCGGGACGGTTTTACGGTATCAGTGGACACATTTTATAAGTGTTAAGTTCTGCGTGTGCAAGGAGCTAAACCAAAATAGCTACCTTTTCCTTGTGCAGCATTACTGCTGCACAAGGTGGCTCTTTCAGTAACAAATGCCTTGGGGGGGGGGACAGATTCCCTTACATTTCAGTTGTTGTGTCAGCGTGGCGGTCGCATGACACATTGCCGGCTACACAGCTGGGGATCAGCTGACGTTACTGAAACCCAATAACACTGGGTCGTATGTTTTGACTGTGCAGACGGCACTTCTGAGCCTCAACTGGCGGTGTTGGAGCCCAGGAATTTAAGTTCAGGTGGTAGAAAGATGAACACAACAGGAGACCTGGATAACGTATACAGTGACCTAATTATTTAATCAGGAGGAGGAGTGGCAAATTCCTGCGAGATCCAGGCCTTGTTCATTTTCAGGAAAGTAAGCCGGTCAACGTTATCGGAGGATAGTCGCATGCGACGGTCAGTTAGTACACCACCTGCAGCACTAAAGACACGTTCCGATAATACACTGGCCGCAGGGCAAGACAGCACCTCCAATGCATACTGGCTTAGCTCTGGCCATGTATCCAGCTTTGAGACCCAAAACTTGAAAGGGGAAGAGCCGTCTGGGAGTACAGCAAGAGGGCAAGACATGTAGTCTGTCACCATCTGACGGAACCGTTGCCTCCTGCTGACTGGAGCCGTCTGTGATGGTGTAGACTTTTGTGGGGGGCACAGAAAACTGTGCCACAGTTGGGCCATACTGGTCTTGCCTTGGGCAGAGGCACTGCTTCTGCTCCCTCTTTGTGCAGAGCCTCCACCACTGCCTGGACGCACTGAGCTGCTTTGGAATGCACTAGCAGCACTTCTCTCAGTTGGAATGGAGAAGATGATGGAATTGACCAGTGTGTCTTGGTACTCCCGCATTTTTCGCTCCCGGTTCAACGGTGTGATGAGGCTTTCTACGTTGTCCCGGTAGCGAGGATCGAGGAGGGTGAACACCCAATAATCAGACATGTTGAGAATGTGGGCGATGCGGCGGTCGTTTCTCAGGCACTGCAGCATGTAATCCACCATGTGCTGCAGACTGCCAACTGCCCAAGAAACGCTGTCCCCTGCTGGAGGCGTGGTCTCTGCCCGCTCGTCATCACCCCACCCTCGCTGTACACACTGAGTACTGGACAATTCGGTAACTCCCTCCTCTGGACGGATGTCTTCCTCCTCCATTGACTCCTCCTCATCCTCCTCACAAACTGTCCCCTGCCTACGCGTTTGTGAGGAACCACTTGGCGCTGACTGTCCAGAAGATGATGGAAATGGTGAATCCTCATCCTCCACCTCTTCCACAACATCATCCCTTAGCGCTTGCAGTGATTTTTCAAGCAGGCAGATAAGGGGGACAGTCATGCTGACTAGTGCATCATCTGCACTCGCCATCCGCGTGGAATAATCAAAGGGACGCAAAACCTGGCAGACGTCATTCATAGTGGCCCACTCTATGGTTGTGAAGTCTGTACGGCGCTGACTGCGACTTCTTTGCGCCTGAAGCAGCTGGTACTCCATTACAGCTTGCTGCTGCTCACACAACCGCTCCAACATATGTAACGTGGAATTCCACCTGGTAGGTAGGTCACATATGATGCGATGTTCCGGCAGGCGGTGTCGGCGCTGCAGAGCCGCAATGCGCGCTTTTGCCGTGCTGGAACGCCGCAAGTGAGCACACTCTAGGCGGACCTTGTGCAGCAGTGCATCAAGATCCGGATAGTCCCTCAAAAAGCTCTGCACGACCAAATTGAGCACATGTGCCAGACATGGGATGTGAGTGAGGTTGCCGAGGCCCAGAGCTGCCACCAGATTTCGGCCATTATCACACACTACCATGCCTGGCTGGAGATTCGCTGGCACAAACCACACATCGCTCTCCTGCTTGATGGCATTCCAGAGCTCCTGCGCTGTGTGGCTACGATTCCCCCAAAAAATTAATTTCAAGATGGCCTGTTGACGTTTGGCCACGGCTGTGCTCATGTCGGTCGTAACAGGTACACGTTCATCACGGGTCCATGTGGAGGTGGACTGTGACGGCTCCTGCAGCGATGATTCTGAGGAACTGGTGTAAGAGGAGGAGTCAATGCGTACAGAATGGATTCCTGCAATCCTTGGAGTGGGCAGGACACGTCCTGCGCCACTCGCACGGTCTGTACCCGGCTCAATGACATTAACCCAATGGGCAGTGAGGGAAAGGTATCGCCCCTGTCCATGTTGACTGGTCCACGCATCGGTGGTGAGGTGGACCTTGCTACTGACGGCGTTCAGTAGCGCGTGTTTTATGTGTCCCTCCACATGCTTGTGCAGGGCAGGGACGGCTTGCCTGCTGAAGTAAAAGCGGCTGGGCACATTGTACTGTGGGACTGCCAATGACATCAAGTCACGGAAGCTGTCAGTCTCCACCAGCCTGAATGACAGCATTTCCAGTGAAAGAAGTTTGGCAATGCCTGCAGTCAGAGCCTGTGCTCGTGGGTGGTTTGACGAGAAAGGCCGCCTTTTCTCCCATGCCTGTACTACCGATGGCTGTAGACTGGGCTGGGAGTGTGTGGATGACTGGGAAAGTGGTGCTGCGGGTGGAATTACAGCGGGTCTCTGGACAACAGGGCCAGAGGTTCTTCCACGGCGATCCTGGGAGGAAGCCGAACCAGCTGCGTGTGAGCTAGAGGAAGAGGCAACACGAGCTGAAGAGGTGGTAGCTGCCGCTGTTGGTTGGCCTAGCTCTTCAGTGTGTTTTTTCTAACTCCGCCGGGTGCCTGTTGCGCACATGTTTCCACATGTTGGAGGTATTGAGGTTGCTGACATTTCGACCTCTTTTGACTTTTTGATGACACACCTTGCATCTGACATAGCAAATGTCATCTGCAACTGTGTCAAAAAAGGACCAGGCACTGCAAGTCTTGGGAGCGCCCTTTTTGGCTTTTGGAAGAGACATGCTCCTAACGGGTGCCAAAGCGGAGGCTGCAGGATCCGCAGTCTTCCCCCTCCCTCTCCCTCTTTGGGCCGTACGGGGAATCTCTTCCTCAGAGCTGCTCCCACCACCTTCCTGTCCCTCACGCCAAGATGGGTCAAGGACCTCATCATCTACACTACCCTCTGCCCCCAACTGCTCCTCCTGGGTAGTCTCAGCAGCAGAGCACGCACCAGTAAGTGGCACCTGAGTGTCATCATCAGCTGATGCGGCCTGCGATGTGGTGACCGGAGCCACTGGCCCACCCGCCTCTTCAGAGGAAGAGAGAAAAAGCTGTTGGGCATCACTGCACCCTGCCTCTTCTTCCATTTCTCCAATGCTGCTTGGCTGGCCCCCTGTTTCCAAGCCAAGAGATTCAGAGAACAGAAGTAGAGACGGCTCCTGTCCTGGGCTCTCTGTCTGCCTGGGCAATTTGGCAGGTGGTGAAGAGACAGATGGCTGCTCTCCAGTGCTCTGTGTCTGAGAGGATGTGGCACTAATTGAAGTTGATGCATTAGCTGCCATCCATCCGACAACGGCTTCAATTTGTTCTTCACGCAGCAGCGGTGTACGGCGCTCTGACACAAAGCTGCGCATGAACGACTGTTGCCTGGTGAATGTGGGTGCTGATGAGTCACCGGTGCCCGCAGCAGGCACAGAATCCCCACGTCCCCTCCCTGCTCCGCGCCCACGCCCACATGCCTTACTCACTGCCTTCTTCATCTTGGTTGACTGATAAAGATAAGCAGAAAAGTACTAACGGCTTTGTGTGCTTATTCCTGAGCAACTCCTCCTAACAGGTATAAGAAACACTAATTTTCTAAAGTGTGGACTAGACTTTAATATGAGCTAATGTGGCCTACACAAATGTAAAGTGGTGTAACTGGTGTGTTTGGTGAACTTTATTATTTATTTATTTTTTGGGGGCTGAACTGACAACGGATAGAGCTGCAGTCACACGGAGACCGTGCAGACAGCCGTCAACGGCGCTGCAAGGCCCAAAAACCCTCCTCTACGTTATCCTATGTAGTGTTTTTCCACAAATTAGCTGGAGACGGGTGGAAAGACACTAATAGGATTTTTTTGAATAAATTAGCAGCAGACTACACTACTTGAAAAAAAAAAAAAAAAAAAGAACAGTATGAGGCAATGAACCACCCTCCCTGAACTGAATACAACCAGCTATGGATGGCCTATGTGGCTGCACTCAGACTAGAGAGTGGGCTGCACTCACACACACACACACACAGACCTTGCAGATCGCTGTGAAAACAGCGCTACAAGGCAAAAGCAAGGTGAATAGTAGGTGAACACAGCGGTTGCTAAATTAGCCTTTGGAAAGCACAAAGAAGCAAATCGCTATCTCTAAACTGTCCCTCAGTCAGCAAACAGCGTCCTGTCACTAACTGAATTCACAGCAGAGTGATCGCAAAATGGCGCCAGCGACTTTTAAACTGCATCATGACATCATTTCAGCAGCCAATCACAGCCTTGCCAGTAGTTTCATGCCCTCCATGCTAAGCAGGATGTGCCCACACTTGGAATCATTCTCATTGGCTGAATTTCTGCATTTTGAATCTTGGAACTTCCGATTCCGGTATCCGATACGCGGCAAGTATCGGAATCCCGGTATCGGAATTCCGATACCGCAAGTATCGGCCGATACCCGATACTTGCGGTATCGGAATGCTCAACACTACTCTCGGGGTCAAATTTCTCCTGTTACCCTTGGAAAAATTTTAAAATTCTGGGCTAAAAAAATATTTTTGAGGAAAGAAAACACATTTATTATTTTCACGGCTCTGCGTTATAAACTTCTGTGAAGCACTTGGGGGTTCAAAGTGCTTACCACACATCTAGATAAGTTACTTTGGGGGTCTAGTTTCCAAAATGGGGTCACTTGTGGGGAGTTTCTACTGTTTAGGCACATCAGGGGCTCTGCAAATGCAACGTGACGCCCGCAGAGCATTCCATCAAAGTCTGCATTTCAAAACGTCACTACTTCTCTTCCGAACCCCGATGTGTGCCCAAACAGTAGTTTACCACACATATGGGGTATCAGCGTACTCAGGAGAAACTGGACAACAAATATTGGGGTCCAATTTCTCCTGTTACCCTTGGGAAAATAAAAAATTGTGGGCTAAAAAATCATTTTTGAGAAAAGAAAAATTATTTTTTATTTTCATGGCTCTGCGTTATAAACTTTTGTGAAGCATTTGGTTGTTCAAAGTGCTCACCACACATCTAGATTAGTTCCTTGGGAGGTCTAGTTTCCAAAATAGGGTCACTTGTGGGGGTGCTCCAATGTTTAGGCACACCGGGGCTCTCCAAACGTGACATGGTGTCCGCTAACGATTGGAGCTAATTTTCCATTCAAAAAGCCAAATGGCGTGCCTTCCCTTCCGAGCCCTGCCGTGCGCCCAAACAGTGGTTTACCCCCACATATGGGGTATCATCGTACTCAGGACAAACTGGACAACAGCAGTTGGGGTCCAATTTCTCCTGTTACCCTTGGGAAAATAAAAAATTCCGGGCTAAAAATCATTTTTGAGGAAAGAAAAATTATTTTTTATTTTCACGGCTCTGCGTTATAAACTTCTGTGAAGCACCTGGGGGTTTACAGTGCTCACTATCCATCTACATAAGTTTCTTGGGGTCCTAGTTGCCAAAATGGGGTCACTTTTAGGGGAGCTCCAATGTTTAGGCACACAGGGGCTCTCCAAACGCAACATGGTGTCCACTAACGATTGGAGCTAATTTTCCATTCAATAAGTCAAATGGCAAGCCTTCCCTTCCGAGCCTTACCATGTGCCCAAACAGTGGTTTACCCCCACATGTGAGGTATCGGTGTACTCAGGAGAAATTTCTCAACAAATTTTAGGATCCATTTTATCCTGTTGCCCATGTGAAAATGAAAAAATTGAGGCTAAAAGAAATTTTGTGTGAAAAAAAAGTACTTTTTCATTTTTACGGATCAATTTGTGAAGCACCTGAGGGTTTAAAGTGCTTACTATGCATCTAGATAAGTTCCTTGGGGGATCTAGTTTCCAAAATGGGGTCACTTATGCGGGAGCTCCAATGTTTAGGCACACAGGGGCTCTCCAAAAGCGATATGGTGTCGGCTAAAGATTGGAGCCAATTTTTCATTCAAAAAGTCAAATGGCACTCCTTCTTTCCGAGCCCTGCCGTGTGCCCAAACAGTGGTTTACCCCCACATATGAGGTATCACCATACTCAGGACAAAGTGTACAACAAAGATCGTGGTCCAGTTTCTTCTTTTACCCTTGGGAAAATAAAAAAATTGTTGCTAAAATACCATTTTTGTGACTAAAAAGTTAAATGTTCATTTTTTCCTTCCATGTTGCTTCTGCTGCTGTGAAACACCTGAAGGGTTAATAAACTTCTTGAATGTGGTTTTGAGCACCTTGAGGGGTGCAGTTTTTAGAATGGTGTCACTTTTGGGTATTTTCAGCCATATAGAACCCTCAAACTGACTTCAAATGTGAGGTGGTCCCTAAAAAAAATTGTTTTGTAAATTTTGTTGTAAAAATGAGAAATCACTGGTCAAATTTTGACCCTTGTAACTTCCTAGCAAAAAAAAATTTTGTTTACAAAATTGTGCTGATGTAAAGTAGACATGTGGGAAATGTTATTTATTAACTATTTTGTGTCACATAACTGTCTGATTTAACAGAATAGAAATTCAAAATGTGAAAATTGCGAAATTTTCAACATTTTCGCCAAATTTCTGTTTTTTTCACAAATAAACTCAGAAATTATCAACCTAAATATACCACTATCATGAAGCCCAATATGTCACGAAAAAACAATCTCAGAACCGCTAGGATCCGTTGAAGCGTTCCTGAGTTATTACCTCATAAAGGGACACTGGTCAGAATTGCAAAAAACGGCCAGGTCATTAAGGTCAAAATAGGCTGGGTCATGAAGGGGTTAAAGAATGGGTGATTGCCGCTACTTTTTTTTCCTATATAAATGTTTGCATCTAATTTTGTGAGCACCCGGTACCTGCAAAGTGAATTTATTTCAGTTCTTCAATACAAAAAGTGAAACTTGTATATTGAGTTTATTCAATGAGGGCCATTACCCCCTGATCTGCATCAAGGCTTATCATTAAGCTAACCTGCACACTATTCTAATCTTATGAAGGGCAAAAACCCAGAAACAGTGCTGTCTACAGAAGGGTCTCTGGTTTGGCCTGTATGAAATACTTTGCATATTTTTTTCACAAAGAGAATAGCCATGGATTAAGTTTCCATACATAGCTGAGAATCTTGAGTGAGAGTCAGTACCCTCCACTAATCATGGTTTATTTAATAAAGTGCCTGTGCGGTCTTATGTATGTTGGTGAGACTATCCAACATATACAAGACAGGACATCTAAACATAAGATAGTCATAAGATGTGAAAACCTGTTAATAACCATTTTTGTTTAATTTCCATCATGCCCTGTGTGCTGCTGCCTCATCAAAATATCAGTAGTTAAAAAAGAATCCCCATTATATGTCACGTATGGGATTGTATCAAACAGCTTAAAACCAGTAAAGACTATTGGACACATTCTTTACAATCATTGGAGAAACAACAATAACCGTCTTTTTCATTTTTTTTTTTTTTTACTAAATCAATAGTACATAAGTGAAAATAAGAAACTTTTTGATATATCTTATTAGAGGATTAGCTTCTTTCAGTGGTAAAATCAGTCTTCAGTTAATGCAGATATTCCCATTACTAAGATAGGAGATGACAGTTGGTGCTCATAAAGTTTTATGGAGAAGTGTAACCGTCATTCAGTAGAACTTACAGCAGAACGTCTGTGTCTGCCTGTAACTCCTAACCCCTCTTTCCTCCCCTCTCCAAAGTACCTAAGAGTACCAACTGTCATCTCCTATCTAAGTTATACGAAAGTTTGTCTTCACTGAATACAGATCTTTACAAATTTTGTCCATGAAGTGACGGGTTAATCAATGAGAAGAAAGAAGCAGATTTTGCTGATAAGATATATTGCAAAGTTGTTTGTTTTTATGTGTACTATTGTTTAATGACATTAAAAAAAATAAAACAAAGGTTAATCTTTTTACAAAGATTATGTGATTAGTGCACGGAGACACTTGATTTATATTTATTATGTTTAATATGCATATATATATAATGCTTTTTTTACTTCCTTCCAGGCATTCAACATTCAGTTGAATTGTCGGCTCCCTGCACCACAATACATGCCATGAAAGCCCTGTAACTGTACCCATCAAGGGTAAATAGAAAAAAGATAGAGATACAACGAAAAGCGCAATACGGTCTTATCCGGGGATTGACAAAAATAATTAAGGGTGCATATAGGTGGTCACCTGATGCGGTTGTGTAAGACAGAACCACTGTAGAAGAACAAAATGTCTGCTGCTGCAAGCCCATGAGGGATATAGACGTGAAATGGAGCAGAAAAACATGTAAGGTTTGTCCTCATGTCAGATGACTTTGAAAAGCATTGACAAATAAACCATATTGAATAATCTTCAGTCTCCTGGATCCTCCTACTATTCATCAGTCATGCAGTTAATCCACATTTTTCCTGTTTCATTTTACCTATCAAGGGTGGCACATGGAAGTGATACTATGCACTTCCCGTGCCTGTGGCGGGCATACTGAAGTCAGCTGTGCTAGCTATGGAAGAGGATGCTGCACATTGTGGAAGAAGGGAATGGTAACAAAGGTAAAAGAATAATTTATTTATTTTTCAAACATGTTGGCGAAGAACGTCAGAGCGAGGGACATTATTACAGGAAGGGACCCATGATGGTTGATACTGAATTTGCAGCATCAAAAGCTTTTGGAATCAAAAACATCTAAACAGGCCAAGTCATAAGTTAACATAAGACTCATACTTTGATATTACCATCACAATTCTTGCATCCATTCAACTTGTGAGTTTTTCAAGAGTTTCTGCTTGAATATATTTGCAGGATGTCAGAATAGCTTACAAAGGCTGTTGTTTTCATGTTACCTGCCTCCAACCCACATAGATTTTTTTGCTTGATGCTACCCCAGAGGCTCTGAGTAATGAAGAGGTCAGGGGAGGTAGGTGGCCTCACCCTGAGTTTTCCTGTTTCTCTGGTTTTATGTTCATAGCAGCCAATAAATCAGAGATATTCTTTGAAGCATGAGATGGTGCAATGTCATGCATTTAGACGATTTTGCTGCAGATGGCATGGTTCTTATTTTTGTACTATGGAAGAAAGTGGTCAGTGACAAAGTCTATATTCTTTGTCAAGGTCATTTTCGCAACTTCAGGGACCTAAAGTGGTCTACCAGCTCTTTTCCCAAGAATCCGTCAAAATACATGACTACGCCATCTCCTTGGTGATGTTGCAGCCTTTTTGGAACATGGTCATCATGCACCTGTAAGATACCTAAGCGAGGCAGTTGTGGGCGAGCTTTGGTCCCCACTCACTCTGGCATCCTACAGGCAAGGGGTGTCTCATTCCTGGTGTGCTGCTGTGCATGTGGTGCTTCCCACCAACTTCTGGCCTGCAGGCCTCTTCTGACTCCAGGAATCCCTCTTCTGGAACCAGGGCAGCAAACAATCCATGAAACATGTTGTTAATAAAAATGAAACGTTTACTTAGAGAATGACAGACTGTACAGTAATTACAAGCAGGTTTAAAGGATAAGTCCCAAAGGGTTGTCATCTTTCCCCCAGCTACCAGATACAACTTTTGCCCCTGCTCTTGAGATAGGTGCCATATCCCCCTTTCTGGCTTTTCCAAGCCCTTGGAGATCTTCGTCACCTCTAGCAGCATTTCTGGATTGCAACACCTTCTGCCCCTTGTGGGCTGAGTCCATCCTTTCATCTAGCTTCGCAAGCTGAGTGCGCTCCTGGCCCCCAACATCCATCTCGAGGTTGCCCTTGTCCATTAGGGTATCTACAGTAATTTGCAGTCCTGAATATTAAGCTCACATCATCCCTAGCATCCGCTATTCCTACTGCATTTTTACACCTGCCTTCCATTAACTGTCTGCCACTTCCTGAGTCTTTCACTAGCACTCAGTTTCCCCCTCCCATCTGGGCTGGCCACTTCAGTTAACCGTGTCCCAGCTAACTGCAGTCCCAGGGGATATTATACTTTAGCCACACAAAATGCATCAAAATACATCTTAACCCTTAGGTGTCAGGGAGTAACCCGTTAACTCCCACCACTGTTACATTCCCCTACACTTTAATCATGGTTGTCCCTGGTCATGCCAGACCTCTTAAAGAAAAGTTAGTATAGATACAAGGCAGTTTAGACATCATTAACTTTATAAACCAGAGACGGTGAGTTGACCTCGACGTCTCCTCCTTAAAACCCGCCCTTCTCGGTTAATGGCCCTGTAACAGCAGGTATGACAGTCCATTTAATCTCTTTAGTAATACCGGTCCTTCTTGGTAAGGACCCCGGAACAAAGTGTCCATGTCCATTAATAAGGCCCTTAGGCCAACACATCAAAAGCTTCCAGTTGCAATACAGTCCAGAGAGGTGAAATCCTGGTTGGAAAAGATTGTAACAACACGCCAACAGTGCCAGCTTCTGCTATTCCAGCAGAACAAGAGAAAAAGGTCCTACAGGTGCAGCAAAACAAGAAAGTAACAATATGTAAACAGTCACTCAAAACAAACAGCTGAACTTCAGACTCTTCTGGTCCAGAGGGAAAAGAAACAGTCCCCTTTTTGGATTGAATGAACCAAAAACAGTCCATAACAATCATTGTTCCAAGATAGAGGTGTACTGTCTCCATTAGAGATGAGCTGCAACTGGAAACTTCAGCAGCTTTCTCTAACTCTTCTACAAATGCAACCTTTCCTTAGCAGCAAAGATGGGTCCCTGTCCTCTGTCCATTCGATCTCCGGTCACCGGTTTCTCATCAGGTTGGTCAGCTCCACCTCTTTAGTGCCGAATGTGCTGCCTCCCACAGTTGTTCTAAATCCCTTTGGGACCTCTCTGGACCTCTTTAAGACAAGCTGCTTTGGCCTCCTTGGCATCCTCTTGCAGGGCCTCCCTACAGGCTATTCAGCTGAACACCCCTTGATCCCACTCTAACTTGTCCTCCCATGTATACGGCCATTCCACCGCTGCAATATACCAACCCTTCTGGCATTCAAATTTCATGAAATACACAATCTCCCCTGGGTGCAGGCTGTGCAAGCGGGAAGGTACATAGGTACATTTTACAGCATCACGGCTGATGTAGACCCGGTCAGTGGTGAATTCTTCATCCAGGAACCCGTAACCTTCCTTGATGTAGAATTCCAGAACCTAGTGTTAGGTGTCGAGTTCCCGCTGCTGCACAGGGGGAATCTCAAACCATGTCCGCTGCGGTCTCCCATTCTCCTCCAGTTGCAGTGGAACCTTCTCAGCGGAGATGTCGGTCCCAGCGTCTGGCTCAAGCTGATATTGTGTGAATGGCTACTGCTCCCTTTCCAGGCTCTGCCTTTGTAGCCAGCACTGATCAGCAGCGAGCAGGCCTTTCTGGGACTAAGTCCTGCTTTTCCCATACTGAGCATGCCCACGGGACGACCTCACATTGGAGGTCGGGGGTCACATGCTCAGGTTTTGTTGTGGCTCCTACTGGACCATGAGGAAGGTCCCGGAGTGCTACTGCTATAAAAGGTTTGCATGGCCACTCGGCTATGCGCTAGTGTAACCTTATTAACTTGTGTGTGTGTGGATGAATGCCTGTCGATGGATGAAAGCTCCAAATCATTCCCATCCCTATTGTTGATGCCTGCTTGCAAATGGTGGAAGCTACCTAGTGCCAGACAGTGCTACTCTGCACATCCAGCACACAATTCAGTGCCTCTCAGCAGCGACCGCCAGTGCGGCACCCTGCACTTAGTGCACTTTCCTGGCCCTGGTTAGGGTGGTTAGTGGTGTCAGCCAGAGCGGCATTGTATGCACTCTTGTGCGATAAATTGTTAGTTCAGTTCTATCTCTGACACCACAGAAGCGGTGTCGAGCGTAAGAGGTCTAGAGGAACTCTTTCCCCGTGACCTGGGACAGAGTTCTGTGACTCATTACTTGCGCTCTCTGTGCGGTATCACGGCCCTGTGACGCAACAGGGTTCGCTTCCTTCATACCAGGTGAAGCTAATCCGTTTGTGTATTCACATTATACCACCATCTAGTCCACCATTACGGAGCAGCAGGTGTCCTTTCTGCACGGTGAACCCCGGACTGCGAACGCACCTCATATCTTCTCTAATTATTATTTGGTGCATTCTGCCAGTCCTAACACCTGGTCCCTGATCTGGGAATCTTGTACTGATTCCCGTCTGCCTGCCATCCAACCACCCCGTCATGAAAGTGTTAGTAAGCTTCCTTTCTTCCTTCTGGTCCCTGGGTGGCTACTGCACCAGCATCCATCATGGTTTTTGCTCAGAGGGGGGGGTCGGGGTACCTAGGTAAGTACTGCGCCGGCATCCACCATCGCTCATGCTCAGAGGGGATGTCCGCGACTGGCGGGTCATTTATCAACTTATGCTCAACCCGCCTCCAGTCAATTCACTCAACTTCCTCCACCGTTTCCGTCCCAGGTCCTGATGTGCTGTCGTCCTCAGAACCTTCGAACCCCTCCATCAAGACTGGTTCCTCGATGTCCTATGCTGGTATGGAAAGGCTTCTCTCTTCGTCACAGAGGACCAGCACACCCCCTGGGGATTTTTAAGCTTCTGCCGAAGAGACCTCTCCTGCTGGTATCCGGCTCCAACACATTATACGGAGCTCATGTGTCAGTAGCCCCATGTCCGGCTTTGGCACCAACAACCATTGGAGCAACACGCGCTCCAGAATAGCCCCTCTTGTTGGCTGACTGCTACCGGAGGCCTCGAGAGTACGTAGCAAGCCATTTGCACTGGGAGCTCTTCTCATGGCGCCTCACCTCTTCCAAGTTGCAGAGAAATGGCGCTGGACGCCTTCTGATGGCACGTTTCCTGCGTGTCCGACTCTGCCTCTTCCGGGCCAAACTCCTGACGTGACCACCGCATCACACTTCACTCTTGGCGGCTCCGCCTTCAGCCGCACCCACTTTTAGTGCACTTTCACAGACAGCGGGTCATGCCTCACGTTGTACCACAACTTCCTCCGGAACATACCTCCAATTCCGGGCAGACCTTTCTTTACTGGGCCCAACCTTCTTTGGGCAGTCACTTGAGGGGGCTGAACATCTTTTCACACTCTCAGGCACCATCTATGCCTACAATAGGTGGTGATTCCTCTTCTTCTTTAGTTGCATCCTGGTGACCGACACTGTGAGACTTTTTCTCACGGTGCTAGTGGGGATCTCACTGAGGTCACCACAGCTCATCCCGGCTGGGAACGGAGCCTCAGTGACGTCTCCGCTAGTCACTGAGGCTGCGCTCAAAGCTGTTAATTCCCCCATGGTTCTAAGCCTGGACGGTCGCATCTTGGCACCATCCAGGTTGAAAACTAATTATCCCCCAGACATGGATTACAGCGTGGGACAGAACGATGGACAAGTATGGTATATTGTTGTTTTTTTATTTCTGGTTTATTACAGGAGAACGAGGGCTTTGATGGAATTATGGAGGTCGTAAGTATGGTTTAATTGAGATTATTAAAGGAGTTTGTGTCATTCTTTCAAATAAAGGACTTTATGCTTGGTGTCTTTGTTTTCTTACAATGTTACTAGGATGTTAGTAATGGGGGCATCTTACACCTCTCTATTACTAACCTCGGGGCTTGACGTCACCTAATGGTGACATCAACCTCCACCAAATATCACCCCACTTGCCACCGCTGTAGAATGTATACATGTGAGGATTCCCTAGCAACCAGACAACCCCCACATGTACTCAGATTGGCTAGCAGCCGTAAATCATGCAGCTGAGTCAACAAAAACTATATCTCCGAGCAGTTACAAATACTCAGAGACCACCCGAGCGTGCTTGGGAAAACCAGAGCAACGAGTACACTCGCTCATCACTAGAAACAATTGAAGTTTCAATATAATATAAATGAAAAGAAAGTCAGCACTCACCCTTCTTTTTCAAGAAACTTTTTAATTTTCATTAATGGACATTTAGCAAAAAAGTGCAAAAGTGCTAGCAGCGTGGCCGCAGGTGCCGTAATTTCATGATGAGAGACATGGCGGGCAATGAACGTTTTGCGCTGATTCGCACTTCTACTGGACCAGTAGAGGGGTTGTAAATAAATAAACTGAAGGTTTTGACTGCTCTAATCTAAATGAAAATCCTTGATTCAATAATATAAAGAAACTTTTTTTATGCGGCTACTAGACAGATGCCGGATCAGACAAAGCAGAATAGGCACAGTTATGACTAGGCATAGGCAGGGCGAATTTGGGTATAAGTACAGCAGGATGGATAGGATCAGGAGCAGCCTGGGTAACAGGTGCAGGTAAATGGGATGGGCAGGAAGAGATACAGAGAGTACTGATATAGGGACCTTACAACGAAACAGCGGGAAACTCATTGGTAATAACATTGCTAAGGTTCTTCCCCTTTGGGGAAGGTGCATTAAATACCTAATGTCTCCCAGCCATTGGCTGGTGACATTTTCAGAAGCATGTGCGCGGCCCCCATAAGAAGCTGGGAGCGTGCGTGCCCTTAGCATTCTCCCAGGAAACCTGCATGCCATGTGCAGGCCCTGGGAGGAAATAGACAATTGCGGAGTGTGGATGGGTAAGTGAATGTGCCAGCATCCCACCAGGGGGGAGGAAGGGGACACATGCAGGGGCGCTGACGCTGTTGTACTCGTTTCATGCCTCTGACTCCATGGACACAGAGTTTACAAGAACAGGCCCAGATTGCAATCTGCGCAGTCTCCAATGCACTGACAGTACAGACAGGTTGTTCTATGAAGCAGGTGGTTTTGTCAAACCCAAGTGGACCAGCTTGTCCTCCACATTTTTTAAAGTCTTAAAAATGTGAAAATTATTCAGACAAAGATCATTGATGATTTTCTTCCATCTACAGCAGAGGCCAATGGTTAGATTGACTGTAGCATCTGCCTTTATGTCATTTATGCTCTATATGATTCTGTTGTTACCATAGCTGATGCCCCTACACAGCCAAGCATCTCCTGTCTGTCCATCATGTACCAAGTATACTGTACTAGTGCTACTGCAGGGTCTGCAAGTGCTACCCCTACTCAGCCAGGCATCTGCCTGTTCATCTTGTTTTATACAGTTCTGTCCTCACTGGTTTGGTTCCCATGTGTTTCTTTACTCCATTTTACATAGGTGTCCCTTTGTGATTTTTCTGCTTTCAGTCTGAACCCAGAGTGTGAGCATTCTAATAGGAATAAAAAGAAACTATTGCATAAACAGGTGTGCTCAAACTTTTGACTGGTACTGTGTATTTATACTCATTACGCCCTTAAGTGTTTAGCTTATTTTGAGTTACATTACCATATGAACTATAATTGCTTATTTTATTAGTCCATTATCTTATTTTTGTTTGACTGAAAACATTTGCCAACATAGAAAAGAATGAAACCTTTGCAACGATAACCTGAAACACTGTGCAGAAGTTTTGTCTGCAGTAATATCTGTGGCTGAGCGCCTGCATCTTGCACATCCTTACCATAATTTCTTCTACTCATAATAATGAATAAGGAAACACAGATTACACAGTTCTACACTTATGTTATGTACAGTAATACGTGAATGAAAAGTGTGGAAACGAAGAACAAAACTTTAGAGCTGGCATTTTTGCAACAGTTTATTTAGTCACATGGATGAGTGCCTAATATGCATCGCTGAGATTCCTTGAAAGGTAATAGATCAGGTCAAACATTTAGAATGCCTTTAAAATATTAAGTGCTAATTTCTTTTTCTCAGGACTGCGTAAACTTCCATAAAACATAGGGCTCTGTTTATGTAACAAGACAGACATCTCCTGGTATGTAAACTGTTGCAGTATGTCAAATATCAGCAGAACTACTTGAAGTGTGTGGTTCATATTGAAATATTTGTACAACACATACAAGTGAAATCTAAGTTCTGAAACACAAATTTGGTATGAAACGGCCAACTGCTTTTAATTCAGTTTTCAAAATGTACACATATGGATTAGTTTGCGCTTAGTAATATTTCTCACAGCATTATTACTTCACAGATTGAGCTACAGCATAATTGTTGTTACAAGTGATAAAAACATTGTGATATTAATTACATTTAGGTTCAGGGTTGCTGGAACAACCGAGGGCACTGCGCAGTTCCTTTCACTGGAAAGTGACAAAATGTCAGTGTAAGCATAAGCTTTTATATATTTAAAATAATTAAAGATCTGCTGGATAAATCATATGAATATCAATGTACATACAAACATTTTTTTAAAAGATTTTCTGCTTGTAATGCCTAGTTTAATAAACACTAGACATTTATCTATCAATAAAAAAAGGATTAACCTGATCGCTAAACGGTGTAGCGAGAAATAAAGTCATAACGCCAGAATTATGTTTTTTTGGTCCCCTCGACATTGAATTAAAATGCAATAATGGGCGAACAAAAGAACATATCTGCACCAAAATGGTATTAATAAAAATGTCAGCTTGGCGCTCAAAAAATAAGCCCTCACCTGACACGAGATTACAAAAAATGGAGACGCTACATTTTAATAAAGTTTGTATTTTTTTTTCACCACTTAGATAAAAAACATCCTAGACATGTTTGGTGTCTATGAACTCGGAATGACCTGGAGAATCATAATGGCAGGTCAGTTTTAGTATTTAGTGAACCTAGTAAAAAAGCAAAGCAGAAAACAAGTGTGGGATTGCATTTTTTTGCAATTTCACTGCACTTGGAATTTATTTCCCAATTTCTAGTGCATGCCATGGTAAAACCGATGGTGTTGTTTAAAAGTACAATTTGTCCCGCAAAAAACAAGCTCTCACACGACCATATTGATGGAAAAATAAAAAAGTTATGGGTCTAGGAATAAGGGGGCAAAAAATGAAAACGCAAAGCTGTAAATACCTCTGGGGGTTAAAGGGTTAATGGGTTCTATCATATAATAAATAAAAGATAAAATTACACGTTTCAAGATTAATCTTTCTTTAGACATTATCAGTATTAAACTACTCCTATAAATACCCTCCCTCTTCAACCACAATTGAAATTCCCCTAAAAGCCCTTATTTTGTATTAACAACAAAAAAGATGATAAAAAATAACAAGTGAATAAATAGCCTAAAAAAAGTTTATTTTGAGAAATTCCATTGTTTCATTACACTTAGATATATAATAAAAACATATGATCAATTCAATTAATTCAAAAGAACACCACCTTATAACAACTAAACAACTTTTTTTCAATGAAATGTGTAACCCTTTTGGTCCCAGGCAATATAAATGTAAAATCTAGAACATTTCTCTTCTTTTCTTTTCTTCTAAGATCTTTATGTCTTGAAAAAGAACTAAGTACTTGATCAACGGGAGCAACTTTCAAAGTGTCACCATTGTATGCCATAGAAAAATGATGTGATACGCTATGGTTTTTGATATGTCTAACATTAGGTCATGTTCATACTTTCAGTATTTGGTCAGTATTTTACATCAGTGTTTATACGTCAAAATCAGAAATGGAACAATCAGAGGAAAAGTATAATAAAAACACCTCACCACTTCTGTATTTATCACCCACTCCTGATATTGGCTTACAAATACTGATGTAAAATGCTGACCAAATACTGAACGTGTGAACGTGACCATGTATCTATGTTTGCTGAGACTTTCCATCAATGTCAAAGTTGTTCTGCCAAAATATTGAAGGCCTCAGGGGCACGCCAACATGCAAATTACAAAATCACTTCTGCAATTGAGGAATTGTTTGATTTCAAAGATCCCTCCTGTGATAGTACTGCAAGTTTTTTGCCTATGCGAAATACACCTATCCCATTTTTAAACACCTCTTTTACACTTAATCAACTATTACACTCCTTTTGTCCTTCTTTTCTTCCCTTTAGTTAAGAATGGGAGGGGGCAACAATATCCTCAATATCTCTTGCCCTACTAAACACCAACATTTTCCCAAAATGAGGGTCACCCATTAAACTGTCCCAATGTTTCTTGATAATGTCATTGATCTGATTGGCATTGCTATTATATCTGGTGGTAAAGGCTAATCCATATTTCTTTTCAATTTGACCCTTGTTGTTATTTCTAATTTCCTTAATACAATACCCTTATCAAATACTTTACATTCTTTTTGCACCTTCTATGAAGGGTATCAAATATCTCTTTTCTTTTAGACTCATCCCTATTTTATTCATCTGATAATCAAGATCCTCCTCATTTACATCATGCAGCTAAACTACATATTTGTTTTCTATTTCTTAAAATGATTGCTCTCAAAGTTTAAAAAATTATTTTCATCAATAACTAAGTTATTGTTTGTTATGTTTCACACAGACTCGGAGAAAATTCTTTGTTTGCCATATTAGAAAAGTGTACTTTTTTGTTCAATGTATTTGCTGAAGGGTTTAAGATAGATCCAGGAAAGGTACAGGCTACTATTGATTGGGTTCAACCTCACAACCTTAAGGCACTACAGCGTTTTTTAGGATTCGCCAATTACTATAGAAAATTCACTAGGGTTTTCACAGATTGTTAAGCCCCTTAATGGTATCAAGCGTAAGGGGATCTTAAGGTTTGGTTATTAGATGCTATTGGGGCTTCTAATAAACTAAAAGAGTTCTTCATGTCTGTTCCAGTTTTGCTTCAACTCGATCAGAAACAGTTTATCATTGAGGTGGATGCCTCAGAGGCTGGGTGGGAGCTGTCTTGTCTCAAAAGCCTTACTGACTACCATATTTTCTAGGAAATTTTTGTCTGCTGAGAGAAATCATGATGTTTGAAATCATGAGGTGCTCACTGTCAAGTTAGCTTTTGAAGAATGGAGGCATTTTTTGGAGGGAGCTATGCATCCGGTCATGGTTGTGACTGATCATATATAATTCAGCTTATATTGAATCTGCTAAATGTTTAACCAAGGAGTCACTGCTTCACAGAAAGCTATATGTAGAATCTTTTGGTGGCCATCCATGCTTAATGATATTAAAGGTTTTGTATCCACCTGTGAAGTTTGTTCACAAGCTAAAGTTTGCCAGAATCGTCCAGCTGTGGAAATGGCTCCATTGCTTATGTAAAAAAATTATGTCGACTCCGTTGTTCATGGGTTTCATTACTGATTTGTCTTTGTCTAGTGGCAAAACCAGTGGTGGTTGAAGGATACAGTAAACAAGCTCAATTTGTTCTTTTATCAGGGTTACCTAATGTGGAGACAATTTCCAGGTTCTTTATCAATCAGGTGGTGAGATTGTATGGCATTATTTTGAACATTTCTGTGATCTCTAAAACTGATAAACAGCTTTTAGTTACATTTTGTAGGCTTCCATTTCTCAGCCATACGGTGTTACGTGGTCTGTGAACAATTCTGTGATCTCTAAAACTGCTAAAAATATTTTAAAAAATTGTGCAGGCCTCCATTTCTCAGCCATACAGTGTTACATGGTTTATGAACAATTATGTGATCTCTAAAGCTGAGAATAAGCATTAAAACATTTTTATGTATTGAACTTGATTTTCATCCATACACTTTTTAAAAACTTGGTTAAAAATGAATTGATATTATAATGCACATCTATAAACTATTCTGTGGTCTTTAGTACATTTTGTTGGCATATAACCCTCAAGAAATTTGTTCAAAATTTATCGGTATTATATTGCTCAGCTCACTTATAGGGTATTATTATCTTCTTGGGTACATTTAGTGGTAATATAAACCTGCAAAAATGTGTTCCAAATTTATTGCTCACTCATAGCATATTACATGTTCTTGGGTACATTTTGTTGCTATAAAAAACTCAAAAAATGTGTTCAATATTTATCGGTTTTATATTGCTCATCCATGGGGTATTACATATTCTTGGGTACATTTCATTGGTATATGACCCTCAAAAACTTGTTCAAAATTTAGCAGTATTATATTGCTCATCCATAGGGTATTACATCTTTTTTGGTACATTTTGTTGCTATAAAAGCCTCTAAAAACGTGTACAAAAATTTTGGCTGCACACATTGCAGATTTGGTGCATTTTTGTTGTGTTTTTTTCTGTGCAGATATGTGGCAAAACCTGATGCCAACAAAGTGAATAAAAAACCTGACGTGTCAGGCATAGGATGAGTAATTTTTACTCCTGATTTGGTGTAGAAAATATTTTACAGCAAGTCAAATCTCTGTGCATTTTTGCCCTCTGTTTTTCAACATTCACTTCACTCAAAGCAACTAAAAACGCAGGGCAAAAAAGCAGCAAGAGTGTACAATGCACTAAAAATGCTCATTTTTGCAGCTGCATTTTTCCTTCCAAGAGATGAAGAAATGGTGCAGAAATTTTACTCAATATGAGCACATACCCTTATCAGTATTACATTGCTCATCCATAGAATATTCCATGGTCTGGAATACATATCCTTGTCTAGGAGTACCTATACATGACAATTTGAACAGAAGGTGTATGGGGCCCTCCTTTATGTGTAATACAGGGTGTATCTAAGTTCCTTACTTTTTGCAGCTCTTGTTCTTTCATAAATTGCACAGAAATTTCCTATTTTTTTTTAATAAAAATTAATTTTGGTTTACTTAAATTATATTTTCTTACATCCTTTTTAAATTTTGCCTTATTGTACAAGAAAAAAATGTTTTCTATTTCTGTAAAAATAAAAAATATCTCTTCAGTTTGGAATGTTTTTTTGTCACTCATTAAGGTGGAGTAAAAGCGTGACACCATTGTTCTCATCAGCAATCTGGGAGTCAGATGCTTCTAGCGGTCTTCCCCATACTTCTATTCAGCACTTTTCCTATCCATTTGAACATTTTCACTGCCCCACCAGACCTCTTTGTAGGGTCTACTGGAAAAAAATATTGGCTTTCCCATCGACTCCCATTCTTCTCCACATTCAAAATGAGCATGCGAGTATTAGGAATTGCTTAGGTTGAGCAACGGCACCTGAGCGTTTTAATGCTCGCTTATCCCTAATTTCTAAATCTTATACCATTTCTGTCATATCAATGAGGTTCATCTGATTTTGTCATTGCACAAAACACAACAACTTTTCTCCTTATGGCTCTTACCTAGAGATGATTGACGATAATCGAACTTTCCAGTGGCAGCTCCTGTAACTATAATGTGTATTTAATTATTTTATTTGATGGTATACCTAAATTCATGAAAAAAAATCAGTCTCAAAATGGCGCCGGCAGTGCCGGAGTAGTAGCAGCTACTGTATTAACGATCTGATAAATGCTATTTCGGAGGCGATGGCCTTTTGCTAGAGGAAAAAAAAATGTCTCCACAGTAGCAGTAGCATCTATCGGCGATCTGATAGATCTGATTTTTTTAAATGAATTTATGTATACCATGAAATAAAAAAACTAAATTCACATTATTGTTGCGATCTTGCTGCGGCGTCGGCGCCTGCCTGCTGCAGGTGATTTTTTTTGTCACTGTGTATAATATTCACTGGGGCAGGTCACTGAGGGATCAGTGACCTATCAGAAGCCATACATATGAATATCTAAGCAGAGCATCACATGAAGACCATCCCCACAGGCCACCCCAGAGCAGGAGCATATCATTAACTGGAAACTGAAAGCAAAGATTAAACAACAACCACAAGACGAATTTCATCAACTAAGGTATCCTTTTAATCTGTATAAAGGTGCCAACCTGACACTGTCTGTAGGTTACTCAGCACAATCCTACTGACAAGTTACCTTTAAAAAAAAAAAATAATAAAAATACCTCACTGCTCACTTGTATCCCTGCCCTTCTGTGCCTCTTATTTTTGCCTTCCGCATTCACGTATCTTCTTTAGCCAGCATCACTTTGGGCCACAGTTTCTGGTGTGACTTGGCTTCTCGCATTCCTACAAGCTGTGATGTCATGGAGCACTTCGTACATGAACTTACTGAATGCTGTTGCCGCATCTTCAGTTCAGGTCATGAATCCACTCGTAGCCACTTTGCATTTTATAGTTACTTACCTTGTGTTGCATTTTTTTGCTGAAAAGGATAGTTATTAAAATAAACAAGCTGAAAGAAAATGGAAAAAAAAGATGAAATACATTCTCCCCTTCTTTTACACTGATGAAATATCCTTAAAATAATTATTCAATGTCTGATCGGCCCAGTCTGACACCCGGTTCCCCCATCGATTAGCTGTTATCCTTGTCAGCTGTGCCAGCTGCCAGCTGAAAGTACTGACTTGTCGACCTGCTCTGCCCACTTGTGGTGGCTACTGCAGGGTATTACACTTCTATCTCCTATTGATTTGAATAGAAGGTGGATGCGCCGGTTGTCGGACCCCAGCGGATCAAACATTGATGACCAATCTTAAGGATAGGCCATCAATGTTACTGTAGTGGGAAATCTCTAAGGTTTTCCAACAATTTTACTGGCTGCATTTAACAATTGTAGGTGCCACAACAATATTGCTGCCTGTTGGTGCTAATGATATGCTGTTCATGCACTTATGAACTGATCTAGAATTTTAGGAGTAAAAAATCATTGTTGCGGAGAGAACTCAAAGCTAAAAATACCTAAAAAATCAATTAAAAAGTACAGACAGTTACACAAGTTTTTCTTTTTGCACACTTAAGTTAGCATTCCAGTTTGCGAACAATGATATTCTGTATGAGCATCTGATTCCATTCTAGCAATCTATTTCTATGCATTGAGGACTGATATGTATTTCTTAGTGCTTAGGTTTCTAGTGTCTGACTTGTGTGAACCTTGATAAGTATCCTCCTTACCACATTCTTTAGATATATTACTGTGTCTTATCACAAAACTATGCAAAAAATGAACTGAGCTGAAACAGTGCCTTATCGTGCCAACTGCAGTTGAAGAGGAGATGCTTAGAATTTGTCAATCATTAGTACACTCAGATTGAGATTTCCATTGCACTATTAACTGAAATACAGAGATTTATGTTGTGCACCTGCATGCTATTATACAAATTAGTTAGGCTGCTGCATTTGCCAATCCTGTATTAAAACACAATTGATAAAAATTTATTTTTCCCATTGATAACAAATGCTAGTAATGATAGTAATAAATTAGCAATGATAGTATTACATTTTTTTTTATTGTTTTAAACCACATCCATACTTTAAAACATTTATGACTGGGACAGATTGCCTGGTGACATTCTCTATTCTAATGGACTACTTAATGGGTGCATTTGGTATTTGTTAGCAAAGTTAGGCTAACTTTCACCTTTTAAGCCGTGTTCACACGTTCAGTTTTTGGTCAGTATTTTACATCAGTATTTTTAAGTTAAAATCAGGAGTGGGTGAAAAATACAGAAGTGGTGACGTGTTTCTATTATACTTTTCCTTTGATTCCTCCTGATTTTGGCTTACAAATATTGATGTAAAATACTGGTCAAATACTGAATGTGTGAGCATGGCCTTAACCTAAGACACTTTAGTAAACAGTTTACCAAGAACGATATTGAAAACATAATTGGTATTAAGTTTTACAGTATATCACGTCTGGAAAAATTGATATGCTACAGTATGTTGCAGCTAGTGCAGCGTTTGGCATTCTGCTATCCTTTTCTCAATTCTTATTATGGCTAGCTCACACTGGCGAGTAGCATCCGATGATTCTCTCATGCAAGAGAATCGGATGCTATACACAAATTCCCCTCTGCTTAACCTCTGATGCGAGTGTGAGTGTCATTTAACTGTGATCCGATTCTCTCGCATACAAGAATCGGATCACAGGTGCGTAGAAGATGGAGAACTTAATTTCTCCATCTTCTCCATTTTTTGAGTCGGCTTATATCTGACTGCTCTCAGATGACATCCGAGTGTAGTCCAATATTTTGCATGCACCCATAGACTTTGGGTGAGTGCTGTCTGATGTATGTTACCAATCACAGCATGCAGTGATTTTTTTTTCTTTTTTTTCCTCATGCTGATGCGACATGAGAAAATAAACGCTAGCCGGCACTGCTCCATAGTATAACATTCCACCTGTCCGAGTTATACACTGGCTACTAGCCTAAACTTTAAATGTTTCTGAAAAAGTTGACACACTAGGTAACCCTCTTTCCATGTTATCACACATTTGTGGGTGTTATAACATTATTTGCATGGGCGGCATCATTGCCACTTAGGCAAACTCATGTGGGCCACTCATTCCAGCGGCGTCACTGTGACTCTGAAGCTGGGTATATGCTTCCCATCTTCAGAGGTGTGCACTGTGTATTACCAGAAGCCATCTTCCGAACTTCCGGTCACGTGCAGTGCACCTCTGAAGCTGGCTGTATGCTTCCCGGCTTTAGAGGTGCAGATTGGGCATGTCCGGAAGTTTAGAAGATAGCTTCAAGTCTGCACAGTGTGTGCATCTAAAGCCAGGAACCCAGCTTCAGAGACGCAGTTATGCTGCCAGAATGAGCGACATGCGTGTGCACATTTACATGAGTTGGCAATGATGTCGGCTCATACAGATTATGTTATCACGCCCACAGTGGGTAATAAAATGGAAAGAGGGCTGACTAGTCTGGGAAACTAACATCCCATCAACTAGTCAATGCCCTCATTAGCATAGGAAAAGCATAGGTTATAAAATGTTTTTTTAAAGCATTTATTTAACTGGATTATGTTATACAAGGCTGGTTAGGGAGGGAGATTATTCAAACATAGCTGAATGCTGCTAGACTGGAAGACATGGCAGAACTGACAGGTTCCCTTCAAGGACGCACTGGAAATTGGAGGTTCATGTGTGGCACCCCTGGAGTCCGGGTACCACAGTGGTATTGCCTTCCTCTCGGGGAGGGTGATGCCATGCCTGGAAATGAGAAGGATCCCTTTGACAGGTAGCACAATACATGCAACATGTTCTGATTGCAGGCCAGAAGGGAGAGCTCTAGACTCGGTTTCAGGGAACTTTCCTATATATGTTCTGGCTTGGAGGAGTTAGTTTAGTCTGTAGAGAGTGTGAAGGAAGAAGGAGCACAGGAGAAGTGAGGAGCTGGAGGGGAGCTGCAACTGGACTCCCTCCACGCTGAAGAGCAGGAACGGACACTGGGAGTCCGAGGCTGTGTGGGACTGCTGGCCCCACAGCAGGAACTGGAGGGCAGGAGATTAAAAGTCAATTGTCCACAACTACACCCAATGACACAGCAGCATACAGAGCCCAGAGTCACCGCAACCAGAAACACCTGTAAAACGGCTCGAGTTGCCTGTCATTCAGGTACTGTCCAAGGACAGAGAGAGAGAGAGAGAGAGAGAGAAGCCTTAGACAGCAAGGGACTACAGCACAGCGCAGTGAGGAAGGCTTCAAACCCCATCTGGCTAAGGGGATTCCTAATCATTTCCAGGCTTACCGGACCTCACCATCACCTGTGATCCGTACCCCGGATTGTGGCAGACTACCACCAGTAAAAGGTAAAGAGACTGCAACTTTGTGTCCTCTGATTCTGTCTGACACCACACCATCTACCATCTTTACCCACTACACCGGGAGCCCTGGGGATCCAGCTTCACATTCACCTCTACAATCCCTACTGCAGTAATATCATTCCCAGTGAACCCCTTTAAGCAGCATCGGTCATCCATGACCGAGTACCACAGGTGGCGTCACGAATAGTGTTGAGCATTCCGATACCGCAAGTATCGGGTATCGGCCAATATTTGCTGTATCGGAATTCCGATACCGAGATCCGATACTTTTGTGGTATCGGGTATCGGTATCGAAACAACATTAATGTAAAAATGTGTAAAAGAGAGAATTAAAATAAAAAAATATTGCTATACTCACCTCTCCGACGCAGCCTGCACCTTACCGAGGGAAGCGGCAGCGTTCTTTGTTTAAAATTTGCGCTTTTCTTTCCTTACGTGAAGTCCCGGCTTTGTGATTGGTTGCGTCGCAGTCACATGGGCGACGCAACCAATCACAGCAAGCCGTGACGTAATTTCAGGTCCTTAAGGATTTTAAAATTACGTCCCGGCTTTGTGATTGGTTGCGTCGCAGTCACATGGGCGACGCAACCAATCACAAGCCGTGACGTCACGGGAGGCTGGACACGCGCGCATTTTAAAATGCGCGCTTGTCCAGCCTCCCGTGACGTCCCGGCTTGTGATTGGTTGCATCGCGACGCAACCAATCACAAGCCGGGAGGCTGGACACGCGCGCATTTTAAAATGCGCGCGTGTCCAGCCTCCCGGCTTGTGATTGGTTGACCGCGAAGCAACCAATCACAAGCCGGGACGTCACGGGAGGTTGGACAAGCGCGCATTTTAAAATGCACGCGTGTCCAGCCTCCCGGCTTGTGATTGGTTGACCGCGACGCAACCAATCACAAAGCCGGGACGTAATTTTAAAATCCTGAAGGACCTGAAATTACGTCACGGCTTGCTGTGATTGGTTGCGTCGCCCATGTGACTGCGACGCAACCAATCACAACGCCGGAACGTAATTTTAAAATCCTGAAGGACCTGAAATTACGTCACGGCTTGCTGTGATTGGTTGCGTCCCGGCCACATGGGTGGCACGCGACCAATCACAAGCCGGGACTTCACGTAAAGGAAAGAAAAGCGCGAATTTTAAACAAAGAACGCTGCCGCTTCCCTCGGTAAGGTGCAGGCTGCGTCGGAGAGGTGAGTATAGCAATATTTTTTATTTTAATTCTTTCTTTTACACATTAATATGGTTCCCAGGGCCTGAAGGAGAGTTTCCTCTCCTTCAGACCCTGGGAACCATCAGGGATACCGTCCGATACATGAGTCCTATTGACTTGTATTGGTATCGGGTATCGGTATCGGATTGGATCCGATACTTTGCCGGTATCGGCCGATACTTTCCGATACCGATACTTTCAAGTATCGGACGGTATCGCTCAACACTAGTCACGAACATTCTTTATTCAACAACCCCTTTAAAGACCTTCCCTTTGACTTGGACACCCAGGTCAACAGACTGAGTCGCTGCCACCATGACCACCCCCTTAAATGACCACCGGACCTGGCCCGAGTACCCCAGGGTCCTAGCGGGCGCTCCACATGTGACACAAATGTATATGGAAAAAAACCAAAAGACTGGAGTAAAAGTCCAAATAAATATCCTTTATTAACGTACACAAATATATACATCCATAAAACAACAATTAAGTAATCTACGTGTATAGACACTAGATGACATGAGAGGGCAAAAAGTGAAAGTAAAAGAAACACCAGGTCACATATATGTTAAAGTGGATATGGGAAGAATCAGCAGAAAAAGAAATATATTTTTCTCTAATACCCAATGGGTTATTTAAGAGTTGCAAATAGATCTAGCCATTGGCATACGTAGTTATATAATGCAGAATGTCTCAACTAGTAATCCACATCACGTGGAAGACAAAGTCCACACCATATCTTTCAAATAGCATACTACCTATTGACACATGTGTACTGTCAGACAATAAATGACACAACACCTTGCAGAGCCTTACCCATGTTAGTGCCACTCAAATGAGCTGGTGAAGCCCCTACGTGCGTTTCGCATAGGCTTCTTCTGGGGGGTTGCATTATATAACTACCTATGTCAATGGCTAGATCTATTTGCAACTCTTAAATAACCAATTAGGTATTAGAGAAAAATATATTCTTTTTCTGCTGATTCTTCCCATATCCACTTTAACATATATGTGACCTGGTGTTTCTTTTACTTTCACTTTTTGCCCTCTCATGTCATCTAGTGTCTATACACGTAGATTACTTAATTGTTGTTTTATGGATGTATATATTTGTTTATGTTAATAAAGGATATTGATTTAGACTTTTACTCCAGTCTTTTTGCATTTGTAATGGACTGTCCTGAAATATTGGGCTGTTTTAGACATTATGTCTTAGGTTGGTTCCCAATGTAAGGTTGCAGTATCATATGTTCTGCTTTAGTATTATTGTTACAAATGTATATGGGTCCGACCTGACAGTACAATTGATGTACAATGTAGTGCTGGTGGTCCTATTGATGTGTTTATGTATTGATGGTAGTCCTGGTGATGTATTCCTTTACTGATGGTGATTCTTGTGGTGTATTCCTCTACTGATGAAAGTTTTGGTGCTGTGATTCTGTACTAATAGGGGTTATATGGATGTATTTCTGTATTTCTTGTGGTTTTGATGAATTTCAGTACTGCTGGTGGTTCTCATGTTGTACAGTATTTCTGTAGTGATGAAGGTTGTAATGCTGTATTTCTGTATTAATGGGGATTCTAGTGATGTACTTCTGTACTGCTGGTGGTTCTTGTGATGGAGTCTTCTAATGTTATTAGTTCTGATCCTGTACACATATAACAATCTATACCTTGTAAGATTACGTGATACATGGCTATGTTAATAAAGTGTTGTGTCATCTGATAAGGTTACTATGTTTTTATTTATGTTACAACCATTAAAGGGGTTGTCCAAGTTTGTGATGAGTCTGTAGTCATTCTATGTGACTGCAGACATTTGAATTCTCACAGTGTACACTGCACAATGTCAGGATGCTCTGGTGCTTGTGGTGAGAGGTCACGAAACTACAAGTGTGTGATTTGCATACGTGGGGAATAGATGTTTGTGGCCTCACTCAATGATAATGAATTGAGGGAGACCAGACAAGTCTTGTTTGAATGTGGCCAGAAGTATACAAATTGCATAATTGCGCTCACGTAACCATCCACTCTTGCCACCGGCAAGGTAAAATGCTAAAAACGTGCAGTATATGCTCTGTGAGAATTCAGAAACCTGCAGTCACCTAGAGTGACTGCAGGCTTCCATATCAAACCTGGACAAGTCCTTAAATTATAAAATGCAGCCCTGTAGCATGCCAATCCTTACTCTGTAAGGATTCAGCTCTGCTTGCAGGTTCCAGCAGTCATCACATGGCCACTTTACTCATATCTGACTTTGATATTTGTAGGAGAGAAGACCGGGCTGTGGGTGTTGACAGGGCACTGGGTCCGGAACTGCTGGGTCTGAACCTACTGTTTCGGGGGGAAGGAGATTGAGGATGGAGCAACCCTTGAACCCAGGCAGAGGAGGTGTGGCGAGCCAGGAAGGTATAAAAGGATTTGCATGGAAAAAGAAATGGGCTTCCCACCAGAGAGAGGAGTCAGAGAGGACAAGCGCTAAGCTTTGGGAAGGATAGGCCGCATAGTAGCGATTACGGCTGGGCACAGTGAAAGCACCCAGGTTTTGGCAGGCGTGTGCCAAGAGGTGAATTGTGATGAATATTTCTTTGCAGAGCTGCAGCATAATGAACTAGGGGCTCA
This sequence comes from Ranitomeya variabilis, assembly GCF_051348905.1. Classification (NCBI taxonomy): domain Eukaryota; kingdom Metazoa; phylum Chordata; class Amphibia; order Anura; family Dendrobatidae; genus Ranitomeya; species Ranitomeya variabilis. The sequence goes on from NC_135238.1 coordinate 82,666,514, forward strand.
GCTGGTAAGACCGGTGACCGCACGCTGCTGTCAGAAGTGAGGACAGCTTGTTAGGCGGGGAAGCCGGAACTCGACACTGACTTCAGCTGGCAGCCAACCAACCATCTGACCCAGCAGTAGAAACGGACAGCAGGTTCAGACTAAGTGGAATTAATATATAGACTGCCATTCTCAATGATTGTTTCCTCTTGTTTTTCCCTCATCCTTCATTTGTTTATTCCCTGTTGCTCCCTGAGAGGAGGTTGCTCCTGCATTGATAAAAAAAAGTAATTGTTAACCTCTGCTCTGTGCTTCTGTGTCACTGCATCTGAATTACCTGTGTTTCATTAGGCATAGTCAGCAGGATGCAGTCTTTGGACACAGGAGCTGCAGACCAGTCCACCATGAGTGCCCCAAGGTCCAGCTTACCATTGGGGCCATGCTTAGCAAACTCCCAAAGTTCAAGGGAGTAATATGATGTTTTGGGACTGGACGGGGATGGGTAAGTGTATGTTGCGGATGCACCCCATGACCCCCACTAAGCAGGCTGAGATAGCTTTAATGACCCTGGATGGTGAGGCCCGATACTCTTATACTCCACCCCCCCCACGAACAGGAAACATTGAATAAGGTGGTGTAGATTCTAGAAGAAAAGAATGGAGATCCTACTGATGTGGGAGAGTTGCAGATGTGATTGTTTCGCTGTGTTCAGCAGGAGGGAGAGATGGTGATGCAATATATCAATGCGTTGCAGGAGATGCATGCGCACATCACTAAAAGAGATGATGTGGGGACCATGGGAGTGGGGCCCCCTGATAGGATACTGAGAGATCAGTTTGTGTTGGGTCTCAGGGACGTGTCGCTTAAGCAGGCTTTGCGAGAACGCCTGCGCACTAGTCCATGTATGACCTTCCTAGAAGTAGGGGTGGTGGCGTACGTGAAAGAGCAGGAACAAGGGGTGGCGGCTGTAGCAGGGATGTTCCAGCACAATGAAGTACCTACCTCAACCGCAGCCGAGCCGGAGTGGGCCCGAGAGATAAAGAGGGAAATACAAGAAATGAGGAGTGAATGGTCCAGCTTCAGAGGAGCCCCCGCTCCGGATCAAGAACCGTCAAGAGCAGCCCCATCACCATGAGATAGGAGTGAATCAGAGTCCTGCCTGTCCGTCGAATCTCGCTATTGGACGAGATGACCCAGTGCTGAATGGAACCCGATTTGCTCCAGGTGTAGAAACACCAGACATTATTCCCATGGCTGAACACAACTGACTGAAAACTGTGTTCATATTGCCCATGGGACTGTTTGAGTTTAACAGTCTGCCCTTTGGCCTAACCAATGCTCCCGGGACATTCTATCGCTTGATGGAGAGATGCCTGGGAGACTTTAACTTTGAGGCAACACTGATTTATGAGGAAAACCTTCAGCAGCAGGAATAAGTGCTAATTCAGCTGCAGAGCCATGGTCTGAAGGTAAAACCACAGAAATGCCATCTCTTTCGCAAACAGATTGAATATCTGGGGCATGTTGTATCCGGTGAAGGAGTGAAGCCCATGCACGAGAAAGCAGCGGCCCTACAAGAGTGGTCCACCCCAAACAATGGTGAAAGATGTTTGGGCCTTCCTGGGAATGACTTGGTATCACCGAAGATTCGTGAAAAATTTCACCCGCCTGGCCAACCCCTTGCTGGAGCTACTCAAAGGAGTGCTGGCCGGCTCGAAGAATCAAACTATTCGGTGGGGATGCAGTCAAGAAGAAGCCTTCAGGGCCTTAAAAATTACCTTGATGGAAGCCCCAATACTCACTTATGCAGATTTCACACAGCCCTTCATTCTCCAGACTGACTGAAGCCTACGTGGTCTGGGAGCAGTACTATCACAAATGCAGGGAGGAAAGGAACGAGTGATAGCCTACGCGAGCCGGTCTCTTCACGACTTGGCACGGAAACCAGACAATTACAGCTCCTTTAAGCTGGAGCTTCAGGCATTGGTGTAGCCGATGAATGAGAAGCTGGCAGAATACCTGTCTGGGTCGGAAGTCCTGGTCCGGACGGACAATAACCCCCTGGCCCACTGGAAAATGCAAAGTTGGGGGCCTTAGTACAATGATGGGTGGCTTGCATGGCAAACTTTCTGTACAAGATTGCCTACCAGGCTAGAGCTGAGAACATCCACGCTGATGCCCTTTCCAGGGTGACTCATGAGCGACAAGAATGTGATTGAGATGAAGATCTGGAGGAGGAAGAGATTCCCCGTTTCCATAACTATACCAGATCGTAGGTGGTGACGCAGGGACAGATTGGAGAAGCATCTGAGGAACAGGTGTTGGGATGGCCCCAGGATGACTGGGTTCAACTTCAACAGGTGGATAAGGAAATCGCCCAGCTGTGCCAGTGGGTGGCACTGAAACAACTTTCCAGCGAGAGAGAGATGCTTTGTCTTCAGGAGCCCTGCAGATACTGAGGCAATGGGAGAGGCTCTAGTTGGAAGATGGCTTGCTATACCGTACAGCTGCTGAAAGAAGTGGGGGTCACTCGGTAAGTAGTGCTCCTGGAGAAGTTGATCAGAGTAGTGGCTACAGAGTCTCAAGAGAGAGGGACTCACTTCGGTCCAGAGAAGACGTTTCAGTGGTTGCAGAAGTTGTTGTATTGCCCACGTGTGTGCGCTGCGGTGGAGGACTTTTGCCAACAATGTCTGTACTGTGAGCTGGCCAAACCCCCAGAACAGAGGGCTCCACTACAGACCATCATGATTTCTGCTGCCTTGGAGGGCCTAATGTTCTATTACTTGACCGTAGGCTCGGTGCATCTTGGATATGAACATTGCCTGGTAATGACCGACCAATTCTTAAAGTTTGCTGTGGTAACCCCGACCAGAGACCAGACTGCTGAATCAGCTGCACAGGCCATCTGCTGGGATTTTATCCGAGTGTATGGTTGTCCAAAGAGGATCCACTCCGACAAGGGCGCCTGCTTCCAGGGCCAAATAATGGAAGAGTTGCACCATTTGTAGGAGATTGAGAAGTCAAGATCTACTCCTTACCACCCTCAGGGGAATGAGGCGTGTGATCACTTCAATCGGACGCTGATCCAGATGCTTTGAACTTTATAGGAAGATCAGAAGATATAATGGCCTGAGTTCGTGGCTGAGTTAGTATGGGCATACAACGATCGAGTGCACAGTACGACATGGTTCACTCTGTGTAACTTGCTGTTCAGATGAAAGGAACAAGAGATCACCGAGTTGGACCCTGAAGAGGACTACCCACGGACGGGTCTGTCTTCTTGGTCTGAAAATACCGACATCGTCAGCAAACCCTTGGTGCAGATGAAGTTTCAAGAATTCAGGCTGTAATAATTATAGGGGATAACTCAGGAGACTCTTTGCGTGGAACAAGACAACTACAGGACACAGTTTTATAAGTGGTAAAGTCTATATTATCACACGGTGATTCAAACAGGTGCAGAGAGAAACTGAAGTCCACAACACTTTGTGTAAATATTAAATGCAGCTTAAACAGTCTATAGGGAACTTCAGAGGAAAATGCAAACACGCAGAAAGTCTATAAAGCACAGTTATTCTTGAGGATACTTGACATGAATAAGTCCTTGTCTTAGTCCAAACATAGATAGATATGCTTATAAGGCAGTTCAAGCAATGTCTTATCTCAACCAGGAAGGCCTGGGTGATAATCTCAGGTTTATGCAGAGCAGCAACAGCTTACATGTCCAGCAAATGCAGATGGGAGTAAACACGAGCAGCAGATGAAAGAGGATTACTGGAAACTGGTGTATGCAGCCGGAACTCAGAGCAGAGTAGCAGGATAACCACACAGGTTCTCAGGAGCAGGTATATAGCCAGGGAGTCATCAGAGTCAGGAGCTGGATGCAAGGCAGAATACTCTAGCACAGACTGAAGGCTGGGGTGGAGTTTTATAGCAGGAAGACACAGTGCACATGAGACCAAAGACGCCATGTTGGAAAAGGGCAGTAATGCACAAAAGGTAATAAAAATGTTCAGTATCCTGACATTACTCCCTCCTTAGAAGTGGCCTCAGGACGATCCTGGACCTGTTTCTCAGGGAATCTCTGATGAAAACGAGAAATCTTCTGTTGGGCATTGATGTTCTCCACAGGTTCCCAAGAGTCTTCCTCAGGGGGATATCCCTGCCATCTTATCAGACATTGGAGCCGATTCCTGCGAATCCTGGAATCAATAATTTCCTCCACCACAAATTGTTCTTGCCCATCAATCACCACAGGCTGCGGAGGTTGCACAACACGTCCCTGGAAGGTATTGGGAGATACAGGCTTTAGTAAAGATACATGAAAAACTGGGCGTACCTACATAGTCCTAGGCAGCTTCAGCCGGCAGGCCACAGAGCTCACAATACCGTTGATATTGAAAGGGCCAATGAATTTCTGTCCAACTTTTTGTGAAGGAACGTTTAACTTCAGATTCTTAGTTGCTAACCACACGGAATCTCCTACCTTGAACGGAATCTATCAGCCGATCTCTTATAACATTCTTGAGCTGTGGTCAGGGATTCCTTCAGAACCTCCAGATTTTGCCACATCGCAGTCAGCCTTTCCTCCACTGCTGGAACCGGAGAATTAATTGGAGACCTAGGTAAGATACACGGATGATAACCCAGATTGGCAAAGAAAGGTGCAAATTTAGTGGAGGCGCTCTGAGAATTGTTATATGAAAATTTGGCTAATGGCAGCAGCTACAACCAATCATCCTGGAGATGGCTGACATAGCATCTTAGATATTGTCCCAGCGTCTGGTTGGTCCGCTCAGTCTGACCATTTGTCTGGGGATGGTAAGCGGAAGAGAGACATACATTAATATTGAATGCAGAGCAAAACCCCTTCCAGAATCTTGAAGTTAACTGTGCTCCACGGTCAGAGATGATCTCATCCGGGACCCCATGCAACCGAAAGACATTCTGTAAAACCAAGTTCACTGTATCTTTAGCTGAAGGGAGGCCGGCACATGGAACAAAATGAGCAGCTTTAGTCAGGCGATCAAAAGCTTCTTGAGCCTGTGATGACCACATAAATGGCTTTTCCTTCTTTGTCAAGGAAGTATTGGGACGGACAATATCAGAAAAATTTCGACTGAAGCGTCTGTAGAAATTTGCAAAACCAATGAAACGTTGGACCTCCTTACCGTTCTTGGGTACCGGCCAGTCAAGGATAGCCTGAATCTTACCAGATTCCATGTTCAGCCCTTTGGGGAGAGATGATATATCCTAAGAACTGTATCTCAGAACGCTGGAACTCGCATTTCTCTGGCTTAATATACAGATGGTTCTCTTTCAGACGTCTTAAAACAGTTTTGATTAGGGTTGAGCGAAACGGGTCGATCATTTTCAAAAGTCGCCGACTTTTGGCTAAGTCGGCGTCTCATGAAACCCGATCCGACCCCTGTGCTTGTCGGCCATGCGGTACGCGACTTTCGCGCCAAAGTCGCGTTTCAATGACGCGAAAAGCGCCATTTCTCAGCCAATGAAGGTGAACGCAGAGTGTGGGCAGCGTGATGACATAGATCCTGGTCCCCACCATCTTAGAGAAGGGCATTGCAGTGATTGGCTTGCTGTCTGCGGCGTCACAGGGGCTATAAAGGGGCGTTCCCGCCGACCGCCATCTTACTGCTGCTGATCTGAGCTTAGGGACAGGTTGCTGCCGCTTCATCAGAAGCAGGGAGAGCGTTAGGCAGGGTCCACTAACCACCAAACCGCTTGTGCTGCAGCGATTTCCACTGTCCAACACCACCTTCGGTGTGCAGGAACAGTGGAAGCTATTTTTTTTTTTTTTTCCCCTCAGCGCTGTAGCTCATTGGGCTGCCCTAGAAGGCTCCGTGATAGCTGTATTGCTGTGTGTACGCCACTGTGGAAACCAACTGCTTTTTTCAAAGCACATATCCTCTTGTTCCTTCCTTTCTGCACAGCTATCTTTTTTGTTTGTCCACACTTTTTATTTAATTTGTGCATCAGTCCACTCCTATTGCTGCCTGCCATACCTGGCTTACATTACTGCAGGGAGATAGTAATTGTAGGACAGTTTTTTTTTTTTTTTTGTTTTTTTTTTGTGGGAGATTAAGATTGGCATTTCTGCTACAGTGCCATCCCTGTGTGTGCCATCTCTCACTGAGTGGGCCATAGAAAGCCTATTTATTTTTTCCGTGATTTGTGTTCTAAAATCTACCTCAACACAGAAACACTACATCAATCAGTGGGAGAAAAATATTGGCCTCAGTCAGGGCTTGTGTGCCACTGCTGTGTGTGCGCTATCTCTCATTCAGTGGGCTATAGCAAGCCTATATTTTTTTTTTTTTTTTTTTTTTAATATTATTTGGTTTCAAAAGTCTCCCTGAAAAAAAAAAAAAACCTAAAAAAACAGTGGGAGAGTAATATTGCCCTTTCAGCTTGTGTGCCAGTCTTGACTCCTGGGTGTGCCACCTCTCTCCCTCTCATTCAGTGGGCCATAGAAAGCCTATTTATTTTTTTTTTTAAATATTATTGGGTTTCTAAAGTCTCCCTGAAAAAAACAAAAAATACATAAAAAAACAGTGGGAGAGTAATATTGCCCTTTCAGCTTGTGTGCCAGTCTTGACTCCTGGGTGTGCCACCTCTCTCCCTTTCATTCAGTGGGCCATAGAAAGCCTATTTATTTTTTCCGTGATTTGTGTTCTAAATTCTACCTCAACACAAAAACACTACATCAATCAGCGGGAGAAAAATATTGGCCTCAGTCAGGGCTTGTGTGCCACTGCTGTGTGTGCTATCTCTCATTCAGTGGGCTATAGCAAGCCTATTTTTTTTTTTTTTTTTTTTTTTTTAATATTATTTGGTTTCTAAAGTCTCCCTGAAAAAAAAAAAAAACCTAAAAAAACAGTGGGAGAGTAATATTGCCCTTTCAGCTTGTGTGCCAGTCTTGACTCCTGGGTGTGCCACCTCTCTCCCTCTCATTCAGTGGGCCATAGAAAGCCTATTTATTTTTTTTTTTAAATATTATTGGGTTTCTAAAGTCTCCCTGAAAAAACAAAAAATACATAAAAAAACAGTGGGAGAGTAATATTGCCCTTTCAGCTTGTGTGCCAGTCTTGACTCCTGGGTGTGCCACCTCTCTCCCTTTCATTCAGTGGGCCATAGAAAGCCTATTTTTTTTTTTTTTAATATTATTTGGTTTCTAATTCTCCCTGAAAAAAAAAAAAAAACCTAAAAAAACAGTGGGAGAGTAATATTGCCCTTTCAGCTTGTGTGCCAGTCTTGACTCCTGGGTGTGCCACCTCTCTCCCTCTCATTCAGTGGGCCATAGAAAGCCTATTTATTTTTTTTTTTAAATATTATTGGGTTTCTAAAGTCTCCCTGAAAAAACAAAAAATACATAAAAAAACAGTGGGAGAGTAATATTGCCCTTTCAGCTTGTGTGCCAGTCTTGACTCCTGGGTGTGCCACCTCTCTCCCTTTCATTCAGTGGGCCATAGAAAGCCTATTTTTTTTTTTTTTAATATTATTTGGTTTCTAATTCTCCCTGAAAAAAAAAAAAAAACCTAAAAAAACAGTGGGAGAGTAATATTGCCCTTTCAGCTTGTGTGCCAGTCTTGACTCCTGGGTGTGCCACCTCTCTCCCTCTCATTCAGTGGGCCATAGAAAGCCTTTTTTTTTTTTGGTTTTTTTAATATTATTTGGTTTCTAAAGTCTCCCTGAAAAAAACAAAAAAAACATAAAAAAACAGTGGGAGAGTAATATTGCCCTTTCAGCTTGTGTGCCAGTCTTGACTCCTGGGTGTGCCACCTCTCTCCCTTTCATTCAGTGGGCCATAGAAAGCCTATTTTTTTTTTTTTTAATATTATTTGGTTTCTAATTCTCCCTGAAAAAAAAAAAAAAACCTAAAAAAACAGTGGGAGAGTAATATTGCCCTTTCAGCTTGTGTGCCAGTCTTGACTCCTGGGTGTGCCACCTCTCTCCCTCTCATTCAGTGGGCCATAGAAAGCCTTTTTTTTTTTTGGTTTTTTTAATATTATTTGGTTTCTAAAGTCTCCCTGAAAAAAACAAAAAAAACATAAAAAACAGTGGGAGAGTAATATTGCCCTTTCAGCTTGTGCGCCAGTCTTGACTCCTGGTTGTGCCACCTCTCTCTCTCTAATTGTGGGCCATAGAAAGCCTTTTTTTTTTTTTTTTTTAATATTATTTGGTTTCTAAAGTCTCCCTGAGAAAAAAAAATAAATAAATTAGGTGGGAGATTAATATTGACATTAGTGCTTGAGTGACAGTCCTGCGTGTGTGTCATCTCTGTGATTTTGTGCCACAGAAAACAGAGTGTGTAACATTGTGCCTGATTTTCCTTGTGGTCTCACCAACCTGTTAAGGGATATTGAAATCATACTGAAGTTATAGCTCACCGTGTAAGTTGTTTGATAGCAACAAATAAAGTTACTTTGGTTAAGATTTTAAAACAATGAGGAAGTCTGGTGCAAGAGGTCGTCGTGGGCGTTCATTGTCAGCTGGTAATGATGGTAGTGGTAGTGGAGCATCAGGTGGTCGTGGGGATAAAAATATTCCACCTAAGTCTGGAGCTGTGGAGCCAGTTTCGTCGTCAGGCTACACAAGGCCTCGAACGCTCTCTTTTCTGGGAGTAGGAAAACCGCTTTTAAAGGCGGAGCAGCAACAGCAAGTTTTGGCTTACATTGCAGACTCAGCCTCTAGCTCTTTTGCCTCCTCTTCCGAAACTGGTAAATGTAAAAGCAGCGCGTCGCTTGTGGATGTTCACGGTCAGGGACAAGTCGCTTCCTTGTCCTCCTCAGCAAAAACTACAACAAGAGAGAAGGATGCAGCAGGCGACACAACGGGTCACTCCATGGAGCTCTTTACACATACCGTCCCTGGCTTAGAAAGTGAAACATTTAACAGGCCATGCCCATTACAAGTATATTCTGACATGGAGTGCACTGATGCACAGCCACAGCCAGAGTACTATGCTGCTCCTTTGACTCAGACCACCACATTGCCCTCTCAGGGTACAGATCCACAATCAGACCCTGATGAGACTATGTTGCCCCGCCACGAACGCTATACCACCGACCGACACAGTGACACAGACGAAGTTGCACACGAGCTCGAAGAGGAGGTAATAGATGACCCAGTTATTGACCCCGATTGGCAGCCATTGGGGGAACAGGGTGCAGGCGGCAGTAGTTCAGAAGCGGAGGTGGAGGAGGGGCCGCAGCAGGCATCAACATCGCAACAGGTTCCATCTGCCGGGCCCGTATCTGGACCAAAACGCGTGTCAAAGCCAAAACCTGTTGGAGCACAGCGTTGCCATCCGGTTAAAGCTCAGTCTGCAATCCCTGAAAAGGGATCCGAGTCTAGGAAGAGTGCAGTCTGGCATTTTTTTAAACAACATCCAACTGATCAGCGCAAAGTCATCTGTCAAAAATGTTCAACTAGCTTAAGCAGAGGTCAGAATCTGAAAAGTCTAAATACTAGTTGCATGCATAGACACTTAACCACCATGCATTCTCAAGCCTGGACTAACTACCAAACGTCCCTCAAGGTTGTAGCACCCTCGGCCAATGAAGCTAGTCAGCAACGCAACATCCCTTCCGTCACTGTAAGGCCACCATTTTCCGCACCACCGGCAGTATCTGTGCAGGTTTCTTTGCCAGCCAAAAGCAGTCAGGGTCAGGGAATCACCAGTTTTGTAGGAGGAAATATTGCATGTAGGGCACCGGCGGAAACAATACCGTCTCCAACCGTCTCTCAGTCTGCCATGTCCACCGGCACACCCGAAAGTTCCACGATCTACAGCTCTCCAGTCCAGCTCACCCTACATGAGACTCTGGTTAGAAAAAGGAAGTACTTATCCTCGCATCCGCGTACACAGGGTTTTAACGCCCACATAGCTAGACTAATCTCGTTAGAGATGATGCCCTACCGGTTAGTTGAAAGCGAAGCTTTCAAAGCCCTGATGGAGTACGCTGAACCACGATACGAGCTACCCAGTCGACACTTTTTTTCCAGAAAAGCCATCCCAGCCCTGCACCAGCATGTTAAACAGCGCATCGTCCATGCACTCAGGCAATCTGTGAGTACAAAGGTGCACCTGACTACAGATGCATGGACCAGTAGGCATGGCCAGGGACGTTATGTGTCCATCACGGCACACTGGGTGAATGTGGTGGATGCAGGGTCCACAGGCGACATCAATTTAGGGACAGTTGTGCCTAGCCCACGGTCTAGGAAACAGTTGGCTGTAGGCGTTCGCACCCCCTCCTCCTCCTCCTCGTCCTCCTGCAGAAGCTACAGCTCTTCCACAGAACGCAGTCGGCCAACCACTCCATCGGCAGATGACACTGTTGCACACCAGTTGTCCCATTATGGGCCAGCTACTGCCAAGCGTCAGCAGGCTGTATTGGCTATGAAGTGTTTGGGCGACAACAGACACACCGCGGAAGTTCTGTCCGAGTTCTTGCAACAAGAAACGCAGTCGTGGCTGGGCACAGTAGATCTTGAGGCAGGCAAGGTAGTGAGTGATAACGGAAGGAATTTCATGGCTGCCATCTCCCTTTCCCAACTGAAACACATTCCTTGCCTGGCTCACACCTTAAACCTGGTGGTGCAGTGCTTATTGAAAACTTATCCTGGGTTCTCCGACCTGCTCCTCAAAGTGCGTGCACTTTGCTCACATATCCGACGTTCGCCTGTACACGCCAGCCGTATGCAAACCTATCAGCGGTCTTTGAACCTTCCCCAGCATCGCCTAATCATAGACGTTGCAACAAGGTGGAACTCAACACTGCACATGCTTCAGAGACTGTGCGAACAGAGGCGTGCTGTTATTTATTTGTGGGAGGATACACGGGCAGGCAGTAGGATGGCAGACATGGAGTTGTCAGGTGTGCAGTGGTCGAAGATACAAGACATGTGTCAAGTCCTTCAGTGTTTTGAGGAATGCACACGGCTGGTTAGTGCAGACAACGCCGTAATAAGCATGAGCATCCCCCTAATGCGTCTGCTGATGCAAAGTTTGACGCACATAAAGGAGCAGGCGTCTGCACCAGAGGAAGAGGGAAGCCTTGATGACAGTCAGCCATTGTCTGGTCAGGGCAGTGTACAGGACGAGGTAGCGGGCGAAGAGGAGGTGGAGGACGAGGAGGATGATGGGGATGAGTATATTTTTAATGCGGAAACTTTCACGGGGGCACAGGAAATTGGTTGCGTGTCACGGCCGGGTTCTGGTTTTTTGAGGGACACAAGTGACGTAGATTTGCCTGCAACTGCCCCTCAACCAATCACAACCGGAGATTTGACAACTGGAACTTTGGCCCACATGGCGGATTATGCCTTACGTATCCTAAAAAGGGACACACGCATTACGAAAATGATGAACGATGACGATTACTGGTTGGCCTGCCTCCTTGATCCACGCTATAAAGGCAAATTGCAAAATATTATGCCACATGAGAACTTGGAACTAATATTAGCAACCAAACAATCAACTCTTGTTGACCGTTTGCTTCAGGCATTCCCAGCACACAGCGCACGTGATCGTTCTCACACGAGCTCCAGGGGGCAGCAGACTAGGAGTGTTAGGGGTGCACACATCAGAAGTGGCGTTGGACAGAGGGGTTTTCTGACCAGGTTGTGGAGTGATTTTGCTATGACCGCAGACAGGACAGGTACTGCTGCATCAATTGAAAGTGACAGGAGACAACATTTGTCCAGTATGGTTACTAACTATTTTTCATCCCTTATCGATGTTCTCCCTCAACCGTCATTCCCATTTGATTACTGGGCCTCCAAATTAGACACCTGGCCAGAATTGGCAGAATATGCATTGCAGGAGCTTGCTTGCCCGGCAGCAAGTGTCCTATCAGAAAGAGTATTCAGTGCTGCAGGGTCAATATTAACCGAAAAAAGGACTCGTCTGGCTACCCAAAATGTTGACGATCTAACATTCATTAAAATGAACCACAACTGGATTTCAAAATCTTTTGCCCCACCTTGCCCGGCCGACACCTAGCTTTCCTATGAAAAGCTCTTGCCTGTGAATTACTTTTCTAATGTCTAATTTGCTGCTGCAGATTGTACAGCATACGACATGTTTACACCTCCCTAAATGGCCAAACTCCCCACACGGGGCCGTGGTATCGCGACTTGGCGCAAGCACCCGTGAGACTGCTGTTTGTCTGAAGAGGTGGGTGTGCTCGCTTTTGGTTGACGGCATTGCTACTGGGTCCCTCATAGTACAATGTAGTGTCTCTGGCGGTGGTGGTGCGCACCCAACGTCAGACACACCGTTGTAACATGAGTGGCCCTGGGGCGGTCCCGCCGGCCTCAAGAGAGTTCCCCCCTACCCCAGCTCAAACTGGGCTCTACTACGTGCAAAATTATGTCGCACAGCTCCACCAATCTTTAGTCTATTCGCTGACATCATTCAATGTCTGGCACTGACAATACAAATTTGTAGACATCTATGATGCAACTTAAAGTAGTCTGTGTCTGTGTCCTATATTGGCACCATTAAATAGTTACTGCCAAATTACTATGTCAGAAACACAGCAGATGAGCCCACCCCTGTACCTAAGTATGCCATCTTTTTTTTTGTTTTGGTTGTTTTGCGAGACATTAACATCTATTTATATTTTGGGAGTACTGGGACAGACACTCCTTGCACTACTCCTCCACTCAGCACCAAGCTGCCTGCCCGTGTATCCATGTAACCGCTGTAAAACTGCCATGAGCCTATTGTTTGTTATTTTAGGCCTTTGATAGCCTGTCTGCGGTCCCTACTCCTCCACTGACCACCAAGCTGCCTGCCCGTGTATCCATGTAACCGCTGTAAAACTGCCATGAGCCTATTGTTTGTTATTTTAGGCCTTTGAAGCCTTTCTGCGCTCCCTCCTTCCACTAGTCCTCCACTGACCAGACCACTGCTGCCCGTGTACCCCTGGAACCAATTTTAAAGTGCCTACAGCCAGCCCATTTTATTGTGTTAGGCCTTCGAAGCCTGTCTGCGGTCCATACTTCCACTAGTCCTCCACTGACCAGACCACTGCTGCCCGTGTACCCCTGGAACCAATTTTAAAGTGCCTACAGCCAGCCCATTTTATTGTGTTAGGCCTTCGAAGCCTGTCTGCGGTCCATACTTTAAATACTCCTCCACTCACCACCAAGCTGCCTGCCCGTGTATCCATGTAACCGCTGTAAAACTGCCATGAGCCTATTGTTTGTTATGTTAGGCCTTTGATAGCCTGTCTGCGGTCCCTACTTTAAATACTCCTCCACTCACCACCACCAAGCTGCCTGCCCGTGTATCCATGTAACCGCTGTGAAACTGCCATGAGCCTATTGTTTTTTTATGTTAGGCCTTTGATAGCCTGTCTGCGGTCCCTACTTTAAATACTCCTCCACTCACCACCACCAAGCTGCCTGCCCGTGTATCCATGTAACCGCTGTAAAACTGCCATGAGCCTATTGTTTGTTATTTTAGGCCTTTGAAGCCTTTCTGCGCTCCCTCCTTCCACTAGTCCTCCACTGACCAGACCACTGCTGCCCGTGTACCCCTGGAACCAATTTTAAAGTGCCTACAGCCAGCCCATTTTATTGTGTTAGGCCTTCGAAGCCTGTCTGCGGTCCATACTTCCACTAGGCCTCCACTGACCAGACCACTGCTGCCCGTGTACCCCTGGAACCAATTTTAAAGTGCCTACAGCCAGCCCATTTTATTGTGTTAGGCCTTCGAAGCCTGTCTGCGGTCCATACTTCCACTAGGCCTCCACTGACCAGACCACTGCTGCCCGTGTACCCCTGGAACCAATTTTAAAGTGCCTACAGCCAGCCCATTTTATTGTGTTAGGCCTTCGAAGCCTGTCTGCGGTCCCTCCTTCCACTAGGCCTCCACTGACCAGACCACTGCTGCCCGTGTACCCCTGGAACCAATTTTAAAGTGCCTACAGCCAGCCCATTTTATTGTGTTAGGCCTTCGAAGCCTGTCTGCGGTCCATACTTTAAATACTCCTCCACTCACCACCAAGCTGCCTGCCCGTGTATCCATGTAACCGCTGTAAAACTGCCATGAGCCTATTGTTTGTTATGTTAGGCCTTTGATAGCCTGTCTGCGGTCCCTACTTTAAATACTCCTCCACTCACCACCACCAAGCTGCCTGCCCGTGTATCCATGTAACCGCTGTAAAACTGCCATGAGCCTATTGTTTGTTATGTTAGGCCTTTGATAGCCTGTCTGCGGTCCTTACTTTAAATACTCCTCCACTCACCACCTAGCTGCCTGTGTATCCATGTAACCGATGTAAAACTGCCATGACTGCCTACTGTTTGTTATTTTAGGCCTTTGATAGCCTGTCTGCGGCCCCTACTTGCAATACTCCTCCACTGACCACAATGCTGCCTGGAGTGCCTGCCTGTGTATCCATGTAACCGATGTAAAACTGCCATGACTGCCTACTGTTTGTTATTTTAGGCCTTTGATAGCCTGTCTGCGGCCCCTACTTGCAATACTCCTCCACTGAGCACAATGCTGCCTGGAGTGCCTGCCTGTGTATCCATGTAACCGATGTAAAACTGCCATGACTGCCTACTGTTTGTTATTTTAGGCCTTTGATAGCCTGTCTGCAGCCCCTACTTGCAATACTCCTCCACTGACCACACCAATGCTGCCCGTGTACCCCTGGAACCTATTTAAAAGTTCATAGAGCCTAGTTATATATTTTATTTACTATTAATAAGGCCATGATGGACTACGCTGTACCACGCTACAAGCTAACCAGTCGACACTTCTTTTGCGAGAAAAGCCATCCCAACCCTCCACCAGCATGTAGAAGACCGCATTGTCCATGCACTCTGGCAATCTGTGAGTACAAAGGTGCACCTGACAACAGACGCATGGACCTGTAGGCATGGCCACGGAAGATTACGTGTCCATTACGGCGCAATGGGTTAATGTGGTGGATGCATGGTCCACAGGGGACAGCCTACTAAGTCTGTCTGCAGTCCCTAATTCAAATTGTCCTCCACTGTCTAAATCGGAACTTCCACCTTCTGGCTTTCGGCCTATAGTATCAGAAATTAAACTGCATTTGGCCTTCAACTTTGGTTAGGGCCTACTAACGGCTTCTGCCCCTCCCTGGTGTTGTCCTCAACTAAATAAAGCTGAGCTTCAACCTTCCGGCTCTCATTATGTGGTTTTAAAAAAAAAAATGGTGGTTAGGGCCTACTAACGGCTTCTGCCCCTCCCTGGTGTTGTCCTCAACTAAATAAAGCTGAGCTTCAACCTTCCGGCTCTCATTAAGTGGTTTTTAAAAAAAAATGGTGGTTAGGGCCTACTAACGGCTTCTGCCCCTCCCTGGTGTTGTCCTCAACTAAATAAAGCTGAGCTTCAACCTTCCGGCTCTCATTAAGTGGTTTTAAAAAAAAAAAAAATGGTGGTTAGGGCCTACTAACGGCTTCTGCCCCTCCCTGGTGTTGTCCTCAACTAAATAAAGCTGAGCTTCAACCTTCCGGCTCTCATTATGTGGTTTAAAAAAAAAAAATGGTGGTTAGGGCCTACTAACGGCTTCTGCCCCTCCCTGGTGTTGTCCTCAACTAAATAAAGCTGAGCTTCAACCTTCCGGCTCTCATTAAGTGGTTTTAAAAAAAAAATGGTGGTTAGGGCCTACTAACGGCTTCTGCCCCTCCCTGGTGTTGTCCTCAACTAAATAAAGCTGAGCTTCAACCTTCCGGCTCTCATTAAGTGGTTTTAAAAAAAAAAAAAATGGTGGTTAGGGCCTACTAACGGCTTCTGCCCCTCCCTGGTGTTGTCCTCAACTAAATAAAGCTGAGCTTCAACCTTCCGGCTCTCATTAAGTGGTTTTAAAAAAAAAATGGTGGTTAGGGCCTACTAACGGCTTCTGCCCCTCCCTGGTGTTGTCCTCAACTAAATAAAGCTGAGCTTCAACCTTCCGGCTCTCATTAAGTGGTTTTAAAAAAAAAAAAAATGGTGGTTAGGGCCTACTAACGGCTTCTGCCCCTCCCTGGTGTTGCCCTCAACTAAATAAAGCTGAGCTTCAACCTTCTGCTCCAAATTACCATTTTAAAAAATGCAATAGGCTTTTCCGGCCTACTAAAGGTGTCTGCCCCTCCCTGGTGTTGTCCTCAACTGAACAAAGCTGAGCTTCCACATTCTGGCTTTCGCCCTATACTATCAGATATTAAACTGCATTTGGCCTACTAGTGTGGTTAGGCCCTTGAAACAGTGTCTGCTGCTCTTGGGTTTGCTACTCCACTGAACAAAGCAATGCCGCCTGTTTAGTCCTGTTACCAATTTTGAACTGCATGTAGCCTACTTTATTCTTTGGCCCTATATCTGTTTCCTCCTCATCCTGCCCATTGCCCAGCCACTGCTAAATGAGTCTGCTGGTACATTGACCTAGACCACTACATTCCCCTTGTACTCTACACAGCCAGAATCTGTCCCTGCTGAAAGTAAGGTTCCCCTTCCCGCATGTTATACCACCTTACACAGGGACAAAGAGGAAGGTGCAGATGAAAGTGCAGGTTCCTTCATCAGGTGGGGGGGCATACTCGTTGGCGACGTCACTGGCACAGGGCCCCTCAGAGTACGCAAAAGTGTCGCTGCTGGTGGGAGGCGCCCCCGCCATGCAAACACACCGCCGTACTTTGAGGGGCCCTGTGCCAGTGGCAATGCGAACGAGTGGGCCCCCCCTGCTTGCTCAGGATCACAGCACTTGCAACTTTTAAATACTTACCTTTCCCTGCAACACCGCCGTGACGTAGTCCGCATTTCCTGGGCCCACGAAAAACTTGAGCCAGCCCTACTCCCCCCACAACTTTCCCCCAATTCCCTATGCCCAACTATTATTATACAGTTAATTAAGATTGGCAAGCTTCAGAAACAAGAATGGATGTTTTTGGCATTAAAATGGGCACTGTAGGTGTTTTCCTGGCCTCCACTCACTGCCGACTATGCTTCCCCATTGACTTGCATTGGGTTTCGTGTTTCGGTCGATCCCCGATTTTTAGCGATAATCGGCCGACTGCACTCGACTCGACTCTGGACAAAATCGGGTTTCCCAAAACCCTACTCGATCTTAAAAAAATGAAAGTCGCTCAACCCTAGTTTTGATATGTTCTTCATGTTCCTGTAGAGAGTCAGAAAAGATTAGATATCGTCCAAATAGATCACCACAAACTGGTCCAACAAATCTCTGAAAATGTCATTAGCAAGGTGTTGAAACGTTGCAGGGGCGTTACAAAGCCCGAAGGGCATCACAAGATATTCAAAGTGTCCATACCGGCATATGAATGCTGTCTTCCACTCATCCCCTGGACGAATACGCACCAAATTATAAGCCCCACGAAGATCCAGTTTAGAGAACACCTTAGCATGGCGGACTCTTTCCAGTAATTCGGGAATCAGAGGCAAAGGGTATCAATTTTGTATGGTTACCTTATTAAGTTCCTGATAGTCAACACAGGGTCTCAGGGTCCCATCTTTCTTTTTTATAAAAAATATAGGTGCCCCTGCTGGTGAGGAAGAAGGACGTATGAAGCCTTTGGCCAGATTTTCATCAATATACTCCTTTAAGGCTTGAAGCTCAGGTGCCGCCAAAGGGTATACATTACCAAAAGTAATAGCTGCCCCAGGAAGAAGCTCAATGGGACAGTCATAATGCCTGTGTGGAGGAAGCTGATCTGCATTCTTCTTGTCACAGATGTCAGAGAAATCTTTATATGCTAAAGGTAAAGTAAATACCTGTACATGTGGTTCCGTAGCCGTGGACTCAGGGACAGCTTCTGTTAACGCTGAGTTGCTCCTTGTTGGGAAGATAATCTCCTTGGTCTCCCAGTTGATAATTGGGTTCTGAGAATGCAACCAAGAAATGCCTAAAATCACAGGAAAATGAGGAGAAGATATTAGCAAGAAATAAAGTTGCTCCTGATGATTAGGCTCCAACAAAATTTCAAGGGGTACAGTCTCCTGATCCACAGGCCCAGAGATTAAAGGTGACCCATCCACTGTTTCCATGGTAATTGGAGAGGTTCTTTGCTGAATTTCAATACCATGTTCCTTGGCAAATGCGATATCCATGAAATTGCCACCTGCACCAGAGTCAATCATAGCTGCACTGGAAGTCCACTGTCCTGAACACAGGATCTTAATAGGGAGAGAACAGTGAGAGTCCTTCTCCTTCAGCTCCTTGGGGGGTGAAGTCATAGAAAGTGAATGGAATACAGCGTTTAAAGGCAGGCTGCATTCAGAGATGTCAGATTCATCATCACAGTTGTCATATTCTCCTACCGCTGCTAGCACCTTGTTAGGCCGCTTGGGACAGTTGATTAAAAAGTGGTCAGACTGACCGCAGTAGAAACATAGACTTTCATGAAGGCGATGCTCCCGGCGCTCATTAATCTCGCGCCTCTGAACGGAAGCAATTTGCATGGGCACCTCCTCCACCTCCCAAGAGGTTTTACCTGCAGGCTCTTTGGAAGGAAGGGAAAAGTTAGAAACACGGTTATATGCAGCAAATTTCTCTTGCCTACGCTCAGTAAGGCGAATGTCTATGCGCACACAATACTGTATAAATGTCTCTAGCTCTTGTGGTGACTCAGAGCGGGCTAGTTCATCTTTTACAATACGAGACAGACCCCTTTTAAAAATAGGCAATTGTGCATAACTGTCCCAATTGGTATCTACCGCTAATCAACTGAATTCAGTGGCATACTCAATAACAGAACGTTTAGCCTGGCGTAAAGACAATAAAGCAGATTCAGCGGTTGCACGGCGATTAGGATCATCAAACATTAATGCCATAGCGGCCAAGAAATCATCCAAGTTATTTAACCGTGGGTCACGAGGCTCAATCATCGGATTCGCTCAGGCGAGCGCTCGTGAGGTCAGCAGCATTATTACACACAATACTTTGGATCTATCAGTAGGAAAACGGTCAGCATGTACATCAAAATATAGCATACATTGATTCACAAAGCCACGAAATTTGTCGCGATCACCATTAAATCTGAATGGGGGAAACTTAGGTGGGCTAGCTGGTAGCTGGTGGCCCAGAGGGTAAAGTCGCTTGTGCAGCTATTTGCGTGCTTATGTCCTGAAAAGCCCATCCATACTGGGACTCTATGCCAGCAAGTTTGCTTTCCTGGGCTGCCATGCGGGTGCTTAAGTCCTGCAAAGTTTGTCCAAACACTTGTTGATTGTGTTCAAAGCTTCCAAACTTCTTTTGCAGACCTTCCACATCTTCCTGCAGTGATCTAATTATGGAAAACACCTGCTCTCATCTGCTTTCTGCAGTCATTGTTCCAGCAGTCTCCTCTTTCCTGGCTAGAGTATCCTGTAATAATTATAGGGGATAACTCAGGAGACGCTTTGCGTGGAACAAGACAACTACAGGACACAGTTTTATAAGTGGTAAAGTCTATATTATCACACGGTGATTCAAACAGGTGCAGAGAGAAACTCAAATCCACAACACTTAGTGTAAATATTAAACACAGCTTAAACAGTCTATAGGGAACTTCAGAGGAAAATGCAAACACGCAGAAAGTCTATGCAGCACAGTTATTCTTGAGGATACTTGACACGAATAAGTCCTTGTCTTAGTCCAAACATAGATAGATATGCTTATAAGGCAGTTCAAGCAATGTCTTATCTCAACCAGGAAGGCCTGGGTGACAATCTCAGGTTTAAGCAGAGCAGCAACAGCTTACATGTCCAGCAAATGCAAATGGGAGTAAACACGAGCAGCAGATGAAGGAGGATTACTGGAAACTGGTGTATGCAGCAGGAACTCAGAGCAGAGTAGCAGGATCACCACACAGGTTCACAGGAGCAGGTATATAGCCAGAGAGTCGATCAAGTCAGGAGCTGGATGCAAGGCAGAATACTCTAGCACAGATTGAAGGCTGGGGTGGAGTTTTATAGCAGGAAGACACAGTGCACATGAGACCAAAGATGCCATCTTGGAAAAGGGCAGTAATGCACAAAAGGTAAAAAAAAGTTCAGAGTCCTGACACAGGCATCATGAGGAGTCATCTAGGCAAGGGACAGCTCTGAGATAAGGGGACGGGGTGTTGGTCCAGAACAAGTAGCCCTGAAGAAAGCTGGAAGCTGATGGGAGCAGACCCCCGCATCGAGTCACATGACGAGTCGGTTCTGTTGGGCCGGTATATGAAGTCCAGCCTGAACCGATGGAAGGAGCACCCACCTGGGTAGTTCACCATAGCATGTTGAGGCCCTGCCTGTCCAAAGGATGAAGAAGAACCGCCAAAAACTACCAAGGTACCCATTTCTTGACTTTGATGAAGAAGAAATGCCAGTCTCGCCCATAGATCTCATCGATTTGCTGCCTTTCACTCCCAGGGAAGGTAACGCTTAAGCACCAATGTTTGAAGCCACCAGAGCGACAGGCTCATCAGATCAGAGTAGCTCCTCAACCCCATCAGTCGACTTGGATTATGCTGATCAGAGCGAAAGACAGCTGGAATGCCTCCCACTCATTATGCAAATGCATGTAGAAAAGCCGCGGAGACACCATCACATGTTTCTCAATGCAAGCAATAAATAGCCAGGTCTTTCACTGGAAAGGAACAACCACGGGAAGGGCAGCATCCAATAAAGGAAAACCACCTATGCCAAAACATGGTATCCATCCACAGACAGCTGTTTTGTGGTATTTGCCCCTCATCAGTGTGGAGTAGGAAACTGGCTTTTAGGAGCAGTGCCTGGTAAAAAGACAATAAACATAAGGGTGAATGACCTCAGGGAGATCAAAACATCCAACACCGCGGAGACACCATCACGTGTTTCTCAACGCAGTGATCCAGAACACTGCCCCCATCCCTAATGGGAAATATGCAAATGCATGTAGAAAAGCCGCGGAGACACCATCACGTGTTTCTCAATGCAAGCAATGAATCCACTGTGGATGGATACCATGTTTTGGCATAGGTGGTTTTCCTTTATTGGATGCTGCCCTTCCCGTGGTTGTTCCTTCCCGGTGATAGACCTGGCTATTCATTGCTTGCGGTGAGAAACACGTGATGGTGTCTCCGCGGTGTTGGATATTTTGATCTCCCCAAGGTCTTTCCCCCCTATGTTTATAATTCCACTCATTATGAGCAAGATCAATTCATCTGGCAATAGATCATCTGAGAAGTGAAGGAATATGACTACCTGGTGAAGGAGTTCTAGCTCGTGGAATGCCGAGTTAAAG
Organism: Ranitomeya variabilis; assembly: GCF_051348905.1. Lineage (NCBI taxonomy): Eukaryota > Metazoa > Chordata > Amphibia > Anura > Dendrobatidae > Ranitomeya > Ranitomeya variabilis. The sequence continues at coordinate 82,687,741 of NC_135238.1, forward strand.
GAGAATGGGGGTGTAGGAGAGAAGACTGGGCTGTGGGTGTTGACAGAGCACCGGGTCTGGAACTGCTGTGGCCGAACCTACTGTTGCAGGTGGAAAGAGATTGGAGACAGGGCAAACCTTGAACCCGGGCAACGGGGGCATCGCGAGCCAGGAAGGTATAAAAGGATTTGCGAGGGAAAAGAGAAGGGCTTCCCACCAGAGAGAGGAGTCAGAGAGTACCAGCGTTGAGCTGCGGGGAAGGATAGGCTGCATAGTTGTGATCATGGCCGAGCACAGTGCTGCAGCATAGTGGACTAGGGGCTCAGTGGGTAATACCGGTGACTAGGGTTGAGCGAAACGGGTCGATCATTTTCAAAAGTCGCCGACTTTTGGCTAAGTCGGCGTCTCATGAAACCCGATCCGACCCCTGTGCTTGTCGGCCATGTGGTACGCGACTTTCGCGCCAAAGTCGCGTTTCAATGACGCGAAAAGCGCCATTTCTCAGCCAATGAAGGTGAACGCAGAGTGTGGGCAGCGTGATGACATAGATCCTGGTCCCCACCATCTTAGAGAAGGGCATTGCAGTGATTGGCTTGCTGTCTGCGGCGTCACAGGGGCTATAAAGGGGCGTTCCCGCCGACCGCCATCTTACTGCTGCTGATCTGAGCTTAGGGAGAGGTTGCTGCCGCTTCGTCAGAAGCAGGGAGAGCGTTAGGCAGGGTCCACTAACCACCAAACCGCTTGTGCTGTAGCGATTTCCACTGTCCAACACCACCTTCGGTGTGCAGGAACAGTGGAAGCTATTTTTTTTTTTTTTCCTCAGCGCTGTAGCTCATTGGGCTGCCCTAGAAGGCTCCGTGATAGCTGTATTGCTGTGTGTACGCCACTGTGGAAACCAACTGCTTTTTTCAAAGCACATATCCTCTTGTTCCTTTCTGCACAGCTATCTTTTTTGTTTGTCCACACTTTTTATTAAATTTGTGCATCAGTCCACTCCTATTGCTGCCTGCCATACCTGGCTTAGATTACTGCAGGGAGATAGTAATTGTAGGACAGTCCCTGTTTTTTTTTTTTTTTTTTTGTGGGAGATTAAGATTGGCATTTCTGCTACAGTGCCATCCCTGTGTGTGCCATCTCTCACTGAGTGGGCCATAGAAAGCCTATTTATTTTTTCCGTGATTTGTGTTCTAAATTCTACCTCAACACAAAAACACTACATCAATCAGTGGTAGAAAAATATTGGCCTCAGTCAGGGCTTGTGTGCCACTGCTGTGTGTGCTATCTCTTATTCAGTGGGCTATAGAAAGCCTATTTATTTATTTATTTTTTTTCTTATTATTTGGTTTCTAAAGTCTCCCTGAAAAAATAAAAAATAAATAAAAAAACAGTGGGAGAGTAATATTGCCCTTTCAGCTTGTGTGCCAGTCTTGACTCCTGGGTGTGCCACCTCTCTCTCTAATTGTGGGCCATAGAAAGCCTTTTTTTTTTTTTTTTTTAATATTATTGGGTTTCTAAAGTCTCCCTTAAAAAACAAAAAATACATAAAAAAACAGTGGGAGAGTAATATTGCCCTTTCAGCTTGTGTGCCAGTCTTGACTCCTGGGTGTGCCACCTCTCTCTCTAATTGTGGGCCATAGAAAGCCTTTTTTTTTTTTTTTTTTTAAATATTATTGGGTTTCTAAAGTCTCCCTTAAAAAACAAAAAATACATAAAAAAACAGTGGGAGAGTAATATTGCCCTTTCAGCTTGTGTGCCAGTCTTGACTCCTGGGTGTGCCACCTCTCTCTCTCATTCAGTGGGCCATAGAAAGGCTATTTATTTTTTTGGTTTTTTTAATATTATTTGGTTTCTAAAGTCTCCCTGAAAATAAAAAAAAAAAAACTTAAAAAAACAGTGGGAGAGTAATATTGCCCTTTCAGCTTGTGCGCCAGTCTTGACTCCTGGGTGTGCCACCTCTCTCTCTCTAATTGTGGGCCATAGAAAGCCTTTTTTTTTTTGTTTTTTTTTTAATATTATTTGGTTTCTAAAGTCTCCCTTAAAAAACAAAAAATACACAAAAAAACAGTGGGAGAGTAATATTGCCCTTTCAGCTTGTGTGCCAGTCTTGACTCCTGGGTGTGCCACCTCTCTCTCTCATTCAGTGGGCCATAGAAAGGCTATTTATTTTTTTTGGTTTTTTTAATATTATTTGGTTTCTAAAGTCTCCCTTAAAAAACAAAAAATACATAAAAAAACAGTGGGAGAGTAATATTGCCCTTTCAGCTTGTGTGCCAGTCTTGACTCCTGGGTGTGCCACCTCTCTCTCTCATTCAGTGGGCCATAGAAAGGCTATTTATTTTTTTGTTTTTTTTAATATTATTTGGTTTCTAAAGTCTCCCTGAAAAAAAAAAAAACATAAAAAAACAGTGGGAGAGTAATATTGCCCTTTCAGCTTGTGTGCCAGTCTTGACTCCTGGGTGTGCCACCTCTCTCTCTCATTCAGTGGGCCATAGAAAGGCTATTTATTTTTTTGGTTTTTTTAATATTATTTGGTTTCTAAAGTCTCCCTGAAAAAAAAAAAAAAACATAAAAAAACAGTGGGAGAGTAATATTGCCCTTTCAGCTTGTGTGCCAGTCTTGACTCCTGGGTGTGCCACCTCTCTCCCTCTCATTCAGTGGGCCATAGAAAGCCTATTTATTTTTTAAAAAAAATATTATTGGGTTTCTAAAGTCTCCCTTAAAAAACAAAAAATACATCAAAAAACAGTGGGAGAGTAATATTGCCCTTTCAGCTTGTGTGCCAGTCTTGACTCCTGGGTGTGCCACCTCTCTCTCATTCAGTGGGCCATAGAAAGCATTCATTTTTTTTTTCCTTGATTTGTGTTCTAAAATCTACCTCAACACAAAAACACTACATCAATCAGTGGGAGAAAAATATTGGCCTCAGTCAGGGCTTGTGTGCCACTGCTGTGTGTGCTATCTCTCATTCAGTGGGCTATAGAAAGCCTATTTATTTATTTATTTTTTTTCTTATTATTTGGTTTCTAAAGTCTCCCTGAAAAAAAAAAAATACCTAAAAAAACAGTGGGAGAGTAATATTGCCCTTTCAGCTTGTGTGCCAGTCTTGACTCCTGGGTGTGCCACCTCTCTCTCATTCAGTGGGCCATAGAAAGGCTATTTATTTTTTTGGTTTTTTTAATATTATTTGGTTTCTAAAGTCTCCCTGAAAATAAAAGAAAAAAAACTTAAAAAAACAGTGGGAGAGTAATATTGCCCTTTCAGCTTGTGCGCCAGTCTTGACTCCTGGGTGTGCCACCTCTCTCTCTCTAATTGTGGGCCATAGAAAGCCTTTTTTTTTTTGTTTTTTTTTTAATATTATTTGGTTTCTAAAGTCTCCCTGAGAAAAATAAATAAATAAATTAGGTGGGAGATTAATATTGACATTAGTGCTTGAGTGACAGTCCTGCGTGTGTGTCATCTCTGTGATTTTGTGCCACAGAAAACAGAGTGTGTAACATTGTGCCTGATTTTCCTTGTGGTCTCACCAACCTGTTAAGGGATATTGAAATCATACTGAAGTTATAGCTCACCGTGTAAGTTGTTTGACAGCAACAAATAAAGTTACTTTGGTTAAGATTTTAAAACAATGAGGAAGTCTGGTGCAAGAGGTCGTCGTGGGCGTTCATTGTCAGCTGGTAATGATGGTAGTGGTAGTGGACCATCAGGTGGTCGTGGGGATAAAAATATTCCACCTAAGTCTGGAGCTGTGGAGCCAGTTTCGTCGTCAGGCTACACAAGGCCTCGAACGCTCTCTTTTCTGGGAGTAGGAAAACCGCTTTTAAAGGCGGAGCAGCAACAGCAAGTTTTGGCTTACATTGCAGACTCAGCCTCTAGCTCTTTTGCCTCCTCTTCCAAAACTGGTAAATGTAAAAGCAGCGCGTCGCTTGTGGATGTTCACGGTCAGGGACAAGTCGCTTCCTTGTCCTCCTCAGCAAAAACTACAACAAGAGAGAAGGATGCAGCAGGCGACACAACGGGTCACTCCATGGAGCTCTTTACACATACCGTCCCTGGCTTAGAAAGTGAAACATTTAACAGGCCATGCCCATTACAAGTAGATTCTGACATGGAGTGCACTGATGCACAGCCACAGCCAGAGTACTATGCTGCTCCTTTGACTCAGACCACCACATTGCCCTCTCAGGGTACAGATCCACAATCAGACCCTGATGAGACTATGTTGCCCCGCCACGAACGCTATACCACCGACCGACACAGTGACACAGACGAAGTTGCACACGAGCTCGAAGAGGAGGTAATAGATGACCCAGTTATTGACCCCGATTGGCAGCCATTGGGAGAACAGGGTGCAGGCGGCAGTAGTTCAGAAGTGGAGGTGGAGGAGGGGCCGCAGCAGGCATCAACATCGCAAAAGGTTCCATCTGCCGGGCCCGTATCTGGCCCAAAACGCGTGTCAAAGCCAAAACCTGTTGGAGGACAGCGTGGCCATCCGGTTAAAGCTCAGTCTGCAATCCCTGAAAAGGGATCCGAGTCTAGGAAGAGTGCAGTCTGGCATTTTTTTAAACAACATCCAACTGATCAGCGCAAAGTCATCTGTCAAAAATGTTCAACTAGCTTAAGCAGAGGTCAGAATCTGAAAAGTCTAAATACTAGTTGCATGCATAGACACTTAACCACCATGCATTTTCAAGCCTGGACTAACTACCAAACGTCCCTTAAGGTTGTAGCACCCTCGGCCAATGAAGCTAGTCAGCAACGCAACATCCCTTCCGTCACTGTAAGGCCACCATTTTCCGCACCACCGGCAGTATCTGTGCAGGTTTCTTTGCCAGCCAAAAGCAGTCAGGGTCAGGGAACCACCAGTTTTGTAGGAGGAAATATTGCATCTAGGGCACCGGCGGAAACAATACCGTCTCCAACCGTCTCTCAGTCTGCCATGTACACCGGCACACCCGAAAGTTCCACGATCTCCAGCTCTCCAGTCCAGCTCACCCTACATGACACTCTGGTTAGAAAAAGGAAGTACTTATCCTCGCATCCGCGTACACAGGGTTTTAACGCCCACATAGCTAGACTAATCTCGTTAGAGATGATGCCCTACCGGTTAGTTGAAAGCGAAGCTTTCAAAGCCCTGATGGAGTACGCTGAACCACGATACGAGCTACCCAGTCGACACTTTTTTTCCAGAAAAGCCATCCCAGCCCTGCACCAGCATGTTAAACAGCGCATCGTCCATGCACTCAGGCAATCTGTGAGTACAAAGGTGCACCTGACTACAGATGCATGGACCAGTAGGCATGGCCAGGGACGTTATGTGTCCATCACGGCACACTGGGTGAATGTGGTGGATGCAGGGTCCACAGGCGACATCAATTTAGGGACAGTTGTGCCTAGCCCACGGTCTAGGAAACAGTTGGCTGTAGGCGTTCGCACCCCCTCCTCCTCCTCCTCCTCGTCCTCCTGCAGAAGCTACAGCTCTTCCACAGAACGCAGTCTGCCAACCACTCCATCGGCAGATGACACTGTTGCACACCAGTTGTCCCATTATGGGCCAGCTACTGCCAAGCGTCAGCAGGCTGTATTGGCTATGAAGTGTTTGGGCGACAACAGACACACCGCGGAAGTTCTGTCCGAGTTCTTGCAACAAGAAACGCAGTCGTGGCTGGGCACAGTAGATCTTGAGGCAGGCAAGGTAGTGAGTGATAACGGAAGGAATTTCATGGCTGCCATCTCCCTTTCCCAACTGAAACACATTCCTTGCCTGGCTCACACCTTAAACCTGGTGGTGCAGTGCTTATTGAAAACTTATCCTGGGTTCTCCGACCTGCTCCTCAAAGTGCGTGCACTTTGCTCACATATCCGACGTTCGCCTGTACACGCCAGCTGTATGCAGACCTATCAGCGGTCTTTGAACCTTCCCCAGCATCGCCTAATCATAGACGTTGCAACAAGGTGGAACTCAACACTGCACATGCTTCAGAGACTGTGCGGACAGAGGCGTGCTGTTATTTATTTGTGGGAGGATACACGGGCAGGCAGTAGGATGGCAGACATGGAGTTGTCAGGTGTGCAGTGGTCTAAGATACAAGACATGTGTCAAGTCCTTCAGTGTTTTGAGGAATGCACACGGCTGGTTAGTGCAGACAACGCCGTAATAAGCATGAGCATCCCCCTAATGCGTCTGCTGATGCAAAGTTTGACGCACATAAAGGAGCAGGCGTCTGCACCAGAGGAAGAGGAAAGCCTTGATGACAGTCAGCCATTGTCTGGTCAGGGCAGTGTACAGGACGAGGTAGCGGGCGAAGAGGAGGTGGAGGACGAGGAGGATGATGGGGATGAGTATATTTTTAATGCCGAACCTTTCCCGGGGGCACAGGAAATTGGTTGCGTGTCACGGCCGGGTTCTGGTTTTTTGAGGGACACAAGTGACGTAGATTTGCCTGCAACTGCCCCTCAACCAATCACAACCGGAGATTTGACAACTGGAACTTTGGCCCACATGGCGGATTATGCCTTACGTATCCTAAAAAGGGACACACGCATTACGAAAATGATGAACGATGACGATTACTGGTTGGCCTGCCTCCTTGATCCACGCTATAAAGGCAAATTGCAAAATATTATGCCACATGAGAACTTGGAACTAATATTAGCAACCAAACAATCAACTCTTGTTGACCGTTTGCTTCAGGCATTCCCAGCACACAGCGCACGTGATCGTTCTCACACGAGCTCCAGGGGGCAGCAGACTAGGAGTGTTAGGGGTGCACACATCAGAAGTGGCGTTGGACAGAGGGGTTTTCTGACCAGGTTGTGGAGTGATTTTGCTATGACCGCAGACAGGACAGGTACTGCTGCATCAATTGAAAGTGACAGGAGACAACATTTGTCCAGTATGGTTACTAACTATTTTTCATCCCTTATCGATGTTCTCCCTCAACCGTCATTCCCATTTGATTACTGGGCCTCCAAATTAGACACCTGGCCAGAATTGGCAGAATATGCATTGCAGGAGCTTGCTTGCCCGGCAGCAAGTGTCCTATCAGAAAGAGTATTCAGTGCTGCAGGTTCAATATTAACCGAAAAAAGGACTCGTCTGGCTACCCAAAATGTTGACGATCTAACATTCATTAAAATGAACCACAACTGGATTTCGAAATCTTTTGCCCCACCTTGCCCGGCCGACACCTAGCTTTCCTATGAAAAGCTCTTGCCTGTGAATTACTTTTCTAATGTCTAATTTGCTGCAGCTGATTGTACAGCATACGACATGTTTACACCTCCCTAAATGGCAAAACTCCCCACACGGGGCCGTGGTATCGCGACTTGGCGCAAGCAACCGTGAGACTGCTGTTTGTCTGAAGAGGTGGGTGTGCTCGCTTTTGGTTGACGGCATTGCTACTGGGTCCCTCATAGTACAATGTAGTGTCTCTGGCGGTGGTGGTGCGCACCCAACGTCAGACACACCGTTGTAACATGAGGGGCCCTGGGGCGGTCCCGCCGGCCTCAAGAGAGTTCCCCCCTACCCCAGCTCAAAATGTGCTCTACCACGTGCAAAATTATGTCGCACAGCTCCACCAATCTTTAGTCTATTCGCTGACATCATTCAATGTCTGGCACTGACAATACAAATTTGTAGACATCTATGATGCAACTTAAAGTAGCCTGTGTCTGTGTCCTATATTGGCACCATTAAATAGTTACTGCCAAATTACTATGTCAGAAACTCAGTAGATGAGCCCACCCCTGTACCTAAGTATGCCACCTTTTTTTTTGTTTTGGTTGTTTTGCGAGACATTAACATCTATTTATATTTTGGGAGTACTGGGACAGACACTCCTTGCACTACTCCTCCACTCACCACCAAGCTGCCCGTGTATCCATGTAACCGCTGTAAAACTGCCATGAGCCTATTGTTTGTTATTTTAGGCCTTTGATAGCCTGTCTGCGGTCCCTACTTTAAATACTCCTCCACTCATCACCAGCTGCCTGCCCGTGTATCCATGTAACCGCTGTAAAACTGCCATGAGCCTATTGTTTGTTATTTTAGGCCTTTGATAGCCTGTCTGCGGTCCCTACTTTAAATACTCCTCCACTCACCACCAAGCTGCCTGCCCGTGTATCCATGTAACCTGTCATGTTCTCAATGGCAAGAGAACATAGCATCAGCATATATAGGAACTAGCTCTTGGAAGATGGGAACTGAGCTGACCATGAACTAAACCTAACGCACAACTAGCAGTGGCCGGGTAGCATGCCTACGTTGATTCTAGATGCCCAGCACCAGCCGGAGGACTAAATAATGCTAGCAGAGGAAAATATTAGTCCTAGCTCACCTCTAGAGAAATACCCCGAAAGGAGACAGAGGCCCCCCACATGTATTGGCGGTGAATTAAGATGAAATAACAAACGTAGTATGAAAATAGGTTTAGCAAATTTGAGGTCCACTTACTACATAGCAGAAGACAGAAAGGACACTTTCATGGTCAGCTGAAAACCCTATCAAAACACCATCCAGAAATTACTTTAAAACTCTGGCATTAACTCATAACACCAGAGTGGCAATTCCTGTTCACAAGAGCTTTCCAGACACAGTAACGAAACTACAGCTGTGAACTGGAACAAAAATGCAAAAACAAACATGGACAAGAGTCCAACTTATCTAGTAGTTGTCTAGGAGCAGGAACAAGCACAGAGAGGCTTCTGATAACATTGATGACCGGCAAGCAACTAACAGAGCAGCAAGGTTATATAGCGACTCCCACATCTTGATGGGAACAGGTGAACAGAGAAGATGAAAACACCAGTTCAATTCCACCAGTAGCCACCGGGGGAGCCCAGAATCCAAATTCACAACAGTACCCCCCCCTCAAGGAGGGGGCACCGAACCCTCACCAGAACCACCAGGGCGATCAGGATGGGCCCTATGAAAGGCACGAACCAGATCAGAGGCATGAACATCAGATGCATTCACCCAAGAATTATCCTCCTGGCCGTATCCCTTCCACTTGACCAGATACTGGAGTCTCCGTCTGGAAACACGAGAGTCCAAGATTTTCTCCACAACGTACTCCAACTCACCCTCAACCAACACCGGAGCAGGAGGCTCAACGGAAGGCACAACCGGTACCTCATACCTGCGCAATAATGACCGATGAAAAACGTTATGAATAGAAAAGGATGCAGGGAGGTCCAAACGGAAGGAAACAGGGTTAAGAATCTCCAATATCTTATACGGGCCGATGAACCGAGGCTTAAACTTAGGAGAAGAGACCCTCATAGGGACAAAACGAGAAGACAACCACACCAAATCCCCAACACAAAGCCGAGGACCAACACGACGGTGGCGGTTGGCAAAAAGCTGAGTCCTCTCCTGGGACAACCTCAAATTGTCCACCACCTGCCCCCAGATCCGATGCAATCTCTCCACCACAGCATCCACTCCAGGACAATCCGAAGATTCCACCTGACCAGAGGAAAATCGAGGATGAAACCCCGAATTACAGAAAAACGGGGACACCAAAGTGGCAGAGCTGGCCCGATTATTGAGAGCGAACTCTGCCAATGGCAAAAAAGCAACCCAATCATCCTGGTCAGCAGACACAAAACACCTCAGATATGTCTCCAGGGTCTGATTAGTCCGCTCGGTCTGGCCATTCGTCTGAGGATGGAAAGCGGACGAAAAAGATAAATCTATGCCCATCCTAGCACAGAATGCCCGCCAAAATCTAGACACGAATTGGGTCCCTCTGTCAGAAATGATATTCTCAGGAATACCATGCAAACGAACAACATTTTGAAAAAACAGAGGAACCAACTCGGAAGAAGAAGGCAACTTGGGCAGAGGAACCAAATGGACCATCTTAGAGAAACGGTCACACACCACCCAGATGACAGACATCTTCTGAGAAACAGGCAGATCTGAAATAAAATCCATCGAGATGTGCGTCCAAGGCCTCATAGGAATAGGCAAGGGCAACAACAATCCACTAGCCCGAGAGCAACAAGGCTTGGCCCGAGCACAAACGTCACAAGACTGCACAAAGCCTCGCACATCTCGTGACAGGGAAGGCCACCAGAAGGACCTTGCCACCAAATCCCTGGTACCAAAAATGCCAGGATGACCTGCCAACGCAGAAGAATGAACCTCAGAGATGACTCTACTGGTCCAATCATCAGGAACAAACAGTTTATCAGGTGGGCAACGATCCGGTCTATCCGCCTGAAACTCCTGCAAGGCCCGCCGCAGGTCTGGAGAAACGGCTGACAATACCACTCCATCCTTAAGGATACCTGTGGGCTCAGAGTTACCAGGCGAGTCAGGCTCAAAACTCCTAGAAAGGGCATCCGCCTTAACATTCTTAGAACCCGGTAGGTATGACACCACAAAATTAAACCGAGAGAAAAATAATGACCAGCGCGCCTGTCTAGGATTCAGGCGCCTGGCGGTCTCAAGATAAATCAAGTTTTTGTGGTCAGTCAATACCACCACCTGATGTCTGGCCCCCTCAAGCCAATGGCGCCACTCCTCAAAAGCCCACTTCATGGCCAAAAGCTCCCGATTCCCAACATCATAATTCCGCTCAGCGGGCGAAAATTTACGGGAAAAGAAGGCACAAGGCCTCATCACGGAGCAGTCAGAACTTTTCTGCGACAACACTGCCCCAGCTCCGATCTCAGAAGCGTCGACCTCAACCTGAAAAGGTAGAGCAACATCAGGCTGACGCAACACAGGGGCAGAGGAAAAACGGCGCTTAAGCTCCCGAAAGGCCTCCACAGCGTCAGGGGACCAATCAGCAACATCAGCACCCTTCTTAGTCAAATCGGTCAATGGCTTAGCAATATCCGAAAAACCAGCAATAAATCGACGATAAAAGTTAGCAAAGCCCAAAAATTTCTGAAGACTCTTAAGAGAAGAGGGCTGCGTCCAATCACAAATAGCTTGAACCTTGACAGGATCCATTTCAATGGAAGAGGGAGAAAAAATATATCCCAAAAAGGAAATCCTCTGTACCCCAAAAACACACTTAGAACCCTTCACACACAAAGAATTAGACCGCAAAACCTGGAAAACCCTCCTGACTTGCTGGACATGAGAGTCCCAGTCATCCGAAAAAATCAGAATATCATCCAGATACACAATCATAAATTTATCCAAATAATCGCGAAAAATATCATGCATAAAGGACTGGAAAACTGACGGAGCATTTGAAAGACCAAAAGGCATCACTAAATACTCAAAGTGGCCCTCGGGCGTATTAAATGCGGTTTTCCACTCATCCCCCTGCCTGATTCGCACCAAATTATACGCCCCACGAAGGTCAATCTTAGAGAACCACTTGGCCCCCTTTATGCGAGCAAACAAATCAGTCAGCAACGGCAATGGGTATTGATATTTTACAGTGATTTTATTCAAAAGCCGATAATCGATACATGGTCTCAAAGAGCCGTCTTTTTTTGACACAAAGAAAAAACCGGCTCCTAAGGGAGATGACGATGGACGAATATGTCCCTTTTCCAAGGACTCCTTTATATATTCTCGCATAGCAGCATGTTCAGGCACAGACAGATTAAATAAACGACCCTTTGGGTATTTACTACCCGGGATTAAATCTATGGCACAATCGCACTCTCGGTGCGGAGGTAATGAACCAAGCTTGGATTCTTCAAAGACGTCACGATAGTCAGACAGGAACTCAGGAATTTCAGAGGGAATAGATGATGAAATGGAAACCACAGGTACATCCCCATGAGCCCCCTTACATCCCCAGCTCAACACAGACATAGCTCTCCAGTCGAGGACTGGGTTGTGAGATTGCAGCCAAGGCAATCCTAGCACCAAATCATCATGTAGATTATACAGCACCAGAAAGCGAATAATCTCCTGGTGATCCGGATTAATACGCATAGTTACTTGTGTCCAGTATTGTGGTTTATTATTAGCCAATGGGGTGGAGTCAATCCCCTTCAGAGGAATAAGAGTCTCCAAAGGCTCTAAATCATACCCACAGCGTTTGGCAAAGGACCAATCCATAAGACTCAAAGCGGCGCCAGAGTCGACATAGGCGTCCGTGGTAATAGATGACAAAGAGCAAATCAGGGTCACAGACAGAATAAACTTAGACGGTAAGGTGCAAATGGAAACAGATTTATCAAGCTTTTTAGTGCGCTTAGAGCATGCTGATATAACATGAGTAGAATCACCACAATAGAAACACAACCCATTTTTCCGTCTAAAATTCTGCCGCTCGCTTCGGGACAGAATTCTATCACACTGCATACTCTCTGGCGACTTCTCAGTGGACACCGCCAGATGGTGCACTGGTTTGCGCTCCCGCAAACGCCTATCGATCTGAATAGCCATTGTCATGGACTCATTCAGACCCGCAGGCACAGGGAACCCCACCATAACATCCTTAATGGCATCAGAGAGACCCTCTCTGAAAGTCGCCGCCAGGGCGCACTCATTCCACTGAGTAAGCACAGACCATTTACGGAATCTTTGACAGTAAATTTCCGCTTCATCTTGCCCCTGAGATAGGGACATCAAAGTTTTTTCTGCCTGAAGCTCCAAATGAGGTTCGTCATAAAGCAACCCCAAGGCCAGAAAAAACGCATCCACATTGAGCAACGCAGGATCCCCTGGTGTCAATGAAAAAGCCCAGTCTTGAGGGTCGCCCCGGAGCAAGGAAATCACAATCCTGACCTGCTGTGCAGGGTCTCCGGCAGAGCGAAATTTCAGGGACAAAAATAATTTGCAATTATTTCGAAAATTCTGAAACCCAGATCTATTCCCCGAGAAAAATTCCGGCAAAGGAATTCTCGGCTCAGATACAGGTGCATGACAAACAAAGTCTTGCAAATTTTGTACCTTCGTGGCGAGATTATTCAAACCTGCAGTTACACTCTGAAGATCCATTACAAACAGGTGGACACAGAGCCATTCAAAGATTAGAAGGAGAAAAAAAAAAAAAAAAATTCTCAGCAGACTTCTTATTTCTCTCCTTTCTCAGCCAAGGATTTTAACCCTTTAGTGGGCCGGTCAAACTGTCATGTTCTCAATGGCAAGAGAACATAGCATCAGCATATATAGGAACTAGCTCTTGGAAGATGGGAACTGAGCTGACCATGAACTAAACCTAACGCACAACTAGCAGTGGCCGGGTAGCATGCCTACGTTGATTCTAGATGCCCAGCACCAGCCGGAGGACTAAATAATGCTAGCAGAGGAAAATATTAGTCCTAGCTCACCTCTAGAGAAATACCCCGAAAGGAGACAGAGGCCCCCCACATGTATTGGCGGTGAATTAAGATGAAATAACAAACGTAGTATGAAAATAGGTTTAGCAAATTTGAGGTCCACTTACTACATAGCAGAAGACAGAAAGGACACTTTCATGGTCAGCTGAAAACCCTATCAAAACACCATCCAGAAATTACTTTAAAACTCTGGCATTAACTCATAACACCAGAGTGGCAATTCCTGTTCACAAGAGCTTTCCAGACACAGTAACGAAACTACAGCTGTGAACTGGAACAAAAATGCAAAAACAAACATGGACAAGAGTCCAACTTATCTAGTAGTTGTCTAGGAGCAGGAACAAGCACAGAGAGGCTTCTGATAACATTGATGACCGGCAAGCAACTAACAGAGCAGCAAGGTTATATAGCGACTCCCACATCTTGATGGGAACAGGTGAACAGAGAAGATGAAAACACCAGTTCAATTCCACCAGTAGCCACCGGGGGAGCCCAGAATCCAAATTCACAACAGTAACCGCTGTAAAACTGCCATGAGCCTATTGTTTGTTATTTTAGGCCTTTGATAGCCTGTCTGCGGTCCCTACTTTAAATACTCCTCCACTCACCACCAAGCTGCCTGCCCGTGTATCCATGTAACCGCTGTAAAACTGCCATGAGCCTATTGTTTGTTATTTTAGGCCTTCGAAGCCTGTCTGCGGTCCGTCCTTCCACTAGGCCTCCACTGACCAGACCACTGCTGCCCGTGTACCCCTGGAACCAATTTTAAAGTGCCTACAGCCAGCCCATTTTATTGTGTTAGGCCTTCGAAGCCTGTCTGCGGTCCCTCCTTCCAATAGGCCTACACTGACAAAGGTACACCTGACAACAGACACATGGACCTGTAGGCATGGCCACGGAAGGTTACGTGTCCTTTGTGGCTCAATGGGTTAATGTATTGGATGCATGGTCCACACAGGGGACAGCCTGCTAAGTCTGTATGCAGTCCCTAATTCAAGTTGTCCTCAACTGAATAAAGCTGAGCTTCTACCTTCTGGCTCTCATTAAGTGTTTTTTAAAAAACAAAATGGTGGTTAGGGCCTACTAACGGCTTCTGCCCCTCCCTGGTGTTGCCCTCAACTGAATAAAGCTGAGCTTCTACCTTCCGGCTCTGATTAACTGCTGTTTTTAAACACATTGCTGGTTCCAGCCTACTAACGGCTTCTGCCCCTCCCTGGTGTTGCCCTCAACTGAATAAAGCTGAGCTTCTACCTTCCGGCTCTGATTAACTGCTGTTTTTAAACACATTGCTGGTTCCGGCCTACTAACGGTGTCTGCCCCTGCCTGGTGTTGCCCTCAACTGAATAAAGCTGAGCTTCAACCTTCTGGCTCTCATTAAGTGTTTTTTAAAAAACAAAATGGTGGTTAGGGCCTACTAACGGCTTCTGCCCCTCCCTGGTGTTGCCCTCAACTGAATAAAGCTGAGCTTCTACCTTCCGGCTCTGATTAACTGCTGTTTTTAAACACATTGCTGGTTCCGGCCTACTAACGGTGTCTGCCCCTGCCTGGTGTTGCCCTCAACTGAATAAAGCTGAGCTTCAACCTTCTGGCTCTCATTAAGTGTTTTTTAAAAAACAAAATGGTGGTTCCGGCCTACTAACGGTGTCTGCCCCTGCCTGGTGTTGCCCTCAACTGAATAAAGCTGAGCTTCAACCTTCTGGCTCTCATTAAGTGTTTTTTAAAAAACAAAATGGTGGTTCCGGCCTACTAACGGTGTCTGCCCCTCCCTGGTGTTGCCCTCAACTGAATAAAGCTGAGCTTCTACCTTCCGGCTCTGATTAACTGCTGTTTTTAAACACATTTCTGGTTCCGGCCTACTAACGGTGTCTGCCCCTGCCTGGTGTTGCCCTGAACTGAATAAAGCTGAGCTTCAACCTTCTGGCTCTCATTAAGTGTTTTTTAAAAAACAAAATGGTGGTTAGGGCCTACTAACGGCTTCTGCCCCTCCCTGGTGTTGCCCTCAACTGAATAAAGCTGAGCTTCTACCTTCCGGCTCTGATTAACTGCTGTTTTTAAACACATTGCTGGTTCCGGCCTACTAACGGTGTCTGCCCCTCCCTGGTGTTGCCCTCAACTGAATAAAGCTGAGCTTCTACCTTCCGGCTCTGATTAACTGCTGTTTTTAAACACATTGCTGGTTCCGGCCTACTAACGGTGTCTGCCCCTGCCTGGTGTTGCCCTCAACTGAATAAAGCTGAGCTTCAACCTTCTGGCTCTCATTAAGTGTTTTTTAAAAAACAAAATGGTGGTTCCGGCCTACTAACGGTGTCTGCCCCTGCCTGGTGTTGCCCTCAACTGAATAAAGCTGAGCTTCAACCTTCTGGCTCTCATTAAGTGTTTTTTAAAAAACAAAATGGTGGTTCCGGCATACTAACGGTGTCTGCCCCTCCCTGGTGTTGCCCTCAACTGAATAAAGCTGAGCTTCTACCTTCCGGCTCTGATTAACTGCTGTTTTTAAACACATTGCTGGTTCCGGCCTACTAACAGTGTCTGCCCCTGCCTGGTGTTGCCCTCAACTGAATAAAGCTGTGCTTCAACCTTCTGGCTCTCATTAAGTGTTTTTTAAAAAACAAAATGGTGGTTAGGGCCTACTAACGGCTTCTGCCCCTCCCTGGTGTTGCCCTCAACTGAATAAAGCTGAGCTTCTACCTTCCGGCTCTGATTAACTGCTGTTTTTAAACACATTGCTGGTTCCGGCCTACTAACGGTGTCTGCCCCTGCCTGGTGTTGCCCTCAACTGAATAAAGCTGAGCATCAACCTTCTGGCTCTCATTAAGTGTTTTTTAAAAAACAAAATGGTGGTTCCGGCCTACTAACGGTGTCTGCCCCTGCCTGGTGTTGCCCTCAACTGAATAAAGCTGAGCTTCAACCTTCTGGCTCTCATTAAGTGTTTTTTAAAAAACAAAATGGTGGTTCCGGCCTACTAACGGTGTCTGCCCCTCCCTGGTGTTGCCCTCAACTGAATAAAGCTGAGCTTCTACCTTCCGGCTCTGATTAACTGCTGTTTTTAAACACATTGCTGGTTCCGGCCTACTAACGGTGTCTGCCCCTGCCTGGTGTTGCCCTGAACTGAATAAAGCTGAGCTTCAACCTTCTGGCTCTCATTAAGTGTTTTTTAAAAAACAAAATGGTGGTTAGGGCCTACTAACGGCTTCTGCCCCTCCCTGGTGTTGCCCTCAACTGAATAAAGCTGAGCTTCTACCTTCCGGCTCTGATTAACTGCTGTTTTTAAACACATTGCTGGTTCCGGCCTACTAACGGTGTCTGCCCCTCCCTGGTGTTGCCCTCAACTGAATAAAGCTGAGCTTCTACCTTCCGGCTCTGATTAACTGCTGTTTTTAAACACATTGCTGGTTCCGGCCTACTAACGGTGTCTGCCCCTGCCTGGTGTTGCCCTCAACTGAATAAAGCTGAGCTTCAACCTTCTGGCTCTCATTAAGTGTTTTTTAAAAAACAAAATGGTGGTTCCGGCCTACTAACGGTGTCTGCCCCTGCCTGGTGTTGCCCTCAACTGAATAAAGCTGAGCTTCAACCTTCTGGCTCTCATTAAGTGTTTTTTAAAAAACAAAATGGTGGTTCCGGCCTACTAACGGTGTCTGCCCCTCCCTGGTGTTGCCCTCAACTGAATAAAGCTGAGCTTCTACCTTCCGGCTCTGATTAACTGCTGTTTTTAAACACATTGCTGGTTCCGGCCTACTAACAGTGTCTGCCCCTGCCTGGTGTTGCCCTCAACTGAATAAAGCTGTGCTTCAACCTTCTGGCTCTCATTAAGTGTTTTTTAAAAAACAAAATGGTGGGTAGGGCCTACTAACGGCTTCTGCCCCTCCCTGGTGTTGCCCTCAACTGAATAAAGCTGAGCTTCTACCTTCCGGCTCTGATTAACTGCTGTTTTTAAACACATTGCTGGTTCCGGCCTACTAACGGTGTCTGCCCCTGCCTGGTGTTGCCCTCAACTGAATAAAGCTGAGCTTCAACCTTCTGGCTCTCATTAAGTGTTTTTTAAAAAACAAAATGGTGGTTCCGGCCTACTAACAGTGTCTGCCCCTGCCTGGTGTTGCCCTCAACTGAATAAAGCTGAGCTTCAACCTTCTGGCTCTCATTAAGTGTTTTTTAAAAAACAAAATGGTGGATAGGGCCTACTAACGGCTTCTGCCCCTCCCTGGTGTTGCCCTCAACTGAATAAAGCTGAGCTTCTACCTTCCGGCTCTGATTAACTGCTGTTTTTAAACACATTGCTGGTTCCGGCCTACTAAAGGTGTCTGCCCCTGCCTGGTGTTGCCCTCAACTGAATAAAGCTGAGCTTCAACCTTCTGGCTCTCATTAAGTGTTTTTTAAAAAACAAAATGGTGGTTCCGGCCTACTAACGGTGTCTGCCCCTGCCTGGTGTTGCCCTCAACTGAATAAAGCTGAGCTTCAACCTTCTGGCTCTCATTAAGTGTTTTTTAAAAAACAAAATGGTGGTTCCGGCCTACTAACGGTGTCTGCCCCTGCCTGGTGTTGCCCTCAACTGAATAAAGCTGAGCTTCAACCTTCTGGCTCTCATTAAGTGTTTTTTTAAAAACAAAATGGTGGTTCCGGCCTACTAACGGTGTCTGCCCCTCCCTGGTGTTGCCCTCAACTGAATAAAGCTGAGCTTCTACCTTCCGGCTCTGATTAACTGCTGTTTTTAAACACATTGCTGGTTCCGGCCTACTAACGGTGTCTGCCCCTGCCTGGTGTTGCCCTCAACTGAATAAAGCTGAGCTTCAACCTTCTGGCTCTCATTAAGTGTTTTTTAAAAAACAAAATGGTGGTTAGGGCCTACTAACGGCTTCTGCCCCTCCCTGGTGTTGCCCTCAACTGAATAAAGCTGAGCTTCTACCTTCCGGCTCTGATTAACTGCTGTTTTTAAACACATTGCTGGTTCCGGCCTACTAACGGTGTCTGCCCCTCCCTGGTATTGCCCTCAACTGAATAAAGCTGAGCTTCTACCTTCCGGCTCTGATTAACTGCTGTTTTTAAACACATTGCTGGTTCCGGCCTACTAACGGTGTCTGCCCCTGCCTGGTGTTGCCCTCAACTGAATAAAGCTGAGCTTCAACCTTCTGGCTCTCATTAAGTGTTTTTTAAAAAACAAAATGGTGGTTCCGGCCTACTAACGGTGTCTGCCCCTGCCTGGTGTTGCCCTCAACTGAATAAAGCTGAGCTTCAACCTTCTGGCTCTCATTAAGTGTTTTTTAAAAAACAAAATGGTGGTTCCGGCCTACTAACGGTGTCTGCCCCTCCCTGGTGTTGCCCTCAACTTAATAAAGCTGAGCTTCTACCTTCCGGCTCTGATTAACTGCTGTTTTTAAACACATTGCTGGTTCCGGCCTACTAACGGTGTCTGCCCCTGCCTGGTGTTGCCCTCAACTGAATAAAGCTGAGCTTCAACCTTCTGGCTCTCATTAAGTGTTTTTTAAAAAACAAAATGGTGGTTAGGGCCTACTAACGGCTTCTGCCCCTCCCTGGTGTTGCCCTCAACTGAATAAAGCTGAGCTTCTACCTTCCGGCTCTGATTAACTGCTGTTTTTAAACACATTGCTGGTTCCGGCCTACTAACGGTGTCTGCCCCTGCCTGGTGTTGCCCTCAACTGAATAAAGCTGAGCTTCAACCTTCTGGCTCTCATTAAGTGTTTTTTAAAAAACAAAATGGTGGTTCCGGCCTACTAACGGTGTCTGCCCCTGCCTGGTGTTGCCCTCAACTGAATAAAGCTGAGCTTCAACCTTCTGGCTCTCATTAAGTGTTTTTTAAAAAACAAAATGGTGGTTAGGGCCTACTAACGGCTTCTGCCCCTCCCTGGTGTTGCCCTCAACTGAATAAAGCTGAGCTTCTACCTTCCGGCTCTGATTAACTGCTGTTTTTAAACACATTGCTGGTTCCGGCCTACTAACGGTGTCTGCCCCTGCCTGGTGTTGCCCTCAACTGAATAAAGCTGAGCTTCAACCTTCTGGCTCTCATTAAGTGTTTTTTAAAAAACAAAATGGTGGTTAGGGCCTACTAACGGCTTCTGCCCCTCCCTGGTGTTGCCCTCAACTGAATAAAGCTGAGCTTCTAACTTCTGGCTCTGATTAACTGCTGTTTTTAAACACATTGCTGGTTCCGGCCTACTAACGGTGTCTGCCCCTCCCTGGTGTTGCCCTCAACTGAATAATGCTGAGCTTCTACCTTCCGGCTCTGATTAACTGCTGTTTTTAAACACATTGCTGGTTCCGGCCTACTAACGGTGTCTGCCCCTGCCTGGTGTTGCCCTCAACTGAATAAAGCTGAGCTTCAACCTTCTGGCTCTCATTAAGTGTTTTTTAAAAAACAAAATGGTAACAAAATGGTGGTTAGGGCCTACTAACGGCTTCTGCCCCTCCCTGGTGTTGCCCTCAACTGAATAAAGCTGAGCTTCTACCTTCCGTGTTATTACCCCAATGGCGAGGGTCTCAGAGGAACGTGGAAGTCTGCAGAATACAAAAATCCAGCTCATAGGGCAGTGGTAACTGGGTTGACCATATATCTACTCCTAACGCCAACACTAGAAGTAGCCGGGGATCATTCCTACGTTGATTCTAGATGACACGCGCCAGCCGGAGAATCTAGCTACCCCTAGTAGAGGAAAACAAAGACCTTTCTTGCCTCCAGAGAAGGGGACCCCAAAGCTGGATAGAAGCCCCCCACAAATAATGACGGTTAGGTAAGAGGAAATGACAAACACAGAAATGAACCAGGTTTAGCACAGAGAGGCCCGCTTACTGATAGCAGAATAAAGAAAGGTAACTTATATGGTCAACAAAAACCCTATCAAAATCCACACTGGAAATTCAAGAACCCCCGAACCGTCTAACGGTCCGGGGGGAGAACACCAGCCCCCTTGAGCTTCCAGCAAAGGTCAGGATATAGATTGGGAACAAGCTGGACAAAAATACAAAACCAAAACAAATATCAAAAAGCAAAAGGCAGACTTAGCTGATATAACTGGAACCAGGATCAGTAGACAAGAGCACAGCAGACTAGCTCTGATAACTACGTTGCCAGGCATAGAACTGAAGGTCCAGGGAGCTTATATAGCAACACCCCTAACTAACGACCCAGGTGCGGATAAAAGGAATGACAGAAAAACCAGAGTCAAAAAACTAGTAACCACTAGAGGGAGCAAAAAGCAAATTCACAACAGTACCCCCCCCTTAGTGAGGGGTCACCGAACCCTCACCACGACCACCAGGGCGATCAGGATGAGCGGCATGAAAGGCACGAACTAAATCGGCCGCATGAACATCAGAGGCGACCACCCAGGAATTATCCTCCTGACCATAGCCCTTCCACTTGACCAGGTACTGAAGCCTCCGCCTGGAGAGGCGAGAATCCAAGATCTTCTCCACCACGTACTCCAACTCGCCCTCAACCAACACCGGAGCAGGAGGCTCAGCAGAAGGAACTACAGGCACAATGTACCGCCGCAACAAGGACCTATGAAATACATTGTGAATGGCAAACGACACAGGAAGATCCAGACGAAAAGATACAGGATTAAGGATTTCCAATATCTTGTAAGGCCCAATAAAACGAGGTTTAAATTTGGGAGAGGAGACCTTCATAGGAACAAAGCGGGAAGAAAGCCATACCAAATCCCCAACGCGTAGTCGGGGACCCACACCGCGGCGGCGGTTGGCAAAGCGCTGAGCCTTCTCCTGTGACAACTTCAAGTTGTCCACCACATGATTCCAGATCTGCTGCAACCTATCCACCACAGAATCCACCCCAGGACAGTCAGAAGGCTCCACATGACCCGAAGAAAAGCGAGGATGGAAACCAGAGTTGCAGAAAAAAGGCGAAACCAAGGTGGCGGAACTAGCCCGATTATTAAGGGCAAACTCAGCCAACGGCAAGAATGTCACCCAATCGTCCTGATCAGCAGAGACAAAACACCTCAAATAAGCCTCCAAAGTCTGATTGGTTCGCTCCGTCTGTCCATTAGTCTGAGGATGGAAAGCAGACGAAAACGACAAATCAATGCCCATCCTACTACAAAAGGATCGCCAGAACCTGGAAACGAACTGGGATCCTCTGTCTGACACAATATTCTCAGGGATGCCGTGCAAACGAACCACGTTCTGGAAAAACACAGGAACCAGATCGGAAGAGGAAGGCAGCTTAGGCAAAGGAACCAAATGGACCATCTTGGAGAAGCGATCACATATCACCCAGATAACGGACATGCCCTGAGATAGCGGAAGATCAGAAATGAAATCCATGGAGATATGTGTCCAAGGTCTCTTCGGGACAGGCAAGGGCAAGAGCAAACCGCTGGCACGAGAACAGCAAGGCTTAGCTCGAGCACAAGTCTCACAGGACTGCACAAATGACCGCACATCCCTTGACAAGGAAGGCCACCAAAAGGACCTGGCCACCAGATCTCTGGTGCCAAAAATTCCCGGGTGACCTGCCAACACCGAGGAATGAACCTCGGAAATGACTCTGCTGGTCCACTTATCCGGGACAAACAGTCTGTCAGGTGGACAAGACTCAGGCCTATCAGCCTGAAATCTCTGCAACACACGTCGCAGATCCGGAGAAATAGCTGACACGATAACTCCATCTTTAAGAATACCAACAGGATCAGCGACTCCAGGAGCATCAGGCACAAAGCTCCTAGAAAGAGCATCGGCCTTCACATTCTTTGAACCTGGTAAATACGAGACAACAAAATCAAAGCGGGAGAAAAACAATGACCAGCGGGCCTGTCTCGGATTAAGGCGTTTAGCAGACTCGAGATACATCAGATTTTTGTGATCAGTCAAGACCACCACACGATGCTTAGCACCCTCGAGCCAATGACGCCACTCCTCAAATGCCCATTTCATGGCCAACAACTCCCGATTGCCCACATCATAATTTCGCTCGGCAGGCGAAAACTTCCTAGAGAAAAAGGCACAAGGTTTCATAACAGAGCAACCAGGGCCTCTCTGCGACAAAACGGCCCCTGCCCCAATCTCCGAAGCATCCACCTCAACCTGAAAGGGAAGTGAGACGTCAGGCTGGCACAAAACAGGCGCCGAAGTAAACCGGCGTTTCAACTCCTGGAAAGCCTCCACGGCAGCAGGAGCCCAGTTAGCTACATCGGAGCCCTTCTTGGTCATATCCGTCAAAGGTTTCACAATGCTAGAAAAATTAGCGATAAAACGACGGTAGAAGTTAGCGAAGCCCAAGAACTTCTGAAGACTCTTAACTGACGAGGGCTGAGTCCAATCAAGAATAGCTCGGACCTTGACTGGGTCCATCTCCACAGCAGAAGGGGAAAAAATGAACCCCAAAAAGGGAACCTTCTGTACACCAAAGAGACACTTTGAGCCCTTGACAAACAAAGAATTTTCACGCAAAATTTTAAAGACCAACCTGACCTGCTCCACATGCGAATCCCAATTATCAGAAAAAACCAAAATATCATCCAGATAAACAATCAAAAATTTATCCAGATACTTCCGGAAAATGTCATGCATAAAGGACTGAAAAACTGAAGGCGCATTGGAGAGCCCAAAAGGCATCACCAAGTACTCAAAATGACCTTCGGGCGTATTGAATGCGGTTTTCCATTCATCACCATGCTTAATGCGCACAAGGTTGTACGCACCACGAAGGTCTATCTTGGTGAACCACTTGGCACCCTTAATCCGGGCAAACAAGTCAGACAACAGCGGTAAAGGATACTGAAATTTGACAGTGATCTTATTTAAAAGCCGATAATCAATACAAGGTCTCAAAGATCCGTCCTTTTTTGCCACAAAAAAGAATCCCGCACCAAGAGGGGAAGAAGACGGACGAATATGTCCTTTCTCCAGAGACTCCTTGATATATGAACGCATAGCGGTATGTTCAGGTACCGACAGATTAAACAGTCTTCCCTTAGGAAATTTACTGCCTGGGATCAAATCTATAGCACAGTCACAGTCCCTATGAGGAGGCAGTGCACTGGACTCAGACTCACTGAAGACATCCTGATAATCAGACAAATACTCCGGAACTTCCGAAGGCGTAGAAGAAGCAATAGACACAGGCAGGGAATCCCCATGAATACCACGACAGCCCCAACTTGAGACTGACATAGCTTTCCAGTCCAGGACTGGATTATGGGTCTGTAACCATGGCAGCCCTAAAACAACCAAATCATGCATTTTATGTAAAACCAGGAAACGTATCACCTCGCGGTGTTCAGGAGTCATGCACATGGTAACCTGTGTCCAATACTGCGGTTTATTTGCTGCCAATGGTGTAGCATCAATACCCCTAAGAGGAATAGGATTTTCTAATGGTTCAAGAGTAAAACCACAGCGCTTAGCAAATGAGAGATCCATGAGACTCAGGGCAGCACCTGAATCTACAAACGTCATGACAGGATAAGATGACAGTGAGCAAATCAAAGTTACAGACAGAATAAATTTAGGTTGCAAATTACCAACGGTGACAGGACTAACAACCTTAGCTATACGTTTAGAGCATGCTGAGATAACATGTGTAGAATCACCACAGTAGTAGCACAAGCCATTGCGGCGTCTATGAATTTTCCGCTCATTTCTAGTCAGGATTCTATCACATTGCATTAAATCAGGTGTCTGTTCAGACAACACCATGAGGGAATTTGCGGTTTTTCTATCACATTGCACCGAATTAGGTGTCTGTTCAGACAACACCATGAGGGAATTTGCGGTTTTGCGCTCCCGCAACCGCCGGTCAATTTGAATAGCCAGTGCCATAGTATCATTCAGACCTGTGGGAATGGGAAAACCCACCATAACATTCTTAATGGCTTCAGAAAGGCCATTTCTAAAATTAGCGGCCAGTGCACACTCGTTCCAATGTGTCAGCACGGACCATTTCCGAAATTTTTGGCAATACACTTCAGCCTCGTCCTGCCCCTGAGACATAGCCAGCAAGGCCTTTTCTGCCTGAATCTCAAGATTGGGTTCCTCATAAAGTAAACCGAGCGCCAGAAAAAACGCATCAAGATCAGCCAATGCCGGATCTCCTGGCGCCAGCGAAAAAGCCCAATCCTGAGGGTCGCCCCGTAAGAACGAAATAACAATTTTTACTTGCTGAGCAGAATCTCCAGATGAACAGGGTCTCAGGGACAAAAACAATTTACAATTATTCACGAAATTCCTAAACTTAAACCTGTCTCCGGAAAACAGTTCAGGAATCGGTATTTTAGGTTCTGACCTAGGATTTCTGATAACATAGTCTTGTATGCCCTGCACACGAGTAGCCAGCTGGTCCACACTTGTAATCAAGGTCTGGACATTCATGTCTGCAGCAAGCATAGCCACTCTGAGGTAAAGGGGAAGAAGAAAAAAAAAACTCAGAATCTTCTTTCTTATAATCCCTCTTCTGCAATGCATTAAACATTTAATACGGGCCTGGCAAACTGTTATGACCCCAATGGCGAGGGTCTCAGAGGAACGTGGAAGTCTGCAGAATACAAAAATCCAGCTCATAGGGCAGTGGTAACTGGGTTGACCATATATCTACTCCTAACGCCAACACTAGAAGTAGCCGGGGATCATTCCTACGTTGATTCTAGATGACACGCGCCAGCCGGAGAATCTAGCTACCCCTAGTAGAGGAAAACAAAGACCTTTCTTGCCTCCAGAGAAGGGGACCCCAAAGCTGGATAGAAGCCCCCCACAAATAATGACGGTTAGGTAAGAGGAAATGACAAACACAGAAATGAACCAGGTTTAGCACAGAGAGGCCCGCTTACTGATAGCAGAATAAAGAAAGGTAACTTATATGGTCAACAAAAACCCTATCAAAATCCACACTGGAAATTCAAGAACCCCCGAACCGTCTAACGGTCCGGGGGGAGAACACCAGCCCCCTTGAGCTTCCAGCAAAGGTCAGGATATAGATTGGGAACAAGCTGGACAAAAATACAAAACCAAAACAAATATCAAAAAGCAAAAGGCAGACTTAGCTGATATAACTGGAACCAGGATCAGTAGACAAGAGCACAGCAGACTAGCTCTGATAACTACGTTGCCAGGCATAGAACTGAAGGTCCAGGGAGCTTATATAGCAACACCCCTAACTAACGACCCAGGTGCGGATAAAAGGAATGACAGAAAAACCAGAGTCAAAAAACTAGTAACCACTAGAGGGAGCAAAAAGCAAATTCACAACACTTCCGGCTCTGATTAACTGCTGTTTTTAAACACATTGCTGGTTCCGGCCTACTAACGGTGTCTGCCCCTGCCTGGTGTTGCCCTCAACTGAATAAAGCTGAGCTTCAACCTTCTGGCTCTCATTAAGTGTTTTTTAAAAAACAAAATGGTGGTTCCGGCCTACTAACGGTGTCTGCCCCTGCCTGGTGTTGCCCTCAACTGAATAAAGCTGAGCTTCAACCTTCTGGCTCTCATTAAGTGTTTTTTAAAAAACAAAATGGTGGTTCCGGCCTACTAACGGTGTCTGCCCCTCCCTGGTGTTGCCCTCAACTGAATAAAGCTGAGCTTCTACCTTCCGGCTCTGATTAACTGCTGTTTTTAAACACATTGCTGGTTCCGGCCTACTAACGGTGTCTGCCCCTGCCTGGTGTTGCCCTCAACTGAATAAAGCTGAGCTTCAACCTTCTGGCTCTCATTAAGTGTTTTTTAAAAAACAAAATGGTGGTTAGGGCCTACTAACGGCTTCTGCCCCTCCCTGGTGTTGCCCTCAACTGAATAAAGCTGAGCTTCTACCTTCCGGCTCTGATTAACTGCTGTTTTTAAACACATTGCTGGTTCCGGCCTACTAACGGTGTCTGCCCCTCCCTGGTGTTGCCCTCAACTGAATAAAGCTGAGCTTCTACCTTCCGGCTCTGATTAACTGCTGTTTTTAAACACATTGCTGGTTCCGGCCTACTAACGGTGTCTGCCCCTGCCTGGTGTTGCCCTCAACTGAATAAAGCTGAGCTTCAACCTTCTGGCTCTCATTAAGTGTTTTTTAAAAAACAAAATGGTGGTTCCGGCCTACTAACGGTGTCTGCCCCTGCCTGGTGTTGCCCTCAACTGAACAAAGCTGAGCTTCAACCTTCTGGCTCTCATTAAGTGTTTTTTAAAAAACAAAATGGTGGTTCCGGCCTACTAACGGTGTCTGCCCCTCCCTGGTGTTGCCCTCAACTGAATAAAGCTGAGCTTCTACCTTCCGGCTCTGATTAACTGCTGTTTTTAAACACATTGCTGGTTCCGGCCCACTAACGGTGTCTGCCCCTGCCTGGTGTTGCCCTCAACTGAATAAAGCTGAGCTTCAACCTTCTGGCTCTCATTAAGTGTTTTTTAAAAAACAAAATGGTGGTTAGGGCCTACTAACGGCTTCTGCCCCTACCTGGTGTTGCCCTCAACTGAATAAAGCTGAGCTTCTACCTTCCGGCTCTGATTAACTGCTGTTTTTAAACACATTGCTGGTTCCGGCCTACTAACGGTGTCTGCCCCTGCCTGGTGTTGCCCTCAACTGAATAAAGCTGAGCTTCAACCTTCTGGCTCTCATTAAGTGTTTTTTAAAAAACAAAATGGTGGTTCCGGCCTACTAACGGTGTCTGCCCCTGCCTGGTGTTGCCCTCAACTGAATAAAGCTGAGCTTCAACCTTCTGGCTCTCATTAAGTGTTTTTTAAAAAACAAAATGGTGGTTAGGGCCTACTAACGGCTTCTGCCCCTCCCTGGTGTTGCCCTCAACTGAATAAAGCTGAGCTTCTACCTTCCGGCTCTGATTAACTGCTGTTTTTAAACACATTGCTGGTTCCGGCCTACTTACGGTGTCTGCCCCTGCCTGGTGTTGCCCTCAACTGAATAAAGCTGAGCTTCAACCTTCTGGCTCTCATTAAGTGTTTTTTAAAAAACAAAATGGTGGTTAGGGCCTACTAACGGCTTCTGCCCCTCCCTGGTGTTGCCCTCAACTGAATAAAGCTGAGCTTCTACCTTCCGGCTCTGATTAACTGCTGTTTTTAAACACATTGCTGGTTCCGGCCTACTAACGGTGTCTGCCCCTGCCTGGTGTTGCCCTCAACTGAATAAAGCTGAGCTTCAACCTTCTGGCTCTCATTAAGTGTTTTTTAAAAAACAAAATGGTGGTTAGGGCCTACTAACGGCTTCTGCCCCTCCCTGGTGTTGCCCTCAACTGAATAAAGCTGAGCTTCTACCTTCCGGCTCTGATTAACTGCTGTTTTTAAACACATTGCTGGTTCCGGCCTACTAACGGTGTCTGCCCCTGCCTGGTGTTGCCCTCAACTGAATAAAGCTGAGCTTCAACCTTCTGGCTCTCATTAAGTGTTTTTTAAAAAACAAAATGGTGGTTCCGGCCTACTAACGGTGTCTGCCCCTGCCTGGTGTTGCCCTCAACTGAATAAAGCTGAGCTTCAACCTTCTGGCTCTCATTAAGTGTTTTTTAAAAAACAAAATGGTGTTTAGGGCCTACTAACGGTGTCTGCCCCTCCCTGGTGTTGCCCTCAACTGAATAAAGCTGAGCTTCAACCTTCTGGCTCTCATTAAGTGTTTTTTAAAAAACAAAATGGTGGTTAGGGCCTACTAACGGTGTCTGCCCCTCCCTGGTGTTGTCCTCAACTGAACAAAGCTGAGCTTCCACATTCTGGCTTTCGGCCTATACTATCAGATATTAAACTGCATTTGGCCTACTAGTGTGGTTAGGCCCTTGAAACAGTGTCTGCTGCTCTTGGGTTTGCTACTCCACTGAACAAAGCAATGCCGCCTGTTTAGTCCTGTTACCAATTTTGATCTGCATTTAGCCTACTTTATTCTTTGGCCCTATATCTGTTTCCTCATCATCCTGCCCATTGCCCAGCCACTGCTAGATGAGTCTGCTGGTACATTGACCTAGACCACTACATTCCCCTTGTACTCTACACAGCCAGAATCTGACCCTGCTGAAAGTAAGGTTCCCCTTCCCGCATATTATACCACCTTACACAGGGACAAAGAGGAAGGTGCAGATGAAAGTGCAGGTTCCTTCATCAGGTGGGGGGGCATACTCGTTGGCGACGTCACTGGCACAGGGCCACTCAGAGTACGCAAAAGTGTCGCTGCTGGTGGGAGGCGCCCCCGCCATGCAAACACACCTGTTGTGAATTTGGATTCTGGGCTCCCCCGGTGGCTACTGGTGGAATTGAACTGGTGTTTTCATCTTCTCTGTTCACCTGTTCCCATCAAGATGTGGGAGTCGCTATATAACCTTGCTGCTCTGTTAGTTGCTTGCCGGTCAACAATGTTATCAGAAGCCTCTCTGTGCTTGTTCCTGCTCCTAGACAACTACTAGATAAGTTGGACTCTTGTCCATGTTTGTTTTTGCATTTTTGTTCCAGTTCACAGCTGTAGTTTCGTTACTGTGTCTGGAAAGCTCTTGTGAACAGGAATTGCCACTCTGGTGTTATGAGTTAATGCCAGAGTTTTAAAGTAATTTCTGGATGGTGTTTTGATAGGGTTTTCAGCTGACCATGAAAGTGTCCTTTCTGTCTTCTGCTATGTAGTAAGTGGACCTCAAATTTGCTAAACCTATTTTCATACTACGTTTGTTATTTCATCTGAATTCACCGCCAATACATGTGGGGGGCCTCTGTCTCCTTTCGGGGTATTTCTCTAGAGGTGAGCTAGGACTAATATTTTCCTCTGCTAGCATTATTTAGTCCTCCGGCTGGTGCTGGGCATCTAGAATCAACGTAGGCATGCTACCCGGCCACTGCTAGTTGTGCGTTAGGTTTAGTTCATGGTCAGCTCAGTTCCCATCTTCCAAGAGCTAGTTCCTATATATGCTGATGCTATGTTCTCTTGCCATTGAGAACATGACAGTTTGACCGGCCCACTAAAGGGTTAAAATCCTTGGCTGAGAAAGGAGAGAAATAAGAAGTCTGCTGAGAATTTTTTTTTTTTTTTTTTTTTTCTCCTTCTAATCTTTGAATGGCTCTGTGTCCACCTGTTTGTAATGGATCTTCAGAGTGTAACTGCAGGTTTGAATAATCTCGCCACGAAGGTACAAAATTTGCAAGACTTTGTTTGTCATGCACCTGTATCTGAGCCGAGAATTCCTTTGCCGGAATTTTTCTCGGGGAATAGATCTGGGTTTCAGAATTTTCGAAATAATTGCAAATTATTTTTGTCCCTGAAATTTCGCTCTGCCGGAGACCCTGCACAGCAGGTCAGGATTGTGATTTCCTTGCTCCGGGGCGACCCTCAAGACTGGGCTTTTTCATTGACACCAGGGGATCCTGCGTTGTTCAATGTGGATGCGTTTTTTCTGGCCTTGGGGTTGCTTTATGACGAACCTCATTTGGAGCTTCAGGCAGAAAAAACTTTGATGTCCCTATCTCAGGGGCAAGATGAAGCGGAAATTTACTGTCAAAGATTCCGTAAATGGTCTGTGCTTACTCAGTGGAATGAGTGCACCCTGGCGGCGACTTTCAGAGAGGGTCTCTCTGATGCCATTAAGGATGTTATGGTGGGGTTCCCTGTGCCTGCGGGTCTGAATGAGTCCATGACAATGGCTATTCAGATCGATAGGCGTTTGCGGGAGCGCAAACCAGTGCACCATCTGGCGGTGTCCACTGAGAAGTCGCCAGAGAGTATGCAGTGTGATAGAATTCTGTCCCGAAGCGAGCGGCAGAATTTTAGACGGAAAAATGGGTTGTGTTTCTATTGTGGTGATTCTACTCATGTTATATCAGCATGCTCTAAGCGCACTAAAAAGCTTGATAAATCTGTTTCCATTTGCACCTTACCGTCTAAGTTTATTCTGTCTGTGACCCTGATTTGCTCTTTGTCATCTATTACCACGGACGCCTATGTCGACTCTGGCGCCGCTTTGAGTCTTATGGATTGGTCCTTTGCCAAACGCTGTGGGTATGATTTAGAGCCTTTGGAGACTCTTATTCCTCTGAAGGGGATTGACTCCACCCCATTGGCTAATAATAAACCACAATACTGGACACAAGTAACTATGCGTATTAATCCGGATCACCAGGAGATTATTCGCTTTCTGGTGCTGTATAATCTACATGATGATTTGGTGCTAGGATTGCCTTGGCTGCAATCTCACAACCCAGTCCTCGACTGGAGAGCTATGTCTGTGTTGAGCTGGGGATGTAAGGGGGCTCATGGGGATGTACCTGTGGTTTCCATTTCATCATCTATTCCCTCTGAAATTCCTGAGTTCCTGTCTGACTATCGTGACGTCTTTGAAGAATCCAAGCTTGGTTCATTACCTCCGCACCGAGAGTGCGATTGTGCCATAGATTTAATCCCGGGTAGTAAATACCCAAAGGGTCGTTTATTTAATCTGTCTGTGCCTGAACATGCTGCTATGCGAGAATATATAAAGGAGTCCTTGGAAAAGGGACATATTCGTCCATCGTCATCTCCCTTAGGAGCCGGTTTTTTCTTTGTGTCAAAAAAAGACGGCTCTTTGAGACCATGTATCGATTATCGGCTTTTGAATAAAATCACTGTAAAATATCAATACCCATTGCCGTTGCTGACTGATTTGTTTGCTCGCATAAAGGGGGCCAAGTGGTTCTCTAAGATTGACCTTCGTGGGGCGTATAATTTGGTGCGAATCAGGCAGGGGGATGAGTGGAAAACCGCATTTAATACGCCCGAGGGCCACTTTGAGTATTTAGTGATGCCTTTTGGTCTTTCAAATGCTCCGTCAGTTTTCCAGTCCTTTATGCATGATATTTTTCGCGATTATTTGGATAAATTTATGATTGTGTATCTGGATGATATTCTGATTTTTTCGGATGACTGGGACTCTCATGTCCAGCAAGTCAGGAGGGTTTTCCAGGTTTTGCGGTCTAATTCTTTGTGTGTGAAGGGTTCTAAGTGTGTTTTTGGGGTACAGAGGATTTCCTTTTTGGGATATATTTTTTCTCCCTCTTCCATTGAAATGGATCCTGTCAAGGTTCAAGCTATTTGTGATTGGACGCAGCCCTCTTCTCTTAAGAGTCTTCAGAAATTTTTGGGCTTTGCTAACTTTTATCGTCGATTTATTGCTGGTTTTTCGGATATTGCTAAGCCATTGACCGATTTGACTAAGAAGGGTGCTGATGTTGCTGATTGGTCCCCTGACGCTGTGGAGGCCTTTCGGGAGCTTAAGCGCCGTTTTTCCTCTGCCCCTGTGTTGCGTCAGCCTGATGTTGCTCTACCTTTTCAGGTTGAGGTCGACGCTTCTGAGATCGGAGCTGGGGCAGTGTTGTTGCAGAAAAGTTCTGACTGCTCCGTGATGAGGCCTTGTGCCTTCTTTTCCCGTAAATTTTCGCCCGCTGAGCGGAATTATGATGTTGGGAATCGGGAGCTTTTGGCCATGAAGTGGGCTTTTGAGGAGTGGCGCTATTGGCTTGAGGGGGCCAGACATCAGGTGGTGGTATTGACTGACCACAAAAACTTGATTTATCTTGAGACCGCCAGGCGCCTGAATCCTAGACAGGCGCGCTGGTCATTATTTTTCTCTCGGTTTAATTTTGTGGTGTCATACCTACCGGGTTCTAAGAATGTTAAGGCGGATGCCCTTTCTAGGAGTTTTGAGCCTGACTCGCCTGGTAACTCTGAGCCCACAGGTATCCTTAAGGATGGAGTGGTATTGTCAGCCGTTTCTCCAGACCTGCGGCGGGCCTTGCAGGAGTTTCAGGCGGATAGACCGGATCGTTGCCCACCTGATAAACTGTTTGTTCCTGATGATTGGACCAGTAGAGTCATCTCTGAGGTTCATTCTTCTGCGTTGGCAGGTCATCCTGGCATTTTTGGTACCAGGGATTTGGTGGCAAGGTCCTTCTGGTGGCCTTCCCTGTCACGAGATGTGCGAGGCTTTGTGCAGTCTTGTGACGTTTGTGCTCGGGCCAAGCCTTGTTGCTCTCGGGCTAGTGGATTATTGTTGCCCTTGCCTATTCCTAAGAGGCCTTGGATGCACATCTCGATGGATTTTATTTCAGATCTGCCTGTTTCTCAGAAGATGTCTGTCATCTGGGTGGTGTGTGACCGTTTCTCTAAGATGGTCCATTTGGTTCCTCTGCCCAAGTTGCCTTCTTCTTCCGAGTTGGTTCCTCTGTTTTTTCAAAATGTTGTTCGTTTGCATGGTATTCCTGAGAATATCATTTCTGACAGAGGGACCCAATTCGTGTCTAGATTTTGGCGGGCATTCTGTGCTAGGATGGGCATAGATTTATCTTTTTCGTCCGCTTTCCATCCTCAGACGAATGGCCAGACCGAGCGGACCAATCAGACCCTGGAGACATATCTGAGGTGTTTTGTGTCTGCTGACCAGGATGATTGGGTTGCTTTTTTGCCATTGGCAGAGTTCGCTCTCAATAATCGGGCCAGCTCTGCCACTTTGGTGTCCCCGTTTTTCTGTAATTCGGGGTTTCATCCTCGATTTTCCTCTGGTCAGGTGGAATCTTCGGATTGTCCTGGAGTGGATGCTGTGGTGGAGAGATTGCATCAGATCTGGGGGCAGGTGGTGGACAATTTGAGGTTGTCCCAGGAGAAGACTCAGCTTTTTGCCAACCGCCACCGTCGTGTTGGTCCTCGGCTTTGTGTTGGGGATTTGGTGTGGTTGTCTTCTCGTTTTGTCCCTATGAGGGTCTCTTCTCCTAAGTTTAAGCCTCGGTTCATCGGCCTGTATAAGATATTGGAGATTCTTAACCCTGTTTCCTTCCGTTTGGACCTCCCTGCATCCTTTTCTATTCATAACGTTTTTCATCGGTCATTATTGCGCAGGTATGAGGTACCGGTTGTGCCTTCCGTTGAGCCTCCTGCTCCGGTGTTGGTTGAGGGTGAGTTGGAGTACGTTGTGGAGAAAATCTTAGACTCTCGTGTTTCCAGACGGAGACTCCAGTATCTGGTCAAGTGGAAGGGATACGGCCAGGAGGATAATTCTTGGGTGAATGCATCTGATGTTCATGCCTCTGATCTGGTTCGTGCCTTTCATAGGGCCCATCCTGATCGCCCTGGTGGTTCTGGTGAGGGTTCGGTGCCCCCTCCTTGAGGGGGGGGTACTGTTGTGAATTTGGATTCTGGGCTCCCCCGGTGGCTACTGGTGGAATTGAACTGGTGTTTTCATCTTCTCTGTTCACCTGTTCCCATCAAGATGTGGGAGTCGCTATATAACCTTGCTGCTCTGTTAGTTGCTTGCCGGTCAACAATGTTATCAGAAGCCTCTCTGTGCTTGTTCCTGCTCCTAGACAACTACTAGATAAGTTGGACTCTTGTCCATGTTTGTTTTTGCATTTTTGTTCCAGTTCACAGCTGTAGTTTCGTTACTGTGTCTGGAAAGCTCTTGTGAACAGGAATTGCCACTCTGGTGTTATGAGTTAATGCCAGAGTTTTAAAGTAATTTCTGGATGGTGTTTTGATAGGGTTTTCAGCTGACCATGAAAGTGTCCTTTCTGTCTTCTGCTATGTAGTAAGTGGACCTCAAATTTGCTAAACCTATTTTCATACTACGTTTGTTATTTCATCTGAATTCACCGCCAATACATGTGGGGGGCCTCTGTCTCCTTTCGGGGTATTTCTCTAGAGGTGAGCTAGGACTAATATTTTCCTCTGCTAGCATTATTTAGTCCTCCGGCTGGTGCTGGGCATCTAGAATCAACGTAGGCATGCTACCCGGCCACTGCTAGTTGTGCGTTAGGTTTAGTTCATGGTCAGCTCAGTTCCCATCTTCCAAGAGCTAGTTCCTATATATGCTGATGCTATGTTCTCTTGCCATTGAGAACATGACACACACCGCCGTACTTTGAGGGGCCCTGTGCCAGTGCCAATGCGAACGAGTGGGCCCCCCCTGCTTGCTCAGGATCACAGCACTTGCAACGTTGAAATACTTACCTCTCCCTGCTCCACCGCCATGACGTAGTCCATGTTTCCTGGGCCCACTAAAACCTTGAACCAGCCCTACCCCCACAACTTTTGCCAAATGACCCCCAATTTCCAGTGCCCAACTATTATTATAAAGTTAATTAAGATTGACAAGCTTCAGAAAACAAGAATGGATGTTTTTGGCAGTAAAATGTGCACTGTAGGTGTTTTCCTGGCCTCCACTCACTGCCGACTATGCTTCCCCATTGACTTGCATTGGGTTTCGTGTTTCGGTCGATCCCCGACTTTTAGCGATAATCGGCCGACTTCACTCGACTCGACTCTGGACTAAATCGGGTTTCACAAAACCAGACTCGATCTTAAAAAAATGAAAGTCGCTCAACCCTACCGGTGACTGCCCGCTCCCACCAGAAGTGAGGACAGCTTGTTAGGCGGGAAAGCCAGAAGAACTCAGCACCAGCCTCAGCTGGCAGCTGACCAACCATCTGACCCAGGAGGAGAAACGGACAGCGGATTCATGCTAAGTGGAATTAAAATATAGACTACCATTCTGAGCGACTGTTTCCCCTTGTTTTCCCCTCATCCTTTATTCGTTAATTCACTGTTGCTCCCTGCGAGGACATTGTCCCTGTATTGATAAAATATGTAATTGTTAACCCCTGCTCTGTGCTCCTGTGTCAGTGCATCCAAATTACCTGTGTTTCATATTTATGGTCATGTGACACTGAGCTTCTCTTCCTGCTTCTCTCAGGATTTCACTGAACATTGAGAGAATTAGGATCAGGATGTGGTTTGAAAGGCTGGACTAATTAGTGGGTGTGCTCCTGAACCTGGTCCACACCCCAAATGAAGGTCCTGAGGCTGGGTTAAAAGTTTTGCCACTATATATGTGTGATTGAATTTTTACTAGTAGGAATTGTTTTGTGTTTTTATTCACCTGAAGAAAGATATATACAGTATCCGAAAGGCATTGTATCTTCTCCTGTCAATTACTAAAAAAGAAAAAATTCAAAATATCATCTTTGGATGTGAGTCCTGGGAAGCGCTGCCATTCATGGGCTGCATGTGTTCATTTTGAATAAATTCAACATGAAACACATTTATGGAAAACCTCAGCATAGTGGAAAATAAGTGTATGGCACTCTGAGGTCTATTGAAACTTTTTTGAGCTCTGTATTAACCCCTTTACCCCCAAGGGTGGTTTGCATGTTAATGACCGAGCCAATTTTAACAATTCTGACCACTGTCCCTTTATGAGGTTATAACTCTGGAATGCTTCAACGGATCCTGGTGATTCTGACATTGTTTTCTCGAGACATATTATCCTTCATGTTAGTGGTAAAATTTCTTACTATTAAAATTACTTGAGTTTATTTGTGAAAAAATGGAAATTTGGCAAACATTTTGAAAATTTCGCAATTCTACAACTTTGAATTTTCATGCCCTAAAATCACAGAGATACAGTACAGACCAAAAGTTTGGACACACCTTCTCATTTAAAGATTTTTCTGTATTTTTATGACTGAAAATTGTACATTCACATTGAAGGCATCAAAACTATGAATTAACACATGTGGAATTATATACTTAACAAAAAAGTGTGAAACAACTGAAAATTTGTCTTATATTCTAGGTTCTTCAAAGTAGCCACCTTTTGCTTTGCTGACTGCTTTGCACATTCTTGGCATTCTCTTGATGAGCTTCAAGAGGTAGTCACCGGGAATGGTTTTCACTTCACAGGTGTGCCCTGTTAGGTTTCATAAGTGGGATTTCTTGCCTTATAAATGGGGTTGGGACCATCAGTTGTGTTGTGCAGAAATCTGGTGGATACACAGCTGATAGTCCTACTGAATATACTGTTAGAATTTGTATTATGGCAAGAAAAAAGCAGCTAAGTAAAGAAAAACGAGTGGCCATCATTACTTTAAGAAATGAAGGTCAGTCAGTCTGAAAAATTGGGAAAACTTTGAAAGTGTCCCCAAGTGCAGTGGCAAAAACCATCAAGCGCTACAAAGAAACTGGCTCACATGAGGACCGCCCCAGGAAAGGAAGACCAAGAGTCACCTCTATTTCTGAGGAGGATAAGTTTATCCGAGTCACCAGCCTCAGAAATCGCAGGTTATCAGCAGCTCAGATTAGAGACCAGGTCAATGCCACACAGAGTTCAAGCAGCAGACACATCTCTACAACAATTGTTAAGAGGAGACTTTGTGCAGCAGGCCTTCATGGTAAAATAGCTGATAGGAAACCACTGCTAAGGACAGGCAACAAGCAGAAGAGATATGTTTGGGCTAAAGAACACAAGGAATGGACATTAGACCAGTGGAAATCTGTGCTTTGGTCTGATGAGTCCAAATTTAAGATCTTTGGTTCCAACCAACGTATCTTTGTGCGATGCAGAAAAGGTGAACGGATGGACTCCACATGCCTGGTTCCCACCGTGAAGCATGGAGGAGGAGGTGTGATGGTGTGGTGGTGCTTTGCTGGTGACAGTGTTGGGGATTTATTCAAAATTGAAGGCATACTGTACCAGCATGGCTACCACAGCATCTTGCAGCGGCATGCGTTCAATTGGACCATCATTTATTTTTCAACAGGACAATGACCCCAAACACACCTCCAGGCTGTGTAAGGGCTATTTGACCAAGAAGGAGAGTGATGGGGTGCTACGCCAGATGACCTGGCCTCCAGAGTCACCAGACCTGAACCCAATCGAGATGGTTTCGGGTGAGCTGGACCGCAGAGTGAAGGCAAAAGGGCCAACAAGTGCTAAGCATCTCTGGGAAATCCTTCAAGATTGTTGGAAGACCATTCCCGGTGACTACCTCCTGAAGCTCATCAAGAGAATGCCAACAGTGTGCAAAGCAGTCATCAAGGCAAAAGGTGGCTACTTTGAAGAACCTAGAATATAAGACAAAATTTCAGTTGTTTCAAACTTTTTTGTTAAGTATATAATTCCACATGTGTTAATTCATAGTTTTGATGCCTTCAGTGTGAATGTACAATTTTCATAGTCATGAAAATACAGAAAAATATTTAAATGTAAAGGTGTGTCCAAACTTTTGGTCTGCACTGTATGTCACACAAAATACTTAATAAGTAACATTTCCCACATGTCTACTTTACATTAGCACAATTTTGAAACCAACTTTTTTTTGTTAGGGAGTTATAAGGGTTAAAAGTTGACCAGCAATTTCTCATTTTTACAACACCATTTTTTTTTTAGGGACCACATCACATTTGAAGTCACTTTGAGGGATCTATATAATAGAAAATACTCAAGTATGACACCATTCTAAAAACTTCACCCCTGAAGGTGCTCAAAACCACATTCAAGAAGTTTATTAACCCTTCAGGTGTTTCACAGGAATTTTTGGAATGTTTAAAAAAAATGAACATTTAACTTTTTTTTTTTTTTTTTAAATTTACTTCAGCTCCAATTTGTTTTATTTTACTAAGGGTAACAAGAGAAATTGGACCCCAAAAGTTGTACAATTTGTCCTGAGTACGCCGATACCCCATATGTGGGGGTAAATCACTGTTTGGGCACATGGTAGAGCTCGGAAGGGAAGGAGTGCCGTTTGACTTTTCAATGCAAAATAAGCTGGATTTGAGATAGGATGCCATGTCTCATTTGGAGAGCCCCTGATGTGCCTAAACATTGAAATCCCCCACAAGTGACACCATTTTGGAAAGTTAACCCCCTAAGGAACTTATTTAGATGTGTGGTGAGCACTTTGAACCCTCAAGCGCTTCACAGAAGTTTATAATGCAGAGCCGTTT
Organism: Ranitomeya variabilis; assembly: GCF_051348905.1. Lineage (NCBI taxonomy): Eukaryota > Metazoa > Chordata > Amphibia > Anura > Dendrobatidae > Ranitomeya > Ranitomeya variabilis. The sequence continues at coordinate 82,725,644 of NC_135238.1, forward strand.
TGTTTTGCGATTTGCCGGTCTAGAAATTGTAAAAAATCCACATTACGGCGGTGACCGCAATAAAATTCTGCTTCAACATGAAGCTAGGTGGATCCTGGATACTAATGCGCAAGGCCCTATTGGCCTTAATGATAAGCTTGATATGGCGGTTTTTCTATAAGTATCTTATATATGGCTCATTAATAGCTTCAATATAATGATAGTATGTCTTTGTATACATTTCCATTGCAAATTGAACGTTTTTATTATTCTTTGCACTATTATACGTTTGTTCACATTATTGTCCATCCCTTTAAAAGGAAGTGACATGTGTGTAGTTTGCATGTGGACCCGTTGAAGCGCACGCACGTGAAACGGCCGTTGTCCTCACCTCTCCTTCCCCGCACCCTCTTTTGTTCACGTCCTGCCGCATCTCCATGTAAGCCTAAAAGCTGATCGCAGCGAATAAAGGATTTTAATCACAGCATCATTGGGGTGAGTGCTATATCTTCTTCTTTTTGTTATTACAAGTGAAGTCTCTGGTCCACTGTTGATATTTTTGTGCACCACCCCTGATTGCTTATATGCTGGAAATTGTTTCAAGTCTATCAGCCCTCGCTTCTCTGAACTACCTGTGAAGATTGCACTCACCTAGTGCCGCACGGTTTTTGAGTCTTTGGTTGATTCATGTTGGAGTTTTATAGGTTGGGTTGTTACGGACGCGGCAATACTAAATATGTGTACTTTTATTATTTGTTTTTATTTATTTACATAAAGAAATGTATTTATTGGAACAATATTTTTTTATTTATTTATTTATAATTATTATTATTTTTTTTTTACACATGTAAATATTTTTTTTTACTTTGTCCCAGTGTGGGACATCATGTTAAAGTGTCAGATTGCTGATCTGACACTTTGCAATGCACTGTGTCAGATCAGTGATCTGACAGGCACTGCAGGATGCTTGCCGGCTCCTGCTCTGAGCAGGCGCTTGTAAGACACCTCCATGCAGGACCGGGAAGGAGCCCTACAGCCATCTTGGATCAGGGGCCTGCAGAGAGGAGGACGGAGGAGATGCTCGGAGCAAAGCAATCACGTTGCTCCGAGGGTCTCAGGGAAGCACGCAGGGAGCCCCCTCCCTGTGCAATGCTTCCCTATGCCGCCGGAACGCTGCGATCATGTGACCGCTCCTGGCTCATAGATTTCAGCTGTGATAGTCAGCTTGGGCGCCCTCCCCTCGTGAGCGCAGCTGATCGTGTTAGACGTACTATCCCGTCGGTGGTCATACGGGCCCATACCACCTCGACGGGATAGTAGGTCTAATGTCAGAAAGGGGTTAATTAAAAAATATGAAATTTTAGTTGACTTTATGAATTAAACAAAAACGGCCAAAAATAAGGAACTCCAATACACAATGTATTAGACATAAAGGAGGGCCTCATACAGATTCTGTTCAAATTGTCATGTATTGGTACTCCTGGACTCATAAAGCCTATGCACTTTTGAGGGCTATAAACCAAGGATATGTGCTCCAGACCATGGAACAGTCTATTATTGAGCAATATAATACCGATAAGGGTATGTGCACATGCTGAGCTAAATTTCTGCATCATTTCTGCATCTCTAGGCAGGAAAAACGCAGCTGCAAAAATGTGCGTTTCTGGAGAATGTTTGCCACGTTTTTGGTACTTTTTTTGCCTGCGTTTTTGATTGATTTCAGTGAAGTGAATGTGGAAAAATGCAGGACAAAAACTCACAGAGAATTGACATGCTGCAGATTTTTTTCTGCCAGTAAAAAATATTCAGTGTGTACCTGACACTTCAGGATTCTCATTCACTTTGCTAATGTAAGCAGGTTACAGGATGCAGTGACACAAGGGAGGCAGAGAAAGGGTTAACAGTATTGCTATTTAACTGGAACAGTAAAGAAACTCCTCACAGGGAGATAATAGTTAAATTGAGAACAGAAATTGCAATGTAACAACAGTCCAGTTATTAAACTTAGGCAGGAGTCACACTAGAGAGGAATACAGATGAGTGCTATGGGAGAAAAAATCGCATAGCACTCGGACCAATGTTAATCTATGGGGCAGCTAACATCATCCAATTTTTTCTACGTTTTCTATACGTTCTATTATATGTGCGAGTGAAATTGCAGCATGCTGCAGTTTGTACTGTATATCGGCCGAGACTCGCCAATGCAAGTCTGTGGGTGTGAGAAAAACTCGCAGACCACACGGACCATCAGTGTGACTTGTGAGAACTACCCACCGGTGTCCTTTGAAAAGCCAGCAGTTCAGTGCAGTGTACAGTAAAATCACACTGACAGCTTACATTAGAATAGATAGAATAGATATATACACATACTGTAGTATAGGTGTGTATTAGTGTTGAGCGAATATACTCAGGTGTTCTCCGAGTATTTTGTAGTGCTCGTAGATTAGTTTTTATTGCCGCAGCTGAATGATTTACATCTCTTAGCCAGCATGATTACATGTGGGGATTCCCTAGCAACCAGGCAACCCCCATATGTACTTATGCTGTCTAACATATGTAAATCATTCAGCTGCGGCAATAAAAACGAAATTTTCGAGCACTAAAAAATACTTGGAGGACACCCGAGCGTGCTCGGGAAATCTCCAGTAACTATATTTGCTCATCACTAGTGTGTATGTATGTATGTATATACAGTGGGGCAAAAAAGTATTTAGTCATTCAGCAATAGTGCAAGTTCCACCACTTAAAAAGATGAGAGGCGTCTGTAATTTACATCATAGGTAGACCTCAACTATGGGAGACAAACTGAGAAAAAAAAATCCAGAAAATCACATTTTCTGTTTTTTTTATCATTTTATTTGCATATTATGGTGGAAAATAAGTATTTGGTCAGAAACAACATTTCATCTCAATACTTTGTAATATATCCTTTGTTGGCAATGACAGAGGTCAAACGTTTTCTGTAAGTCTTCACAAGGTTGCCACACACTGTTGTTGGTATGTTGGCCCATTCCTCCATGCAGATCTCCTCTAGAGCAGCGATGTTTTTGGCTTTTTGCTTGGCAACACGGACTTTCAACTCCCTCCAAAGGTTTTCTATAGGGTTGAGATCTGGAGACTGGCTAGGCCACTCCAGGACCTTGAAATGCTTCTTACGAAGCCACTCCTTCGTTGCCCTGGCGGTGTGCTTTGGATCATTGTCATGTTGAAAGACCCAGCCACGTTTCATCTTCAATGCCCTTGCTGATGGAAGGAGGTTTGCACTCAAAATCTCACGATACATGGCCCCATTCATTCTTTCATGTACCCGGATCAGTCGTCCTGGCCCCTTTGCAGAGAAACAGCCCCAAAGCATGATGTTTCCACCACCATGCTTTACAGTAGGTATGGTGTTTGATGGATGCAACTCAGTATTCTTTTTCCTCCAAACACGACAAGTTGTGTTTCTACCAAACAGTTCCAGTTTGGTTTCATCAGACCATAGGACATTCTCCCAAAACTCCTCTGGATCATCCAAATGCTCTCTAGCAAACTTCAGACAGGCCCGGACATGTACTGGCTTAAGCAGTGGGACACGTCTGGCACTGCAGGATCTGAGTCCATGGTGGCGTAGTGTGTTACTTATGGTAGGCTTTGTTACATTGGTCCCAGCTCTCTGCAGTTCATTCACTAGGTCCCCCCGCGTGGTTCTGGGATTTTTGCTCACCGTTCTTGTGATCATTCTGACCCCATGGGGTGGGATTTTGCGTGGAGCCCCAGATCGAGGGAGATTATCAGTGGTCTTGAATGTCTTCCATTTTCTAATTATTGCTCCCACTGTTGATTTCTTCACTCCAAGCTGGTTGGCTGTTGCAGATTCAGTCTTCCCAGCCTGGTGCAGGGCTACAATTTTGTTTCTGGTGTCCTTTGACAGCTCTTTGGTCTTCACCATAGTGGAGTTTGGAGTCAGACTGTTTGAGGGTGTGCACAGGTGTCTTTTTATACTGATAACAAGTTTAAACAGGTGCCATTACTACAGGTAATGAGTGGAGGAAAGAGGAGACTCTTAAAGAAGAAGTTACAGGTCTGTGAGAGCCAGAAATCTTGATTGTTTGTTTCTGACCAAATACTTATTTTCCACCATAATATGCAAATAAAATGATAAAAAAACAGACAATGTGATTTTCTGGATTTTTTTTTCTCAGTTTGTCTCCCATAGTTGAGGTCTACCTATGATGTAAATTACAGACACCTCTCATCTTTTTAAGTGGTGGAACTTGCACTATTGCTGAATGACTAAATACTTTTTTGCCCCACTGTGTATATATATATATATATATATATATATATATATATACAGTATATATGTGTATGTCAGTGACACAGATAGATATCTCTCTCTCTTTATATATATATATATATATATATATATATATATATATATATATATATATATATATATATATATATATATATATATATATCATTATATTTCATAGAGAGATAGATAGCAGAAAAGCCGGTAATTCACTTATCGGTTTCTGTAAAATAATTGCAGAAGCCGACAGGATAGGAGGAATGATTTACATAGAGTAGACCAATGCAGAACAGTTAGATTTATAGATATTAGTGTCTAATACTGTTAGTACTATGTGTGTGCAAAATTTGGGACCTGTATGTATTTAATAAAAGAATGTATTCACGGAAAAAACTGGCGTGGGCTCCCTCGCAATTTTCTGCGCCAGAGAGGGAAAGCCAGTTATTGAAGGCAGATATTAATAGCCTAGAGGGGGACCATGGTTATTGCCCCCCACTGGCTAAAATCATCTGCCCCCAGCCACCCCAGAAAAGGCGCACCTGTAAGATGCACCAATTCTGGCACTTAGCCTCTCTCTTCCCACTGCCCTGTAGCTGTGGCATATGGGTTAATAAGGGGTTAATGTCACCTTTGTATTGTAAGATGATATTAAGCCCATTAGTAATGGAGAGGTGTCAATAAAACACCTATCCATTACTAATCCTAACATTTATAAATTGATAAATAAACACACACATACAGAATAAAGTATTTTAATGAAATGAAAGACCACACAGTTTTGCCATCTTTATTCTTCTGCCATTCCAAATGAAGCCCTCAATCTCCTGTAATAACTGAAAAAATAATAAGCCAACAATATACCCATATCTGTCCGGCGTACAGTCAGTCCCACGCTGTAATCGATATCTGGGGTATATAGAGTTTACAACCGGGAGCGGTGCTAATTCGACCATCCCGGTTGTAAACTACTGGGGAATGAATTCAAATGAGCTCTTGAGTGTGGGAAAATGCCAGTGGATTTTCCCATGCTGAAGAGTTCATCTGAGTTCAGACCGGCAGGGAGCGCAGCTTTGGTGACATCACCGCTAGTCACTGAAGCTCAGCTCCCAGCATTTCATTCATGCCCCAGTAGCTGGGGGCAGATGTTTTTAGCCGGAGGGGGCAATAACCATGGTCCCTTTTTAGGCTATTAATATCTGCCCTCAGTCACTGGCTTTCCCTCTCTGGTGCAGAAAATTGTGCAGGAGCCCACGCCAGTTTTTTCTGTGAATACATTCTATGTATCTATCTCTCTATGAAATATAAAGATATACTGTATGAAAATGAACAAAGGAACCATGCTTTTCAACCATGCTTCCACAGAATTTAAAAAAAATAAAACGCGTGAAATAGGCCTGGACAGAAATGATGGTACCCCTGAAAATAATGTGACAAAAGGGACATGTTAAATCAAGATGTGTCCACTAACTAGCATCACATGTGTCTACAATCTTGGAATAAGTGAGTGGGCATGTATATAGAGCTACAGATACTCACTGTACTGTTTGGTGACATGGTGTGTATCACACTAAACATGGACCAGAGGAAGCAAAGGAAAGAGTTGTCTCAGGAGATTAGAAATAAAATGATAGACAAACATGGTAAAGGTAAAAGTTATAAGACCATCTCCAAGCAGCTTGATGTTCCTGTGACTACAGTTGCACATATTATTCAGAAATGTAAGATCCATGGGACTGTAACCAACCTCCCTGGACATGGCCACAGGAGGAAAATTAATGACAAATCAAAGAAACGGATAATACGAATGGTAACAGAAGAGCCGAGAAAAACTACTAAATAGATTAAAGGTGAACATCAAGCTCAAGGAACATCAGTTCCAGATCACACCATCCGTCGTTGTATGAGCCAAAGTAGACTTCATGGGAGATGACCAAGAAAGACACCATTGTGGAAAACAAATCATAAAAAAGCCAGACTGGAATTTGCCAAACTACGTTTTGACAAGCCACAAAGCTTCTGGGAGAATGTCCTATGGACAGATGAGACAAAAATGGAACTTTTTGGCAAGGCTCATAGGCTCTATGTTCACAGATGGAAAAATGAAGCATATCAAGTAAAGAACACTGTCCCTACTGTGAAACATGTAGGAGGCTCTGTTATGTTCTGGAGCTGCTTTGCTGCATCTGGCACAGGGTATCTAGAATCTGCACACAGTACAATGAAATCTCAAGACTATCAAGGAATTATAGAAAGAAATGTGCTGCCCAGTGTCACAAAGTTTGGTCTCAGTTGCATGACATAGGTCTTGTAACAGGATAATGACCCAAAACACACAGCTTTTCTGAAGTGGCATTTTATGAGCCCTGACCTAAATCCTATTGAGCATCTTTGGAAAGAGCTGAAACATGCCATCTGGAAAAGGCAACCTTCAAACATGAGACAACTGGAGCAGTTTGCTCTTGAGGAGTGTACCAAAATACCTGTTGAGAGGTGCAGAAGTCTCAATGACAGTTACAGGAATCATTTGATGCAGTGATTGCCTCAAAAGGCTGTGCAAGAAAATATTAAGTTAAGGGCATCATCATTTCTTTCCACGCCAATTTCATGAGTTTTATTTTTTTTTAAATTCTGTGGAAGCATAGCTGAAAAGCAATGTCTGACTTTCACTTGTTAATTTTCATAGATCTTTTACTTACCGTATATACTCGAGTATAAGCCGACCCGAGTATAAGCCGACCCCCCCCTAATTTTGCCACAAAAAAATGGGAAAACTTATTGACTCGAGTATAAGCCTAGGGTGGAAAATGCAGCAGCTACCGGTGAATTTCAAAATTAAAAATAGATGCTCCATACCGTTCATTATGGCCCCATAGATGCTCGACATAAAGCTGTGCCACATATAATGCTCTGCACCGTTCATTATGGCCCCATAGATGCTCCACATAAAGCTGTGCCATATATAATGCTCTGCACAGTTCATTATGGCCCCATAGATGCTCCATAGAAAGCTGTGCCATATACAATGCTCTGCACCTTTGATTATGGCCCCATAGATAGCTGTGCCATATACAATGCTCTGCACCTTTGATTATGGCCCCATAGATAGCTGTGCCATATATAATGCTCTGCACCTTTGATTATGGCCCCATAGATAGCTGTGCCATATATAATGCTCTGCACCTTTGATTATGGCCCCATAGATAGCTGTGCCATATACAATGCTCTGCACCTTTGATTATGGCCCCATAGATAGCTGTGCCATATATAATGCTCTGCACCTTTGACCTTTGATTATGGCCCCATAGATGCTCCACATAAAGCTGTGCCTTATATATAGTGCTCTGCACCATTGCCCCATAGATGCTCCACATAAAGCTGTGCCTTATATATAGTGCTCTGCACTGTTGCCCCATAGATACTCCACATAAATTTGTGCCATTGCTGCTGCTGCTGCAATAAAAAAAAAAAAAAACACATACTCACCTCTCTTGCTTGCAGCTCCTCAGCGTCCCGTCCCGGCGTCTCTCTGCACTGACTGTTCAGGCAGAGGGTGGCGCGCACACTATATGCGTCATCGCGCCCTCTGACCTGAACAGTCAGAACAAGAGGATGCGAAGACTGAGCGGCGCCCGGCGGGTGGAACGAGGGAAGGTAAATATGTAATACTTACCTGCTCCCGGCGTCCCGCTCCTTCCCCCGGACAGCTGGTCTTCGGTGCCGCAGCTCTTCCTCTGTCAGCGGTCACCGGCACCGCTGATTAGAGAAATGAATTATGTGGCTCCGCCCCTATGGGAGGTGGAGCAGCCTATCCATTTCTCTAATGAGCGGTCCCATGTGACCGCTGAACAGGGGAAGAGCTGTGGCACCGAAGACCGTGGGACGGGCAGGGGGAGCGCCTGGAGCCCCAGAAGCAGGTAAGTATACCTCAGCGCCCTCTCCCCCTCACCCGCCGACCGTGACTCGAGTATAAGCCGTGGGGGCACTTTCAGCCCAAAAATTTGGGCTGAAAATCTCGGCTTATACTCGAGTGTATACGGTATTATTACTTTTGTCAGATTCAAGTTATTTCTGTGACCACTGTGGGTTTTTCTGTCATTAAAAAAAGGGTACCAACAATTTTGACCACATGTGTAGGTCAGCCGAACAAGTATTTGACAAAAGCCATTATATGCAATAGACTTCTGTTCGATCATAGTGCTGGATGTTCTCACCCAACTCTCTCTTATATAGGATCACCCACTCTACCGAGCGCTTCTATTTTTTTATGAGAGCCTCTGCTAGGCATTTCTGATGGCAGCTTATCCCTTAGGCCTCGATCACACATACGCGAGATACGGCCGAGTCTCACAGGTGAAAACCCAGCTCTAGCGCCGGCTGTTATGATCTGGTGGCCTAGGAGCAGCATGAGACGTACTCTAGAGAAGGTGGTACCTGTACTGACCGCAGACCCTGAACAACACCGCAACTAGAATTAGTCGTGGAATGTACCTATCACTCCCTAGACATCTCGACACAGCCGGAGGACTAATTACCGCTAGAGATAGAAAAGGGAAAACTATCTTGCCTCAGAGAAAATTCCCAAAGGATAGACAGCCCCCCACAAATATTGCTTGTATGAGGAGAGGGAAAAAAACATACACAGACTGAAATCAGAATTTAGCAAAGGAGGTCACTTCTAGCTAAATAGAAAGGATAGGACAGAGTACTATGCGGTCAGTATTAAAATACTAGAAAATATCCACCACAGAAAATACAAAATATCCACATCTAACTAAAGATATGGAGGGTATATCTGCATCTCCAGAGATACCAACTTGGCTAAACAAATCCTTATACAGACCAAGCTGGACAAGACAAAAACATGGAAAAGAACAAACAATAAGGCCCACAGCATGTGGACTGCAAAAATCAAGGCCAGAACTTATCTTTGTTGAAATGAACAGCAAAGAAGGAGAGACCAGGCAGGGATGTGAATCCTCCAGGAACAATGTACAACTGGCACTGACTAAAGGGTCAAGCAAGACTAAATAGCCCAGTCTGAATTGCAAAAAGTGGACACACCTGATGAATGCTGCGATCCAGAGACAGCAGCGCTACCACTTATAACCACCGGAGGGAGCGCAAGAGCAGAATTCACAACAGCCGGCACTCCGGAGCGGAGCATGCAGCTCCATGTATTGCTGTGCAGCTGCAGGCTTCGCTCCGGAGTGCCACCGCCAGAGCTGGGTTTTCACCTGCGAGACTCGGCTGTATCTCGCGTATGTATGATCCCGGCCTTAGAGAACAAAAGGATCAGCCATGTAAACTCAGACGTGCTAGATTTTATCTATTGCTCCTTATCTACATCTTTTAGGGATATCCATACATATTGAACTTTTGGCTGTACATGTTGATATCCCTGGGCTCAACCAATTCTAGTCCAAAATGTATGGATGCATATAGAACTTGGCACTTGAAAAAGATGAAAGAATGATGAAAGGTGATTTATTGAAACAGTGTTTCCCAGAATAGAATATGCATGACGCTTCTATCCTATGGACCTTACAAAGATGCACAGAGTATAAAAAAATGAAAAAGAATCAACATACAGTATATACATATATATACACAAATTATTAAAGTTCCTATTGTCCTTTTGAAAATGCACATATAAGTCCAGGTATAATGGATTTTCAGAAAAGAGGAGGTGGGAAAACTTTTTTTATTTATGTATGAAAAATACTGATAACATTTGGACCACATAATAGAATTCAAAACATTACCTCCCCCTTGAGGAGGGGTCACCGAACCCTCACCAGAGCCCCCAGGCTGATCCGGACTAGCCAAATGAAAGGCACGAACCAAATCCTCAGCATGAACATCGGAGGCAACAACCCAAGAATTATCCTCCTGGCCATAACCCTTCCATTTGACAAGATACTGAAGCTTCCGCCTCGAAAAACGAGAATCCAAAATCTTCTCAACCACATACTCCAACTCCCCATCAATCAACACCGGGGCAGGAGGATCAACAGAGGGAACAACGGGCACCACATATTTCCGCAACAAAGATCTATGAAAAACATTATGGATGGAAAAAGAGGCTGGAAGGGCCAAACGAAAAGACACTGGATTGATAATCTCAGAAATCCTATTAGGGCCAATAAACCGAGTCTTGAACTTAGGGGAAGAAACCTTCATAGGAACATGACGGGAAGACAACCAGACCAAATCCCCAACCCGAAGCCGGGAACCAACACACCGACGACGGTTAGCAAAACGATGAGCCCCCTCCTGAGACAACACCAAATTGTCAACAACATGAGCCCAAATTTGCTGCAACCTGTCAACCACAGAGTCCACCCCAGGACAATCAGAAGGCTCAACCTGCCCTGAAGAAAAACGAGGATGAAAACCAGAGTTACAAAAGAAAGGTGAAACCAAGGTAGCAGAACTAGCCCGATTATTAAGGGCAAACTCGGCCAATGGCAAGAAAGCCACCCAATCATCCTGATCAGCAGACACAAAGCATCTCAAATAGGTTTCCAAAGTCTGATTAGTTCGCTCGGTTTGGCCATTTGTCTGAGGATGAAATGCGGAAGAAAAAGACAAATCAATGCCCAGCCTAGCACAAAAGGCCCGCCAAAACCTCGAAACAAACTGGGAACCTCTATCGGACACAATATTCTCCAGAATGCCATGCAAACGAACCACATGCTGAAAAAACAACGGAACCAAATCAGAAGAGGACGGCAATTTAGGCAAAGGTACCAAATGAACCATCTTAGAAAACCGGTCACAAACCACCCAGATAACCGACATCCTCTGGGAAACCGGAAGATCCGAAGTAAAATCCATAGAAATATGCGTCCAAGGCCTCTCAGGGACCGGCAAAGGCAAAAGCAACCCACTAGCGCGGGAACAGCAAGGCTTGGCCCGCGCACAAGTCCCACAGGACTGCACAAAAGAACGCACATCCCGTGACAAAGAAGGCCACCAAAAGGACCTACCAACCAAATCTCTGGTACCAAAAATCCCAGGATGACCAGCCAACACAGAACAATGAACCTCAGAAATCAGTTTACTAGTCCATCTGTCAGGAACAAACAGTTTCCCCACTGGACAGCAGTCAGGTTTATCAGCCTGAAATCCCGGAAGATACGAGACCACAAAATCAAAACGGGAGAAAAACAGGGACCATCGGGCCTGACTAGGATTCAGCCGGTTGGCAGACTCGAGGTAAATCAGATTCTTATGATCGGTCAAGACCACAATACGGTGCTTGGCCCCCTCAAGCCAATGTCGCCACTCCTCAAATGCCCACTTCATAGCCAACAACTAACGATTGCCGACATCATAATTGCGTTCCGCAGGCAAAAACTTTCGAGAAAAGAAGGCACATGGTTTCATCAAGGAACCATCAGAATTACTCTGAGACAAAACGGCCCCTGCCCCAATCTCAGAAACGTCAACCTCAACCTGAAAAGGAAGAGAAACATCCGGCTGACACAACACAGGGGCAGAGGTAAATCGGCGTTTAAGCTCCTGAAAGGCAGAAACAGCCACAGAGGACCAAATCGTCACATCAGCGCCTTTCTTCGTCAAATCGGTCAGGGGTTTAACCACACTGTAGAAGTTGGCAATGAAACGGCGATAAAAATTAGCAAAGCCCAAAAATTTCTGAAGACTCTTCACGGATGTGGGCTGGATCCAATCATGAATGGCCTGAACCTTAACCGGATCCATTTCTATAGATGAGGGAGAAAAAATGAAGCCCAAAAAAGAAACCTTCTGTACTCCAAAGAGGCACTTAGACCCCTTCACAAACAAGGCATTATCACGAAGGATCTGAAATACCATCCTGACTTGTTTCACATGAGACTCCCAATCATCTGAAAAAATCAAAATAACATCCAAATATACAATCATGAATTTATCAAGATAATTCCGAAATATATCATGCATGAAGGACTGAAACACAGATGGAGCATTAGAGAGTCCGAATGGCATCACAAGGTACTCAAAATGGCCTTCGGGCGTATTAAACGCAGTTTTCCATTCGTCACCCTGCTTAATACGAACAAGATTATATGCCCCTCGAAGGTCAATCTTAGTAAACCAACTAGCCCCCTTAATCCTAGCAAACAGATCAGAAAGCAAAGGCAAAGTGTATTGGAATTTGACCGTGATCTTATTCAAGAGGCGATAATCAATACAGGGTCTCAAGGAGCCATCCTTCTTGGCAACAAAAAAAAACCCTGCTCCCAATGGTGAAGAAGATGGCCGAATATGCCCTTTCTCAAAAGATTCCTTAACATAGCTCCGCATGGCGGTATGTTCTGGCACAGACAGGTTGAAAAGTCGGCCCTTAGGGAACTTACAGCCTGGAATCAAGTCAATAGCACAATTACAGTCCCTATGCGGTGGAAGGGAACTGGACTTGGGCTCATTGAATACATCCTGGAAATCTGACAAAAACTAAGGAATTTCAGAAGAGGGGGAGGAGGCAATTGACATCAAAGGAACGTCACCATGAACCCCCTGACAACCCCAACTAGACACAGACATAGATTTCCAATCTAATACCGGATTATGCACCTGTAACCATGGGAAACCCAGCACAATAGCATCATGCAAATTATGTAACACCAGAAAACGACAATCTTCCTGATGGGCTGGCGCCATGCACATGGTCAGCTGTGTCCAAAACTGAGGTTTATTTTTAGCCAACGGTGTAGCATCAATGCCCCTCAAAGGAATAGGACTCTGCAAAGGCTGCAAGGGGAAACCACAACGTCTGGCAAATTCTAAGTCCATTACGTTTTGAGCGGCGCCTGAATCCACAAATGCCATGACAGAAAATGACGATAATGAGCAGATCATGGTCACAGATAACAGAAATTTAGGTTGTATAGTACTGATGGTAACAGAGCTAGCGATTCTCTTGGTACGCTTAGGGCAATCAGAAATAACATGAGCAGAATCGCTGCAGTAAAAACACAACCTATTCTGACGTCTGAATCCTTGTCGTTCAGCTCTAGACACAATCCTATCACACTGCATAGGCTCAGGACTCCGCTCGGAAGACAATGCCATAGTGTGCACAACTCTGCGCTCGCGCAAGCGCCGATCAATCTGAATAGCCAGAGACATAGAATCACTCAGACCAGCAGGCGTGGGGAACCCCACCATAACATCTTTAACGGATTCCGAAAGACCCTTTCTGAAAATTGCCGCCAAGGCATCCTCATTCCATTTAGTCAGCACAGACCATTTTCTTAATTTCTGGCAATATGATTCTGCCGCTTCTTGACCCTGACACAGGGCCAACAAGGTCTTCTCAGCATGATCCACTGAATTAGGTTCATCATACAATAACCCAAGTGCCTGGAAAAAGGTGTCTACATTAAACAAAGCCTGATTCCCAGGTTCGAGGGCAAATGCCCAATCCTGGGGGTCACCAGGCAGCAGAGATATAACAATTTTAACCTGCTGGATGGGATCACCAGAGGAACGGGGTTTCAGAGCAAAAAACAGTTTACAGTTATTTTTAAAGCTCAAAAATTTGGACCTGTCCCCAAAAAACAAATCAGGAGTTGGAATTCTAGACTCTAAAACCGGAGTCTGAACGATATAATCGAAAATACCCTGTACTCTAGCAGCAAGTTGATCCACACGAGAAGCCAATCCCTGAACATCCATGCCAGCGCCAAACTCCTGAGCCACCCAGAGGTAAAGAGGGAAAAAAAACACAACAGACTACAGAAAAAAAAAATGGCTCAGCACTTTCCTTCCCTTCTTCTGAGATGCGGTTAACTCATTGTTGGCCAGTTGTACTGTTATGATCTGGTGGCCTAGGAGCAGCATGAGACGTACTCTAGAGAAGGTGGTACCTGTACTGACCGCAGACCCTGAACAACACCGCAAATAGAAGTAGCCGTGGAATGTACCTATCACTCCCTAGACATCTCGACACAGCCGGAGGACTAATTACCGCTAGAGATAGAAAAGGGAAAACTATCTTGCCTCAGAGAAAATTCCCAAAGGATAGACAGCCCCCCACAAATATTGCTTGTATGAGGAGAGGGAAAAAACATACACAGACTGAAATCAGAATTTAGCAAAGGAGGCCACTTCTAGCTAAATAGAAAGGATAGGACAGAGTACTATGCGGTCAGTATTAAAATACTAGAAAATATCCACCACAGAAAATACAAAATCTCCACATCTAACTAAAGATAAGAAGGGTATATCTGCATCTCCAGAGATACCAGCTTGGCTAAACAAATCCTTATACAGACCAAGCTGGACAAGACAAAAACATGGAAAAGAACTAACAATAAGGCCCACAGCATGTGGACTGCAAAAATCAAGGCCAGAACTTATCTTTGTTGAAATGAACAGCAAAGAAGGAGAGACCAGGCAGGGATGTGAATCCTCCAGGAACAATGGACAACTGGCACTGACTAAAGGGTCAAGCAAGACTAAATAGCCCAGTCAGAATTGGAAAAAGTGGACACACCTGATGAATGCTGCGATCCAGAGACAGCAGCGCTACCACTTATAACCACCGGAGGGAGCCCAAGAGCAGAATTCACAACAGCCGGCACTCCGGAGCGGAGCATGCAGCTCCATGTATTGCTGTGCAGCTGCACGCTTCGCTCCGGAGTGCCACCGCCAGAGCTGGGTTTTCACCTGCGAGACTCGGCCGTATCTCGCGTATGTGTGATCCCGGCCTTAGAGAACAAAAGGATCAGCCATGTAAACTCAGATGTGCTAGATCTTTATCTATTGCTCCTTATCTACATCTTTTAGGGATATCCATACATATTAAACTTTTGGCTGTACCTGTTGATATCCCTGGGCTCAACCAATTCTAGTCCAAAATGTATGGATGCATATAGAACTTGGCACTTGAAAAAGATGAAAGAATGATGAAAGGTGATTTATTGAAACAGTGTTTCCCAGAATAGAATATGCATGACGCTTCTATCCTATGGACCTTACAAAGATGCACAGAGTATAAAAAAATGAAAAAGAATCAACATACAGTATATACATATATATACACAAATTTTTAAAGTTCCTATTGTCCTTTTGAAAATGCACATATAAGTCCAGGTATAATGGATTTTCAGAAAAGAGGAGGTGGGAAAACTTTTTTTATTTATGTATGAAAAATACTGATAACATTTGGACCACATTCTAATCAAACTCTGATCAAAATCTGATCACAACAATTTGTCCATGTTTTTCATATGGGAAAATACAGACATCTGAATGAGGCCGAAGAATGTACAGTCATGGCCAAAAATTTTGAGAATGACACCAAAATTATATTTTCACATGATCTGCTGCCCTCTGGTTTTTATTAGTGTTTGTCTGATCTTTATATCACATACAGAAATATAATTGCAATCATATTAGGAGTACCAATAGGTTATATTGACAGTTAGAATGAGTTAATGCAGCAAGTCAATATTTGCAGTGTTGACCCTTCTTCTTCAAGACCTCTGCAATTCTCCCTGGCATGCTCTCAATCAACTTCTGGACCAAATCCTGACTGATAGCAGTCCATTCTTGCATAATCAATGCTTGCATTTTGCCTGAATTTGTTGTTTTTTGTTTGTCCACCCGTCTCTTGATGATTAACCACAAGTTCTCAATGGGATTAAGATCTGGGGAGTTTCCAGGCCATGGACCCAAAATCTCTATGTTTTGTTCCATGAGCCATTTAGTTATCACCTTTGCTTTATGGCAAGGTGCTCCATCATGCTGGAAAAGGCATTGTTGGGCACCAAACTGCTCTTGGACGGTTGGGAGAAGTTGCTCTTGGAGGACATTCCGGTACCATTCTTTATTCATGGCTGTGTTTTTAGGCAAGACTGTGAGTGAGCCGATTCCCTTGGCTGAGAAGCAACCCCACACATGAATGATTTCAGGATGCTTTACAGTTGGCATGAGACAAGACTGGTGGTAGCGCTCACCTCTTCTTCTCCGAATAAGCTGTTTTCCAGATGTCCCAAACAATCGAAAAGGGGATTCATCAGAGAAAATGACTTTACCCCAGTCCTCAGCAGTCCACTCCCTGTGCCTTTTGCAGAATATCAGTCGGTCCCTGATGTTTTTTCTGGAGAGAAGTGGCTTCTTTGCTGCCCTCCTTGAAACCAGGCCGTGCTCAAAGTATCTCCGCCTCACAGTGCATGCATAAGCACTCACACCAGCCTGCTGCCATTCCTGAGCAAGCTCGGCACTGCTGGTAGTCCGATCCCGCAGCTGAAACAGTTTTAAGATACGGTCCTGGCGCTTGCTGGTCTTTCTTGGGCGCCCTGGAGCCTTTTTGACAACAATGGAAGCTCTCTCCTTGAAGTTCTTGATGATGCGATAGATTGTTGACTGAGGTGCAATCTTTGTAGCTGTGATACTCTTCCGTTAGGCCATTTTTGTGCAGTGCAATGATGGCTGCACATGTTTCTTTAGAGATAACCATGGTTAACTGAAGAGAAACAATGATACCAAGCACCAGCCTCCTTTTAAAGTGTCCAGTGATGTCATTCTTACTTAATCATGACTGATTGATCGCCAGCCCTGTCCTCATCAACACCCACACCTGTGTTAATGGATCAATCACTAAAACGATGTTAGCTGCTCCTTTTAAGGCAGGACTTCATTGATGTTGAAATGTGTTTTGGGGGTTAAAGTTCATTTTCTGGGCAAATATTGACTTTGCAAGTACAGTAATTGCTGTTAAGCTGATCACTCTGACATTCAGGAGTATATGCAAATTGCCATTAGAAAAAATGAAGCAGTAGACTTTGGAAAAAATAATATTTGTCTCATTCTCAAAATTTTTGGCCATGACTGTAAACTATAAACCCTGTGATGATTTTTTTTTCATAGAAGCTAAAGTCACTTGATTGCTTAAAAGTTTCCAGGTTAAACTAGTGTTTTTTATATCTGTATTTTATTTTTTAGGTGCTCAAAATATTTTAGATATCTCCTATTGATTCTTGTTAATGGTGGATTAACTGATTCAGAAATGGCTACACAAATGTTTGAAGGGAAAGAACATGTATACTATTAGCAAAAATACAGAATTTCTCCACCACAAAAGATTCAAGATATGATCATCAGTTATGTTCAGCAAAAAGTAAGAGAAGATTTCAATAGAGATTCTCAGTTACTTTATTAACCCCTTCACAACATAAGTTTCATGCAATACAATTGTACATGGAGCTTACCTGACATTGCTATAGATGGTGGTTCTTGTAACTTGGCGTGCACTGATGGTGGTTCTGTTGATGTATTAGCGTAGATGTTGTAATCTTTGAATTATTAGACTTGATGCTAGATCATTATAAGGTTAGTGTACTGGACTATTAAAATAGCCATCTGAATATGGCTATATAAGTCCCAATCATCAATCAATCAATCATTGACAGTGGCATTTAAATGGTACTAAAATTTTGGTTCAAATTTCTGGCACAATGCAAAGCAAGTTGTAGGTAGTGTAATCTTAGACTAGACCAGTGTTTCCCAACTCCAGCTCTTAAGGCCCACTAACAGATCATGTTTTCAGGATTTCCTTAATATTGCACAGGTGATAATTGCATCCTCTGCATGAGCAATAATTACATCACCTGTACAATGCTAAGGGAATCCTGAAAACATGATGAGTTGGTGAACCTTGAGGACTGGAGTTGGGAAATCCTGGACTAGACAGTATAAAAATATGCCAGATTAATCAAACAGCATGAACCTTTGTAAAAAATGTGGTACATTATAAAACTGACTGGTTTAAGCTTGCACTGTCTAAAAATTAAACAGTATTCATCAATATGTCCCATAGTTCTAACATGTTGATGTTTAGTTTTGTCTTCTGTTTTCAGTTAATGCAATGTTATGTTATGCAGAAATATTAATGTACTGTCCAGTAGATCTATGTACATACGTTCATTTTTATAGGTCCAAAATATTGCAAGCTATTATCTGACCAGGTTTTTTAAATGTTGAATTTTACATCTGCTTTTTCAGTTAGACAAGCCTTATGAATTTGCAGTTGATGTTGGCTGTGGAACAGGACAAAACACAAAAATTCTGGCTTCGCACTTTGAGAAGGTTTTGGGAATTGACATTGGTGAAGCTCAAATTGAGGAGACTAAGATTGCAGTTAATCTTCCAAACACAACGTTCAGGCAGGGCCGGACTGGCCATCTGGCAATTCTGGCAAATGCCAGAAGGGCCTGTCTGGTCATGGGCTGCCTTGTCTGCTACGTTGTTAACAGAATCGGTGATCTCAAGACACCCATACTGCTAAGAGTTGTGATGCAGCACAAAGTCTCTGACTCCATCACTTACCCCAGCAGGCCACGGGTATCATTAAAAATATTGGTCTTTTAGAAAATCTTCCTTTCCTCCATCCAGGATAATATTAGTAATATATCCCATCTGGTTCATGGGGACAGCATGGGCCTGTGTGATTTCAAATGCAATGGTTGAATTTCAGCCCCAGTCCTTACCTGCGTTCAGGTATGAGCTTTTATAGAGTTGAATAATTCATTGCTGTGGTAAAGGTTACATTTTGAGAAATGGAGTATGAAAATAATATACAAGATCTAATATATGGGCAAACTGAAATAAAAGTTGTGGTTGTTCAGAGCAACCTGGGCTAGAAAAATGAAAGCCGTAATTGGAAAACAGATGACACTCGTAGGGATGGCTTTCAACATAACCATTATACTATGCTTACCTTCTGTTTCCAACACTCGGAACGACTAAGACAGTAGATGTCTACTGCTATACCTGGTATCCAGATTATAGCTGAACTGTGACTTTCAAATATTATATTACTAACGCTAGTATAATGTCTGACCCTTTTTGTAAGAATGATTAAATATCCTTTTACAGAGTCTCACCAGCTGAGGAAGTTTCAGTAGATAATGCCTCGGTAGATCTAATAGCTGCGCATGTTGCTGTCCATTGGTTTGACATTGGAAAGTTTATGAAAGAGGTAAAATGAAAATTTTCATAAAGCAAAGAAAAATGACTCTCCTTGATTTCTTTCGGCAAATGATAGCTTCTATATTTTTCTGCATTATTCTTTTCTGAGGTAAGCCTGTCAGAGAAACACAAGATTAATATCTGCGCTGTTCCCTTGCTGTAAGAAACTCCTCACTATGATAACCTTTAAAGAAAATTATTATACTATAGGCATTTGCTTAAAATTAACTTTTTCTCTGCTTAACTTTATTTCTACACATGCTTTATCAGTGACAAAGATGATAATTCAACAACAGTGTGAACCTGTGTATAGGCTGTTATGTATAAATAGGATACAAAAATACCATAAATGCAAAATATCACATCAAGGTGAAATTATAGCTTGGCAACATGTTTCATTAGATTTTTGTAAACTATATATACAGGACCTAGTTTTAACCTTTCTCTCATTTATAAGCAGACACCTGATTTATGTTTTGTGCTTTTCCACATATAAAAGTGTTTAAAGAAAATCCTCACCTCTACTAAAAAAAATCATTTTTATTTAGCAAGGAATTCAGCACTTCAATATCCTTCATCCCATTGCCAAAATATCAGGGTAGATGCAAAATCTGTAATCAACCTAAGATAAAAACTTATTTTCACAAAAGTCCCACGGGAAAGAAATGAACTAGCATATCATAATTTCCTTCAACTGCCATTGCTCAGTTCAAAGTTGTGATAACATGGCTTCAGGGTAAGTTCAAGCATTGTAAAGTTCAAACATTATAGGTTTCCTCTGGGCTCTTTCTGCAGCTGATCTGCAAGTGTCCACATGGATCATAGCAGCTGTATACAGTGGGGAAAAAAAGTATTTAGTTAGCCAGCAATTGTGCAAATTCTCCCACTAAAAAAAAATTTGCATCATAGATAGACCACAACTATGAGAGTCAAAATGAGAAAACAAATCCAGAACATCACCTTGTCTGATTTGACAAGATTTATTTTGCAAATTATGGTGAAAAATAAATATTTGGTCATTAACACAAGTTTTTCTCAATATTTTTTTATATATGCTTTGTTGGCAATGACAGTGGTCAAATGTTTTCTTTAAAACTTCACAAGGTTGGCACACACTGTTGGTGGTATGTTGGCCCATTCCTCCATGCAGATCTCCTTTAGAGCAGGGAGGGCAACATGGACTTTCAACTCCCTCCAAAGGTTTTCTATTGGGTTGATATCTGGAGACTGGCTAGGCCACTCCACGACCTTCATATGCTTCTTACGAAGCCACTCCTTCATTGCCCTGGTGGTGTGCTTGGGATCATTATCATGCTGAGAGACCCATCCACGTTTCATCTTTAATGTCCTTGCTGACAGAAGGAGGTGTGCACTCAAAATCTCATGATACATGGCTCCATTCATTTTTTCATGTACACGGATCAGTTGTCCTGGTCCCTTTGCAGAGAAACAGCCCAAAAGCATGATGTTGCCACCCCCACGCTTCACAGTAAGTATGGAGTTCTTTGGATGCAACTCAGCATTCTGTCTCATCTGAACACGAGTTTTGTTTTTACCAAAGAGTTCTACTTTGGTTTCATCAGACCATATGACATTCTCCCATACTCTTCTGGATAATCCAAATGCTCTCTTGCAAACTTCAGATGGGCATGAACATGTACTGGCTTAAACAGGGGGACACGTCTGGCACTGCAGAATCTTAGTCCATGGCGGCATAGTGTGTTACTGATCTTAGCCTTTGTTACGGTGGTCCCAGCTCTATGCATGTGAATCACTAGGTCCCCCCAGGTGGTTCTGGGATTCTTGCTCACTGTTCTTGTGATGATTTTGACCCCACGGGGAGAGATCTTGTGTGGAGTCCCAGATCGAGGGAAATTATCAGTGGTCTTGTATGTCTTCCATTTTCTTATTATTGCTTCCACAGTTGATTTTATCACACCAAACTGCTTGCCTATTGCAGATTCAGTCTTCCCAGCCTGGTGCAGGGCTACAATTTTGTTTCTGGTGTCCTTCAACAGCTCTTTGGTCTACTCTTCACCATAGTGAAGTTTGGAGTGTGACTGTTTGAGATTATGGACAGGTGTCTTTTATACTGATAACAAGTTCAAGCAGGTGCCATTACTACATGTAATGAGTGGAGGACAGAGGAGCCTGTTAAACAAGAAGTTTTACAGGTCTGTGAAAGCAATAAATCTTGCATGTTTTTAGGTGACCAATTACTTATTTTCCACCATAATTTGCAAAATAAATCTTGACAAATCAGACAAGGTGATTTTCTGGATTTGTTTTCTCATTTTGACTCTCATAGTTGTGGTCTCCCTGTGATGTCAATTACAGGCCTCTCATCTTTTTAAGTGGGAGAACTTGCACAATTGGTGGCTGATTAAATACTTTTTCCCCACTGTATCTGCACAAAATGTGCTGCTCTTACTGAAGATTTACTTATGACTAGCAGTGTATCTGAAAAATTTGAGAAATTGCGGACATAGGTACTTGGTAGAGTGATCACTCATGCTGACAGAAGAATTAGATTTTAAGCCAATCAGATTAGAAACAAAACAATTTTTGTGGAATGAGAAAACTGAATAGGTCTTTATGCAGATGACATGATCTTGTTCATTTCCTACTTTTTTCTTCAATCAATACAAAAAAATGTGATGTTTCAATCCACAGTATTGCTATTTATCTAACTTGAATGAAAAAAGACCAACTGAATATTGTGGATTAAAACGTTACATTTTTTGTATTGATGAAAGAACAAAATGGGAGAGTTTTCTACAACCTATTGGAATGCAGTTGCTCCCTTTTTTTCTATTTTATTTTGAGCAGATTCCTTGCCACAGTGATTGCACACTCCCGACAAAGTGCGTATGGTATACTTTTAATTTCTCGGCTCTAAAACTTTTTTTGTGCTCATGATCTTCTTCATATCATAACTAACTACCATCCTATCATACAACATTGATATGATTAATTAGTTTGATTTTCTAGACTATAAATGAAATGGGACAAATCAGTGCTTATGCGATGTTAATAGCGGAAACTTTTTTTTAATGGGGTTTCCCAACAAACAAATAAATGTAATCAATAGATCTAGGAATATAAAGAAGTTCGACAATTGCATCAGCCTGTGTGTTTAAGTGCAATAGTCAAGTATCAAGTGCAGTTATCATGTGCATGGAGGGTGTGGAGACAGATGAATAGTAGGGTGCAGATTCAGAGTAATATTTGGAAGGAGGGAACAGGGCAAAGTTAGTTTACTGAGTAGTTGATGTGGTAGGCTTGTTTGAAGAGATGGGTTTTTAAAACGCGCTTGAATAGGTCGGGGCTAGGTATCATAGTAAATATAGAAAAACTGACTGAACAGCCATCTAGTCTGAACTGGTGCATAACCAAAAAGTCTTACATAGCAAATAGATAATGGCTGCACTCAAGTTTATTGTGCTAAAGCAAGGAACTGTGCAATACATGAAATGTGAACAGCATAATGGCTTGTGACATTTATGAAAAAACACATGAGATTTTTAGCACAAAATTTGGCCAAATGTTGTGAGCCCATTCACCAAACGTCAAGGTAATCTCGAATGGGTAACTAACCTGTCTGCCTAGTGTGAACACTTACCTATGGCTAATAAAATGGTAAAGCCTGTATTTATAGAGGAGGTTAGAACCAACTGTGTTTGGATGTAATTAAAATCACAACATGGTGAAGGGCGGGGCGTTCAAGTCAGAAAAAGCAATACATAGTAAATATAGAAAAACTGACTGAACAGCCATCTAGTCTGAACTGGTGCATAACCAAAAAGTCTTACATAGCAAATAGATAATGGCTGCACTCAAGTTTATTGTGCTAAAGCAAGGAAATGTGCAATACATGAAATGTGAACAGCATAATGGCTTGTGAAATTTATGAAAAAACACATGAGATTTTTAGCACAAAATTTGGCCAAATGTTGTGAGCCCATTCACCAAACGTCAAGGTAATCTCAGATCGAATGGGTAACTAACCTGTCTGCCTAGTGTGAACACTTACCTATGGCTAATAAAATGGTAAAGCCTGTATTTATAGAGGAGGTTAGAACCAACTGTGTTTGGATGTAATTAAAATCACAGCATGGTGAAGGGCGGGGCGTTCAAGTCAGAAAAAGCAATACATAGTAAATATAGAAAAACTGACTGAACAGCCATCTAGTCTGAACTGGTGCATAACCAAAAAGTCTTACATAGCAAATAGATAATGGCTGCACTCAAGTTTATTGTGCTAAAGCAAGGAAATGTGCAATACATGAAATGTGAACAGCATAATGGCTTGTGAAATTTATGAAAAAACACATGAGATTTTTAGCACAAAATTTGGCCAAATGTTGTGAGCCCATTCACCAAACGTCAAGGTAATCTCAGATCGAATGGGTAACTAACCTGTCTGCCTAGTGTGAACACAGTTGGTTCTAACCTCCTCTATAAATACAGGCTTTACCATTTTATTAGCCATAGGTAAGTGTTCACACTAGGCAGACAGGTTAGTTACCCATTCGATCTGAGATTACCTTGACGTTTGGTGAATGGGCTCACAACATTTGGCCAAATTTTGTGCTAAAAATCTCATGTGTTTTTTCATAAATTTCACAAGCCATTATGCTGTTCACATTTCATGTATTGCACATTTCCTTGCTTTAGCACAATAAACTTGAGTGCAGCCATTATCTATTTGCTATGTAAGACTTTTTGGTTATGCACCAGTTCAGACTAGATGGCTGTTCAGTCAGTTTTTCTATATTTACTATGTATTGCTTTTTCTGACTTGAATGCCCCGCCCTTCACCATGCTGTGATTTTAATTACATACAAACACAGTTGGTTCTAACCTCCTCTATAAATACAGGCTTTACCATTTTATTAGCCATAGGTAAGTGTTCACACTAGGCAGACAGGTTAGTTACCCATTCGATCTGAGATTACCTTGACGTTTGGTGAATGGGCTCACAACATTTGGCCAAATTTTATGCTAAAAATCTCATGTGTTTTTTCATAAATTTCACAAGCCATTATGCTGTTCACATTTCATGTATTGCACATTTCCTTGCTTTAGCACAATAAACTTGAGTGCAGCCATTATCTATTTGCTATGTAAGACTTTTTGGTTATGCACCAGTTCAGACTAGATGGCTGTTCAGTCAGTTTTTCTATATTTACTATGTATTGCTTTTTCTGACTTGAACGCCCCGCCCTTCACCATGCTGTGATTTTAATTACATACAAACACAGTTGGTTCTAACCTCCTCTATAAATACAGGCTTTACCATTTTATTAGCCATAGGTAAGTGTTCACACTAGGCAGACAGGTTAGTTACCCATTCGATCTGAGATTACCTTGACGTTTGGTGAATGGGCTCACAACATTTGGCCAAATTTTATGCTAAAAATCTCATGTGTTTTTTCATAAATTTCACAAGCCATTATGCTGTTCACATTTCATGTATTGCACATTTCCTTGCTTTAGCACAATAAACTTGAGTGCAGCCATTATCTATTTGCTATGTAAGACTTTTTGGTTATGCACCAGTTCAGACTAGATGGCTGTTCAGTCAGTTTTTCTATATTTACTATGTATTGCTTTTTCTGACTTGAACGCCCCGCCCTTCACCATGCTGTGATTTTAATTACATCCAAACACAGTTGGTTCTAACCTCCTCTATAAATACAGGCTTTACCATTTTATTAGCCATAGGTAAGTGTTCACACTAGGCAGACAGGTTAGTTACCCATTCGATCTGAGATAACCTTGACGTTTGGTGAATGGGCTCACAACATTTGGCCAAATATTGTGCTAAAAATCTCATGTGTTTTTTCATAAATTTCACAAGCCATTATGCTGTTCACATTTCATGTATTGCACATTTCCTTGCTTTAGCACAATAAACTTGAGTGCAGCCATTATCTATTTGCTATGTGGGGCTAGGTATCAGTCTGATCGTCTGGGGAAGTGCATTCCAGAGAGCTGGCGCAGCACGAGAGAAGTCTTGGTGACGAAGATGCGAGGTTCGGATTACAGGGGATGTTAGTCTTAGGTAATTTGTAGAATGGAGGGCACGTGTAGGGCGATAGACAGAGATGAGAGAGGAGATATAAGGCGGTGCAGAACTGTGGAGAGCTTTGTGGGTGAGAGAGATGAGTTTATATTGGACCCTGTAGCGAATGGGTAGCCAGTGTAATGACTGGCACAAGATGGAGGCATCGGTGAAGTGGATGGACAGAAATATGACCCTGGCTGCCACATTCAAGATGGATTGGAGAGGAGAAAGTTTGGTAAGAGGGAGACCGATCAGAAGAGAGTTGCAGTAGTCCAGACGAGAATGAATAAGAGCGACAGTTAGGCTAGTTTCACACTAGCGTTAACTGCAATACGTCGCAAATGCGTCGTTTTTGCGAAACGCCGCATCCAGCAAAAGTTTTTGCTGGATACGTTGTTTCGTCATAGAGTAACATTAGCGACGCATTTGCGATGCATTTGCGACGCATTTCCAAACGGTGAATGCGTTTGGCGGCGTTTGGGCGTATGGTAGCGGTCCGTCGGGAGAAAAAAACGTTACATGTAACGTTTTTTGCTCCCGACGGTCCGCTTTTTCCGACCGCGCATGCGCAGTCGGAACTCCGCCCCCACCTCCCCGCACTTCCCCGCACATCACAATGGGGCAGCGGATGCGTGGGAAATATGCATCCGCTGCCCCCGTTGTGCGGCGGAGAACACACTAGCGTCGGGAACGTCGGCCCGACGCGCAGCGACGGGTTGTTCCCGACGCTAGTGTGAAAGTAGCCTAAGAGTCTTAGCAGTTTCAAAGGTGAGAAAAGGTCGGATTCTGGAGATGTTTTTAAGATGCAGGTGACAGGAGCGAGTGAGTGATTGGATATAGGGAGTAAAGGAAAGTTCAGAGTCGAATATGACCCCAAGACAGGGGGCATGCTGCTTGGGAGTTATTGTTGAACCCTCCAGAGTAAAGCATGAAGCAGGTGTTTAAACACTTGGTGAGATTTATAAATGTATCTAAGCTTTACTGGCCTACTAGGGATATTTGGTATTCCTAGAATTTACTTCTACTCTGCCAAGCCGCTATCCCCAAACAACGTTTTCAAATTACTATGCTCAAAGTCCCAGAGGCCTAGTGTCTGCTATACCTAATGACCTGATACAAGTTAATAAACAATGCTCTGAGAGATATATTGATTATATAATATTTATACTATCTCCTGATTAACAAAATTTTCACCTTCTCGATTCCATCAAGCTCTTATGTGACACCAACAAACTACAACGTTCAATGCCTTATTTATACCACATGTATAAACCTTGTGAACATATACCACCTGTAATGATATTTATCTTTCTTTTAGACTGTGGATGCTATAGACCCAATCATTTTGTATATGTAGACAGTGATGGTTCAGTTTTCCTTCATCTTATACAGTTTTTGAGCCCCAGACTTTACTTTACTGCTTATCGATTTTTTCCAATTTTGTCCACAAAATACTTTTTGTATTATTTAAATGTTGAACATGTGAATCTACATTATACTAGTATACTAAGTCTTATTTTATATCTTTGTAGCACTAATCTTCAATCCATTTTTAGCTTTATCATAATTTTTCAATTCATTATCAATTAAATGAGATTTAAAAGAGAAATAAATAATTTCAGATGGACCAGATTCTTAAACCTGGTGAATACCTTGCTTTGTTTTGTTACTATCTACCAACAGAAGTATATGGAGCGCCCCCACGTTAAGGGCAATGGGGTACTCGGCACCGGGTCCTTCAGTGTTCTGTGGGGATGTCACGGTGGCCTGACCCGGTACCGTGGCCCTTAGAGGGGCATCCAATGAAAGGGAGAATAGTTTGTATAAAGTTCGTGACGCCACCTGTGGTATTCGGTCAGGGTGACCGAAGCTGCGGTGAGGGGTCCACTGGGGTGATGTTATGGCAGCTAGATGATATACCTTCACACAGGTGAAGTGTATCCCCAGGGCTTCCCAGAAGTGTAGATGGTGATGGTGGACAATGTAAGGCGCAGGGAATAATGAGGATACAAGGTTGCAGTCTCTTAACCTTTTACTGGAAGCTTCAGCATCCACAGTCCAGGGTACAGACCACAGGGTAGGTAGAGTCCGGCTGGTCCGAAGGCAAATCCAGAGTCCCCTTATCCAGGTGGAAATCAATAACCTTCCTACTAGCGCCTGTGTGTTGTAGTCCCTACCTGCTGAGCAACTCGGTAAGGTCCTCAAAACTCTTGTAGATGTTCTAGATGTTATTTCTTCCTCTCTATCCCCCATACGGTATGGATAGGACAAACCCATATGACTGATGGCCTGAGGCTTGTTTATAGGGACCATAGAGACACCCCAACCCCCACAATTTGCCACTGTGTCTTCTTAGGTATTAAGGTCGGGTAGCCAACTTGGAATTAACTGTCCTGCCGGTCTCTGAAGTAATGCGTAGATTCAATTACTCCCTCGGTGTTCCGTCCACCGGCTACGCGCCTCAGAAGGAGGCAGCCTATTTCAGGGCAGAACTCCTCCCGGTGATTTCTCTTTGTGCTGTGACTTCGTTTCTCACTCTCTACAATACAATTCTCTTTGTGTCCTTTCTTAGGTTGCTACTGCATGTGGGGCAGGCGCAGCTCCGTAGTTTTCCATCTCGCTAGGCCTCTGTCAGGATCCCACCCCTGACAGGGACCCTCTGTCTGCAGCTCAGATGTTCCTCCTTTCCCCCTGTGTGCCTGACAGGTGTTGCCTGGGCAAAGCCCAGCCAGCGTCTCTCTAACTTTCTATCCAGCCCACCAGTTTTACCCTTCTGTGAGGAGTGCCCTAGTAGATAGGAGCAAGGCTCCCCCTTGTGGTCTGGAGTGTGAAGTGTAGTGTATGGTTTGTGATACCTGGTAGGTAGATCTCCTTTATTGCCATCAGACGTAATATCACTCACCCTGGTGGAAGAATGACATTACTGCAACGACCAGGACTTTGGGGCGCTGCACTCCCCCCAATAAATCCAGTACTCCCGGACTGGGAAAAGAAAACAACAATACATTAGCAAAAAAGACATACAAAATTTTTGAAATGCAATAAAACAAGTTAATATAACAATGCTTCCCTTTATGGCAGGTGAGAACACTTGAACGTTGCAAAACAAGAACATATTTACATTGTCAGCTACTTCTGTAGATTGACCAATTACGGATGCGCTAACTAACTATGGAATACTATTACCCATACAGGTATACTATATATTAACTACTAAGTGCAATTATAAAACAATAAATTAACATTTTCTTTATTCAAGATTCTTTTCTAAGTGCAAAGTCTTTTAATTAACTTTCTAAGGCTCACTAGAGGACTCACTAACCCCTACGGGTTCACTCTATTGAAATGCAGAACAGGTTTCACCCCCTCTATGGGCTCACTGTATCTTTCTTCCAATTTCTTTATCCTCAATTTTATTCAGAGTACGTCATCTAACATTTGTTATTCTTAACTACCGTATTTTCCGGCGTATAAGACGACTGGGCGTATAAGACGACCCCCCAACTTTACCAGTTAAAAAATAAAATCTTCTTAAAAGTTGGGGGTCTTCTTATACACCGTATGTCGTCTTATAGGGCCGGTGAATATGTGCCTTTTGGGGGGGGGGGAGTGATCCTGATGAGGACGAGGGGGCGTCTCACAGGAAAGTGAGTATCCCCCATTACCTTATCATAGCGCTGCAGCGTGGGGTCTCTGTGCTGGGAGCGGCGGCTGCTGTGCTGTGGCGGCTCCTCTTCTGCAGTGTGGGGCCTCTGTGCTGTGGGGCAGTGGCGGCGGCGTATCTTCATGCAGTCGGGGCTCCTCCGGCATCTCAGCCTGGAAGCCCCGCCGGCAACTCCATCGGTACAATGCGGTCAGGTGGCCTCCGGGAAAATGGCCGCTGCTCAGATTCAGATCTCGTCCCGAGATCTCGGGAGACGAGATCTGAATCTGAGCAGCGGCCATTTTCCCGGAGGCAGCTCAATAGGTGCGATGCGGTGGCCCGGCCGCTGGGGGCTGTGCATGCTCAGATTCAGATCTCGTCCCGAAATCTCGGGACACGAGATCTGAATCTAAGCAGCGGCCATTTTCCCGGAGGCCAGCGCATTACACCGATGGAGTTGCTGGCGGGGCTTCCAGGCTGAGATGCCGGAGGAGCCCCGACTGCATGAAGATACGCCGCCGCCGCCGCCACCGCCCCACAGCACCAGAGGCCCCACACTGCAGAAGAGGAGCCGCCACAGCACAGCACAGCAGCCGCCGCTCCCAGCACAGAGACCCCACGCTGCAGCGCTATGATAAGGTAATGGGGGATACTCACTTTCCTGTGAGACGCCCCCTCGTCGTCATCAGGATCACTCCCCCCCCCCACCCACCATATACACCCGGCGTACAAGGCGATTCCCGGCGTACAAGACGACCCCCGACTTTTAAGAAGATTTTCAGGGGTTAAAAAGTCGTCTTGTACGCCGGAAAATACGGTACATACCATCAGCTATGTATCAATATTATAATCTAACTATCTAAGACAACATTATCACTCTTGAGCAAAGTGCAACAAACTAACATTCCCTTTAACCCCTTAAACCCATATGACGTACTATCCCGTCGAGGTAGGGTGGGCCTTAATTCCCATCGACGGTCATATGCGATCGGCCGCGCTCATGGGGGGAGCGCGGCTGATCGCGGCCTGGTGTCAGCTGCCTATCGCAGCTATGGCACTATGTGCCAGGAGTGGTCACGGACCGCTCCCGGAACATTAACCCCTGGCACACTGCGTTCAAACATGATCACAGTGTTCCGGCGGTATAGGGAAGCATCGCGTTGCCCTGCAGGCCCCAGATCCAAAATGGCCGCGGGGCTGCATCCGGGTCCTGCAGGGACTACTTCCGGGTCCAGAGCAGGTGCTGGTAAGCCTGCAGTGCTGTAAGTCAGATCGCTGATCTGACAGAGTGCTGTGCAAACTGTCAGATCAGCGATCTGTGATGTCCCCCCCTGGGACAAAGTAAAAAAGTAAAAAAAAAAAAATTCCACATGTGTAAAAAAAAAAATAAAAAAAAAAATTCCTAAATGAAGAAAAAAAATATATATATTATTCTCATAAATACATTTCTTTATCTAAATAAAAAAAAAACAATAAAAGTACACATATTTAGTATTGCGTCTGTAACGACCCAACCTATAAAACTGTCCCACTAGTTAACCCCTTCAGTGAACACCGTAAGAAAGAAAAAAAAATGAGGCAAAAAACAACCCTTTATTATCATACCGCAGAACAAAAAGTGGAATAACACACGATCCAAAAAACGGATATAAATAAACATGGTACCGCTGAAAACGACATCTTGTCCCGTAAAAAACGAGCTGCCATAAAGCATCATAAGCAAAAAAATAAAAAAGTTATAGTCCTCAGAATAAAGCGATGCCAAAATAATTATTTTTTCTATAAAATAGCTTTTATCGCATAAAAGGGTCAAAACATAAAAGATATAAATGAGATATCACTGTAATCGTACTGATCCGAAGAATAAAACTGCTTTATCAATTTTTTACCAAACGTGGAACGGTATAAACGCCTCCCCCAAAAGAAATTCATGAATAGCTGGTTTTTGGTCATTCTGCCTCACAAAAATCGGAATAAAAAGCGATCAAAAACTGTCACGTGTCCGAAAATGTTACCAATAAAAACTCGTCCCGCAAAAAACAAGACCTCACATGACTCTGTGGGCCAATATGGATAAATTATAGCTCTCAAAATGTGGTGATGCAAAAACTATTTTTTGCAATAAAAAGCGTCTTTTAGTGTGTGATGGCTGCCAACCATAAAAATCAGCCAAAAAACGCTATAAAACTAAATCAATCCCCCCTTCATCACCCCCTTAGTTAGGGAAAAATAATAACATTTTAAAAAATGTATTTATTTCCATTTTCCCATTAGGGTTAGGGTTAGGGCTAGGGTTAGGACTAGGGTTAGGGTTAGGGTTGAGGTTAGGGCTAGGTTAGGGCTGGGTTTAGGGTTGGGGTTAGGGTTTCAGTTAGAATTGGGGAGTTTCCACTGTTCAGGCACGTCAGGGGCTCTCCAAACGCGACATGGCGTCCGATCTCAATTCCAGCTAATTATGCGTTGAAAAAGTAAAACAGTGCTCCTTCCCTTCCGAGCTCTCCCGTGCGCCCAAACAGGGGTTTACCCCAACATGTGGGGTATCAGCATTCTCAGGACAAGTTGGACAACAACTTTTGGGGTCCAATTTGTCCTGTTACTGTCATGTTCTCAATAGCAAGAGAACATAGCATCAGCATATATAGGAACTAGCTCTTGGAAGATGGGAACTGAGCTGACCATGAACTAAACCTAACGCACAACTAGCAGTGGCCGGGTAGCATGCCTACGTTGATTCTAGATGCCCAGCACCAGCCGGAGGACTAAATAATGCTAGCAGAGGAAAATATTAGTCCTAGCTCACCTCTAGAGAAATACCCCGAAAGGAGACAGAGGCCCCCACATGTATTGGCGGTGAATTAAGATGAAATAACAAACGTAGTAAGAAAATAGGTTTAGCAAATTTGAGGTCCACTTACTACATAGCAGAAGACAGAAAGGACACTTTCATGGTCAGCTGAAAACCCTATCAAAACACCATCCAGGAATTACTTTAAAACTCTGGCATTAACTCATAACACCAGAGTGGCAATTCCTGTTCACAAGAGCTTTCCAGACACAGTAACGAAACTACAGCTGTGAACTGGAACAAAAATGCAAAAACAAACATGGACAAGAGTCCAACTTATCTAGTAGTTGTCTAGGAGCAGGAACAAGCACAGAGAGGCTTCTGATAACATTGTTGACCGGCAAGCAACTAACAGAGCAGCAAGGTTATATAGCGACTCCCACATCTTGATGGGAACAGGTGAACAGAGAAGATGAAAACACCAGTTCAATTCCACCAGTAGCCACCGGGGGAGCCCAGAATCCAAATTCACAACAGTACCCCCCCCTCAAGGAGGGGGCACCGAACCCTCACCAGAACCACCAGGGCGATCAGGATGGGCCCTATGAAAGGCACGAACCAGATCAGAGGCATGAACATCAGATGCATTCACCCAAGAATTATCCTCCTGGCCGTATCCCTTCCACTTGACCAGATACTGGAGTCTCCGTCTGGAAACACGAGAGTCTAAGATTTTCTCCACAACGTACTCCAACTCACCCTCAACCAACACCGGAGCAGGAGGCTCAACGGAAGGCACAACCGGTACCTCATACCTGCGCAATAATGACCGATGAAAAACGTTATGAATAGAGAAGGATGCAGGGAGGTCCAAACGGAAGGAAACAGAGTTAAGAATCTCCAATATCTTATACGGGCCGATGAACCGAGGCTTAAACTTAGGAGAAGAGACCCTCATAGGGACAAAACGAGAAGACAACCACACCAAATCCCCAACACAAAGCCGAGGACCAACACGACGGTGGCGGTTGGCAAAAAGCTGAGTCTTCTCCTGGGACAACCTCAAATTGTCCACCACCTGCCCCCAGATCTGATGCAATCTCTCCACCACAGCATCCACTCCAGGACAATCCGAAGATTCCACCTGACCAGAGGAAAATCGAGGATGAAACCCCGAATTACAGAAAAACGGGGACACCAAAGTGGCAGAGCTGGCCCGATTATTGAGAGCGAACTCTGCCAATGGCAAAAAAGCAACCCAATCATCCTGGTCAGCAGACACAAAACACCTCAGATATGTCTCCAGGGTCTGATTAGTCCGCTCGGTCTGGCCATTCGTCTGAGGATGGAAAGCGGACGAAAAAGATAAATCTATGCCCATCCTAGCACAGAATGCCCGCCAAAATCTAGACACGAATTGGGTCCCTCTGTCAGAAATGATATTCTCAGGAATACCATGCAAACGAACAACATTTTGAAAAAACAGAGGAACCAACTCGGAAGAAGAAGGCAACTTGGGCAGAGGAACCAAATGGACCATCTTAGAGAAACGGTCACACACCACCCAGATGACAGACATCTTCTGAGAAACAGGCAGATCTGAAATAAAATCCATCGAGATGTGCGTCCAAGGCCTCTTAGGAATGGGCAAGGGCAACAATAATCCACTAGCCCGAGAGCAACAAGGCTTGGCCCGAGCACAAACGTCACAAGACTGCACAAAGCCTCGCACATCTCGTGACAGGGAAGGCCACCAGAAGGACCTTGCCACCAAATCCCTGGTACCAGAAATGCCAGGATGACCTGCCAACGCAGAAGAATGAACCTCAGAGATGACTCTACTGGTCCAATCATCAGGAACAAACAGTTTATCAGGTGGGCAACGATCCGGTCTATCCGCCTGAAACTCCTGCAAGGCCCGCCGCAGGTCTGGAGAAACGGCTGACAATACCACTCCATCCTTAAGGATACCTGTGGGCTCAGAGTTACCAGG
Source organism: Ranitomeya variabilis (assembly GCF_051348905.1). Classification (NCBI taxonomy): domain Eukaryota; kingdom Metazoa; phylum Chordata; class Amphibia; order Anura; family Dendrobatidae; genus Ranitomeya; species Ranitomeya variabilis. Next base: position 82,759,390 of record NC_135238.1, read on the forward strand.
CGAGTCAGGCTCAAAACTCCTAGAAAGGGCATCCGCCTTAACATTCTTAGAACCCGGTAGGTATGACACCACAAAATTAAACCGAGAGAAAAATAATGACCAGCGCGCCTGTCTAGGATTCAGGCGCCTGGCGGTCTCAAGATAAATCAAGTTTTTGTGGTCAGTCAATACCACCACCTGATGTCTGGCCCCCTCAAGCCAATGGCGCCACTCCTCAAAAGCCCACTTCATGGCCAAAAGCTCCCGATTCCCAACATCATAATTCCGCTCAGCGGGCGAAAATTTACGGGAAAAGAAGGCACAAGGCCTCATCACGGAGCAGTCAGAACTTTTCTGCGACAACACTGCCCCAGCTCCGATCTCAGAAGCGTCGACCTCAACCTGAAAAGGTAGAGCAACATCAGGCTGACGCAACACAGGGGCAGAGGAAAAACGGCGCTTAAGCTCCCGAAAGGCCTCCACAGCGTCAGGGGACCAATCAGCAACATCAGCACCCTTCTTAGTCAAATCGGTCAATGGCTTAGCAATATCCGAAAAACCAGCAATAAATCGACGATAAAAGTTAGCAAAGCCCAAAAATTTCTGAAGACTCTTAAGAGAAGAGGGCTGCGTCCAATCACAAATAGCTTGAACCTTGACAGGATCCATTTCAATGGAAGAGGGAGAAAAAATATATCCCAAAAAGGAAATCCTCTGTACCCCAAAAACACACTTAGAACCCTTCACACACAAAGAATTAGACCGCAAAACCTGGAAAACCCTCCTGACTTGCTGGACATGAGAGTCCCAGTCATCCGAAAAAATCAGAATATCATCCAGATACACAATCATAAATTTATCCAAATAATCGCGAAAAATATCATGCATAAAGGACTGGAAAACTGACGGAGCATTTGAAAGACCAAAAGGCATCACTAAATACTCAAAGTGGCCCTCGGGCGTATTAAATGCGGTTTTCCACTCATCCCCCTGCCTGATTCGCACCAAATTATACGCCCCACGAAGGTCAATCTTAGAGAACCACTTGGCCCCCTTTATGCGAGCAAACAAATCAGTCAGCAACGGCAATGGGTATTGATATTTTACAGTGATTTTATTCAAAAGCCGATAATCGATACATGGTCTCAAAGAGCCGTCTTTTTTTGACACAAAGAAAAAACCGGCTCCTAAGGGAGATGACGATGGACGAATATGTCCCTTTTCCAAGGACTCCTTTATATATTCTCGCATAGCAGCATGTTCAGGCACAGACAGATTAAACAAACGACCCTTTGGGTATTTACTACCCGGGATTAAATCTATGGCACAATCGCACTCTCGGTGCGGAGGTAATGAACCAAGCTTGGATTCTTCAAAGACGTCACGATAGTCAGACAGGAACTCAGGAATTTCAGAGGGAATAGATGATGAAATGGAAACCACAGGTACATCCCCATGAGCCCCCTTACATCCCCAGCTCAACACAGACATAGCTCTCCAGTCGAGGACTGGGTTGTGAGATTGCAGCCAAGGCAATCCTAGCACCAAATCATCATGTAGATTATACAGCACCAGAAAGCGAATAATCTCCTGGTGATCCGGATTAATACGCATAGTTACTTGTGTCCAGTATTGTGGTTTATTATTAGCCAATGGGGTGGAGTCAATCCCCTTCAGAGGAATAAGAGTCTCCAAAGGCTCTAAATCATACCCACAGCGTTTGGCAAAGGACCAATCCATAAGACTCAAAGCGGCGCCAGAGTCGACATAGGCGTCCGTGGTAATAGATGACAAAGAGCAAATCAAGGTCACAGATAGAATAAACTTAGACGGTAAGGTGCAAATGGAAACAGATTTATCAAGCTTTTTAGTGCGCTTAGAGCATGCTGATATAACATGAGTAGAATCACCACAATAGAAACACAACCCATTTTTTCGTCTAAAATTCTGCCGCTCGCTTCGGGACAGAATTCTATCACACTGCATACTCTCTGGCGATTTCTCAGTGGACACTGCCAGATGGTGCACTGGTTTGCGCTCCCGCAAACGCCTATCGATCTGAATAGCCATTGTCATGGACTCATTCAGACCCGCAGGCACAGGGAACCCCACCATAACATCCTTAATGGCATCAGAGAGACCCTCTCTGAAAGTCGCCGCCAGGGCGCACTCATTCCACTGAGTAAGCACAGACCATTTACGGAATCTTTGACAGTAAATTTCCGCTTCATCTTGCCCCTGAGATAGGGACATCAAAGTTTTTTCTGCCTGAAGCTCCAAATGAGGTTCGTCATAAAGCAACCCCAAGGCCAGAAAAAACGCATCCACATTGAGCAACGCAGGATCCCCTGGTGTCAATGAAAAAGCCCAGTCTTGAGGGTCGCCCCGGAGCAAGGAAATCACAATCCTGACCTGCTGTGCAGGGTCTCCGGCAGAGCGAAATTTCAGGGACAAAAATAATTTGCAATTATTTCGAAAATTCTGAAACCCAGATCTATTCCCCGAGAAAAATTCCGGCCAAGGAATTCTCGGCTCAGATACAGGTGCATGACAAACAAAGTCTTGCAAATTTTGTACCTTCGTGGCGAGATTATTCAAACCTGCAGTTACCCTCTGAAGATCCATTACAAACAGGTGGACACAGAGCCATTCAAGGGTTAAGAGGAGGTAAGAAGCAGCTAGACAGCAATTAAGGGCTAGGCAGCAAAACTCTGAGGGGGAAAAAAAAAAAAATTCCCTTAAACACTTCTTTTTCTCCTGCTTCAGCCCAAACAATTAACACTTTGTGGGCCGGTCAAACTGTCATGTTCTCAATAGCAAGAGAACATAGCATCAGCATATATAGGAACTAGCTCTTGGAAGATGGGAACTGAGCTGACCATGAACTAAACCTAACGCACAACTAGCAGTGGCCGGGTAGCATGCCTACGTTGATTCTAGATGCCCAGCACCAGCCGGAGGACTAAATAATGCTAGCAGAGGAAAATATTAGTCCTAGCTCACCTCTAGAGAAATACCCCGAAAGGAGACAGAGGCCCCCCACATGTATTGGCGGTGAATTAAGATGAAATAACAAACGTAGTAAGAAAATAGGTTTAGCAAATTTGAGGTCCACTTACTACATAGCAGAAGACAGAAAGGACACTTTCATGGTCAGCTGAAAACCCTATCAAAACACCATCCAGGAATTACTTTAAAACTCTGGCATTAACTCATAACACCAGAGTGGCAATTCCTGTTCACAAGAGCTTTCCAGACACAGTAACGAAACTACAGCTGTGAACTGGAACAAAAATGCAAAAACAAACATGGACAAGAGTCCAACTTATCTAGTAGTTGTCTAGGAGCAGGAACAAGCACAGAGAGGCTTCTGATAACATTGTTGACCGGCAAGCAACTAACAGAGCAGCAAGGTTATATAGCGACTCCCACATCTTGATGGGAACAGGTGAACAGAGAAGATGAAAACACCAGTTCAATTCCACCAGTAGCCACCGGGGGAGCCCAGAATCCAAATTCACAACATGTTACCCTTGGGAAAATAAAATGTGGGGGCTAAAATATCATTTTCGTGGAAAAAAAATATTTTTTTATTTTTACGGCTCTGCGTTATAAACTGTAGTGAAACACTTGTTGGTTCAAAGTTCTCACAACACATCTAGATAAGTTCCTTGGGGGGTCTAGTTTCCAATATGGGGTCACTTGTGGGGGGTTTCTACTGTTTAGGTACATCAGGGCTCTGCAAATGCAACATGACGTCTGCAGACCAATCCATCTAAGTCTGCATTTCAAACGGCGCTCCTTCCCTTCCGAGCTCTGTCGTGCGCCCAAACAGTGGTTCCCCCCATGTATGGGGTATCAGCGTACTCAGGACAAATTGGACAATAACTTTTTTGTCCAATTTCTCCTGTTACCCTTGGGAAAAAAAAATTGCGGGCTAAAACATCATTTTGTGGAAAGAAAAAATTATTTTTTAATTTTCACAGCGCTACATTCTAAATTTTAGTGAAACAGTTGGGGGTTAAAAGTGCTCACCACACATCTAGATAAGTTCCTTAGGGGTCTTCTTTACAAAATGGGGTCACTTGTGGGGGGTTTCCACTGTTTAGGCACATCAGGGGCTCTCCAAACGCAACATGGGTTCCGATCTCAATTCCAGCCAATTTTGCATTGAAAAGTAAAACGGCGCTCCTTCCCTTCCGAGCTCTGCCATGCACTCAAACAGTGGTTTATCCCCATATATGAAGTATCAACGTGCTCAGGACAAATTGCACAACAACTTTTGGGGTCCAATTTATCCTGTTACCCTTGGGAAAATAAAAAATTTGGGGCAAAAAAATCATTTTTAGTGAAAATTAGTATGATTTTTTTTTACGGCTCTACATTATAAACTTCTGTGAAGCACTTGGAGGTTCAAAGTGCTCATCACATATCTAGATTAGTTCCTTGGAGGGTCTCCTTTCCAAAATGGTGTCACTTGTGGGGGTTTCCACTGTTTAGGCCCGTCAGGGGCTCTCCAATCGCGACATGGGTTCCGATCTCAATTCCAGCAAATCTTGCATTGAAAAGTCAAATGGCGCTCCTTCCCTTCCGAGCTCTGCCATGTGCCCAATCAATGGTTTACCCCAACATGTGGGGTATCAGCGTACTCAGGACAAAATGTACAACGACTTTTGTGGTCCAATTTCTCCTGTTACCCTTGGTAAAATAAAACAAATTGGATCTGAAGTAAAAAATTTGTGAAAAAAAAGTTAAATGTTCAATTTTTTTTAAACATTCCAAAAATTCCTGTGAAGCACCTGAAGGGTTAATAAACTTTTTGAATGTGGTTTTGAGTACCTTGAGGGGTGCAGTTTTTAGAATGGTGTCACTTTTGGGCATTTTCTGTCATATAGACCCCTCAAAGTCACTTCAAGTGTGAGGTGGTCCGTAAAAAAATGGTTTTGCAAATTTTGTTGCAAAAATGAGAAATCGCTGGTCAACTTTTAACCCTTATTACTCCCTAACAAAAAAATTATGTTTCCAAAATTTGTGCTGATGTAAAGCAGACATGTGGGAAATGTTGTTTATTAACTATATTATGTGATATAACTCTCTAATTTAAGGGCATAAAAACTAAAAGTTTGAAAATTGCTACATTTTCATAATTTTCGACAAATTTTGGTTTTTTTTCACAAATAAACGCAAGTCATATCGAAGAAGTTTTATCTCTATCATTAAGTACAATATGTCTCGAGAAAAAAATGTCAGAATCACCGGGATCCGTTGAAGCGTTTCAGAGTTATGCCCTCATAAAGTGACAGTGGTCAGAATTGTTAAAATTGGCCCTGTCACTTAGGTGAAAACAGGCTTCGGGGTGAAGGGGTTAATAGATATTCACAAATGCCAGTCAATCACCCTGTTAAGCCCCCTTGGGGCTAAGGTGTCCAATTTATGAATCCAGTATGTTTCACGTAATTTCAGTAGTCTAATGTGGTCGCCCCCCCCTCCTGGGGCGGGGAACGTGTTCAATAACCTGAAACTTAAGTTGAGCTACTGTGTGTCTCATCTGGGTGAAGTGGTCCGGTAAAGGAAGTCACGTTTTTATATCGCATTCCTTGTAATGTTCATTTATTCTGTTATGCTCCCAGATTATGAAGTAATAAATCTATATGAATTTGGAATGAAAAATCACTAGAGTGTGCGGTGAATTCCATATTCCATTTGTGATTCTGGACCGTCCGGTCCGTTACACCAGCACCTCGCCTAAATTTGAACTGAGTGCATGCTAAAATTATCTCTATGAAGTCTTATGCGCACCATTGTTTTATGGATCTGTAAATATGATTCAGATCGCCATTGATTTTATATGGCAGCTTAGGAATTTCTTTTTATTTCAAAGATTTTTACAGAAATTGCAAAAAGGAGAAATCCAGCTTCACCAGATATAACTCAAATCCAAAAATTGAAAATAATAAACATGAAATATTGTCAATTCTTCAAATGGGTGTATCACACCAAAAACGCATTAATCACCTATTCGCACTATTCAGCTCTTTGACTTTGAACTTTACATGAAAATATTTCAGGTTTTTTATTTTCACCTTTTGGATATGAGTTCATTCACTAATTACGTTTTATCCCATGAAACTGGATTTCTTATTTATGCCATTTCTATTGTGTAACAGCAAAGACCCTTTTCCATACTCTGGGATCATCTAGATATTGATTGCGGTGAGATGGCATTCTCCTTCTTTGCTTATTCTTACAGAAAGCATAAGAAGAAAAATCATTGCATGTTCCTTACTACACATTGCATGTTCCAACATTGCATGTTCCAACTACACATAGGAACTTGGTGTACTGCTGAACAATATTGATTCACAAGGATGCCTAAAATAACAGCGTTGTTAAACTTGTATTAAGTCCATTCTTCCTTCTAAATTGGGACAATGTATAAAGTGATGCAATAATTGTTGGCAGATATGCAACAGAGATATAGCCTTGTGTCCAGGAGAAGTTTACACTTTTCTGACAGTAGATGGCGATGTTGTTACTGTTTTATGCTTAGTTGAATGTCATGCATATACTTGCACTTTGGTTTCACTTTCTCTCTGGTAAAAGGTGCTTTAGACTTCCTCTTATGCTGTATAAAGTTTTCTCTGTAGATAAAAGTTGATTTACCCCATATAGTCTAGAAGTTTCTTCTGCGACTAAACTATGCAACAGGTTATGGGCCCAGCATAGAAGACAAAAAGGACTTGGTGAATGCAAAAGAATACTTCAGAGCAATTCTCTCCAAACAAGTAAGAAAAATAAGCTAAAGATGAGCAGCAGTTCAGAGCTGAGACTCACAGTTGCTAAGCTGAACAATGAGAACTATCAGTTATGGAAGTTCAAAGTGGAGATGTTATTGTCTAAAGATGATTTATGGGAGTTAATCACTACAGACAGACCCAATGATAATAATCAGACATGGGATAAGAAAAACAGACAAGCAAGAGCTACAATCAGCTTATTAGTGGAGGATGATCAGTTAATCCTTAATCCACATAAAGAATATACAGCAAAGGGAATGTGGGAAGCATAGAGAAAGCTACATGAAAGATCAAGCATAAATCACAAACTATTTCTGCTAAGAAAACTTTACAAGATGAGATTAAGTGCAAGGAAAGATATGCAGAAGCATATAAACTTTATGATGGAGGTGGTAACACAGCTGAGATCAGTTGGTGAAGACATTAAAGGGAACCTGTCATGCCCAAAATGGAAGTTGAGCTAAGCCCACCAGCATCAGGGGCTTATCTACAGCATTCTGGAATGCTGTAGATAAGCCCCCGATGTATCCTGAAAGATGAGAAAAAGAGGTTAGATTATACTCACCCAGGGGCATTCCCGCTGCGGTCCGGTCCGATGGTCGTCGCGGTCCGGTCCGGGGCCTCCCATCTTCTTATGATGATGTCCTCTTCTTGTCTTCATGCTGCGGCTCCAGCACAGGTGTACTTTGTCTGCCCTGTTGAAGGCAGAGCAAAGTACTGCAGTGCGCAGGCGCCGGGCCTCTCTGACCTTTCCCGGCACCTGTGCACTGAAGTACTTTGCTCTGCCCTCAACAGGGCAGACAAAGTACGCCTGCACCGGAGCTGCGGCGTGAAGACAAAAGGATGACATGATCGTAAGAAGATGGGAGGACCCGGACTGGACCACAACACCCACCGCAGTGGGACCACCCCTGGGTGAGTATAATCTAACCTCTTTTACTCATCTTTCAGGTTACCTCGGGGGCTTACTGTATCTACAGCATTCCAGAATGCTGTAGATAAAGCCCTGATGCCGGTGGGCTTAGCTCAACTTCCATTTTTGGGGTGACAGGTTCCCTTTAAGGAAAGCCATATAGCATCAATATTATTGTGCAGTTTACCAGATTCATACGCTGCTCTGATAAATGCACTAGAGACAAGACCTGAAGCAGACATTACACTAGAGTAGGTAAAGACCAGACTTATAGATGAATATCATAGAAGGAAAGAGCAAACAAACAATGAAAGGGATAGTGAAAATGCTCTTAAAGCGACAAACAAGAAGCCCCATAATACATAGACAAGAGAATGTTTCAGTTGTAAGAAAAGGGGACATTTAAAGAAAGACTGTACTAAATGGAAAGCAGAACAACAAAAATTACACCAAAAGGAGAATAAACAGAAAGTAAAACGCACAAATTCTAACCCACATGCAGATCACTGGAATGGTACATTTAAAGTAACTGATAAAGAGTCATCATCAGGGTTTATTGACTGAGGAGTAACAAGTCACATGACTAGTGATAAAAGCTTCTTTACTGAACTTGATGAAAATAAGAAGGAAGCAATTTATCTTGCAGATAGGAGAAAAATAACCGCAGAAGGTATTGGACAAAGAATGCTAATCTGTCCTTATAGATTTGGGTATAATTCAAAATTACTAGTAAAGGATGTGTTATATGTTCCAGGACTAGAATGATGATTGTTATCCATAAAGTGTATGACAACCAAAGGACTTACTGTAAAATTCAAAGATGATAATTGTACAATCCTAGTGGGAGATAAGGTAATTAATAATTATTAATGTCAAAGCAGGTGAAGAATTATATCATCTAGACACATTGGAGGAACAGATGAAGTTATGTACACATGATCAAAAGAACTGTATTCACATGTGACTTAGATATCTAGGACACAGACACCCTGAGAGTATAATGGTATTACAAATGAAGAATTTGACAAAAGACCTATTGATATCTGATTGCTCAATTACCGCAAAATATGAAAGTTGTATAAAATCCAAAGCTACAAGAGTATCTATACCTAAAGAGAGTGAGAGAAAAAGCACAAGACCACTTGACTTCGTACACAACTGATGTACACTCACCGGCCACTTTATTAGGTACACCATGCTAGTAACGGGTTGGACCCCCTTTTGCCTTCAGAACTGCCTCAATTCTTCGTGGCATAGATTCAACAAGGTGCTGGAAGCATTCCTCAGAGATTTTGGTCCATATTGACATGATGGCATCACACAGTTGCCGCAGATTTGTCGGCTGCACATCCCAAAGATGCTCCATACAAGGCAGGATGGATCCATGCTTTCATGTTGTTTACGCCAAATTCTGACCCTACCATCCGAATGTCGCAGCAGAAATCGAGACTCATCAGACCAAGCAACGTTTTTCCAATCTTCTACTGTCCAATTTCGATGAGCTTGTACAAATTGTAGCCTCAGTTTCCTGTTCTTAGCTGAAAGGAGTGGTACCCGGTGTGGTCTTCTGCTGCTGTAGCCCATCTGCCTCAAAGTTCGACGCACTGTGCGTTCAGAGATGCTCTTAGGCCTACCTTGGTTGTAACGGGTGGCGATTTGAGTCACTGTTGCCTTTCTATCAGCTCGAACCAGTCTGCCCATTCTCCTCTGACCTCTGGCATCAACAAGGCATTTCCGCTCACAGAACTGCCGCTCGCTGGATTTTTTTTCTTTTTCGGACCATTCTCTGTAAACCCTAGAGATGGTTGTGCGTGAAAATCCCAGTAGATCAGCAGTTTCTGAAATACTCAGACCAGCCCTTCTGGCACCAACAACCATGCCACGTTCAAAGGCACTCAAATCACCTTTCTTCCCCATACTGATGCTCGGTTTGAACTGCAGGAGATTGTCTTGACCATGTCTACATGCCTAAATGCACTGAGTTGCCGCCATGTGATTGGCTGATTAGAAATTAAGTGTTAACAAGAAGTTGGACAGGTGTACCTAATAAAGTGGCCGGTGAGTGTATATGGACCCATGAAAGTGACCACATCAGGAGTTAATAGATATATGGTGACCTCCATAGAAGACTACTCAAGATACACAGTCACGTACTTGATAAAGAACAAAAGTGAAGTTTTTGAAAAATTAGAAGACTATATGAAAAAGTCAAGTAACAAGGTTCAGAGGAAGCCAATCATCATCATCAAAAGTGATAATGGAGATGAATTTACAGGACACCAAATATAAAACTACTTAAGACAGAATGGAATAGGGCATCAAAAAACTGTTCCATACACACCTGAACAGAATTGGGTAGCAGAAAGGAAAAACAGAACTCTGACTGAAATAATATGATGTATGATAAGACTCCAAACTACCAGAGACATACTGGGGTGAAGCAGCAATGACAGCTACTTATCTGCAAAACAGACTTTTTTCAAAAAAGCTGAAAAAAAAAACCATATGAGCTGTGGCAAGGTAAGAAACAAAGTGTGAGTCATTTAAGAGCTTTTGGTTGCAAAGTTTTTGTGTTTTATTCCAGAAGAAAAACACTTCAAACTTCAAAACAGAGCCATTGAAGGAATATTTGTCGGATATAGTGACAAACAGAATCACAGCAAATAACAGTGTAACATTCATTGAAGATCTAAATGATGACATAATGACATCACTGGAAACAAAAAAATAGAGAAACGACAGTAATACAACTGCAGGAATATCTGATAAGAAAGAAGTGGAAATCGATGAAAATCAAAAAACTGTATGGAGATACAGCTCCATACAGACACAGAACCAAGACGCTCAATAAGAAAAAACAAGGGAAGACCACCTCAATGTCTTCCATACAAGGTAAGTACAAATAAAATTTATGAACTTACATCTTTGGAGGACATATCTCAACTTTCAGAAGAAGAGGCCAACAAATGGATAAAGGCTGCAGAAATAGAATTAAAATCCATGCATGATTCAAAGACATGGATACTGACAGAACTACCAAAAGGAAAAAAGGCTATAGGATGTAAATGGGTTTTTAAAGTAAAATACCAAGCAGATGGCACAGCTGATTGATACTGAGCAAGACTTGTAGCTAATGGCTATTCTCAGAAATATGGAGAAGAATATGATGAGACATTTGCTCCAGTTGTCAAACACACCACAATCAGAACTTTGTTTGCAGTTGCAGCAATGAAACAAATGCAGTTGAAATATCTGGATGTAAAGGCAGCTATCAGGACTAAGGAAGTGGACCCTCAGGGTCATGGGTTCAGAGCCCCTGAGGGCGAGTGAACCAGATGATGCCACCCCCTGTACAGGGAGAGTTAGGGACAGGTCCAAGGAGGGTGAAGCCGCAACTGCTGGAGCCAAAAGGGACGACTGAAGATAAAACAAAGAGAGAATGGAAGACGGAGGGAAGACAGAGCTAGTGAAGTGACAAGAATGGCGGAGGCACTGGACAGACAGAGGCAGCACAGACAAAGTACTTAACGGTAAGATGCAAGCACATGAAAGACGGTGACAACGGAGACTCAAGACTGGCAGGAACAGCAGGCACATAGGACTGGCAGGGTACGGCAGAAACACAGGACTGGAGGGTATGGCAGGAACTCAGGGCTGGCAGGAATGGCAGGAACACAGGACTGGAAGGTACGGCAGGAACACAGGACTAGAAGGATACGGCAGGCACACAGGACTGGCAAGGTACGGCAGGAACACAGGACTAGTAGGCACCGCAGGAACACAGGACTCGTAGGCACAGCAGGAACACAGGACTATCAGGAGACAGAAGGAACACAGGACTGGCAGGTAGTGTTGAGCATTCCGATACCGCAAGTATCGGGTATCGGCCGATACTTGCGGTATCGGAATTCCGATACCGGGATTCCGATACTTGGCGCGTATCGGATACCGGAATCGGAAGTTCCATGATTCAAAATTCAGAAATTCAGCCAATGAGAAAGATTCCAAGTGTGGGCACATCCTGTTTAGCATGGAGGGCATGAAACTACTGGCAAGGCTGTGATTGGCTGCTTAAATGATGTCATGATGCAGTTTAAAAGTCGCTGGCGCCATTTTGCGATCACTCTGCTGTGAATTCAGTTAGTGACAGGACGCTGTTTGCTGACTGAGGGACAGTTTAGAGATAGCGATTTGCTTCTTTGTGCTTTCCAAAGGCTAATTTAGCAACCGCTGTGTTCACCTACTAATCACCTTCCTTTTGCCTTGTAGCGCTGTTTTCACAGCGATCTGCAAGGTCTCTCTGTGTGTGTGTGTGAGTGCAGCCCACTCTCTAGTCTGAGTGCAGCCACATAGGCCATCCATAGCTGGTTGTATTCAGTTCAGGGAGGGTGGTTCATTGCCTCATACTGTCCTTTTTTTTTTTTTTTTTGAAGTAGTGCAGGCTGCTGCACATTTTTTCCAAAAATTCCTATTAGTGTCTTTCCACCCGTCTCCAGCTAATTTGTGGAAAAACACTACATAGGATAAAGTAGAGGAGGGTTTTTGGGCCTTGCAGCGCCGTTTACGGCTGTCTGCACGGTCTCCGTGTGACTGCAGCTCGCCCTGTAGTCTGTGAGCAGCCGTAGCTTGGTTGTCTCCAGCTCAGGGTTGTTCACTGCGTCATACCGCCAAATCAATTTTCATTTTGTTTTCAAGTAGTGTAGTCTGCTGCTAATTAATTTAAAAAAATCCTATTAGTGTCTTTCCACCCGTCTCCAGCTAATTTGTGGAAAAACACTACATAGGATAAAGTAGAGGAGGGTTTTTGGGCCTTGCAGCGCCGTTTACGGCTGTCTGCACGGTCTCCGTGTGACTGCAGCTCGCCCTGTAGTCTGTGAGCAGCCGTAGCTTGGTTGTCTCCAGCTCAGGGTTGTTCACTGCGTCATACCGCCAAATCAATTTTCATTTTGTTTTCAAGTAGTGTAGTCTGCTGCTAATTAATTTAAAAAAATCCTATTAGTGTCTTTCCACCCGTCTCCAGCTAATTTGTGGAAAAACACTACATAGGATAAAGTAGAGGAGGGTTTTTGGGCCTTGCAGCGCCGTTTACGGCTGTCTGCACGGTCTCCGTGTGACTGCAGCTCTATCCGTTGTCAGTTCAGCCCCAAAAAAATAAATAAATAATAAAGTTCACCAAACACACCAGTTACACCACTTTACATTTGTGTAGGCCACATTAGCTCATATTCAAGTCTAGTCCACACTTTAGAAAATTAGTGTGTCTTATACCTGTTAGGAGGAGTTGCTCAGGAATAAGCACACAAAGCCGTTAGTACTTTTCTGCTTATCTTTATCAGTCAACCAAGATGAAGAAGGCAGTGAGTAAGGCACGTGGGCGTGGGCGTGGGCGCGGAGCAGGGAGGGGACGTGGGGATTCTGTGCCTGCTGCGGGCACCGGTGAGTCATCAGCACCCACTTTCACAAGGGAACAGTCGTTCATGCGCAGCTTTGTCGCCGAGCGCCGTACACCGCTGCTGCGTCAAGACCAAATTGAAGCCGTTGTGGGATGGATGGCAGCTAATGCATCAACTTCCATTAGTGCCACATCCTCTCAGACACAGAGCACTGGAGAGCAGCCATCTGTCTCTTCACCACCTGCAAAATTGCCCAGGCAGACAGAGATCCCAGGACAGGAGCAGTCTCTACTTCTGTTCTCTGAATCATCTCTTGGCTTGGAAACAGGGGGCCAGCCAAGCAGCATTGGAGAAATGGAAGAAGAGGCAGGGTGCAGTGATGCCCAACCGCTTTTTCTGTCTTCCTCTGAAGAGGCGGGTGGGCCAGTGGCTCCGGTCACCACCTCGCAGGCCGCATCAGCTGATGATGACACTCAGGTGCCACTTACTGGTGCGTGCTCTGCTGCTGAGACTACCCAGGAGGAGCAGTTGGGGGCAGAGGGTAGTGTAGATGATGAGGTCCTTGAACCATCTTGGCGTCAGGGACAGGAAGGTGGTGGGAGCAGCTCTGAGGAAGAGATTCCCCGTACGGCCCAAAGAGGGAGAGGGAGGGGGAAGACTGCGGATCCTGCAGCCTCCGCTTTGGCACCCGTAAGGAGCATGTCTCTTCCAAAAGTCAAAAGGGGGGCTCCCAAGACTTGCAGTGCCTGGTCCTTTTTTGACACAGTTGCAGATGACATTTGCTATGTCAGATGCAAGGTGTGTCATCAAAAAATCAAAAGAGGTCAAAAAGTCGCCAACCTCAATACCTCCAACATGTGGAAACATGTGCGCAACAGGCACCCGGCGGAGTTAGACAAACACACTGAAGAGCTAGGCCAACCAACAGCGGCAGCTACCACCTCTTCAGCTCGTGTTGCCTCTTCCTCTAGCTCACACGCAGCTGGTTCGGCTTCCTCCCAGGATCGCCGTGGAAGAACCTCTGGCCCTGTTGTCCAGAGACCCGCTGTCATTCCACCCGCAGCACCACTTTCCCAGTCAACCACACACTCCCAGCCCAGTCTACAGCCATCGGTAGTACAGGCATGGGAGAAAAGGCGGCCTTTCTCGTCAAACCACCCACGAGCACAGGCTCTGACTGCAGGCATTGCCAAACTTCTGTCACTGGAAATGCTGTCATTCAGGCTGGTGGAGACTGACAGCTTCCGTGACTTGATGTCATTGGCAGTCCCACAGTACAGTGTGCCCAGCCGCTTTTACTTCAGCAGGCAAGCCGTCCCTGCCCTGCACAAGCATGTTGAGGGACACATAAAACACGCGCTACTGAACGCCGTCAGTAGCAAGGTCCACCTCACCACCGATGCGTGGACCAGTCAACATGGACAGGGGCGATACCTTTCCCTCACTGCCCATTGGGTTAATGTCGTTGAGCCGGGTACAGACCGTGCGAGTGGCGCAGGACGTGTCCTGCCCACTCCAAGGATTGCAGGAATCCATTCTGTACGCATTGACTCCTCCTCTTACACCAGTTCCTCAGAATCATCGCTGCAGGAGCCGTCACAGTCCACCTCCACATGGACCCGTGATGAACGTGTACCTGTTACGACCGACATGAGCACAGCCGTGGCCAAACGTCAACAGGCCGTCTTGAAATTAATTTTTTTGGGGAATCGTAGCCACACAGCGCAGGAGCTCTGGAATGCCATCAAGCAGGAGAGCGATGTGTGGTTTGAGCCAGCGAATCTCCAGCCAGGCATGGTAGTGTGTGATAATGGCCGAAATCTGGTGGCAGCCCTGGGCCTCGGCAACCTCACTCACATCCCATGTCTGGCACATGTGCTCAATTTGGTCATGCAGAGTTTTTTGAGGGACTATCCGGATCTTGATGCACTGCTGCACAAGGTCCGCCTAGAGTGTGCTCACTTGCGGCGTTCCAGCACGGCAAAAGCGCGCATTGCGGCTCTGCAGCGCCGACACCGCCTGCCGGAACATCGCATCATATGTGACCTACCTACCAGGTGGAATTCCACGTTACATATGTTGGAGCGGTTGTGTGAGCAGCAGCAAGCTGTAATGGAGTACCAGCTGTATCAGGCGCAAAAAAGTCGCAGTCAGCGCCGTACAGACTTCACAACCACAGAGTGGGCCACTATGAAGGATGTCTGCCAGGTTTTGCGTCCCTTTGATTATTCCACGCGGATGGCGAGTGCAGATGATGCACTAGTCAGCATGACTGTCCCCCTTATCTGCCTGCTTGAAAAATCACTGCAAGCGCTAAGGGATGATGTTGTGGAAGAGGTGGAGGATGAGGATTCACCACTTCCATCATCTTCTGGACAGTCAGCGCCACGTGGTTCCTCACAAACGCGTAGGCAGGGGACAGTTTGTGAGGAGGATGAGGAGGAGTCAATGGAGGAGGAAGACATCCGTCCAGAGGAGGGAGTTCCCGAATTGTCCAGTACTCAGTGTGTACAGCGAGGGTGGGGTGATGACGAGCGGGCAGAGATCACGCCTCCAGCTGGGGACAGCGTTTCTTGGGCAGTTGGCAGTCTGCAGCACATGGTGGATTACATGCTGCAGTGCCTGAGAAACGACCGCCGCATCGACCACATTCTCAACATGTCTGATTATTGGGTGTTCACCCTCCTCGATCCTCGCTACCGGGACAACGTAGAAAGCCTCATCACACCGTTGAACCGGGAGCGAAAAATGCGGGAGTACCAAGACACACTGGTCAGTTCCATCATCTTCTCCATTCCAACTGAGAGAAGTGCTGCTACTGCATTCCAAAGCAGCTCAGTGCGTCCAGGCAGTGGTGGAGGCTCTGCACAAAGAGGGAGCAGAAGCAGTGCCTCTGCCCAAGGCAAGACCAGTATGGCCCAACTGTGGCACAGTTTTGTGTGCCCCCCACAAAAGTCTACACCATCACAGACGGCTCCAGTCAGCAGGAGGCAACGGTTCCGTCAGATGGTGACAGACTACATGTCTTGCCCTCTTGCTGTACTCCCAGACGGCTCTTCCCCTTTCAAGTTTTGGGTCTCAAAGCTGGATACATGGCCAGAGCTAAGCCAGTATGCATTGGAGGTGCTGTCTTGCCCTGCGGCCAGTGTATTATCGGAACGTGTCTTTAGTGCTGCAGGTGGTGTACTAACTGACCGTCGCATGCGACTATCCTCCGATAACGTTGACCGGCTTACTTTCCTGAAAATGAACAAGGCCTGGATCTCGCAGGAATTTGCCACTCCTCCTCCTGATTAAATAATTAGGTCACTGTATACGTTATCCAGGTCTCCTGTTGTGTTCATCTTTCTACCACCTGAACTTAAATTCCTGGGCTCCAACACCGCCAGTTGAGGCTCAGACGTGCCGTCTGCACAGTCAAAACATACGACCCAGTGTTATTGGGTTTCAGTAACGTCAGCTGATCCCCAGCTGTGTAGCCGGCAATGTGTCATGCGACCGCCACGCTGACACAACAACTGAAATGTAAGGGGATCTGTCCCCCCCCCCCCAAGGCGTTTGTTACTGAAAGAGCCACCTTGTGCAGCAGTAATGCTGCACAAGGAAAAAGGTAGCTATTTTGGTTTTGCTCCTTGCACACGCAAAACTTAACACTTATAAAATGTGTCCACTGATACCGTAAAACCGTCCCGGAGGTGGGACTTTCCTTCGTAATATGACGCAGCACAGCCGTCATTCCTACCCCCCCGGCGCCGCGCCCCGGCTCCTCAGCGTTGTTTGATTCCGTCCCGGAGCCTGCGCTGTTATGTTATCCCGTGGCCAGGCACACTTAGCGCTGCCCGTCTTCTGGCATCATTTGGTGTCAGGCTGGCTGCGCCTGTGCGGCCACGCTGGCCGAGAGCCCGCCTCGCAGTGTCTTCTGATTTAATCCCACTGGGGGCCTGGGATCTATGGACATGCGCAGTGCATATCTGAACCTCCACCTCTCACTCATCTCCCTATGGCTTCTTCAGACTGTTCGGTGTCAGCTGGTCCCTAATAGCATGCCACGGCCGTGACACCGCACAGTCTGGAAAAGAAGCCGTAGGGAGGGGAGTGAGAGGCGAGGATATGCACTGCGCATGGCCATGGATCCCAGGCCCCCAGTGGGATTACATCAGAAGACACTGCGAGGCGGGCTCTCGGCCAGCGCGGCCGCACAGGCGCAGCCAGCCTGACACCAAATGATGTCAGAAGATGGGCAGCGCTAAGTGTGCCTGGCCACGGGATAACATAACAGCGCAGGCTCCGGGACGGAATCAAACAACGCTGAGGAGCCGGGGCACGGCGGCGGGGGGGGTAGTAATGATGGCTGTGCTGCGTCATATTACGAAGGAAAGTCCCACCTCCGGGACGGTTTCACGGCTTCAGGGGACACATTTTATAAGTGTTTAGTTCTGTGTTTGCAAGGAGCATGATGAAAAGAGCCACCTTTTCCTTTTGCATCTTTTGTGCTGCACAAGCTGGCTCTTTCAGCTACAAATGCCTTGGGGGGGGGGTTAAAGGTTCCCTTTCGACTTTCTCAGGCTTCGGCCTACATTGTGTTCCTCTGCTTTTCCACCTGCCCCTGGGCTCCAACACCGCTAGTTGCCGTCCAGAAGTGCTGTACGCACAGTCAACAGTCGCTCCTCTGTTATTGGGGTTCAGTAACGTCAGCTGTTCCCCTGCTGTGTGTGTGGCAATCCCTCCTACCTCCTCCAACCTCCTCCAACCTCCTCCTCCTCCACCTGTCCCTGGGCTCCAACACCGCCAGTTGCCGTCCAGAAGTGCTGTACGCACAGTCAACAGTCCCTCCTCTGTTATTGGGGTTCAGTAACGTCAGCTGTTCCCCTGCTGTGTGTGTGGCAATCCCTCCTACCTCCTCCAACCTCCTCCTCCTCCACCTGTCCCTGGGCTCCAACACCGCCAGTTGCCGTCCAGAAGTGCTGTACGCACAGTCAACAGTCCCTCCTCTGTTATTGGGGTTCAGTAACGTCAGCTGTTCCCCTGCTGTGTGTGTGGCAATCCCTCCTACCTCCTCCAACCTCCTCCTCCTCCACCTGTCCCTGGGCTCCAACACCGCCAGTTGCCGTCCAGAAGTGCTGTACGCACAGTCAACAGTCCCTCCTCTGTTATTGGGGTTCAGTAACGTCAGCTGTTCCCCTGCTGTGTGTGTGGCAATCCCTCCTACCTCCTCCAACCTCCTCCAACCTCCTCCTCCTCCACCTGTCCCTGGGCTCCAACACCGCCAGTTGCCGTCCAGAAGTGCTGTACGCACAGTCAACAGTCCCTCCTCTGTTATTGGGGTTCAGTAACGTCAGCTGTTCCCCTGCTGTGTGTGTGGCAATCCCTCCTACCTCCTCCAACCTCCTCCTCCTCCACCTGTCCCTGGGCTCCAACACCGCCAGTTGCCGTCCAGAAGTGCTGTACGCACAGTCAACAGTCCCTCCTCTGTTATTGGGGTTCAGTAACGTCAGCTGTTCCCCTGCTGTGTGTGTGGCAATCCCTCCTACCTCCTCCAACCTCCTCCTCCTCCACCTGTCCCTGGGCTCCAACACCGCCAGTTGCCATCCAGAAGTGCTGTACGCACAGTCAACAGTCCCTCCTCTGTTATTGGGGTTCAGTAACGTCAGCTGTTCCCCTGCTGTGTGTGTGGCAATCCCTCCTACCTCCTCCAACCTCCTCCTCCTCCACCTGTCCCTGGGCTCCAACACCGCCAGTTGCCGTCCAGAAGTGCTGTACGCACAGTCAACAGTCCCTCCTCTGTTATTGGGGTTCAGTAACGTCAGCTGTTCCCCTGCTGTGTGTGTGGCAATCCCTCCTACCTCCTCCAACCTCCTCCAACCTCCTCCTCCTCCACCTGTCCCTGGGCTCCAACACCGCCAGTTGCCGTCCAGAAGTGCTGTACGCACAGTCAACAGTCCCTCCTCTGTTATTGGGGTTCAGTAACATCAGCTGTTCCCCTGCTGTGTGTGTGGCAATCCCTCCTACCTCCTCCAACCTCCTCCTCCTCCACCTGTCCCTGGGCTCCAACACCGCCAGTTGCCGTCCAGAAGTGCTGTACGCACAGTCAACAGTCCCTCCTCTGTTATTGGGGTTCAGTAACGTCAGCTGTTCCCCTGCTGTGTGTGTGGCAATCCCTCCTACCTCCTCCAACCTCCTCCAACCTCCTCCTCCTCCACCTGTCCCTGGGCTCCAACACCGCCAGTTGCCGTCCAGAAGTGCTGTACGCACAGTCAACAGTCCCTCCTCTGTTATTGGGGTTCAGTAACGTCAGCTGTTCCCCTGCTGTGTGTGTGGCAATCCCTCCTACCTCCTCCAACCTCCTCCAACCTCCTCCTCCTCCACCTGTCCCTGGGCTCCAACACCGCCAGTTGCCGTCCAGAAGTGCTGTACGCACAGTCAACAGTCCCTCCTCTGTTATTGGGGTTCAGTAACGTCAGCTGTTCCCCTGCTGTGTGTGTGGCAATCCCTCCTACCTCCTCCAACCTCCTCCTCCTCCACCTGTCCCTGGGCTCCAACACCGCCAGTTGCCGTCCAGAAGTGCTGTACGCACAGTCAACAGTCCCTCCTCTGTTATTGGGGTTCAGTAATGTCAGCTGTTCCCCTGCTGTGTGTGTGGCAATCCCTCCTACCTCCTCCAACCTCCTCCTCCTCCACCTGTCCCTGGGCTCCAACACCGCCAGTTGCCGTCCAGAAGTGCTGTACGCACAGTCAACAGTCCCTCCTCTGTTATTGGGGTTCAGTAACGTCAGCTGTTCCCCTGCTGTGTGTGTGGCAATCCCTCCTACCTCCTCCAACCTCCTCCAACCTCCTCCTCCTCCACCTGTCCCTGGGCTCCAACACCGCCAGTTGCCGTCCAGAAGTGCTGTACGCACAGTCAACAGTCCCTCCTCTGTTATTGGGGTTCAGTAACGTCAGCTGTTCCCCTGCTGTGTGTGTGGCAATCCCTCCTACCTCCTCCAACCTCCTCCTCCTCCACCTGTCCCTGGGCTCCAACACCGCCAGTTGCCGTCCAGAAGTGCTGTACGCACAGTCAACAGTCCCTCCTCTGTTATTGGGGTTCAGTAACGTCAGCTGTTCCCCTGCTGTGTGTGTGGCAATCCCTCCTACCTCCTCCACCTCCTCCTCATCCACCTGTCCCTGGGCTCCAACACCGCCAGTTGCCGTCCAGAAGTGCTGTACGCACAGTCAACAGTCCCTCCTCTGTTATTGGGGTTCAGTAACGTCAGCTGTTCCCCTGCTGTGTGTGTGGCAATCCCTCCTACCTCCTCCAACCTCCTCCAACCTCCTCCTCCTCCACCTGTCCCTGGGCTCCAACACCGCCAGTTGCCGTCCAGAAGTGCTGTACGCACAGTCAACAGTCCCTCCTCTGTTATTGGGGTTCAGTAACGTCAGCTGTTCCCCTGCTGTGTGTGTGGCAATCCCTCCTACCTCCTCCAACCTCCTCCTCCTCCACCTGTCCCTGGGCTCCAACACCGCCAGTTGCCGTCCAGAAGTGCTGTACGCACAGTCAACAGTCCCTCCTCTGTTATTGGGGTTCAGTAACGTCAGCTGTTCCCCTGCTGTGTGTGTGGCAATCCCTCCTACCTCCTCCAACCTCCTCCAACCTCCTCCTCCTCCACCTGTCCCTGGGCTCCAACACCGCCAGTTGCCGTCCAGAAGTGCTGTACGCACAGTCAACAGTCCCTCCTCTGTTATTGGGGTTCAGTAACGTCAGCTGTTCCCCTGCTGTGTGTGTGGCAATCCCTCCTACCTCCTCCAACCTCCTCCAACCTCCTCCTCCTCCACCTGTCCCTGGGCTCCAACACCGCCAGTTGCCGTCCAGAAGTGCTGTACGCACAGTCAACAGTCCCTCCTCTGTTATTGGGGTTCAGTAACGTCAGCTGTTCCCCTGCTGTGTGTGTGGCAATCCCTCCTACCTCCTCCAACCTCCTCCTCCTCCACCTGTCCCTGGGCTCCAACACCGCTAGTTGCCGTCCAGAAGTGCTGTACGCACAGTCAACAGTCCCTCCTCTGTTATTGGGGTTCAGTAACGTCAGCTGTTCCCCTGCTGTGTGTGTGGCAATCCCTCCTACCTCCTCCAACCTCCTCCTCCTCCACCTGTCCCTGGGCTCCAACACCGCCAGTTGCCGTCCAGAAGTGCTGTACGCACAGTCAACAGTCCCTCCTCTGTTATTGGGGTTCAGTAACGTCAGCTGTTCCCCTGCTGTGTGTGTGGCAATCCCTCCTACCTCCTCCAACCTCCTCCAACCTCCTCCTCCTCCACCTGTCCCTGGGCTCCAACACCGCCAGTTGCCGTCCAGAAGTGCTGTACGCACAGTCAACAGTCCCTCCTCTGTTATTGGGGTTCAGTAACGTCAGCTGTTCCCCTGCTGTGTGTGTGGCAATCCCTCCTACCTCCTCCAACCTCCTCCTCCTCCACCTGTCCCTGGGCTCCAACACCGCCAGTTGCCGTCCAGAAGTGCTGTACGCACAGTCAACAGTCCCTCCTCTGTTATTGGGGTTCAGTAACGTCAGCTGTTCCCCTGCTGTGTGTGTGGCAATCCCTCCTACCTCCTCCACCTCCTCCTCATCCACCTGTCCCTGGGCTCCAACACCGCCAGTTGCCGTCCAGAAGTGCTGTACGCACAGTCAACAGTCCCTCCTCTGTTATTGGGGTTCAGTAACGTCAGCTGTTCCCCTGCTGTGTGTGTGGCAATCCCTCCTACCTCCTCCAACCTCCTCCTCCTCCACCTGTCCCTGGGCTCAAACACCGCCAGTTGCCGTCCAGAAGTGCTGTACGCACAGTCAACAGTCCCTCCTCTGTTATTGGGGTTCAGTAACGTCAGCTGTTCCCCTGCTGTGTGTGTGGCAATCCCTCCTACCTCCTCCACCTCCTCCTCATCCACCTGTCCCTGGGCTCCAACACCGCCAGTTGCCGTCCAGAAGTGCTGTACGCACAGTCAACAGTCCCTCCTCTGTTATTGGGGTTCAGTAACGTCAGCTGTTCCCCTGCTGTGTGTGTGGCAATCCCTCCTACCTCCTCCAACCTCCTCCAACCTCCTCCTCCTCCACCTGTCCCTGGGCTCCAACACCGCTAGTTGCCGTCCAGAAGTGCTGTACGCACAGAGCCAAACACCTCGCCAACGTGTTAGTGGGGTTCAGCACCGCCAGCTGTTCCCCTGCTGTGTATACGGCAACGTGTACTGCGACCGCCACGCAGGCACAACAAGTTAAATGTAAGGGAACCTGACCCCCCCCCCCCCCAGGCGTTTGTTACTGAAGGAGCCACCTTGTGCAGCAGTAATGATGCAAAGGGAAAAAGTGCCTCTTTTCGTGATGCTCCTTGCACATGCTGAACCAAACACTTATGAAATGTGTCCCCACACAGCGTTAAACCGTCCGGTAGGTGGAACTTTCCTTTGTCGTGTGACGCAGCACAGCCATCATTTTTACCCCCTTGGCGCCGTGCGCCCCCTCCTCAGCGTTGTTTGAATCTGTCCCGGAGCCTGCGCTGTTAGGTTAGCCCTTGGCCATGCACACATGTTGCGCTGCCCGTCTTCTGACCTCATTTGGTGTCAGGCTGGCTGCGCCTGTGCGGGTGCGCTGGCCGAGATCCCGCCTCGCAGTGTCGTCTAATGTAATCCCACCGCGGGCCTGTGATCCGTGCCCGTGCGCAGTGCATATCCTCTCCTCTCACTCCCCTCCCTACGGCTTCTTCAGACTGTGCGATGTCAGCTGGTCCCTAATAGCATGCCACGGCCGTGACACCGCACAGTCTGAAAAAGCCGTAGGGAGGGGAGTGAGAGGAGAGGATATGCACTGCGCACGGGCACGGATCACAGGCCCGCGGTGGGATTACATTAGACGACACTGCGAGGCGGGATCTCGGCCAGCGCACCCGCACAGGCGCAGCCAGCCTGACACCAAATGAGGTCAGAAGACGGGCAGCGCAACATGTGTGCATGGCCAAGGGCTAACCTAACAGCGCAGGCTCCGGGACAGATTCAAACAACGCTGAGGAGGCGGCGCACGGCGCCAAGGGGGTAAAAATGATGGCTGTGCTGCGTCACACGACAAAGGAAAGTTCCACCTACCGGACGGTTTAACGCTGTGAGGAGACACATTTCATAAATGTTAGGTTCCGCGTGTACAAGGACCATAATTAAAAGAGCTAAGTTTACCTTTTCCAGCATTAGTGCTGTACACAATGGCTCTTTCAGCTACAAACGCCTGGGGGGGGGGGGGGGTTAAAGGTTTCCTTTCAACTTGCTCGAGTGCAGGCTTCGGCCTACACTCCGCTCCCCCTGCTCCTCCTGCTGACCCTGGGCTCTAACACCGCCAGTTTTTGCCCAGATGTGCTAGCTGCACAGAGAAAAACACCAGCCAATGTGTCAGTGGGGTTCAGCACCGCCAGCTGTTCCCCTGCTGTGTAGCCGGCAACGTGTCCTGCGACCGCCACGCAGACACAAGAACTGAAATTGAAGGGAACCTGTCCCCCCTCCCCCAGGTGTTTCTATGTTTTACAGCTACCTTGAACAGCAGTAATGCTGCATGTGTTCAAGGTGGCTCAGAAACTTATTCTCCTTGCCCATGTTGAAGTGAACACGTCTAAAATGTGTCCTCTGTGACCATTAAAACGTCCCTCAGGTGTGATTTGACTTTGTATTGACACACGTAACAAGCTCCTTGGTAACGCTGCCCGTCTTCTGGCATCATTGTTTGGCTGGCTGCGCCTCTGCGGCCGCCCTGACCCACACAACAGCCCTCGTTGTCTTATTTAATGGGACTGCGAGGGTGTGATTGATGGGCAGGATCAGTGCATCAGTTCGCCTGTCCCTCCTCTCCTTCCGCCTTCTTCGGACTGTGCGGCTTCATGGCCGTGGCATGCGATAAGGGATCAGATGACGCCGCACAGTCTGAAGCGGGTGTAAGGACCCGAGTGTGAGAGGCCAACATATGTGCTGCGCCAGGCCCTGAATCCCAGCCCCGCAGTGTTTTAACAATGTTAAGACACTGCGGGGCTGGGATTCATGGGCATCGCGAACCGCACCGGCCGACATTACATGATGCCAGAAGATGGGCAGCGCTAACGGCGCTAGGCCAGGGGATAACACGACAGCGCAGACTCCTGTACAGCAAATAACAACGCTCGGGAGGCTGCACCCAGCACCAAGGTGGGATTCTTGACACCTGTGCTGCGTCTCATTACAAAGGGAACTCTCGCCTCCATTACACAGTTTGACTGTATAAAGGGCTGAATGTTATACGTGTTCCATTCAGCGTGTGCAAGGAGAAAAATTACAAGAGCAACCTTTGACTTGCGCAGCACTGCTGCTGCATAAGCTGTGGCTCTTCTACTTTGTAACCCCTGAGGGGGGGTTAAAGGTGACTTTTGAAATCGGTTCAATTAGGCTTCGGCCTACACTCTGCTCCACCTGCAGAGCCCGGGCTCCAACAACGCTAGTTGCTGTCCGGAAGTGCTGGCTGCACAGAGCCAAACACCTCGCCAATGTGTCAGTGGGGTCCAGCACCGCCAGCTGTTCCCCTGCTGTGTAGCCGGCAACGTGTCCTGCAAAAGCCACGCAGACACAACAGACCCAAAGCTGCCGCCAGTGCAGGCTTCAGCCTACACTCCCCTCCCCCTGCTCCTCCTCCTCCTGCTCCTCCTCCTGCTGTCCCTGGGCTCTAACACACCGCCAGTTGGGGCCCAGATGTGCTAGCTGCACAGAGAAAAACACCAGCCAATGTGTCAGTGGGGTCCAGCACCGCCAGCTGTTCCCCTGCTGTGCAGCCGGCAACGTGTCCTGCAAAAGCCACGCAGACACAAGAACTGAAATTGAAGGGAACCTGTCCCCCCTCCCCCAGGCGTTTTTACGTTATCCAGCCACCTTGTACAGCGGTAATGCTGCATGTGTGCAAGGTGGCTCAGAAACGTATTCTCCTCGCACATGTGGAACTGAAAACACGTCTGAAATGTGTCCTCTGTGTGACCATTTAACCGTCCCGGTGGTGTGACTTTCCTTTGTAATGACACGCTGCAACCCCCTTGGTAGCGCTGCCCGTCTTCTGGCATCATTGTTTGGCTGCCTGCGCCTCTGCGGCCGCCCTGACCCACACAACGCCCCTCGGTGTCTTATTTATTGGGACTGCGAGGGTGTGATTGATGGGCAGGATCAGTGCATCAGTTCGCCTGTCCCTCCTCTCCTTCCGCCTTCTTCGGACTGTGCGGCTTCATGGCCGTGGCATGCGATAAGGGATCAGATGACGCCGCACAGTCTGAAGCGGGTGTAAGGACCCGAGTGTGAGAGGCCAACATATGTGCTGCGCCAGGCCCTGAATCCCAGCCCCGCAGTGTTTTAACAATGTTAAGACACTGCGGGGCTGGGATTCATGGGCATCGCGAACCGCACCGGCCGACATTACATGATGCCAGAAGATGGGCAGCGCTAACGGCGCTAGGCCAGGGGATAACACGACAGCGCAGACTCCTGTACAGCAAATAACAACGCTCGGGAGGCTGCACCCAGCACCAAGGTGGGATTCTTGACACCTGTGCTGCGTCTCATTACAAAGGGAACTCTCGCCTCCATTACACAGTTTGACTGTATAAAGGGCTGAATGTTATACGTGTTCCATTCAGCGTGTGCAAGGAGAAAAATTACAAGAGCAACCTTTGACTTGCGCAGCACTGCTGCTGCATAAGCTGTGGCTCTTCTACTTTGTAACCCCTGAGGGGGGGTTAAAGGTGACTTTTGAAATCGGTTCAATTAGGCTTCGGCCTACACTCTGCTCCACCTGCAGAGCCCGGGCTCCAACAACGCTAGTTGCTGTCCGGAAGTGCTGGCTGCACAGAGCCAAACACCTCGCCAATGTGTCAGTGGGGTCCAGCACCGCCAGCTGTTCCCCTGCTGTGTAGCCGGCAACGTGTCCTGCAAAAGCCACGCAGACACAACAGACCCAAAGCTGCCGCCAGTGCAGGCTTCGGCCTACACTCCCCTCCCCCTGCTCCTCCTCCTCCTGCTCCTCCTCCTGCTGTCCCTGGGCTCTAACACACCGCCAGTTGGGGCCCAGATGTGCTAGCTGCACAGAGAAAAACACCAGCCAATGTGTCAGTGGGGTCCAGCACCGCCAGCTGTTCCCCTGCTGTGCAGCCGGCAACGTGTCCTGCAAAAGCCACGCAGACACAAGAACTGAAATTGAAGGGAACCTGTCCCCCCTCCCCCAGGCGTTTTTACGTTATCCAGCCACCTTGTACAGCGGTAATGCTGCATGTGTGCAAGGTGGCTCAGAAACGTATTCTCCTCGCACATGTGGAACTGAAAACACGTCTGAAATGTGTCCTCTGTGTGACCATTTAACCGTCCCGGTGGTGTGACTTTCCTTTGTAATGACACGCTGCAACCCCCTTGGTAGCGCTGCCCGTCTTCTGGCATCATTGTTTGGCTGCCTGCGCCTCTGCGGCCGCCCTGACCCACACAACGCCCCTCGGTGTCTTATTTATTGGGACTGCGAGGGTGTGATTGATGGGCAGGATCAGTGCATCAGTTCGCCTGTCCCTCCTCTCCTTCCGCCTTCTTCGGACTGTGCGGCTTCATGGCCGTGGCATGCGATAAGGGATCAGATGACGCCGCACAGTCTGAAGCGGGTGTAAGGACCCGAGTGTGAGAGGCCAACATATGTGCTGCGCCAGGCCCTGAATCCCAGCCCCGCAGTGTTTTAACAATGTTAAGACACTGCGGGGCTGGGATTCATGGGCATCGCGAACCGCACCGGCCGACATTACATGATGCCAGAAGATGGGCAGCGCTAACGGCGCTAGGCCAGGGGATAACACGACAGCGCAGACTCCTGTACAGCAAATAACAACGCTCGGGAGGCTGCACCCAGCACCAAGGTGGGATTCTTGACACCTGTGCTGCGTCTCATTACAAAGGGAACTCTCGCCTCCATTACACAGTTTGACTGTATAAAGGGCTGAATGTTATACGTGTTCCATTCAGCGTGTGCAAGGAGAAAAATTACAAGAGCAACCTTTGACTTGCGCAGCACTGCTGCTGCATAAGCTGTGGCTCTTCTACTTTGTAACCCCTGAGGGGGGGTTAAAGGTGACTTTTGAAATCGGTTCAATTAGGCTTCGGCCTACACTCTGCTCCACCTGCAGAGCCCGGGCTCCAACAACGCTAGTTGCTGTCCGGAAGTGCTGGCTGCACAGAGCCAAACACCTCGCCAATGTGTCAGTGGGGTCCAGCACCGCCAGCTGTTCCCCTGCTGTGTAGCCGGCAACGTGTCCTGCAAAAGCCACGCAGACACAACAGACCCAAAGCTGCCGCCAGTGCAGGCTTCGGCCTACACTCCCCTCCCCCTGCTCCTCCTCCTCCTGCTCCTCCTCCTGCTGTCCCTGGGCTCTAACACACCGCCAGTTGGGGCCCAGATGTGCTAGCTGCACAGAGATAAACACCAGCCAATGTGTCAGTGGGGTCCAGCACCGCCAGCTGTTCCCCTGCTGTGCAGCCGGCAACGTGTCCTGCAAAAGCCACGCAGACACAAGAACTGAAATTGAAGGGAACCTGTCCCCCCTCCCCCAGGCGTTTTTACGTTATCCAGCCACCTTGTACAGCGGTAATGCTGCATGTGTGCAAGGTGGCTCAGAAACGTATTCTCCTCGCACATGTGGAACTGAAAACACGTCTGAAATGTGTCCTCTGTGTGACCATTTAACCGTCCCGGTGGTGTGACTTTCCTTTGTAATGACACGCTGCAACCCCCTTGGTAGCGCTGCCCGTCTTCTGGCATCATTGTTTGGCTGCCTGCGCCTCTGCGGCTGCCCTGACCCACACAACGCCCCTCGGTGTCTTATTTATTGGGACTGCGAGGGTGTGATTGATGGGCAGGATCAGTGCATCAGTTCGCCTGTCCCTCCTCTCCTTCCACCTTCTTCGGACTGTGCGGCTTCATGGCCGTGGCATGCGATAAGGGATCAGATGACGCCGCACAGTCTGAAGCGGGTGTAAGGACCCGAGTGTGAGAGGCCAACATATGTGCTGCGCCAGGCCCTGAATCCCAGCCCCGCAGTGTTTTAACAATGTTAAGACACTGCGGGGCTGGGATTCATGGGCATCGCGAACCGCACCGGCCGACATTACATGATGCCAGAAGATGGGCAGCGCTAACGGCGCTAGGCCAGGGGATAACACGACAGCGCAGACTCCTGTACAGCAAATAACAATGCTCGGGAGGCTGCACCCAGCACCAAGGTGGGATTCTTGACACCTGTGCTGCGTCTCATTACAAAGGGAACTCTCGCCTCCATTACACAGTTTGACTGTATAAAGGGCTGAATGTTATACGTGTTCCATTCAGCGTGTGCAAGGAGAAAAATTACAAGAGCAACCTTTGACTTGCGCAGCACTGCTGCTGCATAAGCTGTGGCTCTTCTACTTTGTAACCCCTGAGGGGGGGTTAAAGGTGACTTTTGAAATCGGTTCAATTAGGCTTCGGCCTACACTCTGCTCCACCTGCAGAGCCCGGGCTCCAACAACGCTAGTTGCTGTCCGGAAGTGCTGGCTGCACAGAGCCAAACACCTCGCCAATGTGTCAGTGGGGTCCAGCACCGCCAGCTGTTCCCCTGCTGTGTAGCCGGCAACGTGTCCTGCAAAAGCCACGCAGACACAACAGACCCAAAGCTGCCGCCAGTGCAGGCTTCGGCCTACACTCCCCTCCCCCTGCTCCTCCTCCTCCTGCTCCTCCTCCTGCTGTCCCTGGGCTCTAACACACCGCCAGTTGGGGCCCAGATGTGCTAGCTGCACAGAGAAAAACACCAGCCAATGTGTCAGTGGGGTCCAGCACCGCCAGCTGTTCCCCTGCTGTGCAGCCGGCAACGTGTCCTGCAAAAGCCACGCAGACACAAGAACTGAAATTGAAGGGAACCTGTCCCCCCTCCCCCAGGCGTTTTTACGTTATCCAGCCACCTTGTACAGCGGTAATGCTGCATGTGTGCAAGGTGGCTCAGAAACGTATTCTCCTCGCACATGTGGAACTGAAAACACGTCTGAAATGTGTCCTCTGTGTGACCATTTAACCGTCCCGGTGGTGTGACTTTCCTTTGTAATGACACGCTGCAACCCCCTTGGTAGCGCTGCCCGTCTTCTGGCATCATTGTTTGGCTGCCTGCGCCTCTGCGGCCGCCCTGACCCACACAACGCCCCTCGGTGTCTTATTTATTGGGACTGCGAGGGTGTGATTGATGGGCAGGATCAGTGCATCAGTTCGCCTGTCCCTCCTCTCCTTCCGCCTTCTTCGGACTGTGCGGCTTCATGGCCGTGGCATGCGATAAGGGATCAGATGACGCCGCACAGTCTGAAGCGGGTGTAAGGACCCGAGTGTGAGAGGCCAACATATGTGCTGCGCCAGGCCCTGAATCCCAGCCCCGCAGTGTTTTAACAATGTTAAGACACTGCGGGGCTGGGATTCATGGGCATCGCGAACCGCACCGGCCGACATTACATGATGCCAGAAGATGGGCAGCGCTAACGGCGCTAGGCCAGGGGATAACACGACAGCGCAGACTCCTGTACAGCAAATAACAACGCTCGGGAGGCTGCACCCAGCACCAAGGTGGGATTCTTGACATCTGTGCTGCGTCTCATTACAAAGGGAACTCGCGCCTCCAAAACAGTTTGACTGTATAAAGGGCTAAATGTTATACGTGTTTCATTCAGCGTGTGCAAGGAGAAAAATTAAAAGAGCAACCTTTGACTTGTGCAGCACTACTGCTGCATAAGCTGTGGCTCTTCTACTTTCTAACCCCTGAGGGGGGGTTAAAGGTGACCTTTGAAATCGGTTCAAGTAGGCTTCGGCCTACACTCTGCTCCCCCTGCAGAGCCCGGGCTCCAACACCGATCGTTGCTGTCCGGAAGTGCTGGCTGCACAGAGCCAAACACCTCGCCAATGTGTCAGTGGGGTCCAGCACCGCCAGCTGTTCCCCTGCTGTGTAGCCGGCAACGTGTCCTGCAAAAGCCACGCAGACACAACAGACCCAAAGCTGCCGCCAGTGCAGGCTTCGGCCTACACTCCCCTCCCCCTGCTCCTCCTCCTCCTGCTCCTCCTCCTGCTGACCCTGGGCTCTAACAAACCGCCAGTTGGGGCCCAGATGTGCTAGCTGCACAGAGAAAAACACCTCGCCAATGTGTCAGTGGGGTCCAGCACCGCCAGCTGTTCCCCTGCTGTGCAGCCGGCATCGTGTCCTGCAAAAGCCACGCAGACACTTGCTCTTGTACCTTCTGCTCCCCATCCTGGTTCCAGTACCGTCAGCTGGTTCCGGGCAGAGCCTTTGGCTTAGGTGCCTCCCTTTGGTATCCGAGTTCCACCAACGTCAGGTGGTCCTTGGTAGTGCTTTCAGGCACGGGTACCTCCTGCTTAGTAACCGGGTTCCAGTAACGTCAGCTGGTCCTCGGTAGTTCCATTGGCTCTTGGACCTTCGGCTACCCATCCGGGTTCCAGCACCGTCAGCTGGTTCTCGGCAGTGTCTTTTGCTCTTGTACCTTCTGCTCCCCATCCTGGTTCCAGTACCGTCAGCTGGTTCCGGGCAGAGCCTTTGGCTTAGGTGCCTCCCTCTGGGTATCCGAGTTCCACCAACGTCAGGTGGTCCTTGGTAGTGCTTTCAGCACAGGTACCTCCTGCTTAGTAACCGGGTTCCAGTAACGTCAGCTGGTCCTCGGTAGTTCCATTGGCTCTTGGACCTTCGGGTAGCCATCCGAGTTCCAGTTCCATCAGCTGGTTCTCGGCATTTTCTCAGCCTTCTTGTACCTTCTGCTACATTTCCAAGTTCAAGAGACTAAACACAATGACCCAGAAGACCACCCCTAAGATGACGACGACACCAGAGACGACAACCACCGTGATGACGACGACCCTGGAGACGATGACCCCGAAGACCACCCCGATGACGACGACCCCGGAGACGACGACCCTGAAGACCACCCCGATGACGACGACCCCGGAGACGACGACCCTGGAGACGACGACGACCTGGAAGACCGAGAAGCAGAAGAACAAGAGGCTGCAGAACAAAGAGCAGAAGGACATTAAGCATAACACAAAATATCAGAGCAAAAAATATTATGTAAATTATAAGCAGAAGAAGACTAAGCAGTGTATGGGGGTGAGTCCGTTCCTCCTCGTGGTGCCCCTGGATAAAGCCTGATGCTGCAGGCCAAACTGAACGCGGACAAATGTAACTGTTTTGTGACAGGCAGAACGGAAGGTGTAATCTTCAAACTTTTATAGATAACAACTACGGGAATGCCTGTCACAAATAAGAATATGATGAAGAAGTTGAATATGATGAAGATAATAGTAAAATAAAAAGAATATGAACAATGTAACCCAAAAAATAATAGGTAGAAGATGAAGAAGATGAATAAGGTGAAGAAGTTGATGTCAAAGAAGCTGATGATGAGGATAATTAAGAAGAAAGCGTGGGAGAAGTAAAAAAGAAGGTGAAGGGCGTGGAAGTAGTGAAACATCAATATCTGACATAAAAAAAAAAAAAAAAACATAGTCAAATTCTTTCTAACGCCGAACTTCATAAAAAAAAATAAAAAATCCTGCTATTCTATTACATTGGGCTAAACCTCTGTCCCTTTAATATCTCCGCCACGTCCCCCAATACATCCTACAATATTCTTAGTTGTTTTCCTTCATGTAGAATGAACCTACAAGTGTATAAAGGGTTTATTTTAATTCCGATATTTTCGTCCCATTGACTTGCATTGGGATCGGGTATCGGTATCGGATTGGATTCCGATACTGTGACGGTATCGGCCGATACTTTCCGATACCGATACTTTCCGATATCGGAAAGTATCGCTCAACACTACTGGCAGGACACGGCAGGAACACAGGACTGGCAAGGTATGGCAGGAACACAGGACTGGCAGGAGACGGCAAACAGAGACAGTCAGAGTCACAGCAAAGATTCACAGATCTGAGCCTAGGAACCTAAGGAGATGCTGGCGATAAGCCAGCGAACGTAATAGATGCAAAGGCATCTGAGCAGGGCAGGCGCTGGGAAGAAGTACCCGATGGGCGCGCCATATTGGAGGCAGAGCCGCCGGGTCACGACCTCAGGCGGTCAAAGAGTTCTGAAATAAGAGCCAATGGATATTCTTCACAGTGATGTTATTAAACCCTCTGTAGTCAATACAAGGACGAAGGGTACAATCCTTCTTTTTCACAAAAAAGAAACCTGCCCCAGCTGGAGACGAAGATTTTCGAATGATACCTTTGGTAAGGTTCTCTTGAATATAGTCCAACATAGCTTGAGTTTCTGCAGGCGAGAGAGGGTAAATTCTACCTCTAGGGGGAGTGGTACCAGGTACAAGGTCTACAGGACAGTCGTAGGGTCGATGTGGCGGAAGAGTATCCGACTCCTTTTTGTCAAAAACATCTGCAAAAGAAGCATAAACAGAGGGCAACCCAGAAGGGATGAGGAAGGGACAGGGTACACCAACAGGACACACTGGCAGCAGACAACGAGTCCGACAGGAATCCCCCCAGCAAAGAATATTGCCCCTATGCCAATCTAAGAAGGGTTCATGGACCCATAACCATGGAAGACCAAGAAGAATTGGATGAGAGATGTTGGCTAAAACAAAAAAACAGATTCTCTCCCTATGAAAAGCCCCTACCTGAAGCTCAACTAACTGAGTAACTTGAGTGACAGTCTCTTGCTGAGGTCTCCCGTCTACAGAAGTGAGAAAAAGAGGATTCTCTAAAGACCTAACAGGGACAGAAAACTTAATAACCTCCTCCAACCTAATAAAATTTCCCACTGCACCGGAGTCCACATAAGCCTCAAGAGAAATACGCTTATCATGAGTGCGCAACAAAACTGGTAGAGTGAGGGGTAGAGAGGTTTCACATGCACCTAGGGAGGCCTCTCTTACCTGACCTAGGTGGAGGAGTTTTTTCGGATGATCTGGGCAGACTCGGAGAAGATAAGAGGAGCTTCCACAGTAAAAACAGAGACCTTGGGCACGTCTCTCCCTCCGACGTTGTTCGGAGAGTTTAAGATGATCCACTTGCATCGGCTCTGGGGCAGGAACCGAAGCAGAGACTCTGGGCTATGGACTGAGAGGTCTACGAGAGGGCATAGAAGGACGAGGAAATTTCTTCTCCTGAGCACGCTCCTGAAAGCGAAAGATCTATGCGAGTAGCCAAGGCAATTAAATCCTCCAAATTATTTGGAGTATCTCGACCTGCCAATTCATCTTTAATACGGCTAGAAAGCCCCCGCCAGAAAGCCCCTATTAACGCCTCATTATTCCAACCCAAGTCGGAAGATAAGGTCCGAAATTGGATAACGTATTGCCCTACAGTTAAAGACCCCTGCAGTAAATTAAACAAAGCCTCAGTGGTTGAGGCCAAGCAACCAGTTCATCAAATACCCGACGAAAGGTCTCTAAAAAGGGAGTGAGCTAAAGAACCACTGGATCACCCCGCTCCCAAAGAGGATTAACCCATGCTAAAGCATCTCCCTCCAAATGAGAAACAATAAAAGCCACCTTGGCTCGATCCGTTGGATACTGCATAGGAAGGAGCTCAAAATGAAGACGGCACTGATTGAGAAATCCCAGACATAGTTTGCGATGTCCATTAAAGCGAGGGGGTTTGGCCAAACGGGGAGTGGGATGAGGAGCTAGAGCTGGTGGAGGAACGGACGCTGCAGACTGGAAAGAAAGAAGACGACTATCAACAGAAGCCATATACCCCAGAATATGGGACTGAGCGTCACGCTGCTGTGCCAGTTCTTGTTGCCAGCTGAGAGGCATTCCCCGGATCAGGGGACTGGAGAGCAGAGAGACGGGAGTCCATAGATTTCATAAAGGACATCATCCGAGACTGGTTCTTCCGCAGGAAAACAAGCTCTGTCTGAGCGGCCGCAGCCCCTGCGGGATCCATGGCCTTTGCGTACTATCAGGACTAAGGAAGTGGACCCTGTGGGTCATGGCTTCAGAGCCCCCGAGGGCGAGTGAACCAGATGATGCCACCCCCTGTACAGGGAGAGTTAGGGACAGGCCCAAGGAGGGTGAAGCCGCAACTGCCAGAGCCAAAGGCATGACTGAAGATAGAACAAAGAGAGAACAGAAGACGGAGGGAAGATGGAGCTAGTGAAGTGACAAGAATGGCGGAGGCACTGGACAGATAGAGGCAGCACAAAGTACTGACCGGTAAGATGCAAGCACATGAAAGACGGTGACAACGGAGACTCAAGACTGGCAGGAACAGCAGGCACACAGGACTGGCAGGGTACGGCAGCAATACAGGACTGGAGGGTACAGCAGGAACTCAGGGCTGGCAGGAACAGCAGGAACAAAGGACTGGAAGGTAGGGCAGGAACACAGGACTGGCAGGATACGGCAGGCACACAGGACTGGCAAGGTACGGCAGGAACACAGGACTGGTAGGCATGGCAGAAACACAGGACTCGTAGGCACAGCAGGAACACAGGACTATCAGGAGACAGAAGGAACACAGGACTGGCAGGACACGGCAGGAACACAGGACTGGCAAGGTATGGCAGGAACACAGGACTGGCAGGAGACGGCAAACAGAGACAGTCAGAGTCACAGCAAAGATTCACAGATCTGAGCCTAGGAACCTAAGGAGATGCTAGCGATAAGCCAGGGAATGCAATAGACGCAAAGGCGTCTGAGGAGGGCAGGCACTGGGAAGAGGTACCCAATGGCGCCGCCATATTGGAGGCAGAACCGCCGGGTCACGACCTCCCAGAAGCCCCAGCGATGAAAGGAGCGCGTCTGCGCATGCGCGGACCGCAGAATGGACAAGCGCCAGAGAAGCAGGAAGACGGAGAGCTGGAGGGAGCATCGGGAGCACGCCGGCCAGACAGGTAAGTATTAGGTAGCGGCGTAACAGCAGCATTTCTGAATGGAGACTTAACAGAAGACATTTACATGGAACAACCCCCAGGATTCAAGGATAAAAGGAAACCAAACATGGCTCGTAAGCTACAGAAAAGTATATATGGTTAGAACAAGCCACTAAAGCATGGAGTAATAAAATCACAGACGTACTCATAAATGAACATTTTCAAAGAAGCAAAGCGGATCCTTGTCTATATACAAAGAGACTGACAGACAGATGGATCTATGTGCTAATATATGTGAACAATATTTTAGTTTGTTTTGAAAAAGAAAGGGATGGAGTGGAGATAGTGAAAACTTTGGATCAACACTTCGAGATCAAAGATCTGGGAAACGTGAAACAATACCTAGGAATGCAGATAGAAAGAGAAGAGGACTTGAGTTTCCTTCTTAATCAAAATCACATGATTCAAGACATAATCGAAACATTTGGATTGAAAGATGCAAAACCAGTAAAGTCTCCAATGGAAACAAACTATCTGAAGGAAATAAATAGTGAACAGAATCTGTTACCGGAGAATGAACAATACACAAAGGCAATGGGAAAATGTTTATATCTTGCGACTGTTACAAGGCCAGACACTGCAGCAGCAGTGGGAATTTTGAGCTGAAAGGTGTCAAAGCCAAACAAAATGGATTGGAATGCAGTGAAGAGAGTAATCCATTATTTGAAAGGGACTAGCAGTGTTAAACTGAAACTACCTGCAAGTGATAAATATATTTTAACTGGATATGTTGATGCAGACTGGGTTGCAGATCCAATTGACAGGAAATCTACCAGTGGCTATCTTTTCTTGCACTCAGGTGGACCAATTAATTGGACTAGTAAGAAACAATCAATAGTAACACTGTCATCGACAGAAGCAGGATATGTCACTGCAGCACATGCCTGCCAAGAAGTTCTATGGTGAAGACAACTGCTAACAGACTTAGGACAACAACAATTGGGACCAACGAAGGTATATGAGGACAATTAAGGATGTCTAGTTCTTGCTCAGATGGAAAGCGTTAATCCAAGAACTAAACACACTGATGTGAAGTTTCACTTCTTGGGAGATCACCAGGAGCAAGGAATCCTAAATTTAGAGTACTGCCCAACTGAAGATATGACAGCAGATATTTTCACAAAGGCATTGAATGCTGAAAGACATCAGAGACTGATGAAGAAATTAGGCTTAACTGAATAAGGAATATAAACCAGCTCACCCGTGATGCATAAACCAATCTTCGGGAGCACGGACCCGCTGTGTTCAGGCGTATAGAGTCCAAAAAAGAAAAGAATGTCCAGCTTCACCGAATCCGTAAAAAAGAGTTTTCTTTATTCACATACTATTAAGCATAGAGGATACAGACTTCAGCACAAGCCATATGGGTAAGAATCTCAACGCGTTTCTGGAGACTAAGCTCATGATTAAGGGAGCTTAGTCTCCAGAAACGCGTTGAGATTCTTACCCATATGGCGTGTGCTGAAGTCTGTATCCTCTATGCTTAATAGTATGTGAATAAAGAAAACTCTTTTTTACGGATTCGGTGAAGCTGGACATTCTTTTCTTTTTTTAACTGAATAAGTCCTTACTGTTGAGAAAGGGTGTTGGCAGTTTTGCAACAGATACAGACTTATTTGTGTGCAGGACGAGTTCACACTTTTCTGACAGTAGATGGTGATGTTGTTACTGTTACCGTATATGCTTAGTTGAATGTAATGCATATACTTGTAAATTGTTTTCACATTCTCTCTGGTAAAAAGTTCTTTAGACTTCCTGTTATACCGTATTAAGAAGCTGATGCATGTACCACATATTCTGTGAAGATAAAAGTTTAATTACCCCATATAATCTACTCTCACAAGTTTCTTCTGTGACCATACTATGCAACAATAATATGCTAAAAGTGATATCTCAGATAATACACAGATTGCAGTAAATTTCAGGTTGTGTTGCAGCTAAAGAATATAAACTTCAAAATCTCGAACAGCATATGAAATAATAAGTTTCTTTTAAGTATGGTTTGGCTGAAATGTCACTTGAGAGCCAATGAACTTACATCTAGTGACTTTAGAAGGGAGTTATTTGTATTAATTCACCATTGATATTTTCTTGTTTATATGCTGGTGATTGTGCAGTCCTCCATTTTTGACAATGTCATTCAATTCAAATCTTGTCGCATGTAGGCAATTCTTGGCAAGCCATTTGAGGGTGTATATTGCTGTGTGAGATTTATGCATGTTGCACATTTGGAAGCTCAGATATTAAATCTAAATAAGCAACTTACATCACTGAGATCCATCGACCCATTGACAATATGGAAAGGAATTTGCTGAACAGATACTCGGTTGGGAAGATGTAGGACAGAATGGCAGCATAGAAGTTTAGGACAATAATGCAGCTAGCTGGGTGATTGAAGGCATGGTAGAGCGAAGAGTATTGATCTGAAACAACCTCACAAGTTTGTTAAGTTGACAGATGAGGGGGCTGTCAGTACAGGAATCCCACTGCTGCAGTAAAACTCTTCCTCTGAAATCCAGGGGATTGTCTGCTCTGGTAAAGAGAAGAATAGGAAGGCAGGGAAAGCTAGACAGGTGCTGGTACTGGGGAATTCAGTTATTAGTGAAACAGGCAGGGCAATCTGTAATAAAGACTATTGAACAATGTATGGTTTTTTTGGTGATAGAGTTTGACATTAAAGTTGAATGTTGACAAATGTAAGGTCATACAATTGAACCAGGGAATTAAAATGTACAATCTATATATATAAGAGGCATCGTGATTACTCGCTAATCCCGCCCCCTGCACAGTAGCTCTGCCCCCCACATCACCACACATAATCCCGCCCCCCACACCATTACCACACACAATTCCGCCCCCACCACATTACCACACACAATCCCGCCCCCACACCACATTACCACAACAATCCCGCCCCCACCACATTACCACACACAATCCCGCCCCCACCACATTACCACACACAATCCCGCCCCCCACCACATTACCACACACAATTCTGCCCCACCACATTAACACACACAATCCTGCCAACCCACCACATTACCACACACAATCCTGCCCCCCACACCATTACCACACACAATTCTGCCCCCACCACATTACCACACACAATCCTGCCCCCCACCACATTACCACACACAATCCCGCGCCCACACCATTACCACACACAATTCCGCCCCCCACTTCATTACCACACACAATCCCGCCCACCACCTCATTACCACACACAATCCCGCCCCCCACCACATTACCACACACAATCCCGCCCCCACCACATTACCACACACAATCCCGCCCCCCCACCACATTACCACACACAATCCCGCCCCCCCACATTACCACACACAATCCCGCCCCCCACATTACCACACACAATCCCGCCCCTACCACATTACCGCACATAATCCTGCCCCCCACCACATTACCACATATAATCCCGCCCCCCACCATATTAGCACACATAATCCTGCCCCCACCACATTACCACACATAATCCCACCCCCACCACATTACCACACATAACCCCGCCCCCCACCACATTACCACACATAATCCCGCCCCCCACCACATTACCACACACAATCCTGCCCCCCCACCACATTACCACACACAATTCCGCCCCCCACCTCATTACCACACACAATCCCGCCCCCCACCACATTACCACACACAATCCCGCCCCCCACACCATTACCACACACAATTCTGCCCCCACCACATTACCACACACAATCCTGCCCCCCACCACATTACCACACACAATCCCGCCCCCCCGCATTACCACACACAATCCCGCCCCCCCGCATTACCACACACAATCCCGCCCCCCACCACATTACCACACACAATCCCACCCCCACCACATTACCACATACAATCCCGCCCCCCCACATTACCACACACAATCCCGCCCCCCACCACATTACCACACACAATCCCGCCCCCCCACATTACCACTCACAATTCCGCCCACACCACATTACCACACACAATCCTGTCCCCACACATTACCATACGAGGCTCCGTCCCTCCACATTACCACACGAGGCTCTGTCCCCACACATTACCATACGAGGCTCTGTCCTTCCACATTACCATATGATGCTCCGCCCCCACATTACCACACGAGGCTCTGTCCCCACACATTACCATATGAGGCTCTGTCCCCACACATTACCATACGAGGCTCTGTCCCCCCACATTACCACACGAGGCTCTGTCCCCACACATTGCCATACGAGGCTCTGTCCCTCCACATTACCATATGAGGCTCCGTCCTCACACATTACCACACTAGGGTCTGTCCCCACACATTACCAGACGAATCTAGTTTGCTTTTGATTTTACACTGTGAATAAAATGTATTAGTATTATTCTGATTTTTAATTATTATTATTGTTATTAACTTCATTTTAAGTTCATTTACCACCTGCATAAGCGCTATTGAATGTTGTCATTATTTACTTTAGTTTAATCACTAGCAGCGTTAATTAGATAGCAATGAGCATGCCGAGCGTTAGCTGGCTGGAAACAGCTAGTTATATACTAAACGGTAAAACACTGGGTGAAACTGTCACTGAAAAAGACATGGACATATGAGTGGACGGCAAATTCAACTTTAGTGACCACTGGCAGTGCCATTTAGCTGCTGTTGAGACAAATTAAATCTTAGGCTATACTAAAAGAAGCATAAATGCTCATGACAAGAATATGATTTGCCTCTACCCAAGTCACTAGTGCAGCCACACAAAATACTGTGTACAATTTTGGGCTCCAGGTTATGAGAATGACATGGCTGAACTAGAGCAGGTGCAGACAGAAGCAACCAAGGTTATTAAGGGAATGGGTAAACTGCAAATACCAAGATAGGTTATTAAACTTGGGATTATGTAGATTGGAAAAAATGAAGGCTTAGTGGCGATCTTATACTATTGTACAAATACAGAGTTGGACTGGGGTGCCTAGGGCCCACCAGGGTAATTATATAGAGAGGCCCACTCTACAGGTACATTTTTTC
This sequence comes from Ranitomeya variabilis, assembly GCF_051348905.1. NCBI lineage: Eukaryota > Metazoa > Chordata > Amphibia > Anura > Dendrobatidae > Ranitomeya > Ranitomeya variabilis. The sequence continues at coordinate 82,799,444 of NC_135238.1, forward strand.
TTATTAGCCATGATAAAAATGAATAAAATTGAGCTAAATTTTCCATTATTGCAACAAATATCTTTTTTTATTTTTGCATAGCTTAATACTAAAGAAATTGGTGAAACACTTCTAATATAAAAATGCTCATTACACCACAAGATTAATTTCTTGTGAAGTGTAGTTTTTCTTTAGGGATTTTCTGCTGTTCTAGCAATTCAGGGGCTATGCAGGTTATGCCCAAAGGCTACTATCAACACATTTGTAGTCCAAAGTCAAATAGTGAGTCTTCTCTTTCGAGACCCGTCTAATACACAAACTGAAGTTTTCAACCACTTGTTCAGTATTAATGCATTTCTGAAAAATTGCTTTTCAAATGATTGGGAATATTTTCTTCTATTATGAAGTGAAAGTGATAAAATTGTGACTAAGAGAATATTATAGTGGAAAAAAAGCATAAGTTTTCCACAACCCAGACTTATAAAATTCGTTGAAGCAACTGTTGGATCAAAATGCTCACCACACCTCAAGTAAATTCATAAATTCGTTGAGGAGTATAGTTTCTGAAATGGCATGCTTTTGAGGGTTTTCTGCTGTATTGGCAGTTTTTGGACACATATGCAGTCTAAAGGCTGAATAATGTTTTTTGCCCTCGTTGCCCTCTCATGTGCCTAAACAGTAGGTTTTCAGCTGCATTAGGGAGAAATTGCTTTACAAATTGTGGGGTTCATTTTGTCCTATTAACCCTTTTGAAGATAAAAAAAAATTGAGGATAAAGCATAATTTAAGATAGGTTTTCGTTTTCATGTCCCTATATAATAATCCTTTGTAAAGTGCCTGTGTCCAGAAAGGTCACTTCATTTCTAAATATATTTCTTTAGGGGTTTAGTGTCCAAAATTGGGTAACGTTCAGGGCTTTCTCATGTTTTAGCTCCTTTTAGGGCATTGCAAATGCAATATGTAGTGATGAGAAAGCACTAAAATGCTCGGGTGCTCGTTGCGTGGGTCGAGCAGATTGGAATACTCGGGTACTCGGCCAGAACAACGAGCCCAATGTAAGTCTATGGGAAACCCAAGTATTTTTACCGCGATCCCCCCCTGGGGTCCTTTAAGGTCTAAAAACATCAGAAAATGATGGAAACACTGCTCAAATGACAGAGTAGTATCATCGGGATCGCCCAAGGAAGCATTCCTCACTTCTAGGTCACAGCAGTAAACAATGTTGTCAGAGTTTCACTCCATTTTTACAGGTGCACCAAAAAACATAAAAAAAACGTAAACAAAATGGATTTTGCTGGGAAATATGTTAAGGTACCTCCTTTCCAGGCTAATGACTTGTATATAAGGCAAAGTTCAAGCCTGAAAGAATGATCACAACTTGAAATTGATTACATTGGTTTAGTGTATAACCTTGTCAAAGTCTGCTAAATATTCCTGCACATATATACCAGATGTGTCCACCCTTACCTTTTGCTGAATTTCATGGATGACTCAAATTTATGACAATATAAATTCAAAACAATATTACAGTATGCTGGCAAAACCTGCCAAAGGTTGAAATCCATATCTCGCAATATAGATTTACAAAAACTATTTCATTCCCAGGGGCTGTGCCGGCGTTGGTTCAGTCACCGCTCTGAGTATACAGAGTGACAGCTATAACCATGCCCCCGGCCCTGACTGACAGCTGACCCTAATACAGAACCAATGTCAGCCAGGGGCGGGGGCGCCGTTACAGTCATCGTTCTGCATTCTCAGAGCCGTGACTAAACTGGTGCCATCCCCATGACTGAAATCTGAACGCTGCCGGATCACATAAAGTTAATTTTCTCTCTTCAGTGTTTGGCAAAGTACGGATACCAGGCAGATTAGTAATACTCTAAAGGGAAAAAAAAGGTTGTTGTTCCAGCGTCTGGTAAAATAGTTCTTTCTTTATTTCAAGTCCATTAAAAATGTACAAAAATTACAAAGGCTGTACGTTTGTAATTCTATGCGTTCAAAACGCATCTTGCTCCCTTGCCCTTTGTAATTTTTGCAATTTTTAATGGACTTAAAATAAAGAAAGAACTATTTTACCAGAGGCTGGAACAACAACTTTTTTTCCCTTGAGTATATTATCTGGTGTGGATCCACCTGGTTCTGTGCAAGCTGGACTTCAAGTACTAGGTGAGCTGGCTTTCTCTTCACTATATGTCAGGTTAGTAACACTATTACCCTGAAGATTAACCTCATGTGTGCAGGATAATAGCATTTTTTCTGATGACAGGTTCCCTGTAACCCTTTCTGACCTCAGACGGCATAGTACGTCTGAGGTCAGAACCCCGCTTTGATGCGGGCTCCGGCGGTGAGCCCGCATCAAAGCCAGGACATGTCAGCTGTTTTGTACAGCTGATATGTGCCTTCAATAGCGGCAGGTGGAATCGTGATCCACCCGCTGCTATTAACTAGTTAAATGCCGCTGTCAAACGCATTTAACTAGCGCTTCTGGCCATCGGGCCGGAAATGAGCGCATTGCTGACCCCCACCACGTGATCCAGAGTCAGCAATGCGTAGGCATAACAACCAGAGGTCTCCTTGAGGCCTCTGTGGTTTTTGATGCCAGATTTCTATGAGCGCCACCCAGTGGTCGGTGCTCATAGCAATGCAGTAAATCTACGTAGGAGCGATCTGAGCTTTGCTCCTGTGTAGCAGAGCTGATCAGGCTATGCCAGCTTCTAGCCTCCCGTAGAGGCTATTGAAGCATGGCAAAAGTGAAAAAAAATGTTTTAAAAAATATGGAAAAAAATAAAAAAATATAAAAGTTTAAATCACCCCCATTTCGCCCCGTTCAAAATAAAACAATAAAAAAAACAAATATACACATATTTGGTATGTACGCATTCAGAATCGTCCGATCTATCAATAAAAAAAAGATTAACCTGATCGCTAAACGGCGTAGCAAGAAAAAAATGTGAAATGCCAGAATTATGTTTTTTTGGTCACCGCGACATTGCATTAAAATGCAATAACGAGCGATCAAAATAACATATCTGCACCAAAATTGTATCATTAAAAACATCTGCTCGGCGCACAAAAAATAAGCCCTCACCCAACCCAAGATCACGAAAAATGGTGACGTTTCGGGTATCGGAAAGTGGCACAATTTATTTAATTTTTTTTAGCAAAGTTTGGAATTTTATTTTACCACTTAGATAAAAAGCAACCTAGACATATTTGGTGTCTATGAACTCACAAAGACCTGGAGAATCATAATGGCAGGTCAGTTTTAGCATTTAGTGAACCTAGCAAAAAAGCCAAACAAAAAACAAGTGTAGGATTGCACTTTTTTGCAATTTCACTGCACTTGGAATTTTTTTCCCGTTTTCTAGTACATGACATGGTAAAACCAATGAAGTTATTCAAAAGTACATCTTGTCCTGCAAAAAATAAGCCCTCACATGACTATATTGACAGAAAAATAAAAAAGTTATGGCTCTGGGAAAGATGGGAGTGAAAAATGAAAATGAAAAACCGAAAAAAGCTGGGGTCATGAAGGGGTTAAACCATCTCTAATGTTATATTTCTACAATGTGTATTTGGTAAGATTTTGTTGTAGCAAAAAACTAATTCAAAACGCATGTAATCCGCACATGACTACAGTATATCAATAAAGTTTAGGCAATGTTAAATAACAAAGCCAATTACCAGTAAGTTTACAAAACAAAGCCGCTTTATTTAAAACTTGATATAATGAAAATAGACATAAAATGCATAAAAAATAGATAAAAAACATGCATTTAAAAAGCACATTTAAAAGTGCAATTTAACCAATGAACTTCACGTAATAGGTGCAGAAATGTAGAAAATCTGCAACATCGAAAACTCTCAAAATACTCATTATGGGACTGTAGCCAAATAAAGAATACAGAGCACTTTCATTGACAATATTGATAATTTTTCCTCATTTGGTGAGGCATGTTAGGCACTTCTCTGTTTCTTACACACCGTCTGAATGGATCATTGTAGATCAACATTTTGCACCAAAGGTATCCCAGATAATAAATGAAGCATATTTACATATACTGTAGTAAGTTTTGTCTATTTTGTTGTACCTTGTGCCCGTGACAAGGAAAGTGGCACCTTTCATATGTTGTGTTGAATCAATTATCCACTGCTTTGCACCTGATCAAAGTTTTAACAAATGTTATAAAGTTATGAAATGTATTTAATTTTTGATGACAAAGTAGAAATATTAGGCTCATGTTTTAATCTTTGAAACTGAAGAACAATAGGTTCCTAGGGAAATATTGAGGAGTGAAGAAATTACTAGCAGTGCATACCATGCATAAGGGAAATTCTGAAGCTTAGAGATTTATATGTTCATTTTAATTTAAAGTAGGATAAATATTTTTACAGCAGGGGTACAATAGCTGAATATAGCAGAGTTTAAACCAAATAGGTCATTTTTTTCTACATAATCCTCATAGTCTTAAAGGGTCAATGTCATCTTTTTTCAGGAGTCCAGCGGTTGCCTGCCTCCTGGCTTCTTGTTTTTGGGGTGCAGAGGAGTACATTGCTGGGGGGAAGAGGGGTATATGCCTCCTGGGTCACTTCCCAGCAGCTATTTCTGCATCAGCCAGGGTGGCACTGCGCCTGTGCTGGAGGGTGGGGTGCCCGTGCCAGCGCCTATTTTAGCTGTATGTCAATCCGAGGACACATATACAGCTGAAATTTATTGCAGCATGTGGGGTAAGCAACATAGCTTATCAGAAGAACTACACTGCATTTATAATTGGAGGTATTTGCTAATATTATTATTATTATTATTATTATTATTATTACACCTACTACATTCTGGGATAGGATTTTGGAGAGGAGAATACCACTTTAATTTACATACCTTTTCATTTCATAGACCAATGGAGTTTATATTGTAAACTCAGATTCAGTTGCCTGGACTTAAATACAGCTCTGGCAAAAATGAAGAGACCACTGCAAAATGTTCTGTTTGTCTGATTTTTCTCTTTATAGGTACATTTTTGAGTAAAATGTAAATTATTCTTTTATTCTATAAACAATTCTGAAAACATGTCTCCGAAGTTCCAAGCAATAAATGTATTTTTTTTCTGACAAAGAAAAATGGCCAAAATTAAACAAAAACAGTGCTTTTAGACCTCTAATAATGCAAAGAAAAAATTCATAATCATTTAGAAACAACAACACTAATGTTTTAATTCAAGAAGAGTTCAGAAATCAATATTTTGTGGAATAACCATGATTTTTAATCAAATGCGTCTTGGCATGCTTTCACACTGCTTCTGGAGCAAATATGTAAGCAGTTCTTCTTTGTTTGATGGCTTGTGACTAGTGTTGAGCATTCCGATACCGCAAGTATCGGGTATCGGCCGATACTTGCGGGTATCGGAATTCCGATACCGAGATCCGATACTTTTGTGGTATCGGGTATCGGTATCGAAACAACATTAATGTAAAAATGTGTAAAAGAGAGAATTAAAATAAAAAATATTGCTATACTCACCTCTCCGACGCAGCCTGCACCTTACCGAGGGAAGCGGCAGCGTTCTTTGTTTAAAATTCGCGCTTTTCTTTCCTTTACGTGAAGTCCCGGCTTGTGATTGGTTGCATCGCGGTCAACCAATCACAAGTCGGGAGGCTGGACACGCGCGCATTTTAAAATGAGCGCTTGTCCAGCCTCCCGTGACGTCCCGGCTTGTGATTGGTTGCATCGCGGTCAACCAATCACAAGCCGGGAGGCTGGACACGCGCGCATTTTAAAATGAGCGCTTGTCCAGCCTCCCGTGACGTCCCGGCTTGTGATTGGTTGCATCGCGGTCAACCAATCATAAGCCGGGAGGCTGGACAAGCGCTCATTTTAAAATGCGCGCGTGTCCAGCCTCCCGGCTTGTGATTGGTTGACCGCGATGCAACCAATCACAAGCCGGGACGTCACGGGAGGCTGGACAAGCGCTCATTTTAAAATGCGCGCGTGTCCAGCCTCCCGTGACGTCACGGCTTGTGATTGGTTGCGTCGCCCATGTGACTGCGACGCAACCAATCACAAAGCCGGGACGTAATTTTAAAATCCTTAAGGACCTGAAATTACGTCACGGCTTGCTGTGATTGGTTGCGTCGCCCATGTGACTGCGACGCAACCAATCACAAAGCCGGGACTTCACGTAAGGAAAGAAAAGCGCGAATTTTAAGCAAACAACGCTGCCGGTTCCCTCGGAGAGGTGAGTGTCATGAATCCCAATGGCTAGGGATAGCAAGGGACAAGCAAAGTAATACAAAATATCGGACGAGCTCTAGGGTGATGGAACCTGGGCTGACCGCTGCCCTACGCCTGACAAACGCAACTAGAGATAGCCAGGGAGCGTGCCTACGTTGGTTCTAGACGCCACGCACCAGCCTAAGAGCTAACTAGTACTGCAGAGAAAATAAAGACCTCACTTGCCTCCAGAGGAATGAACCCCAAAAGGTATAGTTGCCCCCCACATGTATTGACGGTGAAATGAGAGGAAGGCACACACATAGAGATGATATATATAGGTTCAGCAAATTGAGGCCCGCTGTAAACTAGAAAGCAGAACGATACAAAAGGGGTCTGAGCGGTCAGCAAAAAACCCTAATCAAAAAACCATCCTGAGATTACAAGAACCCATGTGCCAACTCATGGCACATGGGGAGAACCTCAGTCCACTAGAGCTACCAGCTAGCATAGAGACATAATAAGCAAGCTGGACAAAAAAACCAACAACTGAAAATCAGCACTTAGCTTATCCTGAAAGATCTGGGAGCAGGTAGGCAGGAACCAAACAGAGCACATCTGAATACATTGATAGCCGGCAAGGGAATGACAGAAAGGCCAGGTAAAATAGGAAACACCCAGCCTCTGATGGACAGGTGGAAACCAAAGGCCGCAACCCACCAAAGTCACCCAGTACCAGCAGTAACCACCAGAGGGAGCCCACAAACAGAATCCACAACAGTACCCCCCCCTTGAGGAGGGGTCACCGAACCCTCACGAGAACCCCCAGGGCGATCAGGGTGAGCTCTATGGAAGGCGCGGACCAAATCAGTCGCATGAACATCGGAGGCGACCACCCAGGAATTATCCTCCTGACCATAACCCTTCCACTTAACCAAATACTGGAGTTTGCGTCTGGAAACACGAGAATCCAAGATCTTCTCAACAACATACTCCAATTCTCCCTCCACCAGCACAGGAGCAGGAGGCTCAACCGAAGGAACAACGGGCACCTCATACCTCCGCAACAACGACCGATGGAACACATTATGAATAGCAAACGATGCTGGGAGATCCAAACGAAAAGATACAGGGTTAAGAATCTCCGAGATCCTATAAGGACCGATGAACCGAGGCTTGAACTTAGGAGAAGAGACCTTCATAGGGACAAAACGAGAAGACAACCACACCAAATCCCCAACAAGAAGTCGGGGACCCACGCGGCGACGGCGATTAGCAAACTGCTGAGTCTTCTCCTGAGATAACTTCAAATTGTCCACCACCTGGTTCCAAATCTGATGCAGCCTGTCCACCACCACGTCCACTCCAGGACAATCCGAAGACTCCACCTGACCAGAGGAAAAACGAGGATGAAACCCCGAATTACAAAAAAAAGGAGAGACCAACGTGGCAGAACTAGCCCGATTATTAAGAGCAAATTCGGCCAGTGGCAAAAAAGCAACCCAGTCATCTTGATCAGCAGAAACAAAACACCTCAAATAAGTTTCCAAGGTCTGATTAGTTCGCTCCGTCTGGCCATTCGTCTGAGGATGGAATGCAGACGAGAAAGACAAATCAATGCCCATCTTGGCACAAAACGTCCGCCAAAATCTAGACACAAACTGGGATCCCCTGTCAGAAACGATATTCTCCAGAATCCCATGCAAACGAACCACGTTCTGAAAAAATAAAGGGACCAACTCAGAGGAGGAAGGCAACTTAGGCAAGGGCACCAAATGAACCATCTTAGAAAAGCGGTCACACACAACCCAGATAACGGACATTTTCTGTGAAACCGGGAGATCAGAAATAAAATCCATGGAAATGTGCGTCCAAGGCCTCTTCGGGATGGGCAAGGATAACAACAACCCACTGGCCCGAGAACAGCAAGGCTTAGCTCGAGCACACACTTCACAAGACTGCACAAAGGTACGCACATCCCTAGACAAGGAAGGCCACCAAAAAGACCTGGCCACCAAGTCTCTAGTACCAAATATTCCAGGATGACCAGCCAACACAGAAGAATGGACCTCGGAGATGACTCTACTGGTCCAATCATCCGGAACAAACAGTCTTTCTGGTGGACAACGATCCGGTTTATCCACCTGAAACTCCTGCAATGCACGTCGCAAGTCTGGGGATACGGCGGACAATATTACCCCATCCCTAAGGATACCAGTAGGCCCAGAGTCTCCAGGAGAGTCAGGCACAAAACTCCTGGAAAGAGCATCTGCCTTCACATTCTTTGAACCTGGCAGGTATGAAACCACGAAATTGAAACGAGAAAAAAACAACGACCAACGAGCCTGTCTAGGATTCAAACGCCTGGCAGACTCAAGGTAAATAAGATTCTTGTGATCAGTCAAGACCACCACACGATGTTTAGCACCCTCAAGCCAATGACGCCACTCCTCAAATGCCCACTTCATGGCCAAAAGCTCCCGATTACCCACATCATAATTGCGCTCGGCGGGCGAGAATTTTCTAGAGAAGAATGCACATGGCTTCATCACCGAGCCATTAGAACTTCTCTGTGACAAAACCGCCCCCGCTCCAATCTCGGAAGCATCAACCTCAACCTGAAAAGGAAGTGAAACATCTGGTTGACACAACACAGGAGCAGAAGAAAACCGGCGCTTAAGTTCCTGAAAGGCCTCCACGGCCGCAGGAGACCAATCAGCAACATCAGCACCCTTTTTAGTCAAATCAGTCAAAGGTTTAACAATACTGGAAAAATTAGCAATGAACCGACGATAAAAATTAGCAAACCCCAAGAACTTCTGAAGGCTCTTAACAGATGTAGGTTGTGTCCAGTCACAAATCGCCTGAACCTTGACGGGATCCATCTCAATAGTAGAAGGAGAAAAAATGTACCCCAAAAAAGAAATCTTCTGGACTCCGAAGAGACACTTTGAGCCCTTCACAAACAGAGAATTGGCCCGCAGAACCTGAAACACCTTCCTGACCTGTAGAACATGAGACTCCCAGTCATCAGAAAACACCAAAATATCATCCAAATACACAATCATAAACTTATCCAGATATTCACGGAAAATATTGTGCATAAAGGACTGAAAGACTGACGGAGCATTGGAGAGTCCAAAAGGCATTACCAAATACTCAAAATGGCCCTCAGGCGTATTAAATGCGGTTTCCACTCATCACCCTGTTTTATCCGCACCAGATTATACGCACCGCGAAGATCTATCTTAGTGAACCACCTAGCCCCCTTAATGCGAGCAAACAAATCAGTCAATAATGGCAATGGATACTGATACTTGACTGTAATCTTATTCAGAAGGCGATAATCTATACAAGGCCTCAGGGAACCATCTTTTTTTGCCACGAAAAAAAAACCTGCTCCCAGAGGGGACGAAGATGGACGAATATGTCCCTTTTCCAAGGACTCCTTAATATAATTCCGCATAGCAGTATGCTCTGGCAGTGACAGATTAAATAAACGACCCTTAGGGAACTTACTGCCAGGAATCAATTCTATAGCACAGTCACAATCTCTATGCGGAGGGAGCGAATTGAGCTTAGGCTACTCAAAAACATCCCTATAGTCAGACAAAAACGCAGGGATCTCAGAAGGAGTAGATGAAGCGATTGAAATCGGAGGTGCATAATCATGAACCCCCTGACATCCCCAGCTTAACACAGACATTGTTTTCCAGTCCAGGACAGGATTATGAGTTTGTAACCATGGCAGACCAAGCACTAGTACATCATGTAAATTATACAGTACAAGGAAGCGAATCACCTCCTGATGAACGGGAGTCATGCGCATGGTCACTTGTGTCCAATACTGCGGTTTATTCATAGCCAATGGTGTAGAGTCAATTCCCTTCAGAGGAATAGGAACTTCCAGAGGTTCCAGACTAAAACCGCAGCGTTTAGCAAATGACCAATCCATAAGACTCAGGGCAGCGCCCGAATCCACATAGGCATCGACGGAAATGGAAGACAGTGAAAAAATCAGAGTCACAGACAAAATGAACTTAGGCTGCAGAGTACCAATGGCAAAAGATTTATCAACCCTTTTTGTGCGTTTAGAGCATGCTGATATAACATGAGCTGAATCACCACAATAAAAACACAATCCATTTTTCCGCCTATAATTTTGCCGTTCACTTCTGGACTGAATTCTATCACATTGCATAGTCTCAGGTGCCTGTTCAAAAGACACCGCCAACTGGTGCACGGGTTTGCGCTCCCGTAAACGCCGATCAATCTGAATGGCCATAGCCATCGACTCATTCAGACCTGTAGGCGTAGTGAACCCCACCATAATATCCTTAATGGCCTCGGAAAGACCATTTCTGAAGTTTGCAGCCAGGGCGCACTCATTCCACTGAGTAAGCACCGACCATTTCCGAAATTTTTGACAATATATTTCCGCTTCATCATACCCCTGAGAGAGGGCTAATAAAGCCTTTTCAGCCTGAATCTCCAGGTTGGGTTCCTCATAGAGCAATCCCAATGCCAGAAAAAACGCATCCACATTGAGCAATGCAGGATCCCCTGGTGCCAATGCAAATGCCCAATTCTGAGGGTCGCCTCGCAGGAAAGATATTACAATCTTGACCTGTTGAGCAGGGTCTCCAGAGGAGCGAGATTTTAAAGAAAGAAACAATTTACAATTGTTCCTGAAATTCAGGAAGGTAGATATATCTCCAGAAAAGAACTCTGGAATAGGAATTCTAGGTTCAGACATGGGAGTGTGAACAACAAAATCCTGTATGTTTTGAACTTTTGCCGCGAGATTACTCAGGCTGGAAGCCAAACTCTGGACATCCATGTTAAACAGCTAATATCAGAGCCATTCAAGGGATAAGAGGAGGTAAGAAGCAGCTAGACAGCAATTAAGGGCTAGGCAGCAAAACTCTGAAGGAAAAAAAATAAAATAAATAAATTTCCCTTAAACACTTCTTTTTCTCCTGCTTCAGCCCAAACAATTAACACTTTGTGGGCCGGCTATACTGTCATGAATCCCAATGGCTAGGGATAGCAAGGGACAAGCAAAGTAATACAAAATATCGGACGAGCTCTAGGGTGATGGAACCTGGGCTGACCGCTGCCCTACGCCTGACAAACGCAACTAGAGATAGCCAGGGAGCGTGCCTACGTTGGTTCTAGACGCCACGCACCAGCCTAAGAGCTAACTAGTACTGCAGAGAAAATAAAGACCTCACTTGCCTCCAGAGGAATGAACCCCAAAAGGTATAGTTGCCCCCCACATGTATTGACGGTGAAATGAGAGGAAGGCACACACATAGAGATGATATATATAGGTTCAGCAAATTGAGGCCCGCTGTAAACTAGAAAGCAGAACGATACAAAAGGGGTCTGAGCGGTCAGCAAAAAACCCTAATCAAAAAACCATCCTGAGATTACAAGAACCCATGTGCCAACTCATGGCACATGGGGAGAACCTCAGTCCACTAGAGCTACCAGCTAGCATAGAGACATAATAAGCAAGCTGGACAAAAAAACCAACAACTGAAAATCAGCACTTAGCTTATCCTGAAAGATCTGGGAGCAGGTAGGCAGGAACCAAACAGAGCACATCTGAATACATTGATAGCCGGCAAGGGAATGACAGAAAGGCCAGGTAAAATAGGAAACACCCAGCCTCTGATGGACAGGTGGAAACCAAAGGCCGCAACCCACCAAAGTCACCCAGTACCAGCAGTAACCACCAGAGGGAGCCCACAAACAGAATCCACAACAGGTGAGTATAGCAATATTTTTTATTTTAATTCTTTCTTTTACACATTAATATGGTTCCCAGGGCCTGAAGGAGAGTTTCCTCTCCTTCAGACCCTGGGAACCATCAGGAATACCGTCCGATACTTGAGTCCCATTGACTTGTATTGGTATCGGGTATCGGTATCGGATTGGATCCGATACTTTGCCGGTATCGGCCGATACTTTCCGATACCGATACTTTCAAGTATCGGACGGTATCGCTCAACACTACTTGTGACTGTCCACCATCCTCTTGATTACATTCCAGAGGTTTTCAATGGGGTTTAGGACTGGAGATTGGGCTGCCCATGACAGGGTTTTGATGTGGTGGTCTCTTAAATTTTGCCAGAGCTGTAATTATAAGTATATACAGCGGGGAAAATAAGTATTTGATCCCTTGCTGATTTTGTAAGTTTGCACACTGACAAAGACATGAACAGTCTATAATTTTAAGGGTATGCTAATTTTAACATTGAGAGATAGAATATCAAAAATAAAATCCAGAAAATCACATTGTATAAATTATATAAATTTATTTGCATTTTGCAGTGAGAAATAAGTATTTGATGCCCTACCAACCATTAAGAGTTCTGACTCCTTCAGACCAGCGCTCCTAATTAACTCGTTACCTGCATTAAAGACAGCTGTTTTACAGTGACCTTTATAAAAGACTCCTGTCCACAGACTCAATTAATGTCAGTCTCTAACCTCTCCAACATGGGCAAGACCAAAGAGCTTTATAAGGATGTCAGGGACAAGATCATAGACCTGCAAAAAGCTGGAATGGGCTACTAAACCATAAGTAAGATGCTGGGCGAGAAGGAGACAACTGTTGGTGCAATAGTAAGAAAATGGAAAAAATACAAAATGACTGTCAATCGACATCGATCTGGGGCACCATGCAAAATCTCACCATGTGGGGTATCCTTGATCATGAGGAAGGTGAGGGATCAGCCTAAAACTACTCTGATGGAACTTGTTAATGATCTCAAGGCAGCTGGGACCACAGTCACCAAGAAAACCATTGCTAACACATTTCAACCCAAGGTCTTGTTTGCCAGAGGGATTAAATACTTATTTCTCAATGCAAAATGCAAATAAATTTATATAATTTATACAATGTGATTTTCTGGATTTTATTTCTGATATTCTATCTCTCAATGTGAACATTAACCTACCCTTAAAATTAGAGACTGTTCATGTCTTTGTCAGTGGGCAAACTTACAAAATCAGCAAGGGATCAAATACTTATTTCCAAAACTGTACAGCGTACAGTACTTCCCCTCCCATCATCTGCATCTGTCTTGTCAATGATACATCTCATCTATAGTTGAGTAAATTAAATAATTTCAGATCCTTTTTTTCCAAAGACAGCAAATAAAACTATTTTTGTATTTTGTTTTTTGTAGTTTGTGCAAACTGGGACATAGCTGCTCCTTTTTGAGTTGGGAATTTTCTCTATATAGCATCTCATGGGCAGGTATCTGAACATTTTGTTTTTATCTTGGGTTAACACAGCATACAGTATAAGCAATTATGTTTTATGAAATAATTTTGTCTTTCTTTTTTTAAGGTTTCTAGAAATTATGAAAGTTCCCTCCAGTGAAACGGAATTTGATGTCTGTTTTAAATATGTTCTGTTTCTGGCTTCTAAGCCAAAGTGAGAGCAATACTGTATTCTATAATGCATTGCTGGAACATTTACAAAATTATATTCACTGAACAAACTATATAACATAAGTTTGTGAAATGATTGATTTCTGTGTTTTGCCTGAATATATTTTTGTATTTTGCTGCACATTTTGTCAATGTATTAAAATAAATCACTAGTTTACCCTTCTATCTCTTGCATGATTACACTATGTTCCAAATTATTATGCAAATTACATTTTTCTCAGATTTTCCTAAAAGGTCGGGGCAAATGACAGTCAGTCTAATAAAAGTCATCACCCGTTAGATTATACATTGAATTTTATTGAGAAACCTCCCAATGATGACAGTATAATCTCCAAAATGAATAAAAACTCAAAATGCACTGTTCCAAATTATTATGCACAGTAGAATTTCTAAACATTTGATATGTTTTAAAGAACTGAAAATGCTCAATTGTGGAATTTGCAGCATTAGGAGGTCACATTCACGGAACAAAAAAGCTATTTAACTCCAAAACATCCTAACAGGCCAAGTTACATGTTAACTTAGGAACCCTTCTTTGATATCACCTTCACAATTCTTGGATCCATTAAACTTGTGAATTTTTGGAGAGTTTCTGCTTGTATTTCTTTGCATGAAGTCAGAATTGCCTCCCAGAGCTGTTGTTTTGGTGTGAACTGCCTCCCACCCTCATAGATCTTTTGCTTGATGATACTCCAAAGGTTCTCTATAGGGTTGAGGTCAGGGGAAGATGGTGGCCACACCATGAGTTTATCTCCTTTTATGCCCATAGCAGCCAATGACTCAGAGGTTTTCTTTGCAGCTTCAGATGGTGCGTTGTCATGCATGAAGAAGATTTTGCTCCTGAAGGCACATTTCTCCTTTTAATACCATGGAAGAAAGCTGTCAGTCAGAAACTTTATGTACTTTGCAGAGGTCAATGTCACACCTTTAGGAAACTTAAAGGGCCCTACCAGCTGTTTCCCCATGATTCCGGCCCAAAACATGACTCCTCCACTCCTTGCTGACATCGCAGCCTTGTTGGGACATGGTGGCCATCCACTGCTCCATCCATCTGGACCATCCACAGTTGCCCGACACTCATCAGTAAGCAAGACTGTTGGAAAATTAGTCTTCATGTATGTCTGGGCCCACTACAACCGTTTCTGCTTGTGAAAACTGTTTAGCGGTGGCCGAATAGTAGGTTTATGCACCACAGCAAGCCTTTGAAGGATCCTACACCTTGAAGTTCGAGGGACTCCAGAGGCACCAGCAGCTTCAAATATCTGTTTGCTGGTTTGTAATGGCTTTTTAACAGCTGCTCTCTTAATCCGATTAACTTGACTGGCAAAAACCTTCCTCATTCTGCCTTTATCAGCACGAACACGTCTGTGCTCAGATTCAGCCACAAATCTCTTCACAGTATGATGATCACGCTTAAGTTTTCGGGAAATATCTATTGTTTTCATCCCTTGACCAAGGCATTGCACTATTTGATGCTTTTCAGGAAGAGAGAGATCCTTTTTATTTCCGATATTGCTTGAAACCTGTGACCTGCTTAATAATGTGGAACATCATTTTTAAGTAGTTTTCCTTTAATTAGAATCACCTGGAAAACTAATTATCACATGTGTCTCAGATTGATTTCAGTGATCCATTGAGCCCTGAGACACAATACCATCCACGAGTTTATTTGAAAAACAAAACAATTAAATCTTTACGACACTGAAATCCAATTTGCATAATAATTTGGAACACAGTGTATACTAGAATCTTAAAGCATATACTGGTCCAGTCATTAGGTCACAAAATGAAAACACTGACATAAGAACTTAATGCGAACCTGTCAGCAGGATTTTGCTCAGTAAACTACAGACATTGTCAGTTTGGCACCGTAACAGTGATTAAAACGATAACTTGGTTGACGGAATCTGTCTTGTGGTTGTTGTTTAATTTGTATTTGTAGTTTTCAGTTAATGAGATTCTTGTGCTTCTAGGCAGCCTGTGGGCAGGTCTGTGGGCAGGGTTTAATGTGGCGCTTTGCTCACTTGTGCATCCTTATGGGATTGTAACCAGTCACTGATCCCTCACTGACCTGCCCCCTATTTTACATACTTCATATAATAGTGTAGGAAAAAATGGAAGTTGGCCACATCGGGAAAGTGTTAAATACCAAGAGTATACTTTTGGCTCTGGGATCTGCAGCTTACTTAACTCACCACATTGGTGCATGAAATATTCTCATGCTGCCTGACATAAGGATCCAATGCTTTGGTACCTCGCATATGAGAGGATCAGGAAGTGGAGAGTCTGGGGTCGACTCTAATTCATTTTTTGGCAAATGCAAAAGCTAACAGTCCAGGGAAAAATTGAGATGGACTTCCAGGGAGTTAAAAGGAACCTGTCACTCAATTCATTCTGCCCAAATCATGGGTAGCACGAATCAGATTTTGGCTACATGGTTGTAGTCAGGCATATTACTAAACTACAAAGATATAGCTAGAAGATTGGAGATGGGACTAGTTTGATGTTGCCCTGCACAGCTTTCCCAGCACCATTCCAGGTGATTGACAGGTGTCTTTCTATAGAAGAGACCAGTCAATCACTTGGATTAGTGTGATCTTCTAGACTCTGATATTTACTGCCTGCTGTATGAGGAATCAAGGTACAGAAGCTGAACATACTGTACATGCACCAGAGAAGTATACCTTATATGGAATTTCTTTTGTTAGGGTAGTGTGATGCCCCAGGGTCCTGGTTTTCACAGTGACATTGCTTTGCTCATGGGGAGAGTGATGTCACACTAGGAAGCGATGGAGGATTCCTTTTAACAGGCAATTATCACATACAACACCGTTCTGACTCCAGGCCCGAAGGGGGAGCTCTACTCCGACTTCAGGGGAGCTTCTCTCTCTGGTTGGGAGGAGGAGTTAGTTTCTAGGCAGTTGCTAGGCAGTTTGGAACAATTAGTTAGTTGGTGCAAGGCAGCAGACTGGAGCAGTCTGAGGCAGAAGGATGGGTGAGGGGCCGTACAGCCTGAGGTGCTGTAGCTCCTAGATAGCGAGATACAGAAGGAAGAACAGACTTACTGAGATGTAACAAAACCCGGCACTCAACTTCAAAATGGGATGCTGGACAGTTTATTGTGTAGTGTCAACAACAAAACGTTTCGGTCCATTCAGACCTTCCTCAGTTACTACAGAGTGAAAAAATGAAATAAACATAACAATTTAACATAAAGAAAAACAACAAAATAGAAAAACAAAAGTATATACAACATTATATACAGGTTACATGGACGGTCATGTACAAGTAGGAACTTATTTAAATATAATGCTTAGAAACCAAGCAAAGCATACCAATTTGTGAGGTGTGTAGAATGAAATTTCTCTGCCAATAGAGCCCTATTGGAGTCACTAGGGAGAAAAAAAAGGGGGAGAGAGGGGGGGGTGGGTGCCATTGAATACCATGGTATGGTGCAGCCTGGTGCTCTATGTGCCCCAACTAAATGGCGGGTACCTTGTATACCAGTGTCTGCTTCTGGGGTACTCTATGAGCTGAAAAACAAAGGGAGGACAGGAAAAGTCCTAGTGAGCCCCCAGCGGTCGAATTGTGCCATAAATGGGTCAAACCCCTGACTAGTAAGTGCCGCTTGGGGTATGAACTAATATACAGGTTACCTTCTATACGTCCGGGTGAAGACGCGGTGTCCACCGCTTGTCGCTATTGCATACCGGAGTGGAGAAAGTCCTGACCCCACATATCCGCTCCACAAGATCGTATCCTTTAGATACAGGTGCTTTCCTGTTGTGAACTCTGTTTTCGGGCTCCCGCTTGTGGTCACAGGTG
Organism: Ranitomeya variabilis; assembly: GCF_051348905.1. Classification (NCBI taxonomy): domain Eukaryota; kingdom Metazoa; phylum Chordata; class Amphibia; order Anura; family Dendrobatidae; genus Ranitomeya; species Ranitomeya variabilis. The sequence continues at coordinate 82,816,923 of NC_135238.1, forward strand.
GTATTGTGTGAGTTTTGTTTTTGGGCTCCCCCTGGTGGCTTTGTTTGTTATCCTGCGGATCTGTGGCTGAATCAGCTGCCTTGTTATGCACTAGGGAGTTTCCTATTTAGCTCTGATTCACCTCCACTTGTTGCCGGCTGTCGATGTATTCAGTGCTATTCTGGTCTCCCCTGATTATCTTCGTTTTCAGTCTCTTGTGGAGAAGCTAAGTTTCTGTTTGATTATTTTTTGCTCATCAGTCTGCAATATGATTTCAGTGTATGATGAGTTTAGTCCAGCTAGCTAATATGTGAGTTCTTGCTGCTGGTAAGCTCTGGGGTACGGAGTTGCTTCCCCCGCACCGTTAGTTGGTGCGGGGGCTCGAGCAATCTCTGCGTGGATATTTTGCTTAGGGTTTTCTATTGACCGCACAGCTCCCTTCCTATTTTCTGCTATCTAGTGTTAGCGGGCCTCATTTGCTAAATCTATTTCATCTCTGCGTTTGTGCTTTCCCCTTAACTCACCGTTAATATTTGTGGGGGGCTTTTCTATATCTTTGGAGTCATTTCTCTGAGGCAAGTAAGGACTTTACTTTCCCTCTAGGAATAGGTAGTTTCTCAGGCCGTGAAGAGACGTCTAGGATTTTCAGGTAACGTTCCACGGCTGCCTATAGTTGTTTGCGGATAGGTTCAGGTTTGCGGTCAATCCAGATACCACTTCCCAGAGCTGGTCGTCGGTTTAGTTACTTAGCTAGTCACTTGCGATCCTTGCCACTAGGATCATAACAGTACAGCCGGCCCATAAAGTGTTAATTGCATGGCAGAAGCAGGAGAAGAGAAGCCTTGAGGACTTTTTTTTTTTTTTTTGCTGCCATGTGTCTAGCTTCTCTCCTCCTCTTAATCTTGGTGTGGCTCTGAGTTCAGCTGCTGACATGGATATCCAGAGTTTGGCCTCCAGTGTAGATCATCTTGCTGCAAGGGTACAAAGTATTCAGGATTTTGTTGTTCACAGTCCTATGTCAGAGCCTAGAATACCTATTCCGGAGTTGTTTTCTGGAGATAGATCTAGGTTCCTGAATTTTAAGAACAATTGTAAATTGTTTCTTTCTTTGAAACCTCGTTCCTCTGGTGATTCCGTTCAGCAAGTTAAGATTATTATTTCTTTCCCTCAAGATTGGGCCTTCGCATTGGCGCCAGGGGATCCTGCATTGCTCAGTGTGGATGCATTTTTTCTGGCCCTTGGATTGCTCTATGAGGAACCTAATCTTGAGAACCAGGCTGAAAAAGCTTTGTTGGCCCTCTCTCAGGGGCAAGATGAAGCAGAGGTGTATTGCCAGAAATTTCGGAAATGGTCGGTGCTTACTCAATGGAATGAGTGTGCCCTGGCTGCAAATTTCAGAAAGTGTCTTTCTGAAGCCATTAAGAATGTCATGGTGGGGTTCCCTACGCCTGCAGGTCTGAATGAGTCAATGACTCTGGCCATTCAGATTGATCGGCGTTTGCGGGAGCGCAAAGCTGCGCACCATTTGGCGGTGTCTTCTGAACAGACACCTGAGTCTATGCAATGTGATAGAATTCAGACCAGAAGTGAACGGCAAAATTATAGACGGCAAAATGGGTTGTGCTTTTATTGTGGTGACTCAGCTCATGTTATCTCAGCATGCTCTAAGCGCACAAAAAAGATTGATAAATCTGTCACCATCGGTACTTTACAGCCTAAGTTCATTTTGTCTGTTACCCTGATTTGTTCCCTGTCATCTTACCCGGTTATGGCTTTTGTAGATTCAGGTGCTGCCCTGAGCCTGATGGATTTGTCATTTGCCCGGCGCTGTGGTTTTGTTTTGGAGCCTTTAAAATTCCCTATTCCACTAAGGGGTATTGATGCTACACCATTGGCTATGAATAAACCTCAGTACTGGACGCAAGTGACCATGTGCATGACTCCTGTTCATCAGGAGGTGATCCGCTTTCTTGTTCTGCATAATTTGCATGATGTTGTCGTGTTGGGTCTGCCATGGTTGCAGACTCATAATCCAGTCCTGGATTGGAAAGCAATGTCTGTGTCAAGTTGGGGTTGCCAGGGAATTCATGGTAACGCTCCTTCTGTATTTCAGTCCTTCATGCACGACATCTTCCGCGAGTATCTGGATAAATTTATGATTGTGTATCTGGATGATATTCTGTTATATGATATTTCTGATGATTGGGAGTCCCATGTTAAGCAGGTCAGGATGGTGTTTCAGGTCCTGCGTGCCAATGCTTTATTTGTGAAGGGCTCAAAATGTCTTTTTGGAGTCCAGAAGGTTTCTTTTTTGGGTTTCATTTTTTCCCCTTCTACTATTGAGATGGACCCAGTCAAGGTTCAGGCTATTCATGACTGGACTCAGCCTACATCTGTTAAGAGTCTTCAGAAGTTCTTGGGTTTTGCTAATTTTTACCGGCGCTTCATCGCTAATTTTTCTGGTGTTGTTAAGCCTTTGACGGATTTGACCAAGAAGGGTTCTGATGTTACTAATTGGTCTCCTGCGGCTGTGGAGGCCTTTCGGGAGCTGAAGCGCCGGTTTTCCTCGGCTCCGGTCTTATGTCAGCCAGATGTCTCTCTTCCTTTCCAGGTCGAGGTTGGTGCTTCTGAGATTGGAGCGGGGGCTGTTTTGTCACAGAGAAGCTCTGATGGCTCTGTGATGAAGCCATGTGCTTTCTTTTCAAGAAAGTTTTCGCCTGCCGAGCGAAATTATGATGTCGGTAATCGGGAGTTGTTGGCTATGAAGTGGGCATTTGAGGAGTGGCGACATTGGCTCGAGGGAGCTAAGCATCGTGTGGTGGTCTTGACTGATCACAAAAATCTGATTTATCTCGAGTCGGCCAAGCGGCTGAATCCTAGACAGGCTCGTTGGTCGTTGTTTTTCTCTCGTTTTGATTTCGTGGTCTCGTACCTGCCTGGTTCGAAGAATGTGAAGGCTGATGCTCTTTCTAGGAGTTTTGTGCCTGACTCTCCTGGAGATTCTGAGCCGGCTGGTATCCTCAGAGAAGGGGTGATTCTGTCTGCCATCTCCCCAGATTTGCGACGAGTGCTGCAGGAGTTTCAGGCGGATAGACCTGACCGTTGTCCACCGGAGAGACTGTTTGTCCCAGATAGATGGACCAACAGAGTTATTTCCGAGGTTCATTCTTCGGTGTTGGCAGGCCATCCTGGAATATTTGGTACCAGAGATTTGGTGGCCAGGTCCTTTTGGTGGCCTTCCTTGTCGCGGGATGTGCGTTCCTTTGTGCAGTCTTGTGGAATTTGTGCTCGGGCTAAGCCTTGCTGTTCTCGTGCCAGTGGTTTGCTGTTACCTTTGCCTGTCCCGAAGAGGCCTTGGACGCACATTTCCATGGATTTTATTTCAGATCTCCCTGTCTCTCAGAGAATGTCTGTCATATGGGTGGTGTGTGATCGCTTTTCTAAGATGGTCCATTTGGTGCCCTTGCCTAAGTTGCCTTCCTCCTCCGAGTTGGTTCCGCTGTTTTTTCAAAATGTGGTTCGTTTGCACGGGAACCCTGAGAATATTGTTTCCGACAGAGGATCCCAGTTTGTGTCTAGATTTTGGCGGACCTTTTGTGCTAAGATGGGCATTGATTTGTCTTTTTCGTCGGCCTTCCATCCTCAGACGAATGGCCAGACCGAGCGAACTAATCAGACCTTGGAAACCTATTTAAGATGTTTTGTTTCTGCTGATCAGGACGACTGGGTGGCTTTTTTGCCATTGGCCGAATTTGCCCTTAATAATCGGGCTAGTTCTGCTACTTTGGTTTCGCCTTTTTTTTGTAATTCGGGGTTTCATCCTCGTTTTTCCTCGGGTCAGGTGGAGCCTTCTGACTGTCCTGGAGTGGATCTTGTGGTGGGTAGGTTGCATCAGATTTGGGATCATGTGGTGGACAATTTGAAGCTGTCACAAGAGAAGGCTCAGCGCTTTGCCAACCGCCGTCGCTGTGTGGGTCCCCGACTTCGCGTTGGGGTCTTGGTATGGTTGTCTTCTCGCTTTGTTCCTATGAAGGTCTCCTCTCCCAAGTTCAAGCCTCGGTTTATCGGTCCTTATAAGATTTTGGAAGTCCTTAACCCTGTGTCATTTAGTTTGGACCTCCCTGCATCGTTTGCTATTCATAATGTGTTCCATCGGTCGTTGTTGCGGAGGTATGTGGTGCCTGTGGTTCCTTCGATTGAGCCTCCTGCCCCTGTGCTGGTTGAGGGAGAATTGGAATACTTGGTGGAGAAGATCTTGGATTCTCGTATTTCTAGACGGAGGCTTCAGTATTTGGTTAAGTGGAAGGGCTATGGTCAGGAGGATAATTCCTGGGTTGTCGCCTCTGATGTTCATGCGGCTGATTTGGTTCGTGCCTTCCATGTGGCTCACCCTGATTGCCCTGGGGGTTTTTGATGAGGGTTCGGTGACCCCTCCTCAAGGGGGGGTACTGTTGTGAACTCTGTTTTCGGGCTCCCTCTTGTGGTCACAGGTGGTATTGTGTGAGTTTTGTGATCTGTGGCTGAATCCGCTGCCTCGTTATGCACTAGGGAGTTTCCTATTTAGCTCTGCTTCACCTCCACTTCACCTCCACTTGTTGCCGGCTGTCGATGTATTCAGTGCTATTCTGGTCTCCCCTGATTATCTTCGTTTTCAGTCTCTTCTGGAGAAGCTAAGTTTCTGTTTGATTATTTTTTGCTCATCAGTCTGCAATATGATTTCAGTGTATGATGAGTTTAGTCCAGCTAGCTAATATGTGAGTTCTTGCTGCTGGTAAGCTCTGGGGTACGAAGTTGCTTCCCCCGCACCGTTAGTTGGTGCGGGGGCTCGAGCATTCTCTGCGTGGATATTTTGCTTAGGGTTTTCTATTGACCGCACAGCTCCCTTCCTATTTTCTGCTATCTAGTGTTAGCGGGCCTCATTTGCTAAATCTATTTCATCTCTGCGTTTGTGCTTTCCCCTTAACTCACCGTTAATATTTGTGGGGGGCTTTTCTATATCTATGGGGTCATTTCTCTGAGGCAAGTAAGGACTTTACTTTCCCTCTAGGAATAGGTAGTTTCTCAGGCCATGAAGAGACGTCTAGGATTTTCAGGTAACGTTCCACGGCTGCCAATAGTTGTTTGCGGATAGGTTCAGGTTTGCGGTCAATCCAGATACCACTTCCCAAAGCTGGTCGTCGGTTTAGTTACTTAGCTAGTCACTTGCGATCCTTGCCACTAGGATCATAACACTTTCCTCAATATTATACGTTCTATGGGGCATATACCACCCAACGCCATACTGGTATCTTTAGACGTAAAAGATCTCTACACCTCCATACCACATACAGAAGGCATAAACTCTGTGAAAAAACTCCTGACAGCAGCTGAGACAGACCATAGACAGATAGACTTATGCATTGAACTCCTCACTGAGGTGCTTGACTCTAACCATTTCCTATTCCAGGATCAGTTTTTTCTGCAGATACGCGGGACTGCAATGGGCTCCAATGTGGCGCCTCCTTACGCAAACTGCTACATGGCAGATTTTGAGGAAAGTCATATCTATCGTGACTCACGTTTCCAGGAGAATGTGTTGTTATGGAAACGTTATATCGATGACATATTCTGCTTCTGGGGCGGTACATTGGAGTCCCTGCTATCATTCTTCGAATTCCTGAACTCGACATGACCGGGCATTATATTTACAATGTCCCACGACCTACACTGGATGAACTTCCTGGACACGGTTGTGATTAAGGATCCCAACGGTGTTCTGAGTACAGACCTCCATGTGAAGGATACAGACCGTAACAGCCTACTTCACTTCGATAGTCTACATCCACAAGCGGTCAAACGCTCAATTTCTAAATCTCAGATTCAACGGGTGTCCCGCATTGTGTCAGACGACAACCTGTGGGCACAACGGGTATCTGAAATAAAAACTAAATTCAAATCTAGGGGTTACTCGACATCTATCCAGGTCAGACACCCCATGGAACCAGACAGAATAAGGACCGCATTCCATTTGTACATTCCTTCCACCCGTACGCATATATCCTACATAGGAAAATCCGTCAACACTGGCATCTAATAGCCACCGCCCATCCCAACGTCCGAGAGTTTAGGGAGCCCTTCCTTCCCTGCTTTATGAGGGTGAGGAATATCCGAGACACACTCATTAGAGCGGACATGGGAACAGAGAGACACCACTCAAAACAACGTTTTCTACAGAATCCGAGATACGGCACTTTCCCGTGCCTACACTGCACCCAATGCAGCAATGTACTCAGAGGCAGCTCTTTCACCCATCCATACTCGGGCAAAAGTTTCCCCATTAAACATTACTACACATGTGACTCTTCACATGTCATTTACCTCATAAAATGTCCATGTGGATTACTATATGTGGGAGAGACCACACAGCGGATCCGAGAAAGGATCTCCAAACATAAGTCAACTATCAGGTGTAGGAATACACTCCTACCAATCCCCCAACATTTCATTTCAAAGGGACACAATATCTCCCAACTTAGATTTCTAGTAATAGAACAGGTAGAAGCCCCGAGAAGAGGGGGTGACAGGATAGCCATTCTGAAACGCCGTGAGGCATATTGGATCCACACTTTGGATACCCTACACCCTAGAGGTTTAAATAGGGACTATGACCTCCTGGCCTTCACTTAATGAATCCCATTGAATTTCCATGACTACGAGGACATATTTGACATCAAACTATTCTCTGTTTGGCCTATACGTAATTATATATAATTGCATCACTTCCCTTATGGCCTAAATGTCTGTATTGGTCTGTATTGTTCCCGCTATCAAGTTGAATATGTTTTAACACAGAGTAGTATTGTACCACATACAATCATGTTGTATTTATTCTTTGATTGCCCTAATGTCAATCTATGTAATTTGTCTACAAAGTAAGATGACCAGACTGTATGATACTTACATTATTGTCCCCTTTTTTTAGAGCCGCCTGTACTGATCCATCTCATCTGTATTACCACCCTTGATCACCCTGATGGACACCAATACGGTCACCACTTTCACAGCACCTTCGCGGCCTGCTCCACGGTCCATTATTTCACTGTATAGTGCAGTTTCGCCCCTTAGCTCCGCCCATCACAACGGACCTGTCCCTTTATTGGACACAGTGCATGCCAGCCACGTCAATCCTTAGTCCCGCCCACCACAACGGCCAGGGCTTTCCATTGGACGCCCCACACCTGCCTGTCACGACAGCCCGGAAACGCACTTCCGGCGCGTCATTTCCGGCCTCCCACGCCATACAGAAAAAGGCACACAGACCGGTCTTCCTCACTCCGGTATGCAATAGCGACAAGCGGTGGACACCGCGTCTTCACCCGGACGTATAGAAGGTAACCTGTATATTAGTTCATACCCCAAGCGGCACTTACTAGTCAGGAGTTTGGCCCATTTATGGCACAATTCGACCGCTGGGGGCTCACTAGGACTTTTCCTGTCCTCCCTTTGTTTTTCAGCTCATAGAGTACCCCAGAAGCAGACACTGGTATACAAGGTACCCGCCATTTAGTTGGGGCACATAGAGCACCAGGCTGCACCATACCATGGTATTCAAGGCACACCCCCCCCCTCTCTCTCCCCCTTTTTTTTCTCCCTAGTGACTCCAATAGGGCTCTATTGGGAGAGAAATTTCATTCTACACACCTCACAAATTGGTATGCTTTGCTTGGTTTATAAGCGTTATATTTAAATACGTTCCTACTTGTACATGACCGTCCATGTATCCTGTATATAATTTGTATATACTTTTGTTTTTCTATTTTGTTGTTTTTCTTTATGTTAAATTGTTATGTTTATTTCATTTTTTCACTCTGTAGTAACTGAGGAAGGTCTGAATGGACCGAAACGTTTTGTTGTTGACACTACACAATAAATTGTCCAGCATCCCATTTTGAAGTTGAGTGCCGGGTTTTGTTACATGTACTTTTTAAAAGGTGTGGGAACCTACCAGTGCACCTATGGTAGCAGTGCTCATGGTCTAGTTCACCGCACAGTCTACCCATACGTGATAGCACGCTCACTCGGTCATGACCTCTAACACCTTCTCGTATAACGCTGAAGAAACCACCAGCATCCTATCACACTCCAATTATTCGAGTGATTTCCTTAAAACAGCACCCCGGGAAACCAGGGGACGGGACCTGGAACGGGAACTGAGGCACCATATTAACATCGAGTTACATTGCGCCACCCTCTCGGAATATCTACGTACACAACGCATTCCGAGGGGCCTTAGAGTTCCCCTTCGCCCCACTTTGTTCCGCGATTCTCAAGAGTACTGCACACGGTTTGAGCACATTTTGAATAAGTGCTCACTGGACTTAATCACCTTAACTATTGAACACTTACATAAGGCCATTACGGCAAGTTCAGAACAAATCAAGGCTATTGAGGCTCAGCTCTCGTCCACAGGTACCCCGGAGGAACTCAGCTCACTTAAATCGGAAATCAAGACCAGGACAGACCAACACCGAAGGGATACGGAAAGTAGGAAGCGCCAAAAGTTCGCTTGAGATATAGAGGACTGCGAACTTAATCGTGTCTACAAATGGCGGAACAACTACACTTCCCGCCGTATCAATTCAAGGAATGGACATCGCTCCTCATCAGATTATTCCAATTCGGAATCCGAAATGGACAGAGGTTCCTCCATTCCGAATACCTCCCGTTTTTTAGGACAAAGTTGCCCACGCGGGAAAAGAAGAGGACGCGGAGGGGCCACGGACTGTTGTGAATTTGCTTTTTGCTCCCTCTAGTGGTTACTAGTTTTTTGACTCTGGTTTTTCTGTCATTCCTTTTATCCGCACCTGGGTCGTTAGTTAGGGGTGTTGCTATATAAGCTCCCTGGACCTTCAGTTCAATGCCTGGCAACGTAGTTATCAGAGCTAGTCTGCTGTGCTCTTGTCTACTGATCCTGGTTCCAGTTATATCAGCTAAGTCTGCCTTTTGCTTTTTGCTATTTGTTTTGGTTTTGTATTTTTGTCCAGCTTGTTCCAAATCTATATCCTGACCTTTGCTGGAAGCTCTAGGGGACTGGTGTTCTCCCCCCGGACCGTTAGACGGTTCGGGGGTTCTTGAATTTCCAGTGTGGATTTTGATAGGGTTTTTGTTGACCATATAAGTTACCTTTCTTTATTCTGCTATCAGTAAGCGGGCCTCTCTGTGCTAAACCTGGTTCATTTCTGTGTTTGTCATTTCCTCTTACCTCACCGTCATTATTTGTGGGGGGCTTCTATTCAGCTTTGGGGTCCCCTTCTCTGGAGGCAAGAAAGGTCTTTGTTTTCCTCTACTAGGGGTAGCTAGATTCTCCGGCTGGCGCGTGTCATCTAGAATCAACGTAGGAATGATCCCCGGCTACTTCTAGTGTTGGCGTTAGGAGTAGATATATGGTCAACCCAGTTACCACTGCCCTATGAGCTGGATTTTTGTATTCTGCAGACTTCCACGTTCCTCTGAGACCCTCGCCATTGGGGTCATAACAGTTTGCCAGGCCAGTATTAAATGTTTAATGCATTGCAGAAGAGGGATTATAAGAAAGAAGATTCTGAGTTTTTTTTTTTTTTCTTTCTCCTTCCCCTTTACCTCAGAGTGGCTATGCTTGCTGCAGACATGAATGTCCAGACCTTGATTACAAGTGTGGACCAGCTGGCTACTCGTGTGCAGGGCATACAAGACTATGTTATCAGAAATCCTAGGTCAGAACCTAAAATACCGATTCCTGAACTGTTTTCCGGAGACAGGTTTAAGTTTAGGAATTTCGTGAATAATTGTAAATTGTTTTTGTCCCTGAGACCCTATTCATCAGGAGATTCTGCTCAGCAAGTAAAAATTGTTATTTCGTTCTTACGGGGCGACCCTCAGGATTGGGCTTTTTCGCTGGCGCCAGGAGATCCGGCATTGGCTGATCTTGATGCGTTTTTTCTGGCGCTCGGTTTACTTTATGAGGAACCCAATCTTGAGATTCAGGCAGAAAAGGCCTTGCTGTCTATGTCTCAGGGGCAGGACGAGGCTGAAGTGTATTGCCAAAAATTTCGGAAATGGTCCGTGCTGACACATTGGAACGAGTGTGCACTGGCCGCTAATTTTAGAAATGGCCTTTCTGAAGCCATTAAGAATGTTATGGTGGGTTTTCCCATTCCCGCAGGTCTGAATGATACTATGGCACTGGCTATTCAAATTGACCGGCGGTTGCGGGAGCGCAAAACCGCAAATTCCCTCATGGTGTTGTCTGAACAGACACCTAATTCGGTGCAATGTGATAGAAAAACCGCAAATTCCCTCATGGTGTTGTCTGAACAGACACCTGATTTAATGCAATGTGATAGAATCCTGACTAGAAATGAGCGGAAAATTCATAGACGCCGGAATGGCTTGTGCTACTACTGTGGTGATTCTACACATGTTATCTCAGCATGCTCTAAACGTATAGCTAAGGTTGTTAGTCCTGTCACCGTTGGTAATTTGCAACCTAAATTTATTCTGTCTGTAACTTTGATTTGCTCACTGTCATCTTATCCTGTCATGGCGTTTGTAGATTCAGGTGCTGCCCTGAGTCTCATGGATCTCTCATTTGCTAAGCGCTGTGGATTTACTCTTGAACCATTAGAAAATCCTATTCCTCTTAGGGGTATTGATGCTACACCATTGGCAGCAAATAAACCGCAGTATTGGACTCAGGTTACCATGTGCATGACTCCTGAACACCGCGAGGTGATACGTTTCCTGGTTTTACATAAAATGCATGATTTGGTCGTTTTGGGGCTGCCATGGTTACAGACCCATAATCCAGTCCTGGACTGGAAGGCTATGTCAGTCTCAAGTTGGGGCTGTCGTGGTATTCATGAGGATTCCCTGCCTGTGTCTATTGCTTCTTCTACGCCTTCGGAAGTTCCGGAGTATTTGTCTGATTATCAGGATGTCTTCAGTGAGTCTGAGTCCAGTGCACTGCCTCCTCATAGGGACTGTGACTGTGCTATAGATTTGATCCCAGGCAGTAAATTTCCTAAGGGAAGACTGTTTAATCTGTCGGTACCTGAACATACCGCTATGCGTTCATATATCAAGGAGTCTCTGGAAAAAGGACATATTCGTCCGTCTTCTTCCCCTCTTGGTGCGGGATTCTTTTTTGTGGCAAAAAAGGACGGATCTTTGAGACCTTGTATTGATTATCGGCTTTTAAATAAGATCACTGTCAAATTTCAGTATCCTTTACCGCTGTTGTCTGACTTGTTTGCCCGGATTAAGGGTGCCAAGTGGTTCACCAAGATAGACCTTCGTGGTGCGTACAACCTTGTGCGCATTAAGCAAGGTGATGAATGGAAAACCGCATTCAATACGCCCGAAGGTCATTTTGAGTACTTGGTGATGCCTTTTGGGCTTTCCAATGCGCCTTCAGTTTTTCAGTCCTTTATGCATGACATTTTCCGGAAGTATCTGGATGATATTTTGGTTTTTTCTGATAATTGGGATTCGCATGTGGAGCAGGTCAGGTTGGTCTTTAAAATTTTGCGTGAAAATTCTTTGTTTGTCAAGGGCTCAAAGTGTCTCTTTGGTGTACAGAAGGTTCCCTTTTTGGGGTTCATTTTTTCCCCTTCTGCTGTGGAGATGGACCCAGTCAAGGTCCGAGCTATTCTTGATTGGACTCAGCCCTCGTCAGTTAAGAGTCTTCAGAAGTTCTTGGGCTTCGCTAACTTCTACCGTCGTTTTATCGCTAATTTTTCTAGCATTGTGAAACCTTTGACGGATATGACCAAGAAGGGCTCCGATGTAGCTAACTGGGCTCCTGCTGCCGTGGATGCTTTCCAGGAGTTGAAACGCCGGTTTACTTCTGCGCCTGTTTTGTGCCAGCCTGACGTCTCACTTCCCTTTCAGGTTGAGGTGGATGCTTCGGAGATTGGGGCAGGGGCCGTTTTGTCGCAGAGAGGCCCTGGTTGCTCTGTTATGAAACCTTGTGCCTTTTTCTCTAGGAAGTTTTCGCCTGCCGAGTGAAATTATGATGTGGGCAATCGGGAGTTGTTGGCCATGAAATGGGCATTTGAGGAGTGGCGTCATTGGCTCGAGGGTGCTAAGCATCGTGTGGTGGTCTTGACTGATCACAAAAATCTGATGTATCTCGAGTCTGCTAAACGCCTTAATCCGAGACAGGCCCGCTGGTCATTGTTTTTCTCCCGCTTTGATTTTGTTGTCTCGTATTTACCAGGTTCAAAGAATGTGAAGGCCGATGCTCTTTCTAGGAGCTTTGTGCCTGATGCTCCTGGAGTCGCTGATCCTGTTGGTATTCTTAAAGATGGAGTTATCTTGTCAGCTATTTCTCCGGATCTGCGACGTGTGTTGCAGAGATTTCAGGCTGATAGGCCTGAGTCTTGTCCACCTGACAGACTGTTTGTCCCGGATAAGTGGACCAGCAGAGTCATTTCCGAGGTTCATTCCTCGGTGTTGGCAGGTCACCCGGGAATTTTTGGCACCAGAGATCTGGTGGCCAGGTCCTTTTGGTGGCCTTCCTTGTCAAGGGATGTGCGGTCATTTGTGCAGTCCTGTGGGACTTGTGCTCGAGCTAAGCCTTGCTGTTCTCGTGCCAGCGGTTTGCTCTTGCCCTTGCCTGTCCCGAAGAGACCTTGGACACATATCTCCATGGATTTCATTTCTGATCTTCCGCTATCTCAGGGCATGTCCGTTATCTGGGTGATATGTGATCGCTTCTCCAAGATGGTCCATTTGGTTCCTTTGCCTAAGCTGCCTTCCTCTTCCGATCTGGTTCCTGTGTTTTTCCAGAACGTGGTTCGTTTGCACGGCATCCCTGAGAATATTGTGTCAGACAGAGGATCCCAGTTCGTTTCCAGGTTCTGGCGATCCTTTTGTAGTAGGATGGGCATTGATTTGTCGTTTTCGTCTGCTTTCCATCCTCAGACTAATGGACAGACGGAGCGAACCAATCAGACTTTGGAGGCTTATTTGAGGTGTTTTGTCTCTGCGGATCAGGACGATTGGGTGACATTCTTGCCGTTGGCTGAGTTTGCCCTTAATAATCGGGCTAGTTCCGCCACCTTGGTTTCGCCTTTTTTCTGCAACTCTGGTTTCCATCCTCGCTTTTCTTCGGGTCATGTGGAGCCTTCTGACTGTCCTGGGGTGGATTCTGTGGTGGATAGGTTGCAGCAGATCTGGAATCATGTGGTGGACAACTTGAAGTTGTCACAGGAGAAGGCTCAGCGCTTTGCCAACCGCCGCCGCGGTGTGGGTCCCCGACTACGCGTTGGGGATTTGGTGTGGCTTTCTTCCCGCTTTGTTCCTATGAAGGTCTCCTCTCCCAAATTTAAACCTCGTTTTATTGGGCCTTACAAGATATTGGAAATCCTTAATCCTGTATCTTTTCGTCTGGATCTTCCTGTGTCGTTTGCTATTCACAATGTATTTCATAGGTCCTTGTTGCGGCGGTACATTGTGCCTGTAGTTCCTTCTGCTGAGCCTCCTGCTCCGGTGTTGGTTGAGGGCGAGTTGGAGTACGTGGTGGAGAAGATCTTGGATTCTCGCCTCTCCAGGCGGAGGCTTCAGTACCTGGTCAAGTGGAAGGGCTATGGTCAGGAGGATAATTCCTGGGTGGTCGCCTCTGATGTTCATGCGGCCGATTTAGTTCGTGCCTTTCATGCCGCTCATCCTGATCGCCCTGGTGGTCGTGGTGAGGGTTCGGTGACCCCTCACTAAGGGGGGGGTACTGTTGTGAATTTGCTTTTTGCTCCCTCTAGTGGTTACTAGTTTTTTGACTCTGGTTTTTCTGTCATTCCTTTTATCCGCACCTGGGTCGTTAGTTAGGGGTGTTGCTATATAAGCTCCCTGGACCTTCAGTTCAATGCCTGGCAACGTAGTTATCAGAGCTAGTCTGCTGTGCTCTTGTCTACTGATCCTGGTTCCAGTTATATCAGCTAAGTCTGCCTTTTGCTTTTTGCTATTTGTTTTGGTTTTGTATTTTTGTCCAGCTTGTTCCAAATCTATATCCTGACCTTTGCTGGAAGCTCTAGGGGACTGGTGTTCTCCCCCCGGACCGTTAGACGGTTCGGGGGTTCTTGAATTTCCAGTGTGGATTTTGATAGGGTTTTTGTTGACCATATAAGTTACCTTTCTTTATTCTGCTATCAGTAAGCGGGCCTCTCTGTGCTAAACCTGGTTCATTTCTGTGTTTGTCATTTCCTCTTACCTCACCGTCATTATTTGTGGGGGGCTTCTATTCAGCTTTGGGGTCCCCTTCTCTGGAGGCAAGAAAGGTCTTTGTTTTCCTCTACTAGGGGTAGCTAGATTCTCCGGCTGGCGCGTGTCATCTAGAATCAACGTAGGAATGATCCCCGGCTACTTCTAGTGTTGGCGTTAGGAGTAGATATATGGTCAACCCAGTTACCACTGCCCTATGAGCTGGATTTTTGTATTCTGCAGACTTCCACGTTCCTCTGAGACCCTCGCCATTGGGGTCATAACAACGGACATCAGAAAGGACATGGAACAGGGGCGGATCACACGGTCACAGGTATGGAGTCCCTAATCGTGAATATCTCTTTAAAAACTTTGGGGACATCGGAATATTGTGTCCTACAGAAGGGACTCTCATTCTGCCCTGCATATCAATATTGTACGTTTGATCTTGATATGGACCTTCAGAGGTTCTATCGGACTTTGCGTCTAAAAGTATATTTCTCTGATCCCCAACATCACATTTCACAAGTCTCCACGAACATAGATAACCCACCCCAATTACTTACGGCTGAGAGTCTGGGCATACGCTCAAAAAGCCAGTTTAGACCCCCACGGGGCTCTCATGCAGTCGAGACATTCATTGAATTTATTCAGAATTCCTTTCAGGAACTCCGGGGACAGATACAATTGGGCCATCTTCACTATCCATCCAATCTCACGAATACGGAACAACAGGCCCTACAGACACTACAATCAGACACCAGTCTGATAATAAAACCAGCGGATAAGGGTGGGGCTATAGTTGTCATGGACAAGAGTGAGTACCTTAAGGAAGTACTAAGACAACTTGATAACTCTACCATCTACCGCAAACTAGACTCCAATCCCACTGACTCCATTAAAAATAGAATTTCAACTATCCTTAAGAAATACACGACAGCAGGGGTCCTTGACATGAAAACATGTGTCTATCTCACCAATGACCACCCGGTCACCCCGGTGTTCTACATACTCCCCAAGATCCATAAAAATTTAGAACATCCTCCGGGGCGACCCATAGTGGCCGCCACAAACTCTATCTTGTCCCCCATTTCCATCTTTTTGGAGAAAGTCCTGACCCCACATATCCGCTCCACAAGATCGTATCTTTTAGATACAGGTGCTTTCCTCAATATTATACGTTCTATGGGGCATATACCACCCAACGCCATACTGGTATCTTTAGACGTAAAAGATCTCTACACCTCCATACCACATACAGAAGGCATAAACTCTGTGAAAAAACTCCTGACAGCAGCTGAGACAGACCATAGACAGATAGACTTACGCATTGAACTCCTCACTGTGGTGCTTGACTCTAACCATTTCCTATTCCAGGATCAGTTTTTTCTGCAGATACGCGGGACTGCAATGGGCTCCAATGTGGTGCCTCCTTACGCAAACTGCTGCATGGCAGATTTTGAGGAAAGTCATATCTATCGTGACTCACGTTTCCAGGAGAATGTGTTGTTATGGAAACGTTATATCGATGACATATTCTGCTTCTGGGGCAGCACATTGGAGTCCCTGCTATCATTCTTCGAATTCCTGAACTCGACATGGCCGGGCATTATATTTACAATGTCCCACGACCTACACAGGATGAACTTCCTGGACACGGTTGTGATTAAGGATCCCAACGGTGTTCTGAGTACAGACCTTCATGTGAAGGATACAGACCGTAACAGCCTACTTCACTTCGATAGTCTACATCCACAAGCGGTCAAACGGTCAATTTCTAAATCTCAGATTCAACGGGTGTCCCGCATTGTGTCAGACGACAACCTGTGGGCACAACGGGTATCTGAAATAAAAACTAAGTTCAAATCTAGGGGTTACCCGACATCTATCCTGGATGCTCCAGGTCAGACACCCCATGGAACCAGACAGAATAAGGACCGTATTCCATTTGTACATTCCTTCCACCCGTACGCATATATCCTACATAGGAAAATCCGTCAACACTGGCATCTACTAGCCACCGCCCATCCCAACATCCGAGACTTTAGGGAGCCCTTCCTTCCCTGCTTTAGGAGGGCGAGGAATATCTGAGACACACTCATTAGAGCGGACATGGGAACAGAGAGACACCACTCAAAACAACGTTTTCTACAGAATCCGAGATACGGCACTTTCCCGTGCCTACACTGCACCCAATGCAGCAATGTACTCAGAGGCAGCTCTTTCAACCATCCATACTCGGGCAAAAGTTTCCCCATTAAACATTACTACACATATGACTCTTCACATGTCATTTACCTCATAAAATGTCCATGTGGATTACTATATGAGGGAGAGACCACACAGCGGATCCGAGAAAGGATCTCCAAACATAAGTCAACCATCAGGTGTAGGAATACACTCCTACCAATCCCCCAACATTTCATTTCAAAGGGACACAATATCTCCCAACTTAGAATTCTAGTAATAGAACAGGTAGAAGCCCCGAGAAGAGGGGGTGACAGGATAGCCATTCTGAAACGCCGTGAGGCATATTGGATCCACACTTTGGATACCCTACACCCTAGAGGTTTAAATAGGGACTATGACCTCCTGGCCTTCACTTAATGAATCCCATTGAATTTCCATGACTACGAGGACATATTTGACATCAAACTATTCTCTGTTTGGCTTATACGTAATTATATATAATTGCATCACTTCCCTTATGGCCTAAATGTCTGTATTGGTCTGTATTGTTCCCGCTATCAAGTTGAATATGTTTTAACACAGAGTAGTATTGTACCACATACAATCATGTTGTATTTATTCTTTGATTGCCCTAATGTCAATCTATGTAATTTGTCTACAAAGTAAGATGACCAGACTGTATGATACTAACATTATTGTCCCCTTTTTTTAGAGCCGCCTGTACTGATCCATCTCATCTGTATTACCACCCTTGATCACCCTGATGGACACCAATACAGTCACCACTTTTACAGCACCTTCGTCACCTGCTCCACGGTCCATTATTTCACTGTATAGTGCAGTTTTGCCCCTTAGCTCCGCCCATCACAACGGACCTGTCCCTTGATTGGACACAGTGCATGCCAGCCACGTCAATCCTTAGTCCCGCCCAGCACAATGGCCAGGGCTTTCCATTGGACACCCCACACCTGCCTGTCACGACAGCCCGGAAACGCACTTCCGGCGCGTCATTTCCGGCCTCCCACGCCATACAGAAAAAGGCGCATAGGCCGGTCTTCCTCACTCCGGTATGCAATAGCGACAAGTGGTGGACACCGCGTCTTCACCCGGACGTATAGAAGGTAACCTGTATATTAGTTCATACCTCAAGCGGCACTTACTAGTTAGGGGTTTGGCCCATTTATGGCACAATTCGACCGCTGGGGGCTCACTAGGACTTTTCCTGTCCTCCCTTTGTTTTTCAGCTCATAGAGTACCCCAGAAGCAGACACTGGTATACAAGGTACCCGCCATTTAGTTGGGGCACATAGAGCACCGGGCTGCACCATACCATGGTATTCAATGGCACCCACCCCCCCTCTCTCTCCCCCTTTTTTTTCTCCCTAGTGACTCCAATAGGGCTCTATTGGCAGAGAAATTTCATTCTACACACTTCACAAATTGATATGCTTTGCTTGGTTTCTAAGCATTATATTTAAATATGTTCCTACTTGTACGTGACCGTCCATGTATCCTGTATATAATGTTGTATATACTTTTGTTTTTCTATTTTGTTGTTTTTCTTTATGTTAAATTGTTATGTTTATTTCATTTTTTCACTCTGTAGTAACTGAGGAAGGTCTGAATGGACCGAAACGTTTTGTTGTTGACACTACACAATAAATTGTCCAGCATCCCATTTTGAAGTTGAGTGCCGGGTTTTGTTACATGTACTAGTTAAAAGGTGTGGGAACCTACCCGTGCACCTATGCTAGCAGTGCTCACGGTCTAGTTCACCGCAGAGATAACTGAGATGACCTTGCTAAGAAGCCATAGGCATTAAGGGACTACAACAACACAGCACTAGAAGGAAGGCTTTTAACTCCACCTGGTAAAGCTGGACTCTGAACTTGCTTCCAAGCTGGCCGGACCCTGCCTGTACCTGTGATCTGGTCCCTGGACTGTGGCTGCCCACTACCATCAGTAAACCAGGTAAAAAAGACTGCACAACTGCATCCTTCTTTCTTTACTGCACCACTTACCATCTTCCATCTATTCACCAGGAGCCCTGAGGACCTACTTCACCTGTGGGAAGTTATACCATCTGGCTAACATCACCCCAAAGAACACATTTAAGCAACGTTGGTCACCTCTGACCTAATACCACAGGTGGCATCACAAACTTTCTTTATTTCAAAAACCCCTTTAAAGACCGTCCCTTTTACTTGGGTGCCCAGGGCCTTGGACCGGGTCGCTGCCATTGTGACCACTAGTGTTGAGCGATACCGTCCGATACTTGAAAGTATCGGTATCGGAAAGTATCGGCCGATACCGGCAAAGTATCGGATCTAATCCGATACCGATACCCGATACCAATACAAGTCAATGGGACTCAAGTATTGGACGGTATCCCTGATGGTTCCCAGGGTCTGAAGGAGAGGAAACTCTCCTTCAGGCCCTGGGATCCATATTAATGTGTAAAAGAAAGAATTAAAATAAAAAATATTGCTATACTCACCTCTCCGACGCAGCCTGGACCTTACCGAGGGAATCGGCAGCGTTCTTTGCTTAAAATGCGCGCGTTTACTTCCTTCCGTGACGTCACGGCTTGTGATTGGTCGCGTGCCGCCCATGTGGCCGCGACGCGACCAATCACAGCAAGCCGTGACGTAATTTTCAGGTCCTCAATGCCTAATTCCAGGCATTCAAGATTTTAAAATTACGTTACGGCTTGTGATTGGTCGCGTCGCGGTCACATGGGCGACGCGACCAATCACAAGCCGTGACGTCACGGGAGGCAGGAAACGCGCGCATTTTAAAATTACGTCACGGCTTGTGATTGGTTGCGTGCCGCCCATGTGACCGCGACGCGACCAATCACAGCAAGCCGTGACGTAATTTCAGGTCCTGAATGCAGAATTTGGCATACAGGACCTGAAATTACGTCACGGCTTGCTGTGATTGGTCGCGTCGCGGTCACATGGGCGGCACGCAACCAATCACAAGCCGTGACATAATTTTAAAATGCGCGCGTTTCCTGCCTCCCGTGACGTCACGGCTTGTGATTGGTCGCATCGCCCATGTGACCGCGACGCGACCAATCACAAGCCGGATCGTAATTTTAAAATCCTGAATGCCTAGAATTAGGCATTGAGGACCTGAAAATTACGTCACGGCTTGCTGTGATTGGTCGCGTCGCGGCCACATGGGCGGCACGCGACCAATCACAAGCCGTGACGTCACGGAAGGAAGTAAACGCGCGCATTTTAAGCAAAGAACGCTGCTGGTTCCCTCGGTGAGGTCCAGGCTGCGTCGGAGAGGTGAGTATAGCAATATTTTTTAATTTTAATTCTTTATTTTACATATTAATGTTGTTTCGATACCGATACCCGATACCACAAAAGTATCGGATCTCGGTATCGGAATTCCGATACCCGCAAGTATCGGCCGATACCCGATACTTGCGATATCGGAATGCTCAACACTAGTGACCACCACTTTTATTGCGACTGGACCCGGTACCGAGTACCCAACGGTCCTGGTGGGCATTACAGTAAGAAATGGAACATCTGTTTGTTTAGAGTGCAAACCATTGGGTATTTCTATTAAGAACGTCATCTGTAGAAAATTACCCATTTTAAAAAAAGGCCAAAAAAGTTA
The DNA here is from genome assembly GCF_051348905.1 of Ranitomeya variabilis. NCBI lineage: Eukaryota > Metazoa > Chordata > Amphibia > Anura > Dendrobatidae > Ranitomeya > Ranitomeya variabilis. Next base: position 82,836,945 of record NC_135238.1, read on the forward strand.
CAATATTTCATATTTATAGGGGCCATAAAGTAAGATAAAACTCATTGGAATCATTTTTCAGATTCATTGCAATGATGTGCTGTGTTCTGTAGACTATATATCTTTTTCTAATTTATCAGATTTTAAAAAGAAGGATGTTAAGGAAACACACAGCAAACCAATTATTCTAATGGCTGATGGAGGATTATTTTACATGAAATATAATCTTAGTACTTAATTGGTATTTGATATTAAACCTCAATGACTTTTCTAGTGTCCTGTCATCTTTTATAAAGCTTCATAATTATATCTTGACAATGTACAGAATTTCTGTCAGCCAGCTTACAAAAAAGATATATTTTATATGTCATATGTCCAAAACAATTCTTGATTTAAAGTAATCTATTCACAGCAGGTATTCTGAAATATCACCAGATAATACACGTGAGTCCTCTTAGTAGATAATGTCAATTTAAATTATGATTCCACTGGATATAGATTATTAGCTATGATAATATCAATGCCTATTGCAATATTTAAGGTTACACAGTTAACCTATAGAGTTTAGGAATTTCATACAGAAGTATGAGTGGTTTTCAGGCTGAAAATATCTAATTGAAAAAAAAATAATGGTTTAGGCTACCTTGCATTGCTTCAGTTCTGTGGATTTCAACCAAATGAATCATTTTTGACAATCAAAAATGTTGTACCGTCCTAACAGTTTGTGAACTTGCACCAGAGCTTTGAATTGAAGAGCCTCAATATTTTTAAATGATGGATATCATCCCATTATTATCAGTAGGACCTTTGTGAACATGAGGAAAAATCAAGCTTCATAGAGAAAAATATACTATATTCTTGTATATTTGGAAGTGCGTCATATTAAATCAGATAGGAAATAAGCCTTCAAATACATTCTTTGGTTCTGTTTCTTGATGGACTCCATCACAAATAGTAATACAATAAAAACTCAATATTAGCACTAGTAAATAAATGAAAATAGCACTGCAGCTAGGACTATTTTTAAGATGGAACCCAAGTCAATGTGGTTCAAGCAAGGACAGACATATCACCGATGCAACTTGAACAACTGCACAGCAACCCAAATGGTAAGGGGATCCATTTCCACCTCCAAAACAGGTGAAATTATAAATTATGATGAGCTATTGAACTGCAAAGGGCCATATACTGTTTTTGCTCAGAGGCTTCCTCTGTTTGTGTCCATCCCTTGGTTTTGAGGAATGAGGCTCATTTGGATGCGGCACTGCATCGCTTTTTACATAATAAACAGCAGCCACAACAGTACATTGTGAATGCAGCATAGGAAATTTGATATTTGAAAAATTATAACATTATCTTATTTCAGATATGATCTATATTTATTCCCTCTTTTAAACTAATATTTCTATTTAATATTTTGAACTTTTATCGCTACTTTCCTGATTCTCAGAGCCAGTTCGTTTTCATACGCTAGTAATAATAAAATTGAGGTACAAGGTGACTTGGGCCATTGTCAAAATAGCTAATCAAAAGTTAGACAAGCTGCAAAAAAAATTGCTAGCTTGATTTAATTTTTGGATTTCTTATTTAGATCTTTATACTCCTGAAATGCTATTTCAGTATTCTTGGCTTTCAATGCTTTGAATGCTCTTTGATTTTGTTTTATTAAACTTTGTATGGTTTTAGTTATCCACAATGGTTTCTTTTTATTCCTTGACATTTTATTGCCAGAGGGTATATGTTTCCTGAAGGATTCTAGTAATATATCCTTAAAAATGCCCCATTATGTTCGGTATCTCCAGTTACCATGACGTTGTCCCAGTCTATACGATTAAACTATTCCCTTATTTTGTTGAAATTGGCTTTCCTAAAGTTCCAGGTTTTGGCATTTCCCCTTTTGAATGTTTGATTGAAAATTACATTGAGACTTACCATATTATGGTCACTGCTTCCCAAATGCTCCCTGACTTGTAGATCTGACATTGTATCTGACCTATTTGACAGAGCCAAATCCAGTATATTACCTCTCCTGGTTGGTTCGTCTACCAGCTGAGAGAGGTAATTGTCATGAAGTGTGGATAAGAACTTGTAGCTTTTAGCAGAACCAGAAGATTCTATGTCCCATTGAATGTCTGGATAGCTAAAATCCCCCATTATAAGAACCCTATTACTGTTTGCTGCTTTTTTAATTTGTTGCATTTCATCCTCTACCTGTTCAGCTATATTAGGAAGCTTGTAGGAAAATTCCAATTAGCATTATTGCTATCCCTATGTACATTTACCCTTAGTAAGTCTACATTGCTGTACCTTTCCACAATGTCTTCATTGAGCACAGCTTTTAATTTGAATTTTACTAAAATGCATCCCCCACCTTTTTATCTTCCCTGTCCTTTTTAAATGTAGTGTAACTCTATACGTCTGTTACCCAGTCATGGCTCTCGTCAAGCCAGGTTACCGTAATGCCCACCACATTGTAGTCTGTGACTGACATAAAAGTCTCCAGTTCATTCATTTTGATAGCAAGACTTCTTTAATTTGCCAGCACACATTTAATATTTTTAGCACATTTGTTACTCATACTCAGCTCCCTGCTTTCCTTGCATATCCCAGCTCCCCTAAATCCCCATTAACCCTTAGTATACCAGTCCTTTTGTCTACTCTATCTTTCTCTTTATTAGCAGAACTACCCTTCCTCCCCGCAGATCCTACTTTAAAAGCTCCTCCATTGTCTTACCTTTTTTTAGGTGCTGCTCTTCCCTACCGTAGAGCCTGTAGCTAACAGAAGTCTGCACCAATTTCTAAACTACTTATTTATCTCCTTAAGCTCCTACTGTCTTTCTAGTGATGCTCGTGGCACCAGCAGTATTTCTGAAAACACCAACTTGGAGGTCCTGGCCTTCAGCTTCTCTACTAGTTCACTGTAATCATTTTTAAGGACCTTCCACCTCACTCTTAACTTTGTCATTAGTATCGATATGCACCATGACTGCTGGGTTTTCCCTAGCCCCACCAAGCAATCTGTCTATTCAATCTGCAATATGTCAAACCCGAGCACCCGGCAGACAACACACTGTTTGGCATTCACAGTCTCAGCGGCAGATGACCTTGTCTGTCTACCTAATTATAGAGTCTCCTACCACCAACATATTCTGGCCTTTGCTGCACTTCTATTTCCCTCCTTCTTACAGCAGTCTGTTTCCTGTTCTCTAGGAGCAACGCCCTGCTGTAGTGATCCCAGTCCTAGGCTTCATTACTAATATCAGCCAACCAGGCATATTTGCTAAGTTGTGCCAGATCAGAACTGAGCTCCCTGGCACTTTTCTTCCTACTCCTTCCTGTAACATTTACTCAGTTATGTAATTCTCTGTCCTGATCTTCTCCACCTCCACCCTCCTCCATATCACTGGCCCCAGCCAGCACAATCTCAGTGAGCTCTAAACTCCTCTACAGGTTTACAATGCTCCTGAGTGTTGCAAGCTGCACATGCAGATCCATTACCTGGGCTTCCAAACATGTAACTCGCTGGCATCAAGTGCAGATATATTCACCCTCAAATGGCTGTTCAAGGCATGGATATATCTCACAAGATGCACACCTGGAAGCATTGTCTATAGAGCACATATTAAAAAGGGATAAACCATACAGATAAAAGCATAAAAAATAATGGAAATCTAGTAAAGAAAACACCAAACTATGCTCTTGTGTTAAACTTTGATATTACTTTAACTATGCACTTATCTACAGCCCTGGACTTAAGGGCAGCCGTCTTTCTGCTCAGCAGCCATCGCTTAGAGTATCTGGAACTTGTAGTCCACTCAACAGCACAATACAGGTGTTTAAAAAGAGGAACATTTGCACGTAGACCAGCTGTAGATGAAGGAAGAAAAACAGACACAGAGTGATGCCACCCAGCATCATCTCATCTTCTCAGCGAGGATTTGGTATAATTAGGAGGATGAACAGGAGGAGGAACAGTAGATGGTTGCCTGTGCTGCAGTGGTTACTACTCACACCAGCTTCATCCCATGTATTCAGCGTGGATGGGCTGAATAGGATGAGGAGAGGGATGAGGAGGAAGAGATGAAGAGTCATCCTCTTGGTGTGGACAAGGAAATCTTGCCTGTTGAGAGTTTGGCACACATGACTGACTTTATGTCCCACTGCCTTTCCTGTGACCTTCATATTATACACATTTTGGCCAACACTGATTACTGGTTGTTCACCCTTTTCACCCCACACTACAAGGATAACTTTCTATCTCTCCTTCCTGCGGCAGAGAGGGATAGTAAAATGGTGAAATAACAGAAGGCTCTAAATTAACAAATAGTACAAAAATTCTGCTGGTGCACTATCAAAGGTTTGGGACAGTTTCATTAGACCCTCCCAGCGCCCAGGTACTGATGTGCGGGGTAGTCTGACCAGGAGATAAAAGTTTTGAAAGATGGTGAAGGATTACCTAGTCGACTGTATCAGCATTTTCCATGATTCCTCTGTGACATACAACTATTGGGTTTCCAAGCTGGATACATGGCATGAACTATCCCTCTACACCTTGGAGGTGCTGGCCGCCCTGCCGCTAGCATTTTGTCAGAGCAAGTTTTTAGTGCTGGCACCTGATAGGTGCATTTGCCTGTCAACTGAAAATGCTGACGCTGATAGGCTGACTCTTATTAAGATGAACAAGGCCTATATTGACCCAAACTTCTCAACCCCACTAAATGATAGCAGTGGAGAATAAAACCTATTCAAATGTTCCCTTTTTTGTGATGAATTCCCATGCACCCCTTGGCACTCAAAAAAGGGAATGAATTCTTTTTCTTGTCCTCCTTCTCTTTCTCTACCATAGCAACAGGGTCACCAGACTTCCCTCACTCCAAATTTTTACAGGATCACCATGTGGCCCTCTCTCCAAATTTTTACAGGGTTATCATGCGGCATTTGCCCCAAATGTTTAAGGGGTCTTCATATGGCTCCCACTCCATATTTTTCGAGAGTTATCATAAGGCACTCGCATCATGACACATTTCAGAATCTAAATCACTTGTGCTAATAGTGTGGGCCAGACACCAGACCACATTTCCAAACCATCTCTAGATGAGAGCCAGAAAGAGCATGTGCTCCAGTGGTTGGCAAGCACTGCATCAAGTGGCCTCTCCTCTTCTTCCTCCACTTTAACATAACACACAGTACAATGCTCAGAGGTGGGATCCCAATTAGAGACCATTACTAAGACTCTTTAGTTATCCTGTTATCCCCTTGGATTCCTTTCTGTGTTTAAACATGTCTTTTTAACACGTTCTAAGTAAATGTGAAGTTTTATATTCTTACCACGCTGGAGACTCAGATACCTCAGGCACAAGTGGACTGTACTGTGCTGTCAGGGCAGGAAAAGGAGGAGGGTGATTCTCAGGGTCAGGAGTGGGAGAACTGAAATGGTAATGATTAGGTTGAAGGTCCCACTTGGTGTGAATCCAGAGGCATGCAGTAGTTCAGCAGAGGAGGAAGACTAGGAGGTTATGTTGCGGCTTGCCACACAGACATTAAGTGATGCAACTAAAACAAGCACTGCATCCTCAGCCACAACTCTGGCTGTGGCAAGCAGAGGTTGAAAGTCTGCAGTTCACAGGGGTGGCAAAGGTTGTCTAGCTTGGACATTTTTTGAGAACACAAAAGATGACCCAACTCACATTGCCTGCAAACTTTGCAAAAACAATGCTGTAGAGGCAAAAATTGCAATAATTTGACTACTACATGCACATGTTGAATCAACATGCATTAGTTAGAATCTCATTGTGCTAAAATGCGGACTAGCGGGCCTCACCAACCAATGGGCTTCCCATCAACTGCATCTGCTGATTCTTCCTCTCCGTCACTGTGGTAAGTGTTCTTACCCTGGCCACAGAACCTCCATTTGCTTACAGTTGTGGTGAGGTAGAGCCCATCAGCTGTTATGGAAGTGGACATGCCTGCTGTTTTTGCTTCATCAAGCACACCATATCTTTCTTAATCCACCATAACATCTCTGCCTGTACCTCACTTATAGTTCAGCAGTTTGTCGTGTTCATCCTACTCCACCCTCTCTCAGCACAGCAGCATTATCTAAGAGCTTGAACTCCATCATCTCGAATCTGTTGGCTATGGAAATGCTGCCTTACCACCTAGTGGATATAGACATTTCCGAAAGTTGATGGCCTTCTCAGTCTCTCAGTACCAGTTGCCTAGTCACCATTGCTTCTCTAAGAAAGGTGTGCCTGCACTGAACCAGCATGTCTCATCTCCCATTCCTTGAAAAAATCTGTCTGCCAGGTTGCATTTAACCACTGACATCTGGATGAGCATACATGGCCAGTGGAGTTAAATCTCCCAGACTGGGCACTGGGTGATTTTGGTGGCTGTAGGGGCAGGTGAGCAAGGGGCTGCTCCACAAGTCTTGGAATCCCAAAGGCTTGGGAGACATACCTCTATACCTTACTCTTCCTCCACTGCTTCTGCCTCCTCCACCTTCTCTAGGGCCTCTACCTGCAATCTCCACCCCATCCTTTAATGAGAACACATTTCAACAGTCTGAGAGAATCTTCCCACCTCTGCACTGCGCAGCCTGGCTTCACCACAATCAGGCAGTGTTTGCATTATTATGCCTTGGAGATTGCAGTCACACAGCTCAGTAGTTGTGGACAGCTATCTAGGCCGAGTTTGAACAATGGCTGTCTACATTGAACATGGAGGCAGAGATGGCAGTTTTTCGATAATGGTGTGAACGATGGGGCGGCCTTCTCTGGGGCAACCTCACACATTTACATTGCATGGCTCATGTCCTCAACCTGGTGATACAGCAATTTCTCCACCTGGCCTGGATGAGCTGCTGCAGAAAGTATGGTTGCCTCAGTTCTGTCATTCGCACCCCACAGGTCATCAACTTGCATCACTACACAGGTCTTTCAGCCTACCCGTTAACCATTTGATATGCAATGTGCTGACATGGTGGAGTTCCACTCTTCACATGTTTCAACGACAGTGGCAGCAGCAGTAAACTTTGGTGAAATATGTCTTTTTACATAGCCTGGGCCAATGCTTTATGGATGTGGTGCAAATCACACTTGCTAAGAGGGCACAGATGAAAGACCTCTGCATAGTTTTGAAATGGCTACTAAGATGTTAGCGCTGACAATGCCATTATCAGCATCACTATTCCGGTTATCTACATGCTTTAGCACACTTTGAACAGTCTGCAGGAGGAGGTGTTGGTCCCAGAGGAAGAGGTGGAAGCAGAGGAGGATGCGGAAGCGATAAAATCTCCGGACTGTCATCACACAGACAGGAGCCCTGGAAAGGTGGATTACAGTGATTGAGGGGACTCATGCTACCAGACAAACTGTTAGTGAAGGTGTAGGAGCCAATAACAAATAGAGGAGGATGGGGAGGAGAAGTGAATGGACAAGCAACACTCAGGTGATGAAAAGGATAGTGATCCTCTCTCTGTTTTCTGTGGTTGGTGGGAGCAGACAGAGGAAGAAAGCTTGAGACTTTCCTCACAAACAACACACCATGGATTTGGACCTCATGGAACTGATCTGATCTGCAACATGCTGCCTGTATTCTTAGGTTTAGAAATAGGGCTGACTACTGGGTTGGCCCTCTGTTAAATCCACAATTCAAGAGTAAATTTTGCCAGATGCTCTCCCCCACAAGAAAGAGACGTGCGCATGCCGGAGTTTCAAAACACGCTTGTAGAGTGTAGAGTGTTTTTCCCAAGACAACAATGATGCACAGTGTGCATCGCAGTTCAAGACTCCCAATTCCGGGAACATCATTAAGACAAAAACACTAGCAGCAGCAGTGTAGGTGACAGAGGCAATTTCTGTGAGTCATTTCGCACATTTTTAAACCCGCCTGTGCACCAGCAGAACAGAGTACTAATCTTAATGACTAGAGAGGACTGTGCATGGGGTATCTTGAGCTCAATATTTATGCCATCAGGAAAGTTTAGTCTCTTTTGCATTTTGGTCTTCAAAAATGGAAAAGTGGCATGAGCTCGCCAGTTACACCTTGGAGGTTTTGTCATGCCCGGCAGCAAGTGTTCTCTCAGAACGTGTCTTCATCGCTGATTGTGGTGTCCTGATGGATAAGGGCATCCAGCTGTCCCCTGAAATTGTTCATCAAGGTGATCAAGTCATGGATCTCCCATGACTTTTGCACCCCAGTAGCAGACTGGGCAGACCAGGTGATGGTGTAGTTTTTCTGTGCTGCATTGATCTCATATTATTGCAGTCTGTCATATACTTCTGCTCCTGCTGTTTCTACTGCTGATGATGTTACAAACAATTTTGTGAAAAGTGGGAGACTCCATGTTGGGTCTCCATCTGGTGGGTTGCCTGTAGTAGAAGGGGTGTCAGAACCCCATTATATTAGTTCTAGTCTGGGGAAAATGATGGCACTATGGTGTGTGTGGCAAAAATATTTTGAAAGGTGGAGACTCCAAGTTGGGTCTTCATCTGGTTGGTTGCCTGTAGTGGAAGGGGTGTCAGAGCCCCATTATACTATTTCTATGCTGTGGAAATTGATGCCATTTCACAGGTTTGTGGCAATATTAGCTTGAAAAGTTTGGACTCCAAGTTGGGTTTCCTTCATGTGTTTTGCCTGTAGCAATAAGGCTCCCAGACCGGCAGGCCTGCACTTACTTTTAAGTCAACTGCCTTTGTTACTATCCTTAAATGTTTCTAACAATAGTAGCCTATGAAGCTGATATTTCTACCATTGGAGGGTGGCTGAGCAGAAAAGCAGTTTGAGCTGTTCTAAAAGGTATCGGGTCATGCAGCACAGCAGGCCTACACTGGTCCCTTACCCATCTCATCTTAATTTAAACTTAGATTCAAAGCTGTAAATGTTGGCCCAGACCCTGATAACTCATGCATGGCCCATGGCTGACTGCTGCTGTGCCATTATCAAATTTCTATTGTGGGTCAATTGATGCCACTTTTCCTAGTGTCTGCCTTTTATTTTTGGAAATGTTTGGACACCAAGTTGGGTCTCCTTCATGTGTTTTGCCTGAATTTTGCAGGGCTCTCAGAGCACCAGGCCTACACCTGTCACTCATCCACCTGTTACTGCTCAATGTTTAAGCTAGAAATGCTGATCTAAGCCCTGTCCCATGCCCTGTCCCATGAATCCATGTAGCGTAATTATACTATTTGTAGTATCAATCAACTGATGCCACTTTTCCTGGTGTCTGACTCTAATTTGAGATGTTTTGGCAGCTTCTTGGCCATTGAGAAGGTGTTGTGTATGCGTTTGGTTTTGCCTCCCATTGAATTCAATGGGGTTTGGATATGTTTGTCAAGCCAAAGGGCACCAAACCTTGAAAGGTTTGCTCATCTCTAGCTGTGTACATCTGCAAGAAATAAATTTATATACTAATTAGAAAGATGTTTAGAATTGAGAGTCCTCAGTGGTTGATACCTTTTAATGGCTAACTGAAAAGATGGTAACAAATTGCAAGCTTTCGAGACTACACAGGTCTCTTCATCAGGCATAGACTAATACAAATTCTGAAGAATCACATATTTATGCACAACATAGCACAGAAAAAAACAAACAAAAAAAAAAACATGGATAAGACAGGTGACATGAAGCAGAATTACCATGAGTGATAAACAGTTATGTCCATAAATGTTGGGCCAGTTCTTAGATAGGGAATGTTTTATTGTCCTCTGATTGGGGTCTGTGTTGTGATGAGGGGTCATGAATGAATGTTTCGCATTGTGATGAGGGGTCATAGTCTGAGGGGCAAGTTCCTTAGTTGATGTAAAAAGACATAAATCCATGCGAAACATTCATTCCTACAGTGAGAGTGTCAAAGGTCGTCATCAGCTTATATTCCCAGACTCTTCTGTCTCTCTGAATTTTGAAGTTACCCTTTAACACAAGTAATTTCATGTCCATAATGCTATGATTTGGGAGACAAAAATGTATTGCCACAGGTAGATCCATTCTTTTTTCTCTTATTGTGTGGCGATGAGAATTCATTCTTGTTCTCAGTTTCTGCCCTGTCTCCCCCACATACAGACCCCCAGTTGGACATTTGGTACAAATGATTAGGTACACCACATTAGAAGTGACGCAGCTGAAAGTACCTGGTATCTTGTAGTCCTGATGTGAATTGGGGATCTTTATCTTGTCCGTGGTCATAATAAATGGACAAGTTTTACATTTTTTCTGATTGCAGGGAAAGGTACCTGCAGCTGTTGGAGAGGACAGGTGTTGTGAATTCTGTTCTTGGGCTCCCTCCGGTGGTTATCAGTGGTAGCGCTGCTGTCTGTCCTTCACAGCAGTTATCAGGTGTGTTCACTCTGGACTGGGCTATTTAGTCTGGCTTCACCCTTTAGTGAGTGCCAGTTGTCAATTGTATCTGGAGGATTCACATCTCTTCATGGTCTCTCTTGCTTCCTGGTCTTTTCACCAAGATAAGTCCTGCTTGTTTTGCAGCCCACATTTTGTGGGCCTTATTGCTTAGTGCATTTCATGTTTTTTCTTGTCCAGCTTAATCTGTGTAAGGATTTATGCAGTCAAGCTGGTATCTCTGGAGAGGCAGATATACCCTTCATGTCTTTAGTTAGATGTGAAGTTTTTGTATTTTCTGTGGTGGATATTTCATAGTATTTTAATACTGACCGCATAGTACTCTGTCCTATCTTTCCTATCCAGCTAGATTGGCCTCCTTTGCTAAATTCTGTTTTCAGCCTGTGTATGTTTTTTCCTCTCCTCTCACAGTCAATATTTGTGGGGGGCTGCCTATCCTTTGGGAATTTTCTCTGAGGCGAGATAGCCTTCCCTTTTCTATCTATAGGGTTAATTAGTCCTCCGGCTGTGTCGAGGTGTCTAGGATCAGTAGGTACATCCCACGGCTACTTCTAGTTGCGGTGTTAAGTCCAGGGTCTGCGGTCAGTACAGTTACCACATTCTCCAGAGTACGTCTCATGCCGTTCCTAGGCCACCAGATCATAACAGTACAACTGGCCAACAATGAGTTAACCACATCTCAAAAGAAGGGAAAGAAAGTGCTGAGCCATTTTTTTTTCTGTACTCTGTTGTGTTTTATTCCCTCTTACCTCTGGGTGGCTCAGGAGTTAGGCGCTGATATGGATGTTCAGGGACTTGCTTCTCGTGTGGATCAACTTGCTGCTAGAGTACAGGGTATTTCTGATTATATCGTGCAGACTCCTGTTTTAGAGCCTAGAATTCCTACCCCTGATCTGTTTTTTGGGGACAAGTCTAAATTTCTGAGCTTTAAAAATAACTGTAAACTGTTTTTGCTCTGAAGCCCCGTTCCTCCGGTGATCCCATCCAGCTGGTTAAAATTGTCATATCTCTGTTGCGTGGTGACCCCCAGGATTGGGCATTTGCCCTGGAACCTGGGAATCCGGCGTTGTATAATGTAGACACCTTTTTTCAGGCGCTTGGGTTATTATATGATGAACCTAACTCTGTAGAGCATGCTGAGAAAACACTGTTGGCCCTGTGTCAGGGTCAAGAAGCGGCAGAATCATATTGCCAGAAATTTAGAAAATGGTCTGTGTTGACTAAATGGAATGAGGATGCTTTGGCGGCAATTTTCAGAAAGGGTCTTTCTGAATCCGTTAAAGATGTTATGGTGGGCTTCCCCACGCCTGCTGGTCTGAGTGATTCTATGTCTCTGGCCATTCAGATTGATCGGCGCTTGCGTGAGCGCAGAGTTGTGCACACTATGGCGTTGTCTTCCGAGCGGAGTCCTGAGCCTATGCAATGTGATAGGATTGTGTCTAGAGCCGAACGACAAGGATTCAGACGTCAGAATGGGTTGTGTTTTTACTGCGGCGATTCTGCTCATGTTATTTCTGATTGCCCTAAGCGTGTCAAGAGAATCGCTAGTTCCGTTACCATCAGTGCTGTACAACCGAAATTTCTGTTATCTGTGATCCTGCTCTGCTCATTATCGTCATTTTCTGTCATGGCATTTGTGGATTCGGGCGCCGCGTTAAATTTAATGGACTTAGAATTTGCCAGACGTTGTGGGTTTCCCTTGCAGCCTTTGCAGAGTCCTATCCCTTTGAGGGGCATTGATGCTACACCATTGGCTAAAAATAAACCTCAGTTTTGGACACAGCTAACCATGCGTATGGCGCCAGCCCATCAGGAAGATTGTCGTTTTCTGGTGTTGCAGAATCTGCATGATGCTATTGTGCTGGGGTTTCCATGGTTACAGGTGCATAATCCGGTGTTGGATTGGAAATGTACACTCACCGGCCACTTTATTAGGTACACCATGCTAGTAACGGGTTGGACCCCCTTTTGCCTCCAGAACTGCCTCAATTCTTCGTGGCATAGATTCAACAAGGTGCTGGAAGCATTCCTCAGAGATTTTGGTCCATATTGACATGATAGCATCACACAGTTGCCGCAGATTTGTCGGCTGCACATCCCAAAGATGCTCCATACAAGGCAGGATGGATCCATGCTTTCATGTTGTTTACGCCAAATTCTGACCCTACCATCCGAATGTCGCAGCAGAAATCGAGACTCATCAGACCAAGCAACGTTTTTCCAATCTTCTACTGTCCAATTTCGATGAGCTTGTACAAATTGTAGCCTCAGTTTCCTGTTCTTAGCTGAAAGGAGTGGTACCCGGTGTGGTCTTCTGCTGCTGTAGCCCATCTGCCTCAAAGTTCGACGCACTGTGCGTTCAGAGATGCTCTTAGGCCTACCTTGGTTGTAACGGGTGGCGATTTGAGTCACTGTTGCCTTTCTATCAGCTCGAACCAGTCTGCCCATTCTCCTCTGACCTCTGGCATCAACAAGGCATTTCCGCCCACAGAACTGCCGCTCACTGGATTTTTTTTCTTTTTCGGACCATTCTCTGTAAACCCTAGAGCTGGTTGTGCGTGAAAATCCCAGTAGATCAGCAGTTTCTGAAATACTCAGACCAGCCCTTCTGGCACCAACAACCATGCCACGTTCAAAGGCACTCAAATCACCTTTCTTCCCCATACTGATGCTCGGTTTGAACTGCAGGAGATTGTCTTGACCATGTCTACATGCCTAAATGCACTGAGTTGCCGCCATGTGATTGGCTGATTAGAAATTAAGTGTTAACAAGAAGTTGGACAGGTGTACCTAATAAAGTGGCCGGTGAGTGTATGTCTGTGACTAGTTGTGGTTGTCAGGGGGTTCACGATGACGTTTCTTTGATGTAAATTTCCTCCTCCCCCGCTTCTGAAGTTCCTGAGTTTTTGTCAGACTTCCAGGATGTTTTTGATGAGCCCAAGTCCAGTTCCCTTCCACCGCATAGGGACTGTGATTGTGCTAATGACTTGATTCCAGGCTGTAAGTTCCCTAAGGGCCGACTTTTCAATCTGTCTGTGCCAGAACATGCCGCCATGCGGAGTTATGTTAAGGAGTCTTTGGAGAAGGGGTATATTCGGTCATCTTCTTCTCCATTGGGAGCAGGTTTCTTTTTTGTTGCCAAGAAGGATGGCTCCTTGAGACCCTGTATTGATTATCGCCTCTTGAATAAGATCACGGTCAAATTCCAATACCCTTTGCCTTTGCTCTCTGATTTGTTTGCTAGGATTAAGGGGGCTAGTTGGTTTACTAAGATTGACCTTCGAGGGGCATATAATCTTGTTCATATTAAGCAGGGCGATGAATGGAAAACTGCGTTTAATACGCCCGAGGGCCATTTTGAATATCTTGTGATGCCATTCGGACTCTCTAATGCTCCATCTGTGTTTCAGTCCTTCATGCATGATATATTTCGGAATTATCTTGATAAATTCATGATTGTATATTTGGATGATATTTTGATTTTTTCGGATGATTGGGAGTCTCATGTGAAACAAGTCAGGATGGTATTTTAGATCCTTCGTGATAATGCCTTGTTTGTGAAGGGGTCTAAATGCCTCTTTGGAGTACAGAAGGTTTCTTTTTTGGGCTTCATTTTTTCTCCTTCATCTATAGAAATGGATCCGGTTAAGGTTCAGGCCATTCATGATTGGATCCAGCCCACATCCGTGAAGAGCCTTCAGAAATTTTTGGGCTTTGCTAATTTTTATCGTCGTTTCATTGCCAACTTCTCCAGTGTGGTTAAACCCCTGACCGACTTGACGAAGAAAGGCGCTGATGTGACGAATTGGTCCTCTGCGGCCGTTTCTGCCTTTCAGGAGCTTAAACACCGATTTACTTCTGTCCCTGTGTTGCGTCAGCCGGATGTTTCTCTTCCTTTTCAGGTTGAGGTTGACGCTTCTGAGATTGGGGCAGGGGCCGTTTTGTCTCAGAGGAATTCTGATGATTCCTTGATGAAACCGTGTGCCTTCTTCTCTCGAAAGTTTTCGCCTGCGGAACGCAATTATGATGTCGGTAATCGTGAGTTGTTGGCTATGAAGTGGGCATTTGAGGAGTGGCGACATTGGCTTGAAGGGGCTAAGCATCGTATTGTGGTCTTGACCAATCATAAGAATCTGATTTACCTCGAGTCTGCCAAACGGCTGAATCCTAGACAGGCCCGATGGTCCCTGTTTTCTCCCGCTTTGATTTTGTTGTCTCATATCTTCCGGGTTCTAAGAATGTTAAGGCCACGTTCACACTTTGCGGCGTGCTCTGCAGGTTTATCCTGCAGCGGAAATGATAAATCTGCAGGGCAAAACCGCTGCGGTTATCCCTGCAGATTTATTGCGGTTTGTTCCGTGGTTTCCGCTGCGGGATTACTCCTGAACTATTGATGCTGCATATGCAGCAATATGCAGCATCAATAGTAATGATAAAAATAATAAAAATTGGTTATACTCACCCTCTGATGTCCGGATCTCCTCGGCGCTGCACGCGGCGCTCCGATTCCAAAGATGCTGTGCCGAGAAGGACCTTCGTGACGTCATGGTCATGTGACCGCGTCGTCATCACGGTCATGTGACCGCGACGTCACCACAGGTCCTGCTCGCACAGCAAACCGAAGACCGGACGGCCGCGGGCAGCGCTGAGAGGTGAGTATAACATCATTTTTTATTTTAATTCTTTTTTTTTTACACTATTTATGGTTCCCAGGGCCTGGAGGAGAGTCTCCTCTCCTCCACCCCGGGTACCACCCGCACATTGAACCGCTTACTTCCCGCAACGTGGGCACAGCCCCATGCGGGAAGTAAGCAGTTCAATGCTTTCCTATGGGTGCAGAATCGCAGCGATTCTGCACAAAGAAGTGACATGCTGCGGGTTTTAAACCGCTGCGTTTCTGCGCGGTTTTTCCCGCAGCATGTGCACAGCTGTTTGCGGTTTCCATAGGGTTTACATGTTAATGTAAATGCTATGGAAACTGCTGCGGACCCGCAGCATCAAAATCGCCGTGGATCCGCGGGAAAAACCGCAAAGTGTGAACGTGGCCTAAGGCTGATGCCCTCTCTAGGAGTTTTTTGCCTGATTCCCCTGGGGTCCTTGAGCCGGTTGGCATTCTGAAGGAGGGGGTGATTCTTTCTGCCATCTCCCCTGATTTACGAAGGGTTCTTCAGGAATTTCAGGCTGATAAACCTGACTGCTGTCCAGTGGAGAAACTGTTTGTTCCTGATAGATGGACTAGCAAAGTGATTTCTGAGGTTCACTGTTCTGTGTTGGCTGGCCATCCTGGGATTTTTGCTACCAGAGATTTGGTTAGTAGGTCATTTTGGTGGCCTTCTTTGTCACAGGATGTGCGTTCCTTTGTGCAGTCCTGTGGGACTTTTGCGTGGGCCAAACCTTGCTGCTCACGCGCCAGTGGGTCGCTTTTGCCTTTGCCGGTCCTTGAGAGGCCTTGGACGCATATTTCTATGGATTTTATTTCGGATCTTCCGGTTTCCCAGAGGATGTCGGTTATCTGGGTGGTTTGTGACCGGTTTTCTAAGATGGTTCATTTGGTACCTTTGCCTAAATTACCTTCCTCTTCTGAGTTGGTTCCGTTGTTTTTTCAGCATGTGGTTCATTTGCATGGCATTCCGGAGAATATTGTGTCCAACAGAGGTTCCCAGTTTGTTTCCAGATTTTGGCGGGCCTTTTGTGCTAAGCTGGGCATTGATTTGTCTTTTTCTTCCGCATTTCATCCTCAGACAAATGGCCAAACTGAGCGAACTAACCAGACTTTGTGTCTGCCGATCAGGATGATTGGGTGGCTTTCTTGCCATTGGCCGAGTTTGCCCTTAATAATCGGGCTAGTTCTGCTACCTTGGTTTCACCTTTCTTTTGCAATTCTGGGTTTCATCCTCGTTTTTCTTCAGGGCAGGTTGAGCCTTCTGATTGTCCTGGGGTGGACTCTGTGGTTGACAGGTTGCAGCAAATTTGGCTCATGTTGTGGACAATTTGGTGTTGTCTCTGGAGGAGGCTCAGCGTTTTGCTAACCATCGGCGGCGTGTGGGTTCCCGGCTTCGGGTTGGGGATTTGGTCTGGTTGTCTTCCCGTCATGTTCCTATGAAGGTTTCTTCCCCTAAGTTCAAGCCTCGGTTTATTGGTCCTTACAGGATTTCTGAGATTATCAATCCAGTGTCTTTTCGTTTGGCCCTTCCAGCCTCTTTTTCCATTCACAATGTTTTTCATAGATCTTTGTTGCGGAAATATGTGGTACCCATCGTTCCCTCTGTTGATCCTCCTGCCCCGGTGTTGATTGATGGGGAGTTGGAGTATGTTGTTGAGAAGATCTTGGATTCTCGTTTTTCAAGGCGGAGGCTTCAGTATCTTGTCAAGTGGAAGGGTTATGGCCAGGAGGATAATTCGTGGGTTGTTGCCTCTGATGTTCATGCTGACGATTTGGTTCGTGCCTTCCATTTGGCTCCTGATCGGCCTGGGGGCTCTGGTGAGGGTTCAGTGACCCCTCCTCAAGGGGGAGTACTGTTGAGAATTCTGTTCTTGGGCTCCCTCCGGTGGTTATCAGTGGCAGCGCTGCTGTCTGTCCTTCACAGCAGTTATCAGGTGTGTTCACTCTGGACTGGGCTATTTAGTCTGGCTTCACCCTTTAGTGAGTGCCAGTTGTCAATTTTATCTGGAGGATTCACATCTCTTCATGGTCTCTCTTGCTTCCTGGTCTTTTCACCAAGATAAGTCCTGCTTGTTTTGCAGCCCACATTTTGTGGGCCTTATTGCTTAGTGCATTTCATGTTTTTTCTTGTCCAGCTTAATCTGTGTAAGGATTTATGCAGTCAAGCTGGTATCTCTGGAGAGGCAGATATACCCTTCATGTTTTTAGTTAGATGTGAAGTTTTTGTATTTTCTGTGGTGGATATTTCATAGTATTTTAATACTGACTGCATAGTACTCTGTCCTATCTTTCCTATCCAGCTAGATTGGCCTCCTTTGCTAAATTCTGTTTTCAGCCTGTGTATGTTTTTTCCTCTCCTCTCACAGTCAATATTTGTGGGGGGCTACCTATCCTTTGGGAATTTTCTCTGAGGCGAGATAGCCTTCCCTTTTCTATCTATAGGGTTAATTAGTCCTCCGGCTGTGTCGAGGTGTCTAGGATCAGTAGGTACATCGCATGGCTACTTCTAGTTGCGGTGTTAAGTCCAGGGTCTGCGGTTAGTACAGTTACCACATTCTCCAGAGTACGTCTCATGCCGTTCCTTGGCCACCAGATCATAACAGACAGGGAGCTCTTTACAATGATGCTTCTTAGATTTGGGGGCTGTCTAAAACACAGTAGTGGGGGGTCTGGGAAAATGGATCGTTAGCGGGCATCTTTTTGTAGTAAAGGTTGTAATTTCCGTGCAGCTCCCCTTAGCACCTCCAGATTTGGATTGTAGGTAACTACTAGAGGTACCCGGTTATTTTCTTCTTTAGCTTTGTAATGTAGCACGTGATTCCTTGATATTCTGGTGGCTCTTGTAATCTGGTTTTCAATTGTTCTTGGATGGTAGCCCTGATTCAAAAAGGTCTTTCTGAGGCGATCAAGGTGTTCATCTCTATCCATTGGGTTGGAACATATACGATTGTATCTGATGGCTTGGCTGTAGACAATGGAGCTTTTTATGTGTTTTGGATGGAAACTGTCCCATTTAAGGTATGTTGGACGGGCGATTGGCTTCTGATACAGGGATGTCTCTATTTTATTGTTCTGCAGCTTAATGATGGTGTCCAAAAAGTTAATTTCAGTATAGGAGTAGTTGAGTGTCAAGTTGATGGTAGGGTGAAATTGATTAAACTGTTCATGGAACGTCTTTAGCTGTGGTTCAGACTCCGTCCAGATGATTAAAATGTCATCAATGTAGTGTTAGTACGCCAGAGGCCTGATGGGACATGAGGACAAAAAGTCGCTTTCAAGCTTGGCCATGAAAAGATTTGCATACTGTGGGGCCATTTTACTTCCCATTGCTGTGCCAGTCTCCTGTAGATAGATCTTCTTGTCAAATTCAAAGTAATTGTGGGTGAGGATGAATTTTATAAGTTTCACCACAGAATTTGCATCAGTCCCTGTGTTTTCCAGGAAGAATTTGCAGGCATTTAATCCATCCTGGGGTGGGATACTGAGTACAAAGATTCCACATCCATGGTGGCCATGATGGTTCCTTCTGGTAGAGGACCTATTGCTGATAGTTTATTCAATAGGTCAGTTGTGTCCTGAATGAAGCTGGGTGTATCCTTTACCAGGGGTTTAAGAACACCCTCTACCCATCCAGATACCTGCTCAGTAAGGGTGCCCACACATGAAATAATTGGTCTTCCTGGATTTCCAGATTTGTGGATTTTGGGAAGCATGTAGAATGTCCCTGTTCATGGACTTTCTGGTATCAGGTCATTGACTCTTATGGATTCGTTGGGCAGACAAGATACCAACTTGTTTAGTTCCTTGTAGTAGTCCTGTGCAGGATCCGACTCCAATTTTTTGAAGTAGCGTGTGTCCATAAGTTGTCTGTTTGCTTCCTTCATATAGTCTGATGTGTTCATCATGACTATTGCACCTCCCTTGTCAGCAGGTTTGATGATGATTTCTTTGTTGGTTTTCAGAGACTGTATGGCCTTTCTCTCCTGGGCACTGATGTTGGATGCTTGTCTCCTGTTAGTGGCTATGATGGTGGATTTTATCACATGTCTGAAGGAGTCTATATATTTATCCAAATGAGGGTTGCATCCAGGTGGAGGTGTCCAGTCTGACCTCTTCTTTGTTGTTAGGATCCCTTTTCCTTCAGTCCAGGTGGGTTCTGAATCTTCTGTATCATTGAAATATTCCCTCAGGCGCAGTCTCCTGAAAAAATGTTCCATATCACTGCAGAGTTCAGTTTTATCCAGGGCCTTAGTAGGACAAAATGAGAGTCCTCTGGAGAGCACGGCCAGCTCCACTTTGTTGGGTTTATAATCTGAGAGATTAATGACACAGTTAGATGCTTTTGTGTCTGGAATGGAGTGGTTGTCCAAGTTGTCAGGTTTTGGCTTTGTTTTGTACCTGTTTGCATAGAGCAATTGTTACCATCCACCTCTTGTGTCTCCCCTTTTCCTCATAGATTGTAAGCTTGCGAGCAGCAGGGCCCTCATTCCTCCTGGTATCTGGTTTGAACTGTGATTTCTGTTATGCTGTAATGTCTGTTGTCTGTATAAGTCCCCTCTATAAGTTGTAAAGCGCTGCGGAATATGTTGGCGCTATATAAATAAAATTATTATTATTATTATTATAGAGTCCTGAATTGAGGCACAATGTGTGCAGTTTCTTTTCCTTGTTATGAATCAGAAGGGCCTGTAGTTTGTTGTAGTATTGTTGTAATTTTTGCTCTGTGTCTTCTGTAAGTGTCTTCCTCAGAGTTTCAAATTGCCCTTGGACTTTACTCTTTATGCTGTAGCAGACATGCAAAAGATGATTCCTTAATCTCTCAGAAGTCCTGTGACACAGGTTTTGTGCATAATGGGTATTGTAGGTATGAAGAATTGGGTTTGTAATCCAGAGTCCTTTGGGAATTAGATTCTCCTTTTTGCATTTAGATAGGAAAAAAATGTCGCTGTCCATTTGTGCACGTTTCTTCAGAAGTGGTTTCAGTTCCATAAAGATGCGGTACATTCTGGTGTCCTCCATTTTGATACAGGAAAGATATATATCTTGGTACCGTGTTAGCCAGTAGATAGAAAGATGTTTAGAATTGAGAGTCCTCAGTGCTTGATACCTTTTAATGGCTAACTGAAAAGATGGTAACAAATTGCAAGCTTTCGAGACTACACAGGTCTCTTCATCAGGCGTAGACTAATACAAATTCTGAGGAATCACATATTTATGCACAACATAGCACAGAAAAAAAACAAAAAAACATGGATAAGACAGGTGGCATGAAGCAGAATTACCATGAGTGATAAACAGTTATGTCCATAAATGTTGGGCCAGTTCTTAGATAAGGAATGTTTTATTGTCCTCTGATTGGGGTCTTTGTTGTGATGACCCCTCATAGTCTGAGGGGCAAGTTCCTTAGTTGATGTAAAAAGACATAAATCCATGCGACACATTCATTCCTGCAGTGAGAGTGTCAAAGGTCGTCATCAGTTTATATTCCCAGACTCTTCTGTCTCTCTGAGTTTTGAAGTTACCCTTTAACACAAGTAATTTCATGTCCATAATGCTATGATTTGGGAGACAAAAATGTATTGCCACAGGTAGATCCATTCTTTTTTCTCTTATTGTTTGGCGGTGAGAATTCATTCTTGTTCTCAGTTTCTGCCCTGTCTCCCCCACATACAGACCCCCAGTTGGACATTTAGTACAAATGATTAGGTACACCACATTAGAAGTGATGCAGCTGAAAGTACCTGGTATCTTGTAGTCCTGATGTGAATTGAGGATCTTTATCTTGTCCGTGGTCATAATAAATGGACAAGTTTTACATTTTTTCTGATTGCAGGGAAAGGTACCTGCAGCTGTTGGAGAGGACAGTGAGCTCTTGACAATGATGCTTCTTAGATTTGGGGGCTGTCTAAAACACAGTAGTGGGGGGTCTGGGAAAATGGATCTTAAGCGGGCATCTTTTTGTAGTAAAGGTTGTAATTTCCGTGCAGTTCCCCTTAGCACCTCCTGATTTGGATTGTAGGTAACTACTAGAGGTACCCGGTTATTTTCTTCTTTAGCTTTGTAATGTAACACGTGATTACTTGATATTCTGGTGGCTCTTGTAATCTGGTTTTCAATTGTTCTTGGATGGTAGCCCTGATTCAAAAAGGTCTTTCTGAGGCAATCAAGGTGTTCATCCCTATCCATTAGGTCAGGACTACAAGATACCAGGTACTTTCAGCTGCGTCACTTCTACACTGTGTTCCAAATTATTATGCACGAAGAATTTAGGAGTGATAAGGTTAGAATTTTTTTGTTTCTCATTTAAACTCATTGATGGTGATGTGTGTCAGGGCTCTTTATATCGCTGAAAGCAATTGCAGATACCTGTGCAAATTAGTTTGGCAGGTGTGTCCAAATAAAGGCAAGACTACTTAAGAAGGCTGTTCCACATTATTAAGCAGCCTACATTTTTTGCCAAAATGGGAAAGAAAAAGGATGTGTCGGCTGCTGAGAAGCAACAAATTGTGGAGTATTTAGGTCAAGGCATGACTACAATCAACACTGCCAAGACACTTCATCGTGATCATCGCACAATCAAGAAGTATGTAGCTGATTCCCAGCACACACGTGTGCGTGCTGATAAGGAAAAATTGAGGACTCTTTCCAGCAAGCCATTGCGTAAGGTTAAAAGAGCAGCTGCAAAAATGCCTTGTCATAGCAGCAGACAAGTTTTTGAAGCTGCTGGTGCCTCCAACTTCCCCAGAACAACAAGATGCAGCGTCCTTCAGAGGTTTGCAGCTGTGCGTAAGCCATCCTGTCGACCACCTCTATCCACTGCACACAAGCAGAAACTGCTCCAGTGGGCCAAACGATACATGAAGACTGACTTCCAAACTGTTTTGTTCACCGATGAGTGCCGTGCAACGCTCGATGGTCCAGATGGATGGAGTGGAGGATGGCTGGTTGATGGACACCCCATGAAAACACGGCTAAGGCGCCAACAAGGAGGAGGTGGAGTAATGTTTTGGGCTGGAATCATGGGGAGAGAGATTGTTGGCCCCTTTATGATCCCTGAAGGGTAAAGATGAACTCCATAATCTATGTGGAGTTTCTAAAACAACACTTCCTGCCATGGTTTAAGAGGAAGAACCGTGCTTTCCGCAGCAAGATCATTTTCATGCATGATAATGCACCGTCTCATGCTGCAAAAAACACATCTGCATCTCTGGCTGCTATGGGCATAAAAGAGGACAAACTTATGGTGTGGCCACCATCTTCCCCTGACCTCAACCCCATTGAGAACCTCTGGAGCATCATCAAAAGGAGTGTCTATGATGGCGGGAGGAAGTTCACATCTAAGCAACAGCTCTGGGAGGGTATTCTGTCCACATGCAAAACAACTGAAGCAGAAACTATCCAAAAACTGACAAATTCAATGGACGAGAGAGTTCAGAAGCTTCTTTCAAACAAGGGTTCCTATGTGCAAATGTAACATCGCCTAGAATAAAGTTTTCACTTGAAAACTGTTTGATTTCATTTTGTAATAAGCTGATAATGCTTATAACTTCACAATTGACCATTTTTTTGTTCAAAATAAAAAAAAGGTTGAAAATTCTGCTGTGCATAATAATTTGGAACATGCATTTTGAGTGTTTATTTGTTTTAAAAAGATACTGTTTTCATAGGTAGTTTGTTCCAAAACATTGCAATTATACTAGAATAGTAGATGACTGGAAAATAACAATGGCTGCAATTCGGATAGGTAATTTAGAGAAAATATGAGGAAATATTATTTGCATAATAATTTGGAACACAGTGTAATGTGGTATACCTAATCATTTGTACTAAATGTCCAACTGGGGGTCTGTATGTGGGGGAGACAGGGCAGAAACTGAGAACAAGAATGAATTCTCACCGCCACACAATAAGAGGAAAAAAAAAAAAAAAGAATGGATCTACCTGTGGCAATACATTTTTGTCTCCCAAATCATAGCATTATGGACATGAAATTACTTGTGTTAAAGGGTAACTTCAAAACTCAGAGAGACAGAAGAGTCTGGGAATATAAACTGATGACGACCTTTGACACTCTAAATGCAGGAATGAATGTGTCACACGGATTTATGTCTTTTTACATCAACTAAGGAACTTGCCCCTAAGACTATGAGGGGTCATCACAACACAGACCCCAAACAGAGGACAATAAAACATTCCTTATCTAAGAACTGGCCCAACATTTATGGACATAACTGTTTATCACTCATGGTAATTCTGCTTCATGCCACCTGTCTTATCCATGTTTTATTTTCTGTGCTATGTTGTGCATAAATATGTGATTCTTCAGAATTTGTATTAGTCTATGCCTGATGAAGAGAGCTGTGTAGTCTCAAAAGCTTGCAATTTGTTACCATTTTTTCAGTTAGCCATTAAAAGGTATCAACTAGGGTTGAGCGAAACAGATCGGCCAACTTCAAAAGTCGCCGACTTTTGGGAAAGTCGGGTTTCGTGAAACCTGACCCGATCTCACTGTGGGATCGGGTCGGCCGTCGGCGATCTTCGCTCCAAAGTCGGGTTTCGTTTTGTATATATATATATATATATATATTTATATTTATATTTACTTCAGCGCGATTTATATGAAAAGCCGGTAATTCAATTGCCGGCTTTTCATTTCTCCTGCCTAAACCCGACATGATATGAGACATGGTTTACATACAGTAAACCATGTCATATCCCCCTTTTTTTTGCATATTCCACACTACTAATGTTAGTAGTGTGTATATGCAAAATTTCGGCGCTGTAGCTATTAAATTTAAGGGTTAAATCGCGGAAAAAATTGGCATGGGCTCCCACGCAATTTTCTCCGCCAGAGTGGTAAAGCCAGTGACTGAGGGCAGATATTAATAGCCTAGAGAGGGTCCATGGTTATTGGCCCCTCCTGGCTACAAACATCTGCCCCCAGCCACCCCAGAAAAGGCATATCTGGAAGATGCGCCTATTCTGGCACTTGGCCACTCTCTTCCCACTCCCGTGTAGCGGTGGGATATGGGGTAATGAAGGGTTAATGCCACCTTGCTATTGTAAGGTGACATTAAGCCAGATTAATAATGGAGAGGCGTCAATTATGACACCTATCCATTATTAATCCAATTGTATGAAATGGTTAAAAAAAAACACACAATATTGCAAAGTATTTTAATGAAATAAACACACAGGTTGTTGTAATATTTTATTGTTCTCTCAATCCACCTGAAGACCCTCGCTCTGTAACAAAGGAAACATAATAAACCAACAATATACATACCATCCGTAGATCTGTAGTCTGAACTGCAGCCTGGGAACTTTTTCCCACGCTCAATGTCATATGAGGACATCCAGCAGAGGGCGCATCACCGCGACTGAAGGTAACTATAGGTCATTGACCTACATTTCCTTCATTCCCCGGGGTTTACAGGCACGAGCACAGCTTCATTAGCAGAGCTCCTGCCTGTAAAATATTTTAACCCTTTCAGATGGATTTACATCGTGGGACGTTACAGATCTACAGATGGTATGTATATTGTTGGTTTATTATGTTTCCTTTGTTACAGAGCGAGGGTCTTCAGGTGGATTGAGAGAACAATAAAATATTACAACAACATGTGTGTTTATTTCATTAAAATACTTTGCAATATTGTGTGTGTGTTTTTTTAACCATTTCATACAATTGGATTAATAATGGATAGGTGCCATAATTGATGCCTCTCCATTATTAATCTGGCTTAATGTCACCTTACAATAGCAAGGTGGCATTAACCCTTCATTACCCCATATCGCACCGCTACACGGGAGTGGGAAGAGAGTGGCCAAGTGCCAGAATAGGCGCATCTTCCAGATGTGCCTTTTCTGGGGTTGCTGGGGGCAGATGTTTGTAGCCAGGGGGGGCCAATAACCATGGACCCTCTCTAGGCTATTAATATCTGCCTTCAGTCACTGGCTTTACCACTCTGGCGGAGAAAATTGCACGGGAGCCCACGCAAATTTTTTCCGCAATTTAACCCTTAAATTTAATAGCTACAGCGCCGAAATTTTGCACATACACACTACTAACATTAGTAGTGTGGAATATGCAAAAAAAAGGGGGATATGACATGGTTTACTGTATGTAAACCATGTCTCATATCATGTCAGGTTTAGGCAGGAGAAATGAAAAGCCGGCAATTGAATTACCGGCTTTTCACATATATCGCGCTGAAGTAAATATAAAAATATATAGATTTTCCATTACCTTGCATTGGGTTTCGTGTTTCGGCTGATCCCCGACCCCGACTTTTCAAGAAGATCGGCCGATTTCACTCGACTCGACTTTTGAGAAAGTCGGGTTTCGTGAAACCCGACTCGACCTCAAAAAAGGAAAAGTCGCTCAACCCTAGTATCAACCACTGAGGACTCTCAATTCTAAACATCTTTCTATCTACTGGTTAACATGGAACCAAGATATATATCTTTCCTGTAGACTAATTAGGTGAGGAGAAAAACTAGAATTCATTCTGATACTTAGTATGTATTTTTTTTTAATAAATGGATTCTTTTACATTTTTGACTTTGATTGAAGTTGAATATTTTTACTATTGTGGTGTTTTGTATGAATAAATGGTGGTGACATTATGTAATCATACACCAGCCGGTATGTTGAAACTCGAGTCAGGCTGCACATGTTGAAATTGAAATTTTGAATTCTGTTTTATCTTTAAATTGCTTTAATTGATAAAATTGGAAAGATAAATATTGAAACTTTTATTATTATTATTAGACTTAAAATATTCAATATTATATTCCACTATAAATAATATGAAAGAGATTGCATTATAATTGAAATCACCCTATGCAGTAGGATAAAATGGAGAGAATGTTTTAGACAAAGGAGTGCTACACAGACAGAAAAATTCTATCAAACTGTCTATAACCAAACTCGCGAAATAGCTATTTTTGGGGAATATAGCTGAAATAGCTATGTTCACTTCCAAAGTACAAATATATGCACTATAGTAGATCTGAAACTGTTGTAAATATATCGCTATACCAGGATATTATTAGGCAATTGGAAACAATGTATTTTTGTAGCTATTCTCTACAGTTTCAATAATTTTCTGTCCACTTTTATCAGTGATAATATCTAACAACTGGTGGATAGTATATATTTTACAGCAATTGGGCTGTTTAAGTGATATTATCTTTTAATGAGAAGGAACCTTACAAATTCCCACATTTGCAAGAGAAGATTATTATAGTGATTAGTAATCATCTAAACAGAATGTAAAGAAATAAGAAAAGTCTCTTTTGAACTGGATTATCTCTAATAAGTTTCATATCTGCATGTAATATTTATATTCAAGTATTCCATTTTGAGGAACGTGGACCCACTCTGATTATACAGCTGCATTTGAAACGGTAGACTCTGTTTAAAAAAGAACAAAAATCAGTACCCCAAAAAATCAACATGTAAACCCTGAATTTATGCATTTGGAACTACATTAGTGCTTTAAAGCCTATACTGTAAAATTAAGGTTCTTAGTGCACGAGTTGGAAAATTTGTGTATGCCCATTTACCACATTACATTATCATTAGTGTTGAGCATTCCGATACCGCAAGTATCGGGTATCGGCCGATATTTGCGGTATCGGAATTCCGATATCAAGATCCGATACTTTTGTGATATCGGGAATCGGTATCGGGATCGATATTAATGTGTAAAATAAAGAGTAAAAATAAAAAATATTGATATACTCACCTCTCCGATGCAGCCTGGACCTTACCGATGTAACCGGCAGCTTCTGTTCCTAAGAATGAGCGCTTGAAAGACCTTAGATGACGTCGCGGCTTGTGATTGGTCGCGTGAGCGGTCACGTGACCGCCACGTGACCAATCACAAGCCGCGACGTCATCTAAGGTCTTTCAAGCGCTTGAAAGACCTTAGATGACGTCGCAGCTTGTGATTGGTCGCGTGGCGGTCACGTGACCGCTCACGCGACCAATCACAAGCCGAGACGTCATCTAAGATCTTTCAAGCGCTCATTCTTAGGAACGGAAGCTGCCGGTTACATCGGTAAGGTCCAGGCTGCGTCGGAGAGGTGAGTATATCAATATTTTTTATTTTTATTCTTTATTTTACACATTAATATGGATCCCAGGGCCTGAAGGAGAGTTTCCTCTCCTTCAGACCCTGTGAACCATACAGGATACCTTCCGATACTTGGTGTCCCATTGACTTGTATTGGTATCGGGTATCGGTATCGGCGATATCCGATACTTTTCGGGTATCGGCCGATACTATCCGATACCGTTCAACTATCTTTCAAGTATCGGACGGTATTGCTCAACACTAATTATCATTACATACCATGTTCAAATTTATAATGTTTACACACAAAACAGATATAAGTGTGTATATATATATATATATATATATATATATATACATATATATATATATATATATATATATATATATATATATATATTACCAAGATCGCGTATTTAGTAATTTAGTAATTTAGTAATGAACAGGTGTCAGCCAGATACCCTCATTAATAAAATGGCACATAAAGAGTTAAATAAAGACACACAGACACACACACAGTCACCAGCCTATGTAGGAACATTAGCATAATTAACCTACATATGCTGTAACAAAAAAGCAACTGTCAGAAATCTGCGTGAAACGCAATATCTGTTTTTTTTAATGTAAAAAAATTGCATGGACTCCCACATTATTTTCATAACCAGCAGAGGGAAAGCCGATGGCTGAGGGCTGATGTTAATATTCTACGAAGGAGCCAATAGCCATAAAGGTTCTCAGGATATTAATATCAGCTCACAGCTGTTTGCTTAGCCATTACTGGCTAGCTTCAAGGGTAACCCCAGAAAATAATTGACATGGGTCCCCCTATAAAATTGAACCAGCAAAGGCTAGGCAGGCAGCAGCTGGTTGATATAAATAGCCTGGGAAGAGGTCATGGATAATGGCACCTCCCCAGGCTAAAAACATCAGCTCTCAGCAACCTCAGAAATGGCGCATCTTATAGATGTGCCAATTCTGGCACTTAGCCTCACTCTTCCCACTTGCCCTGTAGTGGTGGCAAGTCGGGTTCATATTTGTGGGATTGATGTCACCTTTGTATTGTCATGTGAAATCAAGCCCACAGGTTAGTAATAGAGAGGCGTCTATAAGACACCATTCTATTACTAACCCCATAGTGGTATTGTATAAAACACAGATACCCAGAATAAAGTCCTTTATTTGAAATAATCACATATGCTCCTAAATTGAATCTAAATTTAGCATACTTACTGAATTCCTAATCCCCGATGCCCTTGTCTCTTGCAAACAATCAAAAAATAATAAACCAACATATAACACTATCCAATCCAACGTAGTCCATTTAATACCGAAGGTACCACGGCGATCTCATCAGGAGATGTGACTGCTCTACCTGGCCACCGGCAATACTCTGACAGGAGGTTTTCACAGAGCTGCCGTGAGAGTTCACCGAAATTCATCAGTTCTGGTGCTCTCACTTCTACTGCTGTATGATAACTTTCTCACGCAGCAATGCCGTAAGTCAGAGCACCAGAGATGATCAACTGACGAACTCTTCTGAACTCTCATGGCAGCTTATTGATAAACTGAGGGAGCGATTACATCCTGTAAGTGTATTTTCTGAGGCCAGGTAGAGCAGTACCTCTAGAGTCCCTGCATCCTCCCGTGAAGTCCCCCGGGCCGCCAGCATCTTCTTCCTGGAGAAAATGGCATGTGCATGCACAGTGCGCCCGCTGAGATCTGCCGGCCGGCACCCAGCAATAATAGGAAATTTTTCCTATTGGTTCATTTTGATCACTGTGATAAACTCTATCTCAGTGATCAAAATAAAAAATTGTAAATCAAACCCCCTTTATCACTGCCTTACTTAGGTAAAAATAATAAAATTAAAAAATGTATTTATTTCCCTTTTTCCATTACGGTGAGATTTGGGCTAAAGTTTGTTGGGATAAAGTTAGGGTTGGGCTAAAGTTAGGGATAGGGTTGGGCTAAAGTAGGGGTTAGGGTTGGACTAAAGTTAGAGTTAGGGCTGGGTTAAAGTGAGTTGGGCTAAAGTGAGTTGGTCTAAAGTTAGGTTTAGGGTTGGGCTAAAGTTAGGGTTAGGGTTGGGCTAAAGTTAGGGTTAAGGTTGGGCTAAAGTTAGGGTTAGAGTTGGCTAAAGTGAGTTGGGCTAAAGAGAATTGGACTAAAGTTAGGGTTGGCTAAAGTAAGGGATAGGGTGTGGCAAGGGTTAGGGCTGTGGTCAGGATTGGGATTAGGGTTAGGGGTGTGTTATGGTTAGGTTTGTGGTTAGGGATATTATTAGGGTTGGGATTAGGGTTAGGGGTGTGTTGAGGCTAGGGTCGTGTTTAGGGTTATGGTGAGGGATGGGATTAGGGTTGAGGTTAGGGTTGGAGTTAGAATTGGAGGGTTCCCACTGTTTAGGTACATCAGGGAGTCTCCAAACCTGACATGGTGCCACCATTGATTCCAATTTAGCGTTCAAAAAGTCAAATGGTGCTCCCTCCCTTCTGAGCCCAGCCATGCACCCAAACAGTGACTTTTCCCCACATATAGGGTATCGGCGTACTCAGGAGAAATTGCACATCAAATTTTTTGGTCCATTTTCTCCTGGTACCCTTGTGAAAATAAAAAAAATTGGTTCCAAAATAAAATTTTGTGAAAAAAGTCAAATGTTCATTTTTTCCTTCCACATTGCTTTAGTTCTCGTGAAGCAGCTGAAGGGTTTGAAAAATGAGAAATTGCTAGTTAAATTTTAACCATTATAATGTCCTAACAAAAAAATGATGTTTCCAAAATTGTGATTATGTAAAATAGACATGTGGAAAATGATATTTATTAACTATTTTGTGTACAAAAATTAAAATGTGAAAATTGCAAAATTTTCTAAATTTTGGCCAAATTTCCATTATTTTCATAAATAAACGCAAGTTATATTGAAGAAATTTTACCACTATCATGGAGTACAATATGTCATGAAACACCAGTTTCGGAAACAGTGGGATATGTTGAAACATTCCAGAGCTATAACCTTAAATTGACAGTGGTCAGAATTGTAAAAATTGGCTTGGTCATTAAGTACCAAATTGGCTCTTTTACTAAGGGCTTAAACCAGTTGGGCATTCAGAACAAAATAATTATAAATAAAATGTCCCTCATATTTGCTTCGAAAAAGTGATGCAGATGTAAACATCATTTTATTGTGTTACATTGTTAGAAGGGTTGAAAGTTTAGCCGCAATTTCTCATATTTTCATGAAATTTACAAAACCTGTTTCTTTAGGGATCTTTTCAGATATAAATGGACTTTGCAGGGCCTATACAATGGAACCTCCCCAAATGTGATACCATTTTAAAAACACACCCCTCAATACTTAAAAAAAAATAACCCTTCAAATTTCAAACTGGAATTAATGCAAAGTTGAATGAAAAAAAAATGAAATTTTACTAATTTTGCTTTAGTCACAATTTTTAAATTTTTTTCAAGAGACAGCAAAAGAAATTGGACCACATAACATCTTAACTAGTTTCCTATGAGGGTACTGATACCCAACATGTGGCCAGAAATCTCTGTTTGGACAAAGGGCAGGGCTCAGAAGAGAAGGACCACCATTTGAATTGTGAAACACAAATTTGGCTGAAAAAGATTGCAGGTGGCATGATGCAATTGCAGAGCCCCTAGGGTGCCCAAACAGCAGAAAACCCCAGCAAGGGACCCCATTTTAGAAACTACACCTCTGAAGGATTTTATCCACTGATATAGTGAGCATTTTAAACTCACATGTAGTGCACAGAATTTTACAACATTAAGTCATCATATTTAAAATGTTCATTTTTTCATGAAAATGTTAAGTTCCAAATTTTTCAGTGTTGCAAGAGGTAACAGGAAAAACTGGACCACAGAATTGTTTATTTTGAGAGTGGGAATACCCTACATGTAATCAAAAACTTCTGATTGAACGCACAGCAGGCTTTGGAAGTGAAGGTGCACCAATTTTAATCTGGAGCACAAATCTGTCCGGAATAGATTGTGGGCACCATGTCTCATTTGCATGTCCCCTAATGCACCTAAAAAGCAGAAACCCCCCACAAGTGACCCCATTTTGGAAACTACATCACTCTAGGATTCTATACAGGGGTAAAGTGAGCATTTTGAACTCACAGGTACTACACAGAATTTCATAACATTAGACTGAAAATTTTCATTTTTTCATAAAAATCAAGAAGTAACATAAAACCACGCATTTTTTTTTACCATCATTCTTCTGAGCATGGTGATACTCCAAATGTAATCAAATAGTTTTGTTTGGACACATGGCGGGGCTCTGAAGTGAAGAAGGGACATTTGGTTATTGAAATGTACAGTCCTGCTCACCATTATTGGCACCCCTTCATGTTTTTCATAGATTGTAAAATATCTTCAGAAATAAATGGAAATGTACCGTATATACTCGAGTATAAGCCGAGATTTTCAGCCCAAATTTTTGGGCTGAAAGTGCCCCTCTCAGCTTATACTCGAGTCATGGTCGGCGGGTGAGGGGGAGAGAGGACTGTCGCATACTCACCTGCTCCTGGCGCTCCTAACGCTGTTCCAGCCTGTCCCATGGTCTCCCGCGCTGCAGCTCTTCCTCTATTCCTCGGTCACGTGGTACCGCTCATTAAAGTAATGAATATGGACTCCACTCCCATAGGGGTGGAGCCACATATTCATTACTGTAATGAGCGGTACCAGTGACCGCTCATTACAGGAAGAAGCTGCGGTACCATGGGACAGGCAGGGACCGCATCAGCAGCACCAGGAGCAGGTGAGTATTTCATATTTATCTTTCCGCGTTCCATCCGCCGGACGCAGCTCCATCTTCCGGTCCTCTCACAGTAACTGTGCAGGTCAGAGGGCATGATGAAGTATGAGTGTGCGCGCCGCCCTCTGCCTGAACAGTCAGTGCGGAGAGATGGGACGCTGAGGAGCAGCGGGCAGCGACGAGAGGTGAGTATGTCTTTTTTTTTTTATTGCAGCAGCAGCATTACATGTGGCACAATGCTGTATGGAGCGTCTATGGGGCCATAAAGAACTGCATGGAGCATTATATGGAGCATCTATGGGGCCATAACTGCATGGAGCATTATATGGAGCATCTATGGGGCCATAAAGAACTGCATGGAGCATTATATGGAGCATCTATGTGGCCATAAAGAACTGCATGGAGCATTATATGGAGCATCTATGGGGCAATAAAGAACTGCATGGAGCATTATATGAAGCATCTATGTGGCCATAAAGAACTGCATGGAGCATTATATGGAGCATCTATGGGGCCATAAAGAACTGCATGGAGCATTATATGAGGCATCTATGGGGCCATAAAGAACTGCATGGAGTATTATATGGAGCATCTATGGGGCCATAAAGAACTGCATGGAGTATTATATGGAGCATCTATGGGGCCATAAAGAACTGCATGGAGCATTATATGGAGCATCTATGGGGCCATAAAGAACTGCATGGAGCATTATATGGAGCATCTATGGGGCCATAAAGAACTGCATAGAGCATTATATGGAGCATTTATGGGGCCATAAAGAACTGCATGGAGCATTATATGAGGCATCTATGGGGCCATAAAGAACTGCATGGAGTATTATATGGAGCATCTATGGGGCCATAACGAACTGCATGGAGCATTATATGGAGCATCTATGGGGCCATAACTGCATGGAGTATTATATGGAGCATCTATGGGGCCATAACTGCATGGAGCATTATATGGAGCCAGGGCTGGCTCCAGGTTTTTGAGGGCCCCGGGCGAAAGAGTCTCAGTGCCCCCCCCTTTAACACATGCCACGATTCATGATGCCCAGATACAGCAGAGAAATATAGGTATAGTTCAATGCCAGATTTCACTTCTTACATGAATGATAGCTATTGTAAATTCTGCAGTGTATATATAAAGGACAGGAGGAGTGGTACTGTGCAGTGTATATATACAGGGGAGAGGTACTGTGCGGTGTATATATACATGGGAGAGGTACTGTACAGTGTATATATAGAGGGGAGTGGTACTGTGCGGTGTATATATACAGGGGAGAGGTACTGTACAGTGTATATATAGAGGGGAGTGGTACTGTGCAGTGTATATATACAGGAGAGAGGTACTGTGCAGTTTATATATAGAGGGGAGAGGTACTGTGCACTGTATATATATATGGGAAAGGTACTGTGCGGTGTATATATACAGGGGAGAGGTACTGTGCAGTGTATATATACAGGGGAGAGGTACTGTGCAGTGTATATATACAGGTGAGAGGTACTGTACAGTCTATATATACAGGATGAGTGGTACTGTGCAGTGTATATATACAGGGGAGTGGTACTGTGCGGTGTATATATACAGGAGGAGTGGTTCTGTGCGGTGTATATATACAGGGGAGTGGTACTGTGCGGTGTATATATACAGGAGGAGTGGTACTGTGCAGTGTATATATACAAGGGAGAGGTACTGTACAGTGTATATATAGAGGGGAGTGGTACTGTGCGGTGTATATATACAGGGGAGTGGTACTGTGCAGTGTATATATACAGGGGAGAGGTACTGTACAGTGTATATATAGAGGGGAGAGGTATTGTGCAGTGTATATATACAGGGGAGAGGTACTGTGCAGTGTATATATACAGGGGAGAGGTACTGTGCAGTGTATATATATAGGGGAGAGGTACTGTGCGGTGTATATATACAGGGGAGAGGTACTGTGCGGTGTATATATACAGGGGAGTGGTACTGTGCAGTGTATATATAGAGGGGAGTGGTACTGTGCGGTGTATATATACAGGGGAGAGGTACTGTGCGGTGTATATATACAGGGGAGTGGTACTGTGCAGTGTATATACTTCAACAGCCGCCCAGTCCAGGCCCCCAGCACCTGTCCTGTATATATATTATATACACTGTATCTATACAGGCTGTGCTAGGGGCCTGGGCGGCTGCTGTAGTATATACACTATGTTCCAAATTATTATGCAAATTACGTTTTTCTTGGATTTTCCTAAATGGTCGTTGCAAATGACAGTCAGTCTAATAAAAGTCATCATCCGTTAGAGTATACATCGAATTTTATTGAAGGAACCTCCCAATGATAACAGTATAGTCTCCAAAATGAATAAAAACTCAAAATGCACTGTTCCAAATTATTAGGCACAGTAGAATTTCTAAACATTTGATATGTTTTAAAGAACTGAAAATGCTCATTTGTGGAATTTGCAGCATTAGGAGGTCACATCCTAACAGGCCAAGTTACATGTTAACATAGGAACCCTTCTTTGATATCACCTTCACAATTCTTGCATCCATTGAACTTGTGAGTTTTTGGAGATTTTCTGCTTGTATTTCTATGCATGAAGTCAGAATAGCCTCCCAGAGCTGCTGTTTTGATGCAAACTGCCTCCCACCCTCATAGATCTTTTGCTTGATGATACTCCAAAGGTTCTCTATAGGGTTGAGGACAGGGGAAGATGGTGGCCACAGCATGAGTTTATCTCCTTTTATGCCCATAGCAGCCAATGTCTCAGAAGTAGTGTTGAGCATTCCGATACCGCAAGTATCGGGTATCGGCCGATACTTGCGGGTATCGGAATTCCGATACCGAGATCCGATACTTTTGTGGTATCAGGAATCGGTATCGGGATTAATATCAATGTGTAAAAGAAAGAATTAAAATAAAAAATAGGGATATACTCACCTCTCCGACGCAGCCTGGACTTTACCGCCGTAACCGGGAGCCGTTGTACCTAAGAATGCGCGCTTGAAGGGCCTTAGATGACGTCACGGTGCTCTGATTGGTCCGTAGCGGTCGCGTGACCGCTACGCGACCAATCAGAAGCTGCGGACGTCTTCTAAGGTATTTCAAGCGCTTGAAAGACCTTAGGTGATGTCACTGCTTTGTGATTGGTCACGTAGCAGTCACGCGACCGCTACGGACCAATCAGAGCGCCGTGACGTCATCTAAGGCCCTTCAAGCGCGCATTTTTAGGTACAACGGCTCCCGGTTACGGCGGTAAAGTCCAGGCTGCATCGGAGAGGTGAGTATATCCCTATTTTTTATTTTAATTCTTTCTTTTACACATTGATATGGATCCCAGGGCGTGAAGGAGAGTTTCCTCTCCTTCAGACCCTGGGAACCATACAGGATACCGTCCGATACTTGGTGTCCCATTGACTTGTATTGGTATCGGGTATCGGTATCGGATTAGATCCGATACTTTGCCGGTATTGGCCGATACTTTCCGATACCGATACTTTCAAGTATCGGACGGTATAGCTCAACACTACTCAGAAGTATTCTTTGCAGCATGAGATGCTGCATTGTCATGCATGAAGATGATTTTGCTCCTGAAGGCATGTTTCTGCTTTTTATACCGTGGAAGAAAGTTGTCAGTCAGAAACTCTATATACTTGCAGAGGTCATTTTCAGACCTTCAGGAACCTTAAAGGGCCATACCAGCTGTTTCCCCATGATTCCGGCCGAAAACATGACTCCTCCACCTCCTTGCTGACATCGCAGCCTTGTTGGGATATGGTGGCCATCTACCAACCATCCTCTACTCCATCCATCTGGACTATCCGGAGTTGTTCGACACTCATCAGTAAACAAGACTGTTTGAAAATTAGTCTTCATGTATGTCTGGGCCCACTGCAACTGTTTCTGCTTGTGAACACTGTTTAAGGGTGGCCGAATAGTAGGTTTATGCACCTCAGCAAGCCTTTGAAGGATCCTACACCTTGAAGTTTGAGGGACCAGCAGCTTCAAATAACTGTTTGCTGCTTTGTAAAGGTATTTTGGCAGCTGTTCTCCTAATGCAATGAATTTGTCTGGCAGAAACCTTCCTCATTATGCCTTTATCTGCATGAACTTTGTCTGTGCTGTTTCAGTCACAAATCTCTTCACAGTATGATGATCACTCTTAAGTTTTCATGAAATATCTAATGTTTTTATACCTTGTCCAAGGCATTGCACTATTTAATGCTTTTCAGCAGCAGAGAGATCCTTTTTATTTCCCATATTACTTGAAACCTGTGGCCTGCTTAATAATGTGGAGCATCACTTTTAAGTAGTTTTTCTTTAATTGGAATCACCTGGAAAACTAATTATCACATGTGTTTACAATTGATTTCAGTGATCCATTGAGCCCTGAGACACAATAGCATCCAAGAGTTTATTTGAAAAACAAAACAATTAATTCTTTATGACACTTAAATCCAATTTGCATAATAATTTGGAACACAGTGTATATATATATATATATGTCAGCTGCAGCAGCCCAGCCCATGGCCGCCCCAGGTCACCCAGACTGTCAGAATATACAGCGATAGCATGGCACTCACTCAGGTGCCGGTAGAAGCTCCTCCAGAATCTGCCTGTGCCTGATAAGTTCAGCACTGCACGCAGCCAGGGGCGGGAGAGCAGAGCAGGAGAATGTGCTATCTCCACCCACAATGTCACGCTGGCTGTGTCCTTAACACCTATGTGCCTGACCCTGCACTGACTGAGAAGATGCTTGGGCCAGAGCAAATTGAAAGGGTTAGCGGCCAGATGGATCTATGACTGCGTGAGTGGGCCCCCCGTCTCGTCAGGGCCCCGGCACTTGCCCGGGTGCGCCGGGTGCTGATGCCGGCCCTGTATGGAGCATCTATGGGGCCATAAAGAACTGCATGGAGTATTATATGGAGCATCTATGGGGCCATAACTGCATGGAGCATTATATGGAGCATCTATGGGGCCATAACTGCATGGAGCATTATATGGGGCATCTATGGGGCCATAACTGCATGGAGCATTATGTGGAGCATCTATGGGGCCATAACTGCATGGAGCATTATATGGAGCATCTATGGGGCCATAACTGCATGGAGCATTATATGGGGCATCTATGGGGCCATAACTGCATGGAGCATTATATGGAGCATCTATGGGGCCATAACTGCATGGAGCATTATATGGAGCATCTATGGGGCCATAACTGCATGGAGCATTATATGGGGCATCTATAGGGCCATAAAGATCTGCATGGAGCATTATATGGGGCTCCTGATTCAATATGGATATTCAAAAACACTTAACCTCCTGATGTCTCAATTAATTTTACTTTTATTGATTTTTTTTTTTTAATTTTCCAATAGCTGCTGCATTTTCCACCCTAGGCTTATACTCGAGTCAATAAGTTTTCCCAGTTTTTTGTTGCAAAATTAGGGGGGTCGGCTTATACTCGAGTATATACGGTACCAAAGTTATATCCTTAGGATTTTTTAATTAGTGGTCCAATGTAATACAACAATGAAACATTGTTTTTCAACTTAACTTATATGTTGTAATTTCAAACAAGAAACAGAATAAACAGTATGTGCAGCAATAAAGTCAACCCTAATTAATACTTGATTGCACACACTTTGACATTGATGACAGCCTCCAAATGTTTCTTGTAGCCATCAATAAGCTTCTTACACTTCTCAGCTGGTGTTTTCTCCCACTCTTCCTTTAATGTGTGTTCAAGCTTTTTGAGCATTTGCAGGGTTCTTTTTCTCAATGGCAGATTTCAGCTCACTGTTAGGTGTTGAGTTCCCACCACTGTACAGGGGGAATCTTGAACCATGTCCACTGCGGTCTCCCATTCTCCTCCAGCTGCAGTGGAACCTGCTCAGCAGAGACGTCAATCCCAGCGCCTGGCTCAAGCTTTTACTGTGCCCTTGGGTACTGCTGCCTTTCCAGGCTCTGCCTTTGTAGCCAGCACTGTTCAGCAGTGAGCAGGTGTTTCAGGGACTAAGTCCTGCTTTTCCCACACCGAGCATGCCCATGGGACGACCTCCAATTGGAGGTCGGGGGTCACATGCTCAGGTCCTTTTGCGGCTCCTATTGGACCATCAGGAAGGTCCCGGAGCGCTACTGCTATAAAAGGTTTGCATGGCCGCTCGGCCATGCGCTAGTGTAAACTTATTAACTTGTGTGTGGATGAATGCCTGTTGATGGATGAAAGCTCCGAATCATTCCCATCCCTAGTGTTGCCTGCTCGCGAATGATATAGCTACCTAGCGCCTGACAGTGCTATCCTGCACATTTGGACAACTTGCTAATCCAGTTAGCAGCGACCACCAGAGCGGCACCGTGCGCAGATAGTGCGCTTTCCTAGCCCTACTTAGGGTGGTTAGTGGCATCCACCAGAGTGGTGCTGCACGCCCTCCTGTGCGGAAAATGTTTATTTTATTTTCCCTGGCACCGCAGTAGCGGTGTCGAGCGCAAGAGATCTAGAGGGACTCTTACCCAGAGTCTTGGGGCAGAGTTCCGTGTAGCCTTGCT
This sequence comes from Ranitomeya variabilis, assembly GCF_051348905.1. Lineage (NCBI taxonomy): Eukaryota > Metazoa > Chordata > Amphibia > Anura > Dendrobatidae > Ranitomeya > Ranitomeya variabilis. The sequence continues at coordinate 82,875,347 of NC_135238.1, forward strand.
TGCACTCTCTGTGCGGTATCGTGGTCCTGTGATGCAACAGGGTTCGCTTCCTTCATACCGTGTAAAGCTAACCCGTGTGTGTACTCACATTATACCGCCATACAGTCCGTCACTACCAAGCAACAGGTGTCTTAGTTGCACGGTGGACCCCGGACTGCGAATGTACCTTATATCATCTCCAATTATTATCTGGTGCGTTCCGCCAGTCCGAACACTCACGTGAAAGATTATCAATGGGATTGAGGTCAGGACTAATTACTCGCCATTTTAAAACAGTCCATTTTTTCTTTTTCAACCATTCCTGTGTATTTTTGGATGTGTGCTTTAGGTCATTATCTTGCTGGAGGACCCATGATCTTCATCTCAAACCAAGTTTTCTTATACTGAGCAAGACATTACCTCTAGGGTTGAGCGACTTTTACTTTTTTGGGGTTGAGTCGGGTTTTGCGAAACCCGACTATCTCAAAAGTCGAGTCAAGTGCAATCGGCCGATTATCGCGAAAAGTCGGGGATCGACCGAAACATGAAACCCAATGCAAGTCAATGGGGAAGCATAGTCAGCAGTGAGTGGGGGCCAGGAAAACACCTACAGTGCCCATTTTAATGGCAAAAACATCCATTCTTGTTTCTGAAGCTTGTCAATCTTAATTAACTTTATAATAATAGTTGTGCATTGGAAATTGGGGGTCATGTGGCTAAAGTTGTGGGGGTAGGGCTGGTTCAAGTTGTTAGTGGGCCCAGGAAACGTGGACTACGTCACGGCGGTGGAGCAGTGAGAGGTAAGTATTTCAACTTTGCAAGTGCTGTGATCCTGAGCAAGCAGGGGGGGCCCACTCGTTGGCATTGGCACTGGCACAGGGCCCCTCAAAGTATGGCAGTGTGTTTGCATGGCAGGGGCGCCTCCCACCGGCAGCGACACTTCTGCCTACTCTGAGGGGCCCTGTGCCTGTCACATCGCCAATGAGTATGCCCCCCCAACTGATGAAGGAACCTGTACTTTCATCTACACCTTCCTCTTTGTCCCTGTGTAAGGTGGTATAGTATGTGGGAAGGGGAACCTGACTTTCAGCATGGTCAGATTGTGGCTGTGTAGCGTGCAAGGGGAATGTAGTGGTCTGGGTCAATGTACCACAAGACTCATCTAGCACTGGCTGGGCAATGGGCAGGATGAGGAGGAAACACAGATATAGGACCAAATAATAAAGTGGGCTAAATGCAGTTCAAAATTGGTAACTGGACTAACCAGGCGGCATTGGTTTGTTCAGTGGAGTAGAAAACCCAGAAGCGGCAGACACCGTTTTAAGGGCCCAACCACAGTAGTAGGCCCAATGCAGTTTAATATTACAAATAAAGGCCGAAAGCCTGAAGATTGAAGCTCGGGAAAACAAAACAAGAGAAAACCCAGGAGCGGCAGACACCATTTTAAGGGCCCAACCACACTAGTAGGCCCAATGCAGTTTAATATTACAAATCTAGCCCGAAAGCTCTGGAAAATAACACAGGACAACACCAAGGTGCGGCAGACACCATTACTAGGCCCAACCAAAATAGTAGGCCAACTGCAGTGTTATATAAACAACAACTTAATGAGAGCCTGAAGATTGAACCTCAGCTCTGTTCAGTGGAGAACAGAAAGCAGCGGCAGACACCGTTAGCAGGCCCCAACCACACTAGTAGGCCAACTGCAGTGTTATATTAACAACAACTACTTAATGAGAGCCTGAAGATTGAAGCTCAGGCAAGTAAACCTGGAGAACACCTTGGAGCGGCACACACCGTTAGTAGGCCCCAAACAAAATAGTAGGCCAAGTGCACTGTTATCTTAACAACAACTACTTAATGAGAGCCTGAAGATTGAAGCTCAGCTTTGTACAGCGAAGGACAACACAAGGGAGCGGCAGACACCGTTAGTAGGCCCCAAACAAAATAGTAGGCCAACTGCACTGTTATCTTAACAACAACTACTTAATGAGAGCCTGAAGATTGAAGCTCAGCTTTGTACAGTGAAGGACAACTGTCATGGTTCCCAATGGCAAGGGAACGTAAGAAACATATAAGTAACGAACGAGCTCTCGGGTGATGGAAACTCGAGTTGACCGTGAGCTAAATCTACCACACAACTAACAGTAGCCAGGGAGCATACCTACGGCTTCCTATATGCCACGCGCCAGCCGGAGGACTAACTACGCCTGGTAGAGGAAGAAACAGACCTGGCTTACCTCTAGGGAAATACCCCAAAAGATGATAGCAGCCCCCCACATGTAATAACGGTGAATTAAGAGGAAAAGACATACACAGTATGAAAGTAGATTTAGCAAAGAGAGGTCCACTTACTAGATAGCAGAAGGATACAAAAGAGGACTTCACGGTCAACTGAAAACCCTTTCAAAAACCATCCTGAAATTACTTTAAGACTCCTGTGTCAACTCATGACACAGGAGTGGCAATTTCAGCCCGCAAGAGCTTCCAGCTACAGAGAATTACAAAAACTGCAAACTGGACAAAAGGTACAAAACAAAAGGACAAAGTCCACTTAGCTGATCAGCAGACTAGTAGCAGGAACATGCAACCGAAGGCTCTGGTTACAATGATGACAGGCAAGGAAATGACTGGAGAGCAAGGCTAAATAGGAAACTCCCAAACACTGATGGAAGCAGGTGAACAGAAGCAGCAAAGTGCAAACAAGTCACCAGTACCACCAGCAACCACCAGGGGAGCCCAAAAAGCGGATACACAACAGTACCCTCCCCTTAAGGAGGGGGCACCGAACCCTCACAAGAACCGCCAGGGCGATCTGGATGAGCCCTATGAAAGGCACGAACCAAATCCGAGGCATGAACATCAGAGGCAGTTACCCAAGAATTATCTTCCTGACCATAGCCTTTCCATTTAACCAGATATTGAAGTCTCCGTCTGGAAATACGGGAGTCCAAGATCTTCTCCACGACGTACTCCAATTCACCCTCCACCAGCACAGGAGCAGGAGGTTCAGTAGAAGGAACCACCGGTACCTCATATCTCCGCAACAACGACCGATGGAACACATTATGGATAGCGAAAGATGCCGGGAGGTCCAAACGAAAGGAAACAGGGTTAAGAATCTCCAAAATCCTATAAGGACCGATGAACCGAGGCTTAAATTTGGGAGAAGAAACCCTCATAGGGACAAAACGGGAAGACAACCACACCAAGTCCCCAAGGCGAAGGTGGGGACCAACACGACGACGATGGTTAGCAAACTGCTGAGTCCTCTCCTGGGACAATTCCAAATTATCCACCACTTGTCCCCAAATCCGATGCAACCGATCCACCACCGCATCCACTCCAGGACAATCCGAAGATTCAACCTGACCAGATGAAAAACGCGGATGAAACCCTGAATTGCAAAAGAAAGGAGAAACCAAAGTGGCAGAACTAGCCCGATTATTAAGAGCAAACTCCGCCAACGGCAGAAAGGCAACCCAATCATCCTGATCCGCAGACACAAAACACCTCAAATAAGTCTCCAAAGTTTGATTAGTTCGCTCCGTCTGGCCATTGGTCTGAGGATGGAATGCAGACGAAAAGGACAAATCAATGCCCAACCTGGCACAGACTGCCCGCCAAAATCTAGACACGAACTGGGTACCCCTGTCAGAAATGATGTTTTCCGGAATACCATGCAAGCGAACCACATTTTGAAAAAACAGAGGGACCAACTCAGATGAGGAAGGCAACTTAGGCAATGGCACCAAATGAACCATTTTAGAAAAACGGTCACACACCACCCAGATGACAGACATCTTCTGAGAAACAGGGAGATCCGAGATAAAGTCCATAGAGATGTGCGTCCAAGGCCTCTTCGGAATAGGCAAGGGCAACAACAACCCACTAGCCCTAGAACAACAAGGCTTGGCCCGAGCACACACATCGCAAGACTGCACAAAAACACGTACATCTCGAGACAGGGAAGGCCACCAGAAGGATCTAGCCACCAAATCTCTGGTGCCAAAAATTCCCGGATGACCTGCCAGAGTAGAAGAATGAACTTCCGAGATGACTCTAGTGGTCCACTCGTCAGGAACAAACAGTCTACCAGACGGACAACGATCAGGTCTATCCGCCTGAAATTCTTGCAAAGCACGTTGCAAATCTGGAGAGACAGCAGACAAAACCACTCCATCCTTAAGGACACCAGCAGGTTCAGAATTCCCAGGAGAGTCAGGCTCAAAACTCCTAGAAAGAGCATCTGCTTTCACATTCCTAGAACCCGGTAAGTACGAGACCACAAAATTAAACCGGGAAAAGAACAACGACCAACGTGCCTGTCTAGGATTCAGGCGCCTGGCAGACTCCAAATAAATTAAATTCTTGTGATCAGTCAAAACTACCACCTGATGTCTGGCACCCTCAAGCCAATGACGCCACTCCTCAAATGCCCACTTCATGGCCAAAAGCTCCCGATTACCAACATCATAGTTTCGCTCGGCGGCCGAAAATTTTCGCGAAAAGAACGCACAAGGTCTCATCACTGAGCAGTCGGAACTTTTCTGCGACAAAACCGCCCCCGCTCCGATCTCGGAAGCATCGACCTCAACCTGAAAGGGAAGAGAAACATCAGGCTGGCGCAACACAGGGGCAGACAAAAAGCGACGCTTAAGCTCCCGAAAGGCCTCCACGGCAGCAGGGGACCAATTGGCAACATCAGCACCCTTTTTAGTCAAATCCGTCAGAGGTTTAGCAACGCCAGAAAAACCAGCTATAAATCGACGATAAAAATTAGCAAAGCCCAAGAATTTCTGGAGACTCTTCAGAGAAGTAGGCTGCGTCCAGTCGTAAATAGCCCGAACCTTGACAGGGTCCATCTCAATAGAGGAAGGGGAAAAAATATACCCCAAAAATAAAATTTTTTGAACCCCAAAAACACACTTTGAACCCTTTACACACAAAGAATTCTCCCGCAAAACCTGAAAAACCCTCCTGACCTGCTGAACATGAGACTCCCAGTCATCAGAAAAAAATCAAAATATCATCCAAGTACACAATCATAAATTTATCCAAATATTCACGGAAAATATCATGCATTAAGGACTGAAAGACAGAAGGTGCATTAGAAATGCCGAAAGGCATTACCAAATACTCAAAATGGCCCTCAGGCGTATTAAATGCGGTCTTCCACTCATCCCCCTGCTTAATTCGCACCAAATTATACGCCCCACGAAGATCAATCTTAGAGAACCACTTAGCCCCCCTTATGCGAGCAAACAAATCAGTCAGCAAAGGCAACGGATACTGATATTTGACTGTAATTTTATTTAGGAGACGATAATCAATACAAGGCCTCAGAGAGCCATCCTTTTTAGAGACAAAGAAAAAACCGGCTCCTAAAGGTGATGAAGAAGGACGAATATGTCCCTTTTCCAGGGACTCCTTAATATACTCGCGCATAGCAGCATGTTCAGGTACAGATAGGTTAAACAAACGACCCTTTGGAAATTTACTGCCAGGAATCAGATCTATGGCGCAATCACAATCCCTGTGAGGAGGGAGTGAACCAATCTTAGGCTCTTCAAAAATATCACGATAATCAGACAAAAATGCCGGAATCTCAGATGGAATAAATGACGAAATGGACACCATAGGAGTGTCCCCATGAGCCCCCCGACATCCCCAGCTTAACACAGACATAGCCTTCCAGTCAAGGACTGGGTTATGAGACTGTAACCATGGTAATCCAAGCACCAAAACATCATGTAAATTGTACAACACAAGGAAGCGAATCACCTCCTGATGATCTGGAGTCATACGCATAGTCACTTGCGTCCAGAACTGTGGTTTATTACAAGCCAAAGGTGTAGAATCAATACCCTTCAGAGGTATAGGGACTTCCAGAGGCTCTAAATCAAACCCACAGTGCCTGGCAAAGGACCAGTCCATAAGACTCAGAGCGGCGCCAGAGTCCACATAGGCATCCACGGTAATTACTGATAATGAACAAATCAAGGTTACAGACAAAATAAATTTGGACTGTAAAGTGCCAATTGAAATGGACTTGTCAACCTTCCTAGTACGCTTAGAGCATGCCGATATAACATGAGCAGATTCACCACAATAGAAGCATAAGCCATTTCTACGCCTATAATTCGGCCGCTCGCTTCTGGACATAACTCTGTCACATTGCATTTTCTCTGGCGTCTCTTCAGAAGATACCGCCAAATGGTGCACGGGTTTGCGCTCCCGCAAACGCCGATCAATCTGAATTGCCATTGTCATGGACTCATTCAGACCTGTAGGCGCAGGGAACCCGACCATAACATCTTTAACGGCATCAGAAAGGCCCTCTCTGAAATTTGCAGCTAAGGCGCACTCATTCCACTGAGTAAGCACAGACCACCTACGAAATTTTTGGCAGTATATCTCCGCTTCATCTTGCCCTTGAGATAGGGCTATCAAAGCTTTTTCAGCTTGAATCTCCAAATTAGGTTCCTCATAAATAGTGTTGAGCGATACCGTCCGATACTTGAAAGTATCGGTATCGGAAAGTATCGGCCGATACCGGCAAAATATCGGATCCAATCCGATACCGATACCCGATACCAATACAAGTCAATGGGACTCAGGTATCGGACGGTATCCCTGATGGTTCCCAGGGTCTGAAGGAGAGGAAACTCTCCTTCAGGCCCTGGGAACCATATTAATGTGTAAAAGAAAGAATTAAAATAAAAAATATCGCTATACTCACCTGTCCGACGCAGCCGGGACCTCAGCGAGGGAACCGGCAGCGTTGTTTGTTTAAAATTCGCGCTTTTACTTGGTTACGTGAGGTCCCGGCTTGTGATTGGTCAGGGCGGCCATGTTGCCGGGACGCGGACCAATCACAGCAAGCCGTGACGAAATTACGTCACGGCTTGCTGTGATTGGTCCGAGTCCCGGCAACATGGCCGCCAATAACCAATCACAAGCCGTGACGTCACGGGAGGCTGGACATGCGCGTATTTTGAAAAGCGCGCGTGTCCAGCCTCCAGTGACGTCCCGGCTTATGATTGGTCACGGCGCCATGTTGCCGGGACGCGGACCAATCACAGCAAGCCGTGACGAAATTACGTCACGGCTTGCTGTGATTGGTCCACGTCCCGGCAACATGGCCGCCATTAACCAATCACAAGCCGTGACGTCACGGGAGGCTGGACACGCGCGCTTTTCAAAATACGCGCATGTCCAGCCTCCCGTGACGTCCCGGCTTGTGATTGGTTAATGGCGGCCATGTTGCCGGGACGTCACTGGAGGCTGGACACGCGCGCTTTTCAAAATACGCGCATGTCCAGCCTCCCGTGACGTCACGGCTTGTGATTGGTTAATGGCGGCCATGTTGCCGGGACGCGGACCAATCACAGCAAGCCGTGATGTAATTTCGTCACGGCTTGCTGTGATTGGTCCGCGTCCCGGCAACATGGCCGCCCTGACCAATCACAAGCCGGGACTTCACATAACCAAGTAAAAGTGCGAAATTTAAACAAACAACGCTGCCGGTTCCCTCGCTGAGGTCCCGGCTGCGTCGGACAGGTGAGTATAGCGATATTTTTTATTTTAATTCTCTTTTTTACACATTATTACATTAATGTTGTTGTGATACCCGATATCACAAAAATATCGGATCTCGGTATCGGAAATTCCGATACAGCAAGTATCGGCCGATACCCGATACTTGCAGTATCGGAATGCTCAACACTACTCATAAAGCAACCCTAAAGCCAGGAAAAACGCATCAACATTGAGCAACACAGGATCCCCTGGTGCCAATGAAAATGCCCAATTTTGAGGGTCACCTCGCAGCAAAGAGATTACAATCTTAAATTGCTGGACAGGATCTCCTGAGGAGTGAGGTCTGAGAGAAAGGAATAATTTACAATTATATTTGAAATTCAAAAACCGAGATCTATCTCCGGAAAACACCTCTGGTGTAGGGATTTTAGGTTCAGAAATAGGAGCATGTATAACAAAATCTTGTAAATTTTGAACCTTCGTAGCAAGATTATTTAAACCTGCAGCCAAACTCTGAGGATCCATCTTTAAACAGGTGAGCTCAGAGCCATTCAAGGATTATAAGGAGAGAAAGGCAAAGGCTGTAATTAAAGCTGAAATACAACTGATCCAACTATGGAGCAAGCAGAGAGGAAAAAGGGAAAAAAGAAAATGTACAGACTTCTTTTTTCTCTCCTTTCTTCTGCCAATAAGTTTAACACAGGCCGGTCATACTGTCATGGTTCCCAATGGCAAGGGAACGTAAGAAACATATAAGTAACGAACGAGCTCTCGGGTGATGGAAACTCGAGTTGACCGTGACCTAAATCTACCACACAACTAACAGTAGCCAGGGAGCATACCTACGGCTTCCTATATGCCACGCGCCAGCCGGAGGACTAACTACGCCTGGTAGAGGAAGAAACAGACCTGGCTTACCTCTAGGGAAATACCCCAAAAGATGATAGCAGCCCCCCACATGTAATAACGATGAATTAAGAGGAAAAGACATACACAGTATGAAAGTAGATTTAGCAAAGAGAGGTCCACTTACTAGATAGCAGAAGGATACAAAAGAGGACTTCACGGTCAACTGAAAACCCTTTCAAAAACCATCCTGAAATTACTTTAAGACTCCTGTGTCAACTCATGACACAGGAGTGGCAATTTCAGCCCGCAAGAGCTTCCAGCTACAGAGAATTACAAAAACTGCAAACTGGACAAAAGGTACAAAACAAAAGGACAAAGTCCACTTAGCTGATCAGCAGACTAGTAGCAGGAACATGCAACCGAAGGCTCTGGTTACAATGATGACCGGCAAGGAAATGACTGGAGAGCAAGGCTAAATAGGAAACTCCCAAACACTGATGGAAGCAGGTGAACAGAAGCAGCAAAGTGCAAACAAGTCACCAGTACCACCAGCAACCATCAGGGGAGCCCAAAAAGCGGATACACAACAGACAACACAAGGGAGCGGCAGACAACGTTAGTAGGCCCCAACCACACATATTAACAACAAATACTTAATGAGAGCCTGAAGATTGAAGCTCAGCTTTGTACAGTGAAGGACAACACAAGGGAGCGGCAGACACCGTTAGTAGGCCCCAACCAAAATAGTAGGCCAACTGCACTGTTATCTTAACAACAACTACTTAATGAGAGCCTGAAGATTGAAGCTCAGCTCTGTACAGTGGAGGACAACAACAGGGAGCGGCAGACACCATTAGTAGGCCCCAACCACACATATTAACAACAACTACTTAATGAGAGCCTGAAGATTGAAGCTCAGCTTTGTACAGTGAAGGACAACACAAGGGAGCGGCAGACACCGTTAGTAGGCCCCAACCAAAATAGTAGGCCAACTGCACTGTTATCTTAACAACAACTACTTAATGAGAGCCTGAAGTTTGAAGCTCAGCTTTGTACAGTGAAGGACAACACAAGGGAGCGGCAGACACCATTAGTAGGCCCCAACCACACATATTAACAAAAACTACTTAATGAGAGCCTGAAGATTGAAGCTCAGCTTTGTACAGTGAAAGACAACACAAGGGAGCGGCAGACACCGTTAGTAGGCCCCAAACAAAATAGTAGGCCAACTGCACTGTTATCTTAACAACAACTACTTAATGAGAGCCTGAAGTTTGAAGCTCAGCTTTGTACAGTGAAGGACAACACAAGGGAGCGGCAGACACCATTAGTAGGCCCCAACCACACATATTAACAACAACTACTTAATGAGAGCCTGAAGATTGAAGCTCAGCTCAGGGCCCAACCACACTAGTAGGCCCAATGCAGTTTAATATTACAAATCTAGCCCGAAAGCTCTGGAAAATAACACAGGACAACACCAAGGTGCGGCAGACACCATTACTAGGCCCAACCAAAATAGTAGGCCAACTGCAGTGTTATATAAACAACAACTTAATGAGAGCCTGAAGATTGAACCTCAGCTCTGTTCAGTGGAGAACAGAAAGCAGCGGCAGACACCGTTAGCAGGCCCCAACCACACTAGTAGGCCAACTGCAGTGTTATATTAACAACAACTACTTAATGAGAGCCTGAAGATTGAAGCTCAGGCAAGTAAACCTGGAGAACACCTTGGAGCGGCACACACCGTTAGTAGGCCCCAAACAAAATAGTAGGCCAAGTGCACTGTTATCTTAACAACAACTACTTAATGAGAGCCTGAAGATTGAAGCCCAGATTTGTACAGCGAAGGACAACACAAGGGAGCGGCAGACACCGTTAGTAGGCCCCAAACAAAATAGTAGGCCAACTGCACTGTTATCTTAACAACAACTACTTAATGAGAGCCTGAAGATTGAAGCTCAGCTTTGTACAGTGAAGGACAACTGTCATGGTTCCCAATGGCAAGGGAACGTAAGAAACATATAAGTAACGAACGAGCTCTCGGGTGATGGAAACTCGAGTTGACCGTGAGCTAAATCTACCACACAACTAACAGTAGCCAGGGAGCATACCTACGGCTTCCTATATGCCACGCGCCAGCCGGAGGACTAACTACACCTGGTAGAGGAAGAAACAGACCTGGCTTACCTCTAGGGAAATACCCCAAAAGATGATAGCAGCCCCCCACATGTAATAACGGTGAATTAAGAGGAAAAGACATACACAGTATGAAAGTAGATTTAGCAAAGAGAGGTCCACTTACTAGATAGCAGAAGGATACAAAAGAGGACTTCACGGTCAACTGAAAACCCTTTCAAAAACCATCCTGAAATTACTTTAAGACTCCTGTGTCAACTCATGACACAGGAGTGGCAATTTCAGCCCGCAAGAGCTTCCAGCTACAGAGAATTACAAAAACTGCAAACTGGACAAAAGGTACAAAACAAAAGGACAAAGTCCACTTAGCTGATCAGCAGACTAGTAGCAGGAACATGCAACCGAAGGCTCTGGTTACAATGATGACAGGCAAGGAAATGACTGGAGAGCAAGGCTAAATAGGAAACTCCCAAACACTGATGGAAGCAGGTGAACAGAAGCAGCAAAGTGCAAACAAGTCACCAGTACCACCAGCAGCCACCAGGGGAGCCCAAAAAGCGGATACACAACAGTACCCTCCCCTTAAGGAGGGGGCACCGAACCCTCACAAGAACCGCCAGGGCGATCTGGATGAGCCCTATGAAAGGCACAAACCAAATCCGAGGCATGAACATCAGAGGCAGTTACCCAAGAATTATCTTCCTGACCATAGCCTTTCCATTTAACCAGATATTGAAGTCTCCGTCTGGAAATACGGGAGTCCAATATCTTCTCTACGACGTACTCCAATTCACCCTCCACCAGCACAGGAGCAGGAGGTTCAGTAGAAGGAACCACCGGTACCTCATATCTCCGCAACAACGACCGATGGAACACATTATGGATAGCGAAAGATGCCGGGAGGTCCAAACGAAAGGAAACAGGGTTAAGAATCTCCAAAATCCTATAAGGACCGATGAACCGAGGCTTAAATTTGGGAGAAGAAACCCTCATAGGGACAAAACGGGAAGACAACCACACCAAGTCCCCAAGGCGAAGGTGGGGACCAACACGACGACGACGGTTAGCAAACTGCTGAGTCCTCTCCTGGGACAATTCCAAATTATCCACCACTTGTCCCCAAATCCGATGCAACCGATCCACCACCGCATCCACTCCAGGACAATCCGAAGATTCAACCTGACCAGATGAAAAACGCGGATGAAACCCTGAATTGCAAAAGAAAGGAGAAACCAAAGTGGCAGAACTAGCCCGATTATTAAGAGCAAACTCCGCCAACGGCAGAAAGGCAACCCAATCATCCTGATCCGCAGACACAAAACACCTCAAATAAGTCTCCAAAGTTTGATTAGTTCGCTCCGTCTGGCCATTGGTCTGAGGATGGAATGCAGACGAAAAGGACAAATCAATGCCCAACCTGGCACAGACTGCCCGCCAAAATCTAGACACGAACTGGGTACCCCTGTCAGAAACGATGTTTTCCGGAATACCATGCAAGCGAACCACATTTTGAAAAAACAGAGGGACCAACTCAGATGAGGAAGGCAACTTAGGCAATGGCACCAAATGAACCATTTTAGAAAAACGGTCACACACCACCCAGATGACAGACATCTTCTGAGAAACAGGGAGATCCGAGATAAAGTCCATAGAGATGTGCGTCCAAGGCCTCTTCGGAATAGGCAAGGGCAACAACAACCCACTAGCCCTAGAACAACAAGGCTTGGCCCGAGCACACACATCGCAAGACTGCACAAAAACACGTACATCTCGAGACAGGGAAGGCCACCAGAAGGATCTAGCCACCAAATCTCTGGTGCCAAAAATTCCCGGATGACCTGCCAGAGTAGAAGAATGAACTTCCGAGATGACTCTAGTGGTCCACTCGTCAGGAACAAACAGTCTACCAGACGGACAACGATCAGGTCTATCCGCCTGAAATTCTTGCAAAGCACGTTGCAAATCTGGAGAGACAGCAGACAAAACCACTCCATCCTTAAGGACACCAGCAGGTTCAGAATTCCCAGGAGAGTCAGGCTCAAAACTCCTAGAAAGAGCATCTGCTTTCACATTCCTAGAACCCGGTAAGTACGAGACCACAAAATTAAACCGGGAAAAGAACAACGACCAACGTGCCTGTCTAGGATTCAGGCGCCTGGCAGACTCCAAATAAATTAAATTCTTGTGATCAGTCAAAACTACCACCTGATGTCTGGCACCCTCAAGCCAATGACGCCACTCCTCAAATGCCCACTTCATGGCCAAAAGCTCCCGATTACCAACATCATAGTTTCGCTCGGCGGCCGAAAATTTTCGCGAAAAGAACGCACAAGGTCTCATCACTGAGCAGTCGGAACTTTTCTGCGACAAAACCGCCCCCGCTCCGATCTCGGAAGCATCGACCTCAACCTGAAAGGGAAGAGAAACATCAGGCTGGTGCAACACAGGGGCAGACAAAAAGCGGCGCTTAAGCTCCCGAAAGGCCTCCATGGCAGCAGGGGACCAATTGGCAACATCAGCACCCTTTTTAGTCAAATCCGTCAGAGGTTTAGCAACGCCAGAAAAACCAGCTATAAATCGACGATAAAAATTAGCAAAGCCCAAGAATTTCTGGAGACTCTTCAGAGAAGTAGGCTGCGTCCAGTCGTAAATAGCCCGAACCTTGACAGGGTCCATCTCAATAGAAGAAGGGGAAAAAATATACCCCAAAAATGAAATTTTTTGAACCCCAAAAACACACTTTGAACCCTTTACACACAAAGAATTCTCCCGCAAAACCTGAAAAACCCTCCTGACCTGCTGAACATGAGACTCCCAGTCATCAGAAAAAAATCAAAATATCATCCAAGTACACAATCATAAATTTATCCAAATATTCACGGAAAATATCATGCATTAAGGACTGAAAGACAGAAGGTGCATTAGAAAGGCCGAAAGGCATTACCAAATACTCAAAATGGCCCTCAGGCGTATTAAATGCGGTCTTCCACTCATCCCCCTGCTTAATTCGCACCAAATTATACGCCCCACGAAGATCAATCTTAGAGAACCACTTAGCCCCCCTTATGCGAGCAAACAAATCAGTCAGCAAAGGCAACGGATACTGATATTTGACTGTAATTTTATTTAGGAGACGATAATCAATACAAGGCCTCAGAGAGCCATCCTTTTTAGAGACAAAGAAAAAACCGGCTCCTAAAGGTGATGAAGAAGGACGAATATGTCCCTTTTCCAGGGACTCCTTAATATACTCGCGCATAGCAGCATGTTCAGGTACAGATAGGTTAAACAAACGACCCTTTGGAAATTTACTGCCAGGAATCAGATCTATGGCGCAATCACAATCCCTGTGAGGAGGGAGTGAACCAATCTTAGGCTCTTCAAAAATATCACGATAATCAGACAAAAATGCCGGAATCTCAGATGGAATAGATGACGAAATGGACACCATAGGAGTGTCCCCATGAGCCCCCCGACATCCCCAGCTTAACACAGACATAGCCTTCCAGTCAAGGACTGGGTTATGAGACTGTAACCATGGTAATCCAAGCACCAAAACATCATGTAAATTGTACAACACAAGGAAGCGAATCACCTCCTGATGATCTGGAGTCATACGCATAGTCACTTGCGTCCAGAACTGTGGTTTATTACAAGCCAAAGGTGTAGAATCAATACCCTTCAGAGGTATAGGGACTTCCAGAGGCTCTAAATCAAACCCACAGCGCCTGGCAAAGGACCAGTCCATAAGACTCAGAGCGGCGCCAGAGTCCACATAGGCATCCACGGTAATTACTGATAATGAACAAATCAAGGTTACAGACAAAATAAATTTGGACTGTAAAGTGCCAATTGAAATGGACTTGTCAACCTTCCTAGTACGCTTAGAGCATGCCGATATAACATGAGCAGAATCACCACAATAGAAGCATAACCCATTTTTACGCCTATAATTCTGCCGCTCGCTTCTGGACATAACTCTGTCACATTGCATTTTCTCTGGCGTCTCTTCAGAAGATACCGCCAAATGGTGCACGGGTTTGCGCTCCCGCAAACGTTGATCAATCTGAATTGCCATTGTCATGGACTCATTCAGACCTGTAGGCGCAGGGAACCCGACCATAACATCTTTAACGGCATCAGAAAGGCCCTCTCTGAAATTTGCCGCTAAGGCGCACTCATTCCACTGAGTAAGCACAGACCACCTACGAAATTTTTGGCAGTATATCTCCGCTTCATCTTGCCCTTGAGATAGGGCTATCAAAGCTTTTTCAGCTTGAATCTCCAAATTAGGTTCCTCACAAAGCAACCCTAAAGCCAGGAAAAACGCATCAACATTGAGCAACACAGGATCCCCTGGTGCCAATGAAAATGCCCAATTTTGAGGGTCACCTCGCAGCAAAGAGATTACAATCTTAAATTGCTGGACAGTTTCTCCTGAGGAGTGAAGTCTGAGAGAAAGGAATAATTTACAATTATATTTGAAATTCAAAAACCGAGATCTATCTCCGGAAAACACCTCTGGTGTAGGGATTTTAGGTTCAGAAATAGGAGCATGTATAACAAAATCTTGTAAATTTTGAACCTTCGTAGCAAGATTATTTAAACCTGCAGCCAAACTCTGAGGATCCATCTTTAAACAGGTGAGCTCAGAGCCATTCAAGGATTATAAGGAGAGAAAGGCAAAGGCTGTAATTAAAGCTGAAATACAACTGATCCAACTATGGAGCAAGCATAGAGGAAAAAGGGAAAAAAAAAATTTACAGACTTCTTTTTTCTCTCCTTTCTTCTGCCAATAAGTTTAACACAGGCCGGTCATACTGTCATGGTTCCCAATGGCAAGGGAACGTAAGAAACATATAAGTAACGAACGAGCTCTCGGGTGATGGAAACTCGAGTTGACCGTGAGCTAAATCTACCACACAACGAACAGTAGCCAGGGAGCATACCTACGGCTTCCTATATGCCACGCGCCAGCCGGAGGACTAACTACGCCTGGTAGAGGAAGAAACAGACCTGGCTTACCTCTAGGGAAATACCCCAAAAGATGATAGCAGCCCCCCACATGTAATAACGATGAATTAAGAGGAAAAGACATACACAGTATGAAAGTAGATTTAGCAAAGAGAGGTCCACTTACTAGATAGCAGAAGGATACAAAAGAGGACTTCACGGTCAACTGAAAACCCTTTCAAAAACCATCCTGAAATTACTTTAAGACTCTTGTGTCAACTCATGACACAGGAGTGGCAATTTCAGCCCGCAAGAGCTTCCAGCTACAGAGAATTACAAAAACTGCAAACTGGACAAAAGGTACAAAACAAAAGGACAAAGTCCACTTAGCTGATCAGCAGACTAGTAGCAGGAACATGCAACCGAAGGCTCTGGTTACAATGATGACCGGCAAGGAAATGACTGGAGAGCAAGGCTAAATAGGAAACTCCCAAACACTGATGGAAGCAGGTGAACAGAAGCAGCAAAGTGCAAACAAGTCACCAGTACCACCAGCAACCACCAGGGGAGCCCAAAAAGCGGATACACAACAGACAACACAAGGGAGCGGCAGACAACGTTAGTAGGCCCCAACCACACATATTAACAACAAATACTTAATGAGAGCCTGAAGATTGAAGCTCAGCTTTGTACAGTGAAGGACAACACAAGGGAGCGGCAGACACCGTTAGTAGGCCCCAACCAAAATAGTAGGCCAACTGCACTGTTATCTTAACAACAACTACTTAATGAGAGCCTGAAGATTGAAGCTCAGCTCTGTACAGTGGAGGACAACAACAGGGAGCAGCAGACACCATTAGTAGGCCCCAACCACACATATTAACAACAACTACTTAATGAGAGCCTGAAGATTGAAGCTCAGCTTTGTACAGTGAAGGACAACACAAGGGAGCGGCAGACACCGTTAGTAGGCCCCAACCAAAATAGTAGGCCAACTGCACTGTTATCTTAACAACAACTACTTAATGAGAGCCTGAAGTTTGAAGCTCAGCTTTGTACAGTGAAGGACAACACAAGGGAGCGGCAGACACCGTTAGTAGGCCCCAACCACACATATTAACAAAAACTACTTAATGAGAGCCTGAAGATTGAAGCTAAGCTTTGTACAGTGAAAGACAACACAAGGGAGCCGCAGACACCGTTAGTAGGCCCCAAACAAAATAGTAGGCCAACTGCACTGTTATTTTAACAACAACTACTTAATGAGAGCCTGAACATTGAAGCTCAGCTTTGTACAGTGGAGAACAACACCAGGGAGTGGCAGACACCGTTAGTAGGCCCCAACCACACATATTAACAGCAACTACTTAATGAGAGCCTGAAGATTGAAGCTCAGCTTTGTACAGTGGAGGACAACACCAGGGAGCGGCAGACAACGTTAGTAGGCCCCAACCACACATATTAACAACAACTACTTAATGAGAGCCTGAAGATTGAAGCTCAGCTTTGTACAGTGGAGGACAACACCAGGGAGCGGCAGACAACGTTAGTAGGCTGTCATGGTTCCCAATGGCAAGGGAACGTAAAAAACAAATAAGTAACGAACGAGCTCTCGGGTGATGGAAACTCGAGTTGACCGTGAGCTAAATCTACCACACAACTAACAGTAGCCAGGGAGCATACCTTAGGCTTCCTATATGCCACGCGCCAGCTGGAGGACTAACTACGCCTGCTAGAGGCTTACCTCTAGGGAAATACCCCAAAAGATGATAGCAGCCCCCCACATGTAATAACGGTGAATTAAGAGGAAAAGACATACACAGTATGAAAGTAGATTTAGCAAAGAGAGGTCCACTTACTAGATAGCAGAAGGATACAAAAGAGGACTTCACGGTCAACTGAAAACCCTTTCAAAAACCATCCTGAAATTACTTTAAGACTCCTGTGTCAACTCATGACACAGGAGTAGCAATTTCAGCCCGCAAGAGCTTCCAGCTACAGAGAATTACAAAAACTGCAAACTGGACAAAAGGTACAAAACAAAAGGACAAAGTCCACTTAGCTGATCAGCAGACTAGTAGCAGGAACATGCAACCGAAGGCTCTGGTTACAATGATGACCGGCAAGGAAATGACTGGAGAGCAAGGCTAAATAGGAAACTCCCAAACACTGATGGAAGCAGGTGAACAGAAGAAGCAAAGTGCAAACAAGTCCCCAGTACCACCAGCAACCACCAGGGGAGCCCAAAAAGCGGATACACAACAGTACCCTCCCCTTAAGGAGGGGGCACCGAACCCTCACAAGAACCGCCAGGGCGATCTGGATGAGCCCTATGAAAGGCACGAACCAAATCCGAGGCATGAACATCAGAGGCAGTTACCCAAGAATTATCTTCCTGACCATAGCCTTTCCATTTAACCAGATATTGAAGTCTCCGTCTGGAAATACGGGAGTCCAAGATCTTCTCCACGACGTACTCCAATTCACCCTCCACCAGCACAGGAGCAGGAGGTTCAGTAGAAGGAACAACCGGTACCTCATATCTCCGCAACAACGACCGATGGAACACATTATGGATCGCGAAAGATGCCGGGAGGTCCAAACGAAAGGAAACAGGGTTAAGAATCTCCAAAATCCTATAAGGACCGATAAACCGAGGCTTAAATTTGGGAGAAGAAACCCTCATAGGGACAAAACGGGAAGACAACCACACCAAGTCCCCAAGGCGAAGGTGGGGACCAACACGACGACGACGGTTAGCAAACTGCTGAGTCCTCTCCTGGGACAATTCCAAATTATCCACCACTTGTCCCCAAATCCGATGCAACCGATCCACCACCGCATCCACTCCAGGACAATCCGAAGACTCAACCTGACCAGATGAAAAACGCGGATGAAACCCTGAATTGCAAAAGAAAGGAGAAACCAAAGTGGCAGAACTAGCCCGATTATTAAGAGCAAACTCCGCCAACGGCAGAAAGGCAACCCAATCATCCTGATCCGCAGACACAAAACACCTCAAATAAGTCTCCAAAGTTTGATTAGTTCGCTCCGTCTGGCCATTGGTCTGAGGATGGAATGCAGACGAAAAGGACAAATCAATGCCCAACCTGGCACAGACTGCCCGCCAAAATCTAGACACGAACTGGGTACCCCTGTCAGAAACGATGTTTTCCGGAATACCATGCAAGCGAACCACATTTTGAAAAAACAGAGGGACCAACTCAGATGAGGAAGGCAACTTAGGCAATGGCACCAAATGAACCATTTTAGAAAAACGGTCACACACCACCCAGATGACAGACATCTTCTGAGAAACAGGGAGATCCGAGATAAAGTCCATAGAGATGTGCGTCCAAGGCCTCTTCGGAATAGGCAAGGGCAACAACAACCCACTAGCCCTAGAACAACAAGGCTTGGCCCGAGCACACACATCGCAAGACTGCACAAAAACACGCACATCTCGAGACAGGGAAGGCCACCAGAAGGATCTAGCCACCAAATCTCTGGTGCCAAAAATTCCCGGATGACCTGCCAGAGTAGAAGAATGAACTTCCGAGATGACTCTAGTGGTCCACTCGTCAGGAACAAACAGTCTACCAGACGGACAATGATCAGGTCTATCTGCCTGAAATTCTTGCAAAGCACGTCGCAAATCTGGAGAGACAGCAGACAAAACCACTCCATCCTTAAGGACACCAGCAGGTTCAGAATTCCCAGGAGAGTCAGGCTCAAAACTCCTAGAAAGAGCATCTGCTTTCACATTCCTAGAACCCGGTAAGTACGAGACCACAAAATTAAACCGGGAAAAGAACAACGACCAACGTGCCTGTCTAGGATTCAGGCGCCTGGCAGACTCCAAATAAATTAAATTCTTGTGATCAGTCAAAACTACCACCTGATGTCTGGCACCCCCAAGCCAATGACGCCACTCCTCAAATGCCCACTTCATGGCCAAAAGCTCCCGATTACCAACATCATAGTTTCGCTCGGCGGCCGAAAATTTTCGCGAAAAGAACGCACAAGGTCTCATCACTGAGCAGTCGGAACTTTTCTGCGACAAAACCGCCCCCGCTCCGATCTCGGAAGCATCGACCTCAACCTGAAAGGGAAGAGAAACATCAGGCTGGCGCAACACAGGGGCAGACAAAAAGTGGCGCTTAAGCTCCCGAAAGGCCTCCACGGCAGCAGGGGACCAATTGGCAACATCAGCACCCTTTTTAGTCAAATCCGTCAGAGGTTTAGCAACGCCAGAAAAACCAGCTATAAATCGACGATAAAAATTAGCAAAGCCCAAGAATTTCTGGAGACTCTTCAGAGAAGTAGGCTGCGTCCAGTCGTAAATAGCCCGAACCTTGACAGGGTCCATCTCAATAGAAGAAGGGGAAAAAATATACCCCAAAAATGAAATTTTTTGAACCCCAAAAACACACTTTGAACCCTTTACACACAAAGAATTCTCCCGCCAAACCTGAAAAACCCTCCTGACCTGCTGAACATGAGACTCCCAGTCATCAGAAAAAATCAAAATATCATCCAAGTACACAATCATAAATTTATCCAAACATTCCCGGAAAATATCATGCATCAAGGACTGAAAGACAGAAGGTGCATTAGAAAGGCCGAAAGGCATTACCAAATACTCAAAATGGCCCTCAGGCGTATTAAATGCGGTCTTCCACTCATCCCCCTGCTTAATTCGCACCAAATTATACGCCCCACGAAGATCAATCTTAGAGAACCACTTAGCCCCCCTTATGCGAGCAAACAAATCAGTCAGCAAAGGCAACGGATACTGATATTTGACTGTAATTTTATTCAGGAGACGATAATCAATACAAGGCCTCAGAGAGCCATCCTTTTTAGAGACAAAGAAAAAACCGGCTCCTAAAGGTGATGAAGAAGGACGAATATGTCCCTTTTCCAGGGACTCCTTAATATACTCGCGCATAGCAGCATGTTCAGGTACAGATAGGTTAAACAAACGACCCTTTGGAAATTTACTGCCAGGAATCAGATCTATGGTGCAATCACAATCCCTGTGAGGAGGGAGTGAACCAATCTTAGGCTCTTCAAAAATATCACGATAATCAGACAAAAATGCCGGAATCTCAGATGGAATAGATGACGAAATGGACACCATAGGAGTGTCCCCATGAGCCCCCCGACATCCCCAGCTTAACACAGACATAGCCTTCCAGTCAAGGACTGGGTTATGAGACTGTAACCATGGTAATCCAAGCACCAAAACATCATGTAAATTGTACAAGACAAGGAAGCGAATCACCTCCTGATGGTCTGGAGTCATACGCATAGTCACTTGCGTCCAGAACTGTGGTTTATTACAAGCCAAAGGTGTAGAATCAATACCCTTCAGAGGTATAGGGACTTCCAGAGGCTCTAAATCAAACCCACAGCGCCTGGCAAAGGACCAGTCCATAAGACTCAGAGCGGCGCCCGAGTCCACATAGGCATCCACGGTAATAACTGATAATGAACAAATCAAGGTTACAGACAAAATAAATTTGGACTGTAAAGTGCCAATTGAAATGGACTTGTCAACCTTCCTAGTACGCTTAGAGCATGCTGATATAACATGAGCAGAATCACCACAATAGAAGCATAAGCCATTTCTACGCCTATAATTCTGCCGCTCGCTTCTGGACATAACTCTGTCACATTGCATTTTCTCTGGCGTCTCTTCAGAAGATACCGCCAAATGGTGCACGGGTTTGCGCTCCCGCAAACGCCGATCAATCTGAATTGCCATTGTCATGGACTCATTCAGACCTGTAGGCGCAGGGAACCCGACCATAACATCTTTAACGGCATCAGAAAGGCCCTCTCTGAAATTTGCCGCTAAGGCGCACTCATTCCACTGAGTAAGCACAGACCACCTACGAAATTTTTGGCAGTATATCTCCGCTTCATCTTGCCCTTGAGATAGGGCTATCAAAGCTTTTTCAGCTTGAATCTGTAAATTAGGTTCCTCATAAAGCAACCCAAAAGCCAGGAAAAACGCATCCATATTGAGCAACGCAGGATCCCCTGGTGCCAATGAAAATGCCCAATTTTGAGGGTCACCTCGCAGCAAAGAGATTACAATCTTAAATTGCTGGACAGGATCTCCTGAGGAGTGAGGTCTGAGAGAAAGGAATAATTTACAATTATATTTGAAATTCAAAAACCGAGATCTATCTCCGGAAAACACCTCTGGTGTAGGGATTTTAGGTTCAGAAATAGGAGCATGTATAACAAAATCTTGTAAATTTTGAACCTTCGTAGCAAGATTATTTAAACCTGCAGCCAAACTCTGGACATCCATGTTAAACAGCTAAGGTCAGAGCCATTCAAGGGTTAAGAGAAGGTAAGAAGCAGCTAGACAGCAATTAAGGGCTAGGCAGCAAAACTCTGAGGAAAAGGAAAAAAAAAATAAATTTCCCTTCAACACTTCTTTTTCTCCTGCTTCAGCCCAAACAATTAACACTTTGTAGGCCGGTCATACTGTCATGGTTCCCAATGGCAAGGGAACGTAAAAAACAAATAAGTAACGAACGAGCTCTCGGGTGATGGAAACTCGAGTTGACCGTGAGCTAAATCTACCACACAACTAACAGTAGCCAGGGAGCATACCTACGGCTTCCTATATGCCACGCGCCAGCTGGAGGACTAACTACGCCTGGTAGAGGAAGAAACAGACCTGGCTTACCTCTAGGGAAATACCCCAAAAGATGATAGCAGCCCCCCACATGTAATAATGGTGAATTAAGAGGAAAAGACATACACAGTATGAAAGTAGATTTAGCAAAGAGAGGTCCACTTACTAGATAGCAGAAGGATACAAAAGAGGACTTCACGGTCAACTGAAAACCCTTTCAAAAACCATCCTGAAATTACTTTAAGACTCCTGTGTCAACTCATGACACAGGAGTAGCAATTTCAGCCCGCAAGAGCTTCCAGCTACAGAGAATTACAAAAACTGCAAACTGGACAAAAGGTACAAAACAAAAGGACAAAGTCCACTTAGCTGATCAGCAGACTAGTAGCAGGAACATGCAACCGAAGGCTCTGGTTACAATGATGACCGGCAAGGAAATGACTGGAGAGCAAGGCTAAATAGGAAACTCCCAAACACTGATGGAAGCAGGTGAACAGAAGAAGCAAAGTGCAAACAAGTCACCAGTACCACCAGCAACCACCAGGGGAGCCCAAAAAGCGGATACACAACAGTAGGCCCCAACCACACATATTAACAACAACTACTTAATGAGAGCCTGAAGATTGAAGCTCAGCTTTGTACAGTGGAGGACAACTGTAATGGGAGACAGACACAATAAGTAGGCCTAAATAAGTAATTAGGCAATATGCAGTTCAAAATTGGTAAGTGGAGTACACTTGCAGCATAGCGTGGTTCAGCGGAGGAGGGCATGTGTAATTAGTGGCTCTGACACAGGAAGTAGGCCTAAAATAAAAATGAAGGCTATATTCAGTTCAAAATTGGTAAAAGGAGTACACAAGTGGCATAGCTAGGTTCTGTGGTGGAGGACAACTGTTATGACAGGCTTACACAGTTACTAGGCACAAATCAGTAAGTAGCATAAATGCAGTTCACAATTGGTCACAGGAATACACAGGCGGCATAGCTTTGTTCAGTGGAGGACAACTGCAAGGAGTGGACTGACCGAGACAGACACAGGTAGTAGGCCTACAATAGAAAGTAGGCTCTATGCAGTTTAAAGTAGGCTACAGGGGTACACAGGCAGCATTGTTGTGGGCAGCGGAGGACGATTTCAAGGAGGGACCGCAGACAGACTTCCTAGGCATAAAAAAATAAAGCAGGCTCGATGCGGTTTAAATTAGGCTACAGGGGTACACAGGCAGCATTGGTGTGCTCAGCGGAGGACAATTGAAAGGAGGGACCGCAGACAGACTTAGTAGGCCTAAAATAACAAAATAGGCTCTATGCAGCTTCCATTATGTGGCAGGGGTACACAGGCAGCATTGGTGTGCCGAGTGGAGGACAATTGGAAGGAGGGACCGCAGACAGACTTAGTAGGCCTAAAATAACAAAATAGGCTCTATGCAGCTTCCATTATGTGGCAGGGGTACACAGGCAGCATTGGTGTGCTGAGTGGAGGACAATTGGAAGGAGGGACAGCAGACAGACTTAGTAGGCCTAAAATAACAAAATAGGCTCTATGCAGCTTCCATTATGTGGCAGGGGTACACAGGCTGCATTGGTGTGCTGAGTGGAGGACAATTGGAAGGAGGGACCGCAGACAGACTTAGTAGGCCTAAAATAACAAAATAGGCTCTATGCAGCTTCTATTATGTGGCAGGGGTACACAGGCAGCATTGGTGTGCTGAGTGGAGGACAATTGGAAGGAGGGACCGCAGACACACTTATTAGGCCTAAAATAACAAAATAGGCTCTGTGCAGCTTCCATTATGTGGCAGGGGTACACAGGCAGCATTGGTGTGCTGAGTGGAGGACAATTGGAAGGAGGGACCGCAGACATAGTAGGCCTAAAATAACAAAATAGGCTCTATGCAGCTTCCATTATGTGGCAGGGGTACACAGGCAGCATTGGTGTGCTGAGTGGAGGACAATTGGAAGGAGGGACCGCAGACAGACTTAGTAGGCCTAAAATAACAAAATAGGCTCTATGCAGCTTCCATTATATGGCAGGGGTACACAGGCAGCATTGGTGTGCTGAGTGGAGGACAATTGGAAGGAGGGACAGCAGACAGACTTAGTAGGCCTAAAATAACAACATAGGCTCTATGAAGCTTCCATTATGTGGCAGGGGTACACAGGGGCTGCATTGGTGTGCTCAGTGGAGGACAATTGGAAGGAGGGACCGCAGACAGACTTAGCAGGCCTAAAATAACAAAATAGGCTCTATGCAGCTTATATTATGTGGCAGGGGTACACAGGCAGCATTGGTGTGCTGAGTGGAGGACAATTGGAAGGAGGGACCGCAGACAGACTTAGTAGGCCTAAAACAACAAAATAGGCTCTGTGCAGCTTCCATTATGTGGCAGGGGTACACAGGCAGCATTGGTGTGCTGAGTGGAGGACAATTGGAAGGAGGGACCGCAGACATAGTAGGCCTAAAATAACAAAATAGGCTCTATGCAGCTTCCATTATGTGGCAGGAGTACACAGGCAGCATTGGTGTGCTGAGTGGAGGACAATTGGAAGGAGGGACCGCAGACAGACTTAGTAGGCCTAAAATAACAAAATAGGCTCTATGCAGCTTCCATTATGTGGCAGGGGTACACAGGCAGCATTGGTGTGCTGAGTGGAGGACAATTGGAAGGAGGGACCGCAGACAGACTTAGTAGGCCTACAATAACAAAATAGTCTCTATGCAGCTTCCATTATGTGGCAGGGGTACACAGGCAGCATTGGTGTGCTGAGTGCAGGACAATTGGATGGAGGGACCGCAGACAGACTTAGTAGGCCTAAAATAACAAAATAGGCTCTATGCAGCTTCCATTATATGGCAGGGGTACACAGGCAGCATTGGTGTGCTGAGTGGAGGACAATTGGAAGGAGGGACCGCAGACAGACTTAGTAGGCCTAAAATAACAAAATAGGCTCTATGCAGCTTCCATTATGTGGCAGGGGTACACAGGCAGCATTGGTGTGCTGAGTGGAGGACAATTGGAAGGAGGGACAGCAGACAGACTTAGTAGGCCTAAAATAACAAAATAGGCTCTATGCAGCTTCCATTATGTTGCAGGGGTACACAGGCAGCATTGGTGTGCTGAGTGGAGGACAATTGGAAGGAGGGACCGCAGAAAGACTTAGTAGGCCTAAAATAACAAAATAGGCTCTATGCAGCTTCCATTATGTGGCAGGGGTACACAGGCAGCATTGGTGTGCTGAGTGGAGGACAATTGGAAGGAGGGACCGCAGACAGACTTAGTAGGCCTAAAATAACAAAATAGGCTCTATGCAGCTTCCATTATGTGGCAGGGGTACACAGGCAGCATTGGTGTGCTGAGTGGAGGACAATTGGAAGGAGGGACAGCAGACAGACTTAGTAGGCCTAAAATAACAAAATAGGCTCTATGCAGCTTCCATTATGTGGCAGGGGTACATAGGCAGCATTGGTGTGCTCAGTGGACGACAATTGGAAGGAGGGACCGCAGACAGACTTAGTAGGCCTAAAATAACAAAATAGGCTCTATGCAGCTTCCATTATGTGGCAGGGGTACACAGGCAGCATTGGTGTGCTCAGTGGAGGACAATTGGAAGGAGGGACCGCAGACAGACTTAGTAGGCCTAAAATAACAAAATAGGCTCTATGCAGCTTCCATTATGTGGCAGGGGTACACAGGTAGCATTGGTGTGCTCGGCGGAGGACAATTGGAAGGAGGAACCTCAGACAGTAAGTACTCCAAAAAACTAAATAGATGTTAATGTCTCACAAAAAAAAAAAGGTGCCATACTTAGGTACAGGGGTGGGCTCCTATGCTGACTTTCAGACATTGTAATTTGGCGCAAAGTATTTACTCGTGTAAACGTAGGACAGGGCCCCTGCCTATTTAAAATAGCATCATACATGTCAACAAATTGTTATTATTAGTGCCAGGCATTGAAGGATTTCAGCGCATAGACTAAACAGTGGTGGAGCAGCGAGAGATAATTTTGCAAGTGGTAGAGCACTGTTTGAGCTGGGGGGGGGACACTCTCTCGTGGCCGGCGGTACAGGCCCAGGGCCCCTCATGTTACAACGGTGTGTCTGACGTTGGGTGCGCGCCACAACCACCAGAGACACTTCATTGTACTATGAGGGACCCAGTGGCAGTGCCGTTGACCAAAAGTGGGCACACCCACCTCTTCAGACAAACGGCACTCTGACAGGTGCTTGCGCCAAGTGGCGAGACCACGGCCCCGTGGGGGGAGTTAGGCCATTTAGGGAGGTGTAAACATGTCGTATGCTGTACAAACAGCAGCTGCAAATTAAGAGATTGGAACAGTCAGTAACATCAGTCCCAAAGCAAGACTTTTTTTCAGGAAAGCTAGGTGTCAGCCGGGAAAGGTGGGGCAAAATAATTAGAAATCCATGAGTGGTTCATTTTAATGAAGGTTAGATCATCAACATTTTGGGTCACCAGACGAGTCTTTTTTTCGGTCAGTATTGAACCAGCAGCACTGAATACTCTTTCTGATAGCACACTAGTTGCTGGGCAAGCAAGCTCCTTCAATGCATATTCGGCCAATTCAGGCCAGGTGTCTATTTTGGATGCCCAGTAATCAAAGGGGAATGACGGTTGAGGGAGAACATCGATAATGGAGGAAAAATAGTTAGTAACCATACTGGACAAATGTTGTCTCCTGTCACTTTGAATTGATGCTGCAGTACCTGTCATGTCTGCGGTCATTGCGAAATCACTCCACAACCTGGTCAGAAAACCCCTCTGTCCAATGCCACTTCTGATTTGTGCACCTCTAACACCTCTGCCCTGTTGCCCCCTGCAGCTCGTGTGAGAACCATCACCGACGCTGTGTGCTGGGAATGCCTGAATCAAACGGTCTACAAGAGTAGCTTGTTTGGTTGCCAATATTTGTTTGAGGTTCTCATGTGGCATGATGTTTTGCAATTTGCCTTCATAGCAAGGATCAAGGAGGCAGGCCAACCAGTAATCATCATCGGTCATCATTTTTATAATGCGTGGGTCCCTTTTGAGGATACGCAAGATATATTCCGCCATGTGGGCCAATGTTCCAGTTGTCAAATCAGTGCATGTGCTGGGTTGAGGAGCACTTTCGGGCAAATCAACGTCACTTTTCTCCCTCAAAAAACCTGAACCCGGCCTTGCAACGCCAGCAGTTTCTATTGCCACCGGAGAAGCTTCCTCATCCAAAAAATACTCATCCCCATCATCCTCCTCGTCCTACTCCTCTTCGCCCCCCACCTCGTCCTGTAGACTTCCCTGAGCAGACAATGGCTGACTGTCATCTAGGCTTCCCTCGTCCTCGGCTGCAGATGCCTGCTCCTTTATGTGCGTCATACTTTGCATCAGCAGGCGCATTCGGGGGATGCTCATGCTTATTATGGCGTTGTCTGCACTAACCAGCCGTGTGAATTCCTCAAAACACTGAAGGACTTGACACAGGTCTTGTAGCTTTGACCACTGCACACCTGACAACTTCATGTCTGCCATCCAACTGCCTACCCGTGTATGTGTATCCTCCCACAAATACATAACAGCATGCCTCTGTTCGCACAGTCTCTGAAGCATGTGCAGTGTGGAGTTCCACCTTGTTGCAACGTCAATGATTAGGCGATGCTGGGGAAGTTTCAAAGACCGCTGATGGTCCTGCATACGGCTGGAGTGTACGGGCGAACAGCGGATGTGCGAGCAAAGTCTGCGCACTTTCAGGAGCAGGTCGTGTAACCCCGGATAACTTTCCAGAAAGCACTGCACCACCAGGTTTAAGGTGTCAGCCAGGCAAGGAATGTGTTTCAGTTGTGAAAGGGCTATGGCAGCCTTAAAATTCCTCCCGTTATCACTCACTACCTTGCCAGTCTCAAGATGTACAGTGCCCAGCCATGACTGAGTTTCTTGCTGCAAGAACTCGGACAGAACTTCCGCGGTGTGTCTGTTGTCACCCAAACACTTCATTGCCAATACAGCCTGCTGACGCTTGCCACTAGCTGTTCCATAATGGGACACCTCGTGTGGATGGAGTGGTCATGCAACTGCGGTCTGTGGACGAGCTCTCACTTCTGCTGGAGGACGAGGAGGAGGAGGGGGGACAAACGCCTACAGCCAACTGTTTCCTAGACCGTGGGCTAGGAAGAACTGTCGCAATATTGCTGTCCCCTGTGGACCCTGCATCCACCACATTAACCCAGTGTGCCGTGATGGAGACGTAACGCCCCTGGCCATGCCTACTGGTCCATGCATCTGTTGTCAGGTGCACCTTTCTACTCACAGATTGCCTGAGTGCATGGACAATGCGGTCTTTTACATGCTGGTGGAGGGCTGGGATGGCTTTTCTCGAAAAGAAGTGTCGACTGGGTAGCTCAGAGCGTGGTACAGCGTAGTCCATCAGGGCTTTGAAAGCTTCGGTTTCAACTAACCGGTAGGGCATCATCTCTAAAGAGAATAGTCTAGCAATGTGGGCGTTCAAACCCTGTGTATGCGGATGCGAGGATGATGACTTCCTTTTCCTAACGAGAGTCTCATTTAGGGTGAGCTGGACTGGAGAGCTGCATAGGGTGGAACTAGCGGGGGTGACGGTGGACATGGCAGACTGAGAGAGGGTTGGTGACGGTATTCTTGCTGTTGCCCTACATACAGTGTTTCCTACCATGAACCTGGTGATTCTCTGACTGTTTTGGCCTTGCGACGAAACCGCCACATTTACTGCAGGTGGTGTGGTAAACGGTGGGCTTACAGTGAGGGAAGGGATGTAGCATTGCTGACTAGCTTCATTGTGAGAGGGTGCTACAACATTAAGGGACGTTTGGTAGTTAGTCCAGGCTTGCAAGTGCATGGTGGTTAAATGTCTACCCATGCAACTTGTATTTAGATTTTTAACATTCTGACCTCTGCTGAATGTCCTTGAGCATTTCTTACAGATGACTTTGCAGTAATCATTTGTATCTTGGTTAAAAAAATGCCAGACTGCACTCTTCCTACTATTGGATACCTTTTCAGGCATTGCACACTGAGCTACTTTAACCGGATGGCCACGCAGTCCTACAACTGGTTTTGTTTTTGCCACATGTTTTTGACCAGATACGGGCCTGCCTGATGGAACCTGTTGCGATGTTGATGCCTGCTGCGGCTCCTCCTCCTCCGCTTCAGAGCTACTGCCGCCTGCACCCTGTTCCCCCAATGGCTGCCAATTGGGGTCAACAACTGTGTCATCTATGACCTTCTCTTCTATGTTCTGGGCACCTTCCTCTGGGTCACCGTGTAAGCCGGTGCTATAGAGTTCGTGACGGGGCTTAATAGTCTCATCAGGGTCAGATTCTGGATCAGTACACTGCGAGGGCAATGTTCTGATCTGAGTCAAAGGAACAGCATAATAATCTGGCTGTGGCTGTGCATCTGTGCACACCATGTCCGATTCATCTTGTAATGGGCATGGCCTGTTAATAATTTCCCTTTCTAACCCAGGGACGGTATGTGTAAAGAGCTCCATGGAGTAACCTGTTGTGTCGCCTGACGCATCCTTCTCTGTTGTTCTGGGTGAAGAACACAAGGAAGCGACTTGTCCATGACCGGGAACATCCACTGACGACGCGCTGCTTTTACATTTTGCACTTTCCGAGGAGGAGGCGAAAGAGCTAGAGGCAGAGTCAGCAAGGAAAGACAAAACTTGTTCCTGCTGCTCCGGCTTTAAAAGTGGTTTTCCTACTCCCAGAAAAGGAGCGTTCGTGGCCTTGTGTAGCCAGACGATGACGCTGGCTCAACAACTCGAGACTTAAGGTCTACAGTATATTGCTTTTCCCACGACCACCTGATGCTCCACGACCACCACCACTACCATCATTATAAGCTGGCATTGACCGCCCACGGCCACGACCTCTTCCACCAGACTTCCTCATTCTTGGAAAAATGAAACCAAACTAACAACCGTTATGTGGTCCTGTACAACCAGGTAGAAGGTGTACGTAAACTTGTTGTGAATTTTAATCTCCCTTTTTTATGTGTGGGAGAATGCAGGTAAAAATCAGGCCCACTGTATTACACTACACAGTTTGATTGGCAGAAAGAGGCTGGCAGATAAGCCACTAACAGGAGTGACGCAGATGCACACACTGGCAATAGAAATCTCCCTCTTTATGTGTGGGAGAATGCAGGGAAAAATCAGGCCCACTGGATTACACTACACAGTTTGAATGGCAGAAAGAGGCTGGCAGATATGCCACGAACAGGAGTGACGCAGATGCACTCACTGGCAATAGAAATCTCCCTCTTTATGTGTGGGAGAATGCAGGGAAAAATCAGGCCCACTATATTACACTACACAGTTTGATTGGCAGAAAGAGCCTGGCAGATATGCCACAAACAGGACTGACGCACACAGATGCACACACTGGCAATAGAAATCTCCCTCTTTATGTGTGGGAGAATGCAGGGAAAATCAGGCCCACTGGATTGCACTACACAGTTTGATTGGCAGAAAGAGGCTGGCAGATATGCCACTAACAGGACTGACGCACGCAGATGCACACACTGGCAATAGAAATCTCACTCTTTATGTGTGGGAGAATGCAGGGAAAAATCAGGCCCACTGGATTACACTACACAGTTTGATTGGCAGAAAGAGGCTGGCAAATATGCCACGAACAGGACTGACGCACGCAGATGCACACACTGGCAATAGAAATCTCCCTCTTTATGTGTGGGAGAATGCAGGAAAAAATCAGGCCCACTATATCACAGTATAGTTTCTGTGGCACAAAATGACTGACAGATACCACAGACAACACTGGCACAGATGCACAGATTTGGCAATATTATTCTCCCTTTATTTTATTTTTATTTTTTTATATGGGAGACAAGTGATTTAATCAGGCCCACTATATCACAGTATAGTTTCTGTGGCACAAAATGAATGACAGATATCCCAGACAGCACTGGCACAGATGCACAGATTTGGCAATATTACTCTCCTTTTTTTTTTTTTTTTTTTTTTATATGGGAGACAAGTGATTTAATCAGGCCCACGATATCACAGTATAGTTTCTGTGGCACAAAATGAATGACAGATACCACAGACAACACTGGCACAGATTTGGCAATATTATTCTCCCTTTATTTTAATTTTTTTTTATATGGGAGACAAGTGATTTAAAAAGACCACTCAAAAATTATTAGTGGAATCGTAGAAACAACCAAAAAACCAAAACACAAGGATCCCTAAAATGTAACCTTTATTAATTATAAAAGCTAAAATCAGTTTGCTCCAATATAAGAGACAATAATGTTGGGAGAAAAATTTCAAAAGATTAAAAACTAACTTACCCTATCAGGTGTCCTAATTACTGCACCCTACCTGACAGCGGAGGTTGGCACCCTAAGTTTCTGCGGTAGGCGCCCCCACTCCTCGACGGCTGGCCCTAATAGTCCTATTTACACCCTATATTCCCTAGTAGAGACCTAATCGTTCTCAGAAAAAATGAAATAAATATAAAAAAACAAAAAAATGCACAAATAAACTAGAAAAAAGCAAAAAATTGAACTCAGCAAAAAAAAATATATTTTTATCATATTAGACAAAAAAGGTCCCTAGTAGGGCATAGCAAAACAACATTATTGGATAACAATGCCAATATCTTGTTAAAATAAAAAATATCAATGTCTCGTTTATCCAACAAATATATAAGCGGGTCACTTCATCTCACACTGTTCCATATAATCATGTATATCCCGGGTTTTCAAACAATCAAATAGTACCCAAAAAGATATAATGTCCCTAATAGGACTACAGCCCACAAAAACAAAAACATCCCCGCAGGGGACCACCAGAGCAGATTGAGCAGTCAAAAAATAATAATAACACTCCACAGTATATTACTGTAGCATATGTTTCTACTCATCTGCATCCCAGAAGCGTTGTGGGTAGTGTTGAGCATTCCGATACCGCAAGTATCGGGTATCGGCCGATACTTGCGGGTATCGGAATTCCGATACCGAGATCCGATACTTTTGTGGTATCGGGTATCAGTATCGAAACAACATTAATGTAAAAATGTGTAAAAGAGAGAATTAAAATAAAAAACATTGCTATACTCACCTCTCCGACGCAGCCTGGACCTCACCGAGGGAAGCGGCAGCGTTGTTTGCTTAAAATTCGCGCGTTTACTTCCTTACGTGAAGTCCCGGCTTGTGATTGGTCGCGTGCCGCCCATGTGGCCGCGACGCGACCAATCACAGCAAGCCGTGACGTAATTTTAGGTCCTTCAGGATTTTAAAATTACGTTCTGGCTTATGATTGGTCGCGTCGCGGTCACATGGGCGACGCAACCAATCACAAGCCGTGACGTCACGGGAGGCTGGACACGCGCGCATTTTAAAATGCGCGCGTGTCCTGCCTCCCGTGACGTCCCAGCTTGTGATTGGTCGCGTCGCCCATGTGGCCGCGACGCGACCAATCACAGCAAGCCGTGACGTAATTTTAGGTCCTTCAGGATTTTAAAATTACGTTCTGGCTTATGATTGGTCGCGACGCGACGCGACCAATCACAAGCCATGACGTCACGGGAGGCTGGACACGCGCGCATTTTAAAATGCGCGCGTGTCCAGCCTCCCGTGACGTCACGGCTTGTGATTGGTCGCGTCGCCCATGTGACCGCGACGCGACCAATCACAAGCCAGAACGTAATTTTAAAATCCTGAAGGACCTGAAATTACGTCACGGCTTGCCGTGATTGGTCGCGTCGCGGCCACATGGGCGGCACGCGACCAATCACAAGCCGGGACTTCACGTAAGGAAGTAAACGCGCGAATTTTAAGCAAACAACGCTGCCGCTTCCCTCGGTGAGGTCCAGGCTGCGTCGGAGAGGTGAGTATAGCAATATTTTTTATTTTAATTCTTTCTTTTACACATTAATATGGATCCCAGGGCCTGAAGGAGAGTTTCCTCTCCTTCAGACCCTGGGAACCATCAGGGATACCGTCCGATACTTGAGTCCCTTTGACTTGTATTGGTATCGGGTATCGGTATCGGATTGGATCCGATACTTTGCCGGTATCGGCCGATACTTTCCGATACCGATACTTTCAAGTATCGGACGGTATCGCTCAACACTAGTTGTGGGTCCTGTGGTCATCCAGCTCCGCTGGTCTCCTGCCGGGATATTCACCCTAGATTGCCCGACGCGTTTCCCCCCCGTGGAAATCCTGGGGGTTCATCAGGGGACATGGAACAATGCCACAAAAATGCATCTCTATCTCTTTTTGTCCTGGCAGGAGACCAGCGGAGCTGGATGACCACAGGACCCACAACGCTTCTGGGATGCAGATGAGTAGAAACATATGCTACAGTAATATACTGTGGAGTGTTATTATTATTTTTTGACTGCTCAATCTGCTCTGGTGGTCCCCTGCGGGGATGTTTTTGTTTTTGTGGGCTGTAGTCCTATTAGGAACATTATATCTTTTTGGGTACTATTTGATTGTTTGAAAACCCGGGATATACATGATTATATGGAACAGTGTGAGATGAAGTGGCCCGCTTATATATTTGTTGGATAAACGAGACATTGATATTTTTTATTTTAACAAGATATTGGCATTGTTATCCAATAATTTTGTTTTGCTATGCCCTACTAGGGACCTTTTTTGTCTAATATGATAAAAATAATTTTGTTTTTTTGCTGAGTTCAATTTTTTGCTTTTTTCTAGTTTATTTGTGCATTGTTTTGTTTCTTTATATTTATTTCATTTTTTCTGAGAACGATTAGGTCTCTACTAGGGAATATAGGGTGTAAATAGGGCTATTAGGGCCAGCCGTCGAGGAGTGGGGGCGCCTACCGCAGAAACTTAGGGTGCCAACCTCCACTGTCAGGTAGGGTGCAGTAATTAGGACACCTGATAGGGTAAGTTAGTTTTTAATCTTTTGAAATTTTTCTCCCAACAATTATTGTCTCTTATATTGGAGCAAACTGATTTTAGCTTTTATAATTAATAAAGGTTACATTTTAGGGATCCTTGTGTTTTGGTTTTTTGGTTAGACAAGTGATTTAATCAGGCCCACTATATCACAGTATATTTTCTGTGGCACAAAATGAATGACAGATACCACAGACAGCACTGGCACAGGTGCACAGATTTGGCAATATTATTCTCCCTTTATTTTATTTTTTTATATGTGAGACAAGTGATTTAATTAGGCCCACTATATCACAGTATATTTTCTGTGGCACAAAATGAATGACAGATACCACAGACAGCACTGGCACAGATGCACAGATTTGGCAATATTATTCTCCCTTTATTTTAATTTTTTTTATTTATATGGGAGACAAGTGATTTAATCAGGCCCACTATATCACAGTATATTTTCTGTGGCACAAAATGAATGACAGATACCACATACACCACTGGCACAGATGCACAGATTTGGCAATATTATTCTCCCTTTATTTTATTTTATTTTTTTGTGATATGGGAGACAAGTGATTTAATCAGGCCCACTATATCACAGTATAGTTTCTGTGGCACAAAATGACTGACAGAGATACCACAGACAGCACTGGCACATATGCACTGATTGGCAATATAAATCTCCCTTCTTAGGTGTGGGACACTGCAGAAAAATACAGTCCCACTGTTTTACACTACACAGTTTCAGGGGCTGAAAGTGGCTGGAAGATATTAAAGAAAAAAAAAAGGGACTGTACTACAATTACTATCTCCCTACAATATTCTCTGAAAAGTATCTCAGGCAGCAATAAAAAGGACTGCTGCACACAAAAAATGAGGACAAACAAACAAGATAGCTGTGCAGAAAGGAAGGAGGCAGGATTTTTGCTTTTAAAAAAGCAGTTGGTTTGCACAGCGGCGTACACACAGCAACGCAGCGATCAGGGAGCCTTATAAGCTACAGAGCTGTTGCACAGAAATCTTGCCTCCACTGTCCCTGCAAAGAAAAGGTGGTGTTGGACAGTGGAAATCGCTACAGCACAAGTGGTTTGGGGGTTAATTTACCATGCCTAACACTATACCTGCTTCTGACGAAGCGGCAGCAACCTCTCCCTATGCGCAGATCAGCAGCAGTAAGATGGCGGTCGGAGGGAACGCCCCTTTTAGCCCCTGTGATGCCCCAGAAAGCAAGCCAATCACTGCCATGCCCTCCTCTAAGATGGTGGGGACCAGGACCTATGTAATCACGCTGCCCACACTCTGCGTGCACCTTCATTGGCTGAGAAATGGCGCTTTAAGCATCATATGAAACTCGACTTTGGCGCAAAGATCATGTACCGCATGGCCGATCCCACGCTGGGATCGGGTCGGGTTTCATGAAACCCGACTTTGCCAAAAGTCGGCGACTTATGAAAATGACCGATCCGTTTCGCTCAACCCTAATTATCTCTTGATAATTCTTTGATTTCATGATTCCTGTGATACGGTCAAGGCCTACAGCACCAGACGCAGCAAAGAAACCCTAGAGTATTATTGATCCTCCACCATACTTCTTGGTACTTCTTAATAACATTGTGCATTGTAGAAACTGTAATACCAAGTCCTTTGGAGGTGGCCTTATACCCTTTGGAAGTCTTGGGTTTGCTAATAATAGCAGTCCTGGTGTCCTCAAACAGCTCCTTCGTCTTGACCATTGTGACAATGGAACAGGGCCTTCCATGAGGCTTTTTAACCCCTTCATGACCCAGCCTATTTTGACCTTAATGACCTGGCCATTTTTTGCAATTCTGACCAGTGTCCCTTTATGAGGGAACTCAGGAACGCTTCAACGGATCCTAGCGATTCTGAGATTGTTTTTTCATGACATATTGTGCTTCATGATAGTGGTAAATTTAGGTCGATAATTTCTGAGTTTATTTGTGAAAAAAATGGAAATTTGGCGAAAATTTTGAAAATTTAGCAATTTTCAAATTTTTAATTTTTATTCTGTTAAACCAGAGAGTTATGTGACACAAAATAGTTAATAAATAACATTTCCCACATGTCTACTTTACATCAGCACAATTTTGGAAACAAAATTTTTTTTTGCTAGGAAGTTATAAGGGTTAAAATTTGACCAGTGATTTTTCATTTTTACAACAAAATTTACAAAACCATTTTTTTACGGACCACCTCACATTTGAAGTCAGTTTGAGGGTTCTATATGGCTGAAAATACCCAAAAGTGACACCATTCTAAAAACTGCACCCCTCAAAACCACATTCAAGAAGTTTATTAACCCTTCAGGTGTTTCACAGCAGCAGAAGCAACATGGAAGGAAAAAATTAACATTTAACTTTTTAGTCACAAAAAGATCTTTTCGCAACAATTTTTTATTTTCCCAAGGGTAAAAGGAGAAACTGGACCACGAACGTTGTTGTCCAATTTGTCCTGAGTACGCTGATACCTCATATGTGGGGGTAAACCACTGTTTGGGCGCACGGCAGGGCTCGGAAGGGAAGGAGCGCCATTTGACTTTTTCAATGAAAAATTGGCTCCAATCTTTAGCGGACACCATGTCGCGTTTGGAGAGCCCCCGTGTGCCTAAACATTGGAGCTCCCCCACAAGTGACCCCATTTTGGAAACTAGACCCCCCAAGGAACTTATCTAGAAGCATAGTGAGCACTTTAAACCCCCAGGTGCTTCACAAATTGATCCGTAAAAATGAAACAGTACTTTTTTTTCACAAAAAAATTATTTTAGCCTCAATTTTTTCATTTTCACATGGGCAACAGGATAAAATGGATCCTAAAATTTGTTGGACAATTTCTCCTGAGTACACCGATACCTCACATGTGGTGGTAACCCACTGTTTGGGCGCACGGCAGGGCTCGGAAGGGAAGGAGCGCCATTTGACTTTTTGAATGAAAAATTATCTCCATCGCTAGCGGACAACATGTCACGTTTGGAGAGCCCCGGTGTGCCTAAACATTGGAGCTCCCCCACAAGTGACCCCATTTTGGAAACTAGACCCCCCAAGGAACTTATCTAGAAGCATAGTGAGCACTTTAAACCCTCAGGTGCTTCACAAATTGATCCGTAAAAATGAAAAAGTACTTTTTTTTCACACAAAATTTCTTTTAGCCTCAATTTTTTCATTTTCACATGGGCAACAGGATAAAATGGATCCTAAAATTTGTTGGGCAATTTCTCCTGAGTATGCCGGTTCCTCATATGAGGAGGTAAACCACTGTTTGGGTGCACGGCAAGGCTCGGAAGGGGAGGCGTGCCATTTGACTTTTTGAATGGAAAATTAGCTCCAATCGTTAGCGGACACCATGTCGGGTTTGGAGAGCCCCTGTGTGCCTAAACATTGGAGCTCCCCTACAAGTGACCCCATTTTGGAAACTAGACCCCCCAAAGAACTTATCTAGATGCATAGTGAGCACTTATAACCCCCAGGTGCTTCACAGAAGTTTATAACGCAGAGCCGTGAAAATAAAAAATAATTTTTCTTTCCTCAAAAATGATTTTTAGCCCAGAATTTTTTATTTTCCCAAGGGTAATAGGAGAAATTGGACCCCAAATGTTGTTGTCCAGTTTATCCTGAGTACGATTATACCCCATATGTGAAGGTAAACCACTGTTTGGGCGCACGGCAGGGCTCGGAAGGGAAGGCACGCCATTTGGCTTTTTGAATGGAAAATTAGCTCCAATCATTAGCGGACACCATGTCGCGTTTGGAGAGCCCCTGTGTGCCTAAACATTGGAGCTCCCACACAAGTGACCCCATTTTGGAAACTAGACCTCCCAAGGAACTAATCTAGATGTGTGGTGAGCACTTTGAATCCCCAAGTACTTCACAGAAGTTTATAACGCAGAGCCATGAAAATAAAAAATAATTTTTCTGTTCTCAAAAATGATTTTTTAGCCCACAATTTTTTATTTTCCCAAGGGTAACAGGAGAAATTGGACCCCAAAAGTTGTTGTCCAGTTTCTCCTGAGTACGCTGATACCCCATATGTGGGGGTAAACCACTGTTTTGGCACACGTCGGGGTTCGGAAGGGAAGTAGTGACGTTTTGAAATGCAGACTTTGATGGAATGCTCTGCAGGCGTCAGGTTGCGTTTGCAGAGCCCCTGATATGCCTAAACAGTAGAAACCCCCCCACAAGTGACCCCATTTTGGAAACTAGACCCCCCAAGGAACTTATCTAGATTTGTGGTGAGCACATTCAACCCCCAAGTGCTTCACAGACGTTTACAACGCAGAGCCGTGAAAATAAAAAATCATTTTTCTTTCCTCAAAAAAGATGTTTTAGCAAGCAATTTTTTATTTTCACAAGGGTAACAGGAGAAATTGGGCCCCAATATTTGTTGCCCAGTTTGTCCTGAGTACGCTGGTACCCCATATGTGGGGGTAAACCACGGTTTTGGCACACGTCGGGGTTCGGAAGGGAAGTAGTGACGTTTTGAAATGCAGACTTTGATGGAATGCTCTGCGGGCATCACGTTGCGTTTGCAGAGCCCCTGATGTGCCTAAACAGTAGGAACTCCCCACAAGTGACCCCACTTTGGAAACTAGACCCCCAAGGGAACTTATCTAGATGTTTGGTGAGCACTTTGAACCCCCAAGTGCTTCACAGAAGTTTATAACGCAGAGCCGTGAAAATAATAAATGTGTTTTCTTTCCTCAAAAATATTTTTTTAGCCCAGAATTTTTTTATTTTCCCAAGGGTAACAGGAGAAATTTGACCCCATAAAGTTGTTGTCCAGTTTCTCCTGAGTACGCTGATACCCCATATGTGGGGGTAAACTACTGTTTGGGCACATGCCGGGGCTCGGAAGGGAAGTAGTGACGATTTGGAATGCAGACTATGATGGAATGCTCTGCGGGCATCATGTTACGTTTGCAGAGAGGTAACAGGAGAAATTGGACCCCAATGGTTGTTGCCCAGTTTGTCCTGAGTACGCTGGTACCTGATATGTGGGGGTAAACCACTGTTTGGGCGCACGTCGGGGCTTGGAAGGGAGGG
Source organism: Ranitomeya variabilis (assembly GCF_051348905.1). NCBI lineage: Eukaryota > Metazoa > Chordata > Amphibia > Anura > Dendrobatidae > Ranitomeya > Ranitomeya variabilis. The sequence continues at coordinate 82,914,448 of NC_135238.1, forward strand.
AGCACCATTTGACTTTTTGAACGCAAGATTGGCTGGAATCAATGGTGGCGCAATGTTGCGTTTGGAGACCCCTGATGTGCCTAAACAGTGGAAACCCCTCAATTCTAACTTCAACACTAACCCCAACACACCCCTAACCCTAATCCCAACTGTAGCCATAACCCTAATCACAACCCTAACCCCAACACATTCCTAACCACAACCCTAACCCCAACACACCCGTAACCCTAATCCCAACCCTAACCCTAATCCTAACCCTAATCCCAACCCTAACCCTAATCCCAACCCTAACCACAACTGTAACCCCAAAACACCCTTAACCCTATCCTTAACCCTAACCACAAGCCTAATCTTAACCCTATTTCCAACCCTAGCCCTAATTCCAACCCTAACTCTAATTCCAACCCTAACCCTAAGGCTATGTGCCCACTTTGCGGATTCGTGTGAGATTTTCCGCACCATTTTTGAAAAATACGCAGGCAAAAGGCACTGTGTTTTACCTGCGGATTTACAGCGGATTTCCAGTGTTTTTTTGTGCGGATTTCACCTGCGGATTCCTATTGAGTAACAGGTATAAAACGCTGCGGAATCCGCACAAAATTAACATGCTGCGGAAAATACAACACAGCGTTTCCGCACGGTATTTTCCGCACCATGTTCACAGCGGATTTGGTTTTCCATAGGTGTACATGGTACTGTAAACCTGATGGAAAACTGCTACGAATTCGCAGCGGCCAATCTGTTGCGGATCCGCGGCCAATCCGCTGCGGATCCGCGGCCAATCTGCTGTGGATCCGCAGCCAAATCCGCACTGTGTGCACATGCCATAACCCTAACCCTACCCCTAACCCTAACCCTACCCCTACCCCTAACCCTAACCCTACCCCTAACCCTAGTTCTAACCCTAGTTCTAACCCTAACCCTAGTAGAAAAAGAAAAAAAAATATTTTATTTATTTTTATTATTGTCCCTACCTATGGGGGTGATAAAGGGGAAGTCATTTACAATTTTTTTTATTTTGATCACTGTGATAGGCTATATCGCAGTGATCAAAATATATCTGAAACAAATCTGCCGGCCGGCAGATTCGGCGGGCGCACTGTGCATGCGCCCGCCATTTTGGAAGATGGCGGCGCCCATGGAGAAGATGGACCGACACCGGGAGGCCCAGTAAGTATGAGGGGGGTGATCGGATCACGGGGGGGGACCGGAGCACAGGGGGAGCGGACAGGACGATGGGGGGGAGCGAACAGGACGACTTAGGGGGGCGGACCACATAACGGAGGACTGGGGAGGAGATCGGTGGGTGTGGGGGGGTACAGATTAGGTTTTCCAGCCATGGCCGATGATATTGCAGCATCGGCCATGGCTGGATTGTAATATTTCACCGTTTTTTGGGGTGAAATATTACAAATCGCTCTGATTGGCAGTTTCACTTTCAACAGCCAATCAGAGCGATCGTAGCCACGAGGGGGTGAAGCCACCCCCCCTGGGCTGAAGCACCACTCCCCCTGTCCCTGCAGATCGGGTGAAATTGGAGTTAACCCTTTCACCCGATCTGCAGGGACGCGATCCCTCCATGACGCATATGCTGCGTCACAGGTCAAATTGGCACCGACTTTCATGACGCAGCGTATGCGTCAAAGGTCGGGAAGGGGTTAAAACACTGAAATCACATGATTATCATTTGTGGTTTGCTACATGGGAGTCAAAATGTGTTTCCATACTAATTTAATGTACAGTATGCCAATACCAGTGTCAGCAAGGTTATGGTTTTTCAAATTTTTTCCCTCCCATAGTTTTTTGTTCTAAATTATTGTTTATCATTTGCTCTTTTGTATTTAACATGAGTGCTCTATCCAAAAATTGTTTCACTTGATTCATTTTTTCAGGAGATATTCCACATTATGTACTAAAACTTCATGTGTGCCAATAATGATGAGCAGCAATGTACCGTATATACTCGAGTATAAGCCGAGATTTTCAGCCCACTTTTTTGGGCTGAAAGTGACCCTCTCGGCTTATACTCGAGTCAGTGTCGGCGAGGGGGTCGGCGGGTGAGGGGGAGCGGTGGCTGTCACATACTCACCTGCTCCTGGAGCGGTCCCTGCATGTCCGATGGTCTCCGGGCAGCTCTTCCTGTGCTCAGCGGTCACGTGGCACCGCTCATTACAGTAATGAATATGCACGCATAGTCATTACTGTAATGAGCGGTAAGTGACCGCTGAACACAGGAAGATGCTGCCGGCTCCCGGAGACTAGAGTTGAGCGACTTTCATTTTTTTAAGATCGAGTCGGGTTTTGTGAAACCCGATTTTGTCCAGAGTCGAGTCGAGTGCAGTCGGCCGATTATCGCTAAAAGTCGGGGATCGACCGAAACACGAAACCCAATGCAAGTCAATGGGGAAGCATAGTCGGCAGTGAGTGGAGGCCAGGAAAACACCTACAGTGCCCATTTTAATGCCAAAAACATCCATTCTTGTTTCTGAAGCTTGTCAATCTTAATTAACTTTATAATAATAGTTGGGCATAGGGAATTGGGGGTCATTTGGCAAAAGTTGTGGGGGGAGTAGGGCCGGCTCAAGTTTTTCGTGGGCCCAGGAAATGCGGACTACGTCACGGCGGTGTTGCAGGGAAAGGTAAGTATTTCAACGTTGCAAGTGCTGTGATCCTGAGCAAGCAGGGGGGGCCCACTCGTTCGCATTGGCACTGGCACAGGGCCCCTCAAAGTACAGCGATGTGTGTTTGCATGGCGGGGGCGCCTCCCACCAGCAGCGACACTTTTGCGTACTCTGAGGGGCCCTGTGCCAGTGACGTCGCCAACGAGTATGCCCCCCCACCTGATGAAGGAACCTGCACTTTCATCTGCACCTTCCTCTCTGTCCCTGTGTAAGGTGGTATAACATGCGGGAAGGGGAACCTTACTTTCAGCAGGGTCAGATTCTGGCTGTGTAGAGTATAAGGGGAATGTAGTGGTCTAGGTCAATGTACCAGCAGACTCATCTAGCAGTGGCTGGGCAATGGGCAGGATGAGGAGGAAACAGATATAGGGCCAAAGAATAAAGTAGGCTAAATGCAGTTCAAAATTGGTAACAGGACTAAACAGGCGGCATTGCTTTGTTCAGTGGAGTAGCAAACCCAAGAGCAGCAGACACTGTTTCAAGGGCATAACCACACTAGTAGGCCAAATGCAGTTTAATATCTGATAGTATAGGGCGAAAGCCAGAATGTGGAAGCTCAGCTTTGTTCAGTTGAGGACAACACCAGGCAGGGGCAGACAGACACCTTTAGTAGGCCGGAACAGCCAATTTTAAAAAAAAACAGCAGTTAGTAAGAGGCAGAAGGTAGAAGCTCAGCTTTATTCAGTTGAGGACAACACCAGGCAGGGGCAGACATTCACCTTTAGTAGGCCGGAACAGCCAATTGCATTTTTAAAAATGGTAATTTGGAACTGAAGGTTGAAGCTCAGCTTTATTCAGTTGAGGACAACACCAGGCAGGGGCAGACATTCACCTTTAGTAGGCCGGAACAGCCAATTGCATTTTTAAAAATGGTAATTTGGAACAGAAGGTAGAAGCTCAGCTTTATTCAGTTGAGGACAACACCAGGCAGGGGCAGACATTCACCTTTAGTAGGCCCGAACAGCCAATTGCATTTTTAAAAATGGTAATTTGGAACTGAAGGTTGAAGCTCAGCTTTATTCAGTTGAGGACAACACCAGGCAGGGGCAGACATTCACCTTTAGTAGGCCGGAACAGCCAATTGCATTTTTAAAAATGGTAATTTGGAACAGAAGGTAGAAGCTCAGCTTTATTCAGTTGAGGACAACACCAGGCAGGGGCGGACATTCACCTTTAGTAGGCCGGAACAGCCAATTGCATTTTTAAAAATGGTAATTTGGAACAGAAGGTTGAAGCTCAGCTTTATTCAGTTGAGGACAACACCAGGCAGGGGCAGACAGACACCTTTAGTAGGCCGGAACAGCCAATTTTTAAAAAAAACAGCAGTTAGTAAGAGGCAGAAGGTAGAAGCTCAGCTTTATTCAGTTGAGGACAACACCAGGCAGGGGCAGACAGACACCTTTAGTAGGCCGGAACAGCCAATTGCATTTTTAAAAATGGTAATTTGGAACTGAAGGTTGAAGCTCAGCTTTATTCAGTTGAGGACAACACCAGGCAGGGGCAGACAGACACCTTTAGTAGGCCGGAACAGCCAATTGCATTTTTAAAAATGGTAATTTGGAACTGAAGGTTGAAGCTCAGCTTTATTCAGTTGAGGACAACACCAGGCAGGGGCAGACAGACACCTTTAGTAGGCCGGAACAGCCAATGGCATTTTTAGAAATGGTAATTTGGAACAGAAGGTAGAAGCTCAGCTTTATTCAGTTGAGGACAACACCAGGCAGGGGCAGACAGACACCTTTAGTAGGCCGGAACAGCCAATGGCATTTTTAGAAATGGTAATTTGGAACAGAAGGTAGAAGCTCAGCTTTATTCAGTTGAGGACAACACCAGGCAGGGGCAGACATTCACCTTTAGTAGGCCGGAACAGCCAATTGCATTTTTAAAAATGGTAATTTGGAACAGAAGGTAGAAGCTCAGCTTTATTCAGTTGAGGACAACACCAGGCAGGGGCAGACATTCACCTTTAGTAGGCCGGAACAGCCAATTGCATTTTTAAAAATGGTAATTTGGAACAGAAGGTTGAAGCTCAGCTTTATTCAGTTGAGGACAACACCAGGCAGGGGCAGACAGACACCTTTAGTAGGCCGGAACAGCCAATTTTTAAAAAAAACAGCAGTTAGTAAGAGGCAGAAGGTAGAAGCTCAGCTTTATTCAGTTGAGGACAACACCAGGCAGGGGCAGACAGACACCTTTAGTAGGCCGGAACAGCCAATTGCATTTTTAAAAATGGTAATTTGGAACTGAAAATTGAAGCTCAGCTTTATTCAGTTGAGGACAACACCAGGCAGGGGCAGACATTCACCTTTAGTAGGCCGGAACAGCCAATGGCATTTTTAAAAATGGTAATTTGGAACAGAAGGTAGAAGCTCAGCTTTATTCAGTTGAGGACAACACCAGGCAGGGGCAGACATTCACCTTTAGTAGGCCGGAACAGCCAATTGCATTTTTAAAAATGGTAATTTGGAACTGAAGGTTGAAGCTCAGCTTTATTCAGTTGAGGACAACACCAGGCAGGGGCAGACAGACACCTTTAGTAGGCCGGAACAGCCAATGGCATTTTTAGAAATGGTAATTTGGAACAGAAGGTAGAAGCTCAGCTTTATTCAGTTGAGGACAACACCAGGCAGGGGCAGACATTCACCTTTAGTAGGCCGGAACAGCCAATGGCATTTTTAGAAATGGTAATTTGGAACAGAAGGTAGAAGCTCAGCTTTATTCAGTTGAGGACAACACCAGGCAGGGGCAGACATTCACCTTTAGTAGGCCGGAACAGCCAATTGCATTTTTAAAAATGGTAATTTGGAACAGAAGGTAGAAGCTCAGCTTTATTCAGTTGAGGACAACACCAGGCAGGGGCAGACATTCACCTTTAGTAGGCCGGAACAGCCAATTGCATTTTTAAAAATGGTAATTTGGAACAGAAGGTTGAAGCTCAGCTTTATTCAGTTGAGGACAACACCAGGCAGGGGCAGACAGACACCTTTAGTAGGCCGGAACAGCCAATTTTATAAAAAAAAAGCAGTTAATAAGAGGCAGAAGGTAGAAGCTCAGCTTTATTCAGTTGCAGCTTCTTGGCAATAATATAAAGAAGACGCGACAGGACAACACTCGGTGGATGCCATATCTGTGTTTTCAATGGAAAAAAACCTTTCAGTTAACTACTTGCAGGAGCAAGTTTTTGTAGCTGGTGGACAATTTTTTTAAAAAAAAGCAGTTAATAAGAGGCAGAAGGTAGAAGCTCAGCTTTATTCAGTTGCAGCTTCTTGGCAATAATATAAAGAAGACGCGACAGGACAACACTCGGTGGATGCCATATCTGTGTTTTCAATGGAAAAAAACCTTTCAGTTAACTACTTGCAGGAGAAAGTTTTTGTAGCTGGTGGCCAATTTTTGTACTGTACCAGTTTTTTGTTGTATGTGTTTTTGTTTTTAATGTTAAAATGTCTGCATTTGATATCTCTCCAGTATTTTCTTTTTTATAAGCAAAATACTGCAGTTTTACATCGGTTACATGGATACACAGGCAGCTTGGTGGTGAGTGGAGGAGTATTTAAAGTAGGGACCGCAGACAGGCTATCAAAGGCCTAAAATAACAAACAATAGGCTCATGGCAGTTTTACAGCGGTTACATGGATACACGGGCAGGCAGCTGGTGATGAGTGGAGGAGTATTTAAAGTAGGGACCGCAGACAGGCTATCAAAGGCCTAAAATAACAAACAATAGGCTCATGGCAGCTTTACAGCGGTTACATGGATACACAGGCAGCTTGGTGGTCAGTGGAGGAGTATTTAAAGTAGGGACCGCAGACAGGCTATCAAAGGCCTAAAATAACAAACAATAGGCTCATGGCAGTTTTACAGCGGTTACATGGATACACGGGCAGGCAGCTTGGTGGTCAGTGGAGGAGTATTTAAAGTAGGGACCGCAGACAGGCTATCAAAGGCCTAAAATAACAAACAATAGGCTCATGGCAGTTTTACAGCGGTTACATGGATACACGGGCAGGCAGCTGGTGATGAGTGGAGGAGTATTTAAAGTAGGGACCGCAGACAGGCTATCAAAGGCCTAAAATAACAAACAATAGGCTCATGGCAGCTTTACAGCGGTTACATGGATACACGGGCAGGCAGCTGGTGATGAGTGGAGGAGTATTTAAAGTAGGGACCGCAGACAGGCTATCAAAGGCCTAAAATAACAAACAATAGGCTCATGGCAGTTTTACAGCGGTTACATGGATACACGGGCAGGCAGCTTGGTGGTCAGTGGAGGAGTATTTAAAGTAGGGACCGCAGACAGGCTATCAAAGGCCTAAAATAACAAACAATAGGCTCATGGCAGCTTTACAGCGGTTACATGGATACACAGGCAGCTTGGTGGTGAGTGGAGGAGTATTTAAAGTAGGGACCGCAGACAGGCTATCAAAGGCCTAAAATAACAAACAATAGGCTCATGGCAGCTTTACAGCGGTTACATGGATACACAGGCAGCTTGGTGGTGAGTGGAGGAGTATTTAAAGTAGGGACCGCAGACAGGCTATCAAAGCCCTAAAATAACAAACAATAGGCTCATGGCAGTTTTACAGCGGTTACATGGATACACGGGCAGGCAGCTGGTGATGAGTGGAGGAGTATTTAAAGTAGGGACCGCAGACAGGCTATCAAAGGCCTAAAATAACAAACAATAGGCTCATGGCAGCTTTACAGCGGTTACATGGATACACAGGCAGCTTGGTGGTCAGTGGAGGAGTATTTAAAGTAGGGACCGCAGACAGGCTATCAAAGGCCTAAAATAACAAACAATAGGCTCATGGCAGTTTTACAGCGGTTACATGGATACACGGGCAGGCAGCTTGGTGGTCAGTGGAGGAGTATTTAAAGTAGGGACCGCAGACAGGCTATCAAAGGCCTAAAATAACAAACAATAGGCTCATGGCAGTTTTACAGCGGTTACATGGATACACGGGCAGGCAGCTTGGTGGTGAGTGGAGGAGTATTTAAAGTAGGGACCGCAGACAGGCTATCAAAGGCCTAAAATAACAAACAATAGGCTCATGGCAGTTTTACAGCGGTTACATGGATACACGGGCAGGCAGCTGGTGATGAGTGGAGGAGTATTTAAAGTAGGGACCGCAGACAGGCTATCAAAGGCCTAATATAGCAAACAATAGGCTCATGGCAGCTTTACAGCGGTTACATGGATACACAGGCAGCTTGGTGGTCAGTGGAGGAGTATTTAAAGTAGGGACCGCAGACAGGCTATCAAAGGCCTAAAATAACAAACAATAGGCTCATGGCAGTTTTACAGCGGTTACATGGATACACGGGCAGGCAGCTTGGTGGTCAGTGGAGGAGTATTTAAAGTAGGGACCGCAGACAGGCTATCAAAGGCCTAAAATAACAAACAATAGGCTCATGGCAGTTTTACAGCGGTTACATGGATACACGGGCAGGCAGCTGGTGATGAGTGGAGGAGTATTTAAAGTAGGGACCGCAGACAGGCTATCAAAGGCCTAAAATAACAAACAATAGGCTCATGGCAGCTTTACAGCGGTTACATGGATACACGGGCAGGCAGCTGGTGATGAGTGGAGGAGTATTTAAAGTAGGGACCGCAGACAGGCTATCAAAGGCCTAAAATAACAAACAATAGGCTCATGGCAGTTTTACAGCGGTTACATGGATACACGGGCAGGCAGCTTGGTGGTCAGTGGAGGAGTATTTAAAGTAGGGACCGCAGACAGGCTATCAAAGGCCTAAAATAACAAACAATAGGCTCATGGCAGCTTTACAGCGGTTACATGGATACACAGGCAGCTTGGTGGTGAGTGGAGGAGTATTTAAAGTAGGGACCGCAGACAGGCTATCAAAGGCCTAAAATATCAAACAATAGGCTCATGGCAGCTTTACAGCGGTTACATGGATACACAGGCAGCTTGGTGGTGAGTGGAGGAGTATTTAAAGTAGGGACCGCAGACAGGCTATCAAAGGCCTAAAAAAACAAACAATAGGCTCATGGCAGTTTTACAGCGGTTACATGGATACACGGGCAGGCAGCTGGTGATGAGTGGAGGAGTATTTAAAGTAGGGACCACAGACAGGCTATCAAAGGCCTAAAATAACAAACAATAGGCTCATGGCAGCTTTACAGCGGTTACATGGATACACAGGCAGCTTGGTGGTCAGTGGAGGAGTAATTAAAGTAGGGACCGCAGACAGGCTATCAAAGGCCTAAAATAACAAACAATAGGCTCATGGCAGTTTTACAGCGGTTACATGGATACACGGGCAGGCAGCTTGGTGGTCAGTGGAGGAGTATTTAAAGTAGGGACCGCAGACAGGCTATCAAAGGCCTAAAATAACAAACAATAGGCTCATGGCAGTTTTACAGCGGTTACATGGATACACGGGCAGGCAGCTGGTGATGAGTGGAGGAGTATTTAAAGTAGGGACCGCAGACAGGCTATCAAAGGCCTAAAATAACAAACAATAGGCTCATGGCAGCTTTACAGCGGTTACATGGATACACAGGCAGCTTGGTGGTGAGTGGAGGAGTAGTGCAAGGAGTGTCTGTCCCAGTACTCCCAAAATATAAATAGATGTTAATGTCTCGCAAAACAACCAAAACAAAAAAAAAGGTGGCATACTTAGGTACAGGGGTGGGCTCATCTACTGAGTTTCTGACATAGTAATTTGGCAGTAACTATTTAATGGTGCCAATATAGGACACAGACACAGACTACTTTAAGTTGCATCATAGATGTCTACAAATTTGTATTGTCAGTGCCAGACATTGAATGATGTCAGCGAATAGACTAAAGATTGGTGGAGCTGTGCGACATAATTTTGCACGTGGTAGAGCACATTTTGAGCTGGGGTAGGGGGGAACTCTCTTGAGGCCGGCGGGACCGCCCCAGGGCCCCTCATGTTACAACGGTGTGTCTGACGTTGGGTGCGCACCACCACCGCCAGAGACACTACATTGTACTATGAGGGACCCAGTAGCAATGCCGTCAACCAAAAGCGAGCACACCCACCTCTTCAGACAAACAGCAGTCTCACGGGTGCTTGCGCCAAGTCGCGATACCACGGCCCCGTGTGGGGAGTTTTGCCATTTAGGGAGGTGTAAACATGTCGTATGCTGTACAATCAGCTGCAGCAAATTAGACATTAGAAAAGTAATTCACAGGCAAGAGCTTTTCATAGGAAAGCTAGGTGTCGGCCGGGCAAGGTGGGGCAAAAGATTTCGAAATCCAGTTGTGGTTCATTTTAATGAATGTTAGATCGTCAACATTTTGGGTAGCCAGACAAGTCCTTTTTTCGGTTAATATTGAACCTGCAGCACTGAATACTCTTTCTGATAGGACACTTGCTGCCGGGCAAGCAAGCTCCTGCAATGCATATTCTGCCAATTCTGGCCAGGTGTCTAATTTGGAGGCCCAGTAATCAAATGGGAATGACGGTTGAGGGAGAACATCGATAAGGGATGAAAAATAGTTAGTAACCATACTGGACAAATGTTGTCTCCTGTCACTTTCAATTGATGCAGCAGTACCTGTCCTGTCTGCGGTCATAGCAAAATCACTCCACAACCTGGTCAGAAAACCCCTCTGTCCAACGCCACTTCTGATGTGTGCACCCCTAACACTCCTAGTCTGCTGCCCCCTGGAGCTCGTGTGAGAACGATCACGTGCGCTGTGTGCTGGGAATGCCTGAAGCAAACGGTCAACAAGAGTTGATTGTTTGGTTGCTAATATTAGTTCCAAGTTCTCATGTGGCATAATATTTTGCAATTTGCCTTTATAGCGTGGATCAAGGAGGTAGGCCAACCAGTAATCGTCATCGTTCATCATTTTCGTAATGCGTGTGTCCCTTTTTAGGATACGTAAGGCATAATCCGCCATGTGGGCCAAAGTTCCAGTTGTCAAATCTCCGGTTGTGATTGGTTGAGGGGCAGTTGCAGGCAAATCTACGTCACTTGTGTCCCTCAAAAAACCAGAACCTGGCCGTGACACGCAACCAATTTCCTGTGCCCCCGGGAAAGGTTCGGCATTAAAAATATACTCATCCCCATCATCCTCCTCGTCCTCCACCTCCTCTTCGCCCGCTACCTCGTCCTGTACACTGCCCTGACCAGACAATGGCTGACTGTCATCAAGGCTTTCCTCTTCCTCTGGTGCAGACGCCTGCTCCTTTATGTGCGTCAAACTTTGCATCAGCAGACGCATTAGGGGGATGCTCATGCTTATTACGGCGTTGTCTGCACTAACCAGCCGTGTGCATTCCTCAAAACACTGAAGGACTTGACACATGTCTTGTATCTTAGACCACTGCACACCTGACAACTCCATGTCTGCCATCCTACTGCCTGCCCGTGTATCCTCCCACAAATAAATAACAGCACGCCTCTGTTCGCACAGTCTCTGAAGCATGTGCAGTGTTGAGTTCCACCTTGTTGCAACGTCTATGATTAGGCGATGCTGGGGAAGGTTCAAAGACCGCTGATAGGTCTGCATACGGCTGGCGTGTACAGGCGAACGTCGGATATGTGAGCAAAGTGCACGCACTTTGAGGAGCAGGTCGGAGAACCCAGGATAAGTTTTCAATAAGCACTGCACCACCAGGTTTAAGGTGTGAGCCAGGCAAGGAATGTGTTTCAGTTGGGAAAGGGAGATGGCAGCCATGAAATTCCTTCCGTTATCACTCACTACCTTGCCTGCCTCAAGATCTACTGTGCCCAGCCACGACTGCGTTTCTTGTTGCAAGAACTCGGATAGAACTTCCGCGGTGTGTCTGTTGTCGCCCAAACACTTCATAGCCAATACAGCCTGCTGACGCTTGGCAGTAGCTGGCCCATAATGGGACAACTGGTGTGCAACAGTGTCATCTGCCGATGGAGTGGTTGGCAGACTGCGTTCTGTGGAAGAGCTGTAGCTTCTGCAGGAGGACGAGGAGGAGGAGGAGGAGGGGGTGCGAACGCCTACAGCCAACTGTTTCCTAGACCGTGGGCTAGGCACAACTGTCCCTAAATTGATGTCGCCTGTGGACCCTGCATCCACCACATTCACCCAGTATGCCGTGATGGACACATAACGTCCCTGGCCATGCCTACTGGTCCATGCATCTGTAGTCAGGTGCACCTTTGTACTCACAGATTGCCTGAGTGCATGGACGATGCGCTGTTTAACATGCTGGTGCAGGGCTGGGATGGCTTTTCTGGAAAAAAAGTGTCGACTGGGTAGCTCGTATCGTGGTTCAGCGTACTCCATCAGGGCTTTGAAAGCTTCGCTTTCAACTAACCGGTAGGGCATCATCTCTAACGAGATTAGTCTAGCTATGTGGGCGTTAAAACCCTGTGTACGCGGATGCGAGGATAAGTACTTCCTTTTTCTAACCAGAGTCTCATGTAGGGTGAGCTGGACTGGAGAGCTGGAGATCGTGGAACTTTCGGGTGTGCCGGTGTACATGGCAGACTGAGAGACGGTTGGAGACGGTATTGTTTCCGCCGGTGCCCTAGATGCAATATTTCCTCCTACAAAACTGGTGGTTCCCTGACCCTGACTGCTTTTGGCTGGCAAAGAAACCTGCACAGATACTGCCGGTGGTGCGGAAAATGGTGGCCTTACAGTGACGGAAGGGATGTTGCGTTGCTGACTAGCTTCATTGGCCGAGGGTGCTACAACCTTAAGGGACGTTTGGTAGTTAGTCCAGGCTTGAAAATGCATGGTGGTTAAGTGTCTATGCATGCAACTAGTATTTAGACTTTTCAGATTCTGACCTCTGCTTAAGCTAGTTGAACATTTTTGACAGATGACTTTGCGCTGATCAGTTGGATGTTGTTTAAAAAAATGCCAGACTGCACTCTTCCTAGACTCGGATCCCTTTTCAGGGATTGCAGACTGAGCTTTAACCGGATGGCCACGCTGTCCTCCAACAGGTTTTGGCTTTGACACGCGTTTTGGGCCAGATACGGGCCCGGCAGATGGAACCTGTTGCGATGTTGATGCCTGCTGCGGCCCCTCCTCCACCTCCGCTTCTGAACTACTGCCGCCTGCACCCTGTTCCCCCAATGGCTGCCAATCGGGGTCAATAACTGGGTCATCTATTACCTCCTCTTCGAGCTCGTGTGCAACTTCGTCTGTGTCACTGTGTCGGTCGGTGGTATAGCGTTCGTGGCGGGGCAACATAGTCTCATCAGGGTCTGATTGTGGATCTGTACCCTGAGAGGGCAATGTGGTGGTCTGAGTCAAAGGAGCAGCATAGTACTCTGGCTGTGGCTGTGCATCAGTGCACTCCATGTCAGAATCTACTTGTAATGGGCATGGCCTGTTAAATGTTTCACTTTCTAAGCCAGGGACGGTATGTGTAAAGAGCTCCATGGAGTGACCCGTTGTGTCGCCTGCTGCATCCTTCTCTCTTGTTGTAGTTTTTGCTGAGGAGGACAAGGAAGCGACTTGTCCCTGACCGTGAACATCCACAAGCGACGCGCTGCTTTTACATTTACCAGTTTCGGAAGAGGAGGCAAAAGAGCTAGAGGCTGAGTGTGCAATGTAAGCCAAAACTTGCTGTTGCTGCTCCGCCTTTAAAAGCGGTTTTCCTACTCCCAGAAAAGAGAGCGTTCGAGGCCTTGTGTAGCCTGACGACGAAACTGGCTCCACAGCTCCAGACTTAGGTGGAATATTTTTATCCCCACGACCACCTGATGCTCCACTACCACTACCATCATTACCAGCTGACAATGAACGCCCACGACGACCTCTTGCACCAGACTTCCTCATTGTTTTAAAATCTTAACCAAAGTAACTTTATTTGTTGCTGTCAAACAACTTACACGGTGAGCTATAACTTCAGTATGATTTCAATATCCCTTAACAGGTTGGTGAGACCACAAGGAAAATCAGGCACAATGTTACACACTCTGTTTTCTGTGGCACAAAATCACAGAGATGACACACACGCAGGACTGTCACTCAAGCACTAATGTCAATATTAATCTCCCACCTAATTTATTTTTTTTTTTTTTTCAGGGAGACTTTAGAAACCAAATAATATTAAAAAAACCAAAAAAATAAATAGCCTTTCTATGGCCCACTGAATGAGAGAGAGAGGTGGCACACCCAGGAGTCAAGACTGGCACACAAGCTGAAAGGGCAATATTACTCTCCCACTGTTTTTTTAAGTTTTTTTTTTTTTATTTTCAGGGAGACTTTAGAAACCAAATAATATTAAAAAAAACAAAAAAATAAATAGCCTTTCTATGGCCCACTGAATGAGAGAGAGAGGTGGCACACCCAGGAGTCAAGACTGGCACACAAGCTGAAAGGGCAATATTACTCTCCCACTGTTTTTTTATGTATTTTTTTTTTTAAGGGAGACTTTAGAAACCCAATAATATTAAAAAAAAAAAAAAAAAGGCTTTCTATGGCCCACTGAATGAGAGAGAGAGGTGGCACACCCAGGAGTCAAGACTGGCACACAAGCTGAAAGGGCAATATTACTCTCCCACTGTTTTTTTATGTATTTTTTGTTTTTTAAGGGAGACTTTAGAAACCAAATAATATTAAAAAAAAAACAAAAAAAAAAGGCTTCCTATGGCCCACAATTAGAGAGAGAGAGGTGGCACACCCAGGAGTCAAGACTGGCGCACAAGCTGAAAGGGCAATATTACTCTCCCACTGTTTTTTTATGTTTTTTTTTTTTTTCAGGGAGACTTTAGAAACCAAATAATAAGAAAAAAAAAAATAAATAAATAGGCTTTCTATAGCCCACTGAATGAGAGATAGCACACACAGCAGTGGCACACAAGCCCTGACTGAGGCCAATATTTTTCTCCCACTGATTGATGTAGTGTTTTTGTGTTGAGGTAGATTTTAGAACACAAATCAAGGAAAAAAAAAAAATGCTTTCTATGGCCCACTGAATGAGAGAGGTGGCACACCCAGGAGTCAAGACTGGCACACAAGCTGAAAGGGCAATATTACTCTCCCACTGTTTTTTTAGGTATTTTTTGTTTTTTAAGGGAGACTTTAGAAACCCAATAATATTTAAAAAAATAAATAAATAGGCTTTCTATGGCCCACTGAATGAGAGAGGTGGCACACCCAGGAGTCAAGACTGGCACACAAGCTGAAAGAGCAATATTACTCTCCCACTGTTTTTTTATGTTTTTTTTTTTTTCGGGGAGACTTTAGAAACCAAATAATATTAAAAAAACCAAAAAAATAAATAGGCTTTCTATGGCCCACTGAATGAGAGAGAGGTGGCACACCCAGGAGTCAAGACTGGCACACAAGCTGAAAGGGCAATATTACTCTCCCACTGTTTTTTTTTTTTTTTTTTTTCAGGGAGACTTTAGAAACCAAATAATAAGAAAAAAAATAAATAAATAAATAGGCTTTCTATAGCCCACTGAATGAGAGATAGCACACACAGCAGTGGCACACAAGCCCTGACTGAGGCCAATATTTTTCTCCCACTGATTGATGTAGTGTTTTTGTGTTGAGGTAGATTTTAGAACACAAATCAAGGAAAAAAAAAAAATGCTTTCTATGGCCCACTGAATGAGAGAGGTGGCACACCCAGGAGTCAAGACTGGCACACAAGCTGAAAGGGCAATATTACTCTCCCACTGTTTTTTTAGGTATTTTTTGTTTTTTAAGGGAGACTTTAGAAACCCAATAATATTTAAAAAAATAAATAAATAGGCTTTCTATGGCCCACTGAATGAGAGAGGTGGCACACCCAGGAGTCAAGACTGGCACACAAGCTGAAAGGGCAATATTACTCTCCCACTGTTTTTTTATGTTTTTTTTTTTTCAGGGAGACTTTAGAAACCAAATAATATTAAAAAAACAAAAAAATAAATAGGCTTTCTATGGCCCACTGAATGAGAGAGAGGTGGCACACCCAGGAGTCAAGACTGGCACACAAGCTGAAAGGGCAATATTACTCTCCCACTGTTTTTTTTTTTTTTTTTTTTTTCAGGGAGACTTTAGAAACCAAATAATAAGAAAAAAAATAAATAAATAAATAGGCTTTCTATAGCCCACTGAATGAGAGATAGCACACTCAGCAGTGGCACACAAGCCCTGACTGAGGCCAATATTTTTCTCCCACTGATTGATGTAGTGTTTTTGTGTTGAGGTAGATTTTAGAACACAAATCAAGGGAAAAAAAAAATGCTTTCTATGGCCCACTGAATGAGAGAGGTGGCACACCCAGGAGTCAAGACTGGCACACAAGCTGAAAGGGCAATATTACTCTCCCACTGTTTTTTTATGTATTTTTTGTTTTTTAAGGGAGACTTTAGAAACCCAATAATATTTAAAAAAATAAATAAATAGGCTTTCTATGGCCCACTGAATGAGAGAGGTGGCACACCCAGGAGTCAAGACTGGCACACAAGCTGAAAGGGCAATATTACTCTCCCACTGTTTTTTTATGTTTTTTTTTTTTCAGGGAGACTTTAGAAACCAAATAATATTAAAAAAACCAAAAAAATAAATAGGCTTTCTATGGCCCACTGAATGAGAGAGAGGTGGCACACCCAGGAGTCAAGACTGGCACACAAGCTGAAAGGGCAATATTACTCTCCCACTGTTTTTTTAGGTTTTTTTTTTTTTTTCAGGGAGACTTTAGAAACCAAATAATAAGAAAAATAAATAAATAAATAAATAGGCTTTCTATAGCCCACTGAATGAGAGATAGCACACACAGCAGTGGCACACAAGCCCTGACTGAGGCCAATATTTTTCTACCACTGATTGATGTAGTGTTTTTGTGTTGAGGTAGAATTTAGAACACAAATCACGGAAAAAATAAATAGGCTTTCTATGGCCCACTCAGTGAGAGATGGCACACACAGGGATGGCACTGTAGCAGAAATGCCAATCTTAATCTCCCACAAAAAAAAAAAAAAAAAAAAAAAAACTGTCCTACAATTACTATCTCCCTGCAGTAATCTAAGCCAGGTATGGCAGGCAGCAATAGGAGTGGACTGATGCACAAATTAAATAAAAAGTGTGGACAAACAAAAAAGATAGCTGTGCAGAAAGGAACAAGAGGATATGTGCTTTGAAAAAAGCAGTTGGTTTCCACAGTGGCGTACACACAGCAATACAGCTATCACGGAGCCTTCTAGGGCAGCCCAATGAGCTACAGCGCTGAGGAAAAAAAAAATAGCTTCCACTGTTCCTGCACACCGAAGGTGGTGTTGGACAGTGGAAATCGCTACAGCACAAGCGGTTTGGTGGTTAGTGGACCCTGCCTAACGCTATCCCTGCTTCTGACGAAGCGGCAGCAACCTCTCCCTAAGCTCAGATCAGCAGCAGTAAGATGGTGGTCGGCGGGAACGCCCCTTTATAGCCCCTGTGACGCCGCAGACAGCAAGCCAATCACTGCAATGCCCTTCTCTAAGATGGTGGGGACCAGGATCTATGTCATCACGCTGCCCACACTCTGCGTTCACCTTCATTGGCTGAGAAATGGCGCTTTTCGCGTCATTGAAACGCGACTTTGGCGCGAAAGTCGCGTACCGCATGGCCGACAAGCACAGGGGTCGGATCGGGTTTCATGAGACGCCGACTTAGCCAAAAGTCGGCGACTTTTGAAAATGATCGACCCGTTTCGCTCAACCCTACCGGAGACCATCTGACAGTGAGACGCTGCCAGGGACCGCACCGGGAGCAGGTAAGTATATCAGGGGAGGTGAGCATTGCGTGATAGTCACCTGTCCCCCATTCCACCGCTGCACGCTGCTCTGTCTTCCGTCCTCTGGCTGTGACTGTTCAGGTCAGAGGGCGCGATGATGCAATTAGTGTGCGCGCCGCCCTCTGCCTGAACAGTCAGTGCAGAGGTTGGAAGACAGAGCGGCGCTCAGCGATGGAACGTGGAAGGTGACTATCGCAAGTGCCGGGGGCCTGAGCGAAGAGAGGTGAGTATGTGATTTTTTTTATTTTAATCGCAGCACCAGCAAATGGGGCAAATGTGTGGAGCATCTTATGGGGCATATTGTATGGAGCATCTTATGGGGCATATATGAGGAGCATCTTATGGGGCATATATGAGGAGCATCTTATCGGGCATATATGAGGAGCATGTTATGGGGCATATATGAGGAGCATCTTATGGGGCAGAATGTGTGGAGCATCTCATGGGGCCCCTAATGTGTGGAGCATCTCATGGGGGCCCTAATGTATGGAGCATCTCATGAAGCCACAATGTATGGAGCATCGTATGGGGCCATAATGTGTGGAGCATCTCATGGGGCCATAATGTATGGAGCATCTCATGGGCCATAATGTGTGGAGCATCTTATGGGGCCATAATGTGTGGAGCATCTTATGGGGCCATGAAGCTTTATGCAGCATTGTATGGGGCAAATGTTTCTATGGAGCATCTTATGGGGCCATTATTAACCTTTGTGCAGCATTATATGGGGTATATATTAATATGGAGCATCTTATGGGGCCCATCATGAACTGTATGGAGCATTATATGGGACTCCTGATTCAATATGGATATTCAAAAATACTTAACCTACTGATTAGTAGGGTTGAGCGACTTTCATTTTTTTAAGATCGAGTAGGGTTTTGGGAAACCCGATTTTGTCCAGAGTCGAGTCGAGTGCAGTCGGCCGATTATCGCTAAAAGTCGGGGATCGACCGAAACACGAAACCCAATGCAAGTCAATGGGGAAGCATAGTCGGCAGTGAGTGGAGGCCAGGAAAACACCTACAGTGCCCATTTTAATGCCAAAAACATCCATTCTTGTTTCTGAAGCTTGCCAATCTTAATTAACTGTATAATAATAGTTGGGCATAGGGAATTGGGGGAAAGTTGTGGGGGGAGTAGGGCTGGCTCAAGTTTTTCGTGGGCCCAGGAAATGAGGACTACGTCACGGCGGTGTTGCAGGGAAAGGTAAGTATTTAAAAGTTGCAAGTGCTGTGATCCTGAGCAAGCAGGGGGGGGCCCACTCGTTCGCATTGCCACTGGCACAGGGCCCCTCAAAGTACGGCAGTGTGTTTGCATGGCGGGGGCGCCTCCCACCAGCAGCGACACTTTTGCGTACTCTGAGGGGCCCTGTGCCAGTGACGTCGCCAACGAGTATGCCCCCCCACCTGATGAAGGAACCTGCACTTTCATCTGCACCTTCCTCTTTGTCCCTGTGTAAGGTGGTATAACATGCGGGAAGGGGAACCTTACTTTCAGCAGGGTCAGATTCTGGCTGTGTAGAGTACAAGGGGAATGTAGTGGTCTAGGTCAATGTACCAGCAGACTCATTTAGCAGTGGCTGGGCAATGGGCAGGATGAGGAGGAAACAGATATAGGGCCAAAGAATAAAGTAGGCTACATGCAGTTCAAAATTGGTAACAGGACTAAACAGGCGGCATTGCTTTGTTCAGTGGAGTAGCAAACCCAAGAGCAGCAGACACTGTTTCAAGGGCCTAACCACACTAGTAGGCCAAATGCAGTTTAATATCTGATAGTATAGGGCGAAAGCCAGAATGTGGAAGCTCAGCTTTGTTCAGTTGAGGACAACACCAGGGAGGGGCAGACACCTTTAGTAGGCCGGAAAAGCCTATTGCATTTTTTAAAATGGTAATTTGGAGCAGAAGGTTGAAGCTCAGCTTTATTTAGTTGAGGGCAACACCAGGGAGGGGCAGAAGCCGTTAGTAGGCCCTAACCACCATTTTTTTTTTTTAAAACCACTTAATGAGAGCCGGAAGGTTGAAGCTCAGCTTTATTTAGTTGAGGACAACACCAGGCAGGGGCACACAGACAGACACCTTTAGTAGGCCGGAAAAGCCTATTGCATTTTTTAAAATGGTAATTTGGAGCAGAAGGTTGAAGCTCAGCTTTATTTAGTTGAGGGCAACACCAGGGAGGGGCAGAAGCCGTTAGTAGGCCCTAACCACCATTTTTTTTTTTTAAAACCACTTAATGAGAGCCGGAAGGTTGAAGCTCAGCTTTATTTAGTTGAGGACAACACCAGGCAGGGGCACACAGACAGACACCTTTAGCAGGCCGGAAAAGCCTATTGCATTTTTTAAAATGGTAATTTGGAGCAGAAGGTTGAAGCTCAGCTTTATTTAGTTGAGGACAACACCAGGCAGGGGCACACAGACAGACACCTTTAGTAGGCCGGAAAAGCCTATTGCATTTTTTAAAATGGTAATTTGGAGCAGAAGGTTGAAGCTCAGCTTTATTTAGTTGAGGACAACACCAGGCAGGGGCACACAGACAGACACCTTTAGTAGGCCGGAAAAGCCTATTGCATTTTTTAAAATGGTAATTTGGAGCAGAAGGTTGAAGCTCAGCTTTATTTAGTTGAGGGCAACACCAGGGAGGGGCAGAAGACGTTAGTAGGCCCTAACCACCATTTGTTTTTTTTAAAACCACTTAATGAGAGCCGGAAGGTTGAAGCTCAGCTTTATTTAGTTGAGGACAACACCAGGCAGGGGCACACAGACAGACACCTTTAGTAGGCCGGAAAAGCCTATTGCATTTTTTAAAATGGTAATTTGGAGCAGAAGGTTGAAGCTCAGCTTTATTTAGTTGAGGACAACACCAGGCAGGGGCACACAGACAGACACCTTTAGTAGGCCGGAAAAGCCTATTGCATTTTTTAAAATGGTAATTTGGAGCAGAAGGTTGAAGCTCAGCTTTATTTAGTTGAGGGCAACACCAGGGAGGGGCAGAAGCCGTTAGTAGGCCCTAACCACCATTTTTTTTTTTTAAAACCACTTAATGAGAGCCGGAAGGTTGAAGCTCAGCTTTATTTAGTTGAGGACAACACCAGGCAGGGGCACACAGACAGACACCTTTAGTAGACCGGAAAAGCCTATTGCATTTTTTAAAATGGTAATTTGGAGCAGAAGGTTGAAGCTCAGCTTTATTTAGTTGAGGACAACACCAGGCAGGGGCACACAGACAGACACCTTTAGTAGGCCGGAAAAGCCTATTGCATTTTTTAAAATGGTAATTTGGAGCAGAAGGTTGAAGCTCAGCTTTATTTAGTTGAGGGCAACACCAGGGAGGGGCAGAAGCCGTTAGTAGGCCCTAACCACCATTTTTTTTTTTAAAAACCACTTAATGAGAGCCGGAAGGTTGAAGCTCAGCTTTATTTAGTTGAGGACAACACCAGGCAGGGGCACACAGACAGACACCTTTAGTAGGCCGGAAAAGCCTATTGCATTTTTTAAAATGGTAATTTGGAGCAGAAGGTTGAAGCTCAGCTTTATTTAGTTGAGGACAACACCAGGCAGGGGCACACAGACAGACACCTTTAGTAGGCCGGAAAAGCCTATTGCATTTTTTAAAATGGTAATTTGGAGCAGAAGGTTGAAGCTCAGCTTTATTTAGTTGAGGGCAACACCAGGGAGGGGCAGAAGCCGTTAGTAGGCCCTAACCACCATTTTTTTTTTTTAAAACCACTTAATGAGAGCCGGAAGGTTGAAGCTCAGCTTTATTTAGTTGAGGACAACACCAGGCAGGGGCACACAGACAGACACCTTTAGTAGGCCGGAAAAGCCTATTGCATTTTTTAAAATGGTAATTTGGAGCAGAAGGTTGAAGCTCAGCTTTATTTAGTTGAGGGCAACACCAGGGAGGGGCAGAAGCCGTTAGTAGGCCCTAACCACCATTTTTTTTTTTTAAAACCACTTAATGAGAGCCGGAAGGTTGAAGCTCAGCTTTATTTAGTTGAGGACAACACCAGGCAGGGGCACACAGACAGACACCTTTAGTAGGCCGGAAAAGCCTATTGCATTTTTTAAAATGGTAATTTGGAGCAGAAGGTTGAAGCTCAGCTTTATTTAGTTGAGGGCAACACCAGGTAGGGGCAGAAGCCGTTAGTAGGCCCTAACCACCATTTTTTTTTTTTAAAACCACTTAATGAGAGCCGGAAGGTTGAAGCTCAGCTTTATTTAGTTGAGGACAACACCAGGCAGGGGCACACAGACAGACACCTTTAGTAGGCCGGAAAAGCCTATTGCATTTTTTAAAATGGTAATTTGGAGCAGAAGGTTGAAGCTCAGCTTTATTTAGTTGAGGGCAACACCAGGCAGGGGCACACAGACAGACACCTTTAGTAGGCCGGAAAAGCCTATTGCATTTTTTAAAATGGTAATTTGGAGCAGAAGGTTGAAGCTCAGCTTTATTTAGTTGAGGGCAACACCAGGGAGGGGCAGAAGCCGTTAGTAGGCCCTAACCACCATTTTTTTTTTTTAAAACCACTTAATGAGAGCCGGAAGGTTGAAGCTCAGCTTTATTTAGTTGAGGACAACACCAGGCAGGGGCACACAGACAGACACCTTTAGTAGGCCGGAAAAGCCTATTGCATTTTTTAAAATGGTAATTTGGAGCAGAAGGTTGAAGCTCAGCTTTATTTAGTTGAGGGCAACACCAGGGAGGGGCAGAAGCCGTTAGTAGGCCCTAACCACCATTTTTTTTTTTTAAAACCACTTAATGAGAGCCGGAAGGTTGAAGCTCAGCTTTATTTAGTTGAGGACAACACCAGGCAGGGGCACACAGACAGACACCTTTAGTAGGCCGGAAAAGCCTATTGCATTTTTTAAAATGGTAATTTGGAGCAGAAGGTTGAAGCTCAGCTTTATTTAGTTGAGGACAACACCAGGCAGGGGCACACAGACAGACACCTTTAGTAGGCCGGAAAAGCCTATTGCATTTTTTAAAATGGTAATTTGGAGCAGAAGGTTGAAGCTCAGCTTTATTTAGTTGAGGGCAACACCAGGGAGGGGCAGAAGCCGTTAGTAGGCCCTAACCACCATTTTTTTTTTTTTAAACCACTTAATGAGAGCCGGAAGGTTGAAGCTCAGCTTTATTTAGTTGAGGGCAACACCAGGGAGGGGCAGAAGCCGTTAGTAGGCCCTAACCAAAGTTGAAGGCCAAATGCAGTTTAATTTCTGATACTATAGGCCGAAAGCCAGAAGGTGGAAGCTCCGATTTAGACAGTGGAGGACAATTTGAATTAGGGACTGCAGACAGACTTAGTAGGCTGTCCCCTGTGGACCATGCATCCACCACATTAACCCATTGCGCCGTAATGGACACGTAATCTTCCGTGGCCATGCCTACAGGTCCATGCGTCTGTTGTCAGGTGCACCTTTGTACTCACAGATTGCCAGAGTGCATGGACAATGCGGTCTTCTACATGCTGGTGGAGGGTTGGGATGGCTTTTCTCGCAAAAGAAGTGTCGACTGGTTAGCTTGTAGCGTGGTACAGCGTAGTCCATCATGGCCTTATTAATAGTAAATAAAATATATAACTAGGCTCTATGAACTTTTAAATAGGTTCCAGGGGTACACGGGCAGCATTGGTGTGGTCAGTGGAGGAGTATTGCAAGTAGGGGCTGCAGACAGGCTATCAAAGGCCTAAAATAACAAACAGTAGGCAGTCATGGCAGTTTTACATCGGTTACATGGATACACAGGCAGGCACTCCAGGCAGCATTGTGGTCAGTGGAGGAGTATTGCAAGTAGGGGCCGCAGACAGGCTATCAAAGGCCTAAAATAACAAACAATAGGCTCATTGCAGTTTTACAGCGGTTACATGGATAGACGGGCAGGCAGCTTGGTGGTGAGTGGAGGAGTATTTAAAGTAGGGACCGCAGACAGGCTATCAAAGGCCTAACATAACAAACAATAGGCTCATGGCAGTTTTACAGCGGTTACATGGATACACGGGCAGGCAGCTTGGTGGTCAGTGGAGGAGTATTTAAAGTAGGGACCGCAGACAGGCTTCAAAGGCCTAACATAAGAAAATGGGCTGGCTGTAGGCACTTTATAATTGGTTCCAGGGGTACACGGGCAGCAGTGGTCTGGCCAGTGGAGGACTAGTGGAAGGAGGGACCGCAGACAGGCTTCAAAGGCCTAACATAAGAAAATGGGCTGGCTGTAGGCACTTTATAATTGGTTCCAGGGGTACACGGGCAGCAGTGGTCTGGTCAGTGGAGGACTAGTGGAAGGAGGGACCGCAGACAGGCTTCAAAGGTCTAACATAAAAAAATGGGCTGGCTGTAGGCACTTTATAATTGGTTCCAGGGGTACACGGGCAGCAGTGGTCTGGCCAGTGGAGGACTAGTGGAAGGAGGGACCGCAGACAGGCTTCAAAGGCCTAAAATAACAAACAATAGGCTCATGGCAGTTTTACAGCGGTTACATGGATACACGGGCAGGCAGCTTGGTGGTCAGTGGAGGAGTATTTAAAGTAGGGACCGCAGACAGGCTTCAAAGGCCTAACATAAGAAAATGGGCTGGCTGTAGGCACTTTATAATTGGTTCCAGGGGTACACGGGCAGCAGTGGTCTGGTCAGTGGAGGACTAGTGGAAGGAGGGACCGCAGACAGGCTTCAAAGGCCTAACATAAAAAAATGGGCTGGCTGTAGGCACTTTATAATTGGTTCCAGGGGTACACGGGCAGCAGTGGTCTGGTCAGTGGAGGACTAGTGGAAGGAGGGACCGCAGACAGGCTTCAAAGGCCTAAAATAACAAACAATAGGCTCATGGCAGTTTTACAGCGGTTACATGGATACACGGGCAGGCAGCTTGGTGGTCAGTGGAGGAGTATTTAAAGTAGGGACCGCAGACAGGCTTCAAAGGCCTAACATAAGAAAATGGGCTGGCTGTAGGCACTTTATAATTGGTTCCAGGGGTACACGGGCAGCAGTGGTCTGGTCAGTGGAGGACTAGTGGAAGGAGGGACCGCAGACAGGCTTCAAAGGCCTAACATAAAAAAATGGGCTGGCTGTAGGCACTTTATAATTGGTTCCAGGGGTACACGGGCAGCAGTGGTCTGGTCAGTGGAGGACTAGTGGAAGGAGGGACCGCAGACAGGCTTCAAAGGCCTAAAATAACAAACAATAGGCTCATGGCAGTTTTTCAGCGGTTACATGGATACACGGGCAGGCAGCTTGGTGGTCAGTGGAGGAGTATTTAAAGTAGGGACCGCAGACAGGCTTCAAAGGCCTAACATAACAAACAATAGGCTCATGGCAGTTTTACAGCGGTTACATGGATACACGGGCAGGCAGCTTGGTGGTCAGTGGAGGAGTATTTAAAGTAGGGACCGCAGACAGGCTTCAAAGGCCTAACATAAGAAAATGGGCTGGCTGTAGGCACTTTATAATTGGTTCCAGGGGTACACGGGCAGCAGTGGTCTGGCCAGTGGAGGACTAGTGGAAGGAGGGACCGCAGACAGGCTTCAAAGGCCTAACATAAAAAAATGGGCTGGCTGTAGGCACTTTATAATTGGTTCCAGGGGTACACGGGCAGCAGTGGTCTGGTCAGTGGAGGACTAGTGGAAGGAGGGACCGCAGACAGGCTTCAAAGGCCTAAAATAACAAACAATAGGCTCATGGCAGTTTTACAGCGGTTACATGGATACACGGGCAGGCAGCTTGGTGGTCAGTGGAGGAGTATTTAAAGTAGGGACCGCAGACAGGCTTCAAAGGCCTAACATAAGAAAATGGGCTGGCTGTAGGCACTTTATAATTGGTTCCAGGGGTACACGGGCAGCAGTGGTCTGGTCAGTGGAGGACTAGTGGAAGGAGGGACCGCAGACAGGCTTCAAAGGCCTAAAATAACAAACAATAGGCTCATGGCAGTTTTACAGCGGTTACATGGATACACGGGCAGGCAGCTTGGTGGTCAGTGGAGGAGTATTTAAAGTAGGGACCGCAGACAGGCTTCAAAGGCCTAACATAACAAACAATAGGCTCATGGCAGTTTTACAGCGGTTACATGGATACACGGGCAGGCAGCTTGGTGGTCAGTGGAGGAGTATTTAAAGTAGGGACCGCAGACAGGCTTCAAAGGCCTAACATAAGAAAATGGGCTGGCTGTAGGCACTTTATAATTGGTTCCAGGGGTACACGGGCAGCAGTGGTCTGGCCAGTGGAGGACTAGTGGAAGGAGGGACCGCAGACAGGCTTCAAAGGCCTAACATAAAAAAATGGGCTGGCTGTAGGCACTTTATAATTGGTTCCAGGGGTACACGGGCAGCAGTGGTCTGGTCAGTGGAGGACTAGTGGAAGGAGGGACCGCAGACAGGCTTCAAAGGCCTAAAATAACAAACAATAGGCTCATGGCAGTTTTACAGCGGTTACATGGATACACGGGCAGCTTGGTGGTGAGTGGAGGAGTAGTGCAAGGAGTGTCTGTCCCAGTACTCCCAAAATATAAATAGATGTTAATGTCTCGCAAAACAACCAAAACAAAAAAAAAGGTGGCATACTTAGGTACAGGGGTGGGCTCATCTGCTGAGTTTCTGACATAGTAATTTGGCAGTAACTATTTAATGGTGCCAATATAGGACACAGACACAGACTACTTTAAGTTGCATCCTAGATGTCTATGCAGTGCCCCAGAGTCCTGGTCGTTGCAGTAGCATGGTTCAGCCTCTAAGGGGGGGCCATGCTGCGTTCGATGGCACGGAAGGAGTTCTCTGAGCAGGTATCACAGTCACCAATACATTTCACAGCTGGGCCTCCGGGGGGAGCTAAGGGTGCTATTCATTAGGCCACTCCCCACCATAGTGGGTAAACTGGGGGTCAGGCAGGAAGTTAGAGAGAACGCTGACGGGATTGAACGGAGCAACACCTGGTGGCAGAGGGTGTTGTGAAGGGAGAGACTGTAGGGTCTCTGCCAGGGGTGGGATCCTGGCAGAGGCTTGGCATGGAAAGAACGTAAAGGGACCGTGCCTGCTCAGCATAGCGGCGGTGCCCAAGGAAGGACTAAGAAGCGAGATAGATTGTGCTGAGTGAGAAACGAAATCAAGCGAAAGGAGATACCAGTGAGGGTTGTGCTGAAAGAGGCAGCACCTTACTGAGGCGCACTACCGGTGGCCGGAACGCCGAGGAGGTAAAGAGTTTCAAGCCATACCTCAGACCTACGGCAGGGCAGTTAGCTTGAGGCGGACTGTCTCACGCATCACCCAGGAAGGCATAGGGGGGTACCAACAGGAGAGGGGCGCAGATAGAGTCCCGGAAGATCTCCGAGCCTCCCCGTCATACGGGTGCGTTCCTACCATAGTATCTGGAGGGACGAGGAAGATCATTGCGAATTAAAGTTGTTGTGAGGGAACACGAGAAACAGACACAACAGTTGTGGGGTACTTTCCGTAAGCACAGCAGGGAAGGACTGCAACACATAGCGCTAGAAGGAAGGCACCGATTTCCACCTGCAAGGAGAGCTCTGGAAGTGCCATTGGACCGGCCGGACTTGCGCAGCCTGGTGAGCCGTATTCCAGACTGAGGACCCAGAGAGCTTCAGTAAAGAGGTAAAGAGACTGCAACCTGGTGTCCTCGTTATTTACCGCGACCTGCACCCCACAACTGCACCGCTACAACATCACTTATTGCACCGGACGTCCCCCACTGACAGACAGGGCCACGGACCGGGTCTAGCCACCGTGACAACCCCAGGACTGAGACCTAGAGGCCCGGCTCCGGGTACCCCTCGGCCCTGCGGCGGTGTGGGGGCGCTCCAACTTGGCGTCACGAACAGGATCTACTTAAGCCTGAAGAATCAGGTCATGTGTGCCTAGAGACTGTGATTTACTGTGCTTGGACTGTACTTTATTGCAAGACTGTGTGCTGTGCCATTTGCCTCCAAAATCCGCCGCCATTGCAGCGCTGAGGAGAGCGCAGGAAGAGAAGAGGGGCGTGGAGTGGGCGTAGCCGAGCTGGAGAGCGCGAACAGTAATGGCCGCCCAGTCTAAATATTTCTGTGCAGTGAGGACGTGTCCGTCAGCAGCAGAGATCCGCCTCCTAATCCTTAATGGGGGGCGGAGGCAGAGAAAACGAAACTGCTCACGCAGGAGAGAGCGGGAAAAAGACCAGGAAGCGACCCACGTGGAGGACGCTATGGCTAGCAGCTCCGAACCCGACAGCGGGGTTGAAGTGGAAGTCTCCCCTGACTACCCGGCTGAGCCCAGCGGCTTGTCCTCCGTGGATAACACCAAATTCCTGAGAGCCGAGATGGAGGATTTATATAACCAGCTCCTCCAACTGCATGTGAGAGTCCAGGCCCCGCATCAGGTAGGACCGGCAGTGGATTCCCGGACATCGGAAGAACCAACGGGACCTGTCGCAGAAGGTGGAATCGTACCAGTGGGTGAGTCCGCCGATCCTACCCCACTAGCAGAGGGTGTGTTAGTGGGTCCCGTAGCAGCACCACCTCTCCCGGGGACCCATAGACTTCAGCGCCTGTTACCATGGGAGGAAGCCACGGGCATGGAACACCGTATGCGAGCCCCAATCACCCCTACTCCCTTGCCGTGTGAGGTCAGCGCGGAGCGCACGGTGTGCCGCTGGGTGAACCCTGGATCCAATCTCATGGGGTTCCCCGGGGTGGAGACCCAGAAGGGAGAAATGGTACAGGCCCTAAGCTGGGAGGAATACCAGATCCAGCTAGAACAGCGGTGGCGAGAGGAAGAGAAAGCACATCAGGCTAAACGGGAGGCCTACCATCAAAAAGATTTGGCGGTCAAGGACCGGGCCCGTAAGGACCCCACCACTCACCAGGCCCCGCGTAGGCAGGGTATCGTCACTGTCTTTAAACTCCAAGGAGGCTGGGGCTTCATTAAAGAACCGGGGCTATACGCGGAGGTCTTTGTTAACCGACGGGATGTTGAGTCACACCTTAGAGAGGGTCACCCCGATCGAGACCTCTATCCAGGAGACAGTGTTACTTACACCCGGCATTTTGGGGAAAAGGGGTGGTTCGCCCTGAACGTCTACAAGAAAGAGAAACCAGCCCCTGTAGCCAAAGTGCCGCCGTGTGACCGACCTGTAACCACCCTGGTCGCCTCCACCTGCCCAACCACAGAACTAGCGATCTGCCGCCCGATCGCCGCAACCACCGTAGTGGCTAAAGAAGTTCCTCTGCGGGCGATCAATGTCCCTGATGTGCCAGCACAGAGAGAAGTGGGAACACAGACCTTGATCGCCGCGCACGACCTGGTCGTGCAACAGACCCGAACCCATGGGGTGTATCTGGCAGCGGGAGTGGACCTGAAACCTGGATTGCAGGGGTCCGCCCGCCAGGAGGCGCCTCATGGAAACTTCTGAAAGAAGAGTCACTTTATGAAAATGTAAATAGTTACTGTTTGTCTTTTATTCCTTTAAGTTGCT
Organism: Ranitomeya variabilis; assembly: GCF_051348905.1. NCBI lineage: Eukaryota > Metazoa > Chordata > Amphibia > Anura > Dendrobatidae > Ranitomeya > Ranitomeya variabilis. The sequence continues at coordinate 82,943,282 of NC_135238.1, forward strand.
GCTAAACCCGCCCAGGGTTAATGGATCCCTCTGTTCACCCGGGATCCTCTTTGTTTGTTTTCCTTTCCTAAAATTTTTGCACAAGTTTAAAGAACTGCAGAAATCATGGACTGTGCATGATTCGAACTTCCCTTGTAAATAGTTTGCACCTTCTTAAAGGTGCTCCCTACTGGTTTTAGCCAAAGACACTTTGCGAAGATATTTGCCCTATTTGTTTGAGCCAAAGACACTTTGCGAAGATACCATACCGGAACCTTTGCATGGGCTGGTAGGCTGAGAAGACGAGCTACCTTAGAAAGACTTGGTCTCCTCTTAAAGGGGATGTGAGAAACTGAACTTGAGAGAGATACTGTTGCAGAACAGTAATGCCATAATGATGCCTTGAAAAGAAATGTAACTGTTTTACATGCTAAGTTATATGTGTTGAATTTGTTAAAATGTGAAATTTGAATAATGTTTTGCAGAGAGAAAAGATGCAGAGAGCCCGTAGGGGTAGAAGTAGAGGTCTGCATAGTTGAAAGTAAGAGAAGTAATAATGAGGGTGAGGATAGAAGGTAAACCCTGCGTCCCCATTGAAAAGTTACTTTATTGCTAAGGACAGAGAGTGAACCCGTAGGGGTTAGAGAGTGAGTCCTTAAAGGAGCCGAGTAGAGCTGGCTCAGAGTTCTTCAACCGAAAGGAATGTTATGTCTATACTGTGTATAGTAGCGAAAGGCAGTAGGCCCTGGCTGAACAGGGCGGTCCTGTAGAAGAAAGGAGAGGCAGTAGGCCTGGTGCCGTAGGGACAGGCGGTCCTGCAGGTTCACAAGAAGGAGAATGTAAAGTTGAAATGCCTTATAATGTGATTATAGGAAGGCCTTTGATAGACTAAGAGTGTGAGTTTCTTAAAGGCAATGTTAAGTTATTATTTCAAAAATTGCACTAAATAGAATACCCGGTTGGGTAACAGAAGTTATTTATACTCTGTAAATTATAAGGTTAATTATGTTTGTAACGTTACAAGTGTCCTCACCTTCCATAAAGGGAAGCCTACTTAAGTATACTTATTGTTATTTGCACTCAACAAAATTGTATGTCTTTTTGCTAACCTGTATTGTTGTTTTTCTTCCCAGTCCCGGAGTACTGTGTTTAACCAGGGGGGAGTGCAGCGCCCCAGAGTCCTGGTCGTTGCAGTAGCATGGTTCAGCCACTAAGGGGGGCCATGCTGCGTTCGATGGCACGGAAGGAGTTCTCTGAGCAGGTATCACAGTCACCAATACATTTCACAGCTGGGCCTCCGGGGGGAGCTAAGGGTGCTATTCATTAGGCCACTCCCCACCATAGTGGGTAAACTGGGGGTCAGGCAGGAAGTTAGAGAGAACGCTGACGGGATTGAACGGAGCAACACCTGGTGGCAGAGGGTGTTGTGAAGGGAGAGACTGTAGGGTCTCTGCCAGGGGTGGGATCCTGGCAGAGGCTTGGCATGGAAAGAACGTAAAGGGACCGTGCCTGCTCAGCATAGCGGCGGTGCCCAAGGAAGGACTAAGAAGCGAGATAGATTGTGCTGAGTGAGAAACGAAATCAAGCGAAAGGAGATACCAGTGAGGGTTGTGCTGAAAGAGGCAGCACCTTACTGAGGCGCACTACCGGTGGCCGGAACGCCGAGGAGGTAAAGAGTTTCAAGCCATACCTCAGACCTACGGCAGGGCAGTTAGCTTGAGGCGGACTGTCTCACGCATCACCCAGGAAGGCATAGGGGGGTACCAACAGGAGAGGGGCGCAGATAGAGTCCCGGAAGATCTCCGAGCCTCCCCGTCATACGGGTGCGTTCCTACCATAGTATCTGGAGGGACGAGGAAGATCATTGCGAATTAAAGTTGTTGTGAGGGAACACGAGAAACAGACACAACAGTTGTGGGGTACTTTCCGTAAGCACAGCAGGGAAGGACTGCAACACATAGCGCTAGAAGGAAGGCACCGATTTCCACCTGCAAGGAGAGCTCTGGAAGTGCCATTGGACCGGCCGGACTTGCGCAGCCTGGTGAGCCGTATTCCGGACTGAGGACCCAGAGAGCTTCAGTAAAGAGGTAAAGAGACTGCAACCTGGTGTCCTCGTTATTTACCGCGACCTGCACCCCACAACTGCACCGCTACAACATCACTTATTGCACCGGACGTCCCCCACTGACAGACAGGGCCACGGACCGGGTCTAGCCACCGTGACAACCCCAGGACTGAGACCTAGAGGCCCGGCTCCGGGTACCCCTCGGCCCTGCGGCGGTGTGGGGGCGCTCCAACTTGGCGTCACGAACAGGATCTACTTAAGCCTGAAGAATCAGGTCATGTGTGCCTAGAGACTGTGATTTACTGTGCTTGGACTGTACTTTATTGCAAGACTGTGTGCTGTGCCATTTGCCTCCAAAATCCGCCGCCATTGCAGCGCTGAGGAGAGCGCAGGAAGAGAAGAGGGGCGTGGAGTGGGCGTAGCCGAGCTGGAGAGCGCGAACAGTAATGGCCGCCCAGTCTAAATATTTCTGTGCAGTGAGGACGTGTCCGTCAGCAGCAGAGATCCGCCTCCTAATCCTTAATGGGGGGCGGAGGCAGAGAAAACGAAACTGCTCACGCAGGAGAGAGCGGGAAAAAGACCAGGAAGCGACCCACGTGGAGGACGCTATGGCTAGCAGCTCCGAACCCGACAGCGGGGTTGAAGTGGAAGTCTCCCCTGACTACCCGGCTGAGCCCAGCGGCTTGTCCTCCGTGGATAACACCAAATTCCTGAGAGCCGAGATGGAGGATTTATATAACCAGCTCCTCCAACTGCATGTGAGAGTCCAGGCCCCGCATCAGGTAGGACCGGCAGTGGATTCCCGGACATCGGAAGAACCAACGGGACCTGTCGCAGAAGGTGGAATCGTACCAGTGGGTGAGTCCGCCGATCCTACCCCACTAGCAGAGGGTGTGTTAGTGGGTCCCGTAGCAGCACCACCTCTCCCGGGGACCCATAGACTTCAGCGCCTGTTACCATGGGAGGAAGCCACGGGCATGGAACACCGTATGCGAGCCCCAATCACCCCTACTCCCTTGCCGTGTGAGGTCAGCGCGGAGCGCACGGTGTGCCGCTGGGTGAACCCTGGATCCAATCTCATGGGGTTCCCCGGGGTGGAGACCCAGAAGGGAGAAATGGTACAGGCCCTAAGCTGGGAGGAATACCAGATCCAGCTAGAACAGCGGTGGCGAGAGGAAGAGAAAGCACATCAGGCTAAACGGGAGGCCTACCATCAAAAAGATTTGGCGGTCAAGGACCGGGCCCGTAAGGACCCCACCACTCACCAGGCCCTGCGTAGGCAGGGTATCGTCACTGTCTTTAAACTCCAAGGAGGCTGGGGCTTCATTAAAGAACCGGGGCTATACGCGGAGGTCTTTGTTAACCGACGGGATGTTGAGTCACACCTTAGAGAGGGTCACCCCGATCGAGACCTCTATCCAGGAGACAGTGTTACTTACACCCGGCATTTTGGGGAAAAGGGGTGGTTCGCCCTGAACGTCTACAAGAAAGAGAAACCAGCCCCTGTAGCCAAAGTGCCGCCGTGTGACCGACCTGTAACCACCCTGGTCGCCTCCACCTGCCCAACCACAGAACTAGCGATCTGCCGCCCGATCGCCGCAACCACCGTAGTGGCTAAAGAAGTTCCTCTGCGGGCGATCAATGTCCCTGATGTGCCAGCACAGAGAGAAGTGGGAACACAGACCTTGATCGCCGCGCACGACCTGGTCGTGCAACAGACCCGAACCCATGGGGTGTATCTGGCAGCGGGAGTGGACCTGAAACCTGGATTGCAGGGGTCCGCCCGCCAGGAGGCGCCTCATGGAAACTTCTGAAAGAAGAGTCACTTTATGAAAATGTAAATAGTTACTGTTTGTCTTTTATTCCTTTAAGTTGCTGCTAAACCCGCCCAGGGTTAATGGATCCCTCTGTTCACCCGGGATCCTCTTTGTTTGTTTTCCTTTCCTAAAATTTTTGCACAAGTTTAAAGAACTGCAGAAATCATGGACTGTGCATGATTCGAACTTCCCTTGTAAATAGTTTGCACCTTCTTAAAGGTGCTCCCTACTGGTTTTAGCCAAAGACACTTTGCGAAGATATTTGCCCTATTTGTTTGAGCCAAAGACACTTTGCGAAGATACCATACCGGAACCTTTGCATGGGCTGGTAGGCTGAGAAGACGAGCTACCTTAGAAAGACTTGGTCTCCTCTTAAAGGGGATGTGAGAAACTGAACTTGAGAGAGATACTGTTGCAGAACAGTAATGCCATAATGATGCCTTGAAAAGAAATGTAACTGTTTTACATGCTAAGTTATATGTGTTGAATTTGTTAAAATGTGAAATTTGAATAATGTTTTGCAGAGAGAAAAGATGCAGAGAGCCCGTAGGGGTAGAAGTAGAGGTCTGCATAGTTGAAAGTAAGAGAAGTAATAATGAGGGTGAGGATAGAAGGTAAACCCTGCGTCCCCATTGAAAAGTTACTTTATTGCTAAGGACAGAGAGTGAACCCGTAGGGGTTAGAGAGTGAGTCCTTAAAGGAGCCGAGTAGAGCTGGCTCAGAGTTCTTCAACCGAAAGGAATGTTATGTCTATACTGTGTATAGTAGCGAAAGGCAGTAGGCCCTGGCTGAACAGGGCGGTCCTGTAGAAGAAAGGAGAGGCAGTAGGCCTGGTGCCGTAGGGACAGGCGGTCCTGCAGGTTCACAAGAAGGAGAATGTAAAGTTGAAATGCCTTATAATGTGATTATAGGAAGGCCTTTGATAGACTAAGAGTGTGAGTTTCTTAAAGGCAATGTTAAGTTATTATTTCAAAAATTGCACTAAATAGAATACCCGGTTGGGTAACAGAAGTTATTTATACTCTGTAAATTATAAGGTTAATTATGTTTGTAACGTTACAAGTGTCCTCACCTTCCATAAAGGGAAGCCTACTTAAGTATACTTATTGTTATTTGCACTCAACAAAATTGTATGTCTTTTTGCTAACCTGTATTGTTGTTTTTCTTCCCAGTCCCGGAGTACTGTGTTTAACCAGGGGGGAGTGCAGCGCCCCAGAGTCCTGGTCGTTGCAGTAGCATGGTTCAGCCACTAAGGGGGGCCATGCTGCGTTCGATGGCACGGAAGGAGTTCTCTGAGCAGGTATCACAGTCACCAATACATTTCACAGCTGGGCCTCCGGGGGGAGCTAAGGGTGCTATTCATTAGGCCACTCCCCACCATAGTGGGTAAACTGGGGGTCAGGCAGGAAGTTAGAGAGAACGCTGACGGGATTGAACGGAGCAACACCTGGTGGCAGAGGGTGTTGTGAAGGGAGAGACTGTAGGGTCTCTGCCAGGGGTGGGATCCTGGCAGAGGCTTGGCATGGAAAGAACGTAAAGGGACCGTGCCTGCTCAGCATAGCGGCGGTGCCCAAGGAAGGACTAAGAAGCGAGATAGATTGTGCTGAGTGAGAAACGAAATCAAGCGAAAGGAGATACCAGTGAGGGTTGTGCTGAAAGAGGCAGCACCTTACTGAGGCGCACTACCGGTGGCCGGAACGCCGAGGAGGTAAAGAGTTTCAAGCCATACCTCAGACCTACGGCAGGGCAGTTAGCTTGAGGCGGACTGTCTCACGCATCACCCAGGAAGGCATAGGGGGGTACCAACAGGAGAGGGGCGCAGATAGAGTCCCGGAAGATCTCCGAGCCTCCCCGTCATACGGGTGCGTTCCTACCATAGTATCTGGAGGGACGAGGAAGATCATTGCGAATTAAAGTTGTTGTGAGGGAACACGAGAAACAGACACAACAGTTGTGGGGTACTTTCCGTAAGCACAGCAGGGAAGGACTGCAACACATAGCGCTAGAAGGAAGGCACCGATTTCCACCTGCAAGGAGAGCTCTGGAAGTGCCATTGGACCGGCCGGACTTGCGCAGCCTGGTGAGCCGTATTCCGGACTGAGGACCCAGAGAGCTTCAGTAAAGAGGTAAAGAGACTGCAACCTGGTGTCCTCGTTATTTACCGCGACCTGCACCCCACAACTGCACCGCTACAACATCACTTATTGCACCGGACGTCCCCCACTGACAGACAGGGCCACGGACCGGGTCTAGCCACCGTGACAACCCCAGGACTGAGACCTAGAGGCCCGGCTCCGGGTACCCCTCGGCCCTGCGGCGGTGTGGGGGCGCTCCAACTTGGCGTCACGAACAGGATCTACTTAAGCCTGAAGAATCAGGTCATGTGTGCCTAGAGACTGTGATTTACTGTGCTTGGACTGTACTTTATTGCAAGACTGTGTGCTGTGCCATTTGCCTCCAAAATCCGCCGCCATTGCAGCGCTGAGGAGAGCGCAGGAAGAGAAGAGGGGCGTGGAGTGGGCGTAGCCGAGCTGGAGAGCGCGAACAGTAATGGCCGCCCAGTCTAAATATTTCTGTGCAGTGAGGACGTGTCCGTCAGCAGCAGAGATCCGCCTCCTAATCCTTAATGGGGGGCGGAGGCAGAGAAAACGAAACTGCTCACGCAGGAGAGAGCGGGAAAAAGACCAGGAAGCGACCCACGTGGAGGACGCTATGGCTAGCAGCTCCGAACCCGACAGCGGGGTTGAAGTGGAAGTCTCCCCTGACTACCCGGCTGAGCCCAGCGGCTTGTCCTCCGTGGATAACACCAAATTCCTGAGAGCCGAGATGGAGGATTTATATAACCAGCTCCTCCAACTGCATGTGAGAGTCCAGGCCCCGCATCAGGTAGGACCGGCAGTGGATTCCCGGACATCGGAAGAACCAACGGGACCTGTCGCAGAAGGTGGAATCGTACCAGTGGGTGAGTCCGCCGATCCTACCCCACTAGCAGAGGGTGTGTTAGTGGGTCCCGTAGCAGCACCACCTCTCCCGGGGACCCATAGACTTCAGCGCCTGTTACCATGGGAGGAAGCCACGGGCATGGAACACCGTATGCGAGCCCCAATCACCCCTACTCCCTTGCCGTGTGAGGTCAGCGCGGAGCGCACGGTGTGCCGCTGGGTGAACCCTGGATCCAATCTCATGGGGTTCCCCGGGGTGGAGACCCAGAAGGGAGAAATGGTACAGGCCCTAAGCTGGGAGGAATACCAGATCCAGCTAGAACAGCGGTGGCGAGAGGAAGAGAAAGCACATCAGGCTAAACGGGAGGCCTACCATCAAAAAGATTTGGCGGTCAAGGACCGGGCCCGTAAGGACCCCACCACTCACCAGGCCCCGCGTAGGCAGGGTATCGTCACTGTCTTTAAACTCCAAGGAGGCTGGGGCTTCATTAAAGAACCGGGGCTATACGCGGAGGTCTTTGTTAACCGACGGGATGTTGAGTCACACCTTAGAGAGGGTCACCCCGATCGAGACCTCTATCCAGGAGACAGTGTTACTTACACCCGGCATTTTGGGGAAAAGGGGTGGTTCGCCCTGAACGTCTACAAGAAAGAGAAACCAGCCCCTGTAGCCAAAGTGCCGCCGTGTGACCGACCTGTAACCACCCTGGTCGCCTCCACCTGCCCAACCACAGAACTAGCGATCTGCCGCCCGATCGCCGCAACCACCGTAGTGGCTAAAGAAGTTCCTCTGCGGGCGATCAATGTCCCTGATGTGCCAGCACAGAGAGAAGTGGGAACACAGACCTTGATCGCCGCGCACGACCTGGTCGTGCAACAGACCCGAACCCATGGGGTGTATCTGGCAGCGGGAGTGGACCTGAAACCTGGATTGCAGGGGTCCGCCCGCCAGGAGGCGCCTCATGGAAACTTCTGAAAGAAGAGTCACTTTATGAAAATGTAAATAGTTACTGTTTGTCTTTTATTCCTTTAAGTTGCTGCTAAACCCGCCCAGGGTTAATGGATCCCTCTGTTCACCCGGGATCCTCTTTGTTTGTTTTCCTTTCCTAAAATTTTTGCACAAGTTTAAAGAACTGCAGAAATCATGGACTGTGCATGATTCGAACTTCCCTTGTAAATAGTTTGCACCTTCTTAAAGGTGCTCCCTACTGGTTTTAGCCAAAGACACTTTGCGAAGATATTTGCCCTATTTGTTTGAGCCAAAGACACTTTGCGAAGATACCATACCGGAACCTTTGCATGGGCTGGTAGGCTGAGAAGACGAGCTACCTTAGAAAGACTTGGTCTCCTCTTAAAGGGGATGTGAGAAACTGAACTTGAGAGAGATACTGTTGCAGAACAGTAATGCCATAATGATGCCTTGAAAAGAAATGTAACTGTTTTACATGCTAAGTTATATGTGTTGAATTTGTTAAAATGTGAAATTTGAATAATGTTTTGCAGAGAGAAAAGATGCAGAGAGCCCGTAGGGGTAGAAGTAGAGGTCTGCATAGTTGAAAGTAAGAGAAGTAATAATGAGGGTGAGGATAGAAGGTAAACCCTGCGTCCCCATTGAAAAGTTACTTTATTGCTAAGGACAGAGAGTGAACCCGTAGGGGTTAGAGAGTGAGTCCTTAAAGGAGCCGAGTAGAGCTGGCTCAGAGTTCTTCAACCGAAAGGAATGTTATGTCTATACTGTGTATAGTAGCGAAAGGCAGTAGGCCCTGGCTGAACAGGGCGGTCCTGTAGAAGAAAGGAGAGGCAGTAGGCCTGGTGCCGTAGGGACAGGCGGTCCTGCAGGTTCACAAGAAGGAGAATGTAAAGTTGAAATGCCTTATAATGTGATTATAGGAAGGCCTTTGATAGACTAAGAGTGTGAGTTTCTTAAAGGCAATGTTAAGTTATTATTTCAAAAATTGCACTAAATAGAATACCCGGTTGGGTAACAGAAGTTATTTATACTCTGTAAATTATAAGGTTAATTATGTTTGTAACGTTACAAGTGTCCTCACCTTCCATAAAGGGAAGCCTACTTAAGTATACTTATTGTTATTTGCACTCAACAAAATTGTATGTCTTTTTGCTAACCTGTATTGTTGTTTTTCTTCCCAGTCCCGGAGTACTGTGTTTAACCAGGGGGGAGTGCAGCGCCCCAGAGTCCTGGTCGTTGCAGTAGCATGGTTCAGCCACTAAGGGGGGCCATGCTGCGTTCGATGGCACGGAAGGAGTTCTCTGAGCAGGTATCACAGTCACCAATACATTTCACAGCTGGGCCTCCGGGGGGAGCTAAGGGTGCTATTCATTAGGCCACTCCCCACCATAGTGGGTAAACTGGGGGTCAGGCAGGAAGTTAGAGAGAACGCTGACGGGATTGAACGGAGCAACACCTGGTGGCAGAGGGTGTTGTGAAGGGAGAGACTGTAGGGTCTCTGCCAGGGGTGGGATCCTGGCAGAGGCTTGGCATGGAAAGAACGTAAAGGGACCGTGCCTGCTCAGCATAGCGGCGGTGCCCAAGGAAGGACTAAGAAGCGAGATAGATTGTGCTGAGTGAGAAACGAAATCAAGCGAAAGGAGATACCAGTGAGGGTTGTGCTGAAAGAGGCAGCACCTTACTGAGGCGCACTACCGGTGGCCGGAACGCCGAGGAGGTAAAGAGTTTCAAGCCATACCTCAGACCTACGGCAGGGCAGTTAGCTTGAGGCGGACTGTCTCACGCATCACCCAGGAAGGCATAGGGGGGTACCAACAGGAGAGGGGCGCAGATAGAGTCCCGGAAGATCTCCGAGCCTCCCCGTCATACGGGTGCGTTCCTACCATAGTATCTGGAGGGACGAGGAAGATCATTGCGAATTAAAGTTGTTGTGAGGGAACACGAGAAACAGACACAACAGTTGTGGGGTACTTTCCGTAAGCACAGCAGGGAAGGACTGCAACACATAGCGCTAGAAGGAAGGCACCGATTTCCACCTGCAAGGAGAGCTCTGGAAGTGCCATTGGACCGGCCGGACTTGCGCAGCCTGGTGAGCCGTATTCCGGACTGAGGACCCAGAGAGCTTCAGTAAAGAGGTAAAGAGACTGCAACCTGGTGTCCTCGTTATTTACCGCGACCTGCACCCCACAACTGCACCGCTACAACATCACTTATTGCACCGGACGTCCCCCACTGACAGACAGGGCCACGGACCGGGTCTAGCCACCGTGACAACCCCAGGACTGAGACCTAGAGGCCCGGCTCCGGGTACCCCTCGGCCCTGCGGCGGTGTGGGGGCGCTCCATCTACAAATGTGTATTGTCAGTGCCAGACATTGAATGATGTCAGCGAATAGACTAAAGATTGGTGGAGCTGTGCGACATAATTTTGCATGTGGTAGAGCACATTTTGAGCTGGGGTAGGGGGGAACTCTCTAGAGGCCGGCGGGACCGCCCCAGGGCCCCTCATGTTACAACGGTGTGTCTGACGTTGGGTGTGCACCACCACCGCCAGAGACACTACATTGTACTATGAGGGACCCAGTAGCAATGCCGTCAACCAAAAGCGAGCACACCCACCTCTTCAGACAAACAGCAGTCTCACGGGTGCTTGCGCCAAGTCGCGATACCACGGCCCCGTGTGGGGAGTTTGGCCATTTAGGGAGGTGTAAACATGTCGTATGCTGTACAATCAGCTGCAGCAAATTAGACATTAGAAAAGTAATTCACAGGCAAGAGCCTTTCATAGGAAAGCTAGGTGTCGGCCGGGCAAGGTGGGGCAAAAGATTTCGAAATCCAGTTGTGGTTCATTTTAATGAATGTTAGATCGTCAACATTTTGGGTAGCCAGACGAGTCCTTTTTTCGGTTAATATTGAACCTGCAGCACTGAATACTCTTTCTGATAGGACACTTGCTGCCGGGCAAGCAAGCTCCTGCAATGCATATTCTGCCAATTCTGGCCAGGTGTCTAATTTGGAGGCCCAGTAATCAAATGGGAATGACGGTTGAGGGAGAACATCGATAAGGGATGAAAAATAGTTAGTAACCATACTGGACAAATGTTGTCTCCTGTCACTTTCAATTGATGCAGCAGTACCTGTCCTGTCTGCGGTCATAGCAAAATCACTCCACAACCTGGTCAGAAAACCCCTCTGTCCAACGCCACTTCTGATGTGTGCACCCCTAACACTCCTAGTCTGCTGCCCCCTGGAGCTCGTGTGAGAACGATCACATGCGCTGTGTGCTGGGAATGCCTGAAGCAAACGGTCAACAAGAGTTGATTGTTTGGTTGCTAATATTAGTTCCAAGTTCTCATGTGGCATAATATTTTGCAATTTGCCTTTATAGCGTGGATCAAGGAGGCAGGCCAACCAGTAATCGTCATCGTTCATCATTTTCGTAATGCGTGTGTCCCTTTTTAGGATACGTAAGGCATAATCCGCCATGTGGGCCAAAGTTCCAGTTGTAAAATCTCCGGTTGTGATTGGTTGAGGGGCAGTTGCAGGCAAATCTACGTCACTTGTGTCCCTCAAAAAACCAGAACCCGGCCGTGACACGCAACCAATTTCCTGTGCCCCCGGGAAAGGTTCGGCATTAAAAATATACTCATCCCCATCATCCTCCTCGTCCTCCACCTCCTCTTCGCCCGCTACCTCGTCCTGTACACTGCCCTGACCAGACAATGGCTGACTGTCATCAAGGCTTTCCTCTTCCTCTGGTGCAGACGCCTGCTCCTTTATGTGCGTCAAACTTTGCATCAGCAGACGCATTAGGGGGATGCTCATGCTTATTACGGCGTTGTCTGCACTAACCAGCCGTGTGCATTCCTCAAAACACTGAAGGACTTGACACATGTCTTGTATCTTAGACCACTGCACACCTGACAACTCCATGTCTGCCATCCTACTGCCTGCCCGTGTATCCTCCCACAAATAAATAACAGCACGCCTCTGTTCGCACAGTCTCTGAAGCATGTGCAGTGTTGAGTTCCACCTTGTTGCAACGTCTATGATTAGGCGATGCTGGGGAAGGTTCAAAGACCACTGATAGGTCTGCATGCGGCTGGCGTGTACAGGCGAACGTCGGATATGTGAGCAAAGTGCACGCACTTTGAGGAGCAGGTCGGAGAACCCAGGATAAGTTTTCAATAAGCACTGCACCACCAGGTTTAAGGTGTGAGCCAGGCAAGGAATGTGTTTCAGTTGGGAAAGGGAGATGGCAGCCATGAAATTCCTTCCGTTATCACTCACTACCTTGCCTGCCTCAAGATCTACTGTGCCCAGCCATGACTGTGTTTCTTGTTGCAAGAACTCGGACAGAACTTCCGCGGTGTGTCTGTTGTCGCCCAAGCACTTCATAGCCAATACAGCCTGCTGACGCTTGGCAGTAGCTGGCCCATAATGGGACAACTGGTGTGCAACAGTGTCATCTGCCGATGGAGTGGTTGGTAGACTGCGTTCTGTGGAAGAGCTGTAGCTTCTGCAGGAGGAGGAGGAGGAGGAGGAGGAGGAGGGGGTGCGAACGCCTACAGCCAACTGTTTCCTAGACCGTGGGCTAGGCACAACTGTCCCTAAATTGATGTCACCTGTGGACCCTGCATCCACCACATTCACCCAGTGTGCCGTGATGGACACATAACGTCCCTGGCCATGCCTACTGGTCCATGCATCTGTAGTCAGGTGCACCTTTGTACTCACAGATTGCCTGAGTGCATGGACGATGCGCTGTTTAACATGCTGGTGCAGGGCTGGGATGGCTTTTCTGGAAAAAAAGTGTCGACTGGGTAGCTCGTATCGTGGTTCAGCGTACTCCATCAGGGCTTTGAAAGCTTCGCTTTCAACTAACCGGTAGGGCATCATCTCTAACGAGATTAGTCTAGCTATGTGGGCGTTAAAACACTGTGTACGCGGATGCGAGGATAAGTACTTCCTTTTTCTAACCAGAGTCTCATGTAGGGTGAGCTGGACTGGAGAGCTGGAGATAGTGGAACTTTCGGGTGTGCCGGTGTACATGGCAGACTGAGAGACGGTTGGAGACGGTATTGTTTCCGCCGGTGCCCTAGATGCAATATTTCCTCCTACAAAACTGGTGATTCCCTGACCCTGACTGCTTTTGGCTGGCAAAGAAACCTGCACAGATACTGCCGGTGGTGCGGAAAATGGTGGCCTTACAGTGACGGAAGGGATGTTGCGTTGCTGACTAGCTTCATTGGCCGAGGGTGCTACAACCTTGAGGGACGTTTGGTAGTTAGTCCAGGCTTGAAAATGCATGGTGGTTAAGTGTCTATGCATGCAACTAGTATTTAGACTTTTCAGATTCTGACCTCTGCTTAAGCTAGTTGAACATTTTTGACAGATGACTTTGCGCTGATCAGTTGGATGTTGTTTAAAAAAATGCCAGACTGCACTCTTCCTAGACTCGGATCCCTTTTCAGGGATTGCAGACTGAGCTTTAACCGGATGGCAACGCTGTGCTCCAACAGGTTTTGGCTTTGACACGCGTTTTGGGCCAGATACGGGCCCGGCAGATGGAACCTGTTGCGATGTTGATGCCTGCTGCGGCCCCTCCTCCACCTCCGCTTCTGAACTACTGCCGCCTGCACCCTGTTCCCCCAATGGCTGCCAATCGGGGTCAATAACTGGGTCATCTATTACCTCCTCTTCGAGCTCGTGTGCAACTTCGTCTGTGTCACTGTGTCGGTCGGTGGTATAGCGTTCGTGGCGGGGCAACATAGTCTCATCAGGGTCTGATTGTGGATCTGTACCCTGAGAGGGCAATGTGGTGGTCTGAGTCAAAGGAGCAGCATAGTACTCTGGCTGTGGCTGTGCATCAGTGCACTCCATGTCAGAATCTACTTGTAATGGGCATGGCCTGTTAAATGTTTCACTTTCTAAGCCAGGGACGGTATGTGTAAAGAGCTCCATGGAGTGACCCGTTGTGTCGCCTGCTGCATCCTTCTCTCTTGTTGTAGTTTTTGCTGAGGAGGACAAGGAAGCGACTTGTCCCTGACCGTGAACATCCACAAGCGACGCGCTGCTTTTACATTTACCAGTTTCGGAAGAGGAGGCAAAAGAGCTAGAGGCTGAGTCTGCAATGTAAGCCAAAACTTGCTGTTGCTGCTCCGCCTTTAAAAGCGGTTTTCCTACTCCCAGAAAAGAGAGCGTTCGAGGCCTTGTGTAGCCTGACGACGAAACTGGCTCCACAGCTCCAGACTTAGGTGGAATATTTTTATCCCCACGACCACCTGATGCTCCACTACCACTACCATCATTACCAGCTGACAATGAACGCCCACGACGACCTCTTGCACCAGACTTCCTCATTGTTTTAAAATCTTAACCAAAGTAACTTTATTTGTTGCTGTCAAACAACTTACACGGTGAGCTATAACTTCAGTATGATTTCAATATCCCTTAACAGGTTGGTGAGACCACAAGGAAAATCAGGCACAATGTTACACACTCTGTTTTCTGTGGCACAAAATCACAGAGATGACACACACGCAGGACTGTCACTCAAGCACTAATGTCAATATTAATCTCCCACCTAATTTATTTTTTTTTTTTCTCAGGGAGACTTTAGAAACCAAATAATATTAAAAAAAAAAAAAAAAAAAAAGGCTTTCTATGGCCCACAATTAGAGAGAGAGAGGTGGCACACCCAGGAGTCAAGACTGGCGCACAAGCTGAAAGGGCAATATTACTCTCCCACTGTTTTTTTAAGTTTTTTTTTTATTTCAGGGAGACTTTAGAAACCAAATAATATAAAAAAAAAAAAAAATAGGCTTTCTATAGCCCACTGAATGAGAGAGAGAGGTGGCACACCCAGGAGTCAAGACTGGCACACAAGCTGAAAGGGCAATATTACTCTCCCACTGTTTTTTTATGTTTTTTTTTTTTTTTTCAGGGAGACTTTAGAAACCAAATAATAAGAAAAAAAATAAATAAATAAATAGGCTTTCTATAGCCCACTGAATGAGAGATAGCACACACAGCAGTGGCACACAAGCCCTGACTGAGGCCAATATTTTTCTCCCACTGATTGATGTAGTGTTTTTTTGTTGAGGTAGATTTTAGAACACAAATCAAGGAAAAAAAAAAAAATGCTTTCTATGGCCCACTGAATGAGAGAGAGGTGGCACACCCAGGAGTCAAGACTGGCACACAAGCTGAAAGGGCAATATTACTCTCCCACTGTTTTTTTATGTATTTTTTGTTTTTTAAGGGAGACTTTAGAAACCCAATAATATTTTAAAAAAAAATAAATAGGCTTTCTATGGCCCACTGAATGAGAGGGATAGAGGTGGCACACCCAGGAGTCAAGACTGGCACACAAGCTGAAAGGGCAATATTACTCTCCCACTGTTTTTTTATGTATTTTTTTTTTTTCAGGGAGACTTTAGAAACCCAATAATATTTAAAAAAAAAATAAATAGGCTTTCTATGGCCCACTGAATGAGAGGGAGAGAGGTGGCACACCCAGGAGTCAAGACTGGCACACAAGCTGAAAGGGCAATATTACTCTCCCACTGTTTTTTTATGTATTTTTTTTTTTTCAGGGAGACTTTAGAAACCCAATAATATTAAAAAAAAATAAATAAATAGGCTTTCTATGGCCCACTGAATGAGAGGGAGAGAGGTGGCACACCCAGGAGTCAAGCCTGGCACACAAGCTGAAAGGGCAATATTACTCTCCCACTGTTTTTTTATGTATTTTTTGTTTTTTAAGGGAGACTTTAGAAACCCAATAATATTTAAAAAAATAAATAAATAGGCTTTCTATGGCCCACTGAATGAGAGGGAGAGAGGTGGCACACCCAGGAGTCAAGACTGGCACACAAGCTGAAAGGGCAATATTACTCTCCCACTGTTTTTTTATGTTTTTTTTTTTTTTTTTCAGGGAGACTTTAGAAACCAAATAATAAGAAAAAAAATAAATAAATAAATAGGCTTTCTATAGCCCACTGAATGAGAGATAGCACACACAGCAGTGGCACACAAGCCCTGACTGAGGCCAATATTTTTCTCCCACTGATTGATGTAGTGTTTTTGTGTTGGGGTAGATTTTAGAACACAAATCAAGGAAAAAAAAAATGCTTTCTATGGCCCACTGAATGAGAGAGAGGTGGCACACCCAGGAGTCAAGACTGGCACACAAGCTGAAAGGGCAATATTACTCTCCCACTGTTTTTTTATGTATTTTTTGTTTTTTAAGGGAGACTTTAGAAACCCAATAATATTTTTAAAAAAAAAATAAATAGGCTTTCTATGGCCTACTGAATGAGAGGGAGAGAGGTGGCACACCCAGGAGTCAAGCCTGGCACACAAGCTGAAAGGGCAATATTACTCTCCCACTGTTTTTTTATGTATTTTTTGTTTTTTAAGGGAGACTTTAGAAACCCAATAATATTTAAAAAAATAAATAAATAGGCTTTCTATGGCCCACTGAATGAGAGGGAGAGAGGTGGCACACCCAGGAGTCAAGACTGGCACACAAGCTGAAAGGGCAATATTACTCTCCCACTGTTTTTTTATGTTTTTTTTTTTTTTTTCAGGGAGACTTTAGAAACCAAATAATAAGAAAAAAAATAAATAAATAAATAGGCTTTCTATAGCCCACTGAATGAGAGATAGCACACACAGCAGTGGCACACAAGCCCTGACTGAGGCCAATATTTTTCTCCCACTGATTGATGTAGTGTTTTTGTGTTGAGGTAGATTTTAGAACACAAATCAAGGAAAAAAAAAAAATGCTTTCTATGGCCCACTGAATGAGAGAGAGGTGGCACACCCAGGAGTCAAGACTGGCACACAAGCTGAAAGGGCAATATTACTCTCCCACTGTTTTTTTATGTATTTTTTGTTTTTTAAGGGAGACTTTAGAAACCCAATAATATTTAAAAAAAAAATAAATAGGCTTTCTATGGCCCACTGAATGAGAGGGAGAGAGGTGGCACACCCAGGAGTCAAGCCTGGCACACAAGCTGAAAGGGCAATATTACTCTCCCACTGTTTTTTTATGTATTTTTTGTTTTTTTTTTAAGGGAGACTTTAGAAACCCAATAATATTTAAAAAAAAAAATAAATAGGCTTTCTATGGCCCACTGAATGAGAGGGAGAGAGGTGGCACACCCAGGAGTCAAGACTGGCACACAAGCTGAAAGGGCAATATTACTCTCCCACTGTTTTTTTTTTTTAGGTATTTTTTTTTTTTCAGGGAGACTTTAGAAACCAAATAATATTAAAAAAAAATAAAAAAAAAATAGGCTTTCTATAGCCCACTGAATGAGAGATAGCACACACAGCAGTGGCACACAAGCCCTGACTGAGGCCAATATTTTTCTCCCACTGATTGATGTAGTGTTTTTGTGTTGAGGTAGATTTTAGAACACAAATCAAGGAAAAAAAAAAAAAATGCTTTCTATGGCCCACTGAATGAGAGAGAGGTGGCACACCCAGGAGTCAAGACTGGCACACAAGCTGAAAGGGCAATATTACTCTCCCACTGTTTTTTTATGTTTTTTTTTTTTTTTAAGGGAGACTTTAGAAACCCAATAATATTTAAAAAAAAAAATAAATAGGCTTTCTATGGCCCACTGAATGAGAGGGAGAGAGGTGGCACACCCAGGAGTCAAGACTGGCACACAAGCTGAAAGGGCAATATTACTCTCCCACTGTTTTTTTATGTATTTTTTGTTTTTTAAGGGAGACTTTAGAATCCCAATAATATTTTAAAAAAAAAATAAATAGGCTTTCTATGGCCCACTGAATGAGAGGGAGAGAGGTGGCACACCCAGAAGTCAAGACTGGCACACAAGCTGAAAGGGCAATATTACTCTCCCACTGTTTTTTTATGTATTTTTTGTTTTTTAAGGGAGACTTTAGAAACCCAATAATATTTTAAAAAAAAAATAAATAGGCTTTCTATGGCCCACTGAATGAGAGGGAGAGAGGTGGCACACCCAGGAGTCAAGACTGGCACACAAGCTGAAAGGGCAATATTACTCTCCCACTGTTTTTTTATGTATTTTTTGTTTTTTAAGGGAGACTTTAGAAACCCAATAATATTTAAAAAAAAAAATAAATAGGCTTTCTATGGCCCACTGAATGAGAGGGAGAGAGGTGGCACACCCAGGAGTCAAGCCTGGCACACAAGCTGAAAGGGCAATATTACTCTCCCACTGTTTTTTTATATATTTTTTGTTTTTTAAGGGAGACTTTAGAAACCCAATAATATTTAAAAAAAAAAATAAATAGGCTTTCTATGGCCCACTGAATGAGAGGGAGAGAGGTGGCACACCCAGGAGTCAAGACTGGCACACAAGCTGAAAGGGCAATATTACTCTCCCACTGTTTTTTTAGGTTTTTTTTTTTTTTCAGGGAGACTTTAGAAACCAAATAATATTAAAAAAAAAAAAAAAAAAATAGGCTTGCTATAGCCCACTGAATGAGAGATAGCACACACAGCAGTGGCACACAAGCCCTGACTGAGGCCAATATTTTTCTCCCACTGATTGATGTAGTGTTTTTGTGTTGAGGTAGAATTTAGAACACAAATCACGGAAAAAATAAATAGGCTTTCTATGGCCCACTCAGTGAGAGATGGCACACACAGGGATGGCACTGTAGCAGAAATGCCAATCTTAATCTCCCACAAAAAAAACAAAAAAAAAACAGGGACTGTCCTACAATTACTATCTCCCTGCAGTAATGTAAGCCAGGTATGGCAGGCAGCAATAGGAGTGGACTGATGCACAAATTAAATAAAAAGTGTGGACAAACAAAAAAGATAGCTGTGCAGAAAGGAAGGAACAAGAGGATATGTGCTTTGAAAAAAGCAGTTGGTTTCCACAGTGGCGTACACACAGCAATACAGCTATCACGGAGCCTTCTAGGGCAGCCCAATGAGCTACAGCGCTGAGGGGAAAAAAAAAAAAAAATAGCTTCCACAGTCCCTGCACACCGAAGGTGGTGTTGGACAGTGGAAATCGCTGCAGCACAAGCGGTTTGGTGGTTAGTGGACCCTGCCTAACGCTCTCCCTGCTTCTGACGAAGCGGCAGCAACCTGTCCCTAAGCTCAGATCAGCAGCAGTAAGATGGCGGTCGGCGGGAACGCCCCTTTATAGCCCCTGTGACGCCGCAGACAGCAAGCCAATCACTGCAATGCCCTTCTCTAAGATGGTCGGGACCAGGATCTATGTCATCACGCTGCCCACACTCTGCGTTCACCTTCATTGGCTGAGAAATGGCGCTTTTCGCGTCATTGAAACGCGACTTTGGTGCGAAAGTCGCGTACCGCATGGCCGACAAGCACAGGGGTCGGATTGGGTTTCATGAGACGCCGACTTAGCCAAAAGTCGGCGACTTTTGAAAATGATCGACCCGTTTCGCTCAACCCTACTGATTAGGGTTGAGCGAAACAGATCGGCACTTTTCAAAAGTCGCCGACTTTTAGCAAAGTCGGGTTTCGTGAAACCCGACCCGATCCCACTCTGGGATCGGGTCGGCGGTACACGATCTGTAATGCAAAGTCGGGTTTCGTTATATATATATATATATATATATATATATATATATATATATATATGTCATAGAGACACATATATATATATATTTATATTTACTTCAGCGTGATAATGTTGAAAAGCCGGTAATTCAATTGCCGGCTTTTCATTTCTCCTGCCTAAACCCGCCATGATATGAGACATGGTTTACATACAGTAAGCCATGTCATATCCCCCTTTTTTTGCATATTCCACACTACTAATGTTAGTAGTGTGTATGTGCAAAATTTCGGCGCTGTAGCTATTAAATTTAATGGTTAAATCGCAGAAAAAATTGGCGTGGGCTCCCGCGCAATTTTCTCCGCCAGAGTGGTAAAGCCAGTGACTGAGGGCAGATATTAATAGCCAGGAGAGGGTCCATGGTTATTGGCCCCCCCGTGGCTAAAAACATCTGCCCCCAGCCACCCCAGAAAAGGCACATCTGGAAGATGCGCCTATTCTGGCACTTGGCCACTCTCTTCCCACTCCCGTGTAGCGGTGGGATATGGGGTAATGAAGGGTTAATGCCACCGTGCTATTGTAAGGTGACATTAAGCTAGATTAATAATGGAGAGGCGTCAATTATGACACCTATCCATTATTAATCCAATTGTATGAAAGGGTTAAAAAACACACACACACACACACGCGATTAAAAAGTATTTTAATGAAATAAACACACAGGTTGTTTTAATATTTTATTGCTCTCTCAATCCAACTGAAGACCCTCGCTTGGAAAAATAATAAACCAACAATATACATACACTCTGATGAACTGTCACGTCCCACGAGGTAAATCCATCTGAAGGGGTTAAAATAGTTTACAGGCAGGAGCTCTGCTATAATGCAGCTGTGCTCGTGCCTGTAAACCCCGGCGAATGAAGGAAATGTAGGTCAATGACCTATAGTTACCTTCAGTCGCGGTGATGTGCCCCCTGGTGGATGTCCTCATGAACTGCAGCCTGGGAACTTTTTCCCACGCTCCAGGTCATATGAGGACATCCACCAGGGAGTGCATCACCGCGACTGAAGGTAACTATAGGTCATTGACCTACATTTCCTTCATTCGCCGGGGTTTACAGGCACGAGCACAGCTGCATTATAGCAGAGCTCCTGCCTGTAAACTATTTTAACCCCTTCAGATGGATTTACCTCGTGGGACGTGACAGTTCATCAGAGGGTATGTATATTGTTGGTTTATTATTTTTCCAAGCGAGGGTCTTCAGTTGGATTGAGAGAGCAATAAAATATTAAAACAACCTGTGTGTTTATTTCATTAAAATACTTTTTAATCATGTGTGTTTTTTAACCCTTTCATACAATTGGATTAATAATGGATCGGTGTCATAATTGACGCCTCTCCATTATTAGAAATAAAGCAGCTGACCGACAGCACAACAGATGGGCAGATGCACGTCCTAGTTCCACTGGACCCCCATGGAAGATAACATACCACATAAGAAAGGAAGGACAGCATCCAATCCAGGTGAAGATATTCAAAAGTGAATTCCTTTATTAAGCCACGGTGCGACGTTTCGACCCCGGTGGGTCTTTATCAAGCATAGAAAATGTTGGTAATGGTGGACCTTTATAGGGAGTGGATTGCCATAAACCAATCCCCACAAAGAACCCACCTACATCATAAATATCATAAAAAACAATACAATAATGTACATATATATAGCACATCTTATATACATAACAAATATCAGAGCAGAGTCAAAAAATCAATACACATATGTCAATATTTTATACAAAAACACCCACTGCAGCCTCATTATAAATCCGTCAACGTGTCCATAGTGACCATGAACCAATGATCGGGTGTGTTTTATCCAGTGCATCAACATCTTACCTATCAGGTCTAACCTGGTATCGCACTCGGACACATGCATGGAAACCACCAATCTGCAACCAATCCATGACACACCAATCACCCGTAACATCCAGAATGCAGTGCTCACCATATCCACCAATCACGCCGCAGCAAGTGTATCATATTTACTAACAATCGCTCCTAGCCAATAGATGAGCCGCTCATACCGGCACCATGTGCACTTCCTCCAATCGATCAGTCGGTCTCAGGAGCTGTAAACAGATGTCCCACAGCAGCGTGCAAGCGTGCGGACGCACATAGCTCCGCCCCCAGCCACGCCATCACTGATGATGACGCACCATGGTGAGGGAGACAACGCACGCCCACCGCCGCACAGCCGCGCATGCGCTCCGGACCCTTATCTGACTGCAGCTCAATCGCTGAATCACCTATCTAAACAGAGGCAAAATGTGTGCAGCATTGTACAGAAACGCTTCACTATAATGGAAAGCGCCCCCTGGATGATTGTATAATATATGAACATCAATAGCAGTGGAACACATATGACAGTGGAGTGGTAGAGCATATATTACAATAGGGTTGGTGAATTCATAATCCTCAGGAGGAACTACTTCCTCTTTGGGGATGATTACTACCTGCAGCGACGTGGCACCGCCATGGGGTCCAATGTTGCACCCACTTACGCTAACATCTACATGGCGGTGCTCGAGGACCGGCATGTGTACAGTTCCAAATATTGGCCCCATGTCCGGGCCTGGTGGCGCTACATCGACGACATCTTTGTGGTCTGGGATGGCAATGTGACGGAGTTGCTCGAATTTCAGGGGGAACTCAATGACATTTTCCCGGAATTGGACTTTACTCTGACGTATTCTTCAGAGCGGGTCCAATTCTTGGATACGATGGTGTACAAAGAGGGGTTAACTTTGAAGACAGATTTATACGTTAAGGAGACTGACAGGAACAGTTTACTGTGTTTCAATAGCCACCACCCTAGGAAAATGGTGGAATCCTTACCGTGGAGTCAGATGGTGAGGGTGAGAAGAATAGTGTCGGACGATTCTTTTCTTGATCCCAGACTTGATGACATGTGTAGTAAGTTTATTGATAGGGGTTACCCAGCTAGCGATGTGAGGATCTTTAGAAATAAAGTTAAAAATGGGACTCGACAGGAATTCAGAAGTAAGAGAATCAAGAATGTTGACAAACGTATACCTTTTGTTTCTACGTTTAATACTGCCAGTAGTCAGATTGGCGGTATTTTGAGGAGACATTGGCATATATTGCAGAAAGGTCTTCCAAATGTAGCCGAATTTTCACACGCTCTGGTCTTTTCATATAAATGAGGACATAATTTTAAAGATAGGCTTGTGCAGTCCGATATAGGCCCTGGTAAGACTCTTATACAGAGGACTTTGGCCCCTCCAAGACAGGGGAATTTCCCCTGTCTTGGTTGTGCCTGCTGTAGCAACATGATTAAGGGGGATGTCTTCCATCACCCCCATTCGGGGAAGGAGATTATTATCAAAGGTAGGTATACTTGTATGTCTAGTTTCGTCATATATATGCTAGTGTGCCCTTGTGGGCTAGTCTATGTTGGCAAGACAACGAAAGAGGTCAAGACACGAATAGGGAAACATAAGATTACTATTAGGAATAAGATGTTAGAACTACCGGTCCCTAAACATTTTTGTGACAATAGGCATACTGTGAGCCAATTGAGGTTCAGGGTGATTGATGGGGTGCCACCACTTAGGAGAGGTGGAGACCGTACTTTGTTGTTGAAGCAGAAAGAATTGAGGTGGATCTCCAGGCTAGGCTCTTTGCAACCTGGAGGACTAAATATTGAGTATAATCTCCAAATTTGTGTATCATAATTAGCTGTGATGTTACCCTGTGACCTTATCGAGGTATAGGATTGTTTTTATTGGTTTTATATATTTTTCTTTTGTGTTTTTAGGTTTATATATACATGACCACCTTGGTAGAAGATGCAGAGGCTGATGGCCTTTGTGAGTTGAATGTTACTCCATGGATTTTGTTTAATATATATGTCATCTTGCTTACTGGCCTAATTATGAAATTGTGATCTAATACGTGATTGATTATGAATTCACCAACCCTATTGTAATATATGCTCTACCACTCCACTGTCATATGTGTTCCACTGCTATTGATGTTCATATATTATACAATCATCCAGGGGGCGCTTTCCATTATAGTGAAGCGTTTCTGTACAATGCTGCACACATTTTGCCTCTGTTTAGATAGGTGATTCAGCGATTGAGCTGCAGTCAGATAAGGGTCCGGAGCGCATGCGCGGCTGTGCGGCGGTGGGCGTGCGTTGTCTCCCTCACCATGGTGCGTCATCAGTGATGGCGTGGCTGGGGGCGGAGCTATGTGCGTCCGCACGCTTGCACGCTGCTGTGGGACATCTGTTTACAGCTCCTGAGACCGACTGATCGATTGGAGGAAGTGCACATGGTGCCGGTATGAGCGGCTCATCTATTGGCTAGGAGCGATTGTTAGTAAATATGATACACTTGCTGCAGCGTGATTGGTGGATATGGTGAGCACTGCATTCTGGATGTTACGGGTGATTGGTGTGTCATGGATTGGTTGCAGATTGGTGGTTTCCATGCATGTGTCCGAGTGCGATACCAGGTTAGACCTGATAGGTAAGATGTTGATGCACTGGATAAAACACACCCGATCATTGGTTCATGGTCACTATGGACACGTTGACGGATTTATAATGAGGCTGCAGTGGGTGTTTTTGTATAATATATTGACATATGTGTATTGATTTTTTGACTCTGCTCTGATATTTGTTATGTATATAAGATGTGCTATATATATGTACATTATTGTATTGTTTTTTATGATATTTATGATGTAGGTGGGTTCTTTGTGGGGATTGGTTTATGGCAATCCACTCCCTATAAAGGTCCACCATTACCAACATGTTTTATGCTTGATAAAGACCCACCGGAGTCGAAACGTCGCACCGTGGCTTAATAAAGGAATTCACTTTTGAATATCTTCACCTGGATTGGATGCTGTCCTTCCTTTCTTATGTGGCCTCTCCATTATTAATCTGGCTTAATGTCACCTTACAATAGCAAGGTGGCATTAACCCTTCATTACCCCATATTCCACCGCTACACGGGAGTGGGAAGAGAGTGGCCAAGTGCCAGAATAGGCGCATCTTCCAGATGTGCCTTTTCTGGGGTGGCTGGGGGCAGATGTTTTTAGCCACGGGGGGGCCAATAACCATGGACCCTCTCCTGGCTATTAATATCTGCCCTCAGTCACTGGCTTTACCGCTCTGGCAGAGAAAATTGCGCGGGAGCCCACGCCAATTTTTTCCGCGATTTAACCCTTAAATTTAATAGCTACAGCGCCGAAATTTTGCGCATACACACTACTAACATTAGTAGTGTGGAATATGCAAAAAAAAGGGGGATATGACATGGTTTACTGTATGTAAACCATGTCTCATATCATGTCAGGTTTAGGCAGGAGAAATGAAAAGCCGGCAATTGAATTACCGGCTTTTCAACATTATCGCGCTAAAGCAAATATTTAAAAAGTATGCTTCCCCATTGAATTGCATTGGGTTTCGTGTTTTGGCCGATCCCCGACCCCGACTTTTCAATAAGATCGGCCGATTTCACTCGACCCGACTTTTGAGAAAGTTGGGTTTCGTGAAACCCGACTCGATCTCAAAAAATGAAAAGTCGCTCAACCCTACTACTGATGTCTCAATGAATTTTGCTTTTATTGGTATCTATTTTTATTTTTGACATTTACCGGTAGCTGCTGCATTTCCCACCCTAGGCTTATACTCGAGTCAATATGTTTTCCCAGCTTTTTGTGGCAAAATTAGGGGGGTCGGCTTATACTCGGGCCAGCTTATACTCGAGTATATACGGTAATTATTGCTGGAATAGATTGCAGACACCATGTCTAATTTGCAGAGCCCTTTAAGTACCAAAACAGCAGAAACCCCCACAAACGACCCCATTTTGGAAACTAGATCCATCAAGAATTCATCTAGGGGGGTGTTGAGCTTGTTGACCCTATACTGTAGGTCAGGGGTGGGGAACCTCAGGCCCCAGGGCTATTTACGGCCCTCGATGATGACCACTTATCAGGCCTTTGGGCAGATTCTCAGGGACTGCATTCTTGAGCAGGGAGTTGTATTTTGATTACAACCAGCTCATTAATTTCTTCTTGCTCTGTTAGCACACACTCGCAGTGTTCACTACTGAACACTGAAGGGCATGAAATGAAAGATTACATCCTGAAACCAGTGCCAGAGTCAGGATGTCTTTTGTGGGCGGAGTTTGTACGGCTCCTGAAGGATTGAAGTAATATACAATTGGCCCTTGGCAGAAAAAAGATTCCCCACCCCTGCTATAGGTGCTTCACAAAACTTTATAAAATGTGGATGTGAAAACAAAAATTATGTTTTTTCCTGCTAAAATGTTGTTGTAGCCCCAAATTTGTAATTTTGACAAGGGATAATAGAAGAAAATGGACAGCATAATCTGTAACACAATTTATCTTAAACAGAATGATACCCGATATGTGGTCAAAAACTGCTGTTTGGGCACATGGCAGGGCTTGGAAAGGAAAGCAAGCTATTTTATTTTTAGAATAGATTATGAATGCCATGTCACATTTACAGATACCCTGTGTGAGGACTGGCAGAATGCTGTTATGATCCCAATGGCAGAGGATCTCTGATATTCCGGCAAGATAGCAAAAATATAAATACTGCTCTAGGGAGGTGGAAACTGGGCTAACCGCATACCTGATCCTGACACAAACAACTAAAAGTAGCCGGTGAACGTGCCTACGTTGGTTCTAGACGTCTCGAGCCAGCCGGAGAACTGACTACCCCTAGAGGGAAAAAATGAGACCTCGCTTGCCTCCAGAGAAATTGAACCCCAAAGATATAGAAAGCCCCCAACAAATAATAACGGTGAGGCAAGAGGAAAACACAAACGTAGAGATGAACTAGATTCAGCAAAGTGAGGCCCAATAGTCTAGATAGCAGAAAATAGATAGTGGACTATGCGGTTAGCAGAAAACCCTACAAAACATCCACGCTGAACATTCAAGAACCCCCAGACCGTCTGACGGTGTGGAGGGAGAATATCAGCCCCCTAGAGCTTCCAGCGAGTCAAAAATCAAATGTAAAGCAAGCTGGACAAAAACACTGAATAATGCAAACGATCCAAATTGTACAAAAACAGACTTAGCTTTTCTTGCATGAGGCAGACTGAAAGGAATCCGGAGGAGACCAAATAGGTCTGGATACAATGATGCCAGGCAAGAGACTGAGTCCAGAGGAGACTCAAATAGGAAACACCCGCTGCTTAACGACACAGCTGGAGCTCAGGCCTGCAACAAGACATACCTAACACAATACCGTTAGTGACCACCAGAGTGAGCCCAGAAACACAGTTCACAACAGTACCCCCCCCTTGAGGAGGGGTCACCGAACCCTCACCAAGATCCCCAGGGCGATCAGGATGAGCAGCGTGAAAGGCATGAACCAAATCAGCCGCATGAACATCAGAGGCGACAACCCAGGAATTATCCTCCTGACCATAGCCTTTCCACTTAACTAAATACTGGAGTTTCCGTCTAGAGATACGAGAATCCAGAATCTTCTCCACCACGTACTCCAACTCGCCCTCAACCAAAACCGGGGCAGGAGGCTCAACAGCAGGAACCATAGGCACCACGTACCGCCGCAACAAGGACCTATGGAACACATTATGAATAGCAAAAGACGCTGGAAGGTCCAAGCGAAAAGACACCGGGTTAAGGATTTCCAAAATCTTATAAGGACCGATAAAGCGAGGCTTGAACTTAGGAGAGGAGACTTTCAAAGGAACATGCCGAGAAGACAACCAAACCAAATCCCCAACACGAAGTCGGGGACCCACACCGCGGCGGCGGTTGGCAAACCGCTGGGCCTTGTCTTGTGCCAATTTCAAATTGTCCACCACATGGTTCCAAATCCGCTGCAACCTATCCACCACAGAATCAACCCCAGGACAGTCAGAAGGTTCAACCTGACCCGAGGAGAAACGAGGATGAAAACCAGAGTTGCAGAAAAAGGGTGAAACCAAGGTGGCAGAACTAGCCCGATTATTAAGGGCAAACTCGGCCAGTGGCAAAAAGGTAACCCAGTCGTCCTGATCAGCAGAAACAAAACATCTCAAATAAGTCTCTAACGTCTGATTAGTTCGCTCGGTCTGGCCATTAGTCTGAGGATGAAATGCCGACGAAAAAGACAAATCAATACCCATCTTAGCACAAAAGGATCGCCAGAATCTGGACACAAACTGGGATCCTCTGTCAGATACAATATTCTCAGGGATGCCATGCAAATGAACCACATTCTGAAAGAACAAAGGAACCAAATCAGAGGAGGAAGGCAACTTAGGCAAGGGCACCAAATGGACCATTTTAGAAAAACGATCGCACACCACCCAGATAACAGACATCTTCCGAGACACCGGAAGATCCGAAATGAAATCCATGGAAATGTGCGTCCAAGGCTTCTTTGGGATAGGCAAGGGCAAAAGCAACCCGCTGGCACGAGAACAGCAAGGCTTAGCCCGAGCACAAATCCCACAGGACTGCACAAAAGAACGCACATCCCGCGACAAGGAAGGCCACCAAAAGGACCTGGCCACCAAATCTCTGGTACCGAAAATCCCAGGATGTCCCGCCAACACCGAAGAATGAACCTCAGAAATAACTCTGTTGGTCCATCCATCAGGGACAAACAATCTCTCTGGTGGACAACGATCAGGCCTATCAGCCTGAAATTTTTGCAGCCCTCGTCGCAAATCTGGGGAAATGGCAGACAAAATTACTCCCTCTCTGAGAATACCAGCCGGCTCAGAGACTCCCGTAGAATCAGGCACAAAACTCCTAGAAAGTGCATCAGCCTTCACGTTCTTCGAACCAGGCAGGTACGAGACCACAAAGTCAAAACAGGAGAAAAACAACGACCAACGGGCCTGTCTAGGATTCAGACGCTTGGCAGACTCGAGGTAAATCAGATTTTTATGATCAGTCAAGACCACCACACGATGTCTAGCTCCCTCGAGCCAATGTCGCCACTCCTCAAATGCCCACTTCATGGCCAACAACTCCCGATTACCAACATCGTATTTCCGCTCAGCAGGCGAAAATTTCCTTGAAAAGAAGGCGCATGGCTTCATCACGGAGCCATCAGAACTTTTTTGCGACAAAACAGCCCCTGCACCAATCTCAGAAGCATCAACTTCAACCTGGAAGGGAAGAGAGACATCCGGCTGGCACAAGACTGGCGCTGAAGTAAACCGACGCTTCAGCTCCCGAAAGGCCTCCACGGCCGCAGGAGACCAATTCGCAACATCAGAACCTTTCTTGGTCATATCCGTCAAAGGTTTAACCACGCTGGAGAAATTAGCGATAAAACGACGGTAAAAATTAGCAAAGCCCAAGAACTTCTGCAGGCTCTTAACAGACGTGGGCTGAGTCCAGTCATGAATGGCACAGACCTTAACTGGGTCCATCTCCACAGTAGAAGGGGAAAAAATAAAACCCAAAAAAGAAACCTTCTGTACCCCAAAGATACATTTTGAGCCCTTCACAAATAGAGCATTCTCCCGCAGAACCTGAAACACCATCCTGACCTGGTTCACATGGGACTCCCAATCATCAGAAAACAACAAAATATCATCCAGATAAATAATCATAAATTTATCCAGATATTTCCGGAAGATGTCATGCATGAAGGACTGAAACACAGAAGGAGCATTAGATAATCCGAAAGGCATCACCAGGTACTCAAAATGACCCTCAGGCGTATTAAATGCCGTTTTCCATTCATCTCCCTGCTTTATGCGCACAAGGTTATACGCACCACGAAGATCTATCTTGGTGAACCAACTGGATCCCTTAATCCGAGCAAACAAATCAGACAACAATGGCAAAGGATACTGAAATTTAACAGTGATCTTATTCAGAAGACGATAATCAATACAAGGTCTCAAAGACCCGTCTTTCTTGCCCACAAAAAAGAATCCTGCACCAAGAGGGGACGAGGATGGGCGAATATGTCCCTTCTCCAAAGACTCCTTTATATAACTCCGCATCGCGGCATGCTCTGGCACAGATAAACTAAAGAGTCGTCCCTTAGGAAACTTACTACCAGGAATCAAATCTATAGCACAATCACAGTCCCTATGAGGAGGAAGGGCACTGGACCTGGCCTCATTAAATACATCCTGAAAGTCTGACAAAAACTCAGGGATCTCAGAAGGAGTAGAAGAAGCAATAGACACCAATGTTGAATCGCCATGAATCCCCTGACACCCCCAACTAGACACTGTCATAGCTTTCCAATCTAAAACTGGATTATGGGCCTGTAACCATGGCAGACCCAAAACGACAACATCATGCATTTTATGCAGTACCAAAAAACGAATCACCTCCTGATGTACAGGAGTCATGCACATGGTCACCTGCGTCCAATACTGAGGTTTATTCTCTGCCAATGGCGTAGAATCAATTCCTCTAAGAGGAATATGATTTTCCAAAGGCTCCAGGACAAAACCGCAGCGCTTGGCAAACGACAAATCCATCAGACTTAAAGCAGCACCAGAATCCACAAAAGCCATAACTGAGTAAGAAGATAATGAACAAATTAAAGTCACAGACAAAATAAACTTAGGCTGAAAAGTACCAATGGCGACAGGAATAACTTTTTTCTTTAAACGTTTAGAGCATGCTGAGATAACATGTGTTGAATCACCACAGTAGAAACACAACCCATTTTGACGTCTATGATTTTGTCGCTCGGCTCTGGTCAGAATTCTGTCACATTGCATAGAATCAGGTGACCGTTCAGACAGCACCGCCAAAGGATTATCAGATTTGCGCTCCCGCAGCCATTGAATCATTTAGACCTGTAGGGATAGGAAACCCCACCATCACATCTTTAATGGCTTCAGAAAGACCATTTCTGAAATTTGCGGCCAGTGCACACTCATTCCATTGAGTAAGCACGGACCATTTCCGAAATTTTTGGCAATATACCTCAGCTTCGTCCTGACCCTGAGAGATAACCAGCAACATTTTTTCAGCCTGATTTTCAAGATTAGGCTCCTCATAAAGCAAACCAAGTGCCAGAAAAAACGCATCAACATTCACCAATGCAGGATCTCCTGGCGCCAGAGAGAAGGCCCAATCCTGAGGGTCGCCGCGCAAGAAGGAAATAACAATCTTAACTTGCTGAGCGGAATCACCAGAAGAACGAGGTTTCAGAGACAGAAACAATTTACAATTATTCCTAAAATTCAGGAATTTAGATCTATCTCCAAAAAACGGCTCAGGAATAGGTATTTTTGGTTCAGACATAGGGCTATGGATAACAAAATCCTGAATGCTTTGCACCCTAGCAGCAAGCTGATCCACACTAGAAGTCAAAGTCTGGACATTCATATCTGCAGCAGAGTTTCAGCCACTCAGAGAAAAAGGGGATGGAAGAAGCTAGGCAAACTGCAGCAAAAAAACCCCAAAAAACTCAGAACTTCTTTTTAATCCCGCTTCTGCGATGCATTAAACATTTTCTTTTGGCCTGGCATTCTGTTATGATCCCAATGGCAGAGGATCTCTGATATTCCGGCAAGATAGCAAAAATATAAATACTGCTCTAGGGAGGTGGAAACTGGGCTAACCGCATACCTGATCCTGACACAAACAACTAAAAGTAGCCGGTGAACGTGCCTACGTTGGTTCTAGACGTCTCGAGCCAGCCGGAGAACTGACTACCCCTAGAGGGAAAAAATAAGACCTCGCTTGCCTCCAGAGAAATTGAACCCCAAAGATATAGAAAGCCCCCAACAAATAATAACGGTGAGGCAAGAGGAAAACAGAAACGTAGAGATGAACTAGATTCAGCAAAGTGAGGCCCAATAGTCTAGATAGCAGAAAATAGATAGTGGACTATGCGGTTAGCAGAAAACCCTACAAAACATCCACGCTGAACATTCAAGAACCCCCAGACCATCTGACGGTGTGGAGGGAGAATATCAGCCCCCTAGAGCTTCCGGCGAGTCAAAAATCAAATGTAAAGCAAGCTGGACAAAAACACTGAATAATGCAAACGATCCAAATTGTACAAAAACAGACTTAGCTCTTCTTTCATGAGGCAGACTGAAAGGAATCCGGAGGAGACCAAATAGGTCTGGATACAACGATGCCAGGCAAGAGACTGAGTCCAGAGGAGACTCAAATAGGAAACACCCGCTGCTTAACGACACAGCTGGAGCTCAGGCCTGCAACAAGACATACCTAACACAATACCATTAGTGACCACCAGAGGGAGCCCTGTTGTGAATTTGGATTCTGGGCTCCCCCGGTGGCTACTGGTGGAATTGAACTTGTGACATCATCTTCCCTGTTCACCTGTTCTGATTAGATCTGGGTGTCGCTATATAACCTGGCTTCTCTGTTAGATGCTTGCCGGTCAACAATGTTATCAGAAGCCTCTCTGTGCTTGTTCCTGCTCCCAGACATCTACTAGATAAGTTGGACATTCGTCCATGTTTTGTTTTTGTATTTTGGTTCCAGTTCACAGCTGCAGTTTCGTTACTGTGTCTGGAAAGCTCTTGTTGATCAGGAATTGCCACTCTGGTATTATGAGTTAATGCCAGAGTCCTAAAGTAATTTCTGGATGTGTTTTGTTAGGGTTTTCTACTGACCATGAAAGTATGCTTTCTGTCTTCTGCTATCTAGAAAGCGGACCTCAAATTTGCTAAAACTATTTTCCTGCTGCGTTTGTTGTTTCATCTCATATCACCGCCAATATATGTGGGGGGCCTCTGTCTCCTTTTTTTGGGCATTTCTCTAGAGGTGAGTCAGGTCTTATATTTCCCTCTGCTAGCATTATTTAGTTCTCCGGCCGGCGCTGGGCATATAGGGATAAAAAGTAGGACATGCTACCTGGCTACTTCTAGATGATGCGGTAGGTTTAGTTCATGGTCAGTACAGTTACATCTTCCAAGAGCTTGTTCCTATAGAGGCTTATGCTAGTTCTCTGGCCATGGAGATCATGACAGTTTGACCGGCCCACTAAAGGGTTAAAATCCTTGGCTGAGAAAGGAGAGAAATAAGAAGTCTGCTGAGAGTTTTTTTTTTTTTTTTCTCTGTGCTCTTAATTGGATCACTTGCCAGTCTGTCTATGCTGCAGTCTTTCTTTTTTTTCTCTCTCCTTATAATCTTTGAATGGCTTTGTGTTCACCTGTTAATAATGGATCTTCAGAGTGTAACTGCAGGTTTGAATAATCTCACCACGAAAGTACAAAATTTGCAAGATTTTATTATTCATGCTCCGGTATCTGAGCCGAGAATTCCTTTGCCGGAATTCTTCTCAGGGAATAGATCTAGCTTTCAGAATTTTAGAAATAATTGTAAGCTATTTTTGTCCCTGAAATCTCGTTCTGCTGGAGACCCTGCACAGCAGGTTGGGATTGTGATTTCCTTGCTCCGCGGCGACCCTCAAGACTGGGCTTTTGCATTGGCACCAGGGGATCCTGCGTTGCGCAATGTGGATGCGTTTTTTTTGGCCTTGGGCTTGCTGTATGAGGAACCTCATTTGGAACTTCAGGCAGAAAAAACTTTGATGTCCCTATCGCAGGGGCAAGATGAAGCTGAAATTTACTGCCAAAGATTCCGTAAATGGTCTGTGCTTACTCAGTGGAATGAGTGTGCCTTGGCGGCTACTTTCAGAGAAGGTCTCTCTGATGCCATTAAGGATGTTATGGTGGGGTTCCCTGTGCCTGCGGGTCTGAATGAGTCCATGACAATGGCCATTCAGATCGATAGGCGTCTGCGGGAGCGCAAACCAGTGCACCATCTGGCGGTGTCCACTGAGAAGACGCCAGAAAGCATGCAGTGTGATAGAATTCTGTCCAGAAGCGAGCGGCAGAATTTTAGACGGAAAAATGGGTTGTGTTTCTATTGTGGGGATTCTACTCATGTTATATCAGCATGCTCTAAGCGTACTAAAAAGCTTGATAAATCCGTTTCCATTGGCACTTTACAGTCTAAATTTATTTTGTCTGTGACCCTGATTTGCTCTTTGTCATCTATTACTACTGACGCCTATATCGACTCTGGCGCCGCTTTGAGTCTTATGGATTGGTCCTTTGCCAATCGTTGTGGGTATGATTTAGAGCCTTTGGAAACTCTTATTCCTCTGAAGGGGATTGACTCCACCCCATTGGCTAATAATAAACCACAATACTGGACACAAGTGACTATGTGTATTAATCCGGATCACCAGGAGACTATTCGTTTTCTGGTGCTGTATAATCTACATGATGATTTGGTGCTGGGATTGCCATGGCTGCAGTCTCACAACCCAGTCCTTGACTGGAGAGCTATGTCTGTGTTGAGCTGGGGATGTAAGGGGACTCATGGGGACGTACCTTTGGTGTCCATTTCATCATCTATTCCCTCTGAAATCCCTGAGTTCCTGTCTGATTATCGTGACGTCTTTGAAGAACCCAAGCTGGGTTCACTACCTCCGCACCGTGAGTGCGATTGTGCTATAGATTTAATTCCGGGTAGTAAATACCCAAAGGGTCGTTTATTTAATCTGTCTGTGCCTGAACATACTGCTATGCGAGAATATATAAAGGAGTCCTTGGAAAAGGGACATATTCGTCCATCGTCATCTCCCTTAGGAGCCGGTTTTTTCTTTGTGTCAAAAAAAGACGGCTCTTTGAGACCATGTATTGATTATCGGCTTTTGAATAAAATCACGGTTAAATATCAATACCCATTGCCGTTGCTGACTGATTTGTTTGCTCGCATAAAGGGGGCCAAGTGGTTCTCTAAGATTGATCTCCGTGGGGCGTATAATTTGGTGCGGATCAGGCAGGGGGATGAGTGGAAAACCGCATTTAATACGCCCGAGGGCCACTTTGAGTATTTGGTGATGCCTTTTGGTCTTTCTAATGCCCCTTCAGTCTTCCAGTCCTTTATGCATGATATTTTCCGCGATTTTTTGGATAAATTTATGATAGTGTATCTGGATGATATTCTGATTTTTTCGGATGACTGGGACTCTCATGTCCGGCAAGTTAAGAGGGTTTTTCAGGTTTTGCGGTCTTATTCTCTGTGTGTCAAGGGTTCTAAGTGCGTTTTTGGGGTTCAGAGAATTTCCTTTTTGGGATATATTTTTTCTCCCTCTTCCATTGAGATGGATCCTGTCAAGGTTCAAGCTATTTGTGATTGGACGCAGCCCTCTTCTCTTAAAAGTCTTCAGAAATTTTTGGGCTTTGCCAACTTTTATCGTCGATTTATTTCTGGTTTTTCGGATGTCGTTAAGCCATTGACCGATTTGACTAGACAGGGTGCTGATGTTGCTAATTGGTCCCCTGATGCTGTGGAGGCCTTTCAGGAGCTTAAGCGCTGTTTTTCTTCTGCCCCTGTGTTGCGTCAGCCTGATGTGACTCTTCCTTTTCAGGTTGAGGTCGACGCTTCTGAGATCGGAGCTGGGGCAGTGTTGTCGCAGAAAAGTTCTGACTGCGCCGTGATGAGGCCTTGTGCCTTCTTTTCCCGTAAATTTTCGCCCGCTGAGCGGAATTATGATGTTGGGAATCGGGAGCTTTTGGCCATGAAGTGGGCGTTTGAGGAGTGGCGCCATTGGCTCGAGGGGGCCAGACATCAGGTGGTGGTATTGACTGACCACAAAAATTTGATTTATCTTGAGACCGCCAGGCGCCTGAATCCTAGACAGGCGCGCTGGTCATTATTTTTTTCTCGGTTTAATTTTGTGGTATCGTACCTACCAGGTTCTAAGAATGTTAAGGCGGATGCCCTTTCTAGGAGTTTTGAGCCTGATTCACCTGGCAACTCTGACCCCACAGGTATTCTTAAGGAGGGAGTTATCTTGTCAGCCGTTTCTCCAGACCTGCGGCGGGCCTTGCAGGAGTTTCAGGCGGATAGACCGGATCGTTGTCCGCCTGATAGGCTGTTTGTTCCTGATGATTGGACCAGTAAAGTCATCTCTGAGGTGCATTCTTCTGCGTTGGCAGGTCATCCTGGAATTTTTGGTACCAGGGATTTGGTGGCAAGATCCTTCTGGTGGCCTTCCCTGTCACGAGATGTGCGAGGCTTTGTGCAGTCTTGTGACGTTTGTGCTCGGGCCAAGCCTTGTTGTTCTCGGGCTAGTGGATTATTGTTGCCCTTGCCTATTCCTAAGAGGCCTTGGACACACATCTCGATGGATTTTATTTCAGATCTGCCTGTTTCTCAGAAGATGTCTGTCATCTGGGTGGTGTGTGACCGTTTTTCTAAGATGGTTCATTTGGTTCCCCTGCCCAAATTGCCTTCTTCTTCCGAGTTGGTGCCCCTGTTTTTTCAAAATGTTGTTTGTTTGCATGGTATTCCTGAGAATATCGTTTCTGACAGAGGAACCCAATTTGTGTCTAGATTTTGGCGGGCATTTTGTGCTAGGATGGGCATAGATTTGTCTTTTTCGTCTGCTTTTCACCCTCAGACTAATGGCCAGACCGAGCGGACTAATCAGACCCTGGAGACATATCTGAGGTGTTTTGTGTCTGCTGACCAGGATGATTGGGTTGCTTTTTTGCCATTGGCGGAGTTCGCCCTCAATAATCGGGCCAGCTCTGCCACCTTGGTTTCCCCGTTTTTCTGTAATTCGGGGTTCCATCCTCGATTTTCCTCCGGTCAGATGGAATCCTCGGATTGTCCTGGAGTGGATGCGGTGGTGGAGAGATTGCATCATATCTGGGGGCAGGTGATGGACAATTTAAAGTTGTCCCAGGAGAAGACTCAGCTTTTTGCCAACCGTCATCGTCGTGTTGGTCCTCGGCTTTGTGTTGGAGATTTGGTGTGGTTGTCTTCTCGTTTTGTCCCTATGAGGGTCTCATCTCCTAAGTTTAAGCCTCGGTTCATCGGTCCGTATAAAATATTGGAGATTCTTAACCCTGTTTCCTTCCGTTTGGACCTCCCTGCATCCTTTTCTATTCATAACGTTTTTCATCGGTCGTTATTGCGCAGGTATGAGGCACCGGTTGTGCCTTCCGTTGAGCCTCCTGCTCCGGTGTTGGTTGAGGGTGAGTTGGAGTACGTTGTGGAAAAAATCCTAGACTCCCGTGTTTCCAGACGGAGACTCCAGTATCTGGTCAAGTGGAAGGGATATGGCCAGGAGGATAATTCTTGGGTCACTGCATCTGATGTTCATGCCTCTGATCTGGTTCGTGCCTTTCATAGGGCCCATCCTGATCGCCCTGGTGGTTCTGGTGAGGGTTCGGTGCCCCCTCCTTGAGGGGGGGGTACTGTTGTGAATTTGGATTCTGGGCTCCCCCGGTGGCTACTGGTGGAATTGAACTTGTGACATCATCTTCCCTGTTCACCTGTTCTGATTAGATCTGGGTGTCGCTATATAACCTGGCTTCTCTGTTAGATGCTTGCCGGTCAACAATGTTATCAGAAGCCTCTCTGTGCTTGTTCCTGCTCCCAGACATCTACTAGATAAGTTGGACATTCGTCCATGTTTTGTTTTTGTATTTTGGTTCCAGTTCACAGCTGCAGTTTCGTTACTGTGTCTGGAAAGCTCTTGTTGATCAGGAATTGCCACTCTGGTATTATGAGTTAATGCCAGAGTCCTAAAGTAATTTCTGGATGTGTTTTGTTAGGGTTTTCTACTGACCATGAAAGTATGCTTTCTGTCTTCTGCTATCTAGAAAGCGGACCTCAAATTTGCTAAAACTATTTTCCTGCTGCGTTTGTTGTTTCATCTCATATCACCGCCAATATATGTGGGGGGCCTCTGTCTCCTTTTTTTGGGCATTTCTCTAGAGGTGAGTCAGGTCTTATATTTCCCTCTGCTAGCATTATTTAGTTCTCCGGCCGGCGCTGGGCATATAGGGATAAAAAGTAGGACATGCTACCTGGCTACTTCTAGATGATGCGGTAGGTTTAGTTCATGGTCAGTACAGTTACATCTTCCAAGAGCTTGTTCCTATAGAGGCTTATGCTAGTTCTCTGGCCATGGAGATCATGACAGAGCCCAGAAACACAGTTCACAACAGAATGCACCAAGTTAATATGGATGTTATAATTGGTGTGTTCGCAGCCTGGGGTCCACCGTGCAGGAGACAACCTGCTGCTAGAAAATGACGGCAATATATGGCGGTATAAGTGAACTCAGTTACTTCACTGAGTCACACAGAAAAGAGCAAGCTGTGCCCTGTTAGCGATTTTTTACATTTGACTTTTAGATCACTTTTAATTCAATTTTTGTGTCAGTCAGTATGATGAAAAAGTGTCAATTTTGGTTTGTTTTTATTTACTTTTTTATGGTACTCATGGTATGGAACAAATAACTTGCTAGTTTCACTAGCGGTCACTGCGGAGTCACAAGCCATCAAACTAAGAAGAACTGCTTACATGTTTGTACCAGGAGCAGTGTGAAAAACTGGTGGAAAGCATGCCAAGACGCATGAAAGCTGTCATTAAAAATCATGGTTATTCCACAAAATATTGATTTCTGAACTCTTCCTGAGTTAAAACATTTGCATTGTTGTTTCTAAATGATTATGAACTTGTTTTCTTTGCATTATTAGAGGTCTGAAAGCACTGGTTTTTGCAATTTTGACCATTGCTCCTTTTCAGAAAAAAAAATACAAAATTTTATTGCTTGGAAATTTGAAGACATGTTATCAGTAGTTTATAGAATAAAGGAAAAATTTACATTTTACTCAAAAATATACCTATAAAGAGAAAAATTGGACAAACTCAACATTTTGCAGTGGTATTTAATTGTTTTTAAAATTAATTGTTGCTAAAACATATAATAGGGTAATTTGAAGGTGTCTGCAAAGTAAGTGTCATGTTAAATTTGTTCATGTGACCAGAGTATTTGAAATTCTATTGATATGATATGTCTTAAACTTGAGATTTGCTTTTATTCATGTACATAAAAGCAAATGAATTTCATTAATATATGTAGGATCAGGTGCTTATTTTTCCCTCTTTTTTATTCTTCTTCTATTTTCCACTTTCTTTATATAAAACTACAATAGTTCAATATCCAAAGAAAACCACTTGTATTTATAGTGTATCAATTAAATACAAGATTTTTTTCCCCTTGCGAAAACAGAGAACTGATGGGAGGGATATGTTTCTCATTCAATGTGCAGAGGAGGCTTATATCTGAAGGTCCATAATTAGAGTTTTTTGAGTGCTAGTACATTTGCAATCAGACTTCTCACAAGACCACCAGCAATAGCAAATCATTTTATAAAGCCATGTTCTATTATTTTAATGGCATGCTATCTCGCAGAATGTAACTACTCTGTAATAGTTGTCATAGATCAGGGCATTGTGGACACGGTGATACCAATTACCGTATATACTCAAGTATAAGCCGAGATTTTCAGCCCAAATGGTCCGAAAGTGCCCCTCTCGCTTATACTCAAGTCATGGTCGGCGGGGGGTCGGCCGGTGAGGGGGAGCGATGACTATCACATACTGACCTGCTCCTGGCGCTCCTGATGCGGTCCCTGCGTGTCCCATGGTCTCCGGCGCCGGCAGCTTCTTCCCCTGTTCAGCGGTCACGTGGTACCACTCATTAAAGTAATGAATATGTACTCCACTGCCATAGGGGAGGAGCCGCATATTCATTCCTGTAAAGAGCGGTTCCACGTGACCGCTGAACAGAGGAAGAAGCTGCCGGCGCCGGAGACCATCTGTCTGGGAGAAGCTGCCAGGGATCGGGCTGGGAGCAGGTGAGTATTCACCTTTCCTTGTTCCACCGCCGCCCCATCTTCTGCGTCCTCTGCAGTGACTGACTGGTCAGAGGGCTTATTAGTGTGCGCACCGCCCTCTGCCTGAACAGTCACTGCGGAGAGACGGGATGCTGAGGAGCAGCGGGCAGCGAAGAGAGGTGAGTATGTCATTTTTTTTTATTGCAGCAGCAGCATTACATGTGGCACATAGTTATATGGAGCATCTTATGGGGCCATAATGAACTGTATGGAGCATTATATGTGGCACATTGTTATACGGAGCATCTTATGGGGCCATAATGAACTGTATGGAGCATTACATGTGGCACATTGTTATATGGAGCATTTTATGGGGCCATAATAAACTGTATGGAGCATTATATGTGGCACATTGTTATATGGAGCATCTTATGGGGCCATAATGAACTGTATGGAGCATTATATGTGGCACATTTTTATATGGAGCATCTTATGGGGCCATAATCAACATTTGTGCAGCATTATACGGGGCATATTTTAATATGGAGCACCTTATGGGGCCCATCAAAAATTTTATGGAGCATTATATGGGGCGTATTTTGTATGGAGCATCTTATGGGGCCCATCATGAACTGTATGGAGCATTATATGGGGCTCCTGATTCAATATGGATATTCAAAAACACTTAACCTCCTGATGTCTCAATTAATTTTACTTTTATTGGTATCTATTTTATTTTTTGACATTTACCGGTAGCTGCTGCATTTTCCACCCTAGGCTTATACTCGAGTCATTAAGTTTTCCCAGTTTTTTGTAGCAAATTAAGAGTCTCGGCTTATACTCGGGTCGGCTTATACTTGAGTATATATGGTATGTGTATTTTGCGTATTTTTTATCTTTGTTTTATCAAAAATGCTGCATTTTTAGTGGCAACATGGTTATTTATGATTTGTGTGTGCTTTTTTGCTTTTTTTCTAACCTTTTCACACATTTTATTTAACTTGTTTTCACTTTTTCACCAAGTTCCACTGAGAGACATGTAAATTTTTCACTCTACTTGTTTTCAGAGTACCCTCTATAAAATCAATAACAAAAAAGGTTAAAAGCAGTGTTGGCTAGTTCCTCTTCCATCTACACCTCCACCTCAACCCCCTGCTCCACTTGAACTTTTGCCTCCTGATTCAAGATTACATTTTTTACCTTTTTTTTTTAATTCTATGCTATTTTAAGTCATTTTCTTATTTACATTTGTTTACAGGGCAATTGTTCTGCTCTTGCCACCATTTTGCTTTTCTTTGCAGCCCCCTTACTATGACCATTTTACGGCCATTTCTAAGCACCACATTTGGGGTCCCAATTGACTTGTATTGGGTTCGGGTCTGGGGTCAAACCGAACTTTCAACTGCAGCTTTGTCAAAACCCACCAAACCAGAACATCCACAGGTCCACTCATCCTCAATTATTACAGGAAAAGGGACATTACTGCAGGATAGGTGCCAAAACAAAGGTCAGTTTTACAGGATGAGGCCCACTATAAAGTACATTATTACAGGATGGGTGACATTATTACAGGATAGGTGACAGAACAGGGAATATTATTACAGGATGGAGGCCAGGACAGATGACATTATTACATATTGGGGGACATTAGTACAGGACGCAGGACATTATTACAGGTCAGGGCACATTATAACAGTATAGCGGACACTATTTAAGGATTGGGACCAGGACAGAGGACATTAGTACATGGCACAGTGGTGACCTGTGGGGGAGCAGTGGTCACAGGAGAGCAGCAGTGTTGAAAATGGTAGAGCAGTTGTGACGAAGAGGAGATAGGGGGAGTAGTCATTCCGGGGATGTGGGGGATGCAGTGGTGACAGGAGGGAAGCAGTGGTGAAAGTTGGATGAAGGGGAATGAGAATAGGAAAGCAGTGGGGACAGGAGGAGAGCAATGGTGACCCAAGGGGTGAAAAGTGGCGATATGTCCTGACCATCCTGTGTAATAGGTTGTGGTCTGTAACTTCTGGAGATAGATGAGAGGGGGGAGTACAGCAGAAGACATTCATTATAAAATTTGCTGTTACAGTCCTGGATAACATCGGCTGACCTATGGATCTCCTGACAGCTGGATTACAAGCCAGTTTTCTATGTACTACAGACAGAAGTCCCAATCTCTGCTTCTGAGTATAGTTATAAGACAAAGCCATGTATTGCTCCTATCCCCTGATTTTTTTTCTGCACAGGAAAGTCATACTGTCTATGCATACTGCTATACTGGAGATCATCAATCGCTCTCAGCATATTCTGTTTAGTTCTCTCCTGTCCTAGCTTCCAAAGCAGTTTATCATTGTTAGAGCTCACTGAATGATCATTTAAAATAGACAAATGAACAAATGCAACCAGTCCTTAGTCACCGTGTGCACAAGACTCCAAGTGACAGCTTCCCTCCATGCTGCAGAATCATATAAACACTCAATGTTTAGTGGCACTGACCAATAAGAGATTCCATCAGTCTGAGGAAGGAGACAATATTGTGTAGCCACTTCATTACACGAATTAATAAATGCACCCGATTCTGTGGCAGCAACAACACATTTCACAAGTCATACAAGACTGTGCTGGGTTTAAAGGGAACCTGTCACCCCCCCTGGCGTTTTTATCCAAAAGAACCACCTTGTGCAGCACTAATGCTGCATTCTGTCAAAGTGGCTCTTTTAGTTGGGGTCCCTTCTCATGCTTCAATATTCGTTTTTTTAATTAGCCCGCCATACCTGTAGTCTGTCCGGGGGGCATGTCTTTCCCCCGGACACAAACACCTCCCAGCCATCCCTCAGCCCCTCTGTGCGCTGCCTCCTGTGCCTTCATTAATGTCCCCGATGCCTGCGCTGTAAGTTCCCATAATGTGATGGGAGTCGAAGGGCAGCGCAAACTGCGCATGCCCGAAAAAGGAACTTACAGCGCAGGCGTACTCCTGCCTAACCCTCATCTTGGCCTTGATTATTGGCTATGCACACAGACAGCAGGGCTCTCCTCTTCAGACATTTCTTAGGTAGCAACCAAGTAAAAGAGTCGTTTTGACTCACTACTAGTGTTGAGCGATACCGTCCGATACTTGAAAGTATCGGTATCGGAAAGTATCGGCCGATACCGGCAAACTATCGGATCCAATCCGATACCGATACCCGATACCAATACAAGTCAATGGGACTCAAGTATCGGACGGTATCCCTGATGGTTCCCAGGGTCTGAAGGAGAGGAAACTCTCCTTCAGACCCTGGGATCCATATAAATGTGTAAAATAAAGAATTAAAATAAAAAATATTGCTATACTCACCTGTCCGACACAGCCTGGACCTCAGCGAGGGAACCGGCAGCGTTGTTTGTTTAAAATTCGCGCTTTTACTTGGTTACGTGAAGTCCCGGCTTGTGATTGGTCAGGGCGGCCATGTTGCCGGGACGCGGACCAATCACAGCAAGCCGTGACGAAATTACGTCACGGCTTGCTGTGATTGGTCCGCGTCCCGGCAACATGGCCGCCATTAACCAATCACAAGCCGTGACGTCACGGGAGGCTGGACACGCGCGCTTTTTAAAATACGCGCATGTCCAGCCTCCCATGACGTCACGGCTTGTGATTGGTTAATGGCGGCCATGTTGCCGGGACGCGGACCAATCACAGCAAGCCGTGACGTAATTTCGTCACGGCTTGCTGTGATTGGTCCGCGTCCCGGCAACATGGCGCCGTGACCAATCATAAGCCGGGACGTCACTGGAGGCTGGACACGCGCGCTTTTTAAAATACGCGCATGTCCAGCCTCCCGTGACGTCACGGCTTGTGATTGGTTAATGGCGGCCATGTTGCCGGGACGCGGACCAATCACAGCAAGCCGTGACGTAATTTCGTCACGGCTTGCTGTGATTGGTCCGCGTCCCGGCAACATGGCCGCCCTGACCAATCACAAGCCGGGACTTCACGTAACCAAGTAAAAGCGCAAAATTTAAACAAACAACGCTGCCGGTTCCCTCGCTGAGGTCCAGGCTGCGTCGGAGAGGTGAGTATAGCAATATTTTTTATTTTAATTCTCTCTTTTACACATTATTACATTAATGTTGTTGCGATACCCGATACCCGATACCACAAAAGTATCGGATCTCGGTATCGGAAATTCCGATACAGCAAATATCGGCCGATACCCGATACTTGCAGTATCGGAATGCTCAACACTACTCACTACTAATCTAATACTGCGGATAGCAGGTGTGCTAAGTTAAGAAGAGGCTGCTCACACTGCTGTGCGCCATGCAAGGAGATTACACTCTTCACCCGGCCTGGATTTCTAATTTTGGAAGACTCTTACTCCAAACTTGTTTGTGTCAAACAAAATTTCTCTGTATTTTTTTTTAAGACACATATATCCAAACCCAACACCATGAGACTAATCTACAGCTCTGGCAAAAATTAAGAGACCGTCACATCAAAATCCTGCCGTGGGCAGCCCAATCTCCAGACCTGAACCCCATTGAAAACTTCTGGAATGTAATCAAGAGGATGATGGATAGTCATAAGCCATCAAACTAAGAAGAACTGCTTACATGTTTGTACCAGGAGCAGTGTGAAAAACTGGTGGAAAGCATGCCAAGACGCATGAAAGCTGTGATTAAAAATCATGGTTATTCCACAAAATATTGATTTCTGAACTCTTCCTGAGTTAAAACAT
The DNA here is from genome assembly GCF_051348905.1 of Ranitomeya variabilis. Taxonomy (NCBI): domain Eukaryota; kingdom Metazoa; phylum Chordata; class Amphibia; order Anura; family Dendrobatidae; genus Ranitomeya; species Ranitomeya variabilis. The sequence goes on from NC_135238.1 coordinate 82,987,013, forward strand.
TTGCATTGTTGTTTCTAAATGATTATGAACTTGTTTTCTTTGCATTATTAGAGGTCTGAAAGCACTGGTTTTTGCAATTTTGACCATTGCTCCTTTTCAGAAAAAAAAAATACAAAATGTTATTGCTTGGAAATTTGGAGACATGTTATCAGTAGTTTATAGAATAAAGGAAAAATTTACATTTTACTCAAAAATATACCTATAAAGAGAAAAATTGGACAAACTCAACATTTTGCAGTGGTATTTAATTGTTTTTTAAATTAATTGTTGCTAAAACATATAATAGGGTAATTTGAAGGTGTCTGCAAAGTAAGTGTCATGTTAAATTTGTTCATGTGACCAGAGTATTTGAAATTCTATTGATATGATATGTCTTAAACTTGAGATTTGCTTTTATTCATGTACATAAAAGCAAATGAATTTCATTAATATATGTAGGATCAGGTGCTTATTTTTCCCTCTTTTTTATTCTTCCTCTATTTTCCACTTTCTTTATATAAAACTACAATAGTTCAATATCCAAAGAAAACCACTTGTATTTATAGTGTATCAATTAAATACAAGATTTTTTTCCCCTTGCGAAAACAGAGAACTGATGGGAGGGATATGTTTCTCATTCAATGTGCAGAGGAGGCTTATATCTGAAGGTCCATAATTAGAGTTTTTTGAGTGCTAGTACATTTGCAATCAGACTTCTCACAAGACCACCAGCAATAGCAAATCATTTTGTAAAGCCATGTTCTATTATTTTAATGGCATGCTATCTCGCAGAATGTAACTACTCTGTAATAGTTGTAATATTTTCAAAGAAATCAAAGCTACACTATTTTAAGTCCATCATAGCTTTGTAAGTTTGCTATCTGTCCAATTACTATCCTCACTGGATGTCAAAATAACATTTGAGAATAGCAATAGCTGTAATCAAAGGAGAAATGAAAGGGCCCAGAAGCCTTAAGTCATCCAATTAAATAGAACACAATTTTGCAGACTGAGTTTGATGGAAGTTTTGCTCGACAATATATTACAGTACATATTTTGTCTTTCAGGATGTTTAAAATGTATGCCTATTGTGACACTTAATGATATTAATAATTCATATATATTCAAATATATTGATTGTAACAGATATATTATAAACAGCTTAATGTTTAATAAATATTGATAATGTAGTAAGGATTGAGTTTTGTGTACTTTACAATTAAACACCTATTATCTAAGCATTTTTAGGTAATAGAAAAGAATATGCACAGATAATTCAATTTTCTATTTCATTTCTGAAAACAAAGTAAAGGCTTTGTCAAAATGACAGGGATGGCATAATACTAATACTGTTTTTCTTTTTCCAAACACTTGAGTCCATAAATGGAATCCGATTTTTATATATAATGGAATACCGAGTCGATTGTCTGATTACTGTTGCATGATGTTCAGTTATACAGTGGGAAATATAAATATTTGATACACTGCCAATTTTTTCCCACCCACAAAGAATGGAGAGGTCTGTAATTTTTAGTGCAGGTACCCTTCACCTGTGAGAGGCAGAATCTTAAAAAAAATCCAGAAAATCACATTGGCTTTTACATAATTAGTTTGCATTTTATTGCATGAACTAAGTATTTGATACAATATAAAAACAGAACTTAATATTTGGTACAGAAACTTTTGTTTGTAATTACAGAGGTCAGACGTTTCCTGTAGTTCTTGACCATGTTTGCACACACTGCAGCAGGGATTTTGGCCCACTCCTCCATACAGTGCTTCTCCACATTTTTCAGGATGGGTAACATTTCAAGATTCAGCTCCTTCCAATGCTTTTCTATTGTCTTCAGTTCTGGAGATTTCCAAGGCCTCTCCAGGACCTTAAAATGCTTCTTACAGAGCAACTTCTTAGTTTCCCTGGCTGTGCATTTCGCATCAAAATGCGATAGTTATAGCCTATCAAAATGAACTCATTAACTTTACACATACAGGTTACTGGGATTGTTTTGCAGTAACAAATAAGCATGTCCTCTCATCTTTATGAGGCTGTCTTACATTAGTGCAGAATATATCTATATTCTGCTTGTGCTTTACTTTTCTAAGTACAGTGGGGAAAAAAAGTGTTTAATCAGAGGCCAATTGTGCAATTTTCCCACTTAATTAGATGAGAGTAGAACTGTTTGGTAGAAACAAAACTCATCTTGTTTGGAGGAGACAGAATGTTGAGTTGCATCCAAAGAATGCTCTACCTACTGTGAAGCATGAGGGTGGCAATGTCATGCTTTGTGGCTGTTTCTCTGCAAAGGGACCAGGACGACTGATCCGTGTACATGAAATAATGAATGGGGCCATGTATAGTGAGATTTTGAATGTAAACCTCCTTCCATCAGCAAGGGCATTGAAGATGAAATGTGGATGGGTTTTTCAACATGATAATGATCCTAAGCACACCGCCAGGGCAATGAAGGAGTGGCTTCATAAGAAGCATATGAAGGTCCTGGAGTGGCCTAGCCAGTTTCCAGATCTCAACCCCATAGAACACCTTTGGAGGAAGTTGATAGTCCGTGTTTCCCAGCCACAGGCCCAAAACATCCCATGCTCTAGGAAAAATCTGCATGGAGGAATGGGCCAACATACAACCAACAGTGTGTGCCAACCTTATGAAGACTTACAGAAAACGTTTGACCACTTTTATTGCCAACAAATGATATATAACAAAATATTGAGATGAAGTTTTGTTAATGACCAAATACTTATTTTCCACCATAATTTGCAAAATAAATCTTGCCAAATCAGACAAGGTGACTATCTGGATTTGTTTTCTCATTTTGACTCTCATAGTTGTGGTCTATCTCTGATGTCTATTACAAGCCTCTCTCATCTTTTTAAGTGGGAGAACTTGCACAATTGGTCGCTGACTAAATCTTTTTTTCCCCACAGTATATGCTCTGGTGGGGTAAGTCTGTTATTGTACCCTTCCATCTGAGGGTTGCATTGTTATATTCTTATACAAACTGATCAAAATGTGCTAAAAAGTATAGTCTATATAGGAGTAATAGAATATATTTAATGTTTACATATATTTAAATGCCCATTGAGACAAGAGTCTGAGTTCTAATTAGTTTTTTCTCCTTTCCTATTGGTTGTACTTGTGAATTATATCTATTTAAGCTACATTTTCTTTTTCCTATTTCACAAAAGCCCATTAAAAAATATGCAGGTTATTGAGATTTAAAATTTGCATCAAAACAATGTGTTTCTTTCAGCGACTTTGCAAAAACACAGCGAGAAATCACACCTTTCCAAAAGTTCTACATTGTTGGCTATTGGAAAATGTCATGTTTCCTAAGGGTCATGGAAATAAGGTGGAAACAGAAACAAACACAAAACCCTTCAGTTTTGGCTGGTGAAACTAAACACAACAATCAGTGGTCTACTTTGATCTCTTCTATGTAAACCACAGTTAGAAATACCATTTTTCATTCACTAATCATCTGGTAAATATTGTTTAAGTATCACTATGGATTGTAACTTTATATACAGGCTTAGATAAATTAAGCATGATTACAGCAATGAAAAGGTGGTTACAAGTGAGGACTTTTCATTACAGCTTTGATTTATAAATATACAGCCAAAATGTCTGAAATTATGAAAGTTTAGTTAAGTGTAAAAACACTTATCATATTACTTTTTGCAAACAATATTGAATGTCATATTATTTTTCTTATAATTGAATCTTACACTATTTTATGCAGGACACAGATTTTTTTGTAATAACATAGCATTCCAAAGCTTAATTCTTAGCTAGATATAGATAGGTACTAGATAGATAAGATATTGAAGAAATATCCTATTCAAGATTAACCTACCTATTTTACCCTGGCTGCTAAATTAATAATATATTCACAGGTTTCATTGATATGAGGATTACTTTATACTTTGTTTACAGGATTCTGAATGTTTGGCTAACTAAATTTATGAATGTATATGTATTTTTAAGTTGCATAATTAGTTTGTCAGATATGTAAATTGCATCAACATTACACATTTTCTCAAATTGTGACTTTTGTCATTGTTACCTGATTTGAAAAGTCCATGGAGATGTGGCTTATTAAATTAGGTCAATTCACAGAAGGCAATTTTTAGCAGAAATCTTGCATTTTGACTATTATGAAATGTGCACATACAGACGTGGACAAAATTATTGGTACCCTTGTGTTAAAGTGAGAAAGACCCACAATGGTATCTGAAAAAAACTTGATAGATAAACAGAATCCCAGGACTCATGTATAATGAATATCTTTTAATCCACTACACACATGGAAATCTTAGTTACAGATCTTAATTACAGATGTTCAGCTCATCACAGGCTTTCATCAAGAACTTGAAACTGAGTATTTTTCAATTTAAATGTACTGAATATTAACTTATTTAAATAAGACATTGCTTTTGAATTGTCTGAGGATGTTGTGTTTATCAGTGACATCATTTTGGGGTACATAAAAGTCATTAACCAACACACATGATGTCAAACCTGACCAGCATGGATTCCAGGCGATAGGGTAAGTTTTGTAGAGGAAAGTTCTTGCGGCTATGGACATGGCTACCGGACACCAGAGTCCTGCATGCAAATCTTTTTGTTCAGCTTTAAACAATAAATTATATGCACTTATTATTTTATATCTAAGAAACATATAAGCATATGAACAGAGATTGATATAGATACATTTATTTACAGTAAGTATATATATATATATATATATATATATATATATATATATATATACACAAGCTATTCTAATACCTGTACAATGTATTGTGAAGTCCCTATCACGGTCTCTTACAGCATGTATATTACAGACCCCTTGGGAAATTTTTGGAAAACATTTTACATTGTGCAATAGTGAAACTTGTACTCCCTATTAGTGATGAGCGAATATACTCGTTATTCGAGATTTCCCGAGCACACTCGGGTGTCCTCCGAGTATTTTTTAGTGCTCGGAGATTTAGTTTTCATCGCCTCAGCTGAATGATTTACAGCTATTAGCCAGGCTAAGTACATGTGGGGGTTGCCTGGTTGCTAGGGAGTCCCCACATGTAATCAGCCTGGCTAGTAGCTGTAAATCATTCTGAGCACGAAAAAATACTCGGAGGACATCCGAGCGTGCTCGGGAAATCTCGAGTAACGAGTATATTCGCTCATCACTACTCCCTATCTCTAGCTATACTAATAACTGCAAAATGTATTGTGAGGTTGCCATCACGTTCTTTTTGAGCATGTATGATACAGTCTCCTTTGGTAATTTTTGGAAACCTTTGTACATTGTGCAATGGTCAAATTTATACTCTCAATCTCTATATATTCTATTATTATAATTTTTTTATTGTGTTGCCCTTCTCACCAGGGCCATCTCTTGTGGCCATCGGGCCCCAGTGGCAGGCTTCTTCCGGTGCAGTAACTAAACCTGTGTCCAAGACACATTGAGGGAACTTCACCGCAGGAGCGCGGCCAGGTAAGAAGAAAGGTTTTTTTTAATTTTTATTGAAAGTGGCACAGGGGAGACACGGGGCAGGATGAGAGACACAGGGGGAGGATAGGAGATACAGGGCCAGGATGAGAGACACAGGGGGAAGAATGGAGACATGGGCAAGTATGGAGACACAAGGGGAAGTATTGAGACACAAGGGGAAGTATGAAGACATAAGGGGAAGTATGGAGACACAAGGAGAAGTATGGAGACATAAGGGGAAGTATGGAGACACAGGGGGAAGATTGGAGACACAGGGAAAAATTGAGACACAGGGGGAAGAATGGAGACACGAGAAAGTATGAAGACACAGGGGGAAGAATGGAGACACAGGGGGGAAGAATGGAGACACAGGGGGGAAGAATGGAGACACAGGGGGGAAGAATGGAGACAGGGGGAATAATGGAGACACGGTGAAGTATGGAGACAAAGGGGAAGAATGGAGATACAGGGGGAAGAATGGTGACACAGGAGGAAGTATTAAGACACAGGGGGAAGAATGGAGACACAGGGGCAAGAATGGAGACACAGAGGGAAGTATGGAGACACAGGGAAGAATGGAGACACAGAGGGATGGATGGAGACACAGGGAAGAATGGAGACACAGGAGGAAGTATGGAGACACATGGGGATGAATGGAGACACAGAGGGAAGTATGGAGACACAGGGAAGACTGGAAACACAGGGGGAAGTATGGAGGCACAGGGGGAAATATGAGACAAAGGGAGAAGTATGGAGACACAGGGGGAAGTATGGTGACACAGGGGGAAGTATGGAGACAGAGGGGGAAGTATTGATACACAGGGGGAAGTATGGAGACACAGGGGGAAGTATGGAGATACAGAGGGAAGAATGGAGATACAGGGGGCAGGATGGAGAAACACGGGGCAGGATGGGAGACACAGGGGGCAGTATGGGAGACACGGGGGCAGGATGGGAGACATGGGGGCAGGATAAGAGATATGGGGGCAGGATGCAAGACATGGGGGCATGATTGGAGACACAGGGCGCAGGATGGGAGACACGGGGCAGGATGGGAGATACAGGGGGCAGAATGAAGACACAGGGGGCAGGATGAAGACACAGGGGGGAAAACGGTGACACGGGGAAGTATGAAGACACAGGGGGAAGAATGGAGATGCAGGGTGAAGAATGGGGGAGTATGGAGACACAGGGGGAAGAATGGAGACAAAGGGGCAAGAATGGAGACACAGGAGCAAGTATGGAGACACAGGGGAAGAATGGAGACACAGAGGGAAGTATGGAGACACAGGGAAGAATGGAAACACAGGGGGAAGTATGGAGACACGGGGAACTATGAGACACAGGGGGAAGTATGGAGACAGGGGGAAGTATGAAGACACAGAAGGAAGTATGGAGACACAGGGGGAAGTATGGAGACACAGGGGGAAGTATGGAGACACAGGGGGAAGAATGGAGATACAGGGGGAAGGATTGAGATACAGAGGGCAGGATGGAGAAACACGGGGCAGGATGGGAGACACAGGGGGCAGTATGGGAGACACAGGGCAGGATGGGAGTCATGGGGCAGGATACGAGATATGGGGGCAGGATGCAAGACATGGGGGCAGGTTGGAGACACAGGGCGCAGGATGGGAGTCACAGGGGGCAGGATGGGAGATACAGGGGGCAGAATGAAGACACAGGGGCAGGATGAAGACACAGGGGGAAGAACGGTGACACGGGGAAGTATGGAGACACAGGGGGAAGAATGGAGATGCAGGGTGAAGAATGGGGGAGTATGGAGACACAGGGAGAAGAATGGAGACACAGGGGCAAGAATGGAGACACAGGAGCAAGTATGGAGACACAGGGGGAAGAATGGAGACACAGAGGGAAGTATGGAGACACAGGGAAGAATGGAGACACAGGGGGAAGAATGGAGACATAGAGGGAAGTATGGAGACACTGGGGGAAGTATGGAGACACTGGGGGAAGAATGGAGACACAGAGGGAAGTATGGAGACACAGGGAAGAATGGAGACACAGGGGGAAGTATGGAGACACAGGGGGAAGTATGGAGACACAGGGGACAGTATGGAGACACAGGGGGAAATATGGAAACACAGAAGGAAGTATGGAGACACAGGGGGAAGTATGGAGACACAGGGAGAAGTACGGATACACAGGGGGAAGTATGGAGACACATGGGGCAGAATGGAGATATAGTGGGAAGAATGGAGATACAGGGGGAAGGATTGAGATACAGGGGGCAGAATGGAGAAACAGGAGGCAGAATGGGAGACAGAGGGAGCAGGATGGAAGACATGGGGCAGGATACGAGACATGGGGGCAGGATGCGAGACATGAGGCAGGATTGGAGACACAGGGCGCAGGATGGGAGATACAGGGGGCAGAATAAAGACACAAGGGGCAGGATGAAGACACAGGGAGCAGGATGGAGACACAGGGCAGGATGGAGACACAGGGGGCAGGATGGAGACACAAGGGCAGGATGGAGACACGGGGGCAGAATGGAGACATGGTGCAGGATGGAGACAGATGGGGCAGGATTTAGACACATGGTGAGGTCAGGTAAGAAGAAAGGTTCCTTTTATTTTAATTGAAAGCGGCAAGCCGCAATATGTTTCAATGGCAGGATGGAGACAGGGGGCAGGATAGAGAAACAGGGGTCATGATGGAGACACAGGGAGCAGGATGGAGACAGATGGGCGGGATCATGGGGCAGGATGGAGAAAGATGGGGCAGGATCATGGGGCAAGATGGAGACAGATGGAGCAGGATCATGGGGCAGGATGAAAACAGATGGGGCAGGATCATGGGGCAGGATGGAGACAAATGGGGCAGGATCATGGGGCAGGATGGAGACAAATGGGGCAGGATGATGGAGCTGGATGGAGACAGATGGGGCAGGACCATGGGGCAGGATGGAGACAGATAGGGCAGGATCATGGGGCAGGATGGAAACAGATGGGGCAGGATCATGGGGCAGGATGGAGACAGATGGAGCAGGATCATGGGCAGGATGGAGACAGATGGGGCAGGATCATGAGGCAGAATGGAGACAAATGGGACAGCATTATGGGACAGGATGGAGACAGATGGGGCAGGATCATAGGGCAGGATGGAGATAGATGGGGCAGGATCATGGGGCAGGATGGAGACAGATGGGGCAAGATCATGGCACAGGATGGAGGCAGATGGGGCAGGATCATGGGGCAGGATGGAGACAGATGAGGCAGGATCATGGGGCAGGATGGAAACAGATAGGGCAAGATCATGGGGCTGGATGGAGACAGATGAGGCAAGATCATGGGGCAGGATGGAGACAGATGAGGCAGGATCATGGGGCAGGATGGAAACAAATGGGGCAGGATCATGGGGCAGGATGGAGACATATGGAGCAGGATGGAGACAGATGGGACAGGATGGAGACAGATGGGGCAGGATCATGGGACAGGATGGAGACATATGGAGCAGGATGGAGACAGATGGGGCAGGATCATGGGGCAGGATGGCGACAGATGGGGCAGGATCATGGAGCAGGATGGAAACAGATGGGGCAGGATCATGGGGCAAGATGGAAACAGATGGGGCAGGATCATGGGCAGGATGGAGACAGATGGGGCAGGATCATGGTGCAGGATGGAAACAGATGGGGCAGGATCATGTGGCAGGATGGAGACATATGGGCAGGATCATGGGACAGGATGGAGACAGATGGGGCAGGATCATGGGGCAGGATGGAGACAGATGGGGCAGGATCATGGTGCAGGATGGAAACAGATGGGGCAGGATCATGTGGCAGGATGGAGACAGATGGGCAGGATCATGTGTCAGGATGGAGACAGATGGGCAGGATCATAGGGCAGGATGGAGACAGATGGGGCAGGATCATGGGGCAGGATGGAGACAGATGGGGCAGGATCATGGTGCAGGATGGAAACAGATGGGGCAGGATCATGTGGCAGGATGGAGACAGATGGGCAGGATCATGGGGCAGGATGGAGACAGATGGGGCAGGATCATAGGGCAGGATGGAGACACATGGTGCAGGATCATGGGGCAGGTTGGAGACATGGGGCAAGATGGAGACACATGGTGCAGGATCATGGGCAGGATGGAAACAATTAAGACAGATGGGGTCAGGATCATGGGGCAGATCGGGCAGGATCACAGGACAGATGGGGCAGAATCACGGGACAGACGGGGCAGGATCACATGGACAGATTGGGCAGGATCACAGGACAAATTGGGCAGAATCACAGGACAGATGGGGCAGGATTGGACATCACATGGGGACAGAATGCATACTCATGAGGGCAGGATGGGAGAACATATGGGGCCAGGATGGGAGAACATATGGCTGGAGCCAGGAATGAGACACACGAGGGCCAGGATGGGGGATATTATTCCCATAAGGGCTAATTAGGGAATATTATTACTGCAGTGATGTATTAATTTTATTTTTTGGGGATACTGTTTTAAATGCGGGAGGCAGTCCTGTTACTGTGCAGAGCGACACTATGTTGCCTTTTTTTCATCTGGCGTGGTTTAGAAGTTGGAAAAAATTAAGTAATGTGTTCTGCAAGCGGTGCTCTAGCTAACTGTGTTGTTTCCTGCAGAGACGAGCCCTGGCTGAAAGTAATGGTTGTCTGTGCTGGATGAAGATGAAAAGCAAAGATTAAGGACTTCATCTAGAGACGTTACTGGTGAGTCAGTTTGTTACCTCTACACTGACACTATACACTGTATACTATATACAGCGGTCCTGTGTACAATGTCACCAGTGATTACTGTGTTACCTTTACACTGACACTATATACAGAGCTCCTGTGTATAATGTCATTGATCACAGTATAACCTGTACAATATACTGTATACAGTTCTCGAGTGTATAATGTCACTGTTGATCACTGTATTACCTGTACACTATACATTGTATTCATAGCTCATATGTATAATGTCACCGGTGATCACTTTCTTACTTGTACACTGACACTATATACAGAGCTCCTGTGAATAATGTCACTGGTAATCACTATATTACCTCTACACAGACACTGCATACTAAGTGCAGATATCTTGTGTATAATGGCCCTTATGGTGATATTAATATTGTGCTTTTTTATTAATGATCAGTATTGTAGTATTCAGTCACTATATGGTGGTTATATGTTGTCTGGCTATGGTGTGGAGGTATTTGTTCCTTGTATGTGCAATTATTTGGTCACTATGTGGTGGTAATATGTGGTCTGGTCATGGTGTGGTGGTATTTATTCCTTGTATGTGGTATTATTGGTCACTCTGTGGTGGTAATATGTGATCTGGACATGGTGCATTTGTCCCTTGTATGTGATATTATTCGGTCACTGTGGTGGTAGTATGCAGTCTGGACATAGTGTGGTGTTATTTGTTCCTTCTATATAATATTATTGTCACCATGTGGTGATAATATGTGTTCTGGACATGGTGCGGTGGTATTTGTCCCTTGTATGTGATATTATTCAGTCACTGTGGTGGTAATATGCAGTCTGGACATGGTGTGGGGGTAATTGTACCTGGTATGTGGTATTTTAGGTGTCTATGTGGCAGTAATATGGTGTCCGGACATTTTGCGGGGGTATTTGTCCCTTGTATATGATATTATTTGTCACTTTAAAAATTGAAAAATAAATTAAAAAATACCTAAATTGTATTGGATATTTTAGCAAATGATTAATAGGATCACGCTCTCTCCCGCACCTGAAATCAGCTGCCTCGGGGTAACTCTCGACTCTGCCCTGTCCTTCAAACCGCATGTCCAAACTCTTGCCACCTCCTGTCGCTTCCAACTCAAAATATTGCCAGAATACGTCCCTTCCTCAGCCCACAATCTACTAAAACTCTTGTGTATTCCCTCATCATCTCCCGCCTCGATTACTGCAACACCCTCCTCTGTGGCCTCCCCGCTAACTCTCTTGCACCGCTCCAGTCTGTCCTCAACTCTGCTGCCCGGCTAATCCACCTCTCTCCTCGCTACTCCCCTGTTTCTCCCCTCTGCAAATCCCTCCACTGGCTCCCAATTCCCCAACGAATCCAGTTCAAACTACTAACACTGATATACAAAGCCATCCATAACCTGTCCCCTCCCTATATCTCTGAACTAATCTCCCAATATCTTCCCTCACATAATCTTTGATCCTTCCAAGACCCCCTACTCTTCTCCACACTTATTCGTTCCTCACACAACCACCTCCAAGGTTTCTCCCGAATATCCCCCATCCTCTGGAATTCCACGCCTCTACACGTCTGATTATCCACCACCCTCTGATCCTTCAGACGGAACCTGAAAACCCATCTCTTCAGGAAAGCCTACAGCCTGCAATAACCATTCTGCCGCCTCACCACCACCCGAGCTGCTGCCTCACCACCACCTGAGCTGCTACCTCACCACCACCAGAGCAGCTGCCTCATCACCACCAGAGCTGCCACCTCACCACCACCAGAGCTGCCGCCTCACCACCACCAGAGTTGCCGCACCCCCAACCTTCTGTCTCTTCCCCATTATCCCGTAGAATGTAAGTCCGCAACAGGGTCCTCTCCCCTCGGTACCAGTCTGTAATGGTAAGTTTGTTTACTGTAAATGATATCTATACCTCTGTACGTAACCCCTTTCTCATGTAGAGCACCATGGAATGGTGCTATATAAATAATTAATAATAATAATAATAATAATAGGATAGAGTACAGTAGAGCTCAGGCAAAAGAGCCCACCTTGTCATGGTGGAGGCTTAAAAAATCTTTTGGCCAAAACAAAAGCTGCTGGCTAGATGTGTGATCTAGTGATGGGAACTGTTAATGTGTGATTGGTGAGAAGTGGAGTTTTTCCAAGAGAGAGTGGTGGGGCTGTGGACAGTTCAAGGGATGGAGACAGGGCTGGGGTGGAGCCTGGGCAGAGTCTCATGTGGGCCCCGAAAATTTGGCCAGTATGGGGCCCCAAAATTCCTAGTGGCTGCCCTGCTTCTCACGGTCTCTTTAAGCATGTATCTGGGAGCCTGATGTTGATTTTTGTGACATTGTGGAACATCAATGCATTAATATGCTCCACACACTTCTTCAGTTTTCAGCCTTACACAGAATAATAATATGAGTAATGAAACATGCTCGATATACATTCTGCAAGTTTGAATCTTTTACCCACACATCTCTTTATAAAGGGAAATTCAACATAAAACCTCTGTTAGCATAAGCCATATACTGCTGACATATGCACCACCCCAGTAGGTAGATGGAACGCCTGGGTACAAAATCTGTGTCTGAGGGTGAAACCACTGGCCCTTCCCCTGTGGTACATCCTTCCCAATCTGCTGTCCAGGAAGGAGGCACTGATGCCTCTTGCCTACAATCTGCAGTTGCACAGATACAACAGTCAGCAACCACGTCTAGTTCGTTGTTCCCAGTGCAGCGTTCAGTTGTCCCTTGTCAGCATATACTGTATGTCTCTTCCCAAATTGATAGATAGGGCATACATGTTTGTTAGCACTTTACATTGTCTGGTGCTGGACAAAGACCATTCCTGGCTTTTCCAGGCTCTAAAATGACACTTGTGTCTCTTTATTAAACTGTCACTTCCCTAAAATGTTCTAAATTTTGGTTGAAAAAATGATGGTGGGGTATTGGCCAGTTTCTGTACATTTTAAGCAGGTCGAAGAGACTGAGTTGATACGATCTACAGAACTATTCAGGCCGCAGCCTTACATATTTTGGAGGTTGATAATTGCAATGCTAAGGCCTTTACCTGAGCTCTGTAGCACTGCCTGTCACCTGAGTAATACACTCCACAGACCTCGTCACTCTCTGTGACATATCCTGTATTACTCCATTGTTGCTTAATACCATGCAAAAAATGAAATTATGCCTGGTTGGGTAGTTTCCAGAAGCAGTGTGTAGGTTACTGCAGATTGGTCAATGGCAGTCCTGTCTCTCTACTTTGCGGAGGCTGCTTCTAAGTAAAATGAGGATTGTACTTGTTCCCGACATAAGTTTCATGCCTGACAGACTGACCACAATATAGGCCCTCACTTGTATACGCTCTATTCAGAATTTAATTCTAATGCTTTTGGTGTCTGGTAGAAACCAATGTGCTTACATTGAGCATACAGCTCCCCCCACGCTTGTATTATGTTCACCTTACAGCAGCTTCACCAGCTATGACAGTGGCTCCATTGGGATTCTGTAGCAACAATGAACTGTGGAGCTCACAAAACTCAGGTTACGCTGGCCTGCTGGCCCTCTGAAAATGTGAAGCGAGGGCTGCATAATGACATCGTGGTGGACATGGTAGTGGTGGCAGGTGAAGCCCTAATTTCAAATGAGCATGTTTTACCTGGCATTGTAAAGTGATGGGGAATATGTATTCCACTATCTAGCTACAATTTTGAATGAGGGAGGGACCTCAGAAATGTAAAAGGAAAAACTAAAGCCAAAGCACTCCATGTGAACATATGCTTAAGTGGTGGTATAATTTATTTCTTTATTTTTTATTTTTTGCATTATATAAAAGTGCTTCTCACAAAATTAGAATATCATCAAAAACTTAATTTAATTCAGTTTTTCAATACAAAAAGTGAAACTTATATATTATATAGAGACATTACAGAGTGATTTATTTCAAGTGTTTATTTCTGTTACTGTTGATGATTATGGCTTGCAGCCAATGAAAACCCAAAAGTCATTATCTTAGTAAATTAGAATAAATAACAAAAAAAAAAACATGCAAAGTCTTCTTAAGCCATTGAAAAACTCCCTTAGTCTGTGTCAGTAGGCTCCACAATCATGGGAAAGACTGCTTACTTGACAGATGTCCAGAAGGCAGTCATTGACACACTCCACAAGGAGGGTAAGCCACAAAATATCATTGCTAAAGAAGGAGGCTACTGTTGTAGGATGATAGCAGGTGTGTAGGATGCAGTGACACACAGGAAACAGAGCAATTGTTAACAGTTTCTTTATATGTATAGGAGCAGTAATTATACAAGCAGAGGGGTAAAGGATGTGATTGGAGCATGGGGAAGGAAGTAAAATGCAATAGAATTTAACAGGTTATCTTATCAGTCTCTGTGCAAAGGAGGAAGGTGGCTGGAAGATCCCCCGGCGGTCCCGCAGATGAGGGATGCACTTTCTCCTTGCAACGACGACTCCTCCGGGTTCTTCTGCTTGGGATCTCCTGATCAGTGCACATGGTGAGGCAGAGGTGATGGTCGGCGGCACAGATGAAGAAGCAGAGAGTTCAGTGAGCAAGGCAGCTGTAGGAGCACACAGTCCAGTGGACACAGCAACAGGCACGGGCCAGTCCTCAGCAGGTGCCGCAAGGATGGAACTAAGCGGTGCCTCCACTGTGTGAGCAGAGCAAAGGTCCGTACTCTGTCCTGATCACTACCCAGTGAGGAAGTCTCTCTGGGCTGATGGTAGGACGTGTCAGCCATCTGGCTAGCTGGGAGTATAGGCACAGCTAGCCGGCGTGGGTCCGTGAAGAGGGAGTTAACCGTCTCACTGCTCACAAGCTCGGTCCCCACCAAGTGTCATGTCTTCCCTCTCAAACTGCTATTTAAGTCGGACCTGCCCCATCAGTCAGATGCCCTGTACTGCTCCAGTCAGGAATCTCTTACCCCTGCAACACCGGTGACAGTTCTGATGGTTCCGGCCCAGACACGTAGGAGAGACCATTATCTTGTCTCTCCTCCCTACACTGTATAAAAGCATATTAATGGAAAGATGAGTGGAAGGAAAAAGTGTGGTAGAAATAGGTGCACAAGCAACCAGGATAACTGCAGCCTTGAAAGGATTATTATGATTGTTATGACTGCTGCTGAAGTCATTGCTTCAAGAGCCACAACACACAGATGTATCCAGGAAATGGGCTACAAGTGTCGCATTCATTGTGTCAAGCCACTCATGACCAATGGACAACGCCAGAAGCGTCTTACCTGGGCCAAGGAGAAAAAGAACTGCACTGTTGCTTAGTGGTCCTAGATGTTGTTTTCAGATGAAAGTAAATTTTGCATTTCATTTGGAAATCCAGGTTCCAGAGTGTGGAGGAAGAGCGGAGAGGCTCACAATCCAAGCTGCTTCAGGTCTAGTGTGAAGTTTCCACAATCAGTGATGGTTTGGAGAGCCATGTCATCTGCTGCTGTAGGTCCACTGTGTTTTATCAAGACCAGCGCAGCCATCTACCAGGAATTTTAGAGCACTTCATGCTTCCCTCTGCCAACAAGCTATTTGAAGATGGAAATTTCATTCTCCAGCAGGACTTGGCACCTGTCCACGCTGCCAAAAGTACCAGTACCTGGTTTAAAAACAACAGTATCACTGTGCATGACTGGCCAGCAAAGATGATTGGCCAACAATGTGCTTGACAAGCCAGGAAGGTGAGAGACACCAGACCCAACAATGCAGATGAGCTGAAGGCTGCTATCAAAGCAACCTGGGCTTCCATAACACCTCAGCAGGCGACAGGCTCATCGCCTCCTTGCCACGCAGTAATTGTTGCAAAAGGATCCCCAACCAAGTATTTAGTGCGTTTACTGAACATTAGTGTTGAGCGATACCTTCCGATACTAGAAAGTATCGGTATCGGATAGTATCAGCCGATATCCGAAAAATATCAGATATCGCCGATACCAATACCCGATACCAATACAAGTCAATGGGACACAAGTATCGGAAGGTATCCTGGATGGTTCCCAGGGTCTGAAGGAGAGGAAACTCTCCTTCAGGCCCTGGGATCCATATTCATGTGTAAAATAAAGAATAAAAATAAAAAATAGGGATATGCTCACCCTCGGACGCGCCCTGGTAGTAACCGCTGTAACCGGCAGCCTCCGTTCCTAAGAATGAGCGCGTGAAGGACCTTCGATGACATCGCGGCTTGTGATTGGTCGCGTGAGCGCTCATGTGACCACTCACACAACCAATCACAAGCCGCGACGTCATCGAAGGTCTTTCACCCCTGCATTCTTAGGAACGGAGGCACCGCTAAGAGCAGGGGCCGCCGGACGGGTGAGTATATCAATATTTTTTATTTTTATTATTTATTTTATACATGAATATGGATCCCAGGGCCTGAAGGAGAGTCTCCTCTCCTCCAGACCCTGGGAACCATACGCACCGCACACTTCCGATTCCGATTTCCGATATCACAAAAATATCGGAACTCGGTATCGGAATTCTGATACCGCAAGTATCGGCCGATACCCGATACTTGCGATATCGGAATGCTCAACACTACTGAACATACATTTCAGTAGGCCAATATTTCAGATTTTAAAATCATTTTTCAAGCTGGTGCTATAAAGTATTCTAATTTACTGAGATAATGTCTTGAGTTTTCATTGACTGTAAGCCATAATCATCTACATTAGCAGAAATAAACTCTTGAAATAGATCACTCTGTTTGTAATGACTCTATATAATACTGTATATGAGTTTCACTTTTTGATTTAAAGAACTGAAATAAAATATTTTTTCGATGATATTCTAATTTGTGAGAAGCACCTATACATGTAATTATGATGGAAAAAAAAATGTTTCTTAGCATTTTCCCTTTAAAAAAAAAATTAGGTTTGGTTTGATTTAGTAGGTCTTCTTGGAAATCCGTAAAACCGGTGCAATAGTCTGGCAACATTATTGCCAGATACCGTTTGTGAATCAGAAAGGCATGCAGGCATCCTCTCCATGCTGTTCCCATTTAGTTTTTGCACTTTTCCATCTATTTCAGATTTTTTCTCAAGCTTCCAGATCTGTTTGTTGGGTCCAGCAGAACAGTATTCTGCTTTCCCATTGATTTGCATTGAATTTGTTATGCGGTATGAATACATGGATATTAGAAATTATTCGTGCCGATGTTATCAAATCCTAATATTTCACTATTTGCGCATCACTACTCGGTTTACAATAACCCCTTCACGACATGCGCCATACATATACAGCACATGTTGTGTCTCTCCCTTTGATGTGGGCTCCGGCACTGAGCCCACATTTTTCCCGACACGTCAGTTGTTTTGAACAGGTGATATGTGCTCCTAACATCCTCAAGTGGAATCACGATCCACCTGCGGCTGTTAGCCTGTTAAATGCCACTGTCAATCCCTGACAGTGGCATTTAATGTGATTGCGCTGGAAGCGCATCACTAATCCCGCTCATCAGTGCCAGTGTAACATGACGGTGGGTCGCTGATGGGTTGGCATGACAACCTGAAGTCTGCAGGAGACCCCTGTGGTTGTCATTGCTGGATTGCTATGAGCGCCAGATCATCGCCTGTTTGTCGCAGAGGCGGATGAATGCAGCTTCTAGTCTCACATGAACACTATTGGAGGAAATGAAAAGTAAAAACAAAATGTTTAAAAAATATATTTTTAAAAAATATATAAAAGTTAAAATCACCCCCCATACTCCACATAAAAAAATAATAATATACACATATTTGGTATCGCCCCATTCAGAATCATTTTTTGGTTGCCGCAACATTGCATTAAAATGCAATAATGGACGAATAAAAGATCGTATTCACATCAAAATGGTATAATTAAAAACATCATCACCCAGTCCCAGATCATGAAAAAAGGAGACGCTATGGGTCTTGGAAAATGACACAATTTTTTTTCTAATTTTTTTTACAAATTTGTTTTTTTTTTCACCACTTAAATATAAAAGAACCTACACATGTTTGGTATCTATGAACTCGTAATAACATGGAGAATCATAATGTCAAGTCAGTTTTAGCATTTGGTGAACATGGTAAAAAAAAATAAAAAATGTTGTGGAATTGCAATTTTTTTGCAATTTCACCAAACTTGGAATTTTGTTCCTGTTTGCCAGTACATGATATGGGAAAACTACAACTCAACCAGCAAAAAACAAGCCATCACATGGCCATATTGATGGAAAAATAAAAAAGTTATGGCTGTGGGAAGAAGGGGAGCAAAAAAACAGAAACGCGAAAAATAAAATGGGCTGCGGCGTGAAGGGATTAAAGGGGTATTCTCATCTCCTAGATCCTATCCTATTATGTAGTAGATGTATTAATAATAATATTTGCAGATACCGCCAATTAGAAATGTAGTATAATTCTTATGATATGCTATGTCTCTTTGCTCATGTGCAGGCCTTGCAGGACCACTGATATGATGACAGTAAGCTATTTGGTAATGGTTGCAACCATGGATACCTAAGATCCTGCAATGCCCTCACATGAGGAAAGTGAAATAGTGAATTATAGGGATTATACTACATTTCTAATTGGAGGTATCTGCTAATATTAATATTATTACACTGACTAAGCATTTTGATGGGTTCTTGGCGATTGAAATACCCCTTTAAGCTTGTTTCATGTTTAGTGCTAGCATAGCATTCATAATATATTCCTCTTCTGCTTTTACCGGAGAAATGATACCACTCCTGTCAAAGGGCAATGTCTGATAATATAAGTAAATAGGCCTGAGCTTCAATTTTAGCCCACAAATAATAATCACATGGTTTCTGTAAAAAAGGAAACAATTTTTCTAATTTTGCAAACATCTTTAATAAAAACATAAATTAGGTGCAAAAAGCGCGGACCTGCTTTCACATTTGTCTTCAGAAAAATGGAATTTATTAATATTTCAAATAAATTATGTAATGCTAAAAAGATGATTAATAAATCAAATACTCATCATTCAAATCATACTTTGGTACAACATTCTGTCTTAACTAAAGTTTTAGGAATGCCATTTGTAAGTGTGCTATGGAATGTAAATTAAGTCTGAGCATCACTATGCTAATTAAATGGATGAAAAACAAAAAGAAATCAAATGAGCAGCACTAAATAGAGAAACCAACTTAGTATTTGTACTCAGAGGAGAACTTAATGAAATTGGTGATTATTATGATGTGGGGAATTAGCAGTATATTGAAGGTTATCTTTAGATTTAGAGGTCTACATCACATTTATGTGTTGGCAAAACAAGTTATGGATTTTGCAGAAAGATAGCTTCCAAACCAATAAAAAGTAATTATTTTAAGGTTTAAATTTTATTTTACCACGGATTCAGTTCAAGCATTGATTTAACTAGTTGCATGGATTATACTCCCGTCCTTATATTTAATACAATTTGCCTTCAAATGATGAGTGACAGAAGAAGGAGACTGAGTATTATTTGCACTGAATACCAATTAGTAAGTGCTTTGTTTGTTTTATAGCTTGTGATAGGGTCACTGGCACTGTATGTGAGGGGAGATATGTGTCATGGAGTTTGCTTTCCTCCATGATCTAGAAACCCATAAGTTTTTTTTCAGCACGCTACGTGCTGAAGGAGCTAAGCAGCCATGTTATGGGCCGGTTTTTAAGTGAGTAGGTAAAGAGATGGGCAGGACGCCTACTCACCATATCTTCACCTCAGGGGTGTGACTGGGGAAATAAATGTCCAGTCAGTTTTTTTTTTCTCGGTCTGTGTTGTGTGGATGCAAGGAAGTTTCCATACTGAGGCTGAGTTCACACGTAGCAGAATTGCCACGGAAATTTCCACGGCAATTCTGCGCCCCCTGCCGCGGGTATATCGCATGCAGAATTTGCATGCATATACCCGCAGAAAACTAGCGTTTTCCAAGCGATCTGTAGCATCGCTTGGAAAACTGTTTGACAGGTTGGTCACACTTGTCAAACTTAGTGTTTGACAAGTGTGACCAACTTTTTACTATAGATGCAGCCTATGCAGCATCTATAGTAAAAGATAGAATATTAAAAATAATAAAAAAAATAAAAAAAAAAAGGTTATACTCACCTCAGCGGCTTCCGTTCCTAATGCTGTGTGTTCAGGACCTGCCATTGACGTAGCATGACGTCATCGCAGGTCCTTCACACACACCTCGGAAGACGCTGAGAAGGTCGGGCCGCCAGAGGGTGAGTATATCGCTATTTTTTATTTTAATTCTTTTTTTTTTACCACTTATATGGTGCCCAGTCCGTGGAGGAGAGTCTCCTCTCCTCCACCCTGGGTACCAACCGCACTTGATCTGCTTACTTCCCGCATGGTGTGCACAGCCTCGTGCAGGAAGTAAGCAGATCAATGCATTCCTATGTGTGCAGAATCGCCGCGATTCCGCAATTTTAATGAACATGCTGCGTTTTTTTCTGGATTGCGATTCCGCTCAGGAAAAAAATGCAGCATGTGCACAAAAAATGCGGATTGCATTCTGTTACGTAGGATGCTTAATGTTAGCGTTTTTTTAGCGGTTTTATAGCGTTTTTATAGCGAAAAACCGCGAAAAAAACGCAAAAAATCTGCTACGTGTGCACACAACCTGAAGCTCAAGTGAGAGCCATATGTGCTATTCCAGAAGTACTGGGAAGGACTGTGTATGAACTGTTTATTTTCATTTGCGCCAGACAGGCTGTTACCATTTTGGGTTTTTGGTTTATGATACAAAAAACCACCCAGAGACTTTAACCCCATGTGTGCCTGTGTCTACCTCAAGGAGCAACTAAGAGAGTCAACCTTCCACAAGCTAATTCTACTTTAGTGTATAGAAAGCTCAGTGCCCTAATGATAACATGTGGATAATATGCTTGCTTTAGAGAAAATAAGGCTATATTCAGTAAGCAGTACAAATATTCTTCAGCAGTTCTGTTGCAATATAATGGCAGAACATTCATATGACATATTACATTGGAAAGGGTTAGATCTGTATCAAATTACTGTATTTTTTAGACAATAAGATGCACCGTACCCCAAATTTTCAGAAGGAAAAAAATGATTGTGTCAAATGGGGTCCGTCTTACAGTCTGAATTCAGCTTACCGGGGGGGATCGGCTGTGCTGGTAGAGCGTGGTCACAGGGGGTGTTCAAGGGTCCCAGGCTGGTGCGGCAGGTGCGGTGACCTCTGGGAAATCCCATCCCAGGCTGGTACAGTAGGTTTGACAGGTGCGGCAGATGCGGCGGTGGTTCTCTGTAGTGCGGAGGGGCTCACCCGCATTACAAAGCACCACCGCCACACCTGCCGCATCAGCCTGGGAAGGGAGAGTGATCGTCTGACCCGGACCGCCGCAGAATCACTTGACTCCTGCTGCCGCCACAGTATTTGTAAGTATATTCTGACTATAAGACGCACCTCCATTTTCCCAAGAAAAAAAAAAAAAATGGGAAAACAGTGCGTCTTATAGTCCAAAAAATTAAGGTATGCTACAAAAAGGACAAGCTATAAATTTACAAATCCTCAGCACCTTAATATCACCTTAATATCCATCTTTATTTCACATCCGCAGTCTAACCAAATCCAGCTTCATCCAGTCATCGTGCACTAGGTTCACACTTTTATGGGCTAACTCTAATACAGATTAAGTTCATCCCAGCCAAACATATGCCAAAAGAAAACACTTTAGCATGCAATACTCCCATCAATGTTTTTATCCTCTTAATATATTACAATCAGCATATTATATAACTGATAGCATACTGCATTGTTCATTTTGCTTTTCTATCCAGTTAATTTTTCTCTGTTCTCTGCTCTATGTAGAAAAATAAAGTCTTTTATGTGCATAAATTATCCTCCTCTTCAATTCCTGACCCAACTGTTGCCTCCTCCTTTCCCCTCCCAGAGACTTTTGCAATGCCTCATGATGGAAAAAAGAGACTTCTTGTTTTTAAATCGAACTTAGACGGTTTCAGCTAGTCTGTTTTTAATTACATAATGCCATAGTCTTAATGGAAAAGAGTAGAATTAGCTTGGTATAAGGCCAAAATGAGCAACTGTAGGTACCATAAGTGCACATTGTTATTTACTATGCTCAATGCAATATGTTAAGAAGAGGATTAAAATGTTGCTGGGAGTGCTTCTTTAAGGTCCATGGACATAAAAGTATGACATGAAAATTCACTTGTCTTTACATGCATAGTGCACCACAAACATGGAAGGAATCAAGCCTACAGTGGCATGTAAATGTTTAGGCACCTCTGGTAAAAATTACTGTTATTGTGATCCGATAAGCAACATGAAGTTGAAATGATCTCTGAAAGTGCTAAAGCTAAAGATGAAACGTTTCCTTTGGTTTTTAGGCAAAACAAATACATTGTAATTTTTTGCCTTTTAAAAATGGCAAAAAAGGAAAATGAGCTTAGGCTAAAGTTTGGGCACCCTTGGACATTTTTGTGCTCAGATAACTTTGATCACTGTTTCCGACCTTCATTAGCCTGTTAGGGTTATGGTTTGTTCACTATCATCATTAGGAAAGACCAGGTGATGCAAATTTCTCAGCTTTATAAAAATCCATCCTCCTCTAATGTTGTGCCAAGAAACAGCAGCCAAGAATCAGCTGCCTAGCACTCTGAAAATGAAAATGGTGAAGGAACACAAAGTAGAAGAAGGCTATAAGAAAATAGCAAAGCATTTTTAAGTTGCCATTTTCTCAGTTCGAAATGTAATTAAGATGTGTCAGTGAACAGGATAAGGTATGGAAGACCAAGCAAAATTTCAGTGAGCGCTGCTTGTAGAATTGCTAGAGAGGCAAATCAGAACCCTCGCTTGACTGCAAAATACTTAAAGATTTAGCAGATTCTGTAGTTGTTGTACATTATTCTACTGCTCAGAGACACCTACCCAAAATGGCCTTCATTCAAGAGTCAGAAGAAAACCTCTTCTGCATCCTCACCATAAAATTCAGCTTCAGAAGTATGCAAAAGAACATCTAAACAAACATTATGCATTTTGAAATCCAGTACTGTGGACTGATGAGGTTAAAATAGAACTTTTTGACCACAGTGATCAAAGGTATGTGTGGAGAAAAGGGATACAGAATGTCAGGAAAAGAACATCTCGCCAACCATTAAGCATGGGGGTGGATCAATCATCCTTTGGAGTTATGTTGCAGCCAATGGCCCACGGAACACTTCACAGGTTGATGAAAGTATGTATTCAATGAAATTTCAAAGTAACAGCAAAATGTGAGAAATAAAGCTTAGCTTTTAATATTATCACTAAAATATATAAATGTGTGCCACCATAAAAAGTATGAACAGAGATCCAGATACACTATGGTACCTGAACGTAAATCCTCCCTGGTACAAGTAAAAAGATAATCAAAGTGTTAGGAGTCGAGATTCCTCTGCTGCACAGGGGGAATCTCGATCCGTCTCTGCGGCAGTCTCCCATTCTCCATTGGCCGCAGTGGAGCCTGCTCAGCGGAGACGTCGGTCCCAGCGTCTCACTGAGTCTGATTCAGTGCAAAGGGTTATTGCTGCCTCTCCAGGCTCTACTATTGTACCCTGCACTGATCTACGGTGAACAGGCTTTCCTGGGACTAAGTCCTGCCTTGCACATACTGAGCATGCCCAGGGTAAGATCTCTCACTGGAGATCAGGGGTCACATGTTCAGCTTCTGCAGCCAAGTCCATTGGTCCTTTCAGGAAGGTCCTATAGGTGCTAGGACTAAGTCCTGCTCTGCACACACTGAGCATGCCCAGGGCAAGATCTCTCAGTGGAGATCTAGTGTCACATGCTCAGGTATGGCAATCTCTCATTGGTCCTCTTCTTTAAGGTCTTGTATGTGCTGCAGCTATTTAAGGCTCGCATGGCCGCACAGCCATGCGCTAGTATCTTCATATGTTACATGCTTTGTGCCACTGTGGTCATTTGTGTGAATGTGTTCAGGGACCCAGCTGAAATAAGCCCCTAGAATGCTGGCACCTCCGGCGAGAAGTGTTGTATGCATGAATGACCACTGACTGCTCTCGTCTGGGTAGTTAGCCTGTGTCTCTGTGAGAGTTAACAGGGCACAGAGCTTTGCTTTCTCGGCCACTCTGTGAAGCTAACAGAGCTGGTTTTTACCGCCATATTGCGCCGCCATCCACTTAGCAGCAGGATATTCCTGCACGGTGGATCCCGGGTTGCGAACGCACCAATCACCTCAATAAATATATTCGGTGCGTTCCGCAAACCCTAACATTATACTAGCACCAGGATCTGGCTAAGTAATGGCGGACAAACAGCGATTGCAGGGGTACATCCAGCTGCTGGAGGGCCGGTTGGCGTCTCTCGAGCGTGCAACCTCGGTGGTGGATGTTACCGCAATTGCTGTTCAGGCTGCTAGCGTGGCTGCAGCAGCTTTACCCACTGCCACCTCTGTTCCGACCTTATCCCACCTTCCATTGCCTGAAAAATTCTCTGGGGACAGTAAGTCCTGTAGGGGATTCGTGAGCCAGTGCGGCATACATCTCAAGCTCCTGGCTGCACGTTTTCCCACAGAGCGGGCAAAGGTGGGATTTGTAATTTCTCTTCTGTCGGACAGAGCTTTGGAGTGGGCTACGCCGCTGTGGGAGCGCAACGATCATGTGGTGCAGAGTGTTCCTCGGTTTCTGGACACTCTGAAGCAGGTCTTCGTAGGACCTCAAGTCACCCATGATACGGCGCTCCAACTGCTGGCATTGACTCAGGGTTCGACCATGGTCAGCCAATTTGCCATTCTCTTCCGGACCTTAGCATCTGAGTTGGAGTGGTCTGATAAAACCCTCATCCCAGTCTTCTGGAGGGGGCTGGCTGACCATGTGAAGGACGCTTTGGCCACTAGGGAGATTCCCGCTACACTGGAGGAGCTCATATCCATATCAACTCGCATAGACCTTCGTTTTCATGAGCGAAGGTTGGAGCGAGCCCAGTGTAAGCAGAGGTTTCGGCTGGCTTCCACCTTTGCCAGACCTTTGGAATCTCTGGTCCAGGTGCCCAAGTCACATGAGGCCATGGAGGGGTCACGAGCGGGTCTAAGTCCCAGGCCGCTCATGCCCGTAAGGTCTGCCATGTTTGCCGGCTGTCCGGACATCTTGCCTCCAAGTGTCCGCAGCGGTCGAGGAAACGTCAGCGTCTAGTGGCAGTTGGAGGAGGTACATTAGACACGGCAACTTTTACCTCAAAATTGTCCTTCAAGGGGACAATTACCATAGGCCCATCCACTCTTATGGTAGAGCTTTGCGTGGACTCTGGAGCGGAGGGTAATTTTATGTCATCCGCTTTCTCTCAGCGACACGCAATACCCCTGGTGATGCTCACCAAGCCAATAACCATTCGAATGGTAAATGGGTCAACACTACCTTCACAGATTACACACCAAACCATCCCTTTCACTCTCTCTGTATCTCCATCACATCAGGAGATTATTTCTCTTTTGGTCCTTCCTGAGGGAGTTAATGAGGTCCTGTTGGGGGTACCCTGGCTTCGTTTTCATTCTCCTCTTATAGAGTGGTCCTCAGGGAGAATTTTGGGATGGAGTAAATCCTGTGAGGGTAGATGTCAGAGGGAGTGCATTCAGGTTGCTACGACTGAGGTACCTGCAGATCTTTCCTCTCTCCCCAAGCACTATTGGCCTTATGCGGACTTGTTCTCCAAAAGGGCTGCGGAGACCCTTCCGCCTCACCGCCCCTATGACTGTCCTATCGATCTCTTGCCTGGAGCTGAGCCTCCCCGGGGTCGAGTCTATCCGTTATCTCTCCCGGAGACGGAGGCAATGTCTCAGTATATCCAGGAAAATCTGGCAAGAGGTTTTATTAGGAAGTCAGTGTCACCTGCTGGGGCTGGGTTCTTCTTCGTACAGAAGAAGAGTGGAGAATTGCGTCCATGCATTGACTACAGGGGTCTTAACGCCATCACCGTTAAAAACAAGTACCCACTACCCCTAATATCTGAGCTCTTTGATAGGCTACGGGGAGCAAAGGTTTTTACTAAATTAGATCTGCGGGGTGCTTATAACCTGATCCGCATCCGTGAGGGGGACGAGTGGAAGACAGCTTTTAACACCAGGGATGGGCACTATGAATATCTGGTGATGCCCTTCGGGCTCTGTAATGCCCCAGCCGTTTTCCAAGACTTTGTGAATGACATCTTCCGGGAGATGCTCACCACCTCGGTCGTAGTCTATCTGGATGATATTCTCATCTACTCTCCAGATATTGACTCCCACCGGAGAGATGTTCACAAAGTCTTAGACCTCTTACGGGCAAACTCCCTCTACACCAAATTGGAGAAGTGTGTGTTTGAGCAGGAGTCCTTGCCATTCCTTGGTTATATAATCTCTGCCCAGGGTTTGGCTATGGATCCTGCCAAACTACAAGCTGTGATGGACTGGCAGGAACCCCATTCACTTAAAGCGGTGCAGCGCTTTATGGGGTTCATCAATTACTATCGCCAGTTCTTCCCACACTTTTCAACTTTGGTAGCTCCCTTGGTTGCCCTCACCAAGAAGGGAGCAAATCCCAAGTTGTGGTCGGAGGATGTCTCCAAGGCATTCCTTTTGATTAAGACACACTTTGCTAGTGCTCCAATTCTACATTGTCCCGATGTAGATAAACCATTTATTATGGAGGTGGATGCCTCATCCGTTGGTGCTGGAGCAGTCCTTTTCCAAAAGGATGCTCAAGGTTGGAAGCATCCTTGCTTCTTCTTCTCCAAGACCTTCACACCAGCAGAGAGGAATTATTTCATCGGGGACAGGAAGTTGCTAGCAATGAAGTTGGCTTTTTCTGAGTGGAGACACCTCTTGGAGGGAGCTCGCTTTCCCTTCCAAGTATTCACCGACCACAAAAACTTGGTGTATATACAGACGGCCCAGCGGCTGAATTCTCGCCAGGCCAGATGGTCCCTGTTCTTCTCCCGGTTCCATTTTACTCTCCATTTTCTCTCTGGAGAGAAGATCATTCGTGCCGATGCTCTCTCTCGCTCCGTAGTGTCATCTGAGGAGGAGGACGAGGAGCCTTGGCTTATTGTCCCCTCTGAGAGCCTGAGAACTGTGTGTTAAGACCTGGTGGTTACGGAGAAGCACTGATATGACCTGGTGGGTAAAATGACTCATGGGACAAGCTCTGAGGAGGTGGTAGCTTTACTGACCGCAGTTCCTAATCCTAACACCAACACTAGAAATAGCCGTGGAGTGTTCCTGACTCTCCCTAGACACCTCGTCACAGCCTAAGAACTAACTACCCCTAAAGATGGAAACAGAAAACTATCTTGCCTCAGAGAAATTCCCAAAAGGAAAGATAGCCCCCCACAAATATTAACTGTGAGTAGAGAGGGAAATGACATACACAGAAATGAAAACAAATTTTAGCAAAGGAGGCCAATTCTAATCTAGATAGACAGAAATAGAAAAGGATACTGTGTGGTCAGTATTAAAAACGAAAAATTCTCGCAGAGTTTACAAAAAAGATCTCCACACCGACTCACGGTGTGGAGGGGCAAATCTGCTTCCCCAGAGCTTCCAGCTAGCCTGAATATTTTATAATGACAAGCTGGACAAAAAGAAACATAACTTAAACTGAGCAGTAAAGTCCAAAGCAAATGGACAACCAAAGAACTAGCAAGAACTTATCTTATGCTGAAATGGACAGGCCATCAGAGAAATCCAAGGAGAGATCTGAATCCAACCCAGAGAACATTGACAGCTGGCATGAACTACAGACCAGAGCCAAGTTAAATAGCAAGGCCAGGGGAGCCGATTAGTGAAAGCAGCTGCTACGGCTAAACTCAAGGAGCAGCACTTCCACTCGAAACCACCAGAGGGAGCCCAAGGGCAGAACTCACAAAAGTACCATTCATAACCACAGGAGGGAGCCCAAGAACGGAATTCACAACAGTACCCCCCCTTGAGGAGGGGTCACCGAACCCTCACCAGAGCCCCCAGGCCGATCAGGACGAGCCAAATGAAAAGCACGAACCAAATCGGCAGCATGGACATCAGAGGCAAAAACCCAAGAATTATCCTCCTGGCCATAACCCTTTCACTTGACCAGATACTGAAGCTTCCGCCTCGAAAGACGAGAATCCAAAGTCTTCTCCACCACATATTCCAACTCCCCCCAACCAACACTGGAGCAGGAGGGTCAACGGAGGGGACCATGGGCACCACATATCTCCACAACAAAGATCTATGGAACACATTATGAATGGAAAAAGAAGCTGGAAGGGTCAAACGAAAAGACACCGGATTGATAATTTCAGAAATCTTATAAGGACCAATAAAGCGGGGCTTGAACTTAGGGGAAGAAACCTTCATAGGAACATGACGAGAAGACAACCAGACCAAATCCCCAACACGAAGCCGGGGACCAACGCACCGACGACGGTTAGCAAAATGTTGAGCCTTTTCCTGAGACAACGTTAAATTGTCCACCACATGAGTCCAAATCCGCTGCAACCTGTCCACCACAGAATCCACACCAGGATAGTCCGAAGGCTCAACCTGCCCCGAAGAAAAACGAGGATGAAAACCGAAGTTACAAAAGAAAGGCGAAACCAAGGTAGCCGAACTAGCCCGATTATTAAAGGGAACCTGTCACCTGAATTTGGTGGGACCAGTTTTGGGTCATATGGGCGGGGTTTTCGGGTGTTTGATTCACCCTTTCCTTACCCGCTGGCTGCATGCTGGCCGCAATATTGGATTGAAGTTCATTCTCTGTCCTCCGGAGTACACGTCTGCGCAAGGCAATATTGCTTTGCGCTGGTGTGTACTCCAGAGGACAGAGAATGAACTTCAATCCAATATTGCGGCCAGCATGCAGCCAGCGGGTAAGGAAAGGGTGAATCAAACACCCGAAAACCCCGCCCATATGACCCAAAACTGGTCCCGCCAAATTCAGGTGACAGGTTCCCTTTAAGGGCAAACTCGGCCAACGGCAAGAAGGTCACCCAATCATCCTGATCAGCAGACACAAAGTATCTCAAATAGGTTTCCAAGGTCTGATTGGTTCGCTCCGTTTGGCCATTTGTCTGAGGATGAAATGCTGACGAAAAAGACAAATCAATGCCCATTCTAGCACAAAAGGACCGCCAAAACCTAGAAACAAACTGGGAACCTCTGTCAGACACAATATTCTCCGGAATGCCATGCAAACGAACCACATGCTGAAAGAATAATGGAACCAAATCAGAGGAGGAAGGCAACTTAGGCAAAGGTACCAAATGGACCATCTTAGAAAACCGGTCACAAACCACCCAGATGACAGACATCTTCTGAGAAACAGAAAGCTCAGAAATAAAATCCATGGAAATATGCGTCCAGGGCCTCCCAGGGACCGGCAAAGGCAAAAGCAACCCACTAGCACGGAAACAGCAGGGCTTGGCCCGGGCACAGGTCCCACAGGACTGCATGAAAGAACGCACATCCTGTGACAAGGGAGGCCACCAAAAGGACCTGGCAACCAAATCTCTGGTACCAAAATTCCCAGGATGACCAGCCAATACAGAACAATGAATCTCAGAAATTACCTTATTAGTCCATCTATCAGGAACAAACAGTTTCCCCACTGGACAACGGTCAGGTTTATCAGCCTGAAACTCCTGAAGCACCCGCCGCAAATCAGGGGAGATGGCAGAAAGAATCACCCCCTCATTGAGAATACCAGCCGGCTCAAGGACTCCCAGAGAATCAGGCAAAAAACTCCTAGAAAGGGCATCAGCCTTCACATTCTTAGATCCCGGAAGATACGAGACCACAAAATCAAAACGGGAGAAAAACTGAGACCATCGAGCTTGTCTAGGATTCAACCGCTTGGCAGACTCGAGGTAAATCAGATTCTTATGATCGGTCAAGACCACAACGCGATGCTTAGCTCCCTCAAGCCAATGTCGCCACTCCTCAAATGCCCACTTCATAGCCAACAATTCCCGATTGCCGACATCATAATTACGCTCAGCAGGCGAAAACTTTCTGGAGAAGAAAGCACACGGTTTCATCAAAGAGCCATCAGAACTTCTCTGAGACAAAACGGCCCCTGCCCCAATCTCAGAAGCGTCAACCTCAACCTGAAAAGGGAGAGAAACATCTGGCTGACGCAGCACCGGGGCAGAAATAAAACGATGTTTAAGCTCCTGAAAGGCCTCCACAGCCGCAGAGGACCAATTCACCACATCAGCACCTTTCTTCGTCAAATCGGTCAGAGGTTTAACCACACTAGAAAAATTAGCAATGAAGCGGCGATAAAAATTAGCAAAGCCCCCAAATTTCTGTAGGCTCTTCACAGATGTGGGTTGAGTCCAATCATGAATGGCCTGGACCTTAACAGGGTCCATTTCAATAGCCGAGGGAGAAAAAATGAAACCCAAAAAAGAAACCTTCTGAACTCCAAAAAGGAACTTAGACCCCTTCACAAACAATGCATTAGCACGAAGGATCTGAAATACCATCCTGACCTGCTTCACATGAGACTCCCAATCATCGGAAAAAAACAAAATATCATCCAAATATACAATCATGAATTTATCCAGATAATTCCGGAAGATATCATGCATAAAGGACTGAAACACAGATGGAGCATTAGGGAGCCCGAATGGCATCACAAGGTATTCAAAATGGCCTTCGGGCGTATTAAATGCTGTTTTCCATTCATCACCCTGTTTAATACAAACAAGATTATACGCCCCTCGAAGGTCAATCTTGGTAAACCAGCTAGCCCCCTTAATCCGAGCAAACAAATCAGAAAGCAAAGGTAAAGGGTACTGGAATTTGACCGTGATCTTATTGAGAAGGCGATAATCTATACAGGGCCTCAAGGAGCCATCCTTCTTGGCAACAAAAAAGAACCCCGCTCCCAACGGTGACGAAGACGGGCGAATATGCCCCTTCTCTAAGGACTCCTTTACATAACTCCGCATAGCGGCATGCTCTGGCACAGACAGATTGAAGAGTCGACCCTTGGGGAACTTACAGCCAGGAATCAAGTTAATAGCACAATCACAGTCCCTATGAGGAGGTAGGGAACTGGACTTGGGCTCATCAATTATATCCTGGAAATCCGACAAAAACTCAGGAACTTCAGAAGAGGGGGAAGAGGAAATTGACATCAAAGGAATATCACAATGCATCCCTTGGCAACCCCAACTAGTCACAGACATAGATTTCCAATCCAGCACTGGATTATGTAGCTGTAACCATGGAAAACCCAGCACAACAACATCATGCAAATTATGCAACACCAGACAATCAGAAATAGCATGAGTAGAGTCACCACAGTAAAAACACAGCCCATTCTGATGTCTGAATTCCTGCCGTTCTGCTCTAGTCAAAATCCAATCACATTGCGTAGGCTCAGGACTCAGCCCAGAGGACACCGCCATATGGTGCACCACCTTACGCTCGCGCAGGCGCCGATCAATCTGAATGGCCAGAGACATTGATTCGTTCAAACCAGCAGGTGTGGGGACCCCACCATAACATCTTTAAGGGCTTCAGAAAGACCCTTTCTGAAAATAGCTGCTAGGGCATCCTCATTCCATTTTGTGAGCACAGACCACTTTCTAAATTTCTGGCAGTATACTTCTGCTGCTTCCTGACCCTGACACAGAGCCAGCAAGATTTTTTCTGCCTGATCCACAGAATTAGTTTCGTCATACAGCAGTCCGAGTGTTTGAAAAAATGCGTCTACATTGAGCAATGCAGGATTCCCTGGCTCAAGCGAGAATGCCCAATCCTGCGGGTCTCCACGCAGCAGAGAAATGACAATCTTCACCTGCTGAATGGGGTCACCAGAGGAACAGGGTTTCAGAGCAAAAAACAATCTGCAATTATTTTTAAAGTTCAAAAATTTAGATCTATCCCCAGAAAACAAATCAGGAATAGGAATTCTAGGCTCAGAAACCGGAATCTGAACAACATAATCTTGGATACTCTGTACCCTTGCAGCAAGATGATCGACACGCGAGGACAGACCCTGAACCTCCATATCAGCACCAGAATCCTGAACCACCCAAATATTAAGGGGAAAAAAAAGACAAAACAAGCTGCAAAGGAAAAAAAAATGGCTCAGAACTTTCTTTTCCCTCTTTTGAGATGCATTCAACACATTGTGGGCCAGCTGTACTGTTATGACCTGGTGGTTACGGAGAAGCACTGATATGACCTGGTGGGTAAAATGACTCAGGGGACAAGCTCTGAGGAGGTGGTAGCTTTACTGACCGCAGTTCCTAATCCTAACACCAACACTAGAAATAGCTGTGGAGTGTTCCTGACTCTCCTTAGACACCTCGTCACAGCCTAAGAACTAACTACCCCTAAAGATGGAAACAGAAAACTATCTTGCCACAGAGAAATTCCCAAAAGGAAAGATAGCCCCCCACAAATATTAACTGTGAGTAGAGAGGGAAATGACATACACAGAAATGAAAACAGATTTTAGCAAAGGAGGCCAATTCTAATCTAGATAGACAGAAATAGAAAAGGATACTGTGCAGTCAGTATTAAAAACTAAAAATCCACGCAGAGTTTACAATAAAGATCTCCACACCGACTCACGGTGTGGAGGGGCAAATCTGCTTCCCCAGAGCTTCCAGCTAGCCTGAATATTTCATAATGACAAGCTGGACAAAAAGAAACATAACTTAAACTGAGCAGTAAAGTCCAAAGCAAATGGACAACCAAAGAACTAGCAAGAACTTATCTTATGCTGAAATGGACAGGCCATCAGAGAAATCCAAGGAGAGATCTGAATCCAACCCAGAGAACATTGATAGCTGGCATGAACTACAGACCAGAGCCAAGTTAAATAGCAAGGCCAGGGGAGCCGATTAGTGAAAGCAGCTGCTACGGCTAAACTCAAGGAGCAGCATTTCCACTCAAAACCACCAGAGGGAGCCCAAGGGCAGAACTCACAAAAGTACCATTCATAACCACAGGAGGGAGCCCAAGAACGGAATTCACAACAACTGTGGCCCCGGTTTCGCTAGAGTCCGTGCCCCCGGGCAAGACTTTCGTACCAGCGAATTTGTGACCGGAGGTTCTCTCTTGGGCTCACTCGTCCAGAGAGGGTGGACATTTTGGAACCAAGAGGACATCTGAGCTTTTGGCGAGGATGTACTGGTGGCCGCATATGGCCCGTGACGTCGGGGACTATATTCGGGCGTGTGTCTCCTGTGCCCAGAATCAGTCTTCACGGCAACGGCCTGCCGGGTTACTTTACCCCATGCCGGTGGCAGACAGGCCTTGGAAGATGGTCGGGATGGACTTTGTGGTGGGTTTGCCCAAGTCTCGCGGCTGTACCATCATTTGGGTCACCACCGATCATTTCTCGAAAATGGTGCATTTGGTGCCACTACCACGGTTACCTTCTGCACAGGCCTTGGCGGCGTTGTTCATTAAGCATATTTTCTGGTTACATGGTATGCCTGATAAAGTTGTCAGCGACCGGGGTCCCCAGCTTGCATCTCGGTTTTGGAGAGAGCTCTGCCGTTTACTCAGCATAGAGCTGAATCTCTCCTCTGCATATCATCCCGAGACGAATGGGTTGGTAGAGAGAACCAATCAGACTCTGGTGACATACTTACGACATTTTGTCTCTGCTAGGCAGGATGACTGGGCATCTTTGCCACCTTGGGCGGAATTTGTCTTGAATAATGCCGTAGCCGATTCCACTGGTCAGACTCCTTTTCTCCTTAATTACGGCCAGCATCCGCGTGTCCCTGTGCCCATGCCCGTGTCATCCACCGACTCTAGGGTGGCAGACTGGGCGGTGGAGGCACGTGACATCTGGGACCGCACACAGGATGCCATCCGGGCCTCCAAGGAGAGAATGAGGGTCTCGGCTGATACACACCGACACCCCGCTCCGACCTTTGCTCCTGGCGACTTAGTGTGGCTCTCCGCCCGTAACATCAGGCTGCGAGTTGAGTCCACTAAGTTTGCGCCTCGCTACATTGGCCCGTTCAAGGTTCTGGAACAGGTAAACCCTGTGGTCTACCGTTTGGCTATTCCTCCACGCCTTTGTATCACCGATACCTTTCACGGTTCTCTCTTAAAGCCCGTTCATTTGTCCCGGTTTTCTGAGTCATCTGCAGGGACATCGGGTTCATCCACGGATGAGTTTGAGGTGAATGCTATCGTGGGGTGCAAGGTGGTACGTGGCAAGAAATTTTATCTGGTGGATTGGAAGGGTCACGGTCCTGAGGATAGAACATGGGAGCCTGTGGAGCACATTCGGGCTCTGCTGCTCATTGCAGCTTTTGAGCGTAGCGAGGCTCAAGGAGGGGGGGCCCTAGGAGGGGGGGTAATGTTAGGAGTCGAGTTTCCTCTGCTGCACAGGGGGAATCTCGATCCGTCTCTGCGGCAGTCTCCCATTCTCCATTGGCCGCAGTGGAGCCTGCTCAGCGGAGACGTCGGTCCCAGCGTCTCACTGAGTCTGATTCAGTGCAAAGGGTTATTGCTGCCTCTCCAGGCTCTACTATTGTACCCTGCACTGATCTACGGCGAACAGGCTTTCCTGGGACTAAGTCCTGCCTTGCACATACTGAGCATGCCCAGGGTAAGATCTCTCACTGGAGATCAGGGGTCACATGTTCAGCTTCTGCAGCCAAGTCCATTGGTCCTTTCAGGAAGGTCCTATAGGTGCTAGGACTAAGTCCTGCTCTGCACACACTGAGCATGCCCAGGGCAAGATCTCTCAGTGGAGATCTAGGGTCACATGCTCAGGTATGGCAATCTCTCATTGGTCCTCTTCTTAAAGGTCTTGTATGTGCTGCAGCTATTTAAGGCTCGCATGGCTGCACGGCCGTGCGCTAGTATCTTCATATGTTACGCTTGCGCCACTGTGGTCATTTGTGTGAATGTGTTCAGGGACCCGGCTGAAATAAGCCCCTAGAATGCTGGCACCTCCGGCGAGGAGTTTGTGTGTGAGAGTATTCAGGGACCTGGCTGAAATAAGCCCCTAGAATGCTGGCACCTCCGGCGAGGAGTGTTGTATGCATGAATGACCACTGACTGCTCTCGTCTGGGTAGTTAGCCTATGTCTCTGTGAGAGTTAACAGGGCACAGAGCTTTGCTTTCTGGGCAACTCTGTGAAGCTAACAGAGCTGGTTATTACCGCCATATTGCGCCACCATCCACTTAGCAGCAGGATATTCCTGCACGGTGGATCCCGGGTTGCGAACGCACCAATCACCTCAATAAATATATTCGGTGCGTTCCGCAAACCCTAACACAAAGTGACTACTAGGGTTGAGCGAAACGGGTCGGCCATTTTCAGAAGTCGCCGACTTTTGGCAAAGTCGGGTTTCACGAAACCCGACCCGACCCCTGAGTGGGGTCGGCCATGAGGTCGGCTATCTTCTGAATCTGGTATCGGAATTCCGATACCGAGTTCCGATATGTTTGCGATATCGGAAATCGGTATCGGAATCCACATTTAAGTGTAAAATAAAGAATTAAAATAAAAAATATTGATATACTCACCTCTCCGACGCAGCCTGGACCTTACCGCTGGTAACCGGCAGCCTTCCTTCTTAAGAATGAGCGCGTTCAGGGCCTTAGATGACGTCACGGCTTGTGATTGGTCGCGGCCACCCATGTGACCGCCACGCGACCAATCACAAGCCGTGACGTAATTCTCAGGTCCTAAATTCCTAGGAATTTAGGACCTGAGAATTACATCACGGCTTGTGATTGGTCACGTGGCGGTCACATGGGTGGCCGCGACCAATCACAAGCCGTGACGTCATCTAAGGCCCTGAATGCGCTCATTCTTAAGAAGGAAGGCTGCCGGAAAGAAGCAGGGCGCGTCCGAGGGTGAGTATATACCAAATAGGAATATACTCACCCTCGGCTTCTTTCCGGCAGCCTTCCTTCCTAAGAATGAGCGCGTTCAGGGCCTTAGAGGACGTCACGGCTTGTGATTGGTCGCGGCCGCCCATGTGACCGCCACGCGACCAATCACAAGCCGTGACGTAATTCTCAGGACCTAAATTCCTAGAATTAGGATTTTAGGACCTGAGAATTACGTCACGGCTTGTGATTGGTCGCATGGCGGTCACATGGGCGGCTGCGACCAATCACAAGCCGTGACGTCATCTAAGGCCCTGAACGCGCTCATTTTAAGCAAAGAAGGCTGCCGGTTACCAGCGGTGATGTCCAGGGGCCTCCGGACGGGTGAGTATATCAATATTTTTTATTTTAATTCTTTATTTTACACATTAATATGGATCCCAGGGTCTGAAGGAGAGTTTCCTCTCCTTCAGACCCTGGGAACCATAGTATCCCATTGCACTGCATTGGGTTTCGTGTTTCGGCCGACCCCGACCCCAACTTTTTTATAGTATCGGCCGATTTCACTCGACCCGACTTTTGAGAAAGTCGGGTTTCGTGAAACCCGACCCGATCCTATAAAAATAAAAGTCGCTCAACCCTAGTGACTACCTCTGCAATATAGGAGCCACAATGAAAGAATAATCAACTATCCCTTAATTGTGTATATGGGATAATATGCCAACATATCTGTGTTTGAAGTCAGACATACAAATGGCAGTGGACATAAAATAATCACCCTAATAGCAAGAGGACATATCATAGAACGAGTTAGGCATATAATCAAGATCAAGACTTAGATATAAACACACAGAGACCAAACAAAAAGGAACTCTCTCAGCCAATCTGAAGTCTTAGGGGTATAAATTCAAGAAATGCTGGTTTGCCCCATAGATCCTTATAGCAGCTTACTCTTGACTGTTCCCCAAAACTCTTGCCCTAACTAGGGCATTCCAAAGCTATCCCTGTATGAAAAGCCCTGTACTCTCCCTTCTTGGTGTCCCAATGCATTTCGTTTAAGTGACTCCTCAGGGGACCAACTTATACAGGGTTGACGATATTGAAGTGCTAGGTGCATGGCAAATGTGTGTCCCTCCACTCCCTGTCTTTTTCAACACAAAGCAGCACTTTGTGAACAGCCAGCATCTTTACCAATGACCTTTTGTGGCTTACCCTCCTTGTGGAGTGTGTCAATGGCTGTTCTCAGGACAATTGTGAAGTCAGCAGTCTTCCCCATGATTGTGGAGCCTACTGAAACAGACTAAAGGACCTTTTTAATGCTTAGGAAGCCTTTGCAGGTGTTTTTGTTAATTATTCTAATTTACCGAGATAATGACTTTGGGATTTAATTGGCAGTAAGCCATAATCATCAATATTAACAGAAATAAACACTTGAAATAGATCACTTTTAGTGATGAGCGAACACTAAAATGTTCGGGTGCTCGTTGTTCGAGTCGAACATCTCCCGATGTTCGAGTGTTCGTTTCGAATAACGAACCCCATTGTAGTCAATGGGAGACTCGAACATTTTTCAGCGGGACCAAAGCTCTGCACAGGGAAGGTCGCCTAAAAACCTGGGAAGCTCAGAAAATATTGGAAACAACACTGGAATGGACAGGAAACAGCAGGGGCAGCATGCATAGTTGCCTCTGAGGCTGCCCAAATGCACCATTACGCCAAATTATGGCCAACAGCTTTGTGGTGACAGAGTGACCCACTTTGATGAGGTAGCAGGTGAAACACACCGAAATTGAGCCTGACACAGCATGGCAGCTATGGGCACGGCATGCGGAGGCAGCATCAGGCCGGAGAGCGGCACAGTGACGGACCCTTGAGGAGGCGGCAGCAGCATCATTCCTTACACATTGAGGCCACAGAGTGGCACAATTACATAGTTTGGAGGTAGCGAAGACCCAGCATGTGGAGGCGTCAGCACGGAGAGTGGCACGGTGACGGACCCTTGAG
Source organism: Ranitomeya variabilis (assembly GCF_051348905.1). Classification (NCBI taxonomy): domain Eukaryota; kingdom Metazoa; phylum Chordata; class Amphibia; order Anura; family Dendrobatidae; genus Ranitomeya; species Ranitomeya variabilis. The sequence goes on from NC_135238.1 coordinate 83,025,024, forward strand.
GAGGCGGCAGCAGCATCATTCCTTAATCCTTACACATTGAGGCCACAGAGTGGCACAATTACATAGTTTGGAGGTAGCGAAGACCCAGCATGTGGAGGCGTCAGCACGGAGAGTGGCACGGTGACGGACCCTTGAGGAGGCGGCAGCAGCATCATTCCTTTCACATTGAGGCCACAGAGTGGCACATTTACATAGTTTGGAGGTAGCGAAGACCCAGCATGTGGAGGCGTCAGCACGGAGAGTGGCACGGTGACGGACCCTTGAGGAGGCGGCAGCAGCATCATTCCTTACACATTGAGGCCACAGAGTGGCACAATTACATAGTTTGGAGGTAGCGAAGACCCAGCATGTGGAGGCGTCAGCAGCGTCAGCACGGAGAGTGGCACGGTGACATGACAGACTTCAGTTTGAGCTGCTTTAACACGGTGGCGAGTGGAAATCTGTAGAAATCCATGCTTTATTCATCTTGATAAGCGTCAGCCTGTCAGCGCTGTCAGTTGACAGGCGTGTACGCTTATCGGTGATGATGCCACCAGCTGCACTGAAGACCCGCTCTGACAACACGCTAGCGGCAGGGCAAGCCAGCACCTCCAAGGCGTACAGTGCCAGTTCTGGCCACGTGTCCAGCTTTGAAACCCAGTAGTTGTATGGAGCAGAGTGATCATGCAGGACGTTGGTATGGTCACCTAGGTAGTCCTTCACCATCTTTCTGTAAATCTCGCCTCTACTCTGTCTAGACTGTGGATTGGTGGCATACTCTTGCATGGGTGACATAAAACTGGCAAAGGCCTTGGAGATTGATCCTCTGCCAGCGCTTGACAAGCTGCCTGCTCCCCTCCTCTCCCTCGCTTGTTGGCCCTCAGAACCACGTCCTCTGCCGCTAGCGGTGTCAGATGGGAAGGCTATTTTCAGCTTGTGCACCAGGGCCAGTTGGTATTGATGCAGTCTCATACTCCTTTCCTCTATAGGAATTAGAGTGGAAAAGTTGTGCTTGTACCGGGGGTCCAAGAGGGTGAACACCCAGTAATCGCTGGTGGAAAATATTTTTCTCACGCGAGGGTCACGGGAAAGGCAGCCTAACATGAAGTCAGCCATGTGCGCCAGAGTCCCAACACGTAAGAATTCCCCCTCCGCAACAGGCCGACTCTCCATTTCCTCCTCCTCCTCCTCCAACTCCTCCTCCTCAGCCCAAACACGCTGAACTGAGAAGAGGGAATGGGTACCGTCTTCAGTCTCGCCCACAGTCTCCTCCTCTTCATCCTCATCTTCCTCCTCCCCCTCCTCAGTTACACTCTGAGAAACAGACTGGCTGGTGTTCTGGCTCTCAGTCAACTCTTCTTCCCCCATCTCCTGTGACAATCGATGCGCCTCAGACTTCATGCTGAGCAATGATTTTTTCAGCAGACAAAGCAGCGGGATGGTGACGCTGATTATGGCGTCATCCCCGCTGATCATCAGTGTTGACTCGTCAAAGTGGCTTAACACCTTACATATATCAGACATCCACGTCCACTCCTCATTGTAGATTTGAGGAAGCTGACTAACTTGACTGCCGGTTCTGGTGGAAGTGGTCATCTGACAGTCTACAATGGCTCTGCGCTGCTGGTAAACCCTGTTTAACATGTGTAGGGTGGAATTCCATCTCGTTGGCACGTCGCACAACAGTCGGTGAGCTGGCAGTTGTAAGCGCCGTTGCACTGCCCTCAGGGTGGCAGCATCAGTGGTGGATTTGCGGAAATGGGCACAGATGCGTCTCACCTTGGTGAGCAAATCTGACAGATTGGGGTAGGTCTTGAGGAACCGCTGAACCACCAGATTGAACACGTGGGCAAGGCATGGAACGTGTGTGAGTCTGCCCAGTTGCATAGCCGCCACCAGATTACGCCCGTTGTCACACACGACCATGCCTGCTTTCAGGTTCAGCGGCGCCAGCCAAAGATCCGTCTGAGCCGTCATGCCCTGTAACAGCTCCTGGGCAGTGTGCCTCTTGTCACCTAAGCTCAGCAGTTTTAGCACCGCCTGCTGGCGCTTGCCCACTGCGGTCCTGCTGCGACTGCAGCTGCCGACTGAAGGTGGCGTGTCCACGGATGGAAATTTACAAGTGGTGTTTGTGGAGGAGGAGGAGGAGGAGGAGGAGGAGGGGGGAGAAGTATAGTAATCCTGGGAAACAGTCACCGAGGTAGGCCCCGCAATCCTGGGTGTGGGCAACACATGAGCTGACCCCGGTTCAGACTCTGTCCCAGCCTCAACCAAATTAATCCAATGTGCCGTCAGGGAGATATAGTGTCCCTGCCCCCCAGCACTGGTCCACGTGTCCGTGGTTAAGTGGACCTTTTCTGTAACCGCGTTGGTCAGGGCACGGTTGATGTTCTGAGACACGTGCTGGTGTAGTGCTGGGACGGCACATCGAGAAAAATAGTGGCGGCTTGGGACGGAGTAGCGAGGGGCAGCCACCGCCATCAGGTTGCGGAATGCCTCCGTCTCCACCAGCCTGTAGGGCAGCATCTCCAAACTCAGGAGTTTGGAGATGTGGACATTTAAGGCCTGTGCATGTGGGTGGGTGGAGGCATATTTGCGCTTGCGCTCAAATGTTTCATGCAAAGACAGCTGAACACTGCGCTGGGACACATTGGTGGATTGTGGGGGGGATGGTGAAGGTGCAGGGGTGGTTGCATGGCGGGAGTCGCTGGTGCCGGGCTCCTGGGCTGGGGAGTTACTGGCAGAGCCAGCATGTGACACAGGGGAAGGAGCAGCGGTGCGACCAGAAGGAGGTGAACGGCCTTGATTCCAATGAGTTGGGTGTTTAGCACTCATATGCCTGCGCATGCTGGTAGTGCTTAGGTTGCTAGTGGTGGCTCCCCTACTGAGCTTGGTGTGGCACAGGTTGCACAACACAGTCCGTCGGTCCTCCTCACTTTCTTTAAAGAAGCTCCAGACTTTAGAACACCGAGGCCTCGACCAAACTGGTTCACTTGTTGAACCTCTGTCTGATGAAATTACTCTGGCCCTGCCTCTCCCTCTGGTCGCACGTCTACCTCTTGCAACGTTTTCTGATGTTACACTTGCCTCCCCCTCCGAAGCACTCTCTTGACTAGGCCTAACAACCCAGCTGGGGTCAGTCACCTCATCATCCACCGGCTCCTCCTCCTCCCATTCATCAGCCTGCTCCCCCCTGGGAATTACTGCACTGACAAGCACCTCACTGTCTGACACCCGTGTCTCATCCTCAGACACCTCTCCACAGACTATTTGTAAATCCCCACTTTCATCACCCACAGACTGGGAAAGCTCTCTATTTTGGGCATCGGGACAGACCCACTGGTCAGGTTGCTGCTCAGCAGTGCTTTGTGAATCTAGGAAGGGTTGGGAAAACAGTTCCTGGGAGTATGCAGGATTTGAATCACTAATTTCCAAGGAGGGGCCAGGCTGGGCGGGAGGAGGTTGAGCTGAAAGATCCTGAGGTCCACTCCCTTGGCTAGCGTTGGTGGACTGCGTGGAAGACTGGGCGGTGGATAAACTACTGGATGCATTATCCGCTATCCAGTTGATCACCTGTTCGCACTGCTGGGGATCCAATAGGGGTGTGCCATGTGACACTGTAAATTGGGACAGGAAGCTAGAAAAGGGTACTCTGCGGCGTTCCAGTGCTCCATCAGAAGCAGGTACTGTGTCACCCTGCCCAGGACTACGGCCTCTGCCTGCAACCTCACTTTGACGCCCACGACCACGTCCTCGTCCTCGTCCCTTACCCCTGGGGTTCACCATTGTAAAGGTTATGCTAGAAAAGCTAGTTATGAAGGTGAAATACACTCTATTTGTCCAAACAGAGGATATATTGCGTGTTGCAAAAAGGACTATTCGGTAAAGAGCGTATTTTATGCAACCAAACCTTGGTTTACAGCAAACTGATGTGTATCAGTAACAGATATAAAACTGTGTTTTATATTTGTGGTATTTCTTCAGATCAAATACCCCTTCTTTATGTAACTATTAGATATGGCGTGCACAAAACTGGCCACAGGCCTAGTCACTAAATACAGAGCTTATTTTTGGACCACAAAACTTGGGTACCAGTAACAGATATAAAACTGTGTTTATATTTGTGGTATTTCTTCACATCAAATACCCTTTATTTCTTTAACTATTAGATATGGCGTGCACAAATCTGGCAACAGGCCTAGTCACTAAATACAGAGCGTATTTTTGAACCACAAAACTTGGGTACCAGTAACAGATATAAAACTGTGTTTATATTTGTGGTATTTCTTCACATCAAATACCCTTTATTTCTTTAACTATTAGATATGGCGTGCACAAATCTGGCAACAGGCCTAGTCACTAAATACAGAGCGTATTTTTGAACCACAAAACTTGGGTACCAGTAACAGATATAAAACTGTGTTTATATTTGTGGTATTTCTTCACATCAAATACCCTTTATTTCTTTAACTATTAGATATGGCGTGCTATAAAAATGCAATTTTTATCTAATGCGGTTTTTTGGACACACAAAACCTTGGATTAGAATGTAGGGTATTCTATACTATATATATATATATACTATATATGTGGCAGAATTGCGTATTCTGTACACTGCGCTTATGTGTACGCTAAACAAATATTTTTGGGCCAGGTGTGGTATATCTGTATCACTCAAAAATGCATTTTTATATCTTATGCGGTTTTATTTTTAGGCCGCAAATATTTCCTTTTTTAATTTATTAATTATTGTTATTAATTAATATTATTATTATTAAATGAGGTGACAGCGTGTGCTGTACCACTCTACGGAGTCTGAGGCACTACAAGTCCCAGACAGCAGCACAAATGAGGTTACAGCGTGTGCTGGAGTCTGAGGCACTACAAGTCCCAGACAGCAGCACAAATGAGGTTACAGCGTGTGCTGGAGTCTGAGGCACTACAAGTCCCAGACAGCAGCACAAATGAGGTTACAGACAGCGTGTGCTGGAGGCTAAATGGAGTCTGAGGAACATCCAGCAGCCGATATTCTAATAGTGCGGCGTTCGCCCAAAATGGCGGACGCCGCACTATAAAGCCCAGCCTAATGCACACACGATCCCTGCCTAATGCCTAATGCCTATAAAGATTGACTTGGAGACTGAGATTGAGACTTGGCACTGAGACAGTGAGTGTGCAGCTAAGATGGCGGCCGCTGCACTCCTGGTCCCAGCTGCCACACAGCTAGCCAGCAAATACAAGAGAGGACTAGTAGTAGTAAACGTAGATTAGCCCTGACAAGGGCTGTTGATTTCTGCACCCTGCCTGCCTGATTAATTCTGGTCTTTGTCCCTGCTCTAGTCCCTATCAATTCCCAGTCCCCCCAGCACGTCTGTCCCTATGCTCTTTCACACTGCAAATGGCTGAAAGCGCCGAACATAATGAAAGCAGTCTATTGGCTGGTCAGGTCACCTGATCTGGCCAGCCACTCACTGCTCTCGTCTTGTACATGTCCCTACGTCATGCTAGTAGCTTAGAAGGCTCACCTAACATGATTGGCTCCTTGAAAAACCGCCAAAAATGAGAAAAACAAAAACGAGATTTTCACTCGAGTACCGCGAGATGTTCGGCCGAATACCGAACACCTTCGAACGCCCTAATGTCCGATCGAACACCAGGTTCGAGTGAACACGTTCGCTCATCACTAATCACTTTGTTTGTAATGACTATCAAAAATATGAGTTTCACTTTTTGTATTGAAGAACTGAAATAAATTAACTTTTTAATAATATTCTAATTTTGTGAGAAGCACCTGTATGTACAGTATATATATATATATATATATATATATATATATATATATATATATATATACTCACATGGTAGAGTGAAAACCAATTAGAACTCACCAAAAGTAAGTTGTTCCCCCCAATAAACTCAAACGCTCCACGTTCATGCACTCGTTCTTAAAGGAAGTGGATCGCTTATTCACACTGTGGGTGCCGATATTCAGAACAAGTGCATATAATAATCCTAATGAAGACAGTGCAGCATACGTTAATCATTATCTGATACACAAACTGAAAAACCTATACCGAAAGTCGTAAAATAAAACTTGAGGTGAATGGCATGATGCACTTTTGGATAAATCCAGGGTTTGATAAGGACATTTCTCAGGCGTGTTCACATTGGTGATATAATTGATATAGGTTTGGAGAGAATGAAGTCAGTGATGTAAATATACAGTATAATAATATGAGATAGTTGTAGTCCAATTTATGATGGCCAATAGAAGCAAAATTGAGCTATTTGGTAAATAATGATGTATCCACATCAAGAAGTATCGAAGTGATCAAAATTTATGCCAGATGTGGAAAAAGAACATCAAGAAGACGAAGAGATAAAACTAGATAAAACACTCATAATTAATTTGTCCTTTTAGTCCAAGAGGGGTTGTTGTTTTTAAGTAGAAGATCCACTTGGTCTCTTTCTGTAGAAGAATTCTGTCCCAGTCCCCTCCCCTTACAGGTCTTGCCACCTTTTCAATCAACATAAACTTGATGACATTGGTTTTGCCTGCATGGCAGTTGTTAACGTGCTGTGATATCGGTGTATCTCACCAAGATGTTCCACTACTCTATGTTTAATCTCCTGATGGTTTTTTCAATGTATTCAAAGCAGAAGTCAGAAGTGGCCTTATAGATAACTCCCCTTGTGCTGTAGTTAAAGAATTCTGTAATGTGATAGGTTCTTTCTGTTACATTGCTATTGAACCTGTTCCCCACTCTGATATGGGAACATGTGATACAAAGGCCACATTTGTAACAAGCCTTCACTTCATTAGATATGAAGGGCTCATTAGATTTGGTGGCTGTGGGCTTCCTAAAATGGCTGTGTACAAGTCTGTCAAGTAGAGATCTACCTTTTTTTGTAGGTGATAAGGGGAGATTTGGTAAGCTTAACACCTACATCAGAGTCCATGAGAAGAATGGGCCCATGTTTGTTAAGTATATCTCATACATGAGATGATCCATTGTCATATGTTGTTATGAATCTCATCAGACCTGTTTCTAGTGGTTTGGGGTTTAATAATTTGGTCCTATTGCTCCCCTTTGCCTCTGCAAAGTCATTTTTCAAAATGTCTTGGCAATAACCTCTATCCAAAAATCTACTCTCCCACCTTAGGTGTCTAACAATCGTTCAGTTGAACAGTTTCTGTGTACTCGCAGGTACTGTCTTTTTGGAATGTCCTTCTTTAAGTGGTATGGATGGCTACTGTTCCAATCCAACAGAGCATTAGTGGCTGTGGGCTTTCTGAATGTGGAGGTTTTGAGTAGAGCTGAGCGAATTAGCTTGGGTTCCCTCTTTTTTGGCAAGCTATAGCAGTTGCTAAATATTCTGTTGAGGGAACCCGGCTTCCTGGATTGCGCCGGCTGATCAGCTGATTGGCACCACAGCTGCATGTGTCACAGCTCTGTCACAGTCACAGCATATGCATGGAGAGCCCAACACACAGGCTCTCCATGCATGTGCTGTGACTATGACACAGCCGCGACATATGTAGCTGCGGTGCTGATCAGTTGACCAGCTGCCATGATCCAGGAAGCCAGGTTCCTTTTGTAGCTTATTCGGCAAGCGCTATAGCTTGCCGAATAAGAGGGAACCCGAAAAAAATCGCTCAACTCTATTTTTGAGTTCACCATTGGAACCTTTCTTAGTCAAAATATTGAGGAAGTCAACAACAGAAGTGAAGAATAGACCAATATCATTGTGGTTTAGTTTGATGACAAAATCCTCAAATTCACCAATGGAGCCGCATCATACTATCAAAATATTGTCTATATAATGAGTAGTGTTGAGCATTCCGATACCGCAAGTATCGGGTATCGGCCGATACTTGCGGTATCGGAATTCCGATACCGGGATTCCGATACTTGCCGCGTATCGGATACCGGAATCGGAAGTTCCAAGATTCAAAATGCAGAAATTCAGCCAATGAGAATGATTCCAAGTGTGGGCACATCCTGTTTAGCATGGAGGGCATGAAACTACTGGCAAGGCTGTGATTGGCTGCTGAAATGATGTCATGATGCAGTTTAAAAGTCGCTGGCGCCATTTTGCGATCACTCTGCTGTGAATTCAGTTAGTGACAGGACGCTGTTTGCTGACTGAGGGACAGTTTAGAGATAGCGATTTGCTTCTTTGTGCTTTCCAAAGGCTAATTTAGCAACCGCTGTGTTCACCTACTATTCACCTTGCTTTTGCCTTGTAGCGCTGTTTTCACAGCGATCTGCAAGGTCTGTGTGTGTGTGTGTGTGAGTGCAGCCCACTCTCTAGTCTGAGTGCAGCCACATAGGCCATCCATAGCTGGTTGTATTCAGTTCAGGGAGGGTGGTTCATTGCCTCATACTGTTCTTTTTTTTTTTTTTTTTCAAGTAGTGTAGTCTGCTGCTAATTTATTCAAAAAAATCCTATTAGTGTCTTTCCACCCGTCTCCAGCTAATTTGTGGAAAAACACTACATAGGATAACGTAGAGGAGGGTTTTTGGGCCTTGCAGCGCCGTTTACGGCTGTCTGCACGGTCTCCGTGTGACTGCAGCTCGCCCTGTATTCTGTGAGCAGCCGTAGCCTGGTTGTCTCCAGCTCAGGGTTGTTCACTGCGTCATACCGCCAAATCAATTTTCATTTTGTTTTAAGTAGTGCAGGCTGCTGCACATTTTTTCAAAAAATTCCTATTAGTGTCTTTCCACCCGTCTCCAGCTAATTTGTGGAAAAACACTACATAGGATAACGTAGAGGAGGGTTTTTGGGCCTTGCAGCGCCGTTTACGGCTGTCTGCACGGTCTCCGTGTGACTGCAGCTCGCCCTGTAGTCTGTGAGCAGCCATAGCCTGGTTGTCTCCAGCTCAGGGTTGTTCACTGCGTCATACCGCCAAATCAATTTTCATTTTGTTTTAAGTAGTGCAGGCTGCTGCACATTTTTTCAAAAAATTCCTATTAGTGTCTTTCCACCCGTCTCCAGCTAACTTGTGGAAAAACACTACATAGGATAACGTAGAGGAGGGTTTTTGGGCCTTGCAGCGCCATTTACGGCTGTCTGCACGGTCTCCGTGTGACTGCAGCTCTATCCGTTGTCAGTTCAGCCCCCAAAAAATAAATAAATAATAAAGTTCACCAAACACACCAGTTACACCACTTTACATTTGTGTAGGCCACATTAGCTCATATTAAAGTCTAGTCCACACTTTAGAAAATTAGTGTTTCTTATACCTGTTAGGAGGAGTTGCTCAGGAATAAGCACACAAAGCCGTTAGTACTTTTCTGCTTATCTTTATCAGTCAACCAAGATGAAGAAGGCAGTGAGTAAGGCACGTGGGCGTGGGCGTGGGCGCGGAGCAGGGAGGGGACGTGGGGATTCTGTGCCTGCTGCGGGCACCGGTGACTCATCAGCACCCACATTCACCAGGCAACAGTCGTTCATGCGCAGCTTTGTGTCAGAGCGCCGTACACCGCTGCTGCGTGAAGAACAAATTGAAGCCATTGTCGGATGGATGGCAGCTAATGCATCAACTTCAATTAGTGCCACATCCTCTCAGACACAGAGCACTGGAGAGCAGCCATCTGTCTCTTCACCACCTGCCAAATTGCCCAGGCAGACAGAGAGCCCAGGACAGGAGCCGTCTCTACTTCTGTTCTCTGAATCTCTTGGCTTGGAAACAGGGGGCCAGCCAAGCAGCATTGGAGAAATGGAAGATGCATGAAGGGTGCAGTGATGCCCAACAGCTTTTTCTCTCTTCCTCTGAAGAGGCGGGTGGGCCAGTGGCTCCGGTCACCACATCGCAGGCCGCATCAGCTGATGATGACACTCAGGTGCCACTTACTGGTGCGTGCTCTGCTGCTGAGACTACCCAGGAGGAGCAGTTGGGGGCAGAGGGTAGTGTAGATGATGAGGTCCTTGACCCATCTTGGCGTGAGGGACAGGAAGGTGGTGGGAGCAGCTCTGAGGAAGAGATTCCCCGTACGGCCCAAAGAGGGAGAGGGAGGGGGAAGACTGCGGATCCTGCAGCCTCCGCTTTGGCACCCGTTAGGAGCATGTCTCTTCCAAAAGCCAAAAAGGGCGCTCCCAAGACTTGCAGTGCCTGGTCCTTTTTTGACACAGTTGCAGATGACATTTGCTATGTCAGATGCAAGGTGTGTCATCAAAAAGTCAAAAGAGGTCGAAATGTCAGCAACCTCAATACCTCCAACATGTGGAAACATGTGCGCAACAGGCACCCGGCGGAGTTAGAAAAACACACTGAAGAGCTAGGCCAACCAACAGCGGCAGCTACCACCTCTTCAGCTCGTGTTGCCTCTTCCTCTAGCTCACACGCAGCTGGTTCGGCTTCCTCCCAGGATCGCCGTGGAAGAACCTCTGGCCCTGTTGTCCAGAGACCCGCTGTAATTCCACCCGCAGCACCACTTTCCCAGTCATCCACACACTCCCAGCCCAGTCTACAGCCATCGGTAGTACAGGCATGGGAGAAAAGGCGGCCTTTCTCGTCAAACCACCCACGAGCACAGGCTCTGACTGCAGGCATTGCCAAACTTCTTTCACTGGAAATGCTGTCATTCAGGCTGGTGGAGACTGACAGCTTCCGTGACTTGATGTCATTGGCAGTCCCACAGTACAATGTGCCCAGCCGCTTTTACTTCAGCAGGCAAGCCGTCCCTGCCCTGCACAAGCATGTGGAGGGACACATAAAACACGCGCTACTGAACGCCGTCAGTAGCAAGGTCCACCTCACCACCGATGCGTGGACCAGTCAACATGGACACGGGCGATACCTTTCCCTCACTGCCCATTGGGTTAATGTCGTTGAGCCGGGTACAGACCATGCGAGTGGCGCAGGACGTGTCCTGCCCACTCCAAGGATTGCAGGAATCCATTCTGTACGCATTGACTCCTCCTCTTACACCAGTTCCTCAGAATCATCGCTGCAGGAGCCGTCACAGTCCACCTCCACATGGACCCGTGATGAACGTGTACCTGTTACGACCGACATGAGCACAGCCGTGGCCAAACATCAACAGGCCGTCTTGAAATTAATTTTTTTGGGGAATCGTAGCCACACAGCGCAGGAGCTCTGGAATGCCATCAAGCAGGAGAGCGATGTGTGGTTTGTGCCAGCGAATCTCCAGCCAGGCATGGTAGTGTGTGATAATGGCCGAAATCTGGTGGCAGCTCTGGGCCTCGGCAACCTCACTCACATCCCATGTCTGGCACATGTGCTCAATTTGGTCGTGCAGAGCTTTTTGAGGGACTATCCGGATCTTGATGCACTGCTGCACAAGGTCCGCCTAGAGTGTGCTCACTTGCGGCGTTCCAGCACGGCAAAAGCGCGCATTGCGGCTCTGCAGCGCCGACACCGCCTGCCGGAACATCGCATCATATGTGACCTACCTACCAGGTGGAATTCCACGTTACATATGTTGGAGCGGTTGTGTGAGCAGCAGCAAGCTGTAATGGAGTACCAGCTGCTTCAGGCGCAAAGAAGTCGCAGTCAGCGCCGTACAGACTTCACAACCACAGAGTGGGCCACTATGAATGACGTCTGCCAGGTTTTGCGTCCCTTTGATTATTCCACGCGGATGGCGAGTGCAGATGATGCACTAGTCAGCATGACTGTCCCCCTTATCTGCCTGCTTGAAAAATCACTGCAAGCACTAAGGGATGATGTTGTGGAAGAGGTGGAGGATGAGGATTCACCATTTCCATCATCTTCTGGACAGTCAGCGCCACGTGGTTCCTCACAAACGCGTAGGCAGGGGACAGTTTGTGAGGAGGATGAGGAGGAGTCAATGGAGGAGGAAGACATCCGTCCAGAGGAGGGAGTTACCGAATTGTCCAGTACTCAGTGTGTACAGCGAGGGTGGGGTGATGACAAGCGGGCAGAGACCACGCCTCCAGCAGGGGACAGCGTTTCTTGGGCAGTTGGCAGTCTGCAGCACATGGTGGATTACATGCTGCAGTGCCTGAGAAACGACCGCCGCATCGCCCACATTCTCAACATGTCTGATTATTGGGTGTTCACCCTCCTCGATCCTCGCTACCGGGACAACGTAGAAAGCCTCATCACACCGTTGAACCGGGAGCGAAAAATGCGGGAGTACCAAGACACACTGGTCAATTCCATCATCTTCTCCATTCCAACTGAGAGAAGTGCTGCTAGTGCATTCCAAAGCAGCTCAGTGCGTCCAGGCAGTGGTGGAGGCTCTGCACAAAGAGGGAGCAGAAGCAGTGCCTCTGCCCAAGGCAAGACCAGTATGGCCCAACTGTGGCACAGTTTTCTGTGCCCCCCACAAAAGTCTACACCATCACAGACGGCTCCAGTCAGCAGGAGGCAACGGTTCCGTCAGATGGTGACAGACTACATGTCTTGCCCTCTTGCTGTACTCCCAGACGGCTCTTCCCCTTTCAAGTTTTGGGTCTCAAAGCTGGATACATGGCCAGAGCTATGCCAGTATGCATTGGAGGTGCTGTCTTGCCCTGCGGCCAGTGTATTATCGGAACGTGTCTTTAGTGCTGCAGGTGGTGTACTAACTGACCGTCGCATGCGACTATCCTCCGATAACGTTGACCGGCTTACTTTCCTGAAAATGAACAAGGCCTGGATCTCGCAGGAATTTGCCACTCCTCCTCCTGATTAAATAATTAGGTCACTGTATACGTTATCCAGGTCTCCTGTTGCGTTCATCTTTCTACCACCTGAACTTAAATTCCTGGGCTCCAACACCGCCAGTTGAGGCTCAGAAGTGCCGTCTGCACAGTCAAAACATACGACCCAGTGTTATTGGGTTTCAGTAACGTCAGCTGATCCCCAGCTGTGTAGCCGGCAATGTGTCATGCGACCGCCACGCTGACACAACAACTGAAATGTAAGGGAATCTGTCCCCCCCCCCCAAGGCGTTTGTTACTGAAAGAGCCACCTTGTGCAGCAGTAATGCTGCACAAGGAAAAGGTAGCTATTTTGGTTTAGCTCCTTGCACACGCAGAACTTAACACTTATAAAATGTGTCCACTGATACCGTAAAACCGTCCCGGAGGTGGGACTTTCCTTCGTAATATGACGCAGCACAGCCGTCATTCCTCCCCCCCCGGCGCCGCGCCCCGGCTCCTCAGCGTTGTTTGATTCCGTCCCAGAGCCTGCGCTGTTATGTTATCCCGTGGCCAGGCACACTTAGCGCTGCCCGTCTTCTGGCATCATTTGGTGTCAGGATGGCTGCGCCTGTGCGGCCGCACTGGCCGAGAGCCCGCCTCGCAGTGTCTTCTGATTTAATCCCACTGGGGGCCTGGGATCCATGGACATGCGCATTGCATATCTGAACCTCCACCTCTCACTCATCTCCCTATGGCTTCTTCAGACTGTTCGGTGTCAGCTGGTCCCTAATAGCATGCCACGGTCGTGACACCGCACAGTCTTAAGAAGCCGTAGGGAGGGGAGTGAGAGGAGAGGATATGCACTGTGCATGGCCATGGATCCCAGGCCCCCAGTGGGATAAAATCAGAAGACACTGCGAGGCGGGCTCTCGGCCAGCGCGGCCGCACAGGCGCAGCCAGCCTGACACCAAATGATGTCAGAAGATGGGCAGCGCTAAGTGTGCCTGGCCACGGGATAACTTATTTGTTTTGTCAGCAAGGTAGGACTGTAATTAGATACAATAAAAAGTAACTTTTAATAAATACCACTAAAAGAGCCCATTTGACTCATAAAACGACATGAGACACAACGTACATATACTGGCTGATATTATCAGTGAGCTCTATACAAGCTCCAAAAAACAGCACGGTGATTGATATAAACACCTGAAAAAATGCAAGAGGTGTCTTTTCTTATATGCCCTCTATGCAATAAACAGAACACATCCAATCCCGGGGAATAATCATTGATTGCTACTGATAATAAGAACAATCTCACCCAAGATGGCAGTAGCTTCACAGGATATCGTGGTCTGGAAACCCATGTAAATACGAGGTGGCACTCTATGTACCCATTTCAAACCTCACTCATGCGGATTTCGTCCCACCAGATATCTATTCCTCCTTCATTCAAAATTTCTCCCAACCCTCCTATGTGTGCGGGACGAATGACGCACACTATTATCCTTTTGAAGTGGCTTCTCCCCTGATGATACTGCCACAAGAAACGCGTTGGGAGAAATTTTGAATGAAGGAGGAATAGATATCTGGTGGGACGAAATCCGCATGAGTGAGGTTTGAAATGGGTACATAGAGTGCCACCTCGTATTTACATGGGTTTCCAGACCACGATATCCTGTGAAGCTACTGCCATCTTGGGTGAGATTGTTCTTATTATCAGTAGCAATCAATGATTATTCCCCGGGATTGGATGTGTTCTGTTTATTGCATAGAGGGCATATAAGAAAAGACACCTCTTGCATTTTTTCAGGTGTTTATATCAATCACCGTGCTGTTTTTTGGAGCTTGTATAGAGCTCACTGATAATATCAGCCAGTATATGTACGTTGTGTCTCATGTCGTTTTATGAGTCAAATGGGCTCTTTTAGTGGTATTTATTAAAAGTTACTTTTTATTGTATCTAATTACAGTCCTACCTTGCTGACAAAACATTTATTCTTGATTGGTGGCATTTCATTTGTACCACGGGATAACTTAACAGCGCAGGCTCCGGGACGGAATCAAACAACGCTGAGGAGCCGGGGCGCGGCGCCGGGGGGGTAGGAATGACGGCTGTGCTGCGTCATATTACGAAGGAAAGTCCCACCTCCGGGACGGTTTCACGGTTTCAGGGGACGCATTTTATAAGTGTTTAGTTCTGTGTTTGCAAGGAGCGTGATGAAAAGAGCCACCTTTTCCTTTTGCATCTTTTGTGCTGCACAAGCTGGCTCTTTCAGCTACAAACACCTTGGGGGGGGGGTTAAAGGTTCCCTTTCGACTTTCTCAGGCTTCGGCCTACATTGTGTTCCTCTGCTTTTCCACCTGTCCCTGGGCTCCAACACCGCCAGTTGCCGTCCAGAAGTGCTGTACGCACAGTCAACAGTCCCTCCTCTGTTATTGGGGTTCAGTAACACCAGCTGTTCCCCTGCTGTGTGTGTGGCAATCCCTCCTACCTCCTCCTACCTCCTCCTCCTCCACCTGTCCCTGGGCTCCAACACCGCCAGTTGCCGTCCAGAAGTGCTGTACGCACAGTCAACAGTCCCTCCTCTGTTATTGGGGTTCAGTAACGTCAGCTGTTCCCCTGCTGTGTGTGTGGCAATCCCTCCTACCTCCTCCTACCTCCTCCTCCTCCACCTGTCCCTGGGCTCCAACACCGCCAGTTGCCGTCCAGAAGTGCTGTATGCACAGTCAACAGTCCCTCCTCTGTTATTGGGGTTCAGTAATGTCAGCTGTTCCCCTGCTGTGTGTGTGGCAATCCCTCCTACCTCCTCCTACCTCCTCCTCCTCCACCTGTCCCTGGGCTCCAACACCGCCAGTTGCCGTCCAGAAGTGCTGTACGCACAGTCAACAGTCCCTCCTCTGTTATTGGGGTTCAGTAACGTCAGCTGTTCCCCAGCTGTGTGTGTGGCAATCCCTCCTACCTCCTCCACCTCCCCCTCCTGTCCCTGGGCTCCAACACCGCTAGTTGCCGTCCAGTAGTGCTGTACGCACAGTCAACAGTCCCTCCTCTGTTATTGGGGTTCAGTAACGTCAGCTGTTCCCCTGCTGTGTGTGTGGCAATCCCTCCTACCTCCTCCTACCTCCTCCTCCTCCACGTGTCCCTGGGCTCCAACACCGCCAGTTGCCGTCCAGAAGTGCTGTACGCACAGTCAACAGTCCCTCCTCTGTTATTGGGGTTCAGTAACGTCAGCTGTTCCCCTGCTGTGTGTGTGGCAATCCCTCCTACCTCCTCCTACCTCCTCCTCCTCCACCTGTCCCTGGGCTCCAACACCGCCAGTTGCCGTCCAGAAGTGCTGTACGCACAGTCAACAGTCCCTCCTCTGTTATTGGGGTTCAGTAACGTCAGCTGTTCCCCAGCTGTGTGTGTGGCAATCCCTCCTACCTCCTCTACCTCCCCCTCCTGTCCCTGGGCTCCAACACCGCTAGTTGCCGTCCAGTAGTGCTGTACGCACAGTCAACAGTCCCTCCTCTGTTATTGGGGTTCAGTAACGTCAGCTGTTCCCCTGCTGTGTGTGTGGCAATCCCTCCTACCTCCTCCTACCTCCTCCTCCTCCACCTGTCCCTGGGCTCCAACACCGCCAGTTGCCGTCCAGAAGTGCTGTACGCACAGTCAACAGTCCCTCCTCTGTTATTGGGGTTCAGTAACGTCAGCTGTTCCCCTGCTGTGTGTGTGGCAATCCCTCCTACCTCCTCCTCCTCCACCTGTCCCTGGGCTCCAACACCGCCAGTTGCCGTCCAGAAGTGCTGTACGCACAGTCAACAGTCCCTCCTCTGTTATTGGGGTTCAGTAACGTCAGCTGTTCCCCAGCTGTGTGTGTGGCAATCCCTCCTACCTCCTCCACCTCCCCTCCTGTCCCTGGGCTCCAACACCGCCAGTTGCCGTCCAGTAGTGCTGTACGCACAGTCAACAGTCCCTCCTCTGTTATTGGGGTTCAGTAACGTCAGCTGTTCCCCTGCTGTGTGTGTGGCAATCCCTCCTACCTCCTCCTACCTCCTCCTCCTCCACCTGTCCCTGGGCTCCAACACCGCCAGTTGCCGTCCAGAAGTGCTGTACGCACAGTCAACAGTCCCTCCTCTGTTATTGGGGTTCAGTAACGTCAGCTGTTCCCCTGCTGTGTGTGTGGCAATCCCTCCTACCTCCTCCTACCTCCTCCTCCTCCACCTGTCCCTGGGCTCCAACACCGCCAGTTGCCGTCCAGAAGTGCTGTACGCACATTCAACAGTCCCTCCTCTGTTATTGGGGTTCAGTAATGTCAGCTGTTCCCCAGCTGTGTGTGTGGCAATCCCTCCTACCTCCTCCACCTCCCCCTCCTGTCCCTGGGCTCCAACACCGCTAGTTGCCGTCCAGTAGTGCTGTACGCACAGTCAACAGTCCCTCCTCTGTTATTGGGGTTCAGTAACGTCAGCTGTTCCCCTGCTGTGTGTGTGGCAATCCCTCCTACCTCCTCCTACCTCCTCCTCCTCCACCTGTCCCTGGGCTCCAACACCGCCAGTTGCCATCCAGAAGTGCTGTACGCACAGTCAACAGTCCCTCCTCTGTTATTGGGGTTCAGTAACGTCAGCTGTTCCCCTGCTGTGTGTGTGGCAATCCCTCCTACCTCCTCCTACCTCCTCCTCCTCCACCTGTCCCTGGGCTCCAACACCGCCAGTTGCCGTCCAGAAGTGTTGTACGCACAGTCAACAGTCCCTCCTCTGTTATTGGGGTTCAGTAACGTCAGCTGTTCCCCAGCTGTGTGTGTGGCAATCCCTCCTACCTCCTCCACCTCCCCCTCCTGTCCCTGGGCTCCAACACCGCTAGTTGCCGTCCAGTAGTGCTGTACGCACAGTCAACAGTCCCTCCTCTGTTATAGGGGTTCAGTAACGTCAGCTGTTCCCCTGCTGTGTGTGTGGCAATCCCTCCTACCTCCTCCTACCTCCTCCTCCTCCACCTGTCCCTGGGCTCCAACAACGCTAGTTGCCGTCCAGAAGTGCTGTCCGCACAGAGCCAAACACCTCGCCAATGTGTTAGTGGGGTTCAGCACCGCCAGCTGTTCCCCTGCTGTGCAGCCGGCAACGTGTACTGCGACCGCCACGCAGGCACAACAAGTTAAATTTAAGGGAACCTGTCCCCCCCCCAGGCGTTTGTTACTGAAGGAGCCACCTTGTGCAGCAGTAATGATGCAAAGGGAAAAAGTGCCTCTTTTTGTGGTGCTCCTTGCACATGCTGATCCTAACACTTATGAAAAGTGTCCCCTCCTACCGTGATACCGTCCGGTTGGTGGAACTTTCCTTTGTGATGTGACGCAGCACAGCCGTCATTCTTACCCCCTTGGCGCCGTGCGCCGCCTCCTCAGCGTTGTTTGAATCAGTCCCGGAGCCTGCGCTGTTAGGTTAGCCCTTGGCCATGCACACATTTTGCGCTGCCCGTCTTCTGACATCATTTGGTGTCAGGCTGGCTGCGCCTGTGCGGCCGCGCTGGCCGAGAGCCCGCCTCGTACTGTCTTCTGATTTAATCCCACTGGGGGCCAGAGATCCATGGACATGCGCAGTGCATATCTGAACCTCCACCTCTCACTCATCTCCCTACGGCTTATTCAAACTGTGCGGTGTCAGCTGGTCCCTAATAGCATGCCACGGCCGTGACACCGCACAGTCAGAAGAAGCCGTAGGGAGATGAGTGAGAGGTGGAGGTTCAGATATGAACTGCGCATGTCCATGGATCTCAGGCCCCCAGTGGGATTAAATCAGAAGACAGTACGAGGCGGGCTCTCGGCCAGCGCGGCCGCACAGGCGCAGCCAGCCTGACACCAAATGATGTCAGAAGACGGGCAGCGCAAAATGTGTGCATGGCCAAGGGCTAACCTAACAGCGCAGGCTCCGGGACTGATTCAAACAACGCTGAGGAGGCGGCGCACGGTGCCAAGGGGGTAAGAATGACGGCTGTGCTGCGTCACATCACAAAGGAAAGTTCCACCTACCGGACGGTATCACGGTAGGAGGGGACACTTTTTATAAGTGTTAGGTTCAGCATGTGCAAGGACCATAATTAAAAGAGCTAAGTTTACCTTTTCCAGCATTAGTGCTGTACACGATGGCTCTTTCAGCTACAAACGCCTGGGGGGGGTTAAAGTTTCCCTTTCAACTTGCTCCAGTGCAGGCTTCGGCCTACACTCTGCTCCCTCTCCTCCTCCTGCTGACCCTGGGCTCTAACACCGCCAGTTGGGGCCCAGATGTGCTAGCTGCACAGAGCCAAACACCAGCCAATGTGTCAGTGGGGTTCAGCACCGCCAGCTGTTCCCCTGCTGTGCAGCCGGCATCGTGTCCTGCAAAAGCCACGCAGGCACAACAGACCCAAAGCTGCCGCCAGTGCAGGCTTCGGCCAACACTCTGCTCCATCTCCTCCTCCTGCTGACCCCGGGCTGTCATGGTTCCCAATGGCAAGGGAAAGTCAGAGAACATAAATAACAGAACAGCTCTTGGGTGATGGAATCTCGAGCTGACCGTGAGCTAAACCTATCACACAACTAACAGTGGCCGGGTGACGTACCTACGTTTTATCCCTAGACGCCCAGCGCCAGCCGGAGGACTAACTAACCCTAATAGAGGAAAAGACAGACCTGGCTTACCTCTAGGGAAATTCCCCCAAAAAGGAGACAGAAGCCCCCCACATATATTGACGGTGAGTTCAGAGGAAAAGACATACGTAGTATGAAGGTAGGTTCAGCAAAGCGAGGTCCGCTTACTAGATAGCAAGAAGATACAATAGGGAACTTCACGGTCAGCTGAAAACCCTATTAAAATACCATCCCGAAATTACTTTAAGACTCATGTGTCAACTCATGACACCGGAGTGGCAATTTCGGCCCACAAGAGCTTCCAGCTACAGAAAAATAACATAACTGTGAACTGGAACAAAAATGAAAAAAACATTTTTAGGACTAAGAGTCCAACTTAGCTGATAGTAGTCTAGAAGCAGGAACATGCAACAGAAAGGCTCTGGTTACATTGATGGCCGGCACTAGAATAACTGAGCAGCAAGGCTAAATAGGATACTCCCATATCCTGATGGAAACAGGTGAACAGAGAAAGTGAAGCACACAAGTCCAGTACCACCAGTGACCACCGGGGGAGCCCAAAAACCAAATTCACAACAGTACCCCCCCCTCAAGGAGGGGGCACCGAACCCTCACAAGAACCACCAGGGCGATCAGGATAAGCCCTATGAAAGGCACGGACCAAATCAGAGGCATGAACATCAGAGGCTGTCACCCAAGAATTATCCTCCTGACCGTAGCCCTTCCACTTGACCAGATACTGAAGTTTCCGTCTGGAAACATGGGAGTCCAAGATCTTCTCCACAACGTACTCCAATTCACCCTCAACCAACACCGGAGCGGGAGGCTCAACGGAAGGCACAACCGGTACCTCATACCTGCGCAATAATGACCGATGGAAGACATTATGGATAGAAAAAGATGCTGGGAGGTCCAATCGAAAGGACACGGGGTTAAGAATCTCCAAAATCTTATACGGGCCGATGAACCGAGGCTTAAACTTAGGAGAAGAAACCCTCATAGGGACAAAACGAGAAGACAACCACACCAAGTCCCCAACACGAAGACGAGGACCAACACGACGACGGCGGTTAGCAAAATGCCGAGTCTTTTCCTGGGACAACTCCAAATTGTCCACCACCTGTCCCCAAATCCGATGCAACCTATCCACCACAGTATCCACTCCAGGACAATCCGAAGACTCCACCTGACCAGAAGAAAAACGAGGATGAAACCCCGAATTGCAAAAGAAAGGAGAAACCAAAGTGGCAGAACTAGCCCGATTATTGAGGGCAAACTCCGCCAACGGCAAAAAGGCAACCCAGTCATCCTGATCTGCAGACACAAAACACCTCAAATAAGTCTCCAAGGTCTGATTAGTTCGCTCAGTCTGGCCATTAGTCTGAGGATGGAACGCAGACGAAAAAGACAAATCAATGCCCATCCTAGCACAGAACGCCCGCCAAAATCTAGACACGAACTGGGTCCCCCTGTCAGAAACGATATTCTCCGGAATACCATGCAAGCGAACCACATTTTGAAAAAACAGAGGAACCAACTCGGATGAGGAAGGCAACTTAGGCAAGGGCACCAAATGAACCATCTTTGAAAAACGGTCACACACCACCCAGATGACAGACATTTTCTGAGAAACAGGGAGATCAGAAATAAAATCCATAGAGATGTGAGTCCAAGGCCTCTTCGGAATAGGCAAAGATAACAACAATCCGCTAGCCCGAGAACAACAAGGTTTGGCCCGAGCACAAACATCACAAGACTGCACAAAAACTCGTACATCTCGAGACAGGGAAGGCCACCAGAAGGACCTAGCCACCAAATCCCTGGTACCAAAGATCCCGGGATGACCTGCCAACACAGAAGAATGAACCTCCGAGATGACTCTACTGGTCCAATCATCAGGAACAAACAGTCTACCAGGCGGGCAACGATCAGGTCTATCCGCCTGAAACTCCTGCAAAGCCCGTCGCAGGTCTGGGGAAACAGCAGATAATATCACCCCATCCTTAAGGATACCTGTAGGTTCAGAATCACCAGGGGAATCAGGCTCAAAACTCCTAGAAAGGGCATCCGCCTTCACATTTTTAGAACCCGGTAAGTATGAGACCACAAAATTAAACCGAGAGAAAAACAACGACCAGCGCGCCTGTCTAGGATTCAAGCGCCTGGCAGACTCAAGATAAATCAAATTCTTGTGATCGGTCAATACCACCACCTGATGTCTAGCTCCCTCAAGCCAATGACGCCACTCCTCAAAAGCCCACTTCATAGCCAAAAGCTCCCGATTACCAATATCATAATTTCGCTCGGCGGGCGAAAATTTTCGAGAAAAGAACGCACAAGGTCTCATCACGGAGCAGTTGGAACTTTTCTGCGACAAGACCGCCCCAGCTCCGATCTCGGAAGCATCGACCTCAACCTGAAAAGGAAGAGTAACATCAGGCTGACGCAACACAGGGGCGGAAGAAAAGCAGCGCTTAAGCTCCCGAAAGGCCTCCACAGCAGCAGGGGACCAATCAGCAACATCAGCACCCTTTTTGGTCAAATCAGTCAAAGGTTTAGCAACATCAGAAAAACCAGTTATAAATCGACGATAACAATTAGCAAAGCCCAAAAATTTCTGAAGGCTCTTAAGAGAAGAAGGTTGCGTCCAATGACAAATAGCCCGAACCTTGACAGGATCCATCTCAATGGAAGAGGGGGAAAAAATGTACCCCAAAAAAGAAATCTTTTGAACCCCAAAAATACACTTAGAACCCTTCACACACAAGGAATTAGCCCGCAAAACCTGAAAAACCCTCCTGACCTGTTGGACATGAGAATCCCAGTCATCCGAAAAAATCAAAATATCATCCAGATACACGATCATAAATTTATCCAAATATTCACGGAAAATGTCATGCATAAAGGACTGAAAGACTGAAGGGGCATTTGAAAGACCAAAAGGCATTACTAAATACTCAAAATGGCCCTCGGGCGTATTAAATGCGGTTTTCCACTCATCCCCCTGCTTAATTCGCACCAAATTATACGCCCCACGGAGATCAATCTTAGAGAACCACTTAGCCCCTTTTATTCGAGCAAACAAATCAGTAAGCAGTGGCAGAGGATACTGATATTTGACTGTAATTTTATTCAAGAGTCGATAATCAATACACGGCCTCAAAGAGCCATCTTTTTTAGATACAAAGAAAAAAACGGCTCCTAAGGGAGATGAAGAAGGACGAATATGTCCCTTTTCCAGGGACTCCTTAATATATTCTCGCATAGCAGCATGTTCAGGTACAGATAGATTAAATAAACGACCCTTTGGAAATTTACTGCCCGGAATCAGATCTATGGCACAATCGCAATCTCTGTGAGGAGGTAGTGAACCAAGCTTAGGCTCCTCAAAAACATCACGATAATCAGATATGCAAATTGCCTCTGCTGAAAAAAAGAGGACTTAACTCTATAGCGCCACCTATTGGAAGTAGCGATCCTACAAGTCACAATCAACCCTTTAACGAGTCGTGCAATATGACTTAGGATAAAAGCCAAATCAGTATCTCAATTCGCAGACACGGTGTTTCGGGCTGTTGGCCCTCGTCAGTGCGAAGCATGAGAACTGATTTGGCTAGGTGAGAGGCTCTGGAGTGGGGTCCAAGGGGTAACGTTTCTCCTTATGGAGAGTGACATACCAGCTGGCTTGTCAAGGTAAGGAGGCTTATTCGCCGTGCAATGCTCCTCTGGGAATTTAAATATGCAAATTGCCTCTGCTGAAAAAAAGAGGACTTAACTCTATAGCGCCACCTATTGGAAGTAGCGATCCTACAAGTCAGATAATCAGATAAAAATTCCGGAATCTCAGAGGGAATAGATGACGAAATGGAAACCAAAGGTACGTCCCCATGAGCCCCCTGACATCCCCAGCTTAACACAGACATTGCTTTCCAGTCAAGGACTGGGTTATGAGATTGTAACCATGGTAATCCGAGCACCAAAACGTCATGTAGATTGTACAACACAAGGAAGCGAATCATCTCCTGATGGTCTGGATTCATACGCATAGTCACTTGTGTCCAGTATTGTGGTTTATTACTAGCCAATGGTGTAGAGTCAATACCCTTCAGAGGTATAGGAACTTCCAGAGGCTCTAGATCAAACCCACAGCGCCTGGCAAAGGACCAATCCATTAGACTCAAAGCGGCGCCAGAGTCGACATAGGCATCCGCGGTAATTGACGATAATGAACAAATCAAGGTCACAGACAGAATAAACTTAGACTGTAAAGTGCCAATTGAAATAGACTTATCAACCTTTTTTGTACGTTTAGAGCATGCTGATATAACATGAGTTGAATCACCACAATAGAAGCACAACCCATTTTTTCGCCTAAAATTCTGCCGTTCGCTTCTGGACAGAATTCTATCACATTGCATATTTTCTGGAGCCTTCTCAGAAGATACCGCCAAATGGTGCACAGGTTTGCGCTCCCGCAAACGCCGATCAATCTGAATAGCCATTGTCATGGACTCATTCAGACCTGTAGGTGCAGGGAACCCCACCATAACATCTTTAATGGCATCAGAGAGACCCTCTCTGAAATTCGCCGCCAGGGCGCACTCATTCCACTGAGTAAGCACAGACCATTTACGAAATTTTTGGCAGTATATTTCAGCTTCATCTTGCCCTTGAGTTAGGGCCATCAAGGCTTTTTCAGCCTGAATCTCTAAGTTAGGTTCCTCATAAAGCAACCCCAAAGCCAGAAAAAACGCATCCACATTGAGCAACGCAAGATCCCCGGGTGCCAATGCAAATGCCCAGTTTTGAGGGTCACCCCGCAGCAAGGAAATTACTATCTTAACCTGCTGTGCGGGATCTCCAGCGGAGCGAGATCTCAGGGAAAGAAATAATTTACAATTATTTTTGAAATTCAGGAAACGAGATCTATCCCCGGAGAAAAATTCTGGTATAGGAATTCTAGGTTCAGATATAGGAGCATGAATAACAAAATCCTGTAAATTTTGAACCTTCATAGCAAGATTATTCAAACCTGTAGCCAAACTCTGAGGATCCATTTTAATCAGGTGAGATCAGAGCCATTCAAGGATTAGAAGGAGAGAGAGAGACAAAGGCTGCAATCAGAGCAGAAATGCAACTGAGTCAACTAAAAAGCAAGCTCAGAAGAAAAAAAAAAATCTGCAGACTTCTTTTTCTCTCCTTTCTTCTGCCAACGGTTTTAACCCTTGGCCGGCCATACTGTCATGGTTCCCAATGGCAAGGGAAAGTCAGAGAACATAAATAACAGAACAGCTCTTGGGTGATGGAATCTCGAGCTGACCGTGAGCTAAACCTATCACACAACTAACAGTGGCCGGGTGACGTACCTACGTTTTATCCCTAGACGCCCAGCGCCAGCCGGAGGACTAACTAACCCTAATAGAGGAAAAGACAGACCTGGCTTACCTCTAGGGAAATTCCCCCAAAAAGGAGACAGAAGCCCCCCACATATATTGACGGTGAGTTCAGAGGAAAAGACATATGTAGTATGAAGGTAGGTTCAGCAAAGCGAGGTCCGCTTACTAGATAGCAAGAAGATACAATAGGGAACTTCACGGTCAGCTGAAAACCCTATTAAAATACCATCCCGAAATTACTTTAAGACTCATGTGTCAACTCATGACACCGGAGTGGCAATTTCGGCCCACAAGAGCTTCCAGCTACAGAAAAATAACATAACTGTGAACTGGAACAAAAATGCAAAACAAACTTAGGACTAAGAGTCCAACTTAGCTGATAGTAGTCTAGAAGCAGGAACATGCAACAGAAAGGCTCTGGTTACATTGATGGCCGGCACTAGAATAACTGAGCAGCAAGGCTAAATAGGATACTCCCATATCCTGATGGAAACAGGTGAACAGAGAAAGTGAAGCACACAAGTCCAGTACCACCAGTGACCACCGGGGGAGCCAAAAAACCAAATTCACAACACCGGGCTCTAACACCGCCAGTTGGGGCCCGGTACTGCCAGCTACACAGAGAAAAACACCAGCCAATGTGTCAGTGGGGTTCAGCACCGCCAGCTTTTCCCCTGCTGTGTAGCCGGCAACGTGTCCTGCGACCGCCACGCAGACACAAGAACTGAAATTGAAGGGAACCTGTCCACCCTCCCCCAGGTGTTTCTATGTTTTACAGCCACCTTGTACAGCAGTAATGCTGCATGTGTGCAAGGTGGCTCAGAAACGTATTCTCCTTGCACTCGTGGAACTGAACACGTCTAAAATGTGTCCTCTGTGACCATTAAAACGTCCCTCAGGTGTGATTTTCCTTTGTATTGACACGCAACATGCTCCTTGGTAACGCTGCCCGTCTTCTGGCATCATTGTTTGGCTGGGTGCGCCTCTGCGGCCGCCTTGCCCCACACAACGCCCCTCGGTGTCTTATTTATTTTGACTGCGAGGGTGTGATTGACGGGCATGAACGGTGCATTTCTTCGCCTGTCCCTCATCTCCTTCCGCCTTCTTCGGACTGTGCGGCTTCATGGCCGTGGCATGCGATAAGGGATCAGCTGACGCCACATAATCTGAAGCAGGTGTAAGAACCCAAGCGAGAGGCGAACATATGTACTGCGCCAGGCCATGAATCACAGCCCCGCAGTGTTTTAACTATGTCAAGACACTGCGGGGCTGGGATTCATGGGCATCGCGAACCGCACCGGCCGACATCAAATGATGTCAGAGGACGGGCAGCACTAACAGCGCAAGGCCAAGGGATAACACGACAGCGCAGACTCCTGTGCAACAAATAACGATGCTCAGGAGGCCGCGCAAAGCACCAAGGTGGCATTTTTGCCAGCTGTACTGCGTCTCTTTACGAAGGGAACTCACGCCTCAAAATCAGTTTGACTGTGTAAGGGCCTAAATGTTATACGTGTTCCTTTCAGCGTGTGCAAGGAGCAAAATTAAAAGAGCAACCTTTGACTTGTGCAGCACTACTGCTGCATAAGCTGTGGCTCTTCTACTTTGTAACCCCTGAGGGGGGGTTAAAGGTTACCTTTGAAATTGGTTCAAGTAGGCTTCGGCCTACACTCTGCTCCCCCTGCAGAGCCCGGGCTCCAACACCGCCAGTTGGGGCCCGGTACTGCTAGCTGCACAGAGCCAAACACCAGCCAATGTGTCAGTGGGGTTCAGCACCGCCAGCTGTTCCCCTGCTGTGCAGCCGGCAACGTGTCCTGCAACAGCCACGCAGGCACAACAGACCCAAAGCTGCCGCCAGTGCAGGCTTCGGCCTACACTCTGCTCCATCTCCTCCTCCTGCTGACCCCGGGCTCTAACACCGCCAGTTGGGGCCCGGTACTGCTAGCTGCACAGAGAAAAACACCAGCCAATGTGTCAGTGGGGTTCAGCACCGCCAGCTGTTCCCCTGCTGTGCAGCCGGCATCGTGTCCTGCAAAAGCCACGCAGACACAAGAACTGAAATTGAAGGGAACCTGTCCCCCCTCCCCCAGGCGTTTGTACGTTTTTAAGGCCACCTTGTACAGCGGTAATGCTGCATGTGTGCAAGGTGGCTCATAAACGTATTCTCCTCGCACATGTGGAACTGAAAACACGTCTGAAATGTGTCCTCTGTGTGACCATTTAACCGTCCCGGGGGTGTGACTTTCCTTTGTAATGACACGCTGCAACCCCCTTGGTAGCGCTGCCCGTCTTCAGGCATCATTGTTTGGCTGCCTGCGCCTCTGCGGCCGCCCTGACCCACACAACGCCCCTCGGTGTCTTATTTCTTGGGACTGCGAGGGTGTGATTGATGGGCATGAGCAGTGCATCAGTTCGCCTGTCCCTCATCTCCTTCCGCCTTCTTCAGACTGTGCGGCTTCATGGCCGTGGCATGCGATAAGGGATCAGCTGACGCCGCACAGTCTGCAGCAGGTGTAAGGACCCGAGTGCGAGAGGCGAACATATGTGCTGCGCCAGGCCATGAATCACAGCCCCGCAGTGTTTTAACAATGTTAAGACACCACGGGGCTGGGATTCATGGTCATCGCAAACCGCAGCGGCCGACATTAAATGAGGTCAGAAGATGGGCAGCGCTAACAGCGCTAGGCCAGGGGATAACACGACAGCGCAGACTCCTGTACAGCAAATAACAACGCTCAGGAGGCTGCACCCAGCACCAAGGTGGGATTCTTGACATCTGTGCTGCGTCTCATTACAAAGGGAACTCGCGCCTCCAACACAGTTTGACTGTATAAAGGGCTAAATGTTATATGTGTTTCATTCAGCGTGTGCAAGGAGCAAAATTAAAAGAGCAACCTTTGACTTGTGCAGCACTACTGCTGCATAAGCTGTGGCTCTTCTACTTTGTAACCCCTGAGGGGGGGTTAAAGGTTACCTTTGAAATTGGTTCAAGTAGGCTTCGGCCTACACTCTGCTCCCCCTGCAGAGCCCGGGCTCCAACACCGCCAGTTGGGGCCCGGTACTGCTAGCTGCACGGAGCAAAACACCAGCCAATGTGTCAGTGGGGTTCAGCACCGCCAGCTGTTCCCCTGCTGTGCAGCCGGCAACGTGTCCTGCAACAGCCACGCAGGCACAACAGACCCAAAGCTGCCGCCAGTGCAGGCTTCGGCCTACACTCTGCTCCATCTCCTCCTCCTGCTGACCCCGGGCTCTAACACCGCCAGTTGGGGCCCGGTACTGCTAGCTGCACAGAGAAAAACACCAGCCAATGTGTCAGTGGGGTTCAGCACCGCCAGCTGTTCCCCTGCTGTGCAGCCGGCATCGTGTCCTGCAAAAGCCACGCAGACACTTGCTCTTGTACCTTCTGCTCCCCATCCTGGTTCCAGTACCGTCAGCTGGTTCCGGGCAGAGCCTTTGGCTTAGGTGCCTCCCTCTGGGTATCCGAGTTCCACCAACGTCAGGTGGTCCTTGGTAGTGCTTTCAGGCACGGGTACCTCCTGCTTAGTAACCGGGTTCCAGTAACATCAGCTGGTCTTCGGTAGTTCCATTGGCTCTTGGACCTTCGGCTACCCATCCGGGTTCCAGCACCGTCAGCTGGTTCTCGGCAGTGTCTTTTGCTCTTGTACCTTCTGCTCCCCATCCTGGTTCCAGTACCGTCAGCTGGTTCCGGGCAGAGCCTTTGGCTTAGGTGCCTCCCTCTGGGTATCCGAGTTCCACCAACGTCAGGTGGTCCTTGGTAGTGCTTTCAGGCACGGGTACCTCCTGCTTAGTGACCGGGTTCCAGTAACGTCAGCTGGTCCTCGGTAGTTCCATTGGCTCTTGGACCTTCGGGTAGCCATCCGAGTTCCAGTTCCATCAGCTGGTTCTCGGCATTTTCTCAGCCTTCTTGTACCTTCTGCTACATTTCCAAGTTCAAGAGACTAAACACGATGACCCGGAAGACCACCCCTAAGATGACGACGACACCAGAGACGACAACCACCGTGATGACGACGACCCTGGAGACGATGACCCCGAAGACCACCCCGATGACGACGACCCCGGAGACGACGACCCTGAAGACCACCCCGATGACGACGACCCCGGAGACGACGACCCTGAAGACGACGACGACCTGGAAGACCGAGAAGCAGAAGAACAAGAGGCTGCAGAACAAAGAGCAGAAGAACATTACGCATAACACTAAATATCAGAGCAAAAAATATTATCTAAATTATAAGCAGAAGAAGACTAAGTAGTGTATGGGGGTGAGTCCGTTCCTCCTCGTGGTGCCCCTGGATAAAGCCTGATGCTGCAGGCCAAACTGAACGCGGACAAATGTAACTCTTTTGTGACAGGCAGAACGGAAGGTGTAATCTTCAAACTTTTATAGATAACAACTATGGGAATGCCTGTCACAAATAAGAATATGATGAAGAAGTAGAATATGATGAAGATAATAGTAAAATAAAAAGAATATGAACAATGTAAGAAAAAAAATAATAGGTAGAAGATGAAGAAGAAGATGAATAAGGTGAAGAAGTTGATGTCAAAGAAGCTGATGATGAGGATAATGAAGAAGAAAGTGTGGGAGAAGTAAAAAAGAAGGTGAAGGGCGTGGAAGTAGTGAAACATCAATATCTGACAAAATAAAAAAAAAAATAACATAGTCAAAATCTTTCTACCGCCGAACGTCATAAAAAAAATAAAAAACCTGCTATTCTATTACATTGGGCTAAACCTCTGTGCCTTTAATGTCTCCGCCACGTCCCCCAATACATCCTACATTATTCTTAGTTGTTTTCCTTCATGTAGAATGAACCTACAAGTTTATAAAGGGTTTATTTTAATTCCGATATTTTCGTCCCATTGACTTGCATTGGGATCGGGTATCGGTATCGGATTAGATCCGATATTTTGACGGTATCGGCCGATACTTTCCGATACCGATACTTTCCGATATCGGAAAGTATCGCTCAACACTAATAATGAGTCCAGATGTCACATCGGTTTATTTCCTCCATGTCACTCCCCAATACAGTGGTCTCTTCCCACCAGCTGAGGAACAGATTCAAGTAAATGGGCACACATGCACTCCCCATGGCCGTTTCCCTCAGCAGGTGGTAGATTTTGAGATGAAAGGTGAAAAAATTCCTCATAAGGCAGAACCGGAGAAGTTTAAGTACAAGAAGTTTGTGAGCCTGGAATCGACAGCCCATCATATTTAGGAAATATTTATTTGCCTCCAAGCACTTATATGGTGATGTCCCATACTGGGACAATGTAATACATTTAAAAAAAATAATATTATAATGTGCAAAAATATTTTTTTTAAATCTCCAAATAAAGGAAAAAAAATATATATATATGTATATATATATATATATACAGGTCCTTCTCAAAAAATTAGCATATAGTGTTAAATTTCATTATTTACCATAATGTAATGATTACAATTAAACTTTCATATATTATAGATTCATTATCCACCAACTGAAATTTGTCAGGTCTTTTATTGTTTTAATACTGATGATTTTGGCATACAACTCCTGATAACCCAAAAAACCTGTCTCAATAAATTAGCATATTTCACCCGTCCAATCAAATAAAAGTGTTTTTTTATAACAAACAAAAAAACCATCAAATAATAATGTTCAGTTATGCACTCAATACTTGGTCGGGAATCCTTTGGCAGAAATGACTGCTTCAATGCGGCGTGGCATGGAGGCAATCAGCCTGTGACACTGCTGAGATGTTATGGAGGCCCAGGATGCTTCAATAGCGGCCTTAAGCTCATCCAGAGTGTTGGGTCTTGCGTCTCTCAACTTTCTCTTCACAATATCCCACAGATTCTCTATGGGGTTCAGGTCAGGAGAGTTGGCAGGCCAATTGAGCACAGTAATACCATGGTCAGTAAACCATTTACCAGTGGTTTTGGCACTGTGAGCAGGTGCCAGAAAGCATGAAGTGCTCCAAAATCTCCTGATAGCTAGCTGCATTGACCCTGCCCTTGATGAAACACAGTGGACCAACACCAGCAGCTGACATGGCACCCCACACCACTGACTGTGGGTACTTGACACTGGACTTCAGGCATTTTGGCATTTCCTTCTCCCCAGTCTTCCTCCAGACTCTGGCACCTTGATTTCCGAATGACATGCAAAATTTGCTTTCATCAGAAAAAAGTACTTGGGACCACTTAGCAACAGTCCAGTGCTGCTTCTCTGTAGCCCAGGTCAGGCGCTTCTGCCGCTGTTTATGGTTCAAAAGTGGCTTTACCTGGGGAATGCGGCACCTGTAGCCCATTTCCTGCACACGCCTGTGCACGGTGGCTCTGGATGTTTCCACACCAGACTCAGTCCACTGCTTCCTCAGGTTCCCCAAGGTCTGGAATCGGTCCTTCT
Organism: Ranitomeya variabilis; assembly: GCF_051348905.1. Lineage (NCBI taxonomy): Eukaryota > Metazoa > Chordata > Amphibia > Anura > Dendrobatidae > Ranitomeya > Ranitomeya variabilis. The sequence continues at coordinate 83,056,032 of NC_135238.1, forward strand.
CCACAATCTTCCTCAGGGTCCGGTCACCTCTTCTCGTTGTACAGCGTTTTCTGCCACATTGTTTCCTTCCAACAGACTTACCATTGAGGTGCCTTGATACAGCACTCTGGGAACAGCCTATTTGTTGAGAAATTTCTTTCTGGGTCTTACCCTCTTGCTTGAGGGTGTCCATGATGGCCTTCTTGACATCTGTCAGGTCGCTAGTCTTACCCATGATGGGGGTTTTGAGTAATGAACCAGGCAGGGAGTTTTTAAAAGCCTCAGGTATCTTTTGCATGTGTTTAGAGTTAATTAGTTGATTCAGAAGATTAGGGTAATAGGTCGTTTAGAGAACCTTTTCTTGATATGCTAATTTATTGAGACAGGTTTTTTGGGTTATCAGGAGTTGTAGGCCAAAATCATCAGTATTAAAACAATAAAAGACCTGACAAATTTCAGTTGGTGGATAATGAATCTATAATATATGAAAGTTTAATTGTAATCATTACATTATGGTAAATAATGAAATTTAACACTATATGCTAATTTTTTGAGAAGGACCTGTATATATATAGTACAGACCAAAAGTTTGGACACACCTTCTCATTTAAAGATTTTCTGTATTTTCATGACTATAAAATTGTAAATTCTCAATGAAAGCATCAAAACTATAAATTAACACATGTGGAATTATATACTTAACAAAAAAGTGTGAAACAACTGAAATTACGTCTTATATTCTAGGTTCTTCAAAGTAGCCATTCTCTTGGCATTCTCTTGATGAGCTTCAAGAGGTAGTCACTGGGAATAGTTTTCACTTCACTGGTGTGCCCTGTCTGGTTTAATAAGTGGGATTTCTTGCCTTATAAATGGGGTTGGGATCATCAGTTGTGTTGTGCAGAAGTCTGGTGGATACACAGCTGATAGTCCTACTGAATAGACTGTTAGAATTTGTATTATGGCAAGAAAAAAGCAGCTAAGTAAAGAGAAACGAGTGGCCATTATTACTTTGAAAAACGAAGGTCAGTCAGTCTGAAAAGTTGGGAAAACTTTGAAAGTGTCCCCAAGTGAAGTGGCAAAAAACAACAATCGCTACAAAGAAACTGGCTCACATGAGGACCGCCCCAGGGATGGAAAACCAAGAGTCACCTCCGCTTCTGAGGATAAGTTTATCCGAGTCACCAGCCTCAGCATCTCAGATTATAGACCAGGTCAATGCCACACAGAGTTCTAGCAGCGGAAACATCTCTACAACTGTTAAGAGCAGACTTTGTGCAGCAGGCCTTCATGGTAAAATAGCAGCTAGGAAACCACTACTAAGGACAGGCAACAAGCAGAAGAGACTTGTTTGGGCTAAAAAACACAAGGAATGGACATTAGACCAGTGGAAATCTGTGCTTTGGGCTGATGAGTCAAAATTTGAGATCTTTGGCTCCAACCACCGTGTCTTTGTGCGACACAGAAAAGGTGAACAGATGGACTCTACATGCCTGGTTCCCACCGTGAACCATGGAGGAGGAGGTGTGATGGTGTGGGGGTGCTTTGCTGGTGACACTGTTGGGGATTTATTCAAAATTGAAGGCATACTGAACCAACATGGCTACCACAGCATCTTGCAGTGGCATGCTATTCCATCCGGTTTGGGTTTAGTTGGACCATCATTTATTTTTCAAGAGGACAATGACCCCTAACACACCTCAAGGCTGTGTAAGGGCTATTTGACCAAGAAGGAGAGTGATGGGGTGCTACGCCAGATGGCCTGGCCTCCTCAGTCACCAGACCTGAACCCAATTGAGATGGTTTGGAGTGAGCTGGACCGCAGAGTGAAGGCAAAAGGGCCAACAAGTGCTAAGCATCTCTGGGAACTCCTTCAAGATTGTTGGAAGACCATTCCCGGTGACTACCTCTTGAAGCTCATCAAGAGAATACCAAAAGTGTGCAAAGCAGTCATCAAAGCAAAAGGTGGCTACTTTGAAGAACCTAGAATATAAGACATAATTTCAGTTGTTTCACACTTTTTTATTAAGTATATAATTCCACATGTGTTAATTCATAGTTTTGATGCCTTCAGTGTGAATGTACAATTTTCATAGTCATGAAAATACAGAAAAATCTTTAAATGAGGTGTGTTCAAAATTTTGGTCTGTACTGTGTATATGTGTATATATATATATATATATATATATATATATATATATATATATATATATATATATATATATATATATATATATATATATATATATACACTGCTCAAAAAATATAGGGAGCACTAGAATCCCACATCCTAGATATCACTGAATGAAATATTCCAGTTGTAAATCTTTATTCATTACATAGTGGAATTTGTTGAGAACAATAAAACCTAAACATTATCAATGTAAATCATAACTAATATCCCATGGAGGTCTGGAGTTGGAATGATTCTCAAAATCAAAGTGGAAAATGAAGTTACAGGCTGATCCAACTTCAGTAGAAATGCCTCAAGACAAGGAAATGATGCTCAGTAGTGTGTGTGGCCTCCACGTGCCTGTATGACCGCCCTACAATGCCTTGGTATGCTCCTGATGAGGTGGCGGATGGTCTCCTGAGGGATCTCCTACCAGAGCTGAACTAAAGCATCCGCCAACTCCTGGACAGTCTGTTTTGTAACATTAAACCAAAAAAGCAAAAAATGGATCTCAGAGCAGTTAAAAAAGAAATTTTTTATTCATGATCATAGCAAAAACAGTTTTATCATCATATAAATGAATAAATAAATAGAAACAAAACACAAAAAGGATATAGCAACACCTTGGTGCCACGTCCAATAAGACAGTTGGTATGTTAGAAATGGTGTAATCAAACCATGGATAAATAAATATGCACATATATCTCCTACAGGGGGCAGCCGGATAAAAGACTATATATATATATATATGTAGTAAAAAGAAGGCAGTACTCCAAGACTTTCCAGTAGAAAAAATGTGAAGTTTTTAATCGACCCACATCACTGCGCGACGTTTTGGCTCCACGAGCCTTTTTCAAGGCTTGAAAAAGGCTCATGTAGCCGAAACGTCGCGCAGTGATGTGGGTCGATTAAAAACTTCACATTTTTTCTACTGGAAAGTCTTGGAGTGCTGCCTTCTTTTTACTACCTTTGTATACATCTTGGATAGATGAGTGGACCATTCTGTCCGGGGGGCCAGGCACCCACCATTGGTGAGCATTGTGCTGTTCCATTTTTCCCCTATATATATATATATATATATATATATATATATATATATATAAATATATATGCATATATATATATAAATATTAAAAAGGTACATATGGTAAAAGCTGTTTGAAGATTATCCCTAACAGTTCTTAAGAGCCCAAAAATGTAAAGTGGCAAATGGTAATGCAAACAGGCATCCATAAGAATAATCATGTAGAAAAAGCCCAACCAATAATATAGTCAAATATAGAAACTGCTAGACCACAATAAATCATAATACACTGTAGGCCCATAGATAAAGTGCAATAGTATATACTGACAATGGTAAAGACAAACACCCATGACAGACCAACCTCAATAAAGGATCTGGAGGACAGACCCCAACACGCGTATCGCAATGTTGCTTCCTTGGGGGCGTGGTGTAAGGATAAAAGCTGCAGGTTTTTATAGCAGGAAGCAGCCTATTGCCTGTATATACGGCATCATGCGGCGCTTCCGAGTGCGATGGCGCCGACAGGAAGTCAGGATCCTGGCGTCCGACGTCACCAGCACACACCCACCACTGACGCGCCAGACAGGTGGGCAGAGTGCTGAGGACGTCAAATGGACACATAACCCCGGCAATGGCTGAACGCAAGCCCGGGGAAGTGCACGCCGCCGATAAAGAATAGAACAGGTATCCAAAAAGGCTGTGAGACATAATAAAAGAAACCAACAGGGAGAGAGACACATACCTTATGACGCACAAAGAAACACTCGTGATGGAAATAAAAGGAGGTGCAAAACAGACCGCTGAAAAAGCAAAATGAAAGAAGTTAATTAGTGAGTGCACAGATATGGTGATATGCAGTTAATAAGACCAAAATTCCAAGCTATATAGCACCTGATCAGAAATTAGAGAAAAAGGGGAAAGAGAATGAGGGAATGTGAGTTAGAAATATACAATGCAGCATAATAATATTAAGCATATGCCCAACAGTGTATGGGTGGATGATATACGTATAAACATATGTGACAAAGTATTGAACAAATACTAAAAAAATCCACTGCTATAAAATAAAATGTATAAAATAAGTAAAATAAGTGAAAGTACTGTATAGCCAAACACATATATAGTGCATCACTGACAAATAAGATGTGCAGAAATGTGTGAATGTAAATACATTAAAAAATGACAAACAACTTCTTCTCTCCTTTCAATGGCTATAAAATAAAATGGATGTAGGAATGCGCCATACAAGAAACACAACCCAGGCAACTATTCCGAAAAACCTGCAGCAAGAAAGAAGTGAGAGTTAAAATCAATAAAAAATATGAACAAACACAACATAAAAGTTACAAAAACGGAGCAAAGCTGAGAGTCTCATTGAGTCCTTTGGGCCGAATGCAATCAATTTTAAAGATCCACTGGGTTTCAAGCTGAGCCAATTTCTTCTTGCTGTCACCACCTCTTTTGTCAGTCAGAATGCAATCAATGCCGCAAATTCTTAAAAGCTTACTATTACACCCATGCATTGATTTGAAGTGTCTAGCTAACAGTTTTAGCTGTTCATCTGACTGACATTCAGCAGCGTTCTGGATATCCCGGACATATTCCTTCACCCTTATCCCCAATTGGTGAGAGTTAAGACCAACATACAGTATATAAGCCCACAAGGGCACGTAGCATAATAAATCACGTTTTCAGTGGATCAGGTAATGTGATGTGTAATCTTGAATTCCTTTAACCCATCACTTGATTGAAACAAAAAAGAATGTTCCAAGTTCTTACATGCTACACAATTGATACAGGGAAAGAAACCCCATCGCTGTTTTTTTGCACCAAAGATGTGCTTGACCTTTGTAGTAACTGTGACTGAGAAGGTCTCTTAAGTTCTGATTTCTCCTATATGTAATGGAGGGTGGAAGAGAGACGTATTCGGCCAAAACCCTATCTTGCCTAATTAATGGCCAATATCTCTCCAAGGCCAACTTAACAGCAGATGAGTTATTACAAAAAGTAGAAATAAATCTCACCTGAGGGTGGGAAGGGGATTTTGTCTTGGTTCTTAAAAGATCCTCTCTTTTCACGACCAATAACACCTACGAATAGTGCGTTTGGAATACCCTCGTTCCTGAAAATGTTCATGCAAATCCGCAACCTGCTTCTAATATGTACTTTCTTCAGAACAGATCCACTTGGCTTGAAGAAACTGACCATATGGTATATTCCGCTTAAGATGAGCAGGGTGAGCTGAGGAGGCATGCTGTAAACTGTTCACAGATGTTTCTTTCTTTCGAAAAGAGATCACTTTGTAAAAAGCCATCTTTTCCTTTATAGATCCTTGAATCCAGGAACGTCTGTGGTATAACCTGACTTTGGTGGATCGTGAGAGACGTAATGTCCCAGATGTGTTCAACCGGACTCGGGTCTGGGGAACGGACGGGCCAGTCCATAGCTTCAATGCCTTCATCTTGCAGGAACTGCTGACACACTCCAGTCACATGAGATCTTCCATTGTCCTGCATTAGGAGGAACCCAGGGCCAACCGCACCAGCATATGGTCTCACAAGGGGTCTGAGGATCTCATCTCAGTACCTAATGGCAGTCAGGTTACCTCTGGTGAGCAAATGGAGGGCTGTGTGGCCCTCCAAAGAAATGCCACCCCACATCATTACTGACCCACTGCCAAACCGGCCATGATGAAGGATATTGCAGGCAGAAGATCGCTCTCCACGGCATCTCTGGAATCTGTCACATCCGTCACATGTGTTCAGTGTGAATCTGCTTTCATCTGTGAAGAGTACAGTGCGCCAGTGGCTAATTTGCCAATCATGGTGTTCTGTGGCAAATGCCAAGCATCCTGCGCAGTGTTGGGATGTGAGCATAACCCCCATCTGTTGATGTCGGGTACCCAGACTATCCTCATGGAGCCGGTTTCTAACCGGTCATGCAGACACATGCACATTTGTGGCCTGCTGGAGGTCATTTTGCAGTGCTCTGGCAGTGCTCCTCCTGTTCCTCCTGGCACAAAGGCTGAGGTTGCAGTCCTGCTGCTGGGTTGTTGCCCTCTTATGGCCCCCTCCACACCTCCTGGTATATTGGCCTGTCTCCTGGTAGTGCCTCCCACCTCTGGACACTACACTAACAGACAAAGCAAACCTTCTTGCCACAGCTCTCATTGATGTGCCATCCTGGATGAGCTGCACTACCTGAGCCACTTGTGTGGGTTCTAGAGTCCGTCTCATGCTACCACGAGTATGAAATCACAGCCAACATTCAAAAGTAACCAAAACATTAGCCAGAAAGCATTGGTACTGACATGTGGTCTGTGGTCCCAACCTGCAGAACCACTCCTTTATTGAGTGTGTCTTGTGTTGTGAATTAGACTTTTTTGGCTCCCTCTTGTGGTCACTGGTGATATGACTCTGGGATTGTCTTTCTCAGTTTGGCACCCACCTGGGTCGTTAGTTCAGGGGTGTTGCTATATAAGCTTCCTGGTTTCTCAGTCCAGTGCCTGGCATTGTTGTAATCAGATCCTTTCTGTTTGCTCCTGTCTGCTGGTCCTGGTTCTTGCAAAATTAAGCTAAGTCGTGCTTCCTTGTTTTTTGGTTATTTGTATGGCTCTTATTTTCTGTCCAGCTTGTACTAAATGTGATTCCTGATTTTGCTGGAAGCTCTAGGGGGCTGGTATTCTCCCCCCGGGCCGTTAGATGGTTCGGGGGTTCTTGAATATCCAGCGTGGAAATTTTGATAGGGTTTTTGCTGACCGTATAAGTCATCTTACTATATTCTGCTATTAGTCAGTGGGCCTCTCTTTGCTAAATATCTAGTTCATTCTTACGTTTGTCTTTTCTCCTTACCTCACCGTTATTATTTGTGGGGGGCTTGTATCCAACTTTTGGGGTCTTTTCTCTGGAGGCAAGAAAGGTCTATCTTTTCCCTTCTAGGGTTAGTTAGTTCTCCGGCTGGCGCGAGACGTCTAGAACCAACGTAGGCACGTTCCCCGGCTGCTGCTTTTGTGGTGCTAGGATTAGATATACGGTTAGCCCAGTTACCACTGCCCTATGAGCTGGTTTTTTATGTTTGCAGACTTGGTATGTACTTTTGAGACCCTCTGCCATTGGGGTCATAACAGTATGCCAGGCCAAAGTTGAATGTTTAATGCATTGCAGAAGTGGGATAATAAGAAAGGAAATTCTGAGGTTTTTTTTTTTTTTTTCCTCTCTTTGTTCCTCCCCTTTACCTCTGAGTGGCTTGTGCTTGCTGCAGACATGAATGTCCAGACCTTGATTACAAGTGTGGATCAGCTTGCTGCTCGTGTGCAGGGCATACAAGATTTTGTTACCAGTAGTCCAATGTCTGAACCTAAAATACCTATTCCTGAACTGTTCTCTGGAGACCGATTCAAGTTTAGGAATTTCAGGAATAATTGTAAATTGTTTCTATCTCTGAGACCCCGTTCATCTGGAGACTCAGCTCAGCAAGTTAAAATTGTTATCTCTTTCTTACGGGGCGACCCTCAGGATTGGGCCTTCTCGCTGGCACCAGGAGATCCGGCATTGGCAAATATTGATGCGTTTTTTCTGGCGCTCGGAATGCTTTACGAGGAACCCAATCTTGAAATTCAGGCAGAAAAAGCCTTGCTGGCTATTTCTCAGGGCCAGGATGAAGCTGAAGTGTATTGCCAAAAATTTCGGAAATGGTCCGTGCTTACTCAGTGGAATGAGTGTGCTCTGGCCGCAAATTTCAGAAATGGCCTTTCTGAAGCCATTAAGAATGTGATGGTGGGTTTCTCCATTCCTACAAGTCTGAATGATTCCATGGCGCTGGCTATTCAAATTGACCGGCGTTTGCGGGAGCGCAAAACTGCTAATCCTCTGGTGGTGTTGTCTGAACAAACACCTGATTTAATGCAATGTGATAGAATTCAGACTAGAAATGAACGGAAAAATCATAGACGTCAGAATGGGTTGTGTTTTTACTGTGGTGATTCTACACATGTTATATCAGCATGCTCTAAACACCTAACAAGGGTTGTTAGCCCTGTCGCCATTGGTAATTTGCAACCTAAATTTATTTTGTCTGTGACTTTAATTTGCTCATTGTCTTCCTACCCTGTTATGGCGTTTGTGGATTCAGGTGCTGCCCTGAGTCTTATGGATCTGTCATTTGCCAAGCGCTGTGGTTTTGTTCTTGAGCCTTTGGTAAATCCTATCCCTCTTAGAGGTATTGATGCTACGCCATTAGCGGAAAATAAACCGCAGTTTTGGACACAGGTAACCATGTGCATGACTCCTGAACATCGGGAGGTGATTCGTTTTCTTGTTCTGCATAAAATGCATGATTTGGTCGTTTTGGGTGTGCCATGGTTACAGACCCATAATCCAGTCTTGGATTGGAAGGCAATGTCTGTGTCAAGTTGGGGCTGTCAGGGAATTCATGGTGATTCCCCGCCGGTGTCTATTGCTTCCTCTACTCCTTCGGAAGTTCCTGAGTATTTGTCTGATTATCAGGATGTATTCAGCGAGTCCAGGTCCAGTGCTCTGCCTCCTCATAGGGACTGTGACTGCGCCATAGATTTGATTCCAGGTAGTAAATTTCCTAAGGGAAGACTATTTAATCTGTCTGTACCTGAGCATACCGCAATGAGTTCGTATATCAAGGAGTCTCTGGAGAAGGGGCATATCCGTCCATCCTCTTCCCCTCTTGGTGCGGGATTCTTTTTTGTGGCCAAGAAGGACGGATCTTTGAGACCTTGTATTGATTATCGGCTTCTGAATAAAATCACTGTTAAATTTCAGTATCCTTTGCCTCTGTTGTCGGACTTGTTTGCCCGGAATTAAAGGTGCCAAGTGGTTCACCAAGATAGATCTTCGTGGTGCGTACAACCTTGTGCGCATTAAGCAGGGAGATGAATGGAAAACTGCATTTAATACGCCCGAAGGTCATTTTGAGTACTTGGTGATGCCTTTTGGGCTCTCTAATGCTCCTTCAGTGTTTCAGTCCTTTATGCATGATATTTTCCGGAAGTATCTGGATAAATTTATGATTGTTTATCTGGATGATATTCTGTTTTTTTCTGATGATTGGGACTCGCTTGTAGAGCAGGTCAGGATGGTATTTCAGGTTTTGCGTGAGCATGCTTTGTTTGTTAAGGGCTCAAAGTGTCTCTTTGGAGTACAGAAGGTTCCCTTTTTGGGGTTTATTTTTTCCCCTTCTGCGGTGGAGATGGACCCAGTCAAGGTCCGAGCTATTCATGATTGGACTCAGCCCACGTCAGTTAAAAGTCTTCAGAAGTTCTTGGGTTTTGCTAACTTCTACCGTCGTTTTATCGCTAATTTTTCTAGCATTGTTAAACCTTTGACGGATATGACCAAGAAAGGTTCTGATGTTGCTAACTGGGCTCCTGCAGCCGTGGAAGCTTTCCAAGAGTTGAAGCGCCGGTTTACTTCGGCGCCTGTTTTGTGCCAGCCTGATGTCTCACTGCCCTTTCAGGTTGAAGTGGATGCTTCTGAGAATGGGGCAGGGGCCGTTTTGTCGCAGAGAGGCCCTGGTTGCTCTGTAATGAGACCATGTGCCTTTTTCTCTAGGAAGTTTTCACCTGCTGAGCGGAATTATGATGTTGGCAATCGGGAGTTGTTGGCCATGAAGTGGGCATTTGAGGAGTGGCGTCATTGGCTCGAGGGTGCTAAGCATCGTGTGGTGGTCTTGACTGATCACAAAAATCTGATGTATCTCGAGTCTGCTAAATGCCTGAATCCTAGACAGGCCCGCTGGTCATTGTTTTTCTCCCGTTTTGACTTTGTGGTCTCATATTTACCAGGTTCAAAGAATGTGAAGGCTGATGCTCTTTCAAGGAGCTTTGTGCCTGACTCTCCTGGAGTCGTAGAACCAGTTGGTATTCTTAAAGAGGGAGTTATCTTGTCAGCCATTTCTCCGGATTTGCGACGTGTGTTGCAGAGATTTCAGGCTGGTAGACCTGACTCTTGTCCACCTGACAGACTGTTTGTTCCTGATAAGTGGACCAGCAGAGTCATTTCCGAGTTTCATTCCTCGGTGTTGGCAGGGCATCCGGGAATTTTTGGCACCAGAGATCTGGTGGCTAGGTCCTTTTGGTGGCCTTCCTTGTCACGGGATGTGCGGTCATTTGTGCAGTCCTGTGGGACTTGTGCTCGAGCTAAGCCTTGCTGTTCTCGTGCCAGCGGGTTGCTCTTGCCCTTGCCTGTCCCGAAGAGGCCTTGGACACACATTTCCATGGATTTCATTTCAGATCTTCCGGTGTCTCAGGGCATGTCTGTCATCTGGGTGGTATGTGATCGCTTTTCCAAGATGGTCCATTTGGTATCTTTGCCTAAGCTGCCTTCCTCTTCCGATCTGGTTCCTTTGTTCTTTCAGAATGTGGTTCGTTTACACGGCATTCCTGAGAATATTGTGTCTGACAGAGGATCCCAGTTTGTTTCCAGGTTCTGGAGATCCTTTTGTGCTAAGATGGGCATTGATTTGTCGTTTTCGTCTGCCTTTCATCCTCAGACTAATGGACAAACGGAGCGAACTAATCAGACTCTGGAGGCTTATTTGAGGTGTTTTGTTTCTGCAGATCAGGATGATTGGGTGACCTTCTTGCCGTTGGCTGAGTTTGCCCTTAATAATCGGGCTAGTTCCGTTACTTTGGTTTCGCCTTTTTTTTGCAACTCTGGTTTCCATCCCCGTTTTTCCTCGGGACATGTGGAGCCTTCTGACTGTCCTGGTGTAGATTCCGTGGTGGATAGGTTGCAGCAGATCTGGAATCATGTGGTGGACAACTTGAAGTTGTCACAGGAGAAGGCTCAACGTTTTGCCAACCGCCGCCGCGGTGTGGGTCCCCGACTTCGTGTTGGGGATTTGGTATGGCTGTCTTCTCGATTTGTTCCTATGAAGGTCTCCTCTCCTAAATTTAAGCCTCGCTTCATCGGTCCTTACAAGATATTGGAAATCCTTAATCCTGTGTCCTTTCGCTTGGATCTTCCGGTGTCATTTGCCATTCACAACGTGTTCCATAGGTCTTTGTTGCGGCGGTACGTTGTACCTGTGGTTCCTTCTGTTGAGCCTCCTGCTCCGGTCTTGGTTGAGGGCGAGTTGGAGTACGTGGTGGAGAAGATCTTGGATTCTCGTCTCTCCAGGCGGAGGCTTCAGTATCTGGTCAAGTGGAAGGGCTATGGTCAGGAGGATAATTCCTGGGTGGTTGCCTCTGATGTGCATGCGGCCGACTTAGTTCGTGCCTTTCACGCTGCTCATCCTGATCGCCCTGGTGGTCTTGGTGAGGGTTCGGTGACCCCTCCTTAAAGGGGGGGTACTGTTGTGAATTTGACTTTTTTGGCTCCCTCTTGTGGTCACTGGTGATATGACTCTGGGATTGTCTTTCTCAGTTTGGCACCCACCTGGGTCGTTAGTCCAGGGGTGTTGCTATATAAGCTTCCTGGTTTCTCAGTCCAGTGCCTGGCATCGTTGTAATCAGATCCTTTCTGTTTGCTCCTGTCTGCTGGTCCTGGTTCTTGCAAAATTAAGCTAAGTCGTGCTTCCTTGTTTTTTGGTTATTTGTATGGCTCTTATTTTCTGTCCAGCTTGTACTAAATGTGATTCCTGATTTTGCTGGAAGCTCTAGGGGGCTGGTATTCTCCCCCCGGGCCGTTAGACGGTTCGGGGGTTCTTGAATATCCAGCGTGGAAATTTTGATAGGGTTTTTGCTGACCGTATAAGTCATCTTACTATATTCTGCTATTAGTCAGTGGGCCTCTCTTTGCTAAATATCTAGTTCATTCTTACATTTGTTTTTTCTCCTTACCTCACCGTTATTATTTGTGGGGGGCTTGTATCCAACTTTTGGGGTCTTTTCTCTGGAGGCAAGAAAGGTCTATCTTTTCCCTTCTAGGGTTAGTTAGTTCTCCGGCTGGCGTGAGACGTCTAGAACCAACGTAGGCACGTTCCCCGGCTGCTGCTATTTGTGGTGCTAGGATTAGATATACGGTTAGCCCAGTTACCACTGCCCTATGAGCTGGTTTTTTATGTTTGCAGACTTGGTATGTACTTTTGAGACCCTCTGCCATCGGGGTCATAACAGTCTTGATACTTGCCAATAATTTCCATCTGTTGTCTATTTCATTTTCAAATTAATGTACACTCTGCACCCCTACTTGAATGAAAAACAAAAATGTAGAATTTTTTGCAAATTTATTAAAAGAGAAAAAATGAAATATCACATGGTCATAAGTATTCAGACCCTTTGCTCAGTAATGAGTAGAAGCACCCTTTTGAGCTAGTACATCAATGAGTCTTCTTGGGAATGATGCAACAAGTTTTTCACACCTGGATTTGGTGATCCTCTGCCATTCTTCTTCCTTGCAGATCCTCTCCAGTTCCGTCAGGTTGTATGGTTGTAAGGAGGAAGACTGGACTTCGGATACCTGTACCAGGCCAGGTCCAGAACTGCTGAGGGTGTGTCCCATGTTGTCCGGGGGAAGGCAAAAAGGCCCGGACAGATTCTTGATCTGGAAGCTGGGGGCACGGTTATAAGCAAAAGCACAGCAGCGGGCAGTTTCACGCCGGCGGTGACAGAGGTAAGTTGCATGCACAGTGGGCTCCGGAGGGTACACAGCTGGACCGCAATGACATGCGGCCGATCCAATGCCGGGACGCTGCTGGAGCCCATCGCAGTAATAAGGAAAGAGCCTGGAGCTGAGCGCCTCACACCAGTCTAAGTGCAAGGGCAGAGTTCAGGACTGTTTGCTGCTGCCCTGGTCGTCTTACCATGGTTGGCAAGACCTCGTTGGAGAAACATTGTGCCAACTGTTGTCGGCACTTCAGTCATGGTGGGAACAGGCAGCGCACAGCACCGAGAGAGAAGTGCAGCATGCCCGTTAGCTGGCAGAGAGCGAGGTTCCGTATGCTTCGTGACCATGAGTACAGCACACGTGCGGCAAAGAGAAAACCGGGTACTGGACATACGTTTGCAGCCCACCTTACTAGCATATACCTTCTCGCCCATGGGAGACTCTGATTGTGCTGCAGCCTTGTTTGCTCCGGCTGCATATGTTCATGGACTACGGGTGCAGCGAAAGGTACCGGAAACCGACCGTTGCCGCCAGAAGACAGACCACCATTACCAGCTGAACTTTCTTGTACCAACACAGTGTGAACTGATGTTGGCGCTATTCAGTTCCCCACAGCATTCACAAGAAATGCCGTTATCTGATTCAATGTTCCTTAACTCTGATTACCCTTTACAATTGGACTATTATTCTCCCCATTTAACATTGCACCTCCCTGGGAGGAGTAAACCCCCCTGTTAAATTAAAACTGTTATATTTGTTAACCCTTGCTCTGAATTCTGTCTGTCACTGCGTCCAGCAACCAGCTTACATGTTGAATGTTGGTGCACAGCCATTTTCAGGTCTCTCCAGAGATGCTCAGTTAGGTTTAGGTCAGGGCTATGCCTGGGCCAGTCAAAAATTATCACAGAGTTGTTCTGAAGCCACTCCTTTGTTATTTTAGCTGTGTGCTTAGTGTCATTGTCTTGCTGGAAGGTGAACCTTCAGCCAAGTCTGAGGTCCAGAGCACTCTGGAAGAGGTTTTCATCCAGGATATCTCTGTACTTGGCTGTACTCATGTTCCTTCATTGACAACCAGTCTGTTGTGGATTCTGTTGGTGGGCTCCCTCTGGTGGTTACTGCTGGTACTGGGTGACTTTGGTGGGTTGCGGCCTTTGGTTTCCACCTGTCCATCAGAGGCTGGGTGTTTCCTATTTTACCTGGCCTTTCTGTCATTTCCCTTGCCGGCTATCAATGTGTTCAGATGTGCTCTGTTTGGTTCCTGCCTACCTGCTCCCAGATCTTTCAGGATAAGCTAAGTGCTGATTTTCAGTTGTTTGGTTTTTGGTCCAGCTTGCTTAGAATGTCTCTATGCTAGCTGGTTGCTCTAGTGGACTGAGGTTCTCCCCATGTGCCATGAGTTGGCACATGGGTTCTTGTAATCTCAGGATGGTTTTTTTGATTAGGGTTTTTTGCTGACCGCTCAGTCCCCTTTTGTATCATTCTGCTTTCTAGTTTTCAGCGGGCCTCTATTTGCTAAAGCTATATACATCATCTCTATGTGTGTGCCTTCCTCTCATTTCACCGTCAATACATGTGGGGGGCAACTATACCTTTGGGGTTAATTCCTCTGGAGGCAAGTGAGGTCTTGTTTTCTCTGCAGTACTAGTTAGCTCTTAGGCTGGTGCGTGGCGTCTAGAACCAACGTAGGCACGCTCCCTGGCTATCTCTAGTTGCGTTTGTCAGGCGTAGGGCAGCGGTCAGCCCAGGTTCCATCACCCTAGAGCTCGTCCAATATTTGTTATACTTTGCTTGTCCTGTGCTATCCCTAGCCATTGGGGATTCATGACAGTATAGCCGGCCACAAAGTGTTAATTGTTTGGGCTGAAGCAGGAGGAAAAGAAGTGTTCAAGGAAATTTTTTTTTTTTTTTTTTTTTTTTCCTTCAGAGTTTTGCTGCCTAGCCCTTAATTGCTGTCTAGCTGCTTCTTACCTCCTCTTAACCCTTGAATGGCTCTGATCTTAGCTGTTTATCATGGATGTCCTGAGTTTGGCTTCCAGCCTGAGTAATCTCGCGGCAAAGGTTCAAAACATACAGGATTTCGTTGTTCACACTCCCATGTCTGAACCTAGAATTCCTATTCCAGAGTTTTTTTCTGGAGATAGATCTACCTTCCTGAATTTCAGGAACAATTGTAAATTGTTTCTCTCTTTGAAATCTCGCTCCTCTGGAGACCCTGCTCAACAGGTCAAGATTGTTATATCGTTCCTACGGGGTGACCCTCAGAATTGGGCATTTGCATTGGCACCAGGGGATCCTGCGTTGCTCAGTGTGGATGCGTTTTTTCTGGCATTGGGATTGCTCTATGAGGAACCTAACCTAGAGATTCAGGCTGAAAAGGCTTTATTAGCCCTCTCTCAGGGGCATGATGAAGCGGAAATATATTGTCAAAAATTTCGGAAATGGTCGGTGCTTACTCAGTGGAATGAGTGCGCCCTGGCTGCAAACTTCAGAAATGGTCTTTCTGAGGCCATTAAGGATATTATGGTGGGGTTCCCTGCGCCTACAGGTCTGAATGAGTCTATGGCTATGGCCATTCAGATTGATCGGCGTTTACGGGAGCGCAAACCCGTGCACCAGTTGGCGGTGTCTTCTGAACAGGCACCTGAGACTATGCAATGTGATAGAATTCAGTCCAGAAGTGAACGGCAAAATTATAGGCGGAAAAATGGTTTGTGTTTTTATTGTGGTGATTCAGCTCATGTTATATCAGCATGCTCTAAACGCACAAAAAGGGTTGATAAATCTTTTGCCATTGATACTCTGCAGTCTAAGTTCATTTTTTCTGTGACTCTGATTTTTTCACTGTCTTCCATTTCCGTCGATGCCTATGTGGATTCAGGCGCTGCCCTGAGTCTTATGGATTGGTCATTTGCTAAACGCTGTGGTTTTAGTCTAGAGCCTCTGAAAGTTCCTATTCCTCTGAAGGGAATTGATTCTACACCATTGGCTATGAATAAACCGCAGTATTGGACACAAGTGACCATGCGCATGACTCCCGTTCATCAGGAGGTGATTCGCTTCCTTGTACTGTATAATTTACATGATGTACTAGTGCTTGGTCTGCCATGGTTACAAACTCATAATCCTGTCCTGGACTGGAAAACAATGTCTGTGCTAAGCTGGGGATGTCAGGGGGTTCATGATGATGCACCTCCGATTTCTATCGCTTCATCGACTCCTTCGGAGATCCCTGCGTTTTTGTCAGATTATAAGGATGTTTTTGAGGAGCCTAAGCTCAATTCGCTCCCTCCTCATAGAGAGTGTGACTGTGCTATAGAATTGATTCCTGGCAGTAAGTTCCCTAAGGGTCGTTTATTTAATCTGTCACTGCCAGAGCATACTGCTATGCGGAATTATATTAAGGAGTCCTTGGAAAAGGGACATATTCGTCCATCTTCGTCCCCTCTGGGAGCAGGTTTTTTTTTTGTGGCAAAAAAAGATGGTTCCCTGAGGCCTTGTATAGATTATCGCCTTCTGAATAAGATTACAGTCAAATACCAGTATCCATTGCCATTATTTACTGATTTGTTTGCTCGCATTAAGGGGGCTAGGTGGTTCACTAAAATAGATCTTCGTGGTGCGTATAATCTGGTGCGGATAAAACAGGGTGATGAGTGGAAAACCGCATTTAATACGCCTGAGGGCCATTTTGAGTATTTGGTAATGCCTTTTGGACTCTCCAATGCTCCGTCAGTCTTTCAGTCCTTTATGCACAATATTTTCCGTGAATATCTGGATAAGTTTATGATTGTGTATTTGGATGATATTTTGGTGTTTTCTGATGACTGGGAGTCTCATGTTCTACAGGTCAGGAAGGTGTTTCAGGTTTTGCGGGCCAATTCTCTGTTTGTGAAGGGCTCAAAGTGTCTCTTCGGAGTCCAGAAGATTTCTTTTTTGGGGTACATTTTTTCTCCTTCTACTATTGAGATGGATCCCGTTAAGGTTCAGGCTATTTGTGACTGGACACAACCTACATCTGTTAAGAGCCTTCAGAAGTTCTTGGGGTTTGCTAATTTTTATCGTCGGTTCATTGCTAATTTTTCCAGTATTGTTAAACCTTTGACTGATTTGACTAAAAAGGGTGCTGATGTTTCTGATTGGTCTCCTGCGGCCGTGGAGGCCTTTCGGGAACTTAAGCGCCGGTTTTCTTCTGCTCCTGTGTTGTGTCAACCAGATGTTTCACTTCCTTTTCAGGTGGAGGTTGATGCTTCCGAGATTGGAGCGGGGGCGGTTTTGTCACAGAGAAGTTCTAATGGCTCGGTGACGAAGCCATGTGCTTTCTTCTCTAGAAAATTCTCGCCCGCCGAGCGCAATTATGATGTGGGTAATCGGGAGCTTTTGGCCATGAAGTGGGCATTTGAGGAGTAGCGTCATTGGCTTGAGGGTGCTAAACATCGCGTGGTGGTCTTGACTGATCACAAGAATCTCATTTACCTTGAGTCTGCCAGGCGTTTGAATCCTAGACAGGCTCGTTGGTCATTATTTTTTTCTCGTTTCAATTTCGTGGTTTCATACCTGCCAGGTTCAAAGAATGTGAAGGCAGATGCTCTTTCCAGGAGTTTTGTGCCTGACTCTCCTGGAGACACTGGGCCTGCTGGTATCCTTAGGGATGGGGTAATATTGTCCGCCGTATCCCCAGACTTGCGACGCGCATTGCAGGAGTTTCAGGTGGATAAACCGGATCGATGTCCACCAGAAAGACTGTTTGTTCCGGATGATTGGACCAGTAGAGTCATCTCCGAGGTCCATTCTTCTGTGTTGGCTGGTCATCCTGGAATATTTGGTACAAGAGATTTGGTGGCCAGGTCTTTTTGGTGGCCTTCCTTGTCTAGGGATGTGCGTACCTTTGTGCAGTCTTGTGAAGTGTGTGCTCGAGCTAAGCCTTGCTGTTCACGGGCTAGTGGGTTGTTGTTATCTTTGCCCATCCCGAAGAGGCCTTGGACGCACATTTCCATGGATTTTATTTCTGATCTCCCGGTTTCACAGAAAATGTCCGTTATCTGGGTTGTGTGTGACCGCTTTTCTAAGATGGTTCATTTGGTGCCCTTGCCTAAGTTACCCTCCTCCTCTGAGTTGGTTCCTTTGTTTTTTCAGAACGTGGTTCGTTTGCATGGGATTCCGGAGAATATCGTTTCTGACAGGGGATCCCAGTTTGTGTCTAGATTTTGGCGGACGTTTTGTGCCAAGATGGGCATTGATTTGTCTTTCTCGTCTGCATTCCATCCTCAGACGAATGGCCAGACGGAGCGAACTAATCAGACCTTGGAAACTTATTTGAGGTGTTTTGTTTCTGCTGATCAGGATGACTGGGTTGCTTTTTTGCCACTGGCCGAATTTGCTCTTAATAATCGGGCTAGTTCTGCCACGTTGGTCTCTCCTTTTTTTTTGTAATTCGGGGTTTCATCCTCGTTTTTCCTCTGGTCAGGGGGGAATCTACGGATTGTCCTGGAGTGGACGTGGTGGTGGACAGGCTACATCAGATTTGGAATCAGGTGGTGGACAATTTGAAGTTATCTCAGGAGAAGACTCAGCAGTTTGCTAATCGCCGTCGCCGCGTGGGTCCCCGACTTCTTGTTGGGGACTTGGTGTGGTTGTCTTCTCGTTTTGTCCCTATGAAGGTCTTTCCTAAGTTCAAGCCTCGGTTCATCGGTCCTTATAGGATCTCGGAGATTCTTAACCCTGTATCCTTTCGTTTGGATCTCCCAGCATCGTTTGCTATTCATAATGTGTTCCATCGGTCGTTGTTGCGGAGGTATGAGGTACCCGTTGTTCCTTCGGTCGAGCCTCCTGCTCCGGTGCTGGTGGAGGGAGAATTGGAGTATGTTGTTGAAAAGATCTTGGATTCTCGTGTTTCCAGACGCAAACTCCAGTATTTGGTTAAGTGGAAGGGTTATGGTCAGGAGGATAATTCCTGGGTGGTCGCCTCCGATGTTCACGCGACTGATTTGGTCCGCGCCTTCCATAGAGCTCACCCTGATCGCCCTGGGGGTTCTCGTGAGGGTTCGGTGACCCCTCCTCAAGGGGGGGGTACTGTTGTGGATTCTGTTGGTGGGCTCCCTCTGGTGGTTACTGCTGGTACTGGGTGACTTTGGTGGGTTGCGGCCTTTGGTTTCCACCTGTCCATCAGAGGCTGGGTGTTTCCTATTTTACCTGGCCTTTCTGTCATTTCCCTTGCCGGCTATCAATGTGTTCAGATGTGCTCTGTTTGGTTCCTGCCTACCTGCTCCCAGATCTTTCAGGATAAGCTAAGTGCTGATTTTCAGTTGTTTGGTTTTTGGTCCAGCTTGCTTAGAATGTCTCTATGCTAGCTGGTTGCTCTAGTGGACTGAGGTTCTCCCCATGTGCCATGAGTTGGCACATGGGTTCTTGTAATCTCAGGATGGTTTTTTTGATTAGGGTTTTTTGCTGACCGCTCAGTCTCCTTTTGTATCATTCTGCTTTCTAGTTTTCAGCGGGCCTCTATTTGCTAAAGCTATATACATCATCTCTATGTGTGTGCCTTCCTCTCATTTCACCGTCAATACATGTGGGGGGCAACTATACCTTTGGGGTTAATTCCTCTGGAGGCAAGTGAGGTCTTGTTTTCTCTGCAGTACTAGTTAGCTCTTAGGCTGGTGCGTGGCATCTAGAACCAACGTAGGCACGCTCCCTGGCTATCTCTAGTTGCGTTTGTCAGGCGTAGGGCAGCGGTCAGCCCAGGTTCCATCACCCTAGAGCTCGTCCGATATTTGTTATACTTTGCTTGTCCTGTGCTATCCCTAGCCATTGGGGATTCATGACACCAGTCATCCTCTCAATGCAGCTGAAAAACACCCCCATAGCATGATTCTGCCACTACCATGTTTCACTGTTGGGATTGTATTGAGCAGGAGGTGAGGAGTGCCTGCTTTTCTCCACACATACAGCTTAGAATTATCAACAAAAAGGTCTACCTTTGTCTCATCAGACCATAGAATTTTATTTCTCATAATCTGGGAGTCCTTCATTTTTTTAGCAATCTCTTTGCGGTTTGTCATATGTCTTGCACTAAGGAGAGGTTTCGGTAGGGCCACTCTGCCATAAAGGCCCTACTGGTGCAGGGCTACAGTGATAGTTGACTTTGTGGAACGTTTTCCCATCTCCCTACTGCATCTCTGGAGCTTAGCCACAGTGATCTTGGGGTTCTTCTTTACCTCTCTCACCAAGGCTCTTCTCCCATGATTGCTCAGTTTGGCTGGATGGCCATATCTAGGAAGACTTCAAGTGGCCCCAAACTTCTTCCATTTATTTATTATGGAGGCAACTGTGCTCTTATTAACCTTGAGTACTGCAGAAATTCTGTTGTAACCTTGGCCAGATCTGTGCCTTGCCACAATTCTGTCTCTGAGCTCCTTGGCCACTTCCTTTGACCTCATGAATCTCATTTGGTCTGACATGCACTGTGAGCTGTGAGGTATTATATAGACAGGTGTTTGCAATTCCAAATCAAGTCCTATCAGTTTAATTAAACACAGCTGGACCCCAACGAAGGAGTAGAACCATCTCAAGGATGATCACAAGGAAATGAACAGCATGTGACTTAAATATGAGTGTCTGAGCAAAGGGTCTGAATACTTATGACCATGTGATATTTCAGGGTTTTTTTAATTACATTTGCAAAAATTTCGACATTTCTGTTTTTTTTTCAGTCAAGATTTGGTGCAGAGTGTATATTAATGTGAAAAAAATGAACTTTTTTGAATTTACCAAATGGCTGGAATGAAACAAAGCATGAAAAGGGGTCTGAATATTTTCCATACCCACTGTACATGCACTAAGATTACTCTACCTTTAAACAATTCTGGAATTCTCATGTGATGATGTCAAATGTTTGGAAGCTTCCGAGTTTTTTTTCAACCTCTGAGTTAATTAGAGACGCCTGTGGATGTATTTTACTACACACCTGAAACAAACTGCTTCTTTTGTGTAGCATCATAGGAAAGTCTAAAGAAATCAGCCAAAATATCAGGAAGAGAATTGTGGACTTGCACAAGTCGGGCTCATCTTTGGGTACAATTTCAAGATACTTGAAGGTGCCTCGTTCACCGTTACAGACAATTATACGTAAGTACAAAGAAGATGGGAATGTCCAGCCATCATACTGCTCGGGAAGGAGACGGGTTCTGCGTTCCAGAGATAAACGTGCTTTGATCCAACATTTGCATATCAACCCAAGGACAAAAGCAGAAGACATGGTGAAGATGATGGTGGAAGCTGGTAAGATTGTGTCAATATCCACAGTGAAATGAGTATTGTATCAACAAGGGTTGAAAGGCCACTCTGCCAGGAAGAAGCCATTACTCCAAAATAAACATAAAAAAGCCAGATTAATGTGTGTAAATTCATAAATGAACAAATACCTTAATTTTGGATACATGTCCTGTGGACTGATGAAACTATAATTGAAATTTTTGGGCATAATGACCATGGTTATGTTTGGAGGAAAAAGGTAGAAGCTTTGAAGCCTAAAACACCATCCCAACTGTGAAACATGGGGGTGGCAGCATCATGTTGTGGCGTTGTTTTTCTGTATGAGGAACTGTTGCATTTCACTAAATATATGGCATCATGAGAAAAGAAGATTATGTGCAATACTGAAACAACATCTCAAGACATAAGCCAGGAAGTTAAAGCTTGGGCGGTAATAGGTCATCCAAATGGACAAGCATACTGCCAAAATGGTAACAAAGTGGCTTAAGGATAACAAAGTCAATGTTTTGGAGTGGCCATCATGATGTCTTGATCTCAATCCTATTGAAAATTTATGGGCAAAGTTGAAAAGCCAGGTGCGAGCAAGGCGACTTACAAACCTGAATCATTTATACCAGTTTTGTCAGACGGAATGTGCCTAAATTCTGACCAACTATTGGGAGAAGCTTGTGGAACAATATCCCAAACGCTTGACCCAAGTCAATCAGTTTAAGTTCAATGGTAACAAATACTAATGAAATGCATGTAAACTTTTGACTTTGTAGTAAGTAATAAAAAAATGCCTTAAACATTCTCTCTCTCTCTCTCATTATTCTGGCATTTGGCAAACATTAATAATTATTGTAATCCTAATTGCCCTACAACGGGAAAGGTTTATTCTGATTTCATGTCAGATATTGAGAAAAACATGCAGAAGTGTCTTTTTATATAGTGTATGTAAACTTCCAGTTTCAACTGTAGCTAATATAGAAAGACATATAGACATATTGACATGCAGACAGCTATATATATTATATATATATATACATATATATATATATATATATATATATATATATATACTATATATATATATATATATATATATATATATATATATATATATATATATATATATATATATATATATATATAGACAAATATACAGACAGGCATAAAGAGATAAAATTGCACAATCCCCCTGGCATATTACAAAATTGCACCATGTGGAGCTTATTGGACACTTTTTATGATTAAATAAATAAATAATTCAAACAAAATTTACCACTAAGACATAATCATTGGTAAAAAAAGGAAGTACATTAAATTATGAATAAAACATAATTTGTATTAATAATAATGTTGAAAATGTATTTTTAGGAAAAAAAACAAAATAACAAAGAAATGTGCTGGGATAAAAAAGAGGGACTCTATTCATAGCATCTCATAGGGATTCTGCAAACATTGACATAAAAAAATTCCACAAATCATTGGTTGGCTGTGAACAAAATTACATAGAAATTTTTTTTTTAATTAAAAATACGTCACCTAGGCCACACAGTGTGCCTGTTTAGAAAAAGATCGGTAACAAAAAATAGGACCAAAATTCATGCATAACAATTACCACATAAAGCAGGAAAAAAAAGGTCACTGCGCAAAGGTGCAAATACGAGAATTTACAATATGAACCACCAGAAAGACATAAGTAATCAATTCACAATGGCTGCTTTGAAAGTACTAGCTGTTTCCAGCCAGCTAATGCTCGGCACGCTCATTGCTATCTAATTAACGCTGCTGGTGATTAAACTAAAGCAAATAATGACAACATTCAATAGCGCTTACGCAGGTGGTAAATTAACTTAAAATGAAGTTAATAACAATAATAATCATAAAAAATCTGAATAATACTAATAATGCATTTTATTCACAGTGTAAAATCAAAAACAAACTGGATTCAGTAAGATGTGCGTTTTTTATTCATTCCAGCATCTAAACAAATTTCATAACGAAACATAAATTAAGTTAAAATTTCTCTGTAAACACAATTAAATGTATAGTCATTTTCGTCATTTTTAAAGATCTTTCCTTGACTTCTACCAGGTACAATTTAATGTGTGGGGACAGAGCCTCATGTGGTAATGTGTGGGGACGGAGCCTCGTGTGGTAATGTGTGTGGATGGAGCCGCATGCGGTATCGTGTGGGGACAGAGCCTCGTGCGTTATGTGGGGGGACGGAGCCTCATGTGGTAATGTGTGGGGATGGAGCCACGTGTGGTAATGTGTGGGGATGGAGCCTCGTGTGGCAATGTGTGGGGATGAAGCCTTGTGTGGTAATGTGGGGGGTGGGATTATGTGTGGTAATGTGGTGGGGGGCAGGATTATGTGTGGTAATGTGGTGGAGGGCGGGATTATGTGTAGTGTGGTGGGGGGGCGGGATTATATGTGGTGATGTGGTGGGGGGCGGGATTATGTGTGGTAATGTGGTGAGGGGTGAGATTATGTGTGGTAATGTGGTGGGGGGGCGGAATTATCTGTGGTAATGTGGTGGGGGGTGGGATTATGTGTGGTAATGTGGTGGGGGCGGGATTATGTGTGGTAATGTGGTGGGGGGTGGGATTATCTGTGGTAATGTGGTGGGGGAGGGATTATGTGTGGAAATGTGGTGGGGGGGCAGGATTATGTGTGGTAATGTGGTGTAGGGGCCGGATTATGTGTGGTAATGTGCTGGGGGATTATCTGTGTTGTAATGTGATGGGGTGGGATAATGTGTGGTGATGTAGTGGGGCGGGATTATGTGCGGTGAAGTGGTGGGGGTGGGATTATGTGTGGTAATGTGGTGGGGGCGGGATTACTTGTCGTAATGTGATGGGGGCGGGATTATGTGTGGTAATGTGGTGGGGGCGGAATTATGTGTGGTAATGTGGTGGGGGATGGGATTATCTGTGGTAATGTGGTGGGTGGCGGGATTATGTGTGGTGATGTGGTGGGGGGGCAGGATTATGTGTGGTGATGTGGTGGGGCGGGATCATGTGTGATAATGTGGTGGGGGCAGGATTAAATGTGGTATTGTGGTGGGGGGAGGAATTATGTGTGGTAATGTGGTGGGGGCGGGATTATGTGTGGTAATGTGGTGGGGGGTGGGATTATCTGTGGTAATGTGGTGGGGGAGGGATTATGTGTGGAAATGTGGGGGGGCAGGATTATGTGTGGTAATGTGGTGTAGGGGCGGGATTATGTGTGGTAATGTGCTGGGGGGATTATCTGTGTTGTAATGTGATGGGGTGGGATAATGTGTGGTGATGTAGTGGGGCGGGATTATGTGCGGTGAAGTGGTGGGGGGTGGGTTTATGTGCGGTGATGTGGTGGAGGGGCTGGATTATGTGTGGTGATGTGGTGGGAGGGCAGGACTATGTGTACTGATGTGGTGCGGATTGTGTGTTTTAATGTGGTGGGGTGGGATTATGTGTGGTGATATTGTGGGGGGCGGGATTATGTGTGGTGATGTGGTGGGTGGGGGCAGAATTATGTGTGGTGATGTGGTGGAGGGGCGGGATTATGTGTGATGATGTGGTGGGAGGGCAGGATTATGTGTACTGATGTGGTGCGGATTGTGTGTTTTAATGTGGTGGGGGCGGGATTGTGTGTGGTGATTTGGTGGGGGGCGGGATTACGTGTGGTGATGTGTTGGGGGCGGGATTATGTATGGTGATGTGGTGGGGGGTGGGATTATGTGTGGGGATTTGGTGGGAGGGCGGTATTATGTGTGGTGATGTGGTAGGGGGCGAGATTATGTGTGGAGATTTGGTGGGCAGGCGAGATTATGTGTGTTGATATGATGCGGATTGTGTGTGGTAATGTGGTGGGGGGCAGGATTCTGTGTGGTGCGGATTGTGTGTGGTAATGTGGTGGGGGGAGGGATTGTGTGTGGTAATGTGGTGGGGGGGCCGGGATTATGTGTGGTAATGTGGTGGGGGCGGGATTGTGTGTGGTAATGTGGTGGGGGCGGGTTTGTGTGTGGTAATGTGGTGGGGGCGGGTTTGTGTGTGGTAATGGGGTGGGGGGGCGGTATTTTCTGTGGTTATGTGGGGGGTGGGATTATGTGTGGTGATGTGGTGGGGGGTTGGGAATACGTGTGGTAATGTGGTGGAGGTGCGGGATTATCTGTGGTAATGTGGTGGGGGGCGGGATTGTGTGTGGTGATGTGGTGGGGGGGCGGGATTATGTGTAATAATGTGGTGGGGGTGGGATTTTGTGTGGTAACGTGGTGGGGGGCTTGATTATCTGTGGTAATGTGGTGGGGGGTGGGATTATGTGTGGTGATGGGCGGGATTATGTGTGGTGATGTGGTGGGGGGCGGGATTATGTGCTGTGATGTGGTGGGGGCGGGATTATGTGTGGTGATGTGGTGGGGAGGCGGGATTATGTGTTGTGATGTGGTGGGTGCGGGATTATGTGTGGTGATGTGGTGGGGAGCGGGATTATGTGTGGTAATGGGGTGGGGGGCAGGATTATGTGTGGTGATCTGTGGGGGGGTGGGTGTTATGGCTGGACCTGGTGGTTAGGAGTAGGGTTGAGCGAAACGGATCGTTCATTTTCATAAGTCGCCGACTTTTGGCAAAGTCGGCGTCTCATGAAACCGAGCCGATCCCTGTGTGGGGTCTGCCATGCGGTACGCGACTTTCGCGCCAAAGTCGCGTTTCAATGACGCTAAAAGCGCCATTTCTCAGCCAATGAAGGTGGACGCAGAGTGTGGGCAGCGTGATGACATAGATCTCAGTCCCCACCATCTTAGAGAAGGGCATTGCAGTGATTGGCTTGCTTTCTGCGGCGTCACAGGGGCTATAAAGGGGCGTTTCCGCCGACCGCCATCTTACTGCTGCTGATCTGAGCGTAGGGAGAGGTTGCTGCAGCTTCTTCAGAAGCAGGGATAGTGATAGGCAGGGAACATAAAGCCACAAACCGCTTGTGCTGTAGCGATTTCCACTGTCCAATACCACCTTTTGTTTGCAGGACAGTGGAAGCTACATTTTTGTTTTCTCAGCGCTGTAGCTCATTGGGCTGCCCAAGAAGGCTCCCTGATAGCTGCGTTGCTTTGTGTGTACGCCGCTGTGTAAACCAACTGCTTTTTTCAAAGCACAAATCCTGTTTTTCCTTCCTTTCTGCACAGCTATCTTGTGTGTTTGTCCACACTTTTGTGTGCAGCAGTCCTTTTTATAGCTGCCTGCCATACTTTTCTGAGATAACTGCAGGGAGATAAATATTGGCAAGTCTGCCTCCGTGCCATTGCTGTGTGTGGCATCTCTCTCTCATTGTGTGCCACTGAAAACACTGTGTAATACTTGTCCTTTTTTTTTTTTTTTTTTCTAAATTCTCCCTTTTCCAAAAAAAAAATTAGTGGGAGATAAATATTGTCAAGTCTGCCTCCGTGCCATTGCTGTGTGTGGCATCTCTCTCTCATTGTGAGCCACTGAAAACACTGTGTAATACTTGGCCATTTTTTTTGGGGGGGGGGTACATTCTCCCTTTTCAAAAAAAAAAAAATATATTGGGAGATAAATATTGGCAAGTCTGCCTCCGTGCCATTGCTGTGTGTGGCATCTCTCTCTCATTGTGTGCCACTGAAAACACTGTGTAATACTTGGCTATTTTTTTTTGGGGGGTACATTCTCCCTTTTCAAAAAAAAAAATTAGTGGGAGATAAATATTGTCAAGTCTGACTCCGTGCCATTGCTGTGTGTGGCATCTCTCTCTCATTGTGTGGCACCGAAAACACTGTGTAATACTTGTCCTTTTTTTTCTAAATTCTCCCTTTTCCAAAAAAAAAATTAGTGGGAGATAAATATTGTCAAGTCTGCCTCCGTGCCATTGCTGTGTGTGGCATCTCTCTCTCATTGTGTGGCACTGAAAACACTGTGTAATACTTGTCCTTTTTTTTTTTTTTTTTTCTAAATTCTCCCTTTTCCAAAAAAAAAATTAGTGGGAGATAAATATTGTCAAGTCTGCCTCCGTGCCATTGCTGTGTGTGGCATCTCTCTCTCATTGTGTGGCACTGAAAACACTGTGTAATACTTGGCCTTTTTTTTTTTTTTTCTAAATTCTCCCTTTTCCCACAAAAAAATTAGTGGGAGATAAATATTGTCAAGTCTGCCTCCGTGCCATTGCTGTGTGCGGCATCTCTCTCTCATTGTGTGGCACTGAAAACACTGTGTAATATTTGGCTTTTTTTTTTTTTTTTCTAAATTCTCCCTTTTCCCCAAAAAAAATTAGTGGGAGATAAATATTGGCAAGTCTGCCTCCGTGCCATTGCTGTGTGTGGCATCTCTCTCTCATTGTGTGGCACTGAAAACACTGTGTAATACTTGGCTTTTTTTTTTTTTTTCTAAATTCTCCCTTTTCCAAAAAAAAATTAGTGGGAGATAAATATTATCAAGTCTGACTCCGTGCCATTGCTGTGTGTGGCATCTCTCTCTCATTGTGTGGCACCGAAAACACTGTGTAATACTTGTCCTTTTTTTTTTTTTTTCTAAATTCTCCCTTTTCCCAAAAAAAATTAGTGGAAGATAAATATTGTCAAGTCTGACTCCGTGCCATTGCTGTGTGTGGCATCTCTCTCTCATTGTGTGGCACCGAAAACACTGTGTAATACTTGTCCTTTTTTTTTTTTTCTAAATTCTCCCTTTTCCAAAAAAAAATTAGTGGAAGATAAATATTGTCAAGTCTGCCTCCGTGCCATTGCTGTGTGTGGCATCTCTCTCTCATTGTGTGGCACTGAAAACACTGTGTAATACTTGGGTTTTTTTTTTTTTCTAAATTCTCCCTTTTCCAAAAAAAAAATTAGTGGGGAATAAATATTGTTAAGTCTGCCTCCGTGCCATTGCTGTGTGTGGCATCTCTCTCTCATTGTGTGGCACTGAAAACACTGTGTAATACTTGTCCTTTTTTTTTTCTAAATTCTCCCTTTTCCAAAAAAAAAATTAGTGGGAGATAAATATTGTCAAGTCTGCCTCCGTGCAATTGCTGTGTGTGGCATCTCTCTCTCATTGTGTGGCACTGAAAACACTGTGTAATACTGGGCCTTTTTTTTTTTTTTAGGGTAAATTCTCCCAGAAAAAAAAAAAACAGTGGGAGATTAAGATTGGCATTTCTGCTTGAGTGCTGGGCCTGTGTGTGCCATCTGTCTCAAATTATTGGGCCACAGAAAACCTAGTGTGTAACATTGGGCCTGATTTTCCTTTCAGTGTCAGGCACCTATAATGGTATATATAAATCCTACAGAAGTTTGAGTTCACCTTATAAGTTGTTTTACAGTAACAAATAGTGTTACTTTGGTTACGTTTTGCAAGCAATGAGGAAGTCTAGTGGAAGAGGTCGTGGCCATGGGCGGTCATTGTCAGCTGGTAATGATGGTAGTGGTGGTGGAGCATCAGGTGGTCGTTGTAAAAGCAGTACAGCACCTAAGTCTCGAGTTGTTGAGCCAGGTTCCTTGTCTGGCTACACAAGGCCTCGAACGCTCTCTTTTCTGGGAGTAGAAAAACCACTTTTGAAGCTGGAGCAGCAGGAACAAGTATTGGCTTTCATTTCTGCCTCTAGCTCTTTCACCTCCTCCTCGGAAAGTGCCAAATGTCAGAGCAGTGCATCGTCAGTGGATGCTCCCGGTCAGGGACAAGTCGCTTCCTTGTCTTCTTCACCCAGAACAAGAGAGAAGGATGCGTCAGGAGACACAACGGGTTACTCCATGGAGCTCTTTACACATACCGTTCCTGGGTTAGACAGTGAAACAGTTAACAGGCCATGTCCATTAGAAGTTGAATCGGACATGGAGTGCACAGATGCACAGCCACAGCCAGATTACCATGTTGTTCCTTTGACTCAGACCAGAACATTGCCCTCGCAGTGTACTGAGGCAGAATCAAACCCAGCAGAGACTATGGTGCCCCGTCACGGATGCTATACCACCGGCTTACACGGTGACACAGACGAAAGCGCACACGACATAGAAGAGGAGGTCATAGATGACCCAGTTGTGGACCCCGATTGGCAGCCATTGGGGGAACAGGGTGCAGGCGGCAGTAGTTCTGAAGCGGAGGAGGAGGAGCCACAGCAGGCATCAACATCACAACAGGTTCCATCTACCGGGCCCGTATCTGGCCAAAAACGCGTGGCAAAACCAAAACCAGTTGGAGGACAGCGTGGCCATCCGGTTAAAGAAGCTCAGTCTGCAATGCCTGAAAAGGTATCCGATAGTAGAAAGAGTGCAGTCTGGCATTTTTTTAAACAACATCCAAACGATCAGCGCAAAGTCATCTGTCAAAAATGTTCAACAACCTTAAGCAGAGGTCAGAATCTTAAAAGTCTAAATACAAGTTGCATGCATAGACATTTATCCACCATGCATTTGCAAGCCTGGACTAACTACCAAACGTCCCTAAAGGTTGCAGCACCCTCGGCCAATGAAGCTAGTCAGCAACGCTACATCCCTTCCCTCCCTGTAAGCCGACCATTTCCCACACCACCTGCAGTATCTGTGCAGCTTTCGTCGCCAGGCCAAAGCAGTCAGGGAATCACCAGGTTAGTAGTAGGAAACACTGCATGTAGGGCACCGGCAAGAATACCATCTCCAACCCTCTCTCAGTCACCCATGTCCACCGGCACCACCGCTAGTTCCACGATCTCCAGCTCTCCAGTCCAGCTCACCCTACATGAGACTCTTGTTAGGAAAAGGAAGTACTCATCCTCGCATCCGCGTACACAGGGTTTGAACGCCCACATTGCTAGACTAATCTCATTAGAGATGATGCCCTACCGGTTAGTTGAAAGCGAAGCTTTCAAAGCGCTGATGGACTACGCTGTACCACGCTACGAGCTACCCAGTCGGCACTTCTTTTCTAGAAAAGCCATCCCAGCCCTCCAACAGCATGTTAAAGACCGCATCGTCCATGCACTCAGGCAGTCTGTGACTACCAAGGTGCACTTGACAACAGATGCATGGACCAGTCGGCATGGCCAAGGACGTTACGTGTCCATCACGGCACACTGGGTGAATGTGGTGGATGCAGGCTCCACAGGGGACAGCAATATTGGGACAGTTTTGCCTAGTCCACGGTCAAGGAAAGAGTTGGCTGTAGGCGTTCGCCCCCCCTCCTCCTCTTCCTCCTCCTCATGCAGAAGCGAGAGCTCGTCCACACACCCCAGTCGCACATCCACTCCATCCGCAGCTGCCACTGTTGCACACCAGGTGTGCCATTATGGGACAGCTAGTGGCAAGCGTCAGCAGGCTGTATTGGCAATGAAGTGTTTGGGCGACAACAGACACACCGCGGAAGTTCTGTCTGAGTTCTTGCAGAATGAAACTCAGTCATGGCTGGGCACTGTACATCTTGAGGCAGGCAAGGTTGTGAGTGATAACGGAAGGAATTTCATGGCTGCCATAGCCCTTTCCCAACTGAAACACATTCCTTGCCTGGCTCACACCTTAAACCTGGTGGTGCAGTGCTTCCTGAAAAGTTATCCGGGGTTACCCGACCTGCTCCTCAAAGTGCGCAGACTTTGCTCGCATATCCGCCGTTCGCCCGTACACTCCAGCCGTATGCAGAACTATCAGCAGTATTTGAACCTTCCCCAGCATCGCCTAATCATCGACATTTCAACAAGGTGGAACTCCACACTGCACATGCTTCAGAGACTGTGCGAACAGAGGCGTGCTGTTATGTTTTTGTGGGAGGATACACATACACGGACAGGCAGTTGGATGGCAGACATGGAGTTGTCAGGTGTGCAGTGGTCGAAGCTACAAGACCTGTGTCAAGTCCTTCAGTGTTTTGAGGAATGCACACGGCTGGTTAGTGCAGACAACGCCATAATAAGCATGAGCATCCCCCTAATGCGTCTGCTGATGCAAAGTTTGACGCACATAAAGGAGCAGGCGTCTGCAGCCGAGGAAGAGGAAAGCCTTGATGACAGTCAGCCATTGTCTGGTCAGGGCCATGTAGAGGACGCGGTAGCGGGCAAAGAGGAGGAGGAGGACGAGGAGGATGATGGGTATGAGTACTTTTTTAATGAGGAAGCTTCTCCTGGGCAAACAGAAATTAGTGGCGTTGCAAGGCCGGGTTCTGTTTTTTTAAGGGAGACAAGTGACGTAGATTTGCCTGTAACTGCCCCTCAAACCAGCACAACTACAGATTTGCCAACAGGAACTTTGGCCCACATGGCGGATTATGCCTTACGTATCCTCAAAAAGGACCCACGCATTACTAAAATGATGAGCGATGACGATTACTGGTTGGCCTGCATCCTTGACCCTCGCTATAAAGGCAAATTGCAAAATATTATGCCACATGAGAACCTTGAACAAATCTTAGCAACCAAACAAGCTACTCTTGTAGACCGTTTGATTAAGCCATTCCCAGCACACAGCGCCGGTGATGGTTCTCACACAAGCTGCAGGGGGCTACATGGCAGAGGTGTTAGGGGTGCACAGATCAGAAGTGGCGTTGGACAGAGGGGTTTTCTGACCAGGTTGTGGAATGATTTCGCAATGACCGCAGACAGGACAGGTACTGCAGCATCTATTCAAAGTGACAGGAGACAACATTTGTCCAGTATGGTTACTAACTATTTTTCTTCCCTTAGCGATGTTCTCCATCCACCGTCATTCCCATTTGATTACTGGGCATCAAAATTACACACCTGGCCTGAATTGGCAGAATATGCGTTGCAGGAGCTTGCTTGCCCAGCAGCTAGTGTGCTATCAGAAAGAGTATTCAGTGCTGCTGGTTCAATATTAACCGAAAAAAGGACTCGTCTGGCTACCCAAAATGTGGATGATCTCACCTTCATTAAAATGAACCACTCCTGGATTTCAAATTATTTTGCCCCACCTTTCCCGGCTGACACCTAGCTTTCCTATAAAAAGGTCTTGCTTGTGGACTGGTCTTACTGAGTGTTCCAATCTGTTAATTTGCAGCAGCTGTTTGTCCAGCATACGACATGTTTACACCTCCCCCAATGGGAAAAATCCCCCCACGGGGCCGTTGTCTCGCCACTTGGCGCAAGCACCCGTTACAGTGCTGATTGTCTGAAGAGGCGGGTGTGCCCGCTTTTGGTCGACGGCATTGCCACTGGGTCCCTCATAGTACAATGTAGTGTCTCTGGCGGTGGTGGTGCGCACCCAACGTCAGACACACCGTTGTAACATGAGGGGCCCTGGGGCGGTACCGCCGGCCACAAGAGAGTTTCCCCCCCCCAGCTCAAACTGTGCTGTACCACGTGCAAAATTATCTCGCACAGCTCCACCAATGTTTAGTCTATGCACTGACATCATTCAATGCCTGGCACTGACAAACAATACCAATTTGTTTGCATCTATGATGCTAGTTAAAGTAGTCTGGGTCAGTGTCCTATATTGACACCAGTAAATACTAATTTACTGCCAAATTACTTTGTCATAAACTCTGCAGATGAGCCCACCCCTGTACCTAAGCATGCCACCCTTTTTTTACTTATAGTTGTTTTGCGAGACATTAACATCTATTTATTTTTTTGGAGTACTAACTGTGTCAGACACTCCTTGCAATACTCCTCCACTGACCACAACGCTGCCTGCCTGTGTATCCATGTAACTGATGTAAAACTGCCATGAGCCTATTGTTGGTTATTTTAGGCCTTTGATAGCCTGTCTGCCGTCCCTACTTGCATTACTCCTCCACTGACCACAATGCTGCCTGCCTGTGTATCCATGTAACCGATATAAAACTGCCATGACTGCCTACTGTTTGTTATGTTAGGCCTTTGTGAGCCTGTCTGCGGCCCCTACTTGCAATACTCCTCCACTGACCACAATGCTGCCTGCCCGTGTATCCATGTAACCGATATAAAACTGCCATGAGCCTATTGTTTGTTATTTTAGGCCTTTGATAGCCTGTCTGTGGCCCCTACTTGCAATACTCCTCCACTGACCACAATGCTGCCTGGAGTACCTGCCTGTGTATCCATGTAACCGATGTAAAACTGCCATGACTGCCTACTGTTTGTTATTTTAGGCCTTTGTGAGCCTGTCTGCGGCCCCTACTTGCAATACTCCTCCACTGACCACAATGCTGCCTGCCCGTGTATCCATGTAACCGATATAAAACTGCCATGAGCCTATTGTTTGTTATTTTAGGCCTTTGATAGCCTGTCTGCGGCCCCTACTTGCAATACTCCTCCACTGACCACAATGCTGCCTGGAGTGCCTGCCTGTGTATCCATGTAACCGATTTCAAACTGCCATGACTGCCTACTGTTTGTTATTTTAGGCCTTTGTGAGCCTGTCTGCGGCCCCTACTTGCAATACTCCTCCACTGACCACACCAATGCTGCCCGTGTACCCCTGGAACCTATTTAAAAGTTCATAGAGCCTAGTTATATATTTTATTTACTATTAATAAGGCCATGATGGACTACGCTGTACCACGCTACAAGCTAACCAGTCGACACTTCTTTTGCGAGAAAAGCCATCCCAACCCTCCACCAGCATGTAGAAGACCGCATTGTCCATGCACTCTGGCAATCTGTGAGTACAAAGGTGCACCTGACAACAGACGCATGGACCTGTAGGCATGGCCACGGAAGATTATGTGTCCATTACGGCGCAATGGGTTAATGTGTTGGATGCATGGTCCACAGGGGACAGCCTACTAAGTCTGTCTGCAGTCCCTAATTCAAATTGTCCTCCACTGTCTAAATCGGAGCTTCCACCTTCTGGCTTTCGGCCTATAGTATCAGAAGTTAAACTGCATTTGGCCTTCAACTTTGGTTACGGCCTACTAACGGTGTCTGCCCCTGCCTGGTGTTTTTCCTCAACTGAATAAAGCTGAGCTTCAACCTTCTGGCTCTCATTAAGTGCTGTTATTTTAAAAATTGGTGGTTAGGGCCTACTAACGGTGTCCCCTCCCTGGTGTTTGCCCTCAACTGAATAAAGCTGAGCTTCAACCTTCTGGCTCTCATTAAGTGCTGTGTTTTTAAAAATTGGTGGTTAGGGCCTATTAACGGTGTCTGCCCCTCCCTGGTGTTTTTCCTCAACTGAATAAAGCTGAGCTTCAACCTTCTGGCTCTCATTAAGTGCTGTGTTTTCAAAAATTGGTGGTTAGGGCCTACTAACGGTGTCTGCCCCTGCCTGGTGTTTTTCCTCAACTGAATAAAGCTGAGCTTCAACCTTCTGGCTTTGGGCCTATAGTATCAGATATTAAACTGCATTTGGCCTTCAACTTTGGTTACGGCCCACTAACGGTGTCTGCCCCTGCCTGGTGTTTTTCCTCAACTGAATAAAGCTGAGCTTCAACCTTCTGGCTCTCATTAAGTGCTGTGTTTTTAAAAATTGGTGGTTAGGGCCTACTAACGGTGTCTGCCCCTCCCTGGTGTTTGCCCTCAACTGAATAAAGCTGAGCTTCAACCTTCTGGCTTTGGGCCTATAGTATCAGATATTAAACTGCATTTGGCCTACTAGTGTGGTTGGGCCCTTAAAACAGTGGCTGCTGCTCCTGGGTTTGCTACTCCACTGAACAAAGCAATGCCGCCTGTTTAGTCCTGTCCTGTTACCAATTTTGAACTGCATTTAGCCTACTTTATTCTTTGGCCCTATATCTGTTTCCTCCTCATCCTGCCCATTGCCCAGCCACTGCTAGATGAGTCTGCTGGTACATTGACCTAGACCACTACATTCCCCTTGCACTCTACACAGCCAGAATCTGACCCTGCTGAAAGTAAGGTTCCCCTTCCCGCATGTTATACCACCTTACACAGGGACAAAGAGGAAGGTGCAGATGAAAGTGCAGGTTCCTTCATCAGGTGGGGGGACCATACTCATTGGCGACGTCACTGGCACAGGGCCCCCCAGAGTACGCAAAAGTGTCGCTGCTGGTGGGAGGCACCCCCGCCGTGCAAACACACCGCTGTACTTTGAAGGGCCCTGTGCCAATGCGAACAAGTGTGCCCCCCTGCTTGCTCAGGATCACAGCACTTGCAACGTTGAAATACTTTCCTCTCCCTGCTCCACCGCCGTGACGTAGTCCACGATTCCTGGGCCCACTAAAACCTTGAACCAGCCCTACCCCCCACAAATTTGCCAAATGACCCCCAAGTTCCATTGAACAACTATTATTATAAAGTTAATTAAGATTGACAAGCTTCAGAAACAAGAATGGATGTTTTTGGCATTAAAATGGGCACTGTAGGTGTTTTCCTGGTCTCCACTCACTGCCGACTATGCTTCCCCATTGACTTGCATTGGGTTTCGTGTTTCGGTCGATCCCCGACGTTTAGCGATAATCGGCCGACTGCACTCGACTCGACTCTGGACAAAGTCGGGTTTCACAAAACCCGACTCGATCTTAAAAAAAATGAAAGTCGCTCAACCCTAGTTAGGAGCACCAGGAATGACCTGATAGTCAAAACTGCAAAACAGAGTGAGCTCTGGGAAGTGGGAGCTCTGCTGACCGCAGCCCTAATCTATTATCACACACACTAGAATTAGCCGTGGATCGTACCTGACTCTGCCTAGACGACTCTTCACAGCCTGAGAGGTAACTACCCCTAAAGAGAAATATAGCCTCACCTTGCCTCAGAGAAATTCCCCAAAGGAAAAGAGCAGCCCCCCACATATATTGACTGTGAGTTAAGAGGAAGGCACAAACATAGGAATGAGACAGGTTTCAGCAAAGGAGGCCCGACTTACTAAATAGACAGAAGATAGATAAAGGGATCTTTGCGGTCAGCACAAAAAACTACAAAAAGCCACGCAGAGTGAGCAAGAAACCCCCCGCGCCGACTCACGGCGCGGTAGGTGCCACTCTGCAACCCAGAGCTTCCAGCTAGCGAGACAATATCATGATAGCCAGCTGGACAAAACTTAGCAGGTACTCAGAAATATATTCAGCACACAAATGAACAACAAATGAGCTTAACAGGGACTTAGCTTCTGCTGAAGTAGACAGGTCATCAGGAGATCCAAGTGAGATCTGAACCAGTACAGATACATTGACAACTGGCATCAGGTAACGATCTGAGCAGAGTTAAATAGAGGAACCAGCCCAGTCTTAAACTATGCAGCTGAGGAAGCCTCCTCCAGACCAGCAGCTCCACTTTCAGCCACCAGAGGGAACCCACGGACAGAACTCACAGAAATACCATTCCTGACCACAGGAGGGAGTTCGAGAACAGAGTTCACAACAGTACCCCCCCCTTGAGGAGGGGTCACCGAACCCTCACCAGAACCCCCCGGCCGATTAGGACGAGCCAAATGAAAGGCACGAACCAAATCGGCAGCATGGACATCGGAGGCAAGAACCCAGGAATTATCTTCCTGACCATAGCCCTTCCATTTGACCAGATACTGAAGTTTCCGTCTCGAGATACGAGAATCTAAAATCTTCTCCACCACATACTCCAATTCTCCCTCGACCAACACCGGAGCAGGAGGGTCAACGGAAGGAACCATAGGCGCAACATATCTCTGCAACAATGACCTATGGAACACATTATGGATGGCAAAAGAAGCTGGAAGGTCCAAACGAAAAGACACAGGATTGAGGATTTCAGAAATCTTATAAGGCCCAATAAAATGAGGCTTAAACTTAGGAGAAGAAACCTTCATAGGAACATAACGAGATGACAGCCAAACCAGATCCCCAACACGAAGTCGAGGACCAACACGGCGACGGCGGTTAGCGAAATGTTGAGCCTTCTCCTGTGACAATGTCAAATTGTCCACTACATGAGTCCAAATTTGCTGCAGCCTGTCCACCACCGAATCCACACCAGGACAGTCCGAAGGCTCAACCTGCCCTGAAGAGAAATGAGGATGGAAACCAGAATTACAATAAAAAGGTGAAACCAAAGTAGCCGAACTGGCCCGATTATTAAGGGCGAATTCAGCCAATGGCAAGAAGGTCACCCAATCATCCTGATCAGCAGAAACAAAGCATCTCAGATAGGTCTCCAAAGTCTGATTGGTTCGCTCAGTTTGGCCATTTGTCTGAGGATGGAAAGCAGAAGAAAAAGACAAATCAATGCCCATCTTAGCACAAAAGGACCGCCAAAACCTCGAAACAAACTGGGAACCTCTGTCCGACACAATGTTCTCCGGAATGCCATGCAAACGAACCACATGCTGGAAAAACAACGGAACCAAATCAGAGGATGAAGGCATCTTAGGCAAGGGTACCAAATGGACCATCTTAGAGAAGCGATCACAAACCACCCAGATGACCGACATCCTTTGAGAGACAGGGAGATCTGAAATAAAATCCATGGAAACATGCGTCCAGGGCCTCTTCGGGACCGGCAAGGGCAAAAGTAACCCACTGGCACGAGAACAGCAGGGCTTCGCCCGAGCACAAGTCCCACAGGACTGCACAAAAGCACGCACATCCCGGGACAAGGAAGGCCACCAAAAGGACCTAGCCACCAAATCTCTGGTACCAAAAATTCCAGGATGACCAGCCAACACCGAACAATGAACCTCCGAGATAACCCTACTAGTCCATCTATCAGGGACAAACAGTCTCTCTGCAGGACAGCAGTCAGGTCTATCCGCCTGAAACTCCTGCATAACCCGCCGCAAATCAGGGGAGATGGCAGACAAAATCACCCCCTCTTTGAGAATACCAGCCGGCTCAGAAACTCCCGGAGAATCAGGCACAAAACTCCTTGAAAGGGCATCAGCCTTCACATTCTTAGAACCCAGAAGGTATGAAACCACGAAATCGAAACGGGAGAAAAACAGTGACCATCGAGCCCGTCTCCTCCCAGCAATCAGTGGATTGCAAGTTACAGATAGAGCATGCAGAGGGGAGGAGTGGTAAGAATCCAGGATTATGTATACCCCTCCTCACATGTAAAGCGCCGTGGAATAAATGGCGCTATAATAATAAATAATAATAATAATAACAATATGACCTGTAATGGCCAGATATAGTGTTATTCCTCATGTACACACAGGACAGCTTATTCTGAAAAGTTACTTGAAAGCACCATAACCTTTTAAACATTTCAAAAATAATGCAAACTGTACGAAAGCAAAGCAAGGTTCCTTCATGAGGTATGGCTTCATGAACTTTACAAAGAGCATTGTGCCAACTTTCCAAAGATGTCTACCAAATAATATCCTCTAAGGCAATCCAAACATATTATATTTTGACTTCTTGGTGATCTGTTGGATAATTAGTCATCAGGGGAATACTCCTGACATTCATACTCTAGTACTGCACTCATATCATCTAGGCTTAAACAGTATGCACATAAATTAGCAGTACTCCAGAAAAAAATAACCTGGTCACTTATCATGCATTTGCTTATAGAAACAAGCCGTTGAAATATATGCAACATAGTGTAACTATAAATCTACCTTAAATATGCTGGGAGAAGTGGATACCATAATACTATAAATATTTGCGACCATGAAAGTAATTTCTGCTAATTCTTTGTTGAATGTGGACATATGTATAACAATATAAAATAATGATCTGTATCTGAACATCCAAATGTATCAACTGCAGTAAGTGTATATGGGAATTATGAAAAAAGGAAACCAATGCAAGTGTAAAATATATCACAAAAGAAGTCTACTTGAAATAACTGTGTCAGGTCTGCAGAGAGTTACCTTTAATCTAGTGTGATGATTGGTTGCCAAAGTAGTTCTTCAATAAATGTTCAGAATGTCATTCAAATACACACCATAGGGGATTCATTACCTATTTCAGTGCAACAGGAGATCATTAAGTGCCTGTCCCCTGTGGGAGCAACATAAATGTGCATAAGAAATGACGATGTTTATGGGTGAGAAAGCATAAAAGAAAAAGGATACAGACGGAAATAGATTCTGAATCCTATTTAAGCAGAAAGCTTGGATGGGAGTCAAAACTAAGCAGTAGAAAGTTTAGCATACTTTCCTGCAAGAGTGAATGTTTTCTTTTACATTTATGATGCTTACAAATAATATGAGAAAATAAAAATTGCATTTTGTGCTGAAATTTAACTTCACTTTAAAACTAAACCTTGGACCTTATAATAGGATTTTTTCATTTCTCTGACCTGGCAGTCCAATTCTCTTTCTCTGTCTTTTGCCTGTGAATAATATTAAGTAGGCAGCCTTCTGTAGCAAGGTAATGAGCTCCCAGTCACACATTTCCATTAAAGAAACCATCCTTTGTAAGAAAAGGGGGGATCTCCAATTCTGCAGTTGACGCAATTGTAAAATGTAAAGGTACCGTCACACTCAGCAACTTTGCAACGAGAACAACAACAATCCGTGACGTTGCAGCGTCCTGGTTAGCTATCTCGTTGTGTTTGACACTCAGCAGCGATCTGGATCCCGCTGTGCCATCGCTGGTCAGAGCTAGAAGTCCAGAACTTTATTTCGTCGCTAGGTCGGCGTGTATCGTCATGTTTGACATCAAAAGCAACGACGCCAGCAATGCCAGACATGGAGCTATCAACCAGCGAGAACGATAAGTGAGTCGCTGTTACGTCACTGGATCGCTCCTGCATCGTTCTGGAGCTGCTGTGTTTGATGTCTCTACAGCGACCTAAACAGAGACGCTCCAGCGATCTAGTTTAGGTCGGCTCGTTGTCTAGATCGCCGCAGCGTCGCTGAGTGTGACGGTACCTTAACATATTTTTACTAATTATCATATATTGTAAAATCAGTGACATGATAATAGTTACAAAAGTTTATCTTTAAACTTCTCTTAAGGTACCTTCACACGAAACGACATTATAACGATATCGCTAGCAATCCGTGACGTTGCAGCGTCCTCGCTAGCGATATCGTTTCGTTTGACACGCAGCAGCGATCAGGATCCTGCTGTGATGTCGCTGGTCGCTGAATAAAGTCCAGAACTTTATTTGGTCGTCCGATCGCTGTGTATCGTTGTGTTTGAAAGCAAAAGCAACGATACCAGCGATATTTTACACTGGTAACCAGGGTAAACATCGGGTTACTAAGCGCAGGGCCGCGCTTAGTTACCCGATGTTTACCCTGGTTACTAGCGTAAAATGTAAAAAAAACAAACAGCACATACTCACATTGCGTCCCCTGCAGTCTGCTTCCTCCTCTGACTCAGCGCTGCAAAGTGAAAGTGAAAGCAGCACAGCGGTGACGTCACCGCTCTGCTCTCACTGTACGGCGCTCAGTCAGTCAGGAAGTGGACGCAGGGGGACGTGAATGTAAGTATGTGCTGTTTGTTTTTTTTAGATTTTACGCTGGTAACCAGGGTAAACATCGGGTTACTAAGCGCGGCCCTGCGCTTAGTTACCCGATGTTTACCCTGGTTACCAGGGGACCTCGGCATAGTTGATCGCTGGAGAGCGGTCTGTGTGACAGCTCTCCAGCGACCAAACAGCGACGCTGCAGCGATCGACATCGTTGTCGCTATCGCTGCAGCGTCGCTTCGTGTGAAGGTACCTTTACTGTTGCCCTAACTCTTTCTTGTCTGGACTACAGCAATTCTGTATTTATTAGGGTACGTTTCCACGTTCAGGAATGGCTCAGTATTTGCTCAGGATTTGACGCAGGTAAAATCTGCACTACATCTGCATCTGAGGTCACTGACAGGTCACCTGCATTTTTTATTTGTTTTCTGCTTGCGTTTTTTATGCGTTTTTTCATTGCATGCGTTTTTTGTCACTTGAAATAAAGCTAATTGAAAGTTGGCTTCTGGGAAGAAAAAAAAGTGATTTCCTGTTTGCAGATATGATGGGAGATTTTCCCACGGTTTTTAAATGCTGCGGGTTGGACACCATACATCTGCAGCATCCAACCCGCAGTGTCCAGCTGTTACAGCATAGTGAATGGGATTTCAAGAAATTCCATGCCCACTATGTATGCTCTAATGCCCGCAGCTCACCCGCAGAGATTGACATGTGCCTCGTCTTTCAAGACCGCAGCATGTCAATTTATGTAGTGAAGACTCTCCGTCTCTGCTGCATAAATTACCCATACACTTTCACTAGATGCAGTAAAACCACATTATCTTCCTAGTCACATGTGTGTTAAGTGCGGGAACATAGCTTATTACGAATGTGTACTAATTTACATAACAGTGAATCTTGTGACACAGCCGGACGTACATGACACAGAAAGTGGAGGAAAGAACAGAGAGGTCCCCTCCTTTTTTAACAAATAAATAATAATTAAAAAATAGTGTGGGGTCCCCCTATATACAGTGGGGCAAAAAAGTATTTAGTCAGTCAGCAATAGTGCAAGTTCCACCACTTAAAAAGATGAGAGGCGTCTGTAATTTACATCATAGGTAGACCTCAACTATGGGAGACAAACTGAGACAAAAAAAATCCAGAAAATCACATTGTCTGTTTTTTTTATCATTTTATTTGCATATTATGGTGGAAAATAAGTATTTGGTCAGAAACAAAATTTCATCTCAATACTTTGTAATACATCCTTTGTTGGCAATGACAGAGGTCAAACGTTTTCTGTAAGTCTTCACAAGGTTGCCACACACTGTTGTTGGTATGTTGGCCCATTCCTCCATGCAGATCTCCTCTAGAGCAGTGATGTTTTTGGCTTTTCGCTTGGCAACACGGACTTTCAACTCCCTCCAAAGGTTTTCTATAGGGTTGAGATCTGGAGACTGGCTAGGCCACTCCAGGACCTTGAAATGCTTCTTACGAAGCCACTCCTTTGTTGCCCTGGCGGTGTGCTTTGGATCATTGTCATGTTGAAAGACCCAGCCACGTTTCATCTTCAATGCCCTTGCTGATGGAAGGAGGTTTGCACTCAAAATCTCATGATACATGGCCCCATTCATTCTTTCATGTACCCGGATCAGTCGTCCTGGCCCCTTTGCAGAGAAACAGCCCCAAAGCATGATGTTTCCACCACCATGCTTTACAGTAGGTATGGTGTTTGATGGATGCAACTCAGTATTCTTTTTCCTCCAAACACGACAAGTTGTGTTTCTACCAAACAGTTCCAGTTTGGTTTCATCAGACCATAGGACATTCTCCCAAAACTCCTCTGGATCATCCAAATGCTCTCTAGCAAACTTCAGACGGGCCCGGACATGTACTGGCTTAAGCAGTGGGACACGTCTGGCACTGCAGGATCTGAGTCCATGGTGGCGTAGTGTGTTACTTATGGTAGGCCTTGTTACATTGGTCCCAGCTCTCTGCAGTTCATTCACTAGGTCCCCCCGCGTGGTTCTGGGATTTTTGCTCACCGTTCTTGTGATCATTCTGACCCCACGGGGTGGGATTTTGCGTGGAACCCCAGATCGAGGGAGATTATCAGTGGTCTTGAATGTCTTCCATTTTCTAATTATTGCTCCCACTGTTGATTTCTTCACTCCAAGCTGGTTGGCTATTGCAGATTCAGTCTTCCCAGCCTGGTGCAGGGCTACAATTTTGTTTCTGGTGTCCTTTGACAGCTCTTTGGTCTTCACCATAGTGGAGTTTGGAGTCAGACTGTTTGAGGGTGTGCACAGGTGTCTTTTTATACTGATAACAAGTTTAAACAGGTGCCATTACTACAGGTAATGAGTGGAGGAAAGAGGAGACTCTTAAAGAAGAAGTGACAGGTCTGTGAGAGCCAGAAATCTTGATTGTTTGTTTCTGACCAAATACTTATTTTCCACCATAATATGCAAATAAAATGATAAAAAAACAGACAATGGGATTTTCTGGATTTTTGTTTCTCAGTTTGTCTCCCATAGTTGAGGTCTACCTATGATGTAAATTACAGACGCCTCTCATCTTTTTAAGTGGTGGAACTTGCACTATTGCTGACTGACTAAATACTTTTTTGCCCCACTGTATGTTAACCAGCCAGAGTAAAGCAGACTACTGGGGTTGGTATTTCAGGCTGGTAAGGATCCAATATCCATGAACCTTTCCAGCCTGATAATACCAGGCTGCAGCAGTCTGCTTACCTTGGATGGTTAGCACAAATAGTGGGATCCCCTCCAAAAAAAATGGCATGGGGTTCCCCTATTTTTGTTAACCAGCCAAGGAAAAAGCAGACAGCTGCGGCCTGGTATTTAAGGCTGGTAAGCATCCAATATCCATGAACCTTACCAGCCTGATAATACCAGGCCGCAGCAGTCTGCTTATCTTGGATGGTAAGCAAAAGTAGTGGGATCCCCTTAAAAACAAATGGCATGGGGGTCCCCCTATTTTTGTTAACCAGCCAAGGAAAAAGAAGACAGCTGCGGCCAGGTATTCTCAGCCTGGCAAGGTCCATGGATTTTGACCCTCACCAGCCTAAAATTAGCAGCCACCCCACAACTGGCACATCCAAAGATGTGCCAATTGTGGCACTTTACCTGGATCTTCCCACTTGCCCTGTAGTGGTGGAAAGTGGGGTAATATGTGTGGGGTTGAAGTCACCTTTGTATTGTCTGGTGACATCAAATGCATGGATTAGTAATGGAGAAGCGTCTATAAGATATATGGTAAATAAAGACGCAGTCAGAATAAAATCCTACGAAAATCTTAATTAACCATACTTACTGCAATGCCTAATCCTCGAATCCCTCGATCTCCTGCAAAAAAATAAAATAATAAACCAACACAAATACTCCCTGGTCCATCGTAGTCCTAAATAACGAGTGTTCCATGACGAGTCCAGCTCTGCTACATCTGGATGCCTTTGGCTGAATGGTGGCATGATGCCACCATCCAGCCTGACATCCAGACACAGCAGAGCTTGTAGATGACCACCGGAGAAAACTCGGTCTCCGGCGGTCACCTGCACTGCAGTTCTCATGATCAGCTTATCAGCTGACCGTGAGAACTTTGCTAGTGACCGGAGATAACCCCGGCAGTCACGTGCACGACAGTTCTCATGGTCAGCTGATCTCATCGCGAGAACTGCAGTGGACGCGAACTTCCAGCTGAAACAATGTAAGACATTATTTAAATTAGTACACATGCATAGTAAGCTACGTTTCCGCACTTACTACACATGTTTCCAATGTCTTAATTTTCAATTTTTCTACTAAGGAAATGTATTGGAGCATTCAAAATTGGGAGAAACATTAAATAATATTAACCCAGCAAGTGGATAGACACAACTAAAAAAGAAGCACTTTATTAAAGATTTATAGAATTTGTGATATTATTATATGCCCTTACATGTTGCCTAATTAAAGATTTTTTTTACTTGGTCTCTGGAAACTCATAACAGACAAGAAGAATATTTGATAACATTGCAGACAGTGTGTGATTAGAAAGGATAGGTGCAACAATTTCACATGAAGGTTTGCATATAAAAAATTGAGCATAGAGGACCATTTCTTCTAGGATTAATTAGGTGTTTTGATATAAAAAATACTTGCTTGAGAGAAATGTAGTGTGCAGGTACTAGCAAACAGTTTAATTCAAGTTTCATCACTTATGTATATAGTTGCATTTCCTGTCTCTCATTATAGGAAAAGATGAAGAACACTGCATTAATGAGGTGATATTAATCAGAGTTCAGAAATAAAAGAAAAACCTATTTCCCAAACAGTACTGACAAGAGAAAAAGTTTCTGTTCCGATGTTGACTTCAGAAAACTTTGCTGCATCTCATATTACACCAAGGTCTCTTTGTAAGAAAAGCTGTCAAGCATTTGAACAAAGAACTAGAACATTTTGAACACAACGATTCGAAAGTTATTATGGTTGGGCTAGTGAAGTGTCAGTTATTTCCACTACTGGAAAATACTACTATACTATTATATTTTTCACAAATCTACCACATCCAAGGGGTTGAAATAAAGTTTAAGCTGAAAGCATTAATTCCTGCAGTTTAGTCAGTTAACATCAAGTACATGTAATACAGTATGACAATGAATATATTTATGAAGGATATATGAGTTATGTGAAGCTGTGCAATATATCAGCATTGTCAGACTGCTGATAAAAGTGCCTTTTTTAGAGCTAGT
Source organism: Ranitomeya variabilis (assembly GCF_051348905.1). Lineage (NCBI taxonomy): Eukaryota > Metazoa > Chordata > Amphibia > Anura > Dendrobatidae > Ranitomeya > Ranitomeya variabilis. The sequence goes on from NC_135238.1 coordinate 83,100,947, forward strand.
TGTGAGACATGAATTTGTACAGCTACTGCATCAATGCTTATAATAATAATAATAATAATTTTATTTATATAGCGCCAACATATTCCGCAGCGCTTTACAACTTATAGAGGGGACTTATACAGACAACAGACATTACAGCATAACAGAAATCACAGTTCAAAACAGATACCAGGAGGAATGAGGGCAGACTATTATAGCAGAGTTAAGTGTCTTGAGCATTGCAGACTAGACTTAGCATACACAGATGCTTCTCACAAAATTAGAATATCATCAAGCATTTTATTTCAGTTCTTCAATACAAAAAGTGAAACTCATATTATATAGGGTCATTACAAAAAGAGTGATCTATTTCAAGTGTTTATTTCTGTTAATGTTGATGATTATGGCATACAGCCAGTTTACTGTTCCAGTTTAAATGCTGAATAAAGTTTATTGAAAGGCTGCAGCACAGCCCATCAACAAGCTTTTGGGCTTTGGGCACTTCGGAGCAAACACATATCATGTATTGGCATGGCTGTGATTGGCTGGTGCACCATGTGAGCAAGCATGTATAATGCTGGATCATGGGTGCCACCTCCATTCTGCTGTGCTTAGTGTAAGGACTGGACACAGCCATATGAGGGACAGTATTAGGTTTTGTGTGTGGACAGTTTTCCAAAAAGCCTCTCAGTATGTACTCTTCACCTGTGTGTTTGGTAGTAGTGAGTCTACAACCAATTTTTTTCTAGTATTAACGCATGAGTGGGAATAGTGAGCCTAGCCATTTTTTTCTACTCTGCATGTGTATGTGGGAGTAGTATACCTAACCATTTTTTTTCTAATCTGCACCCCTGTCTGTGGGAGTAATGTGCCTAACCATTTTTTTCCATTCTTCACCTGTGTCTGTGGGAGTAGTGTGCCTAACCAATTTTTTCCATTCTGCACCCGTATATGTGGGAGTAGTGTGCTTAAAAAAATTCTACTATATAAATTCTACTATACACCAGTGTCTGTGGGAGAAATGTACATAAAACACATTTTTCAACTCTCCACTGTTTCTGTCATAGTAGCGTGCATAAAAATTCTAATCTTCAACTGTGTGTGTGATAGTACTATGCGTAAAAACTATTTTTTCTACTCTGCACCCTTGTCACTGTAAGTAGTGTGCTATAATTTTTTTCTACTCTGCAGCCATGTCTGTGGAAGTAATTTAAAAAACAGCAAATTTTTCCACTCTGCAACCATGTCTTCTATGTCTTCTACTCTGTAGAAGAAAACAAAACAAAGTCCAGCTCACCATGGTCGACATCCCTGGAAACTCGGAGCATGGAACCGCTGTGTCAGGGCGTGGACAAACAGGAAAAAAAAGGGGGAGATCCAGCTCAACGATGTAGTGAAAAAATCTGTAACTTTATTCACTTCAAATCATATAATGTGGAGGATAAAAACATCAGCAGCAATAACAATAAAAACAAGATCAACGCGTTTCTGGTGACTAGGGTTGAGCGAAACGGGTCGTTCATTTTCATAAGTCGCCGACTTTTGGCAAAGTCAGCGTCTCATGAAACCCGATCCGATCCCAGTGTGGGTCGGCCACGTGGAACGCGAACTTGGCGCCAAAGTCGCGTTTAGAATGACGCCTTCCCCACCATTTTTTTGAGCCAATTAATTGTGGGCAGCGTGATGACATAGGTTCCGGCTCCTGCGGCATCATAGTGCTATGTTACGTTTTCGGACGTAGTAATTTCCGGAGTCAAAAAATAACTTGCTCGGAGGAGAGAGAGAGAGAGAGAGAGAGAGAGAGAGAGAGAGAGAGAGAGAGAGAGAGAGAGAGAGAGAGAATAAAAAAAATATAATTTCATTGACATACATTGGGTTTCGTGTTCCGGGTCCGGAACCCGACTTTACAGTAGAATCGGCCGATTCCATACGATCCGACATCCGAGAAGGTCGGGTTTCACAAAACCCACCTCGATCCTAAAAAAGCTAAGGTCGCTCAACCCTACTGGTGACAAAGCACCCTTAATCATGATTGATGTGTTTTGTGTTGTGTTTCAATTGGAACATAGGCAGTATAGGTATTTCTACTGCTTTGGCTTATGGTTAAGTCCTAATAGGTATTTAGAGGATTACTGTTGATAATTAGCATATAACAAATACCCTACATTTGTGTGTTGTAATGCTGTAATAGCATTGGTAGTGTTGTAGTGAACCATATACTGAACTTTTTAAATCCAAGCTCGAACCTACTCCTGCTCTTAAACATTAAGTGTCCTGCTCATGCTGTCCATTTTTATTACTAATGGTTGTATTGAGGCACCTTATTGTATGTTCATGTTTGTCTGTATTTTAATTATTTGTTAATAAAATGAATTGTTTTTACATATTTTTGGAGACACTTTTTTGGACACAGTTTATCTATCAGTGATTCCAGTATGTTTTGGTGATATATACTACATACAATACATTCATACATTACATACAATACATACATACAGACATACATTACATATAACATAGAGTACATACTCACCATCACTTGTCATTTTGATCCCCGAAGCCAGTGTCATCTGTAAAAAAGATTAAAATAACAAACAACCAATATACTCCCTGATCCGCAGAAATCCACGAATGTCCCACGACGATCTCCCGTGGAGAACAGCAGCATCTGCTGATGCGACTGCTCTCTTGGGGCTCCAGGAATACAATGACGGGAGGAAGGTATCCTTCCACACTGTATTCCTTCGCCGCTGTAAAAAATTGTCCCTAGTCTCACTTTTGGCATTGCTGTGTGAGAAATTTTCCCACGCAGCAATTGCCATAAAGTGAGACTTTGAACTCTAGTAACCTTTCAGTGATGCACTGCAGGAGCCATTGTCTCCTGTCAGTGTGTCACTGAGGGTCCTATAGAGCAGTGACATCACCCGATGTTACTGTTCTATAGGGGAGATCGTTGTGGGACACTCGCTATTAATTGGACTTAGGCGGACAGGTAATATACGGTTTATTATTTTACGTTTTTTGCAGGTGCTGAAGTATGGTAAGTATGGTTAAATGAAGAATATTAAAATACTTTTTTCCTAATGTGTGTGTGTTTTATTAACCCTTTACTAGTATTGGATTAATAATGGATAGTGGTCTTATTGACGCTTCTCCATTATTAACCCGGCTTAATGTCACGTTACAATAGCAAGGCGACATTAACCCCTTATTACCCCATATTCCACCACTACACAGGAGTGGGAAGAGAGGGGCTAAGTGCCGGAATTGGCGCATCTTACAGATGCGCCATTTCTGGGGCAGCTGCGGACTGGTATTTGCAGCTGTGGAGGGCCAATATCTATGGCCCCTCTCTAGGCTATGAATATCAGCCCGCAGCTATCTGCCTCGCCTTTCTGGCTATAAAATATAGGGGGACCCCATGTCATTTTTTTGGGGGTCCCCCTATTTTAATAGCCAGTAAAGGTTACGCAGACAGCTGCGGGCTAATATTCATAGCAGGCTACAAATATTGGCCCCCGGCCATCGGCTTTCCCCCTCTGGCACAGAAAATTGCGCAGGAGCCCACGCCATTTTTTTTTCCAAATAAAACGCTCATTAAGGCCTCTTTCACACTTGCGTCGGTACTGGTCAGTCGCTATGCGTCGCGCCGACGTACCGATGCACGTTGTGAAATTTGTGCACGACGTGGGCAGCAGATGCCATTTTTCAACGCATCCGCTGCCCATTCTGAAGTCCGGGGAGGAGGGGGCAGAGTTTTGGCCACGCATGCGCGGTAGAAAATGGCGGACGCGACAGACAAAAAAATGTTCACTTGAACATTTTTTCATGCCCATGGTCCACCAAAACATGACGGATCCGTTGCACAATGGATGCGAAGTGTGGTCATCCGTCACGGTCCGTCGCTAATACAAGTCTATGGGTAAAAAACGCATCCTGCGAGAACATTTGCAAGATCCGTTTTTTTCCGCCGGATCCGTTTTTTTCTCATAGAGTTGTATTAGCTCCGGATTGCGCCTGATGGCCACACATTTCATCCATTTTTTGCCGGATCCGTTGCTGTGCGTTTTTTCGCCGGACAGAAAAATTGTTCCTCTGTATGTGTTTGCCGTCCGGCGGAAACAGCTTTTTTGACGGATCTGGCAAAAACAGATGAAACGTGTGGCCATCAGGTGCAATCCGGCACTAATACAACTCTATGACAAAAAAACGGATCCGGTGGAAAAAAAAATCGATCCTGCAAATGTGCTCGCAGGATGCGTTTTTTACCCATAGACTTTTATTAGCGATGGATCGCGACGGATGGCCACACGTTTCATCCTTGTTTTGCCAGATCCGAGAAAAAAGCTGTTTCCGCCGGACGGCGACAGATCAGGCAAAAAACAGATGAAATGTGTGCCCATCAGGCGCAATATGGCACTAATACAACTCTATGAGAAAAAAATGGATCCAGCAGAAAAAACAGATCTGTTTTTCAAAACTCGCCGGATTGTGCCTGACGGCAAAAACCTGATGTGTGAAAGTAGCCAGATATATGGATAGATACATCTATGTATCTATAGATATATCTAATATATCTATCTATAAATATAAACTCCACCCCCTCCCCCCTGGACTTCAGAATGGGCAGCGGAAGCTGGAAAAACTGCCTCCGCTGCCCACATCATGCCCAAATTTCCCAACGTGCGTCAGTACGTCGGCCCGATGCATAGCGACAGACCCGTACCGACGCAAGTGTGAAAGAGGCCTTAATGAGCGTTTAATTTTAATAAAGAAAAAAAATGAAAAAAAACGGCGTGGATTCCCATGCAATTTTCTGCCAGAGGGGGAAAGCCGACGGCCGGGGGCCAATATTTGTAGCCTGCTATGAATATCAGCCCGCAGCTGTCTGCGCAGTCTTTACTGGCTATTAAAATAGGGGGACCCCCCAAAAAAATTATGTGGGGTCCCCCTATATTTTATAGCCAGAAAGGCTGCGCACACAGCTGCAGTCAGATATTTATAGCCTAGAGAGGGGCCATGGATATTGCCCCCCCCGGCTGCAAATACCAATACCAGTCCGCAGCCACCCCAGAAATGGTGCATCTGTAAGATGCGCCAATTCCGGCACTTAGCCCCTCTCTTCCCACTCCCATGTAGTGGTGGGATATGGGGTAATAAGGGGTTAATGCCACCTTGCTATTGTAAGGTGACATTAAGCCGGGTTAATAATGGAGAGGCGTCAATAAGCTGCCTATCCATTATTAATCTAATACTAGTAAAGGGTTAATAAAACACACACACACATTAGGAAAAAAGTATTTTACTATTCTTCATTTAACCATACTTAAAATACTTCAGCACTTCAGCGTAAAATAATAAACCGCATACAACCTGTCCGCTGTAGTCCAATTAATAACGAGTGTCCCACAACGATTTCCTCTTTAGAACAGTGACATCGGGTGATGTCACTGCTCTAAAGGACCTTCAGTTACACACTGACAGGAGACAATGGCTCCTGCAGTGCATCACTGAGAGGTTACTAGAGTTCAAAGTTTCACTTGCTGCGTGGGAAAATTTCTCACACAGCAATGCCAAAAGTGAGACTAGGGACTATTTATTTACAGCGGCAGAGGAATAGAGTGCGGAAGGACACCTTCCTCCCATCGCTGTTTTTCCGGAGCCCCTAGAGCAGGGGTGGGGAACCTCGGCTCTCCAGCTGTTATAAAACTACAACTCCCAGCATGCCCTAGCAACTTGCAGCAGTTGAGGCATGCTGGGAATTGTAGTTCTCCCACAGCTGGAGGGCCAAGGTTCCTGACCCCTGCCCTAGAGAGTGGTCGCATCAGCTGATGCTGCCATTCTCCACTGGAGATCGTCGTTGGACACTCGTGGTTTTCTGCGGATCAGGGAGTATATTGGTTGTTTGTTATTTTAATCTTTTTTTACAGATGACACTGGCTTCGGGGATCAAAATTACAAGTGATGATGGGTATGTAATCAATGTTATATGTACTGTATGTGTTAGGGGTCGAGATCCCACCTCTGCACAGGGGGAATCTCGAGCCATCTCCGCTGCGGTCTCCCATCTTTCTCCAGCCGCAGTGGAGCCTGCTCAGTGGAGACATCGGTCCCAGCGTCTTGCTCAGTCTGACTCTGTCCAAAGGGTTACTGCTGCTTTTCCAGCTTCTGCCATTAAAGCCAGTACTGGGCAGCGGCGAGCAGACACTTCTGGGACGAAGTCCTGCTTTACTCGTTCTGAGCATGCCCAGAGTAAGATCTCTCAGTGGAGATCGAGAGTCACATGTTCAGATACTGCAGCTAAATCCATTGGTCCTCCAGGAAGGTCCTGAAGGTGCTCAGACTCTGTAGCAGCCTCTCATTGGTCCTTCTAGGAAGGTCCTGTTCTTGCTGCAGCTATTTAAGGTTCTCATGACCGCACGGCAATGCGCTAGTATTGAATCAGTTTTGTGCATGCGCCTGTGTGGTCACATTTATGTGTGTGTTCAGGGACTCGGCTGAAATAAGCCCGTAGAATGCCGGCACCTCCGGCGAGGAGATTGTGTGTGTGTGGATCTAGGGCCCCGGCTGAAATAAGCCACTGGAATACCGGCTTCTCCGGTGAGGAGATTGTATGTGTGTGTGACCACAGACTGCCCTTAGCTCGGCAGTTAGCTGTGTACTCCTGTGGGGTTAACAGGGCACAGCGACTTGTTTCAGTGCAACTCTGTGAAGTAACAGAGTTCGCTTAAACCACCATATAGTGCCGTCATTTGCTAGCAGGAGGTTCCTCCTGCACGGTGGACCCTGGGCTGCGAACGCACCAATAATAATATCTATATTTACTCGGTGTGTTCCACTAGCCCTAACGTAATACTAGCACCAGGGTCTGGCTAGCAATGATGGACAAACAGCAATCTTTGCGGTACATCCAGCAGCTGGAGCGTAGGTTGGCGGCTCTCGAGCGCACAACCTCAGCTGTGGATGTTACCGCAGTAGCTGTTCAGGCTGCTAGCGTGGCTGCAGCAATTTTGTCCACTGCCACTCCTGTTCCGACCATATCTCGCCTCCCGCTGCCAGAAAAATTCTCTGGTGATGGCAAATCTTGTAGGGGTTTCGTGAGTCAGTGCTCAATACACCTCGAGCTTCTGGCTGCACGTTTCCCTACAGAGGGGGCAACAGTGGGATTCATTATGTCCCTCCTGTCGGACAGGGCATTGGAGTGGGCTACGCCGCTGTGGGAGCGTGGCGATCATGTGGTGCAGAGTGCTCTGCTGTTTCTGAGCACTCTGAAACAGGTCTTTTTAGGACCTCGAGTCACCCATGATACGGCGCTCCAACTGTTGGCATTGACTCAGGGCTCGTCCTTGGTCAGCCATTTTGCCGTCCACTTCCGCACCTTGGCATCTGAGCTGGAGTGGTCGGATAAAGCCCTCATCCCTATATTTTGGAGGGGGCTGGCTGACCATGTTAAGGACGCTCTGGCCACTAGGGAGATTCCCGCCACACTGGAGGAGTTAATAACTGTATCTACTCGTATTGACCTCCGTTTTCACGAGCGGAGGTTAGAGCGAGCCCAGTGTAGGCAGAGGTTTCGGCTGGCTCCCACCTTCACCAAAACCTTTGGAATCTCCGGTTCAGGCAACCAAGTCACATGAGGCCATGGAGTTTTCATGAGCGGTACCTAAGTCCCGGACCGCTCGTGCACTTAGGGTCTGTCATGTTTGCCGGCAGTCAGGACATTTTGCCACCAGATGTCCTCAGCGGTCGGGGAAACATCAGTGTCTAGTGGTAGTGGGTGGAGGTTCACTAGACACGGCGACGTTTGCCTCCAAATTGTCCTTTAAGGGGACAATTAGCATTGGCCCATCCACTCATTTGGTAGAGCTTTGCGTGGACTCTGGGGTGGTGGGCAATTTTATGTCTTCTGCCTTCGCCCAACAACACGCAATACCTCTGGTGATGCTCGCCCAACCAGTGACTCTACGAGTGGTGAATGGGTCAATACTCCCCTCACAGATTACACATCAGACCATCCCATTTACACTATCCATGTCGCCATCTCATCAGGAGATAATATCTCTGCTCGTCATTCCAGAGGGAATTGATGAGGTCCTGTTAGGGATACCTTGGCTACGGTACCACTCTCCGCATATTGAGTGGTCCACTGGCAGGATTTTGGGATGGAGTAAATCTTGTGGGGGTAGATGTCAGAGGGAATGCGTTCAGGTTGCTACAACTGAGGTACCTGCAGATCTCTCCTCTCTCCCCAAGCAATATTGGCCCTATGCAGACGTGTTCTCCAAAAGGGCTGCGGAGACTCTTCCGCCTCACCGCCCCTATGACAGTCCTATTGACCTCTTGCCTGGTGCTGAGCCTCCCCGGGGTCAAGTCTACCCATTGTCTCTCCCAGAGACGGAGGCTATGTCTCAGTATATCCAGGAGAATTTGGCAAGGGGATTCATTAGGAAGTCTGTGTCACCTGCAGGGGCTGGGTTCTTCTTTGTGCAGAAGAAGAACGGTGAATTACGTCCATGCATTGATTACAGGGGTCTTAACGCCATCACTGTTAAGAACAAGTACCCCCTGCCCCTGATATCTGAGCTTTTTGACAGGCTTTGGGAGCAAGAGTGTTTACTAAACTAGATCTGCGGGGTGCTCACAACCTAATTCGCATCCGTGAGGGGGACGAATGGAAGACGGCTTTTAACACCAGGGATGGGCTCTATGAGTATCTGGTGATGCCCTTTGGGCTCTGTAATGCCCCAGCCATTTTCCAAGACTTTGTAAACGATATCTTCCGGGATATGCTCTCCACTTCGGTGGTAGTCTACTTGGATGATATTCTCATCTACTCTCCAGATATAGACTCCCACCGGAGAGATGTGTGCAAAGTCTTCAACATCCTACGGGCAAATTCCCTCTATGCCAAGTTGGAGAAGTGTGTGTTTGAGCAGGAGTCTTTGCCTTTCCTGGGCTATATCATCTCGGCCGAAGGATTGGCTATGGATCCTGCCAAGCTACAGGCTGTGATGGACTGGCAGAAACCCCATTCTCTCAAAGCGGTGCAGCGCTTTATGGGGTTCATTAATTACTATCGCCAGTTCATTCCCCACTTCTCAACTTTGGTAGCTCCTTTGGTTGCCCTCACCAAAAAGGGAGCAAATCCCAAATTGTGGTCAGAAGAGGTCTCCAAGGCCTTCCTCTCTATTAAGTCACATTCCGATACCGAGTTCCGATACTTTTGTGGTATCGGGAATCGGTATCGGATCCATATTAATGTGTAAAATAAAGAATTAAAATAAAAAATATTGATATACTCACCTCTCCGGAGGCCCCTGCACCTTACCACTGTTAACCGGCAGCCTTCTTTGCTTAAAATGAGCGCGTTTAGGGCCTTCCATGACGTCCCGGCTTCTGATTGGTCGCGTGCCGCTCATGTGACCACCACGCGACCAATCACAAGCCACAACATCATTCTCAGGTCCTATTCACCTATATTCATAGTACCCATCCCTGGTGTTAAAAGCCGTCTTCCATTCGTCCCCCTCACGGATGCAAATTAGGTTGTGAGCACCCCGCAGATCTAGTTTAGTAAACACTCTTGCTCCCAAAGCCTGTCAAAAAGCTCAGATATCAGGGGCAGGGGGTACTTGTTCTTAACAGTGATGGCGTTAAGACCCCTGTAATCAATGCATGGACGTAATTCACCGTTCTTCTTCTGCACAAAGAAGAACCCAGCCCCTGCAGGTGACACAGACTTCCTAATGAATCCCCTTGCCAAATTCTCCTGGATATACTAAGACATAGCCTCCGTCTCTGGGAGAGACAATGTGTAGACTCGACCCCGGGGAGGCTCAGCACCAGGCAAGAGGTCAATAGGACAGTCATAGGGGCGGTGAGGCGGAATAGTCTCCGCAGCCCTTTTGGAGAACACGTCCGCATAGGGCCAATATTGCTTGGGGAGAGAGGAGAGATCTGCAGGTACCTCAGTTGTAGCAACCTGAACGCATTCCCTCTGACATCTACCCCCACAAGATTTACTCCATCCCAAAATCCTGCCAGTGGACCACTCAATATGAGGAGAGTGGTACCGTAGCCAAGGTATCCCTAACAGGACCTCATCAATTCCCTCTGGAATGACGAGCAGAGATATTATCTCCTGATGAGATGGCGACATGGATAGTGTAAATGGGATGCTCTGATGTGTAATCTGTGAGGGGAGTATTGACCCATTCACCACTCGTAGAGTCACATGATACAGCAAGTATCGGCATTCCGATACCGCAAGTATCGGCCGATACCCGATACTTGCGGTATCAGAATGCTCAAAACTAGTGATAACCCAAATGATGGTACAGCCACGAGACTTGGGCAAATCCACCACAAAGTCCATCCCGACCATCTCCCAGGGCCTGTCTGCCTCCGGCAGGGGATATAATAACCCAGCTGGCCGTTGTCGAGAAGACTTATTTTTGGCACAAGAGACACACGCCAGAATATAGTCTCCGACGTCATGGACCATATGTGGCCACCAGTACGTTCTCGCCAGCAGCTCAGATGTCCTTTTTGTCCCAAAGTGCCCACCCACTCTGGACAAATGAGCCCAAGAGAGAACCTCCGGTCGCAAATTTGCTGGCACGAAAGTCCTACCCGGGGGCACAGACTCAAGCAAAACCGGAGCCACGGTCCTCAGACTCTCAGAAGGGACAATAAGCCGAGGTTCCTCCTCCTCCTCCTCGGCTGATGACACTACGGAGCAGGAGAGAGCACCAGCACGAATGTTCTTATCCCCAGAGAGAAAATAGAGGGTGAAATGGAACCGGGAGAAGAACAGGGACCATCTGGCCTGGCGAGAATTTAGCCGCTGGGCAGTCTGAATATAGACCAAATTCTTGTGGTGGGTGAAAACTTGGAAGGGAAAACGAGCCCCCTCCAAGAGATGTCTCCACTCCGAGAAGGCCAACTTCATAGCTAGCAACTCCCTGTCCCAGATGGAATAATTCCTCTCTGCAAGTGTGAAGGTCTTAGAGAAAAAGAGGCAGGGATGCTTCTGACCTTGAGCATCCTTTTGGAATAGGACTGCACCTGCATCGACAGATGAGGCATTCACCTCCATTATGAAAGGTTTATCTACATCGGGGCGATGTAGAATGGGAGCGCTAGCAAAGTGGGACTTAAGGTGCATGGGCCTCCGGAGAGGTGAGTATATCAATATTTTTTATTTTAATTCTTTATTTTACACATTAATATGGATCCCAGGGCCTGAAGGAGAGTTTCCTCTCCTTCAGACCCTGGGAACCATCAGGATACCTTCCGATACTTGGTGTCCCATTGACTTGTATTGGTATCGGGTATTGGTATCGGCGATATCCGATACTTTTCGGGTATCGGCCGATACTATCCGATACCGATACTTTCAAGTATCGGACGGTATCGCTCAACACTAGTTATCACCGATCATTTTTCTAAGATGGTGCACTTGGTGCCGCTTCCCCAGCTACCTTCTGCACGGGCCTTGGCAGTGTTGTTTATTAAACACATCTTCCGTCTACACGGTATGTCGGACAAAATTGTCAGTGACCGGGGTCCCCAGTTTGCGTCTCGGATCTGGAGAGAGCTTTGTCATCTTCTCAGCATTGAATTGAATCTCTCCTCTGCGTATTATCCCGAGATGAATGGGTTGGTAGAGAGGGCCAACCAGACCTTGGTCACATATCTGCAACATTTTGTCTCAGCCAGGCAGGATGACTGGGCATCTTTGCTATCGTGGGCAGAGTTTGCACTGAACAATGCTGTAGCTTACTCCACTGGACAGACTCCATTCCTCCTTAACTATGGTCAGCATCCGCGGGTACCTGTGCCCATGCCCGTGTCTTCCGCTGACTCCAGGGTGGCAGACTGGGCTGTGGAGGCATGGGACATTTGGGACTGCACTTAGCATGCCATTCGGGCCTCCAAAGAGAGAATGAGGTCCTCTGCCGATACACATCGGCGCCCCGCTCCGACCTTTGCTCCTGGCGATTTAGTGTGGCTCTCCGCCCGTAACATCAGGCTGTGAGTTGAGTCCACTAAGTTTGCACCTCGCTACTTGGGTCCTTTCAAGGTCCTCGAACAGGTTAACCCTGTGGTCTACCGTTTAGCTCTTCCGCCACGCCTGGGTATCACCGACACCTTTCATGTGTCCCTCTTGAAGCCCATATTCATGTCCTGGTTTTCCGAGTCATCTGCCGGGACATCTGGTTCATCTTCGGATGATTACGAGGTGAACGCTATCTTGGGGTGCAAGGTGGTACGTGGCAAAAAAATTTATTTGGTGGATTGGAGGGGTTATGGCCCGGAGGACAGGTCCTGGGAGCCTGCTCAGCGGAGACGTCGGTCCCAGCGTCTTGCTCAGTCTGACTCTGTCCAAAGGGTTACTGCTGCTTTTCCAGCTTCTGCCTTAAAGCCAGTATTGGGCAGCGGCAAACAGACGCTTCTGGGAATAAGTCCTGCTTTTCTCGTTCTGAGCATGCCCAGAGTAAGATCTCTAAGGGAAGATCGAGAGTCACATGTTCAGATACTGCAGCTAAATCCATTGGTCCTCCAGGAAGCTCCTGAAGGTGCTCAGGCTCTGTAGCAGCCTCTCATTGGTCCTTCTAGGAAGGTCCTGTTCTTGCTGCAGCTATTTAAGGTTCTCATGACCGCACGGCCATGCGCTAGTATTGAATCAGTTTTGTGCATGCGCCTGTGTGGTCACATTTATGTGTGTGTTCAGGGGCTCGGCTGAAATAAGCCCCTAGAATGCCGGCACCTCCGGCGAGGAGATTGTGTGTGTGGATCTAGGGCCATGGCTGAAATAAGCCCCTGGAATACCGGCTTCTCCGGTGAGGAGATTGTATGTGTGCGTGACCACAGACTGCCTTCAGCTTGGCAGTTAGTTGTTTACTCCTGTGGGGTTAACAGGGCACAGCGTCTTGTTTCCATGCGACTCTGTGAAGTAACAGAGTTCGCTTAAACCACCATATAGTGCCGTCATTTGCTAGCAGCAGGTTCCTCCTGCACGGTGGACCCCAGGCTGCGAATGCACCAATAATAACATCTATATTTACTCGGTGCGTTCCGCTAGCCCTAACAGTATAATCCATATCAAAAAAGAAGACAGCGCCACAATGATCAGTGAAAAAATAACTTACAGATTTAATCTGCCATCTGCGGCGACGTTTCGGTATAACAACCTTTATCAAGCACTGTGCACTCAAGCACTATCAATGTGCTTGATAAAGGTTGTTATACCGAAACGTCGCCGCAGATGGCAGATTAAATCTGTAAGTTATTTTTTCACTGATCATTGTGGCGCTGTCTTCTTTTTTGATATGGATTGGACTTTGTAGCTGGGTTGACCCCCTGGCATTGACGTGCACTACTAGGCTTATGGAAGCCATATGGGTATAGGGTGCGGTTTAATTAGTTTTTTGGATTTTTACATGCTGTGAGCCCTAACAGTATGTCTGCCTGTATGTATTGTATGTTATGTATGAATGTATTGTATGTATTATGTATGTAGTATGTATGTTGTATGTATGTAGTAAGTGTGTAGTATGCATGTTGTGTATATGTAAGTATGTATGTATGTAGTATGTATTCAGTATGTATGTTGTATGTAATGCATGAATGTATTGTATGTAGTATGTATGTAGTATGTTGTTGTATGTATGTAGTATGTATGTTTGTTGTATGTATGTATGTATGTAGTATGTTGTATGTATGTTGTATGTATGTATGTATGTATGTTGTATGTATGTTTGTATGTATGTAGTATGTATGTAGTACTGTATGTTGTATGTATGTAGTATGTATGTATGTTGTATGTAGTATGTATGTAGTATGTTGTATGTACGTTGTGTGTATGTATGTTGTATGTATGTAGTATGGTGTATGTATGTAGTATGTATGTATGTAGTATGTATATTGTATGCATGTTGTATGTATGTTGTATGTAGGTTTTTTTTGTTTTTTTTTACATTCAATACATTAGCCGGATGATGGGACTACTACTGTCCCATCAATAGCTAATGTGTCAATTACTGCCATTGTAGCAGGCATAGGCCGATGGGACTTGTAGTCCTATCGGACGATGCCTGCACACAAACACAAAGACCCTCGGCAGGCCGCACAGACCCCCGAGAGGCCCATACAGACCCCCGGCAGGCCGCACAGACCCCCGGCAGGCCGCACAGACCCCCAAAAGGCCCATACAGACCTCCGGCAGGCCGCACAGACCCCCAAAAGGCTGCACAGACCCCCGAGAGGCCCGTACAGACCCCCAGCAGGCCACACAGACCCCTGGAAGGCTGCACAGACCCCCGAGAGGCCCATACAGACCCCCAGCAGGCCGCACAGACCCCCAAGAGGCCCGTACAGACCCCCAGCAGGCCGCACAGACCCCCAAGAGGCCTGTACAGACCCCCGACAGGCAGCACAGACCCCCTGCAGGCCCGCATAGACCCCCCACGGTCCCACACAGACACACAGTCTCTGCCCACGCACCGCCCACACTCTTCCCCCCTCCAGAACAGGATGTACAAGGAAAGAAATGGCTTATTTTCATTCCGATATTTGTGTCCCATTGACTTGCATTGGTTTCCGGTATCGGTATCGGCGATATCCAATATTTTTTGGATATCGGCCGATACAATCCGATCCCGATATTTCTGAATATCAGAAGGTTTCGCTAAACACTAGTAAAATCAAATTTTTCAACTTTACAGCCATGTCTGTGATAGTACTGTGAGTAAAATATGTTTTCTAATCAGCAACTGTGTCTGCGGAAGTAGTGTGCGTAAAAACAAATTTTTCTGCCTCTCCCTCTTGATGATCTATTCCTACCCTCTGTATCGGAAAAATCTGTGTCAGTAGATGATATGTCTTTTTCTAACTCCAGAATATTCGCTTTCGGTCCAATGACCATATAAGCTTTATTGTCCTTGAAGTCTTGCGTATCCCTCAAGTACTGGCAGTGTTTCCGCTCCTTGAGGTGATACTGAAACCGTTCAAGATTTCCCTGTAATTTATTTTCTTTGACTGAAAAATCTGGTTCATTCGAAAATTTCTTAGTCACCTCTATCTGCTCTTTTAACTGGTCATTTAATGTATTGAGGGTTTTCTTCTCCGCCTCAAGAAGGAGTTGCATGAGCCTCTTTCTCCCACTTTGCTATAAAACTAGAATTTTTATGTCTATTTCCGGCAGAGATATTAATCCTTAACCCTCGTGGGACAATGCCTGCCTTCAGATAATTCTCTAGGCTTTGCACCTCCCACCATGATGTTATCTGATCTCTATAAACTTTTGTCAATTCCTTAAATGCTGAATTATATGTCGGAAGGTACTTTTATGGGTAAAAGTCTGCTCTGAAAATACCTCTTTAGCTTCAACCAGCCATTGATCCGTATTCAGGCCTGTTGATAAGAAACCTGCCATACCAACACAATATAAATAATCAACTACGTGCTATAGGGTCAAAGCCCAAGATTCTCTCTCCTTCAATTATTAAACAGCATAGAGAATAAATTTAAAATATAACTTTTAATTATATCTATTAAAACTACCTTCTAGAAAAATAGTGACCAAGTGTAAAAAATAAAAAGCTCACTTATCCACTATATGTCCAACCAGACCAAATAATATAGGTGTACCAATGTCTCTTTGAGTAGACACCCTATATCATATGATAATAATCAGTTCCAATTCCGATCAACATTTAGATTGGATGCCAAATCACATATATTTATTGACCATGAGGCTAAATCCAAGAATCCTAACAACACATGCAGTGCTTGATCCATAGAACACTTATCATGGTCTCCATGTGGACTTGCTCGCTTAGGTGCATGTATCAATTTCCACAATGTTTAACAAAACAAGATAATTTAGGAAAGATCTCACCCATCAGCAGTTCAGGTACCGACCAACCATTACTTCCTCCAAGCAGCCGGTTTCCATATACAGGAGTGTTGACATGTAACGTCTGATTAACTCCTTTTGAATACTCTCTACTATATAATCTTTCATAATCTGCTGTTCTGGACTCAAAAGATTATATATTTTTTATTTTGGAAGGCAGGATTTTGGTACCAGATAAATAGACCAATCATATACCTTATGTGAGGTTAGGTTTTCAGATTAAGACAAAGAAAAATCATAAAAAAAAAGTCTAAATATATCAGGTAAACCACTAAGTAAAGCCTTAGTCTATTTCACAGATAAAGTTATCCATTCTTTCTGACATTAAGCATTCCACTGTACAGTAATCCTGTTCCAGTTAATGAAGGTATTTTTATGAAACCAATTCATGTCCAAGACCACTCCTGCAGAAAGATTTGTAAGAAGAAATACTGAAATGCACTCAAAGTGTAAAGCAGAAGCTATACCGCACCTTGTGTGAAAGGTGTATTATTAATATCAGAAACATACACATAAAAACATATTTTTAGCAAGGGTAAACCAAGATCTTGGGACACTTTGGTGTCAATAAAGACAATACGGCAGATAGGCTTTTCAAAGTTAGATAAGCAATTAGAGAGCATTAATTTTACAGAGTCAAATAAAAATACCTGTCTTCCTAGGTGGGCATCTCCAAATTAACTTACACTGGAGCTCTCTGACAGCAGTATTTTGGGGGAACAGGCACTTGTCAATTATCCAGACTCTACATAGTAGCTACAAAGATCAAACTTTGGTTGCTTGAACCCTAGTTGTCAATGGGACTAACTCACCCCAATTTGCATGGGCTTCTCAGCAACTATAGTGGGTACATGCAGTCATAGCTAAAATTGTTGGCACCCTTGAATTTGCTAAGCAGCCCCTTTAGAGTTCAAAGAAATTCAAAATGTCCTGCAGGCTAAAGGTGCATCAGTGTCTGCATGAACTATCCGTTGACATTTGAATGAAATGAAATACTATGGTAGGAGACCTATAAGGACCCAACTGCTGACACAGTCATAAAAACCTAGACTGCAGTTTGCTAAAATATACATAAGTAAACGAAAATCCTTCTGGGAAAGCATCTTGTGGACAGATGAGACCAAGATAGAGCTTTTTGTGAAGCACATCATTCTACTGTTTAATGAAAACAGAAAGAGACTTACAAAGAAAAGAACACAGTATCTACAGTTAAATCTGTTGGAGGTTGAAATATATTTTGGGGTTATTTTGCTGCCTCTGGCACTGGGTGCTTTGACTGTGTTTAAGGCATCATAAAATTCGAAGAGTACCAAAGGATTTTGGGTCGCAATGTAGTGAACACTGTCAGCTGGGTTTCCTTCCTAGGTCATGAGTCTTCCAGCAGGACAGTGACCCCAAACTTACCTCAAGAAATATCCAAAAATTAAAGGAAACAAAATGCTGAAGAGTTCTGAAGATCTGTGGAGACATCTTAAAATTGCTGTTGGGAGAAGGCACCATTTCAATATGTCAGATCTGGAGCAGTTTGAAAAGAAAAGTGGTCCAAAATTACAGTTCAGAGGTGTGAAATGCTTTTTGCTTGACTACTTATTTCAAAGAGTGTGCAACCAAACATTAAGTTGAGGATGTCAACAATTTTGTCTGGCCAATTTTTAAGGTTTTGTGTGAAATTATGACCAACTTGCCTTTTTTTCATCTGTACTTTTGTGTTGTTTCAATACACACAAAGGAAATAAATGTGTATAACAAAACATGTGTAATTGCAACTATTTTCTGGTAGAAATACTTGATTTTTTTGTAACAATTTCAATGGTACCAACACTATTGGCCATGAATGTAGGTGGATGTGTAGAAGCAGTAGTGCTTTCCTGTCTGTAGTCACATAGCCACCTGTTAAGACATGGCTGATTCAAGTCCACGAGACAATGCCAAAACTCAGAAACAATACTCTTTTGCAGTATTTAGCTCTTGGCGTAGAGATGTTATTTTCCTTTCTGCTACATTGTCAGTATCATCATACAGGAAACCTACAACCACAAAGAAATATTCCACTGTGGAAAGTTACAGTATAGAGCATTAGCAGTATATCCTGCAGTAAAAATATGATGAGTCCCACACTTTGGCTCTAAGACTCAGATTATTTTTGTGGAGTCTGAGGTAAAGGGGAAAGCTTTCCCTAAAATTGATGAAGCCTTTATGCTCACTAGAAAATCAGTCAAGAAAATGCACCTTCAGTTCCAGAATGGTCATAAGAAGTGCTGCACTTGCGTAGGCCTGAACTTCTTCATGATATTGAATCTGCTCTCTATATAGTACTGAACCAACTGTGCCAGGCCCTGTATTTATTGACCACAATACAAGCAATCCATTTTTGAGCCAGTTATGCTGCAGTGGTGAACTGTGCATAGAATTCTGGCAACTCCTAATAGGGATTACACGGACAGAGTATGTGCAAGCCATGATGCTTAGCAGGTTATGAGGAACCCTGGCCTTAAACCTTTAACCTCCTTTATAGGCATTCTGGATCTAGACTAGCAGTAGGGTCTCCTCTGTAGAATTCATGGGTAGCCACTGGCAGGTGCCACGAGCTGATATGAAACAGTTGAATAGGTAGATCAAAACCAGAGAGGGTAGATACATGGCAAAAACAGGAGTTAATAAGAAAGACAGGAAACCAGAGTCAGAAATGGGTATCAAACAAGTCTGCTCATACAACTTGGAAAATAAGGACACAAAGACCTGATTGATTGTTCAAGTAAGAATATGACAGACATTAAGAAAATGCCATTGTCTTTGAATCTGGAGTTGCATCTCACCCTTAATGCCTGTAGGGACCCATAGGATCCTTAGAAGATGCTGTATTATAAATAGCATGAGATAGGTTTGTGGGCTCATGTTACAGATTTTGCATGTAAGCAAGTAAAATTGCCTCTGAAAAAGTATATTCTTATTGAAAAATGTATCTATAAAGAAGCTTATATTATCATGAAGACCTTGTCATAATTGATTCAAAAATCAGATCTGGAAATAATAAAATTGTATGAGGTCTAAAACAATTTTCTATTTGTAGGTCTGTGAAAAGATGACAGTCGTTTAGTAATGATATATACAGCATATACCACTAAGAAAAGAATAGGCTCTTCTGGGAGAAAAGGAAGGTTTAAAGCGGATAGAAATTTGCCCAACAGGCAGAACATGAGAGGAGTGTGTAAAGCATGTTATTCAAAGGTGATATTCTCCTGTGATTGTTCTGTGATTCAATGCTTATTAAAACTTCAGCATTTCAGTCTTATCTTGTGGTAATAGTTTAGTGTCTGACCTTTAATACAGTATATCTATTATGACACTGGGTCAGCACTTGCAGAGGAATTGCCATACAGATAATTCATAAAAGATAATACCATTGTTAATGTAAACTACTTCTGTCAGACGCTGAAATATATTATATTTAAAAAGGTACGTATAGGATTTCTTTTTGTTTATTTTCAATTTACAATTTTTTTAAATCCCTTAAAAAAGATTAAAACAATCAATATTTTTTGAACAAATAATTAATATTCCTTAAATCTTTTCTGTAAAATAAGGTTATATAATGATATGATAGCATATTCTATTAATTAGCAACATATTTAGGAAAATAAGTTTTTTTTCAAAAATTCCACTATCTTTACCCGTGATGGTGACTGACACCACATTTAACCCATCATAGACTTAGGTGAGGAGAGGGAGAGAGTATATTAATCTATTTTTAATATGTAAGATAGCACTGTTTTCTCAAAAATAAAATATGGAACAGCATCCAGTCCAGGTGAAAGATTGGAAAAAACTTTATTCCGCTATCATTTTTTCAAGTACTGTTTTCTCATACCAGTTATCTTTTTTTAGATAATATTGTTATGCAAATATACTGGTGGGTTTGTAATTTACACCAAGCATGAAGCAGAGGAAACAACAACTTTAAAACAATGGGTGACTCCCAATAGCTAAATCAGACACAACAGCAGTAGATTTAGGATCAATTTTTACTTTTTGCAGATGAAAGAAAAATTATTATTCATGAAAATGTTCTTAGAGTCAGGATCCTTTCGTGCATTCTGAAGATTTATACCTTTTAGCTTACTCTTCCTATATTATTGACAAAAGTCCCTCTCTCCTACACATAAAAAGACTCTCCCTAACAGAGGTGTACATACAGTGTAAAAGGGTGCCCAAGAAGAAGCCAGAAAGCAAAACTTTGAGATGGTTGAATGTTGTGAAATTGGATTCTGGGCTCCCCCGGTGGCCACTGGTGGAATTGAACTTGTGTGCATCATCCTCTCTGTTCACCTGTTCCCATCAGGATGTGGGAGTCTCTATATAACCTTGCTCCTCTGTCAGTTTCATGCCGGTCAACAATGTAATCAGAAGCCTTTCTTTGCATGTTCCTGCTACTAGACAACTCCCAGCTAAGTTGGACTTTCGTCCTAGTTTGTTTTTGCATTTTGTTCCAGTTCACAGCTGCTGTTTCGTTACTGTGTCTGGAAAGCTCTTGTGATCTGAAATTGCCACTCTGGTGTTATGAGTTAATACTAGAGTCTTAAAGTAATTTCTGGATGGTGTTTTGATAGGGTTTTCAGCTGACCATGAAAGTGCCCTTTCTGTCTTCCTGCTATCTAGTAAGCGGACCTCGATTTTGCTAAACCTATTTTCATACTACGTTTGTCATTTCATCTAAAATCACCGCCAATATATGTGGGGGCCTCTGTCTGCCTTTTGGGGAAATTTCTCTAGAGGTGAGCCAGGACTGTATTTTCCTCTGCTAGGATTAGTTAGTCCTCCGGCTGGCGCTGGGCGTCTAGGGATAAAACGTAGGCACGCTACCCGGCCACTGTTAATTGTGCGGCAGGTTTAGTTCATGGTCAGTTTAGATTCCATCTTCCAAGAGCTAGTTCTTATATATGCTGGGCTATGTTCTCTCGCCATTGAGAATCATGACAGTTTGACCGGCCTCAAAAGGGTTAAATTATTGGCTGAGAAAGGAGAGAAAAAAGAAGTCTGCTGAAATTTTTTATTTTTTTTTTTCCTCTAGTTCTGAGTGTGCTCATAATTGAATCACTTGCTAGTCTGCCTATATTGCAGCCTTCCTCTCTTTCTCTCCTTCTAATCCTTGAATGGCTCTGTGTTCACCTGTTTGAAATGGATCTTCAGAGTGTAGCTATAGCTACAGGTTTGAATAATCTCGCCACGAAGGTACAAAATTTGCAAGATTTTGTTGTTCATGCACCTATGTCTGAACCTAGAATTCCTTTGCCTGAATTTTTTTCAGGGAATAGATCTTGCTTTCAAAATTTTAAAAATAATTGCAAATTGTTTTTGTCCCTGAAGTCTCGCTCTGCCGGAGATCCTGCACAGCAGGTCAGGATTGTAATTTCCTTGCTCCGGGGCGACCCTCAAGATTGGGCTTTTGCATTGACACCAGGGGATCCTGCGTTGCTCAATGTGGATGCGTTTTTTCTGGCCTTGGGGTTGCTTTATGAGGAACCTCATTTAGAGCTTCAGGCGGAAAAAGCTTTGATGTCCCTATCTCAGGGGCAAGATGAAGCTGAAATATACTGCCAAAAATTCCGTAAATGGTCTGTGCTTACTCAGTGGAATGAGTGCGCCCTGGCGGCGATTTTCAGAGAAGGTCTCTCTGATGCCATTAAGGATGTTATGGTGGGGTTCCCTGTGCCTGCGGGTCTGAATGAGTCCATGACAATGGCTATTCAGATCGATAGGCGTCTGCGGGAGCGCAAACCTGTGCACCATTTGGCGGTGTCTACTGAGAAGACGCCAGAAAATATGCAATGTGATAGAATTCTGTCCAGAAGCGAGCGGCAGAATTTTAGACGAAAAAATGGGTTGTGCCTCTATTGTGGTGATTCAACTCATGTTATATCAGCATGCTCTAAGCGTACTAAGAAGCTTGACAAGTCTGTTTCAATTAGCACTTTACAGTCTAAGTTTATTCTATCTGTGACCCTGATTTGTTCTTTATCATCTATTACCGCGGACGCCTATGTCGACTCTGGCGCCGCTTTGAGCCTTATGGATTGGTCCTTTGCCAAACGCTGTGGGTATGATTTGGAGCCTTTGGAAGCTCCTATACCTCTGAAGGGGATTGACTCCACCCCATTGGCTAGTAATAAACCACAATACTGGACACAAGTAACTATGCGTATTAATCCGGATCACCAGGAGATTATTCGCTTTCTGGTGCTGTATAATCTACATGATGTTTTGGTGCTAGGATTGCCATGGCTGCAATCTCATAACCCAGTCCTCGACTGGAAAGCTATGTCTGTGTTAAGCTGGGGATGTAAAGGGACTCATGGGGACGTACCTTTGGTTTCCATTTCATCATCTATTCCCTCTGAGATTCCTGAATTCTTGTCTGACTATCGTGACGTTTTTGAAGAACCCAAGCTTGGTTCACTACCTCCGCACCGGGAGTGCGATTGTGCCATAGATTTGATCCCGGGTAGTAAATACCCTAAGGGTCGTTTATTTAATCTGTCTGTGCCTGAACACGCTGCTATGCGAGAATATATAAAGGAGTCCTTGGAAAAGGGACATATTCGTCCTTCGTCATCTCCCTTAGGAGCCGGTTTTTTCTTTGTGTCTAAGAAAGATGGCTCTTTGAGGCCGTGTATTGATTATCGGCTTTTGAATAAAATCACGGTTAAATATCAATATCCGTTACCACTGCTGACTGATTTGTTTGCTCGTATAAAGGGGGCCAAGTGGTTCTCTAAGATTGATCTCCGTGGGGCGTATAATTTGGTGCGAATCAAGCAGGGGGATGAGTGGAAAACCGCATTTAATACGCCCGAGGGCCACTTTGAGTATTTGGTGATGCCTTTTGGTCTTTCAAATGCCCCTTCAGTCTTCCAGTCCTTTATGCATGACATTTTCCGCGATTATTTGGATAAATTTATGATTGTGTATCTGGATGATATTCTGATTTTTTCGGATGACTGGGACTCTCATGTCCAGCAGGTCAGGAGGGTTTTTCAGGTTTTGCGGTCTAATTCCTTGTGTGTGAAGGGTTCTAAGTGCGTTTTTGGGGTTCAAAAGATTTCCTTCTTGGGATACATTTTTTCCCCCTCTTCCATCGAGATGGATCCTGTCAAGGTTCAGGCTATTTGTGATTGGACGCAACCCTCTTCTCTTAAGAGTCTTCAGAAATTTTTGGGCTTTGCTAACTTTTATCGTCGATTTATTGCTGGTTTTTCTGATGTTGTTAAACCATTGAGTGATTTGACTAAGAAGGGTGCTGATGTTGCTGATTGGTCCCCTGATGCTGTGGAGGCCTTTCGGGAGCTTAAGCGCCGCTTTTCTTCCGCCCCTGTGTTGCGTCAGCCTGATGTTGCTCTTCCTTTTCAGGTTGAGGTCGACGCTTCTGAAATCGGAGCTGGGGCGGTGTTGTCGCAGAGAAGTTCCGACTGCCCCGTGATGAGACCTTGTGCTTTTTTTTCCCGTAAATTTTCGCCCGCCGAGCGGAATTATGATATTGGGAATCGGGAGCTTTTGGCCATGAAGTGGGCTTTTGAGGAGTGGCGTCACTGGCTTGAGGGGGCCAGACATCAGGTGGTGGTATTGACTGACCACAAAAATTTAATTTACCTTGAGTCTGCCAGGCGCCTGAATCCTAGACAGGCGCGCTGGTCGTTGTTTTTCTCTCGGTTTAATTTTGTGGTGTCATACCTACCAGGTTCTAAGAATGTTAAGGCGGATGCCCTTTCTAGGAGTTTTGAGCCTGACTCCCCTGGTAATTCTGAGCCCACAGGTATCCTTAAGGATGGAGTGATATTGTCTGCCGTTTCTCCAGACCTGTGGCGGGCCTTGCAGGAGTTTCAGGCGGATAGACCGGATCGTTGCCCACCTGGTAGACTGTTTGTTCCTGATGATTGGACCAGTAGAGTCATCTCTGAGGTTCATTCTTCTGCGTTGGCAGGTCATCCTGGAATCTTTGGTACCAGGGATTTGGTGGCAAGGTCCTTCTGGTGGCCTTCCCTGTCACGAGATGTGCGAGGCTTTGTGCAGTCTTGTGACGTTTGTGCTCGGGCCAAGCCTTGTTGTTCTCGGGCTAGTGGATTGTTGTTGCCCTTGCCTATTCCGAAGAGGCCTTGGACGCACATCTCGATGGATTTTATTTCGGATCTGCCTGTTTCTCAGAAGATGTCTGTCATCTGGGTGGTGTGTGATCGTTTCTCTAAGATGGTCCATTTGGTTCCCTTGCCTAAGTTGCCTTCTTCTTCCGAGTTGGTTCCTCTGTTTTTTCAAAATGTTGTTCGTTTGCATGGTATTCCGGAGAATATCGTTTCTGACAGAGGGACCCAATTCGTGTCTAGATTTTGGCGGGCATTCTGTGCTAGGATGGGCATAGATTTGTCTTTTTCGTCTGCTTTCCATCCTCAGACTAATGGCCAGACCGAGCGGACTAATCAGACCTTGGAGACATATTTGAGGTGTTTTGTGTCTGCGGATCAGGATGATTGGGTTGCTTTTTTGCCATTGGCGGAGTTCGCCCTCAATAATCGGGCCAGCTCTGCCACCTTGGTGTCCCCGTTTTTCTGTAATTCGGGGTTTCATCCTCGATTTTCCTCCGGTCAGGTGGAATCTTCGGATTGTCCTGGAGTGGATGCTGTGGTGGAGAGGTTGCATCAGATTTGGGGGCAGGTAGTGGACAATTTGAAGTTGTCCCAGGAGAAGACTCAGCTTTTTGCCAACCGCCGTCGTCGTGTTGGTCCTCGGCTTTGTGTTGGGGACTTGGTGTGGTTGTCTTCTCGTTTTGTCCCTATGAGGGTTTCTTCTCCTAAGTTTAAGCCTCGGTTCATCGGCCCGTACAAGATATTGGAGATTCTTAACCCTGTGTCCTTCCGTTTGGACCTCCCTGCATCTTTTTCTATTCATAATGTTTTTCATCGGTCATTATTGCGCAGGTATGAGGTACCGGTTGTGCCTTCCGTTGAGCCTCCTGCTCCGGTGTTGGTTGAGGGTGAGTTGGAGTACGTTGTGGAAAAGATCTTAGACTCCCGTGTTTCCAGACGGAAACTCCAGTATCTGGTCAAATGGAAGGGATACGGTCAGGAGGATAATTCTTGGGTGACTGCCTCTGATGTTCATGCCTCCGATCTTGTCCGTGCCTTTCATAGGGCTCATCCTGATCGCCCTGGTGGTTCTGGTGAGGGTTCGGTGCCCCCTCCTTGAGGGGGGGGTACTGTTGTGAAATTGGATTCTGGGCTCCCCCGGTGGCCACTGGTGGAATTGAACTTGTGTGCATCATCCTCTCTGTTCACCTGTTCCCATCAGGATGTGGGAGTCTCTATATAACCTTGCTCCTCTGTCAGTTTCATGCCGGTCAACAATGTAATCAGAAGCCTTTCTTTGCATGTTCCTGCTACTAGACAACTCCCAGCTAAGTTGGACTTTCGTCCTAGTTTGTTTTTGCATTTTGTTCCAGTTCACAGCTGCTGTTTCGTTACTGTGTCTGGAAAGCTCTTGTGATCTGAAATTGCCACTCTGGTGTTATGAGTTAATACTAGAGTCTTAAAGTAATTTCTGGATGGTGTTTTGATAGGGTTTTCAGCTGACCATGAAAGTGCCCTTTCTGTCTTCCTGCTATCTAGTAAACGGACCTCGATTTTGCTAAACCTATTTTCATACTACGTTTGTCATTTCATCTAAAATCACCGCCAATATATGTGGGGGCCTCTGTCTGCCTTTTGGGGAAATTTCTCTAGAGGTGAGCCAGGACTGTATTTTCCTCTGCTAGGATTAGTTAGTCCTCCGGCTGGCGCTGGGCGTCTAGGGATAAAACGTAGGCACGCTACCCGGCCACTGTTAATTGTGCGGCAGGTTTAGTTCATGGTCAGTTTAGATTCCATCTTCCAAGAGCTAGTTCTTATATATGCTGGGCTATGTTCTCTCGCCATTGAGAATCATGACAGTTGAATTACATTCTGTTATGTTTTTAATGTGATTTAACCCCTTAATGACCACCAATACGCCTTGTAAAGGCGGACCTTAAGGAGCCTTATTGCTTAGAGCTGCTTTTTGATGGTACTGAGGAATAAGAGAATAGTGATTGCAATTCCAGCGGGTGTCAGCTGTACATGACAGCTGACATCCTGCAGTATCGTTCCTGGCTGGCTTTTGAAGCTGATCGGTGCTGATTAACCTGTTAAATACCCCTGTCAATCATGACAGCAGTATTTAAATGGTTACAATGGGGTTACAAGACCCCCTCAGTAATCATCGGACCCCTGCAATGAGAATTGCGTGTCCCGATAGTTACCATGGTACCCTGAGATCATGTGATGACCCCCGGAGTACGGTGGCCTGTGATATCCAACTATAAGCTGGTTCTCCCAGGCACAGTCAGCGAGACACTGGCAGTCCCATGCACTGCAGTGCACAAGTACTGCAGTGCATAAGATCAGTGATCAAGCTAAAAATATATATGTCCCACAGTGGGGCTATGTTTAAAAGTGAAAAAAAATACATAAAATATGTCAAAAAGTAAAAAAGCATATAAAAAAGTGCACACAAATCACAAAAATAAATTTTGTCACACAAAACGCAGCGTTTGTGATAAAACAAAAATAAACAAAAAAGTACACAAAATTTGTATCGCCGTGTCTGTAGCGATCTGCTTTATGAAACTGGCATGCTATGTATTATGTATGGCAAACGCCATAAAAAAGAATTAAAAATGCCAAAATGTTGCTTTTTCATCATACTGACTCACAAAAAAGTGAATAAAGAAGCGATCAAAAAATAGTATGTAAAAAAATATGGCAGAAATGAAAACACCAATCCGTCCCTCAAAAACAAGCCCTAATATGGCTCATTCAACAAAAAATTTAAAGTTATAGGTTTCAGAATATAGCAATGCAAGAACAAATTCATGTTTGTAAAATATTGTTCTTAGCGTATAAAAATAGCAAAATATAAAAAAACTATATACATCTGGTATCGCTGTAATCACACCTACCCAACAAACAAATCAGTCTGACCCTTTTACTGCACAGTGGACGACGTAAAAAATAAAAACAATAATTGAATTACTGAGCTTTGTTCATTTTGTGTTTGAAGAATGTGAATAAAAAGCGATCATAAAATAGTATGCGCCCCAAAATCTGCAACTCGTCCCGCAAAAAATAAGCCCTCATATAGCTGTGTTTGCCAAAAACATAAAAAAGTTACAGCTCTCAGAATGTGGAGACAAAAAAAATACTTTTTATTAAAGTAAATAAAGTAAATAAATATTTGCACTATCGTCCACTTCCACAGTTAGTCAAGGAGGATGCGAACATGGGTCAGCAAACGTAGTGTTTGTACTATGATGGTTCATATGTTCTCGGTGTAAAGAATCAACCAACTAGACAGTATAACACAAAATGGCACAGGGTCCCACTCAGGGTGTGATTTACAATCAAGATGGGGAAGATTCAACATGAGAATTTTTTTTTTTTATAAAAAGCACTTTTACTGTGTGATAGCAGCAAAACCTAACAAAAAAACAATATAAATGGTATCACTGTAATTGCACCTATCCTAAGAGTAAATCTGCCTTATACAGTGAACTGCACAAAAATAAAAATAAGAGCTATTCTTGAACTGCTGTCTATTTGTTCATTCTACCTGCCAAAAATCAGAATAAGGCTTGGCTCACATTTATCCTGTGCTCTCCACTGAGTGCTTATGTCGAGATTCCCCAAAATTGCTATTCAGACACACCTCCAGATGGAACCACTTTCTTATGAGGCTAATGGAATCACTTTGGACTGGTCTGTGTTTCAGCGTTGTCCCCTCATTTAAGGCATCTTTTCAAAGCACAAATGTGGACGACTACAGATCTGTGCACACATAGAAAGATGCATTCCATCCGAGCAAACGCCAAACAGATTCTAAAGTGTCTCCATCTGCCTCATCATAGTGGGTGTTTTTTTGAGGGGGTTTCTCTGAATCTCATTTTTGTGGGATTTACACGGAAACCCCGATGTAAGTGCTCAGCGTAGAACACAAGAATGTATCCAGATTTATTCTGGAAGCGATCTTAAAATATTATGTACCCCAAAATGTTACCAATAAAAACCTAATTTATCCCGCACAAAACCAGCCCCCACTCAGGTCCGTTATCTGTCACTGGAAATATCGGGGTTCCTACGTTACTGCTAAAACGAAGACTCTGGAAAAGCGACATGGCTCCCGCCCCCTCAAATAAAATCCAGTGAATTCCGCTCTCCAAAATCCAAATTTATGTCAACTTCTGTGTATGTTATCATGCCATAATCACCAGGGTATGTAAACTTTTGATCAGGGTCACTTGGATGTTTTGGGCTGTCATTATGATTTAAAAAGAGAAAACACAGTAGTTTGACAATAAATGGCTTCACCCAACCACTAACCATGAGTGGAGAAAAAGTTTGGTGTTATCATTTATTTTCTCTGAAACAAAGCCAAGAAAGCAAAAATTCTGCCAGGATATGTAAACTTTTGAGCACAATTGTAGTTATAATCATGAAGGATTGGGAAGTCACATCTAGGCTAATTGAATTTATTTAGTGTTAGGGCTGGCGGCTAATAAGAGAGTAGTAATAAGTTGCGTTCGCAGCCCAGGGGTCCACCGTGCAGAGATGTTACCTGCTGCCCGGTAATGGTGGACACTATATATTCCGGTATAATAATGAATACACAAGGGTTATCGTCACCTGGTATGTACAGAGATGGACTCTATTGCCTCACAGAGCCGCTTTACCACAGAATGAGCATCAGTGTTCGGTCACAGGACTCTGCCTCAAGGACACGGGTTAGTCCCTCTAGACCCACTAACGCACGGCGCCACAACTGCGATGCCAGGGCAACCTAAATAAGAGATTTAAACGCCACTAACTACCCTAACTAGGGAGTATATCTGCGCACTAACTGCGCACTGCATCACACTGGCGAACGCCACTAATTGACGCTGGTAATCGTGCACAGTGTAGGTATGCACTGACTGGTGCTGTACTTGCTCCAAACACCCAGAGTCAGACAACAACACTAGGGAGGGGAATGATTAGGAGCAGAATTGTACATAATAATCATGCAGATGCATGATAATTATAAACAGAACAGAATTTTGATAATCTTGAGATATAATTACCAAACTTCTGTTATTACCCTTTATATTTTTAATCCGCTAAGCAAAAAAGAAGTTAATGTGTACTTGCAATCTTTTTTTCTTATATGAAATAGGTAGAGATACTTCTTTCAAGTATTGTATGTACTTTTTGACACATAACCGCACTGGGTAAGAATACAGTAACACAATTTGTACAATGAGATTACCTGAAATAGGTTTTTACCATTGTAAGAAAAGATTGGTTCGAGGCGCTGTTTCTTCAATTATAAAAGAAAAGGAAATGTTAGTGATAAAAATGTAATTTACTGGGAAGATTTTGCAGATTGAGAATTCAGCCCTTCAGCTTGCAGTGCTTCATTAGATTGATCATTTATATGTTTGCTCAGTTTAGAGTTAAGATTGGAGGGGAAAAAGTTTCAGAGATTTCTGTATTATACAAAGAAAAATAAAATCTAATAATTGTAACATTGATAAATCAATGTCAGGTCAGTATTAATTCTACTTTGGGCCAATATGGTTATGATACATAGATAGATAGATAGATAGATAGATAGATAGATAGATAGATAGATAGATAGATAGATAGATAGATAGATAGATAGATAGATAGCTTTGTCAGCTAAATCTTCTAATTGTTATTCCCAACATATAGCTACAGTGTGTAGCTCTAATAATATGTATAAATCAGTCCATTCCCATTCTGGGTCTTTTTCACTAACAATGTTCTCATCCTGGGCTCATCCCATTAATAGTGTCTCAAACCCTCGAGACACACATCAAGGTCAAATAGTCGCTAGCATTGGCAGGCCCACCTCCTGCATGTGTAGCAGATAGTAGAAGGAAATTTGCAGAGATGAGTTGTAGATGTGAAAAGTCATCACAGTGTATGGACAAGATGGAGAAGAAAAGAAACAGAACTACTTCAATTAGAGAAAATGTCACCTTTAAGGGACCTGGATGTAAATGTTTATTTGTGATGCTGACTTTTTCATCAGTACTGTGGTTCCTTTTTGGTATCCAATCTGATGATGGCTTTTAATAACAATTCCCAGTATCGCCTTACCATTGTTAAGAACATACTGGGTGTAGTAGGTTCTTGTGATACATTTGTGTATGGGGCAAGCTTGACATTGCAAGTGATCACTGTACTAAGATTGGTGATGTATTCACTTACTGACGATGCTTCTATTGATGAATGTATGTACTGATGGTGGTTGTGATGCTATTTTTATGAACTGTGGTGATTCTGGTGATGTTTTCATGTACTAATGGTGATATATTTGTATACTGATTTTTGTTCTTACCCTTTATTCCTGTTTGATCCCATAAATATGTAGCAATCCATAATTTGTCAGATATAGTGAGCGTGATAAAGTATTGTGCATTCTGATGTGTTAATAATTACTACATCTGTATTTATGCCAGGTGCATTAATTCGAAAATTAAGCACTATAGCGTGCTAATTCTAAACATTGTGTAATATACTCACTGTGAGGATTCAGCTCTATTTGCCAATTCCAGCAGTTATCCCATGACAAATCATATGCTATTTCCATACTTACAGTCATGTGTCCCCTTTAAATGAATCCGGGATTGTAGTTTTACACTGAACATTGAGAGAATTAGGAAGAACAGGTAGTCAGCATGTGACTATAAATAGGCAAGTCACAAATGAATGTTCACATGATGACTGTTTAAACTACAATAGCTGTGTGTAGAAACGGGCACCAAACTAATTTTTTCCTGGGTGTATGAAAACTTAGATTTGCCTCTGCATATAAGTAAACATAAATCTACCATACATGGTGTGAACACACATCTCTCTACACACTACACCTTACCCTTTTAAATTTCAAAAACACTTTTTCTCAACTTAACTTTCAAATAATCAAGCAAATAAAATTCCAAAGAACAGGAGGAAGTGGTATTAAAGTTTTCTTCTCTAAAGGGAGGCATTCTGGATTCACACATTGTAGAAGTTTATCCAAGGGGATTAAAGAAACACTCCCAGAAAACATTTTATTATCTAAACTTGTATAAAAGTATGTATTGTGTGCTGTAATTATACTGTTATTATAGTCACCAATTGCCATCTTACATGGTTCCAGTGCTGCTCGGGTCCACTTCTCAGTTATGTGGCATTTATTTGACTTGTTAGGTCTTACTAGGGTCAATGTGTGAGCTGGAGTTCTCTTTAACCTCTTCACGATCTATGTTGTATAGGTACATCATAGGTCATGTCCTGGCATTTGATGCGGGCTCCGTTGCTGAGCTCGCAATCTTTCAAGCACATGACAGCTGATTTGATCAGCTGTCATGTGTCCCTAATGACTGAGGGCAGAATCACGATCAGCATGTGGCTATTAATATCTTAAATGCTGCTGTCAATCTCTGACAGTGGTATTTAAGTCGTGCTTACCGGAAGTGTGTAAAAACTCTGTCAATCGGCGCCCTGTCACTTGATTGTGGGGCGCCGATAGGTTGGCATGACAGCCGGAGGTCTGCAGAAGACTCCTGTTATTGCCATTGCAGATCTCCTATGAATACTGGCCTGTGGTCAGCATTCATAGGAGATGATAGCCCTGCTATTTGTAGCACAAGCACTCGGATGATTGCAGATTCAAGTTTCCTAAGGGGACTATTGTAAAGGTTGTAATTTTTTTTTAATTAAAAAAAATTAAGGTTCAAGTCACCCCCATTTTGCTCCATTCAAAATAAAACAGTAAAAAAAGAAAATACATATATACTCTATTGCTGGGTTCAGAAATGCCCCATTTATCAAAATATAAACTAAATTAATCTGATCGGTAAACGGCATATTGAAAAATATAAAAAATCGAAACTCCAGAATTAATTTTTTTTTGCTGCTGCAACATTGCAACAGAATGCAATAACATTATATCAAAACATCGTATCTACCCCAAAAGGTGTCAATAAAAATGTCAACCGGCGCTCAAAAAATAAGCCTTTGCCCAGCTCCAGATCCCAAAAAATGGAAATTCTAAGGGTCTCGGAAAATGGCACTTTTTTTTTTTTTTGCAAACTTTGGATTTCACCACTTTGATAAAGAACCTATCCATGTTTGGTGTCTGCAAACGCGTAATAACCTCGAGAATCCTAATAGCAGGTCAGTTTCAGAATTTGGAAAAGGGTGTAGTCAGCTTACCAAAGCCTGTGTTACGACTCTCTGATGCCAGCCAATGCCTCACATGTATCAGGTTGAGCAGCCATAATCATTAAAACAATTGGAATAGCATAATGTCGAGCACTGTACACCGTTATGACTTACTCATGATAAAAAAAATAAGCCTTTGCCCTGCCCCAGTTCTCAAAAAATGGAGAAGCTAAGGGTCTCGGAAAATTGCACTTTTTTTTACAAACTTTAGATTTTACAACTTAGGTAAAGAAGAACCTATCCATGTTTGGTATCTGCAAACTTGTCATAACCTGGGGAATCATAATAGTGGGTCAGTTTTAGCATTTAGGGAGCAAAAAACTTTTTTTGCAATTTCACGTCACTCTGGTTTTTTTGCCCTTTTTCCAGTACACTATTTGGTAAAATCAATTATGTTGTTCAAAAGAACACCTTATCCTGTGAAAAACAACCCTCACATGACATATTGACAGAAAAATAAAAAAGTTATTGCTCTGGGAAGAAGGGGAGCAAAAAACAAAAACGCAAAAATGGAAAACCCAAGGTCTTGAAGGGGTTAAAAATGTAAGTCTATGGAGCATTGTAATAACGTTCAATAGACTTACATTTTAAAAGCGATTTCCAGCTCAGACATGGAACCCAGTATGATTTGGCAAGTAAGAATAGAAGTCACATGATCTAGAAGGAGCAATACTGCAACCCGATTAAAATATTACGATATGACGGTCTGTTGTGATGGAGTTAGGGGTGGGATTCCTAAATCTGTCCCTGAAACAGGGACCCTAATTATCCCTGTCCCGGGGTAATCTTGAAGATACAGAGACCTGGGTCTCTTACCATAATAAGCTATTCTTAAACCCTGATCTGTCCTCTCCCCCACCTCATGAGGCATGGCACAGAAATATAAGGGAAATAAAATATAAAGACAGAAAGGGGTAACTGAAAATCACTATCATACAAAACACTCATCAAAAATAGGGAGGAAGGTAGGATAAGGGAGGAATAAACAAACCAAATAGAAAAAAGGTTAAGAGGAAGAAGATTCTCCACCGGCAAAGAAGAAACGCCCAATACTAGTATATAAGGAAATGAGATGATGTTAGCAGCTGCAGCTGGGAGCGACCACCTGAATGTTCCCAGCCAGCATGGAAAGATTCCTTAACCCTTTCAGCACTGATGGAAAGGAAATCCATTTAAAATAGGATACAAATCACATCATCTCTAAAGAGGAAATGCAACGCATTTCCTGATGTGACCTTCTAACTCCAGGTCACCCAGGGGGATGTGACACCCTCATGTCAAGAAGATGGCAATTAGTAAGTATATTAAGACACTTACAGTACACTACACATTTACACAGGTTTAGGCAATGAAAAGTTTTTTGGGAGTGCTTTTTTAAATAGAGAATACAAAATTGACCATCTATTATACTTTTTTAGGCTTTTCTAAGTTTGATGTAGAATCTTCTCAAACCCACACACCAAGGCAGACAACACAGACTCGATAAAGAAGCACACCTGTCAAAGTTTTTAATCCTCTTATAGAGTGCAATCATAATATTATATAACACTGTGTAGTGTAATGCTGCGGTAGCACCATATGCAGTGAAGAGGCAGTGACCCACAAAGTTCAAACTTTAATGTGTTATCTTCACACAGAAAAAGTGCATAGCATTTTATAGTACACGTCATCAAAGTTCAATACACACAGTTACATCTCGACTCAGTGTGTGTTTCATAGCACTACACATCATATGGCTTTTAGATTGCAGTCCCTAAACACACTGGATTTCTCCTTGTCCAGTATCCGTGGGGGCAATCGCATATTATATTACACTCTCCAAACACAGCTTCACATGTTACAGACACTACACATGCCAGTCCTCCTCTGGCTTTCACAAAATGTTGTTGGAGCCAACACACCACGGAACACCTCATTATACCAGCCTGGGTTCCATAGCAATGGTACAACTGCCGCCATCGAACACCCCACCCTACCAGCCTGGAGCCAGAAGCATCTCCTGCCTCCACCAGCAGCGACACTGCCACCTGGGACATCTCTCCACCACTTCTGTCCCACAAGTCAGCTACCACAAAAGCTTATTATAACAGGCACCATTTTATAAAAAAAGACAAAAACATTTTTTCCTATTTTCCTCTCCAAAAATTGGGGTGCATCTTATAATCTGCAAAATACGGCATATGGTTGCATGAGTTAAAACAGTAGAAACATCTCAGTGTTAACATGTCCCAGGAGATTATTGAATCAAACTTTTATGGTAGAATTTGGATTATATGAGAAAATTGTGGATCGCCCCCATGTTAAGGGCAATGGGGTACTTGGTACTGGGTCCTTCAGTACTCGATGGGGATTGTCACGGTGGCCCAACCCGGCCCATGGCCCTAGGAGGGGCGTCCAATAAAAGGGGGTGACAGTTTATATGGAGAATGTTCGTGACGCCACCTGTGGTACTCGGTCAGGGTGACCGACGCTGCTTAGGGGTCCGCTGGGGTGATGGAATGGGAGCTAGATGGTATACCTTCCCACAGGTGAAGTGTACCCCCAGGGCTTCCCAGAAGTGTAGGTGGTGATGGTGGACGATGTAAGGCGCAGTGAATAATGAGGACACAAAGGTTGGAGTCTCTTTACCTTTTACTGAAGACTTCAGCATCCACAGTCCAGAGTACAGATCACAGGGCATGCAGAGTCCGGCCGGTCCGAACGCAAAATCCAGAGTTCTCTTATCCAGGTGGAAATCAGTAGCCTTCCTACTAGCGCCTGTGTGTTGTAGTACTTCCCTGCTGAGCACCACGGGATAGTCCTCACAACCTTTGTAGATGTTCTAGATGTTATTTCTTCCTCTCTGTCCCCCAGATGGTATGGATAGGACATACCCGTATGACTGATGGCCTGAGGCTTGTTTATAGGGACCCTAGAGATGCCCCGACCCCCATAATTTGCCACTGTGTCTTCTTAGGTTTTAAGGTCGGGCTGCCAACTTGGATTTGACTGTCCTGCCGGTCTTTGAAGTAAAGCGTGGAGTCAATTACTCCCTCGGTGTTCCGGCCACCGGCTACGCGCCTCAGAAGGATGCAGCCTCTTACAGGACAGAACTCTTTCTGGTGTTGTCTCCTTGTGCTGTGACTTTGTTTCTCACTCCCTGCAACACAATTCCTTTCTTGTCCTTCCTTAGGATGCTGCCGCATGTGGGGCAGGCGCAGCTCCGTATCTTTCTGTCTCGTGCTAGGCCTCTGTCAGGATCCCACCCCTGACAAGGGCCCTCTGTCTGCAGCTCAGATGTTCCTCCTTTCCCCCTGTCTGCCTGACAGGTCCTCTCTGGGTCAAACCCAGGCAGCTTCTCCCTAACTTCCTATCCAGCCCACCAGTTTTACCCTTCTTTGAGGAGTGCCCTACTAGATAGGAGCATGGCTCCCCCTGGTGGTCTGGAGTGTGAAGTGTGTTGTGATGCTGTGATACCTGGAAAGATGAACTCCTTTATTACCTTCAGACGTAATATCACTCCCCCTGGTGGAAGAACAATATTAATGCAGCAACCAGGACTCTGGGGCGCTGCAATTGCACTAAGCAAAAAAACTATGAAGGAATAAAGGCAACATAAAGTGCCTAGAAAAACTATTAATACCCAGTGAACTTTTCCACATTTTTTCACTTTACAACTGTAAACTGTATTTTATTGAAATTTTATGTGCAATACCAACACAAATTGTTAACTCTAAAGGAATTAATAAATGGCATTCTAATTATTTTGAAAATATAAATCTGACATGCATTTGCATTCAGCTCCCCTGAGTAAATAAATACTTTGTAGACCACCTTTCACTGCAATTGCTGCTACAAGTTTTTTTGGGTAAGTCTCTAATGGCTTTGCACATATACAGGGTGGGCCATTTATATGGATACACCTAAATAAAATGGGAATGGTTGGTGATTAGCAATGGGTAAGCACTAAAATGCTTGGGTGCTCATTGCTCGGGTCAAGCAAATTGGAATACTCGGGTACTCGACCCAAGCACCGAGCCCAATGTAAGTCTATGGGAAAACCGAGCATTTTTACCGTGATCTCCCTGGGGGTTCTTTTATGGTCTAAAAACATCTGAAAATGATGGAAACACTGCACAAATAACATGGGAACATCGTGGAGATCGCCCCTGGAGGCATTTCTGACTTCTAGGTCTCAGCTGTAACGAATGTTGTCAGAGTTTCACTCCATTTTTACAGGTGCACCAAAAAGAATACAAAAACGAAACCGAAATGGATTTTGCTGGGAAATATGTTAAGGCACATCTTTTCCAGGGTAATGACTTGTATATAAGGCAAAATAATTAACTCAAGACCAAAACGTTTCTCCACTACTTGGGCTATGTTCCCAGGCAGCGTTTTTGATGCATTTTTCAAGTTTAACATAGCTTTCAACCACTACAAATGCATTCACTGAGAAGTGTCATTGTAACATTTAACAACCCTAGCTTGCCATGTGGTGTGTGACACATAAGGAGACACATCTTGTTTCATTTATGAAGGAGGGACTCCTAAAATCACAAAACCTATTTTTAGAGGTGCATCAGGGGGCATTAATATTCTTAAAGGGCCATTATTAAACAGTGGGTCTCCTATGCTGTTATTGCCTATGCAGTGAGTGGCTGGGCTGCCAAGAATTACGACACACCCCAATACCCCTTTAACAAGAGGTACAGGAGGGCTTCCTGAAAAAATGTTGCATTGAATGCAAGCCCTGCCCTGTTATCAAGTCATATGCACCCCAAGAATCCTTTGAACCCTGGTACTGGATGACCAAAGGAAAATCCACTTCACATTATTAATTTTGTACTTTCCTCCTATAATGTTTTCTTACGTATTGACTGTAAGGCCTGCCCTGCTACCAAGTCATATGCACCCCAATAAGCCTTTGAACCCAGGTACTGGATGGGTACAGGAAAACCCACTTCACATTATTCATTTTGTACTCCCATACTGTTTTCTTATGCATTGACTGCAGTGCCTGCCCTGATACCAAGTCATATGAACCCTAAGAAGCCTTTGAACCCAGGTACTGGCTGGCCACAGGAAAACCCAGTTGGTTCTGCCATACTGTTTCCTTATGCATTGAATGCAAGGGCCACCTTGACCCAAATTTGCATGCACCCCTTGGAAGAAACATGGAGGAAAGCCTCATAAAAAAACTGTCCCATTACAAAGGAGCCGGTCTCCTAGACTCGTAATGCCCATACACTAAGTGTATGGGCTGACAAACATTTCCTCATCTGGGTAAATTTTTTTAAATTCTTTTATGGGGATCATAGACACCCTTGCCAAAAAATAGACTGGCTGTAGGGGCATAGAACATGTTCACCCTGGTGTTCTAGTGGCGGTGGATGATGAGACGTGGAGGAAGGCCTCATTAAAAAATAGGCCCAAGTTAAAGGAGCGGGTCTCCTAGACTCATAATGCCCATACACTAAGTGCATGGGCTGACAAACATTTCACCAGGGGGAAAAGATTTTTTTAATTTTTTTTATGGGGATCATAGACACCCTTGCCAAAATTAGACTGGCTGTAGCAGCATAGAACACGTTCACCCTGGTGATCTAGTGGCGGTGAATGATAAGACGTGGAGGAAGGCATCATTAAAAAATAGGCCCATTTAAAGGAGCAGGTCTCCTAGACTCGCAATGCCCATACACTAAGTGCATGGGCTGACAAACATTTTCCCCTGGGGGAGTAACATTTTTTTTGTTTCAAATTAGTAACAGGCATCATAAAAACACCCTTGCACAAAAATTGAGTGACTTTTGCATCACGGAATGAATTCACCCTGCTGTTATAGTGGTTCTTGATGATGAGGATAAGGATAAGGAGGAGGATAACACCAAATAGACAAAATCAGGAAACGTATACCTATGTGTGGGTGTGAAGAAGTGCATGAGAATACACCTCCCAAAAAAGACAATGTATTTGAGGTTATGTTTCACTGTTTTCACTCGGTGGTGTACAGAAGTCTTGCCCAATCCAGCCCTTGTTCATTTTTATAAGAGTCAGCCTGTCAGCATTTTCAGTTGACAGGCAGATGCGCTTACCTGTTATAATTCCGTCAGCGGCACTAAAAACCCGCTCTGACAGAACGCTAGCAGCAGGGCAGGCCAGGACCTCCAAGGCGTAGAGAGCCAGTTCATATCACGTGTCCAGCTTGAATACCCAATAATTAAAAGGCACAGAGGAATCTGTGAGGGCGTTTTAATGATCAGCAAGGTACTCCCTCAGCATTTTCCCAAACATTGCACTTCTTGTGACAGCACCCCTTGCCTCCATGCCGGCATGATGGGAGGGTCTGAGAAAACTGTAACAGAACTTTGCCATTGTTCCCCTGCCTGTGCTGGATTGTACTTCTGTCTCTCGCCTGTACTCCTTGGTTATACAACTAACTCTGACGTCTGCTGCCAGCATTCTCAGATAGGAATTTTTTTAGTAATTCCGCTGTGGTACTGCACAATTTTAGTATACCTGTCTGCCTCTGGAAGAAGAGATTGAAAGTTCTCAGTGTAGCATGGGTCTAGGAGTATCACCAACCAGTAATGAGTGTCACTGAAAATGTTAACAATACGAGGGTCACGGGAAACGCAGGGCAACATAAAGTCAGCCTTGCGTGCCAGACTTCTAACAGGCAAGACTTCGGTGTCCTGACCAACAGGACGACTGACCATGCTGTCCTCCTCCTCATCCACCTCCTCCCCTCATCCTCCTCCCTGTCCTTAGGCCATCCACGTTGAACAGACGGTATGACAGCTGTGCTTGTATTACCATCTATAGTGCATGAAAGTAGCTCCTGTTCTTCCTCCTTCTCCTATTCCTCATTGTCTACCAATTCACCAATTCACATTGGGAAGACATGCGGCTGGGCTGTGTGTAATCACCCTGTATGGTTCCTTGCTCCATGTCCTAGTACTCCGCCTGCAATGCATCCTCTGTGATTGTGAGCAGAGAGGTTTTCAGAATGCAGAGAAGCGGGATGGTGACGCTATTTATGGCGTCATTGCCGCTCACCATCTTGTGCAGTCCTAAAAGTTTTTAAGGATGGTACATATGTCTGACATCAAGGTCCACTCCTGAGGTCTTATATGTGGAGTCTGAACTGAATAACAATGGCCTTGTTAATGCTGGTAGTCAACAACTGCCCTCTTCTGCTCATAAATCCATTCCAACATATGCAGTGTAGAGTTCCAACGCGTGGGGACATCATGCTTTTCAGAAAACATTGAACCACGAGGTTAAGCACATGGGCCAAGCAAGGTACGTGTCTGAGCTCACCTTACCTCAGAGCTGCCACCAGGTTTTGTCCATTTTCACAAACGACCATGCCTGGCTTTAGATTCAGCTGTGTTAGCCAAAAATCTGACTGCTTTTTCAGCACTGTCAATAACTCTTCAGCATTGTATGGTTTGTTACCTAAGCAGATTAGCTTCAGCACAGCCTATTGCCACTTGGCTGAAGCAGTGCTGCGGTGCTTCTAATTTCTGACTGATGTGCTCATTTCAGAGATGGAGGCTGAAGAGGAGGAGGATGTGCAAGAGCTATAAACTGTGGGGGCAACCCTGAGTGACGTAGGGCCCACAATCATCGGCGACGGAAGGATGTATCAAGGATCGTCTGGGTCCCGTCTTCCACTATGTTTATTCAGTGTGCCATCAGTGAGATGTACCATTCCTGCCCACAAACACTTGTCCACGTGTCCGTGGTTAGGTGGACTTTCCCAGTAACAGCACTGTTGAGGGCACGGGTAATGTTATGGGACACTGATGTAATGCAGGTACGGCAAACCAGGAGAAATAGTGGCTACTGGGGACCGAGTACCTTGGAACAGCCACCGCCATCAGGTTGTGGAAAGCTTCCGTCTCAATGAGTCTAAAAGGCAACATTTCGAGCGTGATCAGACGAGAAATGTGAGAATTCAGTACTGTGGCCTTTGGGGCATTCGCTGCGTATTTCTGCCTGTGTTCCAATGACTGGGGTATACACAACTGAAGGCTGCACTGGGACAAGGACATTGACTGGCTTAATGATGGTGCTATGGACTGTGGGCAACAACAGGTGCTGGGCACGAGGCATCTTCACATTCACCGTGGACTGGGGATTGGCTTGTACGCAAAACAGTGGAAGAAGCAGTGGTGTCACCTGCAGACAGTGTTCCTGGAGCCTGGGGTTCGGCCCACAAAATCAGGTGCTTTGCTGACATGTGCCTGATCATGCTGGTGGTGGTCAGGCTGGTAGTTTTGCTACCCCTGCTGATGCGAGCATGGCAGGTGCTCCAAATGGTCTGTTTGGGATTATCAGCAGTGACTTTAAGAAATAACCAGACTCGGGAAGATTTAACAGTTGGAATGGCAACTTCCATCATGTTAGTGTTACGGGGAACGGATGCACGCCTTCTGTCTGTGGCCACCAAACTACTTCTTCCTGCCTATTGGGGTGCTATGCCTCCTTCCCCATGTGTGCTGCTGTTCTCACTCTGCATGTCCTTCTGCTGGGTTGGGTCAGTTACTATGTCATCCACCACCCTGTCTTCCACATCCGCACCCTGCTCATCTTCCTGACTTTCTGGCAATTGTATCTCTTCATCGTCCACCTCTTTTGACACTTTCCCAACATGGCCTTCATGTGACCATGGCTGTTCAAATCTTCGGGCATCGCTACATGCAATCTCATCTTGCCCCACTTCAAGTTGACTGGCTGAGAGTCTGGAATCTTTAAATGGAAAAGCACTTTGGGGGGTCCATGTGTGGGATCAGTTGTCTCAGAGCACGTGGCATGGTGGGAGGAAGGAGGATCAGGGTGACTAATATGCGGTCCAGACTCACGGCTACTCAGACTTGACCATGTGGAAGACGTGGTGGTTGTGGCTAAGTGACTGGAAGCATTATCCACTATCCAACCAAAAATCGTTTCACACTGCTTTGGCTTCAATGGTAGTGTGCTGCTGTCCCCTAGAATTTGGGACAGCAAGGTCACGCAAGAAGATGTGGGTCTTTGTTGTGGCTCACTTCCAGCTTGGCCACGGTCTCCTCATCTGCATGCACCATCAGCATCATGTCCACTTCCCCATCCCTTGCCCCTTGCCTTGCCCATTTTAAATGGACTACTGAAATATTTTAAAGTTCAATACAAATGGAATAATTTAGAGAAAACTTATATGTGATCAGCGTGCCGAAAAAATACCCTTTTAATTCAATGGAATGGTGGTAATTTCTTTATTTTGTTTTTAACAAATTTTATCAATAACTAGGGTAAGACACACCAAAACCAGTTCAAAGGAGCACCCAAATGCAACAATTTTTAAACCACAGATAGAGGAGGCATCTGACAGATAAACCACAATGTTCAATATGTGGCCTTTTTTTTAGTATTTGAAAAGAAAATTAATGTCATGAAGGCTAACACAATGCCCAAAAAGTGCAATGTATGCCTGAAAAGCAAGTTTTTGTATCCCACAGATAGACCAGGTGTCAAACGGAGATAACAGACTGTTTCAATATGTGGCCTGGAGGTTTTTAATTTTTTTTAACCACAAAATACTGTATAGACTAAATGTAGCAGACAGACAAAAAAGTGGAATGTATTCCTGAAAAGCAAGTATTTGGAGACAACAGATAGACCGGTCATTTGACTGAGATAACAGACTGTTTCAGTATGTGGCTTGGAGGTTTTAAAAATTTTTTAACCACAAAATAAAGTATAGACCTAGGGTAGCAGACAGACAAAAAAGTGGAATGTTTGCCTGAAAAGCAAATATTTGGAGACAACAGATGGATCGGTCATTTGACTGAAATAACAGACTGTTTCAATATGTGGCCTGGAGATCTTTAAAAAAAATTTACCACAAAAATACAGTATAGACCAAGGGTAGCAGACAGACAAAAAAGTGGAATGTATGCCTGAAAAGCAAGGATTTGGAGACCACAGATAGATCGGACGTCTGACGGAGATAACAGACTGTTTCAATATGTGGCCTGGAGCTTTTTAAATTTTGTTAACCACAAAATACTGTATAGACCAAGGGTAACAGACAGACAAAAAAGTGGAATGTATGCCTGAAAAGCAAGTATTTGGAGGCCACAGACACACTGGACGTCTGACGGAGATAACAGACTGATCAAAATGTGGCCTTGATTTTTTGGGGCCCACCAAAATTGTGTCAATAAGTAGGCTATAACACTAAAAAAAAATTGGAGTACTAAAATTGTAAAATATTTAGTGCAATTATATGCGATGTGTGTGGCGTACAAATAACAGTTATAAATATAAGAACTGTAGCTAAATATTTTTGGGCCAGCTAAAGATTTCTTTGGTCAGCAAAATAATGTCCAAAAATGTTGTAAGACACTCCAAAAAATACTATAGTAGCAAAAAAAAGGCCAGAATTTTCTGTGCACTCACATCTGATGCCTGGGACAAAAAAAAGTCACGCTCTTGTATTGAAATGATCTGGCTGTAGTCTGCAGTGTGACCAAGCAAG
The DNA here is from genome assembly GCF_051348905.1 of Ranitomeya variabilis. Taxonomy (NCBI): domain Eukaryota; kingdom Metazoa; phylum Chordata; class Amphibia; order Anura; family Dendrobatidae; genus Ranitomeya; species Ranitomeya variabilis. The sequence continues at coordinate 83,143,677 of NC_135238.1, forward strand.
TAAATATAGAAAAAAGGGGGCTATGGATTGCTTTGTAATAAAATTAGCAGGTATACTGTGCAAAAAAAAAATCCTAGCCTGCAGCGGGTATATATAAAATACGCAGCAGCAGACAGTAATAGAGCCTTTTGATGTATGCAGCGAGATCTATATACTCACATACAGTGCCTGCATGCCTTGCACTGATGCGGATATGTTCACATAGACTCCCCTGCCTACATAGCACTGCAATCTATGTACCCCTTAATTAGCCTTAAAAAGGACTGTTGGTTTATCAGGATTAGTGGATTGAACACTAGTAGACCAACACTAACTAATAAAAGAACGAATCTGACCCTATCTCAGCAGCAACTCTCCCTATACTAGCTGAGTCCGGAGCAGAATTTTGGATCCAAGTTTATTTTTTTCAATGGAAAGAGGGTCATGTGACACATCAAACTTATTGAGAATTTCACAAGAAATACAATGGCTTGCTTGGTTTTAACATAACATTATTCTTTCATGAGTTATTTACAAGTTTATGACCACTTATAAAATGTATTCAAAGTGCTGCCCATTGTGTTGGATTTTCAATGCAACCCTCTTCTCCAACTCTTGACACACTGATAGCAACACCACAGAAGAAATGCTAGCACAGACTTCCAGTATCCATTGTTTCAGATGCTGCACATCTCATACAGTAAGGCAGTTGTCTATGCTGTGAAGGTACGATATGTGCAGCATCTGAAACACCGGATAATGGAAGCCTGTGCTAGCATTTCTTCTACGGTGTTGCTATCAGTGTGTCAAAAGTGGGAGAAGAGGGTTTAATTGACATTGGTTCCCTCTCTAAACACGCCCCCTCTTCCTGGGTCAAGGGGTCTGTCCGGTCCCCTATTCCTTCCCCCAGGAAACAGGGGATGGAGCCTCAACAGTTCTGGAACGGCTGAATAAAGGTACTTGCAACCTGGTCTTTCTTCTTACACTACCCCTCTCCTTTAGCTCGCCATTCCACAGGCGAGACATTTTTGTGCTCCTTTATGTTCTCCAGAGGTGGGTCAGATGCCCACAGTTTTTGCCTCCATTTTTGTCTCTCTTACACCACATTCGGCAGAACAAAATTTTGTCTGTGCATATCGCAGGGGCAAAACTCCAGCATGGTCACACCTAGTACTTGAAGGCTCCTCCAGAATTTGCTTGTTAGGAGAACTCAGAACTTCAGGTTGAGTAGAGTCAGATTGGGTGGTAGAGGATGAGAGTATGTCCGAGTTCAATGGAACAGCTATCTCCGGAGCTTCAGACCTACGTTTTCCCTTGGGCTGGCGGGCAGTGAACTATCCATCTCAGGGAATGAGGCAAGGGATTGTTCTTCATCACCATCGGGAACTGTGGGAGTGAGCACTTCAGGGACACTTGACACTTTCTCCCCTCCTTCATAATCTTGTGGCAGGCAGGGACACGACATACTTTGGTGGACTATTCGGGTAGGTGCTCACAGATGGTACCCTTGGATCCAATTTGGCGTTTCAACCGATTTGCCTTCACGCGACCGAGCAGCGCAGACATCTCACTGTAGACAGTCAACATCTTCTCCGTCTCTTCTCGCCATGGCTCTGCCTTGCTCTGGGTGAGGTTCCCCTCTACTCACCGTACCATTTCTCCCAGGGGCATGACCTTTGGAAGGGTGAGCGAATCTTCACCGTTGGCTGTCTCTTGTAGGGCAACTTCTTGACAGATGTCCCATTTTACCACATGTCCAACATTCACTTCTGTGCCTATCTGGTGGGGCTTTGGTTGGGATCGCTGTCCTCCACAAGAGGCATACCCCCTCTGTATACCCCCTCTGTAATCGCACTTCACCCCAGGATATGGAATTAGATTCTGGAGCTTCTGCTAGGGTTGCTCTTATGCTCTGTTTCTTTCCTCTAACTTCTTTTAACTCTTGCTGTGAGTTACACCAAGGTATGGGATCAGGCTTCATGGCCGCAGCAAGGGCTTCCTTTAAGCTCTCGATTTCTGCCCTCATTTTCAACATTCCCTGCCATAATTTGCAGGACCACTCTGGCTCTTCTGTGTTCGAGGTAGATACTTTGCTGCTCCGGACCATCCTGCCAAGGCTGCGGTCCCCTGCTCTTGCTCCTTTTTGCGTGCTTCTGCCCCCACTTCTGAAAAAGTAGTGCGCGGATTAGCTCACAGGTGCTCATGCATAGCTTGCTTACGCAGCGCATCTCTAAAGCCTGCCACCAACTGATCTCTCAGAGTTATATCGGGAGGCCCTATGCCTACGTCACCTCTCTTAACGATTGCATCGTGAATCTCCTGCAGCCGATAACCACTGGCGTGCTGCTTCTCCGGCAGGGTACTGCAGACCACAGTCTGATGACAAGGGCAGCAGTAAACAGTCCTGAAATCTGCCCTGGCTCTTAGGCTGACATGCGGCACTTAGCTGAACAGGGCTCCTGGCTCTCTCCTGTTTACTGCGGTGGGCTCCGGCACTGTCTGACCACGACGTGGCCTGGCAGATATACCCTGGTGAATCGGGGCGCAGATGTTAGTCCTGCACCCGATCTCTCTCTAGGCCACCGGGTCTTTCTGCTGCAGTCCGTTGCAATGCTGTTCGTTCAGGTGCGGAGCGCGCTGCCTGCCCTGCTGCTCGCACACTGATGGCGGGGGCCTCTCTGCAGCTTCACGTGCTTTCTCTCTCAGCTTCTAGACGGATCCCTTTCTAAGCTCGCCCCCTCTTCCTGGGTCATGTCCGGTCCCCTATTCCTTCCCTCCAGGAAACAGGGGATGCAGCCTCAACAGTTCTGGACCTGGCTCAATACAGGTACTTGCAGCCTGTTCTTCCTCTTTACATCTGCACTCTGAATCCCCCCACAACAGAGATGCTGGCTCACTCAACGCCGAGGACCCACATTCTCTCCTCCATCTCCTGCTGCTACTGCCAGAGGTCTGCGCACTGCTCACAGATAACCAGACAATGTGCTTAGGGCAGCCGCGCTCCGGCCCTCTTAAAGGGCCAGCCCAATGTAAGTTGTTCCCAGCCAATGGCTGGGAGACAATTATTCATGTTAGGCACCTTCACTTGATAGGAGATGTCTGAGCAACGTGTTAGTTTAACCTTCCATACTTGTTAGTGCTCTGATGCCCAGTGCTCGTATCCCAGTATACCTGCACTACATGCTAGGTCAGCCGTGCCTAACTAGCAAAAGTCTTATCTTTCAGAACACCTGTCTGTTGTCTGTCTATCAGCCGTGCTTGCCTGCCTGCCTATCAGCGTTGCGCTCCTGCTTGTCTATCAGCTGTATCTGCCTGCCTGTGTATCAGCCATGCCATCCGTTTCCACCTGTCTATCAGCCGTGCTCGACAGCCTGTCTGTACACCAGTCATGCCAGCCAGTATTTGCCAAGTCTTCTATTTTTGGCCACTGCTGCCTCCTGTGAGCTATGGGTGTCATCTGCCATCCACCCAAGGTCAGTCAGGGTGCAGTCCTAAAGAGGGATGGAGTAAAAAGTTTTAAAAAAGTAAACTGGCACTGGAATTCAAGGTCTCTTATTTTCCAAAGACGCAATTTGCACATCTATATATTAATAGTCAAGCACTTAAAAGGTGCTTCATGGAACTTTGTTGAAATGTTGCACAGTGAAAAAGTACTAATCATCAAAATGTTAAGATACAATGTGTTTGTGAGCATAACTGTAAACGTGGCATTTTCCTATAGTAGAAACACTTTCTAAAATCTCCATACAGAGCTGCATTGCATCATGCTGCCTTGCTGAATTTCATCTTTCTTATCAAGGCTAATTAAATCCAAGAAAGTTTAAGTCTCTCTTTGTTCTATTGATTCCACAGGATAGAACAAAGGAGTTGCATATATTATCAAAGTCAATTCTTAAGCAACCAGCCACAATCTAAGTTACAGTAGTTAATCCCTTATTGATTTCTTTTTTTGTTGTGTCTTCTCTTATAAGATGCAATGTCCCCTTGTATATTCTCACAAGTTAAAACATTATTTTAGATTATAATATTAATAGTCTCATTAGTGGCTCAAATGCATTTACTGGGTTATATAATAGAAAGTCATTATCGCCCTTTCTAAGAATATTATGGGTGTTTGTCAAAATGGATGTTCTAAGATGTGCAATTTAAATGCTCATAATATCATTACAAGGCTCGAGGCAAAATGCATAGATAAATTGCACAATAGCAACTGTGGTGGATCAGCTCACAAGGTTGCTGACAGAGGTAGACATAGGAACCTTACTCACTTGAATCTTATGCTGGTTTATTAAAAAGGTACGTTATAAACCAGTGCAAAGTTCATCAGAATAATTACGGCCTTTCTGTCACAACTGTAAAACAAAAGATAAGGAATGCCACAGTCCATCTGTTTTGTGGGTATCCGCCCACTCAGGAACAACAACAGAGTTCAGCTAAGTTTTAGCATAAACAATGCTGGGGAGCTCTCCTCCAAGTACATCCCAACCTGAAAGACTCAGAAAGCTGGCTATTTACCACCTAAACCACACCTGTGGTGAAGATATGGTGAACAGCCTCCCACTCACTCTTCAGCTCTTCACAAGAGAATGCGAAGAGCGTGCAAAGCAGTCATCAAAGCAAAAGGTGGCTACTTTGAAGAACCTACAATATAAGACATATTTTCAGTTGTTTCACACTTTTTTGTTAAATATATAATTCCACATGTGTTAATTCATAGTTTTGATGCCTTCACAATGAATTTACAATTTTCATAGTCATGAAAGCACAGAAAAATCTTTCATTGAGAAGGTGTGTCCAAACTTTTGGTCTGTACTGTAGCTAGATGCTGGAAGATCAATGTTACACAAGACAGGATCCTATCTAGCTAACTGACAAGTTCACTTTCAGCAGCAGCACTAGCAGGAGTGGTGTTTCTGAACTATGACATGGAGAAAATGGTGACAGCAAAACAAAATGTTCGCTTTTTATATAAGCAGGGTCACGTGACTTCAGCAGCCAATCAGAGGAGACCTTGTGTCATAACATTGTGAATGATTTCTGCACCCTGATTGGCTGTACACACATTAAGTTATTAAAGAAAACATTTTTAAAAAATTACACTCCGCAGCTCCTCTGGCCTAGACATGGACCCTCCCCTTATAAAATAGAAGAACCAATTGTGGCTGATGCTGCAGGGTGTCAGTTGTAATATACAGTGGATATCCACTACTTTTTAGCCCATAGAAGGGATTTATTCACTTAATCTCACTGGTCCACATGACAAAAAACCAGTAAGGGCGATTCTAGCACCATTTCACCTCCTGAATTCAAATATGTTTTACCTTTAAGATTCTTTATTGGTTTGCCATCAGATGACTTAACTTAGGCTGCTTTCACACTTGCGTTTTTGAACGCTGCGTTTTTTACCAAAAAAACGCATGCGTTTTTTTCCCCTATATTTAACATTGAAAACGCATGCGTTTTTTGGTGTACGCGTTTGCATGCGTTTGTGAACGCATGCGTTTTTTAACTGCATGCGTTCATTTTATAAAATGCAACTTGTAGTATTTTGAGGGGCGTTTTTTTTTCCTAAAAAAACGCATGCGTTTACATGCGTTTTTTTTGGACAAAAAAATGCATTGGAGTCAATGGAGACGCATGCGTTTTTTTTGACATGCGTTTGCATGCGTTTGCATGCGTTTTTTTGACGCATGCGTTTTTTTTGGCACCACTGAATTAACTGTAGATAAAGATGTCTAGACACTGATAAGACTCTCCCATAGCAGCAAGGTTATAAAGGGAAGGTGGGGGGAAGTTTCTGGTCACTTCTCATCAGACTCCAAAGAAGACAGCACCCTGCCCGGACGCATTCTTGGACAAGACACAGAGCAATGTGAGTATATCCTAGCCAATGCATTCATTTTCAATTTTTTGGATCTACATCTCCTAATTTCTTCTATTTTTTTTCTTTCAACACGCATCAGAATGTCTTCTCCGGTTTCCTCGTCTGATGAGGAGTTCCAGCCACGTCAATCAGAAGTGGATCACGTGAGCGAGGTATGTTTTTTGTACGTCAGCTTGGTAAGTATTGACTGTCACATCGACACATGAGGCAATTTTTTTTTTTTAATTTTATAGAGCACTTCAACAGAGGGACAGAGAGGTACTGAGCAGCGGAGTCAAGGTCCAGGTGGAAGACGGCAGCGGGTATGTATACCAGGCAGACTGTCCTTATTGTAATATTCTTTTAACTTCCTTTCTGTACCCTTGTTTTTCTATACATATTTCTTATATCATCCTTTTCTGAAAGTTGTCTTTCATATTCCTGCCCTTTCTCATCTTCGTGTCTTATTTTTTACAAATGTGGTTGAGCAAACTTAAATGATTTTGTTTTAATTTTAGGTTTCACAACGGGACGACGACCGGATTGATAATGACCTGCTGATCAGTCTGGTCCAGGAGCGAGTCCCGTTGTGGGACAGCCGGGATAAACAGCACGCCGTCAATAGTGTTCTCCGTCGTTTGTGGAGTGAGGTGGCCCAAGCGTTGTGGGATGGCTGGGAGAATTCCACGCCACGGGTCCGTAATGCATTTGGTAAGTATTGCACGGTAGTGTGAAGCAACAGACCTTGGCCATGCTCTCTTGACTGTGTGTGATGAAAGAAACTTTTCGTAGTTTCTGTCATCACACACAGTCACAAGAGCACGGCCAAAAGTTCTTATTCTGACCATTATATTTTATTGTTATTTCACAGTGGAAAAAGTAAGGACACGTTGGCGTTCCATGAAGGACCGCTTCAACTGTGACCTACGTGCAGAGAAGAGTGCAGCTAGTGGTTCCGGAGCAAGGCACCGGCTCTACAAATACCACCGTGTGTTGGCCTTCCTGAGACCGGTCCTTCTCATGAGAACGTAAGTATTTCTCACATGCCTCCGGTTGTATTGCATTGACATAATCTGTCACTTTTAATTCCACAGGATGTACCGTCTTGTTGTAGTTTGGTATTAATTTTCTGTTTTGTTTTTTCACAGCACACACTGCACGACTGTCGCCACAGGTGCTGGAGCGGTCCTTCAGCCGGAAGCCACGGACCCGTCCCAGCCATCCAGCAGCGCAGCACCAGGTGGGTCTTCCACACTCACTGGAGACCAGGGGGCTGGCCCATCAGGTCTTCCCCTTTCGCAGTCCTCTTTCGCTGCACCCATTTTGGCGGGCTCATCCCGGCAGCGACAGAGGGCTTCGGATAGGTCCCTCATGCCCGAGTTTTTACACTTGAGCTCGGTTTTACATGATGCTATCAAGGCTTTAGGTGACAGAATGGATGCGAACCATAATCTCTTAAATTGCCGCATCCAGGATGTCGCCAAAAGCGTTGATCAATTGAAAGCCGACCTCAATAAGCCAGCTCAGCATTTTTTCAATCAAATCCTAGAGGGCATGTCGGAACACCTTAGCCCTGATCTCCAGCTGAGTGTGATGCAGGCCTGCAATGTTGCTTTTGTGCAGGCTATGCAGCAGAGTCAGAGTCGTAATGTGGCGGCCTATCCAACTGTGCCGTCACTGTCACAAGTAAACACTATTCCTACCTCTGCTGCATACCACTGCACGGCCACCTCTATTCCCTCTACAGGTGTACTCCACTACAGCGCCAACACGATGACGAGTGCTGTTGGACATCCCACCGCCACCACCGTGACGACCGCTGCTCCGGCTTGGACCTCCTCCGCTGACACCACGAGGACGCAGGACCCTGGCATGGCTTATCGGGCCGGCACCCTCCCGATGCAGCAGGACCCATCCATGCAATATCGGACCGGCCCACCCCAGATGCAGCAGGACCGAGGCCTGGCATACCGGACCGGACCCACCCCGATGCAGCAGGACCGAGGCGTTGCATACCGGACCGGACCCACCCCGATGCAGCAGGACCGAGGCGTTGCATACCGGACCGGACCCACCCCGATGCAGCAGGACCGAGGCGTTGCTTTCCTGGCAGGACACCCCCCGATGCAGCAGGACCCATCCATGGCGTATCGCACCGGGCCCCCCATGATGCAGCACGACCAAGCCATACCTTTCCAGGCAGGACCCACCCTGATGCAGCAGGACACATCCATGGCTTTATGTTCCCCCCCACCAGCAATGCAGCAGGACACTGTTATGGGATTTGTTTCCCCCCCCCCCCAACGAGGCACCAGGATCCTGGAAGGGTTTTTGTTTCCCCACCCCCAACGAGGCACCAGGACCCAGGCGTGAGTTTATCTTTCCCCCCATTGGACTCAGACATTGCCGAGCGCTCCACAATGGAGACTGACTGTGTGGAGCCGGGTCCTGACGTGTCTCCCGCCCACACTGTACAACATAGCCCAAGAAGACTTCCCCCAACCCGGAAAACCCAACGTAAAACTGGCAAAACGCATAAAAAACAAAAAAACTTTGATTATTCCTCCCCCATCACCTACCGATGTGTCTCAACATTCCAGTGTGTCTCAAGCCCCTCATGTTTTAAGCCCCATCCCCGAACTTCCAGACCCTTCAAGTTTTGTTGCCCATTCTCCTGCCACCTCTGCCTCCTCCATGGTGAGCCAGGCTTCAGTTCTGAATACCCCCCAGTTACGTTACTCAACCCCAAGCCGGCGTGGTTCAACCCGGCGCGGTACCAAAAAATAAATTTGTTTTTTTTTTCCTCAATAAAAAAAAAGTTTATTTGAAAAAATTATGTTTGGTTTATTGTGTCTATCACCTCTCTCAATACACACCAATAAACTTCATCACACACTTATTCTTTTGGCCTACACATATCTCCAGTAGTATAAAATACAAGACAACATCTATATGTGTTTCTTTAGTATACAGATATGAGTTGGCCAAAAAAATAGTATTTATTTCCATACTCTTTTATTTTTGTACCTAGTGTAGTGTCACTGTACAAAGAGAAAATGGTGGAAATCAAGTTCAGAAATTAACTGAAACGGTCATATGTCAAAATATATACCTGACCGATTAAGTTGATTACTGCCTTGTATATTCACCATATTCTATATAGCTCATTATGTGACAATGGTTGTCAAACAGATGGGACAAGTGTTCTCACACTCTACATATCTATGCTCACCAGGCCAGGTGTAAGAAATTGTGAATTCATGATCATGTATATGTTTATCATGAATTTATTATTGCTTACACTTGACTTGATGGATATAGAGACCGTGACAGTCTTGACGCAATGACGTCAACAATATTAGAATTAATAAATAAAAATAATTAAAAATTTTGTACCATTATTATAAGTATGGGGCCCGTGGTTTATATCATTCTTTGAAAACCAAAATAGGGAGTGCAACATAGGTAAATTACGATGAAAAATTTAAAATTTATTACCTCAACAACTATCACCCACTCCTGGTTTTGGATTACAAAATATGATATACATATCTACTGCCCATCTTTGGTCAACCTTTGTTTAGACAGGAAAAAGATATTAGACATGGTGAACACAAAAAAGTTTATTAATTAGAAAAATGTTTATCAGTGTTTAATAATTGGTAAACATAAACATACAACAGGACATTTAAACAACATTGTCCTGCCATGACACACGTCCAATATCGGACACAAAATAGGCCGCAAATTGGTCCCGCATAAGACCAACGGCTGCAGTTGACCGCATCGGGTGATGCTGAAAATCAGGCAATGGGTGTGCAACAGGTTCATCAAGTTCAATGTGGGGTCGCTCCTTAGCCATTATATAATTGTGTAGCACCACACAGGCTTTGACCACCTCGTCCACTGTTTCCACTTTTAGATTGATGGCTGTTGCAAGAATGCGCCATTTAGCAACAAGAATGCCAAAGCTGCACTCTACGGTTCTTCTGGCCCTGGTCAGTCTGTAGTTGAATATTCTTCTAGTGTGGTCCAAGTCCCTACTAGAATAGGGCTTCAGGAGATTTTCACACATTTGGAAGGCCTCATCCCCAACCATAACAAATGGCAGCGGTGGGCCTTGAGTGTTGGGGAGAGGCTGTGGAGGGGGAAAATTAAAATTGTTGCCATACAACCGACGGCCCATATCCGAGCTCTTGAAGGTTTGGGAATCATTGCCACGGCCAAAAGCTCCAATATCCACGGCGATGAAGCGACACTCCGCATCCGCTATTGCCATAAGCACTACCGAAAAATATTTTTTATAATTATAAAACTCAGATTCGGTTCTGGCCGGTTTGACAATGCGGATGTGCTTTCCATCCACCGCCCCTAAACAGTTTGGGAAATCACACACGTTCAAAAATGTAGTTGAAATTTCCCGCCACATGTCCACGGTGGGTACGGGTATAAACTCCTCACGGAGTGCATTCCATAACGCACGACAGGTGTCCACAACAATTCCGGAGAGGGTTGAGATTCCAAGGCGATATTGGAAGTGCAGGGAAGATAAACTCTCTCCTGTGGCAAGAAATCTAGAAGAAAAAGAAACAAAAACAAAAAAAATTAAAAATCGGTTCTAATGGTGTGTTTTAAAAAAAAATAAATAATAAAAAAAAAAAAACATAGAAAACATGTCATAACAACAAAGTTGACGGTCATTGGTTTAGTTTAGGAACGTACCGTAATGTCACTAACAGACGTTCCTCAGGTGGAATCGCTCTACGGAGCCGTGTGTCCTGTCGCCTTATGGATCCTTCAACACGAGCCAGTAAATCCCGGAAAGAATCTTGAGACATTCTGGTATAATCCTGGAATTTCTCCGGGTTGGCATTCAGCTCCGCATAGAGCGTGTGATATGCTCCACGGCTCTCACGCACTTCAATGATGGGGTGCCTCCAAAAACGCCGACGCTGTCTCCTTCTCCATCTTTGGCGGTTTCGGTCTTGCTCCCAAGCAAAAACACAGGCAATGAAAATCTTGAAGCTGAACTCCAGTTTGAAATAAAAGTTATCCATAGAAAGATCCATCGTGACACCGGAAACAGTAGCAAGCTCTGAAAATTTCTGTTCCCCTAGGGTCAATATATTGAGAGACAATCATATACGCCCTCTCTATTCCCATTGGTTGTGTCTGGGGTTTTTTTTTTTTTTTTTTTGGAAAAATGTTAAAAAAACGCAAACGCATGCAAAAACGCATGTAAACGCGTGTAAACGCTGCGTTTTTTGGACACACGCGTTTAACGCATGCGTCAAAAAAACGCAGCGTTTACATGCGTTTACATGCGTTTTTGCACCATGCGTTTTTTTAAAAAAACGCATGCGTTCAAAAACGCAAGTGTGAAACCAGCCTAAATTTACTGTTCTAATCAGTATGGAATCAGAGAAATAAGGTCTTCTGTTATGTTACGAGACAAAATAACAAGATTATGTAGGTTCATTCATATTCAGACATGTTTAGATATTGCATCTTTTGTAAGTAGAGAGCCAGTAGTGAAATGGTAGTGAGTCTGTTCTTCTGTTGATCTAAAATGTTTTGCTTGATTCTCATGTTTTATTAGCTTTATTTGTTGTTATAATGTTTCAATAATGTAAAGATAGTGTTTAAATCATATAAACAATTTCTGTTGTGTGTGGTTAACTGACGTTCAAAAGTCAGAGACAAAGTTTTACATCACTTATAAAAAAGTGTTAGGAGCTTTATTTCGGGTTTAAAAAAGTAATCTCAACATTTACTGCTAACCACATATATGCTATTTATCTTTTGCTAGGCTTCTTATTAGTTGGAAAATAGTTTTCATCATATGCAAATTGCAATGCTCACTGTTTGGAAGGAATCGAAGGACCATTTAACAGATTGCTCTTTCTACCTAAGGAACATTAAAGGAAACTCATCTAAAACAAAGTATACAGTTAATTACCCCAAATTTCCATCTGAAATGAGGCTTCTCTTACATAGCAAAGGGTTTCCTGTACAGATGAGTGAATAGACTCGTTACTCGAGATCTCCGGAGCACGCTTGGGTGTCCTCCGAGTATTTATAAGTGCTCGGAGATTTAGTTTTCCTTTCAGCAGCTGAATGATTTACATCTGTTAGCCAGCTTGATTACATGTGGGGATTCCCTAGCAACCAGGCAACCCCCACATGTACTTATGCTGGCTAGTAGCTGTAAATCATTCAGGCAACAAAAACTAAATCTCCGAGCACTTACAAATACTCGGAGGACACCCGAGCGTGCTTGGGAAATCTCAAGTAACGAGTATATTCGCTCATCACTAGTTTCCTGTGCTCAAGTGCCCTGATTTTATGATCATAAGTGACAGCTCTGACTCTGACCTTATTCTGACTAAAGAGGAAGCATACAACAATGTGAGATGTCATCCTTGTTTCGAAGCATGTTGTTCTTCAGAACCACACTTGTTATATCAAGAAGGTCTGAACAACCTTATGCTTAATTTACACTTGTCTAAACAACAATTGTAGCCTCTAAGCTCCAGGCTCAAAGATGAAATCTACTCAGTGAAGACATGAGAATATGCAAGTATCGTAGCTGAGAGAGTAATTTCAAAAACTAATTCTCTGACGATAAAGGCATAGTTTTTGTAATAATGTTGGTTCTTTTATAGAGGCCCTTGGACAACAGCATCGGGCAGATGAGTGGCTATTATTCATATACTTATCAAAAGTTAGTTTGAAGGTTGCTTTTTACATAATGGTAATTACCTTCTGTCAATACATGTTGTACATGCTGCTGATACGAAAGAGACATACGAAAATATGAAACTGCTATTAGAAAGAATCCAGCATCAAAAATATAACTGGAATATCTGTATAAATTTGAAGGTGATTGCTTTATTTGGTTGGATTGCAACTTGGGCACAGTAAATTCTGCCGTTTCTTATGTGAATGGTTGAGCAGGGATAGAACGTTTCACTATATTAGAAAACAATGGCCTAAACTTTTGTTCCTGGGCAAAAAAAATGTGTCAAATGTAACCTTAGTAAATCCTGAAAAAGTATATTTACCTCCACTGCATATTCAACTAGGATTGAAGCAATTCATAAAAGCACTTGATACAAATTTGGCTACATTTGTACATTTGAAATTAAAATTTCTCAAAGTTAGTTATGCAAAATTGAATGAAGGGGTTTTTATGGGATCACAAATAAGATCATGAATTTCAGGAACCATTGAATCCCCTTACAAGGACAGCTTTCAAAAAAGTCTCATCGTCGTTTCTCAGAAATCCTAAGCTACAGTGATATCATGAGTGATCTTGTGTAATTATACCAACCTCTGGGATGCAACACATCATTTCATTTCTTGGACTCCCTCCTGGACTTCTTCCCAGAAAATCTTGGTGCTGTCAATGACCAGTATAGGGAACATTTTCAGCAGCAGATTTCTACCATTGAACAAAGGTACCAAGACAAGTGAAGTCCCAGTATGCTGGGTGACTATTGATGGACCATTCAGAGAGATATCCCGAAAGCAAAATATTCCCGTAAATCCTCATCAAAAAGTTTCTAGGTAAGCTATATTTCATATAATGTTGACTACAGAAGTATTATTTTTTAACATTTCTATAAAACTTGAAATGTGTGTCACAAAAAAACCCTGCATGATGGGAAAAATCTGAAAGCATATGAATCCTGCACTAAACCTATATTTATATCCAGTTAATTTTGTTTTGTGAAAGAAAAAAAAATATATTTTTCAATCAGCATCTTCAGTGCTGTTAAAATATGGGTTCTGAGAATTAAAGTCCTTTAATGACCATTATAAAAAGATGCATTGGTAGTCTCTAAGGGGTTAAGGTATGATAGGAATATTCTGTGAAATGCTAAAAGTTACACTGATATTAACCCATTATATACCAATGTCCTTTTTTTGGGATGCCTAATCTTTAGCTTCTAGCAACTAAGATTTTATAATTTTTATAATTAGGTCCAATTTGTTGTGTTGTGTTTGTAAAATGAATGTTTTCAAAATAGGAAATCATGTCATTGTCATTTTTAATTGAATATTGGGATGCCTTTTTCTGAAAAATCCGTACTTGAAGAAATTTTGCAAATTATGTTTCTGATTTATTAGGACCCAAATCATTAAAAATCTGTCATTAAAAAAAAATTGCTAATTTGGCAAGTAATGGGTTAATAACTATGGAACAGAAAAAAAAATCAGCATTTAGTGTCAGAACCTAGAACTATTGCTTTGGCAAATGCAGAGATTGCTGTAAAAAATACAAAGAACGAATCCAGGATTTTTTTTTCTTCAGGCTCCATAGATTATGACTGGGAATTCTACAATATACATTACTGTAATGTTAGAACAATAATAGCAGAATATACTTTATGAGCGTATGCAGGGTCACAGTTTCCTCTTGGAATACTCTATCAAATAAGTGAGAAATTGTCTATGCTCCTGCTTGCTGATGGTCTTATGAAATAAATATAGTAAATATGAATTTTGCTATGAACAACATTATACATAATATATCTTATAAAATATTTAAATATGTAGGAATATCAACCAATTTTGCCAATAGTTGGTATATAGTATTCATTGCGTATACAATAATGAGGTTACAGGCTGATTATTGGCTGCAGTACTATAGCCTTTACAGAAGTAGGAGATGAGTAAATTTGTTACTATGGTAGTGATGAATGTTATTGCACATAATGCACTAGCAGCAGTCTGCTATTTTCTATTTTCTGCTACCTGAAAAAATAGCTGACTGGTCTAGGTATCTAGCTCAAGTTACTATAAAATCTTGTGTTTTGGAAATGCATTAACTCCAATTACTTTTAAACATTTTATCAAGATTATATAAACACTAGATGGTGGCCAGATTCTAACGCATCGGGTATTCTAGAATATGCATGTCCACGTAGTATATTGCCCAGTCACGTAGTATTTTGCCCAGTCACGTAGTATAATGCTCCATGCAGTTATGGCCCCATAGATGCTCCATATAATGCCCCATATATTGCTCCATGCAGTTATGGCCCCATAGATGCCCCATATAATGCTCCATGCAGTTATGGCACCATAGATGCCCCATATAATGCTCCATGCAGTTATGGCCCCACAGATGTTAATGCCACTGTCAGTAAACAAAACCCACAACAGAATGTGTTCTGTCCCCACTTAAGGTGATTGAAGGTGTGTAGTATGAGAAGTCCTACCTTCGTGTCCTTGCAGCGGGGCAGACAGGACCAGGTGTTGCTCCTGGGTGGATGGATTAAAACGTGGATGCAGAGAGATGAATCAGCGGTGGTTCATTTGAACCATAACCCAAAGATATGAGCTGGTATGAAGTAGATAGCACAATTAGCCATTCCTGTGGTTGTATTGTGGGTGTTCACCCCTGGAGCCACTACTGAATGTGTGTGTGGTCAAAAGACTTTGCTCTCTGCAGCCCAAAAGAGACGTCTCACACGATGGTTGAAAGTAAAATGGATGCCAGGAAGTGAGCTCATACTCAAGGCTGAAGGACACTCCAACATTCTAGAAAAATGTAAAAGGAGGAGCGAGAGAGTGACACAAAGCCTTTGGTCAGTAGGTGGCAGCAGACAAGCATGAAGGAACAAGCTATTAATACAATACAATAGCAAATTGAAATATGTGAAAAGGACATGAAGGGAACAGCACACTCCCCATCTGAAATTCACTTTGGGGATTTCACTAGTAGAGTCCATAACAAAAACAATCTGTAAAGGAAAAGCATGTGAAATTGCAACATTAAACATAACTCATGTCAATATCAAGAGGAAGAACTACTGTTCATCCAGGAGGGATGATCTTGACAGGCAACAACAGAACAAGTTCGTAGATGGGTCTTGTAAAAGTCTATGCTTTGCCTTTCCTGACGACCTTTAATTCCACCTTCCGCACATTGCCATACTGGCTAGGGAGTATCTTAGTAATTAGTCCCATAGGCCAGTCAGACCTTTCTGTGGGTTGGTCTTTCATGAGCACTGGGTTCTTGGTTGGCTTTGCTTGTGGCATTTGTTTTGAGGAAGCATTCTGTCCCTCTGCAGCAGGATCCAGAGGTTTAGTCTCCAGTTTCTTGGAAGGTTGGTTCGGTCCTCTGATAACGTCCGTTGCGTCCTCAGCTTTCCTTACGGTACTGTGAAAAGACTTGGACGCAGGAGAAGATTTCTCCAGGGGTATTGGCTTTCAAGCAGGCACTTCTTTGTAGACGTGGCTTCCATTGCTGCAGACAGAAGACTTGAAGATAGGGCTGCCCCTTGGCTTTAGGTTCTGTGCAACCTTTGGTTCTGGGAAGAGCTTGAGTTGGCTGACCTCGTCACTGAATGCCCTCTTGTGTGTCATCCTGGGCGAAGCTTCACAGTCTTTATCCATGAGCTTGGTGGAAACGCTGCTGTTTCTGCTGGCAGGTTTCTTGACAAGATCAGGAAGTACTATGGAGATTCCAGCATTGGTGGGTATGGTGCCACTTGTGGAGGAGATGGTGCTGTCCAAGCCCAAAGAAGTATTGGACCTGGTTAAGGAACTTTTTCATAGACGTCCCTTAAAGAATGCTACTGCCTTGAACTTTGGCTTCTTCTCATCCTCATCATTGCTGTCCAGTCAGCCGATGTTGCTTGGCATGATGGTAGAGGATGACTCCATCTGTGACAGCTTCTTGACCTTCAGCTTGTCCTTCAGTTTCCTGAATGGAGTTTTGGGTTTGTCTTTGATGGACAAGTCAAACATACTTGGAGCTCCCAGCTGATTTTCCCACGCTGAAGAGTTCATTTAAGTTCATGCCGCCAGGGGACGCAACTTCAGTGATGGCACCGCTAGTCACCAAATCTCTGCTCCCTGCATTTCATTCATTCCTCAGTTGTTTACAGCCGGGAGTGGCCGCATTAGCAGCGCTCTCGGTTCTAAAATGTAAATGCCCCCAGATATGGATAGCTGTGTTGGACTTGACTGTGCGGCGGACAGGTATGAGATTTTGTTGCTCTTTTAATTTGGAATTTTTTCACAGGAGAACAAGGGCTTCGCTTGGATTGAGAATGCAATAAAGATGTTAAAACCTGTGTGTTTAATTATTTCATTAAAAGACTTTATTCTTAATGTGTGTGTATTTTTAACACTTTCAGACTAGTGGATTAATAATGGGTAGGTGTCTTATTGACACCTCTCCATTATTAACCAGCCTTAATGTCACCTTACAATAGCAAGGTGACATTATCCCCTTATTACCCCATATGCCAATGCTACAGGGTAGTGGGAAAAGAGAGGCTAAGTGCCAAATAGGTGCATCTTACAGATTCTCCTTTTCTGGGGTGGCCGGGGGCAGATGTTTTTAGCCAGGGAGGGGCAATAACCATGGTTCCTCTCTGGGCTATATTGTGCGGGAGCCCACCCCAGTTTTTTACGTGAATTACTCCTTTAACACCTACAGCTCCAACATTTTACATGCACACACTATTAACATTATTAGGGAGGGATATATCAAAATATAACAGATATGCAATGGTTTACTGTATGTAAACCATGTCTCATATCCTGTTGGGTTCGGTAATGATTTAGAAAAAGCCAACAAATGAGTTGCCAGCTTTTCTGCTATCTAGCTATGTATGAAATATAACTATATATACTGTATATGTGTCTCACTGACTATATATATATATATATAAACATATATATTGCTCAAAAAAAAAGGGAACACTCAAATAACACATCCTAGATCTGAATGAATTAAATATTCTCATTGAATACTTTGTTCTGTACAAAGTTGAATGTGCTGACAACAAAATCACACAAAAATCATCAATGGAAATCAAATTTTTTAACCAATGGAGGCTTGGATTTGGAACGATACTCAAAATCATAGTGGAAAATCAAATTACTGGCTGATCCATCTTCAGTGGAAATGCCTCAAAACAAGGAAATGATGCTCAGTAGTATGTGGCCTCCACATGCCTGTATGACCTCCCTACAATGCCTGGGCATGCTCCTAATGAAGCGGCGGATGGTCTCCTGAGGGATCTCCTCCCAGACCTGAACTAATGCATCCGCCAACTCCTGGACAGTCTGTGGTGCAACGTGACGTTGGTGGATGGTGCGAGACATGATGTCCCAGATGTGTTCAAATGGATTCAGGTCTGGGGAATGGTTGGGCCAGTCCATAGCTTCAATGCCTTCATATTGCAGGAACTGCTGACACACTCCAGCCACATGAGGTCTGGCATTGTCCTGCATTAGGAGGAACCCAGGGCCAACCGCACCAGCATATGGTCTCATAAGGGGTCTGAGGATCTCATCTCGGTACCTAATGGCAGTCAGGCTACCTCTGGCGAGCACCTGGAGGGCTGTGCGGCCCTCCAAAGAAATGCCACCCCACACAATTACTGATCCACTGCCAAACCGGTCATGCTGAAGGATGTTTCAGGCAGCAGATCACTCTCCATGGCATCTCCAGACTCTGTCACATCTGTCTCATGTGCTCAGTGTGAACCTGCTTTCATCTGTGAAGAGCACAGGGTGCCAGTGGCGAATTTGCCAATCCTGGTGTTCTGTAGCAAATGCCAAGCGTCCTGCACGGTGTTGGGCTGTGACTAGTGTTGAGCGATACCGTCCGATACTTGAAAGTATCGGTATCGGAAAGTATCGGCCGATACCGGCAAAATATCGGATCCAATCCGATACCGATACCCGATACCAATACAAGTCAATGGGACTCATGTATCGGACGGTATTCCTGATGGTTCCCAGGGTCTGAAGGAGAGGAAACTCTCCTTCAGGCCCTGGGAACCATATAAATGTGTAAAAGAAAGAATTAAAATAAAAAATATCGCTATACTCACCTGTCCGACGCAGCCGGGACTTCAGCGAGGGAACCGGCAGTGTTGTTTGTTTAAAATTCGCGCTATTACTTGGTTACGTGAATTCCCGGCTTGTGATTGGTCAGGTCGGCCATGTTGCCGGGACGCGGACCAATCACAGCAAGCCGTGACGAAATTACGTCACGGCTTGCTGTGATTGGTCCGCGTCCCGGCAATATGGCCGCCCTGACCAATCACAAGCCGTGACGTCACGGGAGGCTGGACACGCGCTCATTTTAAAATGGGCGCGTGTCCAGCCTCCCGTGACGTCACGGCTTGTGATTGGTTGACCGCGGCGCAACCAATCACAAGCCGGGAGGCTGGACGCGCTCATTTTAAAATGGGCGCGTGTCCAGCCTCCCGTGACGTCACGGCTTGTGATTGGTTGTGCCGCGGTCAACCAATCACAAGCCGGGAGGCTGGACGCGCTCATTTTAAAATGGGCGCGTGTCCAGCCTCCCGTGACGTCACGGCTTGTGATTGGTTGCGCCGCGGTCAACCAATCACAAGCCGGGAGGCTGGACGCGCTCATTTTAAAATGGGCGCGTGTCCAGCCTCCCGTGACGTCACGGCTTGTGATTGGTCAGGGCGGCCATATTGCCGGGACGCGGACCAATCACAGCAAGCCGTGACGTAATTTCGTCACGGCTTGCTGTGATTGGTCCGCGTCCCGGCAACGTGGCCGACCTGACCAATCACAAGCCGGGAATTCACGTAACCAAGTAATAGCGCGAATTTTAAACAAACAACGCTGCCGGTTCCCTCGCTGAAGTCCCGGCTGCGTCGGAGAGGTGAGTATAGCGATATTTTTTATTTTAATTCTCTCTTTTACACATTTTAACATTAATGTTGTTGCGATACCCGATACCCGATACCACAAGAGTATCGGAATCCCGGTATCGGAATTCCGATACAGCAAGTATCGGCCGATACCCGATACTTGCAGCATCGGAATGCTCAACACTAGCTGTGACCACAACCCCCATCTGTGGACATCGGGCACTCAGACCATCCTCATGGAGTCGGTTTCTAACCTTTTGTGCAGACACATGCACATTTGTGGCCTGCTGGAGATCATTTTGCAGGGCTCTGGCAGTGCTCCTCCTGTTCCTCCTTTACCAAAGGCTGAGGTAGCGGTCCTGCTGCTGGGTTGTTGCCCTCCTCCTTCCCCCTCCATGTCTCCTAGTGTACTGGCCTGTCTACTGGTAGCGCCTCCAGCCTCTGGACACTACGCTGACAGACACAGCAAACCTTCTTGCCACAGCTGGCATTGATGTGCCATCCTGGAAAAGCTGTGCTACCTGAGGCACTTGTGTGGGTTTTAGAGTCCGTCTCATGCTGCCACAAGTGTGAAAGCACAACCAACATTCAAAAGTGATCAAAACATCAGCCAGAAAGCATTGCTACTGAGATGTGGTATGTGGTCCCCACCTGCAGAACCATTCATTTATAGGCGGGTGTCTTGATAACTGCCAATAATTTCCATCTGTTGTCTTTTCCATTTGCACAAAAGCATGTGAAATTGATTGTCAAACAGTCTTGCTTCCTAAGTGGACAGTTTGATTTCACAGAAGTTTGATTTACTTGGAGTCATATTCTGTTGTTTAAGTGTTCCCTTTAATTTTTTATACATATAGACTATATAGACAAAATCTCGCCACATGGATGTCACACGGATGCTTAGATGCAAGAAAATCGCATCCTTGTGCTGCACATAGATAACATACGGATTACTGTTCAGGGAACATTTCTGCAATTCTCGTCCGTGTAAAACGTACTGATTTTTTTATACGTTGTGTGTGACTCCAGCCTAATAGTAAAAAAGTGCAGAGAGTATGTACAATACAACAAAGATAGACAAAGACTAGTTCAGCCATATATAACTCCATCACATGGGGAAAAGTATTCCAAAGATTGCATTAGTGTGTGCATCAATAAACATACAAAAGGTAACATATGTGTGAATGTGGGTGGAAAGTATTAGTCAAGTGGAACTGATACATGCTGTAATATGCACACAAAACACAAAAAAGCAAAATGCCTCTTACCAAGTGAATGGAGAAGAACTCAGGCTGTGGAAGGCTTGGTGAAGAACCCCAAAGTGCTTTTTGCGTGTTCAATTAGTCACTTTATAAAGGTGATAAGTGGGGATGGCATGAGGGGACTTTGATGTTGCCCTGACACCGGGTCATGTGTGTGTCATGTGTAACAACAGTGAATAGCAACCTCATCGTCGGTGCATGAGCACCGATTCCTGTGCACTCTGCATGATGTACCTCAGTTATCAAGCCGGACCGTGCCATTGATCCTATACCTCTGGGTACATACGCCAACCTTTACCTTTCTTCTCCTTCATTGCCTGGCCAGTGCGCGCACCGCACATGCTCTGCTTCGTGTGGTGGTGGGTGGCGCTCTGTTTGTGGTGACGTGTTGCCATGGTCGCAGGTCCGGTCATCTGACCGGATCATGTGACTTGGTGATGCGCATCTTGAGCGCCGCTCTCCTCAGCGCATCGCAACATGGCGGGTGCGCGTCGCACACGGCTGCAGGTAATTATATCACAACCTTACAGTATTAAAGGGGTTACATATGCTGCTTACTCACCTCCTGACGAAGCCACTGGCATGTGAAACGCGCGTCGAGGTGTTCATTCCACGGGTTCACACACGAGGGTCATCATGACTACAGGTATTATGCGATTGCCATTTTAGTTAGATCCTATTATGGGCTGATTATGTTATGTTAGGCCAATGGGTTCAAGTGCAATATATGTGGTAGTGACTTTCTTAGTAATTTTGTAAGGATGTATATACTATATGCTGTTACCTCACATCCATTATTCTGCCGATACAATCTTACAGATGGTTGTGCCATCTGATGTGTACTCTTTTTTGATTATTTTTGCATATATGTATTTTGTATCATAATAATTTTATTAATAAATATTGTTATATTGGGAATTGCTCCTTCAGTTCTTTTTCTCTGTTTATGTGATTATATGGAGGTTAAAAATCCCCCTTTTCTTTTGTTTTTTTCATTTGGTATATGAGGTGTTCTCTTTAAGTATACAGTATATATCAAGCCGGACCGTGCATGCATGGGAGGGCGAGGAACTCGGGGCTACCGGTCATGCACGGTAGGCATGGGACACCAGACAGGTGACAGAAACATGGCGCCCATACGCACATGACTACTGGTAAATATGACAGATCCTGGCGGTGTAATGCAGCTTGAGGCAAACTGATAATAGTGCGATCTAAAGTGAAAGGTGTACACAAAGTAAGAGAACATCACAATAAGAATAATAATACATAGACAATTCAAGTTGCTTGTTGATATTATTAACACCTATAATTCATCACCAAGATAGATACCAGACAAAGCGATAATTACCAATATCACCAAAAATAGCGCTAAGCAAAAACTGGTTGAAACCGTATAAATTTTATTTATAACAATAAATAGCAAAAATAAAAACATATAAACGACCAATAAAAGATAGGGGAAAATAAAGTGCAGGAACAACCGTCAGGTATGGCTGAAAAAGTGACTAGATGGACATAAAATTATCTCCAAAATATTTGTATATGTAACAACACAGATATATCACTTAATAAATTTGAAGCACCTTGAAAGATCATATATATATATATCGCAATTCCTGCAAAACAACAGCTGGCAGCAATCATGCACCACATAAATATAAAGTGCATATATATAATAACATCAGTCTGTATACAACTACAAATGTCTAAAATCACAAAATATAAGAATAGATAAACATGGGGTGCAAGATCACCGCCAGCCGCGGTGCCGGAGAATGTAATCATACAACCACAATGTGTGAAGAAAGGAGCATAATTACCTAATGGAAGCCACCAGCCAGGGACCCACCACACCCACGCGCGTTTCTCTAAGGAAAGCTTCGTCCAGGGGTGGTGGGTAGCTGAAAGTGAGGCTTATTTGTATTCATCATTGGCCAATGACAGAGAGGTGCACTGACTCTCCGTTTATAAACCCAAAGAAATAGACTGATATATTAGTGACCACAGGGTTTTTCCTGGTTCATGGGGAGGAAATTGGAAGAGGATTTTGGCACAAAAAAAATCGTTGTGGATTTTTAAACTAAATACAACTGCCCCTCATGGCCTGAATGACCATAATAGTGTTGTCCCTTTTCTTCCTATATAATTGAGTACACTTTCGATACTTTTGATCTCTGGTATATTAAATTTGTGTCCACACCATATTTGTGGGGTTATTCCACTCATGGGGGTTCTGTCACCGCCATTTTGCGACTCGACGGTTGTGGTGAGTTACACATATATATGTATATAATATATTTTTATATTTTGCTAGTCCTCTGTTTTGTGGGTAGCTTTTACCTATTTGTCATGTGTTTTTGTTTCTTCCATGTTCATTATTTTTTCCTTTTCCTTTCACAGAGGCTTGTTTGTGTCAATGGCCTTGTTACCCCATAATTGGACTCTGGGATGGCTGTCATATAGTATTACCGCCAAGATGCCGCATAGTGTTATATGTTTTTTTATTTATGTTTTTTTTTTTTTTTTTCATATTTTGTAATTTCGGCACATATTTTGTGTCGTTTCTCTGGTGTTACTTGATACTAACAGCATTTCACTTTTAATATTTCACTTACTTGTGCTTTATAGTACCTTATTTTAGGCACTGGCACATTTATTTTGTCACACATTTATTCATTCAATTATTCTTTCATCTTCCACCATCACATTTCTCTCTTTTGCTATTTTTTGGTTTAGGTTTTCACATTTATTCATGGACTATATTGTCTACATATATATAATATATTATATTTGTATGTGGCATTTTCTGTAAAATAACCTATATTTGTATTTTAGGAGAACGCGGTGATATTGTATGCAGTATGATTGTTTTCCACACATTCCATCATACATGGACATTGGATTTGTTGTACCCTTATGAGTTCGGGAACTCGCAGCTGCTCCGGACTCTTACCGAGGAAGTAAGCCGCTCGTAGCACCATGGTTATTCAGTGAGCTAAACTGGAAGTCATGTAATCGCTCCGGACCTCACTGCAGACGCAAGTGCTTCCTATTACTATAGTTACGTGTTTGCGTCAGCTTTTCATCATCCGGAAGCGATGTAGCTATTCCGGAATCTATCACCCACGTGACTGGAGTTTATCACCATAATTACGGTCGAAACTTTGCTTGCGTCACCCGGAAGTGAATAAAGATGCCCCGGAAGAGGCTTCCAAAGCTACCATGGGAATTTAATATTATGGTGGATAGCTGATTTATCGACTTATAATTTATTACTATGTTCATGTGTGTGTGGCATATGTGGATTTAGTGGTCACTAATATATCAGTCTATTTCTTTGGGTTTATAAACGGAGAGTCAGTGCACTTCTCTGTCATTGGCCAATGACGAATATAAAAAAGCCTCACTTTCAGCTACCCACCATATCTGGACGAAGCTTTTCCTTAGCGAAACGCACGTCGGTTGTGGTGGGTCCCTGGCTGGTAGCTTCCATTAGGTAATTATGCTCCTTTCTTCACACATTGTGGTTGTATGATTACATTCTCCGGCACCACGGCTGGCGGTGATCTTGCACCCCATGTTTATCTATTTTTATATTTTGTGATTTTACACATTTATGGTTGTATACAGACTGATGTTATTATATAAATGCACTGTATATTTATGTGGTGCATGATCGCTGCCAGCTGTTGTTTTGGAGGAATTGCAATATATATATGATCTTCCAATGTGCTTCAAATTTATTAAGTGATATATCTGTGTTGTTACATATACAAATATCTTGGAGATAATTTTATGTCCAACTAGTCACTTTTTCAGCCATACCTGCCGGTTGTTCCTGCATTTTATTTTCCCCTATCTTTTATTGGTCGTGTACATGGTTTTATTTTTGCTATTTATTGTTATAAATAAAATTTATACGGTTTCAACCAGTTTTTGCTTAGCGCTATTTTTGGTGATATTGCTTGTTGATATGTTGAAATTGATCTGGATCAGATAGAATAAGTTCAGATTGACGATGCAAGTAGGGTCATTCATAAGAGTAGGGGAAAACATGAAAACATGAAAGTCTAATCATGGCATCCCAGGTAAAGGAGAGATTCTCTAAAAGTAAAAGTGGAGCACATATAAAATTACAAAACAGAAAACATGAGCGCAATCACTAGCCTTTAATAGAACAGATGGGACCAAATGTAGGACAAACAGGAGAAATAATAAATGATTTATAAAAATGAGGAGAAGCTAAGGGACTCATTTAAACCAGCCAGAGTCATAGTACCCAGTGTGACAATCCACTTGGTTTCACACTGGGCCAAAAGTTTATTTATGTTGCCCCCTCTAATGCCAGCATGGACCACATCAATACCCCTAACCATAAATGACCTTTTACTTTAGATTGCACTATTCTCAGTTTGCCTCAAGCTGCATTACACTGCCAGGATCTGTCATATTTACCAGCAGCCCTGTGAGCATAGGCTCTGTGTTCCTATCACCTGTCTGGCGTTTCCATGCCTAACGTGCATGACAGGGAGCCTCGAGTTCCTCACGCTCCTGTGAATGAGCAGTCCGGCTTGATGGCCGAGGTACATCTTTCAGGGTGCAGAGTATGTGATGCGCGTGCGCCAACAATGAGGCTCCTATTCGCTGCTACAGTTACACATGACACACACGTGACCCGGCATCAGGGCAATATTAAGGTCTTAACATGCCATCCCTACTTATCCCCTTGATAAAACGACTAATTGAACCCGTGAAACGTGTGTTGGGGTTCTTTATCCAGCCTTCTACAGCCTGAGTTCTTCTCCATTCACTTGGTAAGAGGCATTTTGCTTTGTGTGTTTTGTGTGTATATTACAGCATGTACTTTCAATTCCATGTGGCTTATACTTTCCACCCACATTCACACGTATATTACCTCTTGTATGTCTATTGATGCACACTCTTATGCAATCTTTGCAATACTTTTCACCCTTATGATGGACTGATCTCTGGCTGACCTAGTCTTTGTCTGTCTTTGCTGTATTGAACATACTCTTTTGTACTTTTTTTTGCCAATTATGTATTAAAATTTGTTATGATTACTCATTACTCCTTTTTCTCCAGTCTTTTCATTATACTTATACAAATCCTGAAAAGCCCCTAAAAGTATTGTATGGTTGTGGGTGTGGTATTAGTATAGAAGAAAGTTTGAATGTCTACACACCTCAAAGGCTCCAGACATAGCTATACACAAATCAATATGTAGGCACAAAATTCATATAAATTATTATTATTATTTAGAGTATAATTCTGAAATATCATATGCAGTGAAGCATCTCCTGAAAAACACTACTTTGAGACGTTAACACCTTTACTTTGGGCTAGATTTTTTAGTTCCACGATATATTTAACATATAGGCTATTATTTTGGTATCAGTCTGAAAACCACTTAAGTAATGCAATTTTGGATGTAAACCTATAGGAAGCTACATTATATATACTATTTCTACTAGAATCTACTATGCTTTTGCATCATATAATGCATAAAGAAATAGTGTGTCTTTCCTATTATTAAGCTTTTTTATATAGCGCCATCATATTCCACAGCACTTTGCAAACATAGACATCGCTGTCCTCATTGGGGCTCACAATCTAAGTTCCCTATCAGAATGTCTTTGAATTGTGGGAGGAAGCAACTGGAGTACCTGGAGGGCACCCTTGCAAACACAGGGAGAACATACAAACTACTTACAGATGTCCTTGATGGGATTTGAACCCTGGACCCCACCATGGCAAAGCAACAGTGCTCACACTGAGCCTCCATGCTCCCATCATCCAGAGCCCAAAACAGTCACATAGTGACAGATCTCCATGACCATTTTTTAATGAATGAAGATCATTTGTTCAGCTGTGAGCTAATTACAGCTAATCATAGATGAACAGGTTTGTCTTCTCCCTCCCTGGTAGTGATTCCACTGTCTTTATTACATTAAAGCTTTAAATTTAAAAATGGCTCTGATGTTGATCCAGAAAAGTAGGACAAGTGTCAAGTATATGTCATGCGAGTGCAATGCAAGTGTGCAATTTATATTTGTTTCTCTCATAGCAGCATTATGATATCTGCATGTCAAGTGTATGCAATCCATATGCAAAGCATTTTTAACATAATCTTTTACATACTACAATGCTAGATGTAACTTAAAGCTAGCTGGCAAACTAATATGGCACATATATATAAATATATATATATATATATATATATATATATATATATATATACACTCACCGGCCACTTTATTAGGTACACCATGCTAGTAACGGGTTGGACCCCCTTTTGCCTTCAGAACTGCCTCAATTCTTCGTGGCATAGATTCAACAAGGTGCTGGAAGCATTCCTCAGAGATTTTGGTCCATATTGACATGATGGCATCACACAGTTGCCGCAGATTTGTCGGCTGCACATCCCAAAGATGCTCCATACAAGGCAGGATGGATCCATGCTTTCATGTTGTTTACGCCAAATTCTGACCCTACCATCCGAATGTCGCAGCAGAAATCGAGACTCATCAGACCAAGCAACGTTTTTCCAATCTTCTACTGTCCAATTTCGATGAGCTTGTACAAATTGTAGCCTCAGTTTCCTGTTCTTAGCTGAAAGGAGTGGTACCCGGTGTGGTCTTCTGCTGCTGTAGCCCATCTGCCTCAAAGTTCGACGCACTGTGCGTTCAGAGATGCTCTTAGGCCTACCTTGGTTTTAACGGGTGGCGATTTGAGTCACTGTTGCCTTTCTATCAGCTCGAACCAGTCTGCCCATTCTCCTCTGACCTCTGGCATCAACAAGGCATTTCCTCCCACAGAACTGCCGCTCACTGGATTTTTTTTCTTTTTCGGACCATTCTCTGTAAACCCTAGAGATGGTTGTGCGTGAAAATCCCAGTAGATCAGCAGTTTCTGAAATACTCAGACCAGCCCTTCTGGCACCAACAACCATGCCACGTTCAAAGGCACTCAAATCACCTTTCTTCCCCATACTGATGCTCGGTTTGAACTGCAGGAGATTGTCTTGACCATGTCTACATGCCTAAATGCACTGAGTTGCCGCCATGTGATTGGCTGATTAGAAATTAAGTGTTAACAAGAAGTTGGACAGGTGTACCTAATAAAGTGGCCGGTGAGTGTATATATATATATATATATATATATATATATATATATATATATATGTATATATACAGTTAGGTCCATATATATTTGGACAGAGATGACATTTTTCTAATTTTGGTTATAGACATTTCCACAATGAATTTTAAACAAAACAATTCAGATGCAGTTGAAGTTCAGACTTTCAGCTTTCATTTGAGGGTATCCACATTAAAATTGGATGAAGGGTTTAGGAGTTTCAGCTCCTTAACATGTGCCACCCTGTTTTTAAAGGGACCAAAAGTAATTGGACAATTGACTCCAAGGCTATTTCATGGACAGGTGTGGGCAATCCCTTCATTATGTCATTCTCAAATAAGCAGATAAAAGGCCTAGAGTTGATTTGAGATGTGGTGCTTGCATTTGGAAGGTTTTGCTGTGAAGTAAACATTCGGTCAAAGGAGCTCTCCATGCAGGTGAAACAAGCCATCCTTAAGCTGCGAAAACAGAAAAAACCCATCCGAGAAATTGCTACAATATTAGGAGTGGCAAAATCAACAGTTTGGTACATCCTGAGAAAGAAAGAAAGCACTGGTGAACTCATCAATGCAAAAAGACCTGAGCGCCCACGGAAGACAACAGTGGGGGATGATCGCAGAATAATCTCCATGGTGAAGAGAAACTTCTTCACAACAGCTAACCAAGTGAACAACACTCTCCCGGAGGTCAGCGTATCAATATCCAAATCTACCATAAAGAGAAAACTGCATGAAAGTAACTACAGAGGGTTCACTGCACGGTGCAAGCCACTCATAAGCATCAAGAATAAAACGGCTAGACTGGACTTTGCTAAAAACATCTAAAAAAGCCAGCACAGTTCTGGAAGAACATTCTTTGGACAGATGAAACCAAGGTCAACCTCTACCAGAATGATGGAAAGAGAAAAGTATGGCGAAGGCGTGGTACAGCTCATGATCCAAAGCATACCACATCATCTGTAAAACACGGCGGAGGCAGTGTGATGGCTTGGGCATGCATGGCTGCCAGTGGCACTGGGTCACTAGTGGTTATTGATGATGTGACACAGGACAGAAGCAGCCGAATGAATTCTGAGGTATTCAGAGACGCCATACTGTGTGCTCAGATCCAGCCAAATGCAGCCAAACTGATTGGTCGTCGTTTCATACTTCAGATGGACAATGACCCAAAACATAAAGCCAAAGCAACCCAGGAGTTTATTAAAGCAAAGAAGTGGAATATTCTTGAATGGCCAAGTCAGACACCTGATCTCAACCCAATTGAGCAGCATTTCACTTGTTAAAGACTAAACTTCAGACAGAAAGGCCCACAAACAAACATCAACTGAAAACCACTGCAGTGAAGGCCTGGCAGAGCATCAAAAAGGAGGAAACACAGCGTCTGGTGATGTCCATGAGTTCAAGACTTCAGGCAGTCATTGCCAACAAAGGGTTTTCAACCAAGTACTAGGAATGAACATTTTATTTACAATTATTTAATCTGTCCAATTACTTTCGGTCCCTTTAAAAACAGGGAGGCACATATTAAGGAATCGAAACTCCTAAACCCTTCATCCAATTTTAATGTGGATACCCTCAAATGAAAGCTGAAAGTCTGAACTTCAACTGCATCTGAATCGTTTTGTTTAAAATCCATTGTGGAAATGTCTATAACCAAAATTAGAAAAATGTCATCTCTGTCCAAATATATATGGACCTAACTGTATATATATATATATATATATATATATATATATATATATATATATATATATATATATGTGTATATATATATATATATATATATATATATATATATATATATATACAGTTAGGTCCATATATA
Source organism: Ranitomeya variabilis (assembly GCF_051348905.1). Lineage (NCBI taxonomy): Eukaryota > Metazoa > Chordata > Amphibia > Anura > Dendrobatidae > Ranitomeya > Ranitomeya variabilis. The sequence goes on from NC_135238.1 coordinate 83,173,427, forward strand.
ATTGGACAGAGACAACATTATTCTAATTTTGGTTCTAGACATTACCACAATAAATTTTAAACAAAACGATTCAGATGCAGTTGAAGTTCAGACTTTCAGCTTTCATTTGAGGGTATTCACATTAAAATTGGATGAAGGGTTTAGGAGTTTCAGCTCCTTAATATGTGCCACCCTGTTTTTAAAGGGACCAAAAGTAATTGGACAGATTAAATAATTGTAAATAAAATGTTCATTTCTAGTACTTGGTTGAAAATCCTTTGTTGGCAATGACTGCCTGAAGTCTTGAACTCATGGACATCACCAGACGCTGTGTTTCCTCCTTTTTGATGCTCTGCCAGGCCTTCACTGCAGTGGTTTTCAGTTGCTGTTTGTTTGTGGGCCTTTCTGTCTGAAGTTTAGTCTATAACAAGGGAAATGCATGCTCAATTGGGTTCAGATCAGGTGACTGACTTGGCCATTCAAGAATATTCCACTTCTTTGCTTTAATAAACTCCTGAGTTGCTTTGGCTTCATGTTTTGGGTCATTGTCCATCTGTAGTATGAAACGACGACCAATCAGTTTGGCTGCATTTGGCTGGATCTGAGCACACAGTATGGCGGCTCTGAATACCTCAGAATTCATTCGGCTGCTTCTGTCCTGTGTCACATCATCAATAACCACTAGTGACCCAGTGCCACTGGCAGCCATGCATGCCCAAGCCATCACACTGCCTCCGCCGTGGTTTACAGATGATGTGGTATGCTTTGGATCATGAGCTGTACCACGCCTTCGCCATACTTTTCTCTTTCCATCATTCTGGTAGAGGTTGATCTTGGTTTCATCTGTCCAAAGAATGTTCTTCCAGAACTGTGCTGGCTTTTTTAGATGTTTTTTAGCAAAGTCCAGTATAGCCTTTTTATTCTTGATGCTTATGAGTGGCTCGCACCGTGCAGTGAACCCTCTGTATTTACTTCCATGCAGTCTTCTCTTTATGGTAGATTTGGATATTGATACGCCGACCTTCTGGAGAGTGTTGGTCACTTGGTTGGCTGTTGTGAAGGGGTTTCTCTTCACCATGGAGATTATTCTGCGATCATCCACCACTGTTGTCTTCCGTGGGCGCCCAGGTATTTTTGCATTGATGAGTTCACCAGTGCTTTCTTTCTTTCTCAGGATGTACCAAACTGTACATTTTGCCACTCCTAATATTGTAGCAATTTTTCAGATGGGTTTTTTTCTGTTTTCGCAGCTTAAGGATGGCTTGTTTCACCTGCATGGAGAGCTCCTTTGACCGCATGTTTACTTCACAGCAAAACCTTCCAAATGCAAGCACCACACCTCAAATCAACTCCAGGGCTTTTATCTGCTTAATTCAGAATGACATAATGAAGGGATTGCCCACAACTGTCCATGAAATAGCCTTGGAGTCAATTGTCCAATTACTTTTGGTCCCTTTAAAAACAGGGTGGCACATGTTAAGGAGCGGAAGCTCCTAAACCCTTCATCCAATTTTAATGTGGATACCCTCAAATGAAAGCTGAACGTCTGAACTTCAACTGCATCTGAATTGTTTTGTTTAAAATTCATTGTGGTAATGTCTATAACCAAAATTAGAAAAATGTTGTCTCTGTCCAAATATATATGAACCTAACTGTATATATATATATATATATATATATATATATATATATATATATATATATACATATATACAAGGCCGGACTGGCCATCTGGCAATTCTGGCAAATGCCAGAAGGGCCTGTCAGGTCATGGGCCGCCTTGTCTGCTATGTTGTTAACAGAATCCGTTTTCTCAAGACACCCATACTGTTAAGAATTGTGATGGAGCACAAAGTTGCTGACTCCATCACTTACCCCAGCAGGCCACTGGTATCATTAGAAATATTGGTCTTGTATAGTAAATCTTCCTTTGCTCCATCCAGAGTAATATTAGTAATATATCCCATCTGGTTCATGGGGACTGGGACAACATGGGCCTGTGTGATTTCAAATGCCAGGACGGAATCTCAGCCCCAGTCCGTACCTGCATATATATATACACAGTACAGACCAAAGGTTTGGACACACCTTCTCATTTACAGATTTTTCTGTATTTTCATGACTATAAAAATTGTAAATTCACACTGAAGACATCAAAACTATGAATTAACACATGTGGAATTATATACTTAACAAAAAAGTGTGAAACAACTGAAAATATGTTTTATATTCTAGGTTCTTCAAAGTAGCCACCTTTTGCTTTGATGACTGCTTTGCACACTCTTGGCATTCTCTTGATGACCTTCAAGAGGTAGTCACCGGAAATGGTTTTCACTTCACAGGTGTGCTCTGTCAGGTTTAATAAGTGGGATTTCTTGCCTTATAAATGGGATTGGGACCATCAGTTGTGTTGAGCAGAAGTCTGGTGGATACACAGCTGATAGTCCTACTGAACAGAGTGTTAGAATTTGTATTATGGCAAGAAAAAAGCAGATAAGTAAAGAAAAATGAGTGGCCTTCATTACTTAAAAAATGAAGGTCAATCAGTCTGAAAAATTGGGAAAACTTTGAAAGTGTCTAGAAATGTAGTTGCAAAAACCATCAAGTGCTACAAAGAAACTGGCTCACATGAGGACCGCCCCAGGAAAGGAAGACAAAGAGTCACCTCTGCTTCTGAGGATAAGTTTATCCGAGTCACCAGCCTCAGAAATCGTAGGTTAACAGCAGCTCAGATTAGAGACCAGGATAATGCCACACAGAGTTCTAGCAGCAGACACATCTCTACAACAACTGTTAAGAGGAGACTTTGTACAGCAGGCCTTCATGGTAAAATAGCTGCAAGAAACCACTGCTAAGGATAGGAAACCACTGCTAAGGACAGGCAACAAGCAGAAGAGACTTCTTTGGGCTAAAGAACACAAGGAATGGACATTAGACCAGTGGAAATCTGTGCTTTGGTCTAAAGATTCCAATTTTAAGATCTATGGTTCCAACCACCTTGTCTTTGTAATACGCAGAAAAGGTGAACGGATGGACTCTACATGCCTGGCTCCCACTGTGAAGCATGGAGGAGGAGGTGTGATGGTGTGGGGGTGCTTTGCTGGTGACACTGTTGGGGATTTATTCAAAATTGAAGGCATACTAAACCAGCATGGCTACCAGAGCATCTTGCAGCGGCATACTATTCCATCTGGTTTGCGTTTATTTGGACCATCATTTATTTTTCAACAGGACAATGACCCCAAACACACCTCCAGGCTGTGTAAGGGCTATTTGACCAAGAAGGAGAGTGATGGGGTGCTACGTCAGATGACCTGGCCTTCACAGTCACCAGACCTGAACCCAATCGAGATGTTTGGGGTGAGCTGGACCACAGAGTGAAGGCAAAAGGGCCAACAAATGCTAAGCATCTCTGGGAACTCCTTCAAGATTGTTGGAAGACCATTTCCGGTGACTACCTCTTGAAACTCATCAAGAGAATGCCAAGAGTGTGCAAAGCAGTCATCAAAGCAAATGGTGGCTACTTTGATTAACCTAGAATATATGACATAATTTCAGTTGTTTCACACTTTTTTGTTAAGTATATAATTCCACATGTGTTAATTCATAGATTTGATGCCTTCAATGTGAATTTACAATTTTCATAGCCATGAAAATACAGAAAAATCTTTAAATGAGAAGGTGTGTCCAATCTTTTGGTCTGTACTGTATATATATATCTATATATATAATTGTCTAAGGGTTTTTCCGTCTGTCTGTCTGTCTGTCTTTCTGTCTGTCTGTCTGTCTGTCCTGGAAATCCCACGTCTCTGATTGGTCGAGGCTGCCAGGCCTCGACCAATCAGCGATGGGCACAGTATCGACGTAGATGTCATAATGGTTGCCATGGCGACGATGATGTCAAAAAGGTTGCCTCGACCAATCAGCGACGGGCACAGTCGGAATCATCATTGTCCATATACTACGGGGACATGCATATTCTAGAATACCCGATGCGTTAGAATCGGGCCACAATCTAGTATATATATATATATATATATATATATATATATATATATATATATATATATATATATATATACGCACACGATTCTGGCAAAAATTAAGAGACCGCTGCAAAATGTTCAGTTTGTCTGATTTTTCTCTTTATAGGTATATTTTTCAGTAAAATGTCTCTGAATTTCCAAGCAATACATTTTGTTGATTTTTTCTGAAAAGGAGAAATGGTCAAAATGAAAGAAAAACAAAACTAAAAAAAAAACAGTGTTTTCAGACCTGAAATAATGCAAAGAAAACAATCATTACCAACAATTACTGACAATCTTTCATAATCATTTAGAAACAACAATACTAATGTTTTAACTCAGGAAGAGTTCAGAAACCAGTATTTTGTGGAATAACCATGATTTTTAATCACAGCTTTCATGCGTATTTGCATGCTTTCCACTAGTCTTTCACACTGTTTCTGGCGCAAAAAAAGTTCTTCTTTGTTTGATGGCTTGTGACTATCCATCATGCTCTTAATTACATTCCAGAGATTTTCAATTTGGTTCAGGTCTGGAGATTGGGCTGTCCATGACCCATGACAGGGTTTTGATGTGGGGGCCTCTTAATTTTTTCCCAGAGCTGTATATATATATATATATATATATATATATATATATATATATATATATATATATATATATATATATATATATATATATATATATATATATATATATTTATATATATATATATATACATAAAGATTTTTCTGTATTATCCTGACTATGAAAATTGTACATTCACACTGAAGGCATCAAAACTATGAATTAACAGATGTGGAATTATATACTTAATATAAAAATGTGTGAAACTACTGAAATTATGTCTTACATTCTAGGTTCTTCAAAGTAGCCACCTTTTGCTTTGATGACTGCTTTGCACACTCTTGGCATTCACTTGATGAGCTTCAGGAGGTATTCACCGGGAATGTTCTTCCAACAATCTTGAAGGCGTTCCCAGAGATGCTTAGCACTTGTTGGCCCTTTTGCCTTCACTCTGTGGTCCAGCTCGCCCCAAACCATCTCGATTGGGTTCAGGTCTGGTGACTGTGGAGGCCAGGTCATTTGGTGTAGCACCCCTTCACTCTCCTTCTTGGTCAAATAGCCCTTACACTGCCTGGAGGTGTGTTTGGGGTCATTGTCCTGTTGAAAAATAAATGATGATCCAACTAAATGCAAACCGGATGGAATAGCATGCTGCTGCAAGATGCTGTGGTAGCCATGCTGGTTCAGTTTGCCTTCAGTTTTGAATAAATCCCCAACAGTGTCAACAGCAAATCACCCCCACACCATCACACCTCCTCCTCCATGCTTCTCAGTCGGAACCAGGCATGTAGAGTCCATCCGTTCACCTTTTCTGCATCGCACAAAGACACGGTGGTTGGAACCAAAAATCTCAAATTTGGACTCATCAGACCAAAGCACAGATTTCCACTGGTCTAATGTCCATTCCTTGTGTTCTTTAGCCCAAACAAGTCTCTTCTGCTTGTTGCCTGTCCTTAGCAGTGGTTTCCTAGCAGCTATTTTACCATGAAGGCCTGCTGCACAAAGTCTCCTCTTAACAGTTGTTGTAGAGATGTGTCTGCTGCTAGAACTCTGTGTGGCATTGGCCTGGTCTGTAATCTGAGCTGCTGTTAACCTGCGATTTCTGAGGCTGGTGACTCGGATACACATCTTTAGAAGCAGAGGTGACTCTTGGTCTTCCTTTCCTGGGGCGGTCCTCATGTGAGCCAGTTTCTTTGTAGCGCTTGATGGTTTTTGCCATTGCACTTGGGGACACTTTCAAAGTTTGCTCAATTTTTCGGACTGACTGACCTTTATTTCTTAAAGTAATGATGGCCACTCTTTTTCTTTACTTAGCTGCTTTTTTCTTGCAATAATACAAATTCTAACAGTCTATTCAGTAGGACTATCAGCTGTGTATCCACCAGACTTCTGCACAACACAACTGATGGTCCCAACCCCATGTATAAGGCAAGAAATCCCACTTATTAAACCTGACAGGGCACACCTGTGCATTGAAAACCATTTCCGGTGACTACCTCTTGAAGCTCATCAAGAGAATGCCAAGAGTGTGCAAAGCAGTCATCAAAGCAAAAGGTGGCTACTTTGAAGAACCTAGAATATGAGACATAATTTCAGTTGTTTCACACTTTTTTGTTAAGTATATAATTCCACATGTGTTAATTCATAATTTTGTTGCCTTCAGTGTGAATGTACAATTTTCATAGTCATGAAAATACAGAAAAATCTTCAAATGAGAAGGTGTGTCCAAACTTTTGGACTGTACTGTATATAAGTTTAGAAACAAAGGCCCATAAATCATGGATTCAGATGAATTCCTTCAAACTAGTTCTATCTATCTCTCAAAGTCTTTGGCAACATTTAAACAAAGACAACACCCTGTGTCTTTGCTTTTATGAATAATACTTATAAAGCTGATATAAACGCAAAGTTATTAAATATTTATAAATCATATAAATTGTTTAAATGATCATCAAATCAAAATATAAAGTAATAACCATAACCGCTTACTCTGTGGCAAGTATTGTCACTAAAACATAAAATTGTGGCACATTTTTGATGAAGTCTGGCCATGCCTTTTTTGCATAGATCATATCTATTTTCAGCAATACCATGCTTCTGATTGGAGAAGCCACAGAAAGATTCTAAGAAAAGTAATAAATGTATATTGTGAGGCAGTGAGGGGAATCATATATGAGGGTCATTATGTGTCCCTCAGAAATTGAACTATGGAATCTGTTTTGATATTGTAGTAGAATTTGATTCGATGTTTTCAAACATCGGGAGCACAAAAGCTATCATCCTTTTTCAAAGGTGCAAGAACTTAATTATTTGCTTCAAGTTATTTAAAATATGGTACAAGTGCTTCACACTAAATTAGAATATCATCAAAATGTTAATTTATTTTATTTCTTCAAAACAAAAAGTGAATCACATATATTATATAGAGTCATTACAAACAGAGTCATCTATTTCAAGTGTTTAGTTCTGTTTATGTTAAACGGTACACAAGCAACCGGGATAACCGCAGCCTTGAAAGGATTGTTACAAAAAGGCCATTAAAAACTTGGGGGAGATTCACAAGGAGTGAACTGCTGCTGGAGTCATTGCTTCAAGAGCCACCACACACAGACTTATTCAGGACACTGGCTAAAAGTGTCACATTCCTTGTGTCAAGCCACTCATGACCAATAGACAATGCCAGAAGCGTCTTTCTGGGGTCAAGGAGAAAGTGAACTGGACTGTTGCTTAGAGGTCCATTGTGTTGTTTTCAGATGAAAGTAAATTTTACATTTCATTTGGAAATCAAGGCCCCAGATTCTAAAGGAAGAGTAGAGAGGCACACAATCCAAGATTCTTGAGGTCTAGTATAACATTTCTACAATCAGTGATGATTTGGGGAACCATGTAATCTGCCGGTGTAGGTCATCTGTCATGTTCCCAATGGCAGGGAATTAAACACATAACACGGGCAAAAACAGGATGAGCTCTAGGGTGATGGAACCTGAGCTGACCGCGATCCTGAACCTCAACACTCAACTAACAGCAGCCGGGGAACGTTCCTGGGGGGACTCTAGACGTCTCGCGCCAGCCGGAGATCTAGCTACCCCTATCAGAAGAATCACAGACCTATCTTGCCTCTAGAGAAATATTCCCACAGAAATAGCAGCCCCCCACATATAATGACGGTGAAATGAGAGGAAGGCACAAACGTAGTTATGAAAACAGATTCAGCAAAATGAGGCCCGCTTAAGCTAGATAGCAGAGGATACAAAAGGTGAACTGCGCGGTCAGCTTAAAACCCTTCAAAATACCATCCTGAAATTACTTGAACTCATGTGCCAACTCATGGTACATGAGTGGTAATTTCAGCCCACTAGAGCAACCAGCAGCAGAGAATTACATATCTGCAAGCTGGACTAAAAACATGAAAGCAAACATGAAACAGGGAAATCCAGACTTAGCTTGTCTTGAAGGCCTAGGAGCAGGTAGCAAAGGTAACAGAGACACACTGATACATTGATAGCCGGCAAGGGAATGACAGGAAAGCCAGGTTAAATAGGAAACACCCAGCCTCTGATGGACAGGTGGAAACCAGAGACCGCAACCCACCAAAGTCACCCAGTACCAGTTGTAACCACCAGAGGGAGCCCAAAAACAGAATCCACAACAGTACCCCCCCCTTGAGGAGGGGTCACCGAACCCTCACGAGAACCCCCAGAGCGATCAGGATGAGCTCTATGGAAGGCGCGGACCAAATCAGTCGCATGAACATCAGAGGCGACCACCCAGGAATTATCCTCCTGACCATAACCCTTCCACTTAACCAAATACTGGAGTTTACGTCTGGAAACACGAGAATCCAAGATCTTCTCAACAACATACTCCAATTCTCCCTCCACCAGCACCGGAGCAGGAGGCTCAACCGAAGGAACAACGGGCACCTCATACCTCCGCAATAACGACCGATGGAACACATTATGAATAGCAAACGATGCTGGGAGATCCAAACGAAAAGATACAGGGTTAAGAATCTCCAAGATCTTATAAGGACCGATGAACCGAGGCTTGAACTTAGGAGAAGAGACCTTCATAGGGACAAAACGAGAAGACAACCACACCAAGTCCCCAACAAGAAGTCGGGGACCCACGCGGCGACGGCGATTAGCAAACTGCTGAGTCTTCTCCTGAGACAACTTCAAATTGTCCACCACCTGATTCCAAATCTGATGTAGCCTGTCCACCACCACGTCCACTCCAGGACAATCCGAAGGCTCCACCTGACCAGAGGAAAAACGAGGATGAAACCCCGAATTACAAAAGAAAGGAGAGACCAAAGTAGCAGAACTAGCCCGATTATTAAGGGCAAATTCGGCCAGTGGCAAAAAGGCAACCCAGTCATCTTGATCAGCAGAAACAAAACACCTTAAATAAGTTTCCAAGCTCTGATTAGTTCGCTCCGTCTGGCCATTCGTCTGAGGATGGAATGCAGATGAGAAAGACAAATCAATGCCCATCTTAGCACAAAACGTCCGCCAAAATCTAGACACAAACTGGGATCCCCTGTCAGAAACGATATTCTCCGGAATCCCATGCAAACGAACCACGTTCTGAAAAAATAAAGGGACCAACTCAGAGGAGGAAGGCAACTTAGGCAAGGGTACCAAATGAACCATCTTAGAAAAGCGGTCACACACAACCCAGATAACGGACATTTTCTGTGAGACAGGGAGATCTGAAATAAAATCCATGGAAATGTGCATCCAAGGCCTCTTCGGGATAGGCAAGGATAACAACAACCCACTGGCCCGAGAACAGCAAGGCTTAGCCCGAGCACACACTTCACAAGACTGCACAAAGGTGCGCACATCCCTTGACAAGGAAGGCCACCAAAAAGACCTGGCCACCAAGTCTCTAGTACCAAATATTCCAGGATGACCAGCCAACACAGAAGAATGGACCTCGGAGATGACTCTACTGGTCCAATCATCCGGAACAAACAGTCTTTCTGGTGGACAACGATCAGGTTTATCCGCCTGAAACTCCTGCAATGCACGTCGCAAGTCTGGGGAGACGGCGGACAATATTACCCCATCCCTAAGGATACCAGTAGGCCCAGAGTCTCCAGGAGAGTCAGGCACAAAACTCCTGGAAAGAGCATCTGCCTTCACATTCTTTGACCCTGGCAGGTATGAAACCACAAAATTGAAACGAGAAAAAAACAACGACCAACGAGCCTGTCTAGGATTCAGACGCCTGGCAGACTCAAGGTAAATCAGATTTTTGTGATCAGTCAAGACCACCACACGATGTCTAGCACCCTCAAGCCAATGACGCCACTCCTCAAATGCCCACTTCATGGCCAAAAGCTCCCGATTACCCACATCATAATTGCACTCGGCGGGCGAGAATTTTCTAGAAAAGAACGCACATGGCTTCATCACCGAGCCATCGGAACTTCTCTGTGACAAAACCGCCCCCACTCCAATCTCAGAAGCATCAACCTCAACCTGAAAAGGAAGTGAAACATCTGGTTGACATAACACAGGAGCAGAAGAAAACCGGTGCTTAAGTTCCTGAAAGGCCTCCACAGCCGTAGGAGACCAATTAGCAACATCAGCACCCTTTTTAGTCAAATCAGTCAAAGGTTTAACAACATTGGAAAAATTAGTAATGAACCGACGATAAAAATTAGCAAAACCCAAGAACTTCTGAAGACTCTTAACAGATGTAGGTTGTGTCCAGTCACAAATCGCCTGAACCTTGACGGGATCCATCTCAATAGTAGAAGGAGAAAAAATGTACCCCAAAAAAGAAATCTTCTGGACTCCGAAGAGACATTTTGAGCCCTTCACAAACAGAGAATTGGCCCGCAGGACTTGAAACACCTTCCTGACCTGTAGAACATGAGACTCCCAGTCATCAGAAAACACCAAAATATCATCCAAATACACAATCATAAACTTATCCAGATATTCACGGAAAATATTGTGCATAAAGGACTGAAAGACTGAAGGAGCATTAGAAAGTCCAAAAGGCATTACCAAATACTCAAAATGGCCCTCAGGCGTATTAAATGCGGTTTTCCACTCATCACCCTGCTTTATCCGCACAAGATTATACGCACCGCGAAGATCTATCTTAGTGAACCACCTAGCCCCCTTAATGCGAGCAAACAAATCTGTCAATAATGGCAATGGATACTGATATTTGACTGTAATCTTATTCAGAAGGCGATAATCTATACAAGGCCTCAGGGAACCATCTTTTTTTGCCACGAAAGAAAAACCTGCTCCCAGAGGGGACGAAGATGGACGAATATGTCCCTTTTCCAAGGACTCCTTAATATAATTCCGCATAGCAGTATGCTCTGGCACTGACAGATTAAATAAACGACCCTTAGGGAACTTACTGCCAGGAATTAATTCTATAGCACAGTCACAATCCCTATGAGGAGGGAGCGAATTGAGCTTAGGCTCCTCAAAAACATCCCGATAGTCAGACAAAAACGCAGGGACCTCAGAAGGAGTAGATGAAGCGATTGAAATCAGAGGTGCATCATCATGAACCCCCTGACATCCCCAGCTTAACACAGACATTGTTTTCCAATCCAGGACTGGATTATGAGTTTGTAACCATGGCAGACCAAGCACTAGTACATCATGTAAATTATACAGTACAAGGAAGCGAATCACCTCCTGATGAACGGGAGTCATGCGCATGGTCACTTGTGTCCAGTACTGCGGTTTATTCATAGCCAATGGTGTAGAGTCAATTCCCTTCAAAGGAATAGGAACTTCCAGAGGCTCCAGACTAAAACCGCAGCGTTTGGCAAATGACCAATCCATAAGACTCAGGGCAGCGCCCGAATCCACATAGGCATCGACGGAAATGGATGACAGTGAACAAATCAGAGTTACAGACAAAATGAACTTAGACTGCAGAGTACTAATGGCAAAAGATTTATCAACCTTTTTTGTGCGTTTAGAGCATGCTGATATAACATGAGCTGAATCACCACAATAAAAACACAATCCATTTTTCCGCCTATAATTTTGCCGTTCACTTCTGGACTGAATTCTATCACATTGCATAGTCTCAGGTGTCTGTTCAGAAGACACCGCCAACTGGTGCACAGGTTTGCGCTCCCGTAAACGCCGATCAATCTGAATGGCCATAGCCATAGACTCATTCAGACTTGTAGGCGCAGGGAACCCCACCATAATATCCTTAATGGCCTCAGAAAGACCATCTCTGAAGCTTGCAGCCAGGGCGCACTCATTCCACTGAGTAAGCACCGACCCTTTCCGAAATTTTTGACAATATACTTCCGCTTCATCATGCCCCTGAGAGAGGGCTAATAAAGCCTTTTCAGCCTGAATCTCCAGGTTAGGTTCCTCATAGAGCAATCCCAGTGCCAGAAAAAACGCATCCACACTGAGCAATGCAGGATCCCCTGGTGCCAATGCAAATGCCCAATTCTGAGGGTCGCCCCGCAGGAAAGATATTACAATCTTGACCTGCTGAACAGGGTCTCCAGAGGAGCGAGATTTCAAAGAAAGAAACAATTTGCAATTGTTCCTGAAATTCAGGAAGGTAGATCTATCTCCAGAAAAAAACTCTGGAATAGGAATTCTAGGTTCAGACATAGGAGTGTGAACAACAAAATCCTGTATGTTTTGAACTTTTGCAGCAAGATTATTCAGGCTGGAAGCCGAACTCTGGACATCCATGTTAAACAGCTACGGTCAGAGCCATTCAAGGGCTAAGAGGAGGTAAGAAGCAGCTAGACAGCAATTAAGGGCTAGGCAGCAAAACTCTGAGGAAAAAAAAAAAAAATTTCCCTTCAACACTTCTTTTTCTCCTGCTTCAGCCCAAACAATTAACACTTTGTGGGCCGGCTATACTGTCATGTTCCCAATGGCAGGGAATTAAACACATAACACGGGCAAAAACAGGACGAGCTCTAGGGTGATGGAACCTGAGCTGATCGCGATCCTGAACCTCAACACTCAACTAACAGCAGCCGGGGAACGTTCCTGGGGGGACTCTAGACGTCTCGCGCCAGCCGGAGATCTAGCTACCCCTATCAGAAGAATCACAGACCTATCTTGCCTCCAGAGAAATATTCCCACAGAAATAGCAGCCCCCCACATATAATGACGGTGAAATGAGAGGAAGGCACAAACGTAGTTATGAAAACAGATTCAGCAAAATGAGGCCCGCTTAAGCTAGATAGCAGAGGATACAAAAGGTGAACTGCGCGGTCAGCTTAAAACCGTTCAAAATACCATCCTGAAATTACTTGAACTCATGTGCCAACTCATGGTACATGAGTGGTAATTTCAGCCCACTAGAGCAACCAGCAGCAGAGAATTACATATCTGCAAGCTGGACTAAAAACATGAAAGCAAACATGAAACAGGGAAATCCAGACTTAGCTTGTCTTGAAGGCCTAGGAGCAGGTAGCAAAGGTAACAGAGACACACTGATACATTGATAGCCGGCAAGGGAATGACAGGAAAGCCAGGTTAAATAGGAAACACCCAGCCTCTGATGGACAGGTGGAAACCAGAGACCGCAACCCACCAAAGTCACCCAGTACCAGTTGTAACCACCAGAGGGAGCCCAAAAACAGAATCCACAACAGTCATCTGTGTTTTATCAAGACCAAAGTCAGCGCAGCCATCTACCAGGAAATTTTAGAGTACTTCATGCTTCTCTCTGCTGACAAGCTTTTTGGAGATGGAAATTTCATTTTCCAACAGGACTTGACACCTGTCCACACTGCCAATACCTGATTTAAAAACAACAGTATCACTATGCTTGATTGGCCAGCAAACTGGCCTGACTTTCTCCACAAAGAGAATGGGGTATTGTCAAGAGGAAGATGAGAGACACCAGATCCAACAATGCAGACGAGCTGAAGGCTGCTATCAAAGCAACGTGGGTTTCCATAACACCTCAGCAGTGCCACATGCTGATTGCCTCCATGCCATGCCGCATTGATGCAGTAATTGATGCAAATGGAGCCCAACCAAGTATTGAGTGCAAGGGCCCAAAGGCGACAGACAGATTACTCATAGAGGCCAGACTCAACCCCCAGATCAGACACTTGTGTTCAGATTTGTTGAATTTGGTTCTCAAAGAGAACTATTTCATGTTCCAAGATGCCTATTACATTCAGCTACAGGGGACCGCAATGGGGTATCACATAGCACCCCCTTATGCAGTAACATACATGGCAGCTTTCGAGGTAGATTATATCTACAAGCATCCCTCATTCCAACAATATTCCGCCCTATGGCGCAGATATATAGATGATATTTTTTGTATTTGGACCGGGCCTGTGGAATCTTTATTAACCTTTGATAAACATATCAACAACATCTGGCCGGAACGTAACTTCACATTAGTGTACAATTTCGATCAAATCAGCTTTTTAGACACCATGATCTGTAAGGACAGAGATGGCCATCTCTCCATAGATCTGTACACCAAAGACACAGATCGTAATAGTCTACTACACTTTTCCAGCTTTCATCCCCCTATTGTGAAAAAATCAATCCCCAAATCACAGTTCCAAAGGATTGAGAGAATTGTAACTGATGAGGACACTAAACAACAGAGATTGGGGGAAATGGAATGCAGATTTACAGCTAGGGGATATCCGGCAAGGGTATTACAATTGGCCAGATATGGTACCTCCAACTTAGGACGCAGGGAACTGTTGTGAATTAGACTTTTTGGCTCCCTCTGGTGGTTACTAGTGATATGACTCTGGGATTTTCTTCCCTCAGTTTGCACCCACCTGGGTCGTTAGTCCAGGGGTGTTGCTATATAAACCTCATGGATCCTTAGTCCAGTGCCTGGCATCGTTGTAATCAGATGCTTTTTGTTTGCTCCTATCTGCTGGTCCTGGTTCGTGCAAAATTAAGCTAAGTCTTGCTTCTTTGTTTTTCAGTTATTTGCTTGCTCTCATTTTTGTCCAGTTTGTACTAAATGTTATTCCTGACCTTGCTGGAAGCTCTAGGGGGCTGGTGTTCTCCCCCCGGGCCGTTAGACGGTTCGGGGGTTCTTGAATTTCCAGCGTGGATACTTTTGATAGGGTTTTTGCTGACCATATAAGTTATCTTACTATATTCTGCTATTAGCTAGTGGGCCTCTCTTTGCTAAATACCTAGCTCATTCTTACGTTTGTCTTTTCCTCTTACCTCACCGTTATTATTTGTTGGGGGCTTGTATCCAACTTTTGGGGTCTTTATCTCTGGAGGCAAGAAAGGTCTTTCTTTTCCCTTCTAGGGTTAGTTAGTTCTCCGGCTGGCGCGAGACGTCTAGAATCAACGTAGGCACGTTCCCCGGCTGCTGTTAGTTGTGGTGCTAGGATTAGATATATGGTCAGCCCAGTTACCACTGCCCTATGAGCTGGTTTTTGTGTTTGCAGACTTGGTAACTATTTCTGAGACCCTCTGCCATTGGGGTCATAACAGTATGCCAGGCCAACATTGAATGTTTAATGCATTGCAGAAGTGGGATTATAAGAAAGGAAATTCTGAGTTTTTTTTTTTTTCCTCTCTTCCTCTCCTTTACCTTTGAGTGGCTTGTGCTTGCTGCAGACATGAATGTCCAGACCTTGATTACAAGTGTAGACTAGCTTGCTGCTCGTGTGCAGGGCATACAAGATTTTGTTACCAGTAGTCCTATGTCTGAACCTAAAATACCTATTCCTGAACTGTTTTCTGGAGACCGATTTAGGTTTAGGAATTTCAGGAATAATTGTAAATTGTTTCTTTCTCTGAGACCCCGTTCATCTGGAGATTCAGCTCAGCAAGTTAAAATTGTCATCTCTTTTTTACGGGGCGACCCTCAGGATTGGGCTTTCTCGCTAGCGCCAGGAGATCCGGCATTGGCAAATATTGATGCGTTTTTTCTGGCGCTCGGATTGCTTTACGAGGAACCCAATCTTGAAGTTCAGGCAGTAAAAGCCTTGCTGGCTATTTCTCAGGGCCAGGATGAAGCTGAAGTGTATTGCCAAAAATTTCGGAAATGGTCCGTGCTTACTCAGTGGAATGAGTGTGCTCTGGCCGCAAATTTCAGAAATGGCCTTTCTGAAGCCATTAAGAATGTGATGGTGGGTTTCCCCATTCCTACAAGTCTGAATGATTCCATGGCGCTGGCTATTCAAATTGACCGGCGTTTGCGGGAGCGCAAAACTGCTAATCCTCTGGTGGTGTTGTCTGAACAAACACCTGATTTAATGCAATGTGATAGAATTCAGACTAGAAATGAGCGGAAAAATCATAGACGTCAGAATGGGTTGTGTTTTTACTGTGGTGATTCTACACATGTTATATCAGCATGCTCTAAACGCCTAACAAGGGTTGTTAGTCCTGTCGCCATTTGTAATTTGCAACCTAAATTTATTTTGTCTGTGACTTTAATTTGCTCATTGTCTTCTTACCCTGTTATGGCGTTTGTGGATTCAGGTGCTGCCCTGAGTCTTATGGATCTGTCATTTGCCAAGCGCTGTGGTTTTGTTCTTGAACCGTTGGTAAATCCTATTCCTCTTAGAGGTATTGATGCTACGCCATTGGCGGAAAATAAACCGCAGTTTTGGACGCAGGTAACCATGTGCATGACTCCTGAACATCGGGAGGTGATTCGTTTTCTTGTTCTGCATAAAATGCATGATTTGGTCGTTTTGGGTCTGCCATGGTTACAGACCCACAATCCAGTCTTGGATTGGAAGGCAATGTCTGTGTCAAGTTGGGGTTGTCAGGGAATTCATGCTGATTCCCCGCCGGTGTCTATTGCTTCCTTTACTCCTTCGGAAGTTCCTGAGTATTTGTCTGATTATCAGGATGTATTCAGCGAGTCCAGATCCAGTGCTCTGCCTCCTCATAGGGACTGTGACTGCGCCATAGATTTGATTCCAGGTAGTAAATTTCCTAAGGGTAGATTATTTAATCTGTCTGTACCTGAGCATGCCGCAATGCGTTCGTATATCAAGGAGTCTCTGGAGAAGGGGCATATCCGTCCATCCTCTTCCCCTCTTGGTGCGGGATTCTTTTTTGTGGCCAAGAAGGACGGATCTTTGAGACCTTGTATTGACTATCGTCTTCTGAATAAAATCACTGTTAAATTTCAGTATCCTTTGCCTCTGTTGTCGGACTTGTTTGCCCGGATTAAAGGTGCCAAGTGGTTCACCAAGATAGATCTACGTGGTGCGTACAATCTTGTGCGCATTAAGCAAGGAGATGAATGGAAGACTGCATTTAATACGCCCGAAGGTCATTTTGAGTACTTGGTGATGCCTTTTGGGCTCTCTAATGCCCCCTCAGTGTTTCAGTCCTTTATGCATGATATTTTCCGGAAGTATCTGGATAAATTTATGATTGTTTATCTGGATGATATTCTGGTTTTCTCTGAAGATTGGGACTCACATGTGGAGCAGGTCAGGATGGTGTTTCAGGTTTTGCGTGAGAACGCGTTGTTTGTTAAGGGCTCAAAGTGTCTCTTTGGAGTACAGAAGGTTCCCTTTTTGGGGTTTATTTTTTCCCCTTCTGCTGTGGAGATGGACCCAGTCAAGGTCCGAGCTATTCATGATTGGACTCAACCCACGTCAGTTAAGAGTCTTCAGAAGTTCTTGGGTTTTGCTAACTTCTACCGTCGTTTTATCGCTAATTTTTCTAGCGTTGTTAAACCTTTGACGGATATGACCAAGAAAGGTTCTGATGTTGCTAACTGGGCTCCTGCAGCCGTGGAGGCGTTCCAAGAGTTGAAGCGCCGGTTTACTTCAGCGCCTGTTTTGTGCCAGCCTGATGTCTCACTTCCCTTTCAGGTCGAAGTGGATGCTTCGGAGATTGGGGCAGGGGCCGTGTTGTCACAGAGAGGCCCTGGTTGCTCGGTAATGAGACCATGTGCTTTCTTCTCTAGGAAGTTTTCGCCTGCTGAGCGGAATTATGATGTTGGCAATCGGGAGTTGCTGGCCATGAAGTGGGCATTTGAGGAGTGGCGTCATTGGCTCGAAGGTGCTAAGCATCGTGTGGTGGTCTTGACTGATCACAAAAATTTGATGTATCTCGAGTCTGCTAAACGCCTGAATCCTAGACAGGCCCGCTGGTCATTGTTTTTCTCCCGTTTTGACTTTGTGGTCTCATATTTACCAGGTTCAAAGAATGTGAAGGCTGATGCTCTTTCAAGGAGCTTTGTGCCTGACTCTCCTGGAGTCGCAGAACCTGTTGGTATTCTTAAAGAAGGAGTTATCTTGTCAGCCATTTCTCCTGATTTGCGACGCGTGTTGCAGAGATTTCAGGCTGGTAGACCTGACTCTTGTCCACCTGACAGACTGTTTGTTCCTGACAAGTGGACCAGCAGAGTCATTTCCGAGGTTCATTCCTCGGTGTTGGCAGGTCATCCGGGAATTTTTGGCACCAGAGATCTGGTGGCTAGGTCCTTTTGGTGGCCTTCCTTGTCACGGGATGTGCGGTCATTTGTGCAGTCCTGTGGGACTTGTGCTCGAGCTAAGCCTTGCTGTTCTCGTGCCAGCGGGTTCTGTCATGGATCCCAATGGCTGGGGATCGCACTGGACAAGCAAAATAACTCAAATAACGGACGAGCTCTAGGGTGATGGAACCTGGGCTGACCGCTGCCCTACTCCTGTCAAACACAACTAGAAATAGCCAGGGAGCGTGCCTACGTTGATTCTAGACGCCACGCGCCAGCCTAAGAGCTAACTAGCGCTGCAAAGGAAATAAAGACCTAGCTTGCCTCCAGAGGAATGAACCCCAAAAGGTATAGTTGCCCCCCCCACATGTATTGACGGTGAAATGAGAGGAAGGCACGCACATAGAGATGAAAATAGATTTAGCAAAATGAGGCCCGCTATAACTAGAAAGCAGAATGATACAAAAGGGGTCTGAGCGGTCAGCAAAAAACCCTAATCAAAAACCATCCTGAGATTAAAAGAACCCATATGCCAACTCATGGCACATGGGGAGAACCTCAGCCCACTAGAGCTACCAGCTAGCATAGAGTCATAATTAGCAAGCTGGACAAAAAAAAACAAACAACTAAAAAACAGAACTTAGCTTATCCTGAGAGATCTGGGAGCAGGTAGTCAGGAACCAAACTGAGCACATCTGAGTACATTGATAGCCGGCAAGGGAATGACAGGAAAGCCAGGTTAAATAGGAAACACCCAGCCTCTGATGGACAGGTGGAAACCAGAGACCGCAACCCACCAAAGTCACCCAGTACCAGCCGTAACCACCAGAGGGAGCCCAAAAACAGAATCCACAACAGTACCCCCCCCTTGAGGAGGGGTCACCGAACCCTCACGAGAACCCCCAGGGCGATCAGGATGAGCTCTATGGAAGGCGCGGACCAAATCAGTCGCATGAACATCAGAGGCGACCACCCAGGAATTATCCTCCTGACCATAACCCTTCCACTTAACCAAATACTGGAGTTTACGTCTGGAAACACGAGAATCCAAGATCTTCTCAACAACATACTCCAATTCTCCCTCCACCAGCACCGGAGCAGGAGGCTCAACCGAAGGAACAACGGGCACCTCATACCTCCGCAATAACGACCGATGGAACACATTATGAATAGCAAACGATGCTGGGAGATCCAAACGAAAAGACACAGGGTTTAGAATCTCCAAGATCTTATAAGGACCGATGAACCGAGGCTTGAACTTAGGAGAAGAGACCTTCATAGGGACAAAACGAGAAGACAACCACACCAAGTCCCCAACAAGAAGTCGGGGACCCACGCGGCGACGGCGATTAGCAAACTGCTGAGTCTTCTCCTGAGACAACTTCAAATTGTCCACCACCTGATTCCAAATCTGATGTAGCCTGTCCACCACCACGTCCACTCCAGGACAATCCGAAGGCTCCACCTGACCAGAGGAAAAACGAGGATGAAACCCCGAATTACAAAAGAAAGGAGAGACCAAAGTAGCAGAACTAGCCCGATTATTAAGGGCAAATTCGGCCAGTGGCAAAAAGGCAACCCAGTCATCTTGATCAGCAGAAACAAAACACCTTAAATAAGTTTCCAAGGTCTGATTAGTTCGCTCCGTCTGGCCATTCGTCTGAGGATGGAATGCAGACGAGAAAGACAACTCAATGCCCATCTTAGCACAAAACGTCCGCCAAAATCTAGACACAAACTGGGATCCCCTGTCAGAAACGATATTCTCCGGAATCCCATGCAAACGAACCACGTTCTGAAAAAATAAAGGGACCAACTCAGAGGAGGAAGGCAACTTAGGCAAGGGTACCAAATGAACCATCTTAGAAAAGCGGTCACACACAACCCAGATAACGGACATTTTCTGTGAGACAGGGAGATCTGAAATAAAATCCATGGAAATGTGCATCCAAGGCCTCTTCGGGATAGGCAAGGATAACAACAACCCACTGGCCCGAGAACAGCAAGGCTTAGCCCGAGCACACACTTCACAAGACTGCACAAAGGTGCGCACATCCCTTGACAAGGAAGGCCACCAAAAAGACCTGGCCACCAAGTCTCTAGTACCAAATATTCCAGGATGACCAGCCAACACAGAAGAATGGACCTCGGAGATGACTCTACTGGTCCAATCATCCGGAACAAACAGTCTTTCTGGTGGACAACGATCAGGTTTATCCGCCTGAAACTCCTGCAATGCACGTCGCAAGTCTGGGGAGACGGCGGACAATATTACCCCATCCCTAAGGATACCAGTAGGCCCAGAGTCTCCAGGAGAGTCAGGCACAAAACTCCTGGAAAGAGCATCTGCCTTCACATTCTTTGAACCTGGCAGGTATGAAACCACAAAATTGAAACGAGAAAAAAACAACGACCAACGAGCCTGTCTAGGATTCAGACGCCTGGCAGACTCAAGGTAAATCAGATTTTTGTGATCAGTCAAGACCACCACACGATGTCTAGCACCCTCAAGCCAATGACGCCACTCCTCAAATGCCCACTTCATGGCCAAAAGCTCCCGATTACCCACATCATAATTGCACTCGGCGGGCGAGAATTTTCTAGAAAAGAACGCACATGGCTTCATCACCGAGCCATCGGAACTTCTCTGTGACAAAACCGCCCCCGCTCCAATCTCGGAAGCATCAACCTCAACCTGAAAAGGAAGTGAAACATCTGGTTGACATAACACAGGAGCAGAAGAAAACCGGTGCTTAAGTTCCTGAAAGGCCTCCACAGCCGTAGGAGACCAATTAGCAACATCAGCACCCTTTTTAGTCAAATCAGTCAAAGGTTTAACAACATTGGAAAAATTAGTAATGAACCGACGATAAAAATTAGCAAAACCCAAGAACTTCTGAAGACTCTTAACAGATGTAGGTTGTGTCCAGTCACAAATCGCATGAACCTTGACGGGATCCATCTCAATAGTAGAAGGAGAAAAAATGTACCCCAAAAAAGAAATCTTCTGGACTCCGAAGAGACATTTTGAGCCCTTCACAAACAGAGAATTGGCCCGCAGGACTTGAAACACCTTCCTGACCTGTAGAACATGAGACTCCCAGTCATCAGAAAACACCAAAATATCATCCAAATACACAATCATAAACTTATCCAGATATTCACGGAAAATATTGTGCATAAAGGACTGAAAGACTGAAGGAGCATTAGAAAGTCCAAAAGGCATTACCAAATACTCAAAATGGCCCTCAGGCGTATTAAATGCGGTTTTCCACTCATCACCCTGCTTTATCCGCACAAGATTATACGCACCGCGAAGATCTATCTTAGTGAACCACCTAGCCCCCTTAATGCGAGCAAACAAATCAGTCAATAATGGCAATGGATACTGATATTTGACTGTAATATTATTCAGAAGGCGATAATCTATACAAGGCCTCAGGGAACCATCTTTTTTTGCCACGAAAGAAAAACCTGCTCCCAGAGGGGACGAAGATGGACGAATATGTCCCTTTTCCAAGGACTCCTTAATATAATTCCGCATAGCAGTATGCTCTGGCACTGACAGATTAAATAAACGACCCTTAGGGAACTTACTGCCAGGAATTAATTCTATAGCACAGTCACAATCCCTATGAGGAGGGAGCGAATTGAGCTTAGGCTCCTCAAAAACATCCCGATAGTCAGACAAAAACGCAGGGACCTCAGAAGGAGTAGATGAAGCGATTGAAATCAGAGGTGCATCATCATGAACCCCCTGACATCCCCAGCTTAACACAGACATTGTTTTCCAATCCAGGACTGGATTATGAGTTTGTAACCATGGCAGACCAAGCACTAGTACATCATGTAAATTATACAGTACAAGGAAGCGAATCACCTCCTGATGAACGGGAGTCATGCGCATGGTCACTTGTGTCCAGTACTGCGGTTTATTCATAGCCAATGGTGTAGAGTCAATTCCCTTCAAAGGAATAGGAACTTCCAGAGGCTCCAGACTAAAACCGCAGCGTTTGGCAAATGACCAATCCATAAGACTCAGGGCAGCGCCCGAATCCACATAGGCATCGACGGAAATGGATGACAGTGAACAAATCAGAGTTACAGACAAAATGAACTTAGACTGCAGAGTACTAATGGCAAAAGATTTATCAACCTTTTTTGTGCGTTTAGAGCATGCTGATATAACATGAGCTGAATCACCACAATAAAAACACAATCCATTTTTCCGCCTATAACTTTGCCGTTCACTTCTGGACTGAATTCTATCACATTGCATAGTCTCAGGTGCCTGTTCAGAAGACACCGCCAACTGGTGCACAGGTTTGCGCTCCCGTAAACGCCGATCAATCTGAATGGCCATAGCCATAGACTCATTCAGACTTGTAGGCGCAGGGAACCCCACCATAATATCCTTAATGGCCTCAGAAAGACCATCTCTGAAGCTTGCAGCCAGGGCGCACTCATTCCACTGAGTAAGCACCGACCCTTTCCGAAATTTTTGACAATATACTTCCGCTTCATCATGCCCCTGAGAGAGGGCTAATAAAGCCTTTTCAGCCTGAATCTCCAGGTTAGGTTCCTCATAGAGCAATCCCAGTGCCAGAAAAAACGCATCCACACTGAGCAATGCAGGATCCCCTGGTGCCAATGCAAATGCCCAATTCTGAGGGTCGCCCCGCAGGAAAGATATTACAATCTTGACCTGCTGAACAGGGTCTCCAGAGGAGCGAGATTTCAAAGAAAGAAACAATTTGCAATTGTTCCTGAAATTCAGGAAGGTAGATCTATCTCCAGAAAAAAACTCTGGAATAGGAATTCTAGGTTCAGACATAGGAGTGTGAACAACAAAATCCTGTATGTTTTGAACTTTTGCAGCAAGATTATTCAGGCTGGAAGCCGAACTCTGGACATCCATGTTAAACAGCTACGGTCAGAGCCATTCAAGGGTTAAGAGGAGGTAAGAAGCAGCTAGACAGCAATTTAGGGCTAGGCAGCAAAACTCTGAGGGGAAAAAAAAAAAAAATTTCCCTTCAACACTTCTTTTTCTCCTGCTTCAGCCCAAACAATTAACACTTTGTGGGCTGGCTATACTGTCATGTTCCCAATGGCAGGGAATTAAACACATAACACGGGCAAAAACAGGACGAGCTCTAGGGTGATGGAACCTGAGCTGACCGCGATCTTGAACCTCAACACTCAACTAACAGCAGCCGGGGAACGTTCCTGGGGGGACTCTAGACGTCTCGCGCCAGCCGGAGATCTAGCTACCCCTATCAGAAGAATCACAGACCTATCTTGCCTCCAGAGAAATATTCCCACAGAAATAGCAGCCCCCCACATATAATGACGGTGAAATGAGAGGAAGGCACAAACGTAGTTATGAAAACAGATTCAGCAAAATGAGGCCCGCTTAAGCTAGATAGCAGAGGATACAAAAGGTGAACTGCGCGGTCAGCTTAAAACCCTTCAAAATACCATCCTGAAATTACTTGAACTCATGTGCCAACTCATGGTACATGAGTGGTAATTTCAGCCCACTAGAGCAACCAGCAGCAGAGAATTACATATCTGCAAGCTGGACTAAAAACATGAAAGCAAACATGAAACAGGGAAATCCAGACTTAGCTTGTCTTGAAGGCCTAGGAGCAGGTAGCAAAGGTAACAGAGACACACTGATACATTGATAGCCGGCAAGGGAATGACAGGAAAGCCAGGTTAAATAGGAAACACCCAGCCTCTGATGGACAGGTGGAAACCAGAGACCGCAACCCACCAAAGTCACCCAGTACCAGTTGTAACCACCAGAGGGAGCCCAAAAACAGAATCCACAACAGTCATCTGTGTTTTATCAAGACCAAAGTCAGCGCAGCCATCTACCAGGAAATTTTAGAGTACTTCATGCTTCTCTCTGCTGACAAGCTTTTTGGAGATGGAAATTTCATTTTCCAACAGGACTTGACACCTGTCCACACTGCCAATACCTGATTTAAAAACAACAGTATCACTATGCTTGATTGGCCAGCAAACTGGCCTGACTTTCTCCACAAAGAGAATGGGGTATTGTCAAGAGGAAGATGAGAGACACCAGATCCAACAATGCAGACGAGCTGAAGGCTGCTATCAAAGCAACGTGGGTTTCCATAACACCTCAGCAGTGCCACATGCTGATTGCCTCCATGCCATGCCGCATTGATGCAGTAATTGATGCAAATGGAGCCCAACCAAGTATTGAGTGCAAGGGCCCAAAGGCGACAGACAGATTACTCATAGAGGCCAGACTCAACCCCCAGATCAGACACTTGTGTTCAGATTTGTTGAATTTGGTTCTCAAAGAGAACTATTTCATGTTCCAAGATGCCTATTACATTCAGCTACAGGGGACCGCAATGGGGTATCACATAGCACCCCCTTATGCAGTAACATACATGGCAGCTTTCGAGGTAGATTATATCTACAAGCATCCCTCATTCCAACAATATTCCGCCCTATGGCGCAGATATATAGATGATATTTTTTGTATTTGGACCGGGCCTGTGGAATCTTTATTAACCTTTGATAAACATATCAACAACATCTGGCCGGAACGTAACTTCACATTAGTGTACAATTTCGATCAAATCAGCTTTTTAGACACCATGATCTGTAAGGACAGAGATGGCCATCTCTCCATAGATCTGTACACCAAAGACACAGATCGTAATAGTCTACTACACTTTTCCAGCTTTCATCCCCCTATTGTGAAAAAATCAATCCCCAAATCACAGTTCCAAAGGATTGAGAGAATTGTAACTGATGAGGACACTAAACAACAGAGATTGGGGGAAATGGAATGCAGATTTACAGCTAGGGGATATCTGGCAAGGGTATTACAATTGGCCAGATATGGTACCTCCAACTTAGGACGCAGGGAACTGTTGTGAATTAGACTTTTTGGCTCCCTCTGGTGGTTACTAGTGATATGACTCTGGGATTTTCTTCCCTCAGTTTGCACCCACCTGGGTCGTTAGTCCAGGGGTGTTGCTATATAAACCTCATGGATCCTTAGTCCAGTGCCTGGCATCGTTGTAATCAGATCCTTTTTGTTTGCTCCTATCTGCTGGTCCTGGTTCGTGCAAAATTAAGCTAAGTCTTGCTTCTTTGTTTTTCAGTTATTTGCTTGCTCTCATTTTTGTCCAGCTTGTACTAAATGTTATTCCTGACCTTGCTGGAAGCTCTAGGGGGGGGGCTGGTGTTCTCCCCCCGGGCCGTTAGACGGTTCGGGGGTTCTTGAATTTCCAGCGTGGATACTTTTGATAGGGTTTTTGCTGACCATATAAGTTATCTTACTATATTCTGCTATTAGCTAGTGGGCCTCTCTTTGCTAAATACCTAGCTCATTCTTACGTTTGTCTTTTCCTCTTACCTCACCGTTATTATTTGTTGGGGGCTTGTATCCAACTTTTGGGGTCTTTATCTCTGGAGGCAAGAAAGGTCTTTCTTTTCCCTTGTAGGGTTAGTTAGTTCTCCGGCTGGCGAGAGACGTCTAGAATCAACGTAGGCACGTTCCCCGGCTGCTGTTAGTTGTGGTGCTAGGATTAGATATATGGTCAGCCCAGTTACCACTGCCCTATGAGTTGGTTTTTGTGTTTGCAGACTTGGTAACTATTTCTGAGACCCTCTGCCATTGGGGTCATAACAGTATGCCAGGCCAACATTGAATGTTTAATGCATTGCAGAAGTGGGATTATAAGAAAGGAAATTCTGAGTTTTTTTTTTTTTTTTTCCTCTCTTCCTCCCCTTTACCTTTGAGTGGCTTGTGCTTGCTGCAGACATGAATGTCCAGACCTTGATTACAAGTGTAGACCAGCTTGCTGCTCGTGTGCAGGGCATACAAGATTTTGTTACCAGTAGTCCTATGTCTGAACCTAAAATACCTATTCCTGAACTGTTTTCTGGAGACCGATTTAGGTTTAGGAATTTCAGGAATAATTGTAAATTGTTTCTTTCTCTGAGACCCCGTTCATCTGGAGATTCAGCTCAGCAAGTTAAAATTGTTATCTCTTTTTTACGGGGCGACCCTCAGGATTGGGCTTTCTCGCTAGCGCCAGGAGATCCGGCATTGGCAAATATTGATGCGTTTTTTCTGGCGCTCGGATTGCTTTACGAGGAACCCAATCTTGAAGTTCAGGCAGTAAAAGCCTTGCTGGCTATTTCTCAGGGCCAGGATCAAGCTGAAGTGTATTGCCAAAAATTTCGGAAATGGTCCGTGCTTACTCAGTGGAATGAGTGTGCTCTGGCCGCAAATTTCAGAAATGGCCTTTCTGAAGCCATTAAGAATGTGATGGTGGGTTTCCCCATTCCTACAAGTCTGAATGATTCCATGGCGCTGGCTATTCAAATTGACCGGCGTTTGCGGGAGCGCAAAACTGCTAATCCTCTGGTGGTGTTGTCTGAACAAACACCTGATTTAATGCAATGTGATAGAATTCAGACTAGAAATGAGCGGAAAAATCATAGACGTCAGAATGGGTTGTGTTTTTACTGTGGTGATTCTACACATGTTATATCAGCATGCTCTAAACGCCTAACAAGGGTTGTTAGTCCTGTCGCCATTGGTAATTTGCAACCTAAATTTATTTTGTCTGTGACTTTAATTTGCTCATTGTCTTCTTACCCTGTTATGGCGTTTGTGGATTCAGGTGCTGCCCTGAGTCTTATGGATCTGTCATTTGCCAAGCGCTGTGGTTTTGTTCTTGAACCATTGGTAAATCCTATTCCTCTTAGAGGTATTGATGCTACGCCATTGGCGGAAAATAAACCGCAGTTTTGGACGCAGGTAACCATGTGCATGACTCCTGAACATCGGGAGGTGATTCGTTTTCTTGTTCTGCAAAAAATGCATGATTTGGTCGTTTTGGGTCTGCCATGGTTACAGACCCACAATCCAGTCTTGGATTGGAAGGCAATGTCTGTGTCAAGTTGGGGTTGTCAGGGAATTCATGCTGATTCCCCGCCGGTGTCTATTGCTTCCTTTACTCCTTCGGAAGTTCCTGAGTATTTGTCTGATTATCAGGATGTATTCAGCGAGTCCAGATCCAGTGCTCTGCCTCCTCATAGGGACTGTGACTGCGCCATAGATTTGATTCCAGGTAGTAAATTTCCTAAGGGTAGATTATTTAATCTGTCTGTACCTGAGCATGCCGCAATGCGTTCGTATATCAAGGAGTCTCTGGAGAAGGGGCATATCCGTCCATCCTCTTCCCCTCTTGGTGCGGGATTCTTTTTTGTGGCCAAGAAGGGCGGATCTTTGAGACCTTGTATTGACTATCGTCTTCTGAATAAAATCACTGTTAAATTTCAGTATCCTTTGCCTCTGTTGTCGGACTTGTTTGCCCAGATTAAAGGTGCCAAGTGGTTCACCAAGATAGATCTACGTGGTGCGTACAATCTTGTGCGCATTAAGCAAGGAGATGAATGGAAGACTGCATTCAATACGCCCGAAGGTCATTTTGAGTACTTGGTGATGCCTTTTGGGCTCTCTAATGCCCCCTCAGTGTTTCAGTCCTTTATGCATGATATTTTCCGGAAGTATCTGGATAAATTTATGATTGTTTATCTGGATGATATTCTGGTTTTCTCTGAAGATTGGGACTCACGTGGAGCAGGTCAGGATGGTGTTTCAGGTTTTGCGTGAGAACGCGTTGTTTGTTAAGGGCTCAAAGTGTCTCTTTGGAGTACAGAAGGTTCCCTTTTTGGGGTTTATTTTTTCCCCTTCTGCTGTGGAGATGGACCCAGTCAAGGTCCGAGCTATTCATGATTGGACTCAACCCACGTCAGTTAAGAGTCTTCAGAAGTTCTTGGGTTTTGCTAACTTCTACCGTCGTTTTATCGCTAATTTTTCTAGCGTTGTTAAACCTTTGACGGATATGACCAAGAAAGGTTCTGATGTTGCTAACTGGGCTCCTGCAGCCGTGGAGGCGTTCCAAGAGTTGAAGCGCCGGTTTACTTCAGCGCCTGTTTTGTGCCAGCCTGATGTCTCACTTCCCTTTCAGGTCGAAGTGGATGCTTCGGAGATTGGGGCAGGGGCCGTGTTGTCACAGAGAGGCCCTGGTTGCTCGGTAATGAGACCATGTGCTTTCTTCTCTAGGAAGTTTTCGCCTGCTGAGTGGAATTATGATGTTGGCAATCGGGAGTTGCTGGCCATGAAGTGGGCATTTGAGGAGTGGCGTCATTGGCTCGAAGGTGCTAAGCATCGTGTGGTGGTCTTGACTGATCACAAAAATTTGATGTATCTCGAGTCTGCTAAACGCCTGAATCCTAGACAGGCCCGCTGGTCATTGTTTTTCTCCCGTTTTGACTTTGTGGTCTCGTATTTACCAGGTTCAAAGAATGTGAAGGCTGATGCTCTTTCAAGGAGCTTTGTGCCTGACTCTCCTGGAGTCGCAGAACCTGTTGGTATTCTTAAAGAAGGAGTTATCTTGTCAGCCATTTCTCCTGATTTGCGACGCGTGTTGCAGAGATTTCAGGCTGGTAGACCTGACTCTTGTCCACCTGACAGACTGTTTGTTCCTGACAAGTGGACCAGCAGAGTCATTTCCGAGGTTCATTCCTCGGTGTTGGCAGGTCATCCGGGAATTTTTGGCACCAGAGATCTGGTGGCTAGGTCCTTTTGGTGGCCTTCCTTGTCACGGGATGTGCGGTCATTTGTGCAGTCCTGTGGGACTTGTGCTCGAGCTAAGCCTTGCTGTTCTCATGCCAGCGGGTTGCTCTTGCCCTTGCCTGTCCCGAAGAGGCCTTGGACACACATTTCCATGGATTTCATTTCTGATCTCCCGGTGTCTCAGGGCATGTCTGTCATCTGGGTGGTATGTGATCGCTTTTCTAAAATGGTCCATTTGGTGCCTTTGCCTAAGCTGCCTTTCTCTTCCGATCTGGTTCCTGTGTTCTTTTAGAATGTGGTTCGTTTACACGGCATTCCTGAGAATATTGTGTCTGACAGAGGATCCCAGTTTGTTTCAAGGTTCTGGCGATCCTTTTGTGCTAGGATGGGCATTGATTTGTCGTTCTCGTCTGCCTTTCATCCTCAGACTAATGGACAAACGGAGCGAACTAATCAGACTCTGGAGGCTTATTTGAGGTGTTTTGTTTCGGCAGATCAGGATGATTGGGTGACCTTCTTGCCGTTGGCTGAGTTTGCCCTTAATAATCGGGCTAGTTCCGCTACTTTGGTTTCGCCATTTTTCTGCAACTCTGGTTTCCATCCTCATTTTTCCTCGGGACATGTGGAACCTTCTGACTGTCCTGGGGTGGATTCTGTGGTGGATAGGTTGCAGCAGATCTGGAATCATGTGGTGGACAACTTGAAGTTGTCACAGGAGAAGGCTCAGTGTTTTGCCAACCGCCGCCGCGGTGTGGGTCCCCGACTTCGTGTTGGGGATTTGGTATGGCTGTCTTCTCGATTTGTTCCTATGAAGGTCTCCTCTCCTAAATTTAAGCCTCGCTTCATCGGTCCTTACAAGATATTGGAAATCCTTAATCCAGTTTCCTTTCGCTTGGATCTTCCGGTGTCGTTTGCCATTCACAACGTGTTCCATAGGTTTTTGTTGCGGCGCTACGTTGTGCCTGTGGTTCCTTCTGTTGAGCCTCCTGCTCCGGTGTTGGTTGAGGGCGAGTTGGAGTACGTGGTGGAGAAGATCTTGGATTCTCGTCTCTCCAGACGGAGGCTTCAGTATCTGGTCAAGTGGAAGGGCTATGGTCAGGAGGATAATTCCTGGGTGGTTGCCTCTGATGTGCATGCGGCCGATTTAGTTCGTGCGTTTCACGCTGCTCATCCTGATCGCCCTGGTGGTCGTAGTGAGGGTTCGGTGACCCCTCCTTAAGGGGGGGGTACTGTTGTGAATTAGTCTTTTTGGCTCCCTCTGGTGGTTACTAGTGATATGACTCTGGGATTTTCTTCCCTCAGTTTGCACCCACCTGGGTCGTTAGTCCAGGGGTGTTGCTATATAAACCTCATGGATCCTTAGTCCAGTGCCTGGCATCGTTGTAATCAGATCCTTTTTGTTTGCTCCTATCTGCTGGTCCTGGTTCGTGCAAAATTAAGCTAAGTCTTGCTTCTTTGTTTTTTCAGTTATTTGCTTGCTCTCATTTTTGTCCAGCTTGTACTAAATGTTATTCCTGACCTTGCTGGAAGCTCTAGGGGGCTGGTGTTCTCCCCCCGGGCCGTTAGACGGTTCGGGGGTTCTTGAATTTCCAGCGTGGATATTTTTGATAGGGTTTTTGCTGACCATATAAGTTATCTTACTATATTCTGCTATTAGCTAGTGGGCCTCTCTTTGCTAAATACCTAGCTCATTCTTACGTTTGTCTTTTCCTCTTACCTCACCGTTATTATTTGTTGGGGGCTTGTATCCAACTTTTGGGGTCTTTATCTCTGGAGGCAAGAAAGGTCTTTCTTTTCCCTTCTAGGGTTAGTTAGTTCTCCGGCTGGCGCGAGACGTCTAGAATCAACGTAGGCACGTTCCCCGGCTGCTGTTAGTTGTGGTGCTAGGATTAGATATATGGTCAGCCCAGTTACCACTGCCCTATGAGCTGGTTTTTGTGTTTGCAGACTTGGTAACTATTTCTGAGACCCTCTGCCATTGGGGTCATAACAGGGAACACAACAAAGGAATTCCCTTCATACACACGTACCACCCTTATTCAAATAGGGTCCACACGATTATTAGAAAATATTGGAACATCCTAGGCCTCAGCTACACAAACATACCGGAATTCCAAAAGCCCTTTTTACCATCTTATCATCGCCCCACTAACTTAAAGGATAATCTGGTCAGGGCAGATATGGGGTCTATCATAATACTACCCAAACATTTCTACAGACCCAAAAATGTGGCACATTTCCTTGCTTAGGTTGCTTACAGTGCAACAACATACGCAAAACCAGTCCATCACTCAGCCCCACACAGGACAGAACATTCCCATTAGGGGATTTTTTACTTGTGAATCCTCATATGTGATATATGCCATAAAATGTCCTTGTGGTCTTGTATATGTGGGGGAAATGACACAGGCGGTTAGGGACAGAGTTTCCCAACATAAATCTAACATTAGGTGCAACATAGTTCATCTTCCTTTGCCACATCACTTCCAAAAGATGGGGCACAATGTTTCACAACTTAGATTCCAAGTGTTGGAACAAATGGATCCATGTTGAAGGGGCCAAAACAGGATTAAGATGCTGAAAAGAAGGGAGGCCTATTGGATCTTCAAGCTGCAAACATTGGAGCCCAAAGGACTTAATAGGGATTACGAAACCTCAAGTTTTCTGTAAAGTTTCAACAACCTTGGACTTTTTTTGTGTAAATATCCTTATGAAAACGGTTTGTTTAGGGATGCATTTCCCTAACAATAAAACTGAGTGATTGTCAGCTCATGAGGGGTTAAGTCCTCCATTGCACAATGGTTGATAGAGTACCAGCTTCTACTTTTATGCATGTTGTTTTTGTTGCCATTACTAATCAAAACACTCTCTTATTTTCTCTAGAATCGTTGATCTTCACCCTGTTTCACAATACTCACCTGTTCATTCACTCTGGTATAGTATATACTGACAAAGTCACAGAGATATAACTGGTTCTTTGTTTATATCCACCTCTTTGTTCCATGCTGAAAATAGTGCTTTTGCATTCCCTGTTTTTTTTTTTTTTTATATATAAGTCATCAGACTTTAATTCAGTCATTCATACCTATCCCAACAGCCCCATAATGGGTTACTTAGCATCTAAAACCATAATACTAATTAATGTATTCCTCCAATTCCCCAGGCTTCTTTGAAAACTCTGTTGGAACCAGTTTTGACAGGATATACGTATTTCCCAGTATACCAGGTCTTTGGACTTCTTCTTTTTGGACTTCTTTATTTCACAGGCACCTATGTGATGCAATACCAGTATCCTTTCTACACCTATGCACTTATCTCGTTTTGCCACTTGTACTTCTTAGTTAATACTTTCAGTCCTTAACCTCAATTCAGGTCTAGCCTCCAGCACACTATGTACTGTTTGTTCTCCGCTACCTCTGGGAACTTTTTTCAAGACTATCGCCACCCACCATTTCTCATATGACGTACTATTTTTTCATTTGTCAATATGATATAACATGTGCCATGATACTATCATTTTCTTCTTTTTATGGTTTTCTTTTTGAATATGTTTATTCTCATATATTATTATTCTTTTGTTTTATTAGTATAATTGTTCTGATGAAGGTCCAGATGTGGACTGAAAACGTTCAACTTTTGTCTCTATGGATGCACATTGAATAAATAACTATCCACGCTAAAGTATTTTTGAGTGCCAGGTTTCTCTATTGTCAATAGTGCATTTACTGAACATACATTTCAGAAGGCCAACATTTCTGATTTAAAAATCATTTTTCAAGCTGGTGTTATAAAATATTCTAATCTACTGAGATAATGACTTTTGGATTTACATTGGCTGCAAGCCATAATCATCAACATTAGCAGAAATAAACACTTGATGTTTACATAGATCACTACGTTTGTCATGACTCTATATAAGATATGAGTTTCACTTTTTGTATTTAAAACTGAAATAAGTTAACTTTTTGATGATATTCTAATTTAGTGAGAAGCACTTGTATATATGTGAGATGTGTTTCTGCAAGGTATCCACAAGTGTCAGAGTTGTTTTTTATGCACTTTGATATATGGATGTTTCATAATTTGCACATCTAATTACATATATACTCTTGCTCCTTCTGAATTTATTGTGTAAGAAAAACATTCTGCCCTATTTTGAAGAAAAAAAAACATTTATATAGAAAAAAAAAATCAATTTTGCTTTCATCTTACCAAAGCACTTTCCTTCATACATTTTGAGTGCCTCCCATGTTTTTGGCAAACTCAAAATAAGTCTTACAATTTTTGCGTGTAAGTAAAGGCTTTTTTTCTGCCCATTCTTCCATAAAGGCCACCTCTATGAAGTGTATGGCTTATTGTGGTCATATGCAAATTGCCTCTTCAGGGAAAAAGAGGACTTAAACTCTATAGCGCCACCTGTTGGAAGTAGCGATCCTACAAGTCACAATCAACCCTTTAACGAGTCATGCAATATGTCTTAGGATAAAAGCCAAATCAGTATCTGTTACGGCTGGCAGAACACACCAAGTATATATATATATATGAGTTGTTATAGATGCGTTCGTAGCCCGGGGTCCACCATGCAGGAGAAGAACCTGCTACTAGTAGTTGGCGGCACTATATGGCGGTATAAGCGAACTCTGTTACTTCACAGAGTCACCGAGAAGGAAAACGCTGTGCCCTATTAACCTCACAGAGGATCACAGCTAACTAACTGAGCGGGTAGCAGTCAGTGGTCATGAAGTCAGCATAAAAAACAGCAACTCCTCTCCGGTGGAGCCGGAATTCTAGTGGCTATACGCCAGCCCTGAATTCATACACACAACTCCTCAACGGAGGTGCCGGTATTCTAGGGGCTTATTTTAGCCAACCCTAACCACATGCAAGCATGACCACAATACAGCAAAGCTCAGACATAGGTTGATACTAGCGCATGGCCATGCAGCCATGCAAACCTTTTATAGCTGCAGCAGACAAGGACTTTCCTAGTGGTCGAATAGGAGCTGCTACAGGACCTGGGCATGTGACCCCAGACCTCCAATAAGAGGTCTTTCCTTGGGCATGCTTAGAAGGAGAAAAGCAGGACTTAGTCCCAGAAGCGTCTGCTCGCCGCTGACCAGTTTTGGCTGCAATGGCTGAGCCTGGAAGGGCAGCAGTAACCAAGCGCATAATCTCTGCCTGAGCCAGATGCTGGGACCGATGTCTCCGCTGAGCAGGCTCCACTGCGGCTGGAGAAGAATGGGAGACTGCTGCGAAGGTGGTTCAAGATTCCCCCTGTGCAGTGGTGGGAACTTGAGACCTAACAGTATCTAAATTCGCAAGACATGGTGTTTCAGGCTGTTGGCCCTTGTCAGTGCGAAGGATGAGAACTAATTTGGCTCTGTGAGAGGCTCTGTGAGAGGCTCTGGACTGGGATCTAAAGGGTAAGGTTTCTCCTTGTGGTGAGTGACATATCAGCTCTGCTCCTATGGGAAATTTAATATGCAAATTGCCTCTTCAGAGAAAAAGATGACTTAAACTCTACAGCGCCACCTGTTGGAAGTAGCAATCCTACAAGTCACAATCAACCCTATAACGAGTCGTGCAATATGACTTAGGATAAAAGCTAAATCAGTATCTCAATTCGCAGACACAGTGTTTTGGGCTGTTGGCCCTCGTCAGTGCGAATCATGAGAACTAATTTGGCTAGGTGAGAGGCTCTGGACTGGGATCTAAGTGGTAAGGTTTCTCCTTGTGGAGAGAGAGCCTGTGGTCATATGGACAGAGAGTCCAATCTTTGCTTGAGAACTCTTCAGCTCCTCAAGGGTTACCTTTGGTCTCTGTGCTGCCTCTCTGATTAATGCCCTCCTTGCCCGGGCTGAGAGTTTTGGTGGGTGGCACTCTCTTGGCAGGTTTGTTGTCTTACCATGTTCTTTCCATTGATGTTAAAAATTTAAACATAGGTTGTTATGTAACTAAATAGGTAAAAATCCAAGGGGGTGGGATAATTGAAATGCACCTTGAAAAAGAAAATGTGTTATGCAGCAAGGTTCTTGACTAATATTGTGCAGTTTAATACAATTTTGTTACATTACTTAATACTAATTAATTAAGCTTTCCATTTAAATTAAGGTCTCTTTATTATACAAGTAGCTTCTACATGTCTTAAAACTGTAAAAAAACCCTGTCTCCTAGATTTTGCAATATTAACCTACTTTTAAGAAAAAAAGTATTGAGAGAAAACTAAGAATACAGTAAATAAAATGTAAAATTCTAACTATATTAAGTTTTTAATAAGGTGATGTATGATCTCTTAATTTGAAGATTTTCATTTTCTGATATTTTCTCCAATGTAATAAAATCTAAAGTGTATGGAAATAGTAACACTAATTTGCATAACAACTCAACTAAAAAAAACAAGAAAGGGATATATTTCTCCAGATATGAATGTAAAAAATAACGGTAGATTCATTAAATGTTATACAATGTGCATGACCTATATTCTCTATCTTTGATCAACAAATTTTCCTTTCCAGAGTATAAAACTGTGGAAAGAAGTCTTATACAAAGGAGAGATTCTATTTGAACTTTTGTTAATTACTTTAATAAGAAATGAATGCATTTATTGAGTGATTTTAATATTTGGATATACTTTAATTTGTTTTCTATTAGATAAACAGTGTTTCTATTTTTCATCACATGTTTTCAATTATATAAAGCTTAGATAAAACTGACTGTGCTTAAGCTGTAAATACTTATGAGATGAAAGCCAGCTAAACCAACCAAAATTTGTGAAATCTTCCATTGGTTCAATTTTTTAGAGGGCCTCCCTGACTTATAAGGGATTTGATATGTTGCATTTTAACAGGTTTGCTATTTTGCACATATGGAAATTACATTTTAGTCAGAGGTGCCTGGAAGCAACTTTACACAATGAAGTTCTTTTCCAGTGCTTTTTAATTTATTACCTATCCAGTTGTTATCAACTTTGGAAATGCCAAATATAAAAAGAGAGTAGAAAGCGAAACAATGCTCATACAAAAAATGTAAAAACGTGTCTCTGACCCCTATTGTTCACTTTCAAATTTGTTAGGGCAAAGTCGGTAACTGTTGATTGAATTAAATACTGATTTAATAAGCTATGGCTTTCATCGGGTTAATAAATGCCTACATTAATTAAAAAATATACATGATTTATATAGATTAATAGAATTGAAGTTTTATCAATGCTTCAGCTCCTAGAAATCTATCCCTGAATTTACAATTATAATGTATATACTGTTGATGATGTAGAAGCATGTGAGCATCTGCTGTGTGATGCTGCTCCGGGCAGTCACCACCATAACAATTGTTGTGTATGTTACTGAGTTTTACTTCCTCAATTCTGGACACGTTGTCTCGTTGGAGCAGTCACTTGTATATCAGCTAACATGGTGTATAGTGAATTGGCAATGTCTGCGCTCCTCTGAAAAAATGCCATCAATCTGGGCTGTGTGTCAGCAATGTATGGAAGTGTCTAGTATTGCATATGGTCATTAGTTGCTGGATAGTGGTTCTCCCTTCCCTCCTTCCTACTTCCGAATGCAGACCCGTTTGGTTTGATGACTTTGGAAGTGATCTTGTCTACTGAATAAAAGAAAAGCTATGTGAATTTGTGAAGGAGTAAATTAGGTGAAATCACTTTCAGTCATGTGACATTTGTAATAACACCATAAATGGTTACGTTATATGTCTATTTTTTATCAACACCCTATAACAATTCTGCAGAAACTATATTTCAAAAAGGCTTGAAGGCTTCATTATTGATAACCACTAAACCCCTGTATGAATGGACCTTTACAATCTTTTGTAAATTACAGTGCTGAATAACACATTGATATCTTATATATACTGACAAGGAACTTTGCATCATTGACTGTAACCTACAACCATTTCCTAACATCAGATGTGTGGATTTTCACTCCCCTACCGCATTGTGTATATATATATATATATATATATATATATATATATATATATATATATATATATATATATATATATATATTGTGTATACTTTATCAGTTTATGAACTGATGGAATTTTTCATCCTTATCTTTAACTATTGAATAATTCTTACCATAAACACCAATCAGATTCCAACAATGAGTATATGGATTATAACTCCCCTATTTCACCCAGTTAAAATTGTATCACTTAATTTTCTTTGATACCATAGTATAAATCACAAGAAAAGAGAAAGAAGATGTTAAGGTTAGGTAATCTGTATATTTAAATATGTTCAGGATTAAACATGTGCTCCTGGTTTGGGAAAGAATGTGAAATTAGATGAATATTTAAAGCTAATGCCTCAATTTATTAAAAAGAAACGAGAAGTAAAGGAGGTAGTGAAGGAGGTAAAAAAGGGAAATGAAAATGAACAGGAGGATTTAGAAAAGCGTTGAAGGTCAGAAAGGGAGTCACAAGGGGAGGATAGGGAGAATCAGTTATAGAGAATTTTGCTATTGATGGTGGAAAGATACCAAAGGCTACAGGAGGGGAACTAACCAAAGAAAAGTGGGTCTGACAAAACATGCATTTTCAAAATCTGCTAGATTTTACAAAAAAATGTCACTCATAGACAATTTATTCTTCAAGAATTGAAAGTCCTTTCTTATGTTCTAGGGTCTGGAGAGACCTTACAGCATAATAAATGTAAAATTTAGAAAATGGTAAAAGCAACCAATTATCAGTATTAATCTCCCCTGCTTACTGTGCCCCATGAGGTCCTCGATGTCCCTTTTTCTACCACGTCATGATGAAACCTTGAGCATCTTCACTGTAGGTCAGGACTTCATGCCATGACTAGGCTCGGGACATTGCTGCGCTTTAGCAGGGACATCCCTAGCCTAGTCAAGTCCTGGCCTAAAGTTCATGCTGTAAGGGTGCAGCACAAATCAAGCTATCTTGATGTTGCCAGAAGTCCCAGCCTAGCATGAAGAGGCCCAAGGTTTCAGCATATGAAAGTGGTCAGAAGAGGCAGCGATGATAATATGGGGAGAGTGTGCATTGACGGTGTCCTGGAAGTGAAGGTGTCCGGGAAGTGATTGGTAAGTTGTTTATTAGGTTTTTTTTCAACTCTTAATGGCTCTCGAGTCTCGATTCTTCAGCAAAATCACGGTTAGCCAGCCACCAAGTTGCTGAATTTGAGTTAACTAAAAAAAAAAATCAGCATTCTGGAAAATATGGAATTTTGCAAAAGTCAAATTGAATTAAATTCCACTAGAAAAATGTGTCCCTGTCTAAAGTTTATACCCATGCAAATAGGTCAATGCTTTTGTTTAATTTATGATGTATTGCAACAAATAAGCTCTTTGAAGGACAAAATTAGTATTGCAAAAAGAAGAGTTTGGAAAAATGAAGTCCAGGATTGAGAAAACTGAAAAGTTAATGGGATGGAAGATGTGAATAATTGATTGATGAAAAAAGATGACCAAAATTAGAAAGAAAACAACAGAAAATCAGGTACACTAGGAGAAAATGTGTGACTTAGGGTACCGTCACACAGTGCAATTTTGATCGCTACGACGGTACGATTCGTGACGTTCTAGCGATATCGTTACGATATCGCAGTGTCTGACACGCAGCAGCGATCAGGGATCCTGCCGAGAATCGTACGTCGTAGCAGATCGTTTGGAACTTTCTTTCGTCGCTTGATCACCCGCTGACATCGCTGGATCGTTGTGTGTGACAGCGATCCAGCGATGCGTTCGCTGGTAACCAGGGTAAACATCGGGTAACTAAGCGCAGGGCCGCGCTTAGTAACCCGATGTTTACCGTGGTTACCAGCGTAAAAGTAAAAAAAAAACAAACCGTACATGCTCACCATCTGATGTCCGTCCGGTCCCTTGCCGTCCGCTTCCCGCTCTGACTGTCTGCCGGCCGGAAAGTGAGAGCAGATCACAGCGGTGACGTCACCGCTGCACTCTGCTCTCACTGTACGGCCGGATCTGTCAGAGCAGGAAGCGGACGGCAAGGGACCGGACGGACATCAGATGGTGAGCATGTACGGTTTTTTTTTTTTTACTTTTACGCTGGTAACCACGGTAAACCTTCGGGTTACTAAGCGCGGCCCTGCGCTTAGTAACCCGATGTTTACCCTGGTTACCCGGGGACTTCGGCATCGCTCCAGCGCCGTGATTGCAACGTGTGACCGCAGTCTACGACGCTGGAGCGATAATCATACGATCGCTGCGACGTCACGGATCGTGCCGTCGTAGCGATCAAAATGGCACTGTGTGACGGTACCCTTAGAATATAACTTGTTGAGGAATATTTGGAGAATTTTGGAGCTGCATAAAGAAGAAGAAAGCAAAGATCTGAGAGAATTTTCTCAGACATCGTTAACGGAGTTGTTAGAGGAAAATAGATTTACAAGTTTTTTTTCCATGTGTATAAAGCGCACTGGGTCCAAGCAGAAAGAACTGCTAGTTATTAATAAAAATGTTGACTTCGAGAGGCAAAAAAACAGGTCAAGAAAATAATTTCTTATGGAAGATAATAGTAAAGTAATTATGTTTGCTAGAACCAACTTTGTGGAGGACTAGAAAAAGCTGAGTGCTGCCAAGCTGCAACAGTCATTTTTATTTCCAGTGTGGTTGAGAATTATAGCAAAAGACGGAACTTTTTTATAGTCTTAATGAAGTCTCTCCATTTATATGGATACACCTAAATAAAATGGGAATGGTTAGTGATATCAACTTCCTATTTGTGGCACATTATTATATGGAAAGAGGAAAACTTTTCAAGATGGATGGTGACCATGGCGGAAATTTTGAAGTCGGCCATTTTGGATCCAACTGTATTTTTTCCAATGGGAAGAGGGTCATGTGACACATCAAGCTTATTGAGAATTTCACAATAAAATCAATGGTGTGCTTGGTTATAATGTAACTTTATTCTTTCATGAGTTATTTACAAGTTTATCACCACTTATAAAATGTGTTCAAAGTGCTACCTGTCATGGTTCCCAATGGCAAGGGAACGTCAGAGAACTTAAAAAACAGACTAGCTCTTGGGTGATGGAATCTCGAGCTGACCGTGAGCTAAACCTACCACACAACTAACAGTGGCCGGGTGACGTACCTACGTTTTATCCCTAGACGCCCAGCGCCAGCCGGAGAACTAACTAACCCTAATAGAGGAAAAAACAGACCTGGCTTACCTCTAGGGAAATTCCCCCAAAAAGGAGACAGAAGCCCCCCACATATATTGACGGTGAGTTCAGAGGAAAAGACATACGCAGTATGAAGGTAGGTTCAGCAAAGCGAGGTCCGCTTACTAGATAGTAAGAAGATACAATAGGGAACTTCACGGTCAGCTGAAAACCCTATTAAAATACCATCCAGAAATTACTTTAAGACTCATGTGTCAACTCATGACACCGGAGTGGTAATTTCGGCCCACAAGAGCTTCCAGCTACAGAAACATAACATAACTGTGAACTGGAACAAAAATGCAAACAAACTTAGGACTAAGAGTCCAACTTAGCTGATAGTAGTCTAGAAGCAGGAACATGCAACAGAAAGGCTCTGGTTACATTGATGGCCGGCACTAGAATAACTGAGCAGCAAGGCTAAATAGGATACTCCCACATCCTGATGGAAACAGGTGAACAGAGAAAGTGAAGCACACAAGTCCAGTACCACCAGCGACCACCGGGGGAGCCCAAAAACCAAATTCACAACAGTACCCCCCCCCTCAAGGAGGGGGCACCGAACCCTCACAAGAACCACCAGGGCGATCAGGATGAGCCCTATGAAAGGCATGGACCAAATCAGAGGCATGAACATCAGAGGCTGTCACCCAAGAATTGTCCTCCTGACCGTAGCCCTTCCACTTGACCAGATACTGAAGTCTCCGTCTGGAAACACGGGAGTCCAAGATCTTCTCCACAACGTACTCCAATTCACCCTCAACCAACACCGGAGCAGGAGGCTCAACGGAAGGCACAACCGGTACCTCATACCTGCGCAATAATGACCGATGGAAGACATTATGGATAGAAAAAGATGCCGGGAGGTCCAATCGAAAGGACACAGGGTTAAGAATCTCCAAAATCTTATACGGGCCGATGAACCGAGGCTTAAACTTAGGAGAAGAAACCCTCATAGGGACAAAACGAGAAGACAACCACACCAAGTCCCCAACACGAAGACGAGGACCAACACGACGACGGCGGTTAGCAAAATGCCGAGTCTTCTCCTGGGACAACTCCAAATTGTCCACCACCTGTCCCCAAATCCGATGCAACCTATCCACCACAGTATCCACTCCAGGACAATCCGAAGACTCCACCTGACCAGAAGAAAAGCGAGGATGAAACCCCGAATTGCAAAAGAAAGGAGAAACCAAAGTGGCAGAACTAGCCCGATTATTGAGGGCAAACTCCGCCAACGGCAAAAAGGCAACCCAGTCATCCTGATCCGCAGACACAAAACACCTCAAATAAGTCTCCAAGGTCTGATTAGTTCGCTCAGTCTGGCCATTAGTCTGAGGATGGAACGCAGACGAAAAAGACAAATCAATGCCCATCCTAGCACAGAACGCCCGCCAAAATCTAGACACGAACTGGGTCCCCCTGTCAGAAACGATATTCTCCGGAATACCATGCAAGCGAACCACATTTTGAAAAAACAGAGGAACCTACTCGGAAGAGGACGGCAACTTAGGCAAGGGCACCAAATGAACCATCTTAGAAAAACGGTCACACACCACCCAGATGACAGACATTTTCTGAGAAACAGGGAGATCAGAAATAAAATCCATAGAGATGTGAGTCCAAGGCCTCTTTGGAATAGGCAAAGATAACAACAATCCGCTAGCCCGAGAACAACAAGGTTTGGCCCGAGCACAAACATCACAAGACTGCACAAAAACTCGTACATCTCGAGACAGAGAAGGCCACCAGAAGGACCTAGCCACCAAATCCCTGGTACCAAAGATCCCGGGATGACCTGCCAACGCAGAAGAATGAACCTCCGAGATGACTCTACTGGTCCAATCATCAGGAACAAACAGTCTACCAGGCGGGCAACGATCAGGTCTATCCGCCTGAAACTCCTGCAAAGCCCGTCGCAGGTCTGGGGAAACAGCAGATAATATCACCCCATCCTTAAGGATACCTGTAGGTTCAGAATCACCAGGGAAATCAGGCTCAAAACTCCTAGAAAGGGCATCCGCCTTCACATTTTTAGAACCTGGTAAGTATGAGACCACAAAATTAAACCGAGAGAAAAACAAAGACCAGCGCGCCTGTCTAGGATTCAGGCGCCTGGCAGACTCAAGATAAATCAAATTCTTGTGATCGGTCAATACCACCACCTGATGTCTAGCCCCCTCAAGCCAATGACGCCACTCCTCAAAAGCCCACTTCATAGCCAAAAGCTCCCGATTACCAATATCATAATTTCGCTCGGCGGGCGAAAATTTTCGAGAAAAGAACGCACAAGGTCTCATCACGGAGCAATCGGAACTTTTCTGCGACAAGTCCGCCCCAGCTCCGATCTCGGAAGCATCGACCTCAACCTGAAAAGGAAGAGTAACATCAGGCTGACGCAACACAGGGGCGGAAGAAAAGCGGCGCTTAAGCTCCCGAAAGGCCTCCACAGCAGCAGGAGACCAATCAGCAACATCAGCACCCTTTTTGGTCAAATCAGTCAAAGGTTTAGCAACATCAGAAAAACCAGTTATAAATCGACGATAAAAATTAGCAAAGCCCAAAAATTTCTGAAGGCTCTTAAGCGAAGAAGGTTGCGTCCAATCACAAATAGCCCGAACCTTGACAGGATCCATCTCAATGGAAGAGGGGGAAAAAATGTACCCCAAAAAAGAAATCTTTTGAACCCCAAAAATACACTTAGAACCCTTCACACACAAGGAATTAGCCCGCAAAACCTGAAAAACCCTCCTGACCTGTTGGACATGAGAATCCCAGTCATCCGAAAAAATCAAAACATCATCCAGATACACGATCATGAATTTATCCAAATATTCCCGGAAAATGTCATGCATAAAGGACTGAAAGACTGAAGGGGCATTTGAAAGACCAAAAGGCATTACTAAATACTCAAAATGGCCCTCGGGCGTATTAAATGCGGTTTTCCACTCATCCCCCTGCTTAATTCACACCAAATTATACGCCCCACGGAGATCAATCTTAGAGAACCACTTAGCCCCTTTTATTCGAGCAAACAAATCAGTCAGCAGTGGCAGAGGATACTGATATCTGACTGTAATTTTATTCAAGAGTCGATAATCAATACACGGCCTCAAAGAGCCATCTTTTTTAGATACAAAGAAAAAAACGGCTCCTAAGGGAGATGAAGAAGGACGAATATGTCCCTTTTCCAGGGACTCCTTAATATATTCTCGCATAGCAGCATGTTCAGGTACAGATAGATTAAATAAACGACCCTTTGGAAATTTACTGCCCGGAATCAGATCTATGGTACAATCGCAATCTCTGTGAGGAGGTAGTGAACCAAGCTTAGGCTCCTCAAAAACATCACGATAATCAGATAAATATTCCGGAATCTCAGAGGGAATAGATGACGAAATGGAAACCAAAGATACGTCCCCATGAGCCCCCTGACATCCCCAGCTTAACACAGACATTGCTTTCCAGTCAAGAACTGGGTTATGAGATTGTAACCATGGCAATCTGAGCACCAAAACATCATGTAGATTGTACAACACAAGGAAGCGAATCGTCTCCTGATGGTCTGGATTCATACGCATAGTCACTTGTGTCCAGTATTGTGGTTTATTACTAGCCAATGGTGTAGAGTCAATACCCTTCAGAGGTATAGGAACTTCCAGAGGCTCTAGATCAAACCCACAGCGCCTGGCAAAGGACCAATCCATGAGACTCAAAGCGGCGCCAGAGTCGACATAGGCATCCGCGGTAATTGACGATAATGAACAAATCAAGGTCACAGACAAAGTAAACTTAGACTGAAAAGTGCCAATTGAAATAGACTTATCAACCTTTTTTGTACGTTTAGAGCATGCTGATATAACATGAGTTGAATCACCACAATAGAAGCACAACCCATTTTTTCGCCTAAAATTCTGCCGTTTGCTTCTGGACAGAATTCTATCACATTGCATATTTTCTGGAGCCTTCTCAGAAGACACCGCCAAATGGTGCACAGGTTTGCGCTCCCGCAAACGCCGATCAATCTGAATAGCCATTGTCATGGACTCATTCAGACCTGTAGGTGCAGGGAACCCCACCATAACATCTTTAATGGCATCAGAGAGACCCTCTCTGAAATTCGCCGCCAGGGCGCACTCATTCCACTGAGTAAGCACAGACCATTTACGAAATTTTTGGCAGTATATTTCAGCTTCATCTTGCCCTTGAGATAGGGCCATCAAGGTTTTTTCAGCCTGAATCTCTAAATTAGGTTCCTCATAAAGCAACCCCAAAGCCAGAAAAAACGCATCCACATTGAGCAACGCAGGATCCCCGGGTGCCAATGCAAATGCCCAGTCTTGAGGGTCACCCCGCAGCAAGGAAATTACTATCCTAACCTGCTGTGCGGGATCTCCAGCGGAGCGAGATCTCAGGGAAAGAAATAATTTACAATTATATTTGAAATTCAGGAAACGAGATCTATCCCCGGAGAAAAATTCTGGTATAGGAATTCTAGGTTCAGATATAGGAGCATGAATAACAAAATCCTGTAAATCTTGAACCTTCGTAGCAAGATTATTCAAACCTGTAGCCAAACTCTGAGGATCCA
Source organism: Ranitomeya variabilis (assembly GCF_051348905.1). NCBI lineage: Eukaryota > Metazoa > Chordata > Amphibia > Anura > Dendrobatidae > Ranitomeya > Ranitomeya variabilis. The sequence continues at coordinate 83,217,832 of NC_135238.1, forward strand.
TTTTAATCAGGTGAGATCAGAGCCATTCAAGGATTAGAAGGAGAGAGAGAGGCAAAGGCTGCGATTAGAGCAGAAATGCAACTAGGTCAACTATAGAGCAAGCTTAGAAGAAAAAAAAAAAAAAAAAATCTGCAGACTTCTTTTTCTCTCCTTTCTTCTGCCAACGGTTTTAACCCTTGGCCGGCCATACTGTCATGGTTCCCAATGGCAAGGGAACGTCAGAGAACTTAAAAAACAGACTAGCTCTTGGGTGATGGAATCTCGAGCTGACCGTGAGCTAAACCTACCACACAACTAACAGTGGCCGGGTGACGTACCTACGTTTTATCCCTAGACGCCCAGCGCCAGCCGGAGAACTAACTAACCCTAATAGAGGAAAAAACAGACCTGGCTTACCTCTAGGGAAATTCCCCCAAAAAGGAGACAGAAGCCCCCCACATATATTGACGGTGAGTTCAGAGGAAAAGACATACGCAGTATGAAGGTAGGTTCAGCAAAGCGAGGTCCGCTTACTAGATAGTAAGAAGATACAATAGGGAACTTCACGGTCAGCTGAAAACCCTATTAAAATACCATCCAGAAATTACTTTAAGACTCATGTGTCAACTCATGACACCGGAGTGGTAATTTCGGCCCACAAGAGCTTCCAGCTACAGAAACATAACATAACTGTGAACTGGAACAAAAATGCAAACAAACTTAGGACTAAGAGTCCAACTTAGCTGATAGTAGTCTAGAAGCAGGAACATGCAACAGAAAGGCTCTGGTTACATTGATGGCCGGCACTAGAATAACTGAGCAGCAAGGCTAAATAGGATACTCCCACATCCTGATGGAAACAGGTGAACAGAGAAAGTGAAGCACACAAGTCCAGTACCACCAGCGACCACCGGGGGAGCCCAAAAACCAAATTCACAACAGCTACCCATTGTATTGAATTGTCAATACAAGCCTCTTCTCCCACTCTTGACACACTGATACCAATGGTCACCACCCATCTTGAAAAGTTTTCCTCCTCCCATATACTAATGTGCCACAAACAGGAAGTTGATATCATCAATATTCCCATTTTATTTAGGTGTATCCATATAAATGTCCCACCCTGTATATAACAGCTTTTATAAATCTGTCCAGTATTTTTAGTTAACCCACTAGGGATCGTGTAATGTAAATTGTTGGTCCCCAAGGTTGTGTCGTGCATATAATACCAGTCAGATGCTGGCTGTTTTATGTAGAGAGCACCTGACAAAAACAGAAGCAGCCACAATGAGCCTCCATCGCTGTTGTGTATATTGCTGAGTGAAAATTGCAAATGTGCCATTGTAGTGCCCATACATTGTAGTGCCCAGTAGATTGTAGTTTCAAGTTCATTGTAGTGTCTATATATATTATGCCCAGCTCATGCGTCTGGAGACATGTAACCCATAAACTATGCAGGCTCTCATAGCTACAGAATAGCCAAAAATGTGATTTAGGCAGATTGGGGCTCAGAAGAGAGGGGGATATTTTAATTTGGAAGCACAGAATTCGCTGGATTTTTGAGGGGTTGAGGTGCCATAGCACTTTTTCAAAGCTTTTGTGTTACCACTGATGTGGCAGCCCTCAATATTTCCATCAACAAATGATGAACTTGAATGGGAATTTGCTTTTAGCAGATTGAGTTGAAGCCTTTTCATTTCCTCCGGTCCCTTAGTGTCCTCAATGCCCAGAATTCCTGCTTCTTGTGGGGGCATTCTCTGCCATTTCACCCCGATCCTTAGAATAGTGGCCCAACCAAAAATTTGCCACATCTTGGATACTTTGCTCCCGTACTGCTTAGCTTTCTTCCCATAGCACTGCAGTCACACTTATACTGCACTGCTATCTCTGGTGTCGCTATGCTTCTTTCTGTACTCTGGCCCCTGCATACTGACTGCTGGGCCCACTCTTCTGTCAAATATTGCAGGGCACGATGTTGGCCTGGGCTAGCCAGCCCTGTGTCCCACACGGGCGCCCTAGCCCCCAACTGAACTGAACCGGGAAGACCTCACTCCTTATCCCACCTTGCCCATCCTACAGTTAACTATGTACTTTCCTAACTGTCACTGTGCTTTGTGACCAAACTTGTAATGCCCTTATCTAGTGGCCAACTTGGGATACTACTCCCCTACTACTATACTGGCCCGGGTTGCTTGTTTTCCCTAACAAACACTGTGCAAATACATATATATTCAGAGCAATACACATAATATGTAGCAATACTCTTATACAGAGTGGTAATACACTTTATGTGTAGCAGTACCACTGTGTATGGACACATTAATGAAACACAATATATGCAAACAGGGGTTGGGGGAAAAGGAACAATAGAAATACCACATCCCCTACATAAGCACTCAGCATAGAGCACAGGATAAATGTGAGCCAAGCCTTACTGCGATATTTGGGAGGCAGAATGAATAAGTCAACAGCTGGTCAATAGTTGGTTTTATATTTTTTTTAATAATAATAGTTTAGTAATTTAAATATAAAAGATTAAATGAATACATTTTTTGGGTCAGTGCGATTACAGCGATACCAGATTTTTTTTCACGTTTGGCTACTATTGCACACTAAAAGAGGCTTTATTTTTGCAAAAATAACTTTTTTGATAGCTATATTTTGAGACCTATAATTTTTCCATATTTAGGCCGACAGAGTCATGTGAATGTTTGACTTTTGCAAGGCGCATCTATAAAATGCACTACATCTGGCACTTAGCCTGGCTCTTCCTATTTGCCTTGTAGCAGTGGCAAGTGGGGTAAGGAATAGGGGTTTTGATGTCACCTTCGCATTGTCAGGTGACATCACGCCATGGGTTAGTAATGGAGAGGCGTCTATAAGACTCCCCCATTACTAACCCTTTTGTGATATTTAATAAACAACACACCCAGAATAAAGTCCTTTATTTGAAATAATGACACAGACTCCTTTATTGAATCTAAATTAAATCATACTCACCGAACAACTAATCCACTGAAGCCATCATCTCCTGAAAGAAACAAAAAAACACAATACTTCTCACGTGTCCACCGAGAAGATAATAATCCATAATGTCCCATGACAATCTTGATGACTTTGAGAGCAGTCACTGATGTGACTGCTCTCAACGACAGCTGGCTATACTGTGACACAGGAAGCAATCAAAGGGTTTTTAACTGGAATCTTTCGCCATGGGCCACTTGTAAGGCCCATCTGGAGAGAGCTAACAGCCCCAATAACATCCTGTAGTTCGCTGCAAAAATAAAAGCCCTTAATGGGTTTTCCTAAACATTGCCAAATAACTTGACCAGATACACACTTACTTTTAATTTGAACTGCAATCACAGCTATGCCTGTTACTGCAATGCACTACAGTGGTCTCAAAATGCTAATATGCGTATCCCTCGCATATGATCCCCCTCACTGCCTCACAATATGGTGGTTTATTGTCTTTGATTATTTAGAGTAGACATGAGCATCGGGAATTGGGTGTTAAGGTGAGTATATGTTGATTTTAATTTTCCTTTTTTTTATAGGAGACGAGGGCTTAGGAGATTTGGTGTTAGGTGAGTATAATGTGCTTTTTATTTTTATTTGAATATGTATTTAATTAATTAACATGTGCTTTATTTTTTTTTAAACTTTGACGTCAGGCGCCAGCTGACGAGAGACTACTTCTCCCATCAGCGCAAACTGCTATCGCTGTTATCAGTGACAGCAGACATAGCCTAATGGGAGAAACAGTCTCTAATCAGCTGGCGCCTGTTGACATGCACTAAGCTTTTTACCGCGGGTCACAGTATCTCTGTGCGGTCATGCTGACATCTGACTCCGTGACCCCTGCAGTGCTCTGATGGATGTAACTTTTTTTTTAACTTTGAGTACAGGTGCCGGCTGACGTCAGACTATTTCTTCCATCAGCAGTACCTGCTGTCAATGTTGTCAGTGACAGCAGATGTACACTGATAGGAAAAGTAGTTTTTCATTAGCCAGCATCTACTGACCTGCAGTAAGCTTTTTACAGTGGGTCACCGCATTTCTGCTGGGTCAGGCCGACATCTCACAACATGACCCTGCAGAGTTCTGATGGCGTAAACGATTTACCAGCGGTAGCGTTACTGCAGATCAGAATCAAAATGCAGGTGTTTCCCATACTGTCACACAGCATGGGAAACACCAGCTTTTGTGCTGTGTATGGTATTCGGCTATATTTGGCTATTAAATAGGCAATTAAATTAGTGAATATTGCAAATTCGTTGATTGTGAGCCAAACCAAATATTGAACTATTCGCTCATCTCTAGTCACAACCTGGCTTTTCCAAACATATCAATGGAGCCAAGTGACCGGTAGGTCCCATCGCTAGCTTTCACAAACGTATCCATGGGGCTCAGGTGACTGTGGGTCCAAATCCTGACAACCCCAAAAGTATCCATGGTTCATCGATGGTCAATGGAGCTTACTTGTATTCTTTCAGCATTGTCCGAGGTCCACTAAGCTGGCATACTGTAAAATGTCAAATCTGTGTCCCTCATGATGGAGCCATGATGTCTTTGCTTCTGTCATGTAGAAAGTCTCTGGTTCTTTGGATCTCTGGATCTCTTGGCTGTCTGGAGGTATTTCTGTATATGGAGATATCTGTTACATAGTCACAACTATCCTCTTTTTATAGTTAACAACTGTCCTTCAAGCCAGCATGGAGAGGTAAGGCTTCTTTCACACTAGCGTCGGGCCGAGGTCCCCGACGCTAGCGTTGTCCCCGCCGCACAACGGGGGCAGCGGATGCATTTTTCCAGCACATCCGCTGCCCCATTGTGAGGTGCGGGGAAGTGCGGGGAGGTGGGGGCGGAGTTCCGGCGGAGTTCCGGCCGCGCATGCGCGGTCGGAAAAAGCGGACCGTCGTGAGCAAAAAACGATACATGTAGCGTTTTTTGCTCCCGACGGTCCGCCACTGCACGACGCATTCGTCGCACGACGGGTGCGACGTGTAGCAATCCGTCACAATGCGTCGCTTCATGTTAATCAATGGCGAAAAAACGCATCCTGCAAGCACTTTTGCAGGATGCGTTTTTTCGGCAAAACGACGCATTGTGACGTAAGGCAGTTAACGCTAGTGTGAAAGTAGCCTAAAGTGGAAGAATAGTGACGAGATCAACTCGCATTGTTTAGTTAGCTAATCTATTTGCATAGTTTTTCCTCCTCTGTTTTACAAGTTAATAAACTAGCATACCTGGACAATGTGTAATCAACATATCAGCAAACATCATTGTTCGATTATCCTCAATCTCCAGTCATCCTGGATAACAGCACCATATGTTACATCAAATGTCATCTTATAAGTTAATATTACAGGCTTACATTAACAAAAGTCTGTGTTTTATTGACAAACCAGAAAAAAACACATACATTCAAAAGTCATCATATAGATAGCAGTCAATGACTCCTTGCTTATTGAAAATAGACGTCTGGTTAGCTAAGATAAAATATTGTGTTGTCAAAGGTGGGTTCACTGCTTACTAAAACCCAAATATTCTTCCTATGGACGCTCAGTGGTAAGCACTATAGCCTTTCAGTGCTGTGGTCCTGGAGTCAATTCTCCACAAGGACAACATATTAAACAAGTTTGTTCTGTGTGGGTTTCCTCCCCCACTGCAAACACATGCTGTTTGGGAATTTACATTTTGCAGAGAGTGATGTCTGTAAAATGCTGAGGAATTAATGGCTTTAAATTATAAAACAAGGAAAGTAAAATCTAGGGATTTATGGAGGAAGCTGGATTAAATTCTTCCTTCCATGCTTAGGTGCTTTAGCAAAAAGTGCTATACACAGTCCTATCTGTAGCAACACTTGCTGAAGAGCTTTTGCCAATAGTGCAAAAGTATTAAGGGAGCATGGTGTACAATACAAATAGGGGTTTCTGGAAAAGTTACTGGTTACTAAAATGGATTTAAACATGTGTCACTTGATCCAGAAGAAGCACTCCACTCTTTCAAAGACTGGAATCACATTTCAGCTAATGATTAGTGTTGAGCATTCCATTCCGATACTGCAAATATCGGGTATCGGCCGATATTCGCGGTATCGGAATTCCGATACTTTCAGTATATCGAATACCGGAATCGGAAGTTCCCATTTTTCCTGATGTATCCTATTAGTGGGTTTCCATCCGTATGCTGCTAGATTGTGGAAAAACGCTATATAGGAGTACATAGAGGAGCCTTTCTGCAGCCTCGTGCCCTGCAGCCCCAGCCAGATTAGTATTAGCCTATTTTTTAGAGCCTCATCTATTGCATTGTAGGTTACCTTCATGCATTGTAATCTCTCCAAAAAGTTTGTGATACTATCAGTTTTACCTCTTTGGGCACATCCAGTGTCTTTTTGTGAAAAAAACAAAATGTTTACAATTATGTAGGCCACATTAGCTCATATTAAAGTCTAGCCCACACTTTATAAAATTAGTGTTTCTTATATCTGTTAGCAGCTGTTCAGGAATAAGCACACTAAGCCCTTAGTACTTTTCTGCCTATCTTTATCAGTCTACCAAGAAGAATAAGGCAGGGAGTAAGGCACGTGGTCATGGGCGTGGAGTTTCTGCAGGGTGTGGGGATTCTGTGCCTGCTGCGGGCACCAGTGACTCATCATCCCCCAGTTTTAGCAGGGAACAGTCCTTCAAGCGCAGCTTTGCAGGAGCTCGCCGTACCCCACTGCTGCGGGACGAACAAATTGAAGCCGTTGTCGGATGGATGGCAGCTAACGCATCGACTTCAATTAGTGCCACATCCTCACAGGCAAAGAGCACTGAAGAGCAGTCATCTGTCTCTTCACCACCTGCCAAATTGCCCAGGCAGTCAGGGAGCCCAGGACAGGAGCCATCTCTACTTCTATTCTCTGAATCTCTTGGCTTGGAAAGAAGGGGCCAGCCAAGCAGCATTCGAGAAACTGAAGAAGAGGCAGTATGCAGTGATGCGCAACAGCTTTGTCTCTCTGAATCCAAAGAGGCTGGTGGGCCAGTGCCTATGGTCAGCACACCTCAGTACGCATCTGATGATGAGACTCAGGTGCCACTTTCTGGTGCGTACTGTGCTGCCGAGACTACCCAGGAGAAGCAGTTGTTGGAAGAGGGTAGTGTAGATGATGAGGTCCTTGACCCATCATGGAGTGAGGTACAGGAAGGTGGTGGGAGCAGCTCTGAGGAAGAGATTCCCCGAACGGGCCAAAAAGGAGGGAGAGGGAGGGGGAAGACTGCGGTTCCTGTAGCCTCCACTTCGGCACCTGTTAGGAGCATGCCTCTTCCAAAAGCCAAAACGGGCGCTCCCAAGACTTGCAGTGCCTGGTCCTTTTTTGACACAGTTGCAGATGACATTTGCTTTGTCAAATGCAAGCTGTGCAATCAGAAAGTCAATAGAGGGAAAAGTGTCAGCAACCTCGATACCACAAATATGTGGAAACATGTGCGAACCAAGCACGTGGTGGAGTTACAAAAACACACTGAAAACCTAGGCCAACCTACAGCGGCACCTACCACCTCTTCAGCTCATGTTGTAGCCTCTTCCTCCAGCTCACACACAGCTGGTTCGGCTTCCTCACAGGATCGCCATGGAAGAACCTCTGGCACTATTGGACAGAGACACAGTGTAATTCCACCCACAGCACGACGTTCCCTGTCATCCTCACACTCCCAGGCCAGTCTACTACAGCCATCGGTAGCACAGGCTCTGAATGCTGGCATTGCAAAACTACTGTCCATTGAAATGATATCATTCAGGCTGGTGAAGACAGACACCTTCCATAACTTTATGGCATTGGCAGTCCCACAATACAACGTGCCCAGCCGCTTTTATTTCAGCAGGCAAGCCGTCCCTGCCCTGCACAAGCATGTGGAGGGAAAAATTAAACATGCGCTACTAAACGCCATCAGTAGCAAGGTCCACCTCACCACCGATGCGTGGACCAGTCACCATGGACAGGGACGATACCTTTCCCTCACTGCCCATTGGGTAAATGGTGTGGAGCCAGGGACAGATCTTGAGAGTGGCGCTGTACGTGCTCTGCCAACTCCAAGGATTGCAGGAATCCAGTGTGTACACATTTACTCCTCCTCATACTCCATTTCCTTTGAATCACTGCTGCAGGAGCCGTCACAGTCTACCTCCACATGGACCCATGAACGCTTACCTGTTACGACCAATATGAGCACAGCCGTGGCCAAACATCAACAGGCCGTATTGAAATTAATTTCTTTGGGGAATTGAAGCCACACAGCGCAGGAGCTCTGGAATGCCATCAAGCAGCACAGCAACGTGTGGTTTGTGCCAGCGAATCTCCAGCCAGGCATGGTAGTATGTGACAATGGCCGAAATCTGGTGGCAGCTCTGGGCCTAGGCAACCTCACTCACATCCCATGTCTGTCACATGTGCTCAACTTGGTCGTGCTGAGTTTTTTGAGGGACTATCTGGATCTTGATGCACTGCTGCACAACGTCTGCCTAAAGTGCGCTCACTTGCGGCATTCCAGCATGGCAAGATCGCGCATTGCAGCTCTGCAGCACCGATTCCGCCTTCCGGAACATCGCATGATATGTGACATACCCACCAGGTGGAATTCCACGTTACATATGTTGGAGCGGTTGTGTGAGCAGCAGCAAGCAGTAATGCAGTAATGGAGTACCAGCTGCATCAGTCGCAAAGAAGTCGCACTGCGCACGATCAGACTTCACAACCACTGAGTGGGCCACTATGAAGGACGTCTGCCAGGTTTTGCGTGCCTTCAATGATTCCATGTGGATGACAAGTGCAGATGATGCACTAGTCAGCATGACTGTCCCCCTTATCTGCCTTTTTGAAAGAACACTGCAAGCGCTAAGCGATGATGTTGTGGAAGAGGTGGAGGATGAGGAGTCACCAATTCCATCTGCTTCTGGACAGTCAGAACAACATTGTTCCTCACAAAAGCCTAGGCAGGGGACACTTTGTGAGGAGAATGAGGAGGAGTCAATGGAGGAGGAAGACATATCCAGAGGAGGGAGTTACACAATGCTCTAGTAGTCAGTACGTAGAGCGAGGGTGGGGTGATGCAGAGCAGGCAGAGGTGACACCTCAAGCAGGGGACAGCGTTTCTTGGCCAGTTGGCAGTCTGCAGCACATGGTTGATTTCATGCTGCAGTGCCTGAGAAACGACCTCGGCATCGCCAACATTCTCAACATGGCTGATTATTGGGTGTACACCCTCCTAGATCCTCACTACCGGGACAACTCACAAAGCCTCATAACACTGTTGAACCGGGAGAGTAAAATGCGAGAGTACCAAGACACACTGGTGCATTCCATCATGTTCTCCATTCCAACTGAGAGCAGTGCTGCTAGTGCTTTACAAATTAGCTCAGTGCGTCGAGGCAGTGGAGGAAGCTCTGCACAAAGAGGGAGCAGAAGCAGTGCCTCAGCACAAGGCAAGACCAGTATGGCCCAATTGTGGCAAAGTTTTGTGTGCCCGCCACAAATGTCTACACCATCACAGACGGCTCCAGTCAGCAGGAGGCAACGTTTCCATCAGATGGTGACAGACTACATGTCTTGCCCTCTCAGTGTACTCCCAGACGTCTCTTCCCCCTTCAAGTTTTGGGTCTCTAAGCTGGATACATGGCCAGAGCTTACCCGGTATGCATTGGAGATTCTGGCTTACCCTGCTGCTAGTGTATTATCGGAACGCGTCTTTAGTGCCGCAGGGGGTGTACTAACAGACCGTCGCATGCGACTATCCTCCGATAATGTTGACTGGCTTACTTTTCTGAAAATGAACAAGGCCTGGATCTTGCAGGATTTAGCCAGTCCTCTTACAGATTAAATAATATGTTGGCAACAGTATCCAGGTCTCCTGTTGCGTTCATGTTTCTATCACCTGAACTGTAATCCCTGGGCTTCAACGCCGCCAGTTGCTGCTCAGAAGTGCCGTCTGCACAGTCAACACATGACCCACTGTTATTGGGTTTCAGTAACTTCAGCTGATCCCCAGCTGTGTATCCAGCAATTTCTCCTGCTCCGTCCACATTCACATTACATCAGATATTAAACTTGCTCCAATTAGTCCTTGGCCTACACCCTGCTTGACCCTTGGCTCCAACACCACCAGTTGCTGCTCGGAAGTGCCGTCTGCAGAAAAACACTAGCTCCTGTGTTAGTGGGGTTTAGTAACGTCAGCTGCTCCCCTGCTGTGTGTCCGGCAATTTCTCCTACTCCCTCCACATTCACATTACATCAGATAATAAACTTGCTCCAATTAGGCCTCGGCCTACACCCTGCTTGACCGTGGGCTCCAACACCGCCAGTTGCTGCTCGGAAGTGCCGTCTGCACAGAGAAAAACACTAGCTCCTGTGTTAGTGGGGTTCAGTAACGTCAGCTGCTCCCCTGCTGTGTGTCCAGCAATGTCTCCTGCTCCCTCCACATTCACATTACATCAGATATTAAACTTGCTCCAATTAGGCCTCGGCCTACACCCTGCTTGACCCTGGGCTCCAACACCGCCAGTTGCTGCTCGGAAGTGCCGTCTGCACAGAGAAAAACACTAGCTCCTGTGTTAGTGGGGTTCAGTAACGTCAGCTGCTCTTCTGCTGTATGTCCGGCAATGGCTCCTGCTCCCTCCACATTCACATTACATCAGATATTAATCTTGCTCCAATTAGGCCTCGGCCTACACCCTGCTTCTCCTGGATTCCCTGGGCTTCCACACCACCAGTTTTAGCTCGGAAGTGCTATCTGCACCGTCAACAGTTGCTCCTCTGTTATTGAGGTTCAGTAACGCCAGCTGCTCCCCTGCTGTGTGTGCGGCAAATTCTCCACTCTGTTTCTAGCATTGACTCTGGGCTCCAACACCACCAGTTGCTGCTCGGAAGTGCCGTCTGCACAGTCAACACCTGCTCCAGTGTTATTGGGGTTCAGTAACATCAGCTGATCCCCAGCTGTGTATCCAGCAATTGCTCCTGCTACCTCCACACTCACACTACCACAGATATAAAAGGGAACCTGTCCCCCCCAGGAGTTTGTAAATAAAAGAGCCACCTTGTGCAGCACTAATGCTGCATTTGGACAAGGTGGTCTTTTTGTTATGCTCCTTGCACACGCTGAACTAAACACTTATAAAATGTGCCCCCTCATACCGTGAAAGTACCGGAGGCGGCACTTTCCTTCCTAATGAGATGCGGCACAGCCATCATTCATACTCCCTTGGCGCCGTACGCCGCCTCCTGAGCATTGTTTGAATCTGTCCTGGAGCCTGCACTGTTGTTATCCCTTGGCCGTGCGCAGTTAGTGCTGCCCGTATTCTGACATAATTTGATGTCAGGCTGACTGCACCTGTGCGGCTGTGCTGCCCGAGTGTTGTGAATTCCGTTATCGGACTCCCTCCTGTGGTCATGAATGGTACTTTGGTTAGTTCTGCTCTTGGACTCCCTCTGGTGGCTTTGAGCGGAACTGCTGGTCACTGAGGTTGGCTTTGTCAGCTGCTCTCGTTTAGTGCTATGCTGGCTTCCCTATTTAACTACACTCAGATCGTTACTTCATGCCAGCTGTCGGTGTTTCAGTATTGGTTCAGATCTCTCTTGGACTTCTCTGAGGACCTGTCTACTCCAGCAGAAGCTAAGTCTTTGCTAGTTCATTTTTTGTTACTGCTTCCTGAATATATTTCTTAGTACTGCTATTTCTAGTCCAGCTTGCTATCATGATATTCCCTTGCTAGCTGGAAGCTCTGGGGTGCAGAGTGGCACCTCCACCCGTGAGTCGGTGTGGGGAGTCTTTTGCTTACTCTGTGTGGTTTTTTGTAGTCTTTTGTGCTGACCGCATAGTTCACTTTTCTATCCTCTGACTAAATTAGTGAAGTCTGGCCTCCTTTGCTAAAACCTGTTTCATTCCTGTGTTTGTGACTTTCCTCTTAACTCACAGTCAATATATGTGGGGGGCTGCCTTTACCTTTGGGGAATTTCTCTGAGGCAAGGTTAGGCTTCTATTTCTATCTTTAGGGGTAGTTAGCTCTTAGGCTGTGAAGAGGCATCTAGGGAGAGTTAGGTACGCTCCACGGCTATTTCTAGTTTGTCTGATAGGAGTAGTGTTTGCGGTCAGCAGAGTTCCCACTTTCCCAGAGCTTGTTCCGATTTCTAGTTTACTCATCAGGTTATTCCGGGTGCTCCTAACCACCAGGTCCATAACAGTACAGCTGGCCTACAAAGTGTTAATGCATCTCAAAAGAGGGATAAGAGAAGTTCTGAACCCATTTTTTTTTTTTTGCAGTGTGTTTTGTCTCTCTTTTCCCCTTAATCTCTGGGTGGTTCAGGACTCAGGTGTAGATATGGATATTCAAGGTCTGTCCTCTTGTGTGGATCATCTCACTGCAAGAGTACAAAGCATTCAAGATTATGTAGTTCAGAAACCGATGTTAGAGCCTAGAATTCCAATTCTTGATTTGTTTTCTGGGGATAGATCTAAGTTTCTGAATTTCAAAAATAATTGTAAACTGTTTCTTGCTTTGAAGCCCCGCTCCTCTGGTGACCCCATTCAGCAAGTAAAAATTATTATTTCTTTGTTGCGTGGCGACCCTCAAGACTGGGCATTCTCCCTTGCGCCAGGAGATCCTGCATTGCTTAATGTAGATGCGTTTTTTCTGGTGCTTGGATTGCTTTATGACGAACCGAATTCAGTGGATCAGGCAGAGAAAATCTTGCTAGCTTTGTGTCAGGGTCAGGATGAAGCGGAGATATATTGTCAGAAGTTTAGAAAATGGTCTGTGCTTACTCAATGAAATGAGTGTGCCCTGGCAGCAATTTTTAGAAAGGGTCTTTCTGAAGCCCTTAAGGATGTTATGGTGGGATTCCCCACGGCTGCTGGTCTGAATGAATCAATGTCCTTGGCCATCCAAATTGATCGGCGTTTGCGTGAGCGCAAAATTGTGCACCATTTGGCGGTGTCCTCTGAGCAGAGGCCTGAGCTTATGCAATGTGATAGAACTTTGACCAGAACTGAACGGCAAGAACACAGATGTCAGAATAGGCTGTGTTTTTACTGTGTTGAACCCACTCATGCTATCTCTGATTGTACTAAGCGCACTATGCGGTTCGCTAGGTCTGTCACCATTGGTACTGTACAGCCTAAATTTCTTTTGTCTGTTACTTTGATTTGCTCTTTGTCATCCTACTCGGTTATGGCATTTGTGGATTCAGGCGCTGCCCTGAATTTGATGGACTTGGAATTTGCCAGGCACTGTGGTTTTTTCTTGGAGCCTTTGCAGTATCCTATTCCATTAAGGGGAATTGATGCCATGTCGTTGGCCAAGAATAAACCTCAGTACTGGACTCAGTTGACCATGTGCATGGCTCCTGCACATCAGGAAGATATTTGCTTTTTGGTGTTGCATAATTTGCATGATGTGGTCGTGTTGGGTTTGCCTTGGCTACAGGTTCATAATCCAGTATTGGATTGGAAATCAATGTCTGTGTCTAGTTGGGGTTGTCAAGGGGTACATGGCAATGTTCCGTTGGTGTCAATTTCTGCTTCCACTCCTTCTGAAGTCCCTGAGTTTCTGTCGGATTACCAGGATGTATTTGATGAGCCCAAATCCAGTGTTCTACCCCCTCATAGGGATTGTGATTGTGCTATTAATTTGATTCCTGGTAGTAAGTTTCCTAAGGGCCGACTTTTCAATTTATCTGTGCCAGAGCACGCCGCTATGCGGAGTTATATAAAGGAGTCCTTGGAGAAAGGGCATATTCGCCCGTCTTCATCACCGTTGGGAGCAGGGTTCTTTTTTGTGGGCAAGAATGATGGTTCTCTGAGACCCTGTATAGATTACCGCCTTCTCAATAAGATCACGGTCAAATTTCAGTACCCTTTGCCTCTGCTGTCTGATTTGTTTGCTCGGATTAAGGGGGCTAGTTGGTTCACCAAGATAGATCTTCGAGGGGCGTGTAACCTTGTGCATATTAAACAGGGCGATGAATGGAAAACAGCATTTAATACGCCCGAGGGCCATTTTGAGTACCTGGTAATGCCATTCGGGCTTTCAAATGCTCCATCTGTGTTTCAGTCCTTTATGCAAGACATCTTCCGAAAGTATCTGGATAGATTCATGATTGTATATTTGGATGATATTTTGGTCTTTTCGGATGATTGGGAGTCTCATGTGAAACAGGTCAGAATGGTATTCCAGGTCCTTCGTGCTAATTCCTTGTTTGTGAAGGGGTCTAAATGTCTCTTCGGAGTTCAGAAGGCTTCCTTTTGGGCTTCATTTTTTCCCCTTCTACTATTGAGATGGACCCTGTTAAAGTTCAGGCCATTTATGATTGGACTCAACCTACATCTGTAAAGAGCCTCCAGAAATTCCTGGGCTTTGCTAATTTTTACTGTCGCTTCATAGCTAATTTTTCTAGTGTGGTTAAACCTTTGACTGATTTGACCAAGAAAGGTGCTGATGTGGTGAATTGGTCCTCTGCGGCCGTTGAGGCTTTTCAGGAGCTGAAACGTCGTTTTTCTTCGGCCCCTGTGTTGCGTCAGCCAGATGTTTCACTCCCTTTTCAGGTCAAGGTTGATGCTTCTGAGATTGGAGCAGGAGCAGTTTTGTCTCAAAGAAGTTCTGATGGCTCTGTGATGAAGCCATGTGCCTTCTTTTCTAGAAAGTTTTTGCCTGCTGAGCGTAATTATGATGTTGGCAATCGGGAGCTGCTAGCTATGAAGTGGGCATTCGAGGAGTGGCGACATTGGCTTGAGGGAGCCAAGCACCGCGTGGTGGTCTTGACGGATCACAAAAATCTGACTTATCTCGAGTCTGCCAAGCGGTTGAATCCTAGACAGGCTCGATGGTCGCTGATTTTCTCCCGTTTCGATTTTGTGGTCTCATACCTTCCAGGTTCTAAGAATGTGAAGGCGGGTGCCCTTTCTAGGAGTTTTGTGCCTGATTCTCCGGGAGTCCCTGAGCAGGCTGGTATTCTCAAAGAGGGGGTAATTCTGTCTGCCATCTCCTCTGATTTGCGGCGGGTGCTGCAGGAGTTTCAGGCTGATAGACCTGACCGTTGTCCAGCGGAGAAACTATTTGTCCCTGATAGATGGACTAGCAGTTATTTCTGAGGTTCATTGCTCAGTGTTGGCTGGTCATCCTGGGATTTTTGGGACCAGAGATTTGGTGGCTAGTTCCTTTTGGTGGCCTTCCTTGTCTCGGGATGTGCGTTCTTTTGTGCAGTCCTGTGGGACTTGTGCTCGGGCTAAGCCCTGCTGTTCTCGTGCCAGTGGGTTGCTTTTGCCCTTGCCAGTCCCAAAAAGGCCTTGGACGCATGTTTCCATGGATTTTATTTCAGATCTTCCTGTCTCTCAAAGGATGTCTGTCATCTGGGTGGTTTGTGATCGCTTTTCTAAGATGGTCCATTTGGTACCCTTGCCTAAATTGCATTTCTCCTCTGATTTGGTGCCATTATTTTTTCAACATGTGGTTCGTTTGCATGGCATTCCGGTGAACATTGTGTCGGACAGAGGTTCCCAGTTTGTCTCTAGGTTTTGGCGGTCCTTTTGTGCTAAGATGGGCATTGATTTGTCTTTTTCTTCGGCTTTCCATCCTCAAACAAATTGCCAAACCGAACGAACCAACCAGACTTTGGAAACCTATCTGAGGTGTTTTGTTTCTGCTGATCAGGAGGATTGGGTGACCTTCTTGCCATTGGCTGAGTTCGCCCTTAATAATCGGGCTAGTTCGGCTACTTTGGTTTCGCCTTTTTTTTGCAATTCTGGTTTTCATCCTTGTTTTTCTTCAGGGCAGGTTGAGCCTTCTGACTGTCCTGGTGTGGATTCTGTGGTGGACAGGTTGCAGCAAATTTGGACTCACGTAGTGGACAATCTGACGTTGTCCCAGGAGAAGGCTCAACGTTTCGCTAACCGCCGTCGTTGTGTTGGTCCCCGACTTCGTGTTGGGGATTTGGTTTGGTTGTCTTCTCGTTATGTTCCTATGAAGGTTTCTTCTCCTAAGTTTAAGCCTCGTTTCATTGGTCCTTATAACATTTCTGAAATTCTCAACCCTGTGTCATTTCATTTGGTCCTTCCAGCTTCTTTTGCCATCCATAATGTGTTCCATAGGTCCTTGTTGCGGAGGTACGTGGCGCCTATGGTTCCCTCCGTTGATCCTCCTGCCCCGGTGTTGGTTGAGGGGGAGTTGGAGTATGTGGTGGAAAAAATTTTGGATTCTCGTATTTCGAGACGGAAGCTTCAGTACCTGGTTAAGTGGAAGGGCTATGGTCAGGAGGATAATTCCTGGGTTGTTGCCTCCGATGTCCACGCTGCCGATTTGGTTTGTGCCTTTCATTTGGCTCGTCCTGATCGGCCTGGGGGCCCTGGTGAGGGTTCGGTGACCCCTCCTCAAGGGGGGGGTACTGTTGTGAATTCCGTTCTCGGACTCCCTCCTGTGGTCATGAATGGTACTTTGGTTAGTTCTGCTCTTGGACTCCCTCTGGTGGCTTTGAGCGGAACTGCTGGTCACTGAGGTTGGCTTTGTCAGCTGCTCTCATTTAGTGCTATGCTGGCTTCCCTATTTAACTACACTCAGATCGTTACTTCATGCCAGCTGTCGGTGTTTCAGTATTGGTTCAGATCTCTCTTGGACTTCTCTGAGGACCTGTCTACTCCAGCAGAAGCTAAGTCTTTGCTAGTTCATTTTTTGTTACTGCTTCCTGAATATATTTCTTAGTACTGCTATTTCTAGTCCAGCTTGCTATCATGATATTCCCTTGCTAGCTGGAAGCTCTGGGGTGCAGAGTGGCACCTCCACCCGTGAGTCGGTGTGGGGAGTCTTTTGCTTACTCTGCGTGGTTTTTTGTAGTCTTTTGTGCTGACCGCATAGTTCACTTTTCTATCCTCTGACTAAATTAGTGAAGTCTGGCCTCCTTTGCTAAAACCTGTTTCATTCCTGTGTTTGTGACTTTCCTCTTAACTCACAGTCAATATATGTGGGGGGCTGCCTTTACCTTTGGGGAATTTCTCTGAGGCAAGGTTAGGCTTCTATTTCTATCTTATGGGGTAGTTAGCTCTTAGGCTGTGAAGAGGCGTCTAGGGAGAGTTAGGTACGCTCCACGGCTATTTCTATTTTGTCTGATAGGAGTAGTGTTTGCGGTCAGCAGAGTTCCCACTTTCCCAGAGCTTGTTCCGATTTCTAGTTTACTCATCAGGTCATTCCGGTTGCTCCTAACCACCAGGTCCATAACACCCGAGATCCCGCCCTGCAGTGTCTTCTGATTTATTCACACTGCGGGGCTGGGATTCATGGGCATGCGCTGTGCATATCTTTTGCCTTTCACTCATCTCCTTCCGCCTTGTTCAGACTGTGTGACGTCAGCTGATCCCTAAGCGCATGCCACGGCGATCTTGAGCAGCGCGGCCGCACAGTCGAAGTCAGCCTGACATCAAATGATGTCAGAAGATGGGCAGCACTAACTGCGCATGGCCAAGGGATAACATAACTGCGCAGGCTCCGGGACAGATTCAAACAATGCTCAGGAGGAGGCATCGCATGGCGCCAAGGGGGTATAAATGACAGCTGTGCTGCATCTCTTTAAGAAGGAAAGTCCTGCCTCCGGGACAGTTTCACAGTATGAGGGGGCACATTTTACAAGTGTTGACTTCAGCATGTGCAAGGATCATAACTAAAAGAGCCACCTTTTCCATGTGCAGCATTAGTGCTGCACAAGGTGGCTCTTTTAGTTACAAACGCCTGGGGGATGACAGGTTCCCTTTCAACTTGCTCCAATTAGGCCTCTTCCTACACTTACACTACACTACACTTACATTCTCCTGTAATCCCTGGGCTCCAATACCACCAGTTGCTGCTCAGAAGTGTCTTTGGCATGGGTACTCCCACCTGCCCAGCCTGGTTCCAGCACGCCAGCTGTTTCCGGGCAGTGTCAAAGTCACTTTGCCACCAATCCGTTGTTCTGTCGTGTTGCGGTCGGATTAGCCGCCTCTACGGTGCCTCCAGTTTAGGTGCTTCTTATGTGGGCTGTGGGATCTGGCAATCAAGGCTGGTTCCGTAGTGCCAATAGGACAAGCTCCCCTTGTAGGACTGTGGGTTTTCGGTAACTCCGGCCGGCTCGTGGCCTTGCAATTTTTTGTTCATGTAGACCTTCTGCTGACTGAGTTCCAGCACCATTAGCTGGTTCTTTAGAAGTCAATCATCAATAGGTCCCCCTGGGTTCCAGTACCGTCAGCTGGTTCCAGGCAGAGCCTTTGGCCTAGGTGCCTCCTTCTTGGTATCCGAATTTCACCAACTTCTGGTGGTCCTTGGTAGTGCTTTCTGGCACGGGTACCTCCTGCTTAGTAACCGGGTTCCAGTACCGTCAGCTAGTCCTCGGTAGTTCCATTGGCTCTTGTAGCTTCTGCTACCCATCCGGGTTCCAGCACCGCCAGTTGGTTCTCGGCAGTGTCTTTGGCACGGGTACTCCCTCCTGCCCAGCCTGGTTCCAGCACACCAGCTGTTTCCGGGCAGTGTCATAGTCACTTTGCCACCAATCCGTTGTCCTGTCGTGTTGCGGTCGGGTTAGCCGACTCTATGGTGCCTGCAGATTAGGTGCTTCTAATGTGGGCTGCGGGATCTGGCAATGAAGGCTGGTTCCATAGTGCCAATTGTTGTGAGTTTGGTTTTTGGGCTCCCCCGGTGGTCACTGGTGGTACTGGACTTGTGTGCTTCACTTTCTCTGTTCACCTGTTTTCATCAGGATATGGGTGTATCCTATTTAGCCTTGCTGCTCAGTTATTCTATTAGGGTTAGTTAGTCCTCCGGTTGGCGCTAGGCGTCTAGGGATAAAACGTAGGTACGCCACCCGGCCACTGTTAGTTGTTGTGGTAGGTTTAGCTCACGGTCAGCTCGAGATTCCATCACCCAAGAGCTGTTCTGTTATTTATGTTCTCTGACGTTCCCTTGCCATTGGGAACCATGACAGTATGGCCGGACCAGTGTTAAAACCGTTGGCAGAAGAAAGGAGAGAAAAAGAAGTCTGCAGATTTTTTTTTTTTTTTTTTCCTCTGAGCTTGCTCTATAGTTGACTTAGTTGCATTTTTGCTCTAATTGCAGCCTTTGTCTCTCTCTCTCCTTCTAATCCTTGAATGGCTCTGATCTCACCTGATTAAAATGGATCCTCAGAGTTTGGTTACAGGTTTGAATAATCTTGCTACGAAGGTTCAAAATTTACAGGATTTTGTTATTCATGCTCCTATATCTGAACCTAGAATTCCTATACCAGAATTTTTCTCCGGGGATAGATCTCGTTTCCTGAATTTCAAAAATAATTGTAAATTATTTCTTTCCCTGAGATCTCGCTCCGCTGGAGATCCCGCACAGCAGGTTAGGATAGTAATTTCCTTGCTGCGGGGTGACCCTCAAGACTGGGCATTTGCATTGGCACCCGGGGATCCTGCGTTGCTCAATGTGGATGCGTTTTTTCTGGCTTTGGGGTTGCTTTATGAGGAACCTAACTTAGAGATTCAGGCTGAAAAAGCCTTGATGGCCCTATCTCAAGGGCAAGATGAAGCTGAAATATACTGCCAAAAATTTCGTAAATGGTCTGTGCTTACTCAGTGGAATGAGTGCGCCCTGGCGGCGAATTTCAGAGAGGGTCTCTCTGATGCCATTAAAGATGTTATGGTGGTGTTCCCTGCACCTACAGGTCTGAATGAGTCCATGACAATGGCTATTCAGATTGATCGGCGTTTGCGGGAGCGCAAACCTGTGCACCATTTGGCGGTGTCTTCTGAGAAGGCTCCAGAAAATATGCAATGTGATAGAATTCTGTCCAGAAGCGAACGGCAGAATTTTAGGCGAAAAAATGGGTTGTGCTTCTATTGTGGTGATTCAACTCATGTTATATCAGCATGCTCTAAACGTACAAAAAAGGTTGATAAGTCTATTTCAATTGGCACTTTACAGTCTAAGTTTATTCTGTCTGTGACCTTGATTTGTTCATTATCGTCAATTACCGCAGATGCCTATGTCGACTCTGGCGCCGCTTTGAGTCTCATGGATTGGTCCTTTGCCAGGCGCTGCGGGTTTGATCTAGAGCCTCTGGAAGTTCCTATACCTCTGAAGGGTATTGACTCTACACCATTGGCTAGTAATAAACCACAATACTGGACACAAGTGACTATGCGTATGAATCCAGACCATCAGGAGATGATTCGCTTCCTTGTGTTGTACAATCTACATGACGTTTTGGTGCTCGGATTACCATGGTTACAATCTCATAACCCAGTCCTTGACTGGAAAGCAATGTCTGTGTTAAGCTGGGGATGTCAGGGGGCTCATGGGGACGTACCTTTGGTTTCCATTTCGTCATCTATTCCCTCTGAGATTCCGGAATTTTTATCTGATTATCGTGATGTTTTTGAGGAGCCTAAGCTTGGTTCACTACCTCCTCACAGAGATTGCGATTGTACCATAGATCTGATTCCGGGCAGTAAATTTTCAAAGGGTCGTTTATTTAATCTATCTGTACCTGAACATGCTGCTATGCGAGAATATATTAAGGAGTCCCTGGAAAAGGGACATATTCGTCCTTCTTCATCTCCCTTAGGAGCCGGTTTTTTCTTTGTATCTAAAAAAGATGGCTCTTTGAGGCCGTGTATTGATTATCGACTCTTGAATAAAATTACAGTCAAATATCAGTATCCTCTGCCACTGCTGACTGATTTGTTTGCTCGAATAAAAGGGGCTAAGTGGTTCTCTAAGATTGATCTCCGTGGGGCGTATAATTTGGTGCGAATTAAGCAGGGGGATGAGTGGAAAACCGCATTTAATACGCCCGAGGGCCATTTTGAGTATTTAGAAATGCCTTTTGGTCTTTCAAATGCCCCTTCAGTCTTTCAGTCCTTTATGCATGACATTTTCCGTGAATATTTGGATAAATTTATGATCGTGTATCTGGATGATATTTTGATTTTTTCGGCTGACTGGGATTCTCATGTCCAACAGGTCAGGAGGGTTTTTCAGGTTTTGCGGGCTAATTCCTTGTGTGTGAATGGTTCTAAGTGTATTTTTGGGGTTCAAAAGATTTCTTTTTTGGGGTACATTTTTTCCCCCTCTTCCATTGAGATGGATCCTGTCAAGGTTTGGGCTATTTGTGATTGGACGCAACCTTCTTCTCTTAAGAGCCTTCAGAAATTTTTGGGCTTTGCTAATTTTTATCGTCGATTTATAACTGGTTTTTCTGATGTTGCTAAACCTTTGACTGATTTGACCAAGAAGGGTGCTGATGTTGCTGATTGGTCCCCTGCTGCTGTGGAGGCCTTTCGGGAGCTTAAGCGCCGCTTTTCTTCCGCCCCTGTGTTGCGTCAGCCTGATGTTACTCTTCCTTTTCAGGTTGAGGTTGATGCTTCCGAGATCGGAGCTGGGGCGGTCTTGTCGCAGAAAAGTTCCGACTGCTCCGTGATGAGACCTTGTGCGTTCTTTTCTCGAAAATTTTCGCCCGCCGAGCGAAATTATGATATTGGTAATCGGGAGCTTTTGGCTATGAAGTGGGCTTTTGAGGAGTGGCGTCATTGGCTTGAGGGGGCTAGACATCAGGTGGTGGTATTGACCGATCACAAGAATTTGATTTATCTTGAGTCTGCCAGGCGCCTGAATCCTAGACAGGCGCGCTGGTCGTTGTTTTTCTCTCGGTTTAATTTTGTGGTCTCATACTTACCAGGTTCTAAAAATGTGAAGGCGGATGCCCTTTCTAGGAGTTTTGAGCCTGATTCCCCTGGTGATTCTGAACCTACAGGTATCCTTAACCCCTTAAGCCCCGAGGGTGGTTTGCACGTTAATGACCAGGCCAATTTTTACAATTCTGACCACTGTCCCTTTATGAGGTTATAACTCTGGAACGCTTCAACGGATCTTGGCGATTCTGACATTGTTTTCTCGTGACATATTGTACTTCATGTTAGTGGTAAAATTTGTTCGATATAACTTGCGTTTATTTGTGAAAAAAACGAATATTTGGCGAAAATTTGGAAAATTTCGCAATTTTCCAACTTTGAATTTTTATGCCCTTAAATCACAGACATATGTCACACAAAATACTTAATAAATAACATTTTCCACATGTCTACTTTACATCAGCACAATTTTGGAACCAAAATTTTTTTTTGTGACGGAGTTATAAGGGTTAAAAGTTGACCAGCAATTTCTCATTTTTACAACACCATTTTTTTTTAGGGACCACATCTCATTTGAAGTCATTTTGACGGGTCTATATGATAGAAAATACCCAAGTGTGACACCATTCTAAAAACTGCACCCCTCAAGGTACTCAAAACCACTTTCAAGAAGTTTATTAACCCTTCAGGTGTTTCACAGGAATTTTTGGAATGTTTAAATAAAAATGAACATTTAACTTTTTTTCACACAAAATTTATTTCAGCTCCAATTTGTTTTATTTTACCAAGGGTAACAGGAGAAAATAGACCCCAAAATTTGTTGTACAATTTGTCCTGAGTACGCTGATACCCCATATGTGGGGGTAAACCACAGTTTGGGCGCATGGCAGAGCTTGGAAGCAAAGGAGCGCCATTTGACTTTTCAATGCAAAATTGACTGGAATTGAGATGGGACGCCATGTTGCATTTGGAGAGCCCCTGATGTGCCTAAACATTGAAACCCCTAACAAGTGACACCATTTTGGAAAGTAGACCCCCTAAGGAACTTATCTAGATGTGTGGTGAGCACTTTGACCCAACAAGTGCTTTACAGAAGTTTATAATGCAAAGCCGTAAAAATAAAAAATCATATTTTTTCACAAAAATGATCTTTTCACCCCCAATTTTTTATTTTCCCAAGGGTGAGAGAAGAAATTGGACCCCAAAAATTGTTGTGCAATTTGTCCTGAGTACGCTGATACCCCATATGTGGGTGTAAACCATTGTTTGGGCGCAGGGCAGAGCTCGGAAGGGAAGGAGCGCCATTTGACTTTTCAATGCAAAATTGACTGGAATTGAGATGGGACGCCATGTTGCATTTAGAGAGCCCTTGATGTGCCTAAACATTGAAACCCCTAACAAGTGACACCATTTTGGAAAGTAGACCCCCTAAGGAACTTATCTAGATGTGTGGTGAGCATTTTGACCCAACAAGTGCTTTACAGAAGTTTATAATGCAGAGCCGTAAAAATAAAAAATCATATTTTTTCACAAAAATGATCTTTTCACCCCCAATTTTTTATTTTCCCAAGGGTAAGAGAAGAAATTGGACCCCAAAAATTGTTGTGCAATTTGTCCTGAGTACACTGATACCCCATATGTGGGTGTAAACCATTGTTTGGGCGCAGGGCAGAGCTCAGAAGGGAAGGAGCGCCATTTGACTTTTCAATGCAAAATTGACTGGAATTGAGATGGGACGCCATGTTGCGTTTGGAGAGCCCCTAATGTGCCTAAACATTGAAACCCCCCACGAGTGACACCATTTTGGAAAGTAGACCCCTTAAGGAACTTATCTAGATGTGTGTTGAGCACTTTGACCCAACAAGTGCTTCACAGAAGTTTATAATGCAGAGCCGTAAAAATAAAAAATCATATTTTTTCACAAAAATGATCTTTTCACCCCCATTTTTTTATTTCCCCAAGGGTAAGAGAAGAAATTAGACCACAAAAGTTGTTGTGCAATTTGTCCTGAGTACGACGATACCCCATATGTGGGGGTAAACCACTGTTTGGGCGCATAGCAGAGCTCGGAAGGGAAGGAGCGCTATTTTACTTTTCAATGCAAAATTGACTGGAATTAAGATGGGATGCCATGTTGCGTTTGGAGAGCCCCTGATGTGCCTAAACATTAAACCCCCCCACAAGTGACACCATTTTGGAAAGTAGACCCCCTAAGGAACTTATCTAGATGTGTTTTGAGAGCTTTGAACCCCCAAGTGTTTCACTACAGTTTATAACGCAGAGCCGTGAAAATAAAAATATTTTTTTTTTCACAAAAATGATTTTTTAGCCCCCAAGTTTTGTATTTTCACAAGGGTATCAGGATAAATTGGACCATAAAAGTTGTTGTCCAATTTGTCCTGAGTACGCTGATACCCCCTATGTGGGGGGGAACCACTGTTTGGGCGCATGACAGAGCTCGGAAGTGAAGGAGCGCCATTTGGAATGCAGACTTAAATGGATTGGTCTGCAGGCGTCACGTTGCATTTGCAGAGCCCCTGATGTACCCAAACAGTACAAACCCCCCACAAGTGACCCCATATTGGAAACTAGACCCCCCAAGGAACTTATCTAGATGTGTTGTGAGAACTTTGAACCCCCAAGTGTTTCACTACAGTTTATAACGCAGAGCCGTGAAAATATTATTTTTTTTTTTTTTTCACAAAAATGAAATTTAGCCCCCAGTTTTGTATTTTCACAAGGGTATCAGGATAAATTGGACCCTAAAAGTTGTTGTCCAATTTGTCCTGAGTACGCTGATACCCCCTATGTGGGGGGGAACCACTGTTTGGGCGCATGACAGAGCTCGGAAGGGAAGGAGCGCCATTTGGAATGCAGACTTAAATGGATTGGTCTGCAGGCGTCACGTTGCATTTGCAGAGCCCCTGATGTACCCAAACAGTACAAACCCCCCACAAGTGACCCCATATTGGAAACTAGACCTCCCAAGGAACTTATCTAGATGTGTTGTGAGAACTTTGAACCCCCAAGTGTTTCACTACAGTTTACAACGCAGAGCCGTGAAAATAAAACATATTTTTTTTCCCACAAAAATGATTTTTAGCCCCCCAAATTTTTATTTTCCCAAGGATAACAAGAGAACTTGGACCCCAGAAGTTGTTGTTCAATTTGTCCCTAGTACGCTGATACCCCATATGTTGGGGTAAACCCCTTTTTGGACGCACGGGAGAGCTCGGAAGGGAAGGAGCACTGTTTTACTTTTTCAACGCAGAATTGGCTGGAATTGAGATTGGACGCCATGTCGCGTTTGGAGAGCCCCTGATGTGCCTGAACAGTGGAAGCTCCCCAATTCTACCTGAAACCCTACCCCTAACCTCACCCCTAACCGTTTACTGAACATTTTCTGACAGTCATAAGTGCCACGTATTTAAGAGCCACGTATTTAAGTGCCACGTATTTCAGTGCCACGTATTTCAGTGCCACGTATTTCAGTGCCACGATATTTCAGTGCCACGTATTTCAGTGCCACGTATTTCAGTGCCACGTATTTCAGGCACTGAAAAATACGTGGCACGTAAATACTTCAGTGCCATGATATTTCAGTGCCACGATATTTCAGTGCCACGAATTTCAGTGCCACGAATTTCAGTGCCACGTATTTCAGTGCCACGTATTTCAGGCACTGAAAAATACGTGGCACGTAAATACGTGGCACGTAAATACGTGGCACTGAAATACGTGGCACGTAAATACGTGGCACTGAAATACGTGGCACTGAAATACGTGGCACTGAAATACGTGGCACTGAAATACGTGGCACTGAAATAAGTGGCACTGAAATACGTGGCACTGAAATACGTGGCACTGAAATACGTGGCACTGAAATACGTGGCACTTAAATACGTGGCACTTATATACGTGGCCACTGAAATATCGTGGCACTTATATACGTATATACGTATATAAACGTATATTTCAGTGCCACGTATTTCAGTGCCACGTATTTCAGGTTAGGGGTAGGGTTAGGGGTAGGGTTAGGGTTTTTTGTTTTTTTCTTGTTTTCTTGTGTTTTTCTATAAAAACGCTTGCGTTTTACCGCGTTTACATGCATTTTTTCACACATGCGGTTTTTTTAAAAAACGCATGCAGATAAAAACGCAAGTGTGAAACCAGACTAAAAGACGCTTTTTATAGCAAAAAAGTTTTTGCGTCTCCACATTTTGAGACCTATAATTTTTCCACATTTTGGTCCACAGAGTCATGTGAGGTCTTGTTTTTTGCGGGACGAGTTGACGTTTTTATTGGTAACATTTTCGGACACGTGACAGTTTTTGATCGCTTTTTATTCCGATTTTTGTGAGGCAGAAAGACCAAAAACCTGCTATTCATGAATTTCTTTTGGGGGAGGCGTTTATACCGTTCCGCGTTTGGTAAAATTGATAAAGCAGTTTTATTCTTCGGGTCAGTACGATTACAGCGATACCTCATTTATATCATTTTTTTATGTTTTGACGCTTTTATACGATAAAAACTATTTTATAGAAAAAATAATTATTTTGGCATCGCTTTATTCTGAGGACTATAACTTTTTAATTTTTTTGCTGATGATGCTGTATGGCGGCTCGTTTTTTGCGGGACAATATGACGTTTTCAGTGGTACCATGGTTATTTATATCCGTCTTTTTGATCGCGTGTTATTCCACTTTTTGTTCGGCGGTATGGTAATAAAGCGTTGTTTTTTGCCTCGTTTTTTTTTTTTTTTTTCTTACGGTGTTTACTGAAGGGGTTAACTAGTGGGCCAGTTTTATAGGTTGGGTCGTTACGGATGCGGCGATACTAAATATGTGTACTTTTATTGTTTTTGTTTGTTTTTTTTAGATAAAGAAATGTATTTATGGGAATAATATTTTTTTTTTTATTATTATTTATTTAGGAATTTTTTTTTTTTTTTTTTTACACATGTGGAAATTTTTTTTTTTACTTTTTTACTTTGTCCCAGGGGGGGACATCACAGATCGCAGATCTGATAGTGTGCACAGCACTCTATCAGATCCGCGATCATACTTTCATCGGAGCAGGCTGCAGCTTTCATCTGCAGCCTGCTCCGACCCGGAAGTGCTCCCTGCAGGACCCGGATACAGCCCCTCGGCCATTTTGGATCCGGGGCCTGCAGGGAGAAGACGTTCGGTACGAGGTGAGTACATCATCTTGTACCGATCGTCTCAGGGAAGCACGCAGGGAGCCCCCTCCCTGCGCGATGCTTCCCTGTACCGCCGGTACACCGCGATCATGTTTGATCGCGGTGTGCCGGGGGTTAATGTGCCGGGGGCGGTCCGTGACCGCTCCTGGCACATAGTGCCGGATGTCAGCTGCGATATGCAGCCGACACCCGGCCGCGATCGGCCGCGCTCCCCCCGTGAGCGCGGCCGATCGCGTATGACGTACTATCCCGTCACCGGGAATTAAGGCCCACCCCACCTCGACGGGATAGTACGTCATACGGGCTTAAGGGGTTAAGGATGGGGTGATATTATCTGCTGTTTCCCCAGACCTGCGACGGGCTTTGCAGGAGTTTCAGGCGGATAGACCTGATCGTTGCCCGCCTGGTAGACTGTTTGTTCCTGATGATTGGACCAGTAGAGTCATCTCGGAGGTTCATTCTTCTGTGTTGGCAGGTCATCCCGGGATCTTTGGTATTAGGGATTTGGTGGCTAGGTCCTTCTGGTGGCCTTCCCTGTCTCGAGATGTACGAGTTTTTGTGCAGTCTTGTGATGTTTGTGCTCGGGCCAAACCTTGTTGTTCTCGGGCTAGCGGATTGTTGTTATCTTTGCCTATTCCAAAGAGGCCTTGGACTCACATCTCTATGGATTTTATTTCTGATCTCCCTGTTTCTCAGAAAATGTCTGTCATCTGGGTGGTGTGTGACTGTTTTTCAAAGATGGTTCATTTGGTGCCCTTGCCTAAGTTGCCTTCCTCATCCGAGTTGGTTCCTCTGTTTTTTCAAAATGTGGTTCGCTTGCATGGTATTCCGGAGAATATCGTTTCTGACAGGGGGACCCAGTTCGTGTCTAGATTTTGGCAGGCGTTCTGTGCTAGGATGGGCATTGATTTGTCTTTTTCGTCTGCGTTCCATCCTCAGACTAATGGCCAGACTGAGCGAACTAATCAGACCTTGGAGACTTATTTGAGGTGTTTTGTGTCTGCGGATCAGGATGACTGGGTTGCCTTTTTGCCGTTGGCGGAGTTTGCCCTCAATAATCGGGCTAGTTCTGCCACTTTGGTTTCTCCTTTCGTTTGCAATTCGGGGTTTCATCCTCGTTTTTCTTCCGGTCAGGTGGAGTCTTCGGATTGTCCTGGAGTGGATACTGTGGTGGATAGGTTGCATCGGATTTGGGGACAGGTGGTGGACAATTTGGAGTTGTCCCAGGAGAAGAATCGGCATTTTGCTAACCGCCGTCGTCGTGTTGGTCCTCGTCTTTGTGTTGGGGACTTGGTGTGGTTGTCTTCTCGTTTTGTCCCTATGAGGGTTTCTTCTCCTAAGTTTAAGCCTCGGTTCATCGGCCCGTATAAGATTTTGGAGATTCTTAACCCTGTGTCCTTTCAATTGGACCTCCCGGCATCTTTTTCTATCCATAATGTCTTCCATCGGTCATTATTGCGCAGGTATGAGGTACCGGTTGTGCCTTCCGTTGAGCCTCCCGCTCCGGTGTTGGTTGAGGGTGAATTGGAGTACGTTGTGGAGAAGATCTTGGACTCCCGTGTTTCCAGATGGAAACTTCAGTATCTGGTCAAGTGGAAGGGCTACGGTCAAGAGGATAATTCTTGGGTGACAGCCTCTGATGTTCATGCCTCTGATTTGGTCCGTGCCTTTCATAGGGCTCGTCCTGATCGCCCTGGTGGTTCTTGTGAGGGTTCGGTGCCCCCTCCTTGAGGGGGGGTACTGTTGTGAGTTTGGTTTTTGGGCTCCCCCGGTGGTCACTGGTGGTACTGGACTTGTGTGCTTCACTTTCTCTGTTCACCTGTTTTCATCAGGATATGGGTGTATCCTATTTAGCCTTGCTGCTCAGTTATTCTAGTGCCGGCCATCAATGTAACCAGAGCCTTTCTGTTGCATGTTCCTGCTTCTAGACTACTATCAGCTAAGTTGGACTCTTAGTCCTAAGTTTGTTTTGCATTTTTGTTCCAGTTCACAGTTATGTTATTTTTCTGTAGCTGGAAGCTCTTGTGGGCCGAAATTGCCACTCCGGTGTCATGAGTTGACACATGAGTCTTAAAGTAATTTCGGGATGGTACTTTAATAGGGTTTTCAGCTGACCGTGAAGTTCCCTATTGTATCTTCTTGCTATCTAGTAAGCGGACCTCGCTTTGCTGAACCTACCTTCATACTGCGTATGTCTTTTCCTCTGAACTCACCGTCAATATATGTGGGGGGCTTCTGTCTCCTTTTTGGGGGAATTTCCCTAGAGGTAAGCCAGGTCTGTCTTTTCCTCTATTAGGGTTAGTTAGTCCTCCGGCTGGCGCTAGGCGTCTAGGGATAAAACGTAGGTACGCCACCCGGCCACTGTTAGTTGTTGTGGTAGGTTTAGCTCACGGTCAGCTCGAGATTCCATCACCCAAGAGCTGTTCTGTTATTTATGTTCTCTGACGTTCCCTTGCCATTGGGAACCATGACAGCCAATAGGATAAGCACCCCCTGTAGGACTGTGGGTTTCCATAACTGCGGCCATCTCACGGCCTTGCAACTTTTTTTTTCATGGGTACCTTCAGCTACCCTTCTGAGTTCCTGCACCGCCAGCTTGTTCTCAGCAGTGCCTTTGGCTTAGGTGCCCCCTTCTTGGTATCCGAGTTCCAGCAATGTCTGCTGGTCCTTGGTAGGGCTTTCTAGCACAGGTACCTCCTGCTTAGTAACCGGGTTCCAGTACCATCAGCTGGTCCTTGGTAGTGCCATTGGCTCTTTTTCCTTCTGCTGCCCCTCCGGGTTCCAGTACCATCAGCTGGTTCTCGGCAGTGTCTTTGGCTCCTGTACCTTCTGCTACCCATCCTGGTTCCAGTACCATCAGCTGGTTCCAGGCAGAGCCATTGGCTTATGTGCCTCCTTCTCGGTATCCGAGTTCCACCAACGTCTGGTGGCCCTTGGTAGTGCTTTCTGGCACGGGTACCTCCTGCTTAGTAACCGGGTTTCTAGTACCGTCAGCTGGTCCTCGGTAGTTCCATTGGCTCTTGTACCTTCTGCTACCCATCCTGGTTCCAGTACCGTCAGCTGGTTCTCGGCAGTGTCTTTGGCTCTTGTACCTTCTGCTATCCATCCTGGTTCCAGTACCATCAGCTGGTTCCAGGCAGAGCCGTTGGCTTATGTGCCTCCTTCTCGGTATCTGAGTTCCAGCAACGTCTGGTGGTCCTTGGTAGTGCTTTCTGGCACGGGTACCTCCTGCTTAGTAACCGGGTTTCTAGTACCGTCAGCTGGTCCTCTGTAGTTCCATTGGCTCTTGTACCTTCTGCTACCCATCCTGGTCTCAGTACCATCAGCTGGCTCCAGGCAGAGCCTTTGGCTTAGGTGCTTCCTTCTTGGTATCCGAGTTCCACCATCTGGTGGTCCTTGGTAGTGCTTTCTGGCATGGGTACCTCCTGCTTAGTAAGTGGGTTCCAGTACCGTCAGCTGGTCCCTGGCAGAGCCTTTGGCTTAGGTGCCTCCTTCTCGGTATCCGAATTCCACCAACTTCTGGTGGTCCTTGGTAGTGCTTTCTGGCACGGGTACCTCCTTCTTAGTAACTGGGTTCCAGTACCATCAGCTGGTCCTCGGTAGTTCCATTGGCTCTTGTACCTTAGGCTACCCATCCGGGTTCCCGTACCTTCAGCTGGTTCTCGGCAGTTCCTCAGCCTTCTTGTACCTTCTCCTACATTTCCAAGTTCAAGTTTTTGAAATGGTTTTTGTTAATCACTCTGGATCTCCCTGATGACGACCCTAAAAACGACGACCCTGAAGACCACCCCGAAGAAGACGACAACCCCGGAGACGGTGACCCTGGAGACGACAACCCCGGAGACGACGACCCTGGAGATAACGACCCTGAAGACCATCCCGAAGAAGACGACGACCCCGGAGACGACGACCCTGGAGACGACGACCCTGAAGACCACCCCAAAGAAGACCAAGAAGCAGAAGAACAAGAAGCTGCAGAACAAAAAGCAGAAGTACATTAAGCATAAGACTAAAAGTCAGAGCAAAAGATATTATCTAAATTCTAAGCAGAAGAAGACTAAGCAGTGTATGGGGGTGAGTCCGTTCCTCCTCGTTGTGCCCCTGGAAAAAACCTGCTGCTGCAGGCCAAACTGACCGTGGACAAATGCTGTTGTAAATCTTTTGGGGCAGGCAGAATGGAAGGTGTAATCTTCAAACTTTTATAGATAACAACTACAGGAATGCCTGTCACAAATAAGAATATGATGAAGAAGAATATGAAGAAGATGAAGAAGTAGAATATGAAGAAGAATAATAGTTGAATAAGAAGAATATGAAAAATGTAAAAAAAAGAATACTAGAAAGAAGGTGAAGAAGATGAATAAGGTGAAGAAGAAGTGTGAGAGAAGTAAAAAAGAAGGTGAAGAGCATGGAAGTAGTGAAACATAAATATCTGACAAAATATAAAAAGCTTAACATAGTCAATATCTTTGTAACTCCGAACGTCTTAAAAAAAATAATTCCTGCTATTCCATTTGATTGGGCTAAACCTCTATGCCTTTAATGTCTCCTCCACCTCCCCCAATACACTCTACATTATTCTTAGCTGTTTTCCTTCATGTAGAATTAACCTACAAGGAAATAAAGGGTTTATTTTAATTCCGATATTTATGTCCCATTGACTTGCATTGGTTTCTAGTATCTGTATCGGCGATATCCGATATTTTTTTGATATCGGCCGTTCCAATCCGATACCGATATTTTTGGATATCGGAAGGTATCGCTCAACACTACTAATGATATAAAAAATGGTTCATAAGCAGTAGAGGAAGCAACACTTGAGAATTTCTACATATTTTTACAGCTGTCAGAATTGCGTTAAAATTCACTCTCTAATTTTTTATCTAGATTTTGACTTAAGTTTAGGAACCAAAAGGGAGGGGCGAGAGGACAGTCATCTCACCGGTCACGTTGCAGCAGGGATCACATCTGAAGCTGTCGCACTCGAGCCACCCAGGCTTAGGGGCAAAATCCAGCAAGTAAAAAAATCCTCCAGCGGCACGTAATTGTGTATAAAACTTCACCTTTATTGTGTTATAAACTCATGGCAGTTCCTCTAATGTGAAAAAAACAACACATTTTGGCAAGCCTTATTATGAGTAAGACTAATTAATATCTATTAATGATAAGAGCCTGAATTCACCCTTCAAAAGGTCCCCTTTTATTGAAAGAAGCTAATCAAATGAATGTGGAAATTCTCTGCATTTAGGAAATACACCTCAATGAAATGGACTTTTTATGCTTAAAAATAAAAGATATAATAATGTAATCTCTGACCTGGCTTTTAAGAAAAATTGTGGTGTTTAATTGTTATAAAATACACCTCTGGCAAAAATTAAGACACCATCTGTTAGGTGTCGAGTTCCTGCCTCTGCACAGGGGGAATCTCGAACCATCTCTGTTGCGGTCTCCCATTCTTCTCCAGCCACAGTGGAGACTGCTCAGCGGAGACATTGGTCCCAGCATCTAGCTCAGGTTGATACTGGACGACTGGTTACTACTGCCCTTCCAGGCTCTGTCCTTGTAGCCAGCAATGTTCAGCAGTGAGCAGGTCTTCCTGGGACTAAGTCCTGCTTTTCCCCCTCTGAGCATGCCCAAATCAAGACCTCTCAGTGGAGGTCTGGGGTCACATGCTCAGGTACTGCAGTAGCTCCTATTGGTCCTCTAGGAAGGTCCCAAAGTTGCTCAGTTACTGTAGCAGTTCTCAATGGTCCTCTAGGAAGGTCCTGAACTTGCTGCAGCTATAAAAGGTTTGCATGGTCGCACGGCCATGCGCTAGTATACATTTGAAATTGTGTGTGTGTGTTGATGAGTGAAAGTCGTTCATTAGTCAGCCTCTCCCTTGTGTATGACTGCTCTCATAAGGTGGATGTCTGCTATCTGGCACCCGGCTGAGCAATCAGCAATGTACACATGAAACAGCGTCTAATTGCTGTGCCGTGCGCTATTAGAGCGCTTTCCTATCCCAAGTCTGGGTGGTTAGTGGTGTCCGCCAAAGCGGCACAGCATGCACTCTTGTGCATTTAAGTTATATTTTCAGTTACTCTGACACCCCAGTTGCGGTGTCGAGCGCAAGTGGTCTGAACGTACTCTAATCCTGTGTCTTGGGATAGAGTCCTGAGACTCCTTGCTTGCGCTCTTGGTGCGGTACCGTGGCCTTGTGATGCAACAGGGTTTGTTTCCTTCACACAGGGTGAAGTTAACCCGTGTGTGTATCCACATTGTTCCGCCATATAGTCCGTCATTACTCAGCAGCAGGTTCCATCTCTGCACGGTGGACCCTGGGTTGCGAACGCACCTTATACCATCTCTCTTATAATTTGGTGAGTTCCACTAGCCCGAACACCACCACATCAAACCCATGTCCTGGGCAGCCCTATCTCCAGACCTGAACCCCATTGAAAACCTCTGGAATGTAGTCAAGAGAATGATGGATAGTCACAAGCCATCAAACAAAGAACTGCTTAAATTTTTGTTCCAGAAGCAGTGTGAAAGACTGGTGGAAAGCATGCCAAGATGCATGAAAGCTGTGATTAAAAATCATGGTTATTCCACCAAATATTGATTTCTGAACTCTTCCTAAGTTAAATCATTAGTAATGTTGTTTCTAAATGATTATGAACTTGTTTTCTTTGCATTATTGCATTATTTGAGGTCTGAAAGCACTGCTTTTTTATTTTGACCATTTTTCTTTGTCAGAAAAAAAATACAAAATTTATTGCTTGGAAATTTGGGTACATATGTCAGAATAAAAGAACAATTTACATTTTACTCAAAAATATACCGATAAAGAGAAAAATCGGAACAAACTGAACATTTTGCAGTGGTCTCTTAATTTTTGCCAGAGCTGTATTCAGTTGTTTTCACTATGACCAAACAAAATATGATTGTTACAGTAGATTTATAATTCTGCACTGCTTAATCAGTAATATTTCATAAATCTTGGTCTCTCTATGGATGCAGTACAAACCTGCACAACTTTAAGAAGGGGGAAAAGAGCTTAGCACTCTTGCTTCACATGAATCCATGGGAGGACCAACTGATGGGTGTCATGTACATGTATCTTGCTGGTGCAGCACAGCAGCAATAAGTAGGAAGATGATGAAGAGAGCAGCACTTCCAAGCGGTAAGCAAAATAAAAAATTCTTTATTCTTCAATCCATAAAAATGGCAGACAAGGAGTGTAAAACAACTGGCGCATTTATGGTGTCTTTGTCCTCTTTCAACACAACTTTTCTTAGAATATAATTTCACTAGTTAACCAATTTAAAGTAGACTCCCTCATTATGGTAGAAAATTTCAACCTATCGTTATGGCCATCTAAAGATTCAATATCTAAATCTAACATTTCAAACCCTTCCCCATTGGTGCATACAAGTTGCCTGATGTATTTAGATTATATAATCCAACTGACAGAGATTTTACCTTTTTCTCACATGCGCCTAAGATAACACGAGAATAGACAACTTTTTTTGTAGATAAGTAGATTGCTGATTATTACCATAAACTATATACCGTATTTTTCCGACTATAAGACGCACTTTTTTTCCTCCAAATTTGGGAGGAAAGTGTGGGTGCGTCTTATAGTACGGATATAGCATGTGGGGAGGGGGGCAGCAGCGAGTGGGATCGCAATGATATCCCACTTCAGGATGTCCCCACTGCCGGAATCAGCTGCTGGGGAAACCACATGGCCCCGCTGATTAAGTGCAGTGAATATTCATTAGCGGCTCCCCCCCACTGATCAGCTGAGCGGTGAGCGGGGAGCAGCAAATGAATACTGCACTTAAGCAGCGACGCACAGTTTCCCCAGCACTGATTCTGGGGAGAATCTGTGTGTCCAGGGGAGGAGGCAGCAGCAGCAGGGGCCAGGAGATCGCTGCATACCTGCCTGTGCTGGACGCTGAGCTGTCTGTGGTGCACAAGGAGGACCTGTGTGATGTCAGAAGTGGGCGGGCTGGAGCATCACATGGCAGCTCAGAGCCCTCCCTCTTCTGACATCATCATAGGTCCTTCAGACTCCCACCTAGAATCTGCAGCTTCCTCTTATGTCCTGCGTGTGCGCTGTGGAAAGGCAACAAGAGAGAGGGCTCTGTGTGTGCAGCCATGGGATGCTCCAGCTTTTACCTCACCACAGGCTGGCAGGCTCCCACAATTAAGAGGTTAGTCTTTACAAAACACAATAAAGCACTCTGCCACTCCTTTGGTGAACTATAACTCCCAGCATGTCCCATGGGATTTTAAAGAAGCACTCCAGTGTTATTTTGCAGTGCTGGAGTGGTGCTTTCACTATAAGCCCTGTGCCCCCATTCTTATACTCACCCTCCAGTGTCTTCATATAGTACTTTACAGACACCACACAGGTCCCGCAGCTTCCAACATAATAACATACTATTATATATAATAACACCACATATAATAGTATGTTATTTATATTATTAAATATTTTACCACATTTTTTTTGCTTCAAATATTTTTTTTCCTATTTTCCACCTCTAAAACCTGGGTGCGCCTTATAGTCCGGTGCGTCCTATAGTCCGAAAAATACGGTAATTTGAAATTAGAAAAACATACCCTTCAACCAGACAGTACTAGAATACTATAATTTGTAGATAACGTACAACTATCCAAACTCAATCCAGAACAATTGAATATTAATTTCCAACCGTTTATATTATCAAAAATGATCAAAGCAAAAAAATATTACAACTGAACAAAGCTCCAGGCCCAGATTGCCTTACAAATAAAAATTATAAAAAGATAAATGACTACATGCTTCATACTTAACAAGATTATTTAATGAAGCTTCTGAGACAGAATTTTTCCCCAAAGAAATCCTTAAGACCTTGACAGTTGCTCTACCCTCACCTGGTAAATCAATGGATACTCCATCAAATTTCAGACCAATATCACTTCTCAATTCTGATGTAAAACCTTACCCTAAAGCGATCTCCTTTAGATTTCTAGGCATTTTGCATTTACTTGTAGAGAGAGTCCAAGTGAGATGTAAAAGCTCAAAAGAAATGAGGTATCGCGCTAAAACCACTAAAACAAACTAATAATATGGGTTATGTGACACCCTATAATACCCACAGATTACCGCTATTGAAACTGCCAGAACTGACTAGTATCATGTATGGAGGTAGTGGTAGACACTTACTTTTTTACAATGAGTCGTGGAAGATGGTGCCAATAGGTGTTACAACCTGCGGGTGTTGATGCTGAGGGTTCCGGACAATCAGGTGGCAGGAGAACCTGTAGTGATGTTTGAAAACGCGCAGAGCCAGAAGCACCCCGGCCGGTGGTGATCCTGGATGCGTGGCTGAAAAAATGGCCGACGTTGCTCTGCTCTGCAGCATGTGATGTCACAAAGCTACGGAGCTAGGATGGGGCAAAAAACTAACCAACGCATTTCGAGGGACTACGTCCCTCTTCGTCAGGGTTACCGCCCCCTCCCTGCCGACTGTTATATATAGTTGTCCAGATAATTAGCATATTAACCCCCAGGGAACCGGACCATAGAGAAAATGTAAATGCACAATAATTGTGAATGTACACTAATAGGTTATAGCGACCGTAGGGTATCGGGTCACGTATACCTTATGCTCAGTATATAGATGGTATATAAATGAAATTGTGCAAAATGCTGTGGGAGAACATGGAACACCTTTACCTATTATTAAGGAAGGCTAAAAAATGAAACTAAATTAACTTTATTAGTATTATTAAAACTAAAAATGGATATAAAAGTATACCACTAGAATTAAAAATATATATGATAGCACATATAAACAACTACAATTTTAAATAAATAACTACTACTTGTATAACGGGTAAAACCATGTAAAAATCCCATAAATAGTATAGATAAAACCATCTATTTATTTAGAAAAAATCAATCAGAATTTTATTAAAATAATTTTTTAGAGTTTAATAAAGATTTTTGTATATAAAATACCTCCCATTACTCAAAATTTAAACTAAAACGCATATAACTCTAACTCGTGGTTCAGGCCCATAGGGGCTAAACTGTTTAGGTTAAAAATCCATTGGGATTCAACCCTAGACATTTTCTTAAGGTAGTCTCCACCCCTTTGGCCATGAGGAACAATCTGTATGCCACAAAAAAGGACATCCCTCAGGGACCGGTTATGTTTGTCCTTAAAGTGATGGGAAAGGGGGTGTCCTAAAAAGCCCTTCTGTATATTTTTAAAATGTTCCTTAATACGATCAATTAGGCGGCGTTTGGTGCGACAAACATATAACTTACTACATGGGCACTTAATGAAATAGATAACTCCTGAGGAGAAACAGGAGATACTTTCCTTAATTAAAAACTCCTTAGTGCCGTCTGTGTCAAGGAACGTAATTTGTCGGTTTTTTTAAAAGAAGTATGTAAACAACTAAAACAGCCACCACACGGTAAAAAGCCGGCACTTACGTGGTTCAATGTTTGAGAACACGTTTTCTTGTTAACTGCCGTAGTGGGGGCTATAAGATTGCCCAATGTTTGAGCTCTCCTATATACGAACCTAGGGTGGACAGGAAGAAGCTCTCCTATCACTTTGTCTTTCTGTAAGACAGGCCAATGTTTACGGATGATGCAAACAAATTTATTATAGCCCGCATGGAATTGTGTCACAAATGGCAAGGTGTAAACTTGTTCTGATAGTTTACTGCTACTTAAGTCCTTTTTGGATGTTGGTTTAAATAAAGAACCTCTATCAGTTTGGGCCAGCTAGTTTTTTGTTTTTTCCAGCAGCGGCCTGGGGTACCCCTTTTCCAGAAATTTCTTGGTCAAAAAACTTGATTCCATATAATAGTCCTCAATCGTTGAGCAATTGCGCCTAATCCTCGTGAATTGCCCTTTTGGTATGTTTGTAAGCCAAACCAGGAGGTGGCAACTGGTAAGGTGTATAAAACTATTAGAATCGACCATCTTCCGGTGGCATTTGGTGCGTAATTGGTCATTACCCACATAAATGGTGAGATCCAAAAAATTAACCTCAACAGGGCTTGTATGAGATGTAAATTCTAAGCCATAAGAATTATTGTTGAGTCCCAAAAGAAAGGTACTAAGCTCAACCTGGGAGCCTTCCCATATAAACAAAATATCGTCAATAAAACGACACCACATCACCAGACCTGGATGTAATCTACCCTCCTTATATATGAGACTCCTCCCATTTGGCAACATAGATGTTAGCATAACTTGGGGAAAACCGCGTGCCCATAGCGGTGCCCCAAGTTTGGAGGTAATAATGACCATCATATATACACTGTGTTCCAAATTATTATGCAAATAATATTTCCTCATATTTTCTCTAAATTACCTATCTGAATTGCAGTCATTGTTATTTTCCAGTCATCTACTATTCTATTATAATTGCAATGTTTTGGAACAAACTGCCTATGAAAACAGTATATTTTTAAAAAAAATAAACACTCAAAATGCATGTTCCAAATTATTATGCACAGCAGAGTTTTCAACCTTTTTTATTTTATTTTGAACAAAAAAATGGTCAATTGTGAAGTTATAAGCATTATCAGCTTATTACAAAATGAAATCAAACAGTTTTCAAGTGAAAACTTTATTCTAGGTGATGTTACATTTGCACATAGGACCCCTTGTTCGAAAGAAGCTTCTGAACTCTCTCATCCATTGAATTTGTCAGTTTTTGGATGGTTTCTGCTTCAATCATTTTGCATGTGGACAGAATCCCCTCCCAGAGCTATTGCTTAGATGTGAACTGCCTCCCGCCATCATAGACAATCCTTTTGATGATGCTCCAGAGGTTCTCAATGGGGTTGAGGCCAGGGGAAGATGGTGGCCACACCATAAGTTTGTCATCTTTTATGCCCATAGCAGCCAGAGATGCAGATGTGTTTTTTGCAGCATGAGACGGTGCATTATCATGCATGAAAATGATCTTGCTGCGGAAAGCACGGTTCTTCCTCTTGAACCATGGCAGGAAGTGTTTTTAGAAACTCCACATAGATTATGGAGTTCATCTTAACCCCTTCTGGGATCATAAAGGGGCCGACAATCTCTCTCCCCATGATTCCAGCCCAAAACATTACTCCACCTCCTCTGTCATGAATCCCAATGGCTAGGGATAGCACAGGACAAGCAAGGTACAAATATATAACGGACGAGCTCTAGGGTGATGGAACCTGGGCTGACCGCTGCCCTACGCCTGACAAACGCAACTAGAGATAGCCAGGGAGCGTGCCTACGTTGGTTCTAGACGCCACGCACCAGCCTAAGAGCTAACTAGTACTGCAGAGAAAATAAAGACCTCACTTGCCTCCAGAGGAACGAACCCCAAAAGGTATAGTTGCCCCCCACATGTATTGACGGTGAAATGAGAGGAAGGCACACACATAGAGATGATATATATAGGTTTAGCAAATTGAGGCCCGCTGTAAACTAGAAAGCAGAACGATACAAAAGGGGTCTGAGCGGTCAGCAAAAAACCCTAATCAAAAAACCATCCTGAGATTACAAGAACCCATGTGCCAACTCATGGCACATGGGGAGAACCTCAGTCCACTAGAGCTACCAGCTAGCATAGAGACATTCTAAGCAAGCTGGACAAAAAACCAAACAACTGAAAATCAGCACTTAGCTTATCCTGAAAGATCTGGGAGCAGGTAGGCAGGAACAAAACAGAGCACATCTGAATACATTGATAGCCGGCAAGGAAATGACAGAAAGGCCAGGTAAAATAGGAAACACCCAGCCTCTGATGGACAGGTGGAAACCAAAGGCCGCAACCCACCAAAGTCACCCAGTACCAGCAGTAACCACCAGAGGGAGCCCACAAACAGAATCCACAACAGTACCCCCCCCCTTGAGGAGGGGTCACCGAACCCTCACGAGAACCCCCAGGGCGATCAGGGTGAGCTCTATGGAAGGCGCGGACCAAATCAGTCGCATGAACATCGGAGGCGACCACCCAGGAATTATCCTCCTGACCATAACCCTTCCACTTAACCAAATACTGGAGTTTGCGTCTGGAAACACGAGAATCCAAGATCTTCTCAACAACATACTCCAATTCTCCCTCCACCAGCACCGGAGCAGGAGGCTCAACCGAAGGAACAACGGGCACCTCATACCTCCACAACAACGACCGATGGAACACATTATGAATAGCAAACGATGCTGGGAGATCCAAACGAAAAGATACAGGGTTAAGAATCTCCGAGATCCTATAAGGACCGATGAACCGAGGCTTGAACTTAGGAGAAGAGACCTTCATAGGGACAAAACGAGAAGACAACCACACCAAATCCCCAACAAGAAGTCGGGGACCCACGCGGCGACGGCGATTAGCAAACTGCTGAGTCTTCTCCTGAGATAACTTCAAATTGTCCACTACCTGATTCCAAATTTGATGTAGCCTGTCCACCACCACGTCCACTCCAGGACAATCCGAAGACTCCACCTGACCAGAGGAAAAACGAGGATGAAACCCCGAATTACAAAAAAAAGGAGAGACCAACGTGGCAGAACTAGCCCGATTATTAAGAGCAAATTCGGCCAGTGGCAAAAAAGCAACCCAGTCATCTTGGTCAGCAGAAACAAAACACCTCAAATAAGTTTCCAAGGTCTGATTAGTTCGCTCCGTCTGGCCATTCGTCTGAGGATGGAATGCAGACGAGAAAGACAAATCAATGCCCATCTTGGCACAAAATGTCCGCCAAAATCTAGACACAAACTGGGATCCCCTGTCAGAAACGATATTCTCCGGAATCCCATGCAAACGAACCACGTTCTGAAAAAATAAAGGGACCAACTCAGAGGAGGAAGGCAACTTAGGCAAGGGCACCAAATGAACCATCTTAGAAAAGCGGTCACACACAACCCAGATAACGGACATTTTCTGTGAAACCGGGAGATCAGAAATAAAATCCATGGAAATGTGCGTCCAAGGCCTCTTCGGGATGGGCAAGGATAACAACAACCCACTGGCCCGAGAACAGCAAGGCTTAGCTCGAGCACACACTTCACAAGACTGCACAAAGGTACGCACATCCCTAGACAAGGAAGGCCACCAAAAAGACCTGGCCACCAAGTCTCTAGTACCAAATATTCCAGGATGACCAGCCAACACAGAAGAATGGACCTCGGAGATGACTCTACTGGTCCAATCATCCGGAACAAACAGTCTTTCTGGTGGACAACGATCCGGTTTATCCACCTGAAACTCCTGCAATGCAAGTCGCAAGTCTGGGGATACGGCGGACAATATTACCCCATCACTAAGGATACCAGTAGGCCCAGAATCTCCAGGAGAGTCAGGCACAAAACTCCTGGAAAGAGCATCTGCCTTCACATTCTTTGAACCCGGCAGGTATGAAACCACGAAATTGAAACGAGAAAAAAACAACGACCAACGAGCCTGTCTAGGATTCAAACGCCTGGCAGACTCAAGGTAAATGAGATTCTTGTGATCAGTCAAGACCACCACACGATGTTTAGCACCCTCAAGCCAATGACGCCACTCCTCAAATGCCCACTTCATGGCCAAAAGCTCCCGATTACCCACATCATAATTGCGCTCGGCGGGCGAGAATTTTCTAGAGAAGAATGCACATGGCTTCATCACCGAGCCATCAGAACTTCTCTGTGACAAAACCGCCCCCGCTCCAATCTCGGAAGCATCAACCTCAACCTGAAAAGGAAGTGAAACATCTGGTTGACACAACACAGGAGCAGAAGAAAACCGGCGCTTAAGTTCCTGAAAGGCCCCCACAGCCGCAGGAGACCAATTAGCAACATCAGCACCCTTTTTAGTCAAATCAGTCAAAGGTTTAACAATACTGGAAAAATTTGCAATGAACCGACGATAAAAATTAGCAAACCCCAAGAACTTCTGTAGGCTCTTAACAGATGTAGGTTGTGTCCAGTCACAAATTGCCTGAACCTTGACGGGATCCATCTCAATAGTAGAAGGAGAAAAAAATGTACCCCAAAAAAGAAATCTTCTGGACTCCGAAGAGACACTTTGAGCCCTTCACAAACAGAGAATTGGCCCGCAGAACCTGAAACACCTTCCTGACCTGTAGAACATGAGACTCCCAGCCATCAGAAAACACCAAAATATCATCCAAATACACAATCATAAACTTATCCAGATATTCACGGAAAATATTGTGCATAAAGGACTGAAAGACTGACGGAGCATTGGAGAGTCCAAAAGGCATTACCAAATACTCAAAATGGCCCTCAGGCGTATTAAATGCGGTTTTCCACTCATCACCTTGTTTTATCCGCACCAGATTATA
Organism: Ranitomeya variabilis; assembly: GCF_051348905.1. Classification (NCBI taxonomy): domain Eukaryota; kingdom Metazoa; phylum Chordata; class Amphibia; order Anura; family Dendrobatidae; genus Ranitomeya; species Ranitomeya variabilis. The sequence goes on from NC_135238.1 coordinate 83,260,006, forward strand.
CGCACCGTGAAGATCTATCTTAGTGAACCACCTAGCCCCCTTAATGCGAGCAAACAAGTCAGTCAATAATGGCAATGGATACTGATATTTGTCTGTAATCTTATTCAGAAGGCGATAATCTATACAAGGCCTCAGGGAACCATCTTTTTTTGCCACAAAAAAAAACCTGCTCCCAGAGGGGACGAAGATGGACGAATATGTCCCTTTTCCAAGGACTCCTTAATATAATTCCGCATAGCAGTATGCTCTGGCAGTGACAGATTAAATAAACGACCCTTAGGGAACTTACTGCCAGGAATCAATTCTATAGCACAGTCACAATCTCTATGAGGAGGGAGCGAATTGAGCTTAGGCTCCTCAAAAACATCCCTATAGTCAGACAAAAACTCAGGGATCTCAGAAGGAGTAGATGAAGCGATTGAAATCGGAGGTGCATGATCATGAACCCCCTGACATCTCCAGCTTAACACAGACATTGTTTTCCAGTCCAGGACAGGATTATGAGTTTGTAACCATGGCAGCCCCAGCACTAGTACATCATGTAAATTATACAGTACAAGGAAGCGAATCACCTCCTGATGAACGGGAGTCATGCGCATGGTCACTTGTGTCCAATACTGCGGTTTATTCATAGCCAATGGTGTAGAGTCAATTCCCTTCAGAGGAATAGGAACTTCCAGAGGCTCCAGACTAAAACCGCAGCGTTTAGCAAATGACCAATCCATAAGACTCAAGGCAGCGCCCGAATCCACATAGGCATCAACGGAAATGGAAGACAGTGAAAAAATCAGAGTCACAGACAAAATGAACTTAGGCTGCAGAGTACCAATGGCAAAAGATTTATCAAGCTTTTTTGTGCGTTTAGAGCATGCTGATATAACATGAGCTGAATCACCACAATAAAAACACAATCCATTTTTCCGCCTATAATTTTGCCGTTCACTTCTGGACTGAATTCTATCACATTGCATAGTCTCAGGTGCCTGTTCAGAAGACACCGCCAACTGGTGCACGGGTTTGCGCTCCTGCAAACGCCGATCAATCTGTATGGCCATAGCCATAGACTCATTCAGACCTGTAGGCGTAGGGAACCCCACCATAATATCCTTAATGGCCTCAGAAAGACCATTTCTGAAGTTTGCAGCCAGGGCGCACTCATTCCACTGAGTAAGCACCGACCATTTCCGAAATTTTTGACAATATATTTCCGCTTCATCATGCCCCTGAGAGAGGGCTAACAAAGCCTTTTCAGCCTGAATCTCCAGGTTGGGTTCCTCATAGAGCAATCCCAATGCCAGAAAAAACGCATCCACACTGAGCAATGCAGGATCCCCTGGTGCCAATGCAAATGCCCAATTCTGAGGGTCGCCCCGCAGGAAAGATATTACAATCCTGACCTGTTGAGCAGGGTCTCCAGAGGAGCGAGATTTTAAAGAAAGAAACAATTTACAATTGTTCCTGAAATTCAGGAAGGTAGATCTATCTCCAGAGAAGAACTCTGGAATAGGAATTCTAGGTTCAGACATGGGGGTGTGAACAACAAAATCCTGTATGTTTTGAACTTTTGCCGCGAGATTACTCAGGCTGGAAGCCAAACTCTGGACATCCATGTTAAACAGCTAAGATCAGAGCCATTCAAGGGTTAAGAGGAGGTAAGAAGCAGCTAGACAGCAATTAAGGGCTAGGCAGCAAAACTCTGAAGGGAAAAAAAAAAAAATTTCCCTTAAACACTTCTTTTTCTCCTGCTTCAGCCCAAACAATTAACACTTTGTGGGCCAGCTATACTGTCATGAATCCCAATGGCTAGGGATAGCACAGGACAAGCAAGGTACAAATATATAACGGACGAGCTCTAGGGTGATGGAACCTGGGCTGACCGCTGCCCTACGCCTGACAAACGCAACTAGAGATAGCCAGGGAGCGTGCCTACGTTGGTTCTAGACGCCACGCACCAGCCTAAGAGCTAACTAGTACTGCAGAGAAAATAAAGACCTCACTTGCCTCCAGAGGAACGAACCCCAAAAGGTATAGTTGCCCCCCACATGTATTGACGGTGAAATGAGAGGAAGGCACACACATAGAGATGATATATATAAGTTTAGCAAATTGAGGCCCGCTGTAAACTAGAAAGCAGAACGATACAAAAGGGGTCTGAGCGGTCAGCAAAAAACCCTAATCAAAAAACCATCCTGAGATTACAAGAACCCATGTGCCAACTCATGGCACATGGGGAGAACCTCAGTCCACTAGAGCTACCAGCTAGCATAGAGACATAATAAGCAAGCTGGACAAAATACCAAACAACTGAAAATCAGCACTTAGCTTATCCTGAAAGATCTGGGAGCAGGTAGGCAGGAACAAAACAGAGCACATCTGAATACATTGATAGCCGGCAAGGAAATGACAGAAAGGCCAGGTAAAATAGGAAACACCCAGCCTCTGATGGACAGGTGGAAACCAAAGGCCGCAACCCACCAAAGTCACCCAGTACCAGCAGTAACCACCAGAGGGAGCCCACAAACAGAATCCACAACACTCCTCCTTGTTGGCGCCTTAGCCGTGTTTTCATGGGGTGTCCATCAACCAGCCTTCCTCCACTCCATCCATCTGGACCATCGAGCGTTGCACGGCACTCATCGGTGAACAAAACAGTTTGGAAGTAAGTCTTCATGTATCGTTTGGCCCAATGGAGCCGTTTCTGCTTGTGTGCATTGGATAGAGGTGGTCGACTGGATGGCTTACGCACCTCTGAAGGACCCTGCATCTTGTTGTTCTGGGGACGTTGGAGGCACCAGCAGCTTCAAAAACTTGTCTGCTGCTATGACCAGGCATTTTTGCAGCTGCACTTTTAACTTTACGCAATTGCCTGTTGGAAAGGGTCCTCAATTTTTCCTTATCAGCACGCACACGTGTGCTGGGAATCAGCTACATACTTTTTGATTGTGCGATGATCACGATGAAGTGTCTTGGCAATGTTGATTGTAGTCATGCCTTGACCTAAATACTCCACAATTTGTTGCTTTTCAGCAGCCGACACGTCCTTTTTCTTTCCCATTTTGGCCAAAAATGTAGGCTGCTTAATAATGTGGAACAGTGTTGTGAACTGTGTTTCTGGGCTCCCTCTGGTGGTCACTAACGGTATTGTGTTAGGTATGTCTTGTTGCAGGCCTGAGCTCCAGCTGTGTCGTTAAGCAGCGGGTGTTTCCTATTTGAGTCTCCTCTGGACTCAGTCTCTTGCCTGGCATCGTTGTATCCAGACCTATTTGGTCTCCTCCGGATTCCTTTCAGTCTGCCTCATGCAAGAAAAGCTAAGTCTGTTTTGTACAATTTGGATCGTTTGCATTATTCAGTGGTTTTGTCCAGCTTGCTTTACATTTGATTTTTGACTCCCTGGAAGCTCTAGGGGGCTGATATTCTCCCTCCACACCGTCAGTCGATGTGGGGGTTCTTGAATGTTCAGCGTGGATGTTTTGTAGGGTTTTCTGCTAACCGCATAGTCCACTATCTATTTTCTGCTATCTAGACTATTGGGCCTCACTTTGCTGAATCTAGTTCATCTCTACGTTTGTGTTTTCCTCTTGCCTCACCATTATTATTTTTGGGGGGCTTTCTATATCTTTGGGGTTCAATTTCTCTGGAGGCAAGCGAGGTCTTATTTTTTCCCTCTAGGGGTAGTCAGTTCTCCGGCTGGCTCGAGACGTCTAGAACCAACGTAGGCACGTTCACCGGCTACTTTTAGTTGTTTGTGTCAGGATCAGGTATGCGGTTAGCCCAGTTTCCACCTCCCTAGAGCAGTATTTATATTTTTGCTATCTTGCCGGAATATCAGAGATCCTCTGCCATTGGGATCATAACAGAACAGTCTTCTTAAGTAGTCTTGCCTTTATTTGGACACACCTGCCAAACTAATTTGCACAGGTATCTGCAATTGCTTTCAGTGATATAAAGAGCCCTGACACACATCACCATCAATGAGTTTAAATGACAAACAAAAAAATTCTAACCTTATCACTCCTAAACTCTTTGTGCATAATAATTTGGAACACAGTGTAAAGTAGTTATGTTGCAAAATGAACTTAATACAGTCCACAATGAAGAGAGTCTGTTCACTTGTATATATGTCAAGGGCCGTGAGGAAATGTTCAGCCGCTTGGCAACCTTTGTCCTGATCAATGACGGTGTACAATGACCTAATATCTGATGTACCTATTATATAATGTTTTTCCCACTTTATGGTGTCTAAGATCTGTAGGGTATGACCTGTGTCCTTTAAGTATGATGGTATCCTTGACATACATTTTTGTAGGTGTACATCAACGTACCGGAATAAATTGGATGTTAGGCTATTAATGCCCGATATTATGGGTCTACCAGGAGGACGAGTTAGGCTCTTATGGAGCTTGGGGATGTGATAGAATACAGCCCTACTCGGATCCTTATCCTTCAGGTTCTTTATTTAAACCAACATCCAAAAAGGACTTAAGTAGCAGTAAACTATCAGAACAAGTTTACACCTTGCCATTTGTGACACAATTCCATGCGGGCTATAATAAATTTGTTTGCATCATCCGTAAACATTGGCCTGTCTTACAGAAAGACAAAGTGGTAGGAGAGCTTCTTCCTGTCCACCCTAGGTTCGTATATAGGAGAGCCCAAACATTGGGCAATCTTATAGCCCCCACTACGGCAGTTAACAAGAAAACGTGTTCTCAAACATCGAACCACTTAAGTGCCGGCTTTTTACCGTGTGGTGGAAGTTTTGGTTGTTTACATACTTCTTATAAAAAAAAACGACAAATTACGTTCCTTGACACAGACGGCACTAAGGAGTTTCTAATTAAGGAAAGTATCTCCTGTTTCTCCTCAGGAGTTATTGTATCTATTTCATTAAGTGCCCATGTAATAAGTTACATGTTGGTCGTACCAAACGCCGCCTAATGGAGCGTATTAAGGAACATTTTAAAAATATACAGAAGGGCTTTTTAGGACACCCCCTTTCCCGTCACTTTAAGGACAAACATAACCGGTCCCTAAAGGGATGTCCTTTTTTGTGGCATACAGATTGTTCCTCATGGCCAAAGGGGTGGAGACTACCTTAAGAAAATGTCTAGGGTTGAATCCCAATGGATTTTTAACCTAAACAGTTTGGCCCCTATGGGCCTGAACCACGAGTTAGAGTTATATGCGTTTTAGTTTAAATTTTGAGTAATGGGGGGTATTTTATATACAAAAATCTTTATTAAACTCTAAAAAATTATTTTAATAAAATTCTGATTGATTTTTTCTAAATAAATAGATGGTTTTATCTATACTATTTATGGGATTTTTACATGGTTTTACCCGTTATACAAGTAGTAGTTATTTATTTAAAATTGTAGTTGTTTATATGTGCTATCATATATATTTTTAATTCTAGTGGTATACTTTTATATCCATTTTTAGTTTTAATAATACTAATAAAGTTAATTTAGTTTCATTTTTTAGCCTTCCTTAATAATAGGTAAAGGTGTTCCATGTTCTCCCACAGCATTTTGCACAATTTCATTTATATACCATCTATATACTGAGCATAAGGTATACGTGACCCGATACCCTACGGTCGCTATAACCTATTAGTGTACATTCACAATTATTGTGCATTTACATTTTCTCTATGGTCCGGTTCCCTGGGGGTTAATATGCTAATTATCTGGACAACTATATATAACAGTCGGCAGGGAGGGGGCGGTAACCCTGACGAAGAGGGACGTAGTCCCTCGAAATGCGTTGGTTAGTTTTTTGCCCCATCTTAGCTCCGTAGCTTTGTGACTAGTGTTGAGCGATACAGTCCGATACTTGAAAGTATTGGTATCGGATAGTATCGGCCGATACCCGAAAAGTATCGGATATCGCCGATACCGATACCCGATACCAATACAAGTCAATGGGACACCAAGTATCGGAAGGTATCCTAATGGTTCCCAGGGTCTGAAGGAGAGGAAACTCTCCTTCAGGCCCTGGGATCCATATTAATGTGTAAGATAAAGAATTAAAATAAAAAATATTGATATACTCACCCATCCGGAGGCCCCTGCACCTTACCGCTGTTAACCGACAGCCTGCTTTGCTTAAAATGAGCGCGTTCAGCACCTTCCATGACGTCACGGCTTCTGATTGGTCGCGTGCCGCTCATGTGACCGCCACGCGACCAATCACAAGCCGTGACGTCATTCTCAGGTCCTAAATTCCTAGAATGAGGAGTTTAGGGCCTGAGAATGACGTCGCGGCTTGTGATTGGTCGCGTGGCGGTCACATGAGCGGCACGCGACCAATCAGAAGCCGTGACGTCATGGAAGGTGCTGAACGCGCTCATTTTAAGCAAAGCAGGCTGCCGGTTACTACCAGGGCGCGTCAGAGGGTGAGTATATCCCTATTTTTTATTTTTTACATGGATATGGATCCCAGGGCCTGAAGGAGAGTTTCCTCTCTTTCAGACCCTGGGAACCATACACTGGGAACTTCCGATTCCGATTCCCGATACCACAAAAGTATCGGATCTCGGTATCGGAATTCCGATACCGCAAGTATCGGCCGATATCCGATACTTGCGGTATCGGAATGCTCAACACTATTTGTGACGTCACACGCTGCAGAGCAGAGCAGCGTCGGCCAATTTTTCAGCCGCGCATCCAGGATCACCACCGGCCGGGGTGCTTCTGGCTCTGCGCGTTTTCAAACATCACTACAGGTTCTCCTGCCGCCTGATTGTCCGGAACCCTCAGCATCAACACCCGCAGGTTGTAACACCTATTGGCACCATCTTCCACGACTCATTGTAAAAAAGTAAGTGTCTACCACTACCTCCATACATGATAGTAATCAGTTCTGGCAGTTTCAATAGCGGTAATCTGTGGGTATTATAGGGTGTCACATAACCCATATTGTTAGTTTGTTTTAGTGGTTTTAGCACGATACCTCATTTCTTTTGATTTTTTCTGGTTCACCTGCAGGTGTGACAGGTGAGGCACGGCACCTGTCCGGTATCAGCAGCTTTTACTCATCCGTCATTAGCGCCAGTGTGTCAATTTCCCCTTTTTTTGCAGAGATGTAAAAGCTGTCAAAAAATAAACATTTTTTGTTTTATTTATATCATATCAGAAATGAAACCCCAGAGAACATCTTCTATGCTTCTTACTCTGGATGCAAATAAGACAATCAACTGGGTCAACTGGGGCTCTGTTAAAGAGAAGTACTTAAAATTTTTAATTTAATGCCCAATTTTATCCTCAATTGTTGCCCTCTTTTCATATCTTTCTACCTAAGTTTACTCATTAGGTGTAATATCCACTTCAATTTCTATTTCATATGGAACTTGTCAAGGATGTCTCCTTTGTTCTTTAATATTCACTTTTTTAACGGGAATCTGTCACCTCAAAATTCGCCTATAAGCTAAGGCCACCTGCATCAGGGGCTTATCTACAGCATTATGTAATGCTGTAGATAAGCCCCTGATGTCACCGAAAATATAAGAAAAACAGGTTATATTATACTCACCCAGGGGCAGTCCCAATGTGGTCCGGTCTGATGGGCGTCATGGTCTGGGTCCGGCGCCTCCCATCTTCATACGATGACGTCCTCTTCTTTGCTTCCTGGCTTCCTGCTGCAGCTCCTGCGCAGGCATACTTTATCTGCCCTGTTGAGGGCAGCGTAAAGTACTGCAGTGCGCAGGCGCTGGGCCTCTCTGACCTTTTCCGGCGCCTGCGCACTGAAGTACTTTGCTCTGCCCTCAACAGGGCAGATAAAGTACGCCTGCGCAGGAGCCGCAGCAGGAAGAAAAAAAAAGAGGACATCATCGTATGAAGATGAGAGGCGCTGGACATGGACCGCGATGCCCATTGAACCGGATGGCATTGGGACCGCCCTGGGTGAGTATAATATAACCTGTTTTTCTTATCTTTAAGGTGACATCGGGGGCTTATCTACAGCATTACATAATGCTGTAGATAAGCCCCTGATGCCTGTGGCCTTAGCTGATAGGCGAATTTTGGGGTGACAGATTCACTTTAATGTAACTATTTGGTCAACCGTTTTTTTCTTTCCGTAAGATTCAAGGCAGTAGATAGGAGTGGCATTGCAGGGCTGAGAAAACTGTTATCCACTGAGCCACGGAGCCAGACCTACCCAGGAAGGGGCTTAACTAAGCGGCTACCTTGCTGTTTACTGGAACCTCTAGTGGTGAGGTCAGGCTTGTATGCAGATAGCCACCAGGTACCACTCTTGGACAGAACCTGGTACTGCAGCTGCAGACCCCAGGAGTCAAGTATGCTAACGCTTTTTTAGAGCTTAGTTCAGACATGCCGGTTTAGGATACTGGAACATGGAAATAAATCAGGGGATAATGTTCGTGCACTGGCAGCACTTGGACAATGGGACTTTGGGAACAGGAGTGGCTGCTCTGAGGCCTGGGGACAATGTTCAGGCAATAACCACTCCAGAAACAGTGACAGAGTTCAGGACTAAAGGGCTAGGTTCAGGCATTGGCCACTCCAGGATCAGTGGACGAGGTTGAAGCACTGGCTGCTGGGGACTGAGGGATGAGGTTAAAAGACTGGCCACACCAGGACCAGGGAACTGTGGATACAAGACAGCCCACACTGGGACCAGGGGACAGAGGACTAGCCACACTAGGATGAGGGGAAAATGTTCAGGCTCTGGACACACCGGGATCAGGGGATCTCACAACTCACTAGCAGTACACATTACTAACCAATGATTCACTATGTTGCTTGGCGACTCCATAGAGATGAGGGAGTCTTTTATACAAGTTGCCGCCCAGCCACTTATACTAAATGCTTCTCAGCTAAAAGCTGAAAGCATTTAGCATAATGCGTGCACTACCTCTTTAAGAATGGGGAAACATGGGCACACTCTTACTAGGTGAGCCGCCGGACTGCTGCGCACAGACACAAACCATGAGGTAAAAGGGAAGCAGGAGAACATGTTGGGGTTAGGGTTGGGGTTAGAATTGGGGGTTCCACTGTTTAGATACATCAGGGGGTCTCCAAACGCGACATGGTGCTTGCCATTGATTCCAGTCAATTTTGCGTTCAAAAAGTCAAACGGTGCTCCCTCCCTTCTGAGCTCTGCTATGCACCCAAACAGTGACTTTCCCCCCACATACGGGGTATTGGTGTAATCAGGAGAAATTGCACAACAAATTTTTTGGTCCATTTTCTCCTGATACCCTTGTGCAAATAAAAAAGTTTGGGTCTAAATAAATTTTACATAAAAAAAGTAAAATGTTCATTTTTTCCTTCCACATTGCTTTAGTTCTTTTGAAGCACCTGAAGGGTTAATAAAGTTCTTGAATGTGGTTTTGAGCACTTTGCGGGATGCAGTTTTTAGAATGATGGCTCTTTTGGGTATTTTCTGTCATATTGACCATCCAGACACACTTCAAATATGAGGTGGTCCCTAAAAAAAATGGTTTTGCAAATTTTATTTGAAAAAAGTGAAATCACTGGTCAATTTTTAACCCTTATAATTTCCTAACAAAAATATTATGTTTTCAAAATTGTGCTGATGTAAAGTAGACATGTGGGAAATTGTATTTATTAACTATTTTGTGCAATATGACACTCTCATTTAAGGGCAGAAAAATAAATATTTTGAAAATTGAAAATCTTCAACATTTTTGCAAAATTTCGATTTTTTCATAAATAACTATTTTACCACTAACATGAAGCACAATATGTCACAAAAAACAATCTCAGGATCAGTTGGATTCTTTGAAGCATTCCAGAACTATAATCTTATAAAGTGACAATGGTCAGAATTATAAAAATTGGCTTGGTCATTAAGTACAAATTGTCTCTGTCACTAAGGTGTTAAAAACAGTGGCACAATTTTGGCCCAATCTTGACATGCAATATATTACTTGACAGGCGATGTAAAGGTAGTAAAAGTCAGTAAAAGTTTGTCTAAAGATGCCAAAATGTATCATGCAGCACAAGCTACTATGATAAATTTGAATACTTTTACAACTGTGCAGCCTCAATATATGCTGAATAAAACATAGCATTAGTAAATCATGCCCAACAATATGCGTTAGTAAAGTTCAAAACAAGATCAAAAAGAGAAATTTGCAAGCATAAACTTTGTCAGTCTGCAAAACTTACCAGAAGGCTATTGACTGTATCTTTGACAACAAATTTGACAAACGTAAAACGCTGTACCTGTGGGAAAACTAGCTTTCAGAAAAAATTCACTAATTCTTAAAAAAATACGCTTTTGCCTTTGAATCTTAGTTCAATTGCTACAATGAAAAAAAGTAAATGCATGATGTCATTGAATCTTGATTTCCTATGTACATTCCTTGGCTTCTATCAAAAGAAATAATATATTTGTATAGAGATATTGATGCAATAAGCTTGTTGTTAAATGTACAGAAAGCAACACTGTGGCATTTGGAAGCTACCATGAGAACTAAAAACATCCTCCAGGCCAAAGCTTTGAAATTAGTTAATATAGGCAAACAGCTCAGACGTACAGCAAAAGGTGCAATAAATATATTGATTCAGTTGCCTGTGGGAGTTTGAAAAAAGGCAAAGTAATTTTCACTTGAACACAGTATGTGTTATCTTACTTTACCTGACTGTTCTGTTAAAAAAAAGAAAGAAAATCAAACAAAAACAAATGAATCAGTCAGTCAAGCAGCAAGTTGAAAGCATTGCATATCGTACACATTATGTTAAGTCAGAATCAGCATTGTTATGGTCAGAAAGACCACCTAATAGCTATATGTGCCCTTTAATTAAAAGTCATCTTTATTTGAAGCTGACTTGTTTACAAATGTTTAATAGTCCTTTTACCACTGATGTATTCTATGAATTCCCTTTTGTATTTGCTGTCTCATTTGACTTGTTTGCTTACTTGCTTTACTTTTTTCTTTAAGCTTTTTTTCTTACATATATACACTGTTTAGAAGATTTAAAATTATAAATAATGGTAGATGCTGATAAGTCATCTGTGTAATTGTAGCCACCTACTGTAATTTTTTCTCATCAAAACATATTAAGGCTTTTTGGGCTAGTTTCTTGTCATAAAAAAAAAATTGCAAATTTCGAGGCATACTGTTCTATGCACAAAAAATGTGCAACTTTTTGTATTTTATGCCTCTCTTGGCAATTTAAATAGGACAGAGTAAACATGTGTGTGGTTAGTTATTTTAGATGAAATGCAAAACGGATTTTTGAATTGTGAATATTTAGAAAGTTGAAAAAAAGTAGAAAGTCGTTTCCAGTGAGTGTTTAAATATGTTCAAACATTGTGTGACATTTCGATGATTTGGGTGCAACTTCATGCCAGTGCAGCCACAAAGAAAGCTGACATGGTAAAGTCCTCTCACAATAACTTTCCTCCTTCACTTACTGCATATTATATACTAGATGGTGGCCCGATTCTAACGCATTGGGTATTCTAGAATATGTATGCGTAGTGTGTAGCACAGCCCACGTAGTACATTGCACAGCCACGCAGTACATTGCGCAGCTCACGCAGTACATTGCGCAGCCCACACAGTACATTGCGCAGCCAACGCAGTACATTGCGCAGCCAAAGCAGTACATTGCGCAGCCCACACATTACTTTGCGCAGCCCACGCAGTACATTGCGCAGCCCACGTAGTATATTGCGACGCCCACGTTGTATATTGCGCAGCCCACGTAGTACATTGCACAGCCCACGTAGTACATTGCGCAGCCCACATAGTACATTGCGCAGCCCACGTAGTATATTGCACAGCCCACGTTGTATATTGCGCAGCCCACGAAGTACATTGCGCAGCCCATGCAGTACATTGCGCAGCCCACGCAGTACATTGCGCAGCCCACGTAGTACATTGCACAGCCCACGTAGTACATTGCGCAGCCCACGTTGTACATTGCACAACCCACATATATTGCGCAGCCCACATAGTATATTGCGCAGCCCACATAGTATATTGCACAGCCCATGCAGTATATTGTGCAGCCCACGTAGTATATTGTGCAGCCCATGTAGTATATTGCGCAGCCCACTTTGTATATTGTGCAGCCCACATTGAATATTGCGCAAGCCAAGTAGTATATTGCGCAGCCCACGTAGTATATTGTGCAGCCCACATAGTAAATTGTGCAGCCCACGTAGTATATTGCGCAGCCCAAGTTGTATATTGCGCAGCCCACATTGTATATTGCGCAGGCCACATTGTATATTGTGCGGCCCACGTTGTATATTGCGCAGCCCACGTAGTATATTGCGCAGTCCACGTAGTATATTGAGCAGCCCACGTTGTATAGTCACATAGTATATTGCCCAGCCACGTAGTATATAGCACAGCCCATGTAGTATATTGCCCAGCCATGTAGTATATAGCACAGCCCATGTAGTATATTGCCCAGCCACGTAGTATGTAGCACAGCCCATGTAGTATATTGCCCATCCACATAGTATATTGCCCAACCCATGTAGTATATTGCCCAGCCCATGTAGTATATAGCAATGTGGGCATCATATCCCTGTTAAAAAAAATAAATAAAATAAAAAGTAGTTATATACTCACCTTCCGGAGCCCCCGGATCCAAGCGAAGCGGTTACCGACGCTGCTCGTGCGCTCCGGTCTCAAGAGTGCATTGCAGTCTCGCGAGATGATAATGTAGCGGTCTTGCGAGACCGCTACATCATCATCATCTCGCGAGATCGCAGCATGGACCGGTTACCGGAGCGTCGAGAGCAGGAAAGGCCTGTTGTCTATACGGGGGCCGACGGACGGTGAGTATATAACGATTTTTTATTTTTTATTATTTTTAACATTAGATCATTTTACTATTCATGCTGCATAGGCAGCACGAATAGTAAAAAGTTGGTCACACAGGGTTAATAACAGCGGTAACGGAGTGCATTACACTGCGGCATAACGCGGTCCGTTACCGCTGCCATTAACCCTGTGTGAGGGCAGACTGGAGGGGAGTACGGAGCGGGCACTGACTGTGGGGAGGAAGGAGCGGCCATTTTTCCACCGGACTGTGGCCGTCGCTGATTGGTCATGGCTGTTTTGCCACGACCAATCAGCGACTTGGATTCCTTGACAGACAGAGGCCGCGACCAATGAATATCCATGACAGAAAGAAAGGCAGGCAGACAGAAGGACAGACAGAAAGACGGAAGTGACCCTTAGACAATTATATAGTAGATGATGTATGATACATATTGCACAGAATCACTTGGAATTTGTATGATAGATGCTGAGCACTTATGTGTCCAATAGGTATCAGTAGACTAGACATCATATCACATGCATCTCTCAAAGTGAGTGCAGCTGGAATAACCCTTTAATCAGCTGATGGTTTATTAAGGTATGTCCTTTTAGTGCAATAATAGTAGGTAAAAGATGTAAAGGGAATCTGTCAGCAGTTTTTTCTGTATAATCTGAGAGCAGCATAATGCAGAGAAATAAGCCTGATTTCTGGGATGAATTACTTACTGGACAGCTTGGTGTAGTTTTCAAAATAATACCTGTTTTGTCTGGCATAGATGTAGCAGAACTAAACCTTCTGGTATGTGTATAATTCTAACCACACCCCTGACTGCCCGTTTCCTGTGTACACTATTGGCCAGATTTTAGTCAGTGGTCCGGTGGGTTTACACAGATTAGCCTGACTGGTGTGCACCTGAGATGTAGTCCTGCAGTTATAATCTCCTGTTGAAAATATACTGATTGTATTGAAACTACAACACACCCTAAAAAGTGACACATCCCTGTAATCAGGATCTTTTGACCTATATTATGCTGCAATCAATTTAAACAGTCAAAAACCTGCTGTCCAATTCCCTTAAAGCAGGGGTGGGGAACCTTCATCTGGGTGATCAGGGCTAACCCTGGTGGTCAGGGTTAGCGCCCATTGTGCTTCTATTCTGGAAGTGGAGCTGCTGCACTGTCAGAAATTCCAGAGTGATCTCTGAGAAGTCAGCTTTGTGCCTTCTCAGGGATCTCTGTGCCAGCAGCTCTGTGTTGGTCTGCTGGTGATCTGCTCCCCCCAGCTAGTGCCCCCATTTGATTTCAGTGCCTCCCAGGTATGTGCCCCCTTTGATCTCTGTGCCCCCTGTGATCTCTGTGGCCCCAGCTATGTGCCTTCTGTAATCTCTGTACTCCATAGCTATATGTCCCCCTGTGATCTCTGTGCCTCCAGCTATGTGCCCCCTTGTCATCTCTCTGCCCCCTAGCTATATGCCCCCTGTGATTTATGTGCCCTCCAGCTATATGCCCCCTGTGATTTATGTTCCCTCCAGCTATATGCCCCCTGTGATCTCTGTGCCCTCCAGCTTTGTGTGCCCCTATGATCTAGGTGCCCTCCAGCTTTGTACCCCCCTGTGATATCTGTGCCCCAGCTATGTTTCCCCAAGTGATCTCTATGCCCCCTGTGATCTCTGTGCCCTACAGCTATATGTCCCTTGTGATCTAGGTGCCCTTCAGCTTTGTACCCCCTGTGATCTCTGTGCCCCAGCTATATTTCCCCATGGCACACTGGGAGAAATAGTGGTGACTGAGGACTGAGTACCTTGGGATGGCCACCACCATCAGGTTGCGGAAAGCTTCCATCTCAAGGAGCCTACAGTTGTGGCCAAAAGTATTGACACCCCTGCAATTCTGTCAGATAATACTCGGTTTCTTTCTGAAAATGATTGCAAACACAAATACTTTGTTATTGTTATCTTCATTTAATTTGTCTTAAATGAAAAAACACAAAAAGAATTGTCCTAAAGCCAAATTGGATATAATTCCACACCAAACATAAAAAAGGGGTGGACAAAAGTATTGGCACTGGTCGAAAAATCATGTGATGCTTCTCTAATTTGTGTAATTAACAGCACCTGTAACTTACCTGTGGCACCTAACAGGTGTTGGCAATAACTAAATCACACATGCAGCCAGTTGACAAGGATTAAAATTTACTCAAACTCTGTCTTGTGTCCTTGTGTGTACCTCATTGAGCATGGAGAAAAGAAAGAAGACCAAAGAACTGTCTGAGGACTTGAGAAACCAAATTGTGAGGAAGCATGAGCAATCTCAAGGCTACAAGTCCATCTCCAAAGACCTGAATGTTCCCGTGTCTATGTGCGCAGTGTCATCAAGAAGTTTAAAGCCCATGGCACTGTGGCTAACCTCTCTAGATGTGGACGGAAAAGACAAATTGACAAGAGATTTCAACGCAAGATTGTGCGGATGTTGGATAAAGAACCCCGACTAACATCCAAACAAGTTCAAGTAGCCCTGCAGTCCGAGGGTACAACAGTATCAACACGTACTATCCGTTGGCGTCTGAATGAAAAGGGACTGTATGGTAGGAGACTCAGGAAGACCCCACTTCTTACCCCGAGACATAAAAAAGCCAGGCTGCAGTTTGCCAAAACTTACCTGAAAAGCCTAAAACGTTTTGAAAGAATGTTCTCTGGTCATATAAGACAAAAGTAGAGCTTTTTGAGCAAAGGCATCAACATAGAGTTTGCAGAAGAAAAAAAGAGGCATTCAAAGAAAAGAACACGACCCCTACAGTAAAACATGGCGGAGGTTCCCTGATGTTTTGGGGTTGCTTTGCTGCCTCTGGCACTGGACTGCTTGACCGTGTGCATGGCATTGTGAAGTCTGAAAACTACCAACAAATTTTGCAGCATAATGTAGGGCCCAGTGTGAGAAAGCTGGGTCTCCCTTAGAGGACATGGGTCTTCCAGCAGGACAATGACCCAAAACACACTTCAAAAAGCACTAGAAAATGGTTTGAGAGAAAGCACTGGAGACTTCTAAGGTGGCCAGCAATGAGGCCAGACCTGAATCCCATAGAACACCTGTGGAGAGATCTAAAAATGGCAGTTTGGAGAAGGCACCCTTCAAATATCAGGGACCTGGAGCAGTTTGCCAAAGAAGAATGGTCTATAATTCCAGCAGAGCATTGTAAGAAACTCATTGATGGTTACCGGAAGCGGTTGGTCACAGTTATTTTGGCTAAAGGTTGTGCAACCAAGTATTAGGCTGAGGGTGCCAATACTTTTGTCTGGCCCATTTTTGTAGTTTTGTGTGAAATGATCAATGTTTTTCTTTTTGCTTCATTCTCTTTTGTGTTTTTTCATTTAAGACAAATTAAATGAAGATAATAATACCAAAGAATTTTTGATTGCAATAATTTTCAGGAAGACACTGAGCATTATCTGACAGAATTGCAGGGGTGTCAATACTTTTGGCTACAACTGTAAAAGGCAATATTTCGAGCTCAAGCAGATGAGAAATGTTAAATTAAGTACTGTGGACTATGGGGCATTGGCTGGGTATTTCTGCTTGCGTTCCAATGGGGTATAGACAACTGAAGGCTGGGCTGGGACAAGGACGTGGACAGGCTTGAGGCATCTTCACATGCACACTGAACTGGGATTTGGCTTCTACACAAAACAGTGGAAGCAGTGTTGACACCTGCAGACAGTGTCCCTGGAGCCTGGAGTTCGGCCCACAATGTCAGGTGCTTTGCTGCCATGTGCCTAATCATGCTGGTGGTGGTTAGGCTGGTAGTTTTGCTACTCCTGCTGATGTGGGCATGGCAAGTGCTGCAAATGGCCTGTTTGGGGTTATCAGCAGAGTCTTTAAAAAATAACCAGACTCTGGTAGATCTAACAGTTATTCCAACTTCCAACTTCCATCATGTTGGTGTTATGGGGAACAGATGAATGCCTTCTGTCTGTGGCCACAACACTGCTTCTTCCTACCTGTTGGGGTGATATGCCACCTTCCCCATGTGTGCTGCTGTCCTTACTCTGCATGTTTTCCTGCCAGGTTGGGTTACTCACTATGTCATCCACCACCTCATCTTCCACATCCGTACTCTGCTCCTCCTGACTTTCTGGCTTTGTCTCATCATCGTCCACCTCTTGTGTTCAAATATTTAGGCATCACTACATGCAATCTCATCTCGCTCCAATTCAAGTTGACCGGCCGAGAGTCCAGAATCTTTAAAAGGAAAACTGAATAGCTCTTCGGAGTGTCCAAGTGTTGGATCAGTTATCTCAGGACACTCAGCATGGTGGGAGGAACGAGGATCAGGGTATGTAATATCCGGTCCACAATCATGGCTACTCAGACTTGACCGTGTGGAAGACGTGGTGGTGGCTAAGTGACTGGAAGCATTATCTGCTATCCATCCAACAACCATTTCACACTGCTCTGGCTTAAATAGTGGTGTGCTGCTGTCCCCTGGAAACTGGGACAGGAAGGTCGAGCGTGAAGATGTGGGTCTTTGCTGTGGACCACTTTCAGCTTGGCCACGGCCTCATCCTCTGCATGCACCATCAGCATCACGTCCACTTCCCCATCCCTTGCCCCTTGCCCATTTTAAATGGACTTCTGAAATATTTGAAAACCTCAATACAAATGGATTTATTTGTAGAAAAATATATATGTCAGATTATTATTTTAATCAGATGTGACATCATTTGAAGTGACATCTTTTAGGTGTATCGTCAGAAATATGCCAGAATTGTAACCCATGGTATATTCTCTTCATGCTGCCATGCCCTGACCCATCTGCTTCCATCCACAGGTATGTTTGAATGGTCTCCAAACCTAGAATACCCACTGTACCCCTGAATCCATGCACCTCTCCCCCTCTATTCTACCACCTGGTATGTTTGAACGGTCTCCTAACCTGGAATACCCACTGCACCCCGGAATCCATGCACCTCTCCCCTTCTGTTCTACCACCTGATACATTTGAATGGTCTCCTAACCTTGAATACCCACTGCACCCCTGAATCCATGCACCTCTCCCCCTCTGTTCTACTACCTGGTACATTTGAACGGTCTCCTAACCTGGAATACCCACTGCACCCCTGAATCCATGCACCTCTCCCCCTCTGTTCTACCAGCTGGTACGTTTGAACGGTCTCCTTACCTGGAATACCCACTGTACCCCTAAATCCATGCACCTCTCCCCCTCTGTTCTACCACCTGACAGAACCTGAAAACCCATCTCTTCAGGAAAGCCTACAGCCTGCAATAACCATTCTGCTGCCTCACCAACCACCCAAGCTGCCGCCTCACCCACCACCCGAGCTGCCGCCTCACCAACCGCCCGAGCTGCCACATCCCCGACCTTCTGTCTCTTCCCCAGTAACCCATAGAATGTATGTCCGCAAGGACAGGGTCCTCTCCCCTCTGTACCAGTCTGTCATCGTAAATTTGTGTACTGTAAATGATGTCTATAACCCTGTCTGTAACCCCATTCTCATGTACAGCACTATGGAATTAATGGTGCTATATAAATAAATAATAATAATATGTGGTCAAAAAGCCTGCTAAGAGAAGATTTTTCCACCACAGATACACAAGGCCTCAGACTGAGATAAAGACTGTATAATTATTATTTTTTGCTTGATTTTTTTTTTTTAAAAACAAAAAAAAATGAGTAGAACAAGGCTAGCAGACAGATTTATGCAATGTAAGCCTGCCAATAAAAGATTTTTCAACCACAGATACACAGATACACTTTTTTTTTGGAAGTGCATCTGAACAGCAAGGTGGATTGCTGTTGAGGGGAGATAGAGAGAAAAAAAAAAAAAAATCTATAAATCTTCAGCACAGCGAGTGTGAGCGAGCTGAGTGTGACCTGAGCGTAAGTGTGAACGGCGGTAAGTGTGTGACTTGTGACTCAGTGACTTTGGAATCAGGGAGTTTCCAAGGGAGGAATTGCTTCTGTTTTTTTTTTTGGCTTAATTAATACTTTGTATTTATTTTTAATTAACGTTTCTGTGTGGTGCAATCCCCATTAGGAAATGTGCTCCACAATTGTTAATGCCATCCAGTGTACATCTTGCCACATGTATGCAGTCCTTGACCAGCCGATCGAGGGTGCATACTGCTGTGCGAGATGTGAGCACGTTGTGCATTTGGAAACCCAGATACTGGATCTAAATGTGCAGCTGGCAACACTGAGATCCATAGACAATATGGAGAGGAGTCTTCTGCTCACAGAGCAGACGCTCAATGGGATAGATGAGGAGGGGGATGGTAGGATGGAGCTGCAGGACAGTGTGGCAGTTAGCTGGGTGACAGATAGAAGGCGGGGTAGAGGGAAGAGTGCCAGGGAGGCTAGTCCTGATCTGGCACACCCCAATAAGTTTGCTAAGTTGGCAGATGAGGGGGGTGCCAGTACAGGGGTAGCACTGCTGCAGCCAGGCATGTCCTCTGAAAGCCGGAGGAGTGACTGCTCCAGTAAGGAGGGAAAAAGGAGAGCAGGGCAGGCCAGACAGGTGCTGGTAGTGGGGGACTCAATTATTAGGGGAACAGATAGGGCAATCTGTCACAAAGACAGGGATCGTCGGACGGTGTGCTGCCTACCTGGCGCTCGAGTCCGACACATCGCTGATCGGGTGGACAGATTACTGGGAGGGGCTGGTGAGGACCCAGCGGTCATGGTGCACATTGGCACAAATGACAAAGTTAGAGGTAGGTGGAAGGTCCTTAAAGATGATTTCAGGGAATTAGGCTGCAAGCTGAAAGCAAGGACCTCCAACGTGGTATTTTCTGAAATACTGCCTGTACCACGTGCCACGCCAGAGAGGCAACGGGAGATTAGGGAGGTTAATAAGTGGCTCAAGAATTGGTGTAGGAAGGAGGGGTTTGGGTTCCTGCAGAACTGGGCCGACTTCTCAGTTGGCTACAGGCTCTACGCTAGGGACGGGCTGCACCTCAATGGGGAAGGTGCAGCTGTGCTGGGGGAGAAAATGGTTAGAAGGTTGGAGGAGTGTTTAAACTAGGGATTGGGGGGGAGGGTATTCATTTTATAGGAGGGGAAGATAGTGCAGATAGAGACCTGGGCACAAATAAGGAAGTTGGGGGTGGCGGTGGCATGGGGGGTGGGGTTAGAATAGTTAGTAATTTAAGAAAGAATAGAGGTACAGAGAGTAACATCAAGTGCATGTATACTAACGCCAGAAGCCTCGCCAACAAAATGGATGAATTAGAACTAATGTTGTTGGAGCATAATTATGACATGGTGGGGATATCTGAGATGTGGCTGGATGAGAGCCATGACTGGGCTGTTAACTTGCAGGGCTATAGCCTTTTCAGAAATGACCGTACAGATAAGCGAGGGGGTGGGGTGTGTCTGTATGTAAAATCGACCTTAAAACCCATCCTGCGTGATAATATAGGTGAATCTAATGAAAATGTAGAGTCTCTGTGGGTGGAGATAAGGGGAGGGGGAAAAAATAATAAATTACTGATAGGGGTTTGTTATAAATCTCCAAAACTAATGGAAGCAATGGAGAATATCCTCGTAAAGCAAATAGATGAAGCTGCGACTCAAGGAGAAGTCATTATTATGGGGGACTTCAACTACCCTGAAATAGATTGGGGAACAGAAACCTGCAGTTCCAGCAAAGGTAATCGGTTTTTGACAACTATGAGAGACAATTACCTTTCACAACTGGTTCAGGACCCAACAAGGAGGGGGGCACTGCTAGACCTAATATTAACCAACAGGCCAGACCGCATATCAAATATAAGGGTTGGGGGTCACTTGGGGAATAGTGATCACAAAATAATAAGTTTTCATGTAACCTTTAATAAGATGGGTAGTAGGGGGGTTACAAGGACACTAAACTTCAGGAGGGCAAATTTCCAACGGATGAGAGAGGATCTTGGTGCAATTAACTGGGACGATATCCTGAGACACAAAAATACACAAAGAAAATGGGAGACATTTATTAGCATCCTGGATAGGACCTGTGCACAGTATATACCGTATGGGAATAAACATACTAGAAATAGGAGGAAACCAATATGGCTAAATAGAGCTGTAAGGGGCGCAATAAGGGACAAAAAGAAAGCATTTAGAGAATTAAAGGAAGTAGGTAGTGAGGAGGCATTAAATAAATACAGAAAATTAAATACATTCTGTAAAAAGCAAATCAAGGCAGCAAAGATTGAGACAGAGAGACTCATTGCCAGAGAGAGTAAAAATAATCCCAAAATATTCTTTAACTATATAAATAGTAAGAAACTAAAAAATGACAGTGTTGGCCCCCTTAAAAATAGTCTGGGTGAAATGGTGGATGAGGATGAGGAAAAAGCCAATATGCTAAATGACTTTTTTTCATCAGTATTTACAAAAGAAAATCCCATGGCAGACAATATGACTAGTGATAAAAATTCCCCATTAAATGTCACCTGCTTAACCCAGCAGGAAGTACAGCGGCGTCTAAAAATAACTAAAATTGACAAATCTCCGGGCCCGGATGGGATACACCCCCGAGTACTGCAGGAACTAAGTACAGTCATTGATAGACCATTATTTTTAATCTTTAAAGACTCAATAATAACAGGGTCTGTACCACAGGACTGGCGTATAGCAAATGTGGTGCCAATATTCAAAAAAGGGGCAAAAACTGAACTCGGTAATTATAGGCCAGTAAGTTTAACCTCTACTGTGGGTAAAATCCTGGAGGGCATTCTAAGGGATGCTATGCTGGAGTATCTGAAGAGGAATAACCTCATAACCCAGTATCAGCACGGGTTTACTAGGGACCGTTCATGTCAGACTAATTTGATCAGCTTCTATGAAGAGGTAAGTTCAGGACTGGACCAAGGGAACCCAGTGGACGTAGTATATATGGACTTTTCCAAAGCTTTTGATACGGTGCCACACAAAAGGTTGTTACATAAAATGAGAGTAAGGGGGATAGGGGAAAATATGTGTAAGTGGGTTGAGAGCTGGCTCAGGGATAGGAAACAAAGGGTGGTTATTAATGGAGCACACTCGGACTGGGTCACGGTTAGCAGTGGGGTACCACAGGGGTCAGTATTGGGCCCTCTTCTTTTTAACATATTTATTAATGACCTTGTAGGGGGCATTCAGAGTAGAATTTCAATATTTGCAGATGACACTAAACTCTGCAGGGTAATCAATACAGGGGAGGACAATTTTATATTACAGGATGATTTATGTAAACTAGAAGCTTGGGCTGATAAATGGCAAATGAGCTTTAATGGGGATAAATGTAAGGTCATGCACTTGGGTAGAAGTAATAAGATGTATAACTATGTGCTTAATTCTAAAACTCTGGGCAAAACCGTCAATGAAAAAGACCTGGGTGAATGGGTGGATGACAAACTCATATTCAGTGGCCAGTGTCAGGCAGCTGCTACAAAGGCAAATAAAATAATGGGATGTATTAAAAGAGGCATAGATGCTCATGAGGAGAACATAATTTTACCTCTATACAAGTCACTAGTTCGACCACACTTAGAATACTGTGCACAGTTCTGGTCTCCGGTGTATAAGAAAGACATAGCTGAACTGGAGCGGGTGCAGAGAAGAGCGACCAAGGTTATTAGAGGACTGAGGGGTCTGCAATACCAAGATAGGTTATTACACTTGGGGCTATTTAGTTTGGAAAAACGAAGACTAAGGGGTGATCTTATGTTAATGTATAAATATATGAGGGGACAGTACAAAGACCTTTCTGATGATCTTTTTAATCATAGACCAGTGACAGGGACAAGGGGGCATCCTCTACGTCTGGAGGAAAGAAGGTTTAAGCATAATAACAGACGCGGATTCTTTACTGTAAGAGCAGTGAGACTATGGAACTCTCTGCCGTATGATGTTGTAATGAGTGATTCATTAATTAAATTTAAGAGGGGACTGGATACCTTTCTGGAAAAGTATAATGTTACAGGGTATATACACTAGATTCCTTAATAAGGCGTTGATCCAGGGAACTAGTCTGATTGCCGTATGTGGAGTCGGGAAGGAATTTTTTTCCCCATGGTGGAGTTACTCTTTGCCACATGGTTTTTTTTTGCCTTCCCCTGGATCAACATGTTAGGGCATGTTAGGTTAGGCTATGGGTTGAACTAGATGGACTTACAGTCTTCCTTCAACCTTAATAACTATGTAACTATGTAACTATGTAACTAGGCCTCAGCCTGAGAAAACAGACTGTATATTTTTGTTTCATGTTTTTTGAGATTTTTTTCAAAACAACAAAAAATAAGTAGAACAAGGCTAGCAGACAGAACTATGCAACATACCTGCCAATAAAAGATTTTCCAACTACAGATACACCAGCCGTCAGCCTGAGATAACAGACTGATATAAATGTGGCCTTGATTTTTTGGGCACACCAAATTGTGTCAACAAGTTGGCTATGACACACACAAAAAAAAGGAGTACTAAAATTAAAATATATTTTGTGCAATGATATGCGATGCGTGTGGCATATAACTCACAGTGATAAATCTAGGAACTGTAGCTAAATATTTTTGGGCCAGCTACAGATTTTTGGGGCAGCAAAATGGTGTCCAAAAATGTTGTACAAATATATTAGATTGCACCAAAAAAAAGCACAGATTTATTTTTGGCGCACTCACATCTGATGCCTGGGACAAAAAAAATAAAAATAAATAAATTCACGCTATTCCATTACAATGACCTTGCTGTAGTCTGCAGTTTGACCAAGCAAATAAATGTAAAAAAAAGGGGGCTGTGGATTCCTTTATAATTAAATGAGCAGGTATAAGCAGAAAAAATTGCCATGGATAAATACAGCTAGGTATATGGAAAATAAGCAGCAGCAGCAGACAGGAATGGAGCTTTTGGATATATGCAGTGAGATCTATGTACTCACATGCAGTGCCTGCAGGCCTTGCACTGATGTGGCTATGTGCACATAGACTTCCCTGCCTACCAAGCGCTGCAATCTTAGGACCCCTGAATTAGCTTTAAAAAGGACTGTTGGTTTCTCTAGATTTCTGGACTGCACACTAGCTGACCCACACTAACTATTAAAAGGATCATTTTTACCCTATCTCGGCAGCAGCTCTCCCTACACTACCTAAGGCTATGTGCATTCGATGCGGATTTCGCTGTGGATCCGCAGCGTTTCCGCAGCTGTGGGTCCGCAGCAGTTTCCCATGAGTTTACATTACAATGTAAACCTCTGGGAAACAGAAATGCTGTGCCCATGCTGTGGAAAAAACGCGTGGAAATGCAGCAGTTTAGATTTCGCAGCATATCACTTCTTTCTGCAGATTCCGCAGTGGTTTTACACCTGCTCCAATAGAAAACCGCAGGTGTAAAACCGCAGTGAAATCCGCACAAAACCACGGTAAATCCGAGATAAATCTGCAGCAAAAACGCAGCGTTTTTGCTGCAGATTTATCAAATCCGCTGCGGAAAAATTCGAAGAGAACCATTCTACGTTTGCACATAGCCTAAGCCCTGAGCAGAATGCTGCGAGCAGGGCGGCGCCAGGTCTCTTATAGACCTGATGATGCTGTGCAGCTTGCCAATCGCTGTAATACCACAACAAAGCTGACTGCGGCATTACAGTGCATGGCAGCCAATCCCTACATTGTCATTGGCGCTCTAAAGAGTAACAGAATTGCAGGGCGGAGACCCGAGCTCCCGCCGAATAATCCCGGAAATGCTTGGTGCTCGCCGAGTACACCAAGAATAGTGATACTCGGGCGAGTACCGAGTAATGACGAGCACGTTCGTTCATCACTAATGGCTACATAAAATAGGCTCAATAATCAGCACTTTCTACCATAAACACATGCCCATATCCAATTCATAAAAAGGGAACAACTAGTGCAGGTCCACCTAAAAGGAAAACATAGTGACCCAAGGATGAGAGGTTCTACATTTTACTAAAATTAAATGGTATCGATTTTCATACACATTAGTGATATTACTATTACCTAGACAATTACAGCTACATGACACCTAATGGAAAACAAAAGCCCCCAAAATACAAAAAGGTGAATTAAGTCTGATAAGTATATTATAACCAAAGTAAAACAAAACCTATTAAAAATTATCTTTTATTATATTTACTTTAAAAGCTCAAATCCAATTTTAAAAAAATCCCAGTGATTAGCCCATAAAACATGGTCATAAGATTGGTAATGATAATCAAATAGATGTGGGTTGAGTTATAATTACTTATAAAGGAAATCACATCTAAGGGAAGAGAAATAAATCTTCCATTTCCCTTCCTAACAGCAGAGGTTGGCACCCTATGGGGAACGTAGTGGCGCCCCTGCTCCACACCGGCTCACCCTACCTGACCCTGAAAGGAATTCCCTCACCATGCCATCACACACACCCAATAAAGTGCTTAGGTGCAATACATCCCAGAAACCTGACACTATCGTCTTTAGATGGTAACTCAGTGAGAGTTCCTTATTACACATGTCATTCAAAAAGTGCTCACTGCCTCAGTCATAATAGACTTGAAATATATCTCTATCTACATGCTTCGGTAATCTGGCAATTAATAATTTTAATTACAATAATAGGTTTGGTTTGTGACTGTTATCAATGAGGTAGCATAATGAGAAAGTAATAGACTTATTGCAACAGATGTAACTCGCTATACTATGAGTGCTCACTAGCAGGTTTCAAGCGTATAGTACAAGGAGGATCATAATAGACTCTTAATAGAAAATATAATAATACTCATGACTTATCTAAAAACCACGAGTACCCCATCCCAGTATAAATGGTGAGACACACCTAATGAAAATTAAAGGTGTATATATAGGAAGTGAAGAATATGGTACAATATGGTTCACCTATAAAAATTGTGTAATATAAAAATTATCATCCATTAGAATAGGGGTGGAGCATATCATAACATAATCTATATATATAAGAACGAGTGTATGTGTGTATGTGTATCAACGATGATTTCATATTGGTTGCCATGACGACAATGTTAAAAAGGCTGCCATGGCGAAGATGATGTCATAATGGTTGCAATGGTGACGGTGACGTCATAACAGGTTGTAATAGTGACGGTATTGTCATAATGGTTGCCATGGTAACGATGATGTCATAATAAGTGGCCATGGCGACGATGATGTCAGAATGGCTGCCATGGTGAAGTTGATGTCATAGCAGGTATATGGGCATGGGACTATGGGATAGAGGATATGCATGATGGACAAATGGGCATGGGACTATAGGATGAAGGATGTGTGATGGGTATATGGGCATGGGACTACGGGAAGGAGGATATGTATGATGGTTATATGGGCGCAGGACTTGTATAGAGGATCTGTATGATGGGTATATAGGCAAGGGACTATGGGGTGGAGGATATGTATGATGGGTATATGGGCACGGGACTATGGGATAGAGGTTTATTATTATAATTTGTTATAACTAACTACAGTAAGTTACTATGCCTGGGCAACGCCGGGCTCTTAAGCTAGTTAACCCATTTCTGAAATTGGACATACTATTCCATCCATGTTGGGTGGGCCCTACTTCCCAAGGATGGAATAGTACCTCCAGCGCGATCAGCCGCGCTTACGGGGGGAGCGCGGCCGATCGTGGCCGAGTGTCAGCTGACTATCGCAGCTGACATCCGGCACTATATGCCAGGAGAGGTCATGGACCGCCCCGGGCACATTAACCCCCCGGCACACTGCGATCAAACATCATCGCAGTGTTCCGGCAGTATAGGGAAGCATCGCGCAGGGAGGGGGCTCCCTGCATGGCTCCCTGAGACGATCGGTACAAGGCGATGTGCTCACCTTGTACTGAGCGTCTCCTCACTGCAAGCCCCGATCCAAAATGGCCGCGGGGCTGCATCCGGGTCCTGCAGGGAGGTGGCTTCACAGCGCCTGCTCAGAGCAGGTGCAGGGAAGCCTTCAGCAGTGCACGTCAGATTGCTGATCTGACACAGTGCACAGCGAAGTGTCAGATCAGCGATCTGTCACTTTACTGTGATGCCCCCCCCCCGCCGGGGCAAAAGTAAAAAAGTGTAAAAAAAATTTACATGTGCAAAAAAAAAAAAAAAAATTCCTAAATAAATAATAATAATAAAAAAATATTGTTCCAATAAATACATTCCTTTATCTAAATTAAAAATAAAAATAAAAGTACACATATTTAGTATCGCCACGTCCATAATGACCCAACCTATAAAACTGTCCCACTAGTGAACACCTTCAGTGAACACTGTAAAAAATAAAAAAAGAGGCAAAAAACAACGCTTTCTTATCATACCGCCGAACAAAAAGTGGAATAGCACGCGATCAAAAAGATGGAAATAAATAGCGATGGTACTACTGAAAATGTAATCTTGTCCCGCAAAAAATGAGCCACCATACAGCATCATCAGCAAAAAAATAAAAAAGTTATAGTCCTCAGAATAAAGCGATGCAAAAATAATTATTTTTTCTATAAAATAGTTTTTATCGTATAAAAGCGCCAAAACATAAAAAAATATAAATGAGGTATCACTGTAATCATACTGACCCGAAGAATAAAACTGCTTTATCAATTTTACCAAATGCGGAATGGTATAAACGCCCCACCAAAAAGAAATTCATGAACAGCTGTTTTTTTGTCATTCTGCCTCACAAAAATCGGAATAAAAAGCTATCAAAAAATGTTACATGCTCAAAAATGTTACCAATAAAAACGTCAACTCGTCCCGCAAAAAACAATACCTCACATGACTCTGTGGACCAAAATATGGAAAAATTATAGCTCTCAAAATGTGGTAATGCACAAAACATTTTTTGTAATAAAAAGCGTCTTTCAGTGTGTGACAGCTGCCATCAAAAATCCTCTGGAAAATAGTAAATCAAACCCCTCTTCATCACCCCCTTAGTTAGGGAAAAATTAAAAAATTTAAAAAATGTATTTATTTCCATTTTCCCATTAGGGTTAGGGCTAGGGCTAGGGTTAGGGCTAGGGTTAGGGTTAGGGCTAGGGTTAGGGCTAGGATTAGGGTTAGGGCTAGGGTTAGAGTTAGGGCTAGGGTTAGGGCTAGGGTTAGGGTTGGGGCTAGGGTTAGGGCTACAGGTAGGGTTGGTGCTAAAGTTAGGGTTAGGGTTCGGGCTAAAGAGGGTTGGGGCTAAAGTTAGGGTTAGGGTTTGGATTATATTTACAGTTGGGAATAGGGTTGGAATTAGGGTTAGGGGTGTGTCAGGGTTAGGGGTGTGGTTAGGGTTACCATTGAGATTAGGGTTAGAGGTGTGTTTGGATTAGGGTTTCAGTTATAATTGGGGGGTTTCCACTGTTTAGGCACATCAGGGGCTCTCCAAACATGACATGGCGTCCGATCTCAATTCCAGCCAATTCTGCGTTGAAAAAGTAAAACAGTGCTCCTTCCCTTCCGAGTTTTCCTATGCGCCCAAACAGAGGTTTACCCCAACATATGGAGTATCAGCGTACTCAGGACACATTGGACAACTTTGGGGTCCAATTTCTCCTGTTACCCATGGGAAAATACAAAACTGGGGGCTAAAAAATAAATTTTGTGAAAAAAATAGATTTTTTATTTTCACGGCTCTGCGTTATAAACTGTAGTGAAACACTTGAGGGTTCAAAGTTCTCACAATACATCTAGATAAGTTCCATGGGGTGTCTAGTTTCCAATATGGGGTCACTTGTGGGGGGTTTCTATGGTTTAGTTACATCAGGGGCTCTGCAAATGCAATGTGATGCCTGCAGACCTATCCATCTACTTCTGCATTCCAAATGGCGCTCCTTCCCTTCCGAGCTCTCCCATGCGCCCAAACGGTGGTTCTCCCCCACATATGAGGTATCAGCGTACTCAGGACAAATTGGAAAACAACTTTTGGTGTCCAATTTCTCCTGATATGCTTGGAAAAATACAAAAATAATTTTTGTGGGAAAAAAATAATTTTTATTTTCATTGCTCTGCGTTATAAACTGTAGTGAAACACTTGGGGGTTCAAAGCTCTCACAACACATCTAGATGAGTTCCGTAGGGGGTCTACTTTCCAAAATGGTGACACTTGTGGGGGGTTTCAATGTTTAGGCACCTCAGTGGCTCTCCAAATGCAACATGGCGTCCCATCTCAATTCCAGTTAATTTTGCATTGAAAAGTCAAATGGCGGTCCTTCCCTTCCAAGCTCTGCCATGCACCCAAACAGTGGTTTACCCCCACATATGAGGTATTATCATATTCAGGACAAAATGGACAACAACTTTTGGGGTCCAATTTCTTCTTTTACCCTTGGGAAAATAAAAAATTGGGGGCAAAAAAATCATTTTTGTGAAAAAATATGATTTTTTATTTTTACGTCTCTGCGTTATAAACTTCTGTGAAGCACTTGTTGGGTCAAAGTGCTCACCACACATCTAGATAAGTTCCTTCGGGGGTCTACTTTCCAAAATGGTGTCACTTGTGGGGTATTTCAATGTTTAGGCACATCAGGGGCTCTCCAAACACAACATCGCGTCCCATCTCAATTCCAGTCAATTTTGCATTGAAAAGTCAAACGGCGCTCCTTCCCTTCCAAGCTCCCCCTTTGCACCCAAACAGTGGTTTACCCCCACATATGGGGTATCAGCGTACTCAGGACAAATTGTACAACAATTTTTGGAGTCCAATTTTTTCTCTTACCCTTGGGAAAATAAAAAATTGGTGGCGAAAAGATCATTTTTGTGAAAAAATATGATTTTTTATTTTTACGGCTCTGCGTTATAAACTTCTGTGAAGCACTTGGTGGGTCAAAGTGCTCACTACACATCTAGATAAGTTCCTTAGGGGGTCTCCTTTCCAAAATGGTGCCACTTGTGGGGGTTTCAATGTTTAGGCACATCAGAGGCTCTCCAAACGCAACATGGCGTCCCATCTCAATTCCAGTTAATTTTGCTTTGAAAAGTCAAATGGCGCTCCTTCGCTTCCGAGCTCTGCCATGCGCCCAAACAGTGGTTTACCCCCACATATGGGGTATCACCATACTCAGGACAAATTGTACAACAACTTTTGGGGTCCATTTTTTCCTGTTACCCTTGGTAAAATAAAACAAATTGGAGCTGAAGTGAATTTTTTGTGTAAAAAAGTTAAATGTTCATTTTAATTTAAACATTCCAAAAATTCCTGTGAAACACCTGAAGGGTTAATAAACTTCTTGAATGTGGTTTTGTGCACCTTGACGGGTGCAGGTTTTAGAATGGTGTCACACTTGTGTATTTTCTATCATATAGACCCCTAAAAATGACTTCAAATGAGATGTGGTCCCTTAAAAAAAAATGGTGTTGTAAAAATGAGAAATTGCTTGTCAACTTTTAACCCTTATAACTCCCTAACAAAACAAAATTTTGGTTCCAAATTGTGCTGATGTAAAGTAGACATGTGGAAAATGTTACTTATTAGGTATTTTGTGTGACATATTTCTGTGATTTTATTGCATACAAATTCAAATTTGGAAAATTGTGAAAGTTTCAAAATGTTCTCCACATTTCCATTTTTTTCACAAATAAACGCAGGTAATATCAAAGAAATGCTACCACTATCATGAAGTACAATATGTCGTGAGAAAACCGTGTCAGAATCACCACGATCCATTGAAGCGTTCCAGAGTTATAACCTCATAAAGAAACAGTAGTCAGAATTGTAAAAATTGGCACGGTCATTAACGTGAAAACCACCCTTGGGGGTAAAGGGGTTAATATATAAAAGTAAATTGTCTTATTGATGTGATATGAAGGTGTTTGACAACATGAAGGAGCCATAACTTTTCCTATATAGCTGACATACATTTCATCACACCTTACTTCCTATTTATAGTCACTTAGTTTTTGTTGTGTTATGTTATTTAGCTATTTTTATGTGTACTGCTTTCCTATTTCTGGTAACTGCAAGCTCTGTAGCCTACATATTTTTAAAGCCAAGGCCCAACTATTTATGGTTTCTCAGGCAAAATCTTAAGAACCATATCATGGGAAGCAAATAAAGTAGTATTAGTACTAGTGTTGAGCGATACCGTCCGATACGTGAAAGTATCGGTATCGTATAGTATCGGCCGATACCCGAAAAGTATCGGATATCACCGATACTGATACCCGATACCAATACAAGTCAATGGGACACCAAGTATCGGAAGGTATCCTGATGGTTCCCAGGGTCTGAAGGAGAGGAAACTCTCCTTCAGGCCCTGGGATCCATATTAATGTGTAAAATAAAGAATTAAAATAAAAAATATTGATATACTCACCTCTCCGACGCAGCCTGGACCTTACCGCTGTGAACCGGCAGCCTTCTTTGCTTAAAATGAGCGCGTTCAGTACCTTCCATGATGTCACGGCTTCTGATTGGTCGCGTGCCGCTCATGTGACCGCCACGCGACCAATCAGAAGCCGTGACGTCATCCCTCAGGTCCTAAATTCCTAGAAGGGAATTTAGGACCTGAGGGATGACGTCGCGGCTTGTGATTGGTCCCGTGGCGGTCACATGAGCGGCACGCGACCAATCAGAAGCTGTGACGTCATGGAAGGTGCTGAACGCGCTCATTTTAAGCAAAGAAGGCTGCCGGTTACTACCAGGGCGCGTCCGAGGGTGAGTATATCCCTATTTTTTATTTTAATTCTTTATTTTTTACATGGATATGGATCCCAGGGCCTGAAGGAGAGTTTCCTCTCCTTCAGACCCTGGGAACCATACACTGGGAATGTCCGATTCCGATTCCCAATGCTACAAAAGTATCGGATCTCGGTATCGGAATTCCAATACAGCAAACATCGGCCGATACCCGATACTTGCGGTATCGGAATGCTCAACACTAATTAGTACTTGATATGATCAAATTGATTAACTGAGAATCAAATACAAACTAAATTTTATGAACTACGCAGATCCCGCTGAATTTAATCACATTTTTATTCAAATCACCTAAAAAAAGGTACCCACCACCTTTGTGCACATTGCAGAAGATTGTATCACTCAAAAAAGACTGACATTACATCAGGTGTGACTTTACATTCATTTCTGTAATGATTACATTATATGGTGTTGCACTGCCATTCAGGAGAAACTGTTATAGCCTGTATAAAAGTCTAAGCAGGGAATGCGACTGCAGCAGTAATTTTGGGGTGATTTTAGGATAGTGAGAGTTTGTCAAAGCTCAAAGCACAGCAATAGATATATTAAAAGGAAGCCCTGAAGCATTAGACAAATACTCCAAACTGCAATATATTAAATAACTGTGGAAGTGAAGACGATAAGAGTAATAGTCTCCAAATAATACAGCTATTCAATTAAGAAAGTAAGAGATAAATAAGATACCTGCTAGCAGCCAGAGTACCAGAATCAGCATGATTGATCAATGATATAGTGTAGCTGAGATCTGTTGCATTTAAATTTAAATTACACTTTTTTTTATTTCATACTTAAAGCACTAAAAAAATCAGTAGCAGCAAAAGTATTCTGTTAAAGAAAAAAAAGCTGAATTCAGTGTGAGTCAGTTGATAAGCTTGCGCATCACAATTTATTGTACCAAGTATTTGCATTTCTTGTACAGTCATTTTCATAAAGGGAGAACATTTTTTTTTTTAAATACAAAACAAAAGCCTCCAAAATCCACCGACTTAAATGCAACTGTCTACTTCATAAACTATACACGCCGCAAATATGTATTTTCTTGCACATCTGTTGAGCTAGTCAAATTTTACATCCATACACTTCACACAACTATAGTGCCCTATTACAGGTGCTGACTTCATGGTGATTTAACAGCTTATTATTTCTTATTGCATAATCTTTGGGAGGGAGGTTGAATTTTGTTAAATAGAAAAAAATAAAATTGTATTTATTTAAATGTGTATGTCTATTTTCACACACCTTTTTTAGCTGTACAATTTGATAACCATACCCACCACACCTATATTGTGGCTTGCCACCACATATAGCATTTTGTATTACACCATTTTTGACAAGTGTTGAATGAAGGATTTGACAAGGGTTTCAAAAGATTGTCAAAAGTTAAATATAACATTGTGCAAAATGTATGGTAAAATAAAATGTACAGGTTTTGAAAAAAATTGCCGAACGTCATGAATTCAAATTTCAAAAAGATTCAGTCATCTCTAATGCGTACCTATAGTTTTTCAGATACTGGTAGCTTCAGCCACTTAGGTTATTTCCAAATACACCTTTTTCATTGTTATCAACACCGTTGGGTGTATATTTCTACATAATAAACTATTGGTCTTTCCATTTAATTGTCAAAAAATTATCATCTGTAATATCTGCAACTTCAGCTCAATATCATGGTATTTCTTTTATTAAATACCGTATATTCTTTTAATACATTCTGCCACGATTATAGTCATTATTTGACCATCATAAAAACAAACCTATAAAGCCACATTCATAAGTTCAGTATTTGTCTGTGTTTTTACCTCAGTATGTGTAAGCCAAAACCAGGAGTGGGTGATAAATACATAAGTGGTGCATATGTTTCCATTATACTTTTCCTCTGATTGTTCCACTCCTGGTTTTGGCTTACAAATACTGATGTAGAATACTGACCAAATGCTGAACATGTGAACATGGCATTACAGTGAGCAAAGACTCCCAGAACCCTGCGGAGTATTTTTGTCCATTTTTGAAGTCGTTTTGGCGCTTGAGAAATCAGGAGAAAATTCTAATATGCAATAAAAAAAATCTATCATAAATAAATAACAGGGGCCATCCTTAGTCAAAGTCCTTTTTCTATTCCAGTTTACGCTTTCCATTTTAGCTATTTTTTTTTCATAGTTTTGTTTAGCCTTCAGCAGAAGCATTAAAAACTGGAGTGCCTAATTTATTGTTGGCACTTGACAAGCACATTATGGTAATTCATTATTGTTTACTTTAGCATATATAAAAGAGTAATTACTACAAAGTTTAAAGAGGTACCTAAAACATCTTAAGTATCTGCTATTCACTTGCATTACAGTAAAAAAATCACTTTAGCTTGTCCTTACACAACCTACCAGATTGAGTTGAATGGAGATTTTGAGACAGAAAAAGTAAAATGCAGAACAAGTGCTAATAAAACATAACAGCAGGAATATTATGTATTCAATTATATGTCTCACTTTACAAATGGAAAGCAAAGAGAACCTGGTATTAAAAACGAATATGAAAACAGGGCAACACAATTCTGTCCTAAAATATGGAATTTCTCTACCTGGCATTGTGTGAAAAAAACTCCTGCTTCAGTTCCATTAGATTGGAATGCCAGTGCCTATAGATATTGGTAGCAGTAACGGATTCAAGTTTCACAACAAATTGGCCCAAAAGCTTGGTCTGCTTGAAAATATCAAAATCTGCGATGGTAAGTCTAACGGCAACTAGCATACAGTCTGCGTCTGTGCACCTAGCCTATAATATACGTAGGGAGTTTTATCTGACATAGAGTATACTATAGCATATAGGAAGATAACTATTCAACAGACAGAGGCCAAAAATATGTTCTTTCGATCCTCCATTTGCCTGGTGTTCAAGTGCATACCGTTTGTTTAGCTGCGTAGCACAACACAGCAGATTTTGGATTACTATACAGAGTGCAACTGCAAAACAAACATATGCCATAT
Organism: Ranitomeya variabilis; assembly: GCF_051348905.1. Classification (NCBI taxonomy): domain Eukaryota; kingdom Metazoa; phylum Chordata; class Amphibia; order Anura; family Dendrobatidae; genus Ranitomeya; species Ranitomeya variabilis. The sequence continues at coordinate 83,294,422 of NC_135238.1, forward strand.
AGTTTTCTAAGGTGGACAGATACCTGTGCATACATACTAACTCTGAACACTATAAAGCCTATAACTCATGTGCCCAAAAATGGACAGAGGTTTGAGTCCTGATGGAGAGGTCATGTGGGACCTTAAAACACCTTGACCTGTAAACCTTTACAATAAAATTCCCTCAATTTTATTCTGTTATCAAGCTTTTATCAGCAGCACGGTGGCTAAGTGGTTAGCATTGCAACCTTGCAGCGCTGGAGTCCTGGGTTCTAATCCCAGCTTGGACAACATCTGCAAGGCGTTGGTATGTTCTCCCTGTGTTTGTGTGGGTTTCCTCCAGGTACCCCGGTTTCCTCCCACATTCCAAAGTCATGCTGATAGGGAATTTAGATTGTGAGCCCTATTGGGGACAGCGATAATAATGTGTGCAAACTCTAAAGCGCTGGAGAATATGTTAGCGCTATATAAAAATAAATATTGTTATTATTATTATGACACCTCCATCCCATTCTCCACTTTTTCTGGGTCCATCTGCGACCGGGGTCCCGCAGCAGCTGTCATACGTGCCTACAAAATGATGCTATATTGCAACTTCGCCATGTGAGTTGATTCACTTTTCTTATTCTTCATCATCATTGTATAAGACCCTATTGCGCTCTTCTGTCTCCTAGTTTTCTTACCTTTAAAAATAGACGAAGACATAGTGTGGACTAAGTTTTAAAGGGGTATTCCCATCTCCAAGATCCTATCCTAAAATGTAGTAAATTTAATAATAATAATAATAATAATAATATTAGCAAATACCTCCAATAAAAAATTTAGTATAAATTATCTGAGTCGCTATGATTCTTTCCTCATACGCACACATTGCAGGACCTTAGGTATCCATGGTTACGACTGCTAGCAACTAGCTAACTGTCACTATATTGAAGGTCGTAACCATGGATACCTAAGGTGCTTGAATGTCTGCACATGAGAAAAGAGACATAGTTAATAGTGATGAGCGAAAGTGCTCGCCACTACTCGTTACTCGCCCGAGTATCGCTATGCTCGGCGTACTCAGCGAGCAGCAAGCATTTCCGGAATTATACGGCGGTAACTGCAGTTTCCACCCAGCAGTTTTGGCGGATTTAGAGACCCAATCACGGTGCAGGGATTGTCTGCCAGGCAATGAAACGCCGCAGCCATCTTTGCTGTGGTTGTGCAGTGATTGGCTTGGCCACACAGCATCATCCTGAGTATAAGAGATCTGGCGCCGCCCTGCTCACCGCATTCTGATCCTGTTTTAGCGAGAGTAGGGAGAGCTGCTGCCGAGATAGGGTCAGAATCGTGGTTTTAGAGTTAATGTAGGTCTGCAACTCTTACATCCACAACTCCTCAGAAACCAAAAGTCCTTTTTAGGGCTAATTTGTGGGTCCCAATATTGCAGCGCTAGGTAGACAGGGCACAGCATATCCACATCAGTGCAAGGCCTGCAGGCACTGTATGTTTGTCCATTGGTCCCACTGCATCTTTCCCAAAGCTCCATAACTGCCTGCTGCTGCAGCTTATTTACTGTCCATATGCCTATTTTTTTTTCCCAAAAATTCCCCCCCCAATTCACAGAAAAAGGTCTCATATATCTGCGTGCTCCAAGTTTGGTCATTGGAGGCCGGTGTACTTATTTTTTGTCTGTATGATACTCAAATTCTATATAGCACTATTTTGCATAAAAAAATTCAAAGGCCACAGATTTGCCAGTGTGGTATTTCTGTTACAGCTGTCATATATCTCTGTGTTCCAAGTTTGGGCATTGGAGGCCGGTGTCCTTATTTTTTGACAGTGTGATACTCAAATTCTATACAGCACTATTTCGCATAAATTAACTTAAAAAAAAACACCCGAAAATTGAATACAGTCTGTTAGGTCAGACTGAGGCCTGTCTGGTGTTTGGGTTTGAAAAATCATAGATTTGCAGCCATACTGATCACATATTATTTCTCTACTAATAAAGACATTTGTGTCGAGCATTTGAAATAGCGCAGTAGTCCATTTAAAATGGATAAGGCAAAGGGCAAGGGACGGGGAAGTGAACGTGATGCTGATGGTGCATCCAGAGGACGAGGCCGTTGGCAAGGTGAAAGTGGGCAAAAACAAAGACCCACATCTTCTCGCTCGACCTTCCTGTCTCAGTTTCTAGGGTACCGCAGCACACCACTATTGAAGCCAGAGCAGTTTGAAATGGTTGTTGGTTGGATAGCGGATAATGCTTCCAGTCACCTAACCACCACCACCTTGTCTTCCACACGGTCAATTCTGAGTAGCTGTGAGTGTGGCCAGGATATTCCTCACCCTGATCCTCATTCCCCCCCATGCCAAGTGCCCAGAGACAACTGATCCCACACTTGGACACTCTGAAGAGCTGTTCAGTTTTCCATTTCAAGATTCAGAAATCTCTGCTGGTCAACTTGAGGTGGGGAAAGATGAGATTGCATGTAGAGTTGCCCAAAGCTTTGACCAGCCCTGGTCACACGAAGGCAATGGTGGGAAATTGTCACGCGAGATGGACGATTATGAGACACAATTGTTAGAAAGTCAGGAGGAGGAGCAGGGTGCGGATGTGGAAGACGAGGTGGTAGATGACTATGTGACTGACCCAACCTGGCAGGAGGACATGCATAGTGAGGACAGCATAACAAATGGGGAAGGAAGCATATCCCCCCAACAGGCAGGAAGAAGCGGTGTGGTGGCCACAGACAGAAGGCGTGCATCTGTTCCCCGTAACACCAACATGAGTGAAGTTGTCATTCCACCTGTGTGATCTTCCCGAGTCTGGCTATTTTTTAAAGACTCTGCTGATAACCCCAAACAGGCCATTTGCAGCACCTGCCATGCCCGCATCAGCAGGGGTAGCAAAACAACCAGCCTGACCACCACCAGCATGATCAGGCACATGCAAGCAAAGCACCCTACTTTGTGGGCCAAAACCCAGGCTCCAGGAGCACTGCCTGCTGGTCACAGCACTGCTTCGTCCACTGTTTGCATAGAAGCCAATCCCCAGTACACCGTGCATGTGAAGATGCTTCTAGCCCTGCACCTGTTGTGGCCCACAGTCAAGCAGCACCATCAGCAAGCCCGTCCACGTCCTTGTCCCAGCACAGCATTCAGTTGTATATAACCCAGTCTTAGGAACGCAAGCGGAAATATCCAGCCAACGCCCCACAGGCCACAGTCCTCAATTCAAATATTTCTCTTCTTCTTGCACTAGAAATGCTGCCTTTTAGGCTTGTTGAGACGGAAGCTTTCTGCAACCTGATGGCGGCGGCCATCCCAAGGTACTCGGTCTCCAGTCGCCACTATTTCTCCCGGTGTGCCGTACCGGCATTACACCAGCATGTGTCCCACAACATTATCCATGCCCTCAACAATGCTGTTACCAGGAAAGTCCACCTTACCACGAACACGTGGACAACTGCTTGTGGGCAGGGATGGTACATCTCAATGACTGCACACTGGATTAACATAGTGGAAGCCAGGACCCAGTTGGACCTTGGGATGGAACACATCCTCCCCACGCCAATGATTGCTGGCCCTATGTCAATCAGGGTTGCCCCCACAATCTACAGCTCCTGCACCTCCTCCTCCTCTTCATCCTCCATCTCTGAAATCAACACATCAGTCAGAAGCTGGAAGCACTGCAGCACTGCCTCAACCAAGCGGCAACAGGCTGCACTGAAGCTAATTGGCATAGGTGACAAACCGCACAATGCTGAAGAGTTGTGTCTAGCGCTGAAAGAGCAGTCAGATGTTTGGATAACACCGCTGAACCTACAGTCAGGCATAGTCATGTGTGACAATGGCCGTAACCTGGTGGTGGCTCTGAGGCAAGGTGAGCTCACACACATACCTTGCTTGGCCCATGTGCTTGACCTCGTGGTTCAACGTTTTCTGAAAAGCTACCCAGAGCTGCCGGATCTGCTAGTGAAAGTACGCTATCTGTCTGCCCATTTTAGAAAGTCAGCTAAAGCTTCAGCCACCCTTGCCGTGCTTCAGCAGCGTTTTCAGCTTCCAGCTCACCGACTGTTGTGTGATGTCCCCACGCGCTGGAACTCTACACTGCATATGTTGGAAAGGATTTGTGAGCAGAAGACGGTCGTTGTTGACTACCAACATCAACAAGGCCATAGAATTTCTGGTCAGACTCCACACATAAGACCTCAGGAGTGGACATGGGTCAGACATATGTAACATCCTCCAAAACTTTGAGGACTGCACCAAGATGGTGAGCGGCGATGATGCCATAATTAGCATCACCATCCATCTTCTCAGCATTCTGAAAAACTCTCTGCTCTCAATCAAAGAGGATGCATTGCAGGCAGAGCACGAGGACATGGAGCAAGGAAACATACAGGGGGATTACACTCAGCCCAGCCTCATGTCTTCTAATCGTGGATTGGTAGGCAATAAGGAGGAGGAGGAAGAACAGGAGCTACTTTCATGCGCTATAGACGGTACTATAAACACATATATATTAGCTTCTGTTCCAAGGGGATGGCCTGAGGACAGGGAGGAGGATGAGGAGGACAGCATGGTCAGTTGTCCTGTTGGTGAGGACACGGAAGTCTTGCCTGTTAGCAGTCTGGCATGCATGGCTGACTTTATGTTGCGCTGCATTTCTTGTGACCCTTGGATTATCAAAATTTTGGGTGACACTCATTACTGGTTGGTGACACTTCTAGACCCATGCTACAAGGAGAACTTTCAATCTCTTCTGCCTGAGGCAGAGAGGTGTACTAAAATGATGCATTAAAACAGGGCCCTTGTATTGGAATTACTTAGAAAATTCCCATGTGAGAACGCTGGCAGCAGATGTCAGAGTTTGTTGTACAACCAAGGACTTCAAGCGAGAGAGACAGAAGTACAATCCAGCTCAGGCAGGGGAACAATGGCCAAGTTCTGGGACAGTTTTCTCAAACCCTCCCATCGTGGCGGCACAGAGGCAAGGGGTGCTGTCACAAGAACTGCAATGTTTGATAAGAGTGTGAGGGAGTACCTTGCAGATCGTACAAACGTCCTCCGTGATTCCTCTGTGCCTTTTAATTATTGGGTATCCAAGCTGGACACGTGGCGTGAACTGGCTCTCTATGCCTTGGAGGTCATGGCCTGCTATACTGCTAGCATTCTGTCGGATAGGGTTTTTAGTGCCGCTGGTGGAATTATAACAGATAAGCGCATCCGCTTGTCAACTGAAATGCTGACAGGCTGACTCTTAAAAAATGAACAAGGCCTGGATTGGGAAAGATTTCTGTACACCACCAAGTGAAAGCAGTGAAACATAACCTCAAATACATTCTCTCTTTTGGGGAGGTGTATTCTCATGCATCTCTTCACAGCCACACATGGGTATACACTTCCAGATTTGGTCTGTTTGTTGTTATCCTTCTCCTTTTCCTCATCATCATCATCCAGAACCACTAGATAACCAAGGTGAACATGGTTTGTATGGTGCATTTTGGCCAAGGGTGCTGTGATGGCACTCTTTAATTTTTTAAAAAAGGACAACACATTGGGGAATTGGGCATGACATTACATTGGGCCGACTTCTTAACTCGGTCTCCTGCAATCTAAAATGTACCTGCCACTAGATCACCAGGGTGAACGTGCTTAGTACTGTTATAGGCCATTGAAGTTTGGGCTAGGGGCATGCAATGGCACTAGTGTATTTTTAAAAAAGGTACCCCCATTTGGGAATTGTTAGGCAGATCATGCACTGCATTACAAGTCTCAGAGACACATACCACTACATTGGCCCTAATTCTTAACTCTCTCCTGCAATGTCTCTTCCTTATCTCCGACGAGTCGACGACATGACCTGGGTGAACATGCTTTGTACTGTTATAGACCCTTGAAGTTTAGGCAAGGGAGCTGTGATGGCAATAGTATATTTTTAAAAAAGGTACCCCCCATTGGTGAAACCACATCCTTGATGGCAAACACTTCACATTTGTGTACCTTAAAGAGCTCACTTGAAAAGCTCCTTTTTGTATTGCCTGGTTGATCAAATTGGACACAATACACTTCATATAAATTTGATAAACCAATACTGGTAGTTTGACTCAGTAGTTCATTAAAAATATAGCTTTGTCCACTATATTAGTTTTTCTCCTTGAGAGCCATAACTTTGGCTGGCTCAAATGTACAAATGGCGAATATACAAATGGTGATCTGTAAACAAGAATGAAATACTGTACACCGAATGCATGCAGACAATCACATAGCTGCGTGTCTTGTAAAACATTTACAGATGTGACAGACAATGCTCATAGTGACATAATCTTGATAAATGTTTGTTTACTCACTTCACAAACAGTTTAAAGCATCTATATGTTTGCTGTTTGTCATTGTAAAACATTAAGGTTTACTGAAACTCTGCCTGTGGTGGTTTGATCTAAATCCTTGTGACTTTTATTTTCTATGAGTTTATGGCCCCTCATCTGATGAGTCCATGATATCTCAGTTTCATCCAACCTTGAAAAGTGGCCACTTGAAGGTCTGGGTGAAACTAGAGTTACTACATAGTGTAAATCACTATATAGGACCAAAGAAACATGACTAAGATAGATGCCAAAACTGGGGTACCTGTACATATACAATTGCTGATACCTGCATAACTGGGGACTCCCATGCAGTGTAGATAATTTCCCAGGGGTTCTCGGTCTTGGTGTTGCTTCTCGGACATTCCAGATGGATGATATTTAAAAGCCTCTTGGTGATGATCTAAGTAGACTGCATGAAGTTAATCTTCATATATACATAATCAGTATATTTATGTAATCCTTATATGTACTTATTAACCTTTGCATGTTTTTGTTAACATATACAAAAATGTAAGCACTCACGGTATTCAATCTTAATATTCCTTGAATTTGTAGTTTGCAATGAAATTGCTTTGTATTGCAAGGATTAGACTTTTTTTTAAAGCCATATCTGAACCTTAGTGTTAAAAACATGGCAAGCACAATTGCAAAATTCTCCTGTAAATAATTTTGCAAAGAGGTAACCATCATACCATTAAAAAATACAAGTGTATTTTCATGGGCCCATCCAGTATGTGGGTTCCAAGGCCTAATGGGGTGCATATGACTGACTATGCAGCAGGGCTGGCCTTGCTGGCAATGTGTAAAACCAAGGAGTACGGGAGTACAAAATGCATATTGTGAAGTTGATTTTCATGAGCACATCCACTATGTGGTTCCAAGGCCTAATGGGGTGCATATGACTGACTATGCAGCAGGGCTGGCCTTCCTGCCAATGTGTAAAACCAAGGAGTACGGCAGTTTGAAATGCAGATTGTGAAGTGGATTTTCATGGGCCCATCCACTATGTGGATTCAAAGGCTTATAGTGGTGCATATGACTGACTATGCAGCAGGGCTCGCCTCCCTGCCAAAGTATAAAACAAAGGAGTATGGAGAACACAATGCATATTGTGAAGTGGATTTTCATGGGCCCATCCACTTTGTGGGTTCAAAGGCTTATTGGGGTGCATATGAATTGGTAGCAGGGCAGGCCTTGAATTCAGTGCAACACTTTTTCAGGAGTCTCCCCTGGACATCTTATGACAGGGGTATTGTGGTGCATCATAATTCTTGGCAGCCCATCCACTCACAGCATAGGCTACAACAGCTTAGGAGACCCACTGTTTTATAATGGTCCTTAAAGAAGATTAATGCCGCCTGATGCACCAGTAAAAATAGGCTCTGTGACTTTAAGAGTCCCTCCTTCATAAATGAAACAAGATGGGTCTGCTTATGTGTCACACACCACATGGCCAGCTAGGGTTGTTACATGTTACAATGACATTTCCCAGTGAATGCATTTGTAGTGGTTGAAAGCAATGTTAAAGTTGAAAAACGCTTCAAAAACGCTGCGTGTGAACTAAGCCTAAGTGTAGGAGGAAAGTTTCAGTCTGGTGTTAAATATTTGGCCTTACAGACAAGTCATTAACCTGCAAAGGATGTACCTTGACATATTTCCAAGCAAAACCCTTTTTGGTTTCGTTTTCATGTGTTTTTGTGGCACCGGGAAAAATGGCCTGAATCTCGGACAAAAAAATGTATTAAAACTGTGAACTAGGAGTCAGGCATGCTTCCAGAGGCGATCCCCATGAGGTCCCTGTGTCATTTGAGCAGTGTTTCCATCACTTTCAGACATTTTTAGACCTTAAAAGGACCCCCGGGGGGGATCGCGGTAAAAATACTCAGGTCTCCCAAAGAATTACATTGGGCTCGTTGTTCTGGCCGAGTACCCGAGTATTCCAATTTGCTTGACCTGAGCAACGAGAACCCGAGCATTTTAGTGCTCGCCCATCACTAATAGTTAATCAGAAGAACTATACTACATTTCTAATTGGAGGTATTCGCTAATATTATTATTATTACACCTACTACATATTATGATAGGATCTTGCAGATGGTAATACTCTTTTAACTACTGCTCCTACTTCACCACCTTGCCAATTTTTTTTCACATATCTGCAGAGGGGATGTACTATCACCTGCAGCACAGCAGGCAATCAGTAAGCTACAAGGTGGGAAGCATGGGATTATTGATTGACTATAGCAATCAGGTTCTGTAGACATGATGGCAGTCAGATCAGCAAAAAAAATGGAGGAGGCTGCAGAAATATGGCATTTAAGTGTCAAAAGGTTAAACAAAAACATAATAATTTCAGTTTACTTGTATGGCACTTGATTAAAATGTAGGTAATGCTGATTTTGTTATTTTCAAGCAGATTAAGCTTTTGGACAATTTTTGTTGCCAAACCAAACAACCCCTTTAAACTTTATTAAAAAAAATAAAGCACTATACTTTACATGTAGATAACAGTTCTAAAGTAGTGATGTAGTCTATTCCCAAAGATTCTTCACCATAGATGTTCAAAAATATTTAGGCTTATGGCTAGTTCAAGGTCTGTAGAGGTCCTTAAACAAATATAGGTATGTCTAGTCTTTTGTGCTTAAGGATGACAGTAAAAAGTAATATTTGCCTAAAGTACAGTGCCACGAGCTTCCTAACATGTCACCATAAAAGGCCCATAGACCCATATAATTATTGTATACTAGATGGCAGCCCGATTCTAAAGAATCGGGAGTCTAGAATCCATATATACTTTATTTATTCAAATGTAAGAATAATAAAATTAATAAATAATAGTAAGAAAGAACAAAAAATGGCTGCACTCACCAGCTCTTGACAATTCTTGACAGTACGGCACATTTCTGATTGGTCGCTCGCGACAGGCGGCAACCAATCAGAAAAGTGCCGCGCACCACGAAGGCATATATCTTTGTCCACCCTGAGCGGGTGTAGGACGCTGGTGACGTCACTTATCTCCGGACATTATCTCCGGACAAAGCCACGGAAGTTGGCACAAATTGCCGGAAGTAGTATTCTAGGCAATTATATATTAGATTTTAATGTTATCAGTGTTTACCTTTGAATGTTTATATTGTATTGTCCTGTCACCAGCCATGTGTACGATTATCGGCCGAAAGCCTCTCTGGAACCAATAATCACCCCATGTAAAGGTATCTTTATAAGTTAAAGATTCAGAATACTATGACTTTTATCATATCCTGAAAAGTCAAGTTTTTTATGAACCGTTAAGGTTTTCTGGTTGAAGTAAAAAAAACTCTGAGTGTTTACAGTTTGAAACCATAAAATGTTGAAAAATTATGCCATTCTTGAGTATATCACTCAATGGTGCTCATAAACGTGTCAAATTTGATCTATAATATACTTTAATATACGTTACTTTAATCTTTAATATACTTAAGAACAGGGCCCCAGACATCACACAGGGGGTCTGAAACACCGCACAGTGGTCCAAAATATCGCTGTGCTCTGCCTGGGGCCCCATATGCTGCCTGGGGCCCCTGTGCTCTGCCTGGGGCCCCATGTTCTGCCTGGGGCCCCTGTGCTCTGCCTGGGGCCACTGTGCTCTGCCTGGGGCCCCATATGCTGCCTGGGGCCCCTGTGCTCTGCCTGGGGCCCCATATGCTGCCTGGGGCCCCTGTGCTCTGCCTGGGGCCCCATAGGCTGCCTGGGGCCCCTGTGCTCTACCTGGGACCACTGTGCTCTGCCTGGGGCTCCATATGCTGCCTGGGGCCCCTGTGCTCTGCCTGGGGCCCCTGTGCTCTGCCTGGGGCCCCATGTTCTGCCTGGGGCCACTGTGCTCTGCCTGGGGCCCCATAGGCTGCCTGGGGCCCCTGTGCTCTGCCTGTGACCACTGTGCTCTGCCTGGGGCCCCATATGCTGCCTGGGGCCCCTGTGCTCTGCCTGGGGCCACTGTGCTCTGCCTGGGGCCCCATATGCTGCCTGGGGCCCCATATGCTGCCTGGGGCCCCTGTGCTCTGCCTGGGGCCCCTGTGCTCTGCCTGGGGCCCCATGTTCTGCCTGGGGCCCCTGTGCTCTGCCTGGGGCCACTATGCTCTGCCTGGGGCCCCATGTTCTGCCTGGGGCCACTGTGCTCTGCCTGGGGCCCCATAAGCTGCCTGGGGCCCCTGTGCTCTGCCTGGGACCACTGTGCTCTGCCTGGGGCCCCATATGCTGCCTGGGGCCCCTGTGCTCTGCCTGGGGCCACTGTGCTCTGCCTGAGGCCCCATATGCTGCCTGGGGCCACTGTGCTCTGCCTGGGGCCCCATAAGCTGCCTGGGGCCCCTGTGGTCTGCCTGGGGCCCCATATGCTGCCTGGGGCCCCTGTGCTCTGCCTGGGGCCCCTGTGCTCTGCCTGGGGCCCCATGTTCTGCCTGGGGCCCCTGTGCTCTGCCTGGGGCCACTGTGCTCTGCCTGGGGCCCCATATGCTGCCTGGGGCCCCTGTGCTCTGCCTGGGGCCCCATATGCTGCCTGGGGCCCCTGTGCTTTGCCTGAGGCCCCTGTGCTCTGCCTGGGGCCCCATATGCTGCCTGGGGCCCCTGTGCTTTGCCTGGGGCCCCTGTGCTCTGCCTGGGGCCCCATGTTCTGCCTGGGGCCCCTGTGCTCTGCCTGGGGCCACTGTGCTCTGCCTGGGGCCCCATATGCTGCCTGGGGCCCCTGTGCTCTGCCTGGGGCCCCATATGCTGCCTGGGGCCCCTGTGCTGTGCCTGAGGCCACTGTGCTCTGCCTGGGGCCCCATAGGCTGCCTGGGGCCCCTGTGCTCTTCCTGGGACCACTGTGCTCTGCCTGGGGCCCCATATGCTGCCTGGGGCCCCTGTGCTCTGCCTGGGTGTAGGACACTGGTGACGTCACTTATCTCCAGACATTAGCTCCGGACATTAGCTCCGGACATTATCTCCGGACATTAGCTCCGGACATTATCTCCGGACATTAGCTCCGGACAAAGCCACGGAAGTTGGCACAAATTGCAGGAAGTAGTATTCTAGGCAATTATATATTAGATGGGCATTTCCTGAAGGAAATACATGGTGCTTGAACAGCGCTACCAGCTTTACAGCAGCACTTTTCACACACGGGACTGGGGGGCGCGCTTACTTTTGCACCCGGGGTCGGGGGCGCGCTTACTTTTGCACCCGGGGGCGCACTTACTTTTGCACCTGGAGGCGCACTTACTTTTGCACCCGGGGGCGCACTTACTTTTGCACCCGGGGCGCACTTACTTTTGCACCCGGGGGCGCACTTACTTTTGCACCCGGGGGCGCACGTACTTTTGCACCCGGGGGCGCACTTACTTTTGCACCCGGGGGCGCACTTACTTTTGGGGCCGCACTTACTTTTGGTGGGCGGGGCTCCTCGGCCTCCGATTTGGTTGGTGGGGCCCCTCGTCCTCCGATTTGGTGGGTGGGGACCCTCGGCCTCCGATTTGGTGGGCGGGGACCAGCCTCCGATTTGGTGGGCGGGGACCCTCGGCCTCCGATTTGGTGGGCGGGGACCCTCGACCTCCGATTTGGTGGGCGGGGACCCTCGGCCTCCGATTTGGTGGGCGGGGACCCTCGGCCTCCGATTTGGTGGGCGGGGACCCTCGGCCTCCGATTTGGTGGGCGGGGACCCTCGGCCTCCGATTTGGTGGGCGGGGACCCTCGGCCTCCGATTTGGTGGGCGGGGACCCTCGGCCTCCGATTTGGTGGGCGGGGCCCCTCGGCCTCCGATGTGGTGGGCGGGGCCGGGCCCCTCCGCCTCCGCTTTGGTGGGCGGGGCCGCTTGGCCTTCGATTTGGTGGGCGGGGCCGCTCGACCTTCGATTTGGTGGGCGGGGCCCCTCGGCCTCCGATTTGGTGGGCGGGGACCCTCGGCCTCCGATTTGGTGGGTGGGGCCCCTCGGCCTCCGATTTGGTGGGCGGGGCCCATCGGCCTCCGATGTGGTGGGCGGGGCCCCTCGGCCTCCGATTTGGTGGGCAGGGACCCCCGGCCTCCGATTTGGTGGGCGGGGCCCCTCTGCCTCCGATTTGGTGGGCGGGGCCCCTCGGCCTCCGATTTGGTGGGCGGGGACCCTCGGCCTCCGATTTGGTGGGCGGGGCCCCTCGGCCTCCGATTTGGTGGGCGGGGCCCCTCGGCCTCCGATTTGGTGGGCGGGGACCCTCGGCCTCCGATTTGGTGGGCGGGGACCCTCGGCCTCCGATTTGGTGGGCGGGGCCAGGCCCCTCGGCCTCCGCTTTGGTGGGCGGGGCCGCTCGGCCTTCGATTTGGTTGGCGGGGCCCCTTGGCCTCCGATTTGGTTGGCGTGGCCCCTTTTCCTCCGATTTGGTGGGCGGGGACTCTCGGCCTCCGATTTGGTGGGCGGGGACCCTCGGCCTCCGATTTGGTGGGCGGGGCCCATCGGCCTCCGATGTGGTGGGCGGGGCCCCTTGGCCTCCGTTTTGGTGGGCGGGGACCCCCAGCCTCCGATTTGGTGGGCGGGGACCCTCGGCCTCCGATTTGGTGGGCGGGACCCTCGGCCTCCGATTTGGTGGGCGGGGACCCTCGGCCTCCAATTTGGTGGGCGGGGACCCTCGGCCTCCGATTTGGTGGGCGGGGACCCTCGGCCTCCGATTTGGTGGGCGGGGACCCTCGGCCTCCGATTTGGTGGGCGGGGACCCTCGGCCTCCGATTTGGTGGGCGGGGCCCCTCGGCTTCCGATGTGGTGGTCGGGGCCCCTCGGCCTCCGCTTTGGTGGGCGGGGCCGGGCCCCTCGGCCTCCGCTTTGGTGGGCGGGGCCGCTCGGCCTTCGATTTGGTTGGCGGGGCCCCTCGGCCTCCGATTTGGTTGGCGTGGCCCCTCGGCCTCCGATTTGGTGGGCGGGGCCCCTTGGCTTCCGATGTGGTGGTCAGGGCCCCTCGGCCTCCGCTTTGGTGGGCGGGGCCGGGCCCCTCGGCCTCCGCTTTGGTGGGCGGGGCCGCTCGGCCTTCGATTTGGTGGGCGGGGCCGCTCGGCCTCTGATTCGGTGGGCGGGGCCCCTCGGCCTCCGATTTGGTGGGCGGGGACCCCTGGCCTCCGATTTGGTGGGCGGGGCCCCTCGGCCTCCGATTTGGTGGGTGGGGCCCATCGGCCTCCAATGTGGTGGGCGGGGCCCCTCGGCCTCCGATTTGGTGGGCGGGGCCCCTCGTCCTCCGATGTGGTGGTCAGGGCCCCTCGGCCTCCGCTTTGGTGGGCGGGGCCGGGCCCCTCGGCCTCCGCTTTGGTTTGGCGGGGCCGCTCGGCCTTCGATTTGTTTGGCGGGGCCCCTCGGCCTCCGATTTGGATGGCGGGGCCCCTTATCCTCCGATTTGGTGGGCGGGGACTCTCGGCCTCCGATTTGGTGGGCGGGGACCCTCGGCCTCCGATTTGGTGGGCGGGGCCCCTCGGCCTCCGATTTGGTTGGCGGGGCTTCTCGGCCTCCGATTTGGTGGGCGGGGACCCTCGGCCTCCGATTTGGTGGGCGGAGCCCCTCGGCCTCCGATTTGGTTGGAGGGGCCCCTCGGCCTCCGATTTGGTGGGCGGGGACCCTCGGCCTCCGATTTGGTGGGCGGGGACCCTCGGTCTCCGATTTGGTGGGCTGGGACCCTCGGCCTCCGATTTGGTGGGCGGGGACCCTCGGCCTCCGATTTGGTGGGCGGGGCCCCTCGGCCTCCGATGTGGTGGTCGGGGCCCCTCGGCCTCCGCTTTGGTGGGCGGGGACCCTCGACCTCCGATTTGATGGGCGGGGACCCTCGGCCTCCGATTTGGTGGGCGGGGCCCCTCGGCCTCCGCTTTGGTTTGGCGGGGCCGCTCGGCCTTCGATTTGTTTGGCGGGGCCCCTCGGCCTCCGATTTGGATGGCGGGGCCCCTTATCCTCCGATTTGGTGGGCGGGGACTCTCGGCCTCCGATTTGGTGGGCGGGGACCCTCGGCCTCCGATTTGGTGGGCGGGGCCCCTCGGCCTCCGATTTGGTTGGCGGGGCTTCTCGGCCTCCGATTTGGTGGGCGGGGACCCTCGGCCTCCGATTTGGTGGGCGGAGCCCCTCGGCCTCCGATTTGGTTGGAGGGGCCCCTCGGCCTCCGCTTTGGTGGGCGGGGACCCTCGACCTCCGATTTGATGGGCGGGGACCCTCGGCCTCCGATTTGGTGGGCGGGGACCCTCGGCCTCCGATTTGGTGGGCGGGGACCCTCGGCCTCCGATTTGGTGGGCGGGGACCCTCGGCCTCCGATTTGGTGGGCGGGGCCCCTCGGCCTCCGATGTGGTGGGCGGGGCCCCTCGGCCTCCGATTTGGTTGGCGGGGCTTCTCGGCCTCCGATTTGGTGGGCGGGGACCCTCGGCCTCCGATTTGGTGGGCGGAGCCCCTCGGCCTCCGATTTGGTTGGAGGGGCCCCTCGGCCTCCGCTTTGGTGGGCGGGGACCCTCGACCTCCGATTTGATGGGCGGGGACCCTCGGCCTCCGATTTGGTGGGCGGGGACCCTCGGCCTCCGATTTGGTGGGCGGGGACCCTCGGCCTCCGATTTGGTGGGCGGGGCCCCTCGGCCTCCGATGTGGTGGGCGGGGCCGGGCCCCTCCGCCTCCGCTTTGGTGGGCGGGGCCGCTTGGCCTTCGATTTGGTGGGCGGGGCCGCTCGGCCTTCGATTTGGTGGGCGGGGCCCCTCGGCCTCCGATTTGGTGGGCGGGGACCCTCGGCCTCCGATTTGGTGGGCGGGGCCCCTCGGCCTCCGATTTGGTGGGCGGGGCCCATCGGCCTCCGATGTGGTGGGCGGGGCCCCTCGGCCTCCGATTTGGTGGGCGGGGACCCCCGGCCTCCGATTTGGTGGGCGGGGCCCCTCGGCCTCCGATTTGGTGGGCGGGGCCCCTCGGCCTCCGATTTGGTGGGCGGGGACCCTCGGCCTCCGATTTGGTGGGCGGGGACCCTCGGCCTCCGATTTGGTGGGCGGGGCCCCTCGGCCTCCGATTTGGTGGGCGGGGACCCTCGGCCTCCGATTTCGTGGGCGGGGACCCTCGGCCTCCGCTTTGGTGGGCGGGGCCAGGCCCCTCGGCCTCCGCTTTGGTGGGCGGGGCCGCTCGGCCTTCGATTTGGTTGGCGGGGCCCCTTGGCCTCCGATTTGGTTGGCGTGGCCCCTTATCCTCCGATTTGGTGGGCGGGGACTCTCGGCCTCCGATTTGGTGGGCGGGGACCCTCGGCCTCCGATTTGGTGGGCGGGGCCCATCGGCCTCCGATTTGGTGGGCGGGGACCCTCGGCCTCCGATTTGGTGGGCGGGGACCCTCGGCCTCCGATTTGGTGGGCGGGGCCCCTCGGCTTCCGATGTGGTGGTCGGGGCCCCTCGGCCTCCGCTTTGGTGGGCGGGGCCGGGCCCCTCGGCCTCCGCTTTGGTGGGCGGGGCCGCTCGGCCTTCGATTTGGTTGGCGGGGCCCCTCGGCCTCCGATTTGGTTGGCGTGGCCCCTCGGCCTCCGATTTGGTGGGCGGGGCCCCTTGGCTTCTGATGTGGTGGTCGGGGCCCCTCGGCCTCCGCTTTGGTGGGCGGGGCCGGGCCCCTCGGCCTCCGCTTTGGTGGGCGGGGCCGCTCGGCCTTCGATTTGGTGGGCGGGGCCGCTCGGCCTCTGATTTGGTGGGCGGGGCCCCTCGGCCTCCGATTTGGTGGGCGGGGACCCCTGGCCTCCGATTTGGTGGGCGGGGCCCCTCGGCCTCCGATTTGGTGGGTGGGGCCCATCGGCCTCCGATGTGGTGGGCGGGGCCCCTCGGCCTCCGATTTGGTGGGCGGGGACCCCTGGCCTCCGATGTGGTGGTCGGGGCCCCTCGGCCTCCGCTTTGGTGGGCGGGGCCGGGCCCCTCGGCCTCCGCTTTGGTGGGCGGGGCCGCTCGGCCTTCGATTTGGTTGGCGGGGCCCCTCGGCCTCCGATTTGGTTGGCGTGGCCCCTTATCCTCTGATTTGGTGGGCGGGGACTCTCGGCCTCCGATTTGGTGGGCGGTGACCCTCGGCCTCCGATTTGGTGGGCGGGGCCCATTGGCCTCCGATGTGGTGGGCGGGGCCCCTCGGCCTCCGATTTGGTTGGCGTGGCCCCTCGGCCTCCGATTTGGTGGGCGGGGCCCCTTGGCTTCTGATGTGGTGGTCGGGGCCCCTCGGCCTCCGCTTTGGTGGGCGGGGCCGGGCCCCTCGGCCTCCGCTTTGGTGGGCGGGGCCGCTCGGCCTTCGATTTGGTGGGCGGGGCCGCTCGGCCTCTGATTTGGTGGGCGGGGCCCCTCGGCCTCCGATTTGGTGGGCGGGGACCCCTGGCCTCCGATTTGGTGGGCGGGGCCCCTCGGCCTCCGATTTGGTGGGTGGGGCCCATCGGCCTCCGATGTGGTGGGCGGGGCCCCTCGGCCTCCGATTTGGTGGGCGGGGACCCCTGGCCTCCGATGTGGTGGTCGGGGCCCCTCGGCCTCCGCTTTGGTGGGCGGGGCCGGGCCCCTCGGCCTCCGCTTTGGTGGGCGGGGCCGCTCGGCCTTCGATTTGGTTGGCGGGGCCCCTTATCCTCTGATTTGGTGGGCGGGGACTCTCGGCCTCCGATTTGGTGGGCGGGGACCCTCGGCCTCCGATTTGGTGGGCGGGGCCCATTGGCCTCCGATGTGGTGGGCGGGGCCCCTCGGCCTCCGATTTGGTGGGCGGGGACCCCCAGCCTCCGATTTGGTGGGCGGGGACCCTCGGCCTCCGCTTTGGTGGGCGGGGCCGGGCCCCTCGGCCTCCGCTTTGGTGGGCGGGGCCGCTCGGCCTTCGATTTGGTTGGCGTGGCCCCTTATCCTCTGATTTGGTGGGCGGGGACTCTCGGCCTCCGATTTGGTGGGCGGGGACCCTCGGCCTCCGATTTGGTGGGCGGGGCCCATTGGCCTCCGATGTGGTGGGCGGGGCCCCTCGGCCTCCGATTTGGTGGGCGGGGACCCCCAGCCTCCGATTTGGTGGGCGGGGACCCTCGGCCTCCGATTTGGTGGGCGGGGACCCTCGGCCTCCGATTTGGTGGGAGGGGACCCTCGGCCTCCAATTTGGTGGGCGGGGACCCTCGGCCTCCGATTTGGTGGGTGGGGACCCTCGGCCTCCAATTTGGTGGGCGGGGACCCTCGGCCTCCGATTTGGTGGGCGGGGCCCCTCGGCCTCCGATTTGGTGGGCGGGGACCCTCGGCCTCCAATTTGGTGGGCGGGGACCCTCGGCCTCCGATTTGGTGGGCGGGGCCCCTCGGCCTCCGATTTGGTGGGCGGGGCCCCTCGGCCTCCGATGTGGTGGTCAGGGCCCCTCGGCCTCTGCTTTGGTGGGCGGGGCCGGGCCCCTCGGCCTCCGCTTTGGTTTGGCGGGGCCGCTCGGCCTTCGATTTGTTTGGCGGGGCCCCTCGGCCTCCGATTTGGATGGCGGGGCCCCTTATCCTCCGATTTGGTGGGCGGGGACTCACGGCCTCCGATTTGGTGGGCGGGGACCCTCGGCCTCCGATTTGGTGGGCGGGGCCCCTCGGCCTCCGATTTGGTTGGCGGGGCTTCTCGGCCTCCGATTTGGTGGGCGGGGACCCTCGGCCTCCGATTTGGTGGGCGGGGACCCTCGGCCTCCGATTTGGTGGGCGGGGCCCCTCGGCCTCCGATTTGGTTGGAGGGGCCCCTCGGCCTCCGATTTGGTGGGCGGGGACCCTCGGCCTCCGATTTGGTGGGCGGGGACCCTCGGTCTCCGATTTGGTGGGCAGGGACCCTCGGCCTCCGATTTGGTGGGCGGGGCCCCTCGGCCTCCGATTTGGTGGGCGGGGCCCCTCGGCCTCCGATGTGGTGGTCGGGGCCCCTCGGCCTCCGCTTTGGTGGGCGGGGCCAGGCCCCTCGGCCTCCGCTTTGGTGGGCGGGGCCGCTCAGCCTTCGATTTGGTGGGCGGGGCTCCTCGGCCTCTGATTTGGTTGGCGAAGCCCCTCGCCTCCGATTTGGTTGGCGGGGCCCCTCGGCCTCCGATTTGGTGGGCGGGGACTCTCGGCCTCCGATTTGGTGGGCGGGGACCCTCGGCCTCCGATTTGGTGGGCGGGGACCCTCAGCCTCCGATTTTGTGGGCAAGGACCCTCGGCCTCCGATTTGGTGGTCGGGGACCCTCGGCCTCCGCTTTGATGGGCGGGGCCCCTCGGCCTCCGATTTGGTGGGCGGGGTCCCTCTGCCTCCGATTTGGTGTGCGGGGCCCCTCGGCCTCCACTTATGTGGGCGGGGCCCCTCGACGTTCGATTTGGTGGGCGGGGCTCCTCGGCCTCCGATTTGGTTGGTGGGGCCCCTCGGCCTCCAATTTGGTGGGCGGGGACCCTCGGCCTCCGATTTGGTGGGCGGGGACCCTCGGCCTCCGATTTGGTGGGCGGGGACCCTCGGCCTCCGCTTTGGTGGGTGGGGCCCGTCGACCTCCGATTTGGTGGGCGGGGCCCCTCGGCCTCCGATTTGGATGGTGTGGACCCTCGGCCTCCGATTTTGTGGGCGGGGACCCTCGGCCTCCGATTTGGTGGGCGGGGACCCTCGGCCTCCGATTTGGTGGGCGGGGCCCCTCGGCCTCCGATGTGGTGGGCGGGGCCCCTCGGCCTCCGATTTGGAGGGCGGGGACCCCCGGCCTTCGATTTGGTGGGCGGGGCTCCTCGGCCTCCGATTTGGTTGGCGGGGCCCCTCGGCCTCCGATTTGGTGTGTGCTCTGCCTGGGGCCACTGTGCTCTGCCTGGGGCCCCATATGCTGCCTGGGGCCCCTATGCTCTGCCTGGGGCCCCATATGCTGCCTGGGGCCCCTGTGCTCTGCCTGGGGCCCCTGTGCTCTGCCTGGGGCCCCATGTTCTGCCTGGGGCCCCTGTGCTCTGCCTGGGGCCACTGTGCTCTGCCTGGGTGTAGGACACTGGTGACGTCACTTATCTCCGGACATTAGCTCCGGACATTAGCTCCGGACAATAGCTCCGGACAATAGCTCCAGACAATAGCTCCGGACAATAGCTCCGGACAAAGCCACGGAAGTTGGCACAAATTGCAGGAAGTAGTATTCTAGGCAATTATATATTAGAAAAGGCCTACACTATAATGCTGTACTATGCACATATAATAGTGTGGAATGGTGCTCAGATAATAATTCTATATCACAGGCACAATGATTTAGTCTAGGGTCACTCCACGACATGTATATCACATCTAAATATTCCCCATGGTATTCCATTGTGACCTGCAACCTCCTGCGACTATAACACTGAGAAGAAGAATATGTTTCCAAATGTGTAAGATTGTCTGTCTCAAGTCACAAAATTACATGTGATTCACTTACCATAGACTTTAATGCAAGTCACATTCGACTACCTCTTGTGTGCAACTTATCTTAGATTTGACCATTTTTTAAACCAAAATCACAGCTCTAAAATAGGTGAAAATTCTAGATAGGTAATTGTGGTTGCACGACTTGTCTGAGAACTGCTGTCGCATGATACATGTCACTATACAACCCTAGCCTTAAGAGGAATCTGTCACGTGAAAAAAGGCTATTAATCTACAGATATGGGGTTAACCTGCAGGTTAATAGTATGACAGGTTCCCTTTAAGTTTACATCATAATGAAGCACATTGGTGAAGGCTCTGAGATCAAGTGTTCAATAAACATATATATAAACCATGGTATACTGCATATAATCATGGTCAAATACATTTACAATATTTGGCACAGATTGAAAAAGGAAAGAAAAGTTCAAGTACATTCAGAGAAAACCGAACTCGAGAGTATTAACAGATAATGCCAGAAGCGCACAGCATTCCTCAGTGGAGTGGTAATGCTGGACAATTTCTTTAAGGGATTTTAATAAAGATGTTAGAAGCGTAAACGTAAGTCTCCTGTGAACCAGCAGTTAGTCCAGAATAGCCTGTCTGTTATCACAGACAATACCCCAATGACAAAAGAAATGAATCTCTTCTTCTACAAATGCATGAATGTTAATACCTGAACTGCCTTAGTAATGAGATAAAAAAGCTTTCTTTTCCCAGTTGGATGAGGGTTAAGTAGTAACTATGCCGGAAGATAACACTTCTCTGAAATAAAGCTATTATTTGGAAAGTTCAGAAACTCCATGAGGACCCTTGTTTTGACATGGAGCATCATGTGCTGTGCTGAAGCTTACAAGCAACAAACATTTATGTTGGTTATATATTACATCAAACTTCCCTTTGAATAGAAAAGGCAACTCAAACATGGTTTTAAAATTAGTAGGATATTAGAGATAAGACAATCTTTTAAAATTCCTAATGCCAGGTTCGCCAAATTTTTCTCAAAAATTAGATTTGTGTTTCAATATTATTTATTGGGATTTTTAAGAGTAAAACAAACATTGTACAAACAACATAAACAAAACAATTCTGTAGGGAGAGAGATTTGAGAAGAAAATTGAAAGGGGGGATTTAAGCAACAAATTTTTATTAGGTGGTGAAAATTGGGGAGGTAAATGAAAAAGAAGAAAGATAAATGCTCCCAATAAAGATAGTGAATAAAGATAAGTGCACACAAATGTTGTTAGGATTTAAATATGATTCGCAATAAAACAGCAGTAGATAAATTCTTATTGTTACTATTGTATGCAATAAAATAGACAAGATTAGTAATACAAACATGGTACATTTACGGTAGACTTTCTTGTTGAGTATTGACACATGTTGGTGTCGAGGCGTACCTCGTTGACTCTAAGGGGGGGGAAATCTGGTTCATATTGCATTGTAGACAAAAGTGGAATTTACATTAACTTGGAATATCCTATAATGTAAGGTTAAATTAGCTAAATGACTAAAGTGATATCAGTTGTATTTAGATTGAGTTATCCTGAACCATTTGTGAACCTTTATTTGTAATCCAAAGTCCCATGAAACATCAGTAGCCACATGTTAAATAACTTTGTAATTCAAATAGGGTCGTAATTGTAATCCAAGGTAAATAACTTATTGAAATCCAATTTGTATCTAGCTTGTAATTGAGAAGAATCTGAAATCGTACCCTTTTGCAATCCAGTAGGAATAAGAATATTAACCCATTACTTGCCAAATTAGAAATTTTCATTTTACGGATTTTCCCGAAAAGGGCATCCCAATATTCAATTAAAAATGACAATGACATGATTTCCTATTTTGAA
Organism: Ranitomeya variabilis; assembly: GCF_051348905.1. NCBI lineage: Eukaryota > Metazoa > Chordata > Amphibia > Anura > Dendrobatidae > Ranitomeya > Ranitomeya variabilis. The sequence continues at coordinate 83,315,914 of NC_135238.1, forward strand.
AACATTCATTTTACAAACACAACACAAAAAAATTGGACCTAATTATAAAAATTATAAAATCTTAGTTGCTAGAAGCAAAAGATTAGGCGTCCCAAAAAAAGGACATTGGTAGATAATGGGTTAATCCAGGTGTAGGAATGTTGTAATCCAGAATTAAATGGCTGAAGTGGTTAGTTACCTGTTCATGTTCATAAGAATACTTGTTGACTTCATGAACTTGTTATACCCAGTTTCCGCAGAAGTCCAGGTCCCTCATCCTGGGAAGAGATGGAAAATGGTTTTAAACCCTGTTTGACTTGCAGAGTCGCCGATTGGTCCCAGCGGTAGATTATTCCAGCACGGAGAAGTTATTGAAAGAATTTTCAGAAGGAATTTCTTGTTTGGATGATAATTTTTTAGAAATATTTGAAGAGCAGTATATTGTCATAGGGGAATGGGAGTTTTTGAATTCTCTAGTTAATGTTAGTAGATCGTTTCTTAGAGAAGAGAATTAAAGGAAGCGGTAATGTCCCTTGCACTTTTTCTTGGAAGGAAGAAGAGTGTGGGAATGCTATAGATTTTAGTAACAATTTTGTCTTTATCCAGATTACGTAATAGTTGGAATGCTATTTTTTATATTATTTTCAATTGGAAAGGTTGAATTGATTTGAGAATTCGTCTTATTTTCAGATTACTTTTTCTGTTATCTTCAAAATTGTCCAGTTGAAGTTTAAATGCCAATATTTTAATTTTGTACCAAATTAAGGGAATTTCTAATATTAGTTTGTTCTCAGTATGTACTGGTTAACAGGTTTTCAATTTTTTTGAGTTTTTTCCTTTGTTTAGGTAGTTCTAAGTGAGTGTCAGGATCACTAGGTAAGTGAGTATCGGGACCACTAGGAATTTGAAATATGATATGTCCATGAATACGGTAATTATTTCTATATCTTTAAGTAGCTTTTCTTAAATAGATTTCTGATACTTACACCCTATTCAGTAAAGTTTCCCCTGATTTGAATAACTTCTCATCAGCCTGTATGCACCCTTTGTCACCTGACCAACTTGTCAATTCTATGTTTTGGGATTTATATTAGAATAGTCAAATTACATTAAGAAAGCATTGCAAAGATTATTCATAAATTCCTCAGCATCTCTGGCTTGGACATTATCTGTTGAGATACTGCTTCTCCTGTCTGTTTTAAATGGAATTGTTTCACTAGACAATTTCCCAGGTTGAGGAAGCTCTTGAGCAGTACATCCACCTTGTTGTTCCTTTAACTGTATTTCTCTTAAGTCCTTAAAACAAGACGTTCAACCAAAGCAGCCATCCAGCATCAATTTTAGTTCTAGATAACTGAGACATTATGAATGAAAGTCTGTAGAGAGGTCTACATGTGTTTCTACATTAGAGGATCCGAATATGATATTATATGTGCCTGCTAGGAAGTTCAGAATCTGAAACTTTGGAATGTAAGTTTTCAAACTTGTCATTCCCTTCTTATAAGGGTGTATTTCCAGTATCTGTGAATTTGCCCGAACACAATCCTTCATATCCTATAATGTTTTATTGAGAGAGTTTGATTCACAATTATGGTCACATGATGTGTCAGAGCAATTAACACAGAGCAATTATTATTGTCATTACCATTGGCTAGGTTATTATATAGTAATTCTCCATTTAAAATAGGTTTAAGTCTAATTAGATTAGCATTTTCTTTATAAAATTTAGTCCATTACTCTTCAGTCCCCCTAAATAAGCCATATTTATAATTTCTCTGCAGTTGCATGAAAAAGAAGTAATCCTCTATTTAAGTAGACATACACTCAGTTTTTGGCTCTGTTCCAGATGAACTTTTGAAACAGATTTCATTGCCGTCAGTTGTCAGAATAGATGCCGCTGTGACAAGAGAGGATCAATGATCATCAGCTGTTTTGTTAAGCTTCAGAGGGTGTGAATTCTCAGGAACATTGCTCTCAGCCAGTGTCCCTAATAAAGCTACCATATGAAAGCCTGTCACCTTTCCTCCTTGTCTTTGACAGGGAGACAGCTTAATCAAAGAAATTTACTGCAGAGTCTGATTATAAACGTATGAAAAATCGGTCCAAGTCTCCCTGCCAAGAGTCGCATGAGTGTCATGCGGGTACAATCCAATTTTTCACACATAGCGTCCAATTTACATCCGAATGCAGTGCGATTGCTATCCGATTGCAATGCGATTTAAGCATCTGCTTTTACATAGAGCAATTCTGTAAGTCATTTACACAAATGGAAAGGAGATATTCTTCTAGACACAAACATATAAAGCCAACATCAAAGGGAGGGAGTCTGAGTCTGACGTGAGCATATTAGTACGCCCAAAGTCAGAAAAGGGTTAAAAAAATTTGTAGGTGTCCATACCATTTTTTTCAGATAAATAATATATTATTAATTAATAGTGTTGAGCATTCCGATACTGCAAATATCGGGTATCGGCCGATATTCGCTGTATCAGAATTCCGATACCGAGTTCCGATATTTTTGCGATATTGGGAATCGGGATCCATATTCATGCAAAAAATAAAGAATAAAAATAAAAAATATGGATATACTCACCCACCGACGGCCCCTGGCTCGCAGCGGTGCAACCGGCAGCCTCCGTTCCTAAGAATGCAGTGAGTGTAGGACCTGCGATGACGTCGTGGTCTTGTGATTGGTCGCGTGACCGCTCATGTGACCGCTCACGTGACCGCGACGTCATCGAAGGTCCTTCACTCTCTGCATTCATAGGAACGGAGGCAGACGCTTGCAGCGGTGACAGCCAGGGCTTGTCCGAGGGTGAGTATATCCATATTTTTTATTTTTATTCTTTATTTTTTACATGAATATGGATCCCAGGGCCTGAAGGAGAGTTTCCTCTCCTTCAGACCCCGGGAACCATCCAGGATCACTTCCGATATTTGTGTCCCATTGATTTGTATTGGTATCGGGTATCGGTATCGGCGATATCCGATATTTTTTGGATATCGGCCGATCCAATCTGATACCGATACTTTCAAATATCGGAAGGTATCGCTCAACACTATTAATTAAATACATGTATATTTAAGCTGCACACTCTGTACTAATTGTATTTGTCATGGACACCTGTATATCTACCTATTCTATGTGTATATACTGTATGTAATCCATCTCTTCTATCCTGACGGCTCCTGCTGTGACTTTGCACTACACGACTGCTGAATTGCTGTATTTTCTTCTATCTATGTAATATATATAAATATATTCTGTATATATATATATATATATATATATATATATATATATATATATATATATATATATATGTCACTGACATCTATAAATCCACCTATCCTACAGTTAGGTCCATATATATTTGGACAGAGACAACATTTTTCTCATTTTGGTTATAGACATTACCACAATTTAATTTTAAACAAAACAATTCAGATGCAGTTGAAGTTCAGACTTTTAGCTTTCATTTGAGGGTATCCATATTAAAATTGGATGAAGAGTTTAGGAGTTTCAGCTCCTTAACCTGTGCCACCCTGTTTTTTAAAGGGACCAAATGTAATTGGACAATTGACTCCAAGGCTATTTCATGGACAGGTGTGGGCAATCCCTTCATTATGTCATTCTCAACTAAGCAGATAAAAGGCCTGGAGTTGATTTGAGGTGTGGTGCTTGCATTTGGAAGGTTTTCCTATGAAGTAAACATGCGGTCAAAAGTGCTCTCCATGAAGGTGAAACAAGCCATTCTTAAGCTGTGAAAACAGAGAAAAAACCCATCCGAGAAATTGCTACAATATTAGGAGTGGCAAAATGTACAGTTTGGTACATCCTGAGAAGGAAAGAAAGCACTGGTGATCTCATCAATGCAAAAAGACCTGGGCGCCCACGGCAGCCTTCCTTCCTAAGAATCAGCCCTTCCAGGACCTTCGGTGACGTGACGGTGACGTCGCGGCTTGTGATTGGTCGCGCGAGCGGTCACATGGGCGGCCGCGCGACCAATCACAAGCCGCGACGTCACCGCGACGTCACCGCAAGGTCCTGGAAGGCTGATTCTAAGGAAGGAAGGTTCCCGGTTAGTACCAGGGCCCGTCAGAGGGTCAGTATAGCGATATTTTTTATTTTAATTCTTTATTTTACACTTAAATATGGATCCCAGGGCCTAAAGGAGAGTTTCCGCTCCTTCAGACCCTGGGAACCATTGGAAACCCAATGCACTGCATTGGGTTTCGAGTTTCGTCCGACCCCGACCCCGACTTTTTTATAGGATCGGCCGATTTCACTCGACCCGACTTTTGAAAAAGTCGGGTTTCGTGAAACCCGACCCGATCCTATAAAAGTAAAGGTCGCTCAACCCTAATTGTGGTAATGTCTATAACCAAAATGAGAAAAATGTTGTCTCTGTCCAAATATATATGGACCTAACTGTATGTGTACTGTATATATCTATTCTATCTATTCTAACCTGTCACTCTGTGATTTTACTGTATGCAGCTCATGAATTGCCGGCTTTTATTCTATCTATCTATCTATCTATCTATCTATCTATCTATCTATCTATCTATCTATCATAGATAGAATAAAAGCTGGCAATTCATGTGCCGCGTAATGTAAAATCACAGAGTGACAGGTTAGAATAGAATAGATAGAATAGAGATATATCCATACGATAGGTAGACTTATAAATTTCAGTGACACACACACACATACATACATATATATTTATATTTATTTCATTGATAAATAGAAGAAAAGCTGGCAATTCAGCTGCCGCGTAGTGTAAAATCACAGCAGGAGCCTACAGGATAGAATAGATGGATTACATACAGTAAATCAGGGCTGCCACTAGGAATTTTCTGGGCGCCATACTGGTAAAATTTTCAGGGCTTACTTGAGACTCCACCCGGGCTCCACCTCAACCCCACCTCCACCCCTTGAACTATCCACAGTCCCACCTTTCTCTCTTGGAAAAATCCAATTATATCACAAACATAGCCAGCAGCTTTTGTTTTCGACAAAAGATTTTTTAATCTGCCACCACAACAAGGTAGACTTTTTTGGCTGGGCCCTACTCTACTTCTAATCTATTAAACATTTGTTAAAATATGCAATACAATTTAGGTATATATATATTTTTTTTTCAATTTTTAAAATGACCAATAATATCACATACAAGGGACAAATACCACAGCACCATGGCCAGACCACATATTCCTAATACATAGTGACCAAATACTACAATACTGATTATTAATGAAAAAAACACAACACTAGTATCACCGCAAGTGCCATTATACACAGAAGATCTGTACTTAGTATACAGTGTCCGTGTACAGGTAGTACAGTGATCACCGGCGACATTATACACAGGAGCTCTGTATACAATATCAGTGTACAGGTAATACAGTGATCACTGGTGACATTTTACACAGAAGCTTGGTATATAGTATGCAGTGTACAGTGTCAATGTACAGGTAACACACTGACTCACCACTGACTTCTCTAGGTGAAGTCCTTCTTCTTTGTTTTTCATCTTCATCCAGCACAGACCGCCACTAATTCTTGCAGCCAGGGCTCCTTTCTGCAGGAAATAATTTTTTCCCAACTTCTACATTATACCAGATGAAAAAAAGGCAACATAGTATCGCTCTGCACAGTAACAGGACTGTTCCCCCATTTCAAACAGTATCCTCAAAAAATAAATAAATAAATAAATACATCACTGCAGTAATAATATTCCTTTATGAGCCCCAATGGTAATAATAACTGTTGTGAATTCCGTTCTCGAGCTCCCTCCTGTGGTCATGAATGGTACTTCGGTGAGTTCTGTCCGTGGACTCCCTCTGGTGGCTGTGAGTGGAGCTGCTGGTTCTGAGATTCGTTGTCCAGCTGCCCTCGTTTAGGGCTAGGCTGGATTCTCTATTTAACTCCACTCAGATCATTACTCCATGCCAGCTGTCAATGTTCTAGTACTGGTTCAGACCTCTCCTGGATCTTTCTGTGGACCTGTGTTGTGATTCGGTTCATGGGCTCCCCCGGTGGTCTCTTGTGGTACTGGTGTCCTGCAAGCTTTGCCTTCTCAGTTCACCTGTTCCTATCAGGATGTGGGAGTATCCTATTTAACCTTGCTCCTCAGTCATTCTAATGCTGGCCATCAATGTATCCAGAGTGATTCTGTTGCATGTTCCTGCTCCCAGTTTTCTGCTCAGCTAAGTTGGACACTTTAGTCCTTAAGTCTATTTTTGTATGTTTTGTCCAGTTTGCACTTATGTGAATCTCTGCAGCTGGAAGCTCTTGTTGGGCTGAAATTACCACTCCAGTGACATGAGTTGTCACATGAGTTAAGGTAATTTCAGGATGGTGTTTTGAAGGGTTTTGCAGCTGACCGCGAAGTCCTCTGTTGTATCTTTCTGCTATTTAGTTAGCGGGCCTCTCTGTGCTAAATCTGCTTTCATACTACGTGTGTCTTTTCATCTGCTCTCACCGTTATTATATGTGGGGGGCTGCTATCTCCTGTGGGGACATTCTCTGGAGGCAAGCCAGGACTGTGTTTTCTTCTACCAGGGGTAGTTAGTTCTCCGGCTGGCGCGCGGCATCTAGAGACAACGCAGGAATGCCCCCTGGCTACTTCTAGTGTGGTGTGTAGGTTTAGCATCGCGGTCAGCTCTAGTTTCCATCACCCAAGAGCTTGTCCGTTTATTCTATGCTTCTGATGTTTCCTTGCCATTGGAAACCATAACAGTATGGCCAGCCCAAATGTTTAATCTATAGGCTGAAGCAGGAGAGAAAAGGAACTGTGTGAAACCTTTTTTCCTTCCTCTGAAGTTGCACTCCAGCTCTAATTGCAGTCTCCTGTTTTCCTCTCCTCTTAACCCCTGAATGGCTCAGACTTTATCTGTTGAAATATGGATCCCCAGAGTCTGGCTACCAATTTGAATAATCTTGCCTCTAAAGTTCAGAATATACAAGATTTTTTGTTACATGCTCCTCGGTCTGAACCTAAAATTCCTATACCGGAGTTTTTTTCTGGAGATCGATCTTGTTTTCTAAATTTTAAATACAATTGTAAATTGTTTCTTTCGCTGAGATCTCATTCTGCTGGAGATCCTGCCCAGCAAGTAAAAATTGTTATTTCTTTACTGCGGCGTGACCCCCAAAATTGGGCATTTTCATTGGCACCAGGGGATCCTGCGTTGCTCAATGTGGATGCGTTTTTTCTGGCTTTGGGGTTGCTTTATGAGGAACCAAATTTGGAGATTCAGGCTGAGAAAGCCCTAATAGCCCTCTCTCAGGGGCAAGATGAAGCCGAAATATATTGCCAAAAATTTCGAAAATGGTCTGTGCTTACTCAGTGGAATGAGTGCGCTCTGGCGGCAATTTTCAGAGAAGGTCTCTCTGATGCTGTAAAAGACGTCATGGTGGGGTTTCCTGCGCCTACTGGTCTGAATGAGTCCATGACAATGGCAATTCAGATTGATCGGCGTTTACGGGAACGCAAACCTGTGCACCAGTTGGCGGTGTCTTCTGAAGAGGCACCACAGAGTATGCAATGTGATAGCTTTCTGTCCAGAAGCGAACGACAGATTTATAGGCGCAAAAATCATTTGTGCTTCTATTGTGGAAATTCTACTCATGTTATATCAGCATGCTCTAAACGAACAAAGAAAGTTGATAAATCCTCTGCTATTGGCACTTTGCAGTCCAAGTTTATTTTGTCTGTAACTCTAATTTGTTCGTTATCTTCTATTGTTGCGGATGCGTATGTGGATTCTGGCGCCGCTTTGAGTCTTATGGATTGGTCCTTTGCCAGGCGCTGTGGGTTTGATCTAGAGCCTCTGGAAGTTCCTATACCTTTAAAGGGTATTGATTCTACACCATTGGCTAGTAATAAACCACAATACTGGACACAAGTGACTATGCGTATGACTCCAGACCATCAAGAGGTGATTCGCTTCCTTGTACTGTATAATGTACATGATGTGTTGGTACTGGGATTGCCATGGTTGCAAACTCATAACCCAGTCCTTGACTGGAAAACAATGTCTGTACTAAGCTGGGGATGTCAGGGAAATCATGGGGACACATCTTTGGTCTCCATTGCTTCATCTATTCCCTCTGAAATTCCTGAGTTTTTGTCTGATTATCGTGAGGTTTTTGAGGAATCTACTCTTAATTCTCTTCCTCCTCACAGAGATTGTGATTGCGCCGTAGATTTGATCCCTGGCAGTAAATTTCCTAAGGGTCGTCTATTCAATCTGTCTGTACCTGAACATGCTGCCATGCGAGAGTATATTAGGGAGTCCTTGGAAAAGGGACATATTCGTCCTTCTTCATCTCCTCTTGGAGCGGGGTTCTTTTTCGTAGCTAAAAGCGATGGTTCTTTGAGACCTTGTATTGATTATAGACTCTTGAATAAGATCACAGTCAAGTATCAGTATCCTTTGCCATTGCTGACAGATTTATTTGCTCGCATTGAGGGGGCGAAGTGGTTCTCTAAGATTTATCTTCGCGGTGCGTATAATTTGGTGCGAATTAAGCAGGGGGATGAGTGGAAAACCGCATTTAATACGCCCGAGGGCCATTTTGAGTATTTGGTGATGCCTTTTGGTCTGTCAAATGCCCCTTCGGTCTTTCAGTCTTTTATGCACAATATTTTCCGTGAATATCTGGATAAATTTATGATTGTGTATTTGGACGATATCTTGATTTTTTCGGATGACTGGGAATCTCATGTTCAACAAGTTAGGAGGGTTTTTCAGGTTTTGCGGACCAATTCTCTGTTTGTTAAAGGTTCAAAGTGTGTTTTTGGGGTTCAGAAGATTTCTTTTTTGGGGTACATTTTTTCCCCCTCTTCTATTGAGATAGATCCTGTGAAGGTTCGGGCTATTTGTGACTGGACGCAACCGACTTCTCTTAAGGGCCTTCAGAAATTTTTGGGCTTTGCTAACTTTTATCGTCGATTCATAACTGGTTTTTCTAGCGTTGTCAGGCCTTTGACTGATTTGACTAAAAAGGGTGCTGATGTTGCAGATTGGTCTCCTGCTGCTGTGGAGGCCTTTCGGGAGCTTAAGCGCCGTTTTTCTTCTGCTCCGGTGTTGTGCCAGCCTGATGTTTCTCTTCCTTTCCAGGTGGAAGTTGATGCTTCCGAGATCGGAGCGGGGGCGGTTTTGTCGCAGAAAAGTTCAGATTGTTCAGTGATGAGACCTTGTGCGTTCTTTTCTCGAAAATTTTCGCCCGCCGAGCGAAATTATGACGTCGGTAATCGGGAGCTTTTGGCAATGAAGTGGGCATTCGAGGAGTGGCGTCATTGGCTTGAGGGTGCTAAACATCAGGTGGTGGTCTTGACTGATCACAAAAATTTGATTTATCTTGAGTCGGCCAGACGTCTGAATCCTAGACAGGCGCGCTGGTCGTTGTTTTTCTCCCGGTTTAATTTTGTGGTTTCGTATCTGCCAGGTACTAAGAATGTGAAGGCGGATGCCCTTTCTAGGAGTTTTGAACCTGATTCCCCTGGTGATTCTAAACCTACGGGTATACTTAAGGATGGGGTGATATTGTCTGCTGTCTTCCCAGACCTGCGACGTGCTTTACAAGAGTTTCAGGCGGATCGGCCTGATCGTTGTCCGCCTGGTAGATTGTTTGTGCCGGATGAGTGGACTTATAGAGTCATCTCGGAGGTTCATTCTTCTGTGTTGGCAGGTCATCTGGGAATTTTTGGTACCAGAGATTTGGTGGCTAGGTCCTTCTGGTGGCCTTCCCTGTCTCGGGACGTGCGTACTTTTGTGCAGTCTTGCGATGTTTGTGCTCGGGCCAAGCCTTGTTGTTCTCGGGCTAGTGGGTTGTTGTTGCCCTTGCCTGTTCCTAAGAGGCCTTGGACACACATCTCTATGGATTTTATTTCTGATCTCCCTGTTTCTCAGAAGATGTCCGTCATTTGGGTGGTGTGTGACCGCTTTTCTAAGATGGTTCATTTGGTGGCCTTGCCCAAGCTGCCTTCCTCATCTGAGTTGGTGCCCCTGTTTTTTCAGAATGTGGTTCGGCTGCATGGTATTCCGGAGAATATCGTTTCCGACAGGGGATCCCAGTTTGTGTCCAGATTTTGGCGGGGGTTTTGTGCCAGGATGGGCATTGATTTGTCTTTTTCGTCTGCATTTCATCCCCAGACAAATGGCCAGACGGAACGTACTAATCAGACCTTGGAGACTTATTTGAGGTGTTTCGTGTCTGCTGATCAGGATGACTGGGTCTCCTTTATGCCGTTGGCTGAGTTTGCCCTTAATAATCGGGCCAGTTCTGCCACTTTGGTCTCCCCTTTCTTTTGCAATTCAGGGTTCCATCCTCGTTTTTCATCTGGTCAGGTGGAGTCTTCGGATTGTCCTGGAGTGGATACCATGGTGGATAGGTTGCATCGTATTTGGGGGCAGGTGGTGGACAATTTGGAGTTGTCCCAGGAGAAGACTCAACATTTTGCTAATCGCCATCGTCGTGTTGGTCCTCGTCTTCGTGTTGGGGACTTGGTGTGGTTGTCCTCCCGTTTTGTCCCTATGAGGGTCTCTTCTCCTAAGTTTAAGCCTCGGTTCATCGGTCCTTATAAGATTTTGGAAATTCTTAACCCTGTGTCTTTTCGTTTGGACCTCCCAGCATCCTTTGCTATCCATAATGTCTTCCATCGGTCATTATTGCGGAGGTATGAGGTACCACTTGTGCCTTCTGTTGAGCCTCCTGCTCCTGTGCTGGTTGAGGGTGAATTGGAGTACGTGGTGGAGAAAATCTTGGACTCCCGTGTTTCCAGACGGAGACTTCAATATCTGGTGAAATGGAAGGGCTACGGTCAAGAGGATAATTCTTGGGTTACAGCTTCTGATGTTCATGCTTCTGATTTGGTCCGTGCCTTTCATAGGGCTCATCCAGATCGCCCTGGTGGTTCTTGTGAGGGTTCGGTGCCCCCTCCTTAAGGGGGGGTACTGTTGTGATTCGGTTCGTGGGCTCCCCCGGTGGTCTCTTGTGGTACTGGTGTCCTGCAAGCTTTGCCTTCTCAGTTCACCTGTTCCTATCAGGATGTGGGAGTATCCTATTTAACCTTGCTCCTCAGTCATTCTAATGCTGGCCATCAATGTATCCAGAGTGATTCTGTTGCATGTTCCTGCTCCCAGTTTTCTGCTCAGCTAAGTTGGACACTTTAGTCCTTAAGTCTATTTTTGTATGTTTTGTCCAATTTGCACTTATGTGAATCTCTGCAGCTGGAAGCTCTTGTTGGGCTGAAATTACCACTCCAGTGACATGAGTTGTCACATGAGTTAAGGTAATTTCAGGATGGTGTTTTGAAGGGTTTTGCAGCTGACCGCGATGTCCTCTGTTGTATCTTTCTGCTATTTAGTTAGCGGGCCTCTCTGTGCTAAATCTGCTTTCATACTACGTGTGTCTTTTCATCTGCTCTCACCATTATTATATGTGGGGGGCTGCTATCTCCTGTGGGGACATTCTCTGGAGGCAAGCCAGGACTGTGTTTTCTTCTACCAGGGGTAGTTAGTTCTCCGGCTGGCGCGCGGCATCTAGAGACAACGCAGGAATGCCCCCTGGCTACTTCTAGTGTGGTGTGTAGGTTTAGCATCGCGGTCAGCTCTAGTTTCCATCACCCGAGAGCTTGTCTGTTTATTCTATGCTTCTGATGTTTCCTTGCCATTGGAAACCATAACAGACCTGTCTACTCCAGCACAAGCTAAGTTCCTGCTTGTTCATTTGATACATATGGTTTTTCTTGCTAGGTTTTAGTCCAGCTTGCTATCATGAAACTATCTGGCTAGCTGGAAGCTCTGGGGGTGCAGAGTGGCACCACCGCATCGTGAGTCGGTGCGGAGGTATTTTTTGCACACTCTGCGTGGTTTTTGTAGCTTTTTGTGTTGACCGCAAAGATCCCTTTTCTGTCCTCAATCTGTTTAGTTAGACTGGCCTCTCTTTGCTAAAACCTATTTCATCCTGTGTTTGTGATTTCCTCTTATCTCACAGTCAATACTTGTGGGGGGCTGCTTTTACCTTTGGGGAAATTTCTCTGATGCAAGTGAGGCTTTGTTTCCTTTCTTTAGGGGAAGTTAGCTCTTAGGCTGTGAAGAGGCGTCTAGGCAGAGTTAGGCACGCTCCACGGCTATTTCTAGTTGTGTTGATAGGAGTAGGGTTTGCGGTCAGCAGAGTTCCCATTTCCCCAGAGCTCGTCCCGATTCCGTGTTGAACTATCAGGTCATTTCTTGTGCACCTAACCACCAGGTCCATAACAGTACAGCTGGCCTACAAAGTGTTAATGCATCTCAATAGAGGGAAAAGAGAAGTTCTGAGACCATTTTTTTTTCTTTTTCTCTGCAGTGTGTTTTGCCTTTCTTTTCCCCTTAAACTCTGGGTGGTTCAGAACTTAGGTGTGGATATGGACATTCAAGGTCTGTCCTCTAGTGTAGATCAACTCGCTGCAAGGGTACAAAACATTCAAGATTATGTAGTTCAGAATCCTATGTTGGAGCCTAGAATTCCAATTCCTGAGTTATTTTCTGGGGATAGATCTAAATTTCTGAATTTCAAAAACAATTGTAAACTGTTTCTTGCTCTGAAACCCCGCTCTTCTGGTGACCCTATTCAGCAAGTAAGGATTATTATTTCTTTGTTGCGTGGCGATCCTCAAGACTGGGCATTCGCCCTGGCGCCAAGAGATCCTGCATTGCGTAATGTAGATGCGTTTTTTCTGGCACTGGGTTTGCTTTATGATGAACCGAATTCTGTGGATCAGGCAGAGAAAATTTTGCTGGCTTTGTGTCAGGGTCAGGATGAAGCGGAGGTATATTGCCAGAAGTTCAGAAAGTGGTCTGTGCCTACTCAGTGGAATGAGTGTGCCCTGGCAGCAATTTTCAGAAAGGGTCTTTCTGAAGCCCTTAAGGATGTTATGGTGGGGTTCCCCACGCCTGCTGGTCTGAATAAATCAATGTCCTTGGCCATACAGATCGATCGGCGCTTACGTGAGCGCAAAACTGTGCACCATTTGGCGGTATCTTCTGAGCAGAGGCCTGAGCCTATGCAATGTGATAGGACTTTGACCAGAGCTGAACGGCAAGAACATAGACATCAGAATGGGCTGTGTTTTTACTGTGGTGACTCCACTCATGCTATTTCTGATTGTCCTATGCGCACTAAGCGGTTCGCTAGGTCCGTCACCATTGGTACTGTACAGCCTAAATTTCTTCTGTCTGTTACTCTGATTTGCTCTTTGTCATCCTTTTCTGTTATGGCATTTGTGGATTCAGGCGCTGCCCTGAATTTGATGGACTTAGAGTTTGCCAGGTGCTGTGGTTTTTTCTTGGAGCCCTTGCAGCTTCCCATTCCTTTGAGGGGAATTGATGCTACGCCTTTGGCCAAGAATAAGCCTCAGTACTGGACCCAGTTGACCATGTGCATGGCTCCTGCGCATCAGGAGGATATTCGCTTTTTGGTGTTGCATAATCTGCATGATGTGGTCGTGTTGGGTTTGCCATGGCTGCAGGTCAATAATCCAGTATTGGATTGGAAATCAATGTCGGTGTCCAGTTGGGGGTTGTCAAGGGGTACATGGGGATGTTTCATTATTGTCAATTTCTTCCTCCACTCCTTCTGAGGTCCCTGAGTTTTTGTCAGATTACCGGGATGTATTTGATGAGCCCAAGTCTAGTGCCCTACCTCCTCATAGGGATTGTGATTGTGCTATTAATTTGATTCCTGGTAGCAAGTTCCCTAAGGGGCGACTTTTCAATTTGTCTGTGCCAGAACACGCTGCTATGGGGAGCTATATAAAGGAGTCCTTGGAGAAAGGGCATATTCGCCCGTCGTCGTCACCTTTAGGAGCAGGGTTCTTTTTTGTGGCCAAGAAGGATGGTTCTCTGAGACTTTGTATAGATTACCGCCTTCTTAATAAAATCACGGTCAAATTTCAGTACCCTTTGCCTCTACTGTCTGATTTATTTGCTCGGATTAAGGGGGCTAGTTGGTTCACCAAGATAGACCTTCGAGGGGCGTATAATCTTGTGCGTATTAAACAGGGCGATGAATGGAAAACAGCATTTAATACGCCCGAGGGCCATTTTAAGTACCTGGTGATGCCATTCGGCCTTTCTAATGCTCCCTCTGTGTTTCAGTCCTTTATGCATGACATCTTCCGAAAGTATCTGGATGGATTCATGATCGTATATTTGGATGATATTTTGGTCTTTTCGGATGATTGGGAGTCCCATGTGAAGCAAGTCAGAATGGTGTTCCAGGTCCTTCGTGCTAATTCCTTGTTTGTGAAGGGATCTAAGTGCCTCTTTGGAGTTCAGAAGGTTTCCTTTTTGGGCTTCATTTTTCCCCCTTCTACTATCGAGATGGATCCTGTTAAAGTCCAAGCTATTTATGATTGGACTCGGCCTACATCTGTGAAGAGCCTTCAAAAATTTCTGGGCTTTGCCAATTTTTACCGTCGCTTCATCGCTAATTTTTCTAGTGTTGTTAAACCGTTGACTGATTTGACCAAGAAGGGTGCTGATGTGGTGAATTGGTCCTCTGCGGCCGTTGAGGCTTTTCAGGAGTTGAAACGTCGTTTCTCTTCGGCTCCTGTGTTGTGTCAGCCAGATGTTTCGCTCCCTTTTCAGGTCGAGGTTGATGCTTCTGAAATTGGAGCAGGGGCTGTTTTGTCTCAGAGAAGTTCTGATTGCTCTGTAATGAAGCCATGCGCTTTCTTTTCGAGAAAGTTTTCGCCTGCTGAGCGTAATTATGATGTTGGCAATCGGGAGTTGTTGGCTATGAAGTGGGCATTCGAGGAGTGGTGACATTGGCTTGTAGGAGCCAAGCATCGCGTGGTGGTCTTGACAGATCACAAGAATCTGACTTATCTCGAGTCTGCCAAGTGGTTGAATCCTAGACAGGCTCGTTGGTCGCTGTTTTTCTCCCGTTTCAATTTTGTGGTTTCGTACCTTCCGGGTTCTAAGAATGTGAAGGCTGATGCCCTTTCAAGGAGTTTTGTACCTGATTCTCCTGGGGTTCCTGAGCTGGCTGGTATTCTCAGAGAGGGGGTAGTTCTGTCTGTCATCTCCCCTGATTTGCGGCGGGTGCTGCAGGAGTTCCAGGCTGATAGACCTGACCGTTGTCCAGCGGAGAAACTGTTTGTCCCTGATAGATGGACTAATAGAGTTATCTCTGAGGTTCATTGTTCGGTGTTGGCGATTTTTGGTACCAGAGATTTGGTGGCTAGGTCCTTTTGGTGGCCTTCCTTGTCGCGGGATGTGCGTTCTTTTGTGCAGTCTTGTGGGACTTGTGCTCAGGCTAAGCCCTGCTGTTCTCGTGCCAGTGGGTTACTTTTGCCCTTGCCTGTCCCGAAGAGGCCTTGGACGCATGTTTCCATAGATTTTATTTCAGATCTTCCTGTTTCTCAAAGGATGTCGGTCATCTGGGTGGTTTGCGATCGCTTCTCTAAAATGGTCCATTTGGTACCCTTGCCTAAATTGCCTTCTTCCTCTGATTTGGTTCCATTATTTTTCCAACATGTGGTTCGTTTGCATGGCATTCCGGAGAACATCGTGTCTGACAGAGGTTCCCAGTTTGTTTCAAGGTTTTGGCGGTCCTTTTGTGCTAAGATGGGCATTGATTTGTCTTTTTCTTCGGCTTTCCATCCTCAGACAAATGGCCAAACCGAACGAACCAATCAGACTTTGGAAACTTATCTAAGATGCTTTGTTTCTGCGGATCAGGATGATTGGGTGACCTTCTTGCCATTGGCTGAGTTCGCCCTTAATAATCGGGCCAGTTCGGCTACTTTGGTTTCGCCTTTCTTTTGTAATTCTGGTTTTCATCCTCGTTTTTCTTCAGGGCAGGTTGAGCCTTCGGACTGTCCTGGTGTGGATTCTGTGGTGGACAAGTTGCAACAAATTTGGACTCATGTGGTGGACAATTTGACCTTGTCCCAAGAGAAGGCTCAACGTTTCGCTAACCGCCGTCGCCGTGTTGGTCCCCGACTTCGTGTTGGGGATTTGGTTTGGTTATCATCTCGTTATGTTCCTATGAAGGTTTCTTCTCCTAAGTTTAAGCCTCGTTTCATTGGTCCTTATAAGATTTCTCAAATTCTTAATCCTGTGTCGTTTCGTTTTTCCCTTCCTGCTTCTTTTGCCATCCATAATGTGTTCCATAGGGCGTTGCTGCAGAGATATGTGGCGCCTATGGTTCCCTCCGTTGATCCTCCTGCTCCGGTGTTGGTCGAGGGGGAGTTGGAGTATGTGGTGGAGAAGAATTTGGATTCTCGCATTTCGAGACGAAAACTTCAGTACTTGGTCAAATGGAAGGGCTATGGTCAGGAGGATAATTCCTGGGTTGTTGCCTCTGATGTCCATGCTGCCGATTTAGTTCGTGCCTTTCATTTGGCTCGTCCTGATCGGCCTGGGGGCTCTGGTGAGGGTTCGGTGACCCCTCCTCAAGGGGGGGTACTGTTGTGAATTCCGTTCTCGAGCTCCCTCCTGTGGTCATGAATGGTACTTCGGTGAGTTCTGTCCGTGGACTCCCTCTGGTGGCTGTGAGTGGAGCTGCTGGTTCTGAGATTCCTTCTCCAGCTGCCCTCGTTTAGGGCTAGGCTGGATTCTCTATTTAACTCCACTCAGATCGTTACTCCATGCCAGCTGTCAGTGTTCTAGTACTGGTTCAGACCTCTCCTGGATCTTTCTGTGGACCTGTCTACTCCAGCACAATCTAAGTTCCTGCTTGTTCATTTGATACATATGGTTTTTCTTGCTAAGTTTTAGTCCAGCTTGCTATCATGAAACTATCTGGCTAGCTGGAAGCTCTGGGGGTGCAGAGTGGCACCACCGCATCGTGAGTCGGTGCGGGGGTATTTTTTGCACACTCTGCGTGGTTTTTGTAGCTTTTTCTTACTTTCGACTCTGCAAAAACTCTTACTGTCTCACTTATTCATTCTCGTCTGGACTATTGTAACTCTCTACTAATTGGCCTACCTTTTACCAGACTCTCCCCGCTCCAATCTGTCCTGAATGCTGCTGCCAGGATCATATTCCTCGCCAACCGTTACACCGATGCCTCTACCTTGTGCCAGTCATTACACTGGCTACCCATCCAATCCAGAATCCAGTACAAAACTACTACCCTCATCCACAAAGCACTCCATGGCTCAGCACCACCCTACATCTCCTCTCTCGTCTCAGTCTACCAACCTACCCGTGCCCTCCGCTCTGCTAATGACCTCAGGTTAGCATCCTCAATAATCAGAACCTCCCACTCCCGTCTCCAAGACTTTACACGTGCGGCGCCGATTCTTTGGAATGCACTACCTAGGTTAATACAATTAATCCCCAATCCCCACAGTTTTAAGCGTGCACTAAAAACTCATTTGTTCAGATTGGCCTACCGCCTCAACGCATTAACCTAATTATCCCTGTGTGGCCTATTAATAAAAAACAACAACATAATCACGTTCCTCCATCATGTTCTCATACACTTTATGCAGTTAATAGCCTCTGTGTCTGTACTGTTACATACTTAGGCAGTTAACTGGTTCATGCAGCTTTACATGAACACCCGAGCCTTACACTATGGCTGGTCCAAATAACTAAAGCAATTGTTACCATCCACCTCTTGTGTCTCCCCTTTTCCTCATAGATTGTAAGCTTGCGAGCAGCAGGGCCCTCATTCCTCCTGGTATCTGTTTTGAACTGTGATTTCTGTTATGCTGTAATGTCTGTTGTCTGTATAAGTCCCCTCTATAAGTTGTAAAGCGCTGCGGAATATGTTGGCGCTATATAAATAAAATTATTATTATTATTATTATTTATTTTTTGTGTTGACCGCAAAGATCCCTTTTCTGTCCTCAATCTGTGTAGTTAGACTGGCCTCTCTTTGCTAAAACCTATTTCATCCTGTGTTTGTGATTTCCTCTTATCTCACAGTCAATACTTGTGGGGGGCTGCTTTTACCTTTGGGGAAATTTCTCTGAGGCAAGTGAGGCTTTGTTTCTTTTCTTTTAGGGGAAGTTAGCTCTTAGGCTGTGAAGAGGCATCTAGGCAGAGTTAGGCACGCTCCACGGCTATTTCTAGTTGTGTTGATAGGAGTAGGGTTTGCGATCAGCAGAGTTCCCATTTCCCCAGAGCTCGTCCCGATTCCGTGTTTAACTATCAGGTCATTTCTGGTGCACCTAACCACCAGGTCCATAACAAATAACCACCACCCTGGTCCCGTGTGTCTCATTCCTGGCTCCAGCCATATGTTGTCCCATCCTGGCCCCATATGTTCTCCCACCCTGCGCTTATGAGTATCCATTCTGCCTCCATGTGATGTCACATCCTGCCCATATGATCTCCCCATCCTACCCCATCTGTCTCCATCCTGCTCAATCTGTCTCATGATTCTGCCCCAACTGTCCCATGATCCTGCCCCATCTGTCTTTTCATCCTGCCTCATCTGCCCCATGATCCTGTCTCATCTGCCCCATGATCTTGCCCATCTGTCTCCATCATATCCATCCTGCCCCACAATCTTACACCATATGTTTCCATCCTATCCCATGGTCGTGCCCCATCTGTTTCTATCCTGCTCCATTGGTCTCCACTCTACCCCATAATTCTGCACCGTTTGTCTCCATCCTGCCCCTGATCCTGCACCATCTGTCTCCATCCTGCACCGTGTCTCCATCCTGCACTGTGTCTCCATCCTGCACTGTGTCTCCATCCTGTCCCATGTCTCCATCCTACCCTATGTTCCTGCACCATCTCTCTCCATCCTGCACCGTGTCTCCATCCTACACCATGTCTCCATCCTGCACTGTCTCCATCCTTCCCCATGATCCTGCAACATCTGTATCCATCCTTCCCCATCTGTATCCATCCTGCCCCATGATCCTGCTACATCTGTCTCCATCCTGTTTCATCTGTCCCAATCCTGCCCCATGCTCCTGCCCAATCTGTCTCAATCCTGCCCCATTTTCCTGCCCCATCTGTCTCCATCCTGCCCTATGTTCCTGCCACACCTGTCTCCATCCTGCCCCATGTCTCCATCCAGCACCATGTCTCCATCCTGCACCATGTCATAGCAAGTGAGCATTTCTGCTACATACAGGCGTACAGATCATCACCTGTATGTAGCAGAGACGGTCAGATAACCTTAGTCTCCCATGGAGATTATTGAAACTTACAAAAAGTAACGCGAAAAAAAATAAATAAAAGTTCAAATCAACCTGCTTTCGCCCCGTTCAAAATAAAACAATAAAATAAAATCAAGCATACACATATTTGCTATTGCTGCTTTTAGAATTGCCCGATCTATCAATATAAAAAAAATTAACCTGATTGCTGAATGGCATAATGAGAAAAAAAGTCTAAATGCCAGAATTACGTTTTGTGGTCGCCGCTACATTGCAATAAAATGCAGAAATGGGCAATCAAAAGATCCTAACTACACCTAAATGAGATAAATGTCAGTAGAGTTGAGCGACTTTTATTTTTTTAAGATCGAGTCGGGTTTCGCAAAACCGGCCGATTATTGCGTAAAGTCGGGGGCCGACTGAAACACGTAACCCAATGCAAGTCAATGGGGAATCAAAGTCGACAGTGAGTGGAGGACAGGAAAACACCTACTGTTCCCATTTTAATGCCAAAAACATCAATTCTTATTACTGAATCTTGTTAATCTTAATTTACTTTATAATAATAGTTAGTCATTGAAAACTGGGGGTCATTTGGCTAAAGTTGTTGGGGGGTAGGGCTGGCTCAAGATTTTTGTGGGCCCAGGAAACTTGGAATACGTCACGGCGGTGGAGCAGGGAGAGGTAAGTATTTCAACTTTGCAAGTGCTGTGATTCTGAGCAAGCAGGGGGGGCCTACTCATTGGCATTGGCACTGGCACAGGGCCCCTCATAGTACGGCGGTGTGTTTGACGGTGGGTGGCGCCTCCCACCAGCAGATACACTTTTGCGTACTATGAGGGGCCCTGTGCCAGTGATGTCTCCAATGAGTATGCCCCCCCACCTGATGAAGGAACCTGCACTTTCATCTGCACCTTCCTCTTTGTCCCCATGTAAGGTGGTATAGTATGCAAGAAGGGGAACCTGACTTTCAGCAGGGTCAGATTCTGGCTGTGTAGAGTGCAAGGGGAATGTAGTGGTCTGGGTCAATGTACCAGCAAACTCATCTAGCAGTGGCTGGGCAATGGGCAGGATGAGGAGGAAACACAGTTAGTAGGCCCAAATAATAAAGTAGGCTAAATGCAGTTCAAAATTAGTAACAGGACTAAACAGGCGGCATTGCTTTGTTCAGTGGAGGACAACTGTAATGAGGGGCAGACACAGTTAGTAGGCTCAAATAGTTAAGTAGGCTAAATGCAGTTCAAAATTGGTAAAAGGACTAAACTGGCGGCATTGCTTTCCTCAGCGGAGGACAACTGTAAGGAGTGGCAGACACACTTAGTAGGCCCAAGTAATTAAGTAGGCTAAATGCAGTTCAAAATTGGTAACAGGACTAAACAGGCAGCATTGCTTTGTTGAGTAGAGGACAACTGTAATGAGTGGCTGACACAGTTAGTAGGCCCAAATAATTAAGTAGGCTAAATTCAGTTCAAAATTGGTAACAGGACTTAACTGGCAGCATTGCTTTCTTGAGCGGAGGACAACTGTAATGAGGGTGAGACACAGTTAGTAGGCCCAAATAATTAAGTAGGCTAAATGCATTTCAAAATTGGTAACAGGACTCAACAGGCGGCATTGCTTTGTTCAGTGGAGGACAACTGTAATGAGGGCCAGACACAGTTAGTAGGCCCAAATAATTAAGTAGACTAAATGCAGTTCAAAATTGGTAATAGGACTTAACTGGCGGCATTGTTTTCTTCAGCGGAGGACAACTGTAAGGAGTGGCAGACACAGTTAGTAGGCCCAAATAATTAAGTAGGCTAAATGCAGTTCAAAATTGATACCAGGACTAAACAGGCGGTGTTGCTTTGTTCAGTGGAGGGCAACTGTAAGGAGTGGCAGACACAGTTAGTAGGCCCAAATAAAGTGGGCTAAATGTCTGCCAAAAAATTGTTCATAAGTAAAATGGTGGCATAGCTAGGTACAGGGGTGGGCTCCTCTGCTGAGTAGCAGACAGTGGTAGTAGGCGCAAAGTATTAACTGGTCTAAATGGAGGCCAGGGCCCCTGTATATTTTAACTATCATCTATCATTTCAACAAATTTGTATTGGCAGTGCCATTGAAGGATTTAACAGCCCAGACTACACAGTGGTGGAGCAGGGAGAGGTAAGTATTGCAAGTGGTAGAGCACTGTTCGAGCTGGGGGAACAATCTCTCGTGGGCGGCGGTACTGGCACAGGGCCCCTCAAATTACGATGGTGTGTCTGACGTTGGTTGTGCACCACCACTGTCAGAGACACTTCATTGTATTATGAGGGACCCTGTGCTAGTGCCATCGCCCAAGAGTGGACCCACCCACCTGTCCAGGCAAACGGCACTTGCACAGGTGCTTGCGCCAGGTGGTGACCACGGCCCTGTGGGGGGAGTCAGCCCATTTAGGGAGGTATAAAAATGGCCTATGGTGGACATTCTGCAGCTGCAAATGGAGGAATTGGAGCAGTCAGTAAGAGGAAGTCCAAAAGCAAGACATTTTTCAGGCAAGCTACGTGTTAGCGGGGGAAGGTGGGGCCAAATATTTTGAAATATATGATTGGTTCATTTTAATGAAGGCTAGATCATCAACATTTTGGGTAGCCAGACGTATCCTTTTTTTGGTCAGTATTGAACCAGCAGCACTGAAGACTCTTTCTGATAGCACACTAGCAGCAGGGCAAGCAAGCTCCTGTAATGCATATTCTGCCAATTCAGGCTAGGTGTCTATTTTCGATGCACAGTAATCAAAGGGGAAGGCCCTGTGAGGGAGAACATCGATAAGGGAGAAAAAGTAGTTCTTAACCATACTGGACAAATGCTGTTTCCTGTCACTTTGAATCGATGCAGTAGTACCTGTCGTGTCAGCGGTCATTGCGAAATCACTGCACAACCTGGTCATAAAACCCGTCTGTCCAATGCCACTTCGGATTTGTGCATCTCTGACACCTCTGCCATGTTGCCCCCTACGGCTCGTGTGAGAACCCTCACCGCCGCTGTGTGCTGGAAATGCCTGAACCAAACGGTCTACTAGAGTTGCTTGTTTGGTAGCCAATATTTGCTCAAGGTTCTCATGTGTCATGATATTTTGTAATTTTCCTTTATATCGTGGATCCAGGAGGCAGGCCAACCAGTAATCGTCATCGGTCATCATTTTGATGATGCAGGGGTCCTTTTTTAGGATACGCAAGACATACTCAGCCATGTGGGCCAATGTTCCAGGTGTCAATTCACTGCTTGTGCTGGGTTGAGGAGCACTTTCTTGCAAATCAACATCACTTGTGTCCCGCAAAAACCCTGTACCTGACCTTGCAACGCCACCAGTTTCTATTGCCCCCTGAGAAGCATCCCCCTCCCATAAATATTCATCCCCATCATCCTCCTCCTCCTCCACTTCATCCGCCACCTCGTCCCCGAGACTTCCCTGAGCAGACAATGGCTGACTGTCATCAAGGCTTCCCTCCTCCTCGGCTGCAGACGCCTGCTCCTTAATGTGCGTCAAACTTTGCATCAGCAGACGCATTAGTGGGATGCTCATGCTTATGATGGCGTTGTCTGCACTTACCAGCTGTGTGCATTCCTCAAAACACTGAAGGACTTGACAGAGGTCTTGTAGCTTCGACCACTGCACACCCGACAACTCCATGTCTGCCATCCAAGTGCCTGCCCGTGTATGTGTATCCTCCCACAAATTAATTACAGCAAGCCTCTGTTCGCACAGCCACTGAACCATGTGCAGTGTGGAGTTCCACCTTGTTGCAACGTCGATTATTAGGTGGTGCTGGGGAAGATTCAGCAATCACTGATGGTTCTGCATACGGCTGTAGTGTACGGGCGACACTCAGATGTGCGAGCAAAGTCTTCGCACCTTAAGGAGCAGGGCTGGTAACTCCGGATAATTTTTGAGGATTCACTGCACCACCAGGTTCAAGGTGTGAGCCAGGCAAGGTATGTGTTTCAGTTCTGAAAGGACTATGGCAGCCATAAAATTCCTTCTGTTATCACTGACTACCTTGCCTGCCTCAAGATGTACACTGCCCAGCCATGACTGCGTTTGTTGCTGCAAGTACTCAGCCAGTACTTCCGCGGTGTGTCTGTTGTCGCCCATACACTTCATTTGTAACAAAGCCTGCTGACGCTTACCACTAGCTGTTCGATAATGGGACACCTCATGTGCAACACTGGCAGCTGCAGATGGAGTGGTCATGCTACATGCGCTCTGTGGACGAGCTTTCGCTTCTGTAGGAGGAGGAGGAAGAGGGGTGGCGAACGCCTATAGCCAACTAATTCCTAGACCATGGGCTAGGCAGAACTGTCCCACTCTGGCTGTCCCCTGTGGACCCTGCATCCACCACATTAACCCAGTGTGCCATGATGGACACATAATGTCCCTGGCCATGCCTACTGGTCCATGCATCTGTTGTGAGGTGCACCTTTCCACTGACTGATTGCCTCAGTGCATGGACAATGCGGTCTTTGACATGCTGGTGGAGGGCTGGGATGGCTTTTCTCGCAAAGAAGTGCTGACTGGGTAGGTCATAGCGTGGTACTGCGTAGGCCATCAGGTCTTTGAAAGCTTTGCTTTCAACCAACCGGAAGGGCATCATCTCTAACGAGATTAGTCTAGCAATGTGGGCGTTTAAACCCTGTGTACGTGGATGAGAGGACGAGTACTTCCTTTTCCTAACCAGTCTCTTGTAGGGTGAGCTGGACTGGAGAGCTGCATATGGTGGAACTTGCGGGGGTGGTGGTGGTGGACATGGCGGATTGAGAGAGGGTTGGTGATGGTTTTCTTGATGTTCGCCTACATACAGTGTTTCCTACCAATAACCTTGAGATTCCCTGACTGCTTTGGCCTTGCGACGATACCTCCACATTTGCTGCTGGTTGTGTCCTAACTGGTGGGCTTACAGTGAAGGAAGCAATGTAGCATTGCTGACTACCTTCATTCTGAGCAGGTGCACCAACAGTTCGTGACGTTTGGTAGTTAGTCGAGGCTTGCAAGTGCATGCTGGTTAAATGTCTACGCATGCACGTTGTATTTCAATTTTGAAGATTCTTCCCTCTGCTAAAGGTCTTTGAGCATTTCTTACAAATAACTTTTGACTGATCATTCGGATCTTGGTTAAAAAATTGCCACACTGCACTCTTCCTAGTATCGAATACCTTTTCAGGCATTGCACGCTGTGCTACTTTCACCGGTTGGCCACGCTGTCCTAAAAATGTTTTTGTTTTTGACACACGTTTTTGGCCTGATACGGGCCTGCCAGATGACAGCTGTTGCAATGTAGATGGCTGCTGCGGATCATCCACCTCCGCTTCTGAGCTACTGGCAGCGGCACCCTCTTCCCCCAATGGCTGCCAATCTTGGTCAACAACTGGGTCAACTATCACCTCCTCTTCAATGTCATGTGCACCTTCCTCTGTGTCACCGTGTAAGGTGCTATAGCGTTCGGGACGGGGCACCATAGTCTCATCAGGGTTAGATTCTGGCTGAGTACACTGCGAGGGCAATGTAGTGATCTGAGTCAATGGAACAGCATAATAATCTAGCTGTGGCTGTGCATCAGTGCAATCCATGTTCGATTCATCTTTTAATGGGCAGTTAACAATTTCCCTTTCTAACCCAGGCACGTTATCTGTAAAGAGCTCCATGGAGTAACCTGTAGTGTTGCCTGACGCATCCTTCACTTTTGGTTTGGGTGAAGGACACAAGGAAATGTCTTGTTCCTGACCGGGAGCATCCACTGATGACTCGCTGCTTTTATATTTGGAACTTTCTGAAGAGGAGGCGAAAGAGCTAGAGGCTGAGTCAGCAAGGAAAGCCAAAACTTTTTCCTGCTGCTTTGCTTTAAAAGCGGTTTTCCTAATCCAAGATAAGGGAGCCTTCGAAGGCTTTGTGTAGCCAGACGATGACGCTGGCTCAACACCTCCAGCCTTAGGTGCTATTTTGCTTTTCCCACTACCACCAGATGCTCTACCACCACCACCACTATCAGTACCAGCTGGCAATGACCGCCCATGGCCTCTTCCACCAGACTTCCTCATTTTTGGGAAAATATAACCAAAATAACAACCATTATATGGTAGTGTAAAACAAGGTAGAAGGTATATATAAACTTGTTGAGAATTTAAATCTCCCTTTTTTTGGGGGGACTGCACCAAAACTCAGGCCTAGTGTATAACACAACACAATGTAAGTGGCAGAACGTGGCTGGCTGATATACGACAAACTAACAGAAAAGCCAAAAGAGAACAATGAAGCACCAAAAAGAACCAATTAGTCATAGAAAATCTTTATTAATTAAAAAAGGGGGTAACAATTAACCATAAAAAACAGGAAATGACAGGGAACACACCACAAAAGGGTGGCAGGGTGGTCACTGACAGGCAAACAAATACCAGTGTAAGGGTAAGTATTAGAATCAAAGGCGAGCATGCAAGTAAAAATATGCTAAATAAGACCCAAAATGTATACACATAAGTTACTACACCGTGTACCAGGTTCCACATATACACAGGTCACAGGCAATTACCTGCTACATATCAGAAAGCGTGCACCGCCAAAAACACATAAGAGTAACAAAGTTTACCTGTAGGACCACGATGCCACCCACCCCAACGCGCGTTTCGGCACCGTGCCTTCTTCCAGGGGTATGGCATCATGGGAAAAGGTATGCTTTTTATAGGAGTCAGAGGCCAATCAAAAATGAAACCAGCGCCATGTATTGGCGCATGCACAGTCGGATCACATGCCGCAGCCGGAGCAACACCGACGGCGTCAGGCGAGGGAGCGGAAGCGTCACCAAACACCGCCCACATGGACTCACGTGAGCGGCAAAGATGGCGCGACCCTCAACCAAGCCGTACAGACACCGCCAGAGTTGCCCAGCAACGGAGCACCGGCGCGCATGCGCACAGGATCTGGTGAGTGGCCGCAACACAAAATAATGGTGACTAAACAGTCAATACCGAGCAAATAAAAACAGGGTATAGGCTATATGCAGTATAGGGCTAGAGCATGTACAGCCTGTCATTTCCTGTTTTTTATGGTTAATTGTTACCCCCTTTTTTAATTAATAAAGATTTTCTATGACTAATTGGTTCTTTTTGGTGCTTCATTGTTCTCTTTTGGCTTTTCCCATTATATATGCACTGAACCGCTATATATCCTGGCACCCCAATAACTTGTTGATGTGGGTGCAGTGTTGGTTCGGAATTTATGATTTAACTTGTTTCTGTGGTTTTCCATAGATTATTTCCTTACCAGGATGGATTATCGTTCTAGAGACACCGCCTGGCAGTCACTGGTTGCTCAGGTTTTTGACAGGGACTCATCTAGTGTAGTAAGTGATGATCAAGGAGATATCAACAGCCTACAAACCCAGATTAGAAGGCTGTTACATAAGCAAACTAAATTATGGTGGAATAGGGCCTTTTTGGAAATTTATCTCAGGAAGAACCTCATTCCACGGGGCCTGCGCATACAAATTTTTCCATCATTTCCAATCTCAGACGAACAATTTATTGCGGGGTGGGAAGATGTCTGCAATAGGGCATCAATACAATTCATGGAATTACTTGTTAATTTTGAAAAGAAATCTCTTGTGGGTTTAGAAACTGAAATTGATGAACTGTATGCTAAATTTAAAAACATTGCTAGCACTGATGTAGTATCAGCATTCGATATCTTGATGGACAAGAACTCTGTGGAATGGGAGACACAAATTAAGACTACCCATGCTAAAAAGGTACTCCGAGACACAACGGATTTCCAGAATAAAACAATGTATAGATGGAGACGATCTAATCCTTCTGGAAAGAAGTACAGATCACCTTCGGTTTCATCGGCTTCTTCGTCTGGAGAGGTGTCTGACTCTTCCCAACACTCCATGCAGACCCGGTTTGGGAATACTGGCAAACGTAAATGGGAACGGAAAACTGTTAACAACAAACGTGGTCAGGATTATTTTACCAAGAAGAACACGCCCAAGGTAATCAATCTTTCTGACCACACATTTAGCTCTGCAGACATATCTCTTCTTACTAAGGGCTTGACATTTTCACCCAGCATGCAGTTTGACCCTTTCATCGCCTTAAAGGACCTACATATGTTCGCACGTGCGCTATTGTTTAAAAAGTGGCACCACAATGAGGATATCCAACAAGCGTTTCCATTACCTGAGGAACAACTGACCTTACAGAATTTGGAGGAATTGGCCCGTGAACATGTGAACCCGTCATTGGGTAAGATGCCCTCTTCCCTGCTCCCTAGGTCTAAGAAGTTCCTCCCCTTGTCACTATGTTCCAATATCGACATTTTTGTAAAATTAGTTGCTCAGGATTTTGGCTCAATTCCGACAAGTGTTGGACATGGTAATTTATCATCCAGTGAATTACAATCTCTAAAAAGGCTAAAACAATTGAAGGATGTAGTGATTAAGCCGGCTGACAAGGGGGGGGGACATTGTGGTATGGCCTACTAAACCATACCTGACTGAGGCACAACGACTCCTTAGGGATCACAATTGCTACAAAAAGCTAACATACAATCCCTTGATTTCTTTTAGAGAGGAACTGGCTAAAATCTTACAAAAGGCCCTCTCGGATGGTGTGATTACTGTTCAGGTCCGTGATGCTCTGCTGGGGAAGGATCATTGTATCCCAACCCTGTACTTGTTACCTAAAGTACACAAGCAACTTCATACACCACCAGGTAGGCCCATCATCTCTGGGGTGGGTGGGCTTACGGAGAACATTGGTAAATATGTTGATTCATTCCTCAAGCCCCTGGTGGAGACTATACCTTCTTACTTGAAGGATACGTCTGAGTTCCTTAAAAAGATTGACTCCGTCCATGTTGACGAGGACATGCTCCTGGTCACATGCGACGTAGAGCCGCTTTATACCAATATTCGCCACCAGGATGGCTTTAGGGCTGTCTCGCATTTTCTCTCCATGACCAGTCTCTCCCCCAGTGACACTGATTTTTTGTCTCTCCTGTTGAAATTTCTTCTCACGCACAATTTTTTCCTTTTTAACGGATCCTTCTACCTACAGCTCCAGGGAACAGCGATGGGCGCGGCTTGTGCACCATCGTACGCTAACCTGTTCCTGGGGCTGTGGGAGAGGGATCTGTTCTCGTCGGATCATATGTGATCAATGGAGCGGGTCATTTTTTGGGCCCGCTACATTGATGACATTTTCTTGATCTGGCGAGGTACATCTTTTGAGTTACAGACTTTCATACAGGATCTAAATAGGAATCAATTGAACATACATCTTACTTACAAATGTGATTTTTCTCGAATTGATTTTCTAGATGTCCTGGTGGAGAGAGGTGTGGATGGCTTACTTTTGACCAGTGTTTTCCGTAAAGAGACAGCGGTGAATGCCGTTTTACATGCGTCATCTTCCCACCCACCCCATGTGATTGGTGCGGTCCCCACGGGTCAATTCCTCCGACTCAAGAGGATATGTGCCACTAATGAAATTTTTGAAATCCAAGCTGAAGATTTGAAGAACCGTTTTGTGGATCATGGATACAGCAGAAGGAGCATCAAGAGGGCTTATAACAGGGCGAAGCACTCCAATCGTCACCATCTCCTCTATTCACCCAAGCAAATTAAATGCATGAACCAGGTTAGACTCGTTACACAATACCACTCTAGGTGGAGTCAAATGTCTGAAATTGTGGCCAAGTATTGGCCGATTCTGCTTGCTGATCCCATATTGAAGCAGTACTTGCCCCCCCAATCTTCGGTTACAGCACGCAGATCTAAGAACTTAGGTGACCATCTGGTTAGGAGTTACTTCCCACCGGTGTCTCTGTCTCCAATCTTTTCAAGTGGAATTGGTACGAATCGCCCCCAGTGGGGTTGCAGACCCTGTGGGAAATGCATTGCGTGCCCCAATATTGATTCTGCTACCCATTTTCTTTCCTCTGACGGTCGTGAGTTCGCAATTACTCATACCATCAATTGTTTGACAACTATGGTGGTTTACCATGGGACTTGCCCTTGTGGCAAGATATATATTGGGCTCACGACACGCACCCTTAAGGTCAGAGCACGCGAACATGTTCGCGATATTCTGGCAGCTTCTAAAGAGGAGAATGTGGAATGTCTAAAAACAATCCCTAGGCATTTCAAGCTGTACCACTCATGCGATCCTTCTGGCTTTAGGATCAAGGGCATTGACCACCTGATTGTTAGTCTATGTGGTGGTAATTTGAGTCGCCATCTGGCGCAGAAAGAATCAAGGTGGATATGGAGACTTAAGACGTTACACCCTCATGGCCTCAATGAAACCGTGAGTTTCGCCCCATTCTTATGATCATCCCTTTTCTACACTTTTTAATTGGCATTTTCTTCATTGTTTTGCTTTTTATCATGTCTTGTCGTCTTTTTAATCACCCATTATTCTGTTTTAGGCTTGCCCTAGTGGCCTCTTTTTAATCCAGTGGTATAGAGGAATATCTGTAATTCGGTTTGGATCTGTGCAGGACATCACCATTTCACCTGCACCTTCACCTTAGGTGTATCTTTGTTAGTTACACTTATACATATTTTGTATTGTTCAATTTGTATTTTTACATACCTGTGTCTTTTATATATATTTTATTCTGGCAGGTACCTATGTTATTATATATGTTGCACTATGCACTTTGTACGGCTTCCCACTGTATATTGATATGTACTAACTTTTTGTATTGTATATTACTGTAGATCACCAAGTGGCTTACTGTTCTTATTTTTTGCTGCGCTTATGTATACTTATAATGTTTGTACACATATATTTCATGTTTTTTCCATTTGTTTTATATATATATTTTTCTGTTTTTTTCAGAAGTATCCATAGTACATATATTTTGCACAATGCACTTTGTATGTTTTGTATTTCCTTTGTACATTTATATGGATTAGTTATCTGTGCTGTACATGCTCTAGCCCTATACTGCATATAGCCTATACCCTGTTTTTATTTGCTCGGTATTGACTGTTTAGTCACCATTATTTTGTGTTGTGGCCACTCACCAGATCCTGTGCGCATGCGCGCCGGCGCTCCGTTGCTGGGCAACTCTGGCGGTGTCTGTACGGCTTGGTTGAGGGTCGCGCCATCTTTGCCGCTCACGTGAGTCCATGTGGGCGGTGTTTGGTGACGCTTCCGCTCCCTCGCCTGACGCCGTCGGTGTTGCTCCGGCTGCGGCATGTGATCCGACTGCGCATGCGCCAATACATGGCGCTGGTTTCATTTTTGATTGGCCTCTGACTGCTATAAAAAGCATACCTTTTCCCATGATGCCATACCCCCGGAAGAAGGCACGGTGCCGAAACGCGCGTTGGGGTGGGTGGCATCGTGGTCCTACAGGTAAACTTTGTTACTCTTATGTGTTTTTGGCGGTGCACACTTTCTGATATGTAGCAGGTAATTGCCTGTGACCTGTGTATATGTGGAACCTGGTACACGGTGTAGTAACTTATGTGTATACATTTTGGGTCTTATTTAGCATATTTTTACTTGCATGCTCGCCTTTGATTCTAATACTTACCCTTACACTGGTATTTGTTTGCCTGTCAGTGACCACCCTGCCACCCTTTTGTGGTGTGTTCCCTGTCATTTCCTGTTTTTTATGGTTAATTGTTACCCCCTTTTTTAATTAATAAAGATTTTCTATGACTAATTGGTTCTTTTTGGTGCTTCATTGTTCTCTTTTGGCTTTTCCCATTATATATATACTGAACCGCTATATATCCTGGCACCCCAATAACTTGTTGATGTGGGTGCAGTGTTGGTTCGGAATTTATGATTTGACAAACTAACAGAACTGACGTATATCCACTTTGTGACAATTTGAATCTCCCTTTTTTGGGGGGGAGACTGCACCAAAACTCAGGCCCAGTGTATAACACAACACAATGTAAGTGGCAGAACATGGCGGGGTGATATACGACAAACTAACAGAACTGACGTATATCCACTTTGTGACAATTTGAATCTACCTTTTTTGGGGGGGTGACTGCACCAAAACTCAGGCAGCCCAGTGAATAACACAACACAATGTAAGTGGCAGAACGTGGCTGGCTGATATACGACAAACTAACAGAACTGACGTATATCCACTTTGTGACAATTTGAATCTCCCTTTTTTTGGGGGAAGACTGCACCAAAACTCAGGCAGCCCAGTGTATAACACAACACAATGTAAGTGGCAGAACGTGGCTGGCTGATATACGACAAACTAACAGAACTGATGTATATCCACTTTGTGACAATTTGAATCTCCCTTTTTGGGGGGGAGACTGCACCAAAACTCAGGCCCAGTGTATAACACAACACAATGTAAGTGGCAGAACGTGGCTGGCTGACCTACGACAAACTAACAGAAGTGACGTATATCCACTTTGTGACAATTTGAATTTCCCTTTTTTTGGGGGGAGACTGCACCAAAACTCAGGCCCAGTGTATAACACAACACAATCTAAGTGGCAGAACGTGGCTGGCTGATATACGACAAACTAACAAAACTGACGTATATCCACTTTGTGTCAATTTGAGTCTCCCTTTTTTGGGTGGGAAACTGCACCAAAACTCAGGCCCAGTGTATAACACAACACAATGTAAGTGGCAGAACGTGGCTGGCTGATATACGACAAACTAACAGAACTGACGTATATCCACTTTGTGACAATTTGAATCTACCTTTTTTGGGGGGGGGAGACTGCACCAAAACTCAGGCAGCCCAGTGTATAACACAACACAATGTAAGTGGCAGAACGTGGCTGGCTGATATACGACAAGCTAACAGACCTGACATATATTCACTTTGTGACAATTTGAATCTCCCTTTTTTGGGGGGGAGACTGCACCAAAACTCAGGCAGCCCAGTGTATAACACAACACAATGTAAGTGGCAGAACGTGGCTGGCTGATATACGACAAACTAACAGAACTGACGTATATCCACTTTGTGACAATTTGAATCTCCTTTTTTGGGGGTAGACTGCACCAAAACTCAGGCAGCCCAGTGTATAACACAACACAATGTAAGTGGCAGAACGTGGCTGGCTGATATACGACAAACTAACAGAACTGACGTATATCCACTTTGTGACAATTTGAATCTCCTTTTTTGGGGGTAGACTGCACCAAAACTCAGGCAGCCCAGTGTATAACACAACACAATGTAAGTGGCAGAACGTGGCTGGCTGATATGCGACAAACTAACAGAACTGACGTATATCCACTTTGTGACAATTTGAATCTCCCTTTTTTGGGGGGGAGACTGCACCAAAACTCAGGGCCAGTGTATAACACAACACAATGTAAGTGGCAGAACGTGGCTGGCTAATATACGACAAACTAACAGAACTGACGTATATCCACTTTGTGACATTTTGAATCTCCCTTTTTTTGAAGGGAGACTGCACCAAAACTCAGGCGGCCCAGTGTATAACACAACACAATGTAAGTGGCAGAAAGTGGCTGGAAGATATATGAAAAAATACAAGGACTGTAGTACAATTTCAATCACCCTACAATGATCTCAGCACAAGTATGGCAGCAATACAAAGGACTGCTGCACACAAAAGTGTGGACAAATAAACAAGATAACTGTGCAGAAAGGAGCAACAGGATTTTTGCTTTTAAAAAAGCAGTTGGTTTGCACAGCAGCGTGCAAACAGCAATGCAGCTATCAGGGAGCCTTATAAGGCAGCCTAATAAGCTACAGAGCTGATGCACAAAAATATACCCTCCACTGTCCCTGCAAAAAAAAGGTGGTGTTGGACAGTGAAAATCGCTACAGCACAAACAGTTTGGGGGTTAATCTTCCCTCCCTAACTATATCCCTTCTTCTGATGAAGCTGCAGCAATCTCTCCCTATGCTACGATCGGCAGAAGTAAGATGGCGGTCGGCGTGCACGCCCCTTTATAGCCCCTGTGACACCGCAGAAAGAAAGCCAATCACTGTCATGCCCTTCTCTAAGATGGTGGGGACCGAGACCTATGTCATCACGCTGCCCACACTCTGCGTCCTCCTTCATTGGCTGAAAAATGGCGCTGAACGCGTCATACGAAACGCGACTTTGGCGCGAAGATCGCCGACCACATGGCCGATCCCACACTAGGATCGGGTCGGGTTTCATGAAACCCAACTTTGCCAAAAGTCAGCGATTTTTGAATTTGTCCGATCCGTTTTGCTCAACCCTAAATGTCAGCTCTGCGTGCAAAAAAATAAGCCCTCACCCTTCCCCAAATCATGAAAAATGGAGACGCTGCAGGTCTCAGAAAATGGCACCGTTTTTTTAAACCAAAATTTGAACTTTTTTTCACACTTAAAAAAAGAACCTAGACATGTTTGGTGTCTATGAACTCATAGTCACCTGGAGAATCATAATGGCAGGTCAGTTTTAGCATTTAGTGAACATGTTGAAAAAAAAAAACAGTGGAATTGCTCATTTTTTGCAATTTCCCCACACTTGACATTTTTTTCCCATTTTCCAGTACACAGTATGCTAAAACCAATTGTGTAATTCAAAAGTACAACTTGACCTGCAAAAAACAAGCCCTCACATGGCCAGTTTGACCCAAAAATAAAAATGTTATGGCTCTGGGAAGAAGTAGAGCAAAAAACAAAAACGCAAAAATGGAAAATGGCCCGGGAGCTGTTCTTTTGTTTTGCTATCTTAAGCAGTTTATGAAGTTTAATTAAACTTGCCTGGACATTGCAGCAATACCACTTCCTGTGCTTACCTCAACTGTAATTTTCTTAACCAGCACAGGGCAAGCTGACAGCTGTGGGCAGATGTTTATAGCCTGGGTAGGGAGTAATACCCATGGAGCTTGCAGACTATTAATATCAGCTCACAACTGTATACTTATACTCTACTGGCTATTAAAATTGGGAATCCTAAAAAATTGATATAGGGTCTGTTGGCGCTATCGGAAAGCACCGCGTATAAATAGGTAGCTACAAGGTGCGTTCGCAGCCCGGGGTCCACCGTGCAGACATATCTGCTTCAAAGTAACTGTGGATAACCTCTGAGCTCAGAAGTGGGTTAAGCTTCACCCCGTGTAAACTGAAGCGATCTCTGTTGACTCACAGAGTCACGCTGTACACAAAACTATTACTGTAACTAAGGGTTGTGCTTGCTCTGGAACTCTTCTGTGCTAACTTCACACATGAAGGAACCAGATGCTAAGCCAAGGCTCATTGCCCCCACTGACACTAGCTGATAGCTGAGTGTACAGTCCCAAAGCTAGAGCCTCACACCACATATGTAAAGAACGGTATAGTATCCACTGGCATAAGCCAAACACATTTGATACTAGCGCATGGCCATGCGGCCATGCGAACCTTTTATAGTTGCAACTCTACAAGACCTTCCTGGTGGACCAATAGGAGCTGCAACAGGGCCTGAGCATGTGACCCCGACCTCCAATGAGAGGTCCTCCCGTGGGCATGCTCAGTGCGTGAAAAGCAGGACTTAGTCCCAGAAAAGCCTGCTCACCGCTGACAGTGCTAGCTACAAGGGCAGAGCCTGGAAAGGCAAAAGTAACTATTCGCACAGTATCAGGCTGAGCCAGACGCTGGGACCGACGTTTCCGCTGAGCAGATTTCACTGCGGCTGGAGGAGAATGGGAGACAGCAGCAGACATGGTTCGAGATTCCCTCTTTGCAACGGCGGGAATTCGACACCTAACAGGGTCCACGTATAATTAACCAGCAAAAGCTATGCAGACAGCTGCACGATGATATTAATAGCCTAGGGAGGGGCCATGGATACTGGCCCCCATGCAAAAAACACAAACTTTCAGCCGCCCCAGAAAAGGTACATCTCTAAGATGTGTCAATTCTGGCACTTAGCCTCACTCGTTGTCATGCCAACCTATCGATAACCCGCAATTATGTGACGGGGTCACCGATGGGCAGGATTAAGGATGCAATTCCTGTAAGTGTGAGATAAATGCCACTGTCAGAGATTGACAGCAGCATTTATCTAGTTAACAGTAGTGGGTGAATCACTATTCCACCAGCATCTGGTGTGGGCACATGTCAGTTGCATATATTGGCTGTCATGTGCTTGGCATGGTACGGGCTCAGTGCTGGAGCCCGCACCAAAAAGGGGGAGTCCGACATGGGCTCACTATTATGCCACATGTCAGAAAAGATTAACAATGCATTTTGTAGAGCATTATAGTAAACTTTTGATAATCATTTTGACCCCAATTATTTGACCCTTGCCATAAAAGAACGTAAAAAGTAACACTAGATAGGTAGGTACTAGTGATGAGCTAAATTGCTCAGAGCATGCTCGGGTACTATTTGAGTGTCTTCGGCATGCTCGAATAGTATGTTTGAGTCCCCGTGAATGCATGTTTTGCCGCTGTTTTCAAAAGCCCATTTCAAAAATGACAAAATAAGAAATGCTAGGTAGTTACACTACCAAAAGCCATTACCTGCAACAGGGCACTGTACTCGTGAGCCTGAACAGATGTAAAATTTGACTAAAAAAAAATTTGAGTACAACTGATAAGCAAAATAAAACAAAAGTTTACAACACACATTCTTTGTGAAATAAACAGTTGCAGATAAATGTCTGTATTTGGGGACATTTTCTTTTCTATTTTACTTCCCTTCACAAAAAGGATTGGACAAGAAATGTAAAATCCTGCTAAATTAGCTTCTAACAAGCAAGCACAAAATCTGACACTGATTTCAGATTTTTTTTTGTAAGACCTATCTTTCTATTTCACTTCTGCTTTTTAGTGTATTAGAAATGAAGAAAAAGTTGTATTTTTAATTTAAATGCAGCAGGACAGAAGCCGTTAAGCCATATCATTGATCACTGGACGCTGGCACTGGCTCTCCTATTTCTTTCCTCCTCTAGCAAGCAAATCTATGAAATATTTTTTGAATATTACTCTCATCTTCTTTATTGCTGCAGTTATTTAGCAAAATTAATGTCTGGAGCATTTGTCCAATGTTTAAGGGATGTCTATTTCATTCTGTTGCTGAGCTATGAGTTCTGATGCAGTCTTACTATTCTAATATAATCCTAAAATTGCTACAATGTTCGCTGATGGGGCTTCTATACAGGCTATAATAGTTTTTCCTGATTGGCTTTACTGTACCATGCTATGTGATAGTTGTAAGGAATTATGGAGTTCCAGCTCTCCAGATGAAAGGTCATGACACCTTTCTATGACTGATGTTTAACCCCTTCACCCCGAAGCCTGTTTTCAACTTCCTGACCAGGCCATATTTTTCAATTCTGACCACTGTCATTTTATGAGGTCATAACTCTGAAATGCTTCAACGGATCATAGTGATTCTGAGAAGGTTTTCTCGTGACATATTGTACTTTATGATAGTGGTAAAATTTATTTGATTTGACTTGCGTTTATTTGTAAAAAAAATGGAAATTTGGCGAAAATTTTAGTTTTAGTTTTTATGCCCTTAAATTAGAGAATCATATCATTCAAAATAGTTAATAAACAACATTACCCACATGTCTGCTTTACATTAGCACAATTTTGGAAACATAATTTTTTTGTTAGGAAGTTATAAGGGTTAAAAATTGACCAGCGATTTCTCATTTTTACAAAAAAATTTGCAAAACCATTTTTTTTAGGGACCACCTCACACTTGAAGTGACTTTGAGGGGTCTATATGACAGAAAATGCCCAAAAGTAACACCATTCTAAAAACTGCATTCCTTAAGGTACTCAAAACCACATTCAAAAAGTTTATTAACCCTTCAGGTGCTTCACAGGAATTTTTGGAATGTTTAAAAGAAATTGAACATATAACTTTTTTCACAATATTTTTACTTCAGATCCAATTTGTTTTATTTTACCAAGGGTAACAGGAGAAATTGGACCACAAAAGTCATTGTACGATTTGTCCTAAGTATGCTGATACCCCATATGTTGGGGTAAACCATTGTTTGGGCACATGGCAGAGCTCGGAAGGGAAGGAGCGCCATTTGACTTTTCAATGCAAAATTTGCTGGAATTGAGATCGGACACCATGTCGCGTTTGGAGAGCCCCTGATGTGCCTAAACAGTGGAAACCTTCCAAAAGTGACACCATTTTGGAAAGTAGACCCCTTAAATGAACTAATCTAGATGTGTGGTGAGCACTTTGAACCTCCAAGTGCTTCACAGAAGTTTATAATGTAGAGCCATAAAAAAAATCATATTTTTTTTTAAATGATCTTTTAGCCCCACATTTTTTATTTTCTCAAGGGTAAAAGGACAAATTGGACCCCAAAAGTTATTCTGCAATTTGTCCTGAGTATGATGATACCCTGTGTTTGGGGGTAAATCACTGTTTAAGTGCATGGCAGAGCTCGGAAAGGAAGGAGCGCCGTTTGACTTTTCAATGCAAAATTGGCTGGAATTGAGATCGGAACCCATGTCGCGTTTGGAGAGCCCCTGATGTGCCTAAACAGTGGAAACCCCCCATAAGTGACACCATTTTGGAAAGTAGACCCCCTAAGGAACTAATCTAGATGTGTGGTGAGCACTTTGAACCTCCAAGTGCTTCACAGAAGTTTATAATGTAGAGCCGTAAAAAAAAAATCATATTTAAAAAAAAAAAATAATGAACTTTTCGCCCCAAATTTTTTATTTTTCAAGGGTAACAGGACAAATTGGATTCCAAAAGTTGTTACTCAATTTGTCCTGAGTACGCAGATACCCATATATGGGGGTAAATCACTGTTTGAGCGCATGGCAGAGCTCAGAAGGGAAGGAGCACCGTTTGACTTTTCAATGCAAAATTGGCTGGAATTGAGATCGGAACCCATGTCGCGTTTGGAGAGCCCCTGATGTGCCTAAACAGTGGAAACCCCCCACAAGTGACCCCATTTTAGAAAGAAGACCCATAAGGAACTTATCTAGATGTGTGGTGAGCACTTTTAACCCCCAATTGTTTCACTAAAGTTTAGAATGTAGAGCCATGAAAATTAAAAAATCATTTTTTCTTTCCACAAAATTATCTTTTAGCCCGCAATTTATTTTTTCCCAAGGGTAACAGGAGAAATTGGACTGCTAAAGTTGTTGTCCAATTTCTTCTGAGTACGCTGATACCCCATATGTGTGGGGAACCATTGTTTGGGCACACGGCAGAGCTCGGAATGGAAGGAGCGCCGTTTGGAATGCAGACTTAGATGGATTGGTCTGCAGGCGTCATGTTGCATTTGCAGAGTCCCTGATGTACCTAAACAGTAGAAACCCCCAACAAGTCACCCCATATTGGAAACTAGACCCCCCAAGGAACTTATTTAGATGTGTTATGAGAACTTTGAACCCCCAAGTGTTTCACTACAGTTTTTAACGCAGAGTCATGAAAAGAAAAAATCTTTTTTTTCCACAAAAATTATTTTTTAGCTCCCGGTTTTGTATTTTCCCAAGGGTAACAGGAGAAATTTGACCCCAAAATTCGTTGTGCAATTTGTCCTGAGTACGCTGATACTCCTTATGTGGGGGTAAACTCCTGTTTGGGCACACAGAGGAGCTCGGAAGGGAAGGAGCACTGATTTAGTTTTTCAATGCATAATTGGCTGGTATTGAGATCGGACACCATGTCGCGTTTGGAGAGCCCCTGATGTGCCTAAACAAGGGAAACCCCCAATTCTAACTGAAACCCTAACCCAAACACAACCCTAACCCTAATCCCAACCATAACCCTAACCACACCCCTAACCCTAATCCCAACCCTTATCCCAACCGTAAATGTAATCCAAACACTAACTTTAGCCCCAACCATAACTTTAGCCCCAACCCTAATTTTAGCCCAACCCTAACCCAAACCCCAAACCTAACTTTAGCCCCAACCCCAACCCTAACCCAAACCCCAACCCTAAACCTAACCCTAACTCTAGCCCTAACCCTAACCCTAGCACTAACCCTAACCCTAGCCCTAACCCTAACCCAAATGGGAAAATGGAAATAAATACATTTTTTTAAATTGTATTATTTTTCCCTAACTAAGGGGGTGATGAAGGGGGG
The DNA here is from genome assembly GCF_051348905.1 of Ranitomeya variabilis. NCBI lineage: Eukaryota > Metazoa > Chordata > Amphibia > Anura > Dendrobatidae > Ranitomeya > Ranitomeya variabilis. Next base: position 83,355,051 of record NC_135238.1, read on the forward strand.
GTTTGATTTACTTTTATAGCTTTTTTGGTGGATTTTTATGATTGGCCGCCGTCACACTCTAAAAGACACTTTTTATTGCAAAAAACAGTTTTTGCATCACCAAATTTTGAGAGCTATAATTTACCCATATTTTGGCCCACAGAGTCATATGTGGACTTGTTTTTTGCGGGACGAGTTGACGTTTTCAGCGGTACCATGTTTATTTATATCCGTCTTTTTGATCGCGTGTTATTCCACTTTTTGTTTGCCAGTATGATAATAAAGCCCTGTTTTTCACCTCGTTTTTAATTTTTTTTTTTTTGCGGAGTTCACTGAAGGGGTAAACTAGTAGGATAGTTTTATAGAGCGGGTCATTACGGACGCGGCAATACCAAATATGTGTACTGCCACTTCATGGACCCATGCTCGATAGCTGTACCTGTACCCACAGCTAGCCATACTACCGTCGCGTCCTACCCTCAGCCCAGAGAGACTTCCTCACCGAGTAGTGACCAGGAACGAGTATGGACCTTTGCTCCACTCACCACAGCAGAGGCACCGCTGAGTCCCATCCTTGCAGTGACTGCTGAGGACCGGACCATGCCTGTGGCTGTGTCCGCTGGACTGTATGCTCCTCCTGTGACCTTGTTCACTGAACTGTCTGCTTCTTCTTCTGTGCCACCGACCATCACCTCTGCCCCACCATTCACATGGATCAGGAGATCGTGCACAGAAGAACCCGGAGGATTCGTCATCGCAAGGAGAAAGTGCATCGTTCATCTGCGGGACCGGATGAGAGCCATCTCATCCCTCCTGAGGCGCCGCCGTGAGATCTTCCAGTCACTTTCCTCCAGTGCACAGAGACTGATAAGTTAATCCATTATATTCTATTGCATTTGACTTTCCCCCTATCCTCCAATCACATTCTTTACCTCCCTGCTTATACCATTACTGTTTCTATACCTAAAGAACCTGTTAACCCTTGTTCTGCCTCCTGTGTGTCACTGTATCCTATGCACCTGCTAGCATCCTACAGTACCTTGATCTATTGTATGCTTACATCTAACTGCATACCGGAGAGGACTTTTGTATGGACCTTTTTTTTCCATTTATGCCAGAAAGGCTGTTTTTGTGTTACTATTTTGGCATTATGGCTAATGAAGCAATAAACCACCCAGAGACTTTAATATAAAATGTTTCTGTGTCTACCTTTAGAAGCAGCTGAGTTAGCTTACCTTCCACAACCTGTAAAATTTTTCACCAGAGATCCTCCTTTCTCAAGTTTTTAAAGTTTATCCTTTTCAGGATTAACCCCTTCTTCTCACGGCCATTTTTCCATTAATATGGTCATGTGAGGGCTTGATTTTTGTGAGATGAGCTGTACTTTTGAATGGCACCATTGATTTTACCATATCATGTACTGAGAAATAGGAAAAGAATTCCAAACGCGGTGAAATTGCAAACAAAGTTCAATTCCACAATTTCTTTTTAGATTTTTTTTACCATGTTCACTAATTGCTAAAACTGACCTATCATTATGATTCTCCAGGTTATTATGAGTTCACAGACGCCCAAACATATCTAGGTTCTTTTTTATTTAAGTGGTGAAAAGCAATTCCAAATTTTGTAAAAAAAAAAAGTTGCTATTTTCCGAGACCCATAGTGACTCCATTTTTTGGGGTCTGGGGCCAGGTGAGGCTTATTTTTTGCGTGCCTATCTGCCGTTTTTATTGATACCATTTCGGTGTATATGCAATTTTTTGATCACTCGTTCTTGCATTTTATTGCAATGTTGCAGTGACCAAAAAAATGTAATTCTGGCTATGCCATTTACCGATTGGATTAATAATTTTTATATATTGATAGATCGGGTGATTCTGAAAGTGGCAATACCAAATAAGTGTATATTTGATTTTTTTTTCTTGTTTTATTTTGAATGTGGCAAAAGGTGGTTATTTGAAATTTTATATCAATTTTTGTTTATAGCTTTTAAAAAAAATGTTTTTACTTGCTTCAAAAGTCCCCATGAGAGACTAAAAGCTGCGATCAGCCAATCGCTTGTGCTACGTAGAGCAGGGCTTCAGCCCTGCTCTATGTAGCGGATATGCTCACTTGCTATGAGCGTCGACCACTGTGCAGCCCTCATAGCTATCCAGCTATGACAACCACATGGGTCTCCTGCTGACCCGGGTTGTCACGCCAACCCATCGGCGACCCACGGCCATGTGACATGGGCACCGAAGGGAGGAGGTAATGACATTCTTCCTGTGCGTGCATATTTAATGCCGCTTTCAGAGTTTGACAACAGCATTTAACGTGTCAACAGTAGTACATAGATCATTATTCCACTCACGGCTGTTAGGGCACATGTCAGCTGATCATATCAGCTGTCATGTGCCAGAAAAGGTGTGCGCTGATCACCGGAGCCCGCACCAAACAGGGGGAGGTGTCCAATAACGGACACTGCCCATCATTGGATGTTAAGGGGTTAAATAGTCATAGCCACGTGAGACTCAATATTTTCCTTGTACATATAAAAAAAGTAAAAAAGCAACAAAAATACATGGTAAAAAAATTGATAGATATTTAGTGCAAGGAAGATCATAAAATAATTACCAAATAATCTAATTCAAAGAAGCGATCTTTGAGACTCATACTGTAATGCATAATATATAGCAGATGTACTGCGGTACAAATATGCACAGTGTATACCCACCAATATAGAAATGAATTAGCAGCAAAACTTCACCATCTAGTTTAATAAATATCAATGTCCAAGTATATAAAACCATTTGAAGAAAATCTCTATTACAAAAATACCTTGAAATAACAGATGCCATTTAATTCCTCAGTACCAAGTCTAGTGTATAAATCCAATATTTATCAAGTTGAAATAATTGAGTCTTCACTTGCTATTCATCTTTGCCAGCGACTTCCTTAATTACCATTTATCTAAGATCATATATTCATTGTCCTGTCTCTAAAAATGGCATGTAACAGTAGGTTTGTCAAATATTTTCTTCAGTTCATTATCTCTTTGATTTTTTTTTAAATTTTTCACCTTTTTGCCTAAATCCGGATTCTTGAGGAATGTTCAGTCAATAAGATCTTAATCGGTCTTGAAGTTTGTCCAACATAGGTTTTTCCACAGGGACAAATAAATAAATCACATTCGAGCTGTGACATGTAAAAAATTCCTTTCTATTGATCTGATATCCCTGCAAAGGATGCACAGTATGTAACCTCCAATTACCGCAGAGCAATTCTGACAATTAATTCATCCGCCGGTATTGTTTCTTTTTGTACACAGAAACATCTGTTTAACAATTTATTTGCAGGTCAGGTCAGGTTAATTTCTTTCTTAATGATAAAACTTAGTTGTATAAGCAAATCTAGAGAATTCTTAAAATAATATCATAGTTATCAAGTTAATATGATTGAAGTAAGACACATGTCCATGAAAGTAAATAGAGGAATGGAAAAGGACAATTGGATGGGGCACATTCACAACCCTTACATATCATCCAGTTCTCTCCAAAGGAACAAACCTTTCCTTCTTAATCCCAATTGTCGATCCTTTGGACTACAAATAGAAAGGCATCTAAGTATATTTTGAAGCCATTTGTAGATGTTCAATTACAATGGTTTTCCAGTCCAAATTGATATATCTGCAGTCTCTCTGTGTTTCTGCAGACTTATGAATCCCCCCCAGCGCTCTTACTGTACACTGTGTGGATTTGCCCGTTTCTTAGCCAGGACCGGAGAGTATGTATGCGTTATACATACTCCTGGCCAGAGCCCATCTGGTGGGCGAGGCCTAACTCTTTATACTTGTATTGAGCAAGGCCGTGCCCTGACTAGTGACACGGCCCTCCAGAGGGTGTGGCTGAGTAGAATGCATGGCTTCGCTCCATACAAGTGTATGAAAGAGAGGCTGTGCCCACTGAATGGGCTCTAGCAGAGAGTATGTATACCGCATACATACCCTTCAGTCCCATCTTAGAAACCGTCGAATCCTTGCAGTGGGTCCATTGGGGGGATTCTTAATTTTGCAGTCACACATAGTAACTGCTGACTTACCGATTTGGACTAGACAACCTCTTTAAAAGTTATTTCGATAAAGAAGACCTGTTCAAATGGAAATTGAATCTTTCTTTCTCCAGTCAGTGAGAGTATTCCATTGTCTTTTGATGGTTTGAATATTAAACAGGTTTTTAACATACTTTTTATATGGTCCATGCACGTACATATGCAAGGTAATCCTATCCCCCTGCAGTGTCGTATTTGGTGTTCATGATGACATAGGCACTCTAAGTCATTATGCACCCTACTGATAAGTCAGACTAAAAGTGCCCATACCTTTTAGATAGTAGTTAAAGTCCACCATTTACCCCAGATTTATGTCGGGTAAACTCATTGGCATCCCTAACAGTCTTAGGCTAAGTTCACACGTTGCAGAATTGCAGCGGAAATTTCCGCGGCAATTCTGCGCCTCCTGCCGCGGGTATATCGCATGCAGAATTAGCATGCATATACCCGCAGAAAACTAGCGTTTTGCAAGCATAATTAGCTTGCAGAATGCTAGAGTTTTCCAAGCGATCTGTAGCATCGCTTGGAAAACTGACTGACAGGTTGGTCACACTTGTCAAACATAGTGTTTGACAAATGTGACCAACTTTTTACTATAGATGCAGCCTATGCAGCATCTATAGTAAAAGATCGAATGTTTAAAAATAATAAAAAAATAAAAAACATGGTTATACTCACCTGCAGACCTCAGCGGCGTCCGTTCCTATAGCTGGAGTGCAGTGAAGGGCCTGCGATGACGTCACTGTCTTGTGATTGGTTGCGTGAGTCACATGAGCGGTCACGCGACCAATCACAAGCCGCGACGTCATCGAAGGTCCTTCACTCTGCATTCTTAGGAACGGAGGCTGCCGGTTACATCGCTAAGGCCCAGGGTCTGCCGGAGGGGTGAGTATATCCATATTTTTTATTTTTATTCTTTATTTTTTACATGAATATGGATCCCAGGGCCTGAAGGAGAGTTTCCTCTCCTTCAGACCCTGGGAACCATCCAGGATACCTTCCGATATTTGTGTCCCATTGACTTGTATTGGTATCGGGTATCGGTATCGGTGAGATCCGATATTCTGCCGGTATCGGCCGATCCAATCCGATACTGATACTTTCGAATATCGGAAGGTATCGCTCAACACTAGTGAAGAATCAACAACAAGTGGAACACAATTGTGAAGATGAACAAAATATATTGTATATTTTACATTTTTGTGGAAATTCAAAAACTGAAAAGTGGGGAGTGCAATATTAGTCTGCCCCTTTACTTTCAGTGCAGCAAACTCAGTCCAGAAGTTCACTGTGGATCTCTGAATGATCCAATGTTGTCCTAAATGCCTAATGATGATAAATATAATCCAAATGTGTGTAATCAAGTCTCCGTATAAATGCACCTGCTCTGTGATAGTCTCAGGGTTCTGTTTGAAGCACAGAGAGCATCATGAAGACCAAGGAACACAACAGGCAGGTCCGTGATACTGTTGTGGAGAAGTTTAAAGCCGGATTTGGATACAAAATGATTTCCAAAATGTTAAACATCCCAAGGAGCATTGTGCAAGCGATCATATTGAAATTGAAGGAGTATCATATCAAATCTACCAAGACCTGGCTGTCCCTCTAAACTTTCATCTCAAACAAGGAGAAGACTGATCAGAAATGCAGCCAAGAGGCCCATGATCACTCTGAATGAACTGCAGAGATCTGCAGCTGGGGTGGGACAGTCTGTCCATAGGACAACAATCAGCCTTACAGTGCACAAATCTGACCTTTATGGAAGTGTGGCAAGAAAAAAGCCATTTCTCAAAGATATCCATAAAAAGTGTTGTTTAAAGTTTGCAACAAGCCACCTTGGAGACACACCAAACATGAGGAAGAAGGTGCTCTGGTCAGTTAAAACCAAAATCGAACTTTTTGGCAACAATGCCAAATGATATATTTAGCATAAAGGCAACACAGCTCATCACCCAAAACATACCATCCCCACTGTCAAACATGGTGGTGGCAGCATCATGGTTTGGGTCTGCTTTTCTTCAGCAGGGACAGAGAAGATGGTTAAAATTGATGGGAAGATGGATGGAGCTAAATACAGGACCATTCTTGAAGAAAACCTGTTGGAGTCTGCAAAAGACCTGAGACTGGGACGGAGATTTGTCTTCCAACAAGACAATGAACCTGAACATAAAGCAAAATCTACAATGGAATTGTTCACAAATAAACGTATCCAGGTATTAGAATGGCCAAGTCAAAGTCAAGACCTCAATCCAATTGAGAATCTGTGGAAAGAGCTGCAAGCTGTTCACAAACGATTTCCATCAAACCTCACTGAGCTCGAGCTGTTTGCCAGGGAAGAATGGGCAAGAATTTCAGCCTCTTGATGTACAAAACAAAGGTGGTGCAACAAAGTATTACAGGGGCCAAATAATATTGCACGTCCCACTTTTCAGTTTTTGAATTTCCACAAAAATTTAAAATAACCAATAAATTTCATTCAACTTCACAATTGTATTCTACTTGTTGTTGATTCTTTACCAAAAATTTACATTTGGTATCTTATGTTTGAAGCATGATATGTGGGAAAAGGTTGAAAAGTTCCAGGGGGCCGAATACTTTCGCAAGACACATCTGTAAGGCTACGTTCACATTTGCGTTGTGCGCCGCAGCGTCGGCGACACAATACACAACGCAGGAACAACGCATGCACAACGCTGCGTTTTGCGACGGATGCGTTCTATTTTATAACGCAAAAATAATGCATCATGCTGCGTCCTCTGCGCCATGCCGCTTGTGCCAAAAAGGACGCATGCGTCCCAAAACGCAACGCATGTCCATGCGCCCCCATGTTAAATATAGGGGCGCATGATGCATGTGGCGACGCTGCAGTGCCCGACTCTGCGGCGCACAACGCAAATGTGAACATAGCCTAAGAGTGTTAAAATCCAAGAGAAACACACCTATTTTTTCTCCGGTCTCATCCAAATTTAAATGTAGAGGTGCTTGCTTCCAAGCCAGTAAAAAACCTTCGGAATATCACATTTTTAGATTCAAACATTTGGGCATCCTGCATGGTTATTACCTAGTAGCATCTCTTTTTGAAAATATCACATCTTTTAAATGCTTATTATAGCTAGCCAAAAGTCTTTAAATTATTGTTTGAGGAATTTTATCCATTCTTCCTTGGAAGTTTCTTCCAATTCTGTGTGATTCCTGGGTCTTTTTGTGTGCTCTACTATTTTGAGGTTTTGCCATGGGTTTTCAATGATGTACCAATCAGGGGACTGTGAGGGCCATTGTAAAACCATTATCTTTCATCTTATGAGGTTGACGTGTGTTTAGGATCATTATCTATTTGTTGTAGCCATTCTCTTTTCAACTTAAGCTTTTTTACAGATGGTATTATGTTTGCATCAATAATGTTTTGACATTTCTTTGCATCTATTCTTCCATCTAACCATGAAATGTTCCCTGTGCCTTTTGCTGCAACACTACCCCAAAGCATGATTGATCCATTCCCATGCTTAATGGATGACAAAATGTTCTTTTCATGAAATTCTGTGTCTTTTTTATCTCCACAAATGCAGTTGAAACCAAAAGTTTACATACACTATATAAAATATCCACAATTCTCTTCCTACCATCTTGGCTGAATTCTTTAAACTTTCCCATTATGCTACACAATGAAGCAGTATATTTTAGATGTGCATTAAAATACATCCACAGGGGTGTCTCTAATTAACTCAGATGTTGCAAAAAGACACTCAGAAGCTTCCAAACACATGATATCATCACATGAGCAGTCCAGGAATGTTTAAAGGCAGAATAATCTTAGCGTATGTAAACTTTTGACTTTGTAGTAAGTAATTAAAATGCCTTAAAACATTTTCTCTCTCTCTCATTATTCTGACATTTGACAAATATGAATAATTATGGTAATCCTATTTGACCTAAAATGGGAAAGGTTTATTCCGATTTCATGTCAGATATTGAGAAAAACATGCATATGTGTATTTTTCTGTAGTGTAAACTTTTGGTTTCAACTGTACCTTTTATCATTGTGGCCAATGAGTTCTATCTTAACCTGATCGGTTGTTTAGATGTATTTTTGTATACTTCTCATGCTGAATCCTAGGGTAAGGACGCAGGAGAGGTTTTCTTCTGATGACTCTTCCATGAAGGCCATATTTGTGCAGGAATCTCTGAACAGTAGAACAATGTACCACAACTCTAGAGCCTGTTAAATTTTTCTGAAGGTCTTTTTCAGTCAAGTGTGGGTTTGGATTTGCATCTCTAGCAATCCTATAAGCAGCTCTCACTGAGATTTGCTGGGTCTCCCAGTAGTGATGAGTGAGCACAAAAATGTTCAGGTGCTCTTTGCTCAAGTTGAGCAAATTGGAATGCTCAGGTGCTTGGCCCAAGCAACAAGCCCAATGTAAGCCTATGGGAAACTCAAGCATTTTTGCCACGACTCCCTCAGAGGTCTTTTGAGGGTCTAAAAACTGTGGAAATCGATGGGAAGAGTTCTCAAATGGCATGGGAACAGCATGAAGAAGACCTGTGAAAGCATTTTTGACTCCCAGGTCACTGCTGTGAACAATGTTGAATTTTGAAATTTAGCTGAGAATATGTGTCTGTCTGCAGCTGTCTGCGTGTGTGTGGGTGTCAACATATGTGTTCAGTTGTCTGTGTGTGTGCGGTTGTCTGTGTGTGCGGGTCTCTGCAGGTTTTTGCGGATGTCTGTGTGTGCTTGTTTCTGTGTGTGTGCAGGTGTCTGCAGGTGTGTGCGTGTGTCTGTGTGTGTGCAGCTGTCTACGTGTGGGTGTCTGTGTGTGTGTGCGGGTGTCTGCGTGTGTGTGTGGGCGTGCGCGGGTGTCTGTCTGCATGTGTCTGCGGGTGTGTGTGGGTGTCTGTGTGTGTGGTACTGTCGGTCACAGTACTGCGGGATCATGCTGGCAGATGTTAGCACGATTCCGCAGCTGACTGTGACCCGCAGAAGTGAAGCAGGCTTGGCCAGATGAGACTACTGCTCCCATCCGGCTATGTCTGGTGTCACTGATAACATTGACAGCAGGTGCCGCTAATGGAAGAGTAGTATCATCTGCAGGCGCCTTGGCTAATGAGACTACTTAACCCATAAGGCTATCTCTGGTGTCACTGATAATAGTAAACACAGGTGCCGCTGATGGGAGAGTAGTATGATATTCATTATTCACATAATACATACATATTCACATAGAAATAAAAACACAATATACTGACCGCACACCAAATCCCCAATGCCCTCGTCTCCTAGAAATAACATAAAATAATAAACCAACATATACTCCCTGTCCGCCATAGTCTAAGGTAATCCAGATTGTCCCAAGATGATCTCATGTGTAGAATAGTAACATTAGGAGATGTGACCGCTCTACCTGACCAGCGATAACTGACAGGAGCTAATCGCCACCGTCGTGTATCAGCTGATCTGCTCCGGTGCTGTCACTTACCGCACTGCTGCATGGGAAAGTTCTCACACAGTGGTACTGTCGTAAAGTGAGAGCTCTGGAGTGATTAACTCTGGTGAACTCTCATTGCAGCTCCGTGATACACTGCAGGAGATATTAGCTCCTGTCAGTGTATCACCGGAGGACGAGTAGAGCAGTCACATCTCCCGATGTGACTGTTCTACACGTGAGATCGTCGTGGGACAGTCAGTACATGGACTACAGTGGACAGGGAGTATTATATGTTGGTTTAATATTTTATTTTTCTTGCAGTAGATAGAAGGATTCAGGGATTAGGCAATACAATAAGTATGGTTAATTAAGATTAATAAATGACTTTATTCTGGCTGTGTCTTTATTGACCATATAACTATAAGATTACTAATGAATAGGTGTGTTATAGATGCTGCTCCATTACTAAACCGTGGGCTTGATGTCACCGGAAAATATACAGGTGACATCAACCCGACAAATATTACCCCACTTGCCACTGCTACAGAGCAAGTGGGAAGAGCTAGGCTTCATGCCAGAATTGGCGCATCTTTAAGATACGCCATCTCTGGGGTGACTGAGAGCTGATGTTTTTATCCTGGGGGGTCAATATCCATGGCCCCTTCCAAGGCTAATAATATCAGCCCGCAGCTGTCTGCATAGCCTTTGCTGGTTTGATTTTATAGGTGGACCCAATGTCAATTTTTTTCTGGGTTTCTCTTGTAAAATAGCCAGGAATGGTTAAGCAAACATCTGTGAGCTGATATTAATAGCCTGGGAACCTTTATGGCTATTGGCTCCTTCCCAGAATATTAACATCAGCTCTCAGCCATAGACTTTCCCTCTCCTGGTTAAGAAAATTACACAGGAGCCCACAAAATTTTTTTTTTATGTTTTGAAAAATAAACAGATATAGCGTTTCACACAGATTTCATGTTTGTGTGTGTTTGTATTTAACTCTTTATGTACCATTTCCTAAATTAGGGTATCTGGCTGACACCTGTTCATTACTAAACATCGAGCTTGGTATTACATATGTACACTGCTCAAAAAAATAAAGGGAACACTTAAACAACAGAATATTACTCCAAGTAAATCAAACTTCTGTAAAACCAAACTGTCTACTTAGGAAGCAACACTGTTTGACAATCAATTTCATATGCTGTTGTGCAAATGGAATATACAACAGATGTAAATTATTGGCAACTATCAAGACACACTCAATAAAAGAGTGGTTATGCAGATGGGGACCACAGACCTCATCTCAGTACCAATGCTTTCTGCCTGATGTTTTGGTCACTTTTGAATGTTGGTTGTGCTTTCACACTTGTGGTAGCATGAGACGGACTCTACATCCCACACAAGTGGCTCAGGTAATGCATCTCATCCAGGATGGCACATCAATGCGAGCTGTGGCAAGAAGGTTTGCTGTGTCTGTCAGCGTAGTGTCCAGAGGCTGGAGGCACTACCAGGAGACAGACCAGTACACGAGGAGATGTGGAGGGGCCGTAGGAGGGCAAGAACCCAGCAGCAGGACCGATACCTGAGCCTTTGTGCAAGGAGGAACAGGAGGAGCACTGCCAGAGCCCTGCAAAATGACCTCCAGCATGCCACAAATGTGCATGTGTCTGCACAAACAGTGAGAAACCGACTCCATAAGGATGGTCTGAGTGCCCGACGTCCACAGATGGGGGTTGTGCTCACAGCCCAACACTGTGCAGGACAATTGGCATTTGCCACAGAACTTCAGAATTGGTAAATTCACCACTGGCGCCATGTGCTCTTCACAGGTGAAAGCAGGTTCACACTGTGCACATGTGACAGACGTGACAGAGTCTGGAGATGCCATGGAGAACGATCTGCTGCCTGCAACATCCTTCATCATGACCGGTTTGGCAGTGCGTCAGTAATGGTGTGGGGTAGCATTTCTTTGGAGGGCCACACAGTCTTCCATGTGCTCGCCAGAGCTAGCCTGACTTGCTTTAGGTACCAAGATGAGATCCTCAGACCCCTTGTGAGACCATATGATGGTGCGATTGGCCCTGGGTTCCTCCTAATGCAGGACAGTGCCAGACCTCATGTGGCTGGAGTGTGTCAGCAGTCCCTGCAAGATGAAGGCATTGAAGCTATGGACTGGCCCACCCGTTCCCCAGACCTGAATCCGTTTGAACACATCTGGGACATCATGTCTCGCACCATCCACCAACATCACGTTGCACCATAGACTGTCCAGGAATTGGCGGATGCTTTAGTCCAGGTCTGAGAGGAAATCCCTCAGGAGACCATCCGCCGCCTCATCAGGAGCATGCCCAGGCATTGTAGGGAGGTCATACAGGCATATGGAGGCAACACACAACTGAACATCATTTCCTTGTCTTGAGGCATTTCCACAGAAAATGGATCAGCCTGTAATTTGATTTTCCACTTTGATTCTGAATATCATTCCAAATCCAGACCTTCATGTGATATTAATTTTGATTTACATTGATCATTATTATGTTTTATTGTTCTCAACACATCCCACTATGTAATGAACAAAGATTTGCAACTGAAATATTTATTTTAGTGATATCTAGGATGTGGTATATATATATATATATATATATATATATATATATATATATATATATATATATATATACATATACTGTATATATATATATATATATATATATATCAAACATCACAAAAAGAATGCAGTCAACAAGTCCCATAAAATGTATAAATTTATTAAATATATAGTACATTACAATAAATAACCGATAAATGGTTAACAAAGGACTTTACCTTTGTCCTTTGTTGTCCATTTATCGGTTATTTATTGTAATGTACTATATATTTAATACCTTTATACATTTTATGGGACTTGTTGACTGCATTCTTTTTGTGATGTTTGCTATATATGGTGTTTGGCAGTTTTCCCTATGCTTAGTCCTAACATACATGCAGATGATACTCATAGTAATTAGTAATTGTTCTTTTTTGATTTTACTATGATACTTTACGTTTTTGCATGGAAATGTTTGTGACAATTTTATATATATATATATATATATATATATACTGTATATATATATATGTATATATATATATATATATATATATATATATATATATATATATATATATATATATATATATATACATATATATATATATATATACAGTACTGGCAAAAACTAAGAGACCGCTGCAAAATGTTCAGTTTGTCTGATTTTTGTCTTTATAGGTACATTTTTGAGTAAAATGTAAATTGTTCTTTTAGTCTATAAACGTCTGACAACATGTCTCCGAATTTCCAAGCAATGTAATTTTTGCATTTTAATTCTGACAAAGAAAAGTGGTCAAAATTAAAAAAAAACCCAGGGCTTTCAGATCTCAAATGATGCAAAGAAAATAAGTTCATACTCATTTAGAAACAACAATACTGATGTTTTAACTCAGGAAGAGTTCAGAAATCAATGTTTTGTGGAAAAACCATGCTTTTTAATCACAGCTTTCATGCGTCTTGGCATGCTTTCCACCAGTCTTTCACACTGCTTCTGGCACAAAAATTTAAGCAGTTCTTTGTTTGATGGCTTGTGACCATCCGTCATCCTCTTGATTACATTCCAGAGGTTTTCAATGGGGTTGGTCTCTTAATTTTTGCCAGAGCTGTATAATAGTCACTTATATTTGTTTTGTGTGTGTAAACATTATATTTGAACACGGCATGTAAAGATATTATGGTATTCAATGGAGAATGAAAAAGAAGGTTGAACAAGGAAATGACATCACAATTTTTTTTAAAATAATATATCTTTCTTTAGCTTGCAAATCCGCATACAAGTCTGCATGAAAACAGCATAAAAATCAGCATAAAAAACACATCAAATCTGTGTGGAATTTCAACTGCGTTTTCTGCCAAGAGAGGCAGAATCCACGCAGAATTTTCCACAAGCAAATCCGCAATGTGCGCACATAGCCTTAGCGAAATTATTGACACCAGTTTGCCGTTAAGAGTATGTTCACACTGGGAATTTTTGCTGCATTTTTTTCTGCAACATTACCTGATTTATTGGCAGGAAAGAAGCTGCTGCAAAACAGCAGGTTTAGGTGCGTTTTTCATAGCAGTTTTGGTGCTTTTTTTGGTGCCTTTTTGGGGCTAACTTGTGTCTCTTTGTGCAAAATAAACAGCTATTGGGCTTCACACAGATTTCGTGTGTGTGTTTGTGTCTTTGTGTTTCTGGCTGACACCATTGCTAAACCTCAGGCTTGGTAATATATATATATATATATATATATATATATATATATATATATATATATATATATATATACAGCTCTGTCAAAAATCAAGAGACCACTGCAAAATTTTCAGTTTCTCTGATTTTTCTCTTTATAGATACATTTTTAAGTAAAATGTAAATTGTTCTTTTATTCTATAAACTACTGACAACATGTCTCTGAATTTCCAAGCAATAAATTTTGTATTCTTTTTCTGAAAAGGAGAAATTGTCAAAATGAAAAAAAAAACAAAAACAAACCCCAGTGCTTTCAGACCTCAAATAATGCAAAGAAAACAATTTCATAATCTTTTAGAAACAACAATACTAATGTTTTAACTCAGAAAGAGTTCAGAAATCAGTATTTTGTGGAATAACCATGATTTTTAATCACAGCTTTCATGCGTCTTGGCATGCTTTCCACCAGCCTTTCACACTGCTTCTGGTGCAAAAAATGTAAGCAGTTCTTCTTTGTTTGATGGCTTGTGACTATCCATCATCCTCTTGATTACATTCCAGAGGTTTTCAATGGGGTTCAGGTCCGGGAATTGGGCTGCCCATGACAGGGTTTTGACTTGGTGGTCTCTTAATTGTTGCCAGAGCTGTACATATTGTCATATTTTACACTTTAAAAATTGCATAAAGGAAATTGGGTTGATGCAAATGTTTGGGCATCCTTGGAGATTTGTGTGCTCAGATACCTTTAACCAAGGTGTCAGACCTTAACCCCTTTCTGACCTCGGACGGGATAGTACGGGGTATAAGAATTTAGCAAAGTTTTTTTCAAATCGCCGTTTTCTCAGTTCAAAATTTAATTAAGAAATGGCAGTTAACAGGAACAGTGGAAGTCAAGATAAGCGGTAGCATTTTACAGATATTATCATCGCTGTTCCCAAAGCCTGTACCGCCTATATGTACCCCTACATGTAGCCTGCACCCACCATATGAACCCTCACATATAGCTTGCACCCCATATTTGCACCCACAAATCTCTAGTACTCCCCATATGTACCCCCACTTATCTTCAGCAACTACAATATGTACTCCCACATGTAGCCTGCACCCCGATATGTAAAGACACAAAAGAGCACAGTGAGGTCAAAAATACTCTGTTGTAAAAAAAAATCACAGCAATCAGCAAGTGCTAGTCAAAAGATGTAAAGAAAACAACAACAGAGTATTTTTGACCTCACTGTGCTCTTTTGTGTCTTCAAGTATTCTGGTGGTGTGAACAGGTTCCTACAGACTTGTTCAATGTGCAAGTGGCCCATGTGTTTCAGGTTCTATAATTGTTCTCTTGTTTCTACAAGACTGGGGAGTCCACCACTCCTCTGTGGGTCATTTACATTTAACTGCTCCATCCTGCATGTCCACATGGATAGTCCTTCTCTGAACCCTGCTTATACAGGTATTATACAGATGATCAGGTTTTAAATACATCAGATAGGGATTCTATACATTAGTTAGGACTGCTCTATAAGGGTATACCTTGACGATTTGGTGGAGCAGCTTAGTATACATTTTTTTGCAAAAAAACGTATCAACTAAATACCCTGTTTTCTTTACATCTTTTGACTAGCACTTGCTGATTACTGTGATTTTTGTTTTTTTTACAACAGAGTATTTTTGACCTCACTGTGCTCTTTTGTGTCTTCAAGTATTCTGGTGGTGTGAACAGGTTCCTACAGACTTATTCAATGTGCAAGTGGCCCATGTGTTTCAGGCCCGATATGTACATGCACATGTAGCCTGTAACCCCATATATACCATCATACGTACCCTGCAGCCCTCATATGTACCCCCAAATGTAGCCTGCACCCCCATATGTAGCTCCACATGAAGCCTGTACCCCCATATGTATCTCCATTTGTAGCCTGCACCCCCAATATGTACCCCCACATGTAGCCTGCACTCCCCATATTTACCAGCACATGGAGCCTGCACCACCCATATTTACCCCCATATGTAGCTTGAGCCATCTATATATATATATATATATATATATATATATATATATATATATATATATATACCCTCACATAGCCTGCATCCCCATGTACCCCTGTTCCCTAATTGCCAGCCAACAGTGCCTTTCTGCTGTTTCCTGCCTGTGGAAACATATCACTTGCAAGCTTTTGAATGGCTCTGCCCATAATAGTCATATGGACATGGCATCATCATAGGTCCCTCACATTGATCATTTATCTACCTCCATTGGGGCAGGGAGATGATCAGTGCTTCTCTGCCCATGCACACTCAACCCAGTTATGATGACTGCTTTCCTTCTCAGTCCAGTGCAGGTAAGAAGGGGGAAATTAAAAAAATAATAATAATTCTTCCTTCATGGTAGCGCCCTCCCAGCAATTTGTCACCCACTCTTGGATGCTTAGTGACAAACACAACCCTGTCTTATTCCAGGACATACTTTCTATGAACTGGCGCCCAGAACTGAATTGCATGTTCCAGGTGAGATGAATGCTTTATAAAGTAGTATTACTATATCCCTCTAATACAACCTCATCTGCCCCATGGAATCCCAAATACTCAGTTTGTCCATGTCAGCTTGAAACCTATGAAAATGTTCCACAAACTGCAATATACTACAAAATTTAGCATCAACTGCAAAAATAGAAGCAACCCTGCCTTCAATATCACTAACAAATCAAGTTGAATAATAGCGGACACAGCACTGGACTTTGGAGTACACCTGTTATAACAGGAGGCCATTTGCATGATTTTCTGAGTCTATAAACTTTACACATTAGGTGTCTGTGTGGGACAGTATCAAACAGTATCAAATGCCATTGCAGTGTCAAAAATGTCATATTCACAGCTTTTCCTCTTTATGACCTTTTCAGAAAAACTTATGAGGATACTGTGACAACTTTTGTCCTTAATAAAACTATGTGGCTATCACTCATAATGTTACTCTCACTTAAATACTCCTGTACAAAGT
The DNA here is from genome assembly GCF_051348905.1 of Ranitomeya variabilis. Taxonomy (NCBI): domain Eukaryota; kingdom Metazoa; phylum Chordata; class Amphibia; order Anura; family Dendrobatidae; genus Ranitomeya; species Ranitomeya variabilis. The sequence continues at coordinate 83,371,799 of NC_135238.1, forward strand.
CCCTTCCAATCCCCTTGAACATATATTCCACAATGGATGTTAAGCTTGCTTAGCATAATTACCTTGTAAATACCTGTAGCCCTTTTTGAAAATGGTTTCCACATTAGCCATTTTGCCATTTGCTCGGCACAGTACCAGTCACTAAAGAGCCTCTAAAAATGATGCCAGGAGCCCAGCAATAACTGAGAATTCCTTAAAAGGTTTATCCAGACCTACATTAGTTTTTTACTGTGGGCCTAATAACTAGCAAGCAGGTGGCTGCTAACAACCTGCCTGTTCTGCAATACCAAATCTTTGCCAACACAGAGCAGTCACTGACCAATGCTGCCGGCGTTTCTGCAGCTTCTCTTGTGCTCTGCTGATGGGGCATGACTGCTGATGTCATGCTGATTGACAGCTGGCTTCCTGCTGCAGAAGTATAAGAAGCTGCCTTTCAATCAGCATGACAATGGCAGTCACACCCCCTCAACAGCGAAGCCCAGAAGAAGAGCTTCTCTGTTGGTGTGGAGCAGCTGAATATGCAAAAGTAGAAGTCAGTAACTGCTCTGTGCCAGTGCTAAAGAGAAAAGCAACCAGCAGCCTGACAAATAGCAACTACCTGTCTGTTAGGTTTTTGGCTCATACTAAAAAAAAATTTGTCCTGTATAACCTCTTTAAGATCTCTTGCATACAGCACATTTAGGTCCAGGGTCTTGTTCTCATTCATTTTATATATCTTTGCTGGGACCATATCTAAGTTTAACCAATAGAAATTATTGATGACATATTGCAAGTACTGGTATTATCCCTGGAGGTATAATTCCACTGTCTAATCAATCAAAAACATCCAACCATCTCCCTAAAGGTACCTTCACACGAAACGACATCGCTAGCGATCCGTGACGTTGCAGCGTCCTGGCTAGCGATATCGTTTCGTTTGACACGCAGCAGCGATCAGGATCCTGCTGTGATGTCGCTGGTCGCTGAATAAAGTCCAGAACTTTATTTGGTCGTCCGATCGCGGTGTATCGTTGTGTTTGAAAGCAAAAGCAACGATACCAGCGATGTTTTACACTGGTAACCAGGGTAAACATCGGGTTACCAAGCGCAGGGCCGCGCTTAGTAACCCGATGTTTACCCTGGTTACCAGCGTAAAAGTAAAAAAAACAAACAGTACATGCTCACCTGCGCGTCCCCCAGCCTCTGCTTCCTGACACTGACTGAGCGCCGGCCCTAAAGTGAAAGTGAAAGCACAGCGGTGACGTCACCGCTCTGCTGTTAGGGCCGGAGCTCAGTCAGTGTCAGGAAGCAGACGCTGGGGGACGCGCAGGTGAGCATGTACTGTTTGTTTTTTTTACTTTTACGCTGGTAACCAGGGTAAACATCGGGTTACTAAGCGCGGCCCTGCGCTTAGCAACCCGATGTTTACCCTGGTTACCCGGGGGCCTCGGCATCGTTGGTCGCTGGAGAGCGGTCTGTGTGACAGCTCTCCAGCGATCAAACAGCGACGCTGCAGCGATCGGCATCGTTGTCGCTATCGCTGCAGCGTCGCTTCGTGTGAAGGTACCTTAATGGTTGCAGAATGTAAAAACAAACAGACAATGGGGGGGGGTTGGACTTCAGTAAATTCCCTACTTTTTGGTGTAATCTGTAGCTCTCAGAGTTCTTCAGATTGGAGGAATTCTTGACATGAGATTTGGGAGGTATTCATCTTCTGTCACAGATGCAGTTGAATGGAGTATTTACGATTTTTTTCAGCTTTGGGAGGAATTTGGTTTGCAACATAAAATGTTTTATTGATACTTTCCACTGTGACACCTGGAACACAAATAGTAATAGTATAGATATGCAAAATAGTATTCTGCTTAGCATAAAAAACAGGGTGGGAGTTATTTCTATAGTTTACAGGCGCCTCTTGCCTGAATATTTAAAAAAATACTCTGAAGTTAGAAACAAAGTAGGATGTGGATCTTGGAAACATTGATGAGCAGCAGTTGGAGTCAATTCTTTACTCTGTTTGCATATATCCACCAATGAGGTACACAGACTTTCACAAATCTATTTGTTACATGGAGTGTGTTGGACCCATCAATTTCTGCACACAATTGGATTTAGGGAGGATGCTATCTGTCCTAGATGTGGAATGATCATTGCCGTTATTAGGCATATGTTCTGGAATTGTGTCCCATTGGGACGTTTCTTGAATAATCTACTATATTGCACTGTTTACAAGAAGTGTTTGCATTACATATTATACAGGCGTCTTTGCTGTGAGTCTTAGATCAGTTAGATGATATATGATGAAAAGGAGAGAATCTGCCGGAAAGGTATACAGTATATACTCGAGTATAAGCCGGCCCGAGTATAAGCCGAGGCAGCTAATTTTGCCACAAAAAACTGGGAAAACTTATTGACTCGAGTATAAGCCTAGGGTGGGAAATGCAGCAACTACTGATGAATTTCAAAAATAAAAGTAGATACCAATAAAAGAAAAATTACTTGAGACATCGGTAGATTAAATGTTTTTGAATATCCATATTGAATCAAGAGCCCCATAAGATGCTCTATACAAAATACGCCCCATATAATGCTTCATAAAGTTCATGATGGGCCTCATAAGATGCTCCATACAAAAATATGCTCCATATAATGCTCCATAAAGGTTAATGATGGCCCCATAAGATGCTCCATACAAAAATATGCCCCATATAATGCTGCACAAAGGTTAACGATGGCCCCATAAGATGCTCCATATTAAAATATGCCCCATATAATGCTGCAAAAAGGATAATGATGCCCCATAAGATGCTCCATACAAAAATATGCCCCATATAATGCTGCACAAAGGTTAACGATGGCCCCATAAGATGCTCCATATTAAAATATGCCCTATATAATGCTGCACAAAGGATAACAATGGCCCTATGAGATGCTCCATATTAAAATATGCCCCATATAATGCTGCTGCTGCGATAAAAGAAAAATGACATACCCACCTCTTGTTGCTGCCCCTCAGCGTTGCTGCCTCTCTGCAGTGCCTGTTCAGGCAGAGGGTATGCACTAACTATGTGCCCAGAATAGCCGCAGGTGGAATCACAATCCATGCTAGGCTATTAACCTGTTAAGCTCTGACAGCGGCATTTAACAGGCGCTTCTGGTAATTGCGCCAGACAGGGCCTCCATCAGGGCATGACAGCCATGACTGGCGTATGGGGCCCGGTGAGCAGAGGGGGCCCGCATCGGGCCCCGTCTAATCTGCTCACCGGGCCCCCCCTGTTGGCGCTGCGGGCCCCCCCCCTGTTGGTGCTGCGGGCCCCCCCCCTGCCGGCGCTGCGGGCCCCCCCCCTGCCGGCGCTGCGGGCCCCCCCTCCAGTCGGAGGCTGGCGGCCGCAGTGCGCAGTCGCACTTCGCCGGCATCTGACGTCATTGTCAGCCGCCGGTGAGTGCGTCCTTCACCTGCGTGGAGGAAGTGAGGTTCCCCGCCGCAGGAGCATGGCAAGGTAAGAACTCTTTTTTTTTAGAGCGGCGATCCCAGGGGGGTGGGGCCCGGGGACCGGGGCAGAACGCTGGACACGCTGGGGCCCGGGGCAGAACGCTGGACACGCTGGGGCAGAAAGCTGGACACAGGGGGCAGAGATGCTGGACACAGGGGGCAGAGATGCTGGACACAGGGGGCAGAGATGCTGGACACAGGGGGCAGAGATGCTGGACACAGGGGGCAGAAATGCTGGACACAGGGGGCAGAGATGCTGGACACAGGGGGCAGAGATGCTGGACACAGGGGCAGAGATGCTGGACACAGGGGGCAGAGATGCTGGACACAGGGGGCAGAGATGCTGGACACAGGGGGCAGAGATGCTGGACACAGGGGGCAGAGATGCTGGACACAGGGGGCAGAGATGCTGGACACGGGGCAGAGATGCTGGACACAGGGGCAGAGATGCTGGACACAGGGGGCAGAGATGCTGGACACAGGGGGCAGAGATGCTGGACACAGGGGCAGAGATGCTGGACACAGGGGGCAGAGATGCTGGACACAGGGGGCAGAGATGCTGGACACAGGGGGCAGAGATGCTGGACACAGGGGGCAGAGATGCTGGACACAGGGGGCAGAGATGCTGGACACAGGGGGCAGAGATGCTGGACACGGGGCAGAGATGCTGGACACGGGGCAGAGATGCTGGACACAGGGGGCAGTATGCTGGACAAGGGGGCAGAATGCTGGACACGGGGCAGAATGCTGGACAAAGGGGCAGAGATGCTGGACACGGGGCAGTATGCTGGACACAGGGGGCAGAATGCTGGACACAGGGGGCAGAATGCTGGACAAAGGGGCAGTATGCTGGACAAAGGGGCAGAGATGCTGGACACGGGGCAGAATTCTGGACAAAGGGGCAGTATGCTGGACACGGGGCAGAGATGCTGGACACGGGCAGTATGCTGGACAAAGGGGCAGAGATGCTGGACACGGGGCAGGATGCTGGACAAAGGGGCAGTATGCTGGACAAAGGGGCAGTATGCTGGACAAAGGGGCAGAGATGCTGGACACGGGGCAGAATGCTGGACAAAGGGGCAGTATGCTGGACAAAGGGGCAGAGATGCTGGACACAGGGGGCAGTATGCTGGACACAGGGGGCAGTATGCTGGACACAGGGGCAGTATGCTGGACACAGGAGCAGAGATGCTGGACACAGGGGCAGAGATGCTGGACACAGGGGCAGAGATGCTGGACAAAGGGGCAGAGATGCTGGACAAAGGGGCAGAGATGCTGGACAAAGGGGCAGAATGCTGGATAAAGGGGCAGAATGCTGGACAAAGGGGCAGAATGCTGGACAAAGGGGCAGAATGCTGGACACGGGGCAGAATGCTGGACAATGGGGCAGTATGCTGGACAAAGGTGCAGTATGCTGGACAAAGGGGCAGAGATGCTGGACACAGGGGGCAGTATGCTTAACACGGGGCAGAATGCTGGACACAAGGGGCAGAATGCTGGACAAAGGGGCAGGATGCTGGACACAGGGGCAGGATGCTGGACACAGGGGGCAGGATGCTGGACACAGGGGGCAGGATGCTGGACACAGGGGGCAGAATGCTGGACACAGGGGGCAGAATGCTGGACACGGGGCAGTATGCTGGACAAAGGGGCAGAGATGCTGGACACGGGCAGTATGCTGGACACGGGCAGAGATGCTGGACACGGGCAGAGATGCTGGACACAGGGGCAGAGATGCTGGACACAGGGGCAGAGATGCTGGACACGGGCAGTATGCTAGACAAAGGGGCAGAGATGCTGGACACGGGGCAGAGATGCTGGACAAAGGGGCAGTATGCTGGACAAAGGGGCAGAGATGCTGGACAAAGGGGCAGTATGCTGGACAAGGGGGCAGAGATGCTGGACAAAGGGGCAGTATGCTGGACAAAGGGGCAGTATGCTGGACAAAGGGGCAGAGATGCTGGACAAAGGGACAGTATGCTGGACAAAGGGGCAGAGATGCTGGACAAAGGGGCAGTATGCTGGACAAAGGGGCAGAGATGCTGGACAAAGGGGCAGTATGCTGGACAAAGGGGCAGAGATGCTGGACACAGGGGCTATGATGCTGGACACAGGGGCAGAATGGAGATATGGGGTATGATGAAAGACATGGGGGCATGACTGGAGACAGATGGGGAAGGATTGGAGACACAGGAGGCATGATTGGAGACACTGGGGGCAGAATTGGAGACAGATTGTGCAGGATCATGGGGCAGGATGGATACGATGGAGACAGATGGGGCAGGATGGGGAGATCATATGGGGCAGGATGGATACTCATGAGGGCAGGATGGGAGAACATATGGCTGACGCCAGGAATGAGACACACGGGGGCCAGGATGGGGAATATTATTACCATAGGGACTAATTAAGGGATATTATTACTGCAGTGATGTATTTATTTTTTGAGGACACTGTTTTAAACGAGGGGGCGGTCCTGTTACTGTGTAGAGTGACACTATGTCGCCTCTTTTTCTTCATGTGGTGTAATGTAGAAGTTGGGAAAAATTAAGTAATGTGTTCTACAAGCGGAGCTCGAGATAACTGTGTTATTTCCTGCAGAAACGAGTCCTGGCTGGAAGACATGATGGCGGTCTGTGCTGGATGAAAGATGAAGGACTTCACCTAGAGACGTCACTGGTAAGTCAGTGTTACCTATACACTGACACTATACACTGTATACTATATACAGAGCTCCTGTGTATAATTTCACCAGTGATCACTGTATTATCTGTACACAGACACTGCATACTAAGTACAGATCTCCTGTGTATAATGGCACTTATGGTGATAGTGTGGTGCTTTTTTTTTATTACTGATCAGAATTGTAGTATTCAGTCACTATGTGGTGGTAATATGTGGTCTGGACATGGTGTTGCGGTATTTGTTCCTTGTATGTGATATTATTCGATCACTGTGGTGGTAATATGCGGTCTGGTCATGGTGTAGTGGTATTTGTCCCTTGTATGTGATATTATTCGATCACTGTGGTGGTAATATGTCATCTGGTCATGGTGTAGCGGTATTTGTTCTTTTTATGTGATATTATTGGTCATTTTAAAAATTGAAAAATAAATAAAAATATACCTAAATTGTATTGCATATTTTAACAAATATTTAATAGGTTATAGCAGAGTAGGGCCTCACCAAAAGAGTCTACCGTGTTATGGTGGCGGCTTACAAAATCTTTTGGCCAAAACAAAAACTGCCGGCTATATGTGTGATCTGGTGATGGGAACTGTTAGGGTATGTGTCCACGTTAAGTAAACGCTGCGTGTTTGACGCTGCGTGGGGCCACAGCATCAAACACGCAGCGTCCAGATGTTCCAGCATAGTGAAGGGGATTTTATGAAATCCCGTCTCCACTATGCGTGGTAACACGCACCCGGCGGCCCTGCGACTCCGGACATGCGGCGCTTCTTTTAAGATCACAGCATGTCCGTGTTCCTTGCGGCAGCTGCGCCGCCGCAAGCTATAACACAGGGCCCTATGTGTGGGGTGCGATGATCCCGGATGTGTGCAATGAACACATCCGGCATCATCGCGTCACAGTAGGGGGCGGGGCTTAGCGCCGAGCGGGTTTGCTGCTCCGACGCAACCGCCGGCCATCCTGAAGGTGGACACGTACCCTCAATGTGTGATTGGTGAGAAGTGGAGTTTTTCCAAGAGAGAGCGGTGGGACTGTGGACAGTTTGAGGGGTGGAGAGTGGAGGCGGGGCTGGGATGGAGCCTGGGCGGAGTCTCAAGGGGGCCCCGAAAATTTTGCCAGTATGGGGCCCCGAAATTTCTAGTGGCAGCCCTGGCGCCAGACATCCATGCACCGGAAATCCACCCACCGGTGACCTGCGTCACGTGATCGCGGATCACCGGTGTGTCTGCATGAAAACCAGAGATCTCCTGGAGACCTCTATGGTTGTCAGTGCCGGCTTGCTGTGAGCGAAACCCAGTAGTCAGAACTCATAGCAAGTCAGTAATTCTGCTATATAGAGGCGATCTGATCATCAAATCTATGTAGCAGAGACGATCGGGTTATGACAGCTTCTAGTCTCCCATGGAGACTATTGAGAATACAATGTAGGAGAAAGTGGTCAATGTAGGAGAACGCCGGTCCCTCGTGGATCCGTGGATCTGCAGCAGCGAATCTTTCTAATGCTTGTCTAAAGCTACATCTGGTGAGTGCTTTTACCTTGCATTAACTGCTCAATCTCGGATAAAACCCTATTGCGCTATTTTCCTCCAACAGTTTTCATGGAGACTACTGAAACATGCCAAAAGTTAAAAAAGTGTTTTTAAAAATTAAAAAAAAATATATATAAAATTTCAAATTACCCACCTTTTGCCCCATTCAAAATAAAACAATAAAAAATTTAAACATACACATATTTGGTATTACCACATTCAGAATTGCCTGATCAATCAATAATAAATAGATAAACCTGATAGCTAAACGGTGTAGCGACAAAAAAAGTAAAAACGCCAGAATTATGGTTTTTTTGGTCACCGCAACATTGCATTAAAATGAAAAAAGGGGTGATCAAAAGATTGTATCTGCACCAAAATTGTATCACTAAAGACGTCAGCTCGCCATGCAAAAAATAATCCCCCACTCAACCCGAGATCAAGAAAAATGGAGATGCTACGGGTATCAGAAAATGGAGCATTTATATATTTTTTTACAAAGTTTGGAATTTTTTTCACCACTTAGATAAAAAAGAACCTAGACATGTTTGGTGCCTATTAACTCATAATAACCTGGAGAATAGAAATGGCAGGCCAGTTTAAGCATTTAGTGAACTTAGTAAAAAAGCCAAACAAAAAACAAGTGTGAGATTGCACTTTGTTTACAATTTCACCACACTTGGAATATTTTTCCTGTTTTCTCGTACACGTCATGGAAAAATCAATAGTGTCGTTCAAAAGTACAACTCGCCCCACAAAAAATAGGCCCTAACACGTCCATAGTTACGGAAAAATAAAAATGTTATGGCTCTGGGAAGAAGGGGAGAGAAAAACGAAAATGCAAAAGCGAAAAAGCTTGTGTTAGGGCTGGCACCGAGTAAATATGGAGATAATATTGGTGCATTCGCAGCCCGGGTCCATCGTGCAGGAGTGGAACCTGCTGCTAGTAAATGACAGCACTATATGGCAGTATTACGCCTGAATAGACACGGGTTCCATCACCCGGTCTGTATAGGAGCGAACTCTGTTGCTTCACAGAGTCGCCGGGATAAAAGATAATGCTGTGCCATGTTAACCTCTCAGAGGGTCACAGCTCTCTAACAGAGCAGGTAGCATATAGTGGTAACACAGTCAGCAACAGCACTCAAACAACTCCTCTCTGGAGGTGCCGGAATTCTAGTGGCTATACGCCAGCCCTGAATTCATACACAAAAACTCCTCTCAGAGGTGCCGGAATTCTAGAGGCTATACAGCCGACCCTGAGCACATGCTGACAGCGACCACAAAAGTAGCTAATCTCATATACACATGAACTTAAGTTGATACTAGCACAAGGCCGTGCGGTCATGCAAACCTTTTATAGAGGGAGATCTCCAGGACCTTCCTAGTGGTCCAATAGAAACTGTTTCAGGACCTGAGTATGTACCTCCAATGAGAGGTCGTCCGTCGTCCCTTGGGCATGCCCAGTAGAGGAAAAGCAGGATTTAGTCCCAGGAACATCTGCTCGCCGCAGAACAGTGCTGGTTACAATGGGTGAGTCTGGAAGATCAGCAGTAATCAAGTGAATAGTATCTGCCTGAGCCAGATGCTGGGAGCGACGTCTCTGCTGAGCAGGCTCCACTGCGGCCGGAGAAAAATGGGAGACCACAGCGGAGGTGGTTCGAGATTCCCCCTGTGCAGTGGCGAGAACTCGCCTCCTAACATTACACCTGTCCTAGGCCCCCCTCCTTGGACCTCGCTATGTTCGAAGGCAGCAATGAGCTGCGGAGCCCGAATGTGCTCTGCAGGCTCACAGGACCTGTCCTCTGGGCCCTAACCCTTCTAATCCACCAAATAATTTTTTTTGCCACGTATCACCTTACACCCCAAGATAGCGTTCACCTCATAATCATCCGTAGATGAACCCAATGTCCTGGCAGATAACACAAAAAACAGGTACATGTGAACGGGCTTTAGGAGGGACACATGAAAGGTCTTGGTGATACCTAGGTGTGGAGAAAGGGCCAGACGGTAGACCACAGGGTTAACCTGTTACAGGACCTTGAAGGGACCCAAGTAGCGAGGTGCAAACTTAGTGGACTCAACTCACAGCCTAATATTACAGGCAGAGAGCCACACTAAGTGGCCAGGAGCAAAGGTCGGAGTGGGGCTCCGATGTGCATCGGCGAAGACCCTCATTCTCTCCTTGGAGGCCCAGATAGCATCCTGTGTGCAGTCCCAAATGTCACGTGCTTCCACAGCCCAGTCTGCCACCCTGAAGTCGGCGGAAGACACGGGCATAGGCATAGGAACCCGCGGATACTGGCCATAGTTAAGGAGGAATTGGGTCTGCCCAGTGGAGTCGGCTACGGCATTGTTCAGCGCAAACTCTGCCCATGGTAGAAAGGATGCCCAGTCATCTTGCCTGGCAGAAACAAAATGTCGCAGATATGTGACCAGAGTCTGGTTGGCCCTCTCTACCAATCCATTCGTCTCTGGATGGTATGCTGAAGAGAGATTCAGCTCGATGCTGAGTAGACGACAAAGCACTCTCCAGAACCGAGACGCAAACTGGGGACCCCGGTCACTGACAATTTTGTCCGGCATACCGTGTAGGTGGAAAATGTGTTTGATAAATAACGCTGCCAAGATCCATGCAGAAGGTAGCTGTGGAAGACGCCCCAAGTGCACCATTTTGGAAAACTGGTCGGTGATTACCCAAATAATGGTGCAGCCACAGGACTTGGGTAAGCCCACCACAAAGTCCATCCCTACCATCTCCCAGGGTCTGTCTGCCACCAGCAGGGGGTAAAGTAACCCAGCTGGCCGTTGTCGAGGAGACTTATTTTTGGCGCAGGAGACACATGCCCGAGTATAGTCTCCAACATCACGGGCCACATGTGGCCACCAGTACGTCCTCGCCAGAAGCTCAGATGTCCTTTTGGTCCCAAAGTGTCCTCCCACGCTGGACGAGTGAGCCCAAGAGAGAACCTCTGGTTGCAAATTTGATGGCACAATAGTCTTGCCCGGGGGCACAGGCTCTTACAAAACCAGAGCCATGGTCCTCAGGCTCTCTGAAGGGACAATTAACCGAGGCTCCTCCTCTCCTCCACTGATGATACTACTGAGTGGGAGAGAGCGTCGGCATGGATGTTCTTCTCCCCGGACAGATAATGGAAAGTGAAGTGGAAACGGGAGAAGAACAAGGACCATCTAGCCTGGTGAGAATTTAGCCGCTGGGCAGTCGGCAAGTAAACAAAATTTTTGTGGTCGGTATAGACTTGGAAGGGAAAACAGGAGGTATTTCCACTCCGAGAAGGCCAACTTCGTAGATAGCAACTCCCTGTCCCCGATGGAACAATTCCTTTCCACCAGTGTGAAGGTCTTAGAGAAAAAGAAGCAAGGATGCTTCCGACCTTGAACATCCTTTTGGAATAGGACTGCTCCAGCACCGACAGATGAGGCATCCACCTCCATTATGAAAGGTTTATCTACATCGGGGCAATGTAGCACAGGAGCGCTAGCAAAGTGGGACTTAATAAAGAGGAAGGCCTTGGAGACCTCCTCCGACCATAATTTGGGATTTGCTCCCTTCTTGGTGAGGGCAACCAAGGGAGCTACCAAAGTTGAGAAGTGGGGAGTGAACTGGTGATAGTAATTAATGAACCCCATAAAGCGCTGTACCGCTTTGAGAGAATGAGGTTCCTGCCAGTCCATCACAGCCTGTAGCTTGGCAGGATCCATAGCCAATCCCTGGGAGGAGATGATATCGCCAAGGAAAGGCAAGGACTGCTGCTCAAACACACACTTCTCCAACTTGGCGTAGAGGGAGTTTGCCCATAGGAGGTCAAAGACTTTGAAAACATCTCTCCGGTGGGAGTCTATATCTGGAGAGTAGATGAGAATATCACCCAGATAGACTACAACCGAGGTGGAGAGCATATCCTGGAAGATATCATTTACAAAGTCTTGGAAAACGTCAGGAGCATCACAGAGCTTGAAGGGCATCACCAAGTATTCATAGTGCCCGTCCCTGGTGTTACATGCCTTCTTCCATTCGTCCCCCTCACGGATGCGATTCAGGTTGTAAGCACCCCGCCAATCAAGTTTAGTAAATACCCTCACTGTTATGACCCCAATGGCAGAGGGTCTCAGGAATAAATACCAAGTCTGCAAACACAAAAAACCAGCTCATAGGGCAGTGGTAACTGGGCTGACCATATATCTAATCCTAGCACCACAAATAGAAGTAGCCGGGGAACGTGCCTACGTTGGTTCTAGACGTCTCGTGCCAGCCGGAGAACTAACTAACCCTAGAAGGGAAAAGAAAGACCTTTCTTGCCTCCAGAGAAAAGACCCCAAAAGTTGGATACAAGCCCCCAACAAATAATAACGGTGAGGTAAGAGGAAAAGACAAACATAAGAATGAGCTAGGTATTTAGCAAAGAGAGGCCCACTAGCTAATAGCAGAATATAGTAAGATGACTTATATGGTCAGCAAAAACCCTATTAAAATATCCACGCTGGATATTCAAGAACCCCCGAACCGTCTAACGGCCGGGGGGAGAACACCAACCCCCTAGAGCTTCCAGCAAGGTCAGAAATCACATTTAGTACAAGCTGGACAAAAATAGTAGCAAAGCAAGTAACTCAAAAAACAAAGAAGCAAGACTTAGCTTAATTTTGCAAGAGCCAGGACCAGCAGACAGGAGCAACAGAAGGATCTGATAACAACGATGCCAGGCACTGGACTAAGGATCCAGGAAGTTAATATAGCGACACCCCTGGACTAACGACCCAGGTGAGTGCCAAACAGAAAAAAGTCAATCCCAGAGTCATACCACTAGTGCCACAAGAGGGAGCCAAAAAGTCTAATTCACAACACCTCACTCCCTGCAACCTATTGAATAGCTCTGATATCAGAGGCAGAGGATATTTGTTCTTAACGGTGATGGTGTTAGGACCCCTGTAATCAATGCATGGACGTAGTTCTCTGTTCTTCTTCTGCACGAAGAAGAACCCAGCTCCTGCAGGTGACACTGACTTAATAATGAATCCTCTTGCCAGATTCTCCTGGATGTATTGGAACATTGCCTCCATCACCAAGAGAGACAGGGGATAGACTCAACCCTAAGGAGGCTCTGCACCAGGCAAAAGGTGAATAGGACAGTCATAGGGGCAGTGGGGTGGAAGGGTCTCCACAGCCCTCTTGGAGAATACGTCCACATAGGGCCAACAGTGGGGAGAGAGGAAAGATCTGTGGGTACTTCAGTAGTAGCAACCTGAACGCACTCCCTCAGACATCTGCCCTCACAAGATTCACTCCAACCTAAAGTTCTCCCTGAGGTCCACTCTATATGAGGGGACTGGTAATGTAACCAGTGTATCCCTAGCAGAATCTCGTCAATTCCCTCGGGAATGACAAGGAGGGAAATAATCTCCTGATGGGATGGAGACATAGATAATGAAAATGGGATGGTCTGGTGTGTTATTTGTGAGAGCAGTGTCGACCCATTCACCACTCGTACAGTCAACGGCTTGGCGAGCATCACCAGGGGTATTGCATGGCGTTGGGCGAAGGCAGAGGACATAAAATTCCCCTCTGCCCCAGAATCCACGCAAAGCTTGACAGTAAGAGTGGATGGGCCTATGGTAATTGTCCCCTTGAAGGACAGTTTGGAGGGAAACGTCGCCGTGTCTAGTATACCTCCTCCAACAACCACTAGATGCGGATGTTTTCCCGACCGCTGGGAACATCTGGGGCAGGATGTCCTGACTGCTGGAAAACAATACAGACCTTGAGTGTACTAGCAGCCTGGGACTTAGATCCCGCTCGTGACACCTCCATGGCCTCATGCGACTCGGACGCCCGGACCGGAGATTCCAATGGTTTGGGAGCTAGCCAAAACCTCTGCCTACACTGGGCTTGCTCTAACCTCCACACGCTAAAACAGAGGTCAATCAGAGTTGATACAGTTATTAGCTCCTCCAGTGTGGCGGGAATCTCCCTAGTGGCCAAAGCGTCCTTCACATGGTCAGCCAGCCCCCTCCAAAATATAGGGATGAGGGCTTTATCTGGCCACTCCAGCTCAGATGCTAAAGTCCGGAAGGGGACAGCAAAATGGCTGACCATGGATGAGCCCTGGGTTAATGCCAGCAGTTAGAGTGCCGTATCATGGGTGACTCGAGGTTCTAAAAAGACCTGTTTCAGAGTGCTCAGAAACAACAGAGCACTCTGCACCACATGATCGTCGCGCTCCCACAACGGCATAGCCCACTCCAATGCCATGTCCGACAGAAGGGATATAATGAATCCCACCTTTGCCCGCTCTATGGGAAAGCGTGCTGCCAGGAGCTTGAGGTGTATTGCGCACTGGCTCACGAATCCCCTACATGACTTGCAATCGCCAGAGTATTAATCAGGCAGCGGAAAGCGGGATGAGGTCGGAACATGCATGGCAGTGGACATACTTGCTGCAGCCATGCTAGCAGCCTGAACAGCTGCTGCGGTAACATCCACAGCTGAGGTTGCACGCTTGAGAGCCGCCAACCTGCTCTCCAGCTGCTGGATGAATCGCTGCAGTCGCTGTTCGTCCGCCATTACTAGCCAGACCCTGGTGCTAGTATACTGTTAGAGCTGGTGGAATGCACCAAATAAATATGGAGATAATATTGGCGCGTTCGCAGCTCGGGGACCACCGTGCAGGAGTGGAACCTGCTGCTAGTAAATGATGGCACTATATGGCCGGGATAAAAGATAATGCTGTGCCCTGTTACCCTCACAGAGGGTCACAGCTCTCTAACAGAGCAGGTAGCATGTAGTGGTCACACAGTCAGCAACAGCACTCAAACAACTCCTCTCCGGAGGTGCCGGAATTCTAGTGGCTATATGCCAGCCCTGAATTCATACACACAAACTCCTCTCCGGAGGTGCCAGAATTCTAGAGGCTATACAGCCGACCCTGAGCACATGCTGACAGCGACCACAAAAGTAGCTAAGCTCATACACACATGAACTTAAGTTCTCCAATGAGAGGTCGTCCCTTGGGCATGGCCAGTAGAGGAAAAGCAGGATTTAGTCCCAGGAGCATCTGCTCGCCGCAGAACAGTGCTGGTTACAATGGGTGAGTCTGGAAGATCAGCAGTAACCAAGTGAACAGTATCTGCCTGAGCCAGATGCTGGGACCGACGTCTCTGCTGAGCAGGCTCCACTGCGGCCGGAGAAGAATGGGAGACCGCAGCGGAGGTGGTTTGAGATTCCCCTGTGCAGCGGCGGGAACTTGACACCTAACAGCTTGGTTAATAGTAAAGAAAAGCTTTGATCTTTTTTTCTTGTGTTTTTCACGCTCCACATAGAAGTCTATGCAGAAAATAAACACCAAAGCCGCACAGTGCAAGAGCGTCTTTACACTCACAAAAGGGGGTAGTTTTCATGACACCACATTCACTTTTCTTAGGCATTTAGGTCTTGTTTACCTGTCAAGTAAATGCCTTATTTTTCAGCTGCTTTTATTGAATAGAGATTCTGATGTGTTTAACTATCCAAACAAAGTGGATGTGATTTCATGAAAAATGTGCCCCCCATGTGTCTTTATATGCTGCTTAACTGTGTGATTTTTGGTGCTTTTTTCTATGTGGAACTTAAAAAATATGTTTAAAAACTGCAGTTACTTTTTTAAGTGCAGATTCAAACCTTTTCTGTACTATAATAATCTGCACCAAAATAACATCAAAGAAGAGGAAAAATGCATAAAAATTGCAGCAGAAATGCATTAACCAGAGAAAATTGTTAATGCGTTGTTTAGTATGGACATCTGCCTTACAGGCACCGAAAAGCAAGATGTCATATAGTAAAGCTACATAAAGATTAGAACGTTCTGGGTGCTACTACTTTGAAGGAACAAAACATAAATAAATAATCAGGTCTCACTTAGAGATTAGCAGGATAAATAGATGACATTGCCCAGGCTAATCAAAAGCTTTTTTGGGGACGACAAAAGGTAAGAGATTTGCAGGCCTCCCACCCACCACTCTACACTTTACAATACACGTCAATGGGAAAGCTCAAAAGATGCCTGGAAGATGCTTGGGTATCTTTTTGAGTAGTTTCCCAGCAGCTTTTAACATTTTATTAAATTTTGAACAGAGAAAAACAAAGCAAAAGTTGAAAAAAATATGGAAAAATGCTCAACACAACCCAATAGGCAGCAACAATTGCTAGGAAACAATCAAAGTATGTAAGAAAAGAGACTTCAGAACATAAAATGCCAATGTGTCCTGAAGCTTCTTCCTTTAGGAAAACTCAGTGTGTTCACTTGAGTTTGAAACACATCGTGTGCACATATTCCAAGTAAATTCTGTAACTAAAGAAGTACAATGAGAAGACATTTGGAATATTTCTAAAAGCTGTATAACCCGAGCAATACATTTTGAGTTTAGTATAAATTTTAAGTCATTGACTTTTGAATGGGTTTCTAATTTATAGGCACCCTAAAGCCACTCCAGAAGTGAAAAAGTGCCTAAAATAATATATTGATCAAAATGTGAAAAACTGCTGCTAAACTTAAAACCTCCTAACTACATAAAAAGTAAAAGATGTTTTTCAAAAATAATGTAAACATAGACTAGACACATGGTAAATGTAATCATTATTTTTTATTTTTTATTTGTTACTATTAGTGTGGTATTTCACTTTTGACATTGAAAAGTTATTCCCACATGAACATAACATGTCAGACTGAAAATATTAAGCTACATCTTTTAGATCAAAACTTTCTGCAGGGCTGCGGGGGGGCAGGAGCTGGCTGCCAGACACAGCTAGACTCCCTGCAGAGAAGGCCGACATGATTTATTATCATGTCTACATTCTTGATTGCTGTATACAAGGCACTGAACAAAGTAATGTATATACAGATTACAAAGCACTGACCGTGCTTCTTCATATGATCCCAGAGATCATGTGAGCACTGTGCTCGGAGAGAAAAGGTGATCGGGTTTTAAGAAACTCAGATATTTCTGCTGTGCATTACACTGATTTTCTCCTGTAACTATCGCTATTATACCAGCCATAGTTAAAGGGGAAATTAGAGGTAAACAAATGTATTAAAATGTCGACTTATGAGACCTGATGTGGGGGCACAGTGTATAAAATAAATGAAAAAAAAAAATGATAAAAAAATACATAAATAAATATAACAAAAATAAAACACACAAACAAAAGACACTGGTTTGATCTGCTCTCATTATTTGTGTTTTTCATACCTTTTAGAAACAGGAATGTACACACTCTGCATTCGGTATATGGAAAATAAATGAAAAAGATGAAGTACTTGATAAAAGTAAAAAAGTGTAATAGCCTTACCTTAAAAATTACATTTCAACACATAAACGTAATGCATTTTAGATTTGAGTTGATTTAATATAATCTTGGAAATTGCACTCTAAAGTAGGTTCAAGTTAAATATACACCGGGAAAGTGCTAAGTTATGAAGGCAAAATGCCTAAAAGTGAAACAAGCTGTAATTACACAAAGTGGAATAGTTTGTGATAATGGATTGTAGCATCTCGAGAAATGTTCAGCAAGGCAAATTTCTAAAGTATTTCAGGATAGCAATATAAAATGTAAGCTCTTTATTAGGCTATCTGGTTGGTACCACACAGCATTTTGAAGTGTTTTTGAGGCTTTTTTGATAGCTGTTAGGTTAAAGGCTATAATGAAACATGGAAATACAAGAGTAAAAGGATATTTACAAAGGAAAAAATACACCCAAATTGCACAAAAAGTTTACATAAATGTCATGCAGGAGATTTGTGTTCTAGATATTTTTGTTACTCAATAGACAGTATTGAAAGTGTCTAAACATACAGATTTGGCTAGGAAGAGTCCAAAATAATGTCAGATTTATCTATATATATATATATTTATCTATTTATCAATATTACTATCGTGCAACATAATAGTGTAAAATAAAGCAACACGGAGCTGGCATAATAACAGGAAAGTGTGTGACTTGTGAAGCAATATCCAACAAATGTATCTCAGAATATGCATCACTGTGATTGCTATGCTCATCATCTTCTTTGGGTTATGCCTCTCTTTTCTGGTATATAGCTGTGATAATAATACATTTCCCCTATAATGTTTTGTTTTTGTTTATTTTTTATAGCAGAGTTTTGAGATCTTTGAAGTTTTTATTCAACATGCTTTGGGTATATATTTTTCTAGTGTTTTCTCCATAGTCATTTTCTTCAAAAATACTTTTAAAAACACATGTTCATTTATGAAACATTTCCAAGAACTTATATGAAATGCCATATAACTTTTACGTAAGATTACAAAAGCATAACAATCTTTAGTGCATATTTATCAATACTGTATAATTGTTAGAAATTGTAAACTTAGACTACACAGTCTTAAAATGCTCAACATTTAACTAAGGCCGGTTTCACATTTGTGGTTGTGTCCACAGCGTTTCTTCCACAAGTATCCGCATGTGTTGTTTATTCCTATATTTAACATTAGGGACGCATGTGTCTGCGATCGTTCGCGTTTTGCCGCATTTGACGACATGTAGTAATTTCTAGAGGTGTCAATTTGCCGCCTGTTAACGTATGCAGTCTATTGCGTAAGGAATGCACCAAAAAAACGCATTGCTGTCTATATGAACGCATGCGTTCACAAGCACATGCGTTTGCTTGCGTTTGTGAACGCATGCGTTGCACCAAAGAAAAACATGTCTAGACACTGATAAGCCACCCCTGTTATGACCCCAATGGCGAGGGTCTCAGAGAAATAGGTAAGTCTGCGAAGTACAAAAATCCAGCTCATAGGGCAGTGGTAACTGGGTTGACCATATATCTACTCCTAACACCAACACTAGAAGTAGCCGGGGAACATGCCTACGTTGGTCGCTAGATGTCTCGCGCCAGCCGGAGAACTAACTACCCCTAGAAGAGGAAAACAAACACCTCTCTTGCCTCCAGAGAAAGGACCCCAAAAGTAGGATACAAGCCCCCCACAAATAATAACGGTGAGGTAAGAGGAAATAACAAACATTAGTGATGAGCGAACGTGTTCACTCGAACCTGGTGTTCGATCGGACATTAGGGCGTTCGAAGGTGTTCGGTATTCGGCCGAACATCTCGCGGTACTCGAGTGAAATCTCGTTTTTGTTTTCTCATTTTTGGCAGTTTTTCAAGGAGCCAATCATGTTAGGTGAGCCTTCTAAGCTACTAGCATGACGTAGGGACATGTACAAGACGAGAGCAGTGAGTGGCTGGCCAGATCAGGTGACCTGACCAGCCAATAGACTGCTTTCATTATGTTCGGCGCTTTCAGCCATTTGCAGTGTGAAAGAGCATAGGGACAGACGTGCTGGGGGGACTGGGAATTGATAGGGACTAGAGCAGGGACAAAGACCAGAATTAATCAGGCAGGCAGGGTGCAGAAATCAACAGCCCTTGTCAGGGCTAATCTACGTTTACTACTACTAGTCCTCTCTTGTATTTGCTGGCTAGCTGTGTGGCAGCTGGGACCAGGAGTGCAGCGGCCGCCATCTTAGCTGCGCACTCACTGTCTCAGTGCCAAGTCTCAATCTCAGTCTCCAAGTCAATCTTTATAGGCATTAGGCATTAGGCAGGGATCGTGTGTGCATTAGGCTGGGCTTTATAGTGCGGCGTCCGCCATTTTGGGCGAACGCCGCACTATTAGAATATCGGCTGCTGGATGTTCCTCAGACTCCATTTAGCCTCCAGCACACGCTGTCTGTAACCTCATTTGTGCTGCTGTCTGGGACTTGTAGTGCCTCAGACTCCAGCACACGCTGTAACCTCATTTGTGCTGCTGTCTGGGACTTGTAGTGCCTCAGACTCCAGCACACGCTGTAACCTCATTTGTGCTGCTGTCTGGGACTTGTAGTGCCTCAGACTCCGTAGAGTGGTACAGCACACGCTGTCACCTCATTTAATAATAATAATATTAATTAATAACAATAATTAATAAATTAAAAAAGGAAATATTTGCGGCCTAAAAATAAAACCGCATAAGATATAAAAATGCATTTTTGAGTGATACAGATATACCACACCTGGCCCAAAAATATTTGTTTAGTGTACACATAAGCGCAGTGTACAGAATACGCAATTCTGCCACATATATAGTATATATATATAGTATAGAATACCCTACATTCTAATCCAAGGTTTTGTGTGTCCAAAAAACCGCATTAGATAAAAATTGCATTTTTATAGCACGCCATATCTAATAGTTAAAGAAATAAAGGGTATTTGATGTGAAGAAATACCACAAATATAAACACAGTTTTATATCTGTTACTGGTACCCAAGTTTTGTGGTTCAAAAATACGCTCTGTATTTAGTGACTAGGCCTGTTGCCAGATTTGTGCACGCCATATCTAATAGTTAAAGAAATAAAGGGTATTTGATGTGAAGAAATACCACAAATATAAACACAGTTTTATATCTGTTACTGGTACCCAAGTTTTGTGGTTCAAAAATACGCTCTGTATTTAGTGACTAGGCCTGTTGCCAGATTTGTGCACGCCATATCTAATAGTTAAAGAAATAAAGGGTATTTGATGTGAAGAAATACCACAAATATAAACACAGTTTTATATCTGTTACTGGTACCCAAGTTTTGTGGTTCAAAAATACGCTCTGTATTTAGTGACTAGGCCTGTTGCCAGATTTGTGCACGCCATATCTAATAGTTAAAGAAATAAAGGGTATTTGATGTGAAGAAATACCACAAATATAAACACAGTTTTATATCTGTTACTGGTACCCAAGTTTTGTGGTTCAAAAATACGCTCTGTATTTAGTGACTAGGCCTGTGGCCAGATTTGTGCACGCCATATCTAATAGTTACATAAAGAAGGGGTATTTGATCTGAAGAAATACCACAAATATAAAACACAGTTTTATATCTGTTACTGATACACATCAGTTTGCTGTAAACCAAGGTTTGGTTGCATAAAATACGCTCTTTACCGAATAGTCCTTTTTGCAACACGCAATATATCCTCTGTTTGGACAAATAGAGTGTATTTCACCTTCATAACTAGCTTTTCTAGCATAACCTTTACAATGGTGAACCCCAGGGGTAAGGGACGAGGACGAGGATGTGGGCGTCAAAGTGAGGTTGCAGGCAGAGGCCGTAGTCCTGGGCAGGGTGACACATTACCTGCTTCTGATGGAGCACTGGAACGCCGCAGAGTACCCTTTTCTAGCTTCCTGTCCCAATTTACAGTGTCACGTGGCACACCCCTATTGGATCCCCAGCAGTGCGAACAGGTGATCAACTGGATAGCGGATAATGCATCCAGTAGTTTATCCACCGCCCAGTCTTCCACGCAGTCCACCAAGGGAGTGGACCTCAGGATCTTTCAGCTCAACCTCCTCCCGCCCAGCCTGGCCCCTCCTTGGAAATTAGTGATTCAAATCCTGCATACTCCCAGGAACTGTTTTCCCAACCCTTCCTAGATTCACAAAGCACTGCTGAGCAGCAACCTGACCAGTGGGTCTGTCCCGATGCCCAAAATAGAGAGCTTTCCCAGTCTGTGGGTGATGAAAGTGGGGATTTACAAATAGTCTGTGGAGAGGTGTCTGAGGATGAGACACGGGTGTCAGACAGTGAGGTGCTTGTCAGTGCAGTAATTCCCAGGGGGGAGCAGGCTGATGAATGGGAGGAGGAGGAGCCGGTGGATGATGAGGTGACTGACCCCAGCTGGGTTGTTAGGCCTAGTCAAGAGAGTGCTTCGGAGGGGGAGGCAAGTGTAACATCAGAAAACGTTGCAAGAGGTAGACGTGCGACCAGAGGGAGAGGCAGGGCCAGAGTAATTTCATCAGACAGAGGTTCAACAAGTGAACCAGTTTGGTCGAGGCCTCGGTGTTCTAAAGTCTGGAGCTTCTTTAAAGAAAGTGAGGAGGACCGACGGACTGTGTTGTGCAACCTGTGCCACACCAAGCTCAGTAGGGGAGCCACCACTAGCAACCTAAGCACTACCAGCATGCGCAGGCATATGAGTGCTAAACACCCAACTCATTGGAATCAAGGCCGTTCACCTCCTTCTGGTCGCACCGCTGCTCCTTCCCCTGTGTCACATGCTGGCTCTGCCAGTAACTCCCCAGCCCAGGAGCCCGGCACCAGCGACTCCCGCCATGCAACCACCCCTGCACCTTCACCATCCCCCCCACAATCCACCAATGTGTCCCAGCGCAGTGTTCAGCTGTCTTTGCATGAAACATTTGAGCGCAAGCGCAAATATGCCTCCACCCACCCACATGCACAGGCCTTAAATGTCCACGTCTCCAAACTCCTGAGTTTGGAGATGCTGCCCTACAGGCTGGTGGAGACGGAGGCATTCCGCAACCTGATGGCGGTGGCTGCCCCTCGCTACTCCGTCCCAAGCCGCCACTATTTTTCTCGATGTGCCGTCCCAGCACTACACCAGCACGTGTCTCAGAACATCAACCGTGCCCTGACCAACGCGGTTACAGAAAAGGTCCACTTAACCACGGACACGTGGACCAGTGCTGGGGGGCAGGGACACTATATCTCCCTGACGGCACATTGGATTAATTTGGTTGAGGCTGGGACAGAGTCTGAACCGGGGTCAGCTCATGTGTTGCCCACACCCAGGATTGCGGGGCCTACCTCGGTGACTGTTTCCCAGGATTACTATACTTCTCCCCCCTCCTCCTCCTCCTCCTCCTCCTCCTCCACAAACACCACTTGTAAATTTCCATCCGTGGACACGCCACCTTCAGTCGGCAGCTGCAGTCGCAGCAGGACCGCAGTGGGCAAGCGCCAGCAGGCGGTGCTAAAACTGCTGAGCTTAGGTGACAAGAGGCACACTGCCCAGGAGCTGTTACAGGGCATGACGGCTCAGACGGATCTTTGGCTGGCGCCGCTGAACCTGAAAGCAGGCATGGTCGTGTGTGACAACGGGCGTAATCTGGTGGCGGCTCTGCAACTGGGCAGACTCACACACGTTCAATGCCTTGCCCACGTGTTCAATCTGGTGGTTCAGCGGTTCCTCAAGACCTACCCCAATCTGTCAGATTTGCTCACCAAGGTGAGACGCATCTGTGCCCATTTCCGCAAATCCACCACTGATGCTGCCACCCTGAGGGCAGTGCAACGTCGCTTACAACTGCCAGCTCACCGACTGTTGTGCGACGTGCCAACGAGATGGAATTCCACCCTACACATGTTAAACAGGGTTTACCAGCAGCGCAGAGCCATTGTAGACTGTCAGATGACCACTTCCACCAGAACCGGTAGTCAAGTTAGTCAGCTTCCTCAAATCTACAATGAGGAGTGGACGTGGATGTCTGATATATGTAAGGTGTTAAGCCACTTTGACGAGTCAACACTGATGGTCAGCGGGGATGACGCCATAATCAGCGTCACCATCCCGCTGCTTTGTCTGCTGAAAAAATCATTGCTCAGCATGAAGTCTGAGGCGCATCGATTGTCACAGGAGATGGGGGAAGAAGAGTTGACTGAGAGCCAGAACACCAGCCAGTCTGTTTCTCAGAGTGTAACTGAGGAGGGGGAGGAGGAAGATGAGGATGAAGAGGAGGAGACTGTGGGCGAGACTGAAGACGGTACCCATTCCCTCTTCTCAGTTCAGCGTGTTTGGGCTGAGGAGGAGGAGTTGGAGGAGGAGGAGGAGGAGGAAATGGAGAGTCGGCCTGTTGCGGAGGGGGAATTCTTGCGTGTTGGGACTCTGGCGCACATGGCTGACTTCATGTTAGGCTGCCTTTCCCGTGACCCTCGCATGAGAAAAATATTTTCCACCAGCGATTACTGGGTGTTCACCCTCTTGGACCCCCGGTACAAGCACAACTTTTCCACTCTAATTCCTATAGAGGAAAGGAGTATGAGACTGCATCAATACCAACTGGCCCTGGTGCACAAGCTGAAAATAGCCTTCCCATCTGACACCGCTAGCGGCAGAGGACGTGGTTCTGAGGGCCAACAAGCGAGGGAGAGGAGGGGAGCAGGCAGCTTGTCAAGCGCTGGCAGAGGATCAATCTCCAAGGCCTTTGCCAGTTTTATGTCACCCATGCAAGAGTATGCCACCAATCCACAGTCTAGACAGAGTAGAGGCGAGATTTACAGAAAGATGGTGAAGGACTACCTAGGTGACCATACCAACGTCCTGCATGATCACTCTGCTCCATACAACTACTGGGTTTCAAAGCTGGACACGTGGCCAGAACTGGCACTGTACGCCTTGGAGGTGCTGGCTTGCCATGCCGCTAGCGTGTTGTCAGAGCGGGTCTTCAGTGCAGCTGGTGGCATCATCACCGATAAGCGTACACGCCTGTCAACTGACAGCGCTGACAGGCTGACGCTTATCAAGATGAATAAAGCATGGATTTCTACAGATTTCCACTCGCCACCGTGTTAAAGCAGCTCAAACTGAAGTCTGTCATGTCACCGTGCCACTCTCCGTGCTGACGCTGCTGACGCCTCCACATGCTGGGTCTTCGCTACCTCCAAACTATGTAATTGTGCCACTCTGTGGCCTCAATGTGTAAGGATTAAGGAATGATGCTGCTGCCGCCTCCTCAAGGGTCCGTCACCGTGCCACTCTCCGTGCTGACGCCTCCACATGCTGGGTCTTCGCTACCTCCAAACTATGTAATTGTGCCACTCTGTGGCCTCAATGTGTAAGGAATGATGCTGCTGCCGCCTCCTCAAGGGTCCGTCACTGTGCCGCTCTCCGGCCTGATGCTGCCTCCGCATGCCGTGCCCATAGCTGCCATGCTGTGTCAGGCTCAATTTCGGTGTGTTTCACCTGCTACCTCATCAAAGTGGGTCACTCTGTCACCACAAAGCTGTTGGCCATAATTTGGCGTAATGGTGCATTTGGGCAGCCTCAGAGGCAACTATGCATGCTGCCCCTGCTGTTTCCTGTCCATTCCAGTGTTGTTTCCATCATTTTCTGAGCTTCCAAGGTTTTTAGGCGACCTTCCCTGTGCAGAGCTTTGGTCCCGCTGAAAAATGTTCGAGTCTCCCATTGACTACCATGGGGTTCGTTATTCGAAACGAACACTCGAACATCGGGAGATGTTCGACTCGAACAACGAGCACCCGAACATTTTAGTGTTCGCTCATCACTAACAAACATAGAAATGAACTAGGTTTAGCAAAGAGAGGCCCGCTTACTAATAGCAGAATGTAGTAAGATAACTTATATGGTCAACAAAAACCCTATCAAACATCCACGCTGGAAATTCAAGAACCCCCGAACCGTCTAACGGCCCGGGGGGAGAACACCAGCTCCCTAGAGCTTCCAGCAAGGACAGGATACAGATTAAGTACAAGCTGGACAAAAATGCAAACAAAAACAAATAGCAAAAAGCAAGAAAGCAGACTTAGCTTAATCTAGCAGGAACCAGGATCAGTAGACAAGAGCACAACAGATTAGCTCTGATTACAACGTTGCCAGGCATTGAACTGAAGGTCCAGGGAGCTTATATAGCAACACCCCTGAACTAACGGCCCAGGTGAGCATACAAGGGATGACTGACATACCCAGAGTCAAATCACAAGTAACCACTAGAGGGAGCCAAAAAGCAAATTCACAACAGTACCCCCCCCTTAGTGAGGGGTCACCGAACCCTCACCAAGACCACCAGGGCGATCAGGATGAGCGGCGTGAAAGGCCCAAACTAAATCGGCCGCATGCACATCAGAGGCGACCACCCAGGAATTATCCTCCTGACCATAGCCCTTCCACTTGACCAGGTACTGAAGCCTCCGCCTGGAGAGACGAGAATCTAAGATCTTCTCCACCACGTACTCCAACTCGCCCTCAACCAACACCGGAGCAGGAGGCTCAGCAGAAGGAACCACAGGCACAACGTACCGCCGCAACAAGGACCTATGAAATACGTTGTGAATGGCGAACGACACCGGAAGATCCAGGCGAAAGGACACAGGATTAAGGATTTCCAATATCTTGTACGGACCAATGAAGCGAGGCTTAAATTTGGGAGAGGAGACCTTCATAGGAACAAATCGAGAAGACAGCCAAACCAAATCCCCAACACGAAGTCGGGGACCCACACCGCGGCGGCGGTTGGCAAAACGCTGAGCCTTCTCCTGTGACAACTTCAAGTTGTCCACTGTTGTGAATTTGCGTTTTGCTCCCTCTAGTGGTCATTAGTGATTTGACACTGGAGCTTCTGTCTTCTCCTATATGCTCACCTGGGCCGTTAGTTCAGGGGCGTTGCTATATAAGCTCTCTGGACCTTCAGTTCTATGCCTGGCATCGTTGAAATCAGAGCTAATCTGTTGTGCTCTTGTGTACTGATCCTGGTTCCTGCTTGTTAAAGCTAAGTCTCTTCCTTGCTTTTTGCTTTTGTTTTGTTTTGTATTTTTGTCCAGCTTGTTCCAATCTGTATCCTGACCTTTGCTGGAAGCTCTAGGGGGCTGGTGTTCTCCCCCCGGACCGTTAGACGGTTCGGGGGTTCTTGAATCTCCAGCGTGGATTTTTATAGGGTTTTTGTTGACCAAATAAGTTATCTTGCTTTATTCTGCTATTAGTAAGCTGGCCTCTCTTTGCTGAACCTGGTTCATTTCTGTGTTTGTCATTTCCTCTTACCTCACCGTTATTATTTGTGGGGGGCTTGTATCTTGCTTTGGGGTCCCTTTCTCTGGAGGCAAGAGAGGTCTTTGTTTTCTTCTCCTAGGGGTAGTTAGATTCTCCGGCTGGCGCGAGTCATCTAGCGAACACCGTAGGCATGATCCCCGGCTACTTCTAGTGTTGGTGTTAGGAGTAGATATTTGGTCGACCCAGTTACCACTGCCCTATGAGCTGGATTTTTGTATCTCGCGGACTTACACGTACCTCTGAGACCCTGTCCACTGGGGTCATAACAGTATGCCAGGCCAGTATTGAATGTTTGATGCATTGCAGAAGTGGGATTATAAGAAAGAAAATTTTGAGTTTTTTTTTTTCTCTCTCATTTTTTTTTTTTTTTCTTTTCCCCTTTACCTCAGAGTGGCTTAAGCTTGCTGCACACATGAATGTCCAGACCTTGATTACAAGTGTGGACCAGCTTGCTGCTTGTGTGCAGGGTATACAAGATTATGTTATCAGAAATCCTAGGTCTGAACCCAAGATACCGATTCCTGAACCGTTTTCAGGAGACCGATTTAAGTTTAGGAATTTCAGGGATAATTGTAAATTGTTTTTGTCCCTGAGACCCTGTTCGTCTGGAGACTCTGCTCAACAAGTAAAAATTGTTATTTCATTCTTACGGGGTGACCCTCAAGATTGGGCTTTTTCGTTGGCGCCAGGAGATCCGGCATTGGCTGATATTGATGCGTTTTTTCTGGCGCTCGGTTTACTTTATGAGGAACCCAATCTTGAGATTCAGGCTGAAAAAGCCTTGCTGGCTATGTCTCAGGGCCAGGACGAGGCTGAAGTGTATTGCCAAAAATTTCGGAAATGGTCCGTGCTGACACATTGGAACGAGTGTGCACTGGCTGCTAATTTTAGAAATGGCCTTTCTGAAGCCATTAAGAATGTTATGGTGGGTTTTCCTATTCCCACAGGTCTGAATGATACCATGGCCCTGGCTATTCAAATTGACCGGCGGTTGCGGGAGCGCAAAACCGCAAATTCCCTCATGGTGTTGTCTGAACGGACACCTGATTTGATGCAATGTGATAGAAAAACCGCAAATTCCCTCATGGTGTTGTCTGAAAGGACACCTGATTTGATGCAATGTGATAGAATCCTGACTAGAAATGAGAGGAAAATTCATAGACGCCGGAATGGCTTGTGCTACTACTGTGGTGATTCTACACATGTTATCTCAGCATGCTCTAAACGTATAACTAAGGTTGTTAGTCCTGTCACCGTTGGTAATTTGCATCCTAAGTTTATTCTGTCTGTAACTTTGATTTGCTCACTGTCATCTTATCCTGTCATGGCGTTTGTAGATTCAGGTGCTGCCCTGAGTCTTATGGATCTCTCATTTGCTAAGCGCTGTGGTTTTATTCTTGAACCATTAGAAAATCCTATACCTCTTAGGGGTATTGATGCTACGCCATTAGCAGAAAATAAACCGCAGTATTGGACACAGGTTACCATGTGCATGACTCCTGAACACCGCGAGGTGATACGTTTTCTTGTTTTGCATAAAATGCATGATGTGGTTGTTTTGGGGCTGCCATGGTTACAGACCCATAATCCAGTCCTGGACTGGAAGGCTATGTCAGTGTCAAGTTGGGGCTGTCGTGGTATTCATGAGGATTCCCTGCCTGTGTCTATTGCTTCTTCTACGCCTTCGGAAGTTCCGGAGTATTTGTCTGATTATCAGGATGTCTTTAGCGAGTCCAGGTCCAGTGCATTGCCTCCTCATAGGGAATGTGACTGTGCAATAGATTTGATTCCAGGCAGTAAATTTCCTAAGGGAAGACTGTTTAATCTGTCGGTACCTGAACATACCGCTATGCGTTCATATATCAAGGAGTCTCTGGAGAAAGGACACATCCGTCCGTCTTCTTCCCCTCTTGGTGCGGGATTCTTTTTTTGTGGCTAAAAAGGACGGATCTTTGAGGCCTTGTATTGACTATCGGCTTTTAAATAAGATCACTGTCAAATTTCAGTATCCTTTGCCGCTGTTGTCTGACTTGTTTGCCCGGATTAAAGGTGCCAAGTGGTTCACCAAGATAGACCTTTGTGGTGCGTACAACCTTGTGCGCATTAAGCAAGGTGATGAATGGAAAACCGCATTCAATACGCCCGAAGGTCATTTTGAGTACTTGGTAATGCCTTTTGGGCTCTCTAATGCCCCTTCAGTTTTTCAGTCCTTTATGCATGACATTTTTCGGAACTATCTGGATAAATTTTTGATCATTTATCTGGATGATATTCTGGTTTTTTCTGATAATTGGGACTCGCATGTGGAGCATGTCAGGATGGTCTTTAAAATTTTGCATGAAAATTCTTTGTTTGTCAAGGGCTCAAAGTGTCTTTTTGGTGTACAGAAGGTTCCCTTTTTGGGGTTCATTTTTTCCCCTTCTGCTGTGGAGATGGACCCAGTCAAGGTCCGAGCTATTCTTGATTGGACTCAGCCCTCGTCAGTTAAGAGTCTTCAGAAGTTCTTAGGTTTCGCTAACTTCTACCGTCGTTTTATCGCTAATTTTTCTAGCATTGTGAAACCTTTGACGGATATGACCAAGAAGGGCTCCGATGTGGCTAATTGGGCTCCTGCTGCCGTGGAAGCTTTCCAGGAGTTGAAACGTCGGTTTACTTCGGCGCCTGTTTTGTGCCAGCCTGATGTCTCGCTTCCCTTTCAGGTTGAGGTGGATGCTTCAGAGATTGGAGCAGGGGCCGTTTTGTCGCAGAGAGGCCCTGGTTGCTCTGTTATGAGACCTTGCGCCTTTTTCTCTAGGAAGTTTTCGCCTGCTGAGCGAAATTATGATGTGGGCAATTGGGAGTTGTTGGCCATGAAATGGGCATTTGAGGAGTGGCGTCATTGGCTCGAGGGTGCTAAGCATCGTGTGGTGGTCTTGACTGATCACAAAAATCTGATGTATCTCGAGTCTGCTAAACGCCTGAATCCTAGACAGGCCCGCTGGTCATTGTTTTTCTCCCGTTTTGACTTCGTTGTCTCGTATTTACCAGGTTCAAAGAATGTGAAGGCCGATGCTCTTTCCAGGAGCTTTGTGCCTGATGCTCCTGGAGTCGCTGAACCTGTTGGTATTCTTAAGGATGGAGTTATCTTGTCAGCTATTTCTCCAGATCTGCGACGTGTGTTGCAGAGATTTCAGGCTGATAGGCCTGATTCTTGTCCACCTGACCGACTGTTTGTGCCTGATAAGTGGACCAGCAGAGTCATTTCCGAGGTTCATTCCTCGGTGTTGGCAGGTCACCCAGGAATTTTTGGCACCAGAGATCTGGTGGCCAGATCCTTTTGGTGGCCTTCCTTGTCAAGGGATGTGCGGTCATTTGTACAGTCCTGTGGGACTTGTGCTCGAGCTAAGCCTTGCTGTTCTCGTGCCAGGGGGTTGCTCTTGCCCTTGCCTGTCCCTAAGAGACCTTGGACACATATCTCCATGGATTTCATTTCTGATCTTCCGGTGTCTCAAGGCATGTCTGTTATCTGGGTGATATGTGATCGCTTCTCCAAGATGGTCCATTTGGTTCCTTTGCCTAAGCTGCCTTCCTCTTCTGATCTGGTTCCTGTGTTTTTCCAGAACGTGGTTCGTTTGCACGGCATCCCTGAGAATATTGTGTCAGACAGAGGATCCCAGTTCGTTTCCAGATTCTGGCGATCCTTTTGTAGTAGGATGGGCATTGATTTGTCGTTTTCGTCTGCTTTCCATCCTCAGACTAATGGACAGACGGAGCGAACTAATCAGACTTTGGAGGCTTATTTAAAGTGTTTTGTCTCTGCTGATCAGGACGATTGGGTGACCTTCTTGCCGTTGGCTGAGTTTGCCCTTAATAATCGGGCTAGTTCCGCCACTTTGGTTTCGCCGTTTTTCTGCAACTCTGGTTTCCACCCTCGTTTTTCTTCGGGTCATGTGGAACCTTCTGACTGTCCTGGGGTGGATTCTGTGGTGGATAGGTTGCAGCGGATCTGGAATCTTGTGGTGGACAACTTGAAGTTGTCACAGGAGAGGGCTCAGCGCTTTGCCAACCGCCGCCGCGGTGTGGGTCCCCGACTACGTGTTGGGGATTTGGTGTGGCTTTCTTCCCGCTTCGTTCCTATGAAGGTTTCCTCTCCCAAATTTAAACCTCGTTTTATTGGTCCTTACTAGGGTTGAGCGAAACGGGTCGATCATTTTCAAAAGTCGCCGACTTTTGGCTAAGTCGGCGTCTCATGAAACCCGATCCGACCCCTGTGCTTGTCGGCCATGCGGTACGCGACTTTCGCGCCAAAGTCGCGTTTCAATGACGCGAAAAGCGCCATTTCTCAGCCAATGAAGGTGAACGCAGAGTGTGGGCAGCGTGATGACATAGATCCTGGTCCCCACCATCTTAGAGAAGGGCATTGCAGTGATTGGCTTGCTGTCTGCGGCGTCACAGGGGCTATAAAGGGGCGTTCCCGCCGACCGCCATCTTACTGCTGCTGATCTGAGCTTAGGGACAGGTTGCTGCCGCTTCGTCAGAAGCAGGGAGAGCGTTAGGCAGGGTCCACTAACCACCAAACCGCTTGTGCTGCAGCGATTTCCACTGTCCAACACCACCTTCGGTGTGCAGGGACTGTGGAAGCTATTTTTTTTTTTTCCCCTCAGCGCTGTAGCTCATTGGGCTGCCCTAGAAGGCTCCGTGATAGCTGTATTGCTGTGTGTACGCCACTGTGGAAACCAACTGCTTTTTTCAAAGCACATATCCTCTTGTTCCTTCCTTTCTGCACAGCTATCTTTTTTGTTTGTCCACACTTTTTATTTAATTTGTGCATCAGTCCACTCCTATTGCTGCCTGCCATACCTGGCTTAGATTACTGCAGGGAGATAGTAATTGTAGGACAGTCCCTGTTTTTTTTTTTTTTTTGTGGGAGATTAAGATTTGCATTTCTGCTACAGTGCCATCCCTGTGTGTGCCATCTCTCACTGAGTGGGCCATAGAAAGCCTATTTATTTTTTCCGTGATTTGTGTTCTAAATTCTACCTCAACACAAAAACACTACATCAATCAGTGGGAGAAAAATATTGGCCTCAGTCAGGGCTTGTGTGCCACTGCTGTGTGTGCTATCTCTCATTCAGTGGGCTATAGAAAGCCTATTTTTTTTTTTTTTTAATATTATTTGGTTTCTAAAGTCTCCCTGAAAAAAAAAAAAAACCTAAAAAAACAGTGGGAGAGTAATATTGCCCTTTCAGCTTGTGTGCCAGTCTTGACTCCTGGGTGTGCCACCTCTCTCCCTCTCATTCAGTGGGCCATAGAAAGCCTATTTATTTTTTTTTAAAAAATATTATTGGGTTTCTAAAGTCTCCCTTAAAAAACAAAAAATACATAAAAAAACAGTGGGAGAGTAATATTGCCCTTTCAGCTTGTGTGCCAGGCTTGACTCCTGGGTGTGCCACCTCTCTCTCTCATTCAGTGGGCCATAGAAAGGCTATTTTTTTTTTTGGTTTTTTTAATATTATTTGGTTTCTAAAGTCTCCCTGAAAAAAAAAAAAACATAAAAAAACAGTGGGAGAGTAATATTGCCCTTTCAGCTTGTGTGCCAGGCTTGACTCCTGGGTGTGCCACCTCTCTCCCTCTCATTCAGTGGGCCATAGAAAGCCTATTTATTTTTTTTTTAAATATTATTGGGTTTCTAAAGTCTCCCTTAAAAAACAAAAAATACATAAAAAAACAGTGGGAGAGTAATATTGCCCTTTCAGCTTGTGTGCCAGTCTTGACTCCTGGGTGTGCCACCTCTCTCCCTCTCATTCAGTGGGCCATAGAAAGCCTATTTATTTTTTTTTTTAAATATTATTGGGTTTCTAAAGTCTCCCTTAAAAAACAAAAAATACATAAAAAAACAGTGGGAGAGTAATATTGCCCTTTCTGCTTGTGTGCCAGGCTTGACTCCTGGGTGTGCCACCTCTCTCCCTCTCATTCAGTGGGCCATAGAAAGCCTATTTATTTTTTTTTTTAAATATTATTGGGTTTCTAAAGTCTCCCTTAAAAAACAAAAAATACATAAAAAAACAGTGGGAGAGTAATATTGCCCTTTCAGCTTGTGTGCCAGGCTTGACTCCTGGGTGTGCCACCTCTCTCCCTCTCATTCAGTGGGCCATAGAAAGCCTATTTATTTTTTTTTAAAATATTATTGGGTTTCTAAAGTCTCCCTTAAAAAACAAAAAATACATAAAAAAACAGTGGGAGAGTAATATTGCCCTTTCAGCTTGTGTGCCAGTCTTGACTCCTGGGTGTGCCACCTCTCTCCCTCTCATTCAGTGGGCCATAGAAAGCCTATTTATTTTTTTTTTAAAATATTATTGGGTTTCTAAAGTCTCCCTTAAAAAACAAAAAATACATAAAAAAACAGTGGGAGAGTAATATTGCCCTTTCAGCTTGTGTGCCAGGCTTGACTCCTGGGTGTGCCACCTCTCTCCCTCTCATTCAGTGGGCCATAGAAAGCCTATTTATTTTTTTTTTAATATTATTGGGTTTCTAAAGTCTCCCTTAAAAAACAAAAAATACATAAAAAAACAGTGGGAGAGTAATATTGCCCTTTCAGCTTGTGTGCCAGGCTTGACTCCTGGGTGTGCCACCTCTCTCCCTCTCATTCAGTGGGCCATAGAAAGCCTATTTATTTATTTTTTTAAATATTATTGGGTTTCTAAAGTCTCCCTTAAAAAACAAAAAATACATAAAAAAACAGTGGGAGAGTAATATTGCCCTTTCAGCTTGTGTGCCAGTCTTGACTCCTGGGTGTGCCACCTCTCTCCCTCTCATTCAGTGGGCCATAGAAAGCCTATTTTTTTTTTTTTAAATATTATTGGGTTTCTAAAGTCTCCCTTAAAAAACAAAAAATACATAAAAAAACAGTGGGAGAGTAATATTGCCCTTTCAGCTTGTGTGCCAGTCTTGACTCCTGGGTGTGCCACCTCTCTCTCTCATTCAGTGGGCCATAGAAAGGCTATTTTTTTTTTGGTTTTTTTAATATTATTTGGTTTCTAAAGTCTCCCTGAAAAAAAAAAAAAAACATAAAAAAACAGAACAGTGGGAGAGTAATATTGCCCTTTCAGCTTGTGTGCCAGTCTTGACTCCTGGGTGTTCCACCTCTCTCCCTCTCATTCAGTGGGCCATAGAAAGCCTATTTATTTTTTTTTTAAATATTATTGGGTTTCTAAAGTCTCCCTTAAAAAACAAAAAATACATAAAAAAACAGTGGGAGAGTAATATTGCCCTTTCAGCTTGTGTGCCAGGCTTGACTCCTGGGTGTGCCACCTCTCTCCCTCTCATTCAGTGGGCCATAGAAAGCCTATTTATTTTTTTTTTTAAATATTATTGGGTTTCTAAAGTCTCCCTTAAAAAACAAAAAATACATAACAAAACAGTGGGAGAGTAATATTGCCCTTTCAGCTTGTGTGCCAGTCTTGACTCCTGGGTGTGCCACCTCTCTCCCTCTCATTCAGTGGGCCATAGAAAGCCTATTTATTTTTTTTTTTAAATATTATTGGGTTTCTAAAGTCTCCCTTAAAAAACAAAAAATACATAAAAAAACAGTGGGAGAGTAATATTGCCCTTTCAGCTTGTGTGCCAGTCTTGACTCCTGGGTGTGCCACCTCTCTCCCTCTCATTCAGTGGGCCATAGAAAGCCTATTTATTTTTTTTTTAAATATTATTGGGTTTCTAAAGTCTCCCTTAAAAAACAAAAAATACATAAAAAAACAGTGGGAGAGTAATATTGCCCTTTCAGCTTGTGTGCCAGGCTTGACTCCTGGGTGTGCCACCTCTCTCCCTCTCATTCAGTGGGCCATAGAAAGCCTATTTATTTTTTTTTTTAAATATTATTGGGTTTCTAAAGTCTCCCTTAAAAAACAAAAAATACATAAAAAAACAGTGGGAGAGTAATATTGCCCTTTCAGCTTGTGTGCCAGGCTTGACTCCTGGGTGTGCCACCTCTCTCCCTCTCATTCAGTGGGCCATAGAAAGCCTATTTTTTTTTTTTTTTAATATTATTGGGTTTCTAAAGTCTCCCTTAAAAAACAAAAAATACATAAAAAAACAGTGGGAGAGTAATATTGCCCTTTCAGCTTGTGTGCCAGGCTTGACTCCTGGGTGTGCCACCTCTCTCCCTCTCATTCAGTGGGCCATAGAAAGCCTATTTATTTTTTTTTTAAAATATTATTGGGTTTCTAAAGTCTCCCTTAAAAAACAAAAAATACATAAAAAAACAGTGGGAGAGTAATATTGCCCTTTCAGCTTGTGTGCCAGGCTTGACTCCTGGGTGTGCCACCTCTCTCCCTCTCATTCAGTGGGCCATAGAAAGCCTATTTATTTATTTTTTTAAATATTATTGGGTTTCTAAAGTCTCCCTTAAAAAACAAAAAATACATAAAAAAACAGTGGGAGAGTAATATTGCCCTTTCAGCTTGTGTGCCAGTCTTGACTCCTGGGTGTGCCACCTCTCTCCCTCTCATTCAGTGGGCCATAGAAAGCCTATTTATTTTTTTTTTAAAATATTATTGGGTTTCTAAAGTCTCCCTTAAAAAACAAAAAATACATAAAAAAACAGTGGGAGAGTAATATTGCCCTTTCAGCTTGTGTGCCAGGCTTGACTCCTGGGTGTGCCACCTCTCTCCCTCTCATTCAGTGGGCCATAGAAAGCCTATTTATTTTTTTTTTTAAATATTATTGGGTTTCTAAAGTCTCCCTTAAAAAACAAAAAATACATAAAAAAACAGTGGGAGAGTAATATTGCCCTTTCAGCTTGTGTGCCAGTCTTGACTCCTGGGTGTGCCACCTCTCTCCCTCTCATTCAGTGGGCCATAGAAAGCCTATTTATTTTTTTTTTTAAATATTATTGGGTTTCTAAAGTCTCCCTTAAAAAACAAAAAATACATAAAAAAACAGTGGGAGAGTAATATTGCCCTTTCAGCTTGTGTGCCAGGCTTGACTCCTGGGTGTGCCACCTCTCTCCCTCTCATTCAGTGGGCCATAGAAAGCCTATTTATTTTTTTTTTAATATTATTGGGTTTCTAAAGTCTCCCTTAAAAAACAAAAAATACATAAAAAAACAGTGGGAGAGTAATATTGCCCTTTCAGCTTGTGTGCCAGGCTTGACTCCTGGGTGTGCCACCTCTCTCCCTCTCATTCAGTGGGCCATAGAAAGCCTATTTATTTTTTTTAAAAATATTATTGGGTTTCTAAAGTCTCCCTTAAAAAACAAAAAATACATAAAAAAACAGTGGGAGAGTAATATTGCCCTTTCAGCTTGTGTGCCAGTCTTGACTCCTGGGTGTGCCACCTCTCTCCCTCTCATTCAGTGGGCCATAGAAAGCCTATTTTTTTTTTTTTTAAATATTATTGGGTTTCTAAAGTCTCCCTTAAAAAACAAAAAATACATAAAAAAACAGTGGGAGAGTAATATTGCCCTTTCAGCTTGTGTGCCAGTCTTGACTCCTGGGTGTGCCACCTCTCTCTCTCATTCAGTGGGCCATAGAAAGGCTATTTTTTTTTTTGGTTTTTTTAATATTATTTGGTTTCTAAAGTCTCCCTGAAAAAAAAAAAAAAACATAAAAAAACAGTGGGAGAGTAATATTGCCCTTTCAGCTTGTGTGCCAGTCTTGACTCCTGGGTGTGCCACCTCTCTCCCTCTCATTCAGTGGGCCATAGAAAGCCTATTTATTTTTTTTTTTAAATATTATTGGGTTTCTAAAGTCTCCCTTAAAAAACAAAAAATACATAAAAAAACAGTGGGAGAGTAATATTGCCCTTTCAGCTTGTGTGCCAGGCTTGACTCCTGGGTGTGCCACCTCTCTCCCTCTCATTCAGTGGGCCATAGAAAGCCTATTTATTTTTTTTTTTAAATATTATTGGGTTTCTAAAGTCTCCCTTAAAAAACAAAAAATACATAAAAAAACAGTGGGAGAGTAATATTGCCCTTTCAGCTTGTGTGCCAGTCTTGACTCCTGGGTGTGCCACCTCTCTCCCTCTCATTCAGTGGGCCATAGAAAGCCTATTTATTTTTTTTTTTAAATATTATTGGGTTTCTAAAGTCTCCCTTAAAAAACAAAAAATACATAAAAAAACAGTGGGAGAGTAATATTGCCCTTTCAGCTTGTGTGCCAGTCTTGACTCCTGGGTGTGCCACCTCTCTCCCTCTCATTCAGTGGGCCATAGAAAGCCTATTTATTTTTTTTTTTTAAATATTATTGGGTTTCTAAAGTCTCCCTTAAAAAACAAAAAATACATAAAAAAACAGTGGGAAAGTAATATTGCCCTTTCAGCTTGTGTGCCAGGCTTGACTCCTGGGTGTGCCACCTCTCTCCCTCTCATTCAGTGGGCCATAGAAAGCCTATTTATTTTTTTTAAAAAATATTATTGGGTTTCTAAAGTCTCCCTTAAAAAACAAAAAATACATAAAAAAACAGTGGGAGAGTAATATTGCCCTTTCAGCTTGTGTGCCAGGCTTGACTCCTGGGTGTGCCACCTCTCTCCCTCTCATTCAGTGGGCCATAGAAAGCCTATTTTTTTTTTTTAAATATTATTGGGTTTCTAAAGTCTCCCTTAAAAAACAAAAAATACATAAAAAAACAGTGGGAGAGTAATATTGCCCTTTCAGCTTGTGTGCCAGGCTTGACTCCTGGGTGTGCCACCTCTCTCCCTCTCATTCAGTGGGCCATAGAAAGCCTATTTTTTTTTTTTTTAAATATTATTGGGTTTCTAAAGTCTCCCTTAAAAAACAAAAAATACATAAAAAAACAGTGGGAGAGTAATATTGCCCTTTCAGCTTGTGTGCCAGGCTTGACTCCTGGGTGTGCCACCTCTCTCCCTCTCATTCAGTGGGCCATAGAAAGCCTATTTATTTATTTTTTTAAATATTATTGGGTTTCTAAAGTCTCCCTTAAAAAACAAAAAATACATAAAAAAACAGTGGGAGAGTAATATTGCCCTTTCAGCTTGTGTGCCAGGCTTGACTCCTGGGTGTGCCACCTCTCTCCCTCTCATTCAGTGGGCCATAGAAAGCCTATTTATTTATTTTTTTAAATATTATTGGGTTTCTAAAGTCTCCCTTAAAAAACAAAAAATACATAAAAAAACAGTGGGAGAGTAATATTGCCCTTTCAGCTTGTGTGCCAGTCTTGACTCCTGGGTGTGCCACCTCTCTCTCTCATTCAGTGGGCTATAGAAAGCCTATTTTTTTTTTTTTTTTTTTTAATATTATTTGGTTTCTAAAGTCTCCCTGAAATAAAAAAAAAACTTAAAAAAACAGTGGGAGAGTAATATTGCCCTTTCAGCTTGTGCGCCAGTCTTGACTCCTGGGTGTGCCACCTCTCTCTCTCTAATTGTGGGCCATAGAAAGCCTTTTTTTTTTTTTTTTTTTTTTTAATATTATTTGGTTTCTAAAGTCTCCCTGAGGAAAAAAAATAAATAAATTAGGTGGGAGATTAATATTGACATTAGTGCTTGAGTGACAGTCCTGCGTGTGTGTCATCTCTGTGATTTTGTGCCACAGAAAACAGAGTGTGTAACATTGTGCCTGATTTTCCTTGTGGTCTCACCAACCTGTTAAGGGATATTGAAATCATACTGAAGTTATAGCTCACCGTGTAAGTTGTTTGACAGCAACAAATAAAGTTACTTTGGTTAAGATTTTGAAACAATGAGGAAGTCTGGTGCAAGAGGTCGTCGTGGGCGTTCATTGTCAGCTGGTAATGATGGTAGTGGTAGTGGAGCATCAGGTGGTCATGGGGATAAAAATATTCCACCTAAGTCTGGAGCTGTGGAGCCAGTTTCGTCGTCAGGCTACACAAGGCCTCGAACGCTCTCTTTTCTGGGAGTAGGAAAACCGCTTTTAAAGGCGGAGCAGCAACAGCAAGTTTTGGCTTACATTGCAGACTCAGCCTCTAGCTCTTTTGCCTCCTCTTCCGAAACTGGTAAATGTAAAAGCAGCGCGTCGCTTGTGGATGTTCACGGTCAGGGACAAGTCGCTTCCTTGTCCTCCTCAGCAAAAACTACAACAAGAGAGAAGGATGCAGCAGGCGACACAACGGGTCACTCCATGGAGCTCTTTACACATACCGTCCCTGGCTTAGAAAGTGAAACATTTAACAGGCCATGCCCATTACAAGTATATTCTGACATGGAGTGCACTGATGCACAGCCACAGCCAGAGTACTATGCTGCTCCTTTGACTCAGACCACCACATTGCCCTCTCAGGGTACAGATCCACAATCAGACCCTGATGAGACTATGTTGCCCCGCCCCGAACGCTATACCACCGACCGACACAGTGACACAGACGAAGTTGCACACGAGCTCGAAGAGGAGGTAATAGATGACCCAGTTATTGACCCCGATTGGCAGCCATTGGGGGAACAGGGTGCAGGCGGCAGTAGTTCAGAAGCGGAGGTGGAGGAGGGGCCGCAGCAGGCATCAACATCGCAACAGGTTCCATCTGCCGGGCCCGTATCTGGCCCAAAATGCGTGTCAAAGCCAAAACCTGTTGGAGCACAGCGTTGCCATCCGGTTAAAGCTCAGTCTGCAATCCCTGAAAAGGGATCCGAGTCTAGGAAGAGTGCAGTCTGGCATTTTTTTAAACAACATCCAACTGATCAGCGCAAAGTCATCTGTCAAAAATGTTCAACTAGCTTAAGCAGAGGTCAGAATCTGAAAAGTCTAAATACTAGTTGCATGCATAGACACTTAACCACCATGCATTTTCAAGCCTGGACTAACTACCAAACGTCCCTCAAGGTTGTAGCACCCTCGGCCAATGAAGCTAGTCAGCAACGCAACATCCCTTCCGTCACTGTAAGGCCACCATTTTCCGCACCACCGGCAGTATCTGTGCAGGTTTCTTTGCCAGCCAAAAGCAGTCAGGGTCAGGGAATCACCAGTTTTGTAGGAGGAAATATTGCATCTAGGGCACCGGCGGAAACAATACCATCTCCAACCGTCTCTCAGTCTGCCATGTACACCGGCACACCCGAAAGTTCCACGATCTCCAGCTCTCCAGTCCAGCTCACCCTACATGAGACTCTGGTTAGAAAAAGGAAGTACTTATCCTCGCATCCGCGTACACAGTGTTTTAACGCCCACATAGCTAGACTAATCTCGTTAGAGATGATGCCCTACCGGTTAGTTGAAAGCGAAGCTTTCAAAGCCCTGATGGAGTACGCTGAACCACAATACGAGCTACCCAGTCGACAATTTTTTTCCAGAAAAGCCATCCCAGCCCTGCACCAGCATGTTAAACAGCGCATCGTCCATGCACTCAGGCAATCTGTGAGTACAAAGGTGCACCTGACTACAGATGCATGGACCAGTAGGCATGGCCAGGGACGTTATGTGTCCATCACGGCACACTGGGTGAATGTGGTGGATGCAGGGTCCACAGGCGACATCAATTTAGGGACAGTTGTGCCTAGCCCACGGTCTAGGAAACAGTTGGCTGTAGGCGTTCGCACCCCCTCCTCCTCCTCCTCCTCGTCCTCCTGCAGAAGCTACAGCTCTTCCACAGAACGCAGTCTGCCAACCACTCCATCGGCAGATGACACTGTTGCACACCAGTTGTCCCATTATGGGCCAGCTACTGCCAAGCGTCAGCAGGCTGTATTGGCTATGAAGTGCTTGGGCGACAACAGACACACCGCGGAAGTTCTGTCCGAGTTCTTGCAACAAGAAACGCAGTCGTGGCTGGGCACAGTAGATCTTGAGGCAGGCAAGGTAGTGAGTGATAACGGAAGGAATTTCATGGCTGCCATCTCCCTTTCCCAACTGAAACACATTCCTTGCCTGGCTCACACCTTAAACCTGGTGGTGCAGTGCTTATTGAAAACTTATCCTGGGTTCTCCGACCTGCTCCTCAAAGTGCGTGCACTTTGCTCACATATCCGACGTTCGCCTGTACACGCCAGCCGTATGCAGACCTATCAGCGGTCTTTGAACCTTCCCCAGCATCGCCTAATCATAGACGTTGCAACAAGGTGGAACTCAACACTGCACATGCTTCAGAGACTGTGCGAACAGAGGCGTGCTGTTATTTATTTGTGGGAGGATACATGGGCAGGCAGTAGGATGGCAGACATGGAGTTGTCAGGTGTGCAGTGGTCTAAGATACAAGACATGTGTCAAGTCCTTCAGTGTTTTGAGGAATGCACACGGCTGGTTAGTGCAGACAACGCCGTAATAAGCATGAGCATCCCCCTAATGCGTCTGCTGATGCAAAGTTTGACGCACATAAAGGAGCAGGCGTCTGCACCAGAGGAAGAGGAAAGCCTTGATGACAGTCAGCCATTGTCTGGTCAGGGCAGTGTACAGGACGAGGTAGCGGGCGAAGAGGAGGTGGAGGACGAGGAGGATGATGGGGATGAGTATATTTTTAATGCCGAACCTTTCCCGGGGGCACAGGAAATTGGTTGCGTGTCACGGCCGGGTTCTGGTTTTTTGAGGGACACAAGTGACGTAGATTTGCCTGCAACTGCCCCTCAACCAATCACAACCGGAGATTTGACAACTGGAACTTTGGCCCACATGGCGGATTATGCCTTACGTATCCTAAAAAGGGACACACGCATTACGAAAATGATGAACGATGACGATTACTGGTTGGCCTGCCTCCTTGATCCACGCTATAAAGGCAAATTGCAAAATATTATGCCACATGAGAACTTGGAACTAATATTAGCAACCAAACAATCAACTCTTGTTGACCGTTTGCTTCAGGCATTCCCAGCACACAGCGCACGTGATCGTTCTCACACGAGCTCCAGGGGGCAGCAGACTAGGAGTGTTAGGGGTGCACACATCAGAAGTGGCGTTGGACAGAGGGGTTTTCTGACCAGGTTGTGGAGTGATTTTGCTATGACCGCAGACAGGACAGGTACTGCTGCATCAATTGAAAGTGACAGGAGACAACATTTGTCCAGTATGGTTACTAACTATTTTTCATCCCTTATCGATGTTCTCCCTCAACCGTCATTCCCATTTGATTACTGGGCCTCCAAATTAGACACCTGGCCAGAATTGGCAGAATATGCATTGCAGGAGCTTGCTTGCCCGGCAGCAAGTGTCCTATCAGAAAGAGTATTCAGTGCTGCAGGTTCAATATTAACCGAAAAAAGGACTCGTCTGGCTACCCAAAATGTTGACGATCTAACATTCATTAAAATGAACCACAACTGGATTTCGAAATCTTTTGCCCCACCTTGCCCGGCCGACACCTAGCTTTCCTATGAAAGGCTCTTGCCTGTGAATTACTTTTCTAATGTCTAATTTGCTGCAGCTGATTGTACAGCATACGACATGTTTACACCTCCCTAAATGGCCAAACTCCCCACACGGGGCCGTGGTATCGCGACTTGGCGCAAGCACCCATGAGACTGCTGTTTGTCTGAAGAGGTGGGTGTGCTCGCTTTTGGTTGACGGCATTGCTACTGGGTCCCTCATAGTACAATGTAGTGTCTCTGGCGGTGGTGGTGCGCACCCAACGTCAGACACACCGTTGTAACATGAGGGGCCCTGGGGTGGTCCCGCCGGCCTCTAGAGAGTTCCCCCCGTACCCCAGCTCAAAATGTGCTCTACCACATGCAAAATTATGTCGCACAGCTCCACCAATCTTTAGTCTATTCGCTGACATCATTCAATGTCTGGCACTGACAATACAAATTTGTAGACATCTATGATGCAACTTAAAGTAGTCTGTGTCTGTGTCCTATATTGGCACCATTAAATAGTTACTGCCAAATTACTATGTCAGAAACTCAGCAGATGAGCCCACCCCTGTACCTAAGTATGCCACCTTTTTTTTTGTTTTGGTTGTTTTGCGAGACATTAACATCTATTTATATTTTGGGAGTACTGGGACAGACACTCCTTGCACTACTCCTCCACTCACCACCAAGCTGCCCGTGTATCCATGTAACCGCTGTAAAACTGCCATGAGCCTATTGTTTGTTATTTTAGGCCTTTGAAGCCTGTCTGCGGTCCCTCCTTCCACTAGTCCTCCACTGACCAGACCACTGCTGCCCGTGTACCCCTGGAACCAATTATAAAGTGCCTACAGCCAGCCCATTTTTTTATGTTAGGCCTTTGAAGCCTGTCTGCGGTCCCTCATTCCACTAGTCCTCCACTGACCAGACCACTGCTGCCCGTGTACCCCTGGAACCAATTATAAAGTGCCTACAGCCAGCCCATTTTTTTATGTTAGGCCTTTGAAGCCTGTCTGCGGTCCCTCCTTCCACTAGTCCTCCACTGACCAGACCACTGCTGCCCGTGTACCCCTGGAACCAATTATAAAGTGCCTACAGCCAGCCCATTTTTTATGTTAGGCCTTTGAAGCCTGTCTGCGGTCCCTCCTTCCACTAGTCCTCCACTGGCCAGACCACTGCTGCCCGTGTACCCCTGGAACCAATTATAAAGTGCCTACAGCCAGCCCATTTTTTTATGTTAGGCCTTTGAAGCCTGTCTGCGGTCCCTCCTTCCACTAGTCCTCCACTGGCCAGACCACTGCTGCCCGTGTACCCCTGGAACCAATTATAAAGTGCCTACAGCCAGCCCATTTTTTTATGTTAGGCCTTTGAAGCCTGTCTGCGGTCCCTCCTTCCACTAGTCCTCCACTGACCAGACCACTGCTGCCCGTGTACCCCTGGAACCAATTATAAAGTGCCTACAGCCAGCCCATTTTTTTATGTTAGGCCTTTGAAGCCTGTCTGCGGTCCCTCCTTCCACTAGTCCTCCACTGGCCAGACCACTGCTGCCCGTGTACCCCTGGAACCAATTATAAAGTGCCTACAGCCAGCCCATTTTTTTATGTTAGGCCTTTGAAGCCTGTCTGCGGTCCCTCCTTCCACTAGTCCTCCACTGGCCAGACCACTGCTGCCCGTGTACCCCTGGAACCAATTATAAAGTGCCTACAGCCAGCCCATTTTTTTATGTTAGGCCTTTGAAGCCTGTCTGCGGTCCCTCCTTCCACTAGTCCTCCACTGACCAGACCACTGCTGCCCGTGTACCCCTGGAACCAATTATAAAGTGCCTACAGCCAGCCCATTTTTTTATGTTAGGCCTTTGAAGCCTGTCTGCGGTCCCTCCTTCCACTAGTCCTCCACTGGCCAGACCACTGCTGCCCGTGTACCCCTGGAACCAATTATAAAGTGCCTACAGCCAGCCCATTTTTTTATGTTAGGCCTTTGAAGCCTGTCTGCGGTCCCTCCTTCCACTAGTCCTCCACTGGCCAGACCACTGCTGCCCGTGTACCCCTGGAACCAATTATAAAGTGCCTACAGCCAGCCCATTTTTTTATGTTAGGCCTTTGAAGCCTGTCTGCGGTCCCTCCTTCCACTAGTCCTCCACTGGCCAGACCACTGCTGCCCGTGTACCCCTGGAACCAATTATAAAGTGCCTACAGCCAGCCCATTTTTTTATGTTAGGCCTTTGAAGCCTGTCTGCGGTCCCTCCTTCCACTAGTCCTCCACTGGCCAGACCACTGCTGCCCGTGTACCCCTGGAACCAATTATAAAGTGCCTACAGCCAGCCCATTTTTTTATGTTAGGCCTTTGAAGCCTGTCTGCGGTCCCTCCTTCCACTAGTCCTCCACTGGCCAGACCACTGCTGCCCGTGTACCCCTGGAAC
This sequence comes from Ranitomeya variabilis, assembly GCF_051348905.1. Lineage (NCBI taxonomy): Eukaryota > Metazoa > Chordata > Amphibia > Anura > Dendrobatidae > Ranitomeya > Ranitomeya variabilis. Next base: position 83,415,759 of record NC_135238.1, read on the forward strand.
CAATTATAAAGTGCCTACAGCCAGCCCATTTTCTTATGATAGGCCTTTGAAGCCTGTCTGCGGTCCCTACTTTAAATACTCCTCCACTGACCACCAAGCTGCCTGCCCGTGTATCCATGTTACCGCTGTAAAACTGCCATGAGCCTATTGTTTGTTATGTTAGGCCTTTGATAGCCTGTCTGCGGTCCCTACTTTAAATACTCCTCCACTCACCACCAAGCTGCCTGCCCGTCTATCCATGTAACCGCTGTAAAACTGCAATGAGCCTATTGTTTGTTATTTTAGGCCTTTGATAGCCTGTCTGCGGCCCCTACTTGCAATACTCCTCCACTGACCACAATGCTGCCTGGAGTGCCTGCCTGTGTATCCACGTAACCGATGTAAAACTGCCATGACTGCCTACTGTTTGTTATTTTAGGCCTTTGATAGCCTGTCTGCAGCCCCTACTTGCAATACTCCTCCACTGACCACACCAATGCTGCCCGTGTACCCCTGGAACCTATTTAAAAGTTCATAGAGCCTAGTTATATATTTTATTTACTATTAATAAGGCCATGATGGACTACGCTGTACCACGCTACAAGCTAACCAGTCGACACTTCTTTTGCGAGAAAAGCCATCCCAACCCTCCACCAGCATGTAGAAGACCGCATTGTCCATGCACTCTGGCAATCTGTGAGTACAAAGGTGCACCTGACAACAGACGCATGGACCTGTAGGCATGGCCACGGAAGATTACGTGTCCATTACGGCGCAATGGGTTAATGTGGTGGATGCATGGTCCACAGGGGACAGCCTACTAAGTCTGTCTGCAGTCCCTAATTCAAATTGTCCTCCACTGTCTAAATCGGAGCTTCCACCTTCTGGCTTTCGGCCTATAGTATCAGAAATTAAACTGCATTTGGCCTTCAACTTTGGTTAGGGCCTACTAACGGCTTCTGCCCCTCCCTGGTGTTGCCCTCAACTAAATAAAGCTGAGCTTCAACCTTCTGCTCCAAATTACCATTTTAAAAAATGCAATAGGCTTTTCCGGCCTACTAAAGGTGTCTGTCTGTGTGCCCCTGCCTGGTGTTGTCCTCAACTAAATAAAGCTGAGCTTCAACCTTCCGGCTCTCATTAAGTGGTTTTAAAAAAAAAAATGGTGGTTAGGGCCTACTAACGGCTTCTGCCCCTCCCTGGTGTTGTCCTCAACTAAATAAAGCTGAGCTTCAACCTTCTGCTCCAAATTACCATTTTAAAAAATGCAATAGGCTTTTCCGGCCTACTAAAGGTGTCTGTCTGTGTGCCCCTGCCTGGTGTTGTCCTCAACTAAATAAAGCTGAGCTTCAACCTTCTGCTCCAAATTACCATTTTAAAAAATGCAATAGGCTTTTCCGGTCTACTAAAGGTGTCTGTCTGTGTGCCCCTGCCTGGTGTTGTCCTCAACTAAATAAAGCTGAGCTTCAACCTTCCGGCTCTCATTAAGTGGTTTTAAAAAAAAAAAATGGTGGTTAGGGCCTACTAACGGCTTCTGCCCCTCCCTGGTGTTGTCCTCAACTAAATAAAGCTGAGCTTCAACCTTCCGGCTCTCATTAAGTGGTTTTAAAAAAAAAAATGGTGGTTAGGGCCTACTAACGGCTTCTGCCCCTCCCTGGTGTTGTCCTCAACTATATAAAGCTGAGGTTCAACCTTCTGCTCCAAATTACCATTTTAAAAAATGCAATAGGCTTTTCCGGCCTACTAAAGGTGTCTGTCTGTGTGCCCCTGCCTGGTGTTGTCCTCAACTAAATAAAGCTGAGCTTCAACCTTCCGGCTCTCATTAAGTGGTTTTAAAAAAAAAAAATGGTGGTTAGGGCCTACTAACGGCTTCTGCCCCTCCCTGGTGTTGTCCTCAACTAAATAAAGCTGAGCTTCAACCTTCTGCTCCAAATTACCATTTTAAAAAATGCAATAGGCTTTTCTGGCCTACTAAAGGTGTCTGTCTGTGTGCCCCTGCCTGGTGTTGTCCTCAACTAAATAAAGCTGAGCTTCAACCTTCTGCTCCAAATTACCATTTTAAAAAATGCAATAGGCTTTTCCGGCCTACTAAAGGTGTCTGCCCCTCCCTGGTGTTGTCCTCAACTGAACAAAGCTGAGCTTCCACATTCTGGCTTTCGCCCTATACTATCAGATATTAAACTGCATTTGGCCTACTAGTGTGGTTAGGCCCTTGAAACAGTGTCTGCTGCTCTTGGGTTTGCTACTCCACTGAACAAAGCAATGCCGCCTGTTTAGTCCTGTTACCAATTTTGAACTGCATGTAGCCTACTTTATTCTTTGGCCCTATATCTGTTTCCTCCTCATCCTGCCCATTGCCCAGCCACTGCTAAATGAGTCTGCTGGTACATTGACCTAGACCACTACATTCCCCTTGTACTCTACACAGCCAGAATCTGACCCTGCTGAAAGTAAGGTTCCCCTTCCCGCATGTTATACCACCTTACACAGGGACAAAGAGGAAGGTGCAGATGAAAGTGCAGGTTCCTTCATCAGGTGGGGGGGCATACTCGTTGGCGACGTCACTGGCACAGGGCCCCTCAGAGTACGCAAAAGTGTCGCTGCTGGTGGGAGGCGCCCCCGCCATGCAAACACACCGCCGTACTTTGAGGGGCCCTGTGCCAGTGGCAATGCGAACGAGTGGGCCCCCCCCTGCTTGCTCAGGATCACAGCACTTGCAACTTTTAAATACTTACCTTTCCCTGCAACACCGCCGTGACGTAGTCCGCATTTCCTGGGCCCACGAAAAACTTGAGCCAGCCCTACTCCCCCCACAACTTTCCCCCAATTCCCTATGCCCAACTATTATTATACAGTTAATTAAGATTGGCAAGCTTCAGAAACAAGAATGGATGTTTTTGGCATTAAAATGGGCACTGTAGGTGTTTTCCTGGCCTCCACTCACTGCCGACTATGCTTCCCCATTGACTTGCATTGGGTTTCGTGTTTCGGTCGATCCCCGACTTTTAGCGATAATCGGCCGACTGCACTCGACTCGACTCTGGACAAAATCGGGTTTCCCAAAACCCTACTCGATCTTAAAAAAATGAAAGTCGCTCAACCCTAGTCCTTACAAGATATTGGAAATCCTTAATCCTGTATCCTTTCGTCTGGATCTTCCTGTGTCGTTTGCTATCCACAACGTGTTTCATAGGTCCTTGTTGCGGCGGTACGTTGTGCCTGTAGTTCCTTCTGCTGAGCCTCCTGCTCCGGTGTTGGTTGAGGGCGAGTTGGAGTACGTGGTGGAGAAGATCTTGGATTCTCGTCTCTCCAGGCGGAGGCTTCAGTACCTGGTCAAGTGGAAGGGCTATGGTCAGGAAGATAATTCCTGGGTGGTCGCCTCTGATGTTCATGCGGCCGATTTAGTTCGTGCCTTTCACGCCGCTCATCCTGATCGCCCTGGTGGTCGTGGTGAGGGTTCGGTGACCCCTCACTAAGGGGGGGGTACTGTTGTGAATTTGCGTTTTGCTCCCTCTAGTGGTCATTAGTGATTTGACACTGGAGCTTCTGTCTTCTCCTATATGCTCACCTGGGCCGTTAGTTCAGGGGCGTTGCTATATAAGCTCTCTGGACCTTCAGTTCTATGCCTGGCATCGTTGAAATCAGAGCTAATCTGTTGTGCTCTTGTGTACTGATCCTGGTTCCTGCTTGTTAAAGCTAAGTCTCTTCCTTGCTTTTTGCTTTTGTTTTGTTTTGTATTTTTGTCCAGCTTGTTCCAATCTGTATCCTGACCTTTGCTGGAAGCTCTAGGGGGCTGGTGTTCTCCCCCCGGACCGTTAGACGGTTCGGGGGTTCTTGAATCTCCAGCGTGGATTTTTATAGGGTTTTTGTTGACCAAATAAGTTATCTTGCTTTATTCTGCTATTAGTAAGCTGGCCTCTCTTTGCTGAACCTGGTTCATTTCTGTGTTTGTCATTTCCTCTTACCTCACCGTTATTATTTGTGGGGGGCTTGTATCTTGCTTTGGGGTCCCTTTCTCTGGAGGCAAGAGAGGTCTTTGTTTTCTTCTCCTAGGGGTAGTTAGATTCTCCGGCTGGCGCGAGTCATCTAGCGAACACCGTAGGCATGATCCCCGGCTACTTCTAGTGTTGGTGTTAGGAGTAGATATTTGGTCGACCCAGTTACCACTGCCCTATGAGCTGGATTTTTGTATCTCGCGGACTTACACGTACCTCTGAGACCCTGTCCACTGGGGTCATAACAGTCCACCACATGATTCCAGATCTGCTGCAACCTATCTACCACAGAATCCACCCCAGGACAGTCAGAAGGCTCCACATGTCCCGAGGAAAAACGAGGATGGAAACCAGAGTTGCAGAAAAATGGCGAAACCAAGGTGGCGGAACTAGCCCGATTATTAAGGGCAAATTCAGCCAACGGCAAGAAGGTCACCCAATCATCCTGATCAGAAGAGACAAAACACCTCAAATAAGCCTCCAGAGTCTGATTAGTACGCTCCGTTTGTCCATTAGTCTGCGGATGAAAAGCGGACGAAAACGACAAATCAATGCCCATCCTACCACAAAAGGATCGCCAGAACCTGGAAACAAACTGGGATCCTCTGTCCGACACAATATTCTCAGGAATGCCGTGTAAACGGACCACGTTCTGGAAGAACACAGGAACCAGATCGGAAGAGGAAGGCAGCTTAGGCAAAGGAACCAAATGGACCATCTTGGAGAAACGATCACATATCACCCAGATGACAGACATGCCCCGAGACACCGGAAGATCAGAAATGAAATCCATAGAGATGTGTGTCCAAGGTCTCTTCGGGACAGGCAAGGGCAAGAGCAACCCGCTGGCACGAGAACAGCAAGGCTTAGCTCGAGCACAAGTCCCACAGGACTGCACAAAAGACCGCACATCCCTTGACAAGGACGGCCACCAAAAGGACCTGGCCACCAGATCCCTGGTGCCAAAAATTCCCGGGTGCCCTGCCAACACCGAGGAATGAACCTCGGAAATGACTCTACTGGTCCACCTAGCAGGTACAAACAATCTGTCAGGTGGACAAGAGTCAGGCCTACCAGCCTGAAATCTCTGCAACACACGTCGCAGATCCGGAGAAATAGCTGACAAGATAACTCCTTCCTTAAGAATACCCACAGGTTCAGCGACTCCAGGAGCATCAGGCACAAAGCTCCTAGACAGAGCATCGGCCTTCAAATTCTTCGAACCTGGTAAATACGAGACCACAAAGTCAAAACGGGAGAAAAACAATGACCAGCGTGCCTGTCTAGGATTCAGGCGTTTAGCAGACTCGAGATACATCAGATTTTTGTGATCAGTCAAAACCACCACACGATGCTTAGCACCCTCAAGCCAATGACGCCACTCCTCAAATGCCCACTTCATGGCCAACAACTCCCGATTGCCCACATCATAATTTCACTCTGCAGGCGAAAACTTCCTAGAGAAAAAGGCACAAGGTCTCATAGTAGAGCAACCAGGACCTCTCTGAGACAAAACGGCCCCTGCCCCAATCTCCGAAGCATCCACCTCAACCTGAAAGGGCAGTGAGACATCAGGCTGGCACAAAACAGGCGCCGAAGTAAACCGGCGTTTCAACTCCTGGAAAGCCTCCACGGCAGCAGGAGCCCAGTTAGCTACATCAGAGCCTTTCTTGGTCATATCCGTCAGAGGTTTAACAACGGTGACAGGACTAACAACCTTAGTTAGACGTTTAGAGCATGCTGAGATAACATGTGTAGAATCACCACAGTAGTAACACAAGCCATTCTGGCGTCTATGAATTTTCCGCTCATTTCTAGTCAGGATTCTATCACATTGCATTAAATCAGGTGTTTGTTCAGACAGCACCATAGGTGAATTTGCGGTTTTTCTATCACATTGCCTTAAATCAGGTGCCTGTTCAGACAACACCATAAGGGAATTTGCGGTTTTGCGCTCCCGCAACCGCCGGTCAATTTGAATAGCCAGGGCCATGGAATCATTTAGACCTGTGGGAATAGGGAAACCCACCATCACATTCTTAATGGCTTCAGAAAGGCCATTTCTAAAATTTGCGGCCAATGCACACTCGTTCCACTGAGTCAGCACGGACCATTTCCGAAATTTTTGGCAATACACTTCAGCCTCGTCCTGGCCCTGAGACATAGCCAGCAAGGCTTTTTCTGCCTGAATCTCAAGATTGGGTTCCTCATAAAGTAAACCGAGCGCCAGAAAAAACGCATCAATATCCGCCAATGCCGGATCTCCTGGCGCCAGCGAGAAGGCCCAATCCTGAGGGTCGCCCCGTAAAAAAGAAATAACAATTTTCACTTGCTGAGCGGAGTCTCCAGATGAACAGGGTCTCAGGGACAAAAATAATTTACAATTATTCCTGCAAGCTGGTCCACACTTGTAATCAAGGTCTGGACATTCATGTCTGCAGCAAGCTTGAGCCACTCAGAGGTAAAGGGGAAAAGAAAAAAAAAAAAAAATGAGAGAGAGAAAAAAAAACTCAGAATTTTCTTTCCTATAATCCCGCTTCTGCAATGCATATAACATTTAATACCGGCCTGGCAAACTGTTATGACCCCAATGGCGAGGGTCTCAGAGAAATAGGTAAGTCTGTGAAGTACAAAAATCCAGCTCATAGGGCAGTGGTAACTGGGTTGACCATATATCTACTCCTAACGCCAACACTAGAAGTAGCCGGGGAACATGCCTACGTTGGTCGCTAGATGTCTCGCGCCAGCCGGAGAACTAACTACCCCTAGAAGAGGAAAACAAAGACCTCTCTTGCCTCCAGAGAAAGGACCCCAAAAGTAGGATACAAGCCCCCCACAAATAATAACGGTGAGGTAAGAGGAAATGACAAACATAGAAATGAACTAGGTTTAGCAAAGAGAGGCCCGCTTACTAATAGCAGAATGTAGTAAGATAACTTATATGGTCAACAAAAACCCTATCAAACATCCACGCTGGAAATTCAAGAACCCCCGAACCGTCTAACGGCCCGTGGGAGAACACCAGCTCCCTAGAGCTTCCAGCAAAGACAGGATACAGATTAAGTACAAGCTGGACAAAAATGCAAACAAAAACAAATAGCAAAAAGCAAGAAAGCAGACTTAGCCTAATCTAGCAGGAACCAGGATCAGTAGACAAGAGCACAACAGATTAGCTCTGATTACAACGTTGCCAGGCATTGAACTGAAGGTCCAGGGAGCTTATATAGCAACACCCCTGAACTAACGGCCCAGGTGAGCATACAAGGGATGACTGACATACCCAGAGTCAAATCACAAGTAACCACTAGAGGGAGCCAAAAAGCAAATTCACAACACCCCCCCCACATACAAGGTGATAAAGGGAGGGAGTGGACAGTTGCAGGTCGCTACTCAGCAGAAACTGAAGCAGATGAGACGCAGGCTACATCCTTGGAGGAAACAAGACTCTGAACAATGTGAGTATATACTATCCAATGCCTTTATTTTCTGTCTCTACATGTCCTAATTTCTGCTATTTCTTTCTTTCTGCATGCATCAGAATGTCTTCTTCTTCTGATGAGGAGCAACGTCCTGGGCCTTCTGAAGTAGAACATGTCAGTGAAGTGAGTAGTCACCTCCTCAGATTGGTAAGTATTCATTGTCATATCTACACATATGACAATTTTTTTTCCCTTTTTAAGAGCACTTCTTCTACTGTGGCAGAGGCTGGGCAGGAACAGTGGGGCCACGGTTGTGTGTCAAGGTGGCAGCGTGTAAGTATACCTAGCTGACTGTTTACTGTATCCTCACTTTAGTATTCTTGAATCTTCCTTTCTTTACTTTCCTCTTTCTTTATAATTTTCTTCTAGACTCCTTTTTTATCTTGACTTTCCTTATTCATGCCATTTCTCAGCCTCTGTTTTCTTTCTTTTCCTTATATTAATGTATACAACATTTAATGTCTTCATTTATGTTTTAGGTTCCAGAACGGGATGATGACCTCATTGACAACGATATCCTCATCTCCCTGGTCCAGGAGCGAGTCCCGTTGTGGGACACTCGGGTTCCACAGCACTCGGACAACGTGACAATCCGGCGCCTATGGAATGAGGTGGCCAAAGAGATGTGGGATGGCTGGGACAATGCCCCGAATCGGGTCCGAAATGCTTTTGGTAAGTATTGCAATGCATTGTGAAGCAGCAGACCTTGGCCGTGCTCACACCACTGTGTGTGATGATATAAACTCTCAGGAGTTTCTCTCATCACACACAGTTGTGTGAGCACGGCCAAACGTCCATTGTCTAACCATTATGTTTTGTTTTTTCAACAGTCGCCAGAGTCAAAACACATTGGCGTTCAATGTAGGACCGCTTCAACAAGGACCTGTGTCAGGAGAGCCGTGTTCCCAGTGGTTCAGGAGCAAGGATCAGAAAATACAACTACCATCGCGTTCTGGCATTTTTAAGACTGGTCCTTGCCCAGAGAACGTAAGTATTTCTCCCGTCCCTTAGGTTGTATTGTATTACCATAATCTGTATATTTCTATTCCACAGGATTTTGCGTCTGGTTAATTTTTGGTATTAATTTTCTTTTTCCTTTTTTCACAGCACATGGAGCAGCACTGTTGGCCCAGGTTCTGGAGCGGTCCTTCATCAGACAGCCACGGACATGTCCCAGCCATCCAGCAGCGCTGCAGCAAATGGGCCTGCCACACTAACTGGAGACCAGGAAGCTGGTCTATCAGGTGTTCCCCTTTCCCAGTCCTCTGCCACTACCCCTTTTTTGGGGGGCTCCTCCTGACAGCGGCAGAGAGCATTGGACAGGTCCCTCATGCCCGAGTTTTTGCACTTGAGCTCAGTTTTACACGAAGGACTCAAGGCTTTGGGTGACCGAATGGATATTTCACTTAGCCACATGAATACACGTATCCAGGAGGTCACCAAAAGCCTTGACCAAGTAAAAGCCGACCTCCAGAGGCCAGCACATCATTTTTTTAACCAAATTGAGCAGGGCATGTCGGAACAACTTACTCCTGATCTCCAGCTGAGTGTCATGCAGGCCTGCAATGCTGCTTACGTGCAGGCTATGCAGCAGAGTCAGTATTTTCAGCAGACAGTGGCGGCATATCCACCTGTGCCTTCACTGTCACAATTAACCTCAATGCCAACCTCTGCTGCATACCACTGCACGGCCACCTCTATTCCTAGCACTGCCGGACACCAGTACAGCACCACCACGATGCCAAGTGCTGTTGGACAGCCCACCGCCACCATCATGACAACTGCTGCTCCTGCTTGGATCTCCTCCACTGACACGACGATGCAACAGGACTCAGACATGGCCTTCCATACCGCCACCACCACGATGCAGCAGGACCCAGGCATGGCCTTTCATACCGCCACCACCATGATGCACCAGGACCCTGGCATGTCCTTCAATACCACCACCACCACGATGCAGCAGGACCCTGGCATGGCTTTCCGTACCGCCACCACCACGATGCAGCAGGACCCTGGCATGGCCTTCCGTACCGCTACCACCACGATGCAGCAGGACCCTGGCATGGCCTTCCGCTCTACAAGCGCTATGGACTCTGGCATGGCTGCACGCTCTACGAGCACTATGCAGTGGACAGCACAGCTGGGCACGGGATGCGCCGCTGACCCCCGGACACAGGACAGAGCTGGACAACTCCACACGCTGCGGTCCACCGTAAACAGGGTCCCTCCATTTATGCCACAGGAGCTTTCACTGGACCCTCCTCAAGGACATCTCTATATGCTGCAGCTCATCCTAAACAGGACCCCTCTACCTGTACCACAGGAGCATTTATTGGACTTACTATAAGGTTATGCCTTAAAAGGACCATTGTCTTGCTGTCTATCACTGCCACTCCTATGTCTATGTATCAAAAGAGTTAAGTAAACCCCATGAATAAGACCCGGGAGGGTCGAAACATCGGGTTTCTATCTACGAATTATCGCAGTGGCAACTGTTGACTTGTTTCCTTTAATAAATCTGGCATCAAGCCCTTTTTGCATCAAGCCCTATCCCCGAACTACCAGACACCACTAGTTTCATTGCCCCTTCTCCTGCCACCTCTGTGTCGTCCATGGTTAGCTATGCCTCAGTGCTTCACGCCCCCCGTTTACATCACTCTACCCCAAGCAGGCGCAGTTAAATAAATATTTTGGTTGTTAAAAAATAAATACAAGTTTTTTTGCCCCAATTATGTTTGGTTTATTGTGTCTTTCGCCGCCGGCAACACACACCGTGCACCAAGTAACAAACTTCGCCACACACTTCATTTTTTGGCCACATCATAGCTCCAGTAGTTAGCAAGTACAAGACTTTGTGTGTCTTTAGTATAGAGCTATGAAGTGGACCAAAAAATGTATACTTGTATTTTCTCCTTAATCTGTTCATTCTGCTTAGTCTGTGACTAGCAGTGTTGAGCATTCCGATACTGCAAATATCGGGTATCGGCCGATATTCGCAGTATCGGAATTCCAATACCGAGTTCTGATATTTTTGCGATATTAGGAATCGGGATACATATTCATGTAAAAAATAAAGAATAAAAATAAAAAATATGGATATACTCACCCATCCGACGGCCCCTGGCTCGCAGCAGTGCAACCGGCAGCCTCCGGTTATGGATATGGATATACTCACCCTCGGACGAGCCCTGGCTGTCACCGCTGCAAGCGTCTGCCTCCGTTCCTAAGAATGCAGTGAGTGTAGGACCTGCGATGACGTTGCGGTCTTGTTATTGGTTGCGTGACCGCTCATGTGACCGCTCATGTGACCGCAACGTCATCAAAGGTCCTTCACTCTCTGCATTCTTAGGAACGTAGGCAGACGCTTGCAGCGGTGACAGCCAGGGCTCATCCGAGGGTGAGTATATCCATATTTTTTATTTTTATTCTTTATTTTTTACATGAATATGGATCCCAGGGCCTGAAGGAGAGTTTCCTCTCCTTCAGACCCTGGGAACCATCCAGGATCACTTCCGATATTTGTGTCCCATTGACTTGTATCGGTATCGGCGATATCCGATATTTTTTGGAAGGTATCGCTCAACACTAGTGACTAGTGTTGCAGACTGAAGAGCAAATGGTGGCAATACCATGCAAAACTATACTCTTCAGGTCAGGTGTCCAAAAACTCATAAGTTGGGACGCCTGACCTGGTGAGTAGAGAAGTGCATTGTATAGCCTCCTTTTTCTCTTCTGTGTACATAATCTATTTCACACAAACTCAAGGGACGATGGCGGTCATACACGGCTTATCTATGCTCACCTGCACATGTGTCAGAAATAGTGAATTCATGATGCTGTTATATGTGCATCATGAATTCATTATTTCTGACATCTGACTTGATGAGTATAGATCTGTTTTGTATGACAGCCATTGTCTCTTCAGTCTGTGTCCAATGGATACTGCATAGCAGAACAGAATCAGGACGCAATGACATCAACAACCTTATTACTAAAACCACATGGCTGCTGTCATACTAGCAGTATGTGGTCACTACTTTATATTGGTTTTTGTAAGCCAAAACAAGGAGTGGAACTATTAGAGGAAAAGTATAATATTAGCATATCTAGCACTTCAGCCTTCATCACCCACTCCTGGTTTTGGATTACAAATACTGATAATAAATACAGACCAAATACTGCCAGTTTTAGAACAGCCTTGGTTTGTAGAGGAAAAACATAACCAAAGACTTCTTCATCAACCCTCTTGACCAGAAAATGTACCATTTAATGTCATATATCAATTGAAATTAAAAATGAAATATATCAATTGTGTGAGGACAACCTCAGTTTATAGAGGAAATACATATGAGACATGATCAAGACAACAAAAAAAAGTTTATTAACGAGAAACATTAGTAACATGTAAGAAATTAACTGGTACAGATAAAATATCAACAGGACATTTACACAACATTGTCCTGCCATGACTCACATCCAATATCCGAATCAAAAAAGGCAGCAAATTGGTTCCGCATGTGGGCAACTTCAGCTGTTGACCGCAGCGGGTGATGCTGGTAATCGGGCAGTGGGTGTGCAACTGGTTCATCCAGTTCAATGTTGGGCCGCTCCTTAGCCATAATGTAATTATGCAGAACCACACAACTTTGACCACCTCGTCAACTGTCTCCATTTTTAGATTAATGGCTGATACAAGAATGCGCCATTTTGAGACTAGAATCCCAAAGGTACACTCTACAGTTCTTCGTGCCCTGGTCAGTCTGTAGTTAACGATCCTTTTAGTGTGGTTCAAGTCACAACTGGAATATGGCTTTATTAGGTTTTTGCACATCTGAAAGGCCTCATCCCCAACCATAACAAATGGCATCGGTTGACCTTGAGTGTTGGGGAGAGGTTGTGGCCGTGGAAAATTAAAATTTTTGCGATACACATGGCGGCTGATAACCGAGTTCTTGAAAGTCTGGGAATCGTTGCCGCGGCCAAAAGCTCCAATGTCCACGGCGATGAAGCGACAGTCCGCATCGGCTATTGCCATGAGCACAGCAGAAAAATATTTTTTATAGTTGAAATACTCCGATCCTGTTCTGGCTGGTTTGATAATGCGGATGTGCTTTCCATCCACCACTCCTAAACAGTTGGGAAAATCACACACACTCCAGAATTTTTCCGCAATTTCAAGCCCCATGTCCAAGGTGGGTAGGGGTATAAACTTATCCCGGAGTACATTCCACAAAGCCCGGCAGGTGTCTGCAAATATTCCCAACAGGGTGGATATTCCAAGCCTGTATTGGAAATGGAGGGATGATAAACTCTCTCCGGTTGCCAGAAATCTGGAAGAAAAGAATTAAAGAAAAATTACAATCAGTTCTATTTAAGGTGTGGTTATGCTAAAGACAGAAAGGAAATTACCAAACCCCCCCAAAAACATGTTTAGTGCACCCAAAATTAGCACTGGCATTGATTTAGATTTCCTACGTACCTTAATGTGACCAGCAGACGTTCCTCGGGTGGAATCGCTCTACGGAGCTGGGTGTCCTGTCTCCGTATGGCTCCTTGGACACGAGCAAGCAAATCCCAGAACGAGTCTTGCGACATCCTTGCATATTCCGGGAATTTGTCTGGGTTGGCATTAAGCTCACCATACAGTGTGTGATAGGCTCCACGGCTCTCACGTAGTTCGATAATGGGGTGTCTCAAAAAACGCCTACGACTTCTCCTTCTCCATCTTTCGCGATTTCTGTCTTGCTCCCAAGCAAATGCACAGGCAAGAAACAGCTTGATGCCTAAATCCAGGTAGAAATAAAAGCTCTCCATGCGAAGATCCATCATGACACATGATACAGGAGCAAAATCTGAAGATTTCAGCTGTTCAAGGGTCTATATAAAGATATGCCATAATACACGCCCTCTGCAGTCCCATTGGCGGTGTCTGGTTATCTAGATTTTTTTCCTGTAAAATTTGTCACCATGCGCACCAAAAACGCAAATGCAGAAAAAAGTGCATGGAAAAGCGTGCAAACGCGGCGTTTTTTAAACCGCATGCATCTAAAAAACGCCGCGTTTGTACGCGTTTATATGCATTTTTTCCAGCACTTGCGGATGCGGATTAAACGCTGCGGATTCTAACGCAAAATGTGAAACTAGCCTAAGTGGCTCATTCGGTATGTGATTTTTGGTTTTGTTTACGAATCATGGTTTACTATGTGCTAGAAAAGTATACTACAAATTTGAAGCAATTTTTGGCATACAATATCATACTTTAAGCACCACCCCTTTTTAGATAAGCCAAACTCTTTTCAGCTAACTCATAAAGAGTGTCTAAAACATATAATAAATAAGATGCAAGTCTTAAAAAGATAGGCAATTTTGACACAAATTATGCTAGAACTCTGGACCATCTTCGGTATTTTTATAAATATTCCCCTATGTGTGAAAAGGTGTTTGAATAGTTTCTCCCTACAAAGCTAATTGAGTTGAGCAGATTGTTTGAAGTTCAAATTCACCAAATTTTCAAAATAAAAGTTATTTTGTGCAAAATTAATATATTTGAAATTGCAATACTGCAAAGCTTAAAGCTGCCCGGAAAAGACATTAATAAAACTATAAGGATTCCTAAGACTGTATTGAACCCATTTTGAGCTCAACTTATCTGCTAGGGAAAACGGATGGTAACCAACAGCTTATTTAGCAACACTGCAGTATGAGACTTTTTAGGTTAAAAAAATTATCCCTTTTTGTAGCAAATGCCTGCATTACTGGTGTTTTCCCATGATGTAGGACAGGATAGATGAATTCAAAGTAAAAAGTAAAGTCTTAACTAGACAACATGTTTCAAAATTGGTTTGATTTCCCCAGGTGTATACAGGAGGTGGGGAGCAGAAAAGCACACTATGGTCTTACCTACAATAAAAATTAAATAAAACAGTAAGTTGTGCTAACCTGGTGAAGTTGTGATGACACAACAATGAAGGAGTATGAATAACCAGCTGCTGCAGATCCACAGTTGGGAGTCTATGGGAAGGACTTCCACCAGATACTGAATAGGAATCACCATGGTTTAACCCCTTAACGACCGCTGATACGACTTTTAACGGCGGTAGTTAAGAGTACTTAAACCACAGTGCAGTTAATTAATGGCGCTGTTGAAAAAGTATATAGCACCACCCAGAGTCAGATTTCTCTGGGGTCTTGGCTACTGGGGGAAGCCGAGACCCCAGAGAACATGATTCGGGTCATTTTTTACCAACCACGTGGTTACGATCACAGTTATTAGCCATATAACGGCGACTGCAAAAAAAGTCAGATTTGCCATTTAGTTTCCCTCTCTTCTGATGTGATCACACATCAGGAGAGATAAATAGGGTCCCCTGATTCCCCCGGTACCTTCCGGTGTCCTTGGACCCTCCTGCATCCCCCTAAGGCCGCTGGCATCATCTTCCAGGAAGAAAATGGTGGGCGCATGCGCAGTGCGCCCGTCGAGATCTGCCGGCCGGCACCCGGCAACAATAGGAGATTTCTCCTATTGGTTCATTTTGATTACTGCGATAGACCCCATCACAGTTATCAAAATAAAAAAGTAAATAACCCCCTTTATCACCACCTTAGTTAGGGAAAAATAATGAAATAAAAAATATATATATTTATTTCCATTTTCCCATTAGGGTTAGAGTTGGGCTAAAGTAAGTTGGGCTAAAGTTAGGATTAGGGTTAGGGTGAGGGTTAGAGCTATTGTTAGGGTTAGAGTAAGGGTTAGGGTTGGGATTAGGGTTAGGGGTGTGTTAGGGTTTGGTTTGTGGTTAGGGTTATGGTTAGGGTTGGGAATAGGGTTAATGGTTTGTTGGGGTTAGGGTTGTGGTTAGGGTTATGGTTAGGGTTGGGACTAGAGTTAGGGGTGTGTTGGGGTTAAGGTTGTGGGTAGGATTGTGGTTAGTGTTGGGATTAGGGTTAGGGGTGTGTTGGGGTTTGAGTTGTGTTTAGGGTTATGGTTAGGGTTGGGATTAGGGTTAGAGGTGTGTTAGGGTTAGGTTTGTGGTTAGGGTTATGGTTAAGGTTGGGAATAGGGTTAATGGTTTGTTGGGGTTAGGGTTGTGGTTAGGGTTATGGTTAGGGTTGGGACTAGAGTTAGGGGTGTGTTGGGGTTAGGTTTGTGGTTAGGGTTATGGTTAGGGTTGTGATAAGGGTTAGGGGTGTGTTGGGATTAGGGTTGTGGTTAGGGTTGGGATTAGGGATAGGGGTGTGTTGGGGTTTGGGTTGTGTTTATGGTTATGGTTAAGGTTGGGATTAGGGTTAGAGGTGTGTTAGGGTTAGGTTTGTGGTTAGGGTTATAGTTAGGATTGGGATTAGGGTTAGGGGTGTGTTGGGGTTAGGGTTGTGCTTAGGGTTATGGTTAGAGTTGGGATTAGGGTTAAGGGTGTGTTGAGGTTAGGCTTGATGTTATAATTTGGGGTTATCCAAACGCAACATGGCGCCACCCTTGATTCCAGCCAATTTTGTGTTCAAAAAGTCAAATGGTGCTCCCTCCCTTCTGAGCCCTGCCATGCGCCCAAACAGTGGCTTTTCCCCACATATTGTGGACAAATGCTTCTGGGCCCTTTTCTTGAACTCCTGGGATGTCTGGCCTACATAAACCCTCTTACAAGGGCAGATGATGGCATAGATGAAGTGAGTTGATTTTCAATTGATATATGACATTAAATGGCACATTTTCTGGTCAAGAGGGTTGATGAAGAAGTCTTTGGTAGGGTTGAGCGACTTTTAATTTTTTGAGATCGAGTCGGGTTTCACGAAACCCGACTTTCTCAAAAGTCGGGTCGAGTGAAATCGGCCGATCTTATTGAAAAGTCGGGGTTGGGGATCGGCCAAAACACGAAACCCAATGCAATTCAATGGGGAAGCATACTTTTTTAATATTTGCTTCAGCGCGATAATGTTGAAAAGCCGGTAATTCAATTGCCAAATTTTCATTTCTCCTGCCTAAACCCAACATGATATGAGACATGGTTTACATACAGTAAACCATGTCATATCCCCCTTTTTTTGCATATTCCACACTACTAATGTTAGTAGTGTGTATGTGCAAAATTTCGGTGCTGTAGCTATTAAATTTAAGGGTTAAATCGCGGAAAAAATTGGTGTGGGCTCCCACGCAATTTTCTCCGCCAGAGTGGTAAAGCCAGTGACTGAGGGCAGATATTAATAGCGTGGAGAGGGTCCATGGTTATTGGCCCCCCCGTGGCTAAAAACATCTGCCCCCAGCCACCCCAGAAAAGGCACATCTGGAAGATGCGCCTATTCTGGCACTTGGCCACTCTCTTCCCACTCCCGTGTAGCGGTGGGATATGGTGTAATGAAGGGTTAATGCCACCTTGCTATTGTAAGGTGACATTAAGCCAGATTAATAATAGAGAGGCGTCGATTCTGACACCTATCCATTATTAATTCAATTGTATGAAAGGGTTAAAAAACACACACACACATGATTAAAAAGTATTTTAATGAAATAAACACACAGGTTGTTTTAATATTTTATTGCTCTCTCAATCCACCTGAAGACCCTCGCTTGGAAAAATAATAAACCAACAATATACATACCCTCTGATGAACTGTCATGTCCCACGAGGTAAATCCATCTGAAGGGGTTAAAATAGTTTACAGGCAGGAGCTCTGCTATAATGCAACTGTGCTCGTGCCTGTAAACCCCGGCGAATGAAGGAAATGTAGGTCAATGACCTATAGTTACCTTCAGTAGCGGTGATGCGCCCCCTGGAGGGCATTCTAAGGGATGCTATGCTGGAGTATCTGAAGAGGAATAACCTCATGACTAGTGTTTAGCGATACCTTCCGATACTTGAAAGTATCGGTATCGGATAGTATCGGCCGATACCCGAAAAATATCGGATATCGCCGATACCGATACTCGATAACAATACAAGTCAATGGGACACAAGTATCGGAAGCTATCCTGGATGGTTCCCAGGGTCTGAAGGAGAGGAAAATCTCCTTCAGGCCCTGGGATCCATAATCATGTAAAAAATAAAGAATTAAATTAAAAATATGGATATACTCACCTGTCCGGCAGCCCCTGGACCTTACCGATTGTAACCGGCAGCCTCCGTTCCTAAGAATGAGGAGTTTAGGACCTGCGATGACGTTGCGGCTTGTGATTGGTCGGGTGAGCGGTCACATGAGCGGCACGCAACCAATCACAAGCCGCGACGTCATCGAGGGTCCTAAACTCCTCATTCTTAGGAACGGAGGCTGCCGGTTACAATCGTTAAGGTCCAGGGGCCGCCGGACTGGTGAGTATATCCATATTTTTTATTTTTATTCTTTATTTTTTACATGAATATGGATCCCAGGGCCTGAAGGAGAGTTTCCTCTCCTCCAGACCCTGGGAACCATACACTGGGAATTTCTGATTCCGATTTCCGATACCACAAAAATATCGGAACTCGGTATCGGAATTCCGATACCGCAAGTATCGGCCGATACCCAATACTTGCGGTATCGGAATGCTCAACACTACTCATGACCCAGTATCAGCATGGGTTTACTAGGGACCGTTCATATCAGACTAATTTGATCAGCTTCTATGAAGAGGTAAGTTCCGGACTGGACCAAGGGAACCCAGTGGATGTAGTGTATATGGACTTTTCAAAAGCTTTTGATATGGTGCCACACAAAAGGTTGATACATAAAATGAGAATAATGGGGATAGGGGAAAATATGTGTAAGTGGGTTGAGAGCTGGCTCAGGGATAGGAAACAAAGGGGGTGGTTATTAATGGAGCACACTCGGACTGGGTCACGGTTAGCAGTGGGGTACCACAGGGGTCAGTATTGGGCCCTCTTCTTTTTAACATATTTATTAATTACCTTGTAGGGGGCATTCAGAGTAGAATTTCAATATTTGCAGATGACACTAAACTCTGCAGGGTAATCGATACAGAGGAGGACAATTTTATATTACAGGAGGATTTATGTAAAGTAGAAGCTTGGGCTAATAAATGGCAAATGAGCTTTAATGGGGATAAATGTAAGGTCATGCACTTGGGTAGAAGTAATAAGATGTATAACTATGTGCTTAATTCTAAAACTCTGGGCAAAACCGTCAATGAAAAAGACCTGGGTGTATGGGTGGATGACAAACTCATATTCAGTGACCAGTATCAGGCAGCTGCTACAAAGGCAAATAAAATATTGGGATGTATTAAAAGAGGCATAGATGCTCATGAGGAGAACATAATTTTACCTCTATACAAGTCACTAGTACTACAACACTTAGAATACTGTGCACAGTTCTGGTCTCCGGTGTATAAGAAAGACATAGCTGAACTAGAGCGGGTGCAGAGAAGAGCGACCAAGGTTATTAGAGGACTGGGGGGTCTGCAATACCAAGATAGGTTATTACACTTGGGGCTGTTTAGTTTGGAAAAACGAAGACTAAGGGGTGATCTTATTTTAATGTATAAATATATGAGGGGACAGTACAAAGACCTTTCTGATGATCTTTTTAATCATAGACCTGTGACAGGGACAAGGGGGCATCCTCTACATCTGGAGGAAAGAAGGTTTAAGCATAATAACAGACGCGGATTCTTTACTGTAAGAGCAGTGAGACTATGGAACTCTCTGCCGTATGATGCTGTAATGAGTGATTCATTACTTAAATTTAAGAGGGGACTGGATGCCTTTCTTGAAAAGTATAATGTTACAGGGTATATACACTAGATTCCTTGATAGGGTGTTGATTCAGGGAATTAGTCTGACTGCCACATGTGGAGTCGGGAAGGAATTTTTTTTCCCCATGGTGGAGCTTACTCTTTGCCACATGGTTTTTTTTGCCTTCCTCTGGATCAACATGTTAGGGCATGTTAGGTTAGGCTATGGGTTGAACTAGATGGACTTAAAGTCTTCCTTCAACCTTAATAACTATGTAACTATGTAAGATCATCCTCCCGTTGTGAACCTAAAAATTAAATAAAGTCATTAAAGTTTGCTCAATTAACATAAGGAAAAGAAAGAAAAAAGATGCTGAGAAATGGCATGAATAGGAAAGTCAACATACAAAAGGATTCCAGAAGAAAAAAGTAAAGAAATATGAATGGAAAGAAAGGAAGATTCAAGAATATTACACTGAGGATTCAGTAAACAGTCAGCCTTGTATACGTACCCGCTGCCGTCTTTCCACCAGACCTTGACTCCGCTGCTCCTGCCCTGTCTCTGCCGCAGTAGAAGAAGAGCTCTAAAAAAAGAAAAATTCAAATTGTCGCATGTGTAGATGTGACAGTGAATACTTACCAATCTGACGAGGCAAGTACTCACCTCACTGACATGCTCGACTTCAGACGGCCCAGGAAGAAACTCCTCATGAGAAGAATCCGAAGAAGACATTCTGATGCATGTAGAAAGAAAGAAATGGCATAAATTAGGACATGTAGAGAAAGAAAATAGAAAATAAAGGCATTGGCTAGGATATACTCACATTGTTCAGAGGCTTGTTTTCTCAAAGGTGCTGTGGTCTGTATGCTCTGCTTGGCTGTCTGCTGTGGTCCGTCTGCTCTGCTTGGCTGTCTGCTGAGAAGTGACCTGCAACTGTCCACACCCTCCCTTTATCACCTTGTATGTGGGGGGTGGCTTATCAGTGTCTAGACATGTTTTTCTCTTGTGGAACGCATGCGTTCATGAACGCAACCAGATGCATGTGCTTGTAAACTCATGCGTTCATATAGACAGCAATGCGTTTTTTTGTCGCAAGCCTTGCACAATCGACCGCATGCGTTTTCAGGCAGCAAATTGACACCTCTAAAAATAACTACATGTTGCATTTCTGCGCCAAGCCACAAACGATGAAACGACGCATGCGTCGTCAACCACGGCAAAACGCGAACAAACAAAAACGCATGCGTCCCTAATGTTAAATATAGAAATACACAACGCATGCGGATATATGCGGTACAAACGCTGCGGACACAACCGCAAATGTGAAACCAGCCTTACAATGTGGAATACAGCAGGCTGTTCAATATTTTTTCACCAGGTACATGTGAATTAGACTCGTGCATCAATCACAATAGAAGAAGTGCACAACACATGCCCTGCTAGATTTGTTTGTGCACCTCAGTTTGGCCAAAAAAAAATGGTCTGGAAGGTAAATTTAACAGCCACACTGCACACTAGCTACCTACAGTATCCGACTGATATACAACCACCTATCTTACTAGCTAAAATGCAGGATACAGCAGGCTTTTCCATTTTGCTACTGAAATAATATTATTTAGAATGCTATAATTATGTTGTGCACTGATTCTATAGTGCTCCATGCACACTTGTAGGAAATGTGCCCTGCCTGCTTTGTCTGATAACCATCAGAAATGCCTCACAAAAAAAATTATGGACGGTAAATTTTACAGCCACACTGAACACTATCTATCTAGCTACACTATCTGACTGATATGCAATCACCTATCTTACTGGCTAAAATGCAGGATACAGTATGCTTTTCCACATTTAGCTACTGAAATAATATCATTTAGGGCGCATATGCACTTACGAGAAATACGGACGAGTGCAATCCAATAAGAAATCGGATTGCACTCGGACCAATGTTATTCAATGAATTACATCTCATCTGCAAATTTTTTTCTCAGCTGAAATCGGACTGAGAAAAAAAATCGCAGCATGCTGCGTATTTCTGCGAATCTCGGATGAGACTCACCAATGTAAGTGAATGGGTGCGAGGAAAAAATCAGACAGGTATGGGTATATTGTTGTTTTTTTCTTTTATTTATTACAGGAGATTGAGGGCATCGTTTGGATTGGCAGAAGAATAAAGATGGCAAAACTGTGTGTTCTTTCATTTCATTAACCCCTTCACCCCCGGAGCTTTTTCCGTTTTTTCATCTTTGTTTTTTGCTCCCCTCTTCCCAGAGCCATAACTTTTTTACTTTTCCGTCAATATGGCCATGTGAGGGCTTATTTTTTGCAGGACGAGATGTACTTTTGAACGATTTCATTGGTTTTACCATGCCGTGTAACAGAAAACGGGAAAAGAATTCCAAGTGTGATGAAATTGCAAAAAAAGTGCAATCTCAAACTTGTTTTTTGTTTGGCTTTTTTGCTAGGTTCACCAAATGCTAAAACTAACCTGCCATTATGATTCTCCAGGTCATTACGAGTTCATAGACACCTAGCATGTCTAGGTTATTTTTTATCTAAGTGGTGAAAAAAAATTCCAAAATTTGCTAAAAAAAAAAAAAAAAATTGTGCGATTTTCCGATACCCGTAGCGTCTACAATTTTCTTGATCTGGGATCAGGTGAGGGCTTATTTTTTGCATGCCAAGCTGGCATTTTTAATAATACCATTTTGGTGTAGATACGTTTTTTTGATCGCCCGTTATTGCATTTTAATGCAATGTCGCGGCGACCAAAAAAACGTAATTTTGGCGTTTTGATTTTTTTCTCGCTACGCCATTTAGCGGTCAGGTTAATCCTTGGTTTTTATTGATAGATCGGGCGATTCTGAACGTGGCGATACCAAATATGTGTATGTTTGATTTTTTGCTACTGAAATAATATTATTTAGAATGCTATATTTGTGTTGTGCACCGATCATGTGACGGGGTCAGCGGTGAGAGCACTTCCGGCTGCACGGCCGGGAGCGCTAGTTAAATGCCGCTGTCAGGGCTTGACGGCGGCATTTATCTAATTAATGGGTGCGGGCGGATTGCGATTCCGCTCGCGCTCATTGCGCGCACATGTCAGCTGTACAAAACAGCTGACATGTCGCGGCTTTGAGGTGGGCTCACCGCCGGAGCCCACCTCGAAGCGGGGGATCTGCCAGCTGATGTACTATTCCGTCAGCTGGCAGAAAGGGTTAAAATACTTTATTCTGCATGAGTGTGTGTTTATTTAACCATTTACAAACTTTAGAATTAGTATTGGATAGGTGTGTTATTGACACCTCTTCATTACTAAGCCAGGCTTAAAGTCACCTTACAATACAAAGGTGATATTAACCTCTTATTACCCCATATGCCACTGCTACAGGGTAGTGGGAAGAAAGAGGCTAAGTGCCAGAATTGGCGCATCTTACAGATGCGCCTTTTCAGGGGTGGCTGTGGGCAGTTGTTTTAAGCCTGGGGGGCCAATAACCCAATAACCATGGTCCCTCTCTAGGCTATTAATATCTGTCCTCAGTCACTGGCTTTCCCTCTCTGGCGCAGAAAATTGCGCTGGAGCCCACTCCAGTCTTTTCTGCGAAAACATTCTTTTATTAAATACATACAGGTCCCAAATTTTACACACACATAGTACTAACAGAATTAGTCACTGATAGCTATATAAATCTACCTGTTCTGCAATGGCTTACTGTATGTAAACCATGTCTCCTATCCTGTCAGCTTCTGCAATGATTTATCAGAAGCCGACAAATGAATTACTGGTCATTCTTCTATCTATCTCTCTATGAAATATAAAGATAATATATATATATATATATATATATATATATATATATACTCTATAGATATACTGTATGTGTGTGTGTGTGTGGTACTGATATATATATATATATATATATATATATATATATATATATATATATATATATATATATATATATATATATATAGTACAGTACAGACCAAAAGTTTGGACACACCTTCTCATTTAAAGATTTTTCTGTATTTTCATGACTGAAAATTGTACATTCACACTGAAGACTTCAAAACTATGAATTAACACATGTGGAATTATATACTTAACAAAAAAGTGTGAAACAACTGAAATTATGTCTTATATTTTAGGCTCTTCAAAGTAGCCACCTTTTGCTTTTATGACTGCTTTGCACACTTTTGGCATTCTCTTGATGAGCTTCAAGAGGTAGTCACCGGGAATGGTTTTCGATTCATAGGTGTGCCCTGTCAGGTTTAATAAGTGGAATTTCTTGCCTTATAAATGGGGTTGGGACCATCAGTTGTGTTGTGCAGAAGTCTGGTGGATACACAGCTGATTGTCCTACTGAATAGACTGTTAGAATTCGTATTATGGCAAGAAAAAAGCAGCTAAGTAAAGAAAAAGAGTGGCCATCATTACTTCAAGAAATGAAGGTCAGTCAGTCCGAAAGATTGTGAAAACTTTGAAAGTGTCCCCAAGTGCAGTGGCAAAAACCATCAAGCGCTACAAAGAAACTGGTTCACATGAGGACCGCCCCAGGAAAGGAAGACCAAGAGTCACCTCTGCTTCTGAGGATAAGTTTATCCAAGTCACCAGCCTCAGAAATCGCAGGTTACCAGCAGCTTAGAGATCAGGTCAATGCAACACAGAGTTCTAGCAGCAGACACATCTCTACAACAACTGTTAAGAGGAGACTTTGTGCAGCAGGTCTTCATGGTAAAATAGCTGCTAGGAAACCACTGCTAAGGAAGGCAACAAGCAGAAAAGACTTGTTTAGGCTAAAGAACACAAGGAATGGACATTAGACCAGTGGAAATCTGTGCTTTGGTCTGATGAGTGCAAATTTGAGATCTTTGGTTCCAACCACCGTTTCTTTGTGCGATGCAGAAAGGGTGAACGGATGGACTCTACATGCCTGGTTCCCACTGTGAAGCATGGAGGAGGAGGTGTGATGGTGTGGGGGTGCTTTGCTGGTGACACTGTTGGGGATTTATTCAAAATTGAAGGCATACTGAACCAGCATGGCTACCACAGCATCTCACAGCAGCATGCTATTCCATCCGGTTTGTGTTTAGTTGGACCATCATTTATTTTTCAACAGGACATGACCCCAAACACACCTCCAGGCTGTGTAAGGGCTATTTGACAAAGAAGGAGAGTGATGGGGTGCTACGCCAGATGACCTGACCTCCACAGTCACCAGACCTGAACCCAATCGAGATGGTTTGGAGTGAGCTGGACCGCAGAGTGAAGGCAAAAGGGCCAACAAGTGCTAAGCATCTCTGGGAACTCTTTCAAGATTGTTGGAAGATCATTCCCGGTGACTACCTCTTGAAGCTCATCAAGAGAATTCCAAGCGTGTGCAAAGCTGTCATCAAAGCAAAAGGTGGCTACTTTGAAGAACCCGGAACATAAGACATATTTTCAGTTGTTTCACACTTTTTTGTTAAGTATATAATTCCACATCTGTTAATTCATAGTTTTGATGCCTTCAGTGTGAATGTACAATTTTCATAGTCATGAAAATACAGAAAAATCTTTAAATGAGAAGGTGTGTCCAAACTTTTGGTCTGTACTGATAATCTTTATTTTTATATAGGATCAACACATTCCGCAGCGCTTTACAGTTTGCACACATTATCATTATATATATATGTATATATATGTACACCTATTCTATGTGTAAACATCTATTCTATCTGTTCTATTCTATACATCTGCCGCATTTTAATCTATCTATCCATCTGTCTGTCTTTCTGTCTGTCTGTCTATCTATCTATATACTGTATATGTTTTGAAGATTATTTGATTTTAAAACAATGTGTACAGTTGTATTTTACAATGTGATTTTAACATGAGCTTTTACATACAAAGAACTGCTGTATGTAAAACCTCATGTTAAAATCGCATTGCATACAGATTACATACACATATCATATGGATGTTCCGTGGAAAAATCACACTACACTCGCATGACACTTGTCTGTTTTTTCGGTTCGGAAATCGGACAGTTTTTTTTCTCACAAGTGAGTATGAGCCCTTAGAATGCTATACTCGTGCATGGAGCACTATAGAATCAGTGCACAACACACTTGCAGGACATGTGCCCTGCTAACTTTGTCTGAGAACCGTCAGAAATGCCACAGAAAAAAAAAATGCGGCAGGTAAATTTTACAGCCACACTACACACTATCTAGCTACACTATCTGACTGATATACAACTGCCTAACTAAATAGCTGAAATTTTGCTAGGAGCAGCCTCTCTGCACCTTCTAGGAGCAGCCTCTCTGCACTGTATTAGTGTCAAAATGGCGCTAGAACCACATGTCAGATATTTATATGGAAAGGGACATGTGATTTCCGCAGCCAATGACACAAGCCATGGTGTCAGACATTGTGGTTGTTTCGTGCGCCCAGATTGGCTAGCCGCAATGTGCACATGTAAAGTTAGGAAAAAAAATGACTGCTGTGCTTCCAAGAACATGGCGCCTCTGAGCTCTGCAACCCCCCTCCCTTCATCAAACATGTGCCCAATGCTCAGAAAACACTACCATTACCGTTGCTAATGTGCTTAAAACATTTTTGTGGCAATGCAAATATTTTACCGCACTTTTACCGAATATTACCGATTTTATAAATTTTTGCTCGGGTTTCTGATCCCGAATCTGAATGTGCCATATTGGTGCCGAATTTATGTTTGGTGATCGTTTTCTGAACAAATTTGCTCATCACTAGTTAGGGACAGGGAAGGAGTCCTGGTCCTGAAACATCTGACAACAGAGCCGTGACACTAATTTGGCTTTTATCATAAGTCATATTGCAAGGCTCATTAAAGGGTCGATAATGACTTATAGGATCGCTGCTTTCAACAGATGGCGCTATAGAGTATTAGTCCTCTTCATCTTTGAAGAGATAATTTGCATATTTAATTTCCCATGGGAGCATTGCATGCCGAATAAGCCTCATTACACTGGCATGCCAGGGCCGGTATGTCACTCTCCACAGGTAGAAATGTTACCCGTTAGACCTGCATTGTCCCTGTAATTGCACTTCCACAGAGAATGCACTTGTCAGTTCTAAGCCATGCCTTAAGAAAAGCCATATAGAAGTTGATTTTCAGATTCAGAATAAATATGCCAAATTTTAAAAGAGTGTCATAAACATTGATCAAAAATGGGATTTGTTAGTTTTACAATTATACAGATTTAACCTGGGGTGACTGAATATACACTCATATGCAATAAAGGACATTTCATATTTCTAAAGTGATTTTTTGGCAAGTAATAAGCAGTTGGAAATCTCTGTAGGAAATGTCCTGTATGAAGAGAAAAAGGCATTTAATAATGTGGTGGAAAGCGGCCAATTTTTCCTCTATGCAAATCATGCATCAGTGAAATAAAATGAGTGCAGATGCTAAAATGAAGCACATTCTGGCTAAAATAGAATTGTACCAAAGTAAGAGGTTTGCTGCCAATGTTCTAAAATTAAAATAATAGTCTTGAAGATGCATGTGCAGAGCTGTATTTGTAAATTATTTAAAAGCTTTTTAAGTGCTACAAGAGATAAAAAAGAGACACAATGCTTCCTATCAAAGTACAATTAACAGTGGCAGACATGCGGCTCCACCGATGCAGCTGCATCGGGGCCCGGAGGTGCAGGGGGCCCTTGCCTGGAGGCTAATTATGAGGGCAATCTGGCATGTTTCTTGGAGCCTGAGGCTAATGGGGCCCATGGCAAGATTGCCTTCATGTGCAGTGGGCAGGGAGTGATCTCTGCGGCTTCGCTACCTACAGGAGAAAATGGGGGATTGTGGAAACCACAAAAAGGCGACACAACGATCAAATGTATAAATACAAAAATCCTTTATTGCGTATAACACAAGATGGGACTATCGGAAAAACATGTGCAAATACAAGCAGAAAGTGCAACCGTGCAAAAACCGACGCTTAGAACTGAAACAGCCACATTCAATATTTATATTCAACAAATACCCCATATTGGGTGTTTAGGCAGAATATTATCAACAAACAGGATACTGTCCTATCACTAAGAAATGGATAATGAGTCAGTATGATAAGAGATAATGTATTTCAACACCTTCCTGTCAGTATCTTCTGATTCTGGAGTCTCTTAATAAAAGTGCACTTCGCAAAAGGGGGTACTGCCAATTTTTAGGTTACTTATACCAACAAACTAGTCTTGTCACAAAACTGCTCATGTCTATAAAGGGGCAGCTATCCTTAAGAGCCCACCACGGGAGGTATAGCCCTAGTTATTGAGACCATCACTCACACTAACTATCAAAGAGAACAATCTCCGGGAAAATTACCTCAGATGCCGTAGAATTTGGGTGTCCAGATCCTCACGTCAGCCCTGACGCGCGTTTCGGAGACTTGCTCGTTCGTCAGGGGGTGGACAATTTTTTCTTCTATGCAAATCATGCATCAGTGAAATAAAATGAGTGCAGGTGCTAATATGAAGCACATTCTGGCTAAAATATAGAATTGTACTAAAGTAGGAAGTTTGCTGCCAATGTTCTAAAATTAAAATAATAGTCTTGAAGATGCATGTGCAGAGCTGCATTTGTAAATTATTTAAAAGCTTTTTAAGTGCTACAAGAGATAAAAAAGAGACACAATGCTTCCCATCACAGTACAATTAACACAAGGTGGAGTCAGTGGCAGACATGCGGCTCCACCGATGCAGCTGCATCGGGGCCCGGAGGTGTAGGGGGCCCTTGCCTGGAGGCCAATTATGGGAGCAATCTGGCATGTCTCTTGGAGTCTGAGGCTAATGGGATGCATGGCAAGATTGCCTTCATATGCAGTGGGCAGAGAGTGATCTCTGTGACTTCGCTACCTACAGGAGAAAATGGCAGCAGAGATGTAGGAATCCGTTCTCTGCTTCCTGCCTGACATTAAATGAGGTATTGGGTACCATTTTGGCCAAAATGGATAAGTTTGCAACCCAACGTTAAGGGTCCCCATTATTTGCGAGTCCTAAAAACACATCACAAAAAGTAGCCTCACCAACACCTTGTCAAATGACAAATGCACTAGCAGGAGGCAGCAGGACTAGTGATGAGCGAACGTGCTAGCCACTACTCGTTACTCATCCGAGTATCACTATACTCGGTGTACTCGATGAGCAGCGAGCATTTCCGGGATTATTCAGGGGTAACTGGTGTCTCCACCCAGCATTTTTGGTGGACTTTAGAGACCCAATCACGGTGCAGGGATTGTCTGCCAGGCCATGAAATGCCGCAGCCATCTTTTTTGTGGTCGTGCAGTGATTGTCTTGGCCGCACAGCATCATCCCGAGTATAAAAGACCTGGCGCCGCCCTGCTCGCTGCATTCTGTTCCTGATTCAGCGAGAGTAGGGAGAGTTGGTGCCGAGATAGGGTCAGAATCGTGGTTTTTAGAGTTAGTGTAGGTCTGCAACTCTTAAATCCACAACTCCTCAGAAACTAAAAGTCCTTTTTAGGGCTAATTCATGGGTCCCAATATTGCAGCGCTAGGTAGTCAGGGCACAGCATATCCACATCACTGCAAGGCCTGCTGGCACTGTGTATGCGTCCATTGCTCCCACTGCATCCCTCCCAAAGCTCCATAACTGTCTGCTGCTGAAGTTTCTTTACTATATACCTA
The DNA here is from genome assembly GCF_051348905.1 of Ranitomeya variabilis. Lineage (NCBI taxonomy): Eukaryota > Metazoa > Chordata > Amphibia > Anura > Dendrobatidae > Ranitomeya > Ranitomeya variabilis. Next base: position 83,444,533 of record NC_135238.1, read on the forward strand.
GTTGAATTTTTTTTTTCAAAAAATTCACCCCCAAAAAACAAAAATATACAGTCTATTCTGTCAGACTGAGGCCTGTTGAAAAATCATAGTTTGTCAGGCATACATAGCATAGTTGTGTGTGCTAGCCTTGTGCTCTTTTTTTTGTGCTTTAAATTCACAGAAAAAGGCCCTGTATATCTGCATGCTCCAAGTTTGGTCATTGTAGGCTGATGGACCCCTTTTTTTGCTGTCTGATACTGTCATTCTATACAGCACTATTTTGCATATAAAAAAGGCCACATATGTGCCAATGTGGTATTTCCGTGACAGCCCTCATATATCTGTGTGTTCCAGATTTTGTTATTGTCGTTCGGTGGACCACTTTTTTTATGTCTGATACTGTCATTCTATACAGCACTATTTTGCATATAAAAAAGGCCACATATTTGCCTTTGCCAGTGTGGTATTTCCGTGACAGCCCTCATATATCTGTGTGTTCCAAGCTTTGTCATTGTAGGCCTCATGTCTTCTCATTGTGGATTGGTAGTCAATGAGGAGGAGGAAGAGTGGTAGCAGCTTTCATGCACTATAGACAGTACTACAAACACTGCTGTCATACGGTCTGTTCAGCGGGGATGGCCTGAGGACAGGGAGGAGGAGGATGAGGATGAGGAGGAGGAGGACAGCATGGCCAGTCGTCCTGTTGGTGAGGATACGGAAGTCTTGCCTGTTAGCAGTCTGGCACGCATGGCTGACTTTATGTTGCGCTGCGCTTCACGTGAACCTCGCATTGTAAAAATTTTGGGTGACACTCTTTACTGGTTGGTGACACTTCTACACCCATGCTACAAGGAGAACTTTCACTCTTTTCTACCAGAGGCAGAGATGTGTACTAAAATGTTGCAGTACCAGAGGGCCCTTGTAGCGGAACTACTTAGAAAATTCTCATATGAGAACGCTGGCAGCAGACGTCAGTTTGTTGTACAACAAAGGAGTCCAAGCGAGAGAGACAGAAGTGCAATCCAGCTCAGGCAGGGGAATAATGGCAAGGTTCTGGGACTGATTTCTCAGGCCCTCCCATCGTGATGGCACAGAGGCAAGGGGTGCTGTCCAAGAAGTGCAATGATTGTGAAGATGGTGAGGGAGTATCTTGCAGATCATACAAATGTCCTCCATGATTCCTCTGTGCCTTTTAATCATTGGGTAACCAAGCTGAACACGTGGCATGAATTGGCTCTCTACACCTTGGAGGTCCTGGCCTGCCCTGCTGCTAGCGTTCTGTCAGAGAGGGTTTTTAGTGCCACTGGTGGAGTTATAACAGATAAGCGCATCCGCCTGTCAACTGAAAATGCTGACAGGCTAACTCTTATAAAAATGAACAAGGGCTGGATTGGGAAAGACTTCTGTACACCACCAAGTGAAAACAGTAAAACATAACCTCAAATACATTGTCTCTTTTGGGGAGGTGTATTCTCATGCACCCCTTCACAACCACACATGGGTATACGCTTCCACATTTGGTCTGTTTGTTGTTATCCTCCTCCTTATCCTCATCCTCCTCATCCAGAACCACTAGATGACCAGGGTGAATGTGCTCTGTACTGTTATAGGTAGGTGATTTTGGGGCACTGGGGCTGTGAAGGCACTATTTTATTTTGTAATAACAGGACGCCACAATGGGGAATTGGGCATGACATTACATTGGGCCTACTTCTTCATTCTGTCTCCTGCAATGTGTCCTTTAACTGCCAATAGATCACCAGGGTGAACGTGTTTAGTACTGTTATAGGCCGGTGATTTTTTGGCAAGGGGCTTGTGATGGCACTCGTCTATTTTTAAAAAGGTACCCCCATTGGGGAATTGTTTGTCAGATCATGCACTGCATTACAAGTCTCAGAGACACACACCACTACATTGGGCCTAATTCTTAACTCTGTCTCTTGCAATGTCTCTTCTTTAACTGCCACTAGATCACCAGGGTGAACGTGCTTTGTACTGTTATAGGCTGGTGAAGTTTGCGCAAGGGGGGCTGTGATGGCAATAGTATATTTTTTAAAAAGTTAACTTACATTGGTGAAAAAGCATCCATGTTGGCAAACATTTCACAACATTTGTGTACTTTAAAGAGCTCACTTGAAAAGCTCCTTTTTGTGTTGTCTGGTTGCTCAAATTGCACACAATACACTTCATATGAATTTGATAAAGCAATGCTGTTAGTTTGGCTCAGTAGTTCATTAAAAATATAGCTTTGTCCACTATATTAGTTTCTCTCCTTGAGAGCCATAACTTTGGCTGCCTCAAATGTACAAATGGCGAATATATTAATGGCAATTTGTAAACATGATTGAAATGCTGTATACCGAATGCATTCAGACAATCACATAGCTGCATTTCTTGTAAAACATTTACAGATGTAACAGACTATGCTCATAGTGACACAATCTTGATAAATGTTTGTTTATTCACTTCACAAACAGTTCTAAGCCTCTATATGTTTGCTGTTTGTCATTGTAAAATATTAAGGTAATCTGAAACTATCCCTGTGGTGGTTTGATCTAAATCCTTGTGGCCTTTATTTTCTAGGGGTTTATGGCCCCTCGTCTGATGAGTCCATGATATCTCAATTTCATCCATCCTTGAAAAGTGGCCACTTGAAGGTCTGGGTGAAACTAGAGTTACTACATAGTGTAAATCACTATATAAGACCAGAGAAACATGACTAAGACAGATGCCAAAACGGGGGTACCTGTACACATACAATGTGCTGATACCTGCATAATTGGGGACGCCCATGCAGTGTAGGTAATCTCCCAGGCATTCTCTGTCTTGATGTTGCTTCTCTGATATTCCAGACGGATGATGTTTAAAAGCCTCCTGGTGATGAAGTATACTGCATGTACTATGTATAATGTATATAGAATGTATATGAATGTAGAATGTATATATACGTAATCACTATATTTATGTAATCCATATATGTATTTATTAACCTTTGTATGTTAACATATGCAAAAGTGTACGCACTCACACTATTCAATCATACTATTCCTTGAATTTTGTAGTTTGCAATAAAATTGCCTTGTATTGCAAGTATTAGCCTTTTTTAAAGCCGTATCTGAACCTAAGTGTTAAAAACATGGCAAATAAAATTGCCAAATTCTCCTGTAAATAATTCTGCAAAGAGAAAACCATCATACCATTAAAAAATACAAGTGGATTTTCATGGGCCCATACGGTATGTGGGTTCTAAGGTGTAATGGGGTGCATATGACTGACTATGCAGCAGGGCTGGCCTTTCTGCCAATGTGTAAAACAAAGGAATATGGGAGTACAAAATGCATATTGTGAAGTGGATTTTCCTGGGCCCATCCAGTATGTGGGTTCCAAGGCCTAATGGGGTGCATATGACTGACTATACAGCAGGGCTGGCTTTGCTGCCAATGTGTAAAACAAAGGAGTACAGGAGTGCAAAATGCATATTGTTAAGTGGATTTTCATGGGCCCATCCAGTATGTGGGCTCAAAGGCTTATTGGGGTGCATATGAATTGGTAGCAGGGCAGGCCTTGAATTCAATGCAACACTTTTTCAGGAGTCTCCCCTGGACATCTTATGACAGGGGTATTGTGGTGCATCATAATTTTTGGCAGCCCATCCACTCACAGCATAGGCTACAGCAGCTTAGGAGACCCACTGTTTCATAATGGCCCTTTAAGAAGATTAATGCCACCTGATGCACCAGTAAAAATAGGCTCTGTGACTTTAAGAGTCCCTCCTTCATAAATGAAACAAGATGTGTCTCCTTATGTGTCACACACCACATGGCCAGCTAGGGTTGTTAAATGTTACAATGACATTTCCCAGTGAATGCATTTGTAGTGGTTGAAAGCAATGTTAAAGTTGAAAAACGTTGCGTCTGAACTAAGCCTAAGTGGGGGAGGAAATTTTCAGTCTGGGGTTAAATATTTGGCCTTACAGGCAAGTCGTTAACCTGCAAAGGATGTACCTTGACATATTTCACAGCAAAACCCGTTTTGGTTTCGTTTTAATGTGTTTTTTGTGGCACCGGGAAAAATGGCATGAATCTCAGAAACAATTGATTAAAGCTGTGAACTAGGAGTCAGGAATGCTTCCAGTGGCGATCCCCATGATGTCCCTTTGTCATTTAAGCAGTGTTTTCATAATTTTCAGACATTTTAGACCTTAAAAGGACCCCCTGGGGGATCACGGTAAAAATACTCGGGTCTCCCATAGACTTACATTGGGCTCGTTGCTCAGCTCGAGTACCCGAGTATTATTATTATTATTATTTATTGTCATAGCGCCATTTATTCCATGGCGCTTTACATGTGAGGAGGGGTATACATAATAAAAACAAGTACAATAATCTTAAACAATACAAGTCATAACTGGTACAGGAGGAGTGAGGACCCTGCCCGCGAGGGCTCACAATCTACAAGGGATGGGTGAGAATACAGTAGGCGAGGGTAGAGCTGGTCATGCAGCGGTTTGGTTGATCGGTGGTTACTGCAGGTTGTAGGCTACCAATCTGCTCGACCCGAACAACGAGCACCCGAGCATTTTAGTGCTCGCTCATCACTGGATTCTATGTAAAGTGGAGGAGGGAGTGAAGACAAATAGTACCTGGGAATTGAGAATTTAGAGAATGAATCATCAGTGTGTGTGTGTATTAAAAATCTAAATAGATATAAAAGGTAAGCTAAGAAAAGAGTAAGGGGAAATTTAATTCATGAGCAGGTAGACAGAAATCCTGAAATCAAATTTTAGTTTTTCAGATCTGTTTTTGACACAGCACAAAAGCCATGCTAAAATTTCATCCCACAGCTGACATTCCTACATGCTGACAGCTTGCTTAGCAGAACTTTTAATGCTGTCCATTACACAAGTTTAAACTTAGTATATGCTCTGTAAATATAGTTTATACTGTGCACAAATTTAATCTCTACTAGAGATGGACAAGGCAAAAAGCATTGATAAAGTGAAGCATTAAATATTTGATACATCATTTTGCTGACATTGACCTTATTCTACTAAATGGTCATTTACTGGACAGTGCAGTAAACTCAAAAGAGATTAGATTGAAATATTCTAACCTAGCAGTCAGGTGTTGTGAATGATACAGGTACATGTTATAAGCCGACTGATTGTGATTTTAATTTGCCAAATTTTCCATAATCTATCCTCTAAATATTATAGATGAGGAGATCCAGCAAATTTAATGTATCTTATTACGCTCTTGGGTCTCTCCAGACCCCAGAGTATAATAAACATAAAATGTAAAAAATAATTATACTCACTTCACTGCTCAACTCTCCATTCTCTTCTGCTGCTCCTCCTTTTCAGTCTTCTGCAACTCCATGAAATTGCATCTTTAACCCAGTATTCACAGACCAGTATATCTGTATGCAATTAGCCCCCGGAGCATGTGCAGTAATCTCCAGGCCCTGCTCTCAGTTGGAAGCCCCAACCTAACAATGGGCCGGAGATGTCCTGCAACCAGGAAGCAGGGCAGCAGAATGGGCAGGGAGCAGCATGTGCTGCCGGAAATGTAAATGGCGAGAAAAAAGTTAAGAAGAAAAAAAAAACATACCTTACCAGTCACATTTCCAACAATTACGGCTACTCCCTGTCCAGTATTCGCTTCACTAACATCATGTCCACAGCACAGACTTCACTTCAGGCTGGTGTTTATGTTTGTGAACAGACCCCGGAGTTAACTACACAAGCTCAATAACAACTGGGACCTGCAGCTGAAAGTTGCAGCCTTGTGTTCTCTGTAGGCTGGTACTTTAGCTGAGAGTAGACCCCAGAACACGTGCAAGGAACTTCAGGGCAGGAGTTGAAACCAGGCAGAAGATGTCACTCGACAGAGGAGAAGAGTACCAGACAGTAGGCGTGGAACAGTAGGGCGGCAGGAGAGGTGTTTTTTTTACTTTTTAGCCTTTTGCTTGCCCCTATGTTTTAGCACGATGGCGATGGCATCTGGCCATCACTATACTAAATTTGAGAGCAACATATTACAAAATATCAGTATTCTCCAGAATGTGGAATTTTGACAAATTTGAAAAGATTTTAACTTCATTAGACTAAATATTCTCATCTCTAATTCATATACTAATGTATTTTTTTCTAACACTATTTAATTGAAAACAAGGTATACCTAGGTGGTCATTAGGCTTAACAAAACAGATCTTCAAATTTTTCCAGATAATTGAAGGGTTTCTTATCAAATACATAGAGATGTCAAGACTCGGAATAGAGATAAGGGTATCATTTGAAATTCACCGGATTCACCATGTTTTCCACCCAAACGCTGCAATGCTGAAAAGCCTTTACAGTAATTGCCCAGAAAATATATGTATAACACTCTGAAGAGCCCTAGGTCTGTGTTAAACCCATTTGAGCCTTATTAATGTGCAATTGGCCAAGGTAGGGAGATGACTACTCCTATTGACAGCATACACACCCATACTTCCACACTAGATGGCAGCTACTCTAGTCAGTGGATGGACAAAGCCTGCATCCCCCTAGGGCTTCTGGTCACAATATCTTCCCCTTCACCACTAAAAGATGAATACAACCACACCTTTTAGTTTTTAAGTTTGTAAATTTAGTTTACACAGTTTTCAAGAACAGGTACTAGCAGAAATGTGACATTTAGCTTTTCAACTATGGCTAAAAAATATCCATTTACAAATTTAACGAGCCTTCCAAAATTATGCATGTCTTAGGGAACAGAAGCTTATACAGCCCCTGGCAAAAAATTATGGAATCATCGGCCTTGGAGGATGTTCACTCAGTTGTTTAATTTTGTAGAAAAAAATCAGATCACAGACATGGCACAAAACTAAAGTCATTTCAAATGGCAACTTTCTGGCTTTAAGAAACACTAAAATAAATCAAGGACAAAAAATGTGGTAGTCAGTAATGGTTATTTTTTTTTTAACCAAGCATGGGGGAAAAATTATGGAATCACTCAATTCTGAGGAAAAAATTATGGAATGGGTTTTCCATAGACTTACATTGTGCTTGTTGTTCTGGCCAAGTACCTGAGTATTACAAATTGCTCGACCCGAGCAACGAGCACCCGAGCATTTTAGTGCTCACTCATCACTAGTCCTAACTGCTTCAATCGGCAATGCATGAGCCCATGAAAGAAGATTGGCTGCGGACAACCCGTGGCTTTGAAGTAACTTGCCAGTTTCCAAACTGCATTGGATCCCTGGATGGGAAGCACATCTGTGTTCATAAGCCACAAAACTCAGGGTGTGAATATTTCAATTACAAACAATATTTTTCTATAGTGCTGCTGGCCATGGTCGACAGTGCATAAAGGCTTATAATTGTAGATATTTGGGTCTATGGAAGAACGCTCTAATTTTTTCATATTTCTAGTGCAGTAATGCAGTTCAATTTTCATGTTTGCATGTTTTAGCGCCGCAGTGTGCTGCCTTATTTATTTGACTGTATATGAGTTGGTGACTCTAGGTTCAATACCTGTTCACATTTAGTCTATGTTTGGATGTGACGGTCAGTTTTTTGAAATATGGAAGAACTGGAGACTCCAGAGTCTTTAATTCTTCCATAATGGGTCAGTGACTGCGCAGCAATTACTTGGACCTCCCACACCCACGTCAGCTACCAGGGTCTACTATGGAAGAGGTGCCTTATATGATGGTTGCTGATGAGGCCTTTCAATTGAACCACAACGTCATGCGGCCCTATCCAAGTAGAGCCCTGGACCACTGGCACAGAATATTTAATTTTCACCTATCACAATGATTGGTGGAGTGTGCATTTGGCATTCTCTGTGCCAAATGGCGGGTCCTGCAGTCAGCCATTCAACTTAGAGAAGGAAATGTGAATGTGGTTATGTGGAATGTGATACCCCACAACTTCACCAGAATCCATGACTGTACGGCAATTGATGGTGATGATGGTGCAGATGTAAATAATGGCATGGCTACTACACATGAACATCATCGACATTGTCAGCCCTCTGGACTTAAAGTGCGAGATGTGTTTACAAATGATTTTGCATCATCGGAGGGATATACTCCATGGCAAGACAATGCAATGTTATGATTTTTTTTATTTTTGGACAATAAACGTATGCTACTGTTTGAAGTGTGTGATGTTTTGACCTAATATTGTTCTAATTGTGAAATTAAACACATCATCTATATAATTGTTAAAGCAGAAACCACACACATTGAAGTAACTTTTTTAATCAAAACGGGTTTGTTTCACACAAAAAAAACCATATTGAAAGCATATGGCATATTTGGCCACTATTACAGGACCAACAACAACTTTAAAAAAAAATGTTTAGTCATGATGAGACTTTGTTTTAAAAATTATAGTATGTAGGTGGAGGTGATGGTGGGAGGGCAGCATTAGTGGTTTGGCTAGTTTGTGGACCAACCGTATTGTGACCCTGAGAGGTGGATGAGGCTGGATTACGGACCAAGGAAGGGCCCTGTTTTTGGAACATGGTACTGGGCACTTGGCTAAGGATGTAAATAATCAAGTGGGTTTGCATGGGCCATTTGTGTATACCCACAGAATGGCCAAGTTGAGCATACACATGTTGTGACAACTCTCCTACAGTGGGTATGTTCAAGTGGCCATATTGTGCAGGTGCAGGTTGATTTTGAAAATTCACATGTTGTGGGCAGTATTGGTATGGGGCTTGATGTGGCTGTGGTGATGGCGTCAGTGAGGGAGGTGGCTCTGTTAGTGCTATTGGCTGCTCATGCTGCATTCCAGGAATTTGTAGGCAGTTGGCACTGGACATCTGCCATCATTCTAGGTACAAAAGCACCGGAGTAGTATTAGGTTCGGTGCATATATCTATCAAAATTTACATGGCACCACTGGCCCGCAGCCTGACCTCACAGGGAAATGTGCACAGATAGCGTGCAAGACTCCGTGCATATGCCTACTCACCGTTATTGTTCACAGTGCGTGATAGATAGTCCAAAACCCCAGTGTCTACTTGGTGCCTGATACCGGTGGTGGCAAGCGCCCTCCTGCGCCGGCCACAGCGTGGGATAGCTGCAGCCACAGGTGAAGTATCCAGGGGTAGTGTAGGAATACTACTATGTCCATGTTCCTCATCTTCTTGATTGGTCTCCTGTCCTGCAAAAGGCCGTGCTGGTGGTGGTGGTTGGTTTTTTGCTGAAATCGGCACGTTTCGGACTTTTAGAAGAGGTTGCCAGAGAAATTTGCATGCTTAAAGATTCTGATAATGGATGAGGGAATTTCCTGTCACCTGGAAAATGCTTGCGTATATCTCGCAAGCTACACTGATGGTCCGTGTGGTATCCGAAGTTTTCTCGCACCCATAGACTTGCATTGGTGAGACTCGGCCAATATACACATACAAATGGGGCATGCTGCGATTTCTCTCACATGCAAAATACGCCCGAGAAAAAAATATGGTGGTGGGAGCTGCCCCATAGATTAACAATGGTCCGATTGCTATGTGATGTTTTCTCACATAGCACTCGTCCGTATTCTATGCTAGTGTGACCCCGGCTTAAAGGGATTGTCCACTACTTTCAATTAACCCCCCAATGTATCCCCCCGGGGCCCCTGATGAATTGTGCAAATACCTTTTGTTGCCATTTTTGCCTGTGAGCGGTGCTGTAGTGGCGGCTGAGTCCGGGTCACGTGACCCCCAGGCTGCAGCCGCCGCTTATTTCCGCCGACGTCACGTCAATTTCCAGGCTCTGGAAATTGACGTGACGTCAACAGCAGGTGTGTCCCAGCTGCACAGTCAGAGCAGTCACTCATCAAGAGTGACTGGGCTGTGGGCGGGGCTGGTGGCTGCCTGCAGGGCTGTGCTGGGGGCGGGCGGGGCTAGGCAGAGATGATGAAGGTGCGGGCGCTGGGGTCTGTATGTTCGTGCCGGTGCCGGTGCTCTGCGTGCCAGCGCCGGTATGTAGGTATGGCGCCGGGGCTCTGCGCCGGCATGTGGGGGTGATGGCCGGCGCCGGTGCTCTGCGTGCCAGCGCCGGTATGTAGGTACGGCGCCGGGGCTCTGCGCCGGCATGTGGGGGTGGGGGCCGGCGCCACTGCTCTGCGTGCCAGCGCTGGTATGTAGGTACGGCGCCGGGGCTCTGCGCCGGCATGTGGGGATGGGGGTGGGGTCCGGCGCCGGGGCTCTGCTGCCGGTATGTGCTGGGTCTGCTGCGGGGGGTGGGGTGGTCTTTGGTGTGTGTGTGTGTGTGTCTCTGTGTGCAGGCATTGTCTGATGGGACTACAAGTCCCATCGTGCTCTGCCTGCTACAGTGACAGTCAGTGACACATTAGCCAATGATGGGACAGTAGTAGTCCCATCATCCGGCTAATGTGTTGAATGTAAAAAAAAACAAAACAAAAAAAACCCACACATATACAGTACATACACACATACAGAACATGCGCCATGTGACGACATGCGCCATGCGACGACATGCGACATGCGCCACGCGACGACATGCGCCATGCGACGACATGCAACATGCTGCATGCGACGACATGCTGCATGCACCATGCGACAACATGATGCATGCGACAGCATGCGCCATGTGACGGCATGCGCCATGCGATGGCATGCGCCATGCGACGCCATGTGACGACATGCGCCATGCGACGACATGCGCCATGCGACGACATGCGCCATGCGACTGCATGCGCCATGCGACGGCATGCGACGACATGCGCCATGTGACGGCATGCACCATGCGACGACATGCGCCATGTGACTGCATGCGCCATGCGACGGCATGCGACGACATGCGCCATGTGACGGCATGCGACGACATGCGCCATGCGACGACATGCGCCATGCGACGACATGCGACGGCATGCGCCACGCGACGGCATGCGCCATGCGACGACATGCGGCATGCGACTGCATGCGGCATGCGACTGCATGCGGCATGCAACGGCATGCGACGACATGCGCCATGCGACGACATGCGCCATTCGACGACATGTGCATACAGTACATACATACATACAGACATACAGTACATACATACAGACATACAGTACATATAACATAGAGTATATACTCACCATCACTTGTCACTTTGATCCCCGAAGCCAGTGTCATAAAAAATATTAAAATAATAAACAACCAATATACTCCCTGATCCGCAGAAATCCAATTAAAACGAGTGTCCCACGACGATCTCCCATGGAGAACAGGAGCATCTGCTAATGCAACCACTCTCCAGGGGCTCCAGGAAGACAATGAGGGGAGGAAGGTATCCTTCCACAATGTATTCCCCACAATGTATTCCTACGCCCCTGTGAGAAAATAGTCCCTAGTCTCACTTTATGGTATGCTGTATGAGAAAGTTCCCACGCAGCTTTTTGCCATAAAGTGAGACCAGTGAACTATAGTAACCTCAGTGATGCACTGCAGGAGCCATTGTCTCCTGTCAGTGTGTCACTGAGGGTCCTATAGAGCAGTGACATCACCCGATGTCACTGTTCTATAGGGGAGGTCGTCGTGGGACCCTCGTTATTATTTGGACTACGGCGGACAGGTAGTATACGGTTTATTATGTTACGTTTTTTGCAGGCGCTGAAGTATGGTAAGTATGGTTAAATGAAGAATATTAAAATACTTTTTCCTAATGTGTGTGTGTTTTATTAACCCTTTATTAATATTGGATTAATAATGGATAGGCGTCTTATTGACGCCTCTCCGTTATTAACCCGGCTTAATGTCACCTTACAATAGCAAGGTGACATTAACCCCTTATTACCCCATAGCCCACCGCTACACGGGAGTGGGAAGAGAGGGGCTTAGGCTGGTTTCACACTTGCGTTTTTATCTGCATGCGTTTTTTAAAAAACGCATGTAAACGTGGTAAAACGCTGTGTTTTTTAGACGCATGCGTTTTTGCATGTAGAAAAAAAACGCGGCGTTTTGCCGCATTTACATGCGTTTTTTCATGCGTTTGCGTTTTTAAAATGCATGCTGAGAAGTGTGTGACAGCTGCCAATCATCAAAATCCACAAGAAAACACACTATAAATAGAAATAGCTAGGGGTAGGGTTAGGGCCTAACCCTAACCCTAAACGTGACAGAAATACGTGGCACTTACATACGTGGCACTGAAATACGTGGCACGTGGCACTTACATACGTGGCACTTAAATACGTAGCACTGAAATACGTGGCACTGAAATACGTGGCACTTACATAGGTGGCACTTAAATCCGTGGCACTGAAATACATGGCACGTGGCACTGAAATACGTGACACTTAAATCCGTGGCACTGAAATATGTGTCACGTGGCACTTAAATACGTGGCACTTACATACATGGCACTTACATACATGGCACTTACATACGTGGCACTTACATACGTGGCACTTACATACGTGGCACGTGGCACTTATATACGTGGCACTTACATACGTGGCACTTACATACATGGCACGTGGCACTTACATACGTGGCACTTACATACGTGGCACTTATATACGTGGCACTGAAATATCGTGGCACTATGTCATAAAATGTTCATTAAACGGTTAGGGGTGAGGTTAGGGGTAGGGTTAGGGTTTGGATCCCTTTATCACCCTGATGGTGGTGGGTGGTTTTTCAGTGTTTTTTCTGTTTTTTTTCTATAAAAACGCATGCGTTTTTAACGCAAACAAACGCGCGCGTTCAAAAACGCATGCGTTGCTGAAAACGCGTCAAAACGCATGCGAAAAAACGCATGCGTTTTTAATGTTAAGTATAGGAAAAAAACGCATGCGTTTTTTAGCGCTAAAACGCAGCATCCAAAAACGCAAGTGTGAAACCAGCCTCAGTGCCGGAATTGGCGCATCTAAGGCTACGTTCACATTTGCATTGTGCGCCGCAACGTCGGAGACGCAACGCAAACAAAAATGCAACAAAACGCACGCTAAAACGCTGCGTTTTGCGACGCATGCGTCCTTTTTGGCGGAAAGTTGGACGCAAAAAAAATGCAACTTGCTGCGTCCTCTGCGCCCAATGCTTGCGGCCAAAAAAAACCCATGCGTCGCAAAACGCAGCACAATGCATGTCCATGCGTCCCCATGTTAAATATAGGGGCGCATGATGCATGCGGCGACGCTGCGGCGCCGAACGCTAATGTGAACGTAGACTTACAGATGCGCCATTTCTGGGGTGGCTGTGGACTGGTATTTGTAGCCGGGGGGGGGGGACCAATATACATGGCCCCTCTCTAGGCTATTAATAACAGCCCGCAGCTGTCTGCGTAGCCTTTCTGGCTATAAAATATAGGGGGACCCCACGTCATTTTTTGGGGGGGTCCCTCTATTTTAATAGCCAGTAAAGGCTACACAGACAGCTGCGGGCTGATATTCATAGCAGGCTACAAATATTGGCCTCGGCCGTCGGCTTTCCCCCTCTGGCGCAGAAAATTGCGCGGGAGCCCACGCCGTTTTTTTCAGTTTTTTATTAAATTAAACACTCATTAAGCCCTGTTTCACACTTGCGTCAGCACGGGTCCATCGCTATGCATTGGGCCGACGTACCGACGCACGTTGTGAAATTTGTGCACGTCGTGGGCAGCGGATGCAGTTTTTCAACGCATCCACTGCCCATTCTGAAGTCCGGGGAGGAGGGGGCGGAGTTTTGGCCACGCATGCGCGGTAGAAAATGGCAGACGTGACGGATGTGCCAACGGTCCGCCAAAACACGACGCATCCGTTGCACGATGGACGCGACGTGTGGCCATCCGTCGCGATCCTTCACTAATACACGTCTATGGGTAAAAAACGCATCCTGCGAGCACATTTGCAGGATCCGTTTTTTTCCCAAAAAGACGGATTGCGAAAAACGCAAGTGTGAAAGTAGCCTTATAGAAACATCGGCCTTTCTATTATATATCTATGGATATATCTATCTATAGATATATTTATCTATAGATATATCTATAGATACATAGATGTATCTATCCATATATTTGGCTGCTTTCACACATCAGGTTTTTGCCGTGAGGCACAATCCGGCGAGTTTTGAAAAAAGCGGATCCATTTTTTTCCGACGGATCCGTCTTTTTCTCATAGAGTTTCATCCGTTTTTTGCCGGATCCATCAAAAAAGCTGTTTCCGCCGGATGGAAAACACATACAGAGGAACGTTTTTTCTGTCCGGCGAAAAAACGCACAGCGACGGATCCGGCAAAAAAAGGATGAAACCGAGCTGTGAAATGATGAATCCGGCCTTGGAATCCGTTTTTTCATGCATGTTTCCATTCAAATCATGCACATTTTCCGTTTATTTACTTATTTCCAAAAACGGCATTAAAACCGCGCATAAACCGCACCAAAAAAAGCATAAAAACTGCACCAAAAACTGCATCAAAACTGCACCAAAAACTGCATCAAAACCTGGTGCAGTTTCGCAGTTTTGGTGTGGTTTTGATACAGTTTTTGGTGCGGTTTTGATGCAGTTCTTGGTGCGGTTTCGGTGCGGCTTTTTCCGCAGCATGTGCACAACAAGTCTGCGGCTCCCATAGACTTACATTGGTTGTACACTACACTGCGGATTTGATGCAATTCAGTGCAGCAAAAAACGCTGCGGATCTGCAATCAGATCCACAACGTGTGCACACAGCCTTAGCATTTAGTGAACCTAGCCAAAAAGCCAAGCAAAAAACAAGTGTGGGATTTGCACTTTTTTTGCCATTTCATTGCACTTTGAATTTTTTTCACATTTTCTGCTACACGACATGCTAAAACCAATGATGGCGTTCAAAAGTAGAACTTGTTCTGCAAAAGATAAGCCCTCACATGGCCATATTGACGGAAAAATTATGGCTCTGGAAAGAAGGGGAGCGATAAACGAAAACAAAAAAGCTCCAGGGGGTGAAGGGGTTTAGAAACATGGATATGGACATATCTATGGAAATAGACATAGATATATAGATATATCTGTATCTATCTATCTATCTATCTATCTATCTATCTATCTATCTATCTATCTATCTATCTATCTGTCTTTCCCTCTATCTATCTGTAATGGAGTGTGGGTTGGACAAATGTAAAAGAGGAGGTTGGACAGAAATGACATCACAAATCTTTTTGAAGCTAGAGGAGGGAGAGGAGGGAGGGGTTGGGTGTGTTTTGGAGAGGGTGTGGTAGGTTCAGGCTTAGTAGCAGTGCAATGCATCATGGAACTTGTAGCATTAGAGCACAATGACTCAGGAGAAAGGAAGTTGTCGATTAACCCCATGAGAGCTGAATCCAGCACTAAAATGTGCTGCTACAGCATGATAAAAGGTAATATTGCTAAAATAAACACAGTAGATGTTTTCAGTGGCCCATAATAGCAAGATTTATGAAAAAAAAAAAAAAGGTTATAGTAGTGGACAACTTCTTTAAGCATGAAAGTCACTGTTGGTTACTTTTCCTCCTGTATTCTTCAAAATAGGTTTCCATAGTGAATCTTCATCTCTAGTGATATTCAGAAGGAGCAGATTTTAATCTTGAATATACCGTAATTATAGAGTCTGCATTAGCTCTTGGTAATATTTCTTTCCTCTATTTTTTTAACTTACATTGTAGTAATTGTGACAAAAATTTCCCAGAACATCTACAGTATGTATCCATTTGTCAAAATAATAACATCTGCACAATTTGGGGCAAAGATTATCTCCTCTATTCACGCTCTTAAATTTTTGTCTTAATAAATTAAATTCTTTAAATTAAAATAAAATGTATACTGACAAGGGAATTGATTTGATATTAATAGATTTATTGTTGAAGTTTTAGATATTTGCTCAACTTGATTAATTTGTGATTTGCTTTGCATGAATTAATATAATGACCACCAGTATTTTTCACATTGCAGAATATTGCATTTACTTAGCATTTCTTGGTAAGTACTTTTTGAGAAGGAAGAAAATTAGCTAAAAATGTGAAAACGAATTAAAAAGTTCAATCATGTAATTCTGTGACTTTCTGCCTTACTGAGTAGGTGTATTTAAATCTAATTTTTTTCACAACAGTTTTATTAGCTGAACTTGAAATACTTATATGCCATATGAAAATGTCAGCCTGTTGCTGCTGTTGTTTTTTGAGACATTTACTTAGCATTTCTTAGTCACTAGATTTTAAGAAGGGGGAAATTATGGTTAACCCCTGTCCTCCAGGCTATTTTCCATTTTTTCAATGTTGTTTTTTCATTGCCGTTTTTTTCCACCCCTTCATGCAAGAGCCATATATTTTTTATTTTTCCATCAATATAGCTGTATGAGGGCTTCCTTTTTGCAGGCTGAGTTGTACTTTTGAATTACCGTATATACTCGAGTTTAAGCCGAGATTTTCAGCCCAAATTTTTGGGCTGAAAGTGCCCCTCTCGGCTTATACTCGAGTCATGATCGGTGGTGGGGTCGGCGGGTGAGGACTGTCATATACTCACCTAGTCCCGGAGATCCTGGCGCTCCCCCTGCCTGTCATACTGTCTTCGGTGCCGCAGCCTCTTCCCCTGAGCGGTCACGTGGGACCGCTCATTAGAGAAATTAATAGGCGGCTCCACCTCCCATAGGGGCGGAGCCGCCTATTCATTTCTCTAATGAAGCGGTGCCGGTGACCGCTGATAGAGGAAGAGGCTGCGGCACCGAAGACCAGCTGTCCGGGGGAAGGAGCGGGACGACGGGAGCAGGTAAGTATCGCATATTCACCTGTCCTCGTTCCACACGCCAGGCGTCGCGCCATCTTCCCGGCGTCTCTCTGCACTGACTGTGCAGGTCAGAGGGCGCGATGACGCATATAGTGTGCGCGCCGCCCTCTGCCTGATCAGTCAGTGCAGAGAGACGCCGGGAAGATGGCGCCGAGGAGCTGCAAGCAAGACAGGTGAGTATGTGTTTTGTTTTTTTTTATTGCAGCAGCAGCAGCAGCTATGGGGCAATAATGGATGGTGCAGAGCACTATATGGCACAGCTATGGGGCAACGGTGCAGAGCACTATATGGCACAGCTATGGGGCAATAACGGTGCAGAGCACTATATGGCACAGCTATGGGGCAACGGTGCAGAGCACTATATGGCACAGCTATGGGGCAACGGTGCAGAGCACTATATGGCACAGCTATGGGGCAACGGTGCAGAGCTCTATATGGCACAGCTATGGGGCAACGGTGCAGAGCACTATATGGCACAGCTATCTATGGGGCAACGGTGCAGAGCACTATATGGCAGAGCTATGGGGCAACGGTGCAGAGCACTATATGGCAGAGCTATGGGGCAATGGTGCAGAGCACTATATGGCACAGCTATGGGGCAATGGTGCAGAGCACTATATGGCACAGCTATGGGGCAACGGTGCAGAGCACTATATGGCACAGCTATGGGGCAACGGTGCAGAGCACTATATGGCACAGCTATGGGGCAACGGTGCAGAGCACTATATGGCACAGCTATGGGGCAACGGTGCAGAGCATTATATATATGGCACAGCTATGGGGCAATGGTGCAGAGCACTATATGGCACAGCTATGGGGCAACGGTGCAGAGCACTATATGGCACAGCTATGGGGCAACGATGCAGAGCACTATATGGCAGAGCTATGGGGCAATGGTGGAGAGCACTATATGGCACAGCTATGGGGCAATGGTGCAGAGCACTATATGGCACAGCTATGGGGCAACGGTGCAGAGCACTATATGGCACAGCTATGGGGTAACGGTGCAGAGCACTATATGGCACAGCTATGGGGCAATGGTGGAGAGCACTATATGGCACAGCTATGGGGCAATGGTGGAGAGCACTATATGGCACAGCTATGGGGCAACGGTGCAGAGCACTATATGGCACAGCTATGGGGCAACGGTGCAGAGCACTATATGGCACAGCTATGGGGTAACGGTGCAGAGCACTATATGGCACAGCTATGGGGCAATGGTGCAGAGCACTATATGGCACAGCTATGGGGCAACGGTGCAGAGCACTATATGGCACAGCTATGGGGCAACGGTGCATAGCACTATATGGCACAGCTATGGGGCAACGGTGCAGAGCACTATATGGCACAGCTATGGGGCAACGGTGCAGAGCACTATATGGCACAGCTATGGGGCAACGGTGCAGAGCACTATATGGCACAGCTATGGGGCAATGGTGCAGAGCATTATATATATGGCACAGCTATGGGGCAACGGTGCAGAGCACTATATGGCACAGCTATGGGGCAATGGTGCAGAGCACTATATGGCACAGCTATGGGGCAACGTTGCAGAGCATTATATATATGGCACAGCTATGGGGCAACGGTGCAGAGCATTGTATATATGGCACAGCTTTATGTGGAGCATCTATGGGGCCATAATGAACGGTGCAGAGCATTATATGTGGCACAGCTTTATGTGGAGCATCTATGGGGCCATAATGAATGGTATGGAGTATCTATTTTTAATTTTGAAATTCACCGGTACCTGCTGCATTTTCCACCCTAGGCTTATACTTGAGTCAATACATTTTCCCAGTTTTTTGTGGCAAAATTAGGGGGGGTCGGCTTATACTCGAGTATATACGGTACATTATTTATTTTATCATGCGATGCACTGGAAACAGTAACAAAAATCCATGTGCAGTAAAATTGCAAAACAAAGTGCAATTCCACAATTTTTTTTATTTACCAAGTTCACTATATGATTGGCCAGGTCAGTATGAGTATGCAGACACCAAACATGTATGGTTATTTTTTTATTTTTAAGTGGTGAAAAAAATCATAAATTTGTATGAAAAAATATTTTTGCTTTTGTTGCCATTTTCAGAGCCCTGTAACATTTTCATTTTTTAGGATCTGGAGCTTTGTGAGGATATTTTGTTTTACCTGAGTTGATGCTTTTATTGATACCATTTTGAGGTAGATACAGTGTTTTGATTGCCTATTATTGCATTTGATTGCAATGTTGTGGTGGCCAAAAAACTTAATTCTGGCATTTCAATTTTTTTCTCACTATGCCATTTATTGAGCTGATTAATTTACTGTATATACTCGAGTATAAGCCGAGATCCTTAATGTTGCCACTAAAACTGGGAAAACTTATTGACTCGATAAGCCTAGGGTGGGAAATGCAGAAGCTACTGGTAAATTTAAAACATAAAAAGAGATACCTTCAAAAGTAAAATTAATTGACACATCAGTAGGCTAAGTGTTTTTGAATATCCATATTGAATCAGGAGCCCCATATAATGCTCCATACAGTTCATGATGGGCCCTATAAGATGCTCCATACAAAATACGCCCCATATAATGCTCCATAAAGTTCATGTTGGGCCCGATAAGATGCCCCATATTAAAATATGCCCCATATAATGCTGCAGAAAGGTTAATGATGGCCACATAAGATTCTCCATAGAATATTATGCCCCATATAATGCTGCCCAAAGGTTGATGGACCCATGAGATGCTCCATATTAAAATATGTCCATTATAATGTTGCATAAAAGATTAATGACAGCCACATAAGATGCTCCATAGAATAATATGCCCCAAATGCTGCAGCTGCGATTAAAAGAAAAAAAATTACATGCTCACCTCTCGTCGCTGGGGGTCTGGTGCTGGTGTCCTGAGAAGGCGCACTTTTAGCCTAAAAAACGGCTGAAAATCTAGGCTTATACTCGAGTATATATGGTAATTTACAGCATGTATTGATAGATCTGAAGTTTCTAAATGCTACAATACCAACTACACTCATGGCATAAGGTGTTGGCACCCTTGAAATTGTTCCAGAATATAAAGTATTGCTCACAGAAAATTATTGCAATTTCAAATGTTTTGAGAAAAAGCAAACGAAAAAAAGGGAATGGTTCCTCATCGTGTATTATATTGTAGGTAGCCTCTGATACTGCAGTTAGGATCCAGATTCCATTTGACCATCGGATAAGTTAGGAAAAAAATTGGATCAGCAAACTGAATTTCAATTAAAACATTTGTCTTTATTTCATTCTTTAAAAAAAATTAGTACAGATAGATGATAAAATCATGTTGCTTTCTCAAATGTTTTGTTATACACGTGTTTATTTCCTTTGTGTGAATTGAAACAACACAAAAAAGAGAAGAAAAAGACAAAATGGACATAATTTAACACAAAACTGCAAAAATGGGCACCCTCAACTTGATATTTGCTTGCACACCCTTTGAAATAAAAAAAAACTGCAGTCAATTGCTTCCTATAACCATCAACAAATACATCAACAAAGACATACTGATAAGGTATTTAGAATGTGAGCCCCATTTGTGACAGTGATGATAGTGTATGTAAAGCGCTGTGGAATAAGATAGTGCTATGTAAGCAACGTATAATAAATAAATAAAATAAATAAGCTTTTTACACCTCTCAACTGGAATTTTTGACCACTCTTCTTTTGAAAGCATTCTTCAACAGAAATTTTAAGATCTTTCACAGTCAAGGTAGCCAGTGCCAGAGACAGCAAAATCATCTCAATACAACTTTGAACCTCCACCATATTAGACTGTAGGTACTGTGTTCTTTTCTTTGTAGGTCTCATTCCATTTTTTGTAAACAGTAGAATGGTGTTATGATCCTAGTGGCAAGGATCACAAGTAGGACTAGCTAAGTAACTAAACCGACTACAAACTCTGGGGAAGTGGTAACTGAATTGACCGCAACCTGATCCTATCCGCAAACAACTATAGGCAGCCATGGAACGTTACCTGAAAATCCTAGACGTCTCTTCACGGCCTGAGAAACTGACTATTCCTAGAGGGAACAAAAGTCCTCACTTGCCTCAGTGAAATGACCCCAAAGATATAGAATAGCCCCCCACAAATATTAACGGTGAGTTAAGGGGAAAGCACAAACGCAGAGATGAAATTAGATTTAGCAAATGAGGCCCGCTAACACTAGAAAGCAGAAAATAGAAAGGGAACTGTGCGGTCAATTAAAAACCCTATTCAAAATATCCACGCAGAGATCGCTCGAGCCCCCGCACCAACTAACGGTGCGGGGGAAGCAACTCTGTACCCCAGAGCAAACCAGCAAAAGAAATCACATATTAGCAAGCTGGACTAAACTCATCATACACAGAAATCATATTGCAGACTGATGAGCAAAAAATAATTAAACAGAACTTAGCTTATCCTGAAGAGACTGAAACCGAAGATAATCAGGAGTAATCAGAATAGCACTGAGTACATTGACAGCCGGCAACAAGTGGAAGTGAAACAGAGCTAAATAGGAAACTCCCAAGTGAATAACGAGGCAGCTGATCAGCCACAGACCCGCAGGATAACAAACAAAGCCACCAGGGGGAGCCCAAAACAAAAGTCACACAATACCACCTGTGACCACAAGAGGGAGCCTGAAAACAGAGTTCACAACAGTACCCCCCCTTGAGGAGGGGTCACCGAACCCTCATCAAAACCCCCAGGGCAATCAGGGTGAGCCACATGGAAGGCACGAACCAAATCGGCCGCATGAACATCAGAGGCGACAACCCAGGAATTATCCTCCTGACCATAGCCCTTCCATTTAACCAAATACTGAAGCCTCCGTCTAGAAATACGAGAATCCAAGATCTTCTCCACCACGTATTCCAATTCTCCCTCAACCAGCACAGGGGCAGGAGGCTCAACCGGAGGACCCACAGGCACCACATACCTCCGCAACAACGACCGATGAAACACATTATGAATAGCAAACGATGCTGGGAGGTCCAAACGAAATGACACAGGGTTAAGGACTTCCAAAATCTTATAAGGACCGATAAACCGAGGCTTGAACTTAGGAGAGGAGACCTTCATAGGAACAAAGCGAGAAGACAACCACACCAAGTCCCCAACGCGAAGTCGGGGACCCACACAGCGACGGCGGTTGGCAAAGCGCTGAGCCTTCTCTTGTGACAACTTCAAATTGTCCACAACATGATTCCAAATCTGATGCAACCTATCCACCACAACATCCACTCCAGGACAGTCAGAAGGCTCCACCTGACCCGAGGAAAAACGAGGATGAAACCCCGAATTACAAAAAAAAGGAGAAACCAAAGTAGCAGAACTAGCCCGATTATTAAGGGCAAACTCGGCCAATGGCAAAAAAGTCACCCAGTCGTCCTGATCAGCAGAAACAAAACATCTCAAATAGGTTTCCAAGGTCTGATTAGTTCGTTCGGTTTGGCCATTCGTCTGAGGATGGAAGGCCGACGAAAAAGACAAATCAATGCCCATCTTAGCGCAAAAGGTCCGCCAAAATCTAGACACAAAATGGGATCCTCTGTCGGAAACAATATTTTCAGGGATCCCATGCAAACGAACCACATTTTGAAAAAACAGTGGAACCAACTCGGAGGAGGAAGGCAACTTAGGCAAGGGCACCAAATGGACCATCTTAGAAAAATGATCACACACCACCCAGATGACAGACATTCTCTGAGAGACAGGGAGATCCGAAATAAAATCCATGGAAATGTGCGTCCAAGGCCTCTTCGGGACAGGCAAAGGTAACAGCAAACCAATGGCACGAGAACAGCAAGGCTTAGCCCGAGCACAAATTCCACAAGGCTGCACAAAGGAACGCACATCCCGCGACAAGGAAGGCCACCGAAAGGACCTGGCCACCAAATCTCTGGTACCAAATATTCCAGGATGGCCCGCCAACACCGAAGAATGAACCTCAGAAATAACTCTGCTGGTCCATCTATCCGGGACAAACAGTCTCTCCGGTGGTCAACGGTCAGGTCTATCCACCTGAAACTCCTGCAGCACTCGTTGCAAATCTGGGGAGATGGCAGACAAAATCACCCCTTCTCTGAGAATACCAGCCGGCTCTGAATCTCCAGGAGAGTCAGGCACAAAACTCCTAGAAAGAGCATCAGCCTTTACATTCTTCGAACCAGGCAGGTACGAGACCACGAAATCAAAACGAGAGAAAAACAACGACCAACGAGCCTGTCTAGGATTCAGCCACTTGGCCGACTCGAGATAAATCAGATTCTTGTGATCAGTCAAGACCACCACACGATGCTTAGCACCCTCGAGCCAATGTCGCAACTCCTCAAATACCCACTTCATAGCCAACAACTCCCGATTACCGACATCATAATTCCGCTCGGCAGGCGAAAACTTTCTTGAAAAGAAAGCACATGGCTTCATCACAGAGCCATCAGCGCTTCTCTGCGACAAAACAGCCCCCGCTCCAATCTCGGAATCATCAACCTCGACCTGGAAAGGAAGAGAGACATCTGGCTGACATAAGACCGGAGCCGAAGAAAACCGGCGCTTCAGCTCCCAAAAGGCCTCCACAGCCGCAGGAGACCAGTTAGTAACATCAGAACCTTTCTTGGTCAAATCCGTCAAAGGCTTAACAACACCAGAAAAATTAGCGATGAAGCGACGGTAAAAATTAGCAAAACCCAAGAACTTCTGAAGACTCTTAACAGATGTAGGCTGCGTCCAGTCATGAATAGCCTGAACCTTGACTGGGTCCATCTCAATAGTAGAAGGAGAAAAAATGAAACCCCAAAAATAAACCTTCTGGACTCCAAAAAGACATTTTGAGCCCTTCACAAATAAAGCATTGGCACGCAGGACCTGAAACACCATCCTGACCTGCTTAACATGGGACTCCCAATCATCAGAAAAAAACAGAATATCATCCAGATACACAATCATAAATTTATCCAGATATTCACAGAAGATGTCATGCATAAAAGACTGAAAGACAGAAGGAGCGTTAGAAAGTCCAAAAGGCATCACCAAGTACTCAAAATGGCCTTCGGGCGTATTAAATGCAGTTTTCCATTCATCACCCTGCTTAATACGCACAAGGTTATACGCACCACGAAGATCTATCTTGGTGAACCAACTAGACCCCTTAATGCGAGCAAACAGATCAGATAACAATGGCAAAGGATACTGAAATTTGACTGTGATTTTATTCAGAAGACGATAATCTATACAAGGTCTCAAAGAACCGTCCTTCTTGGCCACAAAAAAAAATCCTGCACCAAGAGGGGAAGAGGATGGGCGAATATGTCCCTTCTCCAAAGACTCCTTTATATAACTCCGCATCGCGGCATGCTCTGGTATAGACAGATTAAAAAGTCGTCCCTTAGGGAATTTACTACCAGGAATTAAATTTATAGCACAGTCACAATCCCTATGAGGGGGCAGGGCACTGGACCTGGGCTCATCAAATACATCCTGGTAGTCAGACAAAAACTCAGGGACCTCAGAAGGAGTGGAAGAAGCAATAGACACCAACGGAGCATCGCCATGAATTCCCTGACAACCCCAACTTGACACAGACATAGCTTTCCAATCTAAAACTGGATTATGAGCCTGCAGCCATGGCAGACCCAAAACGACAACATCATGCAAATTATGCAGAACAAGAAAGCGAATCACCTCCTGATGTACGGGAGTCATGCACATGGTCATTTGCGTCCAATACTGAGGCTTATTCTCAGCCAATGGCGTAGCATCAATTCCCCTCAGAGGAATAGGAAATTCCAAAGGCTCCAGGACAAAACCACAGCGCCTGGCAAACGACAAATCCATCAGATTCAGGGCAGCACCCGAATCCA
This sequence comes from Ranitomeya variabilis, assembly GCF_051348905.1. NCBI lineage: Eukaryota > Metazoa > Chordata > Amphibia > Anura > Dendrobatidae > Ranitomeya > Ranitomeya variabilis. The sequence continues at coordinate 83,469,082 of NC_135238.1, forward strand.
CAAAAGCCATAACCGGGTAGGATGACAAAGAACAAATCAAAGTAACAGACAAAATAAATTTAGGCTGCATAGTACCAATGGTGACAGGTTTAGCGATTTTTTTTAAGCGTTTAGAGCATGCTGAGATAACATGAGTAGAATCACCACAGTAAAAGCACAACCCATTTTGACGTCTATGACTTTGTCGCTCAATTCTGGTCAGAGTTCGGTCACATTGCATAGACTCAGGTCTCTGTTCAGAAAATACCGCCAAAGGATGAGCAGATTTGCGCTCCCGCAAACGCCGATCAACCTGAATGGCTAAAGCCATAGAATCACTCAGACTTGTAGGGGTGGGAAACCCCACCATAACATTCTTAATGGCCTCAGAAAGACCTTCTCTGAAATTTGCAGCCAGGGCACACTCATTCCATTGAGTAAGCACCGACCATTTCCAAAATTTTTGATAATACACCTCTGCTTCATCCTGACCTTGAGAGATAGCCAGCAACGCTTTTTCTGCCTGATTCTCAAGATTAGGCTCCTCATAAAGCAGTCCAAGAGCCAGAAAAAATGCATCTACATTAAGCAATGCAGGATCTCCTGGCGCCAGAGAGAAAGCCCAATCTTGAGGGTCGCCACGCAACAAGGAGATAACAATTTTAACTTGCTGAGCGGAATCACCAGAGGAACGAGGTCTCAGAGATAGAAATAACTTACAATTATTCTTAAAATTTTGAAACCTAGATCTATCTCCAGAAAACAACTCAGGAATGGGTATCTTTGGTTCTGACATAGGGCTACAAATAACAAAATCCTGAATACTTTGCACCCATGCAGTAAGATGATCCACACTAGAAGTCAGAGTCTGAACATTCATGTCTGCAGCTGAGCTCAAAACCACCCAGAGTTCAAGGGGATGAAAGAAGCTAAACAGACTGCAGCAAAGGAAAAGTGGGAGGAAAAAAAAAATGTACTCAGGTCTTCTTTTTATCCCACTTCTGCGATGCATTAAACACTTTTTGGCCTGCTCTACTGTTATGATCCTTAGTGGTTGAGGATCACAAAATACTCCAGCTAAGTAACAAAACATAGGACAAGCTCTAGGGAGGTGGTAAACTGGACTGACCGCAAATCTGAACCTATCCAACACACTAGAGGTAGCCGGTGAACGTGACTAAAATCCTAGACGTCTCGAGCCAGCCTGAGGAACTAACTAACCCTAGAGAGAAAGAAAGACCTCACTTGCCTCCAGAGAAATAATCCCCAAAGATATAGAAGCCCCCAACAAATAATAACGGTGAGGTAAGAGGAAGGCACATACACAGGGGTGAAAGCAGATTCAGCAAATGAGGCCCACTAATACTAGATAGCAGAAAATAGAAAAGGGGTCTGTGCGGTCAGTAAAAAAAACCCTTACAAAATATCCACACTGAGATTTCAAGAACCCCCGCACCAACTAACGGTGTGGGGGGAGAAACTCAGTCCCCTAGAGCAACCAGCAAGCGAGGAAATCACATTTTAGCAAGCTGGACAAGAAACATGATGAATGCTGATAATCAAAAAATAAACAAACAAAAACTTAGCTTGTCTTGGAGAGACTGGGAGCAAGGTAGTCACAAGGAATCTGAAGAGCACTGAATACATTGAGAGCAGGCAAGGAACTGAGTATCCAGGTGAGCTAAATAGGAAACCAACCAAGGATAACGAACCAGCTGATGCTGCCAACCTGCAGAAAGACAACACTACACAGTACCGCTTGTGACCACTAGAGGGAGCCCAAAAATAGAGTTCACAACAGATCTCCAAATGCGACATGGCACCACCATTGATTCCAGCCAATCTTGCGTTCAAAAAGTCAAATGGTGCTCCCTCCCTTCCGAGCCCTAACGTGCACCTAAACAGTGGTTTACCCAAACATATGGGGTATCAGCACACTCAGGAAAAATTGCACAAAAACTTTGAGGGTTTAATTTCTCCTGTTACCCTTGTGAAAATAAAAAATTCCTTGCTAAAAAAATAATTTTTGAGGATAGAAAAATGAGTTTTTATTTTCACGGCTCTGTGTTATAAACTTTTGTGAAGCTTTTGGGGGTTCAAAGTGCTCGCCACACATCTAGATAAGTTCCTGGGTGGGTCTAGTTTCCAAAATGGGGTCACTTGTGGGGGTTTCTACTGTTTAGGCACATCAGGGCCTCTGCAAACGTAACATGATGCCCGCAGACCATTCCATCAAAGTCTGCATTCCAAAACGTCACTACTTCCCTTCCGAGCCCCAACGTGTGCCCAAACAGTGTTCCCCCCCCACATTTGGGGTATCTGCGTACTCAGGACAAACTGGACAACAACTTTTGGGGTCCTGTTACTCTTGTGTAAATAAAAAATTGCAGGCTAAAAAATAGTTTTTGATGAAAGAAAAATGCTTTTTTATTTTCATGGCTCTGCGTTATAAACTTCTGTGAAGCACTTGGGGGTTTAAAGTGGTCACGGCACATCTAGATTAGTTCCCTGGGAAGTCTAGTTTCCAAAATTGGGTCACTTGTGGGGGAGCTCCAATGTTTAGGCACACAGGGGCTCCCAAACGCGACATGGAGTCCGCTCACGCTTGGAGCTAATTTTTCATTCAAAAAGTCAAATGGCGCTCCATCCCTTCCGAGCCCTGCCGTGTGCCCAAATAGTGGTTTACCCCCACATGTGAGGTATCCGTGTACTCAGGAGAAATTGCCCAATAAATTTTAGGATCTATTTTATCCTGTTGCCCATGTGGAATTGAACAAATTGAGGCTAAAACAAATTTTTTGTGAAAAAAAAAGTAGTTTTTAATTTTTACGGATCAATTTGTGAAGCACCTTGGGATTCAAAGGCACACAGGGGCTCTCCAAGCGCTACATGGTACCCGCTAATGATTGGAGCTATTTTTTCATTCAAAAGTCAAATGGCGCTCCTTCCCTTCCAAGCCTTGCTGTGTGCATAAACAGAAGTTTACCCCCACATGTCAGGTATCAGTGTACTCAGGAGAAATTTCCCAACACACTTTAGGATCCATTTTATCCTGTTGCCCATGTGAAAATGAAAAAATTGAGGCTAAAATAATTTTTTTTGTGAAAGAAAGTACTTTTTCATTTTTATGGATCAATTTGTGAAGCACCTGGGGGTTCAAAGTGCTCACTACACATCTAGATAAGCTCCTTGGGGGGTCTGGTTTCCAAAATGGGGTCACTTGTGGGGAAGCTCCAATGTTTAGGCACACAGGGGCTCTCCAAACGTGACATGGTGTCCGCTAAAGATTGCAGCCAATTTTTCATTGAAAAAGTCAATTGGCGCTCCTTCCTTCCGAGCCATGTCGTGCACCCAAACAGTGGTTCCCCCCCACATTTGGGGTATCGGCATACAAATTGTGCAATAACTTTTGGCGTCTAGCTTCTCCTTTTACTATTGGGAAAATTAAAAAATTGTTGCTAAAAGATCATTTTTGTGACTAAAAAGTTGTGTTCATTTTTTCCTTCCATGTTGTTTCTTCTGCTGTGAAACACCTGAAGGGTTAATAAACTTCTTGAATGTGGTTTTGAGCACCTTGAGGGGTGCAGTTTTTAGAATGGTGTCACTTTTGGGTATTTTCAGCTATATGGACCCCTCAAACTGACTTCAAATTTAGGTGGTCCCTAAAAAAATGGTTTTGTAAATTTTGTTGTAAAAATGAGAAATCGCTGGTCAAATTTTAACCCTTATAACTTCCTAGCAAAAAAAAAAATTGTTTCCAAAATTATGCTGATGTAAAGTAGACATGTGGATAATGTTATTTATTAACTATTTTGTGTCACATACCTCTCTCGTTTAACAGAATAAAAATTAAAAATTTGAAAATTGCATCATTTTCAAAATTTTAGCCAAATTTCCATTTTTTTCACAAATAAACGCAAAAATTATCGACCTAAATTTACCACTAACATGAAGCCCAATATGTCATGAAAAAACATTCTCAGAACCGCTAGGATCCATTGAAGTGTTCCTGAGTTATTACCTCATAAAGGGACACTGGTCAGAATTGCAAAAAACAGCCAGGTCATTAAGGTCAAAATAGGCTGGGTCATGAAGGGGTTAACACTGTTGTCCAGGAAGGAATGGGAGGAGGCAGGTGCTGGGTAATAAAGGGTGATACAATCACCTGACCTAAGACAACCCAGCACCAGGGGAAAAAGACCAGCAGCCAGAAAACGACAACAAGATGGTGGATGGTCAAAACAAAACAGATTCTAACAGTACCTCCCCTTTTACGAGCATCCTCCAGATCCTCTTGGCCGAGCCTTATTAGGAAATCTCCTGTGAAAAGCCCTAATCAGCCTTGAGGCCGAGACATCCTCAGCTTTCACCCAGGAATTATCCTCGGGACCGAAACCCTTCCAGAACACGAGATACTGCAAACTTCCTCTGTGCCACCTGGAATCTAAAATGCGTGAAATCTCAAACTCATCAACTGGAGGAACAGTTGGCATAGGCTCCTTATCTGGTGTGTCAACTTTCTTCAGTAAAGATACATGAAAAACTGAATTGATTTTCCAGGACCAGGTGATGTCTAATTTCACCGCTGCCGAGTTGACCACCTGAACCACTTTGAAGGGTCCTACAAACTATGGCCCTAGTTTTTTAGAAGGGATCTTCAAACTCAGATTCCTGGAGGACAACCAGACCATGTCCCCAACTGAAAACAACGCCTCCCTTTTTTTCTTGTCAAAACATTTCTTTGACCTCCTATTTGCCTTTTTCAGATTATGGCATACATTGGTCCAAACGCTGTCCAAATTTCCAGAAAAACTTTCCTCCTCAGGCACCACTGCCCCAATCTTTGAAAATGGACCAAAAGATGGATGCCTCCCTGTACAGCAAAAAAAAGGAGAACACCCAGTCAAGGAAGTCGTATGATTATTAAGAGCAAACTAAGCTAGTGGTAGATATTTAAACCACATCTCCTGATTGTCTGCTACAAAACATCTAAAAAAAACTGCTCAACGTCCTGGTTTCTTTTGGTCTGTCCATTGGACTCCGGATGATATCCTGACGAAAATGATAAATGAACCTTTAATCTGTCACAAAAAGCACGCCAAAAGCGAGCCACAAACTGACACAAAGTGTCACAAACTGTGGTCCTCTATCGGAAACAATGTCCGTTGGAGCCCCATGGAGCCTGACAATCTCTTTCACAAATGCCTTAGCTAGAGTTTTGGGTAATTTATTGAACGGGACCAGATGACACATCTTACTAAACCAGTCCACAACAACCCAGATGACAGAAAAACCCGCAGAGACCGGCAGATCAGTGATAAAATCCATAGCAAAATGTGACCATGGCAAACTAGGAACTTCCAAAGGGCACAGCAACCCTGCTGCCGGGGCATGTGAGGCTTTTGACCTAGCGCACACAGTACACTAATGCACCCACTTGATGATTTCTCTTTGCCACCCTGGCCACCAGAAACTTCGACCAATCGACTTTCTAGTTTCCGAAATCCCTGGATGACACGCCAACTGACTGTAAAAATCAGACTGCACTCAGATGTCATCCGAGTGCAGTCCTATTGTGAGATCTTTTGGAATACCTGGGGTGGACCCGCAGATCCACGACAACGAACCTCCCAAGGGTGATCTGACCAGGTAGACCACCTCCTATACAGGGAGCGTTAGGGGCAGACCCAAAGGAGACTATTGCCACAGAAGCTGGAACCCGGAGACAGGTAGTAGGAGGTGCAAAATAGAGAAGCTAGGCGTAGGACAGACAGAGCGGGGTAAAATGATGTACAGTTAGGTAAGAGCTGGGTACAGGCGAGACCAAAGGAGCACCGCGAAGGGGAAGACACAAAGGAAGCAGGACTGGACAGAGACACCAGACTAACAGAGTATGGGGAGGACACTGGGAGGGCTGGACCGGATGAGGAGACAAGGAAGCCTGGGAGAGACAGAGAAGCTGAACTGGCTGGACAGATTGGAGACTCCAAACAGGCAGTGCAAAGACAAAGGTGGACCTGAGTCACAGAAACAAAAATGCCAGACAGGGAAGGAGCAGAGGAAGGAATCGCCTTATATACATGGAGTGCTGGAGGACTTCCGGGTCACGGTCCTCCAGGATCACAGAGAGGAGATACAGAGTGCCTGTAAATCAGAAAGAGGAAGTGCTGCAGTGGGCAGTGTGCACGTGCACCCGACGAGAACCAGGGAGTGGAGAAGCATGAAGGAGAGGACACGCGCCTGCAGGAGGAGGGCGCCGCAGCAGGTAAGTATAAGCAGAAGGAGTGGCCATGACAGTACCCCTCCCCTTACTCCCCTCCTTTCTAAGACCAGACAGAAACCTGGATAAAATCTGAGGAGCTTGTTTGTTCTCACGGGGCTCCCAAGACCTCTCTTCGGGACCAAAACCCTTCCAATCAACCAAAAAGAGAGTTTTACCTCGAGACTTTTTCATGGCAAGAATGTCCTTAACATCAAAGGCAACTGGGTCGGAGACAGGTAAAGGAGTTTGAGCAGGAGAAACATGGAACTGATTGAAAACGACAGGTTTTAGAAGGGAGACATGAAAAGAGTTGGGAATGCGAAGTGAGGTGGGCAATTTCAATTTGTAGGCAGCATCATTGATACGAGACAAAACCTAGAAAGGACTTACGTAGCGTGGACCCAGTTTATACGAGGGGATTTTAAGACAAATAAACTTGGAAGACAACCACACCTTATCACCAGGCTGAAATAATGGAGAATCCAGGCATCTCTTATCAGCATATCTCTTAGTCCTGGCCTGAGCCTGTTCTATCGCGATTTTGATCTCCTGCCAGACCCTGGAGAACTCCTTGGACAGAAGATCGGCCGCCGGCACACCCCAGACAGGAAGTACCTTGTTGTGAATTCTGCTTTTGGGCTCCCTCCGGTGGTTGTAGGTGGTAATGCAGTTGCCCATGAGTTGCAGCCCTGGTCAGGTGTATCTGCTGATTGCAGATCTGACTGGGGTATTTAGGTGTGCAGGATTCATTAGTCCTTGCCAGTTGTCAATTGTTGTTGGGAGGTGTAGTACCTCTGCCTGGTTCTTCCTGCCTTTCTGCCAAATCAGCAAAGATAAGTGTCTGGTTCTTTTTCCCTGTGGCACACATGTTGTGTGCTTCACAATTCAGTGCTATTCTTTGTGTTTTCTTGTCCAGCTTAGATTGTGTCAGTATTTTCTCAGTCTTGCTGGATTCTCTGGAGTGGCAGATATACATTCCATGTCTTTAGTTAGATTGTGGAACTTTTTGTATTATCTGCTGTGGATATTTTTGGAAGGGTTTTAATACTGACCGCCTAGTTATCTGTCCTACCCTTTCCTATTTAGCTAGAGTGGCCTCTTCTGCTAAATCCTGTTTTCTACCTGCGTGTGTCTATTCTTCTCCTACTCACAGTCATTATTTGTGGGGGGCTGCCTATCCTTTGGGGGTCTGCTCTGAGGCAAGATAGCATTCCCATTTCCATCTATAGGGGTATTTAGTCATCCGGCTGTGTTGAGGTGTCTAGGGAGTGTTAGGCACACCCCACGGCTACTTCTAGTTGCGGTGTTAGTTCAGGATTGCGGTCAGTACAGGTTCCACCGTCTCCAGAGAAAGATTCATGCGGCTCCAAGGTCACCAGATCATAACAGTACCTGCAGAGGAATACCAGGATGTTGCCCGTAGAAAATAAAGAAGGGAGACTTGGAAGAAGAAACATTGATATGGTTATTGTATGCGAACTCGGCCCATGGAAGCAAATCAGACCAGACATTTTGATGACCGTTGGAAAAATGATGAAGATAAGTCATTAGAATTTGGTTTGTGCGCTCTGCTTGTCCGTTGGTCTGTGGATGGTAAGCTGTAGAGAAATCTAGAGTAACGTTCATTAGTTTGCAAAGAGCCCGCCAGAATTGAGAGGTGAACTGGACTCCTCTATCGGAGACAATGTGTAGCGGGAAACCGTGAATCTGGAAGATATGAGTAATGAAGATTCTTGCCAATTCTGTAGCAGAAGGTAAGCCTGGCAAAGGAATGAAATGAGCCATCTTGGAGAATCGATCTATGACCACAAATATGACTGTATGACCAGAAGACCAGGGTAAATCAGTAATGAAATCCATTGCAATATGTTGCCATGGAGCCGAAGGAACTGGAAGCGGATGCAGGAGACCGGAGGGAAGACGTCTAGGAACCTTGTTCCTTGCACACGAAGGACATGCAGCAACAAAACCTCAGACATCCGGAAGAAGAGATGGCCACCAATAGTGGCGCGAAATGAGAGCTACTGTCTTCTTATGTCCCACATGGCATGCCAGTTTAGAGGCATGACCCCAACGAAGAACTTGAGTCCTCTCGTTCTCCTGGACAAAGGTCTTACCAGGAGGCAAGGAAGACATGCTAACCGGAGCCACAAGAATGATTTTGCTTGGATCCACGATGTGTGAGGGCTCCTCTTCCACATCGGATGCGAGAAAAGATCTGGATAAAGCATCAGCCTTGAGGTTCTTGTCGCCGGGACGGAAATGTAATTCAAAGTCAAAGCGGGCAAAGAATAACGACGATCTGGCTTGTCGGGGGTTAAGTCTTTGCGCTGAGCGGATATTCTCCAGATTCTTGTGGTCAGTATACATCTTGAAAGGATGAACAGCTCCTTCTAATAGATACCACCACTCCTCCAATGCCAATAGTTCCTTGTCGCCAATGGTGTAATTTCTTTCAGAGACGGAGAAGATTTTGGAAAAGAAACCACAGGTAGCCAGTTGTCCGGAAGAAGGCCTCTGGGAAAGTACTGCACCGGCACCGATGGCAGAGGCATCTACTTCTAAAATGAAGGGCTTATTGATCTCAGGTCGACGGAGTACTGGAACCGAGGCAAAGGCTTGTTTTAGAGGGAAAAGCATCTTCAGACTCTGAAGACCAAACATGAGGGTTAGATCCTTTACGAGTCAAGGCTGAAATTGAGGCGACTAGAGAGGAAAAATGTGGAATAAACTGCCGATAATAATTTGGGAATCTGAGAAAACGTTGAATTGCCTTTACTCCCTACGGATGCGGTCAGTTAAGCACAGCAGACACTTTATCCAGGTCCATCCGCAAGCCAGAATCAGAAATGACATAGCCAAGAAACGGTAGAGAAGTTTGTTGAAAAATGCACTTTTCGAGTTTGGCGTAAAGATGGTTTTCTTTTAGTCGAGACAGAACTTGGCGGACGTGTCTTCTGTGGGAAGCTATATCCGAAGAAAACACAAGAATGTCGTCCAAATATACCACTACACTGGAGTAGAGTAAGTCCCGGAAAACATAATTCACAAACTCTTGAAACACTGCTGGAGCATTACACAGGCCGAAAGGCATGACTAAATATTCATAGTGGCCATCTCGGGTGTTGAAGGCGGTTTTCCATTCGTCACCAGAGCGAATACGGATGAGGTTGTAGGCTCCACAAAGATCCAGTTTCTTAAAAATATGTGCTCCCCTAAGATGATCAAACAACTCAAGAATGAGTGGAAGAGGATACTTGTTCTTGATCGTGAGGTTGTTGAGACCACGGTAGTCTATACAAGGACAGAGGGTTCCATCCTTCTTCTTAACGAAGAAAAAACATGCGCCTGCTGGAGAGGAAGATTTGCGGATAAAGCCTTTAGCTAGATTCTCCTGAACATATTCAGACATGGCTTGTGTCTCGGTAGGAGATAACGGGTAGATTCGACCTCGAGGCAGAGTAGAGCCTGGTACAAGATCAATTGGGCAGTCGTATGGTCGATGCAGAGGCAAGGTCACTGCTTCTTTCTTATTGAAGACATCCAAAAAAGCCTGGTACAATGAAGGTAAATTTGAGGACTCAGAAATAAGAGAAGATGGTTTTCTGGGCTGAACCAGAAGAAGACAGTTCTTCTGACAGAAGAGACCCCACAGCAGGATTTCACCTGACCACCAGTCAAGAGTAGGCTCATGAATCCTCAACCAAGGAAGACCAAGCAAAATAGTATGAGACAAGGAAGGCAGCACATAGAAGGCGATCTTTTCCCGGCACAGAATTCCAAATTGAAGCTCCAATTCTTCGGTAACCAAGGTAATGGACTCCCGCAGAGGTTGACCGTTAACCGACGCAATCTATCGAGGAGTCTCCAGGGATCTGACCAGAATCAGCAATCTCCTAACAGCCTCAAGATGAATGAAATTCCCAGCAGCCCCAGAATCTATATAGGCGAAATCAGAAAAACGCTTATCACCCAAATGCAAAAGAACAGAAAGAGTAAGGGGTTGAGAGGGTTCAGAGATACCTAGGGAGACCTCTCTTACCTGCCCTAGGTGGAGGCGTTTCCCGGCCTGACTGGACAAGATTGCAAAAGATGTGATGCACTGCTGCAGTAGAAGCAAAGACCTTGGGTTAGCCTTTCCTTCCGATGCTGGTCTACAGGTTTTAGGCGATCCACCTGCATAGGTTCTGGAGCAGTACTAGCAGAAGTCAAATCTGAATGAGGATGAGAAGAACTAGGAATAGCCGGAAGAAGATGAGGAGACCTTCTCTCTCTAGCGGTTTCCCGAGAGTGTTCTTGAAACGTAAATCGATGTGGGTCACCAAACGAATAAGATCCTCCAGGGAGGTCGGAGTATCACGACCCGCTAACTCGTCCTTGATCCGAGAAGAAAGCCCTCGCAAGAAAGCTCCTACCAGAGTCTCATTATTCCATCCTAATTCAGATGAAAGAGTGTGAAACCGGATGGCATATTGACCCACCAAAAGCGTACCTTGATGGAGGTTAAAAAGGGACTCGGTGGTAGAGGCCAAACGACCCGGTTCATCAAATACCTTGCGGAAAGTATCAAGAAAGATGGAAAGTTGAGAAACGAGAGGATCATCCCACTCCCAGAGAGGATTAACCCATGCCAAAGCCTCACCCTCCAGGTGTGAAATTACAAAGGCTACCTTAGCACGGTCAGTGGGATACTGCAAGGGAAGTAACTCAAAGTGGAGCTGGCATTGGTTTAGAAACCCTCTACACAATTTGGGATCCCCACTATAGCGAGGAGGTTTAGCCAGACGAGGAGGCTGGGGGGGAAACGGGAGCAGAAGCTTGAAGAGCACAAAGGCGCATGCACATCCGATGAGAACCAGGGAGTGGAGAAGAATGAAGGAGAGGACGAGCGCCTGCAGGAGGAGCGCACTGCAGCAGGGAAGTATGAGCAGAAGGAGTGGCCGTGACACTGAGACTCATGACATTCAGCAGACAAAGCTCTCCGCAAGGCTCTAGGCACAAATAATTTACCATACGGAGTGTTAGTTGGTGCAGCATTCTGGGCCTCCAGGATGGTACTCCCCAACTCAGAACCCAATGCTGCCACCACCACCCCTCTCTGCAAAATACATTCCTCCTTCTCAGTATTAACTGTTGGAGAGAAACTACGAGACAAAGCATTGGCTTTAACATTCTTTGCCCCAGGGATATATGCAACAGAGAAATTAAACTGGGCAAAAATCAGTGCCCACCTAGCTTGATGGCCATTCAAATGTTTAGCAGCATCCAGATATATCAGATTCTTATGATCAGTAAAAACCTGTAACGGATGTCTAGCCCCCTCCAAAAAATGTTGCCAATGCTCAAACATGAGTTTAATAGAACTCTCTGTTCTCAACATCATAGTTGAGCTTAGTCTCCAAAAATTTTTTAGAAAAGAAAGCACAGGGATGCACCCCATCCTCTCCCTCCTGGGACAGAACTGCCCCCACCCCTACTGAAGAGGCATCAACCTCTACCAGAAATGGCTTGGTATCATCCTTCTGGATCAAAACAGGAGCAGAGCTAAACCTCTCCTTGAGATGCTCAAAAGCCTTAACAGCCTCAGAGGTCCATTGGACAGTATTAGAACCCTTCTTCGTGAGATCAGTTATAGGTTTAGCGATCACAGAAAAATTCTTTATGAATTTTCTGTAATAATTGGCAAACCCTAAAAATCTCTGAACCGACTTCAAACATTCAGGCCTAGGCCACTCCAGCACTGAACCTTCACCAGGTCCATCTCAAACCCATCACTGGAGACAAGGTACCCTAAAAAAATTTTCTGTACCGCAAACTCGCACTTCTCCAATTTAGCAAAGAGTGAGTTTTCGCTCAAAATCTGTAGAACTTTGCGGACTCTCTGCCAATGTGACTCCAGGTCAGGTGAATAGATCAAAATATCATCCAAGTAAACAATAACACTCCTACCAATCAATGACCTCAGAATGTCATTAATTAAATTTTTTTTAAAACGCAGGCACATTAGTAAGGCCAAAAGGCATCACCAGACATTCAAAATGACCTTCCGGGGTATTAAAGGCTGTCTTCCATTCATCGCCCTCCTTCACCAGCAGCAAATTATAATCCCTATGAAAGTCAGTCTTAGGGTACCGTCACACTAAGCGACGCTGCAGCGATAGCGACAGCGATGTCGATCGCTGCAGCGTCGCTGTTTGGTCGCTGGAGAGCTGTCACACAGACCGCTCTCCAGCGACCAACTATGCCGAGGTCCCCGGGTAACCAGGGTAAACATCGGGTTGCTAAGCGCAGAGCCGCGCTTAGTAACCCGATGTTTACCCTGGTTACCAGAGTAAAAGTAAAAAAAACAAACAGTACATACTCACCTGCGTCCCCCGGCGTCTGCTTCCTGACACTGACTGAGCTCCGGCCCTAACAGCACAGCGGTGACGTCACCGCTGTTGCTTTCACTTTCACTTTAGGGCCGGAGCTCAGTCAGTATCAGGAAGCAGACGCTGGGGGACGCATGTAAGTATGTGCTGTTTGTTTTTTTTACTTTTACGCTGGTAACCAGGGTAAACATCGGGTTACTAAGCGCGGCCCTGCGCTTAGTAACCCGATGTTTACCCTGGTTACCAGTGTAAAATATCGCTGGTATCGTCGCTTTTGCTGTCAAACACGGCGATACACGGCGACCTAGCGACCAAATAATGTGCAGACCTTCTAGCAGCGACCAGCAATTTCACAGCGGGATCCAGATCGCTGCTGCGTGTCAAATACAGCGATATCGCTACCTAGGACGCTGCAACGTCACAGATCGCTGGCGATATCGCCTAGTGTGACGGTACCTTTAGAGAATCACTTCGCTCCGGTTAGTTGGTTAAACAAATCCGGAATCAGCTGCAACAGGTAAGGATTGAGCACAGTGATCTTATTAATCTCCTGAAAATCCAGACACGGCCTAAGGCCCCATCCTTCTTTTCGACAAATAAGAATCCTACAGCCACAGGGGATTTAGAGGGTCTTATATGACCTGCAGCTAAACTAGTCTGTAGGTATTTCTGGCCTCCCTCTCGGTAATCATCAGATTAAATAAATGACTCTTAGGGAGTGTGGCACCTGGGACAAGCTCAATAGCGCAGTCGTAATCTCTATGGGGTTGGAGAGCTAGAGACTAGACCTCTGAAAATACCCTCCAGAAATCCTGAATGGCTTCAGGTAGCTCTTTCTTCACAACAGCAGTAATGTGAACGTTAGAACGATTACCATAACACCCCTGACCCCAGGACCTTACAGTACTAGACGACCAGTCCAGCAAAGGATTGTGCATTTTTAATCAGAGTAAATCCAGGACGACTGGGCAAGGTAATTTAGCAAGAACAAACAAGTCTATACACTCCTAATGTTCCATATTCACAATAAGTGAGAACCCGGTAACCTTTCGAGAAATACACTCATGTTCTAGAGGAGTGTTATCAATAGCCACAACAGGAATAGGAGATGACAATGGTTCAGAATCAAACTTATATTTTTCTTGGAATTGTTGATCAATCAAATTAAATGCAGAGCCACAATCCACTATTACCTGAAAATCAATGGAATTACCATGATATGTGGTATTACCAGAAAAAAAACCTCCTAAAAACGCAATACGAACTGGAGTGTTACTCCTACTGACTTTTTTTTCTTTCCTTATGTGAAACTCACATTGCTTAATAAAATGGTCAGCCTTACCACAGTACAAGCATAGCCCTTCAGTGAACCTTTTCTCCCTCTCCTGGGAACGAGAGGACATGACCCCAAGTTGCATCAGTTCCCCGCTGTCGACGGGGCTATCCTGGGAGACTGGGTCCAGCATTATAAGAGCCTTCTCTTTATTCCACCTGTCTCTTAATCTTCTATCCACATGGATAGCTAACTGCATAGCAGTTTCCAAAGTATCAGTTTCAGGATATGCAATGAGCAAATCTTTAACTCTTTCACTCAGAGCTAAAAACTGACTCTTGAGCACTGGGTCATTCTACCTGACCTCTGCGGACCATCATCTGAACAGGGTGCAATACCTCTCAGCATCCACAGAGCCCCGTTTAAGCCATCTGAGCTCTGCCTCAGCTGATGTGACCCAATCAGGATCATCATATAGCAACCCCATAGCAGAAAAAAAAAGGCTTCTACTGATGTCAAACAAGGATCTTCAGGATGCAATGAAAAAACCCAGATTTGGGGTTCACTTTGCATTAAAGAAATAATAATCCCCACATGATGTATTTCACTCCCTGAGGATCTGGGTCTAAGCTGAAAATATAGTAAACATCCATTTTTAAACATAAAAAAATCCTGCCGTTTACCAGAAAAAAACTCAGGTAATCCTACCTTAGGTTCTTCAGGGCGTGCTCCAGAGTAATTACTAATGTGCTGTTGAAGGTTGGCTACTTCTGAAGTTAACCCTTGCAAGCGTTGAGCAAGTTCCTGGACGCTGCACATATTGAAAGAATCCGAGATTTTTTTTTTATATGTGTGGCTGGACAAACAGTTATGGAACTGCAGCACAGAACTAGTATAGAAGGGGAAAAGCTGACCCTGCACTAAGACTAGGCTGATACCCTACGATGGAGTGGGCAACCCATTCCTTGCGAATAGACCCACCGACGATCCTAGGTTAAACTCAGCGAAGACTTATAGATAAGGGGAAGGAGGTCTGTAAAAGATCTAAGGACTGGATATAAAAAAGGGTCACCTCTTAATAGGAAACACAGAGAAGGCTGCAGAAACCAACTGAAAACAGAAACAAAAGATAGCGGAACCAGAGATCCCAGAACTGCACAATATCAAACACAGAAAGCTGTCAAAGCACCTAGCCAGAGCTCTAGAGGAGTAACACTGTTGTTCAGCAAGGAATGGGAGGCAGGTGCTGGGCAATAAAGGTTGATACAATCACCTGACCTAAGACAACCCAGCACCAGGGGAAAAAGACCAGCAGCCAGAAAATCACAACAAGATGGCCGATGGTCACAACAAAACAGATTCTAATAATGCTTCCCCAAAAGGAGTTTTGCTTACGTACATTTTGGCAAACTGCAGTCTAACTTCTTTACATCTATTTATCAGCAGAGGGTTCCTCCTGGGTCTCCTGCCATAGCATTTACTTTCATTCAAATGACAATGGATAGTTCACACTAACACTGATCCACCCAGAGCCTGCAGGACAGCATGGATTTCTTTGGAACTTGATTTGGGCAGCTTATCCACCAATTGGACTAATCCTTTCATCAATTTTTCTCTGTGGTTCATGTCTGGGAAGATTAGCTACAGTTCTATGGGTTGTAAACATCTTGATAATGTTGCGCACTATGAACAAAGGAACATCAAGATGTCTGAAGATGGACTTGTAACATTGAAATTGTTGATATTTTTTAAGAACTTTGGTGGTTCTGAAGTCCACTGACAGTTCTCTTCTACTCATTCTAGTTTCTATGCTTAGTGTGGCAAAGATTGCACAATGCAAACATTGATTCAACTTCTCCCCATTTTATCTGGTTTAAGATGCAATTTTCATATTGCCATCACCTGTAGGCAATATGCCATAGGTGAGTTTGAACGAGAATCACATGCTTGAAACAAAGATGTTAACCCACAAGTTTGGAAAAGTGTCGACAATTTTCTGGCCTATTTTGCAGGGTTGTTTGTTTTGTTTGATGAAATTATGGCTAATTTTCCTTTTTTCTCTGATTTTTTTGTGTTGATCTAAAACACACAAAGGAAATAAACGTGTATAATAAAACATGTGTAACTGCAATAAGTTTCTGGAAAAAATACTTAATTCTCTGGAAAATGTCAAGGGTGCCAACACTTTTGGCCATTGCTGTATGTATTTTTTTTATTGTTTTACTTTCATTGTGAAAAAAGGGGGGTCATTTGAGCAGTTGAGTTTCTTTCTCTAATTTCATTTTTTATTTTTTTACCTTCTAGTGAATTTCAAAGTCTCTTTAGGGATTTAGAGCTGTGATCGTCCACTGTGATTGTTGCTTGTGTATGTATATGCAGAATTCATTATCTCCTATGATCGCTAGGCACAGGCCGGCATTCACAGGAGGATCGTATTTACAGGCCCAGGAGTCATCAGCAGACCGCTGGCTGTCATGATATCCCACCGGCAAAGGCACCGCTACATCCATGACTGTTAAGGGCATATGATGGCTGATTAAATTAGCCATAATGAAAGGGAGAGATGGGGGCTCACAGGCAGGGACAAATTACTTAAATATAAGTCATGTGTTGTGGTGGGATTAAAACAAAGCAAAAAAAACAACAAACTATTTTTGCGCAGTATAAAAGGTATGGTAAAAAAGAGTGGTAATGAGAAAGGGTACAGAAATAAAAATGAATGAAATAAACATCCTATCAGCATCTGACATTAATAATGTTGGAGCTGCAAGTATCTGCAACACCATAACTGGCACCAGTTGTCTGGGCACTAGGGCTAACAAATGCAGGTCTCATTGACCGCCTTCCACTTTAGAGTATTAGACGAGAGAAAAAGAAAGATATTAGGGTTTGTCAAATCAATCTGCTGCAAATCAGCTTTGAGTTGAATTTCATGAAATTCGAAGGTCCAGGTGAATTCAAGCAGTTTGCAATTTAAAAATGTTGTCCACTACTATAACTTTTTTTTTTCATAAATCTTATACTATGTGCCACTGAAAACATCCACTGTGTTTATTTTAGCAATATTACCTTTTATCATGCTGTAGCAGCACATCTTCAGTGCTGGATCCAGCTCTCATGGGGTTAATCGACAACTTCCTTTCTCCTGACTTATTGTGCTCTAATACTAAAAGTTCCATGATGCATTGCACAGGCCTCTAAGACCGAACCTACCACACCCACTCCAAAACACACCCCAACCCCTCCCTCCTCTCCCTCCTCTATCTTCAAAAGATTTGTGATGTCATTTCTGTCCAACCTCCTCTTTTACATTTGTCCAAAACACACTCCATTACACACATATAGATAGATAGATAGATAGATAGATAGATAGATATGGGATGGATGGATACATACAGAGATATATCTATATATCAATATCTATTTCCATAGATATGTCCATATCCATCTTTCTAAACCCCTTCACCCCTGGAGCTTTTTTCGTTTTTATTTATCGCTCCCCTTCTTTCCAGAGCCAGAATTTTTCTGTCAATATGGCCATGTGGGGGCTTATCTTTTGCGGGACAAGTTCTACTTTTGAATGACATCATTGGTTTTACCATGTCATGTAACAGAAAATGTGAAAAAATTCAAAGTGCGATGAAATTGCAAAAAAGTGCAATCCCACACTTGTTTTTTGCTTGGCTTTTTTGCTAGGTTCACTAAATGCTAAGGCTGTGTGCACACTTTGCGGATTTGATTGCAGATCCGCAACATTTTTTGCCGCATGGAATTGCATCAAATCCGCAGTGTAGTGCACAATCAATGTAAGTCTATGGGAGCCGCAGCCTTGCTGTGCACATGCTGCTGAAAAAGCCGCACCGAAACGCAGCTTTTTTTCCACAGCATGTCACTTCTTTTGCGCAGAACTGCAGCGTATCTGCACCCATAGACTTGCATTGAGTCAAGCACATCACCAGCAAAACCGCAGATGTAAAAAAGATCTGCAGTTTTGCTGCAGATGTGGGTCCGAGAAAAGCTGCAGTTCGGGAGGAGGGAAGTGTGTGGGTGGAAAGTGGGCGGTGACCGTGTGCATGTATGTGTGTGTGTATATGTGTGTGCGTGTATGTGTTTGCATGTATGTGTGTGCTGGACTGTTCGGATGTGTGTGGGACTGTTCGGGTGTGTGTGGGACTGTTCATGTGTGTATGGGACTGTTAGTTTGTGTGCGGGACTGTTCGGGTGTGTGCGGGGCTGATCGGATGTGTGCGTGACTGTTCGGGTGTGTGCGGGACTGCTCGGGTGTGTGCGTGACTGTTTGGCTGTGTGTGGGACTGTTCGGGTGTGTGTGGGACTTTTCAGGTGTGTGCGGGGCTGATCAGATGTGTGCGGGACTGTTCGGGTGTGTGCGGGGCTGTACAGGTGTGTGTGGGGTTGTCAGGGTGTGTGCGGGTCTGTGCAGGGGGTCTTTGGGGGGGGGGTGTGGGCAGGCATCATCCGATGGGATTACAACTACGCAGCATCCAATCTGCAGCTAATCCGGATGTAATCAGGACAGTGGACACGCACCCTACCCTATCCATACATCCATCAATAGATATATCTATCCATAGATATATCTATAGATAGATATATGAATAGATAGATGTATGCATCTATAGATCTATCTATATGTAGATCTATCTATCCATCTCATCCATCTATCTATCCGTCTATCTGTGTGTGTAATGGAGTGTGGGTTGGACAAATGTAAAAGAGAAATCACCGAAAAAGACAATCTTCACATGAAAGGCAACATCATTGAAAATTAATATAATCTTTATTGAAATACAAAACATATATATTTGCAATAGAATATTGACGGGTAGGATACTCAGAACACAGGACAAGAGGTGGGTAACCCAGAGCAAGACTCCATAAATAGCATAACACAGTAAGATAAGTAAAAAGTGCCAATGTGCAATTACTCATATATGACACACGTCATAAAGATATATAGTAGCATAAACAGCATTACTACTAAGGCAAGGTAAGCCAGTAAGGTGACGGTGTGCAGAAGTACATGTAAACACAGTTAATAAAGGCAAACAGTGACATATATATTTACCAGCAGGAGCGCTCCTGGGGACCCACCACACCCGACGCGCGTTTCGCACCGAAATGCTTCGTCTGGGGGTGGTTAGGTGTCTGGCAGTAATCTTATTTATATCCAAATTGTCCAATGGGATTGATATTGCCATTAAGATACAAGTTAAAACCGCTGTGAGCGCATGCGCAGTATACGCAGCGCAATCAAGAAAGAAGGCTGGCGCCAGAATATAGTATAATGGTATGCGCGATTATGGATCCACAGACCGGATGTTATGGGATACCTGGACGTCACATCCGGCTCGACGTTTAGTATGGCCACAACTAGGTCTAATGCCTAGCAACCGGCGCTTGAAGATGACGCATATAGATGGGCGTGGCAATGCGAGCCGCTCGGACGTAACATCCAATCAGGTGCCAGCATAGCCGGCGGCCGAGCCCAACGGCTGAAAGACATTGCTTCCAAAAGCATATACAGAGGTAACATAGCGACCCGATATGCTGTATAATACATTCAACATCCAGCCACTACATCCATACAGGCCTAAATCCAACCGCATAAATAACAGTCATGGCTACTAGCAAATCATATATAAGTAACACCCACAGCATAACTGATCATACTGCAGAACCTGAACTGCGAAGAAAAAAGCCCAAACCAAGGATATATCTATAAAAAAATATATATAGTGCCATTTGTAAACTATACATAAGAAGAACCGCACAACGCAAGAAAGGGGGGAGTGCAAAGTGAGGGAAGTGCGCAGTGAGCAAAGTGCCTGTAAAGAAAAAGAATAGATTAATCAAAAGATAAATCAATCAGTAAAATAATAAAAAATAAAAAAATAAATATACACATGAGTATAAAGTTGCATGTTATTTAAAGTGACAAGTGAAGATAAATAGTATATAAAAACACATTAATTATTATATACCATACATGAGTAAATGCACATAATGCACAAAACAGCATGATCATGTGAGTCAATTATATCCTTATGCTGAGGAAGAATTCCACAGTCCATACACTTGTAGTGAAAAGGGCATCAATCCTACGGAAAAAGTTAAAAAGGGGGAATTAAAAACATATACAAAAAAAAAAACACCAATAAAACCAAGAGAACCAAAATATAAAAGGAAAAGACTGCACTAAAAATAATAAATATCCTAAAATAGACAAATGCCGCACTAAATGAAAAACTCAAGAACAAGTGCAACGTTAGTGTCAACCAAATTGATATAAGAAAACTGACCACCAGAATATGGCCAAATTATTTGGGTAAAAAAGGGGAGAAACTATTATATTCATTAAGACCAAGAGGGGCAAGGGTGCTTAGTTTGTAAATCCACCGTACCTCCTTCTGGGCTAACATCTTTTTCCAATTGCCCCCTCTAAGTCCGATGAAAACCCTATCAATGCCTCTGAGTTTTACATTTAGTGCGGCATTTGTCTATTTTAGGATATTTATTATTTTTAGTGCAGTCTTTTCCTTTTATATTTTGGTTCTCTTGGTTTTATTGGTGTTTTTTTGTATATGTTTTTAATTCCCCCTTTTTAACTTTTTCCGTAGGATTAATGCCCTTTTCACTACAAGTGTATGGACTGTGGAATTCTTCCTCAGCATAAGGATATAATTGACTCACATGATCATGCTGTTTTGTGCATTATGTGCATTTACTCATGTATGGTATATAATAATTAATGTGTTTTTATATACTATTTATCTTCACTTGTCACTTTAAATAACATGCAACTTTATACTCATGTGTATATTTATTTTTTTATTTTTTATTATTTTACTGATTGATTTATCTTTTGATTAATCTATTCTTTTTCTTTACAGGCACTTTGCTCACTGCGCACTTCCCTCACTTTGCACTCCCCCCTTTCTTGCGTTGTGCGGTTCTTCTTATGTATAGTTTACAAATGGCACTATATATATTTTTTTATAGATATATCCTTGGTTTGGGCTTTTTTCTTCGCAGTTCAGGTTCTGCAGTATGATCAGTTATGCTGTGGGTGTTACTTATATATGATTTGCTATTAGCCATGACTGTTATTTATGCGGTTGGATTTAGGCCTGTATGGATGTAGTGGCTGGATGTTGAATGTATTATACAGCATATCGGGTCGCTATGTTACCTCTGTATATGCTTTTGGAAGCAATGTCTTTCAGCCGTTGGGCTCGGCCGCCGGCTATGCTGGCACCTGATCGGATGTTACGTCCGAGCGGCTCGCATTGCCACGCCCATCTATATGCGTCATCTTCAAGCGCCGGTTGCTAGGCATTAGACCTAGTTGTGGCCATACTAAACGTTGAGCCGGATGTGACGTCCAGGTATCCCATAACATCCGGTCTGTGGATCCATAATCGCGCATAACATTATACTATATTCTGGCGCCAGCCTTCTTTCTTGATTGCGCTGCGTATACTGCGCATGCGCTCACAGCGGTTTTAACTTGTATCTTAATGGCAATATCAATCCCATTGGACAATTTGGATATAAATAAGATTACTGCCAGACACCTAACCACCCCCAGACGAAGCATTTCGGTGCGAAACGCGCGTCGGGTGTGGTGGGTCCCCAGGAGCGCTCCTGCTGGTAAATATATATGTCACTGTTTGCCTTTATTAACTGTGTTTACATGTACTTCTGCACACCGTCACCTTACTGGCTTACCTTGCCTTAGTAGTAATGCTGTTTATGCTACTATATATCTTTATGACGTGTGTCATATATGAGTAATTGCACATTGGCACTTTTTACTTATCTTACTGTGTTATGCTATTTATGGAGTCTTGCTCTGGGTTACCCACCTCTTGTCCTGTGTTCTGAGTATCCTACCCGTCAATATTCTATTGCAAATATATATGTTTTGTATTTCAATAAAGATTATATTAATTTTCAATGATGTTGCCTTTCATGTGAAGATTGTCTTTTTCGGTGATTTGTATGCTCCCTTCACGGCAGTTTTATTAGGGATAATTATAGGAGTTGCAAATGTAAAAGAGGATGTTGGGCAATAATGACATCACAAATCTTTTTTTTTTTTTTAGTTCAGTAATACATCTTTGTTTAGCTTTCAAAAATGCATATAAAAAAGCATTAAAAAACGCACAAAAACGCATAAAACCCGTGCAAAAACTGCATAAAAAATGCATGAAAACAGCACCAAAAACTGAATCAAAAACGTATCAAAACCGCGCAAAAAACGCACCAAAAACTGCATAAAAACCGCACCAAAAACTGCATCAAAAACGCATCAAAACCGTGCAAAAAATGCGCAAAAATGCATCAAAACTGCACCAAAAGCTGAATCAAAAGCGTATCAAAACTGCACAAAAAGGGAATCAAAACTGCACCAAAAACTACATCAAAACCGCGCAAAAACTGCATCTAAACCGTGCAAAAAACGCGTAAAAAGGCATAAAAAATGCAGCTGCGTTTTCTGCCAGGAGATGCAAATTTTGTGCAGAAAATTCTGCACCCAAATCTGAAACGTGTGCACACAGCCTAAAACTGACCTGTCATTATGATTCTCCAGGTGATTACAAGTTCATAGACACCAAACATGTCAAGGTTATTTTTTATCTAAATGGTGAAAATAAATTCCAAACTATGCTAAAAAAAAATTAAATAATTGCGCCATAGCGGCTATATTTTCTGAGATATCGGGTTGGGTGAGGGCTAATTATTTGCGTGAAATTTTTAATGATACCACTTTTGTGCAGATACGCTCTTTTGATCTCCCGTTATTGCATTTTAACCCCTTCACCCCCAAGGGTGGTTTGCACGTTAATGACCGGGCCAATTTTTACAATTCTGACCACTGTCCCTTTATGAGGTTATAACTCTGGAACGGTTCAACGGATCTTGGCGATTCTGACATTGTTTTCTCATGACATATTGTACTTCATGATAGTGGTAAAATTTCTTTGATATAACTTGCGTTTATTTGTAAAAAAACCCAAATATTTGGCGAAAATTTTGAAAATTTTGCAATTTTCCAACTTTGAATTTTTATGCCCTTAAATCACAGACATATGTCATGCAAAATACTGTCTACTACTACTATAATGTCTACTTTACATCAGCACAATTTTGGAACCAAAATTTTTTTTGTGACGGAGTTATAAGGGTTAAAATTGACAAGCAATTTCTCATTTTTACAACACCATTTTTTTTTAGGGACCACATCTCATTTGAAGTCATTTTGAGGGGTCTAAATAATAGAAAATACCCAAGTGTGACACCATTCTAAAAACTGCACCCCTCAAGGTACTCAAAACCACTTTCAAGAAGTTTATTAACCCTTCAGGTGTTTCACAGGAATTTTTGGAATGTTTAAATAAAAATAAACATTTAACTTTTTTTCACACAAAATTTATTTCAGCTCCAATTTGTTTTATTTTACCAAGAGTAACAGGAGAAAATAGACCCCAAAATTTGTTGTACAATTTGTCCTGAGTACGCTGATACCCCATATGTGGGGGTAAACCACTGGTTGGGCGCATGGCAGAGCTCGGAAGGAAAGGAGCGCCATTTGACTTTTCAATGCAAAATTGACTGGAATTGAGATGGGACGCCATGTTGCATTTGGAGAGCCCCTGATGTGCCTAAACATTGAAACCCCCCACAAGTGACACCATTTTGGAAAGTAGACCCCCTAAGGATCTTATCTAGATGTGTGGTGAGCACTTTGACCCAACAAGTGCTTCACAGAAGTTTATAATGCAGAGCCGTAAAAATAAAAAATCATATTTTTTCACAAAAATTATCTTTTCGTCCCCAATTTTTTATTTTCCCAAGGGTAAGAGAAGAAATTGGACCCCAAAAATTGTTGTGCAATTTGTCCTGAGTACGCTGATACCCCATATGTGGGTGTAAACCATTGTTTGGGCGCAGGGCAGAGCTCGGAAGGGAAGGAGCGCCATTTGACTTTTCAATGCAAAATTGACTGGAATTGAGATGGGACGCCATGTTGCGTTTGGAGAGCCCCTGATGTGCCTAAACATTGAAACCCCCACAAGTGACACCATTTTGGAAAGTAGACCCCTTAAGGAACTTATCTAGTTGTGTGTTGAGCACTTTGACCCAACAAGTGCTTCACAGAAGTTTATAATGCAGAGCCGTAAAAATACAAAATCATTTTTTTTCACAAAAATGATCTTTTCGCCCCCATTTTTTTATTTCCCCAAGGGTAAGAGAAGAAATTAGACCACAAAAGTTGTTGTGCAATTTGTCCTGAGTACGACGATACCCCATATGTGGGGGTAAAGCACTGTTTGGGCGCATAGCAGAGCTCGGAAGGGAAGGAGCGCTATTTTACTTTTCAATGCAAAATTGACTGGAATTAAGATGGGATGCCATGTTGAGTTTGGAGAGCCCCTGATGTGCCTAAACATTAAAAAACCCCACAAGTGACACCATTTTGGAAAGTAGACCCCCTAAGGAACTTATCTAGATGTGTTTTGAGAGCTTTGAACCCCCAAGTGTTTCACTACAGTTTATAACGCAGAGCCGTGAAAATAAAAATTCTTTTTTTTTTCACAAAAATGATTTTTAGCCCCCAGTTTTGTATTTTCACAAGGGTATCAGGATAAATTGGACCCCAAAATTTGTTGGCCAATTTGTCCTGAGTACACTGATACCCCATATGTGGTGGGGAACCACTGTTTGGGCGCATGACAGAGCTTGGAATGGAAGGAGCGCCATTTGGAATGCAGACTTAAACGGATTGGTCTGTAGGCGTCACGTTGCATTTGCAGAGCCCCTGATGTACCCAAACAGTACAAACCCCCCACAAGTGACCCCATATCGGAAACTAGACCCCCCACGGAACTTATCTAGATGTGTTGTGAGAACTTTGAACCCCCAAGTGTTTCACTACAGTTTACAACGCAGAGCCGTGAAAATAAAAAATCCTTTTTTTCCCACAAAACTTATTTTTTGGCCCCCAGTTTTGTATTTTCCCAAGGGTAGCAGGAGAAATTGGACCCCAAAAGATGATGTCCAATTTGTCCTGAGTACGCTGATACCCCATATGTTGGGGTAAACCCCTGTTTGGGCACACGGGAGAGCTCTGAAGGGAAGGAGCACTGTTTTCCTTTTTCAACGCAGAATTGGCTGGAATTCAGATCGGATGCCATGTCCCGTTTGGAGAGCCCCTGATGTGCCTAAACAGTGGAAACCCCCCAATTATAACTGAAACCCTAATCCAAACACACCCCTTACCCTAATCCCAACAGTAACCCTAACCACTCCTCTAACCCAGACACACCCAACCCTATTCCCAACCGTAAATGTAATCCAAACCCTAACCCTATCTTTAACCCCAACCCTAACTGTAGCCACAACCCTAGCCCCAACCCTAGCCCTAACCCTAGCCCTAACCCTAGCAATAACCCTAGCCCTATCACTAGCCCTAACACTAGCCGTAACACTAGCCCTAACCCTAACCCTAGCCCTAACCCTAGCCCCAACCCTAGCCCTAACCCTAGCCCTAACCCTAGCAATAACCCTAGCCCTATCACTAGCCCTAACACTAGCCATAACACTAGCCCTAACCCTAGCCCTAACCCTAGCCCTAACCCTAGCCCCAACCCTAGCCCTAACCCTAGCCCCAACCCTAACCCTAGCCCCAACCCTAGCCCTAACCCTAACCCTAGCCCCAACCCTAGCCCTAACCCTAACCCTTGCCCTAACCCTAACCCTAGGACTAACTCTAGTCCTAACTATAGCCCTAACCCTAACCCTAATGGGAAAATGGAAATAAATACATTTTTTAATTTTTTTATTTTTCCCCAACTAAGGGGGTGATGAAGGGGGGTTTGATTTACTTTTATAGCGGGTTTTTTAGCGGGTTTTTATGATTGGCAGCCGTCACACACTGAAAGACGCTTTTCATTGCAAAAAATATTTTTTGCGTTACCACATTTTGAGAGCTGTAATTTTTCCATTTTTGAGTCCACAGAGTCATGTGAGGTCTTGTTTTTTGCGGGACGAGTTGACATTTTTATTGGTAACATTTTCGGAAACATGACATTTTTTGGTCGCTTTTTATTCCGATTTTTGTGAGGCAGAGTGATCAAAAACCAGCTATTCATGAATTTCTTTTGGGGGAGGCGTTTATACCGTTCCACGTTTGGTAAAATTGATAAAGCAGTTTTATTTATCGGGTCAGTACGATTACAGCGATATCTCATTTATATCTCTTTTTTATGTTTTTGCGCTTTTATACGATAAAAACTATTTTATAGAAAAAATAATTATTTTGGTATCGCTTTATTCTCAGGACTATAACTTTTTTATTTTTTTGCTGATGATGCTGCATGGTGGCTCATTTTTTGCGGGACAAGATGACGTTTTCAGCAGTACCATGGTTATTTATATCAGTCTTTTTGATCACGTGTTATACCACTTTTTGTTCGGCAGTATGATAATAAAGCGTTGTTTTTTGCCTCGTTTTTTTTTTTTTTTTCTTACGGTGTTTACTGAAGGGGTTAACTAGTGGGGAAGTTTTATAGGTTGGGTCGTTACGGACACGGCGATACTAAATATGTGTACTTTTATTGTTTTTTTATTTTATTTAGCTAAAGAAATGTATTTATGGGAATAATATATATTTTTTTTCTTTATTTAGGATATTTTTTTTATTTTTTTTTACACACATGTGGGGAATTTTTTTTTAACTTTTTTACTTTGTCCCAGGGGGGGACATTACAGATCATTGATCTGACAGTGTGCACAGCACTCTGTCAGATCGACGATCTGCTGTGCAGGGCTGCAGGCTTACCAAGCGTCTGCTCTGAGCAGACACTCAGTAAGCCACCTCCCTCCCTGCAGGACCCGGATGCCGCGGCCATCTTGGATCCGGGACCTGCGGCGAGGAGGGAGGTAGGAGACCCTCAGAGCAACGCGATCACATCGCGTTGCTCCGGGGGTCTCAGGGAAGCCCGCAGGGAGCCCCCTCCCTGCGCGATGCTTCCCTTTACCGCCGGTACACCGCGATCATGTTTGATCGCGGTGTGCCGGGGGTTAATGTGCCGGGGGCGGTCCGTGACGGCTCCTGGCACATAGTGCCGGATGTCAGCTGCGATATGCAGCTGACACCCGGCCGTGATCGGCCGCGCTCCCCCCGTGAGCGCGGCCGATCGGCTATGACGTACTATCCCGTCGAGGGTCAGATAGGCCCAGGTCACCTCGACGGGATAGTACGTCTAAGGTCACAGAGGGGTTAATGCAATGTCGCAGCGACCAAAAAACATAATTTTGGCTTTTGATTTTTTTTCTCGCTACGCCGTTTAGGCTTCTTTCACACTAGCGTCGGGCTCGGCCCGTCGAGGTGCGTTGGCCTGAGGTTCCCGACGCTAGCGTTGTCTCCGCCGCACAACGGGGGCAGCGGATGCATTTTTACAGCGCATCCGCTGCCCCATTGTGAGGTACGGGGAAGTGCGGGGAGGTGGGGGCGGAGTTCCGGCCGCGCATGCGCGGTCTGAAAAAGCGGACCGTCGTGAGCAAAAAACGTTACATGTAGCGTTTTTTGGTCCCGACGGTCCGCCACAACACGGCGCAACCGTCGCATGACAGTTGCAACGTGTGTCAATCCGTCGCAATACGTCGCTTAATGTAAGTCTATGGGGAAAATGTTGTGGATTCTGTTTGTGGGCTCCCTCTGGTGGTTACTGCTGGTACTGGGTGACTTTGGTGGGTTGCGGCCTTTGGTTTCCACCTGTCCATCAGTGGCTGGGTGTTTCCTATTTTACCTGGCCTTTCTGTCATTTCCCTTGCCGGCTATCAATGTATTCAGATGTGCTCTGTTTGGTTCCTGCCTACCTGCTCCCAGATCTTTCAGGATAAGCTAAGTGCTGATTTTCAGTTGTTTGGTTTTTTGTCCAGCTTGCTTATTATGTCTCTATGCTAGCTGGTAGCTCTAGTGGACTGAGGTTCTCCCCATGTGCCATGAGTTGGCACATGGGTTCTTGTAATCTCAGGATGGTTTTTTTGATTAGGGTTTTTTGCTGACCGCTCAGTCCCCTTTTGTATCGTTCTGCTTTCTAGTTTACAGCGGGCCTCAATTTGCTAAAACTATATATATCATCTCTATGTGTGTGCCTTCCTCTCATTTCACCGTCAATACATGTGGGGGGCAACTATATCTTTTGGGGTTCATTCCGCTGGAGGCAAGTGAGGTCTTAATTTTCTCTGCAGTGCTAGTTAGCTCTTAGGCTGGTGCGTGGCGTCTAGAACCAACGTAGGCACGCTCCCTGGCTATCTCTAGTTGCGTTTGTCAGGCGTAGGGCAGCGGTCAGCCCAGGTTCCATCACCCTAGAGCTCGTCCGTAATATATTTGTACTTTGCTTGTCCTGTGCTATCCCTAGCCATTGGGATTCATGACAGGAAAAACACATTCTGCAAGCACTTTTGCAGGATGCGTTTTTTCGGCAAAACGACGCATTGTGGCGGATTGCAGTTAACGCTAGTGTGAAAGTAGCCTTAGCGATCAGGTTAATCCTTTTTTTTATTGAAAACAGCTGACATGTTGCGGCTTTGAAGTGGGCTCACCGCCGGAGCCCACCTCAAAGCTGTGGATACTGCCAGCTGACAGACTATTCCCTCAGCTGGCAGAAAGGGGTTAATGAACAATATGTTTCAGTTAAAAAAAAAATAAAAAAAAATGGCGTGGGCTCCCGCGCAATTTTCTGTGCCAGTGGGGGGAAAGCCGACTGCTAGGGACCAATATTTGAAGACTGGGAAGGGGTTAATACCTATGGCCCCTCTGAGGCTATGAATATCAGCCTGCAGCTGTCTGCATAGCCTTTACTGGCTAGTAAAATAGGGGGACCCCCCAATAAATGACGTGGAGTCCCCCTATATTTTATAGCCAGAAAGGCAGACAGCTGCTGGCGGATATTCATAGCCTAGAGAGGGGCCATGGATATTGGCTCCCCCGGCTACAAATACCAGCCCGCAGCCGCCTCAGAAATCTGTAAGATGCGCCAATTCTGGCACTTAGCCCCTCTCTTTCAACTCCCGAGTAGTAGTGGAATATGGGGTAATAAGGGGTTAATATCACCTTGCTATTGTAAGGTGACATTAAGCCCGGTTAGTAATGGAGAGGTGTCAATAATACGCCTATCCATTATTAATCCTATAGTAGTGAAACAGTTAAAAAAATAAAGATAAAGACACAGCCAGAAAAAAGTATTTTAATATTCTTAATTTAACCATACTTACCATACTCGCTCGCCTGCAAAAAAATAAAAATAATAAACCTTATGCTCACTTTCTGCCGTAGTCTCAATTAATTATGAGTGTTCCACGATGATCTCCCCTATAGAACAGTGACATCAGGTGATGTCACTGCTCTTTCGGACCTACAGTGACACACTGACAATGGCTCCTGCTGTGTATCACTGAGGTTACTTCAGTTCAGGGTCTCACTTAATGGCAAAGCTGTGTGAGAATTTTCTCACAAAGCAATGCCAGAAGTGAGACTAAGGACTAATTTCTCACAGGGGTGCAGAAATACATTTTGGAGAATACATTGTGGAAGGATACCTTCCATCATTGTATTCCTGGAGCCCCTGGAGAGTGGTCACATCCGTTGATGCTGCTGCTCTCCACGGGAGATCGTCGTGGGACACTCGTTTTAATTGGATATCTGCGGATCAGGGAGTATAGTGTTTGTTTGTTATTTTAATATTTTTTTACAGGTGACACTGACTTCGGGGATCATGGTGACAAGGTGATGATGAGTATGCACTCTATGTTATATGTACTGTATGTCTATATGTATGTCTATATGTATGTTGTATGTATGTACTGTATGTGTGTACTGTATGTGGCATGTTGCATGTTGCATGTTGTATGTTGCATGTCGCATGGTCCATGTCACATGTTGTATGTTGCATGTTGCATGGTGCATGTTGCATGTCGCAAATTGTATGATGCAAGTTGCATGTTGCATGGTGCATGTCTCATGTCACATGGTGCATGTCGCATGGTGCATGTTGTATGTTGCATGTCGTATGGTGCATATCGCATGTTGTGTGTTGCATGTTGTATGTTGCATGTTGTATGCTGTATGTTGCATGTCACATGTTGTATGTTGCAGGTCACATGGTGCATGTTACATGGTGCATGTCACATGTCACATGGTGCATAACGCATGTCGCATGGTGCAAGTCACATGGTGCATGTTGCATGGTGCATGTTGTATGTAGCATGTAGCATGGTGCATATTGTATGTCACACGGTGCATGTCGCTTGTTGAATGTTGCATGGTGCATGTTGCATGTTGTATGCTGCATGTCACATGGTGCATGTCGCATGGTGCATGTCACATGGTGCATGTTGTATGTCGTATGCTGCATGGTGCATGTGGTATGTTGCATGCTGTATGGTGCATGTTGCATGGTGTATGTT
This sequence comes from Ranitomeya variabilis, assembly GCF_051348905.1. NCBI lineage: Eukaryota > Metazoa > Chordata > Amphibia > Anura > Dendrobatidae > Ranitomeya > Ranitomeya variabilis. The sequence goes on from NC_135238.1 coordinate 83,499,464, forward strand.
GCATGTTGTATGTACTGTATGTGTGTAATGTATGTTGTATGTACTGTATGTTTGTAATGTAATGTATGTTGTATGTTTGTTGTACGTCTGTATGTTGTATGTACTGTATGTGTGTAATGTATGTTGTATGTATGTACTATATATGTGTATGTATTTTTTTTACATTCAACAAATTAGCTGGATGATGGGACTACTACTGTCCCATCATTGGCTAATGTGTCACTCACTGTCACTGTAGCAGGCATACCCCGATGGGACTTGTAGTCCCATCGGATGATGCCTGCACACAGAGACACACACACCAATGAGACAGAGACACACACCCCTATCCAAAGCAGACCCACTGCGCAAAGCAGACCCACCGCACAGCCTCACAGACCACCCTCCCGCACACTCCAGCACCTTCCGCAGACCCACTGTGCAGAACCCCCACCGCCAGCAGATCCACCACCAGCAGATTCACCGCACAGATCCCCCGCTGCCACCAGCACATGAGCACAGCCAGCAGACCCCAGCCCCGCCCGCCCGCAGAACCCAGCCCTGCCCACCTGCCCACAGACCCCAGCCCTGCCTGCAGGCTGACCCAAGCCCCGCCCACAGCCCAGTCACTCTTGATGAGTGACCGCTGTCTGCAGAAGCTGGGTCACGCCTGCTCATGACGTCATGTCAATTTTCAGAGTCTGGAAATTGACATGACGTTGGTGGAAATTAGCGGCGGCTGCAGCCTGGGGTCATGTGACCCGGACTCAGCCGCCGGCATAGCGCCACTCACAGGCTAAAACACCAACATAAGGTATTTAGAAAATTCATTAGGGGCCCCGGGGGATACATTGGGAGGTTAATTGAAAGTAGTGGATAACCCCTTTAATATTTGAGGAAAACTGAAAAAAAATGCCCAATGTCATTTTACTCTGCAAAAGATTGCATCAGCCAGAGAGCAGGCTCACGTGACATCAGGCATGGACATGCAGTCTTCCCCATTATGCCTTACACCTACTTGGAAAATGCAACCTTCAAACACGAGACAACTGGAGCAGTTTGCTCTTGAAGAGTGGGCCAAAATACCTGTCAAGAAGTGCAGAAGTCTCATTGCAAATTGCCTCTGCTGAAAAAAAGAGGACTTAACTCTATAGCGCCACCTATTAGAAGTAGCGATCCTACAAGTCACAATCAACCCTTTAACGAGTCGTGCAATATGACTTAGGATAAAAGCCAAATCAGTATCTCAATTCGCAGACATGGTGTTTCGGGCTGTGGCTGTGGCAGAGGCAATTTGCATATTTAAATTCCCAGAGGAGCATTGCACGGCGAATAAGCCTCCTTACCTTGATAAGCCAGCTGGTATGTCACTCTCCATAAGGAGAAACGTTACCCCTTAGACCCCAGAAGTCTCATTGACAGCTACAGGAGTGATTGCCTCAAAAGGTTGTGCTGCAAAATATTAAGTTAAGGGTATCATCATTTCTGTCCAGGCCTATTTCATGAGATTTATTTATTTTTTTTAATTCTGAGGAAGCACGGTTGAAAAACAATGTCTGACTTTCATTTGTTAATTTTCATAGATTTTTTCATTGTTATTACTAGTTTTGACAGATTCAAGTTATTTCTGTGACCATTTTGGGGTTTTCTGACATTAAACGAGGGGTACCAATAATTTTGACCATGTATGTATATATACACCATGTGCAGAATTATTAGGCAAGTTATATTTTGATCACATGATACTTTTTATACATGTTGTCCTACTCCAAGCTGTTCAGGCTTGAGTGCCAACTACCAATTAATTAAATCAGGTGACATGCATCTCTGTAATGAGGAGGGGTGTTGTCTAATGACATCAAAACCTATATAGGGTGTGCTTAATTATTAGGCAACTTCCTTTCCTTTGGCAAAATGGGTCAGAAGAGAGATTTGACGGGCTCTGAAAAGTCCAAAATTGTGAGATGACTTGCAGAAGGATGCAACAGTCTTGCAATTGCCAATCTTTTGAAGCGTGATCACTGAACAATCAAGCGTTTCATGGCAAATAGCCAACAGGGTCGCAAGAAGAGTGTTGGGCAAAAAAGGCGCAAAATAACTGCCCATGAATTGAGGAAAATCAAGCATGAAGCTGCCAAGATGCCATTTGACATCAGTTTTGCCATATTTCAGAGCTGCAACGTTACTGGAGTAACAAAAACCACAAGGTGTGCGATACTCAGGGACATGGCCAAGGTAAGGAAGGCTGAAAAACGACCACCTTTGAACAAAAAACATAAGATAAAATGTCAAGACTGGGCCAAGAAATATCTTAAGACTGACTTTGTAAAGGTTTTATGGACTGATGAAATGAGAGTGACTCTTGATGGGCCAGATGGATGGGCCAGAGGCTGGATCAGTAAAGGGCAGAGAGCTCCACTCCGACTCAGACGCCAGCAAGGTGGAGGTGGGGTACTGGTATGGGCTGGTATAATCAAAGAGGAACTTGTGAGACCTTTTCGGGTTGAGGATGGAGTGAAGCTCAACTCCCAGACCTACTGCCAGTTTCTGGAAGACAACTTCTTCAAGCAGTGGTACAGGAAGAAGTCGGTATCGTTCAAGAAAAACATGATTTTCATGCAGGACAATGCTCCGTCACATGCCTCCAACTACTTCACAGCGTGGCTGGCCAGTAAAGGTCTCAAAGAAGAAAAAATAATGACATGGCCCCCTTGTTCACCTGATCTGAATCCCATAGAGAACCTGTGGTCCCTTATAAAATGTGAGATCTACAGGGAGGGAAAACAGTACACCTCTCGGAACAGTGTATGGGAGGCTGTGGTGGCTGCTGCACGCAATGTTGGTCGTAAACAGATCAAGCAACTGACAGAATCTAAGGATGGAAGGCTGCTGAGTGTCATCATAAAGACAGGTGGCTATATTAGTCACTAATTTTGGGGGGTTTTGTTTATTTATTTCTACATTTTGTGCAGTTATATTGGTTTACCTGGTGAAAATAAACAAGTGAGATGGGAATATATTTGTTTTTCATTAAGTTGCTTAATAATTCTGCACAGGAATAGTTTACCTGCACAAACAGATATCCTCGTAAGATAGCCAAATCTAAAAAACCCCACTCCAACTTCCAAAAATATTAAGCCTTGATATTTATGAGTCTTTTCTTTTGGGTTGATTGAGAACACAGTTGTTGATCAATAATAAAAATAATCCTCTAAAATACAACTTGCCTAATAATTCTGCACATAGTGTATGGGAAAAGGGGCCTGCAGTCAATTTAAAGTTTTTACCTTCCTAAGGTTGACACCCTAAAATATTGCGACAGTGACATGTGATTGTAGTTTGATTTCCGCAGACACACAGAATGGAAAAGTTGAAAAATGTTGCTCTCCGTCTTCACTTCACAGTGTGCTCCGATACTCTCGGATCGGATAACATTATTCTGACACTCATATCAAACTCTGATCACAGTTTGATCAGAGCTTAATTTGCATAATTGGCCTGATTTGGTTGGATGACAGAATCTATGGCTGCCTGACTGTAGCCTAAGGCAGGTTATCAAACTTGAGGTTATTCAGTTTGGAAAAAGAAAGGATTAGGGATTATCTCCTTATGATGTACAATTATATGAGAGGTCAATAGAAATATGTTTCTAATGATCTTTTTACACCTAGGACTGCAATAATGACATGAGGCATCCGCTATGTCTAGAGGGAAAAAGGTTCCATCATAATCACAGACAACAATTCTTCACTGTAAGGCTAGTGTGATTATGGAACTCTCTGCCACATGATGTTGTAATGGTTAGTTCACTACAAAATTACAAGGATGCCTTTCATGAAAAGTATAATATTATAGGTCATTTGAATTATATTCTGAGGTGGGAAGTGTTAGGAGTTGAGTTTCCTCTGCTGCACGGGGGGAATCTCGATCTGTGTCTGCTGCGGTCTCCCATTCTCCATCGGCCGCAGTGGAGCCTGCTCAGCAGAGACTTCAGTCCCAGCGTCTCACTGAGCCTGATTCTGTGCAAAGGGTTACTGCTGCCTCTCCAGGCTCTGCTATTGTACCCTGCACTGATCTGCGGCGAGCAGGCTTTTCTGGGACTAAGTCCTGCTTTGCACACACTGAGCATGCCCAGGGTAAGATCTCTCAGTGGAGATCAAGGGTCACATGCTCAGGTACTGCAGCCAAATCTATTGGTCCTTCTAAGAAGGTCCTGTAGGTACGCAGGCTCTGTGGCAGTCACTCATTGGTCCTTTTTAGGAAGGTCCTGTACGTGCTGCAGCTATTTAACCCTTGTCAGGCTGCATAATTTTACAACCTTAACAGGCTGCATAGGTACAATTGTACCTTCACATATACCTCCACTGTGGGAAGACTTTACTTGGTTTCAGAAACTAAAGTTCATTCAGCTACAAATGTTATGCTGATATCTATTGTTCAGTGTTGTTACTGGTCACTTATGTTGCTGTCAATTAAGTTAATTCAAACTGGGAGTGGCTTCTACTTGTCTTCCTGCCTCCCTCCTCTCATTAGCCATTTTGCTGTTCATCTCATTGCTGTGAGCACACATTTCTAGGCTTGTGAAGTCTTCAATTTCTTGGAAACGAAGGTAGGAAAGTCTCACAGCATCTAACAGCCAGTTATACCTTTATTCTCATTATGTGGGGACAGAACAGTCAAATTGTCTTTCAGCCTGGACTTGGCTTACATATATTTTGTATGAAACTTATCACTATAGGTATAATTTTTATACGAAAAATGGATAATAATTAGTATCTACATATTGTTTTACGATGTTTTATTTATATTCAGCACAAAATACGAAGCCAAAATTCATCTAGCAAGTCATCATGAGTGATAGTAATGCTGGATCTAGTTTCCGCCATAATCCAAGAAAACGTGTTTGCAGGTTAGTATAATTTTGTGAAAAGCCAATAATGTAGTATTTCGGAAAATTATTTATTTTACATTTTTTCATATTTACAGATTTACGTCTGACGAAATAATGCGAATGCTAGAAGAATCTGATTCTGAGCATGAGGATGAACCATATGTTGCATCTGATGATGAAAACTATGTACCACAAGTGGATGTTACTGAAGAAGATTCAGACATTGAACAAGAAATGGTCATAGAGCATGAAAATGAATACGAATCAGACGAAAGTGTTGAGGATGATTCTGTGCCTCAAAGTGCAGGCGACATTTGGACTGCTAAGGATGAAACTCAATGGTGCAGTAATCCACTGCCAAATGCACAAACAAAATCTCGTAATGTCCTACGACAAAGAGGTGGCCCTGCAGCAATCAGCAACCTATATACAGCAAAAGAGCTATTCAAGTCCATCATGACTCCCGAGATGTGTGACATCATATTACGGGAAACGAATCGAAAGGCCAAGAGAGTTTGTGATGCTTACAACAACGAACTGGTACAACGTTTTCCTGATTCTTCCAAACGGCCACCACAAAAAACATTCAAGCAATTTACTGAAACTGAACTTCATGCATTTTTGGGCATACTGATTGCTGCTGGTGTGCACAGAGCCAACAAAGAGAATCTGGAGGAAATGTGGAATGTTGCTGCTCTGCCTCTTATACGTGCAGCCATGTCTCGTGACCGCTTCAAGATGATACTCAGATTTATCAGGTTTGACAACGAAAATACACGTGCAGAACGTGTGCAAACAGATAAAGCTGCACCAATACGGGACATCTGGACAATGCTGAACAGTAATCTGGAGAGAGCCTACAAGCCATATCATTGTATCACCGTCGACGAGCAATTATTTCCATTTAGAGGTCATACTAAATTTACCCAGTATATACCTTCAAAACCAGCTAAATATGGCATAAAGATTTTCTGGGCTTGTGACTCATCAAATGCCTACCCTTTACAAGGTCAGCTCTACACTGGGAAACCAACTGATGGTCCTCGACAAGTAAACATTGGAGAACGAACAGTATTGGACCTAGTGAGCTCGTATAAAGGCTCTGGAAGAAATGTCACCACCGATAACTTCTTTACAACCATGGAACTAGCTAAGGTATTGAACTCCTGGAACATGACACTAGTTGGTACAGTAAGAAAAAACAAAAGGTTCCTACCTAGCAACATGCAGCCTGCCAAAGAAAGGCCTGTAAACTCGACAAATTTTGCCTACAATCATGATGCAACAGTCTGTTCATATGTACCAAAGAAGAACAAATCAGTCGTGCTTCTATCATCTATGCACATGACGGGAGAAGTTGAAGAGACACTAGCAGCCAAGCCAGAGATAATAAAATACTACAACATAACAAAAGGTGGCGTTGATGTTATGGATAAAATGTTGGGAGAGTACACTGTGAAACGACGAACATCACGTTGGACTTTGGCATTTTTCTACAATATGATTGATGTCAGTGGGTTAGCATCCTACATCATCTACAGAGAACACAATCCAAGCTTCAGGGCAAAGGATCAACGAAGAAAGTTCCTGAAAGATCTCGCAAATCAGCTGTGTATGATTGCAATTGAAGATCGTAGTACAAACAAAATGATAATGAGAAACCATTTTCTTCGAGGTGCAGTAGAAATGGTGCTTGGACGATGCATTGTGGTAGCATCGCAGCCAGCAGCTGGCCCCAACATACCTCATGGTAGTCGTGGACCCTCCCCTGTTGTTGGTAGTTGCTATGTCTGCAGAGACCTGAGGCGAAAACAACGCAAGACTAGAAAGTCTTGTGTGGTTTGTGTGAAACCCATTTGCGATGAACACTCTGTAGCAAAGCCAACATGCATTACTTGCAAAGAAAATCAATAAAAAAAAGTTTCTTACATTTTCTTTTATAATGTAAATGAACAGTTTTTTACTTGTTTATAATAGTTAAATAGCATTATCATTAAAAAAAAATTTATGCTTTTTCCCTTGCATTATCTTCATTCAAAATATATGAGGTACATTTGTACCTATGCAGCTTGTTATGGATGCAGAAAGATCTCGACCCCTTATCTCGGAAGCGGGTGGAGATATTTTATTGAAATTTGGCCAATATATTCTGGACCAAAAATGTAGAGATGTCACGAAATTTCAGCCCTCTACGTCTTTTCAAAAAAAAGTTATTGCAATTTTAAAACGGAATAGTTACAATTGTACCTATTCAGCCGGATAAGGGTTAAGGTTCGCATGGCCGCATGGCCATGCGCTAGTATCTTCCAAAGTTACAAGCTTTGCGCCACTGTGGTCATGTGCTTGAATGTGTTCAGGGACCCAGCTGAAATAAGCGCCTAGAATGCTGGCACCTCCGACGAGGAGATTGTGTATGAGTGTATTCAGGGACCTGGCTGAAATAAGCCCCTAGAATGCAGGCACCTCCGGCGAGGAGTGTTGTGTCCATGCATGACCACTGACTGCTCTCATCTGGGTAGTTAGCCTGTGCCTCTGTGAGAGTCTAACAGGGCACAGAGCTTTGCTTTCTCAGCCGCTCTGTGAAGCTAACAGAGCTGGTTCATACCGCCATATTGTGCCGCCATTTACTTAACAGCAGGATCTTTCCTGCACGGTGGATCCCGGGTTGCGAACGCACCAATCCCATCAATAAATATATTCGGTGCGTTCCGCAAACCCTAACAGGAAGTTGATCCAGGAAACTAGCCTGATTGCCAAATGTGGAATCGGCAAAAACATTTTCCCCTAGAATGAATAATTAGCAACATGTTAGGCTATAGGTTGAACTCGATTAACCTATGTCTACCTTCAACCTTAAACACTATGAAACCTGTCAAAATGGAACCCACACAAGCATGTATGGTAGACGTCATACTGAAATGTATAGACAAAGGCATGCTTAAAGAATGAAGATCTGTTACTATAACCCATTACCTCAAGAGGGAGTAGAAGTATTATAGAGAATAAAAAATAGAAAAACAATTGTTTTTTGATTGGTCCTTGAGAAGAAAGACATCTCATTCTATAGTCTGTATGCTGAAGCATGACAGTAAATGGATGATAATAACAGATGAAAGCACGATCAAGAAAACATTGAAATAAAAGAAAACTTCAACATAAAAGAAATCATCAATTAAGGAATTTTATATAACATCAACTGTCAAAGGACTTTGGAAGTCAAAGACTGTATAGAGAAATGTTAATATAATTAATATAGAATCATGGTAAATCTCATGGTCACATTAATACAATTTAAAACAACCTAAAAATAGTTTGTTAATAAAACATAAAACTATAATATTGAATGTGGAATTGAGAATTTGTTTATTTTGATAAACTCTAAACCTATTCATTGTACATTGTGCACAACAAAAAAAGCTATGTCTTTGTTATTCTGCAAACCTTGTTATGCTTTTTTTTTTGCTATTTTGAATGTTGTATTAGTGAAATACTGTTCACATATTATAACCATAATCTAGGGCATAGTTACACATTGTAAATCCCAATAGTTTACGTTAAACATCTGCTGTTTTTGAGTTTCAAAAGAGAAGCATGCATAATATATACAGATACATTTATTTGCAGTAAAGTTTTCCAAGCTAAGCTCTTGAAAAGTATTGAAACTTTGCAGAAGGGAAGAAGGCTTTGACAGCCAAACAAAGACAAAATACTTGTAGGTAATGTGTGGGTTGAAGCTAATGATGATGCAGATGGTGATAGCAGTTGACCTTCCATTTACAAGAGCAGGTGTCAGCTTTGTCTTATGGTTTTCAGTGTGTTCTGCCAAGCAAATTGCACTAGAGAGAATATTTCATTTACTGAACTGGCCAGCCCAAGGTTACACAGAAATAAGAAAACAACCAAGTAGAATTCTAAAAGAGAAAACCTGGAGAGGTAACGTATGTCAGATTGAACAGAGATGAACATTCATGGCTAAAACTGGTTTATTTTCCATTCCCTTAAAGCAAATGGACACTTTTGGGGACAGTTTTTTAAAACTGAAATTAATATATTTTTTTTTACCTAAAACAATTTTTTGCAATTGCATTTCAATAAAAAATGTGCACTGTCTGTAGCCCTTGTGTTCAACTATCTATTTTTGGAGATTGTGCTAACGGAGCATCCGTCAATGAGCTTGTTCTGACTGGGAAGTCTATAACTCTTGCCTTCCTTCTTCTAAGGCCTTCTCTGTTGATTTATGATGGATCTCTCGGGGGTCTCATCTGAATCACATTACTTGGAGATTTATTAGAAAACTCCAATGTAAGTGCTAAGAGTAGAGCGCTAGATAAATGTGATGCCAAATGTTATGGAAAATGTTCACAAAAAAAGCTTCAACTCATTCCATAAAATAGCAAGTCCCCACCCAGGTGTGTCATCTGCTATCGGAAATATAGGGGGTCTTCCATGTTGCTGGTAGTACAAAGGCTTTACAAAAGTGAAATGGCTCTTTGCCCCCCTTAAGAAGTTCAGCAAATTCTGCGCTTCCAAATCCAATGCCCCCTCCCTTCAGAACCCCAGTGTGCCTAAACAACATTAACCCCTTAAGCCCCAAGGGTGATTGGCACGTTAATGACCGGGTCATTTTTTTACAATTCTGACCACTGTCCCTTTATAAGGTTATAACTCTGGAATGCTTCAACGGATTCCAGTGATTCTGACACTGTTTTCTCATGACACATTGTACTTCATGATAGTTGTAAAATTTCTTTGATATTACCTGTGTTTATTTGTGAAACAAATGGAAATTTGGCGAAAATTTTGCAATTTTCCAACTTTGAATTTTTATGCCCTTAAATCACAGAGATATGTCACACAAAATACTTAATAAGTAACATTTCCCACATGTCTACTTTACATCAGCACAATTTTGGAACCAACATTTTTTTTTGTTAGGGAGTTATAAGGGTTAAAAGTTGACCAACAATTTCTCATTTTTACAACACCATTTTTTTAGGGACCACAACACATTTGAAGTCATTTTGAGGGGTCTATATGATAGAAAATAACCAAGTTTGACACCATTCTAAAAACTGCACCCCTCTAGGTGCTCAAAACCACATTCAAGAAGTTTATTAACCCTTCAGGTGTTTCAAAGGAATTTTTGGAATGTTTAAAAAAAATGAACATTTAACTTTTTTTCACAAACAATTTATTTCAGCTCCAATTTGTTTTATTTTACCAAGGGTAACAGGAGAAAATGGACCCCAAAATTTGTTGTACAATCGTCCTGAGTACGCTGATACCGGTAAACCACTGTTTGAGCACATAGCAGAACTTGGAAGGGAAGGAGCGCCGTTTGACTTTTCAATGCAAAATTGACAGGAATTGAGATGGGATGCCATGTTGCATATGGAGAGCCACTGATTTGCCTAAAGTTTGAAACCCCCCAAAAGTGACACCATTTTTGAAAATAGACCCCATAAGGAACTTATCTAGATGTGTGGTGAGCACTTTGACCCACCAAGTGCTTCACAGACGTTTATAATGTAGTGCCGTAAAAATAAAAAATAATATTATTTCACAAAAATGAACTTTTCACCCCCAGTTTTTTATTTTCCCAAGGTGAACAGAAGAAATTGTACCCCAAACTTTGTTGTGAAATTTGTCCTGAGTACGCTGATACCCTATTTGTGGGGGTAAACCACTATTTAGGCGCATGGCAGAGCTCAGAAGTGAAGGAGCGCCATTTGACTTTTCAATGCAAAATTGGCTGGAATTGAGATTGGATGCCATGTTGGGTTGGGGAGCCCCTGATGTGCCTAAACATTGAAACCCCCACAAGTGGCACCATTTTTAAAAGTAGACCCCTAAGGAACTTATCTAGATGTGTGGTGATCACTTTGACCCACCAAGTGCTTCACAGAAGATTATAATGTATAAAAATAAAAATTAATATTTTTTCACAAAAATGAACTTTTTGCCCCAATTTTTTATTTTACCAAGAGTACCAGAAGAAATTGTACCCCAAAAGTTGTTTTGCAATTTGTCCTGAGTACGCTGATACCCCATATGTGGGGGTAAACCACTGTTTAGGTGCTCGGAAGGGAAGGAGCGCCGTTTTGACTTTTCAATGCAAAATTGACTGGAATTGAGATGGGACACCATGTTGCGTTTGGAGAGCCCCTGATGTGCCTAAACATTGAAATCCCCACAAGTGACACAATCTTGGAAAGAAGACCCCCTAAGGAACTTATCTAGATGTGTTGTAAGAGCTTTGAACCGCCAAGTGTTTCACTACAGTTTATAGCGTAGAGCAGTGAAAATAAAAAATCATTTTTTTCCCACAAAAATTATTTTTTAGCCCCCAGTTTTGTATTTTCCCAAGGGTAACAGGAGAAATTGGACCCCAAAAGTTGTTCAATTTGTCCTGAGTACGCGGATACCCTATATGTGGGGTGAACCACCCTTTGGTGCACATGGCAGAGCTCGAAAGGGAAAGATCGCCATTTGGAATGCAGACTTAGGTGGATTGGTCTGCAGGCATCACGTTGCATTTGCAGAGCCGCTGACTTACTTAAACAGTAGAAACCCCCACAAGTGACCCCATATTGGAAACTAGACCCCCCAAGGAACTTATCTAGATGTGTTGTGAGAACTTTGAATTCCCAAGTGTTTCACTACAGTTTATAACGCAGAGCTGTGAAAATATAAAAATCATTTTTTCCCCACAAAAATGTTTTTAGCACCCCAAATTTTTATCTTCCCAAGGATAGCAGGAGAAATTGGACCCCAAAATTTACAGTCCAATTTGTTCTGAGTACGCTGATACCCCATAGGTTGGGGTAAACCCCTGTTTGGGCGCATGGGAGAGCTCAGAAGGGAAGGAGCACTATTTTACTTTTTCAATGCAGAATTGGCTGGAATTGAGAGCGGACGCCATGTCGCGTTTGGAGAGCACTGATGTGTCTAAACAGTGGAAACCTCCAATTGTAACTGAAACCCTAACCCAAGCACACCCCTAGCCCTAATCCCAACCACACCCCTAACCCCAACCACACCCCTAACCCCAACACACCCCCATCCCCAACCGTAACTTTAGCCCCAGCCCTAACCCTAACTTTAGCCCCAACCCTATCTGTAGCCCTAACCCTAGCCCCAACCCTAACCCTAACCCCAACCCTAACCCTAGCCCCAACCCTAACCCCAACCCTAACCCTAGCCCTAACCCTAACCCTAGCCCTAACCCTAATGGGAAAATGGAAATAAATACATTTTTTTAATTTTATTATTTTTCCCTAACAAAGGGGGTGAAGAAGGGGGGTTTAATTTACTTTTATAGCGGGTTTTTTAGCGGATTTTTATGATTGGCAGCTTTTTATTGCAAAAAATATTTTTTGCGTCTCTACATTTTGAGAGCAATAATTTTTCCATATTTTGGTCCACAGAGTCATGTGAGGTCTTGTTTTTTGCGGGGATGAGTTGTTGTTTTTATTGGTAACATTTTCTGGCACGTGATTTTTTTTGATCGCTTTTTATTCCGATTTTTGTAAGGCAGAATGACCAAAAACCAGCTTTTCATGAATTTCTTTTGTGGGGGGCGTTTATACCTTTCCATGTTTGGTAAAATTGATAAAGCAGCTTTATTCTTTGTGTCAGTACGATTACAGCAATACCTCATTTAAGTCATTTTTTTATGTTTTGGCACTTTTATACCATAAAAACTATTTTATAGAAAAATAATTATTTTTGCATTGCTTTATTCTGAGGACTATAACTTTTTTATTTTTCAACTGATGATGCTGTATGGCAGCTTGTTTTTTGCGGGACAAGATGATGTTTTCAGCTCTACCATGGTTATTTATATCCGTCTTTTTGATCGTGTGTTATTTCACTTTTTGTTTGGCAGTATGATAATAAAGCGTTGTTTCATGCCTCGTTTTTTTTTTACGGTGTTCACTGAAGAGGTTAACTGGTGGGACAGTTTTATAGGTCGGATCGTTACGGACACGACGATATTAAATATGTGTTCTTTTATTGTTTTTTTTATTTAGATAAAGAAATGTATTTATGGGAGCAATATTTTTTTTCTTTACTTAGGAATTATTTTTATTTTTTATTTTTTACACATCTAAATTTTTTTTTTTTTTACATTATTACATTATCCGATGGGGGGACATCATTATATAGTGACAGATCGCTGATCTGACACTTTGCAGAGCAAAGATGCTTCCCTATGCCCCCGGAATGCTGCGATAATGTTTGATCGCAGTGTGCCGAGGGTTAATGTGCCGGGGCGGTCCGTGACAGCTCCTGGCACATAGTGCCGGATGTCAGCTGCGATAGTCAGCTGACACTCAGCCGCGATTAGCCGCGCTCCCCCCGTGAGCGTGGTCAATTGCATACTATCCCGTCACTGGGAATTAAGTCCCAGGTCACCTCGACGGGATAGTACATCATATGGGATTAAGGGGTTAAGATTCCACATGTTGGGCATTTCTGCAGCGATGATATCCCGCCTAATTTACAGGTGCATATGTCCAGAAGCATGACTTGGTCACTACAACATACTGATCACTACAACATTTTGGGCTATAATAAACTACGTATCATCAACCTTTCCACATACCAACGATCAGAAATAGAAACACATTTATTAACTAAAGGGCTATCCTTTTTGCCTATGAGCGGTTTGGATAAATTTGAGTTAACAAAAGACCTTTACCTTTTTTGTAGACAACTAATGTTCAAAATCTTATACCACCAACCATCACTAATAGATGAACTTCCAGATCAGGATAGACAAACCTTTAGAGACTTGATAGACTTACTAACTGAAAATGAAAATATACAGGGTAGAAGAAGATTTAATGGGAGATTACCGTCCCAGGCAACCCCAAAATTCTCAATGTGTCCAGCCATACAGATATTTTTTGAAACAACATGTATGGATATAAAGAGATTACATCTCGATAGGAATAGCCAAAATAATTTAACTACTGAGGAAAAAACAGCATTATTTAAATTAAAAAATAATGACACACTGGAAATCAAGGAGGCGGATAAAGGTGGAAACATCGTACTGTGGCCTAAGGACATGTATTGCCATGAAGCAAGACGCCAACTGGATAATACTCAGTATTATCCAAAATTACCTGCAGACCCCACATCCACCTTTAAGATACAACTTGATAAACTACTCTGGAGGGCTTTTTCTTGCCCCTGGCCTCGTCTAGCCTATATCCAACAAAGGTGGATGCTTCATGCATCTATAGGACCCAGTATCATCAGGGGGTACTTTTTGCGTACAGTTCCTGTGCATACAAGGAACCTTGTCCCTGTTCATATGGACTGCATCTGGGGTCAGCTAAGCTCACCGGTTGGGCTATGGGTGTCATTGACTATGGTTCGGGTTGTGCAGATGTGTTTTACTCTGGGGAAATTTCATGAGGGTTTTTGGGTTCCGCACCCTTGCGCTCCCTATATATACATATATATATATATATATATATATATATATATATATATATATATATATATATACATTCCCAAAGGTGTATGATTTCCTACAAGAGGTCACTTGAGGAGGACTGTGCTATTCTGGCACTTAGGGGCTTTGTATATGGAGTCCGCAATCTATTTTCTGTATTCTCTATAATCTGCGCTCCAGGAGGCAAATAGCACTCCATCCCTCCCGATTCTCACTGTATGACTGAGCAGTACACTACAGCCACATATTGGGTATGCAATTCAGCAGAAATTGTGAGAAAAATTTTGGTGCCATTTTTCCCCTTTGGAAAATGTAAAATTTGAGCTAAAACTAAATTTTGGTAGTAGAAATGTAATTATTTTTTTTCACTGCCCAATGGTACAAAATTCTGTGACACACCTGTGGTGTCAATATGATCACTACTCTTCTAGATAAATTGGGTCACTTATGGAAATTTCGGCTGTTCTGGCGCCTGAGGGGCACTGCCATTGTGACATGACACCTTCAAACCACTCCAGCAAAATCTGAACTTCAATAAACCACTTCTTCATTTATGGTTTTCATTATGTTTTGCCAAGCAAATTGCACTGGAGAGAATATTTCATTTACTGAACAGGCCAGCCTAAGGTTACACAGAAATAATAAAACAACCAAATGGAATTCTGAGGCTGAGTGTTCACAATCCAGAACTAGCAGCACTTTGGACGCAGCACATGTTTACTACATCCAAAGTGCTGCCTTCTATTGAACACAGGTAGATCTGCAAGAGATATCTGAACCATACTGATTCAGTGCATTGAATACTTTTCTATTGATGTAATTTCTCTTGCGGAGACTAGCGTTTCCGCAAGAGAAATGAACATGCTGCAATAATGATAGACGTGCCACATGTCAGTGAACGCGAGTTATCTGCAGGCAATTGTGCATGCATAGTGGACATGAGATTTCTAGAAATCCCATCCACTATGCTGTCACAGCTAGCTGCTGTTGGTTTGATGCTGCAAAAATACGCAGCATCAAATCCGCAACAATTCTTGATTGTGGGCACATACCCTAAAAGGTAAAGCTTGAAGAGATAAAGCATGTCAGATTGGGCAAATATGAAAATGAAGTCCAAAGTAACTCTGCTGCATCTTTATAGTAAATGGATCAATCGGGGGTTTCATCTAAATTACGTAACCCGAAGATTTAGATGGAAACCCTGATGTCAGCAGAAATTGTGGAAACAAATTTGTTCCATTTTTGCCCATATCTCCTTATAAAAATTTTAAATCCAGGGCTGAAACTAAACTTTGGTGGTAAAAAAAACAATTACTTTTCCTTCACTGCCCAATGGTATAAAATTGTGTGACACACCTGTGGTGTCAATATGATCACTGCACTTCTAGATAAATTCATTGAAAAGTGTAGTTTGTAAAAAGGAGTCACTTATGGGTTTCTTTTGCTGTTCTGGCACCTCAGGGTTTGCCATTGTGACATTGCACCCTCAAACCACTACAGCAAAATCTGAACTCAAATATGGCACTTCTTCCATTATGGTTTTCATTGTAAGAGATGAGCGAACCTTTCGAGGTTTGCTTCGGTTCGACAAACGTCCCAATGTACCCGAACCCCATTAAATTCAATGGGAGGAAAAAACCAAATGTATACACAACACGTTAAGGGGTGATGAATAGCTTGCCAAACAGCTAAAGTTAGGGGTAGACACCAAGAAAAGTGGCAGCACTTGACCCACAGTAGAACATTTTAAAATGGCACAGAAGCAGTCAGCCATGAGCCATGCATGAGGTATCAGGGTATGGGCCAGCATTTAGAGCTTTGAGCTGAAGTTTCAATTATGACATGGTGCATAAGGGAGCAGTGTAGGCCTTCTTTGCTGGGAGCCCTGATGTGTCATGCAACAGCGCACGTTTTATTTTTTTCCCAGCCACACTCAGGTGGCACAAACATATGTTTCATACAGTACTTTTGGTAGAAAAAAAGTAGATGATTGAAAGTAAGTGCAGGCCTGCTGGTCTGGGAGCCCTACTGCTACTGTAGAAACAGTATAATAGGCCTCTGACACACTTTCCACTACAGGTAAGCCACCAGATGGAGACCCAACTTGGAGTCAACACATTTAAAAAAAAATATTTGTAACATAAGCAGCAGTAGCAATAGCAAGCAGATATGCCATGACAAAGGTGTCACAGACTGCAATAACTTGAGATCAATGCATGACACTAAAAACGACACCGTCTCCTAGTTTGTACTTTTTGGGACTGGAGTGCAGATGTCATTGGAGATCCATGACTTGTTCATTTGGATTAAAATTAGCCTGTCTACACTTTCAGGAAACAGCAGAATGCGCTTATTTGCAAGACATCACCAGCAGCACTGGAGACATGTTCTGAGAGAACGCTGGTTGCCATGCATGACAAAGTCTTAGAGCCGTGACAGGCAAGCTCAGCTGACTGTTATATTTTGGAAGACCAAAATGGACACATTCCCCCTGTTACCATTGATATTGAGCTTGAGATATTCCTGCACCATCCTCTCCAGTTGTTTACAATGTTTCAGACTTCATTCTGCTTGTGCTCGGGCTAGTCAAAAAATGAGTGAAACAACTCATAGAAATTTGCTTATGCCACTTACACTGCTGCTGCTACTAATGTTTTTGCGGTGACGCCTTGATGTTTTCAGGGTTGGAAGTCTAGAACTGCGATGCACACTTTGTGCTTCAATGCTGTCTTGGGGAAAACCAATCTTAACCCCTTCATGACCTTGGGATTTTCCATTTTTCCATGTTCGTTTTTCGCTCCCCTCCTTCCCAGAGCCATAACTTTTTTATTTTTCCATTAATATGGCCATGTGAGGGCTTATTTTTTGTGGGACGAGTTGTACTTTTTAACGACATCATTGGTTTTACCATGTCGTGTACTAGAAATCAGGAAAAAAATTCCAAGTGCGGTGAAATTGCAAAAAAAGTGCAATCCTACACTTGTTTTTTGCTTGGATTTTTTGCTAGGTTCACTAAATGCTAAAACTGACCTACCATTATGATTCTCCATGTCAGTTACAAGTTTCTAGACATCTAACATGCCTAGGTTATTGTTTATCTAAGTGGTGAAAAAAAATTCCAAACTTTGCTTAAAAAAAAAAATAAATAAAAAAAAAATAAATTGTGCTATTTTCCGATACCCGTAGCGTCTTCATTTTCATGATCTGGGGTCAGGTGAGGGCTTATTTTTTGTGTGCCGAGCTGTCGTTTCTAATGATACTATTTTGGTGCAGATACGTTCTTTTGATCGCCTGTTATTGCAATTTAATGCAATGTTGCGGCGACCAAAAAAAACGTAATTCTGGCATTTCAAATTTTTTCTCGCTACGCCGTTTAGCGATCAGGTTAATCCTTTATTTTTATTGATAGATCAGGCGATTCTGAACGTGGCGATACCAAATATGTGTAGGTTTGATTTTTTTTTTTATTGATTTATTTTGAATGGGGCGAAAGGGGGGTGATTTAAACTTTTATATTTTTTTTATTTTTTTCACTTTTTTTAACTTCTTTTTATTACTTTTGCCATGCTTCAATAGCCTCCATGGGAGGCTAGAATCTGGCACATCAGATCGCTGCTATGCAGCAGAAATGCAGGTGTGCTGTGAGTGCCGACCACAGGGTGGCGCTCACAGCTACAAGGGGTATAAGTAACCATAGAGGTCTCAAGGACCTCTATGGATACACTGCAGAAGCATCGCTGACCCCCAATCATGTGACAGAGGTTGGCGATGCGCTCATTTCCGGCCGCCCGGCCAGAAGCGCCGATTAAATGCCGCTGTCTGCGTTTGACAGCGGCATTTAACTAGTTAATAGCGGCGGGTGAATCACGATCAAAACAGCTGACATGTCCTGGCTTTGATGCGGGCTCACCTCCGGAGCCCTGCATCAAAGAGGGGGCTCTGACCTCGGACGTACTATCCCGTCCGAGGTCAGAAAGGGGTTAAGATTGTCTACAATCCGATACTCCAGCATGCGTGTTACCCTTTCCAGGAAAGGGAAGCATCTGGCAAATTTACTCCTGTACCGTGGATCTAACATAGTGGCAACACAGTGGACAGCACTATTTCTAATCCTAACAATACGGCATCATATTGCAGATAGTGCAGCAAGAAGACACTCATGTGTCAGGAGCTTCCATGAGGTTTAAGTCCAAGGTGAGTTGGTGGTGGGGTAACACAAAAGGTTGCCTCTTCCATCCCCTCCTGTCAACCATGGACAACAGAGAGGGAATCATTATCCTCTTCATCTCCTGACTGTTACACTCCCTTCACCTCTTCCTCCTCATATTCCTCCATTTGTTCCTCGGCTCCTGCACCTTCTCTTCACAGTTTGTCTGGTACCACTAAATCGAAAGGTTCACTGTAATACACCACCCCATGGCACTCACCTGTGCGACAACAGTCCAAGACTTAGAGAGTTGTCCTTTCCGCATCCTGCTCTGATTCCAACTCTTGCTCTGGGACCACCACCACTTCACGCAGACTAATCAAAGTGTACTCCAACATGTAGATGCTGATGATGGCATCATCAGCGCTAACCATCTGAGTAGCCATTTCAAAACTGTGCAGAAGGGTGCAGAGGTCCTTCATATGTTCCCACTCCGGAAACGAGGTTTCCACCATGCCAGTACTGTGTTGGCCCAGGCTAAGCAAAAGGACATACTGCACCAGAGCTTGTCACTGCTGTCACAGTCACTGCAATATGTGCAGAGTGAAATTACACCATGTCAGAACATCACAAATCAAATGGTTAACCAGTAGGCCGAAAGACCTCTGAAGCGACGTTCTTCGGGGTTTGATTGTCGGAAGTGATGACACACCGACTGTGCTTTCTGCAGCAGCACAATCAGGCCGGGATATTGGCAGATAAATTGCTGTACCACCATATTGAAGACTTGAGCCATGCAAAGGCACATGTGGATATCTCTTGAGTTGTGTGACTGTGATCTCCAAGGTATATTAGTTTATATACTGACTGATTGTGGTGAGCTCTGGCTGCGCAGTACAGAGATCGGTGGGATTTTCTCTGCATTCTTGGAACACACATTTCATTAAAGGAGAGGCTAAGGGTACAGGTGGAAGCCCTAGAGGAGATGCAGAAGACAGAAGCAGTGTAGGACCTATTAGATACAGAGGTTTGTCCCGCAAGCTTGAATAATTTCAAGACATATGGAGCAGCCCCTTGACCACCTGCTCTGACAGCCACCAGAGTCAACCAGTGCCCAGTTAGCAAGATGTAATGCCCTGCCCATGTTTGCTTGTCCAGGTGTCAGTGGTGAAATGCACTCTGGCAGACATAGATTTTTTCAGGGAATTGGTCATGTTGTCTGTGACGTGCTGGTATAGCACAAGCACATCTTTCTTTGAGAAGTAAAGGCGACTAGGTGACTGGTACTGGAGTGCTACAATCAACTTTCTGAAACCATCTATATCCACCAGGGGGAAAGGCAGCATTTCCATGGCAAACAGATTTAAGATGGTGAAGTTCAAGCTCTTAGCTTTGGCGTGTGTAGGAGGAAACATTCTTTTACATGACCACAACTGCGGGATCAAGAGCTGCCTGCTGAGCTTAGAGAAAGTGAAGAAGGGTGAACATGACAAACTGCTGGACTGTGAGTGAGGTCCAGGCAGAGATGATATGGTGGATTGAGAAAGATGTGTTGTGCTCTGTGAAACAAAAACAGCAGGCATGTCCACTTACGTTTCAGCTGATAGGCTCTCACTCACCTCGACTGTAGGGGGTAAAAAAGTGGAGTTTCTGCAGCTGGAGACCTGTGTGAGAATGCTTGGCATGGTGACAGAAGAGGAAGAAGCAGCAGATGTGGTCGATGGGACAGCTGATGGTTGGCGAGGTATGCTAGTCCACATTTTAGCTCAGTGTGATTCCCTGGCTAAGGCATGTTGATCACGCATGCGCCGTTTCTTGCATGTAGTAGTCAAGTTTTTACAATTTTTGCCTCTACTGAGTGGTTTTTGGCAAAGTTGGCAGATAACATTCTCAAAAAGGGTGCTGGCCAAAGCCACAGTTATGGCTGAGGATGCAGTGCTTATCATGGCTGCATCACTTTGTGTCTTTGTGACAAGCCGCAACGTCCTTTTTCTAGAATCTATATAGAAATACATTGATATATACAGATGCAGCTCTATGAACAAGTATAATTTGTCTGTGGGTCTGGTGTCTGCAATGCAGTTTCAATTACACAGCTCTGGCAAAAATATAGAGACCACCACATCAAAACCCTGTCATGGGCCCAATCTCAGGCCTGAACCCCATTGCATACTTCTGGAACGTAATCAAGAGGATGATGGATAGTCACAAGCTATCAAACAAAGAAGAACTGCTAAAATGTTTGCGTCAGAAGCAGTGTGAAAGACTGGTGGAAAGCATGCCAAAATCATGGTTATTCCACAAAATATTGATTTCTGAACTCTTCCTGAGTTAAAACATTAGTGTTGTTGTTTCTAAATGCTTATAAATTTATTTTTTTTTGTATTATTTGAGGTCCGAAAGTACTGTTTTTTTATTTTGACCATTTTTCTCTGTCAGAAAAAAATGCAAAATTTATTGCTTGGAAATTCGGAGACATGTTGTCAAAAGTTTATAGAATAAGTGAACAATCTACATTTTCCTCAACAATATACCTATAAAGAGAAAAATCAGACAAACTGAACATTTTGCAGTGGTCTCTTAATTTTTGCCAGAGATGTATAAAATGTTTCCATCTCTTTTCAATGTATGGTCTGGCTCATAGCTTTAGCTGCTAAATGCAATAATTTAGCTTGTGGGCTCTGTTCCCTAGGAGACCAAATCTCAAGAAGAAAAAATGAATGAAATTTTCATCATTGTTTTTCATTATTTTGTAGTGACATTTTAGCTGAAGTCTGCAATGATGATGTGGATTTGATTAAAGGTGGAACCCAAATCTCAAGAAAAGAAGGTAATTGTTTAGTCCCACTAAAGATGAACAGCTAGTAGCTATAAGATTGCAACCGATGGTAATTAACAGCGGTATTTGGGTGGCGTGTACATGTCTAATATTGGAATATTACAATAATAAAGTGTGCAAAAATATATACATTTTTTACAAAAGGCACACTTTCTAAGCTAGACAGTTGTGTCTACATTTCTGGTGTATTAAAATTTTTATCTTTGTCTTAAAAAAATACGGCTTGCTCATATCACAATCCTGGAAGCAAATTTGTGACACACAAGCTTTGGTTTGAAGATTTTGGTTTATTAGCCAAATTAGGACAAAAGGGAATTAAAATATCATCATTGTATGCAGTTTGTTAATAATTACATAAAAATCATATTATTTAACCCCTTTCTGACCTCGGACGTACTATCCCGTCCGAGGTCAGAAGCCCCACTTTGATGTGGGCTCTGGCGGTGAGCCCGCATCAAAGCCGGGACATGTCAGCTGTTTTGAACAGCTGACATGTGTCCGTAATAGGCGAGGGCAGAATCGCGATCTGCCCACGCCTATTAACTAGTTAAATGCCACTGTCAAACGCAGACAGTGGCATTTAACTACCGCTTCCAGCCGGGCGGCCGGAAATAAGCGCATCGCCGACCCCCGTCACATGATCGGAGGTCGGCGATGCTTCTCCATTGTAACCATAGAGGTCCTTGAGAGCTCTATGGTTACTGATCCCGGCTAGCTGTGAGCGCCACCCTGTGGTCGGCGCTCATAGCACACCTGCATTTCTGCTGCATAGCAGCAATCTGATGATCTCTGCTATGTAGCAGAGGCGATCGCGTTGTGCCAGCTGGCAAAAGTTAAAAAAAAGTAAAAAAAAAATGTGAAAAAAATATAACAGTTTAAATCACCCCCCTTTCGCCCCATTCAAAATAAATCAATAAAAAAAATCAAATCTACACATATTTGGTATCGCCGCGTTCAGAATCGCCCGATCTATCAATAAAAAAAAGCATTAACCTGATCGCTGAACAGCGTAGAGAAAAAAAAAATCGAAATGCCAGAATTAAGTTTTTTTGGTTGCCGCGACATTGCATTAAAATGCAATAACGGGCGATCAAAAGAACATATTTACACCAAAATGGTATCATTAAAAATGCCAGCTAGGCACGCAAAAAAATAAGCCCTCAACCAACCCCAGATCATGAAAAATGGAAACGCTACGGATATTGGAAAATGGTGCAATTTTTTTTTTTTTTTAGCAAAGTTTGGAAATTTTTTTCACCACTTAGATAAAAAACAACCTAGTCATGTTAGGTGTCTATAAACTCGTAATGACCTGGAGAATCATAATGGCAGCTCAGTTTTAGCATTTAGTGAACCTAGCAAAAAAGCCAAACAAAAAACAAGTGTGGGATTGCACTTTTTTTGCAATTTCACCGCACTTGGAATTTTTTTTCCCGTTTTCTAGTACACGACATGCTAAAATCAATGATGTCGTTCAAAAGCACAACTCGTCCCGCAAAAAATAAGCCCTCACATGGCCAAATTTACGGAAAATAAAAAAGTTATTGCTCTGGGAAGCGGGGGAGTGAAAAAGAACACGGAAAAATGGAAAATCCCAAGGTCATGAAGGGGTTAAGGTGCTTTCAGTGCAGTATATCAGAGATAAACCGGTTCAAGATAAAACTGTGTAACTATGCAGGTACATCACACCCACATATCATTTGAATCTTTGTATTATTATTCATAGATTGAGACTTTCCCTCCCATTTTCAACTGTGTTCAGCACTGCAGTAGAACAAAACAAATCACATTAGGCTGAGCTGTGCACTCTGACCTCTATCCATACATTGTAAAAATGTAAAATAACACTTCTCGGGCGACCCTCATCTTTTATAGTCCATGTAATAGTTCACTGATTGGCTTCACTAGAACATGTGATGTGACAGCTGCATGTCATTATGGGGAAGCCTGCTTTGACGCACCTGATGTCGTACGCATACTATTTGAGTATTCAGAAGTGTGTGAAATGGTGCCAATCATCATTAACCCCTTAATGACTGGCAATACGTCTTTTAACTGACCTGAGATATAAGGCTATGTCTCCACGTTCAGGATGGCCGGCGGTATCGCCGCTGCGGCGAAGCCGCTTGGCGCTAAGCCCCGCCCCCTTTCTGGGACGCGATCATGCCGGATGTGTTAACTCTTCACATCTGGGATGATCGCTCTGTCCCATAGGGCCCTGTGATATGCCTTGCGGGGATGCTGTGTCCCCGCAAGGTGTACGGATATGCTGCAATCTGAAAAGACGCGCAGCATGTCCGGAGTCGCAGGGCCGCCGCGTGCGGGTTTCCACGCATAGTGGAGACGGGATTTCATAAAATCCCCTCCACTATGCTGGAACATCTGGACGCTGCTTGTTTGACGCTGCAGCTCTGCGCAGCGTCAAACAAGCAGCGTTTCCTGACCGTGGAAACTCACCCTAAGAGAATAGCCTCCCCATACAGGTGACAATCCAGCAGCTGTCAGCTGTACACTATAGCTGACAACTTGCTGCATCAGCCACGATCAGTGTTTGCACCATCCAAATCTGTTTAACCCCTTAGATGCTGCTGTCAATAGTGACTACATCAGTATAAATGGTTAACAGAGTGTGGGGCTTCCTCTTTATCCAAACTGGTGCCCTCAGATCATGATTTTGTGGTCCTGATGTTTGCCATGGCAATTCATGACCAAATAGTGGCCTTAGAGTCTGACGGCTGTAGTAATCTGTTCAGAAGCTAGAGGCATTTAGGTGGTAAAAATACACATTTTCATTTCTGTCATACCACTTTGCATTAATTCCTGTAAAGCACCAGAAGGGTTAATGAACTACCTGACAGCAGTGTTCAATATGTCTAGGGGTGCTGTTTTTAAAATGGTATTATATTTGGGGGTTTCCCAGTATATGGGACCACTAAAGTCACTTCAAACATGGATTGGTCCCTAAAAAAATAAATTTTGTAAATTTCCTTGATAAAAATGAAAAATTGCTGCTACATTTTTAAACCTCCTAAAATGCTAACAAAATAAAATAACATTTTACAAATGGTGCTGATGTAAAGCCGACATGTGGGAAATGTTATTTATTAATGGTTTGCTGTGTTATGACCATCTGGATTAAAGGGATAATCATTCAAATTTAGAAAATTGCTAATTTTTTAACATTTTTCTAAAATTTTTGATATTTTTTATAAATAAACAAAACATATTGACCTAAATTTACCATTATCATAAAGTACAATGTTTCCCGAAAAAACAAACTCAAAATCACTGGGATTTGTTGGAGCGTTGCAGAGTTATTACCACATAGAGTGACACTGGTCAGATTTCAAAAATTTGGCTCTGTCACTAAGGGGTTAATCCAACTGAAGATTGTTTGCATTAAAGGGGAATTGCAAACTTCATGAATTTCTACTCATTCTTTAGATGTACTACTCTTATAAATACAGTCGTAAAATAAAATAATTTTTTGTCCCACAAATGGGAAACAGACGTGGCAGAGAAGAATTATTTTTTTAGAAACACAACTTTTATAGACACAGTTGTAGAATAAAATATTTTTTTTGGTCCAAAAATGGTAAAGAGATGGCTGCATAGCAAAATAATTTTTTTTAGACACACCACTCGAATAGACCGGAAGAATAAAGCAATTTTTTTTGGTCCACAAATGGGAAAAAAAGAGCTGCAGAGTAGACTTATTTTTTAGACACACTACTTACAAAAAGACATTTGTAGAGTACAGTAAATTTTTAGACACGCTGCTTTTACAGA
This sequence comes from Ranitomeya variabilis, assembly GCF_051348905.1. Lineage (NCBI taxonomy): Eukaryota > Metazoa > Chordata > Amphibia > Anura > Dendrobatidae > Ranitomeya > Ranitomeya variabilis. The sequence continues at coordinate 83,524,578 of NC_135238.1, forward strand.
CACAGAGGTAGAATAAAATAATTTTTGGTGCACAAATGGGAAAGAGATGGCTGCATGTTAGAATTATTTTTAGAATTATTTTTTAAACCTCCTACTCACAGAAAGATGGCTGCAGAGTACAATTATTTTTTAAACACACTACTCTTATAGACACAGAGTTAGAATAAAATGATTATTTTAGCCCACAAATGGCAAAGACATGGCTGCAGAGTAGAACTATTTTTTTTAAACACCACTCCTACTGACAAGCCTACAGAGTTCACAGTTCTTCAACAGGTGGATGTGCAGAGTACATTCACAAGCTTAAAGGCACAGTACTCCCACAGACGGTGATTCAGAGTACACACAGAGGCTTAGGGCAATGCATTTAATGATGCATTGCCTTTAAGCCTCTGTGTGTACTCTGAATCACCGTCTGTGGGAGCACTGTGCCTTTAAGCTTGTGTATGTACTCTGCACAATAAAGAGTACAAGCAACTAAAATTTTTTCCCATAGAACAAATTCCCCCTTATTTTCACAATAGAATACAGCAGTAAAACAGAAAAGAGATTTTTTTGATTTATAATCTGAACTCCCTTGTCCCCAATGGGTTAAATGAGAGTAGTGATGTCTTTTTATGAACAATCAATTAATTTTTTAGTATTTTGTTTTAATAGTTTCTTACTCACGTGACCCTGATTTTTCCGGTAATCTTTCAATCACACCCGGTGGTTGCTAATAGGCTGCTCTCCCATTTATTATTTCCCTTCTCCCTCCTTCTTCCAACCCATTTCACCTCCCAGATAGAACCTGGATTGCCCCCAGGTTAGGGCAATGGGGTACTCGGCACCGGGTCCTTCGGTTCGGGGGATGTCACGGTGGCTGACCCAGCCCGTGGCCCTCAGGGGTGTCCAGTAAGAGAGTTTTTATGGTTTTGGGAAAGGTCTTTAAAGGAATAGTTCGTGACGCCACCTGTGGCATTCGGTCAGGGTGACAGACACTGCTTAGGGGTCCGCTGGGGTGATGTGATGGCAGCTAGACGGTATACCTTCCCACAGGTGAAGTGTATCCCCAGGGCTTCCCATAAGTGTAGATGGTGATGGTGGATGGTGTGAGGCGCAGTGAAGAACGAGGACACAAGGTTGCAGTCTCTTTACCTTTACTGAAGACTTCAGCATCCACATTTTTACAGGGACCCTAGAGATGCCCCAGCCCCACAGTTGCCACCGTGCCTCCTGGGTATTAAGGTCGGGCAGCCGACGTGGAATCGACTGTCCTGCCGGTCTCTGGAGCAAGGCTTGGAGACAGTTGCTCCCTCAGTGTTCCGGCCACCGGCTTCTGTGCCTCAGAAGGAGGCAGCCTTTTACAGGACAGAACTCCTTCTGGTTTTATCTCCTTGTGCTATGACTTCGTTTCTCACCCTCTACAACACAATTCTCTTCGTGTCATTTCTTAGGATGCTGCCGCACATGGGGCAGGTGCAGCTCCGTAGCCTTCTATCTAGGCCTCTGACAGGATCCCACCCCTGTCAGGGACCCTCTGTCTGCAGCTCAGATGTTCCTCTTTTCCCCCTGTCTGTCTGACAGGTGTTGCCTGGGCAAAGCCCAGCCAGCTTCTGACTAACTTTCTATCCAGCCCACCAGTTTTACCCTATTGTGAGGAGTGCCCTAGTAGATAGGAGCAAGGCTCCCCCTGGTGGTCTGGAGTGTGAAGTGTGGTGTATGGTTTGCGATACCTGGTAGGAAGATCTCCTTTATTGCCATCAGATGTAATATCACTCCCCCTGGTGGAAGAATGACATCACTGCAATGACCAGGACTCTGGGGCGCTGCAAACCTTCCCGTCAACCACAGCATGGTATGTCTGACATGTCAGTCCAATCTGAGGGACTATGCTGCAGCACTCCTATGATCATGTCCTTGGCATATGTGATCTGGGTATATATATATATATATATATATATATATATATATATATATATATATATATATATTATAAATTTTATATTTCTGTCCCATCATTTACCTTCTCCTGGTTTCCTGTGTTCTCCCTAATTCCACATAACACGTCTCATTCACTGAACACTTCGCATTAATGCTGCTTCCAGCAACAAGTGCTAACTTCCCTGGTAAATTCCTACCTTTCATTGCAGGATTCTATCCATTTGGTGGCACTTCCCACTACTTTAATGAGTGTTTTTCTCTACCTTCACCCATTGAGCATAGGTTCTAGGCACGGAGCACAATAAATTAAAGACACACAGTAATTTTAAAAATATTTTAATGGTCAACTTTTCAACTGTTCTTCAGTCTTATATTTACTGTTTCATCATCAAATTTGTATTTTATTTGCATGATGCTACATTCTGCACATTTGCTATTATTATTCACTTAATTCTAAGTATTCTTATGATTGAACTTTAATCTGACATGTGCCGGGTTTGGGGTGTTTTTTTTCCTAAAACCCGCCCATTTAAACAATATTGATCTGACTTGACACACATGAGGTTTTTGCCCTGACGAAGGGGTCCTATGTGACATTGAAACACGTTGACTGCTAAACCCGTACAGAATAAATTATGTTAAAGAATTAAGCCAACATCTTTATATATCATCTATACAGGCCGGGTCACGTGGTGAGTCTGCAAAGCACAACCGTGCCAATTTGTCATGGCTGTAATGGCTCAGGAAGTGTACACAGCCTAAGAGCTTGTTGATTGGCTGCCCTACAGCTTTTCAACAAACTTTATTAGGCATTCAAACCAGAACAGCAAGCCAGACAGTTGTATGGTACGAACCCCAAAGTTTATACTTCGAGTTCACTCATCCCTTGACACAGCACCCTGCAACAATTTATTTATTTAATTTTACTATAAACTACTTTTTTTTTGCAGTGTACATTTGAGGACGATGACAGCCTTATTTTTGGCTAAGCACTCTTTCCATCTGCCCAAGGCTGTGTTTAATTAAAGATAGATATTACTTGCCATTTAGATTTCTAGTCTTAGATCCTGGAGAGGTAACTCTGTTAGTATAGGTCACCTTGTTGCTGGATGATGGACTCACACATCGTGATCAAACTGTGCTTTAAGTAACTTAACCATATAAGTTTAATAGATATAGCGGTAATGCAGTTCAATTTTTGTATATTCACATTTATCTTACCCATGCTTGTGGAATGCAATCAGAAGAAACGGCTCCTTTACATTTATTTTATTTTTTCTAGGTGGAATATGTCAATTTCATTTTTGGAATTGTAATATTTGTAATGTTTTCCTAGTGATTTGACTTTCTGATCATAGTATGCGCGTTTTATTCTGTACACTTATGTGTAGAGTTTATAATGTATCAGACCTAGTCAAGTAGTCAACATGAGTAAGAATTCTAATTTTTGTGTACATGCTATGCTTATGAAAATGCTATAAAAAAACATATCTCAGCTATTTGGCCTGAGAATAGGCTTGACAAAGGCTTCCCGTAAGCCAAAACGCGCATCAGGGAGGGCACAAGGCATCACTATCCCAGCCACTGGATCACGTATACATATGTATTGTTACATGGTAGCTATTAATTTGTAGGTATACGTCAGACTTCCTGTTTTACTCTTATGAGGCGTATTGGGAACGTGCAATATATTTGGGCTACATGATATAATGCTACTCCATATGCCCTGCTAGCCTGTGTGCCCACACTCTACATGTGCATGTGTTGTTGTTTTCTTCCACTGTGTTCCATGTGCCGGTTTTTGTATAATAAAGTACATACATTTTTTTGACAAAATATTAATTCTGGAATTTTTTGATCACCCAATCTTTATTTGGTTAGTCCTGAGAATAGCTTATGTCTCAAGGATGAAATCTGGAGCACTCAGTGTTCTAGAAGAAGCTCTGCATAGTGTAACTGTTTGCTTTCCCATTACATTTTCACTTTCTATCATGTTAATTATAAAAAAGCTAAAATTAACATAAAACTGATTGGGCTGACAAACTCTAAATAGTGAGTTAATTATTGTAATAGTTTCAATATAAGTTTTATATATATGTTAGAAAAAAGGGTCTATTTGATTTCTGTTTTAAAATGATTCTTAAATACAATACTTGGAAAAAGAACCTTCAATGTAACAAAAAAATTAAAAAAAATTAAAATTCAAAATATTTCAATTAAATAGAATGCCAAATTACAGTCGTGAGCTGCAATGTTTAATTGAAGTAATTCAGTAAAATTAGAAAAATCTATCTGGATTTTATGTGGATAAAATAAAAAAATTGATAGGGAGGAATATGTAAAAACCCACACAAAGGTCATTGCCAAAGGAATTTCCGTGGAGTGGGGAATTACAAAAATGTGGTTGTTTTGAGTAAACCTGAGAAAGGAATATCAAAAACACATCATAAACCATCATATCAAATCATACTATCTAAAAATTAAAATTGGACACTGCATTACATAGTGGTATGCAATGTTATGCTTAAACGCTGTGCTTGGCCTGTTTGATAAGTATCTTTGAAATTTGAAATAACATTATCATGTAAAACTGATTATGTTTAATATGCTGTTGTTAGAAATAATAGAAATGTGCACATTATAAAATATTTTTTTTTCAGAATTACAATCCTTGTATAGTGATGAGTGAAACACCTGGATGTTAGGGTCCAGCAGGTTTGGCCAAACATTTTAAAAAAGTTATGTTCTGGTATCAGAATATTGCCCAAATTGAATTCCAAATTTGGAAGCCATTCAGATAAATGGAGGGCCAGAAAATCCATTGTTTGCACGCTGTCATCTGCATAACAGCTTGGCAAACACTGCCTCTGATAGGTGGTAAGATTAATACCACCAGTCAGTGCTGCAGTTCCCACTCTGCAGATGACAACATGAGCCAGCAGCTGTGACTAGCGGTAAAAAGTTTACCCCAATCACAGAGCTGTCAGCTGATGAGCAAGTACTACTCCCATCAGCCTACGCCTTCTGCCGATAATGACATCGATAGCAGGTGCCGCTGATGAGAATATTCATGAGCTGGCATCTGCACTATAAATAAATAATTTAAAAATGTTGTGTTTTTTTTTTTCTATTTTTGATAACCAGCATTGCAAAACTGACAGCTGTGGGCTGCAACCCTTAAATTTCACGCTTTATCATGGTTCGTTATCAAGAATAGAGTGGTCCCCGTGCCGTTTTTTTTTTAATATTTAAACAACTAATTTAAAAAAAATGGCGTGGGGTCCCCACCATGTCACCTGCAAAAAAAAGAAAAATAATAGCCAACTATATTCCTCACCTTTCCAAAGTGCAGCTGATACATAATGTCCCACGATGATTCAGATGATTTGGAAAGCGGTCACATTAGTGACTAATATATGCACCTTTTCTGGGGTGGCTGCGAGCTGCTCTTTTTAGGTTGTGATACTGATATCCATGGCCCCTTACCAGCCTGAGAATACCAGCCCTCATTAATCTGCATTAGCTTGGCTGGTTGTCAAACATGATGGGACTCCAGAACTTTTTTTAACTTTTTATTACTTATTTAAATAATAGAGAAAAAAAACAGATGCGCCTCTTCTGGGTGGCTGCAAGCTGCTATGTTTAAGCTGGGGGGCAATATCAATGACCACTTACCAGCCTGAAAATACCAGCCCGCAGCTGTCTGCTTTAGCAAGGCTGGTTGTCAAACATGGTGGGACCGCATGCATTTTTTAAAATTATTCATTTAAATAATTAAAAAATACAGCATGGGGACCCATCTATTCTTGTTAACCAGTCTTGCTGAAGCTGGCGGCTGAGGGTTGCATCCCCCAGCTGTGAGATTTGCCTGGTTGGTTATCAAAAATACAGGGAAACCCACGCAGGTTTTTTTATCATTTATTTAGAGAGCAGGAGCGGCTGATATAGGCTGACGTCACACTACCGTAGAACACAGGCGAGTGCTATGCAAGAAAACATTGCACAGCACTCGGCCCAGTGTTAATCTATGGGACAGCTCACAACAGCGTTTATTTTCTCAGCCGTATTTGGCATGTGTGTAAAATCGCAGCATGCTGTGATTGTCACCGAGACTCAGCCGAGACTCACCAATGCAAGCCTATGGGTGTCAGAAAAAAAATTGCACAGCACTCGGACCATGCAAGTGCTGAATGATATTTATGCACCGATAAGTAAATTAAGGAGATAAAAAAGCACAAATAGGGTCTTATTCATCGGATTAATTGTAGTTTTTAACAAGGAGCTGTTCACCTGATGGCATAAAGTAAAAGCATGTGTGTTTCGGCTCATTCAGATCCATGAGCTACCTTCTCAGAGACGTTTGTAAAGGATAATTTGTGGATTAATTTATGCTTCTCTAGATATGATTTTGCCCCACTTCCCCCCTTCCTCCCCATTTGCACTCACAGTTCACTCTGAGATTCAAAATAACATCCCACTGGTAACAAGGAATTTCTTGTGTCCAATCATTGTTTGAGATTGTAAAGAACTTGTCATTGCTTGTGAAATCTATGACCAAGCCAAAACACCCTGAACCCATCGATCTGGACTTCTCAAGTCCTTACCTATTCCTAGAAGTCTTTCTCCATGGACTCAAATACTTACCTGTAATTCTCAACTGGGAAGTCTGTTATCTGACTGCTGGTGGACAGATTCAGTAAACAGTATAATTTTGATCATTTATCTTGGTTGCCTAAGTCTGAATTCTTAAGTAAGTTAATAATTTAACACATAATAATATAGTTAAATACGAGGGGATCAGTTTGTTTCCAAATTCTTGATGGCATTCTGTAATAGAATTACAGGTTTATTCTCATTTTGTCTCTTGAGCATCTCAGAACTCTGCAATCACCTTACTTGTTTCTCATGTGGCTGCCATTTCTTCTTGAGTGACAGTTCTAGAGCTGTAATATTAGTAGACCTATAAAGCTCAGCACATGTTCTGCTGTAACACATTCAACTATCAGTGTTTTGTTCTGGAGTGTATACCATTATCATTACATTTGCATTTAGCAACAGTAGTATATTTTCACAAGCAAACAGATTAGGATAGTGTAAGCTGTGATGCTGGGTGCCAGGGCAATGTGAATACACAGAACTGATAAAAGCAGCTTGACAGGAGCTGAGAGGTGGAAGGAAGAAGAGGAGCATCTAATTGCTTTAGAGAAATCAATGGTCTGGAGAAGTGACTGGGATATTAGTTGTTAATTCTTCTCCTGAAATGAAACTACTGTGCACACTAAAAAAGGAACTACTGAGCAAGTTCCATGTGAAAAAAATCTGCTTACTACATAAGATAAAAGCTCATTGCAGGAGAATGTCAGCAGAGAGAAACAGCAAGTTTTTGAAATGTGCTTCTTGTCATGCTATCTAAATTACAAAAGCGATTTAAAAACTTGAAAATATCCCTTTAATGTGAATTTTCATTTGTTTTGTTTACCAACCAGAGAAAAATGATCAAACTGAGCATGCCAACCATACAATCCAGCAGTTTCTATGGTGTTATTTATGTGATCTTCAGTTTAATTGTCTGGAATATCTGCCTTTAGCCAAATTAGCCATAAAAAAATCAGTATCAAGAATTCATGAATACTTCTCAGTTCTTCTGTAAACATGGGCATCACCCCTGTATTGATTCTTTTTTGGACAATCGAACATTCTAGAGACCTGTCAATCCATAGACAAATTAAAGCTTATCTGGTCTGAGATCAAAAAGTTTTGGGCTTTGGAACAAGGCTTGGTTATCCACTAAAAATGTTAAACTTATGATTCTACCCACTAAGCTAGAAGCCAAAGTCATTGATCCATATGAAACAGAGGTTGTCAACCCAGTAGACTTCGGTTGAAATCTTCACCTTCAGGATACTTAACACATTTATTAAATTCATGCTTAAAATATACTATTTGTCATTACATCTTGTTGGTAATTCTCTTCCTTAAATTTTGATTAAACGTAGTGTGGAGTATAAATTTGAAAAGATACTTTGTTGAGAGATGATACCTTATACATTGGAAAGGTTACACGTCGGAAGAAAGATCTTGGTTGACTATTAGAGATGTTAGAAATACCATGCTTAAAAGATCTGTGTCTTTTGAGCACCAGGATTTTTCCCTAGCTTTTAAATCCATTATTGATGTAAGTATGCACTCTGTTACAAAACAGTTATCTACATGGATTAATGCACTCTGTCATATATAGGTGAACATCACCTCCAAAATTGCAGATATGATAACACTTCCAGATATTTTTGAACTCTGTACATGAAGGCACAGTAGTCAAAATAGTCAAATAGTAGTCAAAAATCCAAATAGTCAAAATTTATTAATTATAGCACTATAAAAAAGTAAAAAAGCAAGCATAAAGGTACCTCTACAAGCAGCCCAGAGAAATCTTGGGTCAAAAAGTCTATATGATGCTCATAGTTCAAGAGTGTGTAATAAGGCAGTAATTAGTATTTGATATTTCCGTTATTCTTCCATTTGATTAAATTCAAGTAGTGTTGAGAGTTTCTCAAATCCTGATATATATTAGATTTTGCAGTAACAGTGCTTAGCACAAGTTGGTAAATGGAGGTCAGGATGGCAACCTGTGTTTTTAAATCATTGGTATAAATGCCTATAATACAAAGGAACCCAATATTAAGTTCAGCCTTCAATGTTGTTGGTACTAAATTCAACAGCTGACAATGCCGTTTCGCCTTAGCTTCTTCCATATTGACTGAATAGTGTGGGGAATGCTACTTAAATATTCTACTGTTGTGGCTGATTGGATACTGCAGGAGGTGGACAAGTGTATCGGCACATGTGGTCATTGTATTACTTCCTGGATGTAAACTGACTTCCTGTTCACAGTGCTGGAACGCAATTGTGGAACGTATAGCATTTTTTATGAGCAGGACAGTAAGTAATTTAGGTTAACGAATCACGCATGTGCACTGCCTTTATTCATATTGCTCGAATCAGGCAAAATACAAAAAGGGTGTGGTCCAGGGTGAAAGAATTAGGAACAGTAAATGCGGTGTGTGGGAAGTTTTGAGTGACCAATGAATAAGGCGAGGCCAGGGCCAGTGTCCCGAACAGAGAGAGTACATGTGTAGGGGTTTTAAAATGAGCGATGCATGTGAAATGAAATTGTGATGGTTGAGTAACTATACAAAATGTGCTGCAAAAATATGTTCACATTGACTAGATAATGTAATATTCACAGTAGAAAGATGGACTAGGTATGTGATATGTGGAAAAGGTAATGTATGAGTGAAATAAATTCACTGGTAATGTGGAAAGGAAATGTGAAATATTAGTGTTATCATATCAGAAATTTTGGAGGTGTCGTTCACCTATATATAACAAAGTGTATTAATCTATGGACAAGAAAATTGTCTTAACTCGATATGTCTTTCATAAATAAATCCTTAAAGAAAATCTGTCAGTAAGATCAAAACTCTTAAGCTGTCTACATGGACATGTAGGTAATGGAGAGTTGAATAAAATGATACAAAAATGATTAATATCTCTAATCTGATGTTTTATTCCAGAGACATCCATGTTTTTTTATAAAATGCAATTGACTTGTTAAGATCTATGAGTGGGTCACAGATCTCCCTGACAATGTGCCTCTAGAGCTAATTTTAAATGAAAGGGACATGTAGATAACGAGAGTAAACTATCAGTAATTACATGTCTCACACTGGTAACCTCCACTTCTATTCAAATAAGCTCCATAGGCAGATTCTCAAGGAGATATTTGTCCCGCCCTTAGATCTAAACAGCTCATTTACTTGGATTACTCTGGAATAAAGTACCTAATAGCAGATGTCAAGGTATAATTCTTTTCAAGTTTCTATATCCTACATGTCCATTCAGATGGCTTAGGGGGGGGGGGGGGTTGATTCTACAAGTAGATTCCTTTTAACCTGTCTGATTAAATAGTTCAAACTGCGGCAAGATTTTCATTGATGTGCATTGTGTAATCTTAAAGGATATTACTAATATGTGAAATTCTAAAATGAAAAAAATCACACATTTTGTTTAGATGGAATAAAACCTAGAGTGTGGCCAAGGACATGTACACTATGATAAATATGTTGTAGTTTAGTATTTATGGCTTTTAGCAATTTTGCAGAAAAGAGGCTCCACATGAGCCTGTAAAGTATTAAAAAGTCATTTATTAAAGAACATACAAAGAATAATAAAGCTGAACATTTCTGGCTCAAGGTCTTCCCTCTGGCTATGTAATGAATAAAGACATACGCTAAATATATGTAAAGGACTATTTAAATAAATGCAAGAAGACAAATACTTCTACCATGTGTCCTTTTATATATTACTTCAAAATAATTAGGGTTTACCATCTTGTGCTGTATATTAATGAAGCATGAAAGTATCTTCAAAATACTTTTCTAGAATATTGAATAAAAGTAAGTGCTCCCTGGGAATTTTATAGGAACAAGCTATTTTTTAAAAGATTTCTTTATATAAATGTGGATATTTAGTGAGTGACAACAACAATCTTTAGACAATAATATTTAATTATGGTGAAGCGCATTTCACCCCAAATCTGTTTTCCGAAAGTTACTTTTTGGAGGAGAAATTGACTGTTAAATTTGATTCATAAATTGCAACTTTTTAAAAGACTACAAAATTCGGTGCATTTTTGAGTGCAACAATAATATGGCCCAAGTTCTACATTATTTTTGAAGCACCCACTTTTTGGCACTAAAACCCTGCAAAAACAGTTCAAGACAGAAAAAAATAATTACAACATTGAATCAAATTCATGAATCATGTGTGCCATATTGAAACATTTGGCTCCAAAAATGGCAACTAATATCATAAACCAAAAAATGAATGTGACTACAAAAAAACTAAAATGATGTATCCGGTCCTATGTGTCAACCTGCTCTCCCCAATAACTTTTGTAATATAACATGTGGTAAGGAACATGCCAAGACTTTTGTCTTTTCTAAAATTGGAAACATACACTGGAACAGAATGGTTCCAAAGCAGACTATTAACTCCTTAATGACCAGGGGTGTTTCAATTTTTGTGTTTTCATTTTCTGCTCCTCTTTTCCCAGAGCCATAACTTTTTTATTTTTCAGTCAACATGGCCATGTGAGAGCTTGTTTTCTGCAGGACAAGCTGTCCTTTTGAATAATAACATTGGTTTTAACATATCATGCATTGGAAAATGGGAAAAAAAAATTCAAAGTGTGGTGAAATTGCCAAAAAAAGTGCAATTCCACAATTTTTTTTTTCCACCATGTTCACTAAATGGTAAAGACTGAAAAAGTTCACCTCCAGCTCCTGGGATAAAATTTCCAAACTTCTTTATTCAAAAAATATTAAAATTCCATTAGAGATTCCGGGACAAAGAACATCAGACAGAAGAAAGAGCGACTCTTTTCGATCAACACAGTGATCTTTGTCAAAGCTCTAACATTATTAACCCCAATCGGTATATTTACTTCATGCCACCAATTTTATCCCAGGAGCTGGAGGTGAACTTTTTCAGTCTTTACCATATATTCACGTCTGATCAGGACGGCCCTCCGTGCACCAGTGTTTCATTAGGTGAGCTGGCTTTTTTCACTTTTTTTGTTCATGTTCACTAAATGCTAAAACTGACCTTCCATTATGATTCTTCAGGTCATTACAAGTTCATAGACACCAAACATGTATAGGCTCTTTTTTTATCTAAGTGGTGAAAAAAAGTTCAAAAATTTGTTAAAAAATAAAATAAAATTGTGCCATTTTCCGATACCCGTAGCGTCTCCATTTTTCATGATCTGGGGTTGGGTGAGGGCTTATTTTTTGCATGCTATGCTGACATTTTTAATGATGAAATTTTGGTGCAGATATGTTCTTTTGATCGCCCGTTATTGCATTTTAATGTAATGTTCCTGCTACCAAATCAAAACATAATTCTGAAGTTTTGACTTTTTTCTCGTTACGCCGTTTAGCGATCGGGTTATTTCTTTATTTACATTGATAGATCCAATGACTCTGAATACGGCGATACCAAATATGTGTATATTTGCTTTTTTCATATTGTTTTATTTTGAATGGGGCAAAAAGAGGGTGATTTGAAAGTTTATACATTTTTTATATATTTTTAAAAACATTTTTTTTTTACTTTTTGCATGCTTTAATACTCTCCATGGGAGACTAGAAGCTGCACTTGTCCAATTGCCTCTTCTATGCACAGGCAAGGATCAGATCACCTGTGTGTATCACAAATGCTCACTTACTATGAGTGCCGACCACCGGACAGCGCTCATAGCAATCTGGCTATGACAACCATAGAGGTGTGCTGGAGACCTCTGATTGTCGTGCTGACCCATCAGTAACCCGCTATCATGTGACAGGGTCACCGATGGGCAGAATATTTAATGCACTTCCGTTATTGCGTGATTCCACCTGCGGCTGTTGCGGGCACATGTCAGCTGTATAGATCAGCTGACATGTGCCCGGAAAGGTGTGGGCTCAGCGCCGAAGCCCATACCAAGCAAGAGTAGTCTGATGTGGGTGTATTATTAAACCCAATGTCGGAAAGGGGTTAACATTACATTATGGATCCATTCTACATGGATCCATAATACAGCCATATGAACAATACCTTAACTCCTTAGGGGTTGTCTTGGACTTAAATTGATTGCAACTGATAAATAACATAGTTTGAGCCACAATTCTTAAAGCATGTCTTGGAGAAATGCTCAAGTATGAAGGTTGAGTAGAAAGAACTTGTCATATGACAAACATTCGTACAGCATTCACAATGCTTGCTAAAACTTATGAAACTTTCAATGGAAAGAACTCAACAGGGTTGAAAAAACTTTTTTTTTCAAGACAACTGGAGCCAAAATATTTCTCAACATTTGGGACCTGGGTTTATTTGTAAGCTGCTTATTCACAATGAGGTCCTTAAGCAAAATGTATCAGTATTGGTATAGTATATTAATAATAATGGTGTGACTGGTGTTACAAGTGGTCGCAAATTGTGCCTAAAGTTAATTTTATTATTATTAGATACATTTTGGACTATTATTTCAGCCTGCTTAAGAGACCATTAGCCTTCTGAATGGCATCATTAAATGAGCTTAGAATTCTTTTTGTTTGAATCTGTGTTGCAGTATGGCTGCCTGGTTCAAAGGTATTGGACTCAGAGTAGTTCTTCCTAATCCTTTTAAGCTACCCATATGAGATGTTTTTGATCCATGCTGGATATTGAGAACTCAGTGAAGGGCTAGAAGGAAATAAGGAGCGCAATAGGGTCTTATCTTGGTATAAAGAGATAAATTCCAAACAAATTTACTAACAGGATCCAGCCCTTACTAAGGCTTATAGAAACTTAAGCTGCTGCAGATCCACCGGTCTCCTCGTGACCACACCAACGATTAGAAAATGCGATATAGAGATGGATTCTTCACTGCGCTGCTCATAAAATTAGAAGTCCAATTGAGTAATCCAATACCTTATATTTGATGTGGTATCCTGATGAAGGAGCCGTGGTGCTCTGAAACGCATTGAAATAAAGCCACTTTTCATTGGATTACTCAATTGGACTTCTAATTTTATGAGCGGCACAGAGAAGAATCCATCTCTATATCCCAATTTTTTATTTTTCGATGTTGAGAACTAACACAATTCAAGTATTAAAGGCTCTTTTTTTAAATAAGCACAGGACTGTAGCTGGTTTTTAGATAAAAAAAAATCAGCAGGTCCAAAAATGTGATCTTATGAGGGGAGAAATGGTGCACAAAATAAGGACAAAATTGGTGTTGGTCTCAAATAGTTTGGCCTCGGACTCGCTACTCTTACTTTTTCATATCTGAGACAGACAGTAATAAAGTTATCACTGAACTGAGCTATGTTGCATTAAGTACTAGTAATGGAAAAAAACTGCAATACTAAGTCTTGGTCCTTATAATTGATTATGATGTTATTAGCAGCTGAAAAATGTTTCTAGGATTGCGCATACAGTAAGTGTGCTATATCAATATGAAAACCACACCAGCAGACATAGCTATTTTTAATGACCTGTTACCTCTGCTGCTTTAATGAAGTGCTGCCACCAGACGTAAGGTGGCTAAAGATGAGTCCCCTCAACTCATGCGCCAGTGCTTTGTAATTTCCCTATCCTAAAATTTGTGTCAGACAGCCTCTGAGAGCTGGCATCTAATGCGTGTGGACAGAGCTTGGCTGTTGAGCCTTCTCCACACAAGGACACTTCTGCAATCAAGTATATGTATGTGAATTTGCATTTTATAGTTATACAGGAAATGACAAGTCATTAAAACTATCTGCTTTACTAAATACATATATTCTTAACCCCTTCCTGAGGTGTGAATTGCATGTACAACTGTTGGAAGCTGATAAATCTCTGTACTGTCCAGCCTTCAAGAGTGAATATATTCTTATTCAAGAACAAAAATAACACAGCTTACAACTGGTATTTCTTATAGCTAAGGCTACTTTCACACTAGTGTCGTGCACTGCACGTCGCTATGCGACGTTGCGGGGCACCGACGCTAGCTGTGAAAGCGCCGCACAACGGGGGCAGCGGATGCTGTTTTTCAACGCATCCGCTGCCCCATTGTGAGGTGCGGGGAGGCGGGGGCGGAGTTCCGGCCGCGCAAGCAACGTTTTTTGGTGGCGACGGTCCGACGCAACACGACACAACCGTCGCACGACGGTTGCGACGTGTGGCAATGCATTGCACTGCGTCGCTAATAAAAGTCTATGGAGAAAAAACGCATCCTGCAAGCAGTTTTGCAGGATGCGTTTTTTCTGCAAAACGACGCATAGCGACGTGCAGTGCATGATGCTAGTGTGAAAGTAGCCTAAGGATCTTGCTTGCAAAGTGAAAGTAAAATGTGGTCCTGCTACGCACACAGTGAACAGGGACTTCCTGGTTTGTTTGCTTCTGTTTGTTGTTTTTTTTTTTTACAGTGCTTTACTATTGCTGGAGACAAACTCATGCACGATTAAACAGTAGTAAATAGTAGTTGATACAATATAATACAATACCAAGCATTATTGCAACACCCCCATCATTGTAGCATCCGTCATAGGTCACCTCCCTCTCTTTGCGGCACATGAGCTGTTAACCTGTTAAATGCCGCTGTCAAACTCTGACAGCGGCATTTAACATGGCCATGCCGGAAGTGCATCTTAGCTCTGCCCATCGGCACCCGTGTTACATGACCGCAGGTCGCCGATGAGTTGGCATGACAACGCAGGGTCTGCAGGAGACTCCTGTGGTTATCATTGTCAAACAGCTATGAGCGCCACCCCATGGATGGCACTAATGGCAGACGAGCATTTTGCTACTCATAGCAGTGCTGCAGCCCTGCTATATGTAAAACAAGCGATCAGATGATTGCAACTTCTTGTCTCCTAAAGAGACTATTGAAGCAAGTAAAAACTAGAAATTAAAAAAATATATAAAAGTTCAAATCACCCCCGTTTTGCCCCATTAAAAAAAATTAAAATACACATATTTGCTACCGCCGCGTTCAGAAATGACCACTCTATCAAAACATAAAAATAATAAATCCAATAGGCAAATCAGAAACATCGTAATTAAGTTTTTTCATTTCTGCAACATTTCAATAAAATGCAATAATGGGTGATCAAACATTCTATCTATCCCAAAATTGCATTAATAAAAACATAATCTTGGTGTGCAAAAAATAAGCTCTCACCCAGACCCCGAAAAAAGGAGACGCCTTTTTTTTTTTTACAAACTTTGGAATTTTTTTCACTACTTAAATAAAAAAGAACATATACATGTTTGGTATCTACAAACTTATAATCAGCTTGAGAATCATAATGGCTGGACAGTTTTAGCATTTAGTGAACATGGTAAAAAAAACACAGTTGTGGAATAGCACTTTTTTTTACAATTTCACCGCATTTAGAATTTTTTTCCCATTTTCCAGTACATGATATGGTAAAAGCAATGATCATTCAGAAGTAAAACTTATCCCACAAAAAAAGCCCTGACATGGCTATAGTGATGGAAAAATAACAAAGTTATGGCTCTGGGAAGAAGGGAAGCAGAAAATGGAAACGCAAAAACGGAAATACCCCTGGTCCTTAAGGGGTTAAAGTCAATGTGTTTGGTTCTTGAGTTGATCTTCTCACTACAAGCAAGTTTAGTGCATCCTTGGTTGTCTTTTAAATCACCATTGGTTGAGTTGATGGTTTACCAAGGTCGTCTAGTAAAAAAACTTATAGAAAATAGGGGAGTATATAGCCAAAAATAAAAGAACACATCTTTATTGAAAATAAAAATCACAAGACATGATAAAACAATCTTGTAAATACTAGGATTTCATCAGCTCACCCAAAAAGATGCATTTGATTCCAATTCCCAATAGACATGTGCAGAGCACGGATCACCACCAAGTTCCTGCAGGCCGACTCCCAGGGGAAAATGCAAATTACTCACTTATCCAGCTCATGCAAATATTGAATGGATGAGAAAAAAATAGAATAAAAATCTTGTCCTTTATCAGAGCATCATAAAAACAAGCTGACGCATTTCAGGCAGTACTGCCCTTAGTCATAGCATAATAAAAACACATTACAACACAATATATAAAGACACATAACAAAACGCTACAATTGACATGTATTGTGATTGGTTGTAGCCCTTTTGTTATGTGCCTTTATATATTGTGCTGTAATGTGTTTTTATTATGCTATGACTAAGGGCAGTACTGCCTGAAACGCGTCAGCTTGTTTTTATGATGCACTAATAAACGACAAGATTTGTATTCTATTTTTATCTCCTCAATTCAATATTTGCATGAGCTGGACAAGTGAGTGATTTGCATGATGAAATAATCTAAAAAGAGAGTATCAGACATAGGCAAAATCACAAAGTATGTCTCCTGATTCAGCCGATAAGTAATTAATAATAGTGCATATACATACACCAAAAAATTGTATACAAACAGTGAAAGATATGCAGCAATAGAATTGTTAAACTCCAAAAATATGCATTCGAATACAATGGATTCAAAGTGGAGTAAATTACAAAAAAATAATGAATGGATGTAAAAGAGCAACTTGAAATATAAGAGATCTTTGTTGAGAGAGAATAGTGTGAGCAAGACAAATCCTTGCCAAAGCTGGTGCATTAACCACATGGGTATAGTCATTGGTTAAAAAGGGGGAAGGAGCAATATTGCAAAACCAAGTGAATAATCAGACCTAAGATAATATGTATTGTCTCCGCATAGAAAACACGTATAATATACAGTTAAGGGCTGAACAAGTCAAGAGCTGTATGAAAAAATTGAACCAGTAATGGTATAAGGTGAAAAGGAGGCGAATAACCCGGCGTGGCAGCCACAGAAGTGTGTTCAGCTTCCTCTCGGAAAGCCCAATCTACATGCACATAGCCTATGAGTTTTAGATCTCCTGTTGCAGATATCCTTAAATTTATGTCTTGAGTCCCTTTCAAATATCGAAAAACTCTCAACAGCATTCCAGTCTTTTTAACTCTGATTTTCCACATATGAGGGGCGTTCATTAAAGATTTCCCCTGACCCACTTACTGTGGACTGAGATCAATGAAACTTGACACAGTTATTAGTCCTTCTCAACATAGGTGCCATCTAGGGACACATACTTCTACCATCTCTTTAAGCAACTGTAAACACCTTGCTTGTAGAAGTCGACAGGTTGCTCCAAAAGCCACTTTGTGACTTGGGAAATGAGAGTCTGATCATCTCGAAAATGCTTGCCCTTCAAAAATTACTTAATTGTTGGAAAGAGGTGAAAGTCTGATGGTGCGAGGTTGGGTAAATAAGGCGGGTGCAGTAGAATTTCAAAGCCACAGGAGTATGCTTCCATTTGGTTAACATGTGAGATACTACTCCATGCTGCTCTCAAAATACTGTGTGCATGACCTTGCTTGCTGAGCATTGGGCACGACTAGACTTTAGTCTCAGGATCATAGTGATGGACCCAGCTTTCATCCTGTGTGATCAGTCTGTTAAAACAGTCCTTCTAGTTTCCATGGCACATCATCAATACAGCCTGGGAGCATTCAACTCGTTTCTGTTGTAGAAAGGTGTGAGCAGCTGAGGAACCCAGTGAACTGATACCTTATGCATGTGAAGATGGTCTTGGATGATCTGTTCCATGTACTCCACACTAATCTTGACATTTTGGGCTAAGTGGCGAATGGTTATGCGGCGATTTTCCAAAATGGCGACCTCCACTTGATGGATGGAGTGTTCATCAATAGCAGATTGAGGTCGCCCTGGAATTGGAGCTGTTTGCACTGAAGCCCGACCACATTTGAATTGACAATGCCAGTTCTTGACTACATCATATGATGAGGAATCATCACCATAAACCTCTTTAATCTCATCGATCGTCTCCTTTGGTGTGTGGCCTTTTAAGAAACGAGCTTGATGACTGCTTTGTATTCCACAGTAGGGTTGAGCGAAACGGATCAGACAAATTCAAAAATCGCCGACTTTCAGCAAAGTCGGGTTTCATGAAACCCGACCTTAGTGTGGGATCGGTCATGAGGTCGGCGATCTTTGCGCCAAAGTCGTGTTTCGTATGACGCGTTCAGCGCCATTTCTCAGCCAATGAAGGAGGACGCAGAGTGTGGGCAGCGTGATGACATAGGTCTCTGTCCCCATCATCTTAGAGAAGGGCATGACAGTGATTGGCTTGCTTTCTGCGGCATCACAGGGGCTATAAATGGGCATGCACGCCAACCGCCCTCTTATTTCTGCCAATCTTAGCATAGGAAGAGGTTGCTGCAGCTTCGTCAGAAGAAGGGACATAGTTAGGGAGGGAAGGTTAACCCCCAAACCGCTTGTGCTGTAGCGATTTCCACTGTCCAACACCACCTTTGTTTTGCAGGGACAGTGGAGGCTATATCTTTGTGCATCAGCTCTGTAGCTTATTAGGCTGCCTTATAAGGCTCCCTGATAGCTGCATTGCTGTTTGCACGCTGCTGTGCAAACCAACTGCTTTTTTAAAAGCAAAAATCCTGTTGTTCCTTTCTGCACAGTTATCTTGTTTATTTGTCCACACTTTCGTGTGCAGCACTCCTTTTTATTGCTGCCATACTTGTCCTGAGATCATTGTAGGGAGATTGAAATTGTACTACAGTCCTTGGATTTTTTCATATATCAGCCAGCCACTTGCTGCCACTTACATTGCGTTGTTTTATCGACTGTGCCTGAGTTTGGGTTCGGTCTCCCCCCCAAAACAGTGAGATTCAAATTCTCACAAAGTGGATATACCTCAGTCCTCTTAGTTTGTCGTATATCAGCCAGCCACTTGCTGCCACTCACAATGCATTGTTTTATACACTGTGCCTGAGTTTGGGTTCAGTCTCCCCCCCAAAAAAAGTGAGATTCAAATTCTCCCAAAGTGGATATACCTCAGTCCTCTTAGTTTGTCGTATATCAGCCAGCCACTTGCTGAAACTCACATTGCGTTGTTTTATACACTGGGCCTGAGTTTGTGTTCAGTCTCCCCCCAAAAAAGTGAGATTCAAACTCTCCCAAAGTGGATATACCTCAGTCCTCTTAGTTTGTCGTATATCAGCCAGCCACTTGCTGCCACTCACATGGCATTGTTTTATACACTGGGCCTGAGTTTGGGTTCTGTATCCCAAAAAAAATTGAGATTGAAATTCTCACAAAGTGGATATACCTCAGTCCTCTTAGTTTGTCGTACATCAGCCAGCCACTTGCTGCCACTCACATTGCGTTGTTTTATACACTGGGCCTGAGTTTGGGTTCGGTCTCTCCCCCCCAAAAAAGTGAGATTCAAATTCTCTCAAAGTGGATATACCTCAGTACTCTTAGTTTGTCGTATATCAGCCAGCCACTTGCTGCCACTCACATTGCGTTGTTTTATACACTGGGTATGAGTTTGTGCTCAGTCTCCCCCCCAAAAAAAGGAGATTCAAATTGTCACAAAGTGGATATACGTCAGTTCTGTTAGTTTGTCGTATATCAGCCAGCCACGTTCTGCCACTTACATTGTGTTGTGTTATACACTGGGCCTGAGTTGTGGTGCTGTCTCCCCAAAATAAAAAGGGAGATTTAAATTCTCTACAAGTTTATGTACGCCTTCTACCTTGTTTTACTGTACCATATAATGGTTGTTATTTTGGTTACATTTTCCCAAAAATCAGGAAGTCTGGTGGAAGAGGCTGTGGGCAGTCGTTGCCAGCTGGTACTGATGGTGGTGGTGGTGGAGCATCTGGTGGTAGTGGGAAAAGCAAAATAGCACCTAAGGCTGGAGGTGTTGAGCCAGCGTCATTGTCTGGTTATGCAAGGCCTCGAAGGCTCCCTTATCTGGGAGTAGGAAAACAGCTTTTAAATCCGGAGCAGCAGGAAAAAGTTTTGGCTTTCCTTGCTGACTCAGCCTCTAACTCTTTTGCCTCCTCTTCAGAAAGTTCAAAATATAAAAGCAGCGAGTCGTCAATGGATGCTCCTGGTCAGGAACAAGAAGTTTCCTTGTGTCCTTCACCCAAACCAAAAGTGTACGATGCGTCAGGCAACACCACAGGTTACTCCATGGAGCTCTTTACACATACCGTGCCTGGGTTAGAAAGGGAAATTGTTAACTGCCCATTACAAGATGA
This sequence comes from Ranitomeya variabilis, assembly GCF_051348905.1. Classification (NCBI taxonomy): domain Eukaryota; kingdom Metazoa; phylum Chordata; class Amphibia; order Anura; family Dendrobatidae; genus Ranitomeya; species Ranitomeya variabilis. Next base: position 83,545,176 of record NC_135238.1, read on the forward strand.
ATCGGACATGGAGTGCACTGATGCACAGCCACAGCTAGATTATTATGCTGTTCCATTGACTCAGATCACTACATTGCCCTGCAGTGTACTGAGATAGAATCTGACCCTGATGAGACTATGGTGCCCCGTCCCAAACGCTATAGCACCTTACACGGTGACAGAGAGGAAGGTGCACATGACATTGAAGAGGAGGTGATAGATGACCCAGTTGTTGACCCAGATTGGCAGCCATTTGGAGAAGAGGGTGCCGCTGTCAGTAGCTCAGAAGTGGAGGAGGATGATCCACAGCAGCCATCTACATCGCAACAGCTGTCATCTGGCAGGCCTGTATCAGGCCAAAAATGTGTGTCAAAAACAAAAACAGTTTTAGGACAGCGTGGCCATCCGGTGAAAGTAGCACAGCGTGCAATGCCTGAAAGGTATTCGATAGTAGGAAGAGTGCAGTGTGACAATTTTTTAACCAAGATCCGAATGATCAGTCAAAAGCTATCTGTAAGAAATGCTCAAAGATCTTTAGCAGAGGGAAGAATCTTCAAAATTTAAATACAATGTGCATGCGTAGACATTTAACCAGCATGCACTTGCAAGCCTGGACTAACTACCAAGCATCACGTACCGTTGGTGCACCAGCTCAGAATGAAGGTAGTCAGCAACGTTGCATTGCTTCCCTCACTGTAAGCCCACCGGTAAGGACACCACCAGCAGCAAAGGTGGAGGTATCGTTGCAAGGCCAAAGCAGTCAGGGAATCACAAGGTTATTGGTAGGAAACACTGTATATAGGCCAACATCAAGAATACCATCACCAACCCTCTCTCAATCCGCCATGTCCACCACCACCACCACCACTAGTTCCACCATATGCAGCTCTCCAGTCCAGCTCACCCTACAAGAGACTCTCGCTAGGAAAAGAAAGTACTCATCCTATCATCCACGTACACAGGGTTTGAACACCCACATAGCTAGACTAATCTTGTTAGAGATGATGCCCTACCGGTTGGTTGAAATCGAAGCTTTCAAAGACCTGATGGCCTACGCAGTACCACGCTATGACCTACCCAGTCAGCACTTCTTTGCGAGAAAAGCCATCCCAGCCCTCCACCAGCATATCAAAGACTGCATTGTCCATGCACTGAGGCAATCAGTCAGTGGAAAGGTGCACCTCACAACAGATGCATGGACCTGTAGGCATGGCCAGGGACGTTACGTGTCCATCACGGCGCACTGGGTTAATGTGGTGGATGCAGGGTCCACTGGGGACAGCCATAGTGGGACAGTTCTGCCTAGCCCACGGTCTAGGAAGCAATTGGCTGTAGGCGTTCGCCACCCCTCCTCCTCCTCCTCCAGAAGCGAAAGCTCGTCCACAGAGCACAGGCGCACGACCACTCCATCCGCAGCTGCCAGTGTTGCACACGAGGTGTTTCATTATCGAACAGCTTGTGGTAAGCATCAGCAGGCTGTGTTACAAATTAAGTGTTTGGGCGACAGACACACCGCGGAAGTACTGGCCGAGTACTTGCAGCAAGAAACTCAGTCATGGCTAGGCAGTGTACATCTTGAGGCAGGCAAGATAATCAGTGATAACGGAAGGAATTTTATGGCTGCCATAGCCCTTTCAGAACTGAAACACATACCTAGCCTGGCTCACACCTTGAACCTGGTGGTGCAGTGCTTCCTGAAAAATTATCCGGGGTTACCAGCCCTGCTCCTGAAGGTGCAAAGACTTTGCTCGCACATCCGCCGGTCACCCGTACACTCCAGCCGTATGCTGAACCATCAGCGATCGCTGAATCTTCCCCAGCACTGCCTAATAATCGACGTTGCAACACGGTTGAACTCCACACACCACATGCTTCAGAGGCTGTGCGAACAAAGGCTTACTGTAATTTATTTGTGAGAGGATACACATACATGGGCAGACACTTGGATGGCAGACATGGAGTTGTCTGGTGTGTAGTGAATGAAGCAACAAGACCTCTGTCAAGTCCTTCAGTGTTTTGAGGAATGCACACAGCTGGTAAGTGCAGATGACGCCATCATAAGCATGAACATCCCCCTAATGCATCTGCTGATGCAAAGTTTGACGCACATTAAGGAGCAGGCGTCTGCAGCCGAGGATGAGGGAAGCCTTGATGACAGTCAGCCATTGTCTGCTCAGGGAACTCTCCTGGACGAGGTGGCGGACGAAGAGGAGGAGGAGGATGATGATGGGGATGAATATTTATGGGAGGAGGATGCTTCTCAGGGGGCAATAGAAACTGGTGGCGTTGCAAGGTCAGGTACAGGGTTTTTGCGGGACACAAGTGATGTTGATTTGCAAGAAAGTGCTCCTCAACCCAGCACAAGCAGTGAATTGACACCTGGAACATTGGCCCACATGGCTGAGTATGCCTTGCGTATCCTAAAAAGGGACCCCAGCATTATCAAAATGATGACCGATGACGATTACTGGTTGGCCTGCCTCCTGGATCCACGATATAAAGGAAAATTACAAAATATCATGCCACATGAGAACCTTGAGCAAATATTGGCTACCAAACAAGCAACTCTTGTAGACCGTTTGGTTCAGGCATTCCCAGCACACAGCGGCGGTGATGGTTCTCACACAAGCCGTAGTGGCCAACATGGCAGACGTGTTAGAGGTGCACAAATCCGAAGTGGCAATGGACAGAGGGGTTTTATGACCAGGTTGTGGAGTGATTTCGCAATGACCGCTGACACGACAGGTACTGCTGCATCGATTCAAAGTGACTGGAGACAGCATTTTTCCAGTATGGTTACGAACTACTTTTCTGCCCTTATCGATGTTCTCCCTCACATGTCATTCCCCTTTGATTACTGGGCATCTAAAATAGACACCTGGCCTGAATTGGTAGAATATGCATTACAGGAGCTCGCTTGCCCTGCTGCTAGTGTGCTATCAGAAAGAGTATTCAGTGCTGCTGGTTCAATACTGACCGAAAAAAAGGACACAACTGGCTACCCAAAATGTTGATGATCTAACCTTCATTAAAATGAACCAATCATGGATTTCAAATTATTTGGCCCCACCTTCCCCTGCTGACACGTAGCTTGCATGAAAAATGTCTTGCTTTTGGCCTGATCTTACTGACTTCTCCAATTCCTCCATTTCCAGCTGCTGAATGTCCACCATAGGCCATTTTTATACCTCCCTAAATGGGCTGACTCCCTCCACAGGGCCGTGGTCACCACCTGGCACAAGCACCCGTGCGAGTGCCGTTTGCCTTGACAGGTGGGTGTGCCCACTCTTGGGCGACGGCACTGGCACAGGGTCCCTCATATTACAATGAAGTGTCTCTGACGGTGGTGGTGCACAACCAACGTCAGACACACCGTCATAATATGAGGGGCCCTGTGCCAGTACCGCCGCCCACGAGAGAGTGTTCCCCCCAGCTCGAACAGTGCTCTACCACTTGCAAAACTTACCTCTCCCTGCTCCACCACTGTGTCTGTGCTGATAAATCCTTCAGTCCTGTTACCAATTTTGAACAGCTTTTAGCCTACTTACTTTTTTGGGCCTACTCACTGTGTCAGCCACTCCTTACAACTGTCCTCCGCTGAACAAAGCAACGCTGGCAGTTTAGTCCTGTTACCAATTTTTAACTGCTTTTAGCCTACTGACTTATTTGGGCCTACTCACTGTGTCAGCCACTCCTTACAATTGTCCTCCGCTGAACAAAGCAATGCCGCCTGGTTAGTCCTGTTACCAATTTTGAACTGCATTTAGCCTACTTACTTATTTGGGCCTACTCATTGTGTCAGCCTCTCATTACAGTTGTCCTCCGCTGAACAAAGCAATGCCGCCTGGTTAGTCCTGTTACCAATTTTGAACTGCATTTAGCCTACTTACTTATTTGGGCCTACTCACTGTGTCAGCCTCTCATTACAGTTGTCCTCCGCTGAACAAAGTAATGCCGCCTGGTTAGTCCTGTTACCAATTTTGAACTGCTTTTAGCCTACTTACTTATTTGGGCCTACTCACTGTGTCAGCCTCTCATTACAGTTGTCCTCCACTGAACAAAGCAATGCCGCCAGTTTAGTCCTGTTACCAATTTTGAAATGCATTTAGCCCACTTTATTATTTGGGCCTATATCTGTGTTTCCTCCTCATCCTGCCCATTGCTCAGCCACTGCTAGATGAGTCTGCTGGTACATTGACCCAGACCACTACATTCCCCTTGCACTCTACACAGCCAGAATCTGACCATGCTGAAAATCAGGTTCCCCTTCCCGCATACTATACCAACTTACACGAGGACAAAGAGGAAGGTGCAGATGAAAGTGCAGGTTCCTTCATCAGGTGCGGGCATATTAGTTGGCGACGTCACTGGCACAGGGCCCCTCATAGTACACAAAGGTGTCTCTGCCGGTGGGAGGCGCCACCCACCGTCAAACACACCGCCGTACTATGAGGTGCCAGTGCCAATGCCAACGAGTGGGCCCCCACTGCTTGCTCAGGATCACAGCACTTCCAAAGTTGAAATACTTACCTCTCCCTGCTCCACCGCCATGACGTATTCTGCGTTCCCTGGGCCCACGAAAAACTTGAGCCAGCCCTACCCCCCAAAACTTTAGCCAAATGACCACCAGTTTTCAATGCCTAACTATTATTATAAAGTAAATTAAGATTGACCAGCTTCAGTAATAAGAATTGATGTTTTTGGCATTAAAATGGGCACTGTAGGTGTTTTCCTGTCCTCCACTCTCTGCCGTCTTTGATTCCCCATTGACTTGCATTGGGTTTCGTGTTTCAGTCGGCCCCCGATTTTTCGCAATAATCGGCCGATTTCACCCGACTTTACGCGAAACCCGATTCACGCGAAACCCGATTGGATCCTAAAAAAGTAAAAGTCGCTCAACTCTATTCCACAGGGTCCATTATCAAACCTCACACCACTTTAAAGGGAAGGTGCCATAAAAAAAATTTTTCCAGCGATTGAAAATATGTAAAGAATTAATGTTTACATTTTCTTTAAAAAAATATTATAATTCGTTTATAATTTAGTAAAATATGAAAAATTATTTTAAAAGGTTTGGCATTTCCACTTTTAAACACTAGGTGGAGCAGCTAATGAAATTTAACGAAAACCTAGTGTACAACTAGCTCACATTACTGCACTGCAGTAATTATGGGTGGAGTCTCCTGAAATGGCTGTGAACACACTGAGAAGCCATTTTGTTGGTGACTGCAAAGTTATACTGACAAGTAGACAGTCACCGAGGATGGCTGATCGTAATGATCGTAAACACTCATCAAAATCTACAATAGACTACCTCAAAAGGCGCAAACTGAAGGTTTTACAGTGCCCCTCACAGTCCCCTGATCTGAACATCATTGAAAATCTGTGGCTAGACCTCAAAATAGTAGTGCATGCAGGATGACCCAGGAATCTCACAGAACTGGAAGAATTTTCCATGGAAGAATGGATGAAAATCACTCAAACAAGAATTGAAAGACTCTTTACTGGCTACAAAAAGCTTTTGCAAGCTGTGTTACTATGATCATTTTATCGTGGATACACTTCAACTGTGAGAGACAGAATCTGAAACTAAAAAAACGAAAATCACATTGTATGATTTTTAAATAATTAAACTACAATTTATTGCAAGATATAAGTATTTGATTGTCTACTAGCCAGCAAGAATTCTGGCTCTCTCAGACCTGTTAGATTTTCTTTAAGAAGCCCTCCTACTCTGCACTGATAACCTGTATTAATTTCACCTGTTTGAACTTGTCATCTATATAAAAGAAACTTGTCTACACACTCAATCAATCTCACTCAAACCTCTCCACCATGGCCTTTACTAAAATCTGTCTAAGGACACCAGGGACAAAATTGTTGACCTGCACAAGGCAGAAATGGGCTACAGGACAATAGGCAAGCCGTTTGGTGAGAAGACAACTGTTGGCACAATTATTAGAAAATGTCTATAGGGTGCCAGGGTGACAGCTCTAAAACCTTAAAGATCTGGAGAAGATTTGTATGGCGGAGTGGGCCAAAATCCTGCCTGCAGGGTGTTCAAATTTAGTCAAAAACTGCAGAAAACATCTGACCTCTGTAATTGCAAACAAAGGTTTCTGTACCAAATATTAAGTTCTGTTTTTCTATTGTATCCAATACATATTTCATGCATTAAAATGAAAATTAATTATATTTAAAAAAATCATACAATGTGACTTTCTTGATTTTGTTTTAAAATTTCTGTCTCTCACAGTCGAAGTGTACATACGCTAAAAATTACAGACCTCTCCATTCATTGTAGGTGGGAAAACTTGCAAAATCGGCAGTATATCAATTACTTTTTCCCCACTTTATATATATATATATATATATATATATATATATATATATATATATATATTGTGAGGTACCAAGGGGAGAAGTACTAGAAAACAGATATGTTCCTCCCCGTTTCATTTCGTATGTCTCCCAGTATTGATTGTGAAGCTGTTTATTTCACTGTAATCCGGACCTGGTTTCTTTAGTGATCAGCGTGGAAAGGACTGGTGCTCCCCTCCACACATGCAGTCCAGGTTTTGGTCTCCTGACTGCTTCAGCTGATAATCAGGAGCTGCTGGGATCTCACTCTCTCATCTGCTGGTCTGGGAAGCTGACACAGTAAGGCTGCATAAACTTCTCTGTTATTGTGTAGGTTTATTTTGTAGGTAGAAACTTATGGTTAGTTAGTGGCCAGACGGCCTTAGACATTTTATTTCATGTTTGGCACGTGTAGCATTGTACAACAAGTGTGTACAATAAATACGCCTGGTGCATACCTGTATGGAACTCGCTAGCCTGCTATTGTCCGTTGTGACTCCATAGCCACCTGCTTGGGCCAAAGCAAAGATCCCTGCTGAGCTATATTCCCACAAATGGTGTTTCGAATGCGGGCAATCGTGGCTATTGGACTGTGACTGCAGAGAAGGTGCTCTGTGTATGTCCTGGCTGAAAGCTTCTGTGCTTTTGAAGAGCCAAGAGTCCAGTAATATGGAGGAACTAGTGAAACAGTTATTGCAGGCAAATGTTCAACAACAGCAGACTAATACTTACTTCCAGCAAGCCCTGGACCAGCAAAATCAGATTCAGCAAGAGCAATTGAATGCAATAAAGCAGGCTTTGCTTCGGCAGCCCCGAGATGAGAGGGATCGTGCACAAAGTGTTGCTAGTGCACAGAAAGCAGTGCAAAAGACTTTGCTTAAAATGACTGCTGATGATGATGTAGAAGCGTATCTCATCGTATTTGAACGTATTGCAGAACGTGAGCATTTACCGGTGGACAGATGGGCTGAAGTGGTTGCTCCATTTCTGAGCGGAGATTCACAAAAGGCCTATTACGATCTAAGTGGAGCGGATGCTATGGACTATACTAAATTAAAAGGTGAAATCCTGGCAAGGCTGGGAGTAAACACATATGTACGAGCACAGAGGGTACACTTATGGACTTTTGTGGAGCATCAGCCAGCCCGCTCAAAAATGCATGATCTCATCCATCTAGTAAAAAAATGGCTGCAACCAGAGACTTTGACATCCGCAGAGATGGTGGAACGTGTTGTTCTAGACAAGTACCTGCGGTCCTTACCCGCTAAGATACAGAGGTGGGTTGGTCAGGGTGACCCATCTACAGCTGACCAGTTGGTGAATATGGTCGAACGCTACAATGCTTCCGAAAGCCTACTCCAAGGGACGTTATCACCTCGCTGGTCTCCCAAGAAATCGCCAGAAAATTCTGCAAAACCTACTTCGTCTTCAAAAGAAGAGAATGTTGCAATGAAGGCTAGCAGACCCATAAAGGACTATGTAGATGGTACGGTCTCACAGCAAGCCAGCAGACCCTCTCTGGGGTCCCCGGAGAGGAGGCAAGGACCTATACAATGTTGGCTAGGGTTGAGCGAAACGGGTCGACCATTTTCAGAAGTCGCCGACTTTTGGCAAAGTCGGGTTTCATGAAACCCAACCCGACCCCTGTGTGGGGTCGGCCATGAGGTCGGCGATCTTCTGAATCTGGTATTGGAATTCCGATACTGAGTTCCGATATGTTTGCGATATCAGAAATCGGTATCGGAATCCACATTTAAGTGTAAAATAAAGAATTAAAATAAAAAATATTGATATACTCACCTCTCCGACGAGCCCTGGTAGTAATCGGCATCTTCCGTTCCTAAGAATGAGCGCGTTCAGGGCCTTAGAAGACGTCACGGCTTTGTGATTGGTCGCGGCGGCCCACGTGACCGCTCAGCGACCAATCACAAGCCGTGACGTAATTCTCATGGCCTAAATTCCTAGAATGAGGAATTTAGGACCTGAGAGAATTACGTCACGGCTTGTGATTGGTTGCTGAGCGGTCACGTGGGCCGCCGCGACCAATCACAAAGCCGTGACGTCATCTAAGGCCCTGAACGCGCTCATTCTTAGGAACGGAAGATGCTGATTACTACCAGGGCTCGTCAGAGGGTGAGTATATCAATATTTTTTATTTTAATTCTTTATTTTACACTTAAATATGGATCCCAGGGCCTGAAGGAGAGTTTCCTCTCCTTCAGACTCTGGGAACCATAGTATCCCATTGCACTGCATTGGGTTTCGCGTTTCGGCCGACCCCGACCCCGACTTTTTTATAGGATCGGCCGATTTCACTCGACCCGACTTTTGAGAAAGTCGGGTTTTGTGAAACCCGACCCGATCCTATAAAAATAAAAGTCGCTCAACCCTAGTGTTGGCGATGTCGCGGGCTTGACCATGTAGCAGCTAACTGCCCAATGACTACAGAGCCAATGGACTGTAATGCTATGAAACGACTTTCGTTATATGTACAGTCGGTCTGTGTTGCAGAGGTCCTCACAGGAAATGAACGACATGTGTGTTGCCTTGAGGTCGACAGCCATAGTGTGAATGCCGTCTTGGATTCCGGCAGTCAAGTAACTCTGGTACATGCCAGTTTGGTGGACCCTAGAGCCCTGACGAACTTAACCGTGGGCATTAGTTGCATCCATGGCGATATAAAAAACTACCCCACTGCCTGGGTCACCCTTGCCACGCCAGTAGGAACCAAAAGACATCAAGCGGCAGTCCTAAAGTCTATGGGACATGACGTAAATTAGGGAGAGACTTTCCCTTATTTTGGGACTTGCGGAGCCTTAAAAATGGCGTGGACACTCTAGTCGAGGACGGTGCCGTGGGGCTAGCCCGTGAGCCATTGCAGCAAGATGAAGGGGGGCCCATCTCATAGGAAACTCCCATATCTGTAGACTAACCTCTGGCTGTATATGCAGGCGAGACAGATGAGCTAGAGGAAGCTATAGAAATGCCAGTTCTTGAGGTGGCCCGTGGTAAATTCGGGACCGCTCAGCACCAAGATCCTACTCTGGCAAGGGCATGGGAAAATGTAAAGGTCTCTGAGGGAAGACCATTGCACCCAGGGGCTCAAAATGAGTTCCCACATGTGGCGGTGCAACAGGATATGCTGTATCACATAGACAAAGTACGAGGAGTGGTGGTAGAGCAACTAGTGGTGCCCAAGTCCTTCCGCCAGGTAGTTTTGGAACTGGCCCATAAACATCCCTTGGGGGGACACCTGGCAGGAGAAAAAACAAAACACCGTATTCTACATCGTTTCTTTTGGCCGGGTCTAGCGGGAGACGTGACCCAGTATTGTCAGTCCTGTCCTACGTGTCAATTGACCGCACCTATGTCACATTTTAGAAGCCCCCTTGTGCTCTTACCAATAATAGAGGTGCCCTTCGAGAGGATAGCAATGGATATAGTTGGTCCACTAGTTAAATCTGCCAGGGGTCATCAGTACATTTTGGTAGTACTAGATTATGCCACTCGTTACCCTGAAGCAGTACCCCTGCGGAATGCCAATGCGAAAGCAATTTCGAAGGAGCTTGTTAATATGTTTTCTCGCACCGGCATTCCGAAGGAAATACTAACGGATCAGGGGACCCCCTTTATGTCTCGTATACTTAAAGACTTATGTAAACTACTAAAAATCTCCCACTTACCTACTTCAGTATATCACCCTCAGACTGATGAATTGGTGGAGCGATTTAATAAAACCCTGAAGGGAATGTTGAAAAGGGTGGTAGATAAGGACAGGAGGGATTGGGATGCTCTCCTACCATATCTCCTGTTCGCTATACGTGAAGTACCCCAATCCTCCACAGGCTTTTCGCCTTTTGAGTTAGTTTATGGGCAATGTCCTAGAGGCCTGTTAGATATTGCTAAAGAGACTTGGGAACAAGAGGTGACTCCTTATCGTAGTGTAATTGAACACGTAATGCTTATGCAAGATAGAATTGAGGCAGTCATGCCAATAGTTAAGGAATGTTTAGAACGTGCACAACATGCCCAAAGCACGGTATACAACCGAGCGGCTAGAACACGAGTCTTTCAACCCGGAGACAGGGTGTTAGTATTAGTACCTACTGTAGAAAATAAATTTCTTGCGAAGTGGCAGGGCCCATACGAGGTGTTGGAGAGAGTAGGTGAAGTGTATTATAAGATACATCAACCAGACAAGAGAAAAACCGAACAAATCTACCACATAAACTTGCTTAAGGCCTGGCGGGACAGGGAGAGACTAATGGCAGGAGCTGCCCTTGGCGATGGACCTCGAAGGGCACCACCATCTATGGTAAATGTCCCCCAGGTAACACTGCCAGAAGTGGGTATTGCAAAGACACTCTCCGAAAGTCAAAAACGAGAGACCAAGGAATTCATACAGAAAAACGCAGAGGTTTTCTCAGAACTTCCTGGCCGTACTCACTTAATTAAACATGACATTGTTACTGATCCACAGGCGCAGGTACGACTAAAACCATATCGAATTCCGGAGGCACGGAGACAAGCCATTGCCCAAGAAGTTGAGAAAATGTTAGAGCTTGGAGTCATTGAGGAGTCCCGGAGTGGTTAGGCTAGTCCAATCGTGTTGGTGCCCAAGCCCGATAGGACTATTCGATTTTGTAATGATTTTCGGAAATTAAATGAGGTATCGAAATTCGATGCCTACCCGATGCCGAGGGTTGACGAACTTATAGAGAGACTGGGTTCGGCTAGGTACATATCCACTATCGACTTAACAAAAGGTTATTGGCAGATTCCCCTCACGGATTCAGCCAAAGAGAAAACGGCCTTTGTAACGCCCCAGGGACTATTCCAGTACCGTGATATGCCATTTGGGTTGCATGGTGCAGCAGCCACCTTCCAACGTCTAATGGATATTGTCCTAAAACCCCATGTCCAGTATGCGTCCGCATACTTGGACGATATCATTGTCTTTAGTGATGACTGGGACACACATTTACCAAAAGTACAAGCTGTTTTAGACTCGGTAAAAACTGCTGGGTTGACTGCCAATCCCAAGAAATGTTCCTTGGGATTGGAAGAGGCTCGCTATCTGGGATATAGCATAGGGCGAGGAGTCGTAAAGCCACAGACCAATAAGGTGGACGCTATTCGGAATTGGCCACGACCGGTCACCAAAAAACAAGCTGGAGCTTTTTTAGGGATCGTCGGTTATTATAGGCGGTTCATCAAACATTTTGCCACCATCGCGGCCCCTCTCACAGATCTTACCAAGGGGTCAAAATCTATCACAATAAAGTGGAACGCAGAAGCAGAGGAGGCCTTTCAACATTTGAAAATGGTCCTCTGTGACCAACCAGTGTTGGTTGCCCCTGACTTTAAACGGGAGTTTATTGTCCAAACGGACGCCTCTGGTGTTGGCCTCGGTGCAGTGTTGTCACAGGAAGTGAATTGCGAAGAACACCCAGTGGGCTATCTAAGCAGAAAGCTTACGAGGGCAGAAAAGAATTACAGTGTGGTTGAGCGGGAAGCCCTGGCTGTAAAATGGGCCCTATACACCTTACGCTATTATTTGCTAGGTGGCCAATTTAGGCTAGTGACGGACCATTCACCCCTAACGTGGATGGCCAGGGCAAAAGAGGGCAATGCGAGGGTGACACGCTGGTTCTTAGCATTGCAACCTTTTAAATTTTCCATTGAGCACAGGGCAGGCGCAGCACACGGGAATGCAGATGCGCTGTCTAGAACGCACTGCTTAGTAACTCGTCGTGTCCGACCCTACGGGCTCGAACAGAGGAAGGGGGGTGTGTGAGGTACCAAGGGGAGAAGTACTAGAAAACAGATATGTTTCTCCCCATTTCATTTCGTATGTCTCCCAGTATTGATTGTGAAGCTGTTTATTTCACTGTAATCCGGTCCTGGTTTCTTTAGTGATCAGCATGGAAAGGACTGGTGCTTCCCCTCCACACATGCAGTCCAGGTTTTGGTCTCCTGACTGCTTCAGCTGATAATCAGGAGCTGCTGGGATCTCACTCTCTCATCTGCTGGTCTGGGAAGCTGACACAGTAAGGCTGCATAAACTTTTCTGTTATTGTGTAGGTTTATTTTGTAGGTAGAAACTTATTGCTAGTTAGTGGCCAGACAGCCTTAGACATTTTATTTCATGTTTGGCACGTGTAACATTGTACGACAAGTGTGTACAATAAATACGCCTCGTGCATACCTGTATGGAACTCGCTAGCCTGCTATTGTCCGTTGTGACTCCATAGCCACCTGCTTGGGCAAAAGCAAAGATCCCTGCTGAGCTATATTCCCACTATATATATATATATATATATATATATATATATATATATATGTATATATATATATATACATATATATATTGGATCAGATACATTGCAAATATAGCAAGTGCAATAAATCATTATCGTGACGAAATGTACACATATTCAGAGTGAGATTTAGTAAGTATTTTGTAAAACAGATATAAAGAATTTGAATAGAGTATCTCAAACCATATCTCAGTTGGTCCTGCCCACAAAAGGAAAATCATACCAAATAAACTAAGTTACACAATAGCAAATAGATCAATGGCTGCACTCAATTTTACTGTACTATAGCAAGGAAATGTGCGATACATGAAATGTGAATAGCATAATGGCTTGTGAAATCTATGAAAAAACACATGAGATGCTTAGCACAAGATTTGATCTATTTGCTATATACCGTAAGTCTTTTTTGGTTATGCACCAAAAATAAAAATTAAAAATAGTAAAAAAAGGAAAAAATATGGTGAACCTGGGTACTTACCCCAGTGGGACGTAATGGCTTATGATATTCAAGCTACCTGCAAGTGGGGGGATAGATTAGTAAAAGAAGGTCAGCATGCTACACATACATATAAACGGGTATAATTAAACGCACATGGAGATACACAATATAGGTAATCTACAGCACGTGTGATGAAACAAGACTGGCAGGAGGACACGAGGCCCCACAGTGATAAATAATCAGGTCAGATCAAGTTCCCTATTCAGACCTTTGGGCATAAGTGTTTGTAAGGTGTAGATCCAGTAAGATTCACGTTGCCGTAGTAGCTTAACATGATCACCACCCCTCCTAGGGCGCTCAACCTGCTCCAGGACCTGAAAACCTAGCTGGGACACTGAGTGGTTGGCAGCTTCAAAATGGTGGGGAAGGGGAAGCCAGATTTTCTTGCACTTAATGGTGGATTTATGGCTGGTGATTCGATCACGGATGTGCTGTGTGGTCTCACCCATGTAGAGTAACCCACATGGGCATTTGATGGCATACACTACATTGTTGGACTCACACGTGAAGAATCCCCTGATTTGGAATTGTTTACCGGAATGTGGGTGGGTGATGGTGTTGGACCTGATCACATTTGAGCAACAAGCGAAGCTAAGTCAAGGGAATGTGCCGCGCCTTTCGGTACCCAGAAAGGTTTGACAGGGTATCCTGGAAGAGCTGCCCAGGTCTGCCTTGACAACTCGATCCCTGATGTTATTGGGCCTTCTTTTGCACATAAGTGGCGGTATCCTGAATGCCTCAATCTGTGGTATGCGTGTTGCAATATAGGCCAATGTTTGCGGATGATCCTGTAAACCCTAGGCATGACTGGGTGATGAGTGAGGATAAAGGGAACCCATTCTGGTTTAGTTGACAAATTGGAGCATGGGGGTGGACTCAGGGCCAACAACTTTTCTCTGTTGAGTAGACTACTGGGGTAGTGTCTGGCTGCAAACTTACGGGACATGTCATCCAGACGGATGGGTAACAGGTCTGAGTTGGAGACTATACGGGCCACATGTTTAAACTGCGACCGAGGCAGGCTATTTTTGGTGAAGGTAGGGTGACAGCTGTGAAAATGGAGGAGGCTATTGGTGTCAGTGGGTTTTGAGAATAGATCGGTGCTGAGGGATCCATCCGATCCCCTGATAACCGAAGTGTCAAGGAATGAGATTTGGGATGTGTCGAAGTTCAATGTGAATTGAAGTTCACCTCGGATGGAATTGAGGTACTCTGTAAATGTGGTCAAAGAGTCATGTGGGCCCATCCATGGACAAAAGACATCGTCTATGTAACTAAGCCAGCACAGGTTGTGGGTTTTGAACAAGGGATTGGTGTACACATAGTTGTGTTCAAAGGCATCCATATATGTATTGGCGTAAGCTGGAGCCACATTTGCGCCCATAGCGGTGCCTTGGGTCTGTAGATAATATTGATCTCCACAAAGAAAAAAAAATATTATGCAAAATCAGAGACAGAAGATCAAGGCACAACTGTTTGGAATGGTATGAAAATGCTGATTGCTCCAGAAGATCCCCAACCGCTTTAATGCCTAGGTCATGCCTTAGATGTGTACAGGCTTTTAACGTCAAATGTGACGAGAAGACATTCAGGGGGAGTGGTGGAGAATTGCTTCAGGATTTGAAGGAAACGCCCTGTGTGGAGGATAAAGGATCTCATATTTTTAGTTAGAGGAGTGAGGATCTTCTCCAAGTAGATTGAGATGGGGGCCAAAATGGAATCAGTAGAAGCAACTATGGGTCGGCCTGGTGGTTTGATGAGTGATTTATGGATTTTGGGTAAAGTATATATGACGGGGGTAACAGGATGAAGGTTAGTGAGAAAAGTAATAGTCTTGGAGTCTATGGTATTAAGGGCCTGATACTTATGGAGGATTGTGTTGATCTGGGATCTAATGCTAGGGTTCGGGTCGGAGGAAATTTTCTGGTATGTAGTGGTGTCAGATAATTGTCTCAGGATTTCACCTGAATAATCAGCTGTATTCTGTACGACAATCGCCCCACCCTTATCAGCCGGCTTGTTGGTAATGTTCTTATTGGTCCTGAGCGACTCGATGGCCTGTTTCTCAACTGGAGGGATATTACTGTGGGTGTGAAACTTACCCATATGATGTTGTTCTAGCATAATGTTGATTTCCCTCTGAATTAGGTCAATATAGGCCTCAGTATCGTGATGGTTGCGTGGGGGGTTGAAGCTACTGGTGGTACGCAGTCCCAACTTTACAACTTTTGCAACTTTTATATGTCTCCCACTCTGGATGCCTTTGTTTTGGCATTCTCTCTCATCACTTTGTTATATTCTACTGCATTTTGTTTATTTTGGTTGTATTGTCTATATATTATTTTATGATTTTTTGTTCTCTGTATATGATCTCTAAAATACTGATTTTTTATGTTTTTACAGTGAGGTTTGATAAAGCCCCAACAAGAGGACGAAACGTTACCTCAACACTTGACTAAATCACTCTGGTGTTCCCTATTAAAAATTTCACGTTTATGACGCAAATCCATATTTTGAGTGCGGTTGTTTTCTTCAGTTATTAGCCAGAGGTAAGTGTTCACACTAGGCAGACAGGTCAGGTACCCATCCGATCTGAGATTACCTTGATGTTTGGTGGATGGGCTCACAATTTTTGGCCAAATCTTGTGCTAAGCATCTCATGTGTTTTTTCATAGATTTCACAAGTAGGGTTGAGCGAAACGGGTCGATCATTTTCAAAAGTCGCCGACTTTTGGCTAAGTCGGCGTCTCATGAAACCCGATCCGACCCCTGTGCTTGTCGGCCATGCGGTACGCGACTTTCGCACCAAAGTCGCGTTTCAATGACGCGAAAAGCGCCATTTCTCAGCCAATGAAGGTGAACGCAGAGTGTGGGCAGCGTGATGACATAGATCCTGGTCCCCACCATCTTAGAGAAGGGCATTGCAGTGATTGGCTTGCTGTCTGCGGCGTCACAGGGGCTATAAAGGGGCGTTCCCGCCGACCGCCATCTTACTGCTGCTGATCTGAGCTTAGGGACAGGTTGCTGCCGCTTCGTCAGAAGCAGGGAGAGCGTTAGGCAGGGTCCACTAACCACCAAACCGCTTGTGCTGCAGCGATTTCCACTGTCCAACACCACCTTCGGTGTGCAGGGACTGTGGAAGCTATTTTTTTTTTTTTTTCCCCTCAGCGCTGTAGCTCATTGGGCTGCCCTAGAAGGCTCCGTGATAGCTGTATTGCTGTGTGTACGCCACTGTGGAAACCAACTGCTTTTTTCAAAGCACATATCCTCTTGTTCCTTCCTTTCTGCACAGCTATCTTTTTTGTTTGTCCACACTTTTTATTTAATTTGTGCATCAGTCCACTCCTATTGCTGCCTGCCATACCTGGCTTACATTACTGCAGGGAGATAGTAATTGTAGGACAGTCCCTGTTTTTTTTTTGTTTTTTTTGTGGGAGATTAAGATTGGCATTTCTGCTACAGTGCCATCCCTGTGTGTGCCATCTCTCACTGAGTGGGCCATAGAAAGCCTATTTATTTTTTCCGTGATTTGTGTTCTAAATTCTACCTCAACACAAAAACACTACATCAATCAGTGGGAGAAAAATATTGGCCTCAGTCAGGGCTTGTGTGCCACTGCTGTGTGTGCTATCTCTCATTCAGTGGGCTATAGCAAGCCTATTTTTTTTTTTTTTTTTTTTTAATATTATTTGGTTTCTAAAGTCTCCCTGAAAAAAAAAAAAAAACCTAAAAAAACAGTGGGAGAGTAATATTGCCCTTTCAGCTTGTGTGCCAGTCTTGACTCCTGGGTGTGCCACCTCTCTCCCTCTCATTCAGTGGGCCATAGAAAGCCTATTTATTTTTTTTTAAAATATTATTGGGTTTCTAAAGTCTCCCTTAAAAAACAAAAAATACATAAAAAAACAGTGGGAGAGTAATATTGCCCTTTCAGCTTGTGTGCCAGTCTTGACTCCTGGGTGTGCCACCTCTCTCCCTTTCATTCAGTGGGCCATAGAAAGCCTATTTATTTTTTCCGTGATTTGTGTTCTAAATTCTACCTCAACACAAAAACACTACATCAATCAGTGGGAGAAAAATATTGGCCTCAGTCAGGGCTTGTGTGCCACTGCTGTGTGTGCTATCTCTCATTCAGTGGGCTATAGCAAGCCTATTTTTTTTTTTTTTTTTTTAATATTATTTGGTTTCTAAAGTCTCCCTGAAAAAAAAAAAAAATACATAAAAAAACAGTGGGAGAGTAATATTGCCCTTTCAGCTTGTGTGCCAGTCTTGACTCCTGGGTGTGCCACCTCTCTCCCTCTCATTCAGTGGGCCATAGAAAGCCTATTTATTTTTTTTTTTAAATATTATTGGGTTTCTAAAGTCTCCCTTAAAAAACAAAAAATACATAAAAAAACAGTGGGAGAGTAATATTGCCCTTTCAGCTTGTGTGCCAGGCTTGACTCCTGGGTGTGCCACCTCTCTC
The DNA here is from genome assembly GCF_051348905.1 of Ranitomeya variabilis. Taxonomy (NCBI): domain Eukaryota; kingdom Metazoa; phylum Chordata; class Amphibia; order Anura; family Dendrobatidae; genus Ranitomeya; species Ranitomeya variabilis. Next base: position 83,562,796 of record NC_135238.1, read on the forward strand.
CCTCTCATTCAGTGGGCCATAGAAAGCCTATTTATTTTTTTTTAAAATATTATTGGGTTTCTAAAGTCTCCCTTAAAAAAAAAAAATACATAAAAAAACAGTGGGAGAGTAATATTGCCCTTTCAGCTTGTGTGCCAGTCTTGACTCCTGGGTGTGCCACCTCTCTCCCTCTCATTCAGTGGGCCATAGAAAGCCTATTTATTTTTTTTTTTTTTAAATATTATTGGGTTTCTAAAGTCTCCCTTAAAAAACAAAAAATACATAAAAAAACAGTGGGAGAGTAATATTGCCCTTTCAGCTTGTGTGCCAGTCTTGACTCCTGGGTGTGCCACCTCTCTCCCTCTCATTCAGTGGGCCATAGAAAGCCTATTTATTTTTTTTTTAAATATTATTGGGTTTCTAAAGTCTCCCTTAAAAAACAAAAAATACATAAAAAAACAGTGGGAGAGTAATATTGCCCTTTCAGCTTGTGTGCCAGGCTTGACTCCTGGGTGTGCCACCTCTCTCCCTCTCATTCAGTGGGCCATAGAAAGCCTATTTATTTTTTTTTTTTTAAATATTATTGGGTTTCTAAAGTCTCCCTTAAAAAACAAAAAATACATAAAAAAACAGTGGGAGAGTAATATTGCCCTTTCAGCTTGTGTGCCAGTCTTGACTCCTGGGTGTGCCACCTCTCTCCCTCTCATTCAGTGGGCCATAGAAAGCCTATTTATTTTTTTTTTAAATATTATTGGGTTTCTAAAGTCTCCCTTAAAAAACAAAAAATACATAAAAAAACAGTGGGAGAGTAATATTGCCCTTTCAGCTTGTGTGCCAGGCTTGACTCCTGGGTGTGCCACCTCTCTCCCTCTCATTCAGTGGGCCATAGAAAGCCTATTTATTTTTTTTTTAAAATATTATTGGGTTTCTAAAGTCTCCCTTAAAAAAAAAAAAAAAACATAAAAAAACAGTGGGAGAGTAATATTGCCCTTTCAGCTTGTGTGCCAGTCTTGACTCCTGGGTGTGCCACCTCTCTCTCATTCAGTGGGCCATAGAAAGCATTTTTTTTTTTTTCCTTGATTTGTGTTCTAAAATCTACCTCAACACAAAAACACTACATCAATCAGTGGGAGAAAAATATTGGCCTCAGTCAGGGCTTGTGTGCCACTGCTGTGTGTGCTATCTCTCATTCAGTGGGCTATAGAAAGCCTTTTTTTTTTTTTTTTTTTTTTAATATTATTTGGTTTCTAAAGTCTCCCTGAAAAAAAAAAAAACCTAAAAAAAAAAAACAGTGGGAGAGTAATATTGCCCTTTCAGCTTGTGTGCCAGTCTTGACTCCTGGGTGTGCCACCTCTCTCCCTCTCATTCAGTGGGCCATAGAAAGCCTATTTATTTTTTTTTTTAAATATTATTGGGTTTCTAAAGTCTCCCTTAAAAAACAAAAAATACATAAAAAAACAGTGGGAGAGTAATATTGCCCTTTCAGCTTGTGTGCCAGGCTTGACTCCTGGGTGTGCCACCTCTCTCCCTCTCATTCAGTGGGCCATAGAAAGCCTATTTATTTTTTTTTTTTAAATATTATTGGGTTTCTAAAGTCTCCCTTAAAAAACAAAAAATACATAAAAAAACAGTGGGAGAGTAATATTGCCCTTTCAGCTTGTGTGCCAGGCTTGACTCCTGGGTGTGCCACCTCTCTCCCTCTCATTCAGTGGGCCATAGAAAGCCTATTTATTTATTTTTTAAAATATTATTGGGTTTCTAAAGTCTCCCTTAAAAAACAAAAAATACATAAAAAAACAGTGGGAGAGTAATATTGCCCTTTCAGCTTGTGTGCCAGGCTTGACTCCTGGGTGTGCCACCTCTCTCTCATTCAGTGGGCCATAGAAAGCATTTTTTTTTTTTGTTCCTTGGTTTGTGTTCTAAAATCTACCTCAACACAAAAACACTACATCAACCAGTGGGAGAAAAATATTGGCCTCAGTCAGGGCTTGTGTGCCACTGCTGTGTGTGCTATCTCTCATTCAGTGGGCTATAGAAAGCCTATTTATTTATTTATTTTTTTTCTTATTATTTGGTTTCTAAAGTCTCCCTGAAAAAAAAAAAAAAAAACATAAAAAAACAGTGGGAGAGTAATATTGCCCTTTCAGCTTGTGTGCCAGTCTTGACTCCTGGGTGTGCCACCTCTCTCCCTCTCATTCAGTGGGCCATAGAAAGCCTATTTATTTTTTTTTTTAAATATTATTGGGTTTCTAAAGTCTCCCTTAAAAAACAAAAAATACATAAAAAAACAGTGGGAGAGTAATATTGCCCTTTCAGCTTGTGTGCCAGGCTTGACTCCTGGGTGTGCCACCTCTCTCCCTCTCATTCAGTGGGCCATAGAAAGCCTATTTATTTATTTTTTAAAATATTATTGGGTTTCTAAAGTCTCCCTTAAAAAACAAAAAATACATAAAAAAACAGTGGGAGAGTAATATTGCCCTTTCAGCTTGTGTGCCAGTCTTGACTCCTGGGTGTGCCACCTCTCTCTCATTCAGTGGGCCATAGAAAGCATTTTTTTTTTTCCTTGATTTGTGTTCTAAAATCTACCTCAACACAAAAACACTACATCAATCAGTGGGAGAAAAATATTGGCCTCAGTCAGGGCTTGTGTGCCACTGCTGTGTGTGCTATCTCTCATTCAGTGGGCTATAGAAAGCCTATTTATTTATTTATTTTTTTTCTTATTATTTGGTTTCTAAAGTCTCCCTGAAAAAAAAAAAAAAAACATAAAAAAACAGTGGGAGAGTAATATTGCCCTTTCAGCTTGTGTGCCAGTCTTGACTCCTGGGTGTGCCACCTCTCTCTCTCATTCAGTGGGCTATAGAAAGCCTATTTTTTTTTTTTTAATATTATTTGGTTTCTAAAGTCTCCCTGAAATAAAAAAAAAACTTAAAAAAACAGTGGGAGAGTAATATTGCCCTTTCAGCTTGTGCGCCAGTCTTGACTCCTGGGTGTGCCACCTCTCTCTCTCTAATTGTGGGCCATAGAAAGCCTTTTTTTTTTTTTTTTTTTTAATATTATTTGGTTTCTAAAGTCTCCCTGAGAAAAAAAAAAAAATAAATTAGGTGGGAGATTAATATTGACATTAGTGCTTGAGTGACAGTCCTGCGTGTGTGTCATCTCTGTGATTTTGTGCCACAGAAAACAGAGTGTGTAACATTGTGCCTGATTTTCCTTGTGGTCTCACCAACCTGTTAAGGGATATTGAAATCATACTGAAGTTATAGCTCACCGTGTAAGTTGTTTGACAGCAACAAATAAAGTTACTTTGGTTAAGATTTTAAAACAATGAGGAAGTCTGGTGCAAGATGTCGTCGTGGGCGTTCATTGTCAGCTGGTAATGATGGTAGTGGTAGTGGAGCATCAGGTGGTCGTGGGGATAAAAATATTCCACCTAAGTCTGGAGCTGTGGAGCCAGTTTCGTCGTCAGGCTACACAAGGCCTCGAACGCTCTCTTTTCTGGGAGTAGGAAAACCGCTTTTAAAGGCGGAGCAGCAACAGCAAGTTTTGGCTTACATTGCAGACTCAGCCTCTAGCTCTTTTGCCTCCTCTTCCGAAACTGGTAAATGTAAAAGCAGCGCGTCGCTTGTGGATGTTCACGGTCAGGGACAAGTCGCTTCCTTGTCCTCCTCAGCAAAAACTACAACAAGAGAGAAGGATGCAGCAGGCGACACAACGGGTCACTCCATGGAGCTCTTTACACATACCGTCCCTGGCTTAGAAAGTGAAACATTTAACAGGCCATGCCCATTACAAGTATATTCTGACATGGAGTGCACTGATGCACAGCCACAGCCAGAGTACTATGCTGCTCCTTTGACTCAGACCACCACATTGCCCTCTCAGGGTACAGATCCACAATCAGACCCTGATGAGACTATGTTGCCCCGCCACGAACGCTATACCACCGACCGACACAGTGACACAGACGAAGTTGCACACGAGCTCGAAGAGGAGGTAATAGATGACCCAGTTATTGACCCCGATTGGCAGCCATTGGGGGAACAGGGTGCAGGCGGCAGTAGTTCAGAAGCGGAGGTGGAGGAGGGGCCGCAGCAGGCATCAACATCGCAACAGGTTCCATCTGCCGGGCCCGTATCTGGCCCAAAACGCGTGTCAAAGCCAAAACCTGTTGGAGCACAGCGTTGCCATCCGGTTAAAGCTCAGTCTGCAATCCCTGAAAAGGGATCCGAGTCTAGGAAGAGTGCAGTCTGGCATTTTTTTAAACAACATCCAACTGATCAGCGCAAAGTCATCTGTCAAAAATGTTCAACTAGCTTAAGCAGAGGTCAGAATCTGAAAAGTCTAAATACTAGTTGCATGCATAGACACTTAACCACCATGCATTTTCAAGCCTGGACTAACTACCAAACGTCCCTCAAGGTTGTAGCACCCTCGGCCAATGAAGCTAGTCAGCAACGCAACATCCCTTTCGTCACTGTAAGGCCACCATTTTCCGCACCACCGGCAGTATCTGTGCAGGTTTCTTTGCCAGCCAAAAGCAGTCAGGGTCAGGGAATCACCAGTTTTGTAGGAGGAAATATTGCATCTAGGGCACCGGCGGAAACAATACCGTCTCCAACCGTCTCTCAGTCTGCCATGTACACCGGCACACCCGAAAGTTCCACGATCTCCAGCTCTCCAGTCCAGCTCACCCTACATGAGACTCTGGTTAGAAAAAGGAAGTACTTATCCTCGCATCCGCGTACACAGTGTTTTAACGCCCACATAGCTAGACTAATCTCGTTAGAGATGATGCCCTACCGGTTAGTTGAAAGCGAAGCTTTCAAAGCCCTGATGGAGTACGCTGAACCACGATACGAGCTACCCAGTCGACACTTTTTTTCCAGAAAAGCCATCCCAGCCCTGCACCAGCATGTTAAACAGCGCATCGTCCATGCACTCAGGCAATCTGTGAGTACAAAGGTGCACCTGACTACAGATGCATGGACCAGTAGGCATGGCCAGGGACGTTATGTGTCCATCACGGCACACTGGGTGAATGTGGTGGATGCAGGGTCCACAGGCGACATCAATTTAGGGACAGTTGTGCCTAGCCCACGGTCTAGGAAACAGTTGGCTGTAGGCGTTCGCACCCCCTCCTCCTCCTCCTCCTCGTCCTCCTGCAGAAGCTACAGCTCTTCCACAGAACGCAGTCTGCCAACCACTCCATCGGCAGATGACACTGTTGCACACCAGTTGTCCCATTATGGGCCAGCTACTGCCAAGCGTCAGCAGGCTGTATTGGCTATGAAGTGCTTGGGCGACAACAGACACACCGCGGAAGTTCTGTCCGAGTTCTTGCAACAAGAAACACAGTCGTGGCTGGGCACAGTAGATCTTGAGGCAGGCAAGGTAGTGAGTGATAACGGAAAGAATTTCATGGCTGCCATCTCCCTTTCCCAACTGAAACACATTCCTTGCCTGGCTCACACCTTAAACCTGGTGGTGCAGTGCTTATTGAAAACTTATCCTGGGTTCTCCGACCTGCTCCTCAAAGTGCGTGCACTTTGCTCACATATCCGACGTTCGCCTGTACACGCCAGCCGTATGCAGACCTATCAGCGGTCTTTGAACCTTCCCCAGCATCGCCTAATCATAGACGTTGCAACAAGGTGGAACTCAACACTGCACATGCTTCAGAGACTGTGCGAACAGAGGCGTGCTGTTATTTATTTGTGGGAGGATACACGGGCAGGCAGTAGGATGGCAGACATGGAGTTGTCAGGTGTGCAGTGGTCTAAGATACAAGACATGTGTCAAGTCCTTCAGTGTTTTGAGGAATGCACACGGCTGGTTAGTGCAGACAACGCCGTAATAAGCATGAGCATCCCCCTAATGCGTCTGCTGATGCAAAGTTTGACGCACATAAAGGAGCAGGCGTCTGCACCAGAGGAAGAGGAAAGCCTTGATGACAGTCAGCCATTGTCTGGTCAGGGCAGTGTACAGGACGAGGTAGCGGGCGAAGAGGAGGTGGAGGACGAGGAGGATGATGGGGATGAGTATATTTTTAATGCCAAACCTTTCCCGGTGGCACAGGAAATTGGTTGCGTGTCACGGCCGGGTTCTGGTTTTTTGAGGGACACAAGTGACGTAGATTTGCCTGCAACTGCCCCTCACCCAATCACAACCGGAGATTTGACAACTGGAACTTTGGCCCACATGGCGGATTATGCCTTACGTATCCTAAAAAGGGACACACGCATTACGAAAATGATGAACGATGACGATTACTGGTTGGCCTGCCTCCTTGATCCACGCTATAAAGGCAAATTGCAAAATATTATGCCACATGAGAACTTGGAACTAATATTAGCAACCAAACAATCAACTCTTGTTGACCGTTTGCTTCAGGCATTCCCAGCACACAGCGCACGTGATCGTTCTCACACGAGCTCCAGGGGGCAGCAGACTAGGAGTGTTAGGGGTGCACACATCAGAAGTGGCGTTGGACAGAGGGGTTTTCTGACCAGGTTGTGGAGTGATTTTGCTATGACCGCAGACAGGACAGGTACTGCTGCATCAATTGAAAGTGACAGGAGACAACATTTGTCCAGTATGGTTACTAACTATTTTTCATCCCTTATCGATGTTCTCCCTCAACCGTCATTCCCATTTGATTACTGGGCCTCCAAATTAGACACCTGGCCAGAATTGGCAGAATATGCATTGCAGGAGCTTGCTTGCCCGGCAGCAAGTGTCCTATCAGAAAGAGTATTCAGTGCTGCAGGTTCAATATTAACCGAAAAAAGGACTCGTGTGGCTACCCAAAATGTTGACGATCTAACATTCATTAAAATGAACCACAACTGGATTTCGAAATCTTTTGCCCCACCTTGCCCGGCCGACACCTAGCTTTCCTATGAAAGGCTCTTGCCTGTGAATTACTTTTCTAATGTCTAATTTGCTGCAGCTGATTGTACAGCATACGACATGTTTACACCTCCCTAAATGGCCAAACTCCCCACACGGGGCCGTGGTATCGCGACTTGGCGCAAGCACCCGTGAGACTGCTGTTTGTCTGAAGAGGTGGGTGTGCTCGCTTTTGGTTGACGGCATTGCTACTGGGTCCCTCATAGTACAATGTAGTGTCTCTGGCGGTGGTGGTGCACACCCAACGTCAGACACACCATTGTAACATGAGGGGCCCTGGGGCGGTCCCGCCGGCCTCTAGAGAGTTCCCCCCTACCCCAGCTCAAAATGTGCTCTACCACATGCAAAATTATGTCGCACAGCTCCACCAATCTTTAGTCTATTCGCTGACATCATTCAATGTCTGGCACTGACAATACAAATTTGTAGACATCTACGATGCAACTTAAAGTAGTCTGTGTCTGTGTCCTATATTGGCACCATTAAATAGTTACTGCCAAATTACTATGTCAGAAACTCAGCAGATGAGCCCACCCCTGTACCTAAGTATGCCACCTTTTTTTTTGTTTTGGTTGTTTTGCGAGACATTAACATCTATTTATATTTTGGGAGTACTGGGACAGACACTCCTTGCACTACTCCTCCACTCACCACCAAGCTGCCCGTGTATCCATGTAACCGCTGTAAAACTGCCATGAGCCTATTGTTTGTTATTTTAGGCCTTTGAAGCCTGTCTGCGGTCCCTCCTTCCACTAGTCCTCCACTGACCAGACCACTGCTGCCCGTGTACCCCTGGAACCAATTATAAAGTGCCTACAGCCAGCCCATTTTCTTATGTTAGGCCTTTGAAGCCTGTCTGCGGTCCCTACTTTAAATACTCCTCCACTGACCACCAAGCTGCCTGCCCGTGTATCCATGTAACCGCTGTAAAACTGCCATGAGCCTATTGTTTGTTATTTTAGGCCTTTGAAGCCTGTCTGCGGTCCCTCCTTCCACTAGTCCTCCACTGACCAGACCACTGCTGCCCGTGTACCCCTGGAACCAATTATAAAGTGCCTACAGCCAGCCCATTTTTTTATGTTAGGCCTTTGAAGCCTGTCTGCGGTCCCTCCTTCCACTAGTCCTCCACTGGCCAGACCACTGCTGCCCGTGTACCCCTGGAACCAATTATAAAGTGCCTACAGCCAGCCCATTTTCTTATGTTAGGCCTTTGAAGCCTGTCTGCGGTCCCTACTTTAAATACTCCTCCACTGACCACCAAGCTGCCTGCCCGTGTATCCATGTAACCGCTGTAAAACTGCCATGAGCCTATTGTTTGTTATTTTAGGCCTTTGAAGCCTGTCTGCGGTCCCTCCTTCCACTAGTCCTCCACTGACCAGACCACTGCTGCCCGTGTACCCCTGGAACCAATTATAAAGTGCCTACAGCCAGCCCATTTTTTTATGTTAGGCCTTTGAAGCCTGTCTGCTGTCCCTCCTTCCACTAGTCCTCCACTGGCCAGACCACTGGTGCCCGTGTACCCCTGGAACCAATTATAAAGTGCCTACAGCCAGCCCATTTTCTTATGTTAGGCCTTTGAAGCCTGTCTGCGGTCCCTACTTTAAATACTCCTCCACTGACCACCAAGCTGCCTGCCCGTGTATCCATGTAACCGCTGTAAAACTGCCATGAGCCTATTGTTTGTTATGTTAGGCCTTTGATAGCCTGTCTGCGGTCCCTCCTTCCACTAGTCCTCCACTGACCAGACCACTGCTGCCCGTGTACCCCTGGAACCAATTATAAAGTGCCTACAGCCAGCCCATTTTCTTATGTTAGGCCTTTGAAGCCTGTCTGCGGTCCCTACTTTAAATACTCCTCCACTGACCACCAAGCTGCCTGCCCGTGTATCCATGTAACCGCTGTAAAACTGCCATGAGCCTATTGTTTGTTATTTTAGGCCTTTGAAGCCTGTCTGCGGTCCCTCCTTCCACTAGTCCTCCACTGACCAGACCACTGCTGCCCGTGTACCCCTGGAACCAATTATAAAGTGCCTACAGCCAGCCCATTTTTTTATGTTAGGCCTTTGAAGCCTGTCTGCGGTCCCTCCTTCCACTAGTCCTCCACTGGCCAGACCACTGCTGCCCGTGTACCCCTGGAACCAATTATAAAGTGCCTACAGCCAGCCCATTTTCTTATGTTAGGCCTTTGAAGCCTGTCTGCGGTCCCTACTTTAAATACTCCTCCACTGACCACCAAGCTGCCTGCCCGTGTATCCATGTAACCGCTGTAAAACTGCCATGAGCCTATTGTTTGTTATGTTAGGCCTTTGATAGCCTGTCTGCGGTCCCTACTTTAAATACTCCTCCACTCACCACCAAGCTGCCTGCCCGTGTATCCATGTAACCGCTGTAAAACTGCCATGAGCCTATTGTTTGTTATTTTAGGCCTTTGAAGCCTGTCTGCGGTCCCTCCTTCCACTAGTCCTCCACTGACCAGACCACTGCTGCCCGTGTACCCCTGGAACCAATTATAAAGTGCCTACAGCCAGCCCATTTTCTTATGTTAGGCCTTTGAAGCCTGTCTGCGGTCCCTACTTTAAATACTCCTCCACTGACCACCAAGCTGCCTGCCCGTGTATCCATGTAACCGCTGTAAAACTGCCATGAGCCTATTGTTTGTTATTTTAGGCCTTTGAAGCCTGTCTGCGGTCCCTCCTTCCACTAGTCCTCCACTGACCAGACCACTGCTGCCCGTGTACCCCTGGAACCAATTATAAAGTGCCTACAGCCAGCCCATTTTTTTATGTTAGGCCTTTGAAGCCTGTCTGCGGTCCCTCCTTCCACTAGTCCTCCACTGGCCAGACCACTGCTGCCCGTGTACCCCTGGAACCAATTATAAAGTGCCTACAGCCAGCCCATTTTCTTATGTTAGGCCTTTGAAGCCTGTCTGCGGTCCCTACTTTAAATACTCCTCCACTGACCACCAAGCTGCCTGCCCGTGTATCCATGTAACCGCTGTAAAACTGCCATGAGCCTATTGTTTGTTATGTTAGGCCTTTGATAGCCTGTCTGCGGTCCCTACTTTAAATACTCCTCCACTCACCACCAAGCTGCCTGCCCGTCTATCCATGTAACCGCTGTAAAACTGCAATGAGCCTATTGTTTGTTATTTTAGGCCTTTGATAGCCTGTCTGCGGCCCCTACTTGCAATACTCCTCCACTGACCACAATGCTGCCTGGAGTGCCTGCCTGTGTATCCATGTAACCGATGTAAAACTGCCATGACTGCCTACTGTTTGTTATTTTAGGCCTTTGATAGCCTGTCTGCAGCCCCTACTTGCAATACTCCTCCACTGACCACACCAATGCTGCCCGTGTACCCCTGGAACCTATTTAAAAGTTCATAGAGCCTAGTTATATATTTTATTTACTATTAATAAGGCCATGATGGACTACGCTGTACCACGCTACAAGCTAACCAGTCGACACTTCTTTTGCGAGAAAAGCCATCCCAACCCTCCACCAGCATGTAGAAGACCGCATTGTCCATGCACTCTGGCAATCTGTGAGTACAAAGGTGCACCTGACAACAGACGCATGGACCTGTAGGCATGGCCACGGAAGATTACGTGTCCATTACGGCGCAATGGGTTAATGTGGTGGATGCATGGTCCACAGGGGACAGCCTACTAAGTCTGTCTGCAGTCCCTAATTCAAATTGTCCTCCACTGTCTAAATCGGAGCTTCCACCTTCTGGCTTTCGGCCTATAGTATCAGAAATTAAACTGCATTTGGCCTTCAACTTTGGTTAGGGCCTACTAACGGCTTCTGCCCCTCCCTGGTGTTGCCCTCAACTAAATAAAGCTGAGCTTCAACCTTCTGCTCCAAATTACCATTTTAAAAAATGCAATAGGCTTTTCCGGCCTACTAAAGGTGTCTGTCTGTGTGCCCCTGCCTGGTGTTGTCCTCAACTAAATAAAGCTGAGCTTCAACCTTCCGGCTCTCATTAAGTGGTTTTAAAAAAAAAAAATGGTGGTTAGGGCCTACTAACGGCTTCTGCCCCTGCCTGGTGTTGCCCTAAACTAAATAAAGCTGAGCTTCAACCTTCTGCTCCAAATTACCATTTTAAAAAATGCAATAGGCTTTTCCGGCCTACTAAAGGTGTCTGTCTGTGTGCCCCTGCCTGGTGTTGTCCTCAACTAAATAAAGTTGAGCTTCAACCTTCCGGCTCTCATTAAGTGGTTTTAAAAAAAAAAAATGGTGGTTAGGGCCTACTAACGGCTTCTGCCCCTCCCTGGTGTTGCCCTCAACTAAATAAAGCTGAGCTTCAACCTTCTGCTCCAAATTACCATTTTAAAAAATGCAATAGGCTTTTCCGGCCTACTAAAGGTGTCTGTCTGTGTGCCCCTGCCTGGTGTTGTCCTCAACTAAATAAAGCTGAGCTTCAACCTTCTGCTCCAAATTACCATTTTAAAAAATGCAATAGGCTTTTCCGGCCTACTAAAGGTGTCTGTCTGTGTGCCCCTGCCTGGTGTTGCCCTAAACTAAATAAAGCTGAGCTTCAACCTTCTGCTCCAAATTACCATTTTAAAAAATGCAATAGGCTTTTCCGGCCTACTAAAGGTGTCTGTCTGTGTGCCCCTGCCTGGTGTTGTCCTCAACTAAATAAAGCTGAGCTTCAACCTTCCGGCTCTCATTAAGTGGTTTTAAAAAAAAAAAATGGTGGTTAGGGCCTACTAACGGCTTCTGCCCCTCCCTGGTGTTGCCCTCAACTAAATAAAGCTGAGCTTCAACCTTCTGCTCCAAATTACCATTTTAAAAAATGCAATAGGCTTTTCCGGCCTACTAAAGGTGTCTGTCTGTGTGCCCCTGCCTGGTGTTGCCCTCAACTAAATAAAGCTGAGCTTCAACCTTCTGCTCCAAATTACCATTTTAAAAAATGCAATAGGCTTTTCCGGCCTACTAAAGGTGTCTGTCTGTGTGCCCCTGCCTGGTGTTGCCCTCAACTAAATAAAGCTGAGCTTCAACCTTCTGCTCCAAATTACCATTTTAAAAAATGCAATAGGCTTTTCCGGCCTACTAAAGGTGTCTGTCTGTGTGCCCCTGCCTGGTGTTGTCCTCAACTAAATAAAGCTGAGCTTCAACCTTCCGGCTCTCATTAAGTGGTTTTAAAAAAAAAAAATGGTGGTTAGGGCCTACTAACGGCTTCTGCCCCTCCCTGGTGTTGCCCTCAACTAAATAAAGCTGAGCTTCAACCTTCTGCTCCAAATTACCATTTTAAAAAATGCAATAGGCTTTTCCGGCCTACTAAAGGTGTCTGTCTGTGTGCCCCTGCCTGGTGTTGTCCTCAACTAAATAAAGCTGAGCTTCAACCTTCTGCTCCAAATTACCATTTTAAAAAATGCAATAGGCTTTTCCGGCCTACTAAAGGTGTCTGTCTGTGTGCCCCTGCCTGGTGTTGTCCTCAACTAAATAAAGCTGAGCTTCAACCTTCTGCTCCAAATTACCATTTTAAAAAATGCAATAGGCTTTTCCGGCCTACTAAAGGTGTCTGCCCCTCCCTGGTGTTGTCCTCAACTGAACAAAGCTGAGCTTCCACATTCTGGCTTTCGCCCTATACTATCAGATATTAAACTGCATTTGGCCTACTAGTGTGGTTAGGCCCTTGAAACAGTGTCTGCTGCTCTTGGGTTTGCTACTCCACTGAACAAAGCAATGCCGCCTGTTTAGTCCTGTTACCAATTTTGAACTGCATGTAGCCTACTTTATTCTTTGGCCCTATATCTGTTTCCTCCTCATCCTGCCCATTGCCCAGCCACTGCTAAATGAGTCTGCTGGTACATTGACCTAGACCACTACATTCCCCTTGTACTCTACACAGCCAGAATCTGACCCTGCTGAAAGTAAGGTTCCCCTTCCCGCATGTTATACCACCTTACACAGGGACAAAGAGGAAGGTGCAGATGAAAGTGCAGGTTCCTTCATCAGGTGGGGGGGGCATACTCGTTGGCGACGTCACTGGCACAGGGCCCCTCAGAGTACGCAAAAGTGTCGCTGCTGGTGGGAGGCGCCCCCGCCATGCAAACACACCGCCGTACTTTGAGGGGCCCTGTGCCAGTGGCAATGCGAACGAGTGGGCCCCCCCCTGCTTGCTCAGGATCACAGCACTTGCAACTTTTAAATACTTACCTTTCCCTGCAACACCGCCGTGACGTAGTCCGCATTTCCTGGGCCCACGAAAAACTTGAGCCAGCCCTACTCCCCCCACAACTTTCCCCCAATTCCCTATGCCCAACTATTATTATACAGTTAATTAAGATTGGCAAGCTTCAGAAACAAGAATGGATGTTTTTGGCATTAAAATGGGCACTGTAGGTGTTTTCCTGGCCTCCACTCACTGCCGACTATGCTTCCCCATTGACTTGCATTGGGTTTCGTGTTTCGGTCGATCCCCGACTTTTAGCGATAATCGGCCGACTGCACTCGACTCGACTCTGGACAAAATCGGGTTTCCCAAAACCCTACTCGATCTTAAAAAAATGAAAGTCGCTCAACCCTATTCACAAGCCATTATGCTATTCACATTTCATGTATCGCACATTTCCTTGTACAGTAAAATTGAGTGCAGCCATTGATCTATTTGCTATATAAGTCTTTTTTGGTTATGCACCAGTTCAGACTAGATTGCTGTTCAGTTTTCCTATATTTACTATGTACTATTTTTTCTGACTTGAACGCCCCGCCCTTCACCATGCTGTGATTTTAATTAAATCCAAACACAGTTGGTTCCGACCTTCCTATAAATGCAGGCTTTACCATGTTATTAGCCAGAGGTAAGTGTTCACACTAGGCAGACAGGTCAGGTACCCATCCGATCTGAGATTCCCTTGACGTTTGGTGGATGGGCTCACAATTTTTGGCCAAATCTTGTGCTAAGCATCTCATGTGTTTTTTCATAGATTTCACAAGCCATTATGCTATTTGCATTTCATGGACGCACATTTCCTTGCTTTAGTACAGTAAAATTGAGTGCAGCCATTGATCTATTTGCTATATAAGTCTTTTTTGGTTATGCACCAGTTCAGACTAGATTGCTGTTCAGTCAGTTTTCCTATATTTTTTAAGTTACACAATAGTCATGACTAATTGTCTATTTCTGAGGCCCCAGAAGCCCTCCTTACTGTCTCTTCCGGAACATTATATATGTATATATACAGGGTGTTAGGGGTCGAGTTCCCACCTCTGCACAGGGGGAATCTTAAACCATATCCGCTGCGGTCTTCCATTCTTCTCCAGCCGCAGTGGAGCCTGCTAAGCGGAGACGTCGGTCCCAGCGTCTGACTCAGCATGATACGGTGTGGATGATTACTGCTGCCTTACCTGGCTCAGCCATTGTAGCCAGTACTGGTCAGTGGAGAGCAGACGTCTCTGGGACTAAGTCCTGCTTTTCCCCATTCGGAGCATGCCCAGGGTAAAACCTCTCATTGTAGGTCGGAGGTCACATGCTCAGGTACTGTAGCAGCTCCCATTGGTCCTCTAGGAAAGTCCTGAAGTTGCTGCAGCTATAAAAGGTTTGCATGGCTGCATGGCCATGCACTAGTTTTAACCTAAGTTATGAGCTCAGCGCCAGTGTGGTCATGCTTGCATGTGGTCCGGGTTTGACTGAAATAAGCCCCTAGAATACCGGCACCTCCGGTGAGAAGTTTGGGTATGTGGATTCAGGGTTTGGCTGAAATAAGCCCCTAGAACACTGGCACCTCCGGTGAGGAGTTTTGTGTGTGCTATGCTGACTGCATGACCACAGTCGGCTCTATTAGGTAGCTGTTCCTCTGTGAGGATAACAGGGCACAGCGTTCTCTTTCTCAAGCGAATCTGTGAAGTAACAGAGTTCGCTTATACCGCCATATAGTACTGTCTTTTGCTAGCAGCAGGTTCTCTCCTGCACGGTGGACCCCGGGTTGCGAACGCACCTACTACTCAATATATATATATCCTTGGAGCGTTCCACCAACCCTAACTGAATACTAGCGCCAGTGTCTGGCTTGTAAATGGTGGACAAATAGCAATACTTACGGTACATCCAGCAGCTGGAGGGTAGGTTGGTGGCTCTCGAGTGCACAACCTCAGCTGTGGATGCTACTGCAGTTACTGTTCAGGCTGCTAGCGTGGCTGCAGCAAACTTGTCCACTGAGACCCCTGTTCTGACTCTATCTCGCCTCCCCCTGCCAGAAAATTTTTCTGGTGAAAGTAAATCTTGTAGGGGTTTTGTGAGCTAGTGCTCAATACACCTCGAGCTTTTGGCCGCACGTTTCCCCATAGAGCGGGCAAAGTTGGGATTTATTGTGTCTCTCCTCTCGGACAGGTCAATGGAGTGGGCTATGCCGCTGTAGGAGCGTGGCGATCATGTGGTGCAGAGTGCTCTGCTGTTCCTGAGCACTCTAAAATAGGTCTTTTTAGGACCTCGAGTCACCCATGATATGGCCCTCCAACTGTTGGCATTGACTCAGGGCTCGTCCTTGGTCAGCCATTTTTCCGTCCACTTCCGTACCCTAGCATCTGATTTGGAATGATCAGATAAAGTCCTTATCCCAATATTTTAGAGGGGGATGGCTGACCACGTGAAGAATGCTCTGGCCACTAGGGAAATTCCCACCACACTGTAGGAGTCAATAGCTGTGTCCACTCGTATTGACCTCTGTTTTAACAAGCGGAAGTTAGAGCGAGTCCAGTGCAGGCAGAGGTTTCTGCTGGCTCCCAGCTTCGCCAAACATTTGGAATCTCTGGTCCTGGTCCCTGAGTCACATGAGGCCAAGGAGGTGTCATGAGCGAGATCTAAGTCCCAGACCACTCATACACTCAAGGTCTGTCATGTTTGCCAGCAGTCAGGACATCTTGCCACCAGATGTCCACAGCGGTCGAGGAAATGTCAGCATCTAGAGGTAGTAGGTGAAGGTACACTAGACACGGCGACGTTTGCCTCCAAATTGTCCTTTAAGGGGACAATTACTATAGGCTCATTCTCCCACTCGGTAGAGCTCTGCGTGGATTCTGGGGCGGAGGGCAATTTTATGTCTTCAGCCCTCGCCCAATGTCACGCAATTCCCCTGTTAATGTTAGCTCAACCAGTTACCGTATGAATGGTGAATGGGTCGATACTACCCTCTCAGATAACACACCAGACCATCCCTTTCACTCTGTCCATGTAGCCATCTCATCAGGAGATTATATCTCTGCTCGTCATTCCTGAGGGATTGGCTGCGGTACCACTCTCCTCATATTGAGTGGTCCACAGGCAGAATTTTGGGATGGGGTGAATCTTGTGGGGGTAGATGTCAGAGGGAATACGTTCAGGTTGCTACTACTGAGGTACCCGCAAATCTATCCTCTCTTCCCAAGTAATATTGGCCCTATGCGGATTTGTTCTCCAAAAGGGCTGTGGAGACCCTTCCGCCTCACCGCCCCTATAACTGTTCTATAGACCTCTTGCCTGGTGCTGAGCTTCCCCGGGGTCGAGTCTATCCATTATCTCTCCTGGAGACAGAGGCAATGTCACAGTACATCCAGGAAAATCTGGCAAGGGGATTCATTAGGAAGTCAGTGTCACCTGCAGGGGCTGGGTTCTTTTCATGCAGGGGTCTTAATGCCATCACCATTAAGAATAAATATCCCCTGCCCCTGATATCTGAGCTCTTTGATAGGCTTCGAGGAGCAAGGGAATTTACTAAATTAGATCTGCGGGATGCTTACAACCTGATACGCATCTGTGAAGGGGACAAATGGAAGATGGCTTTTAACACCAGGGATGGGTACTATGAATATCTATTGATGCCCTTTGGGCTCTGTAATGCCCCAGCCGTTTTCCAAGACTTTTTAAACGATATCTACCGGGATATGCTCTCCACCTTGGTCGTAGTCTATCTGGATGATATTCTCATCTTCTCTTCAGATATTGACTCCCACCGGAGAGATGTTTGCAAATTCTTCAACTTCTTACGAGCTAATTCCCTCTATGCCAAGTTAGAGAAATGTGTGTTTGAGCAGGAGTCCTTACTTTTCCTGGGCTATATCGTCTCCGCCCAGGAGTTGGCTATGGATCCTGCCAAACTACAGGCTGTGATGGACTGGCAAGAACCCCATTCTCTTAAAGCGGTGCAGCACTTTATGGGGTTCATTAACTATTATTGCCAGTTTATTCCTCATTTCTCCACTTTGGTAGCTCCCTTGGTAGCCCTCACCAAGAAGGGAGTAAATCCCAAATTGTGGTCTGAGAGGTCTCCAAGGCTTTCACTTCTATTAAGTCCTATTTTGCTAGTGCTCCCATTCTACATCGCCCCGATGTAGATAAGCCGATTATAATGGAGGTGGATGCCTCTTCCGTTGGTGCTGGAGCAGTCCTCTTTCGAAAGGATGCTCAAGGTCGGAAGCATCCTTGCTTCTTCTTTTCCAAGACCTTCACACCAGCGGAGAGGAATTATTCCATTGGGGACAGGGAGTTGCTAGCCATGAAGTTGGCCTTCTCTGAGTGGAGACATCTTTTGGAGGGGGCTCCCTTTCCTTTCCAAGTATTCACAGACCACAAGAATTTGGTTTGCCTACAGACAGCCCAGCGGTTAAATTCTCGCCAGGCCAGATGGTCCTTGTTCTTCTCCTGGGTCCATTTCACCCTCCATTTCCTTTCCGGGGAGAAGAACATTCATGCCGACGCTCTCCCTCACTCCGTTGTGTCATTTCAGGAGGAGGAAGAGGAGCCTCGGCTTATTGTCCCTACCGAGAGTCTGAGAACTGTGGCTTCGGTTTTGCTAGAGTCTGTGACTCCAGGCAAGACTTTTGTACCATCCAGTCTATGTCCAGAGGTTCTCTTGGGCTCACTAATCCAGGGTCTGTGGACATTTTGGGTCCAAAAGGACATCTGAGCTACTGGCGAGGACATACTGGTGGCCGTATATGGCCCGTGATGTTGCAGACTATGTTCGGGCATGTGTCTCCTGCACCAAGAACAATTCTCCTCATCAATGGGCTGCTGGGTTGCATTACCCCTTGCCAGTGGCGGACGGGTCCTGGGAGATGGTCGGGATGGATTTTGTGATGGGCTTACCCAAGTCTCGTAGCTGCACCATTATTTTGTTGATCACCGACCATTTTTCCAAAATGGTGCACTTGATGCCTCTTCCACGGCTACCTTCTGCACGGGTGCTGGCAGCATTGTTTATCAAACATATCTTTCGCCTCCACGGTATGCCGGACAAAATTGTCAGTGACCGGGGTCCCCAGTTTGCATCTCAATTCTGGAGAGAGCTTTGTGGTCTACTCTGCATTGAGTTGAATCTCTCCTCGGCATATCATCCCGAGACAAATGGGTTGGTAGAGAGGGCCAACCAGACTCTGGTCACATATCTACATCATTTTGTTTCTGCCAGGCAGGATGACTGGGCATCCTTGCTACCATGGGTGGAGTTTGCGCTTAACAACGCCGTAGCTGACTCCACCGGTCAAACTCCATTCCTCCTTAATTACGGCCAGCATCTGCATGTCCCTGTGCCCATGCCCGTGTCTTCCACCAACTCCAGGATGACAGACTGGACTGTGGAGGCACGGGACATTTGGGACCGCACTCATGATGCCATTCGGGCCTCCAAGGAGAGAATGAGGTCCTCCGCCGATGCTCATAGGTGCCCCGCTCTGACCTTTGCTCCTGGCGACTTAGTGTGGCTCTCCGCCTGTAACATCAGGCTGCGTGTTGAGTCCACTAATTTGCACCTCGCTACTTGGGTCCCTTCAAGGTCCTCGAACAGGTTAACCCTGTGGTCTATCATCTCACCCTTCCTCCTTGCCTAGGTATCACCGACACCTTTCATGTGTCCTGCTTGAAGCCCATATACATGTCCCGGTTTTCCAAGTCATCTGCCAGGACATCGGGTTCATCTACAGATGATTACAAGGTGAACGCTATTTTGGGGTGCAAGGTGGTACATGGCAAGAAATTTAATTTGGTGGACTGGAAGGGTTATGGTCCTGAGGACAGGTCTTGGGAGCCTGTGAAGTAACAGAGTTCGCTTATACCGCCATATAGTGCTGTATTTTACTAGCAGCAGGTTCTCTCCTGCATGGTGGACCCCGGGTTGCAAACGCACCTACTACTCTCTCTCTGTATATATATATATATATATATATATATATATATATATATATATATATATATATATATATATATATACACACGGTGCGTTCCGCCAACCCTAACACAGGGTGGGTCATTTATATGGATACACCTGAGTGGGCCATTTATAAAGTTGTATCCAAAATGGCCGACTTCAAAATGGCCGCCATGGCCACCACCCATCTTGAAAAGTTTTCCGCCTTCCATATACTAATGTGCCACAATCAGGAAGTTGATATCATCAACCATTCCCAATTTATTTAGGTTTATCCATATAAATGGCCCACCCAGGTTCATCCATATAAATGTCCCACTATATAAATATATATATATATATATATATATATATATATATATATATATATATATATATAAAATTTCCAGTTATTTATTTTACATATTCTTTTTACTATGGCTGTGTAAATAAAAACAGAATAAGCACTAACGGTTCTAATTACACACATGTAAAGTCTTCTTTTAATATTCGTTATATCACTTTTGGTCTATAAAACCTTTAGAACTCACCTTGTCAAAATGCTTTACAACAGGATGGGACAGCTGGGCATTTACTCCTCCTCAAACTCAACCTTATCTTTTTTTATACATAACCTTATACATGCTGAGTGCTTTTCCCTTCAGTTGCATGTAGATGGCCTTATTAAAAATATTCAATGCACATATTGACATAAATATTAAATCAAGAAAAGAAACAGTATAATCTCATACATATACTTCATAAAGTTTTATGTTACACACAAATATTGAAATATCTATCACTCAATTTCAAACAAGCAAGCATATGTATCAGGCACCCTCTTTGGCAAGAGATGAGCACACTTGACATGGGACAAGAGGCACAAAGAGAAGAACAATCACAGCAAAATAGAAATGTCTTATTTTGTGCTTTCCTTTCGACCTTCCACATAGTCTGTGTCCGTCAGTCACCCAGCTTTCTTTCTCTCTCCAATTATTACCCTGTACAAATTGTTCAAGGCAGATTACAAAATCCACA
Source organism: Ranitomeya variabilis (assembly GCF_051348905.1). NCBI lineage: Eukaryota > Metazoa > Chordata > Amphibia > Anura > Dendrobatidae > Ranitomeya > Ranitomeya variabilis. The sequence goes on from NC_135238.1 coordinate 83,582,834, forward strand.
ACTATCTGCATCACCAGGCTGTGGAGTCACTTAAAGGAAGATGGAATTAATTTTCACTCCTCTTAAGAGTTTCTATTATTTGTTCTACAACCTTACTAACTTCTTTATCAACTTGTTCCAATTTTTTTTTTTTGTCAATTTTATCCATTTTTCTCATATACTGCAAAGGTGTAAATCCAGTTATTGGACACCATTTTTAAAGTTTTAATTGTCCATGGACCTCCTACGCCCTAGGGCTTTCACTTGCTTTCTCTGAGGGGATCCCATAATCAGTTTAAGAGTCTCAGATACTTCCTGGGTGCATCCACTGACACCCTCTGCAGAGTAGAAGCAAGAAAATGGATCTACTTAACTCAATACCAGAAATTTGAATCATCCATTACAGAGTGATCTATTTCAAGTGATTATTTCTGTTAATGTTGATGATTATTTCTTACAGGCAATGAAAACTCAAAAGTCATTATCTCAGTAATTTAGAATAATTAACAAAAAACACCTGCAAAGGCTTCCTTAAGCATTTAAAAAGGTTTTGTAAGACTATTCCTACTGAGTGTGTTGGGGGACACTCGCTTGGCAGCGATATTCAGCACACGGGCACGGGTTTTTAAAACAAAACAGTCTTTATGGTTTATTAGGGTATCATAAACCACACCGTGAACAGTCCATTTACACACTGTACCAGGACATCACATCACGTTTCATATCCTCAGTCTGTAGCAACTAAACATGCTGGTCCTCTCCTGACCAGTTGCAGTGGGTTACCACACAGTTCATGGAACATAACAAGCACTATCAGACAATGATACCTTATGGGAGCTCCTGCTCCATCTGCTGACTCCTTGTCAGTCCGCTCTCCTGGGGAAACTGCCTAACGGGGTTCACCAACTTGCCTGGCCGGCACACCTCAGTCAGTCCAGAGCCACCGAAGGCCGGTAGCTTCCCCAACGCCGATCATCCAGGTCCACAGTCTCTCAGGTGCTCCAAGAAGACTCCACTCGCAGGAGCTTCTAACACAGACTGTGCCGGACCATGATCACACTGTGTTCTTCAGAACGTCCATCCCACCTGGGACCGTTCAACACAGAGGCCGTGGCCTGTCTGGGTGCTATTCAGGACTCAGTCCAACACCACAGGCCACCAGGTCCAAGCCATGTGCTTTCCAGGAAGCCTCCTCCCAGGTCTTCCTACACGGGGCACACAGCCCATGCACAGGCTTCCAGGACCTTGCACTTGGACCATTCAGATCCAACACTGGAACCACACAGGAACCACACAGAAGACCACGTGACCCACACCCTGGTCAGGTTATGTACCTGTAACCACACCCACAGTAATGGATCACCTGGGCTGGTCACGTGATCCTGACATTACTGCAGGTCAATTCTCACGGCCTCAATACGACTCCGTGCACATACCGGGGAGACCATGCAGCGCCCCCTACCTGTTACAGGGGTCACTATATCACAGTTTCTTAATCTGTTTCAGTAGGCTCGACACTCATGAGGAAGACTGCTGACTTGACAGATGTCCAAAAGGCAGTCATTGACACACTTCACAAGAAGGGTAAGCCACAAAACGTAACTACTAAAGAAGCTAGCTGTTCACAGAATGCTGCATCCAAGCATATTAATGGAAAGTTGAGTGGAAGGAAAAAGTGTGGTAGAAAAAGGTGCACAAGAAACCAGAATAACAGCAGCCTTGAAAGTATTGTTAAGAAAAGGCCATTCAAAAATTGGGGGGAGATTCACAAGGAGTGGACTGCTGCTAGAGTCACTGCTTTAAGAACCACCACACACAGATGTATCCAGGACATGGGTTACAAGTGTCACATTCCTTGTGTAAAGCCACTCATGACCAATAGACAATGCCAGAAACATCTTATATGGGCCAAGGAGAAAAACAACTGGACTGTTGCTCAATGGTCCAAGGTGTTGTTTTCAGATGAAAGTAAATTTAGCATTTCATTTGGAAATCAAGGTCCCAGAGTCTGGAGGAAGAGTGGAAAGACACACAATCCAAGCTGCTTGAGGTCTAGTATGAAGTTTCCACAATCAGTAATGGTTTGGGGAGTCATATCATCTGCTGGGGTAGGTCTATTGTGTTTTATCAAGACCAAAGTAAGTGCAGCCGTCTACCAGGAAATTTTAGAGCACTTCATACTTCCCTCTGCCAACAAGCTTTTTGGAGATGGAAATTTAATTCTCGAGCAGGACTTGGCCCTTGTCCACACTGCCAAAAGTACCAATACCTGGTTTAAAAACAACAGTATCACTGTGCTTGATTGGCCAGCAAACTCGCTTGACCTTAACCCCATAGAGAATCTATGGTGTATTGTCAAGAGGAAGGTGAGAGAAGCCAGACCCAACAATGCAGACAAGCTGAAGGCTGCTATCAAAGCAAGCTGGGCTTCCATAACACCTCAGCAGTGACACAGGCTGAATTCCTCCATGCCACGCCGCATTGATGCAGTAATTGATGCAAAAGGAGCCCGACAAAGTATTGAGTGTGTTTACTAAACATACCTTTCAGTAGGTCAACATTTCGGATATTAAAATAATTTTTCAAGCTGGTGCTATAAAGTATTCTAATTTACTGATATAATGACTTTTGGTTTTCATTGGCTGTAAGCCATAGTCATCAATATTAACAGAAATAATCACTTGAAATAGATCACTTTGTTTGTAATGACTCTATATAATATATGAGTTTCACTTTTTGTATTGAAGAACTGAAATAAATTAAATTTTTGATGATATTCTAATTTAGTGAGACGCACTTGTACATTCCTCATTCATTAAATGTATCCAATGTCTTCCGAATTCTTATTGGAATGGTATTGAGTGACATCACAGGGTTATAATTGTCAATCTATCACACTCATACAGCTAACACAATAAACTAAAGAAGAAGGAGTACTTACAAGTGTCATTGTGCAGATACACTATTCACAACTACTCATAGGCCACAAAAACAGATCTCTTTCAAAGCCTGAAAAGTAGGTTACATCCATTCTAGGCTCTGTCAAGTGTTTGGCCATCTAAAGGACCCATCTTCAGGAGTATATAACTTCTGTTATTTGTGACAAAAAAAATGCTATATGTGGGTGAGGGTGAGAAATAGCATGACAATTTAATGTAAATGTTGTTATTGGCAAGTCTGGTAAAAGTGGAATGCAGACTCTTTGGACTAGAGTTACTTTATACCCACCACCATTTTCTTTGATTACCCAAATGACACTGCAAATACAATTTTCACAGGACATTTTTCACTTATCAGGGTCTTTATAACTACTTTACCCATACACTTTTATAGACAATACAAAACAAGACCCTGCTCTTGAAATATAGAGAACTGCAATAGTTCCTGTCAAAAACTAAGTGAGCAGGAGTAGTTACCTATCACCTCACTGTTTCCCCTAAATGGCAAAAACACAGCAATTTCCTTGAACCTCTGGATGACCTATGTTTTAATCATCCATACAGGACTTCCAACTTCACATAGAAAAGAACACATCCGAAGTAGAATTTTGTTCACTTTCAAACACTCATACAACTAAAGACACGGTAACACAATACAAAGATATATATCTTTCCTGTACCAAGGATCAATAAATATTTTATTGAATAGTTAGTAGTTGAAGTTTCCTTCCTCCTGCTGTTGAACATTGCCTGTATGATCCATGATGAGTGAGTGGGACACTATTTTGTTATACTAAGACAAATGAAGTGCATAAAAAGAAATGCATTCCCTACACTACCAGGGAAGGCTATTTTTTGCTCTGATTGCGACTTCTGTTTAAATTCCCAGGTCTCTGAAAAAAAAAGAGAAAATAGAATAAAGAGTAGTAAAGTAAAGTAGTATTTCCTGAGACCACATAGAGTTCAGCTTGGGCAGACAATAGTGGAATGATGGAGATCTTAGTGGGACTTCCAAAAACTGTTGCAGCAGAGGATACACCCTAGAAGATGTTATTTATAACCGGCCAGAGAATGGAATAATCTCAAATAGCTCACACAGAGACACATGTGAGGCGTAGAATGCTGTGAGTTATTTTTTTCAATACCATATACCTTTATAAGATTTCTTATTAATCTTATTCTACAAAGCATGCTTTGTTACTTCTGCTCCAGTGTGTGTTTGCTAATATGGTATATTAAATATTCATGCATAATTAATTATTGTAAAAGTTCAGTATCCATGCAAAAGAGTAGAATATAATGAGACATCAAAACATCTGAAGGCCCAGACATCCATTTAGTATAGAGTTTGTTAATAAATTCTAAAACTACAGATAACTCAGAAATATCAGGTACAGGTAGATAGTTCAAACAGTTGGCAAATCATGCTAACAAAATGTTAAAAAAAAACTTGCTTGTTAAAATACCTAGAAGAGATTTAGAAGGATCAAAGATGAAAAAAAATTAACTAATTGGAAACTCCAACACTACTGATAACAAAATATTAACTTTAAACACCATTTATAGAAATCAAATTAATTTAATTCAATATGAAGTCACTTAAAGCATATTTTGCCCCAATATTTTTAATGAAATTAAATGGAAGTTAGTGAAAGTTATCCATAAAACCAGTTTATTATGAAGTCATCCAGCCTGGTAATTCATTTATATTTGTGCCTAGATCTGTGGCTTAGTGGGTCACAACATCACTGTTTTTATCGATTTTTTTTTTTCAGTCTATGGCATTAACAGCTATCGAGCCATCCACTGAGACATACATTGTTGTCTCTTAAAACAATTATTCCAAGTCAGGTAAGGCCCATGAACATGAATGTATTGCAGTTCATTACAACCTCAACATATGCCTTTTGTATAAAGTAAAATGTTTTCTATTGAATTCCAAATGAAAAAATGGCATGTAGCAAACTCCCCTTGATACCACGTTAATTAGTTTTTCTTTTCTACCAGGATTTATTCAACACACAGTAAAGCTCAGTGCTCTATGTTCTTTTATTCAGGTACCATAGAAAGATATCAACTTTGAAAGGTGTATGAGGCTACAATCTGCAATCCATTTGCTAAGTGAAACATACCTATGAATTTGATATACATGCTAGCTACATGCTAAGCTACATGCTAAGTGTTGTGACACACAACTAAAGTCTATTTTGACATTAACGAATCTGACCACTATTTCAGTGTTCCTTTTAGACACTGGGTAGAAACGAAACCTTGTTGCAACAATAAAATTAGTTTACAATGTTAAATCAAGATAATAAAAAAAACAGCAACATAGAAATAGTTGTACTGAATATAAAAACAACATGTCCTAACCTTGTCCTGTCCTGCTTACAATCATTTTCATTACCTAAGCTTGGAAGACAGCAAACTACTTTATTAAACCTTCTGTGAAATGTTCATTGTGTATGCAGTGAGAAGATCGCACTACATTAATGCATAGAGTTAAAACCTGGATACAATCTCTGATCATCAAGATAATGTCATCCCTGGCATGCAGGAGCTATACTGAAACACCTTTTCTAAAGCACAATTAAGGGAAATGTGAATATATTTCATGGCTGTCATTGCACACACTATTTATTCTTTTTTGTTTGATAAGAACACTGATGGTAAATTACTGCATCTTGAAGAAAAATACTAAGATATTTCATTATATTTTAGAAAAGGTAAATTGGGGGCTTTTAGAAACGCTTTTCTTTACACGTGCAGTTGACAACAGCATATATTATAATGTTAGAATATTGAATATTTCTCAGGTATCAACAAGTATTAATATTTGAAATAATTGTAGAGAAAAGCTGTGTAAATCCTTTCTATTAAATGGCAACATATTCAAAAATTGCATGTGTCATTGTGTTTACTTGCATTTCCTTCTCACCAAACATCTGAGTTACATGACACTATAACATGATACTCACAGAAATCTACTGGGTAGAGATGAGCAGTAGAGTTGAGCGACTTTTACTTTTTTCGGATCGAGTCAGGTTTCGCGAAACCCGACTTTGTCAAAAGTCAGGTCGGGTGAAATCGGCCAATCATTGCGAAAAGTCTGGGGCCGACTGAAACACGAAACCCAATGCAAGTCAATGGGGAATCAAAGTCGGCAGTGAGTGGAGGACAGGAAAACACCTACAGTGCCCATTTTAATGCCAAAAACATCAATTCTTATTACTTAAGCTTGTCAATCTTAATTTACTTTATAATAATAGTTAGGCATTGAAAACTGGGGGTCATTTGGCTAAAGTTGTGGGGGGGTAGGGCTGGCTCAAGATTTTCGTGGGCCCAGGAAACGCGGAATACATCACGGCGGTGGAGCAGGGAGAGGTAAGTATTTCAACTTTGCAAGTGCTGTGATCCTGAGCAAGCAGGGGGGCCCACTCGTTGGCACTGGCACAGGGCCCCTCATAGCACGGCAGTGTGTTTGACAGCGGGTGGTGCCTCCCACTGGCAGAGACACTTTTGCGTACTATGAGGAGACCTGTGCCAGTGACGTCGCCAACGAGTATGCCCCCCACCTGATGAAGGAACCTGCACTTTCATCTGCACTTTCCTCTTTGTCCCCGTGTAAGGTGGTATAGTATGCGGGAAGGGGAACCTGTCTTTCAGCAGGGTCAGATTCTGGCTGTGTAGAGTGCAAGAGGAATGTAGTGGTCTGGGTCAATGTACCAGCAGACTCATCTAGCAGTGGTTGGGCATTGGGCAGGATGAGGAGGAAACACAGATATAGGGCCAAATAATAAAGTAGGCTAAATGCAGTTCAAAATTGGTAACAGGACTAAACAGGCGGCATTGCTTTGTTCAGTGGAGGAAAACTGTAATGAGTGGCAGACACAGTTAGTAGGCCCAAATAATAAAGTAGGCTAAATGCAGTTCAAATGTGGTAACAGGACTAAACAGGCAGCATTGCTTTGTTCAGTGGAGGAAAACTGTAATGAGTGGCAGACACAGGTAGTAGGCCCAAATAATAAAGTAGGCTAAATGCTGTTCAAATGTGGTAACAGGACTAAACAGGCGGCATTGCTTTGTTCAGTGGAGGAAAACTGTAATGAGTGGCAGACACAGTTAGTAGGCCCAAATAGTAAAGTAGGCTAAATGACTGCCAAAACATTGTTCATAAATAAACAGGCGACATTGCTTTGCTCAGTGTCAGAAAATTGTAATGAGTAGCAGACTAAGTTAGTAGGCCCAAATAATAAAGTGGGCTAAATGTCTGCCAAAAAATTGTTAATAAATAAACAGGTGGCATAGCTAGGTACAGGGGTGGGATCCTCTGCTGAGTAGCAGACAGTGGTAGTAGGCACAAAGTATTAACTGGTTTAAATGGAGGCCAGGGCCCCTGTATATTTTAATTATTATCTATCATTTCAACAAATTTGTATTGGCAGTGGCATTGAAGGATTTAACAGCACAGACTACACAGTGGTGGAGCAGGGAGAGGTAAGTATTGCAAGTGGCAGAGCACTTTTCGAGCTGGGGGAACACTCTCTCGTGGGCGGCGGTACTGGCACAGAGCACCTCATATTACGACGTTGGATGTGCACCACCACCGTCAGAGACACTTCATTGTACTATGAAGGACCCTGTGCCAATGCTGTCGCCAAAGAGTGGGCCCACCCACCTGTCCAGGCAAACGGCACTTGCACGGGTGCTTGTGCCAAGTGGTGAACACGGCCCTGTGGGGGGAGTCAGCCCATTTAGGGAGGTATAAAAATGACCTATGGTGGACATTCAGCAGCTGAAAATGGAGGAATTTTTTTGGAAAATCTAACCAAAATAACAACCGTTATATGGTACTGTAAAACAAGGTAGAAGGTGTATATAAACTTGTTGAGAATTTAAATCTCCCTTTTTTTTGGGAGACTGAACCAAAACTCAGGCCCTGTGCATAAAACAACACAATGTAAGTGGCACAAAGTGGCTGGCTGACATACGACAAACTAACAGGACTGAAGTATATGCACTTTGTGAGAATTTGAATCTCACTTTTTTTTTTGGAGACTGAACCAAAACTCAGGCCCAGTGTGTAACACAACACAATGTAAGTGGCAGAAAGTGGCTGGAAGATATCTGAAAAAATTGAAGGACTTTAGTACAATTTCAATCTCCCTACAATGATCTCAGGACAAGTATGGCAGCAACAAAAAGGACTGCTGCACACAAAAGTGTGGACAAATAAACAAGATAACTGCAGAAAGGAGCAACAGGATTTTTGCTTTTAACCCCTTTCTGTCATTGGAAGTACTATTCCGTCCATGTGGGGTGGGCCCTACTTCCCAAGGACAGAATAGTACGTCCAGCGCGATCAGCCGCACTCACGGGGGGAGCGCAGTCGATCGCGGCCGGGTGTCAGCTGTCTATCGCAGCTGACATCCGGCGCTATGTGCCAGGAGCGGTCACGGACTGCCCCCGGCACATTAACCCCCGACACACCGCGATCAAACATGATCGCGGTGTGCCGGCGGTATAGGGAAGCATCACGCAGGGAGGGGGCTCCCTGCGGGCTTCCCTGAGACCCCCGCAGCAACGCGATGTGATCGGGTTGCTCCGAGGGTCTCCTACCTCCTTCCTCGCTGCAGGTCCCGGATCCAAGATGGCCGCGGCATCCGGGTCCTGCAGGGAGGGAGGTGGCTTACTAAGTGCCTGCTCAGAGCAGGCGCTTGGTAAGCCTGCAGTGCTCTAAGTCAGATCGGTGATCTGACAGAGTGCTGTGCAAACTGTCAGATCACCGATCTGTGATGTCCCCCCCTGGGACAAAGTAAAAAAGTTTTTAAAAAAATTTCCACATGTGTAAAAAAAAAAATAAAAAAAAAAATTCCTAAATAAAGAAAAAAAAATATTATTCCCATAAATACATTTCTTTATCTAAATAAAAAAATCAAACAATAAAAGTACACATATTTAGTATCGCCGTGTCCGTAACGACCCAACGTATAAAACTGTCCCACTAGTTAACCCCTTCAGTAAACACCGTAATAAAAAAAAAAACGAGGCAAAAAACAACGCTTTATTATCATACCGCCGAATAAAAAGTGGAATAAAATGCGATCAAAAAGACAAAGATAAATAACCATGGTACCGCTGAAAGCGTCATTTTGTCCCACAAAAAAAGTGCTGCCATGCAGCATCATCAGCAAAAAAATAAAAAAGTTATAGTCCTCAGAATAAAGCGATGCCAAAATAATTATTTTTTCTATAAAATAGTTTTTATTGTATAAAAGCGCCAAAACATAAAAATTGATATAAATGAGATATCACTGTAATCTTACTGACCCGACGAATAAAACTGCTTCATCAATTTTACCAAATGCGGAACGGTATAAACGCCTCCCCCAAAAGAAATTCATGAATAGCTGGTTTTTGGTCATTCTGCCTCACAAAAATCGGAATAAAAAGCGATCAAAAAATGTCACGTGCCCGAAAATGTTACCAATAAAAACATCAACTCGTCCCGCAAAAAACAAGACCTCACATGACTCTGTGGTCTCAAATATGGAAAAATTATAGCTCTCAAAATGTGGTAACGCAAAAAATATTTTTTGCAATAAAAAGCGTCTTTTAGTGTGTGACGGCTGTCAATCATAAAAATCTGCTAAAAAACCCGCTATAAAAGTAAATCAAACCCCCCATTCATCACCCCCTTAGTTAGGGAAAAATTAAAAAAACATATTTATTTCCATTTTCCCATTAGGGCTAGGGTTAGGGCTAGGGTTAGGGTTAGGGCTAGGGTTAGGGTTAGGGTCAGGGCTAGGGTTAGGGCTAGGGTTAGGGTTGGGGCTAGGGTTAGGATTAGGGTTAGGGCTAGGTTTAGGGCTAGGGTTAGGGCTAGGGTTAGGGCTAGGGTTAAGGCTACAGTTAGGGTTTGGGCTAAAGTTAGGGTTGGGGCTAAAGTTAGGGTTAGGGTTTGGATTAAATCATTTACGGTTGGGAATAGGGTTGGGATTAGGGTTAGGGGTGTGTCTGGGTTAGAGGTGTGGTTAGGGTTACCGTTGGGATTAGGGGTGTGTTTGCATTAGGGTTTCAGTTATAATTGGGGGGTTTCCACTGTTTAGGCACATCAGGGGCTCTCCAAATGCGACATAGCGTCCGATCTCAATTCCAGCCAATTCTGCGTTGAAAAAGTAAAACAGCGTTCCTTCCCTTCCGAGCTCTCCCGTGTGCCCACACAGGGGTTTACCCCAACATATGGGGTATCAGCGTACTCAGGACAAATTGGACAACAACTTTTGGGGTCCAAGTTCTCCTGTTACCCTTGGGAAAATACAAAACTGGGGGCTAAAAAATAATTTTTGTGGGAAAAAAAGGATTTTTTATTTTCACGGATCTGCGTTATAAACTGTAGTGAAACACTTGGGGGCTCAAAGTTCTCACAACACATCTAGATAAGTTCCTTGGGGGGTCTAGTTTCCAATATGGGGTCACTTGTGGGGGGTTTCTACTGTTTAGGTACATTAGGGGCTCTGCAAACGTAATGTGACGCCTGCAGACCAATCCATCTAAGTCTGCATTCCAAATGATGCTCCTTGTTGTGAATTCTATTTTTGGGCTCCCTCTAGTGGTCACAAGCGGTACTGTGTAGTGTTGTCTTTCTGCAGGTTGGCTGCATCACCTGGTTCGTTATCCTTGGTTGGTTTCCTATTTAGCTCACCTGGAGACTCAGTTCCTTGCCTGCTATCAATGTATTCAGTGCTCTTCAGATTCCTTGTGTCTACCTTGCTCCCAGTCTCTCCAAGACAAGCTAAGTTTTTGTTTGATCATTTTTTGATTATCAGTGTTTATTATGTTTTTTGTCCAGCTCGCTAAAATGTGATTTCCTCGCTTGCTGGTTGCTCTAGGGGACTGAGTTTCTCCCCCCACACCGTTAGTTGGTGTGGGGGTTCTTGAAATCTCAGAGTGGATATTTTGTAAGGGTTTTTTACTGACCGCATAGATTCTCTTTTCTATTTTCTGCTATCTAGTATTAGTGGGCCTCATTTGCTGAATCTGCTTTCACCCCTGTGTATGTGCCTTCCTCTTACCTCACCGTTATTATCTGTTGGGGGCTTCTATATCTTTGGGGATTATTTCTCTGGAGGCAAGAGAGGTCTTTCTTTCTCTCTAGGGGTAGTTAGTTCCTCAGGCTGGCTCGAGACGTCTAGGATTTTTAGGCACGTTCACCGGGTACTTCTAGTGTGTTTGGATAGGTTCAGATTTGCGGTCAGTCCAGTTTGCCACCTCCCTAGAGCTTGTCCTATGCTTGTTACTTAGCTGGAGTAATTTGTGATCCTCAACCACTAAGGATCATAACAGTATAGCAAGCCTAAAAGTGTTTAATGCATCGCAGAAGTGGGATAAAAAGAAAACCTGAGTACATTTTTTTTTTTCTTCCCGCTTTTCCTTTGCTGCAGTCTGTTTAGCTTCTTTCATCCCCTTGAACTCTGGGTGGTTTTGAGCTCAGCTGCAGACATGAATGTTCAGACTCTGACTTCTAGTGTGGATCATCTTACTGCACGGGTGCAAAGTATTCAGGATTTTGTTATTCATAGCCATATGTCAGAACCAAAGATACCCATTCCCGAGTTGTTTTCTGGAGATAGATCTAGGTTTCTAAATTTTAAGAATAATTGTAAGTTATTTCTATCTCTGAGACCTCGTTCCTCTGGTGATTCCGCTCAGCAAGTTAAAATTGTTATCTCCTTGTTGCGTGGCGACCCTCAAGATTGGGCTTTCTCTCTGGCGCCAGGAGATCCTGCATTACTTAATGTAAATGCATTTTTTCTGGCTCTTGGACTGCTTTATGAGGAGCCTAATCTTGAGAATCAGGCAGAAAAAGCGTTGCTGGCTATCTCTCAGGGTCAGGATGAAGCAGAGGTGTATTGTCAAAAATTTCGGAAATAGTCGGTGCTTACTCGATGGAATGAGTGTGCCCTGGCTGCAAATTTCAGAGAAGGTCTTTCTGAGGCCGTTAAGAATGTTATGGTGGGGTTTCCCACCCCTGCAAGTCTGAGTGATTCTACGGCTTTAGCCATTCAGGTTGATCGGCGTTTGCGGGAGCGCAAATCTGCTCATCCTTTGGTGGTATTTTCCGAACAGAGACCTGAGTCTATGCAATGTGACCGAACTCTGACCAGAATTGAGCGTCAAAGTCATAGACGTCAAAATGGGTTGTGCTTTTACTGTGGTGATTCTACTCATGTTATCTCAGCATGCTCTAAACGCTTAAAAAAAATCGCTAAACCTGTCACCATTGGTACTATACAGCCTAAATTTATTTTGTCTGTTACTTTGATTTGTTCTTTGTCGTCCTACCCGGTTATTGCTTTTGTGGATTCGGGTGTGGCCCTGAATCTGATGGATTTGTCATTTGCCAGGCGCTGTGGTTTTGTCCTGGAGCCTTTGGAATTTCCTATTCCTCTGAGGGGAATTGATGCTACGCCATTGGCTGAGAATAAGCCTCATTATTGGACGCAAATGACCATGTGCATGACTCCCGTACATCAGGAGGTGATTCGCTTTCTTGTTCTGCATAATTTGCATGATGTTGTCGTTTTGGGTCTGCCATGGCTGCAAGCTCATAATCCAGTTTTAGATTGGAAAGCTATGTCTGTGTCAAGTTGGGGTTGTCAGGGAATTCATGGCGATACTCCGTTGGTGTCTATTGCTTCTTCCACTCCTTCTGAGGTCCCTGAGTTTTTGTCTGACTACCAGGATGTATTTGATGAGCCCAGGTCCAGTGCCCTGCCCCCTCATAGGGATTGTGACTGTGCTATAAATTTAATTCCTGGTAGTAAATTCCCTAAGGGACGACTTTTTAATTTGTCTATACCAGAGCATGCCACGATGCGGAGTTATATAAAGGAGTCTTTGGAGAAGGGACATATTCGCCCATCCTCTTCCCCTCTTGGTGCAGGTTTTTTTTTTGTGGCCAAGAAGGACGGTTCTTTGAGACCTTGTATAGATTATCGTCTTCTGAATAAAATCACAGTCAAATTTCAGTATCCTTTGCTTTGCCACTATTGTCTGATTTGTTTGCTCGGATTAAGGGTGCCAGTTGGTTCACCAAGATAGATCTCCATGGTGCGTATAACCTTGTGCGCATTAAGCAGGGAGATGAATGGAAAACAGCATTTAATACGCCCGAAGGCCATTTTGAGTACTTGGTGATGCCTTTTGGACTCTCTAATGCTCCTTCTGTGTTTTAGTCCTTCATGCATGACATCTTCCGAGAATATCTGGATAAATTTATGATTGTGTATCTGGATGACATTTTGGTCTTTTCTGATGATTGGGAGTCCCATGTGAAGCAGGTCAGGATGGTGTTTCAGGTCCTGCGTGCTAATGGTTTATTTGTGAAGGGCTCAAAATGCCTCTTCGGAGTACAGAAGGTCTCCTTTTTGGGTTTTATTTTTTCTCCTTCTACTGTGGAGATGGACCCAGTCAAGGCCCAGGCTATTCATGACTGGACTCAGCCCACGTCTGTTAAGAGTCTTCAGAAGTTCTTGGGTTTCGCTAATTTTTACCGTCGTTTCATCGCTAATTTTTCTAGCGTGGTTAAACCTTTGACGGATTTGACCAAGAAGGGTTCTGATGTGACTAATTGGTCTCCTGCGGCCGTGGAGGCCTTTCGGGAGCTGAAGCACCGGTTTTCTTCAGCTCCAGTCTTATGTCAGCCAGATGTCTCTCTCCCCTTCCAGGTCGAGGTTGATGCTTCTGAGATTGGAGCAGGGGCTGTTTTGTCGCAGAGAAGCTCTGATGGCTCTGTGATGAAGCCATGTGCTTTCTTTTCAAGAAAGTTTTCGCCTGCCGAGCGGAATTATGATGTTGGTAATCGGGAGTTGTTGGCTATGAAGTGGGCATTTGAGGAGTGGCGACATTGGCTCGAAGGAGCTAAGCATCGTGTGGTGGTCTTGACTGATCACAAAAATCTGATTTACCTTGAATCTGCCAAGCGCCTGAATCCTAGACAGGCTCGTTGGTCGTTGTTTTTCTCCCGTTTCAACTTCGTGGTCTCATACCTGCCTGGTTCGAAGAACGTGAAAGCTGATGCACTTTCTAGGAGTTTTGTGCCTGACTCTCCGGGAGTTTCTGAGCCGGCTGGTATTCTCAGAGAGGGAGTGATTTTGTCTGCCATTTCCCCAGATTTGCGACGAGTGCTGCAGAAATTTCAGGCGGATAGACCTGACCGTTGTCCACCAGAGAGACTGTTTGTCCCGGATAGATAGACCAGCAAAGTTATTTCCGAGGTTCATTCTTCGGTGTTGGCGGGTCATCCTGGGATTTTTGGTACCAGAGATTTGGTGGCTAGGTCCTTCTGGTGGCCTTCCTTGTCGCGGGATGTGCGTTCCTTTGTGCAGTCTTGTGGGATTTGTGCTCGGGCTAAGCCTTGCTGTTCTCGTGCCAGCGGTTTGCTTTTGCCTTTGCCTGTTCCGAAAAGGCCTTGGACGCACATTTCCATGGATTTTATTTCGGATCTTCCAGTATCTCAGAAAATGTCTGTCATCTGGGTGGTGTGTGATCGTTTTTCCAAGATGGTCCATTTGGTGCCCTTGCCTAAGTTGCCTTCTTCCTCCGATTTGGTTCCTCTATTTTTTCAGAATGTGGTTCGCTTGCACGGAATTCCTGAAAATATTGTGTCTGATAGAGGATCCCAGTTTGTGTCCAGGTTTTGGCGGACTTTTTGTGCTAAGATGGGCATTGATTTGTATTTTTCGTCGGCCTTCCATCCTCAGACTAATGGCCAAACCGAGCGAACTAATCAGACGTTGGAAACTTATTTGAGATGTTTTGTTTCTGCTGATCAGGATGATTGGGTGATTTTTTGCCATTGGCCGAGTTTGCCCTTAATAATCGGGCTAGTTCTGCTACTTTGGTTTCGCCTTTTTTCTGCAATTCTGGTTTCCATCCTCGTTTTTCCTCGGGTCAGGTTGAGCCTTCTGACTGTCCTGGGGTGGATTCTGTGGTGGATAGGTTGCAGCAGATTTGGAACCATGTGGTGGACAATTTGAGGTTGTCACAGGAGAAGGCTCGGCGCTTTGCCAACCGCCGCCGCGGTGTGGGTCCCCGACTTCGTGTTGGGGATTTGGTTTGGCTGTCTTCTCGGTATGTTCCTATGAAGGTCTCCTCTCCTAAATTCAAGCCTCGCTTCATCGGTCCTTATAAGATCTTGGAAATCCTTAACCCAGTGTCTTTTCGTTTGGATCTCCCAGCATCGTTTGCCGTTCATAATGTGTTCCATAGGTCTTTGTTGCGGAGGTATGTGGTACCTGTGGTTCCTTCTGTTGAGCCTCCTGCTCCGGTGCTGGTCGAGGGCGAATTGGAGTACGTGGTGGAGAAGATTTTGGATTCTCGTATCTCTAGATGGAGACTTCAGTATTTGGTTAAGTGGAAGGGCTATGGTCAGGAGGATAATTCCTGGGTTGTCGCCTCTGATGTTCATGCGGCCGATTTGGTTCGTGCCTTCCACGCGGCTCATCCTGATCGCCCTGGGGGTCTTGATGAGGGTTCGGTGACCCCTCCTCAAGGGGGGGTACTGTTGTGAATTCTATTTTTGGGCTCCCTCTAGTGGTCACAAGCGGTACTGTGTAGTGTTGTCTTTCTGCAGGTTGGCTGCATCAGCTGGTTCGTTATCCTTGGTTGGTTTCCTATTTAGCTCACCTGGAGACTCAGTTCCTTGCTTGCTATCAATGTATTCAGTGCTCTTCAGATTCCTTGTGTCTACCTTGCTCCCAGTCTCTCCAAGACAAGCTAAGTTTTTGTTTGATCATTTTTTGATTATCCGTGTTTATTATGTTTTTTGTCCAGCATGCTAAAATGTGATTTCCTCGCTTGCTGGTTGCTCTAGGGGACTGAGTTTCTCCCCCCACACCGTTAGTTGGTGTGGGGGTTCTTGAAATCTCAGAGTGGATATTTTGTAAGGGTTTTTTACTGACCGCATAGATTCTCTTTTCTATTTTCTGCTATCTAGTATTAGTGGGCCTCATTTGCTGAATCTGCTTTCACCCCTGTGTATGTGCCTTCCTCTTACCTCACCGTTATTATCTGTTGGGGGCTTCTATATCTTTGGGGATTATTTCTCTGGAGGCAAGAGAGGTCTTTCTTTCTCTCTAGGGGTAGTTAGTTCCTCAGGCTGGCTTGAGACGTCTAGGATTTTTAGGCACGTTCACCGGCTACTTCTAGTGTGTTTGGATAGGTTCAGATTTGCGGTCAGTCCAGTTTGCCTCCTCCCTAGAGCTTGTCCTATGTTTGTTACTTAGCTGGAGTAATTTGTGATCCTCAACCACTAAGGATCATAACAGCTCCTTCCCTTCCGAGCTCTGCCATGCGCTCAAACGGTGGTTCCCCCACATATCAGGTATCAGCGTACTCAGTACAAATTGGACAACAATATTTAGGGTCTAATTTCTCCTGTTACTCTTGGAAAAATACAAAACTGGGGGCTAAAATATAATTTTTGTGGACAAATTTTTTTTTTATTTGCACGACTCTGCGTTATAAACTGTAGTGAAACACTTGGGGGTTCAAAGCTCTCACAACACATCTAGATGAGTTCCTTAGGGGGTCTACTTTCCAAAATGGTGTCACTTGTGGGGAGTTTCTACTGTTTAGGTACATTAGGGGCTCTGCAAACGCAATGTTACGCCTGCAGACCATTCCATCTAAGTCTGCATTCCAAATGGCGCTCCTTCCCTTCCGAGCCCTCCCATGCGCCCAAACGGTGGTTCCCCCACATATGAGGTATCAGCGCACTCAGGACAAATTGGACAACAACTTTGGGGATCCAATTTCTCCTGTTACCCTCGGAAAAATACAAAACTGGGGGCTAAAAAATAATTTTTTTGGGAAAAAATTTTTGTTTTATTTTTACGGCTCTGCATTATAAACTTCTGTGAAGCCCTTGGTGGGTCAAAGTGGTCACCACACATCTAGATAAGTTCCTTAGGGGTCTACTTTCCAAAATGGTGTCACTTGTGGGGGGTTCAATGTTTAGGCACATCAGTGGCTCTCCAAACGCAACATGGCGTCCCATCTCAATTCCTGTCAATTTTGCATTGAAAAGTCAAACGGCGCTCCTTCCCTTCCGAGCTCTCCCATGCGCCCAAAAAAGTGGTTTACCCCCACATTTGGAGTATCAGCGTACTCAGGACAAATTGTACAACAACTTTTGGGGTCCAATTTCTTCCCTTACACTTGGGAAAAAAAAATTGGGGGCGAAAAAATAATATTTGTGAAAAAAAATGATTTTTTGTTTTTACGGTTCGGCATTATAAACTTCTGTGAAGCACTTGGTGGGTCAAAGTGCTCACCACACCTCTAGATAAGTTCCTTAGGGGGTCTACTTTCCAAAATGGTGTCACTTGTTGGGGGTTTCAATGTTTAGGCACATCAGTGGCTCTCCAAACGCAACATGGCGTCCCATCTCAATTCCTGTCAATTTTGCATTGAAAAGTCAAACGGCGCTCCTTCCCTTCCGAGCTCTGCCATGCGCCCAAACAGTGGTTTACCCCCACATATAGGGTATCGGCGTACTCAGGACAAATTTTAAAACAAAGTTTGGGGTCTATTTTCTCCTGTTACCCTTGGTAAAATAAAACAAATTAGAGCTGAAGTAAATTTTTTGTGAAAAAAGTTAAATGTTCATTTTTATTTAAACATTCCAAAAATTCCTGTGATACACCTGAAGGGTTAATAAACTTTTTGAATGTGGTTTTGAGCACCTTGAGGGGTGCAGTTTTTAGAATAGTGTCACACTTGGGTATTTTCTATCATATAGACCCCTCAAAATTACTTCAAATGAGATGTGGTCCCTAAAAAAAAAATGGTGTTGTAAAAATGAGAAATTGCTGGTCGACTTTTAACCCTTATAACTCACTAACAAAAAAAAATTTTGGTTCCAAAATTGTGCTGATGTAAAGTAGACATGTGGGAAATGTTACTTATTAAGTGTTTTTTGTGACATATCTCTGTGATTTAAATGCATAAAAATTCAAAGTTGGAAAATTGCGAAATTTTCAAAATTTTCGCCAAATTTCAGTTTTTTTCCCAAATAAACGCACTATCATGAAGTACAATATGTCACGAGAAAACAGTGTCAGAATCACTGGGATCCGTTGAAGCATTCCAGAGTTATAACCTCATAAAGGGACAGTGGTCAGAATTGTAAAAATTGGCCCAGTCCATAACGTGCAAACCACCCTGGGGGTAAAGGGGTTAAAAAAGCAGTTGGTTTGCACAGCAGTGTGGAAACAGCAATGCAGCAATCAGGGAGCCTTATAAGGCAGCCTAATAAGCTACAGAGCTGATGCACAAAAATATAGCCTCCACTGTTTCTGCAAAAAAAAGCTGGTGTTGGACAGTGGAAATCGCTACAGCACAAGCAGTTTGGGGTTAATCTTCCCTCCCCAACTATATCCCTTCTTCTGATGAAGCTGCAGCAACCTCTCCCTATGCTAAGATCGGCAGAAGTAAGATGGCGGTCGGCGTGCACGCCCCTTTATAGCCCCTGTGATGCCGTAGAAAGCAAGCTAATCCCTGTCATGCCCTTCTCTAAGATGGTGGGGACCGAGACCTATGTCATCACGCTGCCCACACTCTGCGTCCTCCTTCAATGGCTGAAAAATGGTGCTGAAAGTGTCATATGAAACGCACAGGGTGCACAGGGACTTTTGCGCACAGATCGGCGACCTCATGGCCGATCCCACACTAGGATTGGGTCGGGTTTCATGAAACCCGACTTTGCCGAAAATCTGCGATTTTTTTAATTTGTCCGATCCGTTTCACTCAGCCCTAATTAGTAGATCTCTTGAAATTCGACTTTGCTTGCACTGACATATTTTTCCAAAGATAATATATAATCGCATAACAGAAAAGCATCTATTTGGCTGTAGAATATGAATATAAAACTCTGAATTCCCCTCTTAGTCTATTGAATTAATTTAGAGCTCTGCAATGCCATCTCAGTCTTTTTAATGTACAATTGACTTTAATCTATTTGGCTAGGGGAAAACAGATGGCAAATGGTGATAACCAGCAACTTATTTAATCAGACATAGCAGTTTCAAGCTTTGTAGACTGCTGATATTGTAAAAACGGTCAAAAAATGCTCCATTTTGTAGGGCAGATGCATGCCTTGCTGTCATTTATAAGCAGGCTGTAAGGATCTGGGTCTGGATGGAATTTTTACTATTGCAACTACTAGGAGTAGCAGAGGCAGGCAGTGAAGTCAAAGGATGCCAGAGGTCGGTACGGAGGAGCAGCAGTATGGTGTTGAAGCATTAACAGGTTGCATAATCAGAAGATAGCCAGAGGTCAGTACACGGGAAACAGCAGTATGGTATGAAGCAAAAGTGGGTAGCATAGTCAGTGGATAGCAGGAGGTCGGTGTGATGGAAATATATAAAATATATAGATTCACTTGCCTATATAAATTATACTTAACCGCTAATATATGCATTATAATCAATTGCTTAAAATGGCTGTCCCAGACCAGACAATGCCTTGAGACTTTCCACAGATGAAGAGGAACTGAATTCAAGATATCTCAACTTTGGCATGATTACAGAAAAACGACAGGTATACATTAGTTGCGTAATTAGCCTGATGTCATTCCTTAACCACAATATTCCATACATTTAGATAATCAATCGCAGAAAAGCTTTACCATATGATCCTTAACTAACCTCTCCTTTCTATATCCAACTATAAAAACATATGTTACTATAATAAAGCATCAGTATTGAGAGAATGTTATTCTGTCACCTCGGTGTGCAGTGTCATTCTTGAATGCTTGAATAGTTAGCAAGATTGGGAATGCACGTAGCACACACAGGGATAGATTTATCCTCACAAACTTATTTTACATCTGGCACCCAACGTGGGACTGAATGAAACACACGGGGACCCTGATGACCCGAGAGACGGGGGTTTCAGCCGCAGTCTCGGCTCATGGGACGGAGACTGTACAGCTCCACTGTAAGGTAAGAAAATTCTGTCATCTTGCCTGAGTGACCCCTGTGCCCAGCCTGGGTTTACACCTCTTGCCGGTCAGTTTTAGTCACCACCTCATTCCCAGGTAGTGTAAAATGTACACACCCTTAACCAAACCCTGAGATATAAGCCAAATTGCTTCGTGCTGCGTGCCATGTTTTATGTGTTCATGTTTGTGTAGATCTGGGAGATAGTTGGAACACTGTGACTGATTTGCTTGTGGTTGCACACAGGAAACTATCTCTGATAAGTTATTACAGATTCCCATGTACGGAGGGAGGCACTTTCCCAGGCACCAGGCACGGATGGTAATAACTTAGAAGGATATCACAGATTCCTGTATCCGGGGATCAGGTGGGACCCCTGCACAGAGTGTGATACTCCTAGGCATCTGAATGCCTTGTGAGATTGGCAGCTGTCGGTTACCAGAAAATCTTGTACATATCACAGAATAATAAAAAGAGCTTCGATCTCCCAGATGTCTGTTTATGTTGTTATGTAAATTGCTGTCTCTTTGAATATAGAGTTGTAACAGAAAGCATTTTGTACTTTTCCCAGTTGTTAGCAGGAAAACATCCCTTGTAAATCACACTGTCACATCTGCCTGCTGCTCTGTTTCCCGCTTGTGTTATGAGATAAGTTTAGCTGCGGCATAGAAACTTTTAGGACCTGAGCTGTATCTGTGACCATGATGTGTGATTTTAAACAAAGCAGCTGATAGGATTGGGGGATTGCGCTAAATAAAAAAAATAATAAAGCGCAATCGCAACCCGGGGTCCACCGTACAGAGATGGAAAACTGCTGCTCTAAACAATGAAAGGAACACATGGTGAACAATTGCCTGTACACACTGGGTTAACGTCACTCAGTGTGAACAGGATGCTGAGTTCAAACCTCTGTTACTCCACAGAGAGAAACAGTACAGAAGCGAAACAGCTGCTTTGGAACTGAGCTGTTTCCTTTGCACACAGAAATGAAAGAGAAGCTCTGCAACTGAGCTGTGTCACTCGCACACGGATATGGAGCAGATGCACTGCAACTGAGCTGTGTCACTCGCACGCAGAAATGAAAGAGAAGTTCTGCAACTGAGCTGTGTCACTCGCACACAAAAACGAAAGAGAAGCTCTGCAACTGAGCTGTGTCACTCGCACACAGAATTGGAACAGATGCTCTGAGCTTAACACCCTGACTAGGGTTGTGCTTGCTCTGGAACTCTGTTGTGCTAGCCGCACACATGTAGGTACAACATGCTAAGGCAATGACTAATTGCCCCCTTGCTGCCTGCTTCCATGTACAGTACCAAAGCTTAGACAGACTCACGACACTTGCAGAGAGAGTGGTAATCTGGAGCTGCCACTTCACGGACATGCTCAGTAAGGTGATTTTTGGACTTAGGGTCCAGAGTGCTGGACTGCACCTGAATATTACAGGTTACTAAGGGCTTGGCTGGAGAGTCAGCAGTAACCAAACAAACAGCATGAGCCTGAGCAAGATGCTGGGACGATGTCTATGCTCAGCAGCACCCAAAGCTGAATGTCATGCCTCCCGCATCCCCCTCTGGCTCTTCTCATACTTACCTGTCTCGATGCACCGCTGCTGCCGCTTCTGCTGGGTCTTCTTCCGGCTCCTGGCATGCGCATTCGTCTTTGCGCACTCCTGGACTGTCCACGCGCCGTCTGGTCTCCTCTCTTCTTCCTTCCTCGCTGGACCCTGATTCTTGGCGACGGCGCATGCGCACTTCACCTTCCTGCTCTGTTGGCACACGCGCACTCCCTCAGGCTGGTCTTCGCTCTCTCTGCTCCTCCCCTTCCTGCTCCTGGAGGTATCCTGACCCGGAAGTGCTGCGCAACTCTTGCTATATCAGATAGCCTCTCCTCCTACTCTTTGCCTGATTGTCATTTGTCCTCATTTGACCCAGGTCCCACCATACCTTGCTCTGTCCTGTGCATCCGCCATACCTTGCTCTGTCCTGTCCGTCTGCCATACCTTGCTCTGTCCTGTGCGTCCGCCATACCTTGCTCTGTCTTGTGCGTCTATCATACCCTGCCTGTTCTGTGTTACCACCATACCCTGTCTGTCCTGTGTCTCTGTTATAGCCAGTTCTGCGTCTTCTCCGCTCTTACTTTCTGTCTCCGAGTATTAGCTTCTGCGGCATTAGTCTCCTTCGGGCCTGCCCCTAATGCTCCCTGTATTGGGGGTGGTCCACTTGGTTAGCTCACCCTCGGGAGGTTCGTTGTTGCGGTACTGTGGGTTCACTCTAGGAGTTTCAGAAGATCTGACAGTACGATCAGGCCATGGACCCCGCTGGTACTCCATCGCCAACCCAAAAAGAAATTCTATTTTACGGGAGAATCAGACAAGAATTATGTCCTTCCTAAAGACCATGGAGTCCTGTCTGTCGGCCCTTCAGACCTCTGACCCTGGGACGCTTCTCAGTTGGCCGAACTCTCCAAAAGGAGCTTGCTCAGCAGTGTGATACCCAGGCCCACATTCTGAATTATATGGCATCGGTGGATGATCGCCTGCTTGTCCTTCAGTCCCCTGCCTCTGTCTCACCCCAGGCTACAACTCCTCACCCTTTGCCCCATTTGGCAAAGCCGCCACAGTACAGCGGAGACCACAAGTTATGTAGAGGGTTTCTTAATCAGTGCCAGCTACATTTTGAGTTGCTGCCTCAGCAGTATCCCACTGACCGAGCGAAAGTGGCTTTTGTTGTGTCTCATTTAGTGGGGGAGGCCTTAGCCTGGGTGAAGTCTCTCTGGGAGAGTGATGATCCTTTAGCCTCTCAGCTTTCCACCTTTCTCGATACATTCCACAAGGTATTCGATGAGCCTGGTCACCTGGCCTCTGCTACGGAGTCGCTCTTTAATCTACACCAGGGTTCGCTCTCTGTGGGCCAATACGCCATTCGGTTCCGCACCCTATCTTCCGAGTTAAGTTGGAAAAATGAGGCTTTGGTGGAAGCTTTTTGGCGTGGTCTCTCAGCCTGGATCAAGGACGAGCTGGCTGGATGGGATTCTCCGACATTGTTAGAGGACCTGATCTCCCTGGCAACCCGTATAGACTTACACTTGCAGGAGCGCTCCCGTGAAGCCGCTAGGAAGAGAAGATTTCCTCGTGTTCCTACGGCTACCTCTAGTTCCTCTCGTTCTTGTCCTGTGTCTTCCCCGGCTGTTCCTGCTCTGGAACCCATGCAGGTGGACCGACTCAAGCCTGTAGAGCAACATCGTAAAGAGAGACTCGCTCAAGGGCTCTGTTTTTTTTACTGCGGCAGTGCTTTCCATTTCCTGCGTTCTTGTCCCCTGAGGCTGGGAAACGCCTCCGCCTAGGACAGGAAAGAGAGGACTTCCTAGGTGATTCTGATTCCTCTCCACCTATGACTCTTTCTGTTCTTTTTCATTAAGGTTCTAAGCGTTTCTCTGAAGTAGCTTATATTGATTCAGGTTTAGCCGGTAATTTCATTCAGCTCGAGGCTGTTAGAAGACTTTGGATTCCTGTCAGGTCCCTGGAGACTCCTCGGCAGGTAGCTTCACTCGATGGTCAACCCCTGCGGGAGTCTGTTACTCAGGTTACCGAAGAACTGGAATTATAGATCGGCATCGAGAGAGAATTGTCTTTTACGTGCTACCATCCTTGTCTCATGCTATTCTTCTCGGTCTCCCTTGGTTGAGGAAGCACAAGCCTACTCTCGACTGGCGGTCTGGGGACATTCTGCATTGGGGACATCTCTGCCAAAATCAGTGCTTGCTTCCCATCCATTTTAAAATCTCTTCTCAATCAACTTCTGTGTCTCCAGATTTACCATCTGCCTATGTGGCCTTTGCTGACATCTTCAATAAGAGAGAGGCGGAGATCCTTCCTCCGCATCGTCCATATGATTGCCCGATCGACCTAGTTCCAGGTTCCACTCCACCTAGGAGCCGGATCTACCCTCTGTCCACTGCTGAGACCCAAGCTATGACCAAATATGTCCAAGAGAACTTAGCCAGAAGCTTTATTCGAAAGTCTTCTTCTCCCGTTGGTGCTGGGTTCTTTTTCATCAAGAAGAAAGATGGTACCCTTCGTCCTTGCATCAACTACCGAGGTCTCAATAATATCACGATTAAGAACAAGTACCCACTTCCTCTCATTCCAGAACTATTTGACTGTCTCCGTGGTGCACATATCTTCACTAAATTGGATCTCCGTGGGGCCTACAATCTCATCCGTATCCATCCTGGAGATGCGTGGAAAACCGCATTCAACACCCGGGATGGTCATTACGAGTACTTGATTACGCCCTTTGGTCTGTGCAACACTCCCGCTGTCTTCCAGGAGTTAATGAACAATGTGTTCCGGGATCTACTTTATTCTTGTGTGGTGGTGTACTTGGATGATATTCTTATATTCTCTCCAGATCTTCCTACCCACAGAAGAGACGTCCGTCAAGTCCTCTTACGTCTTAGAGCGAATCGTCTGTATGCCAAGCTAGAAAAGTGGGCCTTTGAACAGTCATCCCTACCATTCTTAGGGTACATCATATCTGACTCTGGTCTACATATGAATCCGGGAAAAGTGTCCACCATGCTGAACTGGCCGCGTCCTCAAGGCGTCAAGGCGATCCAACGATTCTTTGGATTTGCCAATTACTACCGGCAGTTCATCCCACACTTTTCTACCCTGTCCGGCTCCATCTCCTCTTTGATCCGCAAGGGAGTTAACCCTCACTCCTGGTCCCCGGAGGCCAAAAACGCCTTCCAGTCTTTGAAACAAGCCTTTGCTACAGCTTTCGTTCTCCATTGTCCAGAGATTAGCAAACCCTTCATTTTGGAGGTGGATGCTTCTGCTATCAGAGCCGGAGCAGTTCTTTCCCAGAGGTCTTCCTCTGGTGGGCTGGTCACCTGCAGCTTCATCTCTAAGACCTTCTCTGCAGCTGAGAGGAACTATACCATTGGTGACAGAGAGTTGCTGGCTATCAAATTGGCGTTGGAGGAGTGGCGGTATTTGTTGGAAGGAGCTGTTCATCCTTTTAAGATCTGCACTGACCACAAGAATCTGGCATACATCCTCTCTGCACAGAGACTGAATCCTGGGAAAGCTAGGTGGTCGCTGTTCTTTGCCCAATTTGATTTTGAGCTACATTTCTGCCCTGGCAATAAGAACTTCAAAGCTGACGCCCTATCCAGATCCTTTCTGACAGCCGATGTTGAGGAGAAACCTTCACATATCGTGGATCCAAGCAAGGTCATCTCGGTTGCTCCTGTTACCTTGACTTTGTTGCCTTCGGGTAAGACTTTTTTATCAAGAGCGCAACAGGGAGCAAGTTTTACATTGGGGTCATGCTTCCAAGCTGGCAGGCCATGTCGGTTTCAAGAAAACCCTTTCTTTGTATTCGTGGTACTACTGGTGGCCATCTCTTCCTCAAGACACCCGAAGTTTTGTCGCTTCCTGCCCAACCTGTGCTAAGAACAAAGTTCCTAGACATTTACCCTCTGGTCTATTGCATGCGCTTCCAGTTCCCTCGGCTCCTTGGCGACACCTTGCAATGGACTTTATCACTGATCTGCCTCGGTCCTCAGGTCATACAGTTATCTTTGTAGTCGTGGATCGATTTTCCAAGATGGCTCATTTTGTTCCGCTTCCTGGTTTACCTTCCGCTCCCGAATTGGCAAAGATCTTCATCGCTCATATTTTTCGAATTCATGGCTTTCCTCAGCACATAGTTTCAGACAGAGGAGTTCAATTCACCTCGCACTTCTGGCGTGCATTATGCAAATTAATGGACGTGACTTTGGACTTCTCCTCTGCCTACCACCCTCAAACTAATGGTCAGGCAGAACGCACAAATGAAATCCTGTCACCTATCTTCATCATTTCTCTAATGTCCATCAAAACGACTGGTCCTGTCTACTTCCTTGGGCCGAGTTTGCATACAACAACCACACTAATGAATCCTCTTCCAAGTCACCTTTCTTTGTCATCTACGGGCAACATCCTGGTGTACCTCTGCCAGTACCCTCTGCCTTGGGTGTGGTGCCGGCGGCCGATCTTCTGTCCGTGGAGTTTACTAGGGTCTGGCAGGAGACCAAAACCGCATTCGAACGAGCTGGAGACAGAATTAAAAGACATGCCGACAAGAGGCGTCTGGATTCTCCGTCTTTTCAAACTGGTGATAAAGTATGGTTATCTTCCAAGTGTATTCGGCTTAAGATCCCTTCGTATAAGTTAGGTCCACCGTATATCAGTCCATTTGAGGTGTTAGCTCGTATTAATGATGTTGTTTACAAGTTAAGTCTACCTGCCTCGCTTCGCATTCCAAATTCGTTTCATGTTTCTCTACTCAAGCCAGTCATATTCAACCAATTTCACCCTACCACTGGCCAGTCACCTCTACCCATTTCCGCACAAGATGTCTTTGAAGTTGAGGACATACTGGCTATGAAGAAATCTCAAGGTAGGACCCTCCTTTTAATTGATTTGAAGGGCTTTGGTCCTGAGGAGAGATCTTGGGAGCCTCGAGAGAACATCCAGGCTCCTCAAATTCTAGCTAAGTTTCTTTCTAAGCTTAGGAGAAGGGGGCATAAGGAGAGGGGTACTGTCATGACTCCCGCATCCCCCTCTGGCTCTTCTCATACTTACCTGTCCCGGCGCACTGCTGCTGCCGCTTCTGCTAGGTCTTCTTCCGGCTCCCGGCATGCGCATTCGTCTCTGCGTGCTTCCGGACTGTCCGTGCGCCGCCTGGTCTTCTCTCTTCTTCCTTCCTTGCTGGTTCCTGATTCTCGGCGCCGGCGCGTGCGCACTTCACCTTCCTGCTCTGTCGGCGCATGCGCACTCCCTCAGGATGGTCTTCGCTCTCTCCGCTCCTCCCCTTCCTTCCTGATCCTGGAGGGATCCTGACCTGGAAGTGCTGCGCAACTCCTGCTATATCAGGTAGCCTCTCCCCCTACTCTTTGCCTGATTGTCATTTGTCCTCATTTGACCCAGGTCCCGCCATACCTTGCTCTGTCCTGTGCATCCGCCATACCTTGCTCTGTCCTGTGCGTCCACCATACCTTGCTCTGTCCTGTGTGCATCCGCCATACCTTGCTCTCTCCTGTGCATCCGCCATACCTTGCTCTGTCTTGTGCATCTATCATACCCTGCCTGTTTTGTGTTACCGCCATACCCTGCCTGTTCTGTTACCGCCATACCCTGTCTGTCCTGTGTCTCCATTATAGCCAGTTCTGCGTCTTCTCCACTCCTACTTTCTGTCCCCGAGTATCAGCTTCCGTGGCAATAGTCTCCCTCGGGCCTGCCCCTAAAGCTCCCTGTATTGGGGGTGGTCCACCTGGTTAGCTCACCCTTGGGAGGTTCATTGTCACCGTACTGTGGGTTCACTCTAGGAGTTTCAGAAGATCTGACACTGAATGGTTGACTGCAGAGGCAGATAAGACATGGGATCTATCCCGAGCAGCAGGAAAATCCCAAAGCCTAACACTAACAGAGCTGAGAAAAATGGAAGTGAGTGTGTGCGTGTGTCTGAGCACAGACAAAGTGTTAGAAGCTGTATCAACCCTAAAGTTTTGAAATGGGGAATAATATTGGGAAACAGCCCTCGGGGGGTCTGCTACTCCCGATGGGAAAACTTCCCTCCATATAGTATCTGAACGGGAGGGTGTGAAGTATGTGTGAAAGTACAGACAGCTGATGAAAGTATGTGAAATTCACGAGAATGGCAGACTTCACGCTGCGGGGTGGTATGATGTATTGAAAAAGAAAAAGGGGCAGTTGGCTGATGTTAAGCTACTGAAAGATGCAAATGCTTGGTATAGGGTGGTAGCAGAAGTACATCATTTAGGAGGTACAGAAAGATATGTGATCAAACCAGGAAATGATTTTTATGTGTATAAAATGGGGAAGGGTGTCAAACCATCTGCGCTTCCCCCATATGGGGAGGGGAAATAATGGACATGTGCAGTCTGTTCTCAACGGAATCCATGGTACAGGGAGACTTGTGCAGTGTGCACACTCCACGAACCTCCCTACAGGGAGAAGGCATCATTGTTCCAACCATGCCTTCCCAGGATACTCAAAATGAGGAGGAACTCCCGCCTCCTCCTTCATCACAATTCCTTCCTCCTCCTCCTCTTTCATTACCGGCTGTGCCAACGCCCAAGCCAAACAGTGTAGTGTCTCTGTATTGAGTGCTTACCACACAGGGTACCTTTTATGTACCAAGCACAGCACAGCCATTGCCAGTTATGATATTGGGAAAAGAGGGGGAAAACCTCCCTGCCCACAGTGTTGCACTTAGCCCCCAGACAAAAACGGCAGCTGAGAGCCCAGCCCAGGGTGCAGAAGGGGAAGGGAGACATCACCATCTGCTGATAATGTACAACCTCAGTACTGGTCAGAGCTGCAAACATTTACATCAACCTGGAATTATAATCCACCACATCCCCAGGCGGGGGGGGGGGGGGGCATCCTCACACAAAAAGGCAATTTCTAAGTCCAAATATCAGCCAGCACACAACCCCAGTACACAATATCATAACTAGTCCTCTGATGAAGAGGGAACATCATACATGCTCCCCAGAACTGGGAGAAAAGGCCACAGGCACCCCGAAGAGAGGGGGACATAGAGGCAGCACCCTTACACTATGTACATTTCACCCCAAGTCAGGTGACTAGTATTATAAATAGAAAATAATGGTAAACTGACTGAACAGAGGACTAGTCTGAACTGGTGAATAACCAAAAAAGACTTACATAGCAAATAGATCAATGGCTGCACTCAATTGTACTAAAGCAAGAGAATGTGCAATACATGAAATGTGAATAGCATAATGGTGGATGGGCTCATATTTTTTGGCCAAATTTTGTGCTAAGCATCTCATGTGTTTTTTCATAGATTTTACAAGCCATTATGCTATTCACATTTCATGCATCGCAAATTCCCTTGCTTTAGTACAATTGAGTGCAGCCATTGATCTATTTGCTATGTAAGTCTTTTTTGGTTATGCACCAGTTCAGACTAGTCCTCTGTTCAGTCAGTTTACCATTATTTGCTATGTACTATTTTTTCTGACTTGAACACCCCACCCTTCACCATACTGTGATTTTAATTACATCCAAACACATTTGGTTTCCGACCTTCCTATAAATGCAGGCTTTACTATGTTATTAGCCAGAGGTAAGTGGTCACACTAGGTAGTCAGGTCAGGGACCCATCCGATCCATGAGATTACCTTGACGTTGGTGGATGGGCTCACATTTATTGGCCAAATTTTGTGCTAAGCATCTCATCTGTTTTTTCATAGCTTTCACAAGCCATTATGCTATTCACATTTCATGTATGGGACATTCCCTTGCTTTAGTATTATAAATAATCTGCCAGACCCAGAAATGCATCCTATGCCGTTTTTCCGTAGAATCCAGTACAACCAGTGAACATATGCTGCAACCTGGAATGATCTCTGGGCTGTAATGGAAGTATAAGCAGGTGATGCATTCTGGCCAATCATGAAGGTACACTTTAAACTTCCAGCAAATTAGATTTGCACGCTTGGGAGTCAGGATCAAAGCTAAATGAGCAACTCAGAGAGTGGGCCAAAGGTAGATTAGTAGGGCAAGCTCTCAGCTTACAGGACATGAGCCAAGACAAAACAGAGTCAGTGAAGAAGTTTCATGGCAGAGTGCTGCAGATATTCCAAGACTTGGGCTTCACCATTCATGGTGAAATACACAGACAAATGTTGGCACAGGTTTTTGTGGATGGACTAAGGGAACCAATCAGGAAACCACTGATAGTGGCCAGACCCGAGTACAGGTCAATAGCAATGGATGTCCTGCTCCTAGTAGCAAAAGGGTTTGAGTCCCATCAGGAGGGTGAAAGACAGCCCCTCTTATGGAGGCCACAGACCTGGGTGAACAACCATCTCAGAAGGACAGAATAAATGTCAAGTGTTACAACTGTGGCAAATCTGGCCATTTCTGGAATCAGTGGAGTACTTGTGCAGCCCAGGAGCTTGCCCAGAGGGGGGACCAGGGAGGAAACACAGAAAGCAGTGAGGCGCCCCGCCCATAGCACAGAGACAAGCCAGGTCCACAAGACACCACACTCCTAGAATGCAAAACACCACCAGTAGGACTAATACCCCAAATTGCCTTAAAGGTGGATGGGTTTGCAAGATCTTTTCTTGTGGACACTGGTGCAGCCAGAAATGTGATGAGACATGTGGAACTCCCCAACCCCACTTGCCTATTGGAATCCTCCGTGTCTTGCGTGGGGATTGATGGCAAAGTCAGACATTCTGCACTTACAAAGCCCCTGAGGGTGTGGACTCAGCCAGGACACTCTATTCTGTCCCAGTTAGTGGAGTCAAGGACCTTTCCACTCAACCTGCTGGGAGTGGACCTACTGCAGAAGCAGAAGGCAACCATACGGTTCCAGGAAGATGGGACCGTGATACTTTCTTCATCCCTGACTCAAAAAGAATCAATCATGCTGGCGGCCCTACAAGAACCTCAAACAATCAATACAAGCCTACCTCGGGAGGTACTGGATTTAGTACCCGAGAGCCTATGGTCCAAAGGACCCTTGGATGTGGGAAAACTTCAAGTTGCCCCATTGCGGGTGTCACTTAAGCCAGAAACCCCGTATCCTCGTAAGGCCCAGTATCCCTTGTCCATAGCCCAGAGTCAGGCCGTCTCTGACCAGCTGAAATTCTTCTTGAAGATAGGAATCATTGTTCCCTGCACGTCACCTTGCATTACCTCACTTTTCCCGGTTAAGAAAAAGACTGTAAAAGGAGAACCAACTAAGTTCAGAATGGTTCATGACTTGAGGGCTGTGAACGAGGCTATTTTAGTTGAAACCCCAATTGTGCCAAATCCTCACACTATGCTCTCAAATGTGCCAGCCACGGCAACGCTGTTCACAGTGATCGATCTGGCCAACGCTTTCTTCAGTGTTCCCCTTCACAAGGATGACCAGTACTTGTTCACTTTCACGCACAAGGGGGCACAGTATACATGGACAGTAATGCCCCAAAGGGCCCAGAACAGCCCTTCACAGTTCACTAAAGCAATGTCCTCCATTCTTGCCAACTGGATTACAGATCATGCAGAAGTCGCGCTTCTGCAATACGTGGATGCTCTTCTCCTTTGTGCATCAGATATTGATGTCTGCACAGCTCATTCCTTGTCCCTTCTACTCTTTCTAGCAGAACAGCAATGTAAGGTCTCGAAAAACAAAGTCCAGTGGTGTCAGAAGCGAGTGACATTCCTAGGACACTGTATTGCC
Organism: Ranitomeya variabilis; assembly: GCF_051348905.1. Taxonomy (NCBI): domain Eukaryota; kingdom Metazoa; phylum Chordata; class Amphibia; order Anura; family Dendrobatidae; genus Ranitomeya; species Ranitomeya variabilis. Next base: position 83,614,034 of record NC_135238.1, read on the forward strand.
CACAAGGCGAAACATCTGACAGACGACCGGAAGACCACTGTAGAGAAAATGACTCCTCCAACAACTCCAAAGGCGTTACAGACCTTCCTTGGTCTAGTTTTGTATTGCAGAACTTGGATCCTTGATGCCTTAATCTTGATACAGCCTCTGTACGATTGCATCAATGTGACCCCATTCCTTCTCTCAGATGCAGCCCTCAGCCCATTCAGGAAACTAAAAAACTCCATAGTCTCAGAGCCAGCACTAGGCCTACCTGCAGGGCCGGTTTTAGACAAAGTGGGGCCCTAGGCAAAAGTTTAAAATGAGGCCTTAACGCTCACATATTGCACCATGATGCTCAAACATTTTGGTTGCATTTACATGAGTTGAGTTCAGACCCTTCGATGCGTGTGATCGACAATATTGAAGTCGTTTGGCTCTCATTTCTCGGCCTCTTCACACCATCTGAGGAAGAATGTTGGGGACAGAACATATATATATACTAGCTGTACTACCCGGCTTCGCCCGGGTTAATGACTGCCGTTAGCAAAATAGAATGTGTTAACAAAAATTTATTCTGCACACAAAAACCACAAAACAAATAGATAGAAATGTAATTATTAAAAGGCAAAAACTAAGCTAATAGAAGAATTTCACAACATATATTAGCTTTGTTATACTGAGAATGTCTTTGTTGCCTATATTAACCAATCAGAGCTCAGGTTAGTTAACTGTAGCAAAATAGAAGCTGAGCTGTGATTGGTTGCTATTGGCAGCCTGATAAATCCCCAGCCAACAGGAAGCCCTCCCCCCTGGCAGTATATATTAGCTCACACATACACATAATAGACAGGTCATGTGACTGACAGCTGCCGTATTTCCTATATGGTACATTTGTTGCTCTTGTAGTTTGTCTGCTTATTAATCAGATTTTTATTTTTGAAGGACAATACCAGACTTGTGTGTGTTTTAGGGCGAGTTTCATGTGTCAAGTTGTGTGTGTTGAGTTGCGTGTGGCGACATGCGTGTAGCGACTTTTGTGAGATGAGTTTTGTGTGGCAACATGCGTGTAGCAACATTTTGTGTGTCGAGTTGCATGTGACAGGTTAGTGTAGCAAGTTGTATGCAGCAAGATTTGTGCATGGCGAGTTTTGCGCGTGGCGAGTTTTATGTGTGGTGCGTTTTGAGTATGTGCAAGTTTTGTGTGAGGCAACTTTTGCATGTGGTGCAACTTTTGTACATGTGGCAATTTTTCTGTGTGTGCAAGTTTTGCATGAGGTGAGTTTTCCATGAGGTGAGTTTTGCACGTGTGGCGAGTTTTTGCGTGAGCCTAGTTTTGCATATGGCGAGTTTTGCATGTAGCGAGTTTTGCGCGTTGCGAGTTTTGAGTGGTGACTTTTGTGTTTCGACTTTTATGTGGCGAGGTTGGTGTGTGTGTGGTGAAATGTGTGCTGAGGGTCGTATATGTGTTAAAGCACGTGGTAGTGTGTGGCGCATTTTATGTTTGTGTTCATATCCCCGTGTGTGGTGAGTATCCCATGTCGGGGCCCCACCTTAGCAACTGTACGGTATATACTCTTTGGCGCCATCGCTCTCATTCTTTAAGTCCTCATTGTTCACATCTGGCAGCTGTCAATTTTCCTCCAACACTTTTCCCTTCACTTTTTCCCCATTATGTAGATAGGGGCAAAATTGTTTGGTGAATTGGAATGCGCGGGGTTAAAATTTCACCTCACAACATAGCCTATGACGCTCTCGGGGTCCAGACGTGTGACTGTGCAAAATTTTGTGGCTGTAGCTGCGACGGTGCAGATGCCAATCCCGGACATACACACATACATACATACACACATTCAGCTTTATATATTAGATATACCTGTATGTAATCTCCTGTATATAGTATATACCTGTGTGTCTTCTCACCTATATATAGTATATATATGTGTGTCATCTCCTCCTGTATATAGTATTTACCTGTATGTCATCTCCTCCTATACATAGCATATACCTGTATGTCATCTCCTCCTGTATATACTATATACCTGTAGGTAATCTGCTCCTGTATATAGTATATACCTGTGTGTCATCTCCTCCTGTATGTAGTATATACCTGTATGTCATCTCCTCCTGTATGTAGTATGTACCTGTATGTCATCTCCTCCTCTATATAGTATATACCTGTGTGTCATCTCTCCTGTATATAGTATATATCTGTGTGTCATCTCCTCCTGTATATAGTATATACCTGTGTGTCATCTCCCCTGTAAATAGTATATACCTGTGTGTCTTCTCCTCCTGTATATAGTATATAGCTGTATGTCATCTCCTCCTGTATTAGCCCTCGTTCACACGTTATTTGGTCAGTATTTTTACCTCAGTATTTGTAAGCTAAAATGGCAGCCTGATAAATCCCCAGCCAACAGTAAGCCCACCCCCTGGCAGTATATATTAGCTCACACATACACATAATAGACTGGTCATGTGACTGACAGCTGCCGGATTCCTATATGGTACATTTGTTGCTCTTGTAGTTTGTCTGCTTATTAATCAGATTTTTATTTTTGAAGGATAATACCAGACTTGTGTGTGTTTTAGGGCGAGTTTCGTGTGTCAAGTTGTGTGTGTTGAGTTGCGTGTGGCGACATGCGTGTAGCAACTTTTTGTGTGTCGAGTTGCATGTGACAGGTTAGTGTAGCAAGTTGTGTGCAGCAAGTTTTGCGCATGGCGAGTTTTGCGCGTGGCGAGTTTTATGTGTGGTGCCTTTTGAGTATGTGCAAGTTTTGTGTGAGGCAACTTTTGCATGTGTTGCAACTTTTGTGCATGTGGCAATTTTTCTGCGTGTGGCAATTTTTCTGCGTGTGCAAGTTCTGCGTGTGGCGAGTTTTCCATGAGGTGAGTTCTGCACGTGTGGCAAGTTTTGCATGTGGAGAGTTTTGTGCGTGGCGAGTTTTGAGCGGCGACTTTTGTGTTTCTACTTTTATGTGGCGAGGTTGGTGTATGTGTGGTGAAATGTGCGCTGAGGGTGGTATATGTGTTCGCGCACGTGGTAGTGTGTGGCGCATTTTGTGTGTGTGTTCATATCCCCGTGGTGGTGTGGTGATTATCCCATGTTGGGGCCCCACCTTAGCAACTGTACAGTATATACTCTTTGGCGCCATCGCTGTCATTCTTTAAGTCCCCCTTGTTCACATCTGGCAGCTGTTAATTTGCCTCCAACACTTTTCCTTTCATTTTTTCCCCATTATGTAGATAGGGGCAAAATTGTTTGGTGAATTGGAAAGCGCGGGGTTAAAATTTCACCTCACAACATAGCTTTGACGCTCTCGGGGTCCAGACGTGTGACTGTGCAAAATTTTGTGCCTGTAGCTGCGACGCCTCCAACACTTTTCCTTTCACTTTTTCCCCATTATGTAGATAGGGGCAAAATTGTTTGGTGAATTGGAAAGCGCGGGGTTAAAATTTCACCTCACAACATAGCCTATGACGCTCTCGGGGTCCAGACGTGTGACTATGCAAAATTTTGTGGCTGTAGCTGCGACGGTTCAGATGCCAATCCCGGACATACATACATACATACATACACACACACATACACACATTCAGCTTTATATATTAGACTAGCTGTACTACCCGGCTTCGCCCGGGTTAATGACTGCTGTTAGCAAAATAGAATGTGTTAACAAAAATTTATTCTGCACACAAAAACCACAAAACAAATAGATAGAAATGTAATTATTAAAAGGCAAAAACTAAGCAAATAGAAGCATTTCACAACATATATTAGCTTTGTTATACTGAGAATGTCTTTGTTGCCTATATTAACCAATCAGAGCTCAGGTTAATTAACTGTAGCAAAATAGAAGCTGAGCTGTGATTGGTTGCTATTGGCAGCCTGATAAATCCCCAGCCAACAGGAAGCCCTCCCCCCTGGCAGTATATATTAGCTCACACATACACATAATAGACAGGTCATGTGACTGACAGCTGCCGTATTTCCTATACGGTACATTTGTTGCTCTTGTAGTTTGCTTATTAATCAGATTTTTATTTTTGAAGGACAATACCAGACTTGTGTGTGTTTTAGGGCGAGTTTTATGTGTCAAGTTGTGTGTGTTGAGTTGCGTGTGGCGACATGCATGTAGCGACTTTTGTGAGATGAGTTTTGTGTGGCGACATGCGTGTAGCAACATTTTGTGTGTTGAGTTGCATGTGACAGGTTAGTGTAGCAAGTTGTGTGCAGCAAGATTTGTGCATGGCGAGTTTTGCGCGTGGCGAGTTTTATGTGTGGTGCATTTTGAGTATGTGCAAGTTTTGTGTGAGGCAACTTTTGCATGTGGTGCAACTTTTGTACATGTGGCAATTTTTCTGTGTGTGCAAGTTTTGCATGAGGTGAGTTTTCCATGAGGTGAGTTTTGCACGTGTGGCGAGTTTTGCGTGAGCCTAGTTTTGCATATGGCGAGTTTTGCATGTAGCGAGTTTTGAGTGGTGACTTTTGTGTTTCGACTTTTATGTGGCGAGGTTGGTGTGTGTGTGTGGTGAAATGTGTGCTGAGGGTGGTATATGTGTTCAAGCACGTGGTAGTGTGTGGCGCATTTTGTGTTTGTGTTCATATCCCCGTGTGTGGTGAGTATCCCATGTCGGGGCCCCACCTTAGCAACTGTACGGTATATACTCTTTGTCGCCATCGCTCTCATTCTTTAAGTCCTCATTGTTCACATCTGGCAGCTGTCAATTTTCCTCCAACACTTTTCCCTTCACTTTTTCCCCATTATGTAGATAGGAGCAAAATTGTTTGGTGAATTGGAACGCGCGGGGTTAAAATTTCACCTCACAACATAGCCTATGACGCTCTCGGGGTCCAGACGTGTGACTGTGCAAAATTTTGTGGCTGTAGCTGCGACGGTACAGATGCCAATCCCGGACATACACACATACATACATACACACATTCAGCTTTATATATTAGATATACCTGTATGTAATCTCCTGTATATAGTATATACCTGTGTGTCATCTCACCTATATATAGTATATATCTGTGTGTCATCTCCTGTATATAGTATATACCTGTATGTCATCTCCTCCTATACATAGCATATACCTGTGTCATCTCCTCCTGTATATACTATATACCTGTAGGTAATCTGCTCCTGTATATAGTATATACCTGTGTGTCATCTCCTCCTGTATATAGTATATACCTGTATGTCATCTCCTCCTGTATGTAGTATGTACCTGTATGTCATCTCCTCCTCTATATAGTATATACCTGTGTGTCATCTCTCCTGTATATAGTATATATCTGTGTGTCATCTCCTCCTGTATATAGTATATACCTGTGTGTCATCTCCCCTGTAAATAGTATATACCTGTGTGTCATCTCCTGTATATAGTATATAGCTGTATGCCATCTCCTCCTGTATTAGCCCTCGTTCACACGTTATTTGGTCAGTATTTTTACCTCAGTATTTGTAAGCTAAAATGGCAGCCTGATAAATCCCCAGCCAACAGTAAGCCCACCCCCTGGCAGTATATATTAGCTCACACATACACATAATAGACTGGTCATGTGACTGACAGCTGCCGGATTCCTATATGGTACATTTGTTGCTCTTGTAGTTTGTCTGCTTATTAATCAGATTTTTATTTTTGAAGGATACCAGACTTGTGTGTGTTTTAGGGCGAGTTTCGTGTGTCAAGTTGTGTGTGTTGAGTTGCGTGTGGCGACATGCATGTAGGGACTTTTGTGAGATGAGTTTTGTGTGGCGACATGCGTGTAGCAACTTTTTGTGTGTCGAGTTGCATGTGACAGGTTAGTGTAGCAAGTTGTGTGCAGCAAGTTTTGCGCATGGCGAGTTTTGCGCGTGGCGAGTTTTATGTGTGGTGCCTTTTGAGTATGTGCAAGTTTTGTGTGAGGCAACTTTTGCATGTGTTGCAACTTTTGTGCATGTGGCAATTTTTCTGCGTGTGGCAATTTTTCTGCGTGTGCAAGTTTTGCGTGTGGCGAGTTTTGCACGTGTGGCGAGTTTTGCATGTGGAGAGTTTTGCGCGTGGCGAGTTTTGAGCGGCGACTTTTGTGTTTCTACTTTTATGTGGCGAGGTTGGTGTATGTGTGGTGAAATGTGCACTGAGGGTGGTATATGTGTTCGAGCACGTGGTAGTGTGTGGCGCATTTTGTGTGTGTGTTCATATCCCCGTGGTGGTGTGATTATCCCATGTTGGGGCCCCACCTTAGCAACTGTACAGTATATACTCTTTGGTGCCATCGCTGTCATTCTTTAAGTCCCCCTTGTTCACATCTGGCAGCTGTTAATTTGCCTCCAACACTTTTCCTTTCATTTTTTCCCCATTATGTAGATATGGGCAAAATTGTTTGGTGACTTGGAAAGCGTGGGGTTAAAATTTCACCTCACAATATAGCTTTGACGCTCTCAGGGTCCAGACGTGTGACTGTGCAAAATTTTGTGCCTGTAGCTGCGACGCCTCCAACACTTTTCCTTTCACTTTTTCCCCATTATGTAGATAGGGGCAAAATTGTTTGGTGAATTGGAAAGCGCGGGGTTAAAATTTCACCTCACAACATAGCCTATGACGCTCTCGGGGTCCAGACGTGTGACTGTGCAAAATTTTGTGGCTGTAGCTGCTACGGTTCAGATGCCAATCCCGGACATACATACATACATACATACATACACACACACACACATTCAGCTTTATATATTAGATATATATATATATATATATATTGCACACACTTAAACACACACACACGTGTTGTGATTTTGCTTTTTGCTCCCTCTAGTGGTCATTAGTGATTTGACTCTGGAGCGTCTGTCTTTTCCTTTATCCTCACCTGGGCCGTTAGTTCAGGGGCGTTGCTATATAAGCTCCCTGGACCTTCAGTTCAATGCCTGGCATCGTTGAAATCAGAGCTAATCTGTTGTGCTCTTGTCCTATGATCCTGGTTCCTGTATTTCAAGCTAAGTCTGCTTCTTTGCTTTTTGCTTTTGTTTTGTTTGGTATTTTTGTCCAGCTTGTTACAATCTGTATCCTGACCTTTGCTGGAAGCTCTAGGGGGCTGGTGTTCTCCCCCCGGACCGTTAGACGGTTCGGGGGTTCTTGAATCTCCAGCGTGGATTTTTATAGGGTTTTTGTTGACCAGATAAGTTATCTTGCTATATTCTGCTATTAGTAAGCTGGCCTCTCTTTGCTGAACCTGGTTCATTTCTGTGTTTGTCATTTCCTCTTACCTCACCGTTATTATTTGTGGGGGGCTTGTATCTTGCTTTGGGGTCCCTTTCTCTGGAGGCAAGAGAGGTCTTTGTTTTCTTCTCCTAGGGGTAGTTAGATTCTCCGGCTGGCGCGAGTCATCTAGCGATCACCGTAGGCATGATCCCCGGCTACTTCTAGTGTTGGCGTTAGGAGTAGCTATTTGGTCAACCCAGTTACCACAGCCCTATGAGCTGGATTTTTGTATCTCGCAGACTTACACGTTCCTCTGAGACCCTGTCCACTGGGGTCTGAACAGTATGCCAGGCCAGTATTAAATGTTTAATGCATTGCAGAAGTGGGATTATAAGAAAGAAAATTTTGAGTTTTTTTTTTTCCTCTCTCATTTTTTTTTTTTTTCCTTCTTTTCCCCTTTACCTCAGAGTGGCTTAAGCTTGCTGCAGACATGAATGTCCAGACCTTGATTACAAGTGTGGACCAGCTTGCCGCTCGTGTGCAGAGTATACAAGATTATGTTACCAGAAATCCTAGGTCTGAACCCAAGATTCCGATTCCTGAACTGTTTTCAGGAGACCGATTTAAGTTTAGGAATTTCAGGAATAATTGTAAATTGTTTTTGTCCCTGAAACCTTGTTCGTCTGGAGACTCTGCTCAACAAGTAAAAATTGTTATTTCATTCTTACGGGGTGACCCTCAAGATTGGGCTTTTTCGTTGGCGCCAGGAGATCCGGCATTGGCTGATATTAATGCGTTTTTTCTGGCGCTCGGTTTGCTTTATGAGGAACCCAATCTTGAGATTCAGGCAGAAAAAGCCTTGCTGGCTATGTCTCAGGGCCAGGACGAGGCTGAGGTGTATTGCCAAAAATTTCGGAAATGGTCCGTGCTGACACATTGGAACGAGTGTGCACTGGCCGCTAATTTTAGAAATGGCCTTTCTGAGGCCATTAAGAATGTTATGGTGGGTTTTCCCATTCCCACAAGTCTGAATGATACTATGTCCCTGGCTATGCAAATTGACCGGCGGTTGCGGGAGCGCAAAACCGCAAATTCCCTCATGTTGTTGTCTGAACAGACACCTGATGTGATGCAATGTGATAGAAAAACCGCAAATTCCCTCATGGTGTTGTCTGAGCGGACACCTGATTTGATGCAATGTGATAGAATCCTGACTAGAAATGAGAGGAAAATTCATAGACGCCGGAATGGCTTGTGCTACTACTGTGGTGATTCTACACATGTTATCTCAGCATGCTCTAAACGTATATCTAAGGTTGTTAGTCCTGTCACCATTGGTAATTTGCATCCTAAGTTTATTCTGTCTGTAACTTTGATTTGCTCACTGTCATCTTATCCTGTCATGGCGTTTGTAGATTCAGGTGCTGCCCTGAGTCTTATGGATCTCTCATTTGCTAAGCGCTGTGGTTTTATTCTTGAACCATTAGAAAATCCTATCCCTCTTAGGGGTATTGATGCTACGCCATTGGCAGAAAATAAGCCGCAGTATTGGACACAGGTTACCATGTGCATGACTCCTGAACACCGCGAGGTGATACGTTTTCTCGTTCTACATAAAATGCATGATTTGGTTGTTTTGGGGCTGCCATGGTTACAGACCCATAATCCAGTCCTTGACTGGAAGGCTATGTCAGTGTCTAGTTGGGGCTGTCGTGGTATTCATGAGGATTCCCTGCCTGTGTCTATTGCTTCTTCTACGCCTTCGGAAGTTCCGGAGTATTTGTCTGATTATCAGGATGTTTTTAGCGAGTCCAGGTCCAGTGCATTGCCTCCTCATAGGGAATGTGACTGTGCAATAGATTTGATTCCAGGCAGTAAGTTTCCTAAGGGAAGACTGTTTAATCTGTCGATACCTGAACATACCGCTATGCGTTCATATATCAAGGAGTCTCTGGAGAAAGGACACATCCGTCCGTCTTCTTCCCCTCTTGGTGCGGGATTCTTTTTTGTGGCTAAAAAGGACGGATCTTTGAGGCCTTGTATTGACTATCGGCTTTTAAATAAGATTACTGTCAAATTTCAGTATCCTTTGCCGCTGTTGTCTGACTTGTTTGCCCGGATTAAAGGTGCCAAGTGGTTCACCAAGATAGACCTTCGTGGTGCGTACAACCTTGTGCGCATTAAGCAAGGGGATGAATGGAAAACCGCATTCAATACGCCCGAAGGTCATTTTGAGTACTTGGTGATGCCTTTTGGGCTCTCTAATGCCCCTTCAGTTTTTCAGTCCTTTATGCATGACATTTTCCGGAACTATCTGGATAAATTTTTGATCGTTTATCTGGATGATATTCTGTTTTTTTCTGATAATTGGGACTCGCATGTGGAGCAGGTCAGGATGGTCTTTAAAATTTTGCGTGAAAATTCTTTGTTTGTCAAGGGCTCAAAGTGTCTTTTTGGTGTACAGAAGGTTCCCTTTTTGGGGTTCATTTTTTCCCCGTCTGCTGTGGAGATGGACCCAGTCAAGGTCCGAGCTATTCTTGATTGGACTCAGCCCTCGTCAGTAAAGAGTCTTCAGAAGTTCTTGGGTTTCGCTAACTTCTACCGTCGTTTTATCGCTAACTTTTCTAGCATTGTGAAACCTTTGACGGATATGACCAAGAAGGGCTCCGATGTGGTTAATTGGGCTCCTGCTGCCGTGGAGGCTTTCCAGGAGTTGAAACGTCGGTTTACTTCGGCGCCTGTTTTGTGCCAGCCTGATGTCTCGCTTCCTTTTCAAGTTGAGGTGGATGCTTCAGAGATTGGAGCAGGGGCCGTTTTGTCGCAGAGAGGCCCTGGTTGCTCTGTTATGAGACCTTGTGCCTTTTTCTCTAGGAAGTTTTCGCCTGCGGAGCGAAATTATGATGTGGGCAATCGGGAGTTGTTGGCCATGAAATGGGCATTTGAGGAGTGGCGTCATTGGTTCGAGGGTGCTAAGCATCGTGTGGTGGTCTTGACTGATCACAAAAATCTGATGTATCTCGAGTCTGCTAAACGCCTGAATCCTAGACAGGCCCGCTGGTCATTGTTTTTCTCCCGTTTTGACTTTGTTGTCTCGTATTTACCAGGTTCAAAGAATGTGAAGGCCGATGCTCTTTCCAGGAGTTTTGTGCCTGATGCTCCTGGAGTCGCTGAACCTGTTGGTATTCTTAAGGATGGAATTATCTTGTCAGCTATTTCTCCAGATCTGCGACGTGTGTTGCAGAGATTTCAGGCTGATAGGCCTGATTCTTGTCCACCTGACAGACTGTTTGTGCCTGATAAGTGGACCAGCAGAGTCATTTCCGAGGTTCATTCCTCGGTGTTGGCAGGTCACCCAGGAATTTTTGGCACCAGAGATCTGGTGGCCAGATCCTTTTGGTGGCCTTCCTTGTCTAGGGATGTGCGGTCATTTGTACAGTCCTGTGGGACTTGTGCTCGAGCTAAGCCTTGCTGTTCTCGTGCCAGCGGGTTGCTCTTGCCCTTGCCTGTCCCTAAGAGACCTTGGACACATATCTCCATGGATTTCATTTCTGATCTTCCGGTGTCTCAAGGCATGTCTGTTATCTGGGTGATATGTGATCGCTTCTCCAAGATGGTCCATTTGGTTCCTTTGCCTAAGCTGCCTTCCTCTTCTGATCTGGTTCCTGTGTTTTTCCAGAACGTGGTTCGTTTGCACGGCATCCCTGAGAATATTGTGTCAGACAGAGGATCCCAGTTCGTTTCCAGATTCTGGCGATCCTTTTGTAGTAGGATGGGCATTGACTTGTCGTTTTCGTCTGCTTTCCATCCTCAGACTAATGGACAGACGGAGCGAACTAATCAGACTTTGGAGGCTTATTTGAGGTGTTTTGTCTCTGCAGATCAGGATGATTGGGTGACCTTCTTGCCGTTGGCTGAGTTTGCCCTTAATAATCGGGCTAGTTCCGCCACCTTGGTTTCGCCGTTTTTCTGCAACTCTGGTTTCCACCCTCGTTTTTCTTCGGGTCATGTGGAACCTTCTGACTGCCCTGGGGTGGATTCTGTGGTGGATAGGTTGCAGCGGATCTGGAATCTTGTGGTGGACAACTTGAAGTTGTCACAGGAGAGGGCTCAGCGCTTTGCCAACCGCCGCCGCGGTGTGGGTCCCCGACTACGTGTTGGGGATTTGGTGTGGCTTTCTTCCCGCTTTGTTCCTATGAAGGTTTCCTCTCCCAAATTTAAACCTCGTTTTATTGGTCCTTACAGGATATTGGAAATCCTTAATCCTGTATCCTTTCGCCTGGATCTTCCTGTGTCGTTTGCTATCCACAACGTGTTTCATAGGTCCTTGTTGCGGCGGTACGTTGTGCCTGTGGTTCCTTCTGCTGAGCCTCCTGCTCCGGTGTTGGTTGAGGGCGAGTTGGAGTACGTGGTGGAGAAGATCTTGGATTCTCGTCTCTCCAGGCGGAGGCTTCAGTACCTGGTCAAGTGGAAGGGCTATGGTCAGGAAGATAATTCCTGGGTGGTCGCCTCTGATGTTCATGCGGCCGATTTAGTTCGTGCCTTTCACGCCGCTCATCCTGATCGCCCTGGTGGTCGTGGTGAGGGTTCGGTGACCCCTCACTAAGGGGGGGGTACTGTTGTGATTTTGCTTTTTGCTCCCTCTAGTGGTCATTAGTGATTTGACTCTGGAGCGTCTGTCTTTTCCTTTATCCTCACCTGGGCCGTTAGTTCAGGGGCGTTGCTATATAAGCTCCCTGGACCTTCAGTTCAATGCCTGGCATCGTTGAAATCAGAGCTAATCTGTTGTGCTCTTGTCCTATGATCCTGGTTCCTGTATTTCAAGCTAAGTCTGCTTCTTTGCTTTTTGCTTTTGTTTTGTTTGGTATTTTTGTCCAGCTTGTTACAATCTGTATCCTGACCTTTGCTGGAAGCTCTAGGGGGCTGGTGTTCTCCCCCCGGACCGTTAGACGGTTCGGGGGTTCTTGAATCTCCAGCGTGGATTTTTATAGGGTTTTTGTTGACCAGATAAGTTATCTTGCTATATTCTGCTATTAGTAAGCTGGCCTCTCTTTGCTGAACCTGGTTCATTTCTGTGTTTGTCATTTCCTCTTACCTCACCGTTATTATTTGTGGGGGGCTTGTATCTTGCTTTGGGGTCCCTTTCTCTGGAGGCAAGAGAGGTCTTTGTTTTCTTCTCCTAGGGGTAGTTAGATTCTCCGGCTGGCGCGAGTCATCTAGCGATCACCGTAGGCATGATCCCCGGCTACTTCTAGTGTTGGCGTTAGGAGTAGCTATTTGGTCAACCCAGTTACCACAGCCCTATGAGCTGGATTTTTGTATCTCGCAGACTTACACGTTCCTCTGAGACCCTGTCCACTGGGGTCATAACACACACGTACATGGCACATGCTTATACACACACTTATACACACATACATACATACTGTACATACATATACATACATGTACATGGCACACTCTTATACACACACATACATGGCACACACATACATACATGTACATGGCACACACTTATATATATACACACTGTAGCGTTTCCCTTACTTCGGGTCTTGGGGGACACTCGTTTGGCACGGGAATAAAGGATACAGGCACGTTTTTCTATCAAAACAGTCTGTTAGGTTTATTTCACATCCACATAAACAACATCTTCAGGAACTTGATAACAGCATGAACACCGTCTGTACATATTCAGCTTTATCACAGTACCTCACTGATCCCAATCAGCATAACACGGATCTCCATCCATTACCCGTTGGCGACCTTCATGGGTTCTCGGACACCCTTCTTCCTCAGAGGCGTCCCATACACAATGTCTCTCACTTTCTTTCACTTGGACCCCAGTCAGTACAACACGGTTCCTTCCCTGTTGTGTATCCGCTTTTTGGGCTCCCCTGGTGGTTGCTGGTGGTACTGGTGACTTGTTTGCACTTTGCTGCTTCTGTTCACCTGCTTCCATCAGTGTTTGGGAGTTTCCTATTTAGCCTTGCTCTCCAGTCATTTCCTTGCCGGTCATCATTGTAACCAGAGCCTTCGGTTGCATGTTCCTGCTACTAGTCTGCTGATCAGCTAAGTGGACTTTGTCCTTTTGTTTTGTACCTTTTGTCCAGTTTGCAGTTTTTGTAATTCTCTGTAGCTGGAAGCTCTTGCGGGCTGAAATTGCCACTCCTGTGTCATGAGTTGACACAGGAGTCTTAAAGTAATTTCAGGATGGTTTTTGAAAGGGTTTTCAGTTGACCGTGAAGTCTTCTTTTGTATACTTCTGCTATCTAGTAAGTGGACCTCTCTTTGCTAAATCTACTTTCATACTGTGTATGTCTTTTCCTCTTAATTCACCGTTATTACATGTGGGGGGCTGCTATCATCTTTTGGGGTATTTCCCTAGAGGTAAGCCAGGTCTGTTTCTTCCTCTACCAGGCGTAGTTAGTCCTCCGGCTGGCGCGTGGCATTTAGGAAGCCGTAGGTATGCTCCCTGGCTACTGTTAGTTGTGTGGTAGATTTAGCTCACGGTCAACTCGAGTTTCCATCACCCGAGAGCTCGTGCGTTATTTATATGTTTCTTACGTTCCCTTGCCATTGGGAACCATGACAGTATGACCGGACAGTGTTAAACTTATTGGCAGAAGAAAGGAGAGAAAAAAGAAGTCTGTAAATTTTTTTTTATTTTTTTTCATTTCCCCTATGCTTGCTCCATAGTTGGATCAGTTGTATTTCAGCTCTAATTACTGCCTTTGCCTTTCTCTCCTTATAATCCTTGAATGGCTCTGAGCTCACCTGTTTAAAGATGGATCCTCAGAGTTTGGCTGCAGGTTTAAATAATCTTGCTACGAAGGTTCAAAATTTACAAGATTTTGTTATGCATACTCCTATTTCTGAACCTAAAATCCCTACACCAGAGGTGTTTTCCGGAGATAGATCTCGGTTTCTGAATTTCAAATATAATTGTAAATTATTCCTTTCTCTCAGACCTCACTCCTCAGGAGATCCTGTCCAGCAGGTTAAGATTGTAATTTCTTTGCTGCGAGGTGACCCTCAAAATTGGGCATTTTCATTGGCACCAGGGGATCCTGCGTTGCTCAATGTGGATGCGTTTTTCCTGGCTTTAGGGTTGCTTTATGAGGAACCTAATTTGGAGATTCAAGCTGAAAAAGCTTTGATAGCCCTATCTCAAGGGCAAGATGAAGCTGAGATATACTGCCAAAAATTTCGTAAATGGTCTGTGCTTACTCAGTGGAATGAGTGCGCCTTAGCGGCAAATTTCAGAGAGGGCCTTTCTGATGCCGTTAAAGATGTTATGGTTGGGTTCCCTGCGCCTACAGGTCTGAATGAGTCCATGACAATGGCAATTCAGATTGATCGGCGTTTGCGGGAGCGCAAACCCGTGCACCATTTGGCGGTATCTTCTGAAGAGACGCCAGAGAAAATGCAATGTGACAGAATTATGTCCAGAAGCGAGCGGCAGAATTATAGGCGTAAAAATGGGTTATGCTTCTATTGTGGTGATTCTGCTCATGTTATATCGGCATGCTCTAAACGTACTAGGAAGGTTGACAAGTCTATTTCAATTGGCACTTTACAGTCCAAATTTATTTTGTCTGTAACCTTGATTTGTTCATTATCAGTTATTACCGTGGATGCCTATGTGGACTCTGGCGCCGCTCTGAGTCTTATGGACTGGTCCTTTGCCAGGCGCTGTGGGTTTGATTTAGAGCCTCTGGAAGTCCCTATACCTCTGAAGGGTATTGATTCTACACCTTTGGCTTGTAATAAACCACAGTTCTGGACGCAAGTGACTATGCGTATGACTCCAGACCATCAGGAGGTGATTCGCTTCCTTGTGTTGTACAATTTACATGATGTTTTGGTGCTTGGATTACCATGGTTACAGTCTCATAACCCAGTCCTTGACTGGAAAGCTATGTCTGTGGTAAGCTGGGGATGTCGGGGGGCTCATGGGGACACTCCTTTGGTGTCCATTTCGTCATCTATTCCATCTGAGATTCCGGCATTTTTGTCTGATTATTGTGATATTTTTGAAGAGCCTAAAATTGGTTCACTCCCTCCTCACAGGGATTGTGAATGCGCCATAGATCTGATTCCTGGCAGTAAATTTCCAAAGGGTCGTTTGTTTAACCTATCTGTACCTGAACATGCTGCTATGCGCGAGTATATTAAGGAGTCCCTGGAAAAGGGACATATTCGTCCTTCTTCATCACCTTTAGGAGCCGGTTTTTTCTTTGTCTCTAAAAAGGATTGCTCTCTGAGGCCTTGTATTGATTATCGACTCCTGAATAAAATTACAGTCAAATATCAGTATCCGTTGCCTTTGCTGACTGATTTGTTTGCTCGCATAAGGGGGGCTAAGTGGTTCTCTAAGATTGATCTTCGTGGGGCATATAATTTGGTGCGAATTAAGCAGGGGGATGAGTGGAAAACCGCATTTAATACGCCTGAGGGCCATTTTGAGTATTTGGTAATGCCTTTCGGCCTTTCTAATGCACCTTCTGTCTTTCAGTCCCTAATGCATGATATTTTCCGTGAATATTTGGATAAATTTATGATTGTGTACTTGGATGATATTTTGATTTTTTCTGATGACTGGGAGTCTCATGTTCAGCAGGTCAGGAGGGTTTTTCAGGTTTTGCGGGAGAATTCTTTGTGTGTAAAGGGTTCAAAGTGTGTTTTTGGGGTTCAAAAAATTTCCTTTTTGGGGTACATTTTTTCCCCTTCTTTTATTGAGATGGACCCTGTCAAGGTTCGGGCTATTTACGACTGGACGCAACCTACTTCTCTGAAGAGTCTTCAGAAATTCTTGGGCTTTGCTAATTTTTATCGTCGATTTATAGCTGGTTTTTCTGGCGTTGCTAAACCTCTGACGGATTTGACTAAAAAGGGTGCTGATGTTGCCAATTGGTCCCCTGCTGCTGTGGAGGCCTTTCGGGAGCTTAAGCGCCGCTTTTTGCCTGCCCCTGTGTTGCGCCAGCCTGATGTTTCTCTTCCCTTTCAGGTTGAGGTCGATGCTTCCGAGATCGGAGCGGGGGCGGTTTTGTCGCAGAGAAGTTCCGACTGCTCAGTGATGAGACCTTGTGCGTTCTTTTCGCGAAAATTTTCGGCCGCCGAGCGAAACTATGATGTTGGTAATCGGGAGCTTTTGGCCATGAAGTGGGCATTTGAGGAGTGGCGTCATTGGCTTGAGGGTGCCAGACATCAGGTGGTAGTTTTGACTGATCACAAGAATTTAATTTATTTGGAGTCTGCCAGGCGCCTGAATCCTAGACATGCACGTTGGTCGTTGTTCTTTTCCCGGTTTAAATTTGTGGTCTCGTACTTACTGGGTTCTAGGAATGTGAAGGCAGATGCTCTTTCTAGGAGTTTTGAGCCTGACTCTCCTGGGAATTCTGAACCTGCTGGTGTCCTTAAGGATGGGGTGGTTTTGTCTGCTGTCTCTCCAGATCTGCGACGTGCTTTGCAAGAATTTCAGGCGGAGAGACCTGATCGTTATCCGTCTGGTAGACTGTTTGTTCCTGACGATTGGACCACTAGAGTCATCTCGGAAGTTCATTCTTCTACTCTGGCAGGTCATCCGGGACTTTTTGGCACCAGAGATTTGGTGGCTAGATCCTTCTGGTGGCCGTCCCTGTCTCGAGATGTGCGTGTTTTTGTGCAGTCTTGCGATGTGTGTGCTCGGGCCAAGCCTTGTTGTTCTAGGGCTAGTGGGTTGTTGTTGCCCTTGCCTATTCCTAAGAGGCCTTGGACGCACATCTCTATGGACTTTATCTCGGATCTCCCTGTTTCTCAGAAGATGTCTGTCATCTGGGTGGTGTGTGACCGTTTTTCTAAAATGGTTCATTTGGTGCCATTGCCTAAGTTGCCTTCCTCATCTGAGTTGGTCCCTCTGTTTTTTCAAAATGTGGTTCGCTTGCATGGTATTCCGGAAAACATAGTTTCTGACAGGGGTACCTGTTGTGAAATTGGATTCTGGGCTCCCCCGGTGGCCACTTGTGGAATTGTACTTGTGTGCATCATCCCCTCTGTTCACCTGCTCCTATCAGGATGTGGGAGTCGCTATATAACCTTGCTCCTCTGTCAGTTTCATGCCGGTCAACAATGTAATCAGAAGCCTTTCTGTGCATGTTCCTGCTACTAGTCAACTCCCAGCTAAGTTGGACTTTTGTCCTTGTGTGTTTTTGCATTTTGTTCCTGTTCACAGCTGCTGTTTCGTTACTGTGTCTGGAAAGCTCTTGTGAGCGGAAATTGCCACTCTGGTGTTATGAGTTAATGCTAGAGTCTTAAAGTAATTTCTGGATGGTGTTTTGATAGGGTTTTCTGCTGACCATGAAAGTGCCCTTTCTGTCTTCTTGCTATCTAGTAAGCGGACCTCGATTTTTGCTAAACCTATTTTCATACTACGTTTGTCATTTCATCTAAAATCACCGCCAATATATGTGGGGGCCTCTGTCTGCCTTTTGGGAAAATTTCTCTAGAGGTGAGCCAGGACTGTCTTTTCCTCTGCTAGGATTAGGTAGTTCTCCGGCTGGCGCTGGGCATCTAGGGATAAAAAAAAACGTAGGCATGCTACCCGGCCACTTCTAGTTGTGCGGCAGGTTTAGTTCATGGTCAGTATAGTTTCCATCTTCCAAGAGCTAGTTCTCATATATGCTGGGCTATGTTCTCTCGCCATTGAGAATCATGACAGTTTGACCGGCCAAAAAAAAAGGGTTAAATTACTGGCTGAGAAAGGAGAGAAAAAAGAAGTCTGCTACAATTTTTTTTTTTTTTTTTTCCTCTAGTTCTGAGTGTGCTCTTAATTGAATCACTTGCTAGTCTGCCTATACTGCAGCCTTCCTCTCTTTCTCTCCTTCTTATCCTTGAATGGCTCTGTGTTCACCTGTTTCAAATGGATCTTCAGAGTGTAGCTACAGGTTTGAATAATCTCGCCACAAAGGTACAAAATTTGCAAGATTTTGTTGTTCATGCACCTATGTCTGAGCCTAGAATTCCTTTGCCTGAATTCTTCTCGGGGAATAGATCTCACTTTCAAAATTTTAAAAATAATTGCAAATTGTTTTTGTCCCTGAAGTCTCGCTCTGCCGGAGACCCTGCACAGCAGGTCAGGATTGTAATTTCCTTGCTCCGGGGCGACCCTCAAGACTGGGCTTTTGCATTGGCACCAGGGGATCCTGCGTTGCTCAATGTGGATGCGTTTTTTCTGGCCTTGGGGTTGCTTTATGAGGAACCTCATTTAGAGCTTCAGGCGGAAAAGGCCTTGATGTCCTTGTCTCAGGGGCAAGATGAAGCTGAAATATACTGCCAAAAATTCCGCAAATGGTCTGTGCTTACTCAGTGGAATGAGTGCGCCCTGGCGGCGATTTTCAGAGAAGGTCTCTCTGATGCCATTAAGGATGTTATGGTGGGGTTCCCTGTGCCTGCGAGTCTGAATGAGTCCATGACGATGGCTATTCAGATCGATAGGCGTCTGCGGGAGCGCAAACCTGTGCACCATTTGGCGGTGTCTACTGAGAAAACGCCAGAAAATATGCAATGTGATAGAATTCTGTCCAGAAGCGAGCGGCAGAATTTTAGACGAAAAAATGGGTTGTGCTTCTATTGTGGTGATTCAACTCATGTTATATCAGCATGCTTTAAGCGTACTAAGAAGCCTGACAAGTCTGTTTCAATTAGCACTTTACAGTCTAAGTTTATTCTATCTGTGACCCTGATTTGTTCTTTGTCATCTATTACCGCGGACGCCTATGTTGACTCTGGCGCTGCTTTGAGTCCTATGGATTGGTCCTTTGCCAAACGCTGTGGGTATGATTTGGAGCCATTGGAGGCTCCGATACCTCTGAAAGGGATTGACTCCACCCCATTGGCTAGTAATAAACCACAATACTGGACACAAGTGACTATGCGTGTTAATCCGGATCACCAGGAGGTTATTCGCTTTCTGGTGCTGTATAATCTACATGATGTTTTGGTGCTGGGATTGCCATGGCTGCAATCTCATAACCCAGTCCTCGACTGGAGAGCTATGTCTGTGTTAAGCTGGGGATGTAAAGGAACTCATGGGGACGTACCTTTGGTTTCCATTTCATCATCTATTCCCTCTGAGATTCCTGAATTCTTGTCTGACTTTCGTGACGTTTTTGAAGAACCCAAGGTTGGTTCACTACCTCCACACCGGGAGTGCGATTGTGCCATAGACTTGATCCCGGGTAGTAAATACCCTAAGGGTCGTTTATTTAATCTGTCTGTGCCTGAACACGCGGCTATGCGAGAATATATAAAGGAGTCCTTGGAAAAGGGACATATTCGTCCTTCGTCATCTCCCTTAGGAGCCGGTTTTTTCTTTGTGTCTAAGAAAGACGGCTCTTTGAGGCCGTGTATTGATTATCGACTTTTGAATAAAATCACGGTTAAATATCAATATCCGTTACCACTGCTTACTGATTTGTTTGCTCGTATAAAGGGGGCCAAGTGGTTCTCTAAGATTGATCTCCGTGGGGCGTATAATTTGGTGCGAATCAAGCAGGGGGATGAGTGGAAAACCGCATTTAATACGCCCGAGGGCCATTTTGAGTATTTGGTGATGCCTTTTGGTCTTTCAAATGCCCCTTCAGTCTTCCAGTCCTTTATGCATGACATTTTCCGCGATTATTTGGACAAATTTATGATTGTGTATCTGGATGATATTCTGATTTTTTCGGATGACTGGGACTCTCATGTCCAGCAGGTCAGGAGGGTTTTTCAGGTTTTGCGGTCTAATTCCTTGTGTGTGAAGGGTTCTAAGTGTGTTTTTGGGGTTCAAAAGATTTCCTTCTTGGGATACATTTTTTCCCCCTCTTCCATCGAGATGGATCCTGTCAAGGTTCAGGCTATTGGTGATTGGACGCAACCCTCTTCTCTTAAGAGTCTTCAGAAATTTTTGGGCTTTGCTAACTTTTATCGTCGATTTATTGCTGGTTTTTCTGATGTTGTAAAACCATTGACTGATTTGACTAAGAAGGGTGCTGATGTTGCTGATTGGTCCCCTGATGCTGTGGAGGCCTTTCGGGAGCTCAAGCGCCGCTTTTCTTCCGCCCCAGTGTTGCGTCAGCCTGATGTTGCTCTTCCTTTTCAGGTTGAGGTCGACGCTTCTGAAATCGGAGCTGGGGCGGTGTTGTCGCAGAGAAGTTCCGACTGCTCCGTGATGAGACCTTGTGCTTTTTTTTCCTGTAAATTTTCGCCCGCCGAGCGGAATTATGATATTGGGAATCGGGAGCTTTTGGCCATGAAGTGGGCTTTTGAGGAGTGGCGTCACTGGCTTGAGGGGGCCAGACATCAGGTGGTGGTATTGACTGACCACAAAAATTTAATTTACCTTGAGTCTGCCAGGCGCCTGAATCCTAGACAGGCGCGCTGGTCGTTGTTTTTCTCTCGGTTTAATTTTGTGGTGTCTTACCTACCAGGTTCTAAGAATGTTAAGGCGGATGCCCTTTCTAGGAGTTTTGAGCCTGACTCCCCTGGTAATTCTGAGCCCACAGGTATCCTTAAAGATGGAGTGATATTGTCTGCCGTTTCTCCAGACCTGCGGCGGGCCTTGCAGGAGTTTCAGGCGGATAGACCTGATCGTTGCCCACCTGGTAGACTGTTTGTTCCTGATGATTGGACCAGTAGAGTCATCTCTGAGGTTCATTCTTCTGCGTTGGCAGGTCATCCTGGAATCTTTGGTACCAGGGATTTGGTGGCAAGGTCCTTCTGGTGGCCTTCCCTGTCACGAGATGTGCGAGGCTTTGTGCAGTCTTGTGACGTTTGTGCTCGGGCCAAGCCTTGTTGTTCTCGGGCTAGTGGATTGTTGTTACCCTTGCCTATCCCAAAGAGGCCTTGGACGCACATCTCGATGGATTTTATTTCGGATCTGCCTGTTTCTCATAAGATGTCTGTCATCTGGGTGGTGTGTGACCGTTTCTCTAAGATGGTCCATCTGGTTCCCTTGCCTAAGTTGCCTTCTTCTTCCGAGTTGGTTCCTCTGTTTTTTCAAAATGTTGTTCGTTTGCATGGTATTCCGGAGAATATCGTTTCTGACAGAGGGACCCAATTCGTGTCTAGATTTTGGCGGGCATTCTGTGCTAGGATGGGCATAGATTTGTCTTTTTCGTCTGCTTTCCATCCTCAGACTAATGGCCAGACCGAGCGGACTAATCAGACCTTGGAGACATATTTGAGGTGTTTTGTGTCTGCGGATCAGGATGATTGGGTTGCTTTTTTGCCTTTGGCGGAGTTCGCCCTCAATAATCGGGCCAGCTCTGCCACCTTGGTGTCCCCGTTTTTCTGTAATTCGGGGTTTCATCCTCGATTTTCCTCCGGTCAAGTGGAATCTTCGGATTGTCCTGGAGTGGATGCTGTGGTGGAGAGGTTGCATCAGATTTGGGGGCAGGTGGTGGACAATTTGAAGTTGTCCCAGGAGAAGACTCAGCTTTTTGCCAACCGCCGTCGTCGTGTTGGTCCTCGGCTTTGTGTTGGGGACTTGGTGTGGTTGTCTTCTCGTTTTGTCCCTATGAGGGTTTCTTCTCCTAAGTTTAAGCCTCGGTTCATCGGCCCGTACAAGATATTGGAGATTCTTAACCCTGTGTCCTTCCGTTTGGACCTCCCTGCATCCTTTTCGATTCATAATGTTTTTCATCGGTCATTGTTGCGCAGGTATGAGGTACCGGCTGTGCCTTCCGTTGAGCCTCCTGCTCCGGTGTTGGTTGAGGGTGAGTTGGAGTACGTTGTGGAAAAGATCTTGGACTCTCGTGTTTCCAGACGGAAACTCCAGTATCTGGTCAAATGGAAGGGATACGGTCAGGAGGATAATTCTTGGGTCACTGCCTCTGATGTTCATGCCTCCGATCTTGTCCGTGCCTTTCATAGGGCTCATCCTGATCGCCCTGGTGGTTCTGGTGAGGGTTCGGTGCCCCCTCCTTGAGGGGGGGGTACTGTTGTGAAATTGGATTCTGGGCTCCCCCGGTGGCCACTTGTGGAATTGTACTTGTGTGCATCATCCCCTCTGTTCACCTGCTCCTATCAGGATGTGGGAGTCGCTATATAACCTTGCTCCTCTGTCAGTTTCATGCCGGTCAACAATGTAATCAGAAGCCTTTCTGTGCATGTTCCTGCTACTAGTCAACTCCCAGCTAAGTTGGACTTTTGTCCTTGTGTGTTTTTGCATTTTGTTCCTGTTCACAGCTGCTGTTTCGTTACTGTGTCTGGAAAGCTCTTGTGAGCGGAAATTGCCACTCTGGTGTTATGAGTTAATGCTAGAGTCTTAAAGTAATTTCTGGATGGTGTTTTGATAGGGTTTTCTGCTGACCATGAAAGTGCCCTTTCTGTCTTCTTGCTATCTAGTAAGCGGACCTCGATTTTTGCTAAACCTATTTTCATACTACGTTTGTCATTTCATCTAAAATCACCGCCAATATATGTGGGGGCCTCTGTCTGCCTTTTGGGAAAATTTCTCTAGAGGTGAGCCAGGACTGTCTTTTCCTCTGCTAGGATTAGGTAGTTCTCCGGCTGGCGCTGGGCATCTAGGGATAAAAAAAAACGTAGGCATGCTACCCGGCCACTTCTAGTTGTGCGGCAGGTTTAGTTCATGGTCAGTATAGTTTCCATCTTCCAAGAGCTAGTTCTCATATATGCTGGGCTATGTTCTCTCGCCATTGAGAATCATGACAGGTACCCAGTTCGTGTCTAGATTTTGGCGGGCAGTCTGTGCCAGGTTGGGCATTGATTTGTCCTTTTCGTCTGCATTCCATCCTCAGACCAATGGCCAGACGGAGCGAACTAATCAAACTTTGGAGACTTATTTGAGGTGTTTTGTGTCTGCGGATCAGGATGATTGGGTTGCCTTTCTGCCGTTGGCGGAGTTTGCTCTTAATAATCGGGCTAGTTCTGCCACTTTGGTTTCTCCTTTCTTTTGCAATTCAGGGTTTCATCCGCGGTTTTCATCTGGTCAGGTTGAATCTTCGGATTGTCCTGGAGTGGATGCGGTGGTGGATCGGTTGCATCGGATTTGGGGACAAGTGGTGGATAATTTGGAATTGTCCCAGGAGAGGACTCCGCAGTTTGCTAACCGTCGTCGTCGTGTTGGTCCCCACCTTCGTGTTGGGGACTTGGTGTGGTTGTCTTCCCGTTTTGTCCCTATGAGGGTTTCTTCTAGCAAATTTAAGCCTCGGTTCATCGGTCCTTATAGGATTTTGGAGATTCTTAACCCTGTTTCCTTTCGTTTGGACCTCCCGGCATCTTTCGCTATCCATAATGTGTTCCATCGGTCGTTGTTGCGGAGATATGAGGTACCGGTGGTTCCTTCTACTGAACCTCCTGCTCCTGTGCTGGTGGAGGGTGAATTGGAGTACGTCGTAGAGAAGATCTTGGACTCCCGTATTTCCAGACGGAGACTTCAATATCTGGTTAAATGGAAAGGCTATGGTCAGGAAGATAATTCTTGGGTAACTGCCTCTGATGTTCATGCCTCGGATTTGGTTCGTGCCTTTCATAGGGCTCATCCAGATCGCCCTGGCGGTTCTTGTGAGGGTTCGGTGCCCCCTCCTTAAGGGGAGGGTACTGTTGTGTATCCGCTTTTTGGGCTCCCCTGGTGGTTGCTGGTGGTACTGGTGACTTGTTTGCACTTTGCTGCTTCTGTTCACCTGCTTCCATCAGTGTTTGGGAGTTTCCTATTTAGCCTTGCTCTCCAGTCATTTCCTTGCCGGTCATCATTGTAACCAGAGCCTTCGGTTGCATGTTCCTGCTACTAGTCTGCTGATCAGCTAAGTGGACTTTGTCCTTTTGTTTTGTACCTTTTGTCCAGTTTGCAGTTTTTGTAATTCTCTGTAGCTGGAAGCTCTTGCGGGCTGAAATTGCCACTCCTGTGTCATGAGTTGACACAGGAGTCTTAAAGTAATTTCAGGATGGTTTTTGAAAGGGTTTTCAGTTGACCGTGAAGTCCTCTTTTGTATCCTTCTGCTATCTAGTAAGTGGACCTCTCTTTGCTAAATCTACTTTCATACTGTGTATGCCTTTTCCTCTTAATTCACCGTTATTACATGTGGGGGGCTGCTATCATCTTTTGGGGTATTTCCCTAGAGGTAAGCCAGGTCTGTTTCTTCCTCTACCAGGCGTAGTTAGTCCTCCGGCTGGCGCGTGGCATTTAGGAAGCCGTAGGTATGCTCCCTGGCTACTGTTAGTTGTGTGGTAGATTTAGCTCACGGTCAACTCGAGTTTCCATCACCCGAGAGCTCGTTCGTTATTTATATGTTTCTTACGTTCCCTTGCCATTGGGAACCATGACACTTCCCGTTACCTGTGGGTGCCGCACAGGTTCTCGGATACCTCTTTTCCTCAGAGGCATCCTGCAGACATTCACACTCTGTCTTTCCTTTTCTCTGACCCCAGTCAGTACAACACGAATCTCCATTCGTTACCTGCCATTGCTGCACAGGTTCTCGGATACCTCTCTTCCTCACAGACATCCTTCAGACATTCTCACTCTGTCTTTCCTTTACTCTGACCCCGGTCAGTACAACACGGATCTCCATCCGTTCCACAGTCTGGTCTGTGCGAGGTCCAGAGCCCCTGCCATGTGCTCTTCAGGGAGCTGACACTCCTAACACATGGGGCTCTTCAGGACCTTCCAGCACAGACCATTCAGGTCTGCACTCAGAGCCCCTACAGGAACCATGTGACCCACACCCTGGTCACAATATATGCTACTAACCACTCCCCTAGATGGGAGTGTGCTTGGCTAGTTTGAACATCCCATCTCTTAGAACTAACCCTGCCATGCATTCCTATGGCCTCCATACACCTCCATGCGCACCTTGGGAAGCTCATACAGCGCCCCCTACCTGTACCAGAGGTCACTATACTACAACACACACACATATATACACACACTTATACACACACACATCACGCACTTGTATACACACACATACATGGCATGCACATACATGGCACGCACTTATACACAGACACATACATGGCACGCACTTATACACAGACACATACATGGCATGCACTTATACACAGACACATACATGGCACGCACTTATACACAGAGACACATACATGGCACGCACTTATACACAGACACATACATGGCACGCACTTATACACAGACACACACATGGCACACACTTATACACACACACACACATACATAGCACGCACTTATACACACATATACATGGCATGCACTTATACACAGACATGCATAGCACACAATTATATACACATATATACATGGCATGTACTTATATACTGTACATACATAAATAGCACGCACTTATACACAGACACATACATGGCATGCACTTATACACAGACACATACATGGCACGCACTTATACACAGAGACACATACATGGCATGCACTTATACACAGACACATACATGGCACGCACTTATACACAGACACACACATGGCACACACTTATACATACTCACATACATACATAGCAAGCACTTGTACACACACACATATGGAGCGCCCCCAGTAGGGCAGTGGGGTACTCGGTACCGGGTCCTTCGGTTCTCGTGGGGATGTCACGGTGGCTGACCCAGTCCATGGCCCTAGGGACGTCCGTTGATAAATGAGGGGGAAGGTCTTTAAAGGGATAATGTTCGTGATGCCACCTGTGGTATTCGGTCAGGGTGACCGACGCTGCTTAGGGGTCCGCTGGGGTGATGTAATGGCAGCTAGATGGTATACCTTCCCACAGGTGAAGTGTATCCCCAGGGCTTCCCAGAGTGTAGATGGTGAATGGTGTGAGGCGCAGTGAATAACGAGGACACCAGGTTGCAGTCTCTTTACCTTTACTGAAGGCTTCAGTGTCCACAGTCCAGGGCACCAGACCACAGGGTAGGCAGAGTCCGGCCAGTCTGAAGGCAAATCCAGAGTCCCCTTATCCAGGTGGAAATCAGTAGCCTTCCTCTAGCGCCTGGGTGTTGTAGTACCTCCCTGCTGAGCTTCTCGGTAAGGTCCTCACAACTATTGGAGATGTTATGTCTCTTTCTCTCTGTCCCCTTTCTGGTTAGGATAGGACAAACCCGTATGACTGACTGCCTGAGGCTTTTTACAGGGACTCTAGCACGCCCCAGCCCCCACAAGTTGCCACCGTGCCTCCTGGGTATAGGTGCGGATAGGTAACGTGGAATTATCTGTCCTGCCAGTCTCTGAAGTAAAGCGTAGAGATCCTTACTCCCTCGGTATGCTGGCTACCGGATTCTGCGCCTCAGAGGGAAGCAGCTTGCTCCTGGCTGATCTCCCTCTGATATTCCTCTCCTGTGCTCTGCTTTCCTGCACTCTCTCTGCAATATGTTTTCTTCCCAGGAGCTGTAGCACTTCATGCCACAGAGCTTCTCTTCCTCTGTCTTCCTGACAGGAACTGCCTAGGTGAAGCCCAGTCAGCGTCTGTCTAACTTTCTATCCAAACCACCAGTTTTACCTAATTGTGAGAAGTGCCCTAGTGAATAGGAGCAAGGCTCCCCCTGGTGGACTGGAGTGTGAAGTGTGGTGTATGGTTTGTGATACCTGGTAAAGAGATCTCCTTTATTGCCTTCAGACGTAACATCACTCCCCCTGGTGGAAGAATGACATTACTGCAACGACCAGAAGTGTGGGGCGCTGCACATACATAGCACACACTTATGCACACACACATACATAGCACGCACTTATACACACACATACATAGCACGCACTCATACACACACATGTACATGGCATGCACTTATACACACACATGCATAGCATGCACGTATATACACACACATACATGGCATGCACTTATATACACACATACATACAGTACATACATAGCATGCACTTATACACACACATACATAGCACACACTTATACACACACACATGCATAGCACGCACTTATACACACACATGCATAGCATGCACTTATACACACACATGCAGAGCAAGCACTTATACACACACATGCATAGCATGCACTTATATACACACATATACATGGCACGCACTTATACACACACACATGGCACGCACTTATGCACACACACGGCACGCACTTATATACACACACGCACATACACACACATGGAACGCACTTATACACACACATACACGGCACACACATGCTGCACAACAAATGCTCATTTGATACATGTGATTCACATACACATAGCTCACAGACAGCACACACTACACATGCCACACGCTATACACACCACACATACATACACTGCACACACCTCAGATACACACACACTGCTTTATGCTGGAGGGATTGAGATGTTCCACACTATCAGATGCAGCTCCTCCTGCTCCCAGCAGCACTGTCCCAGCAGACACCTTCCTGCCCTCTCCGCTGCTGGGACTGCTGACAAGAGCAAGAGGAGCTGACAGCAGGACAGATGCCATCATCACCAGGAGCAGCACACACAGTGGGATGGGTGCTCTTCTACTTATCTGCCAGCTCAGGTTGGTAGGTGCTGGGTCTCTCTCTCCCTTCTCCTCATTGGCTCCGTGCAGGAGGACAGGAGCTCTGGCTAACGAACACTTCTATCACGCTGATGGGGGAGGTTCAGTGGCCGCTGCTCCTGTGCTTCACTGCACGCTCCTATTTTACTGCTACAAACATTTCCAGAGTACATGGCCTCTGGTGACATCATGGTCATATGGCAGGTCACCTGATCGTGATGTCACTACAGGTCCTTAACCAGTCTCTACATTGGAAGCTTCACTGATAATGCTATTATCAATGAAGCTTCTGCTGTAGATGCTCGGGGCCCCCAAGGGAGTGGGGGCCCCAGGCAGCTGCCTAGTCTGCCTTGCCCTAACGCTGGCCCTGCCTACCTAAGAGAAGCCATTTTGTTTATACCTGATGGAAAAAGGCCATGCCACCGGGGTCCTGACGCAGATTCACAGAGGAAAACAGAGACCCCCAGGCTACTTTTCAGCTCACCAGTATCCAGTTGCAAGGGGAGCCCCCACCTGCATGAGGGCAGTATTTGCAGCACACACCCTCCTGGACAAGACTGCTGACATCATTCTTGGATATCTGCTAGAGATTCTGGCTTTGCGCAACATCTCAGCAATTCTTAATCAAATCCAGCCAACACACCTCTCCACCGCCAGGCATCTTTGCCTCCAGTGCTCTCTGCTCTTTCCTGGCAATGCTACCATCTCTAGATGCACAGTGCTTAATCCAGCCACTCTACTCCCCTCTCCCAAGGGGATATACGGACTTTTTCAGATCAATATCTGTGTGATACCTTTCACAAGGATCTGGACTTACTCCGGACTGATGACCATGATTGTTTCAGCATTATGCAACAGGAAACAGCAGAATTACCTAATGTGGGAGATGAGCCACTGACTCACCCAGAGTTGATCCTTTACGTTGATGGCTCCAGATTTGCAGATGATGAAGGAATATGCCTTCATGCAGTCACCAGCAATCAAGAAATACTATGGTCCAGAAGTCTGCAGCCCAGCCTGTCAGCCCAGGAAGCAGAAAAGATAGCGCTGACAAAAGCCAGCCAGATTGCAAAAGGCAAAATTGCGAACACATACACTGATTCCAGGGTTGTGAGAGACTTCATCACGGCAACCGGGACAACTGTGAAAAATCATCGATAGTAATGAGTGAGCCTGCTCGCCACTACCCGGTGCTCTCCCGATCATCGCAGTGCTCTCGATGCTCGGAGCTCGCTGACTATTTCTGGCTGTGCTCAGTGGGAGTTCAGGTCACCTCCCTACATGTTTTGCACTCTTTGGAGTGTCAATCAACATGCAGTGATTGTCTGCCACACACTGTAATGCCACAGACATGTTGGTTGTGGCATTACAGTAATTGGCTGGCCGCACAGCGACAACTTGTCCATATCAGATCTGGCGCCACCCTGCTGGTAACACTCAGCTTTGGAATCACGCAGTGTAGGGAGAGTTGCTGCTGAGATAGGGAGAGATTTTCAATTTTGTTAGTTAGTGTGGGTATACATCATTAATACACAAATCCATTTCAACCAACAGTCCTTCTGATGACTAATCAAGTTGTATATAGATATCAGTGCTAGGTAGGCAGTGTATGTGGTTATATGGATATCAGTGCTAGGCAGGCAGTGTATATGGATATATAGATATCAGTGCTAGGCAGGCAGGCAGTATATGTGGCAGACTTCATTGCATATAGCAAGAGGGTCCATTCCAGTTCTGTCTGCTGCTGTCTATTACAGATATTTATATACATAGTCCCAGGTAGGGTTGAGCGAAACGGGTCGACCATTTTCAGAAGTCGCCGACTTTTGGCAAAGTCGGGTTTCATGAAACCCGACCCGACCCCTATGTGGGGTCGACCATAAGGTCGGCGATCTTCTGAATCTGGTATCGGAATTCCGATACCGAGTTCCGATATGTTTGCGATATCGGAAATCGGTATCGGAATCCTCATTTAAGTGTAAAATAAAGAATTAAAATAAAAAATATTGATATACTCACCTCTCCGACGAGCCCTGGTAGTAATCGGCATCTTCCGTTCCTAAGAATGAGCACGTTCAGGGCCTTAGATGACGTCACGGCTTTGTGATTGGTCGCGGTGGCCCACGTGACCGCTCAGCGACCAATCACAAGCCGTGACGTATTTCTCTCAGGTCCTAAATTCCTCATTCTAGGAATTTAGGCCATGAAAATTATGTCACGGCTTGTGATTGGTCGCTGAGCGGTCACGTGGGCCGCCGCGACCAATTACAAAGCAGTGACGTCATCTAAGGCCCTGAACGCGCTCATTCTTAAGAAGAAAGGCTGCCGGAAAGAAGCCGAGGGTGAGTATATTCCTATTAGGTATATACTCACCCTCGTACGTGCCCTGCTTCTTTCCGGCAGCCTTCCTTCTTAAGAATGAGCATGTTCAGGGCCTTAGATGACGTCACTGCTTTGTGATTGGTCGCGGCGGCCCACGTGACCGCTCAGCGACCAATCACAAGCCGTGACGTAATTCTCATGGCCTAAATTCCTAGAATGAGGAATTTAGGACCTGAGAGAATTACGTCACGGCTTGTGATTGGTCGATGAGCGGTCACGTGGGCCGCCGCGACCAATCACAAAGTCGTGACGTCATCTAAGGCCCTGAACGCGCTCATTCTTAGGAACGGAAGATGCCGATTACTACCAGGGCTCGTCAGAGGGTGAGTATATCAATATTTTTTATTTTAATTCTTTATTTTACACTTAAATATGGATCCCAGGGCCTGAAGGAGAGTTTCCTCTCCTTCAGACCCTGGGAGCCATAGTATCCCATTGCACTGCATTGGGTTTCGCGTTTCGGCCGACCCCGACCCCGACTTTTTTATAGGATCGGCCGATTTCACTCGACCCGACTTCTGAGAAAGTCGGGTTTCGTGAAACCCGATCCTATAAAAATAAAAGTCGCTCAACCCTAGTCCCGGGTATTAGGGGGCAGGAATAATTTTTTTTTTGATCTTAATCCTGACTATGTTCTTTACAAGCAATCCAGAGCACATCATTTTTCTGCTCCATTTGCTGGTTGGCACTGCAGAATACAGCCAGATCCTTTCTATATTACAGCGTAAAAATCCAGCTATTTTAAACAGGGTTTGTGTTGTGAACTCTGTTTTCAGGCTCCCTCTTGTGGTCACTGGTGGTATGGTGTGACTTTTGCTTTGGGCTCCCCCTGGTGGCTTTGTCTGTTATCCTGCTGGTCTCTGGCTATCAGCTGGTTCGTTATCCTTTGGGAGGTTCCTATATAGCTCTGTTTTACTTCCACTTGTTGCCGGCTGTCTATGTAATCAGTGCTACTCAGATTCCTTCTGACTACATTGCTCCCAGTCCATCCAGGACAAGCTAAGTTTTGTTTGCTCTTTTTTTGATCAGCAGTGTTTATCATGTTTTCTTGTCCAGCTTGCTAGGATGTGATTCCCTCGCTTGCTGGATGCTCTAGTGGACTGAGTTTCTCCCCACACACCATTAGTTGGTGCGTGGGTTCTTGAAATATCAGGATGGATATTTTGTAAAGGTTTTTTATTGATCGCATAGACCCCTGCTCTATTTTCTGCTTTCTAGTACTAGTGGGCCTCTTTTGCTGAATCTGATTTCATCCCTACGTATGTGCCTTCTTCTTACTTCACCGTTAATATTTGTTGGGGGCTTCTATATCTTTGGGGATTATTTCTCTGGAGGCAAGCGAGGTCTTTCTTTCTCTTTAGGGGTAGCTAGTTCCTCAGGCTGGCTCGAGACGTCTAGGAATTTTTTAGGCACGTTCACTGGCTACCTCTAGTTGTGCTGGATAGGTTCAGATTTGCGATCAGTCCAGTTACCATCTCCCTAGAGCTTGTCCTTAGTTTATTCACTTGCTGGTCTATTCGTGATCCTCAGCCACTAAGGATCATAACAGTACAGCCAGCACATAAAGTGTTAATTGCATGGCAGAAGCAGGAGAAAAGAAGCCTTGAGAATTTTTTTTTTTTTTTTTGCCGTGTGTCTAGCTGCTGTGGCTAGCTTCTCTCCTCCTCTAAGGATCATAACAGGTTTAGCTGTCACATGGATCACATCTCAGTGTGTTGAAAATGGTGCCATTTATGGCCTACAATTAAATTTTGTAGTAGTGTCTTAGATAAGACACCAGTTTGCTGAAAAAAAATAGTTACCTATAGGACAGCTATTTTAAACAGGGGTTTGGCCGTCACACGGGTCACCTATCAGTGCGGTCAAAATTGTGCCATTTCAGGCTTCAATTTAAATTTTGTTGCAGTGTCTTAGGCAAGTTATTGACACCAGCTTGCTGAAAAAAAAATTACCTACAGGCCAGATATTTTACACTGGGGTGTGTCCGCCCCACCGATCGCATATCATTGCGGTCACAATTTACCAGATGTCCATATCTGTTGACACAGGCATGTGATGACATAAACTGGTACTTTAGAAGACTTTATTAGCTCTGTTGGAATATTTTTACATCCAAGAAATTTGTTATTTGACAGAAGTTTTATTGCAGCAACAACTTCATCTTCCAGGATGATCAGCTCTCCATCATTTTATGCTATATTTCTTACCAGCTATTGAACCCGTTCTACGCCCGGGTGGCGAGCATTTATATTGGTATATGGTCTCCATCTTGGTAGGTGCTGCTTCCATCCTGCACCCTAATCCTGTCATGTGGTGTACCCTCTTGAGCCCCCATCTTGTCATATGCTGCTCCCATCCTGCGCCCCCTTCCTGTCATGTGCAGCCCCATCCTGTGCCCTCATCCTGTTTTGTGCGCCTCCATCTTGTCATGTTTTACTCTCTTCCTGTGCCCTCATACTGTCCTGTGCTCCCATCCTGCACCCCAATCCTGTCATGTGGTGCTCCCATCCTGCACCCCTATGCTGTCATGAGGAGCTCCCATCCCGCACCCCATGCTGTCATGTGCTGCCCACATCCTGTGCACCCATTTTGGTATGTGCTACCCCCACCCTGGTATGTGGTACACCAAATCTGCGATCCCATCCTGTCATGTGGTGCTCTCATCTTGCGCCCCATCCTGTCATGTGCTGCTATCATCCTGCACCCCATCTTGTCATGTGCTGCTCCCATCCTGAGCCCCCATCCTGTCATGTGGTGCTCTCATTCTGCGTCCGCATCCTGTCATGTGGTGCTCACATCTTGTCATGTGCTGCTCCCATCCTGCACCCCCATTCTGTCATGTGCTGCTTCCATCATGCACCCCCACCCTGTCTTGTGGTGCGCTCATCCTGCTTACCCATCCTGTCATGTGGTGCTCACATCCTGTCACGTGCTGCTCCTATCCTGCACCCCCATCTTGTCATGTCATGTGCTGCTCCTATCCTGCACCCCTATCCTGTTATGCTGCTCCCATCCTGCGCCCCCATTCTGTCAGGTGCTTCTCCCATCCTGCGCCCCATTCTGTCATGTGCTTCTCTGACGTATTATATATATATATATATATATATATATATATATATATATATATATATTGTATATTCAGTAGAAAGTGGATGGATTGCTCCGCTGATGTATTTTATATATAGGTTCAGTATATAAAATGGCGCCTGAAAGCGCGGACAGCGCGGGCTCCACAACCCTTCTGGGCCACAATCCTCAGCCCCGGATGCGTAACTTACAAAATGGCACCTGAAGTGCACTATATGCATGCGCCCTTTCCAATGGAGGATTCATGTCCCGGCCTCTGGCCCAAAGAAAACCCCACAGCAATACCGGATAGGTACCGTATATACTCGAGTATAAGCCGACCCGAGTAAAAGCCGAGACCCCTAATTTTGCCACAAAAAAATGGGAAAACTTATTGACTTGAATATAAGCCTAGGGTGGGAAATGCAGCAGCTACTGGTAAATTTCAAAAATAAAAGTAGATACCAATAAAAGTAAAATTAGTTGAGACATCAGTAGGTTAAATGTTTTTGAATATCCATGTTGAATCAGGAGCCCCATAAGTAGTGTTGAGCATTCCGATACCGCAAGTATCGGGTGTCGGACGATATTTGCTGTATTGGAATTCCGATACCGAGTTCCGATATTTTTGTGATATCGGAAATCGGAATCGGAAGTTCCCAGTGTATGGTTCCCAGGGTCTGGAGGAGAGGAGACTCTCCTTCAGGCCATGGGATCCATATTCATGTAAAAAATAAAGAATAAAAATAAAAAATATGGATATACTCACCCGTCCGACGGACCCTGGACCTTAGCGGTGCAACCGGCAGCCTCCGTTCCTAAGAATGCAGTGAGTGTACAGGACCTGCGATGACGTTGCGGTCTTGTGATTGGTCGCGTGACCGCTCATGTGACCGCTCACGTGACCGCGACGTCATCGAAGGTCCTTCACTCACTGCATTCTTAGGAACGGAGGCTGCCGGTTGCACCGCTTAGGTCCAGGGTACGTCCGAGGGTGAGTGTATCCATATTTTTTATTTTTATTCTTTATTTTTTACATGAATATGGATCCCAGGACCTGAAGGAGAGTTTCCTCTCCTTCAGACCCTGGGAACCATCCAGGATACCTTCCGATATTTGTGTCCCATTGACTTGTATTGGGGAATCGGTATCGGCGATATCCGATATTTTTTGAATATTGGAGGGTATCGCTCAACACTACCCATAAGTTGCTCCATACAAAATATGCCCCATATAATGCTCCATAAAGTTCATAATGGGCCCCATAAGATGCTCCATAATGTTCATGATGGGCCCCATATAATGCTCCATACAAAATACGCCTCATCTATTGCTCCATATAGTTTATAATAGGCCCCATAAGATGCTCCATACAAAATACGCTCCATATAATGCTTCATAAAGTTCATGATGGGCCCCCATAAGATGCTCCATACAAAAATATGCCCAATATAATGCTGCACAAAGGTTATTAATGGCCCCATAAGATGCTCCATAGAATAATATGCCCCATATGCTGCTCCAGAAAGGTTGATGGCCCCATAAGATGCTCCACAGCACAATATGCCCCTTATGCTGCTCTTTAAAGGTTGATGGCCCTATAAGATGCTCCATAGCATAATATGCCCCATATTCTGCTCCATAAAGGTTGATGGCTCCATAAGATGCTCTATAGAATATGCCCCATATGCAGCTCATAAATTTTGATGGCCCCATAAGATGCTCCATAGATTATGCCCCATATGCTGCTCCATAAAGGTTGATGGCCCCCATAAGATGCTCCATAGCATAATATGCCCCGTATGCTACTCCATAAAGGTTGATGGTCTCATAAGATGCTCCGTAGCATAATATGCCCTGTATGCAGCTCCATAAATGTTGATGACCCCATAAGATGCTCCATAGCATAATATGCCCCATATAATGCTCCATAAAGGTTGATGGCCCCATAAGATGCTCCATAGCATAATATGCCCCATATGCTGCTCCATAAAGGTTGATGGCCCCATAAAATGCTCCATAGCATAATATGCCCCATATAATGCTCCATAAAGGTTGATGGCACAATAAGATTCTCCATAGCATTATATGCCCCACATACTGCTACATAAAGGTTGTTGGCCCCCATAAGACGCTCCATAGCATAATATGCCCCGTATGTTGCTCTATAAAGGTTGATGACCCATAAGATGCTTCATAGCATATTATGCCCCATATGCTGCTCCATAAAGGTTGATGGCCCCATAAGATTCCCCATAGCATATTATGCCCCATATGCTGCTCCATAAATTTTGATGGCCACATAAGATGCTTCATAGCTAGTGTTGAGCATTCCGATACCGCAAGTATCGGGTATCGGCCGATATTTGCTGTATCGGAATTCCGATACCGAGATCCGATATTTTTGTGGTATCGGGTATCGGTATCGAAACAACATTAATGTGTAAAATAAAGAATTAAAATAAAAAATATTGCTATACTCACCTTTCCGACGCAGCCTGGACCTCACCGAGGGAACCGGCAGCGTTGTTTGCTTAAAATTCGCGGGTTTACTTCCTTACGTGAAGTCCCGGCTTGTGATTGGTCGCGTGCCGCCCATGTGGCCGCGACGCGACCAATCACAGCAAGCCGTGACGTAATTTCAGGTCCTTCAGGATTTTAAAATTACGTTCTGGCTTGTGATTGGTCGCGTCGCGGTCACATGGGCGACGCGACCAATCACAAGCCGTGACGTCACGGGAGGCTGGACACGCGCGCATTTTAAAATGCGCACTTGTCCTGCCTCCCGTGACGTCACGGCTTGTGATTGGTCGCGTCGCCCATGTGACCGCGACGCGACCAATCACAAAGCCGGAACGTAATTTTAAAATCCTGAAGGACATGAAATTACGTCATGGCTTGCTGTGATTGGTCGCGTCGCGGCCACATGGGCGGCACGCAACCAATCACAAGCCGGGACTTCACGTAAAGAAGTAAACCCGCGAATTTTAAGCAAACAACGCTGCCGGTTCCCTCGGTGAGGTCCAGGCTGCGTCGGAGAGGTGAGTATAGCAATATTTTTTATTTTAATTCTTTATTTTACACATTAATATGGATCCCAGGGCCTGAAGGAGAGTTTCCTCTCCTTCAGACCCTGGGAACCATCAGGGATACCGTCCGATACTTGAGTCCCATTGACTTGTATTGGTATCGGGTATCGTATCGGATTGGATCCGATACTTTGCCGGTATCGGCCGATACTTTCCGATACCGATACTTTCAAGTATCGGACGGTATCGCTCAACACTATTCATAGCATAATATGCCCCATATAATGCTCCATAAAGGTTGATGGCCCCATAAAATGCTCCATAGCATAATATGCCCCACATGCTGCTCCATAAAGGTTGTTGGCCCTCATTAGATGCTTCATAGCATATTATGCCCCGTATGCTTCTCCATAAAGGTTGATGACCCCATTAGATGCTCCATAGCATAATATGCCCGTGTATGCTGCTCCATAAAGGTTGATGGCCCCATAAGATGCTCCATAGCATATTATGCCCTATGTAATGCTCCATAAAGGTTGATGGCCCCATAAGATGCTCCATAGAATAATATGCCCCACATGCTGCTCTATAAAGGTTAATGGCCCGCATAAGACGCTCCATAGCATAATATGCCCCGTATGCTGCTCCACAAAGGGTGATTGTCCCCATGAGATGCTCCGTAGCATAATATTCCCCATATGCTGCTGTGATTAAAAAGAAAATGACATACCTCTCATTGGTGGGGGAGAGGTGCCAGGGGCCTGAGCAGGAAGGGACACCGGCGCACTATGGGGGGTCAGGTGCTGGTGTCGCAGCTGTCCGGGTCCTGTGGTTGTGACTGTTCAGTCAGAGGGCGTGCACTAACCACGTCATTGCGCCCTCTGACCTAAACGTCACAGCTAGAGGACGCTGAAGACGGAGCCTGGTGGCGGAATGGGGACAGATGAATATAGCATGGCTCACCCTCCCCTGTCATACTCACCCCATCCTGGCACCGTCACTGCTTCTCAGTCATCCCGGGCCAGCAGCACCTTCTAGTGCTGAGCGGTCACAAGGTACCGCTCGTTAACCCCTTTACCCCCAAGGGTGGTTTACACGTTAATGACCGGGCCAATTGTTACAATTCTGACCACTGTCCCTTTATGAGGTTATAACTCTGGAACGCTTCAACGGATCTTGGCGATTCTGACATTGTTTTCTCGTGACATGTTGTACTTCATGATAGTGGTAAAATTTCTTCGATATAACTTGTGTTTATTTGTGAAAAAAGCAGAAATTTGGCAAAAATTTTGAAATTTTCGCAATTTTCCAAATTTGAATTTTTATGCCCTTAAATCACAGAGATATGTCACACAAAGTACTTAATAGGTAACATTTCCCACATGTCTACTTTACATCAGCACAATTTAGGAACCAACATTTTTTTTTGTTAGGGAGTTATAAGGGTTAAAAGTTGACCAGCAATTTCTCATTTTTACAACACCATTTTTTTTAGGGACTACAACTCATTTGAAGTCATTTTGAGGGGTCTATATGATAGAAAATACCCAAGTGTGACACCATTCTAAAAACTGCACCCCTCAAGGTGCTCAAAACCACATTCAAGAAATTTATTAACCCTTCAGGTGTTTCACAGGAATTTTTGGAATGTTTAAATTAAAATTAACATTTACATTTTTTTTTTACACAAAATTTATTTCAGCTCCAATTTCTTTTATTTTACCAAGGGTAACAGGAGAAAATGGACACTAAATGTTGTTTTACTATTTGTCCTGAGTACGTTGATACCCCATATGTGGGGGTAAACCACTGTTTGGGCGCACCGCAGAGCTCGGAAGGGAAGGAGCGCCATTTGACTTTTCAATGCAAAATTGATAGGAATTGAGATGGAACGCCATGTTGCGTTTGGAGAGCCCCTGATGTGCCTAAACATTGAAACCCCCCACAAGTGACACCATTTTGGAAAGTAGACCCCCTAAGGAACTTATCTAGATGTGTGGTGAGCACTTTAACCCACCAAGTGCTTCACAAAAGTTTATAATGCAGAGCCGTAAAAATAAAAAATCATTTTTTCACAAAAATTATCTTTTTGCCCCTAATTTTTTATTTTCCCAAGGGTAAGAGAAGAAATTGCACCTCAAAAGTTGTTGTGCAATTTATCCTGAGTATGCAGATACCCCATATGTGGGGGTAAACCACTGTTTGGGTGCATAGCAGAGCTCAGAAGGGAAGGAGCGCCATTTGACTTTTCAATGCAAAATTGACTGGAATTAAGATGGGACGCCATGTCACGTTTGGAGAGCCCCTGATGTGCCTAAACATTAAACCCCCCCCACAAGTGACACCATTTTGGAAAGTAGACCCCCTAAGGAACTTATCTAGATGTGTTTTGAGAGCTTTGATCCCCCAAGTGTTTCACTACAGTTTATAACGCAGAACCGTGAACATAAAAATTCTTTTTTTTTTTTCACAATAATGATTTTTTAGCCCCCAGTATTGTATTTTCACAAGGGTAACAGGATAAATTGGACCCCAAAAGTTGTTTTCCAATTTGTCCTGAGTACGCTGATACCCCATAAATGGGGGGAACCACTGTTTGGGTGCATGGCAGAGCTCGGGAGGGAAGGAGCGCCATTTGGAATGCAGACTTAGATGGATTGGTTTGCAGGCGTCACGTTGCATTTGCAGAGCCCCTGATGTACCCAAACAGTAGAAACCCCCCACAAGTGACCCCATATTGGAAACTAGACCTCCCATGGAACTTATCTAGATGTGTTGTGAGAACTTTGAACACCCAAGTGTTTCACTACAGTTTACAACGCAGAGCCGTGAAAATAAAAAATCCTTTTTTTCCCACAAAAATGATTTTTAGCCCCCAAAATTTATATTTTCCCAAGGGTAACAAGAGAACATGGACCCCAAAAGTTGTTGTGCAATTGGTCCCGAGTACGCTGATGCCCCATATGTTAGGGTAAACCCCTGTTTGGGCGCACGGGAAAACTCAGAAGGGAAGGAGCACTGTTTTACTTTTTCAATGCAGAATTGGCTGGAATTGAGATCGGATGCCATGTCGCGTTTGGAGTGCCCCTGATGTGCCTAAACAGTGGAAACTCCCCAATTCTAACTGAAACCCTAATCCAAACACACCCCTAACCCTAATCCCAATGGTAATTCTAACCACACCCCTAACCCTGACAGACCCCTAACTCTAATCCCAACCCTAATCCCAACCGTAAATGTAATCCAAACCCTAACCCTAACTTTAGCCCCAACCCTAACCCTAACTTTAGCCCCAACCCTTACCCTAACTTTAGCTCCAACCCTAGCCCCAACCCTAACCCTAGCCCTAACCCTAACCCTAGCCCTAACCCTAGCCCTAACCCTAGCCCTAACCCTAACCCTAACCCTAACCCTAACCCTAGCCCTAACCCTAACCCTAATGGGAAAATGGAAATAAATACATTTTTTTAATTTTATTATTTTTTCTTAACTAAGGGGGTGATGAAGGGGGGTTTGATTTACTTTTATAGCATTTTTTATAGCGGATTTTTATGATTGGCAGCCGTCACACACTAAAAGACGCTTTTTATAGCAAAAAAGTTTTTGCATCTCCACATTTTGAGACCTATAACTTTTCTATATTTTGGTCCACAGAGTCATTTGAGGTCTTGTTTTTTGCGGGACGAGTTGACGTTTTTATTGGTAACATTTTCGGACACGTGACAGTTTTTGATCACTTTTTATTCCAATTTTTGTGAGGCAGAATGACCAAAAACCAGCTATTCATGAATTTCTTTTGGGGGAGGCGTTTATACCGTTCCACTTTTGGTAAAATTGATAAAGCAGTTTTATTCTTTGGGTCAGTACGATTACAGCAATACCTCATTTATATCATTTTTTTATGCTTTGGCGCTTTTATATGATAAAAACTATTTTATAGAATAAATAATTATTTTGGCATCGCTTTATTCTGAGGACTATAACTTTTTTATTTTTTATTTGATGACGCTGTGTCACAGCTCGTTTTTTGCAGGACAAGATGACGTTTTCAGTGGTACAATGGTTATTTATATCCGTCTTTTTGATCGCGTGTTATTCCTCTTTTTGTTCGGCGGTATTATAATAAAGCGTTGTTTTTTGCCTCGTTTTTATTTATTTTTTCCTACGGTGTTCACTGAAGGGGTTAACTAATTATATAGTTTTATAGGTGGGGTCGTTACAGACGCGGCGATCCTAAATATGTGTACTTTTATTGTTTTTTTTTTATTTAGATAAAGAAATGTATTTATGGGAATAATATATATATTTTTTTCTTTATTTAGGAAATTTTTTTTAATTTTTTTTACACATGTGGAAATTTTTTTTATTACTTTTTTACTTTGTCCCAGGTGGGGACATCACAGATTGCTGATCTGACAGTTTGCACAGCACTCTGTCAGATCACCGATCTGACTTACAGCACTGCAGGCTTACCAAGCGTTTGCTCTGAGCAGGCACTCGGTAAGCCACCTCCCTCCCTGCAGGACCCGGATGCCGTGGCCATCTTGGATCCGGGCACCTGCAGCGAGGAGGAGGTAAGAGACCATCGCAGCAATGCAATCACATCGCGTTGCTCCAGGGGTCTCAGGGAAGCCCGCAGGGAGCCCCCTTCCTGCGCGATGCTTCCCTGTACCGCAGGCACACCGCGATCATGTTTGATCGCGGTGTGCCGGGGGTTGATGTGCCGGGGGTGGTCCATGACCACTCCTGGCACATAGTGCCGGATGTCAGCTGCGATAGTCTGCTGACACCTGGCCGCGCTCCCCCCGTGAGCGCCGCCGATCGCGCTGGACGTACTATCCCGTCGGTGGTCATAAGGGCCCACCGCACCTCGACGGGATAGTACGTCCAATGACAGAAAGGGGTTAAAGTAATGAATATGCGGCCATATTCATTACTTTCACATAGACATGGACCCGTAGAAGCGCCACAGCACGAAACGGCCGTCGTCCGGATTCTGCACACTCCCGCTCCCTAACGCACTCCTGCCGCCGCCGCGTGATGTCCACAATGGCTTGTCGTGTCAAATAAAGGACTTATATTTTGATGAAGATAGTGGGTGAGTGCTGCTTTTCTTCTTTCTATGCGATTGGATTATGCACTTCATATGCAGAGCACCACCCGTCTCTCATTTGGAAACGGAGTCCGTCCTACCGGAATAGATCATACCAGCCGCATTACAATCATTGTATAGCTTGTTCAGTGCCGGTTTCACGCTTTCTCTGTCTTGGATGTGATATTCATTACTTTAATGAGCGGTACCACATGAGCGCTGAACACAGGAAGAGCTGCGGGCGCCGGAGAGATCGCGGTATGCGTTCAGTGCTTACGCATACTGCGATCTTCTGGGCTGCGCCACTCTGTGGGGACCAGACTGTGCAGGCATGTCGCACTTTCGCAGTCTATAAAGGATTTAGACAGAGTGACGCTCCCAACGTTATATTATAGATAACATGTCATGCTAAATAATTAAAGCTATTTATTCACTTGAGAATGTCACTTTAAGGAAGCCAAAAATGTAAGACTGTAAAATGGTACACATAGATTTACAACCAGAAACAAACATACAGCAATATTCAAATGATAAAAAGAAGCCTTTTAATATTGAAAGGTGAAAAAATAGCACAGTCTTATATCTTTAAGAAATAGGATGGGACCAGAAATTATAGGTAGAATTGGGTCCCAAAAGCAAACACCTGCAACTGGCACCTGTATGCAGGTAGCTTGTGTACATATCAAATATTAGAGTAAAGAAGCTGGTTGTAAAAACTATTTTAACCAATGCACACACTTTGGTAAGTAAACAGCTGTGTTTAAGTTTCAGGATTATGGAGATTTCTGTTTAAAAACAAAGTAATTGGCTTGCGCATCTCAAAATACACGTCACACTTTCATTGGTGCACAAACATAGAATTAAGAATTTGGTTTTAGTTGCTTATTTAGCAATGAGAGGTCTAATACTGACTCTCCTTGCTTACATTGCATGAAAAATAAAAAAATGCAACTATTAAGTTATAGTGATGAGCGAGCATCCTTGGTAATGCTCTGTGCTCGCGATGCTCGGGGAGCGGTAATCATTCCTTGGATTGTTCGGCGGGAGATCGGATCCCCACCCTGCATGTTTAGCGCTCTTTAGATTGCCAATCAACATGCAGGGATTGTCTGCCACACACTGTAATGCCGCAGCCATGTTGGTTGTGGCATTACAGTGATTGGCTGGCTGCACAGCATCATCAGGTCTATATCAGATCTAGCGCCGCCATGCTCATCACACTCAGCTCCGGATTCACCAGTGCAGGGAGAGGTGCTGCTGAGCTAGGAACAGAATAGATTGGGTATCAGTTAGTGTGGGTATACCATTGTTTAATCCACAGATCCAGCTTAACCAACAGTCCTTCTAAGGCTGGGATCACACTTGTGTGTGCAATGCGAGAAACTCGCACGAGTCTCGCGCATCAATACCTGGCACTGCCGCCGGCACTTGGGACCGGAGCGTGCAGCTGCATAGAAATACATGCTGTTACATACTTCAGTCCCGAGTGAC
Organism: Ranitomeya variabilis; assembly: GCF_051348905.1. NCBI lineage: Eukaryota > Metazoa > Chordata > Amphibia > Anura > Dendrobatidae > Ranitomeya > Ranitomeya variabilis. The sequence continues at coordinate 83,656,728 of NC_135238.1, forward strand.
GGTGGCAGTGCCGAGTATTGATGCAAGAGACTTGTGCGGGTTTCTCACATTGCACTCACAAGTGTGACCCCAGCCTTAGGACTAATTACGGAGTATATAGATATCAGTGATAGGTAGGCAGTGTATGTGGCATACTTTATTGCATACAGCAAGAGGGTCCATTCTATTACTGTCTGCCCCCTGACGAAGCCGACGCGAAACGCGCGTTGGGGCTGCGGCGGTGATCCCCTCTGCACCTGACTTATGGGTAAGAGCTATCTGAACCATGTCTTCATATATATATACATGCCGACTGGGCAAAGGGCACCCTAGTGTGGGCCAGTTGTATTGATTTCAGTGGTCTAAAGCTCTTGCACTTTACATAACCTTGCACTATAGCACTTTAGGTAATTATACTGTCAGGATGTCATTGGAGCTCTCACCGCTATAACTAGTCAGTGTTTTTCCCTAGGTCTCCTCTCTGTCTCTATAAATTGTTATTTAAATTGTTTTGATTTTTCTATTAATAAAAAATGTATTTTTATCTTGGTATGGGACGTGTACTCCGTGTTTTTCTCTGGTTTTCATATGCATTTTTGGAGTGTCCTCGATTAATATAATTGATCTCTGCTGTGACATTCTTTACACAATACAATAAGTACAGTGGGGCAAAAAAGTATTTAGTCAGTCAGCAATAGTGCAAGTTCCACCACTTAAAAAGATGAGAGGTGTCTGTAATTTACATCATAGGTAGACCTCAACTATGGGAGACAAACTGAGAAACAAAAATCCAGAAAATCACATTGTCTGTTTTTTTTATCATTTTATTTGCATATTATGGTGGAAAATAAGTATTTGGTCAGAAACAAACAATCAAGATTTCTGGCTCTCACAGACCTGTAACTTCTTCTTTAAGAGTCTCCTCTTTCCTCCACTCATTACCTGTAGTAATGGCACCTGTTTAAACTTGTTATCAGCATAAAAAGACACCTGTGCACACCCTCAAACAGTCTGACTCCAAACTCCACTATGGTGAAGACCAAAGAGCTGTCAAAGGACACCAGAAACAAAATTGTTGCCCTGCACCAGGCTGGGAAGACTGAATCTGCAATAGCCAACCAGCTTGGAGTGAAGAAATCAACAGTGGGAGCAATAATTAGAAAATGGAAGACATTCAAGACCACTGATAATCTCCCTCGATCTGGGGCTCCATGCAAAATCCCACCCCGTGGGGTCAGAATGATCACAAGAACGGTGAGCAAAAATCCCAGAACCACGCGGGGGGACCTAGTGAATGAACTGCAGAGAGCTGGGACCAATGTAACAAGGCCTACCATAAGTAACACACTACGCCACCATGGACTCAGATCCTGCAGTGCCAGACGTGTCCCACTGCTTAAGCCAGTACATATCCGGGCCCGTCTGAAGTTTGCTAGAGAGCATTTGGATGATCCAGAGGAGTTTTGGGAGAATGTCCTATGGTCTGATGAAACCAAACTGGAACTGTTTGGTAGAAACACAACTTGTCGTGTTTGGAGGAAAAAGAATACTGAGTTGCATCCATCAAACACCATACCTACTGTAAAGCATGGTGGTGGAAACATCATGCTTTGGGGCTGTTTCTCTGCAAAGGGGCCAGGACGACTGATCCGGGTACATGAAAGAATGAATGGGGCCATGTATCGTGAGATTTTGAGTGCTAACCTCCTTCCATCAGCAAGGGCATTGAAGATGAAACGTGGCTGGGTCTTTCAACATGACAATGATCCAAAGCACACCGCCAGGGCAACGAAGGAGTGGCTTCGTAAGAAGCATTTCAAGGTCCTGGAGTGGCCTGGCCAGTCTCCAGATCTCAACCCTATAGAAAACCTTTGGAGGGAGTTGAAAGTCCGTGTTGCCAAGCGAAAAGCCAAAAACATCACTGCTCTAGAGGAGATCTGCATGGAGGAATGGGCCTACATACCACCAACAGTGTTTGGCAACCTTGTGAAGACTTACAGAAAACGTTTGACCTCTGTCATTGCCAACAAAAGATGTATTACAAAGTATTGAGATGAAATTTTGTTTCTGACCAAATACTTATTTTCCACCATAATATGCAAATAAAATGATAAAAAAACAGACAATGTGATTTTCTGGATTTTTGTTCTCAGTTTGTCTCCCATAGTTGAGGTCTACCTATGATGTAAATTACAGACGCCTCTCATCTTTTTAAGTGGTGGAACTTGCACTATTGCTGACTGACTAAATACTTTTTTGCCCCACTGTATGTGTGTGAGATCTAAAATATTATGGTCCATTGTGGGATGTCTTTATTATTATTACTGTCTGCTGCTGCTGCCTATTACAGATATTGACCGTATATACATAGCCCCAGGTACAGTATCAGTGGGCAGAAATAATTTGTTTTTGCAATTTAATCCTGATTATTTTATTTAAAAGCAATCCAGAGCACATGTTTTTTTTTCCTCCATTTCCTTGTTGGCACTGCAGAATACAGCAAGATCCTTTCCATATTACAGCATTAAAATACAGCTATTTTAAACAGTGGTTTGGCTGTCACAGCGATCACATCTAAATGCTCATACAATTCTGACATTTTTGTGGCACTGTAAAAAAAATTTGGAGTGTCTTATACAAGTTCTTGACACCAGTTTGCTTTAAAAAAAATATTTGGCTACAGTGCAGATATTTTACACAGGGCTTTGTCCGTCACACGGATCGCCTATCATTGTGCTCAAAATTGTGCCATTTCAGGGCTTTATTGAATTTTTTTTGTTACATGTTAGTCTAGTTATTGACACTATTTTGCTGCCAAAAAAAGAAAATCCAAACAGGCCAGATAGTTTAAAGTGGGGTATCTGAGTCACAAGCATCACATATCATTGCGCTCAAAATAGTACCATTTCAGCCCTTCGTTTAATTTTTTTTTTCTGTGTCTTAGCCTACTTATTGATACAATTTTGCTGTAAAAAAAATACAGGCCAGATAATCTAAAGTCTGGTATCTCCGTCACACGCCTCACCTATCTGTGGGCTAAAAATTGAGGCATTTTTGGGGTTCCATTGAACTTTTTTTGCTGTGTCTTAGCCTAGTTATTCAGATTCTTTTGTTGTTTAAAAAAAAATACAGGCCAGATAATTTAAAGTGGGGTATCTTCGTCACATGCTTCATCTATCTGTGGGCTAAAAATTGAGGCATTTTTGGGGTTCCATTGAACTTTTTTTGCTGTGTCTTAGCCTAGTTATTCACATTCTTTTGCTGTTTAAAAAAAAATACAGGCCAGATCATTTAAAGTGGGGTATCTTCGTCACATGCCTCATCTATCTGTTAGCTAAAAATTGTGCCATTTGAGGGCTCCATTGAACTGTTTTTGCTGTGTCTTAGTCTAGCTATTGACACCAGTTTGCTTAAAAAAAAAGATGTTACCTACAGCCAAGATAATTTAAACTGTGGTTTTCCCGCACACGGATCACATATAAGTTCGCTCCAAAGTCAGGCATTTATACTGAAAGTGCAAAATATTGTAGTGCATGGAAAATGGGCATGGCGTGTGCTAAGGGACAGAGAAGTGGACGTGATGGTGATGGTGCATGAAGAGGGTGAGGCAGAGGACATGAATAAGCTGAAATTGGGCCACAACAAACACCAACATCTTCTCGCTCAACCTTCCTGTCACAATTACTAGGGGACCGCAGCAGCGCACCACTATTGAACCCAGAGCAGTGTCAAAAGGTTGTTGGTTGGATAGTGGATAATGCTTCCAGTCACTTTGCCACCACCACCACCCGGTCTTCAACACAGTCAAGTCTGAGTAGCTGTGATTGTGGACCGCATATTCCTCACCCTGATCCTCCTTCCTCCCACTGTGCCGAGTGCCATGAGACAACTGATCCCACACTTGGACATTCCGAAGAGGTGTTCACTTTTCCATTTAGATATTCGGGCCTCTCTCCTGGTGCGCTTGAAGCGGGGCAAGAGGAGATAGCATGTAGCGATGCCCAAATTTTTGAGCAGCCATGTTCACACGAAGGCAAAGGTGGGAATGATGAGACACAATTGCCTAAAAGTCAGGAGAAGGACCAGGGTGCGGAAGTGGAAGAGGAGGTGGTGGCAATTTAATAACTGACCCAACCTGGCAGGAAAACATGCAGAGCGAGGCCTGCAGCACACAGGAGGAGGGAGGCGTAGCATCCCAACAGGCAGGAAGAAGCATTGTGTTGGCCACAGACAGAAGATGGACAACCATTTCCCATAACACAAATACAACGGAAGTTGCCAGTAAAAATGTTAGGTCTTCCCGAGTCTGGTTTCTTTTTAAAGACTCTGCCGATAACCCCAAATAGGCCATTTGCGCCACTTGCCATGCCTGCATCATCAGGGGCAGCAAAACTACCGACCTGACCACCACCAACATGATCAGGCACATGGCAGAAAAGAACCCGACTTTGTGGGCTCAACCCCAGGGTCCACAAAAATAGTCTGCGGGTGACACCACTGCTTCTTCTGCTGTTGTGCATACAAGCCAATTCCCTGTCCATGGTGCCTGCAAAGATGCCTCCTGCCCTGCACCTGTCGTTGCACACACTCAACTAGCACCATCATCAAGCATGTCCTTGTCCCAGCGCAGCGTTCAGTTGTCCATACGCCAGTCCTTGTAATGCAAGCGGAAATATGCTGCCCACGCCCCATAGGCCACACTACTAAATTCACACATTTCTCATCTGCTTGCGCTCGAAATGTTGCCTTTTAGGCTCATGGAGATGGAAACTTTCCAAAACCTGATGGTGGAGGCCATCCCAAGGTACTCGGTCCCCAGCCGACAATATTTCTCCCGGTGCGCCGTTCCCGCATTAAACAAGCACGTGTCCCACAACACTAGCCATGCTCTCAACAATGCTGATACTGGGAAAATCCACCTAACCATGGAGACGTGGACAATTGCTTCTGGGCAGGGACGGTACATCTTGTTGATGGCACACTCGGTTAACATAGTGGAAGCTGGGATGCAGTCGGACCTTGGGATGGAACATGTCCTCCCGACGCGGAGGATTGCGGGTCCTACGACTATCAGGGTTTCCCCCAGAGTCCTCCTCCTCTTCAGCCTCCATCTCCAAAATGACCACATCAGTCACAAGCTGGAAGCACTGCAGCACTGCCTCAGCCAAGAAAGGCTGTGCTGAAGCTAATATGCTTAGGTGACAAACTGCACAATGCTGAAGAATTGTAGACAGCTCTGAGTGAGCAGGAGGACCTGTGGCTGACACCGCTGAACCTACAGCCAGGCATGGTCATGTGTGACAATGGCCGGAACCTGGTGGCGGCTCTGAGGCGAGGCGAGCTCACACACGTACCATGCCTGGCCCTTGTGCTTAGCCTCATTGTTTAACGCTTTCTCAAAAGCTACCCGGAGCTGCCGGATCTGCTAGTGAAAGTATGCTGCCTGTGTGCCCATTTTAGAAAGTCAGCTGCAGCTTCAGCTGCCCTTGCCGTGCTTCAGCAATGTTTGCATCTCCTGGCTCATCGACTGTTGTGTGATGTCCCCACGCATTGGAACCCTACACTGCAGATGTTGGAAAGGATTTTGAGCAGAAGAGGGCAGTTGTTGACTACCAGCATCAACAAGTCCATCGGTATTCAGTTCAGACCCCACACATAAGACCTCAGGAGTGGATATGGATGTCAGACATATGTACCATCCTCCAAAACTTTCAGGACTCCATCAAGATGGTGAGTGGTGATGACACCATAATTAGCATCACTTTCCTGCTTCTCTGTGTTCTGAAACACTCTCTGCTCACAAACAAAGAGGATGCATTGCAGGCAGAGCATGACAAGACGGAGCAAGGAACCACAGGGTGATTACACACAGCCCAGCCTCATCTCCTCCCAACGTGGATTGGGTGACAATGAGGAAGAGGAGGAGGAAGAACAGGTGATACTTTCATGCCCTATAGTTGGGTTGTCATAGGGTTCCAACCTCCGCAGCCAGGCAGGCACACAAATCAGGGTTCATCTTTAGGATTAATGCAGTGTTCACTTTTTTAGTGTGGTGTTTGTATTTGTTGTATGTCCCGTTTTTAATATTTTACATTAAAAGTTATATTTTATCTCATTTTTTAGCTTTTTTTTCATGTTAGCACTTATTCCAATACCCCCTATACCTAGTCTTTACATTTCTGTTAGCAGTCTAACATACATGGCTGAGTTTATGTTACGCTTCCTTTCCCGTGACCCTCGCGTTCTGGGTGACAATCATTACTGGTTGGTGACACTTCTAGACCCATGCTACAAGGAGAACTTTCTATCTCTTATTCCAGGGGCAGGCAGGTGTACTACAATGGTGCAGTACTAGAGGGCCATTGTTGCAGAATTATTTAAAAAATTCCCATCTGAAAATGCTGGCGGCAGAGGTCAAAGTTCGTTGGACAACCAAGGAGTACAGGTGAGAAAGACACAACTCCAATCCAGCAGAGGGAGAGGAACACTGGCAAAGTTCTGGGGGAGTTTTCTCAGACCCTCCCATCGCAATGGCTCTGAGGCGCGGGGTACTCTCAGAAGTAGTGCAAAGTTTTGGAAGATGCTGAAGGAGTACCTTGCTGACAGCAACAACATCCTCCGTGATTCCTTTGTGCCTTATGATTATTGGGTATCCAAGCAGGACATGTGACATGAACTGGCTCTCTACGCCTTGGAGGTCCTGGCCTGCCCTGCTGCTAGAGTTTTGTCAGAGTCTGTTTTTAGTGCCACTGGTGGAATTATAACTGATAAGCGCATCCGCCTGTCAACTGAAAATGCTGACAGGCTGACTCTTATAAAAATGAACAAGCGCTGGATTGGGCCAGACTTCTGAACACCACCGAATGATAGCAGCATAACATAACCTCAAATCCAGTGTCTTTTTTAAGAGGTCTATTCCCATGCACCTCTTCACACACACACATGGGTGTACGCTTCCTGATTTGGCCTATTTGCTGTTGTCCTCCTCCTTCTCCTCATCCTCATCATCCACCACCACTACATCATTAGAATGACCATTGTTTGTGATGCAACACACACATTAGTGTTCTATTGTTTATGATGCCCGTCAACTAAATTTTTAGACAGTATGTTGATGTATACCCCCCATGGGGAGATGTTTCACCCCACGCACTTACTGAATGGGCATTACAAGTATAGGAGACCTGTTCCTTTGTAATGAAAGATTTTTATGAGGCCCTCCTCAACATCTCTTCATCCACCACCACTAGATCACCAGGGTGGCCGTAGTCTGTGATGCAACACACACATTAGTCTTACAAAGGGTGTTTATGATGCTCGTCAACTGACTTTTTAGACAGTATGTTGATGTATATCCCCCATGGGGAAATGTTTGTCAGGCCCTCCTCCACGTCTGTTTCAAGGGGTATTGGGGTGCGTCCAAATCTGGGGCAGGCCTTGCATTCACTGAATAGGCAAACAATATGGGAGACCCACTTGCTAATAATGTGAACTTTGTTGGTTGGTCAGCTTCGACAATTGCTCCACTGCCGGGGGTTCAGCCTCAACACTGCAATGCTACAATGCAGATTCTTCAAGCTCAACACTGCAATGCTCCACTGCCAGTTCTTCATCCTCATCACTGCAATGCTCCACTGTTGGGTGTTCAGCCTCAACACTGAAATTCTCCACTGCTGGTTCTTCAGGCTCACCACTGCAATTAATCAATGCAGGTTCTTCAGCCTCAACACTGAAATTATCTGCTGCAGATTTTCTAGTCTCAACACTGACATTCTCCACTGCTGGTTCTTCATCCTTAACACTGCAATTCTCCACTGCCGGGTATTCAGCCTCAACAGTGCAATGCTACAATGCAGGTTCTTCAGGCTCAATGCTGCAATGTTCCATTGCCGGGTGTTCATCCTCAACACAGACATTCTCCAATGCAGGTTTCTCTGGCTTAACAATTCACTGCATAGCCAAACAGTATGGAAGTACTAAATTACAAATAATGGGAACAATGCTTTCAGGTGGCCATCCAGGAGTCTGTTCAAAGGTTTTTGGGGTGCGTTTAATTTTGGGGCAGGGCAGGGCATGTCTTGCATTAAATGCGCTGGCAAACTGTATGGGAGTACAAAAATCATAATAATGAGAACTTTAGTTTCATGTGGCCATCCAGAATGTCTGTTCAAAGGGTTTTTGGGGTGCGTTAAACTTCGGGGCAGGCCTGGCCTTCCATTAAATGCATTGGCAAACAGTATAAGACTACCAAATTTATAATAATGGGAACTTTGGTTTCATGTGGCCATTCAGGACGTCTGTTCAATGGGTTATTGGGGTGTGTCCAAATTTGGAGCAGGCCTTGCATTCAGTTCATGGGCAAACTTTCTGGTAGTAAAAAAAAAAAATTATTGGAACTTTGGTTTCATATGGGCATAGAGGACGTCTGTTTTGGGGGTTATTGGGGTGCTTTTAAATTTGGAGCAGGCCTTGCATTCACTTCATGAGCAAATTTTCTGGTAGCAAAAAAAACAATAATGGGAACTTTGGTTTCATGAGGGCATACAGGACGTCTGTTTCTTGGGCTATTAGGGTGCTTCCCAATTTGGAGCAAGCCTTGCATTCATTTCATGGGCAAACTTTATGGGAGTACAAAAATCATAATAATGGGAACTTTGATTTCATGTGGCCAGTCAGGATGCCTGTTCAATGGGTTATTGGGGTGTGTCCAAATTTGGGGCAGGCTTTGCATTTAATTCATAGGCAATAACAGTATAGGAGACCCACTCTTTAATAATGGGAACAGCAAAGCATAGCCGGCTGACTACCCTCTAAGAATAGTGTGGACCAACTGCTGTCACTTTGAGAATATTAAAGTCCACCTGATGGCCCTCATCATTTACAGTCCCTCCTTCATCAATGAAACAGGATGTGTCTGATGATGTGCCACACACCACATGGCCAGCTAAGGTTGTAAAATGTTAAAGTGACATTTCCAAGTAAATGCATTTGGCTTGGTTGAAAGCGATGCTAAAGTTGAAAAACACATCAAAAACGCTATGTGTGAACAAAGTCCAAGTGATGGGGGAACATTTTCTTGTGGGTTCTTTATTTTGCCTTACATACAAATCATTACACTGGAAAGCATGTTCCTTAACATATTTCCCAGGAAAATCAATTTTTGTTCAGTTTTTGTATGTTTTATTGTGCGTCTGGAAAAGTGGCTTAAGACTTTGACAATATTGTTCACAGCAGTGACCTGGGAGTCAGAAATGCTTCCAGGGGTCTTCCTCATAATGTTCCCATGTCGTTGACCACTGTTCCCATCGATTTCCGACATTTTCAGACCCTAAAAAGACACCCGGGGGGGTCACGGCAAAAATGCTCGGGTTTCCGATAGACTTACATTGGGCTCGTTGCTCGGGTCGAGCACCCGAGCATTTCAATTTGCTCGACCCGTGCATTTTAGTGCTCACTCATCACTATTAAGTTACTGTTACTGCAGTATATCACAAATTAATCATCGCCCAGTCACAGCTACAGCAGTTCTCTACTGTATATATCACTTGAATCTTTGGACTAATATTTACAAACTGGGACTATCACTCCCATTTTAAATCTGGTTCATTAGCACTGCAATAGTACGCTACAATCTCTTTAGGAATTTTCCTATTATTATACTGTGTGGTCTGAGCTCCTATCTCAACACAGTACAATCATAAAATAACAACTCCTTGGATGGGTCCTATCTTTTATTCTTGCTATGATATCTCTCCCAACACCTAATTGGCAGAGCTAAGTCTGAACCATGCATCCACTGTCTTTTTTCGCTCTTCCGCAAACAGCCCACTATCTTCAGCGCACCAAACCAATGGAAAGGCAGTGGGAGCATGGTTCAGGCTTACCAGAGTGCTCTCTATTGCTTTGTCAATTTGAACATGTCACCAATGTCACAATTAGTGTTGAGCATTCCGATACCGCAAGTATCGGGTATCGGCCGATACTTGCGGTATCGGAATTCCGATACCGAGATCCGATACTTGCCGCGTATCGGATACCGGAATCGGAAGTTCCCAGGATTCAAACTGCACGAATTCAGCCAATGAGGAATGATTCTGAGTGTGGGCACATCCTGTTCAGCATGGAGGGCATGAAACTACTGGCAAGGCTGTCATTGGCTGCTGAAATGATGTCATGCTGCAGTTTAAAAGTTGCTGGCGCCATTTTGCGCTCACTCCGCTGTGAATTCAGTTAGTGACAGGATGCTGTTTGCTGACTGAGGGCCAGTTGAGATAGCGATTTGCTTTATTGTTCTTTTCCAAGGCTAATTTAGCAACCGCTGTGTTCACCTACTAATCACCTTGCTTTTGCCTTGCAGCGCTGTTTTCACAGCGATCTGCAAGGTCTCTCTGTGTGTGTGTGTGTGTGTGTGTGTGTGCAGCCCACTCTCTAGTCTGTGTGCAGCCATAGGCCATAGCTGGTTGTATTCAGTTCAGGGAGGGTGGTTCACTGCCTCATACTGTTCTATTTTTTTTTTCTTTTTCAAGTAGTGCAGGCTGCTGCACATTTTTTCTAATAATTCCTATTAGTGTCTTTCCACCCGTATCCAGCTAAATTGTGGAAAAACACTAGATAGGATAACGTAGAGGAGTGTTTTTGGGGCCTTGCAGCGCCTTTTACGGCTGTCTGCACGGTCTCTGTGTGACTGCAGCTCGCCCTGTAGTCTGTGTGCAGCCATAGCCGGTTGTATCCAGCTCAGGGTAAATCACTGCGTCATACCGTGAAATCCAATTTCCTTTTTTCTAAGTAGTGCAGGCTGCTGCACATTTTTTCAAAAAATTCCTATTAGTGTCTTTCCACCCGTATCCAGCTAAATTGTGGAAAAACACTACATAGGATAACATAGAAGAGGTTTTTGGGGCCTTGCAGCGCCGTTTACGGCTGTCTGCACGGTCTCCGTGTGACTGCAGCTCGCCCTGTAGTCTGTGTGCAGCCATAGCCAGTTGTATCCAGCTCAGGGTAAATCACTGCATCATACCGTGAAATCCAATTTCCTTTTTTCTAAGTAGTGCAGGCTGCTGCACATTTTTTCAAAAAATTCCTATTAGTGTCTTTCCACCCGTATCCAGCTAAATTGTGGAAAAACACTACATAGGATAACGTAGAGGAGGTTTTTGGGGCATTGCAGCGCCGTTTACGGCTGTCTGCACGGTCTCCGTGTGACTGCAGCTCGCCCTGTAGTCTGTGTGCAGCCATAGCCGGTTGTATCCAGCTCAGGGTAAATCACTGCGTCATACCGTGAAATCCAATTTCCTTTTTTCTAAGTAGTGCAGACTGCTGCACATTTTTTCAAAAAATTCCTATTAGTGTCTTTCCACCCGTATCCAGCTAAATTGTGGAAAAACACTACATAGGATAACATAGAGGAGGTTTTTGGGGCCTTGCAGCGCCGTTTACGGCTGTCTGCTCGGTCTCCGTGTGACTGCAGCTCGCCCTGTTGTCAGTTCAGCCCCCAAAAAATAAATAAATAATAAAGTTCACCAAACACACCACTTTACAGTTGTGTAGGCCACATTAGCTGATATTAAAGTCTAGTCCACACTTTAGAAAATTATTGTTTCTTATACCTGTTAGGAGCTGTTCAGGAATAAGCACACAAAGCCTTTAGTACTTTTCTGCTTATCTTTATCAGTCAACCAAGATGAAGAAGGCAGGGAGTAAGGCACGTGGGCGTGGGCGCGGAGCAGGGAGAGGACGTAGGGATTCTGTGCCTGCTGCGGGCACTGGTGACTCATCAGCACCCAGTTTCACCAGGGAACAGTCCTTCATGCGCAGCTTTGTCGGAGAGCGCAGTACACCGCTGCTGCGTGAAGAACAAATTGAAGCCGTTGTCGGATGGATGGCAGCTAACGCATCGACTTCAATTAGTGCCACATCCTCTCAGACACAGAGCACTGGAGAGCACCCATCTGTCTCTTCACCACCTGCCAAATTGCCCAGGCAGACAGAGAGCCCAGGACAGGAGCCGTCTCTACTTCTGTTCTCTGAATCTCTTGGCTTGGAAACAGGGGGCCAGCCAAGCAGCATTGGAGAAATGGAAGAAGAGGCAGTGTGCAGTGATGCCCAACAGCTTTTTCTCTCTGAGTCTGAAGAGGCGGGTGGGCCAGTGCCTCCGGTCACCACACCGCAGAACGCATCCGCTGATGACACTCAGGTGCCACTTTCTGGTGCGTGCTCTGCTGCTGAGACTACCCAGGAGGAGCAGTTGGTGGCAGAGGGTAGTGTAGATGATGAGGTCCTTGACCCATCATGGCGTGAGGGACAGGAAGGTGGTGGGAGCAGCTCTGAGGAAGAGATTCCCCGAACGGGCCAAAGAGGGAGAGGGAGGGGGAAGACTGCGGATCCTGTAGCCTCCACTTTGGCACCCGTTAGGAGTGTGTCTCTTCCAACAGCCAAAAAGGGCGCTCCCAAGACTTGCAGTGCCTGGTCTTTTTTTGACACAGTTTCAGATGACATTTGCTATGTCAAATGCAAGGTGTGTCATCACAAAGTCAAAAGAGGGAGAAATGTCAGCAACTTCAATACCTCCAACATGTGGAAACATGTGCGGACCAGGCACGCGGCAGAGTTTCAGAAACGCACTGAAGAGCTAGGCCAACCAACAGCGGCAGCTACCACCTCTTCAGCTCGTGTTGCCTCTTCCTCCAGCTCACACGCAGCTGGTTCGGCTTCCTCCCAGGATCGCCGTGGAAGAACCTCTGGCACTGTTGTCCAGAGACCCACTGTAATTCCACCCGCAGCACCACGTTCCCAGTTATCCTCACACTCCCAGGCCAGTCTACAGCCATCGGTAGTACAGGCATGGGAGAAAAGGCGGCCTTTCTCTGCAAACCACCCATGAGCACAGGCTCTGACTGCAGGCATTGCCAAACTTCTGTCACTGGAAATGCTGTCATTCAGGCTGGTGGAGACTGACAGCTTCCGTGACTTGATGTCATTGGCAGTCCCACAGTACAATGTGCCCAGCCGCTTTTATTTCAGCAGGCAAGACATCCCTGCCCTGCACAAGCATGTGGAGGGACACATAAAACACGCGCTACTGAACGCCGTCAGTAGCAAGGTCCACCTCACCACCGATGCGTGGAACAGTCAACATGGACAGGGGCGATACCTTTCCCTCACTGCCCATTGGGTTAATGTTGTTGAGCCGGGTACAGATCGTGCGAGTGGCGCAGGACGTGTCCTGCCCACTCCAAGGATTGCAGGAATCCAGTCTGTACGCATTGACTCCTCCTCTTACACAAGTTCCTCAGAATCGTCGCTGCAGGAGTCGTCACAGTCCACCTCCTCATGGACCCGTGAACGTTTACCTGTTACGACCGACATGAGCACAGCCGTGGCCAAACGTCAACAGGCCGTCTTGAAATTAATTTCTTTGGGGAATCGAAGCCACACAGCGCAGGAGCTCTGGAATGCCATCAAGCAGGAGAGCGATGTGTGGTTTGTGGCAGCGAATCTCAAGCCAGGCATGGTAGTGTGTGATAATGGCCGAAATCTGGTGGCAGCTCTGGGCCTCGGCAACCTCACTCACATCCCATGTCTGGCACATGCGCTCAATTTGGTCGTGCAGAGTTTTTTGAGGGACTATCCGGATCTTGATGCACTGCTGCACAAGGCCCGCCTAGAGTGTGCTCACTTGCGGCGTTCCAGCACGGCAAAATCGCGCATTGCGGCTCTGCAGCGCCGATTCCGCCTTCCGGAACATCGCATCATATGTGACCTTCCTACCAGGTGGAATTGCACGTTACATATGTTGGAGCGGTTGTGTGAGCAGCAGCAAGCAGTAATGGAGTACCAGCTGCATCAGGCGCAAAGAAGTCGCACTCCGCGCCGTTCAGACTTCACAACCACAGAGTGGGCCACTATGAAGGACGTCTGCCAGGTTTTGCTTCCCTTCGATTATTCCACGCGGATGGCGAGTGCAGATGATGCACTAGTCAGCATGACTGTCCCCCTTATCTGCCTGCTTGAAAAATCACTGCAAGCGCTAAAGGGATGATGTTGTGGAAGAGGTGGAGGATGAGGATTCACCATTTCCATCATCTTCTGGACAGTCAGCGCCACGTGGTTCCTCACAAACGCGTAGGCAGGGGACACTTTGTGAGGAGGATGAGGAGGAGTCAATGGAGGAGGAAGACATCCATCCAGAGGAGGGAGTTACACAATTGTCCAGTAGTCAGTGTGTACAGCGAGGGTGGGGTGATGACGAGCGGGCAGAGATCACGCCTCAAGCAGGGGACAGCGTTTCTTGGCCAGTTGGCAGTCTGCAGCACATGGTGGATTACATGCTGCAGTGCCTGAGAAACAACCGCCGCATTGCCCACATTCTCAACATGTCTGATTATTGGGTGTTCACCCTCCTCGATCCTCGCTACCGGGACAACGTAGAAAGCCTCATCACACCGTTGAACCGGGAGCGAAAAATGCGGGAGTACCAAGACACACTGGTGAATTCCATCATCTTCTCCAGTCCAACTGAGAGAAGTGCTGCTAGTGCTTTACAAAGCAGCTCAGTGCGTCCAGGCAGTGGAGGAGGCTCTGCACAAAGAGGGAGCAGAAGCAGTGCCTCTGCCCAAGGCAAGACCAGTATGGCCCAACTGTGGCACACTTTTGTGTGCCCACCACAAAAGTCTACACCATCACAGACGGCTCCAGTCAGCAGGAGGCAACGGTTCCGTCAGATGGTGACAGGCTACATGTTTTGCCCTCTTGCTTTACTCCCAGACGGCTCTTCCTCTTTCAAGTTTTGGGTCTCAAAGCTGGATACATGGCCAGAGCTAAGCCAGTATGCATTGGAGGTGCTGGCTTGCCCTGCGGCTAGTGTATTATCTGAACGCGTCGTTAGTGCTGCAGGTGGTGTACTAACTGACCGTCGCATGCGACTATCCTCCGATAACGTTGACCGGCTTACTTTCCTGAAAATGAACCAGGCCTGGATCTTGCAGGAATTTGCCACTCCTCTTCCTGATTAAATAAATAGGTGACTGTCTACAGTGTCCAGGTCTCCTGTTGTGTTCATCTTTCTACCACCTGAACTTTAATTCCTGGGCTCCAACACCGCCAGTTGAGGCTCAAAAGTGCCGTCTGCACAGTCAAAACATACGACCCAGTGTTATTGGGTGTCAGTAACGTCAGCTGATCCCCAGCTGTGTAGCCGGCAATGTGTCCTGCGACCGCCACGCTGACACAACTACTGAAATGTAAGGGAACCTGTCCCCCCCCCCAGGCGTTTGTTACTGAAAGAGCCACCTTGTGCAGCAGTAATGCTGCACAAGGAAAAGGTAGCTATTTTTGTTTAGCTCCTTGCACATGCAGAACTTAACACTTATAAAATGTGTCCACTGATACCGTAAAACCGTCCCGTAGGTGGGACTTTTCTTCGTAATGTGATGCAGCACAGCCGTCATTCCTACCCCCTTGGCGCCGTGCGCCGGCTCCTCAGCCTTGTTTGATTCTGTCCCGAAGCCTTCGCTGTTATGTTATCCCTTGGCCAGGCACACTTAGTGCTGCCCCTCTTCTGACATCATTTGGTGTCAACCTGACTGTGCCTGTGCGTCCGCGCTGGCCGAGATCCCGCCTCGCAGTGTCTTCTGATTTAATCACACTGCGGGCCTGGGATCCATGGGCATGCGCAGTGCATATCTTCACCTCCGCCTCTCACTCATCTCCCTTCGCCTTCTTCAGACTGTGCGCCGTCAGCTGTTCCCTAATAGCATGCCACGGCAGTGACACCGCACAGTCTGAAGAAGCCGGAGGGAGGTGAGTGAGAGGCGAGGATATGCACTGCGCATGGCCACGGATCCCAGGCCCGCGGTGGGATTACATTAGACGACACTGCGAGGCGGGATCTCGGCCAGCGCGGATGCACAAGCGCAGCCAGACTGACACCAAATGATGTCAGAAGATGGGCAGCGCTAAGTGTGCCTGGCCAAGGGATAACATAACAGCGCAGGCTTCGGGACAGAATCAAACAACGCTGAAGAGCCGGGGCATGGCGCCAAGGGGGTAGGAATGACGGCTGTGCTGCGTCATATTACGAAGGAAAGTCCCACCTCCGAGACGGTCTCACGGTATCAGGGGACACATTTTATAAGTGTTTAGTTCTGTGTTTGCAAGGAGCATAATGAAAAGAGCCACCTTTTCCTTTTGCATCCTTTGTGCTGCACAAGCTGGCTCTTTCAGCTACAAACGCCTTGGGGGGGGGTTAAAGGTTCCCTTTCGACTTTCTCCAATCAGGCTTCGGCCTACACTGTGTTCCTCTGCTCCTCCTGCTGTCCCTGGGCTCCAACACCGCTAGTTGGTGCCTGGAAGTGCTGTCCGCACAGTCAACACTTGCTGCCGTGTTATTGGGGTTCAGTAACGTCAGCTGCTCCCCTGCTGTGTCTGCTGCAATACCTCCTATCTGCTCCTCCTTCTGTCCCTGGGCTCCAACACCGGTAGTTGTTGCCTGGAAGTGCTGTCCGCACAGTCAACAGTCGCTCCTCTGTTATTGGGGTTCAGTAACGTCAGCTGTTCCCCAGCTGTGTGTGTGGCAATCCCTCCTCTCTCCTCCACCTCCTCCTCCTTCTGTCCCTGGGCTCCAACACCACTAGTTGTTGTCCGGAAGTGCTGTCCGCACAGTCAACAGTCGCTCCTCTGTTATTGGGGTTCAGTAACGTCAGCTGTTCCCCAGCTGTGTGTGTGGCAATCCCTCCTCTCTCCTCCACCTCCTCCTCCTTCTGTCCCTGGGCTCCAACACCGCTAGTTGTTGCCTGGAAGTGCTGTCCGCACAGTCAACAGTCGCTCCTCTGTTATTGGGGTTCAGTAACGTCAGCTGTTCCCCAGCTGTGTGTGTGGCAATCCCTCCTCTCTCCTCCACCTCCTCCTCCTTCTGTCCCTGGGCTCCAACACCGCTAGTTGTTGTCCGGAAGTGCTGTCCGCACAGAGCCAAACACCTCGCCAATGTGTTAGTGGGGTTCAGTAATGCCTGCTGCTCCCCTGTTGTGTATACGGCAACGTGTCATGCGAACGCCACGCAGGCACAACAACTTAAATTTAAGGGAACCTGTACCCCCCCCAAGGCGTTTGTTACTGAAAGAGCCACCTTGTGCAGCAGTAATGATGCAAAAGGAAAAAGTGCCTCTTTTCGTGGTGCTCCTTGCACATGCTGAACCTAGCACTTATGAAATGTGACCCCTCACACCGTTAAACCGTCCGGTAGGTGGAACTTTCATTTGTCATGTGACGCAGCACAGCCGTCATTCTTACCCCCTTGGCGCCGTGCGCCGCCTCCTCAGCATTGTTTGAATCTGTCCCGGAGCCTGCGCTGTTATGTTAGCCCTTGGCCATGCACACTTAGCGCTGCCCGTCTTCTGACATTATTTGGTGTCAGGCTGGCTGCGCCTGTGCGGCCGCGCTGGATGAGATCCCGCCTCGTAGTGTCTTCTGATTTAATCCCACTACGGGCCTGTGATCCATGGACATGCGCAGTGCATATCTTAACCTCCGCCTCTCACTCATCTCCCTACGCCTTATTCAGACCGTGCGCCGTCAGCTGATCCCTAATAGCATGCCACGGCCGTGACGCCGCACAGTCTGAAGAAGCCGTAGGGAGGGGAGTGAGAGGCGAGGATATGCACTGCTCATGCTCATGGATCACAGGTCCGCAGAGTGATTACATTAGATGACACAGCGAGGCGGGATCTTGGCCAGCGCGGCCACACAGGCGCAGCCAGCCTGACACCAAATGATGTCAGAAGACGGGCAGCGCAAAATGTGTGCATGGCCAAGAGCTAACATAACAGCGCAGGCTCCGGGACAGATTCAAACAACGCTGAGGAGGCGGTGCACGGCGCCAAGGGGGTAAGAATGACGGCTGTGCTGCGTCACATGACAAATGAAAGTTCCACCTACCGGACGGTTTAACGGTGTGAGGGGACACATATCATAAGTGTCAAGTTCAGCGTTTGCAAAGACCATAATTAAAAGAGCTAAGTTTAGCTTTTTCAGCATTAGTGCTGTACAAGATGGCTCCTTCAGCTACAAACGCCTTGGTGGGGGGGGTTAAAGGTTCCCTTTCAACTTGCTCCAGTGCAGGCTTCGGCCTACACTCTGCTCTTCCTGCTGACCCTGGGCTCTAACACCGCCAGTTTTCGCCCGAAAGTGCTAGCTGCACAGAGAAAAACACCCGCCAATGTGTTAGTGGGGTTCAGCAACGCCAGCTGTTCCCCTGCTGTGTAGCTGGCAACGAGTCCTGCAAACGCCACGCAGACACAAAGCTGCCTCCAGTGCAGGCTTCGGCCTACACTCTGCTCCCTCTACTCCTCCTGCTGACCCTGGGCTCTAACACCACCAGTTTGTCCCCGAAAGTGCTAGCTGCACAGAGCCAAACACCTCGCCAATGTGTCAGTGGGGTTCAGCAACGCCAGCTGTTCCCCTGCTGTGTAGCCGGCATCGTGTCCTGTAAAAGCCACGCAGACACAAGAACTGAAATTGAAGGGAACCTGTCCCCCCCCAGGCGTTTGTATGTATAACAGCCACCTTGTACAGCAGTAATGCTGCATTTGTACAAGGTGGCTCACTAAGTTATTCTCCTTGCACACGTCGAACTCAACACGTATAAAATGTGTCCCCCGAGACCATTAAAACGTCCCTGAGGTGTAACTTTCCTTTGTAATGACACGCAGCGACCTTCTTGGTAGCGCAGCCCTTCTTCTGACATCATTGTTTGGCTGGCTGCGCCTCTGCGGCCGCCCTGCCCCACAAAACGCCCCTCGGTGTCTTATTTATTTTGACTGCGAGGGTGTGATTGACGGGCATGAGCAGTGCATATCTTCGCCAGGCTGTCACTCATCTCCTTCCGCCTTCTTCAGACTGTACGGCTTCATGGCCTTGGCATGCGATAAGGGATCAGCTGACGCCGCACAGTCTGTAGCAGGTGTAAGGACCCAAGCGAGAGGCGAACATATGTACTGCGCAAGGCTATGAATCCCAGCCCCGCAGTGTGAAACACTGTAAAGGCACTGCGGGGCTGGGATTCATGGTCATCGCGAACCGCCCCGGCCGACATTAAATGATGTCAGAAGACGGGCAGCGCTAACAGCGCAAGGCCAAGGGATAACACGACAGCGCAGACTCCTGTACAGCAAATAACGACGCTCAGGAGGCCACGCCCAGCACCAAGGTGGGATTCTTGACATCTTTGCTGCGTCTCATTAAGAAGGAACCTCCCGCCTCCAAGACAGTTTTGATTGTTTAAGGGGCTAAATGTCATACGTGTTTCATTCAGCGTGTGCAAGGAACAGAATTTAAAAGAGCAACCTTTGACTTGTGCAGCATTACTGCTGCCCAAGGTGTGGCTCTTCTAGTTTGTAACCCCTGAGGGGGGGGGTTAAAGGTTACCTTTAAAATTGGTTCAATTAGGCTTCGGCCTACACTCTGCTCCCTCTCCTCCCGCAGAGCCTGGGCTCTAACACCGCCAGTTGGTGCCCCGAAGTGCTGGCTGCACAGAGAAAAACACCCGCCACTCTGTCAGTGGGGTTCAGCACCACCAGCTGTTCCCCCGCTGTGTAGCTGGCAACGTGTCCTGCAAAAGCCACGCAGACACACAGCTGCCGCCAGTGCAGGCTTCGGCCTACACTCTGCTCCCTCTCCTCCTGCTGACCCTGGGCTCTAACACCGCCAGTTGGTGCCCGGTACTGCTAGCTGCACAGAGAAAAACACCAGCCAATGTGTCAGTGGGGTTCAGCACCGCCAGCTGTTCCCCTGCTGTGTAGCTGGCAACGTGTCCTGCAAAAGCCACGCAGACACAAAGCTGCCTCCAGTGCAGGCTGCGGCCTACACTCTGCTCCCTCTACTCCTCCTGCTGACCCTGGACTCTAACACCGCCAGTTGGGCCCCAGAAGTGCTGGCTGCACAGAGCCAAACACCTAGCCAATGTGTTAGTGGGGTTCAGCACCGCCAGCTGTTCCCCTGCTGTGTAGCCGGCATCGTGTCCTGCAAAAGCCACGCAGACACAAGAACTGAAATTGAAGGGAACCTGTCGCCCCTCCCCCAGGTGTTTGTATGTTTTACAGCCACCTTGTACAGCAGTAATGCTGCATGTGTGCAAGGTGGCTCATAAACGTATTCTCTTTGCACACGTGGAACAGAACACGTCTACAATGTGTCCCCTGAGACCATTAAAACGTCCCTGAGGTGTGACTTTCCTTTGTAATGACACACTGCAACCCCCCTGGTAGCGCTGCCCGTCTTCTGACATCATTGTTTGGCTGGCTGCACCTCTGCGGCCGCCCTGCCCGACACAATGCCCCTCGGTGTCTTATTTATTTTGACTGCGAGGGTGTGATTTACGGGCATGAGCAGTGCATATCTTCGCCAGGCTGTCACTCAGCTCCTTCGGCCTTCTTCAGACTGTGCGGCTTCATGGCCATGGCATGCAATAAGGGATCAGCCAACGCCGCACAGTCTGTAGCAGGTGTAAGGACACGAGCGAGAGGCGAACATATGTACTGCGCCAGGCCATGAATCCCAGCCCCGCAGTGTGAAACACTGTAAAGACACTGCGGGGCTGGGATTCATGGGCATCGCGAACCGCACCAGCCGACATCAAATGATGTCCGAAGACGGGCAGTGCATGGCCAAGGGATAACGCAACAACGCAGACTCCTGTACAGCAAAATGCGATGCTCAGGAGGCCACGCCAAGCACCAAGGTGGTATTTTTGCCAGCTGTGCTACGTCTCATTATGAAGGGAACTCCCGCCTCCAAGACAGATTGACTGTATAAGGGCCAAAATGTTGTACGTGTTTCATTCTGCTTGTGCAAGGAACAAAATTAAAAGAGCAACCTTTGACTTGTGCAGCACTACTGCTGCATAAGGCGTGGCTCTTCTAGTTTGTAACACCTGAGGGGGGGTTAAAGGTTACCTTTAAAATTGGTTCAATTAGGCTTCGGCCTACACTCTGCTCCCCCTGCAGAGCCTGGGCTCTAACACCACCAGTTGGTGCCCCGAAGTGCTGGCTGCACAGAGAAAAACACCCGCCAATGTGTCAGTGGGGTTCAGCACCGCCAGCTGTTCCCCTGCTGTGTAGCTGGCAACGTGTCCTGCAACAGCCACGCAGACACAAAGCTGCCGCCAGTGCAGGCTTCGGCCTACACTCTGCTCCCTCTCCTCCTGCTGACCCTGGGCTCTAACACCGCCAGTTGGTGCCCGGTACTGCTAGCTGCACAGAGAAAAACACCAGCCAATGTGTCAGTGGGGTTCAGCACCGCCAGCTGTTCCCCTGCTGTGTAGCCGGCATTGTGTCCTGCAAAAGCCACGCAGACACAAGAACTGAAATTGAAGGGAACCTGTCGTCCCTCCCCCAGGTGTTTGTATGTTTTACAGCCACCTTGTACAGCAGTAATGCTGCATGTGTGCAAGGTGGCTCATAAACTTATTCTCCTTGCACACGTGGAACAGAACACATCTACAATGTGTCCCCTGAGACCATTAAAACGTCCCTGAGGTGTGACTTTCCTTTGTAATGACACGCTGCAACCCCCTTGGTAGTGCTGCCTGTCTTCTGACATCATTGTTTGGCTGGCTGCGCCTCTGCGGCCGCCCTGCCCGACACAACGCCCCTTGGTGTCTTATTTATTTTGACTGCGAGGGTGTGATTGACGGGCATGAGCAGTGCATATCTTCGCCAGGCTGTCACTCAGCTCCTTCCGCCTTCTTCAGACTGTGCGGCTTCATGGCCGTGGCATGCGATAAGGGATCAGCTGACGCCGCACAGTCTGTAGCAGGTGTAAGGACACGAGCGAGAGGCAAACATATGTACTGCGCCAGGCCATGAATCCCAGCCCCGCAGTGTGAAACACTGTAAAGACACTGCGGGGCCGGGATTCATGGGTATCGCGAACCGCACCAGCCGACATCAAATGATGTCAGAAGACGGGCAGCGCATGGCCAAGGGATAACGCAACAACGCAGTCTCCTGTACAGCAAAATGCGATGCTCAGGAGGCCGCGCCAAGCACAAAGGTGGTCTTTTTGCCAGCTGTGCTGCGTCTCATTACGAAGGGAACTCCCGCCTCCAAGACAGATTGACTGTATAAGGGCCAAAATGTTGTACGTGTTTCATTCTACTTGTGCAAGGAACAAAATTAAAAGAGCAACCTTTGACTTGTGCAGCACTACTGCTGCATAAGGCGTGGCTCTTCTAGTTTGTAACACCTGAGGGGGGGTTAAAGGTTACCTTTAAAATTGGTTCAATTAGGCTTCGGCCTACACTCTGCTCCCCCTGCAGAGCCTGGGCTCTAACACCGCCAGTTGGTGCCCCGAAGTGCTGGCTGCACAGAGAAAAACACCCGCCAATGTGTCAGTGGGGTTCAGCACCGCCAGCTGTTCCCCTGCTGTGTAGCCGGCAACGTGTCCTGCAACAGCCACGCAGACACAACAGACTTACAAATGCCTCCAGTGCAGGCTTCGGCCTACACTCTGCTCCCCCTGCTGACCCTTTGTTCCAACACCGCTAGTTGGGGCTCTAGGAAGACAAGCTTGAATAGGTCCCCATCCTGGTTCCAGCACCGTCAGCTGGTTCCGGGCAGAGCCTTTGGCTTAGGTGCCTCCTTCTGGGTATCTGAGTTCCACCAACGTCAGGTGGTCCTTGGTAGTGCATTCAGGCTCGGGTACCTCCTGCTTAGTAACCGGGTTCCAGTAACGTCAGCTGGTCCTTGGTAGTTCCATTGGCTTTTGGACCTTCGGCTACCCATCCGGGTTCCAGTACCATCAGCTGGTTCTCGGCAGTGTCTTTTGCTCTTGTACCTTCTGCTCCCCATCCTGGTTCCAGTACCGTCAGCTGGTTCCGGGCAGAGCCTTTGGCTTAGGTGCCTCCCTCTGGGTATCCGAGTTCCACCAACGTCAGGTGGTCCTTGGTAGTGCTTTCAGGCACGGTTACCTCCTGCTTAGTAACCGGGTTCCAGTAACGTCAGCTGGTCTTTGGTAGTTCCATTGGCTCTTGGACCTTCGGCTACCCATCCGGGTTCCAGTACCGTCAGCTGGTTCTTGGCAGTGTCTTTTGCTCTTGTACCTTCTGCTCCCCATCCTGGTTCCAGTACCGTCAGCTGGTTCCGGGCAGAGCCTTTGGCTTAGGTGCCTCCCTCTGGGTATCCGAGTTCCACCAACGTCAGGTGGTCCTTGGTAGTGCTTTCAGGCACGGGTACCTACTGCTTAGTAACCGGGTTCCAGTAATGTCAGCTGGTCCTCGGTAGTTCCATTGGCTCTTTGACCTTCGGGTAGCCATCCGAGTTCCAGTTCCATCAGCTGTTTCTCGGCATTTTCTCAGCCTTCTTGTACCTTCTGCTACATTTCCAAGTTCAAGACCCTAAAGACGACGACCCGGAAGACCACCCATAAGATGACGATGACACCAGAGACGACAACCACTGAGATGACGACGACCCTGGAGACGATGACCCTGAAGACCACCCCGATGACGACGACCCCGGAGACGACGACCCTGGAGACGACGACCCTGGAGACGACGACGACATGGGAGACCGAGAAGCAGAAGAACAAGAGGCTGCAGAACAAAGAGCAGAAGAACATTAAGCATAACACTAAATATCAGAGCAAAAGATATTATCTAAATTATAAGCAGAAGAAGACTAAGCAGTGTATGGGGGTGAGTCCGTTCCTCCTCGTGGTGCCCCTGGATAAAGCCTGATGCTGCTGGCCAAACTGAACGCGGACAAATGTAACTCTTTTGTGACAGGCAGAACGGAAGGTGTAATCTTCAAACTTTTATAGATAACAACTACGGGAATGCCTGTCACAAATAAGAATATGATGAAGAAGTTGAATATGAAGAAGAATAAGAGTTAAATAAAAAGAATATGAACAATGTAAAAAAAAAAAATTATAGGTAGAAGATGAAGAAGATGAATAAGGTGAAGAAGAAGTTGATGTCAAAGATGCTGATGATAATGAAGAAGAAAGTGTGGGAGAAGTAAAAAAGAGGGTGAAGGGTGTGGAAGTAGTGAAACATCAATATCTGACAAAATAAAAAAAAAATCTTAACATAGTCAATATCTTTGTAACTCCGAACGTCTTTAAATAAAATTAAAATTCCTGCTATTCTATTTGATTGGGCTAAACCTCTATGCCTTTAATGTCTCCGCCACCTCCCCCAATACATCCTACATTATTCTTAGTTGTTTTCCTTCGTGTAGAATGAACCTACAAGGAAAGAAAGGCTTTATTTTAATTCCGATATTTTCGTCCCATTGACTTGCATTGGGATCAGGTATCGGAATCGGCGAGATCCGATACTTTGCCGGTATCGGCCGATACTTTCCGATACCGATACTTTCCGATATCGGAAGGTATCGCTCAACACTAGTCACAATACATTAAAATATTCTTTATTATGCAAAGAAAAAAGACAGCAATTCCATTATTTCTGTATAGTTGGCATTTACACACGAGGAAGACGCCAGTGTGGCATGGAAATATGTTGTTTAATAAAAAGGGCTCCTTTATATTATTGGATCAAGGATCTTCCTTCTAATTAGTGCAGCCAAATCTATGGTTTGTCTTTTCTTTCAAACATCCTTAAAGAGTTCATCTCCCAGCCACAGGGTGGGAGCAACCGTTATTGAGCGCTCACATGAGAACTCGCTCAGGTGAGCACATTATCTGGATCTAATATATCTTTTTACAAAAGTATCACCCTATAGTCATTTGCACTCTGTTTCCTTAGAATGTTTATCTAACTTTACAGCTGTGATAACCAGAGGTTAATAAACTAGTAATGCCATCAGACTGAAGCTGTGTTCACATATTGTTAGGGCTGGAGGAACGCACCAAATAATATTAAAGAGGACCTGAGCTTCAGGACCAGAGCATGTGACCCCCAACCTCCAATGAGAGGTCGGCCTATGGGCATGATCAGTTGACAAAAAGCAGGACTTAGTTCCTGGAGCGTCTGCTCACTGCTGATTAATGCTGGTTATAATAGCTGAACCTGGGACAGCAGCAGTAACTAGACGCTGGGCATCAGCTTGAGCAAAACATTGGGACAGATGTCTCTGCTGAGCAGTCTTCATTGTTGCTGGGGAAGAATGGAAGACTGCAGAGGACATGGTTCGAGATTTCTCCTGTGCAGTGGTGGGAACTCGACACCTAACACATATTTTGGCTTTGGTAATTTTCCAAGACTGAAACTGCAGCAAAGAGCACACTTTGGCCACAATATCTTTACCAGCTTAGGAAGGAAATGTGTTCCCACCTGGATTATGAGCCAGTTACACTTAAGACAATTGTTTCCACATTAAACAGTTTTAGGCCGGTTTCACACGTCAGTGTCTCCAGTACGTGAGGTGACAGTTTCCTCACGTACCGGAGACACTGACACACGTAGACCCATTAAAATCAATGCATCTGTGCAGATGTCATTGATTTTTTAAGGACCGTGTCTCCGTGTGCCAAACACGGAGACATGTCAGTGTTCGTGGGAGCGCACGTATTACACGGACCCATTAAAGTCAATGGGTCCGTGTAAAACACGCACCTCACACGGACGTTCTCCGTGTGGCGTGCCGGAGACAGCGCTACAGTAAGCGCTGTCCCCCCCACATGGTGCTGAAGCCGCGATTCATATCTTCTGTGCCGCAGCATTTGCTGCATAGAAGATATGAATAATAGTGTTTAAATGAAAGATCTATGTGTCCGCCGCCCCCCCACCCCCTGTGCGCCCCCCCGCTGTTCAGAAAATACTCACCCGCTCCCACGTTGGCTGTCGCTGCTTCCTCTCTGCCCCGCGCCTGCTACTGTATGCGGTCACGTGGGGCCACTCATTTACAATCATGAATAGTCGGCTCCGCCCCTATGGGAGGTGGAGCCGCCTAGTCATGACTGTAAATGAGCGGCCCCACGTGACCGCATACAGTGGAAGCCGCGGCCAGACCAGGAAGGAGCGACAGCCAACGAGGAATGCGGGTGAGTATTTTCTGAACAGCGGGGGGGCGCACAGGGGGTGGGGGGGCGCCAGACAGATAGATCTTTCATTTAAACGCTATTATTCATATCTTCTATGCAGCAAACGCTGCTGCACAGAAGATATGAATCGCGGCTTCAGCACGATGCAGGGGACAGCGCTAAACTTTAGCGCTGTCTCCTGCATGCTCCGTGTGGTACCCACTCGCCACACGGGCGGCACACGTGTGCCGCACGTATGGCCTACGTGAGCTCACGGGCACACGGACGCGGATAACTCTGGTACCGATTTTTTCCGGTACCGGAATTATCTGGACGTGTGGGACAGCCCTAATGCTGTTCTTAAAGCTGAGAATAGGTATAGGCAGTGCATGCAGTGTTTTGAACAGCATGTCAGGGTCCCAAAAGAACTCTCTAAATGTGTGACATAAATGTTCCAAAAAAGAATTTAGTGCATTAAATTTTCCCTATGAACTAACAACTTATTGCTGTTCTCAGTATTTTTTTGCTGAAAAAATTGTAAAAAATCAACAAGCATGCTTTTTGCAAGACAAAAAAGATAAATAAAATGACATGTAAAACAAGCTTTTTGCCAAATCTTGGTTGGCTTACATTGCACCAATATGTAAAGTTTTCTTTTTGGATGTTGAAGTAAAGCCATACCCTCTTGTTACCTCTTTCACCCACACGAGCGCATAAATCGTATAAGTACAATCTGATAAAAAATTGGATTGCATTCAGACCCATGTTATTCTATGGGGCAATGCACATCTGTTATCATTTTCTAATGCCGATCCAGCATGGGAAAACAATCACAGTAAGAAGCGAATTGCTGCAAGAATCGGATCTCTCGCATCCATACAAGTCTATGTCACCCGAGTGCAGTGCGATTCCCACGGACTCCGGCAATGGAGGAGATGGAGAAATTAATTCTCTAATGTGAGAGGATCCGAGCATAGAGCACTGACAGTCGGCTCATGCACGCAGCAGAGTTGGAGGCAAGGGTCATTAGAATGTCACATCTGATACTCTCTCATCAGATACCATACACTAGTTTGACTCCAGCCTTAGATCCACTCCCTTTCTAGATACTGCATGATGAAGTCCAAGGCATGTAACTAGAGATGCCAACAACATCGGCTCCCCCTTAGGCCGGATTCACACGTCAGTGGCTCCGGTACGTGAGGTGACAGTTTCCTCACGTACCGGAGCCACTGACACACGTAGACACATTGAAATCAATGCATCTGTGCAGATGTCATTGATTTTTTGCGGACCGTGTCTCCGTGTGCCAAACACGGAGACATGTCAGTGTTCATGGGAGCGCACGTATTACACGGACCCATTAAAGTCAATGGGTCCGTGTAAAACACGTACCGCACACGGACCTAGTTCGTGTGCAGTCCGTGTGCCGTGCAGGAGACAGCGCTACAGTAAGCGCTGTCCCCCCCACGTGGTGCTGAAGCCGCCATTCATATCTTCTCTGCAGCAGTGTTTGCTGTAGAGAAGATATGAATAATCCTTTTTTTTGTTTGTTTCTGGTGTTTAACATAAAGATCCCTGTCACCAACCCCCTCCCACCCCCTGTGCGCCCGCCCGCTGTTATTAAAATACTCACCCGCCTCCCTCGCAGTGTCCTGTCCTGGCTGCAGCTTCTCCTGTATGCGGTCACGTGGGGCCGCCAATTACAGAAATTAATATGCGGCTCCACCCCTATGGGAGGTGGAGCCACATATTCATGACTGTAATCGGCGGCCCCACGTGACCGCTCATACAGTAGAAGGTGCGGCGAGGGCAGGACGCTGCGAGGGAGCTGGGTGAGTATTTTAATAACAGCGGGAGGGCGCACAGGGGGTGGGAGGGGGGTGGGGACAGGGATCTTTATGTTAAACACCAGAAACAAACAAAAAAAAGGATTATTCATATCTTCTCTACAGCAAACGCTGCTGCAGAGAAGATATGAATGGCGGCTTCAGCTCCACGTGGGGGGACAGCGCTTATCTCTAGTGCTGTCTCCTGCACGGTGCGTGTGGTATCCAGTCGGCACACGGGCAGCACACGTGTGCCGCACGTGTGCCACACTGATGTGCCACAGAAACGCATGGGCACACGGACATGGATAATTCCGGTACCGATTTTTCCGGTACCGGAATTATCTGGACGTGTGGGACTGCCCTTATATGGCAAGCTATAGTACTTACCGTAGCAGCTGCATTGGGAATCCGGATACCTGAAGTGTTCCAGATGATCAGCTGTTCTGCGCCACAGCTGCATGTGTGGCGGCTGTGTGACAGTCACAATACATGCATGGCGAGCCTGTGTTGTGACTGTCACACAGCTGCAACAAATGCAGCTGCGGCGCTGAACAGCTGATCATCGGGAATGCCCCAGTTAGTCGGGTTCCCAATGTAGCTTCTTCGGTAAACGCTATAGGTTGCCGAATAATGAGGGAGCCAACGATGTTCTCTCATCTTTAGGCCGGCGTCACACTAGCGAGTTTTATGGCCGTATGAGCGCAGAAAATAGTCCAGAAAATATGCATTGCACACGGCCCAATGATTCTCTATGGGGCAGCTCCTATCTGCCGTATATTACGCATCCGTAATATACGGTATGTTACGGGCATAGAAAATCGCAGCATGCTGCGTTTGTCAGCGTATTGTGCAAAAAATATGCCAATGAAAGTCTATGGGGGCGAGAAAATTACGGATTACACATGGACCATGCATGTGACTTGTGAGAAATACATAGCGGTGTTCTATAGAAAAGCCGGTAATTCAGTGCGGTGTACAGTAAAATCACACTGACAGAATATAATAGAATAGAATAGGTAGAATAAATGTGTACACATAGAATAGGTATATATATATATATATATATATATATATATATATATATATATATATATTTAATTCAGCGCTAGATAGCAAAAAAGCTGGTAATTCAATTCCCGGCTTTTGCTATCTCCTTCACAAAACCGACAGGATATGAGACATAGTTTACATACAGTAAACCATCTCATATCCCTTCTTTTATTACATATTCCTCTTTACTAATGTAAGAAGTGTCTTTGTGTAACATTTTAGGGCTCTAGCTATTAAATTAAAGGGTTAAATCCCAGAAAAAGTTGGTGTGGGCTCCCGCGCAATTTTCTTCGCCAGAGTGGGAATGCCAGTGACTGAGGGCAGATATTAACAGCCTAGAGAGGGACCATGGTTATTGGTCCCCCATGGCTAAAAACATCTGCCCCCAGCCACCCCGGAAAAGGCACATCTGGAAGATGCGCCTATTCTGGCACTTAGCCTCTCTCTTCCCACTCCCCTGTAGCGGTGGGATATGGGGTAATGAAGGGTTAATGTCACCTTGCTATTGTAAGGTGACATTAAGCCTGGTTAATAATGGAGAGGTGTCAATTATGACAACTATCCATTATTAATCCAATAGTAGTACATGGCTAATAAAACACACACACATTATTAAAAAGTATTTAATGAAATAAAGACACATGGTGTTTTAATATTTTATTATACTCTTAATCCACCTGAAGACCCTTGTCACCTGAAACAAAGTTAAAAAAGCAAACAACAATATTCCATACCTTCCATCGTTACAGTCTTGTCCCACGCTGTAAATCCATCTGAAGGGGTTAAATCATTTTACACCCAGGAGCTCTGCTAATGCAGCTGTGCTCCTGACTGTAAAACTAGGTGAATGAATGGAATGCAGGGGAATGTACTGTAGTTACCTCGAGTTGCGATGATGCGCCCTCTGCTGGATGAACTCATATGAACTCGAGCATGGGAAAATATTCTGAAATGTTCCCACGCTCGAGTTCATATGAGTTCATCCAGCAGAGGGCGCAGCACCGCGACTCGAGGTAACTACAGTACATTCCCCTGCGTTCCATTCATTCACCAAGTGAATGTAAAGAGGAATATGTAATAAAAGAAGGGATATGAGATGGTTTACTGTATGTAAACCATGCCTCATATCCTGTCGGGTTTGTGAAGGAGATAGGAAAAGCTGGCAATTGAATTACCGGCTTTTCTGCTATCTAGCGCTGAATTAAATGTAAATATATATATATATATATATATATATATATATGTGTGTGTGTGTGTCTCACTGACATATATATATATATATATATATATATATATATATATATATATATATATATATATAGACTGTATATATGTTTTTAAGAATATTTGAGCAGATGGATCCATGATATGTCCATTTTGCAAGCCTGCGAGAAAAAAAATCGCCGTACGGAAGCCATACGGATGCCATACGGATGACACACGGATAAATTTGTGTGTAAAAATCGCATTCTCGCATTGAATACGTAACAGTGTTTTGGGACAATTACTGCGTATTATGGCCATAAAAAACAGACGGTATTTACTTACGCCTAGTGTGATGCCGGCCTTACTTGTAACATCATTTTTTTCAAGACAAGCCAGAATTCTGTGCATTTAGCAAAGAAACTTCCCTGTGTTTATCTTATATAACTAATTGTGGCACTAATCTACACACTTTTTAATATCAAGCTTCTTAAAATATAAATTAGAATTAATTTTTCAGATATGAAGCTAACGCTAATTAAGAAATCTTCTCTATCAGGTGAAGTAGACTTGTGCAAAAATTTATGTAAATCATAAATATGTCTAAAATATCTTTAAAAACAAATCACTTTGTTTGTCAAAAGGAAAAAAAAACTATTGTTCATGGTTCAAATGAAAAGAAATGTATTTCAATGTATGATTAAATTTGCATAAAGTCATAAAAATGTCTCAAGTTGGTCTAAATAATTAGACAAACAAAGAATATCTAGACCCAATGACTGAACACTTCTGTGTTCGGGTGTGTGCAAAGAGCAACTTTAAGGGCATGTGTCCACGTTGAGGGAATGCTGCGTGTTTGACGCTGCGCAGAGCGGCAGCGTCAAACACGCAGCGTCCAGATGTTACAGCATAGTGGAGGGGATTTTATGAAATCCCATCTCCACTATGCGTGGTAACACGCATCCGTCGGCCCTGCGATTCTGGACATTCGGCGCGTCTTTTAAGATCGCAGCATGTCCGTGTACTTTGCGGCGCCGCTGCGCCGCCGCAAGGTAAATCACAGGGCCCTATGTGTGGGGTGCGATGATGCCGCATGTGTGCAATGAACACATCCGGCATCATCGAATCCCAGAAGGGGGCGGGGCTTAGGGTGGAGCGGGTTTTCTGTCCGTCCAAACCGCCGGCCATCCTGAAGGTGGACACATACCCTTAGATCCCATTGTTTTTGAAGCAAAAGAGGCTTCAGAAACCCCCCACCCATGTTTTTTTTCTGAAAATTCTTTCACATCTTTTGTATTTTTTAAAATATTTTATGCATGACATTGGCAGCCTCCAAGCAGAAGCAACTAAAAAATGGACTGATAATTTAGCTGCTACATGGTTTTCAAACTCTAAGGCCACATTCACACATTCAGCCTTTGGTTAGTATTTTATATCAGTATGTGTAAGCCAAAACCAGGAGAGGAACAAACAGGAAAAATATAATAGAAACATGTCACCACTTCTGTATTTATCACCCACTCTTGGTTTTGGCTTACATATACTGTAAAATACTAACCAAATACTGAACGTGTGAACATGGCCTAAAGCTGTTAAAAGAAGTTAGAAAACATAAAACATATGCAAAGCAAGTACTTTTGACATTGTTCTGCATAAGTTAATTCTATTAATTTTATATGGAGATGATCATAATGCAAATTTAATTTATATATCCTCAGCAAAAAGTCACATTTTTCTTATCTGTAAAACTTAGGGCACATTTATGCATGCTTGCTAACTCAACTCTTAAGTTAAATTGTCAATTGTATATCGGCAGTGCACTAGGATATCAATTTAGAGCTGTATATCATAGAAAAAAAACACAGTAGGATACAAAAACCCAGGCACTGCTTAGAAAGATAAAAAAAACTGGAGAAACATCTTAATTGCAAGCTGCACATGGTAGCCTGCAGAGTTCATTAATCATAGTGAGGATCGCAGTAGGTGTTCTGAACTGATTTTAGGTTCTCAAAGATTGCTAATAAGCACACTTTGCAAATTTAACTTTAAACATAATTTCCTATATTGAGGGCCTAATCATTGTTATTAAATACATCTATATTGCTGCAATGTTCATTCTGTGACATCTATTTTAGTGTATTAAAATAAAGAAATTGTCTTACAATGAGACACGTCCTGATATATATATATATATATATATATATATATATATATATATATATATATATATATATATATATATATACATAAAACCATGAAGTGCTTGCAAGTGTAGAGCCATCAATGGGAGCCCCAGCAGCATTGCAGTGTAGATGATATATCCAAAGTGGTAGACTAGCAGATCTAAAATGGCTACCAAGAAAAGGCTTCTCTCAAGCTACTCTGTATCGAATGACCCTGGGGTTTCCTTGGCCTTCACCCTTTAACCATTATATAGGGATCTGGACTTGCACAAGGGTTCCTGCGCAAAAGAGCCACAGATTTAGCTGCTGCTCGGTGGCACAAGCTGGCAAGGATAGTCAATAACATGGTGAAAACCAAGAGGGTAGCAAAGGTATGAAATCATCAGGCAGAACACATGTCAAATAACAATTTGAGGTAAAAACAGGCAGAATTCACAAACCAAACCAGGGGAGCACAAAACTGTTACTGGCAGCTTCCAGCAACAAGCTGAAAGCTTTAGTAAGTGTGATGCTTTCCATTTGGAAAGAGCAGGGAGCAGACATCTTCAAATGGAAAGAACAAATAACCAAACTGTCACTCTGGACATCACTGCAGGTCTCAGTCACTCTAAGGCCACGTTCACACCATCAGTATTTGGTCATTATTTTAGGCTACTTTCACATTTGCAGTTAAGTCCGCAGCGTATCATCCGCAACCGCAAATGCATGCAAACGTCTTTAAACGCAGCATCTTTTATCCGTATCAGCTTATGCATGATGGTAAAAAAACGCAGCGTTTGCATGCGTTTTTACATGTGTTTGTGCTTTTTATGCGCATGCGTTTGATATTTCCAGGAGGCTGTGTCTTTAATGGGCATGTGCAGTCCGAAGTACGCAAGTGCATCAAACGCATGCGTACGCAAAAACATGTGTACGCATGCATTCCCATAGATAGTAATGCGTTTTCTTGCCGCATTCCTTGCGCTAACAACCGCATATGTTTCTAGGCGGCAAATTGACGCCTCTAAAATTACTACATGTTGCGTTTACCGCGCCAAACCACAGAAGACGAAACGACGCATGCGTCGTCAAACGCGGCAAAACGCAACCGATCGCAGACACATGCGTCCCTAATGTTAAATATAGGAAAACACAACGCACGCGGATATTTGCGGAAGAAATGCTGTGGAGACAACCGTAAATGTGAAACCAGCCTAACACCAGTATTTGTAAGCCAAAACCAGGAGTGGAACAATTAGTGGAAAAGTATAATAGAAACATATGCACCACTTCTGCATTTATCACACACTCCTGGTTTTGGCTTACAAATACTGGTATAAAATACTGTAAAATGATGTAAAATAGTTTGTAGCATATAGTGTGTTATAGAGGCCTAATCCAGAGGCCACAAAAATTCTTTTATTCATAGTGTCATACAGTAGGGGACCTGACTTTAAAATAGTTTGCAGCATCTAGTGTCTTATAAAGGCCTGAACCAGAGGCCACAAAAAAATTCTTGTGCTCCTAGCGTCATACAGTAAGGGACATCTGACTTTCAAATTGCTTGTAGTATATGTTCTTTCTCATACAGGCCTCATCCACACTAAAAAAATATTTAATTTGTAACTAACATGATACAGCACGCCATATTTCACCTTTGAATTTACTGTCGCTGAAATTCAGCTGTTTGCAGAGGTGATGCAGAGTTTAAAATCTAGTTTTTTGTTGCTAATACTGTGCTCCTACCACACTATATGACTGGGAAAAAGTGAGGCCTTGGTGGAAGGGGAATTAGGCTTGGTGATAAAGGTGTATGTGGGGTAGGTGGTAATGCTTGGATTAACCACTAGTGAACCAACAACGTCACTTCCTATGAAAAGATAACTGACAACTTCTGTCACTGGACGGGCTACTCCCCTACCTTTCTTTGGCAGACGCACAGCATTATGCCTTGTTGATAAGGCCCATAAAGAGCATGTGCTCGAGTGGATGGCAAGCGCAGCTTCAAGTGGCCTCTCCTCCTCTTCCTACACCTCAAAATTGCACCTAGTACAGTCCTCAGAGGTGGCACACAAATTCCCATTGCTCCCCCCATGTCGGAACTGTTCAACAGTACTGTACGGTACCACATATAGGTGATTCTGAGGAGCTGTTCTCACATTCTATGCCTTGGTCATCAGAAGTGTACTCAAAAGCTTCACAGAGTCAAGAGGAGGAAATCTGCATCAATTCCCAAAATTTTTCTAGATTGAAACCGAGGCATGATGAAGTAGGGTCCGAATAGCATCATGACTCTCCTCATGAGACATTAACCACGGGGGAGGTGATCCTGATGAGAGGCAGAAATCTGAGGCTCACATGGACTCTACTGTGCTGTCAGGGCAGGAAGAGGAGGGGGTGACTCCAAGGGCGAGGAATGTGATAACACAGAGTATGATGATGATAAGGTATTAGATCCCAGTTGGTGTGAACATAGAGGCACACAGCTGAGTAAGTCATCTTTGATGGAAGACAAGGAGGTTACGTTGCGCCATACGTTGCAGAAGAGCAATGCATCCTTAGCGAGAACTGTGGCTGTGACCAGCAGCATCCATGGGTCTGCAGCTCGCAGGGATGGCAAGGGTTGCCTAGCCTGGGCCTTTTTTGACACTGCAAAGGATGAGCCAACTTACATAATCTGCCAACTTTGCAAAAAAACACCTGAGTCGAGGTAAAAAGTGCAATAATTTGACTACTACATGTATGAACCTTCACATTCTCAATCCACATGTGTTTCTGTGGGAATTCCACTGCACAAAAATGCGAACTAGCGGACCTCAGCAACCATCAGCCGCCCCATCAATCCCATCTGCATCTTCCTCCTCCTCTGCTGCTGTGTGAACTATTTAGACACAGGCCTTTGATCGCAAAGCCTCAAGTTCTTTACCTGTTACAGTCACTGACTGAGAGCTCGCCGTCAGCTGTAATGGAAGCAGACATGCCTGCTGTTTTTGACCGATCTCAGAGAATGAGCGCTCATCAGCTTTCTCAATACACGTTAACATCTACACCTGCACCTCTCTCATGGTCCAGCAGTTTGTCTGGTTCACCGTAATCTGCCCTCTCTCAGCACTGCAGCCAGCCCACGGTTCCGCTGTATTGGTCATGTAAAATATTGTTTCCTCCTATGCATGACAAAGCTAAGAGATTGAACTCCACCATCTCCAATCTGTTGGCCAAGGAAATGCTGCCTTTCCACCTAGTAGGTGCAGATTTTTTCCGAAAGCTGATGGCCATTACAGTCCCCCAGTATCAATTGCTCAGTCGTAATTACTTTTCTAAAAAAGCTGTGCCTGCGCTGCACCAGCATGTCACAGACAACATCACCTGTTCCTTGACTAAATCCATATGCCAGGGTGCATTTCACCACAGACACTTGGACGAGTAACCATGGCAAAGGAGATTACTTCTCGCTCACAGGGCACAGGGTGACCCTGGTGGCTTTGGGGGCAGGCACTGCTTCAAAAGTCTTGGAGTCCCCTAGGCTTGCAGGACAAACCTCTACTTTTAACCCTTCCTCCACTGCTTCTGCCTCCTCCTCTATCTCCTCTCGGGCCTCCACCTGTGACCTCGACCTCTGCCTTAATGAGACATGTGTTCCAACAGTGCAGAGCGAATCCCCACTTTCTCGGCACTGTGCAGCCAGGGCTCACAGCAATCAGGCAGTATTAAAATTGATATGCCTTGGAGATCGCAGTCATACAGTTGAAGAGTTGTGGATAGCTCTCCAGGCTAAATTTGATCAATGGCTGTCTCCGCTGAACCTGCATCCAGGGAAGGCTGTGTCCTATAACAGTGCGAATCTGGTGGTGGCCCTACAGTGAGGCAAGCTCACACACATGCCTTGCATGGCTCACATCCTCAATCTGGTGGTACAGCATTTTCTCCGCCACTATCCTGGCCTGGGTGAGCTGCTCCAGAAAGCATATAAGCTGTGTGTTCATTTCCACTATTCGCAACCCTCAGGTCATTGCATTGATACAAAGGTCTTTGTCCATGCCAGTTAACAGGATGATATGTGATGTGCCAACATGGTGGAATTCCACTCTCCAAATGTTGCAGCGACTGTGGCAGCAGCAACTAACCCTCATGCAGTATGTCATGTCGTATAGCCTGAGCCAATGCAGTACGGATGTGGCGCATATCACATTTACGTAGTGGGCACAGATTAAGGACCTCTGCACCCTTCTGCGCAGTTTTGAAATGGCTACTTAGATGGTTAGCGCTGACGATGCCATCATCAACATCACTATTCCGGACATCTATATTCTGGAGCAGACTTTGAATAGCCTGCGGGAGGAGATGGATGTTCCCAGAAGAAGTGGAGGAAGCAGAGGAGGATGCGGAAGGGATATCATTGTCCCTAAGTTCCAGACTGTCATGACACAGGTGAGTGCCATGGGAGGGTGGATTACTGCGATCAAGGGGGGCTGGTCATAACAGACAAACTGTTATCTATGGTGCAAGATCGAAGGAACAAATGTAGGAAGAAGAGGTAATGTGCGAGCAACTGTCAGACGAAGAGGATAATCCTCCCCTCTCGGTTGTTCTAGCTGCACTTTCTGCCACATAATCTCTGTATTCTTATGATTAGGAATACTGCTGAATACTGGGTTGCCAATCTGTTAGATCCACACTATAAAACCAAATTTTGCGAGATGCTTCCCGCCCCTGAAAGGGATTCGCGAATGATAGAGTACTGAAACACGCTTTTACACAACCTTCCCCAAGACAGCAGTGAAGCACACAGTTTACATCGCAGCTCTAGACTTCCAATCTCTGAAACGTCAATTCGTCAATGCCAAAACATTAGCAGCAGGGGTGTAAGTGGAAGAAGCAATTTCTGTGAGTCCTTTGACACTATTGTTTAGACCAGCTCGTGCACCAGAGCAACAAAGTCTATATCTTACACGTGGTGAACGAATGGAAAGGATGGTGCAGGAGGATCTAGAACTGAATATCAATACCATCAGGGAGGGTTTTTTCCCTTTCACATTTTGGCTTTCCAAAACGGATGAGTGGCCTGAGCTCACCTCACACGCCTTGGAGGTTTTATCATGCCCAGCTGCCAGCGTTCTCTCAGAAAATGACTTCAGCGCTGCTGGTGGTGTCCTGATGAATAAGCGCAGCCGGCTGTCCACTAAAAGTGTAGACCACCTAACTTTCATCAAGATGAACAAGTCATGGAACTCCATGGACTTTTTCAACCCAATCATAGATTGTACAGACTAGGTAATATTGCATTTTTAAGTGTGATGCATTAATGTCATGTAACGGCATTCGGTGATATCTTTAGTGTGGAATCTGTGCCTTCTATTGCTGCTGCTGATGTCAACAGAAATTTGTGGAAATGTGAACAGTCATGGTTGGTCTATATCTGCTGGGCTAGCTGTAGTGGAAGACGTGTTGGTCCCAATGATACTATTTCTATTCTCGTGACAGTTATTCCACTTCGGTAGTGTCAGGCCCTCATTTTTTAAAATGTGAAAACTCCAGGTTGAGTGTCTATCTGCTGGATTAGGCATAGTAAAAAAAAAGAAAAAATTGGATAAAAGGTGGATTAACTCCATGCTGCTTGAAAGATAGAAGTCCAAATGGATATTTAGATGAAAAAGTGGCTTTAGTCAACGCGTTTCGGAGTACTATGACTCCTTCATCAGGATACCACAAAAGTATATATAAAAGATATATACTTTTGTGGTTTCCTGATGAAGGAGTCATAGTACTCCGAAATGAGCTGAATAAAACCACTTTTTCATATGAATATCAAATTGGACTTCTATCTTTCAAACAGCAAGGAGTTAATCCACCTTTTTATCCCATTTTTTTTTTTACTCTGGCTGTTCACTAGGAGACCGGTGGATCTGTAGCAGCTAATATTTCTATGAGCCTAAAGGTACCGTTACACTAAACGACTTACCAAT
The DNA here is from genome assembly GCF_051348905.1 of Ranitomeya variabilis. Lineage (NCBI taxonomy): Eukaryota > Metazoa > Chordata > Amphibia > Anura > Dendrobatidae > Ranitomeya > Ranitomeya variabilis. Next base: position 83,694,897 of record NC_135238.1, read on the forward strand.
GATCACGACCAGCGATGCGATCGTTGGTAAGTCATTGTGTGGTCGCTGGGGAGCTGTCACACAGACAGCTCTCTCCAGTGACCAACGATCAGGGGAACGACTTCGGCATTGTTGAAACTGTTTTCAACAATGCCAAAGTCCCCCTGCAGCACCCAGGTAACCAGGGTAAACATCGGGTTACTAAGTGCAGGGCCGCGCATAGTAACCCAATATTTACCCTTGTTAGCATTGTAAAAGTAAAAAAAACCACTACATACTCACCTCCTGATGTCTGCCACGTCCCCCGCCGGCGTCCACAGGGTTACGCGCTGCTGCCGAGAGCTTCCTGCACTGACTGAATGTGTCAGCGCCGGCAGCAGCAGTGATGTCACCGCTGTGCTCTGCTTTACGGCCGGCCGGCGCTGACACATTCAGTGCAGGGAAGCCGCCGGCGGGGGACGTGACAGACATCAGAAGGTGAGTATGTAGTGTTTTTTTTTACTTTTACAATGGTAACCAGGGTAAATATCGGGTTACTAAGCGAGACCCTGCACTTAGTAACCCGATATTTACCCTGGTTACAAGTGAACACATCGCTGGATCGGTGTTACACACACCAATCCAGCGATGACAGCGGGTGATCAGCGACGAAATAAAGTTCTGGACTTCTAGCTCCGACCAGCGATATCACAGTGGGATCCAGATCGCTGCTGCGTGTCAAACACAACGAGATCGCTATCCAGCACGCTGCAACGTCACAGATCGTCGTCGTTCTCGCTGCAAAGTCACTTAGTGTGAAGGTACCTTAAGTTTTGGCTCTATCTGTTGAGTAAAATCTGATTAGAGGTATCTCTTAATACCCAGATAAGACCCTATTACGCTTTTACTTTCCCTCCAGCTTTTTATGGATTGGGCATAGTGGAGGACCTGTCGGTCCTTATTGTACTATTTATACTGTGGTGAAATTGATGCCACTTTGTTATTATCTGACAATAATGTTTGGAAATGTGAACGCTTCTTGTTGGGTGTCCATCTGCTGGATTGGGTGTAGTGGAAGACCTGTCGGTCCCTATTATAATATCTATAGTGTGGTGAAATTTATGCCACTTTTGTAGTATCTGCTAGTAATTTTTGGAAATGTGAAAACTTCTGGTTGGGTGTCCATCTGCTGGATTGGGCGTATTGGAGACCTGTCAGTCCCTATTATACTATCTCTACTCTAGTGAAATTTATGCCACTTTGTTATTGTCTGCTAATCATTTTTGGAAATCTGAACACACCTGGTTGGGTGTCCATCTGCTGGATTGGGCGTAGTGAAATACTGTATCTGTTGGTCCCTATTATACTATTTCTACTGTGGTGAAATTGATGCCACCTCTGTGGTGTAAGGCCCTCATTTGTTTAAATGTGAACACTCATGGTTGGGTGTCCATCTGCTGGATTGGGCATAGTGGAAGACCTGTCAGTCACTATTATACTATTTTTACTGTGGTGAAATTGATGCCATTTTGGTAGTGTCTGCCACAAATTTTTGAAAATATGTAGTCTCCTGGTTGGGTCTCCTTCATTTGTATTGCCTGTAGCTGTAGGCCTGCGAGACCGTCAGGCCTCCACCTGCTTGGACTCAACTACCCATGTTACTATCCTTACATTTTTCTTACAATGGTAGTCTACAAAACTAATATTTTTGTCAGCTGAGTGTGGCTCAGCATGAAAGCAGGTAGAGGTGTTGCATGTGGTTTCAGGACTCCCAGCAAATGAGGCCTACACCGATTCCTCAGCCACCTCGTCTTACTGTGACATTCGATTGAAAGCTGTAAATGATGTCCCAGACCCTGATACCTCATGCCCGGCTGATTGCTGCAGTGTCATGCTGTAATTTGTACTGTGGGTGAATTGGGACCACTTTCCTGGTGTCTGTCCATCATTTCATGTGTTTTGGCAGCATTTCGGGCCATTATAAGGTGTTGTGCATGCGTTTGTTTTTAACTTCCATTCGACCAATTAATCGGCGAATATTGCAAATTCGGCGATCGTAATCCAAACCGAACATTGAATTATTCACTCATCTCTAGTAGAGATGTGACAACATGATGAACACAGAGGAGATGTACTGCAAAATGTGGTTCTTTGGACCTATTGACAGTAGAATGATGTAGATGACAGTCAATGGACAAGCAGTAGTGGTGAGCGAATAGTGAAATATTTGGATTTGGGAAAATCGGCACAAATAATTTCTAATATCAGTGTATTAGTACCGAATAACGAATCCAATGCAAGTCAATGGGAAAGCTGAAAATCTTTTTGCTGGACCCAACAAACAGGTTTGGGGGCATGAGAAAAATGCTGAAATGGATGGGAAAGAGCTAAACCTAAATGGGAATAGCATGGAGAAGATGCCAGCCCTGCATGCCTTTCTGACTCACACATACTGTTAGGTGTCGAGTTCCCGCCTCCACACAGGGGAATCTCAAACCATGTCCACTGCAGTCTCCCATTCTTCTCCAGCCACAGTGGAGACGTCGATCCCAGCTTCTGGCTCAAGCTGATACTGTGCAACTGGTTACTGCTGCCTCTCCAGGCTCTGCCTTTGTAGCCAGCACTGATCAGCAGCAAGCAGGTGTTTCTGGGACTAAGTCCTGCTTTACCCATACTGAGCATGCTCACAGGACGACCTCCCATTGGAGGTCGGCGGTCACATACTCAGGTCCTGTTGCACCTCCTATTGGACCATCTGGAAGGTCCCGCAGCACTACTGCTATAAAAGGTACGCATAGCCGCTCGGCCATGCACTAGTGTATACTTGAAAACGTGTGTGTGTAGATGTGTAAAAGTCGCTCATTAATCATCCCCCTTACTAGTGTTGTTGACTGCTCATGTATGGTGGATGCTTGCTATCTAGCTCCCAGCAGTGCTATCTTCACCTAACACATGATACAGCGTCTTATTGCTGTGACCGCCAGTGCGGTGCTGTGCGCTATTAGAGCGCTTTCCTGACCCAAGTCTGGGTGGTTAGTGGCGTCCACCAGAGCGGCACTGCATGCACTCTTGTGCATCAAATTATTATTTCAGTTTAACTCTGACACCCTAGTAGTGGTGTCGAGTGCAGGAGGTCTAGAGGAACTCTTTCCCTGTGTCTTGGGATAGAGTCCTGTGACTCCTTGCTTGCGCTCTTTGTGCGGTACCGCGGCCCTGTGATGCAACAGGGTTCGCTTACTTCATACCGGGTGAAGCTAAACCGTGTGTGTATCCACATTATACCGCCATATAGTCCGTCATTACTCAGCAGCAGGTTCCATCTCTGCACGGTGGACCCCAGGCTGCGAACACACCTTATACCATCTTCCTAATTATTTGGTGCGTTCCACTAGCCCTAACATATACTATCTGGAAATAATGTTGTCTGACTACTGGGACAGTTTTATGGATTTTTATAAAGACCTACCATATCCCAATTTTTTTTAAACAGAAAAATGCTAAGAAACATTTTTTCCTTCATACACTGCTCAAACAAATATCCTAGATATCACTGAATGAAATATTCCAGGTGTAAATCTTTATTCATTACATAGTGGAATGTGTTGAGAACAATAAAACCTAAACATTATCAATGTAAATCACAAATAATATCCCACGGAGATCTGGAGTTGGAATGATGCTCAAAATCAAAGTGGAAAATAAAGTTACAGGCTGATCCAACTTCAGTGAAGATGCCTCAAGACAAGGAAATGATGCTCAGTAGTGTGTGTGTGGCCTCCACGTGCATGTATGACCTCCCTACAATGCCTGGGCATGATCCTCATGAAGCGGTGGATGGTCTCCTGAGGGATCTCCTCCCAGACCTGGACTAAAGCATCCGCCAACTCCCGGACAGTCTGTGGTGCAACGTGACATTGTTGGATGGTGCGAGACATGATGTCCCAGATGTGTTCAATCGGATTTAGGTCTGGGGAAGGGGTGGGCCAGTCCATAGCTTCAATGCATTCATCTTGCAGGAACTGCTGACACACTCCAGCCACATGAGGTATGGCATTGTCCTGCATTAGGAGGAACCCAGTGCTAACCTCACCAGCATATGGTCTCACAAGAGGTCTGAGAATCTTACCCACCACCAAATCGGTCATGCTGAAGAATGTTGCAGGCAGCAGATCACTCTTCACGGCGTCTCCAGATTGTCACGTCTGTCACATGTCCTCAGTGTGAACCTGCCTTCATCTGTGAAGAGCACAGGGCGCCAGTGGCAAATTTGCCAATCGTGGTGTTCTGTGGCAAATGCCAGGCATCCTGCACTGTTTTGGGCTGGGAGCACAACCCCCATCTGTGGACATCGGGCACTCAGACCATTCTCATGGAGTCAGTTTCTAACATTTGTGCAGACACATGCACATTTGTGGCATGCTGGAGGTCATTTTGCAGGGCTCTGGCAGTGCTCCTCCTGTTCCTCCTTGCACAAAGGCTGAGGTAGCAGCCCGGCTGCTGGGTTGTTGCCCTCATATGGCCCCCTCCACATCTCCTAGTGTACGCCCCCTCCACATCTCCTAGTGTACTGGCCTGTCTCCTGGTAGTGCCTACAGCCTCTGGAAAGTATGCTGACAGACACAGCAAACCTTCTTGCCACAGCTCACATTGATGTGCCATCCTGGATGAGCTGCATTACCTGAGCCACTTGTGTGGGTTGTAGAGTCGTCTCATGCTACCACAAGTTTTTAAGCACAAACAATATTCAAATGTGACCAAAACATCAGCCAGAAAGCAGGGCTCTCACTCCTACATTTGGGAGGACCCTCCCTCATATGCGAAATAGTTAGCCAGATAGTGGAATATGTATTCCCCATCTCTTTACAATGGAATATCAAACATGCCCACTTGAATTTTGGGCTGTGCCCACCAACACCACCAAGTACACCGCCATATCATTATGCAGCCCTTGCTGATAATTAGCAGAGTGCCAGCAGGTGCAGTGAAACCCGAGTTTGGTAAGGGCCCTCTGGTGGCCCCATACAGGGCTGGACTGAGCATCGGGCACTTCTAGCAAATGTCAGAAGGGCCGGTGCCTGTAGTGGGCCGCTTTCCAGCTGCTGGACCCTTTAATTTTTCAGGCACCTAGTGGTGCAGCATGATGGGGAGGGGGCGGGACAAGCATGAGCACAGGTAGCTGCAGCCATGGCCGACCTCAGCGATGTGCACTCAGTGGTGAGAGGGCAGCTCCTGGCACACAACTGAAAAAAAGAGGAGACTGCGTTACTTACATTGCACGCGGTATCCTCCTCTTCTTCTGTGTGCAGATCTCTGATTCTAACCGATCTGCCAGGTCCTGGATGGGGAGGAGCATCAGCGTGCAGAGCAGCAGCAGCAGCCCAGGACGGCAGGACAAGATGAGAGAACTGCAGGTTACAGAATGTGTGTTTTCCTATGTGTATGAGCTTGCTTTTGTTTGCATCTTTTGCAGTGTGTGTGTGTATTGCAGTGTGTGTGAGCTTGTATGTATGTGTTTTGCAATGTGTTTGAACATGCATGTATGTGTGAGTGTGATTGTGTGTATTTTCCAATGTGTGTGTCTTTTGCAGTGTGTGCAAGTGTGTATGTATGTCTTTTGCAATGTGTGTAAACATGCGTGTGTGTGTTTTGCAATGAGTGTGTGAGTGTGCATGTGTGTGTATTTTCCAATGTGTGCTTGTGTTTTGCAGTGTGGGTGAACGTGCATGTGTGTTTTCATATATATGTGTATGTGTAGACAGCCCATAATTTCACTTTCAAATATCACATATGTAACGTATATATATATCTGCCCCAGAATATCCTGTGTGGGGGATACACCTTGGCCCTGGTGTGTCACGTGTGGCAGATTCTCATCAGCCCCGGTGTCCCATGTGGTGGATACATGTCGGCCCCGGTGTGTCCCATGTGGCGGTTACTCGTCGGCATGGCCCATGTGGTGGGTACTTGTCAGCCCTGGTGTGTCCCTTGTGGTGGGTATTCTTTGACCCCGGCATATCCCGTGTGGCAGTACTCATTGGCCTCAGCGTGTCCCATGTGGTGGGTTATTGTCCACATCAGCATGTCCCGTGTAGTGGGTACACATCGGCCCTGGCGTGTCACATGTGGCAGATTCTCGTCAGCCCCAGTATCCCATGTGGCGGATACACGTCGGCCCCGGAGTGTCCCATGTGGTGGGTACTTGTCGGCATGTCCTGTGTGGTGGGTACACGTCAGCCCTGGTGTGTCCCGTGTGGCGGGTATTCGTCGACCTTGGCATGTCCCGTGTGGCGGGTACTTATCGGCCTCAGCGTTTCCCGTGTGGTGGGTACATGTCGGCCTCAGTGTGTCCCGTGTGGTGTGTACATGTCAGCCCCGGTATGTCCCGTGTGGCGGATACACGTTGACCTGGCGTGTTCCGTGTGATGTAAACTGCATAATTGAAGGGAACCTGTCAGCAGGATTGTGCTGAGTAACCTACACACAGTGTCAGATCTGTGCCGGTGGTAGCCCCCGCGCTGCTGCCTGATCGCATATGACGTGTATATAATTCATTTGTTTAAGGTTATCCTGAAATTCCTAAAAAAAAATAAAAAATAAAAAATAAAAATCCATTTGAAAATGGCGCCGGTCGTGCCTGTGCAGTAGCAGCTATTGGTGATACGACAGCTGCTACAGTGCAGGTGGCGCCATCTTTGTAGAGAGAAAAAAATCCTCCTCCAAATGGCACCCCCCGGTGCCTGCGCAGTAGCAGCTTTTGGATCACCTCTATATACACTGATAGCTGCTACTGGGCAGGTGCGGCTTGCGCCATTTTCAAATGGATTTTTTTTTAAATGAATTTCTGGGTTACATCAAACAAACTAATTATAGGCACATTATATATGTGATTATCCTGCAGCGCAGGGGCAGGCACCTGACTGCAGTAGGGGATTTTTCCCCCCAAGATATATATATATATATATTCAATATTCATTATGTAAAACAGGGGGGTTAGTCAGGGATCAGTGACCTGTCAGAAGCCATACAGATGAATATCTAATCAGAGCACCACATGAAGACCCCCCTTCAGGCCCGCACGAGCATGTCATTAACTTAAAACTGAAAATAAAGATTAAACAACAAGCACAAAATGGATTCCTTCACCCCAGGTATCATTTTAATCAGTATAAAAGCGCCGACCTGACAGTGTCTGTAGGTTACTGTGCACAATCCTGCTGACAGGTTTCCTTTAAGTATATAGCGAGGACTTGTGTATATAGCATATAGTAAGGTGCTGTGTATTATTATAGTGTAGATACGTGTATATAATATGGTGCTGTGTATTAGATGGTGTGGACTCTATACTATATAAACAGTCACATCTCTACACTATATAATATACACACTGCTCCATACCATGCTTTATAACACAGCATATAGTGTTTTGCTCTTTATATAGTGTGGACTCCCCATTACAAAATATATACACAGGCGCAGCGCCCTCTAAATAACTATATCACAGCTCAACAGGACATACTACAATATAGTCCACGTATTGGTTCAGTACACATGTAGTAAATAGTGTGGCACCACTATACACCCACACACATACACACTCTGCACAGTGCCACTTCTCCTGTCCTGAATACTGGGTGTAAGGCCGGGGTCACACTTGTGAGTGCAATGCGAGAAACTCGCATCAATACCCGGCACATATGAGTTGCCCCGCTAGCAAGGGATACTCGGTACCGGGTCCTGCTGTTTCACAGGGGGATGTCACGGTGGCTGCGACCCGGTCCGTGGCCCTGGGCGCCCATGTAAAAGGGATAGGTGTTTAAAGGGATAAAGTTTATGTTCGTGACGCCACCTGTGGTATTCGGTCAGGGTGACCGACACTGCTTTAAGGGGTCCGCTGGGGTGATGTTATGGCAGCTAGATGGGATACCTTCCCACAGGTGAAGTATGTCCCCAGGGCTTCCCGGTGTGTAGATGGTGGTATGGTGAGAGGCACAGAGAAGAACGAGGACACAAGGTTGCAGTCTCTTTACCTTTACGGAAGACTTCAGCATCCACAGTCCAGGGCATCAGATCACAGGGCAGGCAGAGTCCGGCCGGTTTGGAGGCAAGTCCAGAGTTCCCTTGTCCAGGTCGAAATCAGTAGCCTTCCCTTGCGCTGCGGTGGTGTAGTCCCTTACTGCCTATGGCTTCACATAAGGGTCTCACAGATGTGATATTTCGCTCTCTCTGTCCCTCATATAGAATAGGACAAAACCCATATGACTGGTGACTTGAGTCTATTTATAGGGTTTCTTAGATAACCTGGCTCTGTAGGTGTCAGCGTGCCTCCTGGGTGTAGGTGCGGACAGGTAACCTGCAATTAGCTGTCCTGCCAGTCTCTTAAATAAGGTGTAGCGGTCCTTACTCCCTCGGTGTTCTGGCTACCGGGATTTTGCACCTCAGTAGGAGGCATCCTGAGCTGGGCTGGTCCCCTTCTGGAATCCTCTCCTTTGCTTTGCTTTCCTTCACGCTCGCTCTAATACAATTCTGCCTTTCAACGTCTCTTTCTGGGAGCTGCAGCTCTGAGGGCATGCACAGCTATGTAAAACCTTCTGTCCTCCTCAGACTCTGGTCTGGAACTCACTAACAGAACTCCTGACTAGGGTTGAGCGAAACGAATCGGTCATTTTCATAAGTCGGGTTTCATGAAACCCGACCCGATCCCAGCGTGGGATCGGCCATGCGGTACACGATCTTCGCGCCAAAGTCGCGTTTCCTATGATGCTTAAAGCGCCATTTCTCAGCCAATGAAGTTGCACGCAGAGTGTGGGCAGCGTGATGACATAGGTCCTGGTCCCCCCCATCTTAGAGAAGGGCATGGCAGTGATTGGCTTGCTTTCTGCGGCGTCATAGGGGCTATAAAGGGGCGTTCCCGCCAACCGCCATGTTACTGCTGCTGATCTGAGCATAGGGAGAGGTTGCTGCCGCTTCGTCAGAAGCAGGGATAGCGTTAGGCAGGGTAAATTAACCCCCAAACCACTTGTGCTGTAGCGATTTCCACTGTCCAACACCACCTTTTCTTTTTGGGACAGTGGAGGCTCGATTTCTGTGCAACAGCTCTGTAGCTTATAAGGCTCCCTGATAGCTGCGTTGCTGTGTGTACGCCGCTGTGCAAACCAACTGCTTTTTTCAAAGCACAAATCCTGTTGCTCCTTCCTTTCTGCACAGCTATTTTGTTTGTTTGTCCACACTTTTGACTTTTGTGTGCAGCAGTCCTTTTTATTGCTGCCTGACATACTTTTCTGAGATAACTGTAGGGAGATAGTAATTGTAGTACAGTCCCTTTTATTTTTTTATTTTTTTTTTGTTATATCTCTTCAAGCCACTTTTTGCCACAGAAAATATACTCTAATACAGTGGCCCAGATTTATTCACAATTCTCCCAGAAAAAAAAATAAAAGTGGGAGATTAAGATTGTCAAATCTGCATCAGTGCCAGTCCTGTGTGTGGCATCTGTCTTTGTTTTTCTGCCACAGAAAACCTACTGTATAACAGTGGGCCTGATTTCTTCACAATTCTCCCAGGAAAAAAAATAAAAGTGGGAGATTAAGATTGGCAAATCTGCATTAGTGCCAGTCCTGTATGTGGCATCTGTCTTTGTTTTTCTGCCACAGAAAACCTACTGTCTAACAGTGGGCCTGATTTCTTCACAATTCTCCCAGAAAAAAAATAAAAGTGGGAGATTAAGATTGGCAAATCTGCATTAGTGCCAGTCCTGTGTGTGGCATCTGTCTTTGTTTTTCTGCCACAGAAAACCTACTGTATAACAGTGGGCCAGATTAAATCACTTGTCTCACATATCCCCCCAAAAAATTAAAATAAAGGGAGAATAATCTTGCCAAACCTGTGCATCTGTGCGAGTGCTGTCTGTGGTATCTGTCAGTCATTTTGTGCTACAGGAACTATGCCGTGATATAGTGGGCCTGATTCAATCCCTTGTCTCCCATATAAAAAAAGAGGGGCATTTCTATTGCCAGTGTGTGCATCTGCGTCAGTCCGGCTAGTGCCATATCTGCCAGACTCTTTCTGCTAATCAAACTGTGTTGTGTAATACAGTGGGCCTGATTTTTCCCTGGATTCTCCCACACATAAAGAGGGACATTTCTATTGCCAGTGTGTGCATCTGAGTCAGTCCGGTTAGTGCCATATCTGCCAGCCTCTTTCTGCCAATCAAACTGTCTACTGTAATACAGTGGGCCTGATTTTTCCCTGCATTCTCCCACACATAAAGAGGGACATTTTTATTGCCATTGTGTTTATCTGCGTCACTCCTGTTAGTGCCATATCTGCCAGCCTCTTTCTGCCAATCAAACAGTGTAGTGTAATACAGTGGGCCTGATTTTTCACTGCATTCTCCCACACAAAAAAAGGGACATTTCTATTGCCAGTGTGTGCATTTGTGTCAGGCCTGTCAGTGTCATATCTGCCAGCCTCTTTCTGCCAATCAAACAGTGTAGTGTAATACAGTGGGCCTGATTTTTCACTGCATTCTCCCACACAAAAAAAGGGACATTTCTATTGCCAGTGTGTGCATCTGCGTCAGTCCTGTCAGTGTCATATCTGCCAGCCTCTTTCTGCCAATCAAACAGTGTAGTGTAATACAGTGGGCCTGATTTTTCACTGCATTCTCCCACACATAAAAAGGGACATTTCTATTGCCAGTGTTTTTATCTGCGTCACTCCTTTTAGTGCCATATCTGCCAGCCTCTTTCTGCCAATCAAACTGTCTAGTGTAATACAGTGGGCCTGATTTTTCCCTGCATTCTCCCACACATAAAGAGGGACATTTCTATTGCCAGTGTGTCCATCTGCGTCAGTCCTATTAGTGCCATATCTGCCAGCCTCTTTCTGCCAATCAAACTGTGTAGTGTAATACAGTGGGCCTTATTTTTTCCTGCATTCTCCCACACATAAAAAAGGTAGATTTACATTCACAACAAGTTCACGTACACCTTGTACCTGGTTTTACAGGACCACATAACGGTTGTTAGTTTGGTAACTATTTTCCAAGAATGAGGAAGTCTGGTGGAAGAGGTCGTGGCTGTGGGCGTTCATTGCCAGCTGGTAATGATTGTAGTGGTGGTGGTCGTGGAGCATCAGGTGGTCGTGGGAAAAGCAATATAGCCCCTAAGTCTCGAGTTGTTGAGCCAGCGTCATCGTCTGGCTACACAAGGCCTCGAAGGCTCCCTTTTCTGGGAGTAGGAAAACCGCTTTTGAAGCCGGAGCAGGAGGAACAAGTATTGGCTTTCATTGCTGACTCTGCCTCTAGCTCTTTCGCCTCCTCCTCAGAAAGTGCCAAATGTCAGAGCAGTGCATCGTCAGTGGATGCTCCCGGTCAGGAACAAGTCGCTTCCTTGTGTCCTTCACCCAGAACAACAGTAAAGGATGCGACAGGCGACACAACAGGTTACTCCATGGAGCTCTTTACACATACCGTGCCTGGGTTAGAAAGGGAAATTGTTAACAGGACATGCCCATTACAGGATGAATCGGACATGGAGTGCACAGATGCACAGCCACAGCCAGATTATTATGCTGTTCCATTGAATCAGATCAGAACATTGCCCTCGCAGTGTACTGATCTAGAATCTGACCCCGATGAGACTATGGAGCCCCGTTACCAACGCTATAGCACCGGCTTACACGGTGACCCAGAAGAAGGTGCACAGGACATAGAAGAGGAGGTCATAGATGACCCAGTTGTTGACCCCGATTGGCAGTCATTGGGGGAAAAGAGTGCAGGCGGAAGTAGCTCTGAAGCGGAGGAGGAGGAGCCGCAGCAGTCATCAGCATCGCAACAGGTTCCATCTGGCAGGCCCGTATCTGGCCAAAAACATGTGGCAAAACCAAAACCAGTTGTAGGACAGCGTGGCCATCCGGTTAAAGTAGCTCAGTGTTCAATGCCTGAAAAGGTATCAGATAGTAGGAAGAGTGCAGTCTGGCATTTTTTTAACCAAGATCCCAATGATCAGTGCAAAGTCATCTGTAAGAAATGCTCAAGGACCTTCAGCAGAGGTCAGAATGTAAAAAATCTAAATACAAGTTGCATGCGTAGACATTTAACCCCTTCCCGACCCATGATGCCTATGTGGCGTCATGGAATGATCGCATCCCTGCAGATCGGGTGAAAGGGTTAATTCCTATTTTACCCGATCTGCAGGGAGAGGGGGAGTTGTACTTCAGCCTAGGGGGGGTGGCTTTGCCCCCACGTGGCTACGATCGCTCTGATTGGCTGTTGAAAGTGCAACAGCCAATCAGAGCAATTTGCAATATTTCACCTATGAAAATGGTGAAATATTGCAATCCAGCCATGGCCGATGCTGCAATAGCATCTGCCATGGCTGGAAATCATGTTCTGGCCCCCCCCACCGCCCCCGATCTCCTCCCCAGTCCTCCGTTCTGTCCGGTACCCCCCTCCGTCCCCCTGTTTGCTCCCCCGTGCTCCTGTCCGCTCCCCCGTGCTCCTGTCCGCTCCTCCCGTCCTCCGATCCCCCCCCCTGTGCTCCGATCCACCCCCCCACCATCCCCTCATACTTACCGATCCTCCCGAAGTCGGTCCGTCCTCTCCCTGGGCGCCGCCATCTTCCAAGATGGCGGGCGCATGCTCAGTGCGCCCAAAGAATCTGCCGGCTGGCAGATTCGTTACAAGTACATTTTGATCGCTGTGGTAGGTTCTACCACAGCGATCAAAATAAAAAAATAATAAATAAACCCCCCCCTTTATCACCCCCATAGGTAGGGACAATAATAAAATAAAGAAAATATTTTTTTTTCTTTTTCCACTAGGGTTAGGGTTAGAACTAGGGTTAGAACTAGGGGTAGAGTTAGGGGTAGGGTTAGGGTTACGGGTAGGGTTAGGGTTAGGGGTAGGGTTATGGCATGTGCACACAGAGCGGATCGGCCGCGGATCCGCAGCGGATCGGCCGCGGATCGGCAGCGGATCGGCAGCGGATCCGCAGCGGATCGGCCGCGGATCGGCCGCGGATCCGCAGCGGATCGGCAGCGGATCGGCAGCGGATCGGCAGCGGATCGGCCGCGAATCGGCAGCGGATCGGACGCGGATCGGCAGCGGATCGGCCGTGGATCGGCCGCGGATCCGCAGCGGATCGGCAGCATATCCGCAGCGGATTGGCCGCGGATCTGCAGCGGATTGGCAGCGGATTGGCCGCGGATCCGCAGCGGATTGGCCGCTGCAAATTCGAAGCAGTTTTCCATCAGGTTTACAGTACCATGTACACCTAAGGAAAACCAAATCCGCTGTGCCCATGGTGCGGAAAATTCCGTGCAGAAACGCTGCATTGTATTTTCCGCAGCATGTCAATTCTTTGTGCAGATTCCGCAGCGTTTTACACCTGTTCCTCAATAGGAATCCGCAGGTGAAATCCGCACAAAAAAACACTGGAAATCTGCTGTAAATCCGCAGGCAAAACGCAGTGCCTTTTACCTGCAGATTTTTCAAAAATCGTGCGGAAAAATCTCACACGAATCCGCAACGTGGGCACATAGCCTTAGGGTTAGGGTTGGAATTAGAGTTAGGGTTGGAATTAGGGCTAGGGTTTGAAATAGGGTTAAGATTAGGCTTTTGGTTAGGGTTACGGATAGGGTTAGGGGTGTGGTGGGGTTACAGTTGTGGTTAGGGTTGGGATTAGGGTTACGGTTGGGATTAGGGTTAGGATTAGGGTTGAAATTAGGGTTACGGTTGTGTTGCGGTTAGGGTTGTGGTTAGGGGTGTGTTGGGGTTAGGGTTGTGATTAGGGTTATGGCTACAGTTGGGATTAGGATTAGGGGTGTGTTGGGGTTAGTGTTGAAGTTAGAATTGAGGGGTTTCCACTGTTTAGGCACATCAGGGGTCTCCAAACGCAACATGGCGCCACCATTGATTCCAGCCAATCTTGCGTTCAAAAAGTCAAATGGTGCTCCCGCACTTCCAAGCCCCGACGTGTGCCCAAACAGTGGTTTACCCCCACATTTGGGGTACCAGCGTACTCAGGACAAACTGGGCAACAACTGTTGGGGTCCAATTTCTCCTGTTACCCTTGCAAAAATAAAAAATTACTTGCTAAAACATAATTTTTGAGGAAAGAACAATTATTTTTTATTTTCACGGCTCTTCGTTATAAACTTCTGTGAAGCACTTGGGGGTTGAAAGTGCTCACCACACATCTAGATAAGTTCCTTCGAGGGTCTAGTTTCCAAAATGGGGTCACTTGTGGGGTGTTTCTACTGTTTAGGCACATCAGGGGCTCTGCAAATGCAATGTGACGCCCGCAGACCATTCCATCAAAGTCTGCATTTCAAATGTCACTACTTCCCTTCCGAGCCCTGACGTGTGCCCAAACAGTGGTTTACCCCCACATATGGGGTATCAGCGTACTCACAACAAACTGGGCAACAAATATTGGGGTCCAAATTCTCCTGTTACCCTTGTGAAAATAAAAACTTGCTTGCTAAAACATCTTTTTTGAGGAAAGAAAAATTATTTTTTATTTTCACGGCTCTGCGTTGTAAACTTCTGTGAAGCACTTGGGGGTTCAAAGTGCTCACCACACATCTAGATAAGTTCCCTTGGGGGTCTAGTTTCCAAAATGGAGTCACTTGTGGGGAGTTCCTACTATTTAGGCACATCAGGGACTCTGCAAACGCAACCTGATGCCCGCAGAGCATTCCATCAAAGTCTGCATTTCAAAACGTCACTACTTCCCTTCCGAACCCCGACGTGTGCCAAAACAGTGGTTTACCCCCACATATGGGGTATCAGCGTACTCAGGAGAAACTGGACAACAACTTTTGGGGTCCAATTTCTCCTGTTACCCTTGCAAAAATAAAAAAATTCTGGGCTAAAAAAATATTTTTGAGGAAAGGAAACACATTTTTTTATTTTCACGGCTCTGCGTTATAAACTTCTGTGAAGCACTTTGGGGTTCAAAGTGCTCACTTCACATCTAGATAAGTTCCCTTGGGGGTCTAGTTTCCAAAATGGAGTCAATTGTGGGGAGTTCCTACTGTTTAGGCACATCAGGGGCTCTGCAAACGCAACCTGATGCCCGCAGAGCATTCCATCAAAGTCTGCATTTCAAAACGTCACTACTTCCCTTCCGAACCCCGACGTGTGCCAAAACAGTGGTTTACCCCCACATATTGGGTATCAGCGTACTCAGGAGAAACTGGACAACAACTTTTGGGGTCCAATTTCTCCTGTTACCCTTGGGAAAATAAAAAATTGTGGGCTAAAAATCATTTTTGAGAAAAGAAAAATTATTTTTTATTTTCATGGCTCTGCGTTATAAACTTCTGTGAAGCACTTGGGGGTTCAAAGTGCTCACCACACACCTAGATTAGTTCCTTGGGAGGTCTAGTTTCCAAAATGGGGTCACTTGTGCGGGAGCTCCAATGTTTAGGCACACAGGGGCTCTCCAAACGCGACATGGTGTCCGCTAACGATTGGAGCTAATTTTCCATTCAAAAAGTCAAATGGCACGCCTCCCCTTCCGAGCCTTGCCGTGCACCCAAACAGTGGTTTACCCCCACATATGAGGTATCGGCATACTCAGGAGAAATTGCCCAACAAATTTTAGGATCCATTTTATCCTGTTGCCCATGTGAAAATGAAAGAATTGAGGCTAAAAGAAATTTTGTGTGAAAAAAAAGTACTTTTTCATTTTTGCGGATCAATTTGTGAAGCACCTGGGGGTTTAAAGTGCTCACTATGCCTCTAGATGAGTTCCTTGGGGGGTCTAGTTTCCAAAATGGGGTCACTTGTGGAGGAGCTCCAATGTTTAGGCACACAGGGGCTTTCCAAACGCGACATGGTGTCCGCTAACGATGGAGATAATTTTTCATTCAAAAAGTCAAATGGCGCTCCTTCCCTTCTGAGCCTTACCATGTGCCCAAACAGTGGTTTACCCCCACATGTGAGGTATTGGTGTACTCAGGAGAAATTGCCCAACAAAATTTAGGATCCATTTTATCCTGTTGCCCATGTGAAAATGAAAAAATTGAGGCTAAAATAATTTTTTTGTGAAAAAAAGTACTTTTTCATTTTACGGATCAATTTGTGAAGCACCTGGGGGTTTAAAGTGCTCACTATGCTTCTAGATAAGTTCCTTGGGGGGTCTAGTTTCCAAAATGTGGACACTTGTGGGGGAGCTCCAATGTTTAGGCACACGGGGGCTCTCCAAATGCGACATGGTGTCCGCTAAAGATTG
Source organism: Ranitomeya variabilis (assembly GCF_051348905.1). Taxonomy (NCBI): domain Eukaryota; kingdom Metazoa; phylum Chordata; class Amphibia; order Anura; family Dendrobatidae; genus Ranitomeya; species Ranitomeya variabilis. Next base: position 83,711,096 of record NC_135238.1, read on the forward strand.
GAGCCAATTTTTCATTCAAAAAGTCAAATGGCGCTCCTTCCCTTCCGAGCCCTGCCGTGTGCCCAAACAGTGGTTTACCCCCACATATGAGGTATCAGCGTACTCAGGACAAATTGGACAACAACGCTCGTGGTCCAGTTTCTCCTTTTACCCTTGGGAAAATAAAAAATTGTTGCTAAAAGATCATTTTTGTGACTAAAAAGTTAAATGTTCATTTTTTACTTCCATGTTGCTTCTGCTGCTGTGAAACACCTGAAGGGTTAATAAACTTCTTGAATGTGGTTTTGAGCACCTTGAGGGGTGCAGTTTTTAGAATGGTGTCACTTTTGGGTATTTTCAGCCATATAGAACCCTCAAACTGACTTCAAATGTGAGGTGGTCCCTAAAAAAAATGGTTTTGTAAATTTTGTTGTAAAAATGAGAAATCACTGGTCAAATTTTAACCCTTATAACTTCCTAGCAAAAAAAAAAATTTGTTTCCAAAATTGTGCTGATGTAAAGTAGACATGTGGGAAATGTTATTTATTAACTATTTTGTGTCACATAACTCTCTGGTTTAACAGAATAAAAATTAAAAATGTGAAAATTGCGAAATTTTCAAAATATTTGCCAAATTTCCGTTTTTTTCACAAATAAACTCAGAAATTATCGACCTAAATTTACCACTAACATGAAGCCCAATATGTCACGAAAAAACAATCTCAGAATCGCTAGGATCCGTTGAAGCGTTCCTGAGTTATTACCTCATAAAGGGACACTGGTCAGAATTGCAAAAAACGGCAAGGTCATGAAGGGGTTAACCACCATGCACTTGCAAGCCTGGACAAACTACCAAACGTCCCTTAACATTGTAGCACCCTCTCACAATGAAGCTAGTCAGCAACGCGACATCCCTCCCCTCACTGTAAGCCAACCGTTTACCACACCACCTGCAGGTAATGTGGCGGTTTCGTCGCAAGGCCAAAGCAGTCATGGAATCACCAGGTTCGTGGTAGCAAAAACTGTATGTAGGGCAACAGCAAGAATACCATCACCAACCCTCTCTCAGTCACCCATGTCCACCAGCACCCCCGCTAGTTCCACCCTATGCAGCTCTCCAGTCCAGCTCACCCTACATGAGACTCTTGTTAGGAAAAGGAAGTACTCATCCTCGCATCCGCGTACACAGGGTTTGAACGCCCACATTGCTAGACTTCTGTGGTTGGTGACAAATATATATTTATTCATCTATTCACTTGTCTGTATTATGCCATTACTCCAACATTTCAGGACTGGGTTTATAATATTGCTCTGTCTCCGTGGTGTTGTGCCTTTCTTTTGGTTTCTTTTTCCCCCTACCAATTGGTGTATGCTTTCCATTAATAAACTAATTATATTGATTATTTGGGCATTAGTTCGTTTTTTTTTATGTTCTCTTTGTCTTTGTGAAAACTTGCAACATTGTGTAATGGTGAAACTTGTACTCCCTGTCTATTGCCTTGCTGACACACTCCAACAGTGGAGTAATAAAGATTATTCCCCTGCTAAATTGTCACATGAGATTATCTATATCCAGAATGCACCAGTCACACAACTGCTAGATAAAGAAATGCAGTTTTTCAAAAACAATAGAAATTCATAATTTTTTTGTCATTGCTTAGCTGACATACTCCAAATGCGGTGTAATGAAGATTATTGCCCCTTCTAAATTGTCACATAAGATTATCTCTACCCAGATTGTGCCAGTCGTACAACTGCTAGACAAATATTAAGTATTTAAGCAATAGATGAGGAATATTATTTAGCAATTAGATTAAAGAATAGATGGTACTATACGCTATGAGTATTATTTTGCTTTAAAAAAAAATGCTGCTAGACAGGAATATTATGTAGCTCCCCAAAAAATTGATTTGTATATGCTGTTAGTACCTAATATTTATTTCTCTCTAGCTGATTTGTATATTATGGTAGTGGATGAAACCCTCCCTATTTCACCCTAATCCCACAGTCTGTTCCTAATAATAACTACTATATAACACAGTGGAAAATAGTCGAGATCTGTAGCATGTAGTTGCAATGATCATAACACCGGCGCAGATGCTTGCCTTTCACCCACCCTCCTTCCCTCCTATTAAATCACTCTCTAATACTGAAATCCCCAACCAACAAACAAGTAATCTAATCTTTTCACAATTTTCCCCTCTTAAAAGAGCTTTTTGGAATGAATAACGCTCAGTATAAACTCATATCACTCTCCCTGCACTACTTTCACTTTCCCTATGCTCAAACTATGTTCTCCTTACACTGCTTCCGGCTGCAGTGTGAACAAGATAGCGCTGGCAGCCTTTAAATATTCCCTATGATGCAGGAGGCCCAGCCAGTCACAGTAATGCCACACCAAAGATGGCGCCGGCATTAGTGTGATTGCAAAGCCAGCCCAGAATGTTCATTGGCTGCAAATAAAGCACCAAACATGCTGGACGGGTAACTCGAATATACTGAGGCGAATACCTAATTACTCGCCGAGTAACGAATATCTCGAATACTGTACTATTTGTGCGAGTAATGAATAGTGCCGAATGTATTCTCTCATCACTAACAAGTAGTGTTGAGCATTCCGATACCGCAAGTATCGGGTATCGGCCGATACTTGCGGGTATCGGAATTCCGATACCGAGATCCGATACTTTTGTGGTATCGGGTATCGGTATCGAAACAACATTAATGTAAAAATGTGTAAAAGAGAGAATTAAAATAAAAAATATTGCTATACTCACCTCTCCGACGCAGCCTGCACCTTACCGAGGGAAGCGGCAGCGTTCTTTGTTTAAAATTCGCGCTTTTCTTTCCTTACGTGAAGTCCCGGCTTGTGATTGGTCGCATGCCGCCCATGTGGCGGCGCCGCAACCAATCACAGCAAGCCGTGACGTAATTTCAGGTCATTCAGTATTTTAAAATTACGCTCCGGCTTTGTGATTGGTTGCGTCGCAGTCACATGGGCCACGCAACCAATCACAGCAAGCCGTGACGTAATTTCAGGTCCTTAAGGATTTTAAAATTACGTCCCGGCTTTGTGATTGGTTGCGTCGCAGTCACATGGGCGCCGCAACCAATCACAAGCCGTGACGTCACGGGAGGCTGGACACGCACGCTGTCATGGTTCTCAATGGCAAGAGACAGTAGTAAAGCATACAAAAGGACTAGCTCTTGGAAGATGGGAACTCGAGCTGACTGTGAGCTAAACCTACCGCACAACTAACAGTGGCCGGGTAGCGTGCCTACGTTTTATCCCTAGACGCCCAGCGCCAGCCGGAGGACTGACTGACCCTAGCAGAGGAAAATACAGACCTGGCTTACCTCTAGAGAAATTTTCCCCAAAAGGCAGACAGTAGCCCCCACATATATTGTCGGTGATTTTAGAGGAAATTGACATACGAAGTATGAAGATAGGTTTAGCAAATTGAGGTCCGCTTACTAGATAGTAGGAAGACAGAAAAGGGAACTTCACAGTCAGCTGAAAACCCTTTCAAAACACCATCCTGAAATTACTTTAAGACTCTAATATCAACTCATGACACCAGAGTGGCAATTTCAGCTCACAAGAGCTTCCAGCCTCAGAAATATTCAAACACAGAGAACTGGAACAAAAATGCAAAACAATCTTAGGACTACAAGTCCAACTTAGCTGATAGTAGTCTAGGAGCAGGAACATGCAACAGAAAGGCTTCTGGTAACATTGTTGGCCGGCATAGAAATGACTGAGGAGCAAGGCTAAATAGACAACTCCCACATCCTGATGGAAACAGGTGAACAGAGGAGATGAAGCACACAAGTGCAGTACCACCAGAAACCACCGGGGAAGCCCAGAAACCAAATTCACAACAGTACCCCCCCCTCAAGGAGGGGGCACCGTACCCTCACCACAACCACCAGGGCGATCAGGATGAGCCCTATGAAAGGCACGGACCAAATCGGAGGCATGAACATCAGAGGCAGTCACCCAAGAGTTATCCTCCTGACCGTAGCCCTTCCACTTGACCAAATACTGAAGTCTCCGCTGGAAACACGGGAGTCCAAGATCTTCTCGACAACGTACTCCAACTCACCCTCAACCAACACCGGAGCAGGAGGCTCAACGGAAGGCACAACCGGTACCTCATACCTGCGCAACAATGACCGATGGAAGACATTATGAATAGAAAAAGATGCAGGGAGGTCCAAACGAAAGGACACAGGGTTAAGAATCTCCAATATCTTGTACGGGCCGATGAACCGAGGCTTAAACTTAGGAGAAGAAACCTTCATAGGGACAAAACGAGAAGACAACCACACCAAGTCCCCAACACAAAGACGAGGACCAGCACGACGACGGCGGTTGGCAAACTGCTGAGTCTTCTCCTGGGACAACTTCAAATTGTCCACCACATGCCCCCAAATCTGATGCAACCTCTCCACCACAGCATCCACTCCAGGACAATCCGAAGACTCCACCTGACCGGAAGAGAAACGAGGATGAAACCCCGAATTACAGAAGAAAGGAGAAACCAAGGTGGCAGAACTAGCCTGGTTATTGAGGGCAAACTCCGCCAAGGGCAAAAAGGCAACCCAATCATCCTGATCCGCAGACACAAAACACCTCAAATAAGTCTCCAAGGTCTGATTAGTTCGCTCGGTCTGGCCATTAGTCTGAGGATGGAAAGCAGACGAAAAAGACAAATCAATGCCCATCCTAGCACAGAACGCTCGCCAAAATCTAGACACGAATTGGGTTCCCCTGTCAGAAACGATATTCTCCGGAATACCATGCAAGCGAACCACATTTTGAAAAAACAGAGGAACCAGCTTGGATGAGGAAGGCAATTTAGGCAAGGGGACCAAATGGACCATCTTAGAGAAACGGTCACACACCACCCAGATGACAGACATCTTCTGAGAAACAGGGAGATCAGAAATAAAATCCATGGAGATGTGAGTCCAAGGCCTCTTCGGAATAGGCAAAGATAACAACAATCCACTAGCCCGAGAACAACAAGGCTTGGCCCGAGCACAAACATCACAAGACTGCACAAAACCTCGCACATCTCGCGACAGGGAAGGCCACCAGAAGGACCTAGCCACCAAATCCCTGGTACCAAAGATTCCACGATGACCAGCTAACGCAGAAGAATGGACCTCCGAGATGACTCTACTGGTCCAATCATCCGGAACAAACAGTCTACCAGGCGGGCAACGATCAGGTCTATCCGCCTGAAACTCCTGCAAGACCCGTCGCAAGTCTGGGGAAACAGCAGATAATATCACTCCATCCTTAAGGATACCTGTAGGTTCAGAATTACCAGGGAAATCAGGCTCAAAACTCCTAGAAAGGGCATCCGCCTTCACATTTTTAGAACCCGGTAGGTAAGAAACCACAAAATTAAACCGAGAGAAAAATAACGACCAGCGCGCCTGTCTAGGATTCAGGCGCCTGGCAGACTCAAGATAAATCAAATTCTTGTGGTCGGTCAATACCACCATCTGATGTCTAGCCCCCTCAAGCCAATGACGCCACTCCTCAAAAGCCCACTTCATAGCCAAGAGCTCCCGATTACCAATATCATAATTTCGCTCAGCGGGCGAAAATTTACGAGAAAAGAACGCGCAAGGTCTCATCACGGAGCAGTCGGAACTTTTCTGCGACAAAACCGCCCCAGCTCCGATTTCTGAAGCGTCGACCTCAACCTGAAAAGGAAGAGTAACATCAGGCTGACGCAATACAGGGGCGGAAGAAAAGCGGCGCTTAAGCTCCCGAAAGGCCTCCACAGCAGCAGGGGACCAATCAGCAACATCAGCACCCTTCTTAGTTAAATCAGTTAACGGCTTAGCAACATCAGAAAAACCAGTTATAAGTCGACGATAAAAATTAGCAAAGCCCAAAAACTTCTGAAGGCTCTTAAGAGAAGAGGGTTGCGTCCAATCACAAATAGCCTGAACCTTGACAGGGTCCATCTCAATGGAAGAGGGGGAAAAAATGTACCCCAAAAACGAAATCTTTTGAACCCCAAAAACACACTTAGAACCCTTTACACACAAGGAATTAGAGCGCAAAACCTGAAAAACCCTCCTGACCTGTTGGACATGAGAGTCCCAGTCATCCGAAAAAATCAAAATATCATCCAGATACACAATCATAAATTTATCCAAATATTCACGGAAAATGTCATGCATAAAAGACTGAAAGACTGAAGGGGCATTTGAAAGACCAAAAGGCATTACTAAATACTCAAAATGGCCCTCAGGCGTATTAAATGCGGTTTTCCACTCATCCCCCTGCTTAATTCGCACTAAATTATACGCCCCACGAAGATCAATCTTAGAGAACCACTTGGCCCCCTTTATTCGAGCAAACAAATCAATAAGCAGTGGCAAAGGATACTGATATTTAACCGTGATTTTATTCAAAAGCCGATAATCAATACACGGCCTCAAAGAGCCATCTTTTTTAGATACAAAGAAAAAACCGGCTCCTAAGGGAGATGACGAAGGACGAATATGTCCCTTTTCCAAGGACTCCTTAATATATTCCCGCATAGCAGCATGTTCAGGCACAGATAGATTAAATAAACGACCCTTTGGAAACTTACTGCCCGGAATCAGATCTATAGTACAATCGCAATCTCTGTGCGGAGGTAGTGAACCAAGTTTAGGCTCCTCAAAAACGTCACGATAATCAGATAAAAATTCCGGAATCTAAGAGGGAATAGATGACGAAATGGAAACCAAAGGTACGTCCCCATGAGTCCCCTGACATCCCCAGCTTAACACAGACATTGCTTTCCAGTCGAGGACTGGGTTATGAGATTGCAGCCATGGCAATCCAAGCACCAACACATCATGTAGATCATACAACACAAGGAAGCGAATAATCTCCTGGTGATCCGGATTAATACGCATAGTTACTTGTGTCCAGTATTGTGGTTTATTACTAGCCAATGGCATGGAGTCAATACCCTTCAGAGGTATAGGAACTTCCAGAGGCTCTAAATCAAACCCACAGCGTTTGGCAAAAAGGACCAATCCATAAGACTCAAAGCGGCGCCAGAGTCGACATAGGCGTCCGCGGTAATAGACGATAAAGAGCAAATCAGGGTCACAGATAGAATAAACTTAGACTGTAAAGTGCCAATTGAAACAGACTTATCAACCTTCTTAGTACGTTTAGAGCATGCTGATATAACATGAGTTGAATCACCACAATAGAAGCATAACCCATTTTTCCGCCTAAAATTCTGTCGTTCGCTTCTGGACAGAATTCTATCACATTGCATAATCTCTGGCGCCTTCTCAGTAGACACCGCCAAATGGTGCACAGGTTTGCGCTCCCGCAAACGCCGATCAATCTGAATAGCCATTGTCATGGACTCATTCAGACCTGTAGGCACAGAGAACCCCACCATAACATCTTTAATGGCATCAGAGAGACCCTCTCTGAAATTCGCTGCCAGGGCGCACTCATTCCACTGAGTAAGCACAGACCACTTACGAAATTTTTGGCAGTATATTTCAGCCTCATCTTGCCCTTGAGACAGGGCCATCAAGGCTTTTTCAGCCTGAATCTCTAAATGAGGTTCCTCATAAAGCAACCCCAAAGCCAGGAAAAACGCATCCACATTGAGCAACGCAGGATCCCCTGGTGCCAAAGCAAATGCCCAATCCTGAGGGTCGCCCCGGAGCAAGGAAATTACAATCCTGACCTGCTGTGCAGGATCTCCAGTGGAGCGAGATCTCAGAGACAAAAATAATTTACAATTATGTTTGAAATTCTGGAAGCGAGATCTATCCCCGGAGAAAAATTCAGGTAAAGGAATTCTAGGTTCAGATATAGGAGCATGAATTACAAAATCCTGTAAACTTTGAACCTTCATAGCGAGATTATCCAAACCTATAGCTAAACTCTGTGGATCCATTTTAATCAGGTGAAATCAGAACCATTCAAGGATTAGAAGGAGAGAGAGACGAAGGCTGCAGTAAGCAGAGATGCAAGTGAATCAACTAATGAGCAAACTCACAAAAAAAAAAAAAAAATTCTCTGCAGACTTCTTTTCTCTCCTTTCTTCTGCCAATTATTTTAACCCTTGGCCGGCCAAACTGTCATGGTTCTCAATGGCAAGAGACAGTAGTAAAGCATACAAAAGGACTAGCTCTTGGAAGATGGGAACTCGAGCTGACTGTGAGCTAAACCTACCGCACAACTAACAGTGGCCGGGTAGCGTGCCTACGTTTTATCCCTAGACGCCCAGCGCCAGCCGGAGGACTGACTGACCCTAGCAGAGGAAAATACAGACCTGGCTTACCTCTAGAGAAATTTTCCCCAAAAGGCAGACAGTAGCCCCCACATATATTGTCGGTGATTTTAGAGGAAATTGACATATGAAGTATGAAGATAGGTTTAGCAAATTGAGGTCCGCTTACTAGATAGTAGGAAGACAGAAAAGGGAACTTCACAGTCAGCTGAAAACCCTTTCAAAACACCATCCTGAAATTACTTTAAGACTCTAATATCAACTCATGACACCAGAGTGGCAATTTCAGCTCACAAGAGCTTCCAGCCTCAGAAATATTCAAACACAGAGAACTGGAACAAAAATGCAAAACAATCTTAGGACTACAAGTCCAACTTAGCTGATAGTAGTCTAGGAGCAGGAACATGCAACAGAAAGGCTTCTGGTAACATTGTTGGCCGGCATAGAAATGACTGAGGAGCAAGGCTAAATAGACAACTCCCACATCCTGATGGAAACAGGTGAACAGAGGAGATGAAGCACACAAGTGCAGTACCACCAGAAACCACCGGGGAAGCCCAGAAACCAAATTCACAACAGCGCGCATTTTAAAATGGGCGCGTGTCCAGCCTCCCGTGACGTCCCGGCTTGTGATTGGTTGCGGCGCGGTCAACCAATCACAAGCCGGGAGGCTGGACACGCGCGCATTTTAAAATGGGCGCGTGTCCAGCCTCCCGTGACGTCCCGGCTTGTGATTGGTTGCGGCGCGGTCAACCAATCACAAGCCGGGAGGCTGGACACGCGCGCATTTTAAAATGCCCGCGAGTCCAGCCTCCCGGCTTGTGATTGGTAGACCGCGCCGCAACCAATCACAAGCCGGGACGTCACGGGAGGCTGGACACGCGCCCATTTTAAAATGCGCGCGTGTCCAGCCTCCCGTGACGTCACGGCTTGTGATTGGTTGCGGCGCCCATGTGACTGCGACGCAACCAATCACAAAGCCGGGACGTAATTTTAAAATCCTTAAGGACCTGAAATTACGTCACGGCTTGCTGTGATTGGTTGCGTGGCCCATGTGACTGCGACGCAACCAATCACAAAGCCGGAGCGTAATTTTAAAATACTGAATGACCTGAAATTACGTCACGGCTTGCTGTGATTGGTTGCGTCGCCGCCACATGGGCGGCATGCGACCAATCACAAGCCGGGACTTCACGTAAGGAAAGAAAAGCGCAAATTTTAAACAAAGAACGCTGCCGCTTCCCTCGGTAAGGTGCAGGCTGCGTCGGAGAGGTGAGTATAGCAATATTTTTTATTTTAATTCTTTCTTTTACACATTAATATGGATCCCAGGGCCTGAAGGAGAGTTTCCTCTCCTTCAGACCCTGAGAACCATCAGGAATACCGTCCGATACTTGAGTCCCATTGACTTGTATTGGTATCGGGTATCGGTATCGGATTGGATCCGATACTTTGCCGGTATCGGCCGATACTTTCCGATACCGATACTTTCAAGTATCGGACGGTATCGCTCAACACTACTAACAAGCAGGCAATAAATTATTGGCATAAGTCAATGGTACATGAAAATCCGCACTGATCTATTACTGTAAACAAAAACCTCAGTTGCATGCTATATTGCTGGGTAATGCCACACAATGGTGGTCTCCCCGCAATAAAGATATACACCAACTCCAAGAAAGTAGAGAAACATAGGAGAAGAAGGAGTACACAGGTGAATGAAATAGAAAACATTTTAATATTCCTTAAAGTAATTCATAGCAATTAAAATATAACTTGACCCCTTTCTGCTTGAGAAAGCTTGCTCATACACAGTACACGCGAAATGTGCTTTGTAGCATTATCATCTGGCCTGGGGCTCTACTCATCTTGTCTGGGTAAGAACTTGCCTAATTCGGGCTTTTCATTCACCTTTTCACTAGTGTTGAGCATTCCGATACCGCAAGTATCGGGTATCGGCCGATACTTGCGGGTATCGGAATTCCGATACCGAGATCCGATACTTTTGTGGTATCGGGTATCGGTATCGAAACAACATTAATGTGTAAAATAAAGAATTAAAATAAAAAATATTGCGCGCGTCTCCTGCCTCCCGTGACGTCACGGCTTGTGATTGGTCGCGTCGCCCATGTGACCGCGATGCGACCAATCACAACGCCGGAACGTAATTTTAAAATCCTGAAGGACCTGAAATTACGTCACGGCTTGCTGTGATTGGTTGCGTCGCGGCCACATGGGCGGCACGCGACCAATCACAAGCCGGGACTTCACGTAAGGAAGTTAAAGCGCGAATTTTAAGCAAACAACGCTGCCCGTTCCCTCGGTAAGGTGCAGGCTGCGTCGGAGAGGTGAGTATAGCAATATTTTTTATTTTAATTCTTTATTTTACACATTAATATGGTTCCCAGGGCCTGAAGGAGAGTTTCCTCTCCTTCAGACCCTGGGAACCATCAGGGATACCGTCCGATACATGAGTCCCATTGACTTGTATTGGTATCGGGTATCGGTATCGGATTAGATCCGATACTTTGCCGGTATCGGCCGATACTTTCCGATACCGATACTTTCAAGTATCGGACGGTATCGCTCAACACTACTTTTCATTGAAGAATATTACTGAGTGGTTCCTTACCTTGACTTATCTACTAGCACACTTGCACTTTTTTAGCATCACAGGATGCATGGGATTTGTGCAATATTGATGTATTTATGAGTAGTTTCTTCATGGGTCTTGTTTCCTGGAAGGTGCCATGTTATATTTTGATTGTTATGAATTACTTTAATAAACATTAAAAAAAATTATATTTCATTCACTGGTGTACTCCTTATTCTCCTATGTTTCTTCACTGATCGATTACTGATTAATTTTGACAAATACTCTTTGGTGTAAAAAATCCACCGCCCATGCTGAGCACCCTCCTTGACATTACTCTTAGACATGTTAGTACAGAATTGTAGATGAAGCTAAACAGGCACCAGCTCACCTGCATGATACATGAGCCTCGCTCTATTTGGAGCTTTCAGCAGTGACACGTAAATTCAAGTGGTGCTCAGCAGAAGTAAGTGAAAATGTCCACTTGAAGGAAGAGAAAAGTGGCACTCGCCACATCCTGCAATTTAAAAGTTCTTTAATTCAAAAATCAAGACATCCATGCAGTGTACATGTGGTGTGCAGGAGAGATGAATGATATACATTGTTCGTGACATAGCTAAATGAGGTGAATACGGCTAATATGAAACTTGCTGCTAACTTTGGCTGGAATTCTATAGAATTTTTCAATGTTAAAATTATCATTAAAGAGGATAAAACAGCCACTGAAACATTTGAAAAATCAAAATTGCTGAATACACTTTTACATTATAATAGCGCTCATCCACAACACATTACAAGAGGGTTAGCATACAGTCAGTTTTTGAGATTAAGAAAAGTCAATATTGGCGACGGTGTATTCCAAAGACAAGGATACATTGATTTAAGTTTCCTACAAAGAGAATATCCCATATCCCTGCTAAATGATGATGCAGAAAAAATATCTAACAGAAACCAAAACAAACTTCTTAAAATAAAGAATGTGAACAAATTAATAGGAAAGAAAAGAAGTGCAAGTTTGTTTTATATTTCAAAAACAGTTCTATGGATAATATCATCCACACCACCATTAGCAAAACTGGCATCTAATGGAAAATAATAGGGATTTAAGTGGCAGGGCTTCACAAAAATCATTGTTTTATTATAGAAGGAGTTGTAATCTGAGAGATTTTATTAGTGACAGAATAGAACACCAAGATATACAAATAATTGGATAGAGAAAAATATCCCAAAACGGAACTTTAGATAGGGAACTTGTTTTTTCTATCACTTGCATCTCACAAATAAACTTATCCATATGGGATCCATGACATGCCGAGTTAATGATTTTATTTCCTGTACAATGAATTATGTAGTCAATATAATCTTTCGCTTGTGAAACTGTTACTATATTGGGAAAAATAAAACACCTTTGTTTGTTCAGTTTTGGGAGTATTGCCACTCTATAATTACATTCAAAGCCCTTTCCCCCCCAATTAAGTGTCACAATGCCGACGCTAATAAATTTAATTTTTGCAGGGTTAGAAAGAGTTTTTATCCTCCACAAGGTGGTGACTATGATAGATTACTATTAAAAAGAGAAGGAAAGAGGATTTTAAATTAATTTGCCGAAGGTCTGTTAGGACTGAGGTATATGATAAAATTGACATGTCTATTTTCTTATAAAGTTTCAAGTTATTTGTTTTGTATAATGTATTGTAAGTGTGTTCACAGACAAATACTATGTTTTTACCTATAAAAAGAAGTAGTATGGCGTCACTTCTCAATTTGACCCATAGAAGCTATGTGGAAGTGCGAAACGGCTGTCATCCATCTCTCTCCCACACACACCTGTACACCTCATCGATGTCCTGTTTTTTGGATTAAAGGACTTTTAAATTCCAAGATGTGGAGGGTGCCGCTTTTCTTTTTTTCTTTCTCCACATTGACATATTAGCACACAAATACTGTAGCAAATTGAAACAGATCTTTCTACTGATTCAATTTAGCTGGTGAGGTGATGTAAATCTGTTTGCTGATGTGCATCAGTTTTTGCAGTGGCAGGTTAACCATCTGGTCCTGTATGTCACACATATTTTAATTGGTTCAGCCTGTTTTGGCTCAGGTCTGTTGCTTGTGTAGGGAGGTGCACCAGGGCAACGGTCCCTCTTGCATGTCAGGGCCAGAACTGTCGGGACTGTCACCATTATTCCGGGGGAAGAGTTTTCTGACTGGAACAGTTCAGGAGACCTGACTGGTGGGGGCGGGTCTGAGTTAAGTAGCAGTATGAGCGTGAAGATGACACACTTGGCGGGGAACGAGCTTGTGAGCAGAGAGACGGTTGACTCCCTCTCGACGGACCCATGCCAGCTAGCTGTGCCTTCACACCCGGCTAGCAAAACTGCTAAGATGTGCTATCCACAGTCCAGAGAGACATCCGTACCGTGTAGTGACCAGTACAGAGTGCATACCTTTGCTCCGCTCACCACCGTGGAGGCACCGCTTAGTCATATCCCTGCAGTGCCCGTTGAGAACCGGACCACGCCTGTGGCTGTGTCCGCTGGACTCTGCGCTTCTACTTTGGCCTTGTCTACTGAACTTTCTGCTTCATCCACTGTGCCACGGACCTCCATCTCTACTACACCGCGTTCCCGGACCAGGAGAGCACGTGCCAAAGGACCAGGAGGATTCATAACCGCAAGGAGATAGTGCTTCGCCTTTCTGCGGGACCAGATCGGAGACATCTCATGCCATCTACGGCGCCCCCGAGGAATCTTCCAGCCACCATCCTCCAGTGCACAGAGACTGATAAGTTAACCCATTGTTACCTGCTGTATTTGTCTTTTCCCCATCCACAAATTCATATCCTTTACCCCCTGCTTATTTCATCACTGTTAAAGAACCTGAAAACCCTTGCTCTGTCAGGGTCAGATGACGTTATGTTTTGCCATTGTGTAATGTTAGGGTGCTAACTAGTGTTGAGCATTCCGATGCTGCAAGTATCGGGTATCGGCCGATACTTGCTGTATCGGAATTCCGATACCGGGATTCCGATACTCTTGTGGTATCGGGTATCGGGTATCGCAACAACATTAATGTTAAAATGTGTAAAAGAGAGAATTAAAATAAAAAATATCGCTATACTCACCTCTCCGACGCAGCCGGGACTTCAGCGAGGGAACCGGCAGCGTTGTTTGTTTAAAATTTGCGCTATTACTTGGTTACGTGAATTCCCGGCTTGTGATTGGTCAGGTCGGCCACGTTGCCGGGACGCGGACCAATCACAGCAAGCCGTGACGAAATTACGTCACGGCTTGCTGTGATTGGTCCGCGTCCCGGCAATATGGCCGCCCTGACCAATCACAAGCCGTGACGTCACGGGAGGCTGGACACGCGCCCATTTTAAAATGAGCGCGTCCAGCCTCCCGGCTTGTGATTGGTTGACCGCGGCGCAACCAATCACAAGCCGTGACGTCACGGGAGGCTGGACACGCGCCCATTTTAAAATGAGCGCGTCCAGCCTCCCGGCTTGTGATTGGTTGACCGCGGCGCAACCAATCACAAGCCGTGACGTCACGGGAGGCTGGACAAGCGCCCATTTTAAAATGAGCGCGTGTCCAGCCTCCCGTGACGTCACGGCTTGTGATTGGTCAGGGCGGCCATATTGCCGGGACGCGGACCAATCACAGCAAGCCGTGACGTAATTTCGTCACGGCTTGCTGTGATTGGTCCGCGTCCCGGCAACATGGCCGACCTGACCAATCACAAGCCGGGAATTCACGTAACCAAGTAATAGCGTGAATTTTAAACAAACAACGCTGCCGGTTCCCTCGCTGAAGTCCCGGCTGCGTCGGACAGGTGAGTATAGCGATATTTTTTATTTTAATTCTTTCTTTTACACATTTATATGGTTCCCAGGGCCTGAAGGAGAGTTTCCTCTCCTTCAGACCCTGGGAACCATCAGGAATACCGTCCGATACCTGAGTCCCATTGACTTGTATTGGTATCGGGTATCGGTATCGGATTGGATCCGATACTTTGCCGGTATCGGCCGATACTTTCCGATACCGATACTTTCAAGTATCGGACGGTATCGCTCAACACTAGTGCTAACCTCTACGGTCAAGCAGGAGCAAATCAGGGTTGGGTTGCCTTGTCTTTATATTAAAATCTGATGTGCATGTTTAACCATTCCCTTGTTTTTTTTATCCCCGTGTGAGTGTTAGGTCGGCGTCACTTCTAACGTATCAAAATATGGTCCGTTTTTTCTATGGCCGAGATACGCAGAAATTTTTCTGAACAGTGATCCATATTCAATGTGAGGATGCGACTTTTTCTCCAAAAATTATCAGTGTGTCATCCGTATGGCATCAGTATGGCATCTGTATGGCGAGATTTTCTCGCCGGCATGCAAAATGGACATAGAATGGATCCATGGGCTCAAATATTCGTGAAAACATCTATACAGTCTATATATATAGAATGAGTAGTGAGACACACATATATATATATATATATATATATATATATATATATATATATATATATATATATATATATATATATATATATATATATATATATATATATATATATATATACAGTATATATTTAATACAGAGCTAGATAGCAGAAAAGCCGGTAATTAAATTGCCGGCTTTTGCTATCTCTTTATCAAACCCGACAGGATATGAGACATGGTTTACATATAGTAAACCATTTCATATCCGTTATATTTTTACATATCCCTCACTAATAATGTTAGTAGTATGTGTGTGTAAAATTTTGGAGCTTTAGGTGTTAAAATAAAGGGTTAAATCACAGAAAAAAATGGTGTGGGCTCCCACCAATTTTCTCCGCCAGAGTGGGAAAGCAAGTGACTGAGGGCAGATATTAATAGCCTAGCGAGGGACCGTGGTTATTGGCCCCCCTGGCTAAAAACATCTGCCTCCAGCCACCCCAGAAAAGGCACATCTGTAAGATGCGCCTATTCTGGCACTTAGCCACTCTCTTCCCACTCCCGAGTAGCTGTGGGATATGGGGTAATAAGGGGTTAATGTCACCTTGCTAATGTAAGGCGACATTAAGCCAGGTTAATAATGGAAAGATGTAAATAAGACACCTATCCATTATTAATCCAATAATAATAATAAAGGGTTAAACAAACACACACATTATGAATAAAGTATTTTAATGAAATAAACACATGGGTTTTAATATCTTTATTGTACTCTCAATCCAACTGACGACCCTCGATCTTCTGAAAAAAAGGAAAAATATAGGTCCGTGTGCAATGAGTTGTTTTTGCGCCTCTCACTCGTCCGTATTTCTCTCTAGTGTGACGCCGGCCTTAGGGCTAAGTCATAACGCTGCCTTGGATATATATAAAATTGTTAATTTTGTGGGAAAAAATGCACTTATGGAATTAATTCAAATAATTTGATTTTAGATATTCGAAATGTTAAAATTTTTGTGTTTTCTGATCATTTTTCCTGTCCTGTGCAAGGGCCGAATACACTGGGAAGTGTTAACTCTGAAGGAAGTGCATGGTGGTCAACTGGTCATGCATGTGATTGACAGCAAACCACGGTGTAAAAGCTTCACCAATTAGGGAACTCATATTTCCCTGTTAAAATTCCAATTCTCCACAAAAAAAATTAAAATATTTTTGAAAAAAATGATCTTGTCTATGAGTGGTCTCGTGGCAACCAGACGTGCTTCGCCTGTGCTCAATACAAGTAAATTGAGCAGGGCCGAATACGTCTAGTCAGAATGTAGCCAAAAGTATACTTGTCACATCCTTATGGTCACTTGTGACTGCAGACTTTCATCAAAAGACTGGACAACCGCTTTATCCAATCACCTGACAAATGCTCGTTATTGGCTCATCTAATTACGGCTTTAACCATAATCAATTTTCTTGCTTCCAAAACACAGCACCATGGAATTAATGGTGCTATATAAATAAATAATAATAATGACTGACTCTTCAATCACAAATATATCCTCCGCATTAACAGATAGCGTTGAAACAAAATAATCAATGTTATTTCCTTCATTTGTTAATGGCTTTAATATTACTGCTCACTGATATTTATGTACAGACACATGTACATAGTACACACATGCTCATACAGTTAGGTCCATATATATTTAAAGTAAAAAAGTAATTGGACAATTGACTCCAAGGCTATTTCATGGACAGGTGAGGGCAATCCCTTCGTTATATCATTCTCAATTAAGCAGATACAAGGCCTGGAGTTGATTTGAGGTGTGGTGATTGCATTTGGAAGGTTTTGCTGTGAAGGAAACATGCGGTCAAAGGAGCTCTCCATGCAGATGAAACAAGCCATCCTTAACCCCTTCATGACCTTGGGATTTTCCGTTTTTCCGTGTTCGTTTTTCGCTCTCCTCCTTCCCAGAGCCATAACTTTTTTTATTTTTCCGTCAATATGGCCATGTGAGGGCTTATTTTTTGTGAAACAAGTTGTACTTTTGAACGACATCATTAATTTTAGCATGTCGTGTACTAGAAAGCGGGAAAAAAAATTCAAGTGCGGTGAAATTGCAAAAAAAGTGCAATCCCACACTTGTTTTTTGTTTGGCTTTTTTTGCTAGGTTCACTAAATGCTAAAAGTGACCTGCCATTATGATTCTACAGGTCATTACGAGTTCATAGACACCTAACATGTCTAGGTTATTTTTTATCTAAGTGGTGAAAAAAAATTCCAAACTTTGCTAAAAAAAAAAAAAAATTGCTCCATTTTCCCGATACCCGCAGCGTCTCCATTTTTCATGAACAGGGGTCGGTTGAGGGCTTATTTTTTGCGTGCTAAGCTGGCATTTTTAATGATACCATTTTGGTGCAGATACATTCTTTTGGTTGCCCATTATTGCATTTTAATGCAATGTCGCAGCGACCAAAAAAACGTAATTCTGGCGTTTCGAATTTTTTTCTCACTACGCTGTTTAGCAATCAGGTTAATGCTTTTTTTATTGATAGATCGGGCGATTCTGAATGCAGCGATACCAAATATGTGTAGGTTTGATTTTTTTTTTATTGATTTATTTTGAATGGGGCGAAAGGGGGGTGATTTAAACTTTTTTTTTTTTTTTCACATTTTTTTTAACTTTTTTTTTTACTTTTGCCATGCTTCAATAGCCTCCATAGGAGGCTAGAAGCTGGCACAACTCGATTGCCTCTGCTACATAGTAGTGATCATCAGATTGCTGCTATGCAGCAGAAATGCAGGTGTGCTATGAGCGCTGACCACAGGGTGGCGCTCACAGCTAGCCTGGATCAGTAAACATAGAGGTCTCAAGGACCTCTATGGTTACTTTGCAGAAGCATCGCTGACTCTCGATCATCTAACGGGGGCCAGCGATGCGCCGGTTAAATGCCGCTGTCAGCGTTTGACAGCGGCATTTAACTAGTTAATATCGGTGGGTGAATCACGATTTCACCCGCCGCTATTGCGGGCACATGTCAGCTGTTCAAAACAGCTGACATGTCCCTGCTTTCATGCGGGCTCACCGCCGGAGCCCGCATCAGAGCGGCGGTTCTGACCTCAGATGTACTATCCCGTCCGAGGTCAGAAAGGGGTTTAGCTGTGAAAACAAAAAAAGCCCATCCAAGAAATTGTTACAATATTAGGAGTGGCAAAATCTACAGTTTGGTACATCCTGAGAAAGAAAGAAAGCTCTGGTGAACTCATCAATGCAAAAAGACCTGGGTGTCCACGGAAGACAATAGTGGTGGATGATTGCAGAATAATCTCCATGGTGAAGAGAAACCCCTTCACCACAGCCAACCAAGTGAACAACACTCTCCAGGAGGTAGGCGTATCAATATCCAAATCCACCATAAAGAGAAGACTACATGAAAGTAAATACAGAGGGTTCACTGCACGGTGCAAGCCACTCATAAACATCAAGAAGAAAAAGGCTAGACTGGACTTTGCTAAAAAACATCTAAAAAAACCAGCACAGTTCTGGAATAACATTCTTTGGACAGATGAAACCAAGATCAACCTCTACCAGAATGATGGAAAGAGAAAAGTATGGTGAAGGCGTGGTACAGCTCATGATCCAAAGCATAACGCATCATCTATAAAACACGGCAGAGGCAGTGTGATGGCTTGGGCATGCATGGCTGCCAGTGGCACTGGGTCACTAGTGTTTATTGATGATGTGACACAGGACAGAAGCAGCCAAATGAATTCTGAGGTATTCAGAGACAGACTGTGTGCTCAGATCCAGCCAAATGCAGCAAAACTTTTCATACTACAGATGGACAATGACCCAAAACATAAAGCCAAAGCAACCCAGGAGTTTATTAAAGCAAAGAATATTCTTGAATGGCCAAGTCAGTCACCTGATCTCAACCCAATTGAGCATGCATTTCACTTGTTAAAGACTAAACTTCGGACAGAAAGGCCCACAAACAAACATCACCTGAAAACCACTGCAGTGAACGCCTGGCAAAGAATCAAAAAGGAGGAAACACAGCGTCTGGTGATGTCCATGAGTTCAAGACTTCAGGTAGTCATTGACAACAAAGGGTTTTCAACCAAATACTAAAAATTAACATTTTATTTAAAATTATTGAATCTGTCCAATTACTTTTGGTCCCTTTAAAAACAGGGTTGCACATGTTAAGGAGCTGAAACTCCTAAACCCTTCATCCAATTTTAATGTGGATACCCTCAAATGAAAGCTGAAAGTCTGAACTTCAACTGCATCTGAATTGTTTTGTTTAAAATTCATTGTGGTAATGTCTATAACCAAAATTAGAAAAATGTTGTTTCTGACCAAATATATACAGTTGTGACCAAAAGTATTGACACCCCTGCAATTCTGTCAGATAATACTCAGTTTCTTCCTGAAAATGATTGCAAACACAAATTCTTTGTTATTATTATCTTCATTTAATTTGTCTTAAATGAAAAAACAAAAAGAATTGTCCTAAAGCCAAATTGGATATAATTCCACACCAAACATAAAAAAGGGGGTGGACAAAAGTATTGGCACTGTTCGAAAAATCATGTGATGCTTCTCTAATTTGTGTAGTAATTAACAGCACCTGTAACTTTCCTGTGGCACCTAACAGGTGTTGGCAATAACTAAATCACACTTGCAGCCAGTTGACATGGATTACCACATTGAGCACGGAGAAAAGAAAGAAGACCAAAGAACTGTCTGAGGACTTGAGAAACCAAATTGTGAGGAAGCATGAGCAATCTCAAGGCTACAAGTCCATCTCCAAAGACCTGAATGTTCCTGTGTCTACCGTGCGCAGTGTCATCAAGATTTTTAAAGCCCATAGCACTGTGGCTAACCTCCCTAGATGTGGATGGAAAAGAAAAATTGACAAGAGATTTCAATGCAAGATTGTGCGGATGTTGGATAAAGAACCTCAACTAACATCCAAACAAGTTCAAGCTGCCCTGCAGTCCGAGGGTACAACAGTGTCAACCTGTACTATACATCGGCGTCTGAATGAAAAGGGACTGTATGGTAGGAAACCCAGGAAGACCCCACTTCTTACCCCGAGACATAAAAAAGCCTGGCTGGAGTTTGCCAAAACTTACCTGAAAAAGCCTAAAACATTTTGGAAGAATGTTCTCTGGTCAGATGAGACAAAAGTAGAGCTTTTTGGGCAAAGGCATCAACATAGAGTTTACAGGAGAAAAAAGAGGCATTCAAAGAAAAGATCACGGTCCCTACAGTGAAACATGGTGGAGGTTCCCTGATGTTTTGGGGTTGCTTTGCTGCCTCTGGCACTGGACTGCTTGACCGTGTGCATGGCATTATGAAGTCTGAAGACTACCAACAAATTTTGCAACATAATGTAGGGCCCAGTGTGAGAAAGCTGGGTCTCCCTCAAAGGTCATGGGTCTTCCAGCAACAATGACCCAAAACACACTTCAAAAAGCACTAGAAAATGGTTTGAGAGAAAGCATTGGAGACTTCTAAGGTGGCCAGCAATGAGTCCAGACCTGAATCCCATAGAACATCTGTGGAGAGATCTAAAAATGGCAGTTTGGAGTAGGCACCCTTCAAATATCAGGGACCTGGAGCAGTTTGCCCAAGAAGAATGGTCTAAAATTCCAGCAGAGTAAGAAACACATTGATGGTTACCGGAAGCGGTTGGTCGCAGTTATTTTGGCTAAAGGTTGTGCAACCAAGTATTAGGCTGAGGGTGCGAATACTTTTGTCTGGGCCATTTTTGGAGTTTTGTGTGAAATGATCAATGTTTTGCTTTTTGCTTCATTCTCTTTTGTGTTTTTTCATTTAAGACAAATTAAATGAAGATAATAGCAAAGAATTTGTGTTTGCAATCATTTTCAGGAAGAAACTGAGTATTATCTGACAGAATTGCAGGGGTGTCAATACTTTTGGCCACAACTGTATGGACCTAACTGTATATTGCCTTGTTTGTATTTTGCCTAAATCTAGCTACGCAATCTGCATGTACTTTGTAGTATACATTAATACTAATAGAAATAAATGGCTGGCCTATTTTGTCTTCACATTGTTTACTGTCTCAGATTTTTAAACCCCTTATGTTATTTGTCATTTATCCCGACTTTCTTCCCTAAAGGGATGAAGAGATGGGCCATCTGGCTGAATCTGGATCAGAGAGTCTTTTTCCACTCTGAAATAAAAATATTGAACATACGGTAAATGTGTTCAAAGGCAACTAATCCATTATTGAGCAGCTAAATGTTTCTTGTGCATTACCGTGAGGACTTTGCATACCCTAAATAATTTTGTGAGGGTATGAACAAGTATCTATCAACTCTAATTGTTCCCATGAGAATTTAACTACTGCACTGTCTGCATTACCTTTTATTTTCCTATGTGTAATAGGAAGTACATTGCCAACATTTCATCTTAGTTTTCAGTTTATTCAATTTGGGCAGGATGCAACCGTATAATCCTTTTACACCTAATAGTCGATTTTCTTAATGTAATTTTCTGCATCATGACCATTAACACCTTTGCTAAGGAAAGCCATGGTACATTACTTAGAAAATTTTGTGTATAGAAAATTATGATTAAAAGAAGAATTGAAAGGGAAATCATATATTTTAAGTTATATTTGAAGTTCATTTGGAACATTTGGCTATACTGTGCTTTAAGATCATCAATATCCTAAACGAACACCTACAAAAAGCAAGCAATTTATTATCTTAAAGGACAGCTTTAGATTAGTGCATTACCAATGCATTTGTGTGCTCTTATTACACATAGAAGTCCAATCCCAACTGCTTATTTAAAGGCCTTGAATTGCCAGCTTTATACATTTGTATGATTTTTATGAACCTGTCCACTCCAGTCCTTAGGCGCATGGTTGCTTTTGGACTTGCATTCATAAAATGGAGCAGTTATCCCACGTATCTTCAGTAAGAAATGTGAACAATCATGGAACCACATAAGCAAATAGGAAATGTGGTCAGAAATTGCCCATGACAGAAGCAGGCCAACTCTGACCATCTATCAATAAAAGTTACTAAAGTTAAGTAAATCTACCAAAATTCAATTCTTGCAAATTCTCTCAATTCAGCGGGAAGATTTAATTCCCATTGACTATATCCGAGGTGAAGCAAAATATAATATCTGGGTGGTCAAATAAGGCTAAGGGCCACCTCTTTCAATCCACCAGCACTTAGCAAAGGCATGGAGGCTTGTTATAGACATATTCTCCAGCGGAAGACACATGCAGTGAAGGGCCCCTTTGCAGAACATGTTTCAAGCCTTCCCATTCTGTTAGGTCCCAACTGTGTAAGCAGAAGCACATTTACATGCATACTTGTATTAAGCACAACATACTGAATATGTACATGCTAATACATTACACTTATACACTATGTATATATATATATATATATATATATATACATATTACATGTACATATGTATATTTTGTGACAAGGTCACTGGTTGTTAGGGCTGGCGGAACACAACAAGTTAATTGAGAGATGTTATTTGGTGCATTCGCAGCCCGGGGTCTACCGTGCAGGAGAGGACCTGCTGCTGGCAAATGGCAGCCCTTTATGGCGGTAGAAGCGAACTCTGTTACTTCACAGAGACGCTGTGCCAGGTCTCACTCAGACCCTCGGTGGCTTTTGAGCCCGCGCCTGAGGACGCCCTGAGTCAGCAGCTGAGACCTTGGCAACTAAGAAACGTGGAACCCTGTTGACTTCACAGGAGTATCCAGCAACTGCCGAGCTGATGGCAGTGTGTGGCAACACAAACATACAATCTCCTCACCGGAGGTGCCTGTATTCTAGGGGCTTATTTCAGCCGGGGCCCTAAATCCATGCACACAATCTCCTCGCCGAAGGTGCCGGCATTCTAGGGGCTTATTTCAGCCGAGTCCCTGAACACACATAAATGTGACCACACTGGCGCAGGCACATAACTGATTCAATACTAGCGCATGGCCGTACGGTCATGAGAGCCTTAAATAGCTGCAGCAAGTACAGGACCTTCCTAGAAGGACCAATGAGAGGCTGCTACAGAGCCTGAGCACCTTCAGGACCTTCCTGGAGGACGAATGGATTTAGCTGCAGTATCTGAACATGTGACCCTTGATCTCCACTGTGAGATCTTGCTCTGGGCATGCTCAGAATGAGAAAAGCAGGACGTAGTCCCAGAAGCGTCTGCTCGCCGCTGCCCAGCACTGGCTTCAATGGCAGAAGCTGGAAAAGCAGCAGTAACCCTTTGGACAGAGTCAGACTGAGCGAGACGCTGGGACTGACGTCTCTGCTGAGCAGGCTCCACTGCGGCAGGAGAAGAATGGGAGACCGCAGCGGAGATGGCCCGTGATTCCCCCTGGGCAGAGGCGGGAATTCGACCCCTAACAATACCCCCCCTCCTAGAGCCCTCCTCCCTGGGCCTCGCTACGCTCGAAGGCAGCAATGAGCTGCAGAGCCTGAATGTGCTCAGCAGGCTCCCAGAACCTATCCTCAGGACCATAACTCTTCCAGTCCACCAAATAAAATTTATTGCCATGTACCACCTTGCACCCCAAAATAGCGTTCACCTCGTCATCGTCCGTAGACGAACCCAATGTCCTGGCAGATGACTCAGAAAACCGGGACATGTATACGGGCTTAAGGAGGGACACATGAAAGGTGTCGGCGATACCTAGGCGTGGAGGAAGGCCCAGACGGTAGACCACAGGGTTAACCTGTTCGAGGACCTTGAAGGGACCCAAGTAGCAAGGTGCAAACTTAGTGGACTCAACACGCAGCCTGATGTTACAGGCGGAGAGCCACACTAAGTCGCCAGGAGCAAAGGTCAGAGCGGGGCACCTATGTGCATCGGCGGAAGACCGCATTCTCTCCTTGGAGGCCCGGATGGCATCCTGAGTGCAGTCCCAAATGTCCCGTGCCTCCACTGCCCAGTCTGCCACCCTGGAGTCAGCAGAAGACACGGGTAGAGGCACAGGAACCCACGGATGCTGGCCATAATTAAGGAGGAAAGGAGTTTGACCGGTGGAGTCGGCTACAGCGTTGTTAAGCGCAAACTCCGCCCATGGTAGCAAGGATGCCCAGTCATCCTGCCTGGCAGAGACAAAATGTCACAGATATGTGACCAGGGTCTGGTTGGCCCTCTCTACCAACCCATTCGTCTCGGGATGATATGCTGAGGAGAGATTCAACTCAATGCTGAGTAGACGGCAAAGCTCTCTCCAGAATCGAGATGCAAACTGGGGACCCCGATCACTAACAATTTTGTCCGGCATACCATGTAGGCAAAATATGTGTTTAATAAACAACGCCACCAGAGCCCATGCAGAAGGTAGCTGTGGAAGAGGCACCAAGTGCACCATTTTGGAAAAATGGTCGGTGATCACCCAAATAATGGTGCAGCTACGAGACTTGGGTAAGCCCACCACAAAATCCATCCCGACCATCTCCCAGGGCCTATCTGCAACCGGCAGAGGGTGAAGCAACCCAGCTGGCCGTTGATGAGGAGACTTGTTCTTGCCGCAGGAGACACATGCCCTAATATAGTCTGCGACGTCACGGACCATATGAGGCCACCAGTATGTCCTCGCCAGTAACTCAGATGTCCCTTTGGTCCCGAAATGTCCACCCACCTTAGACGAGTGAGCCCAAGAGGGAACCTCCGGATGCAAACTGGATGGTACAAAAGTCTTGCCCGGAGGCACAGACTCTAGTGAAACTGGGCCACAGTTCTCAGGCTCTTGGAAGGGACAATAAGCCGAGGCTCCTCTTCCTTAGATGATACCACGGAGTGAGAGAGAGCGTCGGCACAAATATTCTTCTCCCCAGAAAGAAAATGGAGGGTGAAATGAAACTGAGAGAAGAACAAGGACCATCTGGCCTGGTGAGAATTTAGCCGCTGGGCGGTCTGTAAATAAACCAAATTCTTGTGGTCTGTGAATACTTGAAAGGGAAAGCGAGCCCCCTCCAAGAGATGTCTCCACTCAGAGAAAGCCAACTTCATGGCTAGCAACTCCCTGTCCCCGATGGAATAATTCCTCTCTGCTGGTGTGAAGGTCTTGGAGAAGAAGAAGCAAGGATGCTTCCGACCTTGAGCATCCTTTTGGAAAAGGACTGCTCCAGCACCAACGGATGAGGCATCCACCCTCATGATAAATGGCTTATCTACATCGGGGCGATGTAGGATGGGAGCACTAGCAAAATGTGAATTAATAGAAGAGAAGGCCTTGGAGACCTCTTCAGACCACAATTTTGGATTTGCTCCCTTCTTGTTGAGGGTACCAAGGGAGCTACCAAAGTGGAAAAGTGGGGAATGAATTGGCGATAGTAATTAATGAACCCCATAAAGCGCTGCACTGCTTTAAGAGAATGGGGTTCTTGCCAGTCCATCACCGCCTGTAGTTTGGCAGGATCCATAGCCAATCCCTGGGCGGAGATGATATAGCCCAGGAAAGGTAAAGACTCCTGCTCAAACATACGCTTCTCCAACTTTGCATAGAGGGAATTTGCCTGTAAGAGGTCAAATACTCTGCCAACATCTCTCCGGTGGGAGTCAATATCTGGAGAGTAGATGAGAATATCATCCAGATAGACTACGACCGAGGTGGAGAGCATATCCCGGAAGATATCGTTAACAAAGTCTTGGAAAACGGCTGGAGCATTACAGAGCCCGAAGGGCATCACCAGATATTCATAGTGCCCATCCCTGGTGTTAAAAGCCTTCTTCCATTCGTCCCCCTCACGGATGAGAATCAGGTTGTAAGCACCCCGCAGATCTAATTTTGTGAATACCCTTGCTCCCCGAAACCTATCTAAGAGCTCCGATATCAGGGGCAGAGGATACTTATTCTTAACGGTGATAAGAATCTTGCCAGATTCTCTTGAATGTACTGAGACATTGCCTCCGTCTCCGGGAGAGATAACGGTTAGACTCGACCCCGGGGAGGCTCAGCACCAGGCAAGAGATCAATAGGACAGTCATAGGGGCAGTGGGGCGGAAGGGTCTCTGCCGCCTTTTGGAGAACATGTCCGCATACGGCCAATATTGCTTGGGGAGAGAGGATAGATCTGCGGGTACCTCAGTAGTAGCAACCTGAACGCATTCCCTCTGACACCTACCCCCACAAGATTTACCCCATCTCAGAATTCTGCCTGAGGACCACTCGATATGAGGGGAGTGGTACCGTAGCCAAGGTATCCCCAACAGGACCTCATCAATTCCCTCAGGAATGATGAGCAGAGATATAATCTCCTGATGGGATGGCGACATGGACAGAGTAAAAGGGATGGTCTGGTGTGTTATCTGTGAGGGCAGTGTCGACCCATTCACCACTCGTACCGTCACTGGCTGAGCTAGCATCACCAGGGGTATTGCGTGACGTTGGGCGAAGGCAGAAGACATAAAATTGCCCTCCGACCCAGAATCCACGCAGAGCTCCACCGAGTGGGTGGATGAGCCTATAGTAATTGTCCCTTTAAAGGACAATTTGGAGGCAAACGTCGCCGTGTCAAGTGTACCTCCACCTACTTTCCTCTACTGCTGGGAACATCTGGTGGCAAGATGTCCTGACTGCTGGCAAACATGACAGACCTTGAGCGCACAAGCGGTCCGGGACTTAGATCCCGCTCGTGACACTCCCATGGCCTCATGTGACTCAGGGACCAGGACCGGAGATTCCAGAGGTTTGACGAAGGTGGGAGCCAGCCGAAACCTCTGCCTACACTGGGCTCGCTCTAACCTCCCCTCATTAAAACGGAGGTCAATACGAGTGGAGACAGCTATTAACTCCTCCAGTGTGGCGGGAATCTCCCCAGTGGCCAGAGCGTCCTTCATGTGGTCAGCCAGCCCCCTCCAAAATATGGGGATAAGGGCTTTATCCGACCACTCCAGCTCAGATGCTAGGGTACGGAAGTGGACGGCAAAATGGCTGACCAAGGACGAACCCTGAGTCAATGCCAGCAGCGCCGTGTCATGGGTAACTCGAGGTCCTAAAAAGACCTGTTTCAGAGTGCTCAGGAACAGCGGAGCACTCTGCACCACATGATTGCCACGCTTCCACAGCGGTGTAGCCCATTCCAGCACCCTGTCTGACAAGAGAGACACAATAAATCCCACCTTTGCCCACTCTGTGGGAAAACGTGCAGCCAGGAGCCCGAGGTATATAGAGCACTGACTCACGAAACCCCTACAAGATTTACTATCTCCAGAAAAATTTTCTGGCAGTGGGAGGTGAGGTAATGTCGGAACAGGGGTGGCAGTGGACAAGGTTGCTGCAGCCACGCTAGCAGCCTGTACAGCAACTGCGGTAACATCCACAGCTGAGGTTGTGCTCTCAAGAGCCGCCAACCTACGCTCCAGCTGCTGGATGTACCTCAAGGACTGCTGTAAGTCCGCCATTTACTAGCCAGACCCTGGCGCTAGTATTCAGTTAGGGTTGGCGGAATGCACCAAGTTAATTGAGAGATGTTATTTGGTGCGTTCGCAGCCCGGGGTCCACCGTGCAGGAGAGGACCTGCTGCTGGCAAATGGTGGCCCTTTATGGCGGTAGAAGCGAACTCTGTTACTTCACAGAGACGCTGTGCCAGGTCTCACTCAGACCCTCGGTGGCTTTTGAGCCCGCGCCTGAGGACGCCCTGAGTCAGCAGCTGAGACCTTGGCAACTTAGAAACGCGGAACCCTGTTGACTTCACAGGAGTATCCAGCAACTGCTGAGCTGATGGCAGTGTGTGGCAACATAAACATACAATCTCCTCACCGGAGGTGCCGGTATTCTAGGGGCTTATTTCATCCGGGGCCCTAAATCCATGCACAAAATCTCCTCGCTGGAGGTGCCGGCATTCTAGGGGCTTATTTCAGCCGAGTCCCTGAACACACATAAATGTGACCACACTGGCACATGCACATAACTGATTCAATACTAGCGCATGGCCGTGCAGTCAAGAGATCCTTAAATAGCTTCAGCAAGTACAGGACCTTCCTAGAAGGACCAATGACAGGCTGCTACAGAGCCTGAGCACCTTCAGGACCTTCCTGGAGGACCAATGGATTTAGCTGCAGTATCTGAACATGTGACCCTTGATCTCCACTGAGAGATCTTACTCTGGGCATGCTCAGAATGAGAAAAGCAAAACTGTGTCCAGTTTTGGGCACCGGTGCTCAGGAAGGATATAATGGAACTAGAGAGAGTACAAAGGAGGGCAAGAAAGTTAATAAAGGGGATGGGAGAACTACAATACCCAGATAGATTAGCGAAATTAGGATTATTTAGTCTAGAAAAAAGACGACTGAGGGGCGATCTAATAACCATGTATAAGTATATAAGGGGACAATACAAATATCTCGCTGAGGATCTGTTTATACCAAGGAAGGTGACGGGCACAAGGGGGCATTCTTTGCGTCTGGAGGAGAGAAGGTTTTTCCACCAACATAGAAGAGGATTCTTTACTGTTAGGGCAGTGAGAATCTGGAATTGCTTGCCTGAGGAGGTGGTGATGGCGAACTCAGTCGAGGGGTTCAAGAGAGGCCTGGATGTCTTCCTGGAGCAGAACAATATTGTATCATACAATTATTAGGTTCTGTAGAAAGATGTAGATCTGGGGATTTATTATGATGGAATATAGGAATATAGGCTGAACTGGATGGACAAATGTCTTTTTTCGGCCTTACTAACTATGTTACTATGTTACTATGTTACTATGACTTAGTCCCAGAAGCATCTGCTCACCGCTGCCCAGCACTGGCTTCAATGGCAGAAGCTGGAAAAGCAGCAGTAACCCTTTGGACAGAGTCAGACTGAGCGAGACGCTGGGACTGACGTCTCTGCTGAGCAGGCTCCACTGCGGCAGGAGAAGAATGGGAGACCGCAGCGGAGATGGCCTGAGATTCCCCCTGTGCAGAGGCGGGAACTCGACCCCTAACACTGGTAAAATACAGGAGGGGATGAGGATGTTGGCTTCTGTTATACTGTATGAATGTGTAAAAATGCTCCAGCACACTAAGTACTGACAGGGGTTAATTGGCCATGTTAAGGGCTGCTTTTTTAGTGAACATCTGAAGAGTGCTTGGGAGCCTGGTCACCATATCTCCACCCCAAGGTTTCATCCAGATGCTCTATATGGAACCTTTGGGCTCAGAGAGTGATCTGTGTAATCTGGAGGAGAGCTGAGCTCCAGAGCTTGGCTCTTGGTAAAAAGAGCTGAGACCTGATTCCTGAGTGGGCAGATCTCGCTATTATAAGTGTTTTGCAGACGACTTTTGTTTATAATCTGTGTTTTTAGAATTATAACAGAATATTATAATGTTTCGTATCATGTCTCAAAAACCTTAGATGATAGGAAAAATCTGAAGTCATTTCCGAAATCAGCATGAAAAAATCTATCAGGACCACTCAGAATTGTCCGGGGGTAAAAACCTTTGTAATGCTACGTTCACATTTGCGGTGTGCGCCGCAGCGTCGGGCGCCGCAGCGGCGCCGCATGCGTCATGCGCCCCTATATTTAACATGGGGGCGCATGGACATGCGTCGCACTTGCGTTTTGCACCGCATGCGTCCCTGCGGCGCCTGCGTCTGGGCGCAGAGGATGCAGCAAGTTGCATTTTTGCTGCGTCCAAAATCAATGAAAAAAAGGACGCATGCGGCACAAAACGCAGCGTTGTGCATGCGTTTTGCTGCGTTTTTGTTTGCGTTGTGCGTTGCGGCGCCAACGCTGCGGCGCACAACGCAAATGTGAACGTAGCATTACACAATCAACGAAAGTCGTCTGCAAAACACTTTTGAACAATTGCTTTTGCTACTGACAACGATACACATGTATGTAGTGTCTCGGTCGTCATAATGTAGACTACAAACTGTTGTTTCTTAACCCCTTATTGCCAGCTGACAGAATAGTACGTCAGCTGGCAGTATCCCCTGCTTTGAGGTGGGCTCCTGCGGTGAGCTCACCACAAAGCCGAGACATGTCAGCTGCTTTTAACAGCTGACATGTGCCCACAATAGGCGCGAGTGGAATCGTGATCCGTCCGTGCCTATTAAGTAGTTAAATTCTGCTGTCAAATTCTGACAGCAGGCATTTTAATGCACTTCCGGTCGTTGGTCCGGAAATATGCGCAGCAGTGTCCCCCATCACGTGATCGGGGGTCATCGCTGCATTGCCATCACAACCAGAGGTCTCCTCGAGACCTCTATGGTTGTTCATGGCAGATTGCTATGAGCTGGTGCTCATAGCAAGCCTGTAATACTGCTGCATAGAGGTGATCTGAACATCACCTCTATGTAGCAGAGATGATCATGCTACGGCAGCTTCTAGCCTCCTATGGAGGCTATTGAAGCATGGCAAAAGTTAAAAAAAAGTGTTTAAAAATATAAAAAACTAAATCAAATCACTCCCCTTTCGCTCCAATCAAAATAAAACAATAAAAAAATCAAACCTACACATATTTGATATAATTGCGTTCAGAATCGCCCAATCTATCGATAAAAAAATAATTAACACGATCGCTAAACAGCGTAGCGATAAAATAATCAAAATGCCAGAATAACTTTTTTTGGTCGCCGCGACATTGCATTAAAATGCAATAACGGGCAATCAAAAGATTGTATCTGCACAAATGTGGTATCCTTAAAAATGTCAGCTTGTCCCACAAAAAACAAGCCCTCACATGGCCATATTGACAGAAAAAATAAAAAAGTTATGGCTTTGGAAAGCAGGGGAGCGTAAAACGAAAAATCGAAAAAAGCTCCAGTCATGAAGGGTGAAGGGATTAAAAACCTTAGGTGGTACAGACTTTTGGAGCACATATTCGTGTTCAGCATATCAAAATCTGTAAGATACAATAAAATTTTCTCAGGGGACAAGAACTTCCCTGAAATTTGTCGCACAGTGTTATTTTAGTTGTTTCTTTTGGTTTTTTAGTAATTGTTCAGGTAATTAAACTTCAGACGTTTTATTTTACCTTCACAATGCGGGTACTGTATATAGATATGCACTGGTCTATAGAGGTGTAACGGTATATAGAGATGTACAGGTATACATACCTGTATCTCTATGTACCATTATAATATACCTGTAAAGAAAAATAATTACTAATAGACCTCTACGCTGAGAATATACTTCTCTACTTAGTATTGCAGCATTTGACTCATTTCAAATGCATGTTGTCTGCCAAAAAGAAAAACAAAACAAAAAACATATTGAATTACCTGTATATGCCATATTAGTCAGAGAAGGTAAATCATCACATGGGCTAGCTATGATGAAGGATGAGCTGACAGTGGTCACATTATAATTTGTCATAATAAAATATCAGCTGTGAGTGGTCAGATATGATATGAAAATGTTAATACACAGTTCATATGACAATAATATCTGCTTGGGGCATCCTATAAACAGATATACATCACATTCAAACATGAAAGAAAAAGAATATCCTCACCCAAATAATTGATAGCAAGGAAAATCCCAGTATGTAGCCGGAGCTCCCGTATGGAGATTCTCATAGATGTTATATATAAATATCTGCTTTATTGAGGTAATAAAAAAACAGAGGACAACACATTTTGACTCCTACACGCTGGAGTCTACCTCAGGTCATTAAAAAAATAAATAACATGAAAAGATCAGCCATACTCTCTTTTTATACATTAAACTTTCAAAGGATCAAATAGGGCGGAGTACTTGAGGAGCTCTGAAGCCCCACCCAGGTAAATGAAAAAACATCCTATAACAAAGGGACAAATCCTCCCGGGACATGTTGTCATTAATGCACTAATTTGCTTATTTGCTTGTATCTGTACATACATTATGTATAAGGAACTTACGTATAAAATACTGTAAAATAACATAAAAAGCGAAAAAATCCCAACTTTTTTTTTCTTTTTCTCCTTCTAATTTTTTAAAATAAAAACATTCCTCCTAAATTGTTCACTCCTCCTTTTTTGCCTTTACTTTTCTCTTTTTCTTTCTTTCTTTCCCTTTTCTCTCTCCTTTCATTTTCTCAAAAACAATCATGAATATTCATAAAAACAAAATAATCATAAAAGAGGTATTCAACCGATGTCAAAACCATTATACTGTTCCTTCTACAATATTATTCAGACTTTCTCCACATCATTCAAACCATTGGGAAACAAAGTTTGAAGCTGATAAATCCAGAAGATTCTTTCCCGTTTAGCACTTGGTTCCGATTTAGTATATTTTCAGGAACATGTTCTACAGGAATCACCGTAATATTAAACTTTTTTTGATGTTTAATTAACAAGTTTCTGGATAAACTGTGTTGGACTAAGCCGACTTTAGTGTTGTGGCGATGTCCATTCATTCTAGC
Source organism: Ranitomeya variabilis (assembly GCF_051348905.1). Taxonomy (NCBI): domain Eukaryota; kingdom Metazoa; phylum Chordata; class Amphibia; order Anura; family Dendrobatidae; genus Ranitomeya; species Ranitomeya variabilis. The sequence continues at coordinate 83,743,730 of NC_135238.1, forward strand.
ACGCAGCGTTTCGCTTGGGTCGGGTGGCCGACATATTGTAGGCCGCATGAACAGATGACTACATAAATCACAAAAGTGCTTTCACAGGTTAACTGTTGCTTTAACATAAATGTATCTCCTGTGCTGTTAGATGTTATCGATTTTGCTCCGTGCTGAATAATGGTGCAGATGCTGCAATTTTTTGATCTTCATCTCCTGAATTTTTTGTTTGTCTCATAGAGTCAAATCCCCCATTTTTTCTGAGAACATTACTGGGAGCTATTAGGTATTTAATTGGGTAACCCCTCCTAAAATATGCAAATTGCCTCTTCAGAGAAAAAGAGGACATGAACTCTATAGCGCCACCTGTTGGAAGTAGCGATCCTACAAGTCACAGTTAACCCTTTAACGAGTCTTAAAATATGACTTAGGATAAAAGCCAAATCAGTATGTCTATTTGCAGACAAAAAGCCAGAGCTGGTATGTCACTCTCCACAAGGAGAAACCTTACCCCTCCTAAAAGTGATACCAGGCTGATTTGGTAGAATATTTTTTTAAAAAGAATCCCTTAATAGCAAATGCCAGTGTATATTTAAAATGCTCCTTATGTTCTTATTTCCTTTATTAAAAACTGTGATGAAATTAAACTTAAAACAACACTGATTTTTTACGGTTTTTTTTTGTAGAATTTTTTTCTCTACAATTTCATCCCCCTCTTTGGGTTCCTGTTCATTATTCACCAAACATTCCCATTGTATTTTTCTCAGATTTTTTCAGAAGCGACATTTACTAGTTTCTGTGGATATTTTTTATCCAAAAATCTCTTTTTAAGGATTTCAGACTGTGCAGTATAATCCGAAGCGTTACTGAAGTTTTTTCGAATCCGTCGAAATTGGCTGTGAATATTTTTTTTCCATTTGGAATAATGTGCACTTTTGAAATCTAAGTAATCGTTGCTATCCACTTTTTGAAAAAAATTTTTTGTAACAATCTTATTGTCTTCATGTGAGATATTTAAATCTAAATAAGTAATTTTATCACTATTAACAGTTGCTATAACAGAAATCCCCCAATCATTACGATTAAGATTGTCGATTAATTCCTTTGCTTTTTCAGAAGTGACATGCCAGAATTTAACTAGGTCATCCATGAACCTTTTATATACCAAAATATTTTCTTTATAAACGGGATCTGATAAAACTGATGAGGACTCAAATCGCCCCATAAAAAGATTGGCTAAACTTGGCGAGACCCGAGTCCCCATTGCGGTGCCGAACTTCTGAAGGTACAATGAATCCTGAAATGAAAAATCATTATGTTTAAATATAAAATCAAGTCCTTTTAATAGGAATTCTCTTTGTGCTGCTGAAAGATTTCCCTTCTCCCTCAAATAGTATTCAACCGATTTTAACCCCTTAAGCACCGAGGGTGGTTTGCACGTTAATGACCGGGCCAATTTTTACAATTCTGACTACTGTCTCTTTATGAGGTTATAACTCTGGAACGCTTCAACGGATCTTGGCAATTCTGACATTGTTTTCTCATGACATATTGTAATTCATGATAGTGGTAAAATGTATTCGATATAACTTGCGTTTATTTGTGAAAAAAATGGAAATTTGGTGAAAATTTTGAAAATTTCGCAATTTTCCAAATTTGAATTTTTATGCCCTTAAATCACAGAGATATGTCACACAAAATACTTAATAAGTAACAATTCCCACATGTCTACTTTACATCAGCACAATTTTGGAACAAAATTTTTTAAGGGTTAAAAGTTGACCAGCAATTTCTCATTTTTACAACACCATTTTTTTTAGGGACCACATCTCATTTGAAGTCATTTTGAGGGGTCTATATGATAGAAAATACCCAAGTGTGACACCATTCTAAAAACTGCACCCCTCAAGGTGCTCAAAACCACATTCAAGAAGTTTATTAAGCCTTCAGGTGTTTCACAGGATTTTTTGGAATGTTTAAATAAAAATGAACATTTAACTTTTTTTCACACAAAATTTATTTCAGCTCCAATTTGTTTTATATTACCAAGGGTAACAGGAGAAAATGGACCAAAAAAGTTGTTGTACAATTTGTCCTGAGTACGTTGATACCCCATATGTGGGGGTAAACCACTGTTTGGGTGCATGGCAGAGCTCGGAAGGAAAGGAGCGCCATTTTACTTTTCAATGCAAAATTGACTGGAATTAATATGGGACACCACGTCGCATTTGGAGAGCCCCTGATGTGCCTAAACATTAAAACCCCCCACAAGTGACACCATTTTGGAAAGTAGACCCCCTAAGAAACTTATCTAGATTTGTTTTGAGAGTTTTGAACCCCCAAGTGTTTCACTACAGTTTATAACGCAGAGCCGTTAAAATAAAAATTCTTTTTTTTTCACAAAAATGATTTTTTAGCCCCCAGTTTTGAATTTTTACAAGGGTAACAGGATAAATTGGACCCTAAAAGTTGTTGTGCAATTTGTCCTGAGTACGCTGATACCCCATATGTGGGGGGGAACCACTGTTTGGGCGCATGGCAGAGTTCGGAAGGGAAGGAGCGCCATTTGGAATGCAGACTTAGATGGATTGGTCTGCAGGCGTCACGTTGCATTTGCAGAGCCCCTGATGTACCCAAACAGTACAAGCCCCCCACAAGTGACCCCATATTGGAAACTAGACCTCCCATGTAACTTATATAGATGTGTTGTGAGAACTTTGAACCCCAAATGTTTCACTACAGTTTATAACTAGTGTTGAGCGATACCGTCCGATACTTGAAAGTATCGGTATCGGAAAGTATCGGCCGATACCGGCAAAGTATCGGATCTAATCGGATACCGATACCCGATACCAATACGTCAATGGGACACCAAGTATCGGACGGTATCCTGTATGGTTCCCAGGGTCTGAAGGAGAGGAAACTCTCCTTCAGGCCCTGGGATCCATATCAATGTGTAAAAGAAAGAATTACAATAAAAAATAGGGATATACTCACCCTCCGACGCAGCCTGGACTTTACCGCCATAACCGGGAGCCGTTGTACCTAAGAATGCGCGCTTGAAGGGCCTTAGATGAGGTCACGGGGCTCTGATTGGTCCGTAGCGGTCGCGTGACCGCTACGCGACCAATCACAAAGCAGTGACGTCACCTAAGGTCTTTCAAGCGCTTGAAATACCTTAGAAGACGTCCGCAGCTTCTGATTGGTCGCGTAGCGGTCGCGTGACCGCTACACGACCAATCACAAAGCAGTGACGTCAACTAAGGTATTTCAAGCGCTTGAAAGACCTTAGGCGACGTCACTGCTTTGTGATTGGTTGCGCAGCGGTCACGTGACCGCTACGGACCAATCAGAGTGCCGTGACCTCGTCTAAGGCCCTTCAAGCGCGCATTTTTAGGTACAACGGCTCCCGGTTATGGCGGTAAAGTCCAGGCTGCGTCGGAGAGGTGAGTATATCCCTATTTTTTATTTTAATTCTTTCTTTTACACATTGATATTAATCCCGATACCGATTCCTGACACCACAAAAGTATCGGATCTCGGTATCGGAATTCCGATACCCGCAAGTATCGGCCGATACCCGATACTTGCGGTATCGGAATGCTCAACACTATTTATAATGCAGAGCCGTGAAAATAAAACATTTTTTTTTCAGAAAAATGATTTTTAGCCCCCAGTTTTGTATTTTCACAAGGATAATAGGATAAATTGAACCCCAAAAGTTTGTTGTCCAATTTGTTCTGAGTACGCTGATACCCCATATGTGGGGGGGAACCACTGTTTAGGCGCATGGCAGAGCTCGGAAGGGAAGGAGCGCCATTTGGAATGCAGACTTAGATGGATTGGTCTGCAGGCGTCACGTTGCATTTGCAGAGCCCCTGATGTACCCAAACAGTAGAAACCCCCCACAAGTGACCCCATATTGGAAACAAAACCTCCAAAGGAACTTATCTAGATGTGTTGTGAGAACTTTGAACCCCCAAGTGTTTCACTACAGTTTACAATGCAGAGCCGTGAAAATAAAAAATCTTTTTTTCCCACAAAAATGATTTTTAGCCCCCAAAATTTTTCTTTTCCCAAGGATAACAAGAGAACTTCGACCCCAAAAGTTGTTGTCCAATTTGTCCCGAGTACGCTGATACCCCATATGTTGGGGTAAACCCCTGTTTGTGCGCATGGGAGGGCTCGGAAAGGAAGGAGGACTGTTTTACTTTTTCAACGCAGAATTGGCTGGAATTGAGATCGGACGCCATGTCGCGTTTGGAGAGCCCCTGATGTGCCTGAACAGTGGAAACTCCCCAATTCTACCTGAAACCCTAATCCAAACACACCCCTAACCCTAATCCCAACGGTAACCTTAACCACACCCCTAACCCTGACACACCCCTAACTCTAATCCCAACCCTAATCCCAACCGTAAATGTAATCCAAACCCTAACCCTAACTTTAGCCCCAACCCTAACTTTAGCCCCAACCCTAACCCTAACTTTAGCCCCAACCCTAACCCTAACTTTAGCCCCAACCCTAACCCTAACTTTAGCTCCAACCCTAGCCCTAACCCTAACCCTAACCCTAACCCTAGCCCTAACCTTAGCCCTAACCCTAGCCCTAACCCTAACCCTAACCCTAGCCCTAACCCTAGTCCTGAACAAGAAAAGAAGAGACACTGAATAAATGTGTGCACACCTATGTATCAAAAAAATGAATAACAACTTTATTATGAGACAAAAAACATACAAAATGTAAAAACATTAAAAACATATCCCATAAGGATCAAACAACGAACACACCATTCTACTGAATGTATGACAAGAGAGCCACAGCCTGAGATGATGGAAAATACTAGTACAATCCTATGCGTGAATGCATGGATGAATATAAATGCAATCATATAAATATATTATGGCCGGGCGCTTATAACTTTTACAACTATAGCACCACAGATCCCGATAACAAATGGGCGTCCCCAGAGTTATCACACCGTAAGCCAAACCCCAAACATGTGAGATAATCACTATATAAATGAAACCCTGTGACTAAGATAGACCATACATCACAAGGGAAAATGAGGGAAGAAGAAGTATATAGGCTACATCAGCAATGGGGCACATCAGAGCAAGCCACTATGGATGTGTACAAAAATCACAGCTACAAAAATAAAGATGCTGCAAGTATGGCTGGACAGTGATACAGCCAGAGACACAACCAACGACAACAGACCGGCTCACAACAAAGAAGGAGGAGCCAAAATAGTTACATGTCTTACGGCTGCCATAGAGAAGACCCCAGTGCTGGCGGATCTGCGGGCAGTCAAAGAGAAGGTGTGGGAGAATCCCACGCGTATCGCCGCACTAGGCAGCTTCGTCAGGGAGAGTGAGTAACCCTAGTCCTAACCCTAACCCTAACCCTAGCCATAATGGGAAAATGGAAATAAATAAGAAAATTTAATTTTATTATTTTTCCCTAACTAAGGGGGTGATGAAAGGGGGTTTGATTTACTTTTATGGTGTTTTTTATATCGGATTTTTATGATTGGCAGCTGTCACACACTAAAAGACGCTTTTTAAAGCAAAAAAGTTTTTGCGTCTCCACATTTTGAGACCTATAATTTTTCCATATTTTGGTCCACAGAGTCATGTGAGGTCTTGTTTTTTGCGGGACAAGTTGACATTTTTATTGGTAACATTTTCGGACATGTGACAGTTTTGATCACTTTTTATTCCAATTTTTGTGAGGCAGAATGACCAAAAACCAGCTATTCATGAATTTCTTTTGGGGGAGGCGTTTATACCATTCCACGTTTGGTAAAATTGATAAAGCAGTTTTATTCTTCGGGTCAGTACGATTACAGCAATATCTCATTTATATCATTTTTTTATGTTTTGGCGCTTTTATACGATAAAAGCTATTTTATAGAAAAAATAATTATTTTGGCATCGCTTTATTCTGAGAACTATAACTTTTTTATTTTTTTGCTTATGAAGCTGTATGGCAGCTTTTTTTTCTGCGGAGCAAGATGACATTTTCAGCGGTACCATGGTTATTTATATTCGTCTTTTTGATCGCGTGTTATTCCACTTTTTGTTCGGCATTATGATAATAAAGCGTTTTTTTTCTGGCCCTTTTTTTTTCTTATGGTGTTCACTGAAGGGGTTAACTAGTGGGACAGTTTTATAGGTTGGGTCGTTACAGACGCGGCGATACTAAATATGTGTACTTTTATTGTTTTTGTTTTTTTTAGATAAAGAAATGTATTTATGGGAATAATATATTTTTTTTTTCTTTATTTAGGATTTTTTTTTTTTTTTTTTACACATGTGGAAATTTTTTTAAAAACTTTTTTACTTTGTCCCAGGGGGGGACATCACAGATCGCTGATCTGGCAGTTTGCACAGCACTCTGTCAGATCAGCAATCTGACATACAGCCGTGCAGGCTTACCAGCGCCTGCTATGGACCCAGCAGTACTCCCTGCAGGACCCGGATGCAGCCCCGTGGCCATTTTGGATCCGGGGACTGCAGGGAGGAGACGCTTGGTACAAGGTGAGTACATCGCCTTGTACCGATCGTCTCAGGGAAGCACTCAGGAAGCCCCCTCCCTGCGCGATGCTTCCCTATACCGCCGGTACACAGCGATCATGTGTGTGTGGCCGATTGCATATGACGTACTATCCCGTCACTGGGAATTATGTCCCAGGTCACCTTGACGGGATAGTATGTCATATGGTGTTAAGGGGTTAAACCTAGGGTGTGGTCGATGTTAGAATAGAGCCCAATTACATCAAGAGTAGTAAAGAGATCTCCTGGTGGTTATGGTGGGGTGGTTATAAGATTTGGAGGATTATTTAAAAGAGGCGAACATAATTCTTTCTGAAAATAAATATTATGAGAAATTAACATCTGACCCTTCAGTACAATTTACAACTGATTATCATTGTTTAATTAATGAAGCCTCTGCGAAGGGGATATTGAATAAAAAGGAAAAACATTTTTCAACTAATAAAAATCCAAACAGAGCTTTTTATTATCATCTTCCAAAAGTCCATAAATATCAAAAATGACCACCAGGTCGACCCATCATATCTGGGATTGGGTCCCTTACTGCCAACCTGTCGCATTATATAGATCTGTTTTTACAAGATCTAGTGGTTGTTTTACAGTCATATCTGACGTCACATCATGTCGCATATGGAGAGCCCCTGTGTGCCTAAACATTGGAGCTTCCCCAAAAGTGACCCGATTTTGGAAACTAGACCCCCCAAGGAACTAATTTAAATGCATAGTGAGCACTTTGAACCCCCTGGTACTTCACAAATTGACCCGTAAAAAGTATTTTTTTTCACAAAAATTTACTTCAGAGACAAGCAGCAAAAAAATAGGGAACTTAAAACTTAACATTTAATACACCTATTAAAATTCATCACGACACAACATTTAAGATCAGGTACCCACACAATTGAATTTTGCTCAACCAGAATGGGGAAACTGATTGTAGGCAAAGAGACTGCCCGTAACACTAGCAATGTTACTATAATAAAGATACATACACTTATTAAGATGAATCAGTACCACTGATGATCATGTAAATTGTGTCTAGAAAATTGGAGGATTAGTGGAAAAGAAGGGAAATCAGAACAAGCTCACCAATCCGGTTAGAGATGCACCTTCAAAGTGATACCCTCCAAAGTGTCAGAAAACAGGAACCCTTGAAACCATCACTTGGTATTCAGTCAGCCATTCCTGCATAGGACCGCCTCCCAAAGTGTTTCTTCCTGAATAAATTCATAAATTCATCCACCTCTTGTGTCTCCCCTTTTCCTCATAGATTGTAAGCTTGCGAGCAGCAGGGCCCTCATTCCTCCTGGTATCTGTTTTGAACTGTGATTTCTGTTATGCTGTAATGTCTGTTGTCTGTATAAGTCCCCTCTATAAGTTGTAAAGCGCTGCGGAATATGTTGGCGCTATATAAATAAAATTATTATTATTATTATTATCAGGGGATATGGCAGTCAAAAATAAAGTGCTCAAACATTTCTGGCACTCTCCAAGAGCTTAATGCAAAGGGGATTCCATTTCAGATGTCTCTTTTTATGTATCCCATATAGGATGGTCAGTCCCCATTTCCTACCATGTGCTGCCATTCTAATTACACATATTTACTCACATTATACTCACATTTAATTAGCAACCCACATGTTCCATGTGTTTACAAGGTCCACACCACCTCTTGTTGGAATGCACACCACTATCCGATGAGGTACGCTTGCAAACCATGCCTGACTGTCAATAGAACCCGAACTTCCAGTTTGCTGAACACCGGAATGTCCGTACAGTAATGTCACTCTGCGCATGTGTGAACCGCATGCCATTTACCTAGGAAGCGCACCCACAGACCATGCCTCGCTCTCACCAAGGCTCGCACTTCCGGTCTGTGGAGTGCAAGGATGTACATCCAATGATGCTGCTCTGCATATGTGTGAACCGCACAGCGGGGGAAAACATGATTATATACACTGGTTCTTCAGTGCATTGCGTTTATATTTACATCCTCACAAAGAGCAGCGTACCTAATCCTATATAATATTCCTCAGAGTAACACTGCCATCCTGTAGAAAACATACCAAAGGTATTTCTATAACATAATTTTCAGCACATGATTATTCATTTTAACAAGGAACTAAAATGCTTTTTAATACCAAATAACACCGTCATTTAGTCACATAAAAAAGAGCTTGGGCTAGCTTCCCACATTACCATATAAACAGAGGTCAAGAGGCTTCGGCTAAGGATCAGGAATACTCTCTATATTTATAAAAGGGACCAAGTAAAGGGCTTACTTCTTGCAGAAGAACAGAATAACAGATGCTCACCGGGCACCAACGTGAACAGGACCAACACTACTCACATATTGGAAAGTAAGGGAGGAAAAAGGAAGGGGGATAGAGATAAAAAAAGCCTCTCTCTGCCCCTCCTAAAACCTATAAATAAATCCACCCTACCTAACAGTGGAGGTTGGCACCCTAAAACCTGCGCAGTGGTGCCCCCACTCAACGATGGCTCACCCATACTAAATGTCCCATTAAATACCCTACATATCAAGGAAAATAAGAAAAGGATAGCTGTTCATTCAACCCTTTTGGGGAGACTGATCCAAGACGGTAGATCCATCTTGTTTCATGTTGTAAAATCAATCTGTCCCAGTCTCCACCACGCATTGGCCTACTTACTTTTTCAATTCCCATGAATCTCACTGAGGTGGTTTTACCCATGTAAATCAGGTCACATGTACAAAATGCCCTATGAATGATCCCCTCGCTTCGGCAACTAATAAAATATCTAATTGTGAACTCTTTTGACTTGTCAGCAGAAAAAAAGACTTTACCCTTATCAATATTTTTGCATGCCACACATCCACTGCACCTATAACACCCTGTTACTTGCGAGGTAAGCCAAGATGTCTGATGTATTTGAGATAAATGACTTTGCACTAGTCGATCTTTCAGTGATTTTCCCCTTTGAAATGTAATTTGGGGAACATTGGCAGTAGATCACCAATGTCATGGTCCATTTTTAAAATTGGCCAATGCTTCACAAGGATCTGTCTTAAGTCATTGGCACTAATTGTTGAAAGTGGTTTTAAACCAAAGGCCCAAAAATTCATCCTTCTTTACTGGTGACGGTGTCAATAATTCAACTCTGTTTCTTTTCTGGATATCCTTATATTTCTCCCTCAAGACAGCATCGGGATATCCTGTTTCATGAAATCTGTTACGCAGATCACCCACTTGTCGCTTGAAATTCACATTATCTGAACAATTTCTACATATTCTCATGTTCTGCCCTTTTGGAATCCCTTTCTTTTGGGCCATGGGATGACTACTTTCCCACCTAAGGAAGGAATTAATGGTGGTTGATTTTCTACACGTGCCGGTGCCCAAAGATCCATCTGCCATTTTCTCAATCAAGACATCAAGAAAAGGGAGTCTTGATGCATTCCACTCGAAAGTAAAGGTAAGTCCTTTATCATTCAAATTCAATTTTTAGAAAAATTCAGTAAAAGAATCACCCGTGCCCCTCCAGATGACAAACACGTCATCGATAAACCTCAGCCACAGGACATTTTCATTTCCTTCAGTAACAGTTTCGCCAAAGACTATCCTTTCCTCCCACCAACCCAGGAGCAAATTAGCATACGATGGGGCACAAGCGCTTCCCATCGCAGTGCCTCTGAGCTGCTGAAAGCACTTGCTATCAAAGTTGAAGCAATTGTGAGTCAACAAGGATCTCAAACATTCCATTATAAATTCATTGTGATTTCCCAAGTGTTGTCCCCTACTCCTCAAGTAATACATTACTGCTTCCAAACCCTTCTGGTGAGGAATCCATGAATAAAGGGCCTCAACATCAATACTTGCAAGAATGTTATTGGGCTCTAACATCACTCCATTAATTTTCATTAACAGATCCGTGGTGTCTCGCGTATAAGAGCTTAAGGCAACAACAAAGGGATTCAGAATCCTAGCCAAATAAACACCCAGATTTTTAGTCAAACTTCCAACCCCTGACACAATTGGTTTACAATTCAACAGTGTCAGGCCTTTATGTACCTTAGGAAGGCAATAAAATGTAGCCATTATGGGGTGTTTAGGTATGAGGAATTCAAATTCATTCTTGTTTATCACCGTCAGAGAGAGGCCATGTGTTACAATGTCCCTTAATTCCTACGTAAAGATCTCAATATGGTCCAAGGAAGTTTATGATAACAATCTCTATCACGTAGGATCCGCAAACACATTTGTTTATAATTAGAAGTATCCATGACCACAATGTTACCACCTTTATCGGAAGGTTTTATGGTAACGTTGTGGTCCCTTTCAAGACAACACAATGCGGACATCTCCTGACGTGAAAGGTTGTATCGAACTTCAGAGTGGTCCTTACGCAAATTCTCCATATCATTTGTGACCATGTTGAGAAAAATATCAATGGAAGCTAGATCACTCTGAGGAGGGGGCATTCTACTTTTACATTTCAAAACAGTAAACAGACCTTCATCCCTACTGTTGGGATCTACATCTGACAGATTGTAAAGTAGTCTAATGTACACGTCCAGGCTCGGAAGGGAAGTAGTGAATTTTTTGAAATGCAGATGAAATGGTCCGTGGGTGTCATGTCACATTTGGAGAACCCCTAATGTGCCTAAACAGTGTAAACCCCCAATTCTAACTCCAACCCTAACCCCAACACACCCTTAACCCCAATCCTAACCCTAACCACAAACCTAACCCTAACACACCCCTATCCCTAAACTCAACCCTAACCACAAACCTAAACCTAACACAACACTAACCCTAATACCAACCCTAACCCCAACCCTAACCCTAATCCCAACCCTAACTTTAGCCCAACTCACTTTAACCCAACTCTAACCCTAATGGGAAAACTGAGGTGGGAGGGGGGATTACTGGGGCAGGGGGTGTTCACTGGGGTAGGGGGTAATCACTGGGGCAGGGGGCCGATCAGCAGGGCAGTGGGGCAATCACTGGGGCAGAGGGGTGATCATCAGGGCAGGGGAGTGATCAGTGGGGCAGGGGGGCGATTACCGGGACAGGCGAGCGATCACCTGGGCAGGGGGGCTATCATCAGGGCAGTGGGCAATCAGTGAGGCAGGGGGGCAATCAGCGGGGCAGAGGGTGATCAGCTGGGCAGGGGAGTGATCTGCAAGGCAGGGGGTGATCAGCAGGGCAGGGGGCCATCAGCAGGGGAGGGGGATGATCACTGGGGCAGGGGGGTAATCAGTGGGGCAGGGGGGTGATCAGCAGGGCAGAGGTTGATCAGGGTGATCACTGGGGCAGGGGGTGATCACCGAGGGCATGAGGGGGCTGTTAGGCGTGGGGGGCAGGAGGGGGCTGAGGAGATGTAGCAGCAGATAGAGGCAAAGATGAAGCAGGCAGCAGCAGGGGGTGATCAGGGGGTGATCACTGGGGCAGGGGGGGAGCTGAGGTTGGGGGGTGGAATCGGATGGTGGGAGGCAGTAGAGGGCAGCAGTGGGGAGACCTGAATGGAAGATCGTGGTCAGGAGGCGGCGGTCAGGCGGCGGTAGAAGGGCAGCAGAAGGGACCTCGCTCTGCAGCTCCCACAGAAGGGATGAGGCTGGAGAGCGAGGGCAGCCATACTTCACTCCGCCCCTCCACATCTGATTGGAGGGATAGAGTCACATGGACGATAGCTCCAATCAGATCTGGAGGGTGGTGACAAAGAGGTCATCAGAGCGATCGTAGCCATGGGGGCAAAGCCACCCCCCGGGCTTAACTAGGGGTCCACTTGTAACTGCAGATCGGGTGACATTTCAGTGACCCTGGTCACCCGATCCGCAGGAATGCAATCCCGCCATGATGCCACATAGCTGTCACAGGTGGGATTGGCACCGACTTTCATGATGCCTACGTGACGTCACAGGTCGGGAAGGGGTTAACCCCTTCACGACCTAGCCTGTTTTCATCTTTTTGACATGGCCAATTTTTACAATTCTGACCCCTGTCCCTTTATGAGGTAATAACTCAGGAACGCTTCAACGGATCCCACTGATTCTGAGACTTTTTTCTTGTGACATACTGTACTTTATGACAGCAGTAAAATTTCCTTGATATGACTTGCGCTTTTTTGTTGTGGAAAAAAATGGAAATTTGGCGAAAATTTTGAAAATTTTGCAATTTTCCAACTTTTAATCTTTATTTCCTTAAATCAGAGAGTCATATTGAACAAAATAGTTATTAAATAACATTTCCCACATATCTACTTTACATCAGCACAATTTTGGAACCAACATTTTTTTTGGTTAGGAATTTATAAGGGTTAAAATTTGACCAGCGATTTCTCATTTTTTCAACAAATTTTACAAACCCATTTTTTCTAGAGCCCACATCACATTTGAAGTGACTTTGAGGGGTCTATATGATAGAAAATACCCAAAAGTGACACCATTCTAAAAACAGCACCCCTCAAGGTACTAAAAACCACATTTAAGAAGTTTATTAACCCTTCAGGTGCTTCACAGGAATTTTTAGAATGTTTTAAAAAAAAATTAACTTTTTTTCACAAAAAATTTACTTCAGATCCAATTTTCTTTATTTTACCAAGGGTAACAGGAGAAATTGGACCCCAAAAGTTGTTGTACAATGTGTCTTGAGTATGCTGATACAATATATATGCAGGTAAACCACTAATTCAGCGCATGGCAGAGCTCAGAAGGGAAGGAGCGCCGTTTGATTTTTTTCAATGCAAAATTGTTTGGAATTGAGATCAGACACCATGTCACATTTAGAAAGCCCCTGATGTGCCTAAACAGTGGAAACCCCACACAAGTGGCAACATTTTGGAATGTAGACCCTCTAAGGAACTTATCTAGATGTGTGATGAGCACTTTGAACCCCTTAGTGCTTCACAGAAGTTTATAATGTAGAGCCGTAAAAATATAAATTCGTATTTTTTTTTTTATTATTATTTTTACTCCCCAATGTTATATTTTGCCAAGGGTAACAGGAGAAAGTAGACCCCAAAAGTTTTTGTGCAATTTGTCCTGAGTATGCTGATACCCCATATGTGGGGGTAAACCACTGACTGGGTGCATGGCAGAGTTAGGAAGGGAAGGAGCGCCATTTGAATTTTCAATGCAAAATTGGCTGGAATTGAGATCAGACGCCATGTCGCATTTAGAAAGCCCCTGGTGTGCCTAAACAGTGGAAACCCCCCAATTCTAACTCCAACCCTAACCAAACACACCCCTAACCCTAATCCCAACCCTAACCCTAACTCTAACCATAAACCTAACCCTAACGCACCCCTAGGCCTAACCCTAATGGGAAAATGGAAATAAATACATTTTTTTTAATTTTATTATTTTTCCCTAACTAAGAGGGTGATAAAGTGTGGTTTGATTTACTATTTATAGCGGGGTTTTATAGTGGGTTTTTATGTTTGGCAGCTGTCACACACTAAAAGACGCTTTTAATTGCAAAAAATAGTTTTTGCATCACCACATGTTGAGAGCTCATTGAGGGCACATGACTAGTGTTGAGCATTCCGATACCGCAAGTATCGGGTATCGGCCGATACTTGCGGGTATCGGAATTCCGATACCGAGATCTGATACTTTTGTGGTATCGGGTATCGGTATCAAAACAACATTAATGTGTAAAATAAAGAATTAAAATAAAAAATATTGCTATACTCACCTCTCCGACGCAGCCTGGACCTCACCGAGGGAACCGGCAGCGTTGTTTGCTTAAAATGCGTGCGTTTCCTGCCTCCCGCGACGTCACGGCTTCTGATTGGTCGCGTGCTGCCCATGTGGCCGCGACGCGACCAATCACAGCAAGCCGTGACGTAATTTTGAGGTCCTGGAAGCTTAATTCTAGGCATTCAGGATTTTAAAATTACGTTCCGGCTTGAGATTGGTCGTGTCGCGGTCACATGGGCGACGCGACCAATCACAAGCCGTGACGTCACGGGAGGCAGGAGACGCGCGCATTTTTAAAATTACGTCACGGCTTGTGATTGGTTGCGTGCCGCCCATGTGACCGCAACGCGACCAATCACAGCAAGTCGTGACGTAATTTCAGGTCCTCAATGCAGAAATAGGCATCAGGACCTGAAATTACGTCACGGCTTGCTGTGATTGGTCACGTCGCGGTCACATGGGCGGCACGCAACCAATCACAAGCCGTGACGTAATTTTAAATTCCTGAATGCCTAGAATTAGGCATTGAGGACCTGAAAATTACGTCACGGCTTGCTGTGATTGGTCGCGTCGCGGCCACATGGGCGGCACGCGACCAATCACAAGCCGTGACGTCACGGAAGGAAGTAAAAGCGCGCATTTTAAGCAAAGAACGCTGCCGGTTCCCTCGGTAAGGTCCAGGCTGCGTCGGAGAGGTGAGTATAGCAATATTTTTTATTTTAATTCTTTATTTTACACATTAATATGGTTCCCAGGGCCTGAAGGAGAGTTTCCTCTCCTTCAGACCCTGGGAACCATCAGGAATACCGTCCGATACTTGAGTCCCATTGACTTGTATTGGTATCGGGTATCGGTATCGGATTAGATCCGATACTTTGCCGGTATCGGCCGATACTTTCCGATACCGATACTTTCAAGTATCGGACGGTATCGCTCAACACTACACATGACATTTTTATTTTACTTTTTTTATTTTTTTTATTTTTTTTATTTTTAACAAAAAACAGCAATTCCTAAATTTCTTTTGGGGGGGGGGTGTTTATACCATTACATGTGTGGTAAAATTGATAAAGTAGTTTTATTCTTCGGATCAGTACAATTACAGCGATTATTTATATTTTTTTTATGCTTTGGCACTTTTATACAATAAAAACTATTTTATAGAAAAAATAATTATTTTTGCCTCGCTTTATTCTGAGAGCTATAACTTTTCATTTTTCCGGTGATGGAGCTCTATGGTGGCTTGTTTTATTGTGGCACAAGATGGCGTTTTCAGAGGTACCACATTTATTTATATCCATCTTTTTGTTCGTGTATTATTCCACTTTTTGTTTGGCGGTATGATGATAAACCACGACAAAAAATTCCAATACAACTGATAATAATCAATTAATCATTTTATTATGGTGACCAGGTACAAATGAAAAAAGGAAGGGGAGGAAGAGAGAGTACAATACACCCTCTCACACATGTCAGAGTAAGACAACCCACAGAAACCTATACCATATCAACAAAGGCTATATAGGTTTAGACTATAGCAGAGTAAACTGGCAATTATTGCACATTTAACCCATATGGCCTTAAAAAAGAAAAATGAGGCACCCTTGTATATTTAAATAGAGACATCGCCACAAGGGCTATTATAGTTACCAATGGGGCCGAAGGTATGGCTGTGGGCGTCCTTCCCGACGCGTGTTTCGGCGGTGCAGCCTTTCTCCCTTGAGATATCACTTACAGTAAACAAACTAACAATTAGAGACTGATACAAAGGGGCAAGGACCCTGCCCTTGCGAGCTTACTTTCTACAAGATGGTGGGGAAGGAGACAATAGGTTGAGGGTTGCAGCAGCTCCGCTGTTGGTGAGGGGGTAGCTCCGGTAGTAGTGAGGAGGCATCAGGGTCAGTGCAGGCTGTAGGCTTTCCTGAACAGGTGGGTTTTCAGGTTCCATCTGAAGGATCTGAATGTGGTTGATAGTCGGACGTGTTGGTGCAAATAATTCCAGAGGATGGGGGATATTTTGGAGAAGTCTTGGAGGCAGTTGGGTGAGGAGCGAATAAGTGTGGAGGAGAGAAGGAGGTCTTGGGAGGACCGTAGATCACATGAGGGAAGTTATTGGGAGATTGGTTCAAAGATATATGAAGGAGACAGGTTATGGATGGATTTGTAGGTCAGTATTAGTGATTTGAACTGGATACGCTGAGGAAATGGGAGCCAGTCAAGAGACTTGCAGAGGGGGAAAGTGGAGAAGTAGCGAGGAGAGAGATGAATTAGTCAGGCAGCAGAGTTAAGGATGGACTGGAGAGGTGCAAGGGTGTTAGCAGGGAGGCCACAGAAAAGGATGTTGCAGTAGTCGAGGCAGGAGATGATTTAAGGCATGACAAGCATTTTAGTAGATTGACGGTTGAGGAAAGGATGGATTCTGGAGATATCTTTGAACTGGAGGCGACAGGAGGTGGAAAGAGCTTGGATGTGCAGTTTGAAGGACAGGGCAGAGTCAAGGGTTACTCCGAGGCAGCGGACTTCCGGTACGGGGGAAAGTGTGATGTCGTTAATTGCTATAGATAGGTCAGGTAAGGAAGATCTATGAAATGGAGAAAAGTTGATGAGTTCAGATTTGTCCACATAGAGTTTGAGGAAGCGAGAGGAGAAGAAGGAAGATCTGGCTGATAGACACTTTGGGATTCTGGAAAGCAGAGAGGTGACATCTGGGCCAGAGAGGTAGATCTGAGTGTCATCAATGTAAAGGTGGTACTGGAATCCATGGGACTTCATGAGCTGTCCCAGGCCAAGTGTATAGATTGAGAAGAGTAAGGGTCCTAGAACAGAGCCTTGGGGGAGTCCAACAGAGAGAGGATGGGATGAGAAGGTAGTGTGGGAGTGTGAGACCCTGAATGTGCGGTTGGAAAGGTATGAGGAGATCCAGGATAGGGCGAGAAGATGACAGGTCTAAAAGGAGGAGTATAGGAGTATAGAGTATTGTCCCTTAGCTTTGGCTGTAAGTAGGTCATTAGTAACTTTGGTCAGGGCTGTCTCATTTGAGTCAGGGGGGCGGAGACCAGATTGTATATTGTCAAAGAGCAAGTTAGATGAGAGGTGGGAGGAAAGTTCAGCATAGACGTGCAGGTCCAGGAGTTTGGAAGCGAATGGGAGCAGTGATATTGAGCGATAGCAGGACATAGCAGTGGGATCGAAGGTTGGCTTTTTAAGGATAGGCATGATTGTGGCATGTTTGAAAGCAGAAGGGAAGGTACCAGAAGTTAGTGATAGGTTGAAGAGGTGGGTTAGGGATGGGATAAGAGTGGTGGTAAGGTTGGGGAGGAGGTGGGATGGGATGGGGTCGAGCGCACAGGTGGTGAGGTGTGATTTGGAGAGGAGACCATTAAGCTCTCCTTCAGTGATGTTGGATAGGGAGGTTATGGATTTGGGTATTGGTCTGGTATACAAAGGGGTTGTGGTGTAATAAATAAACCTCTATAGTAGGCCAAGTGGTCATTTAAAAATTGTAGAAATTGTAGAAATTAATAAATTCTTATGAAAGGCCAAGTTGCCAGTCACAATGTACAGCCTAACAGGCAAAATAGCCAGACAGCTAGAAGAATGTCACAATAATAGCACAGAAAGTGATATAAAATGGTAAATGCGAGAAGACCTGAAAGAATCTAGACAGACCCCAACACCCATTTTGCATTTAGCTTCTTCCCGGGGGAGTAAATATGAGTTGAATAAAGTATCCTTTTATATCATGACTCGCCAATAGGAATGTAAAGTGGTTCATAAGGCCTCTTACGATGACTGCTCCGCGCACTGAGAGCCACAAAGTCAGTGTCCGATGTCACCAGTCACCACCCAAACCTGAAGGGTCAGAGGTGGGGGTGGAGAGTAGATAAAGTCTTAGGACACATCACTGTGGAAACCTGATTCCAGGAAGCCAGGGTGGGCCAAACCACTAGTAAAGAATGTACAAGAGAGGAGACCTTGTGAAGCATATTTCAAGAAGTAGAAAAGTAAAATTAGTCATACAATTATATAATACCAGATGGTGGCCCGATTCTAATGCTTCGGGTATTCTAGAATACGTATATAGTTTATTTATGAAGATTTAAGAATAATGCAATGAATACACAGGATTTTCCGAGTAGCAAAGGGGGGATTAAATCCCGCATCAATATCGCTGATTGGTTGAAAAGATTTCTCCAGGTGCTCCCTCTTCTTAGTAATTGCCCTGCTGTTTCTGTGAGCTGTCTGGCCCAGATCACTGCTAGTCAAAAAGCTTATGCTCTCTGGTGTGTGTTTGCCTGATTTCTGTGCCGTGAGTTTTGATGTTCTGCTGCCTGACCTTTGGACCGCGTTCTGACCACCAATTTTTTATTACCCCTTTGCTTATATGACATTTCTCTGGTATTCTGACCCTGGACTGTAACCTGACTTATGCCTACATGTTTTCTCTTAGTTTACTACATGCTCTCTTGGTAGTGACCCCCAGAGCGTCTGACTTCTCTGCCTCACTACCTGTCTGTGAGTTGTGACTAGCATCGCAGTAAGAATGTGTATATACAAAGAAATTTTATTGGAGCTGATCCTCCATGTTCATAAAAATTCTACCACATCGATAGCGTTAATGAACAACCAGGGATGTGAGGACGAAGTGAAGCATGTAATAAAAGGTTGACTGCTGTATACTTCCTGAATACTTTGGTTTGGAGAAAACCATCTTCCCCTTTATAAGTCTAGGAAATGAATAGTTGCTTGGCATTATTAGCAAGTCAATTTAATGTTTGCATTATTGTTAATCAGATGCTGTGTAACTGTCCCTGTCAGATAACCAGAATGCTGTAAATATATCGAGATTAAGGGTACCGTCACACAGTGCCATTTTGATCGCTACGACGGTACGATTCGTGACGTTCTAGCGATATCCATACGATATCGCAGTGTCTGACACGCAGCAGCGATCAGGGATCCTGCTGAGAATCGTACATCGTAGCAGATCGTATGGAACTTTCTTTCGTCGATTGATCACCCGCTGACATCGCTGGATCGTTGTGTGTGACAGCAATCCAGCGATGTGTTCGCTTGTAACCAGGGTAAACATCGGGTAACTAAGCGCAGGGCCGCGCTTAGTAACCCGATGTTTACCGTGGTTACCAGCATAAACGTAAAAAAACAAACAGTACATACTCACATTCCGGTGTCTGTCCTCCGGCGTCTCAGCTTCTCTGCACTGTGAGCGCCGGCCAGCCAGAAAGCGAGCGTCTGACGTCACCGCTGTGCTTTCCGGCTATGGCGCTACACAGTGGAGAGAAGCAGAACGCCGGGGGACAGACACCGGTATGTAAGTATGTACTGTTTGTTTTTTTTTTACTTTTACGCTGGTAACCAGGGTAAACATCGGGTTACTAAGCGCGGCCCTGCGCTTAGTTACCCGATGTTTACCCTGGTTACCCGGGGACTTCGGCATCGCTCCAGCGCCGTGATTGCAACGTGTGACCGCAGTCTACGACGCTGGAGCGATAATCATACGATCGCTGCGATGTCACGAATCGTGCCGTCGTAGCGATGTAAATGGCACTGTGTGACGGTACCCTAAGTAAGGACTCTCTCAATTGAGGGCACAGGATATGCAAAGTAGATCAACCTCTTCTACAGCCCCAGGAAAAGAGTTGGTTATGAAGGCACAAAAGCTACTCTCATGGAAGTCCCCCTTTAGACTCAAGTATAGCTGTATACAGTGATTGACAACTCGGCTTTCTCAATATGATAAAGACATATTGTTCTTGATGTCTGCAATTTATATTTGTTTTTATGTTATAGACCTCAGTGTTGCATTATCTTTTTTAATGTTTTGAATCATTTTTTGGTAAATTAGTAAGGTGTGTTACTTTTATTTGCCTTTAAACTTCCATTTCTTGTAGGTTCTTTTGATGTTTGGGAGTCCCCTTTATTGAGTCTAGCATTTACATAGGGGTTACTCATTTTTCTGTACTTTGTTAACTGTGTCTATGACCAACATGGATGTTAAAGCTAGAAACCTGTTTTAACTATTGTGCATTGATACATTTTTAATGGACATGTAGCACGGAGTAGAAAATTAGAAAGTGGACATATTCTGGAAATTAAAAATACTCTAAAACATTTATTGAGAAAGACGATGTACATATAGTGGAATAAAGCTTCATTAGAATGCTATCTAGCTAAAGGTCTGATTCCAAGAGAACGGCATGTCAAAATAATGTAGTTTTTACCAACAGGATGTTTTCTTTCAGAGTCTTGGGAAGTGTTTTGCAATGCTCAGAGTACTTCAAGCCTCATTTGTATAAGAATGAACATGGTAATTACTTGGTAATGCAGCAGCAGATGCAATATATAAAAGTGTCAATGGATTTACATTTTAAAGCTCTGCAATTCCACAAAACGCAGTTTATTAATACTTCATCAGGATAAATATGTAAATCATAAATCTCTTATAATTTCCTTAGGCTGTTTTCCTGGTTTCAATAAATAAACCTATGTAAATAAAACCTATGCCAAATTCAAAAATATATTCTTCAACATTGCAATTGCAACGTCAAAAAGGAAAAGTCATAGCAATCACCAGATTGATAGACATGTTCATGACGTGCAAATGATGAAAAAATGGAAACAAAATTTTTAAAGCATCTTAACTGGGGGCTTAGGTAGAGGACTCCTGCTGGAACCATTTTTGGAGGAGGTGCAGTAGATCAAAAATTTGGAAGCAAGGGAGTTTGTCCCTGTGATATGTCCAGCAGTGTACCCGTTGTGCCCTGATAGTCATTGTAACTCGCAATAGCGCCAAAATGTATTTTTTCATTTTGCATATTTTTTGGCATTCTGTTAAGCTAAATTATTGTAGGCCTTTTGTGGCTCTTTCCCATTAAGTATGGCACCAGGGCTTCCACCCACTGTTCTGCCAGGATTTTCTCCCTTCCTTTCAAAAATGGTTAAAAAGGCCTCTATGTTGTCACCCTGAGGAATTATCTGCAAGGCTCTCCTCACCGCCTTCCAGACAGAAAAATTATCAGCTGACCTTGGAGTCGGAGCTGCCGCTGTGCCATGAACCGCCTCTGCGAGTGGTTAAATCTGCAGCTTCTGTTGGTGGTGCTGCTGCAGGATCTGTTGCTGCTGCTGTGGCTGAATCTGTTGCATAAACAGTTTGTTTTTTGCTGGGTCTGCACCACGTGTTTAATCAAGTCCTACATGCTGTATGATGTTGCTCCCTGGCTTTTAGACGCTTTCATCCAGGACATTTTGTAGCTCTGTAGCAGTCACACTTGTTCCCTGGAAACACTGCCCGCACTTCTAACATCAAATGTAACAAAGCTTAGCACTTGGATATGGGATGAGGTATCATAGGAACTGTTTCTGTTCAAATGTTCAGCTGGTTTATTTTATTCCACATTTATCGCAACACAGGAAAACTTAAATACAGCCTGTTACGGGCACAAAGTGAAACATAAAGTAAAAAGACCATACAAAAGTAGTGCAGGTTCTCCCTCTTGAGTTAGAATCCAGATTCTTAGACCTTTAATAAAGACACACCTCAGGAGATCTGCACACCTCCACACACAGTGGAGATATGGTGAACAGCCATCCCACCTAACTCATCAGCTGTTCACTATAAACCTGGCCCTGTCATGGTCGATTAACCCCTCTTAGTATTATGTGTACTGGAGCATTACTCCAGGTTTACATCACAGAGGACAACCACCTCTGTGATACATGTCGAACATCCATTATATATCAGCCAACTTACAACATACAGTATATTTTGAAGCGGGGATATATATATATATATATATATACAGTATATAATATATGAGGCATCGTGATTACATGCTAATCCCGCCCCCTGCACAGTAGCTCCGCCCCCCACACATCAACACACATAGTCCCATCCCCCACCCCATTACCACACACAATCCCGCCCCCCACCACATTACCACACATAATCCCACCCCCACCACATTACCACACATAATCCCGCCCCCTCACCTCATTACCACACATAATCCCACCCCCCACCACATTACCACACATAATCCCGCCACCCCACCACATTACCCCACACAATCCCCCCACCACATTACCACTCATAATCCCGCCCCCACCACATTACCACACATAATCCTGCCACCCCACCACATTACCACACACAATCCCCCCACCACATTACCACACATAATCCCGCCCTCCACCACATTACCACACATAATCCCATGCCCCACCACATTACCACACATAATCCTGCCCCCATCACATTACCACACACAATCCCGTCCCCCCACAATATTACCACACATAATCCCGCCCCCCCACATTACCACACGAGGCTCCGTCCCCACACATTACCACACGAGGCTCTGTCCCCACACATTACCACATGAGGCTCCGTACCCACACATTACCACACGAGGCTCCGTCCTCACACATTATCACACGAGGCTCCATCCCCACACATTACCACACGAGGCTCTGTCCCCACACATTACCATATGAGGGTCCGTCCTTCCACATTACCACATGAGGCTCTGTCCCCACACATTACCACACGAGGCTCTGTCCCCACACATTACCACATGAATCCAGTTTGCTTTTGATTTTACACTGTGAATAAAATGTATTAGTATTATTCTGATTTTTATTTATTATTATTATTGTTATTAACTTCATTTTAAGTTAATTTACCACCTGCGTAAGCGCTATTGAATGTTGTCATTATTTACTTTAGTTTAATCACTAGCAGAGTTAATTAGATAGCAATGATCATGCCGAGCGTTAGCTGGCTGGAAACAGCTAGTACTGTATATATGGAGCAGTGTCACCTTCATACTTTATATAAGGCTAGGGTCACATTGCGTTAGGGCAATCCGTTAAGCGCATAGCGCTAGCAGATTGAGCTAACGCAATGTTGTGAATTCTGTTGTGGGTTCTGCTCTTAGGCTCCCTCCGGTGGTTATAAGTGGTAGTGCTGCTGTTTGTCCTTCACAACAGTCATCAGCTGCTTCCATTTTGGATGGGGCTATTTAGTCTGGCTCTTTCCTTTAGTGAGTGCCAGTTGTCCATTGTTTTCTAGGGATCCACATCTCTGCTTGGTTTCTCCTTCTGGATTGTCCAAATCATCAAAGATAAGTCCTGGCTCTGTTTTTGCAGTCCACATGCGGTGGACTTAATAGTTCTGTGAATTGCTATGTTTTTTCTTGTCCAGCTTTGTCTGTGTTAAAATTTACTCAGCCAAGTTGGAAGCTCTGGAGTCACAGAGTTACCCTCCATGCCTTTAGTTAGGTGTGGAGATTTTTGTATTCTCTGTGGTGGATTTTGTAGTATTTTTTTATACTGACCGCACAGTACTCTTTCCTGTCTTTTCTTTCTAGGTAGCGTGGCCTCCTTTGCTAAATTCTGTTTTCAGTCTGCGTTTGTAATTTCCCTCTCCTCTCACAGTCAATATTTGTGGGGGGGGCTGCCTTTCCTTTGGGAATTTTCTCTGAGGCAAGATAGTATTCCTGTTTCTTTCTTTAGGTGTAATTAGTCCTCCGGCCGTGACGAGGTGTCTAGGGAGTGACAGGAACATCCCAAGGCTACTTCTAGTTGATGTGTTAAGTTCAGGGTCTGCGGTCAGTATAGAGGCCACCTACTCCAGAGCTCGTCCATGCTGCTCCTAGGCCACCAGTTCGTAACAGTACAACTGGCCAACAATGAGTTAACCGCATCTCAAAAGAAGGGAAAGAAAG
This sequence comes from Ranitomeya variabilis, assembly GCF_051348905.1. Classification (NCBI taxonomy): domain Eukaryota; kingdom Metazoa; phylum Chordata; class Amphibia; order Anura; family Dendrobatidae; genus Ranitomeya; species Ranitomeya variabilis. The sequence continues at coordinate 83,767,693 of NC_135238.1, forward strand.
TGCTGAGCCATTTTTTTTCTGTACTCTGTTGTGTTTTTTTTTTCCCTCTTCACTTCTGGGTGGCTCAGGAGTTAGGCGTTGACATGGATGTTCAGGGACTTGCTTCTCGGGTGGATCAACTTGCTGCTAGAGTACAGGGTATTTCTGATTATATCGTGCAGACTCCTGTTTTAGAGCCTAGAATTCCTACCCCCGATCTGTTCTTCAAGGACAGGTCCAAATTTTTGAGCTTTAAAAATAACTGTAAACTGTTTTTTGCTCTTAAGCCCCGTTCCTCTGGTGATCCCATTCAGCAGGCAAAAATTGTCATTTCTCTGTTGCGTGGTGACCCGCAGGATTGGGCATTTTCCCTGGAATCTGGGAATCCGGCCTTGCTTAATGTAGACACCTTTTTTCAGGCGCTGGGGTTATTGTATGATGAACCTAACTCTGTAGAGCATGCTGAGAAAACACTTTTGGCCCTGTGTCAGGGTCAAGAAGCGGCAGAGTCATATTGCCAGAAATTCAGAAAATAGTCTGTGCTTACTAAGTGGAATGAGGATGCTTTGGCGGCAATTTTCAGAAAGGGTCTTTCTGAATCTGTTAAAGATGTTATGGTGGGGTTCCCCACGCCTGCAGGTCTGAGTGATTCTATGTCTCTGGCCATTCAAATTGATCGGCGCTTGCGTGAGCGCAGAGTTGTGCACACTATGGCGTTGTCTTCCGAGCGGAGTCCTGAGCCTATGCAGTGTGACAGGGTTGTGTCTAGAGCGGAACGCCAAAGATTCAGACGTCAGAATAGGTTGTGCTTTTACTGCGGCGATTCTGCTCATGTTATTTCTGATTGCCCTAAGCGTGCCAAGAGAATCGCTAATTCCGTTACTATCAGTACTGTACAACCTAAATTTCTGTTATCTGTGACCCTGATCTGCTCATTATCGTCATTCTCTGTCATGGCATTTGTGGATTCAGGCGCCGCTTTAAATTTAATGGACTTAGAATTTGCCAGATGTTGTGGTTTTTCCTTATAGCCTTTGCGGAGTCCTATCCCTTTGAGGAGGATTGATGCTACACCATTGGCTAAAAATAAACCTCAATTTTGGACACAGTTAACCATGTGCATGGCGCCAGCCAATCAGGAAGATTGTCGCTTCCTGGTGTTACATAATTTGCATGATGCTGTTGTGCTGGGGTTTCCATGGTTACAGGTACATAATCCGGTGTTGGATTGGAAATCTATGTCTGTGTCTAGTTGGGGTTGTCAGGGGGTTCACGATGACGTTCCTCTAATGTCAATTTCCTCCTCCCCCTCTTCTGAAATTCCTGAGTTTCTGTCAGATTTCGAGGATGTTTTCGATGAGCCCAAGTCCAGTTCCCCTCCACCGCATAGGGACTGTGATTGTGCTATTGATTTGATTCCAGGCTGTAAGTTTCCTAAGGGCCGACTATTCAACCTGTCTGTGCCTGAACATTCCACCATGCGGAGCTATGTAAGGGAGTCTTTGGAGAAGGGGCATATTTGGCCATCTTCTTCTCCATTAGGAGCAGGTTTTTTTTTTGTTGCCAAGAAGGATGGCTCCTTGAGACCCTGTATTGATTATCGCCTCTTGAATAAGATCACGGTCAAATTCCAATACCCTTTGCCTTTGTTTTCTGATTTGTTTGCCAGAATTAAGGGGGCTAGTTGGTTTACTAAGATTGACCTTCGAGGGGCATATAATCTGGTTCATATTAAGCAGGGTGACGAATGGAAAACTGCGTTTAATACGCCCGAGGGCCATTTTGAGTATCTTGTGATGCCATTCGGACTCTCTAATGCCCCATCTGTGTTTCAGTCCTTCATGCATGATATTTTTCGGAATTATCTTGATAAATTCATGATTGTATATTTGGATGATATTTTGATTTTTTCAGATGATTGGGAATCTCATGTGAAACAAGTTAGGATGGTATTTCAGGTCCTTCGTGACAATGCCTTGTTTGTGAAGGGGTCTAAGTGCCTCTTTGGAGTACAGAAGGTTTCTTTTTTGGGCTTCATTTTTTCTCCATCATCTATAGAAATGGATCCGGCTAAGGTTCAGGCCATTCATGATTGGATCCAGCCCACATCCATGAAGAGCCTTCAGAAATTTTTGGGCTTTGCTAATTTTTATCGCCGTTTCATTGCCAACTTCTCCAGTGTGGTTAAACCCCTGACCGATTTGACGAGGAAGGGCGCTGATGTAGCTAATTGGTCCTCTGAGGCCATTTCTGCCTTTCAGGAGCTTAAGCGCCGATTTACTTCTGCCCCTGTGTTGCGTCAGCCGGATGTTTCTCTTCCTTTTCAGGTTGAGGTTGATGCTTCTGAGATTGGGGCAGGGGCCGGTTTGTCTCAGAGGAATTCTGATGGTTCCTTGATGAAACCGTGTGCCTTCTTTTCTTGAAAGTTTTCGCCTGCGGAACGCAATTATGATGTCGGCAATCGTGAATTGTTGGCTATGAAGTGGGCATTTGAGGAGTGGCGACATTGGCTTGAGGGGGCCAAGCACCGTATTGTGGTCTTGACGGATCATAAGAATCTGATTTAACTCGAGTCTGCTAAACGGCTGAATCCTAGACAGGCCCGATGGTCCCTGTTTTTCTCCCGTTTTGATTTTGTTGTCTCGTATCTTCCAGGTTCTAAGAATGTTAAGGCTGATGCCCTCTCTAGTAGTTTCTTGCCTGATTCCCCTGGGATTCTTGAGCCGGTTGGTATTCTTAAGGAGGGGGTGATTCTTTCAGCCATCTCCCCTGATTTGCGACGGGCTCTTCAGGAGTTTCAGGCTGATAAACCTGATCGCTGTCCAGCGGGGAAGCTGTTTGTTACTGACAGATGGACTAGTAAAGTGATTTCTGAGGTTTACTGTTCTGTGTTGGCTGGCCATCCTGGGATTTTTGGTACCAGAGATTTGGTTAGTAGGTCCTTTTGGTGGCCTTCTTTGTCACGGGATGTGCGTTCTTTTGTGCAGTCCTGTGGGACTTGTGCGCGGGCCAAACCTTGCTGCTCCCGCGCCAGTGGGTTGCTTTTGCCTTTGCCGGTCCCTGAGAGGCCTTGGATGCACATTTCTATGGATTTTTATTTCGGATCTTCCTGTTTCCCAGAGGATGTCTGTTATCTGGGTGGTCTGTGACCGGTTTTCTAAGATGGTTCATTTGGTACCTTTGCCTAAGTTGCCTTCCTCTTCTGAGTTGGTTCCGTTGTTTTTTCAGCATGTGGTTCGTTTGCATGGCATTCCGGAGAATATTGTGTCCGATAGAGGTTCCCAGTTTGTTTCTAGGTTTTGGCGGTCCTTTTGTGCTAGGCTGGGCATTGATTTGTCTTTTTCTTCCGCATTTCATCCTCAGACAAACGGCCAAACCGAGCGAACTAACCAGACTTTGGAAACTTATTTGAGATGCTTTGTGTCTGCCGATCAGGATGATTGGGTGGCTTTCTTGCCATTGGCCGAGTTTGCCCTTAATAATCGGGCTAGTTCTGCTACCTTGGTGTCACCATTCTTTTGTAATTCTGGGTTTCATCCTCGTTTTTCTTCAGGGCAGGTTGAGTCTTCTGATTGTCCTGGGGTGGACTCTGTGGTTGACAGGTTGCAGCAGATTTGGGCTCATGTTGTGGACAATTTGGTGTTGTCTCAGGAGGAGGCTCAGCGTTTTGCCAACCATCGTCGGCGTGTGGGTTCCCAGCTTCGGGTTGGGGATTTGGTCTGGTTGTCTTCTCGTCATGTTCCTATGAAGGTTTCTTCCCCGAAGTTCAAGCCTCGGTTTATTGGTCCTTATAGGATTTCTGAGATTGTCAATCCAGTGTCTTTTCGTTTGGCCCTTCCAGCCTCTTTTTCCATCCATAATGTTTTTCATAGATCTTTGTTGCGGAAATATGTGGTGCCCGTGGTTCCCTCTGTTGATCCTCCTGCCCCGGTGTTGATTGATGGGGAGTTGGAGTATGTTGTGGAGAAGATCTTGGATTCTCGTTTTTCTAGACGGAGCCTTCAGTATCTTGTCAAGTGGAAGGGTTATGGCCAGGAGGATAATTCTTGGGTTGTTGCCTCCAATGTTCATGCTGACGATTTGGTTCGTGCCTTCCATTTGGCTCGTCCGGATCGGCCTGGGGGCTCTGGTGAGGGTTCGGTGACCCCTCCTCAAGGGGGGGTACTGTTGTGAATTCTGTTGTGGGTTCTGCTCTTAGGCTCCCTCCAGTGGTTATAAGTGGTAGTGCTGCTGTTTGTCCTTCACAACAGTCATCAGCTGCTTCCACTTTGGACAGGGCTATTTAGTCTGGCTCCTTCCTTTATTGAGTGCCAGTTGTCCATTGTTTTCTAGGGATCCACATCTCTGCTTGGTTTCTCCTTCTGGATTGTCCAAATCATCAAAGATAAGTCCTGGCTCTGTTTTTGCAGTCCACATGCGGTGGACTTAATAGTTCTGTGAATTGCTATGTTTTTTCTTGTCCAGCTTTGTCTGTGTTAAGATTTACTCAGCCAAGTTGGAAGCTCTGGAGTCACAGAGTTACCCTCCATGCCTTTAGTTAGGTGTGGAGATTTTTGTATTCTCTGTGGTGGATTTTGTAGTATTTTTTATACTGACCGCACAGTACTCTTTCCTGTATTTTCTTTCTAGGTAGCGTGGCCTCCTTTGCTAAATTCTGTTTTCAGTCTGCGTTTGTAATTTCCCTCTCCTCTCACAGTCAATATTTGTGGGGGGCTGCCTTTCCTTTGGGAATTTTCTCTGAGGCAAGATAGTATTCCTGTTTCTTTCTTTAGGTGTAATTAGTCCTCCGGCCGTGACGAGGTGTCTAGGGAGTGACAGGAACATCCCACGGCTACTTCTAGTTGATGTGTTAAGTTCAGGGTCTGCGGTCAGTATAGAGGCCACCTACTCCAGAGCTCGTCCATGCTGCTCCTAGGCCACCAGTTCATAACACTCTCCTGCTCGGCTATGTGCTTGAACACGGTGAGGAACACCTCCAAATTGTCCTCAGGACTCACCTTCCTCAAGGCTGACCGTACTTTATACCGGGCCTCCGAACGGACCGTAGTCACTGGGGAGGACGTCTCTCGCAGGGCCATAATCTGTTGTAGAATCAAATTGCTGAATTGCTGCTGCTGCTGCTGAAACTCCTGCAACTTCTGCTGTTGCACTTGAGAGAGGGCCAACTGTCTTAGTATTTCCTCCATCTTTTATGCAGGTTTGGGCTGCAGTGCTGCAAGCTTGATAATGTGCACTCATTTTTATGCAATTACTTTGGCCCTTATGTACAATAAGGGGTAATGTGTGTTTCCTCTGTTGCTGTAGTGGCAGTACGTAACCATAATAATCTACCTGGCTTGTGGCATTAAGGTTTTGTTTTATGTTGTATGTCTGTTTTAATATTTTGCTCTAATAGCATATTAAAAGTTATGCTTTCTTTCTTTCAATGTTGTTTTTATTGAAACAATTTAAATGAAACAAACAGTGTTTGAGAAATGATCAATATCATTAATAAAAGCATTAATAAGTACTTCCGGCAAAGATTACAGAAGTTAGTCTTGTAAACAAAACTCTATCACTGCAGTCTAGAGTGTTACAGAAAATTTTGATATTTGATATAAAGAATGAGATAAATAAACCAAACAGAATCAGAGAGAAAAGAAAGCAAAGGAGGAAGCAGGAGGGAGGAGTTGTGGGGCTGAGGAATTCCAATTAATAGGGATCAAGGATTTCACAGCTGCAAGGATATATTGTGTTAGTTTAGTAGCATCTTTCTTGTTCTGCCACAGCGGTAGGTTTAATAGAACATTTTCTGGTTTTAAAGTGACACGTTTGCAAAGCCCCTTTTTATATAATTGCGGATATTTCCTCCCAAAAAGGCCGAAGAATCTAACATGACCACCAAATGTGTAAAAGTTATGTTTTAATCTCAATATCGCTACACCTATCAACCAAGATACTGAGAACCTGGTCCTTATTTTCTGGTTATATCAGCGAACTTGGATTAAAATATAACTTTTAATGTAAATTTACACAATAAAATTTTTTTTTTTCAAAGAACCGAATTCACCACAAAGTGCAAGGTGCATAGGACATACAACACTAAAAATGCGGAATGCATACAGCCAATGGTGTATTCCTCATGCTAGCCCCTTGTATGCTCGAGACTGACCATGATTCACTCTAAAGTGGCATACCATATATACAATAGCCTGCCTTGTGTGATCAGGTTGTTATGGGCAATCTTAGATTAGCGTATATTGTCCTTGTTGTCTCTATTCCACATATTACAGCTTTTTCAGCATCGCTTAATCAATTATGCAGAATAGACCCTGTATCAACATTTATCAGGTCTATCTGTTTATCACTAGTGTTGAGCATTCCGATACTGCAAAAATCGGGTATCGGCCAATATTCGCTGTATCGGAATTCTAATACCGAGTTCTTTTATTTTTGTGATATCGGAAATCGGAATCGGAAGTTCCTATATGTTCCCAGGCGTGTGCGGTGCGTATGGTTCCCAGGGTCTGTAGGAGAGGAGACTCTCCTTCAGGCCCTGGGATCCATATTCATGTAAAAAATAAAGAATAAAAATAAAAAATATGGATATACTCACCCCTCCGACGGACCCTGGACCTCACCGGTGCAAGCGTCTGCCTCCGTTCCTAAGAATGCAGTGAGTGTAGGACCTGCGATGATGTCGCGGTCTTGTTATTGGTCGCGTGACCGCTCATGTGACCGTTCACGTGACCGCGATGTCATTGAAGGTCCTTCACTCTCTGCATTCTTAGGAATGGAGGCAGACGCTTGCAGCGGTGACAGCCAGGGTTCATCGGAGGGGTGAGTATATCCATATTTTTTATTTTTATTCTTTATTTTTTACATGAATATGGATCCGAGGGCCTGAAGGAGATTCTCCTATCCTTCAGACCCTGGGAACCATCAAGGATAGCTTCCGATATTTGTGTCCCATTGACTTGTATTGGTATCGGGTATCGGTATCGGCGACATCCGATATTTTTTGGATATCGGCCGATCCAATCCGATACCGATACTTTCAAATATCGGACGGTATCGCTCAACACTATTTATCACACTTTACACCCTTTCTATAATGAAATGTCCATTAGGATTAATGTAAAACTATTTTAGGGTTATAAATAGTGTTGAGCGATACCGTCCGATACTTGAAAGTATCGGTATCGGAAAGTATCGGCCGATACCGGCAAAGTATCGGATCTAATCCGATACCGATACCCGATACCAATACAAGTCAATGGGACTCAAGTATCGGACGGTATCCCTGATGGTTCCCAGGGTCTGAAGGAGAGGAAACTCTCCTTCAGGCCCTGGGATCCATATTAATGTGTAAAATAAAGAATTAAAATAAAAAATATTGATATACTCACCTCTCCGACGCAGCCTGCACTTTACCGAGGGAACCGGCAGCCTTCTTTGCTTAAAATGCGGGCGTTTACTGCCTTCCGTGACGTCACGGCTTCTGATTGGTCGCGTGCTGCCCATGTGACCGTGACGCGACCAATCAGAAGCCGTGATGTAATTTTCAGGTCCTGAATACCTAGAATTAGGCATTCAGGACCTGAAAATTACGTCACGGCTTGTGTGATTGGTCGCGTCGCGGTCACATGGGTGGCACGCAACCAATCAGAAGCCGTGACGTCACGGAAGGCAGTAAACGCGCGCATTTTAAGCAAAGAAGGCTGCCGGTTCCCTCGGTAAAGTGCAGGCTGCGTCGGAGAGGTGAGTATATCAATATTTTTTATTTTAATTCTTTATTTTACACATTATATCGATCCCGATACCGATTCCCGATACAACAAAAGTATCGGATCTCGGTATCGGAATTCCGATACAGCAAATATCGGCCGATACCCGATACTTGCGGTATCGGAATGCTCAACACTAGTTATAAAGTGTTCAAGATGTTAGCTCCCCAGGTAATGCATTATGTTTATTAAACAAGTTCCTTCAATTTACCATAGCTGCTTTTTAAACACCACCTTACAGGCTTACAAGGAATGTTCTAACATCGATATTCAAGACACATGGCAACTTAGAAGGATCTCACCCATCTAGTTGTTGTTCTTTAATGAACGCCCTCCATTCCAGATATAGTGGTGGATCCTATACCCTTCTCTTCCCGACGCATTTCCTGGTCCTCATCAGGGGATAACATTGGGGCCAGTGTATTCATGCCATCAATGAGACGCTGTCATTGCACATGTATCATCTAGCGTCATACAGCCTTAAATAAGTGCCCTGCATTCAAATGCGCACCTGTTCCCGTCTCAGGCATATCCAGCTTTCGGGCAGCTTGCACCTGCCGGATGTGAGCTCAGTAGAACGCAAGCGCCAACTCATCGCTGTGCGCCTAGACTGCGCGTGCGCATACTGTGTTCCACACTTGCCGCTCATCATCTATTGATGGTGGAGTTTTGTCAAGTGCTCCGCCCACTACTCAGAGCTAATGAAATTGTGTCTCCATTCCCAGCATCAATCCTGCCTTGGGAAAGGACACATACACAGGTTCCGCACAGTTATGTACAGGTTACATCTGGCGGATTGCACATCTTTGGACAGACTTGGCTATAAGAGACTGTGACCTTCAAAGAGAAAGTACACCATTACTGCACATACGCCCTGCCAACTTACACAACCTTGTATTTAAATTCTTGATGACGAGACTGAAACAATCCAGAAAAAGGACCCAAAGAATAACGGGAATTATACAAGGGGGACACAATTACTTACCCCATCATACATATAGACCAACAAGCTTCTCAGGAGACTGGACATATGAGAGGAAAATAGGAAATAGGGAATAGGTCAGTGTGAGGAGAAGTTGTAGCCTCTAATCTCCCTAGGGTACCCTATGCTATCTTACCACTACCTAACGCGGAGGTTGGCACCCTATATCCTGCACAGTGGCACCCCCACTCATTGACAGCTGTCCCTCTTTATTGACTCTGTTATGTCCTACATTATAGAAAAGAGAAGGAAAGTTGGTCATTCAGACCATTCGGATATACAGTTTGCAACCAGAAGATCCATTTACATCTTTTTTGCAGGATCTTCCGCTCCCAGTTACCCCCTCTTACTGGGGGATTAATCCTGTCAATTCCCAAAAACAAAATCTTCCTGGTATTGCCCTGATGATGTTTGTTTACATGATTAGCTATAGAGGTGTCCCTTTTATTGATAATGTCTCAAATATGTTCTCCTATCCTTCTACAGAATTCTGTTTTTGTCTTTCCTACGTATTCTAGACCACACTTGCATGTTGCCTTATATATAACTCCCTTGGTTTGTCAGTTGATAAACTGTCTGACATGGTATGTCATACCCATGTTGTTACTCACGAATGTTTTGCTTGTTTGCAAGGAGTTACATGCTTTGCCTTTTCCGCACTTATAACATCCTGCGGTTTTAATGCTTAGCCATACCTAGCTATACCTAGCGATATGGATATCTTTCTAGATTATTTTGGAGCCCAGTTTCCTTCACTGCAAAATCAGGTTCACTAGAGAATTTTTTTGTGACCTCGATCTGTTCCTTTAGGGTCTCATTTAATTTACTCAGTGTGGCCCTTTCTTCCTCAAGCAATAGTCTCATTAGCCTGATAGGGCTGTCTGTGGCTTCTTTATCCCATTTAACCAGGAGACCGGGGTATTTATATCTATGACCTGGGGTAAGGGAAATTGTTGTGAAATTGGATTTTGGGCTCCCCCGGTGGCCACTGGTGGAATTGAACTGGTGTGCATCATCCTCTCTGTTCACCTGTTTCCATCAGGATGTGGGAGTCGCTATTTAGCCTTGCTCCTCTGTCACTTCCATGCCGGTCAACATTGTAATCAGAAGCCTTTCTGTGCATGTTCCTGCTGCTAGACAACTCCCAGCTAAGTTGGACTTAGTCCTTGTTTGTTTTTGCATTTTTGTTCCAGTTCACAGCTGTAGTTTCGTTTCTGTGTCTGGAAAGCTCTTGTGATCTGAAATTGCCACTCTGATGTTATGAGTTAATACTAGAGTCTTAAAGTAATTTCAGGATGGTATTTGGATAGGGTTTTCAGCTGACCATGAAAGTGCCCTTTCTGTCTTCCTGCTATCTAGTAAGCGGACCTCAATTTTGCTAAACCTATTTTCATACTACGTTTGTCATTTCATCTAAAATCACCGCCAATATTTGTGGGGGCCTCTGTCTGCCTTTCGGGGAAATTTCTCTAGAGGTGAGCCAGGACTATATTTTCCTCTGCCAGGATTAGTTAGTCCTCCGGCCGGCGCTGGGCGTCTAGGGATAAAACGCAGGCTACGCTACCCGGCTACTGTTAGTTGTGCGGCAGGTTTAGTTCATGGTCAGTTTAGTTTCCATCCTTCCAAGAGCTAGTTCGTATGTTTGCTGGGCTATGTTCTCTTGCCATTGAGAACCATAACAGTTTGACTGGCCCAAAGGGTTAAATTAATTGACAGAGAAAGGAGAGAAAAGAGAAGTCTGCTGAAGATTTTTTTTTTTTTTTTTTCTCAGTTCTGAGTGTGCTTGTAATTGAATCTCTTGCAAGTCTGCCTATATTGCAGCCTTTCTCTCTCTCCTTCTAATCCTGGAATGGCTCTGTGTTCACCTGTTTAAAATGGATATTCAGAGTTTAGCTGCAGGTTTGAATAATCTCACCACGAAAGTTCAAAACTTACAAGATTTTGTTGTTCATGTTCCTATATCTGAACCTAGAATTCCTTTGCCTGAATTTTTCTCGGGGAATAGATCTTGCTTTCAAAATTTCAAAAATAATTGCAAGTTGTTTTTGTCCCTGAAATCTCGCTCTGCTGGAGATCCTGCTCAGCAGGTCAGGATTGTGATTTCTTTGCTCCGGGGCGACCCTCAGGATTGGGCTTTTGCATTGGCTCCAGGGGATCCTGCGTTGCTCAATGTGGATGCGTTTTTTCTGGCCTTGGGGTTGCTTTATGAGGAACCTCAGTTAGAACTTCAGGCGGAAAAGGCCTTGATGTCCCTATCTCAGGGGCAAGACGAAGCTGAAATATACTGCCAGAAATTCCGTAAATGGGCTGTGCCATAGATTTGATTCCGGGTAGTAAATACCCTAAGGGTCGTTTATTTAATCTGTCTGTGCCTGAACATGCTGCTATGCGAGAATATATAAAGGAGTCCTTGGAAAAGGGACATATTCGTCCTTCGTCATCTCCCTTAGGAGCCGGTTTTTTCTTTGTGGCTAAGAAAGATGGCTCTTTGAGGCCGTGCATTGATTATCGGCTTTTGAATAAAATCACGGTTAAATATCAATATCCGTTGCCACTGCTGACTGATTTGTTTGCTCGCATAAAGGGGGCCAAGTGGTTCTCTAAGATAGATCTTCGTGGGGCGTATAATTTGGTGCGAATTAAGCAGGGGGATGAGTGGAAAACCGCATTTAATACGCCCGAGGGCCACTTTGAGTATTTGGTGATGCCTTTTGGTCTTTCAAATGCCCCTTCAGTCTTTCAGTCCTTTATGCATGACATTTTCCGTGATTATTTGGATAAATTTATGATTGTGTATCTGGATGATATTTTGATTTTTTCGGATGACTGGGACTCTCATGTCCAGCAGGTCAGGAGGGTTTTTCAGGTTTTGCGGTCTAATTCCTTGTGTGTGAAGGGTTCTAAGTACGTTTTTGGGGTTCAAAAGATTTCCTTTTTGGGATATATTTTTTCCCCCTCTTCCATCGAGATGGATCCTGTCAAGGTTCAGGCTATTTGTGATTGGACGCAACCCTCTTCTCTTAAGAGTCTTCAGAAATTTTTGGGCTTTGCTAACTTTTATCGTCGATTTATTGCTGGTTTTTCTGATGTTGTTAAACCATTGACTGATTTGACTAAGAAGGGTGCTGATGTTGCTGATTGGTCCCCTGCTGCTGTGGAGGCCTTTCGGGAGCTTAAGCGCCGCTTTTCTTCCGCCCCTGTGTTGCGTCAGCCTGATGTTGCTCTTCCTTTTCAGGTTGAGGTCGACGCTTCTGAAATCGGAGCTGGGGCGGTTTTGTCGCAGAGAAGTTCCGATTGCTCCGTGATGAGACCTTGTGCTTTTTTCTCGCGTAAATTTTCGCCCGCCGAGCGGAATTATGATGTTGGGAATCGGGAGCTTTTGGCCATGAAGTGGGCTTTTGAGGAGTGGCGTCATTGGCTTGAGGGGGCTAGACATCAGGTGGTGGTATTGACTGACCACAAAAATCTAATTTATCTTGAGTCCGCCAGACGCCTGAATCCTAGACAGGCGCGCTGGTCGTTGTTTTTCTCTCGGTTTAATTTTGTGGTGTCCTACCTGCCGGGTTCTAAGAATGTTAAGGCGGATGCCCTTTCTAGGAGTTTTGAGCCTGACTCCCCTGGTAATTCTGAACCTACAGGTATCCTTAAGGATGGAGTGATATTGTCTGCCGTTTCTCCAGACCTGCGGCGGGCCTTGCAGGAGTTTCAGGCGGATAGACCTGATCGTTGCCCACCTGGTAGACTGTTTGTTCCTGATGATTGGACCAGTAAAGTCATTTCTGAGGTTCATTCTTCTGCGTTGGCAGGTCATCCTGGAATCTTTGGTACCAGGGATTTGGTGGCAAGGTCCTTCTGGTGGCCTTCCCTGTCTCGAGATGTGCGAGGCTTCGTGCAGTCTTGTGACGTTTGTGCTCGGGCCAAGCCTTGTTGTTCTCGGGCTAGTGGATTGTTGTTGCCCTTGCCTATCCCGAAGAGGCCCTGGACGCACATCTCGATGGATTTTATTTCGGATCTTCCTGTTTCTCAGAAGATGTCTGTCATCTGGGTGGTGTGTGATCGTTTCTCTAAGATGGTCCATTTGGTTCCCCTGCCTAAGTTGCCTTCTTCTTCCGAGTTGGTTCCTCTGTTTTTTCAAAATGTGGTCCGTTTGCATGGTATTCCGGAGAATATCGTTTCTGACAGAGGTACCCAATTCGTGTCTAGATTTTGGCGAGCATTCTGTGCTAGGATGGGCATAGATTTGTCTTTCTCATCTGCTTTCCATCCTCAGACTAATGGCCAGACCGAGCGGACGAATCAGACCTTGGAGACATATTTGAGGTGTTTTGTGTCTGCAGATCAGGATGATTGGGTTGCTTTTTTGCCTTTAGCGGAGTTTGCCCTCAATAATCGGGCCAGTTCTGCCACCTTGGTGTCTCCCTTTTTCTGTAATTCGGGGTTTCATCCTCGATTTTCTTCTGGTCAGGTGGAATCTTTGGATTGTCCTGGAGTGGATGCTGTGGTGGAGAGGTTGCATCAGATTTGGGGGCAGGTAGTGGACAATTTGAAGTTGTCCCAGGAGAAGACTCAGCTTTTTGCCAACCGCCGGCGTCGGGTTGGTCCTCGGCTTTGTGTTGGGGACTTGGTGTGGTTGTCTTCTCGTTTTGTCCCTATGAGGGTTTCTTCTCCCAAGTTTAAGCCTCGGTTCATCGGCCCGTACAAGATATTGGAGATTCTTAACCCTGTGTCCTTCCGTTTGGACCTCCCTGCATCTTTTTCTATTCATAATGTTTTTCATCGGTCATTATTGCGCAGGTATGAGGTACCGGTTGTGCCTTCCGTTGAGCCTCCTGCTCCGGTGTTGGTTGAGGGCGAGTTGGAGTACGTTGTGGAAAAAATCTTGGACTCCCGTGTTTCCAGACGGAAACTCCAGTATCTGGTCAAATGGAAGGGATACGGTCAGGAGGATAATTCTTGGGTGACTGCCTCTGATGTTCATGCCTCCGATTTGGTCCGTGCCTTTCATAGGGCTCATCCTGATCGCCCTGGTGGTTCTGGTGAGGGTTCGGTGCCCCCTCCTTGAGGGGGGGCTACTGTTGTGAAATTGGATTTTGGGCTCCCCCGGTGGCCACTGGTGGAATTGAACTGGTGTGCATCATCCTCTCTGTTCACCTGTTTCCATCAGGATGTGGGAGTCGCTATTTAGCCTTGCTCCTCTGTCACTTCCATGCCGGTCAACATTGTAATCAGAAGCCTTTCTGTGCATGTTCCTGCTGCTAGACAACTCCCAGCTAAGTTGGACTTAGTCCTTGTTTGTTTTTGCATTTTTGTTCCAGTTCACAGCTGTAGTTTCGTTTCTGTGTCTGGAAAGCTCTTGTGATCTGAAATTGCCACTCTGATGTTATGAGTTAATACTAGAGTCTTAAAGTAATTTCAGGATGGTATTTGGATAGGGTTTTCAGCTGACCATGAAAGTGCCCTTTCTGTCTTCCTGCTATCTAGTAAGCGGACCTCAATTTTGCTAAACCTATTTTCATACTACGTTTGTCATTTCATCTAAAATCACCGCCAATATTTGTGGGGGCCTCTGTCTGCCTTTCGGGGAAATTTCTCTAGAGGTGAGCCAGGACTATATTTTCCTCTGCCAGGATTAGTTAGTCCTCCGGCCGGCGCTGGGCGTCTAGGGATAAAACGCAGGCTACGCTACCCGGCTACTGTTAGTTGTGCGGCAGGTTTAGTTCATGGTCAGTTTAGTTTCCATCCTTCCAAGAGCTTGTTCGTATGTTTGCTGGGCTATGTTCTCTTGCCATTGAGAACCATAACAGGAAATTCTTAAATGTTGCGGAACAATCCCTGCCTTAATGTAACTGTCCAGACTCTGGACCTCCCACCAAGAAGATATAATAGATAGATAATCTAGAAAGATATCAGTTTCATCTAAAGGAACGAAAGCACAAATTTTATAATAGGGATCTATTAGAATTTAAAGAGAATAAAGCATACTCTGTGGCCGTGAATCGGAACTTCAAAGTACTGGAGACAGACATTTCCTCATCTGAGGCTGAATTTTCAAACTCAGAAATGAGGTATTGACATCAACGGGGAAGAGGAAGAGGCAGAGGGTGATGAGGGGGAGGAAGAGGTAATAAGAAATCACCACAGAGGTATTTTTTAGAGTTAAGCTATCCACTCAGGAATCGACAGAATCCACACAGTGCTCCTTAAAACCCCAAGTCATCAATCTGTCCTCACGACCTATCTCCAAAAGTGAAATGTGTGTCCTAAGTAAGGGACTATCCTTCGTCCCCACCACAGACTATGACGTTTTTGAAACAATTAAGGACCTTCATTTGTTTGCGTGCAAATTAAGATGGCGGAAACATTTTGCAAGGGAAGAAAGAAAGACATCGGCTGAGCTGGGAATTCCGGATAATATGTTATCAGATGTACGCTTGTTGTTTCATTTGGGGGACATAAATCCTAATACCAGAGGAGATAGTCCATTCACTGACTTCAAAAATAAAAGTAAGAAAATGCCTCCCACAATGGGCGATCTTATTTCAGTCGATGTATTTGTCAATCTAGTAACGGAAGACCTTTTGAAACTACCTAGATCTATTCATGCCAAACATCACAATCTTACTAGGGAGGAGATGACGAGTCTGAGCAATCTAGAAGGGGACCATAATATTATGATCAAACCCTCTGATAAAGGGGGAAATGTGGTTGTCATGGAAACATCACATTATAGGTCCCTGTGTAAATCACTGTTGGAAGATCCAAATGAATATGAAATGGATATGAAATTCTACCACAGAATCCAAGTAGTGATATAATGAGGAACTTAAAAGACATGATTAATGAGGGTTTTGAGATGAGTGTCTTGGATACTAATGAGAGAGACTTTTTGATTCCTACTCACCCGATTATGGCCACATTCTATTGCCTGCCTGAGGTCCACAAAGGGGTTAACCCGCTGAAAGGCAGACCAATTGTGGCAGGGATAAACAGCGCTACACAGAATCTTGGCCTGTATATTGATCAAGTACTTAGACCATTCGTAATGTCTTTAAACTCATACGTGCATGACACAACCGATCTTCTCAGGAGGCAGGATGGTATCTGTATGGAAGCTGATATGATCTTGGGTAGTATAGATGTAGAAGCCTTATATTCATCTATTCCCCATGATGTAGGGCTAATGGCTGTGGACAAATATCTGCAAACGAGTGGATGCCTATATAGGAGACACAATAAATTAGTCTTGAGGGCCCTCAAGTTTTGTCTTACGAACAAGGTCTTTCTGTTCTATGGCAAGTACTTCCACCAGCTCAGGGGCAGAGCAATTGGTAGCCCCTGTGTGCCCACTTATGCTAATCTGCTCCTGGGCTGGTGGAAGGAAAAAGTGGTCTTCAGGGACACATCAGATAACCTAGAGGAGAAGGTGGCCCTTTGGTTGCGTTATATAGACGACGTCTTTGTAATTTGGAGAGGTACTGAAATAGGCTTTGCTAAGTTTGTTGAGGGTCTAAATTCTAACAAACTAGGCCTACATTTCACCTATGAGGCCAACAAATTCAAACTGGTGCTCCTATATGTCCTGGCGAGAACGGGGAGATTATCACAAAGAACTACCGTAAACCCACTGCAACCAATTCCCTTTTGAGGTGGGAAAGTAGTCATCCGAAGCCCCTTAAAAGGGGTATACCAAAAGGACAGTATCTTAGAATTTGCTGAAACTGTTCAAACTTGGAGAATTTCAAAGAACAGACAAACGACCTAAGAAACAGGTTTCGCGATAGGTGGTATCCAGATGATGTGTTTAAGGAAGCCTATAAGGCGTCTCTCTCAAGAGATTGTAAGGATCTTCTTTCACCTACCCCCAAAAGTGGAGGATAACATCACACGCTTCGTTACAAAGTACTCTAATGGGGCAGGGGGGATTAGAGACATTCTGCAATGCCATTGGCAGATATTATGTATGGACACGGACACCAGGGACACAATTAATCCCGCTAAATCACTTTGCGTAGAGGAAGATCCCTCAAGGACAGATTAGTCCACAGCCATTATCAGAACCCAAGAAGTCAGTCATGGCTAGGCATTCAACCCGCAGGATTTTATAAGTGAGGAAAATGCAAAGCATGTAACTCCTTGCAAATGAGCAAAACATTCGTGAGTAACAACACGGGTAGGACATACCATAT
The DNA here is from genome assembly GCF_051348905.1 of Ranitomeya variabilis. NCBI lineage: Eukaryota > Metazoa > Chordata > Amphibia > Anura > Dendrobatidae > Ranitomeya > Ranitomeya variabilis. The sequence continues at coordinate 83,784,606 of NC_135238.1, forward strand.
CAGACAGTTTATCAACTGCCAAACCAAGGGAGTTATATACAGTTAGGTCCATATATATTTGGACAGAGACAACATTTTTCTAATTTTGGTTATACACATTACCACAATGAATTTTAAACAAAACAATTCATATGCAGTTGAAGTTCAGACTTTCAGCTTTTAATTGAGGGTATCCACATTAAAATTAGATGAAGGGTTTAGGAGTTTCAGCTCCTTAACATGTGCCACCCTGTTTTTAAAGGGACCAAAAGTAATTGGACAGATTCAATAATTTTAAATAAAATGTTCATTTTTAGTACTTGGTTGAAAACCATTTGTTGGCAATGACTGCCTGAAGTCTTGAACTCATGGACATCACCAGTCGCTGTGTTTCCTCCTTTTTGATGCTCTGCCAGGCCTTCACTGCTGTGGTTTTCAGTTGCTGTTTGTTTGTGGGCCTTTCTGTCTGAAGTTTAGTCTTTAACAAGTGAAATGCATGCTCAATTGGGTTGAGATCAGGTGACTGACCTGGCCATTCAAGAATATTCCACTTCTTTGCTTTAATAAACTCCTGAGTTGCATTGGGTCATTGTCCATCTGTAGTATGAAACGACCAATCAATTTTGCAGCATTTGGCTGGATCTGAGAACACAGTATGTCTCTGAATACCTCAGAATTCATTCGGCTGCTTCTGTCCTGTGTCACATCATCAATAAATACTAGTGACCCAGTGCCACTGGCAGCCATGCATGCCCAAGCCATCACTCTGCCTCCACCGTGTTTTACAGATGATGTGGTATGCTTTGGATCATGAGCTGTACCATGCCTTCGCCATAATTTTCTCTTTCCATCATTCTGGTAGAGGTTGATCTTGGTTTCATCTGTCCAAAGAATGTTCTTCCAGAACTGTGCTGGCTTTTTTAGATATTTTTTAGCAAAGTCCAGTCTAGCCTTTTTATTCTTGATGCTTATGAGTGGCTTGCACCGTGCAGTGAACCCTCTGAATTTACTTTCATGCAGTCTTCTCTTTATGGTAGATTTGGATATTGATACGCCGACCTCCTGGAGAGTGTTGTTCACTTGGTTGGCTGTTGTGAAAGGGTTTCTCTTCACCTTGGAGATTATTCTGCGATCATCCACCACTGTTGTCTTCCGTGGGTGCCCAGGTCTTTTTGCATGGATGAGTTCACCAGTGCTTTCTTTCATTCTCAGGATGTACCAAACTGTAGATTTTGCCACTCCTAATATTGTAGCAATTTCTCGGATGGGTTTTTTCTGTTTTCACAACTTAAGGATGGCTTGTTTCACCTGCATGGAGAGCTCCTTTGACCGCATGTTTACTTCACAGCAAAACCTTCCAAATGCAAGCACCAAACCTAAAATTAACTCCAGGCCTTTTATCTGCTTAATTGAGAATGACGTAATGAAGGGATTGCCCACACCTGTCCATGAAATAGCCTTGGAGTCAATTGTCCAATTAATTTTGGTCCCTTTAAAAACAGGGTGGCACATGCTAAGAAGCTGAAACTACTAAACCATTCATCCAATATTAATAAGGATACCCTCAAATGAAAGCTGAAAGTCTGAACTTCAACTGCATCTGAATTGTTTTGTTTAAAATTCATTGTGGTAATCTCAATAACCAAAATTAGAAAAATGTTGTCTCTGTCCAAATATATATGGACCTAACTGTATAAGGCAACATGCGAGTGTGGTCTAGAATACGCAGGAAAGACAAAAAGAATTCTGTAGAAGGATAGGAGAACATATCCGAGACATTATCAATAAAAGGAACACCTCTATACCTAATCATGTAAACAGACATCATCAGGGCAATACTAGGAAGATTTCATTTTTCGGAATTGACAGGATTAATCCCCCAGTAAGAGGGGGTAACTGGGATCGAAACATCCTGCAAAAAGAATGCAAATGGATCTTCTGGTTGCAAACTGTATATCCTAATGGTCTGAATGACCAACTTTCCTTCTCCTCTTTTCTATAATGTAGGATATAACAGGGTCAATAGAGAGGGACAGCCGTCAACGAGTGCGGGCGCCACTGCGCAGGATATATGGTGCCAACCTCCGAGTTAGGTAGTGGTAAGATAGCATAGGGTACCCTAGGGAGATTAGAGGCTACAATCTCTCCCCACACTGACCTATTACCTATTTCCTATTTTCCTCTCATATGTCCAGTCTCCTGAGAAGCTTGTTGGTCTATATGTATGATGGGGTAAGTAATTTTGTCCCCCTTGTATAATTCCCATTATTCTTTGGGTCCTTTTTCTGGATTGTTTCAGTCTCGTCATCAAGAATTTAAATACAAGGTTGTGTAAGTTGGCAGGGCGTATGTGCGGTAACGGTGTACTTTCTCTTTGAAGGTCACAGTCTCTTATAGCTAAGTCTGTCCAAAGATGTGCAATCCGCTGGATGTAACCTGTACATAACTGTGTGGAACCTGTGTATGTGTCCTCTCCCAAGGCAGGATGAATGCTGGGAATGGAGACACAACTTGATTCACCCTGAGTAGTGGGCGGAGCACTTGACGAAACTCTGCCGTCAATAGATGATGAGCGGCAAGTGTGGAACACGGTATGCGCACGCGTGGTCTAGGCGCGTGCTCTGCATGATATGCTCGGGGACGCAAGCGCACAAAGAGGAATTGGTGCTTGCATTCCACTGAGCACACATGTGGTGAGTACGAGCTGCCCGGAAGCCGAATATTGCGCATTTGAATGCAGGGAGCTTATTTAAGGCTGTATGACGCTAGATGATACACTTGCAATGACAGCGTCTCATTGATGGCATGATTACACTGGCCCCAATGTTATCCCCTGATGAGGACCACGAAATGCATAGGGAACAGAAGGGTATAGGATCCACCACTATATCTGAAATGGAGGGCTTCATTAAAGAACAACATCTAGATAGGTGAGATCCTTCTAAGTTGCCATATGTGTCTTGGATATCGATGTTAGTTCCTTTTAAGCCTGTAAGGAGGTGGGTAAAAAGCAGCTATGGTAAATTGAAGGAACTTGTTTCATAAGCATAATGCATTACCTGGGGAGCTAACATCTTGAACACTTTATAACCCTAAAATTATTGTACATTAGTCCTAATGGACATTTCATTATAGAAAGGGTGTAAAGTGTGATAAACAGATAGACCTGTTAAATATTGATACAGGGTCTATTCTGCATAATTGATTAAGTGATGCTGAAAAAGCTGTAATATGTGGAATAGCGACAACAAGGACAATATAAGATAATCTAGGATTGCCCATAAAAACCTGATTACACAAGGCAGGCTACTGTATATATGGTATGCCACTTTAGAGTGGATCATGGTCAGTCTCGAGCATACAAGGGGCTAGCATGAGGAATACCCCATTGACTGTATGCATTCCGCATTTTTAGTGTTGCATGTCCTATGCACCTTGCACTTTGTGGTGAATTCGGTTGTTTGAAAAAAAACATTTTCTTGTGTGAATTTACATTAAAAGTTATAATTTAATCCAGTTCGCTGATATAAGTTAATTACAGATTGGGTTATACCACTAGCTAGTGTTGAGTGATACCTTCCGATATCGGAAAGTATCGGTATCGGATTGGATCGGCCGATATTAAAAAAATATCGGCTATTGCCGATACTGATACCCGATACCAATGCAAGTCAATGTGTCCAAAATATCGGAATTAAAATAAACCCTTTCTTGCCTTGTAGGTTCATTCTACATGAAATAAAACAACTAAGAATAATGTAGGATGTATTGGGGTAGGTGGCGGAGTCATTAAAGGCATAGAGGTTTAGCCCAATCAAATAGAATAGCAGGAATTTTATTTTTTTTTTTAAGACGTTTGGAGTTACAAAGATATTGACTATGTTAAGATTTTTTTTATTTTGTCAGATATTGATGTTTCACTACTTCCATGCCCTTCACCTTCTTTTTTACTTCTCCGACACTTTCTTCTTCATCATCCTCAGCAGCAGCATTTTTGACATCAACTTCTTCTTCACCTTATTCATCTTCTTCTTTATATTTTACCTATTATTTTTTTTGTTACATTCTTCATATTCTTTTTATTAAACTATTATTCTTCTTCATATTCTACTTCTTCATCATATTCTTATTTGTGACAGGCATTCCTGTAGTTGTTATCCATAACAGTTTGAAGATTACACCTTCCGTTCTGCCTGTCACAAAAGAGTTACAACAGGATTTGTCCGCGTTCAGTTAGGCCTGCAGCAGCAGGCTTTATCCAGGGGCACCATGAGGAGGAACGGACTCACCCCCATACACTGCTTAGTCTTCTTCTGCTTATAATTTAGATAATATCTTTTGCTCTGATGTTTAGTCTTATGCTTAATGTTCTTCTGCTCTTTGTTCTGCAGCCTCTTGTTCTTCTGCTTCTCGGTCTTCCGGGTCGTCATCTTTAGGATTTTGAACATGGAAATGTAGCAGAAGGTACAAGAAGGCTGAGAAAATGCCGATAACCAGCTGATGGAACTGGAATTCGGATGGCTACACGAAGGTCCAAGAGCCAATGGAACTACAGAGGACCAGCTGACGTTACTGGAACCCGGTTCCTAACAGGAGGTACCCGTGCCAGAAAGCACTACCAAGGACCACCTGACGTTGGTGGAACTCAGATACCCAGAAGGAGGCACCTAAGCCAAAGGCTCTGCCCGGAACCAGCTGACGGTACTGGAACCAGCAGGACCTATTCAAGATTGTCTTCCTAGAGCCCCAACTAGTGGTGTTGGAGCCAAGGGTCAGCAGGGGGAGCAGAGTGTAGGCCAAAGCCTGCACTGGAGGCAGTTTAATATCTGTTGTGTCTGCGTGGCGTTTGCAGGACACGTTTCTGGCTACACAGCAGGGGAAAGGCTGGCGTTACTGAACCCCACTGACACAGTAGCGGGTGTTTTTCTCTGTGCAGCCAGCACGTCCGAGCACCAACTGGCGGTGTTAGAGCCCAGGGAATCAAGGAGGAGCAGAGTGTAGGCCGAAGCCTGCACTGGAGGTAGTTTATTATCTGTTGTGTCTGCGTGGTGTTTGCAGGACACGTTGCTGGCTACACAGCAGGGGAACAGCTGGCGTTACTGAACCCCACTGACACAGTGGCGAGTGTTTTTCTCTGTGCAGCCAGCACTTCCGAGCACCAACTGGAGGTGTTAGAGCCCAGGGAATCAAGGAGGAGCAGAGGAGCAGAGTGTAGGCCGAAGCCTGCACTGGAGGCAGCTTAGTGTCTGTTGTGTCTGCATGGCGTTTGCAGGACACGTTGCCGGCTACACAGCAGGGGAACAGCTGGCGTTACTGAACTCCACTGACACAGTGGCGAGTGTTTTTCTCTGTGCAGCCAGCACTTCCGAGCACCAACTGGCGGTGTTAGAGCCCAGGGTCAGCAGGAGGAGCAGAGTGTAGGCCGAAGCCTGCACTGGAGGCAGTTTAGTATCTGTTGTGTCTGCATGGCATTTGCAGGACACGTTGCTGGCTACACAGCAGGGGAACAGCTGGCGGTACTGAACCCCACTGACACAGTGGTGAGTGTTTTTCTCTGTGCAGCCAGCACTTCCGAGCACCAACTGGCGGTGTTAGAGCTCAAAGAAATCAAGGAGGAGCGGAGTGTAGGCCGAGGCCTAATTGGAGCTAGTTGAAAGGGAACCTTTAACCCCCCCCAGGCGTTTGTAGCTGAAAGAGCCATCTTGTTCAGCACTAATGCTGCAAAAGGAAAAGGTGGCTCTTTTAATTATGTTCCTTGCAAACGCAGAGCTAGACACTTTTGACATGTGTCCCCTCACACCGTGATACCGTCCCAGAGGTGGGACTTTCCTTCATAATGGGACGCAGCACAGCCGTCATTCCTACCCCCTTGGCGACGTGCGCCACCTCCTCAGTGTTGTTTGATTCTGTCCCGGAGCCTGCACTGTTATGTTATACCTTGGCCATGCTCAGTTAGCGCTGCCCATCTTCTGACATCTTTGTTGTCAGGCTGGCTGCGCCTGTGCGGCCGCGCTGCCCGAGATCCCGCCTGGCAGTGTCATCTAATGTTATCACACTGTGGGCCTGGGATCCATGGGCATGCGCAGTGCATATCTTCGCCTCTCACTCCCCTCCTTCCGGCTTCTTCAGACTGTGCGGCGTCACGGCCGTGGCATGATATTAGGGATCAGCTGACGGTGCACAGTCTGAAGAAGGCGGAGGGAGATGATTGAGAGCCTAAGGTGAAGATATGCACTGCGCATGCCCATGGATCCCAGGCCCGCAGTGTGATTAAATCAGAAGAGACTGCGAGGCGGGATCTCAGGCAGCGCGTCCACACAGGCGCAGGCAGCCTGACAACAAATGATGTCAGAAGACGGGCGGTGCTAAATGCGCATGGCCAAGGGATAACATAACAGTGCAGGCTATGGGACAGATTCAAACAACGCTGAGGAGGCGGCATACGGCGCCAAGGGTGTAGGAATGACGGCTGTGCTGCATCCCATTACGAAGGAAAGTCCCACCACCGAGACAAAGAAACGAGGCACCTTACTGCTGCACAAGGTGGCTCTTTCAGTAACAAACGCCTGGGGGGGACAGGTTCCCTCAAATTTCAGTAGTTGTGTCAGCATGGCCGTCCAGGACACATTGCCGCAACACAGCAGGGGAGCAGCTGACATTACTGAACCCCAATAACAGAGGAGCAACTGTTGACTGTGCAGACAGCATTTCCGGGCAGTAACTGGCAGTGTTGAAGCCCAGGGACAGCAGGAGGAGCAGGCTGGAGGTATCGCCGCAACACTGCAGGGGAGCAGCTGGTGTTACTGAACCCCAATAACAGAGGAGCAACTGTTGACTGTGCAGACAGCACTTCCGGGCAGCAACTTGCGGTGTTGAAGCGCAGGGACAGCAGGAGGAGCAGGCTGGAGGTATTTCCGCAACACAGCAGGGGAGAAGCTGGCGATACTGAACCCCAATAACAGAGGAGTTACTGTTGACTGTGCAGACAGCACTTCCGGGCAGCAACTGGCGGTGTTGAAGCCCAGGGACAGCAGGAGGAGCAGGATGGAGGTATTGCCGCAACACAGCAGGGGAGCAGCTGGCGTTACTGAACCCAAATAACAAAGGAGCAACTGTTGACTGTGCAGACGGCACTTCCGGGCAGCAACTGGTGGTGTTGGAGCCCAGGGAATCAAGGAGGAGCAGAGGAACAGAGTGTAAGCGGAAGCCTGATTGGAGGAAGTTGATAGGGAACCTTTAACCCCCCCCCAAGGCGTTTGTAGCTGAAAGAGCCATCTTGTGCAGCACTAAGGATGCAAAAGGAAAAGGTGGCTCTTTTAATTATGCTCTTTGCAAACGCAGAACTAAACACTTATAAAATGGGTCCCCTGCTACCGTGAGACCGTCCCGGAGGTGGGACTTTCCTTCGTAATGGGACGCAGTACAGCCGTCATTCCTACCCTCTTGGTGCCGTGCACCGCCTCCTCAGCGTTGTTTGAATCTGTCCCGTAGCCTGCGCTGTTATGTTATCCCTTGGCAATGCGCATTTAGCGCTGCCCGTCTTCTGACATCATTTGGTGTCAGGCTGGCTGCACCTGTGCGGCCGCGCTGCCCGAGATCCCACCTTGCAGTGTCGTCTAATGTAATCACACTGTGGGCCTGGGATCCATGGGCATGCACAGAGCATATCTTCGCCTCTCACTCCCCTCTTTCCGGCTTCTTCAGACTGTGCGGTGTCATGACCGTGGCATGCTATTAGGGATCAGCTGATGTCGCACAGTCTGAAGAAGGCGGAGGGAGATGAGTGAGAGCCTAAGGTGAAGATATGCACTGTGTATGCCCATGGATCCCAGGCCCGCAGTGTGATTAAATCAGAAGAGACTGCGAGGTGGGATCTCGGGCAGCGAATCAGCACAGGCGCAGGCAGCCTGACAACAAATGATGTCAGAAGATGGGCGGTGCTAAATGCGCATGGCCAAGGGATAACATAACAGCGCAGGCTATGGGACAGATTCAAACAACGCTGAGGAGGCGGCGCACGTCGCCAAGGGTGTAGGAATGACGGCTGTGCTGCGTCCCATTACGAAGGAAAGTCCCACCTCCGAGACAAAGAAACGAGGCACCTTACTGCTTCACAAGGTGGCTCTTTCAGTAACAAATGCCTGGGGGGGACAGGTTCCCTCAAATTTCAGTAGTTGTGTCAGCATGGCCGTCGCAGGACACATTGCCGCAACACAGCAGGGGAGCAGCTGGCGTTACTGAACCCCAATAACAGAGGAGCAACTGTTGACTGTGCAGACAGCATTTCCGGGCAGTAACTGGCGGTGTTGAAGCCCAGGGACAGCAGGAGGAGCAGGCTGGAGGTATTGCCGCAACACAGCAGGGGAGCAGCTGGTGTTACTGAACCCCAATAACAGAGGAGCAACTGTTGACTGTGCAGACAGCACTTCCAGGCAGCAACTGGCGGTGTTGAAGCCCAGGGACAGCAGGAGGAGCAGGCTGGAGGTACTGCCGCAACACAGCAGGGGAGCAGCTGGCGTTACTGAACCCCAGTAACAGAGGAGCAACTGTTGACTGTGCAGACAGCACTTCTGGGCAGCAACTGATGGTGTTGAAGCGCAGGGACAGCAGGAGGAGCAGGCTGGAGGTATTGCCGAAACACAGCAGGGGAGAAGCTGGCGATACTGAACCCCAATAACAGAGGAGTTACTGTTGACTGTGCAGACAGCACTTCCGGGCAGCAACTGGCGGTGTTGAAGCCCAGGGACAGCAGGAGGAGCAGGATGGAGGTATTGCCGCAACACAGCAGGGAAGCAGCTGGCGTTACTGAACCCCAATAACAGAGGAGCAACTGTTGACTGTGCAGACGGCACTTCCGGGCAGCAACTGGTGGTGTTGGAGCCCAGGGAATCAAGGAGGAGCAGAGGAACAGAGTATAAGCCGAAGCCTGATTGGAGGAAGTTGAAAGGTAACCTTTAACCCCCCCCAAGGCGTTTGTAGCTGAAAGAGCCATCTTGTGCAGCACTAAGGATGCAAAAGGAAAAGGTGGCTCTTTTAATTATGCTCTTTGCAAACGCAGAACTAAACACTTATAAAATGTGTCCCCTGAAACCGTGAGACCGTCCCGGAGGTGGGACTTTCCTTCGTAATGGGACGCAGCACATCCATCATTCCTACCCCCTTGGTGCCGTGTGCCGCCTCCTCAGCGTTGTTTGAATCTGTCCCGTAGCCTGCGCTGTTATGTTATCCCTTGGCCATGCGCACTTAGCGCTGCCCGTCTTCTGACATCATTTGGTGTCAGGCTGGCTGCACCTGTGCGGCCGCGCTGCCCGAGATCCCACCTCGCAGTGTCGTCTAATGTAATCACACTGCGGGCCTGGGATCTCAGGCAGCGCATCTGCAGAGGTGCAGGCAGCCTGACAACAAATGATATCAGAAGACGGGCAGCGGTAAGCGCGCATGGCCAAGTGATAACATAACAGAGCTGGCTACGGGACAAATTCAAACAACACTGAGGAGGCGGCGCATGGCACCAAGGGGGTAGGAATGACGGCTGTGCTGTGTCCCATTGCGAAGGAAAGTCCCACCTCCGGGACGGTATGAGTGGACAAATTTTATAAGTGTTAAGTTCTGCGTGTGCAAGGAGCTAAACTAAAAGAGCTACCTTTTCCTTGTGCAGCATTACTGCTGCACAACGTGGCTCTTTCAGTAACAAACGCCTGGGGGGGACAGGTTCCCTTAAATTTCAGTAGTTGTGTCAGCGTGGCGGTCACATCAGCTGACGTTACTGAAACCCAATAACTCTGGGTCATGTGTTTTGACTGTGCAGCCTGCACTTCTGAGCATCAACTGGCGGTGTTGGAGCCCAGGGATTACAGTTCAGGTGTTAGAAACATGAACGCAACAGGAGACCTGGATACTGTAGCCAACCAATTATTTAATCTGGAAGAGGAGTGGAAAATTCCTGCAAGATCCAGGCCTTGTTCATTTTCAGAAAAGTAAGCCGGTCAACGTTATCGGAGGATAGTCGCATGCGACGGTCTGTTAGTACACCACCTGCGGCACTAAAGACGCGTTCCGATAATACACTAGCAGCAGGGCGAGCCAGCACCTCCAATGCATACTGGTTTAGCTCTGGCCATGTATCCAGCTTAGAGACCCAAAATTTGAAGGGGGAAGAGCCATCTGGGAGTACAGTAAGAGGGCAAGACATGTAGTCTGTCACCATCTGACGAAAACGTTGCCTCCTGCTGACTGGAGCCGTCTGTGATGGTGTAGACATGTGTGGTGGGCACACAAAACTGTGCCACAGTTGGGCCATACTGGTCTTGCCTTGTGCTGAGGCACTGATTCTGCTCCTTCTTTGTGCAGAGCTTCCTCCACTGCCTCGACGCACTGAGCTGCTTTGTAAAGCACTAGCAGCACTGCTCTCACTTGGACTGGAGAAGATGATGGAATTCACCAGTGTGTCTTGGTACTCCTGCATTTTACGCTCCCGGTTCAACGGTGTTATGAGACTTTGTAAGTTGTCCCGGTAGCGAGGATCTAGGAGGGTGTACACCCAATAATCAGCTGTGTTGAGAATGTGGGCGATGCGTCGGTCGTTTCTCAGGCACTGCAGCATGTAATCAGCCATGTGCTGCAGACTGCCAACTGGCCAAGAAACGCTGTCCCCTGCTTGAGGCGTGATCTCTGCCTGCTCTGCATCACTCCACCCTCGCTCTACACACTGACTACTGGAGAATTGTGTAACTCCCTCTTCTGGATCGATGTCTTCCTCCTCCATTGACTCCTCCCCATCCTCCTCACAAAGAGTCCCCTACCTAGGCCTTTGTGAGGAACCACGTAGCGCTGACTGTCCAGAAGCTGATGGAATTGATGACTCCTCATCCTCCACCTCTTCCACAACATCATCCCTTAGCGCTTGCAGTGTTTGTTGAAGCAGGCAGATAAGGGGGACAGTCATGCTGACTAGTGCATCATCTGCACTCGCCATCCGCGTGGAATCATTGAAGGAATGCAAAACCTGGCAGATGTCCTTCATAGTGGCCCACTCTGTGGTTGTGAAGTCTGAACGGTGCGGAGTGCGACTTCTTTGCGCCTGATGCAGCTGGTACTCCATTACTGCTGGCTGCTGCTCACACTACCGCTCCAACATATGTAACGTGGAATTCCACCTGGTGGGTAGGTCACATATGATGCAATGTTACGGAAGGCGGAATAGGCGCTGCAGAGCTGCAATGCACGATCTTGCCATGCTGGAATGCCGCAAGTGAGCACACTCTAGGCGGACCTTGTGCAGCAGTTCATCAACATCCGGATAGTCCCTCAAAAAACTCTGCACGACCAAGTTGAGCACATGTGCCAGACATGGGATGTGAGTGAAGTTGCCTAGGGCCAGAGCTGCCACCAGATTTCGGCCATTGTCACACACTACCATGCCTGGCTGGAGATTCGCTGGCACAAACCACACGTCGCTCTCCTGCTTGATGGCATTCCAGAGATCTTGCGCTGTGTGGCTTCGATTTCCCAAAGAAATTAATTTCAAGACAGCCTGTTGATGTTTCACCACAGCTGTGCTCATGTCGGTCGTAACAGGTAAACGTTCACGGGTCCATGTGGAGGTGGACTGTGACGGCTCCTGCAGCGATGATTTTGAGGAACTTGTGTATGAAGAGGAGTCAATGCGGAGAGACTGGATTCCTGCAATCCTTGGAGTTGGCAGAACACTGCCTGCGCCACTCGCACGATCTTCGGGACATCCTCTGACTCTTGGCAGGGAGATGATGCTTCCCAGAACTATATGACTTACCTATTTCTGGATCCGGCCTCATCTGGACAATGCAGCACGTCTGAGATCAAAGCATTCATTTGTTGATGAACTGTGGTTCTTTTGACTTTCTTTTTATTTTGGAAACATCTTGTATCCTACATGTGAATATTATTTATATATATATATATACATTTTTGTACATCTATTTGGTATGAGGTCTTTCTGCATTATCAAAACCTTTTTGCGCTTATTATGTATATTTTCATTCAGGTATTCTAGTCTATCCCTTTTTTTTTTTTTTTTTGTTAGGTATTACCTTTTTATCCATTTATTTATATGTTTTTGCATTTGGTACAATTTATTATGTAATAGTCATGTGCACTTTCTAACACCAATATGTAGTTTTGCTCCTTGGTTACTATCCTAACAGGGCGCACTTGGATTTCGTTTGTAATGCTACTTTCTTTAATATTATCATCTGTCTGCTCTGTCCTTTGTTCTGTTGTGCGGCCGCACACTGCGCTAGCTTCTTCCATTCTGCCTGAGCATTTCCGCCGGCGGCTCTTCTTTCATTCCTGCAAGTGTATTTACTTGCCGTATTTCTTCTGTGGTTGCGCATGCGCCGCCCTTCTGCAATCACTTCCGGTCCTGGGGCACTGGCGCAACACACCGGTAAACTATCTCTTGCTTATGTGTATCATATATAAAGCGGGCACTTACTCAAACATGTTACTTTCCCTGACGAAGCTGCTCCTTAGCAGCGATACGCGTGGGATCTTCCCACCCCCTACATCTCGGCCCTGACATGCATGGGTGATGTTGGTAGTGATTTCTTGGCTCTTGGCTGCCTTTATCTTCAGGCACTATTTATTGCATGTTATTTCCTGCTTTCCCTGTGGTCCACTCTGCTATGCTGGCCAGGTTACCAGGTTTCAGGTCTTATTTATCTACTTGATTCTCTTTATATATCTTTTGTGGTTCCCAGGGGTGGTGTGCAGGCTTGCACGCCGCGAGTATTATTCCCTTTGCGGCACTTGTTCACCCTTTCAGGGCCAGTGACACACTCTTTATATATTTTTACAAGCCATATGCCCATTGTTTTTGGCATTATTCAGGACACATATAGGGACGCCTATTATGTGGGATGTATAGGGCTTGTTGTGACCATTGTTATATTTATTGCAATATTTCACGCTGATTTATCCTCTATTATGTGATACCAATTCATGTACATTCAGTTCATTAGCACAGGATAGATAGCGTGTGTTTGCACATTTCTTGCCATTTGCATAGATTGATGTTTCAGGGTGTCTTTGTATTTGCATTGTTTTTAATTGATTTTATGGTTGTAATGGGTTTGTGCTTGTAATAAAAAAAATTTTCTTTACATTTTGTCATTACATTTGTAGCAGGTGTGCATGTTTCATTGCATGGGTTCTTTTTCTTTTTCTCGATTCTCATTGCTTTTCCCATGCTTAATGTAGCACCCTGCTGTTTCATTATAGTATCCTTTACATTTCAAGTGGTGCACCCGCCATTTTTTTCATTTTCAGTTGTCCTTTATACACCTCTTTCCATGGGGGTGTTTCCTCTTTCTGGCAGGTAGCACACGACTCACTTATTATACTCCAGTGGGAGTTTTGATAATTATATAGATTATTTATTTGTGGTCAGTTTATTGTTTTTGTTTGTTACCAGTGGTTGCTGTGTTCATTGCCATGGACTGGGAGGCTAGAGAGGCAGCGTGGCGTTCCCAATCTTCTAGTTTGTTTTCTAACCCCATACCAGTTATTAATGACTCAGACTTTTCCAAACTTTCTTCAGATTTGATAGCGGCCAATAAATCAGCAGTACGCCTGTGGTGGAACATTAGAACCCTGGAAGAATATTTAAGGGCAGGGATAGTTCCACGGGGCTTACGTGTACAAATTTTTCCGGCCTGGGAACCATCTTCTACTTTCCAAACTATATGGGAAAAAGGACTATTACAATGTTCTGGCATCATAATTAATATGCTTCTCGAGCATGACAGACAGCGCCTTGTATCCACCAAACAAAATATAAGAGATTTGGAAGATAGACTAAGTACTTTTGATGAGACGCAATTTGTCATGCCTTTCAAATTGAAACTCAAAGACACAATAGACAAATTTGAGAAGGAGGTCATTGACCGCAAACAAAAAAAATTTCAGAGAGATCGGACAGATTTTGATAATCAGAGGGCTTTTAGTTGGAGGCATACAGGCAATTCCCGTACAGTCCAAACTTTTCATTCTTCATCTGTAACCTCTGGGACTTTGACTGGTGCCACTAGCTCGAGTGATTTTTTGTCCTCGGGGGGCAGCGACATCGATACAGGACCCGACGGGGCCGGAAACACCAGAAAGCTAAGAAAGCGCCAGCCCAATCGGAGGGGTCCGGCCTCACCTTACCGCCGGCCGTACAAGACCAGATTGCGCTAGTTACACCTTCAAGTGCACACCCCTCTGCTACTATGGCTGAGGTACAATGTTCAACATTACAAATTATTAATCTTTCTGATTATACCTTGTCACCGGCTGAATGCTCTGTATTACTAAGGGGTTTGTCATTTTCTCCAACCCAGACCTCGGACAAATTTGATCTTGTGAAAGATTTGTACTTATTTTGCAGGAAACTTACCCTACAGGTCATCCATAAACAACCGGATACCATCCAAACATCATCTTCTCAAGACCAGCAAGTGTTCCAGGATCTCTTGGACCTATTGGATGAAAATATAACTACAACAGGTAGGAAAAAATTTCCATTCAAAAACAAGTCTACCACCGCCCCTTCCTTCTCCTTGGTTCCAGCGGTTAAGTTCTTTTTTGAATTAACAAAAAGGGATATTCTCCATCTTCCCTCTACAACTGGGAAAGTACACAATCTTTCTGTACAGGAGAGAAAAGCTATTAAGTCTTTGAAAAATAATAACTCCTTCATTATTAGGGAAGCGGATAAAGGTGGGAATGTGGTGCTATGGCCCACCCATCTTTATCTAGAGGAAGCCCATAGACAGTTGAATAACAAACAATTCTATGTCAGGCTGCCCTCGGATCCAACTGAGCTTTTTTTGGAGAAGCTGCATAAATTGATCAGTCAGGCAGCTTCTATGGGCATTATTACAGCCAGCGAGAAGAAATTTTTGTGGTGTGAGAATCCTGTCACTTCTACTTTTTATCTTTTGCCGAAGGTGCACAAGGATGTTCTTAAACCACCTGGCCGACCGATAGTGTCCAGCATCGGGAGCATGTGCGAACGGGCCTGCACATACGTTGATTTTTTCATTCGACCTATTGCCGCTGCATTACCATCTTTTATTAAAGATACATCAGATTTCATCCGGGCATGCCATAACATCACTTTGACTGGCCAAGAACTCCTTGTCACTTGTGATATAGAGTCTTTATACTCCAATATCAACCATACACAGGGCATCCAGGCATTGGGGTTTTTTCTTGATCGTCTTGATGATAGTAACCGCCTACATGATTCATTCATTTTGGACCTGCTTAAATTCATCTTGTATCACAATTTCTTTCTTTTTGACAGAACATACTATAAGCAAGTGTCCGGCGTGGCGATGGGCGCACGTTGCGCACCGGCCTACGCTAACATCTTTCTTGGATGGTGGGAGGAGACTGTTGTCTTTTGTTCTTCAGGATTCAAAGATCACATCATACATTGGTATCGTTTTATCGACGATGTATTTTTTATCTGGGTAGGTTCTGAAGCAGCGTGTGTCCAATTCCTCAGTGAACTTAACAACAATTCATTGAATATCTTTCTCACGTATTCTTGTTCCTCCAATTCAGCTGTTTTCTTAGATCTTCAAATTGCGATTGATGGTGGCAGATTGGTGACAGAGCTTTACCGTAAACCTACGGCTACGAATAATCTTTTGCAATTCCAGAGCTTTCATCCCCTTCATACTCGGACAGGCATTCCGGTAGGACAATTCCTGCGGGCTCGTAGGAATTGCAGTACAGATGCAGGATTCAAAGAGCAATCCAGAGACCTGACTATGAGGTTCCACCAGAGAGGATATCCTCGTAGGACAATTTCCAAGGCGTTTCAACGCGCCAAAGCGTCTGATCAAGCGGCTCTTTTGGTACCACACTCTCGCCCACAGGATCCTTTTGTCAGATTTGTCACAGCATACAGCACCAATTGGAACGAGGTGAGACAGATTCTTGGTAAAAACTGGGATATCCTTACTTTGGATGCCCAAACATCACCTTGTGTTAGCCCTAGACCGTTGCTGACTGCAAGCAGGGCTCCGAATCTTCGGGACCTGCTCACAAGGAGTCATTTTTCACGGCCGGTCACCAAATTAAATCGAGGTATTCGCCTCTATGGTTCTTTCCCCTGTGGGGACTGTGTTATCTGTCCATATGTGCCTCCGACTAAGGATCACTTTTTTAATCCTGTTGATAAGACTGACCATCCTCTTTATCAATATGTCAATTGCAGGTCAAGCTTTGTCATCTATGCAATTATCTGCCCATGTCGGAAAGTCTATGTTGGTCAAACCTCGCAGGAGTTGAGGAGACGGGCACAGAAGCACTTGTCAACAATCAATTTGGCTTCTACGGATCATAAGAAGGGTAAGGTCTTGACCCCATTAGCACTTCATTATCTCAAGAACCATGGTGGCAGGCCCAATAATACTTCCATCTTTGGCCTGCAGAAAATTCTCTGCAATGAAAGAGGTGGTGACCGACGTAGACTTCTCTTGCAACATGAAGCCCGCTGGATTTTTCGCCTCAAATCCATGGCACCTTCCGGCTTAAATGAAGAGCTGTTATACACAGGATTTTTGGGCTGATTCTCTTCTCACAACAGGGTCTTTTGCGGGAGCCCACCCGCTCTTGGACCCCTGGACTTTGTCCCCCTTGGTGTGGATGTATGATAATCTTCGGGACATCCTCTGACTCTTGGCAGGGAGATGATGCTTCCCAGAACTATATGACTTACCTATTTCTGGATCCGGCCTCATCTGGACAATGCAGCACGTCTGAGATCAAAGCATTCATTTGTTGATGAACTGTGGTTCTTTTGACTTTCTTTTTATTTTGGAAACATCTTGTATCCTACATGTGAATATTATTTATATATATATATATATATACATTTTTGTACATCTATTTGGTATGAGGTCTTTCTGCATTATCAAAACCTTTTTGCGCTTATTATGTATATTTTCATTCAGGTATTCTAGTCTATCCCTTTTTTTTTTTTTTTGTTAGGTATTACCTTTTTATCCATTTATTTATATGTTTTTGCATTTGGTACAATTTATTATGTAATAGTCATGTGCACTTTCTAACACCAATATGTAGTTTTGCTCCTTGGTTACTATCCTAACAGGGCGCACTTGGATTTCGTTTGTAATGCTACTTTCTTTAATATTATCATCTGTCTGCTCTGTCCTTTGTTCTGTTGTGCGGCCGCACACTGCGCTAGCTTCTTCCATTCTGCCTGAGCATTTCCGCCGGCGGCTCTTCTTTCATTCCTGCAAGTGTATTTACTTGCCGTATTTCTTCTGTGGTTGCGCATGCGCCGCCCTTCTGCAATCACTTCCGGTCCTGGGGCACTGGCGCAACACACCGGTAAACTATCTCTTGCTTATGTGTATCATATATAAAGCGGGCACTTACTCAAACATGTTACTTTCCCTGACGAAGCTGCTCCTTAGCAGCGATACGCGTGGGATCTTCCCACCCCCTACATCTCGGCCCTGACATGCATGGGTGATGTTGGTAGTGATTTCTTGGCTCTTGGCTGCCTTTATCTTCAGGCACTATTTATTGCATGTTATTTCCTGCTTTCCCTGTGGTCCACTCTGCTATGCTGGCCAGGTTACCAGGTTTCAGGTCTTATTTATCTACTTGATTCTCTTTATTTATCTTTTGTGGTTCCCAGGGGTGGTGTGCAGGCTTGCACGCCGCGAGTATTATTCCCTTTGCGGCACTTGTTCACCCTTTCAGGGCCAGTGACACACTCTTTATATATTTTTACAAGCCATATGCCCATTGTTTTTGGCATTATTCAGGACACATATAGGGACGCCTATTATGTGGGATGTATAGGGCTTGTTGTGACCATTGTTATATTTATTGCAATATTTCACGCTGATTTATCCTCTATTATGTGATACCAATTCATGTACATTCAGTTCATTAGCACAGGATAGATAGCGTGTGTTTGCACATTTCTTGCCATTTGCATAGATTGATGTTGGGGGTGTCTTTGTATTTGCATTGTTTTTAATTGATTTTATGGTTGTAATGGGTTTGTGCTTGTAATAAAAAAAAATTTCTTTACATTTTGTCATTACATTTGTAGCAGGTGTGCATGTTTCATTGCATGGGTTCTTTTTCTTTTTCTCGACTCGCACGATCTGTACCCGGCTCAACAACATTAACCCAATGGGCAGTGAGGGAAAGGTATCGCCCCTGTCCATGGTGACTGGTCCATGCATCGGTGGTGAGGTGAACCTTGCTACTGACGACGTTCAGTAGCGCGTTTTTTATGTGTCCCTCCACATGCTTGTGCAGGGCAGGGACGGCTTGCCTGCTGAAATAAAAGCGGCTGGGCACATTGTATTGTGGGACTGCCAATGCCATCAAGTTACGGAAGCTGTCAGTCTCCACCAGCCTGAATGACAGCATTTCAAGGGACAGTAGTTTTGCAATGCCAGCATTCAGAGCCTGTGCCTTTTCTCCCATGCCTGTGCTAACTATGGCTGTAGACTGGGCTGGGAGTGTGAGGATGACTGGGAACGTGGTGCTGCGGGTGGAATTACTGTTGGTCTCTGGACAACAGTAACAGAGGTTCTTCCATGGCGAACCTGTGAGGAAGCCGAACCAGCTGTGTGTGAGCTGGAGGAAGAGGCTACAACACGAGCTGAAGAGGTGGTACATGCCGCTGTTGGTTGGCATAGGTCTTCAGTGTGTTTTTGTAACTCCACCGCGTGCTTGGTCCGCACATGTTTCCACATGTTTGAGGTATTGAGGTTGCTGACATTTTTCCCTCTTTTGACTTTCTGATGACACACCTTGCATTTGACTAAGCAAATATCATCTGCAACTGTGTCAAAAAAGGACCAGGCAATGCAAGTCTTGGGAGCGCCCGTTTTGGCTTTTGGAAGAGGCATGCTCCTAACGGGTGCTGAAGTGGAGGCAACAGGAACCGCAGTCTTCCCCCTCCCTCTCCCTCTTTGGCCCATTCGGGGAATCTCTTCCTCAGAGCTGCTCCCACCACCTTCCTGTACCTCACGCCACGATGGGTCAAGGACCTCATCATCTACACTACCCTCTGCCACCAACTGCTCCTCCTGGGTAGTCTCGGCAGCACAGTACGCACCAGAAAGTGGCACCTGAGTCTCATCATCAGATGCGTACTGTGGTGTGGTGACTTGAGGCACTGGCCCACCCGCCTCTTCAGAGTCAGAGAGACAAAGCTGTTGGGCATCACTGCACACTGCCTCTTCTTCCATTTCTTCAATGCTGCTTGGCTGGCCCCCTGTTTCCTAGCCAAGAGATTCAGAGAACAGAAGTAGAGATGGCTCCTGTCCTGGGCTCTCTGGCTGCCTGGGCAATTTGGCAGGTGGTGAAGAGACAGATGGGTGCTCTCCAGTGCTCTGTGTCTGAGAGGATGTGGCACTAATTGAAGTCGATGCGTTAACTGCCATCCATCCGACAATGGCTTCAATTTGCTCTTCACGCAGCAGCGGTGTACGGCGATCTCCTACAAAGCTGCGCATGAAGGACTGCTCCCTGCTGAAACTGGGTGATGATGACTCACCGGTGCCCGCAGCAGACACAGAATCCCCACGTCCTCTCCCTGATCCGCGCCCACGCCCACGTGCCTTACTCCCTGCCCTCTTCTTCTTGGTTGACTGATAAAGATAAGCAGAAAAGTACTAAGGGCTTAGTGTGCTTATTCCTTGAACAACTCCTAACAGGTATAAGAAACACTCATTTTCTAAAGTGTGGACTAGACTTTAATATGAGCTAATGTGGCCTACACAACTGTAAAGTGGTGTGTTTGGTGAACTTTATTATTTATTTATTTATTTTTTGCAGAAATGACTACAGAGCGATGTGCACTCACACAGAGACCGTGCAGACAGCCGTAAACGGCTCTGCAAGGCCAAAAAAAGCTCCTCAATGTAATCCTATGTAGTGTTTTACCACAATTTAGCTGGATACGGGTGGAAAGCCACTAATAGGAAATATTTGAAAAATGTGCAGCAGGCTGCACTAATTGCAAAAAAGGACAATGGATTGAAAGGTATGAGGCAGTGACGCACCCTGAGCTTACTGCAACCGGCTGTGGCTGAGGACAGATTACAGAGCGATGTGCACTCACACAGAGACCGTGCAGACAGCCGTAAACAGCGCTGCAAGGCCAAAAAAAGCTCCTCAATGTAATCCTATGTAATATTTTTCCACAATTTAGCTGGATACGGGTGGAAAGCCACTAATAGGAAATATTTGAAAAAATGTGCAGCAGGCTGCACTAATTGCAAAAAAGGACAATGGATTGAAAGGTATGAGGCAGTGACGCACCCTGAGGTGAATACAACCGCCTGTGGCTGCACACAGACTACAGAGCGATGTGCACTCACACAGAGACCTTGCAGACAGCTGTGAACAGCGCTGCAAGGCAAAAGCAAGGTTCTCACACAGCGGTTGCTAAATTAGCCTGGGTAAAGCACAATGAAGCAAATCGCTATCTCTAAACTGGCCCTCAGTCAGAACACAGCGTCTGTAATAATTATAGGGGATAATTCAGGAGACTCTTTGCGAGGAACAAGACAACAGGACACAGTTTTATAAGTGGTAATGTTTATATTATCACATGGTGATTCAAGCAGGTGCAGAGAGAAACTCAAGTCCACAACACTTGGTGCAAATAATAAACGCAGCTTAGCAGTCAATAGGAAACTTCAGAGGTAGATGCAAACAAACAGAAAGTCTATGAAGCACAGTTATACTTGAGGAAACTTGACACGAATAGATCCTTGACTTAGTCCAGACACAGATAGATATGTTATTAGGCAGTTCAAATCATATCTTAGCTCAACCAGGGAGGCCTGGTTAATAGTCTCAGGTTTTGCAGAGCAGAAACAGCTTACATGTCCAGCAAATGCAGATGGAAGTAACACGAGCAGCAGATGAAGGAGGATTACTGAACACTGGTGTATGCAGCAGGAACTCAGAGCAGAGTGGCAGGATCTCCAACACAGGTTCACAGGAGCAGGTGCAAGGCCAGGGAGTAATCAGGAGCTGGATGCAAAGCAGAATAATCTAGCACAGACTGAAGGCTGGGGTGGAGTTTTATAGCAGGAAGACAAGTGCACATGAGACCAAAGACGCCATGTAGGAAAACGGCAGTAATGCACAAAAGGTAAAAAATGTTCAGAGTCCTGACAGCGTCCTGTCCCTAGCTGAATTCACAGCAGAGTGAGCCCAAAATGGCGCCAGCGACTTTTAAACTGCAGCATGACATCATTTCAGCAGCCAATCACAGCCATGCCAGTAGTTACATGCCCACCATGCAGAACAGGATGTGCCCAAACTTCTAATCAGTCCTCATTGGCTGAATTCGGGCATTTTGAATTCTGGGAACTTCCGATTCCGGTATCCGATATACGGAAAATATCGGAACTCGGTATCGGAATTCCGATACCGCAAATATCGGTCGATACCTGATACTTGCGGTATCGGAATGCTCAACACTACCACTAGCTAAAGATTTTCCTTATTTTCTAGCTTTAAGTTTTTTCTTGAAAAAACAAATTGGCTAATTGAATAAAATAAAATGCCAGAGTGCTCATTTAAGACCTCATGTGAAAGCTAATAAAAATATTTTACATGACTGTTGACAGTAAACTCATTTAGCAGTTTTCTTATTGTTTATATTGTCAGACCTCCACAATATTCTTGGCACTTGATTAGACAGATTTGAAAGGATTTATTGCAATTTATATGTGAAGGGTTGAGCAAGGTTTTTTCTGGCTCATTAAATAGAAGGTCAATAATCTATGATGGATTTTTTTTACAATAAATGTGTTATTTGAGACAACTATTGAAATAGAAATCCCACAAATCTAGCACTAATTTTTTTTAATGCATTTTTATCTTTTAACTGCAATTCTAAATGAGTAAATTAGGAGCATAACATGTAAATGAGTCACTATATTTAATATTATTGTTTGATTATTTTATAACTAGTGTAAGGCTGCAGTAGCATCGTACTCAGTGAAGAAGCAGTGACCCACAAATTCAAACACAAAAGTCTCTTTTAATGTGTTTCTTCACAGCATTAAAGTCCAATTCACATAAATGCATATAACTTCAGTGGATATTATCAGTGACCAGTTTACACCAGTTCAAAGCAATACATATCACATGGCTTTAGATTTGCAGTCCCTAAACAGGCCAGACTTCCCTTGTCCAGTTTCCCTGGGCGACCGCATGCCATCTCACAGTCTCTATACGTCTCCATACACACAGCCTCATATGTTGCAGACACTACACACGCCAGCCCTCCTCTGACTAGTTCTCGTGGGTGTCCTGCATCGCTGTATCACAGTCTCTTTACAGACTCTTTACTCACACAGTCGTACACAGTTTAGGATATCCTCCGGATAGAAGCTGGGCACCATATCCACCTGTTTGCAATCGTTGCACATGCTAGTCCTCTTTTGGGCACAGGACATCCACCTCCGGGCACAGGACTGTCCACATCCGACTCCTTCAGGCACAGGACATCCACCTCCGGGCACAGGACTGTCCACATCCGAGACCAGTACCATGGATGACTTGCATCTCTGTGTACGCTGCGGGTGCCAGGCTATTCAGCTGCCCTGGGTGCTGGCTCTGCTGGCCTGTGCCTCCATGCACACTGCAGACCAGCACGCACCAGACTGACACTGACGTGCACCTCGCACACCTGACACGGCCTGACACACCCATACCCCTTACTGCAGGGTTTTTAAACACACACAAACCTGTGGCCTTCAGCCACCTGGAAAACCCAGACCAGAAATCTGTGACTCTCATGCACATTCTGGGGAGAACAAACAGCACCCCCTAGCTGTATGAGAGGCCACAGCCTCACATATCCTCCCCCCTGTTCATACCTGTGGGGTTGAACACTTGTTACCCCGTATGGGCGCGAGATAATAAGGCATCCGTATGACCCTGTGACATCCCCGCCCAAAACAATGTTTTCAGTTTCTCCTGCCAATACCTCTAGGGGAAGCCTATCGGGGTTACACTCTGACCTGTTGTGAATTCTGTTTTTGGCTCCCTCTGGTGGCTACTGGTGGTACTGGTTGACTTTGGTCTTGTGTTTCCAGTGCACCTGTTTTCATCAGGAAATTGGGAGTTTCCTATTTAGTCTGGCTTCTCAGTCACTCTAGTGCCAGCAATCAATGTTACCAGAGCATCTCTGTTGCTTGCTACCTGCTCCAAGTCTGCAATTCAGCTAAGTTGAAATCTTTGGCTTTTTGTGTTTGTTTTGTCCAGCATGCATTTATATTTCTCGTGCTGCTGGAAGCTCTAGTGATCTGAAATTACTACTCCGGTGTCATGAGTTGATAACGGAGTTAAGGTAGTTTCAGGATGGCTGCTTAGGGTTTTGAGGTAACCGCGAAGTCCTCTTTTGTATTTTCATCTATCTAGTCAGAGGGCCTCACTTTGCTGAATCTATATTCATACTGCGTTTGTGTTTTCCTCTTACCTAACCGTTATTACATGTGGGGGGCTACTATAACTTTTGGGGTTTCCCTGGAGGCAAGCCAGGTCTGTGTATTCCTCTTATAGGGGTAGTTAGCTCTCCGGCTGGCGCGAGGTGTCTAGGGATACAACGTAGGCACACCCCCTGGCTACTTTTATTTGCGGGTTAGGTTCAGCATCGCGGTTACCTGAGATACCATCTTCCTAGAGCTAGTCCGTTTTTGCCCATGTCCCTGCCATTGGGAATCACGACAATATTGCCGGCCATAATGTATTAAAGGTATTGGCTAAAGAAGGAGAGAAAAAAGAAGAAGTTTCTGACACTTTTTTTTTTTTTTTTACTCAGAGGTTCTGTCTAGCCATAATTGCAATCTGCTGTGTTTTTTTTTTTTCTCTCCTCTTAACCCCTGAATGGCTAAGATCTCTGCTGTTGAGAAATGGATATCCAGAGTTTAGCTTCTAATCTTAATACTCTTGCCTCTAAGGTTCAAAATATCCAAGACTATGTGATACATGCTCCTATGTCTGAACCCAAGATCCCTATACCTGAGTTCTTTTCTGGAGATAGATCTCGCTTTTTGAATTTTAAGCACAATTGTAAATTGTATCTTTCTCTGAGATCTCGTTCCGCTGGAGACCCCACTCAGCAGGTTAAAATTGTTATTGCCTTGTTGCGGGGTGACCCCCAGAATTGGGCATTTGCATTGGCACCAGGGGATCCTGCGCTGCTCAATGTGGATGCGTTTTTTCTGGCACTGGGGTTGCTCTATGAGGAACCTAATTTGGAGATTCAGGCTGAAAAGGCCTTGCTAGCCCTCTCTCAAGGGCATGATGAAGCTGAAGTATATTGTCAAAAATTTCGAAAATGGTCTGTGCTTACTCAGTGGAATGAGTGCGCCCTGGCAGCGAATTTCAGAGAAGGTCTCTCTGACGCCGTTAAAGATGTCATGGTGGGGTTTCCTACGCCCACAGGTCTGAATGAATCCATGACTATGGCTATTCAGATTGATCGGCGTTTGCGGGAGCGCAAACCTGTGCACCATTTGGCGGTGTCTTCTGAGCAGGCACCGGAGATTATGCAATGTGATAGAATTCTGTCCAGAAGTGAACGGCAGAATTATAGGCGTAAAAATGGGTTGTGCTTCTACTGTGGTGATTCTGCTCATGTTATATCAGCATGCTCTAAACGCACAAAAAAGGTTGATAAGTCTTTTGCAATTGGCACCTTACAGTCTAAGTTTATTTTGTCTGTAATTTTGATCTGTTCATTATCAACTATTACTGTGGATGCCTATGTGGATTCTGGCGCTTCCTTGAGTCTTATGGATTGGTCCTTTGCCAGACGTTGTGGGTTTAGCCTAGAGCCTTTGGAAGTTCCTATCCCTCTGAAGGGTATCGACTCCACACCTTTGGCTAGGAATAAACCACAGTTCTGGACACAAGTGACTATGTGTATGACTCCTGACCATCGGGAGGTGATTCGCTTCCTTGTGTTGCATAACTTGCATGATGTCTTAGTGCTTGGATTGCCATGGTTGCAAACTCATAATCCAGTCCTTGACTGGAAAACAATGTCTGTGTTAAGCTGGGGATGTCAGGGGGCTCATGGGGAAGTACCTTTGGTTTCCATTGCTTCATCTACTCCCTCTGAAATTCCGGCATTTTTGTCTGATTATGGTGATGTTTTTGAGGAGCCTAAACTTAGTTCTCTCCCCCCTCACCGGGATTGCGATTGTGCTATAGACTTGATTCCGGGCAGCAAGTTTCCCAAGGGTCGTTTGTTCAATCTATCTGTGCCTGAGCATGCTGCTATGCGAGAGTATATTAAGGAGTCCTTGGAAAAGGGACATATCCGTCCATCCTCATCCCCTTTAGGAGCAGGTTTTTTTTTCGTGGGTAAAAAAGATGGCTCCCTGAGGCCCTGTATTGATCATCGCCTGTTGAATAAGATTACAGTCAAATACCAGTATCCTTTGCCACTACTGACTGATTTATTTGCTCGTATTAAAGGGGCAAAGAGGTTCTCTAAGGTTGATCTTCGGGGTGCGTATAATTTGGTGCGGATCAAGCAGGGAGATGAGTGGAAAACTGCATTTAATACGCCCGAGGGCCATTTTGAGTATTTGGTAATGCCTTTTGGTCTTTCTAATGCTCCTTCAGTCTTTCAGTCCTTTATGCACGATATTTTCCGTAAATACCTGGATAAATTTATGATTGTGTATTTGGATGATATTTTGATTTTTTCGGATGACTGGGAGTCACATGTTCAACAGGTTAGGAACGTTTTTCAGGTTTTGCGGTCCAATTCTCTGTTTGTAAAGGGTTCAAAGTGTATCTTTGGGGTTCAGAAGATCTCCTTTTTGGGGTATATTTTTTCCCCTTCTTCTGTTGAGATGGATCCTGTCAAGGTTCGGGCTATTTGTGATTGGACGCAGCCTACTTCCCTGAAGAGTCTTCAGAAGTTCTTGGGCTTTGCTAATTTCTATCGTCGATTTATAACTGGGTTTTCAAGTGTTGCTAAACCTCTGACTGATTTGACTAAGAAGGGTGCTGATGTTGCCAATTGGTCCTCTGTGGCTGTGGAGGCCTTTCGGGAGCTTAAGCGCCGCTTTTCTTCTGCCCCTGTGTTGCGCCAGCCTGATGTTTCGCTCCCTTTTCAGGTTGAGGTTGATGCTTCCGAGATTGGAGCGGGGGCGGTTTTGTCGCAGAAAAGTCCCGATTGCTCAGTGATGAGACCATGTGCATTTTTCTCTCGAAAGTTTTCGCCCGCCGAGTGAAATTATGATGTCAGTAATCGGGAGCTCTTGGCTATGAAGTGGGCATTTGAGGAGTGGCGTCATTGGCTTGAGGGTGCTAGACATCAGGTGGTGGTCTTGACTGATCACAAGAATCTGATTTACCTTGAGTCCGCCAGGCGTCTGAATCCTAGACAGGCGCGCTGGTCATTGTTTTTCTCTCGGTTTAATTTTGTGGTTTCATACTTGCCGGGCTCGAAAAATGTGAAGGCAGATGCTCTTTCTAGGAGTTTTGAGCCTGACTCCTCTGGTGATTCTGAGCCTACGGGTATCCTTAAGGATGGAGTGATTTTGTCTGCTGTCTCCCCAGACTTGCGACGTGCTTTGCAGGAGTTTCAGACTGATAGGCCTGATCGTTGTCCGTCTGGGAGATTGTTTGTTCCAGATGAGTGGACCAGTAGAGTCATCTCAGAGGTTCATTCTTCTGTGTTGGCGGGCCACCCTGGAATTTTTGGTACCAGAGATTTGGTGGCCAGGTCCTTCTGGTGGCCTTCCCTGTCTCGGGATGTGCGTACCTTTGTACAGTCTTGTGATGTTTGTGCTCGGGCCAAGCCTTGCTGTTCTCGGGCTAGTGGATTGTTGTTGTCCTTGCCTATTCCGAAGAGGCCGTGGACGCACATCTCTATGGACTTTATCTCGGATCTCCCGGTTTCTCAGAAAATGTCCGTCATTTGGGTGGTGTGTGACCGTTTTTCTAAGATGGTTCATTTGGTACCCTTGCCCAAATTGCCTTCTTCATCGGAGTTGGTTCCTTTATTTTTTCAGAATGTGGTTCGCTTACATGGTATCCCGGAAAACATCGTGTCTGACAGAGGATCTCAATTTGTGTCTAGGTTCTGGCGAGCTTTCTGTGCCAGGATGGGCATTGATTTGTCTTTTTCATCTGCGTTCCATCCTCAGACTAATGGCCAGACGGAGCGAACTAATCAGACCTTGGAGACGTATTTGAGGTATTTTGTGTCTGCTGATCAGGATGATTGGGTCGCCTTTTTGCCGTTGGCAGAGTTTGCCTCAATAATCGGGCCAGTTCTGCTACTCTGGTTTCTCCTTTCTTTTGCAATTCAGGGTTTCACCCTCGTTTTTCGTCTGGTCAGGTGGAGTCTTCGGATTGTCCTGGAGTGGATTCTGTGGTGAATAGACTGCACCGGATTTGGAGTCATGTGGTGGACAATTTGAAGTTGTCTCAGGAGAAGACTCAGCAGTTTGCTAATCGTCATCGTCGTGTGGGTCATCATCTCCGTGTTGGAGAATTGGTGTGGTTGTCTTCTTGTTTTGTCCCTATGAAGGTCTCTTCTCCTAAGTTCAAACCTCGGTTCATAGGTCCTTATAGGATTTTGGAGATTGTTAATCCTGTATCTTTTCGTTTGGACCTTCCAGCATCTTTCACCATTCATAATGTTTTCCATAGGTCGTTGTTGCGGAGGTACGAGGTACCGGTTGTTCCTTCTGTTGAGCCTCCTGCTCCTGTGCTGGTGGAGGGTGAATTGGAGTATGTTGTGGAGAAGATTTTGGACTCTCGTATTTCCAGACGGAGACTTCAATATCTGGTTAAATGGAAGGGATACGGTCAGGAGGATAATTCTTGGGTGACTGCCTCTGATGTTCATGCCTCTGATTTGGTTCGTGCCTTTCATAGGGCGCATCCAGATCGCCCTGGTGGTTCTCATGAGGGTTCGGTGCCCCCTCCTTAAGGGGGGGTACTGTTGTGAATTCTGTTTTTGGCTCCCTCTGGTGGCTACTGGTGGTACTGGTTGACTTTGGTCTTGTGTTTCCAGTGCACCTGTTTTCATCAGGAAATTGGGAGTTTCCTATTTAGTCTGGCTTCTCAGTCACTCTAGTTCCGGCAATCAATGTTACCAGAGCATCTCTGTTGCTTGCTACCTGCTCCAAGTCTGCAATTCAGCTAAGTTGAAATCTTTGGCTTTTTGTGTTTGTTTTGTCCAGCATGCATTTATATTTCTCGTGCTGCTGGAAGCTCTAGTGATCTGAAATTACTACTCCGGTGTCATGAGTTGATAACGGAGTTAAGGTAGTTTCAGGATGGCTGCTTAGGGTTTTGAGGTAACCACGAAGTCCTCTTTTGTATTTTCATCTATCTAGTCAGAGGGCCTCACTTTGCTGAATCTATATTCATACTGCGTTTGTGTTTTCCTCTTACCTAACCGTTATTACATGTGGGGGGCTACTATAACTTTTGGGGTTTCCCTGGAGGCAAGCCAGGTCTGTGTATTCCTCTTATAGGGGTAGTTAGCTCTCCGGCTGGCGCGAGGTGTCTAGGGATACAACGTAGGCACACCCCCTGGCTACTTTTATTTGCGGGTTAGGTTCAGCATCGCGGTTACCTGAGATACCATCTTCCTAGAGCTAGTCCGTTTTTGCCCATGTCCCTGCCATTGGGAATCACGACACTGACCCTAATTTGGCGACCCCTATGGCAGGTATCTCAATATTTTCAGGTTCTACACCCAAAACAGTACATAAACACATTTACTGCTGCAAATGCAGCGCCTCTAGCTGCTGCTGCCAGAACTGCAGCTCCTGCTGTGCAGACTTTGTGGACCCGCCGATTCACAGCAAGTCTTCGTAACCCCACCGAGTTACCACCAGAAGCCTTCAATCTTCATGGCCCCGCCGAGCCACAGCAAGACAGTCTTGAGAAGAAAAAAAAAATCCAGCCGACTTTGCACAATGCTATGCAGCACGCTTTGGGATATGCCTCAGTTCACACTGCCCGCATTCTCTCCATCATATGTAAGGCTGCAGTAGCATCGTATGCAGTGAAGAAGCAGTGACCCACAAATTCAAACACAAAAGTCTCTTTTAATGTGTTTCTTCACAGCATTAAAGTCCAATTCACATAAATGCATATAACTTCAGTGGATATTATCAGTGACCAGTTTACACCAGTTCAAAGCAATACATATCACATGGATTTAGATTTGCAGTCCCTAAACAGGCCAGACTTCCCTTGTCCAGTTTCCCTTGGCGAGCGCACGCCATCTCACAGCCTCTATACGTCTCCATACACACAGCCTCATATGTTGCAGACACTACACACGCCAGCCCTCCTCTGACTAGTTCTCGTGGGTGTCCTGCATCGCTGTATCACAGTCTCTTTACAGACTCTTTACTCACACAGTCGTACACAGTTCAGGATATCCTCTGGATAGCAGCCGGGCACCATATCCACCTGTTTGCAATCGTTGCACATGATAGTCCTCTTTCGGGCACAGGACATCCACCTCCGGGCACAGGACTGTCCACATCCACCTCCTGGCTCTGCTGGCCTGTGCCTCCATGCACACTGCAGACCAGCACGCACCAGACTGATACTGACGTGCACCACGCACACCTGACACGGCATGACACGACCTGACACGGCCTGACACGGCCTGACACACCCATACCCCTTACTGCAGGGTTTTTAAACACACACAAACCTGTGGCCTTCAGCCACCTGGAAAACCCAGACCAGAAATCCGTGACTCTCATGCACATTCTGGGGAGAACAAACAGCACCCCCTAGCTGTATCAGAGGCCACAGCCTCACACTAGGTTATGGCAAAGTTTTAGATTCATAGTTTTAAGACTGAAAAAAAAACCAAGTCCATCGAGTTCCTTTTTAATGAACATATTTAAATAAAAATGGGAGGGGGTCACTTTACCGCCATGCAGTGGGAAAAATAAGTATTTAAAATACTGCCAATTTTGCAAGTTTTCCCACCTACAAAGAATGGAGAAGTCTGTAATTTTTATCATAGGTGCACTTCAATTGTGAGAGACATCTTAAAAAAATCCAAAAAAATCACATTGTATGATTTTTGCATAATTAATTTGCATAAAATAAGTATTTGATACAATAGAACAACAGAGCTTAATATTTGGTACAGAAAACTTTGTTTGCCGTTACAGAGGTTAGTGGTTTCCTGTAGTTCTTGACCAAGTTTGCACACACTACAGCAGGGACTTTGGCCCATTGCTCCATACAGAGTTTTTTCAGATCTTTCAGGTACAAGGGATGTCACTGGGCAAGACTGAGTTTCATATCCCTTCAAAACATTTTCTATTGGATTTAAATCTGGAGACTGGCTAGGCCACTCCAGGACATAAACTGCTTCTTACAGAGTCACTCTTTAGTTTCCCTGGCTGTATGTTTCGGCTGGAAGACACAGCCACAAACCATCTTCAATGCTCTTACTGAGGGAAGGAGGTTGTTGGCCAAAATCTCGCAATACATGACACCATGCATCATCCTTTCAATACTGTGTTGTTGTCCTGTCCTCTTTGAAGAAAAGCAACCACAAAGTATGTGGTTCTATTTTGGTTTCATCTGTCCACATGACCTTCTACCATGCCTCCTCTGGATCATCCATATGGTCATCGGCGAACTTCAAACGTGCCTTGACATGTGCTGGCATGAGGAGGGGTGCCTTGCGTGCCCTGCAGGATTTTAATCCATGATGACGTAGTGTGTTCCTAACATTAATGTTTGAGAATGTGGTCTCAGCGCTCTTCAGGTCAGGACCGGCATCAGCACACGGCGCACCCGGGCAAGTGCCGGGGCCCTGAGCAGGCAGGGAGCCTACTTGCCATTGGGGACACTGGCGCACTATAGTGCCAGCTTCCATCAGTGGACCCCCCCGCCTGCTCCGGGCCCCGGCACTTGCGATACTTACCTCTCTCGGTTCCAGCGCTTCAGCGTCTTCCATCCTCTGACTGTGATGTTCAGGTCAGAGGGCGCGATGATGTCACCAGTGCACGCCCTCTGCCTGAGAAGTCGCAGCACAGAGAACAGGAAGACTCCGACGGTGAGGAGTCCAGAGCAGAGCAGCGCCAAGCAACGAGAGGTGAGTATTTCATTTTTTTTTTATATTTGGAGCAATATATGGGGACCATCAGAAGGGGCCCATATATGGAGCATTATATGAGGCTAATTCTATATTGAGTATCTTATGGAGCCAATAATATAGGGAGCATCTTATGGGGCCAATTCTATAGGGAACATTATATGGGGCCAATTTAATATGGAGCAAATTTTATATTGGAGCATCTTATGGGGCCAATTCAATATGAAGCAGTATATGGGGCCAATAATATATGAAGCATCTTATGGGACTAATTATATTTGGAGCATTTTTTAAGGCCAATTATATATGGAGCATTATATGGGGCCCATTATACATGGAGCATCTTATGGGGCCAATTATTTTTGGAGCATTATATGGGGCCCATTCTGTATGGAGCATCATATGGGGCCCATTCTGTATGGAGCAATATATGGGACTCAGTATAATGTATGGGGCCAATTATATACTGTATGGAGCATTATTTGAGGCCCATTATATATGGAGCAATAGATGGTGCCCATCATATACTGTATGGAGAATTATATGTGGCTCACTATACTGTATGGGGTCTAAGGGGTAACATTTCTCCTTGTGGAGAGTGACATACCAGCT
Source organism: Ranitomeya variabilis (assembly GCF_051348905.1). Classification (NCBI taxonomy): domain Eukaryota; kingdom Metazoa; phylum Chordata; class Amphibia; order Anura; family Dendrobatidae; genus Ranitomeya; species Ranitomeya variabilis. Next base: position 83,816,365 of record NC_135238.1, read on the forward strand.
GGCTTGTCAAGGTAAGGAGGCTTATTCGCCTTGCAATGCTCCTCTGGGAATTTAAATATGCAAATTGTATCCCAAGTCATATATGCACAACTCGTTAAAGGGTTGAATGTGACTTGTAGGATCGCTACTTCCAACAGGTGGCGCTATAGAGTTAAGTCCTCTTTTTCTTAGAAGAGGCAATTTGCATATACTGTATGGAGCATTATATGGGGTCAATTCCGTATGGAGCAATATATGCGGCTCATTCTGTATGGAGCACTCTGTGGTGCCCATTATACTGTATGGAGCATTATATGAGGCTCATTATTCTGTATGGAGCAATATATGGAGCTCATTATTCTGTATAGAGGACTATGTGGTGCCAATTATACTGTATGGAGCACTATATGGGGCCATTATACTGTATGGGGCAATATATGGGGCTCATTATTCTGTTTGGAGCAATATATGGGGCTCATTATTCTGTATAGAGGACTATACTGTCTGGTTTCTGAGCTAATGTAGAATGTACAATAGATATCACTCATGTAATGTAAGTAGTAAGTGAAATCTTTGGCATTGTACTATACCTATATTTCTTTGCTGTATTGGTGCATTATGAATTGTGGTATGTGTTAAAGGGGCCCACTGGGACTCTTTCGCCCAGGGCCCATGAAAATCTGGTGCCGGCCCTGCTTCAGGTCATTTACAATGTCCTCCCATCTAGTTCAAGGCTGGTTCTTCACCTTTATCAGAATCATCCTTACTCCATGAGGCAAGATCTTGCAGGGAGCCCCAGTCCAATGAAGATTGACAACCATCTTGCGTTTCTTCCATTTTTTTATAATTGTGCCCACAATTGTTGCCTTCTCACCAAGCTGCTTGCCTAATTTCCTGTAGCTAGTGTTGAGCGATACCTTCCGATACTTGAAAGTATCGGTATCGGATAGTATCGGCCGATACCCGAAAAATATTGCATATCGCCGATACCGATACCCGATACCAATACAAGTCAATGGGACACAAGTATCGGAAGCTATCCTGGATGGTTCCCAGGGTCTGAAGGAGAGGAAACTCTCCTTCAGGCCCTGGGATCCATATTCATGTAAAAAATAAAGAATTAAAATAAAAAATATTGATATACTGATATATATTGATTGGTCGCGTGCCGCTCATGTGACCGCTCACGCGACCAATCACAAGCCGCGACGTCATCGCAGGTCCTAAACTCCTCATTCTTAGGAACGGAGGCTGCCGGTTACAATCGGTAAGGTCCAGGGGCCGCCGGACGAGTGAGTATATCCATATTTTTTATTTTAATTCTTTATTTTTTACACGAATATGGTTCCCAGGGCCTGAAGGAGAGTCTCCTCTCCTCCAGACCCTGGGAACCATACACTGGGAACTTCTGATTCCGATTTCCGATACCACAAAAATATCGGAACTCGGTATCGGAATTCCGATACCGCAAGTATCGGCCGATACCCGATACTTGCGGTATCGGAATGCTCAACACTACCTGTAGCCCATCCCAGCCTTGTACAGGTCTACAATTTTGTATTTGGTATCCTTAGTCACCTTTTTGGTCTTAGCCATGGTGAAGAGGATGGATTGTGATTGATTGAGTGTGTGGACAGGTGTCTTTTATACAGGTAACACGTTCAAACAGGTGCAATTAATACAGGCATTGAGTGCAGAGTAGGAGGGCTTCTTAAAAAAAACATAACAGGTCTGTGAGAGCCAGAAGTTTTGCTGGTTGGTAAATGATCAAATACTTATTTCATGCAATTAAATTCTGTTTAACTATTTAAAAATTATGCAATGTGATTTTCAGGTTTTTGTTTTTTTCTGTTTATGTCTCTCACAGTTAAATTGTACCTATGATAAAAATTAAATATTATTATTTTATTCTCTATTCTTTGTAGGTGGGAAAACTTGCAAAATCGCCAGTGTGTCAAATACTTATTTTACCCACTGTGTCTTTGGTCAGTACTAAGTTAATGTGCCAGTCTACACTAGTTTTTAGCTGATGTCTGTCTTCGCACGGTTTTCATTATTGGTGTATGCATGATGGCTTATGTGTAGTGGTTATCTTTGTTACAGATATTGTTTTCTATTTGTTGCTAATAACTTATCTCATGTATACATAACATACAGTATCATTGTATTTATCATATATGCTATGTGTAGTTTGTATGTTACATTCTTTGCTTGGTACTACTGTTATATACTTACATGCACATTTATAGGGATTAAAGTGACCCCATCCATTTTGATTATGTGGGTTAATTTTTATATATATATATATATATATTTTTTTTTTAATTCTTTATTTAACATTTTCAAATTACAAAGAAAAACACACAAAAAACTTACATCTATAACCAATTATGATAATAAAGCAGCGAGATTAAGTAACCACGCTGAAGAGTTGAGAAAACTACAGATATAAGTTAGTAAAAATTTAACTAAAACAATATAACTTTCAGGTATATAAAATGTGCCTTTAGTATAAGAAACAATTTCTCAGGAGAGCATGAGCTCAGGATCCTGAGTTTTTTCAGGATTGAGACAGAAAAATCATTAAGGCACAGAAAATCAGGTAAGATACATGTCGGGCAGTGGAGTGACATGAAATCGAAACTTAGGTGGCATAATTTTATAAAAGTTCCAGATCAGTCACAGCGGCTTTAGGGCTGCATAAGCTAGAAGTAAAGATTAGATTATTGGGAGAGGAGCGTAGGAGTCATACGGGCGAGGATGAAAAGTGTTGCCAGGGAAGCCACAATGTTAGGAATTTGTCATGTGAACGTGAATCCCAACTGGACAGTTCCTCCATTCTATGTATTTCGTGGACTTTAGTTATCCATTCACTCAGAGAAGGGGGGGATGTTTGTTTCCAATGCAATGATATCAGGTGCTTAGCTGCGGCAACCGATAATGGAAGCAGGTCATGTTTCTTAGGGTTATAAGAGCTTGTGGGAAGCGATAGTAGAACTTCTTCGGGGCTTAACCTTTTTTTAATTATACCCATCTGGCGGAGATATTTAAATATTTCATGCCAATAACTGATGATTAGTGGGCACTGCCAAAAGATGTGTAGGACGGAACCAACAGACTTCAAACATCTCCAGCAGAGAGGGGAGTCAGTTAGGCCTAAGTGGTGGAGTATTTCAGGGGTTTTATACCAGCGTGAAAGGATTTTAAATGCATTTTCCTGTAACAAAACACATCTGGAAAAACCATGTGAATTACCTAGGATCTGTCTTGTCTCACGAGGAGACAAAGATAGTTTAAGCTCTGATTCCCATGAGGATAAATATAGAGGTTTGAAGTGGGGAGCGGGAGAGATGAGGTTAACATATATTTTAGAAATAAGTTTTGGTGGTAGGGATTTGAGCTTTAGAAGAAGCTCTAACCAGAGCCAATCTATGTTTTGTGAGACTTCGGACTTGAATTTTGAGATAATACGTTGTATATGGTGTTTTTGTAGGAAGTCACGAGGACGTTTTTTGGCATCTAGTGGCCAACCCTCTTCACATTGAATCTGATTAGAAAGAAGATGCGATATAGGTAAGGTAGGAAGGGTTTCCCACAAATCATACACATCCATATAATTCGAGTCCGTGAGCCAGGGGATAATTTTTAGAGGGATAATATCTAGGAATTGGCATTGCGGAAGACTATTGGGGATAAGGTGTTGTCTAATAGCTATAGTGTTGTTTGTTATCGCATCTATTGAGTGGGGAGGGGGGACCACAGAGGTCCAAAGATAAATCTCTGCCTTTTTACCTAGCAGAATTAGTTCAAGGTTGGAAGCATTGCGGTCAGACTTAGGTTTCACCAGATTCATCCAACGGGCTATGTGTATTGCCTGATAATACTCCCTGAAGTTGGGAAGGCCAAGACCACTGGCATTTTTAGGTAGGGAGAGGATTTTAAAGGGGAGTCTAGCTCTTTTAGCTCTCCAAACGAATTTGGATATAAGTTTGTTTATAGATGAGAAAAAAGCTTTAGGGAGAGATATAGGGATCATATTCATAAGATACAAAATTTTAGGGAGAATATAGGATTTGATTATATTAATCCTGCCTATCCAGGACAGATATTGTAAGTCATATGTTTTAAGTAAAGATTGTACTTTATCAAACAAAGGAAGAAAATTATGTTTATATAACATTGAAGGGTCTGACGTTAAGTAAACACCCAGGTATTTCAGTTTCTCAGCAGGCCATTTAAAAGGGGTGATTTGCTTAAGATTGGAGACTATTGACTTCGGTGCCGAGACGTTTAAGGCCTCGGATTTGGTCATGTTGACCTTGAAGTTGGAAACAATTCCAAAATCATTAAGCAGGGCCAGGAGATTGGGAAAGGCTGTTTTGGGATTTGAAATAAGGAGCAAGAGGTCATCTGCGAAGGCTGCCGTCTTAAATTCATATTGGTCTATCACCAGACCTCTTATCTCTGTATCTTGTCTTAGTTTCTGAATCAGGGTCTCCATCACTAGCACAAAAAGGGTAGGGGAGAGAGGGCAGCCCTGTCTGGTTCCATTTCCAATCGCGAAGTTGTCCAAGAGCACTCCATTTACCCTAACCCTAGCGGTTGGAGCTGAATATAAAGTCATAATGGCATCGACAAAAGGAGGAGGAAAGTCAAACTTCCGTAGAGTGCTAACCATATAGTGCCAACTGACTCTATCAAAGGCCTTCTCGACATCTGTTGATAGAATTGTCAAAGGAGTACCCGAACGTCTCGCATAAGAAATGGCTAGGAGTATTTTTGTGGCATTATCTTTACCCTCGCGACCTTTAACGAAGCCAACTTGGTCGGGGCGTATTAAAGTGCCCAGTACAGTATTAATTCCAGAAGCAAGTATCTTTGCCCATAATTTGATATCTGTATTCAGTAGCGAAATCGGCCTATAATTGCTACAAAAGCTACCATCTCTCCCCTCCTTGGGTATAACAGTGACGTGAGCTTCTAGAGTTTGCTTAGATGGGGTGTTTCCTGTCAGAAATGAGTTAAAAAGAGCAAGTAGTTGGGGGAGGAGTAAATCCAAGAATCTTTTGTAGTAGCCCACAGGGAGTCCGTCTGGACCTGGAGTTTTATTATTAGCCATTGAATTTATGGTGTCTTTAATTTCTTGGGGGGTGATTTCGGCAAGTAGAGTTGAATAATCTTTAGAAGAGACTTTTGGGAGGGTGAGGGGGGACAAAAAGTTCTGAATCCTATCAACTGCGGTCCGATGTTCCTTCATGGGTTCCAGAGGTTCTAAGTTATACAGAGATTCATAATAAAGTCTGAACGCCTCCGCAATCTCATCAGACCTCTCTACCCTTGAGTTAGAATTTGTCTGTATATGTTTTATAAATTTATTTCCAGTTTGATTTTTAAGCAATCGGGAAGTGAGTTTACTGCTCTTATTCCCGTGAACGTAGCATTTATGTTTACAATGCAAAAATAATTTAGCAGAGTGAACATTGAGTAAGTCTTTTAACTTATTTCAGAGGGCGGAGAGGTCCTGTTGAAGTTTTCGTGCGCCAGACTTTTTGTGGAGTCTCTCTGCGGTGCTTATTTGATGTAGAAGGGACATAATCTCCTTTTCTCTTTTTTTCTTGGTGTAAGAACCAATAGAAATAAGTTCACCTCTAAGTACGGTCTTATGTGCTTCCCAAATATTAGGTGTGAGAATGCCCTCTATGATATTTTCTTTAAAATAGTGGGAAATGATCGTATTAATTTTTTCGAGATTCTGTGGGTTGTCCAACAGAGATTCATTTAATCTCCAGGACATTGCGGGACGGGGTAATGTACTTATAGTGATATCAATAAATATTGGGGCATGATCAGAGACAGTGATCGATCCTATGTCAGCAGACTTAAGTAGGCGCAAAGATTGGGACTGAATTAGGAGGAGATCAATTCGGTGATAGGAAGAGTGGGAGGGTGAAAAGAATGTGTAGTCCTTTGTGGTGGGATGGAGAATACGTCAAGGGTCTATTAAATGCAAGGAATTCAGACTATGCAGGAGCTTTCTCCTTAGACCTAGAGAGATAGATGAAGAGCCACTGGATGAGTCTAATTCAGGGATGAGAGTTAGATTGAAGTCACCACCCACAAACAGTAAACCCTCCTTAAATAAGTGTAACACTTCGAGTGTTTTGGTAATCCACTGGACCTGGTGAGTGTTCGGAGCATATAAGTTGGCAAAGGTGACCATAGTATTAGCTAGTGTCCCTTTAACAAATATGAATCTACCCTCTTGATCACTCAAACTATCTTTGAGTGAGAATGGAAGACCCTTCCCTAAAGCTATACTAACGCCCTTGGAGGAGGATGTGCTACAGCTGTTGAACCAAATGGGGAAAGAAGAAAAGGATGTGTTAGGTACTCTACCATTTTTAAAATGGGTTTCTTGAAAAAAAACAATTTGGGAGTGTTGTTTTTTCATTAATTTTTATATTTTGACACTTTGTTTTTCATATTTTTTTCATTAAAGATTGGGATGTTCTATTTTTTGTCATCTTTTGTGCTTCATCCATAGGTTTGGTGTATTTATACTTGAAAGTGAAGAAAAATTTGAGAAATCTCTTTTCACAGTTAAACAAGACCAACTTCTCTAACCTCTCACTATAATAGATTTTGTCCTTTACATGTAATAACCTAGTTGTCTACCTTTGAACCAATTTTAGCTGTCCAAAATCCTTTTTAACCCCTTCCCAACATTTGCAGTACATGTACATTATGACTAGGAAGAACTTCCCAACCAATGCACTACATGTTTGTCAAGGCAATTGACCACACACAGGGAGCTGCGCGACAGCGATTGCCACTGGGTGTCAGCTATCAGAGTCAGTGACGACTGCTGCATTGCCATACCTTCTAACTGCAATCAGACTGCACAAAGTGAAAGTCCCATAGTGGGACTAAGTAAAAAAGTTTAAAAAAGTGAAAAAAAAGTTGTAAAAATATATTTTTTTAAAATCACAAAACATTTAAAAAAAAATGTAAAAAACAAAACAAAACAAAAAACTTCCTTCTCATACCCCCAATGGGGTTGATCTTTTTTGTCCTTTCGCATTCTTGGGCCCTTTACCAGAGGTCTGGGAGTTTGAGGGTTCTGCAAAAGATCTTAGTTGTTCCCAGCATTGCGCTTTTCTGGACAGAAATGTTGCTCCTGGGATCTATTGTAGCCATTTTCCCAACTTAGCAGTCACTGCTCCAAGTGCGCCTATCACCACTGGAATCACTCTTGCCTTCACCTTCCACATCTTCTCCAGTTCTCCTTTGAGGCCCTAGTATTTATCCAGCTTCTCATATTCCTTCTTTTTAATGTTGCTGTCACTTGGCACTGCCACATCTAATATCATTGCCGTCTTCTGATCCTTGTCTACTATCACTATGTCTGGTTGTTTAGCCAACACCTGCTTATCCATTTGGATCTTGAAGTCCCACAGGAGTTTAGCCCTTTAATTCTCCACCACTTTTTCTGAAGACTCCCACCTGGACTTAGGGGGACTTAGCACTTATGCTGTGCAGATGTTCCTGTATACAATTCCTGTTACTTGGTTGTGACGTTCGAAATACGCTGCTACTGCTTGCTTTTTGCATCCTGCCACTTAGTGTTGGACTGTTTCTATGGTTTCTTTGCATAGTCTGCACCTTGGGTCTTGTCTTGTGTGGTAGATTCCTGTTTCGTATGGATTTGGTATGTAGTGCTTGCTCTTGTGCCGCTATGATTAGCACCTCTGTGCAGTCTCAGAGTCCAGCTTTCTCCAGCCATTGGTTGGATTTCTCTATGTAAGCCACCTCCATTATCTGTTGATGATTAGTGTTGAGCATTCCGATACCGCAAGTATCGGGTATCGGCCGATACTTGCGGGTATCGGAATTCCGATACCGAGATCCGATACTTTTGTGGTATCGGGTATCGGTATCGAAACAACATTAATGTGTAAAAGAAAGAATTAAAATAAAAAATATTGCTATACTCACCTCTCCGACGCAGCCTGGACCTCACCGAGGGAACCGGCAGCGTTGTTTGCTTAAAATGCATGCTTTTCCTTCCTCCCGTGACGTCACGGCTTGTGATTGGTCGCGTCGCGGCCACATGGGCGGCACGCGACCAATCACAGCAAGCCGTGACGTAATTTTCAGGTCCTGAATGCCGAATTCTAGGCATTCAGGATTTTAAAATTACATTCCGGCTTGTGATTGGTCGCGTCGCGGTCACATGGGCGACGCGACCAATCACAAGCCGTGACGTCACGGGAGGCAGGAAACGCGCGCATTTTAAAATTACGTCCCGGCTTGTGATTGGTTGCGTGCCGCCCATGTGACTGCGACGCGACCAATCACAGCAAGCCGTGACGTAATTTCAGGTCCTGAATGCAGAATTCTGCATTCAGGACCGGAAATTATGTCACGGCTTGCTGTGATTGGGCGCGTCACGGCCACATGGGCGGCACGCGACCAATCACAAGCCGTGACGTCATGGGAGGAAGGAAAAGCGCGCATTTTAAGCAAACAACGCTGCCGGTTCCCTCGGTGAGGTCCAGGCTGCGTCGGAGAGGTGAATATAGCAATATTTTTTATTTTAATTCTTTCTTTTACAAATTAATATGGTTCCCAGGGCCTGAAGGAGAGTTTCCTCTCCTTCAGACCCTGGGAACCATGAGGGATACCGTCCGATACTTGAGTCCCATTGACTTGTATTGGTATCGGGTATCGGTATCGGATTAGATCCGATACTTTGCCGGTATCGGCCGATACTTTCCGATACCGATACTTTCAAGTATCGGACGGTATCGCTCAACACTATTGATGATACATCCCATGCAGCGGATTGTCTTGCCATGGTGCTTCATGTTCCTGTTCTTCCTTCCAGATCTGATTTTGTTGCTGCCTTAGGCGTTCTCTCAGCCTCTCATCTTTTGGTGAGATTTTACTGTTGTATTCCTGGATACTCATTGTTTCATCTGTGATAGTTGCTTGAATGCTCATCAAGCCTTGACCAACCTTTCTGTTGGCATACAATCTTTGGGTGGAGACCTCCATGCATTGTGAAGAGCTTTTGTGTCTTCACATCTCCAGCTTCCATGTCTTGTTTTGGCCATCACTCTTTACCAACAGGGTATCTGATAACTGGCAAAGCATATGTATTGATGGTGTGGATTTTATCCTTCCCATTGAGCTAGCTCTTCAGGACCTGTCTTACCCTTTGATGGCATTTGGATGTTGCTGCTTTCCTTGCCTCCTCATCATGGTTACCATATCACTGTGGGATGCCAAGGTACTTGCAGCATGTCTATACATCTGCTATGTGCCCTATTGGTAACTCTACTCCATCAGTCTTGACTACCTTGACTTTCTGCAAATTATCTGACTCTGTAATTATCTGACTGAGGAGGTTCAAGCCTATGCAGAAAAGCAATGAGGACAGTGCATCACCTTGTGTAGTGAAATATGTATAAATATATATGTGTGCAGTGAACTATGTATAGGTTTATTGTGTGACTAGTAATAATTTAACATCTGTCCTGAAGGCTGCAGGTCTCACCCAGGTGTTAATATGTATTTTCTTGAGACAGCAGACTTCTGTCTCCAATCTCGCCAGGGGGCTTAGCTAGGATCAAGAAAGAGAGGAAGCGCTTCACACCTTCGGCTCTTTGGAAGAGAGATGTCAATTACAGCCTGACACTATCTATCTGTGGGAAGCTTTACACATCAAATCTCAGGAAAAATAATATATTCATTGAGGGCGCGACCGTGGTCTAATCAAAAGCAAGCAATTATAATATCAACTTGAGGGGCTGGTCTAGAAATCTGACCTCCAGGGTGACTCTATAAATTTGACTTGTATACATTCAAAATGGTCACATGTAAGGGCAGCCTGGGAAAATGATGTGATCAAGTCCATATTCACCCCCCCCCCCTTCAGGGAGCAGAAGCAGACTACAAGTTAGCTATTTCTGTAAGTATTCTCCTGTTTATTTTATAATGTTTTGCATAGTTGTATGTCTTTGTATTACCATATTTTTATACCTTTTTCTTTACTGTAAGCACTGAACATTTTTGTATTAAAGCATAAAACTTTAACCTTGTATGTTCTAAAGAATCCATGGCCTAAGGTGTGTGAGCATTATGAATATTAGACAGTATTAGTAAAACTTCTGGGACTCATCGCCCATGTATTCGGTGAGTGGTGGCAGTGTGTATGAGCAGGTGTGTGGCCTAGGTCGGTGTATGCTCCCACTGCAGCATAGGACAGAGGTCGAATGCTGGACTGAGAGAGGGGAGATAGATTAATCCTTGCAGGGACAACCCTATGTCACATGCTGAGAGCGGGTACGTGACAAATTATTAGCAGCACGGAGAGGGATCCGTGACAATTCATCCGTGACAATTAGGAGATAGATTAACCCTTGCAGGCACAACCCCAAGTCATGTGCTGAGAAAGGATACATGACAAATTAGTGACAGCATGGAGAGGGATCTGTGACACCTTGGTATATGCTGCATTTGATGGTGCTAGTTGTCTTGAGTTGATGTCCAATGTTGTTCTCAATAGCCCCATTGGGTTTCTAGGGAAGGTTCTTAATTTCCTGTTGACATTGAAGAGATCCAAGCATTCACAGATCCATGTGTGTGGCAATGAGTCATAGGCTTTCCTGTAGTCAATCCAGGCTGTGCTGAAATTGGTCTTTCTGGATATTGAGTTTTGAGCAACTGCTCTATCTACTAGGAGCTTGTGCTTAGAGCCTCTGGTGTTGGTCTCAATGCCTTTGTGAGCAGGATTCATGTACTTGTTCATATGGTTCTGTAGCCTGATGGCTTTGATGCCTGACAGGAGTTTCCACATTGTTGTAAGGCAGGTTATTGGGTGGTAGTTGGATGGAACTGTTCCTTTGTGTGGATCCTTCATGATCAGCACTGTTCTTTCTTGTGTTAGCCAAGCTGAGTGGCAGCCTGCCTCTAGCAGTTTGTTCATCTGCTTTGCCAGGCATTCATGTACCGCTGTTAATTTTTTTTAGCCAGTAGGTGTGGATCATGTCCAGGCCAGGTGCAGTCCAGCTCTTCATGTTCTTGACCCGGTGTTGGATGTCTGCTTCTGTAGTAGTGACTGGTTCTTGCTCTAGGTGGTAGCTGTTTTTCATTCTCAGATCTTGCAGCCACATTGTACTGGTGTTGTGTGTTTTTTCCTTCTCCTATATGTTCCTCCAGTATTGGTCAGTCTCTGCTATTAGAAGAATTGCTGCCTTTGTGCTGTTACTCTGCAGTTGGGAGTACACCTTGGTTCTTTGAAGAACAGGGCATTTATCTTCTTGGCTTCAGTTTCTCTACTGTATCTCCCTAGTCTTCCAGCGAGTCCTGTGAGCATTTGTTTAGCAGTCTCTAGGGCTTCAGTTGGGGTCAGGCCTTTGTACTTGTCCATCTTGGTCTTATTCTTGATCTTTACACCCTTCTGGCTGACTTCTCTTTGTGTCACCTTGATCTTTGTCTCCAGTCTTCTTTTCAAAGGGGGGCACATACTTCTGTTGTTCTTGCTGGTTCTATAGCCATAGTATATTGATCAGAGTTAGTAGTGCACTCCTTAGAGTGTTAGTGGTGCTTTAAGAGGAACAAAAGACTCCAAAATTATTAATAAGTAACCTCAAGCACTCAACATGATAATTGTGATGAAAAAGTATTTCTTTATTCATGGAATCCATAGCCGATAATGAAAATAGAAAATTCCTTCCCCAATGTTTCGGCCTTTTTCAAGGGTATATTTCTACACAAAAACATAAACATAAACCATTAGTCATCATACCATAGTGACCCATCATTCATAATCACATAACATCTTCTTTCACAACAGTCAATAAAATAGGAGAGTGAATGGGATGAGAAAAAGGGGCTACAATACTAATATCATTAAAGCGCCAGTCATTTATATGACAATCAGAACTTCTCTTTAACAACAGTTCACAGGACAAAAAAAGGTACAGAAAGAAATAAACATTTTTTATCAACCATAATTAAGTATGGTATTAAAGGAGAGTCCAGGCCTCAACAGACAGAGAAAGGTACTAGAAAATAAAAGAGTGAAGACAAGACATGCTAACCGTTATTCCACAGTAATAAATATCCACAGAGAAACGGTAATATCATGGACCGCTCCTGACACATTAACCCCCTGAACACTTCGATCAAAGATGATCACAGCATTCCGGCGGCACAGGGAAGCATCGTGCAGGGAGGGGGCTCCCTGCGTGCTTCCCTGCAACCTTCGGAGCAACACGATGTGATTGCGTTGCTCCTAGGGTCTCCTACCTCCTCCTCCCTGCAGGCCCGATCCAAAATGGCCATGGGGGGCTTCCGGGTCCTGCAGGGAGGTGGCTTTCGAGCGCCTGCTCAGAGCAGGCGCCGGGAAGCCTCAGTGCAGTGCCAGTGTGATCGCTGATCTGACACAGTGCACTGAAAAGTGTCAGATCAGCGATCTGTCACTATAATGTGATATCCCCCCCTGGGGCAATGTAAAAAAGTTTAAAAAAAAATATTTACACGTGTTAAAAAAAAAAAAATTCCTAAATAAAGAAAAAAATATATATTGATCCAATAAATACATTTCTTTATCTAAATAAAAAATAAAATAAAAGTACACATATTTAGTATCGCTGCGTCCGTAAAGACCCAACCAATGAAACTGTCCCACTAGTTAACCCCTTTAGTGAACACCGTAAAAAAAAAAAAAAAGAGGCAAAAAATGACGCTTTATTATCATACTGCCAAACAAAAAGTGGAATTACATGCGATCAAACAGACGGATATAAATAACCATGATATCGCTGAAAACGTCATCTTGTCCCGCAAAAAACGAGCCACTATACAGCCTCATCAACGAAAAAATAAAAAAGTTATAGTCCTCAGAATAAAGCAATGCAAAAACAATTATTGTTTATATAAGATAGTTTTTATCATATAAAAGCGCCAAAACATAAAAAAATATAAATGAGGTATCGCTGTTATCATTCTGACCCAAAGAATAAAACTGCTTTATCAATTTTACCAAACGTGGAATGGTATAAGCACCCCCCAAAGGAATTCATGAATAGCTGGTTTTTGTTCATTCTACCTCACAAAAATCGGAATAAAAAGCGATCAAAAAATGTCACGTTCCAGAAAATGGTACCAATAAAAGCGTCATCTCGTCTCACAAAAAAGAAGACCTCACATGATTATGTGGACCAAAATAGGGAAAAATTATAGCTCTCAAAATGTGGAGACGCAAAAACTATTTTTTGCAATAAAAAGCGTCTTTTAGTGTGTGACGGCTGCCAATCATAAAAATCCGCTAAAAAACTAGCTATAAAAGTAAATCAAACCCCCCTTCATCACCCCCTTAGTTAGGGAAAAATAATAAAATTTTAAACAATGTATTTATTTCCATTTTCCCATTAGGGTTAGGGTTGGGGCTAAAGTTCGGGTTAGGGTTGGGGCTAAAGCTAGGGTTGGGGCTAAAATTAAGGTTATGGCTGCAGTTAGGGTTGTGGTTAGGGTTAGCGTTGGGGTTAGGGTTGGGTCTAAAGTTAGAGTTAGGGTTGGGGCTAAAGTTAAGGTTTGGATTACATTTACGGTTGGGATTAGGGTTAGGGGTGTGGTTAGGGTTATGGTTGGTATTAGGGTTAGGGGTGTGTTTGGGATAGGGTTTCAGTTAGAATTGGGGGGTTTCCACTGTTTAGGCACATCAGGGGCTCTCCAAATGCAGCATGACGACTGATCTCAATTCCAGCCAATTCTGCATTGAAAAAGTAAAACAGCGCTCCTTCCCTTCCGAGCTCTCCCATGCGCCCAAACAGTGGTTTACCCCAGCACATGGGTTATCAGCGTACTCAGGACAAATTGGACAACAACATTGGGGTCCAATTTCTCCTGTTACCCTTGGGAAAATACAAAACCGGGGGCTAAAAAATAATTTTTGTGGAATTTTTTTTTTTTTTTTTCACAGCTCTGTGTTATAAACTGTAGTGAAACACTTGGGGGTTCTAAGTTCTCACATCACATCTAGATAAGTTCCTTGGGGGGCTTGATTCCAATATGGGGTCACTTGTGGGGGTTTCTAATGTTTAGGTACATCAGGGGCTCAGCAAATGCAACATGACGCCTGCAGACCAATCCATCTAAGTCTGCATTCCAAACGGTGCTCCTTCCCTTCCGAGCTCTGCCATGCATCCAAATGGTGGTTCCCCCCCACATATGGGGTATCAGCGTACTCAGGACAAATTGGACAGCAACTTTTGCGGTCCAATTTCTCCTTTTACCATTGGAAAAATATAAAACTGGGGCTAAAAAATAATTTTTGTGGAAAAAAGAAAGATTTTTTATTTTCACGGCTCTGTGTTATAAATTGTAGTGAAACACTTGGGGGTTCAAAGTTCTCACAACACATCTAGATAAGTTCCTTGGGGCATCTAGTTTCCAATATGGGGTCACTTGTTTGGGGGATTTCTACTGTTTAGGTACATTAGGGGCTCTGCAAATGCAACGTGATGTGTGCAGACCAATCCATCTAAGGGCTCTTTCACACGTCCTGATACTTCCGGTACCGGGAAAAACCGGTACCGGAGATATCCGTGTCCGTATGTCCGTGTGCTCAAGTGGCACATACGTGCGGCATCCGTGTGCCGCCCGTGTGCCCCCTGAGGACCACACGGACCGTGCAGGAGAGACAGCGCTACACTAAGCGCTGTCCCCCCCGCATGTGGTGCTGAAGGCAGAATACATCTCTTCTTCCCCGCCGGAGAGAAGAGATGAAAGATCTTTTTTTTTTTTTTCTGGTGGGGGGGTGAAAAATAAAGTTTGCATGTGCCCCCGCGTCCCCCCCCAGTGCGCCGCCTGGCCTCTTGCCGCAGAAATACTCACCCGGCCAGCTCCTGCGATGTCTCCTGTGTCCTCTCCGCGCTGCCAGCTTCTCCTGTGCGAGCGGTCACGTGGTTACAGTCAGTGAATAATCCCTGACTGTAATGAGCGGTCCCACGTGACCGCTCACACAGGAGAAGCTGGCAGCGCGGAGAGGACACAGGAGACATCGCAGGAGCTGGCCGGGTGAGTATTTCTGCGGCAAGAGGCCAGGCGGCGCACTGGGGGGGGGGGGGACGCGGGGGCACATGCAAACTTTATTTTTAACCCCCCCCCCCAAAAAAAAAAAAAAAACAAGAGAAAAAACCTTTCATTTCTTCTCTCCGGCGGGGAAGAAGAGATGAATTCCGCCTTCAGAACCACACGCGGGGGGGGACAGCGCTTAGTGTAGCGCTGTCTCTCCTGCGGGCGGTACGTGCACACGGAGGAGAGTGCACACTGTTCTCCGTGTGCACGTGTGCTGTCCGTATTGTGGTCCGTGCTGCCGGTGGAAAACGGACATGTCGACGTGTTTTCAGCACGGACATACGGTCCGTGTGAAAACACGCACATGTGCATAGACCCATTCATTTGAATGGGTCTACGTGTGTCAGTGTCTCCGGTACGTGAGAAAACTGTCACTACACGTACCGGAGACACTGACGTGTGAAAGAGGCCTAAGGCTGCATTCCAAACGGCGCTCCTTTCCTTCCGAGCTCTGCCATGCGTCCAAATGGTGGTTCCCCCCCACATATGGGTATCAACGTACTCAGGACAAATTGGACAACAACTTTTGGGATACAATTTCTCCTGTTACCCTTGGGAAAATACAAAACCGGGGCTAAAAATAATTTTTGTGGGAAAAAAAAAGATTTTTTTTATTTTCACGGCTCTGTGTTATAAACTGTAGTGAAGCACTTGGTGGGTCAAAATGCTCACTACACATCTAGATAAGTTCCTTAGGGGGTCTAGTTTCCAAAATGGTGTTACTTGTGGGGGGTTTCAATGTTTAGGCACATCAGGGACTCTCCAAACGCGACATGGTGTCCTATCTCAATTCTTCCTATTTATTGTAAGGTTGATTTGGCGTATGTTTGTAGTGATGCAATGTATTGCAGTTCATTGTTTACTAGAGGTATCTACTCTATAAGATTATTAGTATGTATAACATGTATATTATTGGTATCTGCATACATTGATCTAACCGTTATGAGCATTTGCCGGTGAGACTGTGCATATCAACTCACTGTATCAACTACAACATTAGATTTACACACTGGCCTTGGGAGGGGTAGTCCCAAGCTTTAATATAAGCTTTTTGGGTCTGTATTTGTCATGTTGTTTGACTTTTAATTGTTTTTATCATGTGTGCCGGCTTTGTATTCAAATAAAATTATTGTTTTTTACTTTCTTTGGTGATCCCCAGTTTTTGGTCTGCGGCTTTTTCTTCTTATATACTTCTGTGGTTTTTGTGTTGACTCTGGGTGTATCCCTCTTTACCTGTTGTGGTGCCCTCTCAAAACAAATTGTGTTCTTGTCCTATCTCAATTCCAGTCAGTTTTGCATTGAAAAGTTAAAAGGCGCTCCTTCCCTTCCGAGCTCTGCCATGCGCCCAAACAGTGGTTTACCCCCACATATGGGGTATCAGCTTACTCAGGACAAATTTTACAACAACTTTTGGGGTCCAATTTCTCCTGTTACCCTTGGTAAAATAAAACAAATTGGAGCTGATGTAAATTTTTTGTGAAAAAAAGTTAAATGTTCATTTTTTTTAAACATTCCAAAAATTCCTGTGAAACACCTGAAGGGTTAATAAACTTCTTGAATGTGGTTTTGAGCACCTTGAGGGGTGCAGTTTTTAGAATGGTGTCACACTTGGGTATTTTCTATCATATAGACCCCTCAAAGTGACTTCAAATGTGATGTGGTCCCTAAAAAAATGGTGTTGTAAAAATGAGAAATTGCTGGTCAACTTTTAACCCTTATAACTCCCTAACAAAAAAAAATTGGTTCTAAAATTGTGCTGTTGTAAAGTAGACATGTGGGAAATGTTACTTATTAAGTATCTTGTGTGACATATCTCTGTGATTTAAGGGCATAAAAATTCAAAGTTGGAAAATTGCGAAACTTTCGCCAAATTTCAATTTTTTTCACTAATAAAAGCAGGTAGTATCAAAGAAATTTTACCACTATCCTGAAGTACAATATGTCACGAGAAAACATTGTCAGAATCATCAGAATCCGTTGAAGCATTCCAGAGTTATAACCTCATAAAGGGACAGTGGTCAGAATTGTAAAAATTGGCCCGGTCATTAACGTGCAAACCACCCTTGGGAGTAAAGGGGTTAAATGCTGCCGTTGCTTTATTTCTGGGTGTGCCATGTGACTGAGAATCACCTGTGTCCAATACCGCCGAGTGCTGCCAGAAGAAACAAACAATGAGAAAAAAAGGGGGTAAGTGCGCAAATGCATTATTTGAGGTCTGCAAGCAATGCATTTTTTTGTTATTTTGACCATTTTTCATTTTCAGAAAATAAATACAAAATTTATTGCTTGGAACTTTGGAGACATGGTGTCAGTAGTTTATAGAATAAAAGATCAATTTTCATTTTACTAAAAAAAATACCTATAAAGAGAAAAATCAGAGAACTGAAAATTTTGCAGTGGTATCTTAATTTTTGCCAAAGCTGTATAACTGTACTGTAGTCTCCTATAGGTTCTGCAGAACTGGTATCTACCACTCTATGGTCACCATATGGAGGCAATACCAGTGTTGGTCTTTGTATAGAGATTATTTTCAATAACAGCACAGTCATCTTCTGAGGTCCTATCACTAAACTTAGTAGCAAAGCCACACAAGAGGACTACACATCCTCTAAAATTTAAAAAATACAGCTGAAGAAGGGCAGCACCACTTACCTGCCCAGGTCTCTGAACAAATGCTCTACAGGATGCAGCCAACCCATATAGCAAATATGTTGCAAAACACAGGTGCAAAATACTAAATAGACAGCCACTCACAACCTACCAGTTCATGGATTGGGTGACTGTTTAGTATACCTTTGCACAATAGAGGCCTATATAGGGTGCTGATTACATGTAGGTAATGCATAGTGTCTGGTTCTCAGCCTATTCGTCATGCCCATACTATTCGATTAGGCACATTGGCCAGCACTCTCTCTCTCATGTGGACACCCCTGTACACAAGACCTAACGTGCTGGGCTTGGCTGCACCCTGAAAATAATGTGCACAAAATACATATAAATATGTGAAGTATTGGTCGATATTTTGGCAAAGATATGCGAGCTCGTACCCAATGTCAGGGGTCCTCACGCTTGCGAGTCCTATCACTAAACTTAGTAGCAAAGCCACAGTGGCGTTTCTAATAGGCTGAGAACCAGACACTATGCATTACCTACATGAGAACAGTGGCCTATTCAGGCCTCTCTTGTACAAATGTATACTAAGCAGTCACCCCCTTCATAAACTGGTAGGTTGTTAGTGGCTGTCTATTTAATATTTTGCACCTGTTTTTCCAACATCTTTGCTATATGTGTTCGCTACATCCTGTAGTGCATTTTTCCAGAGCCATGGGCAGGTAAGCGTTGCTGCCCTTTTTCAGGTGTATTTTTGAATCTTCTGAGGTTCTCCTACATCCACTATTAGGCCAGTGTCCCACTTGAAACTAATGTGAGAAACTCGCATGAGTCTCTCATCTCAATACCTGGCACTGATGTCAACACTCGGGACCAGAGTGTGCAGCTGTATGTATTTCTATGCAGCTGAACACTCTGGTCCCGAGTGCCAGCATCAGTGCTGGGTATTGAGGTAAGAGACTCGCGTTGTAGTTGTAAGTGGGACACCGGCCTTAGAGTGTGCCACCATAGTTGTAGTAAGTAGGGTTGAGCGAAACGGATCTGACAAATTCAAAAATCGCCGACTTTCGGCAAAGTCGGGTTTCGTGAAACCCGACCCAATCCCACTGTGGGATCGGCCATGCTGTCGGCGATCTTCGCGCCAAAGTTGCGTTTCGTATGACCCTTTCAGTGCCATTTCTCAGCCAATGAAGGAGGACGCAGAGTGTGGGCAGCGTGATGACATAGGTCTCGGTCCCCACCATCTTAGAGAAGGGCATGACAGTGATTGGCTTGCTTTCTGCGGCGTCACAGGGGCTATAAAGGGGCGTGCACACTGACCGCCATCTTACTTCTGCCGATCTGAGCACAGGGAGAGGTTGCTGCAGCTTCGTCAGAAGCAGGGATACTGTTAGGGAGGAAATATTAACCCCCAAACCGCTTGTGCTGTAGCAATTTCCACTGTCCAACACCACCTTTTCTTTGCAGGGACAGTGGAGGCTAGTTTTTAGTGCATCAGCTCTGTAACTTATAAGGCTCCCTGATAGCTGCATTGCTGTTTGTATGCCACTGTGCAAACCAACTGCTTTTTTAAAAGCAAAAATCCTGTTGCTCCTTTCTGCACAGTTCTATTGTTTATTTGTCCACACTTTTGTGTGCAGCAGTCCTTTTTATTGCTGGCTGCCATACTTGTCCTGAGATCATTGTAGGAAGATTGTTATTGTAGTACGGTCCCTTTTTTATATATATATATATATATTTTCCAGCCACGTTCTGCCACTTACATTGAGTAGTGTAATACAGCGGGCCTGTTTTTTTGCAGCAGTCTCCCACACAAAAAAGGGATATTTAAATTGCCCCTAAGTGGATCTGCGTCAGTTCTGTTTGTCGTATATCTGCCTGCCACTTTCTGCCACTTACATTGAGTAGTGTAATACAGCGTGCCTGGTTTTTTTCAGCAGTCTCCCACACAAAAAATGGAGATTTAAATTACCACTAAGTGGATCTGCATCAGTTCTGTTTGTCGTATATCTGCCTGCCACTTTCTGCCACTTACATTGAGTAGTGTAATACAGCGGGCCTGGTTTTTTGCAGCAGTCTCCCACATAATAAAGGGAGATTTAAATTGCCCCTAAGTGGATCTGCATCAGTTCTGTTTGTCGTATATCTGCCTGCCATTTTTTGCCACTTACATTGAGTAGTGTAATACAGTGGGCATGGTTTTTTGCAGCAGTCTCCCACACAAAAAGGGAGATTTAAATTCTCAAGAAGTTTATATACACTTTCTACCTTGTTTTATAGTACCATATAACGGTTGTTAGGTTGGTTACATTTTCCCAAATATGAGGAAGTCTGGTGGAAGAGGCCGTGGGCGGTCATTGCCAGCTGGTAATGATGGTGGTGGTGGAGCATCTGGTGGTAGTGGCAAAAAGCAAAATAGCACCTAAGGCTCCAGTTGTTGAGACAGCATCATCGTCTGGCTACACAAGGCCTCGAAGGCTCCCTTATCTGGGAGTAGGAAAACTGCTTTTAAAGCCGGAGCAGCAGGAACAAGTTTTGGCTTTCATTGCTGACTCAGCCTCTAGCTCTTTCGCCTCCTCTTCAGAAAGTTCAAAATATAAAAGCAGCGAGTCGTCAGTGGATGCTCCTGGTCAGGAACAAGTCGCTTCCTTGTGTCCTTCACCCAAAGCAAAAGTGAATGATGCGGCAGGCGACAGTACAGTTTACTCCATGGAGCTCTTTACACATACCGTGCCAGGGTTAGAAAGGGAAATTGTTAACAGCCCATTACAAGATGAATCAGACATGGAGTGCACAGATGCACAGCCACAGCTAGATTATTATGCTGTTCCATTGACTCAGATCACTACATTGCCCCCACAGTGTACTGAGCCAGAACGTGACCCTGATGAGACTATGGTGCCCCGTCCCGAACGCTATAGCACCTTACACGGTGACACAGAGGACGGTGCACAGGACATTAAAGAGGAGGTGATAGATGACCCAGTTGTTGACCCAGATTGGCAGCCATTGGGGGAACAGGGTGCCGCTGGCAGTAGCTCTGAAGCGGAGGAGGATGATCCGCAGCAGGCATCAACATCGCAACAGCTTTCATCTGGCAGGCCCGTATCAGGCCCAAAACATGTGTCTAAAACAAAAACAGTTTTAGGGCAGCATGGCCATCCGGTGAAAGTAGCACAGCGTGCAATGCCTGAAAAGGTATTCGATAGTAGGAAGAGTGCAGTGTGGCAATTTTTTAACCAAGATCTGAATGATCAGTGCAAAGTTATCTGTAAGAAATGCTCAAAGACCTTTAGCAGAGGGAAGAATCCCCTAAATTTAAATACAACGAGCATGCATAGACATTTAACCAGCATGCACTTGCAAGCCTGGACTAACTACCAAACGTCCCGTAACGTTGGTGCACCCGCTCAGAATGAAGGTAGTCAGCAACGCTACATTGCTTCCCTCACTGTAAGCCCACCGTTTAGGACACCACCTGCAACAAATGTGGAGGTATTGTCGCAAGGCCAAGGCAGTCAGGGAATCATCAGGTTCTTGGGCGGAAACACTGCATGTAGGCCAACATCAAGAATACCATCATCAACCCTCTCTCAATCTGCCATGTCCACCACCACCCCCGCTAGTTCCACCATATGCAGCTCTCCAGTCCAGCTCACCCTACAAGAGAATCTCGTTAGGAAAAGGAAGTACTCATCCTCTCATCCGCGTACACAGGGTTTGAATGCCCACATTGCTAGACTAATCTCGTTAGAGATGATGCCCTACCGGTTGGTTGAAAGCGAAGCTTTCAAAGCCCTGATAGCCTACGCAGTACCACGCTATGACCTACCTAGTCGACACTTCTTTGTGAGAAAAGCCATCCCAGCCCTCCACCAGCATGTCAAAGACCGCATTGTCCATGCACTCAGGCAATCAGTCAGTAGAAAGGTGCACCTCACAACAGATGCATGGACCATTAGGCATGGCCAGGGACGTTACATGTCCATCACGGCGCACTGGGTTAATGGATGCAGGGTCCACAGGGGACAGCCATAGTGGGACAGTTCTGCCTAGCCCACGGTCTAGGAAACAGTTGGCAGTAGGCGTTCGACACCCCTCCTCCTCCTTCTCCTCCAGTAGCGAAAGGTCGTCCACAGAGTGCAGTCACCCTACCACTCCATCCGCAGCTGCCAGTGTTGCACATGAGGTGTCCCATTATGGAACAGCTAGTGGTAAGCGTCAGCAGGCTGTGTTGGAAATGAAGTGCTTGGGTGACAACAGACACACCGCGGAAGTACTGGCAGAGAACTTGCAGCAAGAAACTCAGTCATGGCTGGGCAGTGTACATCTTGAGGCAGGCAAGGTAGTCAGTGATAACAGTAGGAATTTTATGGCTGCCATAGCCCTTTCAGAACTGAAACACATACCTTGCCTGGCTAACACCTTGAACCTGGTGGTGCAGTGCTTCCTGAAAAGTTATCCGGGCTTACCAGCCCTGCTCCTGAAGGTGCGAAGACTTTGCTCGCACATCCGCCGGTCGCCCATACACTCCAGCCATATGCAGAACCATCAATGATTGCTGAAGCTTCCCCAGCACCACCTAATAATCGACGTTGCAACAAGGTGGAACTCCACACTGCACATGCTTCAGAGGTTGTGCGAACAGAGGCGTGCTGTAATGTATTTGTGGGAGGATACACATTCACGGGCAGGTAGTTGGATGGCAGACATGGAGTTGTCAGGTGTGCAGTGGTCAAAGCTACAAGACCTCTTTTAAGTCCTTCAGTGTTTTCAGGAATGCACATGGCTGGTAAGTGCAGACGACACCATCATAAGCATGAGCATCCCACTAATGCGTCTGCTGATGCAAAGTTTGACGAACAGTAAGGAGCAGGCGTCTGCAGCCGAGGAGGAGGGAAGCCTTGATGACAGTCAGCCATTGTCTGCTCAAGGAACTCTCCTGGATGAGGTGGCGGACGAAGAGGAGGAGGATGATGGGAATGAATATTTATGGGAGGAGGATGCTTCTCAGGGGGCAATAGAAACTGGTGGCGTTGCAAGGTCAGGTACAGGGTTTTTGCGGGAGACAAGTGATGTTGATTTGCAAGAAAGTGCTCCTCAGCTCAGCACAAGCAGTGAATTGACACCTGGATCATTGGCCCACATGGCTGATTATGCCTTGCGTATCCTAAAAAGGGACCCCCGCATTATAAAAATGATGACCGATGACGATTACTGGTTGGCCTGCCTCCTGGATCCATGCTACAAAGGGAAATTACAAAATATCATGCCACATGAGAACCTTGAGCAAATAGTGGCTACCAAACAAGCAACTCTTGTAGACCGTTTGGTTCAGGCATTCCCAGCACACAGCGGCGGTGATGGTTCTCACACGAGCTGCAGGGGCAACATGGCAGAGGTGTTAGAGCTGCACAAATCAGAAGTGGCGTTGGACAGAGGGGTTTTATGACCAGGTTGTGGAGTGATTTCGCAATGACCGCAGACACAACAGGTACTGCTGCATCAATTCAAAGTGACAGGAGATAACATTTGTCCAGTATGTTTACAAACTATTTTTCCTCCCTAATCGATGTTCTCCCTCACACGTCATTCCCCTTTGATTACTGGGCATCTAAAATAGACACCTGGCCTGAATTGGCAGAATATGCATTACAGGAGCTCGCTTGCCCAGCTGCTAGTGTGCTATCAGAAAGAGTCTTCAGTGCTGCTGGTTCAATACTGTCTGAAAAAAGGACTCGTCTGGCTACCCAAATTGTTGATGATCCAACCTTCATTAAAATGAACCAATCATGGATTTCTAATTATTTTGCCCCACCTTCTCCTGCTGACAATTAGCTTGCCTGAAAAATGTCTTGCTTTTGGCCTCCTCTTACTGACTGCTCCAATTCCTCCATTGGCAGCTGCTGAATGTCCACCATAGGCCATTTTTTTACCTCCCTAAATGGGCTGACTCCCCCCACAGGCCCGTGGTCACCACCTGGTGCAAGCACCCATGCGAGTGCCGTTTGCCTGGACAGGTGGGTATGCCCACTCTTGGGCGACAGCACTGGCACAGGGTCCCTCATAGTACAATGAAGTGTCTCTGACGGTGGTGGTGCACAACCAACGTCCGACACACCGTCGTAATATGAGGGGCCCTGTGCCAGTACCGCCACCCACGAGAGAGTGTTCCCCCCAGGTCGAAAAGTGCTCTACCACTTGCAATACTTACCTCTCCCTGCTCCACCACAGTGGAGTCTGTGCTGATAAAACCTTCAATGGCACTGCCAATACAAATTTGTTGAAATGATAGATGATAGTTAAAATATACAGGGGCACTGGCCTCCATTTAGACCATTTAATACTTTGCGCCAACTACCACTGTCTGCTACTCAGCAGAAGAGCCCACCCCTGTACGTAGCTATGCCACCGGTTTATTTTTGAAAATTGTTTTGGCAGACATTTAACGCACTTTATTATTTTGGCCTACTAACTGTGTCAGCCACTCCTTACAGTTGTCCTCCACTGAACAAAGCTATGCCGCTAGTTTACTGCTGTTACCAATTTTGAACTGCATTTAGCCTGTTACTTTTTTGGGCCTAGTAACTGTGTCTGCCACTCCTTACAATCATCCTCCGCTGAACAACGCTATGCCGCCTGTCTACCCCTGTAACCAATTTTAAACTGCATTGAGCCTACTTTTTTATTTTAGGTCTACTAAGTCTGTCTGCGCCACTCCTTACAGTTGACCTCCACTGAACAAACCTATGCCGCCTGTGTACCCCTGTAACCAACTTTAAACTGCATTGAGCCTACTTTTTATTTTAGGCCTACTAAGTCTGTCTGCGCCACTCTCTACAGTTGACCTCCACTGAACAAACCTATGCTGCCTGTGTACCCCTGTAACCAATTTTAAACTGCATTGAGCCTACTTTTTTATTTTAGGCCTACTAAGTCTGTCTGCGCCACTCCTTACAGTTGACCTCCACTGAACAAACCTCTGTGTACCCCTGTAACCAATTTTAAACTGCATTTGCCTGACTTGTTTGGTTGGGCCTACTAACGATGTCTGCCGCTCCTTACTTTTCTCCTCCACTGAACAAAACTGAGCTTCAATTTTCAGGCTTTCCGCCTATATCAGATATGAAACTGCATTTGGCCTACTTGTTTGTTTGGGCCTACTAACGGTGTCTGCCGCTGCTTGTTGTTCTCCTCCACTGAACAAAGCTGAGTCTCAATTTTCAGGCTTTCAGCCTATATCAGATATGAAACTGCATTTGGCCTACTTGTTTGTTTGGGCCTACTAATGGTGTCTGCCGCTCCTTGCTTTTCTCCTCCACTGAACAAAGCTGAGCTTCAATTTTCAGGCTTTCAGCCTATATGAACTATGAAACTGCATTTGGCTTACTTGTTTGGTTGGGCCTACTAATGTTGTCTGCTGCTCCTTGCTTATCTCCTCCACTGAACAAAGCTGAGCTTCAATTTTCAGGCTTTCAGCCTATATCAGATATGAAACTGCATTTGGCCTACTTGTTTGTTTGGGCCTACTAACGGTGTCTGTCGCTGCTTGTTGTTCTCCTCCACTGAACAAAGTTGAGCTTCAATTTTCAGGCTTTCAGCCTATATCAGATATGAAACTGCATTTGGCCTACTTTTTTGGTTGGGCCCACTAACGGTGCTTGCCGCTCCTTGCTTTTCTCCTCCACTGAACAAAGCTGAGCTTCAATTTTCAGGCTTTCAGCCTATATCTGATATGAAACTGCATTTGGCCTACTTGTTTGGTTGGGCCTACTAACGGTGTCTGCCGCTGCTTGTTTTTCTCCTCCACTGAACAAAGCAGTGCCGCCTGTTTACTCCTGTTACCAATTTTGAACTGCATTTAGCCTATATACTTTTTTGGGCCTACTAACTGTGTCTGCCACTCCTTACAATTGTCCTCCGCTGAACAAAGCTATGCTGCCAGTTTACTCATGTTACCAATTTTGAACTGCACTTAGCCCACTTTATTATTTGGGCCTATATCTGTGTTTCCTCCTCATCCTGCCCATTGCCCAGCCACTGCTAGATGAGTCTGCTGGTACCTTGACCCAGACCACTACATTCCCCTTGCACTCTACACAGCCAGAATATGACCCTGCTGAGAGTCAGGTTCCCCTTCCCGCATACTATACCACCTTACACAGGGACAAAGAGGAAGGTGCAGATGAAAGTGCAGGTTCCTTCATCAGGTGGGGGGCATACTCGTTGGCGACGTCACTGGCACAGGGCTCCTCATAGTACGCAAAAGTGTCTCTGCCGGTGGGAGGCGCCCCTGCCGTCAAACACACCGCTGTACTTTGAGGGGCTCTGTGCCAGTCCCAATGCAAACAAGTGGGCCCCCCTGCTTGCTCAGGATCACAGCACTTGCAAAGTTTAAATACTTACCTCTCCCTGCTCCAACGCCATTACGTAGTCCGCGTTTCCTGGGCCCACAAAAAACTTGAACCAGCCCTACCCCCCCACAACTTTAGCCAAATGACCCCCAATTTTCAATGCCTAACTATTATTATAAGTAGTGTTGAGTGATACCTTCCGATATCGGAAAGTATCGGTATCGGAAAGTATCGGCCGATATTGTCAAAGTATCGAATCTAATCCGATACCGATACCCGATCCCAATGCAAGTCAATGGGACGAAAATATTGGAATTAAAATAAACCCTTTCTTAACTTGTAGGTTCATTCTACATGAAGGAAAACAACTAAGAATAATGTAGGATGTATTGGGGGAAGTGGCGGAGACATTAAAGGCACAGAGGTTTAGCCCAATCTAATAGAATAGCAGGATTTTGTTTTGTTTTTTATGACGTTCGGCGTTAGAAAGATTTTGACTATGTTAATTTTTTTTTATTTTGTCAGATATTGATGTTTCACTACTTCCACGCCCTTCACCTTCTTTTTTACTTCTCCCACACTTTCTTCTTCATTATCCTCATCATCAGCTTCTTTGACATCAACTTCTTCACCTTATTCATCTTCTTCTTCATCTTCTACCTATTACTTTTTTTGTTACATTGTTCATATTCTTTTTATTTTACTATTATCTTCTTCATATTCAACTTCTTCATCATATTCTTATTTGTGACAGGCATTCCCGTAGTTGTTATCTATAAAAGTTTGAAGATTACACCTTCCGTTCTGCCTGTCACAAAACAGTTACATTTGTCCGCGTTCAGTTTGGCCTGCAGCATCAGGCTTTGTCCAGGGGCACCACGAGGAGGAACGGACTCACCCCCATACACTGCTTAGTCTTCTTCTGCTTATAATTTAGATAATATCTTTTGCTCTGATATTTAGTCTTATGCTTAATGTTCTTCTGCTCTTTGTTCTGCAGCCTCTTGTTCTTCTGCTTCTCGGTCTTCCAGGTCATCATCGTCTCCAGGGTCGTCGTCTCCGGGGTCGTCGTCATCGGGGTGGTCTTCAGGGTCATCGTCTTCAGGGTCGTCGTCATCTCAGTGGTTGTCGTCTCTGGTGTCGTCGTCATCTTAGGGGTGGTCTTCCGGGTCGTCGTCTTTAGGGTCTTGAACTTGGAAATGTAGCAGAAGGAACAAGAAGGCTGAGAAAATGCCGAGAAACAGCTGATGGAACTGGAACTCGGATGGCTACCCGAAGGTCCAAGAGCCAATGGAACTACCGAGGACCAGCTGACGTTACTGGAACCCGGTTACTAAGCAGGAGGTACCCCTGCTGAAAGCACTACGAAGGACCACCTGACGTTGGTGGAACTCAGATACCCAGAGGGAGGCACCTAAACCAAAGGCTCTGCCCAGAACCAGCTGACGGTGCTGGAACCAGGATGGGGACCTATTCAAGCTTGTCTTCCTAGAGCCCCAACTAGCGGTGTTGGAGCAAAGGGTCAGCAGGGGGAGCAGAGTGTAGGCCGAAGCCTGCACTGGAAGCATTTGTAGGTCTGTTGTGTCTGCGTGGCTGTTGCAGGACACGTTGCCGGCTACACAGCAGGGGAACAGCTGGCGGTGCTGAACCCCACTGACACATTGGCTGGTGTTTTTCTCTGTGCAGCCAGCACTTCCGGACAGCAACTAGCGGTGTTGGAGCCCGGGCTCTGCAGGTGGAGCAGAGTGTAGGCCGAAGCCTAATTGAACCGATTTTAAAGGTAACTTTTAACCCCCCCTCAGGGGTTACAAACTACAAGAGCCACAGCTTGGGCAGCAGTAATGCTGCACAAGTCAAAGGTTTGTTATGGTTCTCAATGGCAAGAGAACATAGCCCAGCAAACATACGAACTAGCTCTTGGAAGGATGGAAACTAAACTGACCATGAACTAAACCTGCCGCACAACTAACAGTAGCCGGGTAGCGTAGCCTGCGTTTTATCCCTAGACGCCCAGCGCCGGCCGGAGGACTAACTAATCCTGGCAGAGGAAAATATAGTCCTGGCTCACCTCTAGAGAAATTTCCCCGAAAGGCAGACAGAGGCCCCCACAAATATTGGCGGTGATTTTAGATGAAATGACAAACGTAGTATGAAAATAGGTTTAGCAAAATTGAGGTCCGCTTACTAGATAGCAGGAAGACAGAAAGGGCACTTTCATGGTCAGCTGAAAACCCTATCAAAATACCATCCTGAAATTACTTTAAGACTCTAGTATTAACTCATAACATCAGAGTGGCAATTTCAGATCACAAGAGCTTTCCAGACACAGAAACGAAACTACAGCTGTGAACTGGAACAAAATGCAAAAACAAACAAGGACTAAGTCCAACTTAGCTGGGAGTTGTCTAGCAGCAGGAACATGCACAGAAAGGCTTCTGATTACAATGTTGACCGGCATGGAAGTGACAGAGGAGCAAGGCTAAATAGCGACTCCCACCTCCTGATGGAAACAGGTGAACAGAGAGGATGATGCACACCAGTTCAATTCCACCAGTGGCCACCGGGGGAGCCCAAAATCCAATTTCACAACAGTACCCCCCCTCAAGGAGGGGGCACCGAACCCTCACCAGAACCACCAGGGCGATCAGGATGAGCCCTATGAAAGGCACGGACCAAATCGGAGGCATGAACATCAGAGGCAGTCACCCAAGAATTATCCTCCTGACCGTATCCCTTCCATTTGACCAGATACTGGAGTTTCCGTCTGGAAACACGGGAGTCCAAGATTTTTTCCACAACGTACTCCAACTCGCCCTCAACCAACACCGGAGCAGGAGGCTCAACGGAAGGCACAACCGGTACCTCATACCTGCGCAATAATGACCGATGAAAAACATTATGAATAGAAAAAGATGCAGGGAGGTCCAAACGGAAGGACACAGGGTTAAGAATCTCCAATATCTTGTACGGGCCGATGAACCGAGGCTTAAACTTGGGAGAAGAAACCCTCATAGGGACAAAACGAGAAGACAACCACACCAAGTCCCCAACACAAAGCCGAGGACCAACCCGACGCCGGCAGTTGGCAAAAAGCTGAGTCTTCTCCTGGGACAACTTCAAATTGTCCACTACCTGCCCCCAAATCTGATGCAACCTCTCCACCACAGCATCCACTCCAGGACAATCCAAAGATTCCACCTGACCAGAAGAAAATCGAGGATGAAACCCCGAATTACAGAAAAAGGGAGACACCAAGGTGGCAGAACTGGCCCGATTATTGAGGGCAAACTCCGCTAAAGGCAAAAAAGCAACCCAATCATCCTGATCTGCAGACACAAAACACCTCAAATATGTCTCCAAGGTCTGATTCGTCCGCTCGGTCTGGCCATTAGTCTGAGGATGGAAAGCAGACGAGAAAGACAAATCTATGCCCATCCTAGCACAGAATGCTCGCCAAAATCTAGACACGAATTGGGTACCTCTGTCAGAAACGATATTCTCCGGAATACCATGCAAACGGACCACATTTTGAAAAAACAGAGGAACCAACTCGGAAGAAGAAGGCAACTTAGGCAGGGGAACCAAATGGACCATCTTAGAGAAACGATCACACACCACCCAGATGACAGACATCTTCTGAGAAACAGGAAGATCCGAAATAAAATCCATCGAGATGTGCGTCCAGGGCCTCTTCGGGATAGGCAAGGGCAACAACAATCCACTAGCCCGAGAACAACAAGGCTTGGCCCGAGCACAAACGTCACAAGACTGCACGAAGCCTCGCACATCTCGAGACAGGGAAGGCCACCAGAAGGACCTTGCCACCAAATCCCTGGTACCAAAGATTCCAGGATGACCTGCCAACGCAGAAGAATGAACCTCAGAAATGACTTTACTGGTCCAATCATCAGGAACAAACAGTCTACCAGGTGGGCAACGATCAGGTCTATCCGCCTGAAACTCCTGCAAGGCCCGCCGCAGGTCTGGAGAAACGGCAGACAATATCACTCCATCCTTAAGGATACCTGTAGGTTCAGAATTACCAGGGGAGTCAGGCTCAAAACTCCTAGAAAGGGCATCCGCCTTAACATTCTTAGAACCCGGCAGGTAGGACACCACAAAATTAAACCGAGAGAAAAACAACGACCAGCGCGCCTGTCTAGGATTCAGGCGTCTGGCGGACTCAAGATAAATTAGATTTTTGTGGTCAGTCAATACCACCACCTGATGTCTAGCCCCCTCAAGCCAATGACGCCACTCCTCAAAAGCCCACTTCATGGCCAAAAGCTCCCGATTCCCAACATCATAATTCCGCTCGGCGGGCGAAAATTTACGCGAGAAAAAAGCACAAGGTCTCATCACGGAGCAATCGGAACTTCTCTGCGACAAAACCGCCCCAGCTCCGATTTCAGAAGCGTCGACCTCAACCTGAAAAGGAAGAGCAACATCAGGCTGACGCAACACAGGGGCGGAAGAAAAGCGGCGCTTAAGCTCCCGAAAGGCCTCCACAGCAGCAGGGGACCAATCAGCAACATCAGCACCCTTCTTAGTCAAATCAGTCAATGGTTTAACAACATCAGAAAAACCAGCAATAAATCGACGATAAAAGTTAGCAAAGCCCAAAAATTTCTGAAGACTCTTAAGAGAAGAGGGTTGCGTCCAATCACAAATAGCCTGAACCTTGACAGGATCCATCTCGATGGAAGAGGGGGAAAAAATATATCCCAAAAAGGAAATCTTTTGAACCCCAAAAACGCACTTAGAACCCTTCACACACAAGGAATTAGACCGCAAAACCTGAAAAACTCTCCTGACCTGCTGGACATGAGAGTCCCAGTCATCCGAACAAATCAAAATATCATCCAGATACACAATCATAAATTTATCCAAATAATCACGGAAAATGTCATGCATAAAGGACTGAAAGACTGAAGGGGCATTTGAAAGACCAAAAGGCATCACCAAATACTCAAAGTGGCCCTCGGGCGTATTAAATGCGGTTTTCCACTCATCCCCCTGCTTAATTCGCACCAAATTATACGCCCCACGAAGATCTATCTTAGAGAACCACTTGGCCCCCTTTATGCGGGCAAACAAATCAGTCAGCAGTGGCAACGGATATTGATATTTAACCGTGATTTTATTCAAAAGCCGATAATCAATGCACGGCCTCAAAGAGCCATCTTTCTTAGCCACAAAGAAAAAACCGGCTCCTAAGGGAGATGACGAAGGACGAATATGTCCCTTTTCCAAGGACTCCTTTATATATTCTCGCATAGCAGCATGTTCTGGCACAGACAGATTAAATAAACGACCCTTAGGGTATTTACTACCCGGAATCAAATCTATGGCACAATCGCACTCCCGGTGCGGAGGTAATGAACCAAGCTTAGGTTCTTCAAAAACGTCACGATATTCAGTCAAGAATTCAGGAATCTCAGAGGGAATAGATGATAAAATGGAAACCACAGGTACGTCCCCATGCGTCCCCTTACATCCCCAGCTTAACACAGACATAGCTTTCCAGTCAAGGACTGGGTTATGAGATTGCAGCCATGGCAATCCAAGCACCAACACATCATGTAGGTTATACAGCACAACAAAGCGAATAATCTCCTGGTGATCCGGATTAATCCGCATAGTTACTTGTGTCCAGTATTGTGGTTTATTGCTAGCCAATGGGGTGGAGTCAATCCCCTTCAGGGGTATAGGAGTTTCAAGAGGCTCCAAATCATACCCACAGCGTTTGGCAAAGGACCAATCCATAAGACTCAAAGCGGCGCCAGAGTCGACATAGGCATCCGCGGTAATAGATGATAAAGAACAAATCAGGGTCACAGATAGAATAAACTTAGACTGTAAAGTGCCAATTGAAACAGACTTATCAAGCTTCTTAGTACGCTTAGAGCATGCTGATATAACATGAGTTGAATCACCGCAATAGAAGCACAACCCATTTTTTCGTCTAAAATTCTGCCGTTCACTTCTGGACAGAATTCTATCACATTGCATATTCTCTGGCATCTTCTCAGTAGACACCGCCAAATGGTGCACAGGTTTGCGCTCCCGCAGGCGCCTATCGATCTGGATAGCCATTGTCATGGACTCATTCAGACCCGCAGGCACAGGGAACCCCACCATAACATCCTTAATGGCATCAGAGAGACCCTCTCTGAAATTCGCCGCCAGGGCGCACTCATTCCACTGAGTAAGCACAGCCCATTTACGGAATTTCTGGCAGTATATTTCAGCTTCGTCTTGCCCCTGAGATAGGGACATCAAGGCCTTTTCCGCCTGAAGTTCTAACTGAGGTTCCTCATAAAGCAACCCCAAGGCCAGAAAAAACGCATCCACATTGAGCAACGCAGGATCCCCTGGAGCCAATGCAAAAGCCCAATCCTGAGGGTCGCCCCGGAGCAAAGAAATCACAATCCTGACCTGCTGAGCAGGATCTCCAGCAGAGCGAGATTTCAGGGACAAAAACAACTTGCAATTATTTTTGAAATTTTGAAAGCCAGATCTATTCCCCGAGAAAAATTCAGGCAAAGGAATTCTAGGTTCAGATATAGGAACATGAACAACAAAATCTTGTAAGTTTTGAACTTTCGTGGTGAGATTATTCAAACCTGCAGCTAAACTCTGAATATCCATTTTAAACAGGTGAACACAGAGCCATTCCAGGATTAGAAGGAGAGAGAGAGAGAAAGGCTGCAATATAGGCAGACTTGCAAGAGATTCAATTACAAGCACACTCAGAACTGAGAAAAAAAAAAAAAAAAAATCTTCAGCAGACTTCTCTTTTCTCTCCTTTCTCTGTCAATTAATTTAACCCTTTTAGGCCGGTCAAACTGTTATGGTTCTCAATGGCAAGAGAACATAGCCCAGCAAACATACGAACTAGCTCTTGGAAGGATGGAAACTAAACTGACCATGAACTAAACCTGCCGCACAACTAACAGTAGCCGGGTAGCGTAGCCTGCGTTTTATCCCTAGACGCCCAGCGCCGGCCAGAGGACTAACTAATCCTGGCAGAGGAAAATATAGTCCTGGCTCACCTCTAGAGAAATTTCCCCGAAAGGCAGACAGAGGCCCCCACAAATATTGGCGGTGATTTTAGATGAAATGACAAACGTAGTATGAAAATAGGTTTAGCAAAATTGAGGTCCGCTTACTAGATAGCAGGAAGACAGAAAGGGCACTTTCATGGTCAGCTGAAAACCCTATCAAAATACCATCCTGAAATTACTTTAAGACTCTAGTATTAACTCATAACATCAGAGTGGCAATTTCAGATCACAAGAGCTTTCCAGACACAGAAACGAAACTACAGCTGTGAACTGGAACAAAATGCAAAAACAAACAAGGACTAAGTCCAACTTAGCTGGGAGTTGTCTAGCAGCAGGAACATGCACAGAAAGGCTTCTGATTACAATGTTGACCGGCATGGAAGTGACAGAGGAGCAAGGCTAAATAGCGACTCCCACCTCCTGATGGAAACAGGTGAACAGAGAGGATGATGCACACCAGTTCAATTCCACCAGTGGCCACCGGGGGAGCCCAAAATCCAATTTCACAACAAAGGTTGCTCTTTTAATTTTGCTCCTTGCACACGCAGAAAGAAACACGTATAACATTTAGGCCCTTAAGCAGTCAAACTGTTTTGGAGGCGTGAGTACCCTTTGTAATGAGACGCAGCACAGCTGGCAAAAATACCACCTTGGTGCTGGGCGCGGCCTCCTGAGCATCGCATTTTGCTGTACAGGAGTCTGCGTTGTTGCGTTATCCCTTGGCCATGCGCTGCCCGTCTTCTGACATCATTTCATGTCGGCTGGTGCGGTTCGCGATGCCCATGAATCCCAGCCCCGCAGTGTCTTTACAGTGTTTCACACTGCGGGGCTGGGATTCATGGCATGGCGCAGTACATATGTTCGCCTCTCGCTCGTGTCCTTACACCTGCTACAGACTGTGCGGCGTCAGCTGATCCCTTATCGCATGCCACGGTGTTGTGAATTAGACTTTTTTGGCTCCCTCTTGTGGTCACTAGTGATATGACTCTGGGATTTTCTTTCTTCAGTTTGGCACTCACCTGGGCCATTAGTCCAGGGGTGTCGCTATATAAACTTCCTGGATCCTTAGTCCAGTGCCTGGCATCGTTGTATTCAGATCCTTCTGTTGCTCCTGTCTACTGGTCCTGGCTCTTGCAAAATTAAGCTAAGTCCTGCTTCTTTGTTTTTTGAGTTATTTGCTTTGCTCCTATTTTTGTCCAGCTTGTACTAAATGTGATTTCTGACCTTGCTGGAAGCTCTAGGGGGCTGGTGTTCTCCCCCCGGCCATTAGTCGGTTCGGGGGTTCTTGAATATCCAGCGTGGATATTTTAATAGGGTTTTTGCTGACCATATAAGTCATCTTACTATATTCTGCTATTAGCTAGTGGGCCTCTCTTTGCTAAATACCTAGCTCATTCTTATGTTTGTCTTTTCCTCTTACCTCACCGTTATTATTTGTTGGGGGCTTGTATCCAACTTTTGGGGGTCTTTTCTCTGGAGGCAAGAAAGGTCTTTCTTTTCCCTTCTAGGATTAGTTAGTTCTCCGGCTGGCGCGAGACGTCTAGAACCAACGTAGGCACGTTCCCCGGCTACTTCTATTTGTGGTGCTAGGATTAGATATATAGTCAGCCCAGTTACCACTGCCCTATGAGCTGGTTTTTTGTGTTTGCAGACTTGGTTTTTATTCCTGAGACCCTCTGCCATTGGGGTCATAACAGTATGCCAGGCCTACATTGAATGTTTAATGCATTGCAGAAGTGGGATTATAAGAAAGGAAATTCTGAGGGTTTTTTTTTTTTTCCCTCTCTTCCTCCCCTTTACCTCTGAGTGGCTTGAGCTTGCTGCAGACATGGATGTCCAGACCTTGATTACAAGTGTGGACCAGCTTGCTGCTCGTGTGCAAGGCATACAAAATTTTGTTACCAGTAGTCCTATGTCTGAACCTAAAATACCTATTCCTGAACTGTTTTCTGGAGATCGATTTAAGTTTAGAAATTTCAGGAATAATTGTAAATTGTTTCTATCTCTGAGACCCCGTTCATCTGGAGACTCAGCTCAGCAAGTTAAAATTGTTATCTCTTTTTTACGGGGCGACCCTCAGGATTGGGCCTTCTCGCTAGCGCCAGGAGATCTGGCATTGGCAAATATTGATGCGTTTTTTCTGGCGCTCGGATTGCTTTACGAGGAACCCAATCTTGAGGTTCAGGCAGAAAAAGCCTTGCTAGCTATTTCTCAGGGCCAGGATGAAGCTGAAGTGTATTGCCAAAAATTTCGGAAATGGTCCGTGCTGACTCAGTGGAATGAGTGTGCTCTGGCCGCAAATTTCAGAAATGGCCTTTCTGAAGCCATTAAGAATGTGATGGTGGGTTTCTCCATTCCTACAAGTCTGAATGATTCCATGGCGCTGGCTATTCAAATTGACCGGCGTTTGCGGGAGCGCAAAACCGCTAATCCTCTGGTGGTGTTGTCTAAACAAGCACCTGATTTGATGCAATGTGATAGAATTCAGACCAGAAATGAGCGGAAAAATCATAGACGTCAGAATGGGTTGTGTTTTTACTGTGGTGATTCTACACATGTTATATCAGCATGCTCTAAATGCCTAACAAGGGTTGTTAGTCCTGTCGCCATTGGTAATTTGCAACCTAAATTTATTTTGTCTGTGACTTTAATTTGCTCATTGTCCTCTTACCCTGTTATGGCGTTTGTGGATTCAGGTGCTGCCCTGAGTCTTATGGATCTGTCATTTGCCAAGCGCTGTGGTTTTGTTCTTGAGCCATTGGTAAATCCTATCCCTCTGAGGGGTATTGATGCTACGCCATTGGCGGAAAATAAACCGCAGTTTTGGACACAGGTAACCATGTGCATGACTCCTGAACATCGGGAGGTGATTTGTTTTCTTGTTCTGCATAAAATGCATGATTTGGTCGTTTTGGGTTTGCCATGGTTACAGACTCATAATCCAGTCTTGGATTGGAAGGCAATGTCTGTGTCAAGTTGGGGCTGTCAGGGTATTCATGGTGACTCCCCACCGGTGTCTATTGCTTCCTCTACTCCTTCGGAAGTTCCTGAGTATTTGTCTGATTATCAGGACGTGTTCAGCGAGTCCAGGTCCAGTGCTCTTCCTCCTCATAGGGACTGTGACTGTGCCATAGATTTGATTCCAGGTAGCAAATTTCCTAAGGGAAGACTATTTAATCTGTCTGTACCTGAGCATACCGCAATGCGTTCGTATATCAAGGAATCTCTGGAGAAGGGGCATATTCGTCCATCCTCTTCCCCTCTTGCTGCGGGATTCTTTTTTGTGGCCAAGAAGGACGGATCTTTGAGTCCTTGTATTTACTATCGGCTTTTGAATAAAATCACTGTTAAATTTCAGTATCCTTTGCCTCTGTTGTCAGACTTGTTTGCCCAAATTAAAGGTGCCAAGTGGTTCACCAAGATAGATCTTCGTGGTGCGTACAACCTTGTGCGCATTTAGCGAGGAGATGAATGGAAAACCGCGTTTAATACGCCCGAAGGTCATTTTGAGTATTTGGTGATGCCTTTTGGGCTCTCTAATGCTCCTTCAGTGTTTCAGTCCTTTATGCATGATATTTTCCGGAAGTATCTGGATAAATTTATGATCGTTTATCTGGATGATATTCTGTTTTTTTCTGATGACTGGGACTCGCATGTAGAGCAGGTCAGGATGGTGTTTCAGGTTTTGCGTGAGAACGCTTTGTTTGTTAAGGGCTCAAAGTGTCTCTTTGGAGTACAGAAGGTTCCCTTTTTGGGGTTTATTTTTTCCCCTTCTGCGGTGGAGATGGACCCAGTCAAGGTCCGAGCTATTCATGATTGGACTCAACCCACGTCAGTTAAGAGTCTTCAGAAGTTCTTGGGTTTTGCTAACTTCTACCGTCGTTTTATTGCTAATTTTTCTAGCATTGTTAAACCTTTGACGGATATGACCAAGAAAGGTTCTGATGTTGCTAACTGGGCTCCTGCAGCCGTGGAGGCTTTCCAGGAGTTGAAGCGCCGGTTTACTTCGGCGCCTGTTTTGTGCCAGCCTGATGTCTCACTTCCCTTTCAGGTTGAAGTGGATGCTTCTGAGATTGGGGCAGGGGCCGTTTTGTCGCAGAGAGGCCCTGGTTGCTCTGTGATGAGACCTTGTGCCTTTTTCTCTAGGAAGTTTTCGCCTGCTGAGCGGAATTATGATGTTGGCAATCGGGAGTTGTTGGCCATGAAGTGGGGATTTGAGGAGTGGCGTCATTGGCTCGAGGGTGCTAAGCATCGTGTGGTGGTCTTGACTGATCACAAAAATTTGATGTATCTCGAGTCTGCTAAACGCCTGAATCCTAGACAGGCCCGCTGGTCATTATTTTTCTCCCGTTTTGACTTTGTGGTCTCGTATTTACCAGGTTCAAAGAATGTGAAGGCTGATGCTCTTTCAAGGAGCTTTGTGCCTGACTCTCCGGGAGTCGCAGAACCAGTTGGTATTCTTAAAGAGGGAGTTATCTTGTCAGCCATTTCTCCGGATTTGCGACGTGTGTTGCAGAGATTTCAGGCTGGTAGACCTGACTCTTGTCCACCTGACAGACTGTTTGTTCCTGATAAGTGGACCAGCAGAGTCATTTCCGAGGTTCATTCCTCGGTGTTGGCAGGGCATCCGGGAATTTTTGGCACCAGAGATCTGGTGGCTAGGTCCTTTTGATGGCCTTCCTTGTCACGGGATGTGCGTTCGTTTGTGCAGTCCTGTGGGACTTGTGCTCGAGCTAAGCCTTGCTGATCTCGTGCCAGCGGGTTGCTCTTGCCCTTGCCTGTCCCGAAGAGGCCTTGGATGCACATTTCCATGGATTTCATTTCAGATCTCCCGGTGTCTCAGGGCATGTCTGTCATCTGGGTGGTATGTGATCGCTTTTCTAAGATGGTCCATTTGGTACCCTTGCCTAAGCTGCCTTCCTCTTCCGATCTGGTTCCTTTGTTCTTTCAGAATGTGGTTCGTTTACACGGCATTCCTGAGAATATTGTGTCTGACAGAGGATCCCAGTTTGTTTCCAGGTTCTGGCGATCTTTTTGTGCTAGGATGGGCATTGATCTGTCGTTTTCGTCTGCCTTTCATCCTCAGACTAATGGACAAACGGAGCGAACTAATCAGACACTGGAGGCTTACTTGAGGTGTTTTCTTTCTGCGGATCAGGATGATTGGGTGACCTTCTTGCCGTTGGCTGAATTTGCCCTTAATAATCGGGCTAGTTCCGCTACATTGGTTTCGCCATTTTTCTGCAACTCTGGTTTCCATCCTCGTTTTTCCTCGGGACATGTGGAGCCTTCTGACTGTCCTGGGGTAGATTCTGTGGTGGATAGGTTGCGGCAGATCTGGAATCATGTGGTTGACAACTTAAAGTTGTCACAGGAGAAGGCTCAGCGTTTTGCCAACCGCCGCCGCGGTGTGGGTCCCCGACTTCGTGTTGGGGATTTGGTGTGGCTGTCTTCTCGATTTGTTCCTATGAAGGTCTCCTCTCCTAAATTTAAGCCTCGCTTCATCGGTCCTTACAGGATATTGGAAATCCTTAATCCTGTGTCCTTTCGCTTGGATCTTCCGGTGTCGTTTGCCATTCACAACGTGTTCCATAGGTCTTTGTTGCGGCGGTACGTTGTACCTGTGGTTCCTTCTGTTGAGCCTCCTGCTCTGGTGTTGGTTGAGGGCGAGTTGGAGTACGTGGTGGAGAAGATCTTGGATTCTCGTCTCTCCAGGCGGAGGCTTCAGTATCTGGTCAAGTGGAAGGGCTATGGTCAGGAGGATAATTCCTGGGTGGTTGCCTCTGATGTGCATGCGGCCGATTTAGTTCGTGCCTTTCACGCTGCTCATCCTGATCGCCCTGGTGGTATTGGTGAGGGTTCGGTGACCCCTCCTTAAGGGGGGGGTACTGTTGTGAATTAGACTTTTTTGGCTCCCTCTTGTGGTCACTAGTGATATGACTCTGGGATTTTCTTTCTTCAGTTTGGCACTCACCTGGGCCATTAGTCCAGGGGTGTCGCTATATAAACTTCCTGGATCCTTAGTCCAGTGCCTGGCATCGTTGTATTCAGATCCTTCTGTTGCTCCTGTCTACTGGTCCTGGCTCTTGCAAAATTAAGCTAAGTCCTGCTTCTTTGTTTTTTGAGTTATTTGCTTTGCTCCTATTTTTGTCCAGCTTGTACTAAATGTGATTTCTGACCTTGCTGGAAGCTCTAGGGGGCTGGTGTTCTCCCCCCCGGCCGTTAGTCGGTTCGGGGGTTCTTGAATATCCAGCGTGGATATTTTAATAGGGTTTTTGCTGACCATATAAGTCATCTTACTATATTCTGCTATTAGCTAGTGGGCCTCTCTTTGCTAAATACCTAGCTCATTCTTATGTTTGTCTTTTCCTCTTACCTCACCGTTATTATTTGTTGGGGGCTTGTATCCAACTTTTGGGGTCTTTTCTCTGGAGGCAAGAAAGGTCTTTCTTTTCCCTTCTAGGGTTAATTAGTTCTCCGGCTGGCGCGAGACGTCTAGAACCAACGTAGGCACGTTCCCCGGCTACTTCTATTTGTGGTGCTAGGATTAGATATATGGTCAGCCCAGTTACCACTGCCCTATGAGCTGGTTTTTTGTGTTTGCAGACTTGGTTTTTATTCCTGAGACCCTCTGCCATTGGGGTCATAACACCACGGCCTTGAAGCCGCACAGTCTGAAGAAGGCGGAAGGAGCTGAGTGACAGCCTGGCGAAGATATGCACTGCTCATGCCCGTCAATCACACCCTCGCAGTCAAAATAAATAAGACACCGAGGGGCGTTGTGTCGGGCAGGACGGCCACAGAGGCGCAGCCAGCCAAACAATGATGTCAGAAGAAGGGCTGTGCTACCAAGGGGGTTGTTGCGTGTCATTACAAAGGAAAGTCACACCTCAGGGACGTTTTAATGGTCTCAGGGGACACATTGTAGACGTGTTCTGTTCCACGGGTGCAAGGAGAATAAGTTTATGAGCCACCTTGCACACATGCAGCATTACTGCTGTACAAGGTGGCTGTAAAACATACAAACACTTGGGGGAGGGGGGACAGGTTCCCTTCAATTTCAGTTCTTGTGTCTGCGTGGCTGTTGCAGGACACGTTGCCGGCTACACAGCAGGGGAACAGCTGGCGGTGCTGAACCCCACTGACACATTGGCTGGTGTTTTTCTCTGTGCAGCTAGCAGTACCGGGCCCAAACTGGCGGTGTTAGAGCCCAGGGTCAGCAGGAGGAGAGGAAGCAGAGTGTAGGCCGAAGCCTGCACTGGCGGCAGCTTTGTGTCTGCGTGGCTGTTGCAGGACACGTTGCCGGCTACACAGCAGGGGAACAGCTGGCGGTGCTGAACCCCACTGACACATTGGCTGGTGTTTTTCTCTGTGCAGGTAGCAGTACCGGGCCCCAACTGGCGGTGTTAGAGCCCAGGGTCAGCAGGAGGAGAGGGAGCAGAGTGTAGGCCGAAGCCTAATTGAACCAATTTTAAAGGTAACCTTTAACCCCCCCTCAGGTGTTACTTACTAGAAGAGCCACGCCTTATGCAGCAGTAGTGCCGCACAAGTCAAAGGTTGCTCTTTTAATTTTTTTCCTTGCACAAGCTGAATGAAACACGTACAACATTTTGGCCCTTATACAGTCAATCTGTCTTGGAGGCGGGAGTTCCCTTTGTAATGAGATGCAGCACAGCTGGCAAAAATAACAACGTGGTGCTTGGCGCGGCCTCCTGAGCATCGCATTTTGCTGTACAGGAGTCTGCGTTGTTGCGTTATCCCTTGGCCATGCGCTACCCGTCTTCTGACATCATTTCATGTCGGCTGGTGCGGTTCGCGATGCCCATGAATCCCAGCCCCGCAGTGTCTTTACAGTGTTTCACACTGCGGGGCTGGGATTCATGGCCTGGCGCAGTACATATGTTCGCCTCTCGCTCGTGTCCTTACACCTGCTACAGACTGTGCGGCGTCAGCTGATCCCTTATCGCATGCCACGGCCATGAAGCCGCACAGTCTGAAGAAGGCGGAAGGAGCTGAGTGACAGCCTGGCGAAGATATGCACTGCTCATGCCCGTCAATCACACCCTCGCAGTCCAAATAAATAAGACACCGAGGGGCGTTGTGTCGGGCAGGGCGGCCGCAGAGGCGCAGCCAGCCAAACAATGATGTCAGAAGAAGGGCTGTGCTACCAAGGGGGTTGTTGCGTGTCATTACAAAGGAAAGTCACACCTCAGGGACGTTTTAATGGTCTCAGGGGACACATTGTAGACGTGTCCTGTTCCACGTGTGCAAGGAGAATAAGTTTATGAGCCACCTTGCACACATGCAGCATTACTGCTGTACAAGGTGGCTGTAAAACATACAAACACCTGGGGGAGGGGCGACAGGTTCCCTTCAATTTCAGTTCTTGTGTCTGCGTGGCTTTTGCAGGACACGTTGCCGGCTACACCGCAGGGGAACAGCTGGCGGTGCTGAACCCCACTGACACATTGGCTGGTGTTTTTCTCTGTGCAGCTAGCAGTACCGGGCCCCAACTGGCGGTGTTAGAGCCCAGGGTCAGCAGGAGGAGAGGGAGCAGAGTGTAGGCCGAAGCCTGCACTGGCGGCAGCTTTGTGTCTGCGTGGCTGTTGCAGGACACGTTGCAGGCTACATAGCAGGGAAACAGCTGGCGTTGCGGAACCCCACTGACACATTGGCTGGTGTTTTTCTCTGTGCAGCTAGCAGTACCGGGCCCCAACTGGCGGTGTTAGAGCCCAGGCTCTGCAGGGGGAGCAGAGTGTAGGCCGAAGCCTAATTGAACCAATTTTAAAGGTAACTTTTAACCCTCCCTCAGGTGTTACAAAGTAGAAGAGCCACAGCTTATGCAGCAGTAGTGCTGCACAAGTCAAAGGTTGCTCTTTTAATTTTTCTCCTTGCACACGCTGAATGAAACACGTATAACATTTAGCCCTTTATACAGACAAACTGTGTTGGAGGCGAGAGTTCCCTTCGTAATGAGACGCAGCACAGATGTCAAGAATCCCACCTTGGTGCTGGGCGCAGCCTCCTGAGCGTTGTTATTTGCTGTACAGGAGTCTGCGCTGTCGTTTTATCCCTTGGCCTTGCGCTGTTAGTGCTGCCCATCTTCTGGCATCATTTAATGTCGGCCGTTGCGGTTTGCGATGACCA
This sequence comes from Ranitomeya variabilis, assembly GCF_051348905.1. Taxonomy (NCBI): domain Eukaryota; kingdom Metazoa; phylum Chordata; class Amphibia; order Anura; family Dendrobatidae; genus Ranitomeya; species Ranitomeya variabilis. The sequence continues at coordinate 83,858,669 of NC_135238.1, forward strand.
TGAATCCCAGCCCCGCAGTGTCTTTACATAGTTAAAACACTGCAGGGCTGGGATTCATGGCCTGGCAAAGTACATATGTTGGCCTCTCACACTCGGGTCCTTACACCCGCTTCAGACTGTGCGGCGTCAGCTGATCCCTTATCGCATGCCACGGCCATGAAGCCGCACAGTCTGAGGAAGGCAGAAGGAGATGAGGGACAGGCGAACATATGCACTGCTCATGCCCATCAATCACACCCTCACAGTCCAAATAAATAAGACACCGAGGGGTGTTGTGTGTGTCAGGGTGGCCGCAGAGGCGCAGGCAGCCAAACAATGATGCCAGAAGACGGGCAGCGCTACCAAGGGGGTTGCAGCGTGTCATTACAAAGGAAAGTCACACCTCCGGGACGGTTAAATGATCACAGAGGACACATTTTAGACGTGTTCAGTTCCACATGTGCGAGGAGAATAAGTTTATGAGCCACCTTGCACACATGCAGCATTACTGCTGTACAAGGTGGCTGTAAAACATACAAACACCTGGGGGAGGGGGGACAGGTTCCCTTCAATTTCAGTTCTTGTGTCTGCATGGCATTTGCAGGACACGTTGCCGGCTACACAGCAGGGGAACAGCTGGCGGTGCTGAACCCCACTGACACATTGGCTGGTGTTTTTCTCTGTGCAGCTAGCAGTACCGGGCCCCAACTGGCGGTGTTAGAGCCCAGGGTCAACAGGAGGAGAGGGAGCAGAGTGTAGACCGAAGCCTGCACTGGTGGCAGCTTTGTGTCTGCGTGGCTGTTGCAGGACACGATGCCGGCTACACAGCAGGGGAACAGCTGGCGGTGCTGAACCCCACTGACAGAGTGGTGTGTGTTTTGCTCTGTGCAGCCAGCACTTCCGGACAGCAACTAGCGGTGTTGGACCCCGGGCTCTGCAGGTGGAGCAGAGTGTAGGCCGAAGCCTAATTGAACCGATTTTAAAGGTAACCTTTAACCCCCCCTCAGGGGTTACAAACTACAAGAGCCACAGCTTGGGCAGCAGTAATGCTGCACAAGTCAAAGGTTGCTCTTTTAATTTTGCTCCTTGCACACGCAGAAAAAAACACGTATAACATTTAGGCCCTTAATGTTGTGAATTAGACTTTTTTGGCTCCCTCTTGTGGTCACTAGTGATATGACTCTGGGATTGTCTTTCCTCAGTTTGGCACCCACCTGGGTCGTTAGTCCAGGGGTGTTGCTATATTAACTTCCTGGATTCTCAGTCCCGTGCCTGGCATCGTTGTAATCAGTTCCTTTCTGTTTGCTCCTGTCTGCTGGTCTTGGATCTTGCAAAATTAAGCTAAGTCCTGCTTCCTTGTTTTTTTGGTTATTTGCATTGCTCATATTTTTTGTCCAGCTTGTACTAAATGTGATTCCTGATTTTGCTGGAAGCTCTAGGGGGCTGGTGTTCTCCCCCCGGGCCGTTAGACGGTTCGGGGGTTCTTGAATATCCAGCGTGGAAATTTTGATAGGGTTTTTGCTGACCATATAAGTCATCTTACTATATTCTGCTATTAGTCAGTGGGCCTCTCTTTGCTAAATATCTAGTTCATTCTTACGTTTGTCTTTTCTCCTTACCTCACCGTTATTATTTGTTGGGGGCTTGTATCCAACTTTTGGGGGCTTTTCTCTGGAGGCAAGAAAGGTCTATCTTTTCCCTTCTAGGGTTAGTTAGTTCTCCGGCTGGCGCGAGACGTCTAGAACCAACGTAGGCACGTTCCCCGGCTGCTGCTATTTGTGGTGCTAGGATTAGATATATGGTCAGCCCAGTTACCACTGCCCTATGAGCTGGTTTTTTGTGTTTGCAGACTTGGTATGTACTTTTGAGACCCTCTGCCATTGGGGTCATAACACTTAAGCAGTCAAACTGTTTTGGAGGCGTGAGTTCCCTTTGTAATGAGACGCAGCACAGCTGGCAAAAATCCCACCTTGTTGCTGGGTGCAGCCTCCTGAGCGTCGTTATTTGCTGCACAGGAGTCTGCGCTGTCGTGTTATCCCTTGGCCTTGCGCTGTTAGCGCTGCCCATCTTCTGACATCATTTAATGTTGGACAGTGCGGTTCGCGATGACCATGAATCCCAGCCCCGCAGTGTCTTTACATTGTTAAAACACTGCAGGGCTGGGATTCATGGCCTGGCACAGTACATATGTTCGCCTCTCACACTCGGGTCCTTACACCTGCTTCAGACTGTGCAGCGTCAGCTGATCCCTTGTCGCATGCCACGGCCATGAAGCCGCACAGTCTGAAGAAGGCCGAAGGAGATGAGGGACAGCCTGGCGAAGATATGCACTGCTCATGCCCGTCAATCACACCCTCGCAGTCAAAATAAATAAGACACCGAGGGGCGTTGTGTGGGCCAGGGCGGCCGCAGAGGCGCAGCCAGCCAAACAATGATGCCAGAAGACGGGCAGCGCTACCAAGGGGGTTGCAGCGTGTAATTACAAAGGAAAGTCACACCTCAGGGACGTTTTAATGGTCACAGAGGACACATTTTAGACGTGTTCAGTTCCACGTGTGCAAGGGGAATAAGTTTCTGAGCCACCTTGCACACATGCAGCATTACTGATGTACAAGGTGGCTGTGAAACATACAAACGCCTGGGGGAGGGGGGACAAGTTCCCTTCAATTTCAGTTCTTGTGTCTGCGTGGCTGTTGCAGGACACGATGCCGGCTACACAGCAGGGGAACAGCTGGCGGTGCTGAACCCCACTGACACATTGGCGAGGTGTTTGGCTCTGTGCAGCCAGCACTTCTGGGCCCCAACTGGCGGTGTTAGAGCCCAGTGTCAGCAGGAGGAGTAGAGGGAACGGAGTGTAGGCCGAAGCCTGCACTGGCGGCAGCTTTAGGTCTGTTGTGTCTGCGTGGCTGTTGCAGGACACGTTGCCGGCTACACAGCAGGGGTACAGCTGGTGTTGCTGAACCCCACTGACACATTGGCTGGTGTTTTTCTCTGTGCAGCTAGCACATCTGGGTGCCAACTGGCGGTGTTAGAGCCCAGGGTCAGCAGGAGGAGCATAGTGTAGGCCGAAGCCTGCACTGGAGCAAGTTGAAAGGGAACCTTTAACCCCCCCCCCAGGGGTTTGTAGCTGAAAGAGCCATATTGTACAGCACTAATGCTGGAAAAGGTAAACTTAGCTCTTTTAATTATGGTCCTTGCAAACGCTGAACTTGACACTTATGAAATGTGTCCCCTGACACCGTTAAACCGTCCGGTCGGAGGGACTTTCTTTTGTCATGTGACGCAGCACAGCTGTCATTTTTACCCCCTTGGCGCCGTGCGCCGCCTCCTCAGTGTTGTTTGAATCTGTCCCGGAGCCTGCGCTGTTATGTTAGCCCTTGTCCATGCATACATTTTGCGCTGCCCATCTTCTGACATCATTTGGTGTCAGGCTGGCTGCGCCTGTGCGGCTGCGCTGGCCAAGATCCCGCCTCGCTGTGTCATCTAATGTAATCACTCTGCGGACCTGTGATCCATGGGCATGCGCAGTGCATATCCTTGCCTCTCACTCCCCTCCTTCCAGCTTCTTCAGACTGTGCGGCGTCATGGCCGTGGCATGCTATTAGGGATCAGCTGACGGCGCACAGTCTGAAGAAGGCTGAGGGAGATGAGAGAGAGGCGGAGGTTAAGATATGCACTGCGCATGTCCATGGATCACAGGCCCGCAGTGGGATTAAATCAGAAGACATTATGACGCGGGATCTCGTCCAGCGCGGCCGCACAGGTGCAGCCAGCCTGACACCAAATGATGTCAGAAGATGGGCAGCGCAAAATGTGTGCATGGACAAGGGCTAACATAACAGCGCAGGCTCCGGGACAGACTCAAACAACGCTGAGGAGGCGACGCACGGCGCCAAGGGGGTAAGAATGACAGCTGTGCTGCGTCACATGACAAAGGAAAGTCCCTCCGACCGGACGGTTTAACGGTGTGAGGGGACACATTTCATAAGTGTCAAGTTCAGCGTGTGCAAGGAGCACCACAAAAAGAGCCACTTTTTCCTTTTGCATCATTATTACTGCTGCACAAGGTGGCTCTTTCAGTAACAAACGCCTTGGGGGGGGGACAGGTTCCCTTAAATTTAAGTTGTTGTGCCTGCGTGGCGGTCGCATGACGCGTTGCCGTATACACAGCAGGGGAACAGCAGGCATTACTGAACCCCACTAACACATTGGCGAGGTGTTTGGCTCTGTGCGGACAGCACTTCTGGACAACAACTAGCGGTTTTGTAGCCCAGGGACAGCAGGAGGAGGAGGTGGAGGACATAGGAGGGATTGCCACACACACAGCTGGGGAACAGCTGACGTTACTGAACCCCAATAACAGAGGAGGGACTGTTGGGACTGTGCGGACAGCACTTCTGGATGGCAACTAGCGGTGTTGGAGCCCAGGGACAGGAGGAGGAGGAGGAGGAGGTGGAGGAGATAGGAGGGATTGCCACACACACAGCTGGGGAACAGCTGACGTTACTGAACCCCAATAACAGAGGAGGCACTGTTGGGACTGTGCGGACAGCACTTCTGGATGGCAACTAGCGGTGTTGGAGCCCAGGGATAGGAGGAGGAGGTGGAGGAGATAGGAGGGTGTTGTGGATTCTGTTGGTGGGCTCCCTCTGGTGGTTACTGCTGGTACTTGGTGACTTTGGTGGGTTGCGGCCTTTGGTTTCCACCTGTCCATCCGAGGCTGGGTGTTTCCTATTTTACCTGGCCTTTCTGTCATTTCCCTTGCCGGCTATCAATGTGTTCAGATGTGCTCTGTTTGGTTCCTGCCTACCTGCTCCCAGATCTTTCAGGATAAGCTGTGCTGATTTTCAGTTGTTTGGTTTTTGGTCCAGCTTGCTTAGAATGTCTCTATGCTAGCTGGTTGCTCTAGTGGACTGAGGTTCTCCCCATGTGCCATGAGTTGGCACATGGGTTCTTGTAATCTCAGGATGGTTTTTTTTTTATTAGGGTTTTTTGCTGACCGCTCAGTCCCCTTTTGTATCATTCTGCTTTCTAGTTTTCAGCGGGCCTCTATTTGCTAAAGCTATATACATCATCTCTATGTGTGTGCCTTCCTCTCATTTCACCGTCAATACATGTGGGGGGCAACTATACCTTTGGGGTTAATTCCTCTGGAGGCAAGTGAGGTCTTGTTTTCTCTGCAGTACTAGTTAGCTCTTAGGCTGGTGCGTGGCGTCTAGAACCAACGTAGGCACGCTCCCTGGCTATCTCTAGTTGCGTTTGTCAGGCGTAGGGCAGCGGTCAGCCCAGGTTCCATCACCCTAGAGCTCGTCCGATATTTGTTATACTTTGCTTGTCCTGTGCTATCCCTAGCCATTGGGGATTCATGACAGTATAGCCGGCCCACAAAGTGTTAATTGTTTGGGCTGAAGCAGGAGGAAAAGAAGTGTTCAAGGAAATTTTTTTTTTTTTTTTTTTTCCTTCAGAGTTTTGCTGCCTAGCCCTTAATTGCTGTCTAGCTGCTTCTTACCTCCTCTTAACCCTTGAATGGCTCTGATCTTAGCTGTTTATCATGGATGTTCAGAGTTTGGCTTCCAGCCTGAGTAATCTCGCGGCAAAGGTTCAAAACATACAGGATTTCGTTGTTCACACTCCCATGTCTGAACCTAGAATTCCTATTCCAGAGTTTTTTTCTGGGGATAGATCTGCCTTCCTGAATTTCAGGAACAATTGTAAATTGTTTCTCTCTTTGAAGTCTCGCTCCTCTGGAGACCCTGCTCAACAGGTCAAGATTGTTATATCGTTCCTACGGGGCGACCCTCAGAATTGGGCATTTGCATTGGCACCAGGGGATCCTGCGTTGCTCAGTGTGGATGCGTTTTTTCTGGCATTGGGATTGCTCTATGAGGAACCTAACCTAGAGATTCAGGCTGAAAAGGCTTTATTAGCCCTCTCTCAGGGGCATGATGAAGCGGAAATATATTGTCAGAAATTTCGGAAATGGTCGGTGCTTACTCAGTGGAATGAGTGCGCCCTGGCTGCAAACTTCAGAAATGGTCTTTCTGAGGCCATTAAGGATATTATGGTGGGGTTCCCTGCGCCTACAGGTCTGAATGAGTCTATGGCTATGGCCATTCAGATTGATCGGCGTTTACAGGAGCGCAAACCCGTGCACCAGTTGGCGGTGTCTTCTGAACAGGCACCTGAGACTATGCAATGTGATAGAATTCAGTCCAGAAGTGAACGGCAAAACTATAGGCGGAAAAATGGTTTGTGTTTTTATTGTGGTGATTCAGCTCATGTTATATCAGCATGCTCTAAACGCACAAAAAGGGTTGATAAATCTTTTGCCATTGATACTCTGCAGTCTAAGTTCATTTTGTCTGTGACTCTGATTTTTTCACTGTCTTCCATTTCCGTCGATGCCTATGTGGATTCAGGCGCTGCCCTGAGTCTTATGGATTGGTCATTTGCTAAACGCTGCGGTTTTAGTCTAGAGCCTCTGGAAGTTCCTATTCCTCTGAAGGGAATTGATTCTACACCATTGGCTATGAATAAACCACAGTATTGGACACAAGTGACCATGCGCATGACTCCCGTTCATCAGGAGGTGATTCGCTTCCTTGTACTGTATAATTTACATGATGTACTAGTGCTTGGTCTGCCATGGTTACAAACTCATAATCCTGTCCTGGACTGGAAAACAATGTCTGTGCTAAGCTGGGGATGTCAGGGGGTTCATGATGATGCACCTCCGATTTCTATCGCTTCATCGACTCCTTCGGAGATCCCTGCGTTTTTGTCAGATTATAAGGATGTTTTTGAGGAGCCTAAGCTCAATTCGCTCCCTCCTCATAGAGAGTGTGACTGTGCTATAGAATTGATTCCTGGCAGTAAGTTCCCTAAGGGTCGTTTATTTAATCTGTCACTGCCAGAGCATACTGCTATGCGGAATTATATTAAGGAGTCCTTGGAAAAGGGACATATTCGTCCATCTTCGTCCCCTCTGGGAGCAGGTTTTTTTTTCGTGGCAAAAAAAGATGGTTCCCTGAGGCCTTGTATAGATTATCGCCTTCTGAATAAGATTACAGTCAAATACCAGTATCCATTGCCATTATTTACTGATTTGTTTGCTCGCATTAAGGGGGCTAGGTGGTTCACTAAAATAGATCTTCGTGGTGCGTATAATCTGGTGCGGATAAAACAGGGTGATGAGTGGAAAACCGCATTTAATACGCCTGAGGGCCATTTTGAGTATTTGGTAATGCCTTTTGGACTCTCCAATGCTCCGTCAGTCTTTCAGTCCTTTATGCACATTATTTTCCGTGAATATCTGGATAAGTTTATGATTGTGTATTTGGATGATATTTTGGTGTTTTCTGATGACTGGGAGTCTCATGTTCTACAGGTCAGGAAGGTGTTTCAGGTTTTGCGGGCCAATTCTCTGTTTGTGAAGGGCTCAAAGTGTCTCTTCGGAGTCCAGAAGATTTCTTTTTTGGGGTACATTTTTTCTCCTTCTACTATTGAGATGGATCCCGTTAAGGTTCAGGCTATTTGTGACTGGACACAACCTACATCTGTTAAGAGCCTTCAGAAGTTCTTGGGGTTTGCTAATTTTTATCGTCGGTTCATTGCTAATTTTTCCAGTATTGTTAAACCTTTGACTGATTTGACTAAAAAGGGTGCTGATGTTGCTGATTGGTCTCCTGCGGCCGTGGAGGCCTTTCGGGAACTTAAGCGCCGGTTTTCTTCTGATCCTGTGTTGTGTCAACCAGATGTTTCACTTCCTTTTCAGGTGGAGGTTGATGCTTCCGAGATTGGAGCGGGGGCGGTTTTGTCACAGAGAAGTTCTAATGGCTCGGTGACGAAGCCATGTGCTTTCTTCTCTAGAAAATTCTCGCCCGCCGAGCGCAATTATGATGTGGGTAATCGGGAGCTTTTGGCCATGAAGTGGGCATTTGAGGAGTGGCGTCATTGGCTTGAGGGTGCTAAACATCGCGTGGTTGTCTTGACTGATCACAAGAATCTCATTTACCTTGAGTCTGCCAGGCGTTTGAATCCTAGACAGGCTCGTTGGTCATTATTTTTTTCTCGTTTCAATTTCGTGGTTTCATACCTGCCAGGTTCAAAGAATGTGAAGGCAGATGCTCTTTCCAGGAGTTTTGTGCCTGATTCTCCTGGAGACACTGGGCCTGCTGGTATCCTTAGGGATGGGGTAATATTGTCCGCCGTATCCCCAGACTTGCGACGCGCATTGCAGGAGTTTCAGGTGGATAAACCGGATCGATGTCCACCAGAAAGACTGTTTGTTCCGGATGATTGGACCAGTAGAGTCATCTCCGAGGTCCATTCTTCTGTGTTGGCTGGTCATCCTGGAATATTTGGTACAAGAGATTTGGTGGCCAGGTCTTTTTGGTGGCCTTCCTTGTCTAGGGATGTGCGTACCTTTGTGCAGTCTTGTGAAGTGTGTGCTCGAGCTAAGCCTTGCTGTTCACGGGCTAGTGGGTTGTTGTTATCTTTGCCCATCCCGAAGAGGCCTTGGACGCACATTTCCATGGATTTTATTTCTGATCTCCCGGTTTCACAGAAAATGTCCGTTATCTGGGTTGTGTGTGACCGCTTTTCTAAGATGGTTCATTTGGTGCCCTTGCCTAAGTTACCCTCCTCCTCTGAGTTGGTTCCTTTGTTTTTTCAGAACGTGGTTCGTTTGCATGGGATTCCGGAGAATATCGTATCTGACAGGGGATCCCAGTTTGTGTCTAGATTTTGGCGGACGTTTTGTGCCAAGATGGGCATTGATTTGTCTTTCTCGTCTGCATTCCATCCTCAGACGAATGGCCAGACGGAGCGAACTAATCAGACCTTGGAAACTTATTTGAGGTGTTTTGTTTCTGCTGATCAGGATGACTGGGTTGCTTTTTTGCCACTGGCCGAGTTTGCTCTTAATAATCGGGCTAGTTCTGCCACGTTGGTCTCTCCTTTTTTTTGTAATTCGGGGTTTCATCCTCGTTTTTCCTCTGGTCAGGGGGAATCTTCGGATTGTCCTGGAGTGGACGTGGTGGTGGACAGGCTACATCAGATTTGGAATCAGGTGGTGGACAATTTGAAGTTATCTCAGGAGAAGACTCAGCAGTTTGCTAATCGCCGTCGCCGCGTGGGTCCCCGACTTCTTGTTGGGGACTTGGTGTGGTTGTCTTCTCGTTTTGTCCCTATGAAGGTCTCTTCTCCTAAGTTCAAGCCTCGGTTCATCGGTCCTTATAGGATCTCGGAGATTCTTAACCCTGTATCTTTTCGTTTGGATCTCCCAGCATCGTTTGCTATTCATAATGTGTTCCATCGGTCGTTGTTGCGGAGGTATGAGGTGCCCGTTGTTCCTTCGGTCGAGCCTCCTGCTCCGGTGCTGGTGGAGGGAGAATTGGAGTATGTTGTTGAAAAGATCTTGGATTCTCGTGTTTCCAGACGCAAACTCCAGTATTTGGTTAAGTGGAAGGGTTATGGTCAGGAGGATAATTCCTGGGTGGTCGCCTCCGATGTTCACGCGACTGATTTGGTCCGCGCCTTCCATAGAGCTCACCCTGATCGCCCTGGGGGTTCTCGTGAGGGTTCGGTGACCCCTCCTCAAGGGGGGGTACTGTTGTTGATTCTGTTGGTGGGCTCCCTCTGGTGGTTACTGCTGGTACTGGGTGACTTTGGTGGGTTGCGGCCTTTGGTTTCCACCTGTCCATCCGAGGCTGGGTGTTTCCTATTTTACCTGGCCTTTCTGTCATTTCCCTTGCCGGCTATCAATGTGTTCAGATGTGCTCTGTTTGGTTCCTGCCTACCTGCTCCCAGATCTTTCAGGATAAGCTAAGTGCTGATTTTCAGTTGTTTGGTTTTTGGTCCAGCTTGCTTAGAATGTCTCTATGCTAGCTGGTTGCTCTAGTGGACTGAGGTTCTCCCCATGTGCCATGAGTTGGCACATGGGTTCTTGTAATCTCAGGATGGTTTTTTTTGATTAGGGTTTTTTGCTGACCGTTCAGTCCCCTTTTGTATCATTCTGCTTTCTAGTTTTCAGCGGGCCTCTATTTGCTAAAGCTATATACATCATCTCTATGTGTGTGCCTTCCTCTCATTTCACCGTCAATACATGTGGGGGGCAACTATACCTTTGGGGTTAATTCCTCTGGAGGCAAGTGAGGTCTTGTTTTCTCTGCAGTACTAGTTAGCACTTAGGCTGGTGCGTGGCGTCTAGAACCAACGTAGGCACGCTCCCTGGCTATCTCTAGTTGCGTTTGTCAGGCGTAGGGCAGCGGTCAGCCCAGGTTCCATCACCCTAGAGCTCGTCCGATATTTGTTATACTTTGCTTGTCCTGTGCTATCCCTAGCCATTGGGGATTCATGACAGGAGGGATTGCCACACACACAGCTGGGGAACAGCTGACGTTACTGAACCCCAATAACAGAGGAGGGACTGTTGGGACTGTGCGGACAGCACTTCTGGACGGCAACTAGCGGTGTTGGAGCCCAGGGACAGGAGGAGGAGGAGGAGGAGGTGGAGGAGATATAGGAGGGATTGCCACACACACAGCTGGGGAACAGCTGACATTACTGAACCCCAATAACAGAGGAGGGACTGTTGGGACTGTGCGGACAGCACTTCTGGACGGCAACTAGCGGTGTTGGAGCCCAGGGACAGGAGGAGGAGGAGGAGGAGGTGGAGGAGATAGGAGGGATTGCCACACACACAGCTGGGGAACAGCTGACGTTACTGAACCCCAAAAACAGAGGAGGGACTGTTGGGACTGTGCGGAAAGCACTTCTGGATGGCAACTAGCGGTGTTGGAGCCCAGGGACAGGAGGAGGAGGTGGAGGAGATAGGAGGGATTGCCACACACACAGCTGGGGAACAGCTGACGTTACTGAACCCCAATAACAGAGAAGGGACTGTTGGGACTGTGCGTACAGCACTTCTGGATGGCAACTAGCGGTGCTGGAGCCCAGGGACAGGAGGAGGAGGAGGAGGAGGTGGAGGAGATAGGAGGGATTGCCACACACACAGCTGGGGAACAGCTGACGTTACTGAACCCCAATAACAGAGGAGGGACTGTTGGGACTGTGCGGACAGCACTTCTGGACAGCAACTAGCAGTGTTGGAGCCCAGGGATAGGAGGAGGAGGAGGAGGAGGTGGAGGAGATAGGAGGGATTGCCACACACACAGCTGGGGAACAGCTGACGTTACTGAACCCCAATAACAGAGGAGGGACTGTTGGGACTGTGCGGACAGCACTTCTGGACGGCAACTAGCGGTGTTGGAGCCCAGGGACAGGAGGAGGAGGAGGAGGAGGAGGTGGAGGAGATAGGAGGGATTGCCACACACACAGCTGGGGAACAGCTGACGTTACTGAACCCCAATAACAGAGGAGGGACTGTGCGGAAAGCACTTCTGGATGGCAACTAGCGGTGTTGGAGCCCAGGGACAGGAGGAGGAGGTGGAGGAGATAGGAGGGATTGCCACACACACAGCTGGGGAACAGCTGACGTTACTGAACCCCAATAACAGAGAAGGGACTGTTGGGACTGTGCGGACAGCACTTCTGGATGGCAACTAGCGGTGCTGGAGCCCAGGGACAGGAGGAGGAGGAGGAGGAGGTGGAGGAGATAGGAGGGATTGCCACACACACAGCTGGGGAACAGCTGACGTTACTGAACCCCAATAACAGAGGAGGGACTGTTGGGACTGTGTGGACAGCACTTCTGGACGGCAACTAGCGGTGTTGGAGCCCAGGGACAGGAGGAGGAGGAGGAGGAGGTGGAGGAGATAGGAGGGATTGCCACACACACAGCTGGGGAACAGCTGACATTACTGAACCCCAATAACAGAGGAGGGACTGTTGGGACTGTGCGGACAGCACTTCTGGACGGCAACTAGCGGTGTTGGAGCCCAGGGACAGGAGGAGGAGGAGGAGGAGGTGGAGGAGATAGGAAGGATTGCCACACACACAGCTGGGGAACAGCTGACGTTACTGAACCCCCAATAACAGAGGAGGGACTGTTGGGACTGTGCGGACAGCACTTCTGGACGGCAACTAGCGGTGTTGGAGCCCAGGGACAGGAGGAGGAGGAGGTGGAGGAGATAGGAGGGATTGCCACACACACAGCTGGGGAACAGCTGACGTTACTGAACCCCAATAACAGAGGAGGGACTGTTGGGACTGTGCGGACAGCACTTCTGGACGGCAACTAGCGGTGTTGGAGCCCAGGGACAGGAGGAGGAGGAGGAGGAGGTGGAGGAGATAGGAGGGATTGCCACACACACAGCTGGGGAACAGCTGACATTACTGAACCCCAATAACAGAGGAGGGACTGTTGGGACTGTGCGGACAGCACTTCTGGACAGCAACTAGCGGTGATGGAGCCCAGGGACAGGAGGAGGAGGAGGAGGAGGAGGTGGAGGAGGTAGGAGGGATTGCCACACACACAGCTGGGGAACAGCTGACGTTACTGAACCCCAAAAACAGAGGAGGGACTGTTGGGACTGTGCGGACAGCACTTCTGGACGGCATCTAGCGGTGTTGGAGCCCAGGGACAGGAGGAGGAGGTGCAGGAGATAGGAGGGATTGCCACACACACAGCTGGGGAACAGCTGACATTACTGAACCCCAATAACAGAGGAGGGACTGTTGGGACTGTGCGGACAGCACTTCTGGACGGCAACTAGCGGTGTTGGAGCCCAGGGACAGGAGGAGGAGGAGGAGGTGGAGGAGATAGGAGGGATTGCCACACACACAGCTGGGGAACAGCTGACGTTACTGAACTCCAATAACAGAGGAGGGACTGTTGGGACTGTGCGGACAGCACTTCTGGACGGCAACTAGCGGTGTTGAAGCCCAGGGACAGGAGGAGGAGGAGGTGGAGGAGATAGGAGGGATTGCCACACACACAGCTGGGGAACAGCTGACATTACTGAACCCCAATAACAGAGGAGGGACTGTTGGGACTCTGCAGACAGCACTTCTGGACGGGAACTAGCGGTGTTGGAGCCCAGGGACAGGAGGAGGAGGAGGAGGAGGTGGAGGAGATAGGAAGGATTGCCACACACACAGCTGGGGAACAGCTGACGTTACTGAACCCCCAATAACAGAGGAGGGACTGTTGGGACTGTGCGGACAGCACTTCTGGACGGCAACTAGTGGTGTTGGAGCCCAGGGACAGGAGGAGGAGGAGGTGGAGGAGATAGGAGGGATTGCCACACACACAGCTGGGGAACAGCTGACGTTACTGAACCCCAATAACAGAGGAGGGACTGTTGGGACTGTGCGGACAGCACTTCTGGACGGCAACTAGCGGTGTTGGAGCCCAGGGACAGGAGGAGGAGGAGGAGGAGGTGGAGGAGATAGGAGGGATTGCCACACACACAGCTGGGGAACAGCTGACATTACTGAACCCCAATAACAGAGGAGGGACTGTTGGGACTGTGCGGACAGCACTTTTGGACGGCAACTAGCGGTGTTGGAGCCCAGGGACAGGAGGAGGAGGAGGTGGAGGAGATAGGAAGGATTGCCACACACACAGCTGGGGAACAGCTGACGTTACTGAACCCCCAATAACAGAGGAGGGACTGTTGGGACTGTGCGGACAGCACTTCTGGACGGCAACTAGCGGTGTTGGAGCCCAGGGACAGGAGGAGGAGGAGGTGGAGGAGATAGGAGGGATTGCCACACACACAGCTGGGGAACAGCTGACGTTACTGAACCCCAATAACAGAGGAGGGACTGTTGGGACTGTGCGGACAGCACTTCTGGACGGCAACTAGCGGTGTTGGAGCCCAGGGACAGGAGGAGGAGGAGGAGGAGGTGGAGGAGATAGGAGGGATTGCCACACACACAGCTGGGGAACAGCTGACATTACTGAACCCCAATAACAGAGGAGGGACTGTTGGGACTGTGCGGACAGCACTTCTGGACAGCAACTAGCGGTGTTGGAGCCCAGGGACAGGAGGAGGAGGTGGAGGAGGTAGGAGGGATTGCCACACACACAGCTGGGGAACAGCTGACGTTACTGAACCCCAAAAACAGAGGAGGGACTGTTGGGACTGTGCTGACAGCACTTCTGGACGGCATCTAGCGGTGTTGGAGCCCAGGGACAGGAGGAGGAGGTGGAGGAGATAGGAGGGATTGCCACACACACAGCTGGGGAACAGCTGACATTACTGAACCCCAATAACAGAGGAGGGACTGTTGGGACTGTGCGGACAGCACTTCTGGACGGCAACTAGCGGTGTTGGAGCCCAGGGACAGGAGGAGGAGGAGGAGGTGGAGGAGATAGGAGGGATTGCCACACACACAGCTGGGGAACAGCTGACGTTACTGAACCCCAATAACAGAGGAGGGACTGTTGGGACTGTGCGGACAGCACTTCTGGACGGCAACTAGCGGTGTTGGAGCCCAGGGACAGGAGGAGGAGGAGGAGGAGGTGGAGGAGATAGGAGGGATTGCCACACACACAGCTGGGGAACAGCTGACATTACTGAACCCCAATAACAGAGGAGGGACTGTTGGGACTGTGCGGACAGCACTTCTGGACAGCAACTAGCGGTGTTGGAGCCCAGGGACAGGAGGAGGAGGAGGAGGAGGTGGAGGAGGTAGGAGGGATTGCCACACACACAGCTGGGGAACAGCTGACGTTACTGAACCCCAATAACAGAGGAGGGACTGGTGGGACTGTGCGGACAGCACTTCTGGACAGCAACTAGCGGTGTTGGAGCCCAGGGACAGGAGGAGGAGGAAGAGGAGGTGGAGGAGGTAGGAGGGATTGCCACACACACAGCTGGGGAACAGCTGACATTACTGAACCCCAATAACAGAGGAGGGACTGTTGGGACTGTGCGGACAGCACTTCTGGACAGCAACTAGCGGTGTTGGAGCCCAGGGACAGGAGGAGGAGGAAGAGGAGGTGGAGGAGGTAGGAGGGATTGCCACACACACAGCTGGGGAACCGCTTACGTTACTGAACCCCAAAAACAGAGGAGGGACTGTTGGGACTGTGCGGACAGCACTTCTGGATGGCAACTAGCGGTGTTGGAGCCCAGGGACAGGAGGAGGAGGTGGAGGAGATAGGAGGGATTGCCACACACACAGCTGGGGAACAGCTGACATTACTGAACCCCAATAACAGAGGAGGGACTGTTGGGACTGTGCGGACAGCACTTCTGGACGGCAACTAGCGGTGTTGGAGCCCAGGGACAGGAGGAGGAGGAGGAGGTGGAGGAGATAGGAGGGATTGCCACACACACAGCTGGGGAACAGCTGACGTTACTGAACCCCAATAACAGAGGAGGGACTGTTGGGACTGTGCGGACAGCACTTCTGGACGGCAACTAGCGGTGTTGGAGCCCAGGGACAGGAGGAGGAGGAGGAGGAGGAGGTGGAGGAGATAGGAGGGATTGCCACACACACAGCTGGGGAACAGCTGACGTTACTGAACCCCAATAACAGAGGAGGGACTGTTGGGACTGTGCGGACAGCACTTCTGGACGGCAACTAGCGGTGTTGGAGCCCAGGGACAGGAGGAGGAGGAGGAGGAGGTGGAGGAGATAGGAGGGATTGCCACACACACAGCTGGGGAACAGCTGACATTACTGAACCCCAATAACAGAGGAGGGACTGTTGGGACTGTGCGGACAGCACTTCTGGACAGCAACTAGCGGTGTTGGAGCCCAGGGACAGGAGGAGGAGGAGGAGGAGGTGGAGGAGGTAGGAGGGATTGCCACACACACAGCTGGGGAACAGCTGACGTTACTGAACCCCAAAAACAGAGGAGGGACTGTTGGGACTGTGCGGACAGCACTTCTGGACGGCAACTAGCGGTGTTGGAGCCCAGGGACAGGAGGAGGAGGTGGAGGAGATAGGAGGGATTGCCACACACACAGCTGGGGAACAGCTGACATTACTGAACCCCAATAACAGAGGAGGGACTGTTGGGACTGTGCGGACAGCACTTCTGGATGGCAACTAGCGGTGTTGGAGCCCAGGGACAGGAGGAGGAGGAGGAGGTGGAGGAGATAGGAGGGATTGCCACACACACAGCTGGGGAACAGCTGACGTTACTGAACCCCAATAACAGAGGAGGGACTGTGCGGAAAGCACTTCTGGATGGCAACTAGCGGTGTTGGAGCCCAGGGACAGGAGGAGGAGGTGGAGGAGATAGGAGGGATTGCCACACACACAGCTGGGGAACAGCTGACGTTACTGAACCCCAATAACAGAGAAGGGACTGTTGGGACTGTGCGGACAGCACTTCTGGATGGCAACTAGCGGTGCTGGAGCCCAGGGACAGGAGGAGGAGGAGGAGGAGGTGGAGGAGATAGGAGGGATTGCCACACACACAGCTGGGGAACAGCTGACGTTACTGAACCCCAATAACAGAGGAGGGACTGTTGGGACTGTGTGGACAGCACTTCTGGACGGCAACTAGCGGTGTTGGAGCCCAGGGACAGGAGGAGGAGGAGGAGGAGGTGGAGGAGATAGGAGGGATTGCCACACACACAGCTGGGGAACAGCTGACATTACTGAACCCCAATAACAGAGGAGGGACTGTTGGGACTGTGCGGACAGCACTTCTGGACGGCAACTAGCGGTGTTGGAGCCCAGGGACAGGAGGAGGAGGAGGAGGAGGTGGAGGAGATAGGAAGGATTGCCACACACACAGCTGGGGAACAGCTGACGTTACTGAACCCCCAATAACAGAGGAGGGACTGTTGGGACTGTGCGGACAGCACTTCTGGACGGCAACTAGCGGTGTTGGAGCCCAGGGACAGGAGGAGGAGGAGGTGGAGGAGATAGGAGGGATTGCCACACACACAGCTGGGGAACAGCTGACGTTACTGAACCCCAATAACAGAGGAGGGACTGTTGGGACTGTGCGGACAGCACTTCTGGACGGCAACTAGCGGTGTTGGAGCCCAGGGACAGGAGGAGGAGGAGGAGGAGGTGGAGGAGATAGGAGGGATTGCCACACACACAGCTGGGGAACAGCTGACATTACTGAACCCCAATAACAGAGGAGGGACTGTTGGGACTGTGCGGACAGCACTTCTGGACAGCAACTAGCGGTGATGGAGCCCAGGGACAGGAGGAGGAGGAGGAGGAGGAGGTGGAGGAGGTAGGAGGGATTGCCACACACACAGCTGGGGAACAGCTGACGTTACTGAACCCCAAAAACAGAGGAGGGACTGTTGGGACTGTGCGGACAGCACTTCTGGACGGCATCTAGCGGTGTTGGAGCCCAGGGACAGGAGGAGGAGGTGCAGGAGATAGGAGGGATTGCCACACACACAGCTGGGGAACAGCTGACATTACTGAACCCCAATAACAGAGGAGGGACTGTTGGGACTGTGCGGACAGCACTTCTGGACGGCAACTAGCGGTGTTGGAGCCCAGGGACAGGAGGAGGAGGAGGAGGTGGAGGAGATAGGAGGGATTGCCACACACACAGCTGGGGAACAGCTGACGTTACTGAACTCCAATAACAGAGGAGGGACTGTTGGGACTGTGCGGACAGCACTTCTGGACGGCAACTAGCGGTGTTGAAGCCCAGGGACAGGAGGAGGAGGAGGTGGAGGAGATAGGAGGGATTGCCACACACACAGCTGGGGAACAGCTGACATTACTGAACCCCAATAACAGAGGAGGGACTGTTGGGACTCTGCAGACAGCACTTCTGGACGGGAACTAGCGGTGTTGGAGCCCAGGGACAGGAGGAGGAGGAGGAGGAGGTGGAGGAGATAGGAAGGATTGCCACACACACAGCTGGGGAACAGCTGACGTTACTGAACCCCCAATAACAGAGGAGGGACTGTTGGGACTGTGCGGACAGCACTTCTGGACGGCAACTAGTGGTGTTGGAGCCCAGGGACAGGAGGAGGAGGAGGTGGAGGAGATAGGAGGGATTGCCACACACACAGCTGGGGAACAGCTGACGTTACTGAACCCCAATAACAGAGGAGGGACTGTTGGGACTGTGCGGACAGCACTTCTGGACGGCAACTAGCGGTGTTGGAGCCCAGGGACAGGAGGAGGAGGAGGAGGAGGTGGAGGAGATAGGAGGGATTGCCACACACACAGCTGGGGAACAGCTGACATTACTGAACCCCAATAACAGAGGAGGGACTGTTGGGACTGTGCGGACAGCACTTTTGGACGGCAACTAGCGGTGTTGGAGCCCAGGGACAGGAGGAGGAGGAGGTGGAGGAGATAGGAAGGATTGCCACACACACAGCTGGGGAACAGCTGACGTTACTGAACCCCCAATAACAGAGGAGGGACTGTTGGGACTGTGCGGACAGCACTTCTGGACGGCAACTAGCGGTGTTGGAGCCCAGGGACAGGAGGAGGAGGAGGTGGAGGAGATAGGAGGGATTGCCACACACACAGCTGGGGAACAGCTGACGTTACTGAACCCCAATAACAGAGGAGGGACTGTTGGGACTGTGCGGACAGCACTTCTGGACGGCAACTAGCGGTGTTGGAGCCCAGGGACAGGAGGAGGAGGAGGAGGAGGTGGAGGAGATAGGAGGGATTGCCACACACACAGCTGGGGAACAGCTGACATTACTGAACCCCAATAACAGAGGAGGGACTGTTGGGACTGTGCGGACAGCACTTCTGGACAGCAACTAGCGGTGTTGGAGCCCAGGGACAGGAGGAGGAGGTGGAGGAGGTAGGAGGGATTGCCACACACACAGCTGGGGAACAGCTGACGTTACTGAACCCCAAAAACAGAGGAGGGACTGTTGGGACTGTGCTGACAGCACTTCTGGACGGCATCTAGCGGTGTTGGAGCCCAGGGACAGGAGGAGGAGGTGGAGGAGATAGGAGGGATTGCCACACACACAGCTGGGGAACAGCTGACATTACTGAACCCCAATAACAGAGGAGGGACTGTTGGGACTGTGCGGACAGCACTTCTGGACGGCAACTAGCGGTGTTGGAGCCCAGGGACAGGAGGAGGAGGAGGAGGTGGAGGAGATAGGAGGGATTGCCACACACACAGCTGGGGAACAGCTGACGTTACTGAACCCCAATAACAGAGGAGGGACTGTTGGGACTGTGCGGACAGCACTTCTGGACGGCAACTAGCGGTGTTGGAGCCCAGGGACAGGAGGAGGAGGAGGAGGAGGTGGAGGAGATAGGAGGGATTGCCACACACACAGCTGGGGAACAGCTGACATTACTGAACCCCAATAACAGAGGAGGGACTGTTGGGACTGTGCGGACAGCACTTCTGGACAGCAACTAGCGGTGTTGGAGCCCAGGGACAGGAGGAGGAGGAGGAGGAGGTGGAGGAGGTAGGAGGGATTGCCACACACACAGCTGGGGAACAGCTGACGTTACTGAACCCCAATAACAGAGGAGGGACTGGTGGGACTGTGCGGACAGCACTTCTGGACAGCAACTAGCGGTGTTGGAGCCCAGGGACAGGAGGAGGAGGAAGAGGAGGTGGAGGAGGTAGGAGGGATTGCCACACACACAGCTGGGGAACAGCTGACATTACTGAACCCCAATAACAGAGGAGGGACTGTTGGGACTGTGCGGACAGCACTTCTGGACAGCAACTAGCGGTGTTGGAGCCCAGGGACAGGAGGAGGAGGAAGAGGAGGTGGAGGAGGTAGGAGGGATTGCCACACACACAGCTGGGGAACCGCTTACGTTACTGAACCCCAAAAACAGAGGAGGGACTGTTGGGACTGTGCGGACAGCACTTCTGGATGGCAACTAGCGGTGTTGGAGCCCAGGGACAGGAGGAGGAGGTGGAGGAGATAGGAGGGATTGCCACACACACAGCTGGGGAACAGCTGACATTACTGAACCCCAATAACAGAGGAGGGACTGTTGGGACTGTGCGGACAGCACTTCTGGACGGCAACTAGCGGTGTTGGAGCCCAGGGACAGGAGGAGGAGGAGGAGGTGGAGGAGATAGGAGGGATTGCCACACACACAGCTGGGGAACAGCTGACGTTACTGAACCCCAATAACAGAGGAGGGACTGTTGGGACTGTGCGGACAGCACTTCTGGACGGCAACTAGCGGTGTTGGAGCCCAGGGACAGGAGGAGGAGGAGGAGGAGGAGGTGGAGGAGATAGGAGGGATTGCCACACACACAGCTGGGGAACAGCTGACGTTACTGAACCCCAATAACAGAGGAGGGACTGTTGGGACTGTGCGGACAGCACTTCTGGACGGCAACTAGCGGTGTTGGAGCCCAGGGACAGGAGGAGGAGGAGGAGGAGGTGGAGGAGATAGGAGGGATTGCCACACACACAGCTGGGGAACAGCTGACATTACTGAACCCCAATAACAGAGGAGGGACTGTTGGGACTGTGCGGACAGCACTTCTGGACAGCAACTAGCGGTGTTGGAGCCCAGGGACAGGAGGAGGAGGAGGAGGAGGTGGAGGAGGTAGGAGGGATTGCCACACACACAGCTGGGGAACAGCTGACGTTACTGAACCCCAAAAACAGAGGAGGGACTGTTGGGACTGTGCGGACAGCACTTCTGGACGGCAACTAGCGGTGTTGGAGCCCAGGGACAGGAGGAGGAGGTGGAGGAGATAGGAGGGATTGCCACACACACAGCTGGGGAACAGCTGACATTACTGAACCCCAATAACAGAGGAGGGACTGTTGGGACTGTGCGGACAGCACTTCTGGATGGCAACTAGCGGTGTTGGAGCCCAGGGACAGGAGGAGGAGGAGGAGGTGGAGGAGATAGGAGGGATTGCCACACACACAGCTGGGGAACAGCTGACGTTACTGAACCCCAATAACAGAGGAGGGACTGTTGGGACTGTGCGGACAGCACTTCTGGACGGCAACTAGCGGTGTTGGAGCCCAGGGATAGGAGGAGGAGGAGGAGGAGGTGGAGGAGATAGGAGGGATTGCCACACACACAGCTGGGGAACAGCTGACATTACTGAACCCCAATAACAGAGGAGGGACTGTTGGGACTGTGCGGACAGCACTTCTGGACGGCAACTAGCGGTGTTGGAGCCCAGGGACAGGAGGAGGAGGAGGAGGAGGAGGTGGAGGAGATTAGAGGGATTGCCACACACACAGCTGGGGAACAGCTGACGTTACTGAACCCCAATAACAGAGGAGGGACTGTTGGGACTGTGCGGACAGCACTTCTGGATGGCAACTAGCGGTGTTGGAGCCCAGGGACAGGAGGAGGAGGAGGAGGAGGTGGAGGAGATAGGAGGGATTGCCACACACACAGCTGGGGAACAGCTGACGTTACTGAACCCCAATAACAGAGGAGGGACTGTTGGGACTGTGCGGACAGCACTTCTGGACGGCAACTAGCGGTGTTGGAGCCCAGGGACAGGAGGAGGAGGAGGAGGAGGTGGAGGAGATAGGAGGGATTGCCACACACACAGCTGGGGAACAGCTGACGTTACTGAACCCCAATAACAGAGGAGGGACTGTTGGGACTGTGCGGACAGCACTTCTGGACGGCAACTAGCGGTGTTGGAGCCCAGGGACAGGAGGAGGAGGAGGAGGTGGAGGAGATAGGAGGGATTGCCACACACACAGCTGGGGAACAGCTGACGTTACTGAACCCCAATAACAGAGGAGGGACTGCTGGGACTGTGCGGACAGCACTTCTGGACGGCAACTAGCAGTGTTGGAGCCCAGGGACAGGAGGAGGAGGAGGTGGAGGAGATAGGAGGGATTGCCACACACACAGCTGGGGAACAGCTGACGTTACTGAACCCCAATAACAGAGTAGCGACTGTTGGGACTGTGCAGACAGCACTTCTGGATGGCAACTAGTAATGTTGGAGCCCAGGGACAGGAGGAGGAGGAGGAGGAGGTGGAAGAGATAGGAGGGATTGCCACACACACAGCTGGGGAACAGCTGACGTTACTGAACCCCAATAACAGAGGAGGGACTGTTGGGACTGTGTGGACAGCACTTCTGGATGGCAACTAGCGGTGTTGGAGCCCAGGGACAGGAGGAGGAGGAGGAGGTGGAGGAGATAGGAGGGATTGCCACACACACAGCTGGGGAACAGCTGACGTTACTGAACCCCAATAACAGAGGAGCGACTGTTGACTGTGCGTACAGCACTACCAGGCAACAACTAGCAGTGTTGGAGCCCAGGGACAGCAGGAAAAGCAGAGGAACACAATGGAGGCCGAAGCCTGATTGGAGAAAGTCGAAAGGGAACCTTTAACCCCCCCCCCCAAGGCGTTTGTAGCTGAAAGAGCCAGCTTGTGCAGCACAAAAGATGCAAAAGGAAAAGGTGGCTCTTTTCATTATGCTCCTTGCAAACACAGAACTAAACACTTATAAAATGTGTCCCCTGAAACCGTGAGACCGTCCCGGAGGTGGGACTTTCCTTCGTAATATGACGCAGCACAGACGTCATTCTTACCCCCCCGGCGCCGTGCCACGGCTCCTCAGTGTTGTTTGATTCCGTCCCGGAGCCTGCGCTGTTATGTTATCCCTTGGCCAGGCACACTTAGCGCTGCCCATCTTCTGACATCATTTGGTGTCAGGCTGGCTGCGCCTGTGCGGCCGCACTGGCCGAGAGCCCGCCTCGCAGTGTCATCTAATGTAATCCCACCGCGGGCCTGGGATCTGTGGCCATGCGCAGTGCATATCCTCGCCTCTCACTCCCCTCCCTACGGCTTCTTCAGACTGTGCGGCGTCACGGCCGTGGCATGCTATTAGGGATCAGCTGACGGCGCACAGTCTGAAGAAGGTGTAGGGAGATGAGTGAGAGGCGGAGGTTCAGATATGCACTGCGTATGTCCATGGATCTCAGGCCCCCAGTGGGATTAAATCAGAAGACAGTGCGAGGTGGGCTCTCGGCCAGCGCAGCCGCACAGGCGCAGCCAGCCTGACACCAAATGATGTCAGAAGATGGGCAGCGTTAAGTGTGCCTGGCCAAGGGATAACATAACAGCGCAGGCTCCGGGACGGAATCAAACAACGCTGAGGAGCCGGGGCATGGTGCCAAGGGGGTAGGAATGACAGCTGTGCTGCGTCATATTACGAAGGAAAGTCCCACCTCCGGGACGGTTTTACGGTATCATTGGACACATTTTATAAGTGTTAAGTTCTGCGTGTGCAAGGAGCTAAACAAAAATAGCTACCTTTTCCTTGTGCAGCATTACTGCTGCACAAGGTGGCTCTTTCAGTAACAAACGCCTTGGGGGGGGGACAGGGTCCCTTACATTTCAGTTGTTGTGTCAGCGTGGTGGTCGCAGGACACATTGCCGGCTACACAGCTGGGGATCAGCTGACGTTACTGAAACCCAATAACACTGGGTCGTATGTTTTGACTGTGCAGACGGCACTTCTGAGCCTCAACTGGCGGTGTTGGAGCCCAGGAATTTAAGTTCAGGTGGTAGAAAGATGAACACAACAGGAGACCTGGATAACGTAGACAGTCACCTAATTATTTAATCAGGAAGAGGAGTGGCAAATTCCTGCGAGATCCAGGCCTTGTTCATTTTCAGGAAAGTAAGCCGGTCAACGTTATCGGAGGATAGTCGCATGCGACGGTCAGTTAGTACACCACCTGCAGCACTAAAGACGCGTTCCGATAATACACTAGCCGCAGGGCAAGCCAGCACCTCCAATGCATACTGGCTTAGCTCTGGCCATGTATCCAGCTTTGAGACCCAAAACTTGAAAGGTGAAGAGCCGTCTGGGAGTACAGCAAGAGGGCAAGACATGTAGTCTGTCACCATCTGACGGAACCGTTGCCTCCTGCTGACTGGAGCCGTCTGTGATGGTGTAGACTTTTGTGGCGGGCACAGAAAACTGTGCCACAGTTGGGCCATACTGGTCTTGCCTTGGGCAGAGGCGCTGCTTCTGCTCCCTCTTTGTGCAGAGCCTCCACCACTGCCTGGACGCACTGAGCTGCATTGTAATGCACTAGCAGCACTTCTCTCACTTGGAATGGAGAAGATGATGGAATTCACCAGTGTGTCTTGGTACTCCTGCATTTTTCGCTCCCGGTTCAACGGTGTGATGAGGCTTTCTACGTTGTCCCGGTAGCGAGGATCGAGGAGGGTGAACACCCAATAATCAGACATGTTGAGAATGTGGGCGATGCGGCGGTCGTTTCTCAGGCACTGCAGCATGTAATCGACCATGTGCTGCAGACTGCCAACTGCCCAAGAAACGCTGTCCCCTGCTGGAGGCGTGATCTCTGCCCACTCGTCATCACCCCACCCTCGCTGTACACACTGAGTACTGGACAATTGCGTAACTCCCTCCTCTGGATGGATGTCTTCCTCCTCCATTGACTCCTCCTCATCCTCCTCACAAACTGTCCCCTGCCTACGCGTTTGTGAGGAACCACGTGGCGCTGACTGTCCAGAAGATGATGGAAATGGTGAATCCTCATCCTCCACCTCTTCCACAACATCATCCCTTAGCGCTTGCAGTGATTTTTCAAGCAGGCAGATAAGGGGGACAGTCATGCTGACTAGTGCATCATCTGCACTCGCCATCCGCATGGAATAATCGAAGGGATGCAAAACCTGGCAGACGTCATTCATAGTGGCCCACTCTGTGGTTGTGAAGTCTGAACGGCGCTGAGTGCGACTTCTTTGCGCCTGATGCAGCTGGTACTCCATTACAGCTTGCTGCTGCTCACACAACCGCTCCAACATATGTAACGTGGAATTCCACCTGGTAGGTAGGTCACATATGATGCAATGTTCCGGCAGGCGGTGTCGGCGCTGCAGAGCCGCAATGCGCGCTTTTGCCGTGCTGGAACGCCGCAAGTGAGCACACTCTAGGCGGACCTTGTGCAGCAGCGCATCAAGATCCGGATAGTCCCTCAAAAAACTCTGCACGACCAAATTGAGCACATGTGCCAGACATGGGATGTGAGTGAGGTTGCCGAGGCCCAGAGCTGCCACCAGATTTCGGCCATTATCACACACTACCATGCCTGGCTGGAGATTCGCTGGCACAAACCACACATCGCTCTCCTGCTTGATGGCATTCCAGAGCTCCTGTGCTGTGTGGCTTCGATTCCCCAAAGAAATTAATTTCAAGACGGCCTGTTGACGTTTGGCCACGGCTGTGCTCATGTCGGTCGTAACAGGTAAACGTTCATCACGGGTCCATGTGGAGGTGGACTGTGACGGCTCCTGCAGCGATGATTCTGAGGAACTGGTGTAAGAGTAGGAGTCAATGCGTACAGAATGGATTCCTGCAATCCTTGGAGTGGGCAGGACACGTCCTGCGCCACTCGCACGATCTGTACCCGGCTCAACGACATTAACCCAATGGGCAGTGAGGGGAAGGTATCGCCCCTGTCCATGTTGACTGGTCCACGCATCGGTGGTGAGGTGGACCTTGCTACTGATGGCGTTCAGTAGCGCGTGTTTTATGTGTCCCTCCACATGCTTGTGCAGGGCAGGGACGGCTTGCCTGCTGAAGTAAAAGCGGCTGGGCACATTGTACTGTGGGACTGCCAATGACATCAAGTCATGGAAGCTGTCAGTCTCCACCAGCCTGAATGACAGCATTTCCAGTGAAAGAAGTTTGGCAATGCCTGCAGTCAGAGCCTGTGCTCGTGGGTGGTTTGACGAGAAAGGCCGCCTTTTCTCCCATGCCTGTACTACCGATGGCTGTACACTGGGCTGGGAGAGTGTGGATGACTGGGAAAGTGGTGCTGCGGGTGGAATTACAGCGGGTCTCTGGACAACAGGGCCAGAGGTTCTTCCACGGCGATCCTGGGAGTAAGCCAAACCAGCTGCGTGTGAGCTGGAGGAAGAGGCAACATGAGCTGAAGAGGTGGTACATGCCGCTGTTGGTTGGCCTAGCTCTTCAGTGTGTCTTTCTAACTCCGCCGCATGTTTGGTGCGCACATGTTTCCACATGTTGGAGGTATTGAGGTTGCTGACATTTTTCCCTCTTTTGACTTTGTGATGACACACCTTGCATTTGACATAGCAAATGTCATCTGCAACTGTGTCAAAAAAGGACCAGGCACTGCAAGTCTTGGGAGCGCCCTTTTTGGCTTTTGGAAGAGACATGCTCCTAACGGGTGCCAAAGTGGAGGCTGCAGGATCCGCAGTCTTCCCCCTCCCTCTCCCTCTTTGGGCCGTACGGGGAATCTCTTCCTCAGAGCTGCTCCCACCACATTCCTGTCCTTCACACCAAGATGGGTCAAGGACCTCATCATCTACACTACCCTCTGCCCCCAACTGCTCCTCCTGGGTAGTCTCAGCAGCAGAGCACGCACCAGAAAGTGGCACCTGAGTGTCATCAGCGGATGCGTCCTGCGATGTGGTGACCGGAGGCACTGGCCCACCCGCCTCTTCAGAGGAAGAGAGAAAAAGCGGTTGGGCATCACTGCACCCTGCCTCTTCTTCCATTTCTCCAATGCTGCTTGGCTGGCCCCGTTTCCAAGCCAAGAGATTCAGAGAACAGAAGTAGAGACGGCTCCTGTCCTGGGATCTCTGTCTGCCTGGGCAATTTGGCAGGTGGTGAAGAGACAGATGGCTGCTCTCCAGTGCTCTGTGTCTGAGAGGATGTGGCACTAATTGAAGTTGATGCATTAGCTGCCATCCATCCGACAACGGCTTCAATTTGTTCTTCACGCAGCAGCGGTGTACGGCGCTCTGCGACAAAGCTGCGCATGAAGGACTGTTCCCTGGTGAAAGTGGGTGCTGATGAGTCACCGGTGCCCGCAGCAGGCACAGAATCCCCACGTCCTCTCCCTGCTCCGCGCCCATGCCCACGTGCCTTACTCACTGCCTTCTTCATCTTGGTTGACTGATAAAGATAAGCAGAAAAGTACTAACGGCTTTGTGTGCTTATTCCTGAACAACTCCTAACAGGTATAAGAAACACTAATTTTCTAAAGTGTGGACTAGACTTTAATATGAGCTAATGTGGCCTACACAAATGTAAAGTGGTGTCACTGGTGTGTTTGGTGAACTTTATTATTTATTTATTTTTGGGGGGCTGAACTGACAACAGAGAGAGCTGCAGTCACACGGAGACCGTGCAGACAGCCGTAAACGGCGCTGCAAGGCCCAAAAACCCTCCTCTACGTTATCCTATGTAGTGTTTTTCCACAAGTTAGCTGGAGACGGGTGGAAAGACACTAATAGGAATTTTTTGAAAAAATGTGCAGCAGCCTGCACTACTTAAAACAAAAGGAAAATTGATTTTACGGTATGACGCAGTGAAGAACTCTGAGCTGGAGACAACCAGGCTATGGCTGCTCACAGACTACAGGGCGAGCTGCAGTCACACGGAGACCGTGCAGACAGCTGTAAACGGCGCTGCAAGGCCCAAAAACCCTCCTCTACGTTATCCCATGTAGTGTTTTTCCACAAGTTAGCTGGAGACGGGTGGAAAGACACTAATAGGAATTTTTTGAAAAAATGTGCAGCAGCCTGCACTACTTAAAACAAAAGGAAAATTGTTTTTACGTTATGACGCAGTGAAGAACCCTGAGCTGGAGACAACCAGGCTATGGCTGCTCACAGACTACAGGGCGAGCTGCAGTCACACGGAGACCGTGCAGACAGCCGTAAACGGCGCTGCAAGGCCCAAAAACCCTCCTCTACGTTATCCTATGTAGTGTTTTTCCACAAGTTAGCTGGAGACGGGTGGAAAGACACTAATAGGATTTTTTTGAAAAAATGAGCAGCAGACTACACTACTTGAAAAAAAAAAAAAAAAGAACAGTATGAGGCAATGAACCACCCTCCCTGAACTGAATACAACCAGCTATGGATGGCCTATGGCTGCACTCAGACTAGAGAGTGGGCTGCACTCACACACACACACACACAGACCTTGCAGATCGCTGTGAAAACAGCGCTACAAGGCAAAAGCAAGGTGATTAGTAGGTCAACACAGTGGTTGCTAAATTAGCCTTTGAAAAGCACAAAGAAGCAAATCGCTATTTCTAAACTGTCCCTCAGTCAGCAAACAGCGTCCTGTCACTAACTGAATTCACAGCAGAGTGAGCGCAAAATGGCGCCAGTGACTTTTAAACTGCATCATGACATCATTTCAGCAGCCAATCACAGCCTTGCCAGTAGTTTCATGCCCTCCATGCTGAACAGGATGTGCCCACACTTGGAATCATTCTCATTGGCTGATTTCGTACAAATTTGTGCAGTTTGAATCCTGGGAATATCCGATTCCGGTATCCGATACGCGGCAAGTATCGGATCTCGGTATCGGAATTCCGATACCGCTAAGTATCGGCCGATACCCGATACTTGCGGTATCGGAATGCTCAACACTAATTATAAGGCAAATTAAGATTGACAAGCTTAAGTAACAAGAATTGATGTTTTTGGCATTAAAATGGGCACAGTAGGAGTTTTCCTGTCCTCCACTCACTGCCGACTTTGCTTCCCCATTGACTTGCATTGGGTTTCGGGTTTCAGTTGGATCCCCGACTTTTCGCAATAATCGGCCGATTTCACCCGACCCGACTTTTGACAAAGTTGGGTTTCGCAAAACCAGACTTGATCCTAATAAAGTAAAAGTCGCTCAACTCTAGTAGTAAGGTTACTTGGTTAGGGGCCTACTCAGAAGTTTTGCTCCCCCCCAAGCCAAAACTTTAGCTACACCTCTGCTTTTAAGTTAATTATAATGTCCTATTGTGCATCAATATATCATCTTATTTTGTTTAAGACAGAAATGGAGCGAATCATTAGAGCTGGAATTTGATCATAAGTGTGAACAAAATGAAATAATTACTTGTGCAAGCACGCTGTTGAAGGTGTGAATGACAACCAGCATAGCTATTTCCTTTCATCTTTCCTGAATCCAGTTAAGTCCCTTTGCTTTTGCATACGTTGATACTTTTGCATGTTTTACCAAATTTTAATTGGGGCCCCATATAAATTAATTGCTTTCTCGCCTAATTCCAACTGCCTGAAAACAAATCTGTATGTGGTAAGCACATTGGCTTTATCCTGAACTCTCCCCAATAGTCTTAGAATATTAGAAATAATTAATTGACTAAAGCATATTGATGCCTATAGCATTCATTTAAATATTTCATATGTACTTTTAAGCAAAGAACATAAATCAAGTCTATGTCAGTCACTCAGAAAGATGAATATATAATATCTGCCCTCTCACATTCTATTCCATTACTTTTTCATGTTAAAATGATTACCTTAAAATATCAAATTCAATTAAATAGCATATTATGCAACACTATTCCAGACTGGGAGCTATCAATTGTAAATTAATTCACACAAATGAGAGAATTACTACATTTCTTTATAGGGCTAGGGGGTGCTATTAAATATGCCATTTTGTTACAGTTTTTACCAGTTTTTGAAGCTATACTGTAAGTAAAAATTTATATAAAAAAAAGAAGTCAAACTTTTTAGATGTAATTTCTCTCTCCACTCATGCTTCTAAAAAAAAAAAAAAATGCAAAAACCGTATATAAAAAGTACCCTTATTAAACATTGGCATTTTAGTTTTTAGTAATTTTTTTTTTATTGTTGCAAGGTTGCATATACTATTCCAGGTAATTGTCCTTTATGCAGACCTACAGTATGTTTTTTTATGATTAGCTTAAAACCGATAAAGTTATCTACAGATTGCACAATACAAACTGCTTGCAACATTAAGTAGTTCTCTTAGGCCGGTTTCACACGTCAGTGTCTCCAGTACGTGAGGTGACAGTTTCCTCATGTACCGGAGCCACTGACACACGTAGACCCATTAAAATCAATGCATCTGTGCAGATGTCATTGATTTTTTGTGGACCGTGTCTCCGTGTGCCAAACACGGAGACATGTCAGTGTTCGTGGGAGCGCACGTATTACACGGACCCATTAAAGTCAATGGGTCTGTGTAAAACACGGACCTCACATGGACGATCTCCATGTGCGGTCCCTGTGGCGTGCAGGAGACAGCGCTACAGTAAGCGCTGTCCCCCCCACATGGTGCTGAAGCCGCGATTCATATCTTCTGTGCAGCAGCGTTTGCTGCATAGAAGATATGAATAATAGTGTTTAAAAGAAAGATCTACCTGTCCGCCGCCCCCCCACCCCCTGTGCGCCCCCCCCCGCTGTTCAGAAAATACTCACCCACTCTCACGTTGGCTGTCGCTGCTTCCTGGTCTGGCCGCGGCTTCTACTGTATGCGGGCACGTGGGGCCGCTCATTTACAATCATGAATAGTCAACTCCGCCCCTATGGGAGGTGGAGCCGCCTATTCATGACTGTAAATGAGCGGCCCCACGTGACCGCATACAGTGGAAGCCGCGGCCAGACCAGGAAGGAGCGACAGCCGACGAGGGATGCGGGTGAGTATTTTCTGAACAGCGGGGGGGCGCACAGGGGGTGGGAGGGCGGCCGACACATAGATCTTTCATTTAAACACTATTATTCATATCTTCTATGCAGCAAACGCTGCTGCACAGAAGATATGAATCGCGGCTTCAGCACGATGCAGGGGACAGCGCTAAACTTTAGCGCTGTCTCCTGCACGCTCCGTGTGGTACCCACTCGCCACACGGGCGGCACACGTGTGCCGCACGTATGGCCTACGTGAGCTCACGGGCACACGGACACAGATAACTCCGGTACCGATTTTTTCCGGTACTGGAATTATCTGGACGTGTGGGACAGCCCTAAGCCTGTTGTGTGTGATACAATCTGCTGAGCCATGTATCTAAGCCTGTCATGTGTGAAATAACCGTATATCTAAACCAATCATGCATGATGCATTCACTGAGCCATGTATCTTAGCCCGACATATGTGATGCAGTCAACTGAGCCATATCTCTAAGCCTGTCGTGTATGATGTAGTATGCTGAGCCGTGTAATTCAGTCCAATAAGCATTGTATCTAAGTCCAATATGTACAATGCAATCTACTGAACTGTGTATTTAATCCTATCATTCTCCAAGAAGTATCGTTTCTCCTTGCGGAGATCGACATGCCAAGCATGCCGAGATGCGGAGACTTGAAGCCGCAATGCTCCTCTGGGTAATATGCTAATTATGCAAATTTACTCTTCAGAGAAGAAGAGAGCTAGAACTCTAGTGCCACCTATTGGAAGGTAGCAATCCTACAAGTCTATTTTGACCCTTGGAAAAATGATACTTCTTGGATAACTGTCTGACGCCTCTCAGGCTAGTTTCACATTTGTGTTTAAATCCGCAGCGTTTAAAACGCATCCGCAAGTGGTGGAAAAAACGCATATAAACGCGTACAAACGCGGCGTTTTTTTGACGCATGCGGTTAAAAAAACGCTGCGTTTGTATGCATTTACAAGCTTTTTTTCCTGCGTTTGCGTTTTTGGTGCGCATGATGAGAAATTTCATAAGAGAAAAATCTAGATAACCATACAACGCCAATGGGATTACAGAGTGCGTGTATTATGGAATGTCTATATATAGACCCTAGGGCTACTGAAATTTTAACAGTTTGCTACTGTATCCTGTGTCATGATGGATCTTCGCATGGAGAGCTTTTATTTCAACCTGGATTTCAGCTTCAAACTGTTTCTTGCCTGTGCTTATGCTTGGGAGCAAGACAGAAATTGCCAAAGTTGGAGAAGGAGACAACATAGGCATTTTTGGAGGCACCCCATTATCGAACTACGTGAGAGCCGTGGAGCCTACCACATGCTCTATGCCGAGCTTAATGCCAACCCAGAGAAATTCCAGGAATACACACGAATGTCGCAAGACTCGTTCCGGGATTTGCTTTCTCGTGTCCAAGGAGCCATACGGCGACAGGACACCCAGCTCCGTAGAGCGATTCCACCCGAGGAACATCTGCTGGTTACATTAAGGTACGTTCAAAATCTAAACCAATGACAGTGCAAATTTAGTGTTTTGAGACATGTATTTTTGGGGTATTTTCCTTTCTTTCTTTAGCGTAACCACACCATAAAAAGAATAGATTGGAATGTTTTTTGTGTTTGTTTTTCTTCCAGATTTCTGGCCACCGGAGAGAGTTTATCATCCCTCCACTTCCAATACCGGCTTGGAATATCCAGCCTGTCCGGAATAGTTGTGGACACCTGCCGGGATTTGTGGAATGTACTCCGGGATGAGTTTATACCCCTACCCCCCTTGGACATGTGGCTAGAAATTGCGGAGAAATTCTGGAGTGTGTGTGATTTCCCCAACTGTTTAAGAGCGGTGGATGGAAAGCACATTCGCATTATCAAACCAGCCAGAACAGGATCGGAGTACTTCAATTACAAAAAATATTTTTCTGTTGTGCTCATGGCAATTGCCGATGCGAACTGTCACTTCATCGCCGTGGACATTGGAGCTTTTGGACGTGGCAACGATTCCCAGACTGCCGGGAGGAGCCCCCACAAAAAGGGGCAGTGGAAGAGGACTGCGAAAGGGGAAGACCTGATGGACCAGCTCCCTGGTCTCCAGTTAGTGTCGAAGGCCCACTTGCTGCTGCGCTGCTGGATGGCTGGGACGGGTCCGTGGCTGTCGGATGAAGGACCGCCCCAGAACCTGGGCCAACAGTAGTGCTGTATGTGCTGTGAAAAAAGGAAAAAGAAAATTACTATCAAAAATTTAACAGACGCAAAATCCTGTGGAATGTAAAAATACAGATTATGACAATACAATACAACCTAATGCACGTGATAAATACTTACGTTCTCTGGGCAAGAACCGGTCTTAAAAATGCCAGAACTCGATGGTATTTGTATCTTCTGATCCTTGCTCCTGAACCACTGGGAATACATCTCTCTTGATGCAGGTCCTTGTTGAAGCGGTCCTTCATCGAACGCCAACGTGTTTTGACTTTGGATACTGTTAAAAAAAAATGGTGGTCAGAAAAAGTACTTTTGGCCGTGCTCACACAACTATGTGTGATGAGAGAAACTCCAGAAAGTTTCTTTCATCACACACAGTCGAGTGAGCATGGCCAAGGTCTCTGCTGCTTCACACTGCAGTGCAATACTTACCAAATGCAGCTCGGACTCGTGTCTGGGCGTTGTTCCAGCCATCCCACATCGCTTGGGCCACCTCATTCCATAACCGCCGGATCGTCATGTTGTTTGAGTGCAGTAGATCCCGGGTGTCCCACAACGGAACTCTCTCCTGGACCAGGGGGATGAGGAGGTCATTCTCGATAAGATCATCCTCCCGTTGTGAAATCTAAAGATTAAAGAAAGTCATTACAGTTTGCTCAATTAACATAAGGAAAAGAAAGAAAAAAGATGCTGAGAAATGGCATGAATAGTAAAGTTAACATACAAAAGGATTCCACAAGAAAAAAGTAAAGAAATAAGAATGGAAAGAAAGGAAGATTCAAGAATATTACACTGAGGACAGTCAGCCTTGTATACGTACCCGCTGCCGTCTTTCCACCGGACCTTGACTCCGCTGCTCCTGCCTTGTCTCTGCCGCAGTAGAAGAGCTCTAAAAAAAAGAAAAATTTAAATTGTCACATGTGTCGATGTGACAGTGAATACTTACCAATCTGACGAGGCAAGTACTCACCTCACTGACATGCTCCACTTCCGACTGTCCTGGCCGAAACTCCTCACCAGATGAAGAATCCAAAGACATTCTGATGCATGTAGAAAGAAAGAAATTGCAGAAATTAGGACATGTAGAGACAGAAAATAGAAAATAAAGGCATTGGCTAGGATATACTCACATTGTTCTGAGCCTTGTTTGCTCCAAGGTGCTGTGGTCCGTCTGCTCTGCTTGGCTGTCCGCCGTGGGCCGTCTGCTCTGCTTGGCTGTCCGCTGTGGGCCATCTGCTCTGCTTGGCTGTCCGCTGTGGGCCGTCTGCTCTGCTTGGCTGTCTGCTGTGGGCCGTCTGCTCTGCTTGGCTGTCCGCTGTGGGCCATCTGCTCTGCTTGGCTGTCCGCTGTGGTCCGTCTGCTCTGCTTGGCTGTCTGGTGAGAAGTGACCTGCAACTGTCCATACCCTCCCTTTTATCACCTTGATGGTGGGGGGGTGGCTTATCAGTGTCTAGACATGTTTTTCTCAATTGAAACGCATGTGTTAAAAAACGCAACCAAACGCATGTGCTAAAAAACGCATGCGTTTACATGGACAGCAATGCGTTTTTTGGTCGCAATCCTTGCGCAATCGACCGCATGCCTTTCCTGGCGGCAAATAGACGCCTCTAGAAATTACTACATGTTGCATTTCTGCGCCAAGCCGCAAACGACGAGACGACGCATGCCTTGTCAAACGCGGCAAAACGCGAACAAAAAAAGCATGCATTTTTAATGTTAAATATAAGAAAACACGACGCATGCGTTTATATGTGGTACAAACGCTGCGGCAACAAACGCAAATGTGAAACCAGCCTCACACAGCCAAACCAGATCTCCGCTTTGCACTGACGAGGGGCAGTCCCCCGAAACACAGTGTCTACAAATAGAGATTCTGGTTTGGCTATTATCCTGAAGGTGCCGTTACACTAAGCAACTTACCAGCGATCGCGACCAGCGACGTGATCGCTGGTAAGTTGCTGTGTGGTCGCTGGGGAGCTGTCACACAGACAGCTCTCTCCAGCGACCAAGCGACTTCGGCATCGCTGAAACTGTCTTCAGCGATGCCGAAGTCCCCATGTAAAAAAAAAAAAAACACTACATACGCACCTTCTGTCGTCCTTCATGTCCCTTGGCGCTTGCCGCACTGACTGTGTCTCAGCGCCGGCCGGCCGTAACAGCGGTGCCCAGCGGTGAACCGCTGTTACTGCAGGTTCACCGCTGGGCTCAGCTTTACGGCCGGACGGCGCTGAGACAGTCAGTACGGCAAGCTCCAGGGGACGTGACGGACAACAGACGGTGAGTATGTAGTGTTTTTTTTTTTTACTTTTACCATGGTATCCATGGTAAATATCGGGTTACTAAGCGCGGCCCTGCGCTTAGTAACCCGATGTTTACCATGGATACCAGTGAAGACATCGCTGGATCGGCGTCACACACGGCGATCCAGCGATGTCAGCGGGAGAGTTGCGACGAAAGAAAGTTTGTCCACTCTCCCTGCAACCAGCGATATCCCAGCAGGATCCAGATCGCTGCTGTGTGCCAAACATAGCGATATCGCTATGCAGGACGCTGCAACGTCACGGATCGCTGGCGATATCGCCTAGTGTGACGGTACCTTTAGTCATATGACAAGGCTCGTTAAAGGGTCAACATTGACTTGTAGGATTGCTAGCTTCCAATAGCTGGCACTAAAGTTCTAGCTCTCTTCCTCTCTGAAGAGACAATTTGCATAATCCTATCATGTGACACAGGTCATGGTCTACTCCTATTGTGTGACACAGTCCATGTATCTTGTCCTATTTTGTGTAAAAACAATGAGAAGTGCATTGTCAACTGTGAGGTCACTGGTAAAATACTAAAGAGGAGATATTTGTGAGGCCGGAGTCACACTTAACATATGAAAAATTGGTCTGTTTCTCTTGGCCAAGAGTTGCACAAGTGTTCTCTGTATGGTCATCCGCGTGTAATGCTTTTGCAATGCGATGATGAGATTTTCTCGCACGTATGTATCCGTATGACATCCATATGACATGCGTATGGCTTTACAGTTCTCACTGCTTTTCCCAAATGAATTTAATGGCTGAAATGAGAAAAATGTGTGTGTATTTCTCGCAAGTCACACTGATGGTCCGTGTGGTGTCCGATTTTTCCTCGCACCAATAGACGCATTGGCGAGACTTGGCGATATACGCATACAATTGCAGCATGCTGCGATTTCACTAGAATATGCCAGAGGGAAAAAAAAGGGTGATGTGAGCTTCCCCATAGATTAACACTGATCCGAGTGCTATGTGATGTTTTCTTGCATAGCACTCGTCCGTATTAAACGCTAGTGTGACTCCGGCCTTACTCAGAGTGTAAAGGTACCTTCACACTAAACGATATCGCTAGCGATCCGTGACGTTGCAGCATCCTGGCTAGCGATATCGTTGTGTTTGACAGGCAGCAGCGATCAGGATCCTGCTGTGATATCGCTGGTCGTTGCTGAAAGTTCAGAACTAGTGTTGAGCATTCCGATACCGCAAGTATCGGGTATCGGCCGATATTTGCTGTATCGGAATTCCGATACCGAGATCCGATACTTTTGTGGTATCGGGTATCGGTATCGAAACAACATTAATGTGTAAAATTAAGAATTAAAATAAAAAATATTGCTATACTCACCTCTCCGACGCAGCCTGGACCTCAGCGAGGGAACCGGCAGCATTGTTTGCTTAAAATTCGCGCGTTTACTTCCTTACTTGAAGTCCCGGCTTGTGATTGGTCGCGTGCCGCCCATGTGGCCGCGACGCGACCAATCACAGCAAGCCGTGACGTAATTTTAGGTCCTTCAGGATATTAAAATTACGTTCTGGCTTCTGATTGGTCGCGTCGCGGTCACATGGGCGACGCGACCAATCACAAGCCGTGACGTCACGGGAGGCTGGACACGCGCGCATTTTAAAATGCGCGCTTGTCCTGCCTCCCGTGACGTCCCGGCTTGTGATTGGTCGCGTCGCCCATGTGGCCGCGACGCGACCAATCACAGCAAGCCGTTACGTAAATTTAGGTCCTTCAGGATTTTAAAATTACGTTCTGGCTTGTGATTGGTCGCGACGCGATGCGACCAATCACAAGCCATGACGTCACGGGAGGCAGGACAAGCGCGCATTTTAAAATGCGCGCGTGTCCAGCCTCCCGTGACGTCACGGCTTGTGATTGGTCGCGTCGCCCATGTGACCGCGACGCGACCAATCACAAGCCAGAACGTAATTTTAAAATCCTGAAGGATCTAAAATTACGTCACGGCTTGCTGTGATTGGTCGCGTCGCGGCCACATGGGCGGCACGCGACCAATCACAAGCCGGGACTTCAAGTAAGGAAGTAAACGCGCGAATTTTAAGCAAACAACGCTGCCGGTTCCCTCGCTGAGGTCCAGGCTGCGTCGGAGAGGTGAGTATAGCAATATTTTTTATTTTAATTCTTAATTTTACACATTAATATGGTTCCCAGGGCCTGAAGGAGAGTTTCCTCTCCTTCAGACCCTGGGAACCATCAGGGATACCGTCCGATACATGAGTCCCATTGACTTGTATTGGTATCGGGTATCGGTATCGGATTAGATCCGATACTTTGCCGGTATCGGCCGATACTTTCCGATACCGATACTTTCAAGTATCGGACGGTATCGCTCAACACTATTCAGAACTTTATTTGGTCGTCAGATCGGCGTGTATCATCGTGTTTGACAGCCAAAGCAACGATGCCAGCGATGTTTTACAGTGGTAACCAGGGTAAATATCAGGTTACTAAGCACAGGGCCGCGCTTAGTAACTCGATGTTTACCCTGGTTACCATTGTAAAAGTATAAAAAACAAACAGTACATACTCACCTTCTGCTGTCTGTCACACGTCCCTTGCCGTCTGCTTCCTGCACTGACTGTGATTGCCGGCCGTAAAGTGAAAGCAGAGCACAGCGGTGACATCACCGCTGTGCTGTACTTTACGGCCGGCAATCACAGTCAGTGCAGGAAGCAGATGGCAAGGGACATGTGACAGACAGCAGAAGGTGAGTATGTACTGTTTGTTTTTTTTTACTTTTACAATGGTAACCAGGGTAAACATCGGGTTACTAAGCGCGGCCCTGCGCTTAGTAACCCAATGTTTACCCTGGTTACCCGGGGACCTCGGCATCGTTGGTTGCTGGAGAGCTGTCTGTGTGACAGCTCTCCAGCGACCACACAGCGACGCTGCAGCGATCGGCACCGTTGTTGATATCGCTGCAGCGTCGCTTAGTGTGAAGGTACCTTTAGCCTCAGTGACATGAACTTGGAAGAAAAGATTCTAAACCTCATTTGCCATTATCTTTTTGCAGACACTCAGACAGGGAAGTGAGGAGTAACATTGCACAGTGTGAGCAGATCTCATCCACTTTTACTGCAGAGGTAATGCAAGCTAGCATTACAGTAGAATTTCATGGCTAATTTCAGCAGCTGCCTCACCCAGTGTTTAAAAGTTAAAAATATCAAAACATTTTTATCCCCTTCGTGACCCAGCCTACTTTGACCTTAATGACCTGGCCATTTTTTGCAATTCTGACCATTGTCCCTTTATGAGGTAGTAACTCAGGAACGCTTCAATGGATCCTAGCGGTTCTGAGATTGTTTTTTCGGGACATATTGGGCTTCACATTAATAGTAAATTTAGGTCGATAATTTTTGCGTTTATTTGTGAAGAAAATGGAAATTTGTCAAAAATTTTGAAAATTTTGCAATTTTCAAATTTTGAATTTTTATTCTGTTAAACGAGAGAGTTATGTGACACAAAATAGTTA
Organism: Ranitomeya variabilis; assembly: GCF_051348905.1. Lineage (NCBI taxonomy): Eukaryota > Metazoa > Chordata > Amphibia > Anura > Dendrobatidae > Ranitomeya > Ranitomeya variabilis. Next base: position 83,896,938 of record NC_135238.1, read on the forward strand.
ATAAATAACATTACCCACATGTCTAATTGACATCAGCACAATTTTGGAAACAATTTTTTTTTTGCTAGGAAGTTATAAGAGTTAAAATTTGACCAGCGATTTCTCATTTTTACAACAAAATTTACAAAACCATTTTTCTTAGGGACCACCTCACATTTGAAGTCAGTTTGAGGGTCTATATGGCTTAAAATACCCAAAAGTGACAACATTCTAAAAACTGCACCCCTCACGGTGCTTAAAACCACATTCAAGAAGTTTATTAACCCTTCAGGTGCTTCACAGCCACAGAAGCAACATGGAAGAAAAAAATGAACATTTAACTTTTTTGTCACAAAATAATTTTTAGCAACAATTTATTTCCCCAAGGGTAAAAAGAGAAACTGGACCAGAAAAGTTATTGTACAATTTGTCCTGAGTACGCTGATACCCCATATGTGGGGGGGGGAACCACTGTTTGGGTGCACAACAGGGCTCGGAAGGGAAGGAGCGCCATTTGACTTTTTCAATGAAAAATTGGCTCCAATCTTTAGCGGACACCATGTCGCGTTTGGAGAGCCCCTGTGTGCCTAAGCATTGGAGCTCCCCCACAAGTGATCCCACTTTGGAAACTAGACCCCCAAGGAACTTATCTAGATCCATAGTGAGCACTTTGAACCCCCAGGTGCATCACAAATTGATCCGTAAAAATGAAAAAGTACTTTTTTTCACCAAAAAATTTTTTAGCCTCAATTTGTTCATTTCCACATGGGCAAAAGGATAAAATGGATCATAAAATGTGTTGGGCAATTTCTCCTGAGTACACTGATACCTCACATGTGGGGGTAAACCACTGTTTGTGCACATGGCAGGGCTCGGAAGGGAAGGAGCACCATTTGACTTTTTGAATGAAAAATTAGCTCCAATCGTTAGCGGACACCATGTCGCGTTTGGAGAGCCCCTGTGTGCCTAATCATTGGAGATCCCCCACATGTAACCCCATTTTGGAAACTAGACCTCCCATGGAACTAATCTAGATGTGCGGTGACCACTTTAAACCCCCAAGTGCTTCACAGAAGTTTATAACGCAGAGCCTTGAAAATAAAAAATCATTTTTCTTTCCTCAAAAATGATTTTTTTAGTCCGCTATTTTTTATTTAGACAAGGGTAACTGGAGAAATTGGACCCCAAAAGTTGTTGTCCAGTTTGTCCTGAGTATGCTGATACCCCATATGTGGGGGGAACCACTGTTTAGGTACACGTCGGGGCTTGGAAGGGAAGTAGTGACATTTTGGAATGCAGACTTTGATGGAATGGTCTGCGGGCATCATGCTACGTTTGCAGAGCCCCTGATGTGCCTAAACAGTAGAAACCCCCCCCCACAAGGGACCCCATTTTGGAAACTAGACCCCCCCAAGGAACTTATCTAGATATGTGGTGAGCATTTTGAACCCCCAAGTGCTTCACAGAAGTTTACAACGCAGAGCCGTGAAAATAAAAAATCATTTTTCTTCTCTCAAAAATGATGTTTTAGCAAGTAATTTTTTATTTTCACAAAGGTAACAGGAGAAATTGGACCCCAGTAGTTGTTGCCCAGTTTGTCCTGAGTATGCTGGTACCCCATATGTGGGCGTAAACCACTGTTTGGGTGCATGTCGGGGCTCGGAAGGGAGGGAGCACCATTTGACTTTTTGAACGCAAGATTGGCTGGAATCAATGGTGGCGCCGTGTTGCGTTTGGAGACCCCTGATGTGCCTAAACAGTGGAAACCCCTCAACTCTAACTCCAACACTAACCCAAACACACTACTAACCCTAATCCCAACTCTAGCCATAACCCTAACCACAACCCTAACCCCAACACACCCCTAACCCTAATCCCAACGCTAACCACAACCCTAACCCCAACACACTCCTAACCCTAACCACAAGCCTAATTTTAACCCTATTTCCAACCCTAGCCCTAAATCCAAGCCTAACTCTAATTCCAACCTTAACCCTAAGGCTATGTGCCCACATTGCGGATTAGTGTGAGATTTTTCCGCAGCATTTTTGAAAAATCTACAGGTAAAAGGCACTGCGTTTTACCTGCGGATTTACCGCGGATTTCCAGTGTTTTTTGGGCGTATTTCACCTGCGGATTCCTATTGAGGAACAGGTGTCAAATGCTGCGGAATCCGCACAAAGAATTGACATACTGCAGAAAATACAACGCAGCATTTCCGCACAGTATTTTCCGCACTATGGGCACAGCGAATTTGGTTTTCCATAGGATTACATGGTACTGTAAACCTGATGGAAAACTGCTACGAATCCGCAGCGGCCAATCCGCTGCAGATCCACAGCCAAATCCGCACCGTGTGCACATAGCCTAGTTCTAAGGGTATGTGCACATGCTGCAGAAAACGCTGCAGATGCGCAGCGTTTCCACAGCTGCGGGTCCGCAGCAGTTTCCCATGAGTTTACATTTCAATGTAAACCTATGGGAAAGAAAAAACGCTGTGCACATGCTGCGGAAAAAACTGCGCGGAAATGCAGCGGTTTACATTCCGCAGCATGCCACTTCTTTCTGCGGATTCCGCAGTGGTTTTACAGCTGCTCCTATAGAAAACCGCAGTTGTAAAACCGCAGTGAAATCCGCAGAAAAAACGCGGTAAATCCGCGATAAATCCGCAGCGGTTTTGCACTGCAGATTTATCAAATCCGCTGCGGAAAAATCCGCAGAGGACCAGAATACTTGTGCACATAGCCTAACCCTAACCCTAACCCTAGCCCTAATCCTAACCCTAGTTCTAACCCTAGGTCTAACCCTAACCCTAGTGAAAAAATAAAAGTAAATATATTTTCTTCATTTTATTATTGTCCCTACCTATGGGGGTGATAAATGGGGGGGGTTCATTTATTATTTTTTTTTACTTTGATCACTGTGATAGGTTTTATCACAGTGATCAATATGTACATGGAACAAATCTGCCGGCCGGCAGATTCGGCGGGCGCACTGCGCATGCACCCGCCATTTTGGAAGATGGTGGCGCCCATGGAACAGACGGATGGACACCGGGAGGCTCGGTAAGTATGAGGGGGGGATCGGAGCACAGGGGGGGATCGGAGCACGGGAGGGTGGGATCGGAGAACGGGGTGAGCGGACAGGAGGACTGGGGAGCGGACAGGCAGACGGAGGGGAGCGGAGCACAGGATGGAGGACTTGTTAGGAGATCAGTGGCGGTGGGGGGGGGGGCAGATCAGGGTTTCCAGCCATGGACGATGGTATTGCAGCATCGGCCATGGCTCGATTGTAATATTTCACCACTTTTCATAGGTGAAATATTACAAATTGCTCTGATTGTCTGTTGCACTTTCAACAGCCAATCAGAGTGATCATAGCCACGTGGGGGCAAAGCCACCCCCCTGGGCTAAAGTGCCACTCCCCCTGTCCCTGCAGACAAGGTGAAATTGGAATTAACCCTTTCATCTGATCTGCAGGGATGCGATCCCTCCATGACGCCACATAGGCGTCACAGGCCGGATTGGCACCGACTTTCATGACTCCTACGTGGCTTCACAGGTCGGGAAGGGGTTAATTGCACTGATGTTGTCAAAGTATTACGCAATTTTTACAGACACAATGTTGTCAGAGTATTACACAACATTTTTTAGGAAACATTCTTTCTTGTATAATGACTTGTATATAAGGCAAAATGAAAAAGATAAAACAAACCGCCTCCTCCACCCCTTAATAGCCAGCCCATCATTTGCCATCGCCTATGAATATACAGTAGATAACATAGTAGGGAATTAAGTAAAACTGAACAGAAGAAAGAAAATGATTCAGCTCACCCTTTTGAAACTGAGGACTAAGAGCACTATATGTGTTCGAAACGCGTCCAGTTATTCAAGACATTCCTTCCTCCAGTATGCACTGGTTTGTCAAGCAGCTTACTTTTTAAATTTGTCCAAATAAAGACTTTTGATTTTATTTCCTGAGCTGGATACCTTCATTTTCATGCACAAATGAAGTAAAACTACATCTTGTTAGGGTTGGCGGAATGCAGTATGTATATATGTATCATTAGGTGCATTTGCAACCCGGGGTCCACTGTGCAGGAGAGGAACCTGCTTCTGGCAAATGGAGGTACTATATGGTGGTATAAGCGAACTCTGTTAACTCCACAGAGTCGCTAGGAACAAGATGCTGTGCCCTGTTAACCTCACAGAGGTACACAGCTACCAACCAGAGCAAACTGTGATCATGCAGTCAGAGAAAACAGACAAACAACTCCTCACCGGAGGTGACGGTATTCTAGCGGCTAATTTCAGCCAAGGCCCTGAATACACTCATACAAACTCCTCACCGGAGGTGCCTGTATTCTAGGGGCTTATTTCAGCTTAACCCTAACCGCATCCAGACATGACCACACTGGCGCTGAGCTCATAGACATTGGTTTGATACTAGCGTATGGCCGTGTGGCCATGCGAACCTTTTATAGCTGCAGCAACTTCAGGACCTTCCAGGAGGACCAATGGGAGCTGCTACAGTACCTGAGCAACTTCAGGACCTTACTAGAGGACCAATGGGAGCTGCTGCAGTATCTGAGCATGTGACCCCCGACCTCCAATGAGAGGTCTTACCCTGGGCATTCTCAGAAGGGGAAAAGCAGGACTTCGTCCCAGAGACGTCTGCTCGCCGCTGACCAGTGCTGGCTACAAAGGCAGAGCCTGGAAAGACAGTAGTAACCAGTCGCCCAGTATCAGCCTGAGCCAAATGCTGGGACTGACGTCTCCGCTGAGCAGGCTCCACTGCGGTTGGAGAAGAATGGGAGACTCCAACAGAGGTGGTTCGAGATTCCCCCCGTGCAGAGGTGGGAACTCGACACCTAACAAACCCACCAGTAGTCACCGGTAAATGTAATGTTAACATTTTACTGCCGTATTTGGGCATGTGGTGTGTGTGACATGGTCAGACATATCCTGTTTAATTTATGATGGAGAGGCTCTAAAACTCACAAAGCCTATGCAGACAATGCAAGAACTGCAAAAAATTAGAAGGAAGAGGGACTCTGAGACACTGTGTATTAGACATAAAGGAGGCCATCATGCACATTCTATTAAAATTGCTAGGTAGGGAGACTCCTAGACTCATAAAGCCTATGCAGTAAGTGCAAGGGCTGCCAAAAATTAGGAGGATCTGCAATACACCATGAAAGACAGCCATTTGGAACAACTGCCTCATGATGACCCTTTAAAAATTTTGAGTGAGGGCCATCTGATGACCATGTAAAAATTAAAAATTACAAATGAGGGCTGCCTGATGACCCTATATAGATTTTTAGTGAGGGCCACCTGATAACCCTGTAAATTTTTTGAGTGAGGTCAGCCTGGTAACTTTATAAAGATTTTGAGTGAAGGCCACCTGATGACACTATAAAAATTTTGAGTGAGGGCCATGTGATGACCCTATAAAGATTTTGAGTGAAAGCTGACTGATGGCCATATAAAGATTTTGAGTGAGGTCAGACTGATGACCCTATACAGATTTTGAGTGAGGGCCATCTGATGATGCTATAAAGATTTTGTTTGAGGGCCTTCTGATGATCCTATAAAGTTTTGGAGTGGAAGCCACCTGATGATCCTGATGATATGGTGAAGGAGAACAATAAAAATATGAAACCATGAACTGTAAACCTTTTTTTCGGTGGGATGAGGTTATTATTATTATTATTATTATTTATTGTTATAGCGCCATTTATTCCATGGTGCTTTACATGTGAGAGGTTCATAGGATACACCAGCAGTGTTGAGCGATACCTTCCGATACTTGAAAGTATCGGTATCGGATAGTATATGCCGATACCCGAAAAATATCGGATATCGCCGATACCGATACCCGATACCAATACAAGTCAATGGGACACAAGTATCAGAAGCTATCCTGGATGGTTCCCAGGGTGTGAAGGAGAGGAAACTCTCCTTCAGGCCCTGGGATCCATATTCATGTAAAAAATAAAGAATTAAAATAAAAAATATGGATATACTCACCCGTCCGGCGGCCCCTGGACCCTACCAATTGTAACCGGCAGCCTCCGTTCCTAAGAATGAGGAGTTTAGGACCTGCGATGACATCGCGGCTTGTGATTGGTCGCGTGAGCGGTCACATGAGCGACATGCGACCAATCACAAGCCGCAACGTCATCGAGGGTCCTAAACTCCTCATTCTTAGGAACGGAGGCTGCCGGTTACAATCGGTAAGGTCCAGGGGCCGCTGGACGGGTGAGTATATCCATATTTTTTATTTTAATTCTTTATTTTTTAAATGAATATGGTTCCCAGGGCCTGAAGGAGAGTCTCCTCTCCTCCAGACCCTGGGAACCATACACTGGGAACTTCCGATTCCGATTTCCGATACCACAAAAATATCGGAACTCGGTATTGGAATTCCGATACCGCAAGTATCGGCCGATACCCGATACTTGCGGTATCGGAATGCTCAACACTATACACCAGAAGAAAAGGCATTTTTCAATTGGATTTATGTTCCGCTTCTGCCTTCCATGAGGTTGAGAAGTCTGGGCCAATTCATTGCCTTTATAATTTTGATAAAGGTCAGACTGTCTGCAATTTCAGTTGAGAGATGTATGCACCTGTATCAAGGTGGCACGGGGTGGTAGTCATAGCCGAGTCTGCTAGGTCACAGTCAGTGAGCCCCCTGGCCCCTTGCACATGAAAAGGCAGATACCTTTCTGGTCCTGAAGCACAGTCAGTTACCTCTAGCACATAGTTGCTCCAAACACTGGAACGGTGTCCTCTGGATATCCCACACGCTACACTTCAGTTCCAACATTAACAAACCTTTTAATAAGGAGGGGTAGGTGAGGTAAATTAGGTAACAATTCCTGAGCTGTCCCTATTCAAAGATGAAACTCCATCGGCAACAACAGCAGCAGAAGTATAAACTCCCAATCGGCTCCTGGGAGCTAACAGTCTCTTGGAGGGCACCTCCTCAGTCCTAGTGCCTGTTCCTACTGTCAGCCAGTCCTGGGGCAGTCCTTTCTCCAGCCAGAGGTCCTTTCTGTTCCAAGTGGGGACACACATATTCCACAGATGGGGGTCCCTTCTGTCCCAGATGGGGACACACGTCTTGCCTTGAGCAATCCTGCCCAGGCTCTGACTGAGAGACAGGAATTTCCTGTTTCTTAGAGGCTGCTGACACAGCCTACCAAATTAACCCTTACTGTCCCTAATGTTAACATGTTCATTACAACACAGCATATACAATACAAGGGCATGGAATAAAAGAGCAACACACAGTACACATAGCATTAATATAACTGTGAAATGTAGGCAAACCATCAGGACATGGCATGGGGCACTCAAGCCCGGCATATAGGAGAGGGGGAGCACTGAGGGTCTTCTCCACCTCCTTACACCCCTCCCTCCTAAAATATGGTAGTCCCTGACCATAACGGCTCCTGAACCAAAAAGGTAGCATAGTCCATAAAATGTAAAAACACCACATACTCCATAAAACATACGTCTCTTAAAGAGGTCTATCTGACCCTGGCCCCCAGGTCCCTGTAACTCCTGTAAACATACGGGCCCGATGGCCACTTAATGCAGTTCCATTGTCCAGGGTTAAAATTGGGGCAAAGTTTGGGGTTAAAACAGCTCAGTTCTTAAAGCAGCCACATGCACAGTTCATAGCAACCAACCCTCATAGATTTCCAGCCCCGTAGTCTAGCAGAGGGTGCGCAACATGCGTAACTAAAACTGGGAGGAGGGGGAAAGAAAACAAAACAACATTCCTTTTTCCGCGACCATTCGGGTCACCCACGACACTCAGTCCTGGTGTCGTCTTGGGCTTCTGGCCCTCTCAGAGATGCGGAACAGTCTCTTTCAACAACTTTTTTTTGCTGTTGAACAGGGCCACATCACTTAATGCAAGGCAGCTGAGCAGCATAATGAGCCGCATTTGGGCCCTGCACCACAATATACGTGAGGCCTGAAGATCCACTGGAGGATGTCTCATCACTGTTTCTCCTACTTCTTTCCTTTGGCAACGGCCGACTCGGCAAACTTGGAGCCTCCCGCTCCCGTGACCCGACTGCAGTCACCATTTCCTTTAAGGGCGCCTCTGCCCTCTGTCTCACTGTTGCGGCTGCGACCATTGCAGGCTGCCACACACAATTCTGTGCCTCCTTCGCCTGTCTCTCCTCAATGCTAGAGAACATCTTTACTGGCACTGCATAGGGTCCCCAGGGCCTTTCTTCTTTAATAAATGTCACTCAGTCCCACTCCTGTTAAGTATCAACAAAAAAGCATGTGCACAGCTCTATATGTAGGTGCCGAGGTAGGTTCCAAAACCTTAGTGATACGTATAATAAAACCTGGCACTCAACTTTTATAAAAGTGTTTTTTTTTTTTTTATTCCAAGCGGAAGTGCAGTAACAGCAATGCAGTAACAGCAAAACGTTTCGGTCATAAACACATGACCTCCATCAGTTACGTATGGTGATTGATGGTGAGATAAGTGTTTGCTCTGTTTTAACAGACTGTAATGCTTAATGCCCTTTAAAGGAAGGCACTGATTAGAATGCTCAGGTATGGGCGCAGCCCTGCTGTAATGCTACAGACACGGAGGCCCATCAATCACCATACATAACTGATGAAGGTCATGTGTTTATGACCAAAACGTTTTGCTGTTACTGCATTGCTGTTACTGCACTTCCGCTTGGAATAAAAAAAAAAACACCTTTATAAAAGTGCCAGGTTTTATTATACGTAACACTCCTGTTAAGGACCGTCAAAATAAATAGACCCGGCATTCACATACACATTGTCCCCGGTCTCTGGCTCATAGATAAATCAATAACCTCGGGTGGAATCAAAGTACTTGATGAGGTCGCATGTCTTCTGGCAGATGTGATTCCTCTGCTGGGGCAACGCAGCTCCTTTAAAATTTGGCGCTCCTACTGCTTCCGCTCAATAACCTTCCTCACCCACCGAGTCTCTCTCACTGTACGTGTAATGAGAACAATAAACAAAGAGCGCAAAATGTGTGAAACCCGGTGATTAACTAGATTAACAAACAGGGGCCAAGTGGCCACTAATCTAATGGGGTTGTGCAACCCTGCACAACCCCAGTTTGTGCTTGAAGGGATGCTCCCTGTGGACCATTAGAGACTGCCGTGCACCACCGCTGCTGGCTAGCACTTCCGAGTTCTGGACATGTGATCAGGGAAAAGGATACGCAACACTGCAGGTCCTTAGGCTGGGTATTGCGAATTCAGCATTACCCGCACACCGCAGATCCTTAAGCTTCTCAATGGGATTTATTGTGCTCGTATCAGCTCCTGCCGCAAACCCTCAGGAGGAGGGATATGGAATGATGAAAGATAAAAAATTGTAGCGGTCTGTGGAGCGCTGAGATAAGGGAAAAATTGCAGGGACAGCAACCTGGTTAACAATCCTTTATTAACCCTTTGATCTCCACAACGCGTTTCGATAGTATAACACTATCCTCATCAGGTGGTATCTGAGGAAGATAGTGTTATACTATAGAAACGCGTTGTGGAAATCAAAGGGTGTCTGGGCCTAAGCAGGTGCAGGGATTGGGGTGAAGGCCAGTGTTACACTCACCGAGGCGGCAGCCAGCTGCAACAGTCCTGAACTGCAGCCACATGAACTTTGAATCACGGCCGTGACGGTCAATCTTGCCACAACTTCCGGTTTCTCGATCTCTTCTTCCAGTTAAAGCCTCTCTGCGTCCGCTCCCGGCGATCCTCCGATGCCAGCGTTCGCGACGTGAACCCATTTCCGCCCGGGCCATGGAGCGCTTCTAGTCCTGGCATCTGATGCTACCATGGAAGGACATAATTTGTCTATGCATGTTGTCAGGCAATGGCATCTCTCCTTCTGACTTCCACCCATTCATGGGTGGAGTCAATTCCTGCTGCTCCACCCATTTCTTCTGATCAGGTTGAGAGGGCGGCAGCTTCTTCTTTGCCCACACCCATTTTGGATGGGCATCCATCACAGTGGGCTGTGGCCTTCTTCCCTTTTGGTGCCAGTTTCTCCCTGGGATGCCCACGAAGGGTGGCACCGCTCTCCATTTTTGCACCACTGACCACTGTTTCCTTGTCAGTGTTCGTCACCATCTTAAAGTCATTATCAGCTGCCATCTTTAACTCTTTCACGGGTGTCACCTTCAAAGTTCTGGGAATCTTTTGCCCAAGTTCTGTAGCTGCAAGTCTTCTGGATTCGATCCTGCCGACTACGCCAAATGCAACAAGGTGGCACGGGGTGGTAGTCGTAGCTGAGTCTGCTAGATCACAGTTAGTGAGCACCCCAGCCCCTTACACATGAAAAGGCAGATACAGTCCCGATCCTGCAGCACAGTCAATTACCTCAAGCACATGGTTGCTCCCAACACTGGAACGGCGTCTACCGGATACACCACACGCTACACTTCAGTTCCAAAGTTAACAACATTTTTAATAGGGATAGGGTAGGTGAGGTAAATTAAGTAAATGAGGTATCAATTCATGAGCTGTCCCTATTCAAAGATGCTGCTCCACCGGCAACAGCAGCAGAAGCATAAACTCCCAATCGGCTCCTGGGTGCTGAGTCTCTGGAAGGGTACTTCCTCAGTCCTACTGGCCATTTCAACTACCCAGCAGTCCTGGGGCAGTCCTTTCTCCAACCGTAGGTCCTTTCTGTCCCAAGTAGTGACACACATATTCCCCAGACGGGGGTTCTTTCTGTCCCAGATGGGGACACATGTCCTGCCTCAGGCAATCCTGTTCTGGCTCTGACTGGGAGACAAACTTCCTGTTCCTTTGAGGTTGCTGATTTAGCCTACCAAATTAACCCTTGCTATCCCTAATGTTAACATGTTCATTGCAACACAGTATATACAATACAAGGGCATGGAATAAAAAAGTATCACACAGTACACATAGCATTAATAAAACAGTGAAATGAAGGCAAACCATCAAGGCACCGCACGGGGCACTCAAGCCTGCATATAGGAGAGAGGGAGCACTGAGGGTCTACGCCACCTCCTTACACACCTATCAGTTATTATGTCCCTGGGGGCACGAAAATATCACTTTGATAAACTGTTAGTGGCAGGGCAGGCCAGTAACTCCAAGGTGTAGAGGGACAGTTCATGTAACTTGTCCAGCTTGCGTACCCAATAGTTTTACAGCACAGAGGAATGACAGAGGATGCTGGTATGGTCGTCTATTATTCCTACACCATCTTATAAAACTTTTTCCTTCTTGTCAGGGTACCAGAGCATCAGAGCGCTGGGAGGGTCAAGTTAAACTGTCCCAGACCTTTGATATTGTTACCCTGCTTTGGTTGGAACTGATGTGTGTCTCCCTGATCTCTACTCCTTGGTTGGCCAAGGATATATAACCTATGCCACCAGCATTGTCAGATGGGAATTTTTGCACTAATTGTTCGTCTAGGGCCATTTGGTATGGCAGCATTTTACTAGTCCTCTCCACTGAAAGAGAAATGGAAAGTTCTGCTTGGTGCATGGGTTGACAAAGGTGAACCAGTAATCTGTGTTGGCCAAAATGCATATAATGCTAGCGTCACAGGAAAGGCAGTGGGACATAAAGTCAGCCATGTGTGCCATATTCCCAACAGGCAAGTCTTCCCTGTCACCATCAGGAAGAAGACTCTTTAACTCCTCCTCTTCAATCTCCTCTTCAGCCCATCCACACTGAACAGATGGAATGGAGTTTGTGTGGGTAGTACCATCTGTAGCGCAGGCAACCATTTCCTGTTTCTTCTGCTCCTCAGCCTCCTCTTTCTCATTATCACCCAATCCACACTGAGAAGATGAAATGAGGCTGGTTTGGGTAGTATCACCCTAGTATGTTCTTCCTCCATCTTCACCTGTCCACATGCAAAGCTTCCTCTTTAAATGTGAACAGCGAGAGTTTGAGTGGACACAGAAGTTTGATAGTTACTCTGATTATGCTGTCATTGATGCTCAGCATATTAGCTGATTCCTCAAAGTTTTGCAGAACCTCAAAGATGTCAGCTATCCATACCCACTTATCAGTTTTTATGTGCAGATGCTGAACTGAATACCAGCAGACATGTAGTTGGTTTTCAATTACTGCCCTCTGCTGCTAACAAAGGCTTGCCAACATATTTCATCTGGAGTTCCAGCATGTGGACACATCGCATGCCTGTTGGTGCTGCTGCAGCACTGTCAGACCAGCGGCAGCTGTAGCTGACTTGCGAAAATGGGCACACAGCTAAGGCAAATCTTAGGTTAGGTTTTCAGAAAGCGCTTAACCACTAAGTTGAGCACGTGGGCCAGGCATGGTTTGTGTGTGAGCTTGCCTATCTTCAGAGCCACCACCAAGTGTGGGCATATGCCCTTACGAGATGGTCACTAAGCAGCTGATCAAAGCTGCAGGGGGGCTGGTGCTGTAATATATGTATAGGCTTGCTGCATCACACTGGATCAGACACATCCACACTGCTCCCCGTGTGCGGCCGTCTGCTGAGTTAGGCTGCCATCACACTAGCAGTATTTGGTCAGTATTTTACATCAGTATTTGCAAGGTGAGGATTTGATTTTTTATTTATTTATTTTTTTATATATGTATGCAGCATTTTATGGGGCACATGACTAGAGATGTCAAAACCGGACAGTAAAGTTCGATGTCTGTTTCAAACACCTACTGTTTGGACACGGACACCAAACACTGACTTCACCAGGAAGTCTGTGTTACTGTTCAAGTTCGGTCTATCGAACATCGGGTGTTTGTCTTGCTGTCATGTGCATGACAGCATGGCAAACACTGTTTCCAGTTGGCAGTAAAATCATCACGGTCAGTCAGACAGCTACGGTTCCAACGCTGTCAAAAGACAGCGTGAGCACATAGCTATGATCGGAGGCATAAAGTTTACCTCCAGTTATAGTTGTTGGCTGAAGGGACTACTGCTCCCATCAGCCTACTCCTACTGCCGCTAATAACAGTGACAGCAAGGGCGGCAGATGGGAGTATTCATCAGCTGGCGCCTGCACTGTAAATAATTTAAAAAAAAATCCATGGGTTTCCCTGTATTTTTGATAACCAGCCAGGCAAAACTCACAGCTGGGGGCTGCAACCTTCAGCTGTCAGCTTCAGCAGGGTTGGTTATCAGGAACAGAAGAGTCCCCACACCATATTTTTTAATTATTTAAATAGGTAAGAAAAATACGGCATGGGCTCCCCTCCATTTTTGACAACCAGCCAAGCTAAAGCAGTCAGCTGGGGGCTGGTATTCTCAGGCTGGTAAGGGGCCATGGATATTGCCCCCCAGCCTAAAAATAGCAGCCTGCAGCCACCCAGAAAATGTTCATCCAGTAGATGCAGCAATTCTGGTAATTTGCCAGCTCTTCCCACTTGCCCTGTAGCGGTGGTAAGTAGAGTTCATATTTGTGGGTTTGATGTCACCTTTGCATTGTCAGGTGACATCAAGCCCACGGATTAGTAATGGAGAGGCCTCTGTAGGAAACCTATCCATTACTAACCCTATAGTTACCGTATTTTTTGCTTTATAAGACGCACTTTTTTTCCCCAAAACTTGGGGGGAAAATGGGGGTGCATCTTAGAAAGTGAACATGAAGTCTCATCTCCCGAGATCAGCGCATGCACTGCCCCCGGCGGCGGCCATATTCCCGGAGACCAGCGCACGTGGAACCCTGGAAGTGCTGGGGCTCTGGTCTATCGCAAAATGTCGGCAGAGCCCTGGGCAGCACCGGACACTCATGCAGCACCACTGGGCACCGGAGATACCCGCAGCAATGACCAGCTACCGCCGGGCACCCGGCAGCAGCACAAGAACCCCACAGCAGCACAAGCAGTGCGCCACACAACGGAGCCCCCACTCATCCCTGCCTGCGGCCTGGAGTATCACCCCACTCCTGCCTCCACTAGCAGCAACCCTGGGACCCCCATCATTGCAGCCACCACCCCTGGTAAGCAATAAGATGCAAAGTTTATAAGAAGCACCACCAATTTATTAAAAAAAATGTTTTTCTTATTTTTATCCTCAAAATTTGGGGTACGTCTTATAATCCGGAGCGTCTGATAATCCGGAAAATACAGTACATAGTAAATAAAGACACAGCCAGAATAAAGTCTTTTGTTTCAAATAAAACAAAATACTTTTACTTTTTTATTTAAAAATAACAAACACAGTTATACTCACCTAATGCCTAACTCCACTGAATCCCTCATCTCCTGTAATAAAACTAAAATAAAAAACAATTATACCGTATTCTGCACTATAAATACCCTTTCATACAATTGAAGAAAAACGGAAAGATATTTAATAGAAATATAATTAAAAATATAACCGTACAATCGATTCTCATAAAAATGTCACAGAATCAGTAGAGTACTTTAAATAGTCCAAATAGTCCAAAAATGTCCGGATGAAGCAGTTGGTGCACAAAGGCTTAAGTTTCAGCAGGGTTGGTACTTTATATAGTCCAAATACCGTATTTTCCGGCGTATAAGACGACTGGGCGTATAAGATGACCCCCCAACTTTTCCAGTTAAAATATAAAATCTTCTTAAAAGTCGGGGGTCTTCTTATACGCCGTATGTCGTCTTATAGGGCCGGTGACTAATGTGCCTTTTGGGTGGCAGTGGTCCCAATGACGACGAGGGGGCATCTCACAGGAAAGTGTGAGTGGACTATCCCCCATTACCTCATCGTAGCGCTGAAGCGTGGGTTCTCTGCTGGGAGCGGCGGCTCCTCTTTGTGTCGCGTGGGTGCTGTGGGGTGGCGGCTCCTCTTCTGCAGTGTGGGGCCTCTGTGCTGTGGGGCGTCGGCGGCGTATTTTCATGCGGTCAGTCGGGGCTCCTCCGGCATCTTCTTAAAGCCCGGAGGCCCCGCCGGCAGCTCCATTGCTACGATGCGGTGGCCTCCGGGAAAATGGCCGCTAGGGGCGGCGCATGCTCAGATTCAGATCTCGTCCCGAGATCTCGGGAGACGAGATCTGAATCTGAGCAGCGGCCATTTTCCCGGAGGCAGCTCCATTGCTGCGATGCGGTGGCCTCCGGGAAAATGGCCGCTGGGTGTGGCGCATGCTCAGATTCAGATCTCGTCCCGAGATCTCGGGAGACGAGATCTGAATCTAAGCAGCGGCCATTTTCCCGGAGGCCACCGCATCATAGCAATGGAGCTGCCAGCGGGGCCTCCGGGCTTTAAGGAGATGCCGGAGGAGCCCCGACTGACTGCATGAAAATACGCCGCCACCGCAACACAGCACAGAGGCCCCACACTGCAGAAGAGGAGCCGCCGCCCCACAGCACAGCACCCATGCGGCACAAAGAGGAGCAGCAGCTGCCGCTCACAGCACAGAGACCCCACGCTGCAGCGCTACGATGAGGTAATGGGGGATACTCCACGCACTTTCCTGTGAGACGCCCCCTCGTCGTCATCAGGACCACTCCCCCCCCCACCCACCATATATACCCGGCGTACAAGACGATACCCGGCGTATAAGATGACCCCCGACTTTTAAGAAGATTTTCAGGGGTTAAAAAGTCGTCTTATACGCCGGAAAATACGGTAGTCCAAAAATGTCCAGATAAAGCAGTTTAGCAGAGTTACATATCAAACTGCAGAAAGTGCTGAGGTTACCTTTTTAAAGGCGGTGTTGCAGTCTGAAACACAGGGTTTCCACTCGAATCCTCCTCCGTAGGGATGAAAGTAGCAGCTTAGGAATAAGTTTCTCTTCTGAAGTCTTGTCCCAGCCGGTAACACACACTCCCTAGGCCTCCTCTCCGGTGGTGCGCGAGCATGGTGAGCTCGCGATCAAAGCCTGCAGTGCAGCGATCAGTCGGCAGGACCTTGTGTGATGTCAGTTGTCATGTGACCAATTCCTATGCGTTTTGGAGATCACGGTCTCCTTCGTCAGGGATGGTCCATTATAGAGCAGAGCTGCTTTATATACGATGTGTCAATGCAATAATAATAATAGCCAAACCAGAGTCTCAATTTGCAATTTTTTATTCTGGTTTGGCTATTATCCTAAGTCATGTGACAAAGCTCATTAAAGGGTCAACACTGACTTGTAGGATTGCTATCATCCAATAGGTGGCACTAGAGTTCTAGTTCTCTTCCTCTCTGAAGAGACAATTTGCATAATTAGCATATTTCCCAGAGGAGCATTGCCTCTTTAAGTCTCCTCATCTTGGCATGCTTAACATCCAAATGAGAATATCTCCAGCAGGAAATGCCAGCAGGGGGAAAGAATATAAAGCCATATCTGAAATTTGACAGGAAAGATAAATGAAAACACCTTGTTATGCTAAACAGACTGCAGCCAGAATAGCAGAACTTAAAGACCCAGAAAAAAGTGTGTCTGATGTGGCTCAGTGGATAAAGAAGCCGACCACAAAACAAAGTCTCAAACGTTTAAAAACCAGAAGCATAATGTGAGGTGGCTATAATACAGTATATAGGGGCTGTGGGGGACATAATACAGTATATAAGGAGTGAGGGAGGCCATAATACAGTATGTATGAGTCTGTGGGGCCAGCATTCAGTAAATTTGGGGCTGTGGGGTTATCATATAATATATATAGAGAGCTGAAAGGGCCATCATACAGTCTTTATGGGGCTATAGGGGTCATAATACAGTATACAGTGGGGAAAATAAATATTTGATACACTGCTGATTTGGCAAGTTTTAACACCTACAAAGAGTGGAGAGATCAGTAATGTTTATCATAAGTACACTTCAACTGTGAGAGACAAAATCTTTCAAAAAAAGCATTTTAATGCGTGAAATAAGTATTTGATGCAATAGAAAAGCAGAACTTAATATTTGGTACAGAAACCTTTGTTTGCAATTACAAAGATCAAATATTTCCAGTAGTTCTTGAGCATGTTTGCAGACACTGCAGCTGGGATTTTGACCCACTCCTCCATGCCGATCTTCTCCAAATCTTTCAGGTTTCGGGGCTGTCTCTGGGAAACATTCTCAGACTGGTAAGGGGTCTAGGATATTGGCCCCAGCCTAAAATTAGCAGCCTGCAGTCACCCTAGAAAAGGCGCATCTATTTGATGTGCCAATTCTAGTGCTTTGCCTGACTCTTACCACTTGCCCTAGATGGTAAAAAAAAGATAGCCAGAATAAAACTCCTTTAATTGAAACAATGGCACTGACTCCTTTGAAATAAAAAGGTACATATATACTCACCTTATGCCTAATCCAGTGAAGCCCATGCCACCTGTTAGAAATAGAAAATAATAAACAACCATAATACTCACCTTAAGCCTAATTCACCGATACCCATATGGCCTTTCAATTTTTTTTTATGCTAAATAGCGCTGTATTGGATTTGAGTATCACACAACCAAAAAATAAGTACATCGGCCTCCAATGCCCAAACTTGGAGCACAGAGATATATGACGGCTATAACGGAAATACCACACTGGCAAAACTGTGGCCTTTCAATTTTTTTTTATGCAAAATAGTGCTGTATAGAATTTGAGCATCAGAGAGCCCAAAAATAAGTACATTGTCCTACAATGACCAAACTTGGAGCACGCAGATATATGAGTAGTGATGAGCGAATATACTCGTTACTCAAGATTTCCCGAGCACGCTCGGGTGTCCTCCGAGTATTTTTTAACGCTCGGAGATTTAGTTTTTATTGCCGCAGCTGAATGATTTACATCTGTTAGACAGCATAGGTACATGTGGGGATTCCCTAGCAACCAGGCAACCCCCACATGTACTTATGCTGGCTAACAGATGTAAATCATTCAACTGTGGCAATAAAAACTAAATTTCCGAGCACTAAAAAATACTCGGAGGACACCTGAGCATGCTCGGGAAATCTCAAGTAACGAGTATATTCTCTCATCACTATATATGAGGCCTTTTTCGGTGATTTTAAAACAAACATAAAAAAAGGGGCACAAGGGTAGCACACACAACTATGCTACGTATGCCTGACAAACTATAACTTTTCAATAGGCCTCAGTCTGACAGAACAGACTGTATATTTTTTTTTTTTGGGGGGGAGGAATTTTTTGAAAAAAATAAAAAATAGGTATATAGACAGTAAATAAGCTGCAGCAACAGTAGCAGGCAGTTATGGAGCTTTGGGAAGTATGCAGTGGGAGCAATGGACGCACATACAGTGCCTGAAGGCCTTGCACTGATGTGGATATGTTGTGCCCTGCCTACCTAGCGCTGCAATATCGGGACTCACGAATTAGCCCTAAAAAGGACTTTTGGTTTCTGAGGAGTTGTGGATGTAAGAGTTGCAGACCTACACTAACTCTAAGGCTGCCGTCACACTAGCAGTATGTGGTCAGTATTTTACATCAGTATTTGTAAGCCAAAACCAGGAGTGGAACAATTAGAGGAAAAGTATAATAGAAACATATGCACCACTTCTGCATTTATCACCCACTCCTGGTTTTGGCTTACAAATACTGATGTAAAATACTGACCAAATACTGCTAGTGTGACGGAAGCCTAAAACCATGATTTTGACCCGATCTCAGCAGCAGCTCTCCCTACTCTCGCTGAAACAGGAACAGAATGCGGTGAGCAGGGCAGCGCCGGGTCTCTTATACTCGGGATGATGTTGTACGGCCCAGCCAATCACTGCACGACCACAGCAAAGATGGCTGCGGTGTTTCATGGCCTCGCAGACAATCCCTGCACCGTGATTGGGTCTCTAAAGTCCACCAGAACTGCTGGGTGGAGACTGCAGTTAATGCCGAATAATACCAGAAATGCTCGCTGCTCGCCGAGTATGCCGAGCATAGAAATACTCGGGCGAATAACGAGTAGTGGCGAGCATGTTCACTCATCACTAGTTACTAGTGGTAAAGTCCCAGGTTAAGGCATTCATAGACCAGTTCTTACATGAAACTGTTCAATAAAGCCAAGATATTTAAATGCAGATTGTGGTCTGTGTAAAGAAGATCTTTCAGCAGTTGGCAGAGGAAATCCAGGAATTTTGCTGCAGCAAATCTTGGTACAGGGAGTCCCAGCCGGTGACTCCCCAAAGAACTGTCTGACCCAGCTCCGAGTACCCCACAGCCCTGGTGGACGTGTCAGTTTGGCATCACGAACAGGATGGCATAGCCCGGTATTACCCGGGAACTGTGTGCCATAGACTTTATTGAACTGTATAATAACCATGATTACTGCACCACACGGCATGCATAAAAGAGGAGGCCCCGACTTGGAAACCCCTGGGAGCTCAATCCATCCCACCCGCGGAGCAGCCGCTTACTACAGTAATGATACCCAGAGACCGGCTGAGGTTCACTAGGAGGGAAGGAGATGCCTAATCTAGGAGAGGATACAGTGGCGGGCGCGACCGCAGCCACCATAATGCCTTTATCCATGCCATATATCCCAGGGGTGGCCTGGCTACCTCAGTACTCAGGGGAGTCGCACACACACTGATCGGCTTTACGAAGAGACTGCATGGTTTATTCAAAGTGTACCCCCTTTCACAGAGCCAAAAAGTAAGCATCCTTATTGGGTATCTAACTGGTGCGGCCCAGAGGGAGGAGAATTCCTGGCCGGACACCGATAAAAGAGCTGTTAGGCAAATCCTGGCCCGGCTGAAGGATATGTTTGACACCCACACAGCAGCGGAGATTAAAATGAAATTTTACAGGTGCAAACAAAGGGCGCAGGACTGTGTACGGGACTATGCCCTAAACCTGCAAGAGGTGCTGCAGGCCATTAAAGAGGTAAACCCCGACATTGTACGAGACAAGGACAGATTGCTAACCAAGCAGTTTACTGAGGGGCTCCTGTCTACCGCTCACCAGACACAGCTGCACATTATGCCCCTGCAAAACCCTGACCTGGACTTCGCACGAATTAAAGACTGGGCCATCTGGGTGCTGTGAGAACCAACCTCAAGTGGTACTGCACCACTCCAGCGCCCAGCCATCACATACCACCAGGAGGCAGCATCCTTTTCCCCAGCACCCGTGAAGGCCGATGTGCCGACCCTAGATAATGACTCCTCTGCAGGCCTACGTCTCCAGGTCCAGGAGCTGACCAAAAGTGTGGCTGCACTAACCAAAACCGTGCAGTCCATGCAAGTGTCCCCAAAGGAGAAGATCCAGCTGGCTTCCAGCCCAGATGATGTCCCGTGGCGATGGCAGAGGAGAATCCCACCAATCAGAGGGAGAGACAACGATCACTATGACCAGGACATGCGACCCATCTGTCGCCACTGCAACAAAGAGGGGCACTTCTCAAGATTCTGTAATTTAAATAAGCAACCCCTGGGGAAGAGTGCCAACCCCCAGGAGTAAGATGACCGGGTCCACAAAGCTGGCGAGACAAGTATGTGGGAGGATGGCTGGTCCTGCCCATCATGCTTGATGGCATCCCGATGAATGCTTTATTGGACACCGGCTCCCAGGTGACAACAATGCCATATATCCTTTTTAAACAGTATTGGGCTAATTCAGACATTATTCGCAGCCCAGACGAACACTTTAACATCTTTGCCAGCAATGGTCAGCCCTTGGAGGAGGTGACCAAGGTTGGCTGAGTAGAATTGCAGTTGCAAGGTTTGATTATAGTTGATGTTGACAGACAAGAATACCATCCTATGATTACTCAAGGCACCAATATAATAGAGAATTGTCTTGGAGAAATTATTGTTTTGTTGCAACAGGTAGCCAAGATAACCAGTTCCAGTCAGCAGCATGTCCTGCAAAAGGAAATCATAGCCCTGATGCCGAGACAACAGGTAGAGCTGTCTGGTGAAGAAGTCGGCAGTGTCAGAGTGAGTGATCCATTCCCCATTGCATTAAGGCCCCGTCTCACATAGCGAGATCGCTAGCGAGATCGCTGCTGAGTCACAAGTTTTGTGACGCAACAGCGACCTCAGTAGCGATCTCGCTATGTGTGACACGTACCAGCGACCAGGCCCCTGCTGTGAGATCGCTGGTCGTGTCGGAATGGCCTGGACCATTTTTTGGTCGTTGAGGTCCCGCTGACATCGCTGAATCGGTGTGTGTGACACCGATCCAGCGATGTCTTCACTGGTAACCAGGGTAAACATCGGGTTACTAAGCGCAGGGCCGTGCTTAGTAACCCGATGTTTACCCTGGTTACCAGCGTAAATGTAAAAAAAAACAAACAGTACATACTCACCATCTGATGTCCGTCAGGTCCCTTGCCGTCTGCTTCCTGCTCTGACTGAGTGCTGCCGTACAGTGAGAGCACAGCACAGCAGTGACGTCACCGCTGCGCTCTGCTCTCACTGTACGGCGGCACTCAGTCAGAGCAGGAAGCAGACGGCAAGGGACCTGACGGACACCGAAAGGCGAGTATGTACTGTTTGTTTTTTTTGGTAACCAGGGTAAACATCGGGTTACTAAGCGCGGCCCTGCGCTTAGTAACCCGATGTTTACCCTGGTTACCCGGGTGCTGCAGGGGGACTTCGGCATCGTTGAAGACAGTTTCAACGATGCCGAAGTCGTTCCCCTGATCGTTGGTCGCTGGAGAGAGCTGTCTGTGTGACAGCTCCCCAGCGACCACACAGCGACTTACCAACGATCACGGCCAGGTCGTGATTGTTGGTAAATCGCTATGTGAGACGGGGCCTTTACTCATAGACATGAAATGTTGATTTGGTGTCGGGCAGCAAAAGGCCTCAGGGGGTCAAGATTACCTAGCTCTGGTAGGAGCCGTGTACTATGATAGTATACCCACCATCCTGACAGACAGATGGGTAGTCAATGTCCACAAGGGTAGGGTAACAATTCACATCCTTAATTGTGGGGAGAAAGAGGTCCATTTACCCAGGTATGCCACCCTTGCTAAGCTGTTCACTGTCAGTAATAATGCAATAAAGTCAGTGGAACCCTTGCTTTCGTCCGACCAGGCAGAGGACAATGGCTCTGAGGGGCAGCTGGAGGATTGGTGGCAGAAGCTACAGACAGGTACTGACTCCACCCCTTTGCACCAAAAGCATGGGGTTTACCGGGTGGTTCAAGAATATGAGTGGGTCTTTAGCAAACACCCTCTAGACTTTGGGCAGGTAAAAGAGGTCCAACACCATATCCCCACCGGAGATCATGCGCCCCTTAAAGAGAGCTACCGGCCTGTACCCCCAGCTCACTATCAATGTACAAAGGGTATGTAGCGGGAGATGAAGGAGGCTGGGGTAATCAGAGATAGTTGTAGCCCCTGGGCAGCTCCGTTAGTTCTCGTTAGAAAGAAAGATGGTACAATGAGGATGTGTGTTGACTACAGGCAGATTAACCGCATTACACATGAATTGAGGAATAATTAGCTGCACTAAGATCCGCTAAATATTTCTCCACTTTAGATCCCATCAGTGGGTATTGGCAGGTTCCTGTGGCAGAAGCAGACAGAAAGAATACACCAATGGGCCTCTGTGAGTTCAACTGCATGCCATTCGGGCTCTGCAATGCACCTGGAATGTTCCAGCGGTTAATGAAATGCTGTGTAGGACATAAAACCTCGAAACCAGTTTGTTGTATCTGGACAATGTCATCGTCTACTCAAAGACGTACAAAGACCACCTGGAGCACCTGGCCGAGGTATTTGAGGCCTTATCTGGTTTTGGCCTGAAAGTAAAGCCGTCCAAGTGCCACCTGTTGAAGCTCAAGGTGCAGTACCTAGGTCACGTGGTAAGCGCCGAAGGTGTGGCTCCAGACCCTTAAAAAGTCACCGTGATCAAGGACTGGCCAAGACCCTTCACTATCAAGGAAGTGCAGCAATTCCTTGGGCTGGTAGGTTACTACAGGAGATTCATAAAGGGCTTCACCAAGTAACGGCACCCATGCAAGACCTTTTAATAGGCCAGTCCAAGAAGGTCAAGAATCCGAGTGGAGTAAAAGAGAAGAAGAATCCTTCACTCGGTTGAAGATGGCACTTACGGGAGACAAAATCCTAACCTACCCCGACCATGGCCAATCCTTTATACATGTAATAATTATAGGGGATAACTCAGGAGACTCTTTGCGTGGAAAAAGACAACTACAGGACACAGTTTTATAAGTGGTAAAGTCTATATTATCACACGGTGATTCAAACAGGTGCTGAGAGAAACTCAAGTCCACAACACTTGGTGCAAATAATAAATGCAGCTTAGCAGTCTATAGGAAACTTCAGAGGAAAATGCAATCAAGCAGAAAGTCTATGAAGCACAGTTATTCTCGAGGATACTTGACACAAATAAATCCTTGTCTTAGTCCAGGCACAGATAGATATGCTTATTAGGCAGTTCAAATCATATCTTAGCTCAACCAGGGAGGCCTGGTTAATAGTATCAGGTTATTGCAAAGCAGCAACAACTTACATGACCAGCAAATGCAGATGGAAGTAAACACGAACAGCAGATGAAGGAGGATTACTGGAAACTTGTGTATGCAGCAGGAACTCAGAGCAGAGTAGCAGGATCACCACACAGGTTCACAGGAGCAGGTGTATAGCCAGTGAGTAATCAGAGGTCAGGAGCTGGATGCAAGGCAGAGTACTCTAGCACAGACTGAAGGCTGGGGTGGAGTTTTATAGCAGGAGACACAGTGCACATGAGACCAAAGACGCCATCTTGGAAAAATGCAGTAATAAACAACAGGTAAAAAATGTTCAGAGTCCTGACCATACTATATATACCAGCAACTTGGGATTTGGAGCAGTGCTGTCCCAGGTACAGCAAGGCAAAGAGAGAGTGATTGCCTACGCCAACAGGAAACCTTGTCCCTCGGAAAGTAACCAAGACAACTAGAGTTCCCTTTAAACTTGAGTTTCTCACCATAGTGTGGGTTTTAACAAAGCACTTCAAGCACTACCAGGCGTCAGTGAAGTTTACAATTTTCATGGATAATAATCCGCTGACCAACCTTGCAACGTCGAAGCTAGGTGCGCTGGAGCAGCGATGGATGGCTTGGCTGTCCAACTACAAGTTTACCATCAAATACCGGGCTGGGCATAAAAACGCTAATGCTAATGTGTTGTCCTGGATGCCCAACTTGCCGGATGGGGGAAAAGAGCCAGAGGAACTTAATTTACCAGCCTTCCACCGCCCCAGTGCCTGCCCAGTGCTCCCACTGCGTGAGGGACAAGCGCTATGCCGTGCAAGAGGCAACAATTAACCCATTGTCCCACCATGGATGGGCAGAAACGCAGAATAGCGATCCGGCAGTACACTTAGTAAAAGCATTGCTGACACAAGCTCATTTGCACCCTGATCCAGATGCTCCACACGAGACCCCACAGTTGTGGAAGGAGAAGGACAAGCTATTCATCTATGAGGGGAAGCTGTGTCAGAGAACTCCCGAATGCACAAACTGGTCTAGCAGGTGGTAGTCCCGAAGCGAGATGCGCCAATGGTCTTAGAAGCTTACCACGATGGAGCAGGACACTTCGGGTGGAAGAAGTTGGAAATCCTGCTACGTGAGCGATTCTACTGGGTTGGCAATTGAGAAATGGTGTTGAGAATGTGGTTCATGCAAACTAAGACGGAAAGACCGTGATAGCCAGAGGGCTCCCCTATAGACCATAGTCACCAAACAACCGCTTGAACTGGTAGCCTTGGACAACGTGAAGATGGACCCAAGCCAGTCAGGCTATGTCTAAGCAGTCACCATATTAGACCACTACTCCTGGTTCCTGGTAGCAGTGCCAGTGAATGATCAGATGGTGAAGACGGCAGCCAAAGCATTTCAACAACACTTTTATCGCCCGCACAGTTATCCTAAATGAGTGCTTACCGACCAAGGCCCAGCCTTTGAAGCAGGAGTGTTGCAGGAGTTCTGTAACCTGTACGGCTGCAAGAAAATAAGAACCATGCCGTATCATCCCCAGACCAACAGGTTATGCGAGAAAATGAACCAGGTAGTAATAGATCTGTTGAAGACTCTGCCCATGGAAGAGCGTAGCCTGTGGCCAGAGAATTTACCGGATTTGGTAGACTTATATAACCACATCCTGATGAACTCCACCAACTATACACCCACCTACCTGATGAGGGCAAGACCTGGCATGTAGGGTTGAGCGACCTTTACTTTTATAGGATCGGGTTGGGTTTCACGAAACCCGACTTTTTCAAAAGTCGGGTCGAGTGAAATCGGCCGATCCTATAAAAAAGTCGGGGTCGGGGTCGGCCGAAACTCGAAACCCAATGCAGTGCATTGGGTTTCCAATGGTTCCCAGGGTCTGAAGGAGCGGAAACTCTCCTTCAGGCCCTGGGATCCATATTTAAGTGTAAAATAATGAATTAAAATAAAAAATATTGCTATACTTACCATCTGACGGGCCCTGGTACTAACCGGGAACCTTCCTTCCTTAGAATCAGCCTTCCAGGACCTCGCGGTGACGTCACGGTGACGGCGCGGCTTGTGATTGGTCGCGCGGCCGCCCATGTGACCGCTGCGCGTCCAATCACAAGCCGCAACGTCACCGTGACGTCACCGAAGGTCCTGGAGGGGCTGATTCTTAGGAAGGAAGGCTGCCGGAACGAAGCCGAGGGTGAGTATATTCCTATTAGGTATATACTCACCCTCAGACACGCCCTGCTTCGTTCCGGCAGCCTTCCTTCCTAAGAATCAGCCCTTCCAGGACCTTAGGTGACGTCACGGTGACGTCGCGGCTTGTGATTGGTCGCGCAGCGGTCACATGGGCGGCCACGCGACCAATCACAAGCCGCGCCGTCACCGTGACGTCACCGCGAGGTCCTGGAAGGCTGATTCTAAGGAAGGAAGGTTCCCGGTTAGTACCAGGGCCCGTCAGATGGTAAGTATAGCGATATTTTTTATTTTAATTCTTTATTTTACACATAAATCTGAATTCCGATACCAATTCCCGATATCTTAAACATATCGGGAATCGGTATCGGAATTCCGATTCCAGATTCAGAAGATCGCCGACTTCATGGCCGACCCCACACAGGGGTCGGGTTTCATGAAACCCGACTTTGCCAAAAGTCGGCGACTTCTGAAAATTGCCGACCCGTTTCGCTCAACCCTACTGGCATGTTACCTATTGATTTGGACATGAGAGTTTTAAGACCTGAGACGACATCACCAGATACAGACCGGGATACGGAGCTTCAGCAGCAATATCACAAGGTGCAAGAATGTGTAGAGAAAAGTTTGTCCCAGGCAAGAGAGAGGCAGGAAAAAAATTATAATCAGCACGCCCCTGCAGTTCCCTTGTCACCTGGAGAACAGGTACTCAAAAGGAAGATACGATCTAGATGACCAGTGGGAGGCTGAGCCATACACCGTTTTACCTTCAGACTTTGATAACCCCAAGGTGTGCCTCATCAGTAAAGATGGAGGAGAAACATCAGTTGCAGAGTCGAGGGATCATCTAAAACCATGCCCTGACCAACTAAAAGAAAGGATTGAAGACCAAGACATTCCTCAGCCAATGGAAGAGGTGCAGGAAAAGATCAGCACAATACTCGGCGAGTTCCCTCCAAATTGGACAAGGGTGAACCAGGCCATAGTTGTGCCCGTTTTGACCTTTCCCCAGCTATTAGTACCAGAAAAAGATGCAACTCAAAACCAGCCTGAAGACCAGCGGGCTCAAGCAGCAGATGCCACACCAGCAGCGGAGCAGGAAAATCCACCCCTGCCAATGGCGAATCTGTCATGCCCACTGTGAGCATCAGTGGTCGAAGAACATCAGGTATACCCATGCTACGTAGAGTCACCTGTAGCGCAACCAATGGAGAGTGCACAACACCATTACCAGTGCTACGGAGGTCTACCCATAGTACCCTAGGTCAGATCCCCGTAAGGTTCTGTAAATAAGTAGATTGTGTAAATAAGACATGTAAATGTGTAATGTAAGTGTGTAACCATCAAGCATATGAGCCTACAGAGACTCTGTAAGAATTCTTGAGCAATCCTATTTTACTTGATTTAATGGATGATTGAGTCACTGGACTCATTGTGACCAGGACAATACTTGTATACAGTTACCAACCTGGCTTAGGAATGAACAATGGACAATGAAGCATGGACTAATCGTCACCAGGACTATTTTTGAGCTTTGGTTTTTGTAATTTTATTTTTGAAATCTTGTAAATAGTTATGATTGTTCACTTGTTAATTTGTTTATTATTTGTTTCCTCAGTCCAGGAGTACTGAATTTCACTAGGGGGAATGTGGCACCCCAGGAGTTTGGTTGCCACAGTGGCATTGCCTCCCTCACAGGGAGTAATGTCATGCCTGGCTCACAGACACAAAAAGAGGACTTAAAAGATCCCCCCAAAAAATTGAAAAAAGTCACAGAGAAAAAAGCAAGGATGATTACCTGCTCAGGCCTCCAAAACCAATGCACTGGCAGGGTGCAGCGGACGTGATTAATGATGGCTGAAACACAGGTGAAACAATACCGATGAAACAACTACTTTCAATCCAGTGTTGGCTGTTTGGTATTTTAGTGCACAAAAAGTTAAAAGATACTATTATGCGTGTGGCATTATTCACACAGTCTATGCATAGCATCTGGCTTACAGCCTATTACTAACGCACATACAGGCGGGCTGCCCAGTGCTACAAAATGCATGCAGTGTGAACAGAGGCCTACAGTTTACAGAGCCATCTTGGTCTAAGCCAGATGCTCTGCATAGCATGTATGAATAATGCCACATACAGACTAGTATCTTTTATCTTTTTGTGCACTAAAATACCAAACAGCCAACACTGGATTGAAAGTGGTTGTTTCATCGGTATTGTTGCACCTGTGTTTCAGCCATCATTAATCAGGTCCGCTGCACCCTGCCAGTGCATTTGTTTTGGAGGCCTGAGCAGGTAATGTCATGCCTGGAAGCAAGGAGGGGTCCCCTTACCAGGTGTCAGTAGGAGAGAAGTAGAGCAGAACCTGGGGAGTGGAGCTGTGATTAAACTCGCCCCAGAGATGAGCGCTAGGAACCAGATAACGGAGTCCGTGGTTGCATGGGTATTGAAGTCCCAACAGCTAAATCCGGAGGGCAGGGGACTGCAGGTCTCCTGGCCTGATCTAATACCCAGCGGCACAGCACCATACCAGAGCCTGGAGAGCCGACACATAGGAGCAGCACCTGTGATAGGCTCAAGCTGCCTGCCATGCGGACATTGGTGAGTTTTTAAAAACAGAGAGACAGTAACATTGCCTTCGTGATAATCCTGACTACCTAAAATTGTATTTGAAAACCTTCCTTGACTTCTGCTGTTAAAATGTCTCAACCCTGTAGTTCTGTTTTGGGGGATAGTGTGCTACACCCACCCCCTGGTTTAATGTTTTCTATTTGTGTTTTGTAAAGTTTTACTGATTGATTTACTCCTCTAGATAAAAGCTGTTTTCTGCTTTACTGTTTTTTTCTCATGATACATAGACTGCCACCGGATAGCTGTTTTGTCCTCTAACTTGGATATATAAAAACCCATTCTCATTAATACTAGAAGCTTCCAAGCGAACCTACGAACTTGACATACTCAGTTTCGTCACTATATATTTCTGGTCCTCTTGAAATTTTATGTTCATGAATTTTTTTTTTTCCTTGTTTTGTATTTGGAAAACTCAAAATAAATAATAATAAAAAAAAACAAAAAAACAGAGAGACAGTTAGCAGCAGGAGGATGAGTTGTTAGGCAGCAAGAAAAAAGGGAGGAGAGTGCAGAAGGAAGGCCTCCATTACTACCTGGCCAGGTGTATCCAAAAATTGCTTCCAGGCTGCCCGGCTCTCCATTACGATCTGTTACCAGCACCCTGGTCTGTACTATCAACCATCAAGTAAAGGAAAAGAAAACTACAGCCCTTGTGTGATAAAGTGATTTCTTGTGCCCTGAGTCCTGCACCACAAGGTACAGGAAGCCTGACATAAATGGGAACGGTAGCCA
This sequence comes from Ranitomeya variabilis, assembly GCF_051348905.1. Lineage (NCBI taxonomy): Eukaryota > Metazoa > Chordata > Amphibia > Anura > Dendrobatidae > Ranitomeya > Ranitomeya variabilis. The sequence goes on from NC_135238.1 coordinate 83,925,804, forward strand.
GGGGCCCCACTCCACCTGTGGGGAGCAGAACCATCCCACCTGTGTCACCATCAGCCCCAGAGGTCTAATTTGGCAGCATCGGCCATCCATTACCGAATACCACAGGTGGCATAATGGTAAATCCCATATACATATTCCCCATTTTACAGCACAGCCAGGACCACGGAGTCGGGTCACGGCCCCATGACTTCCCCAAAGAACTGTCCGACCTGGTTCCGAATACCTCATGGCCTTGGTGGGAGTGTCAAGGGGACATCACGGGGGGGATGCAGGAGGGTCCAATGACACCGGAGGTACTACTTGGCATCGGGGAACCCCATATTTCTCTCCTCTGATGTGCGATTACATCAGTGGAGAAAGAAATTAAGCAGGGAACCTGACTTTTTTTTTTGCACTCGCCGTTATTCCGTGAACACTGAAAATCATGTTCTCTGGGGTCTCAGCTACCGGGGGTAGCTGAGACCCCTGAGAATTTCCAAAGCTGGGGGATTCTATACACTTATTTCTCAGTGCCATTAAAAACGGGCGCTGAGGAGTCAGTACCCTTAACTACCACAGTTAAAAGGCGCATCGGCGGTCGTTACAGGGTTAATAGCATTTTTTCCTGGTGACACATTCCCATTAGGCCAGTCTCACACGTCCAGATTTTTCTGGTACGTGAAGAAACGGTCCCGGAGCTATCCATGTCCGTGTGTCTATGTGTGCACGTAGGCCATCCGTGTGTCATCCGTGTGCTGTCCGTGTCCTTTTTCTTAAACATTTTCTTCCATTTTAACCCTATGAAATAAAAAACGCACACGGAGAGCACAAGGATGGCATCCGTTTGCCGTATATGTTTACATGCACCCATTGACTTTAATGAGTCCGTGTGATCCGTGCGCTCCCACGAACACTGACATGTCTCCGTGTTTTGCACACGGACACACGGTCCGTGAAAACACACTGACATTTGCAGAGACACAATCATTTTAATGTGTCTACATGTGTCAGTGTCTCCGGTATGTGAGGAAACCATCACCACTAGTGTTGAGCATTCCGATACCGCAAGTATCGGGTATCGGCCGATACTTGCGGGTATTGGAATTCCGATACCGAGATCCGATACTTTTGTGGTATCGGGTATCGGTATCGAAACAACATTAATGTAAAAATGTGTAAAAGAAAGAATTAAAATAAAAAATATTGCTATACTCACCTCTCCGACGCAGCCTGGACCTCACCGAGGGAACCGGCAGCGTTGTTTGCTTAAAATTCGCGCGTTTACTTCCTTACGTGAAGTCCCGGCTTGTGATTGGTCACGTGCCGCCCATGTGGCCGCGACGCGACCAATCACAGCAAGCCGTGACGTAATTTTAGGTCCTTCAGGATTTTAAAATTACGTTCTGGCTTATGATTGGTCGCGTCGCGGTCACATGGGCAACGCGACCAATCACAAGCCGTGACGTCACGGGAGGCTGGACACGCGCGCATTTTAAAATGCGCGCGTGTCCTGCCTCCCGTGACGTCCCGGCTTGTGATTGGTCGCGTTGCCCATGTGGCCGCGACGCGACCAATCACAGCAAGCCGTGACGTAATTTTAGGTCCTTCAGAATTTTAAAATTACGTTCTGGCTTATGATTGGTCGCGACGCGACCAATCACAAGCCGTGACGTCACGTAAGGAAGTAAACGCGCGAATTTTAAGCAAACAACGCTGCCGGTTCCCTCGGTGAGGTCCAGGCTGCGTCGGAGAGGTGAGTATAGCAATATTTTTTATTTTAATTCTTTCTTTTACACATTAATATGGTTCCCAGGGCCTGAAGGAGAGTTTCCTCTCCTTCAGACCCTGGGAACCATCAGGGATACCGTCCGATACTTGAGTCCCATTGACTTGTATTGGTATCGGGTATCGGTATCGGATTGGATCCGATACTTTGCCGGTATCGGCCAATACTTTCTGATACCGATACTTTCAAGTATCGGACGGTATCGCTCAACACTAGTCACCACACTTACCGGAGCCACTGACGTGTGAAACCGGCCTTAAGCATATACAAAAGCACCTAGGTGTTTTTATAAGATTTTCTTTGCTTTCTTAAAGTCACTTTCAATTATTTCCCCTTTTTTTTGTTTAGCCTATGCTCCAAGGTATTGAAGCTCCATTTTATTACCTACTATTATAATACAGTATACCAGTAATAAACAATCTGAAGTGAATAACAGGACTGAAGGGAAGAAACTTTTTAACAAAAAGAAACATAAAAAACAAGAACATATTTTATACTGATCAATACAAATGAATATTCATTCTCAGAGAGAAGAAGATTTTAATGAATACAGTAGCCTAACCTATGATTAAAGGATTGAGCCAAAGTCGAATGCAGTGACATATTTCTCCGAAAGCAGCTTGAAAATGCTGTCTTCAAAGACCAATGCAAATCGACTTTATAAAATGGAATGATTAAAGCATGTATTTCTCTTATCCCACATCAGAGACATTGGAATACTCTCGCTTCACTCCAGATTATTTATGGATATTGGCTACATCTGGAGAGTTTTACATTTTATATCAGAGTTTAGAAAAAGGTCTGTAACATCTTTGCTGAGTAATTATTTCATCTAAACACACACACCTTGGCAATGAGGGCATTTTGCTTAATATAAATATATATATATATATATATATATATATATATATATATATATATATATATACACTCACTGGCCACTTTATTAGGTACACCTGTCCAACTTCTTGTTAACACTTAATTTCTAATCAGCCAATCACATGGCGGCAACTCAGTGCATTTAGGCATGTAGACATGGTCAAGACAATCTCCTGCAGTTCAAACCGAGCATCAGTATGGGGAAGAAAGGTGATTTGAGTGCCTTTGAACGTGGCATGGTTGTTGGTGCCAGAAGGGCTGGTCTGAGTATTTCAGAAACTGCTGATCTACTGGGATTTTCACGCACAACCATCTCTAGGGTTTACAGAGAATGTTCCGAAAAAGAAAAAAAATCCAGTGAGCGGCAGTTCTGTGGGCGGAAATGCCTTGTTGATGCCAGAGGTCAGAGGAGAATGGGCAGACTGGTTCGAGCTGATAGAAAGGCAACAGTGACTCAAATCGCCACCCGTTACAACCAAGGTAGGCCTAAGAGCATCTCTGAACGCACAGTGCGTCGAACTTTGAGGCAGATGGGCTACAGCAGCAGAAGACCACACCGGGTACCACTCCTTTCAGCTAAGAACAGGAAACTGAGGCTACAATTTGTACAAGCTCATCGAAATTGGACAGTAGAAGATTGGAAAAACGTTGCTTGGTCTGATGAGTCTCGATTTCTGCTGCGACATTCGGATGGTAGGGTCAGAATTTGGCGTAAACAACATGAAAGCATGGATCCATCCTGCCTTGTATGGAGCATCTTTGGGATGTGCAGCCGACAAATCTGCGGCAACTGTGTGATGCCATCATGTCAATATGGACCAAAATCTCTGAGGAATGCTTCCAGCACCTTGTTGAATCTATGCCACGAAGAATTGAGGCAGTTCTGAAGGCAAAAGGGGGTCCAACCCGTTACTAGCATGGTGTACCTAATAAAGTGGCCGGTGAGTGTATATATATATATATATATATATATATATACAGCTCTGGCAAAAATTAAGAGACCACAGCAAGATGTTTGTCTGATTTTTGTCTTTATAGGTAAATTTTTGAGTAAAATGTAAATTGTTCTTTTAGTCTATAAACTTCTGACAACATGTCTCTGATTTTCCAAGCAATAAATTTTGCATTTTTTTTCTGACAAAGAAAAATGGTCAAAATTAAAAAAACAGTGCTTTCAGACCTCAAATAATGCAAATAAAACAAGTTCATAATCATTTAGAAATAACAATACTAATGTTTTATCTCAGGAAGAGTTCAGAAACCAATATTTTGTGCAATAACTAGGGTTGAGCGAAACGGATCGGTCATTTTCATAAGTCGCCGACTTTTGGCAAAGTCGGGTTTCATGAAACCCGACCCGATCCCAGCATGGGATCGGCCATGCGGTACACTATCTTCGTGCCAAAGTCGCGTTTCATATGACGCTTTCAGCGCCTTTTCTCAGCCAATGAAGGTGGATGCAGAGTGTGGGCAGCGTGATAACATAGGTCCTGGTCCCCACCATCTTAGAGAAGGGCATGGCAGTGATTGGATTGCTTTCTGCGGCGTCACAGGGGCTATAAAGGGGCGTTCCCTCCGACCGCCATCTTACTGCTGCTGATCTGAGCATAGAGAGAGGATGCTGCCGCTTCATCAGAAGCAGTGATAGCGTTAGGCATGGTAAATTAACCCCCAAACTGCTTGTGCTGAAGCGATTTCCACTGTCCAACACCACCTTTTCTTTGCAGGGACAGTGGAGGCAAGATTTCTGTGCAACAGCTCTGTAGCTTATAGGGCTGCCCTAGAAGGCTCCCTGATCGCTGCGTTGCTGTGTGTAAGCCGCTGTGCAAGCCAACTGCTTTTTTAAAAGCAAAAATCCTGTTGCTCCTTCCTTTCTGCACAGCTATCTTGTTTGTTTGTCCTCTTTTTTTGTGTGCAGCAGTCCTTTTTATTGCTGCCTGCCATACTTTTCAGAGATTATTGTAGGGAGATAGTAATTGTAGTACAGTCCCTTTTTTTTTTTTAAATATCTTCCAGCCACTTTCAGCCCCTGAAACTGTGTAGTGTAAAACAGTGGGCCTGTATTTTTCTGCACTGTCCCACACCTAAGAAGGGAGATTTATATTGCCAATCAGTGCATCTGTGCCAGTGCTGTCTGAGTCTCTGTTAGTCATTTTTTGCCACAGAAACTATACTGTGATATAGTGGGCCTAATTAAATCACTTGTCTCCCATATAAAAAAAAAAAATAAAATAATGGGAGAATAATCTTGCCAAATCTGTGCATCTGTGCCAGTGCTGTCTGTGGTATCTGTCATTTATTTTGTGCCACAGAAACTATACTGTGATATAGTGGGCCTGATTAAATCACTTGTCTCCCATATATAAAAAAAAAATTAAAATAAAGGGAGAATAATCTTGCCAAATCTGTGCATCTGTGCCAGTGCTGTCTGTGGTATTTGTCATTCATTTTGTGCCACAGAAACTATACTGCGATATAGTGGGCCTGATTAAATCACTTGTCTCCCATATATAAAAAAAAATAAAATAAAATAAAGGGAGAATAATCTTGCCAAATCTGTGCATCTGTGCCAGTGCTGTCTGTGGTATCTGTCATTCATTTTGTGCCACAGAAACTATACTGCGATATAGTGGGCCTGATTAAATCACTTGTCTCCCATATATAAAAAAAAATAAAATAAAATAAAGGGAGAATAATCTTGCCAAATCTGTGCATCTGTGCCAGTGCTGTCTGTGGTATCTGTCTTTCATTTTGTGCCACAGAAACTATACTGCGATGTTGTGGGCCTGATTAAATCACTTGTCTCCCATATAAAAAAAAAATTAAAATAAAGGGAGAATAATCTTGCCAAATCTGTGCATCTGTGCCAGTGCTGTCTGTGGTATCTGTCATTCACTTTGTGCCACAGAAACTATACTGTGATATAGTGGGACAGATTAAATCACTTGTCTCCCATATAAAAAAAAAAATAAAGGGAGAATAATCTTGCCAAATCTGTGCATCTGTGCCAGTGCTGTCTGTGGTATCTGTCATTCATTTTGTGCCACAGAAACTATACTGTGATATAGTGGGCCTGATTAAATCACTTGTCTCCCATATAAAAAAAAATAAAATAAAGGGAGAATAATCTTGCCAAATCTGTGCATCTGTGCCAGTGCTGTCTGTGGTATTTGTCATTCATTTTGTGCCACAGAAACTATACTGTGATATAGTGGGACAGATTAAATCACTTGTCTCCCATATATAAAAAAAATTAAAATAAAGGGAGAATAATCTTGCCAAATCTGTGCATCTGTGCCAGTGCTGTCTGTGGTATCTGTCTTTCATTTTGTGCCACAGAAACTATACTGCGATGTTGTGGGCCTGATTAAATCACTTGTCTCCCATATAAAAAAAAATTAAAATAAAGGGAGAATAATCTTGCCAAATCTGTGCATCTGTGCCAGTGCTGTCTGTGTTATCTGTCATTCACTTTGTGCCACAGAAACTATACTGTGATATAGTGGGACAGATTAAATCACTTGTCTCCCATATAAAAAAAAAATAAAGGGAGAATAATCTTGCCAAATCTGTGCATCTGTGCCAGTGCTGTCTGTGGTATCTGTCATTCATTTTGTGCCACAGAAACTATACTGTGATATAGTGGGCCTGATTAAATCACTTGTCTCCCATATAAAAAAAAATAAAATAAAGGGAGAATAATCTTGCCAAATCTGTGCATCTGTGCCAGTGCTGTCTGTGGTATCTGTCATTCATATTGTGCCACAGAAACTATACTGTGATATAGTGGGCCTGATTAAATCACTTGTCTCCCATATAAAAAAACAATGAAAATAAAGGGAGAATAATCTTGCCAAATCTGTGCATCTGTGCCAGTGCTGTCTGTGGTATCTGTCATTCATTTTGTGCCACAGAAACTATACTGTGATATAGTGGGCCTGATTAAATGACTTGTCTCCCATATAAAAAAAAAATTAAAATAAAGGGAGAATAATCTTGCCAAATCTGTGCATCTGTGCCAGTGCTGTCTGTGGTATCTGTCATTCATTTTGTGCCACAGAAACTATACTGTGATATAGTGGGCCTGATTTCTTCCTGCATTCTCCCACACATAAAGAGGGAGATTTATATTGCCAGTGTGTATATCTGCGTGCGTCAGTCCTGTTCATGGCATATCTGCCAGCCTCTTTCTGCCAATCAAACTGTGCAGTGTAATACAGTGGGCCTGATTTTTTCCTGCTTTCTCCCACACATGAAAAAGGGAGATTTAAATTCACAAAAAGTTTACATACACCTTCTACCTGCTTGTACAGGACCACATATCGGTCGTTAGTTTGGTTACATTTTTCCAAGAATGAGGAAGTCTGGTGGAAGAGGTCGTGGCCGTGGGCGGTCATTGCCAGCTGGTAATGATGGTAGTGGTGGTGGTCGTGGAGCATCAGGTGGTCATGGGAAAAGCAATATAGACCCTATGTCTCGAGTTGTTGAGCCCGCGTAATCGTCTGGCTACACAAGGCCTCGAACGCTCCCTTTTCTGGGAGTAGGAAAACCGCTTTTAAAGCCGGAGCAGCAGGAACAAGTTTTGACTTTCATTGCTGACTCTGCCTCTAGCTCTTTCGCCTCCTCCTCGGAAAGTGCAAAATGTAAAAGCAGCGCGTCATCAGTGGATGTTCCCGGTCAGGGACAAGTCGCTTCCTTGTGTTCTTCACTAAGAACAACAGAGAAGGATGCGTCAGGCGACACAACAGGTTACTCTCTTGGAGCTCTTTACACATACCGTTCCTGGGTTAGAAAGGGAAATTGTTAACAGGCCATGCCCATTACGAGATGAATCGGACATGGAGTGCACAGATGCACAGCCACAGCCCGATTATTATGCTGTTCCTTTGACTCATATCAGAACATTGCCCTCGCAGTGTACTGATCCAGAATCTGACCCTGATGAGACTATGGAGCCCCGTCACGAACGCTATAGCACCAGCTTACACGGTGACCCAGAGGAAGGTGCACAGGACACAGAAGAGGACGTCATAGATGACACAGTTGTTGACCCCGATTGGCAGCCATTGGGGGAACAGGGTGCAGGCGGCAGTAGCTCTGAAGCGGAGGAAGAGCCGCAGCAGGCATCAACATCGCAACAGGTTCCATCTGGCAGGCCCGTATCTGGCCAAAAACGTGTGGTAAAACCAAAACCAGTTGTAGGACAGCGTAACCATCCTGTTAAAGTAGCTCAGTGTGCAATGCCTGAAAAGGTATCCGATAGTAGGAAGAGTGCAGTCTGGCATTTTTTTAACCAAGATCCAAATCATCAGTGCAAAGTCATCTGTAAGAAATGCTCAAGGACCTTCAGCAGAGGTCAGAATGTTAAAAATCTAAATACAAGTTGCATGCGTAGACATTTAACCACCATGCTCTTGCAAGCCTGGACTAACTACCAAACGTCCCTTAACGTTGTAGCACCCTCTCACAATGAAGTTAGTCAGCAACGCTACATCCCTTCCCTCACTGTAAGCCCACCGTATACCACACCACCTGCAGTAAATGTGGCGGTTTCGTCGCAAGGCCAAAGCAGTCAGGGAATCACCAGGTTCGTGTTTGGAAACACTGTATGTAGGGCAACAGCAAGAATACCATCACCAACCCTCTCTCAGTCTGCCATGTCCACCGGCACCCCTGCTAGTTACACCCTATGCAGCTCTCCAGTCCAGCTCACCCTACATGAGACTCTCGTTAGGAAAAGGAAGTACTCATCCTCGCATCCGCGTACACAGGGTTTGAACGTCCACATTGCTAGACTAATCTCGTTAGAGATGATGCCCTACCGGTTAGTTGAAACCGAAGCTTTCAAAGCCCTGATGGACTACGCTGTACCACGCTACGAGCTACCCAGTCGACACTTCTTTTCGAGAAAAGCCATCTCAGCCCTCCACCAGCATGTAAAAGACCGCATTGTCCATGCACTCAGGCAATCTGTGACTAGAAAGGTGCACCTGACAACAGATGCATGGACCAGTAGGCATGTCCAGGGGCGTTACGTCTCCATCATGGCACACTGGGTTAATGTGGTGGATGCAGGGTCCACAGGGGACAGCAATATTGGGACAGTTCTGCCTAGCCCACAGTCTAGGAAACAGTTGGCTGTAGGCGTTCGTCCCCCCTCCTCCTCCTCATCCTCCCTCCTCCTCCTCGTCCTCCCTCTTCCTCCTCGTCCTCCCTCCTCCTCCTCGTCCTCCAGCAGAAGCGAGAGCTCATCCACAGACTGCAGTAGCACGACCACTCCATCCGCAGCTGCCACTGTTGCACACGAGGTGTCCCATTATGAAACAACTAGTGGCAAGCGTCAGCAGGCTGTATTGGCAATGAAGTGTTTGGGTGACAACAGACACACCGTGGAAGTTCTGTCCAAGTTCTTGCAGCAAGAAACTCAGTCATGGCTGGGCACTGTACATCTTGAGGCAGGCAAGGTAGTGAGTGATAACAGAAGGAATTTTATGGCTGCCATAGCCCTTTCACAACTGAAACACATTCCTTGCCTGGCTCACACCTTAAACCTGGTGGTGCAGTGCTTCTTGAAAAGTTATCCGGGCTTACCTGACCTGCTCCTGAAAGTGCACAGACTTTGCTCGCACATCCGCCGTTTGCCCGTACACTCCAGCTGTATGCAGAACCATCAGCGGTCTTTGAAACTTCCCCAGCATCGCCTAATCATCGACGTTGCAACAAGGTGGAACTCCACACTGCACATTCTCCAGAGACTGTGCAAACAGAGGCGTGCTGTAATGTATTTGTGGGAGGATACACATACACGGGTAGGCAGTTGGATGGCAGACATGGAGTTGTCAGGTGTGCAGTGGTCAAAGCTACAAGACCTGTGTCAAGTCCTTCAGTGTTTTGAGCAATGCACACGGCTGGTTAGTGCAGACAATGCCATAATAAGCATGAGCATCCCCCTAATGCGTCTGCTGATGCAAAGTTTGATGCACATAAAGGAGCAGGCGTCTGCAGCCGAGGACGAGGGAAGCCTAGATGACAGTCAGCCATTGTCTGCTCAGGGAATTCTACAGGACGAGGTGGCGGGTGAAGAGGAGGAGGACGAGGAGGATGATGGGGATGAGTATTTTTTGGATGAGGAAGCTTCTCAGGGGGCAATAGAAACTGCTGGCGTTGCAAGGCCGGGTTCAGGGTTTTTGAGGGAGACAAGTGACGTTGATTTGTCCGAAAGTGCTCCTCAACCCAGCACATGCACTGATTTGACAACTGGAACATTGGCCCACATGGCGGATTATGCCTTGCGTATCCTCAAATGGGACCCACGCATTATAAAAATGATGACCGATGACGATTACTGGTTGGCCTGCCTCCATGATCCTCACTATAAAGACAAATTGCAAAATATCATGCCACATGAGAACCTTGAACAAATATTGGCAACCAAACAAGCAACTCTTGTAGACCGTTTGATTCAGGCATTCCCAGCACACAGCGCAGGTGATGGTTCTCACACGAGCTGCAGGGGGCAACAGGGCAGAGGTTTTAGAGGTGCACAAATCAGAAGTGGCGTTGGACAGAGGGGTTTTCTGACCAGGTTGTGGAGTGATTTCGCAATGACCGCAGACACTACAGGTACTGCAGCATCAATTCAAAGTGACAGGAGACAACATTTGTCCAGTATGGTTACTAACTATTTTTCCTCCATTATCGATGTTCTCCCTCAACCGTCATTCCCCTTTGATTACTGGGCATCCAAAATAGACACCTGGCCTGAATTGGCTGAATATGCATTGCAGGAGCTTGCTTGCCCAGCAGCTAGTGTGCTATCAGAAAGAGTATTCAGTGCTGCTGGTTCAATACTGACCGAAAAAAGGACTCGTCTGGCTACCCAAAATGTTGATGATCTAACCTTCATTAAAATGAACCACTCATGGATTTCTAATTAATTTTCCCCACCTTTCCCGGCTGACACCTAGGTTTCCCCTGACGAAGGAAGGAATCCGAAACGCGCGTTGGGGTGCGTTTACACAGGACACGGCCACTTAAAGGTATATACCTGCATTATCGCTTTTCCCTCCTCTGGTCTTTGCACATTGCACAGTTTTGTGGTATTGAACCGGCTGAATTGTACGCCGCAGCACTTTGCACCTTTGTAGAAAATTTTGGCACGTACATTTTATTGCACTATTGCACTTTCAGCCCACCACTGCTGAGTGAGGTACAAGCACACAGCAGTGTGCTTCATTTAACACTACTTTTATCTTCATTTTTTGGTATGGAATTATAGCACACTGGCACTTTGTATAATTTTTATGGATTTTTTTCACTTATAAGCAGTGAGGATATGGGATTGTATACATGAATTTGGCCAGCATATTATATGCAACTATCTTTTTTGTCCTGTGTTTAAATATAAATATTGATTTTAATGATATCATGTATTTTATGGAGTTATTGTAATGTAAACTGAATAAAGTATATTTTAATATAATTTCTTGTCCTGGTGCTTCCTGGTGATCTATAGAAAGGTGTTTGGGTTTTAGGCTCTCATTAAGTAGTTGTTGCTAATATAACAGTGCAGTTGGCGTACTATTTTGGTTGGGGCCTACTAACGGTGTCTGCCGCTCCCTGGTGTTGTCCTACACTGCACAAAGCTGAGCTTCAATCTTCAGGCTCTCATTCAGTAGTTGTTGTTAATATGTGTCGTTGGGGCCTACTAACGGTGTCTGCCGCTCCAAGGTGTTCTCCAGGTTTACTTGCCTGAGCTTCAATCTTCAGGCTCTCATTAAGAAGTTGTTGTTAATATAACAGTGCATTTGGCCTACTAGTTTGTTTGGGGCCTACTAACGGTGTCTGCCGCTCCCTTGTGTTGTCCTTCACTGTACAAAACTGAGCTTCAGTCTTCAGGCTTTCGGCCTATAGTATCAGTTATTTAACTGCATTTGGCCTACTTCTCTGGTTGGGCCCTACTAACGGTGTCTGCCGCTCCTGAGTTTTCTCCTGTTTGGTTTTCTTGAGCTTCAATCTTCAGGCTCTCATTAAGTAGTTGTTGTTAATATAACACTGCAGTTGGCCTACTATTTTGGTTGGGGCCTACTAACGGTGTCTGCCGCTCCTGGGTTTTCTACTCTACTAAACAAACCAATGCCGCCTGGTTAGTCCTGTTACCAATTTTGAACTGCATTTAGCCCACTTTATTATTTGGGCCTATATCTGTGTTTCATCCTCATCCTGCCCATTGCCCAGCCAGTGCTAGATGAGTCTTGATGATACATTGACCCAGACCACTACATTCCCCTTGCACGCTATACAGCCACAATCTGACCCTGCTGAAAGTCAGGTTCCCCTTCCCTCATACTATACCACCTTACACAGGGACAAAGAGGAAGGTGCAGATGAAAGTGCAGGTTCCTTCATCAGGTGGGGGGGGCATACTTGTTGGCGACGTCACAGGCACAGGGCCCCTCAGAGTACGCAAAAGTGTCGCTGCCGGTGGGAGGCACCCCCGCCGTACTTTGAGGGGCCCTGAAACAGTGCCAATGTGAACGAGTGGGCCCTCCATGCTTGCTCAGGATCACAGCACTTGCAAACTTGAAATACTTACCTCTCACTGCTCCACCGCCGTGACGTAGTCCACGTTTCCTGGGCCCACTAAAAACTTGAACCAGCCCTACCCCCCACAACTTTAGCCAAATGACCCCCAATTTCCAATGCCTAACTATTATTATAAAGTTAATTAAGATTGACAAGCTTCAGTAACAAGAATGGATGTTTTTGCCATTAAAATGGGCACTGTAGGTGTTTTCCTGGCCCCCACTCACTGCCGACTATGCTTCCCCATTGACTTGCATTGGGTTTCGTGTTTCGGTTAATCCCCGACTTTTCGCGATAATCGGCCGTTTGCACTCGACTCGACTTTTGAGATAGTCGGGTTTCACAAAACCCGACTCTACCCCAAAAAAGTAAAAGTCGCTCAACCCTAGCAATAACCATGATTTTTAATCACAGCTTTCATGCGTCTTGACATGCTTGACAGGCTATGTGCACACGTTGCGGATTTGCCTCTGGAATTTTTTGTGCGGATTCTACATCTCTTGGCAGAAAACGCAGGTGCGGATTTGATGCATTTTTAATGCGGATTTTGTGCGGATTTACCCGCAGGGGTAAAAACGCATAAAATCCGCCCAAAATCCGCAGTAAACCCGCACAAAATCCGCATTAAAAATGCATCAAGTCTGCACCTGCGTTTCCTGCCAAGAGATGTAGAATCCGCACAAAAAATTCCAGAGGCAGATACAAAATGTGTGTACATAACTTAAATTACATGCTCCTTCTTTTAATCCGCAGCGTTTTCCGTGTGGAATTTTCCCCACCATTAGCACAGCATTTGTTTTCCATTGATTTACATTGTACTGTAAATCACTTGCGGATCTGCAGCATTTCTGCGTTGAAAAAAACGCTACGGATCCACAGTAAATCAGTAAAATGGCTTGTGATTACATCATCTTGATTACATTTGAGAGGTTTTCAATGGGGTTCAGGTCAGGAGATTGGGCTGCCCATGACAGGGTTTTTCTGATGTGGTGGCTAATTTTTGCCAGAGCTGTATATATATAAATAAATATATATATATATATATATATATATATATATATATATATATATATATACACTCACCGGCCACTTTATTAGGTACACCATGCTAGTAACGGGTTGGACCCCCTTTTGCCTTCAGAACTGCCTCAATTCTTCGTGGCATAGATTCAACAAGGTGCTGGAAGCATTCCTCAGAGATTTTGGTCCATATTGACATGATGGCATCACACAGTTGCCGCAGATTTGTTGGCTGCACATCCCAAAGATGCTCCATACAAGGCAGGATGGATCCATGCTTTCATGTTGTTTACGCCAAATTCTGACCCTACCATCCGAATGTCGCAGCAGAAATCGAGACTCATCAGACAAAGCAACGTTTTTCCAATCTTCTACTGTCCAATTTCGATGAGCTTGTACAAATTGTAGCCTCAGTTTCCTGTTCTTAGCTGAAAGGAGTGGTACCCGGTGTGGTCTTCTGCTGCTGTAGCCCATCTGCCTCAAAGTTCGACGCACTGTGCGTTCAGAGATGCTCTTAGGCCTACCTTGGTTGTAACGGGTGGCGATTTGAGTCACTGTTGCCTTTCTATCAGCTCGAACCAGTCTGCCCATTCTCCTCTGACCTCTGGCATCAACAAGGCATTTCCGCCCACAGAACTGCCGCTCACTGGATTTTTTTTCTTTTTCGGACCATTCTCTGTAAACCCTAGAGATGGTTGTGCGTGAAAATCCCAGTAGATCAGCAGTTTCTGAAATACAACCATGCCACGTTCAAAGGCACTCAAATCACCTTTCTTCCCCATACTGATGCTCGGTTTGAACTGCAGGAGATTGTCTTGACCATGTCTACATGCCTAAATGCACTGAGTTGCCGCCATGTGATTGGCTGATTAGAAATTAAGTGTTAACAAGAAGTTGGACAGGTGTACCTAATAAAGTGGCCAGTGAGTGTATATATTTACTAGATGGTGGCCCGATTCTAATGCATCGGGTATTCTAGAATGTGCATGTCCACGTAGTATATTGCGCCCAGTCACGTAGTATATTGCCCAGCCACGTAGTATATTGCTCAGCCACATAGTATATTGCCCAGCCACGTAGTATATTGCCCAGCCACATAGTATACAGCATAGAGCCACGTAGTATACAGACTTAAAATAAAAAAATAAACATATACTCACCTTCTGAAGGCCCGTTGAAGTCCTGGCCCTGTGTGCGGTGCACGTGGCAGTTTCCAGTCCCAGGGTTGGTATGAGCACAGGACCTGTGATGACGTCGCGGTCACATGACCGTGACGTCATGGCAGGTCCTTCTCACAGGACCTGTGATGACGTTACGGTCACATGACCGTGACATCTTGGCAGATCCTTCTCGCATACCATCCTTGGCACCGGAACCTGCCGCTTGCATGGAGCGGTCACCGAAGCGTCGCGAGGAGCGGGAAAGGTGGAAGGTGAGTATATAATGATTTTTAATTTTTTTTATTATTTTTAACATTAGATCTTTTTACTATTGATGCTGCATAGGCAGCATCAATAGTAAAAATTTGGTCACACAGGGTTAATGGAGTGCGTTAAACCGCGGCATAAAGCGGTCCGTTGGCGCTGCCATTAACCCTGTGTGAGCGCTGACTGGAGGGGATTATGGAGTAGGCACTGACTGCGAGGAGGAAGGAGCGGCCATTTTGGTGCTGGACTGTGCCCATCACTGATTGGTCGTGGCTGTTTGCCGCGACCAATCAGCGAGTTGGATTTCCATGACAGACAGAGGCCACGACCAATGAATATCCGTGACAGACAGAAAGACAGACAGACAGAAGGACATACAGAAGGACATACAGAAAGACAGAAGTATCCCTTAGACAATTATATAGTAGATATATATATATATATATATATATACAGGTGTGCTCAAAAGTTAAGTTTACATGCCCCAGCAGAATTTTTGCTTTCCTGACCTCTTCTCAGAGAATACGAATGACAACACCAAAACTTTTTCTCCACCTACGGTTAGTGGTTGGGTAAAGCCATTTATTGTCAAACAACTTTGTTTTTTCTCTTTAATCATAATGACAACCCAAAACATCCAAATGACCCTGATCAAAAGTTTATGTGGCACCTCAGAAGTCCAGTTGCCACAGTGGCATTGCCTTCCTGAGGGGAGGTGATGCCATGCCTGGAAGCAAGAGGGGTCCCCTTTCCAGGTAATGTCAGCATACAACACCTTTCCTAACTCCAGACCAGAAGGGGAAGCTCTAACACCTGTTTTAGGTGAACTTCCCTATAAATTCTGGCCTGGAGGAGAGGTTAATCAGTTCAGTGTCAGAGATCAGACAGTGAAGGAGGAAGAAGCAAGAAGTGAAAATAGTCTGAGGGATAGGAGCTGCGACTGAGCTCGCGCCAGGACTAAGCGCCGAAGACTGGACACCGGAGTCCATGTTTGTGTGGGAACTTCAGGCCCCATAATCAAATCCGCAGGACAGGAGATTGCAGGTCTCCTGGCCCCATCTGACACCTGAAGGCACATCAGCATACGAGAGCCCGGAGTCACCACGAGGAAGTGACACCTGGTTCAGGTTCAAGCTGCGTGCCATGCGGGTAGTGTTTCACTTAGTGGACAGACAGAGAGGGACTTGAGGAGAACTAAAAGTACCAAGCACCCAGAGAACAGCGCAGTAGGAGCGCCTCCAACCCCACCTGGTTAGGGGGACTCTGAATTGCTTCCAGGCTGCCCATCACCAGCTGTGACTTGTGCCCTGGACTGCACCATCAACATGAGATTAACCCCTTTCTGCCAACTGATGGAATAGTACGTCAGCTGGCGGTATCCCCCGCTTTGAGGTGGGCTCCAGCGGTGAGCCCACCTCAAAGCCGCGACATGTCAGCTGTTTTCAACAGCTGACATGTGCCGGCAATGGGCGCCAGCGGAATTGTGATCCGCCTGCGCCCATTAACTAGTTAAATGCCACTGTCAAACTCTGACAGCTGCATTTAACAAGTGCTGCCGGCCATGCAGCCGGAAGTATGAGCACCGCTGACCCTCGTCACGTGATCAGGGGTCATCGGTGTATTGCCTCCTCAACCAGAGGTCTCTTTGAGACCTCTATGGTTGTTGATGGCAGATTACTATGAGCGCAACCATGTGGTTGGCCTCATAGCAAGCCTATAATTCTGCTGCATAGAGGTGATCTGTGCATCACCTCTATGTAGCAGAAGCGATCGAGTAGTGGATGCTTCTAGCCTCCCATGGAGGCTATTGAAGCCTGCCAAAATTAAAAAATGTGTTTAAAAATACTGTATAAAAAAAATTAAAAAAAATAAAGGTTCAAATCACCCCCCTTTCGCCCAATCAAATAATACAATTAAAAAAATCAAACCTACACATATTTGGTATCGCCAAGTTCAGAATTGCCCAATCTATCAATAAAAAAAGGATTAACCCGATCGCTAAATGGCGTAGACAGAAAAAAATCAAAACTCCAAAATTATGTTTTTTTGGTCGCCGCGACATTGCATTAAAATGCAATAACGGGCGATCAAAAGAACATATCTACACAAAAGTACTATAATTAAAAATGTCAGCTCGGCACGCAAAAAACAAGCCCTCAGCCATGGAGAGATCACAAAAAATGGAGACGCTACGGGTATCGGAAAATTGCGCAATTTTTTTATTAGCAAACTTTGGAATTTTTTTTAGCACTTAGATAAAAGAGAACCTAGACATGTTTGGTGTCTATGAACTCAAAATGACGTGTAGAATCATAATGGCTGGTCAGTTTTAGCATTTAGCGAACCTAGCAAAAAGCGAAACAAAAAAACAAGTGTGGGATTGCACTTTTTTTGCAATTTCATCGCACTTGGAATTTTTTTCCTGTTTTATATTGCACGGCATGGTAAAACCAATCATGTCATTCCAAAGTATAACTCTTCCTTCAAAAAATAAGCACTCACATGGCCATATTGACGGAAAAATAAAAAAGTTATGGCTCTGGAAAGAAGGGAAGCGAAAAACGAAAATGAAAAATGAACAACGCTTCGGCGTTAAGGAGTTAAAGGTAAAGAAACTAAACTCCTTGTTTAAACTCATTTCCTGCACTCTAACGTACAATATCCCTCATAAACTGTTCTGGTAGCCCTGGGGCCCCACTGCACCTCTAGGGAATAGACCCATCCCAGCTGCATCACCATCGGCCCCAGCGGTCTCCTTAAGCAGTGGCGGCCATTTATAGCCGAACACCACAGGTGGCGTCACGACTAGTGTTGAGCATTCCGATACCGCAAGTATCCGGGTATCGGCCGATACTTGCTGTATCGGAATTCCGATACCGAGATCCGATACTTTTGTGGTATCGGGAATCGGAAGTTCCCAGTGTATGGTTCCCAGGGTCTGAAGGAGAGGAAACTCTCCTTCAGGCCCTGGGATCCATATCCATGTAAAAAATAAAGAATTAAAATAAAAAATAGGGATATACTCACCCTCTGACGCGCCCTAGTAGTAACCGGCAGCCTGCTTTGCTTAAAATGAGCGCGTTCAGCACCTTCCATGACGTCACGGCTTCTGATTGGTCGCGTGCCGCACATGTGACCGCCACGCGACCAATCACAAGCCGCGACGTCATCCCTCAGGACCTAAATTCCCTTCTAGGAATTTAGGACCTGAAGGATGACGTCACGGCTTCTGATTGGTCGCGTGGCGGTCACATGAGCGGCACGCAACCAATCAGAAGCCGTGACGTCATGGAAGGTACTGAACGCGCTCATTTTAAGCAAAGAAGGCTGCCGGTTCACAGCAGTAAGGTCCAGGCTGCGTCGGAGAGGTGAGTATATCAATATTTTTTATTTTAATTCTTTATTTTACACATTCATATGGATCCCAGGGCCTGAAGGAGAGTTTCCTCTCCTTCAGACCCTGGGAACCATCAGGGATACCTTCCAATACTTGAGTCCCATTGACTTGTATTGGTATCGGGTATCGGTATCGGTGAGATCCGATACTTTGCCGGCATCGGCCGATACTTTCCGATACCGATACTTTCAAGTATCGGACGGTATCGCTCAACACTAGTCACGACGAACAATCACCCTTTTCCCTATACAAACTTTATTCCCATTTCCACCATCATTGTATATCTAAGCAGGGTGTGACTATAACTAAAATGTAACTTTTAATAATTTAGGTTTAAAAATGGTATGTAATATCCATATAAACACAAATGACAGACTCACAAAAAATCACATTAATTGAAATGTTAAAACTACAAAGATCCCCGAGATTATACACCTCTCTTATATCTCAACAATCTCTTAGGGGAAGACAGGGATTCTCAAATGTATGAGAATCACCCTGCAAAAACCATCAACCATCGCAGGTTAAATATACCCAATACATTATCGTGGGCAGGAGACACAATAGTAGTGATAGATATATGCAAATAGAACGATCTCACCTCAAAATTCTCTTTCTCAGAAATGGTACAGACCGTTCATTATTAGCACTGCATCCGGGCAGGGGGGCACATTCCAGCCACACAAACATCCACCCACGCTGCCAAGAAGATCCTTGCTTAGCCCCAAAATACAGAAACCATTTCCCTACGCGTTTCGTTGTCCTAACTCATCAGGGGAAATTTACAGGTAGTCCCTCCGAAAGCGTGGTGGGCACTCCAAAAGGGGGTATGAGGCAATCATTAGTAAGCAGTATCCGCTATTCTTAAATAGCCCGCCCTGTACTTTCACAGGATAACGGGCTCATGATGTCATTTGCTAAGCGCCCAAACTGAGGCGCATAGCTGACCCGCAAACGTCATCTCCGGTAAGCCGGAAACGTCATTTCCGGTGACGCGTGTAAGTTTCATTTCTATAGCAACGCGCTACTCGGGCATGTTCTCACAATGGGCATGCCAGTTGCTACATGACTGCTGGAGTCCTGATACAGACGCTGCGATGAGAGGAAAGGTACTAAACCTTACGGGCAGCGTTACACAAAGAAAAATATGTTCACCCTTATTTATTGAAGGAAACGTCCATCAATTATTAGCAAAGGGTTAATTCAACCACACAGTTCCTATCAAACCTCCTAAAAAGGAGGGAGGAACTTAAATGGGACATATGCCGACTAAATTCCCAAAACAAGGGAGAAATAACTAAATCCTCTAGTACATTCCCCACTAGAAAAGGGGAGTATAGTCCAAATTGCGATTTGAAAGAGGCTACATCAGAGAGATGGAGGGGGAGTTTTAATGAATTTATCATAAAATATAAGGAGATTGGTGCACCAGAAAAAACAGTAAGAGGGATAGTATTGTATATAACCCCCAAACTTACCCTAAAGTGCTCCTAATATTTCTGACCTACCTAGCATATGGAGGTTGGCACCCTAGGACAGAGAAAACGCAAGAATGGCGCCCCCATTCCTCGGCGGCTGACCCTATTGCCGGCCCTAATGCACCCTAATGAAGGGAAGAGACAGAGGGGGGAAGGAAGAGCAGAAAAATATGATGTCTATTTTCTTGACCTAATTTTCCAAGAAACAGCTATGCGTAAGGATTTCTTTTAAGCCTTTTGGTGTTTGTGTCTTGAGGCGAAAAATCCACTTAGTTTCGCACTGTAGTAGTATCTGATCCCAATTACCTCCCCTCTTGGGTGCACCAATTCTGTCAATCACCATGAATTTTAACCCCTGGCTGTCACCATTATGTACATTGTTAATATGTCTGGCCAGGGATGTATCTCTTTTTAGAGCAATATCTCGAAGATGTTCACCAACGCGTCTTCTAAATTCGCGTATGGTTTTGCCTATATACTCTATTCCACAATGGCAAACTGCTCTATAGATCACTCCTTTTGATCTGCAATTTATGAAGTGATAAATTTGATGTTTTCTCCCTGTTACTCCACTCACAAAACTGGACCCCACTGTCATAACTGGACATGCTACACAGCCACTACATTTGTGGCAGCCCTTAGGTGGATTCGGGAGCCATGTTGCATTTGCTGGTGGTGAATAGTGACTGTGTACAAGTCTGTCACCTACCGATTTGCCTCTTTTGAAAGTAATTCTTGGGGAATCCCCCACCATCTCTCCAATATCCTCGTCCATATTCAGAACAGGCCAATGCTTCTGCAGTATTGACCGTATTTTCTGAGCCCCATTGTTAAAAGTAGTAATAAATCTGCAAATAGGTACTTCTTCCCTTTTAAGAGATGGTACCAGTAAACTGTTCCTATCAACCCCTTTGACCTCATTGTAAGCCTTCCTTAGGATACCATCCGGGTATCCTCTGGCTAAGAAGCGTACCCGCAGATCATCTGCTTGTGTTTTATACTCCTCATCCGAGGAGCAATTACACCTCATTCGTAAATATTGGCCCTTGGGAATGCCCCTCCTCAGGGGTACCGGATGATGGCTGTCCCATCTGAGGAGAGCATTAGTTGAAGTGGGCTTCCTATAGGTCTTAGTGTCCAGATATCCATCTGGTCTTTTCTGCAGGTATAAGTCCAAGAACGGTAACTGGTCCTCATGATATTCAAAAGTAAAAGACAAGCCCAACTGGTTGTTGTTCAATTTAGAAACAAAATTGGTCAAAGATGTTGCGTCACCATTCCAAATTAACAGCACGTCGTCAATATAACGGGACCAAAACCCTATATTGACCTGTTCCTCTATAAAGGGTTCTCCAAAAAATACGGTTTCCTCCCACCAGCCCAGGAGCAAGTTTGCATAAGCCGGCGCACAAGAATTGCCCATGGCAGTGCCCCTGAGCTGGTGGAAGAAGGAACCGTTAAAGAGGAAGAAGTTCTTAGTCAGACAAAACTCCAGTAGGTCCAAAATCAATTTGTTATGTCCGGCATATTGTTGGCCCCTACTCCCAATGAAGTACTCAACTGCCCGCAGTCCATCATTATGTCTTATAGAAGAATAGAGTGCCTCTACATCAATACTGCAAAGCAGGGCCCCTGGTTCTAAAGACAGGCCATCTATTTTTCGTAGTAGATCCATTGAATCCCTTGTATAGGAGTTCAATGATGTTACAAACGTTTTCAAGACTTCATCTAAGTAAATACCGATATGATGACAAAGGCTGTTAACTCCTGAAACTATAGGTCTCCCCCTAAGGGGGACCAAGCCTTTGTGGACCTTTGGAAGACAATACAAGGTAGCCACTACTGGGTGCTGTGGATAAAGGTAATCAAATTCGGTTTTATCAATCAAACCATCAACAAGGCCTTTATCCAAAATCACTTTTAGTTGTTTTTTATAAAGTGAAATGGGATCTGAGGACATCTTTTCGTAGTTTTCTTGATCTTTGAGGATTGTTTCACACATCTCAACATAACTCTCGTGACTCATAATCACGGTATTTCCCCCCTTATCTGAGGGCTTAATCACGATCTTGGGGTCCTTCTCTAGACCCTTTAATGTTTCCATCTCCAATTTGGACAGGTTATACTTTCCCTCCATTGATTTATTTTCCAATTTTTCCAAATTTCTAGTAACCAACTCTTCGAAGATATCTATTGCAGATCGATCACTTAATATCGGGGGCATTTTTTTACTCTTATTCTTAAATTTGGTAAAGGGCCCTTTACCCGTATTTTCTGGGATAGAATCTGCCAAGTCATATAAGAATCTCACATCTGCTAGTAAGGAATCTGGTATATCCATGTCCCTGCACGTCCTTTTGTCCTCTCTAATGAAGGACTTTCTCCACCTTAGTTTTCTCGTGAAGAGATGTACGTCCTTAATACTATCAAACGATTGAAAATTAGAGGTGGGTATAAAATTAAGACCTTTATTCAAGATCCCAACCTCTAAATCATTTAGATTTCTTGAAGAGAGGTTGATCACTTGGGGGGCCTGAGATTGTACTAATTCCCGTTGGGGTTGGGTCTGTTCCTCAAGAAATAATCTCGGTCTAAAAAACGACCCCCCCCAGATCTATCATTAGGGCGTCCCCTTTGGTTACCCCTTCCTCTCCGTTTTCCTCTTGTATTTTTTGGACGTGTGTCAGAATCAGATATATCAGTATCTGTGGAAGAGATATCAGTTTCATATACCCTATTTGGTACTCTATTTTGGGGCAGTTGGTACGCTTTGTTATCTTTGAATTCCTGTAAATCCCTTACAAAATTACGGTGTTTTCTCTCTTTTAGATGAAACTGATATCTTTCCACAGAGTTCTGCAGCACTGTTTCCTTTGAGGCAAAATCAGGTTCTGCAGAAAACTTCTTAGTAATTTCTATCTGTTCTCTGAGGTTCTCATTCAGGGTAGACAGTGTTTTTTTCTCTTCTTCCAAGAGAAGATTCATAAACCTCAATGAACTGAGAGTAGCCTCTTTTTCCCACTGTTCATTTAGGCTACAATTTCTATATCTGAATCCCGGAAGTAGCGTAATCCGTAAATGGCGGGGTACTATGCCCGCTTTAATATAGTTATCTAGGCTTTGTACCTCCCACCAACTGCAAATTTGATTCTTATAGACCTTAGTTAATTCTTTAAAGGCATTATTATATGTTGGCGTATATTTGGGCTGTACAAAGTTCCGATCAGAAAAGACCTCCTTTTCTTCAACCGCCCAAGACTTAGTATCAATCCCCTTAGTTAGGAAGCCGGCCATGCCCCTCAAAATGATAAGACAAAAAATATATCCACCAGTCCAAAAAGTTGTATATCTAAGCAGGGTGTGACTATAACTAAAATGTAACTTTTAATAATTTAGGTTTAAAAATGGTATGTAATATCCATATAAACACAAATGACAGACTCACAAAAAATCACATTAATTGAAATGTTAAAACTACAAAGATCCCCGAGATTATACACCTCTCTTATATCTCAACAATCTCTTAGGGGAAGACAGGGATTCTCAAATGTATGAGAATCACCCTGCAAAAACCATCAACCATCGCAGGTTAAATATAACCAATACCTTATCGTGGGCAGGAGACACAATAGTGGTGATAGATATATGCAAATAGAACGATCTCACCTCAAAATTCTCTTTCTCAGAAATGGTACAGACCGTTCATTATTGGCACTGCATCCGGGCGGGGGGGCACATTCCAGCCACACAAACATCCACCCACGCTGCCAAGAAGATCCTTGCTTAGCCCCAAAATGCAGAAACCATTTCCCTACGCGTTTCGTTGTCCTAACTCATCAGGGGAAATTTACAGGTAGTCCCTCCGAAAGCATGGTGGGCACTCCAAACGGGGGTATGAGGCAATCATTAGTAAGCAGTATCCGCTATTCTTAAATAGCCCGCCCTGTACTTTCACAGGATAACGGGCTCATGATGTCATTTGCTAAGCGCCCAAACTGAGGCGCATAGCTGACCCGCAAACGTCATCTCCGGTAAGCCGGAAACGTCATTTCCGGTGACGCGTGTAAGTTTCATTTCTATAGCAACGCGCTACTCGGGCATGTTCTCACAATGGGCGTGCCAGTTGCTACGTGACTGCTGGAGTCCTGATACAGACGCTGCGATGAGAAGAAAGGTACTAAACCTTACGGGCAGCGTTACACCCACTGGGGGGGGTCGTTTTTTAGACCGAGAATATTTCTTTAGGAACAGACCCAACCCCAACGGGAATTAGTACAAGGGCTGCCACAAATGTAGTGGCTGTATAGCATGTCCAGTTATGACAGTGGGGTCCAGTTTTGTGAGTGGAGTAACAGGGAGAAAATATCAAATTTATCACTTCATAAATTGCAGATCAAAAGGAGTGATCTATAGAGCAGTTTGCCATTGTGGAATAGAGTATATAGGCAAAACCATACGCAAATTTAGAAGACGCGTTGGTGAACATCTTCGAGATATTGCTCTAAAAAGAGATACATCCCTGGCCAGACATATTAACAATGTACATAATGGTGACAGCCAGGGGTTAAAATTCATGGGGATTGACAGAATTGGTGCACCCAAGAGGGGAGGTAATTGGGATCAGATACTACTACAGTGCGAAACTAAGTGGATTTTTCGCCTCAAGACACAAACACCAAAAGGCTTAAATGAAATCCTTACGTATAGCTGTTTCTTGGAAAATTAGGTCAAGAAATTAGACATCATATTTTTCTGCTCTTCCTTCCCCCCTCTGTCTCTTCCCTTCATTAGGGTGCATTAGGGTCGGCAATAGGGTCAGCCACCGAGGAATGGGGGTGCCATTCTTGCGTTTTCTCTGTCCTAGGGTGCCAACCTCCATATGCTAGGTAGGTAAGAAATATTAGGAGCACTTTAGGGTAAGTTTGGGGGTTATATACAATACTATCCCTCTTACAGTTTTTTCTGGTGCACCAATCTCCTTATATTTTATGATAAATTCATTAAAACTCCCCCTCCATCTCTCTGATGTAGCCTCTTTCAAATCGCAATTTGGACTATACTCCCCTTTTCTAGTGGGGAATGTACTAGAGGATTTAGTTATTTCTCCCTTGTTTTGGGAATTTAGTCGGCATATGTCCCATTTAAGTTCCTCCCTCCTTTTTAGGAGGTTTGGTAGGAACTGTGTGGTTGAATTAACCCTTTGGTAATAATTGATGGACGTTTCCTTCAATAAATAAGGGTGAACATATTTTTCTTTGTGTAACGCTGCCCGTAAGGTTTAGTACCTTTCCTCTCATCGCAGCGTCTGTATCAGGACTCCAGCAGTCACGTAGCAACTGGCAAGCCCATTGTGAGAACATGCCCGAGTAGCGCGTTGCTATAGAAATGAAACTTACACGTGTCACCGGAAAAGACGTTTCCGGCTTACCGGAGATGACGTTTGCGGGTCAGCTATGCGCCTCAGTTTGGGCGCTTAGCAAATGACATCATGAGCCCGTTATCCTGTGAAAGTACAGGGCGGGCTATTTAAGAATAGCGGATACTGCTTACTAATGATTGCCTCATACCCCCGTTTGGAGTGCCCACCACACATTCGGAGGGACTACCTGTAAATTTCCCCTGATGAGTTAGGACAACGAAACGCGTAGGGAAATGGTTTCTGTATTTTGGGGCTAAGCAAGGATCTTCTTGGCAGCGTGGGTGGATGTTTGTGTGGCTGGAATGTGCCCCCCTGCCCGGATGCAGTGCCAATAATGAACGGTCTGTACCATTTCTGAGAAAGAGAATTTTTAGGTGAGATCATTCTATTTGCATATATCTATCACCACTATTGTGTCTCCTGCCCACGATAAGGTATTGGGTATATTTAACCTGCGATGGTTGATGGTTTTTGCAGGGTGATTCTCATACATTTGAGAATCCCTGTCTTCCCCTAAGAGATTGTTGAGATATAAGAGAGGTGTATAATCTCGGGGATCTTTGTAGTTTTAACATTTCAAATAATGTGATTTTTTGTGAGTCTGTCATTTGTGTTTATATGGATATTACATACCATTTTTAAACCTAAATTATTAAAAGTTACATTTTAGTTATAGTCACACCCTGCTTAGATATACAACTTTTTGGACTGGTGAATATATTTTTTGTCTTCCCATTTCCACCATCATCCATTTTCTATTCTCCATCCCTTTAAATGCGCACCCAGGGCCACGGACAGGGTCACCGCTGCTGTGACTATCCCTTTAAGAGCCATGCGACCCGGTTACGAGTGCCCCATGGCCCTAGCGGGTGTTGCATTTACATACCCTGGTGATTTTTCCTGATAACATAGTTAGCAAGGCCAAAAAAAAGGCATTTGTCCATCCAGTTACGCCTATATTCCGTCAGAATAAATCCCCAGATCTATGTTCTTCTAATGAACCTAATAACTGTAAGATAAAATATTGTTATGCTCCAGGAAGACATCCAGGCCTCTCTTGAACCCTTCAACTGAGTTTGCCATCACCAACTACTCAGGCAAGGAATTCCAGATTTTCACTGCCCTAACAGTAAAGAATCCTCTTCTATGTTGGTGGAAAAACCTTCTCTCTTCCAGACGCAGAGAATGGCCCCTTGTGACCATCACCTTCCTTGGTATAAACAGATCCTTGGGAAGATATTTGTATTGTCCCCTTATATACCTAAACATGGTTATTAGATCGCCCCACTTTTTCTAGACTAAATAATCCTAATTTTGCTATTCTCTCTGGGTATTGCAGTTCCCCCATATACTTTATTAATTTTGTTGCCCTCCTTTGTACTCACACTAGTTCCATTACATCTTTCCTGAGCACCGGTGCTCAAAACTGTACATGGTACCCAATGTGCGGTCTAACCAGAGATTTGTACAGAGGCAGTATAATGCTCTCATCATGTGTATGTAGACCTCTTTTAATGCACCCCATGATCCTGTTTGCCTTGGCAGTCGCTGCCTGGCACTGGCTACTCCAGGTAAGTTTATCCTTAACTAGGATCCCCAAGTCCTTCTCCATGTCCAATTTACACAGTGGTTTCCCGTTCAGTGTGTAATGGTGATATTGATTCCTTCTTCCCATGTGTATAACCTTACATTTATCATTGTTAAACCGCATCTGCCACCTCTTGGGCCACCTCTTGGCCCAAGTTTCCAACTTATCCATATCCATCTGTAGCAGAATACTATCTTCTCTTGTATTCACTGCTTTACATAGTTTTGCATCATCTGCAAATATTGATATTTTACTGTGTAAACCTTCTACCAGATCATTAATAAATATGTTGAAGAGAAAAGGTCCCAACACTGACCCCTGCGGTACCCCACTGGTCACAGCGACCCAGTTAGAGAATATACCATTTATAACCACCCTCTGCTTTCTGTCACTAAGCCAGTTACTTACCCATTTACACACATTTTTCCCCAGCCCCAGCATTCTCATTTTGTGTACCAACCTCTTGTGCGGCACGGTATCAAATGCTTTGGAAAAATCAAGATATACCATGTCTAATGACTCACCTTGGTTCAGTCTATAGCTTAAATCTTCATAAAAACTGATTAGATTAGTTTGACAGGAGCGATTTATCATAAACTCATGCTGATATGGAGTTAAACAGTTATTCTCATTGAGATAATCCAGAATAACATCCCTCAGAAACCCTTCAAATATTTTACCAACAATAGAGGTTAGACTTGCTGGCCTATAGTTTCCAGATTCACTTTTAGAGCCCTTTTTGAATATTTTGAGTAAACGTGCACACAGCAGTGCAGTGGTGCCAAGGTAGGTTCCCAAACCGTAGTGATATATAAAGAACCTGGCACTCAACTTAGTAATATGCAAGTGATTTATTCAATCCCAGGCAGTATTATGATCAGGTATGACAAAACGTTTCGGCCACATAAGACGACCTTCATCAGTTACGTACTTTGAGTTATAGTGCAGTGAATGGTTATATCCAACAGGTGGAATACTATTGTCAGGGTAAATACCCGTTGGTGCTATGTTAGTAGCAAGTTCACTCTTGGGAAAAAGGGGAGAATATATGGACACAGCCTGAAATGCGATGCTGCAGATGCAGTGTCTGGTATTTACCCTGACAATAGTATTCCACCTATTGGATATAACTATTCAATGCACTATAACTCAAAGTAAATAACTGATGAAGGTCGTCATATGTGACCGAAATGTTTTGTCGTACCTGATCATATAACTGCATATTACTAAGTTGAGTGCCAGGTTCTTCATATATATAGTCCTGTGGAACAGGCCCCATCGCTATAGAGTCCCTAAGCATAAGAAATAATGGCTTGTCTATTATAATGGCTTCTGGAAAAGAAGGTGTTTAAACATGCACAGAAGTTGTCATAAATGGGTTTGACTGGCTACTAAAGGTAACATCCTCACCTGTGACCCGTTTGCTTGTAATCAGTGTGTGTTCATAAAAGCTGATTGAGATTCTGGGATCCAGACAGACTTTTGCATCTTTCATCCAGCCACTGACTTTTCTGAATTGTGAGTCATGGGAAAAGCAAAAGTATTGTCAACGGATCTACGGTAAAAGGTAGTTGAGCTGTATAAAACAGGAAAATGATACAAAAAGATATCCAAGGAATTGATAATACCAGTCAGCAGCATTCAAAATGTGATTAACAAATTAAAAATCAGGGGCTCTGTAAAAACAAAATCACGGTTAGGTAGACCAACACAAAATTTGTCCACAACTGCCAGGAAAATTGTTCGGGATGCAAAGAAAAACCCACATATAATATCATCTGAAATACTGGACTCTATGAAAACTAGTGGCTGTTTCAAGATGTACAATAAGGAGGCACTTGAAGAAGAATGGGCTGCATGATTGAGTCGCCAGAAGAAAGTCATTGCTGCTCAAACGCCACAAAGTATCTCGCCTACAAAGCTCAAAACAGAACAAAGACATGCCGCAAAACGTCTGGGACAAGGTAATTTGGAGTGCTGAGAGCAAAATTTAACTAATTGGCTACATCATAATTATTACATTTGGAGAGAAGTCAACAGGGCCTATAATGAAAGGAACACCATTCCTACTGTAACACATAGAGGTTGATCGCTGATGTTTTGGGGATGTGTGAGCTACAAAAGGCACAGGAAACTTGGTCAAAATTGAAGGAAAGATGAATGCAGCATGTTGTCGGCAAATTTGCAATCATCAGCCCGGAAGCTGCGCATGGGACATACTTGGATGTTCCAACATGACAACGATCGAAAACACAAGGCCAAGTTGACCTGTCATTCGCTACAGCAGAACAAAGTGAAGTTTCTGGAGTGGCCATCTCAGTCTCCTGACCTCAATATCATTGAGCCAGTCTGGGGAGATCTCAAGCGTGCAGTTCATGCTAGACAGCCCATGAAGTTACAGGAACTGGATGCTATTTGCCAAAAAAAGTGGGCAGCTTTACCATCTGAGAAAATAAAGAACCTCATCCACAACTACCACAAAAGACTTCAAGC
The DNA here is from genome assembly GCF_051348905.1 of Ranitomeya variabilis. NCBI lineage: Eukaryota > Metazoa > Chordata > Amphibia > Anura > Dendrobatidae > Ranitomeya > Ranitomeya variabilis. The sequence goes on from NC_135238.1 coordinate 83,954,855, forward strand.
TGTCATTGATGTTAGAGGGGGCGAAACATGGTATAAAGAAATGGGGTATGTAAACTTTTGAACAGGGTCATTTGGATGTATTGGGTTGTCATTATGATTTAAAAAGAGAAAACACAGTAGCTTGACAATTAATGGCCTCAACCAACCACTAACCATGAGTGGAGAAAAAGTTCTGGTGTTATTATTTATATTCTCTGAAAAAAGGCCAAGGAAGCAAAAATTCTGCTGGGGTGTATATATATATATATATATATATATATATATGTATATTTGTGGCAGGTCGGCGGCTCACTTAGCTGCCTCTCGAGGTAGACACGGGTACACATGTAGGTTAAAGTCTCTGGGTGGTTTGTTGCATCATAAACCCCAAAATGGTAACAGAAAAACAGCCTTTCTGGCTCAAAAGGAAATAAAAAGTTCATAAGCAGTCCTGCCCAGAACATCTGGACCAAGACAAATGGCAGCTCCCACTGGAGTTTCTGCCTAGGGCTTGCTTGCTTCTACACAACACAGACCACAGAAAAAAAAAACTGGCTTGGACATTTATTTCCAAAGCCACACCCTTGAGGTGGAGATATGATGATTAGGCATCTCACTACAAATCATGCTGAAAAGAAACTTATGGGTTTCTATATCACGGAGAAAAGCAGTCTCCGTGACACATATCTCTCACATATCATGCCAGTGACCCGTCACATATTTTTCTCCTCTGCCCAAAGTCAGGGGCTTTGGAACCTTCAGACACCAAACAGGGAATTCGGGAGAGGGCATCTGCATTCCTGTGTGACTTCCCAGGCCTTTGTTCTACATGGAACTTGAAATCCTGGAGGATAAAGAACCACCTAGTCACACGGGCTTTCATACTTTTTTCTCCCTTAACCATCTCACAGGGGCATGATAGGACACAATTTTGAACCTTCGGCCTAGTAGATAGTACCTCAATGTATTCACAGCCCATTTTATGGCCAGACACTCATTCTCGACGATGGCGTAGTTCTTCTTGCTTAATAAGAGCTTCCGTCTCAAATACAAGATTGGATGTTTTTCTCCATTTATTACTTGAGACAGCACGGCTACCAAGCCAACTTCTGAAGTATCCGTCTGGACCATGAACACTTTGCTTTGCTGAAGTCTGGTATGACCAGAATCGGATGTTTACACAGAGCTCTCTTCAGTCCCTGGATCTCCATCTCTGTGTCATCAGACCATTTAATTATCGTCAATTTGGTGCCTCTAAGAAGATCTGTCAATGGTGCGGCAAACATGGCGAAATTCGGAATAAATCGCCGATAATACCCCACAATTCCAAGAAATGCCTTCACTTGCTTCTTGGAAAGCGGTTGCTGCCACTCTTCGATCGCCTCGATCTTGTTGATTTGTGGCTTAATTTCACCTCTTCCGATGAAATAGCCTAGGTACCTGGCCTCTTCTTGCCTATGGCACATTTTTTCGGATTTCTCGTGAAACCCGCATTTCTTAAAGCACCCAGAACCACCTGTACTTTTGGTAGATGACTAACCCAGTCAGGGCTAAAGACTACTATGTCATCGAGGTACACCATGGTATACTTCTTATGCAGGGCCAGGATCCGATCCATCGCCCTCTGGAAGGTGGCTGGGGCGCCCTGCAGACCGAAGGGCATCCTGGTGTATTGAAAACACCCATCAGGCATCGAGATGGCTGTCTTCTCCTTGGCACTCTGGGACATGGAGATCTGCCAATAGCCCTTTGTTGCATCCAGGGTTGTAATATACCTTGCGGGTGCAAGTCTCTCAATGAGTTCGTCCACACGAGGCACTGGGTAATCATCAAAACTAGAAACTTCTTTCAGCTTGCGGTAGTCTTTGCAAATAGGGGCCAACACCTCCGCCCACTGCTCCTGGGGCAGCCTCTCCCATTCTACAACCCGTTCAAAAACAGTCAAGAATGCCTCTATATTATCCCCTGGGGTCATCTTTTTCATGGCTCGTCTTACCGCATTCCGGACCCAGGAGTCATCACCTTGACTTAGGGGAACGGCATTTTTTCTGCTGTGGACCTCTCCAATCAGGATTTGCTTCTTCCTTTGCTGCTGCTGAATCTGTGGCATTAGGAGCTTATTAGTCTAATGATGTACCTGATGCTGTTGCTGCTGGCTCAGGATCAGGTGCTTGAGTAGCTCGTTCATTTAGTCCGACCGCTGTTCCATGTCCCTTGGCTGCCTTAACCCAGAATACACAATTTGTCCACTGCTAATACACATGTACCTGGAATGTTTGCCCACATCCAAAACATCAATTGTGACAGATCGGCTCACTTAGCTGCTCCTCAAGGTAGACACAAGCACACGTGATTTAAAGTCTGTGGGTGGTTTATTGTATCATAAACCCCAAAATGGTAACAGAAAAACAGCTTTTCTGGCTCAAAAGGAAATAAAAAGTTCAGAAGTGGTCCTGCCCAGCACTTCAGGCCAACACATATGGCAGCTCCCACAGGAGCGTCAGCCAAGGGTTTGCTTGAATCTACACAACACAGACCACAGAGATAATAAAAACTGGCTGGGCATTTATTTCCCCAGCCAAACCCTTGAGTTGGAGATATGGTGAGTAGGCATCCCGCCCATCTCTTACCCACCCATAACATGGCAGCTTAACTCATTCAGCAAATATCATGCTGAAAAGAAACTTATTGGTTTCTAGATCACGGAGGAAAGCAGTCTCTGTGACACATGTCTCCCTCAAATATTGACCCTGTGTATATATATATATATATATATATATATATATATATATATATATATATATATATACATATATATATATACTGTATGTGTGTATATGCATATATATATATACATATATATATATATATATATCTATGTATATATATATATATATATATATATATACATAGATATATATATATATATATGTATATATATATATGCATATACACACATACAGTATAGCTACAGTTGACACCAGAAGCTTACATGCACTGTATAATGACACACATGCATGTTTTTCTCAATATATGACATGAAATCTCAAATAAACCTTTCCCGTTTTGGGTCAATTAAGATTACCATAATTATTAATATTTGTCAAATGCCAGAATAATGTGAGAGAGAATTTTTCAAGGCATTTTTATTACTTACTGCAAAGTCAAAAGTTTACATACATTTCATTAGTACGTGGCACCACCATTGCCCTTAAACTGAATGACATGGGTGAAATGCTTGGGATATCCTTCCAGAAGCTTCTCATAATAGTTGGTCAAAATTTGGGCTCAATCCTGACAAAACTGGTGTAACTGATCTAGGTTTGTAGGTCATCTTTCTCGCACCTGCGTTTTCAGCTTGGCCATAAAGTTTCATTTGGATTGAGATCAGAGCTTTTTGATGGCCACTCCAAAACATTTACTTTGTTATCATTAAGTCACTTTGTTACCATTTTGGCAGTATGCTTCAGGTCATTGTCCATTTGGAAGACCCATTTCCACCTGTTTAACTTCCTGGCTGATGTCTTGAGCTTTTGCTTCAGTATTGCCACATAATCTTATTTTCTCATGATGCCATCTATTTTGTGAAGTGCATCAATCCCTCCTGCAGCAAATCAACTCCACAACATGATGCTGCCACCCCCGTGTTTCACAGTTGGGATGGTGTCCTTAAGTTTCTAAGCTTCACCCTTTTAACTCCAAACGTAACAAAGGTCATTTTACCCAAAAAGTTCAATTTCAGTTTCATCAGACCACAGGATGTCTCCAAAACTTAGTCTTTGCCCCTGAGTGCATTCACAAACATTAATCTGGCTTTTTATGCTTCTTTTAGAGTAATGGCTTCTTCCTGGCAGAGAGGCCTTTTAGCCCATGTTAATACAGTACTCATTCCACTCTGGATATTGACACAATCTGCCAGCTTCCACCATCATCTTCACAAGGTCTTTTGCTTTTGTCCTTGGGTTCATATGCAGATGACGGACCAAAGCACGTTCATCTCTGGGACACAAAACCTGTCTCCTTCCTGAGTGGGATGATGGCTGGATATTCCCATTTTGTTTGTACTTGTGTTTGTACAGATGAACGAGGCACCCTCAGGTATCTTGAAATTGTACCCAAGGATGAGCCAGAATTCTCCTCCTGATATCTTTGCTGATTTCCTGAGACTTTCCCATGATGCTACACAAATAAGCAGAGTGTTTCAGACGTGCATTAAAATTCATCCACAGGTGTCTCTAATTAACTTCAGATGTTGCCAAAAAACCTATCAGAAGCTTTCAAACACATAACATCATCACATAGGCGATCCTTAGCTCCTAACTGTCCAGATTCAGCTGCATTTTTCTGACTTCCTGTAACTCTCTCTCTCTCTCTGCAGCTTATTCTCTTCTTCATTCTGTAACTCCTCCACCTTGGGATGGAGTCAATATCTCTGCACACAGTTATGTTAATCAAGTATATAATTTTGCTTCTTCTCTTGAAATCTGCACACCCCTGGAATGACATACACAATGTTATCACTGATACATAGAAATACATATGAATATAGCAGTGAATTTCTATGTGCCTATATTCTACAGGAAAAATTAAAGTAAAAATTGTTTCTTGCTACAACATCATTAAAATAAAAAACAAATAACAAAAATGCGCTTTTCAATTTTTGTGTTTAAGTCTCCCTGGGATTTGAACCCACAACCTCAAGCATCGCAAGCAGTAACTAAAGATTTGAGCCACAGGCTTCACAGATCAGCAGTATAGAGTTTTGTATGCAGTTGTGTGAAAAATGATTTACCCCTTCCCAATTTTCTATTCTTTCTCATGTTTGTCACACTTGAATGTTTCAGGTTACCAAATAAATTTAAATATTAGACAAAGATTACACAAGTAAACACAAAATGCAATTTTTAAATGAAGGTCTTTATTATTTAAGGAAAAGAAATTCAAACCTACAGAAACCAGTGTGAAAAGTAATTGCCCCCTTAAAACATAAAGTACCGTATTTTCCGGCGTATAAGACGACTTTTTAACCCCTAAAAATTGTCCCAAAAGTCGGGGGTCGTCTTATACGCCAGGTACGGCATGTGCAGGGAGCGATCCTGGATGTTCCCAGGGTCTGAAGGAGAGGAGACTCTCCTTCAGGCCCTGGGATCCATATTCATGTTAAAAATAAAGAATAAAAATAAAAAATATGTACATACTCACCCTTCCGAGAAGCCTGGCTCTCACCGGTGTAAGCGTCTGCCTCCGTTCCTAAGAATTGCAGCGTGGAGGACCTTCGATGACGTCACGGTCAGGTGACTGGTCACATGAGCGGTCACGGACCAATCACAGGCCAGTCACCTGACCATGACATCATCGAGGGTCCTTCATGCTGCATTTCTTAGGAACGGAGGCAGATGCTTACACCGGTAAGAGCCAGGCTTCTCGGAAGGGTGAGTATATACATATTTTTTATTTTTATTCTTTATTTTTAACATGAATATGGATCCCAGGGCCTGAAGGAGAGTCTCCTCTCCTTCAGACCCTGGGAACCACACGCTGTATAAGATGACTGGGCATATAAGATGACCCCAGTCTTATACAGCGGGCATATCCCAAATTCCATATTTTATATGGAAAAGTTGGGGGTCGTCTTATACGCCCAGTCGTCTTATACACCAGAAAATACGGTAACTGTAGTTTATCACATCTTTGGGTAGCTGAGTTCAAATTACCTAGCCACGCCCAGGCCTGATTACTGCCACACCTGTTCTCAATCAAGTAATCATTTAAATAGTACCTGTATGACAAAGTGAAGTAGACCAAAAATTCCTCAAAAACTAGTGTGAAGGAAGACACCAGACAGATCACACAGAATCCCACCACCAATTATGACGAACCTGCACCTCGCCACCCCACCTGATATCACTATTACATCAATGATATCAAGTGGTAGGGTCTCCTCACTTGTACCAATATGATGTTCTGCACCCCCTGGGGATGTGAAAGGTCAGCTTGATGCAGTTTTGCACACACACCCTGTCCATAAGAGTCCAGAGAGGCATGGGGAGTGAGAGGATGTGGTAAACACAGTTACTAACGTGGCACAACACTCACACACAACTCACTCACACACAACTCTGACAGGCAGAGAGGCCCCTTTCACTAGCACCAGTGAAACAGCACCTGATCAGCCCAGTAGGACTGCCACCAGTTCCTCGTTGGATCCCTTAAGGGGATTATATCGGGACATAAACTATCCACGGTGGCATGGAAAGTTAAACCAAGAAATGGATGTGTGGATTTGAGGATAGTGATTAGAGATGAGTGAACGTGTTCGGAAGACATTCACCAATCTCAAATTCGACACAAATGTATAACATTTGGATTTGTGTTTGCTTTCATGAGTATTTTTACTCAAAATCTGCAAAAGTCAGTCACAGTTCAGCAAATCATTGAGTTTCCACTAATGCTTGTTATTACTTTGGCTAAAATAGTGGTGCTATATGAAAGCCCAGTTAGCTACTCCAGATTGTTTGTGCAAACACTTGTTTCAGTGGCAAATAAGGCCACATTTCCACTTAACAATCAATAGGTCTAGCATAGTATTGCAGCCTGAAGGGCCAATTAGCTGCTCCTAATCTTTTGTGCTAAAACTATGTTTCAGAGGCACATCAGAAGACCAGATTTCCACTTAAAAATTGTTAGGCCTAATATAGTGGAGCAGCCATTAGGCGCAATTAGCTAGTCCAAATTGTGCTAAAACTGTCCTTCAATGGCAAATCAGAAAGCCAGATTTCTATTTAAATGGAATCTGTCATCAGTTTTGCCCAATATGAGTTACGGCCATCACCTTTCATGGCTTATATACAGTATACTATAATGCTGTATATCTGCCCCCAAACTGACCGGCAAGAGAAGAAAAGTAACTTTTATCATACTCACCTGTAGGGCGGTACAGTCTGAGGGGTGTCACTCTTCTTGGTCCAGAACTTCCCATCTTCTTATGATCGCCACCCTCCTGCTTGTTTCATGTGTCTCCTTGGCACCGCGCTCTTGCGCAGGTGCACTTCTCTGCCCTGTTGAGGGCAGAGCAAAGTACTGTAATGCACCTGTGCCGGGTCTCTTTGACCTTTTCTGGCACCTGCACACTGTAGTTCTTTGCTCTGCTCTCAACAGGGTTGGTAAGCACGCCTGCACAGACAGTGCCGAGCAGACTGTGTGGATGATGCAGTGATGCGTCATTCACATAAAGCAAGCAGTAGGGTAGCTGTTGTGAATTCTGCTCTTGGGCTCCCTCCGGTGGTTGTTGGTGGTAGTGCAGTTGTCTTGGGGTTGTAATCCGGGCAGGTGTTTCTGCTGATTGCAGCTCTATTAGGTATTTAGGTGTGCAGGATCCATGAGTCCATGCCAGTTGTCCATTGTACTTGGAGGGATTGCATCTCTCTCTGGCTCCTCATGCCCTGTTGCCAATTCAGCTAAGATAAGTGTCTGTTTTTTTTGTTTCTGTGCACACATGCAGTGTGCTTTGCAATTCCGTGCAATTCATTGTGTTTTTGTCCAGCTTAGACTTTGTTTGGATTTTTCAGTCATGCCGGATTCTCAGGAGATGCAGATATACTTTCTATGTCTTTAGTTAGATGTAGAATATTTGTATTATCTGCTGTGGATATTTTTAGGATTTTAATACTGACCGCTTAGAATTCTGTCCTATCTTTTTCTATTTAGCTAGAAGTGTTATGACCTGGTGGTTACGGAGTGGTACTGAGATGACCTGGTGGGTAAAACCAATCATGGACAAGCTCAGAGGAGGTGGCAGCTCTACAGACATTAATCACCTATATGACCTAGTGATTACAGAGCAGCACTGAAATGACCTAGTGGGTAAAAAAAATAATGTACTAGTTCTGAGGAGGTGGTAACTTTACTGACCGCAATCCCTACTCCTAACACCAACACTAGAAATAGCCGTGGAGCGTTCCTATCTCTGCCTAGACGCCTCTTCACAGCCTAAGAACTAGCTACCCCTGAAGATGGAAACGGAAAACTATCTCGCCTCAGAGAAACCCCCAAAGGAAAGATAGCCCCCCACAAATATTGACGGTGAGTGAAGAGGGAAATGACAAACTCAGAAATGAAACTAGATTTTAGCAAAGGAGGCCACTACTATCTAAATAGACAGAGAAAGAAAAGGCTACTGTGCGGTCAGTATAAAAACTAAATGTCCACGCAGAGTTTACAAAAATAACCTCCACACCGACTCACGGTGTGGAGGGGCCAATCTGCAACCCCAGAGCTTCCAACTAGCCAGAATATTTCATGATGACAAGCAGGACAAAAGAGACATAACTTAAACTGAACTAAAGGTCATAGGCAGGGAAACACCCAAAAACTAGCAGAACTTATCTTAAGCTGAAATGGACTGGCCAACAGAGAACTTCCAGGAAAGGACTGAATCCACAGGAAGGAACATTGACAGCTGGCATCCACTACAGCCCAAAGCCCAGTTAAATAACAAGGCCAGGGAACCGATTAGTGAAAGCAGCTGCTAAGTTCCACTTGAAACCACCAGAGGGAGCCCAAGAGCAGAACTCCCAAAAATACCATTTGCAACCACAGGATGGAGCCCAAGAACGGAACTCACAACAGTACCCCCCCCTTGAGGAGGGGTCACCGAACCCTCACCAGAGCCCCCAGGCCGATCGGGACGAGCCAAATGAAAAGAACGTACCAAATCGGCAGCATGAACATCGGAGGCAAAAACCCAAGAGTTATCCTCCTGGCCATAACCCTTCCACTTGACCAGATACTGAAGTTTCCGCCTTGAAAGACGAGAATCCAAAATCTTCTCCACCACATGCTCCAGCTCCCCCCCAACCAACACCGGAGCAGGATGGTCAACGGAGGGAACAACGGGCACCACATATCTCCGCAACAAAGATCTATGGAACACATTATGAATGGAAAACGCAGCTGGAAGGTCCAAACGAAAAGACACCGGATTGATAATTTCCGAAATCCTATAAGGACCAATAAAACTAGGTTTGAACTTAGGGGAAGAGACCTTCATAGGAACATGACGAGAAGACAACCCGACCAAATCCCCAACCCGAAGCCGGGGACCAACGCACCGACGGCGGTTAGCAAAACGTTGAGCCTTTTCCTGAGACAATGTCAAATTGTCCACCACATGAGTCCAAATCCGCTGCAACCTGTCCACCACAGAATCTACCCCAGGACAGTCCGAAGGCTCAACCTGCCCTGAAGAAAAGCGAGGATGAAAACCAAAATTACAAAAAAAAGGCGAAACCAAGGTAGCAGAACTAGCCCGATTATTAAGGGCAAACTCGGCCAACGGCAAGAAGGTAACCCAATCATCCTGATCAGCCGACACAAAGCATCTCAAATAGGTTTCCAAGGTCTGATTGGTTCGCTCCATCTGTCCATTTGTCTGAGGGTGAAACGCCGAAGAAAAAGACAAATTAATGCCCATTCTACCACAAAAGGACCGCCAAAACCTAGAAACAAACTGGGTACCTCTGTCAGACACAATATTCTCCGGAATACCATGCAAACGAACCACATGCTGGAAAAACAAAGGAACCAAATCAGAGGAGGAAGGCAACTTAGGTAAAGGTACCAAATGGACCATTTTAGAAAACCGGTCACAAACCACCCAGATGACAGACATCTTCTGAGAAACAGGAAGATCAGAAATAAAATCCATGGAAATATGCGTCCAGGGCCTCTCAGGGATAGGCAAGGGCAAAAGCAACCCACTAGCACGAGAACAGCAGGGCTTAGCCCGGGCACAGATCCCACAGGACTGCACGAAGGAATGCACATCCCGTGACAAAGAAGGCCACCAAAAGGACCTGGCAACCAAATCTCTGGTACCAAAGATCCCAGGATGACCAGCCAACACTGAACAATGAATCTCAGAAATCACCTTACTAGTCCATCTATCAGGAACAAACAATTTCCCCACAGGACAGCGGTCGGGTCTATCAGCCTGAAACTCCCGAAGCACCTGCCGTAAATCAGGGGAGATAGCAGAAAGAATCACCCCCTCCTTGAGAATACCAGCCGGCTTACGGACTCCAGGAGAATCAGGCAAAAAACTCCTAGACAGGGCATCAGCCTTCACATTCTTAGATCCCGGAAGATACGAGACCACAAAATCAAAACGGGAGAAAAACAAAGACCACCGAGCCTGTCTAGGATTCAACCGCTTGGCCGATTCAAGGTAAATCAGATTCTTATGATCGGTCAAGACCACAACACGATGCTTGGCTCCCTCAAGCCAATGTTGCCACTCCTCGAATGCCCACTTCATAGCGAACAACTCCCAATTGCCGACATCATAATTACGCTCAGCAGGCAAAAACTTTCTGGAGAAGAAAGCACACGGTTTCAAAACAGAGCCATCAGAACTTCTCTGAGACAGAACAGCTCCTGCCCCAATCTCAGAAGCGTGAACCTCAACCTGAAAAGGGAGAGAGACATCTGTCTGACGCAACACAGGGGCAGAAGTTAAACGACGCTTAAGCTCCTGAAAGGCCTCCACAGCCGCAGAGGACCAATTCACCACATCTGCACCTTTCTTGGTCAAATCGGTCAGAGGTTTAACCACAGTAGAAAAATTACCAATGAAGCGGCGATAAAAATTAGCAAAGCCCAAAAACTTCTGAAGGCTCTTCACAGATGTGGGCTGCGTCCAATCATAAATAGCCTGGACCTTAACAGGGTCCATTTCAATAGCCGAGGGAGAAAAAATGAACCCCAGAAAATAAACCTTCTGAACTCCAAAAAGGCACTTAGACCCCTTCACAAACAGTGTATTAGCACGAAGAATCTGAAATACCATCCTGACCTGCTTCACATGAGACTCCCAATCATCGGAAAAAAACAAAATATCGTCCAAATATACAATCATAAATTTATCCAGATACTCCCGAAAAATATCATGCATGAAGGACTGAAACACAGATGGAGCATTAGAGAGCCCGAAAGGCATCACAAGATATTCAAAATGGCCTTCGGGCGTATTAAATGCTGTCTTCCATTCATCACCCTGTTTGATGCGGACCAGATTATACGCCCCTCGAAGGTCAATCTTGGTAAACCATCTAGCCCCTTTAATCCGAGCAAACAAATCAGGGAGCAAAGGCAAAGGGTACTGGAATTTGACCGTGATCTTATTGAGAAGGTGATAATCTATACAGGGCCTCAAGGAGCCATCCTTCTTGGCAACAAAAAAGAATCCCGCTCCCAACGGTGACGAAGACGGGCGAATATGCCCCTTCTCCAAGGACTCCTTTACATAAGTCCGCATAGCGGCATGCTCTGGCACAGACAGATTGAAAAGTCGACCCTTAGGGAACTTACAGCCAGGAATCAAATTAATGGCGCAATCACAGTCCCTATGAGGAGGCAGAGGACTGGATTTAGGCTCCTCAAATATATCCTGGAAATCCGACAAAAACTCAGGAACTTCAGAAGAAGGGGACGAGGAAATTGACATCAGAGGAATGTCACTATGTATCCCCTGACAACCCCAACTAGTCACAGACATAGATTTCCAATCCAGTACTGGATTATGTACCTGTAACCATGGAAACCCCAGCACAACCACATCATGCAAATTATGCAACACTAGGGTTGAGCTAAACGGGTCGACCATTTTCAGAAGTCGCCGACTTTTGGCAAAGTCGGGTTTCATGAAACCCGACCCGACCTCTGTGTGGGGTCGGCCATGAGGTCGGCGATCTTCTGAATCTGGTATCGGAATTCCGATACCGAGTTCCGATATGTTTGCGATATCGGAACTCGGTATCGGAATCCACATTTAAGTGTAAAATAAAGAATTAAAATAAAAAATATTGATATACTCACCTCTCCGACGAGCCCTGGTAGTAATCGGCATCTTCCGTTCCTAAGAATGAGCGCGTTCAGGGCCTTAGAAGACATCACGGCTTTGTGATTGGTCGCGGCGGCCCACGTGACCGCTCAGCGACCAATCACAAGCCGTGACGTAATTCTCTCAGGTCCTAAATTCCTCATTCTAGGAATTTAGGCCATGAGAATTACGTCACGGCTTGTGATTGGTCGCTGAGCGGTCACGTGGGCCGCCGCGACCAATCACAAAGCCGTGACATCATCGAAGGCCCTGAACGCGCTCATTCTTAAGAAGAAAGGCTGCCGGAAAGAAGCCGAGGGTGAGTATATTCCTATTAGGTATATACTCACCCTCGTACATGCCCTGCTTCTTTCCGGCAGCCTTCCTTCTTAAGAATGAGCGTGTTCAGGGCCTTAGATGACGTCACTGCTTTGTGATTGGTCACGGCGGCCCACGTGACCGCTCAGCGACCAATCACAAGCCGTGACGTAATTCTCATTTGAGAAAGTCGGGTTTCGTGAAACCCGACCCGATCCTATAAAAATAAAAGTCGCTCAACCCTATGCAACACCAAAAAACGAATATTTTCCTGATGTGCTGGAGCCATGTTCATGGCTAACTGTGTCCAGTACTGAGGTTTATTCTTGGCCAATGGCGTAGCATCAATCCCCCTCAAAGTAATAGGACTCTGCAAAGGCTCCAAGGAAAAACCACAGCGCTTGGCAAATTCTAGGTCCATTAAGTTCAGGGCAGCGCCAGAATCCACAAATGCCATTACAGAAAAGGACGACAATGAGCAAATCAGGGTAATAGACAAGAGAAATTTAGGCTGTACAGTACTGATGGTAACCGAACTTGCAACCCTCATAGTTCGCTTCGGGCAATCAGAGATAGCATGAGTAGCGTCACCACAGTAAAAACACAGCCCATTCTGACGTCGGAACTCCTGCCGTTCTGCTCTCGTCAAAACTCTATCACATTGCATAGGCTCAGAACTCTGCCCAGAGGACACCGCCATATGGTGCACAACCTTACGTTCACGTAGGCGCCGATCAATCTGAATGGCCAGAGACATTGATTCGTTCAAACCAGCAGGCGTGGGAAACCCCACCATAACATCTTTAAGAGCTTCAGAAAGACCCTTTCTGAAAATAGCTGCCAGGGCATCCTCATTCCATTTTGTAAGCACAGACCACTTTCTAAATTTCTGACAATATATCTCTGCCGCTTCCTGACCCTGACACAGAACCAGCAAAATTTTTTCTGCCTGATGCACAGAATTGGGTTCGTCATAAAGCAATCCAAGTGCTTGAAAAAATGAATCTACATTGAGCAATGCAGGATTCCCTGGCTCAAGGGAGAATGCTCAATCCTGAGGGTCACCATGCAGCAGAGAAATAACAATCTTCACCTGCTGAATGGGGTCACCAGAGGAAAGGAGTCTCAGAGCAAAAAACAATCTGCAATTATTTTTAAAATTCAAAAACCTAGATCTATCCCCAGAAAACAAATCAGGGATAGGAATTCTAGGCTCAGAAACAGGAGTTTGAACAACATAATCTTGGATACTCTGTACCCTTGCAGCGAGATGATCAACACGCGCAGACATACCCTGAACCTCCATATCAGTACCAAGCTCCTGCACCATCCAAAAATCAAGGAGAAAAAAAAAGACGAAACAAGCAACAAGAAGAAAAAAAAAAAAACTATGACTCAGAACTTTCTCTTCCCTCTTTTGAGATGCATTTAACACTTTGTGGGCCAGCTGTACTGTTATGACCTGGTGGTTACGGAGTGGTACTGAGATGACCTGGTGGGTAAAACCAATCATGGACAAGCTCAGAGGAGGTGGCAGCTCTACAGGCAGTAATCACCTATATGACCTAGTGATTACGGAGCAGCACTGAAATGACCTAGTGGGTAAAAAAAATAATGTACTAGCTCTGAGGAGGTGGTAACTTTACTGACTGCAATCCCTACTCCTAACACCAACACTAGAAATAGCCGTGGAGCGTTCCTATCTCTGCCTAGACGCCTCTTCACAGCCTAAGAACTAGCTACCCCTGAAGATGGAAACGGAAAACTATCTCGCCTCAGAGAAACCCCCAAAGGAAAGATAGCTCCCCACAAATATTGACGGTGAGTGAAGAGGGAAATGACAAACTCAGAAATGAAACTAGATTTTAGCAAAGGAGGCCACTACTATCTAAATAGACAGAGAAAGAAAAGGCTACTGTGCGGTCAGTATAAAAACTAAATGTCCACGCAGAGTTTACAAAAATAACCTCCACACCGACTCACGGTGTGGAGGGGCCAATCTGCAACCCCAGAGCTTCCAACTAGCCGGAATATTTCATGATGACAAGCAGGACAAAAGAGACATAACTTAAACTGAACTAAAGGTCATAGGCAGGGAAACACCCAAAAACTAGCAGAACTTATCTTAAGCTGAAATGGACTGGCCAACAGAGAACTTCCAGGAAAGGACTGAATCCACAGGAAGGAACATTGACAGCTGGCATCCACTACAGCCCAAAGCCCAGTTAAATAACAAGGCCAGGAACCGATTAGTTTAAGCAGCTGCTAAGTTCCACTTGAAACCACCAGAGGGAGCCCAAGAGCAGAACTCCCAAAAATACCATTTGCAACCACAGGATGGAGCCCAAGAACGGAACTCACAACATAGAAGTGCCTCTTTTGCTAAATCCTGTTTTTCTGCCTGCGTGTGTTTTTCCTCTTATACTCACAGTCAATATTTGTGGGGGGCTGCCTATCCTTTGGGGTTCTGCTCTGAGGCAAGATAGAATTCCCATTTCCATCTATAGGGGTATTTAGTCCTCCGGCTGTGTCGAGTTGTCTAGGATGTGTTAGGTACACCTCACGGCTACTTCTAGTTGCGGTGACAGATTAGGGTTTGCGGTCAGTATAGGTACCACCTTCTCCTGAGAAAGTCTCTCATGCGGCTCCAAGGTTACCGGATCATAACAGTACAACTGGCCAACAATGAGTTAAATGCATCTCAGAAGAAGGGAAGAAAGAGCCATTTTTTTTTCTGTAGCCTGCTTTGTCTTTTCTTACCTCTTTTCCTTAGGGTGACTGAGGAGTCTTGTGCTAGCATGGATGTTCAGGGATTAGTTTCTCGTATAGACCAGCTTGCTGCTACGGTACAGGGTATTTCTGATTATATTGATCAGACTCCACTTTTAGAACCTAGGATTCCTACTCCTGATTTGTTTTTTGGGGACAGGTCCAAATTTTTGAGTTTTAAAAACAATTGTAAACTGTTTTTTGCTCTGAAGCCTTGTTCCTCTGGTGATCCCATTCAGCAGGTTAAAATTGTCATCTCCCTGCTGCGTGGTGACCCTCAGGATTGGGCATTTTCCCTGGAATCTGGTAATCCGGCCTTGCTTAATGTAGATGCCTTTTTTCAGGCTCTATGATTATTATATGATGAACCAAATTCTGTGGATCAAGCGGAGAAGACCTGTCTCAGGGTCAAGAAGTGGCAGAATTGTATTGTCAGAAATTTAGAAAATGGTCTGTGCTGACTAAATGGAATGAGGATGCTTTGGTGGCAATTTTCAGAAAGGGTCTTTCTGAATCTGTTAAAGATGTTATGGTGGGGTTTCCCATGCCTTTTGGTCTGAGTGATTTTATGGTGGAGTTTCCCATGCCTGTTGGTCTGAGTGATTCTATGTCTTTGGCCATTCAGATTGATCGGCGCTTGCGGGAGCATACCGCCATGCGGAGTTATGTTAAGGAGTCTTTGGAGAAAGGGCATATTCGGCCATCTTCTTCACCGTTGGGAGCGAGATTTTTTTTTGTTGCTAAGAAGGATGGCTCCTTGAGACCCTGTATTGATTATCGCCTCTTGAATAAGATCACGGTCAAGTTTCAATACCCTTTATCTTTGCTTTCTGATTTGTTTGCCAGGATTAAGGGGGCTAGTTGTTTTACTAAAATTGACCTTCGGGGGGCATATAATCTTGTTCGTATTAAGCAGGGTGACGAATGGAAAACTGCGTTTAATACGTCCGAAGGCCATTTTGAATACCTTGTGATGCCATTCGGGCTCTCTAATGCTCCATCTGTTTTTCAGTCCTTCATGCATGATATCTTCCGGAATTATCTTGATAAATTCATGATTGTATATTTGGATGACATCTTAATTTTTTCTGATGATTGGGAGTCTCATGTGAAACAGGTCAGGATAGTATTTCAGATCCTTCGTGATAATACTTTGTTTGTGAAGGGGTCTAAGTGTCTCTTTGGAGTGCAGAAGGTTTCTTTTTGGGGTTTATTTTTTTTCCCTCATCTATAGAGATGGATCCGGTAAAGGTTCAGGCCATTCATGATTGGATTCAACCCACATCTGTGAAGAGTCTTCAGAAATTTTTGGGCATTGCTAATTTTTATCGCCGTTTTATTGCTAACTTCTCCAGTGTGGTTAAACCCCTGACCGATTTGAAGAAGAAAGGCGCTGATGTAACGAATTGGTCCCCTGTGGCTGTCTCTGCCTTTCAGGAGCTTAAACGCCGTTTTACTTCTGCCCCGTTGTTGCGTCAGCCAGCTGTTTCTCTTCCGTTTCAGGTTGAGGTTGACGCTTCTGAGATTGGGGCAGGGGCCGTTTTGTCTCAGAGGAATTATGATGGTTCCTTGATGAAACCGTGTGCCTTCTTTTCCCGTAAGTTTTCGCCTGCTGAATGCAATTATGATGTCGGCAATCGGGAGTTGTTGGCTATGAAGTGGGTGTTTGAGGAATGGTGACATTGGCTTGAGGGAGCCAAGCACCGTATTGTGGTCTTGACTAGGGTTGAGCGAAACAGGTCGTTCATTTTCATAAGTCGCCGACTTTTGGCAAAGTCGGCGTCTCATGAAACCCGACCCGATCCCTGTGTGGGGTCGGCCATGCGGTACGCGATCTTGGCGCCAAAGTCGCGTTTAGCGCCATTTTTTCAGCCAATGAATGAGCGTGGGCAGAGTGATGACATAGGTCTTAGGGGAGTGAATGCCTATTGTCATGTTATCGCGGAGTTTGAATGTGGAATACGAAATTTTCTATGCTGGGACGGAGGGGGGAGAGAGAGAGAGAGAGAGAGAGAGAGAGAGAGAGAGAGAGAAAAAAAAAATCCTTCATTGGGTTTCGTGTTTCGGCCGAAACCCAACTTTTCATGGTGGTCGGCCGATTTCACTCGACTCAACTTTTAAGACAGTCGGGTTTCACAAAACCCGACTCGACCCTAAAAAACTAAAGGTCGCTCAACCCTAGTCTTGACCGATTATAAAAATCTGATTTACCTCGAATCTGCCAAGCGGCTGAATCCTAGACAGGCTCGATGGTCCCTGTTTTTCTCCCGTTTTGATTTCGTGATCTCGTATCTTCCGGGTTCTAAGAATGTTTAGGCTGATGCCCTCTCTAGGAGTTTTTTGCCTGATTCTCCTGAGGTATTTGAGCCGGTCGGCATTCTGAAGGAAGGGTGTTATGAACTGGTGGCCTAGGAGCAGCATGAACGAGCTCTGGAGTAGGTGGCCTCTATACTGACCGCAGACCCTGAACTTAACACATCAACTAGAAGTAGCCGTGGGATGTTCCTGTCACTCCCTAGACACCTCGTCACGACTGGAGGACTAATTACACCTAAAGAAAGAAACAGGAATACTATCTTGCCTCAGAGAAAATTCCCAAAGGAAAGGCAGCCCCCCACAAATATTGACTGTGAGAGAAGAGGGAAATTACAAACGCAGACTGAAAACAGAATTTAGCAAAGGAGGCCACGCTACCTAGAAAGAAAATACAGGACAGAGTACTGTGCGGTCAGTATAAAAAATACTACAAAATCCACAACAGAGAATACAAAAATCTCCACACCTAACTAAAGGCATGGAGGGTAACTCTGTGACTCCAGAGCTTCCAACTTGGCTGAGTAAATCTTAACACAGACAAAGCTGGACAAGAAAAAACATAGCAATTCACAGAACTATTAAGTCCACCGCATGTGGACTGCAAAAACAGAGCCAGGACTTATCTTTGATGATTTGGACAATCCAGAAGGAGAAACCAAGCAGAGATGTGGATCCCTAGAAAACAATGGACAACTGGCACTCAATAAAGGAAGGAGCCAGACGAAATAGCCCCGTCCAAAGTGGAAGCAGCTGATGACTGTTGTGAAGGACAAACAGCAGCACTACCACTTATAACCACCGGAGGGAGCCTAAGAGCAGAACCCACAACAGAATTCACAACAGAAGGGGTGGTCCTTTCTGCCATTTCCCCTGATTTGCGACGGGTTCTGCAGGAATTTCAGGCTGACAAACCTGACCGCTGTCCTGTGGGGAAACTGTTTGTTCCTGCTAGATGGACTAGTAAAGTGATTTCTGAGGTTCACTGTTCTGTGTTGGCCGGTCATCCTGGTATTTTTGGTACCAGAGATTTGGTTGGTAGGTCCTTTTGGTGGCCTTCTTTGTCGCGTGATGTGCGTTCTTTTGTGCAGTCCTGTGGGACTTGTGCGCGGGCCAAGCCTTGTTGTTCCCGTGCTAGTGGGTTGCTTTTGCCTTTGACGGTCCCTGAGAGGCCCTGGACGCATATTTCTATGGATTTTATTTCAGATCTTCCGGTTTCCCAGAGGATGTTGGTTATCTGGGTGGTTTGTGACCGGTTTTCTAAGATGGTTCATTTGGTGCCTTTGCCTAAATTGCCTTCCTCTTCTGATTTGGTTCCGTTATTTTTTCAGCATGTAGTTTGTTTGCATGGTATTCCGGAGAATATTGTGTCCGACAGAGGTTCCCAGTTTGTTTCTAGGTTTTGG
The DNA here is from genome assembly GCF_051348905.1 of Ranitomeya variabilis. NCBI lineage: Eukaryota > Metazoa > Chordata > Amphibia > Anura > Dendrobatidae > Ranitomeya > Ranitomeya variabilis. The sequence continues at coordinate 83,973,518 of NC_135238.1, forward strand.
CGGGCCTTTTGTGCTAGGCTGGGAATTGATTTGTCTTTTTCTTCCGCATTTCATCCTCAGACAAATGGCCAGACCGAGCGAACTAATCAGACTTTGGAAACTTATTTGAGATGCTTTGTGTCTGCTGATCAGGATGATTGGGTGGCTTTCTTGCCATTGGCCGAGTTTGCCCTTAATAATCGGGCTAGTTCGGCTACCTTGGTTTTGCCCTTCTTTTGTAATTTTGGTTTTCATCCTCGTTTTTCTTCGGGGCAAGTTGAACCTTCTGATTGTCCTGCTGTGGATTCTGTGGTTGACAGGTTGCAGCATATTTTAGCTCATGTGGTGGACAATTTGGTGTTGTCTCAGGAAGAGGCTCAGCGTTTTGCTAACCGTCGTCGGTGTGTTGGTTCCCGGCTTCGGGTTGGGGATTTGGTCTGGTTGTCTTCCCGTCATGTTCCTATGAAGGTTTCTTCCCCTAAGTTTAAGCCTCGGTTTATTGGTCCTTATAGGATTTCTGAGATTATCAATCCGGTGTCTTTTCGTTTGGCCCTTCCGGCCTCTTTTGCCATCCATAATGTTTTCCATAGATCTTTATTGCGGAAATATGTGGTGCCCGTTGTTCCTTCGGTTGATCCTCCTGCTCCTGTGTTGGTTGATGGGGAGTTGGAGTATGTGGTTGAGAAGATTTTGGATTCTCGCTTTTCGAGGCGGAGGCTTCAGTACCTTGTCAAATGGAAGAGTTATGGCCAGGAGGATAATTCTTGGGTTTTTGCCTCTGATGTCCATGCTGCTGATTTGGTCCGTGCCTTTCATCTGGCTCGTCCTGATCACCCTGGGGGCTCTGGTGAGGGTTCGGTGATTCCTCTTCAAGGGGGGGTACTGTTGTGAATTCTGCTCTTGGGCTCCCTCCGGTGGTTGTTGGTGGTAGTGCAGTTGTCTTGGGGTTGTAATCCGGGCAGGTGTTTCTGCTGATTGCAGCTATATTAGGTATTTAGGTGTGCAGGATCCATGAGTCCATGCCAGTTGTCCATTGTACTTGGAGGGATTGCATCTCTCTCTGGCTCCTCATGCCCTGTTGCCAATTCAGCTAAGATAAGTGTCTGTTTTTTTGTTTCTGTGCACACATGCAGTGTGCTTTGCAATTCCGTGCAATTAATTGTGTTTTTGTCCACCTTAGACTTTGTTTGGATTTTTCAGTCATGCTGGATTCTCAGGAGATGCAGATATACTTTCTATGTCTTTAGTTAGATGTAGAATATTTGTATTATCTGCTGTGGATATTTTTAGTATTTTAATACTGACCGCTTAGAATTCTGTCCTATCCTTTTCTATTTAGCTAGAAGTGCCTCTTTTGCTAAATCCTGTTTTTCTGCCTGGGTGTGTTTTTCCTCTTATACTCACAGTCAATATTTGTGGGGGGCTGCCTATCCTTTGGGGTTCTGCTCTGAGGCAAGATAGAATTCCCATTTCCATCTATAGGGGTATTTAGTCCTCCGGCTGTGTCGAGGTTTCTAGGATGTGTTAGGTACACCCCACGGCTACTTCTAGTTGCGGTGACAGTTTAGGGTTTGCGGTCAGTATAGGTACCACCTTCTCCTGAGAAAGTCTCTCATGCGGCTCCAAGGTCACCAGATCATAACAGGTAGCATCGCAAGCAGATGGGAGGTCCTGGTCCAAGTAGAGCAACACCCCTCGTACTGGGCCACCCCCCAGGTGAGTATAATAAAAGTTATTTTTCTTCTCTTACAGGTCGAGTTGACGCTTACACACTGCATTATAGAATGCTGTATATAAGCACTGAAAGGTGGTGGCCTTACTACATATTGGCTAAAACTACTGACAGGTTCACTTTAAAAATTGTTAGGACTATGTAGCAGAATGGCTCACTCGGCTGAATGCAGAGGTGGAAATGGAGCACTGTATCTTTAAGAATGTGCATGTATTATTAACGCAGCATAAACCAAGCTGGGAGAAAATAAACACGGCCCTCTGGAGAAAACCGCAAAACAAAACAAAACGCAGTCCTTCTCCTAGCAGGGGTCAGCCCGCTCACGGTTAGCAATGTCCATGGTTCAGGTCCAGGTCAGAACATGAGCACAAACACTTTCCTAGAGTGCTCCCTCTCCAGACTCTGAACACTGCTGCCTTTGGAAGCCAGCTACTAAAGCTCCAGACCATATGACTCCCCCTATGAGACTGATCACATGAATGTGACACCACACAGGTCCAGTCAACACACAGCGGGGCTGGCTTTGCAGGGAGAGATGAGGTGGACATCCTCCCACCCAATCTATCGATGTCCACATAATAGCCAGCCAATTATGCAACTTAGCTAAACCCTCACAACACTAAAGGCCCCGTCTCACATAGCGAGATCGCTAGCGAGATCGCTGCTGAGTCACAAGTTTTGTGACGCAACAGCGACCTCAGTAGCGATCTCGCTATGTGTGACACGTACCAGCGATCAGGCCCCTGCTGCGAGATCGCTGGTCGTGTCAGAATGGCCTGGACCTTTTTTTGGTCGTTGAGGTCCCGCTGACATCGCTGAATCGGTGTGTGTGACACCGATCCAGCGATGTCTTCACTGGTAACCAGGGTAAACATCGGGTTACTAAGCGCAGGGCCGCGCTTAGTAACCCGATGTTTACCCTGGTTACCAGCGTAAATGTAAAAAAAAACAAACACTACATACTCACCATCTGTTGCCCGTCAGGTCCCTTGGCGTCTGCTTCCTGTTCTGACTGAGCCGCCGTAAAGTGAGAGCACAGCAGTGACGTCACCGCTGCGCTCTGCTCTCAGCTCTCACTGTACGGCGGCTCAGTCAGAGCAGGAAGCAGATGCCAAGGGACCTGACGGGCAACAGATGGTGAGTATGTACTGTTTGGTTTTTTTTACATTTACGCTGGTAACCAGGGTAAACATCGGGTTACTAAGCGCGGCCCTGCGCTTAGTAACCCGATGTTTACCCTGGTTACCCGGGTGCTGCAGGGGGACTTCGGCATCATTGAAGACAGTTTCAACGATGCCGAAGTCGTTCCCCTGATCGTTGGTCGCTGGAGAGAGCTGTCTGTGTGACAGCTCCCCAGCGACCACACAGCGACGCTGCAGCGATCAGCATCGTTGTCTGTATCGCTGCAGCGTCGCTGTGTGAGACGGGGCCTTTAGTGTGCTAGAGGAAAAACTCTTACTTTTTTATCGCTGACACTATTAGGCGTATTGTCACATTTCTCCCCTCCAGCACTTTACCATTGACTTTTTCACATGCCTTCCCAACTCTGCACAAAGCCAGGGGTTTTGCCACCTTCACTGGCTAAGCAGGGAACTCTAGACAGGGAATCTGCGTTACAATGCAACTTCCCTAGCCTGTGCTCCACATGAAAAGGAAAGTCCTGGAGCACCAGAAACCACCTAGTTACCCAGATATTCTTCCTGTTCTTTTCCGTCATCCACCTCAGGGGCACATGTTCCGACACTAGCCTGAACTTTATGCATAACAGGTAGTATCTCAGGGTGTCTATTGCCCACTTGATGGCCAACCACTTTTTCTTCGATGGCATAGTTCTTCTCACAGGAGGAGAGTTTCCTACTCAGGTATAGGACTGGATGTTCCTTCCTATTTACTGGGACAGCACAGCTCCTAACTCAAAGGCATCTGTCTGGAGCTCAAACTCTTTAGTGAAGTCTGGTGCAACCAAGACAGGCTGTCTGCACAGGACAAGCTTCAACTCCTGGAATGCCAACTCAGCTTCAGAAAACCATTTGACCATCGATGACTTTGTGCCATTGAGAATGGCCCTTGCTACTTGGCCAGGAATTTACTTTCAATGGTGGGGATCAACACCAACACCCAGTCTCAAGAGATAAACTGTCTCAGTCATGTCAACCAATTGTAGACCCTTGACTGGGCTTCTTGTGTTTGCAGGAGAATCACCCTCACAATTGGCATCACACTCGCGATCCTATCCTGCATCTGGGCCACATGCTCGATAATGCTTCAGTGGGGTGTTACCTCCATTTCCCAGGTCTCCTTTGCAAATTCCTGAAGACCCCAAATGGTGCCATCCGTATAAGAGCTCCAACAGTGAGAACCCCGTAGAGGTCCGTAGGACTTCTCTAAACTGAGAACAGTAGGTATGGCAGGAGGCAATCCCAATCTCAGCCATCCTTCTCCATGACCATCTTTAACATGGATTTCTGACAGGAAGGGCTGTACCGGCAGAAATTAACAATGTCCCTATGACACCCAGGCCAGTAGAACCTCTGAAGGACTCGCTGTTGGTATTTACACCATGTTCCAAATTATTATACAAATTACATTTTTCTCGGATTTTCCTAAATGGTCGGTGCAAATGACAGTAAGTCTAATAAAAGTCATCACCCGTTAGAGTATACATCAAATTTTATTGAAGAAACCTCCCAATGATAACAGTATAATCTCCAAAATGAATAAAAACTCAAAATGCACTGTTCCAAATTATTAGGCACAGTAGAATTTCTAAACATTTGATATGTTTTAAACAACTGAAAATGCTCATTTGTTGAATTTGCAGCATTAGGAGGTCACATTCACTGAACAAAAAAGCTGTTAAACTCCAAAACATCCTAACAGGCCAAGTTACATGTTATCATAGGAACCCTTCTTTGATATCACCTTCGCAGTTCTTGCATCCATTGAACTTGTGAGTTTTTGGAGAGTTTCTGCTTGTATTTCTTTGCATGAAGTCAAAATAGCCTCCCAGAGCTGCTGTTTTGATGTGAACTGCCTCCCTCCCTCATAGAGCTTTTGCTTGATGATACTTCAAAGGTTCTCTATAGGGTTGTGGTCAGGGGAAGATGGTGGCCACCAGGGCCGGACTGGCCATCGGGCAGTTCTGGCAAATGCCAGAAGGGCCGGTGCCAGTAGTGGGCCACAGCGCGCCGACTCACCCCCCCACCAGCGCTGCCGCATTCAACTACACCGGTGTCTATGACGCCGGTACAGTTGAATGCAATGATGGAGGAGAGAGCGTCTGCTGAAGCTCCCTCTCCCATCATTCCCCACTTTGCCTCTGACACTGCGGGTGCATGTGCACTCACTGCGTCCCAGGCAGTGCAGCAGCAGCTGCCGAAACAGGAGCAGGGAGCAACGTGGGAACGAGGAGAGGTGAGGAGTGTGTTTTTTTTTTTTTTTTTTTACTGTACTGTGCGGCCATTCTCGGGGGGGAGGAAAGATGCGGGCTGTGCTGTTTACTACTATGTGGGCTGTGCTGTATACTACTATGTGGGCTGTGCTGTATACTACTATGTGGGCTGTGCTGTATACTACTGTGTGGGCTGTGCTATATACTACTATGTGGGCTGTGCTATATATACTATGTGGGCTGTGCTGTATACTACTATGTGGGCTGTGCTATATACCACTGTGTGGGCTGTGCTAAATACTACTGTGTGAGCTGTGCTATATACTACTATGTGGGCTGTGCTGTATACTACTATGTGGGTGGTGTTGTATACTACTATGTGGGCTGTGCTATATACTACTGTGTGGGCTGTGCTATATACTACTATATGGGCTGTGCTGTATACTACTGTGTGGGCTGTGCTATATACTACTGTGTGGGCTGTGCTGTATGCTACTGTGTGGGCAGTGCTGTATACTACTGTGGGCAGTGCTGTATACTACTGTGTGGGCTGGGCTATATACTTCTATGTGGGCTGTGCTATGTACTACTTTGTGGGCTGTGCTGTATACTACTGTGTGGGCTGTGCTGTATACTAAAACATGGGCTGTGCTATATATTACTATGTGGGCTGTGCTGTATACTGCTAAGTGGGCTGTGCTGTATACTGCTACGTGGGCTGTGCTGTATACTGCTACGTGGGCTGTGCTGTATACTGCTACGTGGGCTGTTGTTATGACCCCAATGGCGAGGGTCTCAGAGGAACGTGGAAGTCTGCAGAATACAAAAATCCAGCTCATAGGGCAGTGGTAACTGGGTTGACCATATATCTACTCCTAACGCCAACACTAGAAGTAGCCGGGGATCATTCCTACGTTGATTCTAGATGACACGCGCCAGCCGGAGAATCTAGCTACCCCTAGTAGAGGAAAACAAAGACCTTTCTTGCCTCCAGAGAAGGGGACCCCAAAGCTGGATAGAAGCCCCCCACAAATAATGACGGTGAGGTAAGAGGAAATGACAAACACAGAAATGAACCAGGTTTAGCACAGAGAGGCCCGCTAACTGATAGCAGAATAAAGAAAGGTAACTTATATGGTCAACAAAAACCCTATCAAAATCCACACTGGAAATTCAAGAACCCCCGAACCGTCTAACGGTCCGGGGGGAGAACACCAGCCCCCTAGAGCTTCCAGCAAAGGTCAGGATACAGATTAGGAACAAGCTGGACAAAAATACAAAACCAAAACAAATAGCAAAAAGCAAAAGGCAGACTTAGCTGATATAACTGGAACCAGGATCAGTAGACAAGAGCACAGCAGACTAGCTCTGATAACTACGTTGCCAGGCATTGAACTGAAGGTCCAGGGAGCTTATATAGCAACACCCCTAACTAACGACCCAGGTGCGGATAAAAGGAATGACAGAAAAACCAGAGTCAAAAAACTAGTAACCACTAGAGGGAGCAAAAAGCAAATTCACAACAGTACCCCCCCCTTAGTGAGGGGTCACCGAACCCTCACCACGACCACCAGGGCGATCAGGATGAGCGGCATGAAAGGCACGAACTAAATCGGCCGCATGAACATCAGAGGCGACCACCCAGGAATTATCCTCCTGACCATAGCCCTTCCACTTGACCAGGTACTGAAGCCTCCGCCTGGAGAGGCGAGAATCCAAGATCTTCTCCACCACGTACTCCAACTCGCCCTCAACCAACACCGGAGCAGGAGGCTCAGCAGAAGGAACTACAGGCACAATGTACCGCCGCAACAAGGACCTATGAAATACATTGTGAATAGCAAACGACACAGGAAGATCCAGACGGAAAGATACAGGATTAAGGATTTCCAATATCTTGTAAGGCCCAATAAAACGAGGTTTAAATTTGGGAGAGGAGACCTTCATAGGAACAAAGCGGGAAGAAAGCCATACCAAATCCCCAACGCGTAGTCGGGGACCCACACCGCGGCGGCGGTTGGCAAAGCGCTGAGCCTTCTCCTGTGACAACTTCAAGTTGTCCACCACATGATTCCAGATCTGCTGCAACCTATCCACCACAGAATCCACCCCAGGACAGTCAGAAGGCTCCACATGACCCGAAGAAAAGCGAGGATGGAAACCAGAGTTGCAGAAAAAAGGCGAAACCAAGGTGGCGGAACTAGCCCGATTATTAAGGGCAAACTCAGCCAACGGCAAGAATGTCACCCAATCGTCCTGATCAGCAGAGACAAAACACCTCAAATAAGCCTCCAAAGTCTGATTGGTTCGCTCCGTCTGTCCATTAGTCTGAGGATGGAAAGCAGACGAAAACGACAAATCAATGCCCATCCTACTACAAAAGGATCGCCAGAACCTGGAAACGAACTGGGATCCTCTGTCTGACACAATATTCTCAGGGATGCCGTGCAAACGAACCACGTTCTGGAAAAACACAGGAACCAGATCGGAAGAGGAAGGCAGCTTAGGCAAAGGAACCAAATGGACCATCTTGGAGAAGCGATCACATATCACCCAGATAACGGACATGCCCTGAGATAGCGGAAGATCAGAAATGAAATCCATGGAGATATGTGTCCAAGGTCTCTTCGGGACAGGCAAGGGCAAGAGCAAACCGCTGGCGCGAGAACAGCAAGGCTTAGCTCGAGCACAAGTCCCACAGGACTGCACAAATGACCGCACATCCCTTGACAAGGAAGGCCACCAAAAGGACCTGGCCACCAGATCTCTGGTGCCAAAAATTCCCGGGTGACCTGCCAACACCGAGGAATGAACCTCGGAAATGACTCTGCTGGTCCACTTATCCGGGACAAACAGTCTGTCAGGTGGACAAGACTCAGGCCTATCAGCCTGAAATCTCTGCAACACACTTCGCAGATCCGGAGAAATAGCTGACAAGATAACTCCATCTTTAAGAATACCAACAGGATCAGCGACTCCAGGAGCATCAGGCACAAAGCTCCTAGAAAGAGCATCGGCCTTCACATTCTTTGAACCTGGTAAATACGAGACAACAAAATCAAAGCGGGAGAAAAACAATGACCAGCGGGCCTGTCTCGGATTAAGGCGTTTAGCAGACTCGAGATACATCAGATTTTTGTGATCAGTCAAGACCACCACACGATGCTTAGCACCCTCGAGCCAATGACGCCACTCCTCAAATGCCCATTTCATGGCCAACAACTCCCGATTGCCCACATCATAATTTCGCTCGGCAGGCGAAAACTTCCTAGAGAAAAAGGCACAAGGTTTCATAACAGAGCAACCAGGGCCTGTCTGCGACAAAACGGCCCCTGCCCCAATCTCCGAAGCATCCACCTCAACCTGAAAGGGAAGTGAGACGTCAGGCTGGCACAAAACAGGCGCCGAAGTAAACCGGCGTTTCAACTCCTGGAAAGCCTCCACGGCAGCAGGAGCCCAGTTAGCTACATCGGAGCCCTTCTTGGTCATATCCGTCAAAGGTTTCACAATGCTAGAAAAATTAGCGATAAAACGACGGTAGAAGTTAGCGAAGCCCAAGAACTTCTGAAGACTCTTAACTGACGAGGGCTGAGTCCAATCAAGAATAGCTCGGACCTTGACTGGGTCCATCTCCACAGCAGAAGGGGAAAAAATGAACCCCAAAAAGGGAACCTTCTGTACACCAAAGAGACACTTTGAGCCCTTGACAAACAAAGAATTTTCACGCAAAATTTTAAAGACCAACCTGACCTGCTCCACATGCGAATCCCAATTATCAGAAAAAACCAAAATATCATCCAGATAAACAATCAAAAATTTATCCAGATACTTCCGGAAAATGTCATGCATAAAGGACTGAAAAACTGAAGGCGCATTGGAGAGCCCAAAAGGCATCACCAAGTACTCAAAATGACCTTCGGGCGTATTGAATGCGGTTTTCCATTCATCACCTTGCTTAATGCGCACAAGGTTGTACGCACCACGAAGGTCTATCTTGGTGAACCACTTGGCACCCTTAATCCGGGCAAACAAGTCAGACAACAGCGGTAAAGGATACTGAAATTTGACAGTGATCTTATTTAAAAGCCGATAATCAATACAAGGTCTCAAAGATCCGTCCTTTTTTGCCACAAAAAAGAATCCCGCACCAAGAGGGGAAGAAGACGGACGAATATGTCCTTTCTCCAGAGACTCCTTGATATATGAACGCATAGCGGTATGTTCAGGTACCGACAGATTAAACAGTCTTCCCTTAGGAAATTTACTGCCTGGGATCAAATCTATAGCACAGTCACAGTCCCTATGAGGAGGCAGTGCACTGGACTCAGACTCACTGAAGACATCCTGATAATCAGACAAATACTCCGGAACTTCCGAAGGCGTAGAAGAAGCAATAGACACAGGCAGGGAATCCCCATGAATACCACGACAGCCCCAACTTGAGACTGACATAGCCTTCCAGTCCAGGACTGGATTATGGGTCTGTAACCATGGCAGCCCTAAAACAACCAAATCATGCATTTTATGTAAAACCAGGAAACGTATCACCTCGCGGTGTTCAGGAGTCATGCACATGGTAACCTGTGTCCAATACTGCGGTTTATTTGCTGCCAATGGTATAGCATCAATACCCCTAAGAGGAATAGGATTTTCTAATGGTTCAAGAGTAAAACCACAGCGCTTAGCAAATGAGAGATCCATGAGACTCAGGGCAGCACCTGAATCTACAAACGCCATGACAGGATAAGATGACAGTGAGCAAATCAAAGTTACAGACAGAATAAATTTAGGTTGCAAATTACCAACGGTGACAGGACTAACAACCTTAGCTATACGTTTAGAGCATGCTGAGATAACATGTGTAGAATCACCACAGTAGTAGCACAAGCCATTCCGGCGTCTATGAATTTTCCGCTCATTTCTAGTCAGGATTCTATCACATTGCATTAAATCAGGTGTCTGTTCAGACAACACCATGAGGGAATTTGCGGTTTTGCGCTCCCGCAACCGCCGGTCAATTTGAATAGCCAGTGCCATAGTATCATTCAGACCTGTGGGAATGGGAAAACCCACCATAACATTCTTAATGGCTTCAGAAAGGCCATTTCTAAAATTAGCGGCCAGTGCACACTCGTTCCAATGTGTCAGCACGGACCATTTCCGAAATTTTTGGCAATACACTTCAGCCTCGTCCTGCCCCTGAGACATAGCCAGCAAGGCCTTTTCTGCCTGAATCTCAAGATTGGGTTCCTCATAAAGTAAACCGAGCGCCAGAAAAAACGCATCAAGATCAGCCAATGCCGGATCTCCTGGCGCCAGCGAAAAAGCCCAATCCTGAGGGTCGCCCCGTAAGAACGAAATCACAATTTTTACTTGCTGAGCAGAATCTCCAGATGAACAGGGTCTCAGGGACAAAAACAATTTACAATTATTCACAAAATTCCTAAACTTAAACCTGTCTCCGGAAAACAGTTCAGGAATCGGTATTTTAGGTTCTGACCTAGGATTTCTGATAACATAGTCTTGTATGCCCTGCACACGAGTAGCCAGCTGGTCCACACTTGTAATCAAGGTCTGGACATTCATGTCTGCAGCAAGCATAGCCACTCTGAGGTAAAGGGGAAGAAGAAAAAAAAAACTCAGAATCTTCTTTCTTATAATCCCTCTTCTGCAATGCATTAAACATTTAATATTGGCCTGGCAAACTGTTATGACCCCAATGGCGAGGGTCTCAGAGGAACGTGGAAGTCTGCAGAATACAAAAATCCAGCTCATAGGGCAGTGGTAACTGGGTTGACCATATATCTACTCCTAACGCCAACACTAGAAGTAGCCGGGGATCATTCCTACGTTGATTCTAGATGACACGCGCCAGCCGGAGAATCTAGCTACCCCTAGTAGAGGAAAACAAAGACCTTTCTTGCCTCCAGAGAAGGGGACCCCAAAGCTGGATAGAAGCCCCCCACAAATAATGACGGTGAGGTAAGAGGAAATGACAAACACAGAAATGAACCAGGTTTAGCACAGAGAGGCCCGCTAACTGATAGCAGAATAAAGAAAGGTAACTTATATGGTCAACAAAAACCCTATCAAAATCCACACTGGAAATTCAAGAACCCCCGAACCGTCTAACGGTCCGGGGGGAGAACACCAGCCCCCTAGAGCTTCCAGCAAAGGTCAGGATACAGATTAGGAACAAGCTGGACAAAAATACAAAACCAAAACAAATAGCAAAAAGCAAAAGGCAGACTTAGCTGATATAACTGGAACCAGGATCAGTAGACAAGAGCACAGCAGACTAGCTCTGATAACTACGTTGCCAGGCATTGAACTGAAGGTCCAGGGAGCTTATATAGCAACACCCCTAACTAACGACCCAGGTGCGGATAAAAGGAATGACAGAAAAACCAGAGTCAAAAAACTAGTAACCACTAGAGGGAGCAAAAAGCAAATTCACAACAGGCTGTGCTGTATACTATTGTGTTGGCTGTGCTGTATACTACTGTGTGGGCTGTGCTGTATACTACTGTGTGGGCTGTGCTGTTTACTACTACGTGGGCTGTGTTATTTGCTATGCGGGTTGTGCTATATGCTATGCGGCTTGTGCTATATACTATGCGGGCTTTGCTATATACTATGGGGGTATATTATATTCTATGGGGGAGGTCGTGTTATATACTATGTGGATGTGTTATATACTATTGTGGGGGTATATTATATTCTATGGGGGAGGCGGTGTTATATACTATGGGGGTATATTATATTCTATGGGGGAGGCTGTGTTATATACTATAGGGGGCTGCATTATATTCTATGTGGGCTACATTATACATTATGGGGAGGTGGGCTGTATTATATTCTATGGGGGGCTGAATTAGATTTTATGAGGGATGATTGCATCATACTCTTTGATGGGGCTGCATTATATTCTGTGGGGAGGTGGGCTCTATTCTATTCTATTCAGGGCTGCATTATATTCTATGGGGGGGCTGTATTTTAGTTATATCCTTTGAGGGGTGATTGCATCATACTCTATTAGGGGGCTGCTTTAAACTGAGGGGGGCTGCATTATATTCTATGGGGTGGCTGCATTATACTTTTGGTTGGCTGCATTATACTCTGGGGTGGCTGCATTATATTCTGTAGGGTGGTGGCTGCATTATACTCTATGTGGGCTGCATTATACTGTATTGAGGACTATGGGGAATACTTTATACTATATGAAGAACTATGGGGTGCATTATACTATGGAAAGTGAATTGTACTACATGGATTACTATGGTGGTGCATTATACTATATGGAGCACTATGAGGAGTGTATTATGCTATATGGAGGACTGAGCAGTGTATTTTAATATATAGAGGACTATAGGGAGTGTATTATACTATATGGAGGACTGTGGTGCACATTATAATATATGGAGGACTATGGGGTATATTTTACTAAACAAGTAAAATGCTGCATATTCAGATTGTTTTTGCTGAAACAAAAATCATTGTTCTCAGCAGCACATCGCCGGTGTAAACTGTAGATGTGCTGCTGATAACATGATACTGTATGGTGATCTGTTAGTGATCTATTAGTGATCGTTCTGTCCCATCATTATTCCTCAGCTGGTGGAAAGAGGCGCTGGAAAGCATTGAACAACTTCAGTATTGTCGATCAAACTCATTTAGTGGCCTGAACTCAGCGCTTGTAAATACAACCGAAATGCTTTTGTGTGATGTTCAATATGTTAGCATTTGGGGCCCCATTTTAAACTTTGCCTAGGGCCCCACTTTCCTAAAACTGGCCCTGCCTACAAGTGTACAAAGATATTATACAGTCACCATGTGACAAGTGGGCCTGTGCAACTTCAAATGCCTGGGCTGAATTTTAGTCCCAGTCCGGCCCTTGTGGCCGCACCATGCATTTATCTCCTTTTATACCCATAGCAGCCAATGACTCAGAGGTATTCTTTTCAGCATGAGATGGTGCATTGCCATGCACGAAGATGATTTTGCTCCTGAAGGTACGTTTCTGCTTTTCATACCATGGAAGCAAGCTGTCAGTCAGAAACTCTATATATTTTGCAGAGGTCATTTTCACACCTTCAGGAACCTTACCAGCTGTTTCCCCAAGATTCTGGCCTAAAATAAGACTCATCCACCTCCATGCTGACATCGCAGTCTTGTTGGGACATGGTGGCCATCCACCAACCATCCACTACTCCATCCATCTGGACCATCCACGGTTGCTCGAGACTCATCAGTAAACAAGACTGTTTGAAAATTAGTCTTCATGTATGTCTGGGCCCAATGGAACTGTTTCTGCTTGTGAACACTGTTTAGGGGTGGCCAAATAGTAGGTTTATGCACCAAAGCAAGCCTTTGAAGGATCCTACACCTAGAGGTTTGAGGGACCCCAGAGGCACCAGCAGCTTCAAATAACTGTTTCCTGCTTTGTAATGGTATTTTGGCAGCTGCTCTCTTAATCCAATGAATTTGTCTGGCAGAAACCATCCTCATTATGCCTTTATTTGCATGAACTCTGTCTGTACTCTGTTTCAGTCACAAATCTCTGCACATTATGATGATCACTCTTAAGTTTTCATGAAATATCTAATGTTTTCATACCTTGTCCAAGGCATTTCACTATTTAACTCTTTTCAGCAGCAGAGAGATCCTGTCAGGATTTTGAACATTTTTTACCTTTTGTGCATTACTGCCCTTTTCCAAGATGGCGTCTTTGGTCTCATGTGCACTGTGTCTTCCTGCTATAAAACTCCACCCCAGCCTTCAGTCTGTGCTAGAGTATTCTGCCTTGCATCCAGCTCCTGACCTCTGATTACTCCCTGGATATACACCTGCTCCTGTGAACCTGTGTGGTGATCCTGCTACTCAGCTCTGAGTTCCTGCTGCATACACAAGTTTCCAGTAATCCTCCTTCATCTGCTGTTCGTGTTTACTTCCATATGAATTTGCTGGACATGTAAGCTGTTTCTGCTTTGCTATAACCTGAGACTATTAACCAGGCCTCCCTGGTTGAGCTAAGATATTATTTGAACTGCCTTATAAGCATATCTATCTGTGCCTGGACTAAGACAAGGATTTATTCGTGTCAAGTATCCTCAAGAATAACTTTGCTTCATAGACTTTCTGCTTGATTGCATTTTCCTCTGAAGCTTCCTATAGACTGCTGAGCTGCATTTGATATTTGCACCAAGTGTTGTGGACTTGAGTTTCTCTCAGCACCTATTTGAATCACCGTGTGATAATATAGACTTTACCACTTATAAAACTGTGTCCTGTAGTTGTCTTGTTTCACGTAAAGAGTCTCCTGAGTTTTCCCCTGTAATTATTACAGGATACTCTAGCCTAAAAAGAAAGGAGACTGCTGGAACAATGACTGCAGAAAGCAAATTAGAGCAGGTGTTTTACATAATTAGATCACTGCAGAAAGATGTGGAAGGTCTGCAAAAGAAGTTTGGAAGCTTTGAACACAATCAACAAGTGTTTGGACAAACTTTGCAGGACTTGAGCAACTGCATGGCAGTCCAGGAAAACAAACTTGCTGGCATAGAGTCCCAGTATGGACGGGCTTTTCAGGACATAAGCACGCAAATAGCTGCACAAGTGACTTTACCCTCTGGGCAACCGCCACCAGCTGGCCCACCTAAGTTTCCCCCATTCAGATTTAATGGTGATTGCGACAAATTTCGTGGCTTTGTGAATCAATGTATGCTACATTTTGATGTGCATGCTGACCATTTTCCTACTGATAGATCCAAAGTATTGTGTGTAATAATGCTACTGACCTCACGAGCGCTCCCCTGGGCGAATCCGATGATTGAGTCTCGTGACCCACGGTTAAATGACTTGGATGATTTCTTGGCCGCTATGGCATTAATGTTTGATGACCCTAATCGCCGTGCAACCGCTGAATCTGCTTTGTTGTCTTTACGCCAGGCTAAACGTTCTGTTATTGAGTATGCCACTGAATTCAGGAGATTGGCGGTAGATACCAATTGGGACTGTTATGCACAATTGCCTATTTTTAAAAGGGGTCTGTCTAGTATTGTAAAAGATGAACTAGCCCGCTCTGAGTCACCACAAGAGCTAGAGACATTTCTACAGCATTGTGTGCGCATAGACATTCGCCTTACTGAGCGTAGGCAGGAGAAGTTTGCTGCATATAACCATGTTTTTACAACTTTTCCCTTCCTTCCAAAGAGCCTGCAGGTAAAACCTCTCGGGAGGTGGAGGAGGTGCCCATGCAAATTTATTCCGTTCAGAGGCGCGAGATAAATGAGCTCCAGGAGCATCGCCTGCGTGAAAGTCTATGTTTCTACTGCGGCCAGTCTGACCACTTCTTGATCAATTGTCCTAAGTGTCCTAGACGGCCTAACAAGGTGCTAGCAGCAATAGGGGAGTATGACAACTGTGATGATGAATCTGACATCTCTGAATGTAGCCTGCCTTTAGACGCTGTATTCCATTCACTTTCTATGACTTCACCCCCAAGGAGCTGAAGGAAAAGAACTCTCACTGTTCTCTCCCTATTAAGATCCTGTGTTCAGGACAGTGGATTTCCAGTTCAGCTATGATTGACTCTGGTGCAGGTGGCAATTTCATGGATATCGCATTTGCCAAGGAACATGGTATTAAAATTCAGCAAAGAGCCTCTCCAATTACCATGGAAACAGTGGATGGGTCACCTTTAATCTCTGGGCCTGTGGATCAGGAGACCGTACCCCTTGAAATTGTGTTAAAGCCTAATCATAAGGAGCAACTTTCTTTCTTGCTAATTTCTTCTCCTCATTTTCCTGTAATTTTAGGCATTCCTTGGTTGCGTTCTCAGAACCCAATTATCAATTGGGAGACCAAGGAGATTATCTTCCCAACAAGGAGCAACTCAGCATTAACAGAAGCTGTCCCTGAGTCCACGGCTACGGAACCACATGTACAGGTATTTTTTTTTTACCTCCAGCTTATAAAAAGTTCTCTGACATCTGTGACAAGAAGAATGCAGATCAGCTTCCTCCACACAGGCATTATGACTGTCCCATTGAGCTGCTTCCCGGGCAGCCATTACTTTTGGTAACGTATACCCTTTGGTGGCACCTGAGCTTCAAGCCTTAAAAGAGTATATTGATGAAAATCTGGCCAAAGGCTTCATACGTCCTTCTTCCTCACCAGCAGGGGCACCTATCTTTTTTGTAAAGCAGAAGGATGGGACCCTGAGACCCTGTGTTGACTACTGAGAACTCAATAAGGTAACCGGACTAAACCATTACCCTTTGCCTCTGATTCCCGAATTACTGGAAAGAGTCCGCCATGCTAAGGTGTTCTCTAAACTGGATCTTCGTGGGGCTTATAATTTGGTGCGTATTCGTCCAGGGGATGAGTGGAAGACAGCATTCAGATGCCGGTATGGACACTTTGAATCTCTTGTGATGCCCTTCAGGCTTTGTAATGCAACTGCAACGTTTCAACACCTTGCTAATGACATTTTCAGAGATTTGTTGGACCAGTTTGTGGTGATCTATTTGGACGATATACTAATCTTTTCTGACTCTCAACAGGAACATGAAGAACATGTTAAAACTGTTTTAAGACGTCTGAAAGAGAACCATCTATATATTATCCGGAGAAATGCGAGTTCCGTCGTTCTGAGATACAGTTCTTAGGTTATATCATCTCTCCCCAGGAGCTGAACATGGAATCTGGTAAGATTCAGGCTATCCTTGACTGGCCGGTACCCAAGAACGTTAAGGAGGTCCAACGTTTCATTGGATTTGCAAATTTCTACAGATGCTTCATTCGAAATTTTTCTGATATTGTCCATCCCATTACTTCCTTGACAAAGAAGGAAAAGCCCTTTAAGTGGTCATCACAGGCTCAAGAAGCTTTCGATCGGCTTAAGATCTGTTTCACATGAGCACCGCTGTTGATACACCCAGATCCAACACTTTAATTCATTGTGGAGGTGGACACTTCTGATAATGATTTGGGGGCTATTCTCTCCCAAAGAACTGGAAAGAAAGGTCTGCTACATCCTTGTGCTTTCTTTTCCCGTAGACTAACCTCAGCAGAGAAGAATTACGACGTCGGAGACAAGGAATTGCTGGCTATTATTGCGGCTTTCAAAGAATGGAGGCATCATCTGCAAGGAGCTGCACAACAGATCATATTGCTAACTGACCATCGCAATTTAGAGTTCCTTAAATTCGCTAGATGTCTTTCTCCTCGTTAGGCTCATTGGAACTTATTTTTAAATCAATTTAACTTTGTTATCTTGTACTGTCCAGGTTCTCGTAATGGGAAGGCTGATGCTTTATCCCGAATTCATGCTGCGGATTCCATACCTGGAGCCCCGTCCAAGACCATTCTATCTGATGCCAATTTCATCGGAGTTATCCATAATCAGGACTTGTGAAAGGAGTGCAGGGAAGCCTATGACGGTGATGTATTTCTGGCCAACCCACCTGTGGATATTAATCTTGTCTTTAAGGGTGGCATGTGGTTCAGAGATCGACGTATCTATGTCCCTGAGGTCGACCGTCTGCAGATCCTCAAGTTGGTACATGACTCCAAGTTGGCTGGTCACAGGGGGGTACAGAAGACACAAGAGTTCCTGAGCTGATTCTTCTGGTGGCCAACTTGCCTGAAGGATACCAAGGACTATGTTCTCTCTTGCGAGGTATGTGCCCGCTACAAGACTCCTCATGTGGCACCTACGGGTCTTCTTCAACTGGGTCGCTGTGACCAGTGGGGTACCGCAGGGGTCGGTATTGGGACCTGTTCTCTTCAACATATTCATTAATGATCTGGTGGAAGGTTTACACAGTAAAATATTGATATTTGCAGATGATACAAAACTATGTAAAGCAGTTAATACAAGAGAAGATAGTATTCTGCTACAGATGGATCTGGATAAGTTGGAAACTTGGGCTGAAAGGTGGCAGATGAGGTTTAACAATGATAAATGTAAGGTTATACACATGGGAAGAAGGAATCAATATCACCATTACACACTGAATGGGAAACCACTGGGTAAATCTGACAGGGAGAAGGACTTGGGGATCCTAGTTAATGATAAACTTACCTGAAGCAGCCAGTGCCAGGCTGCAGCTGCCAAGGCAAATAGGATCATGGGGTGCATTAAAAGAGGTCTGGATACACATGATGAGAGCATTATACTGCCTCTGTTATGACCCCAATGGCAGAGGGTCTCAAAAGTACATACCAAGTCTGCAAACACAAAAAAACCAGCTCATAGGGCAGTGGTAACTGGGCTGACCATATATCTAATCATAGCACCACAAATAGCAGCAGCCGGGGAACGTGCCTACGTTGGTTCTAGACGTCTCGCGCCAGCCGGAGAACTAACTAACCCTAGAAGGGAAAAGATAGACCTTTCTTGCCTCCAGAGAAAAGACCCCAAAAGTTGGATACAAGCCCCCAACAAATAATAACGGTGAGGTAAGGAGAAAAGACAAACGTAAGAATGAACTAGATATTTAGCAAAGAGAGGCCCACTGACTAATAGCAGAATATAGTAAGATGACTTATATGGTCAGCAAAAACCCTATCAAAATTTCCATGCTGGATATTCAAGAACCCCCGAACCGTCTAACGGCCCGGGGGGAGAACACCAGCCCCCTAGAGCTTCCAGCAAAATCAGGAATCACATTTAGTACAAGCTGGACAAAAAATAAGAGCAAAGCAAATAACCAAAAAACAAGGAAGCAGGACTTAGCTTAATTTTGCAAGATCCAAGACCAGCAGACAGGAGCAAACAGAAAGGAACTGATTACAACGATGCCAGACACTGTACTGAGAAACCAGGAAGTTTATATAGCAACACCCCTGGACTAACGACCCAGGTGGGTGCCAAACTGAGGAAAGACAATCCCAGAGTCATATCACTAGTGACCACAAGAGGGAGCCAAAAAAGTCTAATTCACAACAGTACCCCCCTTTAAGGAGGGGTCACCGAACCCTCACCAAGACCACCAGGGCGATCAGGATGAGCAGCGTGAAAGGCACGAACTAAATCGGCCGCTTGCACATCAGAGGCAACCACCCAGGAATTATCCTCCTGACCATAGCCCTTCCACTTGACCAGATACTGAAGCCTCCACCTGGAGAGACGAGAATCCAAGATCTTCTCCACCACGTACTCCAACTCGCCCTCAACCAACACCGGAGCAGGAGGCTCAACAGAAGGAACCACAGGTACAACGTACCGCCGCAACAAAGACCTATGGAACACATTGTGAATGGCAAACGACACCGGAAGATCCAAGCGAAAGGACACAGGATTAAGGATTTCCAATATCTTGCAAGGACCGATGAAGCGAGGCTTAAATTTAGGAGAGGAGACCTTCATAGGAACAAATCGAGAAGACAGCCATACCATATCCCCAACACGAAGTCGGGGACCCACACCGCGGCGGCGGTTGGCAAAACGCTGAGCCTTCTCCTGTGACAATTTCAAGTTGTCCACCACATGATTCCAGATCCGCTGCAACCTATCCACCACGGAATCTACCCCAGGACAGTCAGAAGGCTCCACATGTCCCGAGGAAAAACGAGGATGGAAACCAGAGTTGCAAAAAAATGGCAAAACCAAAGTAGCGGAACTAGCCCGATTATTAAGGGCAAACTCAGCCAACGGCAAGAAGGTCACCCAATCATCCTGATCTGCAGAAACAAAACACCTCAAATAAGCCTCCAGAGTCTGATTAGTTCGCTCTCTTTGTCCATTAGTCTGAGGATGAAAGGCAGACGAAAACGACAAATCAATGCCCATCTTAGCACAAAAGGATCGCCAGAACCTGGAAACAAACTGGGATCCTCTGTCAGACACAATATTCTCAGGAATGCCGTGTAAACGAACCACATTCTGAAAGAACAAAGGAACCAGATCGGAAGAGGAAGGCAGCTTAGGCAAAGATACCAAATGGACCATCTTGGAAAAGCGATCACATACCACCCAGATGACAGACATGCCCTGAGACACCGGAAGATCTGAAATGAAATCCATGGAAATGTGTGTCCAAGGCCTCTTCGGGACAGGCAAGGGCAAGAGCAACCCGCTGGCACGAGAACAGCAAGGCTTAGCTCGAGCACAAGTCCCACAGGACTGCACAAATGACCGCACATCCCGTGACAAGGAAGGCCACCAAAAGGACCTAGCCACCAGATCTCTGGTGCCAAAAATTCCCGGATGCCCTGCCAACACCGAAGAATGAACCTCGGAAATGACTCTGCTGGTCCACTTATCAGGAACAAACAGTCTGTCAGGTGGACAAGAGTCAGGTCTACCAGCCTGAAATCTCTGCAACACACGTCGCAAATCCGGAGAAATGGCTGACAGGATAACTCCCTCTTTGAGAATACCAACTGGTTCTGCGACTCCAGGAGAGTCAGGCACAAAGCTCCTTGAAAGAGCATCAGCCTTCACATTCTTTGAACCTGGTAAATACGAGACCACAAAGTCAAAACGGGAGAAAAACAATGACCAGCGGGCCTGTCTAGGATTCAGGCGTTTAGCAGACTCGAGATACATCAGATTTTTGTGATCAGTCAAGACCACCACACGATGCTTAGCACCCTCGAGCCAATGACGCCACTCCTCAAATGCCCACTTCATGGCTAACAACTCCCGATTGCCAACATCATAATTCCGCTCAGCAGGCGAAAACTTCCTAGAGAAAAAAGCACATGGTCTCATTACAGAGCAACCAGGGCCTCTCTGCGACAAAACGGCCCCTGCCCCAATCTCAGAAGCATCCACTTCAACCTGAAAGGGAAGTGAGACATCAGGCTGGCACAAAACAGGCGCCGAAGTAAACCGGCGCTTCAACTCTTGAAAGGCTTCCACGGCTGCAGGAGCCCAGTTAGCAACATCAGAACCTTTCTTGGTCATATCCGTCAAAGGTTTAACAACGCTAGAAAAATTAGCGATAAAACGACGGTAGAAGTTAGCAAAACCCAAGAACTTCTGAAGACTCTTAACTGACGTGGGTTGAGTCCAATCATGAATAGCTCGGACCTTGACTGGGTCCATCTCCACCGCAGAAGGGGAAAAAATAAAACCCAAAAAGGGAACCTTCTGTACTCCAAAGAGACACTTTGAGCCCTTAACAAACAAAGCATTCTCACGCAAAACCTGAAACACCATCCTGACCTGCTCTACATGCGAGTCCCAATCATCAGAAAAAAACAGAATATCATCCAGATAAACAATAATAAATTTATCCAGATACTTCCGGAAAATATCATGCATGAAGGACTGAAACACTGAAGGAGCATTAGAGAGCCCGAAAGGCATCACCAAGTACTCAAAATGACCTTCGGGCGTATTAAATGCAGTTTTCCATTCATCTCCTTGCTTAATGCGCACAAGGTTGTACGCACCACGAAGATCTATCTTGGTGAACCACTTGGCACCTTTAATCCGGGCAAACAAGTCCGACAACAGAGGCAAAGGATACTGAAATTTAACAGTGATTTTATTCAGAAGCCGATAATCAATACAAGGTCTCAAAGATCCATCCTTCTTGGCCACAAAAAAGAATCCCGCACCAAGAGGGGAAGAGGATGGACGGATATGCCCCTTCTCCAGAGATTCCTTGATATACGAACGCATTGCGGTATGCTCAGGTACAGACAGATTAAATAATCTTCCCTTAGGAAATTTACTACCTGGAATCAAATCTATAGCGCAGTCACAGTCCCTATGAGGAGGAAGAGCACTGGACCTGGACTTGCTGAATACATCCTGGTAATCAGACAAATACTCAGGAACTTCCGAAGGAGTAGAGGAAGCAATAGACACCGGCGGGGAATCACCATGAATTCCCTGACAGCCCCAACTTGACACAGACATTGCCTTCCAATCCAAGACTGGATTATGGGTCTGTAACCATAGCAGACCCAAAACGACCAAATCATGCATTTTATGCAGAACAAGAAAACGAATCACCTCCCGATGTTCAGGAGTCATGCACATGGTTACCTGTGTCCAAAACTGTGGTTTATTTTCCGCCAATGGCGTAGCATCAATACCTCTAAGAGGGATATGATTTACCAACGGCTCAAGAACAAAACCACAGCGCTTGGCAAACGACAGATCCATAAGACTCAGAGCAGCACCTGAATCCACAAACGCCATAACAGGGTAGGAGGACAATGAGCAAATTAAAGTCACAGACAAAATAAATTTAGGTTGCAAATTACCAGTGGTGACAGGACTAACAACCCTAGTTAGGCATTTAGAGCAAGCTGATATAACATGTGTAGAATCACCACAGTAAAAACACAACCCATTCTGACGTCTATGATTTTTCCGTTCATTTCTAGTCTGAATTCTACCACATTGCACTAAATCAGGTGTTTGTTCAGACAACACCACCAGAGGATTCGCGGCTTTGCACTCCCGCAAACGCCGGTCAATTTGAATAGCCAGCGCCATGGAATCATTCAGACCTGTAGGAATGGAGAAACCCACCATCACATTCTTAATGGCTTCAGAAAGGCCATTTCTGAAATTTGCGGCCAGAGCACACTCATTCCACTGAGTAAGCACGGACCATTTCCGAAATTTTTGGCAATACACTTCAGCTTCATCCTGACCCTGAGAAATAGCCAGCAAGGTTTTTTCTGCCTGAATTTCAAAATTGGGTTCCTCGTAAAGCAATCCGAGCGCCAGAAAAAACGCATCAATATTTGCCAATGCCGGATCTCCTGGCGCTAGAGAGAAGGCCCAATCCTGAGGGTCGCCCCGTAAGAAAGAGATAACAATTTTTACTTGCGGAGCTGAGTCTCCAGATGAACGGGGTCTCAGAGATAGAAACAATTTACAATTATTCCTGAATTCCTAAACTTAAATCGGTCTCCAGAGAACAGTTCAGGAATAGGTATTTTAGGTTCAGACATTGGACTACTGGTAACAAAATCTTGTATGCCCTGCACACGAGCAGCAAGCTGATCCACACTTATAATCAAAGTCTGGACATTCATGTCTGCAGCAAGCACAAGCCACTCAGAGGTAAAGGGGAGGAAAAAAGAGAGGAAAGAAAAAAAAAAAAAAAAAAAAACTCAGACTATCCTTTCTTGTAATCCCACTTCTGCAATGCATTAAACATTCAACCTTGGCCTGGCATACTGTTATGACCCCAATGGCAGAGGGTCTCAAAAGTACATACCAAGTCTGCAAACACAAAAAACCAGCTCATAGGGCAGTGGTAACTGGGCTGACCCTATATCTAATCCTAGCACCACAAATAGCAGCAGCCGGGGAACGTGCCTACGTTGGTTCTAGACGTCTCGCGCCAGCCGGAGAACTAACTAACCCTAGAAGGGAAAAGATAGACCTTTCTTGCCTCCAGAGAAAAGACCCCAAAAGTTGGATACAAGCCCCCAACAAATAATAACGGTGAGGTAAGGAGAAAAGACAAACGTAAGAATGAACTAGATATTTAGCAAAGAGAGGCCCACTGACTAATAGCAGAATATAGTAAGATGACTTATATGGTCAGCAAAAACCCTATCAAAATTTCCACGCTGGATATTCAAGAACCCCCGAACCGTCTAACGGCCCGGGGGAGAACACCAGCCCCCTAGAGCTTCCAGCAAAATCAGGAATCACATTTAGCACAAGCTGGACAAAAAATAAGAGCAAAGCAAATAACCAAAAAACAAGGAAGCAGGACTTAGCTTAATTTTGCAAGATCCAAGACCAGCAGACAGGAGCAAACAGAAAGGAACTGATTACAACGATGCCAGGCACTGTACTGAGAAACCAGGAAGTTTATATAGCAACACCCCTGGACTAACGACCCAGGTGGAAGCCAAACTGAGGAAAGACAATCCCAGAGTCATATCACTAGTGACCACAAGAGGGAGCCAAAAAAGTCTAATTCACAACAGCCTCTGTACAAATCCCTAGTTAGACCGCACATGGAGTACTGTGTCCAGTTTTGGGCACCGGTGCTCAGGTAGGATATAATGGAACTAGAGAGAGTACAAAGGAGGGCAACAAAATTAATAAAGGGGATGGGAGAACTACAATACCCAGATAGATTAGCGAAATTAGGATTATTTAGTCTAGAAAAAAGACGACTGAGGGGCGATCTAATAACCACGTATAAGTATATAAGGGGACAATACAAATATCTCGCTGAGGATCTGTTTATACCAAGGAAGGTGACGGGCACAAGGGGGCATTCTTTGCGTCTGGAGGAGAGAAGGTTTTTCCACCAACATAGAAGAGGATTCTTTACTGTTAGGGCAATGAGAATCTGGATTTGCTTGCCTGAGGAGGTGGTGATGGCGAACTCAGTCGAGGGGTTCAAGAGAGGCCTGGATGTCTTCCTGGAGCAGAACAATATTGTATCATACAATTATTAGGTTCTGTAGAAGGACGTAGATCTGGGGATTTATTATGATGGAATATAGGCTGAGTTGGATGGACAAATGTCTTTTTTCGGCCTTACTAACTATGTTACTATGTTACAACCATTACCTGTTCCGTCCCGCCCTTGGGGGTCTATATCAATGGACTTTATTGTGGAGCTGCCTACATTGGGGGGGCATGAATACAATCATGGTGGTAGTTGATCGCCTGACTAAAGCTGCTCATTTTGTTCCATGCACCGGCCTCCCCTCAGCTAAAGATACAGTGAACTTGGTTATACAGAATGTCTTTCGGTTGCATGGGGTTCCGGATGAGATCATCTCTGACCGTGGAGTACAGTTCACTTCAAGATTCTGGAAGGGGTTTTGCTCTGCACTTAATATTAATGTCTGTCTCTCTTCCGCTTACCATCCCCAGACAAATGGTCAGACTGAGCGTACCAATGAGACGCTGGAACAATATCTAAGATGCTATGTCAGCCATCTCCAGGATGATTGGTTGGAGTTGCTGCCATTAGCCAAATTTTCATATAATAATTCTCAGAGCGCCTCCACTAAATTTACACCGTTCTTTGCCAATCTGGGTTAACATCCGTGTATTTTACCTAGGTCTCCAATTAATTCTCCGGTTCCGGCAGTGGAGGAAAGGCTGACTGCGATGAGACAAAATCTGGAGGTTCTGAAGGAATCCCTGACCAGAGCTCAAGAACGTTATAAGAGATCGGCTGATAGATTCCGTAAACCTGCACCCATGTTCAAGGTAGGAGATTCCGTGTGGTTAGCAACTAAGAATCTGAAGTTAAACGTTCCTTCACAAAAACTTGGACAGAAATTCATTGGCCCTTTCAAGATCAACGGTATTGTGAGCTCTGTGGCCTGCCGGCTGAAGCTGCCTAGGACTATGAAGGTACACCCAGTTTTTCATGTATCTTTACTAAAGCCTGTATCTCCTAATACCTTCCAGGGACATGTTGTGCCACCTCCGCAGCCTGTGGTGATTGATGGGCAAGAACAATTTGTGGTGGAGGAAATTATTGATTCCAGGATTCGCAGGAATCGGCTCCAATATCTTATAAGATGGCAGGGATATCCCCCTGAGGAAGACTCTTGGGAACCTGTGGAAAACATCAATGCCCAACAGAAGATTTCTCATTTTCATCAGAGATTCCCTGAGAAACCAGGTCCAGGATCGTCCTGAGGCCGCTTCTAAGGAGGGAGTAATGTCAGGACTCTGATCATTTTTTTACCTTTTGTGCATCACTGCCCTTTTCCAAGATGACGTCTTTGGTCTCATGTGCACTGTGTCTTCCTGCTATAAAACTCCACCCCAGCCTTCAGTCTGTGCTAGAGTATTCTGCCTTGCATCCAGCTCCTGACCTCTGATTACTCCCTGGCTATATACCTGCTCCTGTGAACCTGTGTGGTGATCCTGCTACTCTGCTTTGAGTTCCTGCTGCATACACCAGTTCCAGTAATCCTCCTTCATCTGCTGCTCGTATTTACTTCCATCTGTATTTGCTGGACATGTAAGCGTTTGCTGCTCTGGAAGAACCTGAGACTATTACCCAGACCTCCCTGGTTGAGCTAAGATATTATTTGAACTGCCTTATAAGCTTATCTGTCATGATCTCAATGGCAAGAGAACATAGCATAAGCATATATAGGAACTAGCTCTTGGAAGATGGGAACTGAGCTGACCATGAACTAAACCTAACGCACAACTAGCAGTGGCCGGGTAGCATGCCTACGTTGATTCTAGATGCCCAGCACCAGCCGGAGGACTAAATAAAACTAGCAGAGGAAAATATTAGTCCTAGCTCACCTCTAGAGAAATACCCCGAAAGGAGACAGAGGCCCCCCACATGTATTGGCGGTGAGTTGAGATGAAATAACAAACGTAGTATGAAAATAGGTTTAGCAAATTTGAGGTCCACTTACTACATAGCAGAAGACAGAAAGGACACTTTCATGGTCAGCTGAAAACCCTATCAAAAACACCATCCAGAAATTACTTTAAAACTCTGGCATTAACTCATAACACCAGAGTGGCAATTCCTGTTCACAAGAGCTTTCCAGACACAGTAACGAAACTACAGCTGTGAACTGGAACAAAAATGCAAAAACAAACATGGACAAGAGTCCAACTTATCTAGTAGTTGTCTAGGAGCAGGAACAAGCACAGAGAGGCTTCTGATAACATTGTTGACCGGCAAGCAACTAACAGAGCAGCAAGGTTATATAGCGACTCCCACATCTTGATGGGAACAGGTGAACAGAGAAGATGAAGACACCAGTTCAATTCCACCAGTAGCCACCGGGGGAGCCCAGAATCCAAATTCACAACAGTACCCCCCCCTCAAGGAGGGGGCACCGAACCCTCACCAGAACCACCAGGGCGATCAGGATGGGCCCTATGAAAGGCACGAACCAGATCGGAGGCATGAACATCAGAAGCATTCACCCAAGAATTATCCTCCTGGCCGTATCCCTTCCACTTGACCAGATACTGGAGTCTCCGTCTGGAAACACGAGAGTCTAAGATTTTCTCCACAACGTACTCCAACTCACCCTCAACCAACACCGGAGCAGGAGGCTCAACGGAAGGCACAACCGGTACCTCATACCTGCGCAGTAATGACCGATGAAAAACGTTATGAATAGAAAAGGATGCAGGGAGGTCCAAACGGAAGGAAACAGGGTTAAGAATCTCCAATATCTTATACGGGCCGATAAACCGAGGCTTAAACTTAGGAGAAGAGACCCTCATAGGGACAAAACGAGAAGACAACCACACCAAATCCCCAACAAAAAGCCGAGGACCAACACGACGGTGGCGGTTGGCAAAAAGCTGAGTCTTCTCCTGGGACAACCTCAAATTGTCCACCACCTGCCCCCAGATCTGATGCAATCTCTCCACCACAGCATCCACTCCAGGACAATCCGAAGATTCCACCTGACCAGAGGAAAATCGAGGATGAAACCCCGAATTACAGAAAAACGGGGACACCAAAGTGGCAGAGCTGGCCCGATTATTGAGAGCGAACTCCGCCAATGGCAAAAAAGCAACCCAATCATCCTGGTCAGCAGACACAAAACACCTCAGATATGTCTCCAGGGTCTGATTAATCCGCTCGGTCTGGCCATTCGTCTGAGGATGGAAAGCGGACGAGAAAGATAAATCTATGCCCATCCTAGCACAGAATGCCCGCCAAAATCTAGACACGAATTGGGTCCCTCTGTCAGAAACGATATTCTCAGGAATACCATGCAAACGAACAACATTTTGAAAAAACAGAGGAACCAACTCGGAAGAAGAAGGTAACTTGGGCAGAGGAACCAAATGGACCATCTTAGAAAAACGGTCACACACCACCCAGATGACAGACATCTTCTGAGAAACAGGCAGATCTGAAATAAAATCCATCGAGATGTGCGTCCAAGGCCTCTTAGGAATAGGCAAGGGCAACAATAATCCACTAGCTCGAGAACAACAAGGCTTGGCCCGAGCACAAACGTCACAAGACTGCACAAAGCCTCGCACATCTCGTGACAGGGAAGGCCACCAGAAGGACCTTGCCACCAAATCCCTGGTACCAAAAATGCCAGGATGACCTGCCAACGCAGAAGAATGAACCTCAGAGATGACTCTACTGGTCCAATCATCAGGAACAAACAGTTTATCAGGTGGGCAACGATCAGGTCTATCCGCCTGAAACTCCTGCAAGGCCCGCCGCAGGTCTGGAGAAACGGCTGACAATACCACTCCATCCTTAAGGATACCTGTGGGCTCAGAGTTACCAGGCGAGTCAGGCTCAAAACTCCTAGAAAGGGCATCCGCCTTAACATTCTTAGAACCCGGTAGGTATGACACCACAAAATTAAACTGAGAGAAAAATAATGACCAGCGCGCCTGTCTAGGATTCAGGCGCCTGGCGGTCTCAAGATAAATCAAATTTTTGTGGTCAGTCAATACCACCACCTGATGTCTGGCCCCCTCAAGCCAATGGCGCCACTCCTCAAAAGCCCACTTCATGGCCAAAAGCTCCCGATTCCCAACATCATAATTCCGCTCAGCGGGCGAAAATTTACGGGAAAAGAAGGCACAAGGCCTCATCACGGAGCAGTCAGAACTTTTCTGCGACAACACTGCCCCAGCTCCGATCTCAGAAGCGTCGACCTCAACCTGAAAAGGTAGAGCAACATCAGGCTGACGCAACACAGGGGCAGAGAAAAAACGGCGCTTAAGCTCCCGAAAGGCCTCCACAGCATCAGGGGACCAATCAGCAACATCAGCACCCTTCTTAGTCAAATCGGTCAATGGTTTAGCAATATCCGAAAAACCAGCAATAAATCGACGATAAAAGTTAGCAAAGCCCAAAAATTTCTGAAGACTCTTAAGAGAAGAGGGCTGCGTCCAATCACAAATAGCTTGAACCTTGACAGGATCCATTTCAATGGAAGAGGGGGAAAAAATATATCCCAAAAAGGAAATCCTCTGTACCCCAAAAACACACTTAGAACCCTTCACACACAAAGAATTAGACCGCAAAACCTGAAAAACCCTCCTGACTTGCTGGACATGAGAGTCCCAGTCATCCGAAAAAATCAGAATATCATCCAGATACACAATCATAAATTTATCCAAATAATCGCGAAAAATATCATGCATAAAGGACTGGAAAACTGACGGAGCATTAGAAAGACCAAAAGGCATCACTAAATACTCAAAGTGGCCCTCGGGCGTATTAAATGCGGTTTTCCACTCATCCCCCTGCCTGATTCGCACCAAATTATACGCCCCACGAAGGTCAATCTTAGAGAACCACTTGGCCCCCTTTATGCGAGCAAACAAATCAGTCAGCAACGGCAATGGGTATTGATATTTAACAGTGATTTTATTCAAAAGCCGATAATCAATACATGGTCTCAAAGAGCCGTCTTTTTTTGACACAAAGAAAAAACCGGCTCCTAAGGGAGATGACGATGGACGAATATGTCCCTTTTCCAAGGACTCCTTTATATATTCTCGCATAGCAGCATGTTCAGGCACAGACAGATTAAATAAACGACCCTTTGGGTATTTACTACCCGGGATTAAATCTATGGCACAATCGCACTCTCGGTGCGGAGGTAACGAACCAAGCTTGGATTCTTCAAAGACGTCACGATAGTCAGACAGGAACTCAGGAATTTCAGAGGGAATGGATGATGAAATGGAAACCACAGGTACATCCCCATGAGCCCCCTTACATCCCCAGCTCAACACAGACATAGCTCTCCAGTCGAGGACTGGGTTGTGAGATTGCAGCCAAGGCAATCCTAGCACCAAATCATCATGTAGATTATACAGCACCAGAAAGCGAATAATCTCCTGGTGATCCGGATTAATACGCATAGTTACTTGTGTCCAGTATTGTGGTTTATTATTAGCCAATGGGGTGGAGTCAATCCCCTTCAGAGGAATAGGAGTCTCCAAAGGCTCTAAATCATACCCACAGCGTTTGGCAAAGGACCAATCCATAAGACTCAAAGCGGCGCCAGAGTCGACATAGGCGTCCGTGGTAATAGATGACAAAGAGCAAATCAGGGTCACAGATAGAATAAATTTAGACGGTAAGGTGCAAATGGAAACAGATTTACCAAGCTTTTTAGTGCGCTTAGAGCATGCTGATATAACATGAGTAGAATCACCACAATAGAAACACAACCCATTTTTCCGTCTAAAATTCTGCCGCTCGCTTCGGGACAGAATTCTATCACACTGCATATTCTCTGGCGACTTCTCAGTGGACACCGCCAGATGGTGCACTGGTTTGCGCTCCCGCAAATGCCTATCGATCTGAATAGCCATTGTCATGGACTCATTCAGACCCGCAGGCACAGGGAACCCCACCATAACATCCTTAATGGCATCAGAGAGACCCTCTCTGAAAGTCGCCGCCAGGGCGCACTCATTCCACTGAGTAAGCACAGACCATTTACGGAATCTTTGGCAGTAAATTTCCGCTTCATCTTGCCCCTGAGATAGGGACATCAAAGTTTTTTCTGCCTGAAGCTCCAAATGAGGTTCGTCATAAAGCAACCCCAAGGCCAGAAAAAACGCATCCACATTGAGCAACGCAGGATCCCCTGGTGTCAATGAAAAAGCCCAGTCTTGAGGGTCGCCCCGGAGCAAGGAAATCACAATCCTGACCTGCTGTGCAGGGTCTCCGGCAGAGCGAGATTTCAGGGACAAAAATAATTTGCAATTATTTCGAAAATTCTGAAACCCGGATCTATTCCCCGAGAAAAATTCCGGCAAAGGAATTCTCGGCTCAGATACAGGTGCATGACAAACAAAATCTTGCAAATTTTGTACCTTCGTGGCGAGATTATTCAAACCTGCAGTTACACTCTGAAGATCCATTACAAACAGGTGGACACAGAGCCATTCAAGGGTTAAGAGGAGGTAAGAAGCAGCTAGACAGCAATTAAGGGCTAGGCAGCAAAACTCTGAGGGGAAAAAAAAAAAAAAAAAAAAATTTCCCTTCAACACTTCTTTTTCTCCTGCTTCAGCCCAAACAATTAACACTTTGTGGGCCGGTCAAACTGTCATGATCTCAATGGCAAGAGAACATAGCATAAGCATATATAGGAACTAGCTCTTGGAAGATGGGAACTGAGCTGACCATGAACTAAACCTAACGCACAACTAGCAGTGGCCGGGTAGCATGCCTACGTTGATTCTAGATGCCCAGCACCAGCCGGAGGACTAAATAAAACTAGCAGAGGAAAATATTAGTCCTAGCTCACCTCTAGAGAAATACCCCGAAAGGAGACAGAGGCCCCCCACATGTATTGGCGGTGAGTTGAGATGAAATAACAAACGTAGTATGAAAATAGGTTTAGCAAATTTGAGGTCCACTTACTACATAGCAGAAGACAGAAAGGACACTTTCATGGTCAGCTGAAAACCCTATCAAAAACACCATCCAGAAATTACTTTAAAACTCTGGCATTAACTCATAACACCAGAGTGGCAATTCCTGTTCACAAGAGCTTTCCAGACACAGTAACGAAACTACAGCTGTGAACTGGAACAAAAATGCAAAAACAAACATGGACAAGAGTCCAACTTATCTAGTAGTTGTCTAGGAGCAGGAACAAGCACAGAGAGGCTTCTGATAACATTGTTGACCGGCAAGCAACTAACAGAGCAGCAAGGTTATATAGCGACTCCCACATCTTGATGGGAACAGGTGAACAGAGAAGATGAAGACACCAGTTCAATTCCACCAGTAGCCACCGGGGGAGCCCAGAATCCAAATTCACAACACTTATCTATCTGTGTTTGGACTAAGACAAGGATTTATTCGTGTCAAGTATCCTCAAGAATAACTTTGCTTCATAGACTTTCTGCTTGATTGCATTTTCCTCTGAAGTTTCCTATAGACTGCTGAGCTGCATTTGATATTTGCACCAAGTGTTGTGGACTTGAGTTTCTCTCTACACCTGTTTGAATCACCGTGTGATAATATAGACTTTACCACTTATAAAACTGTGTCCTGTAGTTGTCTTGTTCCATGCAAAGAGTCTCCTGAGTTATCCCCTATAATTATTACAGCACATGTTGCAGCGGCTGTGGCTGCAGCGACGAGCCCTGGTGCAATATGTCCATTTGCATAGGATGGGCCAATAGATCCTGGAAGTGGCTCCGGATCTGCTCCATTGACCATCACTGAATAATAGCTACATTTAGGATAGCCAGGATTTGGCCCAACGGTCACCTCCTTAAGGAATCATAGCTGACTTAAAGCAGACCACATGGTGTGAATCCACAAGACGTCTTCCTGTAGGAGCTGGATTCAAGATAGCTGGTTGGGGAGTGAATTCTTATTTTACAGTTGAAAGTTGGGACCATTTGCGGAGCCAGGGGTCTTGTTGCAGCTACACATGCTTACAGGACGATTGTAAGCTGCCATTACATCTCCCCATCCTGCACAGTACTGATGGCAAGTTTTTTCAAATGCCAGTAAGAAAGTGTCCAGAAGTGTTCCCTTCTTTCTCCAGCAGGGGGGGTCCTCTGTCCGTAGCTTTGAGACATGGATTTCAGGGGATTCACAACTGGCTTGGGTCTGCAGCTGGAGATTGAGTTGGAGTTGAAGCATTTGTTGCTGGTGCTCACTCTCCTGCAGACGTTCTGCATCTGCATCATGACCTTCTGCTGCTGCCGCTGCAATGTAGGGTCTCATAGGAGGCCTTGTCTTATGACTCGAGTCTGGCTAGGGCAGCTTGTAGGAGGGTCTCCGTGCCTTCCTGGCAGGGAGGTGGTTTTGATCATAAGTGGCCCATTGCGGGACTCACCACTGGCGACTAGCTCCATGGTTGCCTGGGCTGGACTCACCCTCTGCTTGAGATACATTGTCCTCCACCTCCTTCCCACCATCAGTAGCCATTTCCTTGACTCGGCCCCTGGTGCAACTGTCATACTTGCAACCTGTGATCATTGACACAGAACTGCAACCTGATGCACTCACACACCTTACAGTATTTGCACTCAGACTGTCTAATGCTGAGCTGATCTTAAGAACCCAGCAGCAAAAGCTACTGGGTAGTCTTTACTGTCTGGGAGTATAACTCCCACAATCACCCACACTATTTTCTTGATCTCACCGTGCTGCCACCACTTGTGAAGAATGCCACCAGAGAAATCATGCAGAATCCCACTACTGCCACCACTTATGACAAACCCAGACCTAATAATCCAAGATCACATGATATGGTACCTTCACTTGCACCAATATCTTCAATACTCTTCACAGCTAGACATCCTGTCAGGCTACAAAGAAATTCTTGAACAAATTAGAAACAAAGTAATTGAGATCTATCAGTCTGGAAAAGGTTATAAAGCCATTTATAAAGCTTTGAAACTTCAGTGATCCACAATGATAGCTGTTATTCATAAATGGTGAAAGCATGGATCAGTGGTAAACCTTCCCTGGAGTGACCAGTTAGCCAAAATTACCCAAAGAGAGCAGTGATTACTCATCTAAGAGGTCACAAAAGACAAATCAACAACATCCAAAGAACTGCAGGTCTTACCTCAGTTAAGGTCAGTATTCATGACTCAACAATAGGAAAGAGACTGGGCAAAAATGACCTGCATGGCAGAGTTCCAAGATGTAAACCACTGCTGAGCAATAAGAACATAAAGCGGGGGGGGGGGGGCTGCAATATGCACAGCTAAATGAAAGCCCCCCCATGACTGTGGTGCCAAGGGGAGTGGGAACATTTAAAGGCAGTGCAGTGGGATTGGTTGAAAGGGGACAAAGGAGGGGGCGGGTGTTTAGGCTGAGGAGGGTGTGGATATAAAGAAAAGTGTGTGGTTAGGGACAGTACATGTGGCATTAGCAGGGAAAGAAGAAAGAAAGAACACATGCTTACCATGGCCACTGTAGATTCCATGCTGTTGCAGCTGCGGGACATTGCCCGGTCAAGAAGGGGTGGCTGGCTGGAGGACCAGCTGGCGACGCTTCTTGGAGCACAAGAACCCAGGGCATCAGGACACGGAGGACCCGGCCATCGGAACGTCTATCGCCTGAGGAAGGTACGCGCGGTAGACGCCGGCCACGGAGCCCCTTCGGGGACCCTGCAGAGGGTACAGGCCACATTGATGGTATCCGGCCTGACCCGCCCTCTGGCAGGAATCCATCGGCCGGTGCTGCTGGCATGGGTAGACGGACTAGGGCTGCGGCGGTGCAGGCGCACCCTGAAGCGATTGGCTGCACCTGGGGTGGCCGTGGATGTGGGACGCGTGGCAGCGGTGAGGAGAGGTGGCAATCAGAGGCGGGGTGCGGCACTGACGTTGGCTCCAGCGCCGACGAGGAGGAGGAGCAGGAATGGAGCGTCGGCTCAGCAGCGGCGTGGAGATATGTGCACGGCGGCGGGTGACCCGGGACCAGATGCTGCAGGGGTACCAGGCAGGTCCGGTGCACTAAGCAGCAGATCGGCAGGCAGGCGGATTCCTGGCCCTCAGCCTGGCCCTGTGATGGCGGTGGCGCGCAGACAAAGTCAACAGGAGGCTCAGCAGGAGGGCAGGCATGGGGACAGACAGGCGGCTGCCAGGTCGAGGTCGGCAAGGAGATCAAGGAATAGATCATCTTCTCCTGCTTCGGTCCCCCCCAGTGACGAGGAGGCCGGGGGCGCGGGCCGGTAGCAACAAAGCGGCGCGGAGGATTCCAGATCCTGCAGTGACCTGGGCGACTATCGGGAACCGCTGGATTCTGGAAACACGGCTGGTGGGAACACAGCACCTAAGCAGCCTAGTGTGTGTGAGTATAGTCCTTGTACGCCAATTAGTGGGGTTCGGTCGGGGGACTTAGGGGATAACTGTGGTGCAGCTGGTAATTTTGGGATTCCCGGGGTAAGAGAGCTTTTGTCAAGTATGTCACAGATTTTGAGGAGGTTGGATGGGGGGGGCGCAGATAGTTTACGGGCATCCCCTGTGGGAGCGTGGTTACCCGCTTTGGGTCAGGGTTCAGTAGGGCCTTTGGGTTCGGACATGTTGAGTGGGGGGGAGCAGTCAGCGTCGGGTGGGGTGTCAGTGGCTATACAAACTGGAAAGGATAAGGCTGATATGGTTAAATTGGATGATAGGGCAAGAGGGGAGGTTTACGTTTGTTTTGAAGGGCCTTTAGGCGCTCATTTAAAACAAGAAGTAAAGGAAAAAATTTGGAAGGATGAATATGTGGAGATTTTCTCCCTCCTTCCTTTGGAGAAATTTAATCTAGAAAAGGGAAAAAAGGATGATAGCAGAAAAGAGGAGGAGGAAAAGCATAGGTAGCGTTTGATTCCGCAGACATTCGTAAACTGGCAGCAGGCGTTTGCTATTTTGGCAAGCGTTATTGGTGAAAAGTTTCCGGGAAATTGTTCTGGTCTTTTCTGTTACTTTGATGCTATTGGTGAAGCATATAGGGCGTACGGTGGACTGGCGTGGCTGCGGTACGATGAGCAATTTAGGCAAAGGAAGGCAGTTAGGCCTGAGATAAAATGGGAACAGAAGAACATAGGGTTGTGGTTGAAAGTTATGGCACCAACGCGGTTTGGTCAGTCCTTTCACGGGGCGGAGGGAGTTTCGGGCAACATCCGGGACAGGGAAGTGGGGGTCAAGGGACTCGGGGGACGAAAGACAAAACGTGGACGTGTTGGCAGTTTAATGACGGCCAATGCAAGTACGGTAGCACTAGTAAATTCAAGCATGTCTGTTCCCACTGTAATGGGGCCTCACATGGAGTGGCCAAATGTTTTAAAAAAGTAAGGGGGAGACCTGCAGTGGGTTGGGGTCAAGGGGGTGACACCAGTGAAGGTTCAAAAGATGGCACCCTATCTAAATAGGTATCCGGATCGGTTAAAAGCGAAGTTACTTTTGGAAGGTTTTTCTGAGGGTTTTCGGATTCCTCATCCTACACATGAAGTCCCTTTTTCAAAAAAAAATCTGAGGTCGGCTGAATTACATGCAGCCGTAGTTACGGCAAAATTGGCGAAAGAGGTGGAGTTAGGGCGAATGGCAGGGCCATTTAGTTGTTTGCCGGGGGAGGGAGTGATTGTTTCGCCTTTGGGGGTTGTTCCAAAGAAAGAACCTAACAAGTTTCATTTGATTCAACATTTGTCATACCCTAAAGGGCTATCGGTTAATGATGGCATTTCGGAGGAGCTGTGCTCCTTGGTATACACATCTTTTGATGTGGCCGTGCAATGGGTACGTAGGTATTGCACTGGTGTGTTAATGGCTAAGACAGATGTTGAATCGGCTTTCCGTTTGCTTCCAGTTCACCCCGATAGCATTCCTCTTTTGGGTTGCTTTTGGAATGGTGGGTTTTATTTGGATAGGTGTTTACCCATGGGCTGCTCGATTTCTTGCTCACTGTTCGAGTCTTTTAGTACTTTTATGGAATGGGTTGTGCGGGATGTTTCGCAGGTTCCTTCAGTCATCCACTACCTGGATGATTTTTTGTTTGTCGGGCTGCCAGATTCATTAGTGTGTAGGAATTTGTTGGCTACCATGGAATGGGTGTCAGGACACTTTGGTGTTCCATTAGCGCAGGAAAAGACGGAGGGCCCTTGCACGGTGTTGAGCTTTTTGGGAATTCTTATTGATTCGGAGAGGATGGAGTGCAGGTTGCCCGAAGACAAGTTGTTGTCTCTCCAGCAGGAGGTGCTGAGAGTTGGAAAATTGTGCAAGGTTTCATTGAAGGAGTTACAGTCGTTGTTAGGTCATTTGAATTTTGCATGTCGAATTATGCCTATGGGTAGAATTTTACCAGGAGGTTATCCAGAGCAACTGCTGGAGTGCGGTCGGCGCATCATTTCATTCGATTGAATAAAGAGCATACAGAGGATTTATTGGTGTGGAGGCGTTTTTTAGAAAATTATAATGGTAGGTCTTTGATTCTACAGGAAGAACTTAATGATTTTGATTATGAGATTTTTACGGATGCGGCGAGCAGTGTTGGTTATGGCGCCTATTGTGGAGAAAAATGGAGCGTTGGCGGTGATTAGATTGATTCGGGAGCTGGTGTTGCGATGCCTGGAGTTGAATACATGGATTTCAGCTGTTCATGTACCCGGCGTTCAAAATTCTATTGCGGATGCTTTGTCTCATTTGCAGTGGGACCGTTTCCGGGAGTTGGCACCAGATGCAGAGGAGGCAGGAACAGGATGCCCTTCACATTTGTGGCAGATTGCTGCGGACGAGGCGGTCGGTTGATACAGGCCTCAGTGTCGGGAAGGACATGGTCAGGTTATGAATCGTCGTGGCATATGTGGGAGCAGTGGTTGAATCAGTTGGGTATGGTAGTGTCTGATAGTGATAAGATAATGGTGCTTTTGTTATTGATAGGGTCAGCGGAGGAATGGGGTTGGTCAGTGTCAAAGTTGACAAAATTTATAGCTGGTGTGGCTTTTGGTTTTAAGCTTCAAGGTTCTCTGGATGTTACCAAGGATTTTTTGATACGACAGGGATTAAGGGGTTTTCGTAAAGGATCCTTGACTTGCGATAAGCGCAGGCCCATAACTTTTGGGATGTTGGAACGATTGGGGGGGCTTTGTGGGAGATTTGTAGTTCTCATTTTGAGGCCGTTCTGTTTCACCTGGCCTTTTCATTGGCCTTTTTTGGGGCATTGAGATTAGGGGAGCTAGTGTCCCCTAAAAAGGATTTTGCCGGGGGCTTGTTAGCTGAGGATGTAGAATTTTGGTCAGGGGGTATTTCCTTTTGGATTAGACGTTCAAAGACTGATCAGCTGGGCAGAGGAAAACGGGTGGTGTTAGGGAAGGTGGTGGGTGGTTTGATGTGTCCACATTGTTGTTTGGAGGATTATTGGGGATTGTGGTATGGTAGGTCCGGTCCACTGTTGAGGCACCATCAAGGGGAGTTTTTGTTGCGGTTTCAGTTTATGGCAGTGTTGAAAAAAGTCTTAGTGCTGTTAGGTTTTGACCCCTTTTTCTTCGGGTCACACTCATCTAGAATCATTGCAGCATCGCAGGTGGATGGTTTGGGTGCGGATGTGATAAGGCGTTTAAGAAGATGGAAGTCTAACCGATATTTGTCATACATTCGGCATTGATGGGAGTATCACGATGCGGGGTGGGATATTTGTGATTTTGGTATTAATTGTGGTTGTATTTTGCAGGTCGGACTCCTCTGTTGGCTTGGATATTTGGACATTCCTTCGTTCATTGGGGTGCGATTCGGGCTGACGTTAGGCAAAATGGGAGGCAACTGGGTTTTTGCAGAGATACTGTGGTGGTTCGTTGGTTGGAATTTCGGGACATGTTGTGGCGCAGGTTGTTGGGTGAATTTGCCCGCACTGCTCGGTTGGACCTCGCGCCGGATATAGTTGTGGTGCATTTGGGAGGGAATGACTTGGGGTCTAAGCCGGTGAGGGAGTTGATTCGGGATATCCGGTTTGACTTTCTGAGATTGTGGGTATCTTTTCCTGGGATGGTGACGTTTGGTCAGATATTGTGCCGAGAAAGACGTGGAGGGCGGCACGTTCTTATAAGGGTATTAATAGGGCTCGGGTCAAGCTGAACAGGGCGGTGGGAAGTTTTGTTTCTCGGAATGGGGGCGTGGCGGTTCGGCATTTGGAATTGGAAGATGGGGTGGGGAACTTTTGGAGGAATGACGGTGTTCACTTAAACGATATAGGTTTGGACTTGTGGGCGCTAGCCATACAGGAAGGAATTGAGCGAGCAATGGCGGTGGTGGGGCACTCGCGAGCCTGAGGTTGTCAGGGCTGCTCATAGTTGGCGGGGGGGTTGGGTTCTTGGAGTTGATGTTTTATGGGATTGAACTGGCATCGGTTTACGGGCTCTGGACGGGGTGTTTACCTCGGGAGCTTTTGGAGTTTGTTTGCCCGGAAACGCGTTACATGGTGCCCTCGAGCTGGTGGTTACGGCTGAGGGTAAAGAAGGTTAGGTTAAAAAAGTTTGTGGGGGGGCTTTTGCCCATGGTGTGCCAGTTTTGTTAGCTCCAAGAACCCTCCCCTTCAAGTTTTAAATAGTGTTATTATGTTTGTTTTGTTAATAAACGGCCGCTGTGGCCAATTTATCCAAAGAAAAAATGGTCATGTGTTAATTTGTTCAGTAATAAGTTTTGGTTTTATGGGGAATTTGGTATGGTGGGATTATGATGTCATGAGAGAGAAGGACCAATCTTGGCGATACGCAGTCAAGGCTTGTCTCAGTTTGCCAGAAAACATCTTGATGATCCTGAAGACTTTTGGGAGCATACTCTGTGGACTGATGAGACAAAAGTTGAACTTTTTGGAAGATGTATGTCCCATTACATCTGGTGTAGAAGTAACACAGAATTTCAGAAAGGGAGCATCACACCAGCAGTAAAATTTGGTGGCGGTAGTGTGATGGTCTGGGGATGTTTTGCTGCTTTAGGACCTCAAAGACTTGCTGTGGTAAACAGTACCATTAAGGGTCTGTGCACACGTTGCGCATTTGGCTGCAGATGTGCAGCGGATTTGACTGTACAGTACCATGTAAACCTATGGAAAACCAAATCTGCAGTGCACATGCTGTTTGAAATACGGCGCGGAAACGCTGCGGTTTATTTTCTGCAGCATGTCAATTCTTTGTGCAGATTCTGCAGCGTTTTACACCTGTTCCATAATTGGAAACCGCAGGTATGAAAACGCATGTGAAATCCGCACAAAAACCGCAGTAAATCCAGGGTAAATCCGCAGGTAAAACTGAGGGCGTTTTACTTGCAGATTTTTCAGAATCTGCGCTGAAAAATCCGCACACGAATCCACAACATCTGCACATACCCAACGTCTTCTGTCTAAGAAAAAATCATGAAGAAGAATGTCTGTTCATGACCACAAGCTGAAGCGCACCTGGGTTATGCAACAGGGCAATGATTCAAAACACCAGCAAGTCTACCTCTGAATGGCTTAAGAAAAACAAAACTAAGACTTTAGAGTTTAGCACTAGAACTACCGGAGGGGTCATTTTGACCCTTTTGCTATTTCTTTTTTCTATAATTTCTAAAATTTTAACAAATGAGTTCTGAGTTTTTGTGACTTTTATTTATTCATGGTAGTGTATATTTTAGGACATAAAAATGAATTGAAACTTTTTCAGGGGCCCGGATTTTACAATTCATACCTATAAGTACTGAAGAGGTCAATTTGACCCCATACATAAAAGTAGTAGTAGGCAAGTCTCCTAATAACAAATACATATGAGACTACTCTGATGAAGAATGGTGACATCACTCTTACAGTTTACCAAGGTAAGCCAAATAAGTCATTTTGCTCAGTAGTCTTCACCCAGATGTAGCAGTTGGAAACGACAAGAAAAAAACGGAAACGGTACAATTTTACAATAACACAAAGGTTGGAGTGGACACAGTAGACCAGATGGCTCGAAAGTACACCACAAAATCTGGAAGCCACCGATGACTTGTTCAGGTGTTTTGTAATGTACTTGATTTAACAGCTATAAACACAACTATACTCTATAAAACAGCAACTGAGAGTAAAATTAGCAGATGGGAGTTCATTCTTCAGCTTCATGCTATGACCATGTAAAAGGAAAATGCGTGCTGTGCTTGATCTCAACACTGTTCCTACTAAGTTAAAATAAATGTTCTTTAATTTGTTGTAAAAAAAAAAAAGTTATTTTTACTCCAGAGTCAGTACTTTTGAATGGGGGTCAAAATGACCCCAAATGGTAGTTATAGGTATTATGAAACCTGCGGTAATTCTAGTGTTAAAGCGGCTGATACAGGTTGTCACACTCCCCTGATAATTCCAAGATGATGAAACGCATCGGGTGACGCCAGTTTCAACAGAGGCTTCACTTCAACCTCACCTTTCTTTGAGAGACTTTATGACAAGCAAAGTCTCTCCTACATTGGGTGAGATCTACCCAAATCAATAGGCTTAAGTTATAACGCTGTTCTGTACAAGCTGGCGTCTCAGTAAAATCTTGGTAGAAATTTTATAGCCACTGCATAAGCATGACCAGGAGGGACGCTCATAACCTTTTTGGATGAGGTAGCATGATCCCATTTGTATATGGATTCATTTCTGTGGAATTTACTGGATAATATGCCTCTTCAACATGCTGCTATATATGTACTGACA
This sequence comes from Ranitomeya variabilis, assembly GCF_051348905.1. Classification (NCBI taxonomy): domain Eukaryota; kingdom Metazoa; phylum Chordata; class Amphibia; order Anura; family Dendrobatidae; genus Ranitomeya; species Ranitomeya variabilis. The sequence goes on from NC_135238.1 coordinate 84,014,667, forward strand.
GTGGGTATATATATATATATATATATATATATATATATATATATATATATATATATATATATATACTGAATAAGTAACCTTTGACAGAGGGAATTGTTTGTATACTCATGTGGATTTGACCATACCACACATGGGTACCCACCAATTGTGCCAATAAGGGCATTACATGTGGTAAGTATACATATGCTGAATAAGTAACCTTTAACAGAGGAAACTGTGTGTACACTCACGTGGATTTAATTATACCATACATGGGTATTCACTAACTGTGTTTAGGGCATTATATGGCATGGTACTTGACAAAGGGAGACACCCTGCAAGTGACTGTGACCTTAAGTCACATTAGTAGCTGCAATACCTGCAGGCTTCCTTGGAGAATTGGCATTGGTATTGTCCAGTTTTCAAAATAGCTTGGTGATTAATAAGCTACTAGCCCAGGTTTGTTTACAGGGTCACAGATTTCGTGAACAATCATCACTGTCAGCATTTTATCAACGGCTGTGTCGGCTGCCTTTGACACAGTGGACCATTCCCTATTATTACAGACGCTCTCATCCCTTGGCATCACAGACTTGGCCCTATCCTGGATCTCCTCATACCTAACAGACCGGACATTTAGTGTCTCCCACTCACACACCACCTCCTCACCTCGCCCCCTATCTGTCGGAGTCCCACAAGGTTCAGTCCTTGGGCCCCTGCTCTTCTCCATTTACACCTTTGGCCTGGGACAGCTCATAAAATCTCATGGCTTTCAGTATCACCTCTATGCTGATGACACACAGATCTACATCTCTGGACCACATATCACCTCCCTACTAACCAGAATCCCTCAATGTCTGTCCACTATTTCATCCTTCTTCTCCGCTAGATTTCTCAAACTTAACATAGACAAAACAGAATTCATCATCTTTCCCCATCTCACGCGACCCCCCCAACGAATCTATCCATTACAGTAAATGGCTGCCCACTCTCCCCAGTCCCACAAGCTCGCTGCCTCGGGGTAATCCTTGACGCTGATCTCTCCTTCAAACCACATATCCAAGCCCTTTCCACTTCCTGCCGACTTCAACTCAAAAATATTTCACGAATCTGTTCATTCCTCAACCAAGAATCTGCAAAAACCCTAGTCCATGCCCTCATCATCTCTCGCCTCGACTACTGCAACCTCCTGCTCTGTGGCCTCCCCTCGAACACTCTCGCACCCCTCCAATCTATTCTAAACTCTGCTGCCCGACTAATCCACCTGTCCCCCCGCTATTCTCCGGCCTCTCCCCTCTGTCAATCCCTTCACTGGCTCCCCATTGCCCAGAGACTCCAGTACAAAACCCTAACGATGACATACAAAGCCATCCACAACCTGTCTCCTCCATACATCTGTGACCTCGTCTCCCGGTACTTACCTACACGCAACCTCCGATCCTCACAAGATCTCCTTCTCTACTCCCCTCTTATCTCCTCTTCCCACAATCGTATACAAGATTTCTCTCGCGTATCACCCCTACTCTGGAACCTTCTACCACAACACATCAGACTCTCGCCTACCATCAGAATCTTCAAAAAGAATCTGAAGACCCACCTCTTCCGACAAGCCTACAACCTGCAGTAACCACCGATCAACCAACCGCTGCACGATCAGCTCTATCCTCACCTATTGTATTCTCACCCATCCCTTGTAGATTGTGAGCCTTCGCGGGCAGGGTCCTCACTCCTCCTGTACCAGTTATGACTTGTATTGTTTAAGATTATTGTACTTGTTTTTATTATGTATACCCCTCCTCACTTGTAAAGCGCCATGGAATAAATGGCGCTATAACAATAAATAATAATAATAATAATAATAACCTTTTTCCTTCCTTCCCCCTCATTTCTGTGTTGGTATAGGGTTCACTATTGCACAGGGGTTTTCCCTCCCCCCCGTTTTCTTTTGTTTTATGTGATTTCACTTTGACATACCTTTTATACATAACAAATAAAGGTTAAGTTTTAGATATCCACTTGCTATTTCCAATTGGACTTTTGTTGCATAATTTACCCTGCTATATATAAAGCTGCTGTCACACTCGCAGTATTTGGTCAGTATTTTACATCAGTATTTGTAAGCCAAAACCAGGAGTGGAACAATTAGAGGAAAAGTATAATAGAAACATATGCAACACTTCTGCATTTATGACCCACTCCTGGTTTTGGCTTACAAATACTGATGGAAAATACTGACCAAATACTGCTAGTGTGATGGCAGCCTAAGACTTTATAGTGGCCTAGAGAAAGTCCTCACCTTAATCGACCTTAAGAAGGCAGTTCATGCATGGAAACCCTCCAATGTTGCTGAATTACAACAATTCTGCAAAGATAAGTAGGCTAAAATTCCTCCAGAGCATTGTTATCACAAGCATTTGCTTAAAGTTCTTGCTGCTAAGAGTGACCAAACCAGTTATTAAGTTTAGGGGGCAATTACTTTTTCACACAGTGCCCTGTAGGTTTTCATTTCTTTTCACCTTAATAATAAATAACTTAATTTAGAAACTGCATTTTGTGTTTACTTGTGATACTTGTCTAATATTTAAATTTGTTTGGTGATCAGAAATATTTAAGTGTGACAAACAAACAAAATAATAGGTAATCAGGAATGGGGCAAAAACTTTTTAACACAACTGTATGTGCAAAAAATGCCAATAAACAAGGTCAAAATTATGACATACAGTGGGGAAAATAAGTATTTGATACACTGCCAATTTTTCAAGTTTTCCCACCTACAAAGAATGGAGAGTTCTGTAATTTTTATCGGAGGTACACTTCGAGCAGTTCCTGCTCTCTCTGTTATTAGCGGCAGCAGGCATCGGCTGATGGTAGCAGTAGTCCCATGAGCTGACACCAGCGACCAGAGGTAAACTTTAGGCTATGTGCACACGTTCAGGATTAGGGTTGAGCGAAACAGATCGGCCAATTTCAAAAGTCGCCGACTTTTGGGAAAGTCGGGTTTCGTGAAACCCGACCCGATCTCACTGTGGGATCGGGTCGGCCGTCGGCGATCTTCGCTCCAAAGTCGGGTTTTGTTTTATATATATATATATGTCATTGAGACACATATATATATATATATATATATATATATATATATTTATATTTACTTCAGCGCGATATATGTGAAAAGCCGGTAATTCAATTGGCTTTTCATTTCTCCTGCCTAAACCCGACATGATATGAGACATGGTTTACATACAGTAAACCATGTCATATCCCCCTTTTTTTTGCATATTCCACACTACTAATGTTAGTAGTGTGTATGTGCAAAATTTCGGCGCTGTAGCTATTAAATTTAAGGGTTAAATCGCGGAAAAAATTGGCGTGGGCTCCCGCGCAATTTTCTCCGCCAGAGTGGTAAAGCCAGTGACTGAGGGCAGATATTAATAGCCTAGAGAGGATCCTGTATTTACCTTCATTCATGGTGAGGCGCCCTCTGCTGGATGTCCTCATATGAACTCCAGTGTGGGAACTTTTCCAAGGCTCCAGTTCATGAGGACATCCAGCAGAGGGCGCCTCACTGCAAATGAAGGTAAATACAGGTCATTGACCTACATTACCTTCATTCCTGGGGTTTTACAGGCAAGAGCACAGCTGCATTATAGCAGAGCTCCTGCCTGTAAAATATTTTAACCCTTTCAGATGGATTTACATCGTGGGACGTTACAGATCTATGGAAGGTATGTATATTGTTGGTTTATTATTTTTCCTTTGTTACAGAATGATGGTCTTCAGGTGGATTACCAGTATAATAAAATATTACAACAACCTGTGTCTTTATTTCATTAAAATACTTTACAATATTGTGTGGGTTTTTTTAACCATTTCATACAATTGGATTAATAATGGATAGGTGTCATAATTGACGCCTCCCCATTATTAATCTGGCTTAATGTCACCTTACAATAGCAAGGTGACATTAACCCTTCATTACCCCATATCCCACCGCTACATGGGAGTGGGAAGAGAGTGGCCAATTGCCAGAATAGGCGCATCTTCCAGATGTGTCTTTTCTGGGGTGGCTGGGGGCAGATGTTTGTAGCCAGGGGGGGCCAATAACCATGGACCCTCTCTAGGCTATTAATATCTGCCCTCAGTCACTGGCTTTATCACTCTGGTGGAGAAAATTGCACGGGAGCCCACGCCAATTTTTTCCACGATTTAACCCTTAAATTTAATAGCTACAGCGCCGAAATTTTGCACATACACACTACTAACATTAGTAGTGTGGTATATGCAAAAAAAAGGGGGATATGACATGGTTTACTGTATGTAAACCATGTCTCATATCATGTCGGGTTTAGGCATGAGAAATGAAAAGTCGGCAATTGAATTACCGGCTTTTCACATATATCGCGCTGAAGTAAATATAAAAATATATAGATTTTCCATTAACTTGCATTGGGTTTCGTGTTTCGGCCGATTGCCGACCCCGACTTTTCAAGAAGATCGGCCGATTTCACTCGACTCGACTTTTGAGAAAGTCGGGTTTCATGAAACCAGACTCGACCTCAAAAAAGGAAAAGTCACTCAACCCTATTCAGGATTTCTTGCAGAAATTTCCTGAGCAAAACCGGACATTTTCTGCAAGAATTCCGCATACTTTTTATTAGCGTTTTTTGCGTATTTTTGATGCCTTTTTTGTGTGTTTTTGACACGTTTTTATCCGGAGCTTCCCAATGCATTAAATAGAGGGAAAAACGCGAAAAATCTGCAAAATTAATGAACATGCTGCGTTTTTTACCACAACGCGTTTCTTTCGCAGAAAAAGATGCATCATGTGCACAAATATTGCAGAATGCATTCTAAATGATGGGATGCATAATGTATGCGTTTTTATGCTTTTTTGCAGTGAAAAAACATGAAAAATTTGCAGCGTGTGCACACAGCCTTATACCTCTGCTCACGCTGTTTTTAAACAGCGTGGGAACCGCGGCTGTCTGAACAACGGTGATGATTTTACCACGCATTAGAAGCAATGTTTGGTGTTTGCCGATCTGTCATGCTCATGACAGCGTGGCAAATAATAGATGCTTGGGGCCCCCTTCAAGTGAATGGGGTCCGAGTACTGTTCTGGTACCTGAACCCAAACTTTTTGTAACTGCTTGGCTGAACCCGCCAGACCTGTACATGCAGGTATCAGCCCATCTCTAATAATAAGTTCATACTAGGTTCATACTTAGTGCATTCTAATAACTTCTTTATTCTCAAACAGGACAATACACTGATTTTATCTGAATTTAAACCTTCTCTTAGACTGCAGTATTCAGTATTATTGTTAAACACAGAATACCCAAAATGATCCACAGAATTATATAAATCTAAAGAATATTCTCAATAAATCAGAGTAGAACCGTGGTCAGGATATGCTGTGAGGTATTACTAGTGGGAACCACTGTAGTAAAAGAGTGAGTACCAAACCACCATGGATAGGAGACCACCAGAAAATAAATGAACTTGGGAATAAATTAAAAAATAGGCCTTTATTTTATAAAGTTGGCAACAATTACATACAGCAAAATATATATATGGTATTTCAAATAAATAAAAAGTGCATATGACTTGTTCGCAAGGTCAGGATTTAAAATATACTCAATTAGAAAGCCCCCAGTACAATATCTCCTTTCATACTATGCATATCATAACTGTTGTTTTTGGCTGATGTAAAATACTGACTAGTGATGAGTGAATACACTTGTTACTCAAGATTTCTCGAGCATGCTCGGGTGTCCTCCGAGTATTTTTTAGTGCTCTGAGTTTTAGTTTTTAGCGCCGCAGCTGAATGATTTACATCTGTTAGCCAGCGTAAGTACGGATTCCCTACTAACCAGGCAACCTCCACATGTACTTATGCTGGCTAACAGATGTAAGTCATTCAGCTGCGGTGCTAAAAAATAAAACTCAGAGCACTAAAAAATACTCGGAGGACACCCGAGCATGCTCGAGAAATCTCGATTAACGTGTATATTCGCTCATTACTATTAGGCTGCCGTCACACTATCAGTATTTGGTCAGTATTTTACATCAGTATTTGTAAGCCAAAACCAGGAGTGGAACAATTAGAGGTAAAGTATAATAGAAACATATGCACCACTTCTGTATTTATCACCCACTCCTGGTTTTGGCTTACAAATACTGATGTAAAATACCGACCAAATACTGATAGTGTGACGACAGCCTTACTGACCAAAATACCGACATGTTAGTTTGGGTTCCCACAATCTATTTTTGAAGCTGCGTATGTTCACAGCACAAAAAAATGCAGCATCAGTTCCAAAAAAGGGATGGGATTTATAGAAATCTCCTGTCCACAGTGCTTTTCTTAAACTGGCCTGTGGTGCGACTGAAATCTCTCTTGTGAGTAAACTGAGATTCATGTCCAGATTTTCCCCATAGACTTGCATTAGATGTGAAAAATAACTGGTAAAAAAGTGTGTATTTTTAGTGCACTTCTGCTGCAGGTACACCCTAAAAAGACATTTAACCCATATGTATTAACAATAAAGTGTTGTCAGAGCCTAATACCAGTAAGTATTGAAAATAGAGCAGCCTTATTTACAAAAATAACATACTAGCAAGAGACAAAAGCGGCATCATCATAAACATAAAAATGAACCCAAAAACACAATGAAAAAGACGCAAGTAACCTAATTTAACTAACAAGGGCAGACATGCTTCAGAAAATCTCCAATCTCAATAATTCACCAAATACATTTTGTGGGGAAGTAGCCTAAAGTGGAGTAACAAAGGACAGCCGAAGACATGCTGAAAAAATTGCATACTACTTGCATTGCTACTAATTGCATTGCTACTTTTGCCTTCTAAGGTAGAATTATTTTAAGCTATGGAAGCAAGTCTACATTAAAATAAACAAGGTGCAGAGACTAAATTTACATTTTCTAATGCTGCAGAATAGATACACACAACGGAATGTATTACCATACAAACTAGAGACAATTAACAATGGCTTGTAAATAAGAAAAAGAAAAACCTACACCCAGATGTACAGACTAAAACCACCTGTCTCATCAAAGCCACATGTGAGCTTCTACTGACCTGAGCTTGTTATTTTTTGCCCAATAATTGTTTGCAACGTGACCTTCTCTGCAAGGGAAACAGAATTATTAAGCACTTATGCAAATTCATTGCCATCAGCATAGAAAGTAAAATATTTCATGTAGCACTGCTTAAAAACAATAGCACTTAAAAAGTGTCACGGACATTGCAGAATCTCATTTATAGACTGAAAGCTTTTCCATCTTACCTTTCCTGGCACATACAGTGTTCTGCAACGTCAAAGACAAAGAACAATAACATGACAAAAATCATACAGCAAGAATCATCTGTAAGTCATTTTTCTGAGCACTGCACAAAGATTTATTCTGGTTATTTTTATTTTTGCAGTTTTGATTATTTATTTTGAATAACCTGCAAATAGAAATAATTAACCTTCCAAGTTTGGGCCTTTTTTGGCCATCATTTTTATGTGGCCAATTTCAGAGAGCCATAGCTTATTTATTTTTAGGGCAACATATGACTTATTAAGGGCTTGTCTAAGCTGGGCATATATTCATTCAGTGTGCTGTTTATGTGCTTATAGGCTCATTTAGCATTATACAGTCGTGTGCTGTCCGTGTGTGCTGTGGACCTCACAACGAGAGCTCCCACATCCATTATAGCCATTGTGCCTCTGCAGCATTCACTATTCTGGTCTTGTCTTACAGACCAGACTAGTGCCTTTAAATGTAATCTGTCAGCAGGTTTTTCCTATGTAATCTCAGCACAGCAAGGGGTAGGGGTTAAAACAGTTAACTCTATGAAGTGTCACATGTCTGGCTGTGTAGTGTTGGTCACTTAAACTGAAGGTTTAATCAACTTTTGATTAAATTGCCTTGACTAGTTGTTGGTGTGAGACTTGGTCAGACTCCTCCCCCTTCTGTGATAAGCACCTTACTGTTTACAGAGAGCCTGGTGTGGGCAGCTTCCTCAGCTCTGCTGCATTGCTAAATCTAAAAACTCTGTGTCAGAATGGCTGCACCAAGTAAACTATGTGATAAAGGTGCTTCTCACAAAATTAGAATATCATCAAAAAATAGGTATTAGACCTACTGCTAATTATGTTTCCAGGAGTCCGTCCTGACAGCACCATGGAGCTCATCCTCCTTCTCCTTACAGGGACAGGGAACACACAAGAAGTTAAAAGGTCCCTCCCCACCATTTCCCTCAGTGTTTTAGCAAGTACCACACCATGATTGATGCAACTTAACAAATTTATTTCTACCGATACCATGTCAAAACATCATGAAACAACACCAACAGTGAGGGAGCTAACCATGCTGTCAGGATGGACTCCTGGAAACATAATTACCAGTAGGTCTAATATCTATTTTCCAGGACGTCCCTCCTGACAGCACCATGGAGAATACCAAAGTACCTCCTCAGGGTGGGACCACTGCCTGGAGAACCTTCTTCCAAAAAGCAGTTTGTTGACTAGATAGTACATCTAATTTCTAATGTTAGCAAAACGTATCTATTCTGGCCCAGGTTGCGGCCCTACAAATTTGCTCAACTGATGCCCCACCCTCTCAGCCCAGAAGGTGGAGACTGCTTTCGTGGACTGGGCTCTTAATCCTTCTAAGGGAATAATCCCTTCTGAATGGTAGGCTAGGGAGATTGACAAAGTGATCCATCTTGCGATAGTGGTTTTTGAGGCTTTTTCCCATTATTTTTTCCCCCAAATAAAATAAACAAGTTAGGATCCTGTCTCCAACTATGAGTGGCGCCCTCTAGATATTTGATGACCGCCTGCCTAAAGTTCAACATGTGAAAGACCTGCTCATTCTGATTTGACAGGTTCTTACAAAGGGAAGGTAAGACAATTTCCTGGTTTATATTTTGAATGGACACTACCTTTGGTAGAAATGCAGGATCTAATTTAAGGATTTTGCAATCATCCAATATCCAAAGATATGGATCCGGAGAGGACAGGGCCTGAATCTCTTCTACCCTCTTTGTGGTAGTGATGGCCACTAAGAATTCCATTTTGATGGACCGATATGAGATGGATATATTCTCCCCAGGTATATAGGGATCTTTAGAAAAGGCTTTAAGGACTTAATTTAATTCCCAAGGGGGCACCAACCACCTTATAGTAGGCCACAACCTCTGTATTGCCCTGACAAATCTAGCTACCTACAGGTGAGTGGCCAAAGGATGATCAAACAATGTACTTAATGCCGATGTCTGGACGTTAATGGTGCTTGGTTTGAGACCCTTATTAAAACCCACCTGGAGGCAATCTAAAATCCTTGGAATATTGAGCCTGCCGGGAACAAAATTGGGCCTGCTATCTTCCAAACAGAACCATTTCCAGATTTTATTTTATATTGCAGACGTGATTGGTTCCCTGCTGTGTTAATAACTTTGTCCGATAACCCCTGAGCTCTTAGGATGTCCCACTCAGGATCCAGGCTGACAGATTAAATCTTTCCAGGTTCTGATGGAGGACTGGACCCTGGTGGATTAGATCTTTCCTCTAAGAGAGCATAACAGGATCTTCTAGAGTCATAGTTCTTAGCAGTGGGAACCAACTTCTCTTTGGCCAATACGGAACGATCATAAGTACCTTTGCCTGATCCTCCTGGATTTTCCTGAGTACTCTTGGAATAAGCACCATTGGGGGAAAGGCATAAGACAGAGAGCTGTCCCACCTCTGACTCAACGTGCTGACCACTTCTGGATTGTCCATGGGATTTGGGGAGTAGAGTTTGGTGACCTTTGAGTTTTTCCTGGTCACCAATAGGTCTATTTGAGGTGTACCCCAGTGCTAAAAAACCTCCTCGTTTAGCTCCCATTCCGTCAGCCAAACCTTCTGTCTGCTCAGGTAATCGGCCACTACATTTTGGGATCCTTCAAAATGAACCACCGCCAATGAAAGGACAGTCTTCTCTGCCCAGGAAAATATTCTGTGCACCAGATTCTGGAGAGCACAGTGTATGGGGCCCCCTTGGTGTAGTAAGAAAGACACTATTGTTACATTGTTCAATAAGATTTTGACATGTTGTCCCTTTAGCCATGGCTGATTTCGCCTTAGGGCTTCCCATACGGCATAGAGCTCCCTGTAGTTGGACAACTTGGACTGGATCTCTGATGGCCATGTGCCCTGAAGAATCCTTTTATCCAAGTGGACTCCCCAACCCAACTTGCTGGCATCCGTAGTGATTACTACCCATAGTGAGGAGATCCACAGAATGGTTAATTGCAGATTTTTTAGCTGAGTCCACCAAAGTAGCGATTTTCTCACCACAGGGGATAATGACATTCTTCTGTCCAGTGATGTCTGGCGCCAGTACCAGACAGACAGAACATCTCTCTGCAAAGCTCTCAAGTGGAACTGGACCCACCAGACACAGGGGATGCAAGCCGTCAGGAGGCCTAGAATCTTCATCGCCAATCTGATTGAAGCCCAACTTCTCAGGAACTCTCTGATTCTGTTTCTCACAGTATCCTGCTTTTCTTCTGGCAGGAAGGATGCTTTGCGTCTGGAATCCAACAACACTCCCAGGAAAAACTTAATGTTTCCTGGCATCAGGTCTGACTTCGGATCCATCCAAGGTACTCCCTTGTGGATATGGTCTTCAACCTGTAAAGCCGGAGCTCTTCCATCGAACTTGCCAACAGGAGGATATCGTCCAGATATGTCACTATAATTAATCCCTTGTACCTTAAGTAGGCTACCATCTCTCACATCAATTTGGTAAATACCTGAGGAGCCGAGGCTAGGCTGAATGGAAGGCACTGAAATTGAAAGTGGCAGGTTCGATTCTGGATTTTCACTGTGAATCTCAAAAACTTTTGGGACATCGGGTGTATTGGAACCTGGTAATATCCACTTCTTAGATCTAGAATGCACATAAGTGCATCCCTGTCTATAAGGGGAACCATGAAATTTATCGAAGCTTTAAATTTATTATAGTGCGGGATTCTCCTGATGGCTTTCTGATTAGGGTAACCAGAAGGTTGTAATTGCCTCCTTGATCTTGAACCTGACCCAAATAGGGATCACTTGCTTTTCCCTTCTTTGTGGTAAGTTCCTCTACTGGACTTCCCCTGGCCCCTATAATCAGAATGTCTCTGAGACAGCCCTGGTTTGCAAAATGACTGGGTCCTTCTAAACCTATCTTTAAGACCCCTTCTTTTTATCCAATACCTTCTCTAAGATAATGTCCAAGGTCGGCCCAAACACCCTTAATCCTGAGAAGGGAATGAAGCATAATTTATTTTTAGAGGCATTGTCCCCAGACCAGATCTTCATCCTGATAGCCCTATGGGCCATGTTAGACAATGAGCTATTCCTAGCTGAGAATGTTACTGATTCGGCGGATGTATCCACCAAAAAGGCTGTGGCCAATTTAATCAGTGGGAGGGAGGCTATGATATCTTCCCTAGGAGTTTTACTATTCAAGTGCTCCTCCAGTTGCCACATCCATAGAAACATAGACCTGGCAACTCGAGTGGCAGCTACATTGGTCTTGATCAATGCCGCGGACCTTTTTCCAAGCCTGCTTCAGGAGATTATCTGCCTTTCAGTCCATAGGGTCCTTCAGACCCGATGGATCTTCAAAGGGTATAGATGTCTTCCTAGCTACTTTAGCCACTAGTACATATGTCTATCTTGGGAACCTCCTCACCGATCTTAATGTCCTCAGGATCAAAGGGTGAGCAGTTTTTAATGTCTCATGGTATCACCAAGTGCTTCTCCTCATCCTTCCATTCCTCCAGGACCATAGCTCGGATATGGTCCTTCACTGGAAACACCCGTTGCTTCTGTGCTCTGAGACCCCCAAACATCTCATCCTGTATGGACTGTGGTTTTGGGACCTCCTCCACTTGCATCACATTTATGACTTCCTGGAATAGGTCATCAGTATCCTCAGAGGCAAATACATGACTCCTGCTCCATTCTGGATTTTACATCACTACTTCACCCTCTTCTTCCTGGTCTGAACCCGGAAACTGGGACTCCTTGTCTGAGCTTAGTTCCATCTCCCACTGAGGTCTCTTAGCTTTCAGACATGGATTGGGAGGTTGTAGCAGGGTGAGGCTAGATATAGAGGCCTTGAACTCCTCACAAATTAGAGACCTCATTTCAGACAGTAGAAACCATTGTTCTTCCCTCTCAACTTTGGTGGTTGAGCCCTCACAGAGCGTTCTGCCATATGTCTCCGGCAATTTTATATTGCATATAGGACATCACCTGGACTTTGCAGAGGCTTTGCCAGACCTCTTGGTTGTAGGGAGGGACATAGCTGGGGTCCCTTATCCTATTTATTATAGAGAAAAGGGATAGTCAAGCTGCTGCAAATGAAGGTGGGACTGAGCAAAGCACACTTACCCCACAGTTCTGGTCTCCTCAGCCCACTTTCTTCATATTGACCTTATGCATGCCGAGCGCCTCCCGAGACCCAGGTAATGGTTTTATTACCTGTCTCCGCATCATTTCTGCTTTCCACCCTGGAACGCATGCCGACCTCGTAACCTGACGCCTTTGTGGTGTCACCAGAAGTGTGACAGATCTGCACACCACATGTATTCTGGAAGATACAGCGCCCTGCCAGCCGGTGGCGGAGTCGAGAGCCACCTGTCAATAGAAGCGGCTCAACCCAGAACCTTTGCTTGACTGGTCTCTGTGGCTGTGGGACTCCCCACCGGAGAGTGTCAGCCTCGGGCCTCTAAATAGGGCGAAGGATTAGCTGTGCCGCATGATCCCCCTGTGCCCATTCGGTAAGCTCCTGCTTGCTCTATCGTGCGTTCCTCCATGCAGGAACAGGAAAAACACTGAGGGAGGTGGTGGGGAGGGGCCTTTTAACCTCTCGTGTGTTTCTTGTTCCTGTAAGGAGGAGGAGGACAACCTCTATGGTGCTGTCAGGAGGGAAGTCCTGGAAAGTTAATTTATTTCAGTTTTTCAATACAAAAAGTGAAACTCATCTACTATATAATTGTCTAAGGGTCACTTCCGTCTTTCTTTCTGTCTGCCTGTAACTGAAATCCCAAGTTGCTGATTGGTCGCGGCAAAACAGCCACGACCAATCAGCGACGGGCACAGTCCGGCGGCAAAATGGCCGCTCCATAATCCCCACAGTCAGTGCCCGCTCCAGTCAGCGCTCACACAGGGTTAATGGCAGCATTAACGGACCGCATTATGCCGCAGTGTAACGCACTCCGTTAACGCTGCTATTAACCCTGTGTGACCTACTTTTTACTATCGATGCTGCCTATGCAGCAGCAATAGTAAAAAGATCTAATGTTAAAAATAATTAAAAAATAAAAAATAGTTATATATTCACCGTCCGTCGGCCCCTTGGATCCAGAACAGGCCTTTCCGGCTCCTTGCGATGCTCAGGTGACCACTTCATGCATTGCGATCTCGCGAGATGATGACGTAGCGGTCTTGCAAGACCACTACATCATCATCTCGCGAGACAGCAATGCACTCTTGGGACCGGAGCGCGCGAGGAGCATCGGTAAATGCTTCACCTGCATCCGGGAGCCAACGAAACGTGCGTATATAACTATTTTTTATTTTAATTCTTTTTTTAACAGGGATTTGATGCCCACATTGCTATATACTTCGTGGGCTGTGCAATATACTACGTGGGCTGTGCAATGTACTACGTGGGCTGTGCAATGTACTACGTGGGCTGTGCAATGTACTACGTGGGCTGTGCAATATACTACGTGGGCTGTGCTATATACTACGTTGGCTGTGCTATATACTATGTGGCTGTGTTATACACTATGTGGGCTGTTATATACTACGTGGGCTGTTATATACTACTTAGGCTGTGCTATATACTAGGTGGGCTGTGCTATACACTACGTGGGCTGTGTTATACACTATGTGGGCTGTTGTGAATTCCATTCTGGAGCTACCTCCTGTGGTTGCTAATGGTATTTTTGTGAGTTCTGCCCTTGGGCTCCCTCTGGTGGTTTCGAGTGGAACTGCTGCTCCTTTAGGTAGCTGTAGTAGCTGACTTCACTGATCGCCTTGCCTGGGTTTGTTATTTAAACCTGCTCTGAGCTTAAGTTCATGCCAGCTGTCAATGTTCTTGGTTGGATTTGGTTCTCTCCTTGGATTTCTCTCATGGCCTGTCCTTGTCAGCAAAAGATAAGTTTTTGCTTGTTTTTGTTTGTCTATTTGCTTGGACTCTATTGCTCTGCAAAATTGTCTCTTTTTTGTCCAGCTTGTCACTATGTCATATTCAGGCTAGCTGGAAGCTCTGGGAAAGCAGATTTGCCCCTCCACACCGTGAGTCGGTGTGGAGTTCATTTTTGTAAACTCTGCGTGGATTTTGTAGTTTTTAATACTGACCGCACAGTATCCTTTTCTCTCTGTCTATCAAGTTTAGTATTGGCCTCCTTTGCTGAAATCTGATTTCATTTCTGTGTACGTCATTTCCCTCTTCACTCACAGTCAATATTTGTGGGGGGCTGTCTTTCCTTTTGGGGTTTTCTCTGAGGCAAGATAGCTTTCTATTTCCTTCTTTAGGGGTAGTTAGTTCTTAGGCTGTGAAGAGGTGTCTAGGGAGAGTCAGGAACATCCCACGGCTATTACTAGTGTTGTTGTTAGGATTAGGGACTGCGGTCAGTAGAGATACCACCTTCCCAGAGCTCGTCCCATGTTGCATTTTAGTCACCAGGTCATATCAGTGTGGCCTCTTAACCACCAGGTCATAACATTACAGCTGGCCCACAATGTATTAAATGCATCTCAAAAGAGGGAAAAGAGAGTTCTGAGTCATTTTTTTTTCCTTTGTAGCTTGTTTTGTCTTTTTTTTCCCCTTAATCTCTGGGTGGTTCAGGATTTTGGTGCTGATGAGGTTCAGGGTCTGTCCTTGCGCGTGGATCAACTCGCTGCAAGGGTACAGAGTATCCAAGATTATGTTGTCCAGACTCCGGTATTAGAGCCTAGAATTCCTATTCCTGATTTATTCTCTGGGGATAGATCTAAATTTTTGAACTTTAAAAATAATTGCAGATTGTTTTTTGCTTTGAGACCCCGTTCCTCTGGTGACCCCATTCAGCAGGTGAAGATTGTTATTTCTTTGCTGCGTGGCAACCCGCAGGACTGGGCATTCTCCCTTGAGCCAGGAAATCCTGCATTGCTCAATATTGACGCATTTTTTCAAGCGCTCGGATTGCTGTATGACGAGCCTAATTCTGTGGATCAGGCAGAAAAAACTTTGCTGGCTCTGTGTCAGGGTCAGGAAGCAGCAGAAGTATACTGCCAGAAATTTATAAAGTGGTCTGTGCTCACAAAATGGAATGAGTATGCCCTGGCAGCGATTTTCAGAAAGGGTCTTTCTGAAGCCCTTAAAGATGTTATGGTGGGGTTTCCTACGCCTGCTGGTCTGAATGAGTCAATGTCTTTGGCCATTCAGATTGATCGACGCTTGCACGAGCGCAAGGTGGTGCAACATATGGCAGTGTCCTCTGAGCAGGGTCCTGAGCCTATGCAATGTGATCGGATTTTGACTAGAGCAGAAAGGCAGAAATTCAGATGTCAGAATGGCCTGTGTTTTTACTGTGGTGATTCTGCTCATGCTATTTCTGATTGCCCTAAGCGTACTAAGAGGGTCCCTAGGTCTGTTACCATTAGTACTGTACAGCCTAAATTTCTCTTGTCTGTTACCCTGATTTGCTCATTGTCGTCCTTTTCTGTTATGGCATTCGTGGATTCTGGCGCTGCCCTGAACTTAATGGACTTAGAATTTGCCAAGCGCTGTGGTTTTTCCTTGGAGCCTTTGCAGAGTCCTATTCCCTTAAGGGGGATTGATGCTACGCCATTGGCCAAGAATAAACCTCAGTACTGGACACAGTTAACCATGTACATGGCTCCAGCACATCAGGAAAATATTCGCTTTTTGGTGTTGCATAATTTGCATGATGTTGTTGTGCTGGGTTTTCCATGGTTACAGGTACATAATCCAGTGCTGGATTGGAGATCTATGTCTGTAACTGGTTGGGGTTGTCAGGGGATACATAGTGATATTCCGTTGATGTCCATTTCCTCGTCCCCTTCTTCTGAAGTTCCTGAGTTTTTGTCGGATTTCCAGGATATATTTGATGAGCCCAAGTCCAGTTCCCTGCCTCCTCATAGGGACTGCGATTGTGCCATTAATTTGATTCCTGGCTGTAAGTTCTCTAAGGGCCGACTTTTCAATCTGTCTGTGCCAGAGCATGCCGCTATGCGGAGTTATGTAAAGGAGTCCTTGGAGAAGGGGCATATTCGCCCGTCTTCGTCACCATTGGGAGCGGGATTTTTTTTTTGTTGCCAAGAAGGATGGCTCCTTGAGACCCTGTATAGATTATCGCCTTCTCAATAAGATCACTGTCAAATTCCAGTACCCTTTACCTTTACTTTCTGATTTGTTTGCTCGGATTAAGGGTGCCAGTTGGTTTACTAAAATCGACCTTTGAGGGGCGTATAATCTCGTGCGTATTAAACAAGGTGATGAATGGAAAACAGCATTTAATACACCCGAAGGCCATTTTGAATATCTTGTGATGCCATTTGGGCTCTCTAATGCTCCATCGGTATTTCAGTCCTTTATGCATGATATCTTCCGGAATTATCTGGATAACTCATGATTGTGTATTTGGATGATATTTTGATTTTCTCAGATGATTGGGAGTCTAATGTGAAGCAGGTCAGGATGGTATTTCAGGTCCTTCGTGCTAATGCGTTGTTTGTGAAGGGGTCTAAGTGCCTCTTTGGAGTTCAGAAGGTTTCTTTTTTGGGTTTCATTTTTTCTCCCTCGGCTATTGAAATGGACCCTGTTAAAGTCCAGGCCATTCATGATTGGACTCAACCTACATCTGTAAAGAGCCTTCAAAAATTTTTGGGCTTTGCCAATTTTTATCGCCGCTTTATTGCTAATTTTTCTAGTGTGGTGGACAGGTTGCAGCAAATTTGGACTCATGTGGTGGACAATTTGACATTGTCTCAGAAAAAGGCTCAACGTTTTGCTAACCGTCGTCGGTGTGTTGGTCCCCGGCTTTGTGTTGGGGATTTGGTCTGGTTGTCTTCTCGTCATGTTCCTATGAAGGTTTCTTCCCCTAAGTTCAAGCCTCGCTTTATTGGGCCTTATAAGATTTCTGAAATTATCAATCCGGTGTCTTTTCGTTTGGCCCTTCCAGCTTTCTTTTCCATTCATAATGTGTTCCATAGATCCTTGTTGCGGAGATATGTGGTACCTATGGTTCCCTCCGTTGATCCTCCTGCTCCGATGTTGGTTGAGGGGGAATTGGAATATGTGGTGGAGAAGATTTTGGATTCTCGTTTTTCGAGGCGGAAGCTTCAGTATCTGGTCAAGTGGAAGGGTTATGGCCAGGAGGATAATTCTTGGGTTGTTGCCTCCGATGTTCATGCTGCCGATTTGGTTCGTGCTTTCCATTTGGCTCGTCCTGATCGGCCTGGGAGCTTTGGTGAGGGTTCGGTGACCCCTCCTCAAGGGGGGGTACTGTTGTGAATTCCGTTCTGGAGCTCCCTCCTGTGGTTGCTAATGGTATTTTTGTGAGTTCTGCCCTTGGGCTCCCTCTGGTGGTTTCGAGTGGAACTGCTGCTCCTTTAGGTTTGTTATTTAAACCTGCTCTGGGCTTTAGTTCATGCCAGCTGTCAATGTTCTTGGTTGGATTTGGTTCTCTCCTTGGATTTCTCTCATGGCCTGTCCTTGTCAGCAAAAGATAAGTTTTTGCTTGTTTTTGTTTGTCCATTTGCTTGGACTCTATTGCTCTGCAAATTTGTCTCTTTTTGTCTAGCTTGTCACTATGTCATATTCAGGCTAGCTGGAAGCTCTGGGAAAGCAGATTTGCCCCTCCACACCGTGAGTCGGTGTGGAGTTCAATTTTGTAAACTCTGCGTGGATTTTGTAGTTTTTAATACTGACTTAGGCTGTGAAGAGGTGTCTAGGGAGAGTCAGGAACATCCCACAGCTATTATTAGTGTTGTTGTTAGGATTAGGGACTGCGGTCAGTAGAGATACCACCTTCCCAGAGCTTGTCCCATGTTGCGTTTTAGCCACCAGGTCATATCAGTGTGGCCTCTTAACCACCAGGTCATAACAGTGGGCTGTGTTATACACTACGTGGTCTGTGTTATACACTACGTGGGCTGTGTTATACACTACATGGGCTGTGTTATATACTGCATGCGTGGGCTGTTATATACTACGTGAGCTGTGTTATATGCTATGTGGGCTGTTATAAACTACATGGCTGTGTTATGCGCTATGTGGGCTATTATACACTCAGTGGGCTGTGTTATATACTACGTGACTGTGCTTTATACTCTGTGGGCTGTGCTATATACTCCGTGGGCTGTGCTATATACTACGTGGCTGTGCTATGTACTATGTGGCTGTGCTATGTACTACGTGGCTGTGCTATTTACTACATGGGCTGTTATATACTACATGGCTGTGCTATATACTACGTGGCCGGCCACGAACAATCAGCGACAGGCGCAGTCAGGCCGCTAATTTGCGCGGGATTTGAACTACGCTTCGCTAATTGGTCTAGGTTGGCCGAATCCTGTGTATTCAATGTATTATTCTAAAATCTTCATAAATAAGCTACATACATATTCTAGAATACAAAGATGCGTTAGAATTGGGCTACCATCTAGTATATTATATAGAGTCATTACAAACAGACTGATCTATTTCAAGTGTTTATTTCTGTTAATGTTGATGATTATGGCTTACAGCTAATGAAAACCCAAAAGTCACTGTCTCAGCAAATTAGAATACTTAACACCAGCTTGAAAAATGATTTTAAAACCTGAAATGTTGGCCCACTAAAATGTATGTTCAATAAATGCACTCAATACTTGGTTGGGGCTCCTTTTGCATCAATGCGACATAGCATGGAGACAATCAGCCTGTGACTCTGCTGAGGTGTTATGGAAGCCCATGTTGCTTTCATAGCAGCCTTCAGCTCCTCTGCATTGTTCAGTCTGGTGTCTCACATCTTCCTCTTGGCAATACCCCCTGAGATTGTTTATGGGGTTAAGGTCAGGCGAGTTTTCTGGCAAATCAAGCACAGTGATACTGTTGTCTTTAAACATTGGTACTTTTGGCAGTGTGGACAGATGCCAAGTCCTGCTGGAGAATTAAATTTCCACCTCCAAAAAGCTTGTCGGCAGAGGGAAGCATGAAGTGCTCTAAAATTTTCTGGTAGACGGCCGCGCTGACTTTGGTCTTGACAAAACACAGTTGACCTACACCAGCAGATGACATGGCTCCCCAAACCATCACTGATTATGGACATTCCAAACTAGATCTTAAGCGGTTTGGATTTTGTGCCTCTCCACTCTTCCTCCTGTGGGACATTGATTTCCAAATGAAATGCAAAATTTGCTTTCATCTGAAAACAACCCCTTGGACCACTGAGCAACAGTCCTGTTCTTTTTCTCCTTGGCCCAGGTAAGACACTTCTGGCGTTGTCTATTGGTCATGAGTGGTTTGAAACAAGGAATGCATCCTGGATTCGTCTGTGTGTGTTGGCTCTTTGAGGCAATGACTCCAGTAGCAGTCCACTCCTTGTGAATCTCCCCCAAATTTTTGAATGGCCTTTTTTAACCAGAAACTTGAAAGGATTGTTATCCCGGTTGCATGTGTACCTTTTTCTACCACACTTTTTCCTTCCACCTAACTTTCCATTAATTTGCTTAGATACAGCACTCTGTGAACAGCCAGCTTCTGTAGCAATGAACTTCTGTGGCTTTCCCTCCTTGTAGAGTGTGTCAATGACTGCCTTCTGGACATCTGTCAAGTCAGCAGTCTTCCCCATGATTGCGGAGCCTACTGAAACAGACTAACTGGACCTTTTCAAACTCTTAGGAAGCCTTTGCAGGTGTTTTTTGTTAATTATGATATTCTAATTTACTGAGATAATGACTTTTGGGTTTTCAATGGCTGTAAGCCATAATTATCAACATTAACAGAAATAAACGCATGAAATAGATCACTTTGTTTGTAATGACTCTATATAATATACGAGTTTCACTTTTTGCATTGAAGAACTGAAATAAATTAACTTTTTGGTGATATTCTAATTTTGTGAGAAGCACCTGTATATCCTTGGATTGAGTGTTTCTTTGCCTACATCAGGCTGCTCTAAGATGAGGTAGCAAAAACCTGCTGACAAATTCCCATTAAATAGTGGGCAGCTGCTACATTTGTGAGCCAGGCAGACAAGGATGTGGAGCTGCACATGGAGCCAGTCATGTCCACAATTTTCAGACATGACTGAACGTGAGTTTTAATGTGGAAGTCTAAATTCAGCATGTTGAGGCATGCACTAGTCTGGTTAAAAGTAGGCAGCTACTGAACTCATTTGAAATAATGGAAAGTGCACAAGGTACCAATCACATTTGCAATTTGTGCACAAGAATAGCAAAGTTTTAGTCCGATATTGTGAGCTCAGACTAACTTTTATTAATCATTCATGTGAAAATGGAAAATCTAGTTGTAGTTTTTTCGATACTAAATTTTAATATTTTTTTTTTTAAGAAAAAAAAATTCCCCCTAAATTTCTATTTTTCCTTTCTTTCACATCTCCCTTTTTGTCTTTACTTTTCTCTTTTTCTTTCTTTTCCTTTTCTTTCTCCATTCAATTTCTCAAAAACAATAATAAATATTCATAAAAACAAAATAATCATAAAAAGAGGTATTCAACCGATATCCAAACCATTATACTGTCCCTTCTACAATATTATTCAGACTTTCTCCACATCATTCAAACCATTGGGATACAAAGTATGGAGCTGATAAATCCAGAAGATTCTTTCCCGTTTAGCACTTGGTTCCGATTTAGTATATTTTCAGGAACATGTTCTACAGGAATCACCGTAATATTAAACTTATTTTGATGTTTAATTAACAAGTGTCTGGATAAACTGTGTTGGACTAAGCTGACTTTAGTGTTGTGGAGATGTCTATTCATTCTAGCACGTAGCGTTTGGGTTGTGCGGCCGACATATTGTATGCCACGTGAACAGATGACTACATAAATCACAAAAGTGCTTTCACAGGTTAAAGGGCATCTGTCAGTAGGATCAACCCTCATAAGCCATCTATATGGGCATGTAGATCGTAGGAAGCTGAATAAAACAATACCATGATATTTGTGCTATCTGATGTCTTATTGTAGAAAATCCATGTTTTTCTTTTATGTAAATGAGCTCTTCCAGGCTATCGGAAGCACGATGCCCAGAAGATAACTCCTCCTTCAAAGCTTTTTTTTACATGAAGGTGGAGTTACCAGTGTGAGATAAGTAGCTAACATAGAACAGGAGAAATTAAATTTTTTGCAGCTCTTGAGCTCTGTTGTATTGAAACAATGTTACAAACCCGTCTGCCTGTGAGATGAAAGGTGAAGCTGAGATAAACCTGAAAATGTGTCAGGTACAATTACACACAGCTTTGCAGTGAGATCATAAGAAAAGAGAGCGGCCATTATAGATCTTATCAAAAGCCCTGCTGCAGACTTACAGAAGGAGTCATGCACGTGTTACTGAAGGACAGAGAGAGAGTAAGGAGCGCTGTGGTGAGCTTACCTGCCGGAGTGCAGGACCTGAAACACGTGACCTCTGGTGGAGTGGACGGAGGTGGAGCCAGATGCCCAGTGGTGGCGGTGACCGACAGAGCCGGAGAGTAGAATGGACGTGCCAAAGTCAAGCCGGGAGGTCGATGTAGTGATGAAAGGATGAGACGTAAGCGATAGTGGTGCAGTACAAACTGGGCAGACAGGAGGGAAGTCAGAGTACCATGCTGAAGGTCAGATCCAGAAACAGGCAATTAGCACAGAATAACAAGGCAAAGCACAGAACGAGAAAACAGACCAAGTCATACACAAGAAAGCAACCGGACAACAGTATGCAAGCACACCAGGGGATCAGACACACAGCCAAGACAGATGTATCACTGACAAGGATCCCCAGATGAAGGCGGGTAAATATAGCCCTCCCCAAACAAGAAGGAGGTTATACAAATTAACCCCGAGAGGACAGGGAAGGAACCCTGTCCATAACTATGACATATCCCCATAGTAACTCCTCCTTCATGTAAAATAATCTCTGGAGGCAGAGTTAGCTTCCAGGCAGCGTTCTCCCCAGAGCCTGGAGGAGGTCATTTACATAAAGTGCTAAAAGATTATTTATCAACAATGAGACATCTGATATGAGACATACAAATATTACTCTGCTCAGTAGTCTATTTCCTGTATGCCCATATTAATAGTTTAGATAGGTCAATGTGGTGACAGGTTCCCTTTAAGAATAATGTGAACAGCAAATGAAAACTTGAGTACATAATACATGACATAAATCACATAATACACTGATTATACACATCCAATGACAAAACAAATAATCTTAAATATTTAATGACCAATGTGAAGCTAGCCATGTAGGACAGACATGATTTCAATTCTCTTTTGCTTTAAAGAAAGGCTTACAATTTCCAGCATTTACCAGGTGGTTGGGAAATATCGTCCTGTCTCACTGTGTCGCCAACTAATGCTGACTGCATATGTATGTACATTAAAGCAAACACTGCCAGTTTAAATAACTGCATAATCATTAGCATATTGCTGTTAGTTTAGGATGTAGTTAGCCATATGGCTCAGACATTTGCTACATACCTTTTTTATCAGCGACTTGTCATCTTTTCCTAGTCACATCACATATTTTGCATACATTAGCATACATTTTCTCATCGTGAAGCTCTTATTACAATTTTGTAGTCATTTTATTATTTTTTGAGTTGCTGCTTTTCTGGCTTTAATCTGCCCATGTATTAAAAATCGATAACTGCCATTTTTTTATTGTGTAAAGTTATAGCTGTGTTCTTGAATTGCGCTGCCCTGTGAATCTTGTGTAAATATTGCTGTCAGTTGTTTTCAACCTTAGTTTCAATCTGTCAGTAGCAGCTCCTTTGTGGGTTATGATAACTGTCACAATGCCAGTTTAGACTCGTTTGAACTTTTTAAAGTATTGCCATCGTTCTTCTGCACTGGGACCTTGACCTATGCTGCTCGCACCATCTGTGGTATTGAAAATGTCTTTCTGCTTGTGGAAAAGAAAACTAACAGTAAACGATAGTATATTATTTCCAGCCTGTAACAATAGAGAACAAGTATTAATATCACGGTTGAATGTTGTAAAATTAACCAGAAACAAACCGTCATTAATATTGGTTTTCCGGATTCTAATATATTACTCTACATTATTGGCAGATGCACTTCATGTAAGGCCAGATAGGTGAAAGAATGCAGAATACTGTCTGTAGTTCTTCATATATTCCCTGAGCTATATATTACACTATAAGGCTACATTCCCACAATATGTTTTTGTTAAGTTTTTGATGTTGCAGAATGTGTTTTTATTGTGTTCTTGATGCTGTGGTTTTTGTCTCTTGTTGGTGTGTCGTGCTTTAAATATACTTATTTTTGATACTTCTTGTTTTTTTGGTTTTACAAAAGTTTATTGACATACTTAGGTGTGGAGTACATGCAGAAATGCACTAAACACGCATATTTTTTACCTGCAAAATTTCCTCACCTGATGTAAGTCTATGGGGATATTTTGCACAGAAAACTATGTGTACCAACAAGAGGAATTGACATTGTGAGGGTCGGAAAAAAGCACTGTAGGTCAGCTTACATAGTGTTAAAAAGAAGTACAGTGAGCATAAGATTTCTATAAATCCCATCCACTTCACTGGAACTGTGAGACACTGCGTTTATGAAGCAGCAAAAACACACAACGTCAAACATGCACTAAAAGTTCATTGTGGGGACGTGGCATAAGAGTTCAACAAATGTCTAATGTCTGCAAGTGCTTGTAGATATTATTTTAAAATGAAATCAATAGGGTTTTTTTGTAGTGTTATGGTAAATATTTATACTTTGCTTTGATTATTATTTAGTCAATTAAATATACATATACAGTACAGACCAAAAGTTTGGACACACCTCATTTAAAGATTTTTCTATATTTTCATGACTATGAAAATTGTACATTCACACTGAAGGCATCAAAACTATGAAGTAACACATGTGGAATTATATACTTAACAAAAAAGTGTGAAACAACAGAAATTATGTCTCATATTCTAGGTTCTTCAAAGTAGCCATCTTTTGCTTTGATGACTGCTTTGCACACTCTTGGCATTCTCTTGATGAGCTTCAAGAGGTAGTCTCCTGCGCAAGCGGTCTATTCAAACCAAGCTTACTGACAACTTCTGCATCTTCAGCAGCAGCAGATGGACGTTGGTCTCCCCTGCCTGCTGAGTGCTTGTGACGCCTCCTCCCCTTGCTGGTTATTATTATTATTATTATTATTTATTGTTTACCACTTATCTGTCATGTAGACACCTTTTTCAGAGTATTTCTGTTCAGCATCATCACCATTGCAGTCCTCATTTCTCCTCACTCCTTTCCCCTAGCTGCCTCCTGATTGCCTCCATGTTCCATCATAATTGTTTGCTGCATTACATATTTTAGATTGTGCTCTCCATTTTATTGCTGGCTTTTTTGTTGTTCTCTTTTTTTCATTCTTACCTTTATTTACCACTAGAGTTGAGCGACTTTAATTTTTTTAAGATCGAGTCGGGTTTTGTGAAACCCGATTTTGTCCAGAGTCGAGTCGAGTGCAGTCGGCCGATTATCGCTAAAAGTCGGGGATCGACCGAAACACGAAACCCAATGCAAGTCAATGGGGAAGCATAGTCGGCAGTGAGTGGAGGCCAGGAAAACACCTACAGTGCCCATTTTAATGCCAAAAACATCCATTCTTGTTTCTGAAGCTTGTCAATCTTAATTAACTTTATAATAATAGTTGGGCATAGGGAATTGGGGGTCATTTGGCAAAAGTTGTGGGGGGAGTAGGGCTGGCTCAAGTTTTTCGTGGGCCCAGGAAATGCGGACTACGTCACGGCGGTGTTGCAGGGAAAGGTAAGTATTTCAACGTTGCAAGTGCTGTGATCCTGAGCAAGCAGGGGGGGCCCACTCGTTCGCATTGGCACTGGCACAGGGCCCCTCAAAGTACGGCGGTGTGTTTGCATGGCGGGGGCGCCTCCCACCAGCAGCGACACTTTTGCGTACTCTGAGGGGCCCTGTGCCAGTGACGTCGCCAATGAGTATGCCCCCCCACCTGATGAAGGAACCTGCACTTTCATCTGCACCTTCCTCTCTGTCCCTGTGTAAGGTGGTATAACATGCGGGAAGGGGAACCTTACTTTCAGCAGGGTCAGATTCTGGCTGTGTAGAGTATAAGGGGAATGTAGTGGTCTAGGTCAATGTACCAGCAGACTCATCTAGCAGTGGCTGGGCAATAGGCAGGATGAGGAGGAAACAGATATAGGGCCAAAGAATAAAGTAGGCCAAATGCAGTTCAAAATTGGTAACAGGACTAAACAGGCGGCATTGCTTTGTTCAGTGGAGTAGCAAACCCAAGAGCAGCAGACACTGTTTCAAGGGCCTAACCACACTAGTAGGCCAAATGCAGTTTAATATCTGATAGTATAGGGCGAAAGCCAGAATGTGGAAGCTCAGCTTTGTTCAGTTGAGGACAACACCAGGCAGGGGCAGACAGACACCTTTAGTAGGCCGGAACAGCCAATTTTTTTTAAAAAACAGCAGTTAATAAGAGGCAGAAGGTAGAAGCTCAGCTTTATTCAGTTGAGGACAACACCAGGCAGGGGCAGACCCCTTTAGTAGGCCGGAACAGCCAATTGCATTTTTAAAAATGGTAATTTGGAACAGAAGGTTGAAGCACAGCTTTATTCAGTTGCAGCTTCTTGGCAATAATATAAAGAAGACGAGACAGGACAACACTCGTTGGATGCCATATCTGTGTTTTCACTGGAAAAAAAACTGTCAGTTAACTACTTGTAGGAGAAAGTTTTTGTAGCTGGAGGCCACTTTTTGTATTGTACCAGTTTTTTGTTGTATGTTTGGAACTGAAGGTTGAAGCTCAGCTTTATTCAGTTGAGGACAACACCAGGCAGGGGCAGACCCCTTTAGTAGGCCGGAACAGCCAATTGCATTTTTAAAAATGGTAATTTGGAACTGAAGGTTGAAGCTCAGCTTTATTCAGTTGAGGACAACACCAGGCAGGGGCAGACAGACACCTTTAGTAGGCCGGAACAGCCAATTGCATTTTTAAAAATGGTAATTTGGAACTGAAGGTTGAAGCTCAGCTTTATTCAGTTGAGGACAACACCAGGCAGGGGCAGACAGACACCTTTAGTAGGCCGGAACAGCCAATTGCATTTTTAAAAATGGTAATTTGGAACTGAAGGTTGAAGCTCAGCTTTATTCAGTTGAGGACAACACCAGGCAGGGGCAGACAGACACCTTTAGTAGGCCGGAACAGCCAATTGCATTTTTAAAAATGGTAATTTGGAACAGAAGGTTGAAGCACAGCTTTATTCAGTTGCAGCTTCTTGGCAATAATATAAAGAAGACGAGACAGGACAACACTCGATGGATGCCATATCTGTGTTTTCACTGGAAAAAAAACTGTCAGTTAACTACTTGTAGGAGAAAGTTTTTGTAGCTGGAGGCCACTTTTTGTATTGTACCAGTTTTTTGTTGTATGTTTGGAACTGAAGGTTGAAGCACAGCTTTATTCAGTTGAGGACAACACCAGGCAGGGGCAGACAGACACCTTTAGTAGGCCGGAACAGCCAATTGCATTTTTAAAAATGGTAATTTGGAACTGAAGGTTGAAGCTCAGCTTTATTCAGTTGAGGACAACACCAGGCAGGGGCAGACAGACACCTTTAGTAGGCCGGAACAGCCAATTGCATTTTTAAAAATGGTAATTTGGAACAGAAGGTTGAAGCACAGCTTTATTCAGTTGCAGCTTCTTGGCAATAATATAAAGAAGACGAGACAGGACAACACTCGTTGGATGCCATATCTGTGTTTTCACTGGAAAAAAAACTGTCAGTTAACTACTTGTAGGAGAAAGTTTTTGTAGCTGGAGGCCACTTTTTGTATTGTACCAGTTTTTTGTTGTACGTTTGGAACTGAAGGTTGAAGCTCAGCTTTATTCAGTTGAGGACAACACCAGGCAGGGGCAGACAGACATCTTTAGTAGGCCGGAACAGCCAATTGCATTTTTAAAAATGGTAATTTGGAACAGAAGGTTGAAGCACAGCTTTATTCAGTTGAGGACAACACCAGGCAGGGGCAGACAGACACCTTTAGTAGGCCGGAACAGCCAATTGCATTTTTAAAAATGGTAATTTGGAACTGAAGGTTGAAGCACAGCTTTATTCAGTTGAGGACAACACCAGGCAGGGGCAGACAGACACCTTTAGTAGGCCGGAACAGCCAATTGCATTTTTAAAAATGGTAATTTGGAACTGAAGGTTGAAGCTCAGCTTTATTCAGTTGAGGACAACACCAGGCAGGGGCAGACAGACACCTTTAGTAGGCCGGATCAGCCAATTGCATTTTTAAAAATGGAAATTTGGAACAGAAGGTTGAAGCACAGCTTTATTCAGTTGCAGCTTCTTGGCAATAATATAAAGAAGACGAGACAGGACAACACTCGTTGGATGCCATATCTGTGTTTTCACTGGAAAAAAAACTGTCAGTTAACTACTTGTAGGAGAAAGTTTTTGTAGCTGGAGGCCACTTTTTGTATTGTACCAGTTTTTTGTTGTATGTTTGGAACTGAAGGTTGAAGCTCAGCTTTATTCAGTTGAGGACAACACCAGGCAGGGGCAGACAGACACCTTTAGTAGGCCGGAACAGCCAATTGCATTTTTAAAAATGGTAATTTGGAACAGAAGGTTGAAGCACAGCTTTATTCCGTTGAGGACAACACCAGGCAGGGGCAGACAGACACCTTTAGTAGGCCGGAACAGCCAATTGCATTTTTAAAAATGGTAATTTGGAACTGAAGGTTGAAGCTCAGCTTTATTCAGTTGAGGACAACACCAGGCAGGGGCAGACAGACACCTTTAGTAGGCCGGAACAGCCAATTGCATTTTTAAAAATGGTAATTTGGAACAGAAGGTTGAAGCACAGCTTTATTCAGTTGCAGCTTCTTGGCAATAATATAAAGAAGACGAGACAGGACAACACTCGTTGGATGCCATATCTGTGTTTTCACTGGAAAAAAAACTGTCAGTTAACTACTTGTAGGAGAAAGTTTTTGTAGCTGGAGGCCACTTTTTGTATTGTACCAGTTTTTTGTTGTATGTTTGGAACTGAAGGTTGAAGCACAGCTTTATTCAGTTGAGGACAACACCAGGCAGGGGCAGACAGACACCTTTAGTAGGCCGGAACAGCCAATTGCATTTTTAAAAATGGTAATTTGGAACTGAAGGTTGAAGCTCAGCTTTATTCAGTTGAAGACAACACCAGGCAGGGGCAGACAGACACCTTTAGTAGGCCGGAACAGCCAATTGCATTTTTAAAAATGGTAATTTGGAACAGAAGGTTGAAGCACAGCTTAATTCAGTTGCAGCTTCTTGGCAATAATATAAAGAAGACGAGACAGGACAACACTCGTTGGATGCCATATCTGTGTTTTCACTGGAAAAAAAACTGTCAGCTAACTACTTGTAGGAGAAAGTTTTTGTAGCTGGAGGCCACTTTTTGTATTGTACCAGTTTTTTGTTGTATGTTTGGAACTGAAGGTTGAAGCACAGCTTTATTCAGTTGAGGACAACACCAGGCAGGGGCAGACAGACACCTTTAGTAGGCCGGAACAGCCAATTGCATTTTTAAAAATGGTAATTTGGAACAGAAGGTTGAAGCACAGCTTTATTCAGTTGAGGACAACACCAGGCAGGGGCAGACAGACACCTTTAGTAGGCCGGAACAGCCAATTGCATTTTTTAAAATGGTAATTTGGAACAGAAGGTTGAAGCACAGCTTTATTCAGTTGAGGACAACACCAGGCAGGGGCAGACAGACACCTTTAGTAGGCCGGAACAGCCAATTGCATTTTTAAAAATGGTAATTTGGAACTGAAGGTTGAAGCTCAGCTTTATTCAGTTGAGGACAACACCAGGCAGGGGCAGACAGACACCTTTAGTAGGCCGGAACAGCCAATTGCATTTTTAAAAATGGTAATTTGGAACAGAAGGTTGAAGCACAGCTTTATTCAGTTGCAGCTTCTTGGCAATAATATAAAGAAGACGAGACAGGACAACACTCGTTGGATGCCATATCTGTGGTTTCACTGGAAAAAAAACTGTCAGTTAACTACTTGTAGGAGAAAGTTTTTGTAGCTGGAGGCCACTTTTTGTATTGTACCAGTTTTTTGTTGTATGTTTGGAACTGAAGGTTGAAGCACAGCTTTATTCAGTTGAGGACAACACCAGGCAGGGGCAGACAGACACCTTTAGTAGGCCGGAACAGCCAATTGCATTTTTAAAAATGGTAATTTGGAACAGAAGGTTGAAGCACAGCTTTATTCAGTTGAGGACAACACCAGGCAGGGGCAGACAGACACCTTTAGTAGGCCGGAACAGCCAATTGCATTTTTAAAAATGGTAATTTGGAACAGAAGGTTGAAGCACAGCTTTATTCAGTTGAGGACAACACCAGGCAGGGGCAGACAGACACCTTTAGTAGGCCGGAACAGCCAATTGCATTTTTAAAAATGGTAATTTGGAACTGAAGGTTGAAGCTCAGCTTTATTCAGTTGAGGACAACACCAGGCAGGGGCAGACAGACACCTTTAGTAGGCCGGAACAGCCAATTGCATTTTTAAAAATGGTAATTTGGAACAGAAGGTTGAAGCACAGCTTTATTCAGTTGCAGCTTCTTGGCAATAATATAAAGAAGACGAGACAGGACAACACTCGTTGGATGCCATATCTGTGTTTTCACTGGAAAAAAAACTGTCAGTTAACTACTTGTAGGAGAAAGTTTTTGTAGCTGGAGGCCACTTTTTGTATTGTACCAGTTTTTTGTTGTATGTTTGGAACTGAAGGTTGAAGCTCAGCTTTATTCAGTTGAGGACAACACCAGGCAGGGGCAGACACCTTTAGAAGGACGGAAAAGCCAATTTTTTTTAAAAACAGCAGTTAATCAGAGCCAGAAGGTAGAAGCTCAGCTTTATTCAGTTGAGGCCAACTTGAATTAGGGACTGCAGACAGACTTTGCAGGCTGTCCCCTGTGTGGACCATGCATCCAATACATTAACCCATTGAGCCACAAAGGACACGTAACCTTCCGTGGCCAGGCCTACAGGTCCATGTGTCTGTTGTCAGGTATACCTTTAGACTGACAAATTGACAGAATGCAAGGACAATGCGGTCTTTAACATGCAGGTGGAGGGGTGGGATGGCTTTTCTCGCAAAAGAATTGTCAACTGGGTAGCTCATAGCGTGGTATATCGTAGTTCATCCTGGCTTTATTAATATTAAATTAAATTAAAAAATAGGCTCTATGCACTTTATAATTGGTTCCAGGGGTACACGGGCAGCAGTGGTCTGGTCAGTGGAGGCCTAGTGGAAGGAGGGAGCGCAGAAAGGCTTCGAAGGCCTAACATAATTAAATTGGGCTGGCTGTAGGCACTTTATTATTAGTTACAGGGGTACACGGGCAGCAGTGGTCTGGTCAGTGGAGGCCTAGTGGAAGGAGGGACCGCAGACAGGCTTCAAAGGCCTAACATAATTAAATTGGGCTGGCTGTAGGCACTTTATTATTAGTTACAGGGGTACACGGGCAGCAGTGGTCTGGTCAGTGGAGGCCTAGTGGAAGGAGGGACCGCAGACAGGCTTCAAAGGCCTAATATAATTAAATTGGGCTGGCTGTAGGCACTTTATTATTAGTTACAGGGGTACACGGGCAGCAGTGGTCTGGTCAGTGGAGGCCTAGTGGAAGGAGGGACCGCAGACAGGCTTCGAAGGCCTAACATAATTAAATTGGGCTGGCTGTAGGCACTTTATTATTAGTTACAGGGGTACACGGGCAGCAGTGGTCTGGTCAGTGGAGGCCTAGTGGAAGGAGGGAGCGCAGAAAGGCTTCGAAGGTCTAACATAATTAAATTGGGCTGGCTGTAGGCACTTTATTATTAGTTACAGGGGTACACGGGCAGCAGTGGTCTGGTCAGTGGAGGCCTAGTGGAAGGAGGGACCGCAGACAGGCTTCAAAGGCCTAATATAATTAAATTGGGCTGGCTGTAGGCACTTTATTATTAGTTACAGGGGTACACGGGCAGCAGTGGTCTGGTCAGTGGAGGCCTAGTGGAAGGAGGGACCGCAGACAGGCTTCGAAGGCCTAACATAATTAAATTGGGCTGGCTGTAGGCACTTTATTATTAGTTACAGGGGTACACGGGCAGCAGTGGTCTGGTCAGTGGAGGCCTAGTGGAAGGAGGGACCGCAGACAGGCTTCGAAGGCCTAACATAATTAAATTGGGCTGGCTGTAGGCACTTTATTATTAGTTACAGGGGTACACGGGCAGCAGTGGTCTGGTCAGTGGAGGCCTAGTGGAAGGAGGGACCGCAGACAGGCTTCAAAGGCCTAACATAATTAAATTGGGCTGGCTGTAGGCACTTTATTATTAGTTACAGGGGTACACGGGCAGCAGTGGTCTGGTCAGTGGAGGCCTAGTGGAAGGAGGGACTGCAGACAGGCTTCGAAGGCCTAATATAATTAAATTGGGCTGGCTGTAGGCACTTTATTATTAGTTACAGGGGTACACGGGCAGCAGTGGTCTGGTCAGTGGAGGCCTAGTGGAAGGAGGGACCGCAGACAGGCTTCGAAGGCCTAACATAATTAAATTGGGCTGGCTGTAGGCACTTTATTATTAGTTACAGGGGTACACGGGCAGCAGTGGTCTGGTCAGTGGAGGCCTAGTGGAAGGAGGGACCGCAGACAGGCTTCAAAGGCCTAACATAATTAAATTGGGCTGGCTGTAGGCACTTTATTATTAGTTACAGGGGTACACGGGCAGCAGTGGTCTGGTCAACGGAGGCCGATTGTAATGAGTGTCTGCCAGTTAGTAGTCCAAAACGACAACTAAATGTGAATGTCTCGCATTAAAACAAAACAAAAACACTAAAGGGTGCAATCATTAGGTTCAGGGGTGGGATCCTCTGCGTTGTTTCAGACCTACTAATTTTGCGCAAAGTATTTACTGTGGTAAATAGAGGACACTGCCCCTGACTATGTTAAGTACCATCATACATGTCAACACAATGGTATTGTCAGTGGCAGGTATGGAAGGATGTCAGCGCATAGACTTAACATTGGTGGAAGTGTGAGAGATAACTGTGGAAGTGGTAGAGCAATGTTTGACCTGGGGGTGGGTGAACTCTCTTGTGGCCGGCGTTACAGGCCCAAGGCCCCTCATGTTACAACAGTGTGTCTGACGTTGGGTGCGCACCACCACCGCCAGAGACACTTTATTGTACTATGAGGAACCCAGTAGCAATGCCGTCGACCAAAAGCGAGTACACCCACCTCTTCAGACAAACAGCAGTCTCACGGGTGCTTGCGCCAAGTCGCGATACCACGGCCCCGTGTGGGGAGTTTGGCCATTTAGGGAGGTGTAAACATGTCGTATGCTGGACAATCAGCTGCAGCAAATTAGACATTAGAAAAGTAATTCACAGTAGTCCACAGGCAAGAGCTTTTCATAGGAAAGCTAGGTGTCGGCCGGGCAAGGTGGGGCAAAAGATTTCGAAATCCAGTTGTGGTTCATTTTAATGAATGTTAGATCGTCAACATTTTGGGTAGCCAGACGAGTCCTTTTTTCGGTTAATATTGAACCTGCAGCACTGAATACTCTTTCTGATAGGACACTTGCTGCCGGGCAAGCAAGCTCCTGCAATGCATATTCTGCCAATTCTGGCCAGGTGTCTAATTTTGATGCCCAGTAATCAAATGGGAATGACGGTTGAGGGAGAACATCGATAAGGGATGAAAAATAGTTAGTAACCATACTGGACAAATGTTGTCTCCTGTCACTTTCAATTGATGCAGCAGTACCTGTCCTGTCTGCGGTCATAGCAAAATCACTCCACAACCTGGTCAGAAAACCCCTCTGTCCAACGCCACTTCTGATGTGTGCACCCCTAACACTCCTTGTCTGTTGCCCCCTTGAGCTCATGTGAGAACGATCACGTGCGCTGTGTGCTGGGAATGCCTGAAGCAAACGGTCAACAAGAGTTGATTGTTTGGTTGCTAATATTAGTTCCAAGTTCTCATGTGGCATAATATTTTGCAATTTGCCTTTATAGCGTGGATCAAGGAGGCAGGCCAACCAGTAATCGTCATCGTTCATCATTTTCGTAATGCGTGTGTCCCTTTTTAGGATACGTAAGGCATAATCCGCCATGTGGGCCAAAGTTCCAGTTGTCAAATCTCCGGTTGTGATTGGTTGAGGGGCAGTTGCAGGCAAATCTACGTCACTTGTGTCCCTCAAAAAACCAGAACCCGGCCGTGACACGCAACCAATTTCCTGTGCCCCCGGGAAAGGTTCGGCATTAAAAATATACTCATCCCCATCATCCTCCTCGTCCTCCACCTCCTCTTCGCCCGCTACCTCGTCCTGTACACTGCCCTGACCAGACAATGGCTGACTGTCATCAAGGCTTTCCTCTTCCTCTGGTGCAGACGCCTGCTCCTTTATGTGCGTCAAACTTTGCATCAGCAGACGCATTAGGGGGATGCTCATGCTTATTACGGCGTTGTCTGCACTAACCAGCCGTGTGCATTCCTCAAAACACTGAAGGACTTGACACATGTCTTGTATCTTAGACCACTGCACACCTGACAACTCCATGTCTGCCATCCTACTGCCTGCCCGTGTATCCTCCCACAAATAAATAACAGCACGCCTCTGTTCGCACAGTCTCTGAAGCATGTGCAGTGTTGAGTTCCACCTTGTTGCAACGTCTATGATTAGGCGATGCTGGGGAAGGTTCAAAGACCGCTGATAGGTCTGCATACGGCTGGCGTGTACAGGCGAACGTCGGATATGTGAGCAAAGTGCACGCACTTTGAGGAGCAGGTCGGAGAACCCAGGATAAGTTTTCAATAAGCACTGCACCACCAGGTTTAAGGTGTGAGCCAGGCAAGGAATGTGTTTCAGTTGGGAAAGGGAGATGGCAGCCATGAAATTCCTTCCGTTATCACTCACTACCTTGCCTGCCTCAAGATCTACTGTGCCCAGCCACGACTGCGTTTCTTGTTGCAAGAACTCGGACAGAACTTCCGCGGTGTGTCTGTTGTCGCCCAAGCACTTCATAGCCAATACAGCCTGCTGACGCTTGGCAGTAGCTGGCCCATAATGGGACAACTGGTGTGCAACAGTGTCATCTGCCGATGGAGTGGTTGGCAGACTGCGTTCTGTGGAAGAGCTGTAGCTTCTGCAGGAGGACGAGGAGGAGGAGGAGGAGGGGGTGCGAACGCCTACAGCCAACTGTTTCCTAGACCGTGGGCTAGGCACAACTGTCCCTAAATTGATGTCGCCTGTGGACCCTGCATCCACCACATTCACCCAGTGTGCCGTGATGGACACATAACGTCCCTGGCCATGCCTACTGGTCCATGCATCTGTAGTCAGGTGCACCTTTGTACTCACAGATTGCCTGAGTGCATGGACGATGCGCTGTTTAACATGCTGGTGCAGGGCTGGGATGGCTTTTCTGGAAAAAAAGTGTCGACTGGGTAGCTCGTATCGTGGTTCAGCGTACTCCATCAGGGCTTTGAAAGCTTCGCTTTCAACTAACCGGTAGGGCATCATCTCTAACGAGATTAGTCTAGCTATGTGGGCGTTAAAACACTGTGTACGCGGATGCGAGGATAAGTACTTCCTTTTTCTAACCAGAGTCTCATGTAGGGTGAGCTGGACTGGAGGGCTGGAGATCGTGGAACTTTCGGGTGTGCCGGTGTACATGGCAGACTGAGAGACGGTTGGAGACGGTATTGTTTCCGCCGGTGCCCTAGATGCAATATTTCCTCCTACAAAACTGGTGATTCCATGACCCTGACTGCTTTTAGCTGGCAAAGAAACCTGCACAGATACTGCCGGTGGTGCGGAAAATGGTGGCCTTACAGTGACGGAAGGGATGTTGCGTTGCTGACTAGCTTCATTGGCCGAGGGTGCTACAACCTTGAGGGACGTTTGGTAGTTAGTCCAGGCTTGAAAATGCATGGTGGTTAAGTGTCTATGCATGCAACTAGTATTTAGACTTTTCAGATTCTGACCTCTGCTTAAGCTAGTTGAACATTTTTGACAGATGACTTTGCGCTGATCAGTTGGATGTTGTTTAAAAAAATGCCAGACTGCACTCTTCCTAGACTCGGATCCCTTTTCAGGGATTGCAGACTGAGCTTTAACCGGATGGCAACGCTGTGCTCCAACAGGTTTTGGCTTTGACACGCGTTTTGGGCCAGATACGGGCCCGGCAGATGGAACCTGTTGCGATGTTGATGCCTGCTGCGGCCCCTCCTCCACCTCCGCTTCTGAACTACTGCCGCCTGCACCCTGTTCCCCCAATGGCTGCCAATCGGGGTCAATAACTGGGTCATCTATTACCTCCTCTTCGAGCTCGTGTGCAACTTCGTCTGTGTCACTGTGTCGGTCGGTGGTATAGCGTTCGTGGCGGGGCAACATAGTCTCATCAGGGTCTGATTGTGGATCTGTACCCTGAGAGGGCAATGTGGTGGTCTGAGTCAAAGGAGCAGCATAGTACTCTGGCTGTGGCTGTGCATCAGTGCACTCCATGTCAGAATATACTTGTAATGGGCATGGCCTGTTAAATGTTTCACTTTCTAAGCCAGGGACGGTATGTGTAAAGAGCTCCATGGAGTGACCCGTTGTGTCGCCTGCTGCATCCTTCTCTCTTGTTGTAGTTTTTGCTGAGGAGGACAAGGAAGCGACTTGTCCCTGACCGTGAACATCCACAAGCGACGCGCTGCTTTTACATTTACCAGTTTCGGAAGAGGAGGCAAAAGAGCTAGAGGCTGAGTCTGCAATGTAAGCCAAAACTTGCTGTTGCTGCTCCGCCTTTAAAAGCGGTTTTCCTACTCCCAGAAAAGAGAGCGTTCGAGGCCTTGTGTAGCCTGACGACGAAACTGGCTCCACAGCTCCAGACTTAGGTGGAATATTTTTATCCCCACGACCACCTGATGCTCCACTACCACTACCATCATTACCAGCTGACAATGAACGCCCACGACGACCTCTTGCACCAGACTTCCTCATTGTTTTAAAATCTTAACCAAAGTAACTTTATTTGTTGCTGTCAAACAACTTACACGGTGAGCTATAACTTCAGTATGATTTCAATATCCCTTAACAGGTTGGTGAGACCACAAGGAAAATCAGGCACAATGTTACACACTCTGTTTTCTGTGGCACAAAATCACAGAGATGACACACACGCAGGACTGTCACTCAAGCACTAATGTCAATATTAATCTCCCACCTAATTTATTTTATTTTTTTTCTCAGGGAGACTTTAGAAACCAAATAATATTAAAAAAAAAAAAAAAAAAAAGGCTTTCTATGGCCCACAATTAGAGAGAGAGAGGTGGCACACCCAGGAGTCAAGACTGGCACACAAGCTGAAAGGGCAATATTACTCTCCCACTGTTTTTTTATGTTTTTTTTTTTTTTTTCAGGGAGACTTTAGAAACCAAATAATAAGAAAAAAATAAATAAATAAATAGGCTTTCTATAGCCCACTGAATGAGAGATAGCACACACAGCAGTGGCACACAAGCCCTGACTGAGGCCAATATTTTTCTCCCACTGATTGATGTAGTGTTTTTGTGTTGAGGTAGATTTTAGAACACAAATCTAGGAAAAAAATAAATAGGCTTTCTATGGCCCACAATTAGAGAGAGAGAGGTGGCACACCCAGGAGTCAAGACTGGCACACAAGCTGAAAGGGCAATATTACTCTCCCACTGTTTTTTTATGTATTTTTTTTTTCAGGGAGACTTTAGAAACCAAATAATATTAAAAAAAGCAAAAAAATAAATAGGCTTTCTATGGCCCACAATTAGAGAGAGAGAGGTGGCACACCCAGGAGTCAAGACTGGCACACAAGCTGAAAGGGCAATATTACTCTCCCACTGTTTTTTTATGTATTTTTTTTTTTCACGGAGACTTTAGAAACCCAATAATATTAAAAAAAACAAAAAAATAAATAGGCTTTGTATGGCCCACTGAATGAGAGATGGCACACACAGGAGTGGCACACAAGCCCTGACTGAGGCCAATATTTTTCTCCCACTGATTGATGTAGTGTTTTTGTGTTGAGGTAGATTTTAGAACACAAATCAAGGAAAAAAATAAATAGGCTTTCTATGGCCCACTCAGTGAGAGATGGCACACACAGGGATGGCACTGTAGCAGAAATGCCAATCTTAATCTTCCACAAAAAAAAAAAAAAAAAAACAGGGACTGTCCTACAATTACTATCTCCCTGCAGTAATGTAAGCCAGGTATGGCAGGCAGCAATAGGAGTGGACTGATGCACAAATTAAATAAAAAGTGTGGACAAACAAAAAAGATAGCTGTGCAGAAAGGAAGGAACAAGAGGATATGTGCTTTGAAAAAAGCAGTTGGTTTCCACAGTGGCGTACACACAGCAATACAGCTATCATGGAGCCTTCTAGGGCAGCCCAATGAGCTACAGCGCTGAGGGAAAAAAAAAAAAAAATAGCTTCCACTGTCCCTGCACACCGAAGGTGGTGTTGGACAGTGGAAATCGCTACAGCACAAGCGGTTTGGTGGTTAGTGGACCCTGCCTAACGCTATCCCTGCTTCTGACGAAGCGGCAGCAACCTCTCCCTAAGCTCAGATCAGCAGCAGTAAGATGGCGGTCGGCGGGAACGCCCCTTTATAGCCCCTGTGACGCCGCAGACAGCAAGCCAATCACTGCAATGCCCTTCTCTAAGATGGTGGGGACCAGGACCTATGTCATCACGCTGCCCACACTCTGCGTTCACCTTCATTGGCTGAGAAATGGCGCTTTTCGCGTCATTGAAACGCGACTTTGGCGCGAAAGTCGCGTACCGCATGGCCGACAAGCACAGGGGTCGGATCGGGTTTCATGAGACGCCGACTTAGCCAAAAGTCGGCGACTTTTGAAAATGAACGACCCGTTTCGCTCAACCCTATTTACCACTCCTGTTATATAATTATTTCCCCCCTTTTTTTTCTTCCTAGTCTTTCTCACCTACTTTAATCCTTATGTGCCTTATACATTACACTTCTCCTCACCTTTACTGCTATTTCAAGTTCATTTTAGTCCTTACCTTATTTGTTCCCACCTCCAGGTCACATTCCTGTTTTTTTTTTACCTTTTTTTCCTACCCTTTTCTGTTCCTTGTCTTCTATTTCTTTATTTATTCTTTTTCTCTATGGCTTGTTTCCATGTATTTACTGATATATAACTATTATTAATTTGTATTCTTATTGATACCCCTCATGCATTTATACATTTTTGCATATGCAGTTTATATTATGTACGTTTTTATTATTAATGTTTTTTTATTCTATAATTTTTTTCACATTATGCATGTATCCTGTTTTCTCATGTGTGATTGTGCATTTTGTAGGCTGTGAGCAAGGTCTGGGGACCGAAACATTGACCAACAATCTTGTACAGACACGTTTTTGCTTCACCCTTAAAATTACGTCTTTTTCATTGGAATATATCTCAGCTGTATCAAGCTTATTCTACCACTGAGCAAGAAATCTATTGATTGTCTGAGTGCCCACCTTATCATTCCCTGCTCTCTCCATACTGGTAACCATGGCCGGCCTTAGCTATGTGCAATCACACGTGTGCGACTTCCATTCCTCTGGGCTCCTGCACACTCTCCTGTCAGATCACGGTTACAACCAGAGAGAGGGGCCTGCATGGCACTGAGGAGGTGGAATGGTGCCATGCCCTTCGCCTCTCTCCTATCTCATCCCCTTGCTGCTCAGCTGTAGCCCCGCAGGGGAGACAGGTGATGTGACTGCAGCCAGCGTTGATTGGCCAAAAATTGACCAATAAGGGGCCAGATTTTTTTTCTGCTGTAGCCCTGGAGCTCAGCTCTTCATCTTACTCATGTGCGGAGGAGCCTCAGTCAGGAACTTGTGCTGCACATGATATTACCGGTGGGGCAGAGAGGGGCAGCTAAGCATCAGGTACTTTTATCTGAGTGTGTTTATATCTAATGCATACCCTATATCTAATGTAGTCGTAACATCAATGTACAGTGTATGTGTGCCTGGTGCGGTATATGTCCAGTGTGTTAGTGCCATCTGTTAAGTGTGAGAGCTCTGTACTTTATACAGTATGTCCAGTGCCTGTGTGCGGTATACAGCCAGTGTGTAGTGGGGATGTAGGGGGGACCATCGTACTGTATAGGGGACTGTTGGGGGACCACCATATGATATGGGGGCCAGTGGGGGGTGATCATCATACTGTATAGGAGGCTGTTTGGGGGATCATCATACTGTATAGGGGACTGTGGCATGGACCATAATACTATGTTGGGGGCTGAGGGAACATCAAAGTGTGTGGGGGGGTTGTGGGGACCATCACACTATGTGGGGTGTCTGTGGGTAGCTATCATTCTGTGCTTGTGGTGTACATTATATTGTGTGGGGTAGCTGTCGGAAGACCATCATACATAATTGCAGCTGGATCCTGCCTACCCATAAAACTGTAAGCTTTTAGCCCAGTAGAGACATTGTAGGTTAGAGTCTCATCCAAGGGTTACACCTTGTCAAGGCTGGTGGGCTCTCATGAATTGGCCAATTTGTGTTTCAAGTACCTTCATTTTTAAGCATAATTTCTATAACAGTAATGCGGTTCCAACTTCATATATTCAATGTTTGCATAATATAGCATTTCAAAGTGTAGCTGTATTTTCTTAGTTTTTTTATTATAATGAGGCACAGGGTAACTATTATAAGGGGTCAAGGGGTCAAGGATGATTATTATTATTAAAGGAGGCACAAAGGGAATTATAAGGCAGCACAAAGGGATATTATTACTGTATGATGCTGTATAGCTATATGGAGGCACAGCAAAGAATTATCATAAGAAGGCACAGGGGATATTATTTTTATAGGGTGCTTTACAAATGTAAGGGGGCATGAGGGGAGCATTATTCTTATGAGGAAGTACAATGGAAACATTATAACTGTGTAGGGGCATTCAGAGGGCTCAGTTATTGTGTCGGGTACAATAGGAGGGTAGTATAGGGCAAAAAGGGGCATTATTTCTCTCTCTGGCAGTGTTAATAACATTGTATAGTTTGTGTAAAGGTCTTAGAATGTGATTAGGGTCCTGTAAAGGCAGTAAAGTAGAGATGTCAGCATGTTATATTTTACAGGGACGAACTATGGATGAAAGAAAAGGTCATGGTGGTCTGGGCCAAATGCAAAGAAAAATGGAAAATGAATTACCACAATCAGCGAGAACATCACTGGTGAGAATCTGTACATTATAGACATACAGTATGTGGTCTGCAGAGTACTGGTGTAGACATGATATTACCATTATACGGTCACTGTATGATATCAGTCCCAGTACAGTGGTTTTGTTAAAGGGGTTGTGAATAAACAAGATTATATCTTAATTACCAAGACGATATCTAGCAAACCAAGAAGAATATGCTTTTATCTATACTTTTCCTTGTGCAAGCTTGTAATAGTGACTTGTAAGCTGATATTTCATATACCATAGTGTGCGCTTATCTTTGATGACTAGTGATGTTTGCTGATATGCTAATTATGCATTGTATTATGGAGCCAGTTTGTTGCCTTCGAAAGCAGAGAGGGAAAAACTTTGCAATTAGAGTAAATAATTAAGTAAGGCTCCTTGATCTCATCACAATTGTTTCCCTTATCTTGATGCTGGACTGAAGGACACTGGATAAATCTGAAAATAGGTTACATGCCTCTGTATAAAGAGACTCAGAGACAGAGAGACTGGGGGGGAAGACAGCCAGAGATTCTGCCAAGACATATACATCCAAAGGACCAGAGACTTGACAGCAGTCAATATAATGGCACCATAATGAGAGACATGGAGCTATCTTTCTACAGGAAACAACCTAGGGGTTTTCAGCTCTGGTTGGAAGAATATAGTTCTGCTCC
Source organism: Ranitomeya variabilis (assembly GCF_051348905.1). Lineage (NCBI taxonomy): Eukaryota > Metazoa > Chordata > Amphibia > Anura > Dendrobatidae > Ranitomeya > Ranitomeya variabilis. The sequence continues at coordinate 84,055,849 of NC_135238.1, forward strand.
TTTGACCATCGCTGGATCATGGATACATTTGGAGAAAGCCAGGATTGGGACCCGTTCGTCATCCTTAGAGACACCTGTAAAAAGGCTTGAGTTGCCTGCCATGCGAGTAGTGACCTACTAAAAAGGACAAAGAGAAAGTGAGGACCTTATGTGAGGCCTAAGGCAGCAAGGGACTAAAACACAGCGCATAGAGGAAGGCTTCCAACCCCACCTGGCTAGGGACGCAACCAATCACAGCAAGCCGTGACGTAATTTCAGGTCCTTCAGGATTTTAAAATTACGTTCCGGCGTTGTGATTGGCTGCGTCGCGGTCACATGGGCGACGCAAATAATCACAAGCCGTGACGTCACGGGAGGCAGGAGACGCGCGCATTTTAAAATTTAAGTTGAATTTAAAAGTGAACATCAAGGGTCACATGCTCAGGTACTGGAGCAACTTCCATTGGTCCTCAAGGAAGGTCCTGTACCTGATCAAGTTCTGTGGCAGCCTTCCATTGGTCCTTCTTGGAAGGTCCTGTAGGTTATTCCGATCTGACTTTATGAGCCAGACTGTATAGCAACATTAGTCCGTTGTGCTATCCCGCACTCCTTTTTCCTCCTGGTTTTTGTTTTCCCTTTTGTATATGTTATATATATATTTTTTCTTATCTAATATTTAATAAAAACATGTTGATTATGATTTTTTGAGTTGTGTATTATGTTGTAGGTTAATATTATTCTTTAATGCACACCACACATTTACTTGTGTATATATGTGTACTAAGGTCCTGTAGGTGCAGCAGCTATATAAGGTTCTCATGACTGCATGGCCATGCGCTAGTGTCAAATATGTACGAGCTCAGCGCCAGTGTGGTCGTGTGTGTGGTCAGGGACCCGGCTGAAATAAGCCCCTAGAATGCTGGCACCTCTGGCGAGGAGTTTTGTGTATGCAGTCAGGGACCCGGCTGAAATAAGCCCCTAGAATGCTGGCACCTCCGGCGAGGAGTTTATGTGTGAATTCAGGGCTGGATAATAGCCGATAGAATTCTGGCTCCACCGGAGAGGAGCTGCGCATTGGTTGGACTGCATGACCACTGTCGGCTCTACACAATAGCTGTGTCCCCTGTGTGCTAAACAGGGCACAGCTTTCTCTTTACTACGGGCTCTGTGAAGTAACAGATTTTGTTTATTCTAATTTGCTTCGCCGCCTTACTTAGCAGCAGGTTCTTTCCTGCACGGTGGATCCCGGTTTGCGAATGCACCTATCCCATCTAATAAATATATTCGGTGCATTCCGCCAACCCTAACACTTTATTCTTTATTCACCATAACCCTTTTAAAGACCTTCCCTTTAACTTGGATGCCCAGGGTCATGGACGTAGTCACTGACACCATGACCACCCCTTTAATAACTGCTGGACCTGGCCTGGGTACCCCACGGTTCTAGTGTTAGGTGGGACAATCCCTGGTCCATGTGGTTCTAGCTAGCAGACCAGGGCGCCCACAGACCCCCATGTCTTCACAGCGGTGATCCAGGCATGAAGTTAGTCTGCAGTCATTCTGTGTGACTGCAGCCTTCTGAATCCTCAACCTGTGTGCATTGCATGCTGTGAGGATTCTCCAGTGACTGCGCTGGGATTGGGAGATCATGTGACCGCAAGTATGTGATTTGCATTCATGCGGTCATGTGCTGACTAGATGTGTCTGGTTTTGCTTAAAGGGAATCTGTCACCCCAAAATTCGCCTATAAGCTAAGGCAACCGCCATCAAGGGCTTATCTACAGCATTCTGTAAGACTGTAGATAAGTGTTAGCAGCGGGTTAATCAGCGTGATGTCCACAACGAGCAACAGAGAATGTTCATTTATTAAGAACTAAGAACATTCAGCATACAACATGAGAACAGGATCAATCTGGTTTCTGAGAGAGAGATATGCTGTTTCTTTCAGTTTCAATTCCACACACAAGAAATGTGCTCACAGGGAAGGAGAAGGAGGAACATCCTGTCTGTAAATGAGGACCCTTTTTTTTTTTTAACTTTGTTGACATGTGAACAATATGCATGCAGACATAAAAATCACATCATATTAAACAAACAATATTGTTGCAATACAATCAAATCGATATGCATTAGGCCAACACCCCCACTCAACAACTACTTATTCTGTCAGTCCCATAGTGGTTCTCAATTCTTGGAACCTAGGTCGTGGCAATGATCCACTTTGTTCTTTCATGGGCGGGTAGTTTCTGCATTTCATCCCATGACTGTGGCTCTGACTCAGGCAGTGTCTTCACAACGTAGGATAAATGTTTAGCTGGTATTCCTTTGTTTGATCTTGACGACCGTCTGATTTCAGGTTCACTTAGGCCTTTTGTTGTTCCTTCAGTGGTTGAAGAGTCCAGCCAGACTTCTACTTTCTTTTCTTCATTGTCTTGTAATTGTGACTGAGATTGTTCTTGTTGCTTCATCTGGACTACTGGCATAATGTCATAAAACTTGGGTGACACGAAGTTTTCATCAAACACTACATCTTTACTTATTGTGACCTTGTTTGTCTCTGGGTGTAGAATTCTATAACCTTTCTGGGTTTCACTGTAGCCTACCAGGATGCCTTCCTTGGCATGAGATTCCCACTTAGTTCGTTTTTCTTTGGGAACATGTGCAAATGCTTTACTTCCGAAAATCCTTATGTGTTGTAGTTTTGGTTTTGTACCATTCCATTGCTCAAATGGAGTTTTCTATGTCGCTTTACTTGGTAGTCTGTTCTGAAGATAACAAGCCGTCATAATAGCTTCGCCCCAATATACTGTAGGCAAATTTGCATCAAATAGCATACTCCTTGTGCTTTCACACAGTGTCCGGTTCCTTCTTTCTGCTATACCATTTTGCTCAGGGTTGTATGGTACAGTAGTTTGAAATATGATTCCATTTTTCTTTAGAATGCTCTGTGTTTCATTACTTGTATACTCAGTTCCATTATCTGCACGTAAAGTTTTTGGCATTCTTCCAAACTTGTTGTGTACTTCAGCTAAATATATTCCAAGTTTCTCTGGAACTTCATTTTTGCTGTGAAGTAAATAGACAACTGTATATCTTGAATTGTCATCAATAAATGTAAATAAATATCTCCTCTTTCCAGGTGTCTGAGTACTCATTGGACCACAGATATCCGTGTGTACTAAATCTAGTGGTTGTTCTGTTCTTGTAGTACTTTTCTTAGGAAAGGCCTTTCTGGACATTTTCCCTTTGATACAGCTGGAACACCTCATTGTCTGATTACATGAATCAATTGTAATATTGTCAGCTAATTGTTCTTGAAATAACTTTCTTATTGCTTTTGGGTCTCTATGCGCAAGCCGCCTGTGCCATACATGAATACAGTTCTTGTGCAGTTCTTGCTTAGCTGTGCATACACACTCTTTACATTTCAACTGATACAGTTCATCTCTGATTTTTCCTTTTGCTAATGTGTGACCCTCTTTTGAGATGATGCAGCTATCTTCCTTAAATGTAACTTCATTACCCTGTTTTGTGAGCTTTTTCACAGATAACAGATTACTTTCAAGACTAGGCACATATAGTACATCTTTTACATGAATCCTTCTACTTTGTGTTGCAGAGATGTTACAATCAATATAACCGTCTCCTATGCCATCTGAGTTCATGCACTGACCGTTCGCCATTATCACTTTCTCTGACTTACTTTGGTTAAGTTTAGTAAAGAAGTCTCTGTCATTGGTCATGTGACTGGTTGCACCAGAATCTATACACCATGCATGCTTTGATTTAAATGCATTGACTGATGTGAATGCAGCTTCAGTATTCACTGAATCATTGCTTTCAGATAAAGCACTCTTAACTCTCTGTTGACTGTTTTGCTTTTTCAGCTGATTCATTTTAGCTTTCCAGACTCTACATTCAGCCTTTAAATGACCTGGCTTCTTGCATACAAAACATTCACGTGTCTCTTTAGGGTGGTTTCTGCTGGTGGGCACACCCTGTGTTTGTAAAGCAGTTTCCTTGTTACATGTTTTGCTGCTCACATTTTCAGCTTTTCTCTTATATTCATCTACAAGCTTTCCTCTGACGTACTCCAATGTAAGCTCATCATCTGGGCGTGCATCTAATGCTGTTACAAGCATATCATAACTTTCTGGGAGACCACTAAGTAATAGTGCTGCTACATGGAAGTCCTTCATATCTTCCCCAATGCCCCGCAGGCGCTCTACAGTCTCTAGAGTATTTCTAATGTAGTCCTGCATGTCCTGGTCATTGTGCAGCTTAGACTGGTACAGCTTTCTCATTAGATAGAGTTTATTACTTAAATTTATTCTCTCATGTACTTTCTGCAACTGCTCCCACATTTCCTTTGCAGATTCACACTTGCACACATGCACAATCTGATCATCCTCTATACTGAGTGATATGGTGCTCTGTGCTTTCTGATTCATTTCTAGCCATTCCTGTGGTACTGGGTCAGGCTTAGGGTCCTGAGTGTATTTCCACGTACCTTCTCTTATCATCTTATCAGCAGCATGTTCACCTTGAATTTCCAGGATTGGTAGTTCTGGTTATTCAGGCTTGGCACTGTAAACTTTGTTGAGTTGCTGCTGGCGGCCATTTTACTTCTTCTCAGTTTGCTGTTGTGTTTCTATCTCTGTGCTCTGCAGGTTTGGGATTGCCTTGACTTCTGGGCCCATAACCTGTTAGCAGCGGGTTAATCAGCGTGATGTCCACAACGAGCAACATAGAATGTTCATTTATTAAGAACTAAGAACATTCAGCATTACAACATGAGAACAGGATCAATCTGGTTTCTGAGAGAGAGAGATATGCTGTGACTTTCAGTTTCAATTCCACATGCAAGAAATGTGCTCACAGGGAAGGAGAAGGAGGAACATCCTGTCTGTAAATGAGGACCCTTTTTTTTTTATTAACTTTGTTGACATGTGAACAATATGCATGCAGACATAAAAATCACATCATATTAAACAAACAATAGTTGTTGCAATACATACAAATCAATATGCATTAGGCCAACAATAAGCCCCCGATGTAACCTGCATGATAAGAAAAACAGATTATATTATACTCACCCAATGGTGGTATCGGTTCTGTAACGCCCTGTTGAGGGCAGAGCAAAGTGCTGTAGTGTGCAGGCAATGGGCCTCTCTGACCATTCCCAGTCCATCCCTGCCTGACTTGCAGCTTTCAGCACATACTCCCTTTACAGTAGGAGATGCCTTAGCAGACAAGGGGGCTAAGCAAGCATCATGACTACCTCTGACAGGTATATTGGCCATAGCTGACACAGCTATCCCAGGGGACTCGGTAACCAAAAGTGCGGGAAGCCCTTTTTGACAGAGGAAACTGTCACCACACCAGTCCCAGTGGCTGTTGATCACAAACTACTGCAGGTCTTCCAGACCCAGGTCCCCCACGATGATATAGCACATAGGTCTAAGCGGGTGCTGTACGGTCAGTGTTAGGGGTATTGCAGGTAAACACGAGAATTGCAGTGGTGCTACAAAATTGGTGTACCACAGGGTTCCCAAATGTAGGAGGCGGCGCCCAGTGGGATGATGGATGGCTGCGAAGGGAGGTCAGGGGGAGGTCAGGGAGAAATCATACCTCCCTGACTCAATTGAGGTACGGCGCCAAATTTATAAAACTGATTATTTCAGCATTCCTTGGGATGCTAAACATAAGAGCCACCTTCCCAGAATGCATCCATAGTGCTGCTGAAGGTGGCTCTTTTACTTAAAAACGCCCTTAGGGGGGTGACAGGTTCCATTTAATGGTACTCTGAAATTAAAAATCCAGAAGAGAACAGACAAACACACTGATTCTGGATAGTTGCTTTCCATTGCATTCAGGGAGGATCACCCCTAGGGGTAGAGAGAAGATGTCTCCATATGAAATATTGTTTGGACGTTTCCCTAAAACAGGGTTTTATTTTGCACAGCACCTGCAGGTCTCCTATGGTCCCCTCATTGAATATGTCTTGAAGTTGCACAAGCATCTGACTGTTACTCATAACCATGTTCTTTCCTCTATCCCAGACCCTAACTGCATAAGCCTCACACACACACAGACACATTGTTACCAGGAGACTGGGTCATTTTAAAGAGACATATGAGGAGACCTATAAGCCTAACTTTTATTACATATATTTACCTCCTGCCTTGCAGTGTTGTGGTACCACCTGTTAGTTACTTACTTTTTTAACCTATATTGAAAGTGTTTTTTGCCACTTATTTTAATAAAGATGTATTACTTTTATAAAATTTTTAGTTATATGTGAACATTTCTTTGTAGGTTCATACATTTTTCTGTGCTGAGCCATTTGTGTATCTTCCATGTATATACTCTGGCACTGTCTGTAGCCATTATCGGAACAATTACTACTTTGCTTTTCATACGCTGTGTGTATATGCTGAGACTTCCTATTTATTTATCTCTATTCACTCGTTGCTGTAGCAGCAATAGCTTTCTCATTTTTGCATTAGCTGTACTATATATGATGTACTATATGATGAGCGGGGAGGATGTGTTTAATGTGAAGTGGGGATGTATTTAGGTCAGAGAAGCAGCAGAGTGTAATTTTTTTTTGTTAACTTAATTTGTGTATATTCCGACAGCCAATCAAGGCGCAAAAACCATCCACAACGTCCATACACAAGGGCTTCTGTCTTTAGCTCTCAAAGTTACATGTCCCTTTCCAATAATTGGGCACTAGGCCCAATTTGCTAATCAAAATCGCAAGGGCTAATATTGGGGTGCAGTCAGGAGGCCTCATTTCCTAATCAAAATTGTTAGGGCTAATATTGGGGTGCTGGCACCAGAACCCTTTTGCTAATCAAAATCATTAGGGCTAATGCTGCGGTGCAGCCAGGAGGCCCCATTTGCTAATCAAAATCATTAGGGCTAATATTGGGGTGCAGGCAGGTGGCTCCATTTGCTAATCAAAATCATTAGTGCTAATATTGAGGTGAAGGCACCAGGCCCCATTTGCTAATCGCAATCACTAGGGCTAATGTTCGGGTTCATCCAGGAGGCCCCATTTGCAAATAAAAATCATTAGGGCTAATATTGTGGTGCAGGCACTAGGCCCCATTTGAGAATTAAAATTGTTAGTATTAATATTGTTGTTTAAGCACTCTCTCAGAAATAAATGCTGATTGTTCATTTAGTGAGAGGGGACTAACAGGTCTGGGCCTAGGGTTGTGAAACAGCTGGTTTAAAGAGGGGAAGGGTACATACAACTTGGGAAAAGTGAGGTCGTAATGAAGGGGGAATAGACTTGGTGTTCAACTTGTATATGGGTTAGGTGGAAATATTACTGAAAGCTCTACTGAACAAACACCATCTCATTCTATCCAAAGACAACTGACAAGATCCGTTACTGGACGAGCTACTCGACTCCCTTTCTTTGGCAGCTGCACCGTGGTACGCCTTGTACATAAGGGACAGAGAGAGCATGTGCTCCAGTGGATCGAAAGCGCTGCAGCAAGTGGCCTCTCCTCATCTTCCTCCTCCTTAACATCACACACAGTACAATATTCAGAGGTGGCACTATAATTACTCTTATTTCCCCACACGTGTCAGAACTTTCCAACTGCCCAACTGACTGTGGGGAAACACAGGGGCTGCTCCACAAGTCTTTGAATCCCCAAGGCTTGCAGGATAATCCTCTGAATCTAACAATTTCTCCACTGTTTCTGCCTCCTCTAGGGCCTTTATCTGAACCCTCAACCTCTCTCTTAATGAGACACACATTCATACAGTGCTGAGAGAATCCCCCACTCCTGTACAGTGCAGCCAGGGCTCAACACAATCAGGCAGTGTTTAAACTAATATGTCTTGGAGATTGCAGTCACATACCGCAAGAGTTGTGGACATTTATCCAGGCCGATTTAGAGCAATGGCTGTCTCCACTGAACCTGTAGCCAGGAAAGGCCACCTGCGATAACGTTGCAAACCTGCTGGCAGCCCTACACCGGGGAAACCTCACACACATGCCTTGCATTGTGCATGTCCTCAACCTGGTGGTACTGCAATTTTTTCACCACTATCCTAATCCATACATTTTTTTTCTCAATGCTGTTATATATATGAACCCAGTGTTCCCTATAGGGTTAGACTTTGAGGCAATCATTGAATTTCTCTACACATCCTTTAGGGCAGTACAGTATGACCATCCCGCATCTGCCACATGGGTAAGGAAGCATTCCTGGGACCTTTCAATAACTATGGGTTAATTCATTAAATGAGATACTCTTTATTAAGGACTATGAGACATAAGACATTTGTGATTACTAGGTCCTAGGTGGTTTCTGTTCCCCCTGATATTTTGAGATAAGCATAAAGCATTCTACTATATATACTGAGCAGTATGTGGTAGGTCACACAGGTCTGGTACCGGTTGTTGCCTTGATGAACATGCTATAAATTATTGAATATTTGATATATGATGTTATGAATTCGTACTTGTTATAAATAAAATAGATTCCATTTTTATATTATTTTGGACTCAAACTCCCCTTTTTTTCTATGGATTTAATACATCCTTTAGGGCAGTTGCTATATATACAGTATAGCCACATTTCTTTTATGGCATTTGTTAAGACTATGTGCCTGTGTAAGAACATGATTTAGACTCAGCTATCTTGACTCTATTGTTGATATTCTACATATATGCTCTTCTGCTTTCCACTGTGGAGTTTGAGCCAGTATGTGTGTGTGATATGACTGAAGTTCCTCAGTGATGTCTTTGTGTAGCAGACTTAAAGAAAACATAAGACTGTAGGATACCTAAGCAGATGAAACATACCAAACTATTCAACTGGGTGTAGACATAATCTCCTTTAGCCAATAAAGGCCCCGTCTCACATAGCGATTTACCAACGATCACGACCAGCGATACGACCTGGCCGTGATCGTTGGTAAGTCGTTGTGTGGTCGCTGGGGAGCTGTCACACAGACAGCTCTCTCCAGCGACCAACGATCAGGGGAACAACTTCGGCATCATTGAAACTGTCTTCAACGATGCCGAAGTCCCCCTGCAGCACCCGGGTAACCAGGGTAAACATCGGGTTACTAAGCGCAGGGCCACGCTTAGTAACCCGATGTTTACCCTGGTTACCAGCGTAAATGTAAAAAAAAACAAACAGTACATACTCACCATCTGATGTCCGTCAGGTCCCTTGCCGTCTGCTTCCCACACTGACTGAGCGCCGCAAAGTGAAAGTGAAAGTACAGCACAGCGGTGACGTCACTGCTGTGCTGTGCTCTCACTGTACGGCGGCACTCAGTCAGAGCAGGAAGCTCCGACACGACCAGCGATCTCGCAGCAGGGGCCTGGTCGCTGGTACGTGTCACACATAGCGAGATCGCTACTGAGGTCGCTGTTGCGTCACAAAACTTGTGACTCAGCAGCGATCTCGCTAGCGATCTCGCTATGTGTGACGGGGGCTTTAGATGTATGTATGCTAATGCTAGCACATAATTAGAGATAAGATGAGTAGTGTTGAGCATTCCGATACCGCAAGTATCGGGTATCGGCCGATACTTGCGGGTATCGGAATTCCGATACCGAGATCCGATACTTTTGTGGTATCGGGTATCGGTATCGAAACAACATTAATGTAATAATGTGTAAAAGAGAGAATTAAAATAAAAAATATTGCTATACTCACCTCTCCGACGCAGCCTGGAACTCAGCGAGGGAACCGGCAGCGTTGTTTGCTTAAAATTCGCGCGTTTACTTCCTTACTTGAAGTCCCGGCTTGTGATTGGTCGCGTGCCGCCCATGTGGCCGCGACGCGACCAATCACAGCAAGCCGTGACGTAATTTTAGGTCCTTCAGGATTTTAAAATTACGTTCTGGCTTGTGATTGGTCGCATCGCGGTCATATGGGCGACGCGACCAATCACAAGCCGGGACGTCATGGGAGGCTGGACACGGGCGCATTTTAAAATGCGCGCGTGTCCAGCCTCCCGTGACGTCACGGCTTGTGATTGGTCGCGTCGCCCATGTGACCGCGATGCGACCAATCACAAGCCAGAACGTAATTTTAAAATCCTGAAGGACCTAAAATTACGTCACGGCTTGCTGTGATTGGTCGCGTCGCGGCCACATGGGCGGCACGCGACCAATCACAAGCCGGGACTTCAAGTAAGGAAGTAAACGCGCGAATTTTAAGCAAACAACGCTGCCGGTTCCCTCGCTGAGGTCCAGGCTGCGTTGGAGAGGTGAGTATAGCAATATTTTTTATTTTAATTCTTTCTTTTACACATTAATATGGATCCCATGGCCTGAAGGAGAGTTTCCTCTCCTTCAGACCCTGGGAACCATCAGGAATACCGTCCGATACTTGAGTCCCATTGACTTGTATTGGTATCGGGTATCGGTATCGGATTGGATCCGATACTTTGCCGGTATCGGCCGATACTTTCCGATACCGATACTTTCAAGTATCGGACGGTATCGCTCAACACTAAAGATGAGCCAATTATATTGTTAAAATGCATAAATACTAATAACCTATATAAGATAATGTTATGAGTAATAAAAGAAAGGTCTACTGTGATTCTTAATGTATTAGAGTGGCTCTTCCGTGCACATATTTGAATTTTACAATCTAATTTGGAACAGGCACAACATCTCAGAACATTCAACATAATGTGGCGACGACACCTGAAAGGCTCAAAACCTGTAGACCTGGTGTCCATCATGCTATTTTATATTCTCTTCATTTTTTTCTTTATTAGTTATATCCAAATAAATGTGTTGTTTTACAAATATAAGCATTTTTTTGTGGTTGCTGCATTTTTCCACTGCATTTTCCATTAAAATCATATTTGTTTACATCTCTGCAAATAAATATTATTCTGAAGAGTCTAACTAAGCTTCTTTTTACATGTATATGCAACTTCTTCCACGTCTGGGACAAATAATGCTGTAAGATAATCTAGTTCTCAAAAAGACATGCTTGATCTGTAACATAAAAATCACTCATGATGCATTATTATTAGAAATAAGTGAATCGAGTATGCACAAATAAATTTTGGTATAATTTTTTATAATGTATAGTATTTTGAGAATCTGAAAAAATTCTCTGTTTCTGAGAAATTCCCTCAAATGTTATAAATCGCACAGATCAAATAAGTAAGATCACATAATCTTTGATGCGGTCTCATAATGCTTTGCAGCCACCCCATCCTAAAGTACAGCCAATTCAATTATTAGGTAATATAGTGATGAGGTCACTGACAACTCATTTAAGAGCCAAAGCAGGAGATACTGCTGCTGTTTCAAAGAGAATGGGTATAGGAGAGAGGTCAGAGCTCAGTCAGAGAGATCTATCATACAGAATACAGATAGATAGTGTGTGATCAAACTAGGATTTAAACACCACCATGAATTCTAGTTTGGTCTTTAACAAATTAGTGTGGCATAGAACTCTGTTTAGTGTCTGTGATTGCTTTAACCAATATTGTAATTTGTATTTTCTGCTTCAGAATAGTCTTCAAACTCTTTTTTTAAACTGTATTGTAGTCTGTGACAATTTACTGAGACATGGTACTCAATACCAGTGCATGCTCAATGATGCATCATTTAAAATGTCAGGTAACAGCATTAATCTCCTCTTTCAGTAGTTGAAATATCTGTCTTCACTAGTGTTGAGCATTCCGATACCGCAAGTATCGGGTATCGGCCGATATTTGCGGTATTGGAATTCCGATACCGAGGTCCGATATTTTCTGTATATCGGATAACGGAATCGGAAGTTCCAAGCATTCAAAGTGCCCGAATTCAGCCAATGAGGACTGATTAGAAGTGTGGGCACATCCTGTTCTGCATGGTGGGCATGGAAGTACTGGCATGGCTGTGATTGGCTGCTGAAATGATGTCATGATGCACTATAAAAGTCACTGCCGCCATTTAGGGCTCACTCTGCTGTGAATTCAGTTAGGGACAGGATGCTGTGTTCTGACTGCGGGTCAGTTTAGAGATAGCGATTTGCTTCATTGTGCTTTACCCAGGCTAATTTTGCAACCGCTGTGTGAGAACCTTGCTTTTGCCTTGCAGCGCTGTTCACAGCTGTCTGCAAGGTCTCTGTGTGTGTGAGTGCACATCGCTCTGTAGTCTGTGTGCAGCCACAGCCGGTTGTATTTAGCTCAGGGTGCGTCACTGCCTCATACCATTCTATCCATTGTCCTTTTTTGCTATTAGTGCAGGCTGCTGCACTTTTTTCAAATATTTCCTATTAGTGGCTTTCCACCCGTATCCAGCTACATTGTGGCAAAACACTACATAGGATAACATAGAGGAGGTTTTTTTGGCCTTGCAGCGCCGTTTACGACTGTCTGCACGGTCTCTGTGTGAGTGCATATCGCTCTGTAGTCTGTGTGCAGCCACAGCTGGTTGTATTCAGCTCAGGGTGCGTCACTGCCTCATACCGTTCTATCCATTGTCCTTTTTTGCTATTAGTGCAGGCTGCTGCACTTTTTTTCAAATATTTCCTATTAGTGGCTTTCCACCCATATCCAGCTAAATTGTGGAAAAACACTGCATAGGATTACATAGAGGAGCTTTTTTTGGCCTTGCAGCGCCGTTTACGGCTGTCTGCACGGTCTCCGTGTGAGTGCACATCGCTCTGTAGTCATTTCTGCCCCCCCCCCAAAAAAAATAATAAAGTTCACCAAACACATCACTTTACAGTTGTGTAGGCCATATTAGCTCATATTAAAGTCTAATCCACACTTTAGAAAATTAGTGTTTCTTATACCTGTTAGGAGCTGTTCAGGAATAAGCACACTAAGCCCTTAGTACTTTTCTGCTTATCTTTATCAGTCAACCAAGATGAAGAAGGCAGGGAGTAAGGCATGTGGGCGTGGGTGTGGGCGCGGAGCAGGAAGAGGACGTGGGGATTCTGTGCCTGCTGCAGGTACCGGTGACTCATCATCACCCAGTTTCAGCAGGGAACAGTCCTTCATGCGCAGCTTTGTAGGAGATCGCCGTACACCACTGCTGCATGAAGAAGAAATTGAAGCCGTTGTCGGATGGATGGCAGCTAACGCATCGACTTCAATTAGTGCCACATCCTCTCAGGCACAGAGCACTGGAGAGCACCCATCTGTCTCTTCACCACCTGCCAAATTTCCCAGGAAGTCAGAGAGCCCAGGACAGGAGCCATCTCTACTTCTGTTCTCTGAATCTCTTAGCTTGGAAACAGGGGGACAGCCAAGCAGCATTGGAGAAATGGAAGAAGAGGCAGTGTGCAGTGATGCCCAACAGCTTTGTCTCTCTGACTCTGAAGAGGCGGGTGGGCCAGTGCCTCCGGTCACCACACCGCAGTATGCATCTGATGATGACACTCAGCTTCCACTTTCTGGTGCGTACTGTGCTGCCGAGACTACCCAGGAGGAGCAGTTGGTGGCAGAGGGTAGTGTAGATGATGAGGTCCTTGACCCATCGTGGCGTGAGGTACAGGAAGGTGGTGGGAGCAGCTCTGAGGAAGAGATTCCCCAAATGGGCCAAAGAGGGAGAGGGAGGGGGAAGACTGCGGTTCCTGTAGCCTCTACTTCGGTACCCATAAGGAGCATGCCTCTTCCAAAAGCCAAAACAGGCACTCCCAAGACTTACAGTGCCTGGTCCTTTTTTGACACAGTTGCAGATGACATTTGCTTTGTCAAATGCAAGCTGTGTCATCAGAAAGTCAAAAGAGGGAAAAATATCAGCAACCTCAATACCACAAATATGTGGATACATGTGCGGACCAAGCACGCGGTGGAGTTACAAAAACACACTGAAGACCTAGGCCAACCAACTGCGGCACCTACCACCTCTTCAGCTCATGTTGTTGCCTCTTCCTCCAGCTCACTCACAGCTGGTTCGGCTTCCTCACAGGATCACCAAGGAAGAACCTCTGGCACTGTTGTCCAGAGACCCACAGTAATTCCACCCGCAGCACACGTTCCCAGTCATCCTCACACTCCCAGCCCAGTCTACAGCCATCGGTAGCACAGGCATGGGAGAAAAGGCGGCCTTTCTCGTCAAACCACCCACGAGCACAGGCTCTCAGTGTTGGCATTGCAAAACTACTGTCCCTTGAAATGCTGTCATTCAGGCTGGTGGAGACTGACAGCTTCCATAACTTGATGGCATTGGCAGTCCCACAATACAATGTGCCCAGCTGCTTTTATTTCAGCAGGCAAGCCGTCCCTGCCCAGCACAAGCATGTGGAGGGACACATAAAACACGCGCTACTGAATGCCATCAGTAGCAAGGTCCACCTCACCACAGATGCGTGGACCAGTCACCATGGACAGGGGAGTACCTTTCTCTCACTGCCCATTGGGTTAATGTTGTTGAGCCGGGTACAGATCGTGCGAGTGGCACAGGTCGTGTTCTGCCAACTCCAAGGATTGCAGGAATCCAGTCTCTCCGCATTGACTCCTCCTCATACACAAGTTCCTCAGAATCATCGCTGCAGGAGCAGTCACAGTCCACCTCCACATGGACCCGTGAACGTTTACCCGTTATGACTGACATGAGCACAGCTGTGGCCAAACGTCAACAGGCCGTCTTGAAATTAATTTCTTTGGGGAATTGAAGCCACACAGCGCAGGAGCTCTGGAATGCCATCAAGCAGGAGAGCAACGTGTGGTTTGTGCCAGCGAATCTCCAGCCAGGCATGGTAGTGTGTGACAATGGCTGAAATCTGGTGGCAGCTCTGGCCCTAGGCAACCTCACTCACATCCCATGTCTGGCACATGTGCTCAGCTTGGTTGTGCAGAGTTTTTGAGGGACTATCCGGATCTTGATGCACTGCTGCACAAGGTCCACCTAGAGTGCGCTCACATGCAGTGTTCCAGCACAGCAAGATCGCGCATTGCAGCTCTGCAGTGCCGATTCCGCCTTCCGGAACATCGCATCATATGTGACCTATCTACCAGGTGGAATTCCACATTACATATGTTGGAGCAGTTGTGTGAGCAGCAGCCAGCAGTAATGGAGTACCAGCTGCATCAGGCGCAACAAAGTCGCACTCCGCGCCGTTCAGACTTCACAACCACTGAGTGGGCCACTATGAAGGACGTCTGCCAGGTTTTGCATTCCTTCGATGATTCCATGCGCATGGCGAGTGCAGATGATGCACTAGTCAGCATGACTGTCCCCCTTATCTGCCTGCTTCAACAAACACTGCAAGCGCTAAGGGATGATGTTGTGGAAGAGGTGGAGGATGAGGAGTCACCAATTCCATCAGCTTCTGGACAGTCAGCGCTACGTGGTTACTCACAAAGGCCTAGGCAGGGGACACTTTGTGAGGAGGATGAGGAGGAGTCAATGGGGGAGGAAGACATCGGTCCAGAGGAGGGAGTTACACAATTCTCCAATACTCAGTGTGTAGAGCGAGGGTGGGGTGATGCAGAGCAGGCAGAGATCACGCCTCAAGCAGGGGACAGCGTTTCTTGGCCAGTTGGCACCCTGCAGCACATGGCTGATTACATGCTGCAGTGCCTGAGAAACGACCGCCACATCGCCCACATTCTCAACACGGCTGATTTTTGGGTGTACACCCTCCTAGATCCTTGCTACCGGGACAACTTACAAAGCCTCATAACACCGTTGAACTGGGAGCGTACAATGCGGGAGTACCAAGACACACTGGTGAATTCCATCATCTTCTCCAGTCCAACTGAGAGCAGTGCTGCTAGTGCTTTACAAAGCAGCTCAGTGCATCGAGGCAGTGGAGGAAGCTCTGCACAAAGAGGGAGCAGAAGCAGTGCCTCAGCACAAGGCAAGACCAGTATGGCCTGTTGTGAGTTCCATTCTTGGGCTCCATCCTGTGGTTGCAAATGGTATTTTTGGGAGTTCTGCTCTTGGGCTCCCTCTGGTGGTTTCAAGTGGAATTTAGCAGCTGCTTTCATTAATCGGTTCCTTGGCCTGGTTATTTAACTGGGCTTTGGGCTGTAGTGGATGCCAGCTGTCAATGTTCCTTCCTGTGGATTCAGTCCTTTCCTGGAAGTTCTCTGTTGGCCAGTCCATTTCAGCTTAAGATAAGTTCTGCTAGTTTTTGGGTGTTTCCCTGCCTATGACCTTTTGTTCAGTTTAAGTTATGTCTCTTTTGTCCAGCTTGTCATCATGAAATATTCCGGCTAGTTGGAAGCTCTGGGGTTGCAGATTTGCCCCTCCACACTGTGAGTCGGTGTGGAGGTTATTTTTGTAAACTCTGCGTGGACATTTAGTTTTTATACTGACCGCACAGTAGCCTTTTCTTTCTCTGTCTATTTAGATAGTAGTGGCCTCCTTTGCTAAAATCTAGTTTCATTTCTGAGTTTGTCATTTCCCTCTTCACTCACCGTCAATATTTGTGGGGGGCTATCTTTCTTTTGGGGGTTTCTCTGAGGCGAGATAGTTTTCCGTTTCCATCTTCAGGGGTAGCTAGTTCTTAGGCTGTGAAGAGGCGTCTAGGCAGAGATAGGAACGCTCCACGGCTATTTCTAGTGTTGGTGTTAGGAGTAGGGATTGCGGTCAGTAAAGTTACCACCTCCTCAGAGTTAGTACATTATTTGTGTTACCCACTAGGTCATTTCAGTGCTGCTCCGTAATCACTAGGTCATATAGGTGATTACTGTCTGTAGAGCTGCCACCTCCTCTGAGCTTGTCCATGATTGGTTTTACCCACCAGGTCATCTCAGTACCACTCCGTAACCACCAGGTCATAACAGTACAGCTGGCCCACAAAGTGTTAAATGCATCTCAAAAGAGGGAAGAGAAAGTTCTGAGTCATAGTTTTTTTTTTTCTTGTTGCTTGTTTCGTCCTTTTTTTTTCCCCTTGATTTTTGGATGGTGCAGGAGCTTGGTACTGATATGGAGGTTCAGGGTCTGTCTGCACGTGTTGATCATCTCGCTGCAAGGGTACAGAGTATCCAAGATTATGTTGTTCAAACTCCTGTTTCTGAGCCTAGAATTCCTATCCCTGATTTGTTTTCTGGGGATAGATCTAGGTTTTTGAATCTTAAAAATAATTGCAGATTGTTTTTTGCTCTGAGACCCCGTTCCTCCGGTGACCCCATTCAGCAGGTGAAGATTGTTATTTCTCTGCTGCGTGGTGACCCGCAGGATTGGGCATTCTCCCTTGAGCCAGGGAATCCTGCATTGATCAATGTAGATTCATTTTTTCAAGCACTTGGATTGCTTTATGATGAACCCAATTCTGTGGATCAGGCAGAAAAATTTTTGCTGGCTCTGTGTCAGGGTCTGGAAGCGGCAGAGATATATTGTCAGAAATTTAGAAAGTGGTCTGTGCTTACAAAATGGAATGAGGATGCCCTGGCGGCTATTTTCAGAAAGGGTCTTTCTGAAGCTCTTAAAGATGTTATGGTGGGGTTTCCCACACCTGCTGGTTTGAACGAATCAATGTCTCTGGCCATTCAGATTGATCGGTGCCTACGTGAACGTAAGGTTGTGCACCATATGGCGGTGTACTCTGGACAGAGTTCTGAGCCTATGCAATGTGATAGAGTTTTGACAAGAGCAGAACGGCAGGAGTTCCGACGTCAGAATGGGCTGTTTTTACTGTGGTGACTGTTGTGAAATTGGATTTTGGGCTCCCCCGGTGGCCACTGGTGGAATTGAACTTGTGTGCATCATCCCCTCTGTTCACCTGTTCCCATCAGGATGTGGGAGTCGCTATTTAACCTTGCTCCTCTGTCACTTCCATGCCAGTCAACATTGTAATCAGAAGCCTTTCTATGCATGTTCCTGCTTCTAGACAACTCCCAGCTAAGTCGGACTTTTGTCCTTGTTTGTTTTTTGCATTTTGTTCCAGTTCATAGCTGCAGTTTCGTTTCTGTGTCTGGAAAGCTCTTGTGATCTGAAATTGCCACTCTGATGTTATGAGTTAATACTAGAGTCTTAAAGTAATTTCAGGATGGTATTTTGATAGGGTTTTCAGCTGACCATGAAAGTGCCCTTTCTGTCTTCCTGCTATCTAGTAAGCGGACCTCGATTTTGCTAAACCTATTTTCATACTACGTTTGTCATTTTCATCTAAAATCACCGCCAATATATGTGGGGGCCTCTGTCTGCCTTTCGGGGAAATTTCTCTAGAGGTGAGCCAGGACTGTATTTTCCTCTGCCAGGATTAGTTAGTCCTCCGGCTGGCGCTGAGCGTCTAGGGATAAAACGTAGGCACGCTACCCGGCTACTGTTAGTTGTGCGGCAGGTTTAGTTCATGGTCAGTTTAAGTTTCCATCCTTCCAAGAGCTAGTTCATATGTATGCTGGGCTATGTTCTCTTGCCATTGAGAACCATAACAGTTTGACCGGCCTACAAAGGGTTAAATTAATTGGCAGAGAAAGGAGAGAAAAAAGAAGTCTGCTGAAAATTTTTTTTTTTTTTTTCCTTCAGTTCTGAGTGTGCTTTCAATTGAATCACTTGCAAGTCTGCCTATATTGCAGCCTTCCTCTCTCTCTCTCCTTCTAATCCTGGAATGGCTGTGTTCACCTGTTTAAAATGGATATTCAGAGTTTAGCTGCAGGTTTGAATAATCTCACCACGAAAGTTCAAAATTTACAAGATTTTGTTGTTCATGTTCCTATATCTGAACCTAGAATTCCTTTGCCTGAATTTTTCTCGGGGAATAGATCTTGCTTTCAAAATTTCAAAAATAATTGCAAGTTGTTTTTGTCCCTGAAATCTCGCTCTGCTGGAGATCCTGCACAGCAGGTCAGGATTGTGATTTCCTTGCTCCGGGGCGACCCTCAAGATTGGGCTTTTGCATTGGCTCCAGGGGATCCTGCGTTGCTCAATGTGGATGCGTTTTTTCTGGCCTTGGGGTTGCTTTATGAGGAACCTCATTTAGAGCTTCAGGCGGAAAAAGCCTTGATGTCCCTATCTCAGGGGCAAGATGAAGTTGAAATATACTGCCAAAAATTCTGTAAATGGTCTGTGCTTACTCAGTGGAATGAGTGCGCCCTGGCGGCGAATTTCAGAGAGGGTCTCTCTGATGCCATTAAGGATGTTATGGTGGGGTTCCCTGTGCCTGCGGGTCTGAATGAGTCCATGACAATGGCTATCCAGATCGATAGACGTCTGCGGGAGCGCAAACCTGTGCAACATTTGGCGGTGTCTACTGAGAAGACGCCAGAGAATATGCAATGTGATAGAATTCTGTCCAGAAGCGAACGGCAGAATTTTAGACGAAAAAATGGGTTGTGCTTTTATTGTGGTGATTCAACTCATGTTATATCAGCATGCTCTAAGCGCACTAAGAAGCTTGATAAGTCAGTTTCAATTGGCACTTTTCAGTCTAAGTTTATTCTATCTGTGACCCTGATTTGTTCTTTATCATCTATTACCGCGGATGCCTATGTCGACTCTGGCGCCGCTTTGAGTCTTATGGATTGGTCCTTTGCCAAACGCTGTGGGTATGATTTAGAGCCTCTTGAAACTCCTATACCTCTGAAGGGGATTGACTCCACCCCATTGGCTAGTAATAAACCACAATACTGGACACAAGTAACTATGCGAATTAATCCGGATCATCAGGAGATTATTCGCTTTCTTGTGCTGTATAATCTACATGATGTGTTGGTGCTTGGATTGCCATGGCTGCAATCTCATAACCCAGTCCTCGACTGGAAAGCTATGTCTGTGTTAAGCTGGGGATGTAAGGGGATGCATGGGGACATACCTTTGGTTTCCATTTCATCATCTATTCCCTCTGAGATTCCTGAATTCTTGTCTGACTATCGTGACGTTTTTGAAGAACCTAAGCTTGGTTCATTACCTCCGCACCGGGAGTGCGATTGTGCCATAGATTTGATTCCGGGTAGTAAATACCCTAAGGGTCGTTTATTTAATCTGTCTGTGCCTGAACATGCTGCTATGCGAGAATATATAAAGGAGTCCTTGGAAAAGGGACATATTCGTCCTTCGTCATCTCCCTTAGGAGCCGGTTTTTTCTTTGTGTCTAAGAAAGATGGCTCTTTGAGGCCGTGTATTGATTATCGGCTTTTGAATAAAATCACGGTTAAATATCAATATCCGTTGCCACTGCTGACTGATTTGTTTGCTCGCATAAAGGGGGCCAAGTGGTTCTCTAAGATAGATCTCCGTGGGGCGTATAATTTGGTGCGAATTAAGCAGGGGGATGAGTGGAAAACCGCATTTAATACGCCCGAGGGCCACTTTGAGTATTTGGTGATGCCTTTTGGCCTTTCAAATGCCCCTTCAGTCTTTCAGTCCTTTATGCATGACATTTTCCGTGATTATTTGGATAAATTTATGATTGTGTATCTGGATGATATTCTGATTTTTTCGGATGACTGGGACTCTCATGTCCAGCAGGTCAGGAGGGTTTTTCAGGTTTTGCGGTCTAATTCCTTGTGTGTGAAGGGTTCTAAGTGCGTTTTTGGGGTTCAAAAGATTTCCTTCTTGGGATATATTTTTTCCCCCTCTTCCATCGAGATGGATCCTGTCAAGGTTCAGGCTATTTGTGATTGGACGCAACCCTCTTCTCTTAAGAGTCTTCAGAAATTTTTGGGCTTTGCTAACTTTTATCGTCGATTTATTGCTGGTTTTTCTGATGTTGTTAAACCATTGACTGATTTGACTAAGAAGGGTGCTGATGTTGCTGATTGGTCCCCTGCTGCTGT
Organism: Ranitomeya variabilis; assembly: GCF_051348905.1. Classification (NCBI taxonomy): domain Eukaryota; kingdom Metazoa; phylum Chordata; class Amphibia; order Anura; family Dendrobatidae; genus Ranitomeya; species Ranitomeya variabilis. The sequence continues at coordinate 84,076,501 of NC_135238.1, forward strand.
GGAGGCCTTTCGGGAGCTTAAGCGCCGCTTTTCTTCCGCCCCTGTGTTGCGTCAGCCTGATGTTGCTCTTCCTTTTCAGGTTGAGGTCGACGCTTCTGAAATCGGAGCTGGGGCGGTTTTGTCGCAGAGAAGTTCCGATTGCTCCGTGATGAGACCTTGTGCTTTTTTCTCGCGTAAATTTTCGCCCGCCGAGCGGAATTATGATATTGGGAATCGGGAGCTTTTGGCCATGAAGTGGGCTTTTGAGGAGTGGCGTCATTGGCTTGAGGGGGCTAGACATCAGGTGGTGGTATTGACCGACCACAAAAATTTAATTTATCTTGAGTCCGCCAGACGCCTGAATCCTAGACAGGCGCGCTGGTCGTTGTTTTTCTCTCGGTTTAATTTTGTGGTGTCATACCTACCGGGTTCTAAGAATGTTAAGGCGGATGCCCTTTCTAGGAGTTTTGAGCCTGACTCCCCTGGTAATTCTGAACCTACAGGTATCCTTAAGGATGGAGTGATATTGTCTGCCGTTTCTCCAGACCTGCGGCGGGCCTTGCAGGAGTTTCAGGCGGATAGACCTGATCGTTGCCCACCTGGTAGACTGTTTGTTCCTGATGATTGGACCAGTAAAGTCATTTCTGAGGTTCATTCTTCTGCGTTGGCAGGTCATCCTGGAATCTTTGGTACCAGGGATTTGGTGGCAAGGTCCTTCTGGTGGCCTTCCCTGTCACGAGATGTACGAGGCTTTGTGCAGTCTTGTGACGTTTGTGCTCGGGCCAAGCCTTGTTGTTCTCGGGCTAGTGGATTGTTGTTGCCCTTGCCTATCCCGAAGAGGCCTTGGACGCACATCTCGATGGATTTTATTTCGGATCTTCCTGTTTCTCAGAAGATGTCTGTCATCTGGGTGGTGTGTGACCGTTTCTCTAAGATGGTCCATTTGGTTCCCCTGCCTAAGTTGCCTTCTTCCTCCGAGTTGGTTCCTCTGTTTTTTCAAAATGTGGTTCGTTTGCATGGTATTCCGGAGAATATCGTTTCTGACAGAGGAACCCAATTCGTGTCTAGATTTTGGCGGGCATTCTGTGCTAGGATGGGCATAGATTTGTCTTTCTCGTCTGCTTTCCATCCTCAGACTAATGGCCAGACCGAGCGGACGAATCAGACTTTGGAGACATATTTGAGGTGTTTTGTGTCTGCAGATCAGGATGATTGGGTTGCTTTTTTGCCTTTAGCGGAGTTTGCCCTCAATAATCGGGCCAGCTCTGCCACCTTGGTGTCTCCTTTTTTCTGTAATTCGGGGTTTCATCCTCGATTTTCCTCCGGTCAGGTGGAATCTTCGGATTGTCCTGGAGTGGATGCTGTGGTGGAGAGGTTGCATCAGATTTGGGGGCAGGTAGTGGACAATTTGAAGTTGTCCCAGGAGAAGACTCAGCTTTTTGCCAACCGCCGGCGTCGGGTTGGTCCTCGGCTTTGTGTCGGGGACTTGGTGTGGTTGTCTTCTCGTTTTGTCCCTATGAGGGTTTCTTCTCCTAAGTTTAAGCCTCGGTTCATCGGCCCGTACAAGATATTGGAGATTCTTAACCCTGTGTCCTTCCGTTTGGACCTCCCTGCATCTTTTTCTATTCATAATGTTTTTCATCGGTCATTATTGCGCAGGTATGAGGTACCGGTTGTGCCTTCCGTTGAGCCTCCTGCTCCGGTGTTGGTTGAGGGCGAGTTGGAGTACGTTGTGGAAAAAATCTTGGACTCTCGTGTTTCCAGACGGAAACTCCAGTATCTGGTCAAATGGAAGGGATACGGTCAGGAGGATAATTCTTGGGTGACTGCCTCTGATGTTCATGCCTCCGATCTGGTCCGTGCCTTTCATAGGGCTCATCCTGATCGCCCTGGTGGTTCTGGTGAGGGTTCGGTGCCCCCTCCTTGAGGGGGGGGTACTGTTGTGAAATTGGATTTTGGGCTCCCCCGGTGGCCACTGGTGGAATTGAACTTGTGTGCATCATCCCCTCTGTTCACCTGTTCCCATCAGGATGTGGGAGTCGCTATTTAACCTTGCTCCTCTGTCACTTCCATGCCGGTCAACATTGTAATCAGAAGCCTTTCTGTGCATGTTCCTGCTTCTAGACAACTCCCAGCTAAGTCGGACTTTTGTCCTTGTTTGTTTTTTGCATTTTGTTCCAGTTCATAGCTGCAGTTTCGTTTCTGTGTCTGGAAAGCTCTTGTGATCTGAAATTGCCACTCTGATGTTATGAGTTAATACTAGAGTCTTAAAGTAATTTCAGGATGGTATTTTGATAGGGTTTTCAGCTGACCATGAAAGTGCCCTTTCTGTCTTCCTGCTATCTAGTAAGCGGACCTCGATTTTGCTAAACCTATTTTCATACTACGTTTGTCATTTTCATCTAAAATCACCGCCAATATATGTGGGGGCCTCTGTCTGCCTTTCGGGGAAATTTCTCTAGAGGTGAGCCAGGACTGTATTTTCCTCTGCCAGGATTAGTTAGTCCTCCGGCTGGCGCTGAGCGTCTAGGGATAAAACGTAGGCACGCTACCCGGCTACTGTTAGTTGTGCGGCAGGTTTAGTTCATGGTCAGTTTAAGTTTCCATCCTTCCAAGAGCTAGTTCATATGTATGCTGGGCTATGTTCTCTTGCCATTGAGAACCATAACAGGTGACGCTACTCATGCTATCTCTGATTGCTCGAAGCGAACTATGAGGGTTGCTAGTTCGGTTACCATCAGTACTGTACAGCCTAAATTTCTCTTGTCTATTACCCTGATTTGCTCATTGTCGTCCTTTTCTGTAATGGCATTTGTGGATTCTGGCGCTGCACTGAACTTAATGGACCTAAAATTTGCCAAGCGCTGTGGTTTTTCCTTGGAGCCTTTGCAGAGTCCTATTCCCTTGAGGGGGATTGATGCTACGCCATTGGCCAAGAATAAACCTCAGTACTGGACACAGTTAGCCATGAACATGGCTCCAGCACATCAGGAAAATATTCGTTTTTTGGTGTTGAATAATTTGCATGATGTGGTTGTGCTGGGGTTTCCATGGTTACAGGTACATAATCCAGTACTGGATTGGAAATCTATGTCTGTGACTAGTTGGGGTTGTTAGGGGATACATAGTGACATTCCTCTGATGTCAATTTCCTCGTCCCCTTCTTCTGAAGTTCCTGAGTTTTTGTCGGATTTCCAGGATATATTTGAGGAGCCTAAATCCAGTCCTCTGCCTCCTCATATGGACTGTGATTGCGCTATTAATTTGATTCCTGGCTGTAAGTTCCCTAAGGGTCGACTTTTCAATCTGTCTGTGCCAGAGCAAGCCACTATGCGGACTTATGTAAAGGAGTCCTTGGAGAAGGGGCATATTCACCCGTCTTCATCACCGTTGGGAGCGGGATTCTTTTTTGTTGCCAAGAAGGATGGCTCCTTGAGGCCCTGTATAGATTATCGCCTTCTCAATAAGATCACGGTCAAATTCCAGTACCCTTTGCCTTTGCTCTCTGATTTGTTTGCTCGGATTAAAGGGGCTAGCTGGTTTACCAAGATTGACCTTCGAGGGGCGTATAATCTGGTCCGCATCAAACAGGGTGATGAATGGAAAACAGCATTTAATACACCCGAAGGCCATTTTGAATATCTTGTGATGCCTTTTGGGCTCTCTAATGCTCCATCTGTGTTTCAGTCCTTTATGCATGATATTTTTCGGGAGTATCTGGATAAATTTATGATTGTATATTTGGACGATATTTTGTTTTTTTCCGATGATTGGGAGTCTCATGTGAAGCAGGTCAGGATGGTATTTCAGATTCTTCGTGCTAATACACTGTTTGTTAAGGGGTCTAAGTGCCTTTTTGAAGTTCAGAAGGTTTCTTTTCTGGGGTTCATTTTTTCTCCCTCGGCTATTGAAATGGACCCTGTTAAGGTCCAGGCTATTTATGATTGGACGCAGCCCACATCTGTGAAGAGCCTTCAGAAGTTTTTGGGCTTTGCTAATTTTTATCGCCGCTTCATTGCTAATTTTTCTACTGTGGTTAATCCTCTGACCGATTTGACCAAGAAAGGTGCAGATGTGGTGAATTGGTCCTCTGCGGCTGTGGAGGCCTTTCAGGAGCTTAAGCGTCGTTTTACTTCTGCCCCTGTGTTGCATCAGCCAGATGTCTCTCTCCCTTTTCAGGTTGAGGTTGACGCTTCTGAGATTGGGGCAGGAGCTGTTCTGTCTCAGAGAAGTTCTTATGACTCTGTGTTGAAACCGTGTGCTTTCTTCTCCAGAAAGTTTTTGCCTGCTGAGCGTAATTATGATGTCGTCAATCGGGAGTTGTTGGCTTTAAAGTGGGCATTCGAGGAGTGGCGACATTGGCTTGAGGGAGCCAAGCATCGTGTTGTGGTCTTGACCGATCATAAGAATCTGATTTACCTTGAATCGGCCAAGCGGTTGAATCCTAGACAGGCTCGGTGGTCTTTGTTTTTCTCCCGTTTTGATTTTGTGGTCTCATATCTTCCGGGATCTAAGAATGTGAAGGCTGATGCCCTGTCTAGGAGTTTTTTGCCTGATTCTCCTGGAGTCCGTGAGCCGGCTGGTATTCTCAAGGAGGGGGTGATTCTTTCTGCTATCTCCCCTGATTTACGGCGGGTGCTTCGGGAGTTTCAGGCTGATAGACCCGACCGCTGTCCTGTGGGGAAATTGTTTGTTCCTGATAGATGGACTAGTAAGGTGATTTCTGAGATTCATTGTTCAGTGTTGGCTGGTCATCCTGGGATCTTTGGTACCAGAAATTTGGTTGCCAGGTCCTTTTGGTGGCCTTCTTTGTCACGGGATGTACGTTCCTTTGTGCAGTCCTGTGGGATCTGTGCCCGGACTAAGCCCTGCTGTTCTCGTGCTAGTGGGTTGCTTTTGCCTTTGCCTATCCTTGAGAGGCCCTGGATGCATATTTCCATGGATTTTATTTCTGATCTTCCTGTTTCTCAGAAGATGTCTGTCATCTGGGTGGTTTGTGACCGGTTTTCTAAAATGGTCCATTTGGTACCTTTGCCTAAGTTGCCTTCCTCCTCTGATTCGGTTCCTTTGTTTTTCCAGCATGTAGTTCGTTTGCATGGTATTCCGGAGAATATTGTGTCTGACAGAGGTACCCAGTTTGTTTCTAGGTTTTGGCGGTCCTTTTGTGGTAGAATGGGCATTAATTTGTCTTTTTCTTCGGCGTTTCACCCTCAGACAAATGGACAGACGGAGCGAACCAATCAGACCTTGGAAACCTATTTGAGATGCTTTGTGTCGGCTGATCAGGATGATTGGGTTACCTTCTTGCCATTGGCCGAGTTTGCCCTTAATAATCGGGCTAGTTCTGCTACCTTGGTTTAGCCTTTTTTTTGTAATTTTGGTTTTCATCTTCGCTTTTCTTCAGGGCAGGTTGAGCCTTCGGACTGTCCTGGGGTAGATTCTGTGGTGGACAGGTTGCAGCGGATTTGGACTCATGTGGTGGACAATTTGACATTGTCTCAGGAAAAGGCTCAACGTTTTGCTAACCGCCGTCGGTGTGTTGGTCCCCGGCTTCGGGTTGGGGATTTGGTCTGGTTGTCTTCTCGTCATGTTCCTATGAAGGTCTCTTCCCCTAAGTTCAAACCTCGTTTTATTGGTCCTTATAGGATTTCGGAAATTATCAATCCGGTGTCTTTTTGTTTGGCCCTTCCAGCTTTGTTTTCCATTCATAATGTGTTCCATAGATCTTTGTTGCGGAGATATGTGGTGCCCGTGGTTCCCTCCATTGACCCTCCTGCTCCGGTGTTGGTTGGGGGGGAGCTGGAGTATGTGGTGGAGAAGATTTTGGATTCTCGTCTTTCAAGGCGGAAGCTTCAGTATCTGGTCAAGTGGAAGGGTTATGGCCAGGAGGATAACTCTTGGGTTTTTGCCTCCGATGTTCATGCTGCCGATTTGGTACGTTCTTTTCATTTGGCTCGTCCCGATCAGCCTGGGGGCTCTGGTGAGGGTTCGGTGACCCCTCCTCAAGGGGGGGTGGTACTGCTGTGAGTTCCGTTCTTAGGCTCCATCCTGTGGTTGCAAATGGTATTTTTGGGAGTTCTGCTCTTGGGCTCCCTCTGGTGGTTTCAAGTGGAACTTAGCAGCTGCATTCACTAATCGGTTCCTTGGCCTGGTTATTTAACTGGGCTTTGGGCTGTAGTGGATACCAGCTGTCAATGTTCCTTCCTGTGGATTCAGTCCTTTCCTGGAAGTTCTCTGTTGGCCAGTCCATTTCAGCTTAAGATAAGTTCTGCTAGTTTTTGGGTGTTTCCCTGCCTATGACCTTTTGTTCAGTTTAAGTTATGTCTCTTTTGTCCAGCTTGTCATCATGAAATATTCCGGCTAGTTAGAAGCTCTGGGGTTGCAGATTTGCCCCTCCACACCGTGAGTCGGTGTGGAGGTTATTTTTGTAAACTCTGCGTGGACATTTAGTTTTTATACTGACCGCACAGTAGCCTTTTCTTTCTCTGTCTATTTAGATAGTAGTGGCCTCCTTTGCTAAAATCTAGTTTCATTTCTGAGTTTGTCATTTCCCTCTTCACTCACCGTCAATATTTGTGGGGGGCTATCTTTCCTTTGGGGGTTTCTCTGAGGCGAGATAGTTTTCCGTTTCCATCTTCAGGGGTAGCTAGTTCTTAGGCTGTGAAGAGGCGTCTAGGCAGAGATAGGAACGCTCCACGGCTATTTCTAGTGTTGGTGTTAGGAGTAGGGATTGCGGTCAGTAAAGTTACCACCTCCTCAGAGTTAGTACATTATTTGTTTTACCCACTAGGTCATTTCAGTGCTGCTCCGTAATCACTAGGTCATATAGGTGATTACTGTCTGTAGAGCTGCCACCTCCTCTGAGCTTGTCCATGATTGGTTTTACCCACCAGGTCATCTCAGTACCACTCCGTAACAACCAGGTCATAACAATGGCCCAACTGTGGCACAGATTTGTGTGCCCGCCACACATGTCTACACCATCACAGATGGCTCCAGTCAGCAGAAGGCAACGTTTCCGTCAGATCGTGACAGACATGTCTTGCCCTCTTACTTTACTCCCAGACGGCTCTTCCCCCTTCACATTTTGGGTCTCTAAGCTGGATACATGGCCAGAGCTAAGCCAGTATGCATTGGAGGTGCTGGCTTGCCCTGCTGCTAGTGTATTATCGGAATGCGCCTTTAGTGCCGCAGGTGGTGTACTAACAGACCGTCGCATGCGACTATCCTCCGATAACGTTGACCGGCTTACTTTTTCTGAAAATGAACCAGGCCTGGATCTCGCAGGAATTTGCCACTCCTCTTCCAGATTTAATAATTGGTTGGCTACAGTATCCAGGTCTCCTGTTGCGTTCATGTTTCTACCACCTGAACTGTAATCCCTGGGCTCCAACACCGCCAGTTGATGCTCAGAAGTGCAGGCTGCACAGTCAAAACACATGACCCAGTGTTATTGGGTTTCAGTAAGGTCAGCTGATCCCCAGCTGTGTAGCTGGCAATGTGTCCTGCGACCGCCACGCTGACACAACAACTCTAATTTAAGGGAACCTGTCCCCCCCTGACGTTTGTTACTGAAAGAGCCACCTTGTGCAGCAGTAATGCTGCACAAGGAAAAGGTAGCTCTTTTAGTTTAGCTCCTTGCACACGCAGAACTTAACACTTATAAAATGTGTCCCCTCATACCATGAAACCGTCCCGGAGGTGGGACTTTCCTTCGTAATGTGATGCAGCACAGCCATCATTCCTACCCCCTTGGCGCCGTGCGCTGCCTCCTTAGCGTTGTTTGAATCTGTCCCTTAGCCTGTGCTGTTATGTTCAACCTTGGCCATGCGTTCTTTGTGCTGCCCGTCTTCTAACATCATTTGGTGTCAGGCGGACTGGGCCTGTGCAGCCACGCTGCCCGAGATCCCACCTCCCAGTCTCTTCTGATTTAACTATACTGTGGGCCTGGGATCCATGGGCATGTGCAGTGCATATCTTCACCTCAGGCTCTCACTCATCTCCCTCCGCCTTCTTCAGATGGTGCTCCGTCAGCTGATCCCTAACAGCATGCCACGGCCATGATGCCGCACCCCGTGAAGAAGCCGAAAGGAGGTGAGTGAGAGGCAAAGATATGAACTGCGCATGCCCATGGATCCCAGGCCCTCAGTGTGATTACATTAGACGACACTGCGAGGCGAGATCTCAGGCAGGGCGGCCGCACAGGCGCAGCCAGCCTGACACCAAATTATGTCAGAAGACGGGCATTGCTAACTGCGCATGGCCAAGGTTGAACATAACAGCGCAGGCTCCGGGACAGATTCAAACAACGCTAAGGAGGTGCTGCACGGCGCCAAGGGGGTAGGGATGACGGCTGTGCTGCGTCATATTACGAAGGAAAGTCCCACCTCTGGGACGGTTTCATGGTATCAGGGGACACATTTTGTAAGTGTTTTAATTATGCTCCTTGCAAACAAAGAACTAAAGAGTCACCTCTTCCTTTTGCATCATTGGTGCTGCACAAGGTGGCTATTTCAGCTACAAATGCCTGGGGGGGTTAAAAGTTACCTTTTAACTTGCTCCAATTAGGCCTCAGCCTACACGCTGCTCCTCCTGCTTTCCCTAGGCTTCAACACCGCCAGTTGCTGCCCGGAAGTGCTGTCTGCACAGTCAACAGTTGTTCCTCTGTTATTGGGGTTCAGTAACGCCAGCTGCTCCCCTGCTGTGTTGCGGCAATAACTGTAGCCTGCTCCTCCTGCTGTCCCTGGGCTTTAACACCACCAGTTGCTGCCCGGAAGTGCTGTATGCACAGTCAACAGTTGCACCTCTGTTATTGGGGTTCAGTAACGCCAGCTGCTCCCCTGCTGTGTTGCGGCAATAACTCTAGCCTGCTCCTCCTGCTGTCCCTGGGCTTTAACACCGCCAGTTGCTGCCCGGAAGTGCTGTCTGCACAGTCAACACTTGCTGCCGTGTTATTGGGGTTCAGTAACGCCAGCTGCTCCCCTTCTGTGTTGCGGCAATAACTCTAGCCTGCTCCTCCTGCTGTCCCTGGGCTTTAACACCGCCAGTTGCTGCCCGGAAGTGCTGTCTGCACAGTCAACAGTTGCTCCTCTGTTATTGGCATTCAGTAACGCCAGCTGCTCCCCTGTTGTGTTGCGGCAATGTGTCCTGCGACCGCCACGCTGACACAACAACTGAAATGTAAGTGAACCTGTCCCCCCCAGGCGTTTGTTACTGAAAGAGCCACCTTGTGCAGCTGTAATGCTGCACAAGGAAAAGGTAGTTTTGCTCCTTGCAGATGCCGGACTAGACACATAAAATGTGTCCCTTGATACCGTAAAACCGTCCCGGAGGTGGGACTTTCCTTCGTAATGGGACGCAGCACAGCCGTCATTCCTACCCCCTTGGCGCCGTGCGACGCCTCCTTAGCGTTGTTTGAATCTGTCCCGTAGCCTGCACTGTTTTGCTCAACCTTGGCCTTGTGCAGTTTGCGCTGCCCGTCTTCTGACATCATTTGGTGTCAGGCGGACTGGGCCTGTGCGGCCGCGCTGCCCAAGATCCCACCTCGCAGTCTCTTCTGCTTTAATCACACTGCGGGCCTGGGATCCATGGGCATGCGCAGTGCATATCTTCACCTCAGGCTCTCACTCATCACCCTCTGCCTTCTTCAGACTGTGCGCCATCAGATGATCCCTAATAGCATAACACAGCTGTGACGCCGCACAGTCTGAAGAAGCCGGAAGGAGGGGAGTGAGAGGCGAAGATATGCACTGCGCATGCCCATGGATCCCAGGCCCGCAGTGTGATTAAATCAGAAGAGACTGCGAGGCGGAATCTCGGGCAGCGCATCTGCACAGGCGCAGCCAGCCTGACACCAAATTATGTCAGAAGACGGGCAGCGCTAAGTGCGCATGGCCAAGGGATAACATAACAGCGCAGGCTCCGGGACAGAATCAAACAACTCTGAGGAGGCGGCGCACATCGCCAAGGGGGGAGGAATGACGGCTGTGCTGCATCCCATTACAAAGGAAAGTCCCATCTCCGGGACGGTTTTACGGTATCAAGGGGCACATTTCATAAGTGTCTAGTTCTGCATTGGCAAGGAACATAATAAAAAGAGCCACCTTTTCCTTTTGCAGCATTAATGCTGTACAAGATGGCTCTTTCAGCTACAAATGCCCGGGGGGGGTTAAAGGTTCCCTTTCAACTTGCTCAAATTAGGCCTTGGCCTACACTCCGCTCCCCCTTGATTCCCTGGGCTCTAACACCGCCAGTTGGTGCTCGGAATTGCTGGCTGCACAGAGGAAAAACACTTGCCACTGTGTCAGTGGGGTTCAGCAATGCCAGCTGTTCCCCTGCTGTGTAGCCGGCAACGTGTCTTGCAAACGCCACGCAGACACAACAGACACTAAGCTTCCTCCCTCCAGTGCAGGCTTTGGCCTGCACTCTGCTCCTCTGCTCCTCCTGCTGACCCTGGGCTCTAACACCACCAGTTGGTGCTCGGAAGTGCTGGCTGCACAGAGAAAAACACCCGCCACTGTGTCAGTGGGGTTCTGTTGTGAATTTCCGTCTGGGCTCCCTCTGGTGGCCTTTAGCGATACTGCGGGTCTGGAGCTGGGCTCAGCTGCCTCATTTCCTGCTATGCTGGTTCCTATTTAACTCCACCTGGACCTTTACTTGTTGCCTGCTGTCGTTGTATTCAGTACTGGTTCTGACCTCTCCTGGATCTCCCTGGTGACCTGTCTCTTTCTGAGAAGCTAAGTCTTGCTAGTTCTTTTTTCTCATTGTTTCCTTGAATATGTTTCTCAGTATATGATGTGTTCAGTCCAGCTTGCTTATATGTGATTTTTCGCTTGCTGGTAGCTCTGGGGTGCAGAGTGCGCCCCTCACATCGTGAGTCGGTGTGGGGGTTCTTGTACTTTCTGCGTGGATAGTTTTTGATAGTTTTTGTACCGACCGCACAGATCCCTTGCTTTCTTCTGACTATTTAGTGTTAGCGGGCCTCATTTGCTTAAACCTGTTTTTCATTCCTACGTTTGTATTTTCCCCTTAACTCACCATTATTATTTGTGGGGGGCTGTCTAAACTTTGGGGTTATTTCTCTGAGGCAAGTGAGGCTTTGCTTTCTCTCTAGGGGTAGCCAGTTTCTTAGGCTGTGAAGAGGCATCTAGGTTTTTATGTAACGCTCCACGGCTGCCTTTAGTGTGTGTGGATAGGATCAGGATTGCGGTCGGTATAGTTCCCACATTCCCGGAGCTTGTCCTACAATTCAGGTTTACCTATCAGGTCAGTTTTGTGATCCTACCACCGAATCATAACAGTACAGCAGGCCAGTAAAGAGTTAATGCATCGCAAAAGAGGGATAAGAGAAATCCTGAGTTCATTTTTTTTTTCCTCTGCAGTGTGTCTAGCCTCTCTCCTCCCCTTAATCTCTGGGTGGTTCAGAATTCAGCTGCAGCTATGGACCTTCAGAGTCTGTCTTCTAGTGTGGATCATCTCACTGCTAGGGTACAAGGCATTCAGGATTATGTAGTTCACAGTCCTATGTCAGAGCCTAAGATACCTATTCCTGAGCTGTTCTCCGGAGACAGATCTAGGTTTTTGAACTTTAAAAATAATTGCAAATTGTTCCTTTCTCTGAGACCTCGTTCCTCTGGTGATCCGGTTCAGCAAGTTAAAATTATTATTTCTTTGTTGCGTGGTGACCCTCAAGATTGGGCATTCTCTCTGGCGCCAGGAGATCCTGCATTGCAAAATGTGGATGCATTTTTTCTGGCTCTTGGAGTGCTTTATGAGGAACCTAATCTGGTAGACCAAGCAGAAAAGGTTTTGCTGGCTCTCTCCCAGGGTCTGGATGAAGCAGAGGTTTACTGTCAGAAGTTTAGGAAATGGTCTGTGCTCACTCAATGGAATGAGTGTGCCCTGGCAGCGATTTTCAGAAAGGGTCTTTCTGAAGCCATTAAGGATGTTATGGTGGGGTTTCCCACGCCTGCGGGTCTGAATGAGTCAATGTCTTTGGCCATTCAGATTGATCGGCGTTTGCGGGAGCGCAAACCAGTGCACCATCTGGCGGTATTTTCTGAGCAGAAGCCTGAGTCTATGCAATGTGACAGGATTCTGACCAGAATTGAACGGCAAAATCACAGACGTCAGAATGGGTTGTGCTTTTACTGTGGTGATTCTGCTCAGGATAACTTTCTATCACCAACAAATGTTAAGTAATGGGCACTAATAAAGTCTGATGTATAGCAAAGACCTAAAAATCGGTTATTAATTTCTTACAGGTAACTTCAGCCAATACTTCAAAGCTGAGTCCCAAGGGTCAGAAAATGCATCTATGCGAATTGCACTTAGCCCACAAGCAATTGATATATATCTGTTACTATAATTTTATATTCTGTAAAACGTAAGCCCACAAGGGCAGGGTCCTCTTCCCTATGTATCAGGCTGTCATTGTTAGTTTGCTTACTGTAAGTGATATTTGTATTTTGATGTAACCCCTTCTCATGTACATCACCATGGAATCAATGGTGCTACTGTATATAAATAAATAAATAATAATAATAATAATTTTTGTCCTTCACAAAAGCCAGACGTATACCATGATTAAATCCCAAATCAAATTTATAACCAAGGGATAAATCACCAAAATTGCACTCTGCCCTTTAATAGTTAACTCTCAGAGTATAACATCACTTTTAAGAATAGAGGAGAGGATTGCATATTACTATATATTCTATTTATACCTCCTCTTAACCTGACTGCTGTTGTTACTTTATAGACTGCTCATTTATAACTCCAAATGGACAGAAAACAAAGGGAGGAAAAAAGGGGAGAGGGTGTTTTTAATTCTTTTCAACCTCCCACCCAGCTCTTATTGTGCAATCTGGGTGCAGATAATCTTATGTGATAATTTAGCAGAGGCAATAATCTACATTACTCCGCATTTGGAGTGTATCACAACTGAAAAAAAAATCATAATTTTCAATTGTTTTTAAAAAAAAAACTTATCTTTATCAAGCAGTTGTGCGACTGGCGCAATCTGAGTAGAGATAATCTGCAAGGGAAATAATCTTCATAACTGAACATTTGGATTGTGTCAGCAAGACGATCTCCAAAAAAAATAGCCACATATTGCTAGATACAGTGAATTTGTACATACAGTTGTGCTCAAAAGATTACATACCCTGGCAGAATTTTTGCTTTCTTGGCCCTTTTTTTTCAGAGAATAAGAATAACACCAAAACTTTTTCTCCACGCATGGTTAGTGGTTGGATGAATATGCAAATTGCCTCTTCTGAGAAAAAGAGGACTTAAACTCTACAGCGCCACCTATTGGAAGTAGCGATCCTACAAGTCACAATCAACCCTTTAACGAGTCGTGCAATATGACTTAGGATAAAAGCCAAATCAGTATCTCAATTCGCAGACACGGTGTTTCGGGCTGTTGGCCCTCGTCAGTGCGAAGCATGAGAACTGATTTGGCTAGGTGAGAGGCTCTGGACATGGGGTCTAAGGGGTATCGTTTCTCCTTATGGAGAGTGACATACCATCTCTGGCTTGTCAAGGTAAGGAGGCTTATTTGCCGTACAATGCTCCTCTGGTTGGATGAAGTCATTTATTGTCAAACTACTATGTTTTCTCTTTGTAAATCATAATAACAACATCCAAATGACCCATATCAAAAGTTCACATACCCTGATGATTCATATTCTCTGAAAAAAGGCCAAGAAAACAAATATTCTTTACAGGTCTGTAAACTTTTAAGCACAACTGTAAGACCTTTGTAAGGGTAATTGTGAAAAATAAAACCAGTATTTTTTAGTTCCATAAGCATAACGCATTCAAGATGAGAAAGGGTGATGTTTAGGGACGTGGATGTGGTGGTGCCAACTAAGGCTGTGTGACATATTTGAAGGTGACTGTATCTCGTTCTAGGTTCCTGTCAAAATTTGGTCAGCGCTACACCACTAATGAATCCAGACAAGTGTGAGGATGTTGTGGGTTGGCTGGCAGACAAAGGCTCCAATGTGTTGCCAAGCAGCACCACAAAGTCTTCCACACGGTCCAGTCTCAGTAGTCAAGCAGCTGGGGTTCTGAATCCTCAACCTGGTCATTCTTCCTCCCACCATGAAGAGTCCCAGTAGATATATAACCCCAATGCTGGCCACTCTGAGGAACTGTTTACTTTCCCTTGTAATTTGTCAGGCCTCTCAATGTGCACTGTTGTGAACTCTGTTTTTGGGCTCCCTCTTGTGGTCACAAGTGGTACTGTGTGAGTGCTGTCTTTGGGCTCCCTCTGGTGGCTCTTTGTGTCATTCTGCAGGTCTGAGGCCGGATCAGCTGTCTCGTTATCTGTTATCTGGTTTCCTATTTAGCTCACCTGGACTATCAGTTGTTGCCTGCTTTCGATGTATTCAGTGCTATTTTGATCTCTCGTGAATTCTTTCGCTATCAGTCTCTTCAAGAGAAGCTAAGTTTTCTGTTTGGTTATTTTTTGCTCATCAGTGTTCAATATGTTTCTTGGTTATTTATTTGTCCTTGTCCAGCTTGCTAATATGTGATTTCCTTGCTTGCTGGTAGCTCTAGGGGGCTGAGTTTCTCCCCTCACACCGTTAGTTGGTGTGGGGGTTCTTGAATTCTCAGCGTGGATATTTTGAATAGGGTTTTTTACTGACTGCACAGTTCCCTGCCTGTCTTCTGCTATTTAGTATTAGTGGGCCTCATTTGCTGAATCTGTTTTCATTTCTACGTTTTGTATTTTCCCCTTACCTCACCGTTATTATTTGTTGGGGGCTTCCTATATCTTTGGGGTCATATCTCTGAGGCAAGTGAGGTCTTACTTTCTCTATAGGGGTAGCAAGTTTCTCAGGCTGCGTCGAGACGTCCAGGAATTTAGGCACGTTCACCGGCTACCTTTAGTGTGTTTGGTTAGGATCAGGTTTTGCGGTCAGTCCAGTTACCACCTCCCTAGAGCTTGTTCTATGTTCAGTAACTTAGCTCGTTCATTCTGTGATCCTCAGCCACTAAGGATCACAACAGTGCACCATTAAAGGGAGTCATGAGGAGGTGGAGTGCAGTGATGCCCACACACTTGAGCACCCACGACCAGAAGAAAGGCACATCGGGGAAGGTCAATTAATGTCTGAAGAGGTGGAGGACAATAATGAGGCACAGTTGTCATCAGGTCAGCCTCAAATCACAGCTCAGAAGGAGGATCAGATTGAAGAATTGGAAGACGATGTGGTCGATGATGAGGCCACTGATCCAACCTAGCAAGCACAGCAGTGCAGAGAGGGATGGATCTTTAGCAAGAAAACAGGCAAGAAGAAGTAGTGGTTTGCCCAGAAGTAGAACTTGGTCAACTGTCCTACAGAGCACCCCCCGCTTGGCTAGATAACAAGCCAAGAGAGCATTGTTCCCTTGTATGGCATTTTTTTTCTGAAAGTCCATCATATAAAACAACTGTAATTTTTAGCATTTGCCAAGCCAAGCTACAAAGAGGCAAGAATACTGCCAACCTGAGCACCACCAGCATGCAAAAGCACATGGCAGCCAAGCATCCCAAGAGTTGGGCGGAATGCCTGGGTACCAAGTCTGTGAGGGTGAAACCACTGCCCCTTCCCTTGTGTTGCGGCCTTCTCAATCTGCTGACCGTAAAGCAGCCGCTGATGCCTCCTGCCCACAACCAGCGGTTGCACACAACAGTCAGCAACCACGTCCATTTCATTGTCCCAGAGCAGCGCTCAGCTGTCCTTGCCCCAAATATTTACTAGAAAGCAGATGTATCCAGTCACCCACCCACAGGCCTAAATGCTAAACACCCACAATGACAGATTATTAGCCCGGGAACTGTTACCATTTTGACTTGTGAGTCTTTCTGCAACCTCTTTGGTACTTGATTCCCAGCTGACACTATTTTTCCCGGAGTGCCATCCCCGCGTTACATAAGCATGTGTTACACAATATCAGCCGTGCTCTAGCCAGCACAGTCACAGGGAAGGTCCACCTAACCACAGACACGTGGACAAGCTCTTATGGACAGGGATGATACATTTTCCTGATGGCACACTGGGTTAATCTGGTGGAGTCTAGGACAGAGTCAGAGACTGGGACGTCACACATCTTTCCTACACCAAGAATATCAGGCCCAACTTCCATCAGGGTTTCAGTCTCCTCGTATACCAGTTCCTGTCTCTCCTCCTCCTTATCATCCTCAGTGGAACTAGCCTCCCCATCACTCCCCAGCTGGCAAATCTGCAACACTGCCTCGGCAAAGCGGCAGCACACTCTGCTGAAGCTCATCTGTTTAGGTGATAAGGCTTACAACGAGGCTGAGCTGTTGAAAGGGATCAAAGAACAGACCGATCAATGGCTCTCACTGCTTAACCTTCAATCAGGTCTGGTTGTGTGCGATAATGGGCCTAACTTGGTAGCGACTTTAAAGCTGGGCAAGTTGGTACATGTTCCGTGCTGAACTTGGTTGTACAGTGGTTTTTAAAAACATACCCTGACTTGCATGATCTACTTGCCAAT
Source organism: Ranitomeya variabilis (assembly GCF_051348905.1). Taxonomy (NCBI): domain Eukaryota; kingdom Metazoa; phylum Chordata; class Amphibia; order Anura; family Dendrobatidae; genus Ranitomeya; species Ranitomeya variabilis. Next base: position 84,092,995 of record NC_135238.1, read on the forward strand.
GTAAGCTGTGTCAGCGCACATTTCCAAATGTCTCTCAGGCTTTCCCCGGTCTAGCTTAGCTGCAGCAGCGCTTTAATTTGCCTCATCACCAACTGATTTGTGTCCTGCCCAAATGCTGTAATTCAACTTTGCATATGTTGGCAATGCTCAATGAGCAGCAGAGGGCAGTCTCTGAATTCCAGCTTCTCAATGACCTTCAGAGTAACACTCAGCTTCCACACATAACAACTGCCGAGTGGGTGTGGATCGCAGACATATGTGAGGTTCTTCAAAACTTTGAGTACTGCCCCAAGATGGTGATCACTGATGATGCTATTATGAGTGTAACCATCCCACTGTTCTGTCTATTAAAACATTTACTGCAGAATCTGAAAGAGGAAGCTTTGAATGCTGAGTAGATGGCTATAGAGCAAGATTTTACAGTGGCTGATACCACACAGCCCAGCCTCACGCAGTATTCTCAGGCCACAATAGGTGATGATGAGGAACAGGAGGAGGAGGAGGAAGAGGATTTTTGCTGTGTGCTACAGAGGGGACTCCCAATCCCAGCTTCATGCCTGTCCAGCATGGATGGCCTGAAGAAGAGGAGGAGGACGAGGAGGCTGTGCGTCATGAGGAGGAGAGGATGGTTAGTGTTCTTCCTGGTGAGGACACAGAATGATTGATACTTTGCAGTCTGCTACACATGGCAGAGTTCATGTCCTGATGTCTTTCCCAAGACCCTAGCGTGAAAGACATTTTGTCCACCATAAAATATTGGCTGTGCACCTTTCTTAACCAACAGTGCAAGGAGAAATTTGCTTGTCTTATGTCAGAGGAAGACATGCCATTTTCAGTACATGCATGCCAGAGAGCAGTAGTGGAAGACTTGCTAAAAAAATTACCTTCAGACAACGCTGGTGGCAGAGGTACCGGCTTTTTTCACCCACAAGAATTACAGGAGAGGGTCAAAAACACTAGGTGCAACTCAGGGTTGGGAAATGCCCACCATCTGGCCCATTTTCATGAGACCATCCCATCAGTAAGAGCTATCTGTGGGTGTAACTATGACGATGAGGGAGAAGTTGACCAAGATGGTGATGGACTAGTTAACTGACCATACTAGCATCCTTCCTGATTCTTCAGTGCCCTTTAACTATTGATTGTCCAAGCTGCACACTTGGCCCGACCTCTCCTTGTATGCCTTGGAGGTGCTGCCATGCCCTGCCGTGAGTGTGTTGTCTGAGCGTTTTTTTATTTCGGCAGGTTCAATAATAACAGATAGGCGCATACGGCTGTCAACAGAAAATGCAGACAGGCTGAGTCTTCTAAAATTGGTTGGAATTCCTCTGACAGCAACGGAGCCCTACGCATGACAGCAACGTTATGTAAATGCAGGCCAAATGTTTTTTTTGGAAGTTGACTTAACGTCCTTCCCTTACCATCCAAAACCATTTTGCTCAGGAAATCAACTCCTCCTCCTCCTGCTTCTGCAACAAGTACTTAGTGTTCATCTATGTATACCCCATGTGGGTATTGCTTTTGTGAAGAGCAGAACAAAAATGGTTACCTCAATGAACCACAAAAAAGAATTTGTGATAAATATTGACCTGTCCATTCAAGGACATTTTAGCTATAGTATGAAATCCTGTTTTTCTTGTCTGTGGAATTGCCTTTGTACTGTTTGTTGTGAAACTGCCACCCACGAAACTGTTTTTTTCTTTCTTTCCTGTTTTGTCTCTTTGTTTAAACATGCAAAACTTGTATAACCACTGAACCTACCGATACAACTATATAAAGAAGGGATAGCACCTTGAAGGGAGGCGTGCTTCAGAGACTTCCCAGTGATACACTATACAAGACGTGTCTTGTGTATTATTTCTGGTGATTCCCCACTTCCAAAGGTTACTCCGACTGAGTGTGATCCTGACATTTCCTGGCGCCTGAACAGGGACCCGAGGTCTGTGTATTCCTTCAAGAACACCGGCAGAATACGAACAAAAAGAGAATCTGGGATAATGGACGGCAGATGAACAAAAACCTGGCCAGGTAAGAGACACTGTTAGATCTCTTATATCTGCCCTGCACTGTCCGTAAGATTTTCTGTGTCGTGTTCTTTAGCGGGTAGTTCTAGTAGAGGAGGATACCTATAGCTCGGGTTCTTGAACTATTTAGGAATTGATCACCTCACGGAGTACGGCATTGAATGAGAGTGAATGTGAATAGAAGGTGTGTGGAAGTTGGGAATAGCCCTATAAGCCGCCCAGGGTGTTGAAACAGAAGAAGTGACTGTCCCACTGGGCAACGTGGTTGCGTCCTTTCGGGGAGACCTCCGCGCCTATGTTCAATCTCTGATCCTGTCTTTGATGAAAACCTGGTGATGGATAAGTGTATGATAGTATGAGCCCAGGACAGATAAATTAGCCTGGGACAAGAATACGTTGTGTATGATAGTATGAGCCCAGGACAGATAAATTAGCCTGGGACAAGATACGTTGTATGTTCTTTTTCTTTTTCTGTCTGGTTGCATTTGTGTTGTTTGCTATAGGTGTAGGAATCAGGATTTTCTTACATCAACACAGTAGCTCCTTAGGAAGAAGGTAACGAGGTATTCTCATACCCAAACGCCACCTAGGGCAAGAAAAGACATCCTAGCTCCTTAGGAAGAAGGTAACGAGGTATTCTCATACCCAAACGCCACCTAGGGCAAGAAAGCTCAGGATAAGAAAATGGGGAATAAGCAAACAAAGTCGGAACAAGAAGAATTAGATATCTATACTATCATAAAGGAGAGAAGTGGTGAAGATGCCACTAAGGGGCTGAGAAAGATACTGACGATCATTGTATGGAATAATTGTGTGTGTGTAAAGAAAGTGATTGATATATGAGACTCCTTGCCTGAAGGTGAAAGATCGGGTGTATGTAAAAAGGATTTGAAAATAAAAATCCTGACTGTATAAGGGAGCCCACCTAGGTATGATCTCTGGTCAATTGGTACCGGAGATAAAACTAAGGAACATTAGCAAAGTAAAAACACATAGTCACCTGTGTATGGATGAGATGAGCTGAAACCAAATATTTTGTTAATGCTGTGGAATTACGCAGAAAGACTAGGAAGCACGTAGTCGGGCTTGTCCTGTCCGTGTTACTGGTGGCCTATGATTCTGCAGTGATTGACTAATATCTGGGGAGGCTGCAAGTGAAGCAACTGTTCAAAATGCTCTGCAGATTTTGTGTGGGTTGTGTATGTTTCAGAAAATTAATAGATGAAAATAATGTCCATTATGATAGGTGGAAATTAACTAAAGTATTAGGTAGGACCACAGGTGAGAACAAGATTTATGCAAAGAGGGAATACTAGATGGGAACTTAGGTTTGTGAATACCCATACCCATATAAGTGATTCTTATTTAAACCAAACTCCAAGAGCTTTGCTAAATAATTCTCTGTATGTACGTCAAAGTCCAGATGGACAGGTCCTTCATATCAAGTGCATATGTGTTAGAAACAGAGCTCCTAATTAAATATGTGTATTTTGATGTTTATGTCTATATATGGAATACAGTATTAAGTGTTGTAAACAAGATGAAATATGTTAATTTATATTGTGCCGAAGGAATTTTGATATTTGCATTGTGTGTAGGCAGTTAGGATTATTTGGAATATTATAAAAGGCCGGTCTCCGGCAAATATCTTGTATATGTTGTGCCCTGAGTATAAATATGGATTAATGCTAGTTATATCATCCAAGTGTAAATTGTTAAAATTATTCACAAAGTTATAGTCAAGAGTTTATTGGGTTTGGACCTCTGTCAGAAAAAAAATGTCTAAATTTTAGAGTATTCCGACTTAATGTTCATGGGACTGTTCAATGGACCCCAGGAACATTGTTGGATCACATGGAGGAGCATAATTTCTGGTATTCTAAAAACTATCATTCAGGTGTCCTCTAGATAATGGGAAAAACATAGGATCACACCCAGTCTATAAAACTTTGTGCTCTCCGCAGTGGATTTGAAATATAAAATGGGACTGTTTTGATGTCTGTCATAAGGACAGATTACTAGAAGGTAATGTTAAGTTGATTCAGAATGTGTAAAGTATGTCGATAGGTGGGATAAAAGAAAATGGTTATAAAGGGATGTTCAGTTTAAGAAAGTGAAATATGGATGAAAGGAATTAGAAAGTGCAATGAGAAGGATAAAAGTAAAGTTGTTAGTTGAAGATAGGAACTCGGAGAGGGATAAGATATATCCCAGATGAAAAAACAAAATGTTGTGAAATATCACGGTTTAACTTGGCATTTTGCCAAGTGTCAAAAATTTGCATATAAGTTCTATACCCCAAGTACATGTTACCCTATAGACAAAATTGTCTGCATTTATTTGCTTAAAAAGTTATCGAAGTTTTAAAACTTTGGCTTTTTGCCAAAAACCTTTTTTTCTTTCTTAGTCTCTATCTCCTTTTTACTTCTGTAGTCAGAAGGTACAATTAAATTGTCAGCTGAGATTCCAGAATCTGCATTATGCAAATGTTTGATGTGTTTGCACAAGTCGGGTTCCAGCTCCCTACCTGATAATGAAGTTCTGGCACAAGTCCCAGAAATTATGGGCAAAGTCAAAAATTGATATTAGATATATGCCAGTCCCTCCAGTAATGATTTATTTGAAATCAAGGTCAAAAGCCCCTCAAGACCCAATGCAATAAATGACTACTCTTCTGTATTTCTACATTCAGCCTGCTAATATTTGTTTGTTTTTATTTTCAGGGGCCAGTAGTATACGTGGATGGTGTTACCACAGGGAGTGTATAATTCTCCAACTCTGTATACTGCTGCATTGCAACTTGTTTTGCAGGACTGGGTCCTTACATATGCTAAGGGGGTTCTTTCTAGTATGTGGATGACCTACTCCTTTGTGCCCCAAACAGAGATGTGTGCTGTGAAGCCACAGTCTCACTGCTTCAAAAACCTTCAAAGGGTGTGAAGCCTTTAGGGAAAAATTACAGTTTTGTCAGCTAAAAGTTGTATTTTTTGAGTAATTGCATATCTCAGGAAGCATTAGATGGTTTTTTTTTACTCACTCAAACTGGCAATTGTTTCCTCTCCAGCCCTGGGCACACCATGCTATGCAAACATTTTCCTCCTCTTCTGTACAGAAATACAAAGGGTCCTAGCTCAAAAATATGGCCAGTAGAACAGGCTTGTTGTACATTAATCAGGCCGGTTGGATTCTGCTGCCAGAGGAGCCCCACATGTTCGAGCAGTGGTAGAAGCTGTCTCACTTCCACTAGATAAAGTATTAGAAATTGTGCTCGATCATCCAGTAACTATCTATATTCCATATGATGTAAACAGTATTTTGTTAGTCAGGTTTAACTAGAATATTGCAGTGACTAGATATTTATTAAAAAAAAAAAAAAATAGAAATACATATTCAAAAATGTTTTTTTTTTTTTTTTTATGTTTTTCAATGCAACTTTTAAGCAATGCATGACTTTGAACCCAGCTACTTTAATTTCAATTGATGTAGTGGATTCAAAGGGGGGAGGGAAAGGGGAACAAGGCAAACCACTGTTTTTGCAAAATTTAACAGAAGATGAAATATTTGATGTGTACCATGAACATGATTGTATAGCCCTTATGGCACCAGAAACTGCAGGGTTTTCACATGTTTCTGATGTACCTCTCATTAATCCAGATGTTGAGCTTTTAGTAGATGGTTCAAGAAGCATCGGTGAGGATGGCCAGTTCTACACTGGGTATGCAGTGGTCACACAGCATGAGGTAGTGAAAGCAAAACCACTCCCTCCTCATATGTCTGCACAAGAGGTGGAGATGATGGTACTCATTGAAGCGCTTAGAGGGGCAGAAGGTAAGCATAAAACATATACATTTATTTTAGATGTTGTTTTTGGGATGACCCACCACTATGGTCCTATATGGAAGGAGAGAGACTTCCTTACATCAACAGACACTCTTATTAAACATGAGTACCTCATCAAACAGTAAATAGAGGCATCACTGCTTCCAAAAGAGGTTGCCATAGAGAAGGTAAAGGCACATACGAAACTTGTTACCAATGAAGCAGGAGGCAATGACACCGTGGACCAAGCAGCCAAGGAAGCTGCAAGAATGTCTGGGCAACACGAAACCCCTGGGGCACCTCCACTGGTCATGGTAAGCACTGAGGTTAACCAGAGGGACTTAAGTATCTTGCAGGCTCTGACTCGGCGAGCAACCGGGGAAGAGACGAAGGTTTGGTCAGAATCTGGAACTCGGGACCATGAAGGTTTGTGGAAGGTGGGACAGCGGGTGTGTCTGCCAAAAATCTCTGTACCCTGTGATGGCCCAAGCGGCTCACAGTCCAGCGTACTGGTCCAAGAATGTCATATGTGCTTTGATAGATGGGAGATGGATCATCCCTGGATCTACAATGGTTGCTACTAGATTTACACAGGCATGTCTAACATGTGCACAACATAAGTAGTATAGAGAAGGCACTACAAACACATGCCTAAGCCCTCTACCCGTTTCAACGACTGCAGACTGACTTCATACAACTACCTCAGGTAGGAATGTATGTGCTTGTGTGTGTCGATCTCTTTTCAGGATGACTGGAAGCCTTTCCGATGCAAAAAGCCACTACAGCAGAGAGGTAATGCAGAATGTTATTCAAATGTTGGGGGTCACACAAGCATTTCACACCCCCTATAGACCACAAGCAAGTGGGAAAGTTAAGAGAATGAATGATACACTTAAGCTAAAGATTCAAAAAGCTAGTGAGGAATTGGGGAAATCTTGGACAGAGTGTTGCTATTGGCTCTGCGTTCCATTAGGTATATATGTAATAGAAAAATACCAAGGCTAGGCCTGTACTTTCCACAAATATTGCAACTACAATGTGACAATCTCACCAGCTATGTCCAGAGCCTCCAAAGGAGACTCCCGCTTGTGCATAAACAAGTCTTTTGATTATATTCCAGACCCAGAGAGTCAAGAGGGAACCCATTCTCTCCAGCCAGGAGATTGGGTAGTGGTTAAAAGACACACAAAGAAACCACTGGAGCCAAGATTTGACGGCCCCTTCTAAGTCCTCCTCACTACAGCCATATCAGTAAAGCTTGGGGGAAAGCCTACTTGGATCCATGCAAGCCACTGGAAGAATGATGATCCTGCTACTAATGATGATGACAACCTCACCTCAGGAGGGACAAATGGCTAAGATAACACAAAAGGATACAATAATAACTATGCGGTTTGACACCTCAAAGAACCTCGCAACTTTTAGATTTGATTTTGGTAAAATAGGAAAATGCCAATGAAATCTTAACATTGGTAGAAAAAGTAGTAATGCTAACTGTGAATTTCTCAAAGAAACTGAAGGGGCAGTAAACAATAAAAATGTGGATTGGATAAACTTTATCTATTATAATCAGAAAAGGTTTATAAGAGCTACAAGAGATGCACTAAGCGGAATAGCAGAACAACTAGGCCCAATTTCTTGGATAGCATGGCAGAATAGAATGGTTTTAGATACGTTACTAGAAGAAAAAGGGGAAGTTTGTCAAATGTTTGGTACTTATAGCTGTACTTTTATTCCTAATAATACAGTTTCTGACGAACGCATCACAAAGGCATTGGAGGATCTTACATCATTATGTGATGAGCTAACAGAAAATTCTGGTATCAGCAACCCGTGTTCAGAATGGCTTGAGTCGTGGTTTGGAGAATGGAGTCATCTGGTGTCCAGCATCTTCATTTCTCTGGCAGTTGTGACCGTGATCTTTGTTACCTGTGGATGCTGCTGTATACCCTGCATAAGAGGACTGATTCAGAGACTGATCGATGCGACTATTACTAAAACTATGTATATTGAGGTGAAAGCCTGTGATGAGGAATATGATCAATTGCTGTAGTTGAGAAGGAATATGATCTTCTCAGCCCCATGGGGAATTCGGCCGAAGAAAAGAAGAAAGTAAAAATAGGAAGTCCGACACTGGCATTAGGCCTTTGATATACCTGTGGGGGGAGGAAGAATCATATTTATTCTCAAAAGGGGGGACTGATAGGGAATTCAGGGACCCTCATAGTTTATCCTCACATATATGAATCCTTACATGACTTATGTTTCACCTCTGTATCTGAATTACTACATTCTTCATGGTTACGTGAGCTACTGACAAACCCTATACTGCTTAAGGGAATAGTTAATAACGGTGTTGGCGGTGGGAGCTATCAGTTAGGAATGATTAATGAGCGTTGTCCACCTTAATGATACTAATTATCTACTTTCTGTATAAGAACGGTACTTTTCCATGTGAGAATATGCGTTTATCCAATCAATGATGTGTATACCACTTATACGTGAACGCCCTTTGGAGAGAGGGTATATAATATCACAAAAAGAATGACTAAAATAATCGTCTATATGACAAGTGTTGTGAAATTGGATTTTGGGCTCCCCCGGTGGCCACTGGTGGAATTGAACTGGTGTGCATCATCCTCTCTGTTCACCTGTTTCCATCAGGATGTGGGAGTCGCTATTTAGCCTTGCTCCTCTGTCACTTCCTTGCCGGTCAACATTGTAATCAGAAGCCTTTCTGTGCATGTTCCTGCTGCTAGACAACTCCCAGCTAAGTTGGACTTAGTCCTTGTTTGTTTTTGCATTTTGTTCCAGTTCACAGCTGTAGTTTCGTTTCTGTGTCTGGAAAGCTCTTGTGATCTGAAATTGCCACTCTGATGTTATGAGTTAATACTAGAGTCTTAAAGTAATTTCAGGATGGTATTTTGATAGGGTTTTCAGCTGACCATGAAAGTGCCCTTTCTGTCTTCCTGCTATCTAGTAAGCGGACCTCAATTTTGCTAAACCTATTTTCATACTACGTTTGTCATTTCATCTAAAATCACCGCCAATATTTGTGGGGGCCTCTGTCTGCCTTTCGGGGAAATTTCTCTAGAGGTGAGCCAGGACTATATTTTCCTCTGCCAGGATTAGTTAGTCCTCCGGCCGGCGCTGGGCGTCTAGGGATAAAACGCAGGCTACGCTACCCGGCTACTGTTAGTTGTGCGGCAGGTTTAGTTCATGGTCAGTTTAGTTTCCATCCTTCCAAGAGCTAGTTCTTATGTTTGCTGGGCTATGTTCTCTTGCCATTGAGAACCATAACAGTTTGACCGGCCTAAAAGGGTTAAATTAATTGACAGAGAAAGGAGTGAAAAGAGAAGTCTGCTGAAGATTTTTTTTTTTTTTTTTTCTCTCAGTTCTGAGTGTGCTTGTAATTGAATCTCTTGCAAGTCTGCCTATTTTGCAGCCTTTCTCTCTCTCTCTCCTTCTAATCCTGGAATGGCTCTGTGTTCACCTGTTTAAGATGGATATTCAGAGTTTAGCTGCAGGTTTGAATAATCTCACCACGAAAGTTCAAAACTTACAAGATTTTGTTGTTCATGTTCCTATATCTGAACCTAGAATTCCTTTGCCTGAATTTTTCTCGGGGAATAGATCTTGCTTTCAAAATTTCAAAAATAATTGCAAGTTGTTTTTGTCCCTGAAATCTCGCTCTGCTGGAGATCCTGCTCAGCAGGTCAGGATTGTGATTTCTTTGCTCCGGGGCGACCCTCAGGATTGGGCTTTTGCATTGGCTCCAGGGGATCCTGCGTTGCTCAATGTGGATGCGTTTTTTCTGGCCTTGGGGTTGCTTTATGAGGAACCTCAGTTAGAACTTCAGGCGGAAAAGGCCTTGATGTCCCTATCTCAGGGGCAAGACGAAGCTGAAATATACTGCCAGAAATTCCGTAAATGGGCTGTGCTTACTCAGTGGAATGAGTGCGCCCTGGCGGCGAATTTCAGAGAGGGTCTCTCTGATGCCATTAAGGATGTTATGGTGGGGTTCCCTGTGCCTGCGGGTCTGAATGAGTCCATGACAATGGCTATCCAGATCGATAGGCGTCTGCGGGAGCGCAAACCTGTGCACCATTTGGCGGTGTCTACTGAGAAGACGCCAGAGAATATGCAATGTGATAGAATTCTGTCCAGAAGTGAACGGCAGAATTTTAGACAAAAAAATGGGTTGTGCTTCTATTGCGGTGATTCAACTCATGTTATATCAGCATGCTCTAAGCGTACTAAGAAGCTTGATAAGTCTGTTTCAATTGGCACTTTACAGTCTAAGTTTATTCTATCTGTGACCCTGATTTGTTCTTTATCATCTATTACCGCGGATGCCTATGTCGACTCTGGCGCCGCTTTGAGTCTTATGGATTGGTCCTTTGCCAAACGCTGTGGGTATGATTTGGAGCCTCTTGAAACTCCTATACCCCTGAAGGGGATTGACTCCACCCCATTGGCTAGCAATAAACCACAATACTGGACACAAGTAACTATGCGGATTAATCCGGATCACCAGGAGATTATTCGCTTTCTTGTGCTGTATAACCTACATGATGTGTTGGTGCTTGGATTGCCATGGCTGCAATCTCATAACCCAGTCCTTGACTGGAAAGCTATGTCTGTGTTAAGCTGGGGATGTAAGGGGACGCATGGGGATGTACCTGTGGTTTCCATTTCATCATCTATTCCCTTTGAGATTCCTGAATTCTTGACTGAATATCGTGACGTTTTTGAAGAACCTAAGCTTGGTTCATTACCTCCGCACCGGGAGTGCGATTGTGCCATAGATTTGATTCCGGGTAGTAAATACCCTAAGGGTCGTTTATTTAATCTGTCTGTGCCTGAACATGCTGCTATGCGAGAATATATAAAGGAGTCCTTGGAAAAGGGACATATTCGTCCTTCGTCATCTCCCTTAGGAGCCGGTTTTTTCTTTGTGGCTAAGAAAGATGGCTCTTTGAGGCCGTGCATTGATTATCGGCTTTTGAATAAAATCACGGTTAAATATCAATATCCGTTGCCACTGCTGACTGATTTGTTTGCTCGCATAAAGGGGGCCAAGTGGTTCTCTAAGATAGATCTTCGTGGGGCGTATAATTTGGTGCGAATTAAGCAGGGGGATGAGTGGAAAACCGCATTTAATACGCCCGAGGGCCACTTTGAGTATTTGGTGATGCCTTTTGGTCTTTCAAATGCCCCTTCAGTCTTTCAGTCCTTTATGCATGACATTTTCCGTGATTATTTGGATAAATTTATGATTGTGTATCTGGATGATATTTTTATTTTTTCGGATGACTGGGACTCTCATGTCCAGCAGGTCAGGAGGGTTTTTCAGGTTTTGCGGTCTAATTCCTTGTGTGTGAAGGGTTCTAAGTGCGTTTTTGGGGTTCAAAAGATTTCCTTTTTGGGATATATTTTTTCCCCCTCTTCCATCGAGATGGATCCTGTCAAGGTTCAGGCTATTTGTGATTGGACGCAACCCTCTTCTCTTAAGAGTCTTCAGAAATTTTTGGGCTTTGCTAACTTTTATCGTCGATTTATTGCTGGTTTTTCTGATGTTGTTAAACCATTGACTGATTTGACTAAGAAGGGTGCTGATGTTGCTGATTGGTCCCCTGCTGCTGTGGAGGCCTTTCGGGAGCTTAAGCGCCGCTTTTCTTCCGCCCCTGTGTTGCGTCAGCCTGATGTTGCTCTTCCTTTTCAGGTTGAGGTCGACGCTTCTGAAATCGGAGCTGGGGCGGTTTTGTCGCAGAGAAGTTCCGATTGCTCCGTGATGAGACCTTGTGCTTTTTTCTCGCGTAAATTTTCGCCCGCCGAGCGGAATTATGATGTTGGGAATCGGGAGCTTTTGGCCATGAAGTGGGCTTTTGAGGAGTGGCGTCATTGGCTTGAGGGGGCTAGACATCAGGTGGTGGTATTGACTGACCACAAAAATCTAATTTATCTTGAGTCCGCCAGACGCCGGAATCCTAGACAGGCGCGCTGGTCATTGTTTTTCTCTCGGTTTAATTTTGTGGTGTCCTACCTGCCGGGTTCTAAGAATGTTAAGGCGGATGCCCTTTCTAGGAGTTTTGAGCCTGACTCCCCTGGTAATTCTGAACCTACAGGTATCCTTAAGGATGGAGTGATATTGTCTGCCGTTTCTCCAGACCTGCGGCGGGCCTTGCAGGAGTTTCAGGCGGATAGACCTGATCGTTGCCCACCTGGTAGACTGTTTGTTCCTGATGATTGGACCAGTAGAGTCATCTCTGAGGTTCATTCTTCTGCGTTGGCAGGTCATCCTGGAATCTTTGGTACCAGGGATTTGGTGGCAAGGTCCTTCTGGTGGCCTTCCCTGTCACGAGATGTGCGAGGCTTTGTGCAGTCTTGTGACGTTTGTGCTCGGGCCAAGCCTTGTTGTTCTCGGGCTAGTGGATTGTTGTTACCCTTGCCTATCCCGAAGAGGCCTTGGACGCACATCTCGATGGATTTTATTTCGGATCTGCCTGTTTCTCAGAAGATGTCTGTCATCTGGGTGGTGTGTGACCCTTTCTCTAAGATGGTCCATCTGGTTCCCTTGCCTAAGTTGCCTTCTTCTTCCGAGTTGGTTCCTCTGTTTTTTCAAAATGTTGTTCGTTTGCATGGTATTCCGGAGAATATCGTTTCTGACAGAGGGACCCAATTCGTGTCTAGATTTTGGCGGGCATTCTGTGCTAGGATGGGCATAGATTTGTCTTTTTCGTCTGCTTTCCATCCTCAGACTAATGGCCAGACCGAGCGGACTAATCAGACCTTGGAGACATATTTGAGGTGTTTTGTGTCTGCGGATCAGGATGATTGGGTTGCTTTTTTGCCTTTGGCGGAGTTCGCCCTCAATAATCGGGCCAGCTCTGCCACCTTGGTGTCCCCGTTTTTCTGTAATTCGGGGTTTCATCCTCGATTTTCCTCCGGTCAAGTGGAATCTTCGGATTGTCCTGGAGTGGATGCTGTGGTGGAGAGGTTGCATCAGATTTGGGGGCAGGTGGTGGACAATTTGAAGTTGTCCCAGGAGAAGACTCAGCTTTTTGCCAACCGCCGTCGTCGTGTTGGTCCTCGGCTTTGTGTTGGGGACTTGGTGTGGTTGTCTTCTCGTTTTGTCCCTATGAGGGTTTCTTCTCCTAAGTTTAAGCCTCGGTTCATCGGCCCGTACAAGATATTGGAGATTCTTAACCCTGTGTCCTTCCGTTTGGACCTCCCTGCATCCTTTTCGATTCATAATGTTTTTCATCGGTCATTGTTGCGCAGGTATGAGGTACCAGCTGTGCCTTCCGTTGAGCCTCCTGCTCCGGTGTTGGTTGAGGGTGAGTTGGAGTACGTTGTGGAAAAGATCTTGGACTCTCGTGTTTCCAGACGGAAACTCCAGTATCTGGTCAAATGGAAGGGATACGGTCAGGAGGATAATTCTTGGGTCACTGCCTCTGATGTTCATGCCTCCGATCTTGTCCGTGCCTTTCATAGGGCTCATCCTGATCGCCCTGGTGGTTCTGGTGAGGGTTCGGTGCCCCCTCCTTGAGGGGGGGGTACTGTTGTGAAATTGGATTCTGGGCTCCCCCGGTGGCCACTTGTGGAATTTAACTTGTGTGCATCATCCCCTCTGTTCACCTGCTCCTATCAGGATGTGGGAGTCGCTATATAACCTTGCTCCTCTGTCAGTTTCATGCCGGTCAACAATGTAATCAGTAGCCTTTCTGTGCATGTTCCTGCTACTAGACAACTCCCAGCTAAGTTGGACTTTTGTCCTTGTGTGTTTTTGCATTTTGTTCCTGTTCACAGCTGCTGTTTCGTTACTGTGTCTGGAAAGCTCTTGTGAGCGGAAATTGCCACTCTGGTGTTATGAGTTAATGCTAGAGTCTTAAAGTAATTTCTGGATGGTGTTTTGATAGGGTTTTCTGCTGACCATGAAAGTGCCCTTTCTGTCTTCATGCTATCTAGTAAGCGGACCTCGATTTTGCTAAACCTATTTTCATACTACGTTTGTCATTTCATCTAAAATCACCGCCAATATATGTGGGGGCCTCTGTCTGCCTTTTGGGAAAATTTCTCTAGAGGTGAGCCAGGACTGTCTTTTCCTCTGCTAGGATTAGGTAGTTCTCCGGCTGGCGCTGGGCATCTAGGGATAAAAAAACGTAGGCATGCTACCCGGCCACTTCTAGTTGTGCGGCAGGTTTAGTTCATGGTCAGTATAGTTTCCATCTTCCAAGAGCTAGTTCTCATATATGCTGGGCTATGTTCTCTCGCCATTGAGAATCATGACAGGTCCCTCTGCCTCCGATTTGGTGGGCGGGGACCCTCGGCCTCCGATTTGGTGGGCGGGGACCCTCGGCCTCCGATTTGGTGGGCGGGGCCCCTCGGCCTCCGATTTGGTGGGCGGGGACCCTCGGCCTCCAATTTGGTGGGCGGGGACCCTCGGCCTCCGATTTGGTTGGTGGGGCCCCTCGGCCTCCGATTTGGTGGGCGGGGACCCTCGGCCTCTGATTTGGTGGGCGGGGTCCCTCGGCCTCCAATTTGGTGGGCGGGGACCCTCGGCCTCCGATTTGGTGGGCGGGGACCCTCGGCCTCCGATTTGGTGGGTGGGGCCCCTCGGCCTCCGATGTGGTGGCCGGGGCCCCTCGGCCTCCGATTTGGAGGGCGGGGACCCCCGGCCTCCGATTTGGTGGGCGGGGCCCCTCGGCCTCCGATTTGGTGGGCGGAGCCCCTTGGCCTCCGATTTGGTGGGCGGGGACCCTCGGCCTCCGATTTGGTGGGCGGGGCCCCTCGGCCTCCGATTTGGTGGGCGGGGCCCCTCGGCCTCCGATTTGGTGGGCGGGGACCCTCGGCCTCCAATTTGGTGGGCGGGGACCCTCGGCCTCCGATTTGGTGGGCGGGGACCCTCGGCCTCCGATTTGGTGGGCGGGGACCCTCGGCCTCCGATTTGGTGGGCGGGGCCCCTCGGCCTCCGATGTGGTGGTCGGGGCCCCTCGGCCTCCGCTTTGGTGGGCGGGGCCGCTCGGCCTTCGATTTGGTGGGCGGGGCTCCTCGGCCTCCGATTTGGTTGGCGGGGCCCCTCGGCCTCCGATTTGGTTGGCGGGGCCCCTCGACCTCCGATTTGGTGTGTGCTCTGCCTGGGGCCACTGTGCTCTGCCTGGGGCCCCATATGCTGCCTGGGGCCCCTGTGCTCTGCCTGGGGCCCCATATGCTGCCTGGGGCCCCTGTGCCCTGCCTGGGGCCCCTGTGCTCTGCCTGGGGCCCCATGTTCTGCCTGGGTGTAGGACACTGGTGACGTCACTTATCTCCGGACATTAGCTCCGGACATTAGCTCCGGACATTAGCTCCGGACAAAGCCACAGAAGTTGGCACAAATTGCAGGAAGTAGTATTCTAGGCAATTTATATATTAGATAACTTATGTTGCTGAAACAGTTTTAGTGATGTATTTTGGAGTTGGGTCCGTTTTGGCCATGCCAAAATATAAATCGTGAATGGTGCTTTAGAGGAGCTACACATTTATAAGATTCTGAAGTTATTGTAAGGTCATGTGAAAAATTCTTTCTGGCATGTCCATTAATTTACTACCTTGGCTTTCAGTTAGTGCAGCTCTATTTTCAGATCATTCAGTAGTGGAGACATAGCAACACAAGTGTTCAAAGGCATTAATGGATTTTTGTATTTTTCTTGCTGCACAGAAATGGATTTTATTTAATTTTTATTAACATCAACTAACTATTTTTTAAATTGCAGACACCTGGACAAATTATCTTTTTCAATTTCCTCCATTCCACAACTTGCACAATTTCTACTTCCTCCATAGAAGCATTAAATGGGTGGATAAGTTTGGCAAATCTTGCATGTAGAAAATGGCACTGTGCCTATGACATGTTATTCATTGTGGATTTTTAACAGCTATGTCAAAGGCAGGTATTGCACAAGTCATCCGGTGTAGTAAAGCGGTCCAGCTGTGAATGTTGTTGCTTGCTGACCTCAGAATTTCATTCCAGACAATGCAATTTCAGAGTATAATGTAGATATGTGCAATGCCAGAGGGAGAATTCCTGCAAATGATGCACATCATCCTCTAAGGTTGAGTTTGGATGGCTACTGAATTTACAGAGGACGGGAGCTATTTTTGAGCCAGTGGTGGAACAGAGCTGCAAATACTGAATGTTGGAATGTTCCTCCAATGCTGTGGTGAACAAGTGGTGGGTTCAGAAGAAAGCAAGCTTACTTTTGAATTATGGATATAATTATCTTGGATTTTGTCAAAGTTGCAGTAAAAGTAAAATGTAGAAGCTTCTCTGGTTTGGCAATTTCTTATCCTAGGTACCTTAGCAACTTACATTCATGGTTTGAATGGAAGAATAAGCAGGTTGTAGGAGTCTCTTTTCAAGAGCCAAGCTCTCAGATGGCCATTCTGCTCATCAGCCAAATAATATGTCATTAATTTATTTTACATTTTCATTAATCATGTAAAACTCCTAACCCTGAATCTTGCACGGTCCTGAATATATGTAATAGGTGGTTTAATTGTCTCCTTTAACTGTGTCTGTGGATTGTGCTCAATAAAGCTTTATATATATGATCCATTGGGATATACTACGTATGTTATTACTGTATATTACTTTACCGTATATTACTATCTTTTACTTTATTACTGTATATCTTAGAGACCTAAATAGTAGTGTAGGTCTTGTGGTCTAGTTTGCTATGTAGATTAATTGAAATTAATAAACAAAATGGATGATGTATTGGCTTTAATGTGATTTATTTTACTGGTGTAATGTTTGCACTGGTCATGCTGGTATTGACCTACTGACATTGTCATTTGTTACAGATGCTAAGTTAATTAGTTGGGGACACATGCGTCCATATAAGCTTTCATTTTAATAAACCCATTCCATCTCATGCCATACACAGTAATACATAGTAATACATAATACAATCTCAAGGTTATTTCATTTATTTCCAATTTACAGTTATATTGTTGCTGAAACTAATGATTTGATAAACACTATAGTATAAATCTAGAAAAAACACTGACTATAGTAAAAGCTATTTCATTTTAACATGTATTTACAGTAAATGATCTAAGTTGTCATTTTATTGGTACATTTTTCCTCTACGTTTTGACATAAACTAGAATAATTATTATTTTAAATATTCTTGCTTTTCCATACACATCTTGGCATTAAGGTGTTTTGTTAGGCTGGATGTATTTATCTACTGCACAAACATTTTGTAGTATACTGTTTGTATAGAAAAATATAGCCCACTTTTTCTAAACTGCATGGCCACAAAAAATATTGTGAATAAAAGTATTGTGAGGACAAAGGCTGCCACTTAATCTTTTCCACACACAGTGGATTATAGAATGGAGGATAGGTGTTTGAGTGACTGCACTGCTGCAGGAGACAAACATTCCACACTCGGTTGTTCATTCAAGTAGTGTTGTTATTACATGTTTCAGGCTCGGATAAAACTCTTTTATCTATAGTCTGTACCAAAAGAAGTGTTCAGTCTCAGCCTGAAATAGGTAATAATAAAACTACTTGCATGAACCACAGAATATGGAACCTTTGTCTCCTGCAGCAGCGCGGTCACTCAGACACCTATCCTCCATACTATTATAAACTGTGTGCAGCAGAAAGGATTTCTATATGTAGGCAGACTGCAGGGACTGACACAAACTAAGACTTTTATTGAGCTCGTGACACTCACAACTCCATCAGGTGAGCAGCACCTCAGCCTCTACTCCGCCACCTACTACACCATTTTACCCTAAAGGTGCTTTACCCTTTTCTCCTTTTTTCCTTTACCTCAATTCTTACAACTTTACTATCTATGTATGTGCTTTTGCCATTTATCACACTCAGACATGGTCTTTATATATATATATATATATATATATATATATATATATATATATATATATATATATATATATATATATTAGTTTTCAATTATGTTAAACATATTTTTTGAATATCTTCCTCATGTTCCTTTATTGGTCACTGTAGATGTTGCCCTATCATCCACTGTAATTTTCTTTTTACCTATATTTTTCTTATCATGATTAACAAGTACCTTTCTCTATTTTTTTCTTGTTGGTCTGGACACATGGTGTAGTAATGGTTACAAAGCAGAATACAACATTCAATGTATTTGGCACCTAATGAGTTTACTTTTATTATCAGATAGCAACTCATTCTACGAGAATAAGTACACACTCGAAGCAAAAAATATCTTATAACACCCAGTTGGATTTTTTTTTAAAAGTTATCCCATTAGGTGGAAAATACTTTGCTTATACAGTATATCTGCAACAGAGAGGTGAAATAGAGCAAAAATTTATTTTTTTTCTCTGCACCCACTTTTACATCATGCGTCCAGTTCAGCATGAAAAATTTGGTGAAATGTCTTCTTTAATAAAGTTTCATTCATTTTTGAAACATTGCTGCTTATGGACTCTAGTTATTTACAGGTTGTATTTCTACCTGAGAACTGTATAATCAATTCTCCCCAGACTCGCAATCTTGCTGCTGGCCATGAAATAACTGTCTACAGCAGCAGCCCCCATTAGTGTGTGTGTAATAAGACACAATTTCTAGCCCCCACAATCTAATAACGAAATCTTGCCTCTTAGTTAACTATCTGTCAAAAACGGAAGACATCTGAAATAATTGAACCCCTGTGTTTCCTAACCCTTGCTATTTGAAGATGATAACAGTCAGCAGTCTGTGTGTCAGGTTTTCTTTCTATGATTAGTGTTTCAGGAAGGATCTTGGCAGATCGGTGACAACAATCATCAGCGTTTTATGGCTATATTCACACATGCTGATCTGTTGCTGTTTAGTCACAGCTTTTAATAGGTTTTTTCTTACCATTACAGGGAAATATTTGTAATTTGTAACAGATTGATAGTCTGCATATTAGCTGTCAATCCAAAAGCAGCTTGAGCTAAGAACTGGATGAATAAAATCTTCATCATGTTGACGTAGAAGGACACCTCAAGGACTTATCTGTCTTTTATTTTAGGGGTAAAAGCTCTCTAAAAAGTACTGAAACAGCAGCCACACATGCATTATATTTATAAACTCAGTTTAAAGTTATTAGTTTGGATATTTAGCACATATATAACCTAGGACAAGTCAGAAATATAAAATCCAAGCACAGTATTTGTTCTGATCAGGAGTGATAAAGAAAAAAAATCAATCTTCATGGGCTGCTTCTACAGGGCTTCTTCTACACCTAAATATTGCTTTCCATGCCTCTTCTTAATGCAGCAGGCTATCTCATTAAGAAAACCCCACTGTAAATAAGTTTGTACCATGAATATGATACATTTTGACCCAGAGCTGCATATTACAGCAGAGTGAAAGATAAAGAAAATTGCTGTCATAAGGAATTTGCAAGTTTAAAATGATGGACCTGGGCAGTCACAATAGCTTACACACTGGAATGCATCTGGATGACAGGTCTCCACATCTATTTAAATATATTAAATGCATGAGTTAGATATACCATAAACTATGAATAAAATTGGGAACCAGGAGTATACATAAACAAACCTTTGAACATCATATAGGAAATTTGCATACAAAAATAGTACAATCTTCTTTGAAGGAAGTCTATCACAGTCATTGCTCTGGTTTAATTTACTTTTCTTTACATCTTTAATTTATCTATTTTAAGGTTTAAAACCACCATAGATGACAGAACGAACTTTCTTCTTGGTAACCAGCTACTTACACAGATGTTTACATATTTACACGCCACAGTTTTTTCGTGCAGAGATCATCTCTTGTATGGGGTGCATGTCTGCTTTAGCATGTTCTTGCTGCTGAACAGTGTCAAGAAGATTCAGAATAGAAGAGGATCACGGAGCAAGAAGAGGAGTTAAGATAGAAACCATGACAATCCTTTTCTTCTGTTCATTGAAAAGTTCTTCAAAGAAGGAACTCATAAGTTATTGTCTTCTTCTGAGCAAGATGAATGCACTTACAACAATAGTGTATTACCTCAAGAATTTTTTTTTTTTTTAAGTAAAAATGACTAACTGCAGTAAGCTCTTAACACCCCTGACCCCTAGAAGAGGAATTTAGGACCTGAGAATTACGTCACGGCTTGTGATTGGTCGCGTGGCGGTCACATGGGCGGCCGCGAGCAATCACAAGCCTTGACGTCATCTAAGGCCCTGAACGCGCTCATTTTAAGCAAAGAAGGCTGCCGGTTACCAGCGGTAAGGTCCAGGCTGCGTCGGAGAGGTGAGTATATCAATATTTTTTATTTTAATTCTTTATTTTACACTTAAATGTGGATTCCGATACCAATTTCCGATATCGCAAACATATCGGTACTCGGTATCAGAATTCCGATACCAGATTCAGAAGATCGCCGACCTCATGGCCGACCCCACACAGGGGTCGGGTCGGGTTTCATGAAACCCGACTTTGCCAAAAGTCGGCGACTTCTGAAAATGGCCGACCCGTTTCGCTCAACCCTAGTCAATACAAGCAGACGTTTGTATGGAAATTAGTGATGGCTTTCTCACCTGACAGCAGTGGCTCAGTGACAAGGCAGACGTGTAGGAGGAAGTTGCCCTCACAGCTCTTGCACCGCTACTGCATTGCTATCCAAGGCAGGATTAGCATTGCCGCAATGAGACAAAATTTCTTAAGTACACCACCAATTGATACTGCCCATATCAGCAGGAAACAGCATTTCCACAACATGGAGGAAGAGCACGTGTCCACACATATACTCGCACTATCTGATGGATCTGTCCCATTTAACTACTGGGTGTTAAAATTGGACACATGACTAAAGGTTGCCCAGTGTGCCTTGGTGGTGCTGGCCTGCCATGCATAAAGTGTAATTTCAGAGTGTGTCTTTGGCCCCGAAGGTGGTGTCATCACAGACAGGTGCATACACCTGTCCGCAGACAACGTGGGGAAGATAACATTCCTAAAAATGAACAAAGTGTTGCTCACAAAGAACACGACCATACCATTGTCTGACTAGACAATCATATCAGCTGCACCCGCCCATGGTTAAACTGTATGTTGCATTTGTTTCATTTTGTCGCAAAATTTAAACAAACCAAAATATAAATAAATAAATGGAAAAAATTATTTGATATCTGCCCAATTTTTAATAAACATCTGAGGGAACGCTGACGGCTGGGGGCTGATGTCAGTATTCTGGGATTAGGCAAATATCTCAAAAGGTTCCCAGGCTATTAACATCAGCTCACATCTGTTTGCTTAGCTATTACTGGTTATTATAGGAAAGACTCCCCCAAAAATGATCTGGGATCCCCCCTATAACCAGAAAATGCTAAACAGACAGCTGCCGGCAGATATTATTAGCCTCGGAAGAGGATTGGATATTGACCCCTTCCCATGCTAACAACATCAGCTCTCAACCACCCCAGAAATGGTGCATCCACGAACTCCAGTTAAATCACTGATGTCAGCGCTCGTGAGAAAGTCCTCACACAGTCAGTGCTGTTGTCAGTGAGATCACCGGGGTTCATTGACTATGAATTTTGGAGTCACCGCTCAGCGCATCATGGGACATAGGGATTATCAAAGGACAAGAGAGGAATTTGGATTTTTTTATCTTTTTAATTTTAGGAATAAAACGTAACTTTTATTATCTAAAGCCACACAAAAACAAAACCAAACACCCAAGTGAATAAAAACTGGGACAAGGTCTTTAACAAATGGTATGGTAACCATAAAGACCAATTAACCCCTGACAGGATTATATGATTTCATCTGAAAGCATTTAAGAGAAATCAAATTGACACTAGGATATATCCTGTAAGAGAGCTGAAGTCAGGATACATATATAACACTCAGCATCATCATATACCTAGTTACATGTAAAAACAATAAATTACCAGCAGCAGACGCATATGATATGACCGGTACCACTGGTGGCTATATACATATAGTAAAAAAAGGAACAATCTCACCCGTTCCTAGGTGTAGGCAGAGGAGCGCCGGATAGCCTCTAGTCAGGGGAAAATCCAGAAGGGAAGAGACGACAGTCCCTATGTCAGTCCCTGTGGGGCTATCAGTAAGCTATCCCCAGAGCTCCCGCCCTTACAAGGGCAGTCCACAGCTACCCCTATATACACATGCCCTGCACTCTCCCTATATAGTATAGTATATGCTTTGTTACATATAATTCATAGTGGTCTTGTCTATGTGACTTACAGTCAATATATAGATTTTTGCTTTTTTCCTCTTTTTAATTTTAGTAAGGTAAATGGGTAAAAGCAGATCGGGGAGTTTTATTTCAAATAAAGGACTTTATTCCGGCTGTACTTTATTACAATATGGCTATGAGGTTAGGAATGGGGGCATCTTACACACGACTCCCATTACTAAGCCCTTGGCTTGATGACATTACAAGGATGAAATGAACCCCACAAATATTACACCACTTTGCGCTGCACCAGGCACAGTGGGAAGAGCCAGGCAAATTAATAAAACAGAAAAAAAAGGTTTTTAACAAATCCAGCACCAACCATGGCATCGTTTTATCATTTGCCAAAATTGCATAAGAACCCTGAAAAACCACTGGCAGACCAATTTTATCAGGAATAGGGTCTTTAACTTGTCATCTTTCTCATTATATTGAGTTGCTTTTACAAGACCTAGTAAAGTTTCTTCCTTCATATTTGAGAGATTCCATACAATTAATCAAGGAATTGAGGGACATTGAATGGGAAGATACCAATTCCTTCATCATGTTGGATGTAAATTCATTATATTCCATCATAGATCACGAAATGGGGGTAAATGCGGTGGGTTTTTATTTAGCAAAGACTGAGATGCTCCCTGAACAAAGGGATTATTTGATAAAGGTTCTGAAATTCATTTTTGAACACAATGTGTTCATTTTTGAAGGTATACTGTACTTACAGTTGCTCTGTACCGCGATGGGGACTTGGGTCGCGCCAAGTTTCGCAAACTTATTTATGGGGCGATTCGAGTCCTCATCATCACTTTCTAAGCCTGTTTTCATTGACAAAATTAGGCTTTATAAATGCTTCATAAATGATCTGATCACTATATGGAAGGGGACAGAGGAGGAAGCAGCACAATTAATAAAGGAGCTCAATAATAACACCTGGGGGATTACCTTTACATCATAAATTAATAAAGAAAAAATGGTGTTTCTTGATCTAGAGCTCAGCCATAGTGGGTAAAAAATCATCACGAAATCCCACTTGAAAAAAGTGGATTCAAATGGCTTTTTAGATTTCAACAGTGCACATTACAAGAAGTGGAAGGTTAACCCCTTCCCGACATGTGACGGTATAGTACGTCACATGTCGGGACCCCCGCTTTGATGTGCGCTCCGGCGGTGAGCGCACATCAAAGTCGCGACATGTCAGCTGTTTTTTACAGTTATGGTTGCTCCTCCATTGCAACCATAGAGGTCCTGGAGACCTCTATGGTTACTGATCGCCGGTGGCTGTGAGCGCCACCCTGTGGTCGGCGCTCACAGCACACCTGCAAATCTGCTGTGTAGCAGCGATCTTATGATCACTGCTGCATAGCAGAGCCGATCGGGCTGTGCCTGCTTCTAGCCTCCCATGGAGGCTATAGAAGCATGGCAAAAGTAAAAAAAAAAAGTTTTTAAAAATGTGAAAAAAATAAAAAAAATATAAAAGTTTAAATCACCCCCCTTTCGCCCCAATCAAAATAAATCAATAAAAAAAAAACCCAACCTACACATATTTGGTATCGCCGCGTTCAGAATTGCCCGATCTATCAATAAAAAAAAAGCATTAACCTGATCGCTAAATGGCGTAATGAGAAAAAAATTCGAAACGCCAGATTTACGTTTTTTTGGTCGCCACGACATTGCATTAAAATGCAATAACGGGCGATCAAAAGAACGTATCTACACCAAAATGCTATAATTAAAAACGCCAGCTCAGCACGCAAAAAATAAGCCCTCACCTGACCCCAGATCACGAAAAATGGAGACGCTACAAGTATCGGAAAATGTCGCAATTTTGTTTTGTTTTGTTTTTTGCAAAGTTTGGAATTTTTTTTCACCACTTAGGTGAAAAATAACCTAGTCATGTTAGGTGTCTATGAACTCGTAGTGACCTGGAGAATCATAATGGCAGGTCAGTTTTAGCATTTAATGAACCTAGCAAAATAGGCAAGCAAAAAACAAGTGTGGGATTGCACTTTTTTTGCAATTTCACTGCACTTGGAATTTTTTTCCCGTTTTATAGTACACGACATGCTAAAACCAATGATGTCGTTCAAAAGTACAACTCGTCCCGCAAAAAATAAGCCCTCACATGGCCAAATTGACAGAAAAATAAAAAAGTTATGGCTCTGGGAAGGAGGGTGGCGAAAAACGAAAACGGAAAAACGGAAAAAGCTCCGGGGGTGAAGGGGTTAATATACCCCACAGCCATTTTTTTTTTGTATCAGAAAGAATTGTACAAGAGAATCTGATTATGTACCTCAGTCTAAAATTTTAAAAAGAAAATTTAAGGAAAAAAAATAACCAAAAAATTTGGTAAGTAGTGCATAAAGGGATAACAAAATAAAAACACAGGAGGAATGTTTAAAATGAAAAAACAGGAAGGAGGATAATTTGACTATTGATAAAGAAAAAAGTGATGATCGCTGGAAATTGAATTTTGTGACATATGCAATATCTGGGATGCACTGTGCAGACACTGTGGTCCTGCATTAATAATCACAGAAATAGAGCAAAAAATGGCTTATTAAAACATAGTCTCTCAAGACATCTGCTAATAAAACATAACAAAATTTTTAACATAAAAGTAATTCCGGTGGAGCAGATACCCTCTGGTGTTGCAAACAGGAATTCTCTTTTAAACCGGAAAGAAACATTTTGGATATATCATTTGGAAATATTATATCCAAATGTATTGAATGATATCATAGAAAGAGTTTAAACATTTTTTTTTTTTTTGCATCAATGTTGACAAGGCTGCATCAATCAGTGGGTGTGTTTCTGAACTTGGTCCAGACCCCAAATTAAGGTTCTGAGGCTAGGATAAAAGGTTTGCTACTATATATAAGTGTCATTGCATTTTATACTAGTAGGATTTGTACTGTGTTTTTATGAAACCTGAAGAAGTATATATAATGTATCCGAAACGCGTTGTATCTCCTCTATTTTAACTTATCAAATAAAAAAATATGAAATATCATCTTTGGATGTGAGTTCTGGGAAGCGCTGCCATTCATGGGCTGGATGTGCTTTTCTTGATTTACTCATCCTGTGTGAGCCTGACTCTGGCTCTGTCACTTGGATCCACCCAAGGCAAGCTGCAAGCCCTGTCCATTTAAAAGTATCCCAGAGGGATTTTTGAGGATACACAATCTAAATCCTTATTAGTCTTCCATCAGGTGAGTGCATAAAATTGTGCACCCTTTAAAGACTACAATATTGTGTTTATGCACTTAGGGCGCTGCGATTTGTCTATTCTTCTCTCCCAAACAGGTTTTTTTTTGTACATTTTATTTAAGCATATAAATGGCCCACCCTGTAGATTCATGGGCCAAGTGAGTCTTGCATCCAATTGCAAAGTGTGCTGCTGACAAAGAATTCCTGCTGGTGCATTAAAATAATGCCATCATTTCCTGTATTGCTTCAGAGGAGAGATACAGTAAGTTAAACTAAAAATACATCTTTAGAAGTTTCAACTCACATAATTTAGGGATGATTATCAGAAAGTTGAAGAATAAAAGCACAGTCTTAGCTACAAGGATGATCTTGGAATTCATTTCACTTTATAAAGAATTTCCACATTAAAATGACTTTATAAGATCATTATACCAAATATTAATGGTTTTATATTGAGAATTGTTTCTGAGCTAGGCCTCTACACACGGTCAAAAAATATAATTTTTAAATTAACTTTATTGTGTTTTTTATTATTCTCTTTGAATATATATTTTGTGTTCTTTGCTTTATTATAACTTATCTGTTAACATTGCATAGACGGTGTCTGGAAATCACCCTTTTGAATTAGTCATTGTTATGTGTTTTGCTTTCTTTTAGTAATCTTTATTCACATTTTCATTGGATTTTTTCCAATTTTACATGAGTCCTTTAAAGTATCTGTATTAAGAGTAACGGGTTATCATGGCTGTGCACATGACAAGATCTGTAAAGGCAGCAACAGCATGAAATCTATATTCTAAAGGTTTGTGGTTCTTAGCAGGATTGAAAAGGATGCAATATTTCTATCATTGTGCAAAAACTCTATAATATGAAAGGGTGCAAAAGAAAGAAAAAATAAAATAATGAAATTGAAAATCATTGAATGGGAGACCTGCTGATTTCAGAAGCAGGAAACTTAGAGGATCAGTTACTACATTTATTCTACCCTACCTGAGGGCACCATGAAGTAGTGGCAGGCATGCTGATTTCAATGGTGTGTCTGTTAATATGCTCTCGATTCGTATCACTCGCAGATTTGAAATTGCTACAAATGTTGTTATCTTGGAGTCTGAAATACTGTTGAGCTGCTGCCTTCCCCTGCCATTGTCTCACAGCTCTGTCACATGCTTTCAACCAAAGACATGTAGGTGGGGAGAGCTCACTCTATGTTGGACACTGGATTACTAGCTCACAGCACTTTGTGCCTCAGCTGGAAAACTGTAAGGATAACAAGACTACAGAATATTAACCAATAACAATAACATTTAAGCATGTTTGTCACTTCCTAATGTTTCCCTCAGAAACAACAGCATAACTTAGAAGACAGGTTGTTTTTAAGCAAAAGAAAAGAACAATTCACAAAGCAGTAGTAATTATTTGGAGCATAACATCTTGCTTTTTTTTTTTTTTTACTTTTCACACATTTTTTAAAATAAGGTTATATTCAAAGCAATAAGAAAATAATTCAGATTTTGCCATTTGTTACACCATATGGTGAGTAACTGTAATCCCTTGTTTAATTATTTTTCTTTTTTATAGTGAAAATAGATTTAGTGTTTGTTTTGTTTGAATGACACAGTAACACATGTTTTCCTAAGATGGTTACAAAATTTTACTTATCTAATATTTAGAAAAAATAGGATTTTTATTCTAACTAGTTTCTATTTGTGCATTTTGATTTTTCTAAACTTCTTATACGACTACTTTTCTTGCTGAATGAATATAAATGATATACAGAAGTTTAACAAGGCAACTTCAAACTAAGTTGGATTAAGGCCAAATGTTTCATTTCTGAACAAACATAATAATTGGGCAGTGTAAATGCATTGCATCACTGTCTTTTGTAGACACAGCAAAGTTTTAATTTGAATAAGAAAAGAGTGCTCAATTTTATTGCCACTAAATGGAAAAGAAAATACTCTTACGTGCAGTCCACAAAACCTACATTGTACTACTAAAAAGAGCAGTTCTCACATTTGTGGCGATGAGACAGCAAAGATCATCTTACAATCAATTATTTTTTTATGCACCCATCTATTCATGCTCTATTTGTTACAGTAACAGATTTACAATATAGCTACAGGTTATTTAAATCCACAACGGTGTAATGTGGACCCAGGTAGATTCTTCAGAGAAAGGCAGCAGTCCGCTGCTGAAATGCGTAGTGGCTCAATAAAAGGTTTGTTTACCACTAATCTATTGCAGTGTGCTCTATAGCCAAAGCGCTCCTTAAATTGACCACATTTTTTCCAAAAAACATTTACATTTCCTTGAGGGATTGTGGCTGGAGCAGCTTGGGGCCATAGAGTTCATCTCCAGGCAACAGGACCTGAAGTGACATCACATCCTGTGAAGTGGCATCATGTGACTGGATCTTAGGCCCATGTGGCCAGACCAGGAAGCACAGCACAGGAGCGGTCCCGGAGCAACAGAGCAGGAGTGCACGGAGAAGTCCGCTGCTGGAGTTGTGCAGGGGTGCACAACCCTTCCAGGTGAGAGGCTAATCCCACCACCTTTCATTGAAACATCCCAATCAAACCACATGGTGCTTGTCATGCTGCACTCTTCCATGTTTATTGTCTTATGGAGTAGACTTTTGGCACATGCAGCAAACTTACAGCAAAAGGGTTATCACGTGGGGTCATAACCAGGGGATCAAAGTCCAGAACAGACTCGTTAAGTAAGTAAAATTGGCAGTAAACAGATTGAGGTCACAAGGGGATTCAAGTAAGCTAAACAGGAGCTAAGCAGCAAAAGTGAGCCAAAAGTAGTATAAACTATTTTATATCTGACAGCGGAAGACTGAGACTGAAACATAGTACAGCCCTGCCCACGTATAACAAAAGGTCGAAACGATAACTAGCCAGGGATTAACTAAGAAACTTCCATGCTGGACAGTACCACATGGACCAGGAGTAAAATAGGGCTACCTCATATTTGCCATGCATTGCCCAGTGACAAACGCAGTGGTAAATGGTATGAGTCCTGGCATGGATGATACAGTACCTCCACTCTCATGAAATTCTATTCTCTGGTCCATAGCCTTTCCAGGGTACAAGGTATTGTAAGTCCCCTTTACTATCTTGGAAATAAGGATTTTCATTAATTTATGCTCAATGGTACATTTACCCAACACAGGGGGATATTATAATTAACAAGGTGCATATGCAAACTGGACATTTTGAACAGGGATTTATAAAATACGTTGGGTAAACAGAAGAGAGAAGAAATGTTTCAATAGAAAACTACAGAGTTGATGACAATGATTTCATGTGTACCAATGAATTTAGGCCCTACAGTAGCTTTGCAGAGAGACCCTTAAGTTTAATACTTTGGTGCATGACCACTCTTTGTCAGCAACTTCGAAATTTAGCCAATCAGTGAGTTTTCTAGTTGCAAAGTAAGTCTGTCTACCCCTACCCATCCCAGGTTTTATTTGATCAAAGACCAGATAAGCCTTAATTTGTCTATGGATTTACTGACCTCAGAGGTCTCCAATTTGGTGGCTGAAAGGGAACCAAAGAGAGGGTGATACCCAGAACAATGGAGAGGTCTTTCAAGAATCTTGATACTAATTGTTTTTATTGAATTTGACTAAAGGCAGATATTACACCCAAAAAAACTGATGGTCACAGACATGACACCAAGAAGTTTGTTTGAGTGTTTAATTGGCAAAGTCAGTTAGATCATTGGTCTCTGGGTGAAATCCAGATGAAATGTACAAGCCTACAATAATATTGTTACAGAAAGCCCTCAATAATTTGGAAACAAACTGAGTCCCCCACACAATGTGCTTAATCAAAAATTTATTTAAGATTTGAAATTTAGACCACTCAGCCAGAGATACAAAATTTCACTATTTACTAAATATGTCAACTACCACCCACATAATAGTCTTTCCTTCTGAAGATGGAAGATACAGGCTATTAGTCAAAGTTTTCTTGTTAGACTCATAGATGAAAGAAGAAACAATTATTAGACATGAGTATTGTCCAGGGCTAGATTTTGAGATCAACAGATCTCTTCAGTTAAATTTAAAAAAACGAGGACTGTGTTAGGTGCCGGGAATTTTCCCACTGCAAGGGGTAGATCCCAAGAATTGTCTGCCTCTGCGATCTCCCATTCTGCTTCAGACGCAGTGGGAGCTGCTCAGCAAAGATGTCGGTCTCAGCATCTTGCCCAGACTGATGCTGTTCGCTTGGTTACTGCTGGCTCTTAAGCCAAAGCTATAGTAACTAGCAATGGGTAGCGGCGAACAGGCATCCCAGAGGCTGTCCAGAAATCACCCTACTGAGCATGCTTGTGAGGTGGCGACCGCTCATGGGTTGTCAGTCATCAGCTGCTCAGGTGATGTGGCTGTTCCGGATTTGTCCACGAGCAAGGTCCTGTCTGACTGGACTTGAACAGGAACGTATAAAAGGTTTCCTGGAGTGCGCATCAACGTGCTAAGATCATTTTTATGATATGTACTGTATATGTGGAACATAATGGTAGTGTGGACTTTGGAGTTTGTGTGCGTGCACGATGTGTTTGTGTCCACTACCTGTTCCCTTGCCCCTGTGAGGGTTGCGTTCTCCTGGGAGGTTAACAGGGTTCGTGTTTAGCAGCATACCTACTCTGTTACTGTGTGCAAATGACACAGCCCTACTGTAGAGCACCTTTTCTGTTACTGTGTGCAAGTGACACAGGCTTGTGTTCTATACACTGAGTGACATTTAACTCATTGCAAGACAGCTATCGCTCGCTGTGTGCTCCGCCTGTGTTCACATTAGCTACAATTTTCCATCTCTGGATGGTGGACTCCGGGTTGCGATAGTACTACATTATAATTTATATTTAGTGAGATCCACCATCACTAACAGACTGCTTCAGAGACTTCAGACTGAGATGGAGAGAAACTTTTTATGTTTTTAGCATCAGGTCTGAATGTTACAAAATTAAATCTAAAATGGATTGAAGACCATATACAGGTGCATCTCACAAAATTAAACATCATCAAAAAGTTAATTTATTTCAGTTCTTCAATACAAAAAGTGAAACTCATATATTATTTAGAGTCATTACAAATAGAGTGATGTATTTCAAATGTTTATTTCTGTTAATGTTGCTGATTATGGTTTACAACCAATGAAAACCCAAAAGTGATTATCTCAGTAAATTAAAATACTTTATAACACCAGCTTGAAAAAATGATTTTAAAATCTGAAATGTTGGCCTACTGAAATGTATGTTCAGTAAATGTACTCAATACTTGGTCAGGGCTCCTCAATTGCTGAATCAATGCGGTGTGTCATGGAGGCAATCAGTCTGTGGCTGTGCTGAGGCGTTATGGAAGCCCAGGTTTCTTTGAATGCAGCCTTCAGCTCATCTGTATTGTTGGTGCTGGTGTCTCTCATCTTCCTCTTGACAATACCCAATAGATTCTCTATGGGGATAAGGTCAGACGAGTTTGCTGGCCAATCAAGCACAGTGATACTGTTGTTTTTAAACCAGGTATTGGTACTTTTGGCAGTGTGGACAAGTGCCAAGTCCTGCTGAGAATGAAATTTCCATCTCCACAAAGCTTGTCAGCAGAGGGAAACATGAAGTGCTCTAAAATTTCCTGGTAGACAGCTGCGCTGACTTTGGTCTTGATAAAACACAGAGGACCTACACCAGCAGATGACATGGCTCCCAAAACCATCATTGATTGTGGATACTTCACACTAGACCTTAGAAATCAAGGTCCCAGAGTCTGGAGGAAGAATGGAGAGACAGACAATCCAAGCTGCTTGAGGTCTCTTGTGAAGTTTCTACAATTAGTGATGGTTTGGGGAGCCACTATAAATTCTAACTATCAAGAAATTAACCCCAAAGATTCCAACCTGGGTGAATACACAAATTCCAAGAGTGAAAGAGGACTACCATATACAGTTGTGTGAAAAAGTGTTTGCCTCCTTCCTGATTTCCTATTATTTTGCATATTTCTCACACTTAAATGTTTCAAATCACCAAAGAAATTGAAATATTAGACACAGACAACACAAGTAAATACAAAGTGCAGTTTTTAAATTAAGGTCTTTAACCCCTTCACCCCCAAGGGTGGTTTGCACGTTAATGACCAGGCCAATTTTTACAATTCTGACCACTGTCCCTTTATGAGGTTATAACTCTGGAACACTTCAACGGATCCTGGTGATTCTGGCAAAGTTTTCTCGTGACATATTGTACTTTATGATAGTGGTAAAATTTCTTTGATATTACCTGCGTTTATTTGTGAAAAAAACGGAAATTTGGCGAAAATTTAGAAAATTTCACAATTTTCCAAATTTGAATTTTTATGCAATTAAATCACAGTGATATGTCACACAAAATACTTAATAAGTAACATTTCCCACATGTCTACTTTACATCAGCACCATTTTGGAACCAACATTTTTTTTGTTAGGGAGTTATAAGGGTTAAAAGTTGACCAGCAATTTCTCATTTTTACAACACTTTTTTTTTTAGGGACCACATCTCATTTGAAGTCATTTTGAGGGGTCTATATGATGTGTGACACCATTCTAAAAACTGCACCCGTCAAGGTGCTCAAAACCACATTCAAGAAGTTTATTAACCCTTCAGGTGTTTCACAGGAATTTTTGGAATGTTTAAATAAAAATGAACATTTAACTTTTTTTCACACAAAATTTAATTCAGCTCCAAGTTGTTTTATTTTACCAAGGGTAACAGGAGAAAATGGACCCCAAAAGATGTTGTACAATTTGTCCGTAGTATGCCGATACCCCAAATGTGGGGGTAAACCACTGTTTGGGCGCATGACAGAGCTCGGAATCGAAGGAGCGCCATTTGACTTTTCAATGCAAAATTGACTGGAATTCAGATGGGACGCCATGTTGCGTTTGGAGAGCCACTGATGTGCCTAAACATTGAAACCCCCCACAAGTGACACCATTTTGGAAAGTAGACCCCCTAAGGAACATATCTAGAAGTATGGTGAGCACTTTTACCCACCAAGTGCTTCACAGAAGTTTATAATGCAGAACCGTAAAAATAAAAAATCATATTTTTTCACAAAAATTATATTTTTGCCCCCAATTTTTTATTTTCCCAAGGGTAAGAGAAGAAATTGGACCGCAAAAGTTGTTAAACAATTTGTCCTGAGTACGCTGATACCCCAAATGTGGGAGTAAACCACTGTTTGGGCGCATGGGAGAGCTCGGAAGGGAAGGAGTGCCGTTGGACTTTTCAATGCAAAATTGACAGGAATTGAGATGGGACGCCATGTTGCGTTTGGAGAGCCACTGATGTGCCTAAACATTGAAACCCCCCAAAAGTGACACCATTTTGGAAAGTAGACCCCCTAAGGAACTTATCTAGAGGTGTGGTGAGCACTTCTACCCACCAAGTGCTTCACAGAAGTTTATAATGCAGAGCCATAAAAATAAAACAAACATTTTTTCAAACAAAAATTATTTTTTAGCCCCCAGTTTTGTATTTTCCCGAGGGTAATAGGAGAAATTGGACCACAAAAGTTGTGGTCCAATTTCTCCAGAGTACGCTGATACCCCATATGTGGGGGGAACCACCGTTTGGGCGCATGGGAGCGCTCGGAAGGGATGGAGCGCCATTTGGAATGCAGACTTAGATGAAATGGTCTGCAGGCGTCACATTGCGTTTGCAGAGCCCCTAATGTACCTAAACAGTAGAAACCCCCCACAAGTGACACCATTTTGGAAAGTAGACCCCCTAAGGAACTCATCTAGATGTGTTGTGAGAGCTTTGAACCCCCAAGTGTTCACTACAGTTTATAACGCAGAGCCATGCAAATACAAAATATTTTTTTTCCACAAAAATTATTTTTTAGCCCCTAGTTTTGTATTTTTCCAAGGGTAAAAGGAGAAATTGGACCCCAAAAGTTGTTCTCCAATGTGTTCCGAGTACACTGATACCCCATATGTTGTGGTAAACCCCTGTTTGGGTGCACGGGAGAGCTCGGAAGGGAGGGAACACTGTTTTACTTTTTCAACGCAGAATTGGCTGGAAGTGAGATCGGACGCCATGTCGCGTTTGGAGAGCCCCTGATGTGCCTAAACAGTGGAAACCCCCAATTATAACTGAAACCCTAATCCAAACACACCCCTAACCCTAATCCCAACGGTAACCCTAACCACACCTCTAACCCAGACACACCCCCAACCCTAATCCCAACCCTATTCCCAACCATAAATGTAATCCAAACCCTAACCCTAACTTTAGCCCCAACCCTAACCCTAACTTTAGCCCCAACCCTAAATGTAGCCTTAACCCTAACCCCAACCCTAGCCCCAACCCTAACCTCAACCCTAACCCTAGTTGTAGCCCTAACCCTAACCCTAGCCCTAACCTCAACCCTAACCCTAGTTCTAGCCCTAACCCTAGCCCTAACCCTAACCCTAGCCCTAACCCTAGCGGGAAAATGGAAACAAATACATTTTTTACATTTTTTAATTTTTCCCTAACTAAGCGGGTGATGAAGGGGGGTTTGATTTACTTTTATAGCGGCTTTTTTAGCGGATTTTTATGATTGGCAGCCGTCACACACTGAAAGAAGCTTTTTATTGCAAAAAATATTTTTTGCGTTACCACATTTTGAGAGCTATAATTTTTCCATATTTGAGTCCACAGAGTCATGTGAGGTCTTGTTTTTTGCGGGACGAGTTGACGTTTTTATTGGTGACATGTTCGGGCACGGGAGATTTTTTGATCGCTTTTTATTCCGATTTTTGGGAGGCAGAATGACCAAAAACCAGCTATTCATGAATTTCTTTTGGGGGAGGCGTTTATAACGTTCCGCGTTTGGTAAAATTGATAAAGCAGTTTTATTCTTCGGGTCAGTACGATTACAGCGATACCTCATTTATATCATTTTTTTATGTTTTGGCACTTTTATACGTTAAAAACTATTTTATAGAAAAAATAATTATTTTGGCATCGCTTTATTCTGAGGACTATAACTTTTTTATTTTTTTGCTGATGATGCTGTATGGCAGCTCTTTTTTTGCGGGACAAGATGTCGTTTTCAGCGATGCCATGGTTATTTATATCCGTCTTTTTGATCGCGTGTTATTCCACTTTTTGTTTGGCGGTATGAGAATAAAGCGTTGTTTTTTGCCTCGTGTTTTTTTTTTTGTTTTTTTTTTACGGTGTTCAATGAAGGGTTTAACTAGTGATATAGTTTTATAGGTGGGGTCGTTACAGACGCGGTGATACTAAATATGTGTACTTTTATTGTTTGATTTTTTTTTTATTTAGATAAAGAAATGTATTTATGGGAATATTTTTTTTTATTATTTATTTATTTAGGAATTTTTTTTTTTATTTTTTTTTACACATGTGGAAAAATTTTTTTTCACTTTTTTACTTTGTCCCGGGGGGACATCACAGATCGCTGATCTGACAGTTTGCACAGCACTCTGTCAGATCACCGATCTGAGTTCCAGTGCTGCAGGCTTACCAGAGCCTGGTCTGCACCTGGAAGTAATCCCTGCAGGACCCGGATGCAGCCCCGCAGCCATTTTGTATCTGAGGCCTGCAGAGATAGGAGGTAAGAAACCCTCGCAGCAACGCGATCACATCGCGTTGCTCCGGGGGTCTCAGGGAAGCCCGCAGGGAGCCCCCTGCCTGAGCGATGCTTCCCTGTACCACAGGCACACCGCGATTATGTTTGATCGCAGTGTGCCGGGGGTTAATGTGCCGGGGGTGGTCCATTACCACTCCTGGCACATAGTGCTGGATGTCAGCTGCGATAGGCAGCTGACACCCGGCCGCGATCGGCCGCGCTCCCCCCGTGAGTGCGGCCGATTGCGCTGGACGTACTATTCCGTCCTTGGGAAGTAGGGCCCACCCCACATGGACAAAATAGTATGTCCAATGGCAGAAAGGGGTTAATATTAAGGGAAACAGAAATCCAAACCTACAGGGCCCTGCTTGAAAAAGTGTTTGCACTCCATTAAACATAAATTAACTGTGGTTTATCACATCTTTGGAAAGTTGAGTTTAAATTCCCTAGCCACAACCAGACCTGATTACTGTCACAATGGTTCTCAATCAATAAATCACTTAAATAGGACCTGTCTGACAATGTAAAGTAAAACAAAAGCTCCTCAAAAGCTAGACATCATGACGCGATCCATAGAAATTCTGAAACAAATGAGAAACAAAGTAATTTGAGATCAATCAGACTGGAAAAGGTTATAAATCCATTTCTAAAGTTTGGGGACTCCAATGAACCACAGTCAGAGCCATTATCCACAAATGGCAAAACATGGAACACTATTGAAACTTCCCAGGAGTGGCTGGCAGACAAAAATGACTCCAAGAGCACAGTGACAACTCATCCAAGATGTCATAAAACACCCCACAACAACATCCAAAGACCTGCAGGCTTCACTTGCCTTAGTTAAGGTCAGTGTTTATGACTCCACCATAAGAAAGTGACTGGGCAAAAATGGCCTGCATGAGTACCAAGATGTAAACCACTGCTGAGCAATAAGAACATAAAGCTTTTTCTCAGTTTTGCAAGAAAACATCTTGATGATGCCAAAG
The DNA here is from genome assembly GCF_051348905.1 of Ranitomeya variabilis. NCBI lineage: Eukaryota > Metazoa > Chordata > Amphibia > Anura > Dendrobatidae > Ranitomeya > Ranitomeya variabilis. The sequence goes on from NC_135238.1 coordinate 84,128,876, forward strand.
ACTTTTGGGAGAATTCTCTGTGGACTGACAAGACAAGTGCGGTGCCCCAGAGTCCTGGTTGTTGCAGTATTGTCGCTCTTCCACCAGGGGGAGTGATGGTACATCTGATGGTACTAAAAGAATTCACCTGACCAGGTATCACAGTCACACACTACACTTCACACTCCGGCCACCAGGGGGAGCAAAAGGTTCTATCTATTAGGCCACTCATCACACTCGGGTAAAACTAGGGGTTGGATAGGAAGTTAGTGAGAAAGCTGCCTGGGTGAGACCCAGAGAAGACCTGTCAGGCAGACAGGGGGAGAAGGAGGAACATCTGAGCTGCAGACAGAGGTCCCTGTCAGGGGTGGGATCCTGACAGAGACTTAGCAAGAGATAGAACGTTACGGAGCTGCGCCTGCACCTCATTGCGGCAGCATCCTAGGAAAGGACAAGAAGCGAAGTATATTGTGGAGAAGTGAGAAACGAGATCACAGCACAAGGAGATAATACCAGGAGAAGTCCTGCCTTAAGATCGGCAACATCCTTCTGAGGCGCGTAGCCGGTGGCCGGAACACCGAGGGAGTAATAGGCTCTACGCATTACTTCAAACAATGACAGGACAGTTAATTCCAAGTTGGCTGCCCAACCTTTAACCTAATGAAGACAACGGAGGCAAATTGTGGGAGAGGGGTGTCACTAGGGTCCCTATAAAATAGCTCCAGGCCTACCCCGTCATTCGGGTCGTCCTATCCATACCATCTGGGGGACGGAGAGAGAGAAACAGAAACATACATAAGAGTTGTGAGGACTATCCGGTGGTGCTCAGCAGGGAAGTACTACAGCACACAGGCGCTAGTAGGAAGGCTACTGATTTCCACCTGCAAAGGGAACTCTGGATGTGCCTTCGGACCGGCCGGATTCAGCCAGCCCTGTTAGCAGTGCTCTGGTTTGTGGACGCTGAAGTCTACAGTAAAAGGTAAAGAGACTGCAATCTTGTGTCCTCGTTATTTACCACGACCTACACCATCATCATCTACCTTACTGGGAAGCCCTGGGGACATACTTCACCTGTGGGAAGGTATTCCATCTAGCAGCCATAACATCACCCCAGTGAACCCCTAAGCAGCGTCGGTCACCCTGACCGAACACCACAGGTGGTGTCATGAACACTTGACAAACTACTACCTTTAATTGGGCACCCCTTAGCAGGGCCACGCACCGGGTCGGGCCACTGTGACATCCCCAGAACAGAGACAGAGGGACCCGGTACCGAGTACCCCACTGCCCTGCGCCTAGGGGCTTTTTGGAAGGTGAATGTCCCTTTACATCTGTTGCAGAAGTAATACAGAGTTTCAGAAACGGAACATCACACTAACAGTAAAATATGACGGGGGTAGTGTGATGGTCTGGGACTGTTTTCCTGGTTCAGAACCTGGAAGACATGCAGTGGTAAGTGGAACCTTGAATTATACTGTCTACCAAAAAATCCTGAAGTAGAATGTCTGGCCACCTGTTCATGTTCTCAAGCTGAAGCATACTTTGGTTATGCAGCAGCACAATTATTCAAAATACACCATCAAGTTAACCTTTGAATGGCTTAAGAAAAATAAAATTAAGACTTTGGAGTGGCTTAATCAAAGTCCTGACCTTAATCCAATTGAGATGCTGTGGCATGAATTTAAAAAAAGACAGTTCATGCTCGGAAACCCTCCAATTTGGCTGAATGACAACAATTCTGCAAAGATGAGTGGGCCAAAATTCCTGCAGAGTGTTGTAAAAGACTCATTGTCAGTTATTGCAAATGCTTGTTTGCAGTTGTTGCTGCAAAGGGTGGCCCAACCAGTTATTAGATTTAGGAGGCAATCACTTTTTTTCATGCAGGGCTCTGTAGGTTTGGATTTCTTTTTTCTTTAACCCCTTTATCCCATATGACGTACTATCCTGTCGAGGTGACCTGGGACTTAATTCCCAGGGAAGGGATAGTACGTCATTGGCGATCAACCGCACCTACAGGGGGAGCGCGGCTGATCGCTGCTGGGTGTCAGCTGATTATTACAGCTGACATCCAGCACTATGTGCCAGGAGCGGTCACGGACCGCTCCTGTCACATTAAACCCCAGAACACTGCAATCAAACATGATCTCAGCATTCCAGCAGCACAGGGAAGCATTGCGCAGGGAGGGGTCTCCCTGCGTGCTTCCCTGAGACCTTCAGAGCAACCCGATGTGATTGCATTGCTCCGAGGCTCTCCTACCTCCTCCTCCTTGCAGGCCCAGGATCCAAAATGGCCGCAGAGGGCCTTTCGGGTCCTGCAGTGAGGTGGCTTGCAAGGCTGCAGCACTGCCTGTCAGATCGCTGATCTGACACAGTGCTGTGCAAAGTGTCAGATCAGCGATCTGACACTATAACATGAAGTCCCCCCTGGGGCAATGTTATAAAGTAAAAAAAAAAAAATATTTACGTATGTAAAAAATAAATAAATTCCTAAATAAAGAAAAAAAAATATTGTTCCAATAAATACATTTCTTTATCTAAGTAAAAAAACCAGTAAAAGTACACATATAGTATCGCCGTGTCTGTAACGACCCGACCTATAAAACTGTCCCACTAGTTAACTCCATCAGTGAACACCGTTAAAAAAAAAAAAAAAGAGGCAAAAAACTACACTTCATTATCATACTGCCAAACAAAAAGTAGAATAACATGCGATCAAAAAGACGGATATAAATAAACATGGTACCGCTGAAAACGTAATCTTGTCCCACAAAAAACGAGCTGCCATACAGCGTCATCAACGTAAAAATAAAAAAGTTATAGTCCTCAGAATAAAGCGATGCAAAAATAATTATTTTTTATATCAAATAGTTTTTATCGTTTAAAAGCGCCAAAACATAAACAAAAATAATATAAATGAGGTATCGCTGTAATCGTTCTGACCCGAAGAATAAAATTGCTTTATCAATTTTACCAAACGTGGAACGGTATAAGCGTCCCCCCAAAAGAAATTCATGAATAGCTGTTTTTTTATTCATTCTACCTCACAAAAATCGGAATAAAAAGCGATAAAAATAGTCACGTGCCCGAAAATGGTACCAATAAACATGTCAACTCGTCCCGCAAAAAGCAAGACCTCACATGACTCTGTGGACCAAAATATGGAAAAATTATCGTTCTCAAAATGTGGAGACGCAAAAAATATTTTTTGCAATAAAAAGCATCTTTTAGTGTGTGACGGCTGCCAATCATAAAAATCCGCTAAAAAACCCACTATAAAAATAAATCAAACCCCCTTCATCACCCTCTTAGTTAGGGAAATATAATACAATTTAAAAAAATGTATTTATTTCCATTTTCCCATTAGGGTTAGGGTTGGGGCTAAAGTTAGGATTAGGGTTTGGGCTAAATTTAGGGTTAGGGTTGGGGCTAAAGTTAGGGTTAGGGCTACAGTTAGGGTAAGGGTTGGGGCTAACGTTAGGGTTAGGGTTGGAGCTAAAGCTAGTGTTAGGGTTGGGGCTAAAGTTAGGGTTATGGTTGGGGCTAAAATGAGGGTTAGGGTTGGGGCTAAAGTTATTTTTAGGGTTTGGGCTAAAGTTTGGATTACATTTACGGTTGGGATTAGGCTTAGGGGTGTGGATAGGGTTATGGTTGGGATTAGGGTTAGGGGTGTATATGGGTTAGGGTTTCAGTTAGAATTGGGGGGTTTCCACTGTTTAGGCACATCAGGGGCTCTCCAAATGCAACATGGCATTCGATCTCAATTCCAGACAATTCTGTGTTGAAAAAGTAAAACAGTGCTCCTTCCCTTCTGAGCTCTCAGTGCGCTCATACAGGGGTTTACCCCAACGTATGGGGTATCAGCGTACACAATAATTTTTGTGGAAAAAAAAAGATTTTTTATTTTCACAGCTGTGTTACAAACTGTAGTGAAACACTTGGGGGTTCAAAGTTCTCACAACACATCTAGAATAGTTCCTTGGGGGGTCTAGTTTCCAATATGGGGTCACTTGGGGGTTTCTACTGTTTAGGTACATCAGGGGCTCTGCAAATGCAACGTGATGCCTGCAGACCAATCCAGCTAAGTCTGCATTCCAAACGGCGCTCATTCCCTTCCGTGCTCTGCCATTCGCCCAAAGTGGTTTCCCCACTTATGGGATATCAGCGTACTCGGGACCAATTGGACAACAACTTTTAAGGTCCAATTTCTCCTGTTACTCTTGGGAAAATACAAAACTGGGGGCTAAAAAATAATTTGTGTGGAAAAAAAATGATTTTTTATTTTCACAGCTCTGCGTTATAAACTGTAGTGAAACACTTGGGGGTTCAAAGTTCTCACAACACATCTAGATAAGTTCCTTGGGGGGGTTTAGTTTCCAATATGGGATCACTTGTGGGGGGGTTTCTACTGTTTAGGTACACCAGGGGCTCTGCAAACGCAATGTGATGCCTGCAGACCATTCCATCTAAGTCTGCATTCCAAACGGTGCTCCTTCACTTCCGAGCTCTGCCATGTGCCCAAAAGGTGGCCCCCCCCCCCCACATATGGGGTATCAGCATACTCAGGACAAATTTTACAACAACTTTTGTGGTATAATTTCTCCTGCTACCCTTGGTCAAATAAAACAAATTGGAGCTGAAATACATTTTTTGTGAAAAAAGTTAAATGTTCATTTTTTTTTAAAACATTCCAAAAATTCCTGTGAAACACCTAAAGGGTTAATAAACTTCTTGAATGTGGTTTTGAGCACCATGAGATGTGCAGTTTTTAGAATGGTGTCACACTTGGGTATTTTCTATCAAATAGACCCCTCAAAGTGACTTCAAATGTGATGTGGTCCCTAAAAAAAATGGTGTTGTAAAATTGAGAAATTGCTGGTCAAATTTTAACCCTTATAACTCCCTAACAAAAAAACTTTGGTTCCAAAATTTTGCTGATGTAAAGTAGACATGTGGGACATGTTACTTATCAAGTATTTTGGGTGACATATCTCTGTGATTTAAAAGCATAACAATTCAAATTTGGAAAATTGCAACATTTTCAAAATTTTCGCCAAATTTCCATTATTTTCACAAATAAACGCAGGTAATATCAAATAAATTTTACCACTTTCATGAAGTACAATATGTCCTGAGAAAACAATGTCATAATCATCAGGATCCGATGAAGCGTTCCAGAGTTATAACCTCATAAAAAGACAGTGGTCAGAATTGTAAAAATTGGCCCAGTCATTAATGTGCAAACCACCCTTGGGGGTTAAGGGGTTAATAATAAAGACCTTCATTTGAAAACTGCATTTTGTGTTTACTTGTGTTATCTTTATCTAATATTTAAATTTGGTGATCTGAAACATGTAAGTTTGACAATCATGCAAAAGAATAGGAAATCAGGAAGGAGGCAAACACTTTTTCCACACAACTGTAGTTGCCCTGCATCCCCCAGTAAAAAGAGGCAGAAACAGAGAAAACAGGTACTGACATGACTGTTACAAAGGGGAATCTTTTGAAAAGAGAGAAGAGATATCCTAGCTTCAGTGCTGGGCAACTAAGGGACCTGAACATTTGAGCACCATGCTATACTCGGCTCTGCTTGGTACATAATCGAGCACCCAAATGCTTGATCGAGTAACAAAAAATGTCGAGCATTCTTGCCCATCACTAGTAGAATTTCATTATTTGCAGATGATGCTAAATTCTACAGGATAATCTACACAGAGGAGCATAATATAATTTTACAGAGCTAATTATATAGTGTGGATGCTTGGGCGAAGAAATAGCAATTGAAGTTTAATGTAGATAAATGTAAGGTCATGTACTTGTGCCAAGGAAATAAAATGTACAATCATGTACTAAATGGTTAATCAATGGGTAAAACTGTAATTGAAAAAGACTTGGGTCGTACACTGATGGCAATTTTTTTTTGCTGTAAATTCTGCTCAGAAACTCAAATTTCCTTAAAGACATGGAGCATCTGCTAAGTTTCTGCTCCAAAACAAAATAAAATCATAAGTGTGCACATACCTGATGCAACTGCATTATACTCTTCATCAAGGCTGTTGCACTATGACCAGACTGCACAATTTTTAGCCCCGAACTCCGGATCTTTGCCTTAAATCTTTTCAGGATCTTGTACCTTTTTCACCTCTTTTGGGACTCTTCGAAGATATGGAGAGATTGGGCTTATATATCACTCTTTTTAAGAAATAATTTCAGCAGGAGACAAAAAAATCCTGCATTTTGTTTATACATCCAGAGCATTGTACACTTTCTGTGGACTGTGCCTTCCTTACCGACACCTCATTTACCACCTGGACAGGGCCGGTTTTAGGCAAAGTGGGGCCCTAGGCAAAGTTTAAAATGGGGCCCCAAATGCTAACATATTGCACGTCACACAGAAGCATTTCGGTTGTATTTACCTGCGCTGATCTCAGGCCGCTAAACGAGTGTGATCGACAATACTGAAGTCGTTGGACGCTTGTTTCCCGGCCTCTTTCCACCATCTGAGAAAGAATGATGGGACAGAACCATCACTAATAGATCACTAACAGATCACCATACAGTATCATGTTATCAGCAGCACATCTACAGTTTACATAGGGTGATGTGCTGCTGAGAACAATGATTTTTATTCCGGCATAAACAATCCAATCACCCAATGAATATGCAGCATTTTACTTGTTTAGTAAAATACACCCCATAGTCCTCCATATAATATAATGTGCTCCACAGTCCTCCATATAGTATAATACACTCTTCATAGTCCTCCATATATTAAAATGCACACGCCATAGTCCTCCATATAGTATACAGCAGAGCCCACAGTAGTATACAGCAGAGCCCACAGGGATATACAGCAGAGCCCACAGGGGTATACAGCAGAGCCCACAGGGGTATACAGCAGAGCCCACAGGGGTATACAGCAGAGCCCCCAGGGGTATACAGCAGAGCCCCCAGGGGTATACAGCAGAGCCCCCAGGGGTATACAGCACAGCCCCCAGTAATATACAGCAGAGCCCCCAGTAATATACAGCAGAGCCCCCAGGGGTATACAGCAGAGCCCCCAGGGGTATACAGCAGAGCCCCCAGGGGTATACAGCAGAGCCCCCAGGGGTATACAGCAGAGCCCCCAGGGGTATACAGCAGAGCCCCCAGTAATATACAGCAGAGCCCCCAGGGGTATACAGCAGAGCCCCCAGGGGTATACAGCAGAGCCCCCAGTAGTATACAGCACAGCCCCCAGTAATATACAGCAGAGCCCACAGTAATATACAGCAGAGCCCCCAGGGGTACACAGCAGAGCCCCCAGGGGTATACAGCAGAGCCCCAGGGGTATACAGCAGAGCCCCCAGGGGTATACAGCAGAGCCCCCAGGGGTATACAGCAGAGCCCCCAGGGGTATACAGCACAGCCCCCAGGGGTATACAGCAGAGCCCCCAGGGGTATACAGCAGAGCCCCCAGGGGTATACAGCACAGCCCCCAGGGGTATACAGCAGAGCCCCCAGTAGTATACAGCACAGCCCCCAGTGGTGTACAGCAGAGCCCCCAGGGGTATACAGCAGAGCCCCCAGTAGTATACAGCACAGCCCCCAGTGGTGTACAGCAGTGCCCCCAGGGGTATACAGCAGAGCCCCCAGTAGTATACAGCACAGCCCCCAGTGGTGTACAGCAGTGCCCCCAGGGGTATACAGCAGAGCCCCCAGTAGTATACAGCACAGCCCCCAGTGGTGTACACCACAGCTCACATCCCCCCCTCTCCTCTCCTCTCCTCTCCCCTCCTCCCCTCTCCTCTCCCCTCCTCCCCTCTCCTCTCCCCTCCTCCCCTCTCCTCTCCCCGTCCAGTAAAAAGAAAAAAAAAAAACACAAGCTCCTCACCTCTCCACACGTGCCCGCGCTGCTCCTGTGTCGGCGGCTGCAGCTGCTCTGCCTGGGACACAGTGAGTGCGCGCGCACCCGCTGTGTCAGAGGCAGAGCGGGGAATGATGGGAGAGGGGGCGTCAGGTGACGCTCTCTCCTCCATCATTGCTTTGAACTGTACCGGCAGATGCCGGTACAGTTCAATGCGGCGGGGGAGTCAGCGCTGGCGGCAGGCGGGCCCCCTGCCTCACAGGGGCCCGGGGCCCCATAGCGGCTGCGTGATTTGCCGCTAGCTGGGGGCCCCTGGGGGAGTGGGGGCCCCAGGCAGCTGCCTGGTCTGCCTGCCCCTAACGCCGGCCCTGCACCTGGAAATGCAAGGCAACGTTTTGAATTATCAGGAGATTTTTCACATTGATGGACTAGCAATCAGTAGTTAGTATAATCATTTTGCTTAAAAAAGGCATTATTAGACATTAGTGGATCTGACAAAATTCAAATGCACCATATTGTGCACGTTTTCCTGGGAAATTTGATTCACAGTGAACTTTTTCACCATGAATAGAATGTCCTCTTTCATTGGGTGACTGTAGACCTCAGAGAATAATAATTAAAATATTTAAAAATAGTATAGAAATACTTATCTCACCTACCTGTTCAACTCTCTGCCTTCTCTCTCCACTCCTTAGAGCCAGGGGAATAGCTAACAAGGTCACAGCGAATATTTTCTGGAGGGATCCCAGAAAAAAATTATGTAGAGTCCCCCCATAATTTTGAACCAGCAATGTCTAAACAGACAGCTGTGCAGTGACATTAATAACCAGGGAAGGGGCCAGGGAAATTGTTCTACCTCTCGGGATAAGAACATCAGCCCTCAGCAACCCCAGGAATTGCACGTCAATAAGATGCACCAAATTTGGCACTTAGCCTCACTCTTCCCACTTGCCCTGGTGTGATGGCAAATGGGGTAATATTTGTGGGGTTCATGTCACCTTGTATTGTCGGGTGACATCAGGCCCAGTGGTTAGTAATGGAGAGGTGTCTGTAAGATGCCTCCATTACTAACCCCATAGCAAGTTTGGAAATAAACACACAGCATAAATAAAATCCATTATTTGAAATAAAAATCAACACCGCTTAACACATTTATTTAAAAAAAAAGTTATACTATCCTTAAAACTATTCAATTGAAACCTTTGAAAATTTCACAGTAATCTCATTAAAGTCAGCACAGTTAATCATCCCGGACCCAAGTGAAGTGCCGGTGGGAACACACCTTCAGTGTCCTGCGGTAACCTCTATGACGTCAATGATTGTCACTGAAGCTGTGCTTTCAGCATATCATTGTGACTTGATTTTCATCCTGAATGGTCACATTATGGCACCATTCAGGCTGTAAACCAGTTATTGCAGATATGAATTATGGAGTGGGACACTGCTATTGCTGATCTTCACTTTGAACAAGTGAGTGATATGATTGTTTATTACTTTTTTACAGGGGACAAGGGCTCAAATGGATTAGGCGTAAGGTGAATATTATGATAATTTTTGTTTTTTACAGGTGACAAGGGCTTCAATGGAATAGGCATAGGGTGAGTATAACTGTGCTTTTTAATTTTTATTTGTGTCTTTCTTTCAATTAAAGGACTTTATTCTGACTGTGTCTTTTTTACAATCTAACTATGGAGTTAGTAATGGGGGCGTCTTATAGCCGCTTCTCCATTACTAACCTGTGGGCTTGATGTCAGGGGCCATAAAACAGCTGATATCCACCCCACAACCATTACCCCAATATCCATGGACCCTTACCAGTCTAAGGATACCAGCCCCAGCTGTTCGTTTTAGCTTGGCTGATTGTGAAAACTGGGAGGGGACCCCATTTATTTAAACAATTTTAAAAAATGGTGTGGTATCCCTCTACTCTTGATAACCAGCCATGATAAAGCTGACAGCTGAAGATTGTGGCCTACAGCAGTCATTTTTGCCTGCGCTGGTTATCAAAAATAGAACAGACCACACATCATTTTTTTTTTTGTATTTATTTATAGCACAAGTGCCGCCTAATGAATACTCCCATCAGCGGCGCCTGCTCTCACCGTTATCAGCAACAGCAGGTGTCAGCTGATGGTTGTAGTTCTCTCTCATCAGCCGACTTGTGTGACTGGAGGTAACCTTCTTACCACTGGTCACAGCTGCTGGCTCACGCAGTCATCTTGCAGCATGGGATCCGCAGCTCCCTGACCAGTGGTAATGATCTTACCGCTGATCACAGCCACTAGTGTTTTTCACACAGTCATGCAGATGACAGCATGGAAAACACTCAATGTTTGGACCCTGTATTTTACTGTTCGGGTTCGCCCATCTCCGTTAATTGAAAGGTTGTCCCTCTTCGGTACATATGCTGCATTAATAAATACATTACTTGGTTTTCCAAACTTTACTCACCCTGGCAGTGTCCAGACTACAGTCTCGAGGGTGGCACCAACACTGGCTCAGTCTTCACTCTGAGAATACACAGCATTGGCTGTAATCATGCTCCGGCCGTGGCTGACAATGGTTCTGCACTAGGTTGAGGATACGCTCATTGCTCTGTGTTATCATAGCGGTGACTGAACCCACACTGGCATCGCCACCGTGACTGAAATGGAATGCTGGCGAGGAGAATAAAGTTCCTTTTCTCCCCGCAGCAGTGGGTTACATATAGGCCCCGGGCAGGTAATTCATGCTATTTACCTCCAGATTAACTCCAGATTAACCCCATATCTGCAGGTTAATAGCATTTTGTCTGGTGACAGCTCCCTTTAAAGCAACTTTCTGGAAATATAAATTTGCTTCATATGTATAATAATACATGACATGTTATTATAATAATAAATGAATATAGATAAAATTATTTAACTTCACTTTCATTTATTAATTCAATAATGAAGATTTTTACACTAATGTAATCAATGTGTTGCATAGTACCTATACATCTGAGGCAGGCAGCATTATTAATTATCTCTGCAAAACATGCATTTTTGGAATTATACAAATATCTAAATCGGCAGAGGATTACATTTTATGATGCTTTCTTGTGCATTGTTTCCGAATAGTTTCTACCATTTACAGCAAATCCATTACAAATTGTCCTGCCAAAAGACTTTAATGAGGTTTGTTATTTACTGTTGACTACCAATTTCAAGGGTTAGTAAACATATTTATTTGCATGTCTACACCTAGCAGCAGAATATCCAATATACTGATTCACTACACTCCATTTAGGGAGTTCAGTCTGGCATTAACTGCTGTTAACTTGTCAGGATGAATACCCTTGCAAAGATTTTCCTCTTTTATACAGTAAAGCTTCTGATGTTCACACAGTCCAATAAGTCGATGAATCAAACAATTATCCATTCAGCATGCTCAGATAAAATATGCCAGTTTTACAAACACAATGCAGCCTAGGAATGCAAAACATTTTTCAACAGTAAATATATCTGTAAAATAAGTTTTAATTCTAATATAATTAGTAGAGGAGTTTAAACATCAAAATCAAAGATACTAAAAATCAGTAGCAACATTGTAATTGTGAATTGTATCTATATTTTTCTAGTGACTGAATATATCTCTAGCAATAAACAGCAAAGTTGATAACACTGTTATGCGGCTAAAGTAGTTCAGAGATGAAAACAGTTGAACTCAAATAATTTTGTGGTGCTTAAAACAAATATGATGCTTAAACTTGCTGATTGGGTTAAATTTTCAAGATCCAGAGGATGTTGTTAATACTTATGACACCTGTCATGCTATAGAACTATGGCTGGCGCCCCTCCATGGTGTTCCCTTCCCCCTCCATGCAGGGCTCCATCATACTCACCACCGGGGCCCCACGGCATGGTTCCAAAATGGGCTTCTGCTTCCTGCTGTGGTGTGCACCGCAGCTCCTTGCAGCGCACGTAGTGTGACTGAGCACACCCCTGCTCTTAAAGGCCATAGAGGAGGTGGAGGAGGCAGAAGCAGTGGAAGAACTGATAGATACAGAGTTTTGTCCCGCAAGCCTTGGAGATTCAAAAACTTGTGGAGCAGCCCCTTGCCAATCTGCCTCCATAGTCATCAAAGTCACACAGTGCCCAGTCAGCGAGATGTAACGCCTCTGCCCATGTTTGCTCATCCAAGTATCAGTGGTAAAATGAATTCTGAAAGACATAGATTCTTTCATGGAATGGGTGATGTTGTCTGTGACATGCTGATGTAGCCAGGCATAGCTTTCTTTGAGAAGTAACATAGACTGGGCAGCTGGTACTGGAGGACTGCGACGGCCATTAACTTTTGGAAACCATCTGTATCCACCAGGCAGAAAAGCATCATTTCCTTGGCTAATAGATTGGAGATGGTGGAGTTCGAGCTCTTAGCTTTGCCATGTATAGTAGGAAACATTCTTTTGTGTGATGACAGCTGCGGGAACGAGAGCTGGCTGCTGAGCTGAGAGAGAGCGGAGTATGGAGAATTGGACAAGCTGCTGGACTGTGAGTGAGGTGCAGGCGGAGGTGTTATGGTGGACTGAGAAAATGTGTTGTGCTAGGTGACACAAAAGCAGCAGTCATGTCTACTTCTGTAACATCTGTTTCTCACTCACCCCTACTGTGGTGGGTAAGCAACTGTAGTTTCTGAGACCTGAGACCTGTGTGTGAATGTCATGAAGTGACTGTCCAAGCGTGACATGACCCAATGGGTGGTCGGTCACAAAACGGCAAAACTCACAAGGGAACACCGGGGACACAATAACAACAGTGGGCCCTGTGATAGGGAATGGGGAAATGGACACCTCCTGCACTCTCCTAAGGATGTGCCCTAATCTTCCTGATGTCCCTATACAGGTTCTTTCAACCTGTTGCCGAGCTGGATATCTCAGTCCTCACTCACCCTGCACCTATCCTAGGTAGGGAATTGGCAAGTGAGAACATTGGTACCACCGCTGCACTAATAAAACAACAAGGGAAAGATAGACAAGGTAAAAGAAAACAAGATTTAGTAAGGCACCAGATAAGAATTCAGCTGAAGAACCGCAGCACAAAGCAATCTCCTAATCCTCCCAGGTTGGTATCCAAAAGGACCTGTATAACCAACAGTCAGCTGATGCATCAGGTGACCTTTTGAAGGATGGTGGGAGTGGTCACCACACACATCAGCTGACCCAGCAGCACTGCAATGCAATGTAATAACACCAGCGGCCACCGGGGGAGGAAAACTGCATTAACCCTCAATGACCAGAAATGAAAAAGGTTTTAATCATAGGGCAACCAGATCTGCCACAGATCCAAACATGGATTGCCACAGTGAATACTTGGAATGGTGACAGTGGAGGAAGAAACAGCAGATGGGGTTTATGGGACAGCTGGTGGTTGGCAAAGCACACTAGTCCGCATTTTAGGGCAGTAAGATTCCCACACTAAAGCATATTGATCGTGCATGTGCCGGTTCATGCATGTAGTCAAATTATTGCAATTTTTGCCTACACTGAATTTCATTTTGTAAATTGGACAGATAATGTGTGTTGAGTCATCTTTAGTGGTCTCAAAAAAACCTAGGCTAGGCAACCCTTACCATCCCTGCGAACTGCACACTCACTATTGGTGCTGGGCACAGGCAGAGATGGGGCTCAGACCCTACTTTGCACTGGATCAAACATGAAAAATTTTGGATATCGGTGCAGATGCTTTCTTCCTTTGGATTATGTGATTCTTCGGAGCAGTCCTCTGATTTCCATGAAATATAGTGTGTGAACAGCTCTTCAGAATGGGCCATCTGAGGTTCCCTACAGCCAGTTCGGAGTTAGGAAATTTTTGACACGAGGAGAAGCAAGGGTGATTGGGGTGCCACCTCTGAGGATTGTACTGTGTGTGATGTTAAGGTGGAAGTAAAAGAGGAGAGGGCACTTGACGCATGCTATCCACTGAAGCGACATGCTCTTTCTGAGCCTCCCATCGATGCGCCGGTGAGAGGGAGGGGAAGATGATGCGACGGGACGCGTTACTATGGCATTCCTAAACCAAAAAAATTTCCACCCCTCAGTCTTTACACTGAAATTGAGTTATTTGTCAAGCTGGTTATGGAGGAATCCCGCTGTATCCCAAAGGGAATACGTAATGATAATCTAACAAGACAGCCAAGCGTGGCTTTAAAAGAACTCAAATCCCTCAAAGATATAGTAATTAAGCCCACGGACAAAAGGGGTAATGTTGTCCTTTGGCCAACCCCGATGTACGAGAGAGAGGCTTTAAGACAGTTGAGGGATTCTGACTGTTACAAAAGGCTGTCTTTTAATCCTACCACCAACTTTCAGAACCAAATAAGCGATCTAATTGAGCAGGCGTTTTATAATGGTATCATCTCAAAAGAGATGTTGAATGGATTGGTCCTGGAAAATCCATGAACACTATGTTTACTGTTATGACCCCAATGGCAGAGGGTCTCAAAAGTACATACCAAGTCTGCAAACACAAAAAACCAGCTCATAAGGCAGTGGTAACTGGGCTGACTGAGCTTCCAGCAAAATCAAGAATCACATTTAGTACAAGCTGGACAAAAAATAAGAGCAAAGCAAATAACCAAAAAAACAAGGAAGCAGGACTTAGCTTAATTTTGCAAGATCCAAGACCAGCAGACAAGACCAAACAGAAAGGAACTGATTACAACGATGCCAGGCACTGGACTAAGAAACCAGGAAGTTTATATAGCAACACCCCTGGACTAACGACCCAGGTGGGTGCCAAACTGAGGAAAGACAATCCCAGAGTCATATCACTAGTGACCACAAGAGGGAGCCAAAAAAGTCTAATTCACAACAGTACCCCCCTTTAAGGAGGGGTCACCGAACCCTCACCAAGACCACCAGGGCGATCAGGATGAGCAGCGTGAAAGGCACGAACTAAATCGGCCGCATGCACATCAGAGGCAACCACCCAGGAATTATTCTCCTGACCATAGCCCTTCCACTTGACCAGATACTGAAGCCTCCGCCTGGAGAGACGAGAATCCAAGATCTTCTCCACCACGTACTCCAACTCGCCCTCAACCAACACCGGAGCAGGAGGCTCAACAGAAGGAACCACAGGTACAACGTACCGCCGCAACAAAGACCTATGGAACACGTTGTGAATGGCAAACGACACCGGAAGATCCAAGCGAAAGGACACAGGATTAAGGATTTCCAATATCTTGTAAGGACCGATGAAGCGAGGCTTAAATTTAGGAGAGGAGACCTTCATAGGAACAAATCGAGAAGACAGCCATACCAAATCCCCAACACGAAGTCGGGGACCCACACCGCGGCGGCGGTTGGCAAAACGCTGAGCCTTCTCCTGTGACAACTTCAAGTTGTACACCACATGATTCCAGATCCGCTGCAACCTATCCACCACGGAATCTACCCCAGGACAGTCAGAAGGCTCAACATGTCCCGAGGATAAACGAGGATGGAAACCAGAGTTGCAAAAAAATGGCGAAACCAAAGTAGCGGAACTAGCCCGATTATTAAGGGCAAACTCAGCCAACGGCAAGAAGGTCACCCAATCATCCTGATCTGCAGAAACAAAACACCTCAAATAAGCCTCCAGAGTCTGATTAGTTCGCTCCGTTTGTCCATTAGTCTGAGGATGAAAGGCAGACGAAAACGACAAATCAATGCCCATCTTAGCACAAAAGGATCGCCAGAACCTGGAAACAAACTGGGATCCTCTGTCAGACACAATATTCTCAGGAATGCCGTGTAAACGAACCACATTCTGAAAGAACAAAGGAACCAGATCGGAAGAGGAAGGCAGCTTAGGCAAAGATACCAAATGGACCATCTTGGAAAAGCGATCACATACCACCCAGATGACAGACATGCCCTGAGACACCGGAAGATCAGAAATGAAATCCATGGAAATGTGTGTCCAAGGCCTCTTCGGGACAGGCAAGGGCAAGAGCAACCTGCTGGCACGAGAACAGCACGGCTTAGCTCGAGCACAAGTCCCACAGGACTGCACAAATGACCGCACATCCCGTGACAAGGAAGGCCACCAAAAGGACCTAGCCACCAGATCTCTGGTGCCAAAAATTCCCAGATGCCCTGCCAACACCGAGGAATGAACCTCGGAAATGACTCTGCTGGTCCACTTATCAGGAACAAACAGTCTGTCAGGTGGACAAGAGTCAGGTCTACCAGCCTGAAATCTCTGCAACACACGTCACAAATCCGGAGAAATGGCTGACAGGATAACTCCCTCTTTGAGAATACCAACTGGTTCTGCGACTCCAGGAGAGTCAGGCACAAAGCTCCTTGAAAGAGCATCAGCCTTCACATTCTTTGAACCTGGTAAATACGAGACCACAAAGTCAAAACGGGAGAAAAACAATGACCAACGGACCTGTCTAGGATTCAGGCGTTTAGCAGACTCGAGATACATCAGATTTTTGTGATCAGTCAAGACCACCACACGATGCTTAGCACCCTCGAGCCAATGACGCCACTCCTCAAATGCCCACTTCATGGCTAACAACTCCCAATTGCCAACATCATAATTCCGCTCAGCAGGCGAAAACTTCCTAGAGAAAAAAGCACATGGTCTCATTACAACCAGGGCCTCTCTGCGACAAAACGGCCCCTGCCCCAATCTCAGAAGCATCCACTTCAACCTGAAAGGGAAGTGAGACATCAGGCTGGCACAAAACAGGCGCCGAAGTAAACCGGCGCTTCAACTCTTGAAAGGCTTCCACGGCTGCAGGAGCCCAGTTAGCAACATCAGAACCTTTCTTGGTCATATCCGTCAAAGGTTTAACAACGCTAGAAAAATTAGCGATAAAACGACGGTAGAAGTTAGCAAAACCCAAGAACTTCTGAAGACTCTTAACTGACGTGGGTTGAGTCCAATCATGAATAGCTCGGACCTTGACTGGGTCCATCTCCACCGCAGAAGGGGAAAAAATAAAACCCAAAAAGGGAACCTTCTGTACTCCAAAGAGACACTTTGAGCCCTTAACAAACAAAGCATTCTCACGCAAAACCTGAAACACCATCCTGACCTGCTCTACATGCGAGTCCCAATCATCAGAAAAAAACAGAATATCATCCAGATAAACAATCATAAATTTATCCAGATACTTCCAGAAAATATCATGCATAAAGGACTGAAACACTGAAGGAGCATTAGAGAGCCCAAAAGGCATCACCAAGTACTCAAAATGACCTTCGGGCGTATTAAATGCAGTTTTCCATTCATCTCCTTGCTTAATGCGCACAAGGTTGTACGCACCACGAAGATCTATCTTGGTGAACCACTTGGCACCTTTAATCCGGGCAAACAAGTCCGACAACAGAGGCAAAGGATACTGAAATTTAACAGTGATTTTATTCAGAAGCCGATAGTCAATACAAGGTCTCAAAGATCCGTCCTTCTTGGCCACAAAAAAGAATCCCGCACCAAGAGGGGAAGAGGATGGACGGATATGCCCCTTCTCCAGAGATTCCTTGATATACGAACGCATTGCGGTATGCTCAGGTACAGACAGATTAAATAATCTTCCCTTAGGAAATTTACTACCCGGAATCAAATCTATAGCGCAGTCACAGTCCCTATGAGGAGGAAGAGCACTGGACCTGGACTCGCTGAATACATCCTGATAATCAGACAAATACTCAGGAACTTCCGAAGGAGTAGAGGAAGCAATAGACACTGGTGGGGAATCACCATGAATTCCCTGACAGCCCCAACTTGACACAGACATTGCCTTCCAATCCAAGACTGGATTATGGGTCTGTAACCATGGCAGACCCAAAACGACCAAATCATGCATTTTATGCAGAACAAGAAAACGAATCACCTCCCGATGTTCAGGAGTCATGCACATGGTTACCTGTGTCCAAAACTGCAGTTTATTTTCCGCCAATGGCGTAGCATCAATACCTCTAAGAGGGATAGGATTTACCAATGGCTCAAGAACAAAACCACAGCGCTTGGCAAATGACAGGTCCATAAGACTCAGGGCAGCACCTGAATCCACAAACGCCATAACAGGGTAGGAAGACAATGAGCAAATTAAAGTCACAGACAAAATAAATTTAGGTTGCAAATTACCAATGGCGACAGGGCTAACAACCCTTGTAAGGCGTTTAGAGCATGCTGATATAACATGTGTAGAATCACCACAGTAAAAACACAACCCATTCTGCCGTCTATGATTTTTCCGTTCATTTCTAGTCTGAATTCTATCACATTGCATTAAATCAGGTGTTTGTTCAGACAACACCACCAGAGGATTAGCAGTTTTGCGCTCCCGCAAATGCCGGTCAATTTGAATAGCCAGCGCCATGGAATCATTCAGACTTGTAGGAATGGAGAAACCCACCATCACATTCTTAATGGCTTCAGAAAGGCCATTTCTGAAATTTGCGGCCAGAGCACACTCATTCCACTGAGTAAGCACGGACCATTTCCGAAATTTTTGGCAATACACTTCAGCTTCATCCTGGCCCTGAGAAATAGCCAGCAAGGCTTTTTCAGCCTGAATTTCAAGATTGGGTTCCTCGTAAAGCAATCCGAGCGCCAGAAAAAACGCATCAATATTCGCCAATGCCGGATCTCCTGGCGCTAGCGAGAAAGCCCAATCCTGAGGGTCGCCCCGCAAGAAAGAGATAACAATTTTAACTTGCTGAGCTGAGTCTCCAGACGAACGGGGTCTCAGAGAAAGAAACAATTTACAATTATTCCTGAAATTCCTAAACTTAAATCGATCTCCAGAGAACAGTTCAGGAATAGGTATTTTAGGTTCAGACATAGGACTACTGGTAACAAAATCTTGTATGCCCTGCACACGAGCAGCAAGCTGATCCACACTTGTAATCAGAGTCTGGACATTCATGTCTGCAGCAAGCTTAAGCCACTCAGAGGTAAAGGGGAGGAAGAAAGAGAGGAAAAAAAAAAAAAAACTCAGAATTTCCTTTCTTATTATCCCACTTCTGCAATGCATTAAACATTCAACCTTGGCCTGGCATACTGTTATGACCCCAATGGCAGAGGGTCTCAAAAGTACATACCAAGTCTGCAAACACAAAAAAACAGCTCATAGGGCAGTGGTAACTGGGCTGACCATATATCTAATCCTAGCACCACAAATAGCAGCAGCCGGGGAACGTGCCTACGTTGGTTCTAGACATCTCGCGCCAGCCGGAGAACTAACTAACCCTAGAAGGGAAAAGATAGACCTTTCTTGCCTCCAGAGAAAAGACCCCAAAAGTTGGATACAAGCCCCCAACAAATAATAACGGTGAGGTAAGGAGAAAAGACAAACGTAAGAATGAACTAGATATTTAGCAAAGAGAGGCCCACTGACTAATAGCAGAATATAGTAAGATGACTTATAAGGTCAGCAAAAACCCTATCAAAATTTCCACGCTGGATATTCAAGAACCCCCGAACCGTCTAACGGCCTGGGGGGAGAACACCAGCCCCCTAGAGCTTCCAGCAAAATCAAGAATCACATTTAGTACAAGCTGGACAAAAAATAAGAGCAAAGCAAATAACCAAAAAAACAAGGAAGCAGGACTTAGCTTAATTTTGCAAGATCCAAGTCCAGCAGACAAGAGCAAACAGAAAGGAACTGATTACAATGATGCCAGGCACTGGACTAAGAAACCAGGAAGTTTATATAGCAACACCCCTGGACTAACGACCCAGGTGGGTGCCAAACTGAGGAAAGACAATCCCAGAGTCATATCACTAGTGACCACAAGAGGGAGCCAAAAAAGTCTAATTCACAACAGTTTACACCTTCTTCCAAAGGTCCATAAATCCACGACAAACCCACTAGGATGTCCCATCATCTCTGGTCGGGGGGGCCTGCGTGAGAATATCAACAAACTCTTGGATTTCCATCTGAAGCCCATGGTTGAGTCCGTCCCATCATACATCAAGGATACTGGTGCGGTACTTAAAAAACTGTAGGGTATACCCATTGAAATGGATATGTGGCTAGTGACCTTTGATGTCGAATCCTTGTATACGTCGATCCGACATGAGGATGGAATAGAGGCAGATAGAACTTTTCTCTATATGTCCACCTTGGATAATGATTTTATCGAATTTTTACTGACAATGCCCCACGCATAATTTTTTCATCTTCAAGGAAACCCTCTATCTCCAACTTCAAGGGACTGCTATGGGTCGGCATTCGCGCCCTCATATGCAAACCTATTCATGGGATCTTGGGAGAGGACCATTTACCTGACCGATGCTACTCCAATGATTAGTGCTGTTTCAGCATGGATGTGCTTTATAGATGACATCCTTGTAATCTGGCAGGGTTCTGAGGTTGATTTGGTGACATTTACACAACATGTCAACAAGAAAACCTTAAATATAAAACTGACGTGCAAATATAGTCAAACCAGTATGGACTTCTTGGACACTAGAATCTACAAAGGCGCGGATGGTTTTTTAAACACGGAGGTTTTTAGAAAACAAACAGCAGTTAACTCAATTTTGCACGCAACCTCCTCTCATCCAAAACCTCTTAAAAAAAGCATTCCGTATGGCCAGTTCTTAAGGACTAGGAGAAGTTGCTCAAACGAGTCCTCCTTCCAGATGCAATTCTCTGAATTGGCGCAACGTTTTTCACAGAGAGGTTATTCCAATCGTGTCATTAACCAAGGATGGTCCAAAGCAAGCAACAAGCATAAGACTAAAGAACGTGTATCATCACCAACTGAGGTGAGATTCATCTCTACATATAATGAGAAGTGGAAACCTATGAGAGATGTCCTTCAAAAGTTCTGGTCTATCATTATGAGCGATCACATTTTGGCAAAGAATATGCTATGATTACATATAGGAGAACACAGAATTTGAGGTCTATCCTAGTATATAGCCATCATAGGGAAAAATTGTTTCAAACTGTTTTGGCTCCAAAGGACCTAAATGGGGCTTTTATCCCTGCAAAAACTGCCTGGCATGTACCAATATGGACTGGGCGGTGGATTTTAAATCAACCGATGGAAGTAAAATCTTCAAAATCACCCACAATATCACATGTAGCACTGACCATGTTATCTACTATGCCTCCTGTCCCTACTCTAGGGTATATGTGGGAATGACCACGCGACACCTGAAGATACGAACTAGGGAGCATGTTCGTGACATAATTAATGCACATTATGTAACGGATTCAACATTATTGAAACCGATACCTCACCACTTTAAAGTAGCCCATGGCTGTAATCCAAATCTGCTGAGAGTTATCGGCATTGATCGGATTCTGAAAGACTCAAGAGGTGGTGACTTCAAGACAAAACTGGCCCAGATAGAGACGAGATGGATCTCAAAAGTGGAATCGCTCCAACCTAAAGGACTGAATGAAGTAATTAGTTTTGCTCCCTTTCTTTGAAAATAATTTGGATATAGTGGTGCTTTATCCTAATAGGTTATTTTCTTTTTATACTTTTAGTGTTATATAACGTAATTTTGTGTGTGTTGACATTTGTTTTAATGCTATGTATTTACATTTTTTCTCTTTATTCTAGACATCACTTCTTGAAATAATGCCTTGATGTGCTCTGACTCACACGTATATTTTTTCCTAAACATGACAATAAGGAACTGTGTGTCAGCCATCAGGATACATGTTATCCAATTTACTACGTTTCAACATCAATGGACCTACTTCTCATAATTAATATTTTCTTTATAGTTTTTTTCCTTTTTTTGTATAGTGTTATCGCATTATTGCTGCTGGGCTTTATGTTATGTTTGGTCTGTACTGAATCATGTATATTCCGCATGTAAATATATCCCTCTAGAGCTGATTTTTACAGCTTTGTTACTATATGCACTTTATGTGTGCTATGTATGTTTGGCGGTGTATGTGTATGTATGTATATGTACATACATGTATATATATGTACATTTGTGTGCAATATTTATGCATAATACTTGGCTGGTGTGGAGCGCCCCCACACCGCCGCAGGGCCGAGGGGTACCCGGAGCCGGGCCTCTAGGTCTCAGTCCTGGGGTTGTCACGGTGGCTAGACCCGGTCCGTGGCCCTGTCTGTCAGTGGGGGACGTCCGGTGCAATAAGTGATGTTGTAGCGGTGCAGTTGTGGGGTGCAGGTCGCGGTAAATAACGAGGACACCAGGTTGCAGTCTCTTTACCTCTTTACTGAAGCTCTCTGGGTCCTCAGTCCAGAATACGGCTCACCAGGCTGCGCAAGTCCGGCCGGTCCAATGGCACTTCCAGAGCTCTCCTTGCAGGTGGAAATCGGTGCCTTCCTTCTAGCGCTATGTGTTGCAGTCCTTCCCTGCTGTGCTTACGGAAAGTACCCCACAACTGTTGTGTCTGTTTCTCGTGTTCCCTCACAACAACTTAATTCGCAATGATCTTCCTCGTCCCTCCAGATACTATGGTAGGAACGCACCCGTATGACGGGGAGGCTCGGAGATCTTCCGGGACTCTATCTGCGCCCCTCTCCTGTTGGTACCCCCCTTTGCCTTCCTGGGTGATGCGTGAGACAGTCCGCCTCAAGCTAACTGCCCTGCCGTAGGTCTGAGGTATGGCTTGAAACTCTTTACCTCCTCGGCGTTCCGGCCACCGGTAGTGCGCCTCAGTAAGGTGCTGCCTCTTTCAGCACAACCCTCACTGGTATCTCCTTTCGCTTGATTTCGTTTCTCACTCAGCACAATCTATCTCGCTTCTTAGTCCTTCCTTGGGCACCGCCGCTATGCTGAGCAGGCACGGTCCCTTTACGTTCTTTCCATGCCAAGCCTCTGCCAGGATCCCACCCCTGGCAGAGACCCTACAGTCTCTCCCTTCACAACACCCTCTGCCACCAGGTGTTGCTCCGTTCAATCCCGTCAGCGTTCTCTCTAACTTCCTGCCTGACCCCCAGTTTACCCACTATGGTGGGGAGTGGCCTAATGAATAGCACCCTTAGCTCCCCCCGGAGGCCCAGCTGTGAAATGTATTGGTGACTGTGATACCTGCTCAGAGAACTCCTTCCGTGCCATCGAACGCAGCATGGCCCCCCTTAGTGGCTGAACCATGCTACTGCAACGACCAGGACTCTGGGGCGCTGCACTCCCCCCTGGTTAAACACAGTACTCCGGGACTGGGAAGAAAAACAACAATACAGGTTAGCAAAAAGACATACAATTTTGTTGAGTGCAAATAACAATAAGTATACTTAAGTAGGCTTCCCTTTATGGGAGGTGAGGACACTTGTAACGTTACAAACATAATTAACCTTATAATTTACAGAGTATAAATAACTTCTGTTACCCAACCGGGAATTCTATTTAGTGCAATTTTTTGAAATAATAACTTAACATTGCCTTTAAGAAACTCACACTCTTAGTCTATCAAAGGCCTTCCTATAATCACATTATAAGGCATTTCAACTTTACATTCTCCTTCTTGTGAACCTGCAGGACCGCCTGTCCCTACGGCACCAGGCCTACTGCCTCTCCTTTCTTCTACAGGACCGCCCTGTTCAGCCAGGGCCTACTGCCTTTCGCTACTATACACAGTATAGACATAACATTCCTTTCGGTTGAAGAACTCTGAGCCAGCTCTACTCGGCCCCTTTAAGGACTCACTCTCTAACCCCTACGGGTTCACTCTCTGTCCTTAGCAATAAAGTAACTTTTCAATGGGGACGCAGGGTTTACCTTCTATCCTCACCCTCATTGTTACTTCTCTTACTTTCAACTATGCAGACCTCTACTTCTACCCCTACGGGCTCTCTGCATCTTCCCTGTCTTCAAAACATTATTCAAATTTCACATTTTAACAAATTCAACACACATAACTTAGCATGTAAAACAGTTACATTTCTTTTCAAGGCATCATTATGGCATTACTGTTCTGCAACAGTATCTCTCTCAAGTTCAGTTTCTCACATCCCCTTTAAGAGGAGACCAAGTCTCTCTGAGGTAGCTCGTCTTCTCAGCCTACCAGTCCCATGCAAAGTTCCGGTCCGGTATCTTCACAAAGTGTCTTTAACTAGGACCAGTAGGAACAGTTTCTTCGCAAAGTGTCTTTGGCTCAAACAAATAGGGCAAATATCTTCGCAAAGTGTCTTTGGCTAAAACCAGTAGGGAGCACCTTTAAGAAGGTGCAAACTATTTACAAGGGAAGTTCGAATCATGCACAGTCCATGATTTCTGCAGTTCTTTAAACTTGTGCAAAAATTTTAGGAAAGGAAAACAAACAAAGAGGATCCCGGGTGAACAGAGGGATCCATTAACCCTGGGCAGGTTTAGCAGCAACTTAAAGGAATAAAAGACAAACAGTAACTATTTACATTTTCATAAAGTAATAAAATCTTACTGGGGTTCTACGGGAGGTGACCTTCTTCCTGGCTTCACCAGACTCACAGATCGGCCAGGTGAGCCAGGACGCCGTTCTGGTCCCAGTAAGGATAGAATCCCTCTCCGGGAGGTCCTTCTCGTCGGTAGGCGTACCCGCCTCTCCGGGGCGCGGTGAGGTCGAACTTCCCCTGGTTCCGCGGGATCAGGTCCCGCTGCCTTTCCTCCAGGACTATCCTCTTCTGGTGTCCCAGCAGCAGCCTGGAGGGTGACACATCGTTGGACCCCCCGGGCAAACCAGCCCGTCTCACTGGTGTTCTTTCTCCACCTCGTATAGGTGACGGCGTCCCCCGGCTCCAGATTGAAATCAGACCGCCTGCCAGAAGGTTCCACCTCTTCTCGGTCCACCCGGACCTGGATCGGCTCCCCGATCTCCTGTATGACCCCTCTCCCTTGCTGGGGATGGAAGGCCACCACAACACCCCAGTGTGAGGGCGAAATCTCGGGGACACTAACCAAGTCCACTTGTTCTGCAGGCTGGGGCCGGCTCCGCCACTCTGCCATAAGGCGCCGTAAGTGCTCCGCATCCGGCATGATCTTCAGACCCGGTGCAGGTAGGGCGCCTTCAGCCGGGTCCGGGTAAGGAGCAATGGGAGACAGCTTAATCTCGGTGGGTTGGCCCACCCGGGTGAGCACGCGGGCATCGGCCCTCAGTCGGCGGGTCAGCTGGCGGGCCTCGGCTGCAGCCACACGTTCCTCCGATAACGGCGTCGGAGGTCGGCCCATCAGGGACTCGGTAAGGGTCAGACCTCCCAGCAGCGGTGCCTCGGAGCCTATCTCTGACGCCGCGGCCTCAGACTGAGCCGACTCAACTCCGCGTGGTGCTTCAGGTGCCGCCATCTTTTTCTCCTCTCCCGCGTCTTCTTCCCGCGGTCTCTTCCGTGGGCGGCCCCGTCCCCATGGTCTCCACCCTCCGACCAAGATCAGGAGGCGTACCTCAGCTGTTGACGGGCACGTCCTCAGGACACAGAAATACTTAGGCTGGGCGGCCATTACTGTTCGCGCTCTCCAGCTCGTCTACGCCCACTCCACGCCCCTCTTCTCTTCCTGCGCTTTCCTCAGCGCTGCAATGGCGGCGGATTTTGGCGGCAAATGGCACAGCACACAGTCTTGCAATAAAGTACAGTCCAAGCACAGTAAATCACAGTCTCTAGGCACACATGACCTGATTCTTCAGGCTTAAGTAGATCCTGTTCGTGACGCCAAGTTGGAGCGCCCCCACACCGCCGCAGGGCCGAGGGGTACCCGGAGCCGGGCCTCTAGGTCTCAGTCCTGGGGTTGTCACGGTGGCTAGACCCGGTCCGTGGCCCTGTCTGTCAGTGGGGGACGTCCGGTGCAATAAGTGATGTTGTAGCGGTGCAGTTGTGGGGTGCAGGTCGCGGTAAATAACGAGGACACCAGGTTGCAGTCTCTTTACCTCTTTACTGAAGCTCTCTGGGTCCTCAGTCCAGAATACGGCTCACCAGGCTGCGCAAGTCCGGCCGGTCCAATGGCACTTCCAGAGCTCTCCTTGCAGGTGGAAATCGGTGCCTTCCTTCTAGCGCTATGTGTTGCAGTCCTTCCCTGCTGTGCTTACGGAAAGTACCCCACAACTGTTGTGTCTGTTTCTCGTGTTCCCTCACAACAACTTAATTCGCAATGATCTTCCTCGTCCCTCCAGATACTATGGTAGGAACGCACCCGTATGACGGGGAGGCTCGGAGATCTTCCGGGACTCTATCTGCGCCCCTCTCCTGTTGGTACCCCCCTTTGCCTTCCTGGGTGATGCGTGAGACAGTCCGCCTCAAGCTAACTGCCCTGCCGTAGGTCTGAGGTATGGCTTGAAACTCTTTACCTCCTCGGCGTTCCGGCCACCGGTAGTGCGCCTCAGTAAGGTGCTGCCTCTTTCAGCACAACCCTCACTGGTATCTCCTTTCGCTTGATTTCGTTTCTCACTCAGCACAATCTATCTCGCTTCTTAGTCCTTCCTTGGGCACCGCCGCTATGCTGAGCAGGCACGGTCCCTTTACGTTCTTTCCATGCCAAGCCTCTGCCAGGATCCCACCCCTGGCAGAGACCCTACAGTCTCTCCCTTCACAACACCCTCTGCCACCAGGTGTTGCTCCGTTCAATCCCGTCAGCGTTCTCTCTAACTTCCTGCCTGACCCCCAGTTTACCCACTATGGTGGGGAGTGGCCTAATGAATAGCACCCTTAGCTCCCCCCGGAGGCCCAGCTGTGAAATGTATTGGTGACTGTGATACCTGCTCAGAGAACTCCTTCCGTGCCATCGAACGCAGCATGGCCCCCCCTTAGTGGCTGAACCATGCTACTGCAACGACCAGGACTCTGGGGCGCTGCAGGTGTACAGCCTTTTTTCCTGACCCCTTTTACACCTCATTGCCACTCTCTTCCCTTTATATATAATTTTATCAGTGACTCACTACGTGGACACACACTAATTATTACACACTTTTGTCCATGTATGGTTGTGACTTCTTATTCACATTGTTTTTTGACACATTTCAGACACACATTGCCCTTATTGCCCCATGTTCTTCACTTTCTTTAACCTTGTTTTCCCTTCCCTGTCATATAGTATTCACCTCCTTATCACACCACATTCTCTTACCATGTTCCCCCTGTCTTTGCTGTGGTGTGCGCTCGTGTCTGCTGGCTGGACTGGGTTGCCATGGTAACGTGTCCCGTTGCGTCATCTTCCCCTCCCTCTGACCGGCGCGTTGATGGTGGGAGTGGTCGATGACGTGGGACACCGGACCCGCCGCTTTCTGTTCCAATCAGGGCTGACGCAAGCGCCATAACTCCCCGCAGCCTTTAAAAACTAGCGCTACTGTCCATACATACTTACGGCCCCCAGAAAGAAGTGACAGCGAAACGCATGACGGGGTATCCTTTCCAAAGCAACTTCATCCATACAGGTACTGGCAGCACCCCCCTAATAAGTAATCCTTCTTTACTGTGATCTCATTGTTACAATGGCTCTTATGCACTTTCAAGCACTTGCACTTTAAATAGATTTTCTCTATTGGGCACATTTGCCTCTTATTTATGTTTTTTTTTGTGTGCAATATAACATTTTAAGCAGTGGTAATTTTGCATGAGTTTATACTTACTGTACATGTACACATATTGTGCGCTGGGTGCCACCAACACACATATATTGTATTTATCCTTTTATATGTTGCCCTTTCTTTTTGCTGAAAAGAATCTTACCACTGGGTTGATGTTATAAATCTATCTGCAGTAACTGGGTATGCTCAATGGCATTTTATTTATTATAGTGTGTGTAGTTACCTGTGTCACTTGATTTGTATTGGCTGCTCGGAGGTCACTCTGCTCAGAGTTCTTTCCCCTATATTATGTATACAATGTTTTTTTGATTTTATGTGAATTTCATCAATAACAAATCTTTTTGTATTTTATCTTGGCTTGTGCACTTCCCCTTTATTTGGATATACTGTTCAATATTGGAAGTCTACCTCTCGTACCTTTTTATGGTCTTCTAAATTGGCTTTGAAACACAGTGTTAGCGTAAACCATTTTGGAGTAGCTAATGGTGCTGCTGGAGACTGCCACACAGTTTTTGCACAATCTACTTCGATGCTGCAAGATCAATTTCACACAGGATAAGTTCACTTTCAGCACCAGTAGTAGCAAAGGAGCAACCTCTCTGCACTGTGACACTGAGCAAATGGCTGAAGCAAAACAAGATGTCCACTTTTTATATGGCCAGGGACATGTAACTAACCAGTCAGAAAATACCTTCTGTCATGACGTTGTGGATGGCTTCTGCCCCCTGATTGGTTGCCGGAATTAACACAAATAAAGTTAAGAGAAGAAAAAAAAAAAAAGCACATGCCCTGCTGTAACCTTTCCACATGCTTCTCAGACCTAGACACAACCCCTCCCCTCATCAAAATCTCCCTCCACCCATCCACTAATCATACAATACTACTATCATAGCCAAAATAATAACAAAATCAGTAGTGGAAACGTGATGATTTACGGAACTGTGAACGACTTTTACTGACTGAGTAGAAATGTTAGTGAAAGCGAACACAAATGCGAATGTGCTACTTTCGTGTCGAACATGAGATTGGCGAACATTTTCCGAACACGTTCACTCATTTCTAGTCAAAAGCCAATGTCTGAGCATATAACAAAGCTCCGAAAGCAAAGAGCGCTATTTAATTTTTGGATGCAAATTTGGACATCATGTTGCATTTGCAGAACTCTTATGATGAAACTGCTAAAAAAGAAAACATACCCACTAGTGACCTCATTAGGAAAATTAAACCCCATAAGAAGTTAATCTATGTGTGTGGTGACCATTTTTAAACCACCTACATGACAGCTTTTTATTAGATTGGGCCATGAAAAAGATAAATTTAAGGTTTTTCAGCAAGTATTTTACTCTAACATATAATACCCTATATGTATTTGTGAACTACTGTTTGAGCCCAGAGTAGCGATAAAAAGGAGCACTACTTGGCATTTAGAATACAGATTCTATGGGGGCTCGTGGTTTGCAGGGGACAGGAGCAGATGTGCTTTTACAGAGCTCCTGAAAAATCCCCTATTTTAAAGCTACCTTAGGCATTTTAAAGTGGAAATTTATGAACTAAAACGTTTGAAAAATCACCTGGAACACACTAACAACTTCCGAAATGAAGAATAAATTAGATACCACAAAGAAAGCAGGTACTACAACTTCCCTGCCTACAGTAAGGCTGCCAAGCAAAATGGCCGCCGCTGCCAGGCAGGCAGTTATGAGAGGAGATTCCCACAGAGACGCCATCACCTCCGGAGCAGAGAGAGCTGGAGCTCTGAAGATCCCGGCACAAACAGTACAGACTTGTTCGAGGAGAGCCCTTTCTGTCCCGGTGTCGAGGAGGATATCGGATGTCCCCTCAGACAACCGGGACTCAAGATGAAAGAAAACCAGAGGCTGCGCTGAGTCATCATTCGCTGAGGGAGAGGAGAGATACCGGATGACGTCAGCACTATCACCGTCAGAGAAGCCTGCACTTACCGAGGCTCCGGTTCCTGCTGATGAAGATGTGGAAAAGAGCCATGAGTATGTGACGAGTCTGGAGGCCAAGACGTTGCAGAGAGAGGGATCCCTAAATAATTACCTCACTCCAAGATCAGGCAAGTCTTGCGAGGCCGACTCGGTCTGATGGAGGCTGGGGAGCGGGGACCTATGTGGCCTGGAGATACACCCGCCGGCTGCCTGCGACAATTCAGACAGCAGAGCGGCTGGTGCAGTGACAGTGGGGGAAGAGGGAGTCTCACTGCTGCGCAGCTATAAATGGAGTTGTGGAGCGGACAATGGTACCCCGCTACTGCAATATAGCGCCACACAGCACCTTCCTCTATTGAAGTGGTGTGCCACCCCCAAACTTCACTGTAATACCCCAAAAATCACAGGGGAAACTCAGGATGTCCCTGATAATAAGGGGCAAACATATACCAGCCCATCTGACTGTCGTAGCTGTTTTCATTCTGACCCAAATGTCAGCTGACAGATCACCAGTGAGGCCTAATTGTGGAATTACGCCCGTTATTTTACAAGCGCGCTTGGAGACAAAGGACACCTCACACATATCCTGTGAGCAAGTCACTTTTATCTGATATATTAAAAACCAAGGCAATGCTTTATACCATTTACACAAAATGCATTTCAATGTAACTCATGTAGCCCCCACCATCACCCAGGGTCATACTGACCTTTATTCCTCACAACGTACCAGAAACATGTTGTGACTGACTATTGAGAACATACATGATAAGAAGTGTAGTCTCCTTGAAGGGGAGACCATCAGACTACTGTGTTAACAGATTCTAGTAATTCTAGCAATTAAAGGCAAGGCAGTTAAAGGCAAACTATTAACCCTTCTATAACAATTTCCCCCTTTTGTAAATGGTATAACCTTTGCTACGGGGTCAGCTGATGTCCACAAAGGAGCTACTGTCTCATGGGTCTAGTACCCACAAGGGGGCTTTCTACCTGCTTCGCCCATCCACCCTCAGTGTGGACACTCACCTCCCCCATCAGCAGTGGCCATACGGGGCCTATGATATACTACAGAAGGTTCAGCCTTAGGTAAGACATATATTAGCGCTTTTACGGCTACATAAAACAATAAGCAAAGCAATAAAATTTGCATACAAGTCTGAAAAATACCAAAAATAATCCAACCTGCTAGGCCGCTAAGCCAATCGGCTGGATTTAAAAAGGAGTCTCTATATTGTATTAGACTCATTAAGAGCCTTAAGGAACCTAGAAAATCTGAGTCCAAGTCTCATTGGGTATGCTGTGTGGTGTTAATACCTTCCTTGGCTCCAGAGGTAAAGGCTAAGTACAGCATAGCCCTTACAAATACTGTCCATAAATAGGACTCCATAAAATCACCATTAGGTACGGTGGTTGGTATAGGTGCAGGGCTTATCCCCTTGAGGAAGCGGTACCGTGCTGCCGCGAAACGCGCGTCGGGGTCCATCTCCCAGCTGGTATAGGTGCAAGGCTTACCAATAATAATAGGGACAAGATGGGGAGACAGCTGGGAGATGGACCCCGATGCGCATTTCGCAGCAGCTCGGTACCGCTTCCTCAAGGGGATAAGCCCTGCACCTATACCAACCACCGTACCTAGTGGTGATTTTATGGAGTCCTATTTATGGATATGTGTTTGGTAGATTGGTGCTTTCTTTTGGGCCAGGCCCATTGTGGCCTTTTGTGCATATAGCGCTTTATTACGTGTGATCATTGGGGGGGCTCCTTTATGCTTCCCATTGCGGGAGCATTATTGGTGGGTTTGGGGATGGGGGTGTTTTCAGCATGTTTTAGGCATTCATTCTATATGTGTTACTGTATAAATGCTAATTGTTATTGAAATTCACGTTTGAGTATAAACTATTTTTGGAATAAATATTTTTTGATATTATGTTCATCGATGCTCCGTATCTTTCTCCTTAAAAAATTATGGTATTTTTGGAGCTGATTCAGTGAGTCCGAGGGTGGTTGGCAAAATTTCGGCCAGACCTAGTTTCTCACAATATGTATTTGGGATCTTTGTTAACAATTGTACAGTATACGTGTACCATTTGATTTTCTTTTTCAGGCGACAGTTGTTTTGGGTAAACTTACGGAAATGTCTATATATATGTATACCTGTCTTTCTTTCTCCTTCCCTTTTCCCCATATTATTTGGGGTCTTTCCTTTTCTTCCCTCCACCCTTTTTTCCCCCTTACCCTTTACCCTTCCCCTTCAAAAATGTATAAAGCCAATAAAGATTATTGAAAAAGAATACAGATTCTATTTGACTAAATTGTGGGCACTATTGATGAGCGAATATACTCGTTGCTTGGGTTTTCCCGAGCACGCTCAGGTGGTCTCCGAGTATTTGTGACTGCTAGGAGATTTAGTTTCTGTCTCCATAGCTGCATGATTTATGGCTTCTAGCCAGCTTAATTACATGTGGGGATTCTCTAGCAACAAGGCAACCCCTACATGTACTCAGGCTGGCTAGCAGCCGTAAATCATACAGCTGAGTCAACAAAAACTAAATCTCCGAGCAGTCACAAATACTCGGAGACCACCTGAACGTGCTCGGGAAAACCCAAGCAACGAGTATATTCGCTCATCACTAGTGGGCACCATTAGCCAAGCCCCTGAGGCGCCAAAAGACCAGAATCCCCCACACAAGTTTGAAAATTTTCTTGCTTAAGGTATTCATTTAAGAGTTTAATGAGTATTTTAAATTCATAGGCGCTTCACAGAATTTATAACGTTGAGAAGTAGAAATGCAATATTTAGTGGTAAATTAAATATTTTTTATTATCTGCAAGTTTTTCAGTTGCACAAGTGTTAATAGGTGAAACCTGACCCCACAATTTGTTGTGAAATTTCTCCCAAATGTGGTGATGCCCGTATATCCTCTTAAGCTATCTTGTTTTTAAAGTGCAAATTTTGCTTGGAATAGTTTGCGGGCAACAAAGCAGCAAAACACGCTTCTAAATGACCTCTACTTAGAAATTACAACTCCCCATGGTTATAAAGATTGTTACATGGGCATTCCTCACCACAGTAATACCAAATACAGGTGCTTCTCACAAAATTAGAATTTCATCAAAAAGTTAGTTTATTTCACTTCTTCACTACAAAAAGTGAAACTCACATATTATATAGAGTCATTAAAAACAGAGTGATCTATTTCAAGTGTTTATTTCATAATCATAAGTGTTCATAATATCATCAACATTAACAGAAATAAACACCTGAAATAGATCACTTTGTTTGTAATGACTATATAATATGTGGGTTTCACTTTTTGTATTGCAGAACCGAAATAGATTACCGTATATACTCGAGTATAAGCCAACCCGAGTATAAGCCGACCCCCCCTAATTTTGCAACAAAAAAATGGGAAAACGTATTGACTTGAGTATAAGCCTAGGGTGGAAAATGCAGCAGCTACCCGTAAATGTCAAAAATAAAAATACAGTAGATACCAATAAAAGTAAAATTAATTGAGACATCAGTAGGTTAAGTGTTTTTGAATATTCATATTGAATCAGGAGCCCCATAAAATGCTCCATACTGTTCATTATGGCCCCATAAAATGCTCCATACAAAATAGGCCCCATATAATGCTCCATACAGTTCATTATGGCCCCATTGTTAGGGGTCGAGTTCCCGTCTCTGCACAGGGGGAATCTCGGGCCATCTCCGCTGCGGTCTCCCATTCTTCTCCTGCCGCAGTGGAGTCTGCTCAGAGGAGACGTCAGTCCCAGCGTCTCGCTCAGTCTGACTCTGTACAGAGAGTTGCTGCTGCTTTTCCTGCTTCTGCCATTGAAGTCAGTGCTGGGCAGCGGTGAGCAGACGCTTCTGGGACTAAGTCCTGCTTTTCTCGTTCTGAGCATGCCCAGAGTAAGATCTCTCAATGGAGATCGAGGGTCACATGATCAGACACTGCAGCTAAGGTCCTGTAGGTGCTCACGCTCTGTGGCAGCCTCTCATTGGTCCTTCTTGGTAGGTACTGTACGTGCTGCAACTATTTAAGGCTCGCATGGCCGCACGGCCATGCGCTAGTATTGCTCTTTATTTATGTACTTTGTGCCAGTGTGGTCTTGTATGAGTGTGTTCAGGGACCCAGCTGAAATAAGCCCCTAGAATGCTGGCACCTCCGGCGAGGAGTTTGTATGCTTGGGTATTCAGGGATCTGGCTGAAATAAGCCCTTAGAATGCTGGCACCTCCTGCGAGGAGTTTCGTGTGCATGCATGACCACTGACTGCTCTTGTTTAGGCAGTTAGCCTGTCCCTCTGTGGAGTCTAACAGGGCGCAGTGCTTTGAGTTCACAGCTGCTCTGTGAAGTAACAGAGTTAGCTAACACCGCCATTTAGTTCCGCTATTTGCTAGCAGCAGGTTCTCCTGCACGGTGGACCCCGGGCTGCGAACGCATCTGTCATAATAAAATCTATATATTCTTTAGGTGTGTTCCGCTA
This sequence comes from Ranitomeya variabilis, assembly GCF_051348905.1. Classification (NCBI taxonomy): domain Eukaryota; kingdom Metazoa; phylum Chordata; class Amphibia; order Anura; family Dendrobatidae; genus Ranitomeya; species Ranitomeya variabilis. Next base: position 84,162,591 of record NC_135238.1, read on the forward strand.
GCCCTAACATAATACTAGTGCCAGGGTCTGGCTAGTAAATGGCGGACATACAGTAATCTTTGCGGTATATCCAGCAGCTGGAGGGTAGGTTGGCGGCTCTCGAGAGCTCAACCTCAGCTGTGGATATTTCCGCAGTTGCTGTACAGGCTGCTAGCGTGGCTGCAGCAACCTTGTCCACTGCCACCCCTGTTCTGACATTTTCGCGCCTCCCGCAGCCAGAAAAAATTTCTGGAGAAAGCAGATCTTGTAGGGGATTCGTGAGTCAGTGCTCTATTCACCTCGAGCTACTGGCTGCACGTTTTCCCACAGAGTGGGATAAGGTGGGATTTCTTGTGTCCCTCTTGTCGGACAGGGCGTTGGAATGGGCTACGCTGCTCTGGAAGCGTGATGATCGTGTGGTGCAGAGTGCTCCGTTGTGTCTGAACACTCTGAAACAGGTCTTCCTAGGACCTCAAGTCACCCATGATATGGCGCTCCAACTGCTGGCATTAACTCAGGGTGAGTCCTTGGTCAGCCAATTTGCCATCCATTTCCGAACTTTAGCTTCAGAGCTGGAGTGGTCGGATAAAGCCCTTATCCCCATATTTTGGAGGGGGCTGGCTGATCATGTTAAGGACGCTCTGGCCACTAGGGAGATTCCAGCCACACTGGAGGAGTTAATAACTGTCTCTACCCGTATTGACCTCCGTTTTCACGAGTGGAGGTTAGAGCGAGTCCAGTGTAGGCAGAGGTTTCGGCTGGCTCCCACCTTCGCCAAACCTCTGGAATCTCCGGTCCAGGTTCCTGAGTCACATGAGTCCAGGGAGGTGTCTCGATCGGGTTCTAAATCCCGGACCGCTTGGACACCCAAGGTCTGTCATGTTTGCCAGCATGAACAACCACAAGATGGCAGTATAATCCCTGTCATCTATAAAGAAGCCAACCAAAAAATTAAAATCCAATGAATTTTATTTTCAAGAAAAAATGACAACAAATACACATATAAAAACTACTGCATAAATACAAGATAGTACCCCATGGGGAGGCCACAAGGAGCTCACCAACTAATATAGAATATATGTGGTACAAAGTTTCACAAATCCCCTATTGCCTCTAATCCAAAACGCAAAGTAACTATATAAGGTGCTAAAAGCATCCCCTGTATGCCTATATGTCCTATGTGTAAATAGCGGCAACCTATTCAACCTAGCTATGACACCATGCCAACATAATGAAATAACAAAACCTAATTGTAAACATAGGTGAATAGGAAATGGGAATACAATTACCAAGGTGAATAATAGAAGGTGTACGTCCTCCCGCGGCTCTTCCCAGCTCCCCGACGCGCGTTTCGCCCTAGCTTCTTCCCACACGCCCCCTTTAAGGGGACAATTATTATTGGCTCATCTTCCCATTCAGTAGAGCTCTGCATGGATTCTGGGGCGGAGAGCAATTTTATGTCTTCCGCCTTCGCCCAACGTCACGCAATATCCCTGGTTATGCTAGCGCAACCAGTTACGGTACGAGTGGTGAATGGGTCGACACTGCCCTCACAGATAACTCACCAGACCATTCCTTTTATTCTGTCCATGTCGCCATCCCATCAGGAGACAATATCTCTGCTCGTCATGCCTGAGGGAATTGATGAGGTCCTGTTGGGGATACCTTGGTTACGGTACCACTTTCCACATATCGAGTGGTCCTCAGGCAGAATTTTGGGATGGGGTGAGTCTTGTGAGGGTAGGTGTCAAAGGGAGTGCGTTTAGGTTGCTACTACAGAGGTACCCGCAGATTTATCCTCTCTCCTCAAGCAATACTGGTCTCATGCGGACGTGTTCTCTAGTGTTGAGCGATACCGTCCGATACTTGAAAGTATCGGTATCGGAAAGTATCGGCCGATACCGTCACAGTATCGGAATCCAATCCGATACCGATACCCGATACCAATACAAGTCAATGGGACTCAAGTATCGGACGGTATCCCTGATGGTTCCCAGGGTCTGAAGGAGAGGAAACTCTCCTTCAGGCCCTGGGAACCATATAAATGTGTAAAAGAAAGAATTAAAATAAAAAATATCGCTATACTCACCTGTCCGACGCAGCCGGGACTTCAGCGAGGGAACCGGCAGCGTTGTTTGTTTAAAAATCGCGCTATTACTTGGTTACATGAATTCCCGGCTTGTGATTGGTCAGGTCGGCCATGTTGCCGGGACGCGGACCAATCACAGCAAGCCGTGACGAAATTACGTCACGGCTTGCTGTGATTGGTCCGCGTCCCGGCAATATGGCCGCCCTGACCAATCACAAGCCGGGACGTCACGGGAGGCTGGACACGCGCTCATTTTAAAATGGGCGCGTGTCCAGCCTCCCGTGACGTCACGGCTTGTGATTGGTTGCGCCGCGATCAACCAATCACAAGCCGGGAGGCTGGACGCGCTCATTTTGAAATGGGCGCGTGTCCAGCCTCCCGTGACGTCACGGCTTGTGATTGGTTGCGCCGCGATCAACCAATCACAAGCCGGGAGGCTGGACGCGCTCATTTTGAAATGGGCGCGTGTCCAGCCTCCCGTGACGTCACGGCTTGTGATTGGTTGCGCCGCGATCAACCAATCACAAGCCGGGAGGCTGGACGCGCTCATTTTGAAATGGGCGCGTGTCCAGCCTCCCGTGACGTCACGGCTTGTGATTGGTTGCGCCGCGATCAACCAATCACAAGCCGGGAGGCTGGACGCGCTCATTTTGAAATGGGCGCGTGTCCAGCCTCCCGGCTTGTGATTGGTTGACCGCGACGCAACCAATCACAAGCCGTGACGTCACGGGAGGCTGGACACGCGCCCTTTTTAAAATGAGCGCGTTTCCAGCCTCCCGTGACGTCACGGCTTGTGATTGGTTAATGGCGGCCATGTTGCCGGGACGCGGACCAATCACAGCAAGCCGTGACGTATTTTCGTCACGGCTTGCTGTGATTGGTCCGCGGCCCGGCAACATGGCCGCCCTGACCAATCACAAGCCGGGACTTCGCGTAACCATGTAAAAGCGGGAATTTTAAACAAACAACGCTGCCGGTTCCTGCGCTGAGGTCCCGGCTGCGTCGGACAGGTGAGTATAGCGATATTTTTTATTTTAATTCTCTATTTTACACATTTTAACATTAATGTTGTTCCGATACCCGATACCCGATACCACAAGAGTATCGGAATCCCGGTATCGGAATTCCGATACAGCAAGTATCGGCCGATACCCGATACTTGCAGCATCGGAATGCTCAACACTAGTGTTCTCCAAAAAGGCGGCGGAGACCCTTCCGTCTTACCGCCCCTATGACTGTCCTATTGACCTCTTGCCTAGTGCTGAGCCTCCCCGTGGTCGAGTTTATCCGTTATCTCTCCCGGGGACAGAGGCAATGTCTCAGTACATCCAAGAGAATCTGGCAAGAGGGTTCATCAGGAAGTCAGTGTCGCCTGATTGGGCTGGGTTCTTCTTTGTTCAGAAGAAGAATGGAGTACTGCGTCCATGTATAGATTACAGGGGTCTTAACGCCATTACCGTTAAGAACAAGTACCCATTACCCCTGATATCTGAGCTTTTTGATAGGCTACGGGGATCAAGGGTATTTACAAAATTAGATCTGCGGGGTGCTTACAACCTGATTCACATCCGTGAGGGGGACGAATGGAAGACAGCTTTTAACACCAGGGATGGGCACTATGAGTATCTGGTGATGCCCTTCAGGCTCTGTAATGCCCCAGCCGTTTTTCAAGACTTTGTGAACGACATCTTCCGGGATATGCTCACCACCTCGGTCGTAGTCTATCTGGATGATATTCTCATCTACTCTCCAGATATTGACTCCCATCGGAGAGATGTTTTGCAAAGTCTTTGACCTCTTACGGGCAAACTCCCTCTACGCCAAGTTGGAGAAGTGTGTGTTTGAGCAGGAGTCCTTGCCATTTCTTGGTTATATCATCTCTGCCCAGGGTTTGGCTATGGATCCTGCCAAGCTACAGGCTGTGATGGACTAGCAGGAACCCCATTCTCTTAAAGCGGTGCAGCGCTTTATGGGGTTCATTAACTACTATAGACAGTTCATTCCACACTTCTCAACTTTGGTAGCTCCCTTGGTTGCCCTTACCAAGAAGGGAGCAAATTCCAAATTGTGGTCTGAGGAGGTCTCCAAGGCCTTTAATTCCATAAAGTCACACTTCGCTAGCGCTCCCATCCTACATTGCCCCGATGTAGACAAACCATTTATCATGGAGGTGGATGCCTCATCTGTTGGTGCTGGAGCAGTCCTCTTCCAAAAAGATGCACAGGGTCAGAAGCACCCTTGCTTCTTCTTTTCTAAGACCTTCTCACCAGCAGAGAGGAATTATTCCATCGGGGACAGGGAGTTGCTGGCCATGAAGTTGGCTTTCTCGGAGTGGAGACATCTCTTGGAGGGAGCTCGTTTTCCTTTCCAAGTCTTCACAGACCATAAAAATTTGGTGTACCTGCCCAGCGGTTAAATTCTCGCCAGGCTAGATGGTCCTTGTTCTTCTCCCAGTTCCATTTCACCCTCCATTTTCTTTCAGGGGAGAAGAACATTCGTGCTGACGCTCTCTCTCGCTCCGTTGTGTCATCTGTGGAGGAGGAAGAGGAGCCTTGGCTTATTGTCCCCACTGAGAGTCTGAGAACCGTAGCTCCGGTTTTGCTAGAGTCTGTGCCTCCAGGCAAGACTTTTGAACCCATTAGTTTGCGACCGGAGGTTCTCTCGTGGGCTCATTCGTCCAGGGTGGGTGGACATTTTGGGACAAAAAGGACATCTGAGCTGTTGGCGAGGACGTACTGGTGGCCACATATGGTCCGTGATGTCAGGGATTATATTCAGGCGTGTGTCTCCTGCGCCAAAAATAAGTCTCCTCGACAACGGCCAGCTGGGTTACTCTATCCATTGCTGGTGGCAGACAGGCCCTGGGAGATGGTCAGGATGGACTTTGTAGTGGGTTTGCCCAAGTCTCAGGGCTGTACCATCATTTGGGTTATCACTGATCATTTTTCCAAAATGGTGCATTTGGTGCTGCTTCCACGGTTACCTTCGGCACGGGCCTTGGCAGCGTTGTTCATAAAGCACATCTTCCGCCTACACGGTATGCCAGACAAAATTGTCAGTGACCGGGATCCCCAGTTTGCAGTTTCTCGGTTCTGGAGAGAGCTTTGTCGTCTTCTCAGCATTGAGTTAAATCTCGCTTCTGCATATCATACCGAGACGAATGGATTGGTAGAGAGGGCCAATCAGACCTTGGTCACATATCTGCAACATTTTGTCTCAGCCAGGCAGGATGACTGGGCATCCTTGCTACCATGGGCAGAGTTTGTGCTGAACAATGCGGTAGCCGACTCCACTGGACAAACCCCATTCCTCCTCAACTATGGTCAGCATCCGCGGGTACCTGTGCCTATGCCCGTGTCTTCTGGCGACTCCAGGGTGGCAGACTGGGCTGTTGAAGCACGGGATATTTGGGACCGCACTCAGGATGCCATTCAGGCCTCTAAGGAGAGAATGAGGTCCTCTGCCGATGCACATCGTCACCCCGCTCCAACCTTTGCTCCTGGCGACTTAGTGTGGCTCTCCGCCCGTAACATCAGGCTGCGTGTTGAGTCCACTAAGTTTGCACTTCGCTACTTGGGTCCTTTCAAGGTCCTCGAACAGGTTAACCCTGTGGTCTATTGTTTAGCCCTTCCGCCACGCCTGGGTATCACCGACACCTTTCATGTGTCCCTCTAGAAACCTGTATACATGTCCCGGTTTTCCGAGTCATCTGCCGGGACATCGGGTTCGTCTACGGACGATTACGAGGTGAACGCTATTTTGGGGTGCAAGGTGGTTCGTGGCAAAAAAATTTATTTAGTGGACTGGAAGGGTTACGGTCCTGAGGTTAGGTCCTGGGAGCCTGCTGAGCTCATTCAGGCTCCGCAGCTCATTGCTGCCTTCGAGCGTAGCGAGGTCCAAGGAGGGGGGCCCTAGGAGGGGGGGTAATGTTAGGGGTCGAGTTCCCGTCTCTGCACAGGGGGAATCTCGGGCCATCTCCGCTGCAGTCTCCTATTCTTCTCCTGCCACAGTGGAGTCTGCTCAGCGGAGACGTCAGTTCCAGCGACTCGCTCAGTCTGACTCTGTACAGAGAGTTGCTGCTGCTTTTCCTGCTTCTGCCATTGAAGTCAGTGCTGGGCAGCGGCGAGCAGACGCTTCTGGGACTAAGTCCTGCTCTTCTCGTTCTGAGCATGCCCAGAGTAAGATCTCTCAGTGGAGATCGAGGGTCACATGATCAGACACTGCAGCTAAGGTCCTGTAGGTGCTCACGCTCTGTGGCAGCCTTTCATTGGTCCTTCCAGGAAGGTCCTGTACGTGCTGCAACTATTTAAGGCTCGCATGGCCGCACGGCCATGCGCTAGTATTGCTCTTTATTTATGTACTTTGCGCCAGTGTGGTCTTGTATGAGTGTGTTCAGGGACCCTGCTGAAATAAGCCCCTAGAATGCTGGCACCGCCGGCGAGGAGTTTGTATGCTTGGGTATTCAGGGATCTGGCCGAAATAAGCCCTTAGAATGCTGGCACCTCCTGCGAGGAGTTTCGTGTGCATGCATGACCACTGACTGCTCTTGTTTAGGCAGTTAGCCTGTGCCTATGTGGAGTCTAAAAGGGTGCAGTGCTTTGAGTTCACGGCTGCTCTGTGAAGTAACAGAGTTAGCTTACACCGCCATTTAGTTCCGCTATTTGCTAGCAGCAGGTTCTCCTACACAGTGGACCCCGGGCTGCGAACGCATCTATCATAATAAAATCTATATGTTCATTAGGTGCATTCCGCTAGCCCTAACACCCATAAGATGCTCCATATACAAATATGCTCCATATACTGGAATGCTCCATGCAGTTCTTTATTGCCCCATAGATGCTCCATATAATGCTCCATGCAGTTCTTTATGGCCCCATGTAATGCTCCATATAATGCTCCATACAGTTATGTCCCCATAGATGCTCCATATAATGCTCCATGCAGTTATGGCCCCATAGATGCTCCATATAATGCTCCATGCAGTTATGGTCCCATAGATGCTCCATATAATGCTCCATGCAGGTATGGCCCCATAGATGCTCCATATAATGCTCCATGCAGTTATGTCCCCATAGATGCCCCATATAATGCTCCATGCAGTTATGGCCCCATAGATGCCCCATATAATGCTCCATGCAGTTATTTATGGCCCCATAGATGCTCCATATAGCATTGTGCCACATGTAATGCTGCTGCTGCTGCTGCACTAAAAAAAAAAAAGACATACTCCTCAGCGTCCCATCTCTCCGCACTTACTGTTCAGGCAGAGGGCGGCGTGCACATTAATACATCATCGCGCCCTCTGACCTGAACAGTCACTGCAGAGGACGCGGAAGACGAGGCGGTGGTGGAACGCGGAAAGGTGAATATGACATGCTCACCTGCTCCCTACAGGAAGAGTATATACGCGAGTATATACGGTAACTTTTTGATGATATCCAAAATTTGGGAGAAGCACCTGTATGTGGTCACTTACTGTGGTTTAGGCACACTGTGGGGCTTAGAAGGAGGGAGGCATTTGGAATTGTCAGCACAGATTTCACTGGATTTTATTTGAGGGAATGGGAACCATGTCATGTTTCAAGAGACTTTGTTCTACCAGTAATGTGGAAAACTGCTATATTTTCATTGAGCGATAATGGACCTGAGTGAAGACTTGTTTTGTGTAGGACAAGTTAGGGCTTTAAAGGTAGCATTTTGTGGTACATAATATTATTTAATTTCTTTAGGCGGAGGCATAGCTAGGGTTTTGTTTCAGGGGGGTGGGAAACTTCTGAGTGGGCCCCTAACCAGGTAACCTTGATTACAACTCGGTGACAAGCCCTAATAGTGGAGGAGAACCTCAGCAGATGACCACGCTGTTACTGAAGATAATCTCTATATAAGACCAACATGGATATTACCGCCATATGGTCAGTAGTAGATACCAGTCCTACAGAACATATAACAGATCACTGCACAGTTACAGATAATGTCTTACCGCTGACATCCTTTCTGATGGAATCGTTTATTTTTCCCGTCTTTTCCATCTGGCCCAGACCGACATGACAACTTCTTCCAGCTACAACTCGTCTGAAGAGAATACAACAAAAACACATTTCACTTCTCATATTCCAGCCCCATCACCATCTATACCCCAATACTGAGCCGCTGCTGCCGTATGTGTCCCTATTACTCCACCTGATATCCCAATACTGAGCCATTTCTGCCGTATGTGTCCCTATTACTGCACCTGATACCCCAATACTGAGCCGCTGCTGCCGTATGTGTCCCTATTATCGCACCTGATACCCCAATACTGAGCCGCTGCTGGCATATGTGTCCCTATTACTGCACCTGATACCCCAATACTGAGCCGCTGCTGCCATATGTGTCCCTATTACTGCACCTGATACCCCAATACTGATCCGCTGCTGGCATATGTGTCCCTATTACTGCACCTGATACCCCAATACTGAGCTGCTGCTGCCATATGTGTCCCTATTACTGCACCTGATACCCCAATACTGAGCCGCTGTTGCCATATGTGCCCCTATTACTGCACCTGATACCCCAATACTGAGCCACTGCTGCCGTATGTGCCCCTATTACTGCCTCTGATACCCCAATACTGAGCCGCTGCTGCCATATGTGTCCCTATTACTGCACCTGATACCCCATATACTGAGCCGCTGCTGCTGTATGTGTCCCTATTACTGCACCAGATACCCCAATACTGAGCCGCTGCTGCCTTATGTGTCCCTATTAGTGCACCTGATACCCCAATACTGAGCCGCTGCTGCCATATGTGTCCCTATTACTGCACCTGATACCCCGATACTGAGCCGCTGCTGCCATATGTGACCCTATTACTGCCCCTGATACCCCAATACTGAGCCGCTGCTGCCGTATGTGTCCCTATTAGTGCACCTGATACCCCAATACTGAGCTGCTGCTGCCATATCTGTCTCTATTACTGCCTCTGATACCCCAATACTGAGCCGCTGCTGCTGTATGTGTCCCTATTACTGCACCAGATACCCCAATACTGAGCCGCTGCTGCCTTATGTGTCCCTATTAGTGCACCTGATACCCCAATACTGAGCAGCTGCTGCCGTATGTGTCCCTATTACTGCCCCTGATACCCCAATACTGAGCAGCTGCTGCCGTATGTGTCCCTATTACTGCACCTGATACCCCAATACTGAGCCGCTGCTGCCATATGTGTCCTTATTACTGCATCTGCTACCCCAATACTGAGCCGCTGCTGCCGTATGTGTCCCTATTACTGCACCTGATACCCCAATACTGAGCCGCTGCTGCCATATGTGTCCCTATTACTGCCCCTGATACCCCAATACTGAGCCGCTGCTGCCATATGTGTCCCTATTACTGCCCCTGCTGTGTGGTTCTCTGTGCCCTCTAAATTTTAAAGCAACTCTCTACAATATAGTAATGCCAGGTGCAAGTGCCCTGGAAAACAATGCCCATATTTTACCCCCTAGAAAGTAATATTGCCCTGTGTGCCCCTTTGATAGCCACAGTTACCTGAGTTCCCCTATAACAATAAATGCCCACTTTACATTTAATAAAGTCCCGAGTCTGCCCCTTTACAGCTCCCCTATACACAACGTGGTGCTCTCTTATACACAGTATAATGCCCCCTCACTGTATAGTAGCATCCACACAGTATACTGACTCCTTAGTAGCCCCCAAACTGTTTGATGGCTCCAACAGTGTATAATGACCCCCACACTGTAATCTCCATACTGTATGATGGCCCCCTAGATAGCCTACATATACAGTAGCATAATGCACCAAATAGTGCACAATATAGTATAATGCACTGGAGGAAAAAAGGTTTAAGTATAATAACAGACGCGGATTCTTTACTGTAAGAGCAGTGAGACTATGGAACTCTCTGCCGTATGATGTTGTAATGAGTGAGTCATTACTTAAATTTAAGAGGGGACTGGATACCTTTCTGGAAAAGTATAATGTTACAGGGTATATATATTAGATTCTTTGATAGGGCGTTGATCCAGGGAACTAGTCTGATTGCCGTATGTGGGGTCGGGAAGGAATTTTTTTCCCCATGGTGGAGCTTACTCTTACCACATGGGTTTTTTTTGCCTTCCCCTGGATCAACATGTTAGGGCATGTTAGGCTATGGGTTGAACTAGATGGACTTAAAGTCTTCCTTCAACCTTAATAACTATGTATGTAACTATGTATGTATGCACTTCTCATAGGCAGACTCTATAGCATAAGGCAGCCCCATAAGCAGACACTGTAATAAGGCAGCACCCCCATATAGACAGACTCTGTAATAAGGCAGCACCCCCATAGTCAGACCCTGTAATATAGCAGGCCCCCATAGGTAGACCCTGTAATAAGGCAGCACCCCCATAGTCAGACAATGTAAAAAGGCAGCCCCCATAGTCAGACCCTGTAATAAGGCAGCACCCCCATACTCAGACCCTGTAATAAGGCAGCACCCCATAGTCAGACCCTGCAATGAGGCAGCCCCCATAGTTAGACCCTGTAATGAGGCAGCACCCCTATAGTCAGACCCTGTAGTAAGGCAGCACCCCTATAGGCTGACCCTGTAATAAGGCAGCACCTCTATAGGCAGACCGTGTAATAAGGCAGCAACCCCATAGTCAGACTCTGTAATAAGGCAGCACCCCTATAGGCAGACCCTGTAATAAGGCAGCACCCCTATAGGCAGACCCGGTAAGGAGGCAGCACCCCCATAGTCAGACCCTGTAATAAGGCAGCACCCCCATAGTCAGACCCTGTAATAAGGCAGCACCCCCATAGGCAGACTCTGTAATAAGGCAGCACCCCTATAGGCAGACCCTGTAATAAGGCAGCACCCCTATAGGCAGACCCGGTAAGGAGGCAGCACCCCCATAGTCAGACCCTGTAATAAGGCAGCACCCCCATGGATCTTTCCACACCCCACATTTTGGCCCTGACATATCTGGGTGTTTTGTGGACTATTTTCCCTGCTGCCTTCACTTTTCAGCATTGCACAGCGTTTCCTGCTCTCTCTGTGGTCCACTTTTTTTTTTTTTTTTTTTTTTTTTTTTTTTCCAGATACATGACTGGGCTCCAGGTTGCATTTATTGCCTGTTTTACCTGAGCTTCTCTCCACTCTCTGTGGTTCCCAGGTTTTATTGCAGGCTGGTACTTTGCGAAATTTAACTCATTTGCAGCATTCCTTTCACCCATTCAGGGCCACTAGCATATTGTATATGTGTACACGCTATATGCCCTTTACATGTGCTTTCATTTAGGACACATATAGGGACGCCTATAATGTGTGTGTGCTTTTTAGAGGGCTTGGTCCGTGCATTTCTGTTATAAACATTTATGTTGGCATACCTCATATTGTATCTCTTGTGAACTAGGTGTTTATCAGCACAGTGTATTTAGCGTGTTTTTTGCAGATTTCGCATTTCCTGCATAGGCTGTTATATTAGGGTGTTGTGTACTTTGTTACACGTTTTTTAATTGATTTTATATTTGTATGGTGTTTTTGCTTGTAATAAAATTTATTCTATATTTTGCTATATATTTTGTAGTAGGTGTGCACGTTCTTTTTGGCTCTTTCTCTTCTTTGATCATATACCCTGTAATAAGGCAGCACCCCCATAGTCAGACCGTGTAATAAGGCAGCACCCCCATAGTCAGACCCTGTAATAAGGCAGCACCCCTATAGGCAGACCCGGTAAGGAGGCAGCACCCCCATAGTCAGACCCTGTAATAAGGCAGCACCCCCATAGTCAGACCCTGTAATAAGGCAGCACCCCCATAGTCAGACTCTGTAATAAGGCAGCACCCCTATAGGCAGACCCTGTAATAAGGCAGCACCCTTATAGGCAGACCCGGTAAGGAGGCAGCACCCCCATAGTCAGACCCTGTAATAAGGCAGCACCCCCATAGTCAGACCCTGTAATAAGGCAGCACCCCCATAGGCAGACCCTGTAATGAGGCAGCACCCCCATAGTCAGACCCTGTAATGAGGCAGCACCCCCATAGTCATACCCTGCAATAAGGCAGCACCTCCATAGTCAGACCCTGTTATAAGGCAGCACCCCCATAGTCAGACCCTGTAATAAGGCAGCCTCCATAGTCAGACCCTGTAATAAGGCTGCACCCCCATATTCAGACCCTGTAATAAGGCAGCACCCCCATAGTAAGACCCTGTAATAAGGCAGCAACCCCATAGTCAGACCCTGTAATAAAGCATGCCCCCTTAGTCAGACCCTGTAATAAGGCAGCACCCACATAGTCAGACCCTGTAATGAGGCAGCCCCCATAGTCAGACCCTGTAATAAGGCAGCACCCCTATAGCCAGACACTGTAATAAGGCAGCACCCCTATAGGCTGACCCTGTAATAAGGCAGCACCTCTATAGGCAGACCCTGCAATAAAGCAGCACCCCCATAGTCAGACCCTGTAATAAGGCAGCACCTCCATAGTAAGACCCTGTAATAAGGCAGCACCTCCATAGTAAGACCCTGTAATAAGGCAGCACCTCCATAGTAAGACCCTGTAATAAGGCAGCACCCCCATAGTCAGACCCTGTAATAAAGCAGGCCTCCTTAGTCAGACCCTGTAACAAGGCAGCGCCCCCATAGGCAGACCCTGTAATAAGGCAGAATCCCCATAGTCAGACCCTATAATAAGGAAGCACCCCTATAGGCAGACCCTGTAATAAGGCAGCACCTCTATAGGCTGACCTTGTAGTAAGGCAGCACCCCTATAAGCAGACCCAGTAATGAGGCAGCACCCCCATAGTCAGACCCTGTAATAAGGCAGCACCCCCATAGTCAGACCCTGTAATGAGGCAGCACCCCATAGTCAGACCCTGCAATAAAGCAGCACCCCCATAGTCAGACCCTGTAATAAGGCAGCACCCCCATAGTCAGACCCTGTAATAAGGCAGCACCTCCATAGTAAGACCCTGTAATAAGGCAGCACCCCCATAGTCAGACCATGTAATAAAGCAGGCCTCCTTAGTCAGACCCTGTAATAAGGCAGCGCCCCCATAGGCAGACCCTGTAATAAGGCAGAATCCCCATAGTCAGACCCTGTAATAAGGCAGCGCCCCCATAGGCAGACCCTGTAATAAGGCAGAATCCCCATAGTCAGACCCTATAATAAGGAAGCACCCCTATAGGCAGACCCTGTAATAAGGCAGCACCCCTATAGGCTGACCTTGTAATAAGCCAGCACCCCTATAAGCAGACCCTGTAATGAGGCAGCACCCGCATAGGCAGATCCACTTCATAACTTGGTAGATCAGTTGTCCAGTTTGACACAGATGATGCAGGATTTATAGGTGGAACTTCGAGCCCTAGCCTCGTCCCATACTCAGTTACAAAAAGAGTTGATTGAGACTGTTAGGACATACAGGGATCCACCCCTCATGCTGTTAATTGACCTGGTGATTCTGTAGATGTCGCTTTGCACTCTTCCGAACCCTCGGTTAAGCTTCCTGACACCTTTTCTGGTGAGAAAGAGAAATTTTGTATGTTCAGGGAGAGTTGTAAATTATTGTTTTCTCTTAGACCTCAATCATCGGGGAATGAGACTCAGCAGGTAGGGATTATTATCTCCTTACTCAGGGAGGGTCCCCAATCTTGGGCTTTCTCACTGCCCCTGAATGGATGTCAGTGGATAGGTTCTTTGAGGTCCTAGGACTTATCTATGATGAACCAGACCATGTAAGGGTGGCAGAGTACACTATCTTGGTTCTGGTTCAGGGAAAGCACTCAGCTGAGTGGTATTGCTCGGAGTTCAGGCGATGGTCCCCTGAGGTGTCATGGAACGACTCAGTGCTCAGGTATCAGTTTCAGAGGAGACTGTGGGATCATCTGAAGGACACTCTGACTCTCCATCCACCACCTAAATCCTTGGAGGAAGCCATGACTCAGGCCATTCATATGCCTCATAGACTACGGGAGAGGTGGTGTCATGCAGCGAGAAGTCCCTCTCCTTCTGAGTAATCCCGACACCACACCTCATTCCGAGCCCATGGAACTGGGGACCACCACTGTCAAGGAAAGGGAAAGGAGATGACTGGAATGGAAGGGACACTTTTCTTCCACTGCGGTAACCCAGGACACTGGAGAAAGGACTGTCCTTCCTGTGCTCCAATTCCCAAGGTGTTGGGAAATGCCTAAGTCTGGGTAACTATCGAGGAGGTTGCCAAGATTCTCAGGTACCTTTTTCATCACTACTTAAATCACAATCGGAAGTTGAACTTTTTGTTGAAAACCGTTGTACTCCCACGTCAGCTTTTGTAGACTGTGGGTCTTCGCTGAACTTGATTGACTCTGATTTGGTTGCCAAATGTAAGTTAGGGATAGTCAAGTTGGAAACTTCCATTAATATTGTGTCCATTGATAAAACTCCTCTTGCTAAGAATGTGGTTAAGTTTGTCTCTGAGGACTTTATCCTCAAGGTGGGGTCTTGTCTTCAAGAACATATTACATGTTTTGTTCTGGACAGTCTGCCCGCGGGATTGGTGTTGGGGTTCCCCTGGTTACTAGTACAAAACCCAGTCATTGACTGGGAAACTCAGAACATTGTTAACTGGGGTCCCAATTCTAAGAAATATCTTGTTTCTGTATCTGTATCATCTGACAGTCTGGAGGTTATTCCGGAGTACCTGAAGGACTTTGAGGTTGTGTTCTCTGAAAAGGAGGCTGAGGTTCTACCACCACACTGCCCATTCGATTGTGCTGTTGATCTTGTTCCTAGTGCCAAATTGCCCAAGGTCCATCTGTACAATCTTTACAGCCCTGAGCGTGCTGCTATGAAGGAGTATATCTCTGATAGCATTCGTAAAGGTCACGTTCCGCCCCACAGATTGCTCCATACAGTAAAATGGGCCACATGTATTGCTCCATACAGAATGAGCCCCACATAATGCTCTATGCAGAATGGGCCCCATGTGTAAGGATTCCGGACTTTCCTGGTGTCTGTTTGCCCTTTTCCAAGAGGGAGTCTTGGATCTTGCCCTGTCATGGAACTTCCTGTCTGTCCTGATTATTTAAGTCCGGGTCTTGTGTTCACCTGTGCCTGAATATTTTTTGCTGCTGGCTCCTGAGCATTTGCCTGTTTGCTGGTTAACTCCCTGCTTCTGCTGCTCACTACTTGGTGGTCTGCCTCACCTCATTCAGCTACCTCTCGCCTCTGGAACTGCTGCGAAGTGCAGCACACCAGTGGAAGGATTTCCTTTGTGTACAAAACTTTTCCCAGTGTTGTGCCTCTTTGCACAACCACACCAGGTGAGCAAGATTCAAGCTGTGTTTTCTCTCCAAGAAAGTTCTACTCATCTACTAGGCTTAGATGGCCCTCTCCCTCTTTCTCCCCTCGTCCTCTCTTTTCTAGGACGTCATTCACATGACGCATCATCTGTCAACTATAGGACTCCTACTAACAAGAACTGTGCACACGTATGAGCAAGTGTTGCTGGACTTCATCATTTAAATATTGTGTGCATTTGCACTATAACCTTATTGGACTTCCTTGTTCAAGTGTCTTGTTTGCTTCCACATAATTTCCTTGCTGAACTGGTTCACATTAGCAGTCGCGCCTCGCTACTCAGTTTGCTTTGATTTTCTATATAGAGCTGAGGACCTCGTTACAATTGCAGGAATATCTGTACTATGTTTTGTTTGCTATCCTGTTGGCTATTTTCTATATAGAGCTGAGGACCTCGTTACAATTGCAGAAATATCTGTTAGTTCTGTTTACATTTTCGTTTGTGAGTAAATACATCTTTTGCTGCAACTTTGTTCTCAGGCTGGCTTTATCCCATGCTATCAGATTCCGTAGTACCCCTATAATTATTACACCATGTAATGCTCCAAACAGAATTGTCCACATATACTGCTCCATACAGAATGGGCCCCATATAATACTCAATACATGTAAAAAAATAAAATACCTCTTCCTCTTCAAGCCGCAGGTCCAGTCTCCTCTGCAACTTCTGTTTCTCTGCAGTGCTCAGGACAAAGTGCACTTGGTAGTGATGTCATCACGCCCTCTGCCCTGAGATGTGACAGAGTCAGATGACACGGAAGAGAGAGGACCTGCGGAGGAAGAGGTAAGTATTTACAACAGTTTAAAGCATAGAGGGGTACCGGGCAGCCCAGACTCACACACAATAGTGTGTGGGTGTCCCCAACAGCGAGTGGGCCCCAGCATTTGTCGGATGTACTGGGTGCTGATGCCACCCCTTCCTTCCTACAAAGTCCCTCCTCCACCTTCGGGCCCCGGTGCAGCTGCATCAGCAGTATATCTGCCCATGAGTAAATAAATATAAAATCCAAGGTTTATTGAAGATATTTAAAACAGTGGCGGCTCCACCAGTAACATCAAAAAAATGCATTTCGACTTATGAGGTCCTACTCATGGTTCATGAACCAAACACTGAACATGTAAATGTGGTCTAATGAGGTTCACAAACCATGAGTAAGGCTTCATAAGTCGATATGCATTGGTTTGATGTTACTGGGGGAACCACCACTGTTTTAAATATCTTCAACAAACCTTGGATTTTATATTTACTTATTGACTGCTTAGCTGGATAATCAATTTTTTTGTCTACGTTGCTAAGCCTGGTCCCAGGCCATTCCTTGCGAGGCTCTACAACTTTCCTGCTGTAAGATATCAGTGAGATGACTCTCCTCTCCCCATCCCCTTGTATGCAGTACCAGATTTATATCACTTTGTTATGCTTTGCTCCTGTTGCACACTAAAAACAATATTTTAGAAAAATTAATTTGTTGTTGATCCCAATATTCTTAGAGCTATAACTTTTTAATTTTTTTTCTGAAAGAGCCATATCAGGGTTTATTTTTTGTGCAACAATTTTATGTTTCCAGTCATTTTTTTGCAAATGACTTTTTGATCACTTTTTCTTCTTTTTGTGTCAATATGATAAAAAAGCAAAATTTTTAACGTGTTGATAAATTTTTTTTATTATGTTCGAGGTACAGAATAAATAACATGACAGTTTTATAGTTTAAGTCATTCCAGATGTGATATTGTATTAATTATGTGTGATTTTCATTTTGTTATTTTTGCTTTCACACAAAAATTGTGTGGCAAACCAGCTTTTCATGATTTTTGTGTGCTTTTTTAGATTTGTTTATTTTTACTCATTCTGTTTATCTTTTCTTTTAGTTTTTAAATTATTCCCATAGTGGGACTTAAATATTTTTTACTTTGATCATTGATTTGCAGGGTCTAATAGGCCACCACATCTTTAGATCATCAGATGACCTCAGGATATGATGGCAACTATTGACACATGCGATGACAATTGCAGGAAGCCAATAATGTTAAAAAGAGAGAGCCCTCTCCCTTTTTTAACCCCTTTCTGTCATTAGACGTACTATTCCGTCCATGTGGTCTGGGCCCTACTTCCCATGAACGGAATAGTACATCATATGTGATTGGCCGCGCTCACGGGAGGAGCGCGGCCGATCACCGCCGGGTGTCAGCTAATTATTACAGCTGACATCTGGCACTATGTGCCAGGAGCATTCACAGACAGCTCCTGGCACATTAACCCCAGGCACACTGCGATCAAAGATGATCGTAGTGTTCCGGCGGCACAGGGAAGCATCGCACAGGGAGGGGGCTCCTACGTGCTTCCCTGAGACCCTCGGAGCAACGCGATGTAATCACGTTGCTCCGAGGATCTCCTACCTGCTCCTCTCTGCAGGCCCCGGATCCAAAATGGCCGTGGGGGGCCTTCCGGGTCCTGCAGGGAGGTGGCTTGCAAGCGCCTGATGAGAGCAGGTGCCGGCAAGCCTTCTGCAGTGCCTGTCAGATCGCTGATCAGACACAGTGCACTGCAAAGTGTCAGATCAGCGATCTGTCACTGTAACATGATGTCCCCCCTGAGGCAATGTTACAAAGTAAAAAAAAATATTTACACATGTAAAAAAAAATCCTATATAAAGAAAAAAAAAATCATCAAACAAATACATTTCTTTGTCTAAATTTAAAAAAAACAATAAAAGTACACATATTTAGTATCGCCGCGTTCATAGCGTCCTGACCTATAAAACTGTCCCACTAGTTAACCCCTTCAGTGATCATCGTAAAAAAAAACAACGAGGCAAAAACGCTTTATCATACCGCCAAACAAAAAGTGCTATAACAGGCGATCAAAATGACGGATATAATTAAACATGGTACTGCTGAAAACGTCATCTTGTCCCACAAAAAACGAGCCACCATGCAGCATCATCAACAAAAAATAAAAAAGTTATAGTCCTCAGAATAAAGTGATGCAAAAATAATAATTTTTTTATATAAAATAGATTTTATCGTATAAAAGTGCCGAAACATGAAAAAAGATATAAATGAGTTATCGTTGTAATCGTACTGACCCGAAGAATAAAACTGCTTTATCAATTTTATCAAACGTAGAATGTTATAAATGCCCTCCCCCAAAAGAAATTCACGAATTGCTGGGTTTCGTTCATTCTGCCTCACAAAAATCGGAATAAAAAGCGATCAAAAAATGTCACATTCCTGAAAATGGTGCTAATAAAAACATCAACTCGTCCCGCGAAAAGCAAGACCTCACATGACTCTGTAGACCAAAATATGGAAAAACTATAGCTCTCACAATGTGGAAATGCAAAAACCATTTTTTGCAATAAAAAGCGTCTTTTAGTTTGTGACAGCTGCCAATCATAAAAATCCACGAAAAAAATGCTATAAAAGCAAATCAAACCCCCCTTCATCACCCCCTTAGTTAGGGAAAAATAACAAAATTAAATAAAATGTATATATTTCCATTTTCCCATTAGGGTTAGGGCTAGGGTCAGGGCTAGAGTTAGGGTTAGGGTTGGGGCTAAAGTTAGGGTTAGGGTTGGGGCTAAAGTTAGGGTTAAGGATACAGTTAGGATTGGGGTACAGTTAGGGTTAGGGTTGGGGCTACATTTGGGGTTAGGGTTGGGGTTAAAGTTAGGGTTGGGGCTAAAGTTAGGGTTAGGGTTGGGGCTAAAGTTAGGGTTGGGTCTAAAGTTAGGGTTAGGGTTTGGATTAGGGTTAGGGGTGTGGTTAGGGTTATGGTTGTGATTATGGTTAGGGGTGTGTTGGAGTTAGGGGTGTGCTTAGGGTTGGGATTAGGGTTAGGGGTGTGTTGGGGTTAAGGATGTGGTTGGGATTAGGGTTAGACACATGTTTGGGTTAGGGGTGTGGTGTTGTGAATTCCGGTCTTGAGCTCCCTCCGGTGGTTGTGAGTAGCACTTTTGTGAGTTCTGCTCTTGGGCTCCCTCCTGTGGTTTTGAGTGGTATAGCTGCTTCTTGGATTTAGCATAAGCAGCTGCTTCCACTGATCGTCTTTCTGGCTCGGCTATTTTAGTCTGGCCTTAGCCCTCAATCAATGCCAGTTGTCAATTGTTCCTGCCTGGAGCCACTGCTCTTTTGGATTTCCCTGACACTCTGTCCAGTTCAGCAAAGATAAGTCCTTGCTTGTCCTTTTGCAGTCCATTTGTAGTGGACTTTATTGTTCAGCACATTCTATGTTTTGCTCATTTGTCCAGCTTATCAGTGTGGATCTATTTAGCTAAGCTGGAAGCTCTGGGCTGCAGATTTTGCCCTCCACACCTTTAGTCAGGTGTGGAGATTTTTGCATATCTCTGCGGTGGACTTTTCCTAGTTTTTATTAATGACCGCACAGTGTTCTTTCCTTACTATGTATATAGCTAGAAGTGGCCACCTTTGCTAAATCTTGTTTCATACTACGTATGTCATTTCCTTCTCCTCTCACTGTCAATATTTGTGGGGGGCTATCCTATCCTTTGGGGATTTTCTCTGAGGCAAGATAGCTTTCCTGTTTCTACCTTTAGGGGTAGCTAGTTCTCCGGCTGTGACGAAGTGTCCAGTATGTGACAGGAACATCCCACGGCTACTTCTAGTGTTGTGTTAAGATCAGGAACTGCGGTCTGTATAGTTACCACCTGCTCAGAGCTAGTCGCATGTCGCTCCTAAATTACCAGTCCATAACAGTGTGGTTACGGTTATGACCTTCTGTTCAGTTTAATTTATGTCTCTTTTGTCCAGCTTATCATTATGAAATATTCCGGCTAGTTGGAAACTCTGGGGTCGCAGATTTGCCCCTCCACATCGTGAGTCGGTGTGGTGGTTATTTTTGTAAACTCTGCGTGGAATTTTAGTTTTTATACTGACCGCACAGCAACCTTTTCTATCTCTGTCTATTTAGATAGTTTGGCCTCCTTTGCTAAAAAATCTAGTTTCATTTCTGAATTTGTCATTTTCCCTCTCCACTCACCGACATCTTCTGAGACACAGGAATATCAGAAATAAAATCCATGGAAATATGCATCCAGGGCCTCTCAGGGATAGGCAAGGGCAAAAGCAACCCACTAGCACGCGAACAGCAGGACTTAGCCCGGGCACAAATCCCTGAGAGGCCCTGGATGTATATTTCCATGGATTTTGAACAGAAGGTCATAAGCAGGGAAACACCCAAAAAGTAGCGGACTTATCTTAAGCTGAAAATGGACTGGCCAACAAAGAACTTCCAGGAAAGGACTGAATCCACAGGAAATACATTGACCACTCGCATCCACTACAGCCAAAAGCCCAGTTAAATAACAAGGCCAGGAAACCGATTAGTGAACGCAGCTGCTAAGTTCCACTTGAAACCACCAGAGGGAGCCCAAGAGCAGAACTACCAAAAATACCATTTGCAACCACAGGATGGAGCCCAAGAACGGAATTCACACTCAAATGACGGCACATCGCTAGCGCACGCCCAATGTGGGCGGGCGCTAGTGACGCGTTCACCATTACAGGCTATGGCCGCGTTAACGGACTACGTTAACACCGCGTTATGTCGCGGTGTAACGTAGTCCATTAAACGCGGTCACATAACACAATGTGACCCTAGCCTTAGGATTAGGGTTAGGGGTGTGTTTGGGTCAGGGTTTCAGTTAGAATTGGGGGGTTTCCACTGTTTAGGCACATCAGGGGCTCTCCAAACGTGACATGGTGTCCGATCTCAATTCCAGCCAATTCTGCATTGAAACAGTAAAACAGTGCTTCTTCCCTTTCGAGCTCTCCCCTGCGCCAAAACAGGGGTTTACCCCAACATATCGGTTATCAGTGTACTCAGGACAAATTGTACAACAAATTTTGGGGTCTCATTTCTCTGGTTACCCTTGGGAAAATAAAAATTTGGGGGGCTAAAAAATCATTTTTGAGGTAAAAAAAATGATTTTTTATTTTCACGGCTCTGCTTTATAAACTGTAAAGAAACACTTGGGGGTTCAAAGTTTTCACAACACATCTAGATAAGTTCCTTGGGGGGTCTAGTTTCCAATATGGGGTCAATTGTGGGGGGATTCAACTGTTTAGGTACATCAGGGGCTCTGCACACGCAATGTAACGCCGCAGACCATTCCATCTAAGTCTGCATTCCAAAAGGCACTCCTTCCCTTCCAAGCTCTGCCATGCTCCCAAACAGTAGTTTTCTCCCAAATATGGGGTATCAGCGTACTCAGGAAAAATTGGACAACAACTTTTGGGGTCCAATTTCTCCTGTTACCCTTGGAAAAATACAAAACTGGGGGCTAAAAAATAATTTTTGTGAAAAAACAAAAGAATTTTTATATTCACGGCTCTGTGTTATAAACTGTATTGAAACATTTGGGGGTTCAAAGTGCTCACTACACATATAGATAAGTTGCTTTAGGGGGTCTACTTTCCAAAATGGTGTCACTTGTGGGTGGCTTCTATGTTTAGGCACATCAGGGGCTCTCCAAACGCGACATGGCGTCTCATCTCAATTCCAGCCAATTTTGCGTTGGAAAGTTAAACGGCGCTCCTTCCTTTCCGAGCTCTACTATGCACCCAAACAGTGGTTTACCCCCACATACGGGGTATCAGCATACTCAGGACAAATTGCACAACAACTTTTGGGTCAAGTTTCTTCTGTTACCCTTGGGAAAATAATAAATTGGGGGCAAAAATATCATTTTTGTAGAAAAAAATATGATTTTTTTTTGCAGCACTACATTATCAACTTTTGTGAAGCACTTGGTGGGTCAAAGGGCTCACCAAACATCTAGATAAGTTCCTTAGGTGTCACTTGTGGGGGGTTTCAATGTTTAGGCACATCAAGGGCTCTCCAAAAGCGACATGGCATCCTATTTTAATTCCAGTCAATTTTGCATTGATAAGTTCCTTAGGTGTCACTTGTGGGGGGTTTCAATGTTTAGGCACATCAAGGGCTCTCCAAAAGCGACATGGCATCCTATTTTAATTCCAGTCAATTTTGCTTTGAAAAGTCAAATGGCGCTTCTTCCCTTCTGAGCTCTGTCATGCGCCCAAACAGTAGTTTACCTCCACAAATGGGGTATCAGCATACTCAGAACAAATTGTACAACATCTTTTGGGGTCCAATTTCTCCTGATAACCTTGGTAAAATAAAACAAATTGGAGCTAAAGTAAATTTTTTGTGAAAAAAGTTAAATGTTCATTTTTTTTAAACATTCCAAAAATTCCTGTGAAACACCTGAAGGGTTAATAAACTTCTTGAATGTGGTTTTGAGTACCTTAAGGGGTGCAGTTTTTAGAATGGTGTCACACTTGGGTATTTTCTATCATTTAGACCCCTCAAAATGACTTCAAATGTGATGTAGTCCCTAAAAAAAATGGTGCTGTAAAAATGAGAAATTTCTGGTAAACTTTTAACCCTTATAATTCCGTAACAAAATAAAATTTTGCTGATATAAAGTAGACATGTGGGAAATGTTACTTATTAACCCCTTTACCCCCAAGTGTGGTTTGCACGTTAATGACCTGGCCAATTTTTGCAATTCTGACCACTGTCCCTTTATGAGGTTATAACTCTGGAACGCTTCAACGGATCCCGGTGATTCTGACATTGTTTTCTCGTGACATATTGTACTTTATGATATTGGTAACATTTCTTTGATATTACCTGCATTTATTTGTGAAAAAAAATGGAAATTTGGTGAAAATTTTGAAACTTTTCACAATTTTCCAACTTTGAATTTTTATGCAATTTAATCACAGAGATATGTCACATAAAATACTTAACAAGTAACATTTCCCACATGTCTACTTTACATCACTACAATTTTGGAACCAAAATTTTTTGGGGTCAGGGAGTTATAAGGGTTAAAATTTGACCAGCAATTTCTCATTTTTACAACACCATTTTTTTTAAGGACCACATCTCATTTGAAGACATTTTTGAGGGGTCTATATGATAGAAAATAACCAAGTTTGACACCATTCTAAAAACTGCACCCCTCAAGGTGCTCAACACCACATTCAAGAAGTTTATTAACCCTTCAGGTGTTTCACAGAAATTTTTGTAATGTTTAAATAAAAATGAACATTTAACTTTTTTTCACAAAAAAATTATTCAGCTTCAATTTGTTTTATTTTACCAAGGGTAACAGGAATAACATGGTCGACAAAAGTTGTTGTACAATTTGTCCTGAGTTCGTCGATACCCCATATGTGGGGGTAAACCACTTTTTGGGCACATGGGAGGGAGAGCTCAGAAGGGAAGGAGCGCCGTTTGACTTTTCAATGCAAAATTGACAAGAATTGAGATGGGACGCCATGTTGCGTTTGGAGAGCCACTGATGTGCCTAAACATTGAAACCCCCCACAAGTGACACTATTTTGGAAAGTAGACCCCCTATGGAACTTATCTAGAAGTGTGGTGAGCACTTTGACCCATTAAGTGATTCACAGAAGTTTATAATGCAGAGCCGTAAAAATAAAAAATCATATTTTTTCACAAAAACTATTTTTTGTCCCCAATTTTTTATTTTTCCAAGGGTAAGAGAAGAAGTTGGACGGCAAAAGTTGTCCAATTTGTGCTGAGTATGGTGATATCCCATATGTGGGGGTAAACCACTGTTTGGGCACATGGGAGAGCTCGGAAGGGAAGGAGCGCCATTTGACTTTTCAATGCAAAATTGACTGGAATTGAGATGGGACGCCATGTTGCGTTTGGAGAGCCCCTGATGTGCCTAAACATTGAAACCCCCCACAAGTGACACCATTATGGAAAGTAGACCCCCTAGAGGACTCATCTAGATGTGTTGTGAGAGCTTTGAACCCCCAAGTGTTTCACTACAGTTTATAATGCAGAGCCGTGAAAATAAAAAATCCTTTTTTTTCCACAAAAATTATTTTTCAGCCCCCAGTTTTGTATTTTTCAAAGGGTAACAGTTTAAATTGGACCCCAAAAGTTGTTGTTCAATTTGTCCTGAGGACGCTGATACCCCATATGTGGGGGGGGGAATCACAATTTGAGCGCATGGCGGAGCTCGAAGGGAAGGGGCGTCATTTGGAATGCAGACTTAGGTGGATTGGTCTGCAGGCATCACATTGCGTTTGCAGAGCCTCTAATGTACCTAACAGTAGAAACCCCCCACAATTGACCCCATATTGGAAACTAGACCCCTCAAGGAACTTATCTAGATGTGTTTTGAGAACTTTGAACCCCCAAGTGTTTCACTACAGTTTATAACGCAGAGCCGTGAAAATAAAAAATCCTTTTTTTTTTCCACAAAAATTATTTTTTAGCCCCCAGTTTTGTATTTTCCCAAGAGTAACAGGAGAAATTGGACCACAAAATTTGTTGTCCTATGTGTCCTGAATACGCTGATACCCCATATGTTGGGGTAAACCCCTGTTTGGGCGCACGGGAGAGCTCGGAAGGGAAGGAGCACTGTTTTACTTTTTCAATGCAGAATTGGCTGGAATTGAGATCGGACGCCATGTCACACTTGGAGAGCCCCTGATGTGCCTAAACAGTGGAAACCCCCCAATTATAATTGAAACCCTAATCCAAACACATCCCTAACCCTAATCCCAATGGTAACCCTAACCACTCCCCTAACCTTGACACACCCCTAACCCTAATCCCAACCCTATTCCCAACCATAAATGTAATCCAAACCCTAACCCTAACTTTAGCCCCAACCCCAAACCTAACTTTAGCCCCAACCCTTACTGTAGCCTTAACCCTAGCCTTAACCCTAGCCCTAACCCTAACCCTAGCCCTAACCCTAACCCTAGCCCTAACCCTAATGGGAAAATGGAAATAAATACATTTTTTTAATTTTTAAATTTTTCCTTAAATAAGGGGGTGATGAAGGGGGGTTTGATTTACTTTTATAGCGGGTTTTTTAGCGGATTTTCATGATTGGCAGCCGTCACACGCTGAAAGATGCTTTTTATTGCAAAAAATATTTTTTGCGTTACCACATTTTGAGAGCTATAATTTTTCCATATTTTGGTCCACAGAGTCATGTGAGGTCTTGTTTTTTGTGGGACGAGTTGACGTTTTTATTGGTAACATTTTCGGGCACGTGACATTTTTTGATCGCTTTTGATTTTGATTTTTGTGAGGCAGAATGACCAAAAACCAGATATTCATGAATTTCTTTTGGGGGAGGCGTTTATACCGTTCCGCGTTTGGTAAAATGGATAAAGCAGTTTTATTCTTCGGGTCAGTACGATTACAGTGATACCTCATTTATATCTTTTTTTGTGTTTTGGTGCTTTTATACAATAAAACTATTTTATAGAAAAAATAATTATTTTTGCATCGCTTTATTCTGAGGACTAGAGTTGAGCGACTTTCATTTTTTTAAGATCGAGTCGGGTTTTGTGAAACCCGATTTTGTCCAGAGTCGAGTCGAGTGCAGTCGGCCGATTATCGCTAAAAGTCGGGGATCGACTGAAACACGAAACCCAATGCAAGTCAATGGGGAAGCATAGTCGGCAGTGAGTGGAGGCCAGGAAAACACCTACAGTGCCCATTTTAATGCCAAAAACATCCATTCTTGTTTCTGAAGCTTGTCAATCTTAATTAACTTTATAATAATAGTTGGGCATAGGGAATTGGGGGTCATTTGGCAAAAGTTGTGGGGGGAGTAGGGCCGGCTCAAGTTTTTCGTGGGCCCAGGAAATGCGGACTACGTCACGGCGGTGTTGCAGGGAAAGGTAAGTATTTCAACGTTGCAAGTGCTGTGATCCTGAGCAAGCAGGGGGGGCCCACTCGTTCGCATTGGCACTGGCACAGGGCCCCTCAAAGTACAGCGATGTGTGTTTGCATGGCGGGGGCGCCTCCCACCAGCAGCGACACTTTTGCGTACTCTGAGGGGCCCTGTGCCAGTGACGTCGCCAACGAGTATGCCCCCCCACCTGATGAAGGAACCTGCACTTTCATCTGCACCTTCCTCTCTGTCCCTGTGTAAGGTGGTATAACATGCGGGAAGGGGAACCTTACTTTCAGCAGGGTCAGATTCTGGCTGTGTAGAGTATAAGGGGAATGTAGTGGTCTAGGTCAATGTACCAGCAGACTCATCTAGCAGTGGCTGGGCAATGGGCAGGATGAGGAGGAAACAGATATAGGGCCAAAGAATAAAGTAGGCTAAATGCAGTTCAAAATTGGTAACAGGACTAAACAGGTGGCATTGCTTTGTTCAGTGGAGTAGCAAACCCAAGAGCAGCAGACACTGTTTCAAGGGCATAACCACACTAGTAGGCCAAATGCAGTTTAATATCTGATAGTATAGGGCGAAAGCCAGAATGTGGAAGCTCAGCTTTGTTCAGTTGAGGACAACACCAGGCAGGGGCAGACAGACACCTTTAGTAGGCCGGAACAGCCAATTGCATTTTTAAAAATGGTAATTTGGAACTGAAGGTTGAAGCTCAGCTTTATTCAGTTGAGGACAACACCAGGCAGGGGCAGACAGACACCTTTAGTAGGCCGGAACAGCCAATTGCATTTTTAAAAATGGTAATTTGGAACAGAAGGTTGAAGCTCAGCTTTATTCAGTTGAGGACAACACCAGGCAGGGGCAGACAGACACCTTTAGTAGGTCGGAACAGCCAATTTTTTAAAAAAACAGCAGTTAGTAAGAGGCAGAAGGTAGAAGCTCAGCTTTATTCAGTTGAGGACAACACCAGGCAGGGGCAGACAGACACCTTTAGTAGGCCGGAACAGCCAATTGCATTTTTAAAAATGGTAATTTGGAACAGAAGGTTGAAGCTCAGCTTTATTCAGTTGAGGACAACACCAGGCAGGGGCAGACAGACACCTTTAGTAGGCCGGAACAGCCAATTGCTTTTTTAAAAATGGTAATTTGGAACAGAAGGTAGAAGCTCAGCTTTATTCAGTTGAGGACAACACCAGGCAGGGACAGACAGACACCTTTAGTAGGCCGGAACAGCCAATTTTTTAAAAAAACAGCAGTTAGTAAGAGGCAGAAGGTAGAAGCTCAGCTTTATTCAGTTGAGGACAACACCAGGCAGGGGCAGACAGACACCTTTAGTAGGCCGGAACAGCCAATTGCATTTTTAAAAATGGTAATTTGGAACTGAAGGTTGAAGCTCAGCTTTATTCAGTTGAGGACAACACCAGGCAGGGGCAGACATTCACCTTTAGTAGGCCGGAACAGCCAATTGCATTTTTAAAAATGGTAATTTGGAACAGAAGGTTGAAGCTCAGCTTTATTCAGTTGAGGACAACACCAGGCAGGGGCAGACATTCACCTTTAGTAGGCCGGAACAGCCAATTGCATTTTTAAAAATGGTAATTTGGAACAGAAGGTAGAAGCTCAGCTTTATTCAGTTGAGGACAACACCAGGCAGGGGCAGACAGACACCTTTAGTAGGCCGGAACAGCCAATTTTTTAAAAAAACAGCAGTTAGTAAGAGGCAGAAGGTAGAAGCTCAGCTTTATTCAGTTGAGGACAACACCAGGCAGGGGCAGACATTCACCTTTAGTAGGCCGGAACAGCCAATTGCATTTTTAAAAATGGTAATTTGGAACAGAAGGTAGAAGCTCAGCTTTATTCAGTTGAGGACAACACCAGGCAGGGGCAGACAGACACCTTTAGTAGGCCGGAACAGCCAATGGCATTTTTAAAAATGGTAATTTGGAACAGAAGGTAGAAGCTCAGCTTTATTCAGTTGAGGACAACACCAGGCAGGGGCAGACATTCACCTTTAGTAGGCCGGAACAGCCAATTGCATTTTTAAAAATGGTAATTTGGAACAGAAGGTTGAAGCTCAGCTTTATTCAGTTGAGGACAACACCAGGCAGGGGCAGACAGACACCTTTAGTAGGCCGGAACAGCCAATTGCATTTTTAAAAATGGTAATTTGGAACAGAAGGTAGAAGCTCAGCTTTATTAAGTTGAGGACAACACCAGGCAGGGGCAGACAGACACCTTTAGTAGGCCGGAACAGCCAATTTTTTAAAAAAACAGCAGTTAGTAAGAGGCAGAAGGTAGAAGCTCAGCTTTATTCAGTTGAGGACAACACCAGGCAGGGGCAGACATTCACCTTTAGTAGGCCGGAAGAGCCAATTGCATTTTTAAAAATGGTAATTTGGAACAGAAGGTTGAAGCTCAGCTTTATTCAGTTGAGGACAACACCAGGCAGGGGCAGACAGACACCTTTAGTAGGCCGGAACAGCCAATTTTTTAAAAAAACAGCAGTTAGTAAGAGGCAGAAGGTAGAAGCTCAGCTTTATTCAGTTGAGGACAACACCAGGCAGGGGCAGACAGACACCTTTAGTAGGCCGGAACAGCCAATTGCATTTTTAAAAATGGTAATTTGGAACTGAAGGTTGAAGCTCAGCTTTATTCAGTTGAGGACAACACCAGGCAGGGGCAGACAGACACCTTTAGTAGGCCGGAACAGCCAATTGCATTTTTAAAAATGGTAATTTGGAACTGAAGGTTGAAGCTCAGCTTTATTCAGTTGAGGACAACACCAGGCAGGGGCAGACATTCACCTTTAGTAGGCCGGAACAGCCAATTGCATTTTTAAAAATGGTAATTTGGAACAGAAGGTTGAAGCTCAGCTTTATTCAGTTGAGGACAACACCAGGCAGGGGCAGTCAGACACCTTTAGTAGGCCGGAACAGCCAATTTTTTAAAAAAACAGCAGTTAGTAAGAGGCAGAAGGTAGAAGCTCAGCTTTATTCAGTTGAGGACAACACCAGGCAGGGGCAGACAGACACCTTTAGTAGGCCGGAACAGCCAATTGCATTTTTAAAAATGGTAATTTGGAACTGAAGGTTGAAGCTCAGCTTTATTCAGTTGAGGACAACACCAGGCAGGGGCAGACATTCACCTTTAGTAGGCCGGAACAGCCAATTGCATTTTTAAAAATGGTAATTTGGAACAGAAGGTAGAAGCTCAGCTTTATTCAGTTGAGGACAACACCAGGCAGGGGCAGACATTCACCTTTAGTAGGCCGGAACAGCCAATTGCATTTTTAAAAATGGTAATTTGGAACTGAAGGTTGAAGCTCAGCTTTATTCAGTTGAGGACAACACCAGGCAGGGGCAGACAGACACCTTTAGTAGGCCGGAACAGCCAATTTTTAAAAAAAACAGCAGTTAGTAAGAGGCAGAAGGTAGAAGCTCAGCTTTATTCAGTTGAGGACAACACCAGGCAGGGGCAGACAGACACCTTTAGTAGGCCGGAACAGCCAATTGCATTTTTAAAAATGGTAATTTGGAACTGAAGGTTGAAGCTCAGCTTTATTCAGTTGAGGACAACACCAGGCAGGGGCAGACAGACACCTTTAGTAGGCCGGAACAGCCAATGGCATTTTTAAAAATGGTAATTTGGAACAGAAGGTAGAAGCTCAGCTTTATTCAGTTGAGGACAACACCAGGCAGGGGCAGACATTCACCTTTAGTAGGCCGGAACAGCCAATTGCATTTTTAAAAATGGTAATTTGGAACAGAAGGTTGAAGCTCAGCTTTATTCAGTTGAGGACAACACCAGGCAGGGGCAGACAGACACCTTTAGTAGGCCGGAACAGCCAATTGCATTTTTAAAAATGGTAATTTGGAACAGAAGGTAGAAGCTCAGCTTTATTCAGTTGAGGACAACACCAGGCAGGGGCAGACAGACACCTTTAGTAGGCCGGAACAGCCAATTTTTTAAAAAAACAGCAGTTAGTAAGAGGCAGAAGGTAGAAGCTCAGCTTTATTCAGTTGAGGACAACACCAGGCAGGGGCAGACATTCACCTTTAGTAGGCCGGAAGAGCCAATTGCATTTTTAAAAATGGTAATTTGGAACAGAAGGTTGAAGCTCAGCTTTATTCAGTTGAGGACAACACCAGGCAGGGGCAGACAGACACCTTTAGTAGGCCGGAACAGCCAATTTTTTAAAAAAACAGCAGTTAGTAAGAGGCAGAAGGTAGAAGCTCAGCTTTATTCAGTTGAGGACAACACCAGGCAGGGGCAGACAGACACCTTTAGTAGGCCGGAACAGCCAATTGCATTTTTAAAAATGGTAATTTGGAACTGAAGGTTGAAGCTCAGCTTTATTCAGTTGAGGACAACACCAGGCAGGGGCAGACAGACACCTTTAGTAGGCCGGAACAGCCAATTGCATTTTTAAAAATGGTAATTTGGAACTGAAGGTTGAAGCTCAGCTTTATTCAGTTGAGGACAACACCAGGCAGGGGCAGACATTCACCTTTAGTAGGCCGGAACAGCCAATTGCATTTTTAAAAATGGTAATTTGGAACAGAAGGTTGAAGCTCAGCTTTATTCAGTTGAGGACAACACCAGGCAGGGGCAGTCAGACACCTTTAGTAGGCCGGAACAGCCAATTTTTTAAAAAAACAGCAGTTAGTAAGAGGCAGAAGGTAGAAGCTCAGCTTTATTCAGTTGAGGACAACACCAGGCAGGGGCAGACAGACACCTTTAGTAGGCCGGAACAGCCAATTGCATTTTTAAAAATGGTAATTTGGAACTGAAGGTTGAAGCTCAGCTTTATTCAGTTGAGGACAACACCAGGCAGGGGCAGACATTCACCTTTAGTAGGCCGGAACAGCCAATTGCATTTTTAAAAATGGTAATTTGGAACAGAAGGTAGAAGCTCAGCTTTATTCAGTTGAGGACAACACCAGGCAGGGGCAGACATTCACCTTTAGTAGGCCGGAACAGCCAATTGCATTTTTAAAAATGGTAATTTGGAACTGAAGGTTGAAGCTCAGCTTTATTCAGTTGAGGACAACACCAGGCAGGGGCAGACAGACACCTTTAGTAGGCCGGAACAGCCAATTTTTTAAAAAAACAGCAGTTAGTAAGAGGCAGAAGGTAGAAGCTCAGCTTTATTCAGTTGAGGACAACACCAGGCAGGGGCAGACAGACACCTTTAGTAGGCCGGAACAGCCAATTGCATTTTTAAAAATGGTAATTTGGAACTGAAGGTTGAAGCTCAGCTTTATTCAGTTGAGGACAACACCAGGCAGGGGCAGACAGACACCTTTAGTAGGCCGGAACAGCCAATTTTTTAAAAAAACAGCAGTTAGTAAGAGGCAGAAGGTAGAAGCTCAGCTTTATTCAGTTGAGGACAACACCAGGCAGGGGCAGACAGACACCTTTAGTAGGCCGGAACAGCCAATTACATTTTTAAAAATGGTAATTTGGAACTGAAGGTTGAAGCTCAGCTTTATTCAGTTGAGGACAACACCAGGCAGGGGCAGACAGACACCTTTAGTAGGCCGGAAGAGCCAATGGCATTTTTAAAAATGGTAATTTGGAACAGAAGGTAGAAGCTCAGCTTTATTCAGTTGAGGACAACACCAGGCAGGGGCAGACATTCACCTTTAGTAGGCCGGAACAGCCAATTGCATTTTTAGAAATGGTAATTTGGAACAGAAGGTAGAAGCTCAGCTTTATTCAGTTGAGGACAACACCAGGCAGGGGCAGACATTCACCTTTAGTAGGCCGGAACAGCCAATTGCATTTTTAAAAATGGTAATTTGGAACAGAAGGTTGAAGCTCAGCTTTATTCAGTTGAGGACAACACCAGGCAGGGGCAGACAGACACCTTTAGTAGGCCGGAACAGCCAATTGCTTTTTTAAAAATGGTAATTTGGAACAGAAGGTAGAAGCTCAGCTTTATTCAGTTGAGGACAACACCAGGCAGGGACAGACAGACACCTTTAGTAGGCCGGAACAGCCAATTTTTTAAAAAAACAGCAGTTAGTAAGAGGCAGAAGGTAGAAGCTCAGCTTTATTCAGTTGAGGACAACACCAGGCAGGGGCAGACAGACACCTTTAGTAGGCCGGAACAGCCAATTGCATTTTTAAAAATGGTAATTTGGAACTGAAGGTTGAAGCTCAGCTTTATTCAGTTGAGGACAACACCAGGCAGGGGCAGACATTCACCTTTAGTAGGCCGGAACAGCCAATTGCATTTTTAAAAATGGTAATTTGGAACAGAAGGTTGAAGCTCAGCTTTATTCAGTTGAGGACAACACCAGGCAGGGGCAGACATTCACCTTTAGTAGGCCGGAACAGCCAATTGCATTTTTAAAAATGGTAATTTGGAACAGAAGGTAGAAGCTCAGCTTTATTCAGTTGAGGACAACACCAGGCAGGGGCAGACAGACACCTTTAGTAGGCCGGAACAGCCAATTTTTTAAAAAAACAGCAGTTAGTAAGAGGCAGAAGGTAGAAGCTCAGCTTTATTCAGTTGAGGACAACACCAGGCAGGGGCAGACATTCACCTTTAGTAGGCCGGAACAGCCAATTGCATTTTTAAAAATGGTAATTTGGAACAGAAGGTAGAAGCTCAGCTTTATTCAGTTGAGGACAACACCAGGCAGGGGCAGACAGACACCTTTAGTAGGCCGGAACAGCCAATGGCATTTTTAAAAATGGTAATTTGGAACAGAAGGTAGAAGCTCAGCTTTATTCAGTTGAGGACAACACCAGGCAGGGGCAGACATTCACCTTTAGTAGGCCGGAACAGCCAATTGCATTTTTAAAAATGGTAATTTGGAACAGAAGGTTGAAGCTCAGCTTTATTCAGTTGAGGACAACACCAGGCAGGGGCAGACAGACACCTTTAGTAGGCCGGAACAGCCAATTGCATTTTTAAAAATGGTAATTTGGAACAGAAGGTAGAAGCTCAGCTTTATTAAGTTGAGGACAACACCAGGCAGGGGCAGACAGACACCTTTAGTAGGCCGGAACAGCCAATTTTTTAAAAAAACAGCAGTTAGTAAGAGGCAGAAGGTAGAAGCTCAGCTTTATTCAGTTGAGGACAACACCAGGCAGGGGCAGACATTCACCTTTAGTAGGCCGGAAGAGCCAATTGCATTTTTAAAAATGGTAATTTGGAACAGAAGGTTGAAGCTCAGCTTTATTCAGTTGAGGACAACACCAGGCAGGGGCAGACAGACACCTTTAGTAGGCCGGAACAGCCAATTTTTTAAAAAAACAGCAGTTAGTAAGAGGCAGAAGGTAGAAGCTCAGCTTTATTCAGTTGAGGACAACACCAGGCAGGGGCAGACAGACACCTTTAGTAGGCCGGAACAGCCAATTGCATTTTTAAAAATGGTAATTTGGAACTGAAGGTTGAAGCTCAGCTTTATTCAGTTGAGGACAACACCAGGCAGGGGCAGACAGACACCTTTAGTAGGCCGGAACAGCCAATTGCATTTTTAAAAATGGTAATTTGGAACTGAAGGTTGAAGCTCAGCTTTATTCAGTTGAGGACAACACCAGGCAGGGGCAGACATTCACCTTTAGTAGGCCGGAACAGCCAATTGCATTTTTAAAAATGGTAATTTGGAACAGAAGGTTGAAGCTCAGCTTTATTCAGTTGAGGACAACACCAGGCAGGGGCAGTCAGACACCTTTAGTAGGCCGGAACAGCCAATTTTTTAAAAAAACAGCAGTTAGTAAGAGGCAGAAGGTAGAAGCTCAGCTTTATTCAGTTGAGGACAACACCAGGCAGGGGCAGACAGACACCTTTAGTAGGCCGGAACAGCCAATTGCATTTTTAAAAATGGTAATTTGGAACTGAAGGTTGAAGCTCAGCTTTATTCAGTTGAGGACAACACCAGGCAGGGGCAGACATTCACCTTTAGTAGGCCGGAACAGCCAATTGCATTTTTAAAAATGGTAATTTGGAACAGAAGGTAGAAGCTCAGCTTTATTCAGTTGAGGACAACACCAGGCAGGGGCAGACATTCACCTTTAGTAGGCCGGAACAGCCAATTGCATTTTTAAAAATGGTAATTTGGAACTGAAGGTTGAAGCTCAGCTTTATTCAGTTGAGGACAACACCAGGCAGGGGCAGACAGACACCTTTAGTAGGCCGGAACAGCCAATTTTTTAAAAAAACAGCAGTTAGTAAGAGGCAGAAGGTAGAAGCTCAGCTTTATTCAGTTGAGGACAACACCAGGCAGGGGCAGACAGACACCTTTAGTAGGCCGGAACAGCCAATTGCATTTTTAAAAATGGTAATTTGGAACTGAAGGTTGAAGCTCAGCTTTATTCAGTTGAGGACAACACCAGGCAGGGGCAGACAGACACCTTTAGTAGGCCGGAACAGCCAATGGCATTTTTAAAAATGGTAATTTGGAACAGAAGGTAGAAGCTCAGCTTTATTCAGTTGAGGACAACACCAGGCAGGGGCAGACATTCACCTTTAGTAGGCCGGAACAGCCAATTGCATTTTTAAAAATGGTAATTTGGAACAGAAGGTTGAAGCTCAGCTTTATTCAGTTGAGGACAACACCAGGCAGGGGCAGACAGACACCTTTAGTAGGCCGGAACAGCCAATT
The DNA here is from genome assembly GCF_051348905.1 of Ranitomeya variabilis. NCBI lineage: Eukaryota > Metazoa > Chordata > Amphibia > Anura > Dendrobatidae > Ranitomeya > Ranitomeya variabilis. The sequence goes on from NC_135238.1 coordinate 84,197,324, forward strand.
GCATTTTTAAAAATGGTAATTTGGAACAGAAGGTAGAAGCTCAGCTTTATTCAGTTGAGGACAACACCAGGCAGGGGCAGACAGACACCTTTAGTAGGCCGGAACAGCCAATTTTTTAAAAAAACAGCAGTTAGTAAGAGGCAGAAGGTAGAAGCTCAGCTTTATTCAGTTGAGGACAACACCAGGCAGGGGCAGACATTCACCTTTAGTAGGCCGGAAGAGCCAATTGCATTTTTAAAAATGGTAATTTGGAACAGAAGGTTGAAGCTCAGCTTTATTCAGTTGAGGACAACACCAGGCAGGGGCAGACAGACACCTTTAGTAGGCCGGAACAGCCAATTTTTTAAAAAAACAGCAGTTAGTAAGAGGCAGAAGGTAGAAGCTCAGCTTTATTCAGTTGAGGACAACACCAGGCAGGGGCAGACAGACACCTTTAGTAGGCCGGAACAGCCAATTGCATTTTTAAAAATGGTAATTTGGAACTGAAGGTTGAAGCTCAGCTTTATTCAGTTGAGGACAACACCAGGCAGGGGCAGACAGACACCTTTAGTAGGCCGGAACAGCCAATTGCATTTTTAAAAATGGTAATTTGGAACTGAAGGTTGAAGCTCAGCTTTATTCAGTTGAGGACAACACCAGGCAGGGGCAGACATTCACCTTTAGTAGGCCGGAACAGCCAATTGCATTTTTAAAAATGGTAATTTGGAACAGAAGGTTGAAGCTCAGCTTTATTCAGTTGAGGACAACACCAGGCAGGGGCAGTCAGACACCTTTAGTAGGCCGGAACAGCCAATTTTTTAAAAAAACAGCAGTTAGTAAGAGGCAGAAGGTAGAAGCTCAGCTTTATTCAGTTGAGGACAACACCAGGCAGGGGCAGACAGACACCTTTAGTAGGCCGGAACAGCCAATTGCATTTTTAAAAATGGTAATTTGGAACTGAAGGTTGAAGCTCAGCTTTATTCAGTTGAGGACAACACCAGGCAGGGGCAGACATTCACCTTTAGTAGGCCGGAACAGCCAATTGCATTTTTAAAAATGGTAATTTGGAACAGAAGGTAGAAGCTCAGCTTTATTCAGTTGAGGACAACACCAGGCAGGGGCAGACATTCACCTTTAGTAGGCCGGAACAGCCAATTGCATTTTTAAAAATGGTAATTTGGAACTGAAGGTTGAAGCTCAGCTTTATTCAGTTGAGGACAACACCAGGCAGGGGCAGACAGACACCTTTAGTAGGCCGGAACAGCCAATTTTTTAAAAAAACAGCAGTTAGTAAGAGGCAGAAGGTAGAAGCTCAGCTTTATTCAGTTGAGGACAACACCAGGCAGGGGCAGACAGACACCTTTAGTAGGCCGGAACAGCCAATTGCATTTTTAAAAATGGTAATTTGGAACTGAAGGTTGAAGCTCAGCTTTATTCAGTTGAGGACAACACCAGGCAGGGGCAGACAGACACCTTTAGTAGGCCGGAACAGCCAATTTTTTAAAAAAACAGCAGTTAGTAAGAGGCAGAAGGTAGAAGCTCAGCTTTATTCAGTTGAGGACAACACCAGGCAGGGGCAGACAGACACCTTTAGTAGGCCGGAACAGCCAATTACATTTTTAAAAATGGTAATTTGGAACTGAAGGTTGAAGCTCAGCTTTATTCAGTTGAGGACAACACCAGGCAGGGGCAGACAGACACCTTTAGTAGGCCGGAAGAGCCAATGGCATTTTTAAAAATGGTAATTTGGAACAGAAGGTAGAAGCTCAGCTTTATTCAGTTGAGGACAACACCAGGCAGGGGCAGACATTCACCTTTAGTAGGCCGGAACAGCCAATTGCATTTTTAGAAATGGTAATTTGGAACAGAAGGTAGAAGCTCAGCTTTATTCAGTTGAGGACAACACCAGGCAGGGGCAGACATTCACCTTTAGTAGGCCGGAACAGCCAATTGCATTTTTAAAAATGGTAATTTGGAACAGAAGGTAGAAGCTCAGCTTTATTCAGTTGAGGACAACACCAGGCAGGGGCAGACATTCACCTTTAGTAGGCCGGAACAGCCAATTGCATTTTTAAAAATGGTAATTTGGAACAGAAGGTTGAAGCTCAGCTTTATTCAGTTGAGGACAACACCAGGCAGGGGCAGACAGACACCTTTAGTAGGCCGGAACAGCCAATTTTATAAAAAAAAAGCAGTTAATAAGAGGCAGAAGGTAGAAGCTCAGCTTTATTCAGTTGCAGCTTCTTGGCAATAATATAAAGAAGACGCGACAGGACAACACTCGGTGGATGCCATATCTGTGTTTTCAATGGAAAAAATCCTTTCAGTTAACTACTTGCAGGAGCAAGTTTTTGTAGCTGGTGGACAATTTTTTTTAAAAAAAGCAGTTAATAAGAGGCAGAAGGTAGAAGCTCAGCTTTATTCAGTTGCAGCTTCTTGGCAATAATATAAAGAAGATGCGACAGGACAACACTCGGTGGATGCCATATCTGTGTTTTCAATGGAAAAAAACCTTTCAGTTAACTACTTGCAGGAGAAAGTTTTTGTAGCTGGTGGCCAATTTTTGTACTGTACCAGTTTTTTGTTGTATGTGTTTTTGTTTTTAATGTTAAAATGTCTGCATTTGATATCTCTCCAGTATTTTCTTTTTTATAAGCAAAATACTGCAGTTTTACATCGGTTACATGGATACACAGGCAGCTTGGTGGTGAGTGGAGGAGTATTTAAAGTAGGGACCGCAGACAGGCTATCAAAGGCCTAAAATAACAAACAATAGGCTCATGGCAGCTTTACAGCGGTTACATGGATACACAGGCAGCTTGGTGGTGAGTGGAGGAGTATTTAAAGTAGGGACCGCAGACAGGCTATCAAAGGCCTAAAATAACAAACAATAGGCTTATGGCAGTTTTACAGCGGTTACATGGATACACGGGCAGGCAGCTTGGTGGTCAGTGGAGGAGTATTTAAAGTAGGGACCGCAGACAGGCTATCAAAGGCCTAAAATAACAAACAATAGGCTCATGGCAGCTTTACAGCGGTTACATGGATACACGGGCAGGCAGCTGGTGATGAGTGGAGGAGTATTTAAAGTAGGGACCGCAGACAGGCTATCAAAGGCCTAAAATAACAAACAATAGGCTCATGGCAGCTTTACAGCGGTTACATGGATACACAGGCAGCTTGGTGGTGAGTGGAGGAGTATTTAAAGTAGGGACCGCAGACAGGCTATCAAAGGCCTAAAATAACAAACAATAGGCTTATGGCAGTTTTACAGCGGTTACATGGATACACGGGCAGGCAGCTTGGTGGTCAGTGGAGGAGTATTTAAAGTAGGGACCGCAGACAGGCTATCAAAGGCCTAAAATAACAAACAATAGGCTCATGGCAGTTTTACAGCGGTTACATGGATACACGGGCAGGCAGCTTGGTGGTCAGTGGAGGAGTATTTAAAGTAGGGACCGCAGACAGGCTATCAAAGGCCTAAAATAACAAACAATAGGCTTATGGCAGTTTTACAGCGGTTACATGGATACACGGGCAGGCAGCTTGGTGGTCAGTGGAGGAGTATTTAAAGTAGGGACCGCAGACAGGCTATCAAAGGCCTAAAATAACAAACAATAGGCTCATGGCAGCTTTACAGCGGTTACATGGATACACGGGCAGGCAGCTGGTGATGAGTGGAGGAGTATTTAAAGTAGGGACCGCAGACAGGCTATCAAAGGCCTAAAATAACAAACAATAGGCTCATGGCAGCTTTACAGCGGTTACATGGATACACAGGCAGCTTGGTGGTGAGTGGAGGAGTATTTAAAGTAGGGACCGCAGACAGGCTATCAAAGGCCTAAAATAACAAACAATAGGCTTATGGCAGTTTTACAGCGGTTACATGGATACACGGGCAGGCAGCTTGGTGGTCAGTGGAGGAGTATTTAAAGTAGGGACCGCAGACAGGCTATCAAAGGCCTAAAATAACAAACAATAGGCTCATGGCAGCTTTACAGCGGTTACATGGATACACGGGCAGGCAGCTTGGTGGTCAGTGGAGGAGTATTTAAAGTAGGGACCGCAGACAGGCTATCAAAGGCCTAAAATAACAAACAATAGGCTCATGGCAGTTTTACAGCGGTTACATGGATACACGGGCAGGCAGCTTGGTGGTCAGTGGAGGAGTATTTAAAGTAGGGACCGCAGACAGGCTATCAAAGGCCTAAAATAACAAACAATAGGCTTATGGCAGTTTTACAGCGGTTACATGGATACACAGGCAGCTTGGTGGTGAGTGGAGGAGTATTTAAAGTAGGGACCGCAGACAGGCTATCAAAGGCCTAAAATAACAAACAATAGGCTTATGGCAGTTTTACAGCGGTTACATGGATACACGGGCAGGCAGCTTGGTGGTCAGTGGAGGAGTATTTAAAGTAGGGACCGCAGACAGGCTATCAAAGGCCTAAAATAACAAACAATAGGCTCATGGCAGCTTTACAGCGGTTACATGGATACACAGGCAGCTTGGTGGTGAGTGGAGGAGTATTTAAAGTAGGGACCGCAGACAGGCTATCAAAGGCCTAAAATAACAAACAATAGGCTCATGGCAGCTTTACAGCGGTTACATGGATACACAGGCAGCTTGGTGGTGAGTGGAGGAGTATTTAAAGTAGGGACCGCAGACAGGCTATCAAAGGCCTAAAATAACAAACAATAGGCTCATGGCAGCTTTACAGCGGTTACATGGATACACGGGCAGGCAGCTGGTGATGAGTGGAGGAGTATTTAAAGTAGGGACCGCAGACAGGCTATCAAAGGCCTAAAATAACAAACAATAGGCTCATGGCAGCTTTACAGCGGTTACATGGATACACAGGCAGCTTGGTGGTGAGTGGAGGAGTATTTAAAGTAGGGACCGCAGACAGGCTATCAAAGGCCTAAAATAACAAACAATAGGCTTATGGCAGTTTTACAGCGGTTACATGGATACACGGGCAGGCAGCTTGGTGGTCAGTGGAGGAGTATTTAAAGTAGGGACCGCAGACAGGCTATCAAAGGCCTAAAATAACAAACAATAGGCTCATGGCATTTTTACAGCGGTTACATGGATACACGGGCAGGCAGCTTGGTGGTCAGTGGAGGAGTATTTAAAGTAGGGACCGCAGACAGGCTATCAAAGGCCTAAAATAACAAACAATAGGCTTATGGCAGTTTTACAGCGGTTACATGGATACACAGGCAGCTTGGTGGTGAGTGGAGGAGTATTTAAAGTAGGGACCGCAGACAGGCTATCAAAGGCCTAAAATAACAAACAATAGGCTTATGGCAGTTTTACAGCGGTTACATGGATACACGGGCAGGCAGCTTGGTGGTGAGTGGAGGAGTATTTAAAGTAGGGACCGCAGACAGGCTATCAAAGGCCTAAAATAACAAACAATAGGCTCATGGCAGCTTTACAGCGGTTACATGGATACACAGGCAGCTTGGTGGTGAGTGGAGGAGTATTTAAAGTAGGGACCGCAGACAGGCTATCAAAGGCCTAAAATAACAAACAATAGGCTCATGGCAGCTTTACAGCGGTTACATGGATACACAGGCAGCTTGGTGGTGAGTGGAGGAGTATTTAAAGTAGGGACCGCAGACAGGCTATCAAAGGCCTAAAATTACAAACAATAGGCTCATGGCAGCTTTACAGCGGTTACATGGATACACGGGCAGGCAGCTGGTGATGAGTGGAGGAGTATTTAACCCCTTCACCCCCAAGGGTGGTTTGCACGTTAATGACCGGGCCAATTTTTACAATTCTGACCACTGTCCCTTTATGAGGTTATAACTCTGGAACGCTTCAACGGATCTTGGCGATTCTGACATTGTTTTCTCGCGACATATTGTACTTCATGATAGTGGTAAAATTTCTTCGATATAAATTGCGTTTATTTGTGAAAAAAACGAATATTTGGCGAAAATTTTGAAAATTTCGCAATTTTCCAACTTTTAATTTTTATGCCCTTAAATTACAGACATATGTCACGCAAAATACTTAATAAGTAACATTTCCCACATGTCTACTTTACATCAGCACAATTTTGGAACCAAAATTTTTTTTTGTGACGGAGTTATAAGGGTTAAAAGTTGACCAGCAATTTCTCATTTTTACAACACCATTTTTTTTTAGGGACCACATCTCATTTGAAGTCATTTTGAGGGGTTTATATGATAGAAAATACCCAAGTGTGACACCATTCTAAAAACTGCACCCCTCAAGGTACTCAAAACCACTTTCAAGAAGTTTATTAACCCTTCAGGTATTTCACAGGAATTTTTGGAATGTTTAAATAAAAATGAACATTTAACTTTTTTTCACACAAAATTTATTTCAGATCCAATTTGTTTTATTTTACCAAGGGTAACAGGAGAAAATAGACCCCAAAATTTGTTGTACAATTTGTCCTGAGTATGCTGATACCCCATATGTGGGGGTAATCCACTGTTTGGGCGCATGGCAGAGCTCGGAAGGAAAGGAGCGCCATTTTACTTTTCAATGCAAAATTGACTGGAATTGAGATGGGACGCCATGTTGCGTTTGGAGAGCCCCTGATGTGCCTAAACATTGAAACCCCCCACAAGTGACACCATTTTGGAAAGTAGACCCACTAAGGAACTTATCTAGATGTGTGGTGAGCACTTTCACCCAACAAGTGCTTCACAGAAGTTTATAATGCAGAGCCGTAAAAATAAAAAATCATATTTTTTCACAAAAATGATCTTTTCACCCCCATTTTTTTATTTCCCCAAGGGTAAGAGAAGAAATTAGAGCACAAAAGTTGTTGTGCAATTTGTCCTGAGTACGACGATACCCCATATGTGGGGGTAAACCACGGTTTGGGCGCATAGCAGAGCTCGGAAGGGAAGGAGCGCTATTTTACTTTTCAATGCAAAATTGACTGGAATTAAGATGGGATGCCATGTTGCGTTTGCAGAGCCCCTGATGTGCCTAAACATTAAAAACCCCCACAAGTGACACCATTTTGGAAAGTAGACCCCCTAAGGAACTTAACTAGATGTGTTTTGAGAGCTTTGAACCCCCAAGTGTTTCACTACAGTTTATAACGCAGAGCCATGAAAATAAATTCTTTTTTTTTTTTCACAAAAATGATTTTTTAGCCCCCAGTTTTGTATTTTCACAAGGGTAACAGGATAAATTGGACCCCAAAATTTGTTGTCCAATTTGTCCTGAGTATGCTGATACCCAATATGTGGGGGGGAACCACTGTTTGGGCGCATGACAGAGCTCGGAAGGGAAGGAGCGCCATTTGGAATGCAGACTTAAATGGATTGGTCTGCAGGCGTCACGTTGCATTTGCAGAGCCCCTGATGTACCCAAACAGTACAAACCCCCCACAAGTGACCCCATATTGGAAACTAGACCCCCCAAGGAACTTATCTAGATGTGTTGTGAGAACTTTGAACCCCCAAGTGTTTCACTACAGTTTATAACGCAGAGCCGTGAAAATAAATTCTTTTTTTTTTTTCACAAAAATGATTTTTTAGCCCCCAGTTTTGTATTTTCACAAGGGTAACAGGATAAATTGGACCCCAAAATTTGTTGTCCAATTTGTCCTGAGTATGCTGATACCCAATATGTGGGGGGGAACCACTGTTTGGGCGCATGACAGAGCTCGGAAGGGAAGGAGCGCCATTTGGAATGCAGACTTAAATGGATTGGTCTGCAGGCGTCACGTTGCATTTGCAGAGCCCCTGATGTACGCAAACAGTACAAACCCCCCACAAGTGACCCCATATCGGAAATTAGACCCCCCAAGGAACTTATCTAGATGTGTTGTGAGAACTTTGAACCCCCAAGTGTTTCACTACAGTTTACAACGCAGAGCCGTGAAAATAAAAAATCTTTTTTTCCCACAAAACTTATTTTTTGGCCCCCAGTTTTGTATTTTCCCAAGGGTAGCAGGAGAAATTGGACCCCAAAAGATGATGTCCAATTTGTCCTGAGTACGCTGATACCCCATATGTTGGGGTAAACCCCTGCTTGGGCACACGGGAGAGCTCGGAAGGGAAGGAGCACTGTTTTCCTTTTTCAACGCAGAATTGGCTGGAATTCAGATCGGATGCCATATCCCGTTTGGAGAGCCCCTGATGTGCCTAAACAGTGGAAACCCCCCAATTATAACTGAAACCCTAATCCAAACACACCCCTTACCCTAATCCCAACAGTAACCCTAACCACTCCTCTAACCCAGACACACCCAACCCTATTCCCAACCGTAAATGTAATCCAAACCCTAACCCTATCTTCAGACCCAACCCTAACTGTAGCCCCAACGCTAGCCCTAACCCTAGCAATAACCCTAGCCCTAACCCTAGCCCTAACCCTAGCAATAACCCTAGCCCTAACTCTAGTCCTAACTCTAGCCCTAACCCTAACCCTAATGGGAAAATGGAAATAAATACATTTTTTAATTTTTTTATTTTTCCCTAACTAAGGGGGTGATGAAGGGGGGTTTGATTTACTTTTATAGCGGGTTTTTTAGTGGATTTTTATGATTGGCAGCCGTCACACACTGAAAGACGCTTTTCATTGCAAAAAATATTTTTTGCGTTACCACATTTTGAGAGCTGTAATTTTTCCATATTTGAGTCCACAGAGTCATGTGAGATCTTGTTTTTTTTGCGGGATGCGTTGACGTTTTTATTGGTAACATTTTCGGACACGTGACATTTTTTGATCGCTTTTTATTCCGATTTTTGTGAGGCAGAGTGATCAAAAACCAGCTATTCATGAATTTCTTTTTGGGGAGGCGTTTATACCGTTCCGCGTTTGGTAAAATTGATAAAGCAGTTTTATTCGTCGGGTCAGTACGATTACAGCGATATCTCATTTATATCATTTTTTTTATGTTTTGGCGCTTTTATGCGATAAAAACTATTTTATAGAAAAAATAATTATTTTGGTATTGCTTTATTCTCAGGACTATAACTTTTTTATTTTTTTGCTGATGATGCTGTATGGCAGCTCGTTTTTTGCGGGACAAGATGACGTTTTTAGCGGTACCATGGTTATTTATATCAGTCTTTTTGATCGCGTGTTATTCCACTTTTTGTTCGGCGGTATGATAATAAAGCGTTGTTTTTTGCTTCGTTTTTCTTTTTTTTTCTTACGGCGTTTACTGAAGGGGTTAACTAGTGGGCCAGTTTTATAGGTCGGGTCGTTACGGACGCGGCGATACTAAATATGTGTACTTTTATTGTTTTTTTTATTTTATTTAGATAAAGAAATGTATTTATGGGAATAATATTTTTTTTTTTTTCATTATTTTGGAATATTTTTTTTTTTTTTTTTTTTTTACACATTTGGAAAATTTTTTTTTTACTTTTTTACTTTGCCCCAGGGGGGGGACAATACAGATCGGTGATCTGTCAGTTTGCATAGCACTCTGACAGATCACCGATCTGCGAGAAGTGCAGGCTGCTTCACAGTGCCTGCTCTGTGCAGGCTTCTGTGAAGCCACCTCCCTCCCTGCAGGACCCGGATCCGCGGCCATCTTGGATCCGGGTCTGGAGCAGGCAGGGAGGGAGGTAAGACCCTCGCAGCAACGCGATCACATCGCGTTGCTGCGGGGGGCTCAGGGAAGCCCGCAGGGAGCCCCCTCCCTGCGCGATGCTTCCCTGCACCGCCGGCACATCGCGATCATGTTTGATCGCGGTGTGCCGGGGGTTAATGTGCCGGGGGCGGTCCGTGACCGCTCCTGGCACATAGTGCCGGATGTCAGCTGCGATATGCAGCTGACACCCGGCCGCGATCGGCCGCGCTCCCCCCGTGAGCGCGGCCGATCGCGTATGACGTACTATTCCGTCCTTGGGAAGTAGGGCCCACCCCACATGGACGGAATAGTACGTCTAATGACAGAAAGGGGTTAAAGTAGGGACCGCAGACAGGCTATCAAAGGCCTAAAATAACAAACAATAGGCTCATGGCAGCTTTACAGCGGTTACATGGATACACAGGCAGCTTGGTGGTGAGTGGAGGAGTAGTGCAAGGAGTGTCTGTCCCAGTACTCCCAAAATATAAATAGATGTTAATGTCTCGCAAAACAACCAAAACAAAAAAAAAGGTGGCATACTTAGGTACAGGGGTGGGCTCATCTACTGAGTTTCTGACATAGTAATTTGGCAGTAACTATTTAATGGTGCCAATATAGGACACAGACACAGACTACTTTAAGTTGCATCATAGATGTCTACAAATTTGTATTGTCAGTGCCAGACATTGAATGATGTCAGCGAATAGACTAAAGATTGGTGGAGCTGTGCGACATAATTTTGCACGTGGTAGAGCACATTTTGAGCTGGGGTAGGGGGGAACTCTCTTGAGGCCGGCGGGACCGCCCCAGGGCCCCTCATGTTACAACGGTGTGTCTGACGTTGGGTGCGCACCACCACCGCCAGAGACACTACATTGTACTATGAGGGACCCAGTAGCAATGCCGTCAACCAAAAGCGAGCACACCCACCTCTTCAGACAAACAGCAGTCTCACGGGTGCTTGCGCCAAGTCGCGATACCACGGCCCCGTGTGGGGAGTTTTGCCATTTAGGGAGGTGTAAACATGTCGTATGCTGTACAATCAGCTGCAGCAAATTAGACATTAGAAAAGTAATTCACAGGCAAGAGCTTTTCATAGGAAAGCTAGGTGTCGGCCGGGCAAGGTGGGGCAAAATATTTCGAAATCCAGTTGTGGTTCATTTTAATGAATGTTAGATCGTCAACATTTTGGGTAGCCAGACGAGTCCTTTTTTCGGTTAATATTGAACCTGCAGCACTGAATACTCTTTCTGATAGGACACTTGCTGCCGGGCAAGCAAGCTCCTGCAATGCATATTCTGCCAATTCTGGCCAGGTGTCTAATTTGGAGGCCCAGTAATCAAATGGGAATGACGGTTGAGGGAGAACATCGATAAGGGATGAAAAATAGTTAGTAACCATACTGGACAAATGTTGTCTCCTGTCACTTTCAATTGATGCAGCAGTACCTGTCCTGTCTGCGGTCATAGCAAAATCACTCCACAACCTGGTCAGAAAACCCCTCTGTCCAACGCCACTTCTGATGTGTGCACCCCTAACACTCCTAGTCTGCTGCCCCCTGGAGCTCGTGTGAGAACGATCACGTGCGCTGTGTGCTGGGAATGCCTGAAGCAAACGGTCAACAAGAGTTGATTGTTTGGTTGCTAATATTAGTTCCAAGTTCTCATGTGGCATAATATTTTGCAATTTGCCTTTATAGCGTGGATCAAGGAGGCAGGCCAACCAGTAATCGTCATCGTTCATCATTTTCGTAATGCGTGTGTCCCTTTTTAGGATACGTAAGGCATAATCCGCCATGTGGGCCAAAGTTCCAGTTGTCAAATCTCCGGTTGTGATTGGTTGAGGGGCAGTTGCAGGCAAATCTACGTCACTTGTGTCCCTCAAAAAACCAGAACCCGGCCGTGACACGCAACCAATTTCCTGTGCCCCCGGGAAAGGTTCGGCATTAAAAATATACTCATCCCCATCATCCTCCTCGTCCTCCACCTCCTCTTCGCCCGCTACCTCGTCCTGTACACTGCCCTGACCAGACAATGGCTGACTGTCATCAAGGCTTTCCTCTTCCTCTGGTGCAGACGCCTGCTCCTTTATGTGCGTCAAACTTTGCATCAGCAGACGCATTAGGGGGATGCTCATGCTTATTACGGCGTTGTCTGCACTAACCAGCCGTGTGCATTCCTCAAAACACTGAAGGACTTGACACATGTCTTGTATCTTAGACCACTGCACACCTGACAACTCCATGTCTGCCATCCTACTGCCTGCCCGTGTATCCTCCCACAAATAAATAACAGCACGCCTCTGTTCGCACAGTCTCTGAAGCATGTGCAGTGTTGAGTTCCACCTTGTTGCAACGTCTATGATTAGGCGATGCTGGGGAAGGTTCAAAGACCGCTGATAGGTCTGCATACGGCTGGCGTGTACAGGCGAACGTCGGATATGTGAGCAAAGTGCACGCACTTTGAGGAGCAGGTCGGAGAACCCAGGATAAGTTTTCAATAAGCACTGCACCACCAGGTTTAAGGTGTGAGCCAGGCAAGGAATGTGTTTCAGTTGGGAAAGGGAGATGGCAGCCATGAAATTCCTTCCGTTATCACTCACTACCTTGCCTGCCTCAAGATCTACTGTGCCCAGCCACGACTGCGTTTCTTGTTGCAAGAACTCGGATAGAACTTCCGCGGTGTGTCTGTTGTCGCCCAAACACATCATAGCCAATACAGCCTGCTGACACTTGGCAGTAGCTGGCCCATAATGGGACAACTGGTGTGCAACAGTGTCATCTGCCGATGGAGTGGTTGGCAGACTGCGTTCTGTGGAAGAGCTGTAGCTTCTGCAGGAGGACGAGGAGGAGGAGGAGGAGGGGGTGCGAACGCCTACAGCCAACTGTTTCCTAGACCGTGGGCTGGGCACAACTGTCCCTAAATTGATGTCGCCTGTGGACCCTGCATCCACCACATTCACCCAGTGTGCCGTGATGGACACATAACGTCCCTGGCCATGCCTACTGGTCCATGCATCTGTAGTCAGGTGCACCTTTGTACTCACAGATTGCCTGAGTGCATGGACGATGCGCTGTTTAACATGCTGGTGCAGGGCTGGGATGGCTTTTCTGGAAAAAAAGTGTCGACTGGGTAGCTCGTATCGTGGTTCAGCGTACTCCATCAGGGCTTTGAAAGCTTCGCTTTCAACTAACCGGTAGGGCATCATCTCTAACGAGATTAGTCTAGCTATGTGGGCGTTAAAACCCTGTGTACGCGGATGCGAGGATAAGTACTTCCTTTTTCTAACCAGAGTCTCATGTAGGGTGAGCTGGACTGGAGAGCTGGAGATCGTGGAACTTTCGGGTGTGCCGGTGTACATGGCAGACTGAGAGACGGTTGGAGACGGTATTGTTTCCGCCGGTGCCCTAGATGCAATATTTCCTCCTACAAAACTGGTGGTTCCCTGACCCTGACTGCTTTTGGCTGGCAAAGAAACCTGCACAGATACTGCCGGTGGTGCGGAAAATGGTGGCCTTACAGTGACGGAATGGATGTTGCGTTGCTGACTAGCTTCATTGGCCGAGGGTGCTACAACCTTAAGGGACGTTTGGTAGTTAGTCCAGGCTTGAAAATGCATGGTGGTTAAGTGTCTATGCATGCAACTAGTATTTAGACTTTTCAGATTCTGACCTCTGCTTAAGCTAGTTGAACATTTTTGACAGATGACTTTGCGCTGATCAGTTGGATGTTGTTTAAAAAAATGCCAGACTGCACTCTTCCTAGACTCGGATCCCTTTTCAGGGATTGCAGACTGAGCTTTAACCGGATGGCCACGCTGTCCTCCAACAGGTTTTGGCTTTGACACGCGTTTTGGGCCAGATACGGGCCCGGCAGATGGAACCTGTTGCGATGTTGATGCCTGCTGCGGCCCCTCCTCCACCTCCGCTTCTGAACTACTGCCGCCTGCACCCTGTTCCCCCAATGGCTGCCAATCGGGGTCAATAACTGGGTCATCTATTACCTCCTCTTCGAGCTCGTGTGCAACTTCGTCTGTGTCACTGTGTCGGTCGGTGGTATAGCGTTCGTGGCGGGGCAACATAGTCTCATCAGGGTCTGATTGTGGATCTGTACCCTGAGAGGGCAATGTGGTGGTCTGAGTCAAAGGAGCAGCATAGTACTCTGGCTGTGGCTGTGCATCAGTGCACTCCATGTCAGAATATACTTGTAATGGGCATGGCCTGTTAAATGTTTCACTTTCTAAGCCAGGGACGGTATGTGTAAAGAGCTCCATGGAGTGACCCGTTGTGTCGCCTGCTGCATCCTTCTCTCTTGTTGTAGTTTTTGCTGAGGAGGACAAGGAAGCGACTTGTCCCTGACCGTGAACATCCACAAGCGACGCGCTGCTTTTACATTTACCAGTTTCGGAAGAGGAGGCAAAAGAGCTAGAGGCTGAGTCTGCAATGTAAGCCAAAACTTGCTGTTGCTGCTCCGCCTTTAAAAGCGGTTTTCCTACTCCCAGAAAAGAGAGCGTTCGAGGCCTTGTGTAGCCTGACGACGAAACTGGCTCCACAGCTCCAGACTTAGGTGGAATATTTTTATCCCCACGACCACCTGATGCTCCACTACCACTACCATCATTACCAGCTGACAATGAACGCCCACGACGACCTCTTGCACCAGACTTCCTCATTGTTTTAAAATCTTAACCAAAGTAACTTTATTTGTTGCTGTCAAACAACTTACACGGTGAGCTATAACTTCAGTATGATTTCAATATCCCTTAACAGGTTGGTGAGACCACAAGGAAAATCAGGCACAATGTTACACACTCTGTTTTCTGTGGCACAAAATCACAGAGATGACACACACGCAGGACTGTCACTCAAGCACTAATGTCAATATTAATCTCCCACCTAATTTATTTTATTTTTTTTTCAGGGAGACTTTAGAAACCAAATAATATTAAAAAAACCAAAAAAATAAATAGGCTTTCTATGGCCCACTGAATGAGAGAGAGGTGGCACACCCAGGAGTCAAGACTGGCACACAAGCTGAAAGGGCAATATTACTCTCCCACTGTTTTTTTTTTTTTTTTTTTTTTCAGGGAGACTTTAGAAACCAAATAATAAGAAAAAAAAAAATAAATAAATAGGCTTTCTATAGCCCACTGAATGAGAGATAGCACACACAGCAGTGGCACACAAGCCCTGACTGAGGCCAATATTTTTCTCCCACTGATTGATGTAGTGTTTTTGTGTTGAGGTAGATTTTAGAACACAAATCAAGGAAAAAAAAAAAAATGCTTTCTATGGCCCACTGAATGAGAGAGGTGGCACACCCAGGAGTCAAGACTGGCACACAAGCTGAAAGGGCAATATTACTCTCCCACTGTTTTTTTAAGTTTTTTTTTTTTTATTTTCAGGGAGACTTTAGAAACCAAATAATATTAAAAAAACCAAAAAAATAAATAGGCTTTCTATGGCCCACTGAATGAGAGAGAGGTGGCACACCCAGGAGTCAAGACTGGCACACAAGCTGAAAGGGCAATATTACTCTCCCACTGTTTTTTTTTTTTTTTTTCAGGGAGACTTTAGAAACCAAATAATAAGAAAAAAAATAAATAAATAAATAGGCTTTCTATAGCCCACTGAATGAGAGATAGCACACACAGCAGTGGCACACAAGCCCTGACTGAGGCCAATATTTTTCTACCACTGATTGATGTAGTGTTTTTGTGTTGAGGTAGATTTTAGAACACAAATCAAGGAAAAAAAAAATGCTTTCTATGGCCCACTGAATGAGAGAGGTGGCACACCCAGGAGTCAAGACTGGCACACAAGCTGAAAGGGCAATATTACTCTCCCACTGTTTTTTTATGTATTTTTTGTTTTTTAAGGGAGACTTTAGAAACCCAATAATATTTAAAAAAAAAAATAAATAGGCTTTCTATGGCCCACTGAATGAGAGAGGTGGCACACCCAGGAGTCAAGACTGGCACACAAGCTGAAAGGGCAATATTACTCTCCCACTGTTTTTTTAAGTTTTTTTTTTTTATTTTCAGGGAGACTTTAGAAACCAAATAATATTAAAAAAACCAAAAAAATAAATAGGCTTTCTATGGCCCACTGAATGAGAGAGAGGTGGCACACCCAGGAGTCAAGACTGGCACACAAGCTGAAAGGGCAATATTACTCTCCCACTGTTTTTTTTTTTTTTTTTTTTTTCAGGGAGACTTTAGAAACCAAATAATAAGAAAAAAAATAAATAAATAAATAGGCTTTCTATAGCCCACTGAATGAGAGATAGCACACACAGCAGTGGCACACAAGCCCTGACTGAGGCCAATATTTTTCTACCACTGATTGATGTAGTGTTTTTGTGTTGAGGTAGATTTTAGAACACAAATCAAGGAAAAAAAAAATGCTTTCTATGGCCCACTGAATGAGAGAGGTGGCACACCCAGGAGTCAAGACTGGCACACAAGCTGAAAGGGCAATATTACTCTCCCACTGTTTTTTTTATGTATTTTTTGTTTTTTAAGGGAGACTTTAGAAACCCAATAATATTTAAAAAAAAAAATAAATAGGCTTTCTATGGCCCACTGAATGAGAGAGGTGGCACACCCAGGAGTCAAGACTGGCACACAAGCTGAAAGGGCAATATTACTCTCCCACTGTTTTTTTAAGTTTTTTTTTTTTATTTTCAGGGAGACTTTAGAAACCAAATAATATTAAAAAAACCAAAAAAATAAATAGGCTTTCTATGGCCCACTGAATGAGAGAGAGGTGGCACACCCAGGAGTCAAGACTGGCACACAAGCTGAAAGGGCAATATTACTCTCCCACTGTTTTTTTTTTTTTTTTTTTTTCAGGGAGACTTTAGAAACCAAATAATAAGAAAAAAAATAAATAAATAAATAGGCTTTCTATAGCCCACTGAATGAGAGATAGCACACACAGCAGTGGCACACAAGCCCTGACTGAGGCCAATATTTTTCTCCCACTGATTGATGTAGTGTTTTTGTGTTGAGGTAGATTTTAGAACACAAATCAAGGAAAAAAAAAAATGCTTTCTATGGCCCACTGAATGAGAGAGGTGGCACACCCAGGAGTCAAGACTGGCACACAAGCTGAAAGGGCAATATTACTCTCCCACTGTTTTTTTATGTATTTTTTGTTTTTTAAGGGAGACTTTAGAAACCCAATAATATTTTTAAAAAAAAATAAATAGGCTTTCTATGGCCCACTGAATGAGAGAGGTGGCACACCCAGGAGTCAAGACTGGCACACAAGCTGAAAGGGCAATATTACTCTCCCACTGTTTTTTTATGTATTTTTTGTTTTTTAAGGGAGACTTTAGAAACCCAATAATATTTAAAAAAAAAAATAAATAGGCTTTCTATGGCCCACTGAATGAGAGAGGTGGCACACCCAGGAGTCAAGACTGGCACACAAGCTGAAAGGGCAATATTACTCTCCCACTGTTTTTTTAAGTTTTTTTTTTTTTATTTTCAGGGAGACTTTAGAAACCAAATAATATTAAAAAAACCAAAAAAATAAATAGGCTTTCTATGGCCCACTGAATGAGAGAGAGGTGGCACACCCAGGAGTCAAGACTGGCACACAAGCTGAAAGGGCAATATTACTCTCCCACTGTTTTTTTTTTTTTTTTTTTTTTTCAGGGAGACTTTAGAAACCAAATAATAAGAAAAAAAATAAATAAATAAATAGGCTTTCTATAGCCCACTGAATGAGAGATAGCACACACAGCAGTGGCACACAAGCCCTGACTGAGGCCAATATTTTTCTCCCACTGATTGATGTAGTGTTTTTGTGTTGAAGTAGATTTTAGAACACAAATCAAGGAAAAAAAAAAAATGCTTTCTATGGCCCACTGAATGAGAGAGGTGGCACACCCAGGAGTCAAGACTGGCACACAAGCTGAAAGGGCAATATTACTCTCCCACTGTTTTTTTAAGTTTTTTTTTTTTTATTTTCAGGGAGACTTTAGAAACCAAATAATATTAAAAAAACCAAAAAAATAAATAGGCTTTCTATGGCCCACTGAATGAGAGAGAGGTGGCACACCCAGGAGTCAAGACTGGCACACAAGCTGAAAGGGCAATATTACTCTCCCACTGTTTTTTTTTTTTTTTTTTTTTTCAGGGAGACTTTAGAAACCAAATAATAAGAAAAAAAATAAATAAATAAATAGGCTTTCTATAGCCCACTGAATGAGAGATAGCACACACAGCAGTGGCACACAAGCCCTGACTGAGGCCAATATTTTTCTACCACTGATTGATGTAGTGTTTTTGTGTTGAGGTAGATTTTAGAACACAAATCAAGGAAAAAAAAAAAAATGCTTTCTATGGCCCACTGAATGAGAGAGGTGGCACACCCAGGAGTCAAGACTGGCACACAAGCTGAAAGGGCAATATTACTCTCCCACTGTTTTTTTATGTATTTTTGGTTTTTTAAGGGAGACTTTAGAATCCCAATAATATTTAAAAAAATAAATAAATAGACTTTCTATGGCCCACTGAATGAGAGAGAGGTGGCACACCCAGGAGTCAAGACTGGCACACAAGCTGAAAGGGCAATATTACTCTCCCACTGTTTTTTTTTTTGTTTTTTTTTTTCAGGGAGACTTTAGAAACCAAATAATAAGAAAAAAATAAAAAAAATAAATAGGCTTTCTATAGCCCACTGAATGAGAGATAGCACACACAGCAGTGGCACACAAGCCCTGACTGAGGCCAATATTTTTCTACCACTGATTGATGTAGTGTTTTTGTGTTGAAGTAGATTTTAGAACACAAATCAAGGAAAAAAAAAAAATGCTTTCTATGGCCCACTGAATGAGAGAGGTGGCACACCCAGGAGTCAAGACTGGCACACAAGCTGAAAGGGCAATATTACTCTCCCACTGTTTTTTTAAGTTTTTTTTTTTTTATTTTCAGGGAGACTTTAGAAACCAAATAATATTAAAAAAACCAAAAAAATAAATAGGCTTTCTATGGCCCACTGAATGAGAGAGAGGTGGCACACCCAGGAGTCAAGACTGGCACACAAGCTGAAAGGGCAATATTACTCTCCCACTGTTTTTTTTTTTTTTTTTTTTTTCAGGGAGACTTTAGAAACCAAATAATAAGAAAAAAAATAAATAAATAAATAGGCTTTCTATAGCCCACTGAATGAGAGATAGCACACACAGCAGTGGCACACAAGCCCTGACTGAGGCCAATATTTTTCTCCCACTGATTGATGTAGTGTTTTTGTGTTGAGGTAGATTTTAGAACACAAATCAAGGAAAAAAAAAAAAATGCTTTCTATGGCCCACTGAATGAGAGAGGTGGCACACCCAGGAGTCAAGACTGGCACACAAGCTGAAAGGGCAATATTACTCTCCCACTGTTTTTTTATGTATTTTTGGTTTTTTAAGGGAGACTTTAGAATCCCAATAATATTTAAAAAAATAAATAAATAGACTTTCTATGGCCCACTGAATGAGAGAGAGGTGGCACACCCAGGAGTCAAGACTGGCACACAAGCTGAAAGGGCAATATTACTCTCCCACTGTTTTTTTTTTTGTTTTTTTTTTTCAGGGAGACTTTAGAAACCAAATAATAAGAAAAAAATAAAAAAAATAAATAGGCTTTCTATAGCCCACTGAATGAGAGATAGCACACACAGCAGTGGCACACAAGCCCTGACTGAGGCCAATATTTTTCTACCACTGATTGATGTAGTGTTTTTGTGTTGAGGTAGAATTTAGAACACAAATCACGGAAAAAATAAATAGGCTTTCTATGGCCCACTCAGTGAGAGATGGCACACACAGGGATGGCACTGTAGCAGAAATGCCAATCTTAATCTCCCACAAAAAAAAAACAAAAAAAAAAACAGGGACTGTCCTACAATTACTATCTCCCTGCAGTAATCTAAGCCAGATATGGCAGGCAGCAATAGGAGTGGACTGATGCACAAATTAAATAAAAAGTGTGGACAAACAAAAAAGATAGCTGTGCAGAAAGGAACAAGAGGATATGTGCTTTGAAAAAAGCAGTTGGTTTCCACAGTGGCGTACACACAGCAATACAGCTATCACGGAGCCTTCTAGGGCAGCCCAATGAGCTACAGCGCTGAGGAAAAAAAAATAGCTTCCACTGTTCCTGCACACCGAAGGTGGTGTTGGACAGTGGAAATCGCTACAGCACAAGCGGTTTGGTGGTTAGTGGACCCTGCCTAACGCTCTCCCTGCTTCTGACGAAGCGGCAGCAACCTCTCCCTAAGCTCAGATCAGCAGCAGTAAGATGGCGGTCGGCGGGAACGCCCCTTTATAGCCCCTGTGACGCCGCAGACAGCAAGCCAATCACTGCAATGCCCTTCTCTAAGATGGTGGGGACCAGGATCTATGTCATCACGCTGCCCACACTCTGCGTTCACCTTCATTGGCTGAGAAATGGCGCTTTTCGCGTCATTGAAACGCGACTTTGGCGCGAAAGTCGCGTACCGCATGGCCGACAAGCACAGGGGTCGGATCGGGTTTCATGAGACGCCGACTTAGCCAAAAATCGGCGACTTTTGAAAATGATCGACCCGTTTCGCTCAACCCTACTGAGGACTATAACTTTTTTTATTTTTTCTTTGATGACGCTGTATGGCAGCTCTTTTTTTGCAGGACAAGATGCCGTTTTCAGCGGTACCATGGTAATTTATATCCGTCTTTTTGATCGCGTGTTATTCCACTTTTTGTTTGACAGTATGATAATAAAGCGTTGTTTTTTGCCACGTTTTTATATTTTTTTTACAGTGTTCACTGAAGGGGTTAATTTGTGGGACAGTTTTATAGGTTGGGTTGTTACAGACGTGACTATACTAAATATGTGTACTTTTATTGTTTTTTATTTAGATAAAGAATATATATATATTTTTTTGGGGGGGATTTTTTTTATTTTTTTTTACACATGTGAATATTTTTTTTTTACACTATAACATTGCCACAGGGGGGCATCATGTTATAGTGTAAGATCGCTGATCTGACACTTTGCTGTGCACTGTGTCAGATCGGCGATCTGATGTGCACAGCTCCCGGCTTCCCGGCGCCTGCTCTGAGCAGGCTCTGTGAAGCCACCTCCCTGCAGGACCCGGATGCCGTGGCCATTTTGGAATCGGGCCTGCTGCAGGGAGGAGGAGGTAAGAGACCCTCGGAGCAACGCAATCACATCGCGTTGCTCCGGGGGTCTCAGGGAAGCACGCAGGGAGCCCCCTCCCTGCACGATGCTTCCCTATACCGCCATAACACTGCGATCATGTTTGATCGCAGTGTGCCGAGGGTTAATGTGCCGGGGGTGATCCGTGACTGCTCCTGGCATATAGTGCCGGATGTCAGCTGCGATAGTCAGCTGACACCCAACCGCGATCGGCCACGCTCCCCCCGTGAGTGCAGCCGATCGCATATGACGTACTATCCCGCCAGTGGTCATACGGGCCCACCCCACCTCGACAGGATAGTACATCTAATGTCAGAAAGGGGTTAAGTATTTTGTGTGACATATCTCTGTAATTTAAGGGCATAAAAATTCAAAGTTTGAAAATTGCGAAATTTTCAAAATTTTCACCAAATTTCCATTTTTTTCACAAATAAACGCAGGTAATATCAAAGAAATTTAATGAATAACATGAAGTACAATATATCACGAGACAACGTTGTCAAAATCACAGAGATCCGTTGAAGCATTCCAGAGTTATAACCTCATAAAGAAACAGTGGTCAGAATTGTAAAAATTGGCCCGGTCATTAACGTGCAAACCACCCTTGGGGGTAAATAATAATAATAATAATAATAATTTTTATTTATATAGCGCCAACAAATTCCGCAGCGCTTTACAAATTATAGAGGGGACTTGTACAGACAATAGACATTACAGCATAACAGAAATCACAGTTCAAAACAGATACCAGTAGGAATGAGGGCCCTGCTCGCAAGCTTACAAACTATGAGGAAAAGGGGAGACACGAGAGGTGGATGGTAACAATTGCTTTAGTTATTTGGACCAGCCATAGTGTAAGGCTCGGGTGTTCATGTAAAGCTGCATGAACCAGTTAACTGCCTAAGTATGTAGCAGTACAGACATAGAGTGCTATTAACTGCATAAAGTGTATGAGAACATGATGAGAGGAACCTGATTATGTTTTTGTTTTTTTTTTTGAATGGGCCACACAGGGATGATTAGGTTAATGCATTGAGGCGGTAGGCCAGTCTGAACAAATGAGTTTTTAGGGCACGCTTAAAACTGTGGGGATTGGGGATTAATCGTATTAACCTAGGTAATGCATTCCAAAGAATCGGCGCAGCACGTGTAAAGTCTTGGAGACGGGAGTGGGAGGTTCTGATTAATGAGGATGCTAACCTGAGGTCATTAGCGGAGCGGAGGGCACGGGTAGGGTGGTAGACTGAGACCAGAGAGGAGATGTAGGGTGGTGCTGAGCCATGGAGTGCTTTGTGGATGAGGGTAGTAGTTTTGTACTGGATTCTGGAGTGGATGGGTAGCCAATGTAATGAGTTGCACAAGGTAGAGGCATCGGTGTAACGGTTGGTGACGAATATGATTCTGGCAGCAGCATTCAGGACAGATTGGAGTGGGGAGAGTTTGGTAAGAGGGAGGCCGATTAGTAGAGAGTTACAATAGTCCAGACGAGAATGAATAAGTGAGACAGTAAGAGTTTTTGCAGAGTCGAAAGTAAGAAAAGGGTGAATTCTAGAAATGTTTTTGAGATGCAGATAGGAAGAGCGAGCCAATGATCGGATGTGGGGGGTGAATGAAAGCTCGGAATCAAGGATGACCCCAAGGCAGCGGGCATGTTGCTTTGGAGTAATGGTGGAACCACACACGGAGATGGCAATGTCAGGCAAAGGTAGGTTAGTAGAGGGAGAGAACACGAGGAGTTCAGTTTTTGACAGGTTCAGTTTCAGATAGAGGGAGGACATGATGTTAGAGACAGCGGTAAGATAATCACTGGTGTTTTCTAAAAAGGTCGGCGTGATAACAGGAGAAGAGGTGTATAATTGGGTGTCATCAGCATAGAGATGGTACTGGAAACCAAATCTATTGATTGTTTTTCCAATAGGGGCAGTATACAAAGAGAAAAGGAGGGGGCCTAGGACTGATCCTTGAGGAACCCCAACAGTAAGGGGAAGGTGAGAGGAGGAGGAACCAGCAAAACATACAGTGAAGGATTGGTCAGAGAGATAGGAGGAGAACCAAGAGAGAACGGTGTCCTTGAGGCCGATGGAGCAGAGAATAGTGAGGAGGAGCTGATGATCCACAGTGTCGAATGCTGCAGAGAGATACAAGAGAATTAGCATGGAGTAGTGACCATTAGATTTAGCTGTTAGTAGGTCATTAGAGACTTTAGTGAGGGCAGTTTCAGTAGAGTGTAAAGAGCGGAAGCCAGATTGAAGAGGTTTGAGAAGAGAGTTATCTGAGAGATAGCAGGTAAAATGGGAGTGGACCAGGCGTTCGAGGAGTTTAGAGATGAAGGGAAGATTAGAGACAGGTCTATAATTAGCGGTACAATTTTGGTCGAGGGAGGGTTTTTTAAGTAATGGGTGTATGATGGCATGCTTAAATGAGGAGGGAAAAATACCGGAAGTGAGGGAAAGGTTGAATATTTTTGTTAGGTGAGAGGTGACAGCCGGGGAAAGGGACTGGAGGAGATGTGACGGAATGGGGTCACTGGTGCAAGTGGTCGGGTGAGAAGATGCAAGGAGCCTGTTTACTTCTTCTTCTGTAACTGGTTCAAAGTCAGAGAGTGAACTAGATGCAGTGGGGGAGGGAGGACAGTGTGGAGCGCCCCCACTGTCGCAGGGCCGAGGGGTACCCGGTACCAGGCCTCTCTGTCTCGGTTCTGGGATTGTCACGGTGGCTAGGCCCGGTCCGTGACCCTGCTGAGGGGCGTCCAGTAAAAGTTGAGAGTGATGATGTGAGGTGCAGGGTGCGAGGAATAACGAGGACACAGGGTTGCAGTCGCTTTACCTCTTTACTGAAGGCTTCAGGATCCTCAATCCGGAGTACGGTTAACAGGGCTGCCTGAGACCGGCCGGTCCGATGGCACCTCCAGAGTTCCCTTTGCAGGTGGAAATCTGTGCCTTCCTTCTAGCGCTTGTGTGTTGTAGTCCTTCCCTGCTGAGCACCACGGGATAGTCCTCACAACTGTTGTGTCTGTTTCAGATGTTCCCTCACAACTGATTCTGATGTTCTTCTCCATCCCCCAGATAATATGGCTAGGACGCACCCGTATGACGGGTAGGCCTGGAGTTCTTCCGGGACCCTAGAGTTGCCCCTCTCCCACTGTTGCCCCCTATGTCTGCTTAGGTGATTTAGGTGAGACAGCCCACCTATAACTGACTGTCCTGCCGTTGGTTTGAAGTAAGGCTTGGAGCCCAATACTTCCTCGGCGTTTCCGGCCATCGGCTACGCGCCTCAGTAGGATGTTGCCTCGATCTTACAGCACGACTCCTATTGGTGTTTTCTCCTTGTTGCTTTGATCTCGTTTCTCACTCTTCACAATAAACCTCGCTTCTTGTCCTTTCTTGGGGTACCGCCGCAATGAAGTGCAGGCGCGGTCCCGTAACGTTCTTTCTGTTTGCTAGGCTTCTGTCAGGATCCCACCCCTGACAGGGACCCCCCTGAATCTTCCCCTGCAACACCCCCTGCCACAGGATGTTGCCTGGTTCCAACCCAGTCAGCTTTCTACCCAACTTCCTATCTAACCCCCAGTTTTACCAGATTGTGAGGAGTGGCCTAATACATAGCGCCCTTAGCTCCCCCTGGAGGCCAGACTGTGAAGTGTATTGGTGTCTGTGATACCTGGTCAGGTGAACTACTTCAGTGCCATCAGACGTACCATCACCCCCCTTAGCGGCGGAGCATCAATACTGCAACGACCAGGACTCTGGGACGCTGCACGTGCATGGTATGAAGAGATTGGGAGATGATTTCCTATCGAATGTGGTCAATTTTTTCTTTGAAGTAATTGGCCAGATCGTCAGCATGGAGATCTGTGGTTGGGGCCTGCTCTCTTGGGTTGAGTAGGGACTGGAAAATGTCAAAGAGACGTTTAGGGTTATTTGAAAGTGAGGTGATGAGGGTGTTGAAATAGGTTTGTTTGGAGAGGTGAAGGGCAGAGTTGTATGTTTTTAGCATGAACTTAAAATGGATGAAATCTTCGGGAAGATTAGATTTTCTCCACAGACGTTCAGCGCACCTGGAGCACCGCTGCAGGAAACATGTTTGCAGCGTGTGCCACGGTTGTTGCCATCTGTGCCGAGTTGTTCTATGTATAGGAGGTGCAGCTTCATCCAGGGCACTTTGCAGGGTTTTATTGTAATGCTTCAGAGCAGAATCAGGACATGAGATGGAGAAGTTTGGGGCCAATGAGGACTGCAAGATCTTCATAAGTTTCTGGGTGTTAATGGCCTGTATGTTTCTATAAGTGTGGAAAGTGGGGGTGACCTGAGCGGGGTGGCAGTTCTTGATAGAGAATGAAAGAAGTTTGTGGTCAGAGAGAGGGAGAGGGGAGTTTGTGAAATTGTCAACTGAGCAAAGCCGGGAGAAGACCAAGTCAAGGGAGTTTCCATCTTCATGCGTTGGAGAGTTAGTATGCTGGGAGAGGCCGAAAGAGGAGGTTAGAGATAAAAGGTGAGAAGCATATGGGGAGAGAGGAGAAGCAATGGGGATGTTGAAATCACCCATGATAAAGGTGGGGTGTCACAGGAGAGAAAGTGTGGAAGCCAGGTGGCAAAGTGATCCAGGAACTGATGAGAGGGGCCGGGAGGACGATACACCACTGCCACTCGCATGGAGAAGGGGACGTAGAGTCTGACAGCATGGACCTCAAAGGAAGGGAATACAAGTGAGGGTACTTGGGGGATAACTTGGAAGGTACATTTGGGTGAAAGGAGCAGACCAACGCCTCCACCTGCTCTTTTGTCTGATCTTGGGGTATGAGAAAAGTGTAGTCCACCATATGAAAGAGCAGCAGCAGCGGTGGTGTCTGACTGCTGGATCCAGGTTTCAGTAAGAGCCAGGAGATTAAGAGAGTTAGAAAGGAAAAAGTCATGAATGAAGGAGAGTTTATTACACACAGAGCGAGAATTCCAAAGGGCACAATTAAAAGAGACAGAAAGCATGCAGGGAATATTAATAAGGTTAGAGGGGTTTCTGGGTGTAGCAGTTGGGAGGTTTGACTGGCTATAACATGGGGGGCCAGAGTTGGGAGAGATGTCTCCAGTGACTAGGAGAAGGAGGATAGAAAGAGTGAGCAGATGGTTAAGTGATTTGTGAGAGCGTTTCTTGTGTTGGATGGTGGGACTAAATGGATCTGAACTGTTAAGCAATGTGAACAGAGCATGAGTGCTATACATAGGAAAGGCAAGGACAGAGGGGCCGATATGGATGGAGTGTAAAGAGTTTATGCAAGGGCGGTGAATGTGAGTTAATGCAACAGCCAGGATATAGATTATACAGATACATATGGTGAGTATTTGTTCTGTTCCAAATGAATAGGGAATAGATTTAGATTGTCTTACCTGTCTCCTGCCCTGTCTAACTGCCATGTTATAACTGTCGAATACTTGGAAAAAAATACTTTGAATAAAAGTACACGAATAATAGTGCACGAATGCACCCCTGCACGAATGCATCCCCAAACTACGTCTACATTTATAGAATGCTAGCTCTTAGATCTCACTTTCATATTCATTCATATTCCACTGTTGCGATTGACAGTGGCATCTAAATAGCTAATCAGCCCAGATCGGTTACAAAACCGATTGGAACCGCTGCCTCAACTGACACCAGTGGCATTTTTCCCTCTGGGGGGCACTATACACTTATTCTTCAGTGTTGAGGAATAAAGTCCCTTATTGACCGCCGTGAAAAAGTGTATCAGCAGTTGTTGAGTGGTTAATAAAACCAATCAAATGGAGCTCTGCACAATAAGGTTAATAACACATGAGACAAGTGGAGATTAAGTAGTCTCTTCACTACTTTTTTGCATATATTTGCATATAAATGTGTTTATTGTAGTTCCATGAATTTACTCAAGAGCTTTAGAAATCTATTTATTCTGTATACTGCTTTCAGAATCCCATTCAGGTCAAATATTACAATTAGAGATAAAGCAAATATATTTGAATGGAAATGAATTATATTTGATTATAAAAATTGCCAAAAGGCTTATTTTTTTGTAATTTTCTGTCAGTTTTCTAAACTGTAAAGGGCCAGCAGAAGGTTGAAAAAGAACTTCTCTTCACTGCACCGCTTACATCTCTGGCCCTTTCACTCTTCACAATCACCCATCTAGTCATCGCTGCATCCCATTGACAGTGCAAGAGCTGAGTCCCCAGATCTCAACAATGTTGGCTAAAGTTTGTAGTTCTGATTAGGCCAGGGACAGTTCTGCACATGGAAGGTCACAGAGCACATTGTTATGTCACAGGGTTTTAACTGTTTGTGCGCTTGCACAGAAACCTCTTGGACTTTGCAAACAGAAGTTCTGGCCTAGCGTGAGGAGGACCAGGGATTCATTGCTCACTATGTAACTAGGAAGATAAGATGAGGTCTGGATGGAGGGGCTGGGAGGGGTGCGGTAAGGTAAGTACAGTTTTAGTTTTTTCTTTCATCTTATGATTTTGTTATAGGGTCTGCATAGACTCCAGAGCATAATTAGGGATATTACATTTGTGGAGAATAACGTATCTGTCGACATAAATTCCCAGCAAAATCTGTGCAAACGGGCAATTTTAAAATTTTGCCTATTTTGCTCATGTCTAGTTACAATCCACATGCTAAGGCCGTGGTCACACTTGTGAGTGCAATGCGAGAAACTCGCGCGAGTCTCTCACATCAACACCCGACACTGCCACCGTCACTCGGGACCGGAGCATTCAGCTGTATAGAAATACATGCAGCCGCACACTCCAGTCCCGAGTGCTGGCGGCAGTGCCGGGTATTGATGCGAGAGACTCGCACGAGTTTCTCGCATCACACCCTCAAGTGTGACCCTGTTGTATGATATTTATTATGATTGACCTGTATTAACCAGATATTTCTTTTTCTGCTTAAAGGGACTCTGTCACCTGAATTTGGAGGGAACAATTTTCAGCCATAGGGGCGGGGTTTTCGGGTGTTTGATTCACCCTTTCCTTACCCGCTGGCTGCATGCTGGCTGCAATATTGGATTGAAGTTCATTCTCTGTCCTCAGTAGTACATGCCTGCACAAGGCAATCTTGCCTTACGCAGGCATGTACTATGGAGGACAGAGAATGAACTTCAATCCAATATTGCAGCCAGCATGCAGCCAGCGGGTAAGAAAAGGGTGAATCAAACACCCGAAAACCCCACCCTTATGGCTGAAAATTGTTCCCTCCAAATTCAGGTGACAGAGTCCCTTTAAGCCTAAAGGAGTGCCATTATTGGTCAGAAATATTTAATTTATACAGTGCTACATTTAGGACCCAATGTAAAAAAAAAAAATCTCTTGTTAGGCTAAGTTCACACGTTGCAGAATTACCGCAGAAACTTCCGCGGCAATTCTGCGCCTCCTGCCGCGGGTATATCGCATGCAGAATTAGCATGCATATACCCGCAGAAAACTAGCGTTTTGCAAGCATAATTAGCTTGCAGAATGCTAGAGTTTTCCAAGCGATCTGTAGCATCGCTTGGAAAACTGACTGACAGGTTGGTCACACTTGTCAAACATAGTATTTGACAAGTGTGACCAACTTTTTACTATAGATGCAGCCTATGCAGCATCTATAGTAAAAGATCGAATGTTTAAAAATAATGAAAAAATAAAAAACATGGTTATACTCACCTGCAGACCTCAGCGGCGTCCGTTCCTATAGCTGGAGTGCAGTGAAGGGCCTGCAATGACGTCACTGTCTTGTGATTGGTCGCGTGAGTCACATGAGCGGTCACGCGACCAATCACAAGACAGTGACGTCATCACAGGTCCTGAACCACATCATATATAGGAACGGAAGAGAGATCATGCACCGGAGAGGCGGGAACACTTCGGGGGCCATCAGACGGTGAGTATAGGACTATTTTTTATTTTAATTCTTTATTTTTTACCAATTATATGGTGCCCAGTCCGTGGAGGAGAGTCTCCTCTCCTCCACCCTGGGTACCAACCGCACATGATCTGCTTGCTTCCCGCATGGTGTGCACAGCCCCGTGCGGGAAGTAAGCAGATCAATGCGCTCCTATGGGTGCAGAATCGCCGCGATTCCGCAATTTTAATGAACATGCTGCATTTTTTTCTGGAATGCGATTCCGCTCAGGAAAAAAATGCAGCATGTGCACAAAAAATGCGGAATGCATTCTATTACATAGGATGCTTAATGTAAGCGTTTTTTCATGGTTTTATAGCGTTTTTATAGCGAAAAACCGTGAAAAATATGCTACGTGTGCACACAGCCTTAAGCACATTTACAGTCCAGGCTGCTACTCTTTTCTTCACCTTGTAAAATGTATGTTCTAATTGTTTGTCTCCTGGCATTTGTTTTGATGCATCTTTTTTGGGTGTTTATATAAATTCACTGGAAGAACTGGAATAGTTTTGAAAACACGATAGATCATATAATACCCCGATCATATAATCTCCCGATCACAATGTGTAGCAGCTAGTGTTGAGCATTCCGATACCGCAAGTATCGGGTATCGGACGATATTTGCGGTATCGGAATTCCGATACCGAGATCCGATACTTTTGTGATATCGGGAATCAGTATCGGGATCAATATTAATGTGTAAAATAAAGAATAAAAATAAAAAATATTGATATACTCACCTCTCCGACGCAGCCTAGACCTTACCGATGTAACCGGCAGCTTCCGTTCCTAAGAATGAGCGCTTGAAAGACCTTAGATGACGTCGCGGCTTGTGATTGGTCGCGTGGCGGTCACGTGACCGCTCACGCGGCCAATCACAAGCCGCGACGTCATCTAAGGTCTTTCAAGCGCTCATTCTTAGGAACGGAAGCTGCCGTTTATATCGTTAAGGTCCAGGCTGCGTCGGAGAGGTGAGTATATCAATATTTTTTATTTTTATTCTTTATTTTACACATTAATATGGATCCCAGGGCCTGAAGGAGAGTTTCCTCTCCTTCAGACCCTGGGAACCATACAGGATACCTTCCGATACTTGGTGTCCCATTGAATTGTATTGGTATCGGTATCGGCGATATCCGATACTTTTCGGGTATCGGCCGATACTATCCGATACCGATACTTTCAAGTATCGGACGGTATCGCTCAACACTAGTAGCAGCTACTCTGTTATGGGATAAATAAGGCTCACACAGTAATGGCGAAATTATGGATTTGATGCAGCGCTAGTTTCCCATCTGTTCTGTTGGAAACTTTAATATCCTAAGGAAATTGTTTTCCTCAGGAGTTCTTCTACATACATTTTAAATCATTCTTAAAGAAACATACTAAAAATTGTCAACAACATTAATAATAATGTATTACTACTTGATGAGCACAAATGGCTCACTCTCCAGAAATAGAAGACAGTGGAATGCAGAAATTACTGTATGTGGCATTAGTGATACACATGCTATGTTGTTGAAAATAATTGTGTGCAGATAGTGGCATGTGAGAGAGAACTGAGAAAATGTATGCATAGAAAATCATTATTAATTTAGTTGTGGGGTCTGAATGCTAAATAGTTATCCCAGGTGGGAAGTAGAAAGGTCACCTCTATTGTTATGTTGCACTGAAGAGACAGCTTTTAAGACTTATCGATGAAGTGGCTTTCAAAAAGTCCAATATATACTACTTTATAAGAATATTATACATTAATTAATCTGGATGAAATGATTTCATGATATTGTCCTCTTGAAATGTATGTATTTTGCTTCAAGCTGGATAACGATGACAGAATAAAACACAAGGTTAGTGAATGCAGTGGGTAGTTTTATAAAAACAAGGGCAAATAAAAATAGCAAGATTATTAAGAGTAGCAAGAAATCATTTTTTTGCCAGCGTGGATTGCTAGATGACTATAGTATGGTTAGGTTCACATTGCATTTTGCTTTGCCTCTGTGCTCATCATGTATGTCCAAGAATCCGTCTGACATATGCAGCTGATGTGCCCAAAGAAATAATAGCTATTATTAGCTGAAGTGTTTTTTGGTCTGTTTGGTGTACAGTTACTTCAACCTTTCAATTTCATAGCATGCAAAAAAACAATGAGGCATAACAATTTTTTTATGATCAGTCAATGTAGTTGCTGTTACTCTTCATTGAATGCATACAGATATATATATATATATATATATATATATATATATATATATATATATATATATATAGTAGGGGTTGTACTCGCTCAGGTGCGGCGGGTGACACTCAGGAGGCATGTTCCATTAAAAGTTCACAGGGTTTATTGCTCCATAAACCACATAGCAACAGGAACAACAGGTAAACAGTCTTACATTAGACATATGAATCATCAATGTCCATAGTAGAGCTCCGCTCTCAGGTCTGTGGGCACACAGACTGTGCTATATCCAGCACGTAGGCTCTCCAGCCTAAATATGGTCTCCGTGTGCTGTTCAGGATGTCTGTCCCCACGTGGAACCATCCAACACACAGGCCACTCTGCAGTGTCCAGCCAGGACACCTGGAAGTGTGTCCACACTGACACACACCCACACACTCACTCCATGTGCTACACACACCTCTTTACATAGGTGTAACCACACCCAGGTACCTGTCACATGGCTAGTCAGGTGAGCGTGACATCACCACAGGTCCTTTCACACAAAACCATCTTACGTGTTCAGACACGCCTCTTTGGGTGGGTTTGTAGGTGACTGAACCCACCCATCTCTCCAATCACCTGGAAGCGTTCCCAATGTAAACAAATCCCTCAGCAGTAGATCTGCTTGAGCAAAACATACCCAGGCTTCCATCACAGGGCCACCCACCTCTGCGATACATACCGCCCATTAACTACATGACCAGTCGCTATGCCACAATATTTATATATATATATATATATATATATATATATATATATATATATATATATATATATATATATATATATATATACACTTTACGATCAAACTTATCTATTGCTAATGACATTCCTTATACAGCTCTGGCAAAAATTAAGAGACCACTGTAAAATGTTCAGTTTGATTTTTCTCTTTATATATTTTTGAGTAAAATGTAAATTGTTCTTTTATTCTATAAACTTCTGACAACATGTCTCTGATTTTCCAAGCAATACATTTTGTATTTTCTCTGAAAAGGAGAAATGGTCAAATTTAAACAAAACAGTGCTTTCAGGCCTCAAATAATGCAAAGAAAACAAGTTCATAATCATTTAGAAACAGCAAAACTAATGTTTTAACTGAGGAAAAGTTCAGAAATCAATATTTTGTGCAATAACCATAATTTGTAACCCCTTTCTGTCATTAGACGTACTATTCCGTCCATGTGGGTTGGGCCCTACTTCCCATGGATGGAATAGTACATCATAGGCGATCGGCCGCGCTCTCGGGGGGAGCGCAGCAGATCGCTGCCGGGTGTCAGCTGATTATTACAGCTGCCATCCGGCACTATGTGCCTGGAGTGGTCACGGACCGCTCCTGGCACATTAACGCCCGGCACACTGCGATCAAAGATGATCTGATATACAAAAAGAAAAATATTCAGCTCACCCACAAGAATCCAAATGTTGTGAAGACATCTGAGCAAGGATAAACGTCCAGCCAATGACGTAGTAAATGCAGGAAAAAACTTGAAAAAATCCAGCTCCAGGAGAAAGAAATATGTTTAGTTAAAATCCAAATTTTATTTTGAATAACATGATAAAAATCCCAATAACAAGTGGCTGAAAAGAGGATCACATAACAGCCCTCACTGAACGCGTTTCAAACACTATTGTGTTCTTAGTCTTCAGTAAGTCAAAGATGATCGCAGCGTTCCGGCGGCACAGGGAAGCATCGCGCTGGGATGGGGCTCCCTGCGTGCTTCCCTGAGACCCTCGGAGCAATGCGATGTGATCGCTTTGCTCCAAGGGTCTTCTACCTCCTCCTCCCTGCAGGCCCCGGATCCAAAATGGCCGCGGGGGGCCTTTCGGGTCCTGCAGGGAGGAGGACTGCAAGCACCCGCTCAGAGCAGGCACCGGCAAGCCTCCTTCAGTGCCTGTGTGATCGCTGATCTGACACAGTACACTGCAAAGTGTCAGATCAGCGATCTGTCACTGTAACATGATGCCCTCCCCCCCCCCGGGGCAATGTTACTAAGTAAAGAAAAAATATTTACAAGTGTTAAAAAAAAACAAAAAAAACCTAAATAAATACATAAAAAAAATATTGTTCCAATAAATACATTTCTTTGTCTAAATAAAAAAAAAACTATAAAAGTACACAGATTTAGTATCGCCACGTCCGTAACGACTCAACCTATAAAAGTGTCCCACTAGTTAACCCCTTCAGTGATCATTGTCATCAACGAAAAAATACAAAAAGGCATAGTCCTCAGAATAAAGCGATGCAAAAATAATTTTTTTTATATATAAAACAGATTTTATTGTATAAAAGCGCCAAAACATAGAAAAATATAAATGAGGTATCACTGTAATCGTTCTGACCCGAAGAATATAACTGCTTTATCAATTTTATCAAACATGGAATGGTATAAACGCCCCCCCCCCCAAAAAAAAAAAAAAAAAAAAGAAATAAACGAATTTCTGGTTTTTGTTCATTCTGCCTCACAAAAATCGGAATAAAAAGCGATCACAAAATGTCACGTTCCCTAAAATGTTACCAATAAAAATGTCAACTCGTCCGACAAAAAACAAGACCTCACAAGACTCTGTGGACCAAAATATGGAAAAATTATAGCTCTCAAAATGTGGAAATGCAAAAACTATTTTTTGCAATAAAAAGCGTCTTTTAGTGTGTGACAGCTGCCAATCATGAAAATTTGCTAAAAAAAAACGCTATAAAAGTAAATCAAACCCCCCTTCATCACCCCCTTAGTTAGGGAAAAATAATAAAATTTAAAAAACGTATTTATTTCCATTTCCCCATTAGGGCTAGGGTTAGGGTTGGGGCTAATGTTAGGGTTAGGGTTGGGGCTACAGTTAAGGTTAGGGTTGGGGCTGCAGTTAGGGTTGGGTCTACAGTTGGGGTTGGGGCTACAGTTAGGGTTGGGGCTACATTTATGGTTGGGGCTACAGTTAGGGTTGGGGCTACAGTTAGGGTTAGGGCAACAGTTAGGGTTAGGGTAGGGGAAACAGTCAGGGTTAGGGTTGGGGCTACAGTTAGCATTAGGGTTGGGGCTACAGTTAGGGTTAGGGTTGGGGCTAAAGTAAGGTTTAGGATTGGGTCTAAATTAAGGGTTAGGGTTGGGGCTAAAGTTAAGGTTAGGGCTACAGTTAGGGATAGGGCTACAGTTAGGGTTAGGGTTGGGGCTAAAGTTCAGGTTAGGGTTGGGGCTAAAGTTAGAGTTAGGGTTTGGATTACATTTACGGTTGGGATTAGAGTTGGTATTAGGGTTAGGGGTGTGGTTAGGGCTATAGTTGAGATCAGGGTTAGGGATGTGGTTGGGATTAGGGTTAAGGGCATGGTTAGGATTATGGTTAGGGCTGGGATTAGGGTTAGGGGTGTGTTTGGGTTAGGGTTTCAGTTAGAATTGGGGGTTTCCACTGTTTAGGCACATCAGGGGCTCTCCAAATGCGACATGGCGTCCGTTATCAATTCCAGCCAATTCTGCGCTGAAACAGTAAAACAGTGTGTTAGGGGTCAAGTTCCCGCCTCTGCACAGGGGAAATCTCGAACCATCTCCGCTGTGGTCTCCCATTCTTCTCGAGCCGCAGTGGAGCCTGCTCAGCAGAGACGTCAGTCCCAGCGTCTGGCTCAGCCTGATACGGTGGGGATGGTTACTACTGCCTTTCCAGGCTCAGCCATTGTAGCCAGTGCTTGTCAGGGGTGAGCAGTCGTCTCTGGGACTTAGTCCTGCTTTTTCTTTTCTGAGCATGCCCAGGGTAAGTCCTTTCATTGGAGGTCGGGGGTCGCATGCTCAGGTAATACAGCAGCTCCCATTGGTCCTCTAGGAAGGTCCTGTAGCTGCTGCAGCTATAAAAGGTTTGCATGGCCACACGGCCATGCGTTAGTATCAACTAAGTTATGTGTTCTGCGCCAATGTGGTCATATGTATGTGGTTTCAGGGTTCGGCTGAAATAAGCCCCTAGAATACAGACACCTCCGGTGAGGAGTTTTACGTGTGCTATTCTGACTGCATGACCACTGTTTGCTCTATTTGGTAGCTGTGTTCCTCTGTGAGGTTATCAGGGCACAGCGTTCTCTTATCTTAAGTGACTCTGTGAAGTAACAGAGTATACTTATACTGCCATATAGTACCATAAGTTACTAGCAGCGGGTTTTACTCCTGCACGGTGGACCCCGGGTTGCAAACGCACCTATAAATATATTTGGTGCGCTCTGCCAAACCCTAACATAATACTAGAGCCAGGGTCTGGCTAGTAAATGGCAGATAAACAGCAATCCTTGCGGTGCATCCAGCAGCTGGAGGGAAGGTTGGCGGCCCTCGAGTGCTCAACCTCAGCAGTGGATGTTACCGCAGTTGCTGTTCAGGCTGCTAGCGTGGCTGCGGCAACCTTGTCCACTGCCACCCCTGTTATGACTCTTTCTCGCCTCCCGCTGCCAGAGAAATTTTCTGGAGATAGTAAATCTTGTAGGGGTTTCGTGAGCCAGTGCTCTAAATATCCCGAGCTTCTGGCCACATGTTTCCCCACAGAGCGGGCAAAGGTGGGATTTATAGTGTCTCTCCTGTCGGACAGGGCATTGGAGTGGGCTACGCCACTGTGGAAGCGAGGTGATCATGTGGTGCAGAGTGCTCCGCTGTTCCTGAGCGCTCTGAAACAGGTCTTTTTAGGAACTTGAGTGTTATGATCTGGTGGCCTAGGAGCAGCATGAGATGTACTCTGGAGAAGGTGGTACCTGTACTGACCGCAGACCCTGAACTTAACACCACAACTAGAAGTAGCCGTGGAATGTACCTAACACTCCCTAGACATCACAGAGAAAATCCCCAAAGGATAGACAGCCCCCCACAAATATTGACTGTGAGAGGAGAGGGAAATAACATATGCAGACTGAAATCAGGATTTAGCAAAGGAGGCCGCTTCTAGCTAAATAGAAAGGATAGGACAGAGTACTATGCGGTCAGTATTAAAACATTAAAAAATATCCACCACAGAAAATACAAAATCTCCACATCTAAATAAAGATATGGAGGGTATATCTGCATCTCCAAAGATACCAGCTTGGCTGAACAAATCCTTATACAGACCAAGCTGGACAAGACAAAACATGAAAAAGAACTGAACAATAAGGCCCACAGCATGTGGACTGCAAAAAACAAGGCCAGAACTTATCTTTGTTGAAATGAACAGCAAAGCAGGAGAGACCAGGCAGAGATGTGAATCCTCCAGGAACAATGGACAACTGGCCCTGACTAAAGGGTCAAGCAAGACTAAATAGCCCAGTCAGAATTGCAATAAGTGGACACACCTGATGAATGCTGCGATCCAAAGACAGCAGCACTACCACTTATAACCACCGGAGGGAGCCCAAGAGCAGAATTCACAACAGTACCCCCCCCTTGAGGAGGGGTCACCGAACCCTCACCAGAGCCCCCAGGCCGATCAGGACGAGCCAAATGAAAGGCACGAACCAAATCGTCAGCATGAACATCGAGGCAACAACCCAAGAATTATCCTCCTGGCCATAACCCTTCCAATTGACAAGATACTGAAGCTTCCGCCTCGAAAAACGAGAATCCAAAATCTTCTCAACCACATACTCCAACTCCCCATCAATCAACACCAGGGCAGGAGGATCAACAGAGGGAACAACGGGCACCACATATTTCCGCAACAAAGATCTATGAAAAACATTATGGATGGAAAAAGAGGCTGGAAGGGCCAAACAAAAAGACACTGGATTGATAATCTCAGAAATCCTATAAGGACCAATAAACCGAGGCTTGAACTTAGGGGAAGAAACCTTCTTAGGAACATGACGGGAAGACAACCAGACCAAATCCCCAACCCGAAGCCGAGAACCCACACACCGACGACGGTTAGCAAAACGCTGAGCCTCCTCCTGAGACAACACCAAATTGTCCACAACATGAGCCCAAATTTGCTGCAACCTGTCAACCACAGAGTCCACCCCAGGACAATCAGAAGGCTCAACCTGCCCTGAAGAAAAACGAGGATGAAAACCAGAATTACGAAAGAAAGGTGAAACCAAGGTAGCAGAACTAGCCCGATTATTAAGGGCAAACTCGGCCAATGGCAAGAAAGCCACCCAATCATCCTGATCAGCAGACACAAAGCATCTCAAATAAGTTTCCAAAGTCTGGTTAGTTCGCTCGGTTTGGCCATTTGTCTGAGGATGAAATGCGGAAGAAAAAGACAAATCAATGCCCAGTCTAGCACAAAAGGCCCGCCAAAACCTAGAAACAAACTGGGAACCTCTATCGGACACAATATTCTCCGGAATGCCATGCAAACGAACCACATGCTGAAAAAACAACGGAACCAAATCAGAAGAGGAAGGCAATTTAGGCAAAGGTACCAAATGAACCATCTTAGAAAACCGGTCACAAACCACCCAGATAACCGACATCCTCTGGGAAATTGGAAGATCTGAAATAAAATCCATAGAAATATGTGTCCAAGGCCTCTCAGGGACCGGCAAAGGCAAAAGCAACCCACTAGCACGGGAGCAGCAAGGCTTGGCCTGCGCACAAGTCCCACAGGACTGCACAAAAGAACGCACATCCCGTGACAAAGAAGGCAACCAAAAGGACCTACCAACCAAATCTCTGGTACCAAAAATCCCAGGATGGCCAGCCAACACAGAACAATGAACCTCAGAAATCACTTTACTAGTCCATCTGTCAGGAACAAACAGTTTCCCCACAGGACAGCGGTCAGGTTTATCAGCCTGAAACTCCTGAAGAACCCATCGCAAATCAGGGGAGATGGCAGAAAGAATCACCCCTTCCTTCAGAATGCCGACCGGCTCAAGGACCCCAGGGGAATCAGGCAAAAAGCTCCTAGAGAGGGCATCAGCCTTAACATTCTTAGAACCCGGAAGATACGAGACCACAAAATTAAAATGGGAGAAAAACAGGGACCATCGGGCCTGTCTAGGATTCAGCTGTTTGGCAGACTCGAGGTAAATCAGATTCTTATGATCGGTCAAGACCACAATACCGTGCTTGGCCCCCTCAAGCCAATATCGCCACTCCTCAAATTCCCACTTCATAGCCAACAACTCACGATTGCCGACATCATAATTGCATTCCTCAGGCGAAAACTTTAGAGAAAAGAAGGCACACGGTTTCATCAAGGAACCATCAGAATTCCTCTGAGACAAAACGGCCCCTGCCCCAATCTCAGAAGCGTCAACCTCAACCTGAAAAGGAAGAGAAACATCTGGCTGACGCAACACAGGGGCAGAAGTAAATCTGTGTTTAAGCTCCTGAAAGGCAGCAACAGCTGCAGAGGACCAATTCGTCACATCAGCGCCTTTCTTCGTCAAATCGGTCAGGGGTTTAACCACACTGGAGAAGTTGGCAATGAAACGGCGATAAAAATTAGCAAAGCCCAAAAATTTCTGAAGGCTCTTCACGGATGTGGGCTGTATCCAATCATGAATGGCCTGAACCTTAGCCGGATCCATTTCTATAGATGAGGGAGAAAAAATGAAGCCCAAAAGAGAAACCTTCTGTACTCCAAAGAGGCACTTAGACCCCTTCACAAGCAAGGCATTATCACGAAGGATCTGAAATACCATCCTGACTTGTTTCACATGAGACTCCCAATCATCTGAAAAAATCAAAATATCATCCAAATATACAATCATGAATTTATCAAGATTATTCCGAAATATATCATGCATGAAGGACTGAAACACAGATTGGAGCATTAGAGAGTCCGAATGGCATCACCAGGTATTCAAAATGGCCTTCGGGTGTATTAAACGCAGTTTTCCATTCGTCACCCTGCTTTAATACGAACAAGATTATATGCCCCTCGAAGGTCAATCTTAGTAAACCAACTAGCCCCCTTAATCCTAGCAAACAAATCAGAAAGCAAAGGCAAAGGGTATTGGAATTTGACCGTGATCTTATTCAAGAGGCGATAATCAATACAGGGTCTCAAAGAGCCATCCTTCTTGGCAACAAAAAAAAATCCCTGCTCCCAATGGTGAAGAAGATGGCCGAATATGCCCCTTCTCCAAAGACTCCTTAACATAACTCCGCATGGCGGCATGTTCTGGCACAGACAGGTTGAAAAGTCGGCCCTTAGGGAACTTACAGCCTGGAATCAAGTCAATAGCACAATCACAGTCCCTATGCGGTGGAAGGGAACTGGACTTGGGCTCATCGAATACATCCTGGAAATCTGACAAAAACTCAGGAATTTCAGAAGAGGGGGAGGAGGAAATTGACATCAAAGGAACGTCACCATGAACCCCCTGACAACCCCAACTAGTTACAGACATAGATTTCCAATCCAACACCGGATTATGCACCTGTAACCATGGGAAACCCAGCACAATAGCATCATGCAAATTATGCAAAACCAGAAAACGACAATCTTCCTGGTGAGCTGGCGCCATGCACATGGTCAGCTGTGTCCAAAACTGAGGTTTATTTTTAGCCAACGGTGTAGCATCAATGCCCCTCAAAGGAATAGGACTCTGTAAAGGCTGCAAGGGGAAACCACAACGTCTGGCAAATTCTAAGTCCATTAAGTTTAAAGCGGCGCCTGAATCCACAAATGCCATGACAGAAAATGACGATAATGAGCAGATCAGCGTCACAGATAACAGAAATTTAGGTTGTACAGTACTGATGGTAACGGAGCTAGCGATTCTCTTGATACGTTTAGGGCAATCAGAAATAACATGAGCAGAATCGCAGCAGTAAAAACACAACCTATTCTGACGTTTGAACCCTTGTCTTTCAGCTCTAGACACAATCCTATCACACTGCATAGGCTCAGGGCTCCGCTTGGAAGACAACGCCATAGTGTGCACAACTCTGCGCTCGCGCAAGCGCCGATCAATCTGAATGGCCAGAGACATAGAATCACTCAGACCAGCAGGCATGGGGAACCCCACCATAACATCTTTAATGGATTCAGAAAGACCCTTTCTGAAAATTGCCGCCAAGGCATCCTCATTCCATTTAGTCAGCACAGACCATTTTCAAAATTTCTGGCAATACGATTCTGCCGCTTCTTGACCCTGACACAGGACCAACAAGGTCTTCTCAGCATGATCCACTGAATTAGGTTCATCATACAATAAGCCAAGCGCCTGGAAAAAGGTGTCTACATTAAGCAAAGCCGGATTCCCAGGTTCCAGGGCAAATGCCCAATCCTGGGGGTCACCACGCAGCAGAGATTTAACAATTTTAACCTGCTGGATGGGATCACCAGAGGAACGGGGTTTCAGAGCAAAAAACAGTTTACAGTTATTTTTAAAGCTCAAAAATTTGGACCTGTCCCCAAAAAACAAATCAGGAGTTGGAATTCTAGGCTCTAAAACCGGAGTCTGAACGATATAATCGGAAATACCCTGTACTCTAGCAGCAAGTTGATCCACACGAGAAGCCAATCCCTGAACATCCATGCCAGCGCCAAACTCCTGAGCCACCCAGAGGTAAAGAGGGAAAAAAAAACACAACAGACTACAGAAAAAAAAATGGCTCAGCACTTTCCTTCCCTTCTTCTGAGATGCGATTAACTCATTGTTGGCCAGTTGTACTATTATGATCTGGTGGCCTAGGAGCAGCATGAGACGTACTCCGGAGAAGGTGGTACCTGTACTGACCGCAGACCCTGAACTTAACACCGCAACTAGAAGTAGCCGTGGAATGTACCTAACACTCCCTAGACATCTCGACACAGCCGGAGGACTAAATACCCCTAGAGATAGAAAAGGGAAATCTATCTTGCCTCAGAGAAAATCCCCAAAGGATAGACAGCCCCCCACAAATATTGACTGTGAGAGGAGAGGGAAATAACATACGCAGACTGAAATCAGGATTTAGCAAAGGAGGCCACTTCTAGCTAAATAGAAAGGATAGGACAGAGTACTATGCGGTCAGTATTAAAACACTAAAATATATCCACCACAGAAAATACAAAATCTCCACATCTAACAAAAGATATGGAGGGTATATCTGCATCTCCAGAGATACCAGCTTGGCTGAACAAATCCTTATACAGACCAAGCTGGACAAGACAAAACATGAAAAAGAACTGAACAATAAGGCCCACAGCATGTGGACTGCAAAAAACAAGGCCAGAACTTATCTTTGTTGAAATGAACAGCAAAGCAGGAGAGACCAGGCAGAGATGTGAATCCTCCAGGAACAATGGACAACTGGCCCTGACTAAAGGGTCAAGCAAGACTAAATAGCCCAGTCAGAATTGCAATAAGTGGACACACCTGATGAATGCTGCGATCCAAAGACAGCAGCACTACCACTTATAACCACCGGAGGGAGCCCAAGAGCAGAATTCACAACACTTGAGTCACCCATGATACAGCGCTCCAACTGTTGGCATTGATTCAGGGCTCGTCCTTGGTAAGCAATTTTGCCGTCCACTTCCGTACATTAGCATCTGAGCTGGAGTGGTCGGATAAAGCCCTTATACCTATATTTTGGAGGAGGCTGGCTGACCACGTGAAACACGCTCTGGCCCAAGAGAGATTCCCGCCACACTGGAGGAGTTAATAACTGTGTCCATTCGTATTGACCTCCGTTTTCACGAGCGGAGGTTAGAGCGAGTCCAGTGTAGGCAGAAGTTTCATCTGGCTCCCACCTTCGCCAAACCTTTGGAATCTCCGGTCCTTGTCCCTGAGTCACAAGAGGCCATGGAAGTGTCACTAGCAGGATCTAAGTCCCGGACCGCTCGTGCACTCACGGTCTGTCATGTTTGCCAGCAGTCAGGACATCTTGCCACCAGATGTTCCCAGCGGTTGAGGAAACATCAGCGTCTAGTGGTACTAGTTTTAGTTCACTAGACACGGCGATGTTTGCCTCCAAATTGTCCTTTAAGGGGACAATTACTATAGGCTCATTCTCCCACTCGGTAGAGCTCTTCGTGGATTCTGGGGCGGAGGGCAATTTTATGTCTTCTGTCTTCGCCCAACGTCACGCAATTCCCCTGGTAATGCTAACTCAACCAGTTACCGTACGAGTGGTGAATGGGTCGACTCTGCCCTCTCAGATAACACACCAGACCATCCCTTTCACTCTGTCCATGTCGCATCTCATCAGGATTACATCTCTGCTCATCATTCCTGAGGGAATGGATGAGGTCCTGTTAGGGATACGTTGGCTACGGTACCACTCTCCACATATTGCGTGGCCCACAGGCAGAATTTTGGGATGGGGTGAATCTTGTGGGGGTATATGTCAGAGAGAACGTGTTCAGGTTGCTACAACCGAGGTACCCGCAGATCTATCCACTCTCCCCAAGTAATATTGGCCCTATGCCGACGTGTTCTCCAAAAGGGCTGAGGAGACCTTCAGCCTCACTGCCCCTATGAGTGTCCTATTGACCTCTTGCCTGGTGCTGAGCCTCCCCGGGGTCGAGTCTATCCATTATCTCTCCCAGAGATGGAGGCAATGTCACAGTACATCCAGGAAAATTTGGGAAGGGGATTCATTAGGAAGTCAGTGTCACCTGCTGGGGCTGGGTTCTTCTTCATGCAGGAGAAGAACGGGGAACTACGTCCATGTATAGACTACAGGGGTCTTAACGCCGTCACCGTTAAGAATAAATATCCCCTGCCCCTGATATCTGAGCTCTTTGATAAGCTTCAGGGAGCAAGGGTATTTACTAAACTAGATCTGCGGGGTGTTTACAACCTGATTTGCATCGGTGAGGGGGGCGAATGGAAGACAGCTTTTAACACCAGGGATGAGCACTATGAATATCTAGTGATGCCCTTTGGGCTCTGTAATGCCCCAGCTGTTTTCCAAGACTTTGTAAATTATATCTTCCAGGATATGCTTTCCACCTCGGTCGTAGTCTCTCTGGATGATATCCTCATCTACTCTCCAGATATTGACTCCCACCGGAAAGATGTTTGCAAAGTCTTCGACCTCTTACGAGCTAATTCCCTCTACGCCAAGTTGGAGAAATGTGTGTTTGAGCAGGAGTCCTTACCTTTCCTTGGCTATATCATCTCCACCCAGGGATTGGCTATGGATCCTGCCAAACTACAGGCTGTGATGGACTGGCAAGAAACCCATTCTCTTAAAGCAGAGCAGCGCTTTATGAGGTTCATTAACTATTATCGCCAGTTCATTCCTCATTTCTCAACTTTGGTAGCTCCCTTGATAGCCCTCACCAAGAGGGGAGAAAATCCCATATTGTGGTCTGAGGAGGTCTCCAAGGCCTTCACTTCTATTAAGTCCCATTTTGCTAGCCCTCCCATCCTACATCGCCCCGATGTAAATAAGCCATTTATAATGGAGGTGGATGCCTGTTCCATTGGTGCTGGAGCAGTCCTTTTTCAAAAGGATGTGCAAGGTCGGAAGCATCCTTGCTTCTTCTTTTTTAAGACCTTCACACCAGCGGAGAGGGATTATTCTATCGGGGACAGGGAGTTGCTAGCAATGAAGTTGGCCTTCTCTGAGTGGAGACATCTTTTGGAGGGGGCTCACTTTCCTTTCCAAGTATTCACAGACCACAAGAATTTGGTTTACCTACAGACAGCCCAGCAGTTAAATTCTTGCCAGGCCAGATGGTCCTTGTTCTTCTCCCGTTTCCATTTCACCCTCCATTTCCTTTCATTTGGTGGACTGGAATGGTTATGGCCCAGAGGACAGGTCTTGGGAACCTGCTGAGCACATTCGAGCTCCGCAACTCATTGCGACTTTTGAGCGTAGCGAGGATCAAGGAGAAGGGGGCCCTAGGAGGGGGGTAATGTTAGGGGTCGAGTTCCTGCCTCTGCACAGGGGGAATCTTGAACCATCTCCGCTGTGGTCTCCCATTCTTCTCCAGCCACAGTGGAGCCTACTCAGCGGAGACATTGGTCCCAGCGTCTGGCTCAGCCTGATACGGTGCAGATGGTTACTGCTGCCTTTACAGGCTCAGCCATTGTAGCCAGTACTGGTCAGCAACGAGCAGTCGTGTCTGAGACTTAGTCCTGCTTTTTCCCTTCTGAGCATGCCCAGGGTAAGTCCTCTCATTGGAGGTCAGAGGTCACATGCTCAGGTACTACAGCAGCTCCCATTGGTCCTCTAGGAAGGTTATGAAGGGGCTCAGATACTGTAGCAGCTCCCATTGGTCCTCTAGGAATGTCCTGTACTTGCTGCAGCTATAAAAAGTTCTCAGGGCAGAACGGCCATGCGCTAGTATCAACTAAGTTATGTGTTCTGC
Organism: Ranitomeya variabilis; assembly: GCF_051348905.1. Lineage (NCBI taxonomy): Eukaryota > Metazoa > Chordata > Amphibia > Anura > Dendrobatidae > Ranitomeya > Ranitomeya variabilis. The sequence goes on from NC_135238.1 coordinate 84,241,412, forward strand.
GCCAGTGTGGTCATATGTATGTGGTTTCAGGGTTTGGCTGAAATAAGCCTCTAGAATACCACCACCTCCGGTGAGGAGTTTTGCGTGTGCTATTCTGACTGCATGACCACTGTTCGCTCTATTTGGTAGCTGTGTTCCTCTGTGAGGTTAACAGGGCACAGTGTTCTCTTGTCTTAAGTGACTCTGTGAAGTAACAGAGTTCACTTATACCGCCATAGAGTACCATCAGTTACTAGCAGCGGGTTTTATTCCTGCACGGTGGACCCCGGGTTGCGAACGTACCTATTACTCTATAAATATATTTGGTGCGTTCCGCCAAACCCTAACACAGTGCTCCTTCCCTTCCGAGCTCTTCCATGCGCCTAAACAGGGGTTTACCCCAACATATGGGGTATCAGTGTACTCAGGACAAATTGGGCAACAACTTTTTCGGTCAAATTTCTCTGGTTACCCTTGGAAAAATAAAAATTTGGGGGACTAAAAAATAATTTTTGTGGGAAAAAAAGATTTTTTATTTTCACGGCTCTGCGTTATGAACTGTAGTGAAACACTTGGGGGTTCAAAGTTCTCACAACACATCTAGATAAGTTCTTGGGGGGGTCTAGTTTCCAATGTGGGGTCACTTGTGCGGGGTTTTCACTGTTTAGATATATCAGGGGCTCTGCAAACGCAATGTGACGCCTGCAGACCATTCCATCTAAGTCTGCATTCCAAAAGGCGCTCCTTCCCTTCCAAGCTCTGCCATGCACCCAAACAGTAGTTTTCTTCCACATATAGGGTATCAGCGTATTCAGGACAAATTGGACAACATCTTCGGGAGTCAAATTTCTCCTGTTACCCTTAAGAAAATATAAAACTGTGGGCTAAAAAATAATTTTTGTGGAAAAAAAAGAATTTTATTTTTACGGCTCTGCGTTATAAACTGTAGTGAAACCCTTGCAGGTTAAAAGTGCTCACCACACATCTAGATAAGTTCCTTAGGGGGTCTACTTTCCAAAATGGTGTCACTTGTGGGGGATTTCAATGTTTACGCACATCAGGGGCTCTCCAAACGCGAGATGGTGTCCCATCTCAATTCCAGTCAATTTTGCATTGGAAAATCAAACGGCGCTCCTTCCCTTCCGAGCTCTGCCATGCACCAAAACAGTGGTTTACCCCAAACTTGGGTATGACCATTGTTATGATCCCAATGGCAGAGGATCTCTGATATTCCGGCAAGATAGCAAAAATATAAATACTGCTCTAGGGAGGTGGAAACTGGACTAACCGCATACCTGATCCTGACACAAACAACTAAAAGTAGCCGGTGAACGTGCCTACGTTGGTTCTAGACGTCTCGAGCCAGCCGGAGAACTGACTACCCCTAGAGGGAAAAAATAAGACCTCGCTTGCCTCCAGAGAAATTGAACCCCAAAGATATAGAAAGCCCCCAACAAATAATAACGGTGAGGCAAGAGGAAAACAAAAACGTAGAGATGAACTAGATTCAGCAAAGTGAGGCCCAATAGTCTAGATAGCAGAAAATAGATAGTGGACTATGCGGTTAGCAGAAAACCCTACAAAACATCCATGCTGAACATTCAAGAACCCCCACACCGACTGACGGTGTGGAGGGAGAATATCAGCCCCCTAGAGCTTCCAGCGAGTCAAAAATCAAATGTAAAGCAAGCTGGACAAAAACACTGAATAATGCAAACGATCCAAATTGTAGAAAACAGACTTAGCTTTTCTTGCATGAGGCAGACTGAAAGGAATCCGGAGGAGACCAAATAGGTCTGGATACAACGATGCCAGGCAAGAGACTGAGTCCAGAGGAGACTCAAATAGGAAACACCCGCTGCTTAACGACACAGCTGGAGCTCAGGCCTGCAACAAGACATACCTAACACAATACCGTTAGTGACCACCAGAGGGAGCCCAGAAACACAGTTCACAACAGTACCCCCCCCTTGAGGAGGGGTCACCAAACCCTCACCAAGACCCCCAGGGCGATCAGGATGAGCAGCGTGAAAGGCATGAACCAAATCAGCCGCATGAACATCAGAGGCGACAACCCAGGAATTATCCTCCTGACCATAGCCTTTCCACTTAACTAAATACTGGAGTTTCCGTCTAGAGATACGAGAATCCAGAATCTTCTCCACCACGTACTCCAACTCGCCCTCAACCAAAACCGGGGCAGGAGGCTCAACAGCAGGAACCATAGGCACCACGTTCCGCCGCAACAAGGACCTATGGAACACATTATGAATAGCAAAAGACGCTGGAAGGTCCAAGCGAAAAGACACCGGGTTAAGGATTTCCAAAATCTTATAAGGACCGATAAAGCGAGGCTTGAACTTAGGAGAGGAGACTTTCAAAGGAACATGCCGAGAAGACAACCAAACCAAATCCCCAACACGAAGTCGGGGACCCACACCGCGGCAGCGGTTTGCAAACCGCTGGGCCTTGTCTTGTGACAATTTCAAATTGTCCACCAGATGGTTCCAAATCCGCTGCAACCTATCCACCACAGAATCAACCCCAGGACAGTCAGAAGATTCAACCTGACCCGAGGAGAAACGAGGATGAAAACCAGAGTTGCAGAAAAAGGGTGAAACCAAGGTGGCAGAACTAGCCCGATTATTAAGGGCAAACTCGGCCAGTGGCAAAAAGGTAACACAGTCGTCCTGATCAGCAGAAACAAAACATCTCAAATAAGTCTCTAACGTCTGATTAGTTCGCTTGGTCTGGCCATTAGTCTGAGGATGAAAAGCCGACGAAAAAGACAAATCAATACCCATCTTAGCACAAAAGGATCGCCAGAATCTGGACACAAACTGGGATCCTCTGTCAGATACAATATTCTCAGGGATGCCATGCAAACGAACCACATTCTGAAAGAACAAAGGAACCAAATCAGAGGAGGAAGGCAACTTAGGCAAGGGCACCAAATGGACCATTTTAGAAAAACGATCGCACACCACCCAGATGACAGACATCTTCCGAGACACCGGAAGATCCGAAATGAAATCCATGGAAATGTGCGTCCAAGGCCTCTTTGGGATAGGCAAGGGCAAAAGCAACCAGTTGGCACGAGAACAGCAAGGCTTAGCCCGAGCACAAATCCCACAGGACTGCACAAAAGAACGCACATCCCGCGACAAGGAAGGCCACCAAAAGGACCTGGCCACCAAATCTCTGGTACCAAAAATCCCAGGATGTCCCGCCAACACCGAAGAATGAACCTCAGAAATAACTCTGTTGGTCCATCCATCAGGGACAAACAATCTCTCTGGTGGACAACGATCAGGCCTATCAGCCTGAAATTTTTGCAGCCCTCGTCGCAAATCTGGGGAAATGGCAGACAAAATTACTCCCTCTCTGAGAATCCCAGCCGGCTCAGAGATTCCCGGAGAATCAGGCACAAAACTCCTAGAAAGTGCATCAGCCTTCACGTTCTTCGAACCATGCAGGTACGAGACCACAAAGTCAAAACGGGAGAAAAACAACGACCAACGGGCCTGTCTAGGATTCAGGCGCTTGGCAGACTCGAGGTAAATCAGATTTTTATGATCAGTCAAGACCACCACACGATGTCTAGCTCCCTCGAGCCAATGTCGCCACTCCTCAAATGCCCACTTCATGGCCAACAACTCCCGATTACCAACATCGTAGTTCCGCTCAGCAGGCGAAAATTTCCTTGAAAAGAAGGCGCATGGCTTCATCACGGAGCCATCAGAACTTTTTTGCGACAAAACAGCCCCTGCACCAATTTCAGAAGCATCAACTTCAACCTGGAAGGGAAGAGAGACATCCGGCTGGCACAAGACTGGCGCTGAAGTAAACCGACGCTTCAGCTCCCGAAAGGCCTCCACGGCCGCAGGAGACCAATTAGCAACATCAGAACCCTTCTTGGTCATATCCGTAAAAGGTTTAACCACGCTGGAGAAATTAGCGATAAAACGACGGTAAAAATTAGCAAAGCCCAAGAACTTCTGCAGGCTCTTAACAGACGTGGGCTGAGTCCAGTCATGAATGGCACGGACCTTAACTGGGTCCATCTCCAAAGTAGAAGGGGAAAAAATAAAACCCAAAAAAGAAACCTTCTGTACCCCAAAGATACATTTTGAACCCTTCACAAATAGAGCATTCTCCCGCAAAACCTGAAACACCATCCTGACCTGGTTCACATGGGACTCCCAATCATCAGAAAAAAACAAAATATCATCCAGATAAATAATCATAAATTTATCCAGATATTTCCGGAAGATGTCATGCATGAAGGACTGAAACACAGAAGGAGCATTAGATAATCCAAAAGGCATCACCAGGTACTCAAAATGACCCTCAGGCGTATTAAATGCCGTTTTCCATTCATCTCCCTGCTTTATGCGCACAAGGTTATACGCACCACGAAGATCTATCTTGGTGAACCAACTGGATCCCTTAAACCGAGCAAACAAATCAGACAACAATGGCAAAGGATACTGAAATTTAACAGTGATCTTATTCAGAAGACGATAATCAATACAAGGTCTCAGAGACCCGTCTTTCTTGCCCACAAAAAAGAATCCTGCACCAAGAGGGGACGAGGATGGGCAAATATGTCCCTTCTCCAAAGACTCCTTTATTTAACTCCGCATCGCGGCATGCTCTGGCACAGATAAATTAAAGAGTCATCCCTTAGGAAACTTACTACCAGGAATCAAATCTATAGCACAATCACAGTCCCTATGAGGACGAAGGGCACTGGACCTAGCCTCATTAAATACATCCTGAAAGTCTGACAAAAACTCAGGGATCTCAGAAGGAGTAGAGGAAGCAATAGACACCAATGGAGAATCGCCATGAATCCCCTGACACCCCCAACTAGACACAGTCATAGCTTTCCAATCTAAAACTGGATTATGGGCCTGTAACCATGGCAGACCCAAAACGACAACATCATGCATTTTATGCAGTACCAAAAAACGAATCACCTCCTGATGTACAGGAGTCATGCACATGGTCACCTGCGTCCAATACTGAGGTTTATTCTCTGCCAATGGCGTAGAATCAATTCCTCTAAGAGGAATAGGATTTTCCAAAGGCTCCAGGACAAAACCGCAGCGCTTGGCAAACGACAAATCCATCAGACTTAAAGCAGCACCAGAATCCACAAAAGCCATAACTGAGTAAGAAGATAATGAACACATTAAAGTCACAGACAAAATAAACTTAGGCTGAAAAGTACCAATGGCGACAGGATTAACTTTTTTCTTTAAACGTTTAGAGCATGCTGAGATAACATGTGTTGAATCACCACAGTAGAAACACAACCCATTTTGACGTCTATGATTTTGTCGCTCGGCTCTGGTCAGAATTCTGTCACATTGCATAGAATCAGGTGACCGTTCAGACAGCACCGCCAAAGGATTATCAGATTTGCGCTCCCGCAAACGTCGATCAATTTGAATTGCTAGAGCCATTGAATCATTTAGACCTGTAGGGATAGAAAACCCCACCATCACATCTTTAATGGCTTCAGAAAGACCATTTCTGAAATTTGCGGCCAGTGCACACTCATTCCATTGAGTAAGCATGGACTATTTCCGAAATTTTTGGCAATATACCTCAGCTTCGTCCTGACCCTGAGAGATAACCAGCAACATTTTTTCAGCCTGATTTTCAAGATTAGGCTCCTCATAAAGCAAACCAAGTGCCAGAAAAAACGCATCAACATTCACCAATGCAGGATCTCCTGGCGCCAGAGAGAAGGCCCAATCCTGAGGGTCGCCGCGCAAGAAGGAAATAACAATCTTAACTTGCTGAGCGGAATCACCAGAGGAACGATGTTTCAGAGACAGAAACAATTTACAATTATTCCTAAAATTCAGGAATTTAGATCTATCTCCAAAAAACGGCTCAGGAATAGGTATTTTTGGTTCAGACATAGGGCTATGGATAAAAAAATCGTGAATGCTTTGCACTCTAGCAGCAAGCTGATCCACACTAGAAGTCAGAGTCTGGACATTCATATCTGCAGCAGAGTTTCAGCCACTCAGAGAAAAAGGGGATGGAAGAAGCTAGGCAAACTGCAGCAAAAAAAAACAAAAACTCAGAACTTCTTTTTAATCCCGCTTCTGCGATGCATTAAACATTTTCTTTTGGCCTGGCATTCTGTTATGATCCCAATGGCAGAGGATCTCTGATATTCCGGCAAGATAGCAAAAATATAAATACTGCTCTAGGGAGGTGGAAACTGGACTAACCGCATACCTGATCCTGACACAAACAACTAAAAGTAGCCGGTGAACGTGCCTACGTTGGTTCTAGACGTCTCGAGCCAGCCGGAGAACTGACTACCCCTAGAGGGAAAAAATAAGACCTCACTTGCCTCCAGAGAAATTGAACCCCAAAGATATAGAAAGCCCCCAACAAATAATAACGGTGAGGCAAGAGGAAAACACAAACGTAGAGATGAACTAGATTCAGCAAAGTGAGGCCCAATAGTCTAGATAGCAGAAAATAGATAGTGGACTATGCGGTTAGCAGAAAACCCTACAAAACATCCACGCTGAACATTCAAGAACCCCCACACCGACTGACGGTGTGGAGGGTGAATATCAGCCCCCTAGAGCTTCCAGCGAGTCAAAAATCAAATGTAAAGCAAGCTGGACAAAAACACTGAATAATGCAAACGATCCAAATTGTACAAAACAGACTTAGCTTTTCTTGCATGAGGCAGACTGAAAGGAATCCGGAGGAGACCAAATAGGTCTGGATACAACGATGCCAGGCAAGAGACTGAGTCCAGAGGAGACTCAAATAGGAAACACCCGCTGCTTAACGACACAGCTGGAGCTCAGCCCTGCAACAAGACATACCTAACACAATACCGTTAGTGACCACCAGAGGGAGCCCAGAAACACAGTTCACAACAGACCATACTCGGGCCAAATTGCACAACAACTTTGGGGTCCAATTTCTTCTGTTACACTTGGGAAAATAATAAATTGGGAGCAAAAATATCATTTTTGTGAAAAAATATGATTTTGTATTTTTACGGCTCTACTTTATAAACTTCTGTGAAGCACTTGGTGGGTCAAAGTTCTCACTACACATCTAGATAAGTTCCTTAGGGGGTCTACTTTCCAAAATGGTGTCACATGTGGGGGATTTCAATGTTTACACACATCAGGGGCTCTCCAAATGCAACATGGTGTCCCATCTCAATTCCAGTCTGTTTTGCATTGGAAAGTCAAACGGCGCTCCTTCCCTACCGAGCTCTGCCATGCGCCCAATTAGTGGTTTACCCCCACATATGGGGTATCAGCGTACTCAGGACAAATTGCACAACATCTTTTGGGTCCAACTTCTTCTGTTACCCTCAGGAAAATAAAAAATTGGGGGCAAAAATATGATTTTTGTGAAAAAATGATTTTTTATTTTTACAGCTCTACATTATCAACTTCTGTGAAGTACTTGGTGGGTCAAAAGGCTCACCACACATCTAGATAAGTTCCTTAGGGGGTCTACTTTCCAAAATGGTGTCACTTGTGGAGGGTTTCAATGTTTATGCACATCATGGGCTCTCCAAATGTGACATGGTGTCCTATCTCAATTCCAGTCAATTTTGCATTGAAAAGTCAAATGTTGTTCCTTCCCTTCTGAGCTCTTCCATGCACCCAAACAGTGGTTTACCCCCACATATGGGATATCAGCATACTCAGAACAAATTGAACAACAACATTTGGGGTCCAGTTTCTCCTGTTACTCTTGGTAAAATAAAACAAATTGGAGCTAAAGTAAATTTTTTGTGAAAAAAAATTTAAATGTTCATTTTTATTAAACATTCCAAAAATTCCTGTGAAACGCCTGAAAGGTTAATAAACTTCTTGAATGTTGTTTTGAGCACCTTGAGGGGTGCAGATTTTAGAATGGTGTCACACTTGGGTATTTTCTATCAAATAGTCCCCTCAAAGTGACTTCAAATGTGATGTAGTCCCTAAAATAAATGGTGTTGTAAAAATGAGAAATTGCTGGTCAATTTTTAACCCTTATAACTCCGTAACAAAAAAATTGGTTCCAAAATTGTGCTGATGTAAAGTAGACATGTGTAAAATGTTACTTATTAAGTATTTTGTGTGACATATCTCTGTGATTTAAGAGCATAAAAATTCAAAGTTGGAAAATTGCGAAATTTTCAAAATTTTTGCCAAATTTCTGTTTTGTTCACAAATAAACGCAGGTCATATCAAAAGAAATTTTACCACTAATATGTAGTACAATATGTCACGAGAAAACAGTGTCAAAATCACTGGGATCCTTTGAAGCATTCCAGAGTTATAACCTCATAAAAGGACAGTGGTCAGAATTGTTTAAATTGGCCCAGTCATTAATGTGCAAACCACCCTTGGGGGTAAAGGGGTTAATCACAGCTTTCCTGCGTCTTGGCATGCTTTCTACCAGTCTTTCACACTGCTACTGGTGCAAACATTTAAGCAGTTCTTCTTTGTTTGATGGCTTGTGACTATCCATAGTCCTCTTGATTACATTTCAGAGGTTTTCAATGGGGTTCAGGTCTGAAGATTGGGCTGCCCATGACAGGGTTTTGATGTGGTGGTCTCTTATTTTTTGCCAGAGCTGTAATTCTTTCCACTATACTAATTAAAGCCCGGTATATTTATATTTTGAAAAAAACTAGATTCAGTATTTCTATCATCAGATAGAATAAGATTAACAAAGTCTAAAATTATTTAGCTCATAAATGCCAAATAAATTGGCAGAGAAAGTATCTTAGTGTAACATTAATTAAATCCCCTCCCTCTCTAAGAAGCATGTTAAAATCTGATGATTTAAATAGGTCGCCTTATTATATGTAATAATGGTATTAGTTATATGAATAAAAATGCAAATTAAATATATCACAACGTGTAATCCTCTGTATGGAGATAATTACAATAGTCTGGAGTCAACAGTCTATAGGAACACCAAATGTCCTCTCTATGTGCTTCGTCATTAACAAACTGATGCCAACAGGCAGACAGTGGCTTGTGAAAGTATTCACCCCTATAGCTTTTCACCTATTTTGCTACATTACAACCTGTGTTCAAATATTTTTGTAATTTGATTTGTGTGTGATGCATCAGCACTTAATAATCTAAGTGGGAAAAATGTAGGCAAAAACTAAATTTATGGGATCAAGTAACTAAAAATTGGCACGTGCATATGTATTCACCTCTATTGCTATGAGCCCTTACAAAATTCTGTTGCAAGTAATTACCTTCATAAGTCACATGGTTAGTGAAAGGAAGTCCACCTGTGTGCAATTTAAGTGTCACATAGTCTGTCAGAATATACACTACCTTTTCTGAAAGGCCACAGAGGCTGCAACACCATTAACCAAGAGGAACCACTAACCAAACATCATGAAGACCAAGGAGATCTCCAAACTCGTTAGGGACAAAGTTGTTGAAAGTACAAGCCAGGGTTGGGTTATAAAAAAATATCACAATCTATGATGATCCCCCAGAGTACCATCAAATCCATGATCATCAAATGGAAAGAAGATGGTACCACAACAAACCTGCCAAGAGAGGGTCGCCCACCAAAACTCTCAGTCTTGGCATGGAGGGCATTGATTAGAGAGACAGCTCAGAGACCAAATGTAAATCTGAAGAAGTTTGAAGCAGGAACTCGAGTCATGCACTCCACAGAGGTGGCTTTTATAGAAGAGAGGGCAGAAAAAAGCCTTTATTTACACACAAAAATTGTAAGGCTCATTTTGAGTTTGCCAAAAAACATGTGGGAGATTCCCTAAATGTATGGAGGAATGTGATGGGGTCGAGTGAGAATGAAATTGAACTTTTTGGCAACGTAAATGCTTTGGCTATCGCCAACCAAACACACTGAAGTTTTCAGCTATTGTGTTCTTTTTGTTGTTTTTTTTCTTCACAATAAATAGAACACCAAATGTTCACAAGTGTTGACATGTTCTTTACATGAACAGGTTGTGATGTAGCAAAACAAAAAATACCAAGGTGGTGAGTGCAGCGCCCCAGAGTCCTGGTCGTTGCAGTACTGATGCTCCGCCGCTAAGGGGAGTGATGGTACGTCTGATGGCACTGAAGGAGTTCACCTGACCAGGTATCACAGACATCAATACACTTCATAGTCTGGCCTCCAGGGGGAGCTAAGGGCGCTATGTATTAGGCCACTCCTCACAATCTGGTAAAACTGGGGGTTAGATAGAAAGTTAGACAGAAAGCTGACTGGGTTGGAACAAAGCACAACATCCTGTGGCAGAGGGTGTTGCAGGGGAAGATTCAGGGGGGTCCTTGTCAGAGGTGGGATCCTGACAGAGGCCTAGCGAACAGGAAAGAACGTTAAGGAACCGCGCCTGCACTACATCGCGGTGGTATCTCAAGAAAGGACAAGAAGCGAGGTTTATTGTGGAGAGTGAGAAATGAGATCAAAGCAAAAAGGAGATAACACCAGTAGGAGTCGTGCTGTAAGATCGAGGCAACATCCTATTGAGGCGCGTAGCCGGTGGCCAGAACGCCGAGGAAGTATTAGGCTCCAAGCAATACTTCAAACAGAGGCAGGACAGTTGATTTTAGGTTGGCTGTCTCACCAAAATCACCTAAGAAGACATAGGGGGCAACTGTGGGAGAGGGGCAATGCTAGGGTCCCGGAAGAACTCCAGGCCTTCCCGTCATACGGGTGCGTCCTATCCATATCATCTGGGGGACGGAGAAGAACATCAGAACAGACATAAGTTGTGGGAAATAACATCAGAAACAGACACAACAGTTGTGAGGACTATCCCGTGGTGCTCAGCAGGGAAGTACTATAACACACAGGCGCTAGAAGGTAGGCACAGATTTCCACCTGCAAAGGGAACCCTGGAGGTGCCATCGGACCGGCCAGTCTCTTGCAGCCCTGTTAACCGTACTCTGGATTGAGGACCTTGAAGCCTTCAGTAAAGAAGTAAAGAGACTGCAACCCTGTGTCCTCGTTATTCATCGCGACCTGCACCACGCGCCACCACTTACAACTTTCATTGGACGCCCCTTAGCAGGGTCACGGACCGGGTCTAGCCACCGTGACAGCCCCAGAACTGAGACAGAGAGGCGCGGTGCCGAGTGTCCCGCGGCCCCGCGTCTGGGGGCGCTCCAGTGAGTACTTTCACAAACTACTGTAAAGGTAACTACCTTTATGCAGATTGACTAACTCTTTTTAATACCATACATATCAGAAAAAGGCAAATTTAAATGCAGTATTTTCATGCCACTTTTTAAACTTTTCCCTACATGCGCAGGATATGTACGGCACTGTGGAAATTGCATTCCCGCAAAACTGTCATACATATACTTCCTGACAATTGTGGGGACTCACACCGAGCTCTGACACTATCAAGTACTGGTGTCAGCTCTATATACGGCAACGCCCATGGTCAGAGCTACCACCAGTCGCCAGCATTTAACCCCTCTGATGCTGCTGTCAATAGTGACAGCAACATCAATGGGCATCGCAGAGGGAGAGAGCTCCCTCTCTGCTCCCATTGGCACAATGCGCTTGTGATCGCTTTGTGCCTATGGTCTCTATGGTGACCCTGGGCTGAAATATGGCAGTGGGGTCACCCAGGGATGTGGCATGTAAGCTCCTGCTCAAAGCAGGAGCTGATACTCCCCCTCCCTGCCTGTGATGCACCTTTCTAATGCCCTGCAATGAAAAAGCATTGTACAGTATTAGATCAGTGATCAGTCAGTGGAAAGTTGATGTCCCAATTGCATCAACCAGAAGAATAACGTTATTTAATCACTTATAACGAACAAGGATCAGTGTAAGAAATAAATAAGACCAAATCTTAAGCTGATTCCCAAAGATCACAGTAAGGCTTGGCTCACATTTATCCTGTGCTCTACACTAAGTGCTTTCACTGAGGTTTCCATGTAAATCTCTGATATTTGTGATGGAGTCACTGTGTACATTGTCAGTCCTATGATCCAGCAGTGTCTGTCTTTTTAGGTGTGTATAAAAGCTCTGTTGACCACAGTTTTGTGCACTTCTGATAAGAAGGACAACCCTGAACAGAGGCCAGACAGAATACAGAGTAACTCTGCTGCTTCATTATAGTGAGTGGATCCCTCAGGAGTTTCATCTGATTCATGTCACTCGGTGATTTAGATGAAAACCTTTATGTAAGTGCTCAGCATAGAGAGCAAAATAAATGTGATCCCAAGTGTTATGTAAAATGTTCCCAATAAAAGCTTCAACTCAATCCACAAAAAAAGCAAGTTCTCACTCAAGTCTGTCATCTGTTAACAGAAATAAAAGGGGCTTCCACATTACTAGTAGTACAAAGGCTTTGAAATGGCTCTGCGTCCTCAAAAAGAAATTCAACAATTTCTGCAGTTCCAAATTCAAATGTCTCTTCTGAGCCCCAGTGTGCCTAAACTAAATTTACAATCCACATGTTTGCCATTTCCATAGCAATGAGAACCTGCCTAATTTATCTAATTTATTTGCATATCTACAGAAGCATGAGCTGGGAACTACAACGTACTGGTGACTACAACATACTGGGCACTACAGTGGCAGTTTGCAATTTTCACTCAGCAACATGCTGCATGATTCCAGAAAAAAACCCATGGAGTCAAAATTGTCACTACACCTGAAGATAAATTCCCAAAGGGGTATAATTTCCAAAATGGGGTCACTGGAAGGGGTCCTGCTCTTCTAAAACATAGGGGCTCTGTATAAGGAATCCACAAATCATCCTGGGAAAATTTGTGCTCCAGGGGGCAAATAGTCCTCCTTCTCTCCTGAGTCTCTCAGTAAGTCTAAGCAGTATTGTACAGCCACATATGGTGTATTTCTACTTTCATCAGAAATTGTGGGACAAATTTCAGTGCTATTTTTACCCGTTTCCAAGTATGAAAATGTAAAATTTGGGGCTAAAACAAAATTTTGGTGGTAAAAAATGAATTCATTTTTTCTTTGCTGCCCAATGGTATAAAATTATGTGACATATCTGTAGTGTCAATATGATCATTGCACCTATCAATGAATTCATTGAGAGGTGTACATTGTAAAATATCATTTATGGGGTTCTGCTGATCTGGCACCTCAGGCACTCTGCCAATGTGACATGCCACTCTCAAATAAGTCCATCCAAATCTGAACTCCAATATGGGGTTCTTTTCTTCTGAGCCTTGCACTGTGCCACAAAAACAGCTTTTGGCCACATATGGGGTATCGGTGTACTTAGGAGAAATGGCTCAACAAATTTTGAGGTCAATTTTCTCCTGCTGTATTTAGGAAAATTGAAGAAATTGGGGTCCAACATTTTTGTGGGAACATTTTTTTTCATTTTGACAGATCAACTTTAGAAAATACTGTGAATCACCTGGGGGTTAAAGGTGTTAACCACACTTCTAGATAAATTCCTTGATTTGAGTAGTGTCTAAAATGGGGCCACTTTTGGGGATTTTCCAATGTGGACATCAGGGACTCTACAAACATGATATGGCATTTGCTAATTATTTCTGCAACTTTTGAAAATGTTTCCTTCCGAGCCATGCTGTGCCCAAAACAGTAGTTTTCCCCCACATATAGGGTATATGCATACTCACGAGAAATTGCAAAACAAATTTTGTGGTCCACTTTCTCCTTTTACCCTTGTGAAAATTAAAATATGGGGGCTTAAAGAACACTTTTGCTGGAAAAATTTGATTTTCTATTTTCACAGCTCAACAGTTATAAACTTCTGTAAAGCACCTGAAGGTTTAAGGTGCTCATCAAACTTCTAAACAAGTTTATTGAGCAGTCTAGTTTCCAAAATGGGGTTACTTGTGAGAGGGTTCCAATGTTTAGGCATATCAGGGACTCTCCAAACCAGACATGGAATCCACTAATGATTCCAGCATATTTTGCATTCAAAAAGTCAATTGGCACTCCATCTCTTCCGAGCCCTGCCATGCGCCCCAAAAAAGCATGGGGACCCCTCTATTCTTGATAACCAAACTTGCAAAAGCTGACAGCTGATGGTGGAGCCCCCAGCTGTGAGTTTTACCTAGTTGGTCGCAGAAAATAGGGGAGAACACACGTCAAGTTTTTCATTCATTTATTTAGTTAGATCGCAGATGGCGGCTGTGGAATAACCCGATCTTCCGCTGCTGTCACTGTTATTAGCGGCAGCAGGTGTCAGATGGTGGGGGTAAGAGTCCCAAAAGCCCCCACCTGCTGTCATCATTCAGACTTTAAGATAACTCTCATCATTCTCCTCTGCTCGTGCCAATCACTGGCAGAGCAGGGGAGAATGAAAAGAGCCGGCTTCAGCACCAGCCGCCGGGGAAGAGCGCTTACTGTAGCACTTCTTTCCCAGTGGCTATCTGTGTGGTACTGAAGCAGCACATGGGTGGCACACAGTTGCACGGATATCTCCGGTACCGTTTTTTCCCGGTACTGGAAACATCAGGACATGTGAAACCGTCCTAAGGCAGTCTTTGTAATGTTTCTTCTGCCCCCTGACTGCTCACTTTTCTCAGACACAGTTCTCCATACAACAGTTGATTAGGCAATCAGATCTCTGGTATTCTGTGTGACTGACACATGCAGCTGAGGTGCCAAACAGCTGATTATTTGGGAGCGCTCCAGGTATCCGGGTTCCAGATGCAGCTTCTTCAGTAAGCGCTGTAGCTGGCCGAATAAGGAGGGAGCAAAAAATGGTCGCTCATCTCTACTTTAAACCCTTGTAACGTTCTAACAAGAAAAATTATGTTTCAAAATTTGTGCTGATGAAAAGTAGAAATGACAGAAATGTTATGTTTTAACTATTTTGTGTGACATATCTCTCTGATTTAAAGGCATAAACATTAAAAGTTTAAAAACTGCATCATTTTCTAAATTGTTGCCATATTTGTGAGTTTTTCACAAATAAACACAAGTCATATCGAAGAAATTTTACCACTATCATGAGGTGCAATATGTACAAAAAAAAATCTCAGAATAAGTGGGATTCATTGAAGCATTCCAGAGTTATTACCACATAAAATGACACTGGTCAGAATTGTAAAATTTGGCCTGGTCATGAAGGCGAAAACTGGCTAGGGCGAGAAGGGGTTAAAATCCATATTCAAAACAATCCATCCTTGGAAAACTCCAGAAATGTAATAATGACTTGAATTATGGATATGTCATTTGTTTTGTGTACCTGGGAAGTCAGAAATATGCTTGAAAACTAGAGATTACTATAAAAAAAAGCATAATTTAAAATTTTAACCTGCAACCTTTTCCCTTGAATAAAACTAGCCACCTCCTAACAGGAGCATCATTGCATGCCTTTCAAATTTTACAGAACAGAAAGAAGAACAAGCTATGTGGGCATAGACTCAAATCTGGGACTGTCGTTCTTTATCCGAGATGGTTAGGACTAGGGTTGAGCGAAACGAATTGGACAAATTCAAAAATCGCCGAATTTCGGCAAAGTCGGGTTTCATGAAACCCAACCCGATCCTAGTGTGGGATCTGCCATGCGGTTGGCGATCTTCGCGCCAAAGTCACGTTTTGTATGATGCATTCAGCGCCATTTCTCAGCCAATCAAGGAGGACGCAGAGTGTGCGCAGCGTGATGACATAGGTCTTGGACCCCACCATCTTAGAGAAGGGCATGACAGTGATTGGCTTGCTTTCTGCGGCGTCACAGGGGGTATAAATGGGCGTGCACGCCGACTGCCATCTTACTTCTGCTGATCTTAGCATAGGAAGAGGTTGCTGCAGCTTCGTCAGAAGAAGGGACATAGTTAGGGAGGGAAGATTAACCCCCAAACTGCTTGTGCTGTAGCGATTTCCACTGTCCAACACCACCTTTGTTTTGCAGGGACAGTGGAGGCTATATCCTTGTGCATCAGCTCTGTAGCTTATTAGGCTGCCTTATAAGGCTCCCTGATAGCTGCATTGCTGTTTGCACGCTGCTGTGCAAACAAAACTGCTTTTTTAAAAGCAAAAATCCTGTTGCTCCTTTCTGCAGTTATCTTGTTTATTTGTCCACACTTTTGTGTGGAGCAGTCCTTTTTGTTGCTGCCATACTTGTCCTGAGATCATTGTAGGGAGATTGAAATTGTACTACAGTCCTTGGATTTTTTCAGATATCTTCCAGCCACTTTCTGCCACTTACATTGTGTTGTGTTACACACTGAGCCTGAGTTGTGGTGCTGTCTCCCCCCCAAAAAAAGGGAGATTCAAATTGTCACAAAGTGGATATACATCAGTTCTGTTAGTTTGTCGTATATCAGCCAGCCACGTTCTGCCACTTACATTGTGTTGTAAAATACACTGGGCCTGAGTTTGGGTTCAGTCTCCCCCCCAAAAAAGTGAGATTCAAATTCTCACAAAGTGGATATTCAGTCCTCTTAGTTTGTCGTGTATCAGCCAGCCACTTGCTGCCACTCACATTACGTTGTAAAATATACTCGCCCTGAGTTTGGGTTCAGTCTCCCCCCAAAAAAAAGTGAGATTCAAATTCTCACAAAGTGGATTTACCTCAGTCCTCTTAGTTTCTTGTGTATCAGCCAGCCACTTGCTGCCACTCACATTGTGTTGTAAAATACACTGGGCCTGAGTTTGGGTTCAGTCTCCCCCCAAAAAAAGTGAGATTCAAATTCTCACAAAGTGGATATACCTCAGTCCTCTTAGTTTGTCGTGTATCAGCCAGCCACTTGCTGCCACTCATATTGCGTTGTAAAATACACTGGCCCTGAGTTTGGGTTCAGTGTTAAAAAAAAAAAAAGTGAGATTGAAATTCTCACAAAGTGGATACACCTCAGTCTTCTTAGTTTGTGGTGTATCAGCCAGCCACTGGCTGCCACTCACATTGCGTTGTTTTATACACTGGGCCTGAGTTTGGGTTCAGCCTCCCCCCCAAAAAAGTGAGATACAAATTCTCACAAAGTGGATACACCTCAGTCTTCTTAGTTTGTGGTGTATCAGCCAGCCACTGGCTGCCACTCACATTGCGTTATTTTACACACTGGGCCTGAGTTGTGGTTCAGTCTCCCCAAAATAAAAAGGGAGATTTAAATTCTCAACAAGTTTATATACACCTTCTACCTTGTTTTACAGTACCATATAACGGTTGATATTTTGGTTACATTTTCCCAAAAATGAGGAAGTCTGGTGGAAGAGGCCGTGGGATGTCGTTGCCAGCTGGTACTGATGGTGGTGGTGGTGGTGGAGCATCTGGTGGTATTGGGAAAAGCAAAATAGCACCTAAGGCTGGAGGTGTTGAGCCAGCGTCATCGTCTGGCTACACAAGGCCTCGAAGGCTCCCTTATCTGGGAATACGAAAACAGCTTTTAAAGCCAGAGCAGCAGGAAAAAATTTTGGCTTTCCTTGCTGACTCAGCCTCTAGCTCTTTCGCCTCCTCTTCCGAAAGTTCCAAATATAAAAGCAGCGAATCGTCAGTGGATGCTCCCGGTCTGGAACAAGACGCTTCCTTGTGTCCTTCACCTAAACCAAAAGTGAAGGATGCGGCAGGCGACACTACAGTTTACTCCATGGAGCTCTTTACACATACCGTGCCTGGTTTAGAAAGGGAAATTGTTAACAGCCCATTACAAGATGAATCGGACATGGAGTGCACAGATGCACAGCCACAGCTAGATTATTTTGCTGTTCCATTGACTCAGATCACTACATTGCCCTCGCAGTGTACGGAGCCAGGATCTGACCCTGATGAGACTATGGTGCCCCGTCCTGAACGCTATAGCACCTTACACGGTGACACAGAGGAAGGTGCACATGACATTGAAGAGGAGGTGATAGATGACCCAGTTGTTGACCCAGATTGGCAGCCATTGGGGGAACAGGGTGCTGCTGCCAGTAGCTCAGAAGCGGAAGAGGATGGTCTGCAGCAGCCATCTACATCGCAACAGCTGTCATCTGGCAGGCCCGTATCAGGCCAAACACGTTTGTCAAAAACAAAAACAGTTTTAGGACAGCGTGGCCATCCGATGAAAGTAGCACATGGTGCAATACCTGAAAATGTTATCCATAATAGGAAGAGTGCAGTGTGGCAATTTTTTAACCAAGATCCGAATGATCAGTGCAATGTTATCTGTAAGAAATGCTCAAAGACCTTTAGCAGAGGGAAGAATCTCCAAAATTTAAATACAACGTGCATGCGTAGACATTTAACCAGCATGCACTTGCAAGCCTGGACTAACTACCAAACGTCCCGTACCATTGGTGCACCCGCTCAGAATGAAAGTAGTCAGCAACGCTACATTGCTTCCCTCACTGTAAGCCCACCGGTTAGGAAACCGCCAGCAGCAAATGTGGAGGTATCGTCGCAAGGTCAAAGCAGTCAGGGAATCACAAGGTTCTTGGTAGGAAACACTGTATGCAGGCCAACATCAAGAATACCATCACCAACCCTCTCTCAATCTGCCATGTCCACCACCACCCCCGCTAGTTCCATCATATGCAGCTCTCCAGTCCAGCTCACCCTACAAGAGAATCTCGTTAGGAAAAGGAAGTACTCATCCTCTCATCCGCATACACAGGGTTTGAACGCCCACATTGCTAGACTAATCTCGTTAGAGATGATGCCCTACCAGTTGGTTGAAAGCGAAGCTTTCAAAGCCCTGATGGCCTACGCAGTACCACGCTATGACCTACCCAGTCGACACTTCTTTGCGAGAAAAGCCATCCCAGCCCTCCACCAGCATGTCAAAGACCGCATTGTCCAAGCACTGAGGCAATCAGTCAGTAGAAAGGTGCACCTCACAACAGATGCATGGACCCGTAGGCATGGCCAGGGACGTTATGCGTCCATCACGGCACACTGGGTTAATGTGGTGGATGCAGGGTCCACAGGGGACAGCCAAAGTGGGAAAGTTCTGCCTAGCCCACGGTCTAGGAAACAGTTGGCTGTAGGCGTTCGCCACCCCTCCTCCTCCTCCTCCAGAAGCGAAAGCTCGTCCACAGAGCGCAGTCACACGACCACTCCATCCGCAGCTGCTAGTGTTACACACGAGGTGTCCCATTATGGAACAGCTAGTGGTAAGCATCAGCAGGCTGTGTTGGAAATGAAGTGTTTGGGCTACAACAGAAACACCGCGGAAGTACTGGCCGAGTACTTGCAGCAAGAAACTCAGTCATGGCTGGCAGTGTACATCTTCAGGCAGGCAAGGTAGTCAGTGATAATGGAAGGAATTTTATGGCTGCCATAGCCCTTTCAGAACTGAAACACATACCTTGCCTGGCTCTCACCTTGAACCTGGTGGTGCAGTGCTTCCTGAAAAATTATCCGGGGTTACCAGCCCTGCTCCTGAAGGTGCAAAGGCTTTGCTCGCACATCCGCCGGTCGCCCGTACACTCCAGCCATATGCTGAACCATCAGCGATCGCTGAATCTTCCCCAGCACCGCCTAATAATCGACGTTGCAACAAGGTGGAACTCCACACTGCACATGCTTCAGAGGCTGTGCGATCAGAGGCGTGCTGTAATTTATTTGTGGGAGGATACACATATACAGGCAGGCAGTTGGATGGCAGACATGGAGTTGTCTGGTGTGCAGTGGTCAAAGCTACAAGACCTCTGTCAAGTCCTTCAGTGTTTTGAGGAATGCACACGGCTGGTAAGTGCAGACGACGCCATCATAAGCATGAGCATCCCACTAATGAGTCTGCTGATGCAAAGTTTGATGCACATTAAGGAGCAGGCGTCTGCAGCTGAGGAGGAGGGAAGCCATCAGGCATTGTCTGCTCAGGGAACTCTCCTGGACGAGGTGGCCGACGAAGAGGAGGAGGAGGAGGAGGATGATGGGGATGAATATTTATGGGAGGAGGATGCTTCTCAGGGGGCAATAGAAACTGGTGGCATTGCAAGGTCAGGTACAGGGTTTTTTCTGGACACAAGTGATGTTGATTTGCAAGAAAGTGCTCCTCAACCCAGCACAAGCAGTGAATTGACACCTGGATAGTGTTGAGCGATACCGTCCGATACTTGAAAGTATCGGTATCGGATAGTATCAGCCGATACCCGAAAAGAATCGGATATCGCCGATACCGATACCCGATACCAATACAAGTCAATGGGACACCAAGTATCGGAAGGTATCCTGATGGTTCCCAGGGTCTGAAGGAGAGGAAACTCTCCTTCAGGCCCTGGGATCCATATTAATGTGTAAAATAAAGAATTAAAATAAAAAATATTGATATACTCACCTCTCCGGAGGCCCCTGCACCTCACCGCTGTTAACCGGCAGCCTTCTTTGCTTAAAATGAGCGCGTTTAGGGCCTTCCATGATGTCATGGCTTCTGATTGGTCGCGTGCCGCTCATGTGACCGCCACGCGACCAATCACAAGCCGTGACGTCATTCTCAGGTCCTAAATTCCTAGGAATTTAGGACCTAAGAATGACGTCACGGCTTGTGATTGGTCGCGTGGCGGTCACATGAGCGGCACGCGACCAATCAGAAGCCATGACGTCATGGAAGGCCCTAAACGCGCTCATTTTAAGCAAAGAAGGCTGCCGGTTAACAGCGGTGAGGTGCAGGGGCCTCCGGAGAGGTGAGTATATCAATATTTTTTATTTTAATTCTATATTTTTTACATGGATATGGATCCCAGGGCCTGAAGGAGAGTTTCCTCTCCTTCAGACCCTGGGAACCATACACTGGGAACTTCCGATTCCGATTCCCGATACCACAAAAGTATCGGATCTCTGTATCGGAATTCCGATACCGCAAGTATCGGCCGATACCCGATACTTGCGGTATCGGAATGCTCAACACTACCTCTGGAACATTGGCCCACATCGTAGTTACGTTCGGCGAGCGACAGTTTCTTGGAAAAATAGGCGCATGGACGCAAACCGCTCAAGGATGAGCCTTGTGACAGCACCACCCCCACACCAACCAAAGATGCATCGACTTCCACAACAAAAGGTTTCGATACGTCTGGCTGCACAAGAATGGGGGCCGAAACAAAACTGTTCTTAAGAAATTCAAATGCGCGCACAGCAGCCTCAGGCCAAACGGAGAAAGTGGTACCCTTTTTAGTCATGTCAGTTAGCGGTTTAGCAATGATGGAAAAATCCTTGATAAATTTCCTATAGTAGTTAGAAAACCCAAGGAACCGCTGAAGTGCTTTCAGGTTATCAGGACGTTCCCAATGCAGCACCGCCTGCACCTTAGCGGCGTCCATTTTAAACCCAGAAGCAGACACAATATAACCCAAGAAAGGCAACTCCTGAACAAAAAATACACATTTCTCCAGTTTAGCATACAGCTTATTCTCTCTGAGAAGCTGTAACAGCTGCCTGACATGATCTAAATGAGCATCACGGTCGCAAGAATATATGAGAATGTCATCTAGGTACACAATAACGAATTTCCCCAAAACATGCGAGAACACATCATTGATGAAATGTTGAAACACTGCAGGTGCGTTTGTCAACCCAAATGGCATCACCAAATTTTCAAAATGACCCTCAGGAGTATTGAAAGCCGTCTTCCACTCATCACCTTGACGGACTCTTATGAGGTTGTACGCCCCCCTGAGGTCAAGCTTGGTAAACCACTTAGCACCTGCCACCTGGTTGAACAAATCCGGTATCAATGGCATAGGGTATGGATCACGAACCGTAATCTGGTTTAACTCCCTGAAATCCAGACACGGGCGTAGTCCGCCATCTTTCTTCTTAGCAAAGAAGAACCCTGCCATGCGGGTCTGCAGCTGCATAGTGTTCGTCCTTTTTCAGACAGCCAAAAATTACAAAAATACCATTATCTGCCAACTTTGGTTAAAAAGACAGTGTATAGTTAAAAAAATGCAATAATTTGACTACTTCGTGCATGAATTGGCACATGTGCGATCAACATGCGTTCATCTGGGAATCTCACTGTGCTAAAATGCAGACTAGTGGGCCTCGCCATCCACCGTCCACCCATCAACTGCATCTTCTGATTCTTCCTCCTCCCTCACCCTGGTAAGTGTTGTCACAATGGTCTTCGCCACAGAACCTTCACTTGTTTACCTGCTACAGTCGGGGTGAGTGAGAACCTTTCAGCTGATTTGGAAATGGACTACCTGCTGTTTTTAACTGATCTTACATACCAAGCACACCCCATCTTCTCAATCCATCATAACTTCGCAGCCTGCACCTCTCTCACAGTCCAGTAGCTTGTCGTGTTCACCCTACTCCACCCTCTGCAGGACACAGCAGCCAGCCCTCGTTTGTACAGTTGTGCTCATATAAAAGATTGTTTCCTCCTACACATGGCAAAGCTAAGAGCTTGAACTTCACCAACTTCAATCTATTATTAATAATAACCCTTATTTATATAGTGGAAACATTTTCTGCAGAGCTTTACGAGTCAGCAGTTCATCTAAAACAGTCAAAAGTTACAAAGTTAATGATAATCAATTAAAGCAAAAATAATGACAACTCTGCACTTCAGAGCTTACAGTCTGCAATGATGTGGGGTGACAAAAGTACAGATGCTTATTTACAATGAAGGTCCAACCATCTTCAGGAAATGGGGGTAGATAAAGGCTGCATGAGGCTTTTGGGTACGGTTGAGTTTGATGGAAAATTATCTTCAGAGAAGTAAAAAATATGCTATATATATATAAAAAGAACTTTGATTAGAGAACATGATGGGCCGCTCTAAACACGTGTTTCTAGAGAGCGCCTAAAAATGTGTAAGTTTTGGTTATACTCCTAATTTCATGGGGGAGAAAGAGTAAGAGGTGAGTTATAAAGGTAGGAGATTGAACTGAGCCAAACAAAAACCAGATCAGGGGTGTTACTGTCTTTGTGTGTCTTATAGGTCAAAAGTTGTAAGAGGCAATGAGAAGTGGCTAGAGATAAAAGCTGGGATGTAGTAGGGGATGTGGGGCTGTTGAAGTCTCCCAGGTTAAGGATTGGCAATTCTGAGGATATAAAATGTGGCAGCAAGGCAGAAAAGTAGTCAAGGAAGTGGGTGGGTGAGCCTGGGGAACGGTATATGACAGCTACTTGGAAGGAGAGGGGATAGAAGTCCCTAATAGTGTGAACCTCCAAAGATGAATGGTGTCCAAAGGGTCTGTATTATTTAAAAAAAAAAACTGGATTGGTGGTGGCAGCGAGGAGTGTGGGGTTATTGTGGAGTTAGAACTGATCGTACAGCGGAATATACTCATATTCCATGCTATTAGTTTTCTGAGAACTAATTATTGTGAACAGCCTGCGGCTTCCACGATTGATAGTCAGACAATAATGTAATTGTCTCAACTATAAGGGACAACTGAGAGCTCATTGCTTCAGAGATCACAGTGGGTTGTTCTGCCTGACTCACGGCCTGTGATCTCTATGATAATTGGATGGCCAATCCAATCTGTTGGCCACGGAAATGCAGCCTTTTTGCCTTGTGGATACAGACAGTTTCTGAAAGCTGATGGCCGTTGTAATCCCCAGTACCAGTTTGCTCAGTCACCATTACTTCTCTAAGAAAGATGTGCCTGTGCTATACCAGCATGACGCAGACAACATCACCCATTCCCTAAAAAATTCTATGGCTTCAGGGAGCATTTCAACACTGACCCCTGGACAAGCAAGCGTTGCATCTCGCTGACTGGACTCTGGGTGACTCTGGTGCCTGTGGGGGCAGTCAGGGAAGGGGCTGCTCCACAAATCTTGGAATCCCCAAAGCTTGCAGTATGCTTGGGGATGGAGAACTAATCTACTAAACAGCTAGGGTTGGAGAATTAAATAAATACACACCAGAACATGGAGAACTAAACTAATAGACAACAGGGGTTGGAGAACTAAACTACTTACAGTTTAGGATGGAGAAATAAAATAGTACACACCTGAAGATGGAGAACTAAAGCACTAGACACCAAGGTGGCACTAGACACCAAGTATTGGAATGCCCAGGTCTTGTGGGCAGGGCCATATTTAGAGTTTATGCTGCCCTAGGCACTTTTAGTGCTGCCTCCCCATTGGTGAGTAGGACTAATGCAGCAACTGTCGGCAGTGACATAGGCTACTTTCACATCAGCGATTTTTGCCATTTGCGGCAGATCAGCGTTCGGCCTCATTTATTCCCTTCTGCTATAAGGACATGTGCATCACTTGCGGTTTTGCCGCGATCCGGCAAATGCGGTACTTGCAGCAACAAGAAGAAAAGCTGCAAGCAGTGTTTTTTTTGTCTCATCGCAAGTGCAAAACCGCAAGTGACGCACATGTCTGCAAGTCCCATAGAGAATGAATGAGGCCAAATCTATGTATATGCCCATGTAGCTCTTTCAAAAACAATTCCAGCAATATTTTTACATGTTCAGTCCATTCATCTGAAATCGATTTGCATACATATGACATGATTCCCTAGCAACCAGGCAACCCCCACATGTACTTATGCTGGCTAACAGATGTAAATCATTCAGCTGCGGTGCTGAAAACTAAATCTCCGAGTACCTAAGAAATGTGAAGATTGTTCCAGCTCCTTTCCGATTAAAAATCCTTTATTGATCCATATCCTTAAAAATCATCCCTGCACAGAAGGGAATGTGAACAGCGACAACAAACCTGCTTAACAGCTACGCGTTTCGATCTAAAGGATCTTCATCATGGCTATCTCCACACACATTCAAGGAAGTATATATACAATACTTTAACAAATCACATTGAAGACTTCAGAGCACATGATCTGATCGCAGGTCCTGCAAGCACAAATGCAGAGAAATTATGTATACTATGCTTTTAGCAAATCACAGTGAAAACTTCAGATCACATGATCTTATCAAAGGTCCTGCAAACATACAAAAGCCGTATAATAACAATAAAAAGAAAAAATAAAGTAAAATTAACATTTTAACAATAACGGTACATAATTTCGGTCCTTTTGTTAAGTCCCAAAGGCAATCTAGTTTGTAAATTATATATCCAGTACGCCTCCCTTGTGAGGAGGCGTCTCTTAGTATCTCCTCCACGGACAGACTTCTTTAATGGCTCAATCCCCTGAATGAACATAGCAGAAATATTACCTTCATGGTGCGTTGCAAAATGTTTTGAAACCATAGATATATTTCTATTAACGGCATTAAAAATTGTAATATCTCTCAGGTGTTCCGATATCCTTGTTTTTTATTTCCTGGTTGTGCACCCAACATATGCAACCTTACATTCCCTACACCCAATTTTATACACTACATTCTCAGAATGACAGTTGATAAATTCTTTTATGTTGAATTCCTTTGTATTATTGTGATTGGTAAAAATTTTGCCAGTCAAACTGTGAGCGCAAGTGGTGCAAAACGTAGTGCGAATGGGTAGACTCGCTTTTGCAACCTATTGTAATCAGATCTCCAGGTTATATTAAAGATTCCCGTGAGGTTCTTAGAATTTTTTCTAAAAAAATTTGGCATGACAGTTTTTCATGGTTATGTTGTGATGTCATCTCCCTTTATACTTGCATCCCTCATGACTTAGCCATGAGGGCGTTACAGTTCCATCTTACTAATTCAAATTTATATTCACATGATTTAATTGAATTTGCATTACAAGTTACCTTTTTTCTTTTAAAACATAATATTTTTTCATTTGATAATGCTATTTTTGCACAGAAGACTGGAGTGCCCATGGGAGCGAGATACTCCCCGTCCCTTGCTAATTTAACTATGTCTTTCTGGGAGAAAGAATACATCTATTCGGTGGACAATCCCCATTTGGCAGATCTCGTGTGGTATGGCAGATACATCGACGACCTACTCATTATTTGGGGCAGCGATGTATCTGCCATACCAAGGTTTATTGAATATATCAACACTAACGAGCTTGGTATTAGATTTACTCATAGATGCGACAAAAATCAGATATAATTTTTGGATTTGGAATTGAGTGGGATTGGTGGGGAAATAATTAACAGTAGAACATTTATTAAACCAATCAGCGGCAATACAGTGCTGCATGCCAAAGGTAGCCATCCCACGCATACAATCAAATCTATACCAATTGGGGAATTTACAAGACTTAAAAGAAACTGTTTCAAGGAAGAGGATAGGATTAAAGAATTTGATGACCTTGAAAATAAATTAATAAAACGTAAATACCCCAACTGGTGCCTTGATAGGGCTCGTAAAATAGTGGCCAAGAAGGAGAGGGCTGATTTGTTAATACAGAAAAATGAGAACAAAACTAATATAGACAAAAGAAAAGAAAAACCATTTGTGTCCCTTCAATTTAGCCCCCAATTTTCAGACATTGAGTTATTATTTATGAGCGCTTGCCTGTATTATTGGAAGATGAGGAAACTGCTAAAATTTTAAGTAAGGGAATTAATATTGTTTCACGTAGAGGCCCCACAATTGGTAATATAATTTCACCAGGATTGTTTCTATCCAGACCTAGATCCCAAACTTGTCTGGATTGCAAGGAATTTTATAAGTGCGGCACTTCCTTTGTTGGATGCTGCCCTTCCCGTGGTTGTTCCTTCCTGGAGAAAGACCTGGCTATTCATTGCTTGCGTTGAGAAACACGTGATGGTGTCTCCGCGACTTTTCTACATGCATTTGCATATTTCCCTTTAGGGATGGGGGCAGTGTTCTGGATCACTGTGTTGAGAAACACGTGGTGGTGTCTCTGCGGTGTTGGATTTTTGATCTCCCCGAGGTCATTGATCCTTATGTTTGTAGTCTTTTCACTAGGCACTGCTCCTAATAGCCAGTTTCCTACTCCACACTGATGAGGGGCAAATACCCCAAAATAGCTGTCTGTGGATGGATACCATGTTTTGGCATAGGTGGTTTTCCTTTATTGGATGCTGCCCTTCCCGTGGTTGTTCCTTCCTGGTGAAAGACCTGGCTATTCATTGCTTGCGTTGAGAAACACGTGATGGTGTCTCCACGGCTTTTCTACATACCATGGAAATTAAGGCATGTATCAGTAAACACAAAAGTACCATCAGGACTAAAGTGTTAGAACTACTGACACCCAAGCACTTTATTGAGAGTGGGCATTCTGTTAGCCAGTTAAGGTTTAGGGTAATTGATGGTGTACCCACGTTGAGAAGGGGTGGGGATAGAGTCAAGTTACTAAAACAGAAAGAGCTCAGATGGATTTCTAGGCTGGGCTCTCGTCATCCTGGGGGGTTGAATGTTGATTATAATTTACAGTTATGTGTCTTGAAAGATCTTTAAATGGTCTTGTGAGGTGCTCTTTGTGTAGTTTTGTTTCTAATGGGTGTTTGAGTTTTGACTTTCACTTTGTTTATGTAAGGATCCTTAACTCTAATATGGTTTGGGTTCTCCCTTCTTTCCCCCCATTTTGTTTTTGTTTTTGTCTTCCATATATTTTTTGGTATTAAGTTAACTCTCTGGATTGTGATCCATTCCTTTATGGTTGAATGGCAAATCTGTTCAGTTTTTATATCCGCTGCTATTAGAGGTTGAGAGTTTATGGATAAAGGATTGTGTGAAGAGTAATAGGTGGCCAGGGATATGACACTGCATGAGTCATTGGTTGCTGTAGATACACACTCTTTCCTTTGTTCAATGTATGTGAAGGGACGGATATATGTGATCGGTGTGGATTGAGTGTTGTGCACCGCCCCCTTTGTGAATGTAGATGCTTCTACTCGGTTGGTGGGTGTGTTGCTTCTGGTCTCCACGACGACGCTACATATAAGTGTGGTGTTCGGTGGGGAGGCCTGAGACATGCTCAGTGCGCGCTGGAGCTGTTTGCATGCCGTGCTTAAGTGCCGCCCTGCCTGAGTATAGGATAGCTCCTTGCGACCGGTGGGCGTGACTCCTGGGTCACCATGACGGCGCCGCATGATTAGTCATGTGACGCTTGGTGGGGCTAGTGGACATGCGCACTGCGAGCAGGGGCTGTCTATGTGCTGCGGCATGGGTGAGTCCTTTGAGCTATGGATGACTGAAGTC
Source organism: Ranitomeya variabilis (assembly GCF_051348905.1). Lineage (NCBI taxonomy): Eukaryota > Metazoa > Chordata > Amphibia > Anura > Dendrobatidae > Ranitomeya > Ranitomeya variabilis. The sequence continues at coordinate 84,269,309 of NC_135238.1, forward strand.
CGGTCATGTGACGATATTCATGTGAGTACGTGATGTTCTCTGGTGATGGGAGCCTGGATTGGTCCCTGCACATGATGCTAGGTTCATGTCAGTACTCCGGATTGGGTCCACAATATGAGCTCTGATTGGCTGGTTTTGAGGTGGGAGACACAGGCTTTATCATTGGCTGATCGCACACATGGACACCACTATGGACCTAGTGATAGGTCCTGGTATGACAGATAGTATTGTTTGTTTACATTTTGACTCACTACATGTGTCATTTGTTTCATATATGGGTGGAACTATGTGATATGCGGGATATTTATGACAATGTGAATAGTTTTTAACTTTATATGTTGTATAGGATGCAAGTTTTGTATTTTTAATGTGATTACCAAACACTGTTATGTAAATTGCATGGGCAGTCTCTAATCAGGCGATTGGTGGGTGACCATCCATTTCCTATTTAAGGCTGCCATTTTGACTGTTATGCATGCTTGAAAAAGACCTTTGTGGTTGAAACGTCGCATTTTGGCACAATAAAGAAAGATTTTTTCACCTGGATTGGATGCTGTCCTTCACTTCAATATATGGTTTAGTGAATCCTGTCCTGCATTGACAGGGGTTGGACATGGTAACCCTCAAGGATCCTTCCAACTCTAACATTCAATTATTTTATTTTTCTAATCCCCAACTTTACAGTTTGGGTTCACTCATCCTTAGTAGCAGTGTACTCAGGAAAAATTACATACCAAATTTTGGGTTCCATTTTCTCCTGTTATCCTTTAGAAAAAAAGAAATTTAACCCCTTCATGACCCAGCCTATTTTGACCTTAATGACCTGGCCATTTTTTGCAATACTGACCAGTGTCCATTTATGAGGTAATAACTCAGGAACACTTCAACGGATCCTAGCGGGTCTGAGATTGTTTTTTCATGACATATTGGGCTTCATGTAAGTGGTAAATTTCGGTCGATAATTTCTGTGTTTATTTGTGAAAAAAACGGAAATTTGGCAAAAATTTTGAAAATTTCACAATTTTCACATTTTGAATTTTTATTCTGTTAAACTAGAGAGTTATGTGACACAAAATAGTTAATAAATAACATTTCCCACATGTTTACTTTACATCAGCACAATTTTGGAAACAATTTTTTTTCTTGCTAGGAAGTTATAAGGGTTAAAATTTGACCAGTGATTTCTCATTTTTACAACAAAATTTACAAAACCATTATTTTTAGGGACCACCTCACATTTGAAGTCAGTTTGAGGGGTCTATATGGCTGAAAATACCCAAAAGTGACACCATTCTAAAAACTGCACCCCTCAAGGTGCTCAAAACCACATTCAAGAAGTTTATTAACCCTTCAGGTGTTTCACAGCAGCAGAAGCAACATGGAAGGAAAAAATGAACATTTAACTTTTTAGTCACAAAAATGAACTTTAAGCAACAATTTTTTATTTTCCCAAGGGTAAAAGGAGAAACTGGACCACAAAAGTTATTGTACAATTTGTCCTGAGTACGCTGATACCTCATATGTGGGGATAAACCACTGTTTGTGCGCACGGCAGGGCTTGGAAGGGAAGGAGCGCCATTTGACTTTTTTAATGAAAAATTGGCTCCAATCTTTAGCGGACACCATGTCGCGTTTGGAGAGCCCCCGTGTGCCTAAACATTGGAGCTCCCCCACAAGTGACCACATTTTGGAAACTAGACGCCCCACAGAACTTACCTAGGTGCATAGTGAGCACTTTAAACCCCCAGGTGCTTCACAAATTGATCCGTAAAAATGAAAAAGTACTTTTTTATCACAAAAAAAATATTTTTGCCTCAATTTTTTCATTTTCACATGGGCAACAGGATTAAATGGATCCTACAATTTATTGTGCAATGTCTCCTGAGTACACAGATACCTCACATGTGGGGGTAAACCACTGTTTGGGCACATGGCAAGGCTCGGAAGGGAAGGCGTGCCATTTGACTTTTTGAATGGAAAATTAGCTCCAATCGTTGAGGAGGGGTCACCGAACCCTCACCAGAGCCCCCAGGCCGATCAGGACGAGCCAAATGAAAAGCACAAACCAAATCGGCGGCATGGACATCGGAGGCAACCACCCAAGAATTATTCTCCTGGCCATAACCCTGCCACTTGACAAGATACTGAAGCCTCCGCCTCGAAAAACGAGAATCCAAAATTTTCTCAACCACATATTCCAACTCCCCCTCAACCAACACCGGGGCAGGAGGATCAACAGATGGAACAACGGGTACCACATATCTCCGCAACAAAGATCTATGGAAAACATTGTGGATGGCAAAAGAGGCTGGAAGGGCCAAACAAAAAGACACTGGATTGATAATCTCAGAAATCTTATAAGGACCAATAAACCGAGGCTTGAACTTAGGGGAAGAAACCTTCATAGGAACATGACGAGAGGATAACCAGACCAAATCCCCCACACGAAGCCGAGGACCAACACACCGACGGCGGTCAGCAAAACGCTGAGCCTTTTCCTGAGACAACGTCAAATTGTCTACCACATGAGTCCAAATCTGCTGCAACCTGTCCATCTCAGAATCCACACCAGGACAATCAGAAGGCTCAACCTGCCCTGAAGAAAAACGAGGATGGAAACCAAAATTACGAAAGAAAGGCGAAACCAAAGTAGCCGAACTGGCCCGATTATTAAGGGCAAATTCGGCCAACGGCAAGAAAGCCACCCAATCATCCTGATCAGCAGACACAAAGCATCTCAAATAGGTTTCCAAGGTTTGGTTAGTTCGCTCAGTTTGGCCATTTGTCTGAGGATGGAACGCCAAAGAAAAAGACAAATTAATGCCCATCTTAGCACGAAAGGCCCGCCAAAACCTGGAAACAAACTGGGAACCTCTGTCAGACACAATATTCTCTGGAATGCCATGCAAACGAACCACATGCTGAAAAAATAATGGAACCAAATCAGAGGAGGAAGGCAATTTAGGCAAAGGTACCAAATGGGCCATTTTAGAGAACCGGTCACAAACCACCCAGATAACAGACATCCTCTGGGACACAGGTAGATCCGAAATAAAATCCATGGAAATATGCGTCCAAGGCCTCTCCGGTACAGGCAAAGGCAAAAGCAACCCTCTAGCGTGGGAACAGCAAGGCTTAGCCCGGGCACAAGTCCCACAGGACTGCACAAAGGAACGCACATCCCGTGACAAGGAAGGCCACCAAAAGGACCTAGCAACCAAATCTCTGGTACCAAAAATCCCAGGATGACCGGCCAAAACAGAACAATGGACCTCAGAAATTACCTTACTTGTCCATCTGTCAGGAACAAACAGCTTCCCCACAGGACAGCGGTCAGGTTTATCAGCCTGAAATTCCTGAAGCGCCCGCCGCAAATCAGGGGAGATGGTAGACAGAATCACCCCTTCCCTAAGAATGCCAACCGGCTCAAGGACTCCAGGAGCATCAGGCAAAAAACTCCTAGGGAGGGCATCCGCTTTAACATTCTTAGATCCTGGAAGATATGAGACCACAAAATCAAAATGGGAGAAAAACAGGGACCACCGAGCCTGTCTAGGGTTCAGCCGCTTGGCCGACTCGAGGTAAATCAGATTCTTATGATCGGTCAAGACCACAATGCGGTGCTTGGCTCCCTCAAGCCAATGTCGCCACTCCTCAAATGCCCACTTCATAGCCAACAACTCCCGATTGCCGACATCATAATTGCGTTCCGCAGGCGAAAACTTTCGGGAAAAGAAGGCACATGGCTTCATCAAGGAACCATCAAAATTCCTCTGTGACAAAACGGCCCCTGCCCCAATCTCAGAAGCATCAACCTCAACCTGAAAAGGAAGAGAAACATCCGTCTGACACAAGACAGGGGCAGAAGTAAATCGGCGTTTAAGCTCCTGAAAGGCCTCAACAGCCTCAGAGGACCAATTAGTCACATCAGCGCCTTTCTTCGTCAAATCGGTCAGGGGTTTAACTACACTAGAGAAGTTGGCAATGAAACGGCGATAAAAATTAGCAAAGCCCAAAAATTTCTGAAGGCTCTTCACAGATGTGGGTTGAATCCAGTCATGAATGGCTTGGACCTTAACAGGATCCATTTCTATAGACGAAGGAGAAAAAATAAACCCCAAAAAAGAGACCTTCTGAACTCCAAATAGGCACTTAGACCCCTTCACAAATAGAGCATTATCACGAAGGATCTGGAATACCATCCTGACCTGCTTCACATGAGACTCCCAATCATTGGAAAAAATCTAAATATCATCCAAATACACACTCAAGAATTTGTCAAGATAATTGCGGAAAATATCATGCATAAAGGACTGAAATACAGAAGGAGCATTAGAAAGCCCGAAAGGCATCACCAGGTATTCAAAATGGCCTTCGGGCGTATTAAATGCAGTTTTCCATTTGTCACCCTGTTTAATACGAACAAGATTATATGCCCCTCGAAGGTCAATCTTGGTAAACCAACTAGCCCCCTTAATCCGAGCAAACAAATCAGAGAGCAAAGGTAAAGGGTATTGGAATTTGACCGTGATCTTATTAAGAAGGCGATAATCAATACAGGGTCTCAAGGAGCCATCCTTCTTGGCAACAAAAAAGAATCCCGCTCCCAATGGTGACGAAGACGGCCGAATATGCCCCTTCTCTAAAGACTCCTTTACATAGCTCCGCATGGCGGTATGTTCAGGCACAGACAGGTTGAAAAGTCGGCCCTTAGGGAACTTACAGCCAGGAATCAATTCAATAGCACAATCACAGTCCCTATGTGGAGGAAGGGAAATGGACTTGGGCTCATCAAATACATCCTGGAAATCTGACAAAAATTCAGGAACATCAGAAGAGGGGGAAGAGGAAATTGACATTAAAGGAACGTCACTATGTACTCCTTGACAACCCCAACTAGTCACAGACATTGATTTCCAATCCAGCACTGGATTGTGTACTTGTAACCATGGAAAACCCAGTACAACAACATCATGTAAATTATGCAACACCAGAAAACGGCAATCTTCCTGATGTGCTGGAGCCATGCACATAGTCAGCTGAGTCCAATACTGAGGTTTATTCTTGGCCAACGGTGTAGCATCGGGTATGGGACTCTGCAAAGGCTGCAAAGAAAAACCACAGCGCCTAGCGAATTCTAAGTCCATTAAGTTCAGAGAAGCGCCCGAATCCACAAATGCCATGACAGAAAAAGATGACAATGAGCAAATCAGGGTCACAGACAGGAGAAACTTAGGCTGCACAGTACTAATGGTAACAGATCTAGCATCCCTCTTAACACGCTTAGGGCAAACAGAAATAGCATGAGCTGAATCACCACAGTAAAAACACAGCCCATTCTGACATCTGTATCCCCTCTGTTCCGCTCTAGTCAAAATCCTATCACATTGCATGGGCTCAGGACTCTGCTCCGAGGACGCTGGCATATGGTGCACCACTTTGCGTTCGCGCAGGCGCCGATCAATCTGAATGGCCAGAGACATAGATTCGCTCAAACCAACAGGCGTGGGAAACCCCACCATAACATCTTTAAGGGCTTCAGAAAGACCCTTTCTGAAAATTGCTGCCAGAGCATCCTCATTCCATTTAGTGAACACAGACCATTTTCTAAATTTCTGGCAGTATAATTCTGCCGCTTCCTGACCCTGACACAGGGCCAACAGTGTTTTCTCAGCATGCTCTACAGAGTTAGGTTCGTCAGACAATAATCCAAGCGATTGAAAAAATGCATCTAAATTAAGCAATGCCGGATCCCCTGACTCAAGGGAGAATGCCCAGTCCTGAGGGTCACCACGCAGCAGAGAAATAACTATTTTTACTTGCTGAATGGGGTCACCAGAGGAACGGGGTTTCAGAGCAAAAAACAATTTGCAGTTATTTTTAAAGTTCAAAAACTTAGATCTATCCCCATAAAACAAATCTGGAGTAGGAATTCTAGGCTCTAAGGCCGGAGTCTGAACAACATAATCTTGAATACTCTGTACTCTTGCAGCAAGCTGATCCACACGAGAAAACAAACCCTGAACATCCATGCCCGCATCCAAATCCTGAATCACCCAGAGATTAAGAGGAAGGAAAAAGACAAAACAAAATGGCTCAGAACTCTTTTTCTTTTCCTTCTTTTGAGATGCATTCAGCTCATTTTTGGCCAGTTGTACGGTTATGGTCTGGTGATTAAGGAGCGACATGCAACTAGCTCTGGGCAGGTGGTAACTATACTGACCGCAGTTCCTGATCTTAACACAGACACTAGCAGTAGCCGTGGGATGTTCCTGTCACTCCCTGGACACCTCGTCACAGCCGGAGATCTAGCTGCCCCTAAAGGTAGAAGCAGGAAAGCTATCTTGCCTCAGAGAAAATCCCCAAAGGATAGGACAGCCCCCCACAAATAATGACTGTGAGAGGAGAAGGAAATGATATACGTAGTATGAAACAAGATTTAGCAAAGGAGGCCACTACTAGCTAGAAAGAATTAGTACAGGACAGAACACTGTGCGGTCAGTAATAAAAACTAGAAAAAGTCCACCGCAGAGAAATGCAAAAATCTCCACACCTGACTAAAGGTGTGGAGGGCAAACTCTGCTGCCCAGAGCTTCCAGCTTAGCTGACTAGATACATACTGATAAGCTGGACAAATGAGCAAAACATAGAAAGTGCTAAACAACAAAGTCCACAACAAGTGAACTGCAAAAAGACAAGGAAGGACTTAGCTTTGCTGAAATGGTCAGAGTGACAGGGAAATCCTCAGAGAGCCATGACTCCAAGCTCAACAATTGCCAACTGGCATTGAAATAGGGAAAAGGCCAGACTAATATAGAAGAGCCAGAAAGACGATGAGTGAAAACAGCTGCTGATGCTAAATCCAAGAAGCAGCCATACCACTCAAAACCACAGGAGGGAGCCCAAGAGCAGAACTCACAAAAATGCTACTTATAACCACCGGAGGGAGCCCAAGAGCGGAATTCACAACAGGTGACTCCGGTGAGGTTGAAAAAGATGGCCCCCTTTCTAAGTAGGTATACGGATCGGGAGAAGGCTAGTGTGATTACCCAGGGTTTTGCGGACGGTTATCGTATCCCTCCCCCTGAACATGTTGTTCCATTTGCGATTAAAAATTTGAGGTCGGCTGTGGTTCATGCAGGTGTGGTGAGTGACAAGTTGAAAAAGGAGGTGGAGTTAGGGCGAATGGCTGGGCCGTTTCCTTGTTTACCGATTGATGGGATGATCATTTCCCCATTGGGGGTGGTCCTCAAAAAAGAGCCGAATAAATTTTGTCTAATTCATCACTTGTCATACCCGAAGGGGTTGTCTGTGAATGATGGCATTTCGCAGGAGTTGTGTTCAGTTGTTTATACGTCATTTGATATGGCAGTTCACTGGGTGCGTTTTTATGGACCGGGAGCTATGTTCCCAAAGACGGACGTGGAGTCTGCTTTTCATTTGCTTCCTATTCATCCGGACAGTATACCGTTGTTGGGTATGTTTTGGAGTGATGGTTATTACGTGGACAGATGTCTACCGATGGGTTGTGCCATTTCGTGTTCCTTGTTCGAGACGTTCAGTACCTTTCTGGAATGGGTTGTTAGAGAGGTGGCTGGTGTTTCATCTGTCATTCATTATTTGGATGATTTTTTGTTCATAGGTCCTCCTGATTCGAATGTGTGTAGGAATTTGTTGGCGGCTATGGAGTGGGTGGCGGATCATTTTGGGGTTCCCCTTGCTAGGGAAAAAACCGAGGGCCCTTGTACTGTCTTGAGTTATCTTGGGATCTTGATAGACTCAGAAAACATGGAATGCCGGTTGCCTGATGATAAATTGTTGGCTCTGAAGCAAGAGGTGGGTCGCGTGGTCAGGCTCAAGAAGGTCACATTAAAAGAGTTGCAGTCTTTGCTTGGTCGGCTGAACTTTGCATGTAGGATTATGCCCATGGGACGTATATTTTGTCGGAGGTTGTCCAGGGCGACGGCGGGGGTGCGTGCTCCGCATCATTTCATTCGACTTGGTCAGGAGCATAAGGACGACTTGTTGATATGGCATAATTTTTTGGTGCACTATAACAGTCGCTTTTTGATGCAGCAGCAGGTGGTTAACAATTTTGACAGCAAAATTTACACAGATGCAGCAGGCAGTGTAGGTTATGGGGCCTATTGCACTGGTCAGTGGAGTGTTGGAGCTTGGCCGGATTTCTGGCACGCGAGCGGTTTCACAAAGAGTCTTGCTTTGTTGGCGTTGTTTCCCATTGTGGTGGCAGTGTTTATTTGGGGGGACGCTTTTGCTAATCGCAGGATTAGATTCCATTGTGACAACATGAGTGTGGTGTCGGTGATCATTTCGCTATCGGCATCGTCTCCGCCGGTTATAAAGTTGGTAAGAGAACTTGTCTTAAGATGTTTGAAGATTAATACTTGGATTTCAGCGGTGCATGTTCCGGGCGTTCAAAATTCGTTAGCGGATGCATTATCTTGTTTACAGTGGGAGCGTTTCTGGGAGCTGGCACCAGAAGCGGATGTGGCAGGAGCGGTATGCCCTTCGCACTTGTGGCGGATTCCTATGGAGGAGCGGGATGGTTGATTCGGGCCTCAGACTTGGGCGGCATATGAAGCTTCCTGGCAGGTTTGGCAGAGTTTGGTTTTGGAAAGGTGGGACTTGGAGTCCGAGGAGGACAAGTTGTTAGCCGTTTTGTTTTTGGTCAGTAGAGCAGCTGAGGCAGGTTGGTTGGTCTCTAAAGTTAATAAGTTTGTGACTGGGTTAGCTTTTGGTTTAAGCTGGAGGGTTCGGTAGATGTGACGAAGAATTTTCTGGTGCGGCAGGCATTAAAAGGTTATCGTAGGGATATTAGAACGGTTGATGGGCGCAAGCCTATATCGTTTCAGGTTCTTGAACGTTTGGGTGGTGTTTTGGTTGATTTGTGCTGCTCTCATTTCAAAGCGGTGTTGTTTCGGTTGGCTTTTTCCCTGGCCTTTTTCGGGGCATTATGAGTTGGGGAGTTGGTGTCATGCAGCAGGGTTAATGCGGGTGGTTTATTGGCTCAGGATGTTGATTTTTGGACGGGGGCCATCGTATTTTGGATCCGGCGTTCCAAGACGGATCAAATGGGGGTTGGTAAAAGGGTGGTTTTAGGTAAAGTTATGGGGTCAATTACCGTATATACTCGAGTATAAGCCGAGATTTTCAGCCCAATTTTTTGGGCTGAAAGTGCCCCCTCGGCTTATACTCGAGTCACGGTCTGTGGCAGGGTCGGCGGGTGAGGGGGAGAGGGCGCTGAGGCATACTTACCTAGTCCCGGCGATCCTGTCACTCCCCCTGCCCGTCCCACGGTCTCCGGGTGCAGCAGCCTCTTCCCCTGAGCGGTCACGTGGGACCGCTCATTAGAGAAATGAATAGGCTGCTCCACCTCCCATAGGGGCGGAGCCGCCTATTCATTTCTCTAATGAAGCGGTGCCGGTGACCGCTGACAGAGGAAGAGGCTGCGGCACCGAACACAGGCAGGGGGAAGGAGCGGGACGCCGGGAGCAGGTAAGTATGTCATATTCACCTCTCCTCGTTCCCACACGCCGGGCGCTGTCTCCATCTTCCCGGCGTCTCTCTCTCTCCGCTCTGACTGATCAGGCAGAGGGCGCGATGACGCATATAGTGTGCGCGCCGCCCTCTGCCTGATCAGTCAGTGCAGGGAGACGCCGGGAAGATGGCGCCGAGAAGCTGCAAGCAAGACAGGTGAGTATGTGTTTTATTATTTTTATTGCAGCAGCAGCAGCACAGCTATGGGGCAATAATGGACGGTGCAGAGCACTATATGGCAGAGCTATGGGGCAATAATGGTGCAGAGCACTGTATGGCACAGCTATGGGGCAGTAATGGTGCAGAGCACTATATGGCACAGCTATGGGGCAGTAATGGTGCAGAGCACTGTATGGCACAGCTATGGGGCAGTAATGGTGCAGAGCACTGTATGGCACAGCTATGGGGCAGTAATGGTGCAGAGCACTATATGGCACAGCTATGGGGCAGTAATGGTGCAGAGCACTATATGGCACAGCTATGGGGCAGTAATGGTGCAGAGCACTGTATGGCACAGCTATGGGGCAGTAATGGTGCAGAGCACTGTATGGCACAGCTATGGGGCAATAATGGTGCAGAGCACTATATGGCACAGCTATGGGGCAGTAATGGTGCAGAGCACTGTATGGCACAGCTATGGGGCAATAATGGTGCAGAGCACTATATGGCACAGCTATGGGGCCATAATGAACGGTGCAGAGCACTATATGGCACAGCTATGGGGCAATAATGGTGCAGAGCACTATATGGCACAGCTATGGGGCAGTAATGGTGCAGAGCACTATATGGCACAGCTATGGGGCAATAATGGTGCAGAGCACTATATGGCACAGCTATGGGGCAGTAATGGTGCAGAGCACTGTATGGCACAGCTATGGGGCAATAATGGTGCAGAGCACTATATGGCACAGCTATGGGGCAGTAATGGTGCAGAGCACTGTATGGCACAGCTATGGGGCAATAATGGTGCAGAGCACTATATGGCACAGCTATGGGGCAATAATGGTGCAGAGCACTATATGGCACAGCTATGGGGCCATAATGAACAGTATGGAGCATCTATTTTTATTTTTGAAATTCACCGGTAGCTGTTGCATTTTCCACCCTAGGCTTATACTCGAGTCAATAAGTTTTCCCAGTTTTTTGTGGCAAAATTAGGGGGGTCGGCTTATACTCGGGTCGGCTTATACTCGAGTATATACGGTATGTGCCCTGAACAATGTTTGCGGGAGCATTGGAGTTTATGGGCTGGTCGTGTGGGCCCACTGTTGTGCCATCAGGATGGGGTTTTCTTGTCCCGTTTCCAATTCATTGCAATTATGCATAGATGCTTGAGGGCCTTAGGTTTTTCGCGGGACGAATTTGGATCGCATTCCTTTAGGATAGGGGCTGCGTCGGAGGCTGATAGCCTAGGATTGGGGCCTGATGTCATAAAGCGTATTGGACGGTGGAGTTCAAGCCGTCATTTGTCTTATATTCCGCACTAAAGGTGTGGATTTGTCACTGGCTTTATTTTAACGGTTACTGTTATTGTATATTGCAGGTCTGGATCCATATTTTGTCTGGATTTTTGGACATTCCTTTGTTTATTGGGGGGCGCTTTGGACGGACGCCAGGCCTGACGGTAGGCAATTGGGTTTCAGCCGTAAGGAAGCTTTAGTTCGGTGGCTCGGTTTTCGGGGTATGGTTTGGAATAGGGCGATGCATTATTTTTCCCGTGCTGCCCGTTTGGATAAAGCACCGGATATTGTGGTGTTTCACCTGGGAGGGAATGATTTAGGTGCCAAACCGGTGAAGGATTTGATACGGGATATTTGTTCCGATTTTCTCCGGTTGTGGGTGTCCTTCCCTGGGGTACTAACGGTATGGTCGGATATTGTCCCTCGTAAAAAATGGAGGGGTGCGCGATCCATAAAGGGGATCAACAGGGCTCGTGTGAAGTTAAATAGAGCAATTAGCAAGTTTGTATCCAGAAATGGAGGTATATGTGTTGGGCATTTCGATTTAGAGTCAGGTGTTGGTGAATTTTGGAAGGAAGACGGGGTGCACCTGAACTAGATTGGCATTGATTTATGGGCTTTGTCCATTCAGGAAGGAATTGAAAAAGCGTTGGTGGCTTTGGGGCACTCACAGGCCTGAGGTGTTCAGGGCTGCGAGTTTGTGGTGGGGTTCTTGGAGTTTATGCGGATTCAGCGGTGAAGGAATTTGAAGGAAATTCCGGACAGTCAAACGGGTTTGGTGTTCTGGCATTTTGGTTACAGGCTCTGGATGGGGAGTTTACCCTGGGAGCTGGTGATGGTTAATTTTTCCCAAAACGGGAATTATGGTGCCCTCGAGCTGGTGGTACGGCTGGGGGTAAAATTGAGGTGTTTTATGTTTTTTGGTTTTGCCAAAATAATTTAAGCCAGAATTTTTCCCGGTGGGCTCCAAGAACCCTCCCCTCTAATTTGCATAAATTATGCTAATGTTGAATAAATTGTTTTTGTTTGTTTGTTAATAAACTGGCCGCTGTGGCCATAATTATCCAAAATAATTTGGTGTCACGTTTTTATTTGTATTGTGATTGGTTTATCACAATTGGTGGGTGGGGGTTGGATAATAAGGGGAGCCATATTGGCCATACACGGTCATGGCCTTTAAACTTTTGATCAGGGTAATTTGAATGTTTTGGGTTGTCATTATGATTTAAAAAGAGAAAACACCGTAGTTTGACAATAAATGGCTTCACCCAACTACTAACCATGAGTGGAAAAAAAGTTTTGGTGTTATCATTCATATTCTCTGAAAAAAGCCAAGAAAGCAAAAATTCTGTTGCGGTATGTCAACTTTTGAGCACAGCTGTATATCTTGCTGGCAGAAGAAGTGAGCAAAGTGGAGTTAGCAGTGCAATATGTGAATGCATGCCATAGGCTGTGAGAAAGACAACTATGATATGCCATGGACTTCTTTAGCCCCCACCCCGAATGTGCCCATCCATCCTTCCTACAGTTCCTATCCATCATCACCACAATCCCTATCCATATTCCCTAATGTACACGTGCTTTGGCAAAATTAATGTTTAGTTGGTCCTTTCAAAACTTATTTGAGTACTGTATGCCTATATATAAAACATTATATGTAGAACATGACATTATAAATATATCCCATACCTTTAAAATGTTTTGATTTAAAGAGGAACACGAAAGTAAAAGTACCGTACATTTATTTATACTGCATACATGTAGACTATATGTGCATAAATAAGCATATATATTCTACATGTATGCAGCATGAATAAATATATTTTTTTTTTTTGTGTACCTCTTTGAAATCATAATACTTTTTAAGGTATGGTGTATATTTTTTTTCACAACATGATTCTCTGGGTTATTGGTGCAGAAAACTAGATAAAAGTGGAATTTCAGGTGACTGTACAAGAAATGATTTGGCTGCTCCCAACACCATTCAGCTGTGAGCTCTCATTCTCTGAAGATGATTGAAACACTTCTACCTGACTTACTGCCTCAAGTGGAAAAGCAACTGAGGATAACTACAAACAAATGTAAGAGCTCCATTATGGATTTTCTTGGTGAGAAGAGATCTCCTTTGGCAGTACTAGTACATTTATGTAGCCTTTGGGATTGAGTTCTGCAATGCAAAAAATAAATACAAAAATTCCCCAGCCGTTAGAGCAGAAAGGGCGAGATTTAGACTGATATTAAAGTTCTATGGAACTCCGTGCATTGCTGACATTAGATGTAGAATAATCTCAAATTAAAAATAATTTGCCCTATGGTCTGACTTTGATACTAATGCAATAAAAGTCACCGGAAAAATAGAGTCCAGCCGCTGATGTTATCATGTTACAGGGGACACATGGTAACAGGATGTCTGCATAAGGAGCATAAAATCAATGCTGCTCGAAGTGAGAGTGGGAACGGGTAAGATGAATGTTTCCTTTTTTAATTTTTGTCTTTAAAGCGTAGCAGAAAAGCACCTGGATGCGGAATATTAATAAAAGAAGGGGCCAGTACCAGGTACATTATCAAAAGAGGTGGGAAAATATTAAATAAAGGGGGCAGAATGGGGGACATTATTATTTTGTATTATTATTATTATTATTATTATTTATTTATATAGCACATTAATTCCATGGTGCTGTACATGAGAAAGGGGTTATGTACAGAGTTATAGATATTGTTTACAGTAAACAAATTTACAATGACAGACTGGTACAGAGGGGAGAAGACCCTGTCCTTGAGGACTTACATTCTATGGGACATTATTTAAGAAAGGAACCAGGATGGTGGACAAAATTAAAAAAGTACTCCTGTCAAAGTTTTTATCCTCTTAATAAACTGCAGTCATATATTCTATAGTACTGTGTGCTTATAATTGCTAATGTTGCCTTTCTACCCAGCTAATTCTTATTTCTCTGCTCTAAATAGAAACAGGAAGTCTCATGTCACTGCATTTATTATTCCCCTCTTCAACTGCTGACCCAGTTGCTTCCTCCTTCCCTTTGCCAGGGACTTTTGCAGTAACTGACAACTTATACAGGGAAAGTAGACCTCCTGTTTCTACATTATTTCTGACATCAACCTCAAAACTATTACTCAATTGCCATCACACCAGAGTAATTGAGAAGAGCTGAGGATAAGCGCCAGACTTGGCACATCTAATGGATGTACTACTTTGGAGGAGGCTGAGAGCTTGTCTTACCATGGACATTCCCAGCCTATTAATATCAGCCCCCCTCATCTGCTTGGTGTCACGACTCCCGGGTATTACTACTGCGGGAAGCGCTGTGCACTGCAGCAAGGGAGCTGAGAGCAGAGCAGAGGGAACTCACCGGGTAGCACCCAGGACCTGAACCACATGACAGGGAAGCAGGTGGTCAAGGGCGGCATCAGGTGCCGGGGTGCAGAGTAGACAATATACATTGGAGAGTAGTAAAATGTGCCCAGGTCAAAACCAGAAGATAACGAGGTAACCAAGGGGTGAGGCGGAGGGAAAGTCAGAAAGGGAGACAAAAGTCAGAAAGCCAAGAGAACAAACAAGCAGAGTAAAGCAGGAAAAGCAAAACAAGCAAATGCTAACCAAGCACACACTCAAGGGATCACACACACGGACTAAACAAAAGTATAGCTGACAAGGAATCCTAGTCTAGAGTGTGTATAAATATCCCTCCATGATCCAAACAGATATTAACCTTGAGAGAGCAGGACATGAACCATATCCTATACCATGACATTTTGCCTTAGCTGGTTATTAACCCCTTCATGACCCAGCCTATTTTGGCCTTAATGACCTTGCCGTTTTTTGCAATTCTGACCAGTGTCCCTTTATGAGGTAATAACTCAGGAACGCTTCAATGGATCCTAGCGATTCTGAGATTGTTTTTTCGTGACATATTGGGCTTCATGTTAGTGGTAAATTTAGGTCGATAATTTTTGAGTTTATTTGTGAAAAAAACGGAAATGTGGCAAAAAATTTGAAAATTTCGCAATTTTCACATTTTGAATTTTTATTCTGTTAAACCAGAGAGTTATGTGACACAAAATAGTTAATAAATAACGTTTCCCACATGTCTACTTTACATCAGCACAATTTTGGAAACAATTTTTTTTTTTGCTAGGAAGTTATAAGGGTTAAAATTTGACCAGTGATTTCTCATTTTTACAACAAAATTTACAAAACCATTTTTTTTAGGGACCACCTCACATTTGAAGTCATTTTGAGGGTTCTATATGGCTGAAAATACCCAAAAGTGACACCATTCTAAAAACTGCACCCCTCAAGGTGCTCAAAACCACATTCAAGAAGTTTATTAACCCTTCAGGTGTTTCACAGCAGCAGAAGCAACATGGAAGTAAAAAATGAACATTTAACTTTTTAGTCACAAAAATGATCTTTTAGCAACAATTTTTTTATTTTCCCAAGGGTAAAAGGAGAAACTGGACCAGGGACGTTGTTGTCCAATTTGTCCTGAGTACGCTGATACCTCATATGTGGGGGTAAACCACTGTTTGGGCGCACGGCAGGGCTCGGAAGGGAAGGAGCGCCATTTGACTTTTTTAATGAAAAATTGGCTCCAATCTTTAGCGGACACCATGTCGCGTTTGGAGAGCCACCGTGTGCCTAAACATTGGAGCTCCCCCACAAGTGACCACATTTTGGAAACTAGACCCCCCAAGGAACTTATCTAGAAGCATAGTGAGCACTTTAAACCCCCAGGTGCTTCACAAATTGATCCGTAAAAATGAAAAAGTACTTTTTTTTCACAAAAAAATTATTTTAGCCTCAATTTTTTCATTTTCACATGGGCAACAGGATAAAATGGATCCTAAATTTTGTTGGGCAATTTCTCCTGAGTACACCAATACCTCACATGTGGGGGTAAACCACTGTTTGGGCACATGGTAAGGCTCGGAAGGGAAGGAGCGCCATTTGACTTTTTGAATGGAAAATTATCTCCATCGTTAGCGGACACCATGTCGCGTTTGGAAAGCTCCTGTGTGCCTAAACATTGGAGCTCCTCCACAAGTGACCCCATTTTGGAAACTAGACCCCCCAAGGAACTCATCCAGAGGCATAGTGAGCACTTTAAACCCCCAGGTGCTTCACAAATTGATCCGCAAAAATGAAAAAGTACTTTTTTTTCACACAAAATTTCTTTTAGCCTCAATTCTTTCATTTTCACATGGGCAACAGGATAAAATGGATCCTAAAATTTGTTGGGCAATTTCTCCTGAGTATGCCGATACCTCATATGTGGGGGTAAACCACTGTTTGGGTGCACGGCAAGGCTCGGAAGGGGAGGCGTGCCATTTGACTTTTTGAATGGAAAATTAGCTCCAATCGTTAGCGGACACCATGTCGCGTTTGGAGAGCCCCTGTGTGCCTAAACATTGGAGCTCCCCTACAAGTGACCCCATTTTGGAAACTAGACCCCCCAAGAAACTTATCTAGATGCATAGTGAGCACTTATAACCCCCAGGTGCTTCACAGAAGTTTATAACGCAGAGCCGTGAAAATAAAAAAATAATTTTTCTTTCCTCAAAAATGATTTTTAGCCCAGAATTTTTTATTTTCCCAAGGGTAATAGGAGAAATTGGACCCCAAATGTTTTTGTCCAGTTTGTTCTGAGTACGATGATACCCCATATGTGGGGGTAAACCACTGTTTGGGCGCACGGCAGGGCTCGGAAGGGAAGGCACGCCATTTGGCTTTTTGAATGGAAAATTAGCTCCAATCATTAGCGGACACCATGTCGCGTTTGGAGAGCCCCTGTGTGCCTAAACATTGGAGCTCCCGCACAAGTGACCCCATTTTGGAAACTAGACCTCCCAAGGAACTAATCTAGATGTGTGGTGAGCACTTTGAACCCCCAAGTGCTTCACAGAAGTTTATAACGCAGAGCCATGAAAATAAAAAATAATTTTTCTTTTCTCAAAAATGATTTTTTAGCCCACAATTTTTTATTTTCCCAAGGGTAACAGGAGAAATTGGACCCCAAAAGTTGTTGTCCAGTTTCTCCTGAGTACGCTGATACCCCATATGTGGGGGTAAACCACTGTTTTGGCACACGTCAGGGTTCGGAAGGGAAGTAGTGACGTTTTGAAATGCAGACTTTGATGGAATGCTCTGCGGGCGTCAGGTTGCGTTTGCAGAGCCCCTGATGTGCCTAAACAGTAGGAACTCCCCACAATTGACTCCATTTTGGAAACTAGACCCCCAAGGGAACTTATCTAGATGTGTAGTGAGCACTTTGAACCCCCAAGTGCTTCACAGAAGTTTATAACGCAGAGCCGTGAAAATAAAAAATGTTTCCTTTCCTCAAAAATATTTTTTTAGCCCAGAATTTTTTTATTTTTGCAAGAGTAACAGGAGAAATTGGACCCCAAAAGTTGTTGTCCAGTTTCTCCTGAGTACGCTGATACCCCATATGTGGGGGTAAACCACTGTTTTGGCACACGTCGGGGTTCGGAAGGGAAGTAGTGACGTTTTGAAATGCAGACTTTGATGGAATGCTCTGCGGGTGTCAGGTTGCGTTTGCAGAGCCCCTGATATGCCTAAACAGTAGAAACCCCCCACAAGTGACCCCATTTTGGAAACTAGACCCCCCAAGGAACTTATCTAGATGTGTGGTGAGCACGTTCAACCCCCAAGTGCTTCACAGAAGTTTACAACGCAGAGCCGTGAAAATAAAAAATCATTTTTCTTTCCTCACAAAAGATGTTTTAGCAAGCAATTTTTTATTTTCACAAGGGTAACAGGAGAATTTGGACCCCAATATTTGTTGCCCAGTTTGTTGTGAGTATGCTGATACCCCATATGTGGGGGTAAACCACTGGTTTGGCACACGTCGGGGTTCGGAAGGGAAGTAGTGACGTTTTGAAATGCAGACTTTGATGGAATGCTCTGCGGGCGTCAGGTTGCGTTTGCAGAGCCCCTGATATGCCTAAACAGTAGAAACCCCCCACAAGTGACCCCATTTTGGAAACTAGACCCCCCAAGGAACTTATCTAGATGTGTGGTGAGCACGTTCAACCCCCAAGTGCTTCACAGAAGTTTACAACGCAGAGCCGTGAAAATAAAAAATCATTTTTCTTTCCTCAAAAAAGATGTTTTAGCAAGCAATTTTTTATTTTCACAAGGGTAACAGGAGAATTTGGACCCCAATATTTGTTGCCCAGTTTGTTGTGAGTATGCTGATACCCCATATGTGGGGGTAAACCACTGTTTTGGCACACGTCGGGGTTCGGAAGGGAAGTAGTGACGTTTTGAAATGCAGACTTTGATGGAATGCTCTGCGGGCGTCAGGTTGCGTTTGCAGAGCCCCTGATATGCCTAAACAGTAGAAACCCCCCACAAGTGACCCCATTTTGGAAACTAGACCCCCCAAGGAACTTATCTAGATCTGTGGTGAGCACGTTCAACCCCCAAGTGCTTCACAGAAGTTTACAACGCAGAGCCGTGAAAATAAAAAATCATTTTTCTTTCCTCAAAAAAGATGTTTTAGCAAGCAATTTTTTATTTTCACAAGGGTAACAGGAGAATTTGGACCCCAATATTTGTTGCCCAGTTTGTTGTGAGTACGCTGATACCCCATATGTGGGGGTAAACCACTGTTTGGGCACACGTCAGGGCTCGGAAGGGAAGTAGTGACATTTGAAATGCAGACTTTGATGGAATGGTCTGCGGGCGTCACATTGCATTTGCAGAGCCCCTGATGTACCTAAACAGTAGAAACACCCCACAAGTGACCCCATTTTGGAAACTAGACCCCCGAAGGAACTTATCTAGATGTGTGGTGAGCACTTTCAACCCCCAAGTGCTTCACAGAAGTTTATAACGCAGAGCCGTGAAAATAAAAAATAATTGTTCTTTCCTCAAAAATTATGTTTTAGCAAGTAATTTTTTATTTTTGCAAGGGTAACAGGAGAAATTAGACCCCAGCAGTTGTTGCCCAGTTTGTCCTGAGTACGCTGGTACCCCAAATGTGGGGGTAAACCACTGTTTGGGCGCACGTCGGGGCTTGGAAGGGCGGGAGCACCATTTGACTTTTTGAACGCAAGATTGGCTGGAATCAATGGTGGCGCCATGTTGCGTTTGGAGACCCCTGATGTGCCTAAACAGTGGAAACCCCTCAATTCTAACTTCAACACTAACCCCAACACACCCCTAATCCTAATCCCAACTGTAGCCATAACCCTAATCACAACCTTAACCCCAACACACCCCTAACCACAACCCTAACCGCAACACACCCGTAACCCTAATTCCAACCCTAATCCTAACCCTAATCCCAACCGTAACCCTAATCCCAACCCTAACCACAACTGTAACCCCAACACACCCCTAACCCTATCCGTAACCCTAACCACAAGCCTAATCTTAACCCTATTTCAAACTCTAGCCCTAATTCCAACCCTAACTCTAATTCCAACCCTAACCCTAAGGCTATGTGCCCACGTTGCGGATTCGTGTGAGATTTTTCCTCATGATTTTTGAAAAATCTGCAGGTAAAAGGCACTGCGTTTTACCTGCGGATTTACAGCAGATTTCCAGTGTTTTTTTGTGCAGATTTCACCTGCGGATTCCTATTGAGGAACAGGTGTAAAACGCTGCGGAATCCGCACAAAGAATTGACATGCTGCGGAAAATACAACGCAGCGTTTCTGCACGGAATTTTCCGCACCATGGGCACAGCGGATTTGGTTTTCCTTAGGTGTACATGGTACTGTAAACCTGATGGAAAACTGCTTCGAATTCGCAGCGGCCAATCCGCTGCGGATCCGCGGCCAATCCGCTGCCAATCCGCTGCGGATCCACGGCCAATCCGCTGCGGATCCGCTGCGGATCCGCGGCCGATCCGCTGCGGATCCGCTGCGGATCCGCGGCCGATCCGCTGCGGATCCGCTGCCAATCCGCTGCGGATCCGCTGCCAATCCGCTGCGGATCCGCTGCCGATCCGCTGCCGATCCGCTGCCGATCCGCTGCGGATCCGCTGCCGATCCGCTGCCGATCCGCGGCCGATCCGCGGCGGATCCGCGGCGGATCCGCTGCCGATCCGCTGCGGATCCGCGGCCGATCCGCTGCGGATCCGCGGCCGATCCGCTGCGGATCCGCGGCCGATCCGCTCTGTGTGCACATGCCATAACCCTACCCCTAACCCTAACCCTACCCGTAACCCTAACCCTACCCCTAACCCTACCCCTAGTTCTAACCCTAGTTCTAACCCTAACCCTAGTGGAAAAAGAAAAAAAAATATTTTCTTTATTTTATTATTGTCCCTACCTATGGGGGTGATAAAGGGGGGGGTTTATTTATTATTTTTTTATTTTGATCGCTGTGATAGAACCTACCACAGCGATCAAAATGTACCTCTAATGAATCTGCCGGCCGGCGGGCGCACTGAGCATGCGCCCGCCATTTTGGAAGATGGCGGCGCCCATGATGGAGGCAGACGGGGACCGGGAGCCTCGGTAAGTATAAGGGGGGGGAGATCGGGGCACGGGGGGGGCGTTGGAGCACGGGGGGGTGACATAGGTGCAGGGGGGGAGCGGGCAGGAGGACGGGGGAGCGGACAGCAGGACGGGGGAGCCGGCAGGCGGACGGAGGGGACCGGACCCTATAACGGAGCACTGGGGGGGCGATCGGTGGGGTGGGGGGGGTCACATTAGTGTTTCCAGCCATGGCCGATGATATTGCAGCATCGGCCATGGCTGGATTGTAATATTTCACCAGTTTTTTAGGTGAAATATTACAAATCGCTCTGATTGGCAGTTTCACTTTCAACAGCCAATCAGAGCGATCGTAGCCACGGGGGGGTGTAGCCACCCCCCCTGGGCTGAAGTACCACTCCCCCTCTCCCTGCAGATCGGGTAAAATAGGAGTTAACCCCTTCACCCGATCTGCAGGGACGCGATCATTCCATGACGCCACATAGGCGTCATGGGTCGGATTGGCACGGGTTTTCATGACGCCTATGTGGCGTCATGGGTCGGGAAGGGGTTAAAAATAGAGGGGACCCCAAGTCATTTTTTGGGATCTGCCCATATTTAATAGTTAGCAAAGGCAAAGCACACAGCTGGTGAGTGATACTAATAGGCTAGAAAGGTCCATGGATATACTGTCTCTTTTCCAGCATAATAAGACCAGATCTTAGCTGTCTGCTTTTCCTTGGCTGGTTGGCAAAAAATATGGGGGACCCCATGTAATTTTTTTTAAAATCATTTACTTATTTATTTTACACTGTCCCTCACTCAAGCTGCGTCGTGTCCCTTTACCTTCCTCCAGTGTTAGCTTTCTGTTACTCTTTCTTATGTTAACGGGTCGGTTTTGACCCGTGTCTTAAATCACCCCTAGGATACCCTAAAAACAGTTATTTATGATTCAATTTGTTTCTTACCTCTTAGTTACCTTGTTAGGGTTTCTCATCCATGGAAGGATTGATTTTAATATATTTGTTGTGGCCCCCTTGGCCTTTCATTTGAGAGCATACCCTTCATTTTCAATATAAAAATATTGTCAAATGAACCTCAAGAGAATAATATATACTTAAAAAAGTTTGTTATATTACCTGACTATTACTGAAGGATTTTAGAACACATTTCTTAAATGTAAAAAAATATACATATATATATTTTATATTATTAACTCTAGTAACATCTATGGTGTTACGGGTCAATTTTGACCCATATCTAACTACTTTATGAAAAGGCAAAAAACAGATTTTTTTTATGGAACTTTAATACAAATAAAAGATGAAAATTATATTAACATTAATAGCAATAATAATAAAAAGTAGCTTTTCTAGGTCAAACAAACAAACAACAATCAATCAAGCAAATCAAATCAACAGAAATCAAGTACTAGTTTTTAGATGCATTAGTATTTAGATGCATGTGTGGCAAAAAGTGGCACTTTTTGTGTGTTCTTTGCAGGGGTATTTTTTGCAGGCGAAGCACGATATGTTTGTCTTTCTGTCCTTATTGCTAGGGCAGACCTGACACCTCTTTCTTTTAGAATCAGGTGGTCTCACTGGGGATGTGGCTGTTGTGGTTGATGTTGAGGCAGGGTTGGTTGAGGAGGATGCTGGTGATGATGCTCTTTGTGTTGCTGTGGGTGTGGCCGAAGCACTTGTTGAGCTCTGGAGTTGTCGGACCAAGGCTGCAGCGGCTGGGTCTCGGGGCACTCGTTCCCTTTGGTCAATGTACGCCTTGACAAGGGATCTTCCTAGTTCCTCAAGAAACATCCTCTGCTTGTTTTTTTTCTTTGAATTCCATCCTTGGTGAATGTGGGTCCACAACACAAATGAATTGCATGCTGACACATCAAGGATGTTGTAAAATACAACCATTGGCCATCTCCTAGTCATTCGCTGGCAAGTGTAGGTGGCAGTCAGCTTGTCCAGGTTGTCCACTCCTCCTTTGTTTTTGTTATAGTCCAGGATGATTCTGGGCTTTTTGTCACTTCCTGATGACACAGCTGCATCTTTGTGAAGTGTGGACATCAGTACCATATTCCGTCGTTTTTTGGGGCAGTATGAAACAGCAGTGGTGGTGTCTGTAAAAACAAACTTTGAGGAAAGTGGAGCCCTGTCCTTCATCTGCAACAATTCAGCGGGTAGCTCAGGTTTGCTACTCTAAATTGTTTGTGCTAAAATTGTGTTTCGGTGGCAAATCAGAAGGCCATATTTCCACTTAAACATTTTTAGGCCTAATATGGTGGTGCAGCCACTAGGCCCAATTAGCTACTCCTAATCGTTTGGGCTAAAACTGTGTTTCAGTGGCAAATCAGAAGGCCAGATTTCCACTTAAAAATTGTTAGGCATAGTGTAGTCGTGCAGCCACTAGGTGCAGATAGCTACTCCAAATTGGTTGTCCTAAATCTGTGTATCAGTGGCAAGTCAGAACAGATTTCCACTTAAAAATCATTTAGTCTACTACAGTGCTGCATCCACAAAGCCCAATTAGCTACTTCTAATCGTTTGTGCTAAAACTATGTTTTAGTGACAAATTAGAAGGACAGATTTCCACTTAAAAATCTTTAGGCCTACTATAGTGTTGCAGCCACAAGGCCCAATTAGCTACTTCTAATCGTTTGCACTAAGACTGTGTTTCAGTGGCAAATCAGAAGGCTATATTTCCAATTAAAAATTGCTAGGCATAACAGTGTTGGTCAGGTACACTATCTAAGAAAATAAATTGTGATTCTTCATTAAGTGACTGGTGACTGACAGCTGTGGGCCTAAGGTTGTGAAGCAGTCGGATACATGAGGGGAAGGCTACTTACAACATGAGTGAGAAAAAACAAAGTTGTGATAGAAGGGGATAGGCTTGGTGTGCAACATGTGCGTGGGTTAGGTGTTAATGTGAATGAAAGCTCAACTGAGCAAACACCAACTTGTCCTATCCAAAGACCACTGACAACATCTGTTACTGGCCAGCCTACTCGGCTTCCTTTCTTTGGCAGCCGCACAGTGGTACACCTTGTAGAAAGAGCATGTACTCTAGTGGATGGCAAGTGCTGCATCAAATGGCCTCTCCTCCTCTTCCTCCACCTTAACATCACACAAAGTAAATTCTCAGAGGTGGCTCCCCAATCACCCTTGTTTCTCCCAGTGTCAAAAATTTCCAAAAGACCAAGTGACTCTGGGGAACCTCAGATAGGCTATTCTGAAGACCTGTTCACACATTGAATTCCATAGGTGGAGGTGATCAAGGGTGGAGGTGATCCTGATGAGACTCAGATACCTGAGGTGCATGCAGACTGTACTGTGGTGTCATGGCAGGAAGAAGAGGATGGTGAATCTCAGGGTGAGGATTGTGAGAACAGAGACGATGATGATGAGGTTGAAGATCCCACTCAGTGTGAACCCAGAGGTATGCAGCTGAGTAGCTCATCAGAGGAGGTGAAGGAGGAGGAAGATGATGAGGTTATGTTGTGGCTTCTCACACAGACACGAAGTGATGCAACCATGACAAGCACTGCATATTCAGCCCCAACCATGCATGAGGCCAGCAATGATCGCAAGTGTGCAGTTCGCAGGGGTGGCAAGGTTTGCCAAGTCTGAGCGTTTTTTGAGACTGCAAGAATGACCCAACACACGTTACCGTTCAAATTTTTTTTTAAAATACTGAGTATAGGGAAAATGTGCAATAAATTGACTACTACATGTATGAACCTTCACATGCACAATTAACATGCGTTACTCTTGGAATCCCATTGCACTAAAATGCAGACCATCAGACCTCAACAACCATCAGCTGCCCCATCCATCACACCTGCTGCTTCCTCTTCCGGCACCATTCCAAATGTTCACACACACAGGTCTATGGCAGCAGAAACTACTATTGTTTACCCACCACAGTCAGGGTGAGTGAGAGCCAATCAGCTTGTATGGAAGTAGACATGACTGCTGCTTTTGGGTCACCAAGCACAACACATCTTTCTCAATCCACCATAACATCTCTGCCTGCACCTCATTCACAGTCCAGCAGTTTGTCCTGTCCTCCATACTCCGCCCTCTCTCAGCACAGCAACCAGTACCAGTTGCCCAGTCCCATTACTTCTCAAAGAAAACTGTGCCTGCGCAACACCAGCATGTTGCTGATAACATCACCAATTCTCTGAAAAAATATGTCTGCCAGGGTGCATTTCACCATTGACACCTGGACGAGCAAACATGGGCAGGGGCATAACATCTTGCTGACTGGGCACTGGATGACTCTGGTGACTGTGGGGGCAAGTCTTTGAATCCCCAAGGCTTACAGGACAAACCTCTGTATCTAACACTTTCTCCACTACTTCTGCCTCCTCCACCTCTTCTAGGGTTTCCAATTGTTCCCTTTAATCAGACACACATTCCATCAGTGCAGATAGAATCAGGCCAAGTTAGAGCAATGTCTGTTTTTACTAAACTTGGAACCAGGGAAGGCCGTGTGTGATCACAGTCCAAACCTGGTGGTTGCCCTATGCTGTGGCAACCTCACAAATGTGCCTTGCATAGCTCATGTTCTCAACCTGGTGGTACAGCTATTTCTCCACCACTATCCTGGTCTGGATGAGTTGCTGCAGAAAGCATGGTCGTCTTGTGCTCACTTTTACTGATAACATCCCGCAGCTCATCAACTTGCATCACTACAGAGGTCTTTCGGCCTACCAGTTAACCGTTTGATTAGTAATGTTCTGACATAGTTGACTTCCACTCTGCATATGTTGCAGATCTTGTGGAAGCAGTGACAAGCCCTGGTGCAGTATGTCCTTTTGCCAAGCTTGGGCCAACACAGTCCAGACGTGGTGAAAATCACTTTGGGCACAGGTGAAGGACCTCTGCACCCATCTGCACAATTTTGAATTAACTACTAAGATGGTAAGCATTGACAACACCATTATCAGCATAATTATTCTGGTCACCTACATGCTGAAGCACACTTTGAATAGTCTGCGTGAGGAAGTGATGGTCCCAGAGGAAGAATTGGAAGAGATAACAATATCTCAAATTTCCAGACCATCATTGTACAGGCGTGTGATATGGGAGGGTGGCTTACAGTGATCAAGGGGGGCTCATGGTACCAGACAAAGTGTTAGTGAAGCTGCAGGAGCCGAGGAGCAAATTGAGGAGGAAGAGGTGATGGATGCACAACAGTCAGGAGATGAAGAGGATAATGATATGCTCTCTGTTGCCTGTGGTTGGTGGGAGTGGATGGAAGAAGCAACCTTGAGTTTTACCCCGCCACCAACACAGCATGGACTTGGAACTCATGGAAGATCCTGACACATGAGCGCTTTCTTGCTGCACTATCTTCAACATGATGCCTGTATTCTTAAGGTTAGAAATTGTGCTGACTACTGGGTTGGCACTCTGTTAGACCCACTGTCAAAGAGGAAATTTAGCCAGATGCTTCCCCACAAGGAAAAGGATGAGCACATGCTGGAGTATCGAAATACGCTTATAGACAATCTTAACAATGGTTTTCCCCGATACTGTGCATCCCAGTTGTAGACATCCAACCCCGGCAACATCAAGGTGTCATCGCCAAAACATTAGCCACAGCAGCAGTGTAAGTGGCATAAGCAAATTTCTGTGAGTCATTTAACATAAATTTAGACCAATGCATGCACCAGCAAAACAGAGTACAAGTCTGTCATGTTGTGAACGATTGGAGATGATAGTGCAGGAGTATCTGGAGCTCAATATCAATGCCATCAGGGGGTTTGGACCCTTTTACATTTTGGTCTTCAAAAATGGAAGCGTGGCCTGAGTTTGACTGTCACACCTTGGAGGTTTTGTTATGCCCCACAGCGAGCATTCTCTCAGAATGTGTTTTCAATGCTGCTGGTGGTGTTGTGACGGATAAGCACATCCGGCTGTCTCCTCAAAGTGTAGACTGCCTAACTTTCATTAAAGTGAAAAATGCATGGGTTTCAGATGATTTTTTCACCCCAGTCACAGATTGGGCAGACTAGACAATGGTGTACAAACCGAAGAAAAAACCATACGGAGTTTAAGTCCCATTTTCAAAAGGTGAAAAATACAATTTTTTTTTATAAAAACAGTACAGAACAACAAATATTCATAAGTAACTAGAGACAA
This sequence comes from Ranitomeya variabilis, assembly GCF_051348905.1. Lineage (NCBI taxonomy): Eukaryota > Metazoa > Chordata > Amphibia > Anura > Dendrobatidae > Ranitomeya > Ranitomeya variabilis. Next base: position 84,295,953 of record NC_135238.1, read on the forward strand.
TGAGGTGACCTTCATAAAACACTGAAAAATAACAACAGTGAAACCCTCTATGACACTGGCAGTATTTAATCAAAAAAGTGCTAATAGTGCATGTTTCAGGTAAAAGAGCCTGCTATATTACATAGCTAGTATGAAGGAATGTGCCAGGTCCACAGCGGGTAGCCTTTAGCCCTATCAGCGTGCATAACATCCCACATAATAAAATTAGCTCTTACCCATAGAAAACCGGTGTCAGGGGAATCACCGCCCCAGCCCCAACGCACGTTTCGCGTTGGCTTCGTCAGGGGGCAGTCACGCGAAACGCAACTACTTGTTTTACTATTCTTAAATTTTTCTATCAATACTAGCCTATAAAACTGATGTTTTTGCCATCTGAGTGTAGCTGGAACAAAAAAAAAAATTGGAAATGTTGAATCAGGCATCCCAGCTAAGGCTTACACAGCTGCCTTAACCACCAGGTCTTCATTAAAACTTCAATTCCAAGCTGTAAATGCAGGGCCAGACCCTGATACCTCATGCATGGCCCTTGCCTGACTGCTTGTGTGCCATTATAACAGGTTCTACTGCGGGTCTATTGATCACTCAAATACCTGTGCTACTATTCTTACATTTTTTCTATCAATGGTATTCATCTCTGTTCAGGACAAGTGCTATCTTTCTCCTGAAACTAATTATTTTCCTAAATAGAGCAGCACATAGCATGGTGGAATTTTATTGTTACATTTAAAAAATATAGTAAAAGTTATAGTTTATCATATTAATCCACTTTGGTCAGTGATTTTCATTGATAACAGATATTAACTGATAATTGAGAATTTTGAGAATGAATGATCAGTTATTATGTTTCTTATTTCATGTGAGCTATTGATTTATAAAGTGAAAATAAAAATGTTATTTTTTAAGTCTGGGCAAAAAGGAATTTGTAAGGCCTGTTTCACACGTCAGTGGCTCCGGTACGTGTGGTGACAGTTTTCTCATGTACCGGAGACACTGACTCACGTAGACACATTAAAATCAATGTGTCTTCACATGTCGGCATGTTTTCATGGACCGTGTGTCCGTTTGAAAAACACGGAGACATGTCAGTGTTCGTGGGAGCGCACGGATCACACGGACCCATTAAAGTCAATGGGTCCGTGTAAAACACGTACCGCACATGGATGCTGTCCGTGTGCAGTCCGTGTGCCATGCAGGAGACAGCGCTACAGTAAGCGCTGTCCCCCCAGCTTGTGGTGGTGAAGCCACCATTCATTTCTTCTCTCCAGCAGCGTTCGCTGGAGAGAAGGAATGAAAACTCATTGTTTTTTTATTTTTTTTGCGGTTAAAATAAAGTTCCCGGTAAAGATCTATGAAAAACATTATGGATGGAAAAAGAGGCTGGAAGGGCCAAACGAAAAGACACTGGATTGATAATCTCAGAAATCCTATAAGGGCCAATAAACCGAGGCTTAAACTTAGGGGAAGAAACCTTCATAGGGACATGACGGGAAGACAACCAGACCAAATCCCCAACCCGAAACTGGGAACCAACACACCGACGACGGTTAGCGAAACGCTGAGCCCCCTCCTGAGACAACACCAAATTGTCAACAACATGAGCCCAAATTTGCTGCAACCTGTCAACCACAGAGTCCACCCCAGGACAATCAGAAGGCTCAACCTGCCCCGAAGAAAAACGAGGATGAAAACCAGAGTTACAAAAGAAGGGTGAAACCAAGGTAGCAGAACTAGCCCGATTATTAAGGGCAAACTCGGCCAATGGCAAGAAAGCCAACCAATCATCCTGATCAGCAGACACAAAGCATCTCAAATAAGTTTCCAAAGTCTGATTAGTTCGCTCGGTTTGGCCATTTGTCTGAGGATGAAATGTGGAAGAAAAAGACAAATCAATGCCCAGCCTAGCACAAAAGGCCCACCAAAACCTAAAAACAAACTGGGAACCTCTATCGGACACAATATTCTCCGGAATGCCATGCAAACAAACCACATGCTGAAAAAACAACGGAACCAAATCAGAAGAGGAAGGCAACTTAGGCAAAGGTACCAAATGAACAATCTTAGAAAACCGGTCACAAACCACCCAGATAACTGACATCCTCTGGGAAACCGGAAGATCCGAAATAAAATCCATAGAAATATGCGTCCAAGGCCTCTCAGGGACTGGCAAGGGCAAAAGCAACCCACTAGTGTGGGAACAGCAAGGCTTGGCCCGCGCACAAGTCCCACAGGACTGCACAAAAGAACGCACATCCCGTGACAAAGAAGGCCACCAAAAGGACCTACCAACCAAATCTCTGGTACCAAAAATCCCAGGATGATCAGCCAACACAGAACAATGAACCTCTGAAATCACTTTACTAGTCCATCTGTCAGGAACAAACAATTTCCCCACTGGACAGCGGTCAGGTTTATCAGCCTGAAATTCCTGAAGAACCCGTCGTAAACCAGGGGAGATGGCAGAAAGAATCACCCCTTCCTTCAGAATACCGACCGGCTCAAGGACCCCAGGAGAATCAGGCAAAAAGCTCCTAGAGAGGGCATCAGCCTTAACATTCTTAGAACCCGGAAGATACGAGACCACAAAATCAAAACGGGAGAAAAACAGGGACCATCTGGCCTGTCTAGGATTCAGCCGTTTGGCAGACTCGAGATAAATCAGATTCTTATGATCGGTCAAGACCACAATACCGTGCTTGGCCCCTCAAGCCAATGTCGCCACTCCTCAAATGCCCACTTCATAGCCAACAACTCACGATTGCCGACATCATAATTGCGTTCCGCAGGCGAAAACTTTCGAGAAAAGAAGGCACATGGTTTCATCAAGGAACCATCAGAATTCCTCTGAGACAAAACGGCCCCTGCCCCAATCTCAGAAGCGTCAACCTCAACCTGAAAAGGAAGAGAAACATCCGGCTGACGCAACACAGGGGCAGAAGTAAATCGGCGTTTAAGCTCCTGAAAGGCAGAAACAGCTGCAGAGGACCAATTTGTCACATCAGCGCCTTTCTTCGTCAAATTGGTAAGGGGTTTAACCACACTGGAGAAGTTGGCAATGAAACGGCGATAAAAATTAGCAAAGCCCCAAAATTTCTGAAGGCTCTTCACGGATGTGGGCTGGATCCAATCATAAATGGCCTGAACCTTAACCGGATCCATTTCTATAGATGAGGGAGAAAAAATGAAGCCCAAAAAAGAAATCTTCTGTACTCCAAAGAGGCAATAAGGCCACAGCATGTGGACAGCCAAAAAATCAAGGCCAGAACTTATCTTTGTTGAAAAGAACTGCAAAGCAGGAGAGACCAGGCAGAGATGTGAATCCTCCAGGAACAATGGACAACTGGCACTGACTAAAGGGTGAAGCAAGACTAAATAGCCCAGTCAGATTTGCAGAAAGTGAACACACCTGATAAATGCTGCGATTCAGAGACAGCAGCACTACCACTTACAACCACCGGAGGGAGCCCAAGAGCAGAATTCACAACAGTTTTCTACGTCTAAGCTATTAGTAAGTACCGAGCACATATGGAAGTTTGAAACATATAGGAAAGAGCAAGATGAACTATTTTTAGCATTTTGGATAATTTTTTTAACTTGGATTAATAGTATAGAGTTTTAAAAGTATGCTGAATGCTTGATATTCATTATTTGGAAATATATAGGGGTTATACATGCTACAAGGGAATTTTTCCCGCTTGACTACAAAGGACAGTACGATCTCTCGAAGATGGCAGTAATTTTTAAAACCGCCTCTATGAGTCTCTCCCAGGCCCAATCAATTCTCAAGAAGGGTTCATATTTCTTCCTTCCTTCTCGCACTGCATACCGCTTTCCTGCAATGTTAACCCTTCATTTTTATGAACGATACCCTGGTTTCAACCATCAGCTCTTCCAGCCTTTCAGGCAAGTGTTTCGTCTCTACTGCCTGCTGATTGTTCACAAGATGTGATGACGGGTCCCAAACTCTTTGATGGATCTCATTCTCCTCTGCTGGTTGTAAGTGAACCCCTCCTCCCGGGATGCCAACTGCTGGAACCTTCCGGCTAGAAGTACCATTAGCATTTCTCAAGCCCTAGTCCTGGCTCACCTCCTTGTTTCTTCCAACCAGCCTAAACCCCACAGTCCACTCACTAGTATCTGGTTCCTGGCTCTCCTGTCTGCAGTGCACAAGAACCCCAGAGTTGAAGGCTGTGGACTGGGTTTGGGCCTTGGTGATTCTGTGAAAGCATCTGGTATTGGACCGCAGGCTACCACCACCTCCACTGTCCCACCAACTTGGTCTGGCTCCGATATTCCTCCGGTCGCACCCTCGGGAGACTCATGGTATTCTGCAATTTTTGTTGCCTTGTAGCTCGCTAAGCACTCTAAACTGTATGGATTGGTAATTTAATCTGGAAACTTTTAGAATGCTTTTTTGGAGTGTTATTGTCACGGGGATACAAGGAGGGCGAGACCTAATAACCCCGGCCCCTGCAATTTCCCTCAGACTAGGGAAACCCTGTCTGACCCTCTACCTGAAGTTTGCACTGAAGGTGTGCATGTTCAGGCCTCCACCCTCACCCTGACTCCTGATTCAGGCCTAGACTGACCAACACCACCCACCACCTAGTGAATGCAATAGACCAATTCCCACAGTTATAACAAACAAGGATAAAGGAAAATATACACCACACTGCAGTCAATCAGGAATACACTATAAAGGTGCAGGGCAAAATAAATACAAATATAGGAAGGAGTAAATAAGACAAAGGAAAATACACCACCAGCAACGATTCTCCAACAACCAGCTCTCCACTCCGGACCGAGATAACTACGGATAAGACAGAAGCTATAATCGGTGACGCCCAAAGATCAGGAGAACCATTTAAAGGAAATGGGCATGGCCCAGATTCCAATCCGAGGATCAGATAAATTAACCCCGGAGCAGCCAGACGAAAACTAGCTGACGCCAATGAGCAAACAGTGGTCAAACGCGGAATTACCGCTGTCTGTCAGACGACCTGGTCTGAACAGTGTCCGACATGACAGTACCCCGCCTTCAATGAGGGACCCTGTTGTGAACTCTATTTTTGGGCTCCCTCTAGTGGTCACAAGCGGTACTGTGTAGTGTTGTCTTTCTGCAGGTTGCAGCATCAGCTGGTTCGTTATCCTTGGTTGGTTTCCTATTTAGCTCACCTGGATACTCAGTTCCTTGCCTGCTATCAATGTATTCAGTGCTCTTCAGATTCCTTGTGGCTACCTTGCTCCCAGTCTCTCCAAGACAAGCTAAGTTTTTGTTTGATCATTTTTTGATTATCAGCATTCATTATGTTTTTAGTCCAGCTCACTAAAATGTGATTTCCTCGCTTGCTGGTTGCTCTAGGGGACTGAGTTTCTCCCCCCACACCGTTAGTTGGTGTGGGGGTTCTTGAAATCTCAGAGTGGATATTTTGTAAGGGTTTTTTTACTGACCGCATAGATACCCTTTTCTATTTTCTGCTATCTAGTATTAGTGGGCCTCATTTGCTGAATCTGCTTTCACCCCTGTGTATGTGCCTTCCTCTTACCTCACCGTTATTATTTGTTGGGGGCTTCTATATCTTTGGGGATTATTTCTCTGGAGGCAAGAGAGGTCTTTCTTTCTCTCTAGGGGTAGTTAGTTCCTCAGGCTGGCTCGAGACGTCTAGGATTTTTAGGCACGTTCACCGGCTACTTCTAGTGTGTTTGGATAGGTTCAGATTTGCGGTCAGTCCAGTTTGCCACCTCCCTAGAGCTTGTCCTATGTTTGTTACTTAGCTGGAGTAATTTGTGATTCTCAACCACTAAGGATCATAACAGTATAGCAGGCCTGAAAGTGTTTAATGCATCGCAGAAGTGGGATAAAAAGAAGACCTGAGTAAATTACTTTTTTCCTCCCGATTTTCCTTTGCTGCAGTCTGTTTAGCTTCTTTCATCCCCTTGAACTCTGGGTGGTTTTGAGCTCAGCTGCAGACATGAATGTTCAGACTCTGACTTCTAGTGTGGATCATCTTACTGCACGGGTGCAAAGTATTCAGGATTTTGTTATTCGTAGCCCTATGTCAGAACCAAAGATACCCATTCCTGAGTTGTTTTCTGGAGATAGATCTAGGTTTCAAAATTTTAAGAATAATTGTAAGTTATTTCTATCTCTGAGACCTCGTTCCTCTGGTGATTCCGCTCAGCAAGTTAAAATTGTTATCTCCTTGTTGCGTGGCGACCCCCAAGATTGGGCTTTCTCTCTGGCGCCAGGAGATCCTGCATTGCTTAATGTGGATGCATTTTTTCTGGCTCTTGGACTGCTTTATGAGGAGCCTAATCTTGAGAATCAGGCAGAAAAAGCGTTGCTGGCTATCTCTCAAGGTCAGGATGAAGCAGAGGTGTATTGTCAAAAATTTCGGAAATGGTCGGTGCTTACTCAATGGGATGAGTGTGCTCTGGCTGCAAATTTCAGAGAAGGTCTTTCTGAGGCCGTTAAGAATGTTATGGTGGGGTTTCCCACCCCTACAAGTCTGAGTGATTCTATGGCTTTAGCCATTCAGGTTGATCAGCGTTTGCGGGAGCGCAAATCTGCTCATCCTTTGGCGGTATTTTCTGGACAGAGACCTGAGTCTATGCAATGTGACCGAACTCTGACCAGAATTGAGCGACAAAGTCATAGACGTCAAAATGGGTTGTGCTTTTACTGTGGTGATTCTACTCATGTTATCTCAGCATGCTCTAAACGCTTAAAAAAAATCGCTAAACCTGTCACCATTGGTACTATACAGCCTAAATTTATTTTGTCTGTTACTTTGATTTGTTCTTTGTCATCCTACCCGGTTATGGCTTTTGTGGATTCGGGTGCTGCCCTGAATCTGATGGATTTGTCGTTTGCCAGGCGCTGTGGTTTTGTCCTGGAGCCTTTGGAATTTCCTATTTCTCTGAGGGGAATTGATGCTATGCCATTGGCTGAGAATAAGCCTCAGTATTGGATGCAAATGACCATGTGCATGACTCCCGTACATCAGGAGGTGATTCGCTTTCTCGTTCTGCATAATTTGCATGATGTTGTCGTTTTGGGTCTGCCATGGCTGCAAGCTCATAATCCAGTTTTAGATTGGAAAGCTATGTCTGTGTCAAGTTGGGGTTGTCAGGGAATTCATGGCGATACTCCGTTGGTTGTTGTGAATTTGGATTCTGGGCTCCCCCGGTGGCCGCTTGTGGAATTGGACTTGTCATCCTCTTTCCTGTTTCACCTGGTTCCATCAGTAGTGGGTGTCGCTATTTAAGCTCATTTCTCTGGTGGTTTCTTGCCGGTCAACAATGTTATCTGATGCCTCTCAGTGCTTGTTCCTGCTTCTAGACAACTTCTAGATAAGTTGGACTTTTGTCCATGTTTTGTTTTGCCTATTTGTTCCAGTTCACAGCTGAAGTTTTGTTACTGTGTCTGGAAAGCTCTCGTTGATCAGGGATTGCTACTCTGGCGTTATGAGTTAATGCCAGAGTTTAAGGTAATCTCTGGATGGTGTTTTGTTAGTGTTTTTCTGCTGACCATGAAAGTATACTATCTGTCTTCTGCTATCTAGTAAGCGGACCTCAAATTTGCTAAGACTATTTTCCTGCTGCGTTTGTTGTTTCATCTGAACTCACCGTCATTATATGTGGGGGGCTACTGTCTTCTTTGGAATATTTCTCTAGAGGTGAGCCAGGTCTTATATTTCCCTCTGCTAGCTATTTAGGTCTTAGGCCAGAGCTGGGCATCTAGCTATAAATAGGAAATGCTACCTGGCTATTTCTAGTTGCGCGGCAGGCTTAGTTCATGGTCAGTATAGTTCCATCTTCCGAGAGCTTGTCCCTCTATAGGCTTGCTATGATCTCTGTCTGCAGAGATCATGACAGTTTGACCGGCCAATAAAGTGTTAAAGACCCAGGTTGAGAAAGGAGAGTTATAAGAAGTCTGCTGGAATTTTCTTTTTTTTTTTTTTTTTTTCCCTCCAGTCTGCCTTGCTGCAGTCTTTTTTCTCTCTCTCCTCCTAATCTCTGTATGGCTCTGTGTGCACCTGACAATAATGGATCTCCAGAGTGTAACTGCGGGTTTGAATAATCTCATCACGAAAGTACAAAATTTACAAGATTTTGTGGTACATGCTCCGGTATCTGAGCCGAGAATTCCTTTGCCGGAGTTCTTTACAGGGAATAGAGCTAGCTTCCAGAATTTCCGAAATAATTGTAAGCTTTATTTGTCCCTGAAGTCTCGTTCAGCTGGAGACCCTGCTCAGCAGGTTAGGATTGTGATTTCCTTGCTCAGGGGTGACCCTCAAGATTGGGCCTTCTCATTGCCAGCAGGGGATCCTGCGTTACGCGATGTGGATGCGTTTTTTCTGGCCTTGGGCTTGCTTTATGAGGAACCTCATTTGGAACTTCAGGCAGAAAAAACTTTGATGGCACTATCTCAGGGGCAAGACGAAGCTGAAGTTTTCTGCCAAAAATTCCGTAAATGGTCTGTGCTTACTCAGTGGAATGAGTGCGCCTTGGCGGCAACTTTCAGAGAGGGTCTCTCTGATGCCGTTAAGGATGTTATGGTGGGGTTCCCTGTGCCTGCAGGTCTGAATGAGTCCATGACAATGGCTATTCAGATTGATAGGCGTCTGCGGGAGCGCAAACCTGTGCACCATCTGGCGGTGTCTATGGAAAAGACGCCAGAAAGTATGCAGTGTGATAGAATTCTGTCCAGGAGCGAGCGACAGAATTTTAGACGGAAGAATGGATTGTGTTTCTATTGTGGGGATTCTACTCATGTTATATCAGCATGCTCTAGGCGTACAAAGAAGCTTGATAAGTCTGTTTCCATTGGCACCATTCAGTCTAAGTTTATTTTGTCTGTAACCCTGATTTGCTCTTTGTCATCCATTGCCACGGACGCCTATGTTGACTCTGGCGCCGCTCTGAGTCTTATGGATTGGTCCTTTGCCAATCGTTGTGGTTTTGATTTAGAGCCTTTGGAGACTCTTATTCCTCTGAAGGGGATTGACTCCACCCCATTGGCTAATAATAAACCACAATACTGGACACAAGTAACCATGCGTATCAATCCGGATCACCAGGAGATTATTCGTTTCCTGGTGCTGTATAATTTACATGACGATTTGGTACTGGGATTGCCATGGTTGCAGTCTCACAACCCAGTCTTGGACTGGAGAGCAATGTCTGTGTTGAGCTGGGGATGTAAGGGTATTCATGGGGACTTACCTTTGGTTTCTATTTCGTCGTCCATTCCCTCTGAAGTCCCTGAGTTCCTCTCTGATTATCAAGACGTCTTTGACGAACCCAAGCTTGGGTCGTTACCTCCGCACCGTGAGTGCGATTGTGCCATAGATTTGATACCGGGTTGTAAATATCCAAAGGGTCGGTTGTTTAATCTGTCTGTGCCGGAACATGCTGCTATGCGGGAATATATAAAGGAGTCTCTGGAAAAGGGACATATTCGTCCATCTTCTTCTCCCTTGGGAGCTGGGTTTTTCTTTGTCTCAAAAAAAGACGGCTCTTTGAGACCATGTATTGATTATCGGCTTCTGAATAAGATCACTGTTAAGTATCAATACCCATTGCCATTGCTTACTGATTTGTTTGCTCGTATAGAGGGTGCTAAGTGGTTCTCTAAAATTGATCTTCGTGGGGCGTATAATTTGGTGCGGATCAGGCAGGGGGATGAGTGGAAGACCGCATTTAATACGCCCGAGGGCCACTTTGAGTATTTGGTCATGCCTTTTGGTCTTTCTAATGCCCCTTCAGTTTTCCAGTCTTTTATGCATGATATTTTCCGCGATTTTCTGGATAAATTTATGATAATATATCTGGATGATATTCTGATTTTTTCTGATGACTGGGACTCTCATGTCCAGCAGGTCAGGAGAGTTTTTCAGGTTCTGCGGTCTAATTCTTTATGTGTGAAGGGGTCTAAGTGCGTTTTTGGGGTCCAGAAAATTTCCTTTTTGGGGTATATTTTTTCTCCCTCTTCCATTGAGATGGATCCCGTCAAGGTGCAAGCTATTTGTGACTGGACTCAGCCCTCCTCTCTTAAGGGTCTTCAGAGATTTTTGGGCTTTGCCAACTTTTACCGCCGATTTATTGCTGGTTTTTCGGATGTCGTTAAACCACTGACTGATTTGACCAGACAAGGCGCTGATGTTGCTAATTGGTCCCCTCATGCTGTAGAGGCCTTTCAGGAGCTTAAGCGCCGTTTTGCCTCTGCCCCTGTGTTGCGTCAGCCTGATGTGAATCTGCCTTTTCAGGTTGAGGTTGACGCTTCGGAGATCGGAGCTGGGGCAGTGTTGTCGCAGAAAGGTTCCGACTGCTCCGTCATTAGGCCTTGTGCCTTCTTTTCTCGCAAATTTTCGCCCGCAGAGCGGAATTATGATGTTGGGAATCGGGAGCTTTTGGCCATGAAGTGGGCGTTTGAGGAGTGGCGCCATTGGCTCGAGGGGGCTAGGCATCAGGTGGTGGTATTGACTGACCACAAAAATTTGATTTATCTTGAGACTGCCAGACGCCTGAATCCTAGACAGGCGCGCTGGTCTTTATTTTTTTCTCGCTTTAATTTTGTGGTGTCATACCTACCGGGTTCTAAGAATGTTAAGGCAGATGCCCTTTCTAGGAGTTTTGACCCGGACTCTCCTGGTAATTCTGAACCCACAGGTATCCTTAGGGAGGGAGTAATTTTGTCGGCCGTTTCTCCTGATCTGCGGCGGTCCTTGCAAGAGTTTCAGGCGGATAGACCGGATCGTTGTCCGCCTGATAGACTGTTTGTTCCGGATGATTGGACCAGCAGAGTCATCTCTGAGGTACATTCTTCTGCATTGGCAGGTCATCCCGGAATTTTTGGTACCAGGGATTTGGTGGCAAGATCCTTCTGGTGGCCTTCCCTGTCACGAGATGTGCGAGTCTTTGTGCAGTCATGTGACGTTTGTGCTCGGGCCAAGTCTTGTAGTTCTCGGGCTAGCGGACTGCTGTTGCCCTTGCCTATTCCTAAGAGGCCTTGGACACACATCTCGATGGATTTTATTTCAGATCTGCCTGTTTCCCAGAAGATGTCTGTCATCTGGGTGGTCTGTGACCGTTTCTCTAAAATGGTCCATTTGGTTCCTCTGCCCAAGTTGCCTTCTTCTTCTGAGTTGGTTCCTCTGTTTTTTCAGAATGTTGTCCGATTGCACGGTATTCCTGAGAATATTGTTTCCGACAGAGGTACCCAATTTGTGTCTAGATTTTGGCGGGCATTCTGTGCTAGGATGGGCATAGATTTGTCTTTTTCATCTGCTTTTCACCCTCAGACTAATGGCCAGACCGAGCGGACTAATCAGACCCTGGAGACATATCTGAGGTGTTTTGTCTCTGCTGACCAGGATGATTGGGTTGCTTTTTTGCCATTGGCGGAGTTCGCCCTCAATAATCGGGCCAGCTCTTCCACCTTGGTGTCCCCGTTTTTCTGTAATTCGGGGTTTCACCCTCGATTTTCCTCCGGTCAGGTGGAATCCTCGGATTGTCCTGGAGTGGATGCGGTGGTGGAGAGATTGCATCACATCTGGGGGCAGGTTATGGACAATTTGAAGTTGTCCCAGGAGAAGACTCAGCGTTTTGCCAACCGTCATCGTCGTGTTGGTTCTCGGCTTTGTGTTGGAGATTTGGTGTGGTTGTCTTCTCGTTTTGTCCCTATGAGGGTCTCTTCTCCTAAGTTTAAACCTCGGTTCATCGGCCCTTATAGAATATTGGAGATTCTTAATCCTGTTTCTTTCCGTTTGGACCTCCCTGCGTCCTTTTCCATTCATAACGTTTTTCATCGGTCGTTATTGCGCAGGTATGAGGTACCTGTTGTACCTTCAGTTGAGCCTCCTGCTCCGGTGTTGGTTGAGGGTGAGTTGGAGTACGTTGTGGAGAAAATTTTGGACTCTCGTGTTTCCAGACGGAGACTCCAGTATCTGGTTAACTGGAAGGGTTACGGCCAGGAGGATAATTCTTGGGTCAATGCATCTGATGTTCATGCTTCTGATCTTGTTCGTGCCTTCCATAGGGCTCATCCTGGTCGCCCTGGTGGATCTGGTGAGGGTTCGGTGCCCCCTCCTTGAGGGGGGGGTACTGTTGTGAATTTGGATTCTGGGCTCCCCCGGTGGCCGCTTGTGGAATTGGACTTGTCATCCTCTTTCCTGTTTCACCTGGTTCCATCAGTAGTGGGTGTCGCTATTTAAGCTCATTTCTCTGGTGGTTTCTTGCCGGTCAACAATGTTATCTGATGCCTCTCAGTGCTTGTTCCTGCTTCTAGACAACTTCTAGATAAGTTGGACTTTTGTCCATGTTTTGTTTTGCCTATTTGTTCCAGTTCACAGCTGAAGTTTTGTTACTGTGTCTGGAAAGCTCTCGTTGATCAGGGATTGCTACTCTGGCGTTATGAGTTAATGCCAGAGTTTAAGGTAATCTCTGGATGGTGTTTTGTTAGTGTTTTTCTGCTGACCATGAAAGTATACTATCTGTCTTCTGCTATCTAGTAAGCGGACCTCAAATTTGCTAAGACTATTTTCCTGCTGCGTTTGTTGTTTCATCTGAACTCACCGTCATTATATGTGGGGGGCTACTGTCTTCTTTGGAATATTTCTCTAGAGGTGAGCCAGGTCTTATATTTCCCTCTGCTAGCTATTTAGGTCTTAGGCCAGAGCTGGGCATCTAGCTATAAATAGGAAATGCTACCTGGCTATTTCTAGTTGCGCGGCAGGCTTAGTTCATGGTCAGTATAGTTCCATCTTCCGAGAGCTTGTCCCTCTATAGGCTTGCTATGATCTCTGTCTGCAGAGATCATGACAGTTGGTGTCTATTGCTTCTTCCACTCCTTCTGAGGTCCCTGAGTTTTTGTCTGACTACCAGGAGGTATTTGATGAGCCCAGGTCCAGTGCCCTGCCCCCTCATAGGGATTGTGACTGTGCTATAAATTTAATTCCTGGTAGTAAATTCCCTAAGGGACGACTTTTTAATTTGTCTATACCTGAGCATGCCGCGATGCGGAGTTATATAAAGGAGTCTTTGGAGAAGGGACATATTCGCCCATCCTCTTCCCCTCTTGGTGCAGGATTTTTTTTTGTGGCCAAGAAGGACGGTTCTTTGAGACCTTGTATAGATTATCGTCTTCTGAATAAAATTACAGTCAAATTTCAGTATCCTTTGCCACTATTGTCTGATTTGTTTGCTCGGATTAAGGGTGCCAGTTGGTTCACCAAGATAGATCTCCGTGGTGCGTATAACCTTGTGTGCATTAAGCAGGGAGATGAATGGAAAACAGCATTTAATACGCCCGAAGGCCATTTTGAGCACTTAGTGATGCCTTTTGGACTCTCTAATGCTCCTTCTGTGTTTCAGTCCTTCATGCATGACATCTTCCGAGAATATCTGGATAAATTTATGATTGTTTATTTGGATGATATTTTGGTCTTTTCTGATGATTGGGAGTCCCATGTGAAGCAGGTCAGGATGGTGTTTCAGGTCCTGCGTGCTAATGCTTTATTTGTGAAGGGCTCAAAATGCCTCTTCGGAGTACAGAAGGTCTCCTTTTTGGGTTTTATTTTTTCTCCTTCTACTGTGGAGATGGACCCAGTCAAGGTCCAGGCTATTCATGACTGGACTCAGCCCACGTCTGTTAAGAGTCTTCAGAAGTTCTTGGGTTTTGCTAATTTTTACCGTTGTTTCATCGCTAATTTTTCTAGCGTGGTTAAACCTTTGACGGATTTGACCAAGAAGGGTTCTGATGTGACTAATTGGTCTCCTGCGGCCGTGGAGGCCTTTCGGGAGCTGAAGCACCGGTTTTCTTCAGCTCCAGTCTTATGTCAGCCAGATGTCTCTCTTCCCTTCCAGGTCGAGGTTGATGCTTCTGAGATTGGAGCAGGGGCTGTCTTGTCGCAGAGAAGCTCTGATGGCTCTGTGATGAAGCCATGTGCTTTCTTTTCAAGAAAGTTTTCGCCTGCCGAGCGGAATTATGATGTTGGTAATCGGGAGTTGTTGGCTATGAAGTGGGCATTTGAGGAGTGGTGACATTGGCTCGAAGGAGCTAAACATCGTGTGGTGGTCTTGACTGATCACAAAAATCTGATTTACCTTGAATCTGCCAAGCGCCTGAATCCTAGACAGGCTTGTTGGTCGTTGTTTTTCTCCCGTTTCAACTTCGTGGTCTCATACCTGCCTGGTCCGAAGAACGTGAAAGCTGATGCACTTTCTAGGAGTTTTGTGCCTGACTCTACGGGAGTTTCTGAGCCGGCTGGTATTCTCAGAGAGGGAGTGATTTTGTCTGCCATTTCCCCAGATTTGCGACGAGTGCTGCAGAAATTTCAGGCAGATAGACCTGACCGTTGTCCACCAGAGAGACTGTTTGTTCCGGATAGATGGAACAGCAGAGTTATTTCCGAGGTTCATTCTTCGGTGTTGGCGGGTCATCCTGGGATTTTTGGTACCAGAGATTTGGTGGCTAGGTCCTTCTGGTGGCCTTCCTTGTCGCGGGATGTGCGTTCCTTGTGGGATTTGTGCTCGGGCTAAGCCTTGCTGTTCTCGTGCCAGCGGTTTGCTTTTGCCTTTGCCTGTTCCGAAAAGGCCTTGGACGCACATTTCCATGGATTTTATTTCGGATCTTCCAGTATCTCAGAAAATGTCTGTCATCTGGGTGGTGTGTGATCGTTTTTCCAAGATGGTCCATTTCGTGCCCTTGCCTAAGTTGCCTTCTTCCTCCGATTTGGTTCCTCTATTTTTTCAGAATGTGGTTCGCTTGCACGGCATTCCTGAGAATATTGTGTCTGATAGAGGATCCCAGTTTGTGTCCAGGTTTTGGCGGACCTTTTGTGCTAAGATGGGCATTGATTTGTCTTTTTCATCGGCCTTCTATCCTCAGACTAATGGCCAAACCGAACGAACTAATCAGACGTTGGAAACTTATTTGAGATGTTTTGTTTCTGCTGATCAGGATGATTGGGTGACTTTTTTGCCTTTGGCCGAGTTTGCCCTTAATAATCGGGCTAGTTCTGCTACTTTAGTTTCACCTTTTTTCTGCAATTCTGGTTTCCATCCTCGTTTTTCCTCGGGTCAGGTTGAGTCTTCTGACTGTCCTGGGGTGGATTCTGTGGTGGATAGGTTGCAGCAGATTTGGAACCATGTGGTGGACAATTTGAGGTTGTCACAGGAGAAGGCTCAGCGCTTTGCCAACCGCCGCCGCGGTGTGGGTCCCCGACTTCGTGTTGGGGATTTGGTGTGGCTGTCTTCTCGGTATGTTCCTATGAAGGTCTCCTCTCCTAAATTCAAGCCTCGCTTCATCGGTCCTTATAAGATCTTGGAAATCCTTAACCCGGTGTCTTTTCGTTTGGATCTCCCAGCATCATTTGCCATTCATAATGTGTTCCATAGGTCTTTGTTGCGGAGGTATGTGGTACCTGTGGTTCCTTCTGTTGAGCCTCCTGCTCCGGTGCTGGTCGAGGGTGAATTGGAGTACGTGGTGGAGAAGATTTTGGATTCTCGTATCTCTAGACGGAGGCTTCAGTATTTGGTTAAGTGGAAGGGCTATGGTCAGGAGGATAATTCCTGGGTTGTCGCCTCTGATGTTCATGCGGCCGATTTGGTTTGTGCCTTCCACGCGGCTCATCCTGATCGCCCTGGGGGTCTTGATGAGGGTTCGGTTACCCCTCCTCAAGGGGGGGGTACTGTTGTGAACTCTGTTTTTGGGCTCCCTCTAGTGGTCACAAGCGGTACTGTGTAGTGTTGTCTTTCTGCAGGTTGCAGCATCAGCTGGTTCGTTATCCTTGGTTGGTTTCCTATTTAGCTCACCTGGATACTCAGTTCCTTGCCTGCAATCAATGTATTCAGTGCTCTTCAGATTCCTTGTGGCTACCTTGCTCCCAGTCTCTCCAAGACAAGCTAAGTTTTTGTTTGATAATTTTTTGATTATCAGCTTTCATTATGTTTTTAGTCCAGCTCGCTAAAATGTGATTTCCTCGCTTGCTGGTTGCTCTAGGGGACTGAGTTTCTCCCCCCACACCGTTAGTTGGTGTGGGGGTTCTTGAAATCTCAGAGTGGATATTTTGTAAGGGTTTTTTACTGACCTCATAGATAGCCTTTTCTATTTTCTGCTATCTAGTATTAGTGGGCCTCATTTGCTGAATCTGCTTTCACCCCTGTGTATGTGCCTTCCTCTTACCTCACCGTTATTATTTGTTGGGGGCTTCTATATCTTTGGGGATTATTTCTCTGGAGGCAAGAGAGGTCTTTCTTTCTCTCTAGGGGTAGTTAGTTCCTCAGGCTGGCTCGAGACATCTAGGATTTTTAGGCACGTTCACCGGCTACTTCTAGTGTGTTTGGATAGGTTCAGATTTGCGGTCAGTCCAGTTTGCCACCTCCCTAGAGCTTGTCCTATGTTTGTTACTTAGCTGGAGTAATTTGTGATCCTCAACCATTAAGGATCATAACAGGACCCCAGGGCCCTCACGGCTTCTAGGACCCGGCTTGTCCGGATGGCGACGATGAAAACACCTGACCAGCCGATCCGCATGAATGTCCAAGGCTGGTACCCAGGACCTCCCCTCAGGCCCATAACCACGCCAGTGTACCAAATATTGTAAAGTGCGGCGCACCACACGAGAGTCAACCACCCTGGAGACTTCAAATTCTAGGTTACCATCCACCAAGACTGGAGGTGGCATAGGCGCCGCATCCACAGAACCCACCACCTTCTTAAGAAGAGACCTGTGGAACACGTTGTGTATTTTATACACCGTAGGGAGGTCCAGTCGGTACGCTACTGGGTTAATGACGGCGGTGACCCTAAATGGACCAATAAACCGTGGACCCAATTTAAGGGATGGTATCTTGAGTCTTATGTTTTTTGTGGATAACCACACCCAGTCATCCACACTCAGGTCCGGACCTGGCACACGCCTACTGTCAGCCACACGTTTGTACCTAGCACCCACACTCAACAGGCGCTGTTTAACTCTCCTCCAGACTGATGACAATTGTGTTCCTAACTGGTCCTCCTCCAGAACGCCGGAAGAGCCTCTCTGACTCAACGTACAAAACTGAGGATGTAGCCCGTAAACACAAAAAAACGGAGACTCCCCAGACGACTCCTGGTGGTGATTATTGATGGCAAACTCAGCCACAGGAAGAAAGGTAAACCACTCCTCCTGGTTATCAGAGACAAAGCAGTGCAAGTACTGCTCCAAATTTTGGTTCATACGCTTGGTCTGACCATTTGACTGGGGATGAAACGCAGACGAATGAGACAACTTGATCCCCAGCCGTGAGCAAAATGCTTTCCAAAATTTTGCTACAAACTGAGTACCCCTATCTGACACGATGTCAGACGGAACTCCATGAAGCCTGACCACCTCCTGCACACCTGAGCAAGAGTCTTAGCGTTAGGTAAAGAAGGCAAAGACACAAAGTGCAACATTTTTGAAAACCGATCCACAATCACCAAAATGACCATGTTCCCAGCTGAGGGAGGCAAATCCGTGATGAAATCCATGGAGATTTCAGTCCATGGCTTACTAGGTACCTCCAGAGGAAGTAGTGTGCCAACAGGACGGGAGCGGGGAGTCTTCGCCCTAGCGCACGTGGTGCAAGCTGACACATATGAGACCTGTTATGACCCCAATGGCAGAGGGTCTCAGAAATAATTACTAAGTCTGCAAACACAAAAAACCAGCTCATAGGGCAGTGGTAACTGAGCTGACCATATATCTAATCCTAGCACCACAAATAGCAGCAGCCGGGGAACGTGCCTACGTTGGTTCTAGACGTCTCGCGCCAGCCGGAGAACTAACTAACCCTAGAAGGGAAAAGAAAGACCTTTCTTGCCTCCAGAGAAAGGACCCCAAAAGTTGGATACAAGCCCCCAACAAATAATAACGGTGAGGTAAGAGGAAAAGACAAACATAAGGATGAGCTAGGTATTTAGCAAAGAGAGGCCCACTAGCTAATAGCAGAATATAGTAAGATGACTTATATGGTCAGCAAAAACCCTATCAAAATATCCACGCTGGATATTCAAGAACCCCCGAACCGTCTAAAGGCCCGGGGGGAGAACACCAGCCCCCTAGAGCTTCCAGCAAGGTCAGGAATCACATTTAGTACAAGCTGGACAAAAATGAGAGCAAGCAAATAACCAAAAAACAAAGAAGCAGGACTTAATTTTGCACGAACCCGGACCAGCAGACAGGAGCAAACAGAAAGGATCTGATTACAACGATGCCAGGCACTGGACTAAGGATCCAGGAAGCTTATATAGCAACTCCCCTGGACTAACGACCCAGGTGAGTGCCAAACTGAGGAAAGACAATCCCAGAGTAATATCACTAGTAACCACAAGAGGGAGCCAAAAAGTCTAATTCACAACAGTACCCCCCCCTTAAGGAGGGGTCACCGAACCCTCACCAAGACCACCAGGGCGATCAGGATGAGCAGCGTGAAAGGCACGAACTAAATCAGCCGCATGCACATCAGAGGCAACCACCCAGGATTTATCCTCCTGACCATAGCCCTTCCACTTGACCAGATACTTAAGCCTCCGTCTGGAGAGACGAGAATCCAAGATCTTCTCCACCACGTACTCCAACTCACCCTCAACCAACACCGGAGCAGGAGGCTCAACAGAAGGAACCACAGGTACAACGTACCGCCACAACAAAGACCTATGGAACACGTTGTGAATGGCAAACGACACCGGAAGATCCAAGCGAAAGGACACAGGATTAAGGATTTCCAATATCTTGTAAGGACCGATGAAGCGAGGCTTAAATTTAGGAGAGGAGACCTTCATCGGAACAAATCGAGAAGACAGCCATACCAAATCCCCAACACGAAGTCGGGGACCCACATCGCGGCGGCGGTTGGCAAAACGCTGAGCCTTCTCCTGTGACAACTTTAAGTTGTCCACCACATGATTCCAGATCTGCTGCAACCTATCCACCACAGAATCTACCCCAGGACAGTCAGAAGGCTCCACATGTCCCGAGGAAAAACGAGGGTGGAAACCAGAGTTGCAGAAAAATGGCGAAACCAAAGTAGCGGAACTAGCCCGATTATTAAGGGCAAACTCAGCCAACGGCAAGAAGGTCACCCAATCATCCTGATCTGCCGAAACAAAACACCTCAAATAAGGCTCCAGAGTCTGATTAGTTCACTCCGTTTGTCCATTAGTCTGAGGATGAAAGGCAGACGAAAACGACAAATCAATGCCCATCCTAGCACAAAAGGATCGCCAGAACCTGGAAACAAACTGGGATGCTCTGTCAGACACAATATTCTCAGGAATGCCATGTAAACGAACCACATTCTGAAAGAACACAGGAACCAGATCGGAAGAGGAAGGCAGCTTAGGCAAAGGCACCAAATGGACCATATTAGAAAAGCGATCACACACCACCCAGATGACAGACATGCCCTGAGACACCGGGAGATCTGAAATGAAATCCATGGAAATGTGTGTCCAAGGCCTCTTCGGGACAGGCAAGGGCAAGAGCAACCCGCTGGCACGAGAACAGCAAGGCTTAGCTCGAGCACAAGTCCCACAGGACTGCACAAATGACCGCACATCCCGAGACAAGGAAGGCCACCAAAAGGACCTAGCCACCAGATCTCTGGTGCCAAAAATTCCCGGATGCCCTGCTAACACCGAGGAATGAACCTGGGAAATTACTCTGCTGGTCAACTTATCAGGAACAAACAGTCTGTCAGGTGGACACGAGTCAGGTCTACCAGCCTGAAATCTCTGCAACACACGTCGCAAATCAGGAGAAATGGCCGACAAGATTACTCCCTCTTTAAGAATACCAACTGGTTCTGCGACTCCAGGAGAGTCAGGCACAAAGCTCCTTGAAAGAGCATCAGCCTTCACATTCTTTGAACCTGGTAAATACGAGACCACAAAGTCAAAACGGGAGAAAAACAATGACCAGCGGGCTTGTCTAGGATTCAGGCATTTAGCAGACTCGAGATACATCAAATTTTTGTGATCAGTCAAGACCACCACACGATGCTTAGCACCCTCGAGCCAATGACGCCACTCCTCAAATGCCCACTTCATGGCCAGCAACTCCCGATTGCCAACATCATAATTCCGCTCAGCAGGCGAAAACTTCCTAGAGAAGAAAGCACATGGTCTCATTACTGAGCAACCAGGGCCTCTCTGCGACAAAACGGCCCCTGCCCCAATCTCAGAAGCATCCATTTCGACCTGAAAGGGAAGTGAGACATCAGGCTGGCAAAAAACAGGCGCCGAAGTAAACCGGCGCTTCAACTCTTGGAACGCCTCCACGGCTGCAGGAGCCCAGTTAGCAACATCAGAACCTTTCTTGGTCATATCCGTCAAAGGTTTAACAACGCTAGAAAAATTAGCGATAAAACGACGGTAGAAGTTAGCAAAACCCAAGAACTTCTGAAGACTCTTAACTGACGTGGGTTGAGTCCAATCATGAATAGCTCGGACCTTGACTGGGTCCATCTCCACAGCAGAAGGGGAAAAAATAAACCCCCAAAAGGGAACCTTCTGTACTCTAAAGAGACACTTTGAGCCCTTAACAAACAAAGCATTCTCACGCAAAACCTGAAACACCATCCTGACCTGCTCCACATGTGAGTCCCAATCTTCAGAGAAAACCAGAATATCATCCAGATAAACAATCATAAATTTATCCAGATACTTCCAGAAAATATCATGCATAAAGGACTGAAACACTGAGGGAGCATTAGAGAGCCCAAAAGGCATCACCAAGTACTCAAAATGACCTTCGGGCGTATTAAATGCTGTCTTCCATTCATCTCCTTGCTTAATGCGCACAAGGTTGTACGCACCACGAAGATCTATCTTGGTGAACCACTTGGCACCTTTAATCCGGGCAAACAAGTCCGACAACAGAGGCAAAGGATACTGAAATTTAACAGTGATTTTATTCAGAAGCCGATAGTCAATACAAGGTCTCAAAGATCCATCCTTCTTGGCCACAAAAAAGAATCCCGCACCAAGAGGGGAAGAAGATGGACGGATATGCCCCTTCTCCAGAGACTCCTTGATATACGAACGCATTGCGGCATGCTCAGGTACAGACAGATTAAATAGTCTTCCCTTAGGAAATTTACTACCTGGAATCAAATTTATGGCGCAGTCACAGTCCCTATGAGGAGGCAGAGCACTGGACCTGGACTCGCTGAATACATCCTGATAATCAGACAAATACTCAGGAACTTCCGAAGGAGTAGAGGAAGCAATAGACACCGGCGGGGAATCAGCATGAATTCCCTGACAGCCCCAACTTGACACAGACATTGCCTTCCAATCCAAGACTGGATTGTGGGTCTGTAACCATGGCAGACCCAAAACGACCAAATCATGCATTTTATGCAGAACAAGAAAACGAATCACCTCCCGATGTTCAGGAGTCATGCACATGGTTACCTGCGTCCAAAACTGCGGTTTATTTTCCGCCAATGGCGTAGCATCAATACCTCTAAGAGGAATAGGATTTACCAACGGTTCAAGAACAAAACCACAGCGCTTGGCAAATGACAGATCCATAAGACTCAGGGCAGCACCTGAATCCACAAACGCCATAACAGGGTAAGAAGACAATGAGCAAATTAAAGTCACAGACAAAATAAATTTAGGTTGCAAATTACCAATGGCGACAGGACTAACAACCCTTGTTAGGCGTTTAGAGCATGCTGATATAACATGTGTAGAATCACCACAGTAAAAACCAACCCATTCTGACGTCTATGATTTTTCCGCTCATTTCTAGTCTGAATTCTATCACATTGCATTAAATCAGGTGTTTGTTCAGACAACACCACCAGAGGATTAGCGGTTTTGCGCTCCCGCAAACGCCGGTCAATTTGAATAGCCAGTGCCATGGAATCATTCAGACTTGTAGGAATGGGGAAACCCACCATCACATTCTTAATGGCTTCAGAAAGGCCATTTCTGAAATTTGCGGCCAGAGCACACTCATTCCACTGAGTAAGCACGGACCGTTTCCGAAATTTTTGGCAATACACTTCAGCTTCATCCTGGCACTGAGAAATAGCCAGCAAGGCTTTTTCTGCCTGAACTTCAAGATTGGGTTCCTCGTAAAGCAATCCGAGCGCCAGAAAAAACGCATCAATATTTGCCAATGCCGGATCTCCTGGCGCTAGCGAGAAAGCCCAATCCTGAGGGTCGCCCCGTAAAAAAGAGATAACAATTTTAACTTGCTGAGCTGAATCTCCAGATGAACGGGGTCTCAGAGATAGAAACAATTTACAATTATTCCTGAAATTCCTAAACTTAAATCGGTCTCCAGAAAACAGTTCAGGAATAGATATTTTAGGTTCAGACATTGGACTACTGGTAACAAAATCTTGTATGCCCTGCACACGAGCATCAAGCTGGTCCACACTTGTAATCAAGGTCTGGACATTCATGTCTGCAGCAAGCACAAGCCACTCAGAGGTAAAGGGGAGGAAGAGAGGAAAAAAAAAAAAAACTCAGAATTTCCTTTCTTATAATCCCACTTCAGCAATGCATTAAACATTCAATGTAGGCCTGGCATACTGTTATGACCCCAATGGCAGAGGGTCTCAGAAATAATTACTAGGTCTGCAAACACAAAAAACCAGCTCATAGGGCAGTGGTAACTGGGCTGACCATATATCTAATCCTAGCACCACAAATAGCAGCAGCCGGGGAACGTGCCTACGTTGGTTCTAGACGTCTCGCGCCAGCCGGAGAACTAACTAACCCTAGAAGTGAAAAAAAAGACCTTTCTTGCCTCCAGAGAAAGGACCCCAAAAGTTGGATACAAGCCCCCAACAAATAATAACGGTGAGGTAAGAGGAAAAGACAAACGTAAGGATGAGCTAGGTATTTAGCAAAGAAAGGCCCACTAGCTAATAGCAGATTATAGTAAGATGACTTATATGGTCAGCAAAAACCCTATCAAAATATCCACGCTGGATATTCAAGAACCCCCGAACCATCTAACGGCCCGGGGGGAGAACACCAGCCCCCTAGAGCTTCCAGCAAGGTCAGGAATCACATTTAGTACAAGCTGGACAAAAATGAGAGCAAGCAAAAAACCAAAAAACAAAGAAGCAGGACTTAGCTTAATTTTGCACGAACCCGGACCAGCAGACAGGAGCAAACAGAAAGGATCTGATTACAACGATGCCAGGCACTGGACTAAGGATCCAGGAAGCTTATATAGCAACTCCCCTGGACTAACGACCCAGGTGAGTGCCAAACTGAGGAAAGACAATCCCAGAGTAATATCACTAGTAACCACAAGAGGGAGCCAAAAAGTCTAATTCACAACAGAGACCATGTCCTGTCGTATTTTGGGCCACCAAAACCGACGTGACACCAACTCCAAAGTACCTCTAACCCCTGGGTGACCAGCCAGGACAGTATCATGATGCTCCGCCAACACCTTTAGGCGGAGATGAAGCGGTACAAAAGATTTGTTGATGGGAAGCTCAGATGGTACCTCCTCCTGAGCCTCGGCAATCTCAGCCTCAACCTCGGTAGTGAGGGCTGAAACCACAACACCCTTTTGGAGAATGGGTACTGGGTCTTCCCGAGGTTCTCACCCCAGAAAACACCTGGACAGAGCATCCGCCTTAGAGTTTTTAGACCCTGGTCTATAAGTGACAACAAAGTTGAACCGCGTGAAAAACAATGCCCAGCGAGCCTGCCTGGGAGACAGACGCTTGGCAGACTCCAAATACAGCAGATTGGTGTTGAGCGATACCGTCCGATACTTGAAAGTATCGGTATCGGATAGTATCGGCCGATACCCGAAAAGTATCGGATATCGCCGATACCGATACCAATACAAGTCAATGGGACACCAATAGTGTTGAGCGATACCGTCCGATACTTTAAAGTATCGGTATCGGAAAGTATCGGCCGATACCGGCAAAGTATCGGATCTATTCCGATACCGATACCCGATACCAATACAAGTCAATGGGACTCAAGTATCGGACGGTATCCCTGATGGTTCCCAGGGTCTGAAGGAGAGGAAACTCTCCTTCAGGCCCTGGGATCCATATTACTGTGTAAAATAAAGAATTAAAATAAAAAGTGTTGCTATACTCACCTCTCCGACGCAGCCTGCACCTTACCGAGGGAACCGGCAGCCTTCTTTGCTTAAAATGCGCGCGTTTACTGCCTTCCGTGACTTCACGGCTTCTGATTGGTCGCGTGCCGCCCATGTGACCGCGACGCGACCAATCACAACAAGCCGTGACATAATTTCAGGTCCTGAATGCCTAATTCTAGGCATTCAGGATTTGAAAATTACGTCACGGCTTGTGATTGGTCATGTGCCGCCCATGTGACCGCGACGCGACCAATCACAACAAGCCGTGATGTAATTTTCAGGTCCTGAATGCCTAATTCTAGGCATTCAGGATTTGAAAATTACGTCACGGCTTGTGATTGGTCGCGTCGCGGTCACATGGGCGGCACGCGACCAATCACAAGCCGTGACGTAATTTTCAAATCCTGAATGCCTAGAATTAGGCATTCAGGACCTGAAATTACGTCACGGCTTGTTGTGATTGGTCGCGTCGCGGTCACATGGGCGGCATGCGACCAATCACAAGCCGTGACATAATTTTCAAATCCTGAATGCCTAGAATTAGGCATTCAGGACCTGAAATTACGTCACGGCTTGTTGTGATTGGTCGCGTCGCGGTCACATGGGCGGCACGCGACCAATCAGAAGCCGTGACGTCACGGAAGGCAGTAAACGCGCGCATTTTAAGCAAAGAAGGCTGCCGGTTCCCTCAGTGAGGTGCAGGCTGCGTCGGAGAGGTGAGTATAGCAATATTTTTTATTTTAATTCTTTATTTTACACATTGCTATTAATCCCGATACCAATTCCCGATATCACAAAAGTATCGGATCTCGGTATCGGAATTCCGATACCTGCAAGTATCAGCCGATACCCGATACTTGCGGTATCGGAATGCTCAACACTAGACACCAAGTATCGGAAGGTATCCTGTATGGTTCCCAGGGTCTGAAGGAGAGGAAACTCTCCTTCAGGCCCTGGGATCGATATTAATGTGTAAAATAAAGAATAAAAATAAAAAATATTGATATACTCACCTCTCCGACGCAGCCTGGACCTTACCGATGTAACCGGCAGCTTCCGTTCCTAAGAATGAGCGCTTGAAAGACCTTAGATGACGTCGCGGCTTGTGATTGGTCGCGTGAGCGGTCACGTGACTGCGATATCACAAAAGTATCGGATCTCGATATCGGAATTCCGATACCGCAAATATCGGCCAATACTTGCGGTATCAGAATGCTCAACACTACAGCAGATTCTTATGGTCGGTAATAACAGTGACCTGATGTACCGACCCCTCCAAGAAGTGTCGCCATTCCTCAAAGGCCAACTTAATAGCCAACAACTCCCTGTTGCTGATATCGTAGTTACGTTCAGCGGACGATAGTTTTTTTGAGAAATAGGTGCACGGACGCAAACCATTCAAGGATGAGCCTTGAGATAGTACCGCCCCCACACCAACCTCAGACGCATCGACTTCCACAACAAAGGGTTTAGATACGTCTGGCTGCACAAGAATGGGGGCTGAAACAAAACTGTTCTTGAGAAATTCAAATGCGCAAACAGCAGCCTCAGACCAAATCGGAGAAATTGGTACCCTTTTTAGTCATGTCAGTTAGTGGTTTAGCAATGATAGAAAAATCCTTGATAAATTTCCTATAATAGTTAGAAAACCCAAGGAACCGCTGAAGTGCTTTCAGGTTATCAGGACGTTCCCAATGCAGCACCGCTTGCACCTTAGCGGCGTCCATTTTAAAACCAGAAGCAGACACAATATAACCCAAGAACGGCAACTCTTGAGCAAAAAATACACATTTCTCAAGTTTAGCATACAGCTTTTTCTCTCTGAGAAGCTGTAACACCTGCCTGACATGATCTAAATGAGCATCAAGGTCGCAAGAATACAGTGGGGCAAAAAAGTATTTAGTCAGTCAGCAATAGTGCAAGTTCCACCACTTAAAAAGATGAGAGGCGTCTGTAATTTACATCATAGGTAGACCTCAACTATGGGAGACAAACTGAGAACAAAAATCCAGAAAATCACATTGTCTGTTTTTTTATCATTTTATTTGCATATTATGGTGGAAAATAAGTATTTGGTCAGAAACAAAATTTCATCTCAATACTTTGTAATACATCCTTTGTTGGCAATGACAGAGGTCAAACGTTTTCTGTAAGTCTTCACAAGGTTGCCAAACACTGTTGGTGGTATGTAGGCCCATTCCTCCATGCAGATCTCCTCTAGAGCAGTGATGTTTTTGGCTTTTCGCTTGGCAACACGGACTTTCAACTCCCTCCAAATGTTTTCTATAGGGTTGAGATCTGGAGACTGGCTAGGCCACTCCAGGACCTTGAAATGCTTCTTACGAAGCCACTCCTTCGTTGCCCTGGCGGTGTGCTTTGGATCATTGTCATGTTGAAAGACCCAGCCACGTTTCATCTTCAATGCCCTTGCTGATGGAAGGAGGTTAGCACTCAAAATCTCACGATACATGGCCCCATTCATTCTTTCATGTACCCGGATCAGTCGTCCTGGCCCCTTTGCAGAGAAACAGCCCCAAAGCATGATGTTTCCACCACCATGCTTTACAGTAGGTATGGTGTTTGATGGATGCAACTCAGTATTCTTTTTCCTCCAAACACGACAAGTTGTGTTTCTACCAAACAGTTCCAGTTTGGTTTCATCAGACCATAGGACATTCTCCCAAAACTCCTCTGGATCATCCAAATGCTCTCTAGCAAACTTCAGACGGGCCCGGATATGTACTGGCTTAAGCAGTGGGACACGTCTGGCACTGCAGGATCTGAGTCCATGGTGGCGTAGTGTGTTACTTATGGTAGGCCTTGTTACATTGGTCCCAGCTCTCTGCAGTTCATTCACTAGGTCCCCCCGTGTGGTTCTGGGATTTTTGCTCACCGTTCTTGTGATCATTCTGACCCCACGGGGTGGGATTTTGCGTGGAGCCCCAGATCGAGGGAGATTATCAGTGGTCTTGAATGTCTTCCATTTTCTAATTATTGCTCCCACTGTTGATTTCTTCACTCCAAGCTGGTTGGCTATTGCAGATTCAGTCTTCCCAGCCTGGTGCAGGGCAACAATTTTGTTTCTGGTGTCCTTTGACAGCTCTTTGGTCTTCACCATAGTGGAGTTTGGAGTCAGACTGTTTGAGGGTGTGCACAGGTGTCTTTTTATACTGATAACAAGTTTAAACAGGTGCCATTACTACAGGTAATGAGTGGAGGAAAGAGGAGACTCTTAAAGAAGAAGTTACAGGTCTGTGAGAGCCAGAAATCTTGATTGTTTGTTTCTGACCAAATACTTATTTTCCACCATAATATGCAAATAAAATGATAAAAAAAACAGACAATGTGATTTTCTGGATTTTTGTTTCTCAGTTTGTCTCCCATAGTTGAGGTCTACCTATGATGTAAATTACAGACACCTCTCATCTTTTTAAGTGGTGGAACTTGCACTATTGCTGACTGACTAAATACTTTTTTGCCCCACTGTATATGAGGATGTCATCTAGGTACACGATAACGAATTTCCCCAAAACATGCGAGAACACATCATTGATGAAATGTTGGAACACTGCAGGTGCATTAGTTAACCCAAAAGGCATCAACAAATTTTCAAAATGACCCTCAGGGGTATTAAAAGCCGTCTTCCACTCATCACCTTGACGGACTCTTATGAGGTTGTACGCCCCCCTGAGGTCAAGCTTGGTAAACCACTTAGCACCTGCCACCTGGTTGAACAAGTCAGGTATCAGTGGCATAGGGTATGGATCATGAACCGTAATCTGGTTCAACTCCCTGAAATCCAAACACGGGCGTAATCCGACATCTTTCTTCTTCACGAAGAAGAACCCTGCTGCCACTGCCGAGGATG
This sequence comes from Ranitomeya variabilis, assembly GCF_051348905.1. Lineage (NCBI taxonomy): Eukaryota > Metazoa > Chordata > Amphibia > Anura > Dendrobatidae > Ranitomeya > Ranitomeya variabilis. The sequence continues at coordinate 84,323,946 of NC_135238.1, forward strand.
ACGGCCTGTTGTGCCCTTTGCTCAAACTTTCAGAAATGTAATCCTTGAGCGCTTGTCTCTCCGGACCGGAGATGTTGAACATCCTTGCTTTAGGCAACTTGACCCCTGGTTTAAACCTGATAGAACAGTCATAGGAGCGGTGTGGCAGCAACTCTGAACAACCCTTCTCAGAGAACACATCCGCATAATCCTGAAGTGACTCAGGAACGCTTGAAGTCACAGCGGACACACATGTGGCCAGGCAATTCTGACAGAAATCACTCCACTGGATTATGTCCTGAGTTTTCCAGTCAATCACCGGATTGTGTGTAGACAACCATGGAAAACCCAGAACCAATTGTGCCGTAAGACTCTTGAGCACCTTACATGTGACCTGCTCGAAATGAAGAACCCCAATGTGGAGTTTAACCTCAGCCACAAACTCAGTAATCTCCCCCTGTGGAAGAGGAGCAGAATTGATGGTGACCACACGGATAGGATGAGGCAGTTTTTCAATCTTAAAACCAGCAGTGCGCGCAAACTCCTCATCAATGAGATTTGTGGCGGAACCACTATCCACAAAAATAGTGATTGGTATCTCTCTGCCAGCGACAACAACTTTGGCAGGGAGCATGCACTGAGAAATCATCATGGAGGATATACATAAGCTCAGATTGGACTCCTCCACACCCTCTGAGCTCAGAAGTTTTCCGCCGTTGCGTTTTTCTTTAACAGCAGAGGACAGATATTAATAAAATTACCAGTTTTACCGCAGAAAAAACAGGCTCCCTGCTTCCTGAGTACAGGGGTACGATTCTTAACATGTGACACCCCTGCGATTTGCATAGATTCCGTGGGCTCACCTGCAGCAACCTCACGTGAACCTAAACCTTCACCCACAGGCGGCATCTCATGATTCCCCTGACGCAAACGGCGATCAATGCGGACAATAAGACTCATAGCGGAATCTAGTGAAGCAGGAGTCTCGTACATCAGGAGGGCTTTTTTAACCCTATTAGAAACTCCATGAATAAAGTGACTCGGCAATGCTGGCTCATTCCACTGAGTGTCAACCGCCCAGTGGCGAAATTCAGAACAGTAATCCTCTGCAACACGCTCCCCCTGGCAAATAGTGCGTAACTTAGATTCTGCTAGAGCCATTCTGTCTGGATCATCGTAAATGTGTCCTAGAGCAGAAAAGAAACCCTCCACTGAGTTAAATGCAGCAGAATCAGACGGCAACAAAAATGCCCATGCTTGGGAATCCCCGCTTAATAATGACAACACCAGGCCCACACGTTGAGCCTCATTACCAGAGGAGATCGGGTGCATATGGAAATACAGTTTGCAAGCTTCACGAAAAGAAACAAATTTACTGCGTTCCCCAGCAAATTTTTCAGGCAAAGGAAACTTGGGCTCATTAACTCCTCCTGTCGCTCCAGCCTGTATATTAGATACTGCTAGTCCCTGTTGCTGCACTGCTCCCCTCAACTCAGTGACCTGTCGGGACAGCGCCTCCAACTGGCGGGTTATGGAAGTCATGGGATCCATGACAAAACACAGAGAAGGAAAAAAAAAAAGGAACCCCCTTTTTTTTTTTTTTCGTTAGGCCGATTATAATGTCACGGGGACACAAGGAGGGCGAGAGCTAATAACCCGGGCCCCTGCAATTTCCCTCAGACTAGGGAAACCCTGTCTGACCCTCTACCTGAAGTTTACACTGAAGGTGTGCATGTTCAGGCCTCCACCCTCACCCTGACTCCTGATTCAGCCCTAGACTGACCACAACCGCCCACCACCCAGTGAATGCAATAGACCAATACCCACAGTTATAACAAACAAGGATAAAGGAAAATATACACCACGCCGCAGTCAATCAGGAATACACTATAAAGGTGCAGGGCAAAATAAATACAAATATAGGAAGAAGTAAATAAGACAAAGGAAAATACACCACCAGCAAAGATTCTCCAACAACCAGCTCTCCACTCCGGACCGAGATAACTACGGATAAGGCAGAAGCTATAATCGGCGATGCCCAAAGATCAGGAGAACCATTTAAAGGAAATGGGCATGGCCCAGCTTCCAATCCGAGGATCAGATAAATTAACCCCGGAGCAGCCAGACGAAAACTAGCCGACGCCAATGAGCAAACAGTGGTCAAATGCGGAATTGCCGCTGTCTGCCAGACGACCTGGTCTGAACAGTGTCCGACATGACAGTTATAAACCACCGAAAGCATGTAATACTTTTTGGCTGCGTAATTCAATACAGAAAAAAAATGTGAACACTTTTTGGGGTGTTTTATACTAACTAAATGTAACAGAAAGAACATAATATTTTATGGATGAGTAATTGAATCCAAATACATTTTTAACTCTTTTTTTTGGAACGTTACATATCACATACATGTAACACAGAGGAGATAATACTGTATGGATGAGTAAATGAATACTGAGAAATTGTTCTCTGCTGTTTTGGAGGGTTATATACCACCGAAATGTACCCCAGAACATGTTGCACTCTAAGGATGAGCAATATAATACAAAAACATTTTTGAAAATTCTTTTGAGGTTTATATACCACAGAAATGTACTCCAGAGTATGTAATACTCTATGGATGAGCAATATAATACTAATAAATTTTTTTTACAATTTTTACAGGGTTATGTACCACCAAAATAAACCCCAGTACATTTAATGGTCTATGGATGAGCATTATAATACCGTACAATTTTTGAACAATTTTTTATGGATTTAATGATTCATCCATACACTGTAATGTGGTTTTAGTTACATTATGGTGCTATATAACCTTCCCAAAAACATTGAACAATGTATCTTGAAGGGATTTTTCAAGATTTATATAGCACAAAAAAGCAACTGCTGCAACTATATATTTAGCAATGGACTACAAAGCCTTAATCTGTGCTTACATACTGTATTCATCCACTCTCCCTGCTCCTGCAACTCTCAACCTCCCTAGACTAAATGCAGAATGTATGTGATACAAGCAACAAAGCAAAGGATTAGCCCTTACAAGGGCTCTTAGTATGTGAGTTCATCTTCAGCAACAGTATCATCACAACAGGACTCTCGTTTGTTATACTGTGCACGTACAGGCATAGACAAGCACTCTCTTCCTCCAATAACAACTGTCACAGAGCTGTGCAACGGTGTCAGTGTGCCGAGCCTGGTGGTGCCTGTTCTTTTACAATACCTGATGATGTCATACGACCAGCCAATCAAAGTAATGCCACTACAAGATGGAAACAACAACCTCTGCATGCTTATTAGCTGTGTAACAGGTGCCAAACATGGGGGGAACAGGGATTCGAGTTTGAAATCAAGCATCAGCTAATGCTCAGCGAGTAACGAGCCCCTTATCACAGAGCACGCTCGTTCATCCCTAATTATAATCAGTATAATTTATTCAGCATTTAAAATTAAGGCATGCTTAGACCACCTAAAAGAATTAAAGGGAACCTGTCAGCAGGATTGTGCACAGTAACCTACAGACAGTGTCAGGTCGGAGCCGTTATACTGAATAAAATGATATCTTGGTTGATGAAATCCATCTTGTGGTTGTTCTTTAATCTTTATTCTCAGTTTTTAGTTAATGATATGCTTATACTCTGGGGCGGGCCTGGAGGGTGGGTCTCTATGTGGTGCTCTGATTAGGTCTGCATAATACAGACTGCTGACAAGGTCTGTGATCCCTCAGTGACCTGCCTGGTATCTGAATCTGTCTCCAATGAATTAGTAGAACCATCTCAAGGAGGATCACAAGGAAATGGACAGCATGTGAGTTAAATATGAGTGTCTGAGCAAAGGGTCTGATTACATACTGTATGGCCATGTGATATTTCAGTTTTTCTTTTTTGTTAAATTTGCAAAAATTGCTACATTTCTGTTTTTTTTCAGTCAAGATGGGGTGCAGAGTGTGCATTAATGAGAAGAAAATGTTGAGTTTACCAAATGGCTGCAATGAAAGAAAGAGTGAAAAATTTAAAGGGGTCTGAATACTTTCTGTACTCACTGTAACTCTATTTTTATCAATGTCTTCATTTGATAATTGTTTAAGCCATGATCTGCCCAAGGTCATTGCTAAGGTTCTGAAAGATCATGGACCCAAGCCCCAAAGTGCATGTGTCCCCATAAAACCCCTCTCCCACCATTTAAAAGCAGATGTAGACATAAATACAGTCTTGGTTGAATGTGTTGGCACCTTTTGAAATTGTTCCAGAAAATGCATAAAATGAAGTATTTTCCCAAAAAATTATTGCAATCACGTTTTGTTATACATGTTTAGTCCCTTTGCTACAACTACAAAAAAAGAAAAAAACAGAAAAAAGGGCAAGTTGGACATAATTTCACAGGACAAAATTGTTGTCACTTTTTCAAACTTGTGGGGTAAACAACTTTGTTTCAAGCATGATGCTTGTGCAAACTCACCTGTGGCGAGTAACGGGTGTGGGCAATGTGATCGTCACACCTGAAACAATATAAAAGGGAGACGTTAACTCAATGTTTGCATTATGTGTCTGTGTGTGCCACACTAAGAATGGAGAACAGAAAGAGAAGAAGAGCAGCATCTGCAGGCTTGAGAACCAAAATTATCGATCTTAAGATTACAACTACATCTTGAGATATCTTGATGTTCCTGTGTGCACTGTGCGCAACATAATCAGGAAGTTTACAACCCATGGCACTATAGCTAATCTCCTTGGACGTGGACACCAGAAAAAATTGATGAAATGTTGCAACACAGGATAGTCCAGAAGATGGATAAGCAGTCCCAATCAAGTTCCAAAGAAACTCAAGCTGTCCTGCAGGCTCAAGGTGCATTAGTGTCAGTGCAAACTATCCATAGACCTGTTGGCATATGCAACAGATTAGGACTTATTATAAGTGAAAGGAGGACTTTATAATAACCAGACAGCAGATGGCGATAGTGTGTAAAGTTATGTACTTGCTGTAATGTGGGGAGGGAAGCTCTCAATTGTTGGTTGTTTTTCTTACTTCCTGATTATTCTTTCTTCTTCTTGAATGTGTTATGCCTCAGTGCACGGATCGTGTGACACTGAATTGTATCTCATGTTTATCCAGTATGAAGTAAATACTGTTTACTCAAGATATCTTGCTAATTGAAGCTCTCCTAACTACAGCGGTGACTGCAAGAAGACGCACTCTGCAACAGGTTATGGGCCCAGACACTACAGGTCTGCACTACAAGCCCAGGCAGAAGGATTCTGGTTTATAACTCCAGATAACAACGGAGCACACAGATAAGCTCTGTAAACAGAAGGAAATAAATACAGAGTGACAGAGGAATTCATGATCCCAGGAGCTGGACATACAGAAGAATATCTTCAGTACAACTCTCTAAACAAGTAAGACTATATAAAGATGATGAGTAACACAGAACTGAAATGTACAGTAGCTAAACTGAATAGTGAAAATTATCAGTTATGGAAATTCAAAGTAGAGATGTTGTTATCTAAGGATGATCTATGGGAAGTAATTGTTACAGCAAGACCAGATCAAGATAATCAGACATGGGATAAAAAGAATAGACACACTAAAGCCACCATTAGCTTATTAGTGGATGATGCTCAATTAATACATATAAGAAATGAAGAAACAGCTAAGGGAATGTGGGAAGCCTTAAGAAAACTGTATGAAAGACCTAGCTTGAATCACAAGTTATTTTTATTAAGAAAGCTTTACAGTATGAGATTGAGTGCAAATGACGATATGCAGAAGCACATATTCTCAATGATGGAAGTGATATCACAGCTAAGATCTATTGGTGAAGATGTTAAAGAAAGTCATGTAGCAGCTATATTGTTGTGCAGTTTACCAGATTTGTATACAGCCTTGATAAATGCCCTTGAGACGAGACCAGAAACTGACATTACATTAGATTTTGTGAAAACAAGACTAATAGATGAATATCAGAGAAGAAAAGAACAAAGAAATGATTCTTCTACTGAAAAGGACAGTGAAAACGCTCTTAAAGCTACAGAATTCAAAAAACCCTATAATAAAGAGACAAGAGAATGCTTCAGATGTAAGAAAAAAGGTCATTTAAAGAAAAACTGTACCATACGGAAAGCAGAACAACAAAAAATTACAACATAAACAGCATACACAGAAAGTAAAAAACACAATTTCCGATTCATGTGAGAATAATTGGAATGGCACATTTAAAGTAACAGACAAGAAATCATCACTTGGTTGGTTTATTGATTCAGGAGCAACGAGTCATATGACAAGTGACAAGAATTTCTTTACTGATCTTGATTTAGAAAGAAGCCATTTATCTTGCAAATGGAAGCAAAATAACCGCAGAAGGTATCGGACAAGGTATGCTAAATTGTTCAAACGAGTTCGGGCAAGATTCAAAGATACTTGTACAAGATGTGTTGTATGTTCCAAAATTGGAAGGCGGATTATTATCTGTGAAACGTTTAACAGCAAAAGGACTTAGTGAAATGCAAAGACAATGAGTGTGCAATTATTGCAGGAAACAAGGTGATAACCAAAGTCAAGGCAGATGAACAATTATATCATTTTGACACACCAAAGGAACAGATGAAGGTATGTACACATGATCACAAAAACTGTATTCACATGTGGCATAGACGTCTAGGACATAAACACCCTGACAGTTTAAGGGAACTAAAGAGAAAAGAATTGACAAAAGATTTAAAGATATCAGATTGCTCAATTACCATAAGATGTGAATGTTGTATAAAATCCAAAGCCACAAGGATATCTATTCCAAAAGAAAGTGAGATGAAAAGCGAAAGACCACTTGATTTGGTGCATACTGACGTATGTGGACCCATGAAGTGACCGCATCAGGAGGCAATAGATACATGTTGACTTTTATAGACGATTACTCAAGATACACAGTCACATACTTAATTAAAAACAAAAGTGAAGTTTTTGATAAACTTGTAGACTATGTAACAAGATCAAGTAACAAATTTCAAAGGAAGCCAATTGTCATCAGAAGTGATAATGGAGGTGAATTTACTGGTCACAGAATAGAAGACTACTTAAGACAAAATGGAATAGAACACCAGAAAACGGTTCCATACACACCTGAACAAAATGGAGTAGCAGAAAGAAAAAACAGAACTCTAACAGAAATGATAAGATGTATGCTTACGGATTCCAAACTACCAGAGAAATATTGGGGTGAGGCAGCAATGACAGCTACATATCTACAGAACCGACTTTTTTCCAGAAAACTGGCGAAAACTCCATATTAACTGTGGCAAGGTATGAAACCAAGTGTCAATCATTTAAAAGTTTTTGGATGTAAAGATTTTTTTCATTCCAACAGAAAAACGTTCCAAACTTCAAAACAGATCCATGGAAGGAATATTTGTTGGATATAGTGAAAATTGCAAAGGATACAGAATCCTAGATCCCAAAACAGACAGAGTTACGGTGAGTAACAGTGTGACATTCATTGAAGATTTGAATGAAGACATTATGATTTCAGTTGAAGCAAAAAATGAGAAAACCAATAGTGACACAACTGAAGAAATATCTGATGAGAAAGAAGCAGAAATGAATGAAGAACAAAATACTGAAAGTGAAGAATCACAACTACAAACAGACACAGAACCAAGACGTTCAATGAGAGAGAACAAAGGAAAACCACCAAAACGTCTCTCATACAAGACAAGCACAAGAAAAATCTATGAGCCTACCTCTTGGGAAGACATATCTAACCTTCCTGTAGAATAAGCTAATAAATGGATAGAAGCAACAGAAACAGAAATTAAATCCATGCAAGATTCAAATACATGGACACTAACAGATTTACCAGAAGGAAGAAAAACCATAGGATGTAAATGGATTTTTAAAGTTAAATACCAAACAGATGGCACAGCTGAAAGATACCGAGCAAGACTCGTAGCTAAAGGGTATTCTCAAAAATATGGAGAAGACTATGATGAGACATTTGCTCCAGTTGTCAAACACACTACAATAAGAACTTTACTTACAGTTGCAGCAATGAAACAGATGCAACTGAGACATCTGGATGTAAAGACAGCTTTTCTGAATGGAGATTTAACAGAAGACATTTATATGGAACAACCTCCAGGATTCAAAAATGAAAGAAATCCAAACAAAGTTTGTAAACTACAGAAAAGCATATATGGTTTAAAGCAAGCAGCTAAAGCGTGGAATGACAAAATCACGGAAGTACTTACAAATGAAAAATATCAAAGAAGCAAAGCTGATACTTGCTTATACACAAAAAGGCTGATTAATAGATGGATTTATATACTCATATATGTAGACGACATTTTGATTTGTTTTGAACAAGAAAGGGATAACGAAAACATTCTAAAAATCCTGAAGCAACATTTCGAAATCAAAGACTTGGGAAATGTAAAACAATATCTAGGAATACAGGTAGAAAGAGAAGAAGACGGAAGTTTCCTACTGAATCAAAATCACATGATTCAAGACATAACAGAAAAATTTGGATTAAAGGATGCAAAAACAGTAAAGTCTCCAATGGAAACTAATTATCTCAAAGAGATGAACAGTGAAAAAAATATGCTACCAAATAAAGAAGTATACAGAACAGCAATAGGAAAACTACTGTATCTAGCGACCGTTACAAGACCAGACATCGCAGCAGTAGGAATCCTGAGTAGAAAGGTATCAAAACCAAATAAAGCTGATTGGAATGCCGTGAAGAAAGTAATGCGTTATTTGAAAGGAACTAGCAATGTTAAGCTGAAATTACCCACAAGTGATGATTGCATTTTAACAGGATATGTTGATGCAGATTGGACAGAAGATCTACCAGTGGACATATTTTTTTTTCCCTCAGGTGGACCGATAAGTTGGACAAGTAAGAAACAGTCAATTGTGACACTATCTTCAACAGAAGCAGAATATGTTGCTGCAGCACAAGCGAGCCAAGAAGTACTGTGGTTAAGACAATTGTTGACAGAATTAGGACAACCACAGTTGGCACCAACAAAACTGAAAGAGGACAATCAAGGATGTCTTGTTCTTGCTCAGATGGAAAGAGTCAATCCAAGAACCAAGCATATTGATGTGAAATATCATTTCTTGAGAGATCATCAGGAACAAGGAGTCTTGAAGTTAGAGTACTGTCCTACTGAAGAAATGACAGCAGACATCTTTACGAAGGCGTTGAATGCTGATAAACATCAGAGACTAATAAAAAGTTGGGTTTGATTGAATAAGTCCTTACTGTTGAGAAAGGGTGTTGGCATATGCAACAGATTAGGACTTATTATAAGTGAAAGGAGGACTTTATACTAACCAGACAGCAGATGGTGATAGTGTGTAAAGTTATATACGTGCTGTAATGTGGGGAGGGAAGCTCTCAATTGTTGGTTGTTTTTTTTACTTCCTGATTATTCTTTCTTCTTCTTGAATGTGTTATGCCTCAGTGCACAGATTGTGTGACACTGAATTGTATCTCATGTTTATCCAGTATGAAGTAAATACTGTTTACTCAAGATATCTTGCTGATTGAAGCTCTCCTAACTACAGCGGTGACTGCAAGAAGACGCACTCTGCAACAAGACCTTTGAATGAAGTGAACCGCTATGGCAGGAGATTCAACGCAACCCCACTACTGACACAGAGACATAAAAAAAGCGCATAAAAGACTGCAGTTTGCCAAAATGTACTTGAGTAAGACAATATTCTTCTGGGAAAGAGTATTGTGGACAGAAGAGACCAAGATAGAGCTTTATGGTAAAGCACATCATTCTATTGTTTAATAAAAACGGAATGAGGCCTATAAGGAAAAGAACACACTACCTACAGTCAGATATCATGGCGGTTCAAAGATGTTTTAGGGTTGCTTTGCTGCCTCTGGCACTGGAAGCTCTGACTGTGTGAAAGGCATCATGAAATCTGAAGATTTCAAAAGAATTTTGGGTCACAATGTAGTTTCCAGTGTCTGAAAGTTGGGTTTGCGTCCTTGGTCCTGGGTCTTCCAGTAGGACAATGACCTCAAACACTCTTCTAGTAGCACCAAAAATGGATGGAAACAAAGCACCGGAGAGTTCTGAAGTGGTCTGTAATAAGTCTGAATCTCAATCCCATTGAACACATGTGGAAATAAATTTAAATTGCTGTTGGGAGAAAGCACCCTTCAAATATGAGAGACCTAGAGCAGTTTGCAAAAGAAGAATGGTCCAAAATTCCAGTTGAGAGGTGTAAGAAAATGATTGATGGTTATAGGAAGCGATTGTTTGCAGTTATTTATTCCAAAGAGTGTGCAACTAAATATTTTGCTGATATTGCCAACAATTTTGTCCATCCCATTTTTGATGTTTTGTGTTAAATTATGTCCAATTTGCCTTTTTTTTCTCTGTATTTTTTTGTTGCTCCAATACACACAACAGAAATAAACATGTGTATAACAAAATATGCACAATTGCAATAATTTTCTGGGAAAAATACTTTCAGCAATGAATTTTCAGGTGTTTCAGTTGGATACAGATCATGAGACAATTCTTGGCCACTCAATCACTTTATTTTACCCTGTTCAGAAATGCACCAATATGTGCTTTAGATCATTGTTATGTTGAAAAAGTGCACGTCTACCAAGGGCACAGAGTGATGGTAGCATCTTCTCTTTGCAGTATTATTATTATTATTATTATTATTATTATTTATTTATATAGCACCATTGATTCCATGGTGCTGTACATGAGAATGGGTTACATACAAGTTACAGATATCACTTACAGTAAACAAACTAACAATGACAGACTGATACAGAGGGGCGAGGACCCTGCCCTTGCGGGCTTACATTCTACAGGATTATGGGGAAGGAGACAATAGGTTGAGGGTTGCAGTAGCTCCGGTGTTGGTGAGGCAGTATCTCCGGTAGTGATGAGGAGGCATCGGGTTCAGTGCAGGCTGTAGGCTTTCATGAAGAGATGGGTTTTCAGGTTCCATCTGAAGGATCCGAATGTGGTTGATAGTCGGACGTGTTGGGGCAGAGAATTCTAAAGGAAGGGGGATATTCTGGAGAAGTCTTGGAGGCGGTTGGATGAGGAGCGAATAAGTGTGGAGGAGAGAAGGAGGTCTTGGGAGGACCAGAGATTACGTGAGGGAAGATATCGGGAGATTAGTTCAGAGATATATGGGGGAGAAAGGTTATAGATGGCTTTGTTGGTCAGTATTAGTATTTTGAACTGGATACGCTGAGGGAATGGGAGCCAGTGAAGAGATTTGCAGAGTGGGGAAGTGGAGGAGTAGCAAGGAGAGAGATTAATTAGTCGGGCAGCAGAGTTAAGGATGGACTGGAGAGGTGCAAGGGTGTTAGTAGGGAGGCCGCAGAAAAGGATGTTGCAGTAGTCAAGGCGGGGGATGATGAGGGCATGCACAAGCATTTTAGTAGATTGACGGTTGAGGAAAGGACAAATTCTGGACATATTTTTGAGCTGGAGGCGACAGGAGGTGGACAGAGCTTGGATGTGCGGTTTGAATGACAGGGCAGAGTCAAAGGTTACTCCGAGGCAGCGGACTTCCGGTACAGGGGAAAGCATGATGTCGCTAATTGTGATAGATAGGTCTGGTAAGGAAGATCTATGGGATGGAGGAAAGATGATGAGTTCAGATTTGTCCACATTGAGTTTGAGGAAGCAAGAGGAGAAGAAGAAGGATATGGCTGATAGACACTCTGGGATTCTGGACAGCAGAGCGGTGACGTCTGGGCCAGAGAGGTAGATCTGAGTGTCATCAGCATAGAGGTGGTACTGGAATCCATGGGACTTTATGAGTTGTCCCAGGCCAAGTGTATAGATTGAGAAGAGTAGGCATCCTAGAACAGAGCCTTGGGGGACTCCAACAGAGAGAGGGTGGGATGAGGCGGTTGTGTGGGAGTGGGAGACGCTGAATGTGCGGTTGGAAAGGTACAAGGAGATCCAGGATAGGGCGAGGTCTTTCATGCCAAAGGAGGAGAGGATCTGTAGTAGGAGGCAGTGGTCAACTGTGTCGAAAGCAGAGGACAGGTCTAAAAGGAGGAGTACAGAGTATTGTCCGTTAGCCTTGGCAGTAAGTAGGTCGTTAGTGATTTTGGTCAGGGCTGTCTTAGTTGAGTGATGGGGGCAGAAACCAGATTGTAGATAGTCAAAGAGCAAGTTAGATGAGAGGTGGGAGGAAAGTTCTGAGTGGACGTGCTGCTCCAGGAGTTTGGAAGCGAATGGGAGCAGTGATATTGGGTGACAGCTGGACTTAGCAGTTGGATCGAAGGTTGGCTTTTTAAGGATAGGCGTGATTGTGGCATATTTGAAAGCAGAAGGGAAGGTGCCAGAAGTTAGTCATAGGTTGATGAGGTAGGTTAGGGATGGGATAAGTGTGTTGGTGAGGTTGGGGAGAAGGTGGCATGGGATGGGGTCGAGCGCACAGGTGGTGAGGTGCGATTTGGAGCGGAGACAATTAAGACTCCCTTCAGTGATGTTGGATAGGGAGGTTATGGGGTTTGGGCATTGGTCTGGTATACAAAGGGGTTGTGGTGGATGAACAATGAAGACTTGCCTTGTCTGGTCGATCTTATTTTTAAAGTGTGTGGCAAAGTCCTCAGCAGAGATGAGGGAGGCTGGAGGGGCAGTGGGAGCATAGGAGGGAGTTAAAGGCTTTGAATAACTGTTTGGGGTTGTAGGATAGGGAAGATACGAGGGTTGTGAAGTAGGCCTGTTTAGCAGAGGTGAGAGCCGATTTAAAATCGAGTGTTGCTTGTTTGAATACAGTGAAGTCATCTTGCGAGTGTGTTTTCTTCCAACGCCGCTCTGCAACCCTGGACACTTGCCAGAGCTATGTGAATTCATGGCCAATTACATATACCCCAGCAGTAGAACACATAAAGCATTACGTTATGGTGGAGACACCACTTTGTTTTACTGTTGGCAGCATACATTTAGGAAAATGAATTTTGAAAAATGCATGGTGCCTACAGTATAACATGTTGGGTGCAGCATCCAACCACCGTTTTGATTTTTTTTGTTCATAAATCAATACTATACATGAAAATAAGTAACTTTGTAATATATTTTATAAAAGAAATCTGTTTTATTTTTCTTCCTAGACTGATCTTACTTTCAATTTGTGGCTAAAATCTGTGTTCTGTGAAGACTAGTGCTGAGCGATACCTTCCGATATCGGAAAGTATCGGTATCGGATTGGATCGGCCGATATTCAAAAAATATCGGATATCGCCGATACCGATACCCGATACCAAGGCAAGTCAATGGGACCAAAATATCGGAATTAAAATAAACCCTTTTTTTCCTTGTAGGTTCATTCTACATGAAGGAAAACAACTAAGAATAATGTAGGATGTATTGGGGGAGGTGGCGGAGACTTTAAAGGCATAGAGGTTTAGCCGAATCAAATAGAATAGAATTTTTTTTTTTAAGACGTTTGGAGTTACAAAGATTTTTGTCAGATATTGATGTTTCACTACTTCCATGCCCTTCACTTTCTTTTTTACTTCTCCGACACTTTCTTCTTCATCATCCTCTGCAGTAGCATCTTTGACATCAACTTCTTCTTCACCTTATTCATCTTTTTCTTCATCTTCTACCTATTATTTTTTTTGTTACATTCTTCATATTCTTTTTATTAAACTATTATTCTTCTTCATATTCTACTTCTTCATCATATTCTTATTTGTGACAGGCATTCCTGTAGTTGTTATCTATAACAGTTTGAAGATTACACCTTCCATTCTGCCTGTCACAAAAGAGTTACAACAGGATTTGTCCGCGTTCAGTTAGGCTTGCAGCAGCAGGCTTTATCCAGGGGCACCATGAGGAGGAATGGACTCACCCCCATACACTGCTTAGTCTTCTTCTGCTTATAATTTAGAGAATATCTTTTGCTCTGATGTTTAGTCTTATGCTTAATTATCTTCTGCTCTTTGTTCTGCAGCCTCTGGTTCTTCTGCTTCTCGGTCTTCCGTGTCGTCGTCTTTAGGGTCTTGAACTTGGAAATGTAGCAGAAGGTACAAGAAGGCAGAGAAAATGCCGAGAACCAGCTAATGGAACTGGAACTCAGATGGCTATCCGAAGGTCCAAGAGCCAATAGAGCTACCAAGGACCAGCTGACGTTACTGGAACCCGGGTACTAAGCAGGAGGTACCCGTGCCAGAAAGCACTACCAAGGACCACCTGACGTTGGTGGAACTCGGATACCCAGAAGGAGGCACCTAAGCCAAAGGCTCTGCCCGGTACCAGCTGACGGTACTGGAACCAGGATGGGGAACAGAAGGTACAAGAGCAAAAGATACTGCCGAGAACCAGCTGACGGTACTGGAACCCGGATGGGTAGCCGAAGGTACAAGAGCCAATGGAACTACCGAGGACCAGCTGACATTACTGGAACCCGGTTACTAAGCAGGAGGTACCCATGCCAGAAAGCACTACCAAGGACCACCTGACGTTGGTGGAACTCGGATACCCAGAAGGAGGCACCTAAGCCAAAGGCTCTGCCCGGAACCAGCTGACAGTACTGGAACCAGGGGGACCTATTCAAGATTGTCTTTCTAGAACAGCTGGCGTTACTGAACCCCACTGACACAGTGGCGAGTGTTTTTCTCTGTGCAGCCAGCACTTCCGAGCACCAACTGGCGGTGTTAGAGCCCAGGGACAGCAGGAGGAGCAGAGCGTAGGCCGAAGCCTGCACTGGAGGCAGCTTAGTGTCTGTTGTGTTGCGTGGTGTTTGCAGGACACGTTGCCGGCTACACAGCAGGGGAACAGCTGGCGTTACTGAACCCCACTGACACAGTGGCGAGTGTTTTTCTCTGTGCATCCAGCACTTCCGAGCACCAACTGGCGGTGTTAGAGCCCAGGATCAGCAGAGGAGCAGAGTGTAGGCCAAAGCCTGCACTGGAGGCAGTTTAATATCTGTTGTGTCTGCGTGGCATTTGCAGGACACATTGCCGGCTACACAGCAGGGGAACAGCTGGCATTGCTGAACCCCACTGACACAGTGGTGGGTGTTTTTCTCTGTGCAGCCAGCACTTCCGAGCACCAACTGGCGGTGTTAGAGCCCAGGGACAGCAGGAGGAGCAGAGTGTAGGCCGAAGCCTGCACTGGAGGCAGTTTAATATCTGTTTTGTCTGCGTGGCATTTGCAGGACACGTTGCCGGCTACACAGCAGGGCAACAGCTGGCGTTACTGAACCCCACTGACACAGTGGCAGGTGTTTTTCTCTGTGCAGCCAGCACTTCCGAGCACCAACTGGCGGTGTTAGAGCCCAGGGACAGCAGGAGGAGCAGAGTGTAGGCCGAAGCCTGCACTGGAGGCAGTTTAATATCTGTTGTGTCTGCAGGACACGTTGCCGGCTACACAGCAGGGGAACAGCTCGCATTGCTGAACCCCACTGACACAGTGGTAAGTGTTTTTCTCTGTGCAGCCAGCACTTCCGAGCACCAACTGGCGGTGTTAGAGCCGAGGATCAGCAGGAGGAGCAGAGGAGCAGAGTGTAGGCCGAAGCCTGCACTGGAGGCAGTGTAATATCTGTTGTGTCTGCATGGCATTTGCAGGACATGTTGCCGGCTACACAGCAGGGGAACAGCTGGCGTTACTGAACCCCACTGACACAGTGGCGGGTGTTTTTCTCTGTGTAGCCAGCACTTTCGAGCACCAACTGGCGGTGTAAGAGCCCAGGGACAGCAGGAGGAGCTGAGTGTAGGCTGAAGCCTGCACTGGAGGCAGTTTAATATCTGTTGTGTCTGCGTGGCGTTTGCAGGACACCTTGCCGGCTACACCGGCTACACAGCAGGGTTAAAGCTGGCATTACTGAACCCCACTGACACAGTGGCAAGTGTTTTTCTCTGTGCAGCCAGCACTTCTGAGCACCAACTGGTGGTGTTAGAGCCCAGGATCAGCAGGAGGAGCAGAGGAGCAGAGTGTAGGTAGAAGCCTGCACTGGAGGCAGTTTAATATCTGTTGTGTCTGCGTGGCGTTTGCTGGACACGTTGCCGGCTACACAGCAGGGGAACAGCTGGCATTGCTGAACCCACTGACACAGTGGCGGGTGTTTTTCTCTGTGCAGCCAGCACTTCTGAGCACCAACTGGTGGTGTTAGAGCCCAGGGTCAGCAGGAGGAGCAGAGGAGCAGAGTGTAGGCCGAAGCCTGCACTGGAGGGAGGCAGCTTAGTGTCTGTTGTGTCGGCGTGGAGTTTGCAGGACACGTTGCCGGCTACACAGCAGGGGAACAGCTGGCGTTGCTGAACCCCACTGACACAGCGGCGAGTGTTTTTCTCTGTGCAGCCAGCACTTCCGAGCACCAACTGGTGGTGTTAGAGCCCAGGGACAGCAGGAGGAGCAGAGTGTAGGCCGAAGCCTGCACTGGAGGCAGTTTAATACCTGTTGTGTCTGCGTGCCATTTGCAGGACACGTTGCCGGCTACACAGCAGGGCAACAGCTGGCGTTACTGAACCCCACTGACACAGTGGCGGGTGTTTTTCTCTGTGCAGCCAGCACTTCCGAGCACCAACTGGCAGTGTTAGAGCCCAGGGACAGCAGGAGGAGCAGAGTGTAGGTCGAAGCCTGCACTGGAGGCAGTTTAATATCTGTTGTGTCTGCGTTGCATTTGCAGGACACGTTGATGGCTACACAGCAGGGGAACAGCTGGCATTGCTGAACCCACTGACACAGTGGCGGGTGTTTTTCTCTGTGCAGCCAGCACTTCTGAGCACCAACTGGCGGTGTTAGAGCCCAGGGTCAGCAGGAGGAGCAGAGGAGCAGAGTGTAGGCTGAAGCCTGCACTGGAGGGAGGCAGCTTAGTGTCTGTTGTGTCTGCGTGGCGTTTGCAGGACACGTTGCCGGCTACACAGCAGGGGAACAGCTGGCGTTGCTGAACCCAACTGACACAGTGGTGGGTGTTTTTCTCTGTGCAGCCAGAATTAGGCATTCAGGACCTGAAAATTACGTCACGGCTTGCTGTGATTGGTCGCGTCGCGGCCACATGGGCGGCACGCGACCAATCACAAGCCGTGACGTCACGGAAGGCAGTAAACGCGCGCATTTTAAGCAAAGAACGCTGCCGGTTCCCTCGGTAAGGTCCAGGCTGCGTCAAAGAGGTGAGTATAGCAATATTTTTTATTTTAATTCTTTCTTTTACACATTAATGTTGTTTCGATACCGATACCCGATACCACAAAAGTATTGGATCTCGATATCGGAATTCCGATACCCGCAAGTATCGGCCGATACCCGATACTTGCGGTATCGGAATGCTCAACACTAACAGCGACCATCGAGCCTGTCTAGGATTTAGCCGCTTAGCAGACTCGAGATAAGTTAAATTCTTGTGATCCGTCAAGACCACCACACGATGTTTGGCTCCCTCAAGCCAATGTCGCCACTCCTCAAATGCCCACTTCATTGCCAATAACTCCCGATTACCAACATCATAATTCCGCTCGGCAGGCGAAAACTTTCTTGAAAAGAAAGCACATGGCCTCATCACAGAGCCATCAGGGCTTCTCTGTGACAAGACGGCCCCTGCTCCAATCTCAGAAGCATCAACCTCGACCTGGAAGGGCAGAGAGACATCCGGCTGACGCAAGACAGGAGCCGAAGAGAACCGACGTTTGAGCTCCTGAAAGGCCTCCACGGCCGCAGGAGACCAATTCGTCACATCAGAACCCTTCTTGGTCAAATCCGTCAAAGGCTTAACCACACTGGAAAAATTAGTGATGAAGCGACGGTAAAAATTAGCAAAACCCAAGAACTTCTGAAGACTCTTTACCGATGTAGGTTGAGTCCAGTCATAAATAGCCTGGACCTTGACTGGATCCATCTCAATGGTAGAAGGAGAAAAAATAAAGCCCAAAAAGGAAACCTTCTGGACTCCGAAGAGACATTTAGAGCCCTTCACAAACAAGGCATTGGCTCGCAGGACCTGAAATACCATCCTGACCTGCTTCACATGAGATTCCCAATCATCAGAAAAGACCAAAATATCATCCAGGTACACAATCATAAACCTATCCAGATACTCTCGAAAGATGTCGTGCATGAAGGACTGGAACACAGAAGGGGCACTAGAAAGCCCAAAAGGGATCACCAAGTACTCAAAATGGCCTTCGGGCGTATTAAATGCTGTTTTCCATTCATCGCCCTGCTTTACACGCACAAGATTATACGCTCCACGAAGATCTATCTTGGTGAACCAACTGGCCCCCCTAATCCGAGCAAACAGATCGGACAACAGCGGCAAAGGATACTGAAATTTGACCGTGATGTTATTTAGAAGGCGATAATCTATACAGGGTCTCAGAGAACCATCCTTCTTGGCCACAAAAAAGAACCCCGCACCCAAAGGGGACGAGGACGGGCAAATATGCCCCTTCTCCAAAGACTCCTTGATATAACTCCGCATAGCGGCATGTTCTGGTACAGACAAATTAAAAAGTCGTCCCTTAGGAAACTTACTACCAGGAATCAAATTTATGGTGCAATCACAATCCCTATGAGGGGGTAGGGCACTGGACTTGGGCTCATCAAATACATCCTGGTAGTCCGACAAAAATTCAGGGACTTCAGAAGGAGTAGAAGAAGCAATTGACACCAAAGGAGCATCGCCATGAATTCCCTGGCAACCCCAACTTGACACAACATTGCTTTCCAATCCAGGACTGGATTATGAGCCTGCAGCCATGGCAGACCTAACACGACAACATCATGCAAATTATGTAACACAAGAAAGCGAATCACCTCCTGATGTGCAGGAGTCATGCACATGGTCACTTGAGCCCAGTACTGAGGTTTATTCTTGGCCAATGGCGTGGCATCAATTCCCTTTAGTGGAATAGGGAATTGCAAAGGCTCCAAGATAAAACCACAGCGCCTGGCAAAAGACAAATCCATCAAATTCAGGGCAGCACCTGAATCCACAAAAGCCATAACTGAGTAGGATGACAGAGAGCAAATTAAAGTAACAGACAAAATGAATTTAGGCTGTACAGTACCAATGGTGACAGACTTAGCGAAGTTTTTTGTGCGCTTAGAACAATCTGAGATAACATGGTTAGGATTTAATTTTATCAAGTTTATTAAAAGTTATGTATTATTTGTTCCACCTCAGTCAGTGACTTAAAAGTCAAATGGAGCTCATTCCCTTCCTTGACCTTCCATTTGCCCAAACCATAGTTTTTCACCACATATACATTATCGGTGTACTTAGGAGAAATTGCACAACAAATTGTACTGTCCAATTTCTCCTGTTGCTTTTTTGAAAATGAAACTCTTTTGAAAATGAAAGTTTAGGGTCAAAAGTAAAAATTTGTGGGAAAAATATGATTATTTTTGTTTTCACTGCTCAACGCTATAATATTATGTGCAGGACTTGTGGATTCAAAGAGCTCACTGCACCTTAAATTCCTTGAGGGGTATAGTTTTCAAAATGTTGTCACATGTAGGGGGTTTCCCCTGCTTATGCATATTAGGGGCTCTGCAAACACATGGCCTAGTTTGCGCTCCAAAAGTTGAATGAGGTTACTTTCCTTTCGAGACCTGCCATGCACCAAAACAGTAGTTTTTCACAACATTTTGGATATCAATGTACGGCCGGAGTCACACTTGCGAGTGTGATGCAAGAAACTCGCACGAGTCTCTCTACCCAGTGTTACGGAACTGCAACACAGAACTAGGATAAAAGGGGGAAAACTGACCCTGCACTAAGACTAGGCTGATACCCTATGATGGAGTAGGTGACCCATTCCTTGCGAATAGACCCACCGACGATCCTAGGTTAATCTCAGCGAAGACCTATAGATAGGGGGAAGGAGTTCCTGAAAGATCTAAGGATTGGGTATAAAACAGGTCACCTCCTAATACACTGTGTGCAGAATTATTAGGCAAGTTGTATTTTGATCACATAATACTTTTTATACATGTTGTCCTACTCCAAGCTGTTCAGGCTTGAGAGCCAACTACCAAATAAGTAAATCAGGTGATGTGCCTCTCTGTAATGAGGAGTGGTGCTGTATAATGACATCAAAACCCTATATAAGGTCGCTTAATTATTAGGCAACTTCCTTTCCTTTGGCAAAATGGGTCAGAAAAGAGATTTGACAGGCTCTGAAAAGTCCAAAATTGTGAGATGTCTTGCAGAGGGATGCAGCAGTCTTGAAATTGCCAAACTTTTGAAGCGTGATCACAATCAAGCTTTTCATGGCAAATGGCCAAAATTATACATTATTTAATTTTTCATCTTTTTTGCACTTTTTATCATTTTGCAGGGTGAGGCAGGGCCCCTTTATGTTGTATCTTGTGTGTTGCATGTATATATATAGTGCTGGACGGCCTGCCTGCTAATACTATGGGTGTGATCAATAGGTTGTCCAGACACTGTGCATCACATTCATCTGTGTGAATTGTGTCTTATGCAAGCCATACCTGTGTGCATGTTTGCTACTAGGCAGCCAACCCCTCTAATGTTTGGGCGAGTGGGTGGTTGCTCTCATCAGTAGCTTGCACCTGTGTTGCTTTAGCATTTATTATCAGGGGCCTTCTGCACCCTGCAAGTGCATTTGTCATCTGACAAGGCTTTGGTGAGTCTGCTCTTCATGTTGTGTTTTTTTGAGTTTTTCTATGTTAGCTGCTCCAAATAGCCAACAGTGTCGCAAGAAGCGTGTTGGGCAAAAAAGGCGCAAAATAACTGTCCATGAATTGAGAAAAATCAAACATGAAGCTGCCAAGATGCCATTTGCCACCAATTTTGCCTTATTTCAGAGCTGCAATGCTACTGGAGTAACAAAAAGCACAAGGTGTGCGATACTCAGGGACATGGCCAAGGTATGGAAGGCTGAAAAACGACCACCTTTGAACAAGAAGCATAAGATAAAACATCAAGACTGGGCCAATAAATATCTTAAGACTGACTTTTCAAAAGTTTTTTGGACTGATGAAATGAGAGTGACTCTTGATGGGCCAGATGGATGGGCCAGAGGCTGGATCAGTAAAGGGCAGAGAGCTCCACTCCTACTCAGAAACCAACAAGGCGGAGGTGGGGCACTGGTATGGGCTGGTATCATCAAATATGAACTTGTGGGACCTTTTCGGGTTGAGGATGGAGTGAAGCTCAACTCCCAGACCTACTGCCACTTTCTGGAAGACAACTTCTTCAAGCAGTGGTACAGGAAGAAGTTGTTATCGTTCAAGAAAAACATGATTTTCATGCAGGACAATGCTCCATCACATGCCTCCAACTACTCCACAGCGTGGCTGGCCAGTAAAAGGTCTCAAAGAAGAAAAAATAATGACATGGCCCCCTTGCTCACCTGATCTGAACCCAATAGAGAACCTGTGGTCCCTCATAAAATGTGAGATCTACAGGGAGGGAAAACAGTACACCTCTCGGAACAGTGTCTGGGAGGCTGTGGTAGCTGCTGCACGCAATGTTGATCATAAACAGATCAAGCAACTTACAGATTCTATGGATGGAAGGTTGTGGAGTGTCATCATGAAGAATGGCGGCTATATTGGTCACTAATTTTTTGGGGTTTGTTTTTGCATGTCAGAAATGTTTATTTCAAAATTTTGTGCAGTTATGTCGGTTTACCTGGTGAAAATAAACAAGTGAGAAGGGAATATATTTGATTTTTATTAAGTTGCCTAATAATTCTGCACATAAATAGTTACCTGCACAAACAGATATCCTCCTAAGGCCAGTCTCACACGTTCAGATAATTCCGGTACCGGAGTTATCCGTGTCCGTGTGTCCCTGTGCTCACGTGGCACATCAGTGTGGCACACGTGCAGCAGCCGTGTGCTGCCCGTGTGCCGACTGAGGACCACACGGACCATGCAGGAGACAGTGCTAGAGATAAGCGCTGTCCCCCCTGCGTATGGTGCTGAAGGCAGCATTCATTCCTTCTCCCCAGCAGCGTTCTCTGGAGAGAAGGAATGAAAAATCAAGGTTTTTTAAAAGAAATTTTGATTAAAATAAATTTTGGGGTCACCTCCCGCCTCCCACCCCTGTGCGCCCGCCCGCTTGCAGAGAAATACTCACCCAGCTCCCGCAATGCCTCCTCTCAGCGCCGGCAGCTTGTCCTGTGTGAGCGGTCACGTGGTACCGCTCATTACAGTCATGAAAATGAGGCTCCACCTCCCATAAGCCCGGGCGAACCTCGACAGCACTCCTACCATAGCGCACAGATCCTGAAGCATCCACCATCTGCATTTGCAGGTAATTTAATCTTATTTGCGCTTTGTATTTTCCCACTTGGCAACAGTTAGGCAGTGTAGTGTTTTTCACTTCCCAGTTATATTAGCAGGTAACGCTGCACTTCTGGGTATTTTTTGCCTCTACATTGCTATAAGTGGCAAACATAGCACTTTTACACAACATACTACGTATAAATAGCTCTGTGCGCTGAATACAATCCGATATATTTTGGTGAACTACAAAGTACTAGTGACAATGAGGTCTGCATCTCCTTTGCCTACTATACTGTTTGGTATTCGTGCCTCATAGGTCTCCGCTGGTATTTGGAGGTTTCCGTTCCTCCATTTCTTTGTCTTTATTATTGTTCAAAAAAATATTTTTACATTTTTCATAAATAAATATATTGATTTTAATTGTATTCTCCTCTCACTTTGTTTCTTTTGTGGCACCTACCATATTGGAATATGTTTTGATATAATGTTTAAGTGACCTTAGCCGTAGCTAAATTAGGACGATGGGAATAGTTGCATTATAATGTGTGTTTGGGGGCCTGCATTATATATTGTGTGTGGGGGCTGTATTATATTTTGTTTGGGGAGGCTGCACCATACTGTGTTTGTGGGGCCTGTATTATACAGTGAGTGGGGAGTTGCATCAAAATGTATGTTTAGGGGCTGCATTATACTCTAATGGTGGCTGCACTATACTGTGTGTTGGGGGCTGCACTATACTATGTGTAGAAAGACTGCACTTTACTGTGTGAGGGGGCTGCACTATAATGTGATTGGGGGCTGCTGTACTGTGTGTGGGGAGACTGCATTATACTGTGTGTGGGGGGCTGCATTATACTGTGTGTGGGGGGCTGCATTATGCTGTGGGTGTGGGGGCTGCATTATACTGTAGGTGTGGGGGGCTGCATTATACTGTGTAGGAGGCTGCATTATACTGTGTGTGAGAGGCTGCACTATACTGTGTGTGTTTTTGTGGGGGGCTCAATTAGTGTATGGGGGTCTGCTGTTATGGACTGGTAATTTAGGAGTGACATGCGACTAGCTCTGAGCAGGTGGTAACTATACTGACCGCAGTTCCTGATCTTAACACAACACTAGCAGTAGCCGTGGGATGTTCCTGTCACTCCCTGGACACCTCGTCACAGCCGGAGAACTAGCTACCCCTAAAGGTAGAAACAGGAAAGCTATCTTGCCTCAGAGAAAATCCCCAAAGGACAGATAGCCCCCCACAAATAATGACTGTGAGTGGAGAAGGAAATGACACACGTAGAATGAAACAGGATTTAGCAAAGAAGGCCACTTCTAGCTAGATAGACAGTACAGGAAAGAACAATGTGCAGTCAGTAATAAAAACTAGAAAAAGTCCACCGCAGAGAAATGCCAAAATCTCCACACCTGACTAAAGGTGTGGAGGGCAAAATCTGCTGCCCAGAGCTTCCAGCTTAGCTGAATAGATCCATACTGATAAGCTGGACAAATGAGCAAAACATAGAATGTGCTGAACAATAAAGTCCACAACAAGAGGACTGCAAAAGGACAAGCAAGGACTTATCTTTGCTGAACAGGTCAGAGTGTCAGGGAAATCCAAAAGAGCCGTGACTCCAAGCAGGAACAATTGACAACTGGCATTGATTGAGGGATAAGGCCAGACTAAAATAGCCGAGCCAGAAAGATGATCAGTGGAAGCAGCTGCTGATTCTAAATCCAAGAAGCAGCCATACCACTCAAAACCACCAGAGGGAGCCCAAGAGCAGAACTCACAAAAGTGCTACTTACAACCACCGGAGGGAGCCCAAGAGCGGAATTCACAACAGTCTGCATTATACTGTGTATGTGGGGAGCTGCATTATACTCTGAGGGGGCTGCACTAAACTCTGAGGTGGTTTGCATTATACTCTGAGGGGGTCTGCATTATACTCTGAGAGGGGCTGCATTATACTCTATCAAGGAACATGGAGAGTGCATTATACTATATGTACTATATGGGACCTGCATTATACTATATTGAGGACTATCTGTACCCATCATTCTTCCTCAGCTGGAGCAAAGAGGCCTGGAAACAAGTGTCAAACAACTTCATTATTGTCGATCATGCTCCTTTAATGGCCTGAACTCAGAGCATGTGAATACAACAGAAATGTTTCTGTGTTATGGTGCAATATGTGAGAATTTGGGGCCCCACTTTAAACTTTTGCCCAGGGCCCCACTTTGCCTAAAACCTGCCCTGGCAACATGTATCACCTGTCAGAAAGTAATAGACTAAAAGTAGGAGGAAAAGTGCAATAGGGTTTTATCCAAGGGAGATACAGGTGTTTAAATAAGGTTATACTAACCTGATTTAGTTGTGAATACACAACATTTCAATCACTTATAAATCCAGCTGGTCATCAGACTGGGAAGACACAGATGAGGAGGATTTCTGGATACTCTGAGCTGCTGATATCCCAGCTATTAAAACATACTTTTAATAGCTACTGGAGACTCACGGTGACTAGTCATATAGGCAAGTCTCCAGCGGCTTCATACCACCCGCTGACAGTGACTGAAATGCCTCTGCCTATATGCTCATGTACGATGAGGCTTTCGAGACAGTGTCAGAGGGCGGGGTAATGTTGCCAGGACCTAACTGTTGGACTAATGCACAACTCTGCTCCTGTCAGCTATTAAAAGAATGTTTTTCAATGAAAAGTCGCAGCGTGTCAGTGATAAACATACATGGTTGTGATCGTACAGCCAATGATTTGAGCAGCACTTTTTGGGCAACTTGTATCACCTTTCAGGTTCCCTTTAAGCTACACATCCCTCCTTTCCCTTCTATAAACTAGAAATAAAAGTGCCCACATCATATATACAGTGCACAGGATATAATACTGTTTAGAAGGACAAGTTTAGAAAAAAATCTTGAACATTTAGCATAGTAAATTTAGCTATCACATCAAATTAAAAGGAATCTGTCATCAGTCATCCCACTCAACATACTCACACATCAAACTATATACAGGTGCTTCTCACAAAATTGGAATATCTTCAAAAAGTTAATTTATTTCACTTCTTCAATACAAAAAGTGAAACTCATATTATATAGAGTCATTACAAATAGAGTGATGTATTTCAAGTGTTTATTTCTGTAAATGTTGATGATTAATGGAATAGAGCACTCTGTAATGACTCTATATAAGATATGAGTTTCACTTTTTATATTGAAGAACTGAAATAAATTAATTTGTGATGATATTCTAATTTTGTGAGAAGCACCTGTGGGCTTAATTCTGCCAGTGCACTGGTTGTACTCAGAGCACTGATCACAGGAGTGACTTTTCAGTGTTTCAGCTGTACCCTGAAGGCTGACACAGCAGTACCAGACTATATAAAGTTTTCTTCCTACTACTAAAATATCAATCTAACCAAGGACATTGTAAAAAGGTATTTACATGTACTGTACTACTATCATGGCTTTAGGTACATAAAGGAAAAATGCAAAATGTTTACCTTAGGGACTTAAAAACATAAACATAGTCTAACTGATTACATTTTAATATATAGAGAGACTTATTTTAAAAGATGCTTTAGAAGGATAGTCTTGTCAATGTGCACAGGAGAGGCTACAGACTACAGAGCCATCAAATCAACTTATGTTCCCAGGAGTTACCCAGTCTTCAGGTGAAGAGGACATTTGATGTGTGAAGATGGCATATGTACCTATATGTGGAAGACAAGTTGAATGAACTAATAGACTGACATAATGCCCCAAATACAATGACAGCAGCAATATATCTGCTGAGCCAGCATATCTAAGCATAAATGGTCTATATGTTGAAGGTTCAACTGGTGAGGTGGATTCTTTATGTCCTAGGTCAGGGAGTATAGCACTGGCTATAGGTAGCGAGGAAGCCAAACTATACTTGCTGGGCACCAGGTGGAACAGCCAGATCCAAGAGAGCAGGGTGTACAGGACAGCAGATGGGCCAAAGAAATAGCTGGAGGGCAATAACATACAGCAACAACAAAGAGGTATATAATACCCAGTATCATGAAGTCAAAATATAGATAAGCAAAGGAATAGCAGAGTAGTTTATGCATTAAGGTTTCTTGCATCTAGCATAACATCAACCACAGGAATAGCAGAAATGTGTATGTAGTCAGGAGCTTGTAGCAGAGAAACAGTTAAGAACATGACAGCAGAGATATACATGCATTCAGGACTAGTGATAAGTGAGTGTACTCATTGCTTGAGTTTTCCCCAGCATGTTCGGGTGATCTCAGAGTATTTGTTAGTGTTCGGAGATTAAGTTTTCATCACCACAGCTTAATGATTTACAGCTACTAGCCAGGCTGAGTACATGTGAGGATTCCCTAGCAACCAGGCAACCCCCACGTGTACTCAGCCTGGCTAATAGCTGTAAATCATTCAGCTGAGGCGATGAAAACTTAATCTCCGAACACTAAAAAATACTCGGAGATCACCCGTGCGTGCTCGGGAAAACCCTAGCAACGAGTACACTCGCTCATCACTATTCAGGACTTATAATAGAGATCTGGTTAACCACAGGAATAGAAGAGATGTATATGCAATAAGGTTTCTTCACAGTCAATGAGCTTGTAACTAATAGATTGAATCAGCAGAGCTGAGAGAGCAATAGCCATAGGAATTATTGGACTGAGCTAGGAAGTAGTAGTTGGATGATGGAAAGCAGGCAGAAGTTGTAGGGAAAATAATGACACACCTGGCTGGAGTAGAGTCTAGTGGCAGTAAGGTATTATTCTTCCTGAATATTGAAGCAATTCATGGCTATCTATGAAGGCCTTAAAATGTCTTCAGTGACAACATCAGACAGGCTTTCTTGGTTAAAAGAGTAACTCAGTGTAGGCTAGTACAGAGGGAGCAAGACTGTGGGAGAGGTTGGTAACACTGAATTGTATGCCTACTTATGCAATGTCAAAGTATTTTAAACAATAATATATCATGTACTACTTTTCTTGTGGTTGGCTAGCTGTTGGCTAGCCCTCCTATTTACAGCAATAGTCTGCTAACATCACTCTGTGAAGGATCTCTCTCAGCTTGACATATCCGAGACTGTGCCCTTTGCAGTACAAGGTATGTCCAGCCCATTGCAGAGAGGACGCTACAGGCTCAGAACAAACAGCTCGGAGAAGATTCATTGAAAATAACACTGAGGACCAGGAAGATTTGTGGTCATTACCCAGTATAGACTATTCATTTTTGCTACACAAAGGCACTAACACATTTTACATCATATTTTATTCTAATTGAGACTGCTTGCTAACCTAACAGCTTTACATGTCATTTTGAGGCTTACAGAACAATATGCTCTAGTTAAATCTTGTCTATCTGCTCTCCTTCCCCCATATACATTTTATTGCCCGAGGTCCTCATATCTCTTTCATTCCCTTATTTCTCTGTGGATGGCCATATGCCATATTGATGTTATGAGCCTGCTACTCATCTATACATATTCCCTCTCCTGTTAATATTTTATTTAATGATTTTAAATATTCATACAGTATAATTCTGTTAAAAAGGCAGTTAGCTTTGTTTGATGGATGCTAGGAACTCCCATGATTCCAATAAAGAATTTAAAAGAGCAATGTAAAAGATGATGATGATGATAGTCACAGTGGATATGAATATTCAATGGTATAAATAGTTCATAAAACAGCTTTTTGTATTCATATTGGTCAGTGGTACTTAAGTTACTTGAAAGATATACCACACCACAATTATTTATTTTTTATGTTTAACACTTCCTCTTACTTTGCACAAGTTCTGAAAATATCTGCAGTTTGATGTTATAGGTACAGTGGCATGTAAAAGTTTGATGAAATGATCTCTAAAAGTCCTATCTTTTAAGATTCCTTTGCATTTTAGGCAAAAATATACACTGCTCATAAAAATAAAGGGAACACTAAAATCCCACACCCTAGATCATAGAATCATAGAATGCTGGAGTTGGAAGGGGCCTCCTGGGTCATCTGGTCCAATCTCCTGCTCAAAGCAGGATTCACTAAATCATCCCAGACAGATGTCTGTCCAGCCTCTGTTTGAAAACTTCAACTGAAGGAGAACTCACCACCTCTCGTGGCAGCCTGCTCTACTCATTGATCACCCTAACTGTCAAATGTTTTTTCTAATATCTAATCTGTGTCTCCTCCCATTCAGTTTCACCCCATTTCTTCTAGTCTTTGCTTGTGCAAATGAGAATAAAGGTGATCCTTCTACAATGTGACAGCCCTTGAGATATTTGTAGACAGCTATTAAGTCTCCTCTCAGTCTTCTATTTTGCAAGCTAAACATTCCCAAATCCTGTAAATGTTCCTCATAGGACATGGTTTGCAGACCAGTCAGCATTCTGGTCGCTCTTCTCTGAACTTGCTCCATTTTTTTATGTCTTTTTTAAAATGTAGTGCCCAAAACTGGACACAGTATTCCAGATGAGGTCTGACCAAAGAGGAGTAGAGACAATAATGACTTCACGTGATCTAGATTATATGCTTCTGTTAATACATCCCAGAATTATATTTGCTCTTTTTGCTGCTGCATCACACTGTTGACTCATGTTCAGTCTGTGATCTATTAGTATACCCATGTCTTTTTCACATGTGCTGTTGCTTAGCCCGATTCCTCCCATTCAGATATCACTGAATGAAATGTTACAGTTGTAAATCTTTATTCATTACATAGTGGAATGTGTTGAGAACAATAAAACTTATAAATAATCAACATAAATCACAACTAATATCCCAAGGAGGTCTGGAGTTGGAATGATGCTCAAAATCAAAGTGGAAAATAAAGTTACAGACTGATCCAACTTCAATGGAAATGCCTCAAGACAAGGAAATGAGTAGTGTGTGGCCTTCACGTGCCTCTATGACCTCCCTACAATGCCTGGCCATGCTCCTGATGAGGCGGTGGATGGTCTCCTGAGGGATCTCCTCCCAGACCTGGACTAAAGCATCCGCCAACTCCTGGACAGTCTGTGGTGCAATATGACTTTGGTGGATGGTGCGAGACATGATATCCCAGATGTCTTCAATCGGATTCTAGGTCTGGGGAAAGGGCAGGTCAGTCCATAGCTTCAATGCCTTCATCTTGCAGGAACTGCTGATAAGCTCCAGCCACATGAGGTCTGGCATTGTCCTTCATTAGGAGGATCCCAGGGCCAACTGCACCAGCATATGGTCTCACAAGGGGTCTGAGGATCTCATGTTGGTACCTAATGGCAGTCAGGCTACCTCTGGCGAGACTCATGGAGGGCTGTGCGGCCCTCCAAAGAAATGCCACCTCACACCATTACTGACCCACTGCCAAACCGGTCATGCTGAAGGATGTTGCAGGCAGCAGATCACTCTCCACGGCATCTCCAGACTCTGTCATGTCTGTCACATGTGCTCAGTGTGAACCTGCTTTCATCTGTGAAGAGCATAAGGTTCCAGAGGCGAATTTGCCAATCCTGGTGTTCTATGGCAAATGCCAAGCATCTTGCACAGTGTTGGGCTGTGTGCACAACCCCCATCTGTGGATGCTGGGCACTCAGACCATCCTCATGGAGTCGGTTTCTAACCATTTGTGCAGACATATGCACATTTGTGGCCTGCTGGAGGTCATTTTGCAGGGCTCTGGCAGTGCTCCTCTTGTTATTCCTTGCACAAAAGCTGAAATAGCGGTCCTGCTGTTGGGTTGTTGCCCTCCTATGGATCCCTCCACTTCTCCTGGTTTACTGGCATGTCTCCTAGTAGCGCCTCCAGACTCTGAACACTACTCTGACAGACACAGCAAACTTTCTTGCCACAGCTCGCATTGATGTGCCATCCTGGATGAGCTGCACTACCTGAGCCACTTGTGTGGGTCGTAGAGTCCATCTCATGCTACCATGAGTGTAAAAGCACAGCCAAGATTCAAAAGTGACCAAAACATCAGCCAGAAAGCATTGGTACTGAGATGTGGTCTGTGGTCCCCACCTGCAGAACCACTCCTTTATTGAGTGTGTCTTGACAATTGCCAATAATTTCCATCTATTGTCTATTCCATTTGCACAACAGCATGTGAAATTGATTATCAAACAGTGTTGCTTCCTAAGTAGACAGTTTGATTTCACAGAAGTTTGATTTACTTGGAGTTATATTCTGTTGTTTAAGTGTTTAAGTGTTCCCTTTATTTTTTGAGCAGTGTATATATATATATATATATATATATATATATATATATATATATATATATATATATTGTCATTAAGTTCCATTTTAAAAATTACAAAAAGGGAAATGGGACGATGCACAAGATTGGTTACCCTTGGAGATTTCTGAACTCAGATAACTTTGACCAATTAGCCTGTTAGGGTTATGGATTGCTCACTATTATCATATTAAAGACCAGGTGATGCAAATTTCCCAGCTTCATAAAATCCAGCTTCCTCTAACCTTGTGCCAAAAAACAGCAGCCATAGGATCTTCTAAGCAGCTGCCTATCACTGTGAAAATGAAAATGATGGAAACCCAAAAAACAGGAGAAGGCTATATGAAGATGGAAAAGCATTTTCAAGTTTACCCTTTCCTCATTTAGACATGTAAGTAGGAAATGGCAGTTAACAGGAACAGTGGAGGTCAAGATAAGGTCTGGAAGACCAAGAAAAATTTCAATGAGTATCCTCCATTGAGCCTGAGTGCACAAGATTCTTTTGCAAAACACAGTTCAATCCAGGTTATCTGGCATCAGTTGTGGTGAACTTGGAAATGTGGGAGAGCAATCTCCACATAATTGGACAACTGAATGCATGTCTCTTGGGCACACAAACTGCTGAACTAAAAATGTAATGGAGTTAGAAGTGGAAGAGTATTGAACACATTAGGTGAGGATTATGATAACAACCAGATACTATTTGCTTGTGCTGAATGCATACCAAAAAGATTATCATGAGAAGAGGAAATACAGTTTGAACCTTACTCATATTGCTGGTCTGTTAGCTTTCCTCAAAGTAGTCAGTCACATTTTTTAATGTGCTAACAAATAGTGTTGAGCATTCCGATACTGCAAATATCGGGTATCGGCCGATATTCGCTGTATCGGAATTCCGATACCGAGTTCCGATATTTTTGTGATATCGGGAATCGGAAGTTCCCAGTGTATGGTTCCCAGGGTCTGGAGGAGAGGAGACTCTCCTTCAGGCCCTGGGATCCATATTCATGTAAAAAATAAAGAATAAATATAAAAAATATGGATATACTCACCCCTCCGGCGGACCCTGGACCTTAGCGGTGTAACTTATGGAAAGAGGTGACCACGGCTCTCAGGGTTTCTTGGGAGGTGCACAAGTTTGGGGATCCAACCCGTAAATATAACTGTAAATATACTTGGCACTCAGGAGAAATTCGTTGCAAAATTCAAAAATAGATTTTTATTTCGGTGCATCCAGCTCAACATATATAAACGTTTTCGGTCTCTACAAGTGAGACCTTCATCAGATACAATTGTAGAAGCTGGAGACCATAGGTGGTGTGTGTGAGTCACACACTGGGTAGAATGCTAGCCAGGGAACGGGAGCGCAAGGCGCCTGGTAGCATGCGGCACAATATGAAGCGTTCTGGCAGAGCGAGGTACTCGCAGGGTGAGAAGCGCTGAAGGTCACCGATGCCAAGGATGGTATGGGCGCTGCGCTGTAAAGCAGGGAGACGCTCCCGGGGCTGCTCACTTAGCGGTGTAACTGGCAGCCTTCGTTCCTAAGAATGCAGTGAGTGTACAGGACCTGCGATGACGTCGCGGCCTTGTGATTGGTCGCATGACCGCTCATGTGACCGCTCACGTGACCGCGACGTCATCGAAGGTCCTTCACTCACTGCATTCTTAGGCTGGTTTCACATTTGCGTTTTCTGCCGCTGCGTTTTACCGCAAAAAAACGCATGCATTTTTTTCCCTATACTTAACATTAAAAACGCATGCGTTTTTTTGCATGCGTTTTGCCGCGTTTGACAACGCATGAATTTTTTCCATGCTTGCGTTTTGTTGCGGAAATGCAACATGTAGTAATTTCTAGAATCTTTTTTTGCCGCAAAAAAAAGCATGCATTTTTTTTGCCGCAAAAAATTATTGCTGTCTATGTAAACGCATGCATTTTTAAGCACATGCGTTTGTTTGCATTAAAAACGCATGCGTTTTTATAGAAAAAAACAAGAATACACACTGATAAGCCACCCCCCACCATCAAGGTGATAAATGGATCCAAACCCTAACCCTAACCCTACCCCTAACCCTACCCCTAACCCTAAAGCCGGTAATTCAATTGCCGGCTTTTCATTTCTCCTGCCTAAACCCGACATGATATGAGACATGGTTTACATACAGTAAACCATGTCATATCCCCCTTTTTTTTGCATATTCCACACTACTAATGTTAGTAGTGTGTATGTGCAAAATGTCGGCGCTGTAGCTATTAATTTTAAGGGTTAAATCGCAGAAAAAATTGGCGTGGGCTCCCACGCAATTTTCTCCACCAGAGTGGTAAAGCCAGTGACTGAGGGCAGATATTAATAGCCTGGAGAGGGTCCACGGTTATTGGCCCCCCCCTGGCTAAAAACATCTGCCCCCAGCCACCCCAGAAAAGGCACATCTGTAAGATGCGCCTATTCTGGCACTTGGCCACTCTCTTCCCATTCCCGTGTAGCGGTGGGATATGGGGTAATGAAGGGTTAATGTCACCTTGCTATTGTAAGGTGACATTAAGCCAAATTAATAATGGAGAGGCGTCAATTATGACACCTATCCATTATTAATCCAATTGTATGAAATGGTTAAAAAACACACACAATATTGCAAAGTATTTTAATGAAATAAACACACAGGTTGTTGTTATATTTTATTGCTCTCTCAATCCACCTGAAGACCATCATTCTGTAACAAATTAAAAATAATAAACCAACAATATACATACCTTCTATAGATATGTAACGTCCCACGATGTAAATCCATCTGAAGGGGTTAAAATATTTTACAGGCAGGAGCTCTGCTATAATGCAGCTGTGCTCCTGCCTGTAAACCCCGGGGAATGAAGGTAATGTAGGTCAATGACCTATAGTTACCTTCAGTCGCAGCGATGCGCCCTCTGCTGGATGTCCTCATATGACCTCGAGCCTGGGAACTTTTTTTCATTAAAATACTTTGCATTATTGTGTGTGTGTTTTTTTTAACCATTTCATACAATTGGATTAATAATGGATATGTGTCATAATTGACGCCTCTCCATTATTTGTCTGGCTTAATGTCACCTTACAATAGCAAGGTGACATTAACCCTTCATTACCCCATATCCCACCGCTACACGGGAGTGGGAAGAGAGTGGCCAAGTGCCAGAATAGGCGCATCTTACAGATGTGCCCTTTCTGGGGTGGCTGGGGGCAGATGTTTTTAGCCAGGGGGGGCAATAACCGTGGACCCTCTCCAGGCTATTAATATCTGCCCTCAGTCACTGGCTTTACCACTCTGGCGAAGAAAATTGCGCGAGAGCCCACGCCAATTTTTTCCGCGATTTAACCGTTAAATTTAATAGCTACAGTGCCGAAATTTTGCACATACACACTACTAACATTAGTAGTGTGGAATATGCAAAAAAAAGGGGGATATGACATGGTTTAAAGACGCTGCGTTTTTAAACGCAAATGTGAAACTAGCCTTAGGAACAGAGGCTGCCGGTTACACCGCTAAGGTCCAGGGTCCGCCGGAGGGGTGAGTATATCCATATTTTTTATTTTTATTCTTTATTTTTTACATGAATATGGATCCCAGGGCCTGAAGGAGAGTTTCCTCTCCTTCAGACCCTGGGAACCATCCAGGATACCTTCCTATATTAGTGTCCCATTGACTTGTATTGGTATCGGGTATCGGTATCGGCGAAATCCGATATTTTTTGGATATCGGCCGATCCAATCCGATACCTATACTTTTGAATATCGGAAGGTATCGCTCAACACTACTAACAAAGTGATGTAGTTTCTAGTAAACATATATTATCATGTTGTACCCAACTTATTTTCCAGAAGCCTGCACCCTACAATCGACTAGTCCTGCCTCAACATGGAAAAGAATTCCCACAAATTAAATACACATAGGACTGTCTGCCACCATGATCACAAAACATTTTCAAGTTCTATTGAGCCTCGTACTACAACAATTACATCATCACCTGCTCAAGAGCCAACTGCAAGACAAGCATATTTTGCCTACACAATGTTTTAGCCACACATTACCTATGCTGAATATTTCTGAGGCCAACAACCTCTTCCTAATTACTTCTTTGTGGAAAATGGCCGGAGTTCCTTGTCACTCCCCCTTCCATCCATGCCCAGCCTAACTCCCACCTTAATACTGCATTCAGTGGCCACAAAACTGTAGTTCTGACGTTTCGATTTTTTGTCGTTATGCCGTTTACCGATCAGATTAATTAATTTTATATTTTGATAGATCGTGCTTTTACGAAATGCAGTGATACCAAATATGTGAATTTTTTTTGTTTTCTTTTTAATGGGGCACAATTGGTGATTTGAACTTTTGTGCTTTGTTTTTTTTTCACTTTTTTTGTAATTATTATTTTATTACTGTATTTAATAGTCCCCTTAGGGGATTTCAAGCGACAATTGTCTGATTGCTTGTAAAATCACGGACTCTTTTTAACACCAGTTAAACGTTGGAATTCACAGGAGAATTGTAATGACAGGCACAAGCGTTTTCAGCTAATACCCAGCTGTCATAGCAATCCAACGGCTCCTCATTTTCTCGTAATGGGTACTCAGATGTTCACGTGGAATGAGTCGCACCTCTGCTGACGCGTGTCAAGGCCCGCTGTAAAAGACCGACAGCAGAATTTAACAGGTTAACAGCGGTTGGCGGAGCTAAAATCCATTCATGGATGTTAGAGACACATGATCGCTGATTAAGTCAGCCATCATTTTCCAGGAAAAGATGCAGGCTCAGCATGAAAGTTCACATCAAATTCAGGAAGCTGTCATACAACATACATGTCATATGGCGGTATGGGATTAAACAATATCCTCTTTTGTTTCTAACACAATCCTTTTATAGCCCTCTTTTTTTAACCATAGCTAAATATGCCAAATTGGCAGTTAAGTACACATATGGAAAGCAAAATACTTCAACAGTGTGCAAAATTATCGTGGGGAGGAAAGTTCCAAAATAAGATTAGCAAAACAGGTATACAAAAACATTTGCATTTTATTAACACGTCTATTGATTTTGCAGTTGCCATAATTCCACAATGTGTTGCAATTTCAATGTACTGTATAAACATATATATATATATATATATATATATATATATATATATATATATATATATATATACGTGTATATATATATATTACTTATTCACTTAAATTTAGTAACCTGAACTATTAATTCAACAAGTCATTATGATGCAAACCATGAACAGGAGAAAAGATCAAATAAAAAAAGTTATAAAAAAATTGGTGTTTTACATATTTATATCACTACAGTAAAAAAAAGTATAAAATACCCAGTAGTTGAAATATACTAAAAAAAGTCAAAAATAATACAATTTGTTCCATAATGTTCCATTATGAAGGAACTTTCAGGCATTCTAATTAAGAATTTTTTATATTTTTTGAGATTTCAATGCACAGCAGTATAGAGGAAACACTGTAGATAACTGGTGTCTATCTAGAGAAGGGTAAAGGAATTAGCGAAGTGTTGAGATGGAGTGCAATACTAGCAGGTACAACAATACCAGTCTAAAAGATTAAAAGCAAGATCAGATTTGCATTTGTGGGGATAAATTGTGTTTACGGTACTTAATTACTGAATAATCAATTTGGAGTTTGATAGTGGTAAAGCAAAGATTGAAATGAGCAAAGCACGATGTAATTGAAAATATGTAAGCACCTCATGAATCTGAACCAACTTTTGGATACAAGTGAGAATAATGATTTGTAGGCAACTTGGTAACATTCTTGTTAGTACAACTGACCAACCAATTTCTTACAGGGGAGTATATAACAGCACTACCAAACAAAAAACCTACCCCTAAAACCATTAATCTTTAGTAATAATCCTATATAATCCCAAAAATCCAGAAAACTAGATAAAACACATCCTTATAGGGACTCAAACACCAGGAATTAGGGATAAAGCCTATATATAGAGACGCTTATGCAAAAAGGAATTTTTTGTGATACCAAAAAAACATAAGTATGAAAAAATGAAAAAAATGCCAAAAAAAACAATAAAAACATTATCAAAAAATGAAAAAAAATATTATAATATGCCTCTGCTAGCCCTAATAGGCCCTAGAATCTGATATCCTTCCTACCAGTAGAGGTTGGCACCCTAAATATGCGATATGGCGCCCCCGCTCAACGACGGCTGTCCCTTATATCCCTGGGTGATCCCTAATAATCTAATAACTACAGACAAAACACACAAATATGGATCAAAATAGATCCATAATAAACACACATAAGCACTACTATGGCTACGACTATTACTTTAGAAATTAATAGTAGTCACTATAAGACTTGAAACTGTGGTAAGGCTATAGAATGTAACAAAGATCAAACCAACACTGAAGAAGCTATACTAAATCTAATCTGTCCTGTATGGGTGTTACAGCCACAAATGCTTTGACCGCTTGGGATTGACTATTCAGCTGTCCTGAATCTAAATTGCCTTTTGGGCTACACAAATAGGTTAAATATACATTCACAGCTCAATAATTTAACATCAGAAAGATATATCCACATCATTGTCATATATAACGAATGTGTAAATTGATAAAGTGCTTAATGTGCTAAATATGCAACATATAATAGAAAAACCATTGCTCATAAAGATCATTCACTTTAGCTCTTAGCTCCTCAGACTTTGGCAGACGGGATTATGTTTCCTGCCTGTAGCTCCATTACCTAAAGGACTAGTAATCTCTAAGTCCCCTGATTAACCCCTGAGAAAAGATTATGGGGGAGAAATGCGTCGGGACAGCGTGAGCTAACGTATTTACATGGCTATTTAAAGGGAATGCCTGAGGAGCTAAGAGCTAAGTGAATGATCTTTATGAGCAATGGTTTTTCTATTATATGTTGCATATGGATCTATTTTGGATCTATTTTGATCCATATTTATGTGTTTTGTCTGTAGTTATTAGATTATTAGGGATCACCCAGGGATATAAGGGACAGCCGTCATTGAGCGGGGGCGCCATATCGCATATTTAGGGTGCCAACCTCCGCTGGTAGGAAGGATATCAGATTCTAGGGCCTATTAGGGCTAGCAGAGGCATATTATAATAATTTTTCTCAATTATTAATTTTTTTCATTTTTTGATAATTTTTTATTGGGTTTTTTTGGCATTTTTTTCATACTTATGTTTTTTTGGTATCACAAAAAATTCCTTTTTGCATAAACGTCTCTATATATAGGCTTTATCCCTAATTCCTGGTGTTTGAGTCCCTATAAGGATGTGTTTTATCTAGTTTTCTGGATTTTGGGGATTATATAGGATTATTAATAAAGAGTGGTTTTAGGGGTAGGCTTTTTGTTTGGTAGTGCTGCTAACATTCTTGTTATTCAGTTACAGACAGGAATAGTATAAGTATAGGCAATCAGATATCTTGTGGCTGAAATATAGTCACTCACAAGAACAAGAGTTGAGAATGTGGTCAGCAAAGGAATAGTTTAATTAATAAGTATTGGAGACAAGTTTTTGTGTCTAACTACTGTGGTGGGAGCTGAACTCTGAAATTGTTATTTAAGTACCCATCCGCTGTAAATCAACTATGAATCAAATTTCCTGAAATTTCCTGTGCTGTGCTCCCTCACCAATCAAAGAGCAGGAAGCAGACAGTGCAGCACCCTTGTAAGGGTGGTTAGTGGTGTCTGCCAGAGCGATGCTGTACGCCCTCTGTGCAGTAGTCTTTGATTAGTCCTGACAACCGGTCCGTGTAGGGTGGGAACACCCACTTGATCTCAGCATCTGACTCAGAGCTGTCACGGGGATACAAGGAGGGCGAGAGCTAATAACCCGGGCCCCTGCAATTTCCCTCAGTCTAGGGAAACCCTGTCTGACCCTCTACCTGAAGTTTACACTGAAGGTGTGCATGTTCAGGCCTCCACCCTCACCCTGAATCCTGATTCAGCCCTAGACTGACCACCACCGCCCACCACCCAGTGAATGCAATAGACCAATACCCACAGTTATAACAAACAAGGATAAAGGAAAATATACACCACGCCGCAGTCAATCAGGAACACACTATAACGGTGCAGGGCAAAATAAATTCAAATATAGGAAGGATTAAATAAGACAAGGAAAATACACCACCAGCAACGATTCTCCAACAACCAGCTCTCCACTCTGGACCGAGATAACTACGGATAAGACAGAAGCTATAATCGGCGACGCCCAAAGATCAGGAGAACCATTTAAAGGAAATGGGCATGGCCCAGCTTCCAATCCGAGGATCAGATAAATTAACCCCGGGGCAGCCAGACGAAAACTAGCCGACGCCAATGAGCAAACAGTGGTCAAACGCGGAATTACCGCTGTCTGTCAGACGACCTGGTCTGAACAGTGTCCGACATGACAAGAGCGTCCTCAAGAGTGGGCTCAAAAGCCACCGAGGTCAGAGTGGGATCAATCACCAGCATAGTGGGGGTGAATTTCAGGGATGCCACTAGCATCCATCTGCTGCATCCTGTGACTGCTAAG
Source organism: Ranitomeya variabilis (assembly GCF_051348905.1). Classification (NCBI taxonomy): domain Eukaryota; kingdom Metazoa; phylum Chordata; class Amphibia; order Anura; family Dendrobatidae; genus Ranitomeya; species Ranitomeya variabilis. Next base: position 84,362,890 of record NC_135238.1, read on the forward strand.
GCTATGTTCACATTCGCGTTGTTGTGCGTTGCGTCGGCGACGCAATGCACAACGCATGCAAACGCATGCAAAAACGCATAGTTTTGTGATGCATGCGTCCATTTTTGGCTTGATTTTGGACGCAAAAAAAATTCTACATGCAGCGTCCTGTGCGCCCTGATGCTTGCGCCAAAAATGACGAATGCGTCACAAAATGCAAGACAACGCATGTCCATGCACCCCCATGTTAAATATAGGGGCGCATGACGCATGCGTCGCTATGCATCGTCGAACCTGTGCCCGACACAACGCAAATGTGAACGTAGCCTAACAGGGCACAGCATTTCCTTAGTTTCCCTGAGACACTGTGAAGCAACAGAGTTCGCATCAGTTCATACCGGGTGACGGAACCCGAGTTTATTCCGGCGTAGTACCGCCATATAGTGCCGCCATTACCTAGCAGCAGGTTCAATCTCTGCACGGTGGACCCCGGGATGCAAATGCAACTTTTACTATCTTTATATTTATTTGGTGCGTTGCGCTAGCCCTAACATTATACTAGTGCCAGGGTCTGGCTAGTAATGGCGGACGATCAGCATCTACAAAGGTGCATCCAGCAACTGGAGGGTAGATTGGCAGCTCTTGAGCGCACAACCTCAGCCGTGGATGTGTCATGTCGGACACTGTCCAGACCAGGTCGTCTGACAGACAGCGGTAAATCCGCGTTTGACCACTGTTTGCTCATTGGCGTCAGCTAGTTTTCGTCTGGCTGCTCCGGGGTTAATTTATCTGATCCTCGGATTGGAAGCTGTGCCATGCCCATTTCCTTTAAATGGTTCTCCTGATCTTTGGGCGTCGCCGATTATAGCTTCTGTCTTATCCGTAGTTATCTCGGTCCGGAGTGGAGAGCTGGTTGTTGGAGAATCGTTGCTGGTGGTGTATTTTCCTTTGTCTTATTTACTCCTTCCTATATTTGTATTTATTTTGCCATGCACCTTTATAATGTATTCCTGATTGACTGCGGCGTGGTGTATATTTTCCTTTATCCTTGTTTGTTATAACTGTGGGTATTGGTCTATTGCATTCACTGGGTGGTGGGCGATGGTGTTCAGTCTAGGGCTGAATCAGGAGTCAGGGTGAGGGTGGAGGCCTGAACATGCACACCTTCAGTGTAAACTTCAGGTAGAGGGTCAGACAGGGTTTCCCTAGACTGAGGGAAATTGCAGGGGCCCGGGTTATTAGCTCTCGCCCTCCTTGTATCCCCGTGACATTATAATCGGCCTAACAACAAAAAAAAAAGGGGTTCCTTTTTTTTTTTTTCTTCTCTGTGTTTTGTCATGGATCCCATGACTTCCATAACCCGCCAGTTGGAGGCGCTGTCCCTACAGGTCACTGAGATGAAGGGAGCAGTGCAGCAACAGGGACTAGCAGTATCTAATATACAGGCTGGAGCGACAGGAGGAGTTAATGAGCCCAAGTTTCCTTTGCCTGAAAAATTTGCTGGGGAACGCAGTAAATTTGTTTCTTTTCGGGAAGCATGCAAACTGTATTTCCGTATGCACCCGATCTCCTCTGGTAATGAGGCTCAACGTGTGGGCCTGGTGTTGTCATTATTGAGCGGGGATCCCCAAGCATGGGCATTTTCGTTGCTGTCTGATTCTGTTGTATTTAACTCAGTGGAGTGTTTCTTTTCTGGTCTAGGACACATTTACGATGATCCAGACAGAATGGCTCTAGCAGAATCTAAGTTACTCACTATTTGCCAGGGGGAGCGTTTTACAGAGGATTACTGTTCTGAATTTCGCCGCTGGGCGGTTGACACTCAGTGGAATGAGCCAGCATTGCGGAGTCACTTTATTCATGGAGTTTCTAATAGGGTTAAAAAAGCCCTCCTGATGTACGAGACTCCTGCTTCACTAGATTCCGCTATGAGTCTTGTTGTCCGCATTGATCGCCGTTTGCGTCAGGGGAATCATGAGACACCGCCTGTGGGTGAAGGTTTAGGTTCACGTGAGGTTGCTGCAGGTGAGCCCACGGAATCTATGCAAACCGCAGGGGTGTCACATGTTAAGAATCGTACCCCTGTACTCAGGAAGCAGGGAGCCTGTTTTTTCTGCGGTAAAACTGGTCATTTTATTAATATCTGTCCTCTGCTGTTAAAGAAAAACGCAACGGCGGAAAACTTCTGAGCTCAGAGGGTGTGGAGGAGTCCAATCTGAGCTTATGTATATCCTCCACGATGATTTCTCAGTGCATGCTCCCTGCCAAAGTTGTTGTCGCTGGCAGAGAGATACCAATCACTATTTTTGTGGATAGTGGTTCCGCCACAAATCTCATTGATGAGGAGTTTGCGCGCACTGCTGGTTTTAAGATTGAAAAACTGCCTCATCCTATGCGTGTGGTCACCATCAATTCTGCTCCTCTTACTGAGTTCGTGGCTGAGGTTAAACTCCACATTGGGGTTCTTCATTTCGAGCAGGTCACATGTAAGGTGCTCAAGAGTCTTCCGGCACAATTGGTTCTGGGTTTTCCATGGTTGTCTACACACAACCCGGTGATTGACTGGAAAACTCAGGACATAATCCAGTAGAGTGATTTCTCTCAGGAGAATTGCCTGGCCACATGTGTGTCTGCTGTGACTTCAAGCGTTCCTGAGTCACTTCAGGATTATGCGGATGTGTTCTCTGAGAAGGGTTGTTCAGAGTTGCCGCCACACCGCTCCTATGACTGTTCTATCAGGTTTAAACCAGGGGCCAAGTTGCCTAAAGCAAGGATGTTCAACATCTCCGGTCCGGAGAGACAAGCGCTCAAGGATTACATTTCTGAAAGTTTGAGCAAAGGGCACATCAGGCCGTCATCCTCGCCGGTGGCAGCAGGGTTCTTCTTCGTGAAGAAGAAATATGGCGGATTACGCCCGTGTTTGGATTTCAGGGAGTTGGACCAGATTACGGTTCGTGATCCATATCCTATGCCACTGATACCTGACTTGTTCAACCAGGTGGCAGGTGCTAAGTGGTTTACCAAGCTTGACCTCAGGGGGGCGTACAACCTCATAAGAGTCCGTCAAGGTGATGAGTGGAAGATGGCTTTTAATACTGCTGAGGGTCATTTTGAAAATTTGGTGATGCCTTTTGGGTTAACTAACGCACCTGCAGTGTTCCAACATTTCATCAATGATGTGTTCTCGCATGTTTTGGGGAAATTCGTTATCGTGTACCTAGATGACATCCTCATATATTCTTGCGACCGTGATGCTCATTTAGATCATGTCAGGCAGGTGTTACAGCTTCTCAGAGAGAATAAGCTGTATGCTAAACTTGAGAAATGTGTATTTTTTGCTCAAGAGTTTCCGTTCTTGGGTTATATTGTGTCTGCTTCTGGTTTTAAAATGGACGCCGCTAAGGTGCAAGCGGTGCTGCATTGGGAACGTCCTGATAACCTGAAAGCACTTCAGCGATTCCTTGGGTTTTCTAACTACTATAGGAAATTTATCAAGGATTTTTCTATCATTGCTAAACCGCTAACTGACATGACTAAAAAGGGTACCAATTTCTCCGTTTGGCCTGAGACTGCTGTTCGCACATTTGAATTTCTCAAGAACAGTTTTGTTTCAGCTCCCATTCTTGTGCAGCCAGACGTATCTAAACACTTTGTCGTGGAAGTCGATGCGTCTGAGGTTGGTGTGGGGGTGGTACTATCTCAAGGCTCATCCTTGAGTGGTTTGCGTCCGTGCGCCTATTTCTCCAAAAAACTCGTCCACTGAACGTAACTACGATATCGGCAACAGGGAGTTGTTGGCTATTAAGTTGGCCTTTGAGGAATGGTGACACTTCTTGGAGGGTTTGGTACATCAGGTCACTGTTGTTACCGACCATAAGAATCTGCTGTATTTGGAGTCTGCCAAGCGTCTGTCTCCCAGGCAGACTCGCTGGGCATTGTTTTTCACGCGGTTCAACTTTGTTGTCACTTACAGACCAGGGTCTAAAAACACTAAGGCAGATGCTCTGTCCAGGTGTTTTCCGGGGGGAGAACCTCGGGAAGATCCAGTACCCATCCTCCAAAAGGGTGTTGTGGTTTCGGCTCTCACTACCGAGGTTGAGGCTGAGATTGCCGAGGCTCAGGAGGAGGTACCATCTGAGCTTCCCATCAACAAATCTTTTGTACCGCTTCATCTCCGCCTAAAGGTGTTGGCGGAGCATCGTGATACTGTCCTGGCTGGCCACCCAGGGGTTAGAGGTACTTTGGAGTTGGTGTCACATCGGTTTTGGTGGCCCAAAATCCGACAGGACGTGGTCTCATATGTGTCAGCTTGCACCACGTGCGCTAGGGCGAAGAAGCCCCGCTCCCGTCCTGTTGGCACACTACTTCCTCTGGAGGTAGCTAGTAAGCCATGGACGGAAATCTCCATGGATTTCATCACTGATTTGCCTCCGTCAGCTGGGAACACGGTCATTTTAGTGATTGTGGATCGGTTTTCAAAAATGTCGCACTTTGAGTCTTTGCCTTCTTTACCTAACGCTAAGACTCTTGCTCAGGTGTTTGTGCAGGAGGTGGTCAGACTTCATGGAGTTCCGTCTGACATCGTGTCAGATAGGGGTACTCAGTTTGTAGCAAAATTTTGGAAAGCATTTTGCTCACGGCTGGGGATCAAGTTGTCTCATTCGTCTGCGTTTCATCCCCAGTCAAATGGTCAGACCGAGCGTATGAACCAAAATTTGGAGCAGTACTTGCGCTTCTTTGTCTCTGATAACCAGGAGGAGTGGTCTACCTTTCTTCCTTTGGCTGAGTTTGCCATCAATAATCACTGCCAGGAGTCGTCTGGGGAGTCTCCGTTTTTTTGTGTTTACGGGCTACATCCTCAGTTTTGTACGTTGAGTCAGAGAGGCTCTTCCGGCGTTCCGGAGGAGGATCAGTTAGGAGCACAATTGTCATCAGTCTGGAGGAGAGTGAAACAGCGCCTGTTGAGTGTGGGTGCTAGGTACAAACATGTGGCTGACAGTAGGCGTGTGCCAGGTCCGGACCTGAGTGTGGATGACTGGGTGTGGTTATCCACAAAAAACATAAGACTCAAGATACTATCCCTTAAATTGGGTCCACGGTTTATTGGTCCATTTAGGGTCACCGCCGTCATTAACCCAGTAGCGTACCGACTGGAGCTCCCTACGGTGTATAAAATATACAACGTGTTCCACAGGTCTCTTCTTAAGAAGGTGGTGGGTTCTGTGGACGCGGCGCCTATGCCACCTCCAGTCTTGGTGGATGGTAACCTAGAATTTGAAGTCTCCAGGGTGGTTGACTCTCGTGTGGTGCGCCTCACTTTACAGTATTTGGTACACTGGCGTGGTTATGGGCCTGAGGAGAGGTCCTGGGTACCAGCCTCGGACGTTCATGCGGATCAGCTGGTCAGGTGTTTTCATCGTCGCCATCCGGACAAGCCGGGTCCTATAAGCAGTGAGGGCCCTGGGGTCCCTCGTAGAAGGCGGGGTACTGTCATGTCGGACACTGTCCAGACCAGGTCTTTGAACAGACAGCGGTAATTCCGGTTTGACCACTGTTTGCTCATTGGCGTCGGCTAGTTTTTGTCTGGCTGCTCCGGGGATAATTTATCTGATCCTCGGATTGGAAGCTGGGCCATGCCCATTTCCTTTAAATGGTTCTCCTGATCTTTGGGCGTCGCCGATTATAGCTTCTGTCTTATCCGTAGTTATCTCGGTCCGGAGTGGAGAGCTGGTTGTTGGAGAATCGTTGCTGGTGGTGTATTTTCCTTTGTCTTATTTACTCCTTCCTATATTTGTATTTATTTTGCCCTGCACCTTTATAGTGTATTCCTGATTGACTGCAGCGTGGTGTATATTTTCCTTTATCCTTGTTTGTTATAACTTTGGGTATTGGTCTATTGCATTCACTGGGTGGTGGGCGGTGGTGTTCAGTCTAGGGCTGAATCAGGAGTCAGGGTGAGGGTGGAGGCCTGAACATGCACACCTTCAGTGTAAACTTCAGGTAGAGGGTCAGACAGGGTTTCCCTAGACTGAGGGAAATTGCAGGGGCCTGGGTTATTAGCTCTCGCCCTCCTTGTATCCCCGTGACAGGATGTTACCGCAGTCGCTGTTAAGGCTACTAGTGTATCTGCAGCTAGTTGTCCACTGCCACCCCTGCTCCGACATTATCCCGACTCCCGTTACCAGACAAGATTGCTGGTGACAGTAAGCTGTGTCGGGGATTCGTGAGCCAGTGTGCCATATATCTTGAGCTTCTGGCTGCATGTTTTCCTACGGAACGGGCTAAAGTGGGATTTATTATATTCCTTCTGTCTGGCAGGACATTGGAATGGGCAATGCCACTGTGGGAGCGTGACGACCATGTGGTGTAGAGTGCTCCTCGCTTCCTGGACTCTCTGAAACAGGTCTTTATGGGACCTCGTGTCACCCATGATACAGCGCTCCAACTGCTGGCAATGACACAAGGCTTGTCCATGGTCAATCATTTCGCCGTCCACTTACGGACTTTGGCATCTGAGCTGGAGTGGCCAGATAAAGTCCTTATCCCTGTGTTCTGGAAAGGACTGGCTGACCATGTGAAGGACACCTTGGCCACTAGGGAGATTCCCACCACACTGGAAGAGCTTATCACTATATCCACCCGCATCGACCTTTGTTTTAACGAACGAAGGTTGGAGCAAACCCAGTGTAGGCAGAGGTTTCAGTTGGCTCCTACCTTCTCCAGGCCTCTAGAATCTCCGGTTCAGCCATCCGAGCCCCATGAGGCCATGGAAGTTTTTCGAACGGGACCTAAGTCCCCGGCCGCTCGAATACCCATGGTCTGTAATGTTTGCCAGCAGTCAGGACATTATGCCAAGAAATGTCCCCAGTGGTTGGGAAACAACCACGTCTAGTAACTGTAGGAGGAGGTTCACTAGACACAGTGGCATTTTCCTCCAAACTGTCCCTCACAGGGACAATCACCTTAGGCTCATCCACTCTTACAGTCGAGCTTTGTGTGGATTGCGGGGCGGAGGGGAATTTTATGTCCTCTGCCTTTGCCCAATGCCAGGCAATACCCCTGGTGATGCTCGCCAAGCCGGTGACTGTATGAGTGGTGAATGGGTCGACACTGCCCTCAAAAATAACACACCAGACCATCCCATTATCCCAAATTGTGGTCGGCGGAGGTCTCCAAGGCCTTCCTCTCTATTAAGCCTCATTTTGCTAGCGCTTCCATCCTACATTGCTCCGATGTGGATAAACCTTTTATAATGGAGGTGGATGCCTCATCCGTCGGTGCTGGAGCAGTCCTCTTCCAAAAGAATGCTCAAGGTCGAAAGCATCCTTGCTTCTTTTTCTCCAAGACCTTCACACCATCAGAGAGGAATTACTCCATTGGGACAGGGAGTTGCTAGCTATGAAGTTGGCCTTCTCGGAGTGCAGACAGCTCCTGGAGGGGGCTCGATTTCCCTTCCATGTATATACCGACCACAAAAATTTGGTTAATTTGCAGACTACCCAGCGGCTAAACTCTCGCTAGGCTAAATGGTCCTTGTTCTTCTACCATTTCCATTTCACTCTCCATGATCTTTCCGGGGAGAAGAACATCTGTGCAGACACTCTCTGCAGCTCCGTAGTGTCATCAGTAGAGGAGGAGCCTCGGCTAATTGTCCCTTCGGAAAGCCGTGGCCCTAGTTTCGCTAGAGTCTGTGCCCCCGGGGAAGACTTTTGCACCATCTAATATGCGACTGGTGGTTCTCTCTTGGGCTCATTCGCCCAGGGCGGGTGGACATTTTGGGACCAATAGGACATCTGAGCTTCTGGCGAGGACTTACTGGTGGCCGCATATGGTCTGTGACCTTGGAGACTATATTCGGGCGTGTGTCTCCTGCGCTAAGAATAATCTCCACAGCAACGGCCTGCTGGGTTACTTTATCCCCTGCTGGTGGCGGACAGGCTCTGGGAAATGGTCGGGAAGGACTTTAAGGTGGGCTTACCAAAGTCCCATAGCTGCACCATTATTTGGGTAATCACTGACCATTTTTCCAAAATGGTGCATTTGGTGCCTCTTCCACAGCTACCCTCTGCACGGACCTTGGCAACGTTGTTTATTAAGCACGTTTTCCACCTACAAGGTATGCTAGACAAAATTGTCAGTGACCGGGGTTTCCAGTTTGCGTCGCGGTTCTGGAGAGAGCTTTGTCGTCTACTCAGCATCGAGCTGAATCTCTCTTCAGCATAATATCCCGAGACTAATGGGTTGGTAGAGAGGGCCAACCAGACCCTGGTCACATACCTCTGACATTTTGTTTCAGGCAGGCAGGATGACTGGGCATCCTTGCTACCATGGGCGGAGTTTGCACTAAACAATGCCGTAGCCGACTCCACTGGGCAGACTCCATTCCTCCTTAACTATGGCCAGCATCCTTGGGTTTCTGTGCCCATGCCCGTGTCTTCCGCCGACTCCAGGGTGGCAGACTGGGCTGTGGAGGCACATGACATTTGGGACCGCACACAGGATTCCATCTGGATCTCCATGGAGAGAATGAGGGTCTCTGCCGATGTACATCGGCTCCCCGCTCAGACCTTTTCCCCTGGCGACTAAGTGTGGCTCTCCGCTCGTAATATCAGGCTGCAAGTTGAGTCCACTAAGTTTGCGCCTTGATATTTAGGTTCCTTCTAGTTCCTGGAACAGGTTAACCCTGTGGTCTACCATTTGGCTCTTCCTCCATGCCTAGGTATCACTGAAACCTTTCAGGTGTCCCTCCTAAAGCCTGTTCACAAGTCCCGGTTTTCGGAGTCATCTGCCGGTACATCGGGTTTGTCAGGGCCGGACTGGCCATCTGGCAATTCTGGCAAATGCCAAATGGGCTGGCCCAGTCGTGGGCCACATTGTCTGCAATGCTGTTAACAGTATCCACATTTTCAGGGTACAATTGAGATGGAGCATCAGGGGGAGGAACAGCATTGGCCTATGTGCGTTCAAATGCCAGGACTGAATTTCACTCCCAGTCCATCCTGGAGTTCGTCCATGGACAAGTACGAGGTGAATGCTATCATGGGGTGTAAGGTGGTACGTGGCAAAAAAATCTATTTGGTGGATTGGAAAGGTCATGGCCCAGAGGACAGGTCCTGGGAGCCTGTTGAGCACATTCGGGCTCTGCAGCTCATTGCTGCGTTCAAGCGTAGTGAGGTCCAAGGAGGGGGCCCTAGGACGGGGGTAATGTTAGGTGTTGAGTTCCCACCGCTGCACTGGGGGGAATCTTAAACCACCTTCGCTGCAGTCTCCTATTCTCCTCCAGCCGCAGAGGAGCCTGCTCAGCAGAGATGTTGGTCCCAGCACCTGGCTCAGGCACATACTGTGCATTTGGTTACTGTGGCCCTTCCAGGCTCAGTCATTGTAACCAGCACTGATCAGCGGCAGCAGGCGCTCTTGGGACTAATTCCTGTTTTCTTCTTCTGAGCTTGCCCAAGGGACTGTTATGATCCCAATGGCAGGGTACCTCAAAGATTACAGCAAAGTCTGCAAAACATAAATACCAGCTCATAGGGAAGTGGTAACTAGGCTGACCATATACCTGATCCTAGCGTAAACACTAACAGCAGCCGGGGAACGTGCCTACGTTGATCCTAGACGTCTCGCGCCAGCCGGAGAACTAACTACCCCTATCAGGGAAAATAAGACCTCTCTTGCCTCCAGAGAAAAGACCCCAAAGAAATACAAGCCCCCAACAAATAATAATGGTGAGGTAAGAAGAAAAGACAAACGTAAGAATGAACTAGATTTAGCAAAGAGAGGCCCACTGACTAATAGCAGATTATAGTAAGAAGACTTATATAGTCAGCAAAAAACCCTGCAAAATATCCACGCTGAATATCCAAGAACCCCCAAACCGACTGACGGTGTGGGGGGAGAATATCAGCCCCCCTAGAGCTTCCAGCAATAACAGGAATCACATATTGTACAAGCTGGACAAAAAATATGAACAATGCAAATGATCAAGAGTACGAAAGCAGGACTTAGCTTATCTTGCAAAGAACCAGGACCTGAAGACAGGATCAAACAGAAGTGAACTGATTACAACGATGCCAGGCACTGGACTGAGAATCCAGGAAGTTTAAATAGCAACACCCCAGGCCTAACGAAGCAGGTGAGCACCAACCTGGTAAAAGACAATCCAAGTGCCAAATCACTAGTGACCACAAGAGGGAGCCAAAAAGTATAGTTCACAACAGTACCCCCCTTTAAGGAGGGGTCACCGAACCCTCACCAAGACCACCAGGGCGACCAGGATGAGCAGCGTGGAAGGCACGAACCAAATCGGCCGCATGAACATCAGAGGCGGCCACCCAGGAATTATCCTCCTGACCATAGCCCTTCCATTTGACCAAATACTGGAGCCTCCATCTAGAGAGACGAGAATCCAAGATCTTCTCCACTACGTACTCCAACTCGCCCTCAACCAACACCGGAGCAGGAGGCTCAACAGCAGGAACCACAGGCACAACGTACCGCCGTAACAAAGACCTATGGAACACGTTGTGAATGGCAAACGACACCGGAAGATCCAAACGAAAAGAAACCGGGTTAAGAACTTCCAAAATTTTATAAGGACCAATAAAGCGAGGCTTAAACTTAGGAGAGGAAACCTTCAGAGGGACATACCGAGAAGACAACCAAACCAAATCCCCAACACGAAGTCGGGGGCCCACACCGCGGCGGCGGTTGGCAAAACGCTGAGCCTTCTCCTGTGACAACTTCAAGTTGTCCACCACATGATTCCAAATCCGCTGCAACCTATCCACCACGGAATCCACCCCAGGACAGTCAGAAGACTCAACATGACCCGAGGAGAAACGAGGATGAAAACCAGAGTTGCAGAAGAATGGTGAAACCAAAGTAGCAGAACTAGCCTGATTATTAAGGGCAAACTCCGCCAATGGCAAGAAGGTCACCCAATCATCCTGGTCCGCAGAAACAAAACATCTCAAATAAGCCTCCAGTGTCTGATTAGTTCGCTCCGTTTGACCATTAGTCTGAGGATGGAAGGCAGATGAAAACGACAAATCAATGCCCATCTTAGCACAAAAAGATCGCCAGAATCTGGACACAAACTGGGATCCTCTGTCGGACACGATATTCTCCGGAAAGCCGTGTAAACGAACCACATTCTGAAAAAACAAAGGAACCAGATCGGAAGAGGAAGGCAACTTAGGCAAGGGTACCAAATGGACCATCTTGGAAAAATGATCACACACCACCCAGATGACAGACATTCCCCGAGACACCGGAAGATCAGAAATGAAATCCATGGAAATGTGCGTCCAAGGCCTCTTCGGGACGGGCAAGGGCAAAAGCAACCCGCTAGCACGAGAACAACAAGGCTTAGCCCGAGCACAAGTCCCACAGGACTGCACAAATGACCGCACATCCCGTGACAAGGAAGGCCACCAAAAGGACCTAGCCACCAAATCTTGGGTACCAAAAATTCCCGGATGCCCTGCCAACACCGAGGAATGAACCTCGGAAATGACTCTGCTGGTCCATTTATCAGGAACAAACAGTCTGTCGGGTGGACACGAGTCAGGTCTACCAGCCTGAAATCTCTGCAACACACGTCGCAAATCCGGAGATATGGCCGACACGATCACTCCCTCTTTAAGAATACCAGCTGGCTCCGAGACTCCAGGAGAGTCAGGCACAAAGCTCCTAGAGAGAGTATCAGCCTTAACATTCTTCGAACCAGGCAGGTATGAGACCACAAAGTCAAAACGAAAGAAAAACAATGACCAACGAGCCTGTCTAGGATTCAGGCGCTTAGCAGACTCGAGATACATCAGATTTTTGTGATCAGTCAAGACCACCACACGATGCTTAGCACCCTCGAGCCAATGACGCCACTCCTCAAATGCCCACTTCATGGCCAACAACTCCCGATTACCAACATCATAGTTCCGCTCAGCAGGCGAAAACTTCCTAGAGAAAAAGGCACATGGTCTCATCACAGAACAACCACAGCCCCAGCACCGATCTCAGAAGCATCCACTTCAACCTGAAAGGGAAGTGAGACATCAGGCTGGCACAAAACAGGCGCCGAAGTAAACCGGCGCTTCAGCTCCTGGAAGGCCTCCACGGCTGCAGGAGCCCAATTAGCAACATCAGAACCTTTCTTGGTCATATCCGTCAAAGGTTTAACAACGCTAGAAAAATTAGCAATAAAGCGACGGTAGAAATTAGCGAACCCCAAGAACTTCTGAAGACTCTTAACAGACGTGGGTTGAGTCCAATCATGAATAGCTCGGACCTTGACTGGGTCCATCTCCACGGCAGAAGGGGAGAAAATAAAACCCAAAAAGGAAACCTTCTGCACTCCAAAGAGACACTTTGAGCCCTTCACAAACAAAGCGTTATCATGCAAAACCTGAAACACCATCCTGACCTGCTTTACATGAGAATCCCAATCATCCGAGAAAACTAGAATATCATCAAGATACACAATCAAAAATTTATCCAGATACTTCCGGAAGATATCATGCATAAAGGACTGAAACACTGAAGGGGCATTAGAGAGCCCAAAGGGCATCACCAAGTATTCAAAATGACCTTCGGGCGTATTGAATGCAGTTTTCCATTCATCTCCCTGCCTAATGCGCACAAGGTTGTACGCACCACGAAGATCTATCTTGGTGAACCACTTGGCGCCCTTAATCCGAGCAAACAAGTCTGACAATAGCGGCAACGGATACTGAAACTTAACAGTGATTTTATTCAGAAGCCGATAGTCTATACAAGGTCTCAAAGACCCGTCTTTCTTGGCCACAAAAAATAATCCCGCACCGAGAGGGGAAGAGGATGGACGAATATGCCCCTTCTCCAAAGACTCCTTGACATAAGAACGCATCGCGGCATGCTCAGGTACAGACAAATTAAATAATCGTCCCTTAGGAAATTTACTACCAGGAATCAAATCTATAGCGCAGTCACAGTCCCTATGAGGAGGAAGAGCACTGGACCTGGACTCACTGAATACATCCTGATAGTCACACAAATACTCAGGAACTTCTGAAGGAGTAGAAGTAGCAATAGACACCGGCGGAGAATCGCAATGAATTCCCTGACAACCCCAACTTGAGACAGACATAGCCTTCCAATCCAAAACAGGATTATGGGTCTGTAACCATGGCAGACCTAAAACGACCAAATCATTCATTTTATGCAGAACAAGAAAACGACTCACCTCCCGATGTTCAGGAGTCATGCACATGGTCACTTGTGTCCAATACTGCGGTTTATTTTCCGCCAGTGGCGTAGCATCAATTCCTCTGAGAGGAATCGGAACCTTTAAAGGCTCCAGGACAAAACTGCAGCGCTTGGCAAACGACAAGTCCATAAGACTCAGGGCAGCACCTGAATCCACAAATGCCATAACAGGGTAGGAAGACAATTAACAAATTAAAGATTCAAAGTAAAGGACAGCATCCAATCCGGGTGAAAGTAACCAACGATTTATTGTGCCATTCTGCAACGTTTCAACCCATGTGGGTCTTTATCAAGCATACATACCACTGAAATTGACGGCCTTAAATAGGAAGTAGACAACTACCCCCATTAGGGTCCGCCCATACAAATTTACATATTATATATACGGTGATAAAACAATTACATAAATTGTGAAAAACATCTCATATAAATAGTTTAAAACATATCATAATGTCATTGGAGAGCATGATATTTAATAACTCTCTTTGTGATCAATATAACGAGCACATAGGTTTAGTACTACATAAACAACAACATTGCTCCAAGCCTATCAGAGTCACCCCCATGTCCCTGAGGCAGCCAATGGCTGCCGCCGTTATACCCCCTATGGTATCCACCATTAGGATAAGCCAATCCTTCTTCACGTTATTAAAACGTCCAATACCTGCATATTAACTAACCCTCCATGATATCTATTATCCTAGTCCGCAGCTGTTCACTCACCCCACCAGACCGGAACCATGTCCACCGGCTCCATAGTAACGCTGTAAATAACGCTCCGGCATCCATTATGCACATGTTCGCAGCCATCTATTCACCAGAGCGGAAACAGAAAACCGGACATCAATATTGCGCATGTCTGTCGGCTCCATGGCAACGCTGTAAACAAACAGCGCCGGCGATATATAACAACCAAAGCAAATAACTAAAGCCACGGAGTTAATCCAAACTCCATCTAGCAATCAAGGAACTCCATCACTGGACCCATCCTCCACAGAAAACGGCTGCTGATCGCTAAAAAATCTATTATATGGTTACCGACTACTTTCATTTTTAACTGCGCATATCCACCTACCCCATGACAACGCTGTAGGTAAACAACCACCAGCGCTGCGGCGTCACAAACGTAGACACCCAAAAGGGGGAACTGACTCATCTAGATAACGATATCACTCCAAATTCCGTCCCAGTATCAAGGAACTATATCTCTACATCCTTGTTTTACAATCCAAACCCTCCGATCCCTAAAGAAAAAGAAAGAGGGGGAGGAGAAAAAAGGAGGGGGGAGGGGGAAAAAAAAGGAAAGATCTAAAAGAATTGGACGGTGACTCTATATATATATATATCATCATCACAGTTGTCCCCAAGCTACATCCCATCTAAATATGGGGTCCATGTGTATATGATAAAAACTAACATTGTCAGCTAAATGGCCTACAATATACAACAGAATGACCTACACTGTCATAATCATTCGTAAGTCCCCTAAATTCATGGACATATTGGTGGCACAAAATTCTTATGTCAGTAATTTTTTACATATAGCTAAGGGGAGAAAAAACCACACTATAGTACATGAACTTGCCCAATAAGATCACAACAAAAAACATATGAACAAAATAATAACCTACCACCCTTTAAAAACACTAGATCCTATAGAGTCCGAGCCGCACGAATCACAAACCGCCCATCCGACTATAACAGTCAGGGTACACACAATAAGAGATTATAATCTATATTTAGCCCACCAGGCTGGCGAGAACCCAACCTAGAAATCCATTTGAGTTCCTTTTTCTTAAGTAATCTGACCCTATCACCTCCTCTACGAAGGGGGGGTACATGATCAATCACTCTAAACCGCAGCTGACTGACCGAATGCCCACTCTCCACAAAATGTTTAGGTACAGGTAACTCTATCTTTTTAGTTCTAATGGTACTCTTGTGTTTTCCAATCCGGGATTTAATTTCCATCGTGGTCTCACCCACATAGGTAAGACCACAGGGGCAAACAACTAAATAAACAACAAAGCTGGATGTGCATGTGTATCTCTCTTTTATATAGAACTTCTTACCCGTATGTGGGTGACTAAACTGGTCTCCCTTGATCATGTTCCCACAACATGCACAGCCCAAGCATGGAAAATTACCAGGTCTAAACGGGCCCAAAAGTTTCTGTACATTACCCATTGTCGACCCTATATCAGATTTAACAAGCTGGTCTTTCAAGTTGCGTCCCCTCTTATAAGATAGAATCGGTGGTAGGGTAAATTCCTCAATATCTGGAAATCCTTTGTGCAAAATATGCCAGTGCTTGTAAATTACATCTTTTACATACCCGCTGGCTGTGTTGAATGTGGATACGAAGGGAATTCGCTTTTGTTTTATCCTCAATTTTTTCTCCCTTACTGACCCCCTAGATGTCTCCTTGGCTTTATGCAAGAAGCCTTTCACACTGGTCTCTGGGTACCCCCTTCTCAAAAATTTGTTACACATTTCATCAAGTCTGATGTCAAGCCGAGATTCATCCGAAACTATTTTCCTGACCCTGAGCATCTGACTCCAGGGTAATGACTCCAACATATTCCTAGGGTGATGACTGTTGAATTGCAACAAACTATTCCTGTCTGTCGTCTTTACATACAGATCCGTTTTCAAAGAGGACCCCTCCTTATACACCATCGTATCCAGGAACTGTACCTGTTCCTGAGAGTGTGTTATCGTAAAACTAAGTTCTGGAAAAATGTTGTTGAGCTCACTGTGGAACTCCATGAGCTCACTCAGTGACCCCTCCCAGATTACAAACACATCGTCGATGTAGCGCCACCAGGCCCGGACGAGGGGCCAAAACCGGGAGGCATACACGTACTGGTCCTCGAGCACCGCCATAAAGATGTTAGCATAAGTGGGGGCCACGTTGGACCCCATGGCGGTGCCCCTCAGCTGCAGGTAGTAATCATCCCCAAAAAGGAAATAATTCCTTCTGAGGATGAACTCCAACAGCTGGAGAACCAGTCGTGTACGGTCCCGCCCCACGTCCGCGCCCGCCAGCGCCACATCGACGGCTGCCAAACCTTTATCGTGTTCGATAGAGGTGTACAATGAAACCACATCGAAAGACACCAAGAATGTATCGGCTGTAACATCAAGTTTTTCAATTTTATTCAAGAAATCATCCGTATCACGGATATAAGATTTCGCTTGTGAAGCAAACCCCGACAGCACCTTATCGAGGAAGATCGAGACCCTATTAAACACAGAGTCTCGACCCGACACTATCGGGCGGCCAGGGGGGTCAAAGTAATCCTTGTGGATTTTCGGCAACACGTATATTAATGGCCGAACTGGGCACTTAATAACCAAATACTCAGCCAGCTTAGAGTCAATCAGGCCATTGAGCAAGGCCTCATTGACTATAAGCTGCAACTCTTGCTGGAACCGCAGGGTGGGATCATTGGTAAGTTTACAATAGACATTGGTATCAGCTAATTGCCGTAATATTTCCCCTTTATATTTGACAGTATCCATCACAACCACTGCTCCGCCTTTATCGGCCGCCTTGATTGTGATGGATGTGTTCGTAGAAAGATTTTTCAAAGCCTGTCTCTCTCCAGTAGTGAGGTTATACTGAACACGATTACTATGCGTTCTTTTTAATGTTTCAAAGTCTTTTTCAACAAGCTGTACAAAGGCCTCAACTATATGGGTTTTAGTGGGTGGTATAAAGTCACTCCTATTGTACAAACCAAGTTCCTGTAAGGAGAAAGTGTCAGTATTATCAACATCAATATTATCAACATTAGCCGGACTCCTCAAATCACGTTTTTTGTCCGCAAAAAATGTTGTCAAACGACATCTCCTAAAGAAGGCAAACAGATCAGTTTCTAATTCAAACCAGTCGGGAAGATTGGTGGGGCAGAATGACAGGCCCTTTTCCAGAACTCTCAGTTCAATCGGGGACAGTACTGCAGAGGAGATGTTGACTACCAATGTCTTGTCTCTTAGTTGTTGTGTCTCTGTCTCCCTTCCCCAGTCCTCTGTTTCATTGCTGCGTTCCGTGTCATTCTCTGCCCTTGTATAGATTTTCCTCCTCTTATGTTTCCTTCCGCCCCTCCGGTAACTCCTCCTGGCTCGGTATCTGTCACAATCTCTTTCTCCAAAAAATGTGTGGAGGTTGTAGCTCCCATATTACAATCGTCCGTGGAGTCAGAGTCGCCAGTCGTGAAACCAAATTGTTGCTTACCCTCCTGAGCTCTCCTGCGGCGACGGGGTTGTGAGGTCTTATTATTTCTGTATGGGTATGTCTGTTTCCCCATATGCCAGGGAAAAACCCGTCCTGCCTTGTAGTCTTCATTATCACGGAACCATTTAGTCCTTTTTGTGCTCTCATTATCAGCACGAAATTTCATCAAATTAGTGTTCAATCGAGTCATAAACGCACTCATATCAGTTGTTGTTAAATTAGCCGTGAGCAACTGCTCATATTCAATGATGGTCTTCTTAAGAGTCTCAATTTCCTTGTTCAAAAACTCAATATTCAACAGCATTAAGTCAAAGCAATACTTGTTCGTTATAGACTCAAACTTGGAACAAAACACCATATTGTCCGTTAATAATGTAGGCCGAAGGTGCGGACGTAGTCCACGAGGTATCCTACGCACCTTGTAATATTCCGTTAGTGTAGACATATGCAGTTCTAATGAAATCAACCTCCGTTTCTCGTTCTCATATTTCCTTTTTAACATGTCACTAGAGGGAACACTCAGGAAGGCAACATCTTCATGGCGGTGCTCGAGGACCAGTACGTGTATGCCTCCCGGTTTTGGCCCCTCGTCCGGGCCTGGTGGCGCTACATCGACGATGTGTTTGTAATCTGGGAGGGGTCACTGAGTGAGCTCATGGAGTTCCACAGTGAGCTCAACAACATTTTTCCAGAACTTAGTTTTACGATAACACACTCTCAGGAACAGGTACAGTTCCTGGATACGATGGTGTATAAGGAGGGGTCCTCTTTGAAAACGGATCTGTATGTAAAGACGACAGACAGGAATAGTTTGTTGCAATTCAACAGTCATCACCCTAGGAATATGTTGGAGTCATTACCCTGGAGTCAGATGCTCAGGGTCAGGAAAATAGTTTCGGATGAATCTCGGCTTGACATCAGACTTGATGAAATGTGTAACAAATTTTTGAGAAGGGGGTACCCAGAGACCAGTGTGAAAGGCTTCTTGCATAAAGCCAAGGAGACATCTAGGGGGTCAGTAAGGGAGAAAAAATTGAGGATAAAACAAAAGCGAATTCCCTTCGTATCCACATTCAACACAGCCAGCGGGTATGTAAAAGATGTAATTTACAAGCACTGGCATATTTTGCACAAAGGATTTCCAGATATTGAGGAATTTACCCTACCACCGATTCTATCTTATAAGAGGGGACGCAACTTGAAAGACCAGCTTGTTAAATCTGATATAGGGTCGACAATGGGTAATGTACAGAAACTTTTGGGCCCGTTTAGACCTGGTAATTTTCCATGCTTGGGCTGTGCATGTTGTGGGAACATGATCAAGGGAGACCAGTTTAGTCACCCACATACGGGTAAGAAGTTCTATATAAAAGAGAGATACACATGCACATCCAGCTTTGTTGTTTATTTAGTTGTTTGCCCCTGTGGTCTTACCTATGTGGGTGAGACCACGATGGAAATTAAATCCCGGATTGGAAAACACAAGAGTACCATTAGAACTAAAAAGATAGAGTTACCTGTACCTAAACATTTTGTGGAGAGTGGGCATTCGGTCAGTCAGCTGCGGTTTAGAGTGATTGATCATGTACCCCCCCTTCGTAGAGGAGGTGATAGGGTCAGATTACTTAAGAAAAAGGAACTCAAATGGATTTCTAGGTTGGGTTCTCGCCAGCCTGGTGGGCTAAATATAGATTATAATCTCTTATTGTGTGTACCCTGACTGTTATAGTCGGATGGGCGGTTTGTGATTCGTGCGGCTCGGACTCTATAGGATCTAGTGTTTTTAAAGGGTGGTAGGTTATTATTTTGTTCATATGTTTTTTGTTGTGATCTTATTGGGCAAGTTCATGTACTATAGTGTGGTTTTTTCTCCCCTTAGCTATATGTAAAAAATTACTGACATAAGAATTTTGTGCCACCAATATGTCCATGAATTTAGGGGACTTACGAATGATTATGACAGTGTAGGTCATTCTGTTGTATATTGTAGGCCATTTAGCTGACAATGTTAGTTTTTATCATATACACATGGACCCCATATTTAGATGGGATGTAGCTTGGGGACAACTGTGATGATGATATATATATATAGAGTCACCGTCCAATTCTTTTAGATCTTTCCTTTTTTTTCCCCCTCCCCCCTCCTTTTTTCTCCTCCCCCTCTTTCTTTTTCTTTAGGGATCGGAGGGTTTGGATTGTAAAACAAGGATGTAGAGATATAGTTCCTTGATACTGGGACGGAATTTGGAGTGATATCGTTATCTAGATGAGTCAGTTCCCCCTTTTGGGTGTCTACGTTTGTGACGCCGCAGCGCTGGTGGTTGTTTACCTACAGCGTTGTCATGGGGTAGGTGGATATGCGCAGTTAAAAATGAAAGTAGTCGGTAACCATATAATAGATTTTTTAGCGATCAGCAGCCGTTTTCTGTGGAGGATGGGTCCAGTGATGGAGTTCCTTGATTGCTAGATGGAGTTTGGATTAACTCCGTGGCTTTAGTTATTTGCTTTGGTTGTTATATATCGCCGGCGCTGTTTGTTTACAGCGTTGCCATGGAGCCGACAGACATGCGCAATATTGATGTCCGGTTTTCTGTTTCCGCTCTGGTGAATAGATGGCTGCGAACATGTGCATAATGGATGCCGGAGCGTTATTTACAGCGTTACTATGGAGCCGGTGGACATGGTTCCGGTCTGGTGGGGTGAGTGAACAGCTGCGGACTAGGATAATAGATATCATGGAGGGTTAGTTAATATGCAGGTATTGGACGTTTTAATAACGTGAAGAAGGATTGGCTTATCCTAATGGTGGATACCATAGGGGGTATAACGGCGGCAGCCATTGGCTGCCTCAGGGACATGGGGGTGACTCTGATAGGCTTGGAGCAATGTTGTTGTTTATGTAGTACTAAACCTATGTGCTCGTTATATTGATCACAAAGAGAGTTATTAAATATCATGCTCTCCAATGACATTATGATATGTTTTAAACTATTTATATGAGATGTTTTTCACAATTTATGTAATTGTTTTATCACCGTATATATAATATGTAAATTTGTATGGGCGGACCCTAATGGGGGTAGTTGTCTACTTCCTATTTAAGGCCGTCAATTTCAGTGGTATGTATGCTTGATAAAGACCCACATGGGTTGAAACGTTGCAGAATGGCACAATAAATCGTTGGTTACTTTCACCCGGATTGGATGCTGTCCTTTACTTTGAATCTTTGGTATGTTAATCTCCACTTGGATCCTGTGGAGTTAGGACGTGCAGCCACAAGCCACGGTAGTGCTGTTAGCCGCTTGCTTTCTATTTTTAATTAACAAATTAAAGTCACAGACAAAATAAATTTTGGCTGCAAATTACCAATGGTGACAGGACTGACAACCTTGGTTAGGCGTTTAGAGCATGCTGATATAACATGTGTAGAATCACCACAGTAAAAACACAGCCCATTCTGACGTCTATGATTTTGTCGTTCGGTTCTAGTCAGGATTCTATCGCATTGCATTGAGACAGGTGTCTGTTCAGACAACACCGCCAGAGGTTTAGCGGATTTGCGCTCCCGCAAACGCCGATCAATCTGAATAGCCAGCGCCATAGAATCATTCAGACTTGTAGGAATTGTAAAACCCACCATCACATTCTTAATGGCTTCAGAAAGGCCATTTCTGAAATTTGCGGCCAGAGCACATTCATTCCATCGAGTAAGCACGGACCATTTCCGAAATTTTTGGCAGTACACCTCAGCTTCATCCTGGCCCTGAGAGATGGCCAGTAGAGCTTTTTCTGCCTGAATTTCAAGATTAGGCTCCTCATAAAGCAATCTGAGCGCCAGAAAAAACGCATCAACATCCGCCAATGCAGGATCTCCTGGCGCTAACGAGAAAGCCCAATCCTGAGGGTCGCCACGCAAGAAGGAGATAATAATTTTAACTTGCTGAGCTGAATCTCCAGACGAACGAGGTTTCAAAGATAGAAACAATTTACAATTATTCCTAAAATTCCCAAATTTAAATCGATCCCCAGAGAACAGCTCAGGAATAGGTATCTTAGGCTCTGACATAGGACTGCTAACAACAAAATCCTGAATGCCCTTCACACGTGCAGCAAGCTGATCCACACTAGTAATCAAGGTCTGAACATTCATGTCTGCAGCAAAGCTTCAAGCCACTCAGAGATAAAGGGGAGAAAACAAAAAAAAAAAAAAAAACCTCAGAACTTCTTTTCTTTTAATCCCACTTCAGCAATGCATTAACTATTTAATGACCTGGCATACTGTTATGATACCAATGGCAGGGGACCTCAAAGATTACAGCAAAGTCTGCAAAACATAAATACCAGCTCATAGGGAAGTGGTAACTAGGCTGACCATATACCTGATCCTAGCGTAAACACTAACAGCAGCCGGGGAACGTGCCTACGTTGATCCTAGACGTCTCGCGCCAGCCAGAGAACTAACTACCCCTATCAGGGAAAATAGAGACGTCTCTTGCCTCCAGAGAAAAGACCCCAAAGAAATACAAGCCCCCAACAAATAATAACGGTGAGGTAAGAAGAAAAGACAAACGTAAGAATGAACTAGATTTAGCAAAGAGAGGCCCACTGACTAATAGCAGAATATAGTAAGAAGACTTATATGGTCAGCAAAAAAACATGCAAAATATCCACGCTGAATATCCAAGAACCCCCAAACCGACTGACGGTGTGGGGGGAGAATATCAGCCCCCCTAGAGCTTCCAGCAATAACAGGAATCACATATTGTACAAGCTGGACAAAAAATATGAACAATGCAAATGATCAAGAGTACGAAAGCAGGACTTAGCTTATCTTGCAAAGAACCAGGACCTGAAGACAGGAGCAAACAGAAGTGAACTGATTACAACGATGCCAGGCACTGGACTGAGAATCCAGGAAGTTTAAATAGCAACACCCCAGGCCTAACGAAGCAGGTGAGCACCAACCTGGTAAAAGACAATCCAAGTGCCAAATCACTAGTGACCACAAGAGGGAGCCAAAAAGTATAGTTCACAACAGGGACGACCTCTCATTGGAGGTCGGGGGTCACATGTTCAGGTCCTGCTGGACCACTAGGAAGGTCCCAGAGTGCTTCTGCTATAAAAGGTTTACATGGCCGCATGGCCATGTGCTGGTATAAAGCTGTAATCATGTGTGTGTGGATGTATGCCTGTTCTGGTGATTGCTCCATAATCATTCCCATTCCTAGAGTTGCTGAATGCGAATGTTGGAGCTACGTAGTGACTGACAGTGCTATACTTAACAAAAGAGCATGATCCTCACTGCGCCTAACCAGCAGCGACCACCAGTGCGGCACCGTTTACAATTAGAGCGCTTTCCTAACCCTTGTAAGGGTGGTTAGTGGTGTCCACCAGAGTGGCGCTGTACGCACTTTGTGCAGTAATCTGTCATTAGCCTTGACAACCGGTCAGTGTAGGGTGGGAACTCCCGCTTGATCTCAGCCTCTGACTCAGGGTGTCCTCAGGCATGGGCTCAAAAGCCACCGAGGGTCAGAGCGGGATCAATCACCATCATAGTGGGGGTGAATTTCAGAGATCCCACTAGCGTCCATCTGCTGCAGCTTGTGACTACTAACAGGGCACAGCATTTCCTTAGTTTCCCTGTGACTCTGTGAAGGACGGAACACGAGTTTACTCCGATGTAGTACCACCATATAGCGCCGCCATTACCTAGCAGCAGGTTCCACCTCTGCACGGTGGACCCCGGGCTGCGTACGCACCTTTTACTATCTTTATATTTATTCAGTGTGTTCTGCTAGCTCTAACACACACCATGTGTAAAAACATTCCTGCAGAATTGTGAGTAGCTTCAGGCGATTAATCAAGGAGGCTTATGGTAAGGTGTCTCTGCTTATTAGTTGTTTGGGGGGATGCATGGTTGAAACTCAGCTCGAGGGGAGGAGATAGGGTACATATCTGTGGGGCAGGCAGAAATAGGAGTGGAAATTTATGTATGTCTCATTCTGTGTGATTAAATGTAGTCTCAAATCCCCAATTCAATGTATTCCCTTGTATGTTTGTGTGTGATGACATGTGTATGCGTACATGCATGTTCTTGGTGAAGTGTGTATGTGTGCATCTGTGTATGTGGTGAAATGTGTGAGTACTGTATATGTGGTAATATGTGTACATGTGCGTCTGTGCGTGTGAACTGTGTACGTGCGCAACCGTGTACGTGGTGACCTGCGTGGTTGAGTGTGTACGTGGTGACGCGTGTGTATGTGGCGATGTGGGTGTGAGTTTGTATGTGGTGACGTGTATGGGTGTGTATGTGGTGATGTGGGTGAGTGTGTACGTGGTGACGTGTGTATGGGTGTCTATGTGGTGACGTATGTGTATGCGGTGATGCGGGTGTGTGTGTACGTGGTGACGTGTGTGTATGTGGTGATGTGGGTGTGAATATGTACGTGGTGCTGTGTGTGTGTATGTGGTGATGTGGGTATGAGTGTGCACGTGGTGACGTGTGTGTGGGTGTGTACATAGTGACAAGAGTGTGTATGTGGTGATGTGGGTGTGAGTGTGTACGTGGTGACATGTTTGTATCAGTGTGTACGTGTTGACCTGTGTGTGTATGTGGTGATGTGGGTGTGAGTGTGTATGTGGTGACATGTTTGTATCAGTGTGTGTGGTGACGTGTATATACGCAGGCTCAGACTGGCCCACCAGAGAGCTGGAGGATTCTCCGGTGGGCCCAGGCACTGACACCTGCTGGCATTCCGGCCAGCAGCTGCCTAGGGCCCCCACTGCTCCAGGGACCCCCAGCCAGTGGCTATGGAGCCCCTGAGTCAAGGGGGCCCGCCCTGTGCCAGTAGCAGCAGCTGGAGACAGGATTCTGTCCCTGCTGCTAAAGCAAAATGAAAATTCACGCTTCCCCATGCCCCTATGGGCGCGGAGATGCATGAATACCATTTCTCTTTAATAGCGAGCAGCGTTAGCTGCAGGCTGCAGCTAACACTGCCGCATGTAAAGCCCCCCTACCACACACACACACACAGCACCGCAAACATACACACACGCAGGCACAAAGACCCACAGAGCAGCTCACCTCCCGGCATCCTGCTTCCTGTCTGAGACAGGCCAACTGGATGACGTCATCATCCAGCGTGCTGTCTCAGACAGAAAGCTTCCAGGGAGGAAGAGGCTGCTGAGATGAGCTGCTGCTGTGGGGAGGTGAGCTGTGCTGTGTGCCTGTGTGTGTGGCCTGTGTGTGAGTGTGTGCGTGTGCATGCGTGTGTGAGAGTGTGTGTATGCCTGCGTGTGTGGGATGAGCTGCTGCAGTGGTGAGGTGTGTGTGTGTTTGTGGTGGAGAAGGACAATGATATTGGTGGGGGAGACAATGATGGAGGTGATGGGCAAGGATGGTGGTGGGGAGACAATGATGGAGGTGCTGGGCAATGATGGTGGGGGGGAGACAATGATGGAGGTGATGGGCATTGATGGTGGGGGAAGACAATGATGGAGGTGATGGGCAATGATGGTGGTGGTGGGGAGGCAATGATGGAGGTGAGGGGAGGCAATGATGCAAGTGATGGGCAATGATGGTGGGGGAGACAATGATGGAGGTGATGGGAAATGGTGGTGGTGGGAGGCAATGATGGAGGAGATGAAATGGGCAATGATGGTGGTAGGGGGAGGCAATGATGGAGGTGATGATGGAGGTGATGAAATGGACAATGATGGTGGGGGAGGAGGCAATGATGCAGGTGGTGATGAGGACAATGATGGGGTGGAGAGGGACTGCATTATACTTTATGAGGGGGCTACATTATATTCTGTGGGGGACTGCATTATTCTCAGGGGACTACATTATATTATGGGGGGTTACATCATACTATATGAGGGGGCTACAGAATACTCTATGGGGGCTGCATTATATTCTGTGAGGGGCTACCCCAACCCTTGCTACATAATTAAACCTACTACCTTGTATTATACCCGGATATTAGCGCTTTTTACTACACAATTGGTGGTATTGTTTCTATTTCTATGTAGCTACATAGTGGGCCCCAAGAATGATTTTCTCTGGTGGGCCCAAGGTGCTCCAGTCTGACGCTGTGTGTATGTGGTGGTGTGGGTGTGAGTGTGTACGTGGTGACATGTTTGTATCAGTGTGCGTGTGGTGACGTGTGTGTATGTGGTGATGTGTGCATGGTGACGTATGTATACGTGCGTCCATTTACATGGTGATGTGCATTTGTATGTGTGCATAGTGTCATGTGTATGTGTGTGAGTATACACGTGGTGATGTTTGTGCCTCTGTGGTGACGTGTGTATGTGTGCATTGGTATATATAGTAATGTGCATGTGTCTGTGTATGTGTGTCTGTGTAGTTGCAAATGTCTGTTAATGCACTGTAAGCTAGGTATATGCACACCAGATTTATCAGCGCACTTTGTGTTCACAGTGAAGCAGTGATGACACAGGACTCTGTCAGCCACTAGCGCCAACTTTGAAAATCCTGCGTTTGGCTGTGTCCTACATCGCTGCTGCCTCCCTGGGCATACGCAGGGCGACTATGAATCCGCGGTGCCTGCATACAGCTTCACTGCGTATTTGGAGGGTGGTGGTAGAAGCTGTGGGGTATCACTGGTGTCACTCACTGCTACCATCTCCGACGCCTTATGACCTCTTGTTTCACAGTTAGAAAATGTGATGGCAGAGATAGAAGCGCATCTCCCACAGACTGTCACCATGGTTACAAGACATTTTCAGAGGTTAATCCTAAAGGGAACGAGTCAAGAGAAAAAATGCTATCAACCCACAGATATGGGGTTAATCTGCAGGTTTATAGTGTTCCTAACCTGCCCTGCGCCTGCACTTAGCCACACTCTGCAGGGAGAAAATTAGCTTTATTTTATTCTACATGTAGTGTTCACGCTTTAGTCATGGAGATGGTGCCGAAACAGGTTCAGTCACTGCTCTGAGTCTACAGAGCAGCACCTGTTACCGCACCCTCACATTGACTGATGCTCTGCATTGGGGAGGGCTGTCAGTCAGGGCCGGGGTTACAGTTACAGCCATCACTCTGTATACACAGAGCAGTGACTGAACCCGTGCCGCCGCTTCCCCCACCCCGTGACTGAAACCCGAAGGCTGGAGGGGGGAATAAAGGTCATTTTCTCCACCGGAGCATTTGGCTAAGTGCGGGCGCTGGGCAGGTTAGTAACACTATTAACTTGCAGATTATTCCCATAGCTGCTGGTTAATAGCGTTTTTCTGGTTCCCTTTAAACAAAACACCACAGGAAATGAAGTAAAAAGAATACTTTTAGAGATTAGATAGGTAGAGAGTAGTGATGAGCGAGCATGCTCGGGTGTTCTCCAAGTATCCTGGGCGTGCTTGTAGATCATGTTTGTGTCCCCCGCAGCTGCATGATTTACAGCTGCTAGACAGCCTGAATACATGTAGGGATTCCCTAACAAACAGGCAATCCCTGCATGTGTTCAGGTTGTCTAATAGCCACAAATCATGCAGCTGTTGGGGACTCAAACATAATCTATGAGCTCGCCCAGGATACTTGGTGACCACCTGAGCATGCTCAGAAAACTCGAGTAACACGCACACTCGCTCATCACTAGTAGGGAGAAGTGTAGGGTCTAGTGTAATAAAGCTCATTACAAAGCAGTTAGGGTGTAAGAATAGAAATTTACAAAGGTACCGGACCATCCCTCTAATGTTAGCAGTGCAAGTGTAAGATTCATTAAGAGGGGCACTTAGCACTTAATGAATTAGGCACATCTTATCACTGGTGTGTGCCTTGCCAGAAGTGTACGTTTCTTGCTTAAGTTAGGCCACTAAAGTGTAACTTTTGAAGAATTTGGTAAACGAGCTTCGCCATACCGTTTTCCGCCCATGTTCTCCCTACTTTGGTGTATCTGGCTAACACTGGGTGAAAATGGCAAAAGCCACAATGTTTTTTTAATAAGTTCGAGATGTGCACAAATTTTCTGACTTTTCAAAGTGTATTATGCTAGAATTCTAGCAAAAATACTTTGATGAATTGTGGCTTAAAGGGAACCTGTCACCCCACCAGGCGTTTGAAACTAAAAGAGCCACCTTGTGCAGAAGTAATGCTGCATTCTGACAAGGTGGCTCTTTTAGTTATTGTTGCTGTGACTGCCGAAATAATCAGTTTTTTAAATTGTCTGAAAATACCTTTCTTCAGTCGTGGAGGCAGGCCTTTCCCCCCTGCTGAACACGCCACACAGCCGTCACTCAAGTCTTCTCGGTGCCGGGCGCCGCCTCCTCAGCGCTGGTTTGAAATCAGCCGGCGCCTGCGCTCTTTTGTCATGTCTGGGGCAGGCGCAGTGAGCGCTGCCCGTCTGTCCTCATATGCAGTCTTGGTGACTGTGCCTGTGCGAGCGCCCTGCTTGTGAATCCAAGCTTCGCAGTGTCTTATGATTTATTCACACTGCGGGGCTGGGATTCCTGGGCATGCGCACTGCGTGTCTAAGCCACTCACCCAGGTCCCTCCGCCTACTACAGCGTGTGTATCGTCAGCTGATTGCTCTTCCGTGCAATCGCCTGGAACCTTGCAAAATCCTGACAGCAGGTGTGTGTGTGTGTGTTTTGTCTGTGTGTGTTTTTTTTTTATGTTTATGGCTAAGGCAACGATGGGGGTGATCTTTACACAGCTCACTGCGCCTGCCCCAGACATGACAAAAGAGCGCATGCGCTGGCTGATTTCAAACCAGTGCTGAGGAGGCGGCGCCCGGCGCCAAGAAGACTTGAGTGACGGCTGTGTGGCGTCTGCAGCAGGGGGGGAAAGGCCTGCCTCCACGACTGAAGAAAGGTATTTTCAGACAACTTACAAAACTGATTATTTCAGCAGTTACAGCAACAATAACTAAAAGAGCCACCTTGTCAGAATGCAGCATTACTGCTGCACAAGGTGGCTCTTTTAGTTTCAAACGCCTGGGGGGGGGACAGGTTCCCTTTAAGTGTATTAGTGGATTCAGAGTTAAGCAAATTTTTCTAAATTTGGTTCTGATTATGATCAGCAGCATATATTGTATTTGCAATATTCGCCGAACGCAGCCGAACGTCTTTGGAGTCAATGGGTGTAGATATGACCGAATATATTGGTACCAGTATGGCACAAATATGGCAAGCTCAGATTCAGCGATAGATTCCAAACATAGTCACTCAACTCTATTCTCAGCAGTCATACTTAGTGTTGAGCGATACTTTCCGATATCGGAAAGTATCGGTATCGGAAAGTATCGGCCGATACCGTCAAAATATCGGATCCAATCCGATACCGATACCCGATCCCAATGCAAGTCAATGGGACGAAAATATCGGAATTAAAATAAACCCTTTATACACTTGTAGGTTCATTCTACATGAAGGAAAACAACTAAGAATAATGTAGGATGTATTGGGGGACGTGGCGGAGACATTAAAGGCACAGAGGTTTAGCCCAATGTAATAGAATAGCAGGATTTTTTTTTTTTTTATGACGTTCGGCGTTAGAAAGAATTTGACTATGTTATTTTTTTTTTTTTATGTCACATATTGATGTTTCACAATCACTACTTCAACGCCCTTCACCTTCTTTTTTACTTCTCCCACGCTTTCTTCTTCATTATCCTCATCATCAGCTTCTTTGACATCAACTTCTTCACCTTATTCATCTTCTTCTTCCTCTTCTACCTATTATTTTTTGGGTTACATTGTTCATATTCTTTTTATTTTACTATTATCTTCATCATATTCTACTTCTTCATCATATTCTTATTTGTGACAGGCATTCCCGTAGTTGTTATCTATAAAAGTTTGAAGATTACACCTTCCGTTCTGCCTGTCACAAAAGAGTTACATTTGTCCGCGTTCAGTTTGGCCTGCAGCATCAGGCTTTATCCAGGGGCACCACGAGGAGGAACGGACTCACCCCCATACACTGCTTAGTCTTCTTCTGCTTATAATTTAGATAATATTTTTTGCTCTGATATTTAGTGTTATGCTTAATGTTCTTCTGCTCTTTGTTCTGCAGCCTCTTGTTCTTCTGCTTCTCGGTCTTCCAGGTCGTCGTCGTCTCCAGGGTTGTCGTCTCCGGGGTCGTCGTCATCGGGGTGGTCTTCAGGGTCGTCGTCTCCGGGGTCGTCGTCATCACGGTGGTCTTCAGGGTCATCGTCTCCAGGGTCGTCGTCATCACGGTGGTTGTCGTCTCTGGTGTCGTCGTCATCTTAGGGGTGTTCTTCCGGGTCATCGTGTTTAGTCTCTTGAACTTGGAAATGTAGCAGAAGGTACAAGAAGGATGAGAAAATGCCGAGAACCAGCTGATGGAACTGGAACTCGGATGGCTACCCGAAGGTCCAAGAGCCAATGGAACTACCGAGGACCAGCTGACGTTACTGGAACCCGGTTACTAAGCAGGAGGTACCCGTGCCTGAAAGCACTACCAAGGACCACCTGACGTTGGTGGAACTCGGATACCCAGAGGGAGGCACCTAAGCCAAAGGCTCTGCCCGGAACCAGCTGACGGTACTGGAACCAGGATGGGGAGCAGAAGGTACAAGAGCAAAAGACACTGCCGAGAACCAGCTGACGGTGCTGGAACCCGGATGGGTAGCCGAAGGTCCAAGAGCCAATGGAACTACCGAGGACCAGCTGACGTTACTGGAACCCGGTTACTAAGCAGGAGGTACCCGTGCCTGAAAGCACTACCAAGGACCACCTGACGTTGGTGGAACTCGGATACCCAGAGGGAGGCACCTAAGCCAAAGGCTCTGCCCGGAACCAGCTGACGGTACTGGAACCAGGATGGGGAGCAGAAGGTACAAGAGCAAGTGTCTGCGTGGCTTTTGCAGGACACGTTGCCGGCTGCACAGCAGGGGAACAGCTGGCGGTGCTGAACCCCACTGACACATTGGCTGGTGTTTTTCTCTGTGCAGCTAGCAGTACCGGGCCCCAACTGGCGGTGTTGGAGCCCAGGGCTCTGCAGGGGGAGCAGAGTGTAGGCCGAAGCCTAATTGAACCAATTTCAAAGGTAACCTTTAACCCCCCCTCAGGGGTTACAAAGTAGAAGAGCCACAGCTTATGCAGCAGTAGTGCTGCACAAGTCAAAGGTTGCTCTTTTAATTTCGCTCCTTGCACACGCTGAGTGAAACACGTATAACATTTAGCCCTTTATACAGTCAAACTGTGTTGGAGGCGCGAGTTCCCTTTGTAATGAGACGCAGCACAGATGTCAAGAATCCCACCTTGGTGCTGGGTGCAGCCTCCTGAGCGTTTTTATTTGCTGTACAGGAGTCTGCGCTGTCGTGTTATCCCCTGGCCTAGCGCTGTTAGCGCTGCCCATGTTCTGGCATCATTTAATGTCGGCCGGTGCGTTTCGCGATGACCATGAATCCCAGCCCCGCAGTGTCTTAACATTGTTAAAACACTGCGGGGCTGGGATTCAGGGCCTGGCGCAGCACATATGTTCGCCTCTCACACTCGGGTCCTTACACCCGCTTCAGACTGTGCGGCGTCATCTGATCCCTTATCGCATGCCACGGCCATGAAGCCGCACAGTCCGCAGAAGGCGGAAGGAGATGAGGGACAGGCGAACTGATGCACTGATCATGCCCATCAATCACACCCTCGCAGTCCCAATAACTAAGACAACGAGGGGCGTTGTGTGGGTCAGGGCGGCCGCAGAGGCGCAGGCAGCCAAACCATGATGCCAGAAGACGGGCAGCGCTACCAAGGGGGTTGCAGCGTGTCATTACAAAGGAAAGTCACACCACCGGGACGGTTAAATGGTCACACAGAGGACACATTTTAGACGTGTTTTCAGTTCCACATGTGCGAGGAGAATACGTTTATGAGCCACCTTGCACACATGCAGCATTACCGCTGTACAAGGTGGCCTTTAAAACGTACAAACGCCTGGGGGAGGGGGGACAGGTTCCCTTCAATTTCAGTTCTTGTGTCTGCGTGGCTTTTGCAGGACACGATGCCGGCTGCACAGCAGGGGAACAGCTGGCGGTGCTGAACCCCACTGACACATTGGCTGGTGTTTTTCTCTGTGCAGCTAGCAGTACCGGGCCCCAACTGGCGGTGTTGGAGCCCGGGGTCAGCAGGAGGAGGAGATGGAGCAGAGTGTAGGCCGAAGCCTGCACTGGCGGCAGCTTTTGGGTCTGTTGTGCCTGCGTGGCAGTTGCAGGACACGTTGCCGGCTGCACAGCAGGGGAACAGCTGGCGGTGCTGAACCCCACTGACACATTGGCTGGTGTTTTTCTCTGTGCAGCTAGCAGTACCGGGCCCCAACTGGCGGTGTTGGAGCCCAGGGCTCTGCAGGGGGAGCAGAGTGTAGGCCGAAGCCTAATTGAACCAATTTCAAAGGTAACCTTTAACCCCCCCTCAGGGGTTACAAAGTAGAAGAGCCACAGCTTATGCAGCAGTAGTGCTGCACAAGTCAAAGGTTGCTCTTTTAATTTCGCTCCTTGCACACGCTGAGTGAAACACGTATAACATTTAGCCCTTTATACAGTCAAACTGTGTTGGAGGCGCGAGTTCCCTTTGTAATGAGACGCAGCACAGATGTCAAGAATCCCACCTTGGTGCTGGGTGCAGCCTCCTGAGCGTTGTTATTTGCTGTACAGGAGTCTGCGCTGTCGTGTTATCCCCTGGCCTAGCGCTGTTAGCGCTGCCCATGTTCTGGCATCATTTAATGTCGGCCGGTGCGTTTCGCGATGACCATGAATCCCAGCCCCGCAGTGTCTTAACATTGTTAAAACACTGCGGGGCTGGGATTCAGGGCCTGGCGCAGCACATATGTTTGCCTCTCACACTCGGGTCCTTACACCCGCTTCAGACTGTGCGGCGTCATCTGATCCCTTATCGCATGCCACGGCCATGAAGCCGCACAGTCCGCAGAAGGCGGAAGGAGATGAGGGACAGGCGAACTGATGCACTGATCATGCCCATCAATCACACCCTCGCAGTCCCAATAACTAAGACAACGAGGGGCGTTGTGTGGGTCAGGGTGGCCGCAGAGGCGCAGGCAGCCAAACCATGATGCCAGAAGACGGGCAGCGCTACCAAGGGGGTTGCAGCGTGTCATTACAAAGGAAAGTCACACCACCGGGACGGTTAAATGGTCACACAGAGGACACATTTTAGACGTGTTTTCAGTTCCACATGTGCGAGGAGAATACGTTTATGAGCCACCTTGCACACATGCAGCATTACCGCTGTACAAGGTGGCCTTTAAAACGTACAAACGCCTGGGGGAGGGGGGACAGGTTCCCTTCAATTTCAGTTCTTGTGTCTGCGTGGCTTTTGCAGGACACGATGCCGGCTGCACAGCAGGGGAACAGCTGGCGGTGCTGAACCCCACTGACACATTGGCTGGTGTTTTTCTCTGTGCAGCTAGCAGTACCGGGCCCCAACTGGCGGTGTTGGAGCCCGGGGTCAGCAGGAGGAGGAGATGGAGCAGAGTGTAGGCCGAAGCCTGCACTGGCGGCAGCTTTTGGGTCTGTTGTGCCTGCGTGGCAGTTGCAGGACACGTTGCCGGCTGCACAGCAGGGGAACAGCTGGCGGTGCTGAACCCCACTGACACATTGGCTGGTGTTTTTCTCTGTGCAGCTAGCAGTACCGGGCCCCAACTGGCGGTGTTGGAGCCCAGGGCTCTTCAGGGGGAGCAGGGGGAGCGGAGTGTAGGCCGAAGCCTGCACTGGAGCAAGTTAAAAGGAAACCTTTAACCCCCCCCCCCCAGGCGTTTGTAGCTGGAAGAGCCATCGTGTACAGCACTAATGCTGGAAAAGGTAAACTTAGCTCTTTTAAATATGGTCCTTGCAGATGCTGAACCTAACACTTATGAAATGTGTCCCCTCACAGCGTTCAACCGTCCGGTAGGTGGAACTTTCCTTTGTGATGTGACGCAGCACAGCCGTCATTTTTACCCCCTTGGCGCCGTACGCGGCCTCCTCAGCGTTGTTTGAATCTGTCCCGGAGCCTGCGCTGTTAGGTTACCCCTTGGCCATGCACACATTTTGCGCTGCCCGTCTTCTGACATCATTTGCTGTCAGGCTGGCTGCGCCTGTGTGGGTGCGCTGTCCGAGATTCAGCCTCACGGTGTCGTGTAATGTAATCCCACCGCGGGCCTGTGATCCGTGGACATGCGCAGTGCATATCCTCGCCTCTCACTACCCTCCCTACGGCTTCTTAAGACTGTGCGGTGTCACGGCCGTGGCATGCTATTAGGGACCAGCTGACAACGAACAGTCTGAAGAAGCCGTAGGGAGGGGAGTGAGAGGCGAGGATATGCACTGCGCATGTCCACGGATCACAGGCCCGCGGTGGGATTACATTACACGACACCGCGAGGCTGAATCTCGGACAGCGCACCCACACAGGCGCAGCCAGCCTGACAGCAAATGATGTCAGAAGACGGGCAGCGCAAAATGTGTGCATGGCCAAGGGGTAACCTAACAGCGCAGGCTCCGGGACAGATTCAAACAACGCTGAGGAGGCCGCGTACGGCGCCAAGGGGGTAAAAATGACGGCTGTGCTGCGTCACATCACAAAGGAAAGTTCCACCTACCGGACGGTTGAACGCTGTGAGGGGACACATTTCATAAGTGTTAGGTTCAGCATCTGCAAGGAGCACCACGAAAAGAGGCACTTTTTCCCTTTGCATCATTACTGCTGCACAAGGTGGCTCCTTCAGTAACAAACGCCTGGGGGGGGGGGACAGGTTCCCTTAAATTTAACTTGTTGTGCCTGCGTGGCGGTCGCAGTACACGTTGCCGTATACACAGCAGGGGAACAGCTGGCGGTGCTGAACCCCACTAACACATTGGCGAGGTGTTTGGCTCTGTGCGTACAGCACTTCTGGACGGCAACTGGCGTTGTTGGAGCCCAGGGACAGGTGGAGGAGGAGGAGGTAGGAGGGATTGCCACACACACAGCAGGGGAACAGCTGACGTTACTGAACCCCAATAACAGAGGAGGGACTGTTGACTGTGCGTACAGCACTTCTGGACGGCAACTGGCGGTGTTGGAGCCCAGGGACAGGTGGAGGAGGAGGAGGTCGGAGGAGGTAGGAGGGATTGCCACACACACAGCAAGGGAACAGCTGACGTTACTGAACCCCAATAACAGAGGAGGGACTGTTGACTGTGCGTACAGCACTTCTGGACGGCAACTGGCGGTGTTGGAGCCCAGGGACAGGTGGAGGAGGAGGAGGTTGGAGGAGGTAGGAGGAGGTAGGAGGGATTGCCACACACACAGCAGGGGAACAGCTGACGTTACTGAACCCCAATAACAGAGGAGCGACTGTTGACTGTGCGTACAGCACTTCTGGACGGCAACTGGCAGTGTTGGAGCCCAGGGACAGGTGGAGGAGGAGGAGGTTGGAGGAGGTAGGAGGAGGTAGGAGGGATTGCCACACACACAGCAGGGGAACAGCTGACGTTACTGAACCCCAATAACAGAGGAGCGACTGTTGACTGTGCGTACAGCACTTCTGGACGGCAACTGGCGGTGTTGGAGCCCAGGGACAGGTGGAGGAGGAGGAGGTTGGAGGAGGTAGGAGGGATTTCCACACACACAGCAGGGGAACAGCTGACGTTACTGAACCCCAATAACAGAGGAGGGACTGTTGACTGTGCGTACAGCACTTCTGGACGGCAACTGGCGGTGTTGGAGCCCAGGGACAGGTGGAGGAGGAGGAGGTTGGAGGAGGTAGGAGGAGGTAGGAGGGATTGCCACACACACAGCAGGGGAACAGCTGCCGTTACTGAACCCCAATAACAGAGGAGGGACTGTTGACTGTGCGTACAGCACTTCTGGACGGCAACTGGCGGTGTTGGAGCCCAGGGACAGGTGGAGGAGGAGGAGGTTGGAGGAGGTAGGAGGAGGTAGGAGGGATTGCCACACACACAGCAGGGGAACAGCTGACGTTACTGAACCCCAATAACAGAGGAGCGACTGTTGACTGTGCGTACAGCACTTCTGGACGGCAACTGGCGGTGTTGGAGCCCAGGGACAGGTGGAGGAGGAGGAGGTTGGAGGAGGTAGGAGGAGGTAGGAGGGATTGCCACACACACAGCAGGGGAACAGCTGACGTTACTGAACCCCAATAACAGAGGAGCGACTGTTGACTGTGCGTACAGCACTTCTGGACGGCAACTGGCGGTGTTGGAGCCCAGGGACAGGTGGAGGAGGAGGAGGTTGGAGGAGGTAGGAGGAGGTAGGAGGGATTGCCACACACACAGCAGGGGAACAGCTGACGTTACTGAACCCCAATAACAGAGGAGCGACTGTTGACTGTGCGTACAGCACTTCTGGACGGCAACTGGCGGTGTTGGAGCCCAGGGACAGGTGGAGGAGGAGGAGGTTGGAGGAGGTAGGAGGGATTGCCACACACACAGCAGGGGAACAGCTGACGTTACTGAACCCCAATAACAGAGGAGGGACTGTTGACTGTGCGTACAGCACTTCTGGACGGCAACTGGCGGTGTTGGAGCCCAGGGACAGGTGGAGGAGGAGGAGGTTGGAGGAGGTAGGAGGAGGTAGGAGGGATTGCCACACACACAGCAGGGGAACAGCTGACGTTACTGAACCCCAATAACAGAGGAGCGACTGTTGACTGTGCGTACAGCACTTCTGGACGGCAACTGGCGGTGTTGGAGCCCAGGGACAGGTGGAGGAGGAGGAGGTTGGAGGAGGTAGGAGGGATTGCCACACACACAGCAGGGGAACAGCTGACGTTACTGAACCCCAATAACAGAGGAGGGACTGTTGACTGTGCGTACAGCACTTCTGGACGGCAACTGGCGGTGTTGGAGCCCAGGGACAGGTGGAGGAGGAGGAGGTTGGAGGAGGATGGAGGAGGTAGGAGGGATTGCCACACACACAGCAGGGGAACAGCTGACGTTACTGAACCCCAATAACAAAGGAGCGACTGTTGACTGTGCGTACAGCACTTCTGGACGGCAACTGGCGGTGTTGGAGCCCAGGGACAGGTGGAGGAGGAGGAGGTTGGAGGAGGTAGGAGGGATTGCCACACACACAGCAGGGGAACAGCTGACGTTACTGAACCCCAATAACAGAGGAGCGACTGTTGACTGTGCGTACAGCACTTCTGGACGGCAACTGGCGGTGTTGGAGCCCAGGGACAGGTGGAAAAGCAGAGGAACACAATGTAGGCCGAAGCCTGAGAAAGTCGAAAGGGAACCTTTAACCCCCCCCCCAAGGCGTTTGTAGCTGAAAGAGCCAGCTTGTGCAGCACAAAAGATGCAAAAGGAAAAGGTGGCTCTTTTCATCATGCTCCTTGCAAACACAGAACTAAACACTTATAAAATGTGTCCCCTGCAACCGTAAAACCATCCCGGAGGTGGGACTTTCCTTCGTAATGTGACGCAGCACAGCCGTCATTCCTACCCCCCCGGCGCCGCGCACCGGCTCCTCAGCGTTGTTTTATTCCGTCCCGGAGCCTGCGCTGTTATGTTATCCCGTGGCCAGGCACACTTAGCGCTGCCCGTCTTCTGGCATCATTTGGTGTCAGGATGGCTGCGCCTGTGCGGCCGCGCTGGCCGAGAGCCCGCCTCGCAGTGTCTTCTGATTTAATCCCACTGGGGGCCTGGGATCCATGGACATGCGCAGTGCATATCCTCGCCTCTCACTCCCCTCCCTACGGCTTCTTAAGACTGTGCGGTGTCACGGCCGTGGCATGCTATTAGGGACCAGCTGACACCGAACAGTCTGAAGAAGCCATAGGGAGATGAGTGAGAGGTGGAGGTTCAGATATGCACTGCGCATGTCCATGGATCCCAGGCCCCCAGTGGGATTAAATCAGAAGACACTGCGAGGCGGGCTCTCGGCCAGCGCGGCCGCACAGGCGCAGCCATCCTGACACCAAATGATGCCAGAAGACGGGCAGCGCTAAGTGTGCCTGGCCACGGGATAACATAACAGCGCAGGCTCCGGGACGGAATAAAACAACGCTGAGGAGCCGGTGCGCGGCGCCGGGGGGGTAGGAATGACGGCTGTGCTGTGTCACATTACGAAGGAAAGTCCTTCCTCCGGGACGGTTTTACAGTATCAGTGGACACATTTTATAAGTGTTAAGTTCTGCGTGTGCAAGGAGCTAAACAAAAATAGCTACCTTTTCCTTGTGCAGCATTACTGCTGCACAAGGTGGCTCTTTCAGTAACAAACGCCTTGGGGGGGGGGACAGATTCCCTTACATTTCAGTTGTTGTGTCAGCGTGGCGGTCGCATGACACATTGCCGGCTACACAGCTGGGGATCAGCTGACGTTACTGAAACCCAATAACACTGGGTCGTATGTTTTGACTGTGCAGACGGCACTTCTGAGCCTCAACTGGCGGTGTTGGAGCCCAGGAATTTAAGTTCAGGTGGTAGAAAGATGAACACAACAGGAGACCTGGATAACGTATACAGTGACCTAATTATTTAATCAGGAGGAGGAGTGGCAAATTCCTGCGAGATCCAGGCCTTGTTCATTTTCAGGAAAGTAAGCCGGTCAACGTTATCGGAGGATAGTCGCATGCGACGGTCAGTTAGTACACCACCTGCAGCACTAAAGACACGTTCCGATAATACACTGGCCGCAGGGCAAGACAGCACCTCCAATGCATACTGGCTTAGCTCTGGCCATGTATCCAGCTTTGAGACCCAAAACTTGAAAGGGGAAGAGCCGTCTGGGAGTACAGCAAGAGGGCAAGACATGTAGTCTGTCACCATCTGACGGAACTGTTGCCTCCTGCTGACTGGAGCCGTCTGTGATGGTGTAGACTTTTGTGGGGGGCACAGAAAACTGTGCCACAGTTGGGCCATACTGGTCTTGCCTTGGGCAGAGGCACTGCTTCTGCTCCCTCTTTGTGCAGAGCCTCCACCACTGCCTGGACGCACTGAGCTGCTTTGGAATGCACTAGCAGCACTTCTCTCAGTTGGAATGGAGAAGATGATGGAATTGACCAGTGTGTCTTGGTACTCCCGCATTTTTCGCTCCCGGTTCAACGGTGTGATGAGGCTTTCTACGTTGTCCCGGTAGCGAGGATCGAGGAGGGTGAACACCCAATAATCAGACATGTTGAGAATGTGGGCGATGCGGCGGTCGTTTCTCAGGCACTGCAGCATGTAATCCACCATGTGCTGCAGACTGCCAACTGCCCAAGAAACGCTGTCCCCTGCTGGAGGCGTGATCTCTGCCCGCTCGTCATCACCCCACCCTCGCTGTACACACTGAGTACTGGACAATTCGGTAACTCCCTCCTCTGGACGGATGTCTTCCTCCTCCATTGACTCCTCCTCATCCTCCTCACAAACTGTCCCCTGCCTACGCGTTTGTGAGGAACCACGTGGCGCTGACTGTCCAGAAGATGATGGAAATGGTGAATCCTCATCCTCCACCTCTTCCACAACATCATCCCTTAGCGCTTGCAGTGATTTTTCAAGCAGGCAGATAAGGGGGACAGTCATGCTGACTAGTGCATCATCTGCACTCGCCATCCGCGTGGAATAATCAAAGGGACGCAAAACCTGGCAGACGTCATTCATAGTGGCCCACTCTGTGGTTGTGAAGT
Organism: Ranitomeya variabilis; assembly: GCF_051348905.1. Lineage (NCBI taxonomy): Eukaryota > Metazoa > Chordata > Amphibia > Anura > Dendrobatidae > Ranitomeya > Ranitomeya variabilis. The sequence continues at coordinate 84,401,934 of NC_135238.1, forward strand.
CTGTACGGCGCTGACTGCGACTTTTTTGCGCCTGAAGCAGCTGGTACTCCATTACAGCTTGCTGCTGCTCACACACCCGCTCCAACATATGTAACGTGGAATTCCACCTGGTAGGTAGGTCACATATGATGCGATGTTTCGGCAGGCGGTGTCGGCGCTGCAGAGCCGCAATGCGCGCTTTTGCCGTGCTGGAACGCCGCAAGTGAGCACACTCTAGGCGGACCTTGTGCAGCAGTGCATCAAGATCCGGATAGTCCCTCAAAAAGCTCTGCACGACCAAATTGAGCACATGTGCCAGACATGGGATGTGAGTGAGGTTGCCGAGGCCCAGAGCTGCCACCAGATTTCGGCCATTATCACACACTACCATGCCTGGCTGGAGATTCGCTGGCACAAACCACACATCGCTCTCCTGCTTGATGGCATTCCAGAGCTCCTGCGCTGTGTGGCTACGATTCCCCAAAAAAATTAATTTCAACACGGCCTGTTGACGTTTGGCCATGGCTGTGCTCATGTCGGTCGTAACAGGTACACGTTCATCACGGGTCCATGTGGAGGTGGACTGTGACGGCTCCTGCAGCGATGATTCTGAGGAACTGGTGTAAGAGGAGGAGTCAATGCGTACAGAATGGATTCCTGCAATCCTTGGAGTGGGCAGGACACGTCCTGCGCCACTCGCACGGTCTGTACCCGGCTCAACGACATTAACCCAATGGGCAGTGAGGGAAAGGTATCGCCCCTGTCCATGTTGACTGGTCCACGCATCGGTGGTGAGGTGGACCTTGCTACTGACGGCGTTCAGTAGCGCGTGTTTTATGTGTCCCTCCACATGCTTGTGCAGGGCAGGGACGGCTTGCCTGCTGAAGTAAAAGCGGCTGGGCACATTGTACTGTGGGACTGCCAAGGACATCAAGTCACGGAAGCTGTCAGTCTCCACCAGCCTGAATGACAGCATTTCCAGTGACAGCAGTTTGGCAATGCCTGCAGTCAGAGCCTGTGCTCGTGGGTGGTTTGACGAGAAAGGCCGCCTTTTCTCCCATGCCTGTACTACCGATGGCTGTAGACTGGGCTGGGAGTGTGTGGATGACTGGGAAAGTGGTGCTGCGGGTGGAATTACAGCGGGTCTCTGGACAACAGGGCCAGAGGTTCGTCCACGGCGATCCTGGGAGGAAGCCGAACCAGCTGCGTGTGAGCTAGAGGAAGAGGCAACACGAGCTGAAGAGGTGGTAGCTGCCGCTGTTGGTTGGCCTACCTCTTCAGTGTGTTTTTCTAACTCCGCCGGGTGCCTGTTGCGCACATGTTTCCACATGTTGGAGGTATTGAGGTTGCTGACATTTTTCCCTCTTTTGACTTTTTGATGACACACGTTGCATCTGACATAGCAAATGTCATCTGCAACTGTGTCAAAAAAGGACCAGGCACTGCAAGTCTTGGGAGCGCCCTTTTTGGCTTTTGGAAGAGACATGCTCCTAACGGGTGCCAAAGCGGAGGCTGCAGGATCCGCAGTCTTCCCCCTCCCTCTCCCTCTTTGGGCCGTACGGGGAATCTCTTCCTCAGAGCTGCTCCCACCACCTTCCTGTCCCTCACGCCAAGATGGGTCGAGGACCTCATCATCTACACTACCCTCTGCCCCCAACTGCTCCTCCTGGGTAGTCTCAGCAGCAGAGCACGCACCAGTAAGTGGCACCTGAGTGTCATCATCAGCTGATGCGGCCTGCGATGTGGTGACCGGAGCCACTGGCCCACCCGCCTCTTCAGAGGAAGACAGAAAAAGCTGTTGGGCATCACTGCACCCTGCCTCTTCTTCCATTTCTCCAATGCTGCTTGGCTGGCCCCCTGTTTCCAAGCCAAGAGATTCAGAGAACAGAAGTAGAGACGGCTCCTGTCCTGGGCTCTCTGTCTGCCTGGGCAATTTGGCAGGTGGTGAAGAGACAGATGGCTGCTCTCCAGTGCTCTGTGTCTGAGAGGATGTGGCACTAATGGAAGTTGATGCATTAGCTGCCATCCATCCGACAACAGCTTCAATTTGTTCTTGACGCAGCAGCGGTGTACGGCGCTCTGACACAAAGCTGCGCATGAACGACTGTTGCCTGGTGAAAGTGGGTGCTGATGAGTCACCGGTGCCCGCAGCAGGCACAGAATCCCCACGTCCCCTCCCTGCTCCGCGCCCACGCCCACGCCCACGTGCCTTACTCACTGCCTTCTTCATCTTGGTTGACTGATAAAGATAAGCAGAAAAGTACTAACGGCTTTGTGTGCTTATTCCTGAGCAACTCCTCCTAACAGGTATAAGAAACACTAATTTTCTAAAGTGTGGACTAGACTTTAATATGAGCTAATGTGGCCTACACAAATGTAAAGTGGTGTAACTGGTGTGTTTGGTGAACTTTATTATTTATTTCTTTTTTGGGGGCTGAACTGACAACAGATAGAGCTGCAGTCACACGGAGACCGTGCAGACAGCCGTAAACGGAGCTGCAAGGCCCAAAAACCCTCCTCTACTTTATCCTATGTAGTGTTTTTCCACAAATTAGCTGGAGACGGGTGGAAAGACACTAATAGGATTTTTTTAAATTAATTAGCAGCAGACTACACTACTTGAAAAAAAATGAAAATTGATTTTGCGGTATGACGCAGTGAACAACCCTGAGCTGGAGACAACCAGGCTATGGCTGCTCACAGACTACAGGGCGAGCTGCAGTCACACGGAGACCGTGCAGACAGCCGTAAACGGCGCTGCAAGGCCCAAAAACCCTCCTCTACTTTATCCTATGTAGTGTTTTTCCACAAATTAGCTGGAGACGGGTGGAAAGACACTAATAGGATTTTTTTAAATTAATTAGCAGCAGACTACACTACTTGAAAAAAAATGAAAATTGATTTTGCGGTATGACGCAGTGAACAACCCTGAGCTGGAGACAACCAGGCTATGGCTGCTCACAGACTACAGGGCGAGCTGCAGTCACACGGAGACCGTGCAGACAGCCGTAAACGGCGCTGCAAGGCCCAAAAACCCTCCTCTACTTTATCCTATGTAGTGTTTTTCCACAAATTAGCTGGAGACGGGTGGAAAGACACTAATAGGATTTTTTTGAATAAATTAGCAGCAGACTACACTACTTGAAAAAAAATAAATAAAATAAGAACAGTATGAGGCAATGAACCACCCTCCCTGAACTGAATACAACCAGCTATGGATGGCCTATGTGGCTGCACTCAGACTAGAGAGTGGGCTGCACTCACACACACACACACACACAGACCTTGCAGATCGCTGTGAAAACAGCGCTACAAGGCAAAAGCAAGGTGAATAGTAGGTGAACACAGCGGTTGCTAAATTAGCCTTTGGAAAGCACAAAGAAGCAAATCGCTATCTCTAAACTGTCCCTCAGTCAGCAAACAGCGTCCTGTCACTAACTGAATTCACAGCAGAGTGATCGCAAAATGGCGCCAGCGACTTTTAAACTGCAGCATGACATCATTTCAGCAGCCAATCACAGCCTTGCCAGTAGTTTCATGCCCTCCATGCTAAACAGGATGTGCCCACACTTGGAATCATTCTCATTGGCTGAATTTCGGAATTTTGAATCTGGGAACTTCCGATTCCGGTATCCGATACGCGGCAAGTATCGGAATCCCGGTATCGGAATTCCGATACCGCAAGTATCGGCCGATACCCGATACTTGCGGTATCGGAATGCTCAACACTAGGACTCATACTGTAAAGTGTTACACAACAAATGCTACCTGAGATGCCAGCCTTATCCTGTTTATGTCTATAGTACCAGGCCTTTTTGCAGGAACCCTCCAGTGTGTGACATAATGTAAGATTGATATACCGACTTGACAAATGTCTAAGACACTTTAGTTGTATTTGTGTACTGATAATGGTAACATTTCTTTAAAATGACTTCAGATTATTTGTGAAAGAAAATGGAAATTTGGCAAAAATTTGGAACATTTAGCAATTTTAAAACTTGTAATTAGTATGCCCTTGAATCAGAGGGTTATGTAAAACCCAAAATAATTAATAAATAACATTTCCTACATGCCTACTGTACATCAGCACAATTTTTGAAAACATGATTTTTTTTTTGTTAGCAAGTTATAAGGGTTAAAAATTGACCCTTCTAACTTTCTCTCAAAAATTCAAATTTTTTTTTAAAAATTTACAAAACCATTTTTTTAGAGGCCACATTTTAGATGTTGAGGTCCCGCCACTGCACAGGGGGAATCTCGAACCATGTCCGCTGCAGTCTCACATTCTCCTCCAGCCACAGTGGAATCTGCTCAGCAGAGACATCGATCCCAGCGTCTGTCTCAAGCTGATACTGTGCAGCTGGTTACAGTTGTCATTCCAGGCTCAGCCATCGTAACCAGTACTGATCAGCGATGAGCAGGTGCTCCTGGGACTAAGACCTGCTTTTCTTCTTCTGAGCATGCCCGAGGGACGACCTCTTATTGGAGGTCGGGGCTCACATGCTCAAGTCCTGTAGAATCTCCTATTGGATCACTAGGAAGGTCCTGGAGAACTCCCGCTATAAAAGGTTTGCATGGCCGCATGGCCATGTGCTTGTATAAATCAGTTTTTGTGTGTGTGTATGTATGCCAGTACTGATGAAAGCTCCGAATCATTCCCATCCCTAGTGTTGATGACTGCTCACGAATGTTGGAGCTATCTAGCGTCAGTTAGTGCCATCCAGCACCAGGCACAATCCACAGTGTCTATCTGCAGCGCTTGCCAGTGCGGCACCGTGCTCAACCAATGCGCTTACCTGTCCCTACTTGGGTGGTTAGTGGTGTCCGCCAGAGCGGCGCTGTATGCACCCAGTGTGCTAAATCTATTTTGTGTTTTCCCTGGCACCGCAGTTTCGGTGCCGAGCGCAAGTGGTCTAGAGGGAATCTAACCCCACATCTTGGGGCAGAGTTCTGTGACTCAATACTTGCGTTTCCTCTGTGGTATTGTGGTGCTGTGATGCAACAGGGTCCACTTCATTCATACCGGGTGTAGCTAACCTGTGTGTGTTTTCATTATACCGCCATTTACTGTCCGCCATTACCTAGCAGCAGGTATCACCCCAGCATGGTGGACCCCCGGTGGCGATCGCACCTTATTCCATCTATATAATTATTTAGTGCGTTATGCCAGCCCTAACATTACATTACATTTGAAATGAGTTTGAAGACTCTGTATGAGAGAAAATACCCAAAATTGACACCATTCTTAAAACTGCATTCTTCAAGGTGCTCAAAATGACATTCAAGAAGTTTATTAACCCTTCAGGTGCTTCACAGGATATTTTAAAATGTGGAAGGAAAAAATTAACATTTAACTTTTTTCATAAAAATCTTACTTTAAACCCAAATTATTTTATTTTAACAAGGGTGGCAGGAAAAAATTAGACCCCAAAATGTATTGTACAATTTCTCTAGAGCAGGGGTGGGGAATCTTTTTTTCTGCCAGGGGCCACATAGATATTTATACCATCCTTTGGGGGCAGTACAAACTCCGCCCACTAAGTACATCTTGACTCTGACACTTTAATTGCATGTCCTTCAGTGTTCAGTAGTGAACACTGCGTATGTGTGCTAACAGAGCAAAAAGAAATTAATGAGCTGGTGGCAATCAAAAAACAACTCCCTGCCAAAGCACTGCGTTCCCTCAGAATCTGCCCGGAGGCCAGATTAAAGGTCATTGAGGGCCGTAAATGGCCCGAGGGCCAGAGGTTCCCCACCCCTGCTCTAGAGCGCGTCAATACCCCATATGTGGGGGAAAACTACTGTTTGGGTGCATGGCAGCACTCAGAAGGGAAAGAGTGTAATTTGACTTTTTGAATGCAAAATTTGCTGGAACAATTACCAGACACCATGATGCATTTGGAAAGCCCTTGATGTGCCTAAACAGTAGAAACCCTCCACAATTGACACTATTTTGGAAACTAGACCCCTCAGGGAAATTATCTAGATGTGTGGTGAGCACCTTGAGCCCCCAGGTGCTTCTCAGAAGCTTATTACATTGAGCCGTAAAAATAAAAAAAATAACTTTTTTCCACAAAATTGTTTTTCAGCACCAAATTTTGCATTTTCATAAAGTTCACAGGATAAATGGCACCATACAATTTGTTGTGCAGCTTTTTTGAGTATGCTGACACCCCATATGTGGATGAAAGCTGTTTGGGTGCACAGCAGGGCTTGAAACACAAGTAGAGCCATTTGACCTTTTGAATACAAAATTTGCTGAAATTATTAGCAGATATTTCCATTGACAGATGACGGACCAAAGTGAGGACTTGCTATTTTTGTGGGCTGAGTTGAAGCTTTTATTGGGAACATTTTACATAATGTTTGGGATCACATTTTTCTGGCGCTCTGTGCTGAGCCCTTACTTTGGGGTTTCCATCTAAATCCCTGAGTGACATGATTCAGATGAAACCCCCAAGGGATCCATTCGCTATAATGAGTTAGCAAAGTTACTCTGGACTATGTCTGGCCTCTCTTCAGATTTTTCCTTTTCAGAAGTCCACAAAACTGTGGTGGACTGCACTTTTATGCACGCCTAAAAAGACGGTCACCTCCGGATCACAGGTAAGACAGTGCCCACAGTGCTTCCATATGTTTCATTTTAAAGGATTCTTCCACCAGGGATTCCATTTGAATCATGTATTTAATCAGAGAATTACATGGAAACCCCGGTGTAAGCTCTTAGCATAGAGAGCAGAATAAATGTGAGCTGAGCCTTACTACAATCTTTGGGAGGCTGAATGAAAAAATCAAAAGCAGGTGGAAAATTGGTTTTAATGTATTTTTACGCCGTTTCTCGTGCAATATAATGAATTAGATGACTTTTTTCTTCGTGTTGGTGCTAATATAGTTTTTTAATGTTTGGCAGCTGTCACACACTAAAAGACACTTTTTATTGCAAAAAATAGTTTTTTTGCATAACTATATTTTAGAAGCTATAATTTTTCTATATATTGTCTTATTGTCTGACAGAGGTATGTGATGACTTGTTTTTTTGCAATACGAGTTGATATTTTATTGGTACTGTTTTTGGTCACATAACATTTTTTGATCGCTTTCTATTTTGATATATGCAATACAGAATGAACAGAAACCATCAATTCAGTAATTGTTTTTTGTGGGTCTTTTTTATGCCGTTCTGTGTGTGGCAAAATTGAGAAGGCAGCTTTATTCTTCAAGTCAGTGCGATTACAGCAATATGCCTTTTTTATGTTTTTGCACTTTTACACAATAAAAACTATTTTATTGAAAAAATAATGATTTTAGCATCACTTCATTCTTAAAGCTATAAATTCTTTATTTTTCTGATGATGGAGCTGTATGGTGGCTTGTTTTGTGCGGGACTGGATTTTATTTTTAGGGATACCATTTGTATTTACATTCGCCTTTTTGATCGCATTTTATTCTACTTTATATTTTGCCATATGATGAAAAAGCATGTTTTTTTCCCCATTTTTTTATTTATTTTATAACGGTGCTCATTGAAGTTGCTTACTAGTGGGACAGTTTTATTGGGCGCATTGTCACAGACACGACAATACCAAAATATTTACTTTTTGTTTTTTGGGGGTTTTTTTTACATAAAAATAGAAATTTATCAGTGCAATGTATTTTTATTTTTTAATCATTTTCAGATTTTTAAAAAATAAATTTTTACAATTTTTTTTCTATTTTTTTACTTTTTTTATGGGACTTTCACATCCAGCAGCCTGATTGCAGTTCTAATCATTTTCAATGCATGAGTATTGCAATGGATTATAATTGTCAGTGCTGCACTGACACAGGTTCCTTAGACCATACTCTGCACATGGCCTGAGGGGCTTGTCATAGCCAGGTGACTTGGATTTCATCATGATGACATTGGGTCATCATGGCAACTATTTGAACCCCGCAATGTCGTCGCTGGGTCTCCAATCCAAGGGCAGAGGGGCTTTTCCCTCTACCTGTTCACTAAATGCTGCATTCACAGCATTTACAGGGCTAAGGTGCTGAGAGGGATGCACGCACCACTCCTGGCACTGAGAGCTGTGTGTCAGCTTTCAAAATCAGCTGACACCCAGCAGCGATTGCGCACGCACAGCTCCTGTGCATGCAAAATTGCCTGGACGTACTCAGTAGGTCTAAGTTGGTAAGTACTCATGGACCATGACATAACTGGTTGGTAAGGTCAAGGTCGGTAAGGGATTAAAAATAATAAACACAGTTATACTCACCTAACACCCATTTCATTGCAGCCCTCATCTCCTGTAATAAAATAAAAGTAAAGAACAACCATATTCCTTACCTGTCCATCGCTCTGTTCCATGCTGTAATCCATCGCTCCTTACCAGCCTAAGAATACCAGCCCCCAGCTGTCTGCTTTAGCTTGGATGGTTGTAAAAAACAGAAGGACCCTACGCCATTTTTTTTGTTATGTATCTAAATAATTAAAAAATATGGCAATGAGAACCCTCTATTCTTTTTCTCCAGTCTTGCTGAAGTTAGCAGCTAAGGATTGCAGCCCACAGCTGTCAGTTTTGCCTGGCTGATTATAAAAAATACAGGGGAACCTCACATCATTTTTGGAGGGTTCCCCCATTTTAATAACCAGTAGTGTTGAGCATTCCGATACCGCAAGTATCGGGTATCGGACGATATTCGCGGTATCGGAATTCCGATACCGAGTTCTGATACTTTCAGTATATCGGATACCGGAATCGGAAGTTCCCATAATTCAAAGAGCCAGAATTCAGCCAATAAGGAATCATTAGAAGTGTGGGCACATCCTGTTCTGCATGGTAGGCATGTAACTACTGGCATGGCTGTGATTGGCTGCTGAAATGATGTCATGATGCACTATAAAAGTCGCCGCCGCCATTTTGGGTTCACTCTGCTGTTAATTCAGTTAGGGACAGGATGCTGGGTTCTGACTGAGGGCCAGTTTTGAGATAGTGATTTGCTTCATTGTGCTTCACCCAGGCTATTTTAGCAGCCGCTGTGTGAGAACCTTGTTTTTGCCTTGCAGCGCTGTTCACAGCTGTCTGCAAGGTCTGTGTGTGAGTGCAGCTCACTCTGTAGCCTGTTTTACAGCCACCGCTGGTTGTAGTCAGCTCAGTGTGCGTCACTGCCTCATACAGTTCCATTGTCTGTTTCTCAATTAGTGCAGCCTGCTGCACATTTTTTATGATTTATCCTATTAGTGGCTTTCCATCCGTATCCTGCTAGATTGTGGAAAAATACTATATAGGATTACATACAGGTCCTTCTCAAAAAATTAGCATATAGTGTTAAATTTCATTATTTACCATAATGTAATGATTACAATTAAACTTTCATATATTATAGATTCATTATCCACCAACTGAAATTTGTCAGGTCTTTTATTGTTTTAATACTGATGATTTTGGCATACAACTCCTGATAACCCAAAAAACCTGTCTCAATAAATTAGCATATCAAGAAAAGGTTCTCTAAACGACCTATTACCCTAATCTTCTGAATCAACTAATTAACTCTAAACACATGCAAAAGATACCTGAGGCTTTTAAAAACTCCCTGCCTGGTTCATTACTCAAAACCCCCATCATGGGTAAGACTAGCGACCTGACAGATGTCAAGAAGGCCATCATTGACACCCTCAAGCAAGAGGGTAAGACCCAGAAAGAAATTTCTCAACAAATAGGCTGTTCCCAGAGTGCTGTATCAAGGCACCTCAATGGTAAGTCTGTTGGAAGGAAACAATGTGGCAGAAAACGCTGTACAACGAGAAGAGGTGACCGGACCCTGAGGAAGATTGTGGAGAAGGACCGATTCCAGACCTTGGGGAACCTGAGGAAGCAGTGGACTGAGTCTGGTGTGGAAACATCCAGAGCCACCGTGCACAGGCGTGTGCAGGAAATGGGCTACAGGTGCCGCATTCCCCAGGTAAAGCCACTTTTGAACCATAAACAGCGGCAGAAGCGCCTGATCTGGGCTACAGAGAAGCAGCACTGGACTGTTGCTAAGTGGTCCCAAGTACTTTTTTCTGATGAAAGCAAATTTTGCATGTCATTCGGAAATCAAGGTGCCAGAGTCTGGAGGAAGACTGGGGAGAAGGAAATGCCAAAATGCCTGAAGTCCAGTGTCAAGTACCCACAGTCAGTGATGGTGTGGGGTGCCATGTCAGCTGCTGGTGTTGGTCCACTGTGTTTCATCAAGGGCAGGGTCAATGCAGCTAGCTATCAGGAGATTTTGGAGCACTTCATGCTTCCATCGGCTGAAATGCTTTATGGAGATGAAGATTTCATTTTTCAGCACGACCTGGCACCTGCTCACAGTGCCAAAACCACTGGTAAATGGTTTACTGACCATGGTATTACTGTGCTCAATTGGCCTGCCAACTCTCCTGACCTGAACCCCATAGAGAATCTGTGGGATATTGTGAAGAGAAAGTTGAGAGACGCAAGACCCAACACTCTGGATGAGCTTAAGGCCGCTATTGAAGCATCCTGGGCCTCCATAACATCTCAGCAGTGTCACAGGCTGATTGCCTCCATGCCACGCCGCATTGAAGCAGTCATTTCTGCCAAAGGATTCCCGACCAAGTATTGAGTGCATAACTGAACATTATTATTTGATGGTTTTTTTGTATGTTATTAAAAAACACTTTTATTTGATTGGACGGGTGAAATATGCTAATTTAGGCTGGTTTCACACTTGCGTTTTTGTCTGCAGCGTTTTTTGCACAAAAAACGCATGCGTTTTTTTTTCCTATATTTAACATTGAAAACGCATGCGTTTTTTTGCACATGCGTTTGGTCGCATTTTCAAACGCATGCGTTTTTTGTCTGCATGCGTTCATTTTCAAAAATGCTACCTGCAGTATTTTCTTGCGCGTTTTTTTGCCGCGAAAAAACGCATGCGTTTTTTCGCGGCAAAAAAATGCATTGCTGTCTATGTAAACGCATGCGTTTTTAAGCACATGCGTTTGTTTGCGCTAAAAACGCATGCGTTTTTATAGAAAAAAACCAGAAAACACACTGAAAAGCCACCCACCACCATCAAGGTGATAAAGGGATCTAAACCCTAACCCTAACTCTACCCCTAACCTCACCCCTAACCGTTTAATGAACATTTTCTGACAGTCATATTGCCACGTATTTAAGTGCCACGTATCACGTATTTCAGTGCCACGTGCCACGTGCCACGTATTTAAGTGCCACGTGGCACATATTTAAGTGCCACGTGCCACGCATTTAAGTGCCACGTGCCACGTATTTCAGTGCCACATATGCCACGTGCCACGTATTTCAGTGCCACGTATGCCACGTGCCACGTATTTCAGTGCCACGTATGCCACGTGCCACGTATTAAAGTGCCACGTGCCACGTATTTAAGTGCCACGTGGCACATATTTAAGTGCCACATGCCACGTATTTAAGTGCCACGTGCCACGTATTTGAGTGCCACGTATTTAAGTACCACGTATTTCAGTTGCACGTATTTCAGTGCCACGTATTTCAGTCACGTTTAGGGTTAGGGTTAGGGGTAGGGTTAGGGTTTTACCGCGTTTACATGCGTTTTTCACACATGCGTTTTTTTTAAAAAACGCATGCAGACAAAAACGCAAGTGTGAAACCAGCCTTATTGAGACAGGTTTTTTGGGTTATCAGGAGTTGTATGCCAAAATCATCAGTATTAAAACAATAAAAGACCTGACAAATTTCAGTTGGTGGATAATGAATCTATAATATATGAAAGTTTAATTGTAATCATTACATTATGGTAAATAATGAAATTTAACACTATATGCTAATTTTTTGAGAAGGACCTGTAGAGGAGCTTTTTTTGGCCTTGCAGCACCGTTCACGGCTGTCTGCACGGTCTCTGTGTCTCTGTATACCTTTAATGTCTCCTCCACCTCCCCCAATACATCCTACATTATTCTTAGTTGTTTTCCTTCATGTAGAATTAACCTACAAGGAAAGAAAGGGTTTATTTTAATTCCAATATTTTTGTCCCATTGACTTGCATTGGTATCGGGTATAGGTATCGGCGATATCCGATATTTTTTGAATATCGGCTGATCCAATCCGATAACGATACTTCTGGATATTGGAAGGTATTGCTCAACACTAATAACCAGGAAAGGCTAAGTATACATATATGAGCTGATATTAATAGTCTGGGAACCTTTATTAATATTGTCTCTTTCTGAGAATATTAACTCGAGTCCCCAGTCGTCAGCTTTCCCTCAGCTATTTATGACATTTATGGGGGACCCCTCTCCATTTTTTTCATATTTCTTCATTTATTGGCAAGTACAGTAAAACACACACCCAAGGTAACCTTAGTTCGCAGCCTTTGCTTGTGTTCAAGCATTTGGAAACTTCAGTAACCTTATAATGTCCCTCAAAGTTTCATATAAGGTTTCAGGGCCTTAAAGCTGCCAGGAAACCTGGTGGCTTAAACCTTAAGGCTATGTGCACATGTAGGGAGGGTCCTCTGCGGGTTCTCCCGCAGCGGATTTGATAAATCTGCAGGGCAAAACCGCTGCGGTTATCCCTGCAGATTTATTGCGGTTTGTTTTGCGGTTTCCGCTGCGGGTTTAGTCCTATACTATTGATGCTGCATATGCAGCAATATGCAGCATCAATAGTAATGTTAAAAATAATAAAAAAATGGTTATACTCACCCTCTGACGTCCCGATCTCCTCGGCGCTGCACACGGCGGTCCGGTTCCAAAGATGCTGTGCGAGAAGGACCTTCGTGATGTCATGGTCATGTGACCGCGAAGTCATCGCAGGTCCTGCTCGCACAGCAACCCTGAAGCTGGACGGCCGCGTGCAGCCCTGAGAGGTGAGTATATCATTATTTTTTATTTTTATTCTTTTTTTTTAACACAAATATGGTTCCCAGGGCCTGGAGGAGAGTCCCCTCTCCTCCACCCCGGGTACCATCCACACATGATCCGCTTACTTCCCGCATCGTGGGCATAGCCCCATGCGGGAAGTAAGCAGATCAATGCATTCCTATGTGTACAGAATCGCCGCGATTCTGCACAAAAGAAGTGACATGCTGTGGAATGTAAACCGCTGCGTTTCTGCGCGGTTTTTCCCGCAGCATGTGCACAGCGGATTGCGGTTATGATAGGTTTACATGTAACTCTAAACGCAATGGAAACTGCTGCGGACCCGCAGCTTCAAAAACACTGCGGTTCCGCGGTAAAAACCGCAACGTGTGCACATAGCCGAAAGGTAAAGGTTAACTGATTTCAAGCCAACGGGTCTCAAAATAGCTCTAATGCAGGAGTGTTGAATGCCTGAGTATCGAGTGCAAATCAAGAGAAACCACTGCTATGAGTTCAGGTGAACTTGAGGGTTAAAGGGCACCTGTCACCTCGTTTTTTCAGTATGAGATAAAAATACTGTTAAATAGGGCCTGAGCTGTGCATTACAACAGTGTATTTTGTGGACCCCGATTCCCCACCTATGCTGCCAAAATGCGTTACCAAAGTAGCCGTTTTCGCCTGTCAATCAGGCTGGTCTGGTCAAAAGGGCGTGGTGTCTTCCCCCAGATCTTGCTTAGTTTTCCGTTGGTGGCGTAGTGGTTTGCGCATGCCCAAGGTCCTGAATCCACTGCGCAGGGGAGTTAAAAGAGCGCGATGTGCACTATTTCATTGGTGCTCGGTGGGGGCGGCCATCTTCCTTTGGCCGCGCGTGCGCAGAAGCGGCGCTCTGCTGGCCGCGGCTTCAGTAAAATGGCCGCGGGATGCCGCGCGTGCGCAGATGGAGATCGCGTCGGCCATTTTCCTGAAGCAGAGTTCGCATCTCTGCTTCAGGAAAATGGCCGCCGTGATCTCCATCTGCGCACGCGCGGCATCCCGCGGCCATTTTCCTGAAGCCGCGGCCAGCAGAGCGCCACTTCTGCGCACGCGCGGCCAAAGGAAGATGGCCGCCCCCATCGAGCACCAATGAAATAGTCCACATCGCGCTCTTTTAACTCCCCTGTGCAGTGGATTCGGGACCTTGGGCATGCGCAAACCACTACGCCACCAACAGAAAACTAAGCAAGATCTGGGGGAAGACACCACGCCCTTTTGACCAGACCAGCCTGATTGACAGGCGAAAACGGCTACTTTGGTAACGCATTTTGGCAGCATAGGTGGGGAATCGGGGTCCACAAAATACACTGTTGTAATGCACAGCTCAGGCCCTATTTAACAGTATTTTTATCTCATACTGAAAAAACGAGGTGACAGGTGCCCTTTAAAGCAGTTAAGCAAAAATCCCCCCAAAATGTTTGTTTGGAATATTTTTGTTTATTTTTTTAGGAACAAAACCATAATTCAAAATCTTCAATGTCTTTAACACTGAAATCCATACCCTTACCCGGGGCCGGCGTCAGCACCCGGCGTACCCGGGCAAGTGCCGGGGCCCTCGTGAGACGGGGGGGCCCATTTATGGTAGTACACACTGTCACTGTCTACATCCCTGCTGCTGTGTGTACAGTGATCAAATCAAATCCCTCATCATCCCCGGCGCCCGGCGGCGCCTCGGCAGCAGGTGGGGCAGACAACAGAACTCTGTCTGAGCCATTTCGCTGGCGCCTGGCACTGCGCAGCTGCAATAGCAGCAATACTCACCTCCGCCGGCCCGTCACCATGGATACACAATACAGAGAGAGTCACTTCCAGGCGGCGCTGGGTCATCTGTCCTGTTACTTCCGGTCGGCTCGTCATCCTAAGAGCAAGAAGACAGAGCCACCATCCAGGACATGAGGACAGGTCTAGCAGCACCAAGCAAGAGAAGACGAGCAGCAGCTGCAGTGAGTGAGGAGGTGCACGGTCGGTGCCCTCTCCTGTGTGTCCACAACGAGTGCGACGGGCCGGCGAAGGCTAGCAGGCAGCAGTGACTGTGAGTGAGTGACTCGTCTTCAGTGACGGTCACCAACGCTGCTCATTGTGGGGGCTAAGGGGGGGTGGCTGGATGAATCGGAATGGGATGCAGGCAGCCTGCTGCTGCTGAGCCTGGGTCTGCTGCGTGACTGACCCTTTTACTTTCAAAATCTGATCTCAGCCGGCTGCCAGTGTCACCCATGTTAGGTGTTGCCGCGGTTATACTACGTCATGGGGCTGTGCTGTGTTGTGTTATATACTGCGTGCGTGGGCTGTGTGTTATTATGACACACAGCGAGCCCACGCACGCAGTATATAACACACAGCCCACGCAGTATATAACACACAGCCCACGCAGTATATAACACACAGCCCACGCACGCAGTATATAACACACAGCCCACGCAGTATATAACACACAGCCCACGCACGCAGTATATAACACACAGCCCACACAGTATATAACTGCGTGGGCTGCTGTGTTATATACTGCGTGCGTGGGCTGTGTGTTATATACTGCGTGCGTGCATGGGCTGCTGTGTTATATACTGCGTGCGTGGGCTGTGTGTTATATACTGCGTGCGTGGGCTGTGTGTTATATACTGCGTGAGCTGTGTGTTATTGTTATATACTGCGTGGCTGTGTGTTATTGTTATATACTGCGTGGGCTGTGTGTTATTGTTATATACTGCGTGGGCTGTGTGTTATTGTTATATACTGCGTGGGCTGTGTGTTATTGTTATATACTGCGTGGGCTGTGTGTTATTGTTATATACTGCATGGGCAGTGTTATACACTACGTGGCTGTGCTATATACTACGTGGCTGTGCTATATACTACGTGGCTGTACAATATATTACGTGGCTGTGCAATATATTACGTGGCTGTGCAATATATTACGTGGCTGGGCAATATACTACGTGTCTGTGCTATATACTGCATGGCTGGGCAATATACTACATGGCTGGGCAATATACTACGTGGCTGGGCAATATATTACGTGTCTGTGCTATTTACTATGTTGGCTGTGCTATATACTACATGGGCTGTGTTATATACTACGTGGGCTGTGTTATACGCTACTTGGCTGTGCTATATTTCTCTACTGTATCTGTGCATCATGAATCGTGATATGTGTTAAAGAGGGGGGCCCACTGAGACTCTTTCGCCCGGGGCCCTCAATAACCTGGAGCCGGCCCTGCCCTTACCACCTACCTTCTAATATAGCCTGAAAGGAAAGTTAAAAATATAATGAAGCTGACATCAGCAAACATTCTCTAGCATTAACTTTTCAGCATTAACTACTACTGTCTTAATGATTGGTTACAATGTTGGAGAATGTAATTTTCTTATTTTGTAAAGCTAAATTGAGCTCCCATGTCTAAATTCTTATTGGGAGTGACACCATAATGTCATATAACTTGCAATTAACAGGAGCTGACTGTCCCAACTCTCATGTCATACTTTATTAACTTGGCAGAGATGCCTGGATAATCCTATATGGAAATGTATGTGGAAAGATATTTTGGGATCAAAAATGTGGATCCTAGTGGATTTGCATATCTTTGACAAGGATATTGTGTCTAATATAATAACATACATTGACATATGCATACAAATAAGAAGCAATCTTCACATTTATTTTTATCTTATTAAATTTAGAATGAAAATACTGGAAGCATTTCTCTTCTAAATACATTTTACAAAAATATTTTGTCAAGTTGTTTGTATCTTTACTGGGAACAAAGGGCTGGAAAAGATTATTATTTTGAAAAGATAACAAAAAATATTTACAGAGATATCAAACTTCCTGCTAATACATTTTTCTGCTTTGACACAGTTCCAATTTTTCATGAATCAATGAATACAAATGCACATATCAGGAAATGTTCAAGTGCTAAGTCTGGTCCCCCTATTTTTGTTTTGGCTTATCAGGACTGACATTTTTGGTGATACATCAAAAGCTTTTATTATCAAAAACAGATCACTAATTTTCACACACACAGAAAGCAGACTAAAACAATATTTAGATCAATAAACCAACAAAAAAAAGTTCTGAAAATGTTAATTCTTCAAATCTAAATAACCATGCCAATGCTATTTGATGCATAACATATATATATACTTCCTTCTCACCCCCCAATGCTGGTGGTCTTTTTTGTCCTTTCTCATTCTCAGGTCCTCTACCAGAGGCCTGAGAGTTTAAGGGTTCTGCGCAGGATATTAGTTGTTCCCAGCATTGCACTTTTCTGGACAGAGAGTTCAGATGTTGCTTCTGGGATCTGTTGTAGCAATTTTTACAACTTAGAGGTCACTGCTCCAAGTGCTCCTATCACCACTGGAATCACTGCTGGCTTCACCTTCCACATCTTCTCCAGTTCTCCTTTGAGGCTCTGGTATTTCTCCAGCTTCTCATATTCCTTCTTTTCTGATGTTGCTGTCATTTGGCACTGCCACATCTATTATCATTGCTGTCTTTTGATCCTTGTCTACTATCACAATGTCTGGTTGGTTAGCCAACACCTGTTTATCCGTCTGGATCTTTAAGTCCCACAGGATTTTAGCCCTTTCATTCTCCACCTCTTCTTCTGGGGTCTCCCACCTGGACCTTGAAGAACTTAACCCATATGCTGTGCAGATGTACCTGTATACAATTCCCGCTACTTGGTTGTGGTGTTCGGTATACTCTGTTCCTGCTTGCATTATGCATCCTGCCACTATGTGTTGGATTGTTTCTGAGGTTTCTTTGCATAGTTTGCACCTTGGGTCTTGTCTTGTTTGGTATATTCCTGCTTGTATGGATCTGTTACTTAGTGCTTGCTCTTGTGCTGCTATGATTAGTGCTTCCGTGCTATCTCAGAGTCCAGCTTTCCCAACCATTGGTAGGATTTCTCCATGTCAGCCACCTCCTTGATCTGTCGATGGTACATCCCATGCAGCATCTTGTCTTGCCATGGCGCTTCATGTTCCTGTTTTTCCTTCCATATCTGTTGTTGCTGCCTTAGGCTTTCTCTCAGCATCTCATCTTTTGGTGCCATTTTTCTTATATATTGCTGGATACTCTTTATTTCTAGGGTTGAGCGACTTTTGCTTTGTTAGGATCGAGTCGGGTTTCGCGAAACCCGACTTTGTCAAAAGTCTAGTCGAGTTAAATCGTCCGATTATCGCGCAAAGTCGGGGATCGGCCGAAACACGAAACCCAATGTAAGTCAATGGGGAATCAAAGTCGGCAGTGAGTGGAGGACAGGAAAACACCTACAGTGCCCATTTTAATGTCAAAAACATAAATTCTTGTCACTTAAGCTTGTCAATCTTAATTTATCTTATAATAATAGCTAGGCATTGAAAATTGGGGGTCATTTGGCTAAAGTTGTGGGGGGTAGGGCTGGCTCAAGTTTTTCGTGGGCCCAGGAAACGCGGCCTACGTCACAGCATTGGAGCAGGGAGAGGTAAGTATTTCAACTTTGCAAGTGCTGTGATCCTTATCAAGCAGGGGGGCCCACTCGTTGGCATTGGCACTGGCACAGGGCCCCTCAAAGTACGGCGGTGTGTTTGCACGACGGGGGCACCTCCCACCGGCAGCGACACTTTTGTGTACTCTGAGGGGCCATGTGCCAGTGATGTCGCCAATGAGTATGCCCCCCCACCTGATGAAGGAACCTGCACTTTCATCTGCACCTTCCTCTTTGTCCCCGTGTAAGGTGGTATAGGATGCGGGAAGGGGAACCTGACTTTCAGCAGGGTCAGATTTTGGCTGTGTAGAGTGCAAGGAGAATGTAGTGGTCTGGGTCAATGTACCAGCAGACTCATCTAGCAGTGGATGGGCAATGGGCAGGATGAGAAGGAAACAGAGTTAGTAGGCCCAAATAATAAAGTAGGCTAAATGCAATTCAAATGTGGTAACAGGACTAAACAGGCGGCATTGCTTTGTTCAGTGTAGGACAACTGTAATGAGCGGCAGACACCATTAGTAGGCCCAACCAAACAAGTAGGCCAAATGCAGTTTCATATCTGATCTAGGGCGAAAGCCTGAAGATTGAAGCTCAGCTTTATTCAGTGGAGGAGACAAGCGAGGGGCAGCAGACACCGTTACTAGGGTCCAACCAAACAAGTAGCCCAAATGCAGTTTAATATCTGATCTAGGGCGAAAGCCTGAAGATTGAAGCTCAGCTTTATTCAGTGGAGGAGACAAGCAAGGGGCAGCAGACACCGTTACTAGGGCCCAACCAAACGAGTAGGCCAAATGCAGTTTAATATTTAAAATGTAGGCCGAAAGCCTGAAGATTGAAGCTCAGGAAAACCAAACAGGAGAAAACCCAGGAGCGGCAGACACCGTTCCTAGGCCCAACCAAAGTAGTAGGCCAAATGCAGTTTAATATTTAAAGTGTAGGCCAAAAGCCTGAAGATTGAAGCTCAGGAAAACCAAACAGGAGAAAACCCAGGAGCGGCAGACACCGTTACTAGGCCCACCCAAACTAGTAGCCCAAATGCAGTTTAATATTTAAAATGTAGGGCGAAAGCCTGAAGATTGAAGCTCAGGAAAACCAACACAGGACAACACCAAGGTGCGGCAGACACCGTTACTAGGCCCACCCAAACTAGTAGCCCAAATGCAGTTTAACATTCTAAATACAGGTCGAAAGCCTGAAGATTGAAGTTCAGCTTTTTTCCGTGGAGGACAACACCAAGGTGCGGCAGACACCGTTACTAGGCCCACCCAAACTAGTTGCCCATATGCAGTTTAAAATTCTAAATACAGGCCGAAAGCCTGAAGATTGAAGCTCAGCTTTTTCAGTGGAGGACAGCGGTATTGAGTGGCGCAGACAGACAAAGGTAGTATGTGTTAAATAAAAAGGTTGGCTCTATGCAGTTTTAAATTGGTTACAGGGGTACACAGGCAGCATTGGTGTGGTCAGCGGAGGACGATTGCAAGGAGGGACCGCAGACAGACTTCCTAGGCCTAAAATAAAAAAGCAGGCTCTATGCAGGTTTTAATAGGCTACAGGGGTCCCCAGGCAGCATTGGTGTGGTCAGTGGAGGACGATTGCAAGGAAGGACCGCAGACAGACTTCCTAGGCCTAAAATAAAAAAGCAGGCTCTATGCAGGTTTAAATAGGCTACAGGGGTACACAGGCAGCATTGGTGTGGTCAGCGGAGGACGATTGCAAGGAGGGACCGCAGACAGACTTCCTAGGCCTAAAATAAAAAAGCTTCCTTCGAAGAGGAGGCGAAAGAGCTAGAGGCAGAGTCAGCAAGGAAAGCCAAAACTTTTTCCTTCTGCTCCGGCTTTAACAGCGGTTTTCCTACTCCCAGAAAAGGTAGCGTTCGAGGCCTTGTGTAGCTGGATGATGACGCTGGGTCAACAACTCAAAACTTAGGTGCTATTTTGATTTTCCCTCTACCACCCGATGCTCCACCAGCACCACCACCATCAGCATTACCAGATGGCAATGACCGCCCACGGCCATGACCTCTTCCACCAGCCTTCCTCATTCTTGGGAAAATGTAACCAAACTAACAACCGTTATATGGTACTGAAAAACAAGGTAGAAGGTGTATGTTAACTTGTTGTGAATATAAATCTCCCTTTTTATGTGTGGGTGAGTGCTGAATAAATCAGGCCCACTGTTTGACAGTATAGTTTATGTGGCAGAAAATGACTCACAGAGATACCACAGACAGGACTGGCACAGATGCACAGATTTGGCCATATTAATCTCCCTTTATTTTTTTATTTTTTTGGAGACTAGTGAAAAAATCAGGCCCACTGTTTTACAGTACAGATTCTGTGGCAGAAAATGACTGACAGAGATACCACAGACAGGACTGGCACAGATGTACAGATTTGGCAATGTTATTATCCTTTTTTTAATATGGGAGACTACAGCAGTGAATAAATCAGGCCCACTGTATGACAGTATAGTTTCTGTGGCAGAAAATGACTGACAGAGATACCACAGACAAGACTGGCGCAGATGCACTGATTGGCAATATAAATCTCCCTTTTCAGGTGTGGGACAGTGCAGAAAAATACAGGCCCACTGTTTTACACTACACAGTTTCAGGGGCAGATAGTGGCTGGAAGATATATATATAAAAAAAAGGGACTGTACTACAATTACTATCTCCCTACAATAATCTCTGAAAAGTATGGCAGGCAGCAAAAAAAAGGACTGCTGCACACAAAAGTGTGGACAAAAAACAAAATAGCTGTGCAGAAAGGAAGGAGCACAGTGGCGTACAAACAGCAATGCAGCTATCAGGGAGCCTTCTAGGGCAGCCCAATAAGCTACAGAGCTGATGAAGAAAAATCTACCCTCCACTGTCCCTGCAAAGAAAAGGTGGTGTTGGACAGTGGAAATCGCTACAGCACAAGCGGTTTGTGGGTTAATGTACCCTGCCTAACGCTATCCCTGCTTCTGACGAAGCGGCAGCAACCTCTCCCTATGCTCAGATCGGCAGCAATAAGTAAGATGGCAGTCGGCGTGCACGCCCCTTTATAGCCCCTGAGACGCCGCAGAGAGCAAGCCAATCACTGTTCATGCCCTTCTCTAAGATGGTGGGGACCGAGACCTATGTCATCACGCTGCCCACACTCTGCATCCACCTTCATTGGCTGAGAAAAGGCGCTGAAAGCGTCATAGGAAACGCGACTTTGGCGCGAACATCACCGACCGCGTGGCTGACCCCACACTGGGATCGGGTTGGGTTTCACGAAACCCGACTTTGCCAAAAGTCGGCAATTTATGAAAATGAACGATCCGTTTCGCTCAACCCTATTTATTTCATCCTTGATGGTGGCTTGGATGCTTATCACATCTCGAACACCTTCTTTCTGTTGGTGTACAATCTTTGGGCGTTAGACTTAGGGTGGAGACCTCCATGCGTTGTGAGGAACTTTTATGTCTTCACATCTGCAGCTTCCATCTCTTCTTTTGGCCAGCACACTAAGTCATCAGGGTATTTGATAACTGGCTAGGACATATATATTGATGGTGCAGATTTTATTCTTCCCATTGAGCTGTCTCTTCAGGACCTGTCTTACCCTTTGATGGTGTTTGGATGTTGCCTCTTTACTTGCCTTCTCATCTTTGTTACTGTATCCCTGTGGGTTCCTGAAGTACTTGTAGCATGTTTGTATATCTGTTATGTGCCCTGCTGGTAATTCTACTCCATCAGTCTTGACTACCTTGCCTCTTTTTATTACCAACTGGCCACACTTCTCTGGTCAGAATTACATTCCGATGTCTTCACTGTAGATCATTGTCAGGTGGATTAGTCAATTGATGTCTCGTATGTTTTTTGCAAACCCTAGTCCATGCCCTCATCATCTCCCGCCTCGATTACTGCAACCTCCTGCTCTGTGGCCTCCCCTTGAACACTCTCGCACCCCTCCAATCTATTCTAAACTCTGCTGCCCAACTAATCCACCTGTCCCCCCGCTATTCCCCAGCCTCTCCCCTCTGTCAATCCCTTCACTGGCTCCCCATTGCCCAGAGTCTCCAGTACAAAACCCTAACCATGACATACAAAGCCATCCACAACCTGTCTCCTCCATACATCTGTGACCTCGTCTCCCGGTACTAACCTGCACGCAACCTCTGATCCTCACAAGATCTCCTTCTCTACTTCCCTCTTATCTCCTCTTCCCACAATCGCATACAAGATTTCTCTCGTGCATCACCCCTACTCTGGAACTCTCTACCACAATATATCAGACTCTCACCTACCATTCAAACCTTCAAAAAGAACCCGAAGACCTACCTTTTCCGACAAGCTTACAACTTGCATTAACCACCGATCGACCAAACCTCTGCATGACCAGCTCTATCCTCACCCATTGTATCCTCACCTATCCCTTGTAGATTGTGAGCCCTCACGGGCAGGGTCCTCTCTCCTACTGTACCAGTCATGACTTGCATTGTTTAAGATTACTGTACTTGTTTTTATTATGTATACACCTCCTCACATGTAAAGTGACATGGAATAAATGGCACTATAATAATAAATAATAATAATATAGCTTGATGTTTTCCATATAGAGGAGATGGCTGATGGTGCTAACACTCTTGAACTTGTATCCATAGCAAGACTCTGTAATTATCTGACTGAGGGGGTTCAAGCCTATGCAGAACAGCAATGGGGACAGTGCATCACATTGGTATATGCTGCATTTGATGGTCACTTGTGCTAGTTGTGTTTAGTTGACTTTTAATGTTGTTGGTCCCAGTGCAGCCAGTGCATGAACAGTATCCCCTTGTTAAGTAGTGGCCAATCCCTGATCCAGTATCCTAGAGTGGTGTGTCTGAACTAAGCTCTAAATTTGTGTCAGCGTACCTGACCCCTGTGGTCAGCAGCTGCAGTACCAGTTCTGCCCATAAGTGGTACCTGTTGTCTACCTGCAGCTCTGTCTGCCTCCATCATCAGATGCTCCAGAGAACACCAGGTATACACTAAGCTATGGCCCTTCCTGCCAAGGCCTGGGCCTGTTGCAAAGTGTGTGAAAAAATCCACATGCGCCACAGTAGGGCGCAATAGGATTTTACCACTTTCAGCTTCCTGCTCAAATATAGTACTGGGTGTTCTTCTCTCTTTACAGTTTTAGACAAGAAGGCTCTCAACCCTGCGTCCAAGGCATCTGTGTTAACCAAGAACTCTTTTTTAAAATTTGGTGTAGTTAACACAGGTTGCTCACACAGCACTGATTTAAGGCACTGAAAGGCTTGTTCTGCTTCGGGAGACTATGCGGATAAATAATTGCGGATTTCTGTCCTCTTGTCCGGTCCATCAATTGTGGTGCCTTTGGGGCCAAATTTGTTATGAACCTCCGATAATAGCCGGTGATTGCTAAAAGAGCCTGCACTGATTTCTTAGTTACCAACCAAGTCGAACTCTGTATGGCCTCAACTTTATTAATTTGAGGTTTCATCTGCCAATAACAAAGACCAGGTACTTGGTCTCCTCTAGTCATAAAGCACATTTTTCCAGATTTATTTTAAGACCTGCCCCACTGATTGCATCTATCACATCTTGCACTTTACACAGATGGCTTTCCCAGTCTGCACTGAAGATAACCATATCATCTAGGTAAGATGCGTATCTATTATGTGGCCTCAAAATTAAATTCTGCCAACTCTGAAAGGTTGCAGGAGCTCTGTGTAGACCAAATGGCATGTTCTTGCACTGGTACAAACCCCATACTATAGAAAAAGATATTTTTTTC
Source organism: Ranitomeya variabilis (assembly GCF_051348905.1). Lineage (NCBI taxonomy): Eukaryota > Metazoa > Chordata > Amphibia > Anura > Dendrobatidae > Ranitomeya > Ranitomeya variabilis. The sequence goes on from NC_135238.1 coordinate 84,426,032, forward strand.
TTTTGCCCACTTGGTTAACAGAATTTGCCAGTAACCCTTGGTAAGATAAAAAAAAGTCATTATGTATCTGACATTACCAAGTTTATCAATTAATTTATCCAGAGGCGTATCTAGGGGGCATCCGGGGTATGTTCCCCAGGCGCAGCCGGCTGGGGGTCGCAGTCGGGCAACCTAATGTGGTGGTCTGCAGTGTCTCCCCCAGCGGCTGCATTCTGCCACCCCGCCAGACTGAGAGTTGGCTGTTCTCTGTGCCGACTGTCAAGTTTACAGCCGACACAGAGAATCTGCACCATGCCCACGCTTCCTCTCACACAGATAGCAGTGCCACTGGATGGGAGAGAAGGCAATGATGGAGGTGGGGAGAAGGCAATGATGGTGGTAATGGAAAAGACAATGATGGGAGTGGTGGGGAAGGAGGCAATGAATGGGGGTGGTGGAGGAGAAGGCTGTGATGGAGGTGGTGGAAAGGGCAATGATGGGGGTGATGGAGAGGGAAATGATGGGGTGGTAGGGGAGAAAGCAATGATGGAGGTGGTGGAAAGGGCAATGATGGGGTGATGGGGAAGGATGCAATGATGCTGGTGATGGAAAGGTTGACCAACAACTCCCCATACAAAAATAATATAGGAAAAAGAGGCTAAAGGCAAAAAGTTACAAAGATATAAAAATATATCTTTAATGAAAAATGATTAAAAAACACAATAATATTAAACAGGAAATCCTCTTAATAAAAATGCTGCGAACAACATACCATCAGGAAAGAACCTCAATATGATAACAATGTATAATAAGGCACAGCAATCACAATATAGTATAACTTGCACTAATGCTTAATATATCTTACTCCCAATTAGTTCACTATGTGGTATATACAGTGAACAAAATTTACCATGGAAACAAAATTCCTATGGCAAAATTCCTATAACCACAATGAGAGCTACACAAACAGGCACTGATAACCTCCCAATCACCTATTGAGCTGAACTGCAATAGTGTGCTTAGTACATGCAATGAGTCAAATTTGCTAGAAGGCCCATCTTAATGTGACCACAATGAAGACTAAACAAGTGAGTGTTAATGTCCTTCCCATGACATATTGGGCTGAACTAAAGTGTCCCGTGCTATGAGAGTAAACAATGCTAAAGCCGGATGCCTAAAAGATGAAACTTACATGAGAGTATATTCCTGACAAGAAGTGTTCCACAGCGACCCCGACAGCGCCGTTTCGCCTGACTGGCTTCCTCAAATAGGGGGCGTAAGTGTCTATATGCTAGCTACTCTGCCTTTTTAAATCACCACAACAGCTGAAATGCGCGTCGGCATGATTGGTATGCAATGGCGCATGCGCCGATCTTCGGACGCCACTATGTAAAAGTGACTTCCGGAACTCTGCACTTGGAATGCGAGCATGGAACGCTTCACCTTCCTGTTTGTACGGAGCAGGAAATCACTGTGACGTCACTGACCAGCGCATGTGCACAACCACATGCAGAGGCTACAGCATAAACCGGTAACCAACATAGGCAACAAGAGGAGAATGGTAATCAATCAGTTGAACAAACTAAGATAAAAACGGCTGCAAACCAACTGAACATAATGGCATTTTATATGTATAAATAGCGGAGGCTATACAAAATACTCAGACCATGTAAACCAAAAAGTGAATACCCGAACTAAAGACTAAAAATAAACCTAAAAACAGAAGGACAAAAAATAAAAGAAAACACTACCAAGGAGCCTGGTGTGGGTTACCATAAAATAAATCAATGAAAACGTGTACAGAATAATGAGTATACCTAATATTCTATCAATAATGAGAATTTAAAAATCTATGAGCATACATGAATACATGAATACATGAGAATACATGAAGAGATATGATGCAAGTGCAATAATAAAAACTAATAAAAGTAGCTCATATACAAGAGATACTAGTAACAAAAACACCTCAAGGTGAAAGCTACATCAAATGCATCATAATTAATAATAATACTGATAATAGTGAAAAAACAGTGATAATTAAATACACATCTAGCCATAATTTATAAGTACAGATATAAATATGCAATACAAAATAAAAAGTACATATATGGAAAAAATCTCCAGAATTAGTTTCAGTATATAGATATAATTGGGAAATCTTCTTTTTTCTTTTTTCATTTTTCCAAACTTCATCCCAAAAGAAGAACGCCACCGTGTCTCAAAGAAAACCGCCATATGGTGAGTTGCTGCCCAATATAGAGACTAGGTTGCTAAATAAAAACATATAATTAATATCAAACATATAGACACACACACATAAAAATTAAAAAGGACTACACAATTACTTAGCATAAAAGTAGAGAAAAAAATATATATTAATTTTAATATAAGAGAATTTAAGAGAACTTTAAAGAACAGGGACCCCTAAACCAGAAAAAGACAAAGAGAGAATAATGGATCTATCAATGGGGGAAGGCCATGTTATAAAATTCACTCACCATATGGCGGTTTTCTTTGAGACACGGCGGCGTGTGGCGGTGGCGTGTGTGGATTGCCTGGATGCTAGGGAATCCTCCCATGTAATCAAACTGTCTAGTAGCTGTAAATAATTCAGCTGCCGTGATGAAAACTTAATCTCTAATCTCCGAACACTAAGAAATACTCGTAGGTCACCCGAGCGTGCTAGGTAAAACCCGAGCAACGAGTACACTCGCTCATCACTAGTTACAAACAGTAAAGAAACCAAAACAACAAAACTTGCACATCTAGGTGCTACCATACTATACCTCTGACTCACAAGACCAGGGATGTATGGGAACATTTAACTCCTGTGTATATCCACCTCAGAAATACACTATATCAGTCTGGAGGCTGTGACACCCTAAAGCTTTTCCTTGAGCCTTTTCAGTGTCTGTAAGTAGACAACCTCTTTCAGCTGAGCTGGCTAAGCCTCCAGCAAAACCCACATTGAGAAAATCCTTCTCATCACTCCAATAACACCCGGCACAGATCTATCATAAAGAAAAAGGCTTGTCATCTATGCTGCTGCACCAACCAGTACTACCCAGTTTTAACATCTCGTCTCATCAAGCTTATCTTTTTAGAAGAGATATATACGTACAGTTGTGCTCAAAATTTTACATACCCCAGCTTTCTTGGCATTTTTTCAGAAAATATGAATGATAACACCAAAACTTTTTCTCCACTCATGGTTAGTGGTTGGGTGAAGCCAGTTATTGTCAAACTACTGTGCTTTCTCTTTTTAAATCATAATGACAACCCAAAATATCCAAATGATCCTGATCATATATTCCCATACCCCATTTCTTAATACTGTGTATTGCCCCCTCTAACATCACTGACAGCTTGAAGTATTTTGTGATAGTTGTGGATGAGGTTCTTTATTTTCTCAGATGGTAAAGCTGCCCACTCTTCTTGGAAAAAGCCTCCAGTTCCTGTAAATTCCTGGGCTGTCTAGCATGAACTGCGCACTTGAGATCTCCCCAGAGTGGCTCAATGTTTGAGCTTCAGGAGACTTCAATGATCGAGGTCAGGAGACTGAGATGGCCACTCCATAACTTTCACTTTGTTCTGCTGTAGCCAATGACAGGTTGACTTGACCTTGTGTTTTGGTTGTCATTTAGGAACGTCCAAGTTCGTCCCATGCGCAGCTTTCGAGCTGATGATTTCAAATTTGCCTCCAGTATTTGCTGATAACATGCTGCATTCATGTTTCCTTCAAATTTGACCGTTTCCTGTGCCTTTGTAGCTCACACATTCCCAAAACATCAGCGATCCACCTCTGTGCTTTACAGCAGGAATGGTCTTCCTATCATCCTAGACCTTGTTGACCTCTCTCCAAATGTAACGTTTATGGTTGTGGACAAAAAGTTCAATTTTGTTCTCATCACTCCAAATTACCTTGTTCCAGAAGTTTTGAGGCTTGTCTCTGTTAAGTTTTGTGTATTTGTGGCATTTGCGCAGTAATGGCTTTATTTCGGTGACTCAACCATGCAGCCCATTTTTCTTCGAGTGCCTCCTTATTGTGCATCTTGAAACAGCCTCACTGCTAGTTTTCAGATAGTCCAGTATTTCAGGTGATGTTATTTGTGGGTTTTTCTTTGCATCACAAACAATTTTCCTGGCAGTTGTGGACGAAATTTTTGTTGGTCTACCAGACCATGGTTTTGTTTTTACAGAGCCCCTGATATTCCATTTGTTAATCACAGTTTGAACGCTGCTGACTGGCATTATCAATTCCTTGGATATCTTTTTATTTCCCATTCTTGTTTTATACAGTTCAACAACCTTTTCCCATAGATCCGTTGACAATTCTTTTGCTTTCTACCATGACTCACAATCCAGAAACATCAGTGGCTGGATGAAAGATGCAAGAGTCTGTCTGGATCCCAGAAACTCATTCAGCTTTTAATGTACACACTTTGATTACAAGCAAACAGATCACAGGGGAGGATGTTACCTTTAGTAGCAATTCAAACCCATTTGTGTCGATTTCTGTGCATGTTATCAGGCCAAAATCACCAGGGTATGTGAACTTTTGATCAAAGTTATTTTGATGTTTTGGGTTGTCATTATGATTTAAACACAGAAAACACAGTAGTTTGACAATAAATGGCTTCACCCATCCCCTTCCCATGAGTGGAGAAAAAGTTGTGGTGTTATCATTCATATTCTCTGACAAAAGGGCCAAGAAAGCAAAAATTCTACTGGGGTATGTAAACTTTTGAGCACAACAGTATATGTATAAATGTTGTAGGTGATCGACAGGAAAGATACAGGACGTAGTGTATATGTCCCAGAGTATAGGGGAATATGTTTTTTTTTTTTAATTACAGGAGGGTAGTGTTGAGCGATACTTTCCGATATCGGAAAGTATCGGTATCGGAAAGTATCGGCCGATACCGTCAAAATATCGGATCCAATCCGATACCGATACCCGATCCCAATGCAAGTCAATGGGACGAAAATATCGGAATTAAAATAAACCCTTTATAAACTTGTAGGTTCATTCTACATGAAGGAAAACAACTAAGAATAATGTAGGATGTATTGGGGGACGTGGCGGAGATATTAAAGGGACAGAGGTTTAGCCCAATGTAATAGAATAGCAGGATTTTTAATTTTTTTTTATGAAGTTCGGCGTTAGAAAGAATTTGACTATGTTATTTTTTTTTTTTTTTATGTCAGATATTGATGTTTCACTACTTCCACGCCCTTCACCTTCTTTTTTACTTCTCCCACGCTTTCTTCTTAATTATCCTCATCATCAGCTTCTTTGACATCAACTTCTTCACCTTATTCATCTTCTTCTTCATCTTCTACCTATTATTTTTTGGGTTACATTGTTCATATTCTTTTTATTTTACTATTATCTTCATCATATTCAACTTCTTCATCATATTCTTATTTGTGACAGGCATTCCCGTAGTTGTTATCTATAAAAGTTTGAAGATTACACCTTCCGTTCTGCTTGTCACAAACCAGTTACATTTGTCCGCGTTCAGTTTGGCCTGCAGCATCAGGCTTTATCCAGGGGCACCACGAGGAGGAACGGACTCACCCCCATACACTGCTTAGTCTTCTTCTGCTTATAATTTACATAATATTTTTTTGCTCTGATATTTTGTGTTATGCTTAATGTCCTTCTGCTCTTTGTTCTGCAGCCTCTTGTTCTTCTGCTTCTCGGTCTTCCAGGTCGTCGTCGTCTCCAGGGTCGTCGTCTCCGGGGTCGTCGTCATCGGGGTGGTCTCCGGGGTCGTCGTCATCGGGGTGGTCTTCAGGGTCATCGTCTCCAGGGTCGTCGTCATCACGGTGGTTGTCGTCTCTGGTGTCGTCGTCATCTTAGGGGTGTTCTTCCGGGTCATCGTGTTTAGTCTCTTGAACTTGGAAATGTAGCAGAAGGTACAAGAAGGCTGAGAAAATGCCGAGAACCAGCTGATGGAACTGGAACTCGGATGGCTACCCGAAGGTCCAAGAGCCAATGGAACTACCGAGGACCAGCTGACGTTACTGGAACCCGGTTACTAAGCAGGAGGTACCCGTGCCTGAAAGCACTACCAAGGACCACCTGACGTTGGTGGAACTCGGATACCCAGAGGGAGGCACCTAAGCCAAAGGCTCTGCCCGGAACCAGCTGACGGTACTGGAACCAGGATGGGGAGCAGAAGGTACAAGAGCAAAAGACACTGCCGAGAACCAGCTGATGGTGCTGGAACCCGGATGGGTAGCCGAAGGTCCAAGAGCCAATGGAACTACCGAGGACCAGCTGACGTTACTGGAACCCGGTTACTAAGCAGGAGGTACCCGTGCCTGAAAGCACTACCAAGGACCACCTGACGTTGGTGGAACTCGGATACCCAGAGGGAGGCACCTAAGCCAAAGGCTCTGCCCGGAACCAGCTGACGGTACTGGAACCAGGATGTGGAGCAGAAGGTACAAGAGCAAGTGTCTGCGTGGCTTTTGCAGGACACGTTGCCGGCTGCACAGCAGGGGAACAGCTGGCGGTGCTGGACCCCACTGACACATTGGCGAGGTGTTTGGCTCTGTGCAGCCAGCACTTCCGGACAGCAACGAGCGGTGTTGTAGCCCGGGCTCTGCAGGGGGAGCAGAGTGTAGGCCGAAGCCTACTTGAACCAATTTCAAAGGTAACCTTTAACCCCCCCTCAGGGGTTAGAAAGTAGAAGAGCCACAGCTTATGCAGCAGTAGTGCTGCACAAGTCAAAGGTTGCTCTTTTAATTTCGCTCCTTGCACACGCTGAATGAAACACGTATAACATTTAGCCCTTTATACAGTCAAACTGTGTAATGGAGGCGAGAGTTCCCTTTGTAATGAGACGCAGCACAGGTGTCAAGAATCCCACCTTGGTGCTGGGTGCAGCCTCCCGAGCGTTGTTATTTGCTGTACAGGAGTCTGCGCTGTCGTGTTATCCCCTGGCCTAGCGCCGTTAGCGCTGCCCATCTTCTGGCATCATGTAATGTCGGCCGGTGCGGTTCGCGATGACCATGAATCCCAGCCCCGCAGTGTCTTAACATTGTTAAAACACTGCGGGGCTGGGATTCAGGGCCTGGCGCAGCACATATGTTCGCCTCTCACACTCGGGTCCTTACACCCGCTTCAGACTGTGCGGCGTCATCTGATCCCTTATCGCATGCCACGGCCATGAAGCCGCACAGTCCGAAGAAGGCGGAAGGAGAGGAGGGACAGGCGAACTGATGCACTGATCCTGCCCATCAATCACACCCTCGCAGTCCCAATAAATAAGACACCGAGGGGCGTTGTGTGGGTCAGGGCGGCCGCAGAGGCGCAGGCAGCCAAACAATGATGCCAGAAGACGGGCAGCGCTACCAAGGGGGTTGCAGCGTGTCATTACAAAGGAAAGTCACACCACCGGGACGGTTAAATGGTCACACAGAGGACACATTGCAGACGTGTTTTCAGTTCCACATGTGCGAGGAGAATACGTTTCTGAGCCACCTTGCACACATGCAGCATTACCGCTGTACAAGGTGGCTGGATAACGTAAAAACGCCTGGGGGAGGGGGGACAGGTTCCCTTCAATTTCAGTTCTTGTGTCTGCGTGGCTTTTGCAGGACACGTTGCCGGCTGCACAGCAGGGGAACAGCTGGCGGTGCTGGACCCCACTGACACATTGGCTGGTGTTTTTCTCTGTGCAGCTAGCACATCTGGGCAAAAACTGGCGGTGTGTTAGAGCCCAGGGACAGCAGGAGGAGGAGCAGGAGGAGGAGGAGCAGGGGGAGGGGAGTGTAGGCCGAAGCCTGCACAGGCGGCAGCTTTGGGTGTGTTGTGTCTGCGTGGCTTTTGCAGGACACGTTGCCGGCTACACAGCAGGGGAACAGCTGGCGGTGCTGGACCCCACTGACACATTGGCGAGGTGTTTGGCTCTGTGCAGCCAGCACTTCCGGACAGCAACGAGCGGTGTTGTAGCCCGGGCTCTGCAGGGGGAGCAGAGTGTAGGCCGAAGCCTACTTGAACCAATTTCAAAGGTAACCTTTAACCCCCCCTCAGGGGTTAGAAAGTAGAAGAGCCACAGCTTATGCAGCAGTAGTGCTGCACAAGTCAAAGGTTGCTCTTTTAATTTCGCTCCTTGCACACGCTGAATGAAACACGTATAACATTTAGCCCTTTATACAGTCAAACTGTGTAATGGAGGCGAGAGTTCCCTTTGTAATGAGACGCAGCACAGGTGTCAAGAATCCCACCTTGGTGCTGGGTGCAGCCTCCCGAGCGTTGTTATTTGCTGTACAGGAGTCTGCGCTGTCGTGTTATCCCCTGGCCTAGCGCCGTTAGCGCTGCCCATCTTCTGGCATCATGTAATGTCGGCCGGTGCGGTTCGCGATGACCATGAATCCCAGCCCCGCAGTGTCTTAACATTGTTAAAACACTGCGGGGCTGGGATTCAGGGCCTGGCGCAGCACATATGTTCGCCTCTCACACTCGGGTCCTTACACCCGCTTCAGACTGTGCGGCGTCATCTGATCCCTTATCGCATGCCACGGCCATGAAGCCGCACAGTCCGAAGAAGGCGGAAGGAGAGGAGGGACAGGCGAACTGATGCACTGATCCTGCCCATCAATCACACCCTCGCAGTCCCAATAAATAAGACACCGAGGGGCGTTGTGTGGGTCAGGGCGGCCGCAGAGGCGCAGGCAGCCAAACAATGATGCCAGAAGACGGGCAGCGCTACCAAGGGGGTTGCAGCGTGTCATTACAAAGGAAAGTCACACCACCGGGACGGTTAAATGGTCACACAGAGGACACATTGCAGACGTGTTTTCAGTTCCACATGTGCGAGGAGAATACGTTTCTGAGCCACCTTGCACACATGCAGCATTACCGCTGTACAAGGTGGCTGGATAACGTAAAAACGCCTGGGGGAGGGGGGACAGGTTCCCTTCAATTTCAGTTCTTGTGTCTGCGTGGCTTTTGCAGGACATGTTGCCGGCTGCACAGCAGGGGAACAGCTGGCGGTGCTGGACCCCACTGACACATTGGCTGGTGTTTTTCTCTGTGCAGCTAGCACATCTGGGCAAAAACTGGCGGTGTGTTAGAGCCCAGGGACAGCAGGAGGAGGAGCAGGAGGAGGAGGAGCAGGGGGAGGGGAGTGTAGGCCGAAGCCTGCACAGGCGGCAGCTTTGGGTGTGTTGTGTCTGCGTGGCTTTTGCAGGACACGTTGCCGGCTACACAGCAGGGGAACAGCTGGCGGTGCTGGACCCCACTGACACATTGGCGAGGTGTTTGGCTCTGTGCAGCCAGCACTTCCGGACAGCAACGAGCGGTGTTGTAGCCCGGGCTCTGCAGGGGGAGCAGAGTGTAGGCCGAAGCCTACTTGAACCAATTTCAAAGGTAACCTTTAACCCCCCCTCAGGGGTTAGAAAGTAGAAGAGCCACAGCTTATGCAGCAGTAGTGCTGCACAAGTCAAAGGTTGCTCTTTTAATTTCGCTCCTTGCACACGCTGAATGAAACACGTATAACATTTAGCCCTTTATACAGTCAAACTGTGTAATGGAGGCGAGAGTTCCCTTTGTAATGAGACGCAGCACAGGTGTCAAGAATCCCACCTTGGTGCTGGGTGCAGCCTCCCGAGCGTTGTTATTTGCTGTACAGGAGTCTGCGCTGTCGTGTTATCCCCTGGCCTAGCGCCGTTAGCGCTGCCCATCTTCTGGCATCATGTAATGTCGGCCGGTGCGGTTCGCGATGACCATGAATCCCAGCCCCGCAGTGTCTTAACATTGTTAAAACACTGCGGGGCTGGGATTCAGGGCCTGGCGCAGCACATATGTTCGCCTCTCACACTCGGGTCCTTACACCCGCTTCAGACTGTGCGGCGTCATCTGATCCCTTATCGCATGCCACGGCCATGAAGCCGCACAGTCCGAAGAAGGCGGAAGGAGAGGAGGGACAGGCGAACTGATGCACTGATCCTGCCCATCAATCACACCCTCGCAGTCCCAATAAATAAGACACCGAGGGGCGTTGTGTGGGTCAGGGCGGCCGCAGAGGCGCAGGCAGCCAAACAATGATGCCAGAAGACGGGCAGCGCTACCAAGGGGGTTGCAGCGTGTCATTACAAAGGAAAGTCACACCACCGGGACGGTTAAATGGTCACACAGAGGACACATTGCAGACGTGTTTTCAGTTCCACATGTGCGAGGAGAATACGTTTCTGAGCCACCTTGCACACATGCAGCATTACCGCTGTACAAGGTGGCTGGATAACGTAAAAACGCCTGGGGGAGGGGGGACAGGTTCCCTTCAATTTCAGTTCTTGTGTCTGCGTGGCTTTTGCAGGACACGTTGCCGGCTGCACAGCAGGGGAACAGCTGGCGGTGCTGGACCCCACTGACACATTGGCTGGTGTTTTTCTCTGTGCAGCTAGCACATCTGGGCAAAAACTGGCGGTGTGTTAGAGCCCAGGGACAGCAGGAGGAGGAGCAGGAGGAGGAGGAGCAGGGGGAGGGGAGTGTAGGCCGAAGCCTGCACAGGCGGCAGCTTTGGGTGTGTTGTGTCTGCGTGGCTTTTGCAGGACACGTTGCCGGCTACACAGCAGGGGAACAGCTGGCGGTGCTGGACCCCACTGACACATTGGCGAGGTGTTTGGCTCTGTGCAGCCAGCACTTCCGGACAGCAACGAGCGGTGTTGTAGCCCGGGCTCTGCAGGGGGAGCAGAGTGTAGGCCGAAGCCTACTTGAACCAATTTCAAAGGTAACCTTTAACCCCCCCTCAGGGGTTAGAAAGTAGAAGAGCCACAGCTTATGCAGCAGTAGTGCTGCACAAGTCAAAGGTTGCTCTTTTAATTTCGCTCCTTGCACACGCTGAATGAAACACGTATAACATTTAGCCCTTTATACAGTCAAACTGTGTAATGGAGGCGAGAGTTCCCTTTGTAATGAGACGCAGCACAGGTGTCAAGAATCCCACCTTGGTGCTGGGTGCAGCCTCCCGAGCGTTGTTATTTGCTGTACAGGAGTCTGCGCTGTCGTGTTATCCCCTGGCCTAGCGCCGTTAGCGCTGCCCATCTTCTGGCATCATGTAATGTCGGCCGGTGCGGTTCGCGATGACCATGAATCCCAGCCCCGCAGTGTCTTAACATTGTTAAAACACTGCGGGGCTGGGATTCAGGGCCTGGCGCAGCACATATGTTCGCCTCTCACACTCGGGTCCTTACACCCGCTTCAGACTGTGCGGCGTCATCTGATCCCTTATCGCATGCCACGGCCATGAAGCCGCACAGTCCGAAGAAGGCGGAAGGAGAGGAGGGACAGGCGAACTGATGCACTGATCCTGCCCATCAATCACACCCTCGCAGTCCCAATAAATAAGACACCGAGGGGCGTTGTGTGGGTCAGGGCGGCCGCAGAGGCGCAGGCAGCCAAACAATGATGCCAGAAGACGGGCAGCGCTACCAAGGGGGTTGCAGCGTGTCATTACAAAGGAAAGTCACACCACCGGGACGGTTAAATGGTCACACAGAGGACACATTGCAGACGTGTTTTCAGTTCCACATGTGCGAGGAGAATACGTTTCTGAGCCACCTTGCACACATGCAGCATTACCGCTGTACAAGGTGGCTGGATAACGTAAAAACGCCTGGGGGAGGGGGGACAGGTTCCCTTCAATTTCAGTTCTTGTGTCTGCGTGGCTTTTGCAGGACACGTTGCCGGCTGCACAGCAGGGGAACAGCTGGCGGTGCTGGACCCCACTGACACATTGGCTGGTGTTTTTCTCTGTGCAGCTAGCACATCTGGGCAAAAACTGGCGGTGTGTTAGAGCCCAGGGACAGCAGGAGGAGGAGCAGGAGGAGGAGGAGCAGGGGGAGGGGAGTGTAGGCCGAAGCCTGCACAGGCGGCAGCTTTGGGTGTGTTGTGTCTGCGTGGCTTTTGCAGGACACGTTGCCGGCTACACAGCAGGGGAACAGCTGGCGGTGCTGGACCCCACTGACACATTGGCGAGGTGTTTGGCTCTGTGCAGCCAGCACTTCCGGACAGCAACTAGCGTTGTTGGAGCCCGGGCTCTGCAGGTGGAGCAGAGTGTAGGCCGAAGCCTAATTGAACCGATTTCAAAAGTCACCTTTAACCCCCCCTCAGGGGTTACAAAGTAGAAGAGCCACAGCTTATGCAGCAGCAGTGCTGCGCAAGTCAAAGGTTGCTCTTGTAATTTTTCTCCTTGCACACGCTGAATGGAACACGTATAACATTTAGCCCTTTATACAGTCAAACTGTGTAATGGAGGCGAGAGTTCCCTTTGTAATGAGACGCAGCACAGGTGTCAAGAATCCCACCTTGGTGCTGGGTGCAGCCTCCCGAGCGTTGTTATTTGCTGTACAGGAGTCTGCGCTGTCGTGTTATCCCCTGGCCTAGCGCTGTTAGCGCTGCCCATCTTCTGACCTCATTTAATGTTGGCCGGTGCGGTTCGCGATGCCCATGAATCACAGCCCCGCAGTGTATTGACATAGTTTAAACACTGCGGGGCTGGGATTCATGGCCTGGCGCAGTACATATGTTCGCCTCTCGCTTGGGTTCTTACACCTGCTTCAGACTATGTGGCGTCAGCTGATCCCTTATCGCATGCCACGGCCATGAAGCCGCACAGTCCGAAGAAGGCGGAAGGAGAGGAGGGACAGGCGAACTGATGCACTGATCCTGCCCATCAATCACACCCTCGCAGTCCCAATAAATAAGACACCGAGGGGCGTTGTGTGGGTCAGGGCGGCCGCAGAGGCGCAGGCAGCCAAACAATGATGCCAGAAGACGGGCAGCGCTACCAAGGGGGTTGCAGCGTGTCATTACAAAGGAAAGTCACACCACCGGGACGGTTAAATGGTCACACAGAGGACACATTGCAGACGTGTTTTCAGTTCCACATGTGCGAGGAGAATACGTTTCTGAGCCACCTTGCACACATGCAGCATTACCGCTGTACAAGGTGGCTGGATAACGTAAAAACGCCTGGGGGAGGGGGGACAGGTTCCCTTCAATTTCAGTTCTTGTGTCTGCGTGGCTTTTGCAGGACACGTTGCCGGCTGCACAGCAGGGGAACAGCTGGCGGTGCTGGACCCCACTGACACATTGGCTGGTGTTTTTCTCTGTGCAGCTAGCACATCTGGGCAAAAACTGGCGGTGTGTTAGAGCCCAGGGACAGCAGGAGGAGGAGCAGGAGGAGGAGGAGCAGGGGGAGGGGAGTGTAGGCCGAAGCCTGCACAGGCGGCAGCTTTGGGTGTGTTGTGTCTGCGTGGCTTTTGCAGGACACGTTGCCGGCTACACAGCAGGGGAACAGCTGGCGGTGCTGGACCCCACTGACACATTGGCGAGGTGTTTGGCTCTGTGCAGCCAGCACTTCCGGACAGCAACTAGCGTTGTTGGAGCCCGGGCTCTGCAGGTGGAGCAGAGTGTAGGCCGAAGCCTAATTGAACCGATTTCAAAAGTCACCTTTAACCCCCCCTCAGGGGTTACAAAGTAGAAGAGCCACAGCTTATGCAGCAGCAGTGCTGCGCAAGTCAAAGGTTGCTCTTGTAATTTTTCTCCTTGCACACGCTGAATGGAACACGTATAACATTTAGCCCTTTATACAGTCAAACTGTGTAATGGAGGCGAGAGTTCCCTTTGTAATGAGACGCAGCACAGGTGTCAAGAATCCCACCTTGGTGCTGGGTGCAGCCTCCCGAGCGTTGTTATTTGCTGTACAGGAGTCTGCGCTGTCGTGTTATCCCCTGGCCTAGCGCCGTTAGCGCTGCCCATCTTCTGGCATCATGTAATGTCGGCCGGTGCGGTTCGCGATGACCATGAATCCCAGCCCCGCAGTGTCTTAACATTGTTAAAACACTGCGGGGCTGGGATTCAGGGCCTGGCGCAGCACATATGTTCGCCTCTCACACTCGGGTCCTTACACCCGCTTCAGACTGTGCGGCGTCATCTGATCCCTTATCGCATGCCACGGCCATGAAGCCGCACAGTCCGAAGAAGGCGGAAGGAGAGGAGGGACAGGCGAACTGATGCACTGATCCTGCCCATCAATCACACCCTCGCAGTCCCATTAAATAAGACAACGAGGGCTGTTGTGTGGGTCAGGGCGGCCGCAGAAGCGCAGCCAGCCAAACAATGATGCCAGAAGACGGGCAGCGTTACCAAGGAGCTTGTTGCGTGTGTCAATACAAAGTCAAATCACACCTGAGGGACGTTTTAATGGTCACAGAGGACACATTTTAGACGTGTTCACTTCAACATGGGCAAGGAGAATAAGTTTCTGAGCCACCTTGAACACATGCAGCATTACTGCTGTTCAAGGTAGCTGTAAAACATAGAAACACCTGGGGGAGGGGGGACAGGTTCCCTTCAATTTCAGTTCTTGTGTCTGCGTGGCGGTCGCAGGACACGTTGCCGGCTACACAGCAGGGGAACAGCTGGCGGTGCTGGACCCCACTGACACATTGGCTGGTGTTTTTCTCTGTGCAGCTAGCACATCTGGGCAAAAACTGGCGGTGTTAGAGCCCAGGGTCAGCAGGAGGAGCAGGGGGAGCGGAGTGTAGGCCGAAGCCTGCACTCGAGCAAGTTGAAAGGAAACCTTTAACCCCCCCCCCCCCCAGGCGTTTGTAGCTGAAAGAGCCATTGTGTACAGCACTAATGCTGGAAAAGGTAAACTTAGCTCTTTTAATTATGGTCCTTGTACATGCGGAACCAAACACTTATGAAATGTGTCCCCACACAGCGTTACACCGTCCGGTAGGTGGAACTTTCCTTTGTCGTGTGACGCAGCACAGCCATCATTTTTACCCCCTTGTCGCCGTTCGCCCCCTCCTCAGCGTTGTTTGAATCTGTCCCGGAGCCTGCGCTGTTAGGTTAGCCCATGGCTATGCACACATGTTGCGCTGCCCGTCTTCTGACCTCATTTGGTGTCAGGCTGGCTGCGCCTGTGCGGGTGCGCTGGCCGAGATCCCGCCTCGCAGTGTCGTCTCATGTAATCCCACCGCGGGCCTGTGATCCGTGCCCGTGCGCAGTGCATATCCTCTCCTCTCACTCCCCTCCCTACGGCTTTTTCAGACTGTGCGGTGTCACGGCCGTGGCATGCTATTAGGGACCAGCTGACATCGCACAGTCTGAAGAAGCCGTAGGGAGGGGAGTGAGAGGAGAGGATATGCACTGCGCACGGGCACGGATCACAGGCCCGCGGTGGGATTACATTAGACGACACTGCGAGGCGGGATCTCGGCCAGCGCACCCGCACAGGCGCAGCCAGCCTGACACCAAATGAGGTCAGAAGACGGGCAGCGCAACATGTGTGCATGGCCAAGGGCTAACCTAACAGCGCAGGCTCCGGGACAGATTCAAACAACGCTGAGGAGGGGGCGCACGGCGCCAAGGGGGTAAAAATGATGGCTGTGCTGCGTCACACGACAAAGGAAAGTTCCACCTACCGGACGGTGTAACGCTGTGTGGGGACACATTTCATAAGTGTTTGGTTCAGCATGTGCAAGGAGCATCACGAAAAGAGGCACTTTTTCCCTTTGCATCATCATTACTGCTGCACAAGGTGGCTCCTTCAGTAACAAACGCCTGGGGGGGGGGGGGGGTCAGGTTCCCTTACATTTAACTTGTTGTGTCTGCGTGGCGGTCGCAGTACACGTTGCCGTATACACAGCAGGGGAACAGCTGGCGGTGCTGAACCCCACTAACACATTGGCGAGGTGTTTGGCTCTGTGCGTACAGCACTTCTGGACGGCAACTAGCGGTGTTGGAGCCCAGGGACAGGTGGAGGAGGAGGAGGTTGGAGGAGGTAGGAGGAGGTAGGAGGGATTGCCACACACACAGCAGGGGAACAGCTGACGTTACTGAACCCCAATAACAGAGGAGCGACTGTTGACTGTGCGTACAGCACTTCTGGACGGCAACTGGCGGTGTTGGAGCCCAGGGACAGGTGGAGGAGGAGGAGGTTGGAGGAGGTAGGAGGAGGTAGGAGGGATTGCCACACACACAGCAGGGGAACAGCTGACGTTACTGAACCCCAATAACAGAGGAGCGACTGTTGACTGTGCGTACAGCACTTCTGGACGGCAACTGGCGGTGTTGGAGCCCAGGGACAGGTGGAGGAGGAGGAGGTAGGAGGAGGTAGGAGGGATTGCCACACACACAGCAGGGGAACAGCTGACGTTACTGAACCCCAATAACAGAGGAGGGACTGTTGACTGTGCGTACAGCACTTCTGGACGGCAACTGGCGGTGTTGGAGCCCAGGGACAGGTGGAGGAGGAGGAGGTTGGAGGAGGTAGGAGGGATTGCCACACACACAGCAGGGGAACAGCTGACGTTACTGAACCCCAATAACAGAGGAGCGACTGTTGACTGTGCGTACAGCACTTCTGGACGGCAACTGGCGGTGTTGGAGCCCAGGGACAGGTGGAGGAGGAGGAGGTTGGAGGAGGTAGGAGGAGGTAGGAGGGATTGCCACACACACAGCAGGGGAACAGCTGACGTTACTGAACCCCAATAACAGAGGAGCGACTGTTGACTGTGCGTACAGCACTTCTGGACGGCAACTGGCGGTGTTGGAGCCCAGGGACAGGTGGAGGAGGAGGAGGTTGGAGGAGGTAGGAGGAGGTAGGAGGGATTGCCACACACACAGCAGGGGAACAGCTGACGTTACTGAACCCCAATAACAGAGGAGGGACTGTTGACTGTGCGTACAGCACTTCTGGACGGCAACTGGCGGTGTTGGAGCCCAGGGACAGGTGGAGGAGGAGGAGGTTGGAGGAGGTAGGAGGGATTGCCACACACACAGCAGGGGAACAGCTGACGTTACTGAACCCCAATAACAGAGGAGCGACTGTTGACTGTGCGTACAGCACTTCTGGACGGCAACTGGCGGTGTTGGAGCCCAGGGACAGGTGGAGGAGGAGGAGGTTGGAGGAGGTAGGAGGAGGTAGGAGGGATTGCCACACACACAGCAGGGGAACAGCTGACGTTACTGAACCCCAATAACAGAGGAGGGACTGTTGACTGTGCGTACAGCACTTCTGGACGGCAACTGGCGGTGTTGGAGCCCAGGGACAGGTGGAGGAGGAGGTTGGAGGAGGTAGGAGGGATTGCCACACACACAGCAGGGGAACAGCTGACGTTACTGAACCCCAATAACAGAGGAGCGACTGTTGACTGTGCGTACAGCACTTCTGGACGGCAACTGGCGGTGTTGGAGCCCAGGGACAGGTGGAGGAGGAGGAGGTTGGAGGAGGTAGGAGGAGGTAGGAGGGATTGCCACACACACAGCAGGGGAACAGCTGACGTTACTGAACCCCAATAACAGAGGAGCGACTGTTGACTGTGCGTACAGCACTTCTGGACGGCAACTGGCGGTGTTGGAGCCCAGGGACAGGTGGAGGAGGAGGAGGTTGGAGGAGGTAGGAGGAGGTAGGAGGGATTGCCACACACACAGCAGGGGAACAGCTGACGTTACTGAACCCCAATAACAGAGGAGGGACTGTTGACTGTGCGTACAGCACTTCTGGATGGCAACTGGCGGTGTTGGAGCCCAGGGACAGGTGGAGGAGGAGGAGGTAGGAGGAGGTAGGAGGGATTGCCACACACACAGCAGGGGAACAGCTGACGTTACTGAACCCCAATAGCAGAGGAGGGACTGTTGACTGTGCGTACAGCACTTCTGGACGGCAACTGGCGGTGTTGGAGCCCAGGGACAGGTGGAGGAGGAGGAGGTTGGAGGAGGTAGGAGGGATTGCCACACACACAGCAGGGGAACAGCTGACGTTACTGAACCCCAATAACAGAGGAGGGACTGTTGACTGTGCGTACAGCACTTCTGGACGGCAACTGGCGGTGTTGGAGCCCAGGGACAGGTGGAGGAGGAGGAGGTTGGAGGAGGTAGGAGGGATTGCCACACACACAGCAGGGGAACAGCTGACGTTACTGAACCCCAATAACAGAGGAGCGACTGTTGGGACTGTGCGTACAGCACTACCAGGCAACAACTAGCGGTGTTGGAGCCCAGGGACAGGTGGAAAAGCAGAGGAACACAATGTAGGCCGAAGCCTGAGAAAGTCGAAAGGGAACCTTTAACCCCCCCCCAAGGCGTTTGTAGCTGAAAGAGCCAGCTTGTGCAGCACAAAAGATGCAAAAGGAAAAGGTGGCTCTTTTCATCATGCTCCTTGCAAACACAGAACTAAACACTTATAAAATGTGTCCCCTGCAACCGTAAAACCGTCCCGGAGGTGGGACTTTCCTTCGTAATGTGACGCAGCCCAGCCGTCATTCCTACCCCCCCGGCGCCGCGCACCGGCTCCTCAGCGTTGTTTTATTCCGTCCAGGAGCCTGCGCTGTTATGTTATCCCGTGGCCAGGCACACTTAGCGCTGCCCGTCTTCTGGCATCATTTGGTGTCTGGATGGCTGCGCCTGTGCGGCCGCGCTGGCAGAGAGCCCGCCTCGCAGTGTCTTCTGATTTAATCCCACTGGGGGCCTGGGATCCATGGACATGCGCAGTGCATATCTGAACCTCCACCTCTCACTCATCTCCCTATGGCTTCTTCAGACTGTGCGGTGTCACGGCCGTGGCATGCTGTTAGGGACCAGCTGACACCGAACAGTCTGAAGAAGCCATAGGGAAATGAGTGAGAGGTGGAGGTTCAGATATGCACTGCGCATGTCCATGGATCCCAGGCCCCCAGTGGGATTAAATCAGAAGACACTGCGAGGCGGGCTCTCTGCCAGCGCGGCCGCACAGGCGCAGCCATCCAGACACCAAATGATGCCAGAAGACGGGCAGCGCTAAGTGTGCCTGGCCACGGGATAACATAACAGCGCAGGCTCCTGGACGGAATAAAACAACGCTGAGGAGCCGGTGCGCGGCGCCGGGGGGGTAGGAATGACGGCTGGGCTGCGTCACATTACGAAGGAAAGTCCCACCTCCGGGACGGTTTTACGGTATCAGTGGACACATTTTATAAGTGTTAAGTTCTGCGTGTGCAAGGAGCTAAACAAAAATAGCTACCTTTTCCTTGGGCAGCATTACTGCTGCACAAGGTGGCTCTTTCAGTAACAAACGCCTTGGGGGGGGGGGACAGATTCCCTTACATTTCAGTTGTTGTGTCAGCGTGGCGGTCGCATGACACATTGCCGGCTACACAGCTGGGGATCAGCTGACGTTACTGAAACCCAATAACACTGGGTCGTATGTTTTGACTGTGCAGACGGCACGTCTGAGCCTCAACTGGCGGTGTTGGAGCCCAGGAATTTAAGTTCAGGTGGTAGAAAGATGAACACAACAGGAGACCTGGATAACGTATACAGTGACCTAATTATTCAATCAGGAGGAGGAGTGGCAAATTCCGGCGAGATCCAGGCCTTGTTCATTTTCAGGAAAGTAAGCCGGTCAACGTTATCGGAGGATAGTCGCATGCGACGGTCAGTTAGTACACCACCTGCAGCACTAAAGACACGTTCCGATAATACACTGGCCGCAGGGCAAGACAGCACCTCCAATGCATACTGGCTTAGCTCTGGCCATGTATCCAGCTTTGAGACCCAAAACTTGAAAGGGGAAGAGCCGTCTGGGAGTACAGCAAGAGGGCAAGACATGTAGTCTGTCACCATCTGACGGAACCGTTGCCTCCTGCTGACTGGAGCCGTCTGTGATGGTGTAGACTTTTGTGGCGGGCACAGAAAACTGTGCCACAATTCGGCCATACTGGTCTTGCCTTGGGCAGAGGCACTGCTTCTGCTCCCTCTTTGTGCAGAGCCTCCACCACGGCCTGGACGCACTGAGCTGCTTTGGAATGCACTAGCAGCACTTCTCTCAGTTGGAATGGAGAAGATGATGGAATTGACCAGTGTGTCTTGGTACTCCCGCATTTTTCGCTCCCGGTTCAACGGTGTGATGAGGCTTTCTACGTTGTCCCGGTAGCGAGGATCGAGGAGGGTGAACACCCAATAATCAGACATGTTGAGAATGTGGGCGATGCGGCGGTCGTTTCTCAGGCACTGCAGCATGTAATCCACCATGTGCTGCAGACTGCCAACTGCCCAAGAAACGCTGTCCCCTGCTGGAGGCGTGATCTCTGCCCGCTCGTCATCACCCCACCCTCGCTGTACACACTGAGTACTGGACAATTGTGTAACTCCCTCCTCTGGACGGATGTCTTCCTCCTCCATTGACTCCTCCTCATCCTCCTCACAAACGGTCCCCTGCCTACGCGTTTGTGAGGAACCACGTGGCGCTGACTGTCCAGAAGATGATGGAAATGGTGAATCCTCATCCTCCACCTCTTCCACAACATCATCCCTTAGCGCTTGCAGTGATTTTTCAAGCAGGCAGATAAGGGGGACAGTCATGCTGACTAGTGCATCATCTGCACTCGCCATCCGCGTGGAATAATCAAAGGGACGCAAAACCTGGCAGACGTCATTCATAGTGGCCCACTCTGTGGTTGTGAAGTCTGTACGGCGCTGACTGCGACTTTTTTGCGCCTGAAGCAGCTGGTACTCCATTACAGCTTGCTGCTGCTCACACAACCGCTCCAACATATGTAACGTGGAATTCCACCTGGTAGGTAGGTCACATATGATGCGATGTTCCGGCAGGCGGTGTCGGCGCTGCAGAGCCGCAATGCGCGCTTTTGCCGTGCTGGAACGCCGCAAGTGAGCACACTCTAGGCGGACCTTGTGCAGCAGTGCATCAAGATCCGGATAGTCCCTCAAAAAGCTCTGCACGACCAAATTGAGCACATGTGCCAGACATGGGATGTGAGTGAGGTTGCCGAGGCCCAGAGCTGCCACCAGATTTCGGCCATTATCACACACTACCATGCCTGGCTGGAGATTCGCTGGCACAAACCACACATCGCTCTCCTGCTTGATGGCATTCCAGAGCTCCTGCGCTGTGTGGCTACGATTCCCCAAGAAAATTAATTTCAAGACGGCCTGTTGACGTTTGGCCACGGCTGTGCTCATGTCGGTCGTAACAGGTACACGTTCATCACGGGTCCATGTGGAGGTGGACTGTGACGGCTCCTGCAGCGATGATTCTGAGGAACTGGTGTAAGAGGAGGAGTCAATGCGTACAGAATGGATTCCTGCAATCCTTGGAGTGGGCAGGACACGTCCTGCGCCACTCGCACGGTCTGTACCCGGCTCAACGACATTAACCCAATGGGCAGTGAGGGAAAGGTATCGCCCCTGTCCATGTTGACTGGTCCACGCATCGGTGGTGAGGTGGACCTTGCTACTGACGGCGTTCAGTAGCGCGTGTTTTATGTGTCCCTCCACATGCTTCTGCAGGGCAGGGACGGCTTGCCTGCTGAAGTAAAAGCGGCTGGGCACATTGTACTGTGGGACTGCCAATGACATCAAGTCACGGAAGCTGTCAGTCTCCACCAGCCTGAATGACAGCATTTCCAGTGACAGAAGTTTGGCAATGCCTGCAGTCAGAGCCTGTGCTCGTGGGTGGTTTGACGAGAAAGGCCGCCTTTTCTCCCATGCCTGTACTACCGATGGCTGTAGACTGGGCTGGGAGTGTGTGGATGACTGGGAAAGTGGCGCTGCGGGTGGAATTACAGCGGGTCTCTGGACAACAGGGGCAGAGGTTCTTCCACGGCGATCCTGGGAGGACGCCGAACCAGCTGCGTGTGAGGTAGAGGAAGAGGCAACACGAGCTGAAGAGGTGGTAGCTGCCGCTGTTGGTTGGCCTACCTCTTCAGTGTGTTTTTCTAACTCCGCCGGGTGCCTGTTGCGCACATGTTTCCACATGTTGGAGGTATTGAGGTTGCTGACATTTTTCCCTCTTTTGACTTTTTGATGACACACGTTGCATCTGACATAGCAAATGTCATCTGCAACTGTGTCAAAAAAGGACCAGGCACTGCAAGTCTTGGGAGCGCCCTTTTTGGCTTTTGGAAGAGACATGCTCCTAACGGGTGCCAAAGCGGAGGCTGCAGGATCCGCAGTCTCCCTCTTTGGGCCGTACGGGGAA
The DNA here is from genome assembly GCF_051348905.1 of Ranitomeya variabilis. Taxonomy (NCBI): domain Eukaryota; kingdom Metazoa; phylum Chordata; class Amphibia; order Anura; family Dendrobatidae; genus Ranitomeya; species Ranitomeya variabilis. The sequence goes on from NC_135238.1 coordinate 84,448,018, forward strand.
TCTCTTCCTCAGAGCTGCTCCCACCACCTTCCTGTCCCTCACGCCAAGATGGGTCGAGGACCTCATCATCTACACTACCCTCTGCCCCCAACTGCTCCTCCTGGGTAGTCTCAGCAGCAGAGCACGCACCAGTAAGTGGCACCTGAGTGTCATCATCAGCTGATGCGGCCTGCGATGTGGTGACCGGAGCCACTGGCCCACCCGCCTCTTCAGAGGAAGACAGAAAAAGCTGTTGGGCATCACTGCACCCTGCCTCTTCTTCCATTTCTCCAATGCTGCTTGGCTGGCCCCCTGTTTCCAAGCCAAGAGATTCAGAGAACAGAAGTAGAGACGGCTCCTGTCCTGGGCTCTCTGTCTGCCTGGGCAATTTGGCAGGTGGTGAAGAGACAGATGGCTGCTCTCCAGTGCTCTGTGTCTGAGAGGATGTGGCACTAATGGAAGTTGATGCATTAGCTGCCATCCATCCGACAACAGCTTCAATTTGTTCTTCACGCAGCAGCGGTGTACGGCGCTCGGACACAAAGCTTCGCATGAACGACTGTTGCCTGGTGAAAGTGGGTGCTGATGAGTCACCGGTGCCCGCAGCAGGCACAGAATCCCCACGTCCCCTCCCTGCTCCGCGCCCACGCCCACGCCCACGTGCCTTACTCACTGCCTTCTTCATCTTGGTTGACTGATAAAGATAAGCAGAAAAGTACTAACGGATTTGTGTGCTTATTCCTGAGCAACTCCTCCTAACAGGTATAAGAAGCACTAATTATCTAAAGTGTGGACTAGACTTTAATATGAGCTAATGTGGCCTACAGAAATGTAAAGTGGTGTAACTGGTGTGTTTGGTGAACTTTATTATTTATTTATTTTTTGGGGGCTGAACTGACAACAGATAGAGCTGCAGTCACACGGAGACCGTGCAGACAGACGTAAACGGTGCTACAAGGCCCAAAAACCCTCCTCTACTTTATCCTATGTAGTGTTTTTCCACAAATTAGCTGGAGACGGGTGGAAAGACACTAATAGGATTTTTTTGAATAAATTAGCAGCAGACTACACTATTTGGAAAAAAAAGAAAATTGATTTGGCGGTATGACGCAGTGAAAAACCCTGAGCTGGAGACAACCAGGCTATAGCTGCTCACAGATTACAGGGCGAGCTGCAGTCACACGGAGACCGTGCAGACAGCCGTAAACGGCGCTGCAAGGCCCAAAAACCCTCCTCTACTTTATCCTATGTAGTGTTTTTCCACAAATTAGCTGGAGACGGGTGGAAAGACACTAATAGGATTTTTTTAAATTAATTAGCAGCAGACTACACTACTTTGAAAAAAAAGAAAATTGATTTGGCAGTATGACGCAGTGAAAAACCCTGAGCTGGAGACAACCAGGCTATAGCTGCTCACAGATTACAGGGCGAGCTGCAGTCACACGGAGACCGTGCAGACAGCCGTAAACGGCGCTGCAAGGCCCAAAAACCCTCCTCTACTTTATCCTATGTAGTGTTTTTCCACAAATTAGCTGGAGACGGGTGGAAAGACACTAATAGGATTTTTTTAAATTAATTAGCAGCAGACTACACTACTTTGAAAAAAAAGAAAATTGATTTGGCGGTATGACGCAGTGAAAAACCCTGAGCTGGAGACAACCAGGCTACAGCTGCTCACAGATTACAGGGCGAGCTGCAGTCACACGGAGACCGTGCAGACAGCCGTAAACGGCGCTGCAAGGCCCAAAAACCCTCCTCTACTTTATCCTATGTAGTGTTTTTCCACAAATTAGCTGGAGACGGGTGGAAAGACACTAATAGGATTTTTTAAAATTAATTAGCAGCAGACTACACTACTTTGAAAAAAAAGAAAATTGATTTGGCGGTATGACGCAGTGAAAAACCCTGAGCTGGAGACAACCAGGCTACAGCTGCTCACAGATTACAGGGCGAGCTGCAGTCACACGGAGACCGTGCAGACGGCCGTAAACGGCGCTGCAAGGCCCAAAAACCCTCCTCTACTTTATCCTATGTAGTGTTTTTCCACAAATTAGCTGGAGACGGGTGGAAAGACACTAATAGGATTTTTTTGAATAAATTAGCAGCAGACTACACTACTTGGGAAAAAAAAAAAAAAAGGAACAGTATGAGGCAATGAACCACCCTCCCTGAACTGAATACAACCAACTATGGATGGCCTATGTGGCTGCACTCAGACTGGAGACTGGGCTGCACTCACACACACACACACACAGACCTTGCAGATCGCTGTGAAAACAGCGCTACAAGGCAAAAGCAAGGTGAATAGTAGGTGAACACAGCGGTTGCTAAATTAGCCTTTGGAAAGCACAAAGAAGCAAATCGCTATCTCTAAACTGTCCCTCAGTCAGCAAACAGCGTCCTGTCACTAACTGAATTCACAGCAGAGTGATCGCAAAATGGCGCCAGCGACTTTTAAACTGCATCATGACATCATTACACCAGCCAATCACAGCCTTGCCAGTAGTTTCATGCCCTCCATGCTAAACAGGATGTGCCCACACTTGGAATCAATCTCATTGGCTGAATTTCTGCTTTTTGAATCTTAGAACTTCCGATTCCGGTATCCGATACGCGGCAAGTATCGGAATCCCGGTATCGGAATTCCGATACCGCAAGTATCGGCCGATACCCGATACTTGCGGTATCGGAATGCTCAACACTATCAGGAGGGACAAATAGACTAGATAACATTCCTGCCTACCAGCGGAGATTGGCACCCTAAATGCGATATATGTGCCCCTGCTCCACGGTGGCTGACCCTCACTTGCCCTATAGGCCCTATGCTACTGTGTGTATAGGGAGCCTAGATTAGACAATCAGCAACTAGGCTACAAATGTCCCTCCTGTAATTTTTGTGGAAATGTATTCCCTTATACTCTGGTGTATTTAGGAGAGACACAGTGACATTCTATTGGAGTTTGTGTAACTGTTTCAAGATAGGGTTTATCAAAACAGTCATCCATTATGTATATATTGAGATTAGCTGTATGTTTGTCACTATTTTTGTGCACTGAGGTTTTCCTTAGTTGTTTAGCTTAGATTCTCTATTAAGCAAACGTTTTAAGGGCTATATGTTCACACAAGAAATACCACAGTATACATAAAATTAAATGTTATATTGAGTGGTTCTTTTACACATACAAATAAAACTTTCAGGAGATCTGACCCTTGCCTTTTAGCATAAACTTAAATCATGATTGGACTATGTTCTTTCTCTGTCAACCTTCAATATAAACAGTATGAATATATTTTTGTGCAGGATCCGATAATTCCTATTTTTCATTCCTTGCCAAAGATTCATAAGAGCCAATTTCCGCCACCTATGAGACCTATTGTGGTGGGAATTGGTGCTCTAAATGAGAATTTATGTCAGTGAGTTGATTATGTTCTGCAACCGTTAATATATTTTTGCCCAGGTTATTTATGTGACAACAAGCATGATCTCAACATTTTAGAGCATATTTCATAGAAATCTGATCTAGCTGTGTCATAGATTTATTTATAGTCTTGTATACTTCATGCTCAGGGTTTGGAAGCCATGTCTTTCTTTCTGGACAAATAGTAATTGTATGGTTTGGATCTTAAGAGGTTTATCATTATGGCTTTACAGTATTTGCTGTCCCACACTTACTCCATGTTTAAAAATATATATTACAGTTGATAGGCGCACCTATGGGTGCAAAACATTCAACATCTTTCACAAATATTTATGGACTAGAAATACATTATTTCTGCATCCAATCCGATTGCTCATAATATGGTGTGGTACAGTCGGTACACAGATGATATGACCATCATTTGGTCTGTTGACGCAGCCGCCATACCCCACTTTATCAGTTATCTCAATTGTAACTCTTGTAACCTTAAATTCACACACACTTGACATCAGAAAGTATTATCATTTTTGGATCTGCAAACAGTAGCTGCTAATTATGCAAACAAAATTGATACTTTTACATTTCGCAAGCCCTTTACTGGCAATACCATTCTTGATGCAAGGTCTTATTGTAAGAACACTATCAAGAGTATTCCTATAGGTGAACTTATTAGGGCACGCAGAATTTGTTCCAATGATACTTTATATCAGAATTAGGAAACCAAGATTTGTTCAAGGCCAGGTGAAAAATGGTATCCTAAATGGAGATTAACCCCTCTGTGACCTTTGACGTACTATCCCGTCGAGGTGACCTGGGCCTATCTGACCCTCGACGGGATAGTACGTCATAGCAGATCGGCCGCGATCACGGGGGGAGCGCGGCCGATCGCGGCCGGGTGTCAGCTGCATATCGCAGCTGACATCCGGCACTATGTGCCAGGAGCGGTCACGGACCGCCCCCGGCACATTAACCCCCGGCACACCGCGATCAAACATGATCGCGGTGTACCGGCGGTATAGGGAAGCATCGCGCAGGGAGGGGGCTCCCTGCGGGCTTCCCTGAGACCCCCGGAGCAACGCGATGTGATCGCGTTGCTCTGAGGGTCTCCTACCTCCCTCCTCGCCGCAGGTCCCGGATCCAAGATGGCCGCGGCATCCGGGTCCTGCAGGGAGGGAGGTGGCTTACCGAGTGTCTGCTCAGAGGAGACGCTTGGTAAGCCTGCAGCCCTGCACAGCAGATCACAGATCTGGCAGAGTGCTGTGCACACTGTCAGATCAATGATCTGTGATGTCCCCCCCTGGGACAAAGTAAAAAAGTTTAAAAAAAATTCCCCACATGTGTGTAAAAAAAAAATAAAAAAAATATCCTAAATAAAGAAAAAAAAAAAAAAATTATTCCCATAAATACATTTCTTTAGCTAAATAAAATAAAAAAAACAATAAAAGTACACATATTTAGTATCGCCGCGTCCGTAACGACCCAACCTATAAAACTGCCCCACTAGTTAACCCCTTCAGTAAACACCGTAAGAAAAAAAAAAAAAAAACGAGGCAAAAAACAACGCTTTATTACCATACTGCCGAACAAAAAGTGGAATAACACGCGATCAAAAAGACTGATATAAATAACCATGGTACCGCTGAAAACGTCATCTTGTCCCGCAAAAAAAGAGCCGCTATACAGCATCATCAGCAAAAAAATAAAAAAGTTATAGTCCTGAGAATAAAGCGATACCAAAATAATTATTTTTTTCTATAAAATAGTTTTTATCGTATAAAAGCGCCAAAACATAAAAAAATGATATAAATGAGATATCGCTGTAATCGTACTGACCCGACGAATAAAACTGCTTTATCAATTTTACCAAACGTGGAACGGTATAAACGCCTCCCCCAAAATAAATTCATGAATAGCTGGTTTTTGATCACTCTGCCTCACAAAAATCGGAATAAAAAGCGATCAAAAAATGTCACGTGTCCGAAAATGTTACCAATAAAAACGTCAACGCGTCCCGCAAAAAAACAAGATCTCACATAACTCTGTGGACTCAAATATGGAAAAATTACAGCTCTCAAAATGTGGTAACGCAAAAAATATTTTTTGCAATGAAAAGCGTCTTTCAGTGTGTGACAGCTGCCAATCATAAAAATCTGCTAAATAACCCACTATAAAAGTAAATCAAACCCCCCTTCATCACCCCCTTAGTTAGGGAAAAATAAAAAAATTAAAAAATTTATTTATTTCCATTTTCCCATTAGGGTTAGGGTTAGGGCTAGAGTTAGGACTAGAGTTAGGGTTAGGGCAAGGGTTAGGGCTAGGGTTAGGGTTAGGGCTAGGGTTGGGGCTAGGGTTAGGGCTAGAGTTAGGACTAGAGTTAGGGCTAGGGTTAGGGTTAGGGCAAGGGTTAGGACTAGGGTTAGGGCTAGGGTTGGGGCTAGGGTTAGGGATGTGTTTGGATTAGGGTTTCAGTTATAATTGGGGGGTTTCCACTGTTTAGGCACATCAGGGGCTCTCCAAACGGGACATGGCATCCGATCTGAATTCCAGCCAATTCTGCGTTGAAAAAGGAAAACAGTGCTCCTTCCCTTCAGAGCTCTCCCGTGTGCCCAAACAGGGGTTTACCCCAACATATGGGGTATCAGCGTACTCAGGACAAATTGGACATCATCTTTTGGGGTCCAATTTCTCCTGCTACCCTTGGGAAAATACAAAACTGGGGGCCAAAAAATAAGTTTTGTGGGAAAAAAAAGATTTTTTATTTTCACGGCTCTGCGTTGTAAACTGTAGTGAAACACTTGGGGGTTCAAAGTTCTCACAACACATCTAGATAAGTTCCTTGGGGGGTCTAGTTTCCGATATGGGGTCACTTGTGGGGGGTTTGTACTGTTTGGGTACATCAGGGGCTCTGCAAATGCAACATGACGCCTGCAGACCAATCCATTTAAGTCTGCATTCCAAATGGCGCTCCTTCCCTTCCGAGCTCTGTCATGCGCCCAAACAGTGGTTCCCCCCCACATATGGGGTATCAGCGTACTCAGGACAAATTGATCAACAACTTTTGGGGTCCAATTTATCCTGATACCTTTGTGAAAATACAAAACTGGGGGCTAAAAAATCATTTTTGTGAAAAAAAAAAAGAATTTTTATTTTCACGGCTCTGCGTTATAAACTGTAGTGAAACACTTGGGGGTTCAAAGTTCTCACAACACATCTAGATAAGTTCCTTGGGGGGTCTAGTTTCCAATATGGGGTCACTTGTGGGGGGTTTGTACTGTTTGGGTACATCAGGGGCTCTGCAAATGCAACGTGACGCCTGCAGACCAATCCATTTAAGTCTGCATTCCAAATGACGCTCCTTCCCTTCCGAGCTCTGTCATGCACCCAAACAGTGGTTCCCCCCCACATATGGGGTATCAACGTACTCAGGACAAATTGGACAACAACTTTTGGAGCCCAATTTATCCTGGTACCCTTGTGAAAATACAAAACTGGGGGCTAAAAAATCATTTTTGTGAAAAAAAAAGGAATTTTTATTTTCACGGCTCTGCGTTATAAACTGTAGTGAAACACTTGGGGGTTCAAAGTTCTCACAACACATCTAGATAAGTTCCTTGGGGGGTCTAGTTTCCAATATGGGGTCAATTGTGGGGGGTTTGTACTGTTTGGGTACATCAGGGGCTCTGCAAATGCAACGTGACGCCTGCAGACCAATCCATTTAAGTCTGCATTCCAAATGGCGCTCCTTCCCTTCCGAGCTCTGTCATGCGCCCAAACAGTGGTTCCCCCCACATATGGGGTATCAGCGTACTCAGGACAAATTGAACAACAAAGTTTGGGGTCCAATTTATCCTGATACCCTTGTGAAAATACAAAACTGGGGGCTAAAAATCATTTTTGTGAAAAAAAAAAAGGAATTTTTATTTTCACGGCTCTGCGTTATAAACTGTAGTGAAACACTTGGGGGTTCAAAGCTATCAAAACACATCTAGATAAGTTCCTTAGGGGGTCTACTTTCCAAAATGGTGTCACTTGTGGGGGTTTTTAATGTTTAGGCACATCAGGGGCTCTCCAAACGCAACATGGCATCCCATCTTAATTCCAGTCAATTTTGCATTGAAAAGTAAAATAGCGCTCCTTCCCTTCCGAGCTCTGCTATGCGCCCAAACAGTGGTTTACCCCCACATATGGGGTATCGTCGTACTCAGGACAAATTGCTCAACAACTTTTGTGGTCTAATTTCTTCTCTTACCCTTGGGGAAATAAAAAAATGGGGGCGAAAAGATCATTTTTGTGAAAAAATATGATTTTTATTTTTACGGCTCTGCATTATAAACTTCTGTGAAGCACTTGTTGGGTCAAAGTGCTCAACACACATCTAGATAAGTTCCTTAAGGGGTCTACTTTCCAAAATGGTGTCACTTGTGGGGGTTTTTAATGTTTAGGCACATCAGGGGCTCTCCAAACGCAACATGGCATCCCATCTTAATTCCAGTCAATTTTGCATTGAAAAGTAAAATAGCGCTCCTTCCCTTCCGAGCTCTGCTATGTGCCCAAACAGTGGTTTATCCCCACATATGGGGTATCGTCGTACTCAGGACAAATTGCACAACAACTTTTGTGGTCTAATTTCTTCTCTTACCCTTGGGGAAATAAAAAAATGGGGGCGAAAAGATCATTTTTGTGAAAAAATATGATTTTTATTTTTACGGCTCTGCATTATAAACTTCTGTGAAGCACTTGTTGGGTCAAAGTGCTCAACACACATCTAGATAAGATCCTTAGGGGGTCTACTTTCCAAAATGGTGTCACTTGTGGGGGGTTTCAATGTTTACGCACATCAGGGGCTCTCCAAATGCAACATGGCGTCCCATCTCAATTCCAGTCAATTTTGCATTGAAAAGTCAAATGGCGCTCCTTTCCTTCCGAGCTCTGCCCTGCGCCCAAACAATGGTTTACACCCACATATGGGGTATCAGCGTACTCAGGACGAATTGTACAACAAATTTTGGGGTCTATTTTCTCCTGTTACCCTTGGTAAAATAAAACAAATTGGAGCTGAAACAAATTTTGAGTGAAAAAAAGTTAAATGTTTAATTTTATTTAAACATTCCAAAAATTCCTGTGAAACACCTGAAGGGTTAATAAACTTCTTGAAAGTGGTTTTGAGTACCTTGAGGGGTGCAGTTTTTAGAATGGTGTCACACTTGGGTATTTTCTATCATATAGACCCCTCAAAATGACTTCAAATGAGATGTGGTCCCTAAAAAAAAATGGTGTTGTAAAAATGAGAAATTGCTGGTCAACTTTTAACCCTTATAACTCCGTCACCCAAAAAAATTTTGGTTCCAAAATTGTGCTGATGTAAAGTAGACATGTGGAAAATGTTACTTATTAAGTATTTTGCATGACATATGTCTGTGATTTAAGGGCATAAAAATTCAAAGTTGGAAAATTGCGAAATTTTCAAAATTTTCGCCAAATATTCGTTTTTTTCACAAATAAACGCAAGTTATATCGAAGAAATTTTACCACTATCATGAAGTACAATATGTCACGAGAAAACAATGTCAGAATCGCCAAGATCCGTTGAAGCGTTCCAGAGTTATAACCTCATAAAGGGACAGTGGTCAGAATTGTAAAAATTGGCCCGGTCATTAACGTGCAAACCACCCTTGGGGGTGAAGGGGTTATATTGGGCCATAAATATGGTGAGCAAATTTAATATCATATAATGAAATTCCACCTAGAAGTTCTACTAAACCCATTTTTGTCAATATTTTAAGTGAGGAATTTTATTTAATAGAAAGATTTTTGAAAAACATCTTCCTGTTCTGTCACAAGATGAAAAACTCCACGCCGTTACCAAATCTGGGTGGCACCTACTACAGTGCCTACAAGTAGTATTCAACCCCCTGCAGATTTAGCAGGTTTACACATTTGGAATTAACTTGGCATTGTGACATTTGGACTGTAGATCAGCCTGGAAGTTTGAAATGCACTGCAGCAAAAAAGAATGTTATTTCTTTGTTTATTTTTTTTTAAATTGTGAAAAGTATTTTCAGAGTGTCATTTATTATTCAACCCCTCAACCCACCAGAATTCTGTTTGGTTCCCCTAAAGTATTAAGAAGTAGTTCTGGCACAAAGAACAATGAGCTTCACATGTTTGGATTAATTATCTCTTTTTCCAGCCTTTTCTGACTATTTAAGACCCTCCCCAAACTTGTGAACAGCACTCATACATGGTCAACATGGGAAAGACAAAGGAGCATTCCAAGGCCATCAGAGACAAGATCGTGGAGGGTCACAAGGCTGGCAAGGGGTACAAAACCCTTTCCAAGGAGTTGGGCCTACCTGTCTCCACTGTTGGGAGCATCATCCGGAAGTGGAAGGCTTATGGAACTACTGTTAGCCTTCCACGGCCTGGACAGCCTTTGAAAGTTTCCTCCCATGCCAAGGCCAGGCTTGTCCAAAGAGTCAAGGCTAACCCAAGGACAACAAGGAAGGAGCTCCGGGAAGATCTCATGGCAGTGGGGACATTGGTTTCAGTCAATACCATAAGTAACGTACTCCACCGCAATGGTCTCCATTCCAGACGAGCCCGGAAGGTACCTTTACTTTCAAAGCGCCATGTCAAGGCTCGTCTACAGTTTGCTCATGATCACTTGGAGGACTCTGAGACTGACTGGTTCAAGGTTCTCTGGTCTGATGAGACCAAGATCGAGATCTTTGGTGCCAACCACACACGTGACGTTTGGAGACTGGATGGCACTGCATACGACCCCAAGAATACCATCCCTACAGTCAAGCATGGTGGTGGCAGCATCATGCTGTGGGGCTGTTTCTCAGCCAAGGGGCCTGGCCATCTGGTCCGCATCCATGGGAAGATGGATAGCACGGCCTACCTGGAGATTTTGGCCAAGAACCTCCGCTCCTCCATCAATGATCTTAAGATGGGTCGTCATTTCATCTTCCAACAAGACAACGACCCAAAGCACACAGCCAAGAAAACCAAGGCCTGGTTCAAGAGGCAAAAAATCAAGGTGTTGCAGTGGCCTAGTCAGTCTCCTGACCTTAACCCAATTGAAAACTTGTGGAAGGAGCTCAAGATTAAAGTCCACATGAGACACCCAAAGAACCTAGATAACTTGGAGAAGATCTGCATGGAGGAGTGGGCCAAGATAAATCCAGAGACCTGTGCCGGCCTGATCAGGTCTTATAAAAGACGATTATTAGCTGTAATTGCAAACAAAGGTTATTCCACAAAATATTAAACCTAGGGGTAGAATAATAATTGACCCACATTTTTATGTTTAACATTTATAAAAATTTAACTGAGCAACAAAACTTTTTGGTTTGTAAGATTTATGCATCTGTTAATAAATCCTGCTCTTGTTTGAAGTTTGAAGGCTCTAACTTATTTGCATCTTATTAAACCTGCTAAATCTGCAGGGGGTTGAATACTACTTGTAGGCACTGTATAAGGAATATTTGATCTAGTTTAATCAGAAATAGAAATTGATATACAACTTGGCACAAGTGCTGCTGTTTTTACAGATGTATAGCATCAAAATGCTCTGTTTGACAAAATGATGTAAAAAAACGCTTAAATCATTAAATCTATTGTTTGGAATGTATATAAAATTAGATAGTTCATTAACTGCAATTCCACATACAGTATGTGGTCTATCGTATTAATTGTAAAATATGTCATTTGTCATTTATCGGTTGTACAACCAGAAAATTAGAACAAAGGATACACAAACATATCTGGGATTTCATTAATGCCAATGCACCTAAACCTTCTAATGTTTCTTATCATATCAATAGGATTCATTAAAGCGATCTCACATCTTTAACATTTTCTAAAATAGAAATGGTTATTAGAGCTGCTGGGGGTAAATGTGGAAAAGAACACTCAATAGAAAGACATTTTGGATTTTAATGTTAAATACCTCCTTCCCTTTGGGTCTTAGTAAAAGATCAGATTTAATTATTCTATAGTAATAAATATTTTTGGAAAAACATTCTGTCATTGTTTGATATGTGGATTGAATCTTTGTATATTTTTATACTTGTTTATCAACAGTTTCATGTCTGTGCTTTTTTTTTCTCTTTCACATGATTTATCCTCACCTAATTTGAAATTGTAATTAAACCCTGAATCCGTATCCTATGTGGTGTTTTCCAGGCTCAGACTAAGGTAGGGTAACATGGCCATCGATTCACTCATGCGATATGATCAGGTCATTTTTGATAATGAAACTCGGCTCTGACACTGTCAGTGTATGATCCGAGTGTCATCTTAGTATGATCCGATTCCCTCACATGAGAGAATCACAGCACAGGTGCGGAGAAAATGGAGAACTTGATTTCTCCATCCTCTCCATTGTCTCTGTACACGTACATCGGACTGAACTCTGATGACATGCAAGCGCAGGCCATTGTTTTACATGAACTCAAAAAATTGTATGGGTGAGTGTGATCCGATTACAGATGCACTCGCAGCATGCTGCGATTATTTCCTCATGATGAATTGGCATGAGAAAATAATCGCTCAACTGCTCTGCCCCATAGAATAACACTAGATCGAATGCTATCCAAGAAAATGTCAGACAGCACTCAGCCGTGTTATATGCTCGTGTGAGAAAGCCCTAAGGACTGAACTGATCCGAGTCTAGTTTCCTGGGTGCATGATTAGACATCCTTCCATTACCTCTCATTATTATGTATTTTTAATAATTTTTGTTACTGCTCTTTGCCACTTAGATTTTTAATCTGAATAATGAACTTTATTTTTTATGGAATACTGTGAGTTCTGTAGATCTACTGTTATTACTAAAAAGGGCTTTTCGTCATGCACCAGACAGGTGAGCTGATTGCCCCTATTTGAACTACAATTTATAATGCAAAAAACACATCATCATAAAGCTCTGTAAATGAAAAAGTGATAAAGTTAGGGCTCTTAGAATATGTTGGAAAAAAATATTGTTGTTAGAAATTATTTTCTTGTGCAAATGTAGTAAAATGTAAAAATATATTAATTGGATATCACTGGGGATAAGAGAACATGCTCAGTGATACTCAGATATCACTCGAGTATCACATTGCTCCGATGTGTTTGTTACTAGGCGAGTAATGGGCATTTCTCGAAGTAAAACTTGAATCCCTGCCCCGTATCTTTGGCGCCTGTTACATAACCAATGAGCATGCGGGGTTTGCCTATGAGACACTCTAATGCCATAGCCATCTTGGTTATGGCATTACCGTGATTGCCTGGCTGACATCATCAGAGATTATAAAAGTACAGGCGCCTCCCAGCTCGGCACAGCTCTGTGACAATTCGCATTGGAGGGAGACAGTGCTTGTCTAGACCTGTGCGCGCACAGTATAACAAATCAGAAGCCTGTAGTGTTGGTACTGGTGCTTAGGCTGAGCCATCATATTAACAGCTCTTCTGAGGGATATTCGTTGATAGCACATACAATCTGCATTTAACCTGGGGAGGGAGAGAGAGAGTCTCAGGAGCAGAGAGAGTGACAGAATCCATTCTGTAGACAGGAATCAGGCCTGTGCAGTCCGTTGGCAAATATATAGTTCCCTTTTTTTTTTGAGTGCTGGAAAAACTGACTGTATTTTGACTCATCAAGTGTTATGTGCCTTGAGGTCCTTTTTTATTTTATCTAACACAACCAAAATGTGTTGAAACATTTTCCTGGGCTACATTTCTTAGCCAGACACTATTCCACATTGTAGAGTAAATTTCTATGATCTCTTCCATATTCCGTAGAGTGGAGAAAATTTCTGTGAAGTCAGTGAACAAAGGCTTTTAGAAATGTTGTAGGCTTCTATTTCTTAGACATACAGTGTTACTTTGTCTGTGAATATTTCTGTGATCTCTGTAAGTGAAAAAACGCTTTTAGAAATTTTGTAGGTCTCCATTTCTCAGACACACAGTGTTACGTGATCTGTGAATATTTCTGCGTACTCTAAAAATGCAAAAAAGCTTTTTAACCCCTTCACGACATGCGCATGTCGTGTCTCCCCCTTTGATGTGGGCTCCGGCGCGGAGCCCACATCAAAGTCGCGACATGTCAGCTGTTTTGTACAGCTGACATGGGCACACAATAGCAACAGGTGGAATCGCGATCCACCTGCCGCTATTAACTAGTTAAATGCCGCTGTCAAACGCTGATTTATCTACCGCTTCCGGCCATCGGGCCGGAAATGCGCGCATCGCCGACCCCCATAATGTGATCGGGGGACAGCGTTGTGTCGGCATGACAACCTGAGGTCTCCTTGAGACCTCTATGGTTGTTGATGCCGGCTTGCTGTGAGCGCCACCCTGTGGTCAGCGCTCATAGCAAGTCTGTAATTCAGCTGCACAGGAGCGATCTGATGATCGCTCCTATGTAGCAGAGCCTTTCCAGTTGTGCCAGCTTCTAGCCTCTCATGGAGGCTATTGAAGCATGGCAAAAGTTTAGAAAAAAGTTTTAAAAAATATGAAAAAATAAAAAAGATCTAAAAGTTTAAATCACCCCCCTTCAAAATAAAACAATGGAAAAAAAAATCAAACATACACATATTTGGTATCGCCGCATTCAAAATCGCCCAATCTGTCAATTAAAAAAAGGATTAACCTGATCGCTAAATGGCGTAGCGAGAAAAAAATTCCAAACGCCAGAATTACCTTCTTTTGGTCACCGCAACATTGTATTAAAATGCAATAACGGGCGATCAAAAGAGCGTATCTGCATGAATGTAGTATCACTAAAAACGTCAGCTTGACACAAAAAAAATAAGCCCTCAACTGACCCAAAATCCAGAAAAATGGAAACTCTACGGGTATCGGAAAATGGCGCAATTTTTTATTTTTTTTAGCAAAGTTTGGAATTTTTTCACCACCTAGATAAAAAATAACCTAGACATGTTAGGTGTCTCTGAACTCACAATGACGTGGAGAATCACAGTAGCAGGTCAGTTTTAGCATTTAGTGAACCTAGCAAAAAGCAAAACAAAAAACAAGGTGTGGGATTGCACTTTTTTTGCAATTTCACCGCACCTGGAATTTTTTTCCCATTTTCTAGTACAAGACATGGTAAAACCAATGGTGTCGCTCAAAACTACAACTCGTCTTGCAAAAAATAAGCCCTCACATGGCCATATTGACGGAAAAATAAAAAAGGTATGGCTCTGGGAAGGAGGGGAGCGAAAAACGAAAACGCAACAACAGAAAAGGGCTGCGTCTTGAAGGAGTTAAATTTTGCAGGCCTCGATTTCTCAGACATACAGTGTTACTTTGTGATGAGTTCTGTGATTTGCAAAACTGCATAAAAGCATTTAACATTTTGTAGGCCTTCATTTCACACATACAGTGTCACTTTGTCTCTGAATATTTCTGTGATCTCTGAAACTGAGAAAAAGCATTGAAACAGTTTTCTGAATTGAATTTGATTGTCATTGTCACCCATACACTTTTGTGTTCATTCTATTACATTACGGTGGAGTAGACTCACAAAAAAATGCTTTGATTGCTGCAGGTGACCAACTCTTTTCTTTTATTAAAAACAAACTTGGTTCCAAGAGGCCTAGCAATTACAAAATGCGTTAAGTGATTGGAAAGTGGAAGTGTTGATGATGGTGCATGCAGATGCCAAGGATGTGGGGCAGGTGTAACTATGCCTGTTCCTGGAGCACAAGAAACATGCCAATCCATGACACATAGGTTCCTGTCCCACTTTGCAGTGAAGCACGGTACACCACTTCTGAAACCAGAGCAGTGCGAACAGGTAGGCGGTTGGATAGCAGATAATGCTTCCAGCAGTGTTAGCCCCACCACACAGTCTTCCACACAGTCAAGTCTCACCAGCCTAAAGTCTGGATCATTTAATCCTCTCCCTAATCCTCCTTCCTCCCACAATGTTAAGTCTCAGAAGACTAGTGATTAGGGTTGAGCGAAACAGAATGGCCAATTTCAAAAGTCGCCGACTTTTGGGAAAGTCGGGTTTCGTGAAACCCGACCCGATCTCACTGTGGGATCGGGTCGGCCATCGGCGATCTTTGCTCCAAAGTCGGGTTTCGTTTTTTATATATATATATGTCATTGAGACACATATATATATATATATATATTTATATTTACTTCAGCGCGATAATGTTGAAAAGCCGGTAATTCAATTGCCGGCATTTCATTTCTCCTGCCTAAACCCGACATGATATGAGACATGGTTTACATACAGTAAACCATGTCATATCCCCCTTTTTTTGCATATTCCACACTACTAATGTTAGTAGTGTGTATGTGCAAAATTTCGGCGCTGTAGCTATTAAATTTAAGGGTTAAATCGCGGAAAAAATTGGCGTGGGCTCCCGCGCAATTTTCTCCGCCAGAGTGGTAAAGCCAGTGACTGAGGGCAGATATTAATAGCCTAGGGAGGTACCATAGTTATTGCCCCCCCCTGGCTACAAACATTTGCCCCCAGCCACCCCAGAAAAGGCACATCTGGAAGATGCGCCTATTCTGGCACTTGGCCACTCTCTTCCCACTCCCGTGTAGCGGTGGGATATGGGGTAATGAAGGGTTAATGCCACCTTGCTATTGTAAGGTGACATTAAGCCAGATTAATAATGGAGAGGCGTCAATTATGACACCTATCCATTATTAATCCAATTGTATGAAAGGGTTAAAAACACACACACACATGAATAAAAAGTATTTTAGTGAAATAAACAGGAGCTCTGCTAATGCAGCTGTGCTCGTGCCTGTAAACCCCGGGGTCATATGAGGACATCCAGCAGGGGGCGCATCACCGTGAATGAAGGTAACTATAGGTCATTGACCTAAATTTCCTTCATTCCCGGGGTTTACAGGCACGAGCACAGCTGCATTATAGCAGAGCTCCTGCCTGTAAAATATTTTAACCCCTTCAGATGGATTTACCTCGTGGGACGTGACAGTTCATCAGAGGGTATGTATATTGTTGGTTTATTATTTTTCCAAGTGAGGGTCTTCAGGTGGATTGAGAGAGCAATAAAATATTAAAACAACCTGTGTGTTTATTTCATTAAAATACTTTTTAATCATGTGTGTGTGTTTTTTTAACCCTTTCATACAATTGGATTAATAATGGATAGGTGTCATAATTGACGCCTCTCCATTATTACTCTGGCTTAATGTCACCTTACAATAGCAAGGTGGCATTAACCCTTCATTACCCCATATCCCACCGCTACACGGGAGTGGGAAGAGAGTGGCCAAGTTCCAGAATTGGCGCATCTTCCAGATGTGCCTTTTCTGGGGTGGCTGGGGGCAGATGTTTTTAGCCACGGGGTGGCCAATAACCATGGACCCTCTCCTGGCTATTAATATCTGCCCTCAGTCACTGGCTTTACAGCTCTGGCGAAGAAAATTGCGCAGGAGCCCACGCCAATTTTTTCCGCGATTTAACCCTTAAATTTAATAGCTACAGCGCCGAAATTTTGCACATACACACTACTAACATTAGTAGTGTGGAATATGCAAAAAAAGGGGGATATGACATGGTTTACTGTGTGTAAACCATGTCTCATATCATGTCGGGTTTAGGCAGGAGAAATGAAAAGCCGGCAATTGAATTACCGGCTTTTCAACATTATTGCGCTGAAGCAAATATTAAAAAAGTATGCTTCCCCATTGAATTGCATTGGGTTTCATGTTTTGGCTGATCCCCGACCCCGACTTTTCAATAAGATCAGCCGATTTCACTCGACCCGACTTTTGAGAAAGTCGGGTTTCGTGAAACCCGACTCGATCTCAAAAAATGAAAAGTCGCTCAACCCTACTAGTGATCCTACACAAGGACACTTCGAGGAGCTGATTACCACAACATTTCTTGATTGTAGCCTCTCAATCTGTATGATCCAAGAGGGACAGGACAATATGCTGTTTAGTGATGTATGAAACATAGAGCAGCCATGGCCACAAGAAAATGATGGGGGAAAATGGCAAATTTGGGATAAGGAGGAAGATGATGATGAGACACAGTTGCCACTAGGTCTTATTGTTGTTAAGCCACAAAGTCAGGAGGGCCAGGGTGCGGTGATGGAAAACGAGGTGGTGCATTGCAAAGTCACTGACCCAACCGGGAAAGCTGGCATGGAGAGCGAGGCCTGCATTGCTGAAGGGGAGAGATAGGCAGCACTGAAACAGGAAGGAAGAGGCTGTGGGTGACCAGAGGGAGAAGGCGGGCAACTGTTCCAAATGACCGACAGTCCTCAGTTTCTCTGTCAAAGAGCTATGTTCCCCAGTCTGGGACTTTTTAAAAGAGAGTTCTGAGACAACAACTTTTCTGAGACAAGAAAATGGCCATTTGCAATGCCATGCAAAAATCAGCAAATAGGTGGGAATAGTGCGGGTATTCTAATGTTTTTAATCAATATTATTGTGCGTGCATAAAAGGATAAAAGAACATTTCAATGTTGATTGACAGTCATTTTGTATTTCTTTCATTTCCTTACTATTGCACCAACAGTTGTCTCCTTCTCACCCAGCGTCTTACTTATGATTTTGTAGGTAGCCCATTCCAGCTTTGTGCAGGTCTATGGTCTTGTCCCTGACTTCTTTTTAAAGCTCTTTGGTCTTGTCTATGTTGTAGAGGGTAGAGTCTGACTAATTAATTGAGTCAGTCAACTGGGGTCTTTTATAAAGGTGACAGCTGTCTGTAATGCATATAACAAGTTGATTAGGAGCGTCTAACTGGTCTACAAGAGCCAGAACTCTTAATGGTTGGTAGGGGATCAAATACATATTTCTAAGTGCAAAATGCAAATAAATTTATAGAATTTATGCAATGTGATTTTTTTGTATTTTATTTTTTATATTCTATCTCTCAATGTTAAAATTAACCTACCCTTAAAATTATAGACTGCTCATGTCCATGTCAGTGGGCAAACTTACAAAATCAGCATGGGATCAAACACTTATTTCCTCCACTGTATATACTAAAAAAACCTGAATTTGAGAACAATATATACATATATATATATGTATATACAGTATGTACATATATATACAGTACAGACCAAAAGTTTGCACACCCCTTCTCATTTAAAGATTTTTCTGTATTGTAAATTCATGCTGAAGGCATCAAAACTATGAATTAACACATGTGGAATTATATACTTAACAAAAAAGTGTGAAACAACTGAAAACATGTCTTATATTCTAGGTTCTTCAAAGTAGCCACCTTTTGCTTTGATGACTGCTTTGCACACTTTTGGCATTCTCTTGATGAGCTTCAAGAGGTAGTCACCGGAAATCATCTTCCAACAATCTTGAAGGAGTTCCCAGAGATGCTTAACACTTGTTGGCCCTTTTGCCTTCACTCTGCGGTCCAGCTCACCCCAAACCATCTCGATTGGGTTCAGGTCTGGCGTAACACCCCATCACTCTCCTTCTTGGTCAAATAGCCCTTACACAGCCTGGAGGTGTGTTTGAGGTCATTGTCCTGTTGAAAAATAAATGATGATCCAGCTAAACGCAAACCGGATGGAATAGCATGCCGCTGAAAAGATGCTGTGGTAGCCATGCTGGTTCAGTATGTATTCAATTTTGAATAAATCCCCAACAGTGTCACCAGCAAAGCACCCCCACACCATCACACCTCCTCTTCCATGCTTCACGGTGGGAACCAGGCATGTAGAGTCCATCTGTTCACTTTTTCTGCGTCGCACAAAGACACGGTGATTGGATCCAAAGATTTCAAATTTGGACTCATCAGGCCAAAGCACAGATTTCCACTGGTCTAATGTCCATTCCTTGTGTTCTTTAGCCCAAACACGTCTCTTCTGCTTGTTGCCTGTCCTTAGCAGTGGTTTCCTATCAGCTATTTTACCATGAAGGCCTGCTGCACAAAGTCTCCTCTTAACAGTTGTTGTAGAGATGTGTCTGCTGCTAGAACTCTGTATGGCATTGACCTGGTCTCTAATCTGAGCTGCTGTTAAACTGCGATTTCCGAGGCTGATGACTCGGTTAAACTTATCCTCAGAAGCAGAGGTGACTCTTGGTCTTCCTTTCCTGGGGCGGTCCTCATGTGAGCCAATTTCTTTGTAGCACTTGATGGTTTTTACAACTGCACTTGGGGACGCTTTCAAAGTTTTCCCAATTTTTCGGACTGACTAACCTTCATTTCTTAAAGTAATGATGGCCACTAATTTTTCTTTACTTAGCTGCTTTTTTCTTGCCACAATACAAATTCTAACAGTCTTTTCAGTAGGACTATCAGCTGTGTATCCACCAGACTTCTGCTTAACACAACTGAAGGTCCCAACCCCTTTTATAAGGCAAGAAATCCCACTTATTAAACCTGACAGGGCATACCTGTGAAGTGAAAACCATTTCCGGTGACTTCCTCTTGAAGCTCATCAAGAGAATGTCAAGAGTGTGCAAAGCAGTAATAAAAGCAAAAGGTGGCTACTTTGAAGAACCTAGATTATAAGACATATTTTCAGTTGTTTCACACTTTTTTGTTAAGTATATAATTCCACATGTATTAATAGTTTTGATACCTTCAGTGTGAATGTACAATTTTAATAGTCATGAAAATACAGAAAAATCTTTAAATGAGAAGGTGTGTCCAAACTTTTGGTCTGTACTGTATATAGCTTTATATTTCATACAGAGCTATATAGCAGAATAGCCGATAATTCAATTGTCGGTGTCACGTTCACGCCCTGACTGGTGGGCGTGAGCTCGGGGGTAGGGTTGAGCGAAACGGGTCGATCATTTTCAAAAGTCGCCGACTTTTGGCTAAGTCGGCGTCTCATGAAACCCGATCCGACCCCTGTGCTTGTCGGCCATGCAGTACGCGACTTTCGCGCCAAAGTCGCGTTTCAATGACGCGAAAAGCGCCATTTCTCAGCCAATGAAGGTGAACGCAGAGTGTGGGCAGCGTGATGACATAGATCCTGGTCCCCACCATCTTAGAGAAGGGCATTGCAGTGATTGGCTTGCTGTCTGCGGCGTCACAGGGGCTATAAAGGGGCGTTCCCGCCGACCGCCATCTTACTGCTGCTGATCTGAGCTTAGGGACAGGTTGCTGCCGCTTCAGAAGCAGGGAGAGCGTTAGGCATGGTCCACTAACCACCAAACCGCTTGTGCTGCAGCGATTTCCACTGTCCAACACCACCTTCGGCGTGCAGGGACTGTGGAAGCTATTTTTTTTTTTTTTTTTCCCCTCAGCGCTGTAGCTCATTGGGCTTCCCTAGAAGGCTCCGTGATAGCTGTATTGCTGTGTGTACGCCACTGTGGAAACCAACTGCTTTTTTCAAAGCACATATCCTCTTGTTCCTTCCTTTCTGCACAGCTATCTTTTTTGTTTGTCCACACTTTTTATTTAATTTGTGCATCAGTCCACTCCTATTGCTGCCTGCCATACCTGGCTTACATTACTGCAGGGAGATAGTAATTGTAGGACAGTTTTTTTTTTTTTTTTGTTTTTTTTTGTGGGAGATTAAGATTGGCATTTCTGCTACAGTGCCATCCCTGTGTGTGCCATCTCTCACTGAGTGGGCCATAGAAAGCCTATTTATTTTTTCCGTGATTTGTGTTCTAAAATCTACCTCAACACAAAAACACTACATCAATCAGTGGGAGAAAAATATTGGCCTCAGTCAGGGCTTGTGTGCCACTGCTGTGTGTGCTATCTCTCATTCAGTGGGCTATAGCAAGCCTATTTTTTTTTATTTTTTTTTTAATATTATTTGGTTTCTAAAGTCTCCCTGAAAAAAAAAAAAAAACCTAAAAAAACAGTGGGAGAGTAATATTGCCCTTTCAGCTTGTGTGCCAGTCTTGACTCCTGGGTGTGCCACCTCTCTCCCTTTCATTCAGTGGGCCATAGAAAGCCTATTTATTTTTTCCGTGATTTGTGTTCTAAATTCTACCTCAACACAAAAACACTACATCAATCAGTGGGAGAAAAATATTGGCCTCAGTCAGGGCTTGTGTGCCACTGCTGTGTGTGCTATCTCTCATTCAGTGGGCTATAGCAAGCCTATTTTTTTTTTTTTTTTTTAATATTATTTGGTTTCTAAAGTCTCCCGGAAAAAACAAAAAAAACCTAAAAAAACAGTGGGAGAGTAATATTGCCCTTTCAGCTTGTGTGCCAGTCTTGACTCCTGGGTGTGCCACCTCTCTCCCTCTCATTCAGTGGGCCATAGAAAGCCTATTTTTTTTTTTTTTAAATATTATTGGGTTTCTAAAGTCTCCCTTAAAAAACAAAAAATACATAAAAAAACAGTGGGAGAGTAATATTGCCCTTTCAGCTTGTGTGCCAGTCTTGACTCCTGGGTGTGCCACCTCTCTCTCTCATTCAGTGGGCCATAGAAAGGCTATTTTTTTTTTGGTTTTTTTAATATTATTTGGTTTCTAAAGTCTCCCTGAAAAAAAAAAAAAAAACATAAAAAAACAGTGGGAGAGTAATATTGCCCTTTCAGCTTGTGTGCCAGTCTTGACTCCTGGGTGTGCCACCTCTCTCCCTTTCATTCAGTGGGCCATAGAAAGCCTATTTTTTTTTTTTTCCTTGATTTGTGTTCTAAAATCTACCTCAACACAAAAACACTACATCAATCAGTGGGAGAAAAATATTGGCCTCAGTCAGGGCTTGTGTGCCACTGCTGTGTGTGCTATCTCTCATTCAGTGGGCTATAGAAAGCCTATTTATTTATTTATTTTTTTCTTATTATTTGGTTTCTAAAGTCTCCCTGAAAAAAAAAAATACATAAATTAGGTGGGAGATTAATATTGACATTAGTGCTTGAGTGACAGTCCTGCGTGTGTGTCATCTCTGTGATTTTGTGCCACAGAAAACAGAGTGTGTAACATTGTGCCTGATTTTCCTTGTGGTCTCACCAACCTGTTAAGGGATATTGAAATCATACTGAAGTTATAGCTCACCGTGTAAGTTGTTTGACAGCAACAAATAAAGTTACTTTGGTTAAGATTTTAAAACAATGAGGAAGTCTGGTGCAAGAGGTCGTCGTGGGCGTTCATTGTCAGCTGGTAATGATGGTAGTGGTAGTGGAGCATCAGGTGGTCGTGGGGATAAAAATATTCCACCTAAGTCTGGAGCTGTGGAGCCAGTTTCGTCGTCAGGCTACACAAGGCCTCGAACGCTCTCTTTTCTGGGAGTAGGAAAACCGCTTTTAAAGGCGGAGCAGCAACAGCAAGTTTTGGCTTACATTGCAGACTCAGCCTCTAGCTCTTTTGCCTCCTCTTCCGAAACTGGTAAATGTAAAAGCAGCGCGTCGCTTGTGGATGTTCACGGTCAGGGACAAGTCGCTTCCTTGTCCTCCTCAGCAAAAACTACAACAAGAGAGAAGGATGCAGCAGGCGACACAACGGGTCACTCCATGGAGCTCTTTACACATACCGTCCCTGGCTTAGAAAGTGAAACATTTAACAGGCCATGCCCATTACAAGTATATTCTGACATGGAGTGCACTGATGCACAGCCACAGCCAGAGTACTATGCTGCTCCTTTGACTCAGACCACCACATTGCCCTCTCAGGGTACAGATCCACAATCAGACCCTGATGAGACTATGTTGCCCCGCCACGAACGCTATACCACCGACCGACACAGTGACACAGACGAAGTTGCACACGAGCTCGAAGAGGAGGTAATAGATGACCCAGTTATTGACCCCGATTGGCAGCCATTGGGGGAACAGGGTGCAGGCGGCAGTAGTTCAGAAGCGGAGGTGGAGGAGGGGCCGCAGCAGGCATCAACATCGCAACAGGTTCCATCTGCCGGGCCCGTATCTGGCCCAAAACGCGTGTCAAAGCCAAAACCTGTTGGAGCACAGCGTTGCCATCCGGTTAAAGCTCAGTCTGCAATCCCTGAAAAGGGATCCGAGTCTAGGAAGAGTGCAGTCTGGCATTTTTTTAAACAACATCCAACTGATCAGCGCAAAGTCATCTGTCAAAAATGTTCAACTAGCTTAAGCAGAGGTCAGAATCTGAAAAGTCTAAATACTAGTTGCATGCATAGACACTTAACCACCATGCATTTTCAAGCCTGGACTAACTACCAAACGTCCCTCAAGGTTGTAGCACCCTCGGCCAATGAAGCTAGTCAGCAACGCAACATCCCTTCCGTCACTGTAAGGCCACCATTTTCCGCACCACCGGCAGTATCTGTGCAGGTTTCTTTGCCAGCCAAAAGCAGTCAGGGTCAGGGAATCACCAGTTTTGTAGGAGGAAATATTGCATCTAGGGCACCGGCGGAAACAATACCGTCTCCAACCGTCTCTCAGTCTGCCATGTACACCGGCACACCCGAAAGTTCCACGATCTCCAGCTCTCCAGTCCAGCTCACCCTACATGAGACTCTGGTTAGAAAAAGGAAGTACTTATCCTCGCATCCGCGTACACAGTGTTTTAACGCCCACATAGCTAGACTAATCTCGTTAGAGATGATGCCCTACCGGTTAGTTGAAAGCGAAGCTTTCAAAGCCCTGATGGAGTACGCTGAACCACGATACGAGCTACCCAGTCGACACTTTTTTTCCAGAAAAGCCATCCCAGCCCTGCACCAGCATGTTAAACAGCGCATCGTCCATGCACTCAGGCAATCTGTGAGTACAAAGGTGCACCTGACTACAGATGCATGGACCAGTAGGCATGGCCAGGGACGTTATGTGTCCATCACGGCACACTGGGTGAATGTGGTGGATGCAGGGTCCACAGGCGACATCAATTTAGGGACAGTTGTGCCTAGCCCACGGTCTAGGAAACAGTTGGCTGTAGGCGTTCGCACCCCCTCCTCCTCCTCCTCCTCGTCCTCCTGCAGAAGCTACAGCTCTTCCACAGAACGCAGTCTGCCAACCACTCCATCGGCAGATGACACTGTTGCACACCAGTTGTCCCATTATGGGCCAGCTACTGCCAAGCGTCAGCAGGCTGTATTGGCTATGAAGTGCTTGGGCGACAACAGACACACCGCGGAAGTTCTGTCCGAGTTCTTGCAACAAGAAACACAGTCGTGGCTGGGCACAGTAGATCTTGAGGCAGGCAAGGTAGTGAGTGATAACGGAAGGAATTTCATGGCTGCCATCTCCCTTTCCCAACTGAAACACATTCCTTGCCTGGCTCACACCTTAAACCTGGTGGTGCAGTGCTTATTGAAAACGTATCCTGGGTTCTCCGACCTGCTCCTCAAAGTGCGTGCACTTTGCTCACATATCCGACGTTCGCCTGTACACGCCAGCCGTATGCAGACCTATCAGCGGTCTTTGAACCTTCCCCAGCATCGCCTAATCATAGACGTTGCAACAAGGTGGAACTCAACACTGCACATGCTTCAGAGACTGTGCGAACAGAGGCGTGCTGTTATTTATTTGTGGGAGGATACACGGGCAGGCAGTAGGATGGCAGACATGGAGTTGTCAGGTGTGCAGTGGTCTAAGATACAAGACATGTGTCAAGTCCTTCAGTGTTTTGAGGAATGCACACGGCTGGTTAGTGCAGACAACGCCGTAATAAGCATGAGCATCCCCCTAATGCGTCTGCTGATGCAAAGTTTGACGCACATAAAGGAGCAGGCGTCTGCACCAGAGGAAGAGGAAAGCCTTGATGACAGTCAGCCATTGTCTGGTCAGGGCAGTGTACAGGACGAGGTAGCGGGCGAAGAGGAGGTGGAGGACGAGGAGGATGATGGGGATGAGTATATTTTTAATGCCGAACCTTTCCCGGGGGCACAGGAAATTGGTTGCGTGTCACGGCCGGGTTCTGGTTTTTTGAGGGACACAAGTGACGTAGATTTGCCTGCAACTGCCCCTCAACCAATCACAACCGGAGATTTGACAACTGGAACTTTGGCCCACATGGCGGATTATGCCTTACGTATCCTAAAAAGGGACACACGCATTACGAAAATGATGAACGATGACGATTACTGGTTGGCCTGCCTCCTTGATCCACGCTATAAAGGCAAATTGCAAAATATTATGCCACATGAGAACTTGGAACTAATATTAGCAACCAAACAATCAACTCTTGTTGACCATTTGCTTCAGGCATTCCCAGCACACAGCGCACGTGATCGTTCTCACACGAGCTCCAGGGGGCAGCAGACTAGGAGTGTTAGGGGTGCACACATCAGAAGTGGCGTTGGACAGAGGGGTTTTCTGACCAGGTTGTGGAGTGATTTTGCTATGACCGCAGACAGGACAGGTACTGCTGCATCAATTGAAAGTGACAGGAGACAACATTTGTCCAGTATGGTTACTAACTATTTTTCATCCCTTATCGATGTTCTCCCTCAACCGTCATTCCCATTTGATTACTGGGCCTCCAAATTAGACACCTGGCCAGAATTGGCAGAATATGCATTGCAGGAGCTTGCTTGCCCGGCAGCAAGTGTCCTATCAGAAAGAGTATTCAGTGCTGCAGGTTCAATATTAACCGAAAAAAGGACTCGTCTGGCTACCCAAAATGTTGACGATCTAACATTCATTAAAATGAACCACAACTGGATTTCGAAATCTTTTGCCCCACCTTGCCCGGCCGACACCTAGCTTTCCTATGAAAAGCTCTTGCCTGTGAATTACTTTTCTAATGTCTAATTTGCTGCAGCTGATTGTACAGCATACGACATGTTTACACCTCCCTAAATGGCAAAACTCCCCACACGGGGCCGTGGTATCGCGACTTGGCGCAAGCACCCGTGAGACTGCTGTTTGTCTGAAGAGGTGGGTGTGCTCGCTTTTGGTTGACGGCATTGCTACTGGGTCCCTCATAGTACAATGTAGTGTCTCTGGCGGTGGTGGTGCGCACCCAACGTCAGACACACCGTTGTAACATGAGGGGCCCTGGGGCGGTCCCGCCGGCCTCAAGAGAGTTCCCCCCTACCCCAGCTCAAAATGTGCTCTACCACGTCCAAAATTATGTCGCACAGCTCCACCAATCTTTAGTCTATTCGCTGACATCATTCAATGTCTGGCACTGACAATACAAATTTGTAGACATCTATGATGCAACTTAAAGTAGTCTGTGTCTGTGTCCTATATTGGCACCATTAAATAGTTACTGCCAAATTACTATGTCAGAAACTCAGTAGATGAGCCCACCCCTGTACCTAAGTATGCCACCTTTTTTTTTGTTTTGGTTGTTTTGCGAGACATTAACATCTATTTATATTTTGGGAGTACTGGGACAGACACTCCTTGCACTACTCCTCCACTCACCACCAAGCTGCCTGTGTATCCATGTAACCGCTGTAAAGCTGCCATGAGCCTATTGTTTGTTATTTTAGGCCTTTGATAGCCTGTCTGCGGTCCCTACTTTAAATACTCCTCCACTGACCACCAAGCTGCCTGCCCGTGTATCCATGTAACCGCTGTAAAACTGCCATAAGCCTATTGTTTGTTATTTTAGGCCTTTGATAGCCTGTCTGCGGTCCCTACTTTAAATACTCCTCCACTGACCACCAAGCTGCCTGCCCGTGTATCCATGTAACCGCTGTAAAACTGCCATGAGCCTATTGTTTGTTATTTTAGGCCTTTGATAGCTTGTCTGCGGTCCCTACTTTAAATACTCCTCCACTCACCACCACCAAGCTGCCTGCCCGTGTATCCATGTAACCGCTGTAAAACTGCCATAAGCCTATTGTTTGTTATTTTAGGCCTTTGATAGCCTGTCTGCGGTCCCTACTTTAAATACTCCTCCACTGACCACCAAGCTGCCTGCCCGTGTATCCATGTAACCGCTGTAAAACTGCCATGAGCCTATTGTTTGTTATTTTAGGCCTTTGATAGCCTGTCTGCGGTCCCTACTTTAAATACTCCTCCACTGACCACCAAGCTGCCTGCCCGTGTATCCATGTAACCGCTGTAAAACTGCCATGAGCCTATTGTTTGTTATTTTAGGCCTTTGATAGCCTGTCTGCGGTCCCTACTTTAAATACTCCTCCACTGACCACCAAGCTGCCTGCCCGTGTATCCATGTAACCGCTGTAAAACTGCCATGAGCCTATTGTTTGTTATTTTAGGCCTTTGATAGCCTGTCTGCGGTCCCTACTTTAAATACTCCTCCACTCACCACCACCAAGCTGCCTGCCCGTGTATCCATGTAACCGCTGTAAAACTGCCATAAGCCTATTGTTTGTTATTTTAGGCCTTTGATAGCCTGTCTGCGGTCCCTACTTTAAATACTCCTCCACTGACCACCAAGCTGCCTGCCCGTGTATCCATGTAACCGCTGTAAAACTGCCATGAGCCTATTGTTTGTTATTTTAGGCCTTTGATAGCCTGTCTGCGGTCCCTACTTTAAATACTCCTCCACTGACCACCAAGCTGCCTGCCCGTGTATCCATGTAACCGCTGTAAAACTGCCATGAGCCTATTGTTTGTTATTTTAGGCCTTTGATAGCCTGTCTGCGGTCCCTACTTTAAATACTCCTCCACTGACCACCAAGCTGCCTGCCCGTGTATCCATGTAACCGCTGTAAAACTGCCATGAGCCTATTGTTTGTTATTTTAGGCCTTTGATAGCCTGTCTGCGGTCCCTACTTTAAATACTCCTCCACTCACCACCACCAAGCTGCCTGCCCGTGTATCCATGTAACCGCTGTAAAACTGCCATAAGCCTATTGTTTGTTATTTTAGGCCTTTGATAGCCTGTCTGCGGTCCCTACTTTAAATACTCCTCCACTGACCACCAAGCTGCCTGCCCGTGTATCCATGTAACCGCTGTAAAACTGCCATGAGCCTATTGTTTGTTATTTTAGGCCTTTGAAGCCTGTCTGCGGTCCCTCCTTCCACTAGTCCTCCACTGGCCAGACCACTGCTGCCCGTGTACCCCTGGAACCAATTATAAAGTGCCTACAGCCAGCCCATTTTCTTATGTTAGGCCTTTGAAGCCTGTCTGCGGTCCCTACTTTAAATACTCCTCCACTGACCACCAAGCTGCCTGCCCGTGTATCCATGTAACCGCTGTAAAACTGCCATGAGCCTATTGTTTGTTATGTTAGGCCTTTGATAGCCTGTCTGCGGTCCCTACTTTAAATACTCCTCCACTCACCACCAAGCTGCCTGCCCGTCTATCCATGTAACCGCTGTAAAACTGCAATGAGCCTATTGTTTGTTATTTTAGGCCTTTGATAGCCTGTCTGCGGCCCCTACTTGCAATACTCCTCCACTGACCACAATGCTGCCTGGAGTGCCTGCCTGTGTATCCATGTAACCGATGTAAAACTGCCATGACTGCCTACTGTTTGTTATTTTAGGCCTTTGATAGCCTGTCTGCAGCCCCTACTTGCAATACTCCTCCACTGACCACACCAATGCTGCCCGTGTACCCCTGGAACCTATTTAAAAGTTCATAGAGCCTAGTTATATATTTTATTTACTATTAATAAGGCCATGATGGACTACGCTGTACCACGCTACAAGCTAACCAGTCGACACTTCTTTTGCGAGAAAAGCCATCCCAACCCTCCACCAGCATGTAGAAGACCGCATTGTCCATGCACTCTGGCAATCTGTGAGTACAAAGGTGCACCTGACAACAGACGCATGGACCTGTAGGCATGGCCACGGAAGATTACGTGTCCATTACGGCGCAATGGGTTAATGTGGTGGATGCATGGTCCACAGGGGACAGCCTACTAAGTCTGTCTGCAGTCCCTAATTCAAATTGTCCTCCACTGTCTAAATCGGAGCTTCCACCTTCTGGCTTTCGGCCTATAGTATCAGAAATTAAACTGCATTTGGCCTTCAACTTTGGTTAGGGCCTACTAACGGCTTCTGCCCCTCCCTGGTGTTGCCCTCAACTAAATAAAGCTGAGCTTCAACCTTCTGCTCCAAATTACCATTTTGAAAAATGCAATAGGCTTTTCCGGCCTACTAAAGGTGTCTGTCTGTGTGCCCCTGCCTGGTGTTGCCCTCAACTAAATAAAGCTGAGCTTCAACCTTCTGCTCCAAATTACCATTTTAAAAAATGCAATAGGCTTTTCCGGCCTACTAAAGGTGTCTGTCTGTGTGCCCCTGCCTGGTGTTGTCCTCAACTAAATAAAGCTGAGCTTCAACCTTCCGGCTCTCATTAAGTGGTTTTAAAAAAAAAAATGGTGGTTAGGGCCTACTAACGGCTTCTGCCCCTCCCTGGTGTTGCCCTCAACTAAATAAAGCTGAGCTTCAACCTTCTGCTCCAAATTACCATTTTGAAAAATGCAATAGGCTTTTCCGGCCTACTAAAGGTGTCTGTCTGTGTGCCCCTGCCTGGTGTTGTCCTCAACTAAATAAAGCTGAGCTTCAACCTTCTGCTCCAAATTACCATTTTAAAAAATGCAATAGGCTTTTCCGGCCTACTAAAGGTGTCTGTCTGTGTGCCCCTGCCTGGGGTTGCCCTCAACTAAATAAAGCTGAGCTTCAACCTTCTGCTCCAAATTACCATTTTGAAAAATGCAATAGGCTTTTCCGGCCTACTAAAGGTGTCTGTCTGTGTGCCCCTGCCTGGTGTTGTCCTCAACTAAATAAAGCTGAGCTTCAACCTTCCGGCTGTCATTAAGTGGTTTTAAAAAAAAAAAAAGGTGGTTAGGGCCTACTAACGGCTTCTGCCCCTCCCTGGTGTTGCCCTCAACTAAATAAAGCTGAGCTTCAACCTTCTGCTCCAAATTACCATTTTGAAAAATGCAATAGGCTTTTCCGGCCTACTAAAGGTGTCTGTCTGTGTGCCCCTGCCTGGTGTTGTCCTCAACTAAATAAAGCTGAGCTTCAACCTTCTGCTCCAAATTACCATTTTAAAAAATGCAATAGGCTTTTCCGGCCTACTAAAGGTGTCTGTCTGTGTGCCCCTGCCTGGTGTTGCCCTCAACTAAATAAAGCTGAGCTTCAACCTTCTGCTCCAAATTACCATTTTGAAAAATGCAATAGGCTTTTCCGGCCTACTAAAGGTGTCTGTCTGTGTGCCCCTGCCTGGTGTTGTCCTCAACTAAATAAAGCTGAGCTTCAACCTTCCGGCTCTCATTAAGTGGTTTTAAAAAAAAAAATGGTGGTTAGGGCCTACTAACGGCTTCTGCCCCTCCCTGGTGTTGCCCTCAACTAAATAAAGCTGAGCTTCAACCTTCTGCTCCAAATTACCATTTTGAAAAATGCAATAGGCTTTTCCGGCCTACTAAAGGTGTCTGTCTGTGTGCCCCTGCCTGGTGTTGTCCTCAACTAAATAAAGCTGAGCTTCAACCTTCTGCTCCAAATTACCATTTTAAAAAATGCAATAGGCTTTTCCGGCCTACTAAAGGTGTCTGTCTGTGTGCCCCTGCCTGGTGTTGCCCTCAACTAAATAAAGCTGAGCTTCAACCTTCTGCTCCAAATTACCATTTTGAAAAATGCAATAGGCTTTTCCGGCCTACTAAAGGTGTCTGTCTGTGTGACCCTGCCTGGTGTTGTCCTCAACTAAATAAAGCTGAGCTTCAACCTTCCGGCTCTCATTAAGTGGTTTTAAAAAAAAAAAATGGTGGTTAGGGCCTACTAACGGCTTCTGCCCCTCCCTGGTGTTGCCCTCAACTAAATAAAGCTGAGCTTCAACCTTCTGCTCCAAATTACCATTTTGAAAAATGCAATAGGCTTTTCCGGCCTACTAAAGGTGTCTGTCTGTGTGCCCCTGCCTGGTGTTGCCCTCAACTAAATAAAGCTGAGCTTCAACCTTCTGCTCCAAATTACCATTTTGAAAAATGCAATAGGCTTTTCCGGCCTACTAAAGGTGTCTGTCTGTGTGCCCCTGCCTGGTGTTGTCCTCAACTAAATAAAGCTGAGCTTCAACCTTCCGGCTCTCATTAAGTGGTTTTAAAAAAAAAAATGGTGGTTAGGGCCTACTAACGGCTTCTGCCCCTCCCTGGTGTTGTCCTCAACTAAATAAAGCTGAGCTTCAACCTTCCGGCTCTCATTAAGTGGTTTTAAAAAAAAAAATGGTGGTTAGGGCCTACTAACGGCTTCTGCCCCTCCCTGGTGTTGTCCTCAACTAAATAAAGCTGAGCTTCAACCTTCCGGCTCTCATTAAGTGGTTTAAAAAAAAAAAAATGGTGGTTAGGGCCTACTAACGGCTTCTGCCCCTCCCTGGTGTTGCCCTCAACTAAATAAAGCTGAGCTTCAACCTTCTGCTCCAAATTACCATTTTGAAAAATGCAATAGGCTTTTCCGGCCTACTAAAGGTGTCTGTCTGTGTGCCCCTGCCTGGTGTTGTCCTCAACTAAATAAAGCTGAGCTTCAACCTTCCGGCTCTCATTAAGTGGTTTTAAAAAAAAAAATGGTGGTTAGGGCCTACTAACGGCTTCTGCCCCTCCCTGGTGTTGTCCTCAACTAAATAAAGCTGAGCTTCAACCTTCCGGCTCTCATTAAGTGGTTTTAAAAAAAAAAAATGGTGGTTAGGGCCTACTAACAGCTTCTGCCCCTCCCTGGTGTTGCCCTCAACTAAATAAAGCTGAGCTTCAACCTTCTGCTCCAAATTACCATTTTGAAAAATGCAATAGGCTTTTCCGGCCTACTAAAGGTGTCTGTCTGTGTGCCCCTGCCTGGTGTTGTCCTCAACTAAATAAAGCTGAGCTTCAACCTTCTGCTCCAAATTACCATTTTAAAAAATGCAATAGGCTTTTCCGGCCTACTAAAGGTGTCTGTCTGTGTGCCCCTGCCTGGTGTTGCCCTCAACTAAATAAAGCTGAGCTTCAACCTTCTGCTCCAAATTACCATTTTGAAAAATGCAATAGGCTTTTCCGGCCTACTAAAGGTGTCTGTCTGTGTGACCCTGCCTGGTGTTGTCCTCAACTAAATAAAGCTGAGCTTCAACCTTCCGGCTCTCATTAAGTGGTTTTAAAAAAAAAAATGGTGGTTAGGGCCTACTAACGGCTTCTGCCCCTCCCTGGTGTTGCCCTCAACTAAATAAAGCTGAGCTTCAACCTTCTGCTCCAAATTACCATTTTGAAAAATGCAATAGGCTTTTCCGGCCTACTAAAGGTGTCTGTCTGTGTGCCCCTGCCTGGTGTTGTCCTCAACTAAATAAAGCTGAGCTTCAACCTTCTGCTCCAAATTACCATTTTAAAAAATGCAATAGGCTTTTCCGGCCTACTAAAGGTGTCTGTCTGTGTGCCCCTGCCTGGTGTTGCCCTCAACTAAATAAAGCTGAGCTTCAACCTTCTGCTCCAAATTACCATTTTGAAAAATGCAATAGGCTTTTCCGGCCTACTAAAGGTGTCTGTCTGTGTGCCCCTGCCTGGTGTTGTCCTCAACTAAATAAAGCTGAGCTTCAACCTTCCGGCTCTCATTAAGTGGTTTTAAAAAAAAAAATGGTGGTTAGGGCCTACTAACGGCTTCTGCCCCTCCCTGGTGTTGCCCTCAACTAAATAAAGCTGAGCTTCAACCTTCTGCTCCAAATTACCATTTTGAAAAATGCAATAGGCTTTTCCGGCCTACTAAAGGTGTCTGTCTGTGTGCAACTGCCTGGTGTTGTCCTCAACTAAATAAAGCTGAGCTTCAACCTTCTGCTCCAAATTACCATTTTAAAAAATGCAATAGGCTTTTCCGGCCTACTAAAGGTGTCTGTCTGTGTGCCCCTGCCTGGTGTTGCCCTCAACTAAATAAAGCTGAGCTTCAACCTTCTGCTCCAAATTACCATTTTGAAAAATGCAATAGGCTTTTCCGGCCTACTAAAGGTGTCTGTCTGTGTGCCCCTGCCTGGTGTTGTCCTCAACTAAATAAAGCTGAGCTTCAACCTTCCGGCTCTCATTAAGTGGTTTTAAAAAAAAAAATGGTGGTTAGGGCCTACTAACGGCTTCTGCCCCTCCCTGGTGTTGCCCTCAACTAAATAAAGCTGAGCTTCAACCTTCTGCTCCAAATTACCATTTTGAAAAATGCAATAGGCTTTTCCGGCATACTAAAGGTGTCTGTCTGTGTGCCCCTGCCTGGTGTTGCCCTCAACTAAATAAAGCTGAGCT
Organism: Ranitomeya variabilis; assembly: GCF_051348905.1. Taxonomy (NCBI): domain Eukaryota; kingdom Metazoa; phylum Chordata; class Amphibia; order Anura; family Dendrobatidae; genus Ranitomeya; species Ranitomeya variabilis. Next base: position 84,481,372 of record NC_135238.1, read on the forward strand.
TCAACCTTCTGCTCCAAATTACCATTTTGAAAAATGCAATAGGCTTTTCCGGCCTACTAAAGGTGTCTGTCTGTGTGCCCCTGCCTGGTGTTGTCCTCAACTAAATAAAGCTGAGCTTCAACCTTCCGGCTCTCATTAAGTGGTTTTAAAAAAAAAAATGGTGGTTAGGGCCTACTAACGGCTTCTGCCCCTCCCTGGTGTTGCCCTCAACTAAATAAAGCTGAGCTTCAACCTTCTGCTCCAAATTACCATTTTGAAAAATGCAATAGGCTTTTCCGGCCTAATAAAGGTGTCTGCCCCTCCCTGGTGTTGTCCTCAACTGAACAAAGCTGAGCTTCCACATTCTGGCTTTCGCCCTATACTATCAGATATTAAACTGCATTTGGCCTACTAGTGTGGTTAGGCCCTTGAAACAGTGTCTGCTGCTCTTGGGTTTGCTACTCCACTGAACAAAGCAATGCCGCCTGTTTAGTCCTGTTACCAATTTTGAACTGCATGTAGCCTACTTTATTCTTTGGCCCTATATCTGTTTCCTCGTCATCCTGCCCATTGCCCAGCCACTGCTAAATGAGTCTGCTGGTACATTGACCTAGACCACTACATTCCCCTTGTACTCTACACAGCCAGAATCTGTCCCTGCTGAAAGTAAGGTTCCCCTTCCCGCATGTTATACCACCTTACACAGGGACAAAGAGGAAGGTGCAGATGAAAGTGCAGGTTCCTTCATCAGGTGGGGGGGCATACTCGTTGGCGACGTCACTGGCACAGGGCCCCTCAGAGTACGCAAAAGTGTCGCTGCTGGTGGGAGGCGCCCCCGCCATGCAAACACACCGCCGTACTTTGAGGGGCCCTGTGCCAGTGGCAATGCGAACGAGTGGGCCCCCCCCCTGCTTGCTCAGGATCACAGCACTTGCAACTTTTAAATACTTACCTTTCCCTGCAACACCGCCGTGACGTAGTCCGCATTTCCTGGGCCCACGAAAAACTTGAGCCAGCCCTACTCCCCCCACAACTTTCCCCCAATTCCCTATGCCCAACTATTATTATACAGTTAATTAAGATTGGCAAGCTTCAGAAACAAGAATGGATGTTTTTGGCATTAAAATGGGCACTGTAGGTGTTTTCCTGGCCTCCACTCACTGCCGACTATGCTTCCCCATTGACTTGCATTGGGTTTCGTGTTTCGGTCGATCCCCGACTTTTAGCGATAATCGGCCGACTGCACTCGACTCGACTCTGGACAAAATCGGGTTTCCCAAAACCCTACTCGATCTTAAAAAAATGAAAGTCGCTCAACCCTACTCGGGGGGTGTTTGTGGCCCCACTGTGCCACGAACCAGATGTCAGGACTCTGAACATTTTTTTCCTTTTGTGCATTACTGCCCTTTTCCAACATGGCGTCTTTGGTCTCATGTGCACTTGTCTTCCTGCTATAAAACTCCACCCCAGCCTTCAGTCTGTGCTAGATTATTCTGCTTTGCATCCAGCTCCTGATTACTCCCTGGCCTTGAACCTGCACCTGCTCCTGTGAACCTGTGTTGGAGATCCTGCCACTCTGCGCTGAGTTCCTGCTGCATACACCAGTGTTCAGTAATTCTCCTTCATCTGCTGCTCGTGTTACTTCCATCTGCATTTGCTGGACATGTAAGCTGTTTATGCTCTGAAAAACCTGAGACTATTAACCAGGCCTCCCTGGTTGAGCTAAGATATGATTTGAACTGCCTAATAGCATATCTATCTGTGTCTGGACTAAGTCAAGGATCTATTCGTGTCAAGTTTCCTCAAGAATAACTGTGCTTCATAGACTTTCGGTTTGTTTGCATCTACCTCTGAAGTTTCCTATTGACTGCTAAGCTGCGTTTATTATTTGCACCAACTGTTGTGGACTTGAGTTTCTCTCTGCACCTGCTTGAATCACCGTGTGATAATATAAACTTTACCACTTATAAAACTGTGTCCTGTTGTCTTGTTCCACGCAAAGAGTCTCCTGAATTATCCCCTATAATTAGTACAGGATAATCTAGCCCAAAAAAAAAGAAAAAAAAGGAGACTGCTGGAACAATGACTGCAGAGAGCAGATTTAGAGCAGGTGTTTTCTATAATTAGATCACTGCAGAAAGATGTGGAAGGTCTGCAAAAGAAGTTTGGAAGCTTTGAACACAATCAACAAGTGTTTGGACAAACTTTGCAGGACTTAAGCAATCGCATGGCAGCCCAGGAAAACAAACTTGCTGGCATAGAGTCCCAGTATGGACGGGCTTTTCAGGACATAAGCACGCAAATAGCTGCACAAGTGACTTTACCCTCTGGGCAACTGCCACCAGTTAGCCCACCTAAGTTGCCCCCATTCAGATTTAATGGTGATCGCGACAAATTTCATGGCTTTGTGAATCAATGTATGCTATATTTTGATGTGCATGCTGACTGTTTTCCTTCTGATAGATCTAAAATATTGTGTGTAATAATGCTACTGACCTCACGAGCGCTCGCCTGGGTGAATCCGATGACTGAGTCTCGTGACCCATGATTAAATGACTTGGATGATTTCTTGGCCGCTATGGCATTAATGTTTGATGACCCAAATTGCCATGCAACCACTGAATCTGCTTTGTTGTCTTTACACCAGGCTAAATGTTCTGTTATTGAGTATGCCACTGAATTCAGGAGATTGGCGGTAGATACCAATTGGGACAGTTATGCACAATTGCCTATTTTTAAAAGGGGTCTGTCTAGTATTATAAAAGATGAACTAGCTCACTCAGAGTCACCACAAGAACTAGAGACATTTATACAGCATTTTGTGCACATAGACATTCGCCTTACTGAGCGTAGGCAGGAGAAATTTGCTGCATATAACCGTATTTCTAACTTTTCCCTTCCTTCCAAAGAGCCTGCAGGCAAAACAACTCGGGAAGTGGAGGAGGTGCCCATGCAAATTGATTCCGTTCAGAGATGCAAGATCAATGAGCGCCGGGAGCGTCGCCTTCGTGAAAGTCTATATTTCTACTGTGGCCAGTCTGACCACTTCTTGATCAATTGTCCTAAGTGTCCTAGACGGCCTAACAAGGTGCTAGCAGCAATATGGGAGTATGACAACTGTGATGATGAATCTGACATCTCTGAATGTAGCCTGCCTTTAAACGCTGTATTCCATTCACTTTCTATGACTTCACCCCCCAAGGAGCTGAAGGAAAAGAACTCTCACTGTTCTCTCCATATTAAGATCCTGTGTTCAGGAAAGTGGATTTCCAGTTCAGCTATGATTGACTCTGGTGCAGGTGGCAATTTCATGGATATCGCATTTGCCAAGGAACATGGTATTAAAATTCAGCAAAGAGCCTCTCCAATTACCATGGAAACAGTGGATGGGTCACCTTTAATCTCTGGGCCTGTGGATCAGGAGACCGTACCCCTTGAAATTTTGTTGGAGCCTAATCATCAGGAGCAACTTTCTTTCTTGCTAATTTCTTCTCATTTTCCTGTGATTTTAGGCATTCCTTGGTTGTGTTCTCAGAACCCAATTATCAACTTGGAGACAGAGGAGATTATCTTTCCAACAAGGAGCAACTCAGCGTTAACAGAAGCTGTCTCTGAGTCCACGGCTACGGAACCACATGTACAGGTATCTTCTTTACCTCCAGCATATAAAGAGTTCTCTGACCTCTGTGACAAGAAGAATGCAGATCAACTTCCTCCACACAGGCATTATGACTGTTCCATTGAGTTGCTTCCTGGGGCAGATATTCCCTTTGGTCACGTATACCCTTTTGCGGCACCTGAGCTTCAAGCCTTAAAGGAGTATATTGATGAAAATCTGGCCAAAGGCTTCATACGTCCTTCTTCCTCACCAGCAGGGGCACCCATTTTTTTTGTAAAGAAGAAGAATGGGACCCTGAGACCCTGTGTTGACTATCGGGAACTCAATAAGGTAACCGTGTGAAACCGTTACCCTTTGCCTCTGATTCCCGAATTACTGGAAAGAGTCCGCCATGCTAAGGTGTTCTCTAAGCTGGATCTTCGTGGGGCTTATAATTTGGTGTGTATTCGTCCAGGGGATGAGTGGAAGACAGCATTCAGATGCCGGTATGGACACTTTGAATCTCTTGTGATGCCCTTCGGGCTTTGTAACGCCCCTGCAGCATTCCAACACCTTGTTAATGACATCTTCAGAGATTTGTTGGACCAGTTTGTGGTGATCTATTTGGACAATATACTAATCTTTTCTGACTCTCCACACAACATGAAGAACATGTCAAAACTGTTTTAAGACGTCTGAAAGAGAACCAACTGTATATCAAGCAGGAGAAATGTGAGTTCCATCGTTCTGAGATATAGTTCTTGGGTTATATCATCTCTCCCCAGGGGCTGAAAATGGAATCTGGTAAGATTCAGGCTATCCTTGACTGGCCGGTACCCAAGAACGTTAAGGAGGTCCAACGTTTTATTGGTTTTGCAAATTTCTACAGACGCTTCATTCAAAATTTTTCTGATATTGTCCGTCCCATTACTTCCTTGACAAAGAAGGAAAATGTTGTGAATTCCATTCTCGGGCTCCCTCCTGTGGTCATGAGTGGTACTGTGTGAGTTTGTCCTTGGGCTCCCTCTGGTGGCCTTTAGCGATATGGCTGGGCTCAGCTGCTTCATTTCCTTCTATGCTGGGCCTATTTAACTCACCTGGACCTTCATTTGTTGCCTGCTGTCGGTGTATTCAGTCCTGATTCTCAGCTCTCCTGAATATTCCTTGTGACCAGTCTCCTGCTGGAGAAGCTAAGTTTGCTTGTTCATTTTGCTCATTATTTCCTTGAAAACGTTTCTCTGTATATGATGAGTTCAGTCCAGCTTGCTTTTATGTGATTTTTTGCTTGCTGGTTAGTTCTGGGGTGCAGAGTGCACCCCTCACATCGTGAGTCGGTGTGGGGGTTCTTGTATTCTCTGCGTGGTTTATTTTTGATAGTTTTTGTACTGACCGCACAGATTCCTATCTATTTTCCGTCTATCTAATGTTAGCGGGCCTCATTTGCTAAACCTGTTTCATTTCTACGTTTGTATTTTCCCCTTAACTCACCGTTATTATTTGTGGGGGGCTGTCTATAACTTTGGGGTTATTTCTCTGAGGCAAGTGAGGTCTTTGCTTTCTCTCTAGGGGCAGTCAGTTTCTCAGGCTGTGAGGAGGCGTCTAGGTTTTTAAGTAACGCTCCACGGCTGCCTTTAGTGTGTTGGATAGGATCAGGAGCGCGGTCATTATAGCTTCCACATCCCCAGAACTTGTCCTAACATTCTGGTTATATGTATCAGGTCAGTTTTGAGATCCTACCACCGGATCATAACAGTACAGCAGGCCACAAAGTGTTAATGCAGCAGAAGAGGGAGAAGAGAAATCCTGAAGTCATTTTTTTTTTCTTCTCTGCACTGTGTTTAGCTTCTCTCCTCCCCTTAATCTCTGGGTGGTTCTGAACTCAGCTGCAGATATGGATATTCAGAGTGTCTTCTAGTGTGGATCATCTCACTGCAAGGGTACAGGGCATTCAGGATTATGTAGTTCGCAGTCCTATGTCAGAGCCTAAAATACCTATTCCTGAGCTGTTCTCCAGAGATAGATCTAGCTTTTTGAACTTTAAGAATAATTGTAAGTTATTCCTTTCTCTGAGACCTCGCTCCTCTGGTGATTCTGTTCAGCAAGTTAAAATTGTTATTTCTTTGTTACGTGGTGACCCTCAAGATTGGGCATTCTCTCTGGCGCCAGGAGATCCTGCATTGCTAAATGTGGATGCGTTTTTTCTGGCGCTTGGAGTGCTTTATGAGGAACCTAATCTGGTAGACCAAGCAGAGAAGGTTTTGCTGGCTCTCTCTCAGGGTCAAGATGAAGCAGAGGTTTACTGTCAGAAGTTTAGGAAGTGGTCTGTGCTCACTCAATGGAATGAGTGCGCCCTGGCGGCGATTTTCAGAAAGGGTCTTTCTGAAGCCCTTAAAGATGTTATGGTGGGGTTTCCCACGCCTGCGGGTCTGAATGAGTCAATGTCTTTGGCCATTCAGATTGATCGGCGTTTGCGGGAGCGCAAACCTGTGCACCATCTGGCGGTATTTTCTGAGCAGAAACTTGAGCCTATGCAATGCGACAGGATTCTGACCAGAGTTGAACGGCAAAACCTCAGACGTCAGAATGGGTTGTGCTTTTACTGTGGTGATTCTACTCATGTTATCTAAGAGTGTTCTAGGCGCACAAAAAGGTTCGCCAAGTCTGTCACCATTGGTACTGTACAACCTAAATTCATTTTGTCTGTTACTTTGATTTGCTCTCTGTCATCCTACTCAGTTATGGCCTTTGTGGATTCAGGTGCCGCCCTGAATTTGATGGATTTGTCATTTACCAGGCGCTGTGGTTTTATCTTGGAGCCTTTACAATTCCCTATCCCACTAAAGGGAATTGATGCTACGCCATTGGCCAAGAATAAACCTCAGTACTGGACCCAAGTGACCATGTGCATGGCTCCTGCACATCAGGAGGTGATTCGCTTTCTTGTGCTACATAATTTGCATGATGTTGTAGTGTTGGGTCTGCCATGGCTGCAGGCTCATAATCCAGTCCTGGATTAGAAAGCAATGTCTGTGTCAAGTTGGGGTTGCCAGGGAATTCATGGCGATGCTCCTTTGGTGTCAATTGCTTCTTCTACTCCTTCTGAAGTCCCTGAATTTTTGTCGGACTACCAGGATGTATTTGATGAGCCCAAATCCAGTGCCCTACCTCCTCATAGGGATTGTGATTGTGCTATAAATCTGATTCCTGGTAGTAAGTTCCCTAAGGGACGACTTTTTAATTTATCTGTACCAGAACATGCCGCTATGCGGAGTTATATAAAGGAGTCCTTGGAGAAGGGGCATATTCGCCCGTCCTCGTCCCCTTTGGGTGCGGGGTTCTTTTTTGTGGCCAAGAAGGATGGTTCTCTGAGACCCTGTATTGATTATCGCCTTCTAAATAACATCACGGTCAAAGTTCAGTACCCCTTGCCACTGTTGTCCGATCTGTTTGCCCGGATTAGGGGGGCCAGTTGGTTCAACAAGATAGATCTTCGAGGAGCGTTTAATCTTGTGCGCATAAAGCAGGGCGATGAATGGAAAACAGCGTTTAATATGCCTGAAGGCCATTTTGAGTACTTGGTGATGCCTTTTGGGCTTTCTAATGCCCCCTCTGTGTTTCAGTCCTTCATGCATGACATCTTCCAAGAGTATCTGGATAGATTTATGATTGTGTACCTGGATGATATTTTGGTCTTTTCTGATGATTGGGAGTCTCATGTGAAGCAGGTCAGGATGGTATTTCAGGTCCTGCGTGCCAATGCCTTGTTTGTGAAGGGCTCTAAATGTCTCTTCGGAGTCCAGAAGGTTTCCTTTTTGGGCTTTATTTTTTCTCCTTCTACTATTGAGATGGATCCAGTCAAGATCCAGGCTATTTATGACTGGACTCAACCTACATCTGTGAAGAGTCTTCAGAAGTTCTTGGGTTTTGCTAATTTTTACCGTCGCTTCATCACTAATTTTTCTAGTGTGGTTAAGCCTTTGACGGATTTGACCAAGAAGGGTTCTGATGTGACAAATTGGTCTCCTGCGGCTGTGGAGGCCTTTCAGGAGCTGAAACGTCGATTTTCTTCGGCTCCTGTCTTGCGCCAGCCCGATGTCTCTCTTCCCTTTCAGGTCGAGGTTGATGCTTCTGAGATTGGAGCAGGGGCTGTCTTGTCGCAGAGAAGCTCTGATGGCTCTGTGATGAGACCATGTGCTTTCTTTTCAAGAAAGTTTTCGACTGCCGAGCGGAATTATGATGTTGGTAATCGTGAGTTGTTGGCAATGAAGTGGGCATTTGAGGAGTGGCGACATTGGCTGGAGGGGGCCAAGCATCGTGTGGTGGTCTTGACGGATCACAAGAATTTGACTTATCTCGAGTCTGCCAAACGGTTGAATCCGAGACAGGCTCGATGGTCGCTGTTTTTCTCTCATTTCAATTTCGTGGTTTCATATCTTCCGGGTTCGAAAAACGTGAAGGCTGATGCCCTTTCTAGGAGTTTTGTACCTGACTCCCCGGAAGTTTCTGAACCGACTGGTGTCCTCAAAGAGGGGGTGATTTTGTCTGCCATCTCTCCTGATCTGCGACGGGTGTTGCAGGAGTTTCAGGCCAATAGACCTGACCGTTGTCCACCGGAGAGACTGTTTGTCCTGGACAGATGGACCAGTAGAGTTATTTCTGAGGTTCATTCTTCGGTATTGGCGGGTCATCCTGGGATTTTTGGTACCAGGGATTTGGTGGCGAGGTCCTTTTGGTGGCCTTCCTTGTCGTGGGATGTGCGTTCCTTTGTGCAGTCCTGTGGGATTTGTGCTCGGGCCAAGCCTTGCTGTTCTCGTGCCAGTGGATTGCTTTTGCCTTTGCCTGTCCCGAAGAGGCCTTGGACGCATATTTCCATGGATTTTATTTTGGATCTTCCTGTCTCTCAGAGGATGTCTGTCATCTGGGTGGTTTGTGATCGTTTTTCTAAAATGGTCCATTTGGTACCTTTGCCTAAGCTGCCTTCCTCCTCCGATTTGGTGCCACTGTTTTTTCAGAATGTGGTTCGTTTACATGGTATTCCGGAGAACATTGTGTCTGACAGAGGATCCCAGTTTGTGTCCAGATTTTGGCGGTCCTTTTGTGCTAAGATGGGCATTGAATTGTCTTTTTCGTCGGCCTTCCATCCTCAGACGAATGGCCAAACCGAACGAACTAATCAGACCTTGGAAACTTATTTGAGATGTTTTGTTTCTGCTGATCAGGATGATTGGGTGACTTTTTTGCCATTGGCTGAGTTCGCCCTCAATAATCGGGCTAGTTCTGCTACTTTGGTTTCACCTTTCTTTTGCAATTCTGGTTTTCATCCTCGTTTTTCCTCGGGTCAGGTTGAGCCCTCTGACTGTCCTGGGGTGGATTCTGTGGTGGATAGGTTGCAGCAGATTTGGAACCATGTGGTGGACAATTTGACGTTGTCCCAAGAGAAGGCTCAGCGCCTTGCTAACCGCCGTCGCTGTGTGGGTCCCCGACTTCGTGTGGGGGATTTGGTGTGGTTGTCTTCTCGTTATGTCCCGATGAAGGTTTCCTCTCCTAAGTTCAAGCCTCGTTTCATCGGTCCTTATAAGATTTTGGAAATCCTCAACCCTGTGTCATTTCGTTTGGACCTCCCAACATCGTTTGCCATTCATAATGTGTTCCATAGGTCATTGTTGTGGAGATATGTGGTGCCTGTGGTCCCTTCTGTTGATCCTCCTGCTCCTGTCTTGGTCGAGGGGGAGTTGGAGTATGTGGTGGAGAAGATCTTGGATTCTCATATTTCGAGACGGAAGCTTCAGTACTTAGTTAAATGGAAGGGCTATGGTCAGGAGGATAATTCCTGGGTTGTCGCCTCCGATGTCCATGCGGCCGATTTGGTTCGAGCCTTTCATTCGGCTCGTCCTTATCGGCCTGGGAGCTCTGATGAGGGTTCGGTGACCCCTCCTCAAGGGGGGGGTACTGTTGTGAATTCCGTTCTCGGGCTCCCTCCTGTGGTCATGAGTGGTACTGTGTGAGTTTGTTCTTGGGCTCCCTCTGGTGGCCTTTAGCGATATGGCTGGGCTCAGCTGCTTCATTTCCTTCTATGCTGGGCCTATTTAACTCACCTGGACCTTCATTTTTTGCCTGCTGTCGGTGTATTCAGTCCTGATTCTCAGCTCTCCTGAATATTCCTTGTGACCAGTCTCCTGCTGGAGAAGCTAAGTTTGCTTGTTCATTTTGCTCATTATTTCCTTGAAAACGTTTCTCTGTATATGATGAGTTCAGTCCAGCTTGCTTTTATGTGATTTTTTGCTTGCTGGTTAGTTCTGGGGTGCAGAGTGCGCCCCTCACATCGTGAGTCGGTGTGGGGGTTCTTGTATTCTCTGCGTGGTTTATTTTTGATAGTTTTTGCACTGACCACACAGATTCCTATCTATTTTCCGTCTATCTAATGTTAGCGGGCCTACATCGGGGGGCATGATTACAATCATGGTGGTAGTTGATCGCCTGACTAAGGCTGCTCATTTTGTTCCGTGCACCGGCCTCCCCTCTGCTAAAGATACAATGAACTTGGTTATACAGAATGTCTTTCGGTTGCATGGGGTGCTGTTATGATCCGGCTGAGAAAGGAGAGAAAAAAGAAGTCTGCTATCCTAATCCTTGAATGGCTCTGTGTTCACCTGTTTCAAATGGATCTTCAGAGTGTAGCTACAGGTTTGAATAATCTCGCCACAAAGGTACAAAATTTGCAAGATTTTGTTGTTCATGCACCTATGTCTGAGCCTAGAATTCCTTTGCCTGAATTCTTCTCGGGGAATAGATCTCACTTTCAAAATTTTAAAAATAATTGCAAATTGTTTTTGTCCCTGAAGTCTCGCTCTGCCGGAGACCCTGCACAGCAGGTCAGGATTGTAATTTCCTTGCTCCGGGGCGACCCTCAAGACTGGGCTTTTGCATTGGCACCAGGGGATCCTGCGTTGCTCAATGTGGATGCGTTTTTTCTGGCCTTGGGGTTGCTTTATGAGGAACCTCATTTAGAGCTTCAGGCGGAAAAGGCCTTGATGTCCTTGTCTCAGGGGCAAGATGAAGCTGAAATATACTGCCAAAAATTCCGCAAATGGTCTGTGCTTACTCAGTGGAATGAGTGCGCCCTGGCGGCGATTTTCAGAGAAGGTCTCTCTGATGCCATTAAGGATGTTATGGTGGGGTTCCCTGTGCCTGCGAGTCTGAATGAGTCCATGACGATGGCTATTCAGATCGATAGGCGTCTGCGGGAGCGCAAACCTGTGCACCATTTGGCGGTGTCTACTGAGAAAACGCCAGAAAATATGCAATGTGATAGAATTCTGTCCAGAAGCGAGCGGCAGAATTTTAGACGAAAAAATGGGTTGTGCTTCTATTGTGGTGATTCAACTCATGTTATATCAGCATGCTTTAAGCGTACTAAGAAGCCTGACAAGTCTGTTTCAATTAGCACTTTACAGTCTAAGTTTATTCTATCTGTGACCCTGATTTGTTCTTTGTCATCTATTACCGCGGACGCCTATGTCGACTCTGGCGCTGCTTTGAGTCTTATGGATTGGTCCTTTGCCAAACGCTGTGGGTATGATTTGGAGCCATTGGAGGCTCCGATACCTCTGAAAGGGATTGACTCCACCCCATTGGCTAGTAATAAACCACAATACTGGACACAAGTGACTATGCGTGTTAATCCGGATCACCAGGAGGTTATTCGCTTTCTGGTGCTGTATAATCTACATGATGTTTTGGTGCTGGGATTGCCATGGCTGCAATCTCATAACCCAGTCCTCGACTGGAGAGCTATGTCTGTGTTAAGCTGGGGATGTAAAGGAACTCATGGGGACGTACCTTTGGTTTCCATTTCATCATCTATTCCCTCTGAGATTCCTGATTTCTTGTCTGACTTTCGTGACGTTTTTGAAGAACCCAAGGTTGGTTCACTACCTCCGCACCGGGAGTGCGATTGTGCCATAGACTTGATCCCGGGTAGTAAATACCCTAAGGGTCGTTTATTTAATCTGTCTGTGCCTGAACACGCGGCTATGCGAGAATATATAAAGGAGTCCTTGGAAAAGGGACATATTCGTCCTTCGTCATCTCCCTTAGGAGCCGGTTTTTTCTTTGTGTCTAAGAAAGACGGCTCTTTGAGGCCGTGTATTGATTATCGACTTTTGAATAAAATCACGGTTAAATATCAATATCCGTTACCACTGCTTACTGATTTGTTTGCTCGTATAAAGGGGGCCAAGTGGTTCTCTAAGATTGATCTCCGTGGGGCGTATAATTTGGTGCGAATCAAGCAGGGGGATGAGTGGAAAACCGCATTTAATACGCCCGAGGGCCATTTTGAGTATTTGGTGATGCCTTTTGGTCTTTCAAATGCCCCTTCAGTCTTCCAGTCCTTTATGCATGACATTTTCCGCGATTATTTGGATAAATTTATGATTGTGTATCTGGATGATATTCTGATTTTTTCGGATGACTGGGACTCTCATGTCCAGCAGGTCAGGAGGGTTTTTCAGGTTTTGCGGTCTAATTCCTTGTGTGTGAAGGGTTCTAAGTGTGTTTTTGGGGTTCAAAAGATTTCCTTCTTGGGATACATTTTTTCCCCCTCTTCCATCGAGATGGATCCTGTCAAGGTTCAGGCTATTGGTGATTGGACGCAACCCTCTTCTCTTAAGAGTCTTCAGAAATTTTTGGGCTTTGCTAACTTTTATCGTCGATTTATTGCTGGTTTTTCTGATGTTGTAAAACCATTGACTGATTTGACTAAGAAGGGTGCTGATGTTGCTGATTGGTCCCCTGATGCTGTGGAGGCCTTTCGGGAGCTCAAGCGCCGCTTTTCTTCCGCCCCAGTGTTGCGTCAGCCTGATGTTGCTCTTCCTTTTCAGGTTGAGGTCGACGCTTCTGAAATCGGAGCTGGGGCGGTGTTGTCGCAGAGAAGTTCCGACTGCTCCGTGATGAGACCTTGTGCTTTTTTTTCCCGTAAATTTTCGCCCGCCGAGCGGAATTATGATATTGGGAATCGGGAGCTTTTGGCCATGAAGTGGGCTTTTGAGGAGTGGCGTCACTGGCTTGAGGGGGCCAGACATCAGGTGGTGGTATTGACTGACCACAAAAATTTAATTTACCTTGAGTCTGCCAGGCGCCTGAATCCTAGACAGGCGCGCTGGTCGTTGTTTTTCTCTCGGTTTAATTTTGTGGTGTCTTACCTACCGGGTTCTAAGAATGTTAAGGCGGATGCCCTTTCTAGGAGTTTTGAGCCTGACTCCCCTGGTAATTCTGAGCCCACAGGTATCCTTAAAGATGGAGTGATATTGTCTGCCGTTTCTCCAGACCTGCGGCGGGCCTTGCAGGAGTTTCAGGCGGATAGACCTGATCGTTGCCCACCTGGTAGACTGTTTGTTCCTGATGATTGGACCAGTAGAGTCATCTCTGAGGTTCATTCTTCTGCGTTGGCAGGTCATCCTGGAATCTTTGGTACCAGGGATTTGGTGGCAAGGTCCTTCTGGTGGCCTTCCCTGTCACGAGATGTGCGAGGCTTTGTGCAGTCTTGTGACGTTTGTGCTCGGGCCAAGCCTTGTTGTTCTCGGGCTAGTGGATTGTTGTTACCCTTGCCTATCCCGAAGAGGCCTTGGACGCACATCTCGATGGATTTTATTTCGGATCTGCCTGTTTCTCATAAGATGTCTGTCATCTGGGTGGTGTGTGACCGTTTCTCTAAGATGGTCCATCTGGTTCCCTTGCCTAAGTTGCCTTCTTCTTCCGAGTTGGTTCCTCTGTTTTTTCAAAATGTTGTTCGTTTGCATGGTATTCCGGAGAATATCGTTTCTGACAGAGGGACCCAATTCGTGTCTAGATTTTGGCGGGCATTCTGTGCTAGGATGGGCATAGATTTGTCTTTTTCGTCTGCTTTCCATCCTCAGACTAATGGCCAGACCGAGCGGACTAATCAGACCTTGGAGACATATTTGAGGTGTTTTGTGTCTGCGGATCAGGATGATTGGGTTGCTTTTTTGCCTTTGGCGGAGTTCGCCCTCAATAATCGGGCCAGCTCTGCCACCTTGGTGTCCCCGTTTTTCTGTAATTCGGGGTTTCATCCTCGATTTTCCTCCGGTCAAGTGGAATTTTCGGATTGTCCTGGAGTGGATGCTGTGGTGGAGAGGTTGCATCAGATTTGGGGGCAGGTGGTGGACAATTTGAAGTTGTCCCAGGAGAAGACTCAGCTTTTTGCCAACCGCCGTCGTCGTGTTGGTCCTCGGCTTTGTGTTGGGGACTTGGTGTGGTTGTCTTCTCGTTTTGTCCCTATGAGGGTTTCTTCTCCTAAGTTTAAGCCTCGGTTCATCGGCCCGTACAAGATATTGGAGATTCTTAACCCTGTGTCCTTCCGTTTGGACCTCCCTGCATCCTTTTCGATTCATAATGTTTTTCATCGGTCATTGTTGCGCAGGTATGAGGTACCGGCTGTGCCTTCCGTTGAGCCTCCTGCTCCGGTGTTGGTTGAGGGTGAGTTGGAGTACGTTGTGGAAAAGATCTTGGACTCTCGTGTTTCCAGACGGAAACTCCAGTATCTGGTCAAATGGAAGGGATACGGTCAGGAGGATAATTCTTGGGTCACTGCCTCTGATGTTCATGCCTCCGATCTTGTCCGTGCCTTTCATAGGGCTCATCCTGATCGCCCTGGTGGTTCTGGTGAGGGTTCGATGCCCCCTCCTTGAGGGGGGGGTACTGTTGTGAAATTGGATTCTGGGCTCCCCCGGTGGCCACGAGTATTGTGAGCTCTGTGGCCTGCCGTCTGAAGCTGCCTAGGACTATGAAGGTACACCGTCTTTCATGTATCTTTACTAAAGCTTGTATCTCCTAATACCTTCCAGGGATGTGTTGTGCCACCTCCGCAGCCTGTGGTGATTGATGGGCAAGAACAATTCGTGGGGGAGGAAATTATTGATTCCAGGATTTGCAGGAATTGACTCCAATATCTGATAAGATGGCAGGGATATCCCCCTGAGGTAGACTCTTGGGAACCTGTGGAAAACATCAATGCCCAACAGAAGATTTCTTGTTTTCATCAGAAATTCCCTGAGAAACCAGGTCCAGGATAGTCCTGAGGCCGCTTCTAAGGAGGGAGTAATGTCAGGACTCTGAACATTTTTTACCTTTTGTGCATTACTGCCCTTTTCCAACATGGCATCTTTGGTCTCATGTGCACTTGTCTTCCTGCTATAAAACTCCACCCCAGCCTTCAGTCTGTGCTAGATTATTCTGCTTTGCATCCTGCTCCTGATTACTCCCTGGCCTTGCACCTGCACCTGCTCCTGTGAACCTGTGTTGGAGATCCTGCCACTCTGCGCTGAGTTCCTGCTGCATACACCAGTGTTCAGTAATCCTCCTTCATCTGCTGCTCGTGTTACTCCCATCTGCATTTGCTGGACATGTAAGCTGTTTCTGCTTTGCAAAACCTGAGACTATTAACCAGGCCTCCCTGGTTGAGCTAAGATATGATTTGAACTGCCTAATAGCATATCTATCTGTGTCTGGACTAAGTAAAGGATCTATTCATGTCAAGTTTCCTCAAGAATAACTGTGCTTCATAGACTTTCGGTTTGTTGGCATCTAACTCTGAAGTTTCCTATTGACTGCTAAGCTGCGTTTATTATTTGCACCAACTGTTGTGGACTTGAGTTTCTCTCTGCACCTGCTTGAATCACCGTGTGATAATATAAACTTTACCACTTATAAAACTGTGTCCTGTTGTCTTGTTCCACGCAAAGAGTCTCCTGAATTATCCCCTATAACTATTACACCAGACTACACTGGAAGGGGTGTGACTATGACAGCTGCTTTGGTCTTCACTGGAGCCTCTGATGGTGAGGTCAGGCTTGTGCTGCAGGCAGCTGCCAGGTGCTACTCCAAGGTAGTGTCTGGCTGTGGCTGCTGATCCCACTTTGGAAACAGGAACACCAGGATTAGTGCTGGCATCAGGCAGGACTAGCAGATGAGCACAGATTAAACTCAGACGAGTAGGTTGGCATGGCTGAGACACAGAGCTGGCAGAGACACAGGACTGGCAGGAACTGCAGAGACACAGGGCTGACAGACACAGCAGAGACACGGGGCTGGCAGGTGCGGTAGAGACACAGGGCTGGCAGGTACGTCAGAGACATAGGGCTGGCAGGTATGGCAGAGACACAGGGCAGGTTGGTGTGGTGTATGAAGGAAGAGGTAGGGACCTGTTCACACTGAAGATGCAGGTACGGAAACAAGCAGGAAGGAATGGAGTGGGAAGGAACAGGTTGGGACCTGTTCATACAGGAGATGCAGGTACGGAAACAAGCAGGAAGAAATGGAGTGGGAAGCAACAGGTTGGGACCTGTTCACACAGGAAGAGAACCGCAAAGCTGCGGATAGGAATGGTAGAGCAGCAGAAGATGGAGCAGCAACAGAAGCTAAGCAGAGCGGAACCGCAAGGAATGCAGAGAGGAGCTGCAGCAAGAGGTTACTGCAGCAGCAAAAGCTAAGCAGAGCAGAACTGCAAGGAATGCAGAGAGGAGCTGCAGCAAGAGGTCTCTGCAGCAGCAGAGCAGAGCACAATGGAGCAGAACTGCAGGAGTGCGGAGCAGAGGCAAAGCTGCAAGAAAGCTGAGCCCAGGCAAAGTCACAAGGGTTCAGAGCAGGCAGAGCTGCATGAGTGCAGAGCATAAGCAGACTGAGAACACAAGTAAAGACACAGCAGGGAAGGAAGCCACAGACAAGGAGACAGAGATAGGACTAAGTTCAGACAAGGTAATGGAACAATGGCAAACTCAGAAGCTAAACACAAACTGAGCTAAACACATTGCACAGGCCCTGTCCACTGGGTGGAGCTGCACTAAATACTGGAGGCCTCTTGGTAATTGGTCAGGAACAGATTAGACAGGTGCACCTGATTCCTAAAAGAACCAGAGAGTTCAGGCGCCGCCCCCCTATGCACACAGCCAGGAAGCATGCAGAGAACAGAGGCACAGAATATGGAGCTGGCAAGAAACAGAAACCACAACATGACCTGGAGCAGTGGGTAAGATAGTGTGAGAGATGAGAGGCCATGCCGTGATGCCAGCAGAGTTGTTACAGTTGGGTTCTGTAAAATCATAGCTGAACCCGACAGGATATGAGACATGGTTTACATACTGTAAACCATTGCATATCTGTTATATTTTTATATATCACTCACTAATAATAAGTAGTGTGTGTGTAAAATATATATAAAGATGACTGACTAGCCTTTAATCATATTCTATTTATTAAACTGTGTGATTTAATAGATGTGGAAACGAGCGAATGTCACATGTAAATATATCCCCTCCTACTTTTTTGGGGTGCTTTTACTTGAAGTTATTTATTTAATTGCATACTTGTCAGTTGTCATTTCCACATATGGTTGTCCTGTGGAAGGAGTCAGCTGGACTCTAAAATGCATTGCAAAATAAGCCACTTTATCCTGAGATCCTTATTTTTGGATTGCATTATAAATCATCAGCGCAGATCAAAATCCACCCTACCTTGATATCTTTCCTGGTAGCTGTACACACAGTGCTGAATTATCACTATGTATAAAGTATAGTAAGTACTGACAGTGCTTCCTCTACCAGACCTAATCCTCGTGTGATCACTCGATGCCAGAAGAGAACAGGAGATGCTGGGTCCTCCCAGTGCTAGATCAGCTCTGCTGTTCAAGCAGGAGGCCTCCGCAAGATAAATTGACATGCTGCGGTCAGTCTTCACGGCGGTGCATGCAGGCACCAGTGCATGCATATTGGGCATGGGATTTCTTTAAATCCCATCCACTATGCTGTAACATCTGGACGCTGCGGGTTGGACGATGCAGATGTGTGCAGCGTCCAACACACAGCATTTACTGACCGTAGCAACATACCCTAAGGGAGGCTTATATACAGAGAAAATCAGCAATGTAAATTTATTTAAATATGACCTTATGAGAGGCATAAAGCATGAAATAAATGAAAAAAAGTACAACAAAAGATAGAAAAATACATCCACTACAAATCCAAACTGCTACTGTTTGCTTTTCCCCCTCTCCCCAAATGAAATACATCATATTTACAATAGGTATGAATAATTTCTACACACAGGAGAACACCATTTAAAAGTTTGTTTACTGGTCTCTTTTGGTCATAAAAGAAACAAAATGAAAAATAGAAACATAATTTTTGATGTCTTCAATTGATATTAGCAAAAAAAAAACAACAACATAAATATCAGGCCCATATACAGTATCATGCATATGAAATAAAATTATGTATAGAGTGTATACAAAAACATCAGTATTTTAGTGCTTATATGACTTCATATTAAGCTTTTATGTGTATTATTTAACATCAGAGCTTTTTTCTGTTGCACAGCTGTGAACTCTTCTCACCTAACATTCAATATATAAAAGTACATTTCACATTACTTTATTAATGATGTAGTAATTGATGAGGTCTTTACTTTTTGAAGGAAACAAAAATACCTCAACTTGTTTATGAAAAAGTAACTTTCATCTTTGCTTCTGATCTACAATGATTTTTTTTTATAGCATGTCATAATCAAACAGTAAAAGGAGACAATATGCAGGATAGCATCCTTTTATGAAAAAAATAAGAAAACAAAATGCTCCTTTGAAGTTAACCTTGATAGATCACAGTAAAACAAAAATATATGAAACTTTTTAACCTATTATGATGTATGACATCTGATATTTTATGAGCATAATAATATAAATAGGCTAGGTAAGTCAGTTTATGTATCAAAATAAAAACCAATATATTGAGCTAGAGCATATGTTTGTTTAAGTGCCATGCATAGGTGTGCATTCATACTGTGGCTATTTAATAAACGGAAATAGAATAAAAAAAATAGCAAACAATAAGTGGAAAATAGTATAAGTACATGTAAATAACATAAGGTAATCCGTCAACACTGTTCTAATATAAAAAGCGTAAAAGCCATCTCACCACGACAAGTTGTACCCCAATCAGGGTGGTACCTAACTCTTGTACTTTACCTTACTATGTGTCAGCAGATGAAATAATATATAAGGGCAGAGATGGACATGGGTCCCAATTGTAGAGACACTTATCTGTGGAAAGCTATATATACAAAATGAACAACTCAAAAGAGGGAGGCTTCGTCCCTGTTTGTACAAAGGATAAAAAGCTAAACCAAAACCAAATAATTGAGCCGAAGCATATGTTGGTCCAAGTCCAATGCGTAGGTGTGCATTCACTTTGTGGCTATTTAGTAAGAAGAACCTAAGATAAAAACAAAATGAGAAAATACCCTGTAGAAAATAAATAAGTAGTAATAGTACATGTCAATAGCAATAGTTATCATTGTGTAGACCCATAAAATGTAAAAGCCATCCCACCATGACAAGGTTTACCTCAATCGGTATGGTACCTAACTCTTGTAGTTCAACTCTTCATAATGTTGCAAGAGAAAACCTTTTCAGTGTTTCTGCAGAAGCTAATGACAAAGTAGAAATATTTATTCAGAATGTTCAAAGAGATTTACTTTTCAATGTACCTGCAGAAGAAGAAAAATGGAAGCATGTGACTCAAAGAAACAGAAAGATAAGAAGGCAGTCAGCACCTATACCGCTGAAGAACCGCTACCAGCCTCTTATGCAGTACAAGTATGAAGATGTACATAAAAAAGTGCTTTGCCGACAAACAACACCTCAGTAAGAAATCAGAAGCCTCTTGAAGGGAAAAAAAGAAGTGCTGTAGTGAAGAAGAAAAAGAGAGCGGTAGTCTTCGGGGATTCCTTACTGAGAGTAACAGAAGCCACTATCTGCCAACAGGAACATTACCTCATGAGAAGTGTGCTGTCTTCCAGGTGCCCAAAATCAAAGATGTGTCTGATAGGGTATCAAGTTTAGAAATGAGCGAACGTGTTTGGAAAATGTTCGCCAATCTCAAATTCGGCACGGACATTACATATTCGGATTAATGTTCGGATTCCCAAGCATTTGTAATTAAAATTGGCAAAATTAGGCCAAAGCCTGGTAAATTATTGTGTTTCCAATAATACTTTTGATAGGACTTTGGTTAGGATAGTGGTGCTGTACGATGAGCGGGGGGACATGCCTGATGAGGGAAGGAGGTGAGGAGATGGCAGAGTAGCGGCGGACTGCATTTTTTTTTTTAACTTTATGTGTGGAGATTCTGGCAGCCAATGAGTGCGCATAAACCATTCACAACATCCAGACACAAGGGCTTCTGATATTGGCTGCTGAAGTCACATATCCCTTTCCATATAAAAAGCAGATATGTTGTTTTTATGCCATTTTGTCAGTGTAACAGCGCAGAAAAGCTCATCCTGCTGTTGCTGCAAGTGGTCGGATAGTTAAGATAGATACGATCTTCCTTCCAGCATCAAAATTGTTTGTGTTAATAGTGTGATGCAGCCCGGAGAGTCCACATTTCCAAATTAAAATCATTTATGCTAATGTATGGTGTGTCATGGTTCCCAATGGCAGGGGAACGTCAGGACACATAGAAAAAACGGACAAGCTCTTGGGTGATGGAATCTCGAGCTGACCGTGAGCTAAACCTACCACACAACTAATAGTGGCCGGGGGGCGTGCTGTTGTGAAATTGGATTTTGGGCTCCCCCGGTGGCCACTGGTGGAATTGAACTTGTGTGCATCATCCCCTCTGTTCACCTGTTCCCATCAGGATGTGGGAGTCGCTATTTAACCTTGCTCCTCTGTCACTTCCATGCCGGTCAACATTGTAATCAGAAGCCTTTCTGTGCATGTTCCTGCTACCAGACAACTTCCAGCTAAGTCGGACTTTTGTCCTTGTTTGTTTTTTGCATTTTGTTCCAGTTCACAGCTGCAGTTTCGTTTCTGTGTCTGGAAAGCTCTTGTGATCTGAAATTGCCACTCTGATGTTATGAGTTAATACTAGAGTCTTAAAGTAATTTCAGGATGGTATTTTGATAGGGTTTTCAGCTGACCATGAAAGTGCCCTTTCTGTCTTCCTGCTATCTAGTAAGCGGACCTCGATTTTGCTAAACCTATTTTCATACTACGTTTGTCATTTTCATCTTAAATCACCGCCAATATATGTCAGGGCCTCTGTCTGCCTTTCGGGGAAATTTCTCTAGAGGTGAGCCAGGACTATATTTTCCTCTGCCAGGATTAGTTAGTCCTCCGGCCGGCGCTGGGCGTCTAGGGATAAAACGCAGGCTACGCTACCCGGCTACTGTTAGTTGTGCGGCAGGTTTAGTTCATGGTCAGTTTAAGTTTCCATCCTTCCAAGAGCTAGTTCCTATGTATGCTGGGCTATGTTCTCTTGCCATTGAGAACCATAACAGTTTGACCGGCCCACAAAGGGTTAAATTAATTGGCAGAGAAAGGAGAGAAAAAAGAAGTCTGCTGAAAAATTATTTTTTTTTTTTTTTTTCCCTTCAGTTCTGAGTGTGCTTTCAATTGAATCACTTGCAAGTCTGCCTATATTGCAGCCTTCCTCTCTCTCTCTCCTTCTAATCCTGGAATGGCTCTGTGTTCACCTGTTTAAAATGGATATTCAGAGTTTAGCTGCAGGTTTGAATAATCTCACCACGAAAGTTCAAAATTTACAAGATTTTGTTGTTCATGTTCCTATATCTGAACCTAGAATTCCTTTGCCTGAATTTTTCTCGGGGAATAGATCTTGCTTTCAAAATTTCAAAAATAATTGCAAGTTGTTTTTGTCCCTGAAATCTCGCTCTGCTGGAGATCCTGCTCAGCAGGTCAGGATTGTGATTTCCTTGCTCCGGGGCGACCCTCAAGATTGGGCTTTTGCATTGGCTCCAGGGGATCCTGCGTTGCTCAATGTGGATGCGTTTTTTCTGGCCTTGGGGTTGCTTTATGAGGAACCTCATTTAGAGCTTCAGGCGGAAAAAGCCTTGATGTCCCTATCTCAGGGGCAAGATGAAGTTGAAATATACTGCCAAAAATTCCGTAAATGGTCTGTGCTTACTCAGTGGAATGAGTGCGCCCTGGCGGCGAATTTCAGAGAGGGTCTCTCTGATGCCGTTAAGGATGTTATGGTGGGGTTCCCTGTGCCTGCGGGTCTGAATGAGTCCATGACAATGGCTATCCAGATCGATAGACGTCTGCGGGAGCGCAAACCTGTGCACCATTTGGCGGTGTCTACTGAGAAGACGCCAGAGAATATGCAATGTGATAGAATTCTGTCCAGAAGCGAACGGCAGAATTTTAGATGAAAAAATGGGTTGTGCTTTTATTGTGGTGATTCAACTCATGTGATATCAGCATGCTCTAAGCGTACTAAGAAGCTTGATAAGTCAGTTTCAATTGGCACTTTTCAGTCTAAGATTATTCTATCTGTGACCCTGATTTGTTCTTTATCATCTATTACCGCGGATGCCTATGTCGACTCTGGCGCCGCTTTGAGTCTTATGGATTGGTCCTTTGCCAAACGCTGTGGGTATGATTTAGAGCCTCTTGAAACTCCTATACCTCTGAAGGGGATTGACTCCACCCCATTGGCTAGTAATAAACCACAATACTGGACACAAGTAACTATGCGAATTAATCCGGATCATCAGGAGATTATTCGCTTTCTTGTGCTGTATAATCTACATGATGTGTTGGTGCTTGGATTGCCATGGCTGCAATCTCATAACCCAGTCCTCGACTGGAACGCTATGTCTGTGTTAAGCTGGGGATGTAAGGGGGCCAAGTGGTTCTCTAAGATAGATCTCCGTGGGGCGTATAATTTGGTGCGAATTAAGCAGGGGGATGAGTGGAAAACCGCATTTAATACGCCCGAGGGCCACTTTGAGTATTTGGTGATGCCTTTTGGCCTTTCAAATGCCCCTTCAGTCTTTCAGTCCTTTATGCATGACATTTTCCGTGATTATTTGGATAAATTTATGATCGTGTATCTGGATGATATTCTGATTTTTTCGGATGACTGGGACTCTCATGTCCAGCAGGTCAGGAGGGTTTTTCAGGTTTTGCGGTCTAATTCCTTGTGTGTGAAGGGTTCTAAGTGCGTTTTTGGGGTTCAAAAGATTTCCTTCTTGGGATACATTTTTTCCCCCTCTTCCATCGAGATGGATCCTGTCAAGGTTCGGGCTATTTGTGATTGGACGCAACCCTCTTCTCTTAAGAGTCTTCAGAAATTTTTGGGCTTTGCTAACTTTTATCGTCGATTTATTGCTGGTTTTTCTGATGTTGTTAAACCATTGACTGATTTGACTAAGAAGGGTGCTGATGTTGCTGATTGGTCCCCTGCTGCTGTGGAGGCCTTTCGGGAGCTTAAGCGCCGCTTTTCTTCCGCCCCTGTGTTGCGTCAGCCTGATGTTGCTCTTCCTTTTCAGGTTGAGGTCGACGCTTCTGAAATCGGAGCTGGGGCGGTTTTGTCGCAAAGAAGTTCCGACTGCTCCGTGATGAAACCTTGTGCTTTTTTTTCTCGTAAATTTTGCCCGCCGAGCGGAATTATGATATTGGGAATCGGGAGCTTTTGGCCATGAAGTGGGCTTTTGAGGAGTGGCGTCATTGGCTTGAGGGGGCTAGACATCAGGTGGTGGTATTGACCGACCACAAAAATTTAATTTATCTTGAGTCCGCCAGACGCCTGAATCCTAGACAGGCGCGCTGGTCGTTGTTTTTCTCTCGGTTTAATTTTGTGGTGTCATACCTACCGGGTTCTAAGAATGTTAAGGCTGATGCCCTTTCTAGGAGTTTTGAGCCTGACTCCCCTGGTAATTCTGAACCTACAGGTATCCTTAAGGATGGAGTGATATTGTCTGCCGTTTCTCCAGACCTGCGGCGGGCCTTGCAGGAGTTTCAGGCGGATAGACCTGATCGTTGCCCACCTGGTAGACTGTTTGTTCCTGATGATTGGACCAGTAAAGTCATTTCTGAGGTTCATTCTTCTGCGTTGGCAGGTCATCCTGGAATCTTTGGTACCAGGGATTTGGTGGCAAGGTCCTTCTGGTGGCCTTCCCTGTCACGAGATGTACGAGGCTTTGTGCAGTCTTGTGACGTTTGTGCTCGGGCCAAGCCTTGTTGTTCTCGGGCTAGTGGATTGTTGTTGCCCTTGCCTATCCCGAAGAGGCCTTGGACGCACATCTCGATGGATTTTATTTCGGATCTTCCTGTTTCTCAGAAGATGTCTGTCATCTGGGTGGTGTGTGACCGTTTCTCTAAGATGGTCCATTTGGTTCCCCTGCCTAAGTTGCCTTCTTCTTCCGATTTGGTTCCTCTGTTTTTTCAAAATGTGGTTCGTTTGCATGGTATTCCGGAGAATATCGTTTCTGACAGAGGAACCCAATTCGTGTCTAGATTTTGGCGGGCATTCTGTGCTAGGATGGGCATAGATTTGTCTTTCTCGTCTGCTTTCCATCCTCAGACTAATGGCCAGACCGAGCGGACGAATCAGACTTTGGAGACATATTTGAGGTGTTTTGTGTCTGCAGATCAGGATGATTGGGTTGCTTTTTTGCCTTTAGCGGAGTTTGCCCTCAATAATCGGGCCAGCTCTGCCACCTTGGTGTCTCCTTTTTTCTGTAATTCGGGGTTTCATCCTCGATTTTCCTCCGGTCAGGTGGAATCTTCGGATTGTCCTGGAGTGGATGCTGTGGTGGAGAGGTTGCATCAGATTTGGGGGCAGGTGGTGGACAATTTGAAGTTGTCCCAGGAGAAGACTCAGCTTTTTGCCAACCGCCGGCGTCGGGTTGGTCCTCGGCTTTGTGTCGGGGACTTGGTGTGGTTGTCTTCTCGTTTTGTCCCTATGAGGGTTTCTTCTCCCAAGTTTAAGCCTCGGTTCATCGGCCCGTACAAGATATTGGAGATTCTTAACCCTGTGTCCTTCCGTTTGGACCTCCCTGCATCTTTTTCTATTCATAATGTTTTTCATCGGTCATTGTTGCGCAGGTATGAGGTACCGGTTGTGCCTTCCGTTGAGCCTCCTGCTCCGGTGTTGGTTGAGGGCGAGTTGGAGTACGTTGTGGAAAAAATCTTGGACTCCCGTGTTTCCAGACGGAAACTCCAGTATCTGGTCAAATGGAAGGGATACGGTCAGGAGGATAATTCTTGGGTGACTGCCTCTGATGTTCATGCCTCCGATCTGGTCCGTGCTTTTCATAGGGCTCATCCTGATCGCCCTGGTGGTTCTGGTGAGGGTTCGGTGCCCCCTCCTTGAGGGGGGGGTACTGTTGTGAAATTGGATTTTGGGCTCCCCCGGTGGCCACTGGTGGAATTGAACTTGTGTGCATCATCCCCTCTGTTCACCTGTTCCCATCAGGATGTGGGAGTCGCTATTTAACCTTGCTCCTCTGTCACTTCCATGCCGGTCAACATTGTAATCAGAAGCCTTTCTGTGCATGTTCCTGCTACCAGACAACTTCCAGCTAAGTCGGACTTTTGTCCTTGTTTGTTTTTTGCATTTTGTTCCAGTTCACAGCTGCAGTTTCGTTTCTGTGTCTGGAAAGCTCTTGTGATCTGAAATTGCCACTCTGATGTTATGAGTTAATACTAGAGTCTTAAAGTAATTTCAGGATGGTGTATTGATAGGGTTTTCAGCTGACCATGAAAGTACCCTTTCTGTCTTCCTGCTATCTAGTAAGCGGACCTCGATTTTGCTAAACCTATTTTCATACTACGTTTGTCATTTTCATCTTAAATCACCGCCAATATATGTGGGGGCCTCTGTCTGCCTTTCGGGGAAATTTCTCTAGAGGTGAGCCAGGACTATATTTTCCTCTGCCAGGATTAGTTAGTCCTCCGGCCGGCGCTGGGCGTCTAGGGATAAAACGCAGGCTACGCTACCCGGCTACTGTTAGTTGTGCGGCAGGTTTAGTTCATGGTCAGTTTAAGTTTCCATCCTTCCAAGAGCTAGTTCCTATGTATGCTGGGCTATGTTCTCTTGCCATTGAGAACCATAACAGCGTGCCTAAGTTTTATCCCTAGACGTCTCTCGCCAGCCGGAGAACTAACTACCCTAGTAGAGGAAAAAACAGACCTGGCTTACCTCTAGGGAAATTCCCCCAAAAAGGAGACAGAAGCCCCCCACATGTATTGACGGTGAGTTCAGAGGAAAAGACATACGCAGTATGAAGGTAGGTTCAGCAAAGCGAGGTCCACTTACTAGATAGTAGAAAGATACAAAAGGGAACTGCACGGTCAGCTGAAAACCCTTTTAAAATACCATCCTGAAATTACTTTAAGACTCATGTGTCAACTCATGACACCGGAGTGGTAATTTCAGCCCACAAGAGCTTCCAGCTACAGAGAATGACATAACTGTAAACTGGAACAAAAAATGCAAACAAACTTAGGACTAAGAGTCCAACTTAGCTGATCAGTAGTCTAGGAGCAGGAACATGCAACAGAAAGGCTCTGGTTACATTGATGGCTGGCAAGGCAATGACTGAAGAGCAGGATTAAATAGGAACTCCCCACTACTGATGAAAACAGGTGAACTGAGAAAGAAAACACACCCGAGTCACCAGTACCACTAGCCACCACCAGAAGGAGCCCAAAAGCAGATTCACAACAATGGTGCATTTTTATAAGCACAGTCCAATATAATAGATGAATATAACCTCAAATATATAACATCTACACCTCCCTAAAACAAATTGTTTAGGGCAAAGGAGGATCCATTCCAAATAGATTTTTTTTTTTTTTAGCGTAACCAAAGTTTTATTTTCAATAATGTTTAAAATATTAAAAAATTAAAAATTCAAGCAGGATTAACAAAAAATGACAAGTTCAAGTCAATATATCAGATGTCATTGATCCAAGTTGATTTTAAGTTCAGAAACATAGTAAAAACTATAACCTTTTATAGTCCATTTCAATATATATAGGCCACACAGTAGTCCCTGTAAAGTGCATGTGCCAAACAGTAACGAGATTTACAGTGCCAGAAAACTATGCTAGAGCAGAGAGAATATATTCTCTGCTAAGACAGAAGTAAAGGTAGAGTACTTATATATACTTACATAAAGACATAGACCCGTTGAAGAGCTAAGTGGCGCGAAACGGCCGTCGTCTTACACCAGCTCGCACATCCCAGCAACCTGTTCCTCTGGCCATGACATTTTAAAGTTTGAAAAAAGGATGAAGTTTTAAGGACCAGTGAGTGCTATCTGCATTTTTTTTCCTTACTGCATACACCCTATTTTTGCATGAGCACCCGGAGTCCAAAGAGGCAGTCTCTATCCAGAAAGCACTCCATTCAGCATATGGTTGTCTGGCCCCACAGCAGTGCCGTTATATTTTTCTTTTTTGCATATGTGGATACTTACATATAGTGCCTGCGAGCTTGGTGTGCAAAAGACTTGATTAAATGTCACCACCCTGACGACGCCGTTTCGCCATATGCTTCTTCAAAAAGAATCTGAGCCTTTTTTGAAACAGCAAGATGACCCAGGTCACATTATCTACAAATTTTGAAAAAAGCAACTCAGTAGAGGCGAAAATTTGAATAATTTGACTACTACCTGCATGAACGGACACAAGCGCAATCGACATATATGAGTCTGGGAATCTCACTGCCATGCTCGTGCCCAGACTGGCTGGCGCAGGCGTGTGAGGGGAGTGGCCCCACTAGACCACACACAAGACTACCCTGGAAGGGGCTTCACTAGGACAGCTGCCTTGGTCTTCTCTGGAGCCTCTGATGGTGAGGTCAGGTTTGTGCGGCAGGTGTTATGAACTGGTGGTTTAGGAGCAACATGGGATGTGCTCTGGAGGAGGTGGTACCTGTACTGACCGCAGTTCCTGAGCTTAACACAACACTAGAAGTAGCTGTGGGATGTTCCTGTCACTCCCTAGACACCTCGTCACAGCCGGAGGACTAACTACCCCTAAAGATAGAAACAGGAAAGCTATCTTGCTCAGAGAAAATCCCCAAAGGATAGGACAGCCCCCCACAAATATTGACTGTGAGTGGAGAGGGAAATGACATACGCAGAATGAAACCAGGATGTAGCAAAGGAGGCCAGTCTAGCTACACAGATAGAACAGGACAGAATACTGTGCGGTCAGTATTAAAAACTGGAAAAATCCACCACAGAGTTTACAAAAATCTCCACACCTGACTAAAGGTGTGGAGGGTAAATCTGCTTCCCAAAGCTTCCAGCTTAACTGAATAAATCCATACTGACAAGCTGGACTAGAAAAAACATAGAAAGTGCAGAAAGATTAAGTCCACAACAAGTGGACTGTGTTGTGAAATTGGATTTTGGGCTCCCCCGGTGGCCACTGGTGGAATTGAACTTGTGTGCATCATCCCCTCTGTTCTCCTGTTCCCATCAGGATGTGGGAGTCGCTATTTAACCTTGCTCCTCTGTCACTTCCATGCCGGTCAACATTGTAATCAGAAGCCTTTCTGTGCATGTTCCTGCTTCTAGACAACTCCCAGCTAAGTCGGACTTTTGTCCTTGTTTGTTTTTTGCATTTTGTTCCAGTTCACAGCTGCAGTTTCGTTTCTGTGTCTGGAAAGCTCTTGTGATCTGAAATTGCCACTCTGATGTTATGAGTTAATACTAGAGTCTTAAAGTAATTTCAGGATGGTATTTTGATAGGGTTTTCAGCTGACCATGAAAGTGCCCTTTCTGTCTTCCTGCTATCTAGTAAGCGGACCTCGATTTTGCTAAACCTATTTTCATACTACGTTTGTCATTTTCATCTAAAATCACCGCCAATATATGTGGGGGCCTCTGTCTGCCTTTCGGGGAAATTTCTCTAGAGGTGAGCCAGGACTGTATTTTCCTCTGCCAGGATTAGTTAGTCCTCCGGCTGGCGCTGAGCGTCTAGGGATAAAACGTAGGCACGCTACCCGGCTACTGTTAGTTGTGCGGCAGGTTTAGTTCATGGTCAGTTTAAGTTTCCATCCTTCCAAGAGCTAGTTCATATGTATGCTGGGCTATGTTCTCTTGCCATTGAGAACCATAACAGTTTGACCGGCCCACAAAGGGTTAAATTAATTGGCAGAGAAAGGAGAGAAAAAAGAAGTCTGCTGAAAATTTTTTTTTTTTTTTTTCCTTCAGTTCTGAGTGTGCTTTCAATTGAATCACTTGCAAGTCTGCCTATATTGCAGCCTTCCTCTCTCTCTCTCCTTCTAATCCTGGAATGGCTCTGTGTTCACCTGTTTAAAATGGATATTCAGAGTTTAGCTGCAGGTTTGAATAATCTCACCACGAAAGTTCAAAATTTACAAGATTTTGTTGTTCATGTTCCTATATCTGAACCTAGAATTCCTTTGCCTGAATTTTTCTCGGGGAATAGATCTTGCTTTCAAAATTTCAAAAATAATTGCAAGTTGTTTTTGTCCCTGAAATCTCGCTCTGCTGGAGATCCTGCACAGCAGGTCAGGATTGTGATTTCCTTGCTCCGGGGCGACCCTCAAGATTGGGCTTTTGCATTGGCTCCAGGGGATCCTGCGTTGCTCAATGTGGATGCGTTTTTTCTGGCCTTGGGGTTGCTTTATGAGGAACCTCATTTAGAGCTTCAGGCGGAAAAAGCCTTGATGTCCCTATCTCAGGGGCAAGATGAAGTTGAAATATACTGCCAAAAATTCCGTAAATGGTCTGTGCTTACTCAGTGGAATGAGTGCGCCCTGGCGGCGAATTTCAGAGAGGGTCTCTCTGATGCCATTAAGGATGTTATGGTGGGGTTCCCTGTGCCTGCGGGTCTGAATGAGTCCATGACAATGGCTATCCAGATCGATAGACGTCTGCGGGAGCGCAAACCTGTGCACCATTTGGCGGTGTCTACTGAGAAGACGCCAGAGAATATGCAATGTGATAGAATTCTGTCCAGAAGCGAACGGCAGAATTTTAGACGAAAAAATGGGTTGTGCTTTTATTGTGGTGATTCAACTCATGTTATATCAGCCTGCTCTAAGCGCACTAAGAAGCTTGATAAGTCAGTTTCAATTGGCACTTTTCAGTCTAAGTTTATTCTATCTGTGACCCTGATTTGTTCTTTATCATCTATTACCGCGGACGCCTATGTCGACTCTGGCGCCGCTTTGAGTCTTATGGATTGGTCCTTTGCCAAACGCTGTGGGTATGATTTAGAGCCTCTTGAAACTCCTATACCTCTGAAGGGGATTGACTCCACCCCATTGGCTAGTAATAAACCACAATACTGGACACAAGTAACTATGCGAATTAATCCGGATCATCAGGAGATTATTCGCTTTCTTGTGCTGTATAATCTACATGATGTGTTGGTGCTTGGATTGCCATGGCTGCAATCTCATAACCCAGTCCTCGACTGGAAAGCTATATCTGTGTTAAGCTGGGGATGTAAGGGGATGCATGGGGACGTACCTTTCGTTTCCATTTCATCATCTATTCCCTCTGAGATTCCTGAATTCTTGTCTGACTATCGTGACGTTTTTGAAGAACCTAAGCTTGGTTCATTACCTCCGCACCGGGAGTGCGATTGTGCCATAGATTTGATTCCGGGTAGTAAATACCCTAAGGGTCGTTTATTTAATCTGTCTGTGCCTGAACATGCTGCTATGCGAGAATATATAAAGGAGTCCTTGGAAAAGGGACATATTCGTCCTTCGTCATCTCCCTTAGGAGCCGGTTTTTTCTTTGTGTCTAAGAAAGATGGCTCTTTGAGGCCGTGTATTGATTATCGGCTTTTGAATAAAATCACGGTTAAATATCAATATCCGTTGCCACTGCTGACTGATTTGTTTGCTCGCATAAAGGGGGCCAAGTGGTTCTCTAAGATAGATCTCCGTGGGGCGTATAATTTGGTGCGAGTTAAGCAGGGGGATGAGTGGAAAACCGCATTTAATACGCCCGAGGGCCACTTTGAGTATTTGGTGATGCCTTTTGGCCTTTCAAATGCCCCTTCAGTCTTTCAGTCCTTTATGCATGACATTTTCCGTGATTATTTGGATAAATTTATGATTGTGTATCTGGATGATATTCTGATTTTTTCGGATGACTGGGACTCTCATGTCCAGCAGGTCAGGAGGGTTTTTCAGGTTTTGCGGTCTAATTCCTTGTGTGTGAAGGGTTCTAAGTGCGTTTTTGGGGTTCAAAAGATTTCCTTCTTGGGATATATTTTTTCCCCCTCTTCCATCGAGATGGATCCTGTCAAGGTTCAGGCTATTTGTGATTGGACACAACCCTCTTCTCTTAAGAGTCTTCAGAAATTTTTGGGCTTTGCTAACTTTTATCGTCGATTTATTGCTGGTTTTTTTGATGTTGTTAAACCATTGACTGATTTGACTAAGAAGGGTGCTGATGTTGCTGATTGGTCCCCTGCTGCTGTGGAGGCCTTTCGGGAGCTTAAGCGCCGCTTTTCTTCCGCCCCTGTGTTGCGTCAGCCTGATGTTGCTCTTCCTTTTCAGGTTGAGGTCGACGCTTCTGAAATCGGAGCTGGGGCGGTTTTGTCGCAGAGAAGTTCCGACTGCTCCGTGATGAAACCTTGTGCTTTTTTTTCTCGTAAATTTTCGCCCGCCGAGCGGAATTATGATATTGGGAATCGGGAGCTTTTGGCCATGAAGTGG
Organism: Ranitomeya variabilis; assembly: GCF_051348905.1. Lineage (NCBI taxonomy): Eukaryota > Metazoa > Chordata > Amphibia > Anura > Dendrobatidae > Ranitomeya > Ranitomeya variabilis. The sequence continues at coordinate 84,512,488 of NC_135238.1, forward strand.
GCTTTTGAGGAGTGGCGTCATTGGCTTGAGGGGGCTAGACATCAGGTGGTGGTATTGACCGACCACAAAAATTTAATTTATCTTGAGTCCGCCAGACGCCTGAATCCTAGACAGGCGCGCTGGTCGTTGTTTTTCTCTCGGTTTAATTTTGTGGTGTCATACCTACCGGGTTCTAAGAATGTTAAGGTGGATGCTCTTTCTAGGAGTTTTGAGCCTGACTCCCCTGGTAATTCTGAACCTACAGGTATCCTTAAGGATGGAGTGATATTGTCTGCCGTTTCTCCAGACCTGCGGCGGGCCTTGCAGGAGTTTCAGGCGGATAGACCTGATCGTTGCCCACCTGGTAGACTGTTTGTTCCTGATGATTGGACCAGTAAAGTCATTTCTGAGGTTCATTCTTCTGCGTTGGCAGGTCATCCTGGAATCTTTGGTACCAGGGATTTGGTGGCAAGGTCCTTCTGGTGGCCTTCCCTGTCACGAGATGTACGAGGCTTTGTGCAGTCTTGTGACGTTTGTGCTCGGGCCAAGCCTTGTTGTTCTCGGGCTAGTGGATTGTTGTTGCCCTTGCCTATCCCGAAGAGGCCTTGGACGCACATCTCGATGGATTTTATTTCGGATCTTCCTGTTTCTCAGAAGATGTCTGTCATCTGGGTGGTGTGTGACCGTTTCTCTAAGATGGTCCATTTGGTTCCCCTGCCTAAGTTGCCTTCTTCTTCCGATTTGGTTCCTCTGTTTTTTCAAAATGTGGTTCGTTTGCATGGTATTCCGGAGAATATCGTTTCTGACAGAGGAACCCAATTCGTGTCTAGATTTTGGCGGGCATTCTGTGCTAGGATGGGCATAGATTTGTCTTTCTCGTCTGCTTTCCATCCTCAGACTAATGGCCAGACCGAGCGGACGAATCAGACTTTGGAGACATATTTGAGGTGTTTTGTGTCTGCAGATCAGGATGATTGGGTTGCTTTTTTGCCTTTAGCGGAGTTTGCCCTCAATAATCGGGCCAGCTCTGCCACCTTGGTGTCTCCTTTTTTCTGTAATTCGGGGTTTCATCCTCGATTTTCCTCCGGTCAGGTCGAATCTTCGGATTGTCCTGGAGTGGATGCTGTGGTGGAGAGGTTGCATCAGATTTGGGGGCAGGTAGTGGACAATTTGAAGTTGTCCCAGGAGAAGACTCAGCTTTTTGCCAACCGCCGGCGTCGGGTTGGTCCTCGGCTTTGTGTCGGGGACTTGGTGTGGTTGTCTTCTCGTTTTGTCCCTATGAGGGTTTCTTCTCCTAAGTTTAAGCCTCGGTTCATCGGCCCGTACAAGATATTGGAGATTCTTAACCCTGTGTCCTTCCGTTTGGACCTCCCTGCATCTTTTTCTATTCATAATGTTTTTCATCGGTCATTATTGCGCAGGTATGAGGTACCGGTTGTGCCTTCCGTTGAGCCTCCTGCTCCGGTGTTGGTTGAGGGCGAGTTGGAGTACGTTGTGGAAAAAATCTTGGACTCTCGTGTTTCCAGACGGAAACTCCAGTATCTGGTCAAATGGAAGGGATACGGTCAGGAGGATAATTCTTGGGTGACTGCCTCTGATGTTCATGCCTCCGATCTGGTCCGTGCCTTTCATAGGGCTCATCCTGATCGCCCTGGTGGTTCTGGTGAGGGTTCGGTGCCCCCTCCTTGAGGGGGGGGGTACTGTTGTGAAATTGGATTTTGGGCTCCCCCGGTGGCCACTGGTGGAATTGAACTTGTGTGCATCATCCCCTCTGTTCTCCTGTTCCCATCAGGATGTGGGAGTCGCTATTTAACCTTGCTCCTCTGTCACTTCCATGCCAGTCAACATTGTAATCAGAAGCCTTTCTGTGCATGTTCCTGCTTTTAGACAACTCCCAGCTAAGTCGGACTTTTGTCCTTGTTTGTTTTTTGCATTTTGTTCCAGTTCACAGCTGCAGTTTCGTTTCTGTGTCTGGAAAGCTCTTGTGATCTGAAATTGCCACTCTGATGTTATGAGTTAATACTAGAGTCTTAAAGTAATTTCAGGATGGTATTTTGATAGGGTTTTCAGCTGACCATGAAAGTGCCCTTTCTGTCTTCCTGCTATCTAGTAAGCGGACCTCGATTTTGCTAAACCTATTTTCATACTACGTTTGTCATTTTCATCTAAAATCACCGCCAATATATGTGGGGGCCTCTGTCTGCCTTTCGGGGAAATTTCTCTAGAGGTGAGCCAGGACTGTATTTTCCTCTGCCAGGATTAGTTAGTCCTCCGGCTGGCGCTGAGCGTCTAGGGATAAAACGTAGGCACGCTACCCGGCTACTGTTAGCTGTGCGGCAGGTTTAGTTCATGGTCAGTTTAAGTTTCCATCCTTCCAAGAGCTAGTTCATATGTATGCTGGGCTATGTTCTCTTGCCATTGAGAACCATAACAGGACTGCAAAAGAACAAAGCAAGGACTTATCTTTGCTGAACTGGTCAGAATATCAGGGAAATCCAAGCAGAAATGTGAATCCAACCAGGAACCATTGACAACTGGCACAGGCTGAAGGATAGAACCAGGCTAAATAGCCGAGCCAGAAAGACAATCATTGGAAGCAGCTGCTGACTACTAAATCCAAGGAACAGCAGTACCACTTAAAACCACCGGAGGGAGCCCAAGAGCAGAACTCACAAAAGTGCCACTTACAACCACCGGAGGGAGCCCAAGAGCGGAATTCACAACAGTACCCCCCCTTGAGGAGGGGTCACCGAACCCTCACCAGAGCCCCCAGGCCGATCAGGACGAGCCAAGTGAAAAGCACAAACCAAATCGGCGGCATGGACATCGGAGGCAACAACCCAAGAATTATCCTCCTGGCCATAACCCTTCCACTTGACAAGATACTGCAGCCTCCGCCTCGAAAAACGAGAATCCAAAATTTTCTCCACCACATATTCCAACTCCCCATCAACCAACACCGGGGCAGGAGGATCAACAGAGGGAACAACGGGCACCGCAACAAAGATCTATGGAAAGCATTATGGATGGCAAAAGAGGCTGGAAGGGCCAAACGAAAAGATACCGGATTGATAATCTCAGAAATCTTATAAGGACCAATAAACCGAGGCTTGAACTTAGGGGAAGAAACCTTCATAAGGACATGACGAGAAGATAACCAGACTAAATCCCCCACCCGAAGCCGGGGACCAACACACCGACGGCGGTTAGCAAAACGTTGAGCCTTTTCCTGAGACGTCAAATTGTCTACCACATGAGTCCAAATCTGCTGTAACCTGTCCATTACAGAATCCACACCAGGACAATCAGAAGGCTCAACCTGCCCCGAAGAAAAACGAGGATGAAAACCAAAATTACAAAAGAAAGGCGAAACCAAAGTAGCCGAACTAGCCCGATTATTAAGGGCAAACTCGGCCAACGGCAAGAAAGCCACCCAATCATCCTGATCAGCAGACACAAAGCATCTCAAATAGGTTTCCAAATTCTGATTAGTTCGCTCAGTTTGGCCATTTGTCTGAGGATGAAACGCCGAAGAAAAAGACAAATCAATGCCCATCCTAGCACAAAAGGCCCACCAAAACCTAGAAACAAACTGGGAACCTCTGTCAGACACAATATTCTCCGGAATGCCATGCAAACGAACCACAAGCTGAAAAAACAATGGAACCAAATCAGAGGAGGAAGGCAATTTAGGCAAAGGTACCAAATGGACCATTTTAGAGAACCGGTCACAAACCACCCAGATAACAGACATCTTCTGGGAAACAGGAAGATCCGAAATAAAATCCATGGAAATATGCGTCCAGGGCCTCTCAGGGACCGGCAAAGGCAAAAGCAACCCACTAGCGCGGGAACAGCAAGGCTTGGCCCGGGCACAAGTCCCACAGGACTGCACAAAAGAACGCACATCCCGCGACAAGGAAGGCCACCAAAAGGACCTAGCAACCAAATCTCTGGTACCAAAAATCCCAGGATGACCAGCCAACACCGAACAATGAACCTCAGAAATTACCTTACTTGTCCATCTATCAGGAACAAACAGCTTCCCCACAGGACAGCGGTCAGGTTTATCAGCCTGAAATTCCTGAAGCACCCGCTGTAAATCAGGGGAGATGGCAGAAAGAATCACCCCTTCCTTAAGAATGCCAACCGGCTCAAGGACTCCAGGAGAATCAGGCAAAAAACTCCTAGAGAGGGCATCAGCCTTAACATTCTTAGATCCCGGAAGATACGAGACCACAAAATCAAAACGGGAGAAAAACAGGGACCATCGAGCCTGTCTAGGGTTCAGCCGCTTGGCCGACTCGAGGTAAATCAGATTCTCATGATCGGTCAAGACCACAACGCGGTGCTTGGCTCCCTCAAGCCAATGTCGCCACTCCTCAAATGCCCACTTCATGGCCAACAACTCCCGATTGCCGACATCATAATTGCTCTCCGCAGGCGAAAACTTTCTGGAAAAAAAAGCACACGGTTTCATCAAAGAACCATCAGAACTCCTCTGAGACAAAACGGCCCCTGCCCCAATCTCAGAAGCGTCAACCTCAACCTGAAAAGGAAGAGAAACATCCAGCTGACGCAACACAGGGGCAGAAGTAAATCGGCGTTTAAGCTCCTGAAAGGCCTCAACAGCCGCAGAAGACCAATTTGTCACATCAGCGCCTTTCTTCGTCAAATCGGTCAGGGGCTTAACCACACTGGAAAAGTTGGCAATGAAACGGCGATAAAAATTAGCAAAGCCCAAAAATTTCTGAAGAGTCTTCACAGATGTGGGTTGAATCCAGTCATGAATGGCTTGGACCTTAACAGGATCCATTTCTATAGACGAGGGAGAAAAAATAAAACCCAAAAAAGAGACCTTCTGAACTCCAAATAGGCACTTAGACCCCTTCACAAATAAAGCATTATCACGAAGGATCTGGAATACCATCCTGACCTGCTTCACATGAGACTCCCAATCATCGGAAAAAATCAAAATATCATCCAAATACACAATCATGAATTTATCAAGATAATTGCGGAAAATATCATGCATGAAGGACTGAAATACAGAAGGAGCATTAGAGAGCCCGAAAGGCATCACAAGGTATTCAAAATGGCCTTCAGGCGTATTAAATGCAGTTTGCCATTCGTCACCCTGTTTAATACGAACAAGATTATATGCCCCTCGAAGGTCAATCTTAGTAAACCAACTAGCCCCCTTGATCCGAGCAAACAAATCAGAAAGCAAAGGTAAAGGGTATTGGAATTTGACCGTGATCTTATTAAGAAGGCGATAATCAATACAGGGTTTCAAGGAGCCATCCTTCTTGGCAACAAAAAAGAATCCCGCTCCCAATGGTGAGGAAGACGGCCGAATACGCCCCTTCTCCAAAGACTCCTTAATCCCTTTCTGCCATTGGACGTACTATTCCATCCATGTGAAGTGGGCCCTAATTCCCAAGGACGGAATAGTACGTCCAGCAGGATCGGCCGCACTCACGGGGGGAGCTGTTATGATCCTAGTGGCAAGGATCGCAAGTTTGACTAGCTAAGTAACTAAACCGATGACCAGCTCTGGGAAGTGGTATCTGGATTGACCGCAACCTGATCCTATCCGCAAACAACTATAGGCAGCCGTGGAACGTTACCTGAAAATCCTAGACGTCTCTTCACGGCCTGAGAAACTACCTATTCCTAGAGGGAAAGTAAAGTCCTTACTTGCCTCAGAGAAATGACCCCAAAGATATAGAAAAGCCCCCCACAAATATTAACGGTGAGTTAAGGGGAAAGCACAAACGCAGAGATGAAATAGATTTAGCAAATGAGGCCCGCTAACACTAGATAGCAGAAAATAGGAAGGGAGCTGTGCGGTCAATAGAAAACCCTAAGCAAAATATCCACGCAGAGATTGCTCGAGCCCCCGCACCAACTAACGGTGCGGGGGAAGCAACTCCGTACCCCAGAGCTTACCAGCCGCAAGAACTCACATATTAGCAAGCTGGACTAAACATCATACACTGAAATCATATTGCAGACTGATGAGCAAAAAATAATCAAACAGAAACTTAGCTTCTCCAGAAGAGACCGAAAACGAAGATAATCAGGGGAGATCAGAATAGCACTGAATACATCGACAGCCGGCAACAAGTGGAGGTGAAGCAGAGCTAAATAGGAAACTCCCTAGAGCATAACGAGGCAGCTGATTCAGCCACAGATCCGCAGGATAACAAACAGAGCCACCAGGGGGAGCCCAAAAACAAAACTCACACAAACCACGTGTGACCACAAGAGGGAGCCCGAAAACAGAGTTCACAACAGGGAGCGCGGCCGATCGCGGCCGGGTGTCAGCTGCCTATCGCAGCTGACATCCGGCACTATGTGCCAGGAGCGGTCATGGACCGCCCCCGGCACATTAACCCCCGGCACACCGTGATCAAACATGATCGCGGTGTGCCGGCGGTACAGGGAAGCATCGCGCAGGGAGGGGGCTCCCTGCGGGCTTCCCTGAGACCCCCGGAGAAACGCGATGTGATTGCGTTGCTGCGAGGGTCTCTTACCTCCTATCCCTGCTGGCCCCGGATCCAAAATGGCCGCGGGGCTGCATTCGGGTCCTGCAGGGATTACTTCCGGGTGCCGTGCAGGTGCTTGTAAGCCTGCACGGCTGTAAGTGAGATCGGTGATCTGACAGAGTGCTGTGCACACTGTCAGATCACCGATCTGTGATGTCCCCCCCTGGGACAAAGTAAAAAAGTAAAAAAATAAAATTCCCACATGTGTAAAAAAAAAAGAAAAAAAAAATTCCTAAATAAAGAAAAAAAAATATATTATTCCCATAAATACATTTCTATATCTAAATTAAAAAAATCAAACAATAAAAGTACACATATTTAGCATCGCCGCGTCCGTAACGACCCCACCTATAAAACTATATCACTAGTTAACCCCTTCAGTGAACACCGTAAAAAAAAAAAAAAAACGAGGCAAAAAACAACGCTTTATTCTCATACCGCCAAACAAAAAGTAGAATGACACGCGATCAAAAAGACGGATATAAATAACCATGGTACCGCTGAAAACGTCATCTTGTCCTGCAAAAAACGAGCTGCCATATAGCATCATCAGCGAAAAAATAAAAAAGTCATAGTCAGAATAATGCGATGCCAAAATAATTATTTTTTCTATAAAATAGTTTTTATCGTATAAAAGCGCCAAAACATAAAAAAAATGATAGAAATGAGGTATCGCAGTAATCGTACAGACCCGAAGAATAAAACTGCTTTATCAATTTTACCAAACGCGGAACGGTATAAATGCCTCCCCCAAAAGAAATTCATGAATAGCTGGTTTTTGGTCATTCTGCCTCACAAAAATTGGAATAAAAAGCGATCAATAAATCTCCCGTGCCCGAGCATGTTACCAATAAAAACGCCAACTGGTCCCGCAAAAAACAAGACCTCACATGACTCTGTGGACTCAAATATGGAAAAATTATAGCTCTCAAAATGTGGTAACGCTAAAAATATTTTTTGCAATAAAAAGCTTCTTTCAGTGTGTGATGGCTGCCAATCATAAAAATCCGCTAAAAAACCCGCTATAAAAGTAAATCAAACCCCCCTTCATCACCCCCTTAGTTAGGGAAAAAATAAAAAATTTAAAAAATGTATTTATTTCCATTATACCATTATGGCTAGGGCTAGGGTTAGGGCTGGGGTTAGGGTTGGGGCTAGGGTTAGGGCTAGGGTTAGGGCTAGGGTTAGGGCTAGGGCTAGGGTTAGGGTTGGGGCTAGGGTTAGGTTTGGGGCTTGGGTTAGGTTTGGGGCTAGGGTTAGGGTTGGGGCTATGGTTAGGGTTAGGGCTAGGGTTAGGGTTAAGGCTACAGTTAGGGTTGGGGCTAAAGTTAGGGTTAGGGTTGGGGCTAAAGTTAGGGTTAGGGTTTGGATTACATTTACGGTTGGGAATAGGGTTGGGATTAGGGTTAGGGGTGTGTCTGGGTTAGAGGTGTGGTTAGGGTTACAGCTGGGATTAGGGTTAGGGGTGTGTTTGGATTAGGGTTTCAGATATAATTGGGGGGTTTCCACTGATTAGGCGCATCAGGGGCTCTCCAAACACGACATGGCGTCCGATCTCAATTTCAGCCAATTCTGCGTTGAAAAAGTAAAACAGTGCTCCTTCCCTTCCGAGCTCTCCCGTGCGCCCAAACAGTGGTTTACCCCCACATATGGGGTATCAGCATACTCGGAACACATTGGAGAACAAATTTTGGGGTCCAATTTCTCCTGTTACCCTTGGGAAAATACAAAACTGGGGGCTAAAAAATAATTTTGGGGGGAAATTTTTATTTTTTTTATTTTCACGGCTATGCGTTATAAACTGTAGTGAAACACTTGAGGGTTCAAAACTCTCACAATACATTTAGATGAGTTGCTTAGGGGGTCTACATTCCAAAATGGTGTCACTTGTGGGGGGTTTCTACTGTTTAGGTACATTAGGGCCTCTGCAAACGCAATGTGACGCCTGCAGACCATTCCATCTAAGTCTGCATTCCAAATGGCGCTCCTTCCCTTCCGAGCCCTCCCATGCGCCCAAACGGTGGTTCCCCCCACATATTGGGTATCATCGTACTCAAGACAAATTGGACAACAACTTTTGGGGTCCAATTTCTCCTGTTACCCTTGAGAAAATACAAAACTGGGGGCTAAAATATAATTTTTTGGGGAATTTTTTTTTCTTTTTTATTTTCACGGCTATGCGTTATAAACTGTAGTGAAACACTTGAGGGTTCAAAGCTCTCACAATACATCTAGATGAGTTGCTTAGGGGGTCTACTTTCCAAAATGGTGTCACTAGTGGGGGGTTTCTACTGTTTAGGTACATTAGGGCCTCTGCAAACGCAATGTGACGCCTGCAGACCATTCCATCTAAGTCTGCATCCCAAATGGCGCTCCTTCCCTTCCGAGCCCTCCCATGCGCCCAAACAGTGGTTCCCCCCACATATTGGGTATCAGCGTACTCAAGACAAATTGGACAACAACATTTGGGGTCCAATTTCTCCTGTTACCCTTGAGAAAATACAAAACTGGCGGCTAAAATATAATTTTTTGGGGAATTTTTTTTTCTTTTTTATTTTCACGGCTATGCGTTATAAACTGTAGTGAAACACTTGAGGGTTCAAAACTCTCACAATACATCTAGATGAGTTGCTTAGGGGGTCTACTTTCCAAAATGGTGTCACTTGTGGGGGGTTTCTACTGTTTAGGTACATTAGGGCCTCTGCAAACGCAATGTGACGCCTGCAGACCATTCCATCTAAGTGCATTCAAAATGGTGCTCCATCCCTTCCGAGCCCTCCCATGCGCCCAAACAGTGGTTCCCCCCCACATATGGGGTATCGGCGTACTCAAGACAAATTGGACAACAACTTTTGGTGTCCAATTTCTCCTGTTACCCTCAGGAAAATACAAAACTGGGGGCTAAAAAATAATTTTTGTGGGAAAAAATGTTTGTTTTATTTTTACGGCTCTGCATTATAAACTTCTGTGAAGCACTTGGTGGGTCAAAGTGCTCACCACACCTCTAGATAAGTTCCTTAGGGGGTCTACTTTCCAAAATGGTGTCACTTGTGGGGGGTTTCAATGTTTAGGCACATTAGTGGCTCTCCAAAGACAACATGGCGTCCCACCTCAATTCCTGTCAATTTTGCATTGAAAAGTCAAACGGCACTCCTTCCCTTCCGAGCTCTCCCATGCGCCCAAACAGTGGTTTACCCCCACATATGGGGTATCAGTGTACTCAGGACAAATTGTACAACAACTTTTGTGGTCTAATTTCTTCTCTTACCCTTGGGAAAATAAAAAAATTGGGGGTGAAAAGATAATTTTTGTGAAAAAATATGATTTTTTATTTTTACGGTTCTGCATTATAAACTCCTGTGAAGCACTTGGTGAGTCAAAGTGCTCACCACACCTCTAGATAATCTCCTTAGGGGGTCTACTTTTCAAAATGGTGTCACTTGTGGGGGGTTTCAATGTTTAGGCATATCAGGGGCTCTCCAAACGCAACATGGCGTCCCATCTCAATTCCAGTCAATTTTGCATTGAAAAGCCAAATGGCGCTCCTTCGCTTCCAAGCTCTTTCATGCGCCCAAACAGTGGTTTACCCCCACATATGGGGTATCGGCGTACTCAGGACAAACTGTACAACATCTATTGGGGTCCATTTTCTCCTGTTACCCTTGGTAAAATAAAACAAATTGGAGCGAAATTAAATTTTGTGTGAAAAAAAGTTAAATGTTCATTTTTTTTTAAACATTCCAAAAATTCCTGTGAAACACCTGAAGGGTTAATAAACTTCTTGAATGTGGTTTTGAGCACCTTGAAGGGTGCAGTTTTTAGAATGGTGTCACACATGGGTATTTTCTATCATATAGACCCCTCAAAATGACTTCAAATGAGATGTGGTCCCTAAAAAAAACTGGTGTTGTAAAAATGAGAAATTGCTGGTCAAATTTTAACCCTTATAACTCCCTAACAAAAAAAATTTTGGTTCCAAAATTGTGCTGATCTAAAGTAGACATGTGGGAAATGTTACTTATTAAGTATTTTGTGTGACATATCACTGTGATTTAATTGCATAAAAATTCAAAGTTGGAAAATTGCGAAATTTTCAAAATTTTCACCAAATTTCCGTTTTTTTCACAAATAAGCGCAGGTAATATCAAAGAAATTTTACCACTATCATGAAGTACAGTATGTCACGAGAAAACAGTGTCAGAATCACCAGGATCTGTTGAAGCATTCCAGAGTTATAACCTCATAAAGAGACAGTGGTCAGAATTGTAAAAATTGGCCCGGTCCATAACGTGCAAACCACCCTTGGGGGTTAAGGGGTTAACATAACTCCGCATGGCGGCATGCTCTGGCACAGACAGATTGAAAAGTCGGCCCTTAGGGAACTTACAGCCAGGAATCAAGTTAATAGCACAATCACAGTCCCTATGTGGAGGAAGGGAACTGGACTTGGGCTCATCAAATACATCCTGGAAATCCGACAAAAACTCAGGAACTTCAGAAGAGGGGGAAGAGGAAATTAACATCAAAGGAACATCACTATGTACCCCTTGACAACCCCAACTAGTCACAGACATAGATTTCCAATCCAGCACCGGATTATGCCCCTGTAACCATGGAAAACCCAGTACAACAACATCATGCAAATTATGCAACACCAGAAAACGGCAATCTTCCTGATGTGCTGGAGCCATGCACATGGTCAGCTGAGTCCAATACTGAGGTTTATCCTTGGCCAACGGTGTGGCTTCAATGCCCCTCAAAGGAATAGGGCTCTGCAAAGGCTGCAAGGAAAAACCACAGCGCCTGGCGAATTCTAAGTCCATCAATTTCAGGGCAGCGCCTGAATCCACAAATGCCATGACAGAGAAAGATGACAATGAGTAAATCAGGGTCACAGACAGGAGAAACTTAGGCTGTACAGTACTAATGGTAACAGATCTAGCGACCCTCTTAATACGCTTTGGGCAATCAGAGATAGTATGAACTGAATCACCACAGTAAAAACACAGCCCTTTCTGACATCTGTATCCCCTCTGTTCCGCTCTAGTCAGAATCCTATCACATTGCATAGGCTCAGGACTCTGTTCAGAGGATGCTGCCATATGGTGCACCACTTTGCGCTCGCGCAGGCGCCGATCGATCTGAATGGCTAGAGACATAGATTCGCTCAGACCAACAGGCGTGGGGAACCCCACCATAACATCTTTAAGGGCTTCAGAAAGACCCTTTCTGAAAATTTCTGCCAGAGCGTCCTCATTCCATTTAGTGAGCACAGACCATTTTCTAAATTTCTGGCAGTATAATTCTGCCGCTTCCTGACCCTGGCACAGAGCCAACAAGGTTTTTTCCGCATGATCCACAGAGTTAGGTTCGTCATACAATAATCCGAGCGATGTTCCTGAATTTTTGTCAGATTTCCAGGATGTATTCGATGAGCCCAAGTCCAGTTCCCTTCCTCCACATAGGGACTGTGATTGTGCTATTGACTTGATTCCAGGCTCTAAGTTCCCTAAGGGCCGACTTTTCAACCTGTCTGTGCCAGAACATACCACTATGCGGAGCTATGTAAAGGAGTCCTTGGAGAAGGGGCATATTCGGCTGTCTTCGTCACCATTGGGAGCGGGATTCTTTTTTGTTGCCAAGAAGGATGGCTCCTTGAGACCCTGTATTGATTATCGCCTTCTTAATAAGATCACAGTCAAATTCCAATACCCTTTACCTTTGCTCTCTGATTTGTTTGCTCGGATTAAGGAGGCTAGTTGGTTTACCAAGATTGACCTTCGAGGGGCATATAATCTTGTTCGTATTAAACAGGGTGACGAATGGAAAACTGCATTTAATACACCCGAAGGCCATTTTGAATACCTGGTGATGCCTTTCGGGCTTTCTAATGCTCCTTCTGTATTTCAGTCCTTCATGCATGACATTTTCTGCAATTATCTTGATAAATTCTTGATTGTGTATTTGGATGATATTTTGATTTTTTCCAATGATTGGGAGTCTCATGTGAAGCAGGTCAGGATGGTATTCCAGATCCTTCGTGATAATGCTCTATTTGTGAAGGGGTCTAAGTGCCTATTTGGAGTTCAGAAGGTCTCTTTTTTGGGGTTTATTTTTTCTCCTTCGTCTATAGAAATGGATCCTGTTAAGGTCCAAGCCATTCATGACTGGATTCAACCCACATCTATGAAGAGCCTTCAGAAATTTTTGGGCTTTGCTAATTTTTATCGCCGTTTCATTGACAACTTCTCTAGTGTGGTTAAGCCCCTGACCGATTTGACGAAGAAAGGCGCTGATGTGACAAATTGGTCCTCTGAGGCTGTTGAGGCCTTTCAGGAGCTTAAGCGCCGATTTACTTCTGCCCCTGTCTTGCGTCAGCCGGATGTGTCTCTTCCTTTTCAGGTTGAGGTTGACGCTTCTGAGATTGGGGCAGGGGCCGTTTTGTCACAGAGGAATTCTGATGGTTCCTTGATGAAACCATGTGCCTTCTTTTCCTGAAAGTTTTCGCCTGCGGAACGCACTTATGATGTTGGCAATCGGGAGTTGTTGGCTATGAAGTGGGCATTTGAGGAGTGGTGACATTGGCTTGAGGGGGCCAAGCACCGTATTGTGGTCTTGACCGATCATAAGAATCTGATTTACCTCGAGTCGGCCAAGCGGCTGAACCCTAGACAGGCTCGATGGTCCCTGTTTTTCTCCCGTTTCGATTTTGTGGTCTCGTATCTTCCGGGATCTAAGAATGTTAAAGCGGATGCCCTCTCTAGGAGTTTTTTGCCTGATTCTCCTGGAGTTCTTGAGCCGGTTGGCATTCTTAGGGAAGGGGTGATTCTTTCTGCCATCTCCCCTGATTTACGGCGGGTGCTTCAGGAATTTCAGGCTGATAAACCTGACCGCTGTCCTGTGGGGAAGCTGTTTGTTCCTGATAGATGGGCAAGTAAGGTAATTTCTGAGGTCCATTGTTCGGTGTTGGCCGGTCATCCTGGGATTTTTGGTACCAGAGATTTGGTGGCTAGGTCCTTTTCGTGGCCTTCCTTGTCGCGGGATGTGCGTTCTTCTGTGCAGTCCTGTGGGACTTTTGCCCGGGCTAAGCCTTGCTGTTCCCGCGCTAGTGGGTTGCTTTTGCCTTTGCCTGTCCCTGAGAGGCCCTGGACGCATATTTCCATGGATTTTATTTCGGATCTTCCTGTGTCCCTGAGGATGTCTGTTATCTGGGTGGTTTGTGACTGGCTTTCTAAAATGGTCCATTTGGTACCTTTGCCTAAATTGCCTTCCTCCTCTGATTTGTTTCCATTGTTTTTTCAGCATGTGGTTCGTTTGCATGGCATTCCGGAAAATATTGTGTCTGACAGAGGTTCCCAGTTTGTTTCCAGGTTTTGGCGGGCCTTTTGTGCTAGGATGGGCATTAATTTGTCTTTTTCTTTGGCGTTCCATCCTCAGACAAATGGCCAAACTGAGCGAACTAATCAAACCTTGGAAACCTATTTGAGATGATTTGTGTCTGCTGATCAGGATGATTGGGTGGCTTTCTTGCCGTTGGCCGAGTTTGCCCTTAATAATCGGGCCAGTTCGGCTACTTTGGTTTCGCCTTTTTTTTGTAATTTTGGTTTTCATCCTCGTTTTTCTTCAGGGCAGGTTGAGCCTTCTGATTGTCCTGGTGTAGATTCTGTGATGGACAGGTTACAGCAGATTTGGACTCATGTGGTAGACAATTTGACGTTGTCTCAGGAAAAGGCTCAGCGTTTTGCTAACCGCCGTCGGTGTGTTGGTCCTCGGCTTCGTGTGGGGGATTTGGTCTGGTTGTCTTCTCATCATGTTCCTATGAGGGTTTCTTCCCCTAAGTTCAAGCCTCGGTTTACTGGTCCTTATAAGATCTCTGAGATTATCAATCCAGTGTCTTTTCTTTTGGCCCTTCCAGCCTCTTTTGCCATCCACAATGTTTTACATAGATCTTTGTTGCGGAGATATGTGGTACCCGTTGTTCCCTCTGTTGATCCTCCTGCCCCGGTGTTGGTTGAGGGGGAGTTGGAATATGTGGTTGAGAAAATTTTGGATTCTCATTTTTCGAGGCGGAGGCTTCAGTACCTTGTTAAGTGGAAGGGTTATGGCCAGGAGGATAATTCTTGGGTGGTTGCCTCCGATGTCCATGCTGCCGATTTGGTTCGTGCTTTTCATTTGGCTCGTCCTGATCGGCCTGGGGGCTCTGGTGAGGGTTCGGTAACCCCTCCTCAAGGGGGGGGTACTGTTGTGAATTCCGCTCTTGGGCTCCCTCCGGTGGTTGTAAGTAGCAATTTTGTGAATTCTGCTCTTGTGCTCCCTCCTGTGGTTTTGAGTGGTATAGCTGCTTCTTGGATTTAGCATCAGCAGCTGCTCCCACTGATCATCTTTCTGGCTCAGCTATTTTAGTCTGGCCTTATTCCTCAATCAATGCCAGTTGTCAATTGTTCCTGCTTGGAGCCACTGCTCTTTTGGATTTCCCTGACACTTTGTCCAGTTCAGCAAAGATAAGTCCTTTGTCCTTTTGCAGTCCACTTGTTGTGGATTTTATTGTTCAGCACATTCTATGTTTTGCTCATTTGTCCAGCTTATCAGTATGGATCTATTCAGCTAAGCTGGAAGCTCTGGGCTGCAGTTTTTGCCCTCCATACCTTTAGTCAGGTGTGGAGATTTTTGCATATCTCTGCGGTGGACTTTTTCTAGTTTTTATTACTGACCGCACAGTGTTGCTATCCTTACTGTCTATCTAGCTAGAATTGGCCTCCTTTGCTAAATCTTGTTTCATACTACGTATGTCATTTCCTTCTCCTCTCACAGTCAATATTTGTGGGGGGCTGTCCTATCCTTTGGGAATTTTCTCTGAGGCAAGATAGCTTTCCTGTTTCTACCTTTAGGGGTAGCTAGTTCTCCGGCTGTGACGAGTGTTATGACCCCAATGGCGAGGGTCTCAGAGATATCAGCAAGTCTGCGAAGTACAAAAATCCAGCTCATAGGGCAGTGGTAACTGGGTTGACCATATATCTACTCCTAACGCCAACACTAGAAGTAGCCGGGGAACATGCCTACGTTGGTCGCTAGATGTCTCGCGCCAGCCGGAGGACTAACTACCCCTAGAAGAGGAAAACAAAAACCTCTCTTGCCTCCAGAGAATAGACCCCAAAAGTAGGATACAAGCCCCCCACAAATAATAACGGTGAGGTAAGAGGAAATGACAAACACAGAGATGAACTAGGTTTAGCAAAGAGAGGCCCGCTTACTAATAGCAGAATGTAGTAAGATAACTTATATGGTCAACAAAAACCCTAACAAAATTCCACACTGGAGATTCAAGAACCCCCGAACCGTCTAACGGCCCGGGGGGAGAACTCCAGCCTCCCTAGAGCTTCCAGCAAGGAAAGGATACAGATAATGAACAAGCTGGACAAAAATGCAAACAAAAACAAATAGCAAAAAGCAAGAAAGCGGACTTAGCTTAATTACGCAGGAACCAGGATCAGTAGACAAGAGCACTACAGATTAGCTCTGATATCAACGTTGCCAGGCATTGAACTGAAGGTCCAGGGAGCTTATATAGCAACACCCCTGACCTAACGACCCAGGTGAGCATACAAGGGATGATAGACATACCCAGAGTAAAATCACTAGTAGCCACTAGAGGGAGCCAAAAGGTAAATTCACAACAGTACCCCCCCCTTAGTGAGGGGTCACCGAACCCTCACCAAGACCACCAGGGCGATCAGGATGAGCGGCGTGAAAGGCACGAACTAAATCGGCCGCATGCACATCAGAGGCGACCACCCATGAATTATCCTCCTGACCATAGCCCTTCCACTTGACCAGGTACTGAAGCCTCCGCCTGGAGAGACGAGAATCTAAGATCTTCTCCACCACGTACTCCAACTCGCCCTCAACCAACACCGGAGCAGGAGGCTCAGCAGAAGGAACCACAGGCACAACGTACCGCCGCAACAAGGACCTATGAAATACGTTGTGAATGGCAAACGACACCGGAAGATCCAGGCGAAAGGACACAGGATTAAGGATCTCCAATATCCTGTAAGGACCAATGAATCGAGGCTTAAATTTGGGAGAGGAGACCTTCATAGGAACAAATCGAGAAGACAGCCATACCAAATCCCCAACACGAAGTCGGGGACCCACACCGCGGCGGCGGTTGGCAAAACGCTGAGCCTTCTCCTGTGACAACTTCAAGTTGTCCACCACATGATTCCAGATTCGCTGCAACCTATCCACCACAGAATCCACTCCAGGACAGTCAGAAGGCTCCACATGTCCCGAGGAAAAACGAGGATGGAAACCGGAGTTGCAGAAAAATGGCGAAACCAAGGTGGCAGAACTAGCCCGATTATTAAGGGCAAATTCAGCCAACAGCAAGAAGGTCACCCAATCATCCTGATCAGAAGAGACAAAACACCTCAAATACGCCTCCAGAGTCTGATTAGTTCGTTCCGTTTGTCCGTTAGTCTGTGGATGAAAAGCGGAGGAAAACGACAAATCAATGCCCATCCTACCACAAAAGGATCGCCAGAACCTGGAAACAAACTGGGATCCTCTGTCCGACACAATATTCTCAGGAATGCCGTGCAAACGAACCACGTTCTGGAAGAACACAGGAACCAGATCAGAAGAGGAAGGCAGCTTAGGCAAAGGAACCAGATGGACCATCTTGGAGAAACGATCACATATCACCCAGATGACAGACATGCCCTTAGACACCGGAAGATCCGAAATGAAATCCATAGAGATGTGTGTCCAAGGTCTCTTCGGGACAGGCAAGGGCAAGAGCAACCCGCTGGCACGAGAACAGCAAGGCTTAGCTCAAGCACAAGTACCACAGGACTGAACAAATGACCGCACATCCCTTGACAAGGAAGGCCACCAAAAGGACCTGGCCACCAGATCTCTGGTGCCAAAAATTCCCGGGTGCCCTGCCAACACTGAGGAATGAACCTCGGAAATGACTCTGCTGGTCCATTTAGCAGGCACAAACAATCTGTCAGGTGGACAAGAGTCAGGCCTACCAGCCTGAAATCTCTGCAACACACGTCGCAGATCTGGAGAAATAGCTGACAAGATAACTCCTTCCTTAAGAATACCCTCAGGTTCAGCGACTCCAGGAGCATCAGGCACAAAGCTCCTAGACAGAGCATCGGCCTTCACATTCTTAGAACCTGGTAAATACGAGACCACAAAGTCAAAACGGGAGAAAAACAATGACCAGCGGGCCTGTCTAGGATTCAGGCGTTTAGCAGACTCGAGATACATCAAATTTTTGTGATCAGTCAAGACCACCACACGATGCTTAGCACCCTCGAGCCAATGACGCCACTCCTCAAATGCCCACTTCATGGCCAACAACTCCCGATTGCCCACATCATAATTTCGCTCTGCCGGCGAAAACTTCCTAGAGAAAAAGGCACAAGGTCTCATAGTAGAGCAACCAGGGCCTCTCTGCGACAAAACGGCCCCTGCCCCAATCTCCGAAGCATCCACCTCAACCTGAAAGGGAAGTGAGACGTCAGGCTGGCACAAAACAGGCGCCGAAGTAAACCGGCGTTTCAACTCCTGGAAAGCCTCCACGGCAGCAGGAGCCCAGTTAGCTACATCAGAGCCTTTCTTGGCCATATCCGTCAGCGGTTTAACAACGCTAGAGAAATTTGCGATAAAATGACGGTAGAAGTTAGCAAAACCCAAGAACTTCTGAAGACTCTTAACTGACGAGGGTTGAGTCCAATCATGAATAGCTCGGACCTTGACTGGATCCATCTCCACAGCAGAAGGGGAAAAAATGAACCCCAAAAAGGGAACCTTCTGTACACCAAAGAGACACTTTGAGCCTTTTACAAACAAAGAATTTTCACGCAGAATCTCAAAAACCATCCTGACCTGCTCCACATGCGAGTCCCAATCATCAGAAAAAAACAGAATATCATCCAGATAAACAATCAAAAATTTATCCAGATACTTCCGGAAAATGTCATGCATGAAGGACTGAAAAACTGAAGGTGCATTAGAGAGCCCAAATGGCATCACCAAGTACTCAAAATGACCTTCGGGCGTATTGAATGCGGTTTTCCATTCATCGCCCTGCCTAATGCGCACAAGGTTGTACGCACCACGAAGGTCTATCTTGGTGAACCACTTGGCACCTTTAATCCGGGCAAACAAATCTGACAACAGCGGCAAAGGATACTGAAATTTGACAGTGATCTTATTTAAAAGCCGATAGTCAATACAAGGCCTCAAAGATCCGTCCTTTTTGGCCACAAAAAAGAATCCCGCACCAAGAGGGGAAGAAGAAGGACGGATATGCCCCTTCTCAAGAGACTCCTTGATATATGAACGCATCGCGGTATGTTCAGGTACCGACAGATTAAACAGTCTCCCCTTAGGAAACTTACTGCCAGGAATCAAATCTATTGCACAGTCACATTCCCTATGAGGAGGCAGTGCACTGGACTTAGACTCGCTGAAGACATCCTGATAATCAGACAAATACGCCGGAACTTCCGAAGGCGTAGAAGATGCAATAGACAAGGGCAGGGAATCTCCGTGAATTCCATGGCAGCCCCAGCTTGACACTGACATAGCCTTCCAGTCCAAGACTGGATTATGGGTCTGTAACCATGGCAAACCCAAAACAACCAAATCATGCATTTTATGTAGAACAAGAAAACGTATTACCTCCCGATGTTCGGGAGTCATGCACATGGTAACCTGTGTCCAAAACTGCGGTTTATTTTTTGCCAATGGCGTAGAGTCAATACCCCTAAGAGGGATAGGATTTTCCAATGGCTCAAGCACAAATCCGCAGCGCTTGGCAAATGACAGATCCATAAGGCTCAGGGCAGCACCTGAGTCCACAAACGCCATGACAGGATACGATGACAGTGAGCAAATCAAAGTTACAGATAGAATAAATTTAGGTTGCAAATTACCAATGGCGACCGGACTAACAACCTTAGTAAGACGTTTAGAGCATGCTGAGATAACATGTGTAGAATCACCACAGTAGTAACACAAGCCATTCTGGCGTCTATGAATTTTCCGCTCATTTCTAGTCAGGATTCTATCACATTGCATTAAATCAGGTGCCTGTTCAGACAACACCATGAGAGGATTTGCGGTTTTGCGCTCCCGCAACCGCCGGTCGATTTGAATAGCCAGGGCCATAGAATCATTCCCAACCTCCTTGTTCTTTCTTGTGCTGCTGTGGTCACCTTTGGAGGATGATGAAAAGAAAGAGAGAAGAAAAAAAGAAAAAAGAAAAAAAGAAAAGAAAAAAAGTCCTTTCTTTGATCAACCACCAACTATGGAAAATTATATGGACAATTGGAAGAGCCTCACGTGGTTTTCTCTAAAAAACTATAATAGACATTAAGATTAAAATATATAATATATAATATTTATTCTATCCGTATTTACTATTAGCATTCTTTGTATATTTTTAAAGGCCATAATAGGTATTATAAATAGATATTTATCTCATCTGTATTCATCACTAGTATCTTTTTCTGCATTTTTTGTGCAGATTTTTAACACTTTCATCACACTGTATTCATATATATTATTGTAATTGTGTAATATTTTATATTATAATTACATGAGAGATACCTATGTTGTAATTTATATAATAATTTTTTGATATTTTTGAGCTATTATGGTAATTTATATAGTCATGGGCACTATTTCTGGTTTTCATTATTATATTTTTTATTTTTTTATTTATTTTTATTTAATTATCATTTTTCGTATACCCAGGACATGATTTTTTTCATCTGGATTCACTCAGAATTCTTTGATATATTTTGCACTTAGCACTTTTTCATGTCACTTGATGATGGGATAATCATATATGATGGTACACTTTATCTTTATCTTTAGAATTTTTAATATGGTGTCAATATGCTTACATTGTAAAGATATAATGCTTATTTGTAGGCCCGTTATAGTAAATAGGTTTTATATATTAGATTTCTACTTACTGTCTCTTTTCAATCCATCATATTGGATCTCTCTCCATTGAAGGCGCCTCTGTGCGCATGCGCCCTTTGTGCGCTAACGAAAGATGGCATTGTCCGTGGGACTTCATAAAGATGGCGCCAATCTGCGCGTGCGCACTTACTCATTCTGATCCCTGCATTCAGGAAGGTCTCTCTCACATTGCGGCGCGCGTTTAATGACGTCTATGAGGTATTTCCTCTAACGTGCGCCGCATTTGAGTACCGGACTGGATGCAGCTGTGAGCTGTAAGGAGCGTTTGCGCACGCGGTGTACCATTGGTTGACCATGACGTATGGGGGCACATTTAAGGAGGTAAGGTAGGCACGGGGTACACACATCCCCTTGAGAAAGCACGTGGGTGGCGAAACGCGCGTCGGGGCGTTCCAGTAGCAACTCTTACAATGGGTAAGCATTGATACAATCATATGTACTTCTATGAGTGTCTATCACATCTGAGCTTTCATCATCTGGGCATGAAATTGTGTACAATGACCTTAAAGGATGAATGTGAGAGCCATAAAAAGGACCTCTTGTTAATATGTTAAATATGCCTCAATAACATAATTTGTTGCTCAAAATGGAATTTAGACTGAGTCTTTTGTTAAATATCCTCACATGGTATAACATGTATAAATAATTGTTTTAATCATTGTTTTCAATAAACTTTATTGATTTTACTCCCTTTGTAATAGTGGTCTGTGGGTACTGGATACTCACCTTTTGGTAATATTTATATATTTGTCCACTATTTTTGCGTATTTGTGGAAAATTATCAGAGAAGCAGGTACAGCAATGCTTCTGGCTGAATTTGGATTTTTTTGCTTTTTGTATCTATATTTTGATATAACTGTTACTGTGTCATTCACAGCATTTGATCATAAGCAGATGGACTTCAGAGCACGTGACCAGGCGTGGCTCACAAAACTTAATGAGGTGTTTAAAGAAGACTCAAGTTTGTTTTTAGATAACAGGGACACTAAAGAACAGATTGGTAAATTAAAGGATTTGCTCCACAGACGCACCAGGGTCTGGTGGAATAAGGCTTTTCTACAGAGGTACTTAATAAAGAGTTTGATTCCACGAGGACTTAGAGTCCAAATTTTCCCCTCTTTTTTGGTAGAAGACGAGATAATAAAAATGAAATGGGAAAAGATTGCTGGGGAATGTTCTAAAGGTTTTATGGAGTTACTCATCCAACTTGATGAAATAAAATTAAAAGAAATTGAAAAGGACATTGAGGGAATCCAAGGGGATCTCAAAAAAGAACTATCTGACAAAACCTTGGAAGATGTAAATAAGGATTTAGAACAAAGTTTCCAGAAATGGGAAACCGAGATTTGTAATACTAAATCAAAAAAATTTCATAGAGACTCCTTGGATTCACAGAATCATACAATGTATAGATGGAGAAACAATAAAAAAGGTAGAAAAAGACCTTTCAATAGGTCACGATCTACATCACTATCCTCATGTACATCAGTGGATGAAGTAAGATCGAGTGGCCCTGAGTCAAGATTAGAGGATATCAGCATTCCTGGATCCTCCAAAGATGCTAAAAGGAATAACATCAGACCTTATAATAATAAGAAGAGGAACATTTCCCCACAAAGACAATCCACTAGGAAAACCAGAAATGGTAACCTGGAGGTAATTAATTTGTCTTCTCACAATTTATCAAATGCACAGGTGGAGGTTTTAAAATTTGGCCTTACTTTTTCCCCAACTAACGGCTTTAACTATTTTTCAGCTGTAAAGGACCTCCACCTCTTCTGCCGCAAACTAGTCCTAAAAAAACTACACCATCGACAGGAACAGACGAATGATACTGCTGTTGTTACTGAACAGGAAACTCTTGCCGTTTTGGAGGAGCTCTTAGACGAACAGGGTCTGATTACGACAGGTAAATTCCCTACCTCTATACTTCCCAGATCGCTGACCTTCCCTCCTTTGTCGGTCTGTCCACAAATTGAGATCTTTTCCAAACTAGTCATGAAGGATTTTAAAACTATACCACGACATATTAAAGAAGACAACTTGACTAGCACACAAAGACGGGCCCTCAGGGAACTGAAGGCCTTGGATGATGTAGTCATCAAGGCAGCCGACAAAGGAGGGAACGTGGTGATCTGGCCAATTAAACAATACGAACGGGAAGCATACAAACAACTGAGAAATAAAGAGAGTTATTCAGTGCTCCCCAATAATCCATTGCAAAAATTTACTGAAGAACTGCATGATATATTACTACAGGCCTTTGAAATGGGCATAATTCCCAAAAAAGTGTTGGATGGGTTATTGGTAAAGTTCCCTAAAATTCCCACCCTATACCTACTTCCAAAGATCCACAAAAATTCTGTGGATCCACCGGGGCGTCCGATAGTCTCTGGCATGGGGGGGCTTTGTGATCCAGTGTGTAAGTTCATTGACCATTATTTGAAACCACTTGTCGAGACCTTACCCTCCTATGTCAGGGACTCTTCGGACGTCCTGGTGAGAGTTGATGGGATTACCTTAGAGCCGGATGTATGGCTGGTGACCGCGGATGTCGAGTCCCTTTACACCTGTATTGGCCATGAGGATGGAATAAGAGCTGCCCGTTTCTTTCTTGAAATGAGCAACCTAGATCATTTATTAATTGATTTGATTTTGGAATTGTTGGATTTTGTTTTAAAACACAATTTTTTTACTTTTAAGGACCGTTTTTATTTGCAGGAGCGCGGCACTGCCATGGGTGCGGCATGCGCGCCATCGTACGCCAACCTTTTTCTTGGATTTTGGGAGAGGGAGGTTGTGCGTTGTGATGGCGCGTGTGCCGCTGACCATGTGCAGTGCTGGCTCCGTTATATTGATGATCTTTTGATTTTTTGGAATGGATCCAAAGCCGACCTGGAAGAGTTCATCATTGGATTGAATCAAAACCCATATAATATCAAATTAACTTATAAAATGGAAAAAAATGTTATAGACTTTTTGGATATTTTAATCATGGTTGACCAGGATGGGACTATCCAAACCGACATGTTTCGTAAGAAAACATCAGTCAATTCGGTCTTACATGCATCTTCATCTCATACACAAGCAACAAAAAAAGCGATTCCAATTGGCCAATATCTAAGGGCAAAACGTACCTGTTCCACTGAGAGTAGATTTGAAATGCAAGCCCAGGATTTAAAGGAAAGATTTCTAGATAGAGGTTACAGCCACAAAATGATTAAAAATGGATACCGTAGAGCAAAAAGTACCCCTAGGGAGAAACTTTTGGTTACAACTCGGAAGGCAAGAGAGGATAATTTTAAGACCAGGTTTATCTCAACTTATAATTGTCGCTGGCATTCCATTCGACAAATTCTCACCAAGTATTGGCCAGTATTGATGACTGACCCCGTATTGCGGAAGGAAATTTCACCAGCTCCCCTGATGACAGCCAGACGCAGTAAAAATCTAAAGGATCATTTAGTGAGGAGTCACTACACGGTAAAAACCAAAAATCCTTTTAGCGCCGGCAAACAGAGATGGGGCTGTTTCCCTTGTGGAGACTGCCTCGCTTGTAACAGAGGTAATATAATAAGAGGTAACTCTTTTTCTTCGGTGGACGGGACTCGGTCCTTCGCGGTCACCAGCTATATATCCTGCAGTACAGCTTATGTCATATATCATGCAGTCTGTCCCTGTCAAAAGGTTTATATTGGGTTAACATCAAGAGAACTGCGCATCAGGACCAGAGAACATGTTCGTGACATCATTGCGGCAGGAGAGGTGGATGACCTTTCAGTTTTGAAAACAATACCCAAACATTTTAGGGTTTACCATAATTCTGACCCAAGAGGTTTTAAAGTCAGAGGCATTGACAGGCTTCACTGTGGCATTAGGGGGGGGAATACTAAACAAATTTTAGCCCAAATGGAATCCAAATGGATCATTGAATTAGGGACTATGTCCCCTGATGGATTGAACGAAAAGATTAGTTTTGTACCATTTTTGTAATCCCTGTTTTTTATAATAGATTTTTTTGTGTGTTTTTAACTTCTTCTTTGTTTTTATACCAGTAGTAGGATTATTTCTGCTCTATATACGAGATCTTGGTGATTTTTGTTCTAAAAGAAGACCCCTTCCCAACCTCCTTGTTCTTTCTTGTGCTGCTGTGGTCACCTTTGGAGGATGATGAAAAGAAAGAGAGAAGAAAAAAAGAAAAAAGAAAAAAAGAAAAGAAAAAAAGTCCTTTCTTTGATCAACCACCAACTATGGAAAATTATATGGACAATTGGAAGAGCCTCACGTGGTTTTCTCTAAAAAACTATAATAGACATTAAGATTAAAATATATAATATATAATATTTATTCTATCCGTATTTACTATTAGCATTCTTTGTATATTTTTAAAGGCCATAATAGGTATTATAAATAGATATTTATCTCATCTGTATTCATCATCACTAGTATCTTTTTCTGCATTTTTTGTGCAGATTTTTAACACTTTCATCACACTGTATTCATATATATTATTGTAATTGTGTAATATTTTATATTATAATTACATGAGAGATACCTATGTTGTAATTTATATAATAATTTTTTGATATTTTTGAGCTATTATGGTAATTTATATAGTCATGGGCACTATTTCTGGTTTTCATTATTATATTTTTTATTTTTTTATTTATTTTTATTTAATTATCATTTTTCGTATACCCAGGACATGATTTTTTTCATCTGGATTCACTCAGAATTCTTTGATATATTTTGCACTTAGCACTTTTTCATGTCACTTGATGATGGGATAATCATATATGATGGTACACTTTATCTTTATCTTTAGAATTTTTAATATGGTGTCAATATGCTTACATTGTAAAGATATAATGCTTATTTGTAGGCCCGTTATAGTAAATAGGTTTTATATATTAGATTTCTACTTACTGTCTCTTTTCAATCCATCATATTGGATCTCTCTCCATTGAAGGCGCCTCTGTGCGCATGCGCCCTTTGTGCGCTAACGAAAGATGGCATTGTCCGTGGGACTTCATAAAGATGGCGCCAATCTGCGCGTGCGCACTTACTCATTCTGATCCCTGCATTCAGGAAGGTCTCTCTCACATTGCGGCGCGCGTTTAATGACGTCTATGAGGTATTTCCTCTAACGTGCGCCGCATTTGAGTACCGGACTGGATGCAGCTGTGAGCTGTAAGGAGCGTTTGCGCACGCGGTGTACCATTGGTTGACCATGACGTATGGGGGCACATTTAAGGAGGTAAGGTAGGCACGGGGTACACACATCCCCTTGAGAAAGCACGTGGGTGGCGAAACGCGCGTCGGGGCGTTCCAGTAGCAACTCTTACAATGGGTAAGCATTGATACAATCATATGTACTTCTATGAGTGTCTATCACATCTGAGCTTTCATCATCTGGGCATGAAATTGTGTACAATGACCTTAAAGGATGAATGTGAGAGCCATATAAAGGACCTCTTGTTAATATGTTAAATATGCCTCAATAACATAATTTGTTGCTCAAAATGGAATTTAGACTGAGTCTTTTGTTAAATATCCTCACATGGTATAACATGTATAAATAATTGTTTTAATCATTGTTTTCAATAAACTTTATTGATTTTACTCCCTTTGTAATAGTGGTCTGTGGGTACTGGATACTCACCTTTTGGTAATAATCATTCAGACCTGTGGGAATGGGAAAACCCACCATCACAATCTTAATGGCTTCAGAAAGGCCATTTCTAAAATTTGCAGCCAATGCACACTCGTTCCACTGGGTCAGCACGGACCATTTCCGAAATTTTTGGCAATACACTTCGGCCTCGTCCTGGCCCTGAGACATCGCCAGCAAGGCTTTTTCTGCCTGAATCTCAAGATTGGGTTCCTCATAAAGCAAACCGAGCGCCAGAAAAAACGCATCAATGTCAGCCAATGCCGGATCTCCTGGCGCCAGCGAGAAGGCCCAATCCTGAGGGTCGCCCCGTAAAAAAGAAATAACAATTTTTACTTGCTGAGCGGAGTCTCCAGATGAACAGGGTCTCAGGGACAAAAACAATTTACAATTATTCCTGAAATTTCTAAATTTAAATAGGTCTCCGGAAAATGGTTCAGGAATCGGTATCTTAGGTTCTGACATAGGATTTCTGATAACATAATCTTGTATGCCCTGCACACGAGCAGCAAGCTGGTCCACACTTGTAATCAAGGTCTGGACATTCATGTCTGCAGCAAACACAAGCCACTCAGAGTTAAAGGGGAAAAGGAAAAAAAAACGAGAGAGAGAAAAAAAAAACCTCAGAACTTTCTTTCTTATAATCCCGCTTCTGCAATGCATTTAACATTTAATACGTCTTTCTGGCTCGGCTATTTTAGTCTGGCCTTATTCCTCAATCAATGCCAGTTGTCAATTGTTCCTGCTTGGAGCCACTGCTCTTTTGGATTTCCCTGACACTTTGTCCAGTTCAGCAAAGATAAGTCCTTTGTCCTTTTGCAGTCCACTTGTTGTGGATTTTATTGTTCAGCACATTCTATGTTTTGCTCATTTGTCCAGCTTATCAGTATGGATCTATTCAGCTAAGCTGGAAGCTCTGGGCTGCAGTTTTTGCCCTCCATACCTTTAGTCAGGTGTGGAGATTTTTGCATATCTCTGCGGTGGACTTTTTCTAGTTTTTATTACTGACCGCACAGTGTTGCTATCCTTACTGTCTATCTAGCTAGAATTGGCCTCCTTTGCTAAATCTTGTTTCATACTACGTATGTCATTTCCTTCTCCTCTCACAGTCAATATTTGTGGGGGGCTGTCCTATCCTTTGGGAATTTTCTCTGAGGCAAGATAGCTTTCCTGTTTCTACCTTTAGGGGTAGCTAGTTCTCCGGCTGTGACGAGTGTTATGACCCCAATGGCGAGGGTCTCAGAGATATCAGCAAGTCTGCGAAGTACAAAAATCCAGCTCATAGGGCAGTGGTAACTGGGTTGACCATATATCTACTCCTAACGCCAACACTAGAAGTAGCCGGGGAACATGCCTACGTTGGTCGCTAGATGTCTCGCGCCAGCCGGAGGACTAACTACCCCTAGAAGAGGAAAACAAAGACCTCTCTTGCCTCCAGAGAATAGACCCCAAAAGTAGGATACAAGCCCCCCACAAATAATAACGGTGAGGTAAGAGGAAATGACAAACACAGAGATGAACTAGGTTTAGCAAAGAGAGGCCCGCTTACTAATAGCAGAATGTAGTAAGATAACTTATATGGTCAACAAAAACCCTAACAAAATTCCACACTGGAGATTCAAGAACCCCCGAACCGTCTAACGGCCCGGGGGGAGAACTCCAGCCTCCCTAGAGCTTCCAGCAAGGAAAGGATACAGATAATGAACAAGCTGGACAAAAATGCAAACAAAAACAAATAGCAAAAAGCAAGAAAGCGGACTTAGCTTAATTACGCAGGAACCAGGATCAGTAGACAAGAGCACTACAGATTAGCTCTGATATCAACGTTGCCAGGCATTGAACTGAAGGTCCAGGAAACTTATATAGCAACACCCCTGACCTAACGACCCAGGTGAGCATACAAGGGATGATAGACATACCCAGAGTAAAATCACTAGTAGCCACTAGAGGGAGCCAAAAGGTAAATTCACAACAGACGAGGTGTCCAGGGAGTGACAGGAACATCCCACGGCTACTGCTAGTGTTGTGTTAAGATCAGGAACTGCGGTCTGTATAGTTACCACCTGCCCAGAGCTAGTCGCATGTCGCTCCTAAATTACCAGTCCATAACAGGGCGCCCAATTAAAGGTGTAGTTTGTCATGTGTTCGTGACACCACCTGTGGTATTCGGTCAGGGTGACTGATGCTGCTAGGTGTCTGCTAGGGTGATGGAGTGGCAGCTAGATGCTATACCTTTCCACAGGTGAAGTGTATCCCCAGGGCTTCCCAGATGTGTAGGTGGTAATGGTGGACGATGTAAGGCGCGATGAATAATGAGGACACAAAGGTTGCAGTCTCTTTACCTTTTACTGAAGACTTCAGCATCCACAGTCCAGAGTACCGTTCACAGGGCTGGCTGAGTCCAACCAGTCCGAAGGCACATCCAGAGTTCCCTTAGCCAGGAGGAAATCAGTAGCCTTCCTACTAGCGCCTGTTTGTTGTAGTACCCCCCTGCTGAGCACCTCCTCACAACCTTTGTAGATGTTTCTGATGTTCTCTCTCTCTGTCCCCCAGATGGCATGGATAGGACAACCCGTATGACGGGGTAGGCCTGGAGTTAATTTATAGGGACCCTAGAGATGCCCCTCTCCCACAGTTGCCTCCGTGTCTTCTTAGGTATTTAGGTTGGGCAGCCAACTTGGAATTACCTGTCCTGCCATTGTTTAGAGTAATGCGTAGAGTCAATACTCCCTCGGTGTTCCGGCCACCGGCTATGCGCCTCAGAAGGATGTTGCCGATCTTAAGGCAGAACTCCCTCTGGTGTTATCTCCTATTGCTGTGACTTCGGTTCTCACTCTCCACAATATACTTCGCTTCTTGTTTTTTCTTGGGATGCTGCTGCAATAGGGTGCAGGTGCAGCTCCATAACATTCTATCTCGTGCTATGCCGCTGTCAGGATCCCACCCCTGACAGGTCTTCCCTGGGTCTCCCCAGTCAGCTTTCTGGCTAACTTCCTATCCAACCCCCAGTTTTACCCGTGTGTGAGGAGTGGCCTAATAGATAAGACCTTTTGCTCCCCCTGGTGGCCGGAGTGTGAAGTGTATCGTGTGACTGTGATACCTGGCAAGGTGAACTCATTTAGTGCAATCAGACATAACATCACTCCCCCTGGTGGGAGGGCGACGTTACTGCAATGACCAGGACTCTGGTGCGCTGCACTCCCCCCCGTTAAATCCAGTACTCCTGGACTGGGAAAAGAAGAACAACAATACATGTTAGCAAAAGACATACAAAATTTTTGAAATGCTGTAAACAATTAAATATAACAGTGCTTCCCTTTATGGGAGGTGAGGACACTTGAACGTTGCAAACAAGAACATATTTACATTAAGCTTATAATTTTAAATAACACTTATTAATTAACTAACTATAAATAACCGTTATTACCCATACGGGTATACTATCTACTAAGTGCAAATACAAACAGTATTTCCCTCTAAGGGCGTGTACCCACTAAAGGTATGTTATCAAATTCAAAAGTGCAAATCAACATTCTCTTCATTTCTCTTTCACTTTCACTTATGCAGGACTATCTGTCTACCCCTACGGGCCTATTGCATCTTTCTTTAGCTTTTCTCTCATAAAATTCTAGTAATCACTTTAACTTCGATTTTATTCAAAGAACATTATTAACCATTTCTATTCCTTATCACTATCTTTCTAACTACATACTATCACTATGTATAAACATTATTACTATCTAACTACTTAAGGCAACATTATCATGTTTTTGGCTAAGTGCAACAACTAACATTCCTTTTAAGAGGGAAACCCAAGTCTCTTTGAGGTAGTGCAAACAATCAACAAATCAGTTATCAACTTTAAAGCAAGAGCTTCCACGCTGTATTCAGGAACAGTCTCTTCAAAAAGCTCTTCTTTGTAAAACCAGTAGGGAGCACCTTTAAGAACGTGCACACTATGTACAGCAACAGTTTGTGGATCATTCACCATCCATGATTCCACTGTTCTTTAGTAAACAGTGATGAACTTTTGTGCAAACTGGAACAATAGGGATCCCGCGTCAACAAAGGGATCCCTTTAGGAAGAATAACCCTAAATGGGTTTAAAGCAGCAAAACAGGAAAACAAACAGTTTTAAAGAACTATGTACAGTTTCGGTTCTCCGAGGTTTATTGCAGCTCTGGAGCTAGCACTGGTGGAGGTAGCCTGGTTGGATACTGCCGGCTACCAGGTGCTACAAAGGGTGCTCCCTCACTCCAGACGGGGGTCTGAGTACCCACATTTTTCCGTTCAGGGGTAACCTGGGCACCGGTTACCATTTGAGTTGGCTCGGTGGCCACGACAGTTTCAGTATTTGTGACAGTGCACACAGTTGTCTTTGTAAAGGTACAAGTAGGCGTAATAGTCATATTGGTAGTAGTGTTGGGACCCGCTAGTTCAGAGACTAGGGGGTTAATGTCATTAATCTTAGTTGTGGCAGCAGGTAGCGCTGCTACGGGGCCTATCAGCAGTGCTTCAGTCACCGGGGCAGGGTCAGCGTTCTTACCTGCCGCAGCGGTGTCTTCGACGTCGACTGGCTCTGCTGGCGGCGGTGTCTGCAGCGGTGTTGGCAGCGGCTCCTGGAGTGATGTCGGCTTCGGTGCTGGTGGATCCTCCACAGACAGTGTCCAGTACGGGGCCTTGATCTTCACCCGCAACTGCAGAAGTTGTTCAATCAGCTCGTCCACTCCAGCCTGCAGGGACTCGGCATCAGCGGTGGAGGCCTGATTGCGGTGCCTCTCCAGGTAGCTGGGGGAGTCCTCTGCTCCGACCCCATGCTCTGGCTCTGGGCGGCTGGTCATGGCATCCTCCACGTGGCTGACTCCTTCCTGGTCCTTTTCCCGCTCCCTCCTTCGTGGGCGGTTTCGTTTCCTTTGTCTCCGCCCGCCATTGAGGATCAGGAGGCGGATCTCGGCTGCTGACGGACACGTCCTCAAGGTACAGAGATATTTAGACTGGGCGGCCATTATTTTTCGCGCTTCTCAGTTCGTTCACACCCACAAATCCATGCCCTTCTTCTTCTCCTGCGCTCCTCGTGGCGCGGTAATGGTGGCGGTTTTGGTGGGAATTTTGGCAGCAAATACACAGACTTTGCAATAAATCACAGTTCAGGCACAATTCAGACACAGTTCTTAGGCACACATGACCCGATTCTCGGGCTTAAGTAGATCCTGTTTGTGACGCCAAAGTTGGATCGCCCCCAGGCGCAGGGCAGTGGGGTACTCGGTACCATGTCCGTCTGTCTCAGTTCTGGGGATGTCATGGTGTCCCGACCCAGTCCGTGGCCCTGCTGTGGGGCACGCAATTAAAGGTGTAGTTTGTCGAGTGTTTGTGATGCCACCTGTGGTATTCGGTCAGGGTGACCGACGCTGCTAGGTGTCCGCTGGGGTGATGGAGTGGCAGCTAGATGGTATACCTTCCCACAGGTGAAGTGTATCCCCAGGGCTTCCCAGATGTGTAGGTGGTAATGGTGAACGATGTAAGGCACGATGAGTAACGAGGACACAATGGTTGCAGTCTCTTTACCTTTTACTGAAGACTTCAGCGTCCACAGTCCAGAGTACCGTTCACAGGGCTGGCTGAGTCCGACCAGTCCGAAGGCACATCCAGAGTTCCCTTAGTCAGGAGGAAATCAGTAGCCTTCCTAGTAGCGCCTGTGTGTTGTAGTACCTCCCTGCTGAGCACCACGGGAAAGTCCTCACAACCTTTCTAGGTGTTTCTGATGTTCTCTCTCTCTCTGTCCCCCAGATGGTATGGATAGGACAACCCGTATGACGGGGTAGGCCTGGAGTTAATTTATAGGAACCCTAGAGACGCCCCTCTCCCACAGTTGCCTCTGTGTCTTCTTAGGTATTTAGGTTGGGCAGCTAACTTGGAATTACCTGTCCTGCTGTTGTTTAGAGTAATGCGTAGAGTAAATACTCCCTCGGTGTTCCGGCCACTGGCTACGCGCCTCAGAAGGATGTTGCCGATCTTAAGGCAGAACTCCCTCTGGTGTTATCTCCTAGTGCTGTGACTTCTGTTCTCACTCTCCACAATATACTTTGCTTCTTGTCCTTTCTTGGGATGCTGCTGCAATAGGGTGCAGGCGCGGCTCCATAACTTTCTATCTCGTGGCCTAATAGATAGGACCTTTTGCTCCCCCTGGTGGCCGGAGTGTGAAGTGTAGTGTGTGACTGTGATACTTGGCAAGGTGAACTCCTTTAGTGCAATCAGACATAACATCACTCCCCCTGGTGGGAGAGCGACGTTACTGCAACGACCATGACTCTGGAGCGCTGCAATAACCACACGGAATCTCCTAACTTGAACATGGGTGCAGGTTTACGGAATCTATCAGCCGATCTCTTATAACGTTCTTGAGCCTTGGTCAGGGATTCCTTCAGAACCTCCAGATTTTGCCTCAGTCAGCCTTTCCTCAACTGCTGGAACCGGAGAATTAATCGGAGACCTAGGTAAGATACATGGATGATAACCCAGATTGGCAAAGAAAGGAGTGAACTTAGTGGAGGCGCTCTGAGAATTGTTGTATGAAAATTCGGCTAATGGCAGTAATTCCAACCAATCATATTGGAGATGGCTAACATAGCATCTTAGATATTGTCCCAACATCTGGTTGGTACACTCAGTCTGACCATTTGTTTGGGGATGGTAAGCGGAAGAGAGACAGACATTAATATTGAGTGCAGAGCAAAACCCCTTCCAGAATCTTGAAGTGAATTGCACTCCACGGTCAGAGATGATCTCATCTAGGACCCTATGCAGCCGGAAGACATTCTGAATAACCAAGTTCACTGTATCCTTAGCTGAGGGGAGGCCTGTGCATGGAACAAAATGAGTGGCTTTAGTCAGGCGATCAACTACTAACATGATTGTATTCATGCCCCCCGATGTAGGCAGCTCCACAATAAAGTCCATTGATATAGACCCCCAAGGTCGGGACAGAACAGGTAACAGTTGCAGGAGACCCGTAGGTGCCACACGAGGAGTCTTGTAACGGGCACATACCTTGCAAGAGAGAACATAGTCCTTAGTATCCTTCAGGCAAGTTGGCCACCAGAAAAATCGGCTTAAGAACTCTGGTGTCTTCTGTACCCCCCTGTGACCAGCCAACTTGGAGTCATGTACCAACTTGAGGATCTGCAGACGGACGGCCTCAGGGACGTAGATACTTCGATCTATGAACAACATGCCACCCTTAAAGACAAGATTAATATCAACAGGTGGGTTAGCCAGAAATACATCACCGTCATAAGCCTCCCTGCACTTCTTCCACAAGTCCTGATCGTGGATAACTCCGATGAAATTGGTATCAGATAGAATGGTCTTGGACAGGGCTCCAGGTACAGAATCCGCAGCATGGATTCGGGATAAAGCATCAGCCTTCCCATTACGAGAACCTGGACGGTGCAAGATAACAAAATTAAATTGATTTAAAAGTAAATTCCAACGAGCCTCATGAGGAGAAAGACATCTAGCGGATCTGAAGAACTCTAGATTGCGATGGTCAGTAAGCACTACGATCTGTTGTGCAGCTCCTGGCAGATGATGCCTCCATTCCTTGAAAGCCGCAATAATAGCCAGCAATTCCTTGTCTCCCACATCGTAATTCTTCTCTGCTGAGGTTAGTCTACGGGAAAAGAAAGCACAAGGATGTAGCAGACCCTTCTCTCCGGTTCTTTGGGAGAGAATAACCCCCAAAGCATTATCAGAAGCGTCCACCTCCACAATGAAAGATGTGTTGGATCTGGGTGTATCAACAGCGGTGCTGATGTGAAACAGATCTTCAGCCAATCAAAAGCTTCTTGAGCCTGTGATGACCACTTAAAGGGCTTTTCCTTCTTTGTCAAGGAAGTAATGGGACGGACAATATCAGAAAAATTTCGAATGAAGCGTCTGTAGAAATTTGCAAAACCAATAAAATGTTGGACCTCCTTCACTGAGCAGTAACCATCTGAATGTCCTTTACAACCATAGCTATACCGTATTTCAATCTCAGCACAAGATTCAGGCTGCAGATTTGCAAGCCCCCTCTTATGAGACCTCTTGGATCTTGCTCGGGTGGCTGCTTTGGCTGGTTGTGGAACAGGAGAGTCTTGGACGGACATGGACAGAACTGACGGTTTACCCACAGGTTATTTCATCTGGACCATCTCTCTGAGCTTGGAGGGGAACACTTTTCAGGAGACGCAAAAGTAGGCACATCGAAGACTTTACTGAAGGCCGCCAGGAAGGCCTCCAAGTCCGTGATGATGGGATCCCCTGCTTCAAAGAGGGGGTTGATCCATTCCAAAGCATCTCCTGCTAGGTAGGAAATTATTAATAGCAATCCAATATATATATATATACTGTATACTGCCGCCAGGAGTACCCGGAAGCACACAGAGCCGGCGTCACGTAACCTGGCAGTGGAGGGGAGCCGCTGCCAAGGCAACAAAGACGATGGATGCAAGTGAACCGGGACACAGACTGCGCATGCGCACAGCCATGTCCACCATCTATGGGCACGATTGCAGGAAAAACAAAGGATAATATAATGACTGGGGAAAGTAAAAATGTAATATAATAAGAAAATAAGAAAAAAAAATAAGTGGCCAAAGAAAGGGGTCCAAGATAAGTAATAGAAGGAAGGAAAATAATAAATACAAAATAATAACCAAAGTTGGACAGTATGCGCCCCTGGAGTTTTTACATGCATGTAGATATAAAATATATATGTCCCCAAAAGGGGGAATTACATGCATAAAAAAACCAGTATACAGGCAGAGATGCTTACCTGTTCAAGGCCTCCAACAATTGCACTAACCAAGGTACAGCGGACCCAAGTTAAGATGGCAAATACACAGGTGCAATAATACCGATAATGCAGCCACCCTACAATCAGGAATTGGCCTCTTGGTGCACCCGTGCAAACAAATAGTCTGTATGTGGCGTGTTCACACAGGAATGCAAAGTATATGGCTCAAAGCCTATTAATGACGCCATGTAGCGGGCTCACCATGATGCATCCTGTGTGAACAGAGGCCACAGTGTACAGAGCCATCTAGGGCCCAGCCGCCCCCTGGAAAAATATACAGTGCACCAAAAACATAACAATGTTTGCAAGGTATTGGTCAATATTATGGCCACAATATTTAAGCTGCCAACCCGCGTCAAGGGTCCTTACATATTGGCAGTTCTAATCTAAAAAAACACCATCTTAACTTGGGTCCGCTGTACCTTGGTTAATGCAATTGTTGGAGGCCTTGAACAGGTAAGCATCTCTGCCTGTATACTGTTTATTTTTGTTTAGAATAGTGGAGGTTTTTCCTCTTATGGTGTTTTTTTAGATTAGGACTGCCAATATGTAAGGACCCTTGACGCGGGTTGGCAGCTTAAATCTTGTGGCCATAATATCGACCAATACCTTGCATACATTGTTATGTTTTTGGTGCACTGTATATTTTTCCAGGCGGCGGCTGGGCCCTAGATGGCTCTGTACACTGTGGCCTCTGTTCACACAGGATCCATTATGGTGAGCCCGCTACATGGCGTCATTAATAGGCTTTGAGCCATATACTTTGCATTCCTGTGTGAACACGCCACATACAGACTATTTGTTTGCACAGGTGCACCAAGAGGCCAATTCCTGATTGTAGGGTGGCTGCATTATTGGTATTATTGCACCTGTGTATTTGCCATCTTAACTTGGGTCCGCTGTACCTTGGTTAGTGCAATTGTTGGAGGCCTTGCACAGGTAAGCATCTCTGCCTGTATACTGTTTTTTTTGTTTAGAATAGTGGAGGTTTTTCCTCTTATGGTGTTTTTTTAGATTAGGACTGCCAATATGTAAGGACCCTTGACGCGGGTTGGCAGCTTCAATATTGTGGCCATAATATCGACCAATACCTTGCATACATTGTTATGTTTTTGGTGCACTGTATATTTTTCCAGGGGGCGGCTGGGCCCTAGATGGCTCTGTACACTGTGGCCTCTGTTCACACAGGATCCATTATGGTGAGCCCGCTACATGGCGTCATTAATAGGCTTAGAGCCATATACTTTGCATTCCTGTGTGAACACGCCACATACAGACTATTTGTTTGCACAGGTGCACCAAGAGGCCAATTCCTGATTGTAGAGTGGCTGCATTATCGGTATTATTGCACCTGTGTATTTGCCATCTTAACTTGGGTCCGCTGTACCTTGGTTAGTGCAATTGTTGGAGGCCTTGAACAGGTAAGCATCTCTGCCTGTATACTGTTTTTTTTTGT
Source organism: Ranitomeya variabilis (assembly GCF_051348905.1). Classification (NCBI taxonomy): domain Eukaryota; kingdom Metazoa; phylum Chordata; class Amphibia; order Anura; family Dendrobatidae; genus Ranitomeya; species Ranitomeya variabilis. The sequence goes on from NC_135238.1 coordinate 84,548,991, forward strand.
TTAGAATAGTGGAGGTTTTTCCTCTTATGGTATTTTTTTGGAATTACATGCATACCATAGGCACAATCATATATGCAATCATATATGATTCTGCGCATGTAAACATACACATATGCACAGAAAACAAATCACACATATGCATACTAGAAAAACATATATATGACAACTTATATGTATACTTAAAGGAACATACATATGCATGCATTGTAGTATACATAATGATAAATAGTAAATATGCACATGAAAAACTTTAAAAATTACGACAACATGCACACAAAAATATGCATCAGTGTATAAATTATCATATATCATAAATATGTAAAGTATAATGATTGTGCTAACATACATGTAAAAGCACGCCTGTATATATATCATACATGATATGTTAAAAAATATATTAAAAATACTACATTTAAAAAAAAGGAATAAAAAGGTTCTGATTGAGCATACATATATCCGTATAGTTCACAAAAAGGAAGCGAAGCTCAAAGGTGAAACAGTCTTAGGGGTCCAAATCCATTTGGCCTCCAACCTGGCCAGAGGTGAACTTACCTTGCCACCCCTGATCATGGGGGTAATCATATCAATCCCAATGACTTGCAAAAGGGCAGCATCAGAATTATGGTATATTTTTAAGTGCTTGGGAAGGGTCTTCAGAGTGACTATGTCATGTACATCTTTCGCAGCAATAATACCCAGTACTAGTGTTGAGCATTCCGATACCGCAAGTATCGGGTATCGGCCGATACTAGCGGTATCGGAATTCCGATACCGGGATTCCGATACTTGGCGCGTATCGGATACCGGAATCGGAAGTTCAATGATTCAAAATTCAGAAATTCAGCCAATGAGAAAGATTCCAAGTGTGGGCACATCCTGTTTAGCATGGAGGGCATGAAACTACTGGCAAGGCTGTGATTGGCTGCTTAAATGATGTCATGATGCAGTTTAAAAGTCGCTGGCGCCATTTTGCGATCACTCTGCTGTGAATTCAGTTAGTGACAGGACGCTGTTTGCTGACTGAGGGACAGTTTAGAGATAGCGATTTGCTTCTTTGTGCTTTCCAAAGGCTAATTTAGCAACCGCTGTGTTCACCTACTAATCACCTTCCTTTTGCCTTGTAGCGCTGTTTTCACAGCGATCTGCAAGGTCTCTCTGTGTGTGTGTGTGAGTGCAGCCCACTCTCTAGTCTGAGTGCAGCCACATAGGCCATCCATAGCTGGTTGTATTCAGTTCAGGGAGGGTGGTTCATTGCCTCATACTGTCCTTTTTTTTTTTTTTTTTGAAGTAGTGCAGGCTGCTGCACATTTTTTCCAAAAATTCCTATTAGTGTCTTTCCACCCGTCTCCAGCTAATTTGTGGAAAAACACTACATAGGATAAAGTAGAGGAGGGTTTTTGGGCCTTGCAGCGCCGTTTACGGCTGTCTGCACGGTCTCCGTGTGACTGCAGCTCGCCCTGTAGTCTGTGAGCAGCCGTAGCTTGGTTGTCTCCAGCTCAGGGTTGTTCACTGCGTCATACCGCCAAATCAATTTTCATTTTGTTTTCAAGTAGTGTAGTCTGCTGCTAATTAATTTAAAAAAATCCTATTAGTGTCTTTCCACCCGTCTCCAGCTAATTTGTGGAAAAACACTACATAGGATAAAGTAGAGGAGGGTTTTTGGGCCTTGCAGCGCCGTTTACGGCTGTCTGCACGGTCTCCGTGTGACTGCAGCTCGCCCTGTAGTCTGTGAGCAGCCGTAGCTTGGTTGTCTCCAGCTCAGGGTTGTTCACTGCGTCATACCGTCAAATCAATTTTCATTTTGTTTTCAAGTAGTGTAGTCTGCTGCTAATTAATTTAAAAAAATCCTATTAGTGTCTTTCCACCCGTCTCCAGCTAATTTGTGGAAAAACACTACATAGGATAAAGTAGAGGAGGGTTTTTGGGCCTTGCAGCGCCGTTTACGGCTGTCTGCACGGTCTCCGTGTGACTGCAGCTCGCCCTGTAGTCTGTGAGCAGCCGTAGCTTGGTTGTCTCCAGCTCAGGGTTGTTCACTGCGTCATACCGCCAAATCAATTTTCATTTTGTTTTCAAGTAGTGTAGTCTGCTGCTAATTAATTTTAAAAAATCCTATTAGTGTCTTTCCACCCGTCTCCAGCTAATTTGTGGAAAAACACTACATAGGATAAAGTAGAGGAGGGTTTTTGGGCCTTGCAGCGCCGTTTACGGCTGTCTGCACGGTCTCCGTGTGACTGCAGCTCTATCCGTTGTCAGTTCAGCCCCAAAAAAATAAATAAATAATAAAGTTCACCAAACACACCAGTTACACCACTTTACATTTGTGTAGGCCACATTAGCTCATATTCAAGTCTAGTCCACACTTTAGAAAATTAGTGTGTCTTATACCTGTTAGGAGGAGTTGCTCAGGAATAAGCACATAAAGCCGTTAGTACTTTTCTGCTTATCTTTATCAGTCAACCAAGATGAAGAAGGCAGTGAGTAAGGCACGTGGGCGTGGGCGTGGGCGCGGAGCAGGGAGGGGACGTGGGGATTCTGTGCCTGCTGCGGGCACCGGTGAGTCATCAGCACCCACTTTCACAAGGGAACAGTCGTTCATGCGCAGCTTTGTCGCCGAGCGCCGTACACCGCTGCTGCGTCAAGACCAAATTGAAGCCGTTGTGGGATGGATGGCAGCTAATGCATCAACTTCCATTAGTGCCACATCCTCTCAGACACAGAGCACTGGAGAGCAGCCATCTGTCTCTTCACCACCTGCAAAATTGCCCAGGCAGACAGAGATCCCAGGACAGGAGCAGTCTCTACTTCTGTTCTCTGAATCATCTCTTGGCTTGGAAACAGGGGGCCAGCCAAGCAGCATTGGAGAAATGGAAGAAGAGGCAGGGTGCAGTGATGCCCAACCGCTTTTTCTGTCTTCCTCTGAAGAGGCGGGTGGGCCAGTGGCTCCGGTCACCACCTCGCAGGCCGCATCAGCTGATGATGACACTCAGGTGCCACTTACTGGTGCGTGCTCTGCTGCTGAGACTACCCAGGAGGAGCAGTTGGGGGCAGAGGGTAGTGTAGATGATGAGGTCCTTGACCCATCTTGGCGTCAGGGACAGGAAGGTGGTGGGAGCAGCTCTGAGGAAGAGATTCCCCGTACGGCCCAAAGAGGGAGAGGGAGGGGGAAGACTGCGGATCCTGCAGCCTCCGCTTTGGCACCCGTAAGGAGCATGTCTCTTCCAAAAGTCAAAAGGGGGGCTCCCAAGACTTGCAGTGCCTGGTCCTTTTTTGACACAGTTGCAGATGACATTTGCTATGTCAGATGCAAGGTGTGTCATCAAAAAATCAAAAGAGGTCAAAAAGTCGCCAACCTCAATACCTCCAACATGTGGAAACATGTGCGCAACAGGCACCCGGCGGAGTTAGACAAACACACTGAAGAGCTAGGCCAACCAACAGCGGCAGCTACCACCTCTTCAGCTCGTGTTGCCTCTTCCTCTAGCTCACACGCAGCTGGTTCGGCTTCCTCCCAGGATCGCCGTGGAAGAACCTCTGGCCCTGTTGTCCAGAGACCCGCTGTCATTCCACCCGCAGCACCACTTTCCCAGTCAACCACACACTCCCAGCCCAGTCTACAGCCATCGGTAGTACAGGCATGGGAGAAAAGGCGGCCTTTCTCGTCAAACCACCCACGAGCACAGGCTCTGACTGCAGGCATTGCCAAACTTCTGTCACTGGAAATGCTGTCATTCAGGCTGGTGGAGACTGACAGCTTCCGTGACTTGATGTCATTGGCAGTCCCACAGTACAGTGTGCCCAGCCGCTTTTACTTCAGCAGGCAAGCCATCCCTGCCCTGCACAAGCATGTTGAGGGACACATAAAACACGCGCTACTGAACGCCGTCGGTAGCAAGGTCCACCTCACCACCGATGCGTGGACCAGTCAACATGGACAGGGGCGATACCTTTCCCTCACTGCCCATTGGGTTAATGTAGTTGAGCCGGGTACAGACCGTGCGAGTGGCGCAGGACGTGTCCTGCCCACTCCAAGGATTGCAGGAATCCATTCTGTACGCATTGACTCCTCCTCTTACACCAGTTCCTCAGAATCATCGCTGCAGGAGCCGTCACAGTCCACCTCCACATGGACCCGTGATGAACGTGTACCTGTTACGACCGACATGAGCACAGCCGTGGCCAAACGTCAACAGGCCGTCTTGAAATTAATTTTTTTGGGGAATCGTAGCCACACAGCGCAGGAGCTCTGGAATGCCATCAAGCAGGAGAGCGATGTGTGGTTTGAGCCAGCGAATCTCCAGCCAGGCATGGTAGTGTGTGATAATGGCCGAAATCTGGTGGCAGCCCTGGGCCTCGGCAACCTCACTCACATCCCATGTCTGGCACATGTGCTCAATTTGGTCGTGCAGAGTTTTTTGAGGGACTATCCGGATCTTGATGCACTGCTGCACAAGGTCCGCCTAGAGTGTGCTCACTTGCGGCGTTCCAGCACGGCAAAAGCGCGCATTGCGGCTCTGCAGCGCCGACACCGCCTGCCGGAACATCGCATCATATGTGACCTACCTACCAGGTGGAATTCCACGTTACATATGTTGGAGCGGTTGTGTGAGCAGCAGCAAGCTGTAATGGAGTACCAGCTGTATCAGGCGCAAAAAAGTCGCAGTCAGCGCCGTACAGACTTCACAACCACAGAGTGGGCCACTATGAAGGATGTCTGCCAGGTTTTGCGTCCCTTTGATTATTCCACGCGGATGGCGAGTGCAGATGATGCACTAGTCAGCATGACTGTCCCCCTTATCTGCCTGCTTGAAAAATCACTGCAAGCGCTAAGGGATGATGTTGTGGAAGAGGTGGAGGATGAGGATTCACCACTTCCATCATCTTCTGGACAGTCAGCGCCACGTGGTTCCTCACAAACGCGTAGGCAGGGGACAGTTTGTGAGGAGGATGAGGAGGAGTCAATGGAGGAGGAAGACATCCGTCCAGAGGAGGGAGTTCCCGAATTGTCCAGTACTCAGTGTGTACAGCGAGGGTGGGGTGATGACGAGCGGGCAGAGATCACGCCTCCAGCTGAGGACAGCGTTTCTTGGGCAGTTGGCAGTCTGCAGCACATGGTGGATTACATGCTGCAGTGCCTGAGAAACGACCGCCGCATCGACCACATTCTCAACATGTCTGATTATTGGGTGTTCACCCTCCTCGATCCTCGCTACCGGGACAACGTAGAAAGCCTCATCACACCGTTGAACCGGGAGCGAAAAATGCGGGAGTACCAAGACACACTGGTCAGTTCCATCATCTTCTCCATTCCAACTGAGAGAAGTGTTGCTACTGCATTCCAAAGCAGCTCAGTGCGTCCAGGCAGTGGTGGAGGCTCTGCACAAAGAGGGAGGAGAAGCAGTGCCTCTGCCCAAGGCAAGACCAGTATGGCCCAACTGTGGCACAGTTTTGTGTGCCCCCCACAAAAGTCTACACCATCACAGACGGCTCCAGTCAGCAGGAGGCAACGGTTCCGTCAGATGGTGACAGACTACATGTCTTGCCCTCTTGCTGTACTCCCAGACGGCTCTTCCCCTTTCAAGTTTTGGGTCTCAAAGCTGGATACATGGCCAGAGCTAAGCCAGTATGCATTGGAGGTGCTGTCTTGCCCTGCGGCCAGTGTATTATCGGAACGTGTCTTTAGTGCTGCAGGTGGTGTACTAACTGACCGTCGCATGCGACTATCCTCCGATAACGTTGACCGGCTTACTTTCCTGAAAATGAACAAGGCCTGGATCTCGCAGGAATTTGCCACTCCTCCTCCTGATTAAAAAATTAGGTCACTGTATACGTTATCCAGGTCTCCTGTTGTGTTCATCTTTCTACCACCTGAACTTAAATTCCTGGGCTCCAACACCGCCAGTTGAGGCTCAGACGTGCCGTCTGCACAGTGAAAACATACGACCCAGTGTTATTGGGTTTCAGTAACGTCAGCTGATCCCCAGCTGTGTAGCCGGCAATGTGTCATGCGACCGCCACGCTGACACAACAACTGAAATGTAAGGGAATCTGTCCCCCCCCCCCCAAGGCGTTTGTTACTGAAAGAGCCACCTTGTGCAGCAGTAATGCTGCACAAGGAAAAAGGTAGCTATTTTGGTTTTGCTCCTTGCACACGCAAAACTTAACACTTATAAAATGTGTCCACTGATACCGTGAAACCGTCCCGGAGGTGGGACTTTCCTTCGTAATATGACGCAGCACAGCCGTCATTCCTACCCCCCCGGCGCCGCGCCCCGGCTCCTCAGCGTTGTTTGATTCCGTCCCGGAGCCTGCGCTGTTATGTTATCCCGTGGCCAGGCACACTTAGCGCTGCCCGTCTTCTGGCATCATTTGGTGTCAGGCTGGCTGCGCCTGTGCGGCCACGCTGGCCGAGAGCCCGCCTCGCAGTGTCTTCTGATTTAATCCCACTGGGGGCCTGGGATCTATGGACATGCGCAGTGCATATCTGAACCTCCACCTCTCACTCATCTCCCTATGGCTTCTTCAGACTGTTCGGTGTCAGCTGGTCCCTAATAGCATGCCACGGCCGTGACACCGCACAGTCTGGAAAAGAAGCCGTAGGGAGGGGAGTGAGAGGCGAGGATATGCACTGCGCATGGCCATGGATCCCAGGCCCCCAGTGGGATTACATCAGAAGACACTGCGAGGCGGGCTCTCGGCCAGCGCGGCCGCACAGGCGCAGCCAGCCTGACACCAAATGATGTCAGAAGATGGGCAGCGCTAAGTGTGCCTGGCCACGGGATAACATAACAGCGCAGGCTCCGGGACGGAATCAAACAACGCTGAGGAGCCGGGGCACGGCGGCGGGGGGGTAGTAATGATGGCTGTGCTGCGTCATATTACGAAGGAAAGTCCCACCTCCGGGACGGTTTCACGGCTTCAGGGGACACATTTTATAAGTGTTTAGTTCTGTGTTTGCAAGGAGCATGATGAAAAGAGCCACCTTTTCCTTTTGCATCTTTTGTGCTGCACAAGCTGGCTCTTTCAGCTACAAACGCCTTGGGGGGGGGGTTAAAGGTTCCCTTTCGACTTTCTCAGGCTTCGGCCTACATTGTGTTCCTCTGCTTTTCCACCTGCCCCTGGGCTCCAACACCGCTAGTTGCCGTCCAGAAGTGCTGTACGCACAGTCAACAGTCGCTCCTCTGTTATTGGGGTTCAGTAACGTCAGCTGTTCCCCTGCTGTGTGTGTGGCAATCCCTCCTACCTCCTCCAACCTCCTCCTCCTCCACCTGTCCCTGGGCTCCAACACCGCCAGTTGCCGTCCAGAAGTGCTGTACGCACAGTCAACAGTCCCTCCTCTGTTATTGGGGTTCAGTAACGTCAGCTGTTCCCCTGCTGTGTGTGTGGCAATCCCTCCTACCTCCTCCAACCTCCTCCTCCTCCACCTGTCCCTGGGCTCCAACACCGCCAGTTGCCGTCCAGAAGTGCTGTACGCACAGTCAACAGTCCCTCCTCTGTTATTGGGGTTCAGTAACGTCAGCTGTTCCCCTGCTGTGTGTGTGGCAATCCCTCCTACCTCCTCCAACCTCCTCCAACCTCCTCCTCCTCCACCTGTCCCTGGGCTCCAACACCGCCAGTTGCCGTCCAGAAGTGCTGTACGCACAGTCAACAGTCCCTCCTCTGTTATTGGGGTTCAGTAACGTCAGCTGTTCCCCTGCTGTGTGTGTGGCAATCCCTCCTACCTCCTCCAACCTCCTCCTCCTCCACCTGTCCCTGGGCTCCAACACCGCCAGTTGCCGTCCAGAAGTGCTGTACGCACAGTCAACAGTCCCTCCTCTGTTATTGGGGTTCAGTAACGTCAGCTGTTCCCCTGCTGTGTGTGTGGCAATCCCTCCTACCTCCTCCAACCTCCTCCAACCTCCTCCTCCTCCACCTGTCCCTGGGCTCCAACACCGCCAGTTGCCGTCCAGAAGTGCTGTACGCACAGTCAACAGTCCCTCCTCTGTTATTGGGGTTCAGTAACGTCAGCTGTTCCCCTGCTGTGTGTGTGGCAATCCCTCCTACCTCCTCCAACCTCCTCCTCCTCCACCTGTCCCTGGGCTCCAACACCGCCAGTTGCCGTCCAGAAGTGCTGTACGCACAGTCAACAGTCCCTCCTCTGTTATTGGGGTTCAGTAACGTCAGCTGTTCCCCTGCTGTGTGTGTGGCAATCCCTCCTACCTCCTCCAACCTCCTCCTCCTCCACCTGTCCCTGGGCTCCAACACCGCCAGTTGCCGTCCAGAAGTGCTGTACGCACAGTCAACAGTCCCTCCTCTGTTATTGGGGTTCAGTAACGTCAGCTGTTCCCCTGCTGTGTGTGTGGCAATCCCTCCTACCTCCTCCAACCTCCTCCTCCTCCACCTGTCCCTGGGCTCCAACACCGCCAGTTGCCGTCCAGAAGTGCTGTACGCACAGTCAACAGTCCCTCCTCTGTTATTGGGGTTCAGTAACGTCAGCTGTTCCCCTGCTGTGTGTGTGGCAATCCCTCCTACCTCCTCCAACCTCCTCCAACCTCCTCCTCCTCCACCTGTCCCTGGGCTCCAACACCGCCAGTTGCCGTCCAGAAGTGCTGTACGCACAGTCAACAGTCCCTCCTCTGTTATTGGGGTTCAGTAACGTCAGCTGTTCCCCTGCTGTGTGTGTGGCAATCCCTCCTACCTCCTCCAACCTCCTCCTCCTCCACCTGTCCCTGGGCTCCAACACCGCCAGTTGCCGTCCAGAAGTGCTGTACGCACAGTCAACAGTCCCTCCTCTGTTATTGGGGTTCAGTAACGTCAGCTGTTCCCCTGCTGTGTGTGTGGCAATCCCTCCTACCTCCTCCAACCTCCTCCAACCTCCTCCTCCTCCACCTGTCCCTGGGCTCCAACACCGCCAGTTGCCGTCCAGAAGTGCTGTACGCACAGTCAACAGTCCCTCCTCTGTTATTGGGGTTCAGTAACGTCAGCTGTTCCCCTGCTGTGTGTGTGGCAATCCCTCCTACCTCCTCCAACCTCCTCCTCCTCCACCTGTCCCTGGGCTCCAACACCGCCAGTTGCCGTCCAGAAGTGCTGTACGCACAGTCAACAGTCCCTCCTCTGTTATTGGGGTTCAGTAACGTCAGCTGTTCCCCTGCTGTGTGTGTGGCAATCCCTCCTACCTCCTCCAACCTCCTCCTCCTCCACCTGTCCCTGGGCTCCAACACCGCCAGTTGCCGTCCAGAAGTGCTGTACGCACAGTCAACAGTCCCTCCTCTGTTATTGGGGTTCAGTAACGTCAGCTGTTCCCCTGCTGTGTGTGTGGCAATCCCTCCTACCTCCTCCAACCTCCTCCTCCTCCACCTGTCCCTGGGCTCCAACACCGCCAGTTGCCGTCCAGAAGTGCTGTACGCACAGTCAACAGTCCCTCCTCTGTTATTGGGGTTCAGTAACGTCAGCTGTTCCCCTGCTGTGTGTGTGGCAATCCCTCCTACCTCCTCCAACCTCCTCCAACCTCCTCCTCCTCCACCTGTCCCTGGGCTCCAACACCGCCAGTTGCCGTCCAGAAGTGCTGTACGCACAGTCAACAGTCCCTCCTCTGTTATTGGGGTTCAGTAACGTCAGCTGTTCCCCTGCTGTGTGTGTGGCAATCCCTCCTACCTCCTCCAACCTCCTCCTCCTCCACCTGTCCCTGGGCTCCAACACCGCCAGTTGCCGTCCAGAAGTGCTGTACGCACAGTCAACAGTCCCTCCTCTGTTATTGGGGTTCAGTAACGTCAGCTGTTCCCCTGCTGTGTGTGTGGCAATCCCTCCTACCTCCTCCAACCTCCTCCTCCTCCACCTGTCCCTGGGCTCCAACACCGCCAGTTGCCGTCCAGAAGTGCTGTACGCACAGTCAACAGTCCCTCCTCTGTTATTGGGGTTCAGTAACGTCAGCTGTTCCCCTGCTGTGTGTGTGGCAATCCCTCCTACCTCCTCCAACCTCCTCCTCCTCCACCTGTCCCTGGGCTCCAACACCGCCAGTTGCCGTCCAGAAGTGCTGTACGCACAGTCAACAGTCCCTCCTCTGTTATTGGGGTTCAGTAACGTCAGCTGTTCCCCTGCTGTGTGTGTGGCAATCCCTCCTACCTCCTCCAACCTCCTCCAACCTCCTCCTCCTCCACCTGTCCCTGGGCTCCAACACCGCTAGTTGCCGTCCAGAAGTGCTGTACGCACAGAGCCAAACACCTCGCCAATGTGTTAGTGGGGTTCAGCACCGCCAGCTGTTCCCCTGCTGTGTATACGGCAACGTGTACTGCGACCGCCACGCAGACACAACAAGTTAAATGTAAGGGAACCTGACCCCCCCCCCCCCCCAGGCGTTTGTTACTGAAGGAGCCACCTTGTGCAGCAGTAATGATGCAAAGGGAAAAAGTGCCTCTTTTCGTGATGCTCCTTGCACATGCTGAACCTAACACTTATGAAATGTGTCCCCACACAGCGTTAAACCGTCCGGTAGGTGGAACTTTCCTTTGTCGTGTGACGCAGCACAGCCATCATTTTTACCCCCTTGGCGCCGTGCGCCCCCTCCTCAGCGTGGTTTGAATCTGTCCCGGAGCCTGCGCTGTTAGGTTAGCCCTTGGCCATGCACACATGTTGCGCTGCCCGTCTTCTGACCTCATTTGGTGTCAGGCTGGCTGCGCCTGTGCGGGTGCGCTGGCCGAGATCCCGCCTCGCAGTGTCGTCTAATGTAATCCCACCGCGGGCCTGTGATCCGTGCCCGTGCGCAGTGCATATCCTCTCCTCTCACTCCCCTCCCTACGGCTTCTTCAGACTGTGCGATGTCAGCTGGTCCCTAATAGCATGCCACGGCCGTGACACCGCACAGTCTGAAAAAGCCGTAGGGAGGGGAGTGAGAGGAGAGGATATGCACTGCGCACGGGCACGGATCACAGGCCCGCGGTGGGATTACATTAGACGACACTGCGAGGCGGGATCTCGGCCAGCGCACCCGCACAGGCGCAGCCAGCCTGACACCAAATGAGGTCAGAAGACGGGCAGCGCAACATGTGTGCATGGCCAAGGGCTAACCTAACAGCGCAGGCTCCGGGACAGATTCAAACAACGCTGAGGAGGCGGCGCACGGCGCCAAGGGGGTAAAAATGATGGCTGTGCTGCGTCACACGACAAAGGAAAGTTCCACCTACCGGACGGTTTAACGCTGTGAGGAGACACATTTCATAAATGTTAGGTTCCGCATGTACAAGGACCATAATTAAAAGAGCTAAGTTTACCTTTTCCAGCATTAGTGCTGTACACAATGGCTCTTTCAGCTACAAACGCCTGGGGGGGGGGGGGGTTAAAGGTTTCCTTTCAACTTGCTCGAGTGCAGGCTTCGGCCTACACTCCGCTCCCCCTGCTCCTCCTGCTGACCCTGGGCTCTAACACCGCCAGTTTTTGCCCAGATGTGCTAGCTGCACAGAGAAAAACACCAGCCAATGTGTCAGTGGGGTCCAGCACCGCCAGCTGTTCCCCTGCTGTGCAGCCGGCAACGTGTCCTGCAAAAGCCACGCAGACACAAGAACTGAAATTGAAGGGAACCTGTCCCCCCTCCCCCAGGCGTTTTTACGTTATCCAGCCACCTTGTACAGCGGTAATGCTGCATGTGTGCAAGGTGGCTCAGAAACGTATTCTCCTCGCACATGTGGAACTGAAAACACGTCTGAAATGTGTCCTCTGTGTGACCATTTAACCGTCCCGGTGGTGTGACTTTCCTTTGTAATGACACGCTGCAACCCCCTTGGTAGCGCTGCCCGTCTTCTGGCATCATTGTTTGGCTGCCTGCGCCTCTGCGGCCGCCCTGACCCACACAACGCCCCTCGGTGTCTTATTTATTGGGACTGCGAGGGTGTGATTGATGGGCAGGATCAGTGCATCAGTTCGCCTGTCCCTCCTCTCCTTCCGCCTTCTTCGGACTGTGCGGCTTCATGGCCGTGGCATGCGATAAGGGATCAGATGACGCCGCACAGTCTGAAGCGGGTGTAAGGACCCGAGTGTGAGAGGCCAACATATGTGCTGCGCCAGGCCCTGAATCCCAGCCCCGCAGTGTTTTAACAATGTTAAGACACTGCGGGGCTGGGATTCATGGGCATCGCGAACCGCACCAGCCAACATTAAATGAGGTCAGAAGATGGGCAGCGCTAACAGCGCTAGGCCAGGGGATAACACGACAGCGCAGACTCCTGTACAGCAAATAACAACGCTCGGGAGGCTGCACCCAGCACCAAGGTGGGATTCTTGACACCTGTGCTGCGTCTCATTACAAAGGGAACTCTCGCCTCCATTACACAGTTTGACTGTATAAAGGGCTGAATGTTATACGTGTTCCATTCAGCGTGTGCAAGGAGAAAAATTACAAGAGCAACCTTTGACTTGCGCAGCACTGCTGCTGCATAAGCTGTGGCTCTTCTACTTTGTAACCCCTGAGGGGGGGTTAAAGGTGACTTTTGAAATCGGTTCAATTAGGCTTCGGCCTACACTCTGCTCCACCTGCAGAGCCCGGGCTCCAACAACGCTAGTTGCTGTCCGGAAGTGCTGGCTGCACAGAGCCAAACACCTCGCCAATGTGTCAGTGGGGTCCAGCACCGCCAGCTGTTCCCCTGCTGTGTAGCCGGCAACGTGTCCTGCAAAAGCCACGCAGACACAACAGACCCAAAGCTGCCGCCAGTGCAGGCTTCGGCCTACACTCCCCTCCCCCTGCTCCTCCTCCTCCTGCTCCTCCTCCTGCTGTCCCTGGGCTCTAACACACCGCCAGTTGGGGCCCAGATGTGCTAGCTGCACAGAGAAAAACACCAGCCAATGTGTCAGTGGGGTCCAGCACCGCCAGCTGTTCCCCTGCTGTGCAGCCGGCAACGTGTCCTGCAAAAGCCACGCAGACACAAGAACTGAAATTGAAGGGAACCTGTCCCCCCTCCCCCAGGCGTTTGTACGTTTTTAAGGCCACCTTGTACAGCGGTAATGCTGCATGTGTGCAAGGTGGCTCATAAACGTATTCTCCTCGCACATGTGGAACGGAAAACACGTCTAAAATGTGTCCTCTGTGTGACCATTTAACCGTCCCGGTGGTGTGACTTTCCTTTGTAATGACACGCTGCAACCCCCTTGGTAGCGCTGCCCGTCTTCTGGCATCATTGTTTGGCTGCCTGCGCCTCTGCGGCCGCCCTGACCCACACAACGCCCCTCGGTGTCTTATTTATTGGGACTGCGAGGGTGTGATTGATGGGCAGGATCAGTGCATCAGTTCGCCTGTCCCTCCTCTCCTTCCGCCTTCTTCGGACTGTGCGGCTTCATGGCCGTGGCATGCGATAAGGGATCAGATGACGCCGCACAGTCTGAAGCGGGTGTAAGGACCCGAGTGTGAGAGGCCAACATATGTGCTGCGCCAGGCCCTGAATCCCAGCCCCGCAGTGTTTTAACAATGTTAAGACACTGCGGGGCTGGGATTCATGGGCATCGCGAACCGCACCGGCCGACATTACATGATGCCAGAAGATGGGCAGCGCTAACGGCGCTAGGCCAGGGGATAACACGACAGCGCAGACTCCTGTACAGCAAATAACAACGCTCGGGAGGCTGCACCCAGCACCAAGGTGGGATTCTTGACACCTGTGCTGCGTCTCATTACAAAGGGAACTCTCGCCTCCATTACACAGTTTGACTGTATAAAGGGCTGAATGTTATACGTGTTCCATTCAGCGTGTGCAAGGAGAAAAATTACAAGAGCAACCTTTGACTTGCGCAGCACTGCTGCTGCATAAGCTGTGGCTCTTCTACTTTGTAACCCCTGAGGGGGGGTTAAAGGTGACTTTTGAAATCGGTTCAATTAGGCTTCGGCCTACACTCTGCTCCACCTGCAGAGCCCGGGCTCCAACAACGCTAGTTGCTGTCCGGAAGTGCTGGCTGCACAGAGCCAAACACCTCGCCAATGTGTCAGTGGGGTCCAGCACCGCCAGCTGTTCCCCTGCTGTGTAGCCGGCAACGTGTCCTGCAAAAGCCACGCAGACACAACAGACCCAAAGCTGCCGCCAGTGCAGGCTTCGGCCTACACTCCCCTCCCCCTGCTCCTCCTCCTCCTGCTCCTCCTCCTGCTGTCCCTGGGCTCTAACACACCGCCAGTTGGGGCCCAGATGTGCTAGCTGCACAGAGAAAAACACCAGCCAATGTGTCAGTGGGGTCCAGCACCGCCAGCTGTTCCCCTGCTGTGCAGCCGGCAACGTGTCCTGCAAAAGCCACGCAGACACAAGAACTGAAATTGAAGGGAACCTGTCCCCCCTCTGTACAGCGGTAATGCTGCATGTGTGCAAGGTGGCTCATAAACGTATTCTCCTCGCACATGTGGAACGGAAAACACGTCTAAAATGTGTCCTCTGTGTGACCATTTAACCGTCCCGGTGGTGTGACTTTCCTTTGTAATGACACGCTGCAACCCCCTTGGTAGCGCTGCCCGTCTTCTGGCATCATTGTTTGGCTGCCTGCGCCTCTGCGGCCGCCCTGACCCACACAACGCCCCTCGGTGTCTTATTTATTGGGACTGCGAGGGTGTGATTGATGGGCAGGATCAGTGCATCAGTTCGCCTGTCCCTCCTCTCCTTCCGCCTTCTTCGGACTGTGCGGCTTCATGGCCGTGGCATGCGATAAGGGATCAGATGACGCCGCACAGTCTGAAGCGGGTGTAAGGACCCGAGTGTGAGAGGCCAACATATGTGCTGCGCCAGGCCCTGAATCCCAGCCCCGCAGTGTTTTAACAATGTTAAGACACTGCGGGGCTGGGATTCATGGGCATCGCGAACCGCACCAGCCGACATTACATGATGCCAGAAGATGGGCAGCGCTAACGGCGCTAGGCCAGGGGATAACACGACAGCGCAGACTCCTGTACAGCAAATAACAACGCTCGGGAGGCTGCACCCAGCACCAAGGTGGGATTCTTGACACCTGTGCTGCGTCTCATTACAAAGGGAACTCTCGCCTCCATTACACAGTTTGACTGTATAAAGGGCTGAATGTTATACGTGTTCCATTCAGCGTGTGCAAGGAGAAAAATTACAAGAGCAACCTTTGACTTGCGCAGCACTGCTGCTGCATAAGCTGTGGCTCTTCTACTTTGTAACCCCTGAGGGGGGGTTAAAGGTGACTTTTGAAATCGGTTCAATTAGGCTTCGGCCTACACTCTGCTCCACCTGCAGAGCCCGGGCTCCAACAACGCTAGTTGCTGTCCGGAAGTGCTGGCTGCACAGAGCCAAACACCTCGCCAATGTGTCAGTGGGGTCCAGCACCGCCAGCTGTTCCCCTGCTGTGTAGCCGGCAACGTGTCCTGCAAAAGCCACGCAGACACAACAGACCCAAAGCTGCCGCCAGTGCAGGCTTCGGCCTACACTCCCCTCCCCCTGCTCCTCCTCCTCCTGCTCCTCCTCCTGCTGTCCCTGGGCTCTAACACACCGCCAGTTGGGGCCCAGATGTGCTAGCTGCACAGAGAAAAACACCAGCCAATGTGTCAGTGGGGTCCAGCACCGCCAGCTGTTCCCCTGCTGTGCAGCCGGCAACGTGTCCTGCAAAAGCCACGCAGACACAAGAACTGAAATTGAAGGGAACCTGTCCCCCCTCCCCCAGGCGTTTGTACGTTTTTAAGGCCACCTTGTACAGCGGTAATGCTGCATGTGTGCAAGGTGGCTCATAAACGTATTCTCCTCGCACATGTGGAACGGAAAACACGTCTAAAATGTGTCCTCTGTGTGACCATTTAACCGTCCCGGTGGTGTGACTTTCCTTTGTAATGACACGCTGCAACCCCCTTGGTAGCGCTGCCCGTCTTCTGGCATCATTGTTTGGCTGCCTGCGCCTCTGCGGCCGCCCTGACCCACACAACGCCCCTCGGTGTCTTATTTATTGGGACTGCGAGGGTGTGATTGATGGGCAGGATCAGTGCATCAGTTCGCCTGTCCCTCCTCTCCTTCCGCCTTCTTCGGACTGTGCGGCTTCATGGCCGTGGCATGCGATAAGGGATCAGATGACGCCGCACAGTCTGAAGCGGGTGTAAGGACCCGAGTGTGAGAGGCCAACATATGTGCTGCGCCAGGCCCTGAATCCCAGCCCCGCAGTGTTTTAACAATGTTAAGACACTGCGGGGCTGGGATTCATGGGCATCGCGAACCGCACCGGCCGACATTACATGATGCCAGAAGATGGGCAGCGCTAACGGCGCTAGGCCAGGGGATAACACGACAGCGCAGACTCCTGTACAGCAAATAACAACGCTCGGGAGGCTGCACCCAGCACCAAGGTGGGATTCTTGACACCTGTGCTGCGTCTCATTACAAAGGGAACTCTCGCCTCCATTACACAGTTTGACTGTATAAAGGGCTGAATGTTATACGTGTTCCATTCAGCGTGTGCAAGGAGAAAAATTACAAGAGCAACCTTTGACTTGCGCAGCACTGCTGCTGCATAAGCTGTGGCTCTTCTACTTTGTAACCCCTGAGGGGGGGTTAAAGGTGACTTTTGAAATCGGTTCAATTAGGCTTCGGCCTACACTCTGCTCCACCTGCAGAGCCCGGGCTCCAACAACGCTAGTTGCTGTCCGGAAGTGCTGGCTGCACAGAGCCAAACACCTCGCCAATGTGTCAGTGGGGTCCAGCACCGCCAGCTGTTCCCCTGCTGTGTAGCCGGCAACGTGTCCTGCAAAAGCCACGCAGACACAACAGACCCAAAGCTGCCGCCAGTGCAGGCTTCGGCCTACACTCCCCTCCCCCTGCTCCTCCTCCTCCTGCTCCTCCTCCTGCTGTCCCTGGGCTCTAACACACCGCCAGTTGGGGCCCAGATGTGCTAGCTGCACAGAGAAAAACACCAGCCAATGTGTCAGTGGGGTCCAGCACCGCCAGCTGTTCCCCTGCTGTGCAGCCGGCAACGTGTCCTGCAAAAGCCACGCAGACACAAGAACTGAAATTGAAGGGAACCTGTCCCCCCTCCCCCAGGCGTTTGTACGTTTTTAAGGCCACCTTGTACAGCGGTAATGCTGCATGTGTGCAAGGTGGCTCATAAACGTATTCTCCTCGCACATGTGGAACGGAAAACACGTCTAAAATGTGTCCTCTGTGTGACCATTTAACCGTCCCGGTGGTGTGACTTTCCTTTGTAATGACACGCTGCAACCCCCTTGGTAGCGCTGCCCGTCTTCTGGCATCATTGTTTGGCTGCCTGCGCCTCTGCGGCCGCCCTGACCCACACAACGCCCCTCGGTGTCTTATTTCTTGGGACTGCGAGGGTGTGTTTGATGGGCATGAGCAGTGCATCAGTTCGCCTGTCCCTCCTCTCCTTCCGCCTTCTTCAGACTGTGCGGCTTCATGGCCGTGGCATGCGATAAGGGATCAGCTGACGCCACACAGTCTGAAGCAGGTGTAAGAACCCAAGCGAGAGGCGAACATATGTACTGCGCCAGGCCATGAATCCCAGCCCCGCAGTGTTTTAACTATGTCAATACACTGCGGGGCTGTGATTCATGGGCATCGCGAACCGCACCAGCCAACATTAAATGAGGTCAGAAGATGGGCAGCGCTAACAGCGCTAGGCCAGGGGATAACACGACAGCGCAGACTCCTGTACAGCAAATAACAACGCTCAGGAGGCTGCACCCAGCACCAAGGTGGGATTCTTGACATCTGTGCTGCGTCTCATTACAAAGGGAACTCGCGCCTCCAACACAGTTTGACTGTATAAAGGGCTAAATGTTATACGTGTTCCATTCAGCGTGTGCAAGGAGCCAAATTAAAAGAGCAACCTTTGACTTGTGCACCACTACTGCTGCATAAGCTGTGGCTCTTCTACTTTGTAACCCCTGAGGGGGGGTTAAAGGTTACCTTTGAAATTGGTTCGATTAGGCTTCGGCCTACACTCTGCTCCCCCTGCAGAGCCCTGGGCTCCAACACCGCCAGTTGGGGCCCGGTACTGCTAGCTGCACAGAGAAAAACACCAGCCAATGTGTCAGTGGGGTTCAGCACCGCCAGCTGTTCCCCTGCTGTGCAGCCGGCATCGTGTCCTGCAAAAGCCACGCAGACACTTGCTCTTGTACCTTCTGCTCCCCATCCTGGTTCCAGTACCGTCAGCTGGTTCCGGGCAGAGCCTTTGGCTTAGGTGCCTCCCTCTGGGTATCCGAGTTCCACCAACGTCAGGTGGTCCTTGGTAGTGCTTTCAGGCACGGGTACCTCCTGCTTAGTAACCGGGTTCCAGTAACGTCAGCTGGTCCTCGGTAGTTCCATTGGCTCTTGGACCTTCGGCTACCCATCCGGGTTCCAGCACCGTCAGCTGGTTCTCGGCAGTGTCTTTTGCTCTTGTACCTTCTGCTCCCCATCCTGGTTCCAGTACCGTCAGCTGGTTCCGGGCAGAGCCTTTGGCTTAGGTGCCTCCCTCTGGGTATCCGAGTTCCACCAACGTCAGGTGGTCCTTGGTAGTGCTTTCAGCACAGGTACCTCCTGCTTAGTAACCGGGTTCCAGTAACGTCAGCTGGTCCTCGGTAGTTCCATTGGCTCTTGGACCTTCGGGTAGCCATCCGAGTTCCAGTTCCATCAGCTGGTTCTCGGCATTTTCTCAGCCTTCTTGTACCTTCTGCTACATTTCCAAGTTCAAGAGACTAAACACAATGACCCAGAAGACCACCCCTAAGATGACGACGACACCAGAGACGACAACCACCGTGATGACGACGACCCTGGAGACGATGACCCCGAAGACCACCCCGATGACGACGACCCCGGAGACGACGACCCTGAAGACCACCCCGATGACGACGACCCCGGAGACGACGACCCTGGAGACGACGACGACCTGGAAGACCGAGAAGCAGAAGAACAAGAGGCTGCAGAACAAAGAGCAGAAGGACATTAAGCATAACACAAAATATCAGAGCAAAAAATATTATGTAAATTATAAGCAGAAGAAGACTAAGCAGTGTATGGGGGTGAGTCCGTTCCTCCTCGTGGTGCCCCTGGATAAAGCCTGATGCTGCAGGCCAAACTGAACGCGGACAAATGTAACTGTTTTGTGACAGGCAGAACGGAAGGTGTAATCTTCAAACTTTTATAGATAACAACTACGGGAATGCCTGTCACAAATAAGAATATGATGAAGAAGTTGAATATGATGAAGATAATAGTAAAATAAAAAGAATATGAACAATGTAACCCAAAAAATAATAGGTAGAAGATGAAGAAGAAGATGAATAAGGTGAAGAAGTTGATGTCAAAGAAGCTGATGATGAGGATAATTAAGAAGAAAGCGTGGGAGAAGTAAAAAAGAAGGTGAAGGGCGTGGAAGTAGTGAAACATCAATATCTGACATAAAAAAAATAAAAAAAACATAGTCAAATTCTTTCTAACGCCGAACTTCATAAAAAAAAATAAAAAATCCTGCTATTCTATTACATTGGGCTAAACCTCTGTCCCTTTAATATCTCCGCCACGTCCCCCAATACATCCTACAATATTCTTAGTTGTTTTCCTTCATGTAGAATGAACCTACAAGTGTATAAAGGGTTTATTTTGATTCCGATATTTTCGTCCCATTGACTTGCATTGGGATCGGGTATCGGTATCGGATTGGATTCCGATACTGTGACGGTATCGGCCGATCTTTCCGATACCGATACTTTCCGATATCGGAAAGTATCGCTCAACACTACCCAGTACATGTTCTCTGATTCCAATTTTAAGCTGTCGAGTGGTAAGGCCCACATAGATCAGAGAACAAGGGCAAGTGGCATAATATATTACTGCCTTGGTACTACATGTTATAGGGTGTCTTATCCTATAATTATTTAGACCATCTGAGCTGGAGAAGGCTTTGGCCCTCCCAATATTGGGGCATGCCACACATTTGCCACATGGACAGCAGCCCACAGGGGGTTTGGAAGTTGTCAAAAAGGAAATGGGTTCATCAGTATAATGGCTTTCAACCAATTTATCACCCAAGTTAGGGGATCTCCTAAATGTCATACTGGGTTTCATTTCAACATATTGCAAGATAATAGGATCCGCCTGAAGGATAAACCAAGACTTTTCCAAGTAAAATCTCATCAGATCAGTTTGGTCATTATATTGAGTAATATATCTCACCGGTTGTTTGGTGACCGATGACTTTGGAGAATAAAGGGCCTGATGTCTTGTAGTATTCTTAGCACAGTTATATGCCCTTTTGATGGAGCGACGGCTGTAGCCCTGATCTAAAAATCTCAGCCTGAGATCCTTTGCTTGTTTCTCAAAGTCATTGTTAGTTGAACAGATTCTACGAAGGCGTAGAAATTGGCCAATAGGAATCGACCGTACAATTGCAGGTGGATGTGAAGAAGTGGAGTGTAAAAAGGAATTCACTGCTGTGGATTTACGGAATAAATCTGTTTTTAAGCAATCGTCATTCCCTCTTTGGACGTTGACATCCAAAAAGTCAATATGATCTTTGCTGGAATGATAAGTCAGATGTACTGTATATTATATGTATTTTGATTTAGATTAGATATAAATTCCTTCAATAACTCAGCAGAACCTTGCCAGATCAAAAAATGTCATCAACGTACCGCGCCCAAAAGAGGACGCGGTCCATTGACGACAAATGATCTGAAAGGAGGAGGTCCCTCTCCCACAGCCCCAGGATGAAGGAATATTCGAAACACGCATCTGGATGCTCTGTACTTTGGAATCTAGGACATACAGGTATATACGATTCTTTAATCTTTGCATACTAATCTGGTGTGCACATTTATGTATGGAGGTGTGATATATGTATATGTACATGTACACACATATGGTGCTGCTATTCACTTAGATTTTTGCACATAATTTGTTTCACTGCATTATATATAATTTTTGATATACAAGTCTGGTGTGCACATCAATATATGAAGTTGTGATATATATGTGTATGCATACACATATGTATGGTGCTGCTATTCACCTTTTTGCACATAATTTGATTCACTGTTTTTAGTAATTATATATATATATATTTTACACATCATTTATATATTCTTATATATATACAATCGTGTTCAAAAGTCCTACATAGGCATGAAGAAAACTATACGTTTCATATTTCTGCATCTCTACAGTGAAACTGGTGGAACATATATGTTTTTGTAATCCTTCATTGTATGCCATACTCATTTTTTAATGTCCCAAGTGTATAAATTGTTATGGTATGTGCATTTTTGATCATTTTTTTACAGCATAACCATACCTACACCAGTACAGTGTGTAGAATGGTGAACAGGTTTCTAAGTTCATTAACTTCCAATGCAAGTTCACACAGACTTAAATTTTACTTTTTAAGATTTATTATTTTGTATTTAATTCAGAGTCCTGAAAAGGGCATTTTGAGTGCATCTTTAGCTTCTAATACTTTATTGGCCAGCCTTTGCTCTTGAGCACCAGCTTGCATCTCTGTGGCATTGAGTGAACAAGCTTCTGCAAATGTTCACCAGTGATGATGTGGTTCCAGGCCTGTATCAGAGCCTCAATCAACTCACTCTTGGTCCTTGGCTGTTTTCTATATATCTCTAATGATACCTTGTGCCACAAAATTTCAATTGGATTGAGGTCCGGTCACTGAGCTGGCCAGTCAATTGTAGCCACCTTGTTCTTCCAACACCATTGGCTGCCATACAGCCCCAGATCATTACTTTCATCGGATATTTCACAGAGAAGCTCAAACACTCGGGCTTGTACTCTTCATGTGGGAACCTTCTCACATAAGACTTGCCATCATTTCCTAAAATGCAAAAAGTGCTTTCATCACTAAATAGCACTTTTTCCCACTCCTCCTTCCTCCATTTTAAATATGTCAATGCCCACAGTTTTTGCCTTTGTCTTTGTATGGCTGTCATCAATGGTTTCTTTTGGGCCTTGCACCCTCTCAATCCTGCTTCCAAACATCTCTTCCTAACGGTTGATGTTGCTACCTCAATATTGCACTTTTCTTGCTATTCTCAACCAGGAGATGTTGTGATGGTGCGATATGCTATGTGGGTATCATTTTTGTGTATACTTATATTTTACTGATTATCATGGTGTTCTCTTGTAGGATGAGTTATTT
This sequence comes from Ranitomeya variabilis, assembly GCF_051348905.1. NCBI lineage: Eukaryota > Metazoa > Chordata > Amphibia > Anura > Dendrobatidae > Ranitomeya > Ranitomeya variabilis. The sequence continues at coordinate 84,571,074 of NC_135238.1, forward strand.
GCCAATTGATGAATTGCTGTTATTTGCCATCTGATATCAGCCCCCACTGTCCTGTACTGTTCTCTCTCCACAGGGTCAGTGACTAATGTTGTTTGCTAATTTGCTAATGACATGTTGACCTAGCTTGTTGAAACAATGAGCCCCTGCAACCCACCCCCCTAACCTGTGAATGAGGAGAGGGACTTGTAAATATCAGGAAGGTGTGACACAGATCAGTCCTGTGTGGAGTGATGAGGTGAACACAGCACCTCAGAGAGAAGGGGAAGTATATGGACCATTTTTTATCCTCTGTCTGCTGGATTATTGGACTTTCATCTCCTCGGACATTTATCCAGTTACTGAACTGCATTCGGCTTCTGGACTATCTTATCCTTTGTGTTGTGGATTGTATATGGACCTTTTGTTTTTTTGCCTAAATAAAGCTTTTGGAATTGTTCACTATTCTCTTGCTCTCTTGATTGTGTGGTATCGGAGAAGGACCCCATGACAGAAGTCCACACCAACAAATGAAGCTGCCATCAGTCTACTAAAAAGGGCTCAAGAAATGCTCACTCAGTCTAACCTAAGTTTACACAAGATTTCCTCCATCTGCCGAGAGTTGATGGAAGCCTTTCCCTCTGAAGTCTATTCCAGCGATCTAAAAGACTCAGACCTAAGCATCAACTCCATTCCCATGCAACGGAGCCTTGGATTGCATTGGGATCTGAAGACGGATGCCTTCACCTTTCAGATCTGCAAGGATGAGAAACCCTTCACGTACAGAGGACTTCTTTCTTTCATGAATATTCTATACAACACGCTGGGATTTGTAGCTCCGGTAACCATCCAAGGAAAAATGATGCTAAGGGACTTCACCCAAGACAAATTTGATTGGAACGATCCACTTCCGGCAGAAAAGGCTGACCTGTGGGCTGAGTGGAGGAAGTCTCTCGAAGCCTTGACTGACCTTCGTGTGAAACAACCGTATGGTCCTGTGCCATCCACAGAAGTCAAAACACAAAGACTTTGTATCTTCTGTCATGCATCAGTCAAAGCGATCGGAGCAGTAGCATACTTCAAAACCATAGATGAGAAGGAACAATGCCATATTGAATTCATGATGAGCCGGACTAAACTGGCGCCACTACGCTAACACACGATACTGGAACTCTGCACTGCCGTCCTCGCAGTTAAGTTGGCTAAGCTTATCTCAGATGGGATGAATCTGGAGATCAAAGATGCAGAGTTCTACACCAATAGCAAGGTGGTACTGGGATACTTCTTCAACAAAACGGAATGCTTCTATGTCTACATCAGCAACCGGGTACTGAGGATAAGACAATCCACCTGCCCTAATCAATGGCACTATGTGCCTACTCCCCACAATCCTGCAGACCATGCGACTAGATCCATTGCACCAAGTCATCATAAGGACAATACATGGTTCACAGGCCCTGCCTCCTTGAATCGTTCTATGCCTCACATCAGCAGGTCTGATACATTCGAACTAGTGGATCCAGATACCAACGAAGAGCTCCGTCCTCGAGTGTCTGCTCTACATACAGTGATTTCAAGTCAACACCTCGAATCTCATCGGTTCATCAGGTTCTCAACCTGGGCGTCACTTGTTCGAGCCATCGCTTGTCTACTTCATGTAGTCCAGTCCTACAAGTCAGCAATACCTGCATGCCAGAAACCTTGAAAGGTTGGCATCACTGCAAGCATGCGTTTACTGCTTCCAACCTGGAAAGAGCCAAGGTTACAATACTTCGTGTTGTACAAAGCATGTCCAATGTCTTTTGGGACAGATGGAGAAAGCAATATCTCTCCACCCTGCAAATCAGGACAAAGTGGCAGAAAGACCGCCCAAACATCCAACCTGGCAATATTGTTCTCGTCAAAGACAGTCAGTCACATCAAAAGGAGTGGCCATTCATCCTAGTCACCAAACCTTTTCCCAGCAAGGATGGGAAGGAGCGCAAAGTAGAGATCAGAGTGTAGAGGTCAGAATGTGCAAGCTTGGGGAGAACAAACTGTTCCATGGGCCAGTTAATAATAATAATCTTTATTTTTATATAGCGCTAACATATTCCGCAGCGCTTTACAGTTTGCACACATTATCATCCCTGTCCCCGATGGGGCTCACAATCTAAAATTCCCTATCTGTATGTCTATGGAATGTGGGAGGAAACCGGAGTAACCCACGCAAACACGTAGAGAACATACAAACTCTTTGCAGATGTGGTCCTGGGTGGGATTAGAACCAAGGACTCCAAGCCTGCAAGGCTGTAATGCTAACCGCTGTGCCACCGTGCTGAACTTGTATTGTTATTTTCCCCAAAAGAACCAAATAGTGGCATCTTATGACCCCAGTGGACAGGGTCTCAGAGGAACGTGTAAGTCTGCAAGATACAAAAATCCAGCTCATAGGGCTGTGGCAACTGGGTTGACCAAATAGCTACTCCTAACGCCAACACTAGAAGTAGCCGGGGATCATGCCTACGGTGATCGCTAGATGACTCGCGCCAGCCGGAGAATCTAACTACCCCTAGGAGAAGAAAACAAAGACCTCTCTTGCCTCCAGAGAAAGGGACCCCAAAGCAAGATACAAGCCCCCCACAAATAATAACGGTGAGGTAAGAGGAAATGACAAACACAGAAATGAACCAGGTTCAGCAAAGAGAGGCCAGCTTACTAATAGCAGAATATAGCAAGATAACTTATCTGGTCAACAAAAACCCTATAAAAATCCACGCTGGAGATTCAAGAACCCCCGAACCGTCTAACGGTCCGGGGGGAGAACACCAGCCCCCTAGAGCTTCCAGCAAAGGTCAGGATACAGATAGGAACAAGCTGGACAAAAATACCAAACAAAACAAAAGCAAAAAGCAAAGAAGCAGACTTAGCTTGAAAAACAGGAACCAGGATCAGAGGACAAGAGCACAACAGATTAGCTCTGATTTCAACGATGCCAGGCATTGAACTGAAGGTCCAGGGAGCTTATATAGCAACGCCCCTGAACTAACGGCCCAGGTGAGGATATAGAAAAAGACAGACGCTCCAGAGTCAAATCACTAATGACCACTAGAGGGAGCAAAAAGCAAAATCACAACAGTACCCCCCCCTTAGTGAGGGGTCACCGAACCCTCACCACGACCACCAGGGCGATCAGGATGAGCGGCGTGAAAGGCACGAACTAAATCGGCCGCATGAACATCAGAGGCGACCACCCAGGAATTATCTTCCTGACCATAGCCCTTCCACTTGACCAGGTACTGAAGCCTCCGCCTGGAGAGACGAGAATCCAAGATCTTCTCCACCACGTACTCCAACTCGCCCTCAACCAACACCGGAGCAAGAGGCTCAGCAGAAGGAACCACAGGCACAACGTACCGCCGCAACAAGGACCTATAAAACACGTTGTGGATAGCAAACGACACAGGAAGATCCAGGCGAAAGGATACAGGATTAAGAATTTCCAATATCTTGTAAGGACCAATAAAACGAGGTTTAAATTTGGGAGAGGAAACCTTCATAGGAACAAAGCGGGAAGAAAGCCACACCAAATCCCCAACACGTAGTCGGGGACCCACACCGCGGCGGCGGTTGGCAAAGCGCTGAGCCCTCTCCTGTGACAACTTCAAGTTGTCCACCACAAGATTCCAGATCCGCTGCAACCTATCCACCACAGAATCCACCCCAGGGCAGTCAGAAGGTTCCACATGACCCGAAGAAAAACGAGGGTGGAAACCAGAGTTGCAGAAAAACGGCGAAACCAAGGTGGCGGAACTAGCCCGATTATTAAGGGCAAACTCAGCTAACGGCAAGAAGGTCACCCAATCGTCCTGATCAGCAGAGACAAAACACCTCAAATAAGCCTCCAAAGTCTGATTAGTTCGCTCCGTCTGTCCATTAGTCTGAGGATGGAAAGCAGACGAAAACGACAAGTCAATGCCCATCCTACTACAAAAGGATCGCCAGAATCTGGAAACGAACTGGGATCCTCTGTCTGACACAATATTCTCAGGGATGCCGTGCAAACGAACCACGTTCTGGAAAAACACAGGAACCAGATCGGAAGAGGAAGGCAGCTTAGGCAAAGGAACCAAATGGACCATCTTGGAGAAGCGATCACATATCACCCAGATAACAGACATGCCCTGAGACACCGGAAGATCAGAAATGAAATCCATGGAGATATGTGTCCAAGGTCTCTTAGGGACAGGCAAGGGCAAGAGCAACCCGCTGGCACGAGAACAGCAAGGCTTAGCTCGAGCACAAGTCCCACAGGACTGTACAAATGACCGCACATCCCTAGACAAGGAAGGCCACCAAAAGGATCTGGCCACCAGATCTCTGGTGCCAAAAATTCCTGGGTGACCTGCCAACACCGAGGAATGAACCTCGGAAATGACTCTGCTGGTCCACTTATCGGGCACAAACAGTCTGTCAGGTGGACAAGAATCAGGCCTATCAGCCTGAAATCTCTGCAACACACGTCGCAGATCTGGAGAAATAGCTGACAAGATAATACCATCCTTAAGAATACCAACAGGTTCAGCAACTCCAGGAGCATCAGGCACAAAGCTCCTGGAAAGAGCATCGGCCTTCACATTCTTTGAACCTGGTAAATACGAGACAACAAAGTCAAAACGGGAGAAAAACAATGACCAGCGGGCCTGTCTAGGATTCAGGCGTTTAGCAGACTCGAGATACATCAGATTTTTGTGATCAGCCAAGACCACCACACGATGCTTAGCACCCTCGAGCCAATGACGCCACTCCTCAAATGCCCATTTCATGGCCAACAACTCCCGATTGCCCACATCATAATTTCGCTCCGCAGGCGAAAACTTCCTAGAGAAAAAGGCGCAAGGTCTCATAACAGAGCAACCAGGGCCTCCCTGCGACAAAACGGCCCCTGCTCCAATCTCTGAAGCATCCACCTCAACTTGAAAGGGAAGCGAGACATCAGGCTGGCACAAAACAGGCGCCGAAGTAAACCGACGTTTCAACTCCTGGAAAGCCTCCACGGCAGCAGGAGCCCAATTAACCACATCGGAGCCCTTCTTGGTCATATCCGTCAAAGGTTTCACAATGCTAGAAAAGTTAGCGATAAAACGACGGTAGAAGTTAGCGAAACCCAAGAACTTCTGAAGACTCTTAACTGACGAGGGCTGAGTCCAATCAAGAATAGCTCGGACCTTGACTGGGTCCATCTCCACAGCAGAAGGGGAAAAAATGAACCCCAAAAAGGGAACCTTCTGTACACCAAAAAGACACTTTGAGCCCTTGACAAACAAAGAATTTTCACGCAAAATTTTAAAGACCATCCTGACCTGCTCCACATGCGAGTCCCAATTATCAGAAAAAACCAGAATATCATCCAGATAAACGATCAGAAATTTATCCAGATAGTTCCGGAAAATGTCATGCATAAAGGACTGAAAAACTGAAGGGGCATTAGAGAGCCCAAAAGGCATCACCAAGTACTCAAAATGACCTTCGGGCGTATTGAATGCGGTTTTCCATTCATCCCCTTGCTTAATGCGCACAAGGTTGTACGCACCACGAAGGTCTATCTTGGTAAACCACTTGGCACCTTTAATCCGGGCAAACAAGTCAGACAACAGCGGCAAAGGATACTGAAATTTGACAGTGATCTTATTTAAAAGCCGATAGTCAATACAAGGCCTCAAAGATCCGTCCTTTTTAGCCACAAAAAAGAATTCCGCACCAAGAGGGGAAGAAGACGGACGGATGTGTCCTTTCTCCAGAGACTCCTTGATATATGAACGCATAGCGGTATGTTCAGGTATCGACAGATTAAACAGTCTTCCCTTAGGAAATTTACTGCCTGGAATCAAATCTATTGCACAGTCACATTCCCTATGAGGAGGCAATGCACTGGACCTGGACTCGCTAAAGACATCCTGATAATCAGACAAATACTCCGGAACTTCCGAAGGCGTAGAAGAAGCAATAGACACAGGCAGGGAATCCTCATGAATACCACGACAGCCCCAACTAGACACTGACATAGCCTTCCAGTCAAGGACTGGATTATGGGTCTGTAACCATGGCAGCCCCAAAACAACCAAATCATGCATTTTATGTAGAACGAGAAAACGTATCACCTCGCGGTGTTCAGGAGTCATGCACATGGTAACCTGTGTCCAATACTGCGGTTTATTTTCTGCTAATGGCGTAGCATCAATACCCCTAAGAGGGATAGGATTTTCTAATGGTTCAAGAATAAAACCACAGCGCTTAGCAAATGAGAGATCCATAAGACTCAGGGCAGCACCTGAATCTACAAACGCCATGACAGGATAAGATGACAGTGAGCAAATCAAAGTTACAGACAGAATAAACTTAGGATGCAAATTACCAACGGTGACAGGACTAACAACCTTAGATATACGTTTAGAGCATGCTGAGATAACATGTGTAGAATCCCCACAGTAGTAGCACAAGCCATTCCGGCGTCTATGAATTTTCCTCTCATTTCTAGTCAGGATTCTATCACATTGCATCAAATCAGGTGTCCGTTCAGACAACACCATGAGGGAATTTGCGGTTTTTCTATCACATTGCATCACATCAGGTGTCTGTTCAGACAACAACATGAGGGAATTTGCGGTTTTGCGCTCCCGCAACCGCCGGTCAATTTGAATAGCCAGGGACATGGTATCATTCAGACCTGTGGGAATGGGAAAACCCACCATAACATTCTTAATGGCCTCAGAAAGGCCATTTCTAAAATTAGCGGCCAGTGCACACTCGTTCCAATGTGTCAGCACGGACCATTTCCGAAATTTTTGGCAATACACCTCAGCCTCGTCCTGGCCCTGAGACATAGCCAGCAAGGCTTTCTCTGCCTGAATCTCAAGATTGGGTTCCTCATAAAGTAAACCGAGCGCCAGAAAAAACGCATCAATATCAGCCAATGCCGGATCTCCTGGCGCCAACGAAAAAGCCCAATCCTGAGGGTCACCCCGTAAGAATGAAATAACAATTTTTACTTGTTGAGCAGAGTCTCCAGACGAACAAGGTTTCAGGGACAAAAATAATTTACAATTATTCCTGAAATTCCTAAACTTAAATCGGTCTCCTGAAAACAGTTCAGGAATCGGAATCTTGGGTTCAGACCTAGGATTTCTGGTAACATAATCTTGTATACCCTGCACACGAGCGGCAAGCTGGTCCACACTTGTAATCAAGGTCTGGACATTCATGTCTGCAGCAAGCTTAAGCCACTCTGAGGTAAAGGGGAAAAGAAAAAAAAAAAAATGAGAGAGGGAAAAAAAAAACTCAAAATTTTCTTTCTTATAATCCCACTTCTGCAATGCATTAAACATTTAATACTGGCCTGGCATACTGTTATGACCCCAGTGGACAGGGTCTCAGAGGAACGTGTAAGTCTGCAAGATACAAAAATCCAGCTCATAGGGCTGTGGCAACTGGGTTGACCAAATAGCTACTCCTAACGCCAACACTAGAAGTAGCCGGGGATCATGCCTACGGTGATCGCTAGATGACTCGCGCCAGCCGGAGAATCTAACTACCCCTAGGAGAAGAAAACAAAGACCTCTCTTGCCTCCAGAGAAAGGGACCCCAAAGCAAGATACAAGCCCCCCACAAATAATAACGGTGAGGTAAGAGGAAATGACAAACACAGAAATGAACCAGGTTCAGCAAAGAGAGGCCAGCTTACTAATAGCAGAATATAGCAAGATAACTTATCTGGTCAACAAAAACCCTATAAAAATCCACGCTGGAGATTCAAGAACCCCCGAACCGTCTAATGGTCCGGGGGGAGAACACCAGCCCCCTAGAGCTTCCAGCAAAGGTCAGGATACAGATAGGAACAAGCTGGACAAAAATACCAAACAAAACAAAAGCAAAAAGCAAAGAAGCAGACTTAGCTTGAAAAACAGGAACCAGGATCAGAGGACAAGAGCACAACAGATTAGCTCTGATTTCAACGATGCCAGGCATTGAACTGAAGGTCCAGGGAGCTTATATAGCAACGCCCCTGAACTAACGGCCCAGGTGAGGATATAGAAAAAGACAGACGCTCCAGAGTCAAATCACTAATGACCACTAGAGGGAGCAAAAAGCAAAATCACAACAGTGGCATATCCGTTGAAGCCAAGTGGGGAGTGTTCTGCCCATTAATGTGCAGCAAATTAATTCACAATGTAGTACCAGTTGTCACGATTAGAGGTCATTAGGTACACCTGTATCCAGGAGCATTTTGCTTTAAGCCTTTGTTCTGACTAGAACCGCCCCCCTGGTTTCCCGTGGAAGAGTAGCCATTTTCCCTTGGACCTTGAGTCTTGCACACATGTTCCAGGCTCTCTCTTCAGATCATTGCTCTTGATAAGCGGATGCCGGTGAGGCAAAAATGTACTTACATGTGTGTGTTATGTTAGAACAGTTATGCAGCCACTGTGTAGCAGAGTATGTAGTTAGGCATGTTGTGCTTTGTTTCATATTGCTGTTTCTCTGTATGCAGATAGATGTTTGCCTGTTTAAAGGAATACAATGCTGACAGCCTGAACTTGCCCTAAGATAGCCATGATAACTGTTTATCTGTCTTATCCTGTTTTCAGTGTTAGCTCTCTAATCTCTGTTATTCATGTTATTGCATCCTGTAACATGCTGTAATGTGCCAAGTATTGATGCAGTTATTTCCTTTGTAGTTTTTACCTGATCATCCATTATATCGCATATCTCACAATATCATCTATTGTTGTTCATTGTTCACCATCTCAATAAATATAGACTTAAGAACCTATACAGTCTGTTTACTGAGGAAATGGATGAAGGTTTGGCCTATGCTAGAATCCACACCACATCATACGTGGAGGAAGGCAGAACATCTCACTTTGAAATTATTTGTAGCATCTAGTCTGTTATAGAGGCCTAATCCACAGGCATCAAAAAATTCTTCTGTTACCAACGTCATACAGTAGGGGACATCTGACTTCCATATTGTTTGTAGCATATAGTCTTTATAGAGGCCTAATCCACAGGTACAAAAAATTGTTCTATTACTAACATTGTACAATAGGGGACATCTGACTTTCAATTGATTTGTAGCATCTAGTCTGTTATAGAGGCCTGATCCACAGACCCCAGCAAAATTCTTCAATTACTAATGTCATACAGTAGGGGACATCTGACTTTCAAATTTTTTGTGCCATCTAGTCTGTTGCAGAGGGCTAATCCACAGGCCTCCAAAAAACTCTTCTGTTAAAAACATACAGTAGGGGACAACTCAATTTCAAATTGTTTGTAGCATATCTTCTTTGTAATACAGACCTCATCCATACTTAAATAATTCTTTCTTCTGTGACTAATGTGATTCAGCACGCCATATTTCACCTTGTAATTTAGATGGTGCAGAGTTTAAAATCTATTTCTTTGTTGCTAATACTGTGCTCCTACCTCACTATCTAATCTACATGACTGGAAAAAATCGAGACCATGGTGGAAGGGGAATTAGGCTTGGTGTTCAGGTACAAGCAGCATCCTGACCCTCGTCATCAGATGTTAACCCCTCAGATGGAATGTGATCCTGATGAGACTCTGATTTCTGAGGCTCACGTGGACTGTACTGTGCTGTCAGATCAGGAAGAGGAGGAGGGTGACTCCAAGGGCACAGAATGTGATAACACAGAGGATGATGATGATGAGGTGGTAGATCCTAGTTGGCCTGAGAATAGAGGTACACAATTTAATAGGTCATATGAGGAGGAAAACAAGGAGGTTACATTTTGCCTTACGTCACACACACACGTAGTGATGCAGCAACGACGAGAGATGCATCCTCAGCCACAACTGTGGCTGTGACCAGCAGTGTCCACTGGTCTGCATCTTGCTGGAGTGGCAAGGGCTGCTTAGCCTGGGCCTTTTTTGACACTGCAAAGGATGAGCCAACTCACATAATCTGCCAACTTTACAAAAAAACTGAGCAGAGGTGAAAAGTGCAATAATTTGACTACTAAAACTATGAAACTTCACACTCTAAATCAATATACGTTACTCCGGGAATCCCACTGCGCTAAAATGCAGACCAGCGGACATCAACAACCATCAGCCGCCCATTTAATCACCTCTGCTGCTTCTTTATTCTCCTCTATTACTGTGCCAACTACTGAGATGCAGGTCTTCGACTGCAGAACCTCAAGTTCTTTACCCACTCCAGTCACGCTGACTTTAGAGCCCGCCGCCAGCTGTAACGGAAGTGGACATGCCTGCTATTTTTGACTGATCTCAGAGAACCAGCACATCACAACTTTCTCAATCCACCATAACATCTCAGTCTGCACATCTCTCACGGTTCAGCAGTTTGTCTGATTCACTGTACTCCACCCTCTCTCAGCACTGCAGCCAGCCCACGGTATCATAGTTGTGGTCATGTACAAAATTGTTGCCTCCTACGGTTGACAAAACTAAGAGGTTGAACGCCACCATCTCCAATCTATTGGCCAAGGAAATGCTGCTTTTCCTGCCTGGTAGATACAGATGGTTTCCGAAAGCTAATGGCTGTCGCAGTCAACCAGTACCAATTGCACAGTCGCCATTACTTTTCTAAGAAAGTTGTGCCTGCACTACATCAGCATGTTGCAGACAAAATCACACATTCCTTGACTAAATCTATGTCTGCCAGGGTGCATTTCACCACAGACACTTGGACATGTAAGCATGGCCAAGGGCATTACATCTCGCTGACTGGGCACTGGGTGATTCTGGTAGCTGTGGCGACAGGTGCTGCTCCACAAGTCTTGGAATCCCCAAAGCTTGTAGGACAAACCTCTACATTTAACAATTCGTCCACTGCTTTTACCTCCTCCTTGATCTACTCTAAGGCTTCCACCTGCACCCTCAACCTCTGCCTTAATAAGACACGCGTTCCAACAGTGCAGAACAAAATCTCACTACCTCCGTACTATGCAGACAGGGCTCATCACAATTAGGCAGTGTTAAAATTGTTATGCCTCTGAGATCACAGTGATACAGCTGAAGAGTTGTGGACAGCTCTCTAGGCTGAATTTGATCAATGTTGGTCTCTGCTTAACCTGCATCCAATAACGGTGCAAACCTGGTGGCGGCCCTATGGCAAGGCAAGCTCACACACATGCCTTGCATAGCTCACGTCCTCAACCTAGTGATACAGCATTTTCTCCACTACTATCCTGGCCTGGGTGAGCTCCAGCAGAATGCACAGAAGCTGTGTGCTCAGTTCCACCATTTGTACTCCTCAGGTCAATGACTTGCATCGATACAGAGGTCTTTGTCCAAGCCAGTTAACAGAATGATATGCGATGTCCCGACACTGTGGAATTCCACTCTGCACATGTTGCAGTGACTGTGACAGCAGGAACGAGCCCTGACGTAGTATGTCATGTCGTATAGCCTGGGCCAATGCAGTACGGACATGGTGCATATCACGTTTATGGAGTGGGCACAGATTCAGGACCTCTGCACCCTTCTGCACAGTTTTGAAATTGTCACTAAGATGGTTCGCACTGATGACACCGTCATCAGCATCACTATTCCAATCATCTTTATGCTGAATCAGACTTTAAATAGCCTGTGAGAGGAGATGGTGGTCCTAGAAGAAGAGGAAGATGCAGAGGACAATGCGGAAGGGATAACAATGTCTTAAAGTTCCAGACTGTCGTCACACAGGCAGGTGCCAAGGGAGAGTGGATTACTGCATTCGATGGTGGCTTGTGATAACAGACAAACTGTTAGTGAAGGCATAAGATCCGTAAAACAAATGGAGGGGGAACAGGTGATGGGTGAGCAATTGACATTATATGAAGAGTAGTGTTGAGCATTCCGATACCGCAAGTATCGGGTATCGGCCGATACTAGCGGTATCGGAATTCCGATACCGGGATTCCGATACTTGGCGCGTATCGGATACCGGAATCGGAAGTTCAATGATTCAAAATTCAGAAATTCAGCCAATGAGAAAGATTCCAAGTGTGGGCACATCCTGTTTAGCATGGAGGGCATGAAACTACTGGCAAGGCTGTGATTGGCTGCTTAAATGATGTCATGATGCAGTTTAAAAGTCGCTGGCGCCATTTTGCGATCACTCTGCTGTGAATTCAGTTAGTGACAGGACGCTGTTTGCTGACTGAGGGACAGTTTAGAGATAGCGATTTGCTTCTTTGTGCTTTCCAAAGGCTAATTTAGCAACCGCTGTGTTCACCTACTAATCACCTTCCTTTTGCCTTGTAGCGCTGTTTTCACAGCGATCTGCAAGGTCTCTCTGTGTGTGTGTGTGAGTGCAGCCCACTCTCTAGTCTGAGTGCAGCCACATAGGCCATCCATAGCTGGTTGTATTCAGTTCAGGGAGGGTGGTTCATTGCCTCATACTGTCCTTTTTTTTTTTTTTTTTGAAGTAGTGCAGGCTGCTGCACATTTTTTCCAAAAATTCCTATTAGTGTCTTTCCACCCGTCTCCAGCTAATTTGTGGAAAAACACTACATAGGATAAAGTAGAGGAGGGTTTTTGGGCCTTGCAGCGCCGTTTACGGCTGTCTGCACGGTCTCCGTGTGACTGCAGCTCGCCCTGTAGTCTGTGAGCAGCCGTAGCTTGGTTGTCTCCAGCTCAGGGTTGTTCACTGCGTCATACCGCCAAATCAATTTTCATTTTGTTTTCAAGTAGTGTAGTCTGCTGCTAATTAATTTAAAAAAATCCTATTAGTGTCTTTCCACCCGTCTCCAGCTAATTTGTGGAAAAACACTACATAGGATAAAGTAGAGGAGGGTTTTTGGGCCTTGCAGCGCCGTTTACGGCTGTCTGCACAGTCTCCGTGTGACTGCAGCTCGCCCTGTAGTCTGTGAGCAGCCGTAGCTTGGTTGTCTCCAGCTCAGGGTTGTTCACTGCGTCATACCGTCAAATCAATTTTCATTTTGTTTTCAAGTAGTGTAGTCTGCTGCTAATTAATTTAAAAAAATCCTATTAGTGTCTTTCCACCCGTCTCCAGCTAATTTGTGGAAAAACACTACATAGGATAAAGTAGAGGAGGGTTTTTGGGCCTTGCAGCGCCGTTTACGGCTGTCTGCACGGTCTCCGTGTGACTGCAGCTCGCCCTGTAGTCTGTGAGCAGCCGTAGCTTGGTTGTCTCCAGCTCAGGGTTGTTCACTGCGTCATACCGCCAAATCAATTTTCATTTTGTTTTCAAGTAGTGTAGTCTGCTGCTAATTAATTTAAAAAAATCCTATTAGTGTCTTTCCACCCGTCTCCAGCTAATTTGTGGAAAAACACTACATAGGATAAAGTAGAGGAGGGTTTTTGGGCCTTGCAGCGCCGTTTACGGCTGTCTGCACGGTCTCCGTGTGACTGCAGCTCTATCCGTTGTCAGTTCAGCCCCAAAAAAATAAATAAATAATAAAGTTCACCAAACACACCAGTTACACCACTTTACATTTGTGTAGGCCACATTAGCTCATATTCAAGTCTAGTCCACACTTTAGAAAATTAGTGTGTCTTATACCTGTTAGGAGGAGTTGCTCAGGAATAAGCACATAAAGCCGTTAGTACTTTTCTGCTTATCTTTATCAGTCAACCAAGATGAAGAAGGCAGTGAGTAAGGCACGTGGGCGTGGGCGTGGGCGCGGAGCAGGGAGGGGACGTGGGGATTCTGTGCCTGCTGCGGGCACCGGTGAGTCATCAGCACCCACTTTCACAAGGGAACAGTCGTTCATGCGCAGCTTTGTCGCCGAGCGCCGTACACCGCTGCTGCGTCAAGACCAAATTGAAGCCGTTGTGGGATGGATGGCAGCTAATGCATCAACTTCCATTAGTGCCACATCCTCTCAGACACAGAGCACTGGAGAGCAGCCATCTGTCTCTTCACCACCTGCAAAATTGCCCAGGCAGACAGAGATCCCAGGACAGGAGCAGTCTCTACTTCTGTTCTCTGAATCATCTCTTGGCTTGGAAACAGGGGGCCAGCCAAGCAGCATTGGAGAAATGGAAGAAGAGGCAGGGTGCAGTGATGCCCAACCGCTTTTTCTGTCTTCCTCTGAAGAGGCGGGTGGGCCAGTGGCTCCGGTCACCACCTCGCAGGCCGCATCAGCTGATGATGACACTCAGGTGCCACTTACTGGTGCGTGCTCTGCTGCTGAGACTACCCAGGAGGAGCAGTTGGGGGCAGAGGGTAGTGTAGATGATGAGGTCCTTGACCCATCTTGGCGTCAGGGACAGGAAGGTGGTGGGAGCAGCTCTGAGGAAGAGATTCCCCGTACGGCCCAAAGAGGGAGAGGGAGGGGGAAGACTGCGGATCCTGCAGCCTCCGCTTTGGCACCCGTAAGGAGCATGTCTCTTCCAAAAGTCAAAAGGGGGGCTCCCAAGACTTGCAGTGCCTGGTCCTTTTTTGACACAGTTGCAGATGACATTTGCTATGTCAGATGCAAGGTGTGTCATCAAAAAATCAAAAGAGGTCAAAAAGTCGCCAACCTCAATACCTCCAACATGTGGAAACATGTGCGCAACAGGCACCCGGCGGAGTTAGACAAACACACTGAAGAGCTAGGCCAACCAACAGCGGCAGCTACCACCTCTTCAGCTCGTGTTGCCTCTTCCTCTAGCTCACACGCAGCTGGTTCGGCTTCCTCCCAGGATCGCCGTGGAAGAACCTCTGGCCCTGTTGTCCAGAGACCCGCTGTCATTCCACCCGCAGCACCACTTTCCCAGTCAACCACACACTCCCAGCCCAGTCTACAGCCATCGGTAGTACAGGCATGGGAGAAAAGGCGGCCTTTCTCGTCAAACCACCCACGAGCACAGGCTCTGACTGCAGGCATTGCCAAACTTCTGTCACTGGAAATGCTGTCATTCAGGCTGGTGGAGACTGACAGCTTCCGTGACTTGATGTCATTGGCAGTCCCACAGTACAGTGTGCCCAGCCGCTTTTACTTCAGCAGGCAAGCCATCCCTGCCCTGCACAAGCATGTTGAGGGACACATAAAACACGCGCTACTGAACGCCGTCGGTAGCAAGGTCCACCTCACCACCGATGCGTGGACCAGTCAACATGGACAGGGGCGATACCTTTCCCTCACTGCCCATTGGGTTAATGTAGTTGAGCCGGGTACAGACCGTGCGAGTGGCGCAGGACGTGTCCTGCCCACTCCAAGGATTGCAGGAATCCATTCTGTACGCATTGACTCCTCCTCTTACACCAGTTCCTCAGAATCATCGCTGCAGGAGCCGTCACAGTCCACCTCCACATGGACCCGTGATGAACGTGTACCTGTTACGACCGACATGAGCACAGCCGTGGCCAAACGTCAACAGGCCGTCTTGAAATTAATTTTTTTGGGGAATCGTAGCCACACAGCGCAGGAGCTCTGGAATGCCATCAAGCAGGAGAGCGATGTGTGGTTTGAGCCAGCGAATCTCCAGCCAGGCATGGTAGTGTGTGATAATGGCCGAAATCTGGTGGCAGCCCTGGGCCTCGGCAACCTCACTCACATCCCATGTCTGGCACATGTGCTCAATTTGGTCGTGCAGAGTTTTTTGAGGGACTATCCGGATCTTGATGCACTGCTGCACAAGGTCCGCCTAGAGTGTGCTCACTTGCGGCGTTCCAGCACGGCAAAAGCGCGCATTGCGGCTCTGCAGCGCCGACACCGCCTGCCGGAACATCGCATCATATGTGACCTACCTACCAGGTGGAATTCCACGTTACATATGTTGGAGCGGTTGTGTGAGCAGCAGCAAGCTGTAATGGAGTACCAGCTGTATCAGGCGCAAAAAAGTCGCAGTCAGCGCCGTACAGACTTCACAACCACAGAGTGGGCCACTATGAAGGATGTCTGCCAGGTTTTGCGTCCCTTTGATTATTCCACGCGGATGGCGAGTGCAGATGATGCACTAGTCAGCATGACTGTCCCCCTTATCTGCCTGCTTGAAAAATCACTGCAAGCGCTAAGGGATGATGTTGTGGAAGAGGTGGAGGATGAGGATTCACCACTTCCATCATCTTCTGGACAGTCAGCGCCACGTGGTTCCTCACAAACGCGTAGGCAGGGGACAGTTTGTGAGGAGGATGAGGAGGAGTCAATGGAGGAGGAAGACATCCGTCCAGAGGAGGGAGTTCCCGAATTGTCCAGTACTCAGTGTGTACAGCGAGGGTGGGGTGATGACGAGCGGGCAGAGATCACGCCTCCAGCTGGGGACAGCGTTTCTTGGGCAGTTGGCAGTCTGCAGCACATGGTGGATTACATGCTGCAGTGCCTGAGAAACGACCGCCGCATCGACCACATTCTCAACATGTCTGATTATTGGGTGTTCACCCTCCTCGATCCTCGCTACCGGGACAACGTAGAAAGCCTCATCACACCGTTGAACCGGGAGCGAAAAATGCGGGAGTACCAAGACACACTGGTCAGTTCCATCATCTTCTCCATTCCAACTGAGAGAAGTGCTGCTACTGCATTCCAAAGCAGCTCAGTGCGTCCAGGCAGTGGTGGAGGCTCTGCACAAAGAGGGAGCAGAAGCAGTGCCTCTGCCCAAGGCAAGACCAGTATGGCCCAACTGTGGCACAGTTTTGTGTGCCCCCCACAAAAGTCTACACCATCACAGACGGCTCCAGTCAGCAGGAGGCAACGGTTCCGTCAGATGGTGACAGACTACATGTCTTGCCCTCTTGCTGTACTCCCAGACGGCTCTTCCCCTTTCAAGTTTTGGGTCTCAAAGCTGGATACATGGCCAGAGCTAAGCCAGTATGCATTGGAGGTGCTGTCTTGCCCTGCGGCCAGTGTATTATCGGAACGTGTCTTTAGTGCTGCAGGTGGTGTACTAACTGACCGTCGCATGCGACTATCCTCCGATAACGTTGACCGGCTTACTTTCCTGAAAATGAACAAGGCCTGGATCTTGCAGGAATTTGCCACTCCTCCTCCTGATTAAAAAATTAGGTCACTGTATACGTTATCCAGGTCTCCTGTTGTGTTCATCTTTCTACCACCTGAACTTAAATTCCTGGGCTCCAACACCGCCAGTTGAGGCTCAGACGTGCCGTCTGCACAGTGAAAACATACGACCCAGTGTTATTGGGTTTCAGTAACGTCAGCTGATCCCCAGCTGTGTAGCCGGCAATGTGTCATGCGACCGCCACGCTGACACAACAACTGAAATGTAAGGGAATCTGTCCCCCCCCCCCCAAGGCGTTTGTTACTGAAAGAGCCACCTTGTGCAGCAGTAATGCTGCACAAGGAAAAAGGTAGCTATTTTGGTTTTGCTCCTTGCACACGCAAAACTTAACACTTATAAAATGTGTCCACTGATACCGTGAAACCGTCCCGGAGGTGGGACTTTCCTTCGTAATATGACGCAGCACAGCCGTCATTCCTACCCCCCCGGCGCCGCGCCCCGGCTCCTCAGCGTTGTTTGATTCCGTCCCGGAGCCTGCGCTGTTATGTTATCCCGTGGCCAGGCACACTTAGCGCTGCCCGTCTTCTGGCATCATTTGGTGTCAGGCTGGCTGCGCCTGTGCGGCCACGCTGGCCGAGAGCCCGCCTCGCAGTGTCTTCTGATTTAATCCCACTGGGGGCCTGGGATTTATGGACATGCGCAGTGCATATCTGAACCTCCACCTCTCACTCATCTCCCTATGGCTTCTTCAGACTGTTCGGTGTCAGCTGGTCCCTAATAGCATGCCACGGCCGTGACACCGCACAGTCTGGAAAAGAAGCCGTAGGGAGGGGAGTGAGAGGCGAGGATATGCACTGCGCATGGCCATGGATCCCAGGCCCCCAGTGGGATTACATCAGAAGACACTGCGAGGCGGGCTCTCGGCCAGCGCGGCCGCACAGGCGCAGCCAGCCTGACACCAAATGATGTCAGAAGATGGGCAGCGCTAAGTGTGCCTGGCCACGGGATAACATAACAGCGCAGGCTCCGGGACGGAATCAAACAACGCTGAGGAGCCGGGGCACGGCGGCGGGGGGGTAGTAATGATGGCTGTGCTGCGTCATATTACGAAGGAAAGTCCCACCTCCGGGACGGTTTCACGGCTTCAGGGGACACATTTTATAAGTGTTTAGTTCTGTGTTTGCAAGGAGCATGATGAAAAGAGCCACCTTTTCCTTTTGCATCTTTTGTGCTGCACAAGCTGGCTCTTTCAGCTACAAACGCCTTGGGGGGGGGGTTAAAGGTTCCCTTTCGACTTTCTCAGGCTTCGGCCTACATTGTGTTCCTCTGCTTTTCCACCTGCCCCTGGGCTCCAACACCGCTAGTTGCCGTCCAGAAGTGCTGTACGCACAGTCAACAGTCGCTCCTCTGTTATTGGGGTTCAGTAACGTCAGCTGTTCCCCTGCTGTGTGTGTGGCAATCCCTCCTACCTCCTCCAACCTCCTCCTCCTCCACCTGTCCCTGGGCTCCAACACCGCCAGTTGCCGTCCAGAAGTGCTGTACGCACAGTCAACAGTCCCTCCTCTGTTATTGGGGTTCAGTAACGTCAGCTGTTCCCCTGCTGTGTGTGTGGCAATCCCTCCTACCTCCTCCAACCTCCTCCTCCTCCACCTGTCCCTGGGCTCCAACACCGCCAGTTGCCGTCCAGAAGTGCTGTACGCACAGTCAACAGTCCCTCCTCTGTTATTGGGGTTCAGTAACGTCAGCTGTTCCCCTGCTGTGTGTGTGGCAATCCCTCCTACCTCCTCCAACCTCCTCCAACCTCCTCCTCCTCCACCTGTCCCTGGGCTCCAACACCGCCAGTTGCCGTCCAGAAGTGCTGTACGCACAGTCAACAGTCCCTCCTCTGTTATTGGGGTTCAGTAACGTCAGCTGTTCCCCTGCTGTGTGTGTGGCAATCCCTCCTACCTCCTCCAACCTCCTCCTCCTCCACCTGTCCCTGGGCTCCAACACCGCCAGTTGCCGTCCAGAAGTGCTGTACGCACAGTCAACAGTCCCTCCTCTGTTATTGGGGTTCAGTAACGTCAGCTGTTCCCCTGCTGTGTGTGTGGCAATCCCTCCTACCTCCTCCAACCTCCTCCAACCTCCTCCTCCTCCACCTGTCCCTGGGCTCCAACACCGCCAGTTGCCGTCCAGAAGTGCTGTACGCACAGTCAACAGTCCCTCCTCTGTTATTGGGGTTCAGTAACGTCAGCTGTTCCCCTGCTGTGTGTGTGGCAATCCCTCCTACCTCCTCCAACCTCCTCCTCCTCCACCTGTCCCTGGGCTCCAACACCGCCAGTTGCCGTCCAGAAGTGCTGTACGCACAGTCAACAGTCCCTCCTCTGTTATTGGGGTTCAGTAACGTCAGCTGTTCCCCTGCTGTGTGTGTGGCAATCCCTCCTACCTCCTCCAACCTCCTCCTCCTCCACCTGTCCCTGGGCTCCAACACCGCCAGTTGCCGTCCAGAAGTGCTGTACGCACAGTCAACAGTCCCTCCTCTGTTATTGGGGTTCAGTAACGTCAGCTGTTCCCCTGCTGTGTGTGTGGCAATCCCTCCTACCTCCTCCAACCTCCTCCTCCTCCACCTGTCCCTGGGCTCCAACACCGCCAGTTGCCGTCCAGAAGTGCTGTACGCACAGTCAACAGTCCCTCCTCTGTTATTGGGGTTCAGTAACGTCAGCTGTTCCCCTGCTGTGTGTGTGGCAATCCCTCCTACCTCCTCCAACCTCCTCCAACCTCCTCCTCCTCCACCTGTCCCTGGGCTCCAACACCGCCAGTTGCCGTCCAGAAGTGCTGTACGCACAGTCAACAGTCCCTCCTCTGTTATTGGGGTTCAGTAACGTCAGCTGTTCCCCTGCTGTGTGTGTGGCAATCCCTCCTACCTCCTCCAACCTCCTCCTCCTCCACCTGTCCCTGGGCTCCAACACCGCCAGTTGCCGTCCAGAAGTGCTGTACGCACAGTCAACAGTCCCTCCTCTGTTATTGGGGTTCAGTAACGTCAGCTGTTCCCCTGCTGTGTGTGTGGCAATCCCTCCTACCTCCTCCAACCTCCTCCTCCTCCACCTGTCCCTGGGCTCCAACACCGCCAGTTGCCGTCCAGAAGTGCTGTACGCACAGTCAACAGTCCCTCCTCTGTTATTGGGGTTCAGTAACGTCAGCTGTTCCCCTGCTGTGTGTGTGGCAATCCCTCCTACCTCCTCCAACCTCCTCCTCCTCCACCTGTCCCTGGGCTCCAACACCGCCAGTTGCCGTCCAGAAGTGCTGTACGCACAGTCAACAGTCCCTCCTCTGTTATTGGGGTTCAGTAACGTCAGCTGTTCCCCTGCTGTGTGTGTGGCAATCCCTCCTACCTCCTCCAACCTCCTCCAACCTCCTCCTCCTCCACCTGTCCCTGGGCTCCAACACCGCTAGTTGCCGTCCAGAAGTGCTGTACGCACAGAGCCAAACACCTCGCCAATGTGTTAGTGGGGTTCAGCACCGCCAGCTGTTCCCCTGCTGTGTATACGGCAACGTGTACTGCGACCGCCACGCAGACACAACAAGTTAAATGTAAGGGAACCTGACCCCCCCCCCCCCAGGCGTTTGTTACTGAAGGAGCCACCTTGTGCAGCAGTAATGATGCAAAGGGAAAAAGTGCCTCTTTTCGTGATGCTCCTTGCACATGCTGAACCTAACACTTATGAAATGTGTCCCCACACAGCGTTAAACCGTCCGGTAGGTGGAACTTTCCTTTGTCGTGTGACGCAGCACAGCCATCATTTTTACCCCCTTGGCGCCGTGCGCCCCCTCCTCAGCGTGGTTTGAATCTGTCCCGGAGCCTGCGCTGTTAGGTTAGCCCTTGGCCATGCACACATGTTGCGCTGCCCGTCTTCTGACCTCATTTGGTGTCAGGCTGGCTGCGCCTGTGCGGGTGCGCTGGCCGAGATCCCGCCTCGCAGTGTCGTCTAATGTAATCCCACCGCGGGCCTGTGATCCGTGCCCGTGCGCAGTGCATATCCTCTCCTCTCACTCCCCTCCCTACGGCTTCTTCAGACTGTGCGATGTCAGCTGGTCCCTAATAGCATGCCACGGCCGTGACACCGCACAGTCTGAAAAAGCCGTAGGGAGGGGAGTGAGAGGAGAGGATATGCACTGCGCATGGGCACGGATCACAGGCCCGCGGTGGGATTACATTAGACGACACTGCGAGGCGGGATCTCGGCCAGCGCACCCGCACAGGCGCAGCCAGCCTGACACCAAATGAGGTCAGAAGACGGGCAGCGCAACATGTGTGCATGGCCAAGGGCTAACCTAACAGCGCAGGCTCCGGGACAGATTCAAACAACGCTGAGGAGGCGGCGCACGGCGCCAAGGGGGTAAAAATGATGGCTGTGCTGCGTCACACGACAAAGGAAAGTTCCACCTACCGGACGGTTTAACGCTGTGAGGAGACACATTTCATAAATGTTAGGTTCCGCATGTACAAGGACCATAATTAAAAGAGCTAAGTTTACCTTTTCCAGCATTAGTGCTGTACACAATGGCTCTTTCAGCTACAAACGCCTGGGGGGGGGGGGTTAAAGGTTTCCTTTCAACTTGCTCGAGTGCAGGCTTCGGCCTACACTCCGCTCCCCCTGCTCCTCCTGCTGACCCTGGGCTCTAACACCGCCAGTTTTTGCCCAGATGTGCTAGCTGCACAGAGAAAAACACCAGCCAATGTGTCAGTGGGGTCCAGCACCGCCAGCTGTTCCCCTGCTGTGCAGCCGGCAACGTGTCCTGCAAAAGCCACGCAGACACAAGAACTGAAATTGAAGGGAACCTGTCCCCCCTCCCCCAGGCGTTTTTACGTTATCCAGCCACCTTGTACAGCGGTAATGCTGCATGTGTGCAAGGTGGCTCAGAAACGTATTCTCCTCGCACATGTGGAACTGAAAACACGTCTGAAATGTGTCCTCTGTGTGACCATTTAACCGTCCCGGTGGTGTGACTTTCCTTTGTAATGACACGCTGCAACCCCCTTGGTAGCGCTGCCCGTCTTCTGGCATCATTGTTTGGCTGCCTGCGCCTCTGCGGCCGCCCTGACCCACACAACGCCCCTCGGTGTCTTATTTATTGGGACTGCGAGGGTGTGATTGATGGGCAGGATCAGTGCATCAGTTCGCCTGTCCCTCCTCTCCTTCCGCCTTCTTCGGACTGTGCGGCTTCATGGCCGTGGCATGCGATAAGGGATCAGATGACGCCGCACAGTCTGAAGCGGGTGTAAGGACCCGAGTGTGAGAGGCCAACATATGTGCTGCGCCAGGCCCTGAATCCCAGCCCCGCAGTGTTTTAACAATGTTAAGACACTGCGGGGCTGGGATTCATGGGCATCGCGAACCGCACCAGCCAACATTAAATGAGGTCAGAAGATGGGCAGCGCTAACAGCGCTAGGCCAGGGGATAACACGACAGCGCAGACTCCTGTACAGCAAATAACAACGCTCGGGAGGCTGCACCCAGCACCAAGGTGGGATTCTTGACACCTGTGCTGCGTCTCATTACAAAGGGAACTCTCGCCTCCATTACACAGTTTGACTGTATAAAGGGCTGAATGTTATACGTGTTCCATTCAGCGTGTGCAAGGAGAAAAATTACAAGAGCAACCTTTGACTTGCGCAGCACTGCTGCTGCATAAGCTGTGGCTCTTCTACTTTGTAACCCCTGAGGGGGGGTTAAAGGTGACTTTTGAAATCGGTTCAATTAGGCTTCGGCCTACACTCTGCTCCACCTGCAGAGCCCGGGCTCCAACAACGCTAGTTGCTGTCCGGAAGTGCTGGCTGCACAGAGCCAAACACCTCGCCAATGTGTCAGTGGGGTCCAGCACCGCCAGCTGTTCCCCTGCTGTGTAGCCGGCAACGTGTCCTGCAAAAGCCACGCAGACACAACAGACCCAAAGCTGCCGCCAGTGCAGGCTTCGGCCTACACTCCCCTCCCCCTGCTCCTCCTCCTCCTGCTCCTCCTCCTGCTGTCCCTGGGCTCTAACACACCGCCAGTTGGGGCCCAGATGTGCTAGCTGCACAGAGAAAAACACCAGCCAATGTGTCAGTGGGGTCCAGCACCGCCAGCTGTTCCCCTGCTGTGCAGCCGGCAACGTGTCCTGCAAAAGCCACGCAGACACAAGAACTGAAATTGAAGGGAACCTGTCCCCCCTCCCCCAGGCGTTTGTACGTTTTTAAGGCCACCTTGTACAGCGGTAATGCTGCATGTGTGCAAGGTGGCTCATAAACGTATTCTCCTCGCACATGTGGAACGGAAAACACGTCTAAAATGTGTCCTCTGTGTGACCATTTAACCGTCCCGGTGGTGTGACTTTCCTTTGTAATGACACGCTGCAACCCCCTTGGTAGCGCTGCCCGTCTTCTGGCATCATTGTTTGGCTGCCTGCGCCTCTGCGGCCGCCCTGACCCACACAACGCCCCTCGGTGTCTTATTTATTGGGACTGCGAGGGTGTGATTGATGGGCAGGATCAGTGCATCAGTTCGCCTGTCCCTCCTCTCCTTCCGCCTTCTTCGGACTGTGCGGCTTCATGGCCGTGGCATGCGATAAGGGATCAGATGACGCCGCACAGTCTGAAGCGGGTGTAAGGACCCGAGTGTGAGAGGCCAACATATGTGCTGCGCCAGGCCCTGAATCCCAGCCCCGCAGTGTTTTAAAAATGTTAAGACACTGCGGGGCTGGGATTCATGGGCATCGCGAACCGCACCGGCCGACATTACATGATGCCAGAAGATGGGCAGCGCTAACGGCGCTAGGCCAGGGGATAACACGACAGCGCAGACTCCTGTACAGCAAATAACAACGCTCGGGAGGCTGCACCCAGCACCAAGGTGGGATTCTTGACACCTGTGCTGCGTCTCATTACAAAGGGAACTCTCGCCTCCATTACACAGTTTGACTGTATAAAGGGCTGAATGTTATACGTGTTCCATTCAGCGTGTGCAAGGAGAAAAATTACAAGAGCAACCTTTGACTTGCGCAGCACTGCTGCTGCATAAGCTGTGGCTCTTCTACTTTGTAACCCCTGAGGGGGGGTTAAAGGTGACTTTTGAAATCGGTTCAATTAGGCTTCGGCCTACACTCTGCTCCACCTGCAGAGCCCGGGCTCCAACAACGCTAGTTGCTGTCCGGAAGTGCTGGCTGCACAGAGCCAAACACCTCGCCAATGTGTCAGTGGGGTCCAGCACCGCCAGCTGTTCCCCTGCTGTGTAGCCGGCAACGTGTCCTGCAAAAGCCACGCAGACACAACAGACCCAAAGCTGCCGCCAGTGCAGGCTTCGGCCTACACTCCCCTCCCCCTGCTCCTCCTCCTCCTGCTCCTCCTCCTGCTGTCCCTGGGCTCTAACACACCGCCAGTTGGGGCCCAGATGTGCTAGCTGCACAGAGAAAAACACCAGCCAATGTGTCAGTGGGGTCCAGCACCGCCAGCTGTTCCCCTGCTGTGCAGCCGGCAACGTGTCCTGCAAAAGCCACGCAGACACAAGAACTGAAATTGAAGGGAACCTGTCCCC
The DNA here is from genome assembly GCF_051348905.1 of Ranitomeya variabilis. Classification (NCBI taxonomy): domain Eukaryota; kingdom Metazoa; phylum Chordata; class Amphibia; order Anura; family Dendrobatidae; genus Ranitomeya; species Ranitomeya variabilis. Next base: position 84,595,512 of record NC_135238.1, read on the forward strand.
CCTCCCCCAGGTGTTTGTACGTTTTTAAGGCCACCTTGTACAGCGGTAATGCTGCATGTGTGCAAGGTGGCTCATAAACGTATTCTCCTCGCACATGTGGAACGGAAAACACGTCTAAAATGTGTCCTCTGTGTGACCATTTAACCGTCCCGGTGGTGTGACTTTCCTTTGTAATGACACGCTGCAACCCCCTTGGTAGCGCTGCCCGTCTTCTGGCATCATTGTTTGGCTGCCTGCGCCTCTGCGGCCGCCCTGACCCACACAACGCCCCTCGGTGTCTTATTTATTGGGACTGCGAGGGTGTGATTGATGGGCAGGATCAGTGCATCAGTTCGCCTGTCCCTCCTCTCCTTCCGCCTTCTTCGGACTGTGCGGCTTCATGGCCGTGGCATGCGATAAGGGATCAGATGACGCCGCACAGTCTGAAGCGGGTGTAAGGACCCGAGTGTGAGAGGCCAACATATGTGCTGCGCCAGGCCCTGAATCCCAGCCCCGCAGTGTTTTAACAATGTTAAGACACTGCGGGGCTGGGATTCATGGGCATCGCGAACCGCACCGGCCGACATTACATGATGCCAGAAGATGGGCAGCGCTAACGGCGCTAGGCCAGGGGATAACACGACAGCGCAGACTCCTGTACAGCAAATAACAACGCTCGGGAGGCTGCACCCAGCACCAAGGTGGGATTCTTGACACCTGTGCTGCGTCTCATTACAAAGGGAACTCTCGCCTCCATTACACAGTTTGACTGTATAAAGGGCTGAATGTTATACGTGTTCCATTCAGCGTGTGCAAGGAGAAAAATTACAAGAGCAACCTTTGACTTGCGCAGCACTGCTGCTGCATAAGCTGTGGCTCTTCTACTTTGTAACCCCTGAGGGGGGGTTAAAGGTGACTTTTGAAATCGGTTCAATTAGGCTTCGGCCTACACTCTGCTCCACCTGCAGAGCCCGGGCTCCAACAACGCTAGTTGCTGTCCGGAAGTGCTGGCTGCACAGAGCCAAACACCTCGCCAATGTGTCAGTGGGGTCCAGCACCGCCAGCTGTTCCCCTGCTGTGTAGCCGGCAACGTGTCCTGCAAAAGCCACGCAGACACAACAGACCCAAAGCTGCCGCCAGTGCAGGCTTCGGCCTACACTCCCCTCCCCCTGCTCCTCCTCCTCCTGCTCCTCCTCCTGCTGTCCCTGGGCTCTAACACACCGCCAGTTGGGGCCCAGATGTGCTAGCTGCACAGAGAAAAACACCAGCCAATGTGTCAGTGGGGTCCAGCACCGCCAGCTGTTCCCCTGCTGTGCAGCCGGCAACGTGTCCTGCAAAAGCCACGCAGACACAAGAACTGAAATTGAAGGGAACCTGTCCCCCCTCCCCCAGGCGTTTGTACGTTTTTAAGGCCACCTTGTACAGCGGTAATGCTGCATGTGTGCAAGGTGGCTCATAAACGTATTCTCCTCGCACATGTGGAACGGAAAACACGTCTAAAATGTGTCCTCTGTGTGACCATTTAACCGTCCCGGTGGTGTGACTTTCCTTTGTAATGACACGCTGCAACCCCCTTGGTAGCGCTGCCCGTCTTCTGGCATCATTGTTTGGCTGCCTGCGCCTCTGCGGCCGCCCTGACCCACACAACGCCCCTCGGTGTCTTATTTATTGGGACTGCGAGGGTGTGATTGATGGGCAGGATCAGTGCATCAGTTCGCCTGTCCCTCCTCTCCTTCCGCCTTCTTCGGACTGTGCGGCTTCATGGCCGTGGCATGCGATAAGGGATCAGATGACGCCGCACAGTCTGAAGCGGGTGTAAGGACCCGAGTGTGAGAGGCCAACATATGTGCTGCGCCAGGCCCTGAATCCCAGCCCCGCAGTGTTTTAACAATGTTAAGACACTGCGGGGCTGGGATTCATGGGCATCGCGAACCGCACCGGCCGACATTACATGATGCCAGAAGATGGGCAGCGCTAACGGCGCTAGGCCAGGGGATAACACGACAGCGCAGACTCCTGTACAGCAAATAACAACGCTCGGGAGGCTGCACCCAGCACCAAGGTGGGATTCTTGACACCTGTGCTGCGTCTCATTACAAAGGGAACTCTCGCCTCCATTACACAGTTTGACTGTATAAAGGGCTGAATGTTATACGTGTTCCATTCAGCGTGTGCAAGGAGAAAAATTACAAGAGCAACCTTTGACTTGCGCAGCACTGCTGCTGCATAAGCTGTGGCTCTTCTACTTTGTAACCCCTGAGGGGGGGTTAAAGGTGACTTTTGAAATCGGTTCAATTAGGCTTCGGCCTACACTCTGCTCCACCTGCAGAGCCCGGGCTCCAACAACGCTAGTTGCTGTCCGGAAGTGCTGGCTGCACAGAGCCAAACACCTCGCCAATGTGTCAGTGGGGTCCAGCACCGCCAGCTGTTCCCCTGCTGTGTAGCCGGCAACGTGTCCTGCAAAAGCCACGCAGACACAACAGACCCAAAGCTGCCGCCAGTGCAGGCTTCGGCCTACACTCCCCTCCCCCTGCTCCTCCTCCTCCTGCTCCTCCTCCTGCTGTCCCTGGGCTCTAACACACCGCCAGTTGGGGCCCAGATGTGCTAGCTGCACAGAGAAAAACACCAGCCAATGTGTCAGTGGGGTCCAGCACCGCCAGCTGTTCCCCTGCTGTGCAGCCGGCAACGTGTCCTGCAAAAGCCACGCAGACACAAGAACTGAAATTGAAGGGAACCTGTCCCCCCTCCCCCAGGCGTTTGTACGTTTTTAAGGCCACCTTGTACAGCGGTAATGCTGCATGTGTGCAAGGTGGCTCATAAACGTATTCTCCTCGCACATGTGGAACGGAAAACACGTCTAAAATGTGTCCTCTGTGTGACCATTTAACCGTCCCGGTGGTGTGACTTTCCTTTGTAATGACACGCTGCAACCCCCTTGGTAGCGCTGCCCGTCTTCTGGCATCATTGTTTGGCTGCCTGCGCCTCTGCGGCCGCCCTGACCCACACAACGCCCCTCGGTGTCTTATTTATTGGGACTGCGAGGGTGTGATTGATGGGCAGGATCAGTGCATCAGTTCGCCTGTCCCTCCTCTCCTTCCGCCTTCTTCGGACTGTGCGGCTTCATGGCCGTGGCATGCGATAAGGGATCAGATGACGCCGCACAGTCTGAAGCGGGTGTAAGGACCCGAGTGTGAGAGGCCAACATATGTGCTGCGCCAGGCCCTGAATCCCAGCCCCGCAGTGTTTTAACAATGTTAAGACACTGCGGGGCTGGGATTCATGGGCATCGCGAACCGCACCGGCCGACATTACATGATGCCAGAAGATGGGCAGCGCTAACGGCGCTAGGCCAGGGGATAACACGACAGCGCAGACTCCTGTACAGCAAATAACAACGCTCGGGAGGCTGCACCCAGCACCAAGGTGGGATTCTTGACACCTGTGCTGCGTCTCATTACAAAGGGAACTCTCGCCTCCATTACACAGTTTGACTGTATAAAGGGCTGAATGTTATACGTGTTCCATTCAGCGTGTGCAAGGAGAAAAATTACAAGAGCAACCTTTGACTTGCGCAGCACTGCTGCTGCATAAGCTGTGGCTCTTCTACTTTGTAACCCCTGAGGGGGGGTTAAAGGTGACTTTTGAAATCGGTTCAATTAGGCTTCGGCCTACACTCTGCTCCACCTGCAGAGCCCGGGCTCCAACAACGCTAGTTGCTGTCCGGAAGTGCTGGCTGCACAGAGCCAAACACCTCGCCAATGTGTCAGTGGGGTCCAGCACCGCCAGCTGTTCCCCTGCTGTGTAGCCGGCAACGTGTCCTGCAAAAGCCACGCAGACACAACAGACCCAAAGCTGCCGCCAGTGCAGGCTTCGGCCTACACTCCCCTCCCCCTGCTCCTCCTCCTCCTGCTCCTCCTCCTGCTGTCCCTGGGCTCTAACACACCGCCAGTTGGGGCCCAGATGTGCTAGCTGCACAGAGAAAAACACCAGCCAATGTGTCAGTGGGGTCCAGCACCGCCAGCTGTTCCCCTGCTGTGCAGCCGGCAACGTGTCCTGCAAAAGCCACGCAGACACAAGAACTGAAATTGAAGGGAACCTGTCCCCCCTCCCCCAGGCGTTTGTACGTTTTTAAGGCCACCTTGTACAGCGGTAATGCTGCATGTGTGCAAGGTGGCTCATAAACGTATTCTCCTCGCACATGTGGAACGGAAAACACGTCTAAAATGTGTCCTCTGTGTGACCATTTAACCGTCCCGGTGGTGTGACTTTCCTTTGTAATGACACGCTGCAACCCCCTTGGTAGCGCTGCCCGTCTTCTGGCATCATTGTTTGGCTGCCTGCGCCTCTGCGGCCGCCCTGACCCACACAACGCCCCTCGGTGTCTTATTTATTGGGACTGCGAGGGTGTGATTGATGGGCAGGATCAGTGCATCAGTTCGCCTGTCCCTCCTCTCCTTCCGCCTTCTTCGGACTGTGCGGCTTCATGGCCGTGGCATGCGATAAGGGATCAGATGACGCCGCACAGTCTGAAGCGGGTGTAAGGACCCGAGTGTGAGAGGCCAACATATGTGCTGCGCCAGGCCCTGAATCCCAGCCCCGCAGTGTTTTAACAATGTTAAGACACTGCGGGGCTGGGATTCATGGGCATCGCGAACCGCACCGGCCGACATTACATGATGCCAGAAGATGGGCAGCGCTAACGGCGCTAGGCCAGGGGATAACACGACAGCGCAGACTCCTGTACAGCAAATAACAACGCTCGGGAGGCTGCACCCAGCACCAAGGTGGGATTCTTGACACCTGTGCTGCGTCTCATTACAAAGGGAACTCTCGCCTCCATTACACAGTTTGACTGTATAAAGGGCTGAATGTTATACGTGTTCCATTCAGCGTGTGCAAGGAGAAAAATTACAAGAGCAACCTTTGACTTGCGCAGCACTGCTGCTGCATAAGCTGTGGCTCTTCTACTTTGTAACCCCTGAGGGGGGGTTAAAGGTGACTTTTGAAATCGGTTCAATTAGGCTTCGGCCTACACTCTGCTCCACCTGCAGAGCCCGGGCTCCAACAACGCTAGTTGCTGTCCGGAAGTGCTGGCTGCACAGAGCCAAACACCTCGCCAATGTGTCAGTGGGGTCCAGCACCGCCAGCTGTTCCCCTGCTGTGTAGCCGGCAACGTGTCCTGCAAAAGCCACGCAGACACAACAGACCCAAAGCTGCCGCCAGTGCAGGCTTCGGCCTACACTCCCCTCCCCCTGCTCCTCCTCCTCCTGCTCCTCCTCCTGCTGTCCCTGGGCTCTAACACACCGCCAGTTGGGGCCCAGATGTGCTAGCTGCACAGAGAAAAACACCAGCCAATGTGTCAGTGGGGTCCAGCACCGCCAGCTGTTCCCCTGCTGTGCAGCCGGCAACGTGTCCTGCAAAAGCCACGCAGACACAAGAACTGAAATTGAAGGGAACCTGTCCCCCCTCCCCCAGGCGTTTGTACGTTTTTAAGGCCACCTTGTACAGCGGTAATGCTGCATGTGTGCAAGGTGGCTCATAAACGTATTCTCCTCGCACATGTGGAACGGAAAACACGTCTAAAATGTGTCCTCTGTGTGACCATTTAACCGTCCCGGTGGTGTGACTTTCCTTTGTAATGACACGCTGCAACCCCCTTGGTAGCGCTGCCCGTCTTCTGGCATCATTGTTTGGCTGCCTGCGCCTCTGCGGCCGCCCTGACCCACACAACGCCCCTCGGTGTCTTATTTCTTGGGACTGCGAGGGTGTGTTTGATGGGCATGAGCAGTGCATCAGTTCGCCTGTCCCTCCTCTCCTTCCGCCTTCTTCAGACTGTGCGGCTTCATGGCCGTGGCATGCGATAAGGGATCAGCTGACGCCACACAGTCTGAAGCAGGTGTAAGAACCCAAGCGAGAGGCGAACATATGTACTGCGCCAGGCCATGAATCCCAGCCCCGCAGTGTTTTAACTATGTCAATACACTGCGGGGCTGTGATTCATGGGCATCGCGAACCGCACCAGCCAACAATAAATGAGGTCAGAAGATGGGCAGCGCTAACAGCGCTAGGCCAGGGGATAACACGACAGCGCAGACTCCTGTACAGCAAATAACAACGCTCAGGAGGCTGCACCCAGCACCAAGGTGGGATTCTTGACATCTGTGCTGCGTCTCATTACAAAGGGAACTCGCGCCTCCAACACAGTTTGACTGTATAAAGGGCTAAATGTTATACGTGTTCCATTCAGCGTGTGCAAGGAGCCAAATTAAAAGAGCAACCTTTGACTTGTGCACCACTACTGCTGCATAAGCTGTGGCTCTTCTACTTTGTAACCCCTGAGGGGGGGTTAAAGGTTACCTTTGAAATTGGTTCGATTAGGCTTCGGCCTACACTCTGCTCCCCCTGCAGAGCCCTGGGCTCCAACACCGCCAGTTGGGGCCCGGTACTGCTAGCTGCACAGAGAAAAACACCAGCCAATGTGTCAGTGGGGTTCAGCACCGCCAGCTGTTCCCCTGCTGTGCAGCCGGCATCGTGTCCTGCAAAAGCCACGCAGACACTTGCTCTTGTACCTTCTGCTCCCCATCCTGGTTCCAGTACCGTCAGCTGGTTCCGGGCAGAGCCTTTGGCTTAGGTGCCTCCCTCTGGGTATCCGAGTTCCACCAACGTCAGGTGGTCCTTGGTAGTGCTTTCAGGCACGGGTACCTCCTGCTTAGTAACCGGGTTCCAGTAACGTCAGCTGGTCCTCGGTAGTTCCATTGGCTCTTGGACCTTCGGCTACCCATCCGGGTTCCAGCACCATCAGCTGGTTCTCGGCAGTGTCTTTTGCTCTTGTACCTTCTGCTCCCCATCCTGGTTCCAGTACCGTCAGCTGGTTCCGGGCAGAGCCTTTGGCTTAGGTGCCTCCCTCTGGGTATCCGAGTTCCACCAACGTCAGGTGGTCCTTGGTAGTGCTTTCAGCACAGGTACCTCCTGCTTAGTAACCGGGTTCCAGTAACGTCAGCTGGTCCTCGGTAGTTCCATTGGCTCTTGGACCTTCGGGTAGCCATCCGAGTTCCAGTTCCATCAGCTGGTTCTCGGCATTTTCTCAGCCTTCTTGTACCTTCTGCTACATTTCCAAGTTCAAGAGACTAAACACAATGACCCAGAAGACCACCCCTAAGATGACGACGACACCAGAGACGACAACCACCGTGATGACGACGACCCTGGAGACGATGACCCCGAAGACCACCCCGATGACGACGACCCCGGAGACGACGACCCTGAAGACCACCCCGATGACGACGACCCCGGAGACGACGACCCTGGAGACGACGACGACCTGGAAGACCGAGAAGCAGAAGAACAAGAGGCTGCAGAACAAAGAGCAGAAGGACATTAAGCATAACACAAAATATCAGAGCAAAAAATATTATGTAAATTATAAGCAGAAGAAGACTAAGCAGTGTATGGGGGTGAGTCCGTTCCTCCTCGTGGTGCCCCTGGATAAAGCCTGATGCTGCAGGCCAAACTGAACGCGGACAAATGTAACTGTTTTGTGACAGGCAGAACGGAAGGTGTAATCTTCAAACTTTTATAGATAACAACTACGGGAATGCCTGTCACAAATAAGAATATGATGAAGAAGTTGAATATGATGAAGATAATAGTAAAATAAAAAGAATATGAACAATGTAACCCAAAAAATAATAGGTAGAAGATGAAGAAGAAGATGAATAAGGTGAAGAAGTTGATGTCAAAGAAGCTGATGATGAGGATAATTAAGAAGAAAGCGTGGGAGAAGTAAAAAAGAAGGTGAAGGGCGTGGAAGTAGTGAAACATCAATATCTGACATAAAAAAAAAAAAAAAAACATAGTCAAATTCTTTCTAACGCCGAACTTCATAAAAAAAAATAAAAAATCCTGCTATTCTATTACATTGGGCTAAACCTCTGTCCCTTTAATATCTCCGCCACGTCCCCCAATACATCCTACAATATTCTTAGTTGTTTTCCTTCATGTAGAATGAACCTACAAGTGTATAAAGGGTTTATTTTGATTCCGATATTTTCGTCCCATTGACTTGCATTGGGATCGGGTATCGGTATCGGATTGGATTCCGATACTGTGACGGTATCGGCCGATACTTTCCGATACCGATACTTTCCGATATCGGAAAGTATCGCTCAACACTAATGAAGAGGATAATCCTCCCTTTTCTGTTGTTCATGGTTGGTGGGAGGGGACAGAGGAAACTAGCATCAGTGTTACCCAGCCACAAACACAGCATAGGCTTGGACTTCATGGTAGAGCCAGATATATGAGTGCTTTCTTGCTGCACTATCTGCAACATGATCCCTGTATAGTTATGATTAGACATAATGCTGACTCTGTTAGATCCACGTTATAAAGTAAAATTTTGCCTGATGCTTCCCGCCCTGTAAAGGGACATGCGAATTTTGAAGTACACAGTTTGTATTGCAGCTCTAGACTTCCAACCTCCGGCACATCAATTTGTCAACACCAAGACATTAGTAGCAGCAGCAGTAGTGTAAGTGGAAGAAGCAATTTCTTTGAGTCCTGTAATAACTATAGGGGATAACTCAGGAGACTCTTTGCATGGAACAAGACAACTACAGGACACAGTTTTATAAGTGGTAAAGTCTATATTGTCACACGGTGATTCAAACAGGTGCAGAGAGAAACTCAAGTCCACAACACTTTGTGCAAATATCAAATGCAGCTCAGCAGTCTATAGGAAACTTCAGAGGAAAATGCAATCACGCAGAAAGTCTATAAAGCACAATTATTCTTGAGGATACTTGACACGAATAAGTCCTTGCTTAGTCCAAAACACAGATAGATATGCTTATAAGGCAGTTCAAACCAATATCTTAGCTCAACCAGGGAGGCCTGGGTAACAGTCTCAGGTTCTTGCAAAGCAGCAACAGCTTACATGTCCAGCAAATGCAGATGGAAGTAAACATGAGCAGCAGATGAAGGAGGATTACTGGAACTGGTGTATGCAGCAGGAACTCAGAGCAGAGTGGCAGGATAACCCCACAGGTTCACAGGAGCAGGTATATAGCCAGGGAGTCACCAGAGGTCAGGAGCTCGATGCAAGGCAGAATACGCTAGCACAGACTGAAGGCTGGGGTGGAGTTTTATAGCAGGAAGACACAGTGCACATGAGACCAAAGACGCCATCTTGGAAAAGGGCAGTAATGCACAAAAAGGTAATAAAAAATGTTCAGAGTCCTGACAAGTCCTTTGATGCTTTTTTTAGACAGATCATGCACCAACACAACAGAATCCAAATCTTACACGTGGTGAACAAATGGAGAGGATGGTGCAGGAGTATTTTGAACTGAATATCAATACCATCAGGGAGGGTTTTGGCCCTTTCACATTTTGGTCTTCCAAAATGGATGAGTGGCCTGAGCTTGCCTCACACATCTTGGAGGTTTTATCATGCCCGGCAGCCTGCATTCTCTGAGAACATGTTTTTAGCGCTGCTGGTGGTATCCTGATGGATAAGCGCAGCCGGCTGTCCCCTGTTATGGACCTGGTGGTTAGGTGCACCTGGAATGACCTGATGGTTAAACTAGAAGACAGGACGAGCTCTGGGAAGTGGGAACTCTGCTGACCGCAAATCCTAATCCTATAACACACACACTAGAAATAGCTGTGGAGCGCACCTAACTCTCCCTAGAAGCCTCTTCACAGCCTAAGAGCTAACTACCCCTAAAGATAGGAAAATAAGCCTTACCTTGCCTCAGAGAAAATTCCCCAAAGGTAAAGGCAGCCCCCCACATATATTAACTGTGAGTTAAGAGGAAAGTCACAAACACAGGGATGAAACAGGTTTCAGCAAAGGAGGCCAGACTTACTCGATAGACTGAGGATAGGAAAGGGATCTATGCGGTCAGCACAAAAAACTACAAAAAGCCACGCAGAGTGTGCAAAAAGACCCCCGCACCGACTCACAGTGCGGAGGTGCCACTCTGCAACCCAGAGCTTCCAGCTAGCAAGGCAATATCACATTAGCAAGCTGGACTAGAACTTAGCAAGTACTAAGAAATATATTTAGTACACAATGAACAACAAATGAACTAGCAGGGACTTAGCTTCTGCTGGAGTAGACAGGTCATCAGAAAGATCCGAGAGAGATCTGAACCAGTGCTAATACATTGACAGCTGGCATGGAGTAACGATCTGAGTGGAGTTAAATAGAGAAGCCAACCCAGCCGCAAACGAGGGCAGCTGAGGTAGCAACCTCAGAACCAGCAGTTCCACTCACAGCCACCAGAGGGAGTCCATGGACAGAACTCGCCGAAGTATCATTCATGACCACAGGAGGGAGTTCAAGAACGGAATTCACAATAGTCCCCTGAATATGTAGACCTCCTAACATTCATCAAGATGAACAAGTCAAGGATCTCCAAGGACTTTTGCATCCCATTCACAGACTGTAGAGACTAGGCGATATTGCATTTTTTAGTATGCTGCATTAATGTTGCATAATTACACTCTGTGATATATTTAGTGTGTAGCGTGGCTTCTGTGCCTGCTGTTGCTGCTGTTACTGATGATTTTAACACAAACTTGTGGAAAAGTGAACAGTCATGGTTGGTCTACATCTGCTGGGTTGGCTGTTGTGGAAGATGTGTAAGTCCCAATTATACTATTTCTACTCTTTATGAAATTTATACCACTTCAGTGGTGTCAGGAACTCATTTTTTTAAATGTGAAAACTTCTGTTTGGGTGTCCATCTGCTGGGTTTGGTGTAATTGAAGACCTGTCGGTCACTATTATACTATTTCTACTGTGGTTAAAATTGACACCACTTTGGTTTTATCTGCAATAATTTTTGGAAATGTGAATACTCCTAGTTAGGTGTCCATCTTCTGTATTGGGCATAGTGGATGACCTGTCATTCCCTATTATACTATTTATACTGTGGCGATATTGATGCCACTTTGTTGGTGCCTACCATAATTTTTGAAAATGTGTAAACTCCTGGTTGGATCCCTTTCATATGCGTTGCCTGTAGCAGTAGGCCTCCGAGACCATCAGGCCTCCACTTCACTGGAGTTAACTACCTGTGTTACTACTATCCTTAGATTTTTCTGACAATGGTAATCTGGGAAACTGATATTTGTGCCACCTGAGTGTGGCTCTGCATGAAAGCAGGTTAAGCTATTTTATGTGGTTTCAGGGCTCCCAGCACAGCAGGCCTACACCGACACCCACCTCGTCTTACTTTGAAGTTCAATTGAAACTGTAAATACTAGCCCAGACCATGATACCTCATGCATGGCTGATTGCTGCAGTGCCATTCTACAATTTGCACTGTGGATGAATTGAGGCCACTTCCTGGTGTCTGTCCCTCTTTTGATGTGCTGGGCATGCGTTTGTATTGATATCTGATGCACAAGGGAGCAGATCATCCACGTATTGCAGAAGAGTGACTTCCGGATGTTCTGCAGTCCAGTTGGCCAGACTGGAGGACATTGCTTTACTGAACTGTAACAATATGCAGTAGGTATATGACAAACATTGATGTGTCAGGGGAGATGTACATTTATAATGTCAGAATCAGGTATGTTATAAACCCCAGTTCAATGCATAGGACCAAATGAGGACATATTGCTAATTGTACCCTGATGAAGGAGTATCCGAAAGGTGCATAGGGGCGGGTGGGTTGACCAGAAGTGATTCCACTGCCACCACTGTAAGGTAACTAATACTTGAGCATACTATATGGAACCTCTGATTATTAGGTTCTGTACCATATAATTCAATACCCATCTACCTGCTCTTTGATCTGTCTACATTTACTTTGTACTGTTGGAATACTATCGTATGGATCCTTTACATGGTGGTTTATATTACTATTTGTTAATTTGATACATATTAACAAATCTGGTTGTACCTACCCCTTGCATTGCATGGCTGTGTTTTTATCCGCCTTTTCACTTTGTCCACTTGAACAAAAATTGACTGCAATTTTGGTTTCTCACACCACCCCTTTACTGAACTGTTAAGAGCTGTTCTGGGCCCCCGGGGCATCACTGTCCATGTATACTGTGCCCCCTGGTACATGAAGGCGAACAGTTACTGGTCATCCGGGTGAAGGGGAACACTAAAGAAAGCGTTGGCCAGATCGATCACTGTGAACACTGTTGTCATGGCTGGCACATTTGAGAGCAGAGTTTGTGGATTTGGCACAATTGGGGCTTCAAATACCATAGCCTCGTTCACGGCCCTCAGGTCATGCACCATTCTGAACTTAGCTGGTTCTCCTTTTGCAGTCTTTTTCTTGCATGGGAAAAGTGGGGTGTTGCAAGGCGACGTGCAGGGAACAGTGGTTCCTGTCTTCAAAAAGACCTTCAGTTTGTCAGAGACGGCCTGACTCTGGACTATGGACAAGGGATACTGGGCTTTACAAGGGTACGGGGTACCTGGCTTGAGTGACACCCGTACCGAGGCAACTTGAAGTTTTCCCTTGTACCATAGGCTCTCAGGTACTATATCCAGCACCTCCTGAGGTAGGCTTGCATTGGTTGTTTGAGTTTCTTGTAGGGCCACAAGCATGATTGATTTTTCTTGAGTCAGGGGCGAAGAAAGTGTCACGATTCCATCTTCTTGGAACACTATGGTTGCTTTCAGCTTCTGCAGTAGTTATGCTCCCAGCAGGTTAAGTGGACAGGTCATTGACTCCACGAACTGTGGCAGAATAAAGTGTTCTGGCTGAGTCCACACCTTCAGGAGCTTTGTAAGCAGGGAATGTCTGACTTGGCCATCAATCCCTACGCAAGACACAGAAGATTCCGGTAGGCAGGTGGGGACGAGGAGTTACACATTTCTCATCACACTTCTGGCTGCACCAGTGTCCACAAGAAAAGATCTTGCAACCCCATCCAGCTTTAGAACAATTTGGGGTATTGGTCCAACTGGTGGGGTTTTGCATGTTAGGAGCATGGTGTCTTTTGGATTTTGCTTGGCTCTGTCCTATGGACGGGGCTCCTCACTGCTTTCTGTGTTTCCTCTCTGTGAAATTTGTAAGCTGCTTTCATGGGGGTACTCTTCCCCATGTTCTGTGGGTGAAATTTTTATAAGATTCTGTAGGGGGACTGAGCGCTATGCTTTGTAGGTGAAATTTGTAAGCTGCTAATGTACGGGCATTCTGCCCCATGCTCTGTGGGTGAAATGTGTAAGCTTATTCTCTGGGGGTACTCTGGCCCATGCTCTGTGGTTGAAAATTGTAAGCTGCTTCTGTGGGCATACTCTGCCACATGCTTCTGTTTTAAGAAGATTCTGCATCTATGGGTGGAATTTGTAAGCTGATACTGTGGAGTTACTCTGCCACATGTTATATGGGTGAAATTTTTAACTGGATTGGCAGAAACAAGACACAGTCTCTGTGAGGGCACTGTTTGAATTTTTATGTTATTCATTTACTTACTATTTTACCAAGAATGCTATTGTGACAAAACCTTTTAAGCCATTTTCCTATTCTCAATTGTTGGCAGGGCAATTGTCCTGCTCTTACTCCCATTTAGCTTCCTTTTGCAGCCCCCTAGCCCTTACTATGACCAATTTACAGCCATTTTACAGCACTGAAGTTTGTGTCCCCATTCATGGGGTTCGGAGTCCGGGGTCAAGTTCAGATTAAGTTCCAGTTCCCGAATCAGACTTTTTAAAAATTCTGCAAGAACTCGGTGAACTTGAACATCCTTGGAGTCGTTCATTACTAATGAAAACATTTTCTGTAGAGCTCAGCCAAATATATTAGAGGACAACTACAGCAGCATACAGAGGAAGGAAGCAGGGTAACACGCAGGCATTATTTTTTCTTTGGAAATGTGTTGGAAAAAATGCAATATTGATTGATTTTGTATTGGGTAATTTTTTTGTACTAAGGTTTTTATGATTAAGTAATGACTTCAATAGCATAGGAAAAATGGAAGGATGACAAACCTTTGTGCAGGTAGCAATTCAGAAGCCAATTAATGTGTGTCTTGCCACGTGAAGAGTGTGTTTTGGCTCATAGATCTCTAATGTTCCAGGCACACTCAATAGTGCATAGAAATGATCTTCAATTGCAGTAGATCTTGGTCAACATATAAAACCCAAACAGTTGTTTCCAGCAGTGAGGGCTGTTAAGGTCCTTTTATACAATAGATAAACCGCAAACAATGGAAATATAGCAGATTGATTGATGCTTGTTCAGCTCATCTTTTGGTGATTTAAAGAGCTAATATATAATAACTATATACAAGGTATGATGAAACATATAACCAAATTTGCTTCAACTTGTGAAAAACAATACAATAAATAGCAACTATGTAACATTAACCACATGCGTTCAGTGCTTACTGTCAATACACACCCAACATCCATACTATTTTTAATCGTGTTTCAGTAGCTATAGCCTACAAATGTTCCCCTATTCACAACAAGTAGTACATGCTGTGAGTTTAATATTGCAGAATTCCCATGAGCGTGATGTATGACATAGTCTGACAATGAAGATGGCCCATGTGAAGTGTGCCTATGAAGTGAATTGATGCCTAGGGACTCCCAAGTTATGACTTATAGATTATGATGTGGAAGTTGTAATGGAAGACAGTGGTATAAATTTATTCTCAAGAGAGAGTACATAATAGAGTTTAATTCTGAAAAGAAACAATGATTGAAGTTCTCATATGTTACCACAGTGCTTGAACACAGTTTTACAAAGTTTTAGTTTTCCAGATTGACAACTGAGTAATTGGTTTATAATGAAATAAAATAAGACAACAGGCATGTTTCAGTTTGACAGAATAAATACAGAAACTAACTGATATGAATAAATAGGAAATTATAATAATACCAAAATCTGGCTACCTAAATGCATCTGCACGCAGCATCTAAAATTTGCTCCTGTGTCTCCTCTTGTTACGTCTTTTGTCTGCCACATGGCCATTGGCTAATGATGATGAACTCATGTTGTGTTGTTGTCTTCTACTGTATAACTCTGGTTCTACCTGTAGATTCCCACTTTCAGAGATGTCAGAGAGAACCAGCACCAAACCCAGATTTACAAATAGACAAAACAAGCCCATATGTAGGAGTGCCGTGAAGCAAGAGTCTGGTATTGGATTTTAAGATACACAGAGATAGTCTCTAATAAAATGTTTATCTGTATGGTTTGATTGTGGCTTTGTTAATGAGAGGGGCTTGAAGTAGTAGGCATTTAGAATCATGACATTTAAATCCAATACATGTTACTATGGATTTTTGTTCATTGAACCTTTTTCACTACCAAAGACATATAGCATGTTTGGGTACTAATGGCCATATGTCAGCATGGATCCTAGCTACAGAAGTAATCTGGTGATCATTTTAAAACTGAGATTATGAGATTAAAAATTAGTTCAGAATTATTACTGAAGTTGTGACCAGGCAGAGTTCTGTACCAAAGGAGTTTTGTGGATATCTCTCACGTTACTGGTTTAATGAAGATGTCAATCCAAGGATGGTTTTCAAGAAACGTGCAGTTTTTATTCAACGCGTTTCGAAGTTACAGGCATTTCTTCCTCAGGAAACAACTACATGTAGGTTACATTGTGTAGAACTGTTTTAAATGTTTGGATTTCAAATTAGGGTGCTAAAATGCCACATGACAATCAGAGCTGTATCAAAGTCCACTGGAATAACACATGATTACAACGACAGATCATAAAAATTAACAGGACTGAATATATACAGTTTTACAGCAAGGTTAATCACAATAGATGCATCATAATCCCTATGTTATAAATATACTGTATATACAAAAATTATACTTGTGTGGACATCCAAATATTTTAAGGAACTAAAATGATCAACTAAAGAGCAGGATTAGAATCCGTGTCTCTCCAGGAGAAAAAGCAACATATCCTTTGTTCTTTATGCATTACACTTCTGCATAGGGTAATACTCAATATCATTTAAAGTCATTTATATCTTTATATCCCCTGGTCTGTTGGATTTTCTTTTTTTTTTAATGAACTATCATGTTCTTTTTCTAACTTGACATTAGGTTTTCCCCAAAGTATTTGCAGTGCTGTATATCCATTTATAAATTGACATCCGTGTGCTTGATACATTAAAATAAATAAAATTGTATACATTTTATTGGATTCCTACTTTATTTTATAAATTTTCTTGGATTCCTAGTTCATTAAGTCAGCAGCACGAGAGATATCCACAAAACTCCTTTGGTGCAGACTTTCGTTGGTTAACTCATAACCCGTGGATTTGCATTAGATGAATATCACAACTAAAAACACATGCCACTATAGATCAGGTTAGCACACTCTTGTCACGCTTGCACCCAGACTGGATGGCGTGAGCGAGGGATTATGGCTCCACTCTGCCACAAACCAGACTACCCTGGAAGGGGCGTGACTAAGCAGCTACCTTGGTGTTCACTGGAGCCTCTGATGGTGAGGTCAGGCTTGTGCGGCAGGTAGCGGCCAGGTACCACTCCAGGGCAGTGTCTGGCTGTAGCAGCTGATCCCACTGAGGGACAAAACACTAGTAACAGGTGCGAGCAAGTACAGATGAGCACAACTGGTACTCTGGCGGGCACAGCTGGCACTCTGGCAGGCAGGCGAGCACGGCTGGCACTCGGGCAGGCAGGCAAGCACGGCTGGCACTCGGGCAGGCAGGCAGGTGGGCACAAAACACACTGAAGGAATCGGGATGGTAATGGGTAGGGCAGGAACACAGGCAGGTATGAATAGGGAACAGATAGGAACAAGTTCAGACGGGAGAGACAGGAGCTGTTAAGAACCAGTTCAGACTAGAGGTAAAGGAACTGCTTCAGGAGATACAGGAACACAGGCAGGTATTGAGTAGGATAAGGGAGTAGGTAGGAACCAGTACAAACTGTAGGGACAGGACTCTAAGGAAACAGTTCAGACTAGAAGGACAAGGACACACAGCGCGTGGAACGGGAGCAGAGCAAAGCCGCAGGATGTGGATAGCAGAGCAGAGCCGCAGGAGGTGAGACAGGAGTAGAGCAGAGCCACAGAATGCGGCGAGCAGAGCGGAACCACAGGTTGCGGTGAGCAGAGCAGAGTCGCAGGTTGCACAGCTGACCTGAATTGCAAGGTGCGCAGCAGAGCTGCATGTTTTGGAGCAAAAAGCAGAGCCACAGGTTGCAGAGCAAGGGGAAGAGCTGAGGTTTGCATAGCAAAGAGCAGAGCCACAGGTTGCGGAGCAAAGAGCAGAGCCGCAGGTTGCGGAACAAAGAGCAGAACCGCAGGTTGCGGAGCAAAGAGCAGAGCTGCAGTTTGAGGAGCAAAGAGCAGAGATGCAGGTTGTGGAGCAAAGAGCAGAGCCACAGGATGCGGAGCAAAAGAGCAGAAATAGTGAACACAAGGAAACACACAGCAGGATAGCAAAGGCTACAGACAGGGATACAAACGGACACAGGTATAGGACAATTGGCTGGGGACACCTTAGGAAAGTGCACACAGTCTCTGTAAGAAACAGGAAGTGCCAGGGCCGCCACCCTAAGCATACAGCCAGGAAGTATGCAGCAAGCAAGGACATGATTCCCAGAGCATGGAGCCGGCAGAGGACAGAACTCACAGCATGGCCCGGAGTGGTGAGTAAGAAGGGAGATGGGAAGCCATGCAGTGATACCGGCAAGGGGTGTTACAAATCTGATATGAAAATTTTAATGCATGCTAGATAAGACCCTATTGCACTATTTTCTCCACAGTTTTTATAATCTAGGCAGATGTGTCAACGTTATGGGAGTATAGCCCTGAACATGGCAAGGCTTAGTGTGGAATATGCAAAAAAAGGGGGATATGACATGGTTTACTGTATGTAAACCATGTCTCATATCATGTCGGGTTTAGGCAGGAGAAATGAAATTGAATTACCGGCTTTTCACATATATCGCGCTGAAGTAAATATAAAAATATATAGATTTTCCATTACCTTGCATTGGGTTTCATGTTTCGGCCGATCCCCGACCCTGACTTTTCAAGAAGATCGGCCGATTTCACTCGACTCGACTTTTGAGAAAGTTGGGTTTCGTGAAACCCGACTCGACCTCAAAAATGGAAAAGTCGCTCAACCCTAGTGATGACGCTATCACCAGCGCAATGATCCTGCTTCTGTGCCTACTTAAACAATCGCTGCTGACTATTAAACATGGAGCTCTGCATGCGGACCAGGTGGAAATGGAGGAAGAAAAGAGACAGGGAGATACTACCCAGCCCAGCCTAATCTCATCTGCTCAGCACATTTTAGGTAACAATGAGGAGGCTGAGGAGGAACAGGAGCTGGTTGCTAGCGCAAAAGAGGCTAGTACCCACACCAGCTTTGTCATGTGTCTGCTATGTGGAAGGGCTGAGGATTGGAATGAGGAGGAAGAGAGGGAGATGGAGATGGGGAATTGTTATCATGATGGACACAGGGAAGTGTTTTCTGTACCTTGGCACGTATGGCCAACTATATGTACTGCTGCATTTCCCGTGAACCTCGTGTTATATTCATCTTGGGCAAAAAATAGTACTTGTTGGTCACCCTGCTAAACCCACCCTACAAGGAGAACCTTGCATCTCTCTCCTTCCTAAGATGGAGAGGCCTACTAAAATGGTGATTACCAGAAGGCCATTGTGAAAAATATGTTGAAGAAAATACCAACAGACAATGCTAGAGGCAGGGGGAAAGCTTCCTTGCTCAACTAAGGAGGAAAGGTGAGGGAGACACACACCTATTACAGCAAAAGTAGGGGTACACTGTCAAAGGCTTGGATCTATTTGATGACACCCTACCAGTGTCCTGGCCCTTATGACTATTTTTTACAAGGAGTGAAACGTTTTTAAAGATGGTCAAGCAATTTCTCGCTGACAAAATCAGCTTACTCCCAAATTCCTCTGCGACCTTCAACTATTGGGTCTCAAGCTTGACACCTGGCATGAGCTGTCCCTCTGTGCTCGGAGGTGTTGTGTTGTCCTAGAATCTTGTCTGAGTGGGTTTTTAATAGGAAGTCATAATAGAAGGCACTTTCTCCTGTCAACAGAAAAAGCTGACATGCTCACTGTGATAAAAATGAACAAAGCCTTGATTTAGCCCCAACTTTTCCACGCCACCAGATGACAGCAGCACATAGAGTGTTTTTAATCTTCAATATTTTGAATGAGGCCTTGTATTTGTTGCAATCAAGAGTCTATGAATAACCCTTCTTAGAATTTGTTTCTGGCTCGGCACTGTGTGCAGAGCCTGTATGAGTGTAGAGGTACCACAACTAAACTTTATGAATTTTTTTGAGGCCCACCTGTGGATGCCTATAATGGTGTATGGATGACCCTGCTTGTAATTTTTTCCCAGCTTTGCACTTAGTGCGTAGCCTTTAAGAGTCTAGGAGTACCACTACATGACAATTTGAGCAGAATGTGTATGAGGACATTCTTTATGACTAATACAGAGTTTATCTGAGTCCCTCTTCCATCAAATTTTTGGCACTTCTTCATAAATTACACTGAAATTTCACATTTTACTACAATTTTTAATTTTGGTTTATTTAAATTATTATTTTTTTAAAATACTTTTTCATCTTTGCCTTATATACAAGTCATTTTACAGGAAAGAATGTTTATTAACTTTATTTTTCATGTAAACTCCAATTTCTTATAAATTTTGAATGTTTTAATGTCAGTCCTTAAAGTGGAATAAAATTGTTACACCATTGTAACAGTGTTCTCTGAGTCAGAGATGCTTTCAGGGGTCTTCCCCATGCTGTTCTCCTTCCATTCAGCACTTTTGCCATCCATTTCAACATTTTTACTGCTCTCCCAGACTCCCTTGTAGGATCTGCCAGGAAAAAAGAAAAAACGCTACTCGAGATATTTACTCTCCAGTTAAGAAGGCACATACGCTAATAAAGAAGTGTGGTAAAACTGCCTCATCGGGGTGGTAGCCATGATACATGCAGCTCTCATATCTATACAAATGTAAAAAAAAATATATAGCACTTTAAATAGACCATGTACCTCAATATTATTGATTGACCAAAACCAACTAACTCAAGACAGCAGAATCTTTTGATATATAGACACTTGCACTGTATTACCTTATAAAGCTGTACAGTGAGTAATCTGTTCTTACTATCAGCTGTCATCAGTATATTTAGTCTATTTTCAGGTACTTCTCACAAAATTAGAATATCAAAGTTATTTTATTTATGTTCTTCAATACAAAAAGTGCAACTTATATTATATAGAGTCATTACAAACAGAGTGATCTATTTCAAGTGTTTATATCTGTTAATGTTGATGAATATGGCTTACAGCCAATGAAAACCAAAAGTCATTATCTCAGTAAATTAAAATACAGGGTGAGCCATGTATATGGATACATCTAAATAAAATGGGAATAGTTGGTGATATCAACTTCCTGTTTGGGGCACATTAGTATATGGGAGGGGGAAAACTTTTCAAGATGGGTGGCCACTATGGCGGCCATTTTGAAGTTGGCCATTTTGGATTCAAATTTCTTTTTTCCAATGGGAAGAGGGTCATATGACACATCAAACTTATTGATAATTTCACAAGAAAAGCAATGGTGTGCTTGGTTTTAATGTAACTTTATTCTTTTATTAGTTATTTACAAGTTTATCTTTGTTTACAGCCATTGACATGTCGCAGAGGTTAACACTTGAGGAGCAGATAGAAATTGTGCTGATGTCTGGTGAATGCAGTACCCAGGTCACTGCAGCAGATTTCAATGCAAGACACCATACGCAAGAAAACTGGGTCATTGAGATGCTGCAGCAGCTGTATTTCATAAGGGTGCCATTTGTGAGTAGCTAAAATCTGCCAAAGGGATGTTCGACTGAAGCCAGATCGGTGCGCTGAATTTACAGAATGGGCAAAACAAAAATTGGAACAGAACCCTCAGTTTACACAGAACATTATGTTCAGTGATGAGGCAAAGTTCCCCCCTCCCATATACTAATGTGCCACAAACTGGAAGTTGAGATCACCACCCATTCCCATTGTATTTAGGTGTATCCATATACATGGCCCACCCTGTAGAGATGCCTACTGGTTTTGTTTCAACAGGAATACCCTATCTTTCTCAATCTGCCATAACATATGTGCCTTCAACTTGCTCACAGTCCAGCAGTTTGTCCTGTGCACCCTACTCCACCCTCTCTGAGCGCAGCATTCTCCCCCGGTCCCTCACTTGTAGTCATGAAAAATAATATTTCCTCCTACACATGCCAAAGCTAAGAGCTTGAACTTCACCATCTTAAATTTGTTAACCACAGAAATGCTGCCTTTCCACCTGGCAGATATAGACTGTCTGTGAAAGTTGATTGCTGTTGTAGTCCCCCAGTACCAGTTGCATAGTCGCCATTACTTCTCTAAGAAAGAAGTGCCTGCACTACGCCATCATGTCGCAGACAACATCACCCATTCCATAAAAAAATTTATGTCTGCCAAGGTGCATTTCCCCACTGACACTTGGATGAGCACACATGGGCAGGTGCATTATGTCTTGCTGACTGAGCACTTGGTGACGCTGTTGGCTGTGGGGGCAGAAGCTGCTCCACAAGTCTTGGAATCTCCAAGGCAGAGAGAATCCCACCACTTCTGTACTGCGCAGCCAGGGCTTCCATAATCAGGCAGTGTTTAAATGAATATACCTTGGAGACCGCAGTCACACAGCTCAAGAGTTGTGGACAGCGGTCCAGGCTGAGTTTGAGCAATGGCTGTCTCTACTGAACCTGGAGCCAGGAATGGTGCAAACATGGGGGCGGCCCTAAATCGGGGAAACCTCACACATCTGCCTTGCGTGACTCATGTCACCTGGTGGTACAGCAATTTCTCCACCACTATCCCGGTCTGGATGATCTGCTGCAGAAAGCAGGATCACACACCTGGTTATCGACTTGCCTCATTATAGAGGTCTTTCTGCCTACCTGTTAACCTTTTTATTTGTGACATGCTAACACTGTGGAATTCCACGCCAAACATGTTGTAGCGAGGATGGCAGAAGCGATTAGGCCTGGTACAGTATGTCCTATTGCATAGCCTTGGCAAAAGCAGTACAGACATCTGCACCCTTCTGAACAGTTTCAAAATGGTTACAAAGATTGTTGGCACTGATGATGCCATCATCAGAATCAATATTTTGGTCATCTGTATGCTGGAGCACACTTTGAATAGTCTGCAGGAGGAGATGGTGATCCCAGAGTAAAAGGTGGAAGCAGAGGAGGATGTGGAAGGCATAACAATATCTCTTAGTTCTGGACTGTCTTTGCACAGCTGGATGTCATGGGAGAGTGGATTATAGCGATCATGGAGGGCTCAAGGTACCATAAAACATTTTACTTAAGATGCAGTAGCCAAGGAACAAATGGAGAACTATGAGGAGGAAGAGGGTGCACAACAGTCAGGAGATGAAGAGGCTAATGATCCTCTCTCTCTGTTGTCCAAGGTTGGTGGGAGGAGACAGAGGAAGCAAGCTTGAGTGTTACCCCACCACAAACACACTGTGGACTTGGACCTCATAGAAGCAGCTGACACATGGGCACCTTCTTGGTGCACTATCCACAACATGATGTTTGTACTGGTAGGATTAAAAATAGTGCCTCTCCATTATTAAGCTGTGGGCTTAATGTCACCAGACAATGCAAAGGTGACATCAAGCCCACATATATGAACCCCAGTTCCCACCGATACAGCGCAAGTCTGAATAGCCAGGCAAAGAGTCAGAACTGTCGCATCTAATTGTTGCGCCTTTTCTGGGCGGCTGCGGGCTGCTATTTTGAGGCAGGGGGAGCCAAAATCCATAGTCCCTTACCAGCCTGAGAATACCTGACTCCAGCTGTCTGCTTTAGCTTGTTTGTGTTAGGCGTCAGGATTCTCCCGCTGCATGGGATAGATCCCAAGCCTTATCTGCTGCTATGGTCTCCCATTCAGCTTCAGCCGCTGCTGAGCATAGACGTCAGTCCCAGCATCTTTCTCAGGCTTATGCTGATCATTTGGTTACTGCTGGCTCTCCAGCCAAGTCTATGGTAACTATTGTGAATTCTATTTTTGGGCTCCCTCTAGTGGTCACAAGCGGTACTGTGTAGTGTTGTCTTTCTGCAGGTTGGCTGCATCAGCTGGTTCGTTATCCTTGGTTGGTTTCCTATTTAGCTCACCTGGAGACTCAGTTCCTTGCCTGCTATCAATGTATTCAGTGCTCTTCAGATTCCTTGTGTCTACCTTGCTCCCAGTCTCTCCAAGACAAGCTAAGTTTTTGTTTGATCATTTTTTGATTATCAGTGTTCATTATGTTTTTAGTCCAGCTCGCTAAAATGTGATTTCCTCGCTTGCTGGTTGCTCTAGGGGACTGAGTTTCTCCCCCCACACCATTAGTTGGTGTGGGGGTTCTTGAAATCTCAGAGTGGATATTTTGTAAGGGTTTTTTACTGACCGCATAGATTCCCTTTTCTATTTTCTGCTATCTAGTATTAGTGGGCCTCATTTGCTGAATCTGCTTTCACCCCTGTGTATGTGCCTTCCTCTTACCTCACCGTTATTATCTGTTGGGGGCTTCTATATCTTTGGGGATTATTTCTCTGGAGGCAAGAGAGGTCTTTTCTTTCTCTCTAGGGGTAGTTAGTTCCTCAGGCTGGCTCGAGACGTCTAGGATTTTTAGGCACGTTCACCGGCTACTTCTAGTGTGTTTGGATAGGTTCAGATTTGCGGTCAGTCCAGTTTGCCACCTCCCTAGAGCTTGTCCTATGTTTGTTACTTAGCTGGAGTAATTTGTGATCCTCAACCACTAAGGATCATAACAGGTAACCAGCGATAGGCAGCGGCGACCAGACCCTCTGGAGTCTAAGTCCAGAAATCACCTTACTGTGCATGTCAGTGAGGTGGCTTTTTCCTATTGGTGGTCGGACATCTTTGGTTCTGGTGATGTGGCAGCTCCGGAATGACCTGCGTGCGATCTCTCGCCCGACTGGGCGTAAGTGTTTGGGACAGAGCCTTATGAATAAAAGGCCTTCAGCAGCGCACTCGGGCACGCTAGTATCATTTTATGTACGGTTATGTGAGTGGAGTCTCTCCCACTCTGTCTGCAAGTATTGTGTGTCTGTCTAGCTTGGGACTGTACACATACGCAAGCAGCTACTATCAGTGGGGACAATTAGCCATTGGCTTAGCATCTGGTTCCTACATGTGTGCGGTTAGCACAGTAGAGTTCCTGAGCAAGCACAACCCTAGTCATGGTATTAAGCTCAGAGCATCTGTTCCGCTTCTGTTTGCAAGTGACACAGCTCAGGAGCAGAGCATCTCTTTCATTTGTGTGCGAGTGACACAGCTCAGTGCAAGCAGCTCTTTCGTTTCTGTGTGCGAGTGACACAGCTCAATAGCAGAGCATCTCTTTCATTTCAGTACTGTTCTCTGTGCAGCAACAGAGCTTGGAACTCTACGTCCTGTTCACACTTAGTGGCGGCAACTCTGTGTGTACAAGTAATCGCTCTCCGTGTGTTCCGTCATTACTCACTAGCAGCAGTTCAACATCCTTGCACAGTGGATCCCAGATTGCGATTGCACTTTGCTATTTATTTTATTTAGTGCAATCCGCCAACCCTTACAGACTGGTTATCAAAAATGGGGTGACCTCACATCATTTTTAAAATTATTTACCTAAATAATTTAAAAAAAAGCGGTGTGAGGACCCCTCTATTCTTGATAATCAACCAGAATAAATTGTTACTCTTTCTTATACCCTTAAGTGGCAAAATATATTTATATACAGTGCCTACAAGTAGTATTCAACCCCCTGCAGATTTAGCAGGTTTAATAAGATGGAAATAAGTTAGAGCCTTCAAACTTCAAACAAGAGCAGGATTTATTAACAGATGCATAAATCTTACAAACCAAAAAGTTTTGTTGCTCAGTTAAATTTTTATAAATTTTAAACATAAAAGTGTGGGTCAATTATTATTCAACCCCTAGGTTTAATATTTTGTGGAATAACCTTTGTTTGCAATTACAGCTAATAATCGTCTTTTATAAGACCTGATCAGGCCGGCACAGGTCTCTGGAGTTATCTTGGCCCACTCCTCCATGCAGATCTTCTCCAAGTTATCTAGGTTCTTTGGGTGTCTCATGTGGACTTTAATCTTGAGCTCCTTCCACAAGTTTTCAATTGTGTTAAGGTCAGGAGACTGACTAGGCCACTGCAACACCTTGATTTTTTGCCTCTTGAACCAGGCCTTGGTTTTCTTGGCTCTGTGCTTTGGGTCGTTGTCTTGTTGGAAGATGAAATGACGACCCATCTTAAGATCCTTGATGGAGGAGCGGAGGTTCTTGGCCAAAATCTCCAGGTAGGCCGTGCTATCCATCTTCCCATGGATGCGGACCAGATGGCCAGGCCCCTTGGCTGAGAAACAGCCCCACAGCATGATGCTGCCACCACCATGCTTGACTGTAGGGATGGTATTCTTGGGGTCGTATGCAGTGCCATTCAGTCTCCAAACGTCACGTGTGTGGTTGGCACCAAAGATCTCAATCTTGGTCTCATCAGACCAGAGAACCTTGAACCAGTCAGTCTCAGAGTCCTCCAAGTGATCATGAGCAAACTGTAGACGAGCCTTGACATGACGCTTTGAAAGTAAAGGTACCTTACGGGCTCGTCTGGAACAGAGACCATTGCGGTGGAGTACGTTACTTATGGTATTGACTGAAACCAATGTCCCCACTGCCATGAGATCTTCCCGGAGCTCCTTCCTTGTTGTCCTTGAGTTAGCCTTGACTCTTCGGACAAGCCTGGCCTCGGCACGGGAGGAAACTTTCAAAGGCTGTCCAGGCCGTGGAAGGCTAACAGTAGTTCCATAAGCCTTCCACTTCCGGATGATGCTCCCAACAGTGGAGACAGGTAGGCCCAACTCCTTGGAAAGGGTTTTGTACCCCTTGCCAGCCTTGTGACCCTCCACGATCTTGTCTCTGATGGCCTTGGAATGCTCCTTTGTCTTTCCCATGTTGACCATGTTTGAGTGCTGTTCACAAGTTTGGGGAGGGTCTTAAATAGTCAGAAAAGGCTGGAAAAAGAGATAATTAATCCAAACATGTGAAGCTCATTGTTCTTTGTGCCTGAACTACTTCTTAATACTTTAGGGGAACCAAACAGAATTCTGGTGGGTTGAGGGGTTGAATAATAAATGACCCTCTGAAAAGACTTTTCACAATTTAATAAAAAAATAAACAAAGAAATAACATTCTTTTTTGCTGCAGTGCATTTCACACTACCAGGCTGATCTACAGTCCAAATGTCACAATGCCAAGTTAATTCCAAATGTGTAAACCTGCTAAATCTGCAGGGGGTTGAATACTACTTGTAGGCACTGTATGCTGAATGTTTTCAATTTTAGTTTGTTATTAATTAGTCTACTAGGATAACTATGACAATGTAACAGTATTTGCTTTCTTGATAAATTCAATAAAACCATAGTAGCTCTTACTAACATGCTCTAGAAAAGCTTCTTGACATTTTACTATTCAAAGAGTTGGTTCTTTTCCAGTGGAGTAATTTCTTCTTATTAAAAAAAATACACCAGTAATTATTTGCACTATCTCACTACCTACAGCTAGATAGACAGGTGTCCATGGCTGAGCTTTAAGTTGTCAATCAGTGACAATGATTGATAGGACCTTGGGAGAAAACAGTTGGGAATGTGTCTTTTGTTTATCCCCAGGAGAACTGTGTATAGTAGGTACATTCAAATTTATTTGACATTTTTTACATTTTCATTTATAAAACAATACCAAGAGATAGTAATACTTTTCTTCTGACATTTTGCTATTAGCAATACATCGAAGAAATACAATTAATGAGACATCTGAGATGTAGCAAAACCTGTCTAAAAAGAATCTAATATAGCAGTAAATGACAATTCAAAATGTCATAGTTTTTCTGGACTGTACTTACTTTATTTCTTATATAAAAGTTTAGTTTAAAACAATGCATCTATAAAATATACATTTCTTTAGATTAAGAATTAGTATATTTTTTCTTGGAAAACATTTAATTTTTAATGTTATTCTCTGCACACATTTATCGATTGTTTAGAATATTTCAGACTATGTAAGAACCCCAGAAATTTTTTCTGCAAACGCCTCACTGGGTTTGCACTAATGTTTTTAGGGCCTTTCTTTTTTTTTTTTTTTTTTTTAACAAAAATGACTAACCTCAGCAGGCATAAATTAGTATGAGACATAAAGCACATAAATGTAACTCTTAGGGCTCATTTCCACATGCGAGGCACACGTCCGTATCTCTCATGTGGAAACCAAGCTCTGGCGCCTGCACTTTGGAGCGGAGCTGTGCAGCTCCATGTGTAGCAAAGTACAGATGAACTAGTTGTAAAGTTTGTGCTGGTTGGAGGAATAACAAGTTTACATATTGTAAATCAATTATAAAAGCAAGGAGTATACCAGCAGATCATCTCTATGCAGAGACTTGTATTTCAAGGCACAGACCTCACCCTGACCAGGCTTCTCAAACAGGAAAATAAAAGTTGTCCAAGCGCTCAGGATAAAATAATTCCAAATTTGAATCTAAAAGTATTAAACAACCACTTGAAACCCACACAAAATGTGGCTTGTTTCCAAAGCAATTAGCATCCTTAGTCATGACAACCATATAAATAATTATATCTACAAAATGTACAAATGAATAGGTAATGGCGCTTCAAAATGACATATAACCGAATACGGACTTATGTTATCAACAGCCGAAGAAGAGAACCATATAACAATTAAAATGAGTTCTCCCAAATTTTATTGTTATATTCTTAAAATACAAAAAAAGGCACAAAAGACAATATAACAAAATGTCCAGCAGGGGGGATCATAGCCTAATTCCTAAAAAATTATATCTCCTTATAACACTGAATGTCACAGGGTCCTACTCCGGTATCACACCATCAACAGAGCGAGAGATGAGTGAAAAGATCCAAAAATCTTTATTTAGGCAAAAACACGAAAGGTCCAGATATACGATCCACCACACAAAGGATAAAAAATAGTCCAGAACACGAATGCAGTTCAGTAACAGGATAAATGTCCAACAATCCAGCACAGAGGATAAAATATGGTCCATACACTTCCCCTTCTCTCTGACGTGCTGTGTTCACTTCATAGTTCCAAACAAGACTGATCTGTGTCTCACCTACCCATTCACAGGTTAGGGGGGTGGGTCACAGGGGCTCATTGTTTCAACAAGCCAGGTCAACATGTCATTAGCATATCAGCAAACAACATCATTCACTGACCCTGTGGAGAGACAACAGTACAGGAATGTGGGGAGAATATCAGATGGCAAATAACAACTCAACACCATGAAAATAAGCAAAATAGAAATATATACAAAATTATACCCACATAGCATATCACACCATCACACTGAAATTCAGTAAAATATATCTAGAATCTATATAAGTGGTCACAGCAACAATTTGGGGGACAAAAACACCCATTCTCATAAAGATTAATGTATATCTAAAGGTACACACACACACACAGTAAAGTGTAATAACTCTGTAACCCAATTGCTGCATAATCTAGAAAATGAAGTGGTAGAGGTCGCCAAAGGTATGGAGAGAAAAATGAGCTGTATATATATAATTATATATATGAGCTT
Organism: Ranitomeya variabilis; assembly: GCF_051348905.1. Taxonomy (NCBI): domain Eukaryota; kingdom Metazoa; phylum Chordata; class Amphibia; order Anura; family Dendrobatidae; genus Ranitomeya; species Ranitomeya variabilis. Next base: position 84,624,169 of record NC_135238.1, read on the forward strand.
AAGCCTAAATGCAAATAAGGAAAAACTATTTAAGTAGTGTCACTCTTGCATGTTTTCAAGTCATACTCCAGCTCAGTTTTCTGTTTTTCTTCACGTAATAAGGAGAAAGGGGAGGCAAGGAATCCCCACTCCACCCAAACGCGTGTTTCACCCAGAGCTTCTTCCGGAGACGTGACCTGGGCTGGTAATTGACAACTCCACCCAGCGGAACCCATGTGATCCATGTGTTATCAAAGGCAATACCCGCTAATAAATTTGGTAAGAATCTTATGCAATGTAAAAAACACAAATAAAATACTCAGAACTATATAAAATGAAATAGATGGACCCAATATTAGTTAAATATGTTTACAAAATGCTGTATGTATAAAGAAAAGGATAGTATGTTCTATAATAATTATAAAAACACGAGCATGTAGAAAAGTTGAATTTTACTAGACATCTGCCAAACTCTTTTACAATTGATGCATAATTTCCTTTACTAATTTAAAATCAGAACGTAATCTTGTTTCTAATTTAAGGATCCAGAGTGCCTGCTTATGAAGAAGGAAACATTTCCATTCACTTTCCCATGGTGACCTACCTATTCTCTTGATATCATAGTCTTCTAACGGCGCATGTCGTATCCCTCCCTTTGGTGTGTGCTCCGGCTTTAAATTCACATCTTTCCCAGCACATAGTAACAAAGTAACATAGTATTTAAGGTTGAAGGAAGACTTTAAGTCCATTTAGTTCAACCCATAGCTTAACATGCTGTTTTGAATAGCTGACATGTGCCCCTAACAGCCGCTGATGGAGTCGTGATCCACCTGGGGCTGTTATCCTGTCAAATGCCACTGTCAATCTCTGACAGCGGCATTTAATATGAATGCGCCGGAAGCGCGTCACTAATCCCATCCATCGATGCCTGTGCCACATGACTGCGGGTCTCTGATGGGTTGGCATGACAAACCGGGGTCTGCAGGTGAACGCAGTGGTTGTCAATGAGAGATTGCTATGGTCGACGCCCAGCAGTTGGCACTCGTAGCAGGTGAGCATTTCAAACTTTTAATTTTTATGCCCTTAAAGCAGAAAGACATATCACACAAAATAGCGAATAAATAACATTTCCCACATGTCTAATTTACATTAGTGCAATTTTTGAAACATATTTTTTTGTTAGGAAGTTATAAGGGTTAAAAGTTGACCAACGATTTCTAATTTTTACAACAACATTTGCAAAACCATTTTTTTAGGGATCACCTCACATTTGAAGTGACTTTGAGGGGCCTATATAACAGAAAATACCAAAACTGACACCTTTCTAAAAACTGCACCCCTCAAAGTACAAAGTACTCAAAACCCCAACCAGAAGTTTATTAACCCTTCATATGCTTCACAGGAATTTTTGGAATGCGGAAGGAAAAAATAAACTTACTTTTCTTTAACAAAATTTTTTCCTTTAGACCTATTTTTTTTAATTTTGCAAGGGTAACAGTATAAAATGGACCATACAATTTTTTGTGTAATTTCTCCTGAGCATGCAAATACCCCCATATGTGAGGGTAATCTAATGTCTGGGCACACAGTAGGGCTTGGAAGGAAAGGAATGCCATTTGACTTTTTGAATATAACATTTTCTGGAATAAAAAGCAGATGCCATTTTGCATTTGGAGATCCTAAACAGTGGAAACCCCCAACAAGTAAAACCATTTTGGAAACTAGACCCCTTTGGGAACTTATCTAGATGTGTATTAAGTACCTTGAAACCCCAGTTGCTTCACAGGCGTTTATAACGTTATGCCGTGAAAATGAAAAAATCTAATTTTTCAAAGATAAATCTTTTGTAGCTCCAAATGATTGTATTTTCATAAGGGTAACAGGAGAAAATGAACCCCAAAATTTGTTGTGCAAATGGTCCTGAGCACAGCAATAGCCCATATGTCTTTGAAAACGACTTTTGAGGCACAGTACAAAGCTCAGAAGGGAAGAAATGCCATATTACAGTGCCGGAGAGACTCGGGAGGGACGGAACGCTATTTGTCTCATGGAACGCAGATTTTCCTAAAATAGTTTGCAGATTCCATACAAAGAGCCCCAAAGTGCTAGAAAACCAGAATCCTCACTCAAGTGGCCCCATTTTGGAAATTATGACCCTTTGGGAATTTATCTACAGATGTAGTTACAATTTTGACTCCATGGGCATTTTCCACTAACAAGCAGCAGTGGATGCTGCTGAGTGAAAATTTTAAACTGCAGTTATAGTGACCAGTACATTATGCCCAGCCCGTGCTTCTGGGGACACACACCTGTAAATTAGGCGGGCTTTCATCACTACCGAAATGCCAAACATGTAGGCACTAAATGTGATTTAGGCACACTGGGGCTGAGAAGGGAGAGTGACATTTGGATTTGGGAGCTGAGAATTTGCTGAATTTTAGGGGTCAAGGAGCCATTTTGCTTTTCCAGGGCCTTTGTACTACTAGTAATGTGGATGCCCCTATATTTCCATTAACAGATGATAGATCGGAGTGGGGACTTGCTTTTTTCTTTGGATTGAGTTGAAGCTTTTTATTGTGAACATTTTACATAGCATTTATTAGCACATTTACCTGGCGCACTACACAGAGCACTTACATTTGGATTTCTATCTAAATCTCTGAGTGACGTGACAGATGAAACCTCCGATGGGTCCATTCACTATAATGAGGCAGCAGAGTTCAGTCTAGCCTCTGTTCAGTGGTGTCCTTTTCAGAAGTGAAAACTGTGGCTAACGCACTTTTATGCAATCCTTAAAAGACGGACACCACCAGATCACAGGCCCCATAGCGCCCACAGTGCCTCCATCTGCCTAATTATAGGGAATCTTGCACCTGGGGGTTCTGTCTCAATCACATATTTCAGAGAAACCCCGATGTAAGTGCTCAGCACAGAGCACAGGATAAATGTGCACCAAGCCTTACTGTGATCTTTTTGAGGCAAAATGAAAATATCAACAGCATGTGCAGAATTGTTTTTATTTTTTATGCCATTCCTCGTGCATTATAAGTGATTAGGCAACTTTATTCTTCAGGTCGGTGCAATTACAGCGATACCAGATTTATATCAGGTTTTTATGTTTGACTGCTGTCACATGCTAAAAAATGCTTTTTATTGCAAAAACTAGATTTTACATCACCATATTTTGAGAGCTATAATTTTTTGGCCGACAGTCATGTCATGGTTTGTTTTTTGTGGAACAAGCTGATATTTTTATTGGTACCATTTTTGGGCACATGACATTTTTTGATAGCTTTCTATTCTGATTTTTGGTAGACAGAATAAACAAAAACCAGCAATTCAGGAATTGTTATTTGTTATTTTTTTTTTTATAGCATTCTGCGTGTGGTAAAATTGATAAGGCAGCCTTATTCTTTAGGTCAGTACGATTACAGCGATAACCAATTTATATCTTTTTTTATGTTTTGTCGCTTTTACACAATAAAAACTATTTAATAGCAAAAATAAATATTTTTGCATCGCTTTATTCTGAGAGCTATAACTTTTTATTTTTCTGCTGATAGAGCTGTATGGCGGGTTGTTTTTTTGGGACAAAATGATGTTTTCAGCTGTACCATTTTAATTTACATTTGTCTGATTGCATTTTATTGCTCTTTTTGTTCGGCAGTATGATGATAAAGCATAGTTTTTCATCTCCTTTTTTTACGGTGTTCACGGAAGGTGTTAACTAGTTGGACAGCTTTATCACTAGGACTACTGGACTCGTGACCCCGCCTAGAACTACTGAAAGGAGTCATTTTGACTCCTTGCTTGTTTTCGTTTATTTTTAGAGTTTCATTTGTGGTTATTTACTAATAATTATATTTTTTGTAATGTATTATTATTGTGAGATCCAACAGTAATGCTTTTGATTGTTTTTTTTCAGCTTTTCTTATTTTTCTACAGAAAATAAAAATAATTAATAGACATTTTTCAAACATTTTTTTTTATTCAAGTGCACACATATAAACAACAACTGAAGAACAAAAAGCAGAGAAAATGTAGGTGGAGGAGCATAAAAATGAATATATGGCGCAGAATTCACCTTCTAAACATTTGGTGTTTCGCATTTTAGGCATTGCCTTTGATTTATGGCAGTACATTGCCCACACAAAGACTTACCACAAGTCTTACAATTGCCGACAGATCTATTTTTCTTGCACTTTTCTTTGATCTGGCAAAATTTTGTTTGAACCATCACTTCTGAACATGTAGAAACTTGGGACGTGGAACCCTTTTCCCTATCTGTGACATAAGGACCACTCAACTCTCTCACAAGCGTTTGCAAAAATGCCTTGCGTGACATTTTTTGGTAGGTAATCTCCTTGAATATTATACATGCATTTATACCCGCAAAGTCTAAGGCATTTTCAAATGCATGAACAGGCCATCTCCTTGTGGATGTTCGTGTGGTATATTTTCGTGCCATCTGATCCACTACATCTACTCCATATTTTGTTTCATTGTAAAACGTTACCGTTTCTGGAGTTTTTTTAGCGGAATCAGATGCAACAACAACATCTGGATGGACGGAACTCAAAATGACAACATTTTTGTTGGGCTTTCCTTGATATACTGTAAGTGTAAAATTGTCTTCATTTCTAAACACTTTATTGTTGTACAATTCCTCTTTCATGGATTTTATTTCTTTAGGCACTTCTCGCCTTATCTTATTCAGTGTTCCCACGATGGTTGTTCCTTTGCTTTTTAGCTGTTTAGCTAATTTTACTGAAGTAAAATAATTATCGGTTGTAACATTGCGACCTTTTTTCAAAAACGGGTCCAATAACTTCATTACCACATGGTCAGCTAAACGGTCCTCAGCACGGCGTGTGTCATCTTTGCCTAGATAAGGGAAGCCATTTGCCAGATATTTGCTCTTCTTATCCACAGCTAGCCAATATTTGTGGCCATATTTATCTGGTTTGGAAGGCATGTACTGCGTGAATGGACACCTAGTTTTGCTTGGGAAAAGTTTCTCATCCACCGTTATGTATGGGCCAGGTTTGTAACACGCAATACAATTTGTAATAAACCTGTCCCACACAGTAGAAAATAGAGCAAACTTGTCCGTTTGCAGTCTCTCCGATCGAGTAGATTTCTCATCAAATCTGAGAAACCTCATAATTTCAACAAAGCGGTCCCTAGACATTGTCGCTTTGCAAAACGGTATTCCCCAGTCATTACACCAAATACTGCTAATCGAGTGACGGTTCGTGCCAGATATTCCACGAGCATAGAATATTGCAATGAATGCATCTAGCTCCTCATCAGATAGAGTAAACTGTAAATTATTGTTCCTGCATGCTTCTGCAAGCGTACAGTTCTTTATATGTGTCAATATATATGAATCAAAAAATCAAAAAATAAACGCCATGCGCTCAAAGGACTATCGATAATGATATTTCTTCTGGCGTATCCTGTAGGGCCAGGTGCTTCTCGAAGAATATTTTGGCTGTCACGCCTACCAGGCAAGTGTTGTCCAATTTCAACAGGTTTCCATTGAATACCATCCGCTGAAACTAGTATTCCTTCAGATTTGCCTTCTCTGGTGTTTGTTGTTGCATTACCTTCGCCGCCATCGTTATCTGTTGTTCTTTCATTTCTGGGACGTTTTGCTGATTTTTTCTGTCCACGACCAGGAGGATGGTCACGAGGCAACATAACTGCATGAGCCCTATCCCCAGTTGATGTGCTTGGAATATCTGGAAAAAAGTTGATGAATATTTAGAATTTTTGTTTTGTAAGGGTCCGTGCACTGGCTGGATTAGCGGCGGAATATCCGACCGGATATTCTCACCACAATCCGGCCCGTACCTGCCCGCTCAGGTACAGAGCGGAGTTTCATACCTGAAGCTCCGCTCCGAACCCCGGGCTGGAGCCGCTGTCTGGGACGGAGCCGTGCTCGCGCGTAAGCAAGCGCTGCTCTGTCCCTGACAGCGGCTCCAGCCCGGGGTTCGGAGCGGAGCTTCAGGCATGAGCGGGCAGGTACGGCCTGTATTGCGGCAAGAATATCCAGATGGCTATTCAGCCAGAATTCTGCTAGTGCGCACAGGCCCTAACTCAGTGTGTGGAAGAACAAATAAATACACATAACTACTTACCTTCTGGATTTGTTCCTTCTGAGTCTTCAGATTCACTTGATATGTTCTGAGGAATGAAATCTTCATCACTGTCAGAATCAAATACATGTTCCTGCAATTCGGATTCCGATTCATCCTCCGGTATGGATTGCAAAGTAGCCAGAATATCCTGAGGCTTTATCAAACGTCTTCTCTCCATATTCCTCACAAATTCCATAATTCTATATAGTTCCCTGCTGAAAAATAGAAATGAAATGAAAACTAAAAGAAATAATTACTGTGATGCCACCTTCAAAAGTAGGTGGGCTGAATCAGTTGACAGACAGCTAAACTATTTCATAACAATTCATACCTGTATGAGTCTTCAGAGCTCGTATGTCTGCGTCTGTTCTCTTTGTCTCTTCAGCTGAACTGAAAGTAAAGTTACTATCCAGAATACTGTCTCCTGCTAGGACCTTAGAAAAACACCACCCTTCATTAGCATAAGATAAGAGCCTAGAGTAAACAAGCTATTTTGTTCAGCATTACACAGTAATACAAGCAGGTAAAACACAAGGAAAATGTGAAAAGTTGACATGTAAATTGAACTACATCTATATGAACATCAGGGTAAATAAGACAGAGTGAAAAAATTATGCACAAAACTTTATAGCAACATTTAGTGACAAAAGGACCTCAAAATATAGTAGGGAGTCAAAATGACTCCCTTCAGTAGTTCTTGGGAAATTTTGAAAAAAACGCGCAAATTTTTTACCAAAATTATTTATTCTCACAAAATCTTTTTTCACATCATATTTGAGGAAAAGTCACCGAGTTTCAAGCCGGAATTCTGAAAAATGTAGTCACAGAAGAGAAATAAAAAACGAAAGGAGTCAAAATGACTCCATCAGTAGTTCTAGTGATTTATACAGCGGGCCGCTACGGACAAGGTGATACAAAACATCTGTACTTTTATTGTTTATTTTTTTAATTATACAGTTGTGCTCAAAAGTTTACATACCCCAGCAGAATTTTAGCTTTCGCCTTTTTTCAGAGAATATGAATAACACCAAAACTTTTTCTCCACTCATGGTTAGTGGTTGGGTGAAGCCATTTATTCTCAAACTACTGTGCTTTCTCTTTTTAAATCATAATGACTAGTGATGAGCTAATTTTTTCAGAAAACGATCGCCAAACATAAATTCGGCATGAATATGGCACATTATTATTATTATTAGTATTATTATTATTTATATAGCACCATTAATTCCATGGTGCTGTACATGAGAAGGGGTTACATCAAAATACAAATATCACTTACAGTACACAAAACTAACAATGACAGACTGATACAGAGGGAAGAGGACTCTGCCCTTGCGGGCTTACCTTCTACAGGATTATGGGGAAGGAGACAGTAGGTAGAGGGTTGCAGTAGCTCCGATGGTGTTGAGGTGGCCGTGTGGTCATTACAGGCTGTAAGCTTCTTTGAAGAGGTGGGTTTTCAGGTTTCTTTTGAAGGATCCAAGTGTGCTGGATAACAGGATGTGTTGGGGCACAGAATTCCAGAGGATGGGGGATATTCGGGAGAAGTCTTGGAGGCGATTGGGTGAGGAGCGAATAAGTGTGGAGGAGAGAAGGAGGTCTTGGGAGGACCGGAGATTATGTGAGGGAAGATATTGAGAGATTAGTTTGGAAATATACGGAGGAGAAAGGTTATGGATGGCTTTGTAGGTCAGTGTTAGTAGTTTAAACTGGATACGCTGAGGGAATGGGAGCCAGTGAAGGGATTTGCAAAGAGGGGAAGCAGGAGTGTAGCGAGGAGAGAGATTAATTAGTCGGGCAGCAGAGTTAAGGACGGACTGGAGGGGTGCGAGAGTGTTAGAAGGTAGGCCACAGAGGAGGATGTTGCAGTAGTCGAGGCAGGAGATGATTAGGGCATGCACAAGCATTTTGGTAGAGTGAGGGCTGAAGAAAGGATGGATTCTGGAAATATTTTTGAGCTGTAGGCGACAGGAGGTGGCGAGAGCTTGGATGTGCGGTTTGAAGGACAGGGCAGAGTCCAGGGTTACTCCGAGGCAGCGGATTTTGGGGACAGGGGAAGTGTGATTTCATTTATTTTGATAGATAGATCAGGTAGGGAATATATGCAAGATGGAGGAACTTGGCACATTCAGATTCTTGATCGGAAAGCATTGTTTATATTGTGCTCCATGCACGAGTATAGCATTTTAGTTAATATTTTTTCACTAGCTAAATGTGAAAAAACCTACTGTATCTCACATTTTAGGTAGATAGCTAGGTGGTTGTATATCAGTCAGATAGTTTAGCTAGCTAGTGTCCAATGTGGCTGTTAAATTTACCTTCCAGCATTTTATTTTTTTGTCATTACTGAGGTCCACAGACAAAGCCAGCAAGGCACATGTCCTACAAGTGCACTGCTTCTATTGTGCTCCATGCATGAGTATAGCATTCTAATTAATATTTTTTCATTAGCTAAATGTGAAACAGCCCGCTGTATCCCACCTTGTCATTTAGTACTGTGGTGATATGAAACCGCCTGCAGACCTAAGGCACATTAAACAAATTATAATATTTTCTGTTACTGAATGTGATACAGCCCACCTTATCTCACATTGTCATGTTGTGGCGGTGATAAGAACCTGTCTGCAGACCTAATGTGCATTTAAATAAAATTTTAATTTTTTCAGTTGCTGAATGTTATACAGCCTGTCGTATCCCACATTGTCATGTTGTGGCCATGATATGAACCTGTCTGCAGACCTAACATGCATTTAAAAAAAAAATCAAATTTTTTTGTTGTTTAGTTTTATACAGCCCACTGTATGCCATATGTCATGTTGTGGCGGTGATATGAACCTGCATGCAGACCTAACATGCATTAAAAAATTATAATATTCTATGTTCCTGAATGTGATACAGCCCGCCATATCCCATATTGTCATATTATGGCGTTGATGTGAACCTGTTTGCAGATCTAACACGCATTAAAAAAATGTAAAAAAATTTCTGTTGCTGAATGTGATACATCCTGCCGTATCCCACGTTGTCATTTTGTGGTGGTGATATGAACTGTCTGCAGACAATAAGCACATTGTAAGATTGCACTTACTGAGTGTATTGGGAGACACTCATTTGGCAGCAGATTAACATAGTCAGGCATGGGTTTTCACTTTAACCCCTTCACCCCCAAGGGTGGTTTGCACGTTAATGACCGGGCCAATTTTTACAATTCTGACCACTGTCCCTTTATGAGGTTATAACTCTGGAACGCTTCAACGGATCCCAGTGATTCTGACAATATTTTCTCGTGACATATTGTACTTCATGATAGTGGTAAAATTTCTTTGATATTACCTGCGTTTATTGTGAAAAAAATGGAAATTTGGTGAAAATTTTGAAAATTTCGCAATTTTCCAAATTTGTATTTTTATGCAATTAAATCACAGAGATATGTCACACAAAATACTTAATAAGTAACATTTCCCACATGTCTACTTTACATCAGCACAATTTTGGAACCAACATTTTTTTGTTAGGGAGTTATAAGGGTTAAAATTTGACCAGCAATTTCTCATTTTTACAACACCATTTTTTTTTAGGGACCACATCTCATTTGAAGTCATTTTGAGGGGTCTATATGATAGAAAATACCCAAGTGTGACACCATTCTAAAAACTGCACCCTTCAAGGTGCTCAGAACCACATTCAAGAAGTTTATTAACCCTTCAGGTGTTTCACAGTAATTTTTGGAATGTTTAAATAAAAATTAACATTTAACTTTTTTTCACAAAAAATTTACTTCAGCTCCAATTTGTTTTATTTTACCAAGGTTATCAGGAGAAAATGGACCCCAAAAGTTGTTGAACAATTTGTCCTGAGTACGCCGATACTCCATATGTGGGGGTAAACCACTGTCTGGGCGCATGACAGAGCTCGGAAGCGAAGGAGCGCCATTTGACTTTTCAATGCAAAATTGACTGGAATTCAGATGGGACGCCATGTTGCGTTTGGAGAGCCACTGATGTGCCTAAACATTGAAACCCCCACAAGTGACACCATTTTGGAAAGTAGACCCCCTAAGGAACTTATCTAGAGGTGTGGTGAGCACTTTGACCGACCAAGTGCTTCACAGAAGTTTATAATGCAGAACCGTAAAAATGAAAAATCATATTTTTTCACAAAAATTATCGTTTCGCCCCCAATTTTTTATTTTCCCAAGGGTAAGAGAAGAAATTGGACCCCAAAAGTTGTTGAACAATTTGTCCTGAGTACGCTGATACCACATATGTGGGGGTAAACCACTGTTTGGGCGCATGGGGGAGCTCGGAAGGGAAGGAGCGCCGTTTGACTTTTCAATGCAAAATTGACAGGAAATGAGATGGGACGCCATGTTGCATTTGGAGAGCCACTGGTGTGCCTAAACATTGAAACCCCCCACAATTGACACCATTTTGGAAAGTAGACCCCCTAAGGAACTTATCTAGAGGTGTGGTGAGCACTTTGACCCACCAAGGGCTTCACAGAAGTTTGTAATGCACAGCCGTAAAAATAAAACAAAATTTTTTTCCCACAAAAATTATTTTTTGCCCCCAGTTTTGTATTTTCCCGAGGGTAACAGGAGAAATTGGACCCCAAAAGTTGTTGTCCAATTTGTCCTGAGTACTTTGATACCCCATATGTGGGGGGAACCACCGTTTGGGTGCATGGGAGGGCTCGGAAGGGAAGGAGTGCCATTTGGAATGCAGACTTAGAAGGAATGGTCTGCAGGAGTCACATTGCGTTTGCAGAGCCCCTAATGTACCTAAACAGTAGAAACCCCTGACAAGTGACCCCATATTGGAAACTAGACCCCCCAAGGAACTTATCTAGATGTATTGTGAAAACTTTGATCCCCCAAGTGTTTCACTACAGTTTATAACGCAGAGCCATGAAAATAAAAAATCCTTTTTTTTTCCCACAAAAATTATTTTTTAGTCCCCAGTTTTGTATTTTCCCAAGGGTAACAGGAGAAATCGGACCCCAAAAGTTGTTGTTTAATATTTCCTGAGTACGCTGATACCCCATATGTTGGGGAAAACCACTGTTTGGGCACACGAGAGAGCTCGGAAAGGAGGGAGCACTGTTTTACTTTTTCAACGAAGAATTGGCTGGAATTGAGATCGGACGCCATGTCGCGTTTGGAGAGCCCCTGATGTGCCTAAACAGTGGAAACCCCCCAATTATAACTGAAACCCTAATCCAAACCCATCCCTAACCCTAATCCCAATGGTAACCCTAACCACACCTCTATCCCAGACACACCCCTAATCCCAACCCTATTCCCAACCATAAATGTAATCCAAACCCTAACCCTAACTTTAGCCCCAACCCTAACTTTAGCCCCAACCCTAACCCTAACTTTAGCCCCAACCCTAACTGTAGCCTTAACCCTAGCCCCAACCCTAACCCTAACCCTAACCCTAACCCTAACCCAAGCCCTAACCCTAGCCCTAACCCTAACCCTAGCCCTAACCCTAGCCCTAACCCTAACCCTAACCCTAGCCCTAACCCTAGCCCTAACCCTAGCCCTAACCCTAACCCAAGCCCTAACCCTAACCCTAATGGGAAAATGGAAATAAATATATATTTTTTATTTTTTAATTTTTCCCTAACTAAGGGGGTGATGAAGGGGGGGTTTGATTTACTTTTATAGCGGCTTTTTTAGTGGATTTTTATGATTGGCAGCCGTCACACACTGAAAGACGCTTTTTATTGCAAAAAATATTTTTTGCATTACCACATTTTGAGAGCTATAATTTTTCCATATTTGAGTCCACAGAGTCATGTGAGGTCTTTTTTTTTGTGGGACGAGTTGACGTTGTTATTGGTAACATTTTCGGGCACGTTACATTTTTTGATCGCTTTTTATTCCGATTTTTGTGAGGCAGAATTACCAAAAACCAGCTATTCATGAATTTCTTTTGGGGGAGGCATTTATACCGTTCCGTGTTTGGTAAAATTGATAAAGCAGTTTTAATCTTTGGGTCAGTACGATTACAGCGATACCTTATTTGTATCATTTTTTTATGTTTTGGCGCTTTTATATGACAAAAACTATTTTATAGAAAAAATAATTATTTTTGCATCGCTTTATTCTGAGGACTATAACTTTTTTATTTTTTTGCTGATGATGCTGTTTGGTGACTCATTTTTTGCGGCACAAGATGACGTTTTCAGCGGTACCATGGATATTTATATTCGTCTTTTTGATCGCGTGTTATTCCACTTTTTGTTTGGCGGTATGAGAATAAAGCGTTGTTTTTTGCCTCCTTTTTTTTTTTTACGGTGTTCACTGAAGGGGTTAACTAGTGATATAGTTTTATAGGTGGGGTTGTTACGGACTTGGCAATACTAAATATGTCTACTTTTATTGTTTTTTTTTTTATTTAGATTAAGAAATGTATTTATAGGAACAATATATATATATTTTTTTATTTTTGGGGGGGAATTTTTTTTATTTTTTTTACACATTGGAATATTTTTTTTTTACACTATAACATTGCCCCGGGGGGCATCATGTTATAGTTTAAGTAAGATCTTTGATCTGACACTTTGCTGTGCACAGTGTCAGATCACCGATCTGACGTGCACTTTTTCTATGCTTCCCGGCGCCTGCTCTGAGCAGGCACAGTGAAGCCACCTCTCTGCAGGACCCGGATGCCACGGCCATCTTGGATTGGAGGAGGAGGAGGTAAGAGACCCTCGCAGCAACGCGATCACATCGCATTGCTCCGGGGGTCTCAGGGAAGCCCGCAGGGAGCCCCCCTCCCTGCGCGATGCTTCCCTATACCACCGGCACACTGCGATCATGTTTGATCGCGGTGTGCCGGGGGTTAATGTGCCGGGGGCGGTCCGTGACCGCTCCTGGCACACAGTGCCGGATGTCAGCTACGATAGGCAGCTGACACCCGGCCGCGATCGGCCGCGCTCCCCCCCCCCCGTGAGCGCGGCCGATCACACTGGACGTACTATCCCGTCGGTGGTCATACGGGCCCACCCCACCTTGATGGGATAGTACGTCCAATGTCAGAAAGGGGTTAACAGTCCATGTGGTTTATTATGGAGTCATAAGCCACAAAAATATGAATGACAAGCAAACAGTCTTTACATCAATCTTCACATCATAGTATATGGCTTTGAAACGCAGTCACTAAACACGCTGAACCTCTGTGTCCAGTTATCGTGGGTGACCGCACGCCATACAGTTCATTAATGTCCATGGAGCACAACAGGCACCAACATACGACAATACAGTTGCAGTCTCTAATTATGCTGGACCTTACTCCGTCCAATTACCATGGGTGACTGCACAGCACCCAATACGCTGGGTTACCTTCCAGGAACTCCTGCTCCATACGCTGACTCCTGTCAGTACTCTCTCAGGGAAGCTGCCGAACTGGGATCACCGTCCCAGGCAATGCCTTGCTCACCAGGCCACCTGACAGTCCAGATCCTCAGACCGGCTGTAGCTTCCCCAAATGCAGTGCCATCACGGACTCTGCACACGCGTCCTCTCTGTGTGCTATTTAGGATGTCCATCCCCATCTGGGACCGTCCAACACACAGGCCCCCAGGTCCAAGGCCTTTCCATGTGCTCTTCAGGGATCTAGTCCTACTCCCAGGACCTCCCAACACAGAGGCCCTCCAGGACCTGGCACACAGATCACTCAGGTCCATCCATCTTTCTTACATGTGACGCACATGGTCACATTATATACTTGTAACCACTCCCATAGGTGGGAGGTGGCTAGTTCAACCATTACAACTACAGATATGCATCCATGCATATCCTGAGGAGCACATGCAGCGCCACCTAGCTGTAACAGGGGTCACTGCATCACATATCCCCCCTCTGTTCAAACTTGTGGGGTTGAACATCTGTCACACACCAGGGGTCTCAACACCTGGTACCCAAGTCACCTTTTGGGACTCCACCCTTGTTTAGGTCACCGCCCCCTTTTTGGGACTCCACCCCTTTTTGGCAATCTCTGTTTTGGTTACCGCCCCCTTTTTGGGATCCCACCCCTTTTTGGGCCACTATCCCTATTCAGGTTACCGCCCCCTTTTGGGATCCCACCCCTTTTTGGGCAACCATCCCCATTTGGGTCATCACCCACTTTTAGGGACACCACCCCTTTTAGGAATACCACCCTTTTTAGGGACACCACCCCTTCCCTGCAGCATGGCACACCTCATGGACTCCCACGGTGCTCTCAACCACCAGTTCACACAGTATACACAAAACGTCTCTTTAGGACCTTTAAGAGTCTGCATGATCTGGTCCACCAGAAATGTCTCTTTTTTTTTTTCTTCGTAACCCCGCCGAGTTACAACCAGACGCTTGTTAGCTTCATGGACCCACCGATCCACAGCAAACTTCGTGACCCCACCGAGCCACAGCAAGCTGACTTGAGAAAAAAAAAACTTTGTGACCCCGCCGAGCCACAGCAAACACCTCACCCGTGCTTCCTGGTGACCTGGTGGTTACAGAGCGGTACTGAGATGACCTGGTGGGTAAAACCAATCATGGGCAAGCTCAGAGGAGGTGGCAGCTCCACAGACAGAAATCACTGATATGACCTAGTGATTACGAAGCAGCACTGAAATGACCTGGTGGGTAAAACAAATAATGTACAAGCTCTGAGGATGTGGTAGCTTTACTGACCGCAATCCCTACTCCTAACACCAACACTAGAAATAGCCGTGGAGCATTCCTTATCTTATCTTAAGCTAAAATGGACTGGCCAACAGAGAACTTCCAGGAAAGAACTGAATCCACAGGAAAAACATTGACAGCTGGCATCAACTACAGCCAAAAGCCCAGTTAAATAACAAGGCCAGGGAACCGATTAGTGAAAGCAGCTGCTAAGTTCCACTCGAAACCACCGGAGGGAGCCCAAGAGCAGAAGTCCCAAAAATACCATTCGTAACCACAGGAAGGAGCCCAAGAACGGAATTCACAACAGTACCCCCACCCTTGAGGAGGGGTCACCAAACCCTCACCAGAGCCCCCAGGCAGATCGGGACGAGCCAAATGAAAAGCACATACCAAATCGGCAGCATGGACATCGGAGGCAAAAACCCAAGAGTTATCCTCCTGGCCATAACCCTTCCACTTGACCAGATACTGAAGTTTCCGCCTTGAAAGATGAGAATCCAAAATCTTCTCCACCACATATTCCAGCTCCCCCTCAACCAACACCGGAGCAGGAGGGTCAACGGAGGGAACCATGGGCACCACATATCTCCGCAACAAAGATCTATGGAACACATTATGAATGGAAAAGGAAGCTGGAAGGGCCAAACGAAAAGACACCGGATTGATAATTTCCGAAATCCTATAAGGACCAATAAAACGAGGTTTGAACTTAGGGGAAGAGACCTTCATAGGAACATGACGAGAAGACAACCAGACCAAATCCCCAACCCGAAGCCGGGGACCAACGCACCGACGGCGGTTAGCAAAACGTTGAGCCTTTTCCTGAGACAATGTTAAATTGTCCACCACATGAGTCCAAATCCGCTGCAACCTGTCCACCACAGAATCTACCCCAGGACAGTCCGAAGGCTCAACCTGTCCTGAAGAAAAGCGAGGATGAAAACCGAAGTTACAAAAAAAAGGCGAAACCAAAGTAGCCGAACTAGCCCGATTATTAAGAGCAAACTCGGCCAATGGCAAGAAGGTAACCCAATCATCCTGATCAGCAGACACAAAGCATCTCAAATAGGTTTCCAAGGTCTGATTGGTTCGCTCCGTCTGTCCATTTGTCTGAGGGTGAAACGCCGAAGAAAAAGACAAATTAATGCCCATTCTAACACAAAAGGACCGACAAAACCTAGAAACAAACTGGGTACCTCTGTCAGACACAATATTCTCCGGAATACCATGCAAACGAGCCACATGCTGGAAAAACAAAGGAGCCAAATCAGAGGAGGAAGGCAACTTAGGAAGAGGTACCAAATGGACCATTTTAGAAAACCGGTCACAAACCACCCAGATGACAGACATCTTCTGAGAAACAGGAAGATCAGAAATAAAATCCATGGAAATATGTGTCCAGGGCCTCTCAGGGATAGGCAAAGGCAAAAGCAACCCACTAGCACGAGAACAGCAGGGCTTAGCCTGGGCACAGATCCCACAGGACTGTACGAAGGAACGCACATGCCATGACAAAGAAGGCCACCAAAAGGACCTGGCAACCAAATCTCTGGTACCAAAGATCCCAGGATGACCAGCCAACACTGAACAATGAATCTCAGAAATCACCTTACTAGTCCATCTATCAGGAACAAACAATTTCCCCACAGGACAGCGGTCGGGTCTATCAGCCTGAAACTCCTGAAGCACCCGCCGCAAATCAGGGGAGATAGCAGAAAGAATCACCCCCTCCTTGAGAATACCAGCCAGCTCACGGACTCCCGGAGAATCAGGCAAAAAACTCCTAGACAGGGCATCAGCCTTCACATTCTTAGATCCTGGAAGATACGAGACCACAAAATCAAAACGGGAGAAAAATAAAGACCACCGAGCCTGTCTAGGATTCAACCGCTTGGCTGACTCAAGGTAAATCAAATTCTTATGATCGGTCAAGACCACAACACGATGCTTGGCTCCCTCAAGCCAGTGTCGCCACTCCTCGAATGCCCACTTCATAGCCAACAACTTCCGATTGCCGACATCATAATTACGCTCAGCAGGCGAAAACTTTCTAGAGAAGAATGCACACGGCTTCAACACAGAGCCATCAGAACTTCTCTGAGACAGAACAGCTCCTGCCCCAATCTCAGAAGCGTCAACCTCAACCTGAGAAGGGAGAGAAACATCTGGCTGACGCAACACAGGGGCAGAAGTAAAACGACGCTTAAGCTCCTGAAAGGCCTCCACAGCCGCAGAGGACCAATTCACCACATCTGCACCTTTCTTGGTCATATCGGTCAGAGGTTTAACCACAGTAGAAAAATTAGCAATGAAGCGGCGATAAAAATTAGCAAAGCCCAAAAATTTCTGAAGGCTCTTCACAGATGTGGGTTGAGTCCAGTCATAAATAGCCTGGACCTTAACAGTGTCCATTTCAATAGCCGAGGGAGAAAAAATGAACCCCAGAAAAGAAACCTTCTGAACTCCAAAAAGGCACTTATACCCCTTCACAAACAGAGTATTAGCACAAAGAATCTGAAATACCATCCTGACCTGCTTCACATGAGACTCCCAATCATCGGAAAAAACCAAAATACCATCCAAATATACAATCATAAATTTATTCAGATACTCCCGGAAAATATCATGCATAAAGGACTGAAACACAGATGGAGCATTAGAGAGCCCGAAAGGCATCACAAGATATTCAAAATGGCCTTCGGGCGTATTAAATGCTGTTTTCCATTCATCACCCTGTTTGATGCGGACCAGATTATACGCCCCTCGAAGGTCAATCTTGGTAAACCAGCTAGCCCCTTTAATCTGAGCAAACAAATCAGAGAGCAAAGGCAAAGGGTACTGGAATTTGACCGTGATCTTATTGAGAAGGCGATAATCTATACAGGGCCTCAAGGAGCCATCCTTCTTGGCAACAAAAAAGAACCCCGCTCCCAACGGTGACGAAGACGGGCGAATATGCCCCTTCTCCAAGGACTCCTTTACATAAGTCCGCATAGCGGCATGCTCTGACACTGACAGATTGAAAAGTAGACCCTTAGGGAGCTACAGCCAGGAATCAAATTAATAGCGCAATCACAGTCCCTATGAGGAGGCAGAGGACTGGATTTAGGCTCCTCAAATATATCCTGGAAATCTGACAAAAACTCAGGAACTTCAGAAGAAGGGGACGAGGAAATTGACATCAGAGGAATGTCACTATGTATCCCCTGACAACCCCAACTAGTCACAGACATAGATTTCCAATCCAGCACTGGATTATGTACCTGTAACCATGGAAACCCCAGCACAACCACATCATGCAGATTATGCAACACCAAAAAGCGAATATTTTCCTGATGTGCTGGAGCCATGTTCATGGCTAACTGTGTCCAGTACTGAGGTTTATTCTTGGCCAATGGCGTAGCATCAATCCCCCTCAAGGGAATCGGACTCTGCAAAGGCTCCAAGGAAAAACCACAGCGCTTGGCAAATTCTAAGTCCATTAAGTTCAGGGCAGCACCAGAATCCACAAATGCCATTACAGAAAAGGACAACAATGAGCAAATCAGGGTAATAGACAAGAGAAATTTAGGCTGTACAGTACTGATGGTAACCGACCCAGCAACCCTCTTAGTTCGCTTCGGGCAGTCAGAGATAGCATGAGTAGCGTCACCACAGTAAAAACACAGCCCATTCTGACGTCTGAACTCCTGCCGTTCTGCTCTCGTCAAAATTCTATCACATTGCATAGGCTCAGAACTCTGCCCAGAGGACACCGCCATATGGTGCACTACCTTACGTTCACGTAGGCGCCGATCAATCTGAATGGCCAGAGACATTGATTCGTTCAAACCAGCAGGCGTGGGAAACCCCACCATAACATCTTTAAGGGCTTCAGAAAGACCCTTTCTGAAAATAGCCGCCAGGGCATCCTCATTCCATTTTGTAAGCACAGACCACTTTCTAAATTTCTGGCAATATATCTCTGCCGCTTCCTGACCCTGACACAGAGCCAGCAAAATTTTTTCTGCTTGATCCACAGAATTGGGTTCGTCATAAAGCAATCCAAGTGCTTGAAAAAATGAATCTATATTGAGCAATGCAGGATTCCCTGGCTCAAGGGAGAATGCCCAATCCTGCGGGTCGCCACGCAGCAGAGAAATAACAATGTTCACCTGCTGAATGGGGTCACCAGAGGAACGGGGTCTCAGAGCAAAAAACAATCTGCAATTATTTTTAAAGTTCAAGAACTTAGATCTATCCCCAGAAAACAAATCAGGGATAGGAATTCTAGGCTCAGAAACAGGAGTTTGAACAACATAGTCTTGGATACTCTGTACCCTTGCAGCGAGATGATCAACACGCGCAGACAGACCCTGAACCTCCATATCAGCACCAAGCTCCTGCACCATCCAATAATCAAGGGGAAGAAAAAAGACGAAACAAGCAACAAGAAAAAAAAAAAAAACAATGACTCAGAACTTTCTCTTCCCTCTTTTGAGATGCATTTAACACATTGTGGGCCAGCTGTACTGTTATGACCTGGTGGTTACGGAGCGGTACTGAGATGACCTGGTGGGTAAAACCAATCATGGACAAGCTCAGAGGAGGTGGCAGCTCCACAGACAGAAATCACTGATATGACCTAGTGATTACGAAGCAGCACTGAAATGACCTGGTGGGTAAAACAAATAATGTACAAGCTCTGAGGAGGTGGTAGCTTTACTGACCGCAATCCCTACTCCTAACACCAACACTAGAAATAGCCGTGGAGCGTTCCTATCTCTGCCTACACGCCTCTTCACAGCCTAAGAAGGCTACCCCTGAAGATGGAAACAGAAAACTATCTCGCCTCAGAGAAACCCCCAAAGGAAGATAGCCCCCCACAAATATTGACGGTGAGTGGAGAGGGAAATGACAAACTCAGAAATGAAACTAGATTTTAGCAAAGGCTACTGTGCGGTCAGTATAAAAACTAAATGTCCACGCAGAGTTTACAAAAATAACCTCCACACCGACTCACGGTGTGGAGGGGCAAATCTGCGACCCCAGAGCTTCCAACTAGCTGGAATATTTCATAATGACAAGCTGGACAAAAGAGACATACCTTAAACTGAACAGAAGGTCATAAGCAGGGAAACACCCAAAAACTAGCAGAACTTATCTTAAGCTGAAATGGAATGGCCAACAGAGAACTTCCAGGAAAGAACTGAATCCACAGTAAAAACATTGACAGCTGGCATCAACTACAGCCAAAAGCCCAGTTAAATAACAAGGCCAGGGAACCGATTAGTGAAAGCAGCTGCTAAGTTCCACTCGAAACCACCAGAGGGAGCCCAAGAGCAGAAGTCCCAAAAATACCATTCGTAACCACAGGATGGAGCCCAAGAACGGAATTCACAACAGATGACACGGGCATGGGCACAGGGACACGCGGATGCTGGCCGTAATTAAGGAGAAAAGGAGTCTGACCAGTGGAATCGGCAACGGCGTTGTTCAAGGCAAATTCCGCCCAAGGTAGCAAAGATGCCCAGTCATCCTGCCTAGCAGAGACAAAATGTTGCAAGTATGTCACCAGAGTCTGGTTGGTTCTCTCTACCAACCCATTTGTCTCGGGATGATATGCAGAGGAGAAATTCAGCTCTATACTTTCATGTCGGATGCTGTTCAGACCAGGTCGTCCGACAGACAGCGGTAATTCCGCTTTTGACCACTATTTGCTCATTGGCATCTGCTAGATTTTATCTAGCTGTTCCGGTGTTAATTTATCTAATCCTCGGATTCAAAGCTGGGTCATTCCCATGGCCTTTAAATAGTTCTCCTGTTCATTGGGCATCGCCGATTATAGCTTCTGTCTTGTGCGTTGTTATCTCGGTCTGGAGTGGAGAGCTGGTTGTTGGAGATTCGTTGCTGGTGGTGTATTTTCCTCTGTCTTATTTACTCCTTCCTATATTTGTATTTATTTTGCCCTGCACATTTATAGTGTATTCCTGAGTGACTGCGGCATGGTGTATATTTTTCTTTATCCTTGTTTGTGCTAACTGTGGGTATTGGAATATTACCTCTTCACTGGGTGGAGGGCGGAGGTATCAGCCTAGGGTTAAAACAGGAGTCAGGGTGAGGTTCGAGGCCTGGACATGCACACCATCAGTGTAAACTCCAGGTAGAGGGTCAGTCAGGATTTCCCTAGTCTGAGGGAAACTGCAGGGGCCCGGGTTTTTAGCTCTCGCTCACCTAGTCTCCCCATGACATTATAATCGGCCCAACAACAACAAAAAAAAGGGGGTTCTTTTTTTTGTTTTGTCATGGATCCCGTGACTTTCATAACCCGCCAGTTGAGGGCGCTTGTTATGGACCTGGTGGTTAGGAGCACCCGGAATGACCTGATGAGTAAATTAAAAATCGGGACTAGCTCTGGGTAAGTGGGAACTCTGCTAACCGCAAACCCTACTCCTATCACACACACACTAGAAATAGCCGTGGAGCGTACCTAACTCTCCCTAGACGCCTCTTCACAGCCTAAGAGCTAACTACACCTAAAGATAGAAATAGAAGCCTTACCTTGCCTCAGAGAAATTCCCCAAAGGTAAAGGCAGACCCCCACATATATTGACTGTGAGTTAAGAGGAAAGTCACAAACACAGGAATGAAACAGGTTTTAGCAAAGGAGGCCAGATTTCACTAAATAGTCAGAGGATAGAAAAGGGAACTATGCGGTCAGCACAAAAGACTACAAAAACCATGCAGAGTAAGCAAAAAGACTCCCCACACCGACTCACGGTGTGGAGGTGCCACTCTGCACCCCAGAGCTTCCAGCTAGCAAGGGAATATCATGATAGCAAGCTGGACTAGAAATTAGCAGTAACAACAAATGAACTAGCAAAGACTTAGCTTCTGCTGGAGTAGACAGGTCCTCAGAGAAGTCCAATAGAGATCTGAACCAATACTGACACATTGACAGCTGGCATGAAGTAACGATCTGAGTGGAGTTAAATAGGGAAGCAGCATAGCAATAAACGAGAGCAGCTGATAAAGCCAACCTCAGTGACCAGCAGTTCCGCTCGAAGCCACCAGAGGGAGTCCAAGAGCAGAACCAACCAAAGTACCATTCATGACCACAGGAGGGAGTCCGAGAACGGAATTCACAGCAGGCGCTGTCCCTACAGGTCACTGAGTTGAGGGGGGCAGTGCAGCAACAGGGACTAGCAGTATCTAATGTGCAGGCTGGAGTGACAGGAAGTGTTGCTGAGCCTAAATTTCCTTTGCCTGAAAGATTTGCTGGGGAACGCAGTAAATTTGTTTCTTTTAATGAAGCTTGCAAACTATATTTCCGCATGCTCCCGATCTCCTCGGGTAATGAGGCTCAGCGTGTGGGCCTGGTGTTGTCATTGTTAAGCGGGGATCCCCAAGCATGGGCGTTTTCTTTGCCATCTGATTCTGTTGCATTTGACTCTGTGGAGAGTTTTTTTTCTTCTCTTGGGAAAATCTACGATGAACCTGACAGAATGGCTCTAGCAGAATCTAAGATACGCACTATTCGCCAGGGGGAGCGAGTTGCAGAGGATTACTGTTCTGAATTTTGTCGCTGGGCGATCGATACACAATGGAATGATCCAGCATTGCGGAGTCAGTTTATACATGGGATTTCTGGAAGGGTTAAAAAAGCCCCTCTGATGTACGAGACTCCTGCTTCTCTAGATTCCGCCATGAGTCTGGTTGTCCGCATTGATCGTCGTTTGCGT
This sequence comes from Ranitomeya variabilis, assembly GCF_051348905.1. NCBI lineage: Eukaryota > Metazoa > Chordata > Amphibia > Anura > Dendrobatidae > Ranitomeya > Ranitomeya variabilis. Next base: position 84,646,689 of record NC_135238.1, read on the forward strand.
CAGGGGGAGCATGAAACGCCGCCTGTGGGAGAAGGTTTAGGTTCACGTGATGTTGCTGCAGGTGAGTTCATGGAACCTATGCAAATCGCAGGGGTGTCACATGTCAAGCGTCAAGCCCCTGAGCTCAGGAAGCAGGGAGCCTGTTTTTACTGTGGTAAAACTGGTCATTTTATTAACATCTGTCCTCTGCTGTCTAAGAAAAACGCAACGGCGGAAAACTTCTAAGCTCAGAGGGTGTGGAGGAGACCAATCTGAGCTTATGTATATCCTCCATGGTGTTTTCTCAATGCATGCTCCCTGCTAAGGTTTTTATTGCTGGCAGTGAGCTGCCAATTTGTTGTGAATTTGGATTCTGGGCTCCCCCGGTGGCCGCTTGTGGAATTGGACTTGTCATCCTCTTTCCTGTTTCTCCTGGTTCCATCAGTAGTGGGTGTCGCTATTTAAAGGGAACCTGTCACCACGTTTTTGGAAGATGGGATAAAAATAGCGTTAAATAGGGGCAGAGGTGGGCGTTACATTAGTGTGTGTGTTATGCGTTTATTACCCACCTAAGTTGCCGAAATAACTTTGCAAAGTCTCCGTTTTCGCCTGTCAATCAGGCTGGTCAGGTCACATGGGCGTGGTGTCTTCACCCAGATTTGGCGTAGTTTTCCGTTGGTGGCGTAGTGGTGTGCGCATGCCCAAAGTCCGGAATCCTCTTCCAGGGGATTTAAAATAGCGCGGTGTTCGTTATTGCATTGGTGATCGGTGGGCGCGGCCATCTTCCTTTGGCCGCGCGTGCGCAGAAGCGGCGCTCTGCTGGCCGCGGCTTCAGGAAAATGGCCGCGGGATGCCGCGCGTGCGCAGATGGATATCGCGGCGGCCATTTTCCTGAAGCCGCGGCCAGCAGAGCGCCGCTTCTGCGCACGCGCGGCCAAAGGAAGATGGCCGCGCCCACCGATCACCAATGCAATAACGAACACCGCGCTATTTTAAATCCCCTGGAAGAGGATTCCGGACTTTGGGCATGCGCACACCACTACGCCACCAACGGAAAACTACGCCAAATCTGGGGGAAGACAACGCCCATGCGACCTGACCAGCCTGATTGACAGGCGAAAACGGAGACTTTGCAAAGTTATTTCGGCAACTTAGGTGGGTAATAAACGCATAACACACACACTAATGTAACGCCCACCTCTGCCCCTATTTAACGCTATTTTTATCCCATCTTCCAAAAACGTGGTGACAGGTTCCCTTTAAGCTCATTTCTCTGGTGGTTTCTTGCCGGTCAACAATGTTATCTGATGCCTCTCAGTGCTTGTTCCTGCTTCTAGACAACTACTAGTTAAGTTGGACTTTTGTCCATGTTTTGTTTTGCCTATTTGTTCCAGTTCACAGCTGAAGTTTTGTTACTGTGTCTGGAAAGCTCTCGTTGATCAGGGATTGCTACTCTGGCGTTATGAGTTAATGCCAGAGTTTAAGGTAATCTCTGGATGGTGTTTTGTTAGTGTTTTTTCTGCTGACCATGAAAGTATACTATCTGTCTTCTGCTATCTAGTAAGCGGACCTCAAATTTGCTAAGACTATTTTCCTGCTGCGTTTGTTGTTTCATCTGAACTCACCGTCATTATATGTGGGGGGCTACTGTCTTCTTTGGAATATTTCTCTAGAGGTGAGCCAGGTCTTATATTTCCCTCTGCTAGCTATTTAGGTCTTAGGCCAGAGCTGGGCATCTAGCGATAAATAGGAAATGCTACCTGGCTATTTCTAGTTGCGCGGCAGGCTTAGTTCATGGTCAGTATAGTTCCATCTTCCGAGAGCTTGTCCCTCTATAGGCTTGCTATGATCTCTGCCTGCAGAGATCATGACAGTTTGACCGGCCAATAAAGTGTTAAAGACCCAGGTTGAGAAAGGAGAGTTATAAGAAGTCTGCTGGAATTTTTTTTTTTTTTTTTTTTCTTCCTCCAGTCTGCCTTGCTGCAGTCTTTTTTCTCTCTCTCCTCCTAATCTCTGTATGCTCTGTGTGCACCTGACAATAATGGATCTCCAGAGTGTAACTGCGGGTTTGAATAATCTCATCACGAAAGTACAAAATTTACAAGATTTTGTGGTACATGCTCCGGTATCTGAGCCGAGAATTCCTTTGCCGGAGTTCTTCACAGGGAATAGAGCTAGCTTCCAGAATTTCCGAAATAATTGTAAGCTTTATTTGTCCCTGAAGTCTCGTTCAGCTGGAGACCCTGCTCTGCAGGTTAGGATTGTGATTTCCTTGCTCAGGGGTGACCCTCAAGATTGGGCTTTCTCATTGCCAGCAGGGGATCCTGCGTTACGCGATGTGGATGCGTTTTTTCTGGCCTTGGGCTTGCTTTATGAGGAACCTCATTTGGAACTTCAGGCAGAAAAAACTTTGATGGCACTATCTCAGGGGCAAGACGAAGCTGAAGTTTTCTGCCAAAAATTCCGTAAATGGTCTGTGCTTACTCAGTGGAATGAGTGCGCCTTGGCGGCAACTTTCAGAGAAGGTCTCTCTGATGCCGTTAAGGATGTTATGGTGGGGTTCCCTTTGCCTGCAGGTCTGAATGAGTCCATGACAATGGCTATTCAGATTGATAGGCGTCTGCGGGAGCGCAAACCGGTGCACCATCTGGCGGTGTCTATGGAAAAGACGCCAGAAAGTATGCAGTGTGATAGTATTCTGTCCAGGAGCGAGCGACAGAATTTTAGACGGAAGAATGGATTGTGTTTCTATTGTGGGGATTCTACTCATGTTATATCAGCATGCTCTAGGCGTACAAAGAAGCTTGATAAGTCTGTTTCCATTGGCACCATTCAGTCTAAGTTTATTTTGTCTGTAACCCTGATTTGCTCTTTGTCATCCATTGCCACGGACGCCTATGTTGACTCTGGCGCCGCTCTGAGTCTTATGGATTGGTCCTTTGCCAATCGTTGTGGTTTTGATTTAGAGCCTTTGGAGACTCTTATTCCTCTGAAGGGGATTGACTCCACCCCATTGGCTAATAATAAACCACAATACTGGACACAAGTAACCATGCGTATCAATCCGGATCACCAGGAGATTATTCGTTTCCTGGTGCTGTATAATTTACATGACGATTTGGTACTGGGATTGCCATGGTTGCAGTCTCACAACCCAGTCTTGGACTGGAGAGCAATGTCTGTGTTGAGCTGGGGATGTAAGGGTATTCATGGGGATGTACCTTTGGTTTCTATTTCGTCGTCCATTCCCTCTGAAGTCCCTGAGTTCCTCTCTGATTATCAAGACGTCTTTGACGAACCCAAGCTTGGGTCGTTACCTCCGCACCGTGAGTGCGATTGTGCCATAGATTTGATACCGGGTTGTAAATATCCAAAGGGTCGTTTGTTTAATTTGTCTGTGCCGGAACATGCTGCTATGCGGGAATATATAAAGGAGTCTTTGGAAAAGGGACATATTCGTCCATCTTCTTCTCCCTTGGGAGCTGGGTTTTTCTTTGTCTCAAAAAAAGACGGCTCTTTGAGACCATGTATTGATTATCGGCTTCTGAATAAGATCACTGTTAAGTATCAATACCCATTGCCATTGCTTACTGATTTGTTTGCTCGTATAGAGGGTGCTAAGTGGTTCTCTAAAATTGATCTTCGTGGGGCGTATAATTTGGTGCGGATCAGGCAGGAGGATAATTCTTGGGTCAATGCATCTGATGTTCATGCTTCTGATCTTGTTCGTGCCTTCCATAGGGCTCATCCTGGTCGCCCTGGTGGATCTGGTGAGGGTTCGGTGCCCCCTCCTTGAGGGGGGGGTACTGTTGTGAATTTGGATTCTGGGCTCCCCCGGTGGCCGCTTGTGGAATTGGACTTGTCATCCTCTTTCCTGTTTCTCCTGGTTCCATCAGTAGTGGGTGTCGCTATTTAAGCTCATTTCTCTGGTGGTTTCTTGCCGGTCAACAATGTTATCTGATGCCTCTCAGTGCTTGTTCCTGCTTCTAGACAACTACTAGTTAAGTTGGACTTTTGTCCATGTTTTGTTTTGCCTATTTGTTCCAGTTCACAGCTGAAGTTTTGTTACTGTGTCTGGAAAGCTCTCGTTGATCAGGGATTGCTACTCTGGCGTTATGAGTTAATGCCAGAGTTTAAGGTAATCTCTGGATGGTGTTTTGTTAGTGTTTTTTCTGCTGACCATGAAAGTATACTATCTGTCTTCTGCTATCTAGTAAGCGGACCTCAAATTTGCTAAGACTATTTTCCTGCTGCGTTTGTTGTTTCATCTGAACTCACCGTCATTATATGTGGGGGGCTACTGTCTTCTTTGGAATATTTCTCTAGAGGTGAGCCAGGTCTTATATTTCCCTCTGCTAGCTATTTAGGTCTTAGGCCAGAGCTGGGCATCTAGCGATAAATAGGAAATGCTACCTGGCTATTTCTAGTTGCGCGGCAGGCTTAGTTCATGGTCAGTATAGTTCCATCTTCCGAGAGCTTGTCCCTCTATAGGCTTGCTATGATCTCTGCCTGCAGAGATCATGACACCAATTACTGTTTTTGTGGATAGTGGTTCAGCCACAAATCTCATTGATGAGGAGTTTGCGTGGACAGCAGGTTTTAGGATTGAAAAACTGTCTCATCCTATCCGCGTGGTCACCATCAATGCTGCTCCTCTCTCTCAGGGGGAGATAACTGAATTTGTGGCTGAGGTGAAACTCCACATAGGAGTTCTACATTCCGAGCGGGTTACATGTAAGGTGCTCAGGAATCTTCCTGCTCAGGTGGTTTTGGGTTTTCCTTGGTTGTCTATGCACAACCCGGTAATTGACTGGAAAACTCAGGACATAATTCGGTGGAGCGAGTTCTGCCAGGAGAATTGCCTGGCCACATGTGTGGCTGCGGTGACTTCAAGCGTTCCGGAGTCACTTCTGGATTTTGTGGATGTGTTCTCTGAGAAGGGTTGTTCAGAGTTGCCGCCACATCGTCCTTATGACTGTTCTATCAGGTTTAAACCAGGGGCCAAATTGCCTAAAGCAAGGATGTTTAACATCTCCGGTCTGGAGAGACAAGCGTTAAAAGATTACATTGCTGAAAGCTTGAGTAAAGGGCACATCAGGCCGTCATCCTCGCCTGTGGCAGCAGGGTTCTTCTTCGTGAAGAAGAAAGATGGCGGATTATGCCCGTGTTTGGATTTCAGGGAGTTGAACCAGATTACGGTTCGTGATCCATACCCTATGCCTCTGATACCAGATTTGTTCAACCAGGTGGCAGGTGCTAAGTGGTTTACCAAGCTTGACCTCAGGGGGGCGTACAACCTCATAAGAGTCCGTCAAGGTGATGAGTGGAAGATGGCTTTTAATACCCCTGAGGGTCATTTTGAAAATTTGGTGATGCCGTTTGGGTTGACTAATGCACCTGCAGTGTTCCAACATTTCATCAATGATGTATTCTCGCATGTTTTGGGGAAATTCGTTATCGTGTATCTAGATGACATTCTCATATATTCTTGCGACCGTGATGCTCATTTAGATCATGTCAGGCAGGTGTTACAGCTTCTCAGAGAGAATAAGCTGTATGCTAAACTTGAGAAATGTGTATTTTCTGTTCAAGAGTTGCCTTTCTTGGGTTATATTGTGCCTGCTTCTGGGTTTAAAATGGAGGCCGCTAAGGTGCAGGCGGTGCTGCATTGGGAACGTCCTGATAACCTGAAAGCACTTCAGCGGTTCCTTCGGTTTTCTAACTACTATAGGAAATTTATCAAGGATTTTTCCATCATTGCTAAACCGCTTACTGACATGACTAAAAAGGGTACCAATTTCTCTGTTTGGCCTGAGGCTGCTGTGCGCGCATTTGAATTTCTTAAGAACAGTTTTGTTTCAGCCCCCATTCTTGTGCAGCCAGACGTATCTGAACCCTTTGTTGTGGAAGTCGATGCGTCTGAGGTTGGTGTGGGGGCGGTACTATCTCAAGGCTCATCTTTGAGTGGTTTACGTCCATGCGCCTATTTCTCCAAGAAACTGTCGTCCGCCGAACGTAGCTACGATATCGGCAACAGGGAGTTGTTGGCAATTAAGTTGGCCTTTGAGGAATGGCGACACTTCTTGGAGGGGTCGGTACATCAGGTTACTGTTATTACCAATCATAAGAATCTGCTGTATTTGGAGTCAGCCAAGCGTCTGTCCCCCAGGCAGGCTCGCTGGGCATTGTTTTTCACGCCGTTCAATTTTGTTGTCACTTACAGACCGGGGTCTAAAAACACTAAGGCGGATGCTCTGTCCAGGTGTTTTCCAGGGGGAGAACCACGGGAGGATCCAGTACCCATCCTCCAAAAGGGTGTTGTGGTTTCGGCTCTCACTACCGAGGTTGAGGCTGAGATTGCCGAGGCTCAGGAGGAAGTACCATCTGAGCTTCCCATCAACAAATCTTTTGTACCGCTTCATCTTCGCTTAAAGGTTTTGGCGGAGCATCATGATGCTGTCCTGGCTGGCCACCCAGGGATTAGAGGTACCTTGGAGTTGGTGTCACGTCGGTTTTGGTGGCCCAAGATCCGACAGGACGTGGTCTCATACGTGTCAGCTTGTACCACGTGCGCTAGGGCTAAGACGCCTCGCTCCCGTCCTGTTGGCACACTTCCTCTTGAGGTACCTAGTAAGCCTTGGACGGAAATCTCCATGGATTTCATCACTGATTTGCCCTCATCAGCTGGGAACACGGTCATCTTGGTGATTGTTGATCGGTTTTCTAAAATGTCGCACTTTGTGTCTTTGCCTTCGTTGCCTAACGCTAAGACTCTGGCTCAGGTATTTGTGCAGGAGGTGGTCAGACTTCATGGGGTTCCATCTGACATCGTGTCTGATAGGGGGTCTCAGTTTGTGGCAAAATTTTGGAGAGCATTTTGCTCACGGCTGGGGATCAAATTATCTCATTCTTTGGCGTTTCATCCTCAGTCAAATGGTCAGACTGAGCGTATGAACCAAAATTTGGAACAGTACTTACGCTGCTTTGTCTCTGATAACCAGGAGAAGTGGTCTACCTTTCTTCCTTTGGCTGAGTTTGCCATCAATAATCACCGCCAGGAGTCGTCTGGGGAGTCTCTGTTTTTTTGTGTTTACGGGCTACATCCTCAGTTTTGTACCTTGAGTCAGGGGGGCTCTTCCAGCGTTCCGGAGGAGGACCAGTTGGGGACACAATTGTCATCAGTCTGGAGGAGAGTTAAGCAGCGCCTGTTGAGTGTGGGTACTAGGTACAAGCATGTGGCTGACAGTAGGCGTGTGCCAGGTCCGGACCTGAGTGTGGATGACTGGGTGTGGTTATCCACAAAAAACATAAGACTCAAAATACCATCCCTTAAATTGGGTCCACGGTTTATTGGTCCATTTAGGGTCACCGCCGTCATTAACCCAGTAGCGTACTGATTGGAGCTCCCTACGGTGTATAAGATACACAACGTGTTCCACAGGTCTCTTCTAAAGAATGTGGTGGGTTCTGTGGACGTGGCGCCTATGCCACCTCCAGTCTTGGTGGAAGGAGAAAAGGAGTCTGACCAGTGGAATCGGCAACGGCGTTGTTCAAGGCAAATTCCGCCCAAGGTAGCAAAGATGCCCAGTCATCCTGCCTAGCAGAGACAAAATGTTGCAAGTATGTCACCAGAGTCTGGTTGGTTCTCTCTACCAACCCATTTGTCTCGGGATGATATGCAGAGGAGAAATTCAGCTCTGTACTGTCATGTCGGACGCTGTTCAGACCAGGTCATCCGACAGACAGCGGTAATTCCGCTTTTGACCACTATTTGCTCATTGGCATCTGCTAGATTTTATCTAGCTGTTCCGGGGTTAATTTATCTAATCCTTGGATTGGAAGCAGCTGGGCCACTCCCATGGCCTTTAAATAGTTCTCCTGTTCATTGGGCGTCGCCGATTATAGCTTCTGTCTTGTGCGTTGTTATCTCGGTCTGGAGTGGAGAGCTGGTTGTTGGAGATTCGTTGCTGGTGGTGTATTTTCCTCTGTCTTATTTACTCCTTCCTATATTTGTATTTATTTTACCCTGCACATTTATAGTGTATTCCTGAGTGACTGCGGCGTGGTGTATATTTTCCTTTATCCTTGTTTGTGCCAACTGTGGGTATTGGAATATTACCTCTTCACTGGGTGGAGGGCGGAGGTATCAGCCTAGGGTTAAAACAGGAGTCAGGGTGAGGTTCGAGGCCTGGACATGCACTCCATCAGTGTAAACTCCAGGTAGGTAGAGGGTCAGTCAGGATTTCCCTAGTCTGAGGGAAACTGCAGGGGCCCGGGTTTTTAGCTCTCACTCACCTAGTCTCCGCGTGACATATGCTGAGTAAACGGCAGAGCTCTCTCCAAAACCGAGACGCAAACTGGGGACCCCGGTCGCTGACAATTTTATCAGGCATTCTCCATGTAAGCAGAAAATATGTTTTAACAACGCCGCCAAGGCCTGTGCAGAAGGTAGCCGTGGAAGCAGCACCAAATGCACCATCTTAGAAAAATGATTGGTGACTACCCAGATAACGGTGCAGCTACGAGACTTGGGTAAGCCCACCACGAAGTCCATCCCGACCATCTCCCAGGGCCTGTCTGCCACCGACATGGGGTAAAGTAACCCAGCAGGCCGTTGCCGAGGAGACCGATTCTGGGCGCAGGAGACACACGCCCGAAAATAGTCCCCGACATCACGGGCCATATGCGGCCACCAGTACGTCCTCGCCAAAAGCTCAGATGTCCTCTTGGTCCCAAAATGTCCACCCACTCTGGACGAGTGAGCCCAAGAGAGAACCTCCAGTCGTAAATTCGCTGGTACGAAAGTCTTGCCCGGGGGCACGGACTCTAGCGAAACCAGAGCCACAGTTCTCAGGCTCTCAGAAGGGACAATAAGCCGAGGCTCCTCCTCCTCCTCAGATGACACTACGGAGCAGGAGAGAGCGTCGGCACGAATGTTCTTCTCCCCGGAGATAAAATGGAGAGTAAAATGGAACTGGGAGAAGAACAGGGACCATCTAGCCTGGCGAGAATTCAGCCACTGGACCGTCTGTATATATACCAAGTTCTTGTGGTCAGTGAACACTTGGAAGGGAAAGCGAGCTCCCTCCAAGAGGTGTCTCCACTCTGAAAAAGCCAACTTCATGGCTAGCAACTCCCTGTCCCCGATGGAATAATTCCTCTCCGCTGGCATGTAGGTCTTGGAGAAGAAGAAGCAAGGATGCTTCCGACCTTGAGCATCCTTTTGGTAGAGGACTGCTCCAGCACCAACGGATGAGGCATCCCCCTCCATGATAAATGGCTTATCTACATCGGGGCAATGTAGGATGGGAGCGCTAGCGAAGTGTGACTTAATCAAGAGAAAGGCCTTGGAGACCTCCTCTGACCACAACTTGGGATTTGCTCCCTTCTTGGTGAGGGCTACCAAGGGAACTGGCGATAGTAGTTAATGAACCCCATAAAGCGCAGCACTGCTTTAAGAGAATGGGGTTCCTGCCAGTCCATCACAGCCTGTAGCTTGGCAGGATCCATAGCCAAACCCTGGGCAGAGATGATATAACCAAGGAAAGGCAAGGACTCCTGCTCAAACACACACTTCTCAAACTTGGCGTAGAGGGAGTTTGCCCGTAAGAGGTCGAAGACTTTGCGAACATCTCTCCGATGGGAGTCAATATCTGGAGAGTAGATGAGAATATCATCCAGATAGACTACGACCGAGGTGGTGAGCATATCCCATATGATGTCGTTCACAAAGTCTTGGAAAACAGCTGGAGCATTACAGAGCCCGAAGGGCATCACCAGGTATTTATAGTGCCCATCCCTGGTGTTAAAAGCCGTCTTCCATTCGTCCCCCTCACGGATGCGAATCAGGTTATAGGCACCCCGCAGATCTAATTTTGTAAATACCCTTGCTCCCCGTAGCCTATCAAAAAGTTCAGATATCATGGGTAACGGGTACTTGTTCTTATCGGTGATGGCGTTAAGACCCCTGTAGTCTATGCATGGACGTAAGTCTCCAGTCTTCTTCTGTACGAAGAAGAACCCAGCCCCTACAGGTGACACTGACTTCCTAATAAATCCTCTTGCCAGATTCTCTTGGATGTACTGAGACATTGCCTCCGTCTCCGGGAGAGATAACGGATAGACTCGACCCAGGGGAGGCTCAGCACCAGGCAAGAGGTCAATAGGACAGTCATAGGGGCAGTGAGGCGGAAGGGTCTCCGCAGCCCTTTTGGAGAACACGTCTGCATAGGGCCAATAGTGCTTGGGGAGAGAGGAAAGATCTGTGGGTACCTGTGTTGTAGCAACCTGAATGCACTCCCTCTGACATCTACCCTCGCAGGATTTACTCCATCCCAAAATTCTCCCTGAGGACCACTCTATATGAGGAGAATGATAGCGTAACCATGGTATCCCCAACAGGACCTCATCAATTCCCTCAGGAATGACTAATAGGGAGATAATCTCTTGATGTGATGGAGACACAGAAAGCGTGATAGGAATGGTTTGGTGGGTAATCTGTGAGGATAGTGTCGACCCATTTACCACTCGAACGGTTACTGGTTTGGCGAGCATAACCAGGGGTATTGCGTGACGCTGGGCGAAAGCGGATGACATAAAATTACCCTCCGCCCCAAAGTCCACGCATAGCTCTACCATAAGAGTTAATGGGCCTAAGCAAAAAAAAGGGAGAGAAAGCGGGCACCGCAACAGGTATATCCAATGGGGTTCAGCCACGTGCATATAAAGAACACCGAAAACAAGGAAGAGAAAGATATGCACACTGGTGGGATCAACCAACCATAATATCTTTATTTTATTTAAAGTAGCAATACAAAAACAGGAGCAAAGGAAAAGAAAACACACAATTTAAAACCACTTAAAAGGCCAAACAGGGCCAAGTGAAACAACTAAGATCCCCCAGGACAGGATATCCATATAAAAGGTCAGGCATACTGTATATACAACTGCAGACAAATCTCGCAAAGAGTATAACAATTTGTGCTAATAAATGACAGCATATGCAATTAAATGGGGCAAACTGACATACAAAGAAATGAGTACATTTGCATTCATATATGTTACTAGTCTGTGCTGCCAGCTGACCTCAAGAAAATTCCATCAGCCCATACCTAAGCTAATAATCCATTGCAAAAATAAACAAAATATCAATAGATAGGATAATGCACAAGTACCTAGGTCTTACCCCAGCCAGTGAACCTGTAATATAATATGGGCGACCAAAGAAGATAGGCCTGAGAGACGCTGTAGTATCTTTAGTTAAGTCAAGGGAAAGGGTGTCAGCAACATTCTAAAGAAAAATTGGGATATCCTGTTGACAGAGCCCAAGCTTGCGCCCTGGCTCTCTGCTACCCCTAAGATGATAGCCAGAAGATCCCGTAATTTAAAAGATGAGCTTGTGTCTAGCCATTTTAAACGGGCTGCAACAGGGAGCGGAACCGGCAGTCGTATATATGGATCATATCCCTGTGGAGGGTGTAACATTTGTGGCTTCATGATTTCAGAACAGGTGGTCTCCCTTCCACATGTGGCCAAAAAGATCCAACCACCAGCATATTTTAACTGTCGTACCCGGAATCTGGTGTATGCCTTGGTGTGCAACTGCCCGAAATTGTATGTAGGTTACACGACACAGGAGCTACGACGTCGGGTGCAGCAGCATGTGTCTAATATCAACACAGCCCACAAGGACCTGGAAAAGGGTAAGAAGATCTCCTCGGTGGCAACACATTTTTTACAGGTGCATGGGGGCTCCGTGAGAGGGCTTAGGGTTATGGGCCTTGAAGGTGTTAAGCCAAACATTAGGGGTGGTAACATCACTTTGGATTTACTGAGGAGGGAATCCAAATGGATTTATAATCTGAATAGTCGGGCCCCGGTGGGGATCAATGAGGAGCTCCTCTATACGGGTTTTTATAAGCAAATTTAGTGAGGATTTGTTTTACTCATACTCTTGCTATTTTTTCCCTTCAGGTATACCAGATATGATCTTACCAGCTTTTCCTCTATAGAAGCACCATGAGAACCAATGAAGAAACTTCTTGGATCCCTTGGACTTTCACTGTATATATCCTGTATATTGCCTCTTTGCTGCCAGCTGTACCCTTTTTCGTGCTAATGTTTACCGCTTTTTATTACTGTTTGTGGAGCTATAGGATCATTGTAAAATGTCTGGGCTTACTTAGTATCTATGTATTGCCACTTGTGCACTCTGATGTATCTTTCTTTACTACATTGGGGCAGTACATACCCCCTTGTACCTGTTTACCCTAGGCACCTTTTATGGCTTAATTGGAGGTGCCCTACACTTAGTGGAGGCAATTTCGGGCATGAGATTTTTATGTGAGTTACCTATTTTTTTATATATCCACCATACCTTACTCTACTTTGATCTGACCTGCCCTTGTGCTTGGTTAACCCCTTCATGACCCAGCCTATTTTGGCCTTAATGACATGGCCGTTTTTTGCAATTCTGACCAGTGTCCCTTTATGAGGTAATAACTCAGGAACGCTTCAACGGATCCTAGCGATTCTGAGATTTTTTTTCATGGCATATTGGGCTTCATGTTAGAGGTAAATTTAGGTCGATAATTTCTGAGTTTATTTGTGAAAAAAACGGAAATTTGGCGAAAATTTAGAAAATTTCGCAATTTTCACATTTTGAATTTTTATTCTGTTAAACCAGAGAGTTATGTGACACAAAGTAGTTAATAAATAACATTTCCCACATGTCTACTTTACATCAGCACAATTTTGGAAACAATTTTTTTTTTTGCTAGGAAGTTATAAGGGTTAAAATTTGACCAGTGATTTCTCATTTTTACAACAAAATTTACAAAACCACTTTTTTTAGGGACCAACTCACATTTTAAGTCATTTTGAGGGTTCTATATGGCTGAAAATACCCAAAAGTGACACCATTCTAAAAACTGCACCCCACAAGGTGCTCAAAACCACATTCAATAAGTTTATTAACCCTTCAGTTGTTTCACAGCAGCAGAAGCAACATGGAAGTAAAAAATGAACATTTAACTTTTTAGTCACAAAAATGAATTTTAGCAACAATTTTTTTATTTTCCCAAGGGTAAAAGGAGAAACTGGACCACGACGTTGTTGTCCAATTTGTCCTGAGTATGCTGATACCTCATATGTGGGGGTAAACCACTGTTTGGGCGCACGGCAGGGCTCGGAAGGGAAGGAGCGCCATTTGACTTTTTGAATGAAAAATTGGCTCCAATCTTTAGCGGACACCATGTCGCATTTGGAGAGCCCCCGTGTGCCTAAACATTGGAGCTCCCCCACATGTGACCCCATTTTGGAAACTAGACCCCCCAAGGAATTTATCTAGAAGCATAGTGAGCACTTTAAACCCCCAGGTGCTTCACAAATTGATCCGTAAAAATGAAAAAGTACTTTTTTTCACAAAAAAATTATTTTAGCCTCAATTTTTTCATTTTCACATGGGCAACAAGATAAAATGGATCCTAAAATTTGTTGGACAATTTCTCCTGAGTACACCGATACCTCACATGTGGGGGTAAACCACTGTTTGGGCACATGGTAAGGCTCGGAAGGGAAGGAGCGCCATTTGACTTTTTGAATGAAAAATTATCTCCATCGCTAGCGGACACCATGTCACGTTTGGAGAGCCCCTGTGTGCCTAAACATTGGAGCTCCCCCACAAGTGACCCCATTTTGGAAACTAGACCCCCCAAGGAACTTATCTAGAAGCATAGTGAGCACTTTAAACCCTGAGGTGCTTCACAAATTGATCCGTAAAAATGAAAAAGTACTTTTTTTCACACAAAATTTCTTTTAGCCTCAATTTTTTCATTTTCACATGGGCAACAGGATAAAATGGATCCTAAAATTTGTTGGGCAATTTCTCCTGAGTACGCCGATACCTCATATGTGGGGGTAAACCACTGTTTGGGTGCACAGCAAGGCTCGGAAGGGGAGGCGTGCCATTTGACTTTTTGAATGGAAAATTAGCTCCAATCGTTAGCGGACACCATGTCGCGTTTGGAGAGCCCCTGTGTGCCTAAACATTGGAGCTCCCCTACAAGTGACTCCATTTTGGAAACTAGACCCCCCAAGGAACTTATCTAGATGCATAGTGAGCACTTAAAACCCCCAGGTGCTTCACGGACGTTTATAACGCAGAGCCGTGAAAATATAAAATAATTTTTCTTTCCTCAAAAATAATTTTTGGCCTGGAATTTTTTATTTTTCCAAGGGTAATAGGAGAAATTGGCCCCAAAATGTTGTTGTGCAGTTTGTCCTGAGTACGATGATACCCCATATGTGGGGGTAAACCACTGTTTGGGCGCACGGCAGGGCTCAGAAGGGAAGGCACGCCATTTGGCTTTTTGAATGGAAAATTAGCTCCAATCATTAGCGGACACCATGTCGCGTTTGGAGAGCCCCTGTGTGCCTAAACATTGGAGCTCCCCCACAAGTAACCCCATTTTGGAAACTAGACCTCCCAAGGAACTAATGTAGATGTGTGGTGAGCACTTTGAACCCCCAAGTGCTTCACAGAAGTTTATAACGCAGAGCCATGAAAATAAAAAATAATTTTTCTTTTCTCAAAAATGATATTTTAGCCCACAATTTTTTATTTTCCCAAGGGTAACAGGAGAAATTGCATGCCAAAAGTTGTTGGACAGTTTCTCCTGAGTACGCTGATACCCCATATGTGGGGGTAAACCACTGTTTTGGCACACGACGGGGTTCGGAAGGGAAGTAGTGACGTTTTGAAATGCAGACTTTGATGGAATGCTCTGCGGGCGTCAGGTTGCATTTGCAGAGCCCCTGATGTGCCTAAACAGTAGGAACTCCCCACAAGTGACCCCATTTTGGAAACTAGACCCCCAAGGGAACTTATCTAGATGTGTGGTGAGCACTTTGAACCCCCAAGTGCTTCAAAGAAGTTTATAACGCAGAGCCGTGAAAATAATAAGTGTTTCCTTTCCTCAAAAATATTTTTTTAGCCCAGAATTTTTTAATTTTCCCAAGGATAACAGGAGAAATTTGACCCCAAAAGTTGTTGACCAGTTTCTCCTGAGTATGCTGATACCCGATATGTGGGGGTAAACCACTGTTTGGGCACATGCTGGGGCTCGGAAGGGAAGTAGTGACGTTTTGGAATGCAGACTTTGATGGAATGGTCTGCGGGCGTCACGTTGCATTTGCAGAGCCCCTGATGTGCCTAAACAGTAGAAACACCCCACAAGTGACCCCATTTTGGAAACTAGACCCCCCAAGGAACTTATCTAGATTTGTGGTGAGCACTTTCAACCCCCAAGTGCTTCACAGAAGTTTATAACGCAGAGCCGTGAAAATAAAAAATTATTGTTATTTCCTCAAAAATTATGTTTTAGCAAGTAATTTTTTATTTTTGCAAGGGTAACAGGGGAAATTGGACCCCAACAGTTGTTGCCCAGTTTGTCCTGAGTACGCTGGTACCCCATATGTGGGGGTAAACCACTGTTTGGGCGCACGTCGGGGCTTGGAAGGGAGGGAGAACCATTTGACTTTTTGAACGCAAGATTGGCTGGAATCAATGGTGGTGCCATGTTGCGTTTGGAGACCCCTGATGTGCCCAAACAGTGGAAACCCCTCAATTCTAACTTCAACTCTAACCCCAACACACCCCTAACCCTAATCCCAACTGTAGCCATAACCCTAATCACAACCCTAACCCCAACACACCCCTAACCACAACCCTAACCCCAACACACCCGTAACCCTAATCCCAACCCTAACCCTAATCCCAACCCTAACCACAACTGTAACCCCACACTCCTAACCCTATCCGTAACCCTAACCACAAGCCTAATCTTAACCCTATTTCCAACCCTAGCCCTAATTCCAACCCTAACTCTGATTCCAACCCTAACCATAAGGCTATGTGCCCACGTTGCGGATTCGTGTGAGATTTTTCCGCACGATTTTTGAAAAATCTGCAGGTAAAAGGCACTGCGTTTTACCTGCGGATTTACAGCGGATTTCCAGTGTTTTTTGTGCGGATTTCACCTGCGGATTCCTATTGAGGAACAGGTGTAAAACGCTGCGGAATCCGCACAAAGAATTGACATGCTGCGGAAAATACAACGCAGAGTTTCCGCATGGAATTTTCCGCACCATGGGCACAGCGGATTTGGTTTTCCGTAGGTGTACATGGTACTGTAAACCTGATGGAAAACTGCTACGAATTCGCAGCGGCCAATCCGCTGCGAATCTGCGGCCAATCCGCTGTGGATCCGCGGCCAATCCGCTGCGGATCCGCAGCCAAATCCGCACTGTGTGCACATGCCCTAACCCTACCCCTAACCCTACCCCTAACCCTAACCCTAGTTCTAACCCTAACCCTAGTGGAAAAAGAAAAAAATATATTTTCTTTTTTTTATTATTGTCCCTACCTATGGGGGTGATAAAGGGGGGGGGGTCATTTACTATTTTTTTTATTTTGATCACTGTGATAGGTTATATCACAGTGATCAAACTATACCTGGAACGCATCTGCCGGCTGGCAGATTCGGCGGGCGCACTGCACATGCACCCGCCATTTTGGAAGATGGCGGCGCCCATGGAGAAGACGGATAGACACCGGGAGCCTTGGTAAGTATAAGGGGGTGGAGATCGGGGCACGGGGGGCGTCGGAGCACGGGGGTGGCATAGGAGCACGGGGGGGAGCAGACAGGAGGACGGGGGAGCGGAGCACAAGACGGAGGGGAGCGGACCACAGATCGGTGGCTTGGGGGGGCGATCGGTGGGGTGGGGGGGGCGATCGGTGGGGTGGGGGGTCACATCAGTGTTTCCAGCCATGGCCGATGATATTGCAGCATCGGCCATGGCTGGATTGTAATATTTCACCAGTTTTTTAGGTGAAATATTACAAATTGCTCTGATTGGCAGTTTCACTTTCAACAGCCTATCAGAGCGATCGTAGCCACGGGGGGGTGAAGCCACCCCCCCTGGGCTGAAGTACCACTCCCCCTGTCCCTGCAGATCGGGTGAAATTGGAGTTAACCCTTTCACCCGCTCTGCAGGGACGCGATCATTCCATGATGCCACATAGGCGTCATGGGTCGGATTGGCACAGGTTTTCATGACGCCTACGTGGCGTCATGAGTCGGGAAGGGGTTAACCTTTGCATCAGGGTCTGGTTGATTTTTGACCTCTTCTCTTCTGGGATGAAATGTATTGTGCCCCTAGTCCCATCCTTTTCATCATTATTGGGACAGTGCATACCTTTCATGTATGGGTATATACCTCTTAGGGCCTTAGTAGGGACTGCTATCGAATGGGGGTGGGATATTTTGGATATACCTTGCTGGAGGTGTGTCTATCAATTTTTTAGCACGGTTGTCAATCTTTATTCCATTTGACCACATGGGAATCTCTGTGCTATGTACACCACTCTTCTGTTTGTACCAATTGTGGTGTGCATATTATTGCGTATAATGGCAGTATGTTTTCCCCATACAGGTGCAGTACTCAGGTTGATTTTGCCAAGGCGCATGCGCATATATAATGTATCGCAACATTTATTATAATCTATCCAGGATGATAGTTGACGGCCGGCACATATTTAACATCTTTGTGTCATAAATCCTTTGTATATCGGGTCTTGAGGCACGCAAAGAACAATATATCTATGTCCGACGTTATCTCCAATAATATATTAAGGAAGAGGATAGCAGAGCTTTGTACAGCCTGCGATCCATTGTGATCTGCTATACCTATACATTGAGGTCTGGTTGGTTCTTTGGTCGCTCTTGTGTGCATGTGCACACTTGCCACCTATATTAGTGCTATAACGTCAGCATACTATGCTGCAATGCTTTGATGGCTCAGAGGCTACTTAGCCAGCGTTGGGTTATGTCAGGTTCTGGCGCATGCGCATTTAGTAACTTTTTTGATTCATTACTTTGGTCATCTGGGCGCCTGCAGAGCCGGACATATTTGATGTGCGCGTGTCTTGTATCTGTAATCAAGGTGTTGATATGCGATTAAGAGGGCAATAGAGATTTTCACATTACATCATCTACTGTGACTTTCGGTGCTTGTACATTGGGGGTGTATTTAACGTGCTAGGACGCCTACGTACATAGGCGCATTCTTGCCTTAGTGCCGTACCACCGGCACTCATCGCTGTAATACACTTGAGACCGTGAAACTGTCTAAACAGCTATGGGTCAGGCTATGATCTAGCGTCTGCGCAGATAGTGTTCCTTCAGACGCATCACCATGGTTTTTTTTGTTTTTTTTGTTGGGTGCCTGCGCATTGCGATCCGGCTAATGCTGGATAACTATGTGCGCAGGCGCATACTTATTTCTGACGTTACACCGGATATCCACTTTGCCGCACACATGGAGAAGTGTTCGTATACGCCGCGGCACCCTCACCGGTGATTAATATTTTGTATACCATCTTTGCATATAAAGGGGCATAGGATGGAACTTCCTACACTTCCCCTGATGAAGACGCTCTAGCAGCATCGATACGCGTGGGGCCTTGATCCCCCCGGGACTTTTTGGACTTAACCCTGTCATGCACTTTAGCACTTTGAATGTAGGACTATGCACTTGTTGGCTTAGGGACGACCTAGGGAATTGCTGACACCCTTTCCCTTGACTTAACTAAAGATACTACAGCGTCTCTCAGGCCTATCTTCTTTGGTCGCCCACATTATATTACAGGTTCACTGGCTGGGGTAAGACCTAGGTACTTGTGCATTATCCTATCTATTGATATTTTGTTTATTTTTGCAATGGGTTATTAGCTTAGGTATGGGCTGATGGTATTTTCTTGAGGTCAGCTGGCAGCACAGACTAGTAACATATATGAATGCAAATTTACTCATTTCTTTGTATGTCAGTTTGCCCCATTTAATTGCATATGCTGTCATTTATTAGCACAAATTGTTATACTCTTTGCGAGATTTGTCTGCAGTTGTATATACAGTATGCCTGACCTTTTGTATGGATATCCTGTCCCGGGGGATCTTAGTTGTTTCACTTGGCCCTGTTTGGCCTTTTAAGTGGTTTTAAATTGTGTGTTTTTTTTTCCTTTGCTCCTGTTTTTGTATTGCTACTTTAAATTAAATAAAGATATTATGGTTGGTTGATCCCACCAGTGTGCATATCTTTCTCTTCCTTGTTTTCAGTGGATGGGCCTAAGGTAATTGTCCCCTTGAAGGACAACTTTGAGGCAAATGTCGCCGTGTCTAGTGTAACTCCTCCAACTGCCACTAGACGCTGACGTTTCCCCGACCGCTGAGGACACTTGGAGGCAAGATGTCCTGACTGCCAGCAAACATGACAGACCTTATGTGCATGAGCGGACTGGGACTTGGATCCCGCTCGTGTCACCTCTATGGCCTCATGTGACTCAGACGCCTGGACTGGAGATTCCAGAGGTCTGGCGAAGGTGTGAGCCAGCCGAAACCTCTGCCTACACTGGGCTCGCTCCAACCTTCGCTCGTGAAAACGAAGTTCTATGTGAGTTGATACAGCTATGAGCTCCTCCAGTGTGGCAAGAATCTCCCTAGTAGCCAAAGCGTCCTTCACATGGTCAGCCAGCCCCCTCCAAAATACGGGAATGAGGGTTTTATCTGGCCATTCCAACTCAGAAGCTAATGTCTGGAAGAGAACCGCAAAATGGCTGACCATGGTTGAACCCTGAGTCAAAGCCAGCAGTTGGAGCGCTGTATCATGGGTGACTTGAGGTCCTACAAAGACCTGTTTCAGAGTGTCCAGAAACTGAGGAACACTCCGCACCACATGATTATTGTGCTCCCACAGCGGCGTAGCCCACTCCAACGCCCTGTCCGTCAAGAGAGAGATTATGAATCCCACCTTTGCCCGCTCTGTGGGAAAACGTACAGCCAGGAGCTCGAGGTGTTTAGCACACTGGCTCAGGAAACCCCTACAGGACTTACTGTCCCCAGAGTATCTCTCAGGCAATGGGAGGTGAGATAAGGTCAGAACAGAGGTGGCAGTGGGTAAAGCTGCTGCAGCCACGCTAGCAGCCTGAACAGCTATTGCGGTAACATCCACCACCGAGGTTGCACGCTCAAGAGACATCAACCGGCCCTCCAGGAGCTGGATGTACCCCTGCAATCGCTGTTCATCCGCCATTACTTAGCCAGATCCTGGCGCTAGTATACTGTTAGGGTTGGCAGAATGCACCAAATATATTTATTAGATGGGATTGGTGCGTTCGCAATCCGGGATCCACCGTGCAGGAAAGAACCTGCTGCTAAGTAATTGGCGGCACAATAAGGCGGTATGAACCAGCTCTGTTAGCTTCACAGAGCGGCCGAGAAAGCAAAGCTCTGTGCCCTGTTAGACTTTCACAGAGGCACAGGCTAACTACCCAAATGAGAGCAGTCAGTGGTCATGCATGCACACAAAACTCCTCGCCGGAGGTGCCAGCGTTCTAGGGGCTTATTTCAGCCAGGTCCCTGAATACACACAAACACAATCTCCTCGCCGGAGGTGCCAGCATTTTAGGGGCTTATTTCAGCCGGGTCCCTGAACACATACAAACACATGACCACACTGGCACAAAGCATATAACTTAGGAAGATACTAGCGCATGGCCGTGCGGCCATGCGAGCCTTAAATAGCTGCAGCACGTACAGGACCTTCCTAGAAGGACCAATTAGAGGCTGCTATAGAGCCTGTGCACCTACAGGACCTTCCTAGAAGGACCAATAGATTTGGCTGCAGTACCTGAGCATCCTCCTAACACGGGTGAAATCGGCCGATTATTGCGAAAAGTCGGGGATCCGACTGAAACACGAAACCCAATGCAAGTCAATGGGGAAGCAAAGTCGGCAGTGAGTGGAGGACAGGAAAACACCTGCAGTGCCCATTTTAATGCCAAAAACATCCATTCTTGTTACTTAAGCTTGTCAATCTTAATTTACCTTATAATAATAGTTAGGCATTGAAAATTGGGGCTCATTTGGCTAAAGTTGTGGGGGGGTAGGGCTGGCTCAAGTTTTTCGTGGGCCCAGGAAACGCAGACTATGTCACGGCGGTGGAGCAGGGAGAGGTAAGTATTTCAAGTTTGCAAGTGCTGTGATCCTGAGCAAGCAGGGGGGCACACTCGTTCGCATTGGCACTGGCACAGGGCCCCTCAAAGTACGGCGGTGTGTTTGACGGCGGGGGCGTCTCCCACCGGCAGAGACACTTTTGCGTACTATGAGAGGCCATGTGCCAGTGACGTCGCCAACGAGTATGCCGCCCCACCTGATGAAGGAACCTGCACTTTCATCTGCACCTTCCTCTTTGTCCCCGTGTAAGGTGGTATTGTATGCGGGAAGGAGAACCTGACTTTCAGCAGGGTCAGATTCTGGCTGTGTAGAGTGCAAGGGGAATGTAGTGGTCTGGGTCAATGTACCAGCAGACTCATCTAGCACTGGCTGGGCAATGGGCAGGATGAGGAGGAAACACAGATATAGGCCCCAATAATAAAGTGGGCTAAATGCAGTTCAAAGTTGGTAACAGGACTAACCAGGCGGCATTGCTTTGTTCAGTGGAGGACAACTGTAATGAGTGGCAGACACAATTAGTAGGCCTAAATAATAAAGTGGGCCAAATGAAGTTACAAATTGGTAACAGGAGTAAACAGGCGGCACTGCTTTGTTCAGTGGAGGAGAAAAGAAAGGAGCGGCAGACACCATTAGTAGGCCCAACCAAACTGGTAGGCCAAATGCATTTTCATATTCAAAATATAGGCGGAAAGCCTGAAGATTGAAGCTCAGCTTTGTTCAGTGGAGGAGAAAAGCAAGGAGCGGCAGACACCGTTAGTAGGCCCAACCAAACAAGTAGGTCAAATGCAGTTTAATATCTGATATATGCTGAAAATTGAAGCTCATCTTTATTCAATGGAGGAGAAAAGCAGGCAGCGGCAGACACCGTTAGTAGGGCCCAACCAAACTAGTAGGCCAAATGCATTTTCATATTCTAAATATAGGCCGAAAGCCTGAAGATTGAAGCTCAGCTTTGTTCAGTGGAGGAGAACACCAAGGAGCGGCAGACATCGTTAGTAGGGCCCAACCAAACTAGTAGGCCAAATGCATTTTCATATTCTAAATATAAGCAGAAAGCCTGAAGATTGAAGCTCAGCTTTGTTCAGTGGAGGAGTACACCAAGGAGCGGCAGACATCGTTAGTAGGGCCCAACCAAACTAGTAGGCCAAATGCATTTTCATATTCTAAATATAGGCCGAAAGCCTGAAGATTGAAGATCAGCTTTGTTCAGTGGAGGACAGCTGTACTGAGTGGCGCAGTAGGCCTAAAATAAAAAAGTAGGCTCAATGCAGTTTAAAATAGGTTACAGGGGTACACAGGCAGCATTGGTTTGGTCAGCGGAGGACAATTGCAAGGAGTGGCGCAGACTTTCTAGGCCTAAAATAAAAAAGTAGGCTCAATGCAGTTTAAAATGGGTTACAGGGGTACACAGGCAGGATTGGTTTGGTCAGCGGAGGACGATTGCAAGGAGTGGTGCAGACTTTCTAGGCCTAAAATAAAAAAGTAGGCTCAATGCAGTTTAAAATGGGTTACAGGTGTACACAGGCAGCATTGGTTTGGTCAGCGAAGGACAATTGCAAGGAGTGGCGCAGACAGACTTAGCCTAATATAAAAAAGTAGGCTCTATGCAGTTTACAATGGGTTACAGGTGTACACAGGCAGCATTGGTTTGGTCAGCGGAGGACGATTGCAAGGAGTGGCGCAGACAGACTTACTAGGCCTAAAATAAAAAAGTAGGCTCTATGCTGTTCTAAACTGGTAACAGGAGTAAACTGGCGGCACTTCTTTGTTCGGTGGAGGACAACTGGAAGAAGTGGCTGATACAGTAAGTTCGCCAAAATAGTAAAGTGGGCTAAATGTCTGCAAAAAAATGTTCCTAAATAAACAGGTGGCAAAGCTAGGTACAGGGGTGGGTTCCTCTGCTGAGTAGCAGACAGTGGTAGTTTGCGCACAGTATTCACAGGTCTAAATGGAGGGCAGGGCACCTGTATATTTTTACTATCATCTATCATTTCAACACATTTGTATTGGCAGTGCCATTGAAGGATTTAACAGCACGGACTAAACAGTGGTGGAGCAGTGAGAGGTAAGTTTTGCAAGTGGTAGAGCACTGTTTGAGCTGGAGGGGACACTCTCTCGTGGGCGGCGGTGCTGGCCCAGGGCCCCTCATATTACGATGGTGTGTCTGACGTTGGGTGTGCACCACCACCGCCAGAGACACTTCATTGTACTATGAGGGACCCTGTGCCAGTGCCGTCGGCCAAAAGTGGGCACACCCACCTGTCCAGGCAAACGGCACTCGCAAGGGTGCTTGCGCCAAGTGGTGACCACGGCCCCGTGGGGGGAGTCAGCCCATTTAGGGAGGTGTAAAAATGGCCTATGGTGGACATTCAGCAGCTGCAAATGGAGGAATTGGAGCAATCAGTAAGAGGAGTCCAAAAGCAAGACCTTTTTACAGGAAAGCTACATGTCAGCAGGGGTAGGTGTGGCAAAATAATTAGAAATCCATGATTGGTTCATTTTAATGAAGGTTAGATCATCAACAGTTTGGGTAGCCAGACGAGTCCTTTTTTTCGGTCAGTATTGAACCAGCAGCACTGAATACTCTTTCTGATAGCACACTAGCAGCTGGGCCACCAGTTTCTATTGCCCCCTGAGAAGCTTCCTCCTCCCATAAATATTCATCCCCATCATCCTCCTCCTCCTCTTCGTCCGCCACCTCGTCCAGGAGAGTTCCCTGAGCAGTCAATGGCTGACTGTCATCAAGGCTTCCCTCCTCCTCGGCTGCAGATGCCTGCTCCTTAATGTGCATCAAACTTTGCATCAGCAGATGCATTAGTGGGATGCTCATGCTTAGGATGGCGTCGTCTGCACTTACCAGCTGTGTGCATTCCTCAAAACACTGAAGGACTTGACAGAGGTCTTGTAGCTTTGACCACTGCACACCTGACAACTCCATGTCTGCCATCCAACTTCCTGCCCGTGTATGTGTATCCTCCCACAAATACATTACAGCACGCCTAAGTTCGCACAGCCTCTGAAGCATGTGCAGTGTGGAGTTCCACCATGTTGCATCGTCGATTATTAGGCGGTCCTAGGGAAGCTTCAACGATCGCTGATGGTTCAGCATGCGGCTGGAGTGTACGGGCGACCGGCGTATGTGTGAGCAAAGTCTTCGCACCTTCAGGAGCAGGGCTGGTACCCCCGGATAACTTTTCAGGAAGCACTGCACCACCAGGTTCAAGGTGTGAGCCAGACAAGGTATGTGTTTCAGTTCTAAAAGGGCTATGGCAGCCATAAAATTCCTTCCGTTATGACTGACTACCTTGCCTGCCTCAAGATGTACACTGCCCAGCCATGAATGAGTTTCTTGCTGCAAGAACTCGTCCAGAACTTCCGCGGTGTGTCTGTTGTCGCCCAAACACTTCATTTCCAACACAGCCTGCTGACGCTTACCACTAGCTGTTCCATAATGGGACACCTCGTGTGCAACACTGGCAGCTGCGATAGAGTGGTAGGGCGACTGCGCTCTGTGGACGAGCTTTCGCTTCTGGAGGAGTAGGAGGGGTGTCGAACGCCTACAGCCAACTGTTTCCTAGACCGTGGGCTAGGCAGAACTGTCCCACTATGGCTGTCCCCTGTGGACTCTGCATCCACCACATTAACCCAGTGCGCCATGATGGACACATAACGTCCCTGGCCATGCCTACTGGTCCATGCATCTGTTGGGAGGTGCACACTTCTACTGACTGATTGCCTGAGTGCATGGACAATGCTTTCTTTCACATGCTGGTGGAGGGCTGGGATGGCTTTTCTCGCAAAGAAGTGTCGACTGGGTAGGTCATAGCGTAGTACAGTGTAGGCCATCAGGGCTTTGAAAGCTTTGCTTTCAACCAACCGGTAGGGCATCATCTCTAACGAGATTAGTCTAGCAATGTGGGCGTTCAAACCCTGTGTACGCGGATGTGAGGATGAGTACTTCCTTTTCCTAACGAGAGTCTCTTGTAGGGTGAGCTGGACTGGAGAGCTGCATATGGTGGAACAAGCAGCGGTGGTGGTGGTGGTGGTGGACATGGTGGATTAAGAGAGGGTTGGTGATGGTATTCTTGATGTTGACCTACATACAGTGTTTCCTACCAAAAACCTTGTGATTCCCTGACTGCTTTGGCCTTGCGACGATATTTCCGCATTTGCTGCAGGTGGTGTCCTAAATGGTGGGCTTACAGTGAGGGAAGCAATGTAGCGTTGCTGACTACCTTCATTCTGAGCAGGTGCACCAACATAACGGGACATTTGGTAGTTAGTCCAGGCTTGCAAGTGCATGCTGGTTAAATGTCTACTCATGCACGTTGTATTTGAATTTAGGGGATTCTTCCCTCTGCTAAAGGTCTTTGAGCATTTCTTACAGATAACTTTGCACTGATCATTCGGATCTTGGTTAAAAAATTGCCACACTGCACTCTTCCTACTATCGAATACCTTTTCAGGCATTGCATGCTGTGCTACTTTCACCTAAAACTGGTTTTGTTTTTGACACACGTTTTTGGTTGATGCCTGCTGCGGCTCATCCTCCTCTGCTTCTGAGCTACTGCCAGCGGCACCCTGTTCCCCCAATGGCTGCCAATCTGGGTCAACAACTGGGTCATCTATTACCTCCTCTTCAATGTCCTGTGCACCTTCCTCTGTCACCGTGTAAGGTGCTATAGCGTTCGGGACGGGGCACCATAGTCTCATCAGGGTCAGATTCTGGCTCAGTACACTGCGAGGGCAATGTAGTGATCTGAGTCAATGGAACAGCATAATAATCTAGCTGTGGCTGTGCATCTGTGCACTCCATGTCCAATTCATCTTGTAATGGGCTGTTAACAATTTCCCTTTCTAACCCAGGCACGGTATGTGTAAAGAGCTCCATGGAGTAAACTGTAGTGTCGCCTGCCGCATCCTTCACTTTTGGTTTGGGTGAAGGACACAAGGAAGCAACTTGTTCCTGCCCTGGAGCACCCACTGACGAATCGCTGCTTTTAAATTTGGAACTTTCGGAAGAGGAGGCGGAAGAGCTAGAGGCTGAGTCAGCAAGGAAAGCCAAAACTTTTTTCCGCTGCTCCGGCTTTAAAAGTGGTTTTCCTACTCCAAGATAAGGGAGCCTTAGAAGCCTTGTGTAGCCAGATGATGACGCTGGCTCAACAACTCGAGCCTTAGGTGCTATTTTGCTTTTTTCACTACCACCAGATGCTCCAACACCACCACCACCACCACCATTACCAGCTGGCAATGACCGACCACGGCCTCTTCCACCAGACTTCCTCATTTTTGGGAAAATTTAACCAAAGTAACAAACGTTATATGGTACTGTAAAACAAGGTAGAAGATGTATATAAACTTGTTGAAAATTTAAATCTCCCTTTTTTGTGTGGGAGACTGCTGAAAAAAAAAACAGGCCCACTGTATTACACTACACAGTATAAGTGGCCGAAAGTGGCTGGCAGATATACCACAAACAGGACTGACGCAGATGCACTTAGTGGAAATATAAATCTCCCTTTTTATGTGTGGGAGACTGCTGGAAAAATCAGGCCCACTGTATTACACTACACAGTTTCAGTGGCAGAAAGTGGCTGGCAGATATACCACAAACAGGACTGACGCAGATGCACTTAGTGGCAATATAAATCTCCCTTTTTATGTGTGGGAGACTGCTGGAAAAATCAGGCCCACTGTATTACACTACACAGTTTTAGTGGCAGAAAGTGGCTGGCAGGTATATCAAAAAATACAAGGGCTATAGTAGAATTTCAATCTCCCTACAATGATCAAAGGACAAGTATGGCAGCAATAAAAAGGACTGCTGCACACAAGAGTGTGGACAAAGAAACAAGAGAACTGTGCAGAAAGAAGCAACAGGATTTTTGCTTTTAAAAAAGCAGTTGGTTTGCACAGCGGCGTACACACAGCAACGCAGCTATCAGGGAGCCTTATAACCTACAGAGCTGATGAAGAGAAATCTAGCCTCCACTGTCCCTGCAAAGAAAAGGTGGTGTTGGACAGTGGAAATCGCTACAGCACAAGCGGTTTTGGGGTCAATTTACCCTGCCTAACGCTATCCCTGCTTCTGACGAAGCGACAGCATCCTCTCCCTACGCTCAGATCAGCAGCAGTAAGATGGCGGTCGGCGGGAATGCCCCTTTATAGCCCCTGTGATGCCGCAGAAAGCAAGCCAATCACTGCCATGCCCTTCTCTAAGATGGTGGGGACCAGGACCTATGTCATCACGCTGCCCACACTCTGCGTGCACCTTCATTGGCTGAAAAATGGCGCTTTAAGCGTCATATGAAACGCAACTTTGGCGCGAAGATTGTGTACCGCATGGCCGATCCCACGCTGGGATCGGATCGGGTTTCATGAAACCCGACTTTGCCAAAAGTCGGCGACTTATGAAAATGACCGATCCGTTTCGCTCAACCCTACTCAACACTAGTTGAGATACTCTGAAGATTAGACATAATGCATCTGTTATAATGATTATGATGTAATATAGCATTATTTTCATAACCATATGTGATTCCAAGATTTAAAATATGATTTTTTGTATATACTTTGGTTTAGTTTCTGCATTATTTTGTAGCACTTTAATGAAGGTCGCTGTGACCGAAACGTCTACTGAAAGTACTGCACTTTATTAAAAGTTTCCACTGCATCCACACTGTGTGTGCCAAGTTTATATATAACTTTACATTGATTGGGACCCTACTTGTGCAGCATGGATATAGTTGTGATAATGGTTCTGCCTATAATTGACCTAAGCCTTAGACTGCACAGTACTTTTAACCCTCCAAAAAATAGTCCGCCAGTTGAGACGTTTATTTCTCTGATTGAAAAGGAAGTGTCTGTGTACACCAAACAAATTTCTAGAGGGGAATTGGATTTTCAGTCAAACCTTGATCCGGCTGGACTAGTAGCCCTCCAAACTTTGATCAATGATAGCGATATCATAATAAAATCAGCAGATAAGGGAGGGGTTATGGTTGTTATTGACCGTTCCTTTTACTGTAGTGAAATTTTATCACAACTTTCCATTAGAGATATATACAGTATCTACCCTTGTCCAATAATCTGGCAGCATTAATACGGGATAAAATAGCAGTAACGTTAGAGCACGCCTTAGCTCTTAATATTATTGACAAAAAAACTCAAGAATACTGCAGAATATTGGAGGAGTGACTGACAGGCAGGAAAGAAGGCATCTCAGGTCCTGCTCTTTGCAGGCACTGGGAAGCCACCTTCCCTGCAGAACCCTGCATTTGCGGATTTCCTGCATTTTTTTTTGCTTTTCTGCTGTGGAAATATTGTAAACAGCTAATAGATACCAAGTTTAGTCTCTCATAATACATCATCTAAGCAACATGAAGAGATGAAGAGAATCTTTCAAACCTTTCGCGCCAAAGCCTGCTTTCAACTTTGTGACCAGGCCAATTGTTTCAATTCGGACCAGTGTCAATTTATGAGGTTATAACTCTGTAATGCTTCCACGAATCCCATTGGTTCTGAGACATTTTTTTGTGACAAATTGTATGTTAGTGGTAAATTTAGGATGATTTTTTTAGTGTTTATTTGTAAAAATAACAGAACTATGGTGAAAATTTTCAAACTTGAAATTTTTGTGCCCTTAACCTCTTTACCCCCAAGGGTGGTTTGCACGTTTAATGACTCTGCCAATTTTTACATTTCTGACCATTTTTCCCTTTATGAGGTTATAACTCTGGAATGCTTCAATGGATCCTGGTGATTCTGACACTGTTTTCTCATGACATATTGTACTTCATGATAGTGGTAAAATTTCTTCAATATTACCTGCGTTTATTTGTGAACAAAACGGAAATTTGGCTAAAATTTTGCAATTTTCCAAATTTGAATTTGTATGCCCTTAAAACACAGAGATATGTCACACAAAATACTTAATAAGTAACATTTCCCACATGTCTACTTTACATCAGCACAATTTTGGAACCAAATTTTTTTTTGTTAGGGAGTTATAAGGGTTAAAATTTGACCAGCAATTTCTCATTTTTACAACACCATTTTTTTAGGGACCACATCACATTTGAAGCCATTTTGAGGGGTCTGTATTATAGAAAATAACCAAGTGTGACATCATTCTAAAAACTGCACCCCTCAAGGTGCTCAAAACCACATTCAAGAAGTTTATTAACCCTTCAGGTGTTTCACAGGAATTTTTGGAATGTTTAAAAAAAATGAACATTTAACTTTTTTTCGCAAAAAATTTACTTCAGCTCCAATTTGTTTTATTTTACCAAGGGTAACAGGAGAAATTGGACCCCTAAAGTTGTTGTACAATTTGTACTGAGTACGCCAATACCCCATATGTGGGGGGTAAACCACTGTTTGGGTGCATGGCAGAGCTTGGAAGGGAAGGAGCGCCATTTGACTTTTTCAATGCAAAATTGACTGGAATTGAGATTGGACACCATGTTGCATTTGGAGAGTCCCTGATGTGCCTAAACAGTGGAAACCCCCAATTCTAACTGAAACCCTAACCTAAACACACCCCTAACCCTAATCCCAGCCACACCCTTAACTCCAACCACACCCCTAACCCCAACACACTCCTAACCCTAATCCCAACCCTAGCCCAAACCCTAACCCTAGCCCTAGCCCTAATCCTAACCCTAGCCCTAACCCTAACCCTAGCCCTAGCCCTAGCCCTAAACCTATCCCTAGCCCTAACCCTCGCCCTCACCCTAACCCTAACCCTAGCCCTAACCCTAGCCCTAAACCTAGCCCTAGCCCTAACCCTAACCCTAGCCCTAATCCTAACCCTAGTCCTAACCCTAGCCCTAGCCCTAACCCTAGCCCTAACCCTAACCCTAGCCCTAACCCTAACCCTAGCCCTAACCATAACCCTAGCCCTAACCCTAATCTAACCCTAGAAGTAAACCTAACCCTAGCCCTAACCCTAATGGGAAAATGGAAATAAATACATTTTTTTAATTTTTCTCAAACTAAGGGGGTGATGAAGGGTGGTTTGATTTACTATTTATAGCGGGTTTTCTAGTGGACTTTTATGATCAGCAGCCATCACACACTAAAAGACGCTTTTTATTGCAAAAAATATTTTTTTGCGTTACCACATTTTGAGAGCTATAATTTTTCCATATTTTGGTCCACAGAGTCATGTGAGGCTATTCATTAATTTCTTTTTTTGGGGGGAGGCATTTATACCGTTCCATGTTTGGTAAAATGGATAAAGCAGTTTTATTCTTCAGGTCAGTACGATTACAGTGATACCTCATTTCTATCATATTTTTATGTTTTGGCGCTTTTAAACGACAAAAACTATTTTATATAAAAAATAATTATTTTTGCATCGCTTTATTCTGAGGACTATAAGTTTTTTATTTTTTTGCTGATGATGCTGTATGGTGGCTCGTTTTTTGCGGGACAAGATTACGTTTTCAGCGGTACCATGGTTATTTATATCCATCTTTTTGATCGCCTGTTATTCCACTTTTTGTTCGGCGGTAAGATAATAAAGCATTGTTTTTTGCCTCGGTTTTTTTTTATGGTGTTCACTGAAGGGGTTAACTAGTGGGACAGTTTTATAGGTCGGGTCGTTACGGATGCAGTGATACTAAATGTGTACTTTTATTGTTTTCTTTAATTTAGATAAAGAAATGTATTTTTTTTTACACATCTGAATATTTTTTTCTACACTATAACATTGCCCCGGGGGGCATCATGTTATAGTGTAAGATCGCTGATCTGACACTTTGCTGTGCATTGTGTCAGATCCGCGATCTGACGTGCAGTGGAGAGAGGCTTCCCGGCGCCTGCTCAGAGCAGGCGCTGGTAAGCCACCTCCCTGCAGGACCCTGATGCAGCCCCACGGCCATTTTGGATCCGGGGCCTGCAGTGAGGAGATGCTCAGTACAACGCGAGCACATCGCGTTGTACCGAGGGTCTCAGGGGAGCCCCCTCCCTGCGCGATGCTTCCCTATGCTTCCCTATGCCCCCACTGTTTGATCACAGTGTTTTGGTTTTTAATGTGCCAGAAGTGGTAATTGACCGTTCCTGGCACTTAGTGCCGGATGTCAGCTGCGATAGTCAGCTGACACCTGGCCGTGATCGTCCGCATCCCCCCGTGAGCGCGGCTGATCGCTGTGAGTACTATCCCATCGGTGGGCATACGGGCCCACCCCACCTTGACGGGATAGTACATCACATGTCAGAAAGGGGTTAAACCAGAGAGATAGTGCACAAAATAATGAATAAATAACATTTACCGCCCGTCTACTTTACATCAGAATAATTTTTTATTGAAATATAATTTTATTTGCTTGGTAGTTAGAAGGGTTAAAAGTTTATCAGCAATTTCTAATTTTTCCAACAAAATTTACAAAACCATTTCTTTTAGAGAACACTTCATTTTTTAAGTGACTTTGAGGGACATGTAATGTATGACAGAAAATAGCCAAAAGTGACATCATTCCAAAAAGTGTACCACTCAATGTGGTCAAAACCACTTTCAAGAATTCACAAAGTTTATTAACCATTTAGGTGCTTCATAGGAATTAAAGCATTGTAGAGGAAAAAATTAAAATTTTACTTTTTCCCACATTGTCTCTTCAGAGAGGAAGAGGTCATGAACTCTAGTGCCATCTAGTAGAAGTAGGAATAGCCCAAAACACTGTGTATGCAAGTTGAGATCCTGATTTGGCTTTTATCCTGTCATTTTGCAAGGCTAGATAAAGGGTTGACTTGTAGGATTGTCACTTTCAGTAGGTGACACTAGAGTTTAACTCCTGTTCCTCTTTGAAGAGACAATTAGCATATTTAATTTCCTATAGGAGCATGCAAGTCGATAAGTCTCCACATTCATACTGGCGTGCCAGACCTGGCATGTCTCTCTCCATAAGGAGAAAACTTACCCCTTAGATCCCACTTTTTCCAACAAAAATGATGCTTTAGCCTCAAATTTTAAAAAAGAAAATGCACCATACAATTTGTTGAGAAATTTCTCCTGAGTACACTGATACTCCACATGTGGTGGAAAGCTACTGTTTGGGTACACGTCAGGGCTGAGAAGGAACGGTGCACCATTTGATTTTTGAATGCAAAATTGGCTGGAAATGATGCCATATCACATTTGGAGAGCCCTTAAACTGCCTAAACATTGGAAACCTCTCACAAGTGATTCCATTTTGGAAACTAGACCCCTCAAGGATTTTATCTAACAGTGTGGTGAGAATCTTGAACCCCCGGGTGCTTCATAGAATTTTATAACATTGAGCAATGAAAATAAGAGATCAATATTTTCCCACAAAAATGTTGTTTTAGCCTCCAATTTTTTTTTTTATTTTCAAATTTGTAACAGGAGAAAATGGACAAAAAAAATGGTTGCACAATATCTCTTGAATAGGCCAATACCCCATATGTGGTGTAAAACTGTTGTGTGGGTGCATGACTGGGCTCAGGAGGGAAGCAGGGCCATTTGACTTTTGTAGCACAAAATTGGCTGGAATCTATAGCGACAACGTGTCACTTTTGGAGAGCCCCTGATATGCTTAAACAATGGAAACCCCCAACAAGTGAGTACATTTTGGATACTAGACCCCCCAAGAAATTTATCTACATCTTTGGTGAGCACTTTTTACCCCCAGGTGCTTTGCTGAATTTTAAAACGTTGAGAAATGAAAATAAAATATCACATTTTCCCACAAAAATGTTGTTTTAGACTCACATTTTTAATTTTCACAAAGGTAACAGGAAAAATTGAATCCATAAATGTGCTGCTTATTTTCTCCTGAGTATGCCAATACCACATATGTGGTAAAAATATACTGTTTGTACCTATGGCCTGACTCGGAAGGGATGTCATTTGGGCTGGAATAGGTTGCGTGTACAATGTCACGTTTGAAGAGCCCCTGAGCTGTCAAAACAGCAGAAACCACCACAAGTGGCCCCATTTTAGAAACTATACTTATGAAGGAATTAATCCAGGGGAGTTGTGCGCATTTTTAGCTGTCAGGCCATTCACAGACTTGTATAACATTGGGCTGAGTCAATTAAATATGACCATTTTTTCCACTAAAATATTGCTTTGACCCCAAGTTTATAATTTTCAAAAGGAGCAATGGGAGAGAAAGAACAATAGAACAGTACAAATTGTTACGTAATTTTTTTGAGTATGCCATTACCCTATAAGAGGTCCAAAACTACTTTTGAGGTACAGTGCAAAGCCCAGAAGTGAAGGAGTGCCATATTACAATGCAGATATTTCTGTTATGGTTTGCACGTGCCATGTCACATTAGTCGAGTTCCTGAGGTCCCCGAACAGCAGAACTTCGCAAAAGTGAAACATTTTAGAAACTACATATCTCAATGAATTCATCTTGGAGTTAGGTGATCTTATTGACCCCACAAATGTGTCACAGAATTTTATACCATTGGGCAGATAAGAAAAAATAATTACATTTTTACCACAAAAACATTGTTTTGGGCCCATATTATACATTTTCACAAGGAAAATATGGGTAAAATTGGCACCCAAATATGTCACGCAATTTCTACTGAACGTGGCAATAACCCATATGTGTATGTCCAGAATTGTTTAGCCAAATGACGAGACTCGGGAGTGTCAGAAGAGCAGAATCCCCCTCAAGTGATCCCATTTTGCAAATTGCACACCTCTGGTAATTTATCTACCAGTGTAGTGACGATTTTGACTCCATGGGTGTTTTCCAGAAAAAAAGCATTGCTGAGTGAAAATTGCAAATCTTTCATTATAGTGCCCGCAAATTGTAAGGCCCAGTATGTTGTAGTGCCTGCACATTGTAATGCCCGTACATTGTAGTGCCCATGCATTGTGCCCAGCTTGTGCTTCTGGAGACATGCATCCTGAAAATTAAACGGGCTCTCATCGCTACAGAAATTACAAACGTGGATTAGTGACGCGCTTCTGGCACAATCATATTAAATGCCGCTGTCAGAAATTGACAGAGGCATTTAACAGGTTAACAGTCACGGGTGGATCACGATTCCACCCTCGTTTGTTAGAGGCACATGTCAGCTGTTCAAAACTGCTGACTAGTGTTGAGCATTCCGATACCGCAAGTATCGGGTATCGGCCGATATTTGCTGTATCGGAATTCCGATACCGAGATTCGATACTTTTGTGGTATCGGGTATCGGTATCGAAACAACATTAATGTGTAAAATAAAGAATTAAAATAAAAAATATTGCTATACTCACCTCTCCGACGCAGCCTGGACCTCACCGAGGGAACCGGCAGCGTTGTTTGCTTAAAATTCGCTCTTTAACTTCCTTACGTGAAGTCCCGGCTTGTGATTGGTCATGTGCCGCCCATGTGGCCGCGACGCGACCAATCACAGCAAGCCGTGACGTAATTTCAGGTCCTTCAGGATTTTAAAATTACGTTCTGGCTTTGTGATTGGTCGCGTCGCGGTCACATGGGCGACGCGACCAATCACAAGCCGTGACGTCACGGGAGGCTGGACACGCGCACATTTTAAAATGCGCGCGTATCCTGCCTCCCGTGACGTCCCGGCTTGTGATTGGTCGCGTCGCCCATGTGGCCGCGACGCGACCAATCACAGCAAGCCGTGACGTAATTTTAGGTCCTTCAGGATTTTAAAATTACGTTCTGGCTTGTGATTGGTCGCGTCGCGGTCACATGGGCGACGCGACCAATCACAAGCCGTGACGTCACGGGAGGCAGGACACGCGCGCATTTTAAAATGCGCGCGTGTCCAGCCTCCCGTGACGTCACGGCTTGTGATTGGTCGCGTCGCCCATGTGACCGCGACGCGACCAATCACAAAGCCGGAATGTAATTTTAAAATCCTGAAGGACCTAAAATTACGTCACGGCTTGCTGTGATTGGTCGCGTCGCGGCCACATGGGCGGCACGCGACCAATCACAAGCCGGGACTTCACGTAAGGAAGTTAAAGCGCGAATTTTAAGCAAACAACGCTGCCGGTTCCCTCGGTGAGGTCCAGGTTGCGTCGGAGAGGTGAGTATAGCAATATTTTTTATTTTAATTCTTTATTTTACACATTAATATGGTTCCCAGGGCCTGAAGGAGAGTTTCCTCTCCTTCAGACCCTGGGAACCATCAGGAATACCGTCCGATACATGAGTCCCATTGACTTGTATTGGTATCGGGTATCGGTATCGGATTAGATCCGATACTTTGCCGGTATCGGCCGATACTTTCCGATACCGATACTTTCAAGTATCGGACGGTATCGCTCAACACTACTGCTGACGTGTTGGGAAAGATGTGGGCTTAGTGCCGAAGCCCACATCAAAGGGAGGGATTCTGACGTGAGCGTAATATTACACCCAACATCAGAAAGGGGTTAAATGTTATGGCAAAGTGGTGTAATTTAAATCAAAATCCACAATGAATGTCAAAATTGGCATTCAGCATGCAGTCAAATATGTTAATGTTCATAGATGAGAATAAGAAAGAGGTTTAATCTTGAGGCTGGTTTCCTAAAAGGTTTCGTGCAGAGTCTGAACATTTTTGGAATTTGGATATTAAAACTGCAACAAATCACACATCATGGATTTACAGTATATTTTATTTTCTACCAAAATAATTTTTTGGATTTCTTTTAATTTTGGCAAATACTTCAAAGCATTACGAACTATGACC
The DNA here is from genome assembly GCF_051348905.1 of Ranitomeya variabilis. NCBI lineage: Eukaryota > Metazoa > Chordata > Amphibia > Anura > Dendrobatidae > Ranitomeya > Ranitomeya variabilis. Next base: position 84,682,415 of record NC_135238.1, read on the forward strand.
ATTATTTGTTTCTGAATTTGTAAGAATTAAAAAGCACAGTTGAAGATGTCTTCTTGATATTCGACTTTCTTCTTAACTGCTGGTTTTCACACCTTTTAAAGCAGCTGTTGCCTGGGGCACACAATTCCTTCCTGTCCCTTACATGCTAGCAGAAGTTGTCTGCATAATTTATGAAGCATAAGGATGTGTTGTTCTTACTAAATTAATTACCTGGCAATGGATCCTATTTATAACCATATGATATGCCTACTTACTTTGCAGTGCTGTTTCCAGTCTTAGGAATTATGACAATGGTAAAATTGCAGAATCCACTGTTGAAACGACTTCAGATTTTCAGCTTTCAATCCATTCAGAGTTGTATTAACATAAATACAGAAAACATTGTCTCTTGAAAGCTAAACTAACATTGACAGAGAATCTACTGCAATTTTAGGTCTTGTTTTCAATTAATAACATCTAAAAAAAACCATTTAATTCTGAAACACAAAATTGTTGTGATTTAAGGAAAATTTTTCACATTCAATGTTTTAGGACTGGTTCCAATATCAAAATCAGTAATGTACATATTTGTAAAACCTTTTAGATATCCACATAAATAACCATAACAGTATAACCAATTGTCTAAGGCCATTTATAGTTTTCATCATCCCATATTCTCTTCAGTCAAACAGAAGCACATTGTCATAAATGTAAATTTCCTTCAGCTGATTTGTGTGACTGCATGTGGGAGTGAGCCCATATACAATACATTTGTCTAGAGATAGATCGGTATATTATTGGATGTGAATTTTAATTGTGCATTTGGACTGCCACTATATGTCGGTGTTTAAAGCTGCACATACTAACTTACCTACTTGCCATTGAAGAGTGCCTGTGGTCAAATGACGTCAAGCAGACACAAGGCGGCAGCTTTTTATCTTCTTCAAGCGGGTGTCAGAGCAAGCATGACCAGCTGGAACGCTGCCGACACTACTCATTCAGCACAGTCTGGATTTAATGTGAAGAAATCAGTGCACATTCATTGACCATACCAGCATATAACCACCCAGCATGGAGAACTACACACGTACGTCTCACAGAGCCCGTCCAACATTTCATGTAGATGTCCAGTAGGCTATATATACTGATGTCTTTAAGGTGTATTTAGCACATATCATTTGTATTTGTATTCATTTTTCCAGTGCTGTATATTAGCTTACACTTCTCGGTAGACCTGACCAGTAGCGATGATCGAGTCGGCCAATATTCAAATTCGCCAAATATGCATCAATTTGAATCAAATATCTCCTAATATGCGTTGGTGTTCCTAAACCCCAGATCAACTAATATTTATCTCACCGCTCACCTTTGTTGCTTGATGTCCACTGTCCTGTCCCTGGTGCTTCTTCTTACAGCCACCAGCTATAAAACGCTGAGTCTTTCCAAGCTAGTCCAGGACATTTGATTGTGACCAGGCCCAGGATGTACTTTCACAAGCACATCGAAAGGTCATGGCATTACTACTGACTACAATGAGCATACTGCTATCACTCTACCTGTATAAATATGCTCACTGTGTACTGAGTGGATGCAGCCATTTGCAAGGCCCAGAAGACTAAAAGTAGGCAGGGACAATATAACTTCTTTTTCTCCCTGTAGCTGCTGTTCCTGTTAAATTGACAAACAGTATTAAAACTGCAGACTACATATATCTCTGAAATAAAATAATGTTTTGTAGGTAACATATTCCCTTCAATGCAGACAGATTTTTAAAAATTGGCAACCAGACAAGGAGACAAGGGAGTTAAGATAAGTAAATTAATTTTATGCCAAAAAAATGCAGACTAACATTTCAAAGCAGAATTTTGCATATGTTACAGGAGGCTTGCATGACCTCAGATGTGGCCGCACTAGCTTCCACATAATGCCTTGCAGCTATCACATCCAATAGTATAGCACAGCCAGGAGAGACATAGAATGCAACAGAAACATTTTGCAATGCGATCCAGCGCTTCATTAAAAAATTCTAAAATTCTTTTTTATTCCATATCCACTAAAATAGCATACAGACAGACACAAAAGTGGACTATATTAGCCTGTAGAATAGCAGAAGCAATTAATACAGCAGCTATTGTGTAGTGAATTGGGTTAATGAGAGTTCCCAGATTAGCAATAGATTTAAAGAAAGAAAGCTTTTAAACACCAAATAAATATAACGCATAGTTTGTGTGACATGAAAGAGCTTGAAAAGTGTTGAATATAGTCCTAGGAGACCTCAGACTGTTACATGTGTATTTTCTGAGCAATTTGAGGCTTTTATATGCTTGCAATTAATGGCAAATCTTCACCGCAAATTGAATTTCTGCAAAAAAATGTGATGCAGCAGGCAAGTCTGAATTTCAAAAGATTTTCTCATCTTTATAATAGAGTCAAAAATGTATCTGCAAAGTGAAAACCTTAATTTTAAGTCCTATATCTAGACGGGAGATGGTGGAGTTGCATTCTTTAGGTACTCAACATGATACTGCACTGTAAAATTGAGGGGCACTTTGGGAAAGTTACAGCTTTAATCGCAATTTTCATTTCAGACCACGATAGCCATAGCATGGCTCAAAACTCCTCACACAAGACATAGAAACACAGAAACTTGGTGGTTCTTTACCTTTTTGAATTCAAAAGTTAAAGTTACACTTTAACAACTTGCTATGTACTTTTTCATTACGGGCGGAATGTATGGAGCGCAGCAGCTGATCTTACCTCAAACGTGGCAGATTGCCGCTGTGATACGTAGCTGGCATCTGTTAGGGGTCGAGTTCCCGCTTCTGCACAGGGGGAATCTCGGGCTATCTCCGCTGCGGTTTCCTGCCGCAGTGGAGCCTGCTCAGCGGAGATGTCGGTCCCAGCGTCTCGCTCAGTCTGACTCTGTACAGAGAGTTACTGCTGCTTTTCCTGCTTCTGCCATTGGAGTCAGTGCTGGGCAGCGGCGAGCAGATGCTTCTGGGACTAAGTCCTGCTTTTCTCGTTCTGAGCATGCCCAGAGTAAGATCTCTTAGTGGAGATCGAGGGTCACATGATCAGACACTGCAGCTAAGGCCATTGGTCCTTCAGGAAGGTCCTGTACGTGCTGCAACTATTTAAGGCTCGCATGGCCGCATGGCCGCACGGCCATAGTATTGTTCTATGTTGTACTTTGTGCCAGTGTGGTCACGTATGATAGTGTTCAGGGACCTGGCTGAAATAAGCCCCTAGAATGCTGGCACCTCTGGTGAGGAGTTTTGTGTGCATGCATGACCACTGACTGCTCTCGTTTGGGTAGTTAGCCTGTGCCACTGTGAAGGTTAACAGGGCGCAGTACTTTGAGTTCACAGCTACTCTGTGAAGTAACAGAGGTAGCTCATACCACTATTTAGTTCCTCCATTTGCTATCAGCAGGTTCTCCTGCACGGTGGACCCCAGGCTGCGAACGCATGTATTATAATTAGTGTTGAGCGATACCGTCCGATACTTGAAAGTATCGGTATCGGAAAGTATCGGCCGATACCGGCAAAGTATCGGATCTAATCCGATACCCGATACCAATACAAGTCAATGGGACTCAAGTATCGGATGGTATTCCTGATGGTTCCCAGGGTCTGAAGGAGAGGAAACTCTCCTTCAGGCCCTGGGATCCATATTAATGTGTAAAATAAAGAATTAAAATAAAAAATATTGCTATACTCACCTCTCCGACGCAGCCTGGACATGCCATGCAGAAATAGGCATTCAGGACCTGAAATTACGTCACGGCTTGCTGTGATTGGTCGCGTCGCGGCCACATGGGCGGCACGCAACCAATCACAAGCCGTGACGTAATTTTAAAATGCGCGCGTGTCCTGCCTCCCGTGACGTCACGGCTTGTGATTGGTCGCGTCGCCCATGTGACCGCGACGCGACCAATCACAAGCCGGAACGTAATTTTAAAATCCTGAATGCCTAGAATTAAGCTTCCAGGACCTCAAAATTACGTCACGGCTTGCTGTGATTGGTCGCGTCACGGCCACATGGGTGGCACGCGACCAATCAGAAGCCGTGACGTCGCGGGAGGCAGGAAACGCACGCATTTTAAGCAAACAACGCTGCCGGTTCCCTCTGTGAGGTCCAGGCTGCGTCGGAGAGGTGAGTATAGCAATATTTTTTATTTTAATTCTTTATTTTACACATTAATGTTGTATTTTACACATTAATGTTGTTTCGATACCGATACCCGATACCACAAAAGTATCGGATCTCGGTATCGGAATTCCGATACCCGCAAGTATCGGCCGATACCCGATACTTGCGGTGTCCTGGTTCTCAATGGCAAGAGAACGTAATAAAGCATACAAAAGGACTAGCTCTTGGAAGATGGGAACTCGAGCTGACCATGAGCTAAACCTACCGCACAACTAACAGTGGCCGGGTAGCGTGCCTACGTTTTATCCCTAGACACCCAGCGCCAGCCGGAGAACTGACTGACCCTAGCAGAGGAAAATACAGACCTGGCTTACCTCTAGAGAAATTTTCCCCAAAAGGCAGACAGTAGCCCCCACATATATTGGCGGTGATTTTAGAGGAAATTGACATACGAAGTATGAAGATAGGTTTAGCAAATTGAGGTCCGCTTACTAGATAGTAGGAAGACAGAAAAGGGAACTTCACGGTCAGCTGAAAACCCTTTCAAAATACCATCCTGAAATTACTTTAAGACTCTAATATCAACTCATGACACCAGAGTGGCAATTTCAGCTCACAAGAGCTTCCAGCCTCAGAAATATTCAATCACAGAGAACTGGAACAAAAATGCAAAACAAACTTAGGACAACAAGTCCAACTTAGCTGATAGTTGTCTAGGAGCAGGAACATGCAACAGAAAGGCTTCTGGTAACATTGTTGGCCGGCATAGAAATGACTGAGGAGCAAGGCTAAATAGAAAACTCCCACATCCAGATGGAAAACAGGTGAACAGAGGAGATGAAGCACACACGTGCAGTACCACCAGAAACCACCGGGGGAGCCCAGAAACCAAATTCACAACAGTACCCCCCCCTCAAGGAGGGGGCACCGAACCCTCACCAGAACCACCAGGGCGATCAGGATGAGCCCTATGAAAGGCACGGACCAAATCGGAGGCATGAACATCAGAGGCTGTCACCCAAGAGTTATCCTCCTGACCGTAGCCCTTCCACTTGACCAGATACTGAAGTCTCCGTCTGGAAACACGGGAGTCCAAGATCTTCTCGACAACGTACTCCAACTCACCCTCAACCAACACCGGAGCAGGAGGCTCCACGGAAGGCACAACCGGTACCTCATACCTGCGCAACAATGACCGATGGAAGACATTATGAATAGAAAAAGATGCAGGGAGGTCCAAACGAAAGGACACAGGGTTAAGAATCTCCAATATCTTGTACAGGCCGATGAACCGAGGCTTAAACTTAGGAGAAGAAACCTTCATAGGGACAAAACGAGAAGATAACCACACCAAGTCCCCAACACAAAGACGAGGACCAACACGACGACGGCGGTTGGCAAAATGCTGAGTCTTCTCCTGGGACAACTTCAAATTGTCCACCACATGCCCCCAAATCTGATGCAACCTCTCCACCACAGCATCCACTCCAGGACAATCCGAAGACTCCACCTGACCGGAAGAGAAACGAGGATGAAACCCCGAATTACAGAAGAAAGGAGAAACCAAGGTGGCAGAACTAGCCCGATTATTGAGGGCAAACTCCGCCAAGGGCAAAAAGGCAACCCAATCATCCTGATCCGCAGACACAAAACACCTCAAATAAGTCTCCAAGGTCTGATTAGTTCGCTCGGTCTGGCCATTAGTCTGAGGATGGAAAGCAGACGAAAAAGACAAATCAATGCCCATCCTAGCACAGAACGCCCGCCAAAATCTAGACACGAATTGGGTTCCCCTGTCAGAAACGATATTCTCCGGAATACCATGCAAGCGCACCACATTCTGAAAAAACAGAGGAACCAGCTCGGATGAGGAAGGCAATTTGGGCAAGGGAACCAAATGGACCATCTTAGAGAAACGGTCACACACCACCCAGATGACAGACATCTTCTGAGAAACAGGGAGATCAGAAATAAAATCCATGGAGATGTGAGTCCAAGGCCTCTTCGGAATAGGCAAGGATAACAACAATCCACTAGCCCGAGAACAACAAGGCTTGGCCCGAGCACAAACATCACAAGACTGCACAAAACCTCGCACATCTCGCGACAGGGAAGGCCACCAGAAGGACCTAGCCACCAAATCCCTGGTACCAAAGATTCCAGGATGACCTGCTAACGCAGAAGAATGGACCTCCGAGATGACTCTACTGGTCCAATCATCAGGAACAAACATTCTACCAGGCGGGCAACGATCAGGTCTATTCGCCTGAAACTCCTGCAAGACCCGTCGCAAGTCTGGGGAAACAGCAGATAATATCACTCCATCCTTAAGGATACCTGTAGGTTCGGAATTACCAGGGGAATCAGGCTCAAAACTCCTAGAAAGGGCATCCGCCTTCACATTTTTAGAACCTGGTAGGTAAGAAACCACAAAATTAAACCGAGAGAAAAATAACGACCAGCGCGCCTGTCTAGGATTCAGGCGCCTGGCAGACTCAAGATAAATCAAATTCTTGTGGTCGGTCAATACCACCACCTGATGTCTAGCCCCCTCAAGCCAATGACGCCACTCCTCAAAAGCCCACTTCATAGCCAAGAGCTCCCGATTACCAATATCATAATTTCGCTCAGCGGGCGAAAATTTACGAGAAAAGAACGCACAAGGTCTCATCACGGAGCAGTCGGAACTTTTCTGCGACAAAACCGCCCCAGCTCCGATTTCTGAAGCGTCAACCTCAACCTGAAAAGGAAGAGTAACATCAGGCTGACGCAATACAGGGGCGGAAGAAAAGCGGCGCTTAAGCTCCCGAAAGGCCTCCACAGCAGCAGGGGACCAATCAGCAACATCAGCACCCTTCTTAGTCAAATCAGTCAACGGTTTAGCAACATCAGAAAAACCAGTTATAAATCGACGATAAAAATTAGCAAAGCCCAAAAACTTCTGAAGGCTCTTAAGAGAAGAGGGTTGCGTCCAATCACAAATAGCCTGAACCTTGACAGGGTCCATCTCAATGGAAGAGGGGGAAAAAATGTACCCCAAAAACGAAATCTTTTGAACCCCAAAAACGCACATAGAACCCTTTACACACAAGGAATTAGAGCGCAAAACCTGAAAAACCCTCCTGACCTGTTGGACATGAGAGTCCCAGTCATCCGAAAAAATCAAAATATCATCAAGATACACAATCAAAAATTTATCCAAATAATCACGGAAAATGTCATGCATAAAGGACTGAAAGACTGAAGGGGCATTTGAAAGACCAAAAGGCATTACTAAATACTCAAAATGGCCCTCAGGCGTATTAAATGCGGTTTTCCACTCATCCCCCTGCTTAATTCGCACCAAATTATACGCCCCACGAAGATCAATCTTAGAGAACCACTTGGCCCCCTTTATTCGAGCAAACAAATCAGTAAGCAGTGGCAAAGGATACTGATATCTAACCGTGATTTTATTCAAAAGCCGATAATCAATACACGGCCTCAAAGAGCCATCTTTTTTAGCTACAAAGAAAAAACCGGCTCCTAAGGGAGATGACGAAGGACGAATATGTCCCTTTTCCAAGGACTCCTTAATATATTCCCGCATAGCAGCATGTTCAGGCACAGATAGATTAAATAAACGACCCTTTGGAAACTTACTGCCCGGAATCAGATCTATAGTACAATCGCAATCTCTGTGCGGAGGTAGTGAACCAAGTTTAGGCTCCTCAAAAACGTCACGATAATCAGATAAAAATTCCGGAATCTCAGAGGGCATAGATGACGAAATGGAAACCAAAGGTACGTCCCCATGAGTCCCCTGACATCCCCAGCTTAACACAGACATTGCTTTCCAGTCGAGGACTGGGTTATGAGATTGCAGCCATGGCAATCCAAGCACCAACACATCATGTAGATTATACAACACAAGGAAGCGAATAATCTCCTGGTGATCTGGATTAATACGCATAGTTACTTGTGTCCAGTATTGTGGTTTGTTACTAGCCAATGGCGTGGAGTCAATACCCTTCAGAGGTATAGGAACTTCCAGAGGCTCTAAATCAAACCCACAGCGTTTGGCAAAGGACCAATCCATAAGACTCAAAGCGGCGCCAGAGTCGACATAGGCATCCGCGGTAATAGACGATAAAGAGCAAATCAGGGTCACAGATAGAATAAACTTAGACTGTAAAGTGCCAATTGAAACAGACTTATCAACCTTCTTAGTACGTTTAGAGCATGCTGATATAACATGAGTTGAATCACCACAATAGAAGCATAACCCATTTTTTCGCCTAAAATTCTGTCGTTCGCTTCTGGACAGAATTCTATCACATTGCATAATCTCTGGCGTCTTCTCAGTAGACACCGCCAAATGGTGCACAGGTTTGCGCTCCCGCAAACGCCGATCAATCTGAATAGCCATTGTCATGGACTCATTCAGACCTGTAGGCACAGGGAACCCCACCATAACATCTTTAATGGCATCAGAGAGACCCTCTCTGAATTTCGCCGCCAGGGCGCACTCATTCCACTGAGTAAGCACAGACCACTTACGAAATTTTTGGCAGTATATTTCAGCCTCATCTTGCCCTTGAGACAGGGCCATTAAGGCTTTTTCAGCCTGAATTTCTAAATGAGGTTCCTCATAAAGCAACCCCAAGGCCAGGAAAAACGCATCCACATTGAGCAACGCAGGATCCCCTGGTGCCAAAGCAAATGCCCAATCCTGAGGGTCGCCCCGGAGCAAGGAAATTACAATCCTGACCTGCTGTGCAGGATCTCCAGCGGAGCAAGATCTCAGAGACAAAAATAATTTACAATTATGTTTGAAATTCTGGAAGCGAGATCTATCCCCAGAGAAAAATTCAGGTAAAGGAATTCTAGGTTCAGATGTAGGAGCATGAATAACGAAATCCTGTAAGCTTTGAACCTTCATAGCGAGATTATTCAAACCTGTAGCTAAACTCTGAGGATCCATATTAATCAGGTGAAATCAGAACCATTCAAGGATTAGAAGGAGAGAGAGACGAAGGCTGCAGTAAGCAGAGATGCTAGTGAATCAACTAATGAGCAAACTCAGGAAAAAAAAAAAAAAAAATCTCTGCAGACTTCTTTTCTCTCCTTTCTTCTGCCAATTATTTTAACTCTCGGCCGGCCAAACTGTCCTGGTTCTCAATGGCAAGAGAACGTAATAAAGCATACAAAAGGACTAGCTCTTGGAAGATGGGAACTCGAGCTGACCATGAGCTAAACTTACCGCACAACTAACAGTGGCCGGGTAGCGTGCCTACGTTTTATCCCTAGACGCCCAGCGCCAGCCGGAGAACTGACTGACCCTAGCAGAGGAAAATACAGACCTGGCTTACCTCTAGAGAAATTTTCCCCAAAAGGCAGACAGTAGCCCCCACATATATTGGCGGTGATTTTAGAGGAAATTGACATACGAAGTATGAAGATAGGTTTAGCAAATTGAGGTCCGCTTACTAGATAGTAGGAAGACAGAAAAGGGAACTTCACGGTCAGCTGAAAACCCTTTCAAAATACCATCCTGAAATTACTTTAAGACTCTAATATCAACTCATGACACCAGAGTGGCAATTTCAGCTCACAAGAGCTTCCAGCCTCAGAAATATTCAATCACAGAGAACTGGAACAAAAATGCAAAACAAACTTAGGACAACAAGTCCAACTTAGCTGATAGTTGTCTAGGAGCAGGAACATGCAACAGAAAGGCTTCTGGTAACATTGTTGGCCGGCATAGAAATGACTGAGGAGCAAGGCTAAATAGAAAACTCCCACATCCAGATGGAAAACAGGTGAACAGAGGAGATGAAGCACACACGTGCAGTACCACCAGAAACCACCGGGGGAGCCCAGAAACCAAATTCACAACATTGCGGTATCGGAATGCTCAACACTAATTATAATAAAGTCTCTCTATTCATTTGGTGCGTTCCGCTAGCCCTAACATAATACTAGCGCCAGGGTCTGGCTAGTAAATGGCGGACATTCAACAATCTTTGCGGTATATCCAGCAGCTGGAGGGTAGGTTGGCGGCTCTCGAGAACTCAACCTCAGCTGTGGATGTTACCGCAGTTGCTGTACAGGCTGCTAGCATGGCTGCAGAAACTTTGTCCACTGCCACCCCTGTTCTGACATTATCTCGCCTTCCGCTGCCAGAGAAATTTTCTGGAGGCAGCAAGTCCTGTAGGGGATTCGTGAGTCAGTGCTCTATTCACCTCGAGCTCCTGGCTGCACGTTTTCCCACAGAGCGAGCTAAGGTGGGATTTATTGTTTCCCTCTTGTCAGACAGGGCGTTGGAGTGGGCTACACTGCTATGGGAGCGTGGTGATCATGTGGTGCAGAGTGCTCCGCTGTTCCTGAGCACTTTGAAACAGGTCTTTTTAGGACCTTGAGTCACCCATGACACGGCGCTCCAACTGCTGGCATTAACTCAGGGTGAGTCCTTGGTCAGCCAATTTGCCGTCCACTTCCGTACTTTAGGTTCTGAGCTGGAGTGGTCTGATAAAGCCCTTATCCCCATATTTTACAGGGGGCTGGCTGGTCACGTTAAGGACTCTCTGACCACTAGGGAGATTCCTGCCACACTGGAGGAGTTAATATCTGTCTCCACTCGTATTGACCTCCGTTTTAACGAGCGGAGGTTAGAGCGAGCTCAGTGTAGGCAGAGGTTTCGGCTGGCTCCCACCTTTGCAAAACCTCTGGAATCTCCGGTCCTGGTTCCTGAGTCACATGTGGCCATGGAAGTGTCACATGAGGGATCTAAGTCCCGGACCGCTTGTGCACACAAGGTCTGTCATATTTGCCAGCAGTCAGGACATCTTGCCACCAGATGTCCCCAGCGGCCGAGGAAACGTCAGCGTCTAGTGGTAGTAGGTGGAGGTACACTAGACATGGCGACGTTTGCCTCCAAATTGTCCTTTAAGGGGACAATAATTATTGGCTCATCCACCCACTCGGTAGAGCTCTGCGTGGATTCTGGGGCGGAGGGCAATTTTATATCTTCAGCCTTCGCCCAACGTCACGCAATACCCCTGGTTATGCTAGCTCAACCAGTAATGGTAGGAGTGGTGAATGGGTCGACACTGCCCTCACAGATAACACACCAGACCATCCCTCTTACTCTGTCCATGTTGCCATCCCATCAGGAGATTATATCTCTGCTCATCATTCCTGAAGGAATTGATGAGGTCCTGTTGGGGATACCATGGCTACGGTACCACTCTCCTCATATCGAGTGGTCCTCAGGCAGAATTTTGGGTTGGGGTGAATCTTGTGGGGGTAGGTGTCAGAGGGAGTGCATTCAGGTTGCTACAACAGAGATACCCGCAGATCTATACTCTCTCCCCAAGCAATATTGGTCTTATGCAGACGTGTTCTCCAAAAAGGCGGCAGAGATCCTTCCGCTCCATCGCCCCTATGACTGTCCTATTGATCTTTTGCCTGGTGCTGAGCCTCCCCAGGGTCGAGTTTATCCGTTATCTCTCCCGGAGATGGAGGCCAGGTACATTCAAGAGAATCTGGCAAGAGGGTTCATCAGGATGTCAGTGTCACCTGCTGGGGCTGGGTTCTTCTTCGTGCAGAAGAAGAGTGGGGATATGCGTCCATGCATAGACTACAGGGGTCTTAACGCTATCACCATTAAGAATAAGTATCCTTTGCCCTTGATATCTGAGCTCTTCGATAGGCTTCGGGGAGCAAGGGTGTTTACTAAACTAGATCTGCGGGGTGCTTACAACCTGATTCGCATCCGTGAGGGGGACGAATGGAAGACGGCTTTTAACACCAGGAATGGGCACTATGAATATCTAGTGATGCCCTTCTGGCTCTGTAATGCCCCAGCCGTTTTCCAAGACTTTGTGAACAACATCTTCCGGGATATGCTCACCACCTCGGTCGTGGTCTATATGGATGATATTCTCATCTACTCTCCAGATATTGACTACCACCGGAGAGATGTTTGCAAAGTCTTCGACCTCCTACGGGCAAACTCCCTCTATGCCAAGTTGGAGAAGTGTATGTTCGAGCAGGAGTCCTTACCTTTCCTAGGCTATGTCATCTCCGCCCTGGGATTGGCTATGGATCCTGCCAAACTACATGCTGTGATGGACTGACAGGAACCCCATTCTCTTAAAGCGGTGCAGCGCTTTATGGGGTTCATTAATTATTATCGTCAGTTCATTCCGCACTTCTCAACTTTGGTAGCTCCCTTGGTTGCCCTCACCAAGAAGGGGGCAAATCCCAAATTGTGGTCTGAGGAGGTCTCCAAGGCCTTTAACTCCATGAAGACACACTTTGCTAGCGCTCCCATCCTACATCGCCCCGATGTAGATAAGCCATTTATCATGGAGGTGGATGCCTCATCTGTTGGTGCTGGAGCAGTCCTCTTCCAAAAGGATGCTCAAGGTCGGAAGCATCCTTGCTTCTTCTTTTCAAAGACCTTCTCACCAGCAGAGAGGAACTATTCCATCGGGGACAGGGAGTTGCTAGCCATGAAATTGGCCTTCTCGGAGTGGAGACATCTCTTGGAGGGAGCTCGTTTTCCATTCCAAGTCTTCACAGACCATAAAAATTTGGTGTACCTGCAGACAGCCCAGCGGTTAAATTCTCGCCAGGAGAGATGGTCCTTGTTCTTCTCCCAGTTTCATTTCACCCTCCATTTTCTTTCTGGGGAGAAGAACATTCGTGTCGATGCTCTCTCTCGCTCCATTGTGTCATCTGTGGAGGAGGAAGAGGAGTCTCGGCTTATTGTCCCCACTGAGAGCCTGAAAACCGTGAATAACAAAAGAAAAAAGGAATATAGTCAGTTTACCGGTCTTGGACGGTATCCCCAGACCTGCCAACGCCCAGCATGGTTCAGGGTGAGCGCCCACAGCAAATGAAGACAAAAAGAGAAATAATTCAGCTGGAGGTGGAGGCAGTTCAAACTTTGTGAGACTTTATTAGACAACTAAACCGATAAATAGTTCTTCAAAATGAAAAATCTTTACATAGCAAACACCTGGCACACCAGTGAGGAGGATCAACGCGTTTCAACTATGAAGTCTTACTCATGATCTGATCAGAAACGCGTTGATCCTCCTCACTGGTGTGCCAGGTGTTTGCTATGTAAAGATTTTTCATTTTGAAGAACTATTTATCGGTTTAGTTGTCTAATAAAGTCTCACAAAGTTTGAACTGCCTCCACCTCCAGCTGGATTATTTCTCTTTTTGCCTGAAAACCGTGGCCCTGGTTTTACTAGAGTCTGTGCCTCCGGGCAAGACTTTTGTACTATCCAGTTTGCGAAAGGAGGTTCTCTCTTGGGCACACTCATCCAGGGTGGGTGGACATTTTGGTTCCAAAAGGACATCTGAGTTACTGGCGAGGACATACTGGTGGCCGCATATGGCTCGTGATGTCGCAGAATATGTTCGGGCTTGTGTCTCTTGCGCCAAGAACAAGTCCCCTCGGCAACGGCCAGCTGGGTTGCTTTATTCTCTGCCGGTGGCGGACAGTCCCTGGGAGATGGTCAGGATGGACTTTGTGGTGGGCTTACCCAAGTCTCGTAACTGCACCATTATCTGTGTGATCACCGATCATTTTTCCAAAATGGTTCATTTGGTGCCTCTTCCACGGCTACCGTCTGCATGGGCTCTGGCAGCCTTGTTCATCAAGCATATCTTTCGTTTACACGGTATGCCAGACAAAATTGTCAGTGACCGGGGTCCCCAGTTTGCATCTCGATTCTGGAGGGAGCTTTGTCGTCTACTCAGTATTGAGTTAAATCTCTCCTCGGCTTATCATCCTGAGATGAATGGGTTGGTTGAGAGGGCCAATCAGACTCTGGTCACTTATTTGCAACATCTTGTTTCTGCCAGGAAGGATGACTGGGCATCCTTGTTACCGTGGGCTGAGTTTGCCCTTAACAACGCTATAGCCGACTCCACCGGTCAGACTCCTTTCCTCCTTAATCACGGCCAACATCCGCGGATTCCTGTGCCTCTGCCCATGTCCTCTGCTGATTCCAGGGTGGCAGACTGGGAAGTGGAGGAGCGAGACATTTGGGACCATACTCAGGATGCTTTCCAGGCCTCCAAGGAGAGAATGAGGTCCTCCGCCGATGCACATCGGAGCCCTGCCCCGACCTTTGCTCCTGGCGACTTAGTGTTGCTCTCCGCCCGTAACATCAGGCTGCGTGTTGAGTCCACTAAGTTTGCACCTCGCTACTTAGGTCCCTTCAAGGTCCTCGAACAGTTTAACTCTGTGGTCTACTATCTAGCCCTTCCTCCACACCTAGGTATCAACGACACCTTTCATGTGTCCCTCCTTAAGCCCGTATACATGTCCCGGTTTTCTGAGTCATCTGCCGGGACATCGGATTCGTCTACGGACGATTAAGAGGTGAACACTATTTTGGGGTGCAAGGTGGTTCGTGGCAAAAAATTTTATTTGTTGGACTGGAAGGGCTACGGTCCTGAGGATAGGTCCTGGGAGCCTGCTGAGCACATTCGGGCTCCGCAGCTCATTGCTGCCTTCGAACGTAGCGAGGCCCAAGGAGGGGGAGCCTAGGAGGGGTAATATTAGGGGTCGAGTACAAGCCTCTGCACAGGGGGAACCTAGGGTAATCTCCGCTGCGGTCTCCCATTCTTCTCCTGCCGCAGTGGAGCCTGCTCAGCGGAGACATCGGTCCCAGCGTCTCGCTCAGTCTGACTTTGTATAGAGAGTTACTGCTGCTTTTCCTGCTTCTGCCATTGGAGTCAGTGCTGGGCAGCGGCAAGCAGATGCTTCTGGGACTAAGTCCTGCTTTTCTCATTCTGAGCATGCCCAGAGTAAGATCTCTCATTGGAGATCGACGGTCACATGATCAGACACTGCAGCTAAGGCCATTGGTCCTTCAGGAAGGTCCTGTAGGTGCTCACGCTCTGTGGCAGCCTCTCATTGGTCCTTCCAGGAAAGTCCTGTATGTGCTGCAACTATTGAAGGCTCGCATGGCCGCACGGCCATGTGCTAGTATTGTTCTATGTTGTACTTTGCGCCAGTGTGGTCACGTATGATAGTGTTCAGGGACCCGGCTGAAATAAGCCCCTAGAATGCTGGCACCTCCGGTGAGGAGTTTGTGTGTTTGAGTTTTCAGGGACCTGGCTGAAATAAGCCCATAGAATGCTGGCACCTCCGTCGAGGAGTATTGTGTGCATGCATGACCACTGACTGCTCTCATTTGGGTAGTTAGCCTGTGCCACTGTGAAGGTTAACAGGGCGCAGTGCTTTGAGTTCACGGCAACTCTGTGAAGTAACAGAGGTAGCTCATACCGCTTTTTAGTTCCGCCATTTGCTAGCAGCAGGTTCTCCTGCACGGTGGACCCCGGGCTGCGAATGCATATATTATAATAAAGTCTCTCTATTCATTTGGTGCGTTCCGCTAGCCCTAACAGCGTCTGCCTGTAATACATAATCAATCACTGATGTTGATATTGAAATCCGATATCATTTATTGATATCGGCATTCTAGGATGCAATTGCATGAAGCTGATGTGCTACCATTACAGCCAGGGATCTACTGAAGGACTTGGATGCAGCCACTTAACCCCTTAAGCCCCAAGGGTGGTTTGCACATTAATTTTTACAATTCTGACCACTGTCCCTTTATGAGGTTATAAATCTGGAACGCTTCAACGGATCCTGGTGATTCTGACAAGGTTTTCTCATAACATATTGGGCTTCATGATAGTGGTAAAATTTCTTTGATATTACCTGCGTTTATGGTGAAAAAACAGAAATTTGACGAAAATTTTGAAAATTTAGCAATTTTCCAAATTTGAATTTTTATGCCCTTAAATCATAAGGATATGTCACACAAAATACTTAATAAGTAAAATTTCCCACATGTCTACTTTACATCAGCACAATTTTGGAACCAAAATTTTTTTTGTTAGGGAGTTTTAAGGGTTGAAATTTGACCAGCAATTTCTCCTTTTTACAACACCATTTTTTTTAGGGACCACATCACATTTGAAGTCATTTTGAGGGGTCTATATGATAGAAAATAACCAAGTGTGACACCATTCTAAAAACTGCACCCATGAAGGTGCTCAAAACCAGATTCAAGAAGTTTATTAACCCTTCAGGTGTTTCACAGGAATTTTTGGAATTTTTTCATTAAAAAAATGAACATTTAACTATTTTTCACAAAAAATTTATTTAAGCTTCAATTTGTTTTATTTTACCAAGGGTAACAGGAGAAAATGGACCCCAAATGTTATTGTACAATTTGTCCTGAGTACGTCGATACCCCAAATGTGGGGGTAAACCACTGTTTGGGTGCATGTCAGAGCTCGGCAGGGAAGGAGCGCCATTTGACTTTTCAATGCAAAATTGACTAGAATTGAGATGGGATGCAATGTTGCGTTTGGAGAGCCCCTGATGTGCCTAAACATTGAAACCCCCCACAAGTGACACCATTTTGGAAAGTAGACTTCGTAAGGAACTTATCTGGATGTGTAGTGAGCACTTTGACCAACCAAGTGCTTCACAGAAATTTATAATGCAGAGCCATAAAAATTAAAAATCATATTTTTTCACAAAAATGATTTTTTCACCCCCAATTTTTTATTTTCCCAAGGGTAAGAGAAGAAATTGGACCCCAAAAGTTGTTGTGCAATTTGTGCTGAGTACGCTGATACCCTATATGTCAGGGTAAACCACCGTTTTGGCGCATGGCAGAGCTCGGAAGGGAAGGAGTGCCGTTTGACTTTTCAATGCAAAATTGACTGGAATTGAGATGGGACACCATGTTGCGTTTGGAGAGCCCCTGATGTACCTAAACATTGAAAGCCCCCACAAGTGACACCATTTTGGAAAGTAGACCCCTAAGGAACTTATTGAGATGTGTTGTGAGAGCTTTGAACCCCCAAGTGTTTCACTACAGTTTATAATGCAGAGACGTGAAAATAAAAATTCTTTTTTTTCCACAAATATTATTTTCAGCCCCCAGTTTTGTATTTTCCCAAGGG
Source organism: Ranitomeya variabilis (assembly GCF_051348905.1). Lineage (NCBI taxonomy): Eukaryota > Metazoa > Chordata > Amphibia > Anura > Dendrobatidae > Ranitomeya > Ranitomeya variabilis. Next base: position 84,699,542 of record NC_135238.1, read on the forward strand.
TAAAAGGAGAAATTGGACCCAAAAGTTGTTGTCCAATTTGTCCTGAGTATGCCAATACCCCATATGTGGGGGGAACCACTGTTTGGGCGCATGGCAGAGCTCGAACGGGAAGGAGCGCAATTTGGAATGCAGACTTAGATGGAATGGTCTGCAGGTGTCACGTTGCATTTGCAGAGCCCCTGATGTACCTAAACAGTAGAAACCCCCCACAAGTGACCCCATGTTGGAAACTAGACCCCCAAGGAACTTATCTAGATGTGTTGTGAGAACTTTGAACCCCTAAGTATTTCACTACAGTTTATAACGCAGAGCCGTGAAAATAAAAATTCATTTTTTCCCACAAAAATGTTTTTTTAGCCCCCCAAATTTTTATTTTCGCAAGGGTAACAAGAGAAATTAGCCCACAAAAGTTGTTGTCCAATTTGTCCTGAGTACGATGATACCCCATATTTTGGGGTGCACCCCTGTTTGGGTGCATGGGAGAGCTCGGAAGGGAAGGAGCACTGTTTTACTTCTTCAAAGCAGAATTGGCTGGAATTGAGATTGGACGCCATGTTGCGTTTGGAGGGCCCTGATGTGCCTAAACAGTGGAAACCCCCAATTGTAGCTGAAACCCTAACCCAAACACACCCCTAACCCTAATACCAACCACACCCCTAACCCCAACCACACCCCTAACCCCACACACCCCTAACCCTAATCCCAAACCTAACCACACCCCTAACTCCAACACACCCCTAACCCTAATCCCAACCATAACCCTAACCACACCCCTAACCCTGACACACCCCTAACCCTAATCCCAGATGTAATCCAAGCCCTAAATTTAGCCCCAACCATAACTGTAGCCCTAACCCTAACTTTAGCCCCAAACCTAACTTTACCTCCAACCCTAACCCTAACTTTAGCCCCAACTCTAAACCTAACTTTAGCCCCAACCCTAACTGTAGCCCTAACCCTAACTTTAGCACCAACCCTAATGTTAGCCCAGCCCTAACCCTAACTTTAGCCCCAACCCTAACTGTAGCCTTAACCCTAGCCCCAACCCTAACCCTAACCCTAGCCCTAACCCTAGCCCTGACCCTAACCCTAGCCCTAACCCTAGCCCTAACCCTAGCCCTAACCCTAACCCTAGCCCTAACCCTAACCCTATCGGGAAAATGGAAATAAATACATTTCATTTTATTTTATTATTTTTCCCTAACTAAGGGGGTCATGAAGGGGGGTTTGATTTACTTTTATAGCGGGTTTTTTAGCGGATTTTTATGATTGGCAACTGTAACACTCAAAAAGACGCTTTTTATTGCAAAAAATAGTTTTGGCGTCTCCACATTTTGAAAGCTATAATTTTTCCATATTTTGGTCCACAGAGTCATATGAGGTCTTATTTTTGCGGGACAAGGTGATGTTTTTATTGGTAACATTTTCGGGCACGTGACATTTTTTGATCACTTTTTATTCCAATTTTTGTGAGGCAGAATGACCAAAAACCAGATATTCATTAATTTTTTTTTGTGGGGGGCGTTTATACCGTTCCACGTTTGGTAAAATTGATAAAACAGTTTCATTTTTGAGTCAGTATGATTTACAGCGATACCTAATTGATATCATTTTTATGTTTTGGCTCTTTTATATGATAAAAACTATTTTATAGAAAAAATAATTATTTTTGCATCGCTTTATTCTGAGGACTATAACTTTTTTATTTTTTCGCTGATGATGCTGTATGGCGGCTCGTTTTTTGTGGGACAAGATGGTTACTATGGTTATTTATATCCATCTTTTTGATCACGTGTTATTTCACTTTTTGTTCGGCAGTATGATAATAAAGCGTTGTTTTTTGCCTCGGTTTTTTTATGGTGTTTACTGAAGGGGTTAACTAGTGGGACAGTTTTATAGGTCGGGTCGTTACGGATGCGCAATACTAAATATGTGTACTTTCATTATTTTTTTTATTTAAAGAAATGTATTAATGGGAACAATATTTTTTTTCTTTATTTAGGAATTATTTTATTTTATTTTTTTACACATCTAAATATATATTTTTTTGCATTATCACATTGTCCCGGGGGGGGGGGGCATCACTATATAGTGACAGATCGCTGATCTGACACTTTGCAGAGCACTGTGTCAGATCAGCAATCCGACATGCACTGCTCCTGGCTTACCAGTGCCTGCTCTGAGCAGGCGCTTGTAAGCCACCTCCCTGCAGGACCCGGAAGTAGCCCTGCAGCCATTTTGGATCTGGGGCCTGCAGGGAGAAGATGCTCGGTACAAGGTGAGCACATCGCATTGTACTGAAGGTCTCAGGGAAGCATGCAGGGAGCCCCCTCCCTGTGCGATGCTTTCCTATGACCCCGAGACGCTGTGATCATGTTTGATCGCATTGTTCTGGGGGTTAATGTGCGAGAAGCGGTCCTTGACTACTCCTGGCACATAGTGCCGGATGTCAGCTGCAATAGTCAGCTGACACACAGCCGCAATCGGCCACGCTTCCCCCGTGAGCGCGGCTGATTGCATATGACGTACTATCCCATCACTGGGAATTAAGTCCCAGGTCACCTCGACGGGATAGTACGTCATATGGGGTTAAGGGGTTAAAGAGTAACAGTCTTATTAATTTTTAATTCATTATTAAATAGTACAAGGAAAAATAAGTAACTTTGTAATATATCTTGTCAGGGAAATCTGCTTTTTTCTCCTCCGGGACTGATCACTCATTCACAAAATTATCAATTCACAGGTAAAGTCGAGATTTAGTGAACATTCTATACAGATAGAAGAGGGTGAGTGGGAGGCATAAAGCTCAGCTTCTTGCTCCTCCCTTCCCGCTACATAGGAGATGACAATTGCTACTAGTTAAACTCTCTATCAGTAATGTAACAATCTGTCTTCATGGAATGTAGATTGTACCAGTAAATTGAGAATTTTTAGAATGAATAATCTGTCCTTGAGGAACAAGCAGCTGATTTCTCTGATAACATATGTTACAAAGTTTCTTATTTTGAGTGTTCTATTAATTTATTAAATAAAAATTACAACAATCGGTAACAATTTAACTCGTCCTGTGATGCTTATACTGTGATACATGTTGTGAATTAGACTTTTTGGCTCCCTCTTGTGGTCACTAGTGGTATGACTCTGGGATTGTCTTTTTTCTGTTTGGCACTCACCTGGGTCGTTAGTCCAGGGGTGTCGCTATATTAACTTCCTGGATCCTTAGTCCAGTGCCTGGCATCATTGTAATCAGATCCTTCTGTTGCTCCTGTCTGCTGGTCCTGGCTCTTGCAAAATTAAGCTAAGTCTTGCTTCTTTGTATTTTGAGTTACTTGCTTTGCTACTATTTTTGTCCAGCTTGTACTAAATGTGATTTCTGACCTTGCTGGAAGCTCTAGGGGGCTGGTGTTCTCCCCCCGGCCGTTAGACGGTTCGGGGGTTCTTGAATATCCAGCATGGATATTTTAATAGGGTTTTTGCTGACCATATAAGTCATCTTACTATATTCTGCTATTAGCTAGTGGGCCTCTCTTTGCTAAATACCTAGCTCATTCTTATGTTTGTCTTTTCCTCTTACCTCACCGTTATTATTTGTTGGGGGCTTGTATCCAACTTTTGGGGTCTTTTCTCTGGAGGCAAGAAAGGTCTTTCTTTTCCCTTCTAGAGTTAGTTAGTTCTCCGGCTGGCGCGAGACGTCTAGAACCAACGTAGGCACGTTCCGCGGCTTCTTCTATTTGTGGTGCTAGGATTAGATATATGGTCAGCCCAGTTACCACTGCCCTATGAGCTGGTTTTTTGTGTTTGCAGACTTGGTATTGATTCCTGAGACCCTCTGCCATTGGGGTCATAACAGATACAGTAGTCTATAGTATAAGTGATTAAATGATCGTAGGTTCAAGCCTCCTAGGGTGACTTGAAAATTCTATAAAAAAGTTTTAAAAAACATACAGTTGTGTGAAAAAGTGTTTGCCCCCTTCCTGATTTCCTATTCTTTTGCACGTTTGTACGGTGTTTACTCATCCGGTCAATTATTTTTATATTTTGATCAATGGGACTTTTCTGAACTTGGCAATACCACATTAAGTGTATTTTTGTAATATTGTATTTCCTATTCTTTTGCTTACTTGTCACACTTACATGTTTCTGATCACCAAAGAAATGTAAATATTAGACAATGATAACAGAAGTAAACACAAAATGCTGTTTTAAATGAAGGTCTTTATTATTAAGGAAAAAAGAAATCCGAAACTTCAGGGCTATGTGTAGAAAAGCGATTGCCCCTTAAACCTAATAATTGGTTGGGCCAGCCTTAGCAGCAATGACTGAGTTTGCGATTACTAACAAGTAGGGTTGAGCGACTTTCATTTTTTTAAGATCGAGTAGGGTTTTGGGAAACCCGATTTTGTCCAGAGTCGAGTCGAGTGCAGTCGGCCGATTATCGCTAAAAGTCGGGGATCGACCGAAACACGAAACCCAATGCAAGTCAATGGGGAAGCATAGTCGGCAGTGAGTGGAGGCCAGGAAAACACCTACAGTGCCCATTTTAATGCCAAAAACATCCATTCTTGTTTCTGAAGCTTGCCAATCTTAATTAACTGTATAATAATAGTTGGGCATAGGGAATTGGGTGAAAGTTGTGGGGGGAGTAGGGCTGGCTCAAGTTTTTCGTGGGCCCAGGAAATGCGGACTACGTCACGGCGGTGTTGCAGGGAAAGGTAAGTATTTAAAAGTTGCAAGTGCTGTGATCCTGAGCAAGCAGGGGGGGGGCCCACTCGTTCGCATTGCCACTGGCACAGGGCCCCTCAAAGTACGGCGGTGTGTTTGCATGGCGGGGGCGCCTCCCACCAGCAGCGACACTTTTGCGTACTCTGAGGGGCCCTGTGCCAGTGACGTCGCCAACGAGTATGCCCCCCCACCTGATGAAGGAACCTGCACTTTCATCTGCACCTTCCTCTTTGTCCCTGTGTAAGGTGGTATAACATGCGGGAAGGGGAACCTTACTTTCAGCAGGGACAGATTCTGGCTGTGTAGAGTACAAGGGGAATGTAGTGGTCTAGGTCAATGTACCAGCAGACTCATTTAGCAGTGGCTGGGCAATGGGCAGGATGAGGAGGAAACAGATATAGGGCCAAAGAATAAAGTAGGCTACATGCAGTTCAAAATTGGTAACAGGACTAAACAGGCGGCATTGCTTTGTTCAGTGGAGTAGCAAACCCAAGAGCAGCAGACACTGTTTCAAGGGCCTAACCACACTAGTAGGCCAAATGCAGTTTAATATCTGATAGTATAGGGCGAAAGCCAGAATGTGGAAGCTCAGCTTTGTTCAGTTGAGGACAACACCAGGGAGGGGCAGACACCTTTAGTAGGCCGGAAAAGCCTATTGCATTTTTTAAAATGGTAATTTGGAGCAGAAGGTTGAAGCTCAGCTTTATTTACTTGAGGGCAACACCAGGGAGGGGCAGAAGCCGTTAGTAGGCCCTAACCACCATTTTTTTTTTTTAAACCACATAATGAGAGCCGGAAGGTTGAAGCTCAGCTTTATTTAGTTGAGGACAACACCAGGGAGGGGCACACAGACAGACACCTTTAGTAGGCCTGAAAAGCCTATTGCATTTTTCAAAATGGTAATTTGGAGCAGAAGGTTGAAGCTCAGCTTTATTTAGTTGAGGGCAACACCAGGGAGGGGCAGAAGCCGTTAGTAGGCCCTAACCACCATTTTTTTTTTAAAACCACATAATGAGAGCCGGAAGGTTGAAGCTCAGCTTTATTTAGTTGAGGACAACACCAGGGAGGGGCAGAAGCCGTTAGTAGGCCCTAACCACCATTTTTTTTTTTAAAACCACATAATGAGAGCCGGAAGGTTGAAGCTCAGCTTTATTTAGTTGAGGACAACACCAGGGAGGGGCAGAAGCCGTTAGTAGGCCCTAACCACCATTTTTTTTTTTAAAACCACATAATGAGAGCCGGAAGGTTGAAGCTCAGCTTTATTTAGTTGAGGACAACACCAGGGAGGGGCACACAGACAGACACCTTTTGTAGGCCTGAAAAGCCTATTGCATTTTTCAAAATGGTAATTTGGAGCAGAAGGTTGAAGCTCAGCTTTATTTAGTTGAGGGCAACACCAGGGAGGGGCAGAAGCCGTTAGTAGGCCCTAACCACCATTTTTTTTTTAAAACCACATAATGAGAGCCGGAAGGTTGAAGCTCAGCTTTATTTAGTTGAGGACAACACCAGGGAGGGGCAGAAGCCGTTAGTAGGCCCTAACCACCATTTTTTTTTTTTAAACCACATAATGAGAGCCGGAAGGTTGAAGCTCAGCTTTATTTAGTTGAGGACAACACCAGGGAGGGGCACACAGACAGACACCTTTAGTAGGCCTGAAAAGCCTATTGCATTTTTCAAAATGGTAATTTGGAGCAGAAGGTTGAAGCTCAGCTTTATTTAGTTGAGGGCAACACCAGGGAGGGGCAGAAGCCGTTAGTAGGCCCTAACCACCATTTTTTTTTTAAAACCACATAATGAGAGCCGGAAGGTTGAAGCTCAGCTTTATTTAGTTGAGGACAACACCAGGGAGGGGCAGAAGCCGTTAGTAGGCCCTAACCACCATTTTTTTTTTTTAAACCACATAATGAGAGCCGGAAGGTTGAAGCTCAGCTTTATTTAGTTGAGGACAACACCAGGGAGGGGCAGAAGCCGTTAGTAGGCCCTAACCACCATTTTTTTTTTTAAAACCACATAATGAGAGCCGGAAGGTTGAAGCTCAGCTTTATTTAGTTGAGGACAACACCAGGGAGGGGCACACAGACAGACACCTTTTGTAGGCCTGAAAAGCCTATTGCATTTTTCAAAATGGTAATTTGGAGCAGAAGGTTGAAGCTCAGCTTTATTTAGTTGAGGGCAACACCAGGGAGGGGCAGAAGCCGTTAGTAGGCCCTAACCACCATTTTTTTTTTAAAACCACATAATGAGAGCCGGAAGGTTGAAGCTCAGCTTTATTTAGTTGAGGACAACACCAGGGAGGGGCAGAAGCCGTTAGTAGGCCCTAACCACCATTTTTTTTTTTAAAACCACATAATGAGAGCCGGAAGGTTGAAGCTCAGCTTTATTTAGTTGAGGACAACACCAGGGAGGGGCAGAAGCCGTTAGTAGGCCCTAACCACCATTTTTTTTTTAAAACCACATAATGAGAGCCGGAAGGTTGAAGCTCAGCTTTATTTAGTTGAGGACAACACCAGGGAGGGGCAGAAGCCGTTAGTAGGCCCTAACCACCATTTTTTTTTTTAAAACCACATAATGAGAGCCGGAAGGTTGAAGCTCAGCTTTATTTAGTTGAGGACAACACCAGGGAGGGGCAGAAGCCGTTAGTAGGCCCTAACCACCATTTTTTTTTTTAAAACCACATAATGAGAGCCGGAAGGTTGAAGCTCAGCTTTATTTAGTTGAGGACAACACCAGGGAGGGGCAGAAGCCGTTAGTAGGCCCTAACCACCATTTTTTTTTTAAAACCACATAATGAGAGCCGGAAGGTTGAAGCTCAGCTTTATTTAGTTGAGGACAACACCAGGGAGGGGCAGAAGCCGTTAGTAGGCCCTAACCACCATTTTTTTTTTTAAAACCACATAATGAGAGCCGGAAGGTTGAAGCTCAGCTTTATTTAGTTGAGGACAACACCAGGGAGGGGCAGAAGCCGTTAGTAGGCCCTAACCACCATTTTTTTTTTTAAAACCACATAATGAGAGCCGGAAGGTTGAAGCTCAGCTTTATTTAGTTGAGGACAACACCAGGGAGGGGCAGAAGCCGTTAGTAGGCCCTAACCACCATTTTTTTTTTTAAAACCACATAATGAGAGCCGGAAGGTTGAAGCTCAGCTTTATTTAGTTGAGGACAACACCAGGGAGGGGCACACAGACAGACACCTTTAGTAGGCCTGAAAAGCCTATTGCATTTTTTAAAATGGTAATTTGGAGCAGAAGGTTGAAGCTCAGCTTTATTTAGTTGAGGGCAACACCAGGGAGGGGCAGAAGCCGTTAGTAGGCCCTAACCACCATTTTTTTTTTTTAAACCACATAATGAGAGCCGGAAGGTTGAAGCTCAGCTTTATTTAGTTGAGGGCAACACCAGGGAGGGGCAGAAGCCGTTAGTAGGCCCTAACCACCATTTTTTTTTTTTAAACCACATAATGAGAGCCGGAAGGTTGAAGCTCAGCTTTATTTAGTTGAGGGCAACACCAGGGAGGGGCAGAAGCCGTTAGTAGGCCCTAACCAAAGTTGAAGGCCAAATGCAGTTTAATTTCTGATACTATAGGCCGAAAGCCAGAAGGTGGAAGTTCCGATTTAGACAGTGGAGGACAATTTGAATTAGGGACTGCAGACAGACTTAGTAGGCTGTCCCCTGTGGACCATGCATCCACCACATTAACCCATTGCGCCGTAATGGACACGTAATCTTCCGTGGCCATGCCTACAGGTCCATGCGTCTGTTGTCAGGTGCACCTTTGTACTCACAGATTGCCAGAGTGCATGGACAATGCGGTCTTCTACATGCTGGTGGAGGGTTGGGATGGCTTTTCTCGCAAAAGAAGTGTCGACTGGTTAGCTTGTAGCGTGGTACAGCGTAGTCCATCATGGCCTTATTAATAGTAAATAAAATATATAACTAGGCTCTATGAACTTTTAAATAGGTTCCAGGGGTACACGGGCAGCATTGGTGTGGTCAGTGGAGGAGTATTGCAAGTAGGGGCTGCAGACAGGCTATCAAAGGCCTAAAATAACAAACAGTAGGCAGTCATGGCAGTTTTACATCGGTTACATGGATACACAGGCAGGCACTCCAGGCAGCATTGTGGTCAGTGGAGGAGTATTGCAAGTAGGGGCCGCAGACAGGCTATCAAAGGCCTAAAATAACAAACAATAGGCTCATGGCAGTTTTACAGCGGTTACATGGATACACGGGCAGGCAGCTTGGTGGTCAGTGGAGGAGTATTTAAAGTAGGGACCGCAGACAGGCTTCAAAGGCCTAACATAAGAAAATGGGCTGGCTGTAGGCACTTTATAATTGGTTCCAGGGGTACACGGGCAGCAGTGGTCTGGTCAGTGGAGGAGTATTTAAAGTAGGGACCGCAGACAGGCTATCAAAGGCCTAACATAACAAACAATAGGCTCATGGCAGTTTCACAGCGGTTACATGGATACACGGGCAGGCAGCTTGGTGGTCAGTGGAGGAGTATTGCAAGTAGGGGCTGCAGACAGGCTATCAAAGGCCTAAAATAACAAACAGTAGGCAGTCATGGCAGTTTTACATCGGTTACATGGATACACAGGCAGGCACTCCAGGCAGCATTGTGGTCAGTGGAGGAGTATTGCAAGTAGGGGCCGCAGACAGGCTATCAAAGGCCTAAAATAACAAACAATAGGCTCATGGCAGTTTTACAGCGGTTACATGGATACACGGGCAGGCAGCTTGGTGGTCAGTGGAGGAGTATTTAAAGTAGGGACCGCAGACAGGCTTCAAAGGCCTAACATAAGAAAATGGGCTGGCTGTAGGCACTTTATAATTGGTTCCAGGGGTACACGGGCAGCAGTGGTCTGGTCAGTGGAGGAGTATTTAAAGTAGGGACCGCAGACAGGCTATCAAAGGCCTAACATAACAAACAATAGGCTCATGGCAGTTTCACAGCGGTTACATGGATACACGGGCAGGCAGCTTGGTGGTCAGTGGAGGAGTATTGCAAGTAGGGGCTGCAGACAGGCTATCAAAGGCCTAAAATAACAAACAGTAGGCAGTCATGGCAGTTTTACATCGGTTACATGGATACACAGGCAGGCACTCCAGGCAGCATTGTGGTCAGTGGAGGAGTATTGCAAGTAGGGACCGCAGACAGGCTTCAAAGGCCTAACATAAAAAAATGGGCTGGCTGTAGGCACTTTATAATTGGTTCCAGGGGTACACGGGCAGCAGTGGTCTGGTCAGTGGAGGAGTATTTAAAGTAGGGACCGCAGACAGGCTATCAAAGGCCTAAAATAACAAACAATAGGCTCATGGCAGTTTCACAGCGGTTACATGGATACACGGGCAGGCAGCTTGGTGGTCAGTGGAGGAGTATTGCAAGTAGGGGCCGCAGACAGGCTATCAAAGGCCTAACATAACAAACAATAGGCTCATGGCAGTTTCACAGCGGTTACATGGATACACGGGCAGGCAGCTTGGTGGTCAGTGGAGGAGTATTGCAAGTAGGGGCTGCAGACAGGCTATCAAAGGCCTAAAATAACAAACAGTAGGCAGTCATGGCAGTTTTACATCGGTTACATGGATACACAGGCAGGCACTCCAGGCAGCATTGTGGTCAGTGGAGGAGTATTGCAAGTAGGGGCCGCAGACAGGCTATCAAAGGCCTAAAATAACAAACAATAGGCTCATGGCAGTTTTACAGCGGTTACATGGATACACGGGCAGGCAGCTTGGTGGTCAGTGGAGGAGTATTTAAAGTAGGGACCGCAGACAGGCTTCAAAGGCCTAACATAAGAAAATGGGCTGGCTGTAGGCACTTTATAATTGGTTCCAGGGGTACACGGGCAGCAGTGGTCTGGTCAGTGGAGGAGTATTTAAAGTAGGGACCGCAGACAGGCTATCAAAGGCCTAACATAACAAACAATAGGCTCATGGCAGTTTCACAGCGGTTACATGGATACACGGGCAGGCAGCTTGGTGGTCAGTGGAGGAGTATTGCAAGTAGGGGCTGCAGACAGGCTATCAAAGGCCTAAAATAACAAACAGTAGGCAGTCATGGCAGTTTTACATCGGTTACATGGATACACAGGCAGGCACTCCAGGCAGCATTGTGGTCAGTGGAGGAGTATTGCAAGTAGGGACCGCAGACAGGCTTCAAAGGCCTAACATAAAAAAATGGGCTGGCTGTAGGCACTTTATAATTGGTTCCAGGGGTACACGGGCAGCAGTGGTCTGGTCAGTGGAGGAGTATTTAAAGTAGGGACCGCAGACAGGCTATCAAAGGCCTAAAATAACAAACAATAGGCTCATGGCAGTTTCACAGCGGTTACATGGATACACGGGCAGGCAGCTTGGTGGTCAGTGGAGGAGTATTGCAAGTAGGGGCCGCAGACAGGCTATCAAAGGCCTAACATAACAAACAATAGGCTCATGGCAGTTTCACAGCGGTTACATGGATACACGGGCAGGCAGCTTGGTGGTCAGTGGAGGAGTATTGCAAGTAGGGGCTGCAGACAGGCTATCAAAGGCCTAAAATAACAAACAGTAGGCAGTCATGGCAGTTTTACATCGGTTACATGGATACACAGGCAGGCACTCCAGGCAGCATTGTGGTCAGTGGAGGAGTATTGCAAGTAGGGGCCGCAGACAGGCTATCAAAGGCCTAAAATAACAAACAATAGGCTCATGGCAGTTTTACAGCGGTTACATGGATACACGGGCAGGCAGCTTGGTGGTCAGTGGAGGAGTATTTAAAGTAGGGACCGCAGACAGGCTTCAAAGGCCTAACATAAGAAAATGGGCTGGCTGTAGGCACTTTATAATTGGTTCCAGGGGTACACGGGCAGCAGTGGTCTGGTCAGTGGAGGAGTATTTAAAGTAGGGACCGCAGACAGGCTATCAAAGGCCTAACATAACAAACAATAGGCTCATGGCAGTTTCACAGCGGTTACATGGATACACGGGCAGGCAGCTTGGTGGTCAGTGGAGGAGTATTGCAAGTAGGGGCTGCAGACAGGCTATCAAAGGCCTAAAATAACAAACAGTAGGCAGTCATGGCAGTTTTACATCGGTTACATGGATACACAGGCAGGCACTCCAGGCAGCATTGTGGTCAGTGGAGGAGTATTGCAAGTAGGGACCGCAGACAGGCTTCAAAGGCCTAACATAAAAAAATGGGCTGGCTGTAGGCACTTTATAATTGGTTCCAGGGGTACACGGGCAGCAGTGGTCTGGTCAGTGGAGGAGTATTTAAAGTAGGGACCGCAGACAGGCTATCAAAGGCCTAAAATAACAAACAATAGGCTCATGGCAGTTTCACAGCGGTTACATGGATACACGGGCAGGCAGCTTGGTGGTCAGTGGAGGAGTATTGCAAGTAGGGGCCGCAGACAGGCTATCAAAGGCCTAACATAACAAACAATAGGCTCATGGCAGTTTCACAGCGGTTACATGGATACACGGGCAGGCAGCTTGGTGGTCAGTGGAGGAGTATTGCAAGTAGGGGCTGCAGACAGGCTATCAAAGGCCTAAAATAACAAACAGTAGGCAGTCATGGCAGTTTTACATCGGTTACATGGATACACAGGCAGGCACTCCAGGCAGCATTGTGGTCAGTGGAGGAGTATTGCAAGTAGGGGCCGCAGACAGGCTATCAAAGGCCTAAAATAACAAACAATAGGCTCATGGCAGTTTTACAGCGGTTACATGGATACACGGGCAGGCAGCTTGGTGGTCAGTGGAGGAGTATTTAAAGTAGGGACCGCAGACAGGCTTCAAAGGCCTAACATAAGAAAATGGGCTGGCTGTAGGCACTTTATAATTGGTTCCAGGGGTACACGGGCAGCAGTGGTCTGGTCAGTGGAGGAGTATTTAAAGTAGGGACCGCAGACAGGCTATCAAAGGCCTAACATAACAAACAATAGGCTCATGGCAGTTTCACAGCGGTTACATGGATACACGGGCAGGCAGCTTGGTGGTCAGTGGAGGAGTATTGCAAGTAGGGGCTGCAGACAGGCTATCAAAGGCCTAAAATAACAAACAGTAGGCAGTCATGGCAGTTTTACATCGGTTACATGGATACACAGGCAGGCACTCCAGGCAGCATTGTGGTCAGTGGAGGAGTATTGCAAGTAGGGACCGCAGACAGGCTTCAAAGGCCTAACATAAAAAAATGGGCTGGCTGTAGGCACTTTATAATTGGTTCCAGGGGTACACGGGCAGCAGTGGTCTGGTCAGTGGAGGAGTATTTAAAGTAGGGACCGCAGACAGGCTATCAAAGGCCTAAAATAACAAACAATAGGCTCATGGCAGTTTCACAGCGGTTACATGGATACACGGGCAGGCAGCTTGGTGGTCAGTGGAGGAGTATTGCAAGTAGGGGCCGCAGACAGGCTATCAAAGGCCTAACATAACAAACAATAGGCTCATGGCAGTTTCACAGCGGTTACATGGATACACGGGCAGGCAGCTTGGTGGTCAGTGGAGGAGTATTGCAAGTAGGGGCTGCAGACAGGCTATCAAAGGCCTAAAATAACAAACAGTAGGCAGTCATGGCAGTTTTACATCGGTTACATGGATACACAGGCAGGCACTCCAGGCAGCATTGTGGTCAGTGGAGGAGTATTGCAAGTAGGGGCCGCAGACAGGCTATCAAAGGCCTAAAATAACAAACAATAGGCTCATGGCAGTTTTACAGCGGTTACATGGATACACGGGCAGGCAGCTTGGTGGTCAGTGGAGGAGTATTTAAAGTAGGGACCGCAGACAGGCTTCAAAGGCCTAACATAAGAAAATGGGCTGGCTGTAGGCACTTTATAATTGGTTCCAGGGGTACACGGGCAGCAGTGGTCTGGTCAGTGGAGGAGTATTTAAAGTAGGGACCGCAGACAGGCTATCAAAGGCCTAACATAACAAACAATAGGCTCATGGCAGTTTCACAGCGGTTACATGGATACACGGGCAGGCAGCTTGGTGGTCAGTGGAGGAGTATTGCAAGTAGGGGCTGCAGACAGGCTATCAAAGGCCTAAAATAACAAACAGTAGGCAGTCATGGCAGTTTTACATCGGTTACATGGATACACAGGCAGGCACTCCAGGCAGCATTGTGGTCAGTGGAGGAGTATTGCAAGTAGGGACCGCAGACAGGCTTCAAAGGCCTAACATAAAAAAATGGGCTGGCTGTAGGCACTTTATAATTGGTTCCAGGGGTACACGGGCAGCAGTGGTCTGGTCAGTGGAGGAGTATTTAAAGTAGGGACCGCAGACAGGCTATCAAAGGCCTAAAATAACAAACAATAGGCTCATGGCAGTTTCACAGCGGTTACATGGATACACGGGCAGGCAGCTTGGTGGTCAGTGGAGGAGTATTGCAAGTAGGGGCCGCAGACAGGCTATCAAAGGCCTAACATAACAAACAATAGGCTCATGGCAGTTTCACAGCGGTTACATGGATACACGGGCAGGCAGCTTGGTGGTCAGTGGAGGAGTATTGCAAGTAGGGGCTGCAGACAGGCTATCAAAGGCCTAAAATAACAAACAGTAGGCAGTCATGGCAGTTTTACATCGGTTACATGGATACACAGGCAGGCACTCCAGGCAGCATTGTGGTCAGTGGAGGAGTATTGCAAGTAGGGGCCGCAGACAGGCTATCAAAGGCCTAAAATAACAAACAATAGGCTCATGGCAGTTTTACAGCGGTTACATGGATACACGGGCAGGCAGCTTGGTGGTCAGTGGAGGAGTATTTAAAGTAGGGACCGCAGACAGGCTTCAAAGGCCTAACATAAGAAAATGGGCTGGCTGTAGGCACTTTATAATTGGTTCCAGGGGTACACGGGCAGCAGTGGTCTGGTCAGTGGAGGAGTATTTAAAGTAGGGACCGCAGACAGGCTATCAAAGGCCTAACATAACAAACAATAGGCTCATGGCAGTTTCACAGCGGTTACATGGATACACGGGCAGGCAGCTTGGTGGTCAGTGGAGGAGTATTGCAAGTAGGGGCTGCAGACAGGCTATCAAAGGCCTAAAATAACAAACAGTAGGCAGTCATGGCAGTTTTACATCGGTTACATGGATACACAGGCAGGCACTCCAGGCAGCATTGTGGTCAGTGGAGGAGTATTGCAAGTAGGGACCGCAGACAGGCTTCAAAGGCCTAACATAAAAAAATGGGCTGGCTGTAGGCACTTTATAATTGGTTCCAGGGGTACACGGGCAGCAGTGGTCTGGTCAGTGGAGGAGTATTTAAAGTAGGGACCGCAGACAGGCTATCAAAGGCCTAAAATAACAAACAATAGGCTCATGGCAGTTTCACAGCGGTTACATGGATACACGGGCAGGCAGCTTGGTGGTCAGTGGAGGAGTATTGCAAGTAGGGGCCGCAGACAGGCTATCAAAGGCCTAAAATAACAAACAATAGGCTCATGGCAGTTTTACAGCGGTTACATGGATACACAGGCAGCTTGGTGGTGAGTGGAGGAGTAGTGCAAGGAGTGTCTGTCCCAGTACTCCCAAAATATAAATAGATGTTAATGTCTCGCAAAACAACCAAAACAAAAAAAAAAGGTGGCATACTTAGGTACAGGGGTGGGCTCATCTACTGAGTTTCTGACATAGTAATTTGGCAGTAACTATTTAATGGTGCCAATATAGGACACAGACACAGACTACTTTAAGTTGCATCATAGATGTCTACAAATTTGTATTGTCAGTGCCAGACATTGAATGATGTCAGCGAATAGACTAAAGATTGGTGGAGCTGTGCGACATAATTTTGCACGTGGTAGAGCACATTTTGAGCTGGGGTAGGGGGGAACTCTCTTGAGGCCGGCGGGACCGCCCCAGGGCCCCTCATGTTACAACGGTGTGTCTGACGTTGGGTGCGCACCACCACCGCCAGAGACACTACATTGTACTATGAGGGACCCAGTAGCAATGCCGTCAACCAAAAGCGAGCACACCCACCTCTTCAGACAAACAGCAGTCTCACGGGTGCTTGCGCCAAGTCGCGATACCACGGCCCCGTGTGGGGAGTTTTGCCATTTAGGGAGGTGTAAACATGTCGTATGCTGTACAATCAGCTGCAGCAAATTAGACATTAGAAAAGTAATTCACAGGCAAGAGCTTTTCATAGGAAAGCTAGGTGTCGGCCGGGCAAGGTGGGGCAAAAGATTTCGAAATCCAGTTGTGGTTCATTTTAATGAATGTTAGATCGTCAACATTTTGGGTAGCCAGACGAGTCCTTTTTTCGGTTAATATTGAACCTGCAGCACTGAATACTCTTTCTGATAGGACACTTGCTGCCGGGCAAGCAAGCTCCTGCAATGCATATTCTGCCAATTCTGGCCAGGTGTCTAATTTGGAGGCCCAGTAATCAAATGGGAATGACGGTTGAGGGAGAACATCGATAAGGGATGAAAAATAGTTAGTAACCATACTGGACAAATGTTGTCTCCTGTCACTTTCAATTGATGCAGCAGTACCTGTCCTGTCTGCGGTCATAGCAAAATCACTCCACAACCTGGTCAGAAAACCCCTCTGTCCAATGCCACTTCTGATGTGTGCACCCCTAACACTCCTAGTCTGCTGCCCCCTGGAGCTCGTGTGAGAACGATCACGTGCGCTGTGTGCTGGGAATGCCTGAAGCAAACGGTCAACAAGAGTTGATTGTTTGGTTGCTAATATTAGTTCCAAGTTCTCATGTGGCATAATATTTTGCAATTTGCCTTTATAGCGTGGATCAAGGAGGCAGGCCAACCAGTAATCGTCATCGTTCATCATTTTCGTAATGCGTGTGTCCCTTTTTAGGATACGTAAGGCATAATCCGCCATGTGGGCCAAAGTTCCAGTTGTCAAATCTCCGGTTGTGATTGGTTGAGGGGCAGTTGCAGGCAAATCTACGTCACTTGTGTCCCTCAAAAAACCAGAACCCGGCCGTGACACGCAACCAAATTCCTGTGCCCCCGGGAAAGGTTCGGCATTAAAAATATACTCATCCCCATCATCCTCCTCGTCCTCCACCTCCTCTTCGCCCGCTACCTCGTCCTGTACACTGCCCTGACCAGACAATGGCTGACTGTCATCAAGGCTTTCCTCTTCCTCTGGTGCAGACGCCTGCTCCTTTATGTGCGTCAAACTTTGCATCAGCAGACGCATTAGGGGGATGCTCATGCTTATTACGGCGTTGTCTGCACTAACCAGCCGTGTGCATTCCTCAAAGCACTGAAGGACTTGACACATGTCTTGTATCTTAGACCACTGCACACCTGACAACTCCATGTCTGCCATCCTACTGCCTGCCCGTGTATCCTCCCACAAATAAATAACAGCACGCCTCTGTTCGCACAGTCTCTGAAGCATGTGCAGTGTTGAGTTCCACCTTGTTGCAACGTCTATGATTAGGCGATGCTGGGGAAGGTTCAAAGACCGCTGATAGGTCTGCATACGGCTGGCGTGTACAGGCGAACGTCGGATATGTGAGCAAAGTGCACGCACTTTGAGGAGCAGGTCGGAGAACCCAGGATAAGTTTTCAATAAGCACTGCACCACCAGGTTTAAGGTGTGAGCCAGGCAAGGAATGTGTTTCAGTTGGGAAAGGGAGATGGCAGCCATGAAATTCCTTCCGTTATCACTCACTACCTTGCCTGCCTCAAGATCTACTGTGCCCAGCCACGACTGCGTTTCTTGTTGCAAGAACTCGGACAGAACTTCCGCGGTGTGTCTATTGTCGCCCAAGCACTTCATAGCCAATACAGCCTGCTGACGCTTGGCAGTAGCTGGCCCATAATGGGACAACTGGTGTGCAACAGTGTCATCTGCCGATGGAGTGGTTGGCAGACTGCGTTCTGTGGAAGAGCTGTAGCTTCTGCAGGAGGACGAGGAGGAGGAGGAGGAGGGGGTGCGAACGCCTACAGCCAACTGTTTCCTAGACCGTGGGCTAGGCACAACTGTCCCTAAATTGATGTCGCCTGTGGACCCTGCATCCACCACATTCACCCAGTGTGCCGTGATGGACACATAACGTCCCTGGCCATGCCTACTGGTCCATGCATCTGTAGTCAGGTGCACCTTTGTACTCACAGATTGCCTGAGTGCATGGACGATGCGCTGTTTAACATGCTGGTGCAGGGCTGGGATGGCTTTTCTGGAAAAAAAGTGTCGACTGGGTAGCTCGTATCGTGGTTCAGCGTACTCCATCAGGGCTTTGAAAGCTTCGCTTTCAACTAACCGGTAGGGCATCATCTCTAACGAGATTAGTCTAGCTATGTGGGCGTTAAAACCCTGTGTACGCGGATGCGAGGATAAGTACTTCCTTTTTCTAACCAGAGTCTCATGTAGGGTGAGCTGGACTGGAGAGCTGGAGATCGTGGAACTTTCGGGTGTGCCGGTGTACATGGCAGACTGAGAGACGGTTGGAGACGGTATTGTTTCCGCCGGTGCCCTAGATGCAATATTTCCTCCTACAAAACTGGTGATTCCCTGACCCTGACTGCTTTTGGCTGGCAAAGAAACCTGCACAGATACTGCCTGTGGTGCGGAAAATGGTGGCCTTACAGTGACGGAAGGGATGTTGCGTTGCTGACTAGCTTCATTGGCCGAGGGTGCTACAACCTTGAGGGACGTTTGGTAGTTAGTCCAGGCTTGAAAATGCATGGTGGTTAAGTGTCTATGCATGCAACTAGTATTTAGACTTTTCAGATTCTGACCTCTGCTTAAGCTAGTTGAACATTTTTGACAGATGACTTTGCGCTGATCAGTTGGATGTTGTTTAAAAAAATGCCAGACTGCACTCTTCCTAGACTCGGATCCCTTTTCAGGGATTGCAGACTGAGCTTTAACCGGATGGCAACGCTGTGCTCCAACAGGTTTTGGCTTTGACACGCGTTTTGGGCCAGATACGGGCCCGGCAGATGTAACCTGTTGCGATGTTGATGCCTGCTGCGGCCCCTCCTCCACCTCCGCTTCTGAACTACTGCCGCCTGCACCCTGTTCCCCCAATGGCTGCCAATCGGGGTCAATAACTGGGTCATCTATTACCTCCTCTTCGAGCTCGTGTGCAACTTCGTCTGTGTCACTGTGTCGGTCGGTGGTATAGCGTTCGTGGCGGGGCAACATAGTCTCATCAGGGTCTGATTGTGGATCTGTACCCTGAGAGGGCAATGTGGTGGTCTGAGTCAAAGGAGCAGCATAGTACTCTGGCTGTGGCTGTGCATCAGTGCACTCCATGTCAGAATATACTTGTAATGGGCATGGCCTGTTAAATGTTTCACTTTCTAAGCCAGGGACGGTATGTGTAAAGAGCTCCATGGAGTGACCCGTTGTGTCGCCTGCTGCATCCTTCTCTCTTGTTGTAGTTTTTGCTGAGGAGGACAAGGAAGCGACTTGTCCCTGACCGTGAACATCCACAAGCGACGCGCTGCTTTTACATTTACCAGTTTCGGAAGAGGAGGCAAAAGAGCTAGAGGCTGAGTCTGCAATGTAAGCCAAAACTTGCTGTTGCTGCTCCGCCTTTAAAAGCGGTTTTCCTACTCCCAGAAAAGAGAGCGTTCGAGGCCTTGTGTAGCCTGACGACGAAACTGGCTCCACAGCTCCAGACTTAGGTGGAATATTTTTATCCCCACGACCACCTGATGCTCCTCTACCACTACCATCATTACCAGCTGACAATGAACGCCCACGACGACCTCTTGCACCAGACTTCCTCATTGTTTTAAAATCTTAACCAAAGTAACTTTATTTGTTGCTGTCAAACAACTTACACGGTGAGCTATAACTTCAGTATGATTTCAATATCCCTTAACAGGTTGGTGAGACCACAAGGAAAATCAGGCACAATGTTACACACTCTGTTTTCTGTGGCACAAAATCACAGAGATGACACACACGCAGGACTGTCACTCAAGCACTAATGTCAATATTAATCTCCCACCTAATTTATTTTTTTTTTTTTCTCAGGGAGACTTTAGAAACCAAATAATATTAAAAAAAAAAAAAAAAAAGGCTTTCTATGGCCCACAATTAGAGAGAGAGAGGTGGCACACCCAGGAGTCAAGACTGGCACACAAGCTGAGAGGGCAATATTACTCTCCCACTGTTTTTTTATGTATTTTTTGTTTTTTCAGGGAGACTTTAGAAACCCAATAATATTTTAAAAAAAAAATAAATAGGCTTTCTATGGCCCACTGAATGAGAGGGAGAGAGGTGGCACACCCAGGAGTCAAGACTGGCACACAAGCTGAAAGGGCAATATTACTCTCCCACTGTTTTTTTAGGTTTTTTTTTTTTTTTCAGGGAGACTTTAGAAACCCAATAATATTTTAAAAAAAAAATAAATAGGCTTTCTATGGCCCACTGAATGAAAGGGAGAGAGGTGGCACACCCAGGAGTCAAGACTGGCACACAAGCTGAAAGGGCAATATTACTCTCCCACTGTTTTTTTATGTATTTTTTGTTTTTTCAGGGAGACTTTAGAAACCCAATAATATTTAAAAAAAAAAATAAATAGGCTTTCTATGGCCCACTGAATGAGAGGGAGAGAGGTGGCACACCCAGGAGTCAAGACTGGCACACAAGCTGAAAGGGCAATATTACTCTCCCACTGTTTTTTTAGGTTTTTTTTTTTTTTTCAGGGAGACTTTAGAAACCAAATAATATAAAAAAAAAAAAAAAAAAAAAATAGGCTTGCTATAGCCCACTGAATGAGAGATAGCACACACAGCAGTGGCACACAAGCCCTGACTGAGGCCAATATTTTTCTCCCACTGATTGATGTAGTGTTTTTGTGTTGAGGTAGAATTTAGAACACAAATCACGGAAAAAATAAATAGGCTTTCTATGGCCCACTGAATGAAAGGGAGAGAGGTGGCACACCCAGGAGTCAAGACTGGCACACAAGCTGAAAGGGCAATATTACTCTCCCACTGTTTTTTTATGTATTTTTTGTTTTTTCAGGGAGACTTTAGAAACCCAATAATATTTTAAAAAAAAAATAAATAGGCTTTCTATGGCCCACTGAATGAGAGGGAGAGAGGTGGCACACCCAGGAGTCAAGACTGGCACACAAGCTGAAAGGGCAATATTACTCTCCCACTGTTTTTTTAGGTTTTTTTTTTTTTTTTCAGGGAGACTTTAGAAACCCAATAATATTTTAAAAAAAAAATAAATAGGCTTTCTATGGCCCACTGAATGAGAGGGAGAGAGGTGGCACACCCAGGAGTCAAGACTGGCACACAAGCTGAAAGGGCAATATTACTCTCCCACTGTTTTTTTAGGTTTTTTTTTTTTTTTCAGGGAGACTTTAGAAACCCAATAATATTTAAAAAAAAAAATAAATAGGCTTTCTATGGCCCACTGAATGAAAGGGAGAGAGGTGGCACACCCAGGAGTCAAGACTGGCACACAAGCTGAAAGGGCAATATTACTCTCCCACTGTTTTTTTATGTATTTTTTGTTTTTTCAGGGAGACTTTAGAAACCCAATAATATTTTTAAAAAAAAATAAATAGGCTTTCTATGGCCCGCTGAATGAGAGGGAGAGAGGTGGCACACCCAGGAGTCAAGACTGGCACACAAGCTGAAAGGGCAATATTATTCTCCCACTGTTTTTTTAGGTTTTTTTTTTTTTTTCAGGGAGAATTAGAAACCAAATAATATTAAAAAAAAAAAATAAATAGGCTTTCTATGGCCCACTGAATGAGAGGGAGAGAGGTGGCACACCCAGGAGTCAAGACTGGCACACAAGCTGAAAGGGCAATATTACTCTCCCACTGTTTTTTTAGGTTTTTTTTTTTTTTTCAGGGAGACTTTAGAAACCAAATAATATTAAAAAAAAAAAATAAATAGGCTTGCTATAGCCCACTGAATGAGAGATAGCACACACAGCAGTGGCACACAAGCCCTGACTGAGGCCAATATTTTTCTCCCACTGATTGATGTAGTGTTTTTGTGTTGAGGTAGAATTTAGAACACAAATCACGGAAAAAATAAATAGGCTTTCTATGGCCCACTGAATGAAAGGGAGAGAGGTGGCACACCCAGGAGTCAAGACTGGCACACAAGCTGAAAGGGCAATATTACTCTCCCACTGTTTTTTTATGTATTTTTTGTTTTTTCAGGGAGACTTTAGAAACCCAATAATATTTAAAAAAAAAAATAAATAGGCTTTCTATGGCCCACTGAATGAGAGGGAGAGAGGTGGCACACCCAGGAGTCAAGACTGGCACACAAGCTGAAAGGGCAATATTATTCTCCCACTGTTTTTTTAGGTTTTTTTTTTTTTTTCAGGGAGAATTAGAAACCAAATAATATTAAAAAAAAAAAATAAATAGGCTTTCTATGGCCCACTGAATGAGAGGGAGAGAGGTGGCACACCCAGGAGTCAAGACTGGCACACAAGCTGAAAGGGCAATATTACTCTCCCACTGTTTTTTTAGGTTTTTTTTTTTTTTTCAGGGAGACTTTAGAAACCAAATAATATTAAAAAAAAAAAAAAAAAAAAAAAAAAATAGGCTTGCTATAGCCCACTGAATGAGAGATAGCACACACAGCAGTGGCACACAAGCCCTGACTGAGGCCAATATTTTTCTCCCACTGATTGATGTAGTGTTTTTGTGTTGAGGTAGAATTTAGAACACAAATCACGGAAAAAATAAATAGGCTTTCTATGGCCCACTGAATGAAAGGGAGAGAGGTGGCACACCCAGGAGTCAAGACTGGCACACAAGCTGAAAGGGCAATATTACTCTCCCACTGTTTTTTTATGTATTTTTTGTTTTTTCAGGGAGACTTTAGAAACCCAATAATATTTTTTAAAAAAAATAAATAGGCTTTCTATGGCCCACTGAATGAGAGGGAGAGAGGTGGCACACCCAGGAGTCAAGACTGGCACACAAGCTGAAAGGGCAATATTACTCTCCCACTGTTTTTTTAGGTTTTTTTTTTTTTTCAGGGAGACTTTAGAAACCAAATAATATTAAAAAAAAAAAAAAAAAATAGGCTTGCTATAGCCCACTGAATGAGAGATAGCACACACAGCAGTGGCACACAAGCCCTGACTGAGGCCAATATTTTTCTCCCACTGATTGATGTAGTGTTTTTGTGTTGAGGTAGATTTTAGAACACAAATCACGGAAAAAATAAATAGGCTTTCTATGGCCCACTCAGTGAGAGATGGCACACACAGGGATGGCACTGTAGCAGAAATGCCAATCTTAATCTCCCACAAAAAAAAAAAAAAAAAAAAAAAAAACTGTCCTACAATTACTATCTCCCTGCAGTAATGTAAGCCAGGTATGGCAGGCAGCAATAGGAGTGGACTGATGCACAAATTAAATAAAAAGTGTGGACAAACAAAAAAGATAGCTGTGCAGAAAGGAAGGAACAAGAGGATATGTGCTTTGAAAAAAGCAGTTGGTTTCCACAGTGGCGTACACACAGCAATACAGCTATCACGGAGCCTTCTAGGGCAGCCCAATGAGCTACAGCGCTGAGGGGAAAAAAAAAAAAAAATAGCTTCCACAGTCCCTGCACACCGAAGGTGGTGTTGGACAGTGGAAATCGCTGCAGCACAAGCGGTTTGGTGGTTAGTGGACCCTGCCTAACGCTCTCCCTGCTTCTGACGAAGCGGCAGCAACCTCTCCCTAAGCTCAGATCAGCAGCAGTAAGATGGCGGTCGGCGGGAACGCCCCTTTATAGCCCCTGTGACGCCGCAGACAGCAAGCCAATCACTGCAATGCCCTTCTCTAAGATGGTGGGGACCAGGATCTATGTCATCACGCTGCCCACACTCTGCGTTCACCTTCATTGGCTGAGAAATGGCGCTTTTCGCGTCATTGAAACGCGACTTTGGCGCGAAAGTCGCGTACCGCATGGCCGACAAGCACAGGGGTCGGATCGGGTTTCATGAGACGCCGACTTAGCCAAAAGTCGGCGACTTTTGAAAATGATCGACCCGTTTCGCTCAACCCTACTAACAAGGAGTCTTTTACAACACTCTGGAGAATTTTGGCCCACTCATCTTTGCAGAATCATTGTAATTCAGCCACATTGGAGAGTTTACGAGCATGAACCACCATTTAAGGTAATGCCATAGCATCTCAATCAGATTAAGGTCTTTGACTTGGCCACTCAAAAGTCTTAATTTTGTTTTTATTAAGCCATTTACAGGTAGATTTGTCGGTGTATTTTGGATCATTGTTCTGCTGCATAACCCAAGTGCGCTTCAGCTTGAGGTCACAATTCGCGAACGGATAGCCGGACATTCTCCTTCAGGATTTTTTGGTAGACAGCAGAATTCATGGTTCCATTTACCACAGCAAGTTTTTCAGGTCTTGAATCAGCAAAACCTCCCCAGACCATCACACTACCACCACCATATTTTACTGTTGGTTTGATGTTCCTTTTCTCAAATGCTGTGTAACTTCTACGCCAGAATGGTAACACCTTCCAAACAGTTCAACTTTTGTCTCATCAGTCCATAGACTAGTCTCCCAAAAGTTTTGGGGATCAACTAAATATTTTCTGGCAAAACTGAGACGTGTCTTCATGTTCTTATTGCTCAGCAGTAGGGTTGAGCGAAACGGGTCGGCCATTTTCAGAAGTCGCCGACTTTTGGCAAAGTCGGGTTTCATGAAACCCGACCCGACCCCTGTGTGGGGTCGGCCATGAGGTCGGCGATCTTCTGAATCTGGTATCGGAATTCCGATACCGAGTTCCGATATGTTTGCGATATCGGAAATCGGTATCAGAATCCACATTTAAGTGTAAAATAAAGAATTAAAATAAAAAATATTGATATACTCACCTCTCCGGAGGCCCCTGGACATCGCCGCTGGTAACCGGCAGCCTTCTTTGCTTAAAATGAGCGCGTTTACGGCCTTCCATGACGTCACGGCTTCTGATTGGTCGCGTGCCACTCATGTGACCGCCATGCGACCAATCACAAGCCGTGACGTAATTCTCAGGTCCTAAATTCCTAATTCCTAAAAGAAGCAGGGCGCGTCCGAGGGTGAGTATATACCTAATAGGAATATACTCACCCTCGGCTTCTTTCCGGCAGCCTTCCTTCCTAAGAATGAGCGCGTTCAGGGCCTTAGATGATGTCACGGCTTGTGATTGGTTGCGGCCGCCCATGTGACTGCCACGCGACCAATCACAAGCCGTGACGTAATTCTCAAGTCCTAAATTCCTAGAATTAGGAATTTAGGACCTGAGAATTACGTCACGGCTTGTGATTGGTCGCGTGGCGGTCACATGAGCGGCACGCGACCAATCAGATGCCATGACGTCATGGAAGGCGCTGAACGCGCTCATTTTAGGCAAAGAAGGCTGCCGGTTACCAGCGGTGATGTCCAGGGGCCTCCGGACGGGTGAGTATATCAATATTTTTTATTTTAATTCTTTATTTTACACATTAATATGGATCCCAGGGCCTGAAGGAGAGTTTCCTCTCCTTCAGACCCTGGGAACCATAGTATCCCATTGCACTGCATTGGGTTTCGTGTTTCGGCCGACCCCGACCCCAACTTTTTTATAGGATCGGCCGATTTTGCTCGACCCGACTTTTGAGAAAGTCGGGCTTCGTGAAACCCGACCCGATCCTATAAAATAAAAAAGCAGTAGTGTTGAGCATTCCGATACCGCAAGTATCGGGTATCGGCCGATATTTGCGGTATCGGAATTCCTATACTGAGTTCCGATATTTTCAGTATATCGGATACCGGAATCGGAAGTTCCCACAATTCAAAGTGCCCGAATTCAGCCAATGAGGAATAATTAGAAGTGTGGGCACATCCTGTTCTGCATGGTGGGCATGTAAGTACTGGCATGGCTGTGATTGGCTGCTGAAATGATGTCATGATGCACTATAAAAGTCACTGCCGCCATTTAGGGCTCACTCTGCTGTGAATTCAGTTAGGGACATGACGCTGTGTTCTGACTGAGGGCCCGTTTAGAGATAGCGATTTGCTTCATTGTGCTTTACCCAGGCTAATTTAGCAACCGCTGTGTAAGATCCTTGCTTTTGCTTGCAGCGCTGTTCACAGCTGTCTGCAAGGTTTCTGTGTGTGTGAGTGCACATCGCTCTGTAGTCTGTCCGCAGCCACAGCCGGTTGTAGTCAGCTCAGGGTGCGTGACTGCCTCATACCGTTCAATCCATTGTCCTTTTTTGCAATTAGTGCAGCCTGCTGCACATTTTTAAAAATATTTCCTATTAGTGGCTTTCCATCCATATCCAGCTAAATTGTGGAAAAACACTACATAGGATTACATAGAGCAGCTTTTTTGGCCTTGCAGCGCCGTTTACGGCTGTCTGCACGGTCTCTGTGTGAGTGCACATCGCTCTGTAGTCTGTCCACAGCCACAGCCGGTTGTAGTCAGCTCAGGGTGCGTGACTGCCTTATACCGTTCCATTGTCTGTTTCTCAATTAGTGCAGCCTGTTGCACATTTTTTCTAACTTATCCTATTAGTGGCTTTCCCTCTGTATCCTGCTAGATTGTGGAAAAACACTAAATAGGATTACATAGAGGAGCTTGTGTTGGCCTTGCAGCACAGTTCATGGCTGTCTGCACGGTCTGTGTGTGAGTGCAGCTCACTCTGTAGTCAGTTCTGCAAAAAAATAAAAATAAAATTAATAAAGTTCACCAAACACACCACTTTACAGTTTTGTAGGCCACATTAGCTCATATTAATGTCTAGTCCACACTTTAGAAAATTACTGTTTCTTATACCTGTTAGGAGTTGCTCAGGAATAAGCACATAAAGCCGTTAGTACTTTTCTGCTTATCTTTATCAGTCAACCAAGATGAAGAAGGCAGGGAGTAAGGCACGTGGGCATGGGCGTGGGCACGGAGCAGGGAGAGGACGTGGGGATTCTGTGCCTGCTGCGGGCACCGGTGACTCATCATCACCCAGTTTCAGCAGGGAACAGTCCTTCATGCGCAGCTTTGTAGGAGATCGCCGTACACCGCTGCTGCGTGAAGAACAAATTGAAGCCGTTGTCAGATGGAAGGCAGCTAACGCATCGACTTCAATTAGTGCCACAATCTCTCAGGCACAGAGCACTGGAGAGCACCCATCTGTCTCTTCACCACCTGCCAAATTGCCCAGGCAGTCAGAGAGCCCAGGACAGGAGCCATCTCTACTTCTGTTCTCTGAATCTCTTGGCTTGGAAACAGGGGGCCAACCAAGCAGCATTGGAGAAATGGAAGAAGAGGCAGTATGCAGTG
Source organism: Ranitomeya variabilis (assembly GCF_051348905.1). Lineage (NCBI taxonomy): Eukaryota > Metazoa > Chordata > Amphibia > Anura > Dendrobatidae > Ranitomeya > Ranitomeya variabilis. Next base: position 84,726,487 of record NC_135238.1, read on the forward strand.
ATGCCCAACAGCTTTGTCTCTCTGACTCTGAAAAGACAGGTGGGCCAGTGCCTCCAGTCACTACACCGCAGTACGCATCTGATGATGAGACTCAGGTGCCACTTTCTGGTGTGTACTGTGCTGCCGAGACTACCCAGGAGAAGCAGTTGGTGGCAGAGGGTAGTGTAAATGATGAGGTCCTTGACCCATCATGGCGTGAGGTACAGGAAGGTGGTGGGAGCAGCTCTGAGGAAGAGATTCCCAGAACTGGCCAAAGAGGGAGAGGGAGGGGGAAGACTGCGGTTCCTGTAGCCTCCACTTCGGCACCCGTTAGGAGCATGCCTTTTCCAAAAGCCAAAATGGGCGCTCCCAAGACTTGCAGTGCCTGGTCCTTTTTTGACACAGTTGCAGATGACATTTGCTTTGTCAAATGCAAGGTGTGTCATCAGAAAGTCAAAAGAGGGAAAAATGTCAGCAACCTCAATACCACAAATATGTGGAAACATGTGCGGACCAAGCATGCGGTGGAGTTACAAAAACACACTGAAGACCTAGGCCAACCAACAGCAGCACCAACCACCTCTTCACCTCGTGTTGTTGCCTCTTCCTCCAGCTCACACACAGCTGGTTCAGCTTCCTCACAGGATCGCCATGGGAGAACCTCTGGCACTGTTGTCCAGAGATCCACTGTAATTCCACCCACAGCACCACATTCCCAGTCATCCTAACACTCCCAGCCCAGTCTACAGCCATCGGTAGCACAGGCATGGGAGAAAAGGTGGCCATTCTCGGCAAACCACCCCCGAGCACAGGCTCAGAATGCTGGCATTGCAAAACTACTGTCCCTTGAAATGCTGTCATTCAGGCTGGTAGAGACTGACAGCTTCCCTAAATTGATGACATTGGTAGTCCCACAATACAATGTGCCCAGCCACTTTTATTTCAGCAGGCAAGCCGTCCCTGCCCTGCACAAGCATGTGGAGGGACACATAAAACACGCGCTACTGAATGCCATCAGTAGCAAGGTCTACCTCACCACCGATGCATGGACCAGTCACCATGGACAGGGGTGATACCTTTCCCTCACTGCCCATTGGGTAAATGTTGTGGAGCCCGGTACAGATCGTGTGAGTGGCACAGGACGTGTTCTGCCAACTCCAAGATTGCAGGAATCCAGTCTGTACGCATTGACTTCTCCTCATACACAAGTTCCTCAGAATCATCGCTGCAGGAGCCGCCACAGTCCACCTCGACATGGACCAGTGAACGTTTACCTGTTACGACCGACATGAGCACAGCTGTGGCCAAACGTCAACAGGCCATCTTGAAATTAATTTCTTTGGGGAATCGAAGACACACAGCGCAGGAGCTCTGGAATGCCATCAAGCAGGAGAGCGACGTGTGGTTTGTGCCAGCGAACCTCCAGCCTGGCATGGTAGTGTGTGACAATGGCCGAAATCTGGTAGCAGCTCTTGCCCTAGGCAACCTCACTCACATCCCATGTCTGGCACGTGCTCAACTTGGTCATGCAGAGTTTTTTGAGGGACTATCCGGATCTTGATGCACTGCTGCACAAGGTCCACCTACAGTGTGCTCACTTGCGGCGTTCCAGTATGACAAGATCGCGCATTGCAGCTCTGCAGCGCCGATTCTGCCTTCCGGAACATTGCATCATACGTGACCTACCCACCAGGTGGAATTCCACGTTACATATGTTGGAGTGGTTGAGTGAGCAGCAGCCAGCAGTAATGGAGCACCAGCTGCATCAGGCGCAAAGAAATCGCACTCCGCGCCGTTCAGATTTCACAACCACTGAGTGGGCCACTATGAAGGACGTCTGCCAGGTTTTGCGTTCCTTTGATGATTCCACGCGGATGGTGAGTGCAGATGATCCACTAGTCAGCATGACTGTCCCCCTTATCTGCCTGCTTCAACAAACACTGCAAGCGCTAAGGGATGATGTTGTGGAAGAGGTGGAGGATGAGGAGTCACCAATTCCATTCAGCTTCTGGACAGTCAGCGCTACATGGTTCCTCACAAAGGCCTAGGCAGGGGTCACTTTGTGAGGTGGATGAGGAGGAGTCAATGGAGGAGGAAGACATCAGTCCAGAGGAGGGAGTTACACAATTCTCCAGTAGTCAGTGTGTAGAGCGAGGGTGGGGTGATGCAGAGCAGGCAGAGATCACGCCTCAAGCAGGGGACAGCATTTCTTGGCCAGTTGGCAGTCTGCAGCACATGGCTGATTACATGCTGCAGTGCCTGAGAAAAAACCGCCGCATTGCCCACGTTCTCAACACGGCTGATTATTGGGTGTACACCCTCCTAGATCCTCGCTACCGGGACAACTTACAAAGCCTCATAACACCGTTGAACGGGGAGTGTAAAATGCGGGAGTACCAAGACACACTGGTGAATTCCATCATCTTCTCCAGTCCAAGTGAGAGCAGTGCTGCTAGTGCTTTACAAAGCAGCTCAGTGCGTTGAGGCAGTGGAGGAAACTCTGCACAAAGAGGGAGCAGAAGCAGTGCCTCAGCACAAGGCAAGACCAGTATGGCCCAACTGTGGCACAGTTTTGTGTGCCCGCCACACATGTCTACACCATCACAGACGGCTCCAGTCAGCAGGAGGCAACGTTTCTGTCAGATGGTGACAGACTACATGTCTTGCCCTCTTACTGTACTCCCAGACGGCTCTTCCCCCTTCAAATTTTGGGTCTCTAAGCTGGATACATGACCAGAGCTAAGCCAGTATGCATTGGAGGTGCTGGCTTGCCCTGCTGCTAGTGTATTATCAGAATGCGTCTTTAGTGCCGCAGGTGGTGTACTAACAGACCGTCGCATGCGACTAGCCTCCGATAACATTGACCGGCTTACTTTTCTGAAAATGAACAAGGCCTGGATCTCACAGGAATTTGCCACTCCTCTTCCAGATTAAATAATTGGATGGCTACAGTAACCAGGTCTCCTGTTGCGTTCATGTTTCCACCACCTGAACTGTAATCCCTGGGCTCCAACATTGCCTGTTGATGCTCAGAAGTGCCGTCTGCACAGTCAAAACACATGACCCAGTGTTATTGGGTTTCAGAAACGTCAGCTGATCCCCAGCTGTGTAGCCGGCAATGTGTCCTGCGACCGCCACGCTGACACAACTACTGAAATTTAAGGGAACCTGTCCCCCCCAGGCATTTGTTAATGAAAGAGCCACCTTGTGCAGCAGTAATGCTGCACAAGGAAAAGGTAGCTCTTTTAGTTTAGCTCCTTGCACACGCAGAACTTAACACTTATAAAATGTGTCCCCTCATACCGTGAAACCGTCCTGGAGGTGGGACTTTCCTTCGTAATGGGTTTCAGCACAGCCATCATTCCTACCCCCTTGGTGCTGTGCGCCGCCTCCTCAGCGTTGTTTGAATCTGTCCCATAGCCTGCGCTGTTATGTTATCCCTTGGCCATGCACACTTAGCGCTGCCCGTCTTCTGATATCACTTGTTGTCAGGCTGCATGTGCCTGTGTGGCGGCGCTGCCCGAGATCCCGCCTCACAGTCTCTTCTGATTTAATCACACTGCGGGCCTGGGATCCATGGGCATGCGCAGTGAATATCTTCACCTCAGGCTCTCACTCATCTCCCTCCACCTTCTTCAGACTGTGCGTCGTCAGCTGATCCCTAATAGCATGCCACGGCCGTGGCGCCACACAGTCTGAAGAAGCCGGAAGGAGGGGAGTGAGAGGCAAAGATATGCACTGCACATGCCCATGGATCCCAGGCCCGCAGTTTGATTACATTAGACGACACTGCGAGGTGGGATCTCGGGCAGCGCGTCCGCACAGGCACAGCCAGCCTGACAACAAATGATGTCAGAAGATGGGCAGCGCTAACTGCCCATGGCCAAGGGATAACATAACAGTGCAGGCTCCGGGACAGAATCAAACAACACTGAGGAGGCGGCGCATGGCGCCAAGGGGGTAGGAATGACGGTTGTGCTGCGTCTAGTGTTGAGCATTCCGATACTGCAAGTATCGGGTATCGGCCGATACTTGCTGTATCGGAATTTCCGATACCGAGATCCGATACTTTTGTGGTATCGGGTATCGGGTATCGCAACAACATTAATGTAATAATGTGTAAAAAAGAGAATTAAAATAAAAAATATCGCTATACTCACCTGTCCGACGCAGCCGGGACCTCAGCGAGGGAACCGGCAGCGTTGTTTGTTTAAATTTCGCGCTTTTACTTGGTTACGTGAAGTCCCGGCTTGTGATTGGTCAGGGCGGACATGTTGCCGGGACGCGGACCAATCACAGCAAGCCGTGACGAAATTACGTCACGGCTTGCTGTGATTGGTCCGCGTCCCGGCAACATGGCCGCCATTAACCAATCACAAGCCGTGACGTCACGGGAGGCTGGACATGCGCGTATTTTGAAAAGCGCGCGTGTCCAGCCTCCAGTGACGTCCCGGCAACATGGCCGCCATTAACCAATCACAAGCCGGGACGTCACGGGAGGCTGGACATGCGCGTATTTTGAAAAGCACGCGTGTCCAGCCTCCCGTGACGTCACGGCTTGTGATTGGTCAGGGCGGCCATGTTGCCGGGACGCGGACCAATCACAGCAAGCCGTGACGAAATTACGTCACGGCTTGCTGTGATTGGTCCGCGTCCCGGCAACATGGCCGCCATTAACCAATCACAAGCCGTGACGTCACGGGAGGCTGGACATGCGCGTATTTTGAAAAGCGCGCGTGTCCAGCCTCCAGTGACGTCCCGGCAACATGGCCGCCATTAACCAATCACAAGCCGGGACGTCACTGGAGGCTGGACACGCGCGCTTTTCAAAATACGCGCATGTCCAGCCTCCCGTGACGTCACGGCTTGTGATTGGTTAATGGCGGCCATGTTGCCGGGACGCGGACCAATCACAGCAAGCCGTGACGTAATTTCGTCACGGCTTGCTGTGATTGGTCCGCGTCCCGGCAACATGGCCGCCCTGACCAATCACAAGCCGGGACCTCACGTAACCAAGTAAAAGCGCGAATTTTAAACAAACAACGCTGCCGGTTCCCTCGCTGAGGTTCAGGCTGCGTCGGACAGGTGAGTATAGCGATATTTTTTATTTTAATTCTTTCTTTTACACATTAATATGGTTCCCAGGGCCTGAAGGAGAGTTTCCTCTCCTTCAGACCCTGGGAACCATCAGGAATACCGTCCGATACCTGAGTCCCATTGACTTGTATTGGTATCGGGTATCGGTATCGGATTGGATCCGATACTTTGCCGGTATCGGCCGATACTTTCCGATACCGATACTTTCAAGTATCGGACGGTATCGCTCAACACTAGCTGCGTCCCATTATGAAGGAAAGTCCCACCTCTGGGACGGTTTCACGGTATCAGGGGACAAATTTTATAAGTGTTTAGTTCTGCATTTGCAAGGAGCATAATTAAAAAGCCACCTTTTCCTTTTGCATCCATAGTGCTGCACAAGATGGCTCTTTCAGCTACAAACGCCTTGGGGGGTTAAAGGTTCCCTTTCAACTTCCTCCAATCAGGCTTCAGCCTACACTCTGCTCCTCCTGCTGTCCCTGGGCTCTAACACAGCCAGTTGGTGCCCGGAAGTGCTGGCTGCACAGAGAAAAACACTCGCCACTGTGTCATTGGGGTTCAGTAATGCCAGCTGTTCCCCTGCTGTGTAGCCGGCAACGTGTCCTGCAAATGCCACGCAGACACAACAGACACTAAGCTGCCTCCAGTGCAGGCTTCAGCCTACACTCTGCTCCTCCTGCTGTCCCTGGGCTCTAACACCTCCAGTTGGTGCCCGGAAGTGCTGGCTGCACAGAGAAAAACACTCGCCACTGTGTCAGTGGGGTTCAGTAAAGCCAGCTGTTCCCCTGCTTTGCAGCCGGCAATGTGTCCTGCAAACACCACGCAGACACAACAGACACTAAGCTGCTTCCAGTGCAGGCTTCGGCTTGCACTCTGCTCCTCTGCTCCTTCTTGATTCCCTGGGCTCTAACACCGCCAGTTGGTGCTCGGAAGTGCTGGCTGCACAGAGAAAAACACTCGCCTCTGTGTCAGTGGGGTTCAGTAACGTCAGCTGTTCCCCTGCTGTGTAGCTGGCAACGTGCCCTGCAAATGCCACGCAGACTGTTATGGTTTCCAATGGCAAGGAAACATCAGAAGCATAGAATAAACGGACAAGCTCTCGGGTGATGGAAACTAGAGCTGACCACGATGCTAAACCTACACACCACACTAGAAGTAGCCAGGGGGCATTCCTGCGTTGTCTCTAGATGCCGCGCGCCAGCCGGAGAACTAACTACCCCTGGTAGAAGAAAACACAGTCCTGGCTTGCCTCCAGAGAATGTCCCCACAGGAGATAGCAGCCCCCCACATATAATAACGGTGAGAGCAGATGAAAAGACACACGTAGTATGAAAGCAGATTTAGCACAGAGAGGCCCGCTAACTAAATAGCAGAAAGATACAACAGAGGACTTCGCGGTCAGCTGCAAAACCCTTCAAAACACCATCCTGAAATTACCTTAACTCATGTGACAACTCATGCCACTGGAGTGGTAATTTCAGCCCAACAAGAGCTTCCAGCTGCAGAGATTCACATAAATGCAAACTGGACAAACATACAAAAATAGACTTAAGGACTAAAGTGTCCAACTTAGCTGAGCAGAAAACTGGGAGCAGGAACATGCAACAGAATCACTCTGGATACATCGATGGCCAGCATTAGAATGACTGAGGAGCAAGGATAAATAGGATACTCCCACATCCTGATAGGAACAGGTGAACTGAGAAGGCAAAGCTTGCAGGACACCAGTACCACAAGAGACCACCGGGGGAGCCCACGAACCGAATCACAACAGCAGACACAACAGACACTAAGCTGCCTCCACTGCAGGCTTCGGCCTACACTCTGCTCCTCCTGCTGTCCCTGGGCTCTAACACCGCCAGTTGGTGCTCGGAAGTGCTGGCTGCACAGAGAAAAACACTCGCCACTGTGTCAGTGGGGTTCAGTAACGTCAGCTGTTCCCCTGCTGTGTATCCGGCAAGGTGTCCTGCAAACGCCACACAGACACAACAGACATTAAGCTGCCTCCAGTGCAGGCTTCGGCCTACACTCTGCTACTCCTGCTGTCCCTGGGCTCTAATACCGCCAGTTGGTGCTCTGAAGTGCTGGCTGCACAGAGAAAAACACTCGCCACTGTGTCAGTGGGGTTCAGTAATGCCAGCTGTTCCCCTGCTGTGCAGCCGGCAACGTGTCCTGCAAACGCCACGCAGACACAACAGACACTAAGCTGCCTCCAGTGCAGGCTTCGGCCTACACTCTGCTCCTCCTGCTGTCCCTGGGCTCTAACACTGCCAGTTGGTGCTCGGAAGTGCTGGCGGCACAGAGAAAAACACTCGCCACTGTGTCAGTGGGGTTCAGTAATGCCAGCTTTTCCCCTGCTGTGTAGCCGGCAACGTGTCCTGCAAACGCCACGCAGACACAACAGACAATAAGCTGCCTCCAGTGCAGGCTTTGGCCTACACTCTGCTCCCCCTGCTGACCCTTGGCTCCAACACCGCTAGTTGGGGCTCTAGGAAGACAATATTGAATAGGTCCCCCTGGTTCCAGTCTCGTCAGCTGGTTCTGGGCAGAGCCTTAGGCTTAGGTGCCTCCTTCTGGGTATCCGAGTTCCACCAACGTCAGGTGGTCCTTGGTAGTGCTTTCTGGCATGGGTACCTCCTGCTTAGTAACCGGGTTCCAGTAACGTCAGCTGGTCCTCGGTAGTTCCATTGGCTCTTGTACCTTCGGCTACCCATCCGGGTTCCAATACCATCAGCTGGTTCTCGGCAGTGTCTTTTGCTCTTGTAACTTCTGCTCCCCATCCAGGTTCCAGTACCGTCAAATGGTTCTGGGCAGAGCCTTTGGCTTAGATGCCTCCTTCTGGGTATCCGAGTTCCACCAACATCAGGTGGTCCTTGGTAATGCTTTCTCGCATGGGTACCTCCTGCTTAGTAACCGGGTTCCAGCTGGTCCTCGGTAGTTCCATTGGCTCTTGGACCTTCAGGTAGCCATCCGAGTTCCAGTTCCATCAGCTGTTTCTCGGCATTTTCTCAGCCTTCTTGTACCTTCTGCTACATTTCCAAGTTCAAGACCCTAAAGACGACGACCTGGAAGACCGAGAAGCAGAAGAACAAGAGGCTGTAGAAAAAAGAGCAGAAGAACATTAAGCATAAGACTAAACATCAGAGAAAAAGATATTATCTAAATTATAAGCAGAAGAAGACTAAGCAGTGTATGGGGGTGAGTCCGTTCCTCCTCGTGGTGCCCCTGGAAAAAGCCTGCTGCTGCAGGCCTAACTGAACGCGGACAAATCCTGTTGTAACTCTTTTGTGACAGGCAGAACGGAAGGTGTAATCTTCAAACTTTTATAGATAACAACTACAGGAATGCCTGTCACAAATAAGAATATGATGAAGAAGTAGAATATGAAGAAGAATAATAGTTTAATAAAAAGAATACGAAGAATGTAACAAAAAAAAATAATAGGTAGAAGATGAATAAGGTGAAGAAGAAGTTGATGTCAAAGATGCTGCTGCTGAGGATGATGAAGAAGAAAGTGTGGGAGAAGTAAAAAAGACGGTGAAGGGCATGGAAGTAGTGAAACATCAATATCTGACAAAATAAAAAAAAAATCTTAACATAGTCAATATCTTTGTAACTCCAAAAGACTTATTTTTTTTTTTTTTTTAAATTCCTGCTATTCTATTTGACTGGGCTAAACATATATGCCTTTAATGTCTCCGCCACCTCCCCCAATACATCCTACATTATTCTTAGTTGTTTTCCTTCATGTAGAATGAACCTACAAGGAAAGAAAGGGTTTATTTTAATTCCGATATTTTGGTCCCATTGACTTGCATTGGTATCGGGTATCGGTATCGGCGATATCCGATATTTTTTGAATATCGGCCGATCCAATCCGAAACCAATACTTTCTGATATCGGAAGGTATCGCTCAACACTACTCAGCAGTGTTTTTTGTCTTTGAACTCTGCCATTTTTGCCCAGTCTGTTTCTTATGGTGAAGTAATGAACATTGACCTTAACTGAAGCAAGTGAGACCTGAATTTATTTGAATGTTGCTGTTGGGTCTTTTGTCACCTCTTGGATGAGTCATCACTGTGCTGTTGGGGTAATTTTGGTCAGCTATCCACTCCTGGGAAGGTTCACCACTATTCCATGTTTTTGCGGTTTGTGGATAATGGCTTTCACTGTAGCTCACTGGTGTTCAAAAGCTTAAGAAATATATTTACAAACTTTTCCAGACTGATAGATCTCAATTAGTTTATTTCTCATTTGCTGTAGAATTTCCATGAATTGCAGCCTGATGTGTAGCTTTTGAGGAATTTTTGGTCTACTTGTCAGGCAGGTCCTATTTAAGTGATTTCTTGAATGAGAATGGGTGTGGAAATAATCAGGCTTGCGTGTGGCTTAGGAATTTGAGCTCAGCTTTCCAAAGATGTGATAAACCACAGTTAATCAATGTTTTCAGGAGGGGGCATTCCTTTTCTCACACAGGGTCCTGTATGTTCAGATTGCTTTTATCTTTAATAATTAAGACCTTCATTTAAAACTGCAGTTTGTGTTTACTTGTGCTATCTTTGTCTAATATTTAATTTTTTTGTAATCTGCAACATTTAAGTGTGACAAACATGCAAAAGAATAGGAAATAAAATATTACCAAAACACACTTATGTCGCCGAGTTCAGAAAAGTCCCATCTATCAAAATATCAAAATAATTGACCGGATGAGCAACCTCCTTAAATGGAAAAAATTATGAACCCCAAGATTACGTTTTTAGTCACTGCAATACCACAAAAAACAATCAAACTGTCATATTTACCCCCAAATGGTATAAAAAAATATTGTCTCGCCCTGCAAAAAATGAGCTTTCACACAGGTCCATCAACTGGCAACTATGGGTCTTAATAAATGGTGACTCAACCCCCTTAAAAAAATTGAGGAAATTTCTCATTTGTTTTTGACCACTAAAATAATAAAAAACTGTACATGTGAAGAATCACTGTGATCATATTGATGAGCAGAATGTTAATGTCATGTTTACCACATAATGTATACCATAAAAACAATTCTCATAAAACAATGTCAGATTTTTTTTCACAATTTCTCCACACTTGGATTTTTTTTCTTGTTTTCAAGTAAAGTAAGTGGTAAGTAGTGTTGAGCGATATTTTCCGATACTCAAAGGTATCGGTATCAGATGGGATCGGCCGATATCCAAAAAATATTGGATATCGCCGATACCGATACCCGATACCAATGCAAGTCAATGGGACACAAGTATCGGAAGCTATCCTGGATGGTTCCCAGGGTCTCAAGGAGAGGAAACTCTCCTTCAGGCCCTGGGATCCATATTCATGTAAAAAATAAAGAATTAAAATAAAAAAATATGGATATACTCACCCCTCCGGCGGCCCCTGGACCTTAGCGATGTAACCGGCAGCCTCCGTTCCTAAGAATGAGCAGTTTAGGACCTTCGATGATGTCGCGGCTTGTGATTTGTCACGTGCCGCTCATGTGACCACTCACGCGACCAATCACAGGCCGCGACGTCATCGCAGGCCCTAAACTCCTCAATGAGGAATATTGCTGGTTTCACCGCCAAGACACAGTGTGTGTCGGCGTCTCCCACCTTACCACCAACGCAGATTTCAAGCTCCCACATAGCGCTTCCTCGGATATTGGATATCCGAGCGGATACCCCCACTCCGTTCTAGTGGGTCTATACACCTTGGAGCTGTTTTTGCTCCTACGTAACAGCACCATAATTGCATCTAAACCGGATCTCACACCTAGGACGGGACATTTAGACTAATATCAAGCCAACCTAGCTCTTGACAGAGGTACTAGAACCAGATTTACCCTGTCTCTGACAACCACCCATTGGACCTTAGGCCTTATTTCCCCAATCTTGGGAAATACGACACCTTCTCTAATCTTGAACTCAGTAGAATATCTTTATATCACATGACGGAATACAAAACAACCATAAAGGCACGCACTTTGTGATCAAGGCCACTGAGTGGCCGAAACGTTAAAATACTATTGCCCTGTTGTTTTCGTCTCTCATCTTGAATAAATCCTCACGTTAGCAAAAATCAACATGATGAGTGCAGTGTTTTGACTTCTTTCTTTAGCGATGTAACCGGCAGCCTCCGTTCCTAAGAATGAGGAGTGAAGGACCTTCGATGATGTCGCGGCTTGTGATTGGTCACGTGACCGCTCATGTGACCGCTCACGCAACCAATCACAAGCCGCGACGTCATCGCAGGTCCTAAACTCACTGCATTCTTAGGAACGGAGGCTGCCGGTTACATCGCTAAGGTCCAGGGGCCACCGGAGGGGTGAGTATATATATATTTTTTATTTTAATTCTTTATTTTTTACATGAATATGGATCCCAGGGCCTGAAGGTGAGTCTCCTCTCCTCCAGACCCTGGGAACCATACACTGGGAACTTCCGATTCCGATTTCCGATATCACAAAAATATCGGAACTCGGTATCGGAATTCCAATACAGCAAATATCGGCCGATACCCGATACTTGCGGTATCGGAATGCTCAACACTAGTGGTAGAATGAATGGTGTCCGTCAAAAGTGTGGAAGCTCATGTGGACAGAAAAATAAAAAAGTTATGGCTCTGAGAAAAAAGGGAGGAAAAAACAAAAATGCAAAAAAGAAAATTTGCTGTATCGGGAAGGGGTTACTAATCCCAGAAAATGAATGAATTAAAAAATAACACTTGCCTAATGTTATGCAGGCTCCTCCTTTTATCACAAAACTAGTTTATCAAGAAACAGACTTGATAAACGAGGAGGAGGTGTTGCATTGTATGTTATAAAAGTGTATATGTGCACAGAGATTGAAGCTTCAGAGACTAGGAGTTCTGTGGAAACTGTTTGGGTAAGAATACAAGGAGAGAACAATGGAAAGGACACCATTGTAGGCATTTACTACAGGCCGCCTGTGCAAGTTGAAGATATGGATGAACTTTTTATGCATCAAATGGCTAAGTTCTCCAAAAAATAGGACATAGTGGTCATGAGAGATTTCAACTATCCAGACATTTGTTGGGAATCTCTCTCAGGTAAAACTAACAGGTCAAGCAACTTCTTATCTTCTCTTGCTGACAACTTTATCTATCAAAAGGTAGGGGAGAAAACAAGGGGATCTGCTACCTTGGATCTAATCCTTATAAACAGGGAGGAAATGGCTGAGAAGGTAAGACTGGCTGGGACCCTAGGAGGTAGCAACCATGCTATTTTAGAATAACTAGAGGAGGAAGACCTGTGAAGACTCAGACTTCAAGGTTAGATTTCAGAAAGGCAGATTTTAAGGGACTCGGAAAGAGAATCAAGGGATCCAATGGCTGGATATCCTTAAGGACAACAATGTCCAGGAAGGTTGGGAAATCTTGAAGAATTAGATTCTCAAAGCACAATCGTTAACAATTCCAAAAAGAGGGAAGAATACAAAGCATTTAAGGAAACCAGGATGGATGAACAGAGAACTTAAACACACGCTAAAAAGGAAGAAATAAATGTTTATCAACTGGAAAGAAGGAGGCATATCTAAAGAAGAATATAATGCTGTCTGCAGAACCTGCAGGGCATGAAACAGATTATCTAAAGCTGACAATGAATTAAGGCTTACAAGCGACATCAAAAGCAGCAAAAAAGGATTTTGGGAATATGTCAAAAGTAAAAGAAAAGTAAAAAATGCTATAGGATTTTTACAGAATGAAAATTATGAAATGATAAGAAAGGATGTTGAGAAGGCTGAACTTTTAACCCCTTAATCCCATATGATGTTCTATCCCATCAAGGTGACCTGGGACTTAATTCCCAGTTACGGGATAGTACGTCATATGCGATCGGCCGCGTTCATGGGGGATCGCGGCCGGGTGTCAGCTGACTATTGCAGCTGACATCCGGCACTATGTGCCAGGAGCGGTCACGGACCGCTCTGTCACATTAACCCCTGGCACACTGCGATCAAACATGATCGCAGTGTTCTGGCAGTACAGGGAAGCATCGCGCAGGGAGTGGGCTCCCTGCATGCTTCCCTGAGACGATCGGTACAAGGCGATGTGCTCACCTTGTACCAAGTGTCTCCTCCCTGCAGGCCCCGGATCCAAAATGGCTGTGGGGCTACTTCCAGGTCCTGCAGGGAGGTGGCTTACCAAGTGCCTGCTCAGAGCAGGCGCTGGTAAGCCAGGATCAGGGCACGCCAGTCCGCTGATCTGACACAGTGCTCTGCAAAGTGTCAGATCAGCAATCTGTCACTATACAGTGATGTCCCCTCTGGGACAAAGTAAAAAAGTAGAAATTTTTTTTTAAATGTGTAAAAAAAAAAAATAATTCCTAAATAATGAGAAAAAAATATTGTTCCCATAAATACATTTCTTTATCTAAATAAAAAAAACAATAAAAGTACACATATTAAGTATCACCGCGTCTGTAACGACCCAACCTATAGAACTGTCCCACTATTAACCCCTTCAGTGAACACCGTAAAAAAAAACCGAGGCAAAAAACAATGCTTTATTATCATACCACCAAACAAAAAGTGGAATAGCACGCGATCAAAAAGATGAATATAAAAAAACATGGTACCGCTGAAAACGTCATCTTGTCCCACAAAAAACGATCCCCCACACAGCATCATCAACAAAAAAATAAAAAAGTTATAGTCCTCAATAAAGCGATGCAAAAATAATTATTTTTTCTGTAAAATAGTTTTTATCGTATAAAAGCGCCAAAACATAAAACAATTATGTAAATGAGGTATCGCTGTAATCGTACTGACCTGAAGAATAAAACTGCTTTATCCATTTTACCAAACATGGAATGGTATAAATGCCCCCCCTCAAAAGAAATTCATGAATAGCTGGTTTTTGGTCATTCTGCCTCACAAAAATCGGAATAAAAAGCAATCAAAAATGTCACATGCCCAAAAATGGTACCAATAAAAATGTCAACTCGTCCCGCAAAAAAAACAAGACCTCACATGACTCTATGGACCAAAATATGGAAAAATTATAGGTCTCAAAATGTGGTAATGCAAAAAATATTTTTTGCAATAAAAAGCATCTTTTAGTGTGTGACTGCTGCCAATCATAAAACTACACTAAAAAAAAACCTGCTATAAAAGTAAATCAAACACCCCTTTATCACCCCCTTAGTTAGAGAAACATAAAAAAAATTAAAAAATGTATTTATTTCCATTTTCCCATTAGGGCTAGGGTTAGGGTTAGGGTTAGGGCTAGGGTTAGGGCTAGGGTTAAGGTTAGGGTAAGGGCTAGGGTTAGGGCTAGGGTTGGGGCTAGGGTTAGGGTTGGGGCTAGGGTTAGGGCTAAGATTAGGGTTAGGGCTAGGGTTAGGGTTAGGGCTAGGGCTAGGGTTAGGGCTAGGGTTGGGGCTAGGGTTGGGGTTAGGGTTGGGGTTAGGGGTGGGGCTAGGGTTAAGGTTGGGGCTAGGGTTATGGCTACAGTTAGGGTTAGGGCTACAGTTAGGTTTGGGGCTGATGTTAGGGTTAGGGCTGGGGCTAAAGTTAGGGTTAGGGTTGGGGCTAAAGTTAGGTTTAGGGTTGGGGCTAAAGTTAGGGTTAGGGTTGGGGCTAAAGTTAGGATGGGGGCTAAAGTTAGGGTTTGGATTACATTTATGGTTGGGATTAGGGTTAGGGGTGTGTCAGGGTTAGGGGTGTGGTTAGGGTTATGGTTGGGATTAGCGTTAGGGGTGTGTTTGGGATAGGGTTTTCAGTTAGAATTCCACTGTTTAGGCACATCAGGGCTCTCCAAACGCGACATGGCATCCGATCTCAATTCCAGCCAATTCTGCATTGAAAAAGTAAAACAGTGCTCCTTCCCTTCTGAGCTCTCCCGTGCACCAAAACAGGGGTTTACCCCAACATATGGGGTATCAGAAAACTTAGGACAAATTGGACAACAACGATTGGGGTCCAATTTCTCTTGTTACCCTTGGGAAAATAAAAATTTGTGGGGCTAAAAAAACATTTTTGTGGGAAAAAAATAATTTTTATTTTCACGACTGCATTATAAACTGTAGTGAAACACTTGGGGGTTCAAAGTTCTCACAAAGCATCTAGATAAGTTCCTTGAGGGGTCTACTTTCCAAATTGGTGTCACTTGGGGGTTTTAATGTTTAGGCACATCAGGGGCTCTCCAAACGTGAAATGGTGTCCCATCTCAATTCCAGTCAATTTTGCATTGAAAAGTCAAATGGCGCTCCTTCCCTTCCGAGCTCTGCCATGCGCCCAAACAGTGGTTTACCCCCAAATATCGGGTATCAGCGTACTCAGGATAAATCGCACAACAACTTTTGCGGTCCAATTTCTTCTTTTATCCTTGGGAAAATAAAAAATTGGGGGCGAAAATATAATATTTGTGATAAAATATGATTTTTTATTTTGACGGCTCTGCATTATAAACTTCTGTGAAGCACTTGGTGGGTCAAAGTGCTCACCACACATCTAGATAAGTTTCTTAGGGGGTCTACTTTCCAAAATGCTGTCACTTGTGGGTGGTTTCAATGTTTAGGCACATCAGGGGCTATCCAAATGCAACATGGCGTCCCATATCAATTCCAGTAAATTCAGTGGTTTACCCCCACATATGGGGTATCAGCGTACTCAGAACAAATGGCACAACAACTATTGAGGTCAAATTTCTTCTCTTACCCTTGTGAAAAAAAAAATTGGGGGAGAAAAGATAATATTTGTGAAAAAATATGATTTTTTATTTTTACGGCTCTGCATTATAAACTTCTGTGAAGCACTTGGTGGGTTAAAGTGCTCATCACACATCTAGATAGGTTCCTTAGGGGGTCTACTTTCCAAAATGGTGTCACTTGTGGGGAGTTTCAATGTTTAGGCACATCAGGGGCTCTCCAAACGCAACATGTCGTCCCATCTCATTTCCATTCAATTTTGCATTGAAAAGTCAAACGGCGCTCCTTCCCTTCCGAGCTCTGCCATGCGCCCAAACAGTGGTTTACTCCCACATATGGGGTATCAGCGTACTAAGAACAAATTGTACAACAACTTTTGGGGTCCATTTTCTCCTGTTACCCTTGGTAAAATAAAACAAATTGTAGCTGAAATACATTTTTTGTGAAAAAAAGTTAAATGTTCATTTTTAAAACATTCCAAAAATTCCTGTAAAACACCAGAATGGTCAATAAACTTCCTGAATGTGGTTTTGAGCACCTAAAGGGGTGCAGTTTTTAGAATGGTGTCACACTTGGTTATTTTCTATCTTAAAGACCCCTCAAAATGACTTCAAATGTGATGTGGTCCATAAAAAATATTGGTGTTGTAAAAATGAGAAATTGCTGGTTAAATTTTAAGCCTTATAACTCCCTAACAAAAAAAAAATTGGTTCCAAAATTGTGCTGATGTAAAGTAGACATGTGGGAAATGTTACTTATTAATTATTTTGTGTGACATATATCTGTTATTTAAGGGCATACAAATTTTAATTTCGAAAATTTCAAAATTTTCTAATTTTTCGTCAAATTTCCGTTTTTTTCACAAATAAATGCATGTTATATTGAAGAAATTTTACCATTGCCATGAAGTACAATATGCCATGAGAAAGCTTTGTCAGAATCGCCAAGATCCGTTGAAGCATTCCAGAGTTATAACCTCATAAAGGGACAGTGGTCAGAATTATAAAAATTGGCCCGGTCATTAACGTGCAAACCACCCTTGGGGCTTAAGGGGTTAAATCCTATTTTGCATCTGTTTTCTCTCAGAAAGGAAATATAACATCAACTTATCTTCACTGTCCTATTAAAGGAGTAGAAGAATCCAGGATATCTAAAAACAGTAAGGTAGTGAGGAAACACTTAGCTAACATAAATGAATTAAAGTCTCCAGATCCAGATGAATTACACCCCAGAGTACTGAAGGAGATAGCAGAAGAAATTTCTAAACCACTCTCAATAATTCTTGGAGAACAGAAGTCCCAGAAGACTGGAGAAGAGCAAATGTCATTCCTATCTTCAAAAAGGGGAAGGAGGTGGACCCAGGGAACTATAGGCCGGTGGGTCTGACTTCCATACCCGGAAAGATCTTTGAACAAACTATTAAACAACATGTATGTAAGTACCTGGATAAGAATGGAGTGATTAACCAGAGTCAGCATGGGTTTGTAGCTAATAAGTCATGTCAGACTAACTTAGTTTCCTTCTATGACAGAATCACTGACTGGGTGGATCAGGGAAATGCTGTAGATATGGTATATCTTGACTTCAGCAAAGCATTTGACAAAGTATCCCAC
Source organism: Ranitomeya variabilis (assembly GCF_051348905.1). Classification (NCBI taxonomy): domain Eukaryota; kingdom Metazoa; phylum Chordata; class Amphibia; order Anura; family Dendrobatidae; genus Ranitomeya; species Ranitomeya variabilis. The sequence continues at coordinate 84,743,845 of NC_135238.1, forward strand.
ACCATCCTAATTGAAAAAATGACTATGTATGGAATAGACAAGGCAACTGTTAGGTGGATTCATAACTGGCTTAGTGATCAGACCCAAAGAGTGGTCATAAATGGCTGCACATCAGGTTGGAAGAATGTCTCAAGTCGGGTACCACAGGGTTCTGTCCTGGGCCCTGTATTGTTCAACATCTTTATCAATGATTTAGATGAAGAAATTGAGGGTACACTAATTAAGTTTGCTGATGACATAAAGCTAGGAGGGATAGCTAATATTAGAGAAGAGAGAGAGAGAAGATTAAAACAGATATAAATAAACTGGAGCAGTGGGCAGCAACTCCAATCACAAGCCGCGATGTCATCTAAGGACTTTCAAGCGCTTGAAAGACCTTAGATGACGTTGCGGCTTGTGATTGGTCGTGTGGCGGTCACGTGACCGCTCACGCGACCAATCACAAGCCGCAACATCATCTAAGGTCTTTCAAGCGCTCATTCTTAGGAACGGAAGCTGCCGGTTACATCGGTAAGGTCCAGGCTGCGTCGGAGAGGTGAGTATATCAATATTTTTTTTTTTTTATTCTTTATTTTACACATTAATATTGATCCCGATACCGATTCCTGATATCACAAAAGTATCGGATCACGGTATCGGAATTCCGATACAGCAAATATTGGCCGATACCCGATACTTGCGGTATCGGAATGCTCAACACTAAGCAGTATGCTTTAAATGGAAACATATTGCATGTTTTTTATTGGTTCTGTAGGGTACGGGTCTGGTATTATTTTTCTGTACTAGAAAGTACACCATTTTATGAAAGGATATAGATTATTTATTGCTTATTTACTTTGCCAGTGGTCAATACATCCGGCATTAGGTTGTACACACATATTACATGTGGTAGGTGCTGCAAATTAAAATTTTGTAAATTATGTTGTGTTATACATGGTTTGCAGACTTTTATATGGCGCTTGCAAAAAAAGACATTTTAGCTTTTTGGTTTTTTTTTCAACAATTGGTATTAATACTTTCTAAATATTATAATTATTAAGTCATGAAATACTCTAAATTGTAGTTTATTATTTGATATAACTAGACAGATAACTGCTATGCAGAATCCAAAAGAAAACTTTCCAGTTCCTGGCTGGATCATTTCATCATAACCCCAATACAGTGGCAAATGAAAACCATTGTAAATTCATCTTGATGTATAGCTGTTCTGTTGTTAATTCTAGAATATTTTCTGATCTTTGGGATTATTAGAGTCATGAAGCTGAAGTAAATGTGATGTCATTGTAATAGTATGCAGGTACTGAGTGTGTCACAACGGAACAGACAGACCAGCAGTTGAGGGTAGGGTTGAGCGACCTTAGCTTTTTTAGGATCGAGGTGGGTTTTGTGAAACCCGACCTTCTCGGATGTCGGATCGTATGGAATCGGCCGATTCTACTGTAAAGTCGGGTTCCGGACCCGGAACACGAAACCCAATGTATGTCAATGAAATTATTTTTTTTATTTTCTCTCTCTCTCTCTCTCTCTCTCTCTCTCTCTCTCTCTCTCCCCTTATTTTTTGACTCCGGAAATTACTACGTCCGAAAACGTAACATAGCACTATGATGCCGCAGGAGCCGGAACCTATGTCATCACGCTGCCCACAATTAATTGGCTCAAAAAAATGGCGGGGAAGGCGTCATTCGAAACGCGACTTTGGCGCCAAGTTCGCGTTCCACGTGGCCGACCCACACTGGGATCGGATCGGGTTTCATGAGACGCCGACTTTGCCAAAAGTCGGCGACTTATGAAAATGAACGACCCGTTTCGCTCAACCCTAGTTGAGGGGTTTATTAACAGGAATCAGGTTCTCCTCACAGGGAGGAAGCAGTAGAATATAACTAACAATAAAACAGTGCAAAAATATGGGAGTCAAACAGTGTAACAGAGGCAGGATTTCTTGAGAAAAGAACACTTATCAGTCTGATGAGGACTTGCTTGAAGAGTCATCTTCTCCAACGTAGGCACAGAGAAACAGCAGCACTGATACGTGGGTACCAGGATTCACAGTCTCTGCACTGATACTGTGGGTACCAGGGAGGTCCCTCTCTAGTCACAGCAGAGTCTGCTTTTCCCTCACTAAGACTCGGTCTCCAAGCCGCAGGGCTGTCACCTTTTGAGGAGCTACCTGGGGATGCTCCTCTTCGTGCAGCCGGTTCTGCACTAGATTTTGAATTGTCTGCTGCTGATGATGATGTTCTAGAACCCAGGAGTACACCCCCTTCCATGGGTAGTCCTCCTCGGTTTCCAGCTCCAGCTCTGCCAGCCCCTTCCTGGGTCGGCCAAAGAACAAAGAGTATGGGGTGAAACCGGTGGTGCTGTGTTTTCGATTGTTATACGCCCACACCAATTCAGGGATGGACTCAGTCCACTTCGCCTTCTGGTCCTCTTCCAGAGTCCTCAGCATTTGAATCAGAGTGCGGTTAAATCTCTCACAAGCCCCATTCCCCTGTGGATGATAAGGGGTGGTCCGGGACTTATCGATTTTATACAGCTGGTGCAGCTCCTCCATCACTCTTCCGAGAAAGCAGGCCCCTTGATCAGAATGGATGCGCTTGGGACACCTGTACACCTGTATGAAGTGTTTGCAAATTGCGTGAGCAGCAGACTCGACAGTCTAGTCCCGCTTGGGCATCACTGCGGCAAATTTAGTAAAGTGGTCTATCATCACTAAACAATGCTCATAGCCTTGGTGTGCTGGTCCAATTGTCAAGTAATCTATTGCCAGTAGGTCCATGGGGCCAGAAGACCTCACCGTCTCTGTGGGGGCTCGTTGTTTTGGTGGTTTGACCAGCTCACAACTTCTGCATTGCTGACAAACTTTCTCCACGATTTTCCTTAAGTGGGGATGATAAAATAGGCGCTGTTACCACTGGAAAAAAATTTTCTGGCCCAAAGTGTGCTCCTTTCTCATATGCTTCCTTAGCCACCTGATCTATCAAGGACGAGGGAATCACTGTCTGCCATACAAGACTGAGTTCTGTTTGCAGGAATACCTTCCGGTACAAGATACCATCCCACAACTGGAGCCTCTCCCACTGGCGTAGCATCTTCAGTACTTCAGGTGACATGGACCTCCTCTCGTGCCGATTGGGCATTTGTTCAAACATGACCCACCTTCTCAACTGAGCTAGCTCCGGATCCTCCGCTGCACTCGGACCCACTCATCGCGGGGCTGCTCCAGCAAATTCACACAGGCCTCTTCCTGTTCAATTTCCTGTGTCGCTGCCACCGTCCTGGCAGTCTCTCCAAAACCTGGAACCTCCACATCTTCCAGTTCTTCATCCTGGCTGGGTGCTAGTTTGCGATAGTTTACTCGGGAGAGGGCATCCGCATGAACATTCTCAGCTCCTCTTTTATTTCAAATTTGGTATCGGAACTTGGCCATTTGGGCTACCCAACGTTGTTCTAGGGCCCCTAACTTAGCATTCTCTTGATGGGCCAACGGATTGTTATCGGTGCGTACATGAACTTCTGAGCCAGCCAGATATTCCGTGAACTTCTCAGTCATTGCCCACACCAGCGCCACCAACTCCAGCTTAAACGAACTGTAGTTTTCTGGATTCTTTTCCGAGTCATGCAAAGACCGACTGACGTATGCAATGATGCGCTCTTTCCCGACCTGCATCTGCGATAGTATGGCCCCGAGGCCCTGCAGGCTCCCATCAGTGTGCAAGATGAATGGTTGCGTGAAGTCAGCATAGGCCAGCACAGGGGCCTCCGTCAAAGCCTTCTTCAAAGCCAAGAATGCCTCCTCCTGACGCTTCCTAACTGTATGTTCCTGTTTTTGGTGCAAGTGGGCACTCCCCTCATCAACTCCTGGAGTGGATAAGCAAGGCAGGTAAAGTCTTTTACGAAGTGTCTGAAGTATCCTGTGAGTCCAAGGAATGCATGCACATCTTTCACAGTTTTTGGAGTTGGCCAATCTTGTACCGCAGCGATCTTCTCCTGGGAAGGCCTCACCCCCTCAGCAGAGACAACGTGTCCCAAGTATTCAATCTTGGTACGAAAGAGGTGACATTTCTGGGGTTTCACTTTCAAGCCGTACTTCTGAAGCCAACTCAGAACTTGCTCTAGTCTCTGCAGATGCTCCTCAAAGGTGGGGGCAAAGATGATGATATCATCCAAGTAAATCAAAGTGGCTTCAAAGTTCTCCCAGACATCTCTCCATGAGTCACTAAAATGTTCCTGGGGCATTTGCTAGGCTGAAGGGCATCCGGTCAAACTCATACAGTCCCATCGGAAGGATGAAAGCCGTCTTGGCTTGGTCTTGCTCAGACATGGGCACCTGCCAGTAGCAGCTGGCCAAGTCTAAAGTGGAGAAATATCTGGCATTCCCTAGTGCCATCAGGGACTCCTCTATCCTGGGCAGTGGGTACGAGTCCCTCACTGTGCAAGTGTTCAGCCGATGATAGTCCACACAGAACCGCAAGGACCCGTCTTTCTTCTTCACCAAGACTATAGGGGCAGCCCCGGGCTCCGACTCTTGCGTATAACTCCCTTCTTCAGCACATGTGACAGTGTTCCCTTCACCTCCTAGTACATCTGTGGGGGTATTTGGGGGTACCATTCCTGGATTGGTGCCGCATCCCCGGTGGATATCTCGTGGGTGATGGCCGTGGTACGTCCAAAGTCATCTTCATCTTTGGCGAACACCTCCTGAAATTTCCCTAATACGGCTTCCACCTGAGGTACCTGCTGCGGAGTAAGTTCTGAGAGCTCCGCCCTCATGCATTCCAGTATCTGGCGCCCTTCTTGCAGTAATCTGGGGTCCGGAGCTGCCTCCGCTTTGACGGTCACCGGCCACAGATCGCCTAAGTTGGGACCAACTCGTCTGGGAGGCCCAGGACTTGGGCAACTTCGCTTCTAGGGGGCAAAGTTGCATTTGTCTCCCCAAAATTTATGCAGCGCACAAGGACTGTTCCATCCCACATCCAGGGACTGTGCGACCAATATTCCTGATGGCAGCTTGTCGGCTCTGCTGGGCTCAATTTGAACGTCGACCCCTTCCAGCAGGACGCCAGTTTGTATAGGCAAGGGAAGTACTGTCTGCCCAGGGGGCAACACTCGATTGACTGAGGTGGGGCTATTACATTGCCGAGTTCCTTTCCGTCGCTGTATGTTTCCCGGACCTGGGTGGTCCATATCAGTTGTTAAAAGACCCTTCTCTGGGGGGTTTGGTTGCTCCATTGTTGCAGGAACTGTTCCAGGGACTCGTTGAAAACCAGGCTTCCGAGGTCTTTTAACACATTCATGCCCCGGGTCATGGTATGGTCTTCAGCTACCTCTCCATCCACCAGTACCACTCTTCTCCTGAGGTCTTTTCCACAGACCTCTATGTTCATCCATACCACCCCTGTGACTGGGATGGGCAAGTGATTGGCCACCATAAGTTTGATCACAGGGCCCCATTCGGGCCATAGCGCCTCTGTGAAGTGACAGCAGAAATATCTCTCAGGCATGGTGGTCACTTGTGAGCTGCTGTCTATCAGGCACCACACAGCTCTTCCATTGATTTCTGCCCAGACCAGAGGGCACATGGAAACAAGGCTGTGGGGACTTTTACTACTCCTCCTCTGTTCTTCACGCTTCGAGCGGTGCCCCTCGAGCTCAGAGCCACCTGGTTTAAAGGAGGGCACGGGGATGGTCGGCTCCGCCGGGGACAACATCGGGCAATGTGGCTGTGTTCTCCACAGGTGTAGCATGTAAGAGGGCTTCTCCTCCTGGTAAGTTCACCCTCCCTTCAGGGGGCAGCTTCTCTGTCTCGCACCAGCGGGCCGGGCCCTCAGAGTTCTTCTGGAGGCCGCCATTTCGTCACGGACCTGTCTAATCTCCATTCTCAGGTACTCCACCCACTGGGGGATATTGTCTGTGGTGGTGGTTACCTCCCCGCTCCACACCTTTCCCACCAGCCCCATCACTCCATGTTCTTGTTCTCGCACATGTGCCTCACTGCCAACCTCAGAAAAAGTCATGTCTGGCTTTACTCGCATGCGCTCTCGCAGTGCCTGTTTCATCATTGTGTCACACAGTCCCGTCACCAGCTTATCCCTGAGCACCACATCAACTGACCCAACCCCTACACTGTCCTTCATCTGATAGCAGTGTGAAGTTCTTGTAGGGCGTTCACGAATTGGGTCACGGTCTCCCCCTCCCATTGTACCCAGTGAAACAGTTGCATGCGAAGTTCCCCATGCGTCTCCTCAAGTATGCGCAGCACTTTGTCCAGGGTATCTCTCTCGTGGGGGGACCTATGCATGACAGAATCCCATGCCTCCCTCTCCAGGGCCATCAATGCAATTTCTGCTTCCAGGGCTGGTGTCATGGGATGCATCCGCATCATTCCCTGGATACGCTCCGTCCAACTCCACAGCATTGCATTGTTCCCAGTGAACCTTGGCAAATTATTCAACATGGCTCCCAGGGAAATGCTAGACCTGGGAACTTCCCCAGCTGCTTGGTCTGCCCTTTCCATGCTACCATGTGGCATCCTGCCGACTACGCCAAATGTAATAGTATGTAGGTACTGAGTGTGTCACCACGGAACAGACAGACCAACAGTTGAGGGATTTATAAACAGGAATCAGGTTCTCCTCACAGGGAGGAAGCAGTAGAATATAACTAACAATAAAACAGTGCAAAAATATGGGAGTCAAACAGTGTAACAGAAGTAAGCAGGATTTCTTGAGAAAAGAACACTTATCAGTCTAATGAGGACTTGCTTGAAGGGTCATCTTCTCCAACGTAGGCGCCAAGAAACTTGTCGTCCCTCTGTTGTCCGTGGGCTGAGTAATCTCTAGGAATCTGCTGCCTGGGGTTTCGGGAGTTAATGTGGTATGAATAGGCTCTGAGTCTTTAACTTTTACAGCACAGTCTATCCCGGGAAAACGATGGTCAGTCTACTAAGGGTACTGTCTCACAGTGGCACTTTGGTCGCTACGACGGCACGATCCATGACGTTCCAGCGATATCGTTACGATCTCGCTGTGTCTGACACGCTACTGTGATCAGGGACCCCGCTGAGAATCGTACGTCGTAGCAGATCGTTTGAAACTTTATTTCGTCGCTGGATCACCCGCTGACATCGCTGCATCGGCGTGTGTGACGCCGATGCATCGATGTCTTCACTGGTAACCAGGGTAAATATCGGGTTACTAAGCGCAGGGCCGCACTTAGTAACCCGAAGTTTACCCTGGTTACCATTGTAAATGTAAAAAAACCCCACTACATACTTACATTCCGGTGCCTGTCACGTCCCCCGGGCGTCCTCTTCCCTGCACTCCTCCTGCATCCTGTGTCAGCGCCAGCCGGCCGTACATCAGAGCACAGCGGTGACGTCAACGCTCTGCTTTACGGCCGCGCTTACACAGGATGCAGGAGGAGTGCAGGGAAGCGGACGCCCGGGGACGTGACAGGCACCGGAATGAGAGTATGTGGGGTTTTTTTACATTTACAATGGTAACCAGGGTAACCATCGGGTTACTAAGCGTGGCCCTGCGCTTAGTAACCCGATGTTTACCCTGGTTACCCGGGGACTTCGGCATCGTTGGTCGCTGGAGAGCTGTCTGTGTGACAGCTCTCCAGCGACCACACAAGGACTTTCCAACAATCATGGCCAGGTCGTATCGCTGGTCGTGATCGTTGGAAAGTTGCTGAGTGTGACGGTACCCTAAGTCTCTCACCAGGAATCAAGGGCTTTGCACTGATACCGTGGGTACCAGGAGTCACAGTCTCTGCACTGATACCATGGGTACCAGGGGAGTGACAGTCTCTGTAGGGATACCGGAGTGCAGCTGCACACTGCTCTGACCGCTGCTCACGCTGCTCTGACCCTTGCGTGCGCACCTTTCCCACTCTCTGCCCAGCTTCCTTCCTGTCTCAGTCTCTAAGTCCACCCCCTGGGGAACCTGTAGCACAGCTCAATGGTTCCAGGCACAGAGCCGAGAAGGTAACTGCCCCCGGACTCTTTTTGTGCTTCACCTCCTTACATCATGACATACTGCCTCCTCTTCACCGATGACTTGCATCCTGCCATATCTGCCACGTGATAGGATACACATCACCCAACATCACCTCACTTCTAAAGTTTGTAAACAGATATAACGTTCATTAAAAAAACAAGCAGGGGGAATGTAATTATGCCAACAGTAGCTTTAATTGTACTCTTTTTTGCATTGTCAGCATCCACCATGACCTCCTCATTATATAAGGCTGAAAGTGGGAGATAGCACCACTGGTTATATTGGGGCAGTCCACTACTGGGTAACCCCAACTTAATCAATTCAGGACCCTAATTAAAATATAATCTTTATATTCTTCTTATGCAGTGGTGCTGTTCCCAAACTGTACGGTGGTTTGTGTCATGTGATGGCTTCAGTCAATGCACAGTCTCTCATAAGGTGCTGCCTTTATTATTTTATCACAGAAATTCGCTCTGATGGAATATTGACAAGCGGACGTTCATTGGCTGTATCCTACATATGACACAAGTCACATCACACTCTCGGAACAGCAGCACCAACATCACTAGTGCTGCAGGAGGGGAAAATGTACTGCCTTTATTTCAACTAGGGTCCTGAATTAATTAAACTGGAGACATCTCTTTAATGGAGTTTTCAAGCTCCTTCTTTTAATTAATTAATGGTCCAAATGTGTTCTAAAAAATGTAAATAGCAAATACTCACTCATGCATGCTTAACATCTCAGGCCATATATAAATTAAAGGAAAGAGGTGAAACATTTTTTCAATAGGTGGCATAAGCCCACCCCATTTCGGGGTCTTTCATACAAAAAATATAAAATGATTTATATACATGATATTATGCCATAATGGAAATTATTAGCTACCAGAGGAAGAAACAATATTTATTTTCACTGTTAAGAAATTGGTTTAAAGGAAACTAATCAATCAATTCATTCTGCTCAATCCACAGGCAGCATGAATCATAGTCTGGCTGCACTATTGCCAGCATGTTTCAGAGAAAACATAGCTTAATGATCACAGGCAGAGAAGAGGCTAGTCTGGTGCCCCCCTTGGCCGTTATTCTTCTTGTTCTACTCCAGTCAATTGACAGTTCTCTCCCATATGTGTACATAGGAATAAAGTGTCAATCAACTAGAGGAATGCGTCAAACTATGTTTTAATTTAAATCCTGAGGGTTAATTTTCAGAGAAAAAAATACTTTGCTGCAATCGTCCAATCAATCTCTGATGGTTTTGGCAGTATGAATCGACTGGCAGGTTCCCTTTAACCTTACAAAAGTTAGGCTGTACCACATTGCTATGGATCCAACACACTGAAAACTAGTTGTAAGCATTCAAATACAAATAGCTCATTCTCATTTCTGAGCATTTATTATTTTAACAAATACATTAAAAAGGAAAAACTATATTAAGTGATATAAATAGTTTATTTACATTACAGAAAAACATCAAGACAATGTATACTATTTCAAATATATCCATACATATTCAAATATATCTGTAGTACATGTTTTCATTGGTGTAGATTACCACAAATGCAAGGCAACATGTGTAGGTCTTTTGTCCTTGTCTTGACTAATATTAATGTAGTCCAAGGTCTCCTCTGGAAGTTTTGCCAATGTGGAAACATGCTTCAAATTAGCCGTGTCGATGCTCTTGTAGTGTTATCTGAACTGTAGTGGCCTGTGTTTTGCTTTTGCCTGTGGATCCGATTGCTTCTTGGACATTTTCTGCAAGACATAGTAAACACCTCCATGAGTATTAAGTCTTGGCCTGAGACAATTTGCAAACACATATGAATATCTATCAAGCTATCAATCTAACATTATCCTAATTCAAATGCTTAAAGCGCATCATATCAACAATAAAAAAACACTGACAAGTAAAATAAATAATAAGAGGTTTGAGAAATTAGGTTTTATAAATAAATGTGGACCTAAATAGCGTCTTTAGACATTAGCTGTGACTCTGTACTAAGCCAATAAAGGAAAAGAGAAGGAGAGAGAGGAAAGGGAGAGATGAAACTGTGGTCAAAGAATTTTTGTACAGTATGTGGTGTCTGAGAAATTAACTAAATATGAAAGATAATAATAATAATATTAATGTTATTTCTATAGCGCCGACCTATTCTGCAGCACTTCACATTTTAGAGGGGACTTGTACATACAATAGACATTACAGCATTAAAATAAACAAATAGATCAAAACAGATACCAAGCGGAGTGAGGGCCCTGCTCGCAAGCTTACAATCTATGAGGAAAAAGGGGAGACACGAGAGGTGGATGGTAACAATTGGTTTAGTTGTTCGGACCAGCCATAGTGTAAGGCTCGGGTGTTCATGTAGAGCTGCATTAATCGGTTATCAGCCTAAACATGTAGCAGTACAGACACAGAGGGCTATTAACTGCATAAAGCATGTGAGAACATGATGCAAGGAATCTGTTTATGGTAAGAATCTTGAACGGGCAACACAGGGATAGTGAGGTTAAAGCATTGAGACGGTAGGCCAATCTGAAGAAATGCATTTTTAGGGCACGTTCAAAACTGTGAAATCCAATATACGCATATTTGGTATCGCCGCATTCAAAATCACACAATCTATCAATATAAAAAAAGAATTAACCTGATCGCTAAATGTCGTAATGAGAAAAAAAGTCAAAATGCCAGAATTATGTTTTTTTTGGCCACCGCTACATTGCAATAATATGCAAAAACAGGTGATCAAAAGACCGTATTTACACCAACATGGTGTTAGGTTTGGCGGATTGCACTAAATAGATTTAATGAGGAAGTGCAATTGCGACCCGGGGTCCACTGTGCAGAGATGTAAAACTGCATCTAATGTGAACAATGGAATGTAGTGAGCGATTGCTTGCTCACAATGAGTTAAAAGTCACTCAGTGAGCAGCACATGAAGTAGTGTCACTTGCACATAATATCGAAGCTGATGTTCTGCAATAGAGCTGTGTCACTCACACAAAGCAACAAAGCAGATGCTCAGCAATAGAGCCGTGGCACTCACACACAGCAGCAAAATATATGATACTAGACACGATCCCTGCAGGTAGCAACAGTGGTCAGACAGTCAGTAACAGCATTCAAACAACTCCTCTCTGAAAGTGCCGGAATTCTAGTGGCTATACGCCAGCCCTAAATCCATGCGAACAAACTCCTCTCTGGAGGTGCCGGAATTCTAACGGCTATCAGCCAAACCTGAGCACAGAGTTGCATAGTACACTCACACATGAGATTAGGTTGATACGAGCAGCACCTGCAGCAGTCAAAGCAGAATGGAATACCGTAGATGCAGGCAAGGCTTGGGATCTACCCTTTGCTGAGGGAGAATCCTGGCGCCTAACACATCATGGTATCAATAAAAATGTCAGCTTGGAGCACCTACCTCCTCTGACAAACCTACATCCTACAGTAACCACCGCTTCACCAATCCGCTGCACAACCAGCTCTATCCTCACCTACTGTATCCTCACCCATCCCTTGTAGATTGTGAGCCCTCGTGGGCAGGGTCCTCTCTCCTCCTGTACTAGTCGTGAGTGGTATTGTCTACAATTACTGTACTTTTTTATTATGTATACCCCTCCTCACATGTAAAGTGCCATGGAATAAATCGCACTATAATAATAAATAATAATAATAATTCAAGTCTTTGGAAAAAATATAATGATAATTGGGAATAAACAAGAGTGAAATTGGGGATTATAGAGGGAGAGAAATGTTGGAGAAGGTAAGACAGCAGTCTGTGACAAAAATCTGCTTCAGTGTAAAATGACAATGCCCATTTTAGGGTGATTTTCAAAATAATCAACTGCCACATTGGTAGAATTTAACAGGGTATGCAGGTTTTAGGACATTCTACTCAAATTTGATCCACACTGTGTTGGTTCAATACTCTCTACATAAAACCAATGGCTTGCATGTATAATATCCAATAAGAGAGTCTGTACAGCGCTATTTGTAGAGTGATGTGGAATATGATGGTTCTGCATAAGCAATTCAAATAAATAAGTAAAAGAGTAGAACAACTACCACAAATTTGCAGAACCTGTATTTTAATTAGAGCCAATCGCCTAATTACATACTTGATGTTATAATTACATTTTTGCAGTACACAAAAATTATATTTTAGTCCATACATAGTGCACCAAGAAAAAAAAGAAAAGTTTTATAGATAAAGAAAATGTTTTCCGATCAAACGGTTGTACATTAAAGTAGAAGGAAACAAACGTAACAAATTTATTTCATTTATAAAAAGTGTCTCCCTAAAATGAATTTGCTACATTTATTTGCATATGAAAGAAAACATTTAATTTTAAGCTTTTACAAACGTATAAGTTACCTAACTAACATTTAGGAGAACCAGTGCTGCATTTGTTGCCTTATCTGCATTTTTATTTTAATACGCCTCCCTAAAATATAAATACTATTATAGTGTATATACTTGAATGTATCTGGATTTCTTGATAAGCCTTTTTGGCTTATGACTTCATCCATCACAAATCTAAGCAAGAAATGCAATGCATGCTTCTTTCACTCTTGTGTTAAAGCAATATCATGAATAAACTATGTTTTATAAGACATTAAGATGTGATTTTATGTTGTTTCAATTACTTGATGTTCCAGAAAATATGGTAATATTCTTGTAATACTAGTTTGATTAATATTTGTGTTAAGAAAAAACAAACCAAAAATGATTAATAAGGTCATAAAAGCATATTGTATCTCTGACTACCAAGAAGCCAAAGAATAAGACAGGCCAACTGCTGTAAAATATTAATGGTTTTCTTAGCGTTTATATACATTAATCCATATCCTTTATTTTCTGTCTAATCCATTATGCAGTGTTCAACCAAGCAAGCCTCATCAATGTTCACTGCTGAGTAGCTACAAACCTATGATGACAGGGAACATTTTCTGAGTAATATACCTTTCTATTGTTTCTAGTTGACTGAATTTTATACTTCACTTGACAAACTTCCCCACTGCACCGGGATGCTTTGTAACGTCTCTTTTATTTTAGTCATATCCCATCTTGCAACTTATCCCCAGTGGCACTTTTAGTGTTGCACAGTTTACTCCTGTCTTAAATTTGCCAAAAGCAAATAATGTGTAAGCTGCAGAAAGAAGACATGTGGACACTGGACAGTGAAAACTGAAAACATTAGTACATGTTATTCTTTTAAAAAGGGCCAGTCGTCCGTCTTGACATGTCTGTTTCCTTAGATAATTATATTCCCTATAATATAACAATTCTGGAAGATTTGTTTAGAACTTTGCTAATTTTTGAAATGTATAACTAAATAGACAATTGGGTGTTATGACTGTCCTTATCACAGTGTTTTTTTCTTATCGCCCCTGACACTTTCAGCACTGATTAATGATGCTCAAGATTCCAACCTAATAGTTATTGACTAAGTGTTAATATGTTATTAGTGAGGAACCAGTCCTTTAGACTCCTGATTGTAGGATATTAGCACTTAGTTGAAGGTCAGCCATAAATAAGGCCAAGCTTATAATACTAGATACAGTCCACAGACATGTGCAAGCCAAAGAGTCCGTGGCGTATAGTCCACCAAACACAGAAGATAGCTGTCAGCCAAACAATTGTTTGACCAACAGTTAGCTTCCCCAAGTGCTCTAATGTTCTCTATGACAGAGCCACATCTAGACTTCTCTGAGAGTAACTATCTCCCAGAGAACAAAAGGATCAATTGTTGGAATTCCATCACGGTATATTATTCTCTTCCCCAAAATCATCTATTGGGGGAGAGTCTGGAGGCATCTGTACACATCAGACTAATGTATATGGTGGCCTTTAGGGTTTGGATTTTTTTTCTCATGTTCATAAAGGTCACAATTATTGTTTACACATTGTTGTGAAATTTTATCAATAGCAGTTAGAATAGTGCTCTTGAAAGAGTAGTTTTAATTTTTATTTAATAAATCCATTGAGTACTTTTGATTTATTAAGCAATCAATAAATATTAAACTTTGAACACTTTATTATCAGAGAAATCTGCTTCTTTCTACTCCTAGACTGATCATTCAAAGTTCTCCATTCATGGCTAAAATCTGTAATCAGCGATGGCATTTTTATAGATTGCTGAGATAAGAGATGACAGTTGCTACTGAGACTATTCTACTTGGGTAATGTAAAAAATCCATCTCCATTGAACACAGACTTCACCCATGACTTGAGAATTTTCAGTCCTGGTGGAGAAAAAGCGGGTTTCTCTGATAAGATTTATTCCAAAGTTGTTTAGTTTCAAATGTTCTATTGATTTATGAAATAAAAATAGAAGTGACGGATACTGTTTAAAGAATAAGTGTTATGTATATGTTATTATTACTTTGCAAATGTAAATGTTATTACTACTTTAACCCTGCTGTTCTGTTTAGATTTCACATACACTTGTACTGTTCCCGGTCATTTTTGACCGTCCTTATAAAATAATCATTTTTAGCTAATCTAAGTGGTTTTTTTAAACAGTTTTTGCACTATTATATTGCTTGTGAAGATGGTTGTTCAAATACCAGAAAAAAAAATAAATGCAAAGCTTGTTTTATATTTTTTTTATATTCAAAAGGGAACATGGTATTTTTTCGATTTTTGTAAAAATTGATTATTTTTGCAGATAAAAAAAAAATCTTGATCTAAATGTTAACTATAAGTAATAATATCAAACATTATGTAGATATACTTTTTTCAAAGGCAAAAAAAAAAAAAAAAAGCTTTTTTCTCTATAAAATGGCAAAAAACGTTGTTTTTTATACACTTATACTGTTCCCGGTCATTTTTGACCGGACCTAACAAAGTTGTGATTTGTACCTAATTCAAGTGTTATTTGATTACCTGTTGCATTGTTTTACTGTATGTGAACATGGTTTTCAATAATCAGATGAAAAATTAAATCAAAAACTTTTATTTTTTGAATCAAATAAATTAACATTTTTTGCAATATTTGCTTCATATTGCACATAAAAACTTTTCTTTATTCTA
Organism: Ranitomeya variabilis; assembly: GCF_051348905.1. Taxonomy (NCBI): domain Eukaryota; kingdom Metazoa; phylum Chordata; class Amphibia; order Anura; family Dendrobatidae; genus Ranitomeya; species Ranitomeya variabilis. The sequence continues at coordinate 84,758,882 of NC_135238.1, forward strand.
AACTATATACAAACTTTTTTAAAAAAAAAAGGTTTTTTGTCAAAAACAAATGATAAATGCGATCAATGTATTACTTGCATTGATCACATGTATAATTTACATGACGCTTGCACAAGTATTTTGCACATTTGCAACACATAATATTAGATTTATGGTTACTGGACGTTGGACAGAATGAGCATCTTTTTCGCTTGCAGCTGGTTGCGATGGTGGAAGCCGTTTCAGTATCAGTGGTGGTCGAAGCTGTTGGCTCGCCGTCTCCACCATGCTCTCGAATTTGTCGGGCCACTTTTTCTGCACTCTCATTTCTTGGATTTCGTGGCCGTGTTTTTACATATGGATTAGTGAGAGACTTCCCCAATTCCTCAATAAAAAGCCGTCGTTTGTGTAATTTTTTTTCTTGCCATTTGGGGTTTATTTCCCGCCACAATACAAAGGCATTATAGGCAGATACATCGATCAGGTTGTAAAAGAGAATCATAGGCCACCTATTTGTTTTTCTTTTACATGTATACGTGCCTACAAGCTGGTCTAATGTGTCAACAGAACCTTTAGTGGCGTTATAGTGAAGAATCATGTCTGGCTTTCTGTCATCTCTCTCACTTATTTTTGCATCATGGTGCATGGTGCTCATGAGGATAACTTGTTTATTTTTTTATAAATAGTAGTAGATGCAATATATAGTTCAAAATGAGGTGATAGCACCTTTATTTTTGTCAAAAATTGTCTGGAGAGCTGAATAAAGGCCTATCGGTCATTTTTGACCGAACAGTACAAGTGTAAAAAAAATTGTACCAAATAAAGTAAACAAAAATTAAAAAAAAAAAAAATTCCCACAGAGAGTACCCCCCTAATGACGAAAAGTCAGGGAGCCTCAAGTCTCAGAATCACACGCTGAATTTTTATAACATTATAGAATTTCAAAAACGGTCATTTTTGACCTAACAGAACAGCAGGGTTAACACTCACATCCAGTCTATTTTATCAACTGAATTCTTTCTGTTCATAAATAGGGCATCTGGGAATCTAGAGTATGTAGCATTATTGGGGGAATGCTAATAATGCAGTTTTCCAACATATTACTTAAGTGATTCCAGGCTGGTTCTTCAATGCTGGATATTACACCAATAAAATAAGGCATACAAAATGTTTGATTCTTCAGTCCACATAAAATTACATGAAATTAACCCCTTCCCGACCCATGACGCCATGTAGACGTCATGAAAACCTGTGCCAATCCGACCCATGATGCCTATGTGGCGTCATGGAATGATCGCGTCCCTGCAGATCGGGTGAAAGGGTTAACTCCAATTTCACCCGATCTGCAGGGACAGGGGGAGTGGTACTTCAGCCCAGGGGGGGTGGCTTCACCCCCCCCCCCCCGTGGCTACGATCGCTCTGATTGGCTGTTGAAAGTGAAACTGCCAATCAGAGCGATTTGTAATATTTCACCTAAAAAACTGGTGAAATATTACAATCCAGCCATGGCCGATGCTGCAATATCATTGGCCATGGCTGGAAACACTTATGTACCCCCCCACCACCACTGTTCTCTCCCCGGTCCTCCGTCCGGTGCTCCCCCGTCCTCCTGCCCGCTCCCCCATGCTTCGATGCCACCCCTCCCGTCCTCTGATCCACCCCCCATGCTCAGATCCCTGCCATCATACGTACCGGGCCTCCCGGTGTCCGTCCGTCTTCTCCATGGGCGCCGCCATCTTCCAAAATGGCGGGCGCATGCGCAGTGCGCCCGCCGAATCTGCCGGCCAGCAGATTCGTTCCAGGTATATTTTGATCACTGAGATATAACCTATCACAGTGATCAAAATAAAAAAAATAGTAAATGACCCCCCCTTTATCACCCCCATAGGTAGGGACAATAATAAAAAAAAAAAAATTTTTTTTCTTTTTCCACTAGGGTTAGGGTTAGAACTAGGGTTAGAACTAGGGTTAGGGGTAGGGTTACGGTTAGGGTTAGGGGTAGGGCATGTGCACACAGTGCGGATTTGGCTGCGGATCCGCAGCGGATTGGCCGCTGCGAATTCGTAACAGTATTCCATCAGGTTTACAGTACCATGAACACCTATGGAAAACCAAATCCACTGTGCCCATGGTGCGGAACATACCGTGCGGAAACGCTGCGTTGTATTTTCTGCAGCAAGTCAATTTTGTGCGGATTCCGCAGCGTTTTACACCTGTTCCTCAATAGGAATCCGCAGGTGAAATCCACACAAAAAACACTGGAAATCCGCTGTAAATCCGCAGGTACAACGCAGTGCCTTTTACCTGCGGATTTTTCAAAAATTGTGCGGAAAAATCTCACACGAATCCGCAACGTGGGCACATAGCCTAAGGGTTAGGGTTGGAATTAGAGTTAGGGTTGGAATTAGGGCTAGGGTTGGAAATAGGGCTAAGATTAGGCTTGTGGTTAGGGTTACGGATAGGGTTAGGGGTGTGTTGGGGTTACATTTGTGGTTAGGGTTGGGATTAGGGTTAGGGTTGGGATTAGGGTTAGGGTTGGGACTAGGGTTACGGGTGTGTTGGGGTTAGGGTTGTGGTTAGGGGTGTGTTGGGGTTAGGGTTGTGATTAGGGTTATGGCTACAGTTGGGATTAGGGTTAGGGGTGTGTTTGGGTTAGTGTTGAAGTTAGAATTGAGGGGTTTCCACTGTTTAGGCACATCAGGGGTCTCCAAACGCAACATGGCGCCACCATTGATTCCAGCCAATCTTGCGTTCAAAAAGTCAAATGGTGCTCCCTCCCTTCCAAGCCCCGACGTGCGCACAAACAGTGGTTTACCCCCACATATGGGGTACCAACGTGCTCAGGTCAAACTGGGCAACAACTATTGGGGTCTAATTTCTCCTGTTACCCTTGCAAAAATAAAAAATTACTTGCTAAAACAATTTTTGAGGAAAGAAAAATTATTTTTTATTTTCATGGCTCTGCGTTATAAACTTCTGTGAAGCACTTGAGGGTTGAAAGTGCTCACCACACATCTAGATAAGTTCCTTGGGGGGTCTAGTTTCCAAAATGGGGTCAGTTGTGGGGTGTTTCTACTGATTAGGCACATCAGGGGCTCTGCAAATGCAACGTGACGCCTGCAGACCATTCCATCAAAGTCTGCATTTCAAATGTCACTACTTCCCTTCCGAGCCCTGACGTGCGCCCAAACAGTGGTTTACCCCCACATATGGGGTATCAGCGTACTCACAACAAACTGGGCAACAAATATTGGGGTCCAATTTCTCCTGTTACCCTTGTGAAAATAAAAAATTGCTTGCTAAAACATCTTTTTTGAGGAAAGAAAACATATTTATTATTTTCACGGCTCTGCGTTATAAACTTCTGTGAAGCACTTGGGGGTTCAAAGTGCTCACCACACATCTAGATAAGTTCCCTTGGGGGTCTAGTTTCCAAAATGGGGTCACTTGTGGGGAGTTCCTACTGTTTAGGCACATCAGGGGCTCTGCAAACGCAACGTGACGTGCGCAGAGCATTCCATCAAAGTCTGCATTTCAAAACGTCACTACTTCCCTTCCGAGCCCCGGCATGTGCCCAAACAGTGGTTTACCCCAACATATGGGGTATCAGCGTACTCAGGAGAAACTGTACAACAACTTTTGGGGTCCAATTTCTCCTGTTACCCTTGGGAAAATAAAAAATTGTGGGCTAAATATCATTTTTGAGAAAAGAAAAATTATTTTTTATTTTCATGGCTCTGCGTTATAAACTTCTGTGAAGCACTTGGGGGTTCAAAGTGCTCACCACACATCTAGATTAGTTCCTTGGGAGGTCTAGTTTCCAAAATGGGGTCACTTGTGGGGAAGCTCCAATGTTTAGGCAGACAGGGGCTCTCCAAACGCGACATGGTGTCCGCTAATGATTGGAGCTAATTTTCCATTCAAAAAGCCAAATGGCATGCCTTCCCTTCCGAGCCCTGCCGTGCGCCCAAACAGTGGTTTACCCCCACATATGGGGTATCATCGTACTCAGGACAAACTGGACAACAACATTTGTGGTCCAATTTTTCCTATTACCCTTGGGAAAATAAAAAATTCCAGGCTAAAAATCATTTTTGAGGAAAGAAAAATTATTTTTTATTTTCACGGCTCTGCGTTATAAACTTCTGTGAAGCACCTGGGGGTTTTAAGTGCTTACTATGCATCTAGATAAGTTCCTTGGGGGGTCTAGTTTCCAAAATGGGGTCACTTGTAGGGGAGCTCCAATGTTTAGGCACACAGGGGCTCTCCAAACGCGACATGGTGTCCGCTAACGATTGGAGCTAATTTTCCATTCAAAAAGTCAAATGGCGCGCCTTCCCTTCCGAGCCTTGCTGTGCACCCAAACAGTGGTTTACCCCCACATATGAGGTATCAGCGTACTCAGGAGAAATAGCCCAACAAATTTAGGATCCATTTTATCCTGTTGCCCATGTGAAAACAAAAAAATTGAGGCTAAATATATTTTGTGTGAAAAAAAAGTACTTTTTCATTTTTACGGATCAATTTGTGAAGCACCTGAGGGTTTAAAGTGCTCACTATGCTTCTAGATAAGTTCCTTGGGGGGTCTAGTTTCCAAAATGGGGTCACTTGTGGGGGAGCTCCAATGTTTAGGCACACAGGGGCTCTCCAAACGTGACATGGCGTCCGCTAGCGATGGAGATAATTTTTCATTCAAAAAGTCAAATGGCGCTCCTTCCCTTCCGAGCCTTACCATGTGCACAAACAGTGGTTTACCCCCACATGTGAGGTATCGGTGTACTCAGGAGAAATTGTCCAACAAATTTTAGGATCCATTCTATCCTGTTGCCCTTGTGAAAATGAAAAAATTGAGGCTAAAATAATTTTTTTGTGAAAAAAAAGTACTTTTTCATTTTTACGGATCAATTTGTGAAGCACCTGGGGGTTTAAAGTGCTCACCATGCTTCTAGATTAGTTCCTTGGGGGGTCTAGTTTCCAAAATGGGGTCACTTGTGGGGGAGCTCCAATGTTTAGGCACACAGGGGCTCTCCAAACGCAACATGGGGTCCGCTAAAGATTGGAGCCAATTTTTCATTCAAAAAGTCAAATGGCGCTCCTTCTCTTCCGAGCCCTGCCGTGCGCCCAAACAGTGGTTTACCCCCACATATGAGGTATCAGCGTACTCAGGACAAATTGGACAACAATGTTCGTGGTCCAGTTTCTCCTTTTACCCTTGGGAAAATAAAAAAAATTGTTGCTAAAAGATCATTTTTGTGACTAAAAAGTTAAATGTTCATTTTTTACTTCCATGTTGCTTCTGCTGCTGTGAAACACCTGAAGGGTTAATAAACTTCTTGAATGTGGTTTTGAGCACCTTGAGGAGTGCAGTTTTTAGAATGGTGTCACTTTTGGGTATTTTCAGCCATATAGAACCCTCAAACTGACTTCAAATGTGAGGTGGTCCCTAAAAAAATGGTTTTGTAAATTTTGTTGTAAAAATGAGAAATCACTGGTCAAATTTTAACCCTTATAACTTCCTAGCAAAAAAAAAAATTGTTTCCAAAATTGTGCTGATGTAAAGTAGACATGTGGGAAATGTTATTTATTAACTATTTTGTGTCACATAACTCTCTGGTTTAACAGAATAAAAATTCAAAATGTGAAAATTGTGAAATTTTCAAAATTTTCGCCAAATTTCCATTTTTTTCACAAATAAACTCAGAAATTATCGAACTAAATTTACAACTAACATGAAGCCCAATATGTCACGAAAAAACAATCTCAGAATCACTAGGATCCGTTGAAGCGTTCCTGAGTTATTACCTCATAAAGGGACACTGGTCAGAGTTGCAAAAAACGGCCAGGTCATTAAGGCCAAAATAGGCTGGGTCATGAAGGGGTTAAGGAAAGATGGAAAGGAGGAAAACAACTTCTAAGGTTGGGCCACTGTCATTTTATAAAAGTGGACGATATATAGACGATATATAGATTTATTAGTGAGTCTATGGATCTGTACATTCACTCTCACAACGGTCTGTACAGACCCATAGGCTAGCTATTGAGCCTGTGTGTGTGTTGCTCATGCAAAAGCTGCAGGCATCAGATCAGTGTTTTGACCAATCGGTGAGAGATCTCATGACCCCCCACTGATCAAAAATATAATTCACTGCCTAAAATACATAAAATCCTTTAATAAATTGACAGTTACACTTTAATTTAAAAAAATATAATATTCCTTTTTAATTCAGCTCTTTTACAACCATAAAAACATAAACTGGTTGTTGTGTTTTCCACTTTAACATGTTATCGCAGCATCATGTCTTCAAATTTGACAGCCTCAGAGCTAAAACAAGAAAGTAGTTGATGGCATCTTATTGGTTCACCTGAATAAACCTGTTTATTCAGTAAACGAATGTTGTATCTGATGAATGGATGTGCCCTAAATTTATTGACTGTCACACAATATCAGTATTTCTACCATGATCCATACAGGTTGTCATACATCAAATTAAATATAGCACTCTCAACCATGATGTACTATGAAGTCGTTCTCTGACAACTCATTCCTCTAGAAATTAAACTGTCAAATTAACTGTATGCATGAAAAGAGTTAAAATTGCTCATACCCTAGGGATCAGTCTACACAAATCACCATTTAAGTAGCAGGCACATAATAAATGTGTAATGGGCATTAAACATGACTTAATGTTATGGCTCATTATAGGCTTACGTTCAGATTGAATATATACTGAGTAGCTACTATAACATTTTATTCATTGTTGTTTGTCACTTACTATATTTTTATTCTTAGCCTAAGTCGGAGTGATTGACTGACTGACACGGTGCTTAACATCAAGAAGATTTCAGATACAGCAAAATCAATATGTCATTAAAGGAAGATTCTTTAACATTTCAACATACGTCTCTCCTGAATACATTATCTTAAAGCTTTAGTTGGGTGACAGCATGCACTTGTTAAATATTTGTTATTTACTAAGATTTATTGGAAAGATTTACTGAATATACATTACTGCACTTGTTATGTTGGCTAAGCACAAACAATTCTGTATTTCGAGATTGTGGCGTCCTTTGCATTAAACTGAATTTGCCCCCTTTAAAGTCTACCTCCAATTATGATACTCTGGCACCTGTAATTTAGTGTGCCTTTGAGATATGCTGTATAGCCTACAGGTAGTCTTGCACTATAGACAACCATAGTACATTGGAAGGGTCTCCAGCAAAGTACATAATCACCAGGGGAGCATAATCACCAAAATTCTACTTGGCAATTGGAATCTTGTAGCCAACATAAGAGGCAAAATAGACAAAGTGTTTTTTTTAGTCAATATTGAATTGCAAAAAGACCTTTATGGCTGAAACTTTTAATTTGTTTTTATGCCAATTTAAAAATCAAACTATATTTTCAATGGAATTTTGATGCATGGAAGACCTCTCTACCACAGCAAAGGTCCTAATTTCTTGGTGGTGTATTTTAAACTTTAGATGTCATATATACAAATGTGACAAATAGATTACTTTATTGAAATGATGTTGAAAGTTAAAGACAAATATGCACACAGATAGACCAAAACACAGTGGGTATAAAATATCACAAATTAAGGGTATGAACTAAGTACTCAGTGCTACTGACAAAAGAACACAACCATAAGCCCAGCCATCCTGGTAAAAGGTATCACAAGTACTGCAGTTATAAACGGGCTACCAAATCCAGTAAACAAGGAAAAATAATAATAACACCATCAGCAAGGCATAATAATAATGTAGATAACATTATAAGATGGAAGAGGATAAATGAAAATCTACATAAGTATCATTCACCCAGAAGGTAATGTTTATTGAATGAACTTCTTGCAACTTTAATGCAGAGTGTTATGCATGAATTTTCTGGGTATCCAAAGACTTTGCAGTATTGACATTGGCGCAAATTTAATTGCAGAAAATTGAATTTTGGGCAAAATTTTGAAAATTTTACAACTTTAAATTTCAAAATATCCTCTTTCATCTATCGGGTACCCTTTTCTTCAGCACACCAATGCACACTGGGTTAATTGATTAGACTATATGCATGATGCATTTGGCCTAAGTTAAGGAAAAAAATGTTTTTTTATGCTCTACTCCATAATTATTATGTGTTTTAAACAAATTCTAAAACACAATACGAAGTGCTAAAACTATACAGAATTTGCACCATTGTACCACTATTGTAAAGGCAGCACAGTGGCTCAGTTGTTCAAATCCCACCCAGGACAACATCTGCAAGAAGTTTGTATATTTGTCTCTTGTTTGTGTGGGTTTCCTCTGGGTTCTCCTGTTTCTTCCCACACGCAAAAGACATTCTGATAGGGAATCTAGATTGTAAATATAATAAATATACTTTGCAGACTAAAGTAAGCCAATTAACAAATTATATAAACTTAGATCAGACTGTGTAAAAATGCACCAGATTTATAAATCAGCAAGAGACCCTTTTGATAAATTTGACACTCTTTTAGACTCTCTAGTGAAACTTTTTACTGTCTAAAGGTTAGACATCTTCAATAAGACAGACAATGCAAACAGTTTAGAATTTGACTCAAATTCAATTTGAATAAAATTGATTTGATCATTTTTATCGATGTAAGTACCATATGTATAGTGGGCAAAATAAGTATTAAGCATATAATATGTTTCTAAAGAATAGATGCTACTAACATGAAATTCTCACCAGATGTCGGTAAAAAACATCCAATCCACACAGGCAAAGAAATAAAACCATAGATGTTCATAAATTAATTTAAGTGTAATAATGACAAATGACAAAGGGAAAATGTTTTGTCTTTTTTAGTATTTTTTTTAACTTTGTAAATAAAGGAAAAAAGGGGAGAGAAACAGGGGAGGCAGGGGGGGGGGACATTTTGAACACGCTGAAATGTATTTAATACTTCATACAAAAGCCTTTGTTGTTGATGACAGCTTGTTCTGCGTTCCTCCACACATGATGAGGTGTGGAGTCTAGTATACAGATAAACCTTCAT